>NC_134117.1:37275000-47275000 GCF_040939455.1 Microcebus murinus
TGCACATTTTCAAGCCTCGCTCTATGTATTAAATATATGTTCTAAATTAATAGTACAATTTTGTTCAAGATTAAATGAATGTGTGAGTATTAAAGAATCTTTTTAGTCTAACAAACTCTGTCTCATGTGCATATAAACTTTGTCAGTGTTCCCCAATGCCTAGTCCTGAGCAAGCACATAGTAGGTGTTTCATTCATTTAACAAATAGTTACTAATTGAATCTTGCTTGAATGCTAAATATACTCTCTGACACCAAAATTTCACAGTTTATTTTAGAGAATCCATACACACACCCACACAAATGGCAAAACATATCACATACACAGATGCACACACACACAAACCTATATTCAATTCTCTTCAAATCTAGAATTATCTTTTTATAATGATAATTGGTAATATACTGTATAGCTTCTGAAAAATTTTAAGCAGATTGTTATTAAGCATCTAGTTAATTCTGAAAATTATCTACCTGTTTTCCCTCTAGATGAAATTTTTATTCATTTAATTTAAAAAAAATCACCCTTTTTAGGTTTCTAAAATCTTTTCTTTTAAGGTTTCTAAAATCTCTGTTGAAATTTAATAAGTCAAAAAGATTTAAAAATTATTTGACTCATAATATCTTTTGGCCTGTGCAAACTTTAGATTAAGATTCTTGAGAGTTGGGTTGTGCGTGTGTATGTCTCTGTGTGTGTAAATTCTCAACTTTTTAAAGATAGTGAAAAGATTAACAAAACTATATGCAAATCTCTATCAATGTAAAAAACATATCCTATTATGCTTAAGATATAATTTATTGAGCTAAACCAAAAAAATTGAGTAAAAATGTTTAGCTTTTCTTATTTTATAATGTTTTGCCTATAACTAAAATAAAACTTAGTCTAATGAACTTTTATCATGCATGATAAAGGTATTTCTTCAATTCATCGTATCAAAAATATCCCTTTCTAAAAATGTCCAGCCATATCACAGAATTGCTAGATTTAAAAGGACCTCAAAAAATGATCAAATCTTTCTTGAGATTTGATTAGATGAACTGTATAAGGTCAGGCTGCATGTCCTAAAAAATTTGAGAGAATTGAATTTCATAAAACCTTTTACTATTGAGAATGGTTTTCTGTATGCTTAAACTAATGCAATCAAACCCCCTGTTTTTTAAATTAAATTATTTTTATTGTTAAAAGATAGAGAACTAGTTAACTTCTGTTCAATTTTCCTTGTTCCCAAGATCAAGGGAGAAAGAAATATCCCTTAAATATGTTCTTGACCTAGCAAGGCAATAAAGTGTATTAGTCAAAAATAGATTTTAAATGTTTTCACTACAAAAATATAAGTATGTGAGGTAATGGGTGTTAATTAGCTTGATTTGGCCATTCCACAATGTACACATATATTAAACCATCATGTTGTATACCATAAATATATATAATTTTTGTCAATTAGAAAAAGAATAGCTTTGGATAAGTTATTAAACCTTTATGAACTTGTGTTTCATTTCCTGTAAAATAATGAATAATGTGTTCTTCAGAGGGTGCCTGTGAGGAAGAACTGATATGATCATGAATGTGAAATATTTAGCACTCATTTAAGAACATTGTAAATATTTTTAAAAATGTATAATAATTCTTATTTTTATCATAGGAAAGTCAAATATTTAACTTTCTTCTCAACTCCTAAAAATGCACATGTAATCAAAAGTTTGATAACATCAATCTCAAGAAATGGAAACTTGAAATTGAAAATGGTGATGTTTAAATTAGCTTTGCAAAAGAAAAGAAAAAAGAAGAAAAGTTCTGATTTTTAGTTTTAGTTTTTGCAAATTTGCATAGTGTTAATATTTGTATCATAGACAATGTCAAACTACCAATGCGATGCTTGAAATTGCAGAGTTGCTAATGTGTTTTAGTCCGTTGTGGCACACCACTGGGTATGGTCACAAAGAAATGCTTAATCATACCTATCATGGCAAAATTGTTATGTGAATCTGACACATTATATTTTATTATTCATGAAATGTATTTTCCATCAGGTAGTTCATTGATTATATTCCAATGTCAATTCCTTTCAGCTCTGAGATACCAAATTTCACTTTAAGTTTTACCTTTGAAGTTGTATCTGACTCAGAACCTGCATTTACCTGGCTTGAGAATAACACATTTGGTGTTTTAAGCTTCAAACAGTCCCTACAGTTGCATGCTCTGTTACGCATGTGCAATGTGTGTGTATATACATATACACACACATATATGTGTAAAGGGGCTTCCTTTTACACTGAATTTCCATTCAGTTTAACCTGTAACCAGCTAGTTATTTTAATAGAGAGCTTACCAATAATGTTGCAGAGTTGCAGCAAAATATGTGTTTTATAGAACAGATATTTTCTAGAATAAAAAATGAATAATAAATAAAAACATCAACAATGTAATAGTTGAGTCAGTATGTATTCCTTAGGCCAGAGTCAGTATGATACCATAATGTACGTTGTCTCATTTACTTTTTCTAATTCATGCATTAGCTATAAATTCAAAAGTTCTCTAACTGATTTTCTTCATTCTGATACATGAGGGCTGTCTGGAAAGTATCCAACCAATGTTAATAATGAGAAAGGTTACGTGGCTGGATACTTTCCCGACAGTCCACACACACACACACACACACACACACACACACAGAGTTGCGTGGGTTCTTTTAATATCAGTGTATCAAAAGTTATTGCTTTTTATATGATATTAATAATTGCTACTTATTTCCATCAAACATAATTTTATACTTTCTTTTCAATCTGTTTTCAATTACAGGATTATCAAAATATCTGTTGTCATATTCGTTCAAATATGATCATTTCCACTTAGATGGTAAAAATGTGAAACCTCATTCAAATCCTTTCCCATCTTTCAAGGCCAGGGCTGACTCCATTTCTTTCATCAAATTCCTGGTATTTTTTTTTTTTTAAAGTAAATTCTTCCTCCCCAAATGTCTTACCTCTTATTGGGAAAATATCAGTATACTCTAGTTTGTTGATTCTCAAAGTATAATTCCTGGACCAGCAGCATCATATCAGCATCACCTGAGTTGTTAGAAATAAAGACTGTCAGGGCTCATCCTAGATCTAGTGAATCAGAAACTTGAGAGATGATGCCCAGCAATTTGTGCTTTGACAAGTCCTCAGAGTGGTCTTGATTGTAAGTAATTAATTGTATATGTTAGCTCACTATTTAGTTGTATGCTCCACAAGGACCAGGGCTTTTGAGTAATTATATCTTTTAGATAGTAGGTATCCCCAAATTTTGTTGAATGAAGTGATAAATCAACAAATATAAAAAGAATTTAATAAACACGGGCCAATTAACTAGAGGTATAAAAGGGAAAGGGGTTTTCTTTGAAAGGCTATCATGTGGAGAAGAAATGAGATGTGCACTTTAAACACCTGGGCTAGAATTAGGATATGTAAATACAAATTATGATTGAACAATTTGACTTCAAATTATTAAAACTAGATGACTTATGTTATCTCATTAAATTCTGACAACACTTCTATGAAGTAAGTGTTGGACTCATTTCACCAGTGAAAATATTAGGCTCTCAGAGGGTATATATTTCTCTATATATCAGAGTCATAAAGTAAGGCAGATTTCAAACCCAGGTCTTATTGACTCACTTTCTCAATCATGTCGAGAGAGTCAATTTCAACTCCAGGAGATATTTGGTTCAATCAATTTATTCAACAACCATTTATTGTATATAAATATGAGCCAGGCACCATGCTAGGTGCTTAGCATTTAGGAGCAAGCAGCCAGTTTTCTTATCTGTAAAATGTAGATAATAAAAGTATCTAGTACTTTGTAGAGCTGTTGTGATGATTAATTATGATAGACATCAAAGTAGTAGTTAAGACAATCAGAAATAGTCAAAGTGCAGAGATGAAAAGAAAGCCTTACAATGAGAAGTCATAATAGAGATACCTGATTTAGACTGTGTCAGGGAAAATTTCTCTAAAGTAGTGACATTGCTGATGATCCAAAATGATAAGTGTCATTTGGCCAGGTGACAGACTAAGAGAAGAGAGCACTTAAAGCATAGAACCTGCATGCACAAAGCCCTAACTCTTGGTATTATGGACATGGAACATCAGCGTAGATGAGGGTTATACAGCATGAACTATAAATTTTCATCCAATTCTAAGTATCAGTTTTCCCCACATAAGTCTATAAAATGCCATTAGTATAACAGTAAAGAAAAGTATATCTATGTCCCACTAGAAGCAAAGTTTATAGTAAACATGGTATCATATAAGTATTTTCTTTTTAAAGTTAAGACTAGAAAAAACAGAAATCTTAAGAATTTAGAGTTTGGATAAGTCAGTATTTTGAGCAAACCTGAATTCAGGACAATGTCCTCTAGTTTTTCTTCCTAGTACTCTCTAAGAATAACTGAGGATGCCAGATGGTTTGGAGCACTTTGTCCATGATTAATGTGTTGAACTATTTCCTAACTGGATTACAGTGGCATTTCTTCTAGAAAATCTCAGATTAGATTCCTTCCCAATCATACTTATCATTTGATATACACTTTGCAATGCAGATAGGATGGAAACGGGTGGTTTGAATCACTAAGTAAAACGGATGAGTTTTAAATGAAATTAAATTGTAATAAAAACCTTATGTAAGTTCTAAGTAGCTCTTTGGAAGACATTACTACATCCAAATGTAAATATTTCAATTTAATTGCTTTTTTATGTTAACAAACTTTACTTATTTGACTATAAAACTAATATATGGAAACTGCTAGTTGCTCTACTAGAAGGACTCTAAGCCTCTCAATGACATCATAGCCTCTTTTTGTATTTCTTGGAACTAGAACAAAACTTGACAATAATAAGTAACACTAATGTTTGTCTAATGAATGAGTGAATGGAGTAGAGATTAACAAGTCCAACCAAATAATTATGAGTAGAAATAGAAAATCATATAACATATATTTTATTTTTATTTTAGAAATCCTAAGACTGATATTAATTCTTGATATATATTTTGCATATATATAATATACATATATACCATAACTATAGTGCACACACGTATTAAAAGTTTACTGTGTAAAAAGAAAAAAAAGTCTTAATAAGCTAATATTGTTACATTGCTTTAAAACACAAGTTTATACAGTTAGATAGAAGGAATAAGTTCTAGTGTTCCATAATACTGTAGGATGACTATAATTAATAATAATATATAGTTTCAAATATTAATAGGTAGGAGGAGGATATTGAATGTTCCCCATGAAGAAATGATAAGTGTTTGAGATGATGGTTATTCTAATTACTATAATCTCATTACTATACATTTACGTATTATTATACAACATCACTATGTACTCCATAAATATGTAAAATTGTGTCAGTTAAAAAATTTAAAATCATTTGTTTGTTGCATCATTGAGACATAGTATCATTTGGATTCACATAAAATGAATTGGCAATTGAAGACAGTTATTGTGATAAAGCAATCCTCAAATGTCTTTGTCTGCCACACATTCATAGTTGACAGAAGGGAGGCATGTTTCTGTGTAGATATAATATTGAATGCCTTTAAAAAGTAGATTTATACATTAAAAATTGCATGTTAACCTTGATGTTTAAATATATAAATTATAATACATATATAATACAAATCTCAGGGATAACCTCTAAGAAATATTTGTAATTAAAGGAGGAACAATATAATTAACTATAAATCCATAATATCCTTCATAAAATGCATACATTAAAAATACACATTTGATATTAAATGTAAATACCCCAAATCCTTACTCCTCATGTTTTCAACATGATGATGCTGCAGAGGAACTTGACTTGAGGCCTGTCCTGTGTATCAGTATTCCTTGTCAAATGCAAATTTTATAGAGTAAGAAAATTAATTTCAGAAAAAATGAGAGGATAAAATAGATACAATATAACATAACTATTTATAATGTGACTATAAAGAAAAAAGAAAAAAAAACAAACTTATGTGTATCTTGCAAATACACGGATCTTCTACCAACTAACATAACATTTGATGCATGATATTAGCGCATCAGGTTGACCAAGGGTGCTTAATGTAGTCAAATGAAAATTAGTGATGCTCTACATTTTTGTATTATATTGTTGTAATGTACTTTTTATTATATATGAGCAAATAAATGTTGTTTTTCCAAAAAACACCCAGAGAAGCTTTCACTGTAGCTTCATGAACCACTGGATGACTTGCACATACTGGTGTCAAACTTCAGTCCACCAGGGGTTATGAATATGTAAATTTTGTGCTCAGAATTTGGTTGTAAATTCTAATAGAGGCTACTATTTTCAAGAAATATGTCAAAAAGAAAACTTTTTGGACTCTACAGAACATACACTAGCTTCAGTCAGCATCTATCTCAGGACTAGTCAAGAAGACATCTGTACCCAGCGTTTTGCTTTCTTATAAAGAAGCATTTAAAATGGAGAATATATAATAATAGCTACAAACAAAAATCAAACAAAGGAAAAAGTTATGATTTAGACAAGGTTGGAGAATAATATGGTTACTATGTGATAGTTAATTATCAGCCTTATCCATATATATCCATTCAAAATACTCATCTGAATGGTTTTTTCATATCTTCTTGCACTTTCAGATATATTATGACAATTGGAAACTATTAATGACTGGAAACACACAGAAGCACTGGAAGGATGAAAGTGTTACATTTGCTTTTACTCAACATACCAATTGTTTGATAATTGGTTGATCTTTTTGAATCCTCTTTCTTAATTAGAAGTTTCAAATTATAGTGAAATGACTTTTACCTTTCAGTATTTCAGTTCTTCAGACACCTAGTGCCCAATAGTGGTCTGTATTTCCCTTCTGGTCTTTATTCTTTGGATGATATTTTTCCACAGTGAAATTTTCGTAGGTCCTTAATGTGCTTATCCAAATGCTAGGATAGTTGTGGAAAATTCATTCTCTTGAGACTGAGAGCCCAAATTCAAATCTTTGTTCTGCCCATTACTAGCTGTGATCTCAAATAGATTGCTTAACTTCTCTGAGCATCTGTTTTCTTGTCTATGAATTGAAGATAATCATAGGCCCTACTTCTTACTAACAGTCCCTATTAAAAAATCATCTATGTAAAGTTTTTAAGGACATCTCCTGACATGAAGAAAGCTATCTATAAATGTTGTTCTTATTTTGTCTTATCCCTCTGAATTTTAGAAGCTGGCTATGAAATTCTTTTGCTCTAATTCAAAACAAGATTGTAATAATTGACAAAATCTGAATGTGCTATAATCTCCCCTCTGCTCCATGGCATTTGAGTGGGGACCTTCAAAGACTTAACCCACAGAAACAAATACTGCAGGTATTTTCAACACCACTCATGATCTCTCCGAGGGGATGTTTATGAGAGGGATGGAATCTGTCAGCACTCTTCAGATCACCCTGTGGAGGCTTTTTCTCTGCACATGTAAGGGCAGCTTGGTTGATTATGTCACCTGTGCCTATTGTCTGATTCTTTTTTGCTTCTAACCTCAGGGCTGGCCTAAAGGCAAAAATAGTTAAGTCAACTTGTTTGCTTTTGCTATCTGCCTCCCTCCCTTTTAACATACTTTTCCCATACACCAGTATCCCCAAATCCCCATCTTTGAACTAAAGGCAGCTGGTACAGAGGACACAAATTTTATTTAGTAGACAAAGAAACCCAGTTAACATATATGGAAATTTAAGTATGATATTCTGTCATATAATTTCAGTCTAATTAAACCTAATGACTGGCTGTACTTCCTTAGTAAACAGTGAACCAAGCCAAATGTGTGAATTTCACCCTGTCTGCTCATGAAGTTAGACCCCTATTAAGATGAGCTTGCATAATTTTGGGATAAGTAGGTCTGCATACAGACACAGCTGCTGCAGCAATACATGGCATTTCTCATTAGGGTTCTTTCTCTGGTAACAGCGGCACTCCTAGACAAACTTTACTTCCAGTCTTGCTGTGAATAGCTCTTTCACAGAGAGTTTAGGGGAGAGGTTTCAATCTATTTCTTAGAATCGAAGGCAGATTATTTTATGGGTTCTTAATCTCTGGAGGTACTCAAAAAGAGGTAAAAATGAACTCTCTGGTGCCCCTGATCTCTTTGATATATCTTACTATTTTGTCTATAAAGATTCATTTAAATTTAAATTTAATGAATTTAAATTTAAGAATTCATTTAAATGTTTAGAACTTTTAAAATCTTATTTAAAATATAAACTCTTTTCACCAATGACAATTATTACACTTTACAGTGTTACACTTTGGATCAGGGCGCACCCCATAGTCTAAGCCAAGGAGGAGAAAGGATTGTGGGAGAAATAAGGTTTCATCCCAATCTATTGCAAAAACTACAACAATAAAACCTTCTTGTTCCATTTCCTGAAAGAACACTTTGCAAATAAAACTGACTGAGATTATTATGCAGAATATTTTAAAAGAACAAATTATAATACTAGTTTTCTGGGATTTTTTAAAATTTTAGATGAGGGACAAAAAGCTGTTCTTAGAACATTAAAATAGTCGGGGTGACACTTACTGATGCTTACCACATGCCAGACACTGTTTTCAGAATGTTACATGTATTGTCTCATTTAACTCTCACTGCAGCCCATAAAGAGGCAAGTTCTATTATTTCTATGTTACAAGTGAATAAATTGAAGTTCAGGTTAACTTGTCTATCACTGCATATCTATGTATTCATGGAGAATTCCACACAGGTCTGCATGACCATGGAGTTTATTGTTCTTAGCCTCTATATGGCATCTTGGAAGTATTTTGCATATATATAAATGTGGGATTGTAGCAGTTTTAGCAGTAGACCAAATAATAAGATTCATATTTTGAATCTTAAAAAACTACTTCTGATGGGGCGAAATACAAAGTTAGAACATTACTTTTTGTGAAGTGTTTAGTAATTCTAATCGTGTTTTGTCCTAAAGCTTCTAATTCCTATGACTGTATGCATGTCAATAAAAAGCTGTCTTTTATTTTTTCAAAAGCATTTTTTTTAAATCAGGTAGGCAACCAACAGAATATAACATACATTTTGTGTAGAACACAAATCCTTTGAGCTGACTACACAAAAGTTCTTCTTTTGTTCAAACTGATGGTGCTTTGAATCATACATTTTTGGAGTTGAAGATTCTGGGATACAGAATGAGAAATCTGTGATGGAATTGTTTCTCCCTAAAATCATAGTTCTTTCTTGATATTGCATACTTATTTTAGCTTTATGAAAACAAGTGAAATATGCCTGAAAGTACAGTTAGTTGATTATAAGGATTTCCTATCAACAGTTCCAAAGCCTAACAGGTTTCTCTGTCCTAGAGCAGGGATGGTGGTGTCCATTTCACTGTACCCACACTCTTTTAGCAATGGGTCTCTGTGCATCCCATTTGGGGCAGGTCTAGGGATGCAAAGCCCTCTCATTCTGATCTGAGACTTACTACTGCCAATATTTGTAACTGATAGCATGTCACAGGGCTTAGAGTGAGTAATGAGATCTAGCTTGTCTAGAAGTGCCTAAGTGCAATTACCTAATAGGGTCTGGAAGCTAGCATAGCTCTAAGAAAGGCAATGGATCTTAACCAGGATTTCAACAAAAGCATCAAGGGACAGATTAGCATGCAAGATCAAGCAAGGCTGCTGGGTCTAAAATGGTCTGAAATCTGAGTTGAGGTCTGATGTCAGCACTCCCAGAAACTTTAAAGTCCAGAGAAAACACTCACCTTGAATTCCAGTAGCCTTCAAGAAGCATTGTATTCATGCTTAGGCAGAAGTCCTTTAACCCTTGGCTTTATTTTATACTTCTTCCTGGGAATGGGTGGCCCTGGGATGAGGAGGTTGAACGTTGAACACAGGCCCAATTTCAGTAGGAAGTAACATACTGATCAAAAAGAATGACATGTGTAAATTATAAGACATAATCTGGTAGGGAAAAAGACTAATAACATTTTCTTTCTTTTTCTTTTTTTTTTTTTTTTGAGACAGAGTCTCACTCTGTTGCCTAGGCTAGAGTGCCATGGCATCAGCCTAGCTCACAGCAACCTCAAACTACTGGGCTCAAGTGATCCTCCTGTCTCAGCCTCCCTAGTAACTGGGACTACAGGCATGCACCACCATGCCCGGCTAATTTTTTCTATATATTTTTAGCTGGCCAATTAATTTCTTTCTATTTTTAGTATAGACGGGGTCTTGCTCTTGCTCAGGCTGGTTTTGAACTCCCAACCTTGAGTGGTCCTCCTGCCTCGGCCTCACATTGTGCTAGGATTACAGGTATGAGCCACCATGCCTGGCCAACATTTCCTATGGTCTTTGTACTCTCTTAAAATGTTGTTAGGTGGATAGTGACTTTTTTTGTAGAGATATTAAAACTATTATCAAGTGATAAAATAACGCAACCTTTAGAGTAATTATCCTGCTTTGTGAGCAATGATGATGCCACACAAAGCTGCAAGCTCTAGTGTAATGTACAGTTTGTGCTGGGTTGTGAGAAAGTCTAGACAAACTGTACATAAAGGGATTTATTACTGCATGAAGTGCTTTTCCCTGACAGAAGCTGTTTTGTATTATAAGTTTCAGAGTTCCAAGGCTTGCTAATTAGCTAGTGCCCTGGATACCATCCCGTAAGTCCCCACAGAGTTCACCTTAAACATTCTTCTTGACACTAGGCAAGAGTTCTGAACATCTAGTACCATTTTGCATAATATAATACTACCATTTATTGCACATGATCTCATTTGATCCTGTGAGAACCCTGTGAGATACTTTGTATTATTTTCTGCATTTTATAAATGAGTAAATTTCAATAAATAGAGATAGATCTATTTACTTGAAATCAAGATCATGAAGCTTGGACATATCAAGATAAACCAGGGACACTGACATTCCATTGCTTTTTTCCCCTCATTTGCTTATATTTATATATCTGTACATTAATTTCCACATGTCTTTTTCATATGTATAAATACACACACATGATCTTAATCTGAAAAACATGTTTTATAATAGTGTGTCTTCACCAGGTGTCCTCAAACTATGGCCCGCGGGCCACATGCTGCAGGCCTAGCACATTTATCAGGCCCGCTGGGTATTTTTGCTGCAGCTGCCTGTCCTGCTTAGCAGCCGACTCGTCCCGGCCCCATAGTGCACACTCTCCAGTGGTCTGAGGGACAGCGAACTGACCCCCTGTTTAAAAAGTTTGAGGACCCCTGGTCTTCACTGTTCTGTTACTGATTTGAACAGTGTTTTCCTTGTTTTCCTAATTATTATCACAGGATGGGCAAATCTGTGCCGTGGTTTTCACTCCTTGTGTATCCCTTGCCCTTGGCAGACATAGCCAATCAGCCAGTCAATCATAGCAATCATCACTGAGCCAGATTCAACCTCATTATCTTTCCAACCCATCCCTCAAGACAGGCACGACCAATGGATTGGTATTGTCTTCCAAGTTAAATCTCTTTGCCATTCCTGTACCAACATTTATTTTTGTTTCAGCCATGTCCTCTAGCACAAGCACCCACAACTTTTATCTCAATCTCCCTTCTGATATACAACTTGTGGGACATCTTTACTTCAAAAGATCAATGGTAACTGTGAACAAGGACATTTCATGGTGCTTTGGATTCTTTCCATGTAAATTCCATTTTTGTTTATCATTCATGAAGTAAAAGTTAATTCATCTCTAGCCTTTATTGAAGAGGAAGCTTTTTTTGTGGACCACACTGCTCATGGAGAATGCTACATCTTAACTGCTATTATTCAACAGTTTGTTCTTATCATATTTGAGAAATTTTGTCTGAATATTGTGGCTTTTTTTTTTTTTTCTGTGCAGGTGTAGCCTAGGATATTGTGGCTCTTTATATCATTACCTAAGTAAAATATTAAGTAAATTTGTAAACCAATAAGATTCACTATATTTTCTTTCTAAACACTGCTAAAGGTTGTATATCTTTATTCTTCTGTAACCATGGTAATTTAAAAGAAAACAAACAAGTGAGAAGTTACCTATACAATATGTAGTTGCCTTAGAAGTCACTTAGTATTGGTTGGAGTGAAGCTAATGGCGAGTTTCCTATTTCATTTTACGATGATTAGCAACGTTTTTTATTGTATCAGCAGGCTATATTTTATTTTTGTGTTTTACTCTTTCAAATCTAATCTAATTAGGCAATATTGCTTAGCCAATACCATAGAGTTCTTAATTTTAATTTGTACAACTCTTTGGCCTTTTTTTTTTTTCAAAGTTCACAGTAAAGGAGAATTGTTTGCTGCTTGCCTCACCTAGGTCACGAGGCTGATGTTACTAGGTTTGCCACTTCTCAGGCACAGAAATGCAGCTCTGGCAGTTACATCCCTCGGGAGAAACCTACCGACAGCAGGTGTGCAAGAGGCCAATTGATCCCTCAGTGTCCAGAGGCTGCCAGTCCCTTTCTTTTAGCATTCAAATTACTAACTTACAGGGGAGCTACCACCCCCTTAAATTGATTCTGATAATGATGACACCCCACATGTGGGGTGGGGATTTGAAAACTATTTAGCTTATTTTATCACTATGGGCAACATCACAGAATAGCTAAACCTGCAGACGTTTCACGAGGTTGAGTCCTGGATCCACTACTTTGCAAACAACGTGATCTTGATAAATCTATTTAACCTCTATAGGCCTCACTTTTATCATCTGTGAGAAAGGATAAGAACAATATCAATCTCAAAAGGATGTTGTGAGAATTAAATAACATAAAGGAAACATTTATGAGAATATCTGATGAATATTAAGTCTGCAATAAGTTATAATTACTCTAAAGTTGAGACCAATATTTTCATTTCATAGCCTGAGTTTTCTTATATTATGCCATTCTATTTATAAAATAACACCAAGATGAAATAGGTTCTATGTTGAATATATCTGTATTTAGATATTAATACAAATTGACTTTTATTTTGATGTTTTGTTTTCTAATTGTATAACTTTTTAAATTATAAAAGTATGTGTTTAGAATATATGTTAGCAAAAAAGGTAAAAATAAAAATCTTTTTAAATTCCATGAAGAAAGTCACTACTATTTTGGTTTGTAACCTTTGAATCTCCTCCTGTTAATGTATAAGAATGCATGTATATACTTTTTCAAAAATGGAATTATACTGTTTGTGATGTTTTATAATCATAAATACTTTATGAACATCTTTCTAAGTCCTTAAATATTATTTTACAACATAATTCTAATGATTGCTTAGTATTCTATAGTGTAAATATAATGACATGTATTTAAGTAATGCCATACTTTAGACATTTGTCATTTGATTTCTCTTTTTATCTATCTTTGTCTCTCACTATTACAAAATACTCTTCAATGAATATGTCTTTAAATATCATTGTGCACATTTTAATTCACCTTCTTAAGATAAATTCATAAATATAGTATTATTTGATCAAAGAGTATATGCATTTGAAAGTCTTAATTAAAATGATTTTTAAAAATTAGGTAATATAGCCCCTGAATACCAAAACAAAAAAATGCAAAAAGGTATATACAGGTAAGATTTTTACTCCCACTCTTGTCATTCGTCCATCTAGGTCCAATCCATCTATCTATTTTTCTGTTTGTTTTCTCTTCAACAATTATTTTCTAACCTTCCAGAGATTTATTTGTATAGTATATTCAAGCGAGCATAAACCTATACTCTCTCCCTGACCCTTTCACACAGAGCATATAAGACACACGAACTTCTTTCTCTTCTCAAAAGTATATGTCGTTGTTATTTATGGCTGCATACGATTCTGCTGACAGATATGAAGGTTCATTTCATCGTTTGTGATGACAATCTACACTATAATAAATAATAACCACCTACACAAATTATCTGTACTTTTAAAATGTATCTGTTGAATAAATTCCTAGAAGTAGAATTGCTGATCAAAGAATAGATGAATGTATAATTTTATTAAATGTTACAAATTACACCCCTTAGGGATTTCACAGATTTACACTGCCACCAGCAGCGAATGGGTGTGTTTCTTCCCTCCAGCCTTGCCAAAAGAAGGTATTATCAAATTGTCAGATTTTTTTCCCCAGCATAGAAGGGGGAAAGTGATATATTGAAATAGATGTAAATTTGTATTTCTTTTATTAAAGTGAAATTGAGCACTATTCATAGGAGCCATTTGCATTTGTCATTTTATTTTGTTTTAAGGTATTGATTTTGTTTTTGCCTTGAAGACTGAGAAAATGTCAGATTTTTTTCTGGTTGAATTTATCAATCTTTTCATATATATGTTTTGGATTTTGTAGTATTGTTACAAAGGCCTTCCCCATCCTGAGATTATAAATAAATTCCCTTGACCTTATCCCTCCACCACTGCTCCTAGCACTCTTGTCGTGGCAGCAGCCACCCCTTTTCCTCCTCCTCCTCCTCCTTGCATTTGCATCTTTGATTTATTCGAATATCATCCTGATATAAGGTGTGAGGGGTGGATCCAACTTTATTATTTTTCTAAATTCCCTTGCCATGCCAAGAGCATTCTGAAAGAACGTATGTGATCTTCATCACATACTAAATTCCAGTTTGTTTGGCTCTATTTCTGGAAATATTTTTTTTCTGTTCCATTGTTCTGGGTGCCAGTGCCACATTGCTTTTATTATTAAAGATTTATTAAATTTTATATCTGGTAGAATGAGTGCCTGCTCACTTCTTTTTCTATTTTAGTATTTTCTTGGATAGTCTTTTTTGGGTTTTATCTATATAAACTTTAGAATTAGCTTGTCTAATTCCAAAATCAATTGAAAAAGAAATGCCCTGTTAGATTTTTTTTACTATAATCACATTACATTTACACATTTCAATAAGAAGAATTGACAACCTTATAATGTAGGATCATCCTCTTCCAAGAATTTGGCAGTAGTATATCTTTCTATTTGATCAAGCTTTCTTTGGCATTTTTCAGTAATGTCATGGTGTTTTCTTTATATATGTCTTGAACATTATTTATTAAGTTTATTGCTATTTTTTATACCCTTTCTGTTGCTTCTTATACTTTTTTCTTTTATTACATATTATAGTTCTCTATCTTTCTTTAGTATATATGTATAAAAAGAAAATTTTTTGACAAATTAAATTGAACAGAGTTTAATTGGGCAAAGAATGATTTTAGAATGGGGCAGCCCCCAGAGCCGGAATAGGTTCAGTGACTCCAGTGCTGCCACATGATTGGATGACATTTAGGGAAAAAGGAAAGTGACATATAGAAAATGAAAGTGAGGTACAGAAACAACTGGATTGGTTACAGCTGGGTGTTTATGATTTTTTGAATCTGGTTTGAACAGTTGGCTGAGTATAGTTGACTGAAGTTCAGCTGCTATGATTGGCTGAGACTCAGCTGCTTTTTACCATAGTGGATTACAACCTGTTTACATATCAATTTAGGTTACGATTCATTAAGTATGGGGAAACATTTAGGCAAAACTTAAAATATGTATAGAAGCAGATTTAGGCTAAAGTTAATTTCTATGAAAGCTATTGATTTTGATATTAATTTTGTATGCTTGTATGCTAGTGAATTTTGTCATTTCTTACAGTAATTTTTCAGTTGATTTTCTTGGTTTTTCCAGGTATCAATCATAACTTTTTCAAATATCAGTAGTTTTCACCTTCTCCTTTATAATATTCAAAATTATAATTGTCTTCATGTGCATAAATGTTCTGTTTCCCAGTTGTCATGCCTGGCTTTATGAAGAATTTTCTCCTTGAGAACAAAGAATCAAAATCTTGTTAAGGGAATACCCAATTATAGCTATATTGAGTGTGTGCTTCCTTGTTTGCTTTCTCTCTTTCTATTTTATTTTTTAATCAAGGAAGATTGTTGAATTTTGTCAAATGCTTTTTGGAAGCTATCGAAATGATCATCTTTTTTTCCTATGATTAATTATATTATTAGATATCCTAATATTGAATAATCTTTCATGTTTTATATTTTAATGCAGCTAAATTCTGTTTCTTAATTTTTATTTAGGATTTTCATATAGATTGTCTTACATGAGATTAGTCTCTACTTCTGTGTGTATATGCACGAGTATGTGTAAATGTGTACATTAAACATTTACTTAGTCTTAGAGGCAATGATCACTTCACAAAAATAGTTTGAAGATTGACTCCTTTTTCTCTGCTGAGAAACATGAAATAGTCTTCAAATTGTTTCTTCTTTAAAGTCTTTTTAGAAATCTGTAGAAACATTTTGGCCTAGTGCTTGTTTTTGATGGTAGCCCTTAGGTAAATTTTCCTACATCTGTTATGGAACACAATCTATTTTCATTTTCTATTTCTTTGTAGTCAGTTTTGTTCAATTACATATTCATGTTTTGCTTGATTGCCTGAAGAATTCTTTTGTACTTTTAAATTTGAATACCATTTTAAGAATTTGTCTCCATGGGGACTATTCTTCTTATTTCTACATTTTCCCCCTTGAATTATATTCTTACCTACTTGTATTTTTCTGGTTTTCTTCCAGGAAGAAATAAATTACACATATGTAAGATCTTCTTTGTCTTTTATATTTATCATTTTCTCTCTTACCCTTAACTAAAACACTTTTTGTATTTATTTTTAAATTTTTTCTTCTCTCATTTAGTCCCTACTTCCTTTACTATGTTTTCTGTAATTTCTATATTTTATTTGGCTTCTTCCAATTTTTTCTCCATTTCTCATATGGCTTTGTTTTATTTTACAATTCATTGCTGAATTCTAACGGATCACATTTCATCTTCTCCTTCTGTGATACCACTTCATTATTGAGGTCTTGCATTTCTTCTTTGGTCAAGCAGTGTGTCAGAGTGGGGCAGGATGGCAAATGGGAAATGGGGGATAGAGTGGGTGAAGAGGTCAGCTTATTTTTCCAATCTTTCTAATTTATATCATGGAAAGAGAATGGTTTCTGCAAATGTGCCTCCTCTGTGTGACTTTGTGTGTGTGTGTGTGTGTGTATGGGTGTATATCCTCACCACTTCTATGGATAATTTCATTATTTTCTATTTCCTTAATCAGCTATATTTCTGTATCTTAGAATGTGCTTCTCACTTTCAGGAAGAACTGTCACTTTATGAGACAGTTGGTGCTGGGCCCACTTGCCATTTTGGTCTTTTTTACTTCTCCTTAGTCACTCTTTCCTGATCTCAGCCTTTACACAAATTTTAAAGTCTGCAGATTATACCTATTTTCTACTTTTGCTAAAAATGAATCTTGCAAGACCCTATTTTTTATTGTCTAAATTACTTTTAGATTCTTTCCAGGAGGAGAATTTATTTCCCACTCTGATATTATATAATCAGCATTGCCTTAAAAATATTATTCTAATTATTATTCTATTATTAGAATAATTATTATTCTTTTATTAGAATTATTCTAATTATTTAATCAGCATTGCCTTAAAATATTGTTATAAATCTTAATAATCTTAGTTTAGTATACATCATAAGCTCACATAAAAAAATCAGTATATTTGAAGTCGATTGCAAAAGTTCTAGCACGGACTCCCATCCCCGCACTTAATATAAATGTATAAAAAGGGCTTTTGAAGTAGGATCCATATCTAAATAAGGGCAATAGAGTAAGTCCCATTTAATTTTAAAACCTTGGCTATTCTTTCTTGAGAACAGGATAACTGGAAGAAAATGTAATTGTAATACAAAATGACATTGTTAAAATTTTAAGAAGTTGTAAAAATAGACTAGAGTTATTTAAAAAGTTGACCTATCCTTCTTATATTGGTTTCTCTCAGACAAATTTTACTATGTATTTTCTTGTCTTACTACCCAAAGTCCTGAGTCTGTTTCAATGTGGCTGCTAAGTGAATAGCTTGGGTAAGCTGAATTTAAATTATTTAGATAGAAATTGGAATAATTTACTTTCATGCCTCAAAGATAGGTTTACATATACAGTTAGATAGAAGAAATAAACCTCAATATTCCATAGGAGAATAGAGTGATTATAGTTAGTAACAATGTATTTTATATTTCAAAGTAGCTAGAAGAGAGGAATTGAAATATTCCCACCCACCATATAGAAATTATAAATATTCGGAGTATTGGATACTACAAATACCTTGACTTGATCATTATACATTATATTCATGTAACAAATACTCACATGTATCCCATAAATATGGAAAATATTTTGTATCAATAAAATGAAAAAGGAAAGGTCTAAAATTTTACCCACCTTTCTCTAAGAAAATTATTCATCTTGTGAATTTCATGTTACTGCTATATAGACTGTTGTTACAGCTATGTAGATTTTTGATACAATGTCTAAATACCATTGTTGTATGTAACATTTAGAATAAGCAATAGGAATTTTCTCCCCTCTTATGAGAAAATTATTTCTTTTTATGTGTTTGAGAACCACTAGGATACTTAAAACTACCCAAAGTTTGTTAGATCTTGTTTTGGTTTCTTGAATACACTTGACCTATGAAAACAAAAGTTATTCTGCTGACAGAAAAGAAAATCATGTAATTAAGCATTCATTTGTTTCATGGTCCTTATTGGTGCAGTACTCTTCATGTTTCTGTCTTCTATTGCTTCCAAGTTTAGTACAATGTGAATGGAAAATTATTTAATAGAAGTGTAGAATTTTCCTAGTTGATTTAGTCTAAGGCTCCAAACACTGAATGCCATTTTGTCGCACTATATGATAAACACAGAAGAGGAAATGAAGGACTAACAGAGCCAGCTGTGTTTATTCACTACTGGCTGCCCTCAGTCTCTTCTTTATAAAAGATCTTTTAATTATAACTGACCTCATGTAGCAATGGGCTATTTTTCAATGACACAGATTCTAAGGAGAATAGCACATGTGAGTAACTTCAGAATATCATAAGGGTTTTCATGTACTATTTCATCTTGACAAACAACTACACCTGAGTTAAGGAATATTTCATTTTCTCTTTTACATTAATAAAATTGGTCAAAATAATTTTTTCGATATCTAATTTAATTGTTTAGAGTAAATGTGATATATTTTCACATATATTTTCCCACATGTCAATTCTTTCTTCTTTCAAGACACAATTGAACAAATTAATGAATAAAATCATGACACTCTCCTTCAGAAAACAACTTGAAACACAGTGGCATTTTTCAGTGACAAGGTATTTAATCCCAGGAACTTGTGGAAGAATGGGTATTCCTGGTCAGGCAAGGGTTGACTTCTTAGAGAATGAACTGTGTTAGGTATCCTAACCCACATATGCTAAAATTGAAAGACCTTACAGGATAAGTCCATGTCAAATCCCATGGAAAACCCAAAGCAATGAACCGTGGTTGCCACATTTCAAGGGCAAGCAACACCTGGCCCTGAATTAGGCAAATTCAAGGCTCAGAACCTTCAAAAGAACTGAGATGGAAAAGAGCAAGGAAAAAATTTAACAGATTGCTGGATTATTTATGAATGAAATGGAAGTGTCTGCTGTTTAGCTTTATTAAAGTTTTTAGCCACCTTTTGTGTGAAAAGGTTGGGCTACCTTAAGATACCACTAGAAAGTGTTACTCTCTGGACCCTTCTCATAAAAAGTCATGAGCACTTGAGGGTCTCAGAATAACATAGAAAAAACAAAGGTGAGGTTGGTCCTAATAACATGGAAGGTGCTACCATGAAGTGAAAAGGCCCTTTAGAAAAGGAACTTGGCATCTCAAGCTCTTCTCTAAGGGGTATCCTATGGCCTTAGTTTTTGCATATATCCAGGAAAAACCTTCTCCTGAGGAAAGGATGCTTCAGATGTCCATCTCTCCCAGAGTCATATGTTGTTTATAGTACTCAGCAAACTGAACTTTCAAGGTCTTTTTGTTTTAATATTTGTATAGTCAAAATATCATCTTTTGAAGATTTCAAGTTTTCCAGCTTCTATAAATCAAAGAGATATCTATATTCTTATTAGGGAGAAAACAGGTGTACAGGTAAGAAAGATATAGGGAACCAAAGTAAAGAAACAATAAGATTTATAAGGCAGACAAATGGATATTTTAGCTATTTAACCATATGGTACTAGCAAATTCCTACCAGTGAATCGGGTGATAGAAAATAGAACTTGTTCCATGTTGTCCATGGAGTGTACCCCTATTTTTTTTTAATGTTAAGTCTCTAAAACCCATATTTGTAAATAGAAAATGCAGAAGTTGCATAATAAAGTCTTGGTTCACAGTTTGTTTATTCATTCTCCAAACATTTATTGAATGCCTGTTTATACATGGCCCCATTTGAGGACATGGCCTGAGCTTTTCTGCACAGTCACTAACATATCTGGAATTAAATTAAAATATTATGAATGTGGAGTTATAATTAAAAATGGAATGAAATGAATACATTAACAATAAATGGAAACAAATTTAGAGCCAATGTGTTGAACACTATGCTGTGTGCTTCACATTTATTTATTAGCTCATATCATTCACATGACTATGTAAAAGGTAACCTATTTTAATCCTAATCTTTGGACTTCTTGTCCAGTGGCCTACCATATACATAAATCTTAGAAATGTAGAGTCAAAGTATTAATAGTCATATGTGTGAATGTGTGTGAAAGTCACTAAACGCTTCATAAGCCACAGCATTGTATTCAGATCATATCTACAGTCTACTAGCAGCTCATCTTTTGTGTTTTATATTTCAATTTTCTTTTATTAATAATTGCACAATTAATAAATATAAAACTCAATACACAGTTATGTTACTTGTCAACCAAGTAAATAATAACTAAATAACCAAATAAACATAAGTAAACATAAAATACAATACTTAAATACCTGAAGCTATTCTAAAAATGATGCATTTTGAAAATTTTTGCATTGAGGTCCACAATTAAGTAAACTAAGCAAATGAATGAAGCAACATTAGGAGAAAAATCTAGACAATAATAACTAGTGAGCAACTAGTGCAATAGAAAGAGATTGGCAAGGTACATGGGCACTAATGGGAGTGAGAATGCCAGTAAAGTACAGAATAGATGTGAGTAAACAGCTCTTGGGCTAATGAGAGACATGGGAATAGTGTATGATGGGAAGATGTTCTAAAAAAAGGAACCCAAAGAACCAGATGCCCTAGGTTCTTCATTTGCCTGAAATGCTGGAAAAAATCTGAGAATCTGAGAACACCCAGGTGTTCTCTTCTCTTTTTTTCCCCCATTTTTTTTTTTATTCTGCTGGCTTTAGTCTTGAATAATACTTCAATTTAATACAATGGTTGAGCCTTATATTATATGGCTCTGTGCAGTCACAGAGCTGGGTTTGAATCTGAGTTTTGCCATTAATGGGCAATGAAGCATAGAACATGGTATTTAAATGTTTTGAACCTCCACATATTTTGTGAAATAGTGGTAAAAGTCCTTCCTACCTTGTCATTTTGTAAATGTCAGAAAAAGAAATGAAACAAAGGAAGTAATGTATCTACTAGGAAGCCAGGCACATTGTGGATGGGCAGTGATAACACGGTTGTTATAATTAACTTAGGTGATTAAGCCTAGTTCCTGTTCCTTTCATTCTTCACCTAGTCTGTCTGCTAGAGCTTTGGCTAACACAGTAGAGCGGGGGCTAGAAAATAGTAGACTAAACTGTTGTAATTGAACATGCTCTTCATAAGATTTATTTATCAATTTGAATTCATTGAGTCTCTGGCCACCCAGATTATGAAAAGAAAATATTAGTCCACAAACTACTTCTATCTCTGTGAAATTGAATAGAGTGAACCACATTGAGTATTGCTTTCTGAGAAATAGTTTGGCATATTTGAGCTAAGATTGCTTCTATATGAATCTTCGTCTTTCCTATTCACTACCTGCATGACCCTGGGTAAGTTATGTAACTTCTGAGCCTAAGTTTCCCCGTCTGTAAGATAAGGGAAATAGTGCCCACCTCTTAGGTTTATAATGGAGAATGGATGTATGTAAATGACTGGAGCAGTGCCTGGCTCATAGTATGCATTCAAAAAATGATTATGCCAAGTTAGATTTAATTTTATTCCTTATTTCTATCATTTTGTGTTCTAACTGTGAGATTAATAAAGATGATGATGATAGTAATAATTTATTGAGACTTATCAGTGACCAGATACTGTACTAAATTCTTTTGAATGACTTATCTCATTTAATCCTCATAACAAATTTGCATGGTGGATACTATTATCATCCCTACTTTACAGACAATAAAACTGAGGCTTAGTGGGACTAAGTAACTTGACCAACTCATATAAGTAGCAGAGCCACTACTAGAAAATAATGAGAGAAAATACAGTGCCTCAATTCAATCTTAGAAACGTTCACTTATGTGGTGAGTCAGGGAAGGTCCATTACATCCCACAGGCACAGTGAGTTTCTCCAGCCTTCTTACTAAAATTTCAGATCCACTTTAGTTATCTAGAATAAAGAGCAAGTAAAATATGAATCTATGGCTCATATTAAAGAGGACTCTCCTTAGGTCAGAAGTTTTTGATGTTATCAAAATTCTATTGAATCTCTAGTGTCAGATGTTAATTTTCAGAATTTCTTCGCCTAACAAATGATGAATCCTGTGGACTACAGCTGTGTACATATGATGAAAAACTTTCCATTTCCCCTTTATTCTAGATTGAATACCATCCGTGAAGCCACAGTGCTTCATTTAAAAAACCACTTCATATACAGATGTCTAATATTTCTATATAGGTAAGATGGGGTGGAGTTTTCTCATGAAAAAAATAGTCATGCATTTCCAAATCATCAGTTTTACTTGCCATTTTGAAATAAAATGCATAATGTTTAATGCAGGATGGAAGACTGCATGACCTTTGGAAACTTTCTGAGGCTCTCTGCATTTCATTTTTCTTATCTGTAAAGTAGAGCAGGTTGAGATGGGTCTCTATTAAACTTTGAAATTCTAGGACTCTTGACACAAAAACGTTGTGATTCATATATGTGACTATACTGGAATAAGAAATCTCAATAGGAAAAAATGTAGTCTAGATTTTTATTTAACACTTCATTCTAAACTATTCTTCAGATTTATTTAATAACCTACAAAAAATATGGAAATGTTACAGGGGAGTTAGGAAAGTGAGTCTGAAGAGAAAAGTAATCTGATTAAAACACTCTGTATTACAATAAAAAAAAAAAAGCCCTGCTAAGAATTTTACCTGGTGGAGAGATTTTTCTCTTAAAAAGAAAGTATTCATACAAATTAACTTGTAAGTTACTGGTAAAGTGAGGTAAAAAATTCGAGTCTCTTATGAGAAGAGATTGCCTGGGGACAGGAGGATTTGGCAAGATGAGGACTAATAACATCACTTAGAGTAGCCATTCTTATCTGGAAGTCCACCTTTCAAGTCAGTTCATTCATTCACTCATTCAGTCTTCTTTATTTATCAAGCTTTTTTTTTAGAAGTATCTCCTCTGTACCAGGTCTATAGTTTAGTGGAGACAATAGATAAGTATACGAATCATTTTAATATATTAATAGCTATTTAAATGCTCAAATAAAGCTAAACTCAGGGTTCTTGGTGAGCAAAAGGACATCTAATTTAGCTGTCTGAGATCATGGAAGCTTTACCAAGGAACTTCATGCTTGAATTAGGTTTGAAAGATGAATAGAAGTTGGCATAGACTAGTGCTCAGTAGTTATTAGTTAAATGACAGGAATGGTGGAGCAGGAAGTCATGGAGACATAGGAGCATGACAATTTGGGGAATGCAAGTATTTGAATCCAGCTTGAAGGTAGGTAGTTTTTATCAGTGTGGCTCAGGAACTACCTGCATCAGAATCATCTGGTGGTACTCCTTACATAAGCAAATTGTGGGTCCCACTCTATGTCCACTGAATCACAATCCAGGGGATCTCCACTATTTTAAGAAGCTCTGCATCTCAAGGTGAATTATGATATATGATAATGTTTAAGAACCACTGCCACAGATTTTATATTAGAAAGTCATTGAAGGTGAGCTAGCAAGGGGCCGGATCATGACAAGAACTGAATGACATGCTAAGGATTTTACCTGTATTTTAAATGAAGCTACTTTATTTGCATTTTATCATGCTATGCTTTGAAACCATAGATTGTCTATAGCTTCAGCTTCAATATATTTCAGATATAGCAGCGGCAAGAGTTGTAGGGTAAGACTTCTGTATGAAATGTTTGTAACTTAGATGTTTATAAATTAGAGGTTAATTAGATGTTTTTAACTTCGGTGTAAAAGACTAACTTTCAAAATCAAACCTTGAACTATTTTATTCTTATCCCTACACCTAAACTTTCTGTGGCTGATCATCAGAGGTGATACTCAAAGAAGAAAAAGACTACTATACTCAAAATATGTATTAACTTTGCCTTGTTTGATCTATTCATGCACAACCCTGTTCAACCCCTGATTCCAGTCAGTCAATCTGCACATTTTGTATGTAGTCAAAAGATTGATCAAGTGGGAAGGAGGACATAAACTGATGGCATTCCTAAGGGAAGCAACACCTTAAAACTTCCTTGAAAGAATATTGGGGGCAGAATATGAACACTGTCTTTGTGAATCATTCAGAATGAAAGCTCATGATTTCTACTTACTAGTTTTATAATATGACCCTTACACTCAATTCAAATCAATTAATTTTAAATTTTTAAAGATATTTCTTAAGAACATTATCATAATTTTTTCCACTACAAAATAACACTTTTTCTCCCTTTGGTAATATATGATGTTTTGTTTAAGAAATTGTATCTAATGTTCTACAAAATATAGTGATTTTGACACACAGTAAAAAATTAATATTTAGTATCAGGGCTTAACTTTTTAAAAAATATAATCAAGTTTCTATGTTTAGATTTTCTAGGAGTTTTGGTCCTCTGCTGAATATCCTCTGCTGAAAACTTTCAATTTTTCACTTTACTCATGAATTTTTTTTTTTTTTTTTTTTTTGGTAGAAATGAATTCCAAAAGTCTTGGGACTTTCTGCCTCTCTCTAGGTTACACTGAATGGAAAATTTATTTTTGTTCAGATTCAGTGTCATATTCAATGGTTTCATGGGGTGTGTGTGTAAGAGAGAGAGTCTGTTTTGTGCTGTTGGAACAGAGAACTGAAGACTGGGTAATTTATAATGAAGAGAAATTTATTGGCTCACAGTTCTGGAGACTGGGAAGTTCAAGACCAAGGGGCTGGCGTCTTGTGAGGTTCTTCTTGCTACATCCTCTCATGGTGGAAGGGCAAAGAAAGGGTGAGAGAGGGCAAGAGGAAGGCAAACTAGTTATTTTATCAGGAACCCATTCTGGTGATGACCCCACTATTGAGATAATGACAGTAATTTATTCATGGAGGCAGAGGCCTCATGTCCTAATCACCTTTTAAAGGGGCCTGCGTCTTAACACTCTTGCTTTAGGGATTAAGTTTCCAACACATGAACTTTGGAAGACACATTCGAATCATAGCCCTGTGTCATAACAAGTTGCATACATATTTGCCCATTCAGGAAACCCATATTCTTCAGATTAAGTTTTGGACATTGATGAAAATTCATTTTAGAAACAAGGTGCTATATTAACAGAGAGAGAGAGAGAAAAAAAAAAAAAGCCCAGTTCAGATGGATCCAAATTTGATTCTTGGGCTCATTAGCCACCGATGAGGACATCTTATTCATCAGTTGATGCTTATTTTAGTTATCTTTGTGGTATAATTAAGTATCTTTGAATTGGGCCCATTCATCCCTGAGGCAGGTTAGTGTTACTGACATTTGAATTGCCTCCTTAGTTCAGTTCAAACATCAGTTTTCAATTTTCCAATTCTTTTCCTGTTTAAATTAATGAAACGAATTAAAGATGAATAATTACTGGCTCTGTTCCTATAGTAACAGGTATCATATTCCGACAACTTCAGAAACAAGTTTGGTTATTTTTGGCTTTCTTTGTTTACACTCTTTAAAAACATGGATGGGAAATGTATTTTATTTTATTTTTATTAGTCAATAAGTCCTATTTAGGAAGCAAAGTCAGAGTGCTCTGAAGGATAAATTAGGACTCAAATAAGATCATTTTAAAGTTGGCATCAATGTTAACTTAAGGAAAATAGATTATGCCTTAGCTTTACATTTCTTTAAAGACTATGGTTATTTGGATATATCATTTCTTTTGTACCTCTTAGAAAATCCTCACATGTCTTATTTCATTTGAAGAAGATAAATGTGGTCATAACAACAATAATCAGAAGTAGTTATTCTTCAAAATTAACTTTCAATTAATATTTATTAAGTATTTAAGACATGCCAGACCCTGTGATAGGAGCTGGAAATACCAGTTTCATAGAGAAATATAATTTATGTGGATGACTTTACATTTTAAATCTGGGTGGAAAGGAACTCATTTTCTACTTGGGCTGCAACAGGATTCTAACTCAAAACATATTACAGCATCATAAATTCTAAATTCTTGAATATATATTTGAAAATTGAAGTGAAAGTTAAGAGAAAGGAAGATCCTTGCTATAATTATTGTCAGGATGTAAGGGGAAGGAGGAATGATGGTATGAAGGAGAGGCCATAGGTTGTTCTTTAGTAGGACAAAGTTGATGTTTAACATTATTGTCTTTGCAGGCGGTTAAAACCATTCTGTCTCCAAAATGGGGGTTAGTTGTATCAACAATGCTGAAAACTAGTTTATATGGCGGGGGGTGGATTTGTGTGTGTTTGAAGGCTTATAAAAATTGTATTTATTTTATATACTTTAAAAAATAATGTAGATATGTACAGTCAATTCTTCTGTAACACAACATAACATACACATTTCTACAAATCACCACATTATGCAGAATTTTATAAAAACAGCTACAGGGCTTATGGGAAAAATGGGGTTGGGGCACAACACTAAAATCTTTGTCAGTGACAAATAATAATAATAGGAATCTAATAAAAATGGGAGCATACTTTTATGCATGTTAATTAGTTAAGATATATATAAATACTACAATAAATGTGGTACTTTACCTTGAAAAAAATCTGAAGTTGGATAGTGGAAGTGAATAAAAGAAGCATTGATACCTGTGAGTTATTATAAAGTGATAGAAGAAAAGCTATCTGAAATCAAGCAGAAAGTCTTAACCCCAGATGTGGAGAGGTATGACTTGTAACCCACTGAGGTAGCAGGTAAATATTTGAGGTATGTGCATGTGTGTATCTTTTGTACTCTTAACCCAACTCAGTTCAAGTTGGTGCCACTTTCTCCACACAAAATTATGAGAGCAAATGTGAAATTTGCTTTATGCTCCGATTGTTCCCTGATATATGAATAGCATCAGAATAAATTTGCTTTTCAAAACAAGCATGATAGCGTGTGCAGGCATATTTCCCTTCTCTTCCAAAGTACTCAACCTGTCTTGATTTTGGCACTTCCGTTCTGCTTGTATTCTGATTATTGAGACTTATTTCCTCAATGAGGCAGTAAGCTCTTCCAGAGCAAAGGCCATCTCTTATATGGCTTTGATCTTTAAGGTGTATACCTGAGTGACTTACACATAAAAAAAATCACTAATACCTGTTGAATAAGTAGTTGTAACTGTGTAGGAGATTGAGGCATAGGTGAACAGATTTCAAGAGGGCAAGAAAGGGAATTTTCATAAAGGAGATAAAATATTTGATGGTATGTTCCGAGAACTTGTGTTTATTAAGAGGATGTAGGGAATCTAGAAATTTTACAGGACTGAAGAGCAGATATGTAGAAGTATACTCAGTTATATACTCAGGACAAATCATTAAGAGGCCATCTTCATCTAGAAGAATTTTTCTAGTACAGCCAGGTTGAAATGAAGTAAGGTGATCTTTGTCAGAGGAAAATGAGTAACAAAGGAGCAGCTTGAGTAGTAGGTTTAGGGGAAATGCTATATCGCCATAGGTGCTATACTATCCTTTGAGCAAAATTGGACTTCACGCTTGTTTCCATGAAGCCTTAGATGATACTCTAAGGAACCCTCTCAAAGCTTTTGGGAAGGAGAGGGCAAAGACAAGAGCTTTAGGTGCCCTCACCTTTGTTTCAAATTTTGATTATTTGCTTTATTTTGTTTATGAAACATATGATTTCCTGGTCATCAAAGAAGAAAAGTTTGCATGTCAGCAGGTGCAACTTTGTGCAAGATAGTTAGGGCAATGGTGATGTTGGTATTATGCCTTATTTGTATGCTGTGAGCTCCCTGGCTTTCTGAGTCTCAACTGGAATTGTCATATCTTCTCCTCTCTTTTTTCTCTACATAACAGTAGAACTCCAGGTAGGGGGAGGCCTCTAGAGTCTAGGGCTTGAGAGAGCTGTCTAACTACAGGGGTGGTGATATAAAAAGAAAGCCTATAAAACTCTAGGTAAAATCTTACATTCAAATAAACATGCAGTAAAAATTTAGTCTCAGATCTAAAAACTGGAGAGCTGTTCTCCCATAAGTGGGTATAACTTAATTTAAAATGTTCTAAGCACCAATGGAAAAACTCTAGATCTTAAAAACAGTGTTGTATTATGAGAGCAGTCATTTTATGTACAACTGATAAAGCATCTATAAAAACTGTATTTAAGAATTGATGGAAGAAGCCTCTATAACATATACCTAGATCAATATTTCAGTGTCTGATATCTACTTTATAGGTTATTGGATCTTTTATTTTTCTTATGTTGTCAGTCTTTTGTCCATTTCCTATTAAAGCTATTTGACAAGAGCATCTAGGTTGAAAGTTAGTAAGACTTGAGTTAGTCAATTAGGTTAACAAATATAGATTCATTTAAAGATTTATTAGAAAAGGATGGTGAAACCCCTATGTAAGATCTAGGATCATCTATAAATTTAATCAATCCATGATCTTTCTCTAGCAAATTACTACAAAAATATCAAGATTTATTCCTTTGGCACTACTGGAAATGCAACTCAAATTTTATGCTCTGGAGAAGGAGGCAAGGTATAGCATCATATTTGATAAGAAGCAATAATGCAAAATCAGAGGTGCAAAAGGATGATAAAAATCTGATTGTTCAAACATCTTCCCTATTCCTTTTTTTCTGGGTTAAAATTGCAAATGGATGAATCGTACGTGAAACTATAGGCCATAAGAGCCAATTAACCAAATGCCTATACATGTACTCAGTCTGAAAAAGCTGGGAGGTGCTTAATGTATCCAACAATGAGCATATTCAATATGTATAACTTAGCAAGGAGTGGTACCTGTGCACCTGTCCTCACTGATTTCCATCAGATGTAACATTGTCTTCTTCTGGATACTAGCATTCCTTCGCATTTCTCTTATAACACAACATTGATTAAGAATGTACTTAGTAAGCATCTACTATGTTCTAAATATTGTCCTAGGTACCAGGTTTATATATGAATTCAGACCCAGACTCCAACTTTAAAGAATTCAGCCTGGAAAGGAGACCGATGTGCAAGTGTGGAAGATTTCTTCCCTTTGTCCCTGCAGGTCTGTTTTCTGTCCTTATCAGCCATGTTATGTGTCCCACTATAATGGCCTACATGGACTACCAAAGTGCTTCCTGGGTCTCAGCTTTTTAATGGGATTCAGCCTATTGCACAGATGCCCCAGCAGCAGATAAGAGGGGGAAGAAAAATGAGGTCAGGGTGTTTCTTCTCCCTTCCCGAGCCTGACTGTATTTCTCACTGAATTTCACTGCTCCTCTTAAGGCAACCTCCTCTGCCAACTCTCTTCTTCCAGTTATGGGTAATCATTCCCTCCCTTTGACTTTTTGGTCTAGGGATGGTGGCAGCTCCTGTGTTATGCATCCTGGGTTACTGTGCTAAACCTTGTGGTTCCCCTGTATTCTCCCCTCACCTCTATTAATGGCCATTTTCTACATAAACACTCCTCAAGAAATCCTAATGCAAGAAAGCTACCTGTTTCCTCTTGGGATACTCTCTGATACAATAAATCTTACTTAACAATATGTCAGGTAATAGAAAGGCTACAAAACTCTAGGGATGTTCAAAGGAGAGATGGATCACCTCTTCTGAAGAGTAGGTATTCGGAAATACGGCTCAAAGTGGTAGCATGTAGGTTAAAACTTGATGGATGAAGGATTGGAAAGTTTACTGGGTGAACAAGATAAGAAAAGACATTCCAAGTGGGAGAAAAAGCACTTGCCAGAATCTCAGAGGTTGGACATTTAGTGGCTAATTCTGGGAATGGTTAGGGATGTGTATGAAAGGAAAGGGTGGGAGAAATAAAGATGACAGTGGCAAAGCTGGTGTGTATCTTGTCTGCCAACATCTCTGTGCCTAGTATCAATGTAGTGCTCAATAAATAATCTGTTTAGAAAATACATAAATAAATAAATAGAAAGGTGAGCAGGGGTCAGATCATGAAGGGTTTTGAATGCTAAGGAACTTGTATTTCACAGCTAAGGTGATGGAGAAATAGAAAAGGATTTTGAGCAGGGGCTTGAAACATTTTAATAAGTTAATTATGTCATTTTAAAAATTATCAGTACATTTATTGTCTCTCTTACCAGATTGTAACCATCTTGATGGCAGGAAACAAGTCTCCTTTACCTATACACTCCCATTAGCTTTTATTAAGATGACTTGTATGTTATTGGCACTCAAAATGTGCTCGCTGAATTATTGTAAGAACATGTTACATGGTTAGAGTTTCCATAGCTTGTTCATTTTATTGTCACCATTTTTATTAGAGCTTTTAAAATGAAACCATACTGATTTTATCTGAACATTGACTTAAATATGATACAATTGAAAGCAGAAACACAATGCCACTGATGGGTTTAATGTGCTGCCTACTAAAATATCATTTGTTCATTTATTGCTCATTGATCCAAAAAAGATCTCAACTTGGAAGATGATTGACTACAGCTGAAGAGATTCTCCTGGGGTTTGTAGGGAAAGAATTGGCTCCTTCTGTAAATATTTATTGCCGTAATCAGTAGCTTAATGGGGCCACTAATGGACATTCTGTCCTTAAGAATGGAAATGATCACTTTCATCAGAAATTTCTGTCAATGTTTTCACTAATCTTCATCTTAAATCTCTACGAGTGACAAACTGTTCAATTTTTCCATGGGTATGAATTAATTTCAAATCAAATATATTAGCTCAGGCTTGCCATTGAGTATAAAAACATATTTGAAATCAGGGAAATGCAGTATAAGAAACTGTGTATTTTTCTGTCTGCTTGTTTGTTTACCTGCCATGAGTAAATGCTATGGACTCAATGTTTGTATCTCCCTCAGATTCCTATGTTAAAATCTAATCCCCAGTGTGATGGTAGAGGTGGGACCTTTGGGAGTGAATTAAGTTATGGGGATGAAGCCCTCATCAATGGGTTTAGTGACCTTATGAGAAGCTGGAGAGCTAGCTCACTCTCTTTCTACCATGTGAGGATACAGCAAGAAGTTGTGTGTCTGCACCCCAGAGAAGCCCTTACCACAACCCAACCATGCTGGTATGCTGTTTTGGACTTCCTACCTCCACAAATGTAAGAAATACGTCTCTATAAGCTACCAAGTCTACAGTACTTTGTTATAGCTAGCTGAATATAGCTGGCTGAATTGACAGGTAAATAAACAAGCTGCTATTTGTAAGAATATACTAATATACTTCAAATAGGAGAATAAAGTTATTTCTTTGTGTAGGCATCTTTTTAATAGCTACTTATTGAACATCTACTCTTGTATCTAAGCTATTAGAGCTATGATAAGGGAATCTATAGCACATAGTACTCTCTCTAGATGCCCCCCCCCCACTATTAATAGGTGGATGTGCACATCCTTCAGCTGTTGTGGTGTTGATGGTTAAAGGTTCACACCTGCAGGCTTTTTCAAAGCATTGTCTGTGGCTGATGGGAAGTACCTAGCCTAGAAATGCCTGAGATATTATACCGCCTCCAGAGGTGCTCCATGGCCAATGACTGATGGATATAGTGTATAACAGCCCAGCTTTCTCACTTTGGGGAGGGAAATCTCTTTGGTGCAATCCATGCTAGGGAGCTCTCATAGGTTCAGGCTGATGATACACTTCTGGTGGACCTGTATCTTTGCCTGGCTCCTTCCACTGTTCTGTCTGCTTTCCTCATTCCCCTGCAGATTTCTCTTGAGAACACTGCTTCAATAAATCTCTTGCAAGAATTCCTACTCAGGCTCTGCCTCAAGAAAACCCCACCTAAGACAGATACAGAAAAAAAATAAGACATAGGCTCTTTTTAAGGAATAAATAATCTAAGAGTAGATAAACCAAGTTTGCAAATAATTTAAACTAGAATATAGTATGATTTAAAAGAAATAAAAGAATAATGCTATGGGGATTTAAAGAAGAAATTCTTCACACATAATATGGAGAGAATAGAAAGTTCTTGAAGCAATATGACTTGAGGTTTGTTTGAGAATTAAGATGTAGGCCATTTTGTCTGGGGAAGAAGTGGAAGGTTATGGTGGAGCCAGATTGTGGCATGCCTTGAAAGCTAGGATATGGTGTTTATTCTTAATTTGCAAGCAATGGAAAGAAACCATTGAGTATTTTGAGCACCACGCTGATTCTGTTGGAAATGTGCTTCCAAAGGTATATCTGACTGATTATGTGGAACAATTAGTAGTGGGAAATAGGAGTTGGAGAGAACAATAAGAAGTCTAAGAGTCAAATGAGAGAAAATGATATCCGACAGTGATGATGAGGTGAGAAATAGATGTGAGAGACATTTTAGAAGTAGAATTGATAGGACTTGGCAAGTAATTGGATACAGAGAGCAAGAGAGAAAGAAAGAGAACCATGACTCAAGGCTTTTGAGCCTGCCTAAATGGTGACCTCTGAATGCCTTCCCAGAAGTGGAATTGTTGCATTGAAGGATATACACATTAAAGCTTCTGTTCTAAAATTCAAACACTGAGTTTTATCCTTTTTTAAACACCTGTGCCAATTTAATGGCAGGAATAATCTCTCATTGTTATTTGCATTCATTCTGAAAATTAAGAATATAGGTGAAAATATTGCCTGGTTTTGTTGACTAGATCTGTCATGGGCTGAGAGAAGTAAGCAAACATTTCTTCTGTTGCATTTTCACCTCTCCTTGAATTTAGAGTAGCTCTCGCTATACATGGTTTGATGCTGTATTATTAGAGCCATGATGATTTATGACAGTTAGAGCTATACTCAGAGTGTTTCCTGGACTAAAATTCAGGAAGAAATGATATGTCGAAATGGAGTTTTCTAGGTAACCGAGGGCACAGCAGGAGGTATGGCTACATTAAAGAGAAGCCTTGTCCGCAAGTCTCTTGAACAGGATTGTGGAAAGGCTTTAGGTCAAAAGACCTGGGTTTGAATCCTGAATCCACCAACAGCTAGTTTTATGTATTTGGACAAATCACTTAACCTCTGTGGGCCTCAGCTTTCAAATCTGTAAGGCAATACTTTCTTCAAAGGGTTGTTCTGAAGGACAGTTTAGATAATGTGAGTAATTTTCCTTAAACTTACAAGGTGAATGTTAGTGGATTTTATTCCTCTTGGTCTTACCTCTTCAAGGGTAAAAACTATTTTATTTTCATATTTCTTTTCTCCAGCACTTTTCCTGGCACATAGGAACTATTCATTAAAGCTTATCATGTGGATGGATGAAAGAATCTTTTGCCTTGGGTAATATCAGTGACAGTCTGTATAGTTCATTCTCCTTTGGTCCCTCTGAAATAAGAAACAGAAAAGGAGAGGCATATTGGGAGCTTTTTTGATATTAAAAACTATTTTCTTCTTCTCCATCTGTTTTGACTTTGCCTAGAGACTTGTGTATTTCATTTAGGATGAATGATATATCAGTTTCCCCTCTTTATAAAGCATTGCATTATTTCTGATGGGCCTCTGGATTCTATTACTGTTATTTAAACAACAGTATCCTGTTAAGGTAGTTGCAGCTGGCTTAGTGCATGGAAAAACTGTTGCTGCATCTTTTATTTTTATTCTTTGGCATTTCCCGAAAATGATAGGAAGATGAAAAGTGACCTGTTCTTTCTTTTTTTTTTTTTCCTGTTGGAACAGCTTGTTCAGATTATTTTTGAGTAGTTCTGTGTGTGTGTATGTACATTCTTGTGCTCCAAAATTTTCTTTCTGATCCTTTAGGGAAGGATTTCAATGCTTGATAACATTTTTCTGAGGTCTGTAGTATGCTTGTCTTATGCTTTTGGTCAGGCCATTTTTTTGTAGTTAGAATCTTTTTGTAGTTAGAAAATCTCTCTACCACATAGCTACCCTGCTGTAGATAGACTAGACAACTATTAATATTACCCCCACTTTATAGATGAAAAAACTGTGGAACTTAGGGATTGAACAAGTTGCCACGTGAGGCCAGACTGTAAGTCATTTCTCTAGTTTAAACTGGGGACTTTCCCCAAGACCCCAAGGAACTTTAAATGCTTGTGTGGCAAAACTCTTAACAGAGTGTCCATTGTCCTTGAGTCATAGTGAGATGTGAATGTGCCTGGTGTTCTCTCTATTTGCCTATATGAGTTCATGCAACTATCAAATAGATCCTTTTGAGGTGTAAAGGATTAACGCTGAGTTTCTGTCACTTGTAGCTAAAATAGTTAGCAAATGTGCTGTCTGACCCAACGTCCTAGCCAAAAGAGACTATTGCCATTTCTGAGCATGGTCTATACTTTCCCATGCTATTGGGTTTGCTTATATCATTGCCTTTCCTACATTACACATTCTCATATCTAACCTGAAATCTTAACTATCCTCAAAGTATAGATCAGATATTACCCTCTTTATTAAACCTTTCTTTGTTCTAGCTACTAGAATTTTCATTCTCATCTATGCTTCAATAGCATTCTATAATGTATGAGGGTTATGTTTCTGCATATATTTTTATCCATTAGATTGTAGGTCCAGAGCTTTTCTGTTTCCTCTTTACCCAAGTATATCAGTACCAAGTAGGGGACTCGTAAACATGTATTGATGGGAAAGTTAAAGTTTTTGCCTTCAATGAAATTACATTGATAGTTTACATTTAAAGTGTTTTAAACTTAAGCAGAAGGGGAAGTAGTCATACTTAGTTTTCTAATATTGTCTTCTGACTTTTATTGTATTTATTCTGGTGAATATAGCCTACATGCATACTTTGCAGTTCTGTTTTTAAACATGTCATAATTTCTTAGAGGTTACTAGCCTGTCAAGAATGTACCCATTACCAAAGATGGAGCCATAAAAGTTAAAGTATTTTCCATTTTCTCAAGACAGGATGAGAACCAAAGACAGTCTTGCTGCTAAAAATACACTCCCAAAGGATTGCTCATTGAACTGCACAGGACTGTCAGCCACCCTACTGTGGAAACTAGAGACCAGCATAGAGCTAGCATCTGTGCCCAGTTTTTCTAGGGAAATAAAAAGATTGACTGACCTTTGCCTAGCTCACTTTTGTATCACTTTTTCAACCCAGAAAATTATTTCTTTAATTGAGAGTAACTTTTTCAGAAACAAAATTCAACTGCAGTTATGACTTTTTGGCAGGAGTTTAACTGGGACAGGGAAATGATCATTTTTACAAAATAAATGAAATCAGAAATCAAGTGCTAGTAAATCATTTGTATGATGGATACACACACACACACACACACATGTTGTCATGGATATGTGAAATTTTGCTTGTCTTATTGGAAAACTTGAGTCAAATTAGTTTATTTAATATATATATATAATTTGGGCATTTTGAGTAATATTTATTACTGTTTCTGAGTAAATTTTATGAAGGAGTTGCTGTTATGCTCTTTTTGGTAAATTAAACTGTTTCTGGTTTCAATCGCTAGAGAACGTGAACTTGGCAAGTTGGAGAGCAGGCAATGGCCAGGCCATGATAACTGGGGAGAAGGGATTATATTCCACAGCTTTAATATCTATTTCTAGTCTTTATAATATTGTCTAGGCTGCCAGTTTTCTCAAAAGGAAAAGAATTATCCTGATTAATCCTCAGCTATTTCCCTCCTTTCCTATGTTAGCCTTTTGTTTCCTTTGGAAAAACGATGCAAATGTGCCCAGGACAGTTCTTAGTCACTAAATCTCTCATTACAGACCTGAATGAATGGAGTGAAAAAAAGAGGATGTCTAAGTCCTACTCCAGCATCACTCTGTGCACTGAGCATCTCTGAGCACTCTGTGTCTGAGCATCTCTCAAGACATGCTTCAGCAAATATCATACATGGTTACCTGGATTGTGTCTGTTTTTCCTTATCGTCTCAGACTTGTGGACTTGATTTTCATATAGCCATCCCAGAGATCTACTGGAATGCACCCAATTCCACCAGGCACCAGGACTGTGCTCTGAAAGGCAACAGACAAATTTCTCTTCTTCCAGTATACTCCCCCCATTTCCTGTACTTGTGACGCTCTAAATAATATTCCATTAGACTTATTTTGCCGGCAGATTGCAGATGAATGGAAGCCAATGGCAACTTCATAACATTTTTTTACTTTCTAGAATTCTTAAAAAACTTATAGGGCACTCTCTAATTCTATCTTGATTATTTGCAGTACTTATATTCCTACCTCCACAAGTATCAGTTAGAAGGAATTTTTGCTTCTAATAAATTTATCATTTCTACCTTGTGTGATAGTTACAATGTGGGCATCTTATCTGAACCCCCCTCCTCAAATATAAGCTTTTGGAAGTGCTATTTCTTATTCATGGTGGTATTATCAGCTCAGTGTCTTTCATGCAGTAGGGACTCAGTTCTGGTTGAATAAATGTTTATGTTCTATTATAACAGAACTCTATCTTCTTTTTTATTTTCTCTCTTCAAAAAGTGTCAAATATCTAGGTAAATAAGAATTTAAATATATGTTATTATTTCTTTCACTAAAGAAATAGAAGATATAATCTTTGACCATTAAGATTTCATTAGTAGAAAAATAAACTAACTGTGGAGTGTGTGTATATGGAGTTTTTGTATGTATAAAAGACAAAAGAGCGATATGGGGTGTTGTTTAATTAGTATTAGATGTGATACTAGTTATAAGATATTGGATAATTCAGAGATAGTAAAATTGTTACGGTTTAGGAAAGTTGAGGAAGAAACCTGGGTGATTACTACTGAAGTGAGCATGAGTTCTGGGGTTTCATACTGCATAATATTCTAATTTTTCCTAAGTAAATCTGGATGATCAGGTAAGCACAGACCCATTGTTACCAGTTGAATATAGGAATGAGTGTTTTTAGAAAGATGAGAAGACTCTTCCCTGCACTATTGAGGATGGAAAAGTCTAGAGGAGGTCAGAAATGAGAAAGAAGCCATTGTTTCCTTAAATAATGAGAAGGTGACTGCAGAAGGCAAAAGACTTAGTGGAATTTGATTTGGGGAGGTACAGGAAAGAAACTGATCAAGTTCAGAATACCTGGATCTGGGACAATGGGATTTTTGCTATCACAATTTTGGACACACTGTGCCAATGATGTCTTTTACTTTGCTGGTCTTTTGATATGTTGGGAAACATTCCTGGGATTTTCTATTCTCACTACCTGCCTCAAAAGGAATATGACTATCATGTAGAAAATTAGGAAGGGATTGTGTGTTCATATTTGACATTAAACTATGCACTTTCCCTTTTATGCTCTTGTCAATTTATTTTTCTCTTGAAAACATTTTGGGGCTTATAACCACTGCAGAGTTCCCTAGGTGTGGTTGCATTGAGGCAGACAGATTTATAAAATGGGTCTGGAAAATCAACTAGAAACCCCTCTGGCAATGGAAAAATTTGGTTTTCTTAAGCCACTATGATATATTCACTTTCAGGTTTATGTGGAAGAAAGGAACAGAAAGATACTGTTTTGAGTAGTATGAGCAAACTGATGAAAACTGTTTTCTTCCGGAAATGTTTTTATTTTCTCTGGTAAAGTGTGCAGAAATGTATTCCTTTATTGGTTTAAGAGTGTGCAGGTACCCGTTGACCTCATACCAATCACTGAATTGCCAACCCCATCTAACTGCTTTGGAATCCCTATCTCCAGGCATTTATGGGGCTTTCCAGGCTTGAAATAGATCAGTGTTTGGAGTAAAACATCATGTCTTCAACTGAAGCATTATAGTTTCCACCTGGTAAAAAAGTAAAAGAATACCATGTGCATGAACTGTATGCCCACAAAGGTAGTTTCACATTGTATTCACAAAGATAGTGTTCATTGTCCAATTTTCTTTCTTATTATAACAGTTATTAACATGATTGATAATAAATTAAAACTGTTCCTACTAGTTGAAAAAGTAGCGTGGGTTTAATTTTTTATTCATGTCTTCTTTTCTTAGAATATTATTCTTGCTGCATTTTGCCATTTTCCAAAGAATAGTTAATTATCACAATGAGCAGATTGACATTAATGAGCCATGGAAGCAAAACACAAATTAGTATACAAAATGTTAGACTTGCGCTATTTCATTCTTTTTCTATATTTTCAAAAGAGACTGAAGTGTTTCCTAAGAACAATCCCCATTGTCTTCATATTCTCTCTGGGCACATTCAGGTGCAATTTTCATTAAACTTGAAGGCAACTAAAGTGGTTATTCATACCTATTACTTTTCCTGGACTTAATTGCTTGAGAACAGAAGTGAGCCCTGGCTCTTTCAAATCATACTTTCTTTGTGAGATAATGCTTGAAACCCTCTTCTTTAGCCCTTTTTAACACATCATGCAATAATTTTTTCTCAATAAAAAGTTAATAGTTATACATATCTTTCTAGCAGTGAGATTTTTGCAAAATAAAGCTGAAGTATCTTATGTGAAGTAACCACTCATTTGGAATTGCTCATTGTCTGGGTAGATGTTAGAAGAATTTGCGATATATTAAACAGCCATGCCTGGTGAAGAAGTCATTGTTGTTATTAGGTTGAAATTAATGCAGGATTCTTTTAAAATATTATTTGTATGAACAAAGCTTATTTTTAAAGGACTTAAGCTGAACCTGTAGTTGCTCTGAATATTGTATTTTTTAAAGTATATATGCATACAAAAACTTTTTTAGAGGACTTAAAGCACCTAGAATTATTTCTGGTGCTGGAAGAATGGAATGATAGCCTCATGACCCCCGAAAAGCCTTTTTAAAGATGTACACTATGTGACATGGATTTCTTAGTAGCTTCATAACAAAGCCTCAGGATGGACAACAGAGCATATTTAAAAATGTTCTACTATGGCTTCATAATCCATATGAATTTTGTTCATTCCATGATATTTGTATCATAATATTCTTTTTTAATGAGTAAAATATCTCATTTAAGGTACCGAGGGAATGAAGTCAGCAGTATGAGTAAGCTGCCACTTTGCACGGGTACAGATCCTACCTTGCTCCTGTATTAGTGAGGATGGGCCAGGTATTTTTGCAGGGAAAAAAAAAATCTCTCAAATATCAGTGACTTAACACAGCAGAGGTGTGTTTTAACAATCACTTTACATATCCACCATGGATGGCAGGGGGCTTCAGGAGGCCTCTGCCCACTATTGTCACATAAAACCCACACTGATGGAGACTCATCTTGACACGTTTGCAAATCACCACTGAAGGGGAAACGAAAGGTTGCCACTCATTCTTTGAAATTTTAAGTGACAAATGTCACTTCACTCATTTCACTGGCTAAAGCAAGTCACAGGGTGGCGTCTAACCTCAGAAGGGTCAAAGAGAGCAACCCCACCACGCTCCCAGAAAGAAGAAAATCAGAGTAATTGTCAATCATCTAATGCTGTTCAGAAAAACCATCAATGATTAGAGTGATCCCAGGAGGGAAAGGGTTAGTGTAAATATATTATTCTTATTAGAAAAGAAGCTTAAAGCACATTTTCTACTAATTAATGGTGTCATGTTTGAAGAAGGAATCCACAAAAGCATATTTTTAATAATTGAAAAATAAGGAGAGCTTTTTCTTTAATCATAAATTAGTCTGTGGTAGTTGGATGATAAATTGCAAGTGATTTTAACTACCACTTAAGATGCTGCTAAATTATAGCTCTTCACCACTGTTGGAAACAAAAAGGAAAGCTGGTCTCCATGGAGGTCACATTCATCTTTTTTCTTTGTAGAAACAAGAGCAGGTGTTGAAATTTAAGTGGTGAGAGACATAGGTTTATAGGGAGGACAACTGAATAGAAGCTGGGAAGAGACCTTGATGAGCTCTCGGAGATTTCTGCAAAGGAAATAGAAGAGAGAGGGAGGGGAAGAATGTTGGCATTCTTTTATTCCTGGTAGGAGGTATTTTGGGCAAGAAGGGATGAAAAATGTGTACTTATTTGTAAAACATTCATTGATCAAAATTCTTCTACCTCCACACTCTCTCTCTTTCCCTCCCTTCCTCCTTGCCTTCCTCTGACCCTCTCTTTCTTTCACTACTGTAACAAATTTACTAGCCTACCATCCTAGATTCTATCTGGAGAATTGGAAATCTTTGTCTATATGGAGCTTACTTTCTAATGGGTATGATGGAGATAAGTGTATGTAGAAAACCTAGAGCAGAATAAGAAGAGAGTCTGGAAAGGACTACTTTATATAAAGTACTCAGGGAAGGTTTCTCTAAGATATAACATTTGCAGAGAAAGAATAAACTAAGGAAGCAAGTTTTGAAATTATATGGGGAATGGCTTCCCAGACAGAGGGAATAGTAAGCACAGAGGCCCTGAGGTAGAACTGTACCAGTCTTCCGTCCAGTGCTAGCTTTTCAGAGATGAGTGCTTGCAAGGTTTGGCATAGTACCTATGGCCCACGGTAGCTGTTCATTGAATATTTGTGGGATGAGTGAATAAGCAGATGAATGAGTATAGACTCCATCCTCAAGGAATCCGTAACGTTGTAAAGAATGAAGGCGTGGGTAAAAATAACTGTACTTGGTAACAATAACATTTAACATTGCTATACACTGGGCATAGTACTAAGGTCTTTACAGAAATTGTCTTATATAATTTAGAAAGTAATACCATGGACGTATGTTATTGTTCCCATTTGATAAACAGAACATCAAGAGAGATTCCATGGTATAATGGTTAAGTGTTTGGACTCTGGAACCAGATTGCCTGGATTTGAGTAATAGCTCTTCCACTTACTGCTCTGTGACCTTAAGCAAGTTATTTAACTTTTTTGTGCCTGGATTTCTTCATACACTAAAAAAATGAATATAACCATTTCAGGAGGTTGGTGTAAGGGTTTCATGAATTAACATATATACTGTGCTTAAAACAATACCTAGTACTATATAACTCTTCTTGTGACCATTGTTGTCATCATCATCATTTTCAAAACTCTCTAGGAACTAAGGAAAGCTATCTTCTTGAGAATGTCACAGAATGCTTCATAGATAAGATGTTTTAACTAAGATTTGATAGAAAAGTAAAAATTATAAAGGGGTAGAAGAATTTATTCAATTAGTGTGTATGTATTCCAATTATTTCAGCATTACTTTTCGAGGAGCTGTAAAAATATATTTGGTTGTAAAATATCTTTTTGTTGAATATCAGATTACTGTAATATAAGATCCCTCTTGTTCTTCAAAATGCTTTTAGACTCACAACTTGTATGCATAAGAATAAAATCATTGTCATCTTCTATCTTATAAGACAATAAATTCAGGCCACTTTAGTTTTTATTGTCATTAAATGAAAAACAAGAAAATGATGTCCTGTGCAGATAGTCAAATTTAAGAGGTAGTGCAAAATAGTTAAAATTTAATATCCACTGAGGGTGTTCAATTTGACTGTGTAGAATTATGTGTGGATGTGTGTGTACAGTTGTATACATTTCTTTTACACAATCTAATGCTGCATCACAGATGTGCTACCTTCATTTATAGGCATAAAAAAGGTAGACCTGGCAATATTTCCTGAGTTTATATGAGAGAAGAGAATGGCTCATTTGTTTTGCATATAAAATTATACATATCTTCATAGCATCTTAATAATTTTTTTTCTTTACAGAGATCTAAAATATGTTAGTAGCTCGTTACTTAATAAAACTGAGACTTTTCAGGTTAACTCCTGGGACAGTACAGGTTTGCTTGCATTGTTGGGATGACCCATACACTCCAGAGATAAGTTGTTATTTAATCCAATGATAGAAATTAAAATTACACAACAATGGCAGGAGAAACTCAAATCTGATATGGCAACCAGGTGAATATCTATTTGCATAATAAAGATGTACTTAAAAATTAAAATTATATGCTTATTGGCAAAAAATGCCTTGGAAAGAAGGAAAGCAAAATCTATTGCCTTTTATCTTTTAATAATAAATATGCAAGGGGATGATTACAAAGCAGGGGAGGTAGGGGTGACTGGAAAAGAACATTGTGAGGACGTCGGATTGTTGGAATTTTCATACACTAGAATTCACTGTCTATTTTGAGAATGCAACACATTGTTCCTATTTATATTTACATAAATAAAATGCCTGTGCCTACAAACAGTCCTTTTATGAGTTAGGAATAATTTTCCTGTGGTATAAATTGGTACTTCTGTTTCTGGCCTTAGCTCTGGGCTCACACAGATGGCCTTTATAAACATGATTTATTATTTACATAAATTGGTTCTCTCTTCACCCCTCATAAACACTCCTGTGCAGTCATTTGAATTCAGAACTAATTATAGATGGCAAAGGTATAGCAAGAAAAATGGGAATCTAATTCTTTTAACACTTGAATTTCTTTTTGTAAAATAATTCCGAAGGATTGCTTTCAAGTTTCTCTACAGGGTGATAAATTCCTCTTTTCTTTCAGGTCCCTCTTTCCTCTAAATCTTAGGTCTTAGAAGTGATTAAAATCTCATAATTCACTATGGTTTCAGCACTTGTACATTTCAAGGGCCATTTTGGGAATGGCAATAATTCATATTTATATGTTTTGTATTATAAATGAACTACATTATACTTATTTATATTACTAAATATAATTTACCAATATAATTTTGTGAAATTTTGGAAACCATATATTTCCTAGCCAGGAAAATACAGTATCTGCTATGTTCATGACTGTAGCAGGTGTAAATGTTTCACTGGAGGCCCTGAGCAGTAGGAGGTCATGTATTTAAGTATGACATTGTTTTGTAACCAAAAGTTGCTCTAGAGCACAGATCCTTGCTTGGGTGAAGTTAACATCACTATAAACATGTGTGGCTTCTTCATTCCTACCACCTGTGGTTCATACAATGTCCTCAACTATGATGAGATCACAACTGGGCAAGATGGAATTTTCTTGTTTAAATTTTCTCATCATTTTTTCCCACAGAAAGTTGCTAATGACTAGCATGTTATGAAGCGCATTTTCATTATAGTTCACATGTCTTCACAAATATGCAGCATTTATATGAAAACAAGATTAGTGATGGATGGTTTTAAATGCATGTCAAATATAAACACCAACATATAATATTGTTATTTTAGAAAATAATGGATATTTGTGTGTGTGTGTGTGTGTGTGTGTGTATGTGTGTGGTGAGTGCTTTGAATACACATGATAAAGATATTATTTCTAACATATTTTGTGACCCAAGTTTATTTAATGAAAATGGTTAGCACAGTGCTTAGTACATAATAAATGTTCTACAAATATCTAAGGAAGGAGGGAGAGAGGGAGTGAAGGAAGAAAAGAGAGAAGAAAAATGGAAGAAAGGACGATATCATAGGGACTCAGCAGCTGGAATATTCAGAGACTATGAAGGCTTTACTACTTTGTAGTCACTTGACCTTGGGTAAGTTATTTAACTGCTCTAAAGTCTCCATTTCCTCATCTGTAAAATCAAATTGTTTTGATTAAATGAAATGAAAAAGTTGACACAATGGCAATGTATGCTTAATTTTAGAAATAATTTCAATTATTTTTAATGAATGTGAAATTGTAATAAAGTAAGTAGTATAATTAGCTGAAAATTTTATGAATGCAGATTGTTCATTTTAAAAAATTAGTAATGAAAACAATTCAATACTATATTTTACATTGAACAGAAATTATTCTTTCTTTGATTTTAAAGGAACATACAGATAAATTATTCAACACGCATTTATCAGGTGAACATCCATTATGTTACTTGGCACTGGCCTAAATTCGGGACTTACGTAGTTAAGGGGTCATGTTAGAATAATAGACAAGCAAACAGGCAATATACTATAGTGTGATGTACACAGTGGGATGCTGTAGAAGTAAAGTAGGGGTGTCTATTCAGATAGGAAGAGAAGAATTGGAAGAAGAAGTAAATGCATGGACACGTAAGATTCTCTGTAGGTGATGAGTTGGATTTTTGTGGCAGGCAGAATTTCTAGGAATGGCCCCCAGGATTCCTCACCTTCTGATCCCATGAATGTGATGAGAGCTCACACTCATCATTGTGTTATGTTATATGAAATAGTCAGCCTTAAAATAGGGAAATTATATGGTTGGGCCTGATTTAATTACATAAGCCTTCAAAAGCAGAGAGCTTTCACCAGCTCCCTGCAGAAGACGAGGGCAAAAGAGGTGGGCAGAAGAAGAAGTCAGAAGGATTTTAAGTACAAGAAGGATTCGATGTCTGTTGCTTGGTTGAAGATGGACTCGATATGAGAAGGAATGTGAGCAGCGGCTTTAAGGAGCTGAAAGAGGCTGCTGGCTGATAACCAGCCAGGAAGCAGGGACCTCAGTCCTCCAACCACAAGGAACTGCATTCTATCAATAGCCTGAAGGAGTGTGGAAATGAATTCTTCATCAGAGGGCCTCCACATAAGAGCCCAGCCTGGCTGCCACCTTGATTTTGGTCTCAGGAAACATGGAGCAGAGAATGCAGTTAAACCGATCCGATTTCTGACCTACAGAAGACGTGAGATTATAAATGGATGTTGTTTTAAGTCACTAGGTTGTGTCAGTTTGTTACAAAGCAGTAAAAACTTAATATAACTTTGAAGAGTGTGTTTTAAAGAGTTAGCCAGGAAAAGAAACAAAAACAGAAAGGCCAGTTAAAAGGTGGAGGGAAAAATCAGCAGAGAAGTACAAAGGCTTAAAAATGCAGAAAATCATAGCTCGTTACACCGGGGTCAGTGACAACAGTTACTGTTATACCAAGAGATATGGAGCTATAGATAAATATGTGGTATTTGGATCAATAGCAGTTTATTCATGGTCTGGCATGGTTGAATAATAAAATGGCTCACATTCATTAAAAAGTAAAAATTATTATTCAATCATATCTAGTCTAATGATCCTATATTTGTGTAGGGAAGTTTACTTTTGGAGAGGTGGGAATAATGCACATTGATTATTGAAAGAGTACTAGCAATTGGTGTAAATTAAAATATATAAGAGTAATTTCAATGTGGAGAAGAGAAAATGATATATACTAAAATTTATAATAAAATAGAGGAAAGAAGATAAAAGCAAGTTGGAAATGAGAAAAGAATAAGAAACATTTTTTTCTTTTGGGACTTCAGTGTGTAGAAACATAATCTTACAGTATAATATTTGTAAATAAGATACTTAGTTTCAGTATGTTTTATTTTGCACTGGGTTATTAAGTTTGTACCTTTCTCCAATAATGAGAGAAAATATATTTTAATAAAAACAAATTTTCTGAGTTGGAAGATACACTTGCTTTAGCAGAGTAAACTAAAAATCAATGTGTTTTTGCCAAATGTAATATGCTTTTAATTTTTCATATCTTTGTAAAAATGTAGGACATAGCTGGGCGTGGTGGCTCACACCTGTAATCCTAGCACTTTGGGAGGCTGAGGCGGGCGGATTGCTCAAGGTCAGGAGTTCGAAACCAGCCTGAGCGAGACACCGTCTCTACCAAAAATAGAAATAAATTAATTGACCAACTAAAAATATATATACAAAAAATTAGCCAGGCATGGTGGCGCATGCCTGTAGTCCCAGCTACTCGGGAGGGTGAGGCAGTAGGCTCGCTGAGCCCCGGAGATTGAGGTTGCTGTGAGCCAGGCTGACGCCTCGGCACTCACTCTAGCCTGGGCAACAAAGTGAGACTCTGTCTCAAAAAAAAAAAAAATGTAGGACATATTTAGTGTAGCTCACCACTTAGTACTCTACTGAATGATGCTTTGAAAAGACAACTTCTTGTCCTGATATAATTTTTATAAAATTGTCTCTCACATCACAACAATAATGATTGTTTTGAAATTCTCAAGTGACTAAGGAAAATTTAAATTATTTCTATATTATTAATGTCAGCCATCTTGGTGTATGATATCAAAATATATTTAGTTCAAATGTACACAAATTAATAAAAGTGATGAGTCCCTAAATGTTTCTTTATATAAGTTCTGAGATTTACAAATAGCACTATTATCTGACCACTCAATTAATAGTAAATTTTATAATGTTTGTAATGTGGCTTAGAGGCTAGTGTTTCTGTGTGGTCCTTTAGTTTACAGCTGCAACCACCATGATAATTTCAGCAAGTCAATATAGCATATTCTAAAAAGAAAAGAAGATTGATGAATGTGAACCATTTTTTCTATCCTGTGTTCTGCATTATTTAACTTTAAAGTTAAGTTAAATGGGAGCTTATCTTTCCAAACAGGCAAATAGTGAGCAGTAAATAAATCCTCTGTGATAAACTAACAATGAAAGAAAGATAATTATCTAGTCCAACCAGCAATACAAAGGCTAAGCATCAGAGGCAGAAAATGACAAAGAGAGAGAGAGAGAGAGAGAGAGAGAGAGAGAGAGAGAGAGAGAGAGAGAGAGAGAGAGAGAGAGAGAGAGATAGCGAGCTTTAATCCTTTAATGTATTTTTCTTCCTCTTTACTTCTTACATCCATATCTTCCTTTGGAGAAATTGAACTCTATGGGAGAAATAGAGGAACTGTTCCTTCCACCTTTAGTTGGCCCTAAGATGAAAGTTACTTCAAAATAAGGGTATTATTGAACAGAGTAGCTTGTCTGCTTTTCTTTTCTTTTCTTTCTTTCTTTCTTTTTTTTTTTTTTTTTTTTTGAGTCAGAGTCTTGCTCTGTTGCATGGGCTAGAATGCCATGGCATCAGCCTAGCTCATAGCAACCTCAAACTCCTGGACTCAAGTGATCCTCCTGCCTCAGCATCCCAAGTAGCTGGGACTACAAGCATGTGCCACCATGCCCAGCTAATTTTTCTATTTTTTGTAGGGACAGTGTCTTGCTCTTGCTCAGGCTTATTTTTATATTTATGAAAGAGTTTAAAATTATTGTTTTAATATCATAAGTGTTATGCAAAAAGACAAAACTAAGAATAAAATATAAGCTTCATGAGGACAGAAATTTTTGTCTTTTGACTTTGGTTAGTGTCTATATTTGATACTACACTGTCCCATATGAGTGGAAGCCAGGTGCTTAGCACTATGACTTACACACATACACAAATGAATATCTATACCATAAATGTATACTTTTTAAAATATGGGACCCTACTATGTATCATAAAATTTCTTCCCACATGTATGTACATTTCAACAGACATAATTTTGATGGCAATATAGAATGTAACATAATTTACTAATTTCTTCTTTGTTTTCTTTTAGCTTACTTTCATTTTTAAATTTGTTGTTATTATAAAAACAATGCTTCAAGAAAGAAATTATAGTTTCATATTGTACATGTAATTATTTTCTAATGATAAATCCTTAGAAATAGAATGGATGGATAAAACAATGTTGGTTCACAAACATAGTGCAAATACTGTAGCAAAGAATACATTGAAATAATCACTCATGCCTAGCTCTGGTTAAATATAGTTAGCTCATTTAATTGTTTTTCTTTGATGACATTGCTGAAATGAGTGGCCCTGAGGGAAATGGTGTTTTGATTAGTAGCAGGGTTTGATAATTCTCCTTTACTTGCTCGTTCTGCAAATGGTATCTTTGGATAAAAAGAAGCAAGCATAAGGAAACATGGGCCAGAGTAGAGAGGGATTATGGGGTGAGCAAATAGCAAAAGAGGCACTGTTTGAAAGACAGAAGACTAACTGCATTTTGTGGTTTTGCAAGGGTGTGCATTTGCCTTCATCTAGACCTGCTTTTAAGTGTGACAGGTTTGGGCACATATGGGAAGAGTTAACATTTTCAGTGGGAAGTTCAGAATTTCTGTTCCTCCTATCTCTTAGTTCAGGTGTCTACGGCATCATCCGTAGACTCACTGAGGAGTCAGGGAAATGTGTGCTAGGGCTTGAGCACCAGGCAGATTCTTTCCTGGTGGCATGTTCCATCCTAAAGTTCTCTTCAGCCTTGTCTACATCCTTTTCTCTTTAATAAGAAGTTGTCATTGTCCTCCAATGGATATTTATTGCTCAGAGATTTTGCAGATAGTATTTTCAGACATCAGACTAATTTGCATTTGTGCTAAATTTTCCCAGGTGGTACAATATTTTACATTTTGTTGTAACTGAGAAAGTTATTAGATACATAAGAACAAATTTACTTTCATTTTATTTTCCTCCTACAGGGCTTCCTACACTTCCATGAACTGTATTACAGGGCACTTAGAAGAATGAGTTTACTTGTCATTGAAGTATGCAGCCTCTTAAGTAAAATCCAAACCCTATTTCACCATCATGTTTATCCTGAGAATAGAACTGAAGAGGACTACATATGGTTGAAATTATAGGGAGGGTTGAAGTGGGCAGAATCCAGCTCAGTAGAATTATCCAGTTTGGAAATAATCCATGAAAACTGTTTGACAGTTTTAGCTATGCCACTACTTCCCATTCCCTACCTCCTCCCCACAAAAAACCTATAAATTTAGTGTTGGTGATGAAAATAGGAAGAGAGAACTTTGGTTTGCAGTGCATATGAAAGGGAATATACACTGTTTTAGTCCATCTGGGCTGTAACAAAATACCGTAAACTTAGTAGCTTGTAAACAACAGAAATTTATTTCTCACAGTTCTGGAGGCTGGGAAGATTCAGTGTCTGGAGACACTGGCATATTCAGTGTCTGGAAAAGGCCTCTTTTCACATAGATGGTGCCTTCCTGTTGTGTCCTCCTATGGTAGAAGGGGCTAGCTAGCTCTCTGGGATCTCTTTTATAAGAACATTAATCTCATCCATGAGGGCTCTGTTACTATGACCTATTTACCTCCCAAAGACCCCACCTCCTAATACTATCACCTTAGGAGTTAGGATTCCAGCATATGAAATTTGAGTAAGCATTCAGTCCTTTACACACACTAAATAATTAATTAATTTTACTAAATATATTTATATCATAAGAAAGGTCTTCTAGGAGCCCATATTTGTTTCTGATTAATTTGTTTTCTGTTTAATATGCCTCATTTCTTCAAAGCAAAGCTAAGCATATTTTATCATATTTTCCTTTTAAAATCTTTTGGTGAGGACCTTTGTCATTGCTCAAGTAGAAAATAGTGTTTAATTAATGTTTTGTTCATTTATTATAGATTATATGGTATTATTATAAATGCAAAGTGTATGTATTTTCTCTGCAGATTAGGAATTGCTTTTTAAGTGAATTCAGCTATAGGCTAAGGCTTTAAAAAATGTTATCATTAAAACAAACTAGCTGGTTTAGAAAAGTTCAAAATTCATTGTATAGAAGTCAAAGAATACAGGAGTGTTGCTAGTGCACAGAAATTGGGAATCTTTCAACTTCTAAGAAAGCGTCTGGGCAGAATTTAAGTTCTCTCATCTCTATGTAAGTAAATGAAATTGTGGCATAATATGGGGAAGATTATTTATAAAATTGGTTTTTAGAAAAGAAAAAGTTGATCACTAAGATTCAGGCAGATTCACTATGATCCAGTCATGTAGTCAAACTTCACTTTTTTTTTAATGATTTATTTTACTGAGATTACATAGATTTTGTGTATCTGGATTTTAGCAAGGTGTATGTCAGAATTACCTATGATAATGAGCGGGAGGGCTATGAGCTGAGTGATAATCTTTTTAGGTAGATCTTTAGCTATTTGAATAATTAACTATAACAATGTCATTAATTAATGCCAACTTGATGGAAACTTTATTCTGCTTCAATATACTTATTAATAAATTTTCAGAGAAGCTTAATGGCATACTAATGAAATTTAAGGATATTAGAAGCAGGGAGGGTTAATGCATATCTTGAATAAAGACACAGATCCAGAAAGAACTCCATAAAAATAAATGACAGAAGAGAAGGCTTAAGGATAATATCACTTATTTAATTTTTTCAAATTATGGATATAAAAGAGGAAATGAATTAACTCTAAAAGTCACCAGAGGAAGACACAAGATTAATGGATAGAATATTCAGGAAAATATATTTTGGTTCAGTGAAAGAAAGAAATTACTAGTATTTATAGCCATCTGAAATTGAAATGGACTATCTCAAGAGATACCCAACTATTGATGTTGATAGGTGTCTCAGCCACAATTAGATGAGCCCAGGGAACACTGAATGAGCACTTGATAGTATTTTCCACTAGGCATTCAGTATCAGATTCCACGTGGTAATGAGGTGAATGGGTAGATGATATGATGTCTCCATTATTTAGAGGAAATCTCAAATCTTGGAGCTCTCATGGAATTTTATTTTAAAATTATTTGATATTTATTCCTGTTATATTGAATCCAGGAACACACACACACACACACACACACACACACACACACACACACACAGACAGGAGGGCTGTCCGGAAAGTATCCAGCCACATATACAATGGATACATGGACACAATGGCTGGATACTTTCTGGACAGCCCTACTATATTTGTATCTATGTCTTATCTACTTGCTTGACTTTAAGTTAGAGACTTGTTTATCACCCTTATGGCTTATAGTGCATAGGATAATATCTTGCACATCACAAACTGAAATAGTGAATAAATAAATGAATGACTGAATTCAGTAACAATATATTTTCTTCCATGGGTGTCAGGGCATACTAAGTCCTTGAGGATGCTGTATATACCCCGTTACCCTGTGTTTATAACAGCATGATACTGATTAGCACTTCAGGTGTAGGTGTTCTGGCTTTCTTTTTTGGTGATAGTACACTCAATTTATTTTATCTGAATGTATAATTTATTGAACATTATGTACTAGAGGCAATGTATTATGCACTAGAAATGTAAAGATATACAATAATATGACCTTCTTGAGGACAAAAACTGTGATTTAGTCATCTTTTTATTCCAAATGTCTGTTTTACAGCTGGTTTTCAAAAAATGTTGAATTGCTTCCTGCCCAGACATTAGAATTTGGTTTTAAAAGAGAAGTTGGAGTTCTACAGTGGGGAAGTGCATTTCATATGGAGAAAGCAACATGAATTGAGAGGTGCAGCATAGTGTCATTGGGATCAGGTGAAACATCCCTCTGACTGGGGCGTAAGGTGTGGCAGAGATGAAAAGGTGGAAGAGTATGGCACAGATGCAGCTGTAATCACAGCAGAGACTATCAAGTAAGGGCCTTGAATGTTGTGCCAAAGCATGTAATATGAGCCTTGAGGACCTTACAAATGGAATTTATCTTATGGATAACTCTGGATTATTCTATTTCAGGGCAACTCTAAACCTTTATGAGCATTTTCCAGTCACTGGATCATCTTCTTTAGAGATTGTTGGAGGGGATAGGGAGAGTTACAGGGGACTATTCGTGGGGTATCCAAAGTGACCTAGACTTGGGATTTGCATTGGAGGCCCTGTATACGAGGTGTTGAGATCACACACTCTTTGTCACAGAAGCTGGCATTCCAGATGTTTGTGCATATCGTTTGTATCTGGATTATTCTTTCAGATGTTTAAAGGTCTGGGATAGATGGATTTAGTCAAGAAATTATATTATTGTTTCTGCCTTTGGAACCTTCACTTTGCAGTGAAGCTCTGATGCTTAGAATATATAGAGAAGGCAATGTTGTATGGCTAGTGACAGGGTTTCTTTTCTGAGGCAGCTGCCACACTCTCTTAGTCTAAGTGGAATCTTCCTAAAATGTGCTTCCCCAAGTGGCTACTTGTACTGCTTATGCAGTTGGTTAATTTTAAATTGATGTCAGCATTTGCTGCTAAGTTGATTTGGAAAGCTCTCTAATTTAACTCTTCATGTCTACTGCTGTCCCCTGATAACAGTGGTGATAATTTTCACTGCATCTTCAGATTTAACATCATTTAAGTAAATTGCTTTTTGTTGTCTTCATACTTAGCTGAGAGAGAGAGAGAGAGAGAGAGAGAGAGAGAGAGAGAGAGAGAGAGTGCTAGCAAGCAACAGGTGTGGTTCTTAGGCATGTGGAGTTTCTTCTTAAAGAAGTTACTTTCAATCGCATGTATGTTTTATATACTGATGAGCTTTGCTGCTGGGAGCCAAGTAATCATTTTAGACTCTGCTACCACAATAATTTACACTTGCCTGAAAACCTTCTGATGGCTTCCACTTTGCTAAAGATAGTACTCCTCCCTAGACCAACCCTACAGAGCCTGGATTCTGCTTAAATTTTCTCCATTCCTGTCTTACAACTACAGGGAACTTGCACTGTTCAGTCCCTGGAACTTGCACTATTTCCTCCCAGATGGACCTTTATACACACTGTTCCTCTGCCTGGAAGGCAATGTGGTTTTCTACTTTCTTCCTCTAGTCACACCCATCCCTCCTACGAATTTTAGCTCAATCAGCATTACTTCAGCAATCCACACCTGTGCCCCTGCGCATGTAAAATCCTGTTATAAGCTCATATATCACTGACATGCTTGTACTTGCAGATTATAGTTTTACATTCATTTTATGATGATTTGGTTAATATCTTTATTTTCAAGTAAAATACAGAAACCTGTCAATCTTGTTCACCATGGGTCCCCCTGGCATAGCACCATGCCTGGCAGAGAGGAGGTACTTGAATATTATTTTATAAATGAGTGAATAAATGGTATATTATATTTAAACATTTTTGGAATCTCATTTCCCAGATAAAAAGGTATTGGTCAATAGTTTGTGTCACCCTGAGTAAAGTGTCCATTATCCATGCCAGTACCAAACTGATTCTAGTTTTTCTAAAAATTTGACTACTTATTAGACTGAGTCCCATTGAGGTTTTAGGAAGTCAGGGGAGAAGGGTTGAAGTGGTAAAACGTAGAGATAAACTTGATTTCGGAATCTTGTTTTGCAACTTTGCTTGCCAACTTTTGTGACTTCTGAAATGTATCTTAATCTCTTGAGACTCAGTTTCCACATGAAATAAAATGGGACTAAAAACCTCTAGAAATTTAGTGATGTCTATCAAAATTTTAAATGCTCCTAATTTTAGCCAGACAATAGCACCTGCAAATATTACATTCTAGCAGATACAAAGATATTCTTTCCAGCATTATTAGTAATAACAAAAACCTAGAAGCTCAATGTTGAGAAAACTGGGTAAATAAATGATACAATATCTATTCAATGGGATACTCTATAGCCACTAAAGAGAATGCCAATGAATTAGATGTGATAAATTCAAATTAATTAGATACAGGGAACTGTTCAATATACAGTGTGAAATGAAGTGCATTTCAGAAGGGCACACACAAAAAGACACATGCCTAGAAGCTTTCTGGAAGACACCCAAAGGTTTAGTACTAGTGGCTACTAGTATCTGGTGTCCATGTATGTGTGACAAGGGGTAGTAATATTTACTTTTCACATTATGTTTTTCTTTATTGTTTATGTTTTAACCAAAAACATATAGCATTTATATAGTTTTTAAAAACATTCATAAAATATCGTATTACCTTCTTATGTGGTTGTGAAAATTAGATAAAATCAGGTATGAAAAATGTCTGGTACATTCTAAGGAGTTAAATACAGTCATTCCTCATTATTTATGGGAGATTAGTTTCAGGATCTCCCACAGATACTGAAATCTGATAATGTTTAAGTCCCTGATATAAAATAGTATAAAGTAGTATTTGCATATAACTTGTGCACATTCTCCAGTATACTTTTAAAATATTTTTTTCTTTTTCCATTTTTTTTATTTCAGCATATTATGGGGGTACAAATGTTAAGGTTACATATATTGCCCATGCTCGAGTCAGAACTTCAAGTGTTACCATCCCCCAAACGTTGCACATCTCACTCATTATGTATGTATACTTTAAATCATCCCTAAATTATTTATAATTCCTAATACAGCATAAATGATGCGTAAATGGTTGTTATGCTATATTTTTCAGGCAATAATGTCAAGGAAAAATGACTGTACATGTGCAGTATGGACACAAATTTTTTTCAAATATTTTAGATCCATGGTTGGTTGAGTCCATGGATGCAGAACCCAAAATATGAAAGGTCAACTGCAGTTGCTTTAAAGGAGAGGCACAGCCCTTCTGAAGTGCACTTGCCTACCAGTTTGGAAGTTTCACTAGAGCTTTAGCTGTCCCCAGTGGCCTGGTGACTGTTAGCCATGAAGTCTGGAATTGACTTCATGGTCAACTGGGTAAGGTCAGCGGCAGCCCTTCTTTCTGGGATTAAAAGGGAGATAGAGTCCCCTCATTTACTCCAGGAGGTTAAATAGACTCTGAGTGTCCAGAGTCTAGATGACAGCAAACATATTTATGTTAAAAATTAGAGAAATTAATTTTCAGACACCATCCCTAGTTGCTTTCATACTAAAGTTGCACCATTTCATAATGAAAATTAAAAATCAGAAACATGAATAGTGAAAAGGTAACTGGAACATTCAGATCAAGTATTTAGCACATGGAAATAGGCCAAGTCAAAGATACATATGGCTTTGGGGCTCAGGAAGTGTTCAGGGCTATATTGCCATGTCAGAGTGAGCAGTTGAATTTTATGTTTGTGTGTCATATCTGTCCCCTGTGGAAGAGGCCTAATTTCTAGACTCTTCAAAGAACAGATCTTCCCCACCACAAAATGCATGAGCATTCCTCTGCTGCTTGGATCTGGGTTTCTTTTCTCATACTTGGTGTATATGAAAATTACTTTTCATTGAAACCATTCTTTTTTTTTTGAGTTCTGTCCCTACACATGAGCCAGCCACACACTCATGGAAAAGCTCCAGTTCAAAGTAGACCTCTGTTGAGCTCAGACCATTCTGGAACTATTTCATGATATCTGAATTTTTTTCTTCCCTATAACTCTTCTGGATTTGATGTTTTCTGGGGAATTTATAACTGATTTGGTAGCTCTTAGTTGCTCCCAAACTGAGTTTTACATCACAATCTAAACATATTGTTCCTTATCATGTAATGACATTTATTAGAGAATCTGGCCAAAGCCCAAGTAACAACACAGCATTGTACCCTGGTTAGCAATCTGAAGTTTTATGTCTTTTTGGTGAGGTCACTGTACACCAGCCTCATTTTTACTGCCTCTATTCTTGAAAGCAGTAAACACTCATACCTTTATAGTCCTACATGATTCCACAAGCTGACACATTGCCAAGTGATTTTGATTGACTGCCTTTCACTGGGCAAGCTAAAGATAATAAAAAGAGTTTCACAGTGGAGACTTATGCGTATAGGGGAGCAATTTCTGGGGGCATGTGTACCTACAAATTAAATCTGTGAATTCTAACAGAGCCAGTATCCAACTCTTAAAGTAGAACATACTGATTTATTTGTGACAATGTACTTCAGCTGAACCTCTGTGCTAGTTTGTTGGCAAAACCTAACATATGGCCGTTTAATGAGAGACATATTAGTAATTATAGATGTGAGTAATATAGCAGAAGGATTGGCTGTGCCATCTTTTACTCTAATAAGGAATTAGAGTTGGTTATCCAAGGAGCAGCTGCTTACCAGGTATGGTCCGCTACTGTTTGAAATGCAGACACTTTAAACAAAAGGGGATGCTAAATGGTATGCACTTGACAAAATGGATATATGTGTTGTGTGTGTGTGTGAGAGAGAGATGCTTAAAATGTTCAGTTTCTGTAATTTCGGAGTAAGCATTTTACACCCAGGTGATTGTTATCCCATACCAATTGTCATTTGAAAAACTACAAAATCAATAGTGACAATAGTTGTTATCTCCCTGCCCTTTGAAAGGAAAGACCTAGGATGATGTCCCAGTGCAATGAAAAAAATAATAATTCTTGACAAATAGATCACACAGAAGTGGTGGCACAGTTTCTGGAATATAGGCTGTCATCCCCAGAATGATTGAAATCAAGTGCAAATTCTTGTCCTGCCCTATGCTAGACATGTTTCTTTGCCTGCTTGAATTCACAGCAACTTCTAGAGTACTGGCCTCATCCTTGGCTTCTAGAAGTGGCATTGCTGCTTGTCAGGTGGCTCATTTCCATTTTTTGCCATGATTAATTGGTTTGGAATGGAACCCTAATCAAAAGTGAGCAAATCCATTCATTGGGCAGAGATCAGTCAGATTATTTCTCTTAAGAATTTGAACAAAGTGGCTCAAAGACTTAGGCCCTTCAGTGTTGAACCCCTGAAATATGTGTTGTGCAGAATGGACCATGTAGATGACCATGCTGAGCATATGCAAGATACAAATGCACAAGGAGGTAAAGGGTGGGGATGGAGGCACAGGCAGAGAGAGGAATGCAATGGAAAATATTAGGAGCAGAATGAAGAGAGAGAGCTGCAAGGAGCGACCTCAGGATCTGACATTGTTGTTCCAGTTTCTCTGAGACCATGCTTGACATTGTTGTATCCATATATAAAAACGCCTATTTACCTAAGCTACTTTGAGTGAGTTTCTGTCTCCTGTAATGAAAAAAGTCTTGATAAGAACACCCCATTTTACAACATGATCCTGAGTTCATGACTGTGATTTGGGATATATTTCTACACTCAAACCTGCAATATGAGAGTGTTCTAAGAAAAGCCTCTAAATAAGCAAAAGACTAGAAGAACTTCAGTATTGGGGTGTATTAAAAATAGTTAGTATTCCAGAGTGAGAAATGTATTCCAGATGGAATGTTATTAAAGCTTATAAGTCTAGAGTAAACATGGACATATTCACCAAATTCTTCAATATCAGAGCCAGATGGTATTCTTTAAGACTTAAAAAGGATTATTTTCATTCAAATAAGCAACACCACTTTACCAACTAGAAAGGGGATAAATAGAATTCATTACTTCAATATATGGCTTAGGAGTCAGATAAATTCATGTGAGAGAGATTTATAATAGGTGATTGAGATGAATTAGGGAAGTTTGAGAAATATTCTTACACTTTTAAGGGAGACTAATGAATCAGATCCTCTTCCCAAGAGTTTGGAGAACCTATGCTGTCTCAGAAATTTGGGGAAGCATCTCCTCTCTTAAATTCATCAGAGTCAGAACTGAGATGCTTATTTTCCGAAAATACATGGGCCATTTCAAGTTGGAGTTCTATTCAGGGCTAAATTTGGCCCTGGAGCACTTTGCCCAGCTATGTGACTTCCATAAACTTCTTAATTTCTCACGGCCATGATGCTTAAGTCAGTCTGTCTGAATTCATCAAAGGTTATCAAAGATCCTCCCACCTGTCAAGGTTCTGCCTGGTAGTGAAACCCACTTCCTTACTATGGAATCTCCCACCAGTCTTTCTGTCTTAGAGAAATATCTTCTGGTTATGGTTGGGGCCACTCCTCACTTTTAACTAATGAATCTTCTTTGTGATAATTTAGCCTTTTCTACCTAAATTGCACTGAAAGACAGAAACTGTTCGCTTTCCTTCTGTAAGGAGAGTTCAACTTCTTCAAAAATATATACATTCCCCTATAAATTTTTTAGAACAAATATTGCTATGAATAGATTTAAGGGAAAAATATAAAAATAAAAAGCAATCTTTGTTACCTGTGTTGAACTTGAATTTTGAGTTTTTCTTATCAAACAGGATTTTACCTGTGCTTTATAAATATATAGCTTTAATTTGGTATTTTAATTCTCCACATTATATATAACATAGGAAAACAAAATAATTATTTTCTTCTAGCAACAGGAAAGTAAAACAGTAACAGGCAATCAAGAAAAATTCCTTCTAAATAAGGGTTAATCAATAAGATTCTGCAGCCTTTTCTTTGTAATTTTTTTCCTCAGTGAGTCTTAGCCAAAAAAAAAAAAAAAATTCAAGCCAGCCAAAAACTTTCATTTCTGAATGGAAAAGAAAAAAAAAATATCAAAAGTCTTTCTCCAAAACAAAAACAAGACAGAAAACCAACTTACGATCTTTGCCAAATTGATGACCAAATACATCTGACACACTATTTTTTCTCATATTTTATGGGCTATGAATAGATACATTTTACATAACTAAGATCTTATACCATTCTTAAGCAGCTTGAAATAAGTCACTAGTGTTACTTTGGATTTTCTATTTCCAAGGAACCAGAATATGGCCTGGCCATGGTCAAAGGCAGTGCTTTCCATAATACCTACTGGCAGCAAAAGTGTTGAAGAGCAACATATTCTAAGAACAATAGTCCATGTAGGAAGCCAGAGTTACCTTCTATAAAGACACAATTGCTCAAAGAAGAAAAACTTCAAACCACTAGCTAAGTCCTCTTTGAAAAGATTCTACTTTTCTGTTACTTATTGTGGTATCTGGGAAAGGCAGCTATTTGCTTGCATGTTTCTCAATTTTAAGATTAAGTATTATTATTCTATTTTTCTTTGGATACAATGGCAGATTTTCTTTCAACAAATATAAAGCCCAGCTATGTTTGAGACATTGTCAGGCATTTTGTTATAAATTACTTTACATCTTCCAGTATAAAACTATCTTCCTTTCTTTGAAAATACTAATAATTGCCATTCTATGTATTATCTTGTATGTTACCATCTGCCTTTGCTGAAAGTTCTTTTAGTTTTCTTCAGTTAATGGATTTTATGAAGCTCCACTGCTGAAGCCATTCTTTCACAAGGCATCTTCCAAAGTCTTATGATAGCTTTTAAATTTATGATGAATTTTAAAATAAAATTCCAGAAGCTTAGTTTTCTATTTTCTTCACAGAACATTAGAAAAAAAAATGTTTTTTGATAGAACAAATGACAGGGAAACATGAAAATGAAAAGGAAAAAGCAATTTTAAAATTAAAATCTATCAATTTGAAAATTAAAAACTATTTCATCAAAATAATGAAAATTAATTAATGTACACTAGCCTATCTTAAAGAAAACAGTAAAGAATGTAAGTTAATTTAGAAAAAAATTTCATCGGAAATGGTTAAAACTGAAAAAGAAAGAACCAATTATATTTACAATATCTGGAGACGAAGGGGTTATTTACAAATATTTTTTATTTCCTAGGATCCATGGTTCTCAAATTTTGAGTGCATCAAAATCACCTGGAGCACTTGGTAAATCAGATTGCTTGCCCCACTCTTACAGTTTCTGGTGTAGAAATTCTCCGCTGGGGCCAAGCATCTGCATTTCTTATAAGAGCCCGTGTGGTACTGATGCACTTGGAGAACCGCTGGTCTAAGAATAAGAGCAATTGGTTCTCGTTTCAGAGTATGACTTTGCATAAGTCATCTGACCTGTTAGCCTCAGTTTCTTCGTCTGTACAATAGGGATAATCTCCAACTGGCTGCCTCATAGACAGGTGAGGACAAATTAGTCAATAAATGCGACAACCCCTAACTCTTAACTGTGCAATGATAACCTGTTATACTGATAATTCAAATGCCCTTAGATTATTTTTATACACAGTATAGAAATGTCCTTTATTTTCTGTGATATCAAATGTCTTTGTTGTCCGTATTTGGTATCTATCATGTGATACTTTCCCCAACTCCCTGTAAACTTGAAAATGAGGAAACTAGTTTGCATTCTGAACATCAATTTGGGCTATGGTATAAATAGTAATCTATCTAACAAACCAGGTTCTTTCCAGGTTTTGCAAGATGCCAGTATACCCCATTTGAATTAATTAATCCATATAAAAAAGAAACATATGCAGTCAGATAGGGGAGTTAGACAGTCTTTATTCCAGTAGAGTTTTGATCACAAGACTGTTCCCAATGTGAAGATGAACATGGAAGGTTTTAGCTAGTGAAACCATGCCTCCTGATTTGCCTGAGACTGTTCTGCTTCATCCCTATCCTGGCATAGCCATTAATAGTGCCTTCTTTACTTCCAGGAGCATCCCTCTTTAGATAATAAATTTTATACTCTTTCTAACTCTAGATAATAGATGTTGAGTTTTTCCATTCTCATGGGCAATTCATCCCTATTAAAGTATGAATGAACCCAACTTTCTTGGCCTTATGATATTAAATAATATATTACCTTACTAAAGTTGCTTGTTCTGATTTCATTTACACCACAAAATCTTCTGATCCTTATGTTCATATTTTGGTATTCTTGGGACGTTGGTAGCTATTTATACCAAAGAGTTGCTCAAAGATGCATGTCAACTAAAACCACAAGGCTCTAAGGGCACATGCTTGGGGAACACACAGAGATTGGCCAGGGATGTCAGAGTAGTCCATTTCCATAGGGCCCAGGACACATTTGTGTATCCAGTGAGATCTGTCAGTTGGATAAGGGTAAACATTTTTGTTAGCCCTGAATGCTGGAACAGATAGATTAACTTTAGTGGTTTGAGAGAGAATGGAGCTCACTCCTTACAAGATTCCTTGCTATTTGTCCCAGATGAGATACACAGCATTGACTGGCACCCATGCTCAAAACAGGCTTCCCCAAAAGTTAAAGGATGCATGCAAATTGAAGTCTTCAGATTTTCAAGAGTAATTCAATAACTAACCAAAGAAAGAAAAATGTTTGGAAAAAAATAAAATGCTTGCCAAAGTACCTCCCTAAATATCTATGAAGAGAGAAAGCTCTGATTATGAAACATTTCTGACACAAGTGATAGTCATTTTTCCCATAAATTCATGAAAAAAGAAAACACTGATATCCTGCCATTGACTTTCGTGTTTTTGGACCTGATCCCTGGTAAGTTTAAGTCCCTGGGACTCCAAGTGGATGGCTAGATGTAGCCTTAGGCAGTATTATCGCTACAGATGAATTCCAAATTTATTTCACTTACTGATATCTATGGTATTATCTTTAATATCCTTAAGTATTTTCTATATGAAAAGGTTTGATCTCATTGAAATTGTGCATTATTGAACTGTAAGATTAAAAATTATATTTTCTTCATTTTTTTATAATTATGAGTCTATTCCTAGCACTCAAAAGTAAGAATTGTTATAAATGCATTTTCTAACTCATACTGCTTGGGTTAGAGGCATGACTTTTTTTCACTGTAGCCAAGAAAGCACTGATTCACCTAAAGGAGTAATAAAATTACAGGACTATGAAATGTTAGAGAGTATCCACTTTTCATTGTTATAGTTTGTTGAGTTGCTATGCTATAGACAATTTTGTTCTTATTTAAAAATATTTTTCACACATAGTTTCAACCTAGGTCCTTCATGTTTAAAGTATTATATAAAAAGCTGCTGTGAAAATTCTAGAATATGGTCTCCAAGTTTAAATATTTACATTTGTAATTAGGTAAATCATTTGTTTTTATCATAAGAATCTTTGAAATATTTTCATTTGGTATGTTTAAACCTAAAGTTAAATGGTAAAGTCAATAGTATTATAATGAACTTAAGGTAATAAAAAAAAATAAAAATCTAACAAGAGAATTTGAGGTTATAACAACTGAAAAAATCTTTTTGGAAAATAACTCTATGATTTTAGAAAACATGATAAACAATATTAGGAAATTGGAGTTTGGCCAGCTGCTCTGTAGAAATAAATTAAAATAGAAGTTCTGTTCTTAGCTAAAAGATCAGCTCACACCCTTCTCTAACCTTACAAAAAGAAACTGGCTCTTAAATAGCATCTGTAACCCAGAAACCAGAAGTAAATAATAGAAATATTGGAACATATGAAAACAATGTAGGAACAAGCCAGATTTCATGCAATTTCTTTTTTCTAAGAAAGTTAAAAAGTAGTGAACTAGCAGGGAACCAATTTTAACACTTTCTGACCCTAAATAACACACTAACAAGTGTATGCAAAAGTTCAAATTGGGGCTTCCCAGATATTTCTTTTATAGAGGAGCCTATGTAAGGAGGTTATGAAAAACACACTTAGCCAAACAGCTAAATAGAGGCATTAGGCATTTAGTTTTTTTGCACATTTGGATAATGTGTGAAATTATTTCCAACTTTAAAAATATCTTTACACCTTCCTCTGTGCTGAGAGTGAGGATGAGGCCTTGATGCCAGCTCATCAATGCTGGACTGGTCTGCAGTAGAGAAACAGGAACTGAGAGTGTATTTTTGCATCTTTTCTACTTTTCTATAATTAAGGGGTTTTGGTGTTTGCATGGGCTGAAGAAGTGGTTGAAAGAAGTTATATGACATAGTGGTTGAGAGCTTGGACAAGACTGACCTGGGTTTGATTCTGGCTCCATGATTTTCTGGGGATATAACCTCAAGCAGGTCATTTTAGAACTGGGAGTCTTGGTTCTCCAGGTGAAAAATGGGATAATAGTGCTCACCTTATAAGGCCAGTATAAATAGGAGTAAATCCTATTATTTTTGCAAAACATGTAACAGAATTTCTGACATATAGAAACTTCCAATAAATATTGGTTATTAGTAACTGAAGACCCACAGAATGTGTTTTTGAGACCCAAAGCCCACATGACCCCCAGCCTTTCACACCTGAGCAGGTATTATTTTAGATGCAATCACAAACACTTCTATTAATATTTATATATTAAAGGCTCTCCCTTGCCTGGCACATCATAAGTGCTCGATATATTCTGCTGAGTGAGTGGGCTATGGTTTAATTGTCAAATAAAAACTAAATGCCACTTTTTCCTATCTCAGATCATCCTCCAATGCTCAAGAGTATTCATTGGCTCTTAGCTGTCTACTCTGATGAGCCTAACACATCCAAACTGAATTATTATTAATACTTTCCTCTAATCATGTCAAATGTTTTCTTATACTTATCCCTTTGTGAGATTCTTTCTTCCCAAGCAGCTCTTCCCTATCAATTTTGCCAGATAAAATGTTACTAATCCTTCAGATTAATTTAAAATGCCCCCTCCTACACTGTAGCTTTTGTAGGGTCTCACAACAATATGTACTTTAAATATGTCTTACTTGAATTTCCTTTTAAAAATCTGCTATTTTATATATTTGTCTCATCAGTAGACCTTAAGGCCAGGAACTTTCTCTTTCAAATTGTTGTGCCTCTTTAATGCATAATTTTCACACAAGTGTTTTGTATATAGTTATTAAATTGAAGAAATACCTCTAGATAAGACAAAATGATGTAGGGAGCTGTAAAATATCAAAAGGAGTGTCACCTCAATACCAGGAGAGACCTCCTTTGTGTAGCCTAGATGAAAATGCCTAAACAGCCCTGGTAGTCAATTGAAGAAAACCCCTGCTTAAAGGAATAAAAGATTGGGATAATAAAAATTCTAACCTCTTAGAGATCTAAGAGAAGATTCTGTACCAGAATTAGGGTAGGCTTGGAGTGGATCTTTTCTACAAGAATAATAAAATAAGAGTCTTCATCTTTTCTATGCCTGGCCTGTAGGGAATTCTTCCATTATGTTAATTTTGCTACATCTCCTGAGAATTTACCACATGCCATTCATTGAGCTGGGTGTTTTATGCGTGTTTATTCTTTTAGCCCTCACAACACCTCAGGAAGTAGGTCCTGTGGGGATCCCCATTTTACATATGAAGAAACTGAGGCTCAAGTTCACAGCTCTAGTAAGTGACACAATCAGAATTTGAACCAAAACCTGCCTGATGCCAAAACTATGTTCTTCATTCATAGGCTGAGAGTTTTGTTGTTTATTTGTTTGTTTTGCTTTTTTAAAGGCTCTACCCCAAGACCATATCTATGGCAAAGGCAACCTGTGCAGTTAACTCATTTGCTCCAGTCCAATAAAGCTCCTCCTTTAGCTGATTGCTTCTTTCGGGGAATCATTGAATTTCAGAGCTTGGAGAGATGTTAGCAAACATTTACTCACATAATTTTAAGAGGAGGAAAGATAATCACATAATTTAAGATGAGGAAACTCATCTTAATTTAAGCCTAGGAAGGTAAAGTGCCCTGCTTTAGTTCAGTGTATTAATGGCAGAATTAAGAACTCTCTACGTACATTAACCCTGTGCTAATTCCTCATGAGGCAGGAATAAACAGCTTTACAGATTAGCCTTGCAAACCCAAACCTATAAAATGACAGCAAGTGTCACAATTCACCTAACAGATGTTGTTTTAGGTTGCAATTGTTGTCACCTAGCCTTTCTGCCAGATCCTATTTTTATAGATTGTAAGAGTCTAATCTGACAACCTGTAGAACTTCCGATGCAGAGAAAATAATTCTTTTTCTTCCTGCCCTGTGCATCCTCAAACCTGAGAAAGTTATGTCTGAGACAATGAAAGCACCCTTTATAAAAATCAACTATCCAGTCGTCCAAAGCCAATTTCAAAACAGCTTTATTTGCATGAGATGTATTCAAAACCCTGGCTCCCAAAGATCCACATCACTGCCAATGAGGAATAGTTTTTTTTGTCCTCTGTGCTGAAAAAAAGAATGGTGGATAATACAGTAGTCATGTCTGAAACAAAAAGACTGCTGAATAAGTTGGGAGGCTCTCTGAACAGAAATTCAGATAGAATAATAGCTATGGATTGTGATAGGAAGGCAAGGGGAAGTTGCCCTGTGTATAAATGACTGGATGAGAAGTTCTGTAATGAGCACACAGAGGATGATAGACACGAGGCTGGGAGAAAAGCCTGATAACCAAGTACAAGTGTCAAAGACCTATAGAAAATGCACCAAAGGCTGAAAATGATAAAAATGAGAAAACTATATAACTATGTTGAGGACAAGAAGATAGAAGGTGAAGGGATCATTCTACCATAAACCCCTCTCAGGAAGGAGTCAAACTTTACTTGTCTTCCCCCAATGCATGGCAGTTTCTCTATCAAAGGAAGTAAATATTAGATTGAATAAGATAGAATACTAGTGAGAAGAAACTGTGCCCGGGGATATGAGGCAATCTTAAAATGCCATATTGGTGCTTTCAATTCAATTCAGCAAATTTTTATTATACATCTGTAATATCTTGACATTTTCCAAGGTGCCAGTGATGATATCGATGTTGAGATGAATGAGATACAATCCCTGCCCTCAAGAACTCCCAGTCTAGGGGTAAAACAAGCACAAGACAAGTTAATTGTGTAACAGTGGGATAAATGCAGTACTATATTGATCTCTGTTATTCTGTAGAACTATGAAGAATAGGAGAGGAGCATGAAGATTATAATTGGCCAAAGATTGATGTAATTTTAAAAGGGAAACCCAATTCCTAGATAAATGTGATTGATGGAGTGATACCAATCATGAGCAGGAGTCTGGAATCAATTAGTGAAAAGATAGTGAACACTAAGCTAGGTTGGAGATGATCACTAAGAATCATCCTGGGTTCACTAAGAAAAATTAAAGTGATTTCATTTCTCTTTTGGAAAAAGTAGATTAGATTTGGAGACTGGAGACTCAGTATATACATACATAACATAGACTTAATCTCACATACTAGATTTCTGTGAGTGTTTGACTCACAATGACATTCTCATGAACAACAAATATGGATATGATGCTAATACATTGAGTTGGACTTGGAGATGCCAACTGGTTGGCAGATACCAGTTAGAAGGGAGCCTTTTGGGGTGGCTGTTTTGTTTATCCTTTCATTCATGCCTTGGGTGATGTATCACTGAGGGACTCCACAGGAAACAGCAGACAATAAGCAGGGGAATTTGGGAAGACTGTAATTAAGGGACTATTACATATGGATATGTTTTAAGGCAACCAATAAGAAATTGTGCAGAGTCTCAGAGCTGGTCACACCACTGGCCTGATGGGGAAACATCAGTGCCTGGCACAGATACGAAGCCAGAGTAGCAAGCAGAAGGTTCCTGCTCTGCTCAGGGTGCAGAATCACTGTTTTGTAGCATTGCTCTGGTTGACCTGCTTGTTTGTCCCTCCTCTGGTGCACCTGCAGGCACCCTCCCATTCCTTATATGTCCTTCCTCCTCCCTGAACTCATCTCTGTGCAGGGACCTATAGAAGTTGTTTTCTCCTCTAAGCATTAGCCATTTTCCTGTATTGATTTATCATTTTTGAAGACCTTCATTAGATGGATCTTTCCTGAGATACTATTAATGTATCATGGCATAGGCAATTTGTTCCTCATCATGCCTCTGAGCATTTGGCAAGGGCTTTGCTCATACACCTGTAAACAAGAAGTATGGACCTGATACTAATACTTGAAAGGACTTAGAAATGCTAATTTATTTGTGGTTATCAATAGATATACTCCTAGAAAAGTAGGGGTGGGTATAGAGTAATGGCACTTGGGGGAGAATATTATTTGAATTCTTATATTGCCCTCCACCATTTTCTTGGTTAATTTTTAAGGATTATTTTCCCATTGCTTTAGTAAATAAATTATGCTTAGACTAAAGATGGTCAGAGTATGGCATAATTATTCCCAAACGAATATAATTTTCAAGATTCGAGTTGTGTTCTTTTGTTTCGTTTCTTTTAGAAGCAGCAGCATCTTTCTTGGTCCAGTGTGCAAATAACTTTTTTTTTATTTGAGGACACATTAACACACAGTTGATAAAATTTCCCAGGAAAGAGCAACAGAGATATTTAAAAAATGCATCATAGATACATTACATAAAAGATTATACCTATGGGGCTAATAAATACTTGATAGTAATTTAATGTGATTTTCAATTCTTTATATGTCAAATTGAAATTATGAAAAGCAAGCATGTGGATTTGGTCTAGAAATAATCTCTTTCTTCCTTTTTCACTATTTATATTGTCAAGGTGAGTCAAGATAATAGTTTGTTGCAGGTAGACTGAATTTTCAATATCATTCCTGAGTTCACCCTCATGTCTAGGGGGATATGCAGAATAGATCATATTTATTTATAGATCATTCAGAGGCTCTTTCTCTCTCTCACACACACTCTCTCCCTCTCCTCATTCCCCCTGCTGTGGGGTCGCTATTTCAGAGAATCCAAAAATTCTGTTTTAATTTCTCTTTACCTCAAAATGCCCTGAAGGATCCTTAGAGGGATGAAACACAGTAAGTTTCCTGTGTTTTTTTCATAAACTTATATATTAATATTTTCAGATAACTGAAAAAAGATGTCTTTACATTTAGCACAATCTGTAATGAAAACGTTCTTAAGATAAAAGATGATGTTACCATCCTTTTAAAAGAGATTGATATTTGACTGCAAATAACTTTTCTATTATGTAGCTGTTTTATAACCACTTAGAGGAAAAAAAACTGTCTGAGAGCTCATCAGCTGCATGAGGTTACGTTATCATTTCTTTCCTACAACTGAGATCCTATCTTTTTAACTGCAAACTTCACAGTAGAAGCATTTTCCTTTGTGAATACTGGAACTACATTCCTGAGCCTTTGGACATACCAATTCTGACTGCTGCCTTCCCTCCCCCAGAAAGTCAGCCAAGCATAACACCAAGAGGTGATTAGAATTTTACTGCCCCTGATTCTCAGGCCTTCGCTCTTCCTCTTCTCCCAAGTTTCCCTTTGCTTAGCAACAGGAATGTGGCAAACACGGTATTGCCAACCGATTTCTTTTTCACTCTTATATTGAAAAGAACTTAAGGATCTAAGACAGCCCATAAAACATCACACATTTTACTAAACTAGAATTTTATGCGCTGAATATGAGGGGCTTCCTCTGGCCACATGATTTTTACTCTATTTTTGTTTGAAATTGACTCAATCATATAGCAACATCTGGGTACCTGTTATCTAGTCAATGTAGCAGAATGTCAGCAGCCAGAGAACTGCCAAGGCCTCTTTCAACTACAACTCTGTCCTCTTCCCACCCACCCCCACTTCCCCAGGTACTATTTTTGCAAATTTAAGTCATCTAGGTCAGGAATTAAGGCCATCCTTGTAGTAGCAGTTAAAAGAAACTTAGAGATGTGCACACTGTCTTCCTTACTCTGTTTATGCTTAGGGTTTTTTTTAAATGCAGTCTTTCAATTCAACAATGTTGGAGGATCCTCTTCTTGAGCAAGGCATTTTGCTAAATACCTGGGCAAGTAGCAAGGTGAATGATAGACAATCCTTGCCTTCAGGAGTAGAAGAGACTTGTTTATTGATATTAATATAATAATAAGCAGAATATTTTAAGTTGCCAATATCTGACCATTTTTAGCCTAAAAAATAGGAATGTCATATAATACAACCTAATAATAAGTGATGTAATTGTGCTAAGGAAGGCTGAAAACCTTAACTTTAACTTGTGGAATCCAGAAAGGGTTTAATGGGAAATATATGATTTCTGTAAGGCTTTGAAATATGAGTAGAACTGGACTCCCCTTAAACTAACTTTTTTCTGTCTAGATAGGAGTAAGCTTGATCAAAGAGATGGAGAGTAGAAAGTAAGAGTTATACTTACAAAATTGCAAATAGTCCAGAATGGCTTGAGCAATAATTCATGGGTGGGACAGGGGAGGACAAATGCAGCTGAGACAGTAAATTGGTGTCAGAGTATATTATTTTATTAAACTGTAGGGACCCATCAGAGAAGTTGAGAAAGGGAACATCCAATTTATAGCTAGGTACCTACTATTCCCCTATCCCTGAAATCTGCCTTTGCTACTCCCCAAGGTGGGCTGACTTTCTCTGGCCCAGAAAATTAATAGATGAATTTGATAATATCTTATAATAGATATTTTGAAACAAATATCAACATTTACAAAGGAGCCTAAATTGACATGGAAAGGAAACTGATGAAAAGTTGGTTTGATAGAAAATGAAGCTGAAAAGGGATTAGAGCAGAGATTGCAAACATATGTGCCTAGAGCATCCAGACAGATAGCATAAAATGGGTTTCCATAAACTAGTTTCCATAAACTAGGGCCCCAATCCAGCCCACCTCCTGTTTTTGCAAATAAAGTTTTATTGGAACACAGTCAGGCCCATTTGCTCACATATTGTCTGTGACTGCATCCATACTACACTACAACAGCAGAGCTGAATAGTTTAGACCCTGATAGTGTGGCGAGGTAAATCTAAAATATTTACTATCTGCCCCTTTGCAGAAAGTTTGTTGTTAATCCCTAGCATTAAAAAAAGAAAAAAAGCTTTGGATGATTTGATCCATCTTTTATGTTTTACCTTTTCTGACAGATGTTGGTACAAGAAATATTTTCCAACAATAAAACAGTAGTACAAGCAGGATGATAAATGTCAACTAGCAGACCCTTGGCCTCAGATTCAGGCATCAGTAGGAGAATTGGAGACAGTGGTGAATTGGAGATCTTTTGTTCACTGTTACTCATACTAAGTTTCAGCCCCTCTTTGATGCCCTGTAGCAAAATCTTCCCAGTTTTCAGGAATCCTGGACATTAGGGAGTTCCTGTGATATCTCCCAGTTTCTAATATTGGCAGCTGATGCAATAAAAAGTATTAAGCCTTGGGGGACCAAAAGCAACATTTCTATGGTCTGGATTTGTTTCATGACCATGTTTTTGTGGATTCTGAATTTGAGACCAAGAATAAGACATAATTAAGAGATGAGAATGACAAAAAAGATATGTGGAGGTAAATTATACAAGAAGATGAATCGAGCAATAAATGCATGGTTCTCACACGTCCTATGAAATTGTGAATGAGAGTAGAATAGCAGTCAGGAAGATGAAAGAACCATGCTTATTTGTATTGGTTAAGTTTGCATTAGAGCACAATTAGTTTTTAGTGCATTGACGAAATGACTCAGATATACTGGCAGCTTTTATTATCATGTTTATTGGACTAATTCTCCTCCTAATCCATCATATGTTACTCTAAAATGCAAGAAGAGAAAGGAATTAATTGTGCATTTGGAACTTAGATATCTATCAAAATTAAGATTTTTAAAAAGGAGATTAAAGAGTTACATGAGCAAAACAGATTTCTTGGTCCTCTTCAGATGTATATGAAGCGAAAGAAATATTCAAGAGGAAAATCCAGAGTAAATATTTTATTTTATGAGAAGTTAGGTTTAAATAAATATCTAATGAACTTTATACACTTGACAGTTGAATTTACACAACAAAATGTGTTTGCCTTTTCAGCCAACCACCTTGAGCAATGGATTTTGTTTAACTTGGTTATCCCCAAATCCTTAGGATCCAGCACAGTACAACCCCATAGTAGGCACCTGCTAAATTTGTTGAATGAATAAGTAAATGGAGGCCGAATATATCCTATATTATTATCTCATATCTTCCATGCCTGGCCTCTACTTTTGCTCTGATGACCTTCTTTTCTCTCTCTCTGTTTCTCTTCCTTTTTCATTCTTTTAAAAACTATATTGAATGATCTTTTCTACTTTTGGCCAAACCATTTACTAATTCCCGTTTTTATACTTATGCATGAAATTTGCTTCAGCTTGGACTTCTCTTTACTGCCTCATGTAATCATTAGTTTGTGGCTGGCTGGTTACATTTCTATAAATTGAATCATCATTTCTATAAACAATAAGTAACAACAATAAGGGTAACAATAAAGTGATAGGGAAAAATATTAAACAGCAATCATAAAAAGGAGTAAATGAACCCTCAGGCAGAAAGCTTAGAAGGACTGAATTCATCTGTGCCTGTTGAAAAACCAAATTATATAAATTGCTTAAGCTTTCAGGATTGCTTCTAAAAATGTTCTTAGGCTGTCCAGGACAGTTATTGATCTATAGGGCAGACCAATAAATATTAATTCTATGTTCAATGTGTGAAAAAGTCAGGATTAAATAAATATTCATATATCCAGATTTTCCAGACATGAGACATACATATTTTAATGTCTATGTTTATTCTAGGTCTTATTTCAAGTACTTACCAAAATGTTGGTAATATTTGGTTTGGGAGAGAGTAGTTTGTATTTTATTGTTAATATTTTATTGAAAAAATGTTCTTTTAGACCTGTGATTCAAAATGGTCTGTGCATTCTTAACTATAATATTATTGTATCCAGCTTCACATTTTCTCTTGGCTAGGTACTGAAGTTGTAGAGAAGTAGTCAGCAGTAAATCAAAGTTGCATAATTATAGTATTTTAGGTTTGAAAGTAACAAATATAATCCATCTAATTCATTCGCTTCCTTTTTCTGATGAGAAAACGCTGGTCACAGAAATGTGTTCTATGGCAAACTTTATGTATTTAACTATATGTATTTATTTAAGGAAATGCTAACCACAGTAGTGAAATTTAAAGTTACACATAAAAGTGCTATTTAAAATTCTAAAGTTTATTCATTTTTGTAACTACAATATAACAAATTCTATATAATTTACATGCCTGCATAGAAATTATAGAAAAAGAACAACTAATGACGTTACAACTCAATGAAAATGCTTTAAACAAATCATCTCAAATGGAATTTATTCTTCTTAATATAAAGCATCCCCCATGTTTTGAAAATATTGTCATTATTAATTGGTCTAAGAGATGGGTAATTGAGTAATGAAGACCAAGGTCAAATTAAATACAAAATGAAATATACCCAAAGGTAAAATTTTATCTGACTCAAGGGGATTAAAAGCTCTAAGATTCAATACAAATTGATTATTTATAAAGGAAAAAGAAAGCATGATAATTTTTTTAAGAGGAAAGGCAGGCAGTTAATGCTATATTTAAAATAGCAGCCATGGTTAACTTGTGTTTTAAAATCATTCTCTATAAAATAGTAGGAGCAAACAAATTTTAGTCAAACAAGTTATAATACATACTTTGGAAGAATGGTTTATAAGGAAATGTTAGTAAATAAACAACCTTATGTTTCTTTACAGTAGATATTTAGGCAGTTGCATATATTGCAGTATTACCAACATTAGAAAATAAAACTAAATATTAATTTCAAAAGCATTTTGACATACAGGATATGTGAGAAAATGTTAAGGTAATAGGAATTTTTAAGAATGTGTAGAAAATAGAAACTTGAAAACTGTCATTTCTTAGTTGCTGTTTATAAATGGCTACACATTTTTCCACTCTCTTGGCTACTTAAGTTAAATTTTAATCAGACATATTTCTAGGTGGTGCTTTGAATTCTAATAGTGTTAGACTCCATTTTTGAAATTTTTATTTGTTTAACAATTTTCATTAGCAAAAAAGACAAAACATAAAAAATGTGAATATGGATTAATAAAAATGTGATATACATTTACCATGGAGTTCTACTCAACCACACAAAAACAATGGTGATCTAGCTCGCACCTCTTGTATTATCCTGGATAGAGTTAGAGTCCATTCTACTAAGTGAAGTATCACAAGAATGGAAAAACAAGTACCACATGCACTCACCGTTAAATTGATATTAATTGATCAACACTTATGTGCACATATAGTAACATTCATCAGGTGTCAGATGGATGGGAGGGGTGAGGGGGGGATGAGTATATTCATACCTTATGGGTTCAGTGCACACCGAACTAGGGGATGGACACACTTGAAGCTCTGACTCAGGTGGGCCAAAGGAAATATATGTAACCTAAACATTTGTATACTTGTATTATGCTGAAATAAAATAAAATATTCATAAGTAGCAGAATATTACAAATTGCTTTCTTAAAGGATATTGTTCATCATTCATTCAACAGTAATGATTGAGTGTCTACCATGTGTAAGGCACTATTCCAGTGCTTTGGCATGCCAGTGAACATAACAAATACTCCTGCAATTTTGAAGCATATATGCTAACAGCCAGGTATATTTATCATCTTTGTATTCTAGGTGACACATTTATAGTTACTGACTCTAAAATGTCATATTGTAGTTAAGTGGATTTAAAAGCATAACTACTATCTTATGTTGGATAATGCTTCATAGCTTAGAATCTATTTATATTTGTTTGTGTAATGCTCAACATCTGGAGTATTTTGTTTTTTAGAGGAGGAAGTTCAGACCCTATTTACTGACATTCATATGAGTCTCACAGGTAGTCAGTGGTAAAAGTGAGGCTTGACTCTCTCATTCTAGTGTTTCATTATTAGTTTTACCCCCTGCCCTGCCCTGCACAGCATTTTGGCAGAAGGCCAGTTTATTCAATATACCTTGTGAGGGGGCAGACATCTAAATTTGTCTTGCTTGTGGCAAAAGTGAAAAAAAAAAAAAAGAATATTTGGTGGCATAAGAATAAAGAACATAGATTAAGCAATACTAATAAAATCTGTATGAAAAACTAATATTTAGCAGTATATCAGTTCATAGCATTTGAAAGAACTACAAGTGAATGATTGCCTGAAAGCTCAGTTGGACTGCTGATGTGAGACTAAGTTTAACCAGTCAGAAAGGATGAAGAGTGTTTCAGAGTGATGGAATAACCTGTCATGGAAAGGCAGAGACTTTTCATGGAGACTGGCAAATTCCCTAAAGCAGTCTCAGACTCTGATGGATGGCTTTTTCAGCTGTTTTCCCTTTGAATGTCTTGTGTCTCCCTGCTCACAACAGGAAGCAAGGAGGTTTGCTGGAATTCTCTTTACCAAAGCAATCAGGGACACACCATCCCTTCTCTCTGGAAGTTTATGCATTTGGCAGCTTAGAAAAGCACTTTGCCTTTCTATTTCTGACAAGTGACTATGCAAAACTCCATCTATGATAAAATGGAATTGTGCAGGAGTAGTGAAGCTGTCAAAAATGCATCTCCTTTGGTGGGCCATTCACGCCCCTTTACTCACTTCGTTATAGTAATAATTGTAAGAAGAGGGGGAAGAAATGGAAGAAATAATATTAAGGATTTATTGTTTGCAAAGCCCTCTCTCTATACCTCATCCCTTACAGCCTTACACCCTTGTTTTTGTAGTATTATGGTCATTTCTATTTTATAGATGAGAAAGCGGAAGTGCTAAGTGAACATCTAATTAGAACTCTTAACTGCAGTGCTCTGTTCCCTTTTGACATTATTGTATATTGCCTCCTGTCCATCTCTATAGATAGATTTCACTTTTCCTTAATACTTACTGTGGCAATACATCTTAAGTAAGGGACAGCTTTTCTGAATGCTTCACTGGTCTACATGAGCCCATGTTTTCTACCTTTATAATAGAATTCTCAAAGGGTCAAACACTTTGTAGGCAACAAATTTCACTGCTTGCTTTTCATGCTTCAATATGAAGTTATGTCATGTTTCCCTTTAAGGCAGACCAGGCACCTGTTTCATAAATTAGCGAGGATATCTCAAAGTTGCTTCTTCACTCTGGCAGAATTGAGCCTTGGCAGGAAGTTGTGGATTGCTCTTCTCTACTAGGTGTCAATCCTCTTAAAAGCATTTTATTAGCCATGTACTCTTCATGGCTTCATGTTGACCTTCAAGAGGAAATACCACTTGGAAGGGTGTTGTGATTCATCTGCATTTGGCCAGCTAATTGTATCTGCCAAGCACCCAGTTGAAATGTGCAGCGTCCCTTTATATTTGCTCGTTTTAAGTCTAAAAATTATGATCCAGATCACTAAGGACCCTCATATTAGGGGTGATTGGATAGCAATTAAATATGGTTCAACTTATGTAAAAAATGTTTAAGATCTCAGAAAGAAGGAAAATATTACCATTTTCTACTCCATAAGCCAAAAGTTTTTTGTTTTTTTTAACTCTATAAAGCTCTTAGGAACTCAATTCTTGGGAAGAGAAAACATAGTAGCTAATTAGTATACTTCAGAAAAATGTACAAGTATAATTTGGCTATGAATCAATCTCTGGCTCTTAAATACTTAAAATAGGAGCCATAACTGTACTCAAAATGTATATGGAGGTTCTCTAGTTCACAAATCCAAATGCTTCACCAAGATCTTGAGTTAATCAGTTACCAGGTACTGCAAGTTCTCTCTAGTTCTGCTAGGTATTGGCTATAAAGATGAGACATTGATATAGTTTAATGCTACTATTAATAAATGAAGACTAAAGCAATAAATAGCATACAATTTGATATATTACATATATTTTGATAGCCTAATTTTATTCAAGTGCATGTATATGAACATGAATGTGGGCATGAGTGTTTTCTTGTCTTTTGAAGAAAAAACCTCAGCTATGTCAGATCAGGCATGTATTGGCACATTGAGCCCAACATACAGCAGAAACAAACAATAGCAAAAACAAATAAAGCCTAGAATCTGAGTGCTTTGTTCTGTGGTATTTATCATCTAATAGACTAGGAATTTCAAATCTTCAGATGATAATACTTTTGGTATATGGAATCAATTTTATTTATTTTAGCAATGTTTTTACTCAAAATGCACATCAACACATAAATACTTATCAAATACTCGATTTTGGTTTTTAAACTCATATAAAATTTATGTTTCTTTATAATAGAAAATAGTCATGTTACTGGAAAAATATTTTTTAAAATTTATCAAATTCTCTAGAAAACAGATCAACTCTATATCTAATTTGAACACAAGGGACTTCTAACATGATTACAGAGATGATAAAGCAAAAGAAAAAATTATAATCATACTTATATGATTATAACTTAATAAGTTCCATTCTTTTTCATGAAGTAATGACAGCTTAAATTATTATCCTTTCAATGCTCTACACAATTGCCTTTATTGACTATAATATTTGTAGTGGTGTAGTGTAGAAGAAGAAACATGGAATTTTAAACCAGAAAGACCAGAGTTCAAATCTAAATCCAAATCCAACTACTTAGCTGCTTTATATTGAACAGTTCTAAATGGCAGGTTCCTCATTTTTTAAATGGAAATCAAAATGTACTGTAATGTTATCTTGATGTTAAAAAGAAAGCATATTAAGCTCCTGGCATAATGTCTGGAATAAAGTAAAAGCTCAAAATTGGCAACCATTGTTGGTTGGTCTGGAAGCAGGAAAAACAGGGGAGGAGGATGATTTTGACAAAAAGAAAAGGGATCTGGCAGGAGATAAGCCATGTTTGATTCAAAACCAACCCACCAGTGAGACTCATTCACAGTTAAAATCAATGGCAAACATTTTGGCAGTCCCTGGACACCAGTTTGGTGGATTTCACTTGCAAAATACTGCTGTGTTTTTAGGTTTTCCACCCATCAGAGAGTTACAGGTATCAATATTAGGATGGTAAAGCAGGGAGACTATAGAAACTTTGAAAGTATTCCCATTTAGGTTTATGCAAGGAACAGCGCTGCCTTGCTAATTAAAACAAAAGGGCAATTCAGTCATTCCAGAAGTTAATTCACCTATTCAGACCCCTATTTTCTGGAAAGGGAGAACTATTTCATCAAATGTTCCCAGAGGTTAAGAAACTACAAATGTGAGCAGTTTTATTCCTTGTAAATCTTGTGTGCTGATGAAGTTCAAATGTAGCCATTTTATAAGGTTGATTTTATTGGATTACAAGTTTCCCTTTCCTGGCTTAATTTGTGATGGGAAAAAGAACTCTTTTTTTTTTTTTTCCCCCAGTACACCTCTTTTTTTAACCACAAGCCATCCAGTCTGATTTTGAGATTACAGAGTTTTATTTAACCTCTGAGTTGGATGTTACATATTTCATTCATTTCCAAGCCAATTATTTGCAAATTCTACTTTCTGAACCCAATCAGCGAGTCTCAGAGAAGTCAGCCTTGGCCAGAAAGAGGGAGAAGGGGAGGACCTTCGTCTTTTGTCTGTTATATTGTACTTCATGTTTGCTTTGAAGCATTCAAAACCATTGCTTCCACTCATTATCATCAGAGAGGTGTAGAGGTGGCCAGAACACAGACATGCCCATCAGGATGGAAAGACTTTAGAGTTTTACATCCCTTTAATCTTTGTAAATACAAAATGTATTGTGACAAAGGGACTTAAGATTTCATATTATTATGCATCAAAAGATTTTTCTTCTCAAGAGAAGTCTGTGATATCAACAGCTGCATATTGTTTCTGTGTTATAAATCAAACAGCTTGGAAGAAAAGTCTTACCATGTTTTTGAAAGGGCAGCACAAACTGTGATCATTATGGATTAAAGTGACAGTTCATCCTCATGAACTTTTAATGTTTCAACTGAGTGGTATTTGCAAATGAAAGCAATGTAATATCAAAACTATGTTATATATCTATGTGTGTGTGTATATATATACCATATTCAAGATTTTACCATTTGAGTTTGAATAGATCATTTAAAGAAATTCTGAGAAGTAGTAATTAATTTTTTTCAAATATTTCTTTTGATTTACAAGTTTATAAATACTCTTAACATAATTTTCCTAGGAAAATTTAACTGTTTTTATATTTTTTGCATGCAAAAATTCTAATTTACATGTCTCACTTATAATGATATCCAATGTATTTAATATACATTATTGCAAGATAGTATACAAAAAATTAAATTTTTGTATTGATTACTAATCATAGGGAGAATTATTAAATTGCAGACTAAGTACTCTCAGTCTGATCCAAACCTTCCTTAGAGTACCCATTGGCCATTCTACACAACCTTTCCACCAGGCAATTTAGTAATAGGAAATAAGCCAATCTAAGGAGTTGATTTTGTAATCATAGACTAGTAAAACAATAATAACAGCACTATACATAGTGGCAAAAAGCTATGTGATGCAAAATTAATTAATTCAATAATTTTCCCCAGGGAATTTAGATTTATACTTAATTGAGTTAAAGTACCTGACCAGCCTGGGATAAGTTAATTTGTCCTCATAATCATTTTAGATATTGTACCAAAATGGAAAATAACTAAGTCATTATTTATTTCTTTAGACTGAAAATATAATTAAAGGAGTGCTTTGAGAAGAAAAGCTGAAGTTTTCATCGAAACCAAATTTATATCACCTGAGGGACAGGAAGCAGTCAAAATATAGATGTTTTTGGCCCAAATCAATAATATGACAGACATATGAATTCTGTCCTTTTGATGGGCTGAAGGAAATACAAATCATGATAGAATGCCTCAAATAATAACATGGATTTGGTTAGTTGAAATTAGAGTAATTTCTATTTTCACAACTGCAGATGTAAGTGATGATTTTAAAATAAGAACATGTTAAAATAATTTGTTCAATAATATAGTGGCATTCCAACATGTCTTAATGCTTTACATTCAATTAATCAATATTGAGTGCCAAGTATAAACAGTGATAATAATTTATATAAGCACACAGCATTTAAAAAATACAGATAATTAATGTAATTCAATCTTTACATATGGCTTATCTGGGAAGAGTTGGAAATTACCTAATTCATTCATTTCACTTGGCAAACAAATATCTTAATTTCTAGGTTTAAGCAATTGATTTCATGGTATCTTTATACCAAAAGAGATCATATAAACATTTAGAAACACAGAATTTTAGCACTGCAGGGGTTTGTGTAGTTCAGGATCTCTCAAGTAGCAGTCAGCATGCTTTTGGCTGCAGATAACAAAACCCTCTGCCTCAAACTGTCTCAAATAGGGACATTTATCATCTCACATAAGGATTCCTAAGGTAGGCTGGACCCTGGGTGCAGTATGACAGTTTACCTTAAGTTCTCTGGGGTTGGGATTTGGTTTCTACAAAACATAGGTTTCCTGCTCAGATTGGCAACGTGATGCCTGCAGTAGCTAGACTCCAATATTCAGAGGAAGCCGTGAGAACTTTTCTTTCCTGCTACAAGAAAGAAGTATGGATGCTCGGCAGGCAAAGACATTATATCTTAACTATTGGGATTATTGGGAAAGGCTAAAAGCTAAAGTCTGGGCCCATGGTATACTCACATTTCCATTGGCAAGAGGAAGGTGGGGTCAGTGAAGGGTAAACAAAAGAGTCAGCAGGGAAGGCTGATCAATGCCCATGAAGCACAGATGGGAGCTAATCAGGTCCATTTCTTGACACACGACTTCTGTGTGAGGCTTCTGGGGACATGACTCCAAAGTGGGATATTCCCTTGGAGAAAGCATAACAACATCTCCATCCCTGCAGCGTAGGTTCTTTTCAGTAATTTAGAAATAAAGCAAGACATTCAAAAGTTCAGAGATTGTAGTGAAATAGCTACTTCTACCATTCTTAAATCTTTTGTTACCAGATTCAAAGCATGTGACTTAGACATTTCAAGAAGAAAGAGCATCCTAAGAAAATGGTTCACTTTATAGCTTTTATATTTCAGGGTTTTTAGAGAGGTTTTCAAAAGAAAGAGAGGGAAGAGAGCAAATGTCAGTACCTAATTACTTAAAGCGTCTCTTTCTTTCTTTTCTTTATATATTTTAAGGCCTACCCAGGCATTATTTAACTTCAGCCCAGCAGAAGCTGGCCTTGCCCTATTGTCACTCTGGCTGCTACCTTCTGCCAAGCATTTTGCCTCCTCCCATGTGAGTGTGTAAGTCCTGCCACTGTTTAGTCAGCAAGGGGTGGGACCAGCTCTCTTGACTCAGTGACTCACATGGCCACCGCCAGAGGATGTTTTGTTCACACATCAGAGGAGTCTCAGGACCATTCCTGACATATAGTAAGTTTTCAGTAAAGATACGTTTTTATTAATATCACTATCACGATGATTATTATAAATCTGTCCACTTGGTAAATGACAGCAATCAGCGTATTACTTCATGTAGGAACCCACTATTTTGTGATCTTATTTCTTTCCATGAAATGCATCTTACAACCCAAGAGAGGATCAGTGTCTTTGGTGTTAGCCAGATAACTATTCCTTGACCTGAATCTCATATTTAATGGTCATTTTACTTTTTGAATATTCCTTTTTCTGCTTTTAGTTATTTCACTGCTTTTTGATTTGGTTCCAGATTTTATAGGTTTTAGGGCTACTATGGCACCCCCTGCCAGGTGCATATATGTTTGGGTTATTTCTTGAGGTACATTTATTTTATATAAATTGTAAAATCTAAAATATGGTATATTTCTCTCTATATGTACACATATATACACACGTATGCAGTCTGTCCAGAAAGCATCCAGCCATGTAATAGGAAAAATAGAGACATTATTGAAGATGATACAAGAAACATACATAGGACAATGACGCTTCGGTCCCCTTCAAAGTAGGCACTTGGGACCTTACACAGTTCTCCCAGCCTCTCTTAACCCAACCTGTACATGTTCAACATTCTCAGGTGTTCTGCTTGTTGTAGGCCTTCCAGAACATGGATCACTTTCAACAGATTCTTGACCATCTTTAAAGCATTTGTGCCATGCTTTTATTTGCACTGCACTCACTGCATTGTCCCCAAAAGCTTTTGAGTCATCCAAATAGTTTCCATGGAGGAATGTTCAAACTTAACACAAAATTTGATGCAGATTCATTGCTCTACTCAGTCATTTTGAATGTGATGGCCACACAGCACACATGCTGACTGAACGGCATCTAGAGCCCCACTGACTAGTACAGTGAAGTTGTCATTGTTCATTCATGTGTCTTCCAGTCCACTCTCCTTGCCTGCCAGGTTACATTGATGTTGGGCAAACCATTCTCATTATATTAACGATGGCTGGATATTTTCTGGACAGATCTTGTGCCTGTATACATATTAATACATACACTCACATATGTGCAACCATCAATTCTTCAACTTTTAATGAGAATTAGGTTATGTGCATGTTATTTCTTAATAAGAATACCATTTAATAGATATATCTCAAAGATGTATTTTTTTTTGAGAGAGATACTCGTAACAACAGTTATGATTATTTTTAATATCATTTACTGTGTCCTTACTATATGCTGAGGACTGTGCTAAGTGATTTAAATACATGATCTCATCTCACTTCACTCCTATAGCAACCTTATCATGTGATATTATCTTTGTTTTATACATGTGGGCACTGAGGAGATAAGATGTGAATTGGAATGTGGCAGAGGCAGGCCCTCCATGTTGGTGTGTCTGTTCCCAGTGACTGTACTCTTACCAACTGCAGGAATTGCTGCCTACCAATGCCATTGCTTTTCAGCTCTGTTGGAAACAGCTCCATACTTGACTTAAGCACCCTCTAAGCTAAACCACCAGTATTAATAAAAAGTATTCCATGGAATAGAAAGCATTTATTGTATTACTATTCTGATTTAGTGTCCTGATGCTTAGACATGAAAATATGAGATGAATAAACATTTCTGTGAAGAGCTTTGTTATATCAAATTATTTTCTCTTTTATGAAGATGTATCAGCATGTATATTTTACTCTCCTGGATAATTTTTTCATGCTATACTACAATTTGAAAAAAAAATAAAATTATTCTTGTTCCTTTGGGTTATATTGATAGTTTCTCAAGGGAATATATAATAGTCTGGATGTATTGTATATCTAGTATATTTCCAGAATAGGACTAACAACTGGGAAATATAGTGACTTTGAAAGTATGCCCTGTAAAAATGCATGTGCTGAAATGCAGATTGCTCTAATTTTCTGCTCAAATGTCCATCTCTGCAGGGAGTGTTACTTTTCAGGGTTGTGCCATCAGAAATCACTTCTGCTCATGGAGATTATTGAAGATTAAGAGCAAATACAAAGTCTAAAATCAATGTGATGTGATTATACATCTGTACAAGTGCTGACAATTTTTGGTCACCAAGATGTTATATGAATTTAAAAAATGGTTTAGATGAGGCTTAGCACTATCAGAAAACTAATTTGATTTCTTTTTTAAGGGAGAATATTTAGAATGTATATCCCAGCAACTACCATAGTATATAAGGCAAGAACACTTTGTTTCTGTTTCTTATTTGATAAGAACTGTGCAGTTCTTTCTTTAAAACCCTGCAGTTTACAAAATATGTCATAACTTAAATTGGCATATATAAGCGTGATGTGGCAAATGTTCCTCAGCAAATTTTCAAGGTATTGGAACATTTCCCAAAGCTTTTCAAAGCAAAGAGATAAAGTATTTTTTGATTCCCAAAGGAGGATATTATTAAATACAAATGCAGAGCATTTTGAAACTGTTAACCAGGCCATTATTTTAATATGCATTGTCCCTATCCAAAATTTTAGTAGTATTGTTTTCAATAAGTAATCAGATTTCACAGAGAATTATTTTTTTTTTAAGTTTTGTTAAATTAAATCTGGAAAATTTTGGAATGCAACACTATTAGATTCCAAGATATTCCTGGAGCCTGAAATCAAATGTCTACATTTCTACATATTAATTCTATTTGGGGTATTGTGAAATAATTTCAAGGAAAAAATATACATCCTATCTTTTCACCATATTATCTTTTCCAAATATGAACCTAAATAGTTGAAATTTAAGATAATGAATAGACTTTCAACAATTTCAGTTATAAACAATATAACTGTTGAAACCAACCTAGCATTTACATATCAAAGAAAAATTCCAGGCACGTGTCTGGTGTTATTCTTGTCTAGGTTTATCTCATTCATGCAGGGTGAAGATCAAGTTTTGTTTCCTTTGATTTTTGTCCAATGTAAAGAATATTGCAGGAATATATTCATTGGCAGCTTATTATATAGTACACAATGGTCCCTAATATTTCTTTTTATTCTCACCATTTTCTAAAGCAGGGATTGTAAAGTGAAATGCCTGCAGGGCTTGGCAGAGGAAGCCTGTGAGTGAAGGTGGGGACTGTTGCAAAATGATCCCCTGTTTAAAGGGATCAGCAGCTACTCTGCTCCAACAAAGTGTTGGCAGATGGAAATTTGAAGGCAATGTTTTCAGGACTTTCTATTCTTATTAAAGAAAACAGAAATTCCTTCATATTATTATAAATGTGAAATATCTTGATATCTATATGCTGTAGGCAAATTCAATTTAAAAAATAATGCATAGACTAAATAAAAATACATGTGTGAGTCCATGTGACCTGAGGCCCACTGATCTGCAACTTTATGATTAAAACATGACGCCATATGACATCTTTATCAAATAATATTTATTGAGATTTTGGGTGTGTCCTCTGCCAGGTCTTCTGATGTTTGTTAGTAGTAGCATGCACCACCTGCTTCTTTGGAAGGGTTTGACATAGAATAAAGTCCACATTTTGGATCTTAATCTTTTTCTAATCTAGTGCTGTTGTCAAGAATTATTTTTTCTTTCTGAGACAAAGTCTTTATTATATATTCCACTTACCGTGATTTGTTTTCTGCCTTATCTACTGTTACTAGCAGCATGACCAGAACGCAAACCTCTATAGCATCGGTGCCTACATTGTTAAACTTGCTTAGGGTTTAATGTCCAACCCTTGTTCTCCAAGCCTATAGTTTGGACCTTACTCTTATTTAACAAATTTCACTGATGCCAACTTCCTGGTCTCCATGATCCTCATTCTCAAATTTTAGTTGCTTTTCAATGCCCCATATTTTATCTTGATATCATTGATGCCAGTGACTCACTGGTCTAGGTGTTTTCTGGCTTCTGGCTTCCCCATGCCTGGTTGGATTTACTGTCTTTCATTAGAACTTTTTCTGTCTCAGAGGTAGATGTACTTATTGGCTGTCTCAGTCTGTCAGACTCTGCTCTAATTAACCCTTCATGTCTGTCTATAACAGAAACCCTTGGGAAAGTCATACTTTTACCATGGAAAAATTAAAACAAAAAAAAAAAAGAGAAATAAAATGTTCCTGTCTGTCTGTATATATGCAATTCAAGTAGACTTACTTTTTCTTATCCAGAATCTGCTGTGCATATGACTTATATGAAAAAGTACATTGGTGGTTATATCATTAGTTTAGTCATAGCACAGTCAATTTATACAGGAAAGGGAGTGATTTTTTTAAAGCTTCCTGCTGATTTATGAAAGAACAAATGCTAGTGCTGATAGAATAAGTAAGGTAACAACCTATTAAAAGATTCTTGTAGAGTTGAAAGAGAAGATATAGAGGTTGTTGGAATGATTAAGGTATTACCTGTTGAAATCTCTTTTTAGTGTTACATCTCTTTGGGATTATTCTCAAAGAATATGGTAAGTCCTAATATATTATTATTATTTTTTATATCAGTGAGCTTAAAGAACAGCCCCAATGAACTGAATATTGTTATGGAAATTTCCTTTGAAAATCAGTTTTTAAATTTCACATTCCACAAAGCTTAAACTTATTTTCATGTAACGTCCATCACAGGTGTCATACTGATTCATTTTGTTTTTGAGGAAAGAAGAATATTATCAATGACTTGTGCCATCCTTTCTTTGTCTTTTCTTTGCTGAGCTGTGTGATTGGGAAGGGTGAATAACAACAAAGAACCTGGTGTATCTCAAGAGCATAAGTAAATTCTCCACTAAACATATTTGAAGGTTGGATTCAAAATGTTGATTCAGTATGCTCCAGGAATTTTAACTACAATGAGGTACACAACAAATTGCTAGATTGTTGATTGTATATAGATTGAGCCTTCTCTGGTTTCATTTATTATGTGCCATGTCCTGTTTCAGAAGAGAAGCTCCTATTTTCAGGGCATTTCAACCTCAGAGAGGGGACATAATTAAATACATAAATAATAATATGCATATGCACGGAAATGCAATGTGGTATATAAACAGAAAATGTGTACTGATATCACATATGTATTATGGTATTCTGTGGCAAATTACATGCCAGTTGGTTTGGCTGTATGTCCTTTATTTTGCTCACCCATGGAAGTCTTTGAGAAGATGCCATGGTATATGGGTTTTGCTTTGAAAGAAGTTAATGTTTGTTGGTATGGGGATATGGCATAGGTGTAAGTTTGGAATCTTGAGGGAACAGTGATTCTAAGGGAATATGACTTTCTGAAAAATAAAAAAGAACCAGATTGGACATATTTCTTTGAGTCTCCTCTTCTTAGTAACACCCTGTATGTAGTCTTATATATTTAATCCAGTGGGCTTGCATTAAGAGTTTTGCATTTGTTTAGGAATTGCTCTTTTAAATTATATTTTAAAATTATTTTCAATTGTGGCAAGTATTCAGCCTTTAAAGATAAATGTGATCTTCAAAAATAATAAAATGGTATTGGATGTCAGTGCTGAAAAGTAGGGTAGGCTATAAAAATAGATAATATGGCTTGTGTATTTTTTAAATACACAGATTTCGGATAATGAGACTCATTTTCTTATATAACCAATAAGAGAATTCTGAATGCAATTTAAAAAAAGAATTTCAAACATGTTTTGAGTGACATCAATACCAATAAATAAGTTTGTTTTTCTATGTACTTACCTGATTTTTTAAAAGGAAAACATTGATTTGAGTATGTAAGTTTATTTTTTATTTCTTCCTTCCCAGAGAGAGAGGTAGCAAAAAGGTAAATCTGAATAAAGACAAAGTAACATATAAGCAATATTGATAGGGTTGCCAGATAAAATATTGTATGCCCAGTTAAATTTGAATTTCAGAAAAACAACAAATAATTTTTCAATCTAATTCTATTATATAAGTATTACCATGTAATTTTTGGACATATATAAAAAAAATCTTTGTTTTTCTGAAATTTATATTTAACTGTGAGAGTTCCTTATTTTTTTCCCCTTGGGTATCTTTTTTTAATTCTTTTTATTTCAGCATATTATGGGGGTACAAATGTTAAGGTTATGTATATTGCCCTTGCCCTCCCTCCCCCCTCGAGTCAGAGCTTCAAGCATAACCATCCCCCAGACAGGGGATGTTTGTATATACCCGTCCCCTCCTCCCCCTCCCACTTGCCCAACACCCGATAAATGTTATTCCTGTATGTCCACTTAGGTGCTGATCAGTTAATACCAATTTGCTGGTGAGTACATGTGGTGCTTGTTATATAGCATCTTTCACTCCGAAAGTGGTAGGCTCCACCCCTCGAGTTCCTTATTTTTATTTGCTCAATCTGGAAACCCTAAATGCTGATCAATAGTTGGTTTTTTGTTGGTTTTTTTGTTTGTTTGTTTCTTTTTTTTGAACAAACACCTGTGGAATACCTTTTATGTAACAATATGGCCCTATATCTTGTGGAAGTTATGGAGTACATGCCTCCCTCAAAGAGTCTACATTGTAGCAGAGGAAATAAGAAATGTGTAGGTAACCATATTTCAAGAAAAATTCCAATAAGCACTCCAAGAGACGTACAATGACCTTCAAAGAATAAGAAAGTTACTTCTGCTTGAGGAAACCAAAGAAGGAATAGTTGAGTTGATAGGTTTAGCCTGAATGGATTAATGAAGTTTTTACCACCTGGAGATGGGGAAGAAAGGCTACATCCAGGCAGTAGAACAACACTGGAAAAAGCTTTAATTTGGGAAACTTTGAGTGTATTTAATGAATTATAGTTTTGTTAAACCAGTAGTTCTGAAACTTTAGCGTATATCAGAAATACGTAGAGGGCTTGTTAAAAACAGGGTTCTGGGTCCCATCACCAGAGTTTCAGGCTCAGTCGGTCTGTGCAGGGAGAGAATTTGCATTTCTCACAAGTTCTTGGGTGCTGATGCTGCTATATGGGGACCGCACTTAGGGAACCATGAACTAGAATGCAGCTATGAGTGAATAGGGGAAGATAAGGTGGAAATGTGGGTCTTGACCCTAAGTGCCTTGTCTGTCTTGCTGAGGAGCTTGAGTTTTGTTTAAAAGGCATTTGGGACCATTAAAGGCTGATGAGCAAGGTGACATATCAGAGTTGTACTTTCAGGAGATTTATCTGGTGGCAGTGTGTGGGATTGATTGAAAGGAGTACTGACAGACCAGGGAAGCAAGGCTAGTTAAATAGCTATTACATTACACAGAACAAGAAGTCAAGAGCCCAAACCGGAGAGGTAGCATCAGGATCAGAAAGAATGGATGCTTCTAAGAGCCACTTGTTATTTGCGTGAGTGTTTGAGAATCAGGCAGTAGATTTTCTTTAGTAGACTCTTTCCTCCCAAGAAGCCAGTTTCAAAATTGATAAAAATTTGATTTGGCAAGATTGCTTAAAGTTTTGAGAAAATAGTTACTGAAGTTTTCAAATTGAATAAGCAAAATTTTCCTGTTTAGTTAAGGCAGAACTTTCCCATTAAAAAGAAAGCAGTTAAAGTAAGGGCTGGTGTTTATTAAAATAGATGGGAATATTTACAAGCAGCCCAAGAGGTCAGTGCATAAAGCTGAACAGAAAATTTAATAGACATTTACTGTGGTTCCACAGATTTTATCGTTGATATCCCATTTCAATTCATGAGGAATACATCCTGGGTCTTTAAAATATTTTTCTGAGGGCAGCTTTGTTTTCTGTACTGAATGACTTCTTTAAACTCATAGTCGGACATAACATTTCCTGTAGGCCAATATTTGGCAGAGCCTGTGGTAAGATTTAGTTTAGAGATATAAACAAAGTGAAAGAATCCTTTCCTAGGGTGACATTCAAATTAGCTAAAAACTGGTATGGAAAGGGCATTGAGAAATCAGAATGGATGCTTGTCACAAATTCCACTAACATCATATTAGTACTGCTGAAAATTAGCCCTGTTGCTGTCCACATGGAACTTTCTAATTTTTACCCATTTCTAAATAATTTTTAGATTTTTAAAATGAATGAAAATTGTATGTGTAATTCTGAAAATAACATGGGGAAAATATAAATAAAAACATAATGATCACACATAATTACATAATCTTACCAATCAGAGAAACATTCAAAGCACTTTTGTATGTGTGCTTTCCTATAGTATATTCCATTGTGTGACCTGAATTTTTTGTAAACATCTCATGTATATTTTCATGCCAATGATTATTCTTCTAAAATATAGTTTATGTTGGGTAATATTTGTTATATAAAATATAATACTTTTTCCATATTTGTAAATATTGTCTTCCAATTTTTATTATGTGAAATATTTCTGCAACATATATCTTCATATCTGAATCCTTGTGCCCCTCCTTGGTAATTATTTCTATCAGATATCTTAACTGTAACTATTAACTACATACTCTTAAAAAGGCCCAGGTTCGGTTATCAAGGGTTTGTATTCTCTCCTGAGCATTCAGATTTATTGATATTAATTGTAGAATGAGAGACTAATTTCACAGTATTGATGTATCATTACATTTAGATTTATAAAATGTATTAATGCTGTCTGTACTTTGTATCAAGTGAACAAAGATCATGATTGAAATATTTAGAGATTGCTAAATTCGTTACCTATTTAATGACAAAATGACTGTACTAGTTTTAAAACACAGATTATCTTCATGATAAGGCTCTGATCATTCATTTTGGAATCCTTGATTATAGTTTGGTGGAGGATCATCTAAATTACTTACATATTTGGACATTTCATATCTTCAAATACCTTTCTATAGTTAAAATGTAAAGTTAACCAGATTTATAGAATTTCTAAGACATCCACTAAAATCAATTTTATAACATGAATTTTATGGACTGGGGCATGGATCATATGATGAGTTATTCCCGGAATCACCAAGTTTAGAAACCATGAATAGATGTCAAAGATTCATGCAAATCAGGATTGAAGTCTTTCTTCTGGCTTTCATTGTCATGTGTTTTTCTCACTCAGAAAAACCAGTTTCAGATACATTTTCCATGACTTGTGAGCTTCCCTATAGATCTGCAGCAGTTCTACCCCATTGCCCACTCTGATGGTGTGCAGAACCCTCTTCTCCCCAGCAGTCATGAAACTTCAGGAAAATCAAGAGTTGACTCTCTTGAGGGAAAAGGTCAAGGACCTGAAACTAGAAAGTTACAAGTAGCAGAAAAATGTGAGAATTTGTTAATTCTTCTGAGCATTATGAAATATCGAGGCAGAAGAATGAAAGCAAGTTCTAGTAACTATTTAGAAATGAAAGTTATTAGCTTTGAAGAGATTTTAGAGGTCTTCCCTTTTGGCCTTGTTTTTTTTTTTTTTTTGTCAATGAGAATTCTAAAGTTTGGGGGCACTTAATTCATTCAAGATCACCATGGTAGATCCTGATGGGACTGAGCTGAGGATCTAGGTCTGCTATATGCCCCTTCAGCTGTGATGGAGGGTATCACTACATTTTTAAGAAGTTTCTATGGTATAAAGAGAAGCTATATATGACTGTAGATGGTGGAGGGGCTAAAAAAGTTTATTACCTATTTTTTCTAATTCAAGAAGAAATATGATTTTTTTTCAAATTTTTTGCACTGAGCCATCATCTAAATTCTTTCCTTGCCACAAGTGTTTAGTTCCATCTGTTTGATTTTGTTTCCCATGGAGACAGAGCTCTAATTGTATAACAAAGTCCAAAGAGAAATTGGGTTTGCTTACAGAAATCTTTTTGTAACCAACTTTTGTAAAGTTTTGTCCTGTAAAGTGAAATGTGCTTATATTATCATGGATATTTAATATATCACTTATACATTGAGCTTTTAAAGTAATTTAAAGTTATTAAATAGAGTTTTCAGATCTAGATAGCTTCTATTCTCACAGAATATCTTTAACAGATTTTTAAAGCTATGGTCAAATATGAGTAGGAAAGTTCAAATATTAATTTCATTTGTTCTTCTGCATATTTATTCAAAGTAGTCTAGGTTAGCCAGAGGCTCTTCTCCACTTTAAGATAATGAATAAATGTAGTTAGACTCAAAAATTAATAGAAAAGGAGGATGAGAAGTGAGCAGGACAAATGAGTTCATGCTTTACTTTCTAGGGCTGCTTGCCTCTTTCCCAGCAGGGTGAACATCTGGAGTAGTGTGGGTCAGGAAATGAAATCTGCCTCAGTCTTGGCAGTCTCAGAGGACCCAGCCCAGCCTCTGTGTGGGTGATCCATATTTTAATTACATGGAATTTGTTTCCAGTGTCTCCCTGGGGAATCTCATCGTTTCTAATAAGGATAGCTTAGGCTGAACAGGATCCATCTGGGAATGAACCAGAAGCCCTGATTTTGCTCTGGGCCCGACCCTGTAATAATATAATACTTTCATGGCTTACATTAGAGCTCAAGGTTCACCCTAGTCTAAACTGAAAGTACCCATATCAAAATTAGCTTGTAGTGTTAGAATAGGCAGGCAGGAAGTACACAACTGCTATTCACTTTTTCCATTGACAGATACAAAGTTGAATTTACATCTTTTTTGACTTATCAAGAATTGCCCTTCTTTCCAGTTCACTGGGCTTGGAATCTCACCAAGTGTTAAGGGTTCACCTTTGGAGTTTGTACAAGTATTGCATGGAATCCCTGCTATCTTTCTTGCTGCTGAAGAGTCCAACCTGATTTGAATGACCATTAAAATCAGAAGCTATAAGTTAGCAGTTGTTAACCTTTGTCCCTCCCAAAGCTGTGCTTGGTGGCCAGCTCAGTCATATGTATTATAACTAGTTGCTAACACTTAAACACTGGGATGTCATGCATAAATGGGTAGATTTCTGACTTCTCAAATTTGGAGAGTGTGGAAACCCTGAGCCCACATTTCTGCATGACAATATCTGCTTGGGGAAGAAAAGCAGGGACCCTTCACCAGATGAGTCATGTGTACTTTCATACAACACAGTTCCCCACCTGATAAGCTTTACATGTTTATCCTGCCTACTTTATCCTTTAGATACTTGAACCCCAGACATAAGCAGTAGTTTCCTAAGTACACAGCATGAGGCACATGAGTGTGTCAGATCTGCATTAAGTCCTGGCTCCTCTCTTTCCCAAAGGTGGAACATGTGCAAATCTCCAAGCCCCTGTGAGCTGTGCCATTCATATCTATTAATAGATAATGTTTCTTCCTAGGTATCTTGTGAGTTGTAAATAAAATACTACACATGTAGAGCCTAAATCAATGTCTTCCTCATATTTAAATACTCGGTGAATATTTATTATCCTTCCACCTCCCCTGTGGTCATACATTTTTTTTTTCTGGATTTTTATACTGAAGTGAGAGCATTTGTTCCTGTTAACTTTATGAATTTGCTTTGAAACTACAACCTCAAAGTATTCACCAGTTTCAATGATAATTCACTATGGTAGTCCTTGAAAAACATTGCTCTCACCTTTCCTAGATCCTGTGGACTTCTGAGAATTTCTTAATGGGTATTATATTACCTTATAACTTTCATGCCTACTGTAAGTACATTTTGACTTTGATTTGGATTTTCATTGAAGTTTGGTTAATGAGCACTAAAAAACTGCCATGATGTGAAAAAAGACTCAAGTAATAATTGTTCTAATTGTATTTGAAACTTTGTGTCTCCTAGTCCTTCTCTCTGAGCCTCAGTTTCCTCAGCCATAAAATTTGGATAATAATGTTTCACTAGTAGTAATTAGAGGAATGCTAGCTATAATAAGATATGAATCCCAAAGTGTCAGTGCTTAACACAATAGAAGATTATTTCTCACTCATGGTAGAGTGTTGAGTGTTTGAACAGATAACAGGATGGCTCTTGTTCGTGCAGTGGCTGATGCCATCTTAAATGCACATCTTAAAAGGTTAAAATCCATTCCTAGTGCCTAAAGGTAAAAAAAGCAATGGAGAAAAATTATGTGAAAGGTTATTATGGGTCACGTTTGGAAGGGTTCCACTTGCACTTGACTGCAGCTGATCAGACGTCTGTATGGACAGGGAGCTCAAACCTTTTGTGGACAGCTAGTTGTCTCTGGCACAGCCAGCAATGCTGTAAGGTTGGAATATTTCTTATAATGACTACCATAATACTTGCTTCTTAGAAGCATGTAACAAGTGATGGCTGCTCTTGTTTTGCTGATATTGCTGTGAAAGTATCACTTGTCAATATTAGACCAAAAATGCCATGGTCAAGTCATTGCGTGACTCAGACTTTATGAAAGGAAAATTGAAATTAAATTCTACAGTCAACAGCCTAGAATTTGAGGCCATCTAGGAGTGGAAATTGGTGAAATATTGGACATGGCATTCTTATTTCAGGGCTGCATTTGTCAAGATAAAATCCTGTGTTTTATTTCCACATTATAAAGTCATCTTTATTGTCCGCCATCATCTTTCCTAGCTCCTATTTCTTATACTATATCATTTTAATTTTTTAGGAAGTTTAGAGTTCAACATAAAAGCCAGAATGTGAAATTTATCTTTATGTCCCCTATATACCAATAAACCATACTTCTGTTGTTCATAATTTCAACAGAAAGCAATGAAGTTAGGAAAATTTGAATTTTGCTTTTGGAAAATATCTTTGAACATCATTTAGTAATGTATTTCCTTGTTTTGTGGTGAGTTGAATGCAAAGGGAGTGAGTCATTTTATGGCCAGTGAGTTGAGTTTGAAAATTGGTGAAAAGACTGTAAATGTATTGAAGTGATACAAACACCTTTATTTCTCAATGAAATTCAATTTAAGAACATAATTCCATTTTATATGTTCTTCTAAACATTCACATAGTACCTAATAAATAAATAAACTGCTGTTCCAGGAGCTGATGAGAAAAAGAAATAGTACATTTCCTATTTACAATCTGAGTCAAAGAAGTAAACTTTCAGAAAAAATCCAGAATGACAAATGCCCCAAAGCAAAGATATCCATAACACTATAGGTGAGAAGTATCCCTTTCTTGGGTTGGTTGGGATATATCAGGAAAGGCTCCCTGTTGTTAAGGAAAAGGCAAGCAAACATGATCCAGGTAAGGCAATAAAGATTACTGTTGACAGAAGAAACGCATATACCTACACATTAAGGGAAGAGAGAAAAAATCTAAAGCATGGAAGATTAAATGGTCTGACATCTTGTAATTTAAGGTGTCCATGGTGGGGGGGGGTAGAGGGCAGTGACAAAGGGTGACATTGCAGAAATGATATGGACCAGATGGTGAGGCATCTTGTTAACCGGACAACTGAATTTGAGCTTCCTCCTGAGGGAAATGGGTGGCTTCTAAAGCAGTGTTTCTCTGCTCATTAGAATCACCTGTGAAACATTTTAAGCACTATTTTTGAGTTTATCTCAGACTAATAAAATCAGCATATCTCAGAATGGTGCTCAGGTATTACTATTTTAATAAATCTCCCCAGATGATTTCTAATGTGTGGCTAGTTGAGAACCACTATTCTAAATGTTATTAATCAGAGTGTAAGATGATAAAATATCAACACTTTGAACTAGAGGCTCATAAAAACTGAAAAGACATGAGTCTGCAAAGCTAGCAGGCTTTGATGTTGGAGGGAAAGGAGGGAAAGCAGTGAGGGCGTTTCTTAGGTTTCTAGCTCCATGAGATGGTGAGGAAATTCAACAAAGTAGAAAATATAATGGGTAGAGCTGGAACCTATTCTACTAAGTGAAGTATCTCAAAAATGGAAAAACAAGCACCACATGTACTCACCAGCAAATTGGTATTAACGGATCAACACCTAAGTGGACATATAGGAATAACATTTATTGGGTGGCGGGTGGGTGGGAGGGGGGAGGAGGGGATGGGTATATACAAACATAATGAGTGAGATGTGCAACCTTTGGGGGATGGTCACCTTGAAGCTCTGACTCGAGCGGAGAGGGGTCATGGGCAATATACGTAACTTTAACATTTGTACCCCCATAATATGCTGAAATTAAAAAAAAAGAACTGTAAAAAAATAAAAAAAAGAAGTAAAACTCAAAAATAAAAAAAAAAGAAAATATAATGAATATTTGGCTTAATAAAGAAGATGGGATTTTGTCCTGGTGGAGCCTGAAATTCTGTGAGATTCATCCAGAAGGCTACTAGCTACACATGTGAGTGTGTAAATTAGAGCTCAGCAGTTTGAGACCATTGAGCATTTAGGTTGATGGGGCTAGATGGAGGGTACCTCAGTTGAAGAGCTGGTGGGGAAGTCACTGGGAGTACCTTAGACCTAGGTACCAGGGAATCTTGGAAGGTCTGGATGGTAGCCATAAATAAGGCTAAAACTATGTTAAGAATAATCCAGCTGCTTTTAAATTGTACCTATATATAACCAGTTAAATAAAAGTTGATGTAACTCATTTGCCACACTGTGTGATAAACCACTCTTGCATCATCCACTCAAGACCCCAACCTCAGGCCAAAACTCAATGCCATTATTACTATCAACTAAATTATAGGTTAAGTAAATATTTATGCACTGACTCTAAGTGATTTTAAGCAGGCAATTCAATAAATAAGTGAATTCTCAATTCTAATCAACCAATTTACAAACATTTTAGAATATAATGCATCTGTAAACAGAGCTGTGTCTCTTAGACATATATACATAGATATAAAAATGCCGAGGCATGAAGAAAGAGATTTGAGTGTCATGCTGGACTATAATAGAAGGATTGAAAATAAAATATTTATAACATTTCTATGCCAGGAAGCAAGAAACAAGGACATTTTGTAAATTGCTCGCATTAAATCAAGAGCTACAGAATAAAATCCAATGAAAAGTTTATAAATTCACATTATATATATATATATATATATATATATATATACATATATTTCACATTATATATTGTAGAGTAAGAAAAGCCTTGAAACAAAAACATTTTATGACTCACAAAGAGAAAGGAAACTAGTATGTATTGCATGCCTAGATGTGTCAGTCCTCCTGCAACCATATTGTGAAGATACTATTCTTAGCCCCACTTTACCTACTAGCAAGCTGAGGCTCAGAGAGGTTAAATAAATTGTCCAAGGATACAAAACTAGTGCCTGAAAAAGCCAGAGCTAAAACTCAGGTCTGACTTTCCTCTATCTTACACTGGTTTACAAATTACTGAAATAGGTTTATTGTGTTTTGGAAATGTATTTCAAAAGAATTCTAACATGTATTATCAGTGCTTTGTACTTTTTGTTATTAAGGGATGTATTTGAAGACACTTCCATTAAAAAAAGTCACTTATGTTTATGCATTTTTAAAGGCTTTTTAAAAGGCTCTTATTAGCTTGGAAGCAAAAATACAAATCAATGTCTTAATTCTATTCCAACAATTTCATTACTAAACTACAAGCTTATTATGTTTCTATCCACAGAGTTCATGCCACAAGACCATGTTTATAGATGATATTTTTAAAAGATCCTTTTGACATTTTTTTCAAGTCTTGCAGTTGGATATCTGAGAAAGATAAAATAATGTGTTCTATTGTGTTCTATGTGTGGCTCCAGTGTTGTGGGTTTTTTATAAAAATCTTCTTTTATTAAACCTTTACTAAGTTTCCATTGCACTGAATGATGGGCTTCTAGTTGAGTAATGTGTTCTTTCAATAAATGTTTCCCCTATACTTTAAAAAATTATTTTATTTATTTTTTTTAGCAAAAAGACATCAACATTCATATAGTATGTCTTCTTGGGTTCATATTCTCTCTTCTATTTCTTTTCATTTTTAGTGACAAATGAAACTAAAATTTTTCTCAGCCCTCATTAATACTAATTTCATGACTTCGGTTTGCATATTCTGTTCAGGACCTCTGGAGAGGTGCCTTTTCTCTAAGAAGACTTCTTATCACCCACAGGCAGAGGCAACAGGATCCACTTAAACAGTGTATTTTCCTTCAAATAAGAGAGGGTAATTAATTTGTAGGTTGCATGAGATGACTTGATTCTGCCCTGCAATGAGTAAGACCAATAAACTCTGGGAATGGAGGAACTGAGAGGGGAAGAGTGGGACAAGCTGCAGGGGGCCAAAGGACAAACACAGGAGTATGTTGGCTTGCATGGTGGGGAAATCACCACTGGCAGTAGGAATAGAGGGAGATGAAAGTACTGAGGCAGAGTGATGCATGGAAGTGGGGAGTTCTGAAGCCTCCCCAGAGTGTAACCATTCATGAAATAGACCCAGCAGACAAAAGCAGGTGCTGGTGTAATTCTAGGAGACAGGATGAGGACCAGAACCCTTTGGAAATGTTACAGGGGCTGAAAAAAAAGTGCCGGGTACAGAATGAGCATTGAGCTGAGGGGGCTTGTGAGGTGGGGACAGCAGGAATCTTTCAAAGGGATGCTTTAAAGTTCACAAAAACATGTGTTTGCTGGCAGAGAGTGAACACAGCGTGGACAATGATATATGACTTCCCCTCACAACATCTCCAACTATGAATCATCCCTTTTTCCCATTTTCTACCTTTTCCCCTTTCATAACTTTTATTTCTTGCTCCATTCCTTTTGGTTTTATCCCTCTGGAAAATTCCATATATTCTAATCTGAATTTCTTCTCTTTATTGCCTTTCCCCTCTTAGCTATATGTGTTCACCCTTTGGCTTATTTCTAAGCTTTGTTTCTGAGATGTAAGAATGTGATTCTGTTTGGTAAGATACAGATAGAGGCTCAAAGCCTTTGGCTTTTAATCAGGATAAATGAGATGGGCTTTTTCATTACAATAGATGCAGTATGTGAAGTGTCATAGGGAAGGGAAGAGATTGAGGGTTGAAAACATGTGGCCCTGGGATAAGTTCTACCCCTATTCATTCTTTCATTTAACCCACATTTACTGAGCACCTTCTGGGAGGCTTCTGCACACTTAGGTCCTTTGATACAGTGGTGCATGCACATAGTTGCTCCTGTGGAGTTTATGGTTTTAGGGAGGAAAAGCCAGTAAAGGAAAAATGTAAATAACATAATTTTAATTACAATTAATAATATAGTTGAATATGATCAGGGAAGGCCTTTCAGAAGGTGGCGCTGAAGCAGAGGTCTTGGAGATGTTTTCAGAAAATGCAGGACCTGGATTTTCGTCTTGTTTTCCCTGACCCTTTTTCCTCCTTTGTTTCCTTTCCTACTGCAAGTATCAGTATTCTTGACCCTAAGTAGACTATAAGGCAAGTGTGGATGGAGAGTTGATATTTTGTCCCTTTTAAAAATTGGCCCATTGGAAATGATATGATCACTTTTATCTCAACTTTAGTCATCAGAATAACTTTTTTCCCTAAAATATTATAGAAAAGGCTCAAGTTTAGACAAAGGGACAGGGGCAGTGATCCTTTTCCTTGGTAAACCTAAGACAGATATTTCCAACTTATTAATCAAGAGAAATTATTTTGAAATTACATTCATGCTGGAGAAGCCTAATATGCCTGTTTACATAATCTTTGTACAAGGTCTGGATCCCATCATTCATTCATTCATTTGCTCAGGTTTATCAAGTGTCCACTAAGAACCTGGTGGTATGTAGATACTCACTATGATGATCCTCAGCAAGAGGTTCTTGGTTTGGCTTGAGAGAATATGTGATTTCCCTGGAATAATTTGAGAAGCTGCTTGTGCGTGGTAGGATTGGTGGCTCTCAGTAACTTCTCCTTCAATTTAGTTGGTTGTTGTTGGTTAAGAGTCCACTGCTTGGACTCACACTGGGACCACATGCTGGGGACAGAACTTTGGACAATTCAGATAAGGGTCTTGATCACATAAAGCTTAAATTCTAGTAGGATGAAGAGAGGGAAGAAGATGATTAAGGTTAAGAAGCAAACAAACAATAAATGGGATAATGTCAGATTGTGATCTCTATCAAGGGAACATCCTGGATAGCAATGCTTTAGAGAAGATTGTCAGAAAAAGCTTTTCTGGGAAGACATTTAAGAAAGACAAGATTTGTGTGGGGAGAAAAGGGTCATTTTAAAGGTCTGGGCCAGGCCAAGATACAGATATATCTAAGCTGTGTTCCTTCTTAGTTATTAAACTAAGAGATCTTATTATACATTTTCTCATTTGCCTTTTAGTTTTGTAATTATTGTTAAGAGCTTTAAAAATTTTATTGCCACTTTTTAAGATTTCTTCTTTACTCCTGCAGCATGAGAGAATTAGGCTAGATAGTATCTATAATATCGACCATATAAAAGAAATGCAGTGCCCCATAAGATAAAGTCCCGGATCCCATGTATTTTGTACCCATAGATAATTAAAATAGCATGTGTTTATTTGTTATTTTTCATCTGTTCTTTTTTATTTCAATCACAATATAGTTCCAATTGCACTGCCAGAGGATTTTTCTTTTTATATAATTAGATCGGCATGCTTTTCAGGAGTAATACGGGGAAGCTAAAATGCTATTTTTGTATGAATTTTAAATTTCTATTATTATATATTGAAAGAGGGAATAAATGTATTACTGAACAATGTGTTCATGAGTACTAGTACTGCAGTAAAAGGTTAAGAAATTACCATAGCCTGATTTTATGCACTTGGATTAATTATTGATGTTTCTGCTAATTTTGATACTTGAGAGTGTGGAAAACAGATTTGTTTTCAATGCAATTTTAAAGGGATTGAATCTTCGGTGGCTCCATGGGCCTACACTCATCAAATTTCTCATCATTCAAGGTTGTTGATCATTATGATAGTTCAAGGAAATTCCATATGAGTAAGAAATGAAATTCTATTATTGTCTTATCTTTGACTGTGAGGATATTTGACCGCAAAATATGTAACTGCTTATGTATCATGGACTAGAATAATAATGAGTTCCATAAGCTGAAAAGGTAATAAAAATAATAATGCCACTTAGTAGCAGTACTTTCTGGCAGAAAGAATGACAGATGGGAGCTAAAATGTATGTGTAGTTATTCTGTCAATCTTGTATGGTTTAAATGCTTCCAGTTTGATGTAAAAGTGGATTTGTTTACTTAATCACTAATTTCTGGGGTGTTTCTATATTTGTGTGCTGCATGCATGATTAGGTGTAATGTGCAAAATTATATATTGATTAATAAAGTGATTTGTGCATAAAATAGATTCACATATTTAGCAATACTAAGAATCTCATTATCTAGAATGGAAAGGCTAGACAAATGGCAATCAGAAATATCATAAATGTGAACAAGAATAGAAATTTCCACTAGATAACTAGCTTAAAAAAAATAAAAAGAGAGATGTAGTACACTTGCCCAGTTCAAAACTATCCATGAAGTGTCTCCTACTAAGTCCATGGGCAAGTCCAGGCACCCAGCCCTGCCATCGTGCTGCTCCTTCAGGGTGTCCATAAGCATCCTGGACAGCACTAATTTTCTGCTTAGGATCACCTCTCTCACTGGGTACCAGTGGCTGTCACCATGAATACTGGGTGCCTCCACCTCTGGGTGGCAGTGCTATTGCTTCTTTTATGGTTACCATTCCTACTAGTCCTGTCACTGCCACCTTATTCAGTCACTATTGGTGCTTCCAGGTGAAATTTGAGACCAGTAAACTAGAGCTTTCAAGTGCCAGGACTTCCTGTGGTATGCAGCAGAATAGAAGTTGCCATTTCTCTTTCCTTTTATACCCTTTATAATTATATACCCTTTCTATTATACATTTTTAAGACCCTTGAGGAGCACCTCTGTCCAAATTAAGAGGTTGCACTGGATCTATCATTTTTTTTCAATACTTAACTTTTTATTAGGCTAAGGAGTTAAAAAGAAAGAAATGTCTACTTTTCCTATTTCCATTGGTTCCCTGCCCCCATTTGAATATTTGTTATAAATTCACTTTAATAAAAGGCTTTGGATCTATCATTTTTAACCCTGTGGATATCAAAGTCACCTAGGATAGTTGGGAAACACACAGTTTCTTGGCTCCTCCTGAAACTTTCTGAATCCTAGTCTCTGGTGGTAGATTTCATAAGGTGTGTGTGTGTATGTGTGTGTGTGTCTAATATTTTTAACCAGGTACTCCAAAAATATTAATGCAGACAGTACAGCATTGTTCTCAGACCACAACTAAGAAGCACAAGTGTAGATGATCTTAAGGGCACTTTGACTCTGAGACTCTGCAGTTCCCTGTGCAGCTTTGAAGTGATGTTGTGATCACATAATTCACCTTGGGGATTTATGTGATATTCATGTTTCCTTTCTGGATGGTATTCTTTTTCAGGTTCAGTCTTTGAATTCAACACCTTTTAAAAGCATTTGAATCTAGGGTTATCCTTCTGATGATTTGCAGTTGTCAAGTGAATTGAGGTAAATCTATAGGCAGAGCTTGGTTATTGACTGGGGAAATAGAGACACTGATGTGCTCATGTCGCACCCAGATGGTGTGATTCTATTGCTGCTGGTTCTCAGCTTTAGAAGTAATGTGATTAAAAAGAAAAGTAGTGATGGGCAGTGGTGGTCACTATTGTCTCTGGAAGCCATATGAGACAGAGACGTAAGTATTTTTTCTCAGCTTGATATTGATAACCCCCATGGTCAATCTTAGCACCATCCAGCTGTTGTCATTGTATTCGTCTTGGCACCTTTGCTGGCCAATGAGATATAGATGTATATGGAGGATGTGAGAAATTCAGGTTTCTAAAACTCACCTGGGGGTAAGTACCATATAGTGCAGCATTTATAGTAAATAGGGTATGTTTTAACTTTTTCAATCTTTTGAATTCTATTCTATCTAGATTATACTGTTCTTTCTCTTCTAAAGGATATGTTGTGATTTTTATGGAATTTATAACTTTTGAAAAAATACTATCTTTTCTAGGTTTTCTTGGCTACTGCTTCCTGTTGTGAGACAGCATTAACCAATTCTTCTTTCTTTGTGATGTGGTGGAAAGAATACAGGCTTTGCAACAAGGCAGAATGTTTCAAACCTGTTCACTTACTACTTGCATGACTTCATGCAAATCATTTAACTGTTGTGAGCCACAATTTTTTCATCTGTAAATTGAAGGACAACATAATTCATGCAGTGTTATTGTTAGAATTGGGGATGATAAGCAGATAATCTGAACCTGGAACATAGTAAGAACCCCCCAAATTAGTTATTTGTCCTTATTTCTATTGCTCAGAAAATGTTTGTTCTTTCATCTCTGATCCCCAACCACAAGTGAGAGTATAAAGGTGTTCTCAAAATGTAGTCCCTGGATCAGCAGCATGAGTACCTCCTGAAATCTTGATAGAAATGAAAATTCTCAGGTCCTACTTGAAACCTACCAAATCAGAAACCATGGTGTTGGGAACTACAGTGTGCTTTTAACTAGTCCTCCAGGCAATCTTATGCACCCTTAAGTTTGAGAACCACCATAGTAGTGAAAGAGAAGTCCAGTTTAAGATTTTTGTAATAGTCTAACTTCTTATATCACAATATATAGAGATCCATTCAGCTCTTAAATCTATGACTGTGTGATTCTTTTAAATATTTATACACTTCAGGATGTAGTAGAGTAAGAGTTTCACTTCTTCCCAAGTAAAGGAAAGAAAAGTATCTGCTTGAGTTAAAAAAAAAAAAAAAATAAGATTACATTACCGGTGTCTCCTCAGACCACCTCACCCCGGTAAAAGTGGGTTTATATTGACAGTCTACAAATGACATTTTCCTAGCACTCATCTCTACCAACTACTTTTGGACTTTCTGTCCCTTTTGGATTCTCTCTGACTTATTTCTGAGAGGTTATAGGATATGTCTCAACTGTGTCCCTGAACAAGACCCTGGTTCTCTCAGTTCACTGCCAGATAATGAGGAGAACTCTCGCTATGAAAGCTCACAATGGGGCTACCCTCATCTTGACTGATGTCACAACCATCAATTGTCCTGCAGCTGCTCCTGGCACTGAAGCCACTGCCCTCTGTCAAGAGATGAATATTGCTGACACTGTTGATGGTAGTCCTACAGGCACTGCTTTCTGAGTGTTGGTGTGTGTGCTACCAAGAGGACACCTCCCCTTGTCTCCAGTGTCTGCATTGTCTCCCTGTGTTGTTTGGGCTGTAGGTAATAGGGCTATTGTTCCTTCTATCTGTAAGACCGCTATAATGGCATCTTCACAGTGTCAAAGCTGTGATATATTTTCTGGAGCCTTCAATTGTACCAAAGTCATTCCATTCCATTCTCATGCATTATTTCTAAAATTTTGCTGCCTTGGGCCCCTAAAGCCTTATAACGACTTAATTTTTATTTATACTTTTATTGAGGTAAAATTTATATACAGTGAAATACCTGAAATCATGTGTTCAAATGACTAGTCTTTATAATTTTCTTTCTTTCTTTCTTTCTTCTTTCTCCTTCCTTCCTTCCTTCCTTCCTTCCTTCCTTCCTTCCTTCCTTCCTTCCTTCCTTCCTTCTTCCTTCCTTCCTTCCTTCCTTCCTTCCTTCCTTCCTTCCTTCCTTCCTTCCTTCCTTCCTTCCTTCCTTCCTTCCTTTCTTTTCTTTCTTTCTTTCTTTTCTTTCACAGAGTTTTGCTCTGTCACCCAGGCTAGAGTACCATGGCATCAACCTAGCTCACAGCTACCTTAAACCCCTGGGCTCAAGTGATCCTCCTGCCTCAGTCTCACAAGTACCTAGGGCTACCAGCATATACCACCATGCCTGGCTAATTTTTTCCATTTTTAGTAGAGACAGGATCTCACTCTTGCTCAGACTGGTCTCAAACTCCTGACCTCAAGTGATCCTCTTGCCTCAGCCTCCCAGAGTGCTAGGATTAAGGTGTGAGGCACCATGCCTAGGCATGTCTTTGTCATTTTCTATACCTATGTAACTACTACCCAAAACATAAGATAGAATATTTCCAGCACCTTAGAAAGTTACTTCATATCCTTTTAAAATCAATCATCCCTGTCCAGAGAACCACTTTCTAATTTGCATAGCCATATATTACTTTGCCTATTCTAGAATTTCCTCTAGAACTAATCATATAGTATGCATGTGGAATTAATTCTTTTGTGTCTGGCTTGTCAGTGAAATGTTTTTGAGATTCATCTATGTTATTATATGCATAAGTATTTCTTTTATTTTTATTGCTTAGTAGTATTCCATCTTATGAATATCACTTATTTAGCCATTTCCCTTTAATGTGCATTTGAGTTGTGTACAGTTCTGTACAGCTTTATCTCCTTGTGTTATTTTTAGTGATTCCTCTAGAAATTACATGTATCTCTAACTTCTCAGTCTGCCTTCAAATGTGTTAATCTAATACGTGAACAATGTAAACAATTAAAGGAGTATCTAACCTTTGTACTCTTTTTAAATATATTTTACTTTAATATATGCTAAAAGCTATACTACACATGGCTGTTATTTTTGCTTTAAATAGTTAATAGTCTTTAAAAGAAATAGACATAATAAAAATGCAGTCTTTTGTGAAGTGATCCCTTTTTTGTTTTTCTTGTAGACTCATTTCTTCATAGAACATAGAAGGCAACTGAGTAATAGTTACCAAAATTACTATTCTCTTCCAAAAACGGAAGCGTTTTTATTGAAAGTTTATGCCCAGACTTTTTGCTAAAAGTGTTTCTTGGCCAATTAGGACTCTGTTGGAGATAAGTGAAAGAAAATCCAGCCCACATTGACTTAAGCCAAAGTGAGTTTATTGGTTTTCCTACCTGTAGAGTCCAAGGATAAGCTGGTTTCAGACATAACTTAGTCTATAGGCTTGAAAATTACCAAGAGGAATTGATTTCTCTTGTCTCTGGGGCCCACTAAGATGTTTTCTCATTTATCTTCTCATGATAGCAAGAAAAGAGTAATTATAGATGTAATCATGGTCTGCCATTTAGGTCCAGCAGAAAAGAGAGCTTCTCTCTCCAAAGCCAAAACAAAGATCTTGTCTGAGTGTCCTTGCTCAAATTTGGTCATGTGCCCATATCTAGAGCCCCTGAAACTGACCTACCAAAATCACAAAACTTTAGAGGAATGGGTAGCCCCCTAAAAAGAAAGATTATTCTTTTAAAAAGGGTAATTGAATCTTAAATAGCTAAAACAGATGGCCATTAGAATGTTTATGCAAATATATTCTTAGTGGCTCATATCATCAGTACTTTAAAACATTTAGATGTGTTTACATTCAAGTATAGAAACTCATTTAGACCTTACCCTCTGCCATGCTTCTTACTACCCCTTGACTATAAAGTTGAGATCCTTGAGATACTTGATTTGCCTTTATGCATTTTAAAACCATCCATTTAACATTATTTGAGTACTTGCCTCTAAGTCTAGAACATCCTAATAATTTGCGGAAACTCTTATTTTGTGTGAAGTCTTTGGTTAATGTTGTTAGAGTCAATCTCCTTTTTTGGGAGGAGCCTGAAAAAGACAGAGCTGCAACTTGGCAGTTATTAAATTCTGTTTCCCATTATCTTCTATATTGTGAAACAGTGAGAAATGAACACAATTTAAAAGCACAGCTAACAGTGTTCACAGACCTTAGTTACTCTGACCCTGAAGTTGTTTATTTATCAAGCTTGGGGGAACAATTCTAAATTCTAGCTAGCTTTACTCTGGGTTTAACATCTTCCATGGATTAGGAGAAACACTGTCCACAGCTCCACTTTGCATAATCTCAAATCTTCACTTGCTCAAATGTCATGCCTCTTTCTCCCTGCTTTGTTGCAGCTCACAGAATAGGTGAGGCTTGCTCGATTTTGGGGGTGAGCAAATAAGATAGGCCTGCTATTTAAATAAACAAAGAAAGGACATATTTTTTTTACATGGTGATTTGTTTAACAGAACTATTCACCTCAGTGCTATTTTGAGGGATTAAGAGTACAAAATACCTTTGAATCCTGTTCAATATTAAGTCATGTTTATTTTTAAAGTGAGATTCATTATTCTAAGTGGAATAGGATTTGGTTTCTCTGCATTAGTCAATAGCTCAAAATGCTATTTTTTTTTTTTTTTTTTTTTTTTTTGAGACAGAGTCTCACTTTGTTGCCCAGGCTAGAGTGAGTGCCGTGGCGTCAGCCTAGCTCACAGCAACCTCAAACTCCTGGCTCAAGCAATCCTCCTGCCTCAGCCTCCCGAGTAGCTGGGACTACAGGCATGCGCCACCATGCCCGGCTAATTTTTTGTATATATATTTTTAGTTGGTCAATTAATTTATTTCTATTTTTAGTAGAGACGGGGTCTCGCTCAGGCTGGTTTCGAACTCCTGACCTTGAGCAATCCGCCTGCCTCGGCCTCCCAAAGTGCTAGGATTACAAGCGTGAGCCACCACGCCCGGCCAAAATGCTATTTTAAAAACATATTGGTTCCTTCTCTGATCTTATCTATAAGATGATCTTATCTACATATATGCAAACATATGGATATTTTATATTTTTCAGCTATAGAAAAATATTTTTCCTTTCTACACATCTTACATATACCAACATTTATATGCACATACACCTTTTATCACACACTATTTTGTATTTTTTTATTTTGTACTATAGTCCTCTGAGATTTATCATGCTTTACACTCAAACCCATTTTATCCACTCAGTGATTGGAGTCATCTTTCCTATTCTTATATATTTCTGTAATGAACATTTGAGGATTGCAATGTGCTAAGTTCTAGGGCAGTGGTCCCCAACCTTTTTGGTACTGGGGACCAGTTTCATGGAAAACAATTTTGGACACCAGTGGGGGCGGTGGTTAGGGAGAGGTGGAGCTCAGGCCAGTGATACTAGCAATGGAGAGTAGCTGTCAATGCAGATGAAGCCTCCCTTGCTGGCTTGCCCACCATTCACTGCGCCTTCTTCCCTCCTTTCTAACTAAATCCCGCTTGGTCATGGTGTATGATCCTTTTAATGTGCTCTCAAATTTGGTTTGCAAATATTTTATGGAAAAAATTTTGCATCTGTATTCATTGGGGATATTGGCCTGTAGTTTTCTTTTTTTGTTGTTGTGGCTTTTTCTGGCTTTTATCATGGTGATGCTGGTCTCATAAATGAGTTTGGAAGTAATCCTTATTCTTTTAGTTTTTTGGAAGAGTTCAAGAATAATTGGTATCAATTCTTCTTTGAATGTTTGTTAGAATTCAAATGTGATGTCTGGGCACAGTGGTTTACACTTGTAATCCTAGCACTTAGGGGGACCAAGGTGGGAGGACTGCTTGAGGCCAGGATTTTCAGACCAACCTGGGCAACATAGTGAGACCCTTCCTCTACAAAAAATAAAATATAATAGCCAGACATCATGGTGTGTTCCTATAGTCCCAGCTACTTGGGAGGATCACTTGAACCCAGTGATCTTGAGGTCGCAGTGAGCTTTCATCATGCCACTGCACTCTAGCACAGAGTCTAGCAAGACTCTGTCTCAAAAAAAAAAAAAAAAAAAAGAAAGAAAAAGGAGAATTCACCTGTGAAACCATCTGACCCTGGGTTTTTCTCTTTTGGGAAAAGAAAACTCTTAGTTTTGTTGATGTTTTTCTACTGTTTTCTAGTCCCTATTTGATTTACTCTCCCTCTAAACTTTATTTACTTTTTTGTAATAATTTTAGGTTTAGCCTATTCTTCTTTTTCTAGCTCCTTAAGTTGTAAAGTTAGATTGTTTATTTGAGAACATTATTTTTTTTTTTTTTTTTTTTTTTGAGACAGAGTTTCGGTTTGTTGTCCAGGCTAGAGTGAGTGCCGTGGCGTCAGCCTAGCTCACAGCAACCTCAAACTCCTGGGCTCAAGCGATCCTCCTGCCTCAGCCTCCCGAGTAGCTGGGACTACAGGCATGTGCCACCATGCCCGGCTAATTTTTTTTTATATATATTTCAGTTGGCCAATTAATTTCTTTCTATTTATAGTAGAGACGGGGTCTCACTCTTGCTCAGGCTGGTTTTGAACTCCTGACCTTGAGCAATCCGCCCGCCTCGGCCTCCCAAGAGCTAGGATTACAGGCGTGAGCCACAGCGCCCGGCCTAGAACATTATTTTTTTAATGTAGGTGTTTATGTCATGTTTTTGTTTACATTTGTCTTGAAATGAAACTCAGTTGCATTGCCACCTCTGCTTTTTCATGTTTAACTTAGTATGTATTTTTAGTTTCACCTTTGTGTGTTTTTTCCCTTTTAATTTTGGATCTCTTAACTTGGGTAAATTTAAGAGAGTGAGCAGTCAAGGGGTTACTCCTTATAGGAGGACATTCCTGTGACTTACCAAGTGGCTCCCACTGACTGGTACAAAAGCGGAAAAATGAATACAAACCATCAAGTCCCAAATCAGAGCAAAGCAGCAGTTCACCTCCCCTAGCAATAGTATTCTTTTATGATTCAGCAAATTCTTTACTTCTGCCCTGCAAGCTGGAAGATTAGCTGACTTTTATTAGAGAAAACAGGTGCATGCTGTGAGGGAGGGTAGACATTTGGAGAAAGTAAATATCTTTGAGGGTACTGAACTCTAGGTATCAGTTTGTCCTCTAAAGTTAGGGGATATGACATTTCTAGATAGTGAACTTGTGGGTGTTCATTTGAACAGTGGAGTCTTAGAGAAACTTCACTATCTGGAGTATAATAAAAATGCTGCTTTCTCTAACTGCTAAGTCACCATCTGTTACCAGCTCTTTGCTACTGAGTTATCTTTTTTTGCCCTAAAACATGTGAGTTGCTGGATTTTCATATGATGACTTTCTGCTTACCTTAAAATGAGATTGAGAGGAAACTTTAACAATACATTTTAAAAGAAATTTATTACTTTGTAAAAATTAGTGCCATTGAGTTTGGGCAAGGGGTAGGAGAAAGCAGGAGGAAAGCAGGAAGCTTATAGGTGCCCCATGTGCCTTTCTATGCTTTGAGCAAAAGAAATGACAGAATGTTTTGTTCCATAGAAGTTGTGCAATTCATTAGACACCAATCAAGCTATACATGTACAGTATTATGATGTAGTTTTAAAGACAGCATCTTTGTCATATGCCTATTTTTCACCCTTGATGTCTTATACATAATATGTTTCCATCAATTTTGGTGGCTGTTGTGGTTGATCATGATGATGATCATTATAATAATGTATCTCATTATTTTCTTCTTAGTAAAAGACATTTTTTGGCTTTTCAAAAAAATGCAAGGAACTTTTAATCCTAGAATATTTACCTGTGAGTGATATGTTTATTTAAAGAGATATATATAAAGGAAATCCATTCACCCATCCATTTATCTTCTTAACCATTCGTTTCTTCATCCATTCTTATTAAGCACTTACTACGCGTTAGACTCTCTATAAACATTTTAAACACATTATTTCCTTTAATCCTTACAGAAGTGCAGTGTAGAGAAACTAATACTATCCTATTTTATACATAATACATTGAGGCTTAGGAATATTACTTATCATTTCCAAATTCGCACACCTGATAAATGATGTAGTTGAAATCTGAACCCACACAATTGGATCCCAGAGTACCATTGCCAGAGCTTAAAAAATGTGCCTTGTTTTATAGGCCAATAAAAACCACTGAATTAATTATCGTGACTAGACTCATGATCTTAAAAGATTTAGGTTCTGACTTAGACCTGATTTAAAGATCTAGCTGCACCAATTACTGATTTCATGAACCTGGTGGGAGTTGTTCAATCTCTCCCCACTTCAGTTTCCTCCTTTTTCCGCAGTGTTGCTGAGAACGTTAAATGAAACAGCTTTATCTAGAAAGCATTCAGCATAGTATACCCATTATGCACTAATAGATATTAGCTATTACTGTTCAGGCTGCCACACTTACTGCACTTCTTTGGAGGGAGGGAGAAGATGTGCTTTATTTGAAGACTGTAGCCTGGAGGATGGGGGATAATGTAGGAATCCAAATGTGAAATTTTATGCATCAGATCTAAGGCAGAAACATCAGATGGAAGAAAGAATATCATGGAGCTACAATTAAAAATTGTTGGGTTGGAGTATTTTATGTGGATGAGAGTAAATGAAATCTACAATCTGGCAAGTAGAGAGTGGGGCCACTAAACAGAACAGACAATATGTGGACAAAGTCTGTGCTAGGACAATTCCTGGCAGATAGTACACATGCAGCAAAAGGTTGGATGCATGATTGCTATGATCCAGATGCTGATATTTTTATGGTTGACATAAAATATGCTCATATTGGTTTTGGTAGGTGTTTTCCTGGTTTTTTAAGTGGGGTACAGTGCAAGGATTATTGTTTGAAGTATAATCATTAAAGGAATATGGTTATATCACTTTCATTCCTGCCTTTAAATGAGCCCTTTGCTCCAGTAAGATGGTCAACTTAATGGCTCCTTAAAGCCCCCACACACCTGACTTTCTGCCTTTGCTGGATTTATTGCTTGAGACTTTAACCAATATCTCTTTTCACCCATTCTTCAAAGTAGAAACTTGGTAGACTTTTCACAGTCACCCTATAACATATCTCTGTAGCCCTTAGCTTGGTTATAAATCCCACAGAATTTTTGATGTATATTGTTCTCTGCACAATGTGTTTCTGGTCTCTCAAATGACATTGTATGCTTCTTTTGTACATTCTGATTCATGTGGTATAAGTGTTCTGCAATAATAGAAACTCAATAAAGTACTCATAAATTGAAGCTACAATTAAAGTCAAGAATGAATTTTCTGGAAAACGTTGATGCAAATGTATAAAAGAACTTCAAGAAAATAAGAATACCATGAGTCATGCATTTCCTGGTACTATTCCTTCCTCTTTAGGTACTATCATTCTGCTCAACCTAACATTTCTACCACCTACACCTACCATCTGGAATTATAGGCAAGGGGTATAAAGGGTGTCAAATCTTGAAAGAAAATTGCCTTTCCTCAAAAGTTGCCGAAACTACACTACAGTTCATTATATTACCTCCTCAGGAAGAGAGTAGAGCCATGTCTTTAGGAATTAAATGTCACAATTTTGTCTATTTGAAGATGACCTTATAAAGGATCATAGTTTGCAGCAAGTTATCATTTTGCTGAGACCTAAATTTGAATTGCGTATTGGTGAATGAGCCCCTGCACACCCAACCAGAGCAGTTGTGTGTCCAGGCAGCTTTTCTTTCCTTTGATTTTCTGTGTCATACACAATAACCTTTGTGAGTCATTCATGGCTACTTCTTGTGGGGTAATAATACATTATAGTGGAATCATAACTTGGTGATTTATGAAAGTCTTGTGACCTATCTCCTCATGCATGTCAATGGATTACTATATTTAATGATTTGTTCTTTTTCTTTATAAAGAAACTCTTGCCAGGGTGCTGAGTCCTTATTTAAATATTACACACCCTTCTTGTTTCCCTTAGCAAAATTATAGCCTTACTGATGAATTTTGCTTTGCTCTTTGAGTACAGTTCGCTTTTGCAACCAATACAAATTTGGAAAGTTGAATCTGAAACCACAGTTAAACACAGGTCTTCCTCAGAGGTAAGAAGCCATAACAGTCTCTGTGGACCCCTGGAAAGGTGCCTTCTTTTCCAAAACAATGTTCTTTTTGTTCCATGGTCAATTAGACACTGAACCTCTATGTTATCCAGGATATAAGCAGCAGGGCTGTTCTCTCCAGAATTATATTCGGCAGCTGTCTCCTCTCTGTTAGCATACCCATTCTTGATGTGTTGATTCCTTTTGGAGGGTTCCAATCCAAATAAGACTTAATTAGCAGCAGCCTGAAAATAGTGTCTGCCTGTCTTTTACTGTACCTTGTGAGTGCTAAGGTTCTAATTTTACTTTCCTCTTAATACCAACTAAAGGTGCCGTATCTTTCTGTGGAATGTTGACTTTTTTTTTTTTTGAATGGGATAAGCTTTTGTTATTCCAGCTATCTCTCATGTTTTGGAGACTGCAAAATGGAGAGATATTAAGAAATCTGACAAGGAGAAACATTCATGTCCAATAGAGTCCAGCAATAGATTAGTGAAAGAAATTAGCCGTCCAAAATCATCACCATTCATTTCCTACTCTGAGTCAAAGAAATCATTGTGCTCTGCTTAAGCCTCATGTTGGGTTCATTTCACTGACCCTTCCTTAATTTTGGCTGAAGGGTATTTTTAATAACTTGGTATGTTTGGGAGTCAGAGGAGGCCAAGTTTCTGGCTAGGCTCAGGAGAATTGAAATAGTAATGAAATGTTTGAGGAATTATAGGGGGGAAAAATAACCCTTAAAGAAAGGTGCCTTCTTTTAGATCTGTTTGATACAACTTACCTAATCATTTCTGAAGTAGTGGGAAAAAGAAATACACAAAACCGTCTGAGGAAAATCAATTTCTAAAAATTAAAGCTTTGAGCAAGCCACTTTGAAATGTGCAAAGAATTAGTTTATATTTTATTTGAAAACTAATATTTAAGTCAAAGGGAACCACAGAAATGCATACTAATCTCCCCAGAAAAGATCAAAGGATTGGGAATAGGTCAGGATGCGGTCAGGGGATCCAGTTAAGGGGTGAGAACCAACAGAAGGCAAGCTGGCCTGGACAGTCAGTGGGCATGTGACCTGGAGGACAAGCAAGGGGGTGCTTTCCCCTCCAGAAGTCCCGTTCTCACTGATCCTGCCTCCTGAAGTCCCCTCACTGCCATTGGGCTTTGCAGGCTTGGCCTCCTGGACATTGGTTTTCCCATCAGGGGAGTTCAGTTCACTTTAGTGTAATGAGTATGAGCAGGCACTGGGAGCTGTGGGGTAGCAGGATGAGTGTGTCACTGCCTTCTCTTCTCACTTGTCATCCATGAGATGAGCTCTACTTCAGCCCCGACTTGAGTTCACTGTACTGACCCTTCCTTAATTTTGGCTGAAGGGTATTTTTAATTCGCTGGTATGTTTGGGAGTCAAAGGAGGCCAAGTTTCTGGGCAGGCTCAGGAAAGATTACATAGTAATGAAATATTACTGTTCAGTTACTATTCACTACTACCAGTATTGATGTGTCTTATGCTTCTTTTGAAATACCTTTTGCCATTCACATATTGCTAAGGACTCCTGGGGGTATAATTGGCACCTGTGAATTAACTGGTAAATTTGTTAAAATAGGGCTTTATTGAAAACGTGTCTTCCAAAGATGTTTAAAAACTTTTATTCAAGTTTTAAATAACATCTACTTGATGAACATTTTTTAGTAAATGTGATAATATAGAAACTGAACATTATTTCACATAAAATATTGAAGTCATTTTAATATTTTTAAATAAAGAGCTATTTGCTTGCTAGTTTTATTCACTCGACACCAGTTTATTAAGTGCCTCAGGTGTGTCACAAGCACTAATGATACAGTTAAGACCTAATCATTGATAATTTAGGAAAATATGGAAAAATGTGAAAATCACCAATGGTGGTGCTTTCAGACCAATCTTTGTTAATAGTTGATAGAAAAACCTAGAAACAATTTCTTTGTCTAATAAACATTTATACTGGAAATAGGTATAGTTGGTATAGTTGATTAAATATGGATATTCAAAGACATTGTCTTTACCTGGGAAAAGTGTTCAGGCTAGAAGAGAGCATGAAGACAGTAACATTTGGGATGTATTTTATTTATTTTCTTAACAGACACTTGTATAGGGTCACAGTAAAAAGACTCCAAGCAGCAGTTGATTATTGAACATCTGCCATATATATGACATCATTTAATCCCCTTAATAAAGATATAATGAAAGTACTATTTTTAGCCTCATTTTAAAAATAAGGAAACAGAACTCCTATTTTTCAGTTAAAGTTCCAGGTAGTTAAGTATTTCACTCAATGTCACACAACCTGTGTGGGAGAGCCTCTTCCAAAAGTATTCTGGACCTTCATAGTTTAGAGAGATTAATTCCAACAAGGGAAAGAAGAAAATCAAATAGGGAATGGATTCCATTTAAACTGGGTCTTGACACCTGGCAAGGATTGGTTTATTTGCAAATATGGTGCAATCAAGAGTATACTCAAAGTCACTTTATTAGTATAAGGGACATAAATGTAAGATACTAACAAAATACAATATTCTGTCAGATATTAGAATTTTGAGAAGATATATCTTCCCCCATCCTCATCTCTCAAGGACTTCCCAAGTTTTAGTACAACATTCTCTTTAAATTCTTTCAAATATAAATAATAAAATATGTTTTGTATGGCACTAGCCTTTTATTTAAATCTCAAGATCCTGCGAGAGTTAAATATTCACTACAAAACTCCACAGCAATCAATGGCTAACAGATGAGTCACCATGTAGGGTGATCAAACAAGCCTATTTGCTATAAGATGGTCCTCCTGTGTGAGCTGTCAGTGACATCCACCAAAGTCCATGCTTTATTTGTGGGAAATGCCCCAGGTCTCTGCTTGTTGGAGAAATGATCAACCTCTTTCACTCTTTCAATTCAATGATTAGAGATTACTGCTAGCCCAGAAGGCTTTGCTGCAAATTTGTTTAATAATTCTCACCTTACTGGGCATGACAGATCCTATTTGCTTTTTAATAGAAATTTTGAAAGTATAAATTCATTTTTACTTTCTGGATAAGGTATTTGTTTTAAATTTAAATTTTTGTCTCCAGTGTTATTACACTTTTCCAACAGAAATATCAAATAAAATGTATTTTTAGCATTTAATTTCTGTTAAATTAAACTGTTCCGTTAAATTAATTTCTGTTAAAATATCACAAACAACTTGACAATTTTAAAATAAAAACTAAATCCAAAATATTTTATGACATTCTAAATGGTGATTGGATTTCAGTGGTCTAAATCAGAATTTTCTCGGGAAGAAAAATGTTAAAATAAATATACTAATAATGGTCATGCTGGAGACTCAGACTTGTGGGGGGATGGGGGGAAAGGGCATTTATTAAAACCTTAAAATCTGTACCCCCATAATATGCCAAAATAAAAAAAAATTTAAAAAAAAATAAAATAAAACCTTATGACAGCTATGCTGCTTAAAGGATTGCAAAAAAAAAAATAAATAAAAAAAGTAAATCAAGTGCTTAAAAAGTAAAAAAAAATGAATATGCAGCAAGAGGAAACTATTACATTTACTATATAATAGCAAATATTATATAATAACATAATAGTTAATAATCAACTTGAAAACATGATGTGGAATATAAATATGTATAAGGAAAAAGAATGTTAATGACTGATGTAATAATTAGTTGAATAGCAAAGGATGATGTAAAATCTTTTTTCACTTATATACCAGGGATCAGACTTTACAATAAGATCCAGAGACATATTTTACAGATGAAGAAATGGGGGAGCAGAAAGGTTGTCACTTCCTTATATCATATTACTTGTAAGTGGTAGAGGGGGGTGGAGCCAGCTTATGGGATAAGCCTCCTATACTGCTTTTTACATTTTTCACAAATACCCTCAAATTGTATGTATCTTTTTACAGTTTTGCTTATTGACTTTCCTTTACAGAACTATTGGTGGTGGTGGCTGATAATGTGCTAAAGGGGTAATTTATGAGACCACTGGGAAGAGTACCTCTCTCCAAATTAATAAGTAAATAACTTTTTCTAGAAAAATCTAATTTTTTTCAAGTTTTGTAAAATCTACTTACCTTGTAGTAGCCTTTCAGTTGGCTTTCTGGGCAGCACAAGCAGAATGTTCTGTACTCTGAGTGTTCCATGCACTCAAGAAGATGTGCTGATTTCAGCATCTTCCTCACATCCATGTACACACCAAAATAAGATTCCTTTTTTTTCTCTGCTCCAGCTTTCAGAAAAGCTGATGGTAATTGTTTTGACTCTGTGCAAAGTCATTTTGCATTGTTTCATGATTTTCTGGATAAAAGATCATTTTCTTCTTAGAGAATTTGACCTGCTAAGTACATATATTATGAATTAATATCACATTCTTAATATGGAGGACTTTTGTAATCAGGATAACTCTGTTAAGATACCACAGAGGAACAAGAGGTTGAAAATGTTCAGTTTCTGTCTGGTTCTTGGAAGCCTCTCTGCAAATATGGGTGTTACACAGGTCATCAATTCTTGGAGGCTGTGCTGAGTAGAGGCAATAGACACTAAACTAAATATTCTATTTACCTTATGGCAGTTAATTCTTGGAATAGCTCTGGAAAGTCAACCCTAACCCTAACCAACCCTAACTTATTTTACTGATGATAATGCTAAAGCAAGGATGATTTAGTGACTTACTCAGGGCCACACAGTAAGTAAGTAAGAGAACCTAGATTTAAACCAAGTTTGGCCTGAGTCAGAGTCTACATTCTTTTCAGTGCACTACACTGAATAGTCTCAGAGGTTATACTATGGAGAGAATATGCCATTTGTACCCAAATTTCACAGTTCACTTATATTTGGGGATTCCTTTTAAAATTTTATCTTCATCAGGATATAATGGCAAGTTGCATATCTTCAGAATTCAGAAGTGGCATTTGGACTTGGGAATTACCTATTTGAAATTGATATGCATATTCCCCGCCTCAACTTATCATACAGACCCAGCCAGCCTATTACCCAGTATGTTTTTGGCTGCTTCCCTGTGTAGTACTGAGGGTTCTTGTAGATAATGTGCGTATGTGGGAGCTGAAGCAGAGATGATATAATTATCCATTCTGAAAGACTTTTTTGGTGAGAGTTGCTAATAGACTTTCCCTCACTCAGGAGTACAGTTCCAGTTTGTGGATTTATGAATTCAGCAGTCCAGGAATGAAGTTTGCACTTAACTCTCCATATACAATTAGCCACTACTTTCCTTTCTGGGGAGACTGGGTTCGTGACCAATTCATCCCATTGAAGACAATATTGGCATAAATTATGAAAGAAGCTTACAGAGCATTTTGTAAACCAAGCTTATTTATTTACATTCCAAAATTTTATGTTATTAATATTTTATTGAACCCCTCCCAAGTTCTCTAAAGAAGTTGACAGTATCTCCATTTTCCCAATGAAGAAACTCCAACTTAGAAAGGTAGAAGGGACTTGTTTAAGTCATGGATATGTTCTGGCTCCCAGTCCACAGCCCTTCTGCCTACACTGCCATCCCCCACCAATTGCCTTATACAAGTGTGAAATGGGCAACAGACTGGCTCTCCTTGATTCTGAGTATCAGTTGCTTCTTCAATACAATAGTGAAATATCAACAAAAGTTGTAGTTCCTATAAGAATTTGATACTTGTTAATAATGATAATGTATTAATGCACGTTGTTAATATAATGATGTATACACATCGTTAATATTAATATATGCACACCTTGTTAATATAATTGTATGTCTTATTAGTATAATGCATAACTAATATACAGGTATGTTCATATACATGCACACACACACAACCCCTTTATACTTCATATTTTTCATGTAAAATGAGAGCTAACATTTGTTGAGTTGTCAGCATGTTCCAGATACTGTGCTCAGCTTTTCCACATGGGGAAGTATCATTGTCCTCATTTTGCAGAAAAATAAGCTGAGACTATGAAGGTTAAGATACCCAAGATGATGCAGTAAGTGGTGGCCCCAGGATTTGACCTAGAGATAATCTGCACCCAAGCATATGCTACCAACCACTCTGTTTTATTGACTCTCTTCCCCACATTTCTGATAATGGCTGTTAAAAGTTGGGAAGGCAGTATGCAACCTGTGACATTCTTATAATAGACTGGTGCTTAAATATTGCACGTGCATCTGGAATTTTCCTCAAGTTCATGTCTATTTTTGAGTTTCTGGGCTCTGGGTTTACTTACTTTTTATTATGTAGAGACCTATGGATATAAAAGAGCAGAGACTGAACTATGTTGTATGTTATTTATAGTTGCTCATCTTTTATAAAGTTGTGCTATACTTTTGAAATATTCTAAATAAATTTTAAGAACTCTAATTTTTTGTATATTAAGAGCATATTAATAATGCCCCAAGGAAGAAGAGACTCAGTGAGAAAGAAAGTCTATTTTGTCTCACTTCATTCCACTAGGCTTTTAGTTATCAAAATTCAGGCATTTGGTAAATACAAATGTAGATTGTATTTGTTCAGCTCCACCTTATAGTTTATTTCCCTTTTAAATCAAAAGGAAGTAATTTGAAATACAAATAAGATAATTAAAACAATTAACAATGGGGAATTCAGGTACCTAGGGTATGTTAAATATTTATGTACTAATTTGGAGCTTTCCTACTTCTCTCTTGTCAAAATGAATCTCTTTCCCTTGTGCTCCTGTACCAATTTGTTACATTATTTTTTGTAGATTTTCTGTTATTTCAGTCTGTAATTGTGGTGGCAGAGGGACTGGGTAGTTTCGGAGGTGCTCGAAGTGTTGACTTTTTGCTTACACAGAAGTTGGTCTGTCTCTCTTTCACCATTTACTCTCTGGTGATTCTGTGCAAGTTACCTAACTTCTTTATGCTTCGGTTTTCTTATATGTAAATGGGCCTAGTTGAACCTACTTACCTCATAGAGATGTTGCAATAATTAAATTACATATTTCATACGAAGCACATAGACTTCTTGCAAATAACTACAATTCCTTTTCATTCTTACTCTCATCTCCTGAATGAGAGGCTTATAATTATACCTTTATCCTGAACATGGTAATAACAAGGCTATTGCATTAGCCTTCTAACCAGTCCCCTAACCATCAGTACTGTATTGGTCACTGTGTGGCCAGGAAATTATACCATGTGGGTCGTTTTAACAGAAATTATTTAAAATAGGCGTTGGTCAAACAGGGTCAGGGGAGACTGGAAAAAGAACACTGCAGTAACACAGAGCTAAAAACTATCAGACACAGTTATGCATTTAGGGCTGGGTAAATTAAAGGGAAAAAGTGGTGTGTTAGAACCCAGAAGCTTGAAGGAGGGACCTCACAGAGCTGGAAGCCAGTCTTCCCAGGAGAGGGTGCCATCAAGCTTCTGCAAGGAGCCAAGACCTCTAAGGGGAGAGCACACCAGCTGCTGCTGCTGCTGAGGGTGGGAGGAGGCTGGTTTGGGAACATAGGAAAAAGCTGGAAAATGGATCCAACTGCTGCTACCCAGGTGAAGTGTTGTTGCTAAGGCAATACAGTCAGAAAGGACAGGCAAGTGGAAGAAGTAAGTTCCTTCTCCCTCTTCCTGCCTCCTATCCTACCCCAGGGCTCTCCCTTGGCAGGTGCAAACAGGCTTTTAGCTGGCAAAGAGAAATGTAGTTTGCTGAACCACAAGGTCTGCATCAGAAAACAGAGGGCAAGAGGTCAGAAGGATTGGTTTAGAGCTGAGAGGCAATACTTTGTAACTAGCACAAGTGTCTTCCTACTCTTAGTCTCTTTTTAAACTCCCATTGAATTAATTTTTCCACAGCACCACTTGGAATAGAACTCTTGCCTGCCCAAATATCTTCATGTCCTATTGAGTAGTCAATTCAATGAACATTTTTTTTTTAAGAATCTACTATGAACATTGTGCTGTGGGGCTGTGGGGGATATAAACATGGATAAGAAGTTTTTCTGCCTCACCCAATTTAATGTGGTACAAGGTAAACACAAGTCATTCCATAGGAGAGGCAGAAAGTAATTGGAAGGAGTGATGTTTTCTAACCAGTGGGATTCAGGAACATTTCTTGGAAGGATAAGTAAGATCCTTGAACTTAGCTGAATTCTCACGGCTTCTCCTATGTCTTTATTTTTTTAGCTACAAAATGTAACTATTTCCTAGTGAATCTTCAGTGTTTCTATCTGTATGCTTTTCTCATGCCAATCTTTAGGCACCTGGCCAGCCAAAACTAGTTGCCTCCTCTGCGTCCTTTTAGCTGTAAGGATAAGACAATTGAGCAAAAGAGGAAGGTTCCTTCCTCGTAGAACTTACATTCTAGAGGGGCAGGCTGTTCTAAATTTTTAAAAATAACCCAAATGAATGCAAAATTACAAATTGTGTAGGGGGTAGGGATGATAATTTTATGAGTACTGTAAATCTGATAAATGTACACTCTGAAATGAGGTATAAAATGTCATGCCCAATGAGGCAGGGGGTGGGTGAGGAAGGATAATAAAAGCAGCTGGTTCTGAACTTGTCTGAAGGACCATATTAAAGTTATAACTATGTAGAAAGATATGTAAATATAAATGGGCAAAATTGAGATGATATATATGTGTGTATATGTATGTTTGTATAAATATATATCTTAACTTATTTAAAGACTCATATCTGATGAATTAACCTTCACCAATAGACTATTTCCAGCTCCAAAATAGTGGAGTACACAATTTTGTTCCCACTGTAAAAACACATTCTTCGATGGGACATATTGCCAAGTTTTTCAGTATGCAACTAATCTGTAGGCCATATGGTGAAGTTTAATTTATGGATGATATTATCTAGCAGCATTCCTTTAGCAGTTGGTAATTGTAATGTTTTATTATCTCAGTTCAGTTTTGTCATAATCTTGTGACATGGGCTGATATCATTATTCCACATTAATAAAGAAAGATATTCAGAGATAAGCATAAATCCCAATAAGTTGCAGTGTGTGTGTGTGTGTGTGTGTGTGTGTGTGTATGTGTGTGTGTGTGTCTGTTTGGTGACTGTGGAGGGTATGTGTATATGGGATTGCTTTTGAGTCATATAGAACATTCTTTCACATAACTGATGATCTAGATTAATTTGTGAAGTCTTGGCCAAAGTATAAACCTAAGTGGTATTTGGGGGAAGGGTCCATGACCTCAGCCCCTATGTTAGATTGGTTCTATAAGAGAAAGGAGAGCTTGCTTAGTGGATTCTGGCTTCAATACACCTGCTTCCCTTTCTGGATGAGTAAAAAATCTAGCACAGCTTCCCCCTCCTCTTCCTCTCTCTTCCTTCCTATCCAGAGTTTATTCATCTTATTTTATTTTGGTGGATAAATCTCACTAGAAAGGATAAAGGCCAGCCTTCCCTATGACAAGGAAGACTAGACCTCATTATAGTTCTTGTCTGTATGCTATTTTCTCAAGATCATGAACCAGGAGCAGTCAGAACAACTTCTTTGGACCATTCAGTATTAAGATGGAAAGAAAATAAGCAAATGCTTCTAGATCTGACTTATGTACTATGTAGGATTCTTACATATATAGTCATTCATTGGTATTTGTGGGGCTTTGGTTCCAAGACCCCCCGCCCCTGCAGATATCAAAATTTGGAGTTGTTTAGCCAGGCTCATGCCTATAATCCTAACACTCTGGGAGGCTGAGAGGGGAGGATCGCTTGAGCTCGGGAGTTCGAGACCAGCCTTAGCAAGAGCGAGACCCCTGTCTCTACTAAAAAAATAGAAAAAAATTAGCCAAGCATGATGGCAAGTGCTTGTAGTCCCAGCTACTTGGGAAGCTTAAGCAGGAGAATTGCTTGAGCTCAGGAGTTTGAGGTTGCTATGAACTAGTCTGATGCCATGGCACGCTAGCCAGGGCAACAGAGTGAGACTGTCTCAAAAAAAATTAATAAAAAAGATAAAAAATTTTGCAGATGCACAAGTCCTTTTTATAAAATGTCATAGCATTTCCAAATATCCTGAGAACATCCTCTCATATACTTTAAATCATCTCTAGATTACTTATAATACCTAATACAGTGTGTCCACATAAATTCATTCTCATCAATTCAACATAGTACTTGGCACATGGCAAATTCAAGTTTGCTTTTTAAAACTTTGTAGAAATTTTTTTCCAAATATTTTCAATCTGCATTTGGTTGCATGCACAGATGCAGAACCCACAGATACAGAAAGCCTAATGTATTCAATCTTCGCAGCAACTGGTAAGAGACACAAACAAAAAGTATAATGAGGTCCAGTCTTTCTCAACATATGGCAGTCTGGCCGTCACTTTCTTCTTATGAATGAGGAAACTATGACTCAGAAAATTTGAGAATGTTGTACAAAGTCACAGAGCAAAGTCTTGATAGAACCAGGGCTTTAAGCTAGGTGGGTATAGCTCTTCAAGCCACCCTCACCATTTATGAAATCACACACTTCCCTCACTTCCCATTTAATTAACTTTACCTTTCCCTCTTTTTCCTGACAACTACAATATTTCAAGGGTCATCAGTAGGGAAAACAGAGAGAATGTCATCATATTAAAGAGGAATTCTGAGTTAATTAAATGGGATAATGTATGGGAACACAATTTGTAAATTGTAAGGTCTTACAAAAAACTTCTATCTTGGTAATAGCTGCAATATGCTCACTTATGTGAACCCCTTATCATTTACACCTAATTACCACACAGTATAGTAATTATGTGGATGATTAAATACACATCAGATCAACTCTTCTGCAAGCTGTTTGAATTACAACACTAAACTCTCTTTCCTTAGTTTCCATCTTCATAGTATATTGCTTAGGGAGCTTGGTTATCTACTGACAACTGAAAACAAACAAACAAAAATTGGGAACATTCATCATAAAGAGAGTAAGCATGCACCCAAGAGAAATAAGTCATAGAAGTGAAAGGTGAGATTATATTTCTGAGCTGCTCATTGGTTTTTCTTATGGGGACTGAATTTGTGGACTCTGTGGAATTTTCATAAGCCTTATGCTGAGTTGGGAATGGTCATTTATGTTTTCAGTGTGAGAGCAGCCAGCTGGTCCTCATCAAGTTCTGTAATTCAAACTATGTGTCTCCATTGGTCTCACATCTGTGGCCTTCAGTTGGTTTCTACTCATGCCATTTTTCTAAAACAACTGTAATTACTAGAAAAATCGAACAAGCAAATATTAACTTGGCAGGGATATGGTTTTCAAACGACATTACAGTAAAGAACAAAGTTTGTAATGAGATTTTCTGTACTACTATTCAAAGCAATTAGGAAAAATGAGTATTCAGCCCTTAACTTTCTGACATGTTCTTTCAAAATAATGTCCAAATAAAGGAACTTTTTTTTAAATTTGAGAAATGAGTGATTTATTTCTTTAGATTTCTTAATAAGAGACAAAAGAAGAGACAGTCATTACTGATCTGTCAGCAAGTCACAAGTGTAGTGTATTGTAAAATTTGATGGCCTTGAGTTTGGAATTGTAAATGCAAGAGTTTAATAATTGCTCATGCAAGAGGGATTGGTTATGCTGGGTATATAAGGGGCAAATAACCAAATGAAACAGGTGCCATTTGTTCTAATAAAATAAACTCCACTTTGAAACAAGTACACTTTAAAGGTTATAAATGAATAAAGAAACTTTTAGAAAGGGAATGTGTGATCACAGTATCTTTATGGGAAGATGGGACATCTTAAGCATTAATTTGGAACTTTATTGGTAGGAAGGACCTTTTATTGAGTTATTACTATATTTTGAATTTGGGCTAGGCATTGACCATCTCTTTTAATCCTTACAGCAATCCTGTGGGAAAATACAGCTTGTATTATCTAAGTAACTTGCCTGAGACCACACAACCAATAAATGGCAAAGATAAATAAATCGGTCCTGGGTCAATTTCAGTGCTGTTTATACTGTGCTGTAAGTTTTGCATGAATACATGATGTTAGAAGGGAATAAATATCAGAATAGTTAAGCACAGAGATTTGAGAGAAAGCTATACAATTAGATAAAAATGAGCTCATTTCAGTAAAGAGGTGGCAGTGACAAAATTATGTGTAGAGATGAAGAAGTCCTGTTGGGATAACTCATTTGTCTTCATCTGATCTGTATCTTCAGAGTTTTGTAGCCTGTTTATATCATAGTTAATTTGATATTTTTCCCCAAAGCTGCTATAATTAAGTCTGTCAGGGATAGATGAGGTCAATCACAAGAGAATCAATAAAAATACTAACTATTAACATTCCCATAGCCATTACAGTCTGCCTAACCGAGTGATGGAGTAGAAATAGCTAGTCTGTTTTGAATGAACTTTTGAGTTTATCTCATTTTTAACTGCACACAAGAAAAATCTAAAACAGATTATCTTTAGAAACTCATTCAAATTTCACCTTAGGTAAAGTATGTGCAGAGAGTTTGAGAGCTAATGTATGAGATATTACTTTGATGGTTTAACAAGAAAGTAAAGAAATAATTATGACAAATAGAATGAAAACTATTTATATTCTTAAACCTGACAAATACATGGTTTTATTATTTTACAGAATGAAGGGTTCTTAGATCATGTAGGACATGTTTTGTTCTCTTAAAGACAAAGTTGGACAAAAATGAATTGTGATAATGATGACTGATGTTTTAGAATTCAAGACACTCAAATTTCAAATATTAATACATTTCAAAATTCCTTTTTGGGGCCTTTTATAGAAAACTTTAAGCAGCAGTCAGCAACTCATGACATGGCTTTTTTATTCTGAATGTGGCTTGGGACACTGTACAAAAATGTGTATTTAAATATCTTTTGAGCTGGGTACATAAAATGTACTCTTGGTTTTATCCGATAGCCAAGAAATCTTCCACACACAATCTGCAGCCCAAGTGCAAGGAACTGGTCCTCTCCTTGGTCAGGGTCAGTTGGCAGGTATCTGCCTATAAGATGTAATTTAATGGAAAGGTCTTTTTGCCTGCAAGAGGATAATTTCTTCCCATTCCCTCCTGCCCTGCAGGTATAGCAGGATTGAAATTCTACTAGCCAAGTAGACTTTAGGTTCAGATTCAGATTATACTTTTTCTGATCACCAACTGTACACTCAACTACTGCTGGATTTTTGATATAAATAATATGTGTGTGTGTGTATATTTGATTTTCACAAGAGCACTTTCTGCTGTTACAATCTATATACCACAATAATATTTTAAAAGTAAATCAAGAGTCACGTTTGGACAAAAATAATTTAGCATTCAAGAGAGAGAAATGTAGAAGAGTCACAATGTCTGCTCTTAAGATAAAAAATGAGTAACCCCAAATTTTTGTTGGAAAGACAGGGGGTATGTTGCATTTTTCTTTGTTTATTTCATTCTTCTAACCATACACACAGACAACCTGGGCCCTCGATGTGTGTAAATGATGTTAAACAAGAGTAACAAATCCTAAACAGAATAAGCTGGTGACATGTTAAAGTAGTTGGAAGAGAAAGCAGCAACTAAGATAAGAAATAAGATTGTGAAGAGCCAGGGTAATGAGGAGGCCAGGACAGGCCAGACTTCAAAGATAAGGAGAATGAATGATGGAAAACTCATGGAAAGAGAAATCGATGGGTAACCTGACTTTCCTTCTGAATGTTGCAACTTCTGTTCTTATGCCCCTCATCAGTAGTTCTCAGTTATTTAATAATCAATAGATGTTTCCTGCTCCCTACAGAATAAAGTCTGAATTCTTTATCCAGGTTATGCCAGGGTTTCTGACCAATCCATTTCTCTAGCATGCCGAATCTAGCCTCTCTAACTAACCAGGCTCTCTCCTGTCACAAGCCTGCCATTGTGCCTGCCATTCTTTCTCTTCTTGCCTGATCATTCCACAAGTCAACCCAAACATCCTCTGCAAAGGCTTCTTTGAGTTAATCCTTTCCTATTCTGTGCTGTGGTACCTCAAACATGCTTTATATTGTGGCTTATTTCATATAGTAACTGCAATTGTATATTTTCCTGGCTATACTCTCAACTAGATTGGGAACACTGGAGATACGAATTACACTGCACTTATTTATGTATCCTCCGCCTTTTGTTCAGAGACTGTGGCGTGGTAGGCATTCAGTAGATTTCTGTTGGATGTGTAAAAATATGGAAATTAATTTTCTTTAGCCTGGCAGTCAAGGTCCTCTTCCAGTCTCACTTTCTAAAGATAGAATGCCATAAGGATTTGTTAAGTTTCTTATTCTTCTAGGTATAGAAAATGGGGATGATAAATGTATCTTCTTCCATAGATTATTGTGAGGATTAAATGAGATGGTGGATGTAAAACATATAGCATAGTTTCAAATCATTGGTGAGGACCCAATTGATATTGACTAGTATCATTATATCACACATTTTTCAATATAGATGGGTTTTTAAGGTTATATCAGAATAAATAACAATAAAATTAGTATATGGTAAAGACAATCAGTGTTATGATTATCTAGACAATCAGTGCTAGAAATACAGAAAAGGATCAGATAAAAACGGGCTACCATCCTGTGATGAGTTAGAGTTGGACATCTGGTTGCAGGTTAGGGAAAGCAGAGGAAAATTACAATGGAGGAATATAATGGCACCAGAGGAAGGGATGCAACGATTACTCTTATTGAAAGTTTTCTTTTTTCCATAAAAATCTTTGGCTTGAGGGGAAAGCTTGAATATGTTATGTTTAAATAAGCTAAAATTCTTGAATATACTGTAAAAGTTCCTCCTGTATGCTTAGTTTGACATATTTTAAATTAGAGGCCATCTTGATAAATTGCTTAGAATCTGAGCTTAAATTTCTCTGTTCGTTTTGTTGACAGAAGCCCTACACTGTTGATTTGCTTTCATTTTGTCTAAGTCAGGATATTTCCCATGGCAGTTAAATAATTTCTGTAATAACACTTCATGCATAACTTCTGGCTAACTAAAGTACAATCCTTGCCATTTCTTTTTATAAGCATACACCATGAAAATTTGTGACAATTTTGTTAAAATATACAGTCTCAAAATTGGTTTCTACCAAATTCCTGTGAATTCTGAATTCTGTTTCTTGAAAACTTCCTAGATAGCTCAGCATTCACTCAGTTTCCCACTTGCTCCCTTGAAGGCGATTCTGAGTGCTTTGAAGAGCTATTACAAACTAGTTAACAGACTTGGGCCAAGTCAGTGTACTCATTTCTGCTTCCATTTTATCTCTTGCTGAATGGTAATCACTACCAAGTTCTATTTCTCCAGGGGAAAACTGTACAGATAAATGGAATGACATATTTGAACTATTTTATATATCCCCAGAAGAAAGGAACTGAGAACATAATTCTTTGACCTAGTTAACAATTTTTGGCCTGCTTTGTGCTATCACTGGCTTTGTAGTGGCTTTTGTTTATTATTTTTGCTTGTTTTTCCTTCCTTTCTGATCCATGGACTATTGTCAATTTAATGCCACTCTTTTAGGCACATAAAACTGGTGAACAGAAAGGAGACTCTTTATTCTCCTTAAGTTGCTAGACAAAATCCATCTTTTAGAAGTAGCCTAGAGCTGAGCATATGGTTCAAATTTCTTTTCAGAATTTATCTCTCAGGCATCTTCCTACCAAAATTTGTTGACTGTCTCCCTAATCACTATCCTCTCCTAAAATGAAATAAATATTCAAATAACCATGGCTTTGCACATTTGGCCAAGTTGAAAAAATAGCTTCAGAAATACAATAAAAGGCAAAATGTATTTTGCAACTCAACATTCTAGCCCTTAAATACTTGGGAGTTACTCTTTTCTTTTAACAGATTCAGTTACTGGCATAAGTGATTTAACAATGAATCAAGTGTAATATAATTAGATTCTAAGTACCTTTAGGTACAATTTGACCCAACTTGTCAATAGCAGAAGAGAACAGTTCACTTTATTTGCAACTTGACTGCATTTTCTGGGAAGCAGATAAGGTCAAATGCTTCAAAAGAACTTTTTATCTGCAAGAAGATTTCCTTTTACCCCACAGAAATTTAGAAATATTTTTTAGAAAACATTTTGTTTATTTATTTATTTATTTGGTACATATGGTACAATTCAGTGCTTATCCACAAATGATCCAATGGGAGGTGATGGAAATAAGTCAGTATCATTGTGATCTTTGAACTCTTTACATATGCAGGCTTCAGCTGTGTGATCTTAAGCAAGTTATTTTAATCCTCAAAGGCTCATTTGGCTCATCTAAATGGAATTAACTGTAATTTTTGGAGCAAGATTAAATAAGATAATGAAGGAAAGACACTTTGCACAGTGCCTACCATGTAAGAAGCATACAGTAACTATTAGCTATATGTATTATCTATACAATTGATGAAATGACTTCACATTTTAGGGTCTGGGGAACCTAATTATATCATAGTTAAAAATATGCAGTATAAATGCTAGTAAACCTCAGATGGTGAATCCTAGGAAATCTTATATTAAATTCTGTTTTCATACAAAGTCTTTGTAATCCAGTGTTTTTTTTTTTTTTTTTTCACTTATAGTACATCTCAATTGGACTATCCTCACTTCAAGTGTTCAATAACCACATGAAGTCACTGCATTGGACAGTTCAGGACTATGCAATTGCCATCTTCCCAATCCCAGTAGGGTAATTCTTTATCTGGAGATGATCTCAGCTGGAAAAAGGGAATCTCTGGACTTTGCTTGTCATTTTTGAGGCCAGTGACAGCTATGCCTTTCTATGTTACTTAAAGAAGCTTTGGAGTCAGTGTCTAAAAAAAAGAAAACCACATCTCTCATCCTGAGAAAGTCAGTTTGAGCAAATGCGGTCAGTCACTCTTTCGCTCACCCTTGTATAAATCTGGAAGGAGCTTCTTTCTGCAGTTTGACATGAGTCTCTAGATTGTAAAAAATCAAACAAAACTGTCTGACCCTGAAATTGATTCTGCAGCCTTCCAAAGTCCAAGGACTTACTTCCCTGGGCAATTGTGAGGCTTTTATTTTAGTGCCTCAGGGAAGCAGAAAAAATACAGACAGAATAAGATAACAATAATAACAAAAGAATCAACAACTGTACTGTGAATAACATACTTTCTAGCTTTTCTGAGGCCTGTGTGCCAAGAAGTATGCTAGGTCTTAGATATCCATCATCTTAATTAATAGACTATAGTATTTTAAAAACTGGACCAACTAAAGGTTTACAGAAAAAAAAAAAACAACTTATTTAGATTTGCTATAAAAGCTAAAGTCAAGTATTTATTTTTATTTCCCCAAAACAAATTAGATTCAGTGCTATTAGCTTGAATCCTCAACCACATGAGGTGGACTTTTCTTAAGGTTTATCTTTCTTTCTACTCCTTAAAAGCTCATGTACACCAAGGTTGCCTTTTCCTTACATTATTCCTAACAACTAGATATTATTGTATTTTAATGTTCAATTTTTTACTATTTACAAGCATTTACTGAGCAGTTACTATGTGCTGGGCACTGGCATAGACACTATATACATTATCTCACTTAATCCCCACAAAAACTATCAGTGGTAGAGATTGTTGTATTCATTTATATATGGAAAAACAGACACTCAGTGAAGTTAACAAAACAAACAAAAAATCCTCTCCCATTATCACAAAGATACTAATTGATGGAGGTGGGAACCAGACCTTAAACCTCAAAAAGTTTTTTTGAGTGTCCTATTACCAAATAAAATACACTATGATGTGATATATTTACGTATAACATAGTAATTCATTTTCTCAAGTTTTATGAAGCAATTACTTTTTTATCTTTTCACTGTGGAAGAAAAGTCTAGATTATTAAAATTGAAGCAATAAGCTGTTTTTGCTTTAAAATAGCACTAAATTTATTTAGTTGTTAAATATTTAAGTATCAATTAAAAGTACAAGCTCCAGAATTAGATGACCTACATTCAAATTCTAGGTCTAATAATTGCCACCTTGGTAATCTAGAACAAGTTATTTAACTTTCCTACACCACATTTTTCTCACCTGTAAAATGGAAGTAATAACTGCAATAGATTAAAGCACTTAGGACACTGCCAGTTACATAGTAAGACTTCAACAATGTAAGGGTTTCTTTATTAAAATAATAATAATTATTAAAATCTTATATATTTCTGCATTCTACAAGAGGTCCACAAGACTTGGAAAAATATACTCTTTCCTTTCGGGTTTTTAAAAATTGATATATCATAGTTGTGCATATTTTTAGAGTACATGTGATATTTTGATACGTGCATACAATGTGTAATAATCAAACACAGTAATTAGGATGTCCATCATCTCAAACATTTACCTTTTTCTGTGTTGGGAACACTAAAATTCTTCTCTTCTTGCTGTTTTAAAATATACAATAAGTTATTGTTAACTATAATTTCCCTGCTGTACTATTGAGTACTAGAATCTATACCTTATATCTAACTGTATTTTTGTACCCACCAACCAACTTTTCTTCATTCTCCTCTCCCTTTCCCATCCCAGCTTCTGGTAACCAACATTCTACTCTCTACCTCCATGAGATCCTCTTTTATAGCTCCCATGTATGAATGAGAACATGTGATATTTCTTTTTCTGTGCCTGGCTCATTTTACTTAACATAATGACTTCTGGTTCCATCTATGTTGCAGCAAATGATGAGATTATGTTCTTTTTATGGCTGAGTAATATTCCAGTATTTATATATACCACATTTTCTTCATCCATTTATTCATTGATGGACACTTAGGTTGATTCTGTATGTTGGCTATTGTGAATAGTGCTACAATGAACATGGGAGTGCAGAAAATAAACTAATTTTCTTTCTTTTGAATTTATCCTCAGCATATTGCTGTATCATAAGGTAGATCTATTTTTAGTTTTTTGAGGAACCTCCATATTGTTTTATGTAATAGTTGTACTACTGCACATTTCCACCAGCAGTGTACAAGCATTCCCTTTTCTCTACAACCCCACTAGTATTTATTATGTTTTGTCTTTTTGATACTAACCATTCTAACTGGAGTGAAATGTTACCTCACTTTGGGTTTGATTTGCATTTTCCTTATGATTAGTGATATCGAACCATTTTTACATATACTTGTGGACCATCGGTATGTCTTCTTTTGAGAAATGTCTATTCAAGCATTTTCCTCATTTTTAAATTGGATTATTTAGGCTTTTTTGCTATTGAGTTGTTTGGGTTTTTTATAAATATATTTTGATTGTTAATCCCCTCTCAAATGGGCAGTTTTCAAATATTTTCTCCCATTCTGTGGGTGGTCTCTTCATTTTTTTAATTGTTTCCTTTGCTGTGCAGAAATTTTTAGTTTGATATAATCCCATTTGTCTATTTTTGCTTTTGTTGCTTATGTTTTTGATGTCTTACCCCAAAATATCTTGGCCTAGACCAATGTTCTAGAGCATGTCCCCAGTGTTTTCTTCTAGTAGTTTCATAGTTTCTACCCTGGCTGTGCAGCAGTTTTCTGGGAGACATACACCCCTTTGAGCCAATAAGACCCAGCTCTTCAGCCTGTGCCCCACAGCAGACCCCGAGGAGGGCCAGTCTCAGCTCCAGGTCCTCCAACTGCAGTCAGGGAACTACCTCATCTCTGCCAAGACCTGCTAGGAGACAATGCACACCTGCCTGAGTCAATGAGATGGCTCTCCTTTTGGTTTTGGAGAAGATAGTACTGTTTACCAAGTACTTATTTTGATTAAGTATCTAGCAACCTTTGAAAGGTGTTGATTTGTCTCATCTTGTGACCACATGTCAGGAGTTGCTCGCGTTTGCACTAGATATTTGCAGGATGCACCGAAGTCCCTGGGATTGCCACATAGTATGAGACCTGAAGTGGTTGAATAAGCTTATGATTGTGTGTTTCTATTAAAGGCCTCAGATCCTTATCTGAAATGTAATAGTTTGTGAACTCTCAATTTATTTTACTATTCATATTTTAAAGTAGTTGGGAAGACTGGTAAAAGTTTAAATGCAACTACTGACCTCATTTCATTTTTCAAGTTAACTTGCATATTTTTCAAGTGACAGCACTTATTAGATAACGGAGTTATTGGTTTATCAGCACGGGTCTGGATATGAGGTCTGGCATTCCTATGACTCCTTATATTTCTCCAGACACATATTTTTGAAGATTATGAAGCATGAGAGTAAATAGGTTTCTGGGGCAAGACTGCATCAATTCTGAAGTAAATTTTCTTCATTAATATCCTGTAAATTATCAAATTAATGGGAAAAATATCCAAGTAATGACTCCAGAGAGTCTGCAAGATAAATTTTAAATTTGCTAGCTTTGCCTTAAAAAAATAGTTAATTTTCTTTCTTGATGTATGAGCAAGAAGAGATTGGCTAGAGTAAAAGTAAAAATTACTTTTAACATGAGAATTTCTTTATCATAAAACATAAGCCTCAACTCACTGATTTTCATATGAGTTAAAAGACTAGCTTTCCCAGTGCTTTCTCTTTGGGGCATAAATTATTTAAGTACTGAATACAGTAACTAAATATCTGCATTAGTCTCTGTAAAATAAAAAACTTGACTTCCATTAGGTTAGAATTAGTGCATGGAAGTAAAGAAATAGTAAAAATTTTGTAATCATATTGCATGTGACAAGATTTCATGTTTTCTTATTTTATTTCAGAATATTATGGGGATATATATAAATGTTTTGTTTACATGAATTGCTTTTATACTATTTGAGTCAAAGTTAATAAATGTGCCCATCACCCAATAGTGAACATTGTACCCATTATGTGTGAATTTGCTCATCCCCTCAATTTCCCTCCCACCTGTTTGATTTCTGATGAATGTTATTTCCATATGCACAAAGATTGGAACTAATAGATTTCTTGTTTTCTTACAATCAATTGTGTTTATCACTTATTTATTACATTGATCATGAAAATAGTATCTCTACCCTGAAATATTATAAAAGTAATAAAATAAGAATTATAAAACTGACTACATGTGAGTTTTGTGGAATATTTACCACTTAATAGGGAACCTAAAATATTATAACCTCTAAAAAGTAACATCAGTGGTTAAACTGTCAGGTTAAAGAAAAGTAAAACACAATGGCCAAAAATGTAATTTTCTTTTCTCTTTTTAAAAATTATTTTAAAATTAAAAAAAATTACAGATAAAGTTTTATGTATATCCATGTGTCAATGACAGGGATATGTTCTAAAAAATGCATTAGCAAGTGATTTTGTTATCATCATAGAGTGTATTTACACAAACCCAGTGGTATATCCTACTACACAACCTAGGCTATATGGTATAGCCTATTGCTGCTAGGATAAAACCAGGACAACGTGTTATTTTACTGAATACTGTAGATATTTGTAACACAATAGTAATTATTTGAGTATCTAAACATAGAAAGAGGTAGTAAAAATACTGTATTATAATCTTATGAAACCACCTTCATATGTGTGCTCCATTATTGACTGAAACATCATTATGTGGCACATAACTGTGTTTACCATGTATAACATGATATTTTAAAGTACATATACATTGTGGAATGTAAATAAATCTAGCTAATTAACATATATAATACCTCACACAATTATCATTTTGGCGGTAAAACTACTTTATAACATTTCTTTTATCATTTGTCAAGAATACAATATATTATTAACTAGGTTTACCATATTATACAGTAGATCTCTTGAACTTATTCTATCTATCTAAGTAAAATTTTGTATCCTTTGACCAACATCTCTTCAATCCCTCCTAAACTGTGTCTCCCACCCCACACTCTGGTAACCACCATTCTACTCTCTATTTCTATGAAATCAACTTTTTCAGATTCCACATATGAGCAATTGATAAGATTTCAATCTTTGTAAATTTGTTATGACTTGTTTTGTGGCCTAACATATGATCTGTCTTGGAAAATGTTCCTTGTGCAGTTGAGAAAAAATTGTATTCTGTAGCTGTTGTATAGAATGTTCTGTATATTTCTGTTAGATCCATTTGACCTAGAGTGTAGTTTAATTCCAATGTCCCTGTATCAATTTTCTGCCTGGATCATCTGTCTATTGCCCTAAGTGGGGTGGTGGAGTCCACTATTATTATTTTTGTATTGCAGTCTATCTCTCTCTTCAGATCTAACAATATTTGCTTTATATATTTAGATGCTCTGATGTTGATGCATATATATTTAAAATTGTTATATCCCATTGCCGGATTGACCCCTTATCATTATACAATGACCTCCTTTGTCTCTTTTTACCGTTTTTGACTTAAAGTCTATAAGTATAGTTACTCCTGCTCTCTTATGGTTTTCATTTGCATGGAGTATCTTTTTCCATCCCTTTTACTTTCAGTCTTTGTATATCTTTAGAGGTGAAGTGAATCTCTTGTAGGCAGCATATAGTTGAGTCTTGGTTTTTTATTCATTCAGCCTCTTTATGTCTTTTGATTTGAAAAATTAATCCATTTACATTCAAGGTAAATATTGATAGTAAGGCCTTACTACTGCTATTTTGTTAATTGTTTTCTAGTTGTTCTATATATCCTTTGTTCTTGTTTTACTCTTTTTCTATCTTCCTTTCTGGTTGAGTGACTATGTGTTGATACCCACTTTTTGTTTTTTGTGTATCTGCTATAGATTTTTGCTTTGTAGTTACTATGTACCTTACAAAAAATATCTTATGGTTGTAACAGGTTATTTTAAGCTGATAGCTTTGATAACAACAACAAAAAACCTCTATACTTTTACTTGACTCCTCCTTCTCATTCTGAATTTTGAAGTAAACATTTATGCCTTTTTATTGCGTATTGCTTAAATTATTGAAGCTATTATTATTTTAGTAGTTTTGTTTTTTAACCCTGATACTAGAGATGTGAGTGATTTACAAACTACCATTATAGTATTAAAGTATTTTGAATTTAACTGTGTACTTACTTTTACCATTGAGTTTTACATTTTCAAATGTTTTTGTGATAGTCACTGACATTCTTTTGTTTTAGAATAAAAGACATTCTTTAGCATTCTTTGTAAGAAATATTATGGTAATGAACTCCCTCAGCTTTTGTTTGTTTGTTTGTTTGTTTGTTTGTTTGTTTGAAAAAGTCTTTATTTCTCTTTCATTGCTGAAGTAGAGATTTTCTGGGTATAGTATTCTTGATTCACAGGTTTATTTTTTTCCTTTAGCACTTTGACTATATGATCCCACTCTCCCCTGGCCTGTAAGGTTTCTGTTGAGAAGTCTGCTGCTCACCATCTTAGAACTCCTTTATATGTTATTTGCCTCTTTTCTCTTACTGCTTTTAAGATCCTGTCTTTGTCTTTGATTTTTAACAGTTTGATTATAATTTGGGGAAGTCTTTTTGGGTTAAATCTGATTAGATACCTTTGCCCTTTCTATACCTGGATATTTGTATATTTCTACATATTGGGAAAGTTTTCTGATACTATTCCTTTAAATAATCGTTCTATCCCTTTATCTGTTTCCTCTCCTTCTTTAACTTCTATGACTTGTACTTTTGATTTTTGTCCCATAGCTCTCATAAGCTTTTTTTAATTTCTTTTCATTTTTTCTCCTCTGTTTATTTTCATATGTCCTGTTTTGAAGTTTGTAGATTCTTTCTTCTGCTTGATGAGTTCTGCTATTGCTGTTCTCTATTTCATTTCATTTGTGATATTTTTCAGCTCCAGGATTTTTGTTTGTTATTTTAAAGTTATCTCAAACCCTCCATTAAATTTCTTATTCTGATCGCTTATTATTGTCCTCATGATGTTGAATGGTTTCTTTGTATATTCTTGAAGTTTGCTGAACTTTCTTGAAACAGTTATTTGTAATTCACTTTTAAGAAGTTTGTGTTTATTTAGTGATACCATGTTTCTCTGATTGTTCTTGATCCTTGTGGTTGTACACTGATGTTTGCATATTTTGAGGAAGCTGGTGCTTGATCCAGTCTTTAAAGATTTGTTTTGTCGGGGAAAGCCCTGTGGCAGGAACAGCACTAGAGTACATCAGAAGCCCAGAGTAGCTACAGCCAATGTAGTGCTGCCTGCAGCCTGGGGCTTACCACAGCAAGTTCAGTGCTGGATTGGTTCAAAAGCCCAGGACAGATGTGACCGGCATGGTGCTTTGAGAAGCCTGGGGCCCTCTATGGCAGAAATCATACTGGGTTAGGCCAGAAGCCCTGGGTAAATGTGACTGGCGTGGCACTTCCAGAAACCTTGGGCCTACTATGGCAGGCACAGTACTGAGGCAGGTTAGAAGTCTGGGTCACATATGGCTGATGTGGGACTAGGGCATACTCAAAGCCAAGGCTGCTGAGGCCTGCCTGCTACTAAGGGCTGTCCAGAGCCCAGGGATGCAGATGTCAGCCTCACAGAGGTATGGGCAGAGATCAAGTTTGTCAGGCGAGCCTGGAGCTGTGTAGTCCCTTCTGGTGCCAGGGCAGGTCTATAGCCTGAGTCTGTAGGTACCAGTGTGAAGTATGGGGCTGTGGAGGTCTTCCTAGTTCTGGCTGTTATTGTGGTAAGCCTAGTGTTGGGGTCTAAGACAAAGTTCTATGCTCACTTCCCTGTCTTTCCCACAAATGGATGGTATTTCTATCTGTGCTGCACTATGCTACCTAGGGTTGGAGAACAGGTGGCATAAGTACTATAAGACTGTCCTTTCTACCATCTTCAATGTATTTTTTCTTATTATTGTGCTACAGACAGGTTCTGTGATCTCTCACTTGGTTTTTTTTAGCTCTTGTTAATGTGTTTTTATGCATCGATAGTTGTTCAAATTGATATTTCTGCTGGGATGGAGTGATGATCACTGGAGAGTCCTACTCTACCATCTTGCTTTACCCCCTAATCTGTGATTTTCTTAAAATAAATAATTAATAGCTATTTCTTGAGTTATCTGGTTTCAGTATGCCTTTAGATTGTCAATATGTTTTAATGGGTGCTTCTAAACTATAATGCTAAAGAGGAACTATAAAAAGGTCATGGTTGTCATTAATTGTAATTATAATCACCAACAAATATTTACTGAATATCCATTCTGAACAAGGTACTCTAATAAATGCAATCATAATTGCAAATAAATATTCCTGTGGTAAACATTTTATAACATGAAATACTAATAAAAGGAAAGACTTAACTCATCAAAATGGATGGATAGCCATGAAATCCATTAAAACAGAGTTAACAAATATGGAAATATGTCTGGTATGCTTTTGAAGATTTTTGAAATGATTTATCTCTTCTCTAGATCAGTTTTGAAATGCTTTGAAAATGTTTGGCTTTAGAGGGGGAAAAAAAAACACTGGAAATATTATTTGTAAGTTGAGTAAGGGCCTAATTAAATTCACAGGAGTTCCATGACAGAAAGTGCCTGCAGTGGTGTTTACAATTTCAGGAATGTAAATGAGCTACGGTATTTTTTTATAGAACTTGGAGTAGGACTTTGATCGTGACCAATTCAAATTCCCTACACCCCCCCAAAAAAAAGTGTATCATACTGAAGAAGATGGAAAAATTCAAATTTTTAGAAACTTTATAGTAAAATTTTGTTTAGCTATGATGAATATATTTCAAAGGCCGCAATTTAGGTTAAACTGAGAGCTGTTGAATGGGCAGTTTTGATTAGATGGAGAATGTATTTATTTGAAGATAAAATGTCATTAAGGTTCACTTGTATGAAAAAATGAAAATGATGTTAAGGCAGTGACTGTAGGCAAATTCTTAAGCAAAGGGAGAGAGTGAGTTTTTGGCTTCTGTTGACCTACTGTTCTACCACTGAATCAATCAGTGTAGTGACTTTTCCACATGATCTCACTGGCTTCAACCTTTGGTCTCTTTGCCTAGAAGGAAAATGTGAAGGATCACTCACCTGGTGACTTGTGGAAACAGACCTAAGTTCTGAGTGACCCGCACAGCCTTCTCCTGGTCTCTCTGCTATCTCCACCACTCTATAGTAGAACAGGGGGTCAGTACTGCCAGTTCTGCCACATTTATTCAGTACTAATTAGAACAGAGAGTGCTCCAAGTTTATTCATGTATTATCTCCTCTACTCTCACAACAGCTTTACAAGGTAGGTACACTTATTATCCCTTCTTATAGATGAGGATATTGAGCCCTTGGAGCGTTCCATAACTTATCCAAAGCCAAACAGTGATAGACCTCATGGTCTTAACTAAAGGTACCACATTTTTAACAACTATATAAAAGCCACCTCTTAAAGAAGCTGGTACAAATCTTCCTAGTGTTCAGGCCCATGGCTGAAGGAGAAATAGCCTAGGTTTTGTAGGTAATAGAGATTCAACCCCCACCCTAATCATCTACTCAGTGTGTGACTTTGGATATCTTACTCAACCTATGAGTTTTGTTTTTCTTAACTGCTATGAGGATAATAAAAATAACTCACATGTAGTGTTTATCATATGCCAAGCATTATTTCAAACACTTTATGAATTATTAATAACTCAGTAGTCTCTATAATATAACCGTGAGTTAGGTTGTGTTATTATTATCACCCTCAATTTTAGATGAAGAAACTAAGGTTCAAAGATGTCACGTAAGTTGTTTGAAGTCACCCAGCATGAAAATGGCAAATCTGAGATTCAAAGCTGTGTAATTTCTAATTGCTATGTGGATCTTAATCTGGATGGAAGATAATTTAATACATGTTGACTGTATGGAATGTAGGGAGGTACTCACTAATCATGAGTGCCTATCTCTTTCCCCTGGTCATTCAAACTGTTTGTATAAAGGCATTCCTGCTTTTTTCCTCTGGGTTTCTAAAAGAAAAAGTACTGAAGTGCAGGCAGCTTCCATGCTCCTCAAACATGTCACTGAACTTGCTTCCACTGACAAGTATTAGAGATGCTACAGATGGGGGACATAAAATGTGAGCCAGTGCTGCCAAGTGGTCCTTCAACAGGCCTTTTTCTAGTGATCTTTTTCTTTTACCTCATTCACCTTATTCTTATTCTTGTCACTTTGAGCCTGCACCATAGTAACAGCTCCCTAACTAGTCTGTGAGCTTCATTCTTGCCCTGCCAAATCCATTTTAAAGAGATGGTACCCAAGATTCATTTTCAAACAGACCAACCAATTGTGTCTCCCTTTTTCACCCTGATGCCAACTCGAAAAGTCATAATTGCTCAGGTTATCCTTATGATAAAGTTCAAATTCTTTAATGTGACCCTTCATATCTCATCTTCTACCTCTGGTCCTCTTCCCATGCTCATTTTTCAGGCTATCATAAAAGGCCCCCTCCTCACACACATGTACACACTCACATACACACATGTACATACACATTCACACACTCACACACATGCATGCATACACTTACATGCACAAATGCACACACAGTCTCACATACATACACTCACATATACACTCACACGTACACACACATTCACACACTCTCACACACATGCATGCATACGCTCGCATGCACACATGCATAAACACACGTTCACACACACACTCTCACCATTTTTGCTTGGATGGTGTGTGAGTGTGTGAATGTTTGTGTAACTATTACCCTTCAGATCTCAACTAAAATGCCACTTGCTCCAGGATATCGTCTCTTCCAAGCCTAAATCAGATACCTCCGTAAGTTATGTGCTTCCATAGTCACGTGAAATTCTTCTTCTCCCCTCTCTAGAATGTAAGCCATATGAGGGAAGAGACTGTGGCCTGGGATATAGTAGGCATTCAGTAAACAGTTAGTATTATGAATGAATGGATTAATAATTAATGAAGTCTGAAATAGAAATGCCGTTTTTTTCAGAACCTCTCCTGCACCACCGTGCTTCAAGCAGGCCCATCACTTCTTCATGTCTTCCATAGCCTCTTTTTCAGCTAAGCCAAACTTTTGCTTTTTCCAACTCCAACACAACTAATCACTTTCCAAGGACCAACTTTTAAATCTGGTTAAATCGGCGGTAAACTCCCACATATTTCTGAATCTGCTGCTTCAACAGAGAGAGCATAAAGGAGGAAAGTAGAAATAGTTTTTGCTTTCAGAGAAACAACAGAGGGATCAAAGCAGCTCAAATAGGAATGTGTCGACTTAACTGGCCCTAGTTAGCAGAGAGAAGAGATGGAGGGAAGCAGGATGATTATGAGATAATGTAGGAGACTTTCACATAGACATGGCATCTAGTTGTCTGCCTTTTCCATTAAGGGAAGAACAAGAGAATGCATATTTAAAATAAGATATGAGTGCTTGGAGTTAGCAAAAAGTTATTTGCTGATAGCTTTCTTAACCCTACAAAATTTTAAAACCTCTGTCTAGATCTGTAATTATTTTAGTTCACCAGTGTTTCCATGGCTAATAAACTTTTTATTGTATTTGCCATGTTTATATATTTTTGTTCTGGTATTTTTGCCACATTGCATAAAAGAAGGTTTTCCCAGGCTTGGGAATCTAAGAATAAATCTGAATTTTTAAATGTTTCCAAAATATTACTTAGCAAAATATTTCACTATTTACTTAAGCTGTCAAAGTTTTTATGTGATTTTTAGATATCTGTACTAAAATGCTTCCTTCAACATTTTTAACCAGAATCCCTGGCTAAATTCCAAATGGCACTCTTTATCAAAAAAAATTATTTTTAACTGTTATCTTTTTTAAATCCCTAAATCATTTCTTTTGCTATTAATAGAAATTAAATAAACAAAATTGCAAAAAATCTTCCTTTAATAAATATCAGGGATTTCATACATTGGTGTTAGGTTATTTTCGTTGAGAAACATTTCAGAATGGTAAATTATTGCTATGATCTTTGCAGAACAATTAAAGAATTGATCTAATCTGGGATTTAAAAATGTGATTAGTTACCCTGAAAGATCATGTGGAATTCATGAGAAACTTCTCAAGCCAAGAAGAAAGATTGGGAAGTAGACTAGAATAGTGGTTCTCAAACTTTAGTGGGCTTTAGAATTATGAAGTATACACATATTCCTGGCCCCACCCCCAGCATTTCTGATTCAGTAGTTTGGGGTGTGTCCCCAAGAACCTGCATTTCTAACTAGTGCCCAGTTGATAGTCATGAAACTCCCTTTGAGTAACACTGGACTAGACAACTTCTTAAGGTCCTGGGTGGCCATAAGAGCCCATAAAATATACAAACTTGCCTAACACACAGAAGCAGTATCACTTTTTATACTATGCCTTACTTTTCCTAGAAAATTCATAGTCTGTCAACTAATGGAAGTCAGTGAACTTTCTTTTATTTCTACAGTAGTGGTTGCCTTGCTAAGGAACACAATATACACATGTACCCTAAGAGTAGCGTTTCTAATATCTAGTAAAACATGCATCATCCATCTCTCATTACAAAAATTTGACTGCCTTTGCATAACACTTGAACCTTTATAAAATATTAAACATCTACCAGTATATGCCATATAAAATCCCAACTCCACCATCTAACAAATATCATCTGACAAAACTCGATTCATGGAAAAAAAGTAATTACTAAAAAAACTTAGTAAAGCAAGAATTTCATGATTTTTAGAATTTTCTAAAGCATTTTGTTTATTAAATATTTCCTTTTTCTGATATCTAATATATATGTTACAAAATCATGGTAATAGAAACAGATAACTAGCTGCTATGATTTTGAAATTTTTTAATGCAAACAATCATCATACAATTTTCAGATGAAAGATTAAAATGAAAGTGCTTCATACACAGGTTACAGAGCCCCTAGTTTGACATGAATTGAAGATTTGCTATTTGAAGTTGTAAATATACCTTGGTAAATAGTCCTTTGGTTGAGAGTGCTTTCGTGGGAGATGCTGATAGGTATGGCCTTGTATGTCATTGAATGGAAAACCAAGCAGGCAGGTTAAAACTAGACATCAGAGTGGCTTTGAGGCTGAGGATATGTTGAAGAAGTTGGGCTGAATCTGGGTTGGGTATATACAAATAGTAGTAGGCTTTGAGGAAATGAAGAGGAAGGGCTGAAAAGGCACATGTGAATGCAAAATTATGATCAAAGCTCTAATTTTGAGAATAATGTTATAGGAAATATACAGTTCTGGTAGTTTGGTTAGAGATTTTCTTTTTAATCTCTTTTACACAGCTTACTCATAGCAGTCTTTTACATTACCAGTTGTAATGTTCTTCTTTGCTTGCCTTTATAAGAAACTGGAAGCATTGAAAGCATTTTAAACATATTTCGGATTGAGTACAAGACAGGAGAGAAGGGTTTTTGAGCAATGGTGGCAGAGCACATTAAAGATAAGAAATGAAAGAAATGATAGCTGGGAGGCAAGAGGAAAAGGAGAAAAACAAGAGAGAAAGAAGAAAAATAGCAGAAACTAGGAAAAAATAAGGAAAAGGAAGAAGTGGGGGGTACCAGTGGGAGAGAAACAGAGGAGGAAATTTATTAACAAAAAAGGGAGCAAGAGAAGGAAAATGATGTCCCCTCCCTTGCTAAGATGGGCTTGTGACCTCTGACCTCTTTCACGCTGCTATTTCCCCACCTCCCACCTGGGTTGGTCTCTAACCAATCCTTTTTTTTTATTCATAACCAATAAATACCTTACTTTCACTGGCTGACTTACTCCTCAGATGTGCTTACCTTATGCCATAGATATTACATTAATTTCTGGTCTATTTCCTTTCCTTTGATTTTTCAAAACAGAATGAAAATTTTGAGTGAACTGTTGGGTGCTTTTTAGTGGAAGTCAGGATTTGATCTGAGACTACTTGGAAAATGGAATGACAAAGTAGAAAATAAATTTTTCTTAGAACTATAGAGATGGCACCTTACTTACTAGGAGCATCTGACATCTATTTAATTCAATGTCATTCAACAAAGGTAATTGAGTAGTTAATGTATGCCTAGAACTATGGCTCATTACAAAAGATGTGGGTGCAGGCCTCTTCATGAATGGATTAGGTTCCAAGAATTCCTTTGTGAAAGTCAATTACTTAGAACTTTAAATGCCTTTTCCTAGAGAAATAATCTCATAAATGGTGGTTTTCCTATATTTAATCCATAATGTAACCAAGATATATTTGAAATAAGGAGTAGGAAAGAATGTTAGAACACCAAAAATCAATCAGAGAGAAATTGCAATATAATTGAATTTAAAAGTTGTCGCCTAATTATGTTAAATTCTGGTGGAGAAGAAGAGATTGGCCAGCCTGGGATGGGATAGAGAAAAAATAGTGAGCTGCCATATCCTCTCCCTCTCCTCTGGCACACACAGCGGATTGATCATGGCTTCCATTTCCACAGAGCCCTCAGCCTCAAAATCCTTCTTAAAACAGTGTTTTCTACAGCTGCTACCATTGCAGTCATGCCTGACATAGAAGAATTGTTTGCCATTCCATTTCTAGTGATGCCATTTACTTTTAACGTCACAAAGCAAAGAAACTTATAGTGGTCCCTGGCGAGCAAGAGGCAAGGTAGAGGTGGAGATAGAACAAAGTGTTGAGGCAATGATAAGTGGACACTTTGGGACACTGGTTGACAGGCCTTGGCCAGAACATACAACTAACCTGAGATGAAAAACAGGGTTTCTAGGCCCGGAGTTAGCCACACTGAGACAGTCTAGTAGGAGGAAGGAAGTGAAAACATAGTCACCTAACTTATTATGAGCTAACTATCCTTCAGGTACATGGATCAGGGGCCATAGAATCTATGTCAAAATTCTCAGTGAGCCGCACCTCCTTGGATTGTGTATAATGAAATGCTTATACATAGCATTGCCACTGAATGTAACTGGGTAGTGAAGAATCTTGGTTCTTTGATTCTAAGGAAGTTGTCATTAACCTCCATTCAACTGCATCATTTCAGACAAATCTGGGGATCTTTGGGATGCCTGATTAGTGAAGTTATGAGTTGGTCAGAATGTACAGTCAGAAATATGAGTTGAGATTCAAATATTTAACAGGGCAAAGCATTTGGTTCCTACTCCTTTTGTGTGAAATGATTTTCATAGACTGGTCCACAAAGGATATCTAGAACAATGCTGAGTTTGTCCTAGAGAATAATTGAAAAAATTAAAGATGAAATTTGATTACTTGAAAATGACCTATTTAATAATAGGCCATTTTTTGAAAACCCTAGGTAGCATATATTTCATTGGCACATTAAATTGGGGGAAGGGAGTTTCTATAAGTAGTCTTAAATTTTGCCACAGTTTAATGTTAAACTGTTTTCTATATGAAAACTTTGAAAGCCTTAACACTTGAAATATATAGGAAATATAATTTATTTGACATTCCTCTTTACTTACTTTACTTAAAGGCTCAAGTTGTTTGAGTTCATTAAATACTTGCTATGAATGGCCAAATATGTTTGACTCATGGCTTCAAAAAACTGCATAATCCACCAGAAGAGCTGTGTGTTTTCAAATTGTCCTCTAGAGGAGTTCATCAGAAAGTACAAAAATGCTTACATTTGAGAGAAAGGAAGGAAAATTAAATCATAATTCATCTCGAAATATTTCAGAAATCATACAATCTGCAGTATATCTTTCAAGTTTCCAGTTTTTTTGTGACTTTGAATATTTTTTAACAATTTTAATTTTATTAGAAAGACATTGTATATATACATTAATTGAAGCAAATTTAGTAAATAGAAAGTTACATAAAACTTTTATCAGATACAACCATCCACAGTTGATTGCTATTAACGTTTAGTATACATTCCTTCAGGCTTTTTTCTATATTTATGTATATTTGTGTATATAATCATTTCAATATAATGAGTTCATATGGTAAATACTGTTTTTAAAGATGATTTTATCATCTAAATTATACTATTAATATCTTCCCATGTAATTAAATATTCTTCTGCAACATCATTCTAAAAGCCATATACAAGAATTCCATGTGATAAAAGCATTATGATTTAAGTAATACTTTGCTTCTGAACTGGATTTTTTTCCAGTTTTTGACTTTTTAAAAAGATCCTGTAAATAATATTCTTGGTGCTTAATCTCTGGTCATCTGTGATTATTTCCTAAGGATAAATTCCTAGAAGACTTGCTGAGACAAGGCATTGCACATTTTTATCTTTCAAAAGGTTGCACCAATTTATACTTCCATCAGCAATATGATGAAGTGCTTTATTTACTTTCAAATGGAATAAAATCTTCTGCTAGTAGATCTCAGCTTGATAACAATTTTATAGGTGAATCAGTCTTAGAACAATTACCCATTGACTTTTTGAAATAGTTGCCTGTTCATCCTATCCACCTTTGTAGCATTAGCCTTCACTTTGTTATGTCAGATGAAGGACATTTTTATATATTCTAAGAAATTCTAAAGAAAAAACCATTACTTTCTGATATTTTCCACTGATAGCTTGAACTACTACTTTTACATGCTTGTAACTCTCAACCATGTTTTTTTAAGAGGTTATTTCTAAGAATGTATTGTACTTAACTGATAAACAAGGTTTTGAGTTTGCCAAACTCATTTTTAATAATTTAATCCTTTTAAATCATCTCCCTCTTCACAGTTCAATCTATGTTAAGATTGTATTTTTATTCACAGTTTGTGTGCCTACAAATTTCCAAATGTTTATTTCATTGCAAAGTTCTTGCTATTATAATAATGCATGTTAAACTTACATGAATATGCAAAGACTTAAAGCCATTTGGATTTGAATTGCAAAGTCTCTTTCAGGTCATGAGCCAGGCATAATACTTTACTAGGAAAAGAAATTACTACATCAAATTACTTCTGAGCCAAACCAATACCAGTCTCATTGTTTCATTAAAGTTATATGTTCTTCAGAGAAGACCTAACTTTGTTCATTGAGATTTCTAGAAAAATAGCTAAGGATTTTTTTCTTTGAAAAAAAGTTCAATGCCATTAATATTCAATAGAAAACCCTAGAGAATGTCCAAAGTCACATTAAAAACCAGTCACAACTTGAAAAGTTGTAAATAAGACAGTATGATGGGTAAGTGAGGTAGGAGGGTCACTTCGAGGTTGAAAACCAAAATTTTTAATAATCAACTCCACATCTTACATAGACCCCACATGCAGCTTGTTAACAACAACAAAAAATACCCTCAGAACCTTTTTCTATTACTCAATTCAAAATATCCATTCATCCAAAGAGTCTCTGTTCCATGCACTTGGTAGGAAACCAGACTGATTTCCATAAAATATCCATATTTTATAATCACAGCTGGTGGTATCAAATACATATTCTAGTGTTTAAATTGCCTTGGAGTCAATTAAGGGAGTAAAGGGATTTAGCAAAAGGTGACTGAGAGAAAGAGATTTGTATTTCAAAGGATTTTATAGACAGTATATCACTTAATTTTAAAAAAGGCACATTTCAATGAATTGTTATCTTCAGTATCTATGTCTACATTAGATTGTATTAGAAAAAGGAAGCCAGGTTATTCTTTTGAGATTTTATATTGTAAAAGTCAGCAGAAAGTTATTTTTATCATGATTAACATTCCGTGGTTAAGCAAAGGCTGTGCGTGAGAAAGGAAAAGCAAACAGAGGTAAAGCGTGTGGGTTTTTTTTTTTTATTTTTAATTTTTCATATCCTTCTCTTCTGACCTCTCTATGGTACTCTGCTTATGTTGCCTCTACTTGTCTTGGTTTCCCTAGTCAGTGTCATGGGGCTGGGAACCTAAATGCGTGCTGTTCTACCTGATATTGTAAAGTGTGTCTACAAGTCATTCCATATTGTGTTAGAGCCACATGTGATTTAATGTGATAAGTTTCTCTTCCTGGCACTTGATATTCCATAGGGAACAGCTGTACCATGATTTCAAAAAACAAGAAAGTTCCAAGGTATCAGGTATCAGAGATCAGAAAAAAGGCAGGGATGTGGATGACACATTTTTAGCCTAGAGGCCCTTCCTGTTGAATCCTAAATTTGGGCAGGATGGTAACACTTCATCTTATCTTGGAGTGAGGTGAGAACTCCTAATGGCTATTTGTAGGACAAGCAATAAGAGATGTAGGAATGAGTCTATGTGGATTTGTATGTCAGGGGGTAGTTGTATCCATCCTTCATTACAAGGGGATTCTCATTTTAAGATTAGAAAAACAATCCTACAGAGCAGAGAAAGGTTTTAAGGGATTAAGAGAAATAGTTCAATTCTTCTCACCTCTTTAGACAGAGAAATACCACAGAAAGGACAAGATGTGATCAAACTTTCTAAGAGACATGGAATTAAAATGTAGAGAAGCAAGAACTATTTTCAAATAAAGTAAAACATCAGAGTCAGTATCAGAAACTTATTTGTTTGCCAATTCAAAATTTCCTGGATGACTTCCTAAATCTATATCAAAGTCCTGAGTCATCACATTTGATTTCCTTTTTGGCTCTACTTAAATTCTACTGTATCAGATACAGACCTAATTATCATCCTAGTCACTTCTGTACTCTGCTGTCACCAAAAATAGAGTTTATTTATATTATACAATAGGCTTGTAAATATCTCAAATACTATCACAGGTAATAAATTCAGAGAATCAAAATAGCTTTATATTTCCAAAAAACATTAGCAGTTATATTTATTGCTTCTTGTCCTAAGGCAACACAAGTGCTCAGGGTTCTTTTTGTGGGTATTCATCTGCATTAGATTTTTTTGGCTTGCAGTAACATTAAGTCTTTGCATTAAAAGTTGGAAGGGGCTGATTCATGAGAATTATGAAAGTCAGAAAGACAAGAAACATGATCTTGTGGCCACACTCAGTAGGAACCCAGGCATAGAAGCTAAATTGGACTTCATAGAAAATAGAGAAACTGCTATACAGTTGGGCTTCATGTATACTGAATTAGTTTGATAGCTGGAGATTTGCCCCAAATTCACTACAACATGAGCCTTCCATGTTACCACCTTAATTCTTCAGCCTCGGAATTTCTTTCAGCAACATGAATCAGTTACTCGTGTTGTCTATACTCTTTTGTAAATCTTTTTTTTTTTTTTTTTTTTTTTTTGCTGTCCCCACTATCACTTAGCTTGATTCTCACCATCTCTAGTTCAAGCTCTGGGGAAAGGGAAATATCACTGTTGTCCCTCTTAGTTAGTTTACAGATTGGCTACTGTTGAATCAATGAAATTCCACTGCCTTGCCCTCTGGGATGCCAGCTGCATGTGGTTATTTCTGTTAGAATGGGACTCTGGGCACATCTGCCATTCTGCAGTTTTGCCTTCCCAATGCATATGTGAGATCAATAATCAACGTAAAATTGCTATCAAAAACATCATGATAACATTTCCTGCCATTTTTATTTAAAATAGTTATTTTACATAAAAAGCATAGTTAGTAATATATAACACCTAGTTTGATATATCTCTTACCTACACATTTGTTTAAAAAATTGGCAATGATATCTTATGTTTTTTATAAAATGTAGTTTTATAAGTTATTTTCACTTAATTTTCACATATAATGACTTAAAAATCTATCAAGTATGAAGGCAATATATGTTACTCCTGCCTCACATATTAGTATAAGGTTGACCCCCAGTAAATAAATAAGCAAAGCAGGATTGTGCCGTTCTCCAGGTCACTTAGCCAGGGAACAATGGAGCCGGATTGGAGCCAAAGTCTTTGTATTACCAGTCAAGTGCTCCTCATATGTAGCTAAGTGTTCCTTTCACAGTACCTAGAAGCCCAGTGGGAATCAACTGGAAGAGCATTTTTAGAAATAAAGGAAAAGCCTAGAAACTGTGTGCTGGAATTACATTTGTATGTCTTGAAATTACTGCTCTTTCTTCTGAACATTTCTACCTTTGGACACACTCAGGGTTTGAACATTAGAATCTTACTCACGTACAATGTCAACCTCCCCAAATCTCAATTGCTCTGGCTAAGTGATGATTCTAACATTGTCAATTGGGGTCAAAAGCATGTGAATGGTAATTTACGATATAACTTTAGAGATTATGTTTTAGTAGAAAGAGAGAGATATAGTGAGAGATGTGAGTACAAGCCGTCCTCATTTTTTTTTTTTTTCACTGTCTTTGAAATGTAGAATAAAATGGGGATTTGAAGAGACGGTTTATGATGTTACTGCCTAGATTGTCTTCCGGTGACAAGGGAGTATTATTACCACTGGGGAAAAAATGCTCAATATTAGCAATTTACTATAAAATGCTAAATTAACAAGTCAAGGTAATTGTATGCTCCCTTTGCCCCTGATGAATTAGTGCGAATTGCATTTCACACTAATTGGCCCACAAAATTCATGCACAATAAGAACACTGGGATTTTTTCAATTTGCTTGTAAATGTATATATACACAGAAATAACAAGACTTTTTAATTTTAATAGTTTGTTACAGACTAATAGGTGCACTAATTAGTCTAACTCTCCAAGGGTTCCTTTTGGTGACTACAAAAATCAAGAATAATGAGCAGTTCATGGTGGAATATAACCAGAGAGCCAGGAATGGGTGCTGCATCTAACACAGACAATTTTAAAATTTGTGAAATCTTAGAATATAAAGTTTTCACATAAAAGGGATATTACCTTATTTTGTACAATGCGTTCTAACATCATAGCACTTTCTTTACTGACTTAAATAATTAATCCAGTACTTTCATGTCATTTTTGTCACTACATAGTTTTAATCTTCTTCCACTACATGAACCCATGTTTGGAGATATTATTGCCTTCCAGACTATATTTTCTAAATAATGCCTCATTTGTTGCCCATTTTTTATTAATCAATGATGTAGGTAACTGTTAATCAGGATTTCTAAGCAGCATGGGTTCAGTGTTACCATGTCCAGTTAATATAATCTCAGCCTAAAGCAAAGCCACAGGATATATAGTTAGCAAGGGGATATTTAATTAAGAGTAAATATGTAGCTTCCAGTAGGCTTCTTTGTGAAGTGTAGAGCAGGCAATAATCACTTTTGAGGCCACTCATTAGCTCTCAGAGGCCAGATTGAAAATTCCAGGCTTAACCTCATTTGGAACATACAAACAATGTAAAACAGGCGAGTAAAGGAAATAACCTTACTCTTTATAAGAGCTTTGGGGACTCTTTAAAATCATGAATTTTTGTTTATTTATTTTTCATTCTTTTAATGAGCATGCACTTTGTGCCAGACACTCCTAAGGTGTTAACATGCCAATGAGAGCAACAATTACATTACAGTGTAACAGTGGCCATGCTACAGGATGATTCAAAGTCTGATGGACTGTCACCATGAGTTCTGGATCTTGCCCTTGATTTCAGGGAGAAAGTTACTGATGTTTCTTATGGAGATTATTATTGGTACAGGTTACATTAGTGTATTAGGTAACAATTTCAAGGCTCTGATTCTCTGTCCATTTTAACTTACCTTGTTCTATGGAAGTCCAGCTGTTATATTATAAACTTCACTGTTTGTTCTGGGGGATGTTTCCAATAGCTGTCACTTTAAGACATGCTTTTTGTTTGCTCTAAATTAAACCCAGCAAAGAGGCTGAATTCCAAGACATTAGTTGATAATCATTGTGGAATTCTGTTCTCTGGTAATTGATTTCAAACTTTAGATTGGCATAGAATGTCATTCAGAAGAGAAAAAAAAAAGTACAGAACATAACCTGTAAAATAATAACATATATCTATGTTGTTAATTTTTAAAAAATGTTTTTTTTTTTAGAGACAAGGGTCTCATTATGTTGCCCAGGCTAGTCTTGAACTCCTGGACTCAAGCAATGCTCCTGCCTCAGCTTCATAAGTAGCTGGGACTATAGTCTATACTGTTTATTTTAAAAATGGATTTGCAGTGTGTTTCATTTGAAGAAAATGTAAGTATGTCTTTTAGGAACAAAATATGTATTATACATTTCATTATTTTTAATGCTTCCAGCATTCTAGTGAGAGTTATAAGGAATTGCTATTATTCTCATGTGTAAATAAAGAAATTAAGATTGCATCTACTGCCAGGTGCGGTAGCTCACGCCTATAATCCTAGCACTCTGGGAGCCGAGGTGGGCAGATTGCTCGAGTTCAGGAGTTCGAAACCAGCCTAAGCAAGAGCGAGACCCCATCTCTATTATAAATAGAAATAAATTAATTGGCCAACTAATATATATAGAAAAAATTAGCTGGGCATGGTGGTGCATCCCTGTAGTCTCAGCTACTAGGGAGGCTGGGCAACAAAGCAAGACTCTGTTGCATCTAGAGTGCTAACAAATTATAGTAATTTTTTGTAATATACATACATAGATAAATATGAATATATTGAGTGTGGAAAAAAGTTTATTTTAATGAAACTATGTTGAATGCTTTAAGTGAAATTTTGAGGAAATGCACCAATCTAAGTAAAATCAACTGTTTTATGTGACTTTTTATAGCAAAATTACTAATTTTAGGGCCATATAGACACATGTTGGGGTACTCAGATTTAAAGGCAGAATTATCTGAGATGTTATGCCTATTATGAGTAATATGAAAAAATGCAATCACTTTCCTAATTATCAAAATGATATTTTCTGCATGAGTATAACTTTACTGAATTTGACATCTGTGACGCATATTTTGATTTTAGATGATATTTTATGATTATAATGGCATGGTAGTTTGTGGGCATTGGAAGTAGAATGCTAGCTCACCATATCCAACTTTCCTCCCCTATATGTGTATGTGTGGGGGGCTCTCTTAAATTGAATGAAGACTTTGTTATACTCTTCTGTAATCTCTTTCTCCAGTGAAACAATGGGATGCTTTTGACTGAAAGAAAGAGTGAAAGCTCCTCACTCACACTTTCTTATTCAATAAGAAATTTATTTTGCAGACATAAAATGGGCTTCAAAGCTTGGTGCAATCAGCAGCTCGATAATGTTGCTGAGGACCCAGGTTGCTTCCACTCACCACTCTGCCTCTCTCAGCATTGGCAGCATCCTGAATGACAGTGACCATAGAAGCTATATTCTTCCCAGTTTGTGAAACAGGTAGAAAGAGCAGCTTTTCCCTATCACCAAGACAATTTAGAATACCTTCCCACCCCTGGGTCAAGAGGAGTCACCAGAGGAATGTCAACACACTGATTATATAAGGCTAATGAGTACATACCCTAGGAACTGAAGTTGGGTATCTAACCCTGGATTATGTTGAAGAAGAGTGAATATCTGAATGCAATTGGGGTTCTTTTAACAAGGGAGAATCTTGCGGGGTGGAAGGCATTGGGGAGCAGTAGACAATCTACAGTGTTCTCCCTAACAAAGAAAACATACCTCAAACACCTCAGTTCCCAGAACTCTTGATACATTTATGAAACTTGACCTTATGAATAAACTACTTGGCACTAAGATGGTATTTGTTGATTGACCAGCTAGTCAGTACTCACCCTAGAGAAAAACTGGTAATGCCACTTGTTGTGAAAGTGTGATGGTTTGTCATTGATTTTCAATGAAAAATTTTTGTTCCTTTTATGGAATTCCAGCTGAACTTGTTTACCTTTGTCTCTGGGTCTAAAATGAAAAAAATATATTTTTAAAAAACTTTATAATCATTTAAACTATATTTCTTGAATGAGGTACACATTCTCTCCCGGGATTCTCAGTGGTGTGATAGGAGATACAGGGATCTACTGGCCAAATCTGGCATATTTTATCAAAAGATAAAAGTCAAAAAAGTCTTGGGAGAATACAAGTAATTTAAGAGAAAGTCATTCTAAATCTTGTTTTAAAATTCAATAAACCTAGAACATTAGAATGAGAAAATTATTTAAAAATGTACACCAAAGGCCACTTTAGTCCACACACCAGGTTCACTGTGCATCCCACCTTCGCTACACACCCTACTGCCCCCAACCTGTATGTGCAGTCAATTCTCTTCTCTGTTAATTGTACTTCAGTGGAATATTGACATGACAACCAACTAAATGTATTATCTTCCAAAATAAAACTAACTTTTCAAAGAATTTAAGTAATTTCCTCTACACTTTAAAGTGATCTATTAGCAATAAAAGCCTCCAGGTGAGTGCCTTGGAATTTTACTCTTACCTTCTTCATCAAGAAACAATCCTGCCTAGAAACGTAAAACAAGCACACTAGAGATTCTACACCACGATGTTTATTCACCAAAGAAATAAACTCTCCTTTTAAGGTTTTTAACCAGATTGTCTCTCTAAGCAGGTGATACTTGTCTTGACTCTTAAGTACTGGCCTGTAGTGAAGCCTCAGGGAAGTCCAGTGAAAACCTGGTCTCGGCCTCACTTCTTGCTCTAACTTGGTCTATAATGCACTTACCTCCAAGTTTGCCGCTTATTCTGACAGATGCTGTCAGCATAAAAAACTGAGTGAAGTGTACTGCATTTGTTTTTCATCATGACTAGTCTGTCACAACATTTGAATTTCCTTGATTTGTTCTGAGCTTTTTATTCATTTTTTTCCCCATATGATATCATTTGGGGCTAGTGAAAAATCTACTAATTGATAGCAGGTGAAATTGAAAGCTAGAAGGGTATATAAAACAGCTCACTTGGCAGCATTATACTTGACCCTGTGGAGAGATGATGTTAATAATCTCTTACCCTAAGACAGGCCTGGCGTCCAGTACTTCACAGTATTATCTACAGCTTCCACCGATGCTGAGGAAAGGACTGTATCACCTCTCCTTAATCGGTAAGGAGTCTTAGACTTAGAGGAGTAACTTACCTGCCTGAAGGTAACATCTTGCACCTCCTAATCATGTTTTCTCCTCTAGACCTGGAAGTGTGTGTGTGTGTGTTTGTGGGTTTGAGTGGGAAGGCTGTGCCCACTGACCTATCGTCAGGGTGAGAGTTTACAACCATCCTGTTATCATCTTTGACCTAATTGTGAAAGCTAGTATATTTGCTAAGACACAAATTCTATTTTATAAAATCTGAAATAAGAATTTCTAGTGTTTTATACAGAGAAAATAAGAAATGGCTTATTTTGAGTTCATATTCTTTATGCATGCATGCATGTATGTGTGTGTGTGCCTATGAGCATGCATATGTGTTTCTTTAAGCCGAATACACACTCTCTCCAGAGATTTTCAGTGGTGTACCAGGAAATACAGAGAACCACTAACGTGGATAGATAATTTATAATGTACAGCTCCTGCCTTAAATGAGCTTACTTTCTATTGAAAAGGCAAAGGCAAGATACAGTCAAATAGTTATAATTTTAAGGGACATAAATACCATAGAGTTAAAGAGAGAAAGGATAAACGTTGGCTCATATAATAATAACCATAAATCATTTTGAACATTTCTGTGCCAGTCACTGTGCTGAGTTCATTATTTGAGTTAATCCTGGGAGGTGCTATTATCATTCACATAGTAGAAGTGCAGAAGTTTCCACAAGTGAAGCTGAATCAGTGATGTGAATTCAAGTAGTCAGACTCACATGTCCTCAGCCACTTCTCCATATACCATCCCCAAGAGAGACTGACTTTAATGACAAGGCTATTAAAGGCACAAACATCTCATTTCACTAACGTAGATGATGAAGAAACATTGAGTATAGGAGACACCAGGTGAATATTTGTCTTGGAGGGGGTGAGAGGGATGGGTTCTACCTCTAAAAACTTGGATGAGATGTTAAATACCTTTCATTCTATTCTATATTTCTTAACTATAAATTGAGATTAAAGTGTTATTTTGGCATACATAATTATAGCTGAACAATACAGTATAGCAAGTGTAAAAATCACTAGAGACTTGAAGTCAGAAGTATCTATTTAACATCCTATTTCCGGTTGGATGGATGTCCCAATTTATACCCTATGTTGTGTAGTTTTTCTCTCTTACACATTGCTTTCAGATAGTTACTAATAAATGTACAAATATGACCAAAGCTGCTTTGTTTCCAGGTCTTTATAATGCAAACTCTTAAAGGAGCTGGGCTAAGTTGCATAGGGAAGGGATGATATATCATGTGTTTCAAAAGAACTGAAAACCTTTAGGTGGAGGGAAATGCGCAAGCCAATATGACTTGTCTGTTTTGATTAGAGGTATCAAAAAACAGATGAAGTGTCTTTCCACTTGTGCTGTATAGGCTCAAATGCTGAAAGTGTGAAGAGACCCTCCATCTGAGCATGATTAGCAAATGCCTGGGCATAGGAGTGGCATAGCAGTCTTCAGAGTCAGACGTGAATTTGAGGTCTGATTCCTCCCCTTAGTAGCCGTATGATTTTTGCAGATTTGTGACATGACTAAGCCTTAATTTTCCCATCCATTTATTGACTCATACAACATGGGATCATTTAATTGTGAAATCAAGCAATACATATATAAAGTGCTTAGCATGGTGCCTGGTACATAGTAAGTCCTCAGTCAAGGATAGCTTTCATTATTACTACTATTGTTCACATCTATGTTTTAGACGCATGTAATACATTCAAGAATCCCTCAATCTTTTAGCTTTGTTTACATTCTTTCAGGACCCTCTGGAAATGTGAAGTGACTTGTACTGTTTTTTAAAATTTCTTTGAACATCCCTAAAGGATGATTTTTCAGACTCTGCAGAAGAGAAACTAGAATCACATATATAGCGACTTGTGCAAGAGTATCCTGTAGGTTCTTAATAGAAATATCCTTTGTATTCTATAGTTCTTTCTCCTCCACACTATGCTGCTTTTCCTAGGTGCCAAAATTAAATCAGTGTTGAAACATTCATCAAAGAAAAGCTTTGTTGTTTTTTCCCCCCTTTTTGAAGAGAAAGCTAATAGGCCCGGGGAAGATATCACCATCCTGATAACATAGCTTGCTTAACAAACCCTCCTACTTCTGAATTTTTTTTCTTTCTGAAAAGATTGTCTGGTGGAAGTTGGAAAAATAAAGCTGGGCCCTGAATTTGTTTTTAAAGGTTATTTAATTAGTTATAAAGAAAAAATTGCCTAAGATTTTTAATGTGGGTGACCAGTCTTTGATGGGTTTCATCTTTGCAAATATTCCTGATGGTAGTAGTGTATGCCAGTGTGGATGCCACCGTCACATTCGTGTTGTGAATGGGATGTTCTTGACACTGTGTTTTCACTGTGGAGAATTGCAGATTATTTCTGTAGGAAAAGAGTGGCAAAAACCTGAGTTACAGCACTGCTAATGTTAGCGCTTCTTTATATAGACAGATCCTGCTAAACCTGCACATTTTTTTAGTCTTGTATTCACTGTGACAATAACATTTTTTCTTCCCGTGATAGAATTCAGCTTATTAAGCAGATGACACACACTGCACACCTCAGGAGTTTTATTTTAAAGCTTTGCTACTGTGTTGGTGGCAAAGATCATTGTAAAGGAAAGAGAGGATTCTAGTAAGAGAATGTAGGTGAACCAGAATGGTTGATAAAAATACTGCCAGAGCAATCTTGATTCTGTTTCTTCTTCTTCTTTTTTTATTTTTTGAGGGAAGCAGTTTGTAATGTCACTGTTCTGAGCCAAACAATTGCATATGCTGTCCATGCTCAGGGAGAAAAATCTATGAGGTTCAAGATAGAAAATCAGCTTACATTTTGCACTGAAGAACTGTCCGTGCTATAGTCATCTGCCCATGAAAGGCTATCTGTAAACAGAATAAATCATTCTTTAGAGCTGCAAACCCTAAACTTCTCATGATATTCTGTACTAAAAGGTGCTGCATCATTTTTATGTCTCTGTGCTCCTCACACACAAGAATGTCTTCTCTATCCCCCACTCTCTTTCCTCTGCCTCTTTCTGCCTTTTGAACTACTATTTGTACTTTAAAACACAACTGAAGAGTGGTCTTTGTAGTCTCTTCTGTGTACATTTCCTGCCCTACTTCACCTCTGGCCAAGTCCCATATCTTGTACATGTGTCTCTAATTCTGCTTTTCACTATAAATTTTAGATATATATGTTTAGATGTCTTTCTCTCCTAGATAAATTTACTTGACTCTTTCTGATCTCCATCTCTGGCCAGCTCGGAGGCAATTCCCAGACTCCCATTGCACCATGTGTGTAGCTCTATCACTGCACTATGGCATTATACATGGGAATTTCTGTGGGCACGTTTATCTCTCAATGAGGCTCTCCTTTCCTTAAAGTCAGGAGCCCTTCTTCTGATTCACTGTTATGCCCCTTGAACTTAGCACATGGTACACTCTCCATCAATGGTTGTTAACAAAAGAGATCGTTTTAATAATTTTGGTGCCCCAGGATATAGTATAGTGTCTAGAAATGGCAGAAACTATATAACTATTTGCTTATTTGAATTACCCTGCTGTCTATTTGAGGAACACTTAGCAAGCAGTATGATGGACATGGATGCACATGGCAGTAGGCGGGGGAAGTGAGGAATGAGAGAAAGATCTTTCATTCATGGCAAGTAGGCAAGCAGATTTTTAGGTTATAACAGTCTTTTTCTGGAGCTTGTTGAAGGGATCTAAACCCTTTGGGTTAAAGTAAATTCTATTATAAAGGTCCATGACTGAGGAAGTATTATTGATCGGTTTAACCTTGCTTGACTTCCCACTGAGGAGATGAAGCCTCTGTTTTAGCCCTCCTGTCTTCTGTTGGTAATATCTCTCTCTCATCAATGATGACTCAGACAAGAAGATACGGACTAGCAGCTGAGGAGATTGTGCACCATTCTCTGAAACCTTTTGGCAAAGCCCCTCTATCAGCCAGCTTGCTGTCAATGATGGACTTTCAATTAAAGGAACTTTATTGATTTTCATCTATAAAGTCCTCTATGGTTACTTTATGGACAAAAACCTGTCTCCACCTTTAAGAAACTGCTATTGACAAGAATAAAACGGTAAGCCTTATATGTTGTGCTTTATGTGGGAAATAGATGTTAGTGGTCTTACCCCATGGTCATTAGGGCTCTTTTTCCCCTTTCATATTTTTTTCACTACAATATTAATGAAGAAAATAATTTCCCTATATAATTTCCCCTCTGACATATAGTAGCCCTAAGAGAGGTTTTTCCCTAAGTCCAGCATTCTATCTGAAAGTGAGTTACTTAAATGACTACAAAATGAAATACTTCTAAAACTCTTAAACTATAATATTTGGAAAGAAAATGTAACCTGTGCTATTTGTAAGGAACTTTGCTAAATGCTGAGTTTTCAATGGTGTTCAACAAATTTATATAGGAAGGACCCCTGGATTGTATTTTTAAAAGAGTTACATTGCTATATTTGTTATCTTTTATTGCTTCACGATAAATTATCACAAAACTTAGTGGCTTAAAACAGCAATAAGAATTTATTATTTCTCATCGTTTCATTGGGTTAGGGATTTGTAAAGTGCTCAACTAAAGGGGTCATGAGATTACTTGAAGGATCAACTGAGGATGGAGGGTCCATGAGCACTCATGTAGCAAATCATCTCTCATTTCTCTCCCGGGAGACCTCTTATACAGAGAGAGCAATCCAAGAGACAAGGATTTTATGCTTCTTATGCCTTCTATGATGTAGCCTCAGAAGTCACACACTGTGACTTTAGCCATATTCTACTGATTGAGGCAATTAAAATTATCCACTAACGTTACAGGTGGGTGAGGAATAGCAGTAGACATGGACACATTTCTCAAGTGGCAAGGACTGACATTTTGTGAAGGAACATCAGTGCCACATGCGATAAGACTAAATGGTCTGGAATATATGTTGGTGCAGCTGTCTTTGGAAAATAAAGTCTGCCACAACTGGCAAAGGAGAAATTGAAAGCCATCATTCTGGAGACTAAGTACACAAGCTATAACACCTCCTTTCAGAGAGCTTATAGTCTAATAGAATGAGAAGAGAAAATGAGGAGAATGAATTTTCATTTTACAAGTTATAACCAGAGGATTAAGTAAACCCAGAACAGGATAATCAATTGAAAGCGTTAAAGGTTACTAGATAGAAGAGTTAAGATTTACTTTGGCCTGTGAAGCCTAAGTTAGCTAGTTTGAAATATTTCATAGACTCTTGTTCACTATAAATGTGGGGCGCCAAATGTGTTACCATAATGCCATAAAATATACAATTTTTACCTATATTGTTTAGGGCCACTGTGAGAATCAAGTTTGCTTTTATTTTGAAACCTCCATCTTTGTTTTATAAATAAAGGATTATTCATTGAAGGATTTTGTAGGTTTTTTCTGTGTGTAAAGGTGTGACTTAGATTTTAGAAGTTTAATTTAGATCTGTTGAAGTGACTGTACATTTACATGGATATTGCCTAAAATTTCATTTGGCTTTGGAAGGCAGCCAGGATACTTTATTTATGGCCTTTGAAAAATAGGGATGTTTCTTTTTTAAAAAAAGACTAAAGGATTCATTTGGAATTAGGCTTAGAATAATGGCTTAAATACTATTTTTTTTCCTCCAAATAAAATCCTTTTAAAGTCAAATTCTCTTCTAGTGAAAATAATATATATTCTAATTTTTTAAATTAAAAGTTTAGTTGAAAATAGCATTATAATTAAAAGGGTTTGTGGTTAGAACTCTTCAGCCACTTTTATCAGTCCTCACTAAAATGCTCTGCTTCCTCTGAAGGAAAGGCAAACTAAGGCTGCAGAGGGTCCCCTTGTTCTGAAAGGCCAGCAAGCCAGCTTGTGTTACTTGCATCATAACTTGAAATACATAAGGGAAGTATAATTATCATTAATAGTCATATATACAAAGGGACTCTGACTTTATTAATTTTATTGACACCAGATTTATTTAAAAGAAAAATAGGTCATATATGATGTTTTAAAAAGTGAAAAGAAACTGCTGTGCATGAATCTTTCCAACAAAATAGCAGAAAAGAAAGGGAGTACTTGATTTCTGCTGTCATGACTGGCTATGCTTTAACATTAGGGATGAGGCTTCCCTTGCTGGGAATAATCATACCACTCACCTAGAACTTGAGGGAAGAAAGGTGAATGGTATAATATATGAGGTAAGTGTGTAAAAAAAGGGGGAAGCAAAAACATCAAAGGACCAGATAGGAAAAGAGCTCTACTTTCCATGAACAACATAATCTATGGAACTAATTCTAAAATGCAGGTATGTAAGGGTGGTATTTAACTCTGGGCCAGAGAGCTAGTCCAGAATGTCCAAGATATAGGGGAAACCCTACGTTTCAGAATCCTGCTTTCTGAGTGTCAAGGGTATTTTTAAGTCTTTAGAAAGGTGCTTACGAGCTGCTGCGATATCTTAAGGGAAATATTACAACTCAGGACAGGGAAGATTTAATTAAGAATAATGGTAGTTTTTTTTTTTTTTTAACTAATTAGATGGTTGACACAAATAAGATGTTTAAAACACCGTTTTTTTTTTTTTTAACAAACTTGAACGGTAGAAGCACAAGCTATAGGAAGTGTCAAAGAATCCATGAATACACCTGCTGATACTTGAGATGTAGGAATTCGATGTTACATTATGCATCAAGCCTGCGAAACAGAAACCTGATTTCAATTCTGCCTGCCTTCTGTGTTTATGACCTCTCACAGGTGTACTTATACACCTAGGCTTTCCAATTCTATAAATAAAGTTATAAAATAACATCAGCTTCCAACATACAGGGTAAAATGTTCAGTACTAGTCATTTTAAGTGAAATCAGCTGATATAAGGAGACCATTGGACTAGAATGAGAATTTCTGTTTTCAAGCTCTAGCTCTGCCTCTTGTTAACTTAGTTATCCCAGGAAAAATGAAAAAAAAATAACTTAAATTCTCTTATTCAGTTTACTCATCTGCCAATTGGGGATAGTGAATTCTGTCTTGTCAGTATTATAGGCTAGTGAGAGGGTAAAATAAAGAAATGGATAAGATATCATTTCTGAGCTATAAAATTCCCTGCAGAGTAGATAATTATTAATGTACTGAATTGTAGCACTTTTGGCTTTACAGGTATCATTGTTCATATTTAGAGATGGATTCTGCTGAGCCTCTGCACACTTGAAATTGTTTTCTTTAGTAGTGGGTGGTTGAGCCATTCACATACTCTTGTTTGGTCCTCTTATTTTGGAGATAATGCTATATTTCAAGATAAGCTGTGGCCATAAAGGTGAGATTTTTCTCTGGGAAAATCTATCTGTTATGTCATTAATACCATGGTCTAATACCCAATACCCCATGCACTTTTCCCTCTAAGAAGCTAGTGAAGAGCAGGTTATAGCTTATTTAAAATATTGTCTGAAAGAAATTGTATGAAGCTATAGAATACTTAACAATTATTAGCATCTTCTGCCCCCATAAAGAGGAATGTTCTTTTAAAATACTACATAAGGCAGGCACAGTTGCTCGTGCCTGTAATCCTAGCACTTTGGGAGGCTGAGGCAGGAGGATCACTTGAGTTCAGGAGTTAGGGTCTTACTTTTGCTCTGGCTGGACTCAATCTCTACAAAAAAAAAAATTAGAAAAAAATTAACTGGGTGTAGTGGTGCATGCCTATAGTCCCAGCTACTCAGGAGGCTGAAGCAGGAAGATCCCTTGAGCCCAAGTGTTTGAGTCTGTAGTGAGCTATGATGACACCACTGCACTCTAGCCAGGGTGACAGGGTGTCTCAAAAAAAAAAAATATATATATATATATATATATACACACACACACAATTCTGGGATATTTTATTGCTGGAAGTATGTAGATAATTTTATGGTATATCATATCAAAGACAAAGGACTCCCAATATAACATTCTAATCTCTATAGGTGCATTGCTGTGACCAGCATAACCACCATCCTCATTTATTTAGCCCTTTCTGAAACATGACATGAATAGTTATAAGTACTTTCCTTATATTATCTCATTAAACCTTGTTTAACAGTATAGGCACTGTGATTATACTCACTTAGCATTGGTAATAGTTGTTTTAGTTCTTGATCAAGTGTAACTTAATTGGCGCACACACACAAAAGAAAACTCTACCCAACTTAAGTTAGTGAAGTAGTAACCCATAATTGCTCCAGCCTCTAATTCATGGCCTAGGTCACAGATTAAATTACTAGCAAGATGTATTTGAAAACTTGTTAATGAAATTATTGAGAGGGCTCAGTTCCATAGTGAAAAATTTAAGAGTTTTTTTTTTCTTTCTATAGGATCTCAGAATTAGTTAAGGGTTATCTAGAATAACCTTCCATTTCATGTATGATAATGATCATCTAGTTCTGAAATGCAGAATTACTAAGCATTGGCCACTGTTGGTTTTTATTAAGGCAGAATCTCTGATGCAAGTCATTCTATGAACAAAAGTGTAAGCAGAAGCAGTGTGTTAAATCTTTAGTGGTAACAGTCACCTCCAAACTTATTTTTATTTGTTTTCATTAATTCTAATCAATCTATTTATACTGCATTGCATTTGATCTCTAGTTTTGCCTAGTAAATGTTCTTGTAAGGTATATTTCTTTTCTAAAAACATAGCACCAGTTAAAAATTTCAGGTACTTGGGAGGCTGAGTCAGGGAGATTGTTTGAGCCCAAAAGTTTGAGACCAGCCTGGGTAACATAGCAAGATCCCATCTCTAAATTATTTTTTTTAATTTTTAAAAGAGTGTAAATATTAGATCTATTTTAACAGTTTAATAAATTCATATGTTCACTTTTATGTTTAGGTATCAAGGGTTTATTTTAAAAAATATACACCAAAATGAAAATTATTCAGTATAAGGGTTATAGATATGTGAAGTGTATTCAAATTTTGGACACATAGCCCTTCATTGGCACATGACTAAAAGGTTTACTAGATATTTAAGACATGGAGCTATATTAAAAAAAAAAAATTCAAGTTTTTTATGTGTTCATAAATGTGTATGGCTTTTCCAGGAAAACCAAATTTTCTTTGATACCTGTGGTTGCTTTTCAAACTTTAATATGAGTCCTCTCTTAAGACCAAACTTTAGGTAGTGTTACGATCAGCTTACCGCAAGGAAGTCATGAAGAAAAACATACCAATAGTTCTCTGTCCTAGTTCTCTGGCTTCCAGAATTACTTACCGTGCCTTTTCGCCTTTTTGATAAACTGTTGCCCTTCCCCAAACTCTTTAGATTCTGATTCAAAAGATGCAACATGGAGCCTAAATATCTTTATTTTTTCAAATATCTGCTTACAAATCTGTTGTGGAATCAACAATGACAGTCATTGAGTATTTTTAAGAGACTACAAAATAAGATTTTCCAGAGGGGAGTAAAATTCTGGTAAAAAAAAAAATTCTGGCACCTCATTAAAAGTATGTGATAAAGAATCTTTTCTGGAGAATCTGTATGGATAAATATGCCCCTTTCCAGGCTGACTGCTCCAGTAAATTTCACTGCTTTCACAACTTTTCTTTCTCTTCATCCCTGATGACATCCACTAAGAATATATATACTTTAACAGTGAGGGCATGAGGCTGTGAATATCAGCTGGTCCATCTCTTCTCCAAACTAAATCAAGTAGATAGAGAAGGAAGAATGCAAGAATGTGGATATAAAAGGAACAAGGAGGAGGAAGTGAAATAGGTAGAATTGAACAGATGTGTTAGATAATGCCAGAAAGCATCCTAGGGGGCTTAAGACTTCAATTTATACATTAGCTTGTTATTGGTTAGCTTTAGCTGCTACTTATTAGTTCACTACATCACCAGAGACACGTGTTCTTGTCCTGCTGTTAGAAGGCTTAAGGTGATGATGGTGGAAGTCATGAGTCTTTCCACCATGGCTCTGCCCCCTGCACTATTTTAGGAAAGGTCAAGGCATGTGAATCCTGTGGTACCCATTAGTCGGTCCCATGCAGCGCCCTTTGCCCTTCTCTGCCCCTTACTGTGTCACTCTAAGGCTTTTGTTTTTTGTTTTTTTGGATATTTTTTGCATGAGCAAAGGCAAGGACTTCTGAGTGAAAGGTTCCTTATTTTTCTAGAGTGTGAGAATGTGCATATTAAATAAAAAAATCATCAAAATAATTCAAATAGCTGTGTTCTGTACAAATGGAAATTTAGGAAGAGGACCTCTTAGAAAATGCTAAACTGAAAAAGATGAGATTTGATTTGAATAATGACAGAAAAGCATTGACCTCTGTTTTCTAAGGCTGTACTAAACACTGGCAGGACATGCTCCTGCTTTCTCAGTGCAAGAATTAGATTAAAGTCACTGCAATTTTGTATTAGATGGCTAAGGGGAAAATACCATCAACACTGAATCTCATTCTCAGCTGGTTTTCTATATTCTGTTCCATTTACTCAAAACTGGATCTTCCCTCCCTGCTCAGCCCTTTATGACTGACCATTCCTATAGCCTGTCTGTGCCTAAAAATGGGCTTTGTAGTAGGCAAGTGGGAGGAACCATTTGGTCACTCCTAGTCTATGATTTGCAAATATCTGGTTTGTCCACACAGTATCCTTGAGAGACATGACATACAAGGCTATTGACATTGACATTCATGAAATGATACCTTTCCTAAGTTGCAATATATGTTTGACCATTTCCAACATCCACTGAAACCTGTGTGCTTAATGCCACTGGCAGTATATGCTTTTCATCACATGTACTTTCATGCCAGCTGTATGCAATAGAAATAGAATTATTACTTTAGAAATTATTGAATTAAAAAGAGGGGGAAAAGACTTAAATTCTCTTCATAAGGAAAACCCTACCCAAACTCAGATAGATAGATTTATGTAAAAACATTTTGAGAAAGGCCGATAGATAGGAAAAAAAATAATTCTTTGGTTTAAACGTGTAAGAAATGTTTTATTAAGTACTTTTCTGGGTTGAATTTTAAAAATAATTGCTCAGGTAGTCTCCTTGGGGTAGTTTTACCTGATCAAGAGTGTAGTCCTCGACTTGACAAATTCAAGAAATCAATATTATCTGAGTTGATGAGGCTCATGAAGTCTGACTCATGTGAACCACATGCACAAGGGACTCAAGCACAAACTCATATATAAGCCCTATATAATAAGTAGAACAAATAATTACCATTTACTGAGTGCCTGCTGTAGTGACAGTTATAATGAAAGACTCTTCACCTACTGGGTGTATATATTGGCAAAGAAAATAGATGTGGAGCCAGACAGTGATGGGTCTCAGTCTCATACACTCCCTACTGGCTCTAAAACCTTAAGCTTTCTCATTTGTAATACAGGGGTGACAGCATCAACTCATAAGATTGATCTTATATGTGTAAAACACCAAGCACAGTATCTTTATAATAAGCATACTGTAAAATAACCTGTTGTCATTGTCATCATTGTCCTCTCCCTCCTTCTTACCTTCCCCCTTCTCATCATCATCATCAACCTACCTAACAGATCCTATTCTCCCTGATTCAAAGCTCAAGTTTTTTCCATACCATCATCCTGCCTGTAGGAAATGTGTTGACTAACCAGCACAATTTGCTCTAGAGGAAATCCTGCATAAGAAATCAAATTATAATCAGAAGGCAGCTAGTATAGAATGCCATGGAATAAGAGGAAATCAACTTGATAATGTTTATGGCTCCCAACTCTGGTTTCCTGATATATCTATCCCTACAGTGGAGCTGTTATTGGGGTTAATGGGGGTGACTGTTTCAATTGCTTTAGTTGTTCCTTGTTTTTAATAAAGTGTGGTAGAAGGACTCTGAGCATTGAGATCATCCAGGAGCTTGTTAGAAATGCAGAGTCTCAGCCCAGTCTCAGACCTGGTGAATTAAAATCTGCATTTTAACCAGATTCCTAGGTAATGCAAATGCTAAAGTTTCAAATAGTCAAGTTTGAGAAGCATCATCTTGGTATATTCCTCAATCTCTCTCTTAGGTACCTGGTCTCATTTGTTATATGCCGATTCTTACTAATTTCCCCCAATAAGGTAACCTTATCCCCAAGTAGTTTTATTTTCAAGCTGCTTTCAAGTTTTTACTAAATACCTTTTCCCCTCCTCTATCACTATATGAAAAAAAATTGCTATATAAAAGAAACTAAATAAGAAAACTTATTTTTTTCTGAGTTTTTATTTTAAAATGTCTCTGTCACTCAAGTTTTGGATCTTGGCAGATGGCCTCATTTTTATTTAAGAGACAATATAGTTTTATTGTGGTAGTTCTACTTTTTAGAGTTTATTTTCACAAGGTAATTTTTTTTATTTTATTTTCTGTCACCTCTTTGAAGTCTTTCATTATTTTTTCCTTATTTTGTTTCTCTGGTATGATTTCTCAATCGCTGCTGCTAAAGTAAGCTCAATGTCAGTCTGACACCAGCCAACTGGAAACCTGGCACTGCTTTTGGAAATTCTTGGTCTTCCAGTTTTTCCTAACAGAACATGGAGTTTGTCTGTGTTTGCAACCACTGATAAGTGGATATTCAATAATCCAGTAGTTCTTTTTAAAATTCATTTGGATTTTAAAGAGCATTCTATTATCATGGTCTACAATGAGTTTGGTCTCCAGGAAAAAAAAAAAAAGTTCCTATCAAGGCTAACTTTAAAATTTTAGAATCACTGAATGAACCCATACTTCATGGAGATAGCTTCTCTATAGCCTGTCAAGCTTCCACTTATCTGCCCTCTTCCATGAATTAGTAGAGCTGATAAAATACCAATCTGTAAATATAGTTATCTCCAGATTCTATCTCTCTGTTAAATTAAAACAAGGAGATCTGTGTAAACAAATTGGAGGTCCTTTTCTGCCTTCAGATTTATAGAACTAAGACACACACTATGTAAATGTTTGTATTTATCTGTGTGATACATCCATTTGGTTCTTAATCCTACATATTTAGACAGGATCATGGAAATCGTTTCTCCAGAGTTTGCATGAAAGCTTTCTCCAAAATCTCGTAAGACTATTTTTCATATTCTAAGTCAAGTCTCTCATTATTGTAGGAAATAGGAGGTAATTTTCATTCATTTTACTAAGCCTTGTTGTTTTGAGAGGTAAAAACACATGTCTAAGTCTGCTCCCCCAATCTCCCCCCATAAAATTGATGACTAAACCAAGTGTCGTAATCCAGGTGACTTGAGTTCTGAACTATGGCGCCATTAAATAGTGCATATTTCAGCAATTGGATGGTGAATTTAAAATTCATTTATTTATTATTTAAGAAAACCAGTGAAGGATTTCTGATTTATTTTACTAGGCTTTTCCTCCCTGGTAGCAGCTTCATTTAGTGACTAAGACTCTTTTTCTTCATGTTGTCAGCAGAGCTAAAAAGAAATTTAGCTCCACAAGGCTCCACAAATTTCAACAAGGGAGACTGTAACTTAGTTATACTGCACGTATTCAATTAGCTTGCGAATTTTATCTCTTCTACCAGTAAAAAGGGCTTAAAAATAAAACATTAAAATTCCAAAAAGAGCAAGAGGGTGTTTTTGGCAACAGAGTAACTCAACTGAAAGAGAGCTTAGTAGCTAAAAATGGTACTTTTGTTATTTTGTTTTCCTTTGAAGAAGTGCATGGGGCTACAGAGGTAGAAACTGACCATGCATAGGTACAACTGCTGCTGGGAGAACATCTCCTATGATGCTTGGAGCTGGAATTTGCTCCCTGTTTCTTTCTTCACACTTAGCAGCTAGCTCCTTTAAAAGAGAACTAGATGAGAGTCTTTCTAGTGATAGTTATTATTTTTTTCCTTCATGTTTCATCTGTTCATCCCCCCTTATTTTCATAACTTTTATACTTTTTTATGTCTTTTGCTTTTCTTATGTCTATATTGCCTTCTAAAACTAGCAAGTGCTACTTTATTTGAAGTGGAAGAACTTCAGCATTTCTACCAATTCTAAAATCAAATGTTTTTCTATGACCTAATATATGATTATCTCAGCACAGATGCTAACTCAGCTTTTTTAAAAAAAAAAAATTGGCTCAGTGGTAAATTGGTATTCTCTTAATCAGAACATGTATTGCCTACATAATAAAATTGATCTCTTCCTTTGACATTCAGAACCTTTATAGATCCAGTTCTTAATCACTTTTCTTTATTTTCTTTACTACAGCTCAGCTGACCCCTGTGTCCCAGACAAACCAGTTTATAAACCATTTTATATGGCTTCCCTTTCCTGATTATTGTGTTTTTTTCTGATGTTATTTCTTTTTATGAAAATGTCCTGCTTCTCCCTGTCCCCCAAATCCTACCTGCTTTCCAGCCAGCCCAAATACTAATTCTTGAGATCATCATAGAGTCAGGATATTGTCTCATGCAGTTTTATCTAAGATTTCCAACTAGAAATAAACTCTTTTGCAATCCATATATTATCCAAGATACTGCCTTACATATTGCAAATCTGGGGTTTCTTAGGTTAATGTCTTTTTTTGAGAAGCATGCAATCTTCAAGCCTGGCTACTTCATGATGGAACCATATTACACTTTTGTTCAGCTTCCTTATAGAGGAGTCTGTGAAGAATATAAGAAATTATACAGCTTCTGTTGACATCTTCATAGTCATTCACCTAGACAGCAGAACCTGCTATGGATCGAGTTCCATGGGATCCAAATAAATTCCAATAAAAATTTCTGATATTTCGGGTGAAACTGAATTTTTGGATTACCTCAGATCATAGTCTGCCTCTTTGCTCTTCTAGCGCCTGTACCTCTCACTCAGCACTGCTCACATTTTGGCTTATATTCTTCCAAAATCTTACATGGACAAAGTGCTCAGAAGTGCTAACTGAACCTATTTAAAAGTACACAGTGAAATGGGGGTATATAGCATCTTAAAAATAGCACGGGATAGTTAAAATTTGAGTATTTACTAGGAACAAAAGGCCTACTCTGTTCTTTCTAGTGGGCCCACTCTAAGGACCACTGAAGGACAAGCCGTCTTTGGAGAGAAGACAAGATGTATCTGAGGGCTGCCTGATCAAAAACATTTTGCACCCACTGGAGAAATGGTAGACTGAATTGACCTAACCAGTTTCTCTTCATGGGAGCATAGTATCCTCAGTAATTTTATTTAAATCAACATCCATCAGAAAGCAGTCTCCAAGACTGTTGATTGGAGAAATGAGAGTAAGAAGAAAGATGGGGAAAGGGATCCTGGTGTTCTGGAATTCTAGTTGAAGGAAACTTTGAGATTTCCTGTGTCCTCATAACACCAGAAAAGAGTCAGACACAAGATAGTCTCTACAATTCTAAAAGTGAGTGAGCCAGACCTCTCAAATGCTTGGAGATTTTTTATACCCTGGGCTTAAAGATTACTGCCATAGTGCATAACAAGTGCCAGCCAATAGGAGGTGTTCATATTTTTTTCTTTTTCTTTTTAATATTAGCAGTGATTATTTCTTAAGGGAGTGTCTTCATTCATTGGGCTGCTATTACCAAAATTTCATTCACTGAGTAGCTTGTAAACAAAAGAAATTTATTTCTTACAGTTCTGGAGGGTTGGAAGTCCAAGATCAAGGCATAGATGGATTCAGTGCCTAGCGAGGTCCCGCTTCCTGATTCAAGGATGGTGCCTTGTTGCTGTGTCCTCCTTTGGTAGAAGGGGTGAAGTCGCTCTGTGGGGCTTCTTTATATACCATCTCATTGGGGATTAGGTTTCAACATATGAATTTAGGGGGAACACAAACATTTATTCTATAGCAAGGTGTGTCCCATCTCTCTCATGTGCTAAAAGATAAATAAAGGTAAGAGCCATCAATTTAGAAGGTTTTCATTTGACAGAAGAGATGTAAATGGTAGAAAAGCTGGTAACTCCCCTAGGTCACACAGCTTCTTAATTGAAGAGCTAGAATCCATGTCTCTTGGTTTTCATTCCAATGCTGTTTGCTTAACAACACACTGTCCAGTTAATAGCTTCTCTTTAGTCTTTGGATGTCCCTGACAACTCTCACCACTTTTATTAAATAAAGTGCTTTCCAAGTCTATTTTTGCAAGAATCTTTAGGACCACATGTCCCCTATGTACCTAACTTACTACCCTAGTTTGTCACTTATGAGAGAAAAATTTTGGCTTTGGCCACACCACTCTGAATGAGCCTGATCTTGGCCATACACCACCCTGAACGTGTCTGATCTTGTATGATCTTGTAAGCCAAGCAGGGTCAGTCCTGATTAGTACTTGGAAGGGAGAAAAAGCATGCTCGTGAAAAATATCCACATACACCAAAGACATTCCTGGACACTAAAATGTTGAAGCACATCTGGAATGGAATAGCCTGAACAACAATCAGGTAAAGGTTTATTGTTTACTCTTTTTTTCTTGTTATACTAACTCTTACAAATTAGCTCAGGACACTCAATTTTGGAGGGACTGTCTCCTTATTATGGTGGTTGTCATTTTGATGATGAGGTGAGTAATTTCTTGGTACCTTATGAATTATCAAGGTCAGACTGGCTAAAGCATAATATGGCAAACAAGAGTGAGTCACTGAGTGACTGCTGCAAGGTTGCTCTGCTCTGTGATCTTGTGAGAGAGAGTTCCCTGCTTGAATGCTCTTTCAAAAGGGGTAAAAGACTTTGAAATCTATTTTTCTTACAAAGCCATTGTTCTTGCATTGTTCCCCACAGATACCTTTTTTCTTTAAGATATAAACATGCTCTGGGTGCTGAATGAATCCATCTTTATTTCTTGCAAACGAGTTTGGTTAAACTACTTTTATTTCAGAGTTTGCAATAGAACCAATAGACTACCTTTCTTTTTTTTCTTCTCTTTCTTTCTTTCTTTCTTTTTTTTTTTTTTTTTTTTGTTCTGGCAGGATAAGAGTCCTGGGTGCCTGTTCCTAAGGGGGCTTGAGGTTTAAAATGATAACAATAAAATTATAATAACATGAGACTGAGAGTATGTGTGTGTAAGGAAGGAAGATGGTTAACTCCAAGCAGCAGCCAGTCCCAGCCTTTCTCTCTTATGCTTTACATGGTATCTCATTGATAATGAAAAGAAATATAATGTGAACCACAAATGTAATTTTAATTTTTTAGAAGCCATATTAAAAATAAATTAAAAGAATCAGATGGAATTTATTCTAATAATAGATTTTATTTAATCTAGTGCATCCAAAATATCACGTCAGCATGAATTAATATAAAGTTGCTAATCAGATATTTTACATTTTTTTACATTAAGTCTTAGAAATCTAATTAATATGCTATGCCCAAAGCATACGTCAGTTCAGACTACCCACATTGCCATGCACAGTGGCTACTATATTGGACAGCACAGTTATAGAGTGAAAACCAGCCCCCAAGTTTAGCATTCGAGATCATTCATAATCTGTCCTCTAATGTTGGATTTTTTAACTTCTTGTGCCCCTACACCTTCTGTATTCCAGCTTTACTGTAAGTTTACTTCTTATTTCCTGAACATGATATAGACTTTCATCTTTTTATGTCTACAGTGGCCTTTGCCTTTATTTACTCTTTCCATGTTACAAAACACGTCCCAACTTTACAGGCAGCCTGTTATGGCTTTTCATGGGCTTTGATTGAGATTTCATTTCAATTTCATTGCTTAATAGTTAGGTGACCTTATGCAAGCTGTTTAGTCTCTATGAACTACATATTACCTATCTTTAAAAAGAGGATAATAACTACACTGCCTGTGTGCCTGTGTATGTGTGAATCTGAGAGGGAATAAATCAATATAATGAATATAAAACTGATATAATGAATGTAATAAAAACGATACATGGTGCAGTAGTTCCCAGAACATAATAGCTAAAATTCTCCTTTCTGAGTTGCTTCCCTAGTTGCTTTTGTGAGTAGCACTCCCACCCCCATCTGCCAACAGTGCCCCACACATGCTCTTCAATGGTGGGGGAGCTTACTCTTAAGTAAGCTTCTCATTCTTTTTATTTTGCAGTCTCACCTGCTTATCTTAGTCCCATCTTCAACACCCCTGTTCTGTCTTTGCTCCTCAGTTACCATTATCATCTCTTTTTCTTCTTTCCTTCTGCCAAAATGCTAACAGCAAAATTCATAGCCTCTGGGTTTTTTTGGAAATGAATGACTTTGGTACCAAGCAGAGCTGCACAGGTGCCCTTCCATTGGGGCTGAGAGCCAAAAAGCTACCACTGAAAACTATGCCCAGCTCAGGGTGACAGCACAGCCAGTTCTATCCCCTGCTGTAATAGTTTCCTAGGCAACCAATACACACTGCCTCTGGAGGAAATGCAAGGAAGTAAAGTCAAAACCTGCATCATTTCCACAGTTTTCTACATATTTCAAGTGCTAAAAATATTTTAAAAATATGGATAACTGAACATATGTTTTATTATTTCATGTCATGTTGGTTATGGCCTCTGTCATATCTCTAATGGAATTGCTAGCTAATTCCTAGCCATGGTGTTGTATGAGTAAAATTTTGGTTATTTCTAGTGGCATAAGGTTTATAGTTTTTTAAACAGCAGTCTTGCCCATCTTTCATTAGATTTAACCCTGTATTTGATGTGTATGATCTTTTATGAATAATATAAATTTCCTACTTTAATTTCTGTTGCTAATATGTAAAGGTACAATTGAATTCTGTTTTGTATCCAGAAAACTTGCTAAATCATTTTATAATTCTAATAGTTTCTATGTAGATTATTTGACTTGATATTTCTATCAAGTCACTTGCAAATTACAAGAATTTGAATTCTCCATTTCCTTATCACTTTTTTTTCTTGCTTTAACATTTTCTAAAACTTCTGGTACAGTGGTGAGTAAAGTGGAAACAGTGGACAGCCTTGTCTCGTTCCCAAAATCAGGAAAAGTCTTCAACATTCATCATTAAGTGTACTATTCTTGTAGTTCTTTTGTGTATACTCTTCTATTCCTATTTGCTAAGAGGTTTTTTTAAAAAATAGCAAATGGAAATAGATTTTGTCCTATTCAAAATTTGTTAAAAGGGTTTTGAAAAATTACACATGGAGATATAATTTTATCAAATACTCATTCTGCATCTACTGATATAATCATAGGATTTTTCTCCTTCCTTTTGTAAATATGGTGGTTTAAAGTCATTGATTTTTAGTTGATAAACCAATGTTATATTCCTGAAATAAACCCAACTTGGTCATGATGTATTATACTTTTGAGTCATTGGATTTCTTTTGCCAATATTTTGTTCAGGATTTTTGTAATTATGTTCATGACAGAGAGCTGTTGATTTTTTCTTTCCTCGTAATGTCTTTAGTAAGTTTAGGGATCAAGGTTATTTTAGCCTCTTAAAATAAAGCATGTATTGGCCTTTGGCTCTATAAGGTATCATTATGTCCATCTATCCATCAATTTATCTATCCATTGATTCATTCATTCCACAAACATTTATTGAGGGGCAATATAACATAGTGGTTAAAAGTGTATATTCTAGGCTGCCTATGTTTGAATCCTTTTTTTAGAAAAAAAAAAAACTTATTGTGACTGTATTAGTCATCTATTGTTGTATAACAAATTTCCACAAACTTAGCAGCATAAAGCAACACACATTTATTACCTCATAGTTTCTGTAGTCAGGAATCTGGGAACAGATTAACTGAATCCTCTGCTTCAGAGTCTCTCACAAAGCTGCAAGCAAGGTGTTGGCCAGGGCTAGGATTTCTTCCGAGGCTTGATGGGGCGGGGGGTGTTCCATGGTTTGAATGACTGTAGCCTCTCCAAAGTTCAGGTGTTGCCAATGTGATAGTATTAAGAGGTGATTAGGTCATGAGGGCTCCTCCCTCATAAATGAGATTCAGTGCTCTTATAAAGGGCTTGACAGAGGGAGTTGGGCCCCTTTTTGCCCTTTCAACCTGTGTCATGTGAAAACACAGCATTCTTCTCCTCCAGAAGATACAGTGTTCAAGGCACCATCTTGGAAGCAGAGAGCAGCCCTCACCAGATAACTGAATCTGCTAGCACCTTGATTTCAAACTTCCCAAACTCCAGAAATGTGAAAAATAAATTTCTGTTCATTGTAAATTACCCAGTTTCAGATATTTTGTGGTGGCAGCTCAAAATGGACTAAGATAGGAGGAATCTGCTTTTAAGTTCAGGTGACTGTTAGCAGGATTCAGTTCTTTGCAGGTTGTCAGACTGAGGACCTCAGTTACTTCTTGGCTATAGGCTAGAGTCTACTCTCAGTTTCTTGCCATGTGGGCCTTTCCATATGGCAGCTTACTTCATCAAAGTCATAAACAGTCAGTAGAGTCTGATAGCTAGATAGAAGTTATAATATTAGGTAACATGATCACTGATGGAACATCCCATCACCTTTTGCCATGCTTTATTGGTTAGAAGCAATGTACAGGTCCTACTCACACTCAAAGAAAGGGGATTAAATAAGGTGTGAATACCAAGATGTGGAGTTAATCAGGGGTCATCTTAGAGTCTGTCCACTGAAGTATGTTCAACATATTACTTATATGTGCATTAGGGTCTTCATCTACTAAGGGAAGACTATAATAGCACCTATGCATACGGCCATTAGGAATGCTAAATCATGTAATTTAAACAAAGCAGCCAGAATAGTACTTGGCATATAAAGCATTGCATTAGTGTTTGATGCAATTACAGGTTGAATATCGCTTATCTGAAATGCTTGGGACCAGAAGTGTTTTGAATTTAGGATTTTTCAGATTTGGGGAGGTTTGCAGAATACTTAGTGGTTGAGCATTCTTAATCTGAAAATGCAGAACCCAAATGCTTCAGTGATATTTTCCTTTGAGCATGATGTCAGCATTCAAAAAGTTTTGGATTTTGGAGGATTTCAGATTTTGGATTTTTGGATTAGGGATGCACAACCTGCTAAATGCTTGATAGTATTACTCGGTGTGGGGGACTTCCTGAGTAATGGGGACAAAATCCTTGCCCTGATGGTGTTTACAATATAGTGGAGAAAGACAGGAAATGAATACATAATTATATAATTTAATGAGTATTGATGGTGGTGGGGTGTTACTATTTTATATAAAGTGATCAGGGTAGTTCTTATTAGTGGCCTGAAGGAATGGAAGGGGCAAGTCTCTCATATATCTTGGGGATAGCAAGAGTGAAGTCTTTAAGATGAGATTGTATTTACTTTAAGAACCACATGGAGGCTTGCTTTGAAACTATACATTATAACTTATAAATATTCATGGGAGTTATTCAGAGATGACAGTTTATTCTCAGAGAGCTCCTCCATGTATGCAAAACACTACTCTCTAGAACTGTTGCAGAAAATGTGTAAAACACTAAGAGGTCATGCTCAACAGGAACAGTGAAAAGGTCAATCTAGAATCCTGGAAGGCCAAAGCTGAGATGCCTGGGGTGATTATCATAATTTTGATTGAGTTAAATCCAGCTGTAACAAATGCTATCGCAGCAATGTATTAATAAGAACAGTTGAATGTCCCTTATTTCTTTTTAAGCTATTCATAATTCAGTTAATTAAGCTTTTTGAAATGATACAAAAGCCTAATGTATATTTCCTTCTAGCCCATATTTTCATAGTTTTTACATAGTTCTAATCAGAATACAGATGCATTTGTCTATTCCCTTTTTATCACTGTAGTGTTTTATAAATGAAATATATTCTGTTACTGATGATCAGCAGGGTTTTGGTTTTTAGTAATTAGTCTTTAGTCTTTTGGTTTTTAGTAATTAGTCTTTAGTCTTCCACCATATTGGTGTATCCAAAAAACTTGGTTTTATGCTCCTGGGCAATTTGGTTTTATTACTTTTATTTTTTTTGTTTGCTGTTGAAAAATTAGATGCTGTTAACATTTCTGACATGATACCTTTTTCTTTCTTTAAATTATTTTTAGAATAAAATCTCAAGAGTGAATTACTTGTCCAAAGGACCTGAAGACTTTTATGTAGCCCGTGTATTTCAATTCACATTGACTAGGGTATATTCTTTTGGTAGTAACACAAAATATCACCATAGCTGGGTGATAAACTAAATTTCCATAGACTTTACTATTTCTGAACATGTCCTTTACTCCCATACACTTAATGTTATAATCTATCAGCAATTTAAAAATCCAGTTTTTATCCCTTCAGGCTATAAACAGAAATCTTATTCTTAGTACTCTCTATGCTAATTGTATGAGTAACTGGGTATTTTTATTTCACATAGTAGTTTAGAGTAATCTGAATATTTGGATAGACTTCTAATTCTATTATTTGCTACCAGTGTGGCCTTGCGAAAAGTATATACCTGTTCAATTCCTCAGTTTCCTCATCTGTAAAATGAGGATAATAAGAATACCCACCTTAAGGCTTTGTTTCAGTTAATATGTGCAAAATGTTAATGTGTAGGATAGGGCTCAATAAATGTCAGCTGTTACTATTATAGCATGTGTTCCTCAGTTATCATCCAACGATCTTGTTGAACCAAACTTGAAGGGATAGGAGTTTGCTTGAAGCTTTAGTAGCAGCTACCGGCAGACTGGAGTCTGCTAGCACTGCGGAAGACAGTATAGTTCAATATATGTCACATGGCAGGCCAAATCTCTCCTGTGGCTATATGTGTTTATCCTATATCATTTTGTTGTTGTTGTTGTTATTATTAAATTAGTTGTTAGAATTTAAAAATTTTGAAATTTCACATACAATCCTGATTTGTTACTTTCCTTTTTAAAAAATTAAACGATAAAGCTAACCATCAGCTAGAACAGAGTAGCAACTGTTTTCATTAGAAGAGGTTCTGAAAAGGACTACACATTCATTCCCCAAGGGCTATGTCCGCCTCATTCCCTGTTGCTTATACTTTGCCTGCTTTATTCATTTACATTACTTTTCTGGCTTCTAGAGAATTTGCATTTGCCTCTAACAGCACAGTGAATGAGATCTTGACCTCTGAAGATCAAGACGCCTGGGTTAGAATCCTTTCTCTGAACTACTCACTGATGAAAATCCAAGTCACCTGATTGATCATGTACATCACTAGACATTGCAGAGCATCCAGGGCAGCATATATTTTGTACCAGGCTCCAGGATATCTCATGAGAGACGCTCTGTTTGTTTTAGCCTTGGCCTTCAGGCCAAAGACATCCTTTCCTCTACTCTACGAGAAGTGTGAATTAACAAAATTACAAGAAATAGTAGAATGTCTAAAATGCTGGTGAAAAAAGTCTGTGCTCTTTCTGGAAAGACTGAAAATGGTTACTTTGAAACAGTGGGGAATCCTTACCACTAGCACTAAGCTTCTATTTTTATGCCTAGGAGAGTTTTTGAAGCCATTACTCTATGTTCTCCAGTCTTAAAATGCATTATTCACACACAACATAGTTTGGAAATGGCAGAGAGACTGATCTCATGATAGAGGTGTGCAGTTTTACCGTGGCACTAGCTGACCATCATAGTACAAGGGATGGGTAGACTGGAGCTAATTGGCTCTTTTGGGCTTTTGAGAGTTAGTGTTTAGGTTCCAACTGAGCTCTGCATTTTTCCTTATTCACAGTGTAATTAATAGAGAAGGGGACTATTGTACATTTGCATGAAACTCCAACCTCAATACACATATCCTGGGGGCTAAAGAAAACAGTATGCAGTTGCTCCTCATTAAATTTGGGGTTTCCGGCTAAGCAGAGTAGGCAAAAAAAGCACAGTGATGAAAAACCGAATAGACCTTAGTCTATTGCACTGCTACTCATGTCCTGTAAGACCCAGGGCAATGTATTTAAATTATTATTGACTTAATTTTTTATCTATAAAATGGGGCAACATTAATACCTCTTTCATAGGATTATGTGAAAGAATGCATATTAAATACTTAGGATATAAATAAGCACTCAGAAAATAGAATTGCCTATGGTTTTCCCTCTGTATTAATTCAACATGATGAGGAATTTCTATACAGCGATAAATGAAAGTCACACAGGTCTTGCCATCACAGACCTAAAGTCTAGTAGGGTTTATGCTAACCTAAATATATTTTTGTCTTATAGCACATCCATTGAGAGGTTGACAATCTGTCTCTGAATCTCTAGCCCCACTCTTACTCACTCTGTGACATAAGGCATCATAAACTTTCTGTTGCTCTGCATTCTTATCTATTAAATTGGGACAATAAGACATACCTTGTAGTGTCGGGCACAAGGTAACTAATAATAATGAAGAGGGGGAGAAAAGCTAGCATTTGTCACATCTATTCTATTTGTTATTACATTTATCACAGATAGTTAATGTACTAACTTTCAGATATATCAATTTGTTTATACCCCACAGTTACTTATAAAGTAGTTTTGTTTTTTTTTTTTTTTGGTCCCATTTTATAGATGAGGACACTAAGGCATAAGAAGCAAAATACTCAAGCCATGTCAGTTGTTTTGATTGGCATCATTAATAAAATTAACATCTTTCAAATTCACGACAATTAGATTTAAATCATAGTTTTTCATTCCTTTTTAGTAATCCTATTACATCTATATAGCTTATCTAACTTTCTGTGGATGAAAATGTGGGGTAATTGTTATGGCATGCCCTTGAAGAGCAAGTTTCACGGCTCACACAGGAAGTCGTCTGCCTGTTTGTGTTAACTCCGGAATGAATTTTACATCCTTCTCTTCACTTGGCAGATTTAACTGAAGAGTTGATCGAGTGAGGCTGTCAGGCTAACCCTTGAGACTAGGAATAAAAATTTTGGACAGTGAACATTGGCAGGCAGAGGGCTATGTAACTAAAAGACTAGATGAAATGAGTATTTTCAACCTGTTGAATCTCTTAACCGTTTTTATCCACAGCCTGTATCTGTGAAGAAAAGCACAAGTGAGGGTACTCTGAGCTAAAATAAGTAGACTGAGGGATCTTACACACAAACTAAGACTGACATCCTTGCTTGATGTGCTGTTTAAACCACAGAGAAACTGTGCTGTTTCCACTGCTGTCAGCTCTGTGATGAGACACCACCTTCCAGGCTATTTCTAGTTGCACGGCTTCTCTTCACTTTCAAACACCTCTTAGCCCCTTCCCCTGCTTCACTTTCCTCCATAACACTTACCCCTCTCTGTAGATTATACACTTTACTTATTTAATGTCTATTCCTCACACTGGTAGAATATTAGGACCTGCTTGTGCTGATTTGCAAGAGCAGATTGCTAAATGTTCAGGAATTTTGCGAGCTAGTTGTTAAATTGGCTATAGTGGGAGCATTTACACCATGGAAATTGGTAAATGCTACAAATGGCACCTTATCTTTTTCAGAGAGGTGATTTACCAGCACACTATTGCCTTCCCCTCATTAAACATAAGATCCATGAGAGAAGAAATTTTTGTTTATTTTGTGCACTGTACTTCCCTCCTAATCAGAAAGGTGCCTTTCACATAGCAATTAAAAAGTGTTTGTTGAAAAAGTATGAAATGAGCATATGAGTGAGTAAACCAGTGAGTGAATGAATAAATGAATGAATGAACAAATGAAAGTCATTCAGCGCCTGTCACATGGTAGTAAGACTAATCATCATACCTGCTTTTCTTGGTGCAGTGACTGAGTGAGGCACAACCTGGGCATGGAGAGAGCTTAGTTGCTAAATGGATTTTACTAAATCCCAGTGTAGAGTTGAGTCACAAAACTTGAACACCAAGTCTAGAGTTTTGAGTTTCTCTCTTCTTGACTCTAACTTTGGCCTTTGAGCCAACAAAAATTTTTTAGCTAGATTTAGTAAGTCAAGCTTTTCATTGCTTAGTCACTAAAATGGAAAAGAGCTAAGAATATGTAAACAGAAACCTGAAAAAAAATTGCATGTGCCTTGTGGAAGTTAAAACAATTTGGCTTGAGCTTCCTTTCATTTCCCCAGCTCATATTTATACTTATAAGTCACTCTAAACAAGAATGATACCTAATTTTTTAGCTTGATTATTTATAATTATATTACATGCACGTTCTATCATACAATATTATGGATTGCCAAGAACTATATTACTTTGTGTCACGAACTCTGGTATTGACTTAATATACCTCCCTTTCTGGAAGGAAACTAGACATTCGGAAATAAAGCATATGGTCAGGATTGAAAATAGACTACCTAAAATATAATCAAGAATTTATTTTTGTTGTTTTTTTTCCTCAAAATTATCTCATTGGTTTTTTTCTTGATATTGATGCCAGAATGGGTTACTAGATTCCAAACATCATCGTTTGCTTGATATGGCCTTGAGAAAGATGGGATTGGGTCTGGAGGGACTTGAATTTGAGGGAAAAAATATCCCAGGTTTAAAAAATTATGAAAGATATAGAAAAAGGAGAAGTTGAGTTTGTTCATTAACTTCTTAGAATGGGGGCAACTCTTGAAACTGAGATAAGGTGGTGTAAGTACAATGAAAACACTTTTGCTAGTGAATGCTGAAATATAGTTGAAGATGTAGATCTAATGAGTGAACCCCATCTGTGATTAAGCAAAGTTGAAATTTCTAAGGGATGTTTTAAAACATCCCTTAGAAATTTCGAAGGACAATGATACCATTTTATATTAAGAGTCTTTTAGGATCTATTATCAGAATAAAAATAGCTTCTATTATATTTATGTTTATGATGTGATCTGCTCTCTGCTTTATAATATCTATACTTCTTTATAAGCATCTCACTTTTTAAACAACCTTAAATGATACTGTGAGGTAGATATTTGTATTAGTTAAGATGCTTTAGGAAAAAAAGTGTCAGAATGCCAATTTAAAGTGGCTAGACCAGTAAAGAAAGAGGAATTATATTACAAATTTACAAGTCCAGAGTCAGTGTGGGCTGCTGGCAAGAGAAGAACAGAGCTCTAGCTCCCTTTTCTTGGCTCTGTTACTGTGTCCCTTTCCATGTATCAACTTTGTTTTCCCATTTAACTGAAAGTTAGCTGCCAGTTGGATCTAGGGCATGATGTTTTGTTATTCTTATCCAGTGGGAGAGGGGGAGAATCTAAGCATAAGTCCTTTTCTTTAGCATGTTTAGGCAAATTTATATCATATGACCACACTGGGACCAAACACCCTCTCCAGGGAAATGGCTAGTGCTGCTTGTCTGAGTTCTGTGGTCCTTGACCAATTAATTCACCAGCAAAGCAGACCAACTTACAAAGATTGGCTCACCAATAAAGATACACCCCTGGAGCAAGTGAGTTGGGTCCACTTTCTATGTGTCTCATGGCTATGTGAGGAGAGAGATGATCCTTGAAAAACATCAGGGGCTTGTTAGAAAGGATAAAGTGGGTGCTGAATAGGGAACAGACAACTAATTATCACTGCAGTCTTATTATCCAGAGTTTACAGATGTGGAAGCCAAGAGGTTCATCAAATTGTCCAAGATCAGGCAAGTAGAAGGAGGAGGAGAAGAAAGAGGAGGAGGAGAAGGAGTAAAGGAGAAGGAAAAGGAGAACAAGAAGGTGGCACACTCTTGTATAGCACTTAACTGTGTCAGGCACTGTTTCATGCACTTTATATAGCAATAGAAATGAACACATTTAATTTTCACAACAAGCCTAAGATGCAGGTGCTATTATTATGATTGCCTCTTTACAGTTGAGAAAACAGGCACATGGAGTTTATGTACCTTGCCCAACTGCACATAGCATATCCAGTGGAGCTGGGATTTGAATGCAGGAAAAAAAGGCAGATCTGGAATACATGGTCTTAACCATTCTACCAGCATCTCCTGACTAACCTGTCCCATATATAGCTTTTGGTTTTACTATGAGACAAACTAGTGGATGGACTGTTAGAGTATTTGTTTATTCTTGTGGGACTAATCCCTTGCTTTTTGGATCTCACAATTTATGCAGCTTGCCTCAACTTGAAATAGCCAGTCTACCCAATCTACCCAAAGTGCTACCCAAAGTGCTGATGACTTTATCTTTGATTATCAACTCTGTTTTATTGAAGGAGAATGAAGTCCTGTGAATTGTCTTAAATTCCACAATTTTCCAAAAAGGTTGCCTGTACTTCTTTATGTTTATGTCACTGTCTTGTTGTAATCCTTATCCCATGTTAAGTGAAGAACAGTACAGGTTAAGAGAGAGATGACTTGTAAATTAGGTACATTAACAAAAAGAAGAAAAAAGCATCACCTGAAAGACTTAATTCTGTTTGATCAAGACATCAATATAACCATTAAATGAATTCTCTTTGAAAAAAATTTCATTTTTGTCTTATCATCCTTCTTCAAAGACTAGAGAAGGGAATGAGAAAACTCTACTTCAGAAGAGGAGCTAAGATTGAGGCAGAGCCCAACTCACAGAGCAATCTGAATTTCGAATTAAGTCTTATTCATACATTCCAAATATAGCTTAGTGTGGTGGGCTACGTGTATAAGTACTTACTTCGTAAAAGGAAATAAGTTTGAAAATTTTATTTCCTAGGACACTAAAAAAAAAAATCACTTCCAGAAGAATGCATGTGCTTCTTAGTGCATATGCCAGAGGTTGAGGAATGAAGGCATAGCCAAGTGGCAGACTTAGATTTAAGGGGACTCACTGCTCTTCAGTTGTGGCTCCATCTCTCTCTCTCAACAACTGTATGAATTTTCTGGAACTCAGTTCCCTAGTTTACAAAATGTTTTTGTAGGGGCACATGATGGGTTTGACTATTATTCAAAGTTGTTCTACCTCTGAAATCTTCATTGATAAAACCTCACCCACCGACTTGCTTATTCTCACCAACTATTTATCAGTGCTAACCCCTCCATCTTTCCTGTGGTTCTCTTTTCTCAGTTTTTTCTTAGACTCTTCTTGACATCACTTCTTTTCCTACCCAACTTTTACTCTTAGCATCTTGGCAACAGCTTCATTCCCATTTCCCTACTTAGACTTTCTTCGAGGGTGGTGGTTGTAACTAATATTTCCCTAGAATTCCCCACAGCTCTTAAGATGATACCAGTTATATATGAAATAGCTGCTCGGTGACACTGAAAATGATAAAATAGTGAACTAAAACATTGCATGTGAGTCCATTCTCATGAGCTCTATCCTATTAATATTTACTTTGTGAAGACAAAAATAAGACAAAGCAAACAAATGAAACAAAAGGGCATAATCCTCTTCAAAATAAATGCCATAAGTAAAGTAAAGGATTCTCTCCTGAACCTTGTTGTTGATGTTGGAAAAGGCATTTTATGAAGTTGTTCTAATAGATGTTTTCATTAGTACATATTAAAATTATTAATAAAAATACAAGACTGTTTAAAATGAATGTCTTGAGGCTTTTTGAAATGGCTTTAATTGGGGAATACAATACATTATTATTATATGTTATCAGAAAAAATTAATGCTTCTCTAGCAGAAGAGTAAGTACTCCAGATGTCAACATTATCTGTATTTGAAGATGTCTGGGGTATTAAAACATCTGCACAATGTATTTCTTCCTATTTAACATGTTCAATTCTTTTTTTTTTTTTTTTTTTTTTTTTTTTGGAGACAGAGTCTCACTTTGTTGCCTAGGCTACAGTGAGTGCCGTGGCGTCAGCCTAGCTCACAGCAACCTCAAACTCCTGGGCTCAAGCGATCCTCCTGCCTCAGCCTCCCAAGTAGCTGGGACTACAGGCATGCGCCACCATGCCCGGCTAATTTTTTCTATATATATTAGTTGGCCAATTAATTTCTTTCTATTTATAGTAGAGACGGGGTCTCGCTCTTGCTCAGGCTGGTTTCGAACTCCTGACCTCGAGCAATCCTCCCGCCTCGGCCTCCCAGAGAGCTAGGATTACAGGCGTGAGCCACCGCGCCCAGCCCCATGTTCAATTCTTATAACAATAAAGATAAGGAAAAATAAACAAAAGAACTTGAGATACATTAAAAATGGTTAACAATGCATAAATTAAGAATATATCAAATAATTCATTTGTTTATTTTTTAAATGCAAGCAATTTTTTTAGCTAGTGAATTCACTTAAGTGAATGCTGTGTGCCCACGGTAGTCCATTCTATTCCTGTGATGGACTGCCTGTGTTCTTAGCCTTTCGTGAGTCACATTAAGTGAGGGCAGATGTAAATAGGCTGATCATCCTAGAGGTCCATCGTCTGAATTGGACCCCTTGTTGGACTCCTACATTGGCCTTGGGTTCCTGAATCCACACCAGCATTCATGGGATTGGCCCCAAACAAACCAGTCCTTAAAAAAAGGCATGGGTCTAAGTGTCACCAGAGAGTTTCCAACCACTCAGACTATGAAATAGCCACCTAATAGTTTAAACTCAGACTCTTCATTTCTTCTATCATGTTTCTTTTCTAGCTAACATACCCTAGATTGAAAGGAGGGTAAAAAGAAACCATAGGAGCTATGTTTTTCCTGCTCTCACATTCCTCCTTTCTATTCTACTAATAGGTGCCTTTCAAATGGATATATACAAAACAGTTTGCCTGAACTTTAATGACTTCAGAAATCTTTACTTATAAACATGGAATTAACTTCATGAGGTAATGTTCTCATTGGTTTAAATTAGAGTGAAAAACAGTATGCCTGCTGGTAACAGGAGTTAAATTTACTACTACAGAGAAATATAGATGCTCTGTGTTCTTGAAAATTATATGGTATGAGTTCCCTGAAAACTAGACCTCCTTTTCTGAGGAAGTGTTTCCTCTTGTTTCATTATTCAGATGTTTCAATCCTTCAGATCCCATGGTGAACTGAGAGCAACCAAATATTGTTTATGATCCTCTTGTTCCAGGAAAAAACTAATTATTTTTGAAAATCAAAGACTTATATTAATATGAGCATGACTGTTTCTATAACACTTGTATAAGGGTTCTCTAGAGAAACATCAAGGAATTGGCTCACACAATTATGGAAGCTGAGAAGTCCCAAGGTCTGCAGCTGGCAAACTGGAGACCCAGGACTGTTGGTGGTGCAGTTTTAGTCTGAGTCCAAAGGCCAGAGAACTAGGAGAGCTAAGTTCCAGTCTTAAAGCCAGTAGGTGCAAGACTCAAGAAGAGCAAATGCTTCAGTTTAAGTAAGAAGGCTGGGAAAAAGCCAACCAGCTCAAAGCAGCCAGGTTGGAGGACTTTCTCTTCCTCAGCCTTTTCATTCTATTCAGGTTTTCAGTTGATTGGATCAAGCCCACCCACGTTCAGGAAGGCCATCTGCTTTACTCAGCCCACCAATTCAAATGTCAATCTCATCCAGAAACAATCCAGAGACACACCCAGAATAATGTTCGACCAAATGTCTGGACATTCCATGGCCCAGTCAAGTTGACACATAAAATTAACCATCACATCACTCTTGTATTCTTATAATAAACAGTTTGAAGGAAATACTGTAAGAACCACAAAGTCTTTGTGTTGGAGATAAAAACTCTTACCTGCTTTGGAATTTTTATGGTGTAATTTGCTTAACTATTCTTTCCTAAGACCTTAAAAGAACAATGTTGTGATTTATAAATAGAACTTTAGAAGTTTTAGAAATTTTAATAGAATTTATAAATAGTAGGAGGGTCACTTACCCTTCAAGGTAATTATATAGAACATATAGAAAATAATACATATTGTTTAATATGATTTTTACAACAGGCCTATCAGGGTGCTTTGATAGTTTTAGTCATTTCACAAATGAAGAACTAAGGTCAAGGTCAACCAGTTGAGTGGCAAGAGGTCCCTTACAGAGCTAACAAGTGGCTAAGCAGAAATTTGACTGCAGGGCCAGTTCCATGAGTATGAGAACTATGTAGTTAGTTTCACAGGGCCCTGTGCTCAGAAGGACCTGTGCTTGGTTTAATGTTTTGCTGTAGCCCTCTTGAAATTTATAAAAAAATTTTTTAAACAAGGGGTCCTGCATTTTCATTTTGCTCTGGGCCCTGCAAATTCTGTAACCAGTCACATCTCTCGAGCTATAAAGCTGCTTCTATTCCATCACACCTCTTCCTAGAGATGAATTCTCTCTTGATGAAACAATTCCAGCAGGAATAGCCCCTACTTGTTTACTGCCAACCTAATGACACCATAGCCGTAGTCTGCCTGTCCCACTTAGGTAGATTTGGTATCTTAATTGGTTACTATATTGAACCTTGCATATGACAAATATCTGAAAGGCCAGCTTTTAGCTTTCTGGCTAAGTGCCAGATAGCAGGAAACAAAATTATTTTGTGTAGTTTACTAACCCCTTTTTGTTTTTCATTTCTTCTAAACACATTCAATTTGTTTTTCATTTCTATACATGGAGGCATTTCTACTATGTTCTAATATATTTAATTCTATCTGGACTTATCTAAAATCCATTGGTTTTCTAAAATTGACTGCCTCCACTGATATATTTGATTATTAATAATAAACATTTATTTAGTGTTGAGCATATGGTTTAAGCCATTTTCTGTTAAATCAAATGTTTTGCAATCTAAATTGAGAATGTCAGCTTTGAGGTTAGGGAGGTTGATTGACATAATTCTTGTTTTCTCTCTCTTTTATCTTAAAGCATTCAACATGTAGTTTTCTAATGTAAGAGTTGGAGAAGTGGTGTGGTGTATTTTTGAAATTTACTTTCATCAAACCCTAAAATAAATTTTTGTTTCAAGTTATATATAAGATAGTAACCATCACTTAGTGTTTTGAATTGGGACAGTTTCTTTTTCTTAATAATACACATTCCCCCTTTTATTTTAAAGTTTTCCCTCTAGTCATCGCATATTGCCACAGTTTGGGGGAATATGTGAAACCATCTGTTCTAACCCCCTTGCTTCCCAGGTGAAGAAACTGAATCCAGAGGGACATAATGGGACTTGCTCAGGTTGCACATTCAAATAGTGATGGAGCAAAGGTCAGCATGTAAATCCCCTGAATTTAAGTCCAGTACTCTTTTATTATACCACACAAATCTCTTTTGATGCCTAAAATCACTAAAATTTCTTTTTTAATTTTCTGTACATGATAAATATTTATACAGCCTTGCGCCTCAAGTTAAAGTTTAGCTTACCAAGGCCTTATGAATATGAAAATCACAAATCCAGAGGGAAATGTTAGCTTTTTGGTAAAAGGGCAACAGTGTTTTTGAAATACTCAGTGTCATGTCAGGGAAAACAAAACAAAACAAAACAAAACTTCTGCTTTTCCAATTAAATTTTCCTAACAAACAGCAATGCTTCTGCATTGTTTTGGTAATTTTATAACAATGTAACATATTTTATACAAACAAATTGCCTAGCAAAAGGTGTCAGTAAACGCATGTCAAATTAAGTACACTGTGAAAATAACGTGGTTGAATGTGGTACCGTAATAAGGAATACTAGCAAGGTGGCCTTGTTGAAAGATAGTTTTTTCTCACCAAGATGCTAGTTTTTTGGTTGCTAGGGAAAAAAACCTGAAATACATTTGCAATAAAGGAAAATTGTGAATTCTGTGCAACTCAAAACAGATCTAATGAGGATCCTTAGAAACATGGCAATTGATTCCAAATTGCTGTATTATTAGTATCAAAATACTTTTCTCCTTAATCTATCCACCTGGGCTATGCTCCAGGGATATGGTATAATTGGACTGACCAGGCTGTGTAACATGAGATAGCCAATTACAAGATTTTTGCTGATAGTTGCAAAATATGGTTTGTAAACAAGTGTTCAGATTAAATATTTCTTAGTGCAGAATCTTTTCAAAAGATATCCTGTTTTTCTTTTCTATTCATGACCAATATACCTAACATTAACAGGTTCATTCCCACTATTACAGGGACCTTTCAATCTTACACAAAGATGTTACTCATTAAGAAATAATATATTTGTTTCTTATTGTGATGCCTCACCCCAAAGAATAAAAGCAGCCTGTCCCTGTTAGGAAAAGAACCCCACAGATATGGAACCTAGAAGTTAGAGTCAAACACTGATCATCCTTTTACACTCCTCACCATACCAAATCATTTATCTTAACTAGATTTCATCTGTTATCACCCCTATCATTCCCTACAGTTGTATAGTTTCCTCAGTGTTGCCGGTCAGCCACTAGGGGGCATCTCGGAGCAGGCAGACAGCTCTAGGTTTGAACTTTCACTCTTCCACTTGCTGAGGGTCCCACCAAGTCCTTGGCGAAGTTAATTAACCTCTCTGATTTTCAGTAACTTCGTCTTTGAAATTGAGATAATAATACTAGATTAGCTCATGAATTATTTCCCAAATACATAGAATTAATAATATTAGATTACCTCACAAGTTATTTCCTATATATAGATGGATTATTGGGTGATACATAAAATGATAAGGGAAGGAAAAAATTCTGAAATTAAGACTTGTCACTTTTAATGATCTTCCTGCCAGCAGTCCAATCTGATAGCTGTATTCCAGCTTAAATAGGGAGGGGAAGGACTCATAATAGATTGTTTTGACTCTGTCAAATGTTTGGAATTCCTATATGAAGAAAAGTATGGCCATGGACCCAGATGAATTTCAGTTCACTAGCCATACTCAAAATCTGGCAAAACATCAACTCTCCCTAATTCCTTGATTTTAGCCTGGGCCAAATGTGTTTGTTAAGCAGAGATGTTTATGGTCCACATTCATTTGAATAAGCTGAATTAATATGTTTCGAACTCTATATATGCTTCAATTGTTAGTACAGCATTCAAGATAGAATGCTGAACACATCCTAAATGCAAAACTCCATGGGAATTTCACCAAACCACATACCCTGGCTTTATATCTGAAATGACTCAGTGGAATCACTGGATGAAGCTCTTGGCAGTGTCCATTTATGGGCCTTACCTTGGCCTCAACTTCATAAACTGGCTCACATTTCTGGAAACTGCAGGCTTCCTGAATACATTTATATACACATTCAAGATATGCACATATCCATAGGCACTTTGAAACTTGTTCCAAGGTGATAGCAAGCATGCTTATATATAATTCAGCTTTCAGGTTATAAAAATATCATCAATTAAGCAGCATTTTTATGAGGAAGAACTTTGGAGAAATCCTAGTATTGACTTCCTAGGATAGCTTTGAAGATTATATGAGTTAATGTGTACATGTACATAGTGCATAATCTTATTCAATTAACGACTTCCCCTTTTACTTCATTATTACATTAGTTAGTATACCTAAAGCCCAGGATGACATTCACTTTCTTGAGGGCTTCTTCCTTATAACAACAAACAAGACCAATTGAAGGGTAGGGGAACTCACATTTATTCAGGAGTTGATATGCTAGGCACTAAAGCATTGGTTGTCAACAAGGGCTATTTTTCCCCCTAAGAAACATTTGACAATGTCTAAAGACATTTTATTGTCACTACTGGCATCTACTGTGTAGAAGCCGGGGATACTGCTAAACCTCCAGCAGTACACAGGAAAGCCCCCTCCACACAAAAAAAATTCTAGCCCCAAACGTCCATCTATAGTCCTGTGGTTGAGAAGCCCTATACAAAGATAACTGGTTTTGACTTAGTCCTCATGAACACCATATGAGGTGGATTCTGATCTTAACTCCATTTTACAGAAGCAGAAATTGTAGTATTTAAAAGGCAAAAGTTTGTTCAAGATCCCAGGACTTGCAGGGTAACATAAATTTGTCTTAATCTAGAACCCAGGTTCTTCATACTTGCCTTCTAAGGGCAAAGTCAGGATTAGAATTTTTTTCTCTCCTTCTACCATGCATTGCTATCTTCTATTAATTAGGTCAAATGACTACAAAACTTGCCTTCTTGAGAATGAACGAATTTAAAAAAAAAAAAATTTAAAGCAAACAAAATAATTTGCATATTTTATACCTTTGGATATAGGGTACTACTGGAAGTATTTTCACTGGTTATATGCCAGTGGGAAGGTTTTCTAATCTGGTGTCAGAGTTCTGATAGAATGTTTCATTATGGTTCTCTCCGTTTGTCTCTGTTTGTTTTTTAAGTTTCTGCTTGCACCAGTGCTATTCAGTGGTAATGTATCTTTTACGGGAAGCTTACAGTTCTATCCTCTTAGGAGAGAATATTCACACTCTGCTTTTACCTTTTGAGGCTTACCCACATTATCACTAAAGTACATTATCATTTTTTATCTGGTGTTAGGGAGAATTTTATCATCTTCTGAGTTAGGTGGCGCGCTCTAGGCAGAGAAAGGATTAGGAATCATCAGAGCTAACAGAACCGACTTTGTTCCACTGTTTTTTCCTGCCAGTCAAAAAGAAATAGGGGATAACAGAAACTCATCAGTTGCTTTTTTGCCAACTGTGGATAATTTATTTTATATGAGGTGGTGTTTTCAACAACCACTACAGCATGTTCTGAGTCATTCCAAACTCTGTCTGGATAAAAATAAATGCTCTCATTTTCTCTGATGGATATTTTCTTTTGCCCACAAAAGTTATGACTGGTTTTGATCTTTTCCCCAACCCACTGTATGAACTTCTGCTAAATATTTGAACAAAATGTAAGAAATGTCATAAATAAGCAAAAATCCCACAAAAATGAAAGAAAGTGTGGTGTAATCTCTGCCTTTCTAAGTCTGACCTATCAGAAAAATCAGTTCTCGGTCTATGAACAGTGGAGTTCATAGAATCAGTCTAAGAACAGTAGAGTTTTTACATGGTGAATTTTCATCTGAATGAAAAGGCAAGATGACCATGAAAGCCATCAAAGGTATTAAGAATCAAAGAAGACCAAGCTCAATGCCTCACTGAATTAGAGGTGAAGACCGCCAACACGAAGTAACAAGATGAAGTTAGGAGTGGAGTGGGGCAGGTGGCATTGGATCTGGCTTCACAATCACAAGGAGCTTTACATTTTGACTTCTATCCTGCTCCAAATGAGGGAAGGCCTACTGTTAGGTAGATATACTATAACTAAAGGAAGAAGACATGAGTCACAGTCACAGAACTTTTCTCTTATTATTGAAAAACACTGCCTATATAGTACTCTGTAAATTATTATTTCCTCTTGGAATGATCTTGAGAGTAACACAATTAGACTGTACTGTATTGAGGTATACATAATTAAAAAGCATTACGTGTGAAATCTTGGTTAGAAGCAAACATTTTAAAATCCTGTCATTGCTTCATAAATTAATATTAATGTCTGAAGAACTTCAAATACAGAAGTGGCGTTGGCTTCTCTTGATCTCTGAGGGGCCCAGGAGAGGGATACCAGCCTGGACCTTACTTAGAGTGAAATCACAGAGGCTGAAAAGCAGGTGTTCTGATTATTTATTATTTCATTAAAAACCACCCCCAACCTTTTTGTCTTCAAACAACAATCATTTTATTATCATTCACAGTTCTTTGGGTTGGCTGGAACCAGATGGGTTGGGTATATGATCTAGAGGCTCTCGTGTAGGGGGTTAAGCATTCACTGTGGATCACCTTGTGGCTGGTTGTGGACTCTGCCAATTAGCTGGGAGCTCAGCTGGTGCAACTGCCTAGAGTACCTATGCATGGCCTCTACTTGTGACCTGGACTTCTCACAGCATGGCAGCTGGGTTCTAAGAAACAGGGCCTCAAGAACAAGTGTTTTATAGAGAGAAATCAGAAGATGCCTTTCCTTTTAAAGACAAGGCCTGGAATTGACACAGCATCACTTCCTCTATATTCTATTGGTTAGCAAACAACAGGGACAGCTTGGATTTAAGAAGAGGGGAAATAAACTCCAACTCCAAGTGGGGACAGTGACAAAGAATTTGCTGCTATTTTTAATCCACCTTGTAGGTAGGGAAATACTAAGTCTTATATTACTCTCCCTTAGGCCATGAGATTGTACAATGTGGGCTCAAATTTGTTTGCAATATGATGTATCTCTAGAACCTTTCTTTCTACACATTGCAAATGTTCAATAAAGACTCACTGCTCATGCTTTAAATTTGTCAATGTATTTAATCCTAACAAGAACACTGTGAGAGGTTGATGAAGTAAGTGAGGCATAGAGACACAAAACAAATTGCCCAAGTGAACAGCTAGTGGTATCAATCAAGGGCTCAAACCAAGGAGGACTTGTTCCAGAATCCTTCTTAACCACTATTCCAGTGTCTCTCCCAATATTGATTCTCCAAACACTTTTGGTTTATACCAATGAGTTTTTTATTTTAAGAGTTATATATCTTTATAGGGTATATATGATGTTTTGATAAAGGTATACAATGTCAATCAAATCAGGGTAATTGGGCTATCCATCACTTCAGTTATCATTTCTTTGTTTTAGAAACATTCCAATTCCATACTTTTAGTTATTTTAAAGTATATCCTAACTTATTGTTGATTATAGTCATTTTTTTTGTACTATGAAATATTGTTCATTCTATCTAACTACCTAACTATATTTTTATACCCATTAACCATCCCCTCCTTATCCCCCACTCACTACTACTCTTTCCAGCCTCTGGTGACTATCATTCTACTCTGTCTCCATGAGGTCAATTGTTTTTAATATTTAGCTCCCACATATGAGTGAGAATACTCAAGATTTGTCTTTCTGTGCTTGGCTTATTTCACTTAACATAATGTTCTTCTGGTTCTATCCATGTTATTGCAAATGGCAGAATATCATTCTTTTTTGTGGCTATACAATATTCCATTGTGTATATGAACCACAGTGTCTTTATCTGATGAACACTTAGGTTGATTCCAAATCTTGGCTATTGTCAATAGTGCTTCAATAAACATGGAATGTAGCTATCTTGTCAATATACTGAATTCCCCTCCTTTAGATATATACCCAGCAGTGAGATTGTTGGGTCATGCAGTAGTTCTATTTTTATTTTTTGAGGAAGCCCTATACTGTTCTCCATAGTGGTTGCACTAATTAACATTACTGACAATGGTGTACGAAAGTTGTCCTTTCTCCACATCCTCACCAGCATTTGTTATTGCCTGTCATTTTGAAAAAAGCCATTTTAACTGGGGTGAGATAATATCTCCTTGTAGTTTTGATGTACATTTCTCTGATGGCTAATGATGTTGAACATTTTTTCATGTACTTATTGGCCATTTGAATGCATTCCTAAGAAATGTCTGTTCATATCCTTTGCCAATTTTTTAATCAGATTATTTGATTTTTTTCCCTATTGAGTTGTTGGAGCCCCTTAATCCCTTGTCAGATGTGTAGTTTACAAATATTTTCTCCCATTCTGTGGGTTGTCTCTTCAGTTTGTTGATTGTTTCTTCCTTTGCTGTGCAGAAGATTTTTAGCCTGATGTGATCCCATTTGTCCAATTTTGCTTTGATTGCCTCACTTTTGAGGCATTACTCAAGAAGTTCCTGCAAGGAACAATATCCCGAAGCGTTTCCCCAATGTTTTCTTTCAGTAGTTTTATAGTTTCAGGTCTTAGATTTAAGTCTTTAATCCATCTTGATTTTATTTTGTATATGGCAAGAAATAAGAGGCTAGTTTCATTCTTCTGCATATAGATATTCATTTGTTGAATATCTATATGAATAGATATTGTATATCTATCCATTTATTAAAGAGAATGTCTTTTTCCCACTGTATGTTCTTGGCACCTTTGTCAAAGATAAGTTCACTATAGATGTGTGGATTTATTTCTGGGTTCTCTATTTTGTTCTATTGGTCTATGTGTCTGTTTTTATTCTAGTACCATGCTGTTTGGGTCATTATGGCTCTGTAGTATAATTTGAAGTCAGCTAATGTGATTCTTCCAGTTTTGTTTATTTTTCTCAGGATGCCTTTGGTTTTTCTGGGTCTTTGTGGTTCCATATAAATTTTAGGATTAAATTTTTATATTTATGTGAAGATGTCATTGGTATTTTGATGGGGATTTCATTGAATCTGTACATTGCTTTGGATAGTATAGACATAAACGATATTGATTCTTCTAATCTATGAGCATGGAATTGCATTCTATATTTTTGTGTCCTCTTTAGTTTCTTTCAGCAGTATTTTATATTTTCATTATAGAGATCTTTCAGTTTTTTGGTTAAGTTTATCCCAAGGTATTATATTTTATCTGTAGCTATTATAAATGGGATTAGTTTCTAGGTTTCTTTGTCAGATTGTTTACTGTAGGCATATAGAAATGCTACCGATTTTTGTATGTTGATTTGTGTCCTGCAACTTTACTGAATTTATTTATCAGTTCTAATATTTGTTATGGAGTCTTCAGGTTTCTCTGGATGTAAGATTAAATAGTCTGCAAACAAGGATAGTTTGACTTCTTCCTTTCGAATTTGGATTCCCTTTATTTCTTTCTCTTATCTGATCACTGTAGCTAGAACTTCCAGTACTATGTTGAATAACCATGGTGAAAGTGGGCATTCTTTTCTTGTTCCAGATATTAGAGGAAAGTCTTTCCATTTTTCCCCATTCAGTATGATACTTTAAATATGATATTTTGAATATGTCATGCCACTCTCTCCTGTCCATTAAGGTCCACTGAGAAGTCTGTTGGCAGATGTATTGGAACTCCTTTATATGTTATTATTTTTCTTTTTCTCTCTCTTTTTTTTTTTTTTTTTTTTTTTTTTTTTTTTTGCTTCCCTTAGGACCTTTTCTTTATCCATGACTTTTGGGAGCTTGATTATTAAGTGCCTTGAGGTAGTCTTATTTGGAAATACTGATATCTTTCCCTAAATTTTCAAAGTTCTCTGTTATTATATCTTTGACTAGACTTTCCACCCCAATCTCTGTCTCTTCTTTAAAGCCAATAACTCTTAGATTTACCCTTGTGAGGCTATTTTCTAGATCTTATAGGCATGCTTCATTCTTTTTTATTTTTTTATTTTTTCTCTTCTGACTGTGTATTTTCAAATAGCCTTCAAGCTCACTAGTGCTTTCTTCTGCTTGTTAATTCTGGTTTTGAGAGGCTTGATATATTTCTCAATTTGTCAATTAAGTTCTTCAGCTCCAGAATTTCTGCTTGTTTTTGTTTGTTTGTTTGTTATTTCAATCTCTTTGTTAAGTTTTTCTGATAGTATTCTGAATTCTCTCTCTATGTAGTCTTGCAGTTCATTGAGCTTCTCTAGGACAGCTATTTTGAATTATTTATCTGAAAGGTCATATATCTCCATCACTCCAGGACTGGTCACTGGTACCTTTTTTAGTTCCTTTCATGAGGTCATGTCTTCTTGGATATACTTGATGCCTGTGGATTTTCACCATGTCTGGGCATTGAAGATTTAGGTATTTATTTTAATATTTGCAGTCTAGGCTTATTTGAACCTGTTCTTCTTGAGAAGACTTTCTAGTTATTCAAAGGGAATTGAGCACTGTGATCTAAGTCTTTGATCACTGCAACCATATCATCACTGGGGGTGCCCAAAGCCCAGTAATGCTATAACTCTGCAGAGTCCTGGTAGTACTGCCTAGGTAGACTTGGATAAGATATGGGAGAATTCCCTGGATTACTAGGTAAAGTCTCTCACACTCTTCTCTCACTCTCTGTGGTAGGCTGTTGGAGTTGGGAGAGGAATGATGTGGACACTCCTTCGTGGCCACCAGAGCTAAGACTACACCAGGTCACACCTAAGCTGCTAGCCCAGTCTCACCCAGAGCTCATGGTTACTGTTGTATGGCTATCTCTGACGTTTATTCAAAGTTCAAGGGTTCTTTAGTCACCAGGTGGTGAATCCTGCCAGGACTGGATCCTTCCTTCCAGAGCAACATGTTTCCTTCTGGCCCAGGGTGGGTCCAAAAATGCCATCCAGGAACTAAGGCCTGGACTCAGAGGCTTCAGGAATCTTCTTGATACTTTATTTTACTATGGCTGAGCTGGTACCCAGGTTGTGAAACAAAGTCCTCTGAACTTTTCCTTTCCTTTTCCCAAGTGAAAAAAGACTCTCCTTGAGCTGCACTCACTGCCTGTAGTGGAGGAAGGGGTGACAAAGGCCCTTGCGCTACTGGTGTCTCGCTGGGTCACATGCATCCCCAAGTCCACTGGCTCCAAGCCAGCACAGCCACAGGAATTGCCCAAGGACTGCAGCCTTTGTGGCTCAAATGACTCATGAATTTAGTCCAGGCCCCAGGATGCTTTTTGTCAGCTGGAGGTGGGGTTAGCCAGAACTTGGGTTTGGGGACAGAGGATTTCCCTCTGGCCAGGCTGGTCTAAGTGTTCCCTCCATGGGCACTGGCAGAATTCTGTCCTGTTGTTGTCCCCTGTGCAAGGGCAGCCCTGGGTTTCAATGTAAAGGCCCACAAGTCACTTTACTCTCCCTCCCCTGGGCATACAGACTTTTCTCTCCACTGGATGTGCTGGTGTGGCACTGCCAGGGGATGGGGCGGTGTGGCCTAGGCAATGTACACCTCTGCAGTGCCTCTTTCTTTGATATAATGTTAAAACGGGCTACTATGATTGCTCACTCGATTGTTTGTTCTTCTGAAGGTGTTTGCTTACATGGATAGTTATTTGACATTCATGTAGAGGGATGATCACTGAAGTTTTCTATTCGGCCATCTTGCTTTGCTCCCTTCCCACCCATGGGTTCTTTAATATTTTCTTCTCTTTAAAAGTTGTTCATTCCTTTTGAAAATAATTTCACTTTTATGATTTTAGCTTCTCAATATTAATATGACATATTTGGGAAACTTACTTTATAATGTACCAAATTCTGGTAAGTCATTATTCCATTCAGGAATAGGGTCTGTATTTTAAATATGCATATAGTTTGGCGCTGGACTGAGAGAGCAGTCAAGAACAAAGGGAAGTCCAGAAACTAAATTCTTGGTTTCTCACAGGCTACATAGATTTTCACTCAAACATCTCTCCCATTGTCTGCAATTCTGTTTCTGCATAATTTTTGTTGTATATGGCCCTTTAAGATTGCCACAGCCTCTCCCCACATAGTGACCTGTTATACTTCTTTCTCAATGTGTAATACCTCATTGTCTAGGTTATTTCTTAGATCAGGTTCCCGAGGGGGGAAAAAAAAAATCTAATTGGTTCTGTCATTATTTTAAGCCAGGCCACTTCATAGGTCACTGCTTATTTAACCTACATGTTGCCTGTCCTTAGTTTTTATGCTTGGCCTGGTTCAGAGAATCACATCCAAGGGTACAGTCCGGGCTGAGTTGCCTCATCCAGAGAGAACAGTCCCTTTAGTACAAACTCTGGATTGGGCAATTTTTCTTTAAAGGACTTATGGACAGAAGGAGAGTAACTGAAAAACTGTAATGAGATATAATTAAAATAAAATAAAATTGACCAACTAAGCAGAAAAAAAGAGTGGGGAAATTGAATGGCTAAGTAGAAGTAATTTTTTGGCATTGGAAGAGCTCCCCGAGACATGATAACCCCAGCAGCGATGCTGTGTTTTGGCACCTTAGGAAGAAGGGTGTTAAGATGTGAGTGAAAGTATTGACCATAGTCTGCTAGATGATGCTGTGACTGATATGACAATATTGTGGCTGAGACTAAAGCTAGACAACCCTTTGTCTAGGAAGGCTGTGGGAGAAGAGAAACAGTTCTGCCTTACAAAGGTGTCTTCTCTATATTACCAAGTGACTCTGCATTAGGATAATTCCAGGTGACCATGTCTTTGCAAATTGCATGTTAAATAATTTTAATTTTAATAGCATAAAATGCTAGATTATATTATATACATAAACCTTTTTGTCTATACAACTAAAGCTATTTGCTAATAATATTTATCAGTTTGATTCTTCAAGAAAGGGATACAATTGTGTTTAATCATTTCTATTCACTTAATCATTAAGCAAATCAGTGAAACTAGAAGGAAAGAAGTTCCCCAAGAGTATCAAAACATGAGGCTGTGAACATTAGAAAGCAGTTTTCCTCAGAAGAAACTTATCAGATTTTTAAGTGGTGTTTAGGAGTGTAGACAACTGAGTCTGACTGCAGAGAGTTAAATCCTGGCTTGACCACATTCTGACTTTGCTGAACTATCTTGGCCAAGGAGCTTCAAGGTGCTCAGCTGTAAAGTGAGAAAATAACATTTGCATGGAGGTGCTGTCAGAGTGCAGTAGATAATCCATGTAATTCTTTTAGCAAATTATAATATTTCAAAAAATGTGGCTAACTGTAGTATTTTGAATCAGATAATATTAGGAGTAGTTTGATTCAAGAAGGTATGTAGTGGAATCGGTAGTAGAGTGAACTGAGTGAAACACCTTGGGTGGAAAGACTCAATATACAAGAAAAACAATATTTTAATGTACTATTTTAGAAAATAACTGCAAAATAAGGCCATGAAAAGAAAATATCAAAATTTTAATTACAGACAGGATCTGACTCTGCCTTACGCAACTTGTTTCAATGAAACTTTATTTACAAAAACACGCCAACTGATGAACCAGAGTTTGCTGTTTAGACTTTTTTTAAAAAAAAAAAATTGCATTAATATATCATTTATCCTGATCACTGAGTTCTTTGGCACCTTCTGAAATTTTGTGTCCAAGGTGAGTGCCTCACCTTTTTGCATCCTAGTCTGGGCTCTGGTGTACACTATTTTTTTTTTTTTAATTTTAACTCAGAGATTCAGAATTCTAAAATCCAAATCCAAGATACAGACAAGACCTTTGGGGCCATCATGTTCAACCTTTGTGTAGTTACAAATGCTTTCTAAGCACCTTTTTAAAATGTCAAAGATGGTAGTTTTGCCTTTAATAGCCTATGTCTGAAAAATCCTACATGTACAGTTGGAATTGTTGACCTTTTACAGTAACACTAAACTTTGGCTGCTGTGGCTTAAGGGCACTTCATTAAACAAGAAAATCTCTTGCCTAGAGGCTCCTCGGTTGGCCTTTGACTAGCTGTTGTTTTAGAGGGTGCATTTGCTTTTCCATTTATGTTCATTTCTTTTATACTCAATGTTTTTCCTGACTTCCTTAGACTATTTTCTGAGGGCAAATTTTGACCATGCTGAAAAAAAGAAACATCTCAGGAAATTGTTTTCTTTGCTGCTTTTAAATATTGATGGGATGCTGGCAATGGAAATATAATTAAAATCACAGCAGTTATCAAGCTCCTTTTTATAATAAACTTTTTATCCCTTTACCTAACTTATAGCTGCCTTTCCTTTTGTCTCAGGGTTAAATGGCAGGGAGCCATTTGGCTTAACCAGCTTGTACCTTGGCAGGGCTTGTATGAATCAGATGTCCTTTTCCTCCTGGAAGGCAGAATGTGTCTCTTACTTAAACTCACCTCCCATTTCAATTTGCAAATGAGCATGTGGTTTCTGTGTCATTCTGTTGGCAGTAGTTAATATAGCAACCTAGATGATAGCCCTTGAGTGTGTAATTACTACAGTTTTTCAAGGCTTATCCTGTACCCCTCCCCCCCCAAAACACATACCCTATCCTGAACTTGCTATACCTGTACTTCATTTTGTGTGCCTGTAAGGTAAAATATTTACCCAGGTATCACAAAGGGAAGAATAACTCCTTTAAGGAACCAAAGAGCAAAATAACAGGTTCCTGGTCAAACAGCAGGTTAAAGAGTGGCTATAGCAAGGCTTCAGGCGTTGAGACCTAACTGGGTTGGTGGCTGTCCCCAGAAGGGCATGTATGATGGATAGATTTATGTGTCAACTTGACTAGGACCACAGTGTGCCCAGATATTTAGCAAAACATTATTCTGAGTGTCTGTGAGGGTGTTTTTGGATAAGATTAACATTTGAATCAGTAGACTGAGTAAAGCAGATTGCTTTACTCTCTAATGTGGGTGGCCTAATTCAGTCAGTTGAAGGCCTACACAGAACAAAAGATTGACCCTTCAGCAAGTAAGAGGGATCTCCTCCTGCCTGATTACCTTGAGCTGGAACATCAGTTTTTTTCTGCCTTCAGATTAGAACTTCAGCTGTTCTTTGTACTCCCATCTTTCAGACTGGAACTAAACCACTGGCTCTCCTGGTTCTCAGTCAGACTCAGACTTAAACAACACCAACAGCAATCCTGGGACTCCAGCTTGTTAACTGAAGCTCTTGGGACTTCTATTAGCCTTCATAATCACTTGAGCTAATTCCTTAAAATCAATCTCTTTATATATAAGATATATATATATATATATATATTAAAGATACATGATATAGATTATATATAATTTATATGTATAAAGAGATTTATTGTAAGAAATTGGCTTATGAATTCCAAATGATAATTAGCATGCAGGATTAATCAGGGCTCTCCAGAGAAATTGGAGAAATCTTATTGTTTCTGTTTCTCTGGAGAACCCTGATTAATCCAGCATGCAATCTATCATTTGGAAATTCGCTACTGTCTAGGAAGCCTAACAATATTACATACAGCAGTAGAGAATATATCTAATCAAAAAGAAAAAGAAATGGATCTATCCACTAGCGTGTAGAAGATTATAGGGAACATTTGTCATTTGAGGAATCTTCCAGCATCTGAGCCTCTTTTCTGTGTTTGGGGAAGTTCTTGCCTTGTAAATTTTAAGGAGAAGCAGAGACCTTTCCTTATATAAAAGGAAAACAAAGCCAAAACCAAAAGTAAATTCTCATCATCACTTTTCCCTAGCAGGTAGGCATGAACCCTGTGACCTAGGTTTGAACAATCAGATGCGTACTCTAAGAATCTTAAATATGCAGTTTGTGACACATACAAGTGGGGTCAGCACTGAATTCTTTTTGGTGATGGTTCAAGTGAAAGCAGCATCCACTGTCTAAGGGCAACAGTAGAAACGGTAACTTCAGGGGCAACCAATGTCAAAATGCAGTGGTGTCTTCTGTGGGGTTAATGATTAGTTCAAAGGCCCTAAAATAAGAACAGTCAATCCAAGTTCAGACCTGAAGGGATTTTAGAGCTTATCTAATCCAAACATCTAGATGTATAAAAAAAACTGAAATGTAAACCTTTTTCAAACCTTCCATGAGGACACTTCAATGATTCAGTAAACCAGTCATAACTATAGTGAAAACAAAGAACAGAGTGCAAGGTAGAAGTGAACATGTTTCTATTTAAATTTAAAATTTTAGCCCAAGTTTTTTCCCTTTATTTGGTGGTTCTTAGTTTTTTCTCCATTCACACTTTCCTAGATCAATTCTACCATTTGCCTTTCCTGTCTCCTGTTCTGTGTTCTCAGCAGCCCTTATTAGCAAAAGGAACTGGTGAGCTGGTGGCCACCATTTTCTCTTAGTGGGTTTCCTCAGATATGTAGGGATGGGAGTGGAAATAAATTTCAGTATGGTTCAAATGTAAGAGTCACTAAAGAAAAACTGAGAGGGCCAACAGATTAATAAGAAGTTTGCTACATTTGGTACAGACCACTGCAATTTTTCTCAACTAGAAAAATATCTGTGAGTAAATAGGTTTAAATAACTTTTTAAAAACTCTAAGAGTAGTGCTTTCGCATATAAGTATAATGTAAGCTATGCATGCAATTTTAGATTTTTTTAAGTCATGGTAAAATTTTTTTTTAAAAAAGGCAAAACAAAAGTTGGTGATGTTAATTTTAACAATACATTTAAACTCATATGTTCAAAATATTATTCCAAAAATTATTAGCAAGTTATTTTACATTATCTTTAGGCTAAGTTTTAAAAATATGTGTGTATTTTACACTTAACACATGTATCAATTCACACTAACCACATGTGGCTGGTGGATGCCATATAGAAAGAGCAACCTTAGAGCCAGGCTGGCTTAGTTATAGTGTGCTCAGGAGGCGAGGGAGTAGAACATATCGCTTTGCACAAATCCTTGCAATTCCCTAGGTATGCTTTTGTTCTTTCTTTCTTTTCCACATTCGCTGGCTCCTTTGTAATTCCTCTACATTTCGCCACCACTCTATCACCAATGCTGCCTTTTCCCCCTCTCCCTGAAGAGTTCTCTGTCACACAGTTTTAAGTATTTTAAAGCTTCCTTTTTTAAAGCTTATTTTTTTTTCTTGCAGTTCTCTTTCTTGGTGATTTAATTTTCACCTTATTCTTCATTTAAAGAAGTCATCATGAAAAGCACAATGAACCCCTCTGAGTCAGTCTGTACCCCCTTGCCCCCATAATTAGGAATTTATAAAAGGAAACAGGAAATGTCTTTCTGTGATGCTCAAAACACAGAAATAGGAACACTAGAAGGCTTTCTTTCTATATGGTGGTAAGATTTTATCCTTTTTCAGTTATTGGCTGATTTTTATTTTAGGATTCTGTTATTTCTACATACCTACTTAATTTCAATGGGCAAAAAAAAAAAAAAAAAAAAAAAGCTTTCTGCAGTGTTTCCTCCTGCAAAATAAATGCTATCTCTCTATTTATGCAGTAGACCACTTTCATTAAACCATGCCATTTTTGTTTTCTACTCATAATTTTAAGAGGTCCACTTTTTTTGTAAGCTATAAATGCTATAGAAATAACAATCATAAAATAAGAATAAAGCAAAGATAGCTAGTACTGATATATCCATTAACATTTATGTTTATTTATCCTTCTTCCTAGTGTTTGAAAGAAAACAGATAATTGTTAAGTGAATATGTACATGATTCCATATATTCCTTATCTTTATTTACTTATTATACTATTAGTCATAGATCATAAATCAGCCAACCAACCACTTTCTTGATATTTAAAAGGAGGCAAAATCCATTTTTGCCATGATAAAAATCCTAACTACATCGTGCAAAATTAAGACCCACCAGTTACACATTCCATTCCCCACATGTCTGTGGTAAACCAGAAAAAGTGTCATTGCAATTATCTTCTGCCATGGAAACACCAAACATCTGTGTCCGATAGCCAGATACCACTTAGGATACTGGACTTCTTTCAGCTACCTGAGGAAGAATAGACTAGATAGGACCTGCAGTGTTTCTCAACACTTTTCATGTCAAGATTCATGCAGAAAATATTTTATACATTGGCTGTATCAATGATAAGGGTTGAGGTAGTACAACAAGCCTCTCCTGGTGGGGACAAAGGCTGACAGATCAATACTTGGGCACATGTAACCTATTCACAGTGCTCCAGCAGCTAGAAATTCTGGCCCAGAAAGTATAGGTAATTTTTACTATTGGAAGAAAAACTAAAATGAATGCCTCATTAGTGGTAGAAGCTACTCTTTTGGGAGATGGCTCAGAATATTGCTTCAGTGATGGCAAATTGTGAGGGCAACTCTATTTGAGGAATGCCTGACTTACCCTAAGGAGAAGAGATTTATAAAAGGGTCTCTTATCACTGTCTGCCTTGCATCTCACAAGGTTAGCTAGATTACTATACAGTGGATTTTCCTAAGTGATCAAAAGGCAAACCTACTACTATACACAAACGAATAACTAGCCGTGGAATAGCACATCCTAGAAAATGGAAAGAATATGTAAAACTATTATAAACTAAGAAAAAATGAAACCAAAACTCTGCATTGGACATGTTTACCCAAATTGAAATCAGACTTCCTGATTAATCACTGATGCAGAAAGAAACCATTTCTAGTCTCTTCTGGACAGACTTTCCCTGTTCAGAGTGACAGATGTCAGGGACCAACTTTGTCATTAAGCCTCCAGATGAGTTGCGAAGTTACATACTTTGCAAAAAGAAATACAGCATACAAGCTACATATTGCAAGTTAATGCTCTTATTTTGAAATACTTGATTTCCAGATTTAAAACTGCATTTAGGGACTCAGAAGAAATCTAAAATGTACTTTTTTAGGGAAATAAGATATCCCCTAAGAGGTATAAAAAATGTTCATATATAGGATTGACCTAGAAGGTAACACTTCACATTTATTGAGTGTTTACTCTATGCAAGACCTTGTGTTTGACACTTCATTTACTCTCCCACGACATCTGTATGAAATAGATACATTATTCTTCTTATTTAAGAGTAAACTCAAGCAGGCTCAGTAACTTTCCCAAGGATCCATTTAAGTAATAAAACCAAGATTTGAACCCAAGTCTCCCTTTTTTTTACAAGTTCTTTTATTTAACCAGCTGTCATACTGTTTCTTAAGAGAGAAATCTCCCCTTCAAGATTTTTAAAGAGAACACTAGGCAAGGAAATAGGAAATGAGGTACAAGTGTAGGATGATTAGTTGATCTACACAAACCATTGAATGTCTTTCCAACCCTTAGTTTCTGTAATCTCTATGCTTTTATCTCATATATTGGCATTTTTTATAACAATTATAAAAAGAAAAATGAATCTCTTTTAGTTTCAATGTTTTCAAAGCAATCCGGCGTTTTAAATTCATGTTACTGCCTACAAGGCCATTTGGTTTCTTTATCCCCTGTTAATTCTGCTCCCTTTTAAAAGCTATGAGCATTCTTTGCCCAGATACTTAAAATTTTGTTGGATTTCAGTGTTCTAGAAATAGTTTACTATTCTCTAAAAAAAAACATTAGTGCATAGTGCTGTTGCAGCCAAGAAAACTAAACAGATGATTGGTACCATCAGGAACGGCCCCATAAGCAAATATGATGTAGCTAACACTTACTCAAAATCTGCACCAAGAGTATTTCAGGAAGTTAGAGTCATTGTTTCTAAAGAAAGTTGGTCACATGCTTATCAAGTCTCAGGATATGGAGATCTTCCTTTAACTTAGTATTTGAACAAATGAGTGTACTTTATGTCATGGCTTATACATTTATACTCATAAACTTTATAGATTCATAATAAGTTATGATGAAACAGTAGCTGGGGTATAGGAATCTACAGGTTGTATGTTATGGAGGCCAAAATGTTCTTTGCTACCAGTGTCAGAAAACAAACCTAACTGGGTTGAGTCTATTTGTCAAACTCAATTTGGGCCTGAAGTGGAAATGTCAATTAACTAAGTGTAGTGTGACAGACACTGTGCCCTGTGAATGAAAAAGTCAATATGGTAATATTATTCTATTTAGCTTTGGAATCAAACACACTTGCTTGGGTTTAAATCGTCGTTTCCAACACCTATGTGTCCTCAGAGTTTGGACAAGTGACTTAATCTTTCTGGATAAATTCTATCTGCTAATGAGATCATGCCAATTAAAGACACCTGGTGTATTGTAGAGGCTTCATAAGTGGTGCCTGTCTTCTTTAAACATCAAACACATGCAAGAATCATGGAGAATAAAGGCCATATTTATGTCAGACTCACATTATTGTCCATAAAGAACAGATATCTCTCCTACCTCTTTATCCTCTCTCCTCTAGATCTGTGTAACTAAAGCTATATTTTAGGAAATAAATGGTGAGCAGGGGACCATTCTTTATGCTGTAGAAAAGGGCAAGCACAGGACTTTCTGGATCTTTTTTTTTTTTTAAGAAGAAATTAAGGGGGAAAATGACTTCTAACAACAGTGTGAGTAAACACTTTGATTTTGATTATGAAGCCTTCCAAAAGGGTGAAAAAATGGTAATAATTATTATGTATGTTTTGGGAAATTTATAATATTCTACAAATTTGCCTTCATTAAATAAAGGGCATCTGGAAAATGTTTATTTTTATGCCATTCATCCATCATTTTAAACAGTGGTGCCAAATTTCTGGCAATTTATCGTACAGTTGATCCAGCGATAACCCCATTGTAAATTGAAAAATCAACTTGAATCATCATTAAATAGGAAGCCATCTGTATTTTAGATCTTTGAGAAGGTGACAGTGGAATTACAGAAGGTCTTTTCTTCCTTTAACCCTTGGAAGGAGTTACTTATGTTTGAAAGAAGTTTTTACATCTTCATTTTCAAGCAACTCCAGGCAAATATCATTAGTCAAGTAAACAACTAAAATTCATCTGTGAAAGGATCTTCCCCACCATGAATTTAGCTCCTTCTGTAACACACACGGGCTATTTGAAATATGTAAACTATGTAGGCTTAAGAATTGGATTAAAACCGTATTGGAAATTTGATCTCTAGACATGTACATCTGGCACGTATATTCAGGAAATGAAGCCTTTGGCAACCTTTCTCTGGGATCTAAATATTTGGCTCTTGTAGACAGCAGTTTCCTGCGCTTTTGTCTCATCCTGCTTCTCTGGTCCTGTGTTTTGGCATTAGACAACCTTGCTCCCATAAAAGGTATGTGGGAAGATGGAGAGGCTGCCTCTGTGTTCTCACAAACGAAGAGTGGATGTGGAAACCACTTGGGATTCATCTCATACAGCATCTGCATGAGCTGTAGGGAGACAGGGGAGTTCTGCAGTGAGCTCAGTGTACTAGAAAGGAAGCTGCACAATGGGACCTGGAAAGACCAAATAGTTTTCTCATCTGGCAACAGGGCTGTCATAAAGACAGGGGAGCAAGCAGTGTTTTGCAATCCACCCTGCTGTTTGTTCCTTTCTCTGTTTAATGCCTGTGGAGTGCCCTGTCGATCAGAATTCCTTTTCTCTACCCTCCTCCCTCTGCTGTGATCCTCTCTCTCCACTTTTCCAGTTAGGAGTGTTGGAATCATCTTAATGATGTTAACTACCCTGGTGGGTAGGCACAGTACCCTGCAGCAACTCCAAACCCCCTGCCTGCTGCTGCTGAACTCAACCAATGAAATCAATTTGTTGCCAACAGCTGTGACTCTCTCCAAGCTCATTCAAGAGCTTATAGATCATTCCTCCCCTCTTTCTTGGGGAAGTAAACCCTGCCCCCAGGTGCAGGGGAAATGTATAGATCTGCTAAGATTTCAATCTCTTTTCTTCTTCATAGAATATGGTCTCCCTCATTGTTGTCCTATCATTTCACTAGCAGATGAAACCCAGGAAGGATGATGCCAGAGCAAAATTGATGAGTCAGGCCGGGCGCGGTGGCTCACGCCTGTAATCCTAGCTCTCTGGGAGGCCGAGGCGGGCGGATTGCTCAAGGTCAGGAGTTCAAAACCAGCCTGAGCAAGAGCGAGACCCCGTCTCTACCATAAATAGAAAGAAACTAATTGGCCAAATGATATATATATATAAAATTAGCTGGGCATGGTGGCGCATGCCTGTAGTCCCAGCTACTCGGGAGGCTGAGACAGAAGGATTGCTCGAGCCCAGGAGTTTGAGGTTGCTGTGAGCTAGGCTGACGCCACGGCACTCACACTAGCCTGGGCAACAAAGCGAGACTCTGTCTCAAAAAAAAAAAAAAAAAAAAATTGATGAGTCTTGGCCCACTGGAGATAGATGGTGTTAGTTGGAAGGCTGCTTCTAACCAAACTCACTTAGGAAAAACCAGTTTGATTGCCCTGAAGACCTAGAATTCTCCAGATGAAAAACGTAGATGTTTTAAAAGGAACCTATTATGTTAACTGTTAGGCTTCTTGGCAAAAAATTAAGCATTATGCTGGCTATTTTTTTTTAATGAGACCCTTCCATTTTTATGTATTTCTATGACAGCGATTCCTTTCAGCACATGCAGCAGTAGGTGAATACTATGCTAATATTCATTGAATAAAATGTGTCAAGAAATAAATATACTGAACATGTTTAGATGGGCTATTTCATGTAACATTCATTGCAGACAGTAAAACAAATATGATAATCTGCATTATACAAACAAGGAAAGGCTTAGGATTTAAAAAAATGATTTTAGCTTTTTCATTACAATGATTTATTTTAATGGCTACATGTTTATTTCTTAAACTCTCTTGGTAAATATAATAGTGTGTACACAAATTTTCTTAGTGATTTTCAGCTTTTAGAAGTACAATGGGGTAATTTTACGAGTTAATTTTGAATGCTGAATAATTGAATTTGAAAGAGTTTAATCAGTCTCTTTAATAGTAATGATGAGGAAGGAATTATACATGTTTAAGTAAGTAAGGACATGAAACTTAGGGAAATATTACCAGATGTTAAATGCAGGTTTACCCACTGCCTTTGGGATGTATAGACATATGTGTGCATGTATGTGCCTATGTGTAGGAATAGTGGATAATGGCCGGGGAGGAGGTTTGGGGGCTTATGTGGAAAGCAGAGAAACTCTTCTAAGACTCTGGCATCATTCCTATCTATATCTGATGATACCCTCTACTTTAGGTAACAGTTTCCTAAGAGGCTTCAAGTTGTGACTTTAATCCTTTTTCTGTCCTTTATATGTTCTGATTGGGAACAAAGTTACTTATATTTTTCCTTCAGCCATAATAGAATAAAACCCTTGTCCCATATGCTGCTCTTGAACATTTTATGAGTGTATTTATGGCAATGGGGCAGTACAAAGAAGCTGAACTGGGGATAATTGTGCTCCTAAATGAAGGACACAGATTTAAAACCACTTAGTGCATTGTTACTGGAGAACACATTGCTTCTGGGGAGAAAAGTAACAACATTATTGAAGTTAAATAAAAATATGACATTAAGTATAATAAATATTTAGTTTTGATTTGGAATTAGCTTATTGCCCCACACTTAATAAACAGAAAAGAGTGTGCCATTATCTTATATTAGTAGCTATGAATGATGCATGATTAAATTGACAGTATTTCTTTCATCTTCCAGCATACTGTGAGATACTCCCATACATGAGTTCTACCAGGTGGGACTTACTATGAAACATTTATTATTCAAGGGACCAGGCTGATTAAATAGGAGAGACAGACACAGACACCAACAAAGAGAGAGAATTCTTCACAAAATTCTTCAGAAAAATGTCAATAGGGCCTCAGGAAAAAAAAGGAAGAAAAAACCCCCACAACTTAAAAGTAGCTATTGATCTTTTAAGCAACATTGTGCTAAAAACCAGTTATCTAAAATGATCCTAAGGGTGAGGCAGACATTTAACTTCTGGGGAAATTCAGTGGTGTGGCTGGAAGAAAACTGGCATCCAGTTTCATTTGTGACAAATGGCTGAGGTGAGGAGTGAACAGGAATGTCCATTGTGTCTAAATTCTCCTGTGCTGACTCCGATGTACATGTAGGCCACCCCGTCCATTTGAATGGGGTCCTTTTGTAAGTGCAGTTGGAAGGAAGGGAGTGAAAGAAGGAGGTTGAGACAGGGAAGAAGTAAGGGCACAAACCCACGTGTGTTTAGCAGAGCTGATACTGAGTAGGCTTACTCAGTGAGGCACGGTTTGGAATCCAGGCTGTATAGAGATTAAAACCTTGGAAAAAAGCATGTTTGGAACTTATTTCTGATTCCTATCGTGGAACATCTAGACAGTTGGCTGAATGGTGTGAGAGGTGTTAAGAGTGTTCCTAATTCAAAATGATAAATATTTGTTGCCATTCCATACTATTAATAAATGATGCATCTCTCTGGATCTCTAACAGCTTTTTGTTGCTGTTGTTGTTCTTTGTTGGACTGGTTTGGGTTTTTTTTTGTTTGTTTGTTTCTTTTCAAAAGCTTAGAGTTCCCCATAAAAACACAAACACAAGTGGGAAGAGTATTAACTTAAGCCTTTATTAGGAAACACCTAAAAACTTTTTTTCTTTCTTTTTTTCAAATATTCGATTATTCTAAGGTTGTGTTGTTCACATTATTAAGAGAATGAGTGCTCGTTTTAGAAAATTTGGGAAATAGAATTAAAGAAAATATGCTAACGATCCCTAGCATCAACTTTGGGTATGTTTCTTTCATTAGTGTTTCTTTTGTTAGTTTGATTAACTGGAAGAACCAAACCCTCCACAGATGTTCAGCAGAGATAGCACAGAGGAGGAGTATAATGAGAGCATGAATGTCACACACACTTGTTTGTGAATCTCCACTGTGACTTGTAGTAACTGTGTGACCATGAGCAAATTACCTGAACTTTCTTATCTTCGGTTTTGTTGTCTGAAAAGGGGGAGAACAATACTCATTTTTCAGGGCTTAGTGAAATGCCCATCCTGGAGCCTGTCCGCTACAGCATGATGCCCCATCCTGACAGCTCTTGCCTCAGCATCCTATTCATTGCTCTGTTTTCTTTCTCCAACCAACAGTAGGAACATTATAAATGTTGAACAAAAGTGGTGAAAATAAGAATGATGGCCTAGTCCAAGGGGATGGACAGGAGAGTCCTAAAAGGAGGAGTTCTGAAGAAAGGCAAAAATAGCCACTGCCGCATTTGTCATCTTGACCAGGTGGTCTTTATGTTTCACTCTTCAACACTGTGGAATAAATAGTACAGTTAATATTTCAGGCTTAACTTTTTTGTCATCTGAAACATAAGTTATGCTTTCAAGGAGGTACGTAATGAGCTATGAAAAGAAAAAGCTTGGAATTGGAGTCCTTTTGGGGGAACGTTGGAATGAATAGTGTAACTTTCTCTAAATCTGTTTAGCAGTTCATGGTAACAATATGCCAAATACAAAAATTATGTGATTATGAAAATTAGCTTTATGCCCCTGTGATGTCTGTTAACGTTTTTATTAATATCAAAATGTGTACATTTTAGAGACTTACTATAAAATACATCAAGATGGATGATTTTTATTCTTGACATTTACAACATCCTTTCAGGATTTTTAAAAAAGCAATATTATGATCCTACATTCACATTACATAATTCTTTTCTATGATTTTCACTTGGATTTAAATATCTAAAAAGTTTAATTGCTTGGGCAGAAAAACCTTAACTATGAAAGTAATCTAGTTATTCAAATGATATAAAGATTTAATTAGCATTCTATATTATATCTATGAACAATAACTAACATTCTTGAGTGCTGCCTAAACAGTAGATTTTATTTTAAGGGCTTCATATGTATTAACTCAATTATCACAACAACTTATAAAATAACATTATGACTATTTTCATTTTACAGATGAGGAACAGAGTGGTTAGCTGACATGGCCAAGGTCACACAGTCAGCATGATAAATACTCAGGCAATCTGACCTCAGAGCCCATGTCCTTGTCAGTATGCTCTGTCTTAATCGTAGCACCCATTTACTGAATATATAGTATATGCCAGACCAAGGCTAAGCACTTTGCGTACCATTATTGTATTTCATATAATATAATCCCTCAACATTCCTATAAAGAAAGACTGTTGTACCCATTTTACAGATAAGTAAAAAGAAGCTTAGAGAAATGAGGTTGTTTGCTCAATTTCTGCTATTTTTTGGAACCACTCGCCATTCTGTTGCCTCAACTGGTATCCTTGCTGCTTCCAACACTTCTGTTGAGGCTTCTCTCCATCAAGCCAGTATCACATACACCTCATTGCTCATTTGTTCTCTTAGATTGACTTATTCTTCTCCTAAGTCCTAATATAAATCCCTTAAGATGAAAGGACCCTGTACTGACGGGACTTACAAATCTTTTATAAGTTTACCCAGGCTAGTAGAAAGAGGTCATTGATCATAATTTATCCAATAGCCACTTCTCTTGGAATATTTCAAGACCTACGAAATTACATCAGGAGACACATGAGTGGCACCAGCCAAAGAAACACAAAAAATCTTTCCCAACAGAAACTACCAAACTAAAATTATCCCAAGAGAAATTGACTTCCTCCTTATTGTTCCCAATTCCATTTTCAGGACCTCATGGTCCAGGCCCCATATCCATTTTAACATTTTAAGTTTGGAGGAAATTAGATTATCAGTGGTCTAAACATGTGTGCTAGAACTTCTTATGTGTGTGGTGTGTGTGGGTTCATACATATGCACATATACACATGTACAAAGCAGATATTTTTGTCCTTAGAATTTACTAAGTATCATTATCTAATGTACTGCTGAGCTGGGCACAGTGGCTCACGCCTGTAATCCTAGCACTCTGAGAGGCTGAGGCAGGAGGATTGCTTGAGGTCAGGAGTTTGAGACCAGTCTGAGCACAAGCAAGACCTCATCTCTACTAAAAAAAGAAAAGATTATCTGGGCATGGTGGCATATGCTTGTAGTCCCAGCTACTCAGGAGGCTGAGGCAGGAGGATCACTTGAGCTCAAGAGTTTGAGGTTGTTGTGAGGTAGGCTGACACCATGGCACTCTAGCCTAGGCAATAGAGCGAGACTCCGTCTCAAAGACACCAAAATATTGTTGCAAAATGAGATCAGAAAATGATTGCATTGTGTATAAGGTGAGCTAAATCTTTAAAAAATTAATAAAAAGTTCTACACTTGTGAGTTAGCTTCCTATGTCGTGAATTTAGGTATATTTAGTAGCTGAAGAATGAAATGATTCTAGGGGGAAAATTGGCTTTCTAATCAAATAATTCAATTTATAGCTAAGTTTTTTGCAATAAATCATTTTATCCTAGTGAAAAATAGGGTGAAAACTAACGATCATTTACAGTATTCCCCTTTTCTCTTTGGTAATAGCAGTATTTTGTCACCTACATTAAAGTGGAATAGCACCTAACAATTACATGTTTTGAAATACCAGCCAAATACAATTGAAACTTCTGGATCTTGAGCAAAAACAATTAAATTTCTCTCAAAATCACCCTTTATTAAAGTCAGAGTTTGTTATAGAGATCTGGGTTTGAACCCCGGTTCAACCAGTTTCAAACTATACCACTGGAACACAGTATTTAATCTTTGTTTTACATAAAATGGGAATAAAACATCAACTTTATGGGATTGTTACAGGGAAACATATGATACTACTTGCAAAGGGCTTAGCACAGCGCCAGGCATTTGCAAGCTCATGAGAATCTGTGATGGTGTAAGTAGATGCTCGGATGATGGATGCTTTTTCCTGGACTAAAGAGGCTCATGACATGTACTGCCCTCGCAGCTGTGACCCACAGGTCTCTGTCCTTACCAATTCTTTGGCCATGGCTTTGAAAACGGTCAGAACTCCTCAGAATTCAAAGAACAGTTTTGAGGAAGGATACAACTCTTAGAATTCAGACTTCTAATGAAGAACATTTCATAAAAATATGCCATTAGCAAATTCTAAAATGGTATGTCTATTTCTCAGATTTTCAAAGGGTATACCACTTACTAGTTTACTAGGAAGAAACTAGTAAACTTGGCTCCAGTTTTCTCATTGAGAATCACCCATGCATTGCTTCCCAGACTTCAGTCATTCACCACCACCTTCTTAACCACTTCGGTACGAGCATCGACAGCCACAGATGAACCGAGCATGGACTTTAGCCGACAGCTGTGATGTGACTTTTCTAATTTTTCATTTATCAAAATAAAATTGTGAACACTTAAAAATAACGTAATGAAAACATATATGTATATGTTACCTATTCTGATTTACATTATAAGTTAAGCTGCCTGTAAAGTAAAACAAGCTTTCAGTGCTTTAAAGCTTTCCTCATCACACAAGAGCAAAATGGATTTGTCGTCAATGCACAGCACAAACTACCGTGCAAACTATGAGTGCCGGCTGTGGGCAAGGTTTCCTGGCCGGTGAGTGCTGTTACCCAAGTGGTTAAATAATGTACCTTTATTTACTTACTACGTTTCTTCACATACTTTCACTTTTAACCCTAATTTGTTTAAATAATTTTATTTCTGTATATCACAAGCAGAAAACCAATATCAGTCAACATAATAGAAGTTAAAAATACATAATTACATCATTTCTTTCCAAATTTTGGAAAAGCAGAAGCACAATAACTTACCTAGCTACTTTCAGGATCACAAAGTTGTTCACAATGGATTCTCACCTGAATTTAGTATTCCTTCTGTCCTTTAACTAGAACATTAAGCCCCTTTATTTTAAAGATGATAAATTTGAAATATCCATGGCCTAATAACATGGTGAGGAAGACACAGCTTGTTGGAGGCAATATGTAATATTTTGCCATGGAGAATGTGTAAGAGAAAATTAGTTAGCAGGTATTTAACTGTAAAATCTACAACTTCTGTAATTAAGGGCATAAAATGATAAAAACAAACCAAAGAATTATAGAGGGTTAATAAAGAATTGTAAAATATAATAGAACTGAGTCGTGTACATATCATTATTAAATATGAGTTGATAGAAAGGACATAACTCAAATCTCATTGTTTTCTCATTTCCCCCATGCCGTTTCTTGTATATGGTTGTCTCACACTGACACCTCTCTTTATATTTCATCAAATGATATTTGAATTCAGTATCCACATTATGGTCATAAAAAACAGAACTGCACTATGCACATGGCCCCAAATGTAATAACTATCTGGTATTTCTTGATTGGATAAGACTTGGAAAATATTAGCCATTGATTTTTAAAATCCTCACATATTCTTGGATAAGAAACATAGCAAAGCCCTATGGGAAACACATGTTTTACATTAACCTCCCTCCCTCAAAACAAAGGGATTAGGTTGGCCTTTCTGTCTTTCTCACCCTTTGCAGTTCTGTGATTAAATGATCATAGTTTTAACTCCTCTATGATTTCCTTATACTGGCCTTCCAGCAACTGTGAGTGAGATAAAAGAGCAGGAGCAAGCTTAATTAGTTCATTCATGATTTAGCTGCCTGCTTTTGAATAAGTTAGTGTATCTCAGCAAGAATTTGATGGCTCCTCCATTTTTTTATTTAGGCTTGAGTGTCTAGAACTTTGGGTAGAATTGCAGAACTCAGAAGTCATAGATATACCAAAACTACAAAGGCAGCATCCTCTTCTTCCCTTCTTTTCCTAAACTTCCTCAACTTTTAGGCTGAATCATTTGATACTATCAATTTTGTAGATTAAAATGGTCAAATATCAGCAGTTGTATATAATTTAATTTACAGGAAGAAGAAAGAACATTCATCACTTCCCTGTAGCTAAGATCTCTCATTGGACTAGCAAAAAGTAGACATTGGTGCCTATAACATATGGACCTATCTGCAGAAGTCATATCTAGTTCTTGGAAGCCCCACTATATAATATATGTTAAGTTATAAAACAGAATTAGCAAAGATGAGATCTAAGCTAGCCAACCAAGTCTCTGGGCTGGACTGAAGCAGAGAATGAATGAGAAAATAACAAATAGCTATTTTTGTATGTTGAATTAGGCTGTTTAACATATGGATGTGAAACTTTAAAATGTGTAGCAAAAGTGCAGCCAACCCCATAGAAAACTAGAATAGAGGGATATTGAATCTTGCAGACACACTTATTAATGCAGTCATTATTTTAGGCAACACCATTGGGTCATCTTGTAGGCTGAGAGGTAGAAACCCAACATCAAGATTTGTTGACATCAGGGCCATAATCCAAGGGAAAATTTCCACGCATATATTATGGGAAAGACTATCATTTGGGGTCACAGACTAACACAGCAGGAGTTGCTTTGGATTGTTTTACAGATGAAAATCAGTATTCAAATATGTCTTATTTAAGTATTTCTGATAAAGAAGAAATATTTTTCAATCTACGAGGAAACCACAGCAGCTTAGTTATGAAAATGAAAATTCTATTTTTTCACATACTTTGTGATTTGACCCAGTTGGATTTTTATCACAGTATTCTCATATTTCTGTCCTTTAAACATATTCTTGTAATTTGATCTTAAAGTGTCATGAGAAATAATGTATTTTAAATTGAACAGTCACGGGTATGTATATAGCACAGGTGTGTTCTATCAGTGACAGTCTCTGATCCTCAAGAAAGTGAAGGGAGAGAGAGAGGAGAAGCAGTGAACCCTGAGAAATCTTATGTAAAAGAATTGGAGGACCAGTGAAACAAAACAAGATTTTAGTGGTATCCATGACAACCTCCGTGGATAAGGAAGAACATGAAGCTTTCTGGTCATTATTATTATTGTATTTCAACACTTATTGACTTACTGCCTGCACAGGATTGGGGCTAATCAATTTTTTCCCAAGAGGAACAAATAAATGGAAATGAGCTTCCCCTAAAGGGAAACCAGCACATTTTAAGTGCTTGTAATGAAGTTGGGGCTGTCAGATGACCAAAGAACTACTAAGTTCTCTCTGTTGTACAGTGGAGAAATTTTTTAAACTTAGATATTATGTCATATAAGTAACAATGCAGTGACAGTTATGCCAGAGACATCTGACAGGTAAAAAGATATATGATAGAATCAGTGATGTGGAACAAAAGAAGCCAAAGGTTAGATTTAAGATTAATAGGGTTCTTGTTCATAGAGATAACCATTAATACTATTTTTTTTTTTTTTTGGTTAGCCATCTTCTCATGAAATCCCTGGGATAAGATTTGTTTACTGTGGCAACATAATTAAGGCTTTGCCCTATCAAAGAAAAGAACAAATGTTTAGATACACTAACTTCTAAGCTGAGTTTATTGCTTTTTCATATCCAGGTATAAGGGCAAAACTGTTATAAAACAAAAGCACAGAAAAATCAAAGAAAACTAATTGCTCTCCTGCCCTCCTGAGATGGAGGGGCCAAGTTTGGAAGGTGGGCAGGAAGGGAAATAAAGTAGTTTTTATGTCTGGCATTGGCTTGGGTTGTTTGCCACGTGAGCACTATTACATTATAATGTTAGCACTGCCTGAATAAAACCCATTTTCTTGATCAGAATTTGTCAAATTAGTCCCCTTGGGATCTGCTTAAAATGAAGATTTTTATTCATTAGAATCATGTGGATCCATCAGAATCTGGTGGAACTCTAGATTCTTTATTTCTAACAAACTTTCAGCTGATGCCCATGTGATGGTGACCATACCTTAAATTATAAGGCTCAACCTTGGTTGTACAACAGATCACCTGGGGAACTTTTAAAAATCCTGCTGCCCAGGCCACATCCAGAGGTGCGATCTGGAGGCTGAGAACCACAGCAGCTGTAAGTCAAAAGTGAACCAGATATATTGATTTGGCTTATGCAGGGTTTTACAATTTTTCTTACGCTCAAAAACATGGGGGAGATCTCATATAAAGCTCATATTTCCAGGTCAGTGTTGAAAAAGAAGTATTTCCACCTGGCTACCAGCTGCTGCAGCCACAGCTGTCTGTGCCTTTCAGATGGGGCACACAGTGTACAGGTCACCCTCTCCCAGCCAGCCACTTTTCCCATTTCTCTTGTCTGCCTGTCTCCTGCACACATTTGCTCTTGTGCCCCCTCCAAGGAGTCATGTTATGTCTCCTTGTGGATGAATGGTTTGTAATGCTGTTCTTCCTTTTCTTTCTTTAAATGCTTGACTCATACAGGGCAGAGGTGTTGGATAGTTACTTTGGGTTGTGTTGCCTGCTCGTTTTAGGATGCCTACAGAAACACTGTTGTGGAAAAGTACTTGTGTAGGAGTTACGAGCTGGCCTGGTTCTGCCACTTACTGCCAAATTGATATTGAACAAGTCACTTAAGCTCTCTGGTTCTTAGTTTTCCTCATCTGTAAAGTGACACAATTTGGAGATTAGACCACGTGTCCTTTGAGGATGATAAGACAGCACTAGTCATTCACTCCACAAACTCGTATTGTTTGCTTACTCTGTGCCTTGCGTTCTCGAATGGAGAAGAGGAAATAAAAAGGCAAGTTCAGTTCATCTATCTGGACTGCAAAAGCTTGAAAAGTTCTCATGAAAGACAATTAGAACTGGATCTCTGTACATCTCCTTTTGCCCAAATAGCCGAAGTTATGTCTGATGTTCTGGTATGACTATTAACTGCACTTGTGTCACTCACAAAGTGTTCTGGTTTGGCTACCAGATCATGTGGCTTCTGTAGTTAGGAAAGGATCGCACTGTGAGGTTCTACAAGGAAGGGAGTCCCTGGGATGCCACCGCGTGGGTGAGGCCTGGACACTCAGCACGATGGGTAGCACACAGGGGAGAAAAGCTGTGCCTGCGTTGATCTTCACACGCTTTAGCAGGCCAGCTGCCTGCCCCATCCACCCTACTCTCCGGCATCTCAGAAGAGTCCTCCTAAGCATGTCCCAGACTCCGGGCAGATCCGCCAAGAAGGGCAGAATGAAGTTGGCCGGATCTGGGGCACTCTTTGCACATTCTGTCCCTTCCAACTTTAGCAGTCCCAATAGCATGAGTCCCAGTTATTGTTTTCTGTTTCTGTTTCGCTCATATCTGACCTTTTTCAACTTGAATCTTGTGCATTTCCAGGCATCTGTCTGAGATTCTGCTGCTGAAATTTCCCTGCCTTTCTTTTCAAGTTAAAAAAAACCCCAAAAAAACAAAAACAAAAAATACCTAGTGACCTGGGCACTTCGCAGGGCCACACATGTGCCTGATGCTGCCATCTAGTGGAAGTATCCTAATGTCATGATTGCTTTTATCTTCGATCAAAACTGGGCTAGGCTAGGCTAGAATTTACCTGAAGGAATGAACTATTAAGATACTGCTTCTGGTTTGGTGGACAGTGATGGGAATGTGAAGATGTTTTTACAAAGTATACAAATACTTAATATATGTTGATCTCTTTTGAAACAGTTTTTTTTTAATCTGAAAAAGGATTTTAGAAGCTAACACTAAAAACGCCAATGCACCAGTTCCTTATATATACCAGCTGAACAATGTTGTCTTGAAGAGTGAATAAACCAAAGATCACACAAAAGAAAGAATATTCACACCCTTATTCAAGCAGAGATGTATTTCTCTTGTCAAATAAAGTATGTGGCATCTTCTTTCCACATGAGGAAGAGATTTCCCAAAGTGATACCAGTTTGATCAGCATCCTTGGTATGTCTAACTCTAGCCTGTGCTGCAGTAGTCATGCAATCTATATTTCTTAGTAAAACTTTGGGGTTTCAAATAGAGAATTCAAATTCCATTCTTCTTCTTGCAATTGCCTATTTGAAAAATACCAACACAAACCACCATCTTTCTAATAATGTTGAACAGGAGATATTTGCTTTCTTTATATCTCTTTGACTTTCTTGTTCTTCCCTTTTCCAAAAATAGGCATCTGTCCCATCTCCTTTTCCCTATTTCTGGTTCATTCTGTGATTTTTATCTTCAGATTTCTTCCCACAAAACCTTCTGTTCATCATGAAGACTCCCAGTGGTTCTCATCTACTTAAGAAATTCAAATGGACTGAATATATCTTTAATTTTTGAGAAAATATTCATTTTAACAGTCTCAATATATTGGTATACCTGATTATGAATAGCATTTAACAATGAATAATATAAATAAATCAACATCTATATTATAATGGCTTTAGCAGTCTTATTCTAGTCCTCCTGAGGATTTCTCTTAGCCTTCTCTAGAAGGCTAAGAAGACTATTTTAGGACAGAGGTCACTGAAATATTTGAATATAAAATATAATTATTTTTGATTTACCATATGTTGGCTAAAAGAAGATTCTAGAAATAAACCAACAGTCATTTCACTCAGGGTAAAAATAGGGCATAAATTGAACTATGATCATCATATTAAATTATACTACCATATTATGTATGCTACATTTGGAGCTGTGTCATTCTTATATTCCCATGCTGCATTTGTCCTGAGACCATGCTTTCTCAAAATATTACAAAGACTCCTTCTGCTACTTTTGGTACCATTATGGTGCATAAGTTGAAATATCAAATTGCAGATATTTGTAACCATGACATTTTATTGTTGGAAAATGCCTTAGGCAGAAGATAGTCTGCCCCCTTTTATTTTAGCATGGAAGAGTCTAAAACCCAGAGAAGCAAACTATTTCTCAGATGTCACATAGCTATATCTAAACCAGAGTTGAGGCTGGTTCTTTTTTGACCATTCGAGAGTGTCAGTCATTGTATTTATGTATGCACACACATACATGGATATATATATTTATGCTTATGTTTTATTTTTCAATTCATATTTTATAACTTTTATGTATGGATTACAGATCTTTCAAATGCTATACCTTTCTACTATTTTCTCATGAAGTAATTTGAAAGAAAAATTCTTTCAGGAATTTCTTAGCTTTTCAAAAAGTATAGGCAACTATGATATTATGGTCTTAATAGGTACTGAGGTTGAAATGATTTCAATTCAACTATTGCCTAAAACGTATCTTTTGGCAAGACTGTTTTGGAGGTCAGCATTCATTAGATCCATGAGAACATATTTACAACATATTGCTACATGGGCACTGTTTGTCATCTTCAATAAAACATTAAGTATAACTGTAGAACAGCTGAATAGGTCCTAATAAGATCCTTTGCCATTAAGACGTAATGAAAGACCCACATGTTTCTCCATACATATCTATTTTAATGTGTTTAGATTTTAAGGGTGCTTTAAGATGACACCATATTGCCTTTTTTTTTTTTTGATGAATTAGACTAGTCACCGCAGAAAATGGATCCTTCTAGCAAAGTTAAGAATTAATTCCCTGTCCTAATACCCTAGAGAGATTTTTCCCCTGATGTTTTGTTCTATAACAGCTCAATTTCATATTACTGTAAGGAATGTGAATATGAATTTTTAAAATGGTGTTCCTGGTTGATTTTTTAATATTCTACTTCTATTTTTATGTTTAGAACAAAATACACCCCTTCCTTCCTCCCTTCTTTCCTTTCTTCCTTCCCTAATAATTTATGAAACATTTGTGGAGGCACTGGCTGTGAATTAGGTATTTTGTTAATGCTGTATTGCTTGAGATTTAAGAAAGATTATATCATAGATTTGATTTTCTTTGTTTAACTTCCAGAACTTTATACCAAATTCATAATCATATTCTGAAAGTTTGTGTTATTTTACTTTGATCTTTATAGTCTTCTTGTAAGGAATATTCTGAAATCCAACCTATTAATGTTTTCAGTCATTACCCTAATAATAGATTACACTTAATTAAATGTTCTGGTTGTGAAGAAAACTTGTACATGACTCTGTAATCAGTATTTTTTTCCTTTCATTTAACCACCATTATCCATTAAAAAATATAGCTCTGCTACCACATATTTTTGCATTTATCCAAATGAGATCAGTGTTGTCTTATAATCAAACCATTGACATGGTAGGAGAGGTTTTCTTGTTTTAGTTGATAAGAGCATTCTAGCAACAATATTCTCATGCACTAACTAGAAGGCTGATTTAATAGAGGAGTCACTGCCTCCACTCCTCTCAGAAACCACAGCAGGCAGGCCTGGCTTGGGGTTCATTAGAGTCTGGTAAGATGACAACAGACTGGGAAGCAGCTGTAAATGATCAGAACCAGACCTTGGCTAGTTTCAGTTTCTGCCAAGCCCAGCATGGTTCCAAATACTTTCTGGATTCCAAAGAAAACATGCCAGCCTTATACCTACTGATCATGAGACATAGACAGGATATATGTTTCTGGCTTTGAGGTTTTAGAGAATATGCTATAATTTGTGTCTGTCTTGCATCCATATATCAGCAGAAAATGACATGTTAGCTGGATGTGTTTTCCTCATGGCAATTCAATAGGTTAATTCTCAATTTTCTTTAACTTCCAAGATAAATCTTAATTTTAAATGTAATGGGGAAGAAACCTTGGGAAAACATCTTGTATAAGCTCCTTGTTTTATAAATGAACGAAAGGCTCAGAAGAGTCAGAACTATACTGGGTTAGAGTTAACTGTGTAGCCAAGCACTGTACTAGCCACTAGGGATGTGGAGATGAATAGGGATGAGTCCTTTCTCTGTGCAGTGGTACGATGTTTGGCCCATCATTGACTGTCCTTAATTAGGTTAATTAAAAGATGAAAGGTTATTATAAACTATGGTGATAGACATATAGAAAAATAGATTGATAGAGATAGATAGATATTAAAATGAGGAGGTACTAAATAGTATACAGGGTACTCTATTTAATTAGCCTAAAAGTATAGAGACCTGATCTCCAATTAAATAGACAAAATAGGTATAGGATATTCTGAATTCCTTTCCATGCCTAAAAACTATATATGTAAAGATGTTTCCATATACATGTTTACTATCCATGTTATCTTCTATTTTGGGGTAGATTTTGTTTTGTTTTCATATATTCTTATTGTGAGCAGGCGTATTAATGAAAATACAGGTAGGTGATTTGTGCAAGGCAGACTTACAGAAAACAGGCTGGAGAGTAAAGAGGGCAAGCAGGAGGTTTACCATATGATTTCTTTTTTCTCTCAATATCTCTCTTCCACCTTTGCTATTCTTACCTTTCATTTCTTCCTGTCTTGCCTCATCTGAAGATGTGTCTGTCTGTTTGGTTGGTGATTGTTTTTAAACCCCACTTAGAATATTTGCTTCTAAGTTCTTATTTCCTGCTTACTCAGGTCTTGTGAATTTCAAAATATTATTGTCCTTTGATTTCCCTACAGCTATTATCTCCAAGAATAAATTAATTTGAGGATCTATAATTGTTTTCATCAGAAATACAGCTGCAAGGTTAAAACAAAGAGAAAGCAGAAAAAGAGGAAGGGAGATATAGAGAGGGAGGGAGAGAACAGACTGAGAGAGGAAGAAGCAAAACCAACAGTTTATACAGTGCCATGCAAGCAAAAGCTGACGAAGTCTTCTTTGAAACATTTTGGAATTGTGGAGACCTGTCCAACAGCCCTCTGCATACTAGTAAAGTTCTAAGGTGAGTTTTTCACCTTGATTAGCAAAGATAAAAATGAACTATTTAGCACAAATAACTCGTTATTTTTACTGGATAGACTGTGCAAAGTATCTGCCTCTTTTAGAACTCACTCCCAAAGGTTTCTTTATACATAAATCTCCATGTTTTGCACCATATAGCCCTGTGGCTCCGACTACAACCAATTAACCTGTGATACAAACGTCACCAGATAAAAGCTATTCTGAGGCCCATAATGCACCTGCTACAAGAGCTGCATCCTTTTCTAGGTGCTGACTAGAGCTTCGCTTGTGAAAGTGTGATCCATGTGCCAGCAGCAGCAGTGTCACCTGAAAGAATCTCTAGCTCCACCCCAGGACTTTTAAATCAAAATTTTCATTTTACCAAGATTAGCACCTGGTTAACATGTACACGAAATTTTGAGAAGCACTATATTATAAGAATCAGGCCCTCTTTTCTGAGGAGCTTGGATAGGGAACATGAAGAATATTATAAACACCAGGTGGGAAAGGATTAGAGAGACATAAAAAAGAAAATAGACACGATGAGTTAGTGGAAGTCGTAAGTTAATGGAATCCGTGTAGAATAACAAATGAGAAAAGTCTCATTAGCTGGTGGATAGAGCACAGTAAAAGCAGAGATGGAGAGATGCTAAGAGCACGTGTGATGAAGTAGAGGGTAGTGACAAACTTCTTTGAGAGGATAACTTCTAAAATTGATGTTGAGTTAAAGAATTACTTTCTGACTGCTAGAACTATTGCATCTGAATAGCTTTTTGGTTTCATACACACACACAAACATATACACACACATATTTAGGGAATACAAATGTTTTTTTGTTTTGTTTTTTTTTTCTTATATGGATGAATTGTATAGTGGTGAAGTCTAGGATTTTAGTGTACCTGTCATCTGAATAGGGTATATTGCATATCCTTGTTATGCAACTGCTAAAATTAATGCATTTTTTCTTTCCTGAAAACTTACAGTAAATTCTTATTAACTGAGGAAATTTAGAAATATCTCTAATCCTGGAAATCACAATAGGCCTCAAAGAGTTCTTTAACTCTTATTCTCAGGTCTGGTTTCTCAATCTTCTGCAAAAGTTTAGCTTGTTGGACAGTTGAAATTTAATATCATTTATAGCTTCACTAATTCCTGATGAAGTTTTGAAAATGAGGTATGGGTTCTACCAGGGGATGGAGTGAGACCTTTGGTGAGACCTTTCCCCCAAAATAAACTAAAACAACAACATTTGACAAAACCATTTCAGAAGTCTGGAAATTGGTCAAAGGCGTATTGACAATTTGAGAAGCATTTGTTAAGGAAAACTACTAAACTGTGGGTAAGAGCAGGAGTCTATAGCATTTTTGCCTGGGGCTGCTTTCATCATTTCCTTATACTTCAGTGTGGTAGCTCCACCAGGACAGGGCATACTGTGAAAACCAATACTTAGTTGCTAGAGAGAACTGATTTTATTTGGAGCAAGAGTGGAAAAACCTCTTGCCCCTTAGTGTTGTCAGAATCAATAGTGATCTGGGTGACAAAGCAACTGGGAAGGCCAACACTGCAGCTAGCCTGACATGGTCCTGCTTGGGACAAGCAACAGAATGGCAGATTAGCCAAAAATTTAACAGGGAGTGAGACAGTGAATGAGACAGCCATAGTGTGCCTTGATAAGGGCTCATGTATACCTACAGATCTTAAAATCTGGATATATATATGCACATTTGCACACACATACACAGTCAGGAGAGACTGCAGAAGATCTTAGCTATCTGCATATCCCTGGCTAAACATAAGACCATACACCAATGCAGAGACACAAGAGAATCCAGTGCAAAGTAAAAGGGCAGATTTAAACTGCCCGAACTTTGAATGTGTTCCCCAACCTATGTACAGATCCTTGGGGAAAGCTAGGAGCTTATTGGCTCAACAAGTTTGAGCACAACCTATGATCAATCATTGGTTGATCACTAGGCTATTCTGACATAGCAGTAATCACTAGGGAACCAAATTTAAAAATAAAAATAAGATTTTAAGAACTGAAGAGATATAAACACTCTTAGGGGAGACAAAATCCACAAATTAATCCCTAAAAGCTATTAAGGAAATCACCACCAACAACAATAAAACATCAAAGTGAGCAATCTTCACTGGAAAGTAAAAATCGGAATTCAGATGTGTTATTCTCTAGCTAAAGTGTCCAGTTTTCATTAAAATAAAAATCATAATATATATAAAGGACCAGAAAAATATAGCTCATACTATGGGAAAAAGTCAACAGCAACTGACTTTAAGGGTCTCAGTTGTTAGACTTTGAAGATAAAAACTTTAAATCAGCTACTATGAATATGTTCAAAGAACTAAAATCATGTTTAAAGAATTAAAGTTAAGTATGACTACAATGACTCATCAAATAGAGAATATCAATAAAGATAGAAATTAACAAAAGAAACAAATGGGAATTCTGTATTTAAAAAGTATAACTGAAATGAAGTACTCACTAGAGGAGCTCAATAACAGATTTAAAATGGCAGAGGGAAGAATTGGTAAACTTGAAGATAGATCAATAGAAATTATCCATTCTGGAGAACAGAAAGAAAAAAAGAATATTGAAAAATGAACAGAGTCTCAAAGACATTTAGGACACCATCAGACATACCAACACGCATATAATAGAAGTCCCATAAAGCAAGAAGAGAGAAAGGGGGCAGAAAAATATTTGCAGTAAATAGTAACTTCATAAATTTGACAAAAAAAATTTAAGCTACACAACCAAGTATCTCAACAAGCTCCAAGTAGAATAGACACAAAGACTTCTATACCTAGACACATTATAATCAAACTATCAAAAGGCAAAGATATCCACTAGAATGGCTATAATAGGTATAATTAAAAAAAAGACAGATAATATGAAGCATTGGGAATAAGGGAAGAAACTAGAATCCTCATCCACTACCAAATCCTGATGTGAATATAGAAAGGATACAGCCACTTTGGTAAATAGTTTGGCAGCTTCTTAAAGAACCTTACTATACAATCCAGCAATTCCACTTCTAAGTATTTATCCAAAAGATATGAGAACATATAAAGAGTTTTGTATAAAGAGTTGCATACAACTATTAATAGCAGCATTACTTATAATAGTCAAAAATCAGAAACAATCCAATTATTAATATCTATCAACTAGTGAGTGGAAAACTAAAATGTATTATGTCCATACAATGGAGTACTATTTAACAATAAAAAGGAACAAACTACGGTAGGTAATATTATGCTAAGGGAAAGAAGTCAGGTGCAAAAGATTATATATTATGTAATTTAATCTATATACAATGTCCAAAAAAGACAAATCTAGACAAAAAAGCAGATCAGTGGTTGCCTCGGGTGGAGGGTGGGAGCAGCAATTGAATGCAATGTGTGTGAGAGATCTTTCTTTTGGTGATAGAAATGTTTTTAGACTGGATTTCTGTGTTTGTGGAACAGTGATATAAATTTTCCAAATATAAACTGGACCAAAGGGTAAATTTTATGGTATTATGTGAATTTTATATACCTCAATAAAGCTGTTGAGAAAGAGAGAGAAGTGCTCTCGGTCAGACGCAGGTGATATGGACAATGACATTTAGGAAAGAGTGTATCAGTGGTTGTACCATGGGATTTTAATTTATGGAGGTGTCTGGTGAATGCCAATGAAGGCAGAATTTGTCGTTTACCTTTTCCAAGAGAAGGGCACTACCATACCCCCTAGAGCCACGTGAGAAAGAGCCAGATTTGGTCAGGAGGCAGAAAAGATCATAGGGAAGTCCTAGGAGTTTCCAAGGAAAAGACAAGGCAGGACAAGCTAAATCGCTTTGGCGTGGCTAGTTTGAATAATTCCAGTGGGCTTTGGGGTGTGGAGGCTGTCCTCAGTTGTCTGGTACTGGGCCCTGGGTTGATTTAGGGCAGGAAGGATATTGGCTTGTATGAGAATCTAATAAAGAAGATGGTTGGAGATGCGTGCCTGCGGGCTCTGGATTGGTTAGTTCTCAAACGAAAGGCCTGCTCCCAGCTGAGGCCTTTGGTGTTTCTAAGAATTGGCTAGGCCTGGGAAGGGCTGTCTATCCCCAGGAGGGAGGCCACAAATGCCGGTGCATCAAGAATACAGAAAACCTCATTAATACAATTGGCCTTGTGATGAAGGAATGCCAAATATACACATACAGAATCTAAGAAAATACAATAAGAAGGAAGGTCAAATTTAAATGGCAATAAAGTAGAGCTCTTTTTTCTACTTTTTAGTGTATTTCGATAACTGTAATTTTCGACATCATTTACCTTTTTTTCTGGGAGAAACAAAACAAAAGCCTGCCCACATGTTTTTAACCAAACATATGGAAAAATAGCCATTTGTACATGTAATTTTTCACTTTTATAACATGCACTATTAGTACTTACATTGATATTGGCAGCAAAATTAGGTAAAACACTCTTTACCAGTTTCGAATTTAATGGATACATGTACCAGAAAGGGTGACTCCTTGAATGCTATAATCAACAATGGAAAATACTGCAGTCAAGGCTTGATTTTTATAAGGGAGCAAAGTAACAATCTCAAATCCTTATCATTAGTCTTTATCTACTTATTAAAAGTGTTTTTAACTGACAATTTTAGATTGCCCAGAATAATGTGAGACTGAATGTACTAAGCTCCCTTTTACTTGCTGTGTACATCACTACATGCAATTCATTTTAATAAAATAATTAAATAAAATGATCAAAACTATTTTAAGATTCAGATGTTACTTTGTCTAATATTTTATTTTTAGATGAGGGCATAAGTTGTACCTTTGGGTATTTTGTAAAACCAAGAAATGAAAAAAATACAACTTTAGAGATTTAGGAGTGAACGCTTAGGGAGTTAAAGCACAAAATCAAGTTGAACAGCATCGTCCAACAGATGTTTAAACAGATGAATAGAATGTGCCTTATGAATTCCTAATGAATTTCAAAGAATACTGCCTGATACTGAGAAATGCAGCAGATCGCCCAAGTGGTACAAGCCCCGGGAAAATGGTTTTCTAAAACAGTCAGTGAGCAGGGATCAAGTCATTTGTACTTTAGGGTGTCTGTTTATAATTTAACATATATATTTTTAACACTGGAAGTTGAACATAATAATGGTAATTTAAGATGAGGGCCATAACTAGCAAGCACACAGGTTGTTTTTGTTTCTTACACTTAACTCATCACATCCTGGGTCCACTTCTCCTATTTCTATAATAACTTCTTTCTCCCCCACTGGGTGTTTTAGCTAAGTCCTTTTTATGACATTTATCAAAGGATGTACAAATATCTTTCTGGTAGCATGACCACTTTTTCTAGGTCTGAATAAAAAGAATAACTACCACCTCTGAAAATAGAATGTATATCTTCTTAAGACAGACGTTGAAGCATGAAGAAAATAAATCTTCCTCTTTATAGCATGGACATTTTCTAAAAATAAAAATAGCCAAGTGGATCTCAGGGTATTATCAGATAAGACAATCTAGAATAGTAGGTTCTTGATGAATTTTTTTCTGCAGAAGAGCTACAGAGAAAATAAAGTTATTGAAGTGATTGAGGAAGGAGTCGGAAATTAGATGGATCTCTGGTTCTAGAGCCATGGCTTTTTTCTATAATCCGAGAACAGGGTAAAAAATGTATACTATGATTGGTTATCCTGGTTAAACTTATTAAGAAGGTTACTAAATAAGATGTCTTTACATAGAAGAAAAGAGCATGAGCTTTGAAATCAAATGAACCATGGTTTGAATCCTGGTTGCCCCATTTACTAGCTTGGGCACTTCCAGTACCCTCTTGGAGCCTTGGAATTCTCCCCTATAAAAGGATTTGTTTGTAATGATTAAGGATCGCAGATGGAAAGGCCAATATATGCTGGCATTCAATATGAGAATCTGAAAAATAAAACCACATGAAAGGGATAATGAATGATAAAAATCACAATGTTCTCCTGCCAGACATTTGACATTTAAATAACACCTCGACCTGAAGGACTGACTTTGTAAAATACCAGGCACTAGCAGTGGGGACCTTTTAGTGATCTACAGGTCCCACTAGGTGGATGGTGAGCATATTTTGTGTTCACATAGAACTATGTGAATGAGGCCTTAATTCTGGTAACAATTGTGTGTGAATTGTGAATGAAACAATGTCATACAATAACATCTACTATATAATTTGAAATTGAATATTTAGACACAATGCCTAACAGTATAACACATAAATATTCTGTAATATCCAGATGGGATTAACTCTACTTAGTCTATATACTGCTTTATCATTTGGAAACCTCATCCATTGTTTTTACTGCATCATCGTGCACTTTGAAATAGGTATTAAAACCTTTACTGTATAGGTAAGAGGAATTTAAGGGATTTGCCTAGGTTCCATAGCTAGTATATAGCAGAGCTATAACTCCAAACCAGGTTTTCTGACACCAATTCCAAAATGTTTTCCCCCTGTGTATTAAAACTGTCATTCAGAGCAGGTGTATCTCTTTAAACAAGACCTGCAAGTTTTGCAGCTGGTGCCTGGTTACTGAAATTCACAGCCATGGCAGAGCGTGTTTTTGGGTGACTTAAGCTCAAGGCAATGTGCCTTCAAATCCATACCACAGACTGCAACCCACCTTTATCTCTCTGCTGCCCAGTCCAGGATGCTGCCATCAGTTAGTGTAACTGCCAGTTCGTCATGCTCACAGCAAAGTCAAAAGACAAAGTAGCGATTTAAAGAGGGCAAACTGCACCATAAGAAAATGGCATTTTTCTGGCATTGATAAAGGTATCAGCTGCCAGTCAGTAGAGAGTGGAAAATGTTCCAGGTTAAGGATCACTCGGCCAAAACATGCATTTTAAACGAATATTGCAGCTACCTTGGGATAAATTTCAGTGGCAGCTGAAACACCTGCTCAGAAAGAAATGCAATTTTTATCCTGTGGCTTTGCTTTTATGAGACTGAAATTTACCACTTAGGTGGAAATACCTCCATAGAATGAATAAATGCTTAACAGGCTTCAGGACAGTCAGCTACTTAGAACATAAGACCAGTGCACATGGTGTTTTCATTCCTCTTTATCTTCCTTGTCTCATTTTTAGGAATTATGGGATGTTCAGGTTTATCATATCCATGCATGTGAAGTAGAAGTGGAAATTGCAGATTCTTTTTTGATGAATTTTCTGATGGTTGTTCATAGGAAACATCTTTTCAGATAAGAAAATGCCTCTTATCTATGTGAATAGACTACGAAGAATGTTTTGAATGGATGGCCCCTAAACTATTTGTGTGTTCATCTCTTATTGCCTTACATGTAATAAAACTTAAGTTATGCATGACAAAGCAAGCAGACAGTTGTAAGATATTTCAGCATGAAATTTTATTATTTCTAATTTTTTTATGGAGAAGAACATTTTAATAACTTTATTTTTAAAAAGTGCCCTCTCTTTCTTTTTCCCAGTTAGGGGTCCAGATGATTTGGACTACAACTGCATTTATAAAGGCAGGAATTATAGGTACTTTCATTATAATGACTGTGGAGGAGTTGGTATGACATGTACCTTATATAACACGGATTCTATTTAGTTTTACAATGATTAACAGTGTTGGTGTGAGAAATTATCTATAAACATTTTTTATATATGTTTTTTATATATGGTGTGCAGTAGCATCATGTGTTTTGTACAGCTGACAGATCTTTATTAGTATAGATTCATGGCTTTAAGGGCAATATTGGCCTTACAATTTGCATTTCCTGAGATTCATTAGGCCCAGTTACAGATGTGGACCCTTTCCTTTATAAGGGCAGAATGACTAGCACCCAAGGGTGTTACCGCCTTTATGAAAGGCAGGCAAAACACTTGAAGATGCTACTGGTTTGAGTCTTGTCCTATTGACTGTGCATTTATGTTCTTCTGATTTATTTTTCTTGGTCTATCTTGCTTGGGCTTTCTACTTCTCTTGGACTGGTTTAGGGTACATTGGAAACTGTATTTATACGTACTCCATTCATTTACCCATCATGACTTATTGTAGTCGGTATTGTGCTAGAAGGTGGCAATGGTGTGGTGAGGAATTTAAACTCAAAATTCACAAAGCGTGAGGTAGGGTGGGAATTCCAGACACATGAACAGGTAATTTCCTTGCAGTAGGATCTGAGCTATGGTGGACTAGGTGCCAGTTGTCATAGGAGGGGGCTTAGAGGGGTCTGTGAGCACTTATTTGGATGCCACAGCTTGTTCTCTCTCTTTTTAATCCCAGGTAGGTTGTGCAGACACCAATTTTGATCCTAGGATGTTTTCTTGAGATTTTGTTCTTAGGATCTTGGTTGATGGTACAGTGATAACCTTTAAACACAATATACAACTCCTGGAGGAAATGGAATAGGTGTTAAAATATAAGGTTTGATCTGGTTTGCCAACTAACTGTGACTTTCAACAAGAGATCTAACCTTTCTAATCATCAGTTATTTGTAAAACAAAGGCAATAATGCCTTTGCAGGGTGTTTGGATGATTTAGAGATTCTATCTGTAAAGTTTCTTTCACCATAGTTCCTGACATACAGCAGGTACAAAGTAATTATCAGCAACTGCTGCTATTGATTAGTGGTAATATGTTTATTTATGAAGGGACAAATATAAGGAGAAAGGGAAGGATTTTGTGTTTTCAGTTTGTGTGTCCATGTCTAAGTATATATTAATAAAACACAGCTGTGAAGGTCTCCCACTTTTGTATTCTGTTGCCTACCTACTGATACTGAAGTCCTCTTAGAATTAGCAGGCCTTTAAAGATATGTCCTTGGTGAACTAAATTAACTGCAGCTCAAGGTACCTTGAGAAAGAGTGTGACTAACATCCATTGAGCATAAGCAAGACATTTCAGGTTGACTTTAACTCTGCCTGTCACACTGAAAAATGGTCCCTAATGCATTCTTAAAAGGGAACAGAGGAGCTAAGGGCACACTAATCTCAGGGCAGCCTTAATAGTTGGCTGTAATATCACTGTCACGTTCTGGGTGTGAGCATGTGTTTCCATGAAGTCTCAGAACCAACAGATATGTATAAATTGGTTTGCTGGAATCTCAGGACTGTACTTAGGTGAGATTGAATAATGTGTGTAAACTTCCTTGCCTACATATAGTGGCCACTCAACTTGCCTATGTGTAGGCCATTTGATCACTAGAGATTTGTAAACTAAAGTCCCTTATCCCCATTACAAGAATAAAGAATGAACTGTTCAGAATAGTTAACTGGCTTGCTGGAGGTCTCCTGAATCAGAGTTACCAAATGTGGACTTGGAAGCGAGGCCTTGGTCGATGTGGTTTAGACTATACCATACTTGTCTGTCATCTCTCTGCCAATCAAGTGCTTTGCAATTATGTTCTGTCTTCTGGCATCCTTGTTAGTCAAGCCTCGATTGCTTGAATTCTATCTCGTTGAGGTCTTATCTTTCCCCTTAAAGCCTAACTAGGAGAGATCATGCTTACTCTGAATTAAATTAATGTAGTGGAATGATGGTGGCTTAAAATTTGGAATACCTATGTCTGATCTTTGTCCTGCCTTTTATTTTCTTGACGAAAATAGGATTTTGGTATGAGTAACTAAACAGCTCTGAGCCTATTTCCTGAGCTAGAAAAATATTTTTTTTTCCCCGAGGATCATTAGCAGGCTCAAATGAGAGAATTTACACATGTGTAAACATTCTCTAATGTTGTTCAATACTGTATAAATATATTAAGTTTGTGACATCCCAATCTTATCTTTACCTTTGATTGTAAATGCTTTATCCAGTGGCCAATATTTTTTTTTAGCTCCCTATCCTTCTTTATATTTTACATATATCACATATTTGCTTAGTGGTAAATTCCCAGAAGACACGAACCATATATTTTAAATCATGTTACACAATGATACTGAGTAGATGATTTCTAGCAAATAAATTTAATAAAATAATTACAATTAAGTTTATGGAAGCTGAAAATATACTAAGCGTTCAAATATGATAAAGAAATGAATAAAGAGTCTTTTTTGTTTTGTAAGTAGTCACCTGAAAGCCATATTGTAATGCATGACCTAAATCAGTGGTTCTCAAACAGGGGCAACCTCCCTCCTCACAGGAAACACGTGGCTGATGACATTTTGGTTGTTATAACTTGGAGAATGGCATGCTATTGTCATAGAGCCAGAGATGCTGCTAAGTATACTATAATGTACAGGATCATCCCCACAATGGAGGCATCCAGCCAAAAATGTTAATTGTGCAAAGGCTAAGAAACCCTGCTCTAAGTTAAGGCACTTACTGCTGAATCTATAATTCTTGAGCCAACAATATTGGCCTCCCTGGAGCTTATCAGAATTATAGACTTTCAGGCCCTACCCCAGATATACTATAATCAGAAGAACCTGCATTTAACAGGAAGCCCATGTGATCTTCATCTGCATTAATATTTGGAAAGCCCTGGATGACAATAATGTTTTCTTAAACATTAAGAATGGTTTTAGATCTATAAGAAAATTTTGAAGAACAACAGAGAGTTCCTATATACCACACATAGTTTTCCCTTTTGTAAATATCTTGCATTAGTATGGTACATTTGTTAAAAATTATTGAACTGATATTAACACATTATCATTAACTAAAGCTGATACTTTATTCATATGTCCTTATTTTTTCATCTTACGTCTTCTTTGTATTCCAAGTTCCCATTGAAGATATCACTTTATGTTTTGTCATCCTGTCTCCATAGGTCCTTATGGGCATGACAGTTTCTCAGAATTTGTTATTGATGACCTTGACAGTATTGAGAAGTACTGGTCAGATATTTTGTAGAATGTTCTTCAGTTAAGATTTGTCTGTTTTTCTCATGATTAGACTGGAATTATATTATTTTTGGAGGAAGGCCACAGAGGTAGAGTACCATTTTTATCCTATCCTATCAAAGTACATCCTATCAAAATGATTTATCATTGATGATGTTGACCTTGATAACCCGGCTGATGTTGGTTTTGTTCAATACTTGATTTTTACAGCTTACATTTATTCCTTATTCAATTTTGCTTTACTGGCCAATCAAGGCTCTGTCCTTCAGTAGTTGCCTTTTGTTTTGGAATTCTGAAGGCCTACATCATTATAATTGCCAGATTTATTATACATGTGGAGCTGCAAATTGTAAATTTATAAATGAATAGTTTCACAGGTTAAATAGTGGACTTGATATACTCTGGGGAAATATCCAGATTGCAGTAAAGGACAAATCTGATTAATCAAAAGAGCTAAGAACCACCTGGAACCAACAACTAGTCCTTTTTTCCTTCAAAAAATGAGAATTCAATCCAACTAGCAGTTTCAGATCAGAATTTTGAAGCATATTCAATATAAAATCAATGTTTATAGTCAGATTGGTAGTTGCAGAAAATGGTTTGCTCCCTTTATAAAACTGGTCGTGACTTTGACGTCCTGGTCTGGTAGGTGATATTGTAGGAGCTAGAAGATGAGGATCATAGTGCCTGCACTGACACCCATGTCTTATAGGCAATCATGTAGTATAGTGGTCCCCAGCCTTTTTGGCACCAGGAACTGGTTTCTTAGAAGACAGTTTTGCCACAGATAGGGAAGGAAGGATGGTTTCAGGATGATTCAAGCACATCACATTTATTGTGCAGTCAAACCTCTCTGCTAATGATAATCTGTATTTGCAGCCACTCCCCAGTGCTAGCATCACCGCCTCAGCTCCACCTCAGATCATCAGGCATTAGATTCTCATAAAGAGCGCTCAACCTAGAGTCCTCACGTGTGGAGTCTGCAGTAAGGTTTGTGTTCCTGTGAGAACTGATGCCACCTCTGGTCTGATAGGAGACGGAATGCGGTGATGTGAGCCGTCGACGGGGAGTGGCTGTAAATACGGGTGAAGCTGCATTTTTTGCTCTCTCTTCTGCTTGTTGCTCACCTCCTGCTGTGTGGCCATACAGGCCATAGACCAGTAGCAGTCTGTGGCTTGGGGGTTGGGGACTGCAGATATAGTAGCTATTATATAACTACACTATGCCTCAATCTTTTCATCAGATTTGAATGATTATTCCTAATCCGTGCACTTTAATTGTGTGGCAAGGATAAAATGACATAAAAGATGTCCAAAAATACTACTCTCTCTAAAAATCTACCTCATGATAAATTCCAGCCATTATTTCTTACTCCCTCTAGACCTTTCCCACCAATAGACCTCAACTTGGTGTTGTACTGGAAAGGTAGAGATATCAATGGGTCTTCAAATAAAGTCGAAAAGTGTGTAAGTCACATTACTACTGTTCTAGAGATATAAACTTTCCTCAGCAAAGAACGGTCTAAAATTTCAATCTTGCAAATATAAATATCCACTATAGCCAGGCGCTGTGGGTCATGCCTATAATCATAACACTCTGGGAGGCTTAGGCGGGAGGATTGCTTGAGGCCAGGAGTTTGAGACCAGCCTGAGCAATAGCGAGACCTCCTCTCTACAAAAAGAGTAGACAAATTAGCCGGGTGTGATGGTATACACCCGTAGTCCCAGCTACTCAGGAGGCTGAGGCAGGAAGATTGCTTGAGCTCAGGAATTTGAAGTTGCAGTGAGCTATAATGATGCCACGGCACTCTAGCTTGGGCAACAGAGTGAGACTCTGTCTCAAAAAAAAAAAAAAAAAAAAACAACAAAATAAGTTAATATCCACTACACTTTTTGTGAGACTCTTAAGACTCTCAAGGTTAGGATGGTCTCTGAGATCTCCAAGCCGGAATGTGAAGAACCCAGGAGCCATTCTGAACTCCTTGTGTTTATATGTGTAAGTGACATATCAGGGCCTCATGTTGAACATGAAAAATAGGTGTCTGATATGAAGAAAACGCTAGCTTTGATGGCACCACAAATTTTTAACAGAGGAGCTTTTGTCGAACTTAAAGAATTCTTTGTTCCTTTAAAAATAAAATACTGAAAAGTAGATTGAACTTTCAGAGTCATTTTTATTTTCTTTTTAAGTAAATGTTTAAGAATCATGTAATCATAAAGTTGGACTTGAAACTATCCAGGATCGCTTTGCAGATGAACGCTGAAGCCATGGAAAATTAAACAACTTGTACAGTCAGCTTCTTACTAAGCCAGGACAAAAATAAAGTTTTTTGACATCAAGTATAATATTCCATTCAATCTTTCATGATGCATGTTATCTCTAATTAGTGTAGCTTGATTTTTTAAGTAAAATTCTATATAAAATATGTATTTCTCTGGATAAAGTTTAAATACAGACAGTCCCTGACTTAATAATGGTTCAACTTACAATTTTTTGACTTTACAATGGTGCAAAAGCAACATGCATTGAGTATGCTCCTCGATTTATGTATGGGTTATGTCCCAATCAATGAGCATCTACAATAATATCTTTGAGAATTTCTTAACACTTTAGAATTTTTATCAGATGAGTGAATGCAAAGTAAATATCACAATTCTTTGGGAAATATTAAGATTAGAGGAAACTAGAGGAAGATTTCAAGAGATTGCATAAGTGGATACAATATCAGATCTGCTTCAAAGTTAGCATGCATAAAGCAACATAATATTTTGAGGGAAATTTATCCAAATTCAATTGATATATATACTCAGCAACCAATTTCAACACCGGAACTAGAGTTTGTGATTATTATAAATTATTAACATTGGCCTAAAGTGTTGCTATAATCCAAAAAGTCAAAACACTGGACTTGTCCATCTAATGCATGCACCATGGTAAAATGCTATTGCAATTCTTTGCTTAAAAAATCTTTCTGGAGACACTTCTCTAGGAAAAGTAGACAGTGTTTAAAGAAGTTGCAAGAGAGCAATTAAAACAGTCGAGAAGGTAAAAATTTCAGGTAAACAATTTTCCTATGTATTTCAATTAAATGGAATCCTTAAGAGGATATGATTGAAGTCTATAAAATCAGGAAAAGAATTGGTACAATAAACATGGACTTGTAATATTAAAATCCTTGGTGGTTTAAAAGAGATAAACATGGGACAAATGAAAAACATTGTTTCCCATATTCTTTGTAACTTTATCCTTGAGTCCTTGTGTCCTTTCTAACTATCAATGTCTGTAGATGCTGTTTCATTTCTGTGTTCTGTTCTGATGTTGGATGGTGACCATGGTGGATCATTTATTGTGGAAAAAGTAGCAATTAAACACTGAAGGCCTAAGAGCCAAATTTTTTATTCTTATGTAGACCATCTTAATATTATATTTAATCAGTTTTGCTCTTGCTCTCCCTGATATATTGTGAATTTATCAATGAGAATCTATAGCATGAAATAAGTGAATGTCATTGTCAACTAATCTAGAACCTTTTCATTTTTTAACTTCCTTTCTCTTCATGAATTTGTACCTTTATTTTTAGCCACACCTTTTATATGATAGTTATGTCAAAATTTTATTGCCATTGGTTTCTCTTGCATCAAGCCCTGAGTGTTTATATTCTCATTCCACACTAGCCACCCTAGTGATAAGGTACATACTTATTCTGCCACAGAGAGGTGACTAGGAGTGACTCTGCCCTCTGTGCATTGATCTTCATCCTTCTAAAAGTGCATCACTAAAATGGCAAGAACTGTAATAGAAGTTGAGACAGGAGACCTGAATTTTACTTCTGGTTCTGTTCTAGCAGAAATTTAATTTTCTTTTTTACTTTTACCACATTATAAAAATTCCTGATACTTAAATTTTCTTATTTATAAAATCAAGCATTGATCATTAACCTTGACTATGTTAAATATATTTCGTCTCTAAACATTTGATGACTAAGGGCATTGTCCTCCCAAGTCATATTTTCCCACTCTCATCTCTCTTAAGCTAAGATTTATAATTTTATCTCCCATATTCTCTTCTCTTCAGCTTTAGGTATTCAGAATCCTGATTTTTGCCTCGAGGCTATTTCTTTCAGATTTCAGCATCTCTTTCTTTAATGAATTCATAGAAACAAATTAGAATTTAGTTTTCTTACTTTAATAATCTACCTAGTTGAAGTTATACAGAGTTATTTGTAGTTAGAACTCAGGAAGTTTTACTTTTTCATTATTTTTACCAGAAAAAAAAGCCTGTATATTGACTTACTAAAGTTCACTTGTTTAAAATTGCAATTATTATGGAATGGGGAGTGTGAGCTAATTGGCCATTCAAAACTGGAACATCCTTTCTAAAATCAAGCTTTGTGTTGGAAGTTTCAGTTTTTGAAACAATTCTTATTTAAGTGCTATATCTTTGTCAATTCTGAACTGATATATATGTATATATATCATATATAAATATATATAGTGCTGAGTTACTCAAAACTTTGGTTTTAATTTCTTTAATGAAAAATGAATTCTATTTATTAATAGAATTAATCCCATTTAATCATTTAGCTTATTTTGATCCTGTTTTCATTTTTTAACCTTTCCATTTTTTAACTTCCTTTCTCTTCATGAATGTGTACCTTTATTTTTAGCCACACCTTTTATATCATAGTTATGTCAAAATTTCAGAGAAGGTTAACTTGTCTTTCTCTTCGAAATAGAAGTCCTCCCTTCAGTTCCCAGCTCCCCGCCAAAAAATGTGGGCATTATTATTTTGTTTATTGGGTAACTTTGTTTTATCAGATATTGCATGAGTTACAGTGATCTCCAAGCCTAAGTCTGTCAGTAAATAGACATTGACTGGGTCCTGTAAGAACAACAAAAGTCAGTTTTCCACACTCTAGAGATCCTAGTTTACTTAACCTTGGTCCAGTAATAGGCAATAGTACTTAAAAATCTGTATATAGTGTGCCTAGAGAAGAACACTTGGTAACTGTTGTACATATTCAAGTCTTGTTAAATCAACAATAAATCAATATATCTTCCATAAATTAATAAAAATATATTCACTTCTTGCAAAGAAATAACTCTAATTTGATCTGAAAATAGATTTAGTGCATTCATTACCTGTTAGAAAAATATATTTTCTTAAGACAAAATGCCTTTGAAGGAAAAAAATACTTTCTTACATAAAACAACCACAGTCAGAGTATGAGAAAAAGGAGTACAGGGGCAAATAAATGGCAATGGACTTGTGGACAATTATTATTATACCAATTGTATATTGTAACTAGAAATATTTAATATGAGATATTACTTTGACATGGGAGAGGTCTGAGAAATAGTGAGGGCTTTTGCATGAAGGACTCTGGAAAGAAAAAACAACAAAGAATTGAACCTCACCATTTTGCTGTAAGCAGGCAGCCATGGCATATTTGTATGTTGGGAGGTGGAATAAGATTAGGAAAGTGAAATGATCACCACAGGCAAAGGCAAAGGCAAAAGTCAGAACTTAAGGAAAAACTGAATTATGTGTTATTTTCCTAACCAGTTCTATCTTCTAAGTGAAATCCCACATGACAGAGGCATACACATTTAAAGCTGCTACCAACTAAGTTCAGATGAGATGGTTCAATCCTAGTTCAATATGTAGAGAACTTGTATTTATCTTTGGATAATAAGAGCAGACAAAGCAAATTCATTTTTGAAAGGCATCATCTTGAATACTTTCTGTAACTGTAATGTCAGGCATACTAATTTCATAACTTAGATGTGATTTCAGATTGTAATAGTATTTTCATTTTTAATTAGGCTAAAGCTTCAGCTGCTGGTATGCATGAAGTAGATTTTCTGCCAAAGTCATGCTGCTATAATGCATTATTTATAAAGTACCACCAATTTTGTTTTTGTTTCACAAAACAATACACAGTTTCTTCCCACCCCCCCCCAAAGAACTTTGAAAACTAATGGAGATGTTACATAAGTCAACTAATGGTAGAAAGGTATAATAATTTGAAGAACTGAGTGGGAGGAATCTTAGGACTGGTTTGAAAAAGTTAGTCTGTATTGTAAAGAGTGATTCTTCATGGGGATAATGGTTGGACATGGTGCAGTGCTGTCCAGTAGAACTTCATGAAGGATGGAAATGCTCTCGCACTAGTGCTACCACCACTAGCCACATGTGACATCTGGTCACTTGATATGTGCCTAGTGCAGCAAAGTAGATGAATTTTACATTTTATTTATATTTCAATTAATTTACATTTAAATAGCCCCATATTGCAATTGTCTATCTTATAGGAGAATACAACATAAAGAAAACAAAGTGTTCTCAGAATAGAGAATAAGGAGTTTGAAAACAATTGTTATGATTATAGTGATAATCCATAAAACAGAGTATGTTTAGAATTTAAAGCTTTGTTATAAACATCACAGAAGAAAATGGACACCTTTTTCTTCCTAGTGATTCATTTTAATAGAGTATTTGTGGAAATTATGTTAATAAAAATTAGCCTTTGATAAAATTATAAATATAGCCTGTCAAAGAACAGATAACTGCAATTATTACATGATCAAAGAAAACATTTTTTCCATACTCTAGTTTACAAAACTTGGTACAATATTCTATGTGTCACCTGTAGGTTAAATATAACAAAACAAAACAAAAAAAGTAGTGAAGCTGATTTAGTCACAAGGGACATCTCATCAAGTAGTTAATTTGTAGAAAAATTTCATTTTTTCAATTTGAATGAGCAGATGGCCTATTCATTAAAATTCAAAAGTAGATAATTACTTGATTCCAGTATTTTTAGCAAAAGGACATTTCATAACATTACGTTTGGGGGAGACTCATAGGTCTTAAAATGTCTTGTGTGACTGGGCCCATAATTCTCCACTGTCTACAACTGCCTGCCTGCTAACTGAATAAGTAAGTTAAAAATAATCTTGCAGCTCTCCTTCAACACTAAAACATTCATTAAAAAAAAATTGCTCATCTCTATGAAGAAATATCTTCACATTAACCTATAAGCTCTGTTCAAACATTCCATCAACAAATGTTTATCTGTCATTTTTGTGCTGGATGCTTGAAACTGGGGATATACATTTGAAAAGATTGCCCCTACTCTTAAGAAGCGAAGTCCAGGCTGGGCACAGTGGCTCACACCTGTAATCCCAGCACTCTGGGAGGCCGAGGCGGGTGGATTACTCGAGGTCAGGAGTTTGAAACCAGCCTGAGCAAGAGTGAGACCCCATCTCTACTATAAATAGAAAGAAATTAATTGGCCAACTAATATATATATAGAAAAAATTAGCCAGGCATGGTGGCGCATGCCTGTAGTCCTAGCTACTCAGGAGGCTGAGGCAGCAGGATCACTGGAGCCCAGGAGTTTGAGGTTGCTGTGAGCTAGGCTGATGCCATGGCACTCACTCTAGCCTGGGCAACAAAGTGAGACTCTGTCTCAAAAAAAAAAAAAGAAGTGGAGTCCAGTGGTGAATGTGCATTGATTCAACTGTCCTGGATTTTCTTTCAATTTAGTAGTAGTCTGCAACTTTTTCTCATTTAAGTAGTTCAATAAAGGTGGCTATGTAGTAATTCATAACAGAATATTCATATGATGAATGATTCTATATGGGTAAATCTGCTATTGAAGATGTCAGTACAATGAAGCTCATGCTGGAATTCTTTTACCACACAAAGAGTTTTTATTTATTTTTGCCAGAAGTGTTCCTCGTATGCCTAGTTATGAGGAAAGAGAAGTAACATGTTTGCCTAATTTCCCTGGTCTCTGGGAAGCTCAAAGTTTATGCTTCATTACTCTGGCATTCTTGGTCTAGGAATCTTTGATCTATTTCTTCTTCATCCGTTAATTCTTAGCTCTTAGCTATCTCTCCATATATGATTTTTTTTACTATAATCCATCACAAACCTTTTTCGGAATAAGTTTATAAGTTTTTTTTTTCCTATTTTTAAAATGCATTGGTGTTTACAAAACATTTTAAGTTTTCTGCGAGTTGTTTTAGGAGTTAAGAATATGAACTTTACATCTTCCACATAAACTAATTATATAAAGGAACCTTGCCTCTTTGAACTGTAAATCAAAAGAAAACAACTGTCCTCACCCATTAGATTTGATCTTTATTTGTTAGTTCAGGTTTTGCTTTTGTTGTATAGTTTTTCCCTAACATACTTTCTCCATTTTAACCTTACACTTTGGGAAAGATGAAGCCCATACTATAGGCATTTTCTAGGTCCCTCTTGACAATCTTGTGGTTGAATCCAAAAGAGTAAGAAATATCATTCTACATATATACATTCCTAAACTTCTTGCTCTCAGAAGCCATTTCTCATTTGAAAGGCAAACTTTTTCCATAGGTCATGCAAGTACCACAATAAAGGGAGGAGCCTTGTCCAGAGTGTAGTAAAGTAGTACACATCTGCAAGCCCATTTTTAGAACCCTTGGGACTAGATTTTTCAGAATTGATGTTTTCAGATTTTAGGAAAGTAACATAGTTTATATACTTCATGTTCTATAGTATCCCAATTGAGTGTGGAACATCATCTGTAACCAAACACATTAACCTTTCTGCAGCAAAAACTATAAATAGTCATTTATGTCAAATAGATAGACTATAAATAGCCTCATATTAGTTCAGGTCAATTTTTGAAGCCAAACAAGAAAACACCTTTGGGATTTAGAGAACAACAGGTAAGGAATTGTGGACCTGAGACTATCTGATATGTCACTCCCAGCCCCATTCCACTCCTGTAACTGAATATTTAGTTGACCAACACAACTAAGCCCTTTGAGCTATATGGATAAGGAGTCCCATGAAGAACTATCAGCAAGATTTAGCATCACTGTGGGTTTAGCTCTAACCAGTTTTCAGAAAGTATATAAGAAAGAAAGAGTTCTCCTAAAGGCCAACACAAAAACCCAGGTAGTACTAAACTGTACTAAAAACCCAGAAATACTAAACTGTTATTAACTTGCCACCTTTCCATTTGCCACATTACATCCTATTTCCTTAACTTTAACTCTCTTCTATTATTCCACGATACATTCCCCCACCATTTCCATTTTTCTCTGAATCTTCTCTCCAACTCTTTCTCTTCACATACATCTTCTATAATATAACGTTCATATTCCATCTACCACATACCACCACTTCCATAACTAGACATAATGAGCAGGGCTTGAATTGTTGCTAATTCTCTTTGACAAGTAGTGATAACCAACTCATTTTCTTGCTGCAATTACTTTAGAGTGGCTTTAGAGTGGCTGCAACTTGCTTGGGTGGAACTGCAAAGAGCTATAATATGTCTACTTAGAATATTCCAATGACCATTTCATTATCTTGTAGCATATAGCCATAAAACTCAAGATTATAAATGGCTACTCATTAATATGTATAGGTAATCATTATTCAACCCAGAATCTAATGTCTTTAAGGATATCACATATTTGTACTGGACACAAAAATATGGTTTTTTGCCCATTGAAAGCATGGAATCTCTCATCAAGTTGTTATCATGTTTCCCCATCAGATAGGGATTTTTGGGTTTTTTTGTGATCTGTGCCTCTAAATGTATGTGTCTCACTACAAGTGTGGATCATTTCTAGAGATTTTTCATCTATCTCTGCTTTTAATTCATTTTGATACTGCCATGATACCCACATGAAGTGTATTATTTTCCTTTGAAATTCAATTGGGTTGTTTCTTAGGATTGTGACTACATTTTCTGTCTATAGAGCTAAAGATATTATTGATCCTTATTCATTTATCAAATAGTGCCAGCTTGTAATATCTTTCAATAACAAACAACAAAAAATAATTTTGTCTGTATGCCATTATCTTCTTGGTATACTAAAACATGTATCTTTGTTTGATATATACCAATGACACTTTTTAAAGAAAATAGAAATCTTGGAGAGGTCCAGGCACAGGCAGCCCTGGGACTCACCATAAATTTGTCTTACATAAATCTTAATTTTCAGGCTTCCTGAATACGATAATTGTAACTGTCAGTGTTGCACTGGTCAGTATGTAGAAACGCATTGTTCTACGCTGCTACTTATACTTATTTGAAAGTGAACTTATAGTGATGATAAATTTCTGAAAAATATATTTTACTTCTTTTGATATTATAAAAACTACCACAGGTAAAAGTGATTTGTTAAAACATGCTACATGCCCAAAAGTAAAGATCAAACTGACATTTTAAAAGAAAACAGTAATATTTATGAATGAAATTTCAAGCTATTTATCTAATGTAAATAGGTATAATGCATTGTTTTTTTATTTGGTACAGTATTTCCCTGGACTTGTTTTAGTTTTCCACTAAAACAAGTTTTAGTTTAGTTTTAGTTTTCCACTAAAACAAGTTTTAGTTTTCCAACCTGCTCATTTTAGCAACTGGATTTTAGTTTGTGGTCAAACTTGTATACTGTTCAAAATGGGACTGAATAGTCTAGTACCTCTAGTGTTTACTCGTTTCTACAGGGTGGTGGAAGCACAGGAAAAGTCTTCTGATTTTGCTGTGCTTTGTAATGAATAAAATATGTATGAAATGTGAAGGGCTTATGTAAGCTCTTTTGTCTCAGTCTTACTCTGGAGCTTTAATTTTATTCTTACTTTATAATCCTGGAGATGTCAACTGGCCCTTTATACTTTCCCTATAGAGACCAAGGACTTCAAAGTCTGTCAGCAGAACATTAAAAATAAAGGCCCAGGGCTAGTGAACTCAAACATTATTTTTTCCTGTGAAGCTTCAGTGGTATACAGGTCAGTGTGTTTTCTTAAGGTTCAATCATAATTTAAAACCACACTGCACTAATAGCTTTCTATGTCATGTTTTTATTTCGATACCAGCATTTTCTTATAATATTATTTAGGTGTATTTTTATACCAAATTTTAGGTAGAAACCATCTAATGGATGGAAGCACAGGTTTAGTTTAGCTTCTATTTCATAATCTTTGTAACTTAAAATATGGTATTTTTTTTTCTTTTTTTACTGCCTATTGGGGGAAAGAGTTTATAAAAGAAAAAGAAACCAGACCTTCAGATAAAAAAATCTTTATCTGTTCTTGATGTGAGTCAGTGAATGAATTAAAATCTGGAAAAACTAAAGAAATATGAACTTTAATACCATTTAGAGGTGCTTGAATTCAAAAGATAAATGATTTAGGACATTTTTAAATAGGGACAAATTATTCATGGGTGCTGTCAAGTCATTAGGAATAATATTTTTCTATAGGAATTAGTTTCTTTAATACATTACTACTCAAGTCTAGGTAGAAATTCATATTCTTTTAAATGTTTTAAACTTACTAGGTTTCTTAAAAAGTTCCTCTTGTAATACAGAAGGGTGATTAACATAAATGTGTTAAGAGACAAAAGCTTTTTTAGCATCCAAGATAAAGTTTATATTTTTATAATTTCTATTAAACAGTATATGTAGTTTGTTTTCATTTTTCTAAGCAGCACATATAGTTTATGTTTTCTTTTGTGTGTGTTATTGGATTTGTGCCTGTAGAACCAAACCTTTGCCCTGTCCCTCCTATGTCCAAAGACATATTAATAAATCACTGTAAGGTAAGAGGCAAGCCATATGGCCAGGGAGCCAATTGAAGTTAGTTGGCAAGCAATGAGATAGACTCCATGATGCTGGATATCTAACAAGTACTCCAACCAACTAGGATAACTTGGTTATTTAAATATTTACTTTGTCTTTTTTCTCAGACAAATTATGGGCCACCGATCATATTTATTAATACCATAGTAAGCTTCTATGAGGAAGGAAAATAAAGGAAGTATTATTCCAAATAAATTTCAGTTTAACAGGAGAGAACAAACACAAGGGAATGTATCTGGAAAAATCTAAATACAATACCAGTAGTTAAATAGTTGAAGCTATCTAAATCTTTATACTTAGTGACAGAGTTTTATCGGTTTTAGGAGGGATAAGATTCCTGGACATACCTAAGGATGGCTTTATGAAGAAGCTGAGTTGGCAGTGGTGTGTATGAGGCAGGCACATGGATAAGTACAGAGAAAGAATATCTTATCTTTTTTTATGCTGGTTTTTTTTTTTTTTGTGGCAAAAACATCATAGAAGTCTTAAAGAATGGCAAAATCAATGGATGAAGAGAAATTAAACATTTCCTGTAGAATGTTAGAAGTTTATATTCAGCTAGCCAGGGATTCTTAAGCTTTTTTGTGCCAGGGATCCCTTTGGATGTCTGATGCCTATGGACTGCATTTCAGGATAATTTTAAGTGCATAAAATATAACATTTTGAATTACAAAGAGAACCTATTATATTGGAAGTAAATAATTAAAAAATTGTGATTCACTAATAGATGTGAATTTTATTTAACACATTAAATAATAAGACCTAACAGTGTATCTAACAACTAACATCAGAGGCCAGGTGAGATGGCTGACACCTGTAATCCTAGCACTCTGTGAGGCTGATGCGGGAGAATCTCTTGAGCTTAGGAGTTCAAGACCAGCCTGAACCCTGAGCAAGAGCAAGATCCCATCCCTACTGAAAATAGAAAAGATTAGCCAGGCGTGGTGGGTGACACCTGTAGTCCCAGCTACTTGAGAGACTGAGGCAGGAGGATGGCTTGAGCCCAGGAATTTGAGGTTGCTGTGAGCTAGGCTGATGCCAAGGCACTGTAGCCTGGGTGACAGAGTGAGACTTTGTCTCAAGAAAACAAAAAACAAAACAAACAAAAAAACACTAACATAAGGAGTGATGACCATAAACAATACTCAAAAGATATTTGCAACAATCGTCATATAGTAAGACAATACATTTTCTATTGGTGACAATGCCACAAGTACTGTTAAACTAATATGGTTTGTTACTATGGAAATGCTACATTTCAATTAAAGGTTAGTAAAAATAAAGATGTATTTTTTTTCTTATCTGAGTTCATAGATCCTTGAGTCCTTAGGTTAAGGACTCTGAACTAGACCATAAAATTTTAATAAGAGAATGATAGAGTCAGACTCGGGTTAATGTAGAGAAGGACTGTGAAAGACTGGACACACATTGCTAGCAATTTGAATTTGACTCCCAAGAAACCAGAGTGAATTTCTTAGCAGGGGGATACTTCATCAGAATAATATTCAAAGAATTATTCCACTCTCTTTGCAGTATAGTTTGACAGCAGAGAATCCTGGAAAGTTTTGTCAGTTGTCAACAAGGGCTTAAGGTAAAGTTTTAGTGGATATAATTGTATGGATTAAATGTGCTCACAGTAAGAAATATTGATATCAGAGATTGCATGACTTAGTTAAAGATAATTTGGTGTTGTTTGTCATAAAATGAAGTTGGAAGAGACAGATGGTAATTTTCGAAGGAAAATTAGGTTATTAAAGATGGTGAAAAATGTGGTGTAATTGTCCTATAGAGAGTAGAAGTGAGATTACTGGTGGAAGAATGAGAAGCCAAAAGCATCTCTGATTCTTAACATTGTCATAAAAGATATTATATTACTATTAGTGCCATTAGTGACTAATCTTATAATTGAGCAATTATTATGGGATTATGTTATTCCCTATTTTAACAGCTTTATTGAGATATAATTCACATGCTATACAATTTACCCATTAAAGGTTTTCTATTCAGTATCTTTTAATACATATACAAAGTTGTTCATCTATCACCACAGTCAAATTTAGAATATTTTCATTATCCCAAAAGGAAATTCCATAACCCCTGAGATATCACACTCCAATTTTTTCATCCCTCCTAACCCTTGGCTATTCTAGTCTACTTTCTGCCTCTGAACTGTAGATTTGGCTATCCAGGACATTTCATATAAATGGAATTATGCAATATGTGGTTCTTGTGACTGGCTTCTTTTACTTAGTATGTTTTCAAGATTCATTTATTTACACTGAAGCAGGTATTATTATGGCTGAATGATACTCTACATTTTGTTTATCCATTCATCAGTTGATAAAGCTCTTTTTATGCATACTTTATTCTATTATACCGTTTCCTTGACTGCCAAGTAGAGGAGTGTCCTACAGTTTTCTTCTACCCTCAGTGTCTCTTGTTAAAATATTTCCCTGCTTCCTCCTTACTCTGTCTGGTGCTGGAGAACAAAGTTATCATTTTCTGTATGGGTAATAACTTTTAAGCCAAGTACTCTAACCCCAATGTGCCCCAGGCCATTTGTATAACAATGTTTGAAAAAATAAGTTCAAAAACATTATTTTCCTCTTTTTAAATAGATGTTTATTTTGCAGGGCATGTGGTTTGTCTCTGTTTTTGTTTCTTCGCTGCTTTAAAAAAATATGTGGGTAGGTAAGTGCTTGTTGTACACTCTGGAGACAACCTCACATAAAGGGAAAAAATACATATATCACATCAAGTGCAGATATTTTAAACTGTCAAAAATTCTCATGGCAGGAAATGTATTGTGCCACTGGTGAAGTAAGTTATAGCACAGATATGCTTTCAATAACTGCAGTGGGAGGTTGATACTTTTAATTATTGCTGTTTTTCTTCTTCTGGACTGTATAGGTAATGGAATTAAAATGCAATCCTAAGTCTTTCACACAAGTATGATCACAAGTATGTTAATCATTTTGATTAACATTCCAATATATTTACCAAGGACTATTTACTAAACACCTACTTTCTACAACCATATACTATAGGAATTAAATGATTATTCCCCTCAATTAGTATACACTAATACTAATAGAAAGCTTTATCACAAGCAAAGCTCTTTCACATAAATTCCATATAATAATCCCATGAAGCATGTAGGTATTATTCCCATTGCACTGATGGAAAAATTAAGTGCCAAAAGGTCCAATGTGTTTAAGAGCAGTAAGGACCAGAATATCAGCTTAGAACTGGTTTCAAAACATTTTCTCTCCTCTTTCTGCTTCATAAGAGCCATTATGAAGCTAAACAAAGGTGTCTAATGGACTTGGAAAAAGGCAACATAATCTCTGATTAAAACAACATCTCCTTTTGACAGTACAGTTGACCCTTGAACAACACAGGTTTGAACTGCACAGGGCTACTTACACATGGATATTTTTCAACCAAACATGGATGGACAATATAACATTTTCTGGGTGTGAAACCCACGTATACTTAGGGCAGACTGAGGGACTTGAGTATTTGAGAATTTTGGTATGTGTGGGAGTCCTGGAACCAATCCCTGCATATACCATACTTTGGGATGAGACTGTATTTCCTTTTCTAATAGCCTTGAAATTTACATGAAATTGGATTTAGTATCCATTGGACATCCTATGAAAGGGCCAATGGCTTACCCTAAGGTATCTGCAAATTCCTCAGTCCTTAGTGTTTCATGCTTCTATAATTTACATAATTACTCCAAATCTCCTGCTCCCCAACTCCCCTGTAACTCATTCTTCACATCCTGGCCTCTCTGTTCAGTGACATATCCAGGCAATAGATCTTCTTCCCTCAAGCTTTCATCTTCCCTCAAACCCATCACACAAGAAAATTAGAGCAAAGCAGACTTTACTGACAATTTGGAGAGAGGCGTAGGACATTCATTCTGGCAGCAAATAACTAAATATTCTGAAATAGACATCCTTTTTACTAGAAGTCCTCCAGCCTCTTCAATGTGAGACTTTCCTACTGGCCTCTTTCTCTGTAACCTCTAGCCTTTTACCCATCCTTTCCCTTCACTGCTTCTGCTCATTTATCACTCTGTTCTTTCCTCTCCTAAATTTTATGAACCGTGACGTAGAAGCCTGCCTCTCCCTCCTTAAAAGTGTCTCTCCAAGTATTTTATTTTCTTTTAAAAAAAAAAGGGGGAATTCTTAACTTATATATTCTTTGTGTTGCTACATGTATCATCTAAATCTGTTGTCATAACACTGTGAAATAAGATACATCCCAAATCTCCAGTGATGTCATCGAGGCATAGAGTTAAATAACTTATCCAAGATCCCACAGCCAGTCCATGGTGGAGCCAGGATCTGATATTCTCAAGTATGTTTGCAGAAGGGATGCCATTCTAACATCAGTTAGATGTTAGGATATTTTCATAAGTCTTGCTTAGAAATTTCTGTAATTACTTCTGTTCCAGGTGACATCTGCTGGGGAAAATTATGCAGTAAAGTAGCTTTGTGGCTTTATTCGATCCACTGGTGACATGGCTTACTTAAATATTGCAACCTGGTGCTATGCTTTTATTTAGCTTGTAATTTACATCTGGTGGAAGTTAAAATGACAAATAGTGGAAGTCAAAATTTTCCCTTTAAGCACAGAATATTTTGTATGTGCATGGATTTACTTTACGTCAGGGTTTCTCACCTCTGGCATTCCTGACATTTTGGGCTGAATCAGTCTTTGTTGTGGGAGCCTTATCTTGTGCATTGTAGGATGTTCAGCCACCCTGGCCTCTACCCATTAAACTAGTAGACCCCCAAGTTGTGATAACCCAAAATGTTTCCAGATATTGCCAGGTGTTCCCTAGGGGTAAAATTGCCCCCATTTGAGAGCCATTGCATTATATCATAAACTATCCCAAGCTTAATATTAAAACATAACAAAAACAAAAATCACATGATGACTGCCCACAAATATGGTAATGGTAGTAGTACTCTTGCCATTTGCCTGGCTGCAAGGAATAATAAAAATAGCTCTTCATTGTTTAGGCTAATTGAAGGTGCTCATATATTATAAAAATAACACAGTGAGAATGCATTAAATAATACATTGCTGGAATTAAGCTTTATAAACTTCACTTAATTAAGACAAATTATCTGTTCAACTCTGATTTATTCATGGAATGATTAGTCTGTTTCTTTCCTTTCTTATGTGTACACATTGCTACTCTGGCCTGTCTTTAGCTTTCTTCGTTACTGGAAATTGAAATCAGTCTACAAACATTCATCTAGTGCTTTTCATATGTTTTAAAGTGCTAAGATTTCAAACACAATGTATAGAAAGATTATAAAACCATAATACCAGGGAAAAACATTGTGAAATCCTTCCAGGATCCTGTTCATTGTCCGATAAATGGTCGACCCATCTACGATGTGTTTAGTATATTCTCTTTTCTTTAAATATCTCCAGGGACAGAAGTGCTACAATGTAAATTGCTCATTCTAGATTTTTTTTCTGGTGGTTCAGGTGATTCTCTATGTCCAAATATTTAAATTGCTTAAATTCCAGTCTGTTTCCTCATATAGGTTTTCTTTGTGAATATGTATGTATACCCTATGACTTCAGAATTAGAAATAAACAAAAAAATAAGGTTTAGATATCTTGATGTTCATGTTAACTTTTTTTATAAATAGATTTTTAGTTCTGGATAGCTTATTTATGTTTTTGATTCATTACCAAGGATACTATAATGATTTTATTTTATAAACTATATATATTGCAATCTGTTGTAATTTAATGTAATAAAAAAATAATTGTGACAAGTTTATTTGTAACAGTCATCAACAGAGGGAAATCAGATTTGCCTAATTGAAGGATAATCCACAGTCTTTACTCCTGGAGCTCTTCAACTTCAACTTTTACATCTCAAATTGTTTCATATCATTTGGATAACTAGTACTTTTGAGCTCCCTGTAAGAATGATGGCTATGATGATATCAGAGAACAGTAACCTCTTTGAATGAAAAGCTTTGTCCTAACTAAAATATTATAAGAACCTGATAGTTATAGAAACTATGAATATATAAATAGTTTAGGGAAAAAAAACCTGCTAAATGTATATATCTAATGAGAAACTAATAAGCAAGTTATATAGCCAACTACAAATGGGTACAGCAAACTTTGAAAGGGATACATAATACTAAAATAGGGCAACTTCTCAGAGGTTTTTATTCAGTGACAAAAGAATGATTTTCAAGCATCAAGATTAATCCTTTGAAGGGTTAACACATCATCTAAGGGGCAGGAGTTCAGATCCAGAGAGACCATCTATCTTAAACTGACAACTGATAAGACACTGATACACTGCTGTTCTTTAGTTCAAGAACAAAATTACCTTTTGCAGTGGGACCATCCTTTTCCTTCTTATACTGGCTCAAGAAAAGCATGTATAAATGACTAACAAGAAATATATGTCCTCGGGAGATATCTAAGTTAATAGTCTGTCCCTAGGAATTGGATGGCTTTTCCCCTTAGTTAACCCCATAGCAGCCCTGTCAATTTCTACTTTCTTCTTCCAATATCAATAACCCCAATCTAAAATGACCCTGCAAGACAAGTCTGATATAATAGTATGTCTAATCCATTAAGAAAGCAGATCCATAGATGAACGTCATCTCCCAGAGGAAAATATATTTACACTGCTGACAAAACAGCTCAACCACCAGAATGTTGAATGCTCATATTGAATTTAGCAATTACAGAAACCCTTATAAGAGAATATATAATTTAAAAGCTGTGGTCTCAAACCTACATAACCATGAAAATATAGTCAAATAAGAAGAGAAAAGAAATAAGAAATCTTGTGTAGACAGGAACTTTGATGTAACACCTGACTCCCTTTAATGGCCAATCAAGTTGTCCTGAATGTTCCAACCAAGATTGTTGGAACTAAGCACAGTGATTATAATTAGGTTATTGGCAGCCATTCTATTTCTGCCTGCTGGTATAAATCTCTAAACTGATTCTATTTATCAACAATGTCCTTATAGCACAAAACTACAGGTTAGTGAAAAACTCACAAGGATAAACAAGCCAGGAGATTCTGGATCTCCTCATAAACTCAGTTTCTTCCTTTATTTATAGGGTCTACTGATTCTTATAAAAGATAGACAAAACTATATTTGTTTTATAATGGATCCCATAACACTTGGCATCTCCCAAGGGAAGAACATGTATAGTGGTGCCAAAACCCAGAAGAGAGATTGATTGCTGCCCAAAATGACAAGACTTAAGATTATGACTCAGCCCATTCCAGATCATAAATGGGCATATGGTACCTGAAGGAGAATGAAAAATATGTTCTAGTTACCGGGATACATCTTTCAATTATTCATGGCAATGGCAGAAATGATGAAAGAGCTAAATGAAACTATAAATATCCCTTTAAACCTTATCTTAGACTACTGTTTCAACGTCTTCTCTCATGCAAACAACTTAAGCATTTAACAAAATCCAAATTAAAATGATTTAAATGTTTCTTTATATTATATTTTTCCCTATGTAGGTGATGGCAAGAGGGAATGGTGAAAATAATACCAATACAGTATTACATTTAGAAAATAAAAGAAAAAAGGAGCAGAAACAGGATATACAGATTAACCACATTTTGAATTATTATTAATTTCCCCCAGTAACAGTTTTAATAGCCTCTAATAACTGTTGGACTTAGGAAAAATAATAGAAAAAGTCTAGAACGTTACCAAGATGTTCTTAAAATGACTTTTTACCACTCCCCAGAAACAGAAATCTTTGGTTTAAAATCTAAGATATTTGAGAATTAAAGTATTAAAATAGTCATGAATAAATGCTAGTGAATCTCCTCTGTTACTTTAAAGAAATAGAAATCACATTAATCAAGGATGACCTATAGTAAATTCATCAAAATGCATTTCTAAAATTAGTAGCAAATATTAATTATATAAAAACATCCAAGCTGAGCTCTTTCTAAATTTGGTGTAAGCCTCTGGCAAAAGCATACTATATATTCAGCCTACCTGACTTCTCCCTTGTTTTATCCTACATCTACCCCACCCACCAAAAAATAATCACGAATAGGTCCACCTGCTTTCTATGCAAGTGGGGTCAGTTTAAAACAAACCTCAGAGGTAGCCACAGAGTGAAAAAGAAAAAAAACAATCCATTAAAGGAGGATAAGACTAGGGAAGTGGCTTCATGACTGCTCTAATACTTTATAGGAAGTTGATTAGGTGGGATTAGGGGCCACTGGATGTATGTGTTTTGACTGTCTTATTCTTAGCTTTCTTAAGAGAACCACACAGTCTGTACTTGGACATCATTTGTAAATGTGTGATCATGACTAATTTTTTTCTAGGGCTGGTATGTGGCCTGGTAAATGAGCTTAAGCAATTTCACATCAATAATTCACTTTACTGGACTCTTGAAAAATTAAGATACTTCTAAATATCTTTGCAAGAACTCTCATTAGTGCCAAGTATGTATCTTTCTTGTTAGCATTCAGTCTGTCCTGCCTCCCTGAATTACTCACTTTCCATTCACACAACAGGTATGAGGGAGGATAAACAGTCAAATTATGACTCATGCTAACAAGTTATAGACACTTTGTTTCTGTTTACCATTTAGATCTTTCTGTTCATTAAAAAAATATAGTGGTTTTTGAAACATTGTCATCTGTCAAATGGCATCAGATCCCTTACTTTCTTGACTATTATGAATATATTGAATTCCCAGTGTTTAACTTAACCCAGAAAAGATGTTTTAAATCAAAATTGCTATTTCTCAACTACTATCTGTTTAAGTATTTTTTACATTTTTAGTTATTCTAATTAATATGGAATACAACCTTCTCTGACCAGCACTGATTATTCAGATATATCTGAATAATTTATATATATATATATATATACATATATATATATAATTTATACCCACCTTATTAAAAAAAGTTAAACATGACAAATTTAGGCAAATATAAAATAAGATCAGGAAATAAGTTGGAACCAGAAGTGAGTTTGTGCATAAATTTTAGACTTCAGAGTCTTATACAGTTCTCTCTGTGAGCCCTCTGAAGGTCATATGAGAACAGGAAACATGGTCAGCTACAAGATTAACTGTCCAAAATTTAAAACAGATAAGTGTTTATGAGCATGGTTTTTCAGGGAAGGAAGTGGCAATGGGACTGAGCATGGTGTTCATAGTGGTAGAGGGACACTCACAATTTCCTAAAGGGGGATATCTGAATGTTATAAACTAGTTCTGATATGATAGGTCAGGTTTCCTTTAATGAACCACTGGGTTAAAACAACAGTCCTAATGTTCCTCCTTGTCTTTTATTTTGGTTAGTTATTATTTGAGAATTCATAACTCCCAAACTCCTATTAGTCCAGCAAGATTCTTTATTTTTCATTTCTTTTTTCTTTGAGACAAGATCTCACTCTGTCACCTGGGCTAGAGTGCATGTATCTCACTGCATCCTCATACTTCTGGGCTTAAGCATTCCTCTGGGCTCTGCCTCCCGGATAGCTAGGATGACAGGCATGTGTCACCACACCCAGCTAATTTTTTTAAAAAAATTTTTGCACAGACAGGATAGTGTCTCACTATGTTGCCCAGGTTGGTCTCAAACTCTTGGCCTCAAGAGATCCTCCCACCTTGGCCTCCCAAAATGTTAGGATTATAGGCATGAGCCACCACACCCAGCCCCAGCAGAATTCTTAGGAGTGGTTTTACTTCCATGGGTCCCTTTCCACTGCAAACCCAAAGAAAGAGAAGCAGATTTGCACAAAATTGTTTATGTATGAATGTTATTTATGAATTGTTCATTTTGCTTTTAGTTCTAGTAATATAATTGATACTAGAGCTTTAGATCTAGACAATGTTATAATGCTTTGGAAAGCTGTTAGTATGTTATTCTTGAAAGTTCCTACCACTAGATGTAATGGTTGATGCAACATTGTATCAGATTTGCCTAGAGAAAAGTACAGAGACATTGCATTCTTCCACGTAGACCAGTGTGATTTCTTGAGCACCTGTTTTCTTCTTTGGGTGTGCTATTGCTTTGTTACAAAAAGTTATCTCCCAATTTCCCATATAGAAAGAATCTGAAAACATATTCTCCATTAAAAAAATAAAAACCTTGGTTAGTTTCTATAGTATATGATGGAATATTGTGCTTCAGCGTAACCTAATCAATCATACCTCTATATAAATGATAGGAGAGAAATATAATAAAAAATAAATACCAGTGACAAGATCAAGCATTTAATAAGCACTTGCTATGTGTCAGACACTGTGCTAAGCATTTTACTTGCCATATCTCACTAAATTTTAACAACTACCTAATGACATAGGTGTTTGTATTGTATCCAATACAATACAATACAATAGATCCATTGTATCTTCTTTACTAAAGAAGAAACTGTGACATAGAGAAGGTAAACAATTTGCCCAAGATCATAAGGCTAATAAGGAACAAATAAGAGAACCAGAACTCAACTTCTTATCTAACTTCAGATAATTTTATAGTATGTTTTATGTTTCATTCTTGAGTGGCAGATGAAATTTCTAGAGGAATAGACTTGTCACTGAAGGAAAGGAGGGAAAAATGACATTGGAGACATCGGAAGTCTATAAAAAGATGAACTTACTGGACCAGTTTTGATGTACCTATCAAGGGGAAGAGTTTTCTTTCCTATAGTCAAGAAACAAGGGGTGAGAAGCTAGAATATTTCATTGCCCATACCTATATTCAAACCTTTTGAATTGTTGAATTTGTTCATTACAGAATAGCTTCTTTACATAGAGGGGATGTCCATACACAGTTCCAAAGTAGTAAGTAGACTTATGTAGACTTTTATTCTAATTACTGCAGAATTTTCTCTTCATCGATACCATTTAGATGAAGTGCCTTTCAGGGTAGAACAATGTCCTGTGAAGGACAGATCTTGCATCACTAGTATACGGATTAAACTTAATTTTTTTTTTTTTAATATTTAAGATGTTATTTCAATTAGTCTTTGAAAAAGTTAATTAGCACATAAAATTAAGATTTTACAAATATTATTGCTTAGATAAAACTAAATTGATTTAAAAAGGGAGGAAGTGAATTTAATGTCAGCCCTCTAAAATGTTAACTATTATAGGATGCACACAAAGGAACCATTGATGCATGAAGAGCTGAAGTTTGGAAAACACCAAAGTAGCATTAATTCCATCTAATCACAAGTTAATTCTTAGTCTTTTCTTCTGTAGACTGTGGGTAAGTAACTTGGAGAAAAATAGAAGGCCAGGAGTTAAGTCAAGAATGGATTGTGTTGCCTTTTTATTTCTACCTTGGTTGTGTTGAGTGATGAAATTTTTAGTCTGCATAGGTATGACTTTTTAAAATATGTATTTTTTCCATTTTGCCAATGAATAGCATTTTGCTTACTTGCAGGCAACAATGTGTATCTAGTCCATAGTGTTTCCTTAGCTTTTTTTATTTAGCATTTCATTTTCCTTTGAAAATTTCATTTTCCTTTTTTCTACTCCTTTGTAGAACATAGCAGTCCTAATATCTCTCTCTTTTCCTTCATCTCCTGTAGTTTGTTTTTTCTTACACTCAACATTGCGGGGCTGGGAAGCATATAAACCAGTCTTGTGCAGGTCAGATAAGATGTTTAAAAATAAAAAGATGCCATGACCTACGATTAAATAATGCCTAACGGTCAAAGTAATTTCTTTCTTCATAATAGCTGCCTTGCTCAAATGAGAATTTCCAAGTATGAAGTATGCTGGAGAAAAAGTACCCAGTTATTCAAGTTTTCTTTCAGATTCAAAATGATGTTAAAATTAGATTTACCATGGTTTACTAATATCACATTTGGAATAATTTCATATGTTTACATTTTGTCTCTCTCTTTTCCTGTTGTTTCTTTGAGTCTCGTCTCAAGTCTTATTAGTGATGCATTTAAGAAAAGATGTGGTTTTCTTAACATGTTTTATTTCATCTCTTGCATTGCATCTTGGTGACAGCTTTGTTTTAATTGGCGACTGCTTAGCATTTTTACAAATGAGCCTAGTGTTCCTCATGTCATATTGAAAATGCAAAAATAAAATGAAGCATGAGAAAGAGTTGAGATAACCTGTTTTCTCCTCTTCTTTTTAGATGGGAAGGTTGAAGTTACAAAAGAAGGTGTGAAATTGTGCACCATGGGCCCAGGAAAAGTCTTTGGGGAGTTGGCTATCCTTTACAACTGTACCCGGACAGCGACCGTCAAAAGTAAGACTGTTTTCGTATTTTTCAAATACTTTCAATGTATTTTTCTCTAGGCCTTTGAGAAGTTGATTAAAATGCCTATTGATTTTAATCTTTATAATTTTATTAATCCATATTTTAATTTTTGTTTTGCAATACAATTGATGTATTTGTTTTCCTACTAAAGAGTGATTGTTAACTATCAGTTCTGCATAACTTACATTTTATTGCTGACTTAAGAAAATTATTCTTTTAATCAAGAATTCTCATAATTAGGATTTTTAAATGATATAATTTTATAAATTAGAATTAAATGGGAGTAAAACTTGTTCTTTTTATGCCTTTATAGCTTTAGGATCATATTTAAGAAATTTTTACATGTCTGTCTATTTTGGGTTACATTTTCTGCATAAATCCCACTTGTTTACTCAGTAGTTTAAAAAAATCAAGAGGAGAAATGTCCTTCATCTCATTCAAACATCACTGAGTAAGATATATCCTGCATTCTAAAACTGTGTCTGAGTATATTTTTGCCTTCAGCTGCTCATCAAGCTGAATATTATAGCATTTTTCTTTTCTACTGATTGAGCTTATTTTAAATCAGGGCAATAAAGCAGCTTGTTTCCCTAATTTTACATGTATGTGTATATATGATTTCTCTAACAACTTTTGTTGCTTGGTAGAAGCAGCTGCAATAGTTATAAGGCAAAAGATTTTTTTTTTTTAATTCTTCTTCCTGAGTAAGGATAATGACTATATAACAAACAGAGCTGAATTCAGAAGTCAACAATGTAAGGTCCATTACATCTTTAGGCAGCTGTGTGTATTTCATGTTTGAAAAGTCTTTCTGACACATGATCCTGTGGCTGACTTCAATCACAAATTACTTTGATTATGTTTTGTCATTTAAGAAAATGCTATTGGCAAAATGACAAGTACATTGTTAATGGTTTTATCTGGATGACATTAACTGCTTTGGATATTGGTAATTTTTTTTTTCCTCTCAGAAATGCAGCGCATGACTGACAATAGGTCACTGAAATTTGGATTTTAAAGAACTCAAGAATGCATAGCCAGCTAAAGTCTCAGAAATTGTCTTGTTAGTGAATCACCTTTTTATTTATTGAATCATTGTGATATCAGTTGCAGTTGGGGCCCTTTTAGGATGGGTCCTTCTTGTCATTTGATTCTTGATCTCTGAAAGCACTGGACTCTTTTGATTGATAGGTACTGCCATATTTTTATTTCATGTGATCATTTAATTTAATGACTCAACGAATAATGAGACCTAGCGAACCATAACATATTCTGTCACAAATTTAACTCACTTAAAAAGACCTTAACTTGAGAAAGAGTACCCATGACTCTACTAAGTGAAACGGATTTTACAATCATGGTTCATTTTCATGAGAAATATATTCCTTTTTGGGCAAAAAGGACCAGAATAGCACATTTTGATTAAAACAGGGTTTCTCAGAATTATTAATAGTAATTTTTATTTTAAAATATTTAAAATTTTAAAATATTTTAGCCTTGTATACTACTCATTTAATTTAGTTGAAACTATAAAATTTCCAAAGACCAACAATTGGTAATAACATAGTACCATACATAGATGTGGAGGTTATATTGAGAAAAGAGCCTAGGATTGATATTGTGATATTGATATTGTGAAATATCACAGAGATTTTGTGCATTAGTTAGGAATGATACCTGAACAACTGTCTCTTCTGAATGTTGCATAAGAACTATAATGTATGAATAATAGTTGTTCAGTATTTTCTGTCCTGCCTTCTCTAGTATCCAGGGAAATTGTACTTGTGACTATAGGCCTCACGTGCCATTTTTTTTCTTTGTTTAAATTAAACCTTCAGGCTGAACACTTTATAATTCTGATTAGATCCCATTGTAGATGCTACTTTTATAAAATGACTGCAGAATATTATCACCAATGCTGTCTTATTCTTTACATCTGATATAAAAAAAAGTCTTAGAATATATTTAGCTTTGTAGGTTTAATCATTTCTCAGTATTCTAGATTGTCAACTCATTCATTTATTCTTAACTGTCATCTTGTCAGTGATGACCATTTGGAGTATCATTCAAAATAGATTCGTCCACTTGGGTGTAACAGTCTAAGTCTGAGAATACTCTGCCTACACAATAGCTTGTCTATCCATGCTCTTTTCTTTCTTACTTACCTGGGCTTGTGACCCTTTTAACCCCAACATCACCCACTTTTTTTCATGATTGAAAAGGTTGATGAACCTTTCTCCTTTCTTTTTCCCTAGATAAGCCTGAAAGCTGTCTAGCATTTTAGTGCAATTTTAATCTCACAGTAGTAACTGAATCTTAGGTGGCATTTAAGAGTTCTTCAATGTCCACGAGCTATTTCTTGTTCAAGAGAGAGTGCTTTTTGAAATTGCATCAGGCCACAAATAAATAAATTTCAGTGACTTCCCCAGCTAATGAATATGATCATAACACCTGTGAGTTTGTTTTAAAAAACTTAGGTTATCAAAAACCAGTTTTCTTATTAAAGCTCTAGATTGGCATATGCTATAAAATGTAAAATATGATTATAAGCTTATTCACAGTGATCTAATTGAAAGAAGCAACAGAGTAAGTTTGAAGCAAGTTCTCTTTTTTTTCATCTGGGAAAAATCAATTGACATTCTTCTGAAAATAAATACATGTATAGCACTGGTTATTATGATGGCACTAGGAGGAAGATCTGATAGCACCAGGAAGAATAATTGTTAAAAATCAAAACCATAGGTGTGTGGAAAGAAAAACTCCTGGCATGATGCAGAAGATCTATATTCATAGTCTATCCTGTCTTATAAAATGACACCATTGATTTTCCCCTGAGGAATGAGAGTATAAAAGCACATAAAATTGACATTGTATTGGAAACAAAAATCTAACAACTGTTTTGAGATTATTCAGGCCTTAAATAGCCTCAAGTTTTCTTTATTAACTGTGATATAAAAATGGTCAGTTTGTGTCTGTCTGATCTCAAACACTCCAGATGGCATGGCTAGTGGCGTGGGGTGGAAGGGTGGTGGAGTCAGTTGTTATAGTTGGTTCCCACAGAACCAATTAATGTCTGCAGTATTGTTTGAATTGTTCACAATTTGTTTCTAAATATTTTGGCATTATATAGTGAAAGGAGTTTTACCATCTATTTCCAAACCCCACAAGGGTCAGGAATTTCTAACATGTTCATTGAATATCCCTTACTTACTCAATTTCCACATCTGGAAGCAGGTCATTATCATGTTTTCCTGAAGTGTCACTCCTGGTTGTGATTTCACTTCCACTACCCTCACAGCTAAAGGAATATCAATTTACACTTACCCTGGTCCTTGCTTCTGTGCCCAAGGTACTTCAAAATAACACAAATGGAAAAGTTGAAGTTACTGGAAATGTAAAAATACAGAAAGAAAAAGACATTTAATTTGCAATGAGAGAAGGTTCAGTGATCACATACTGAATTGAGGTATTTTTACCAAAGGATACTAAATTGAAGCCCGGCTCCTCTTACTTTGTTTCCTGCTCAAAATGCGCCCAAATCTTTGGTAATGTACTTCTCAAATGGTCTCATTCAAGTACAGTCCAATAAAAACCCAAGAATAAAAGAGCACTTTGTAGGAAAACATCTTGATGCCAGATTCAGGTGATCACTATAGAAAGTTATCTGCAAATTATGTCTATGGTGGGTGTGGTAGATGTCTTATGAAATTATTGGGGTGAAAGATCTTAGCAATTATTTCTCCTTAGATTAATAAAAAGTATTTTTAAATTCCTATTTATTAAAATACTTTAGTAGTAACACAACAGAGCTTAAACAGTCTACAAGAAATCTGACAAATTGATGACTTTAATAACATCTGATAAAAAAAAAATTCTGCCTTAGTTGGAACACTTTCAATATTAATAGTTAAGCTTTACTAGGATATTACTGAAGGGAGAGTTGGCTAATTAAGATACTTAACTAAGTGTCTTATATGTTTTAAGAATAAAGTTTAAAGGTCTGGAGTTTTATGTTTATTTTTGTTTTAAAAATAAATTTGTGTCTATGTAGTGAAATGGTTTATACATTTCCTTATAGCTCTATTTCGAGCATTATATTATACACCCTGAATCAGAAAAATCCTCTGACTGTCATAAACCTAAAATGGATGAATGGCAGGAAAAAAATAAAAAGATTTGACTGAAAATTTTTGCTCTTATACCTCTACATGTTATAAATATAATACCTATACCTAATACCTATGCTATATATACACCATACATGCATGCCATGCTTTTTATTGACAAAGGAACAAAAGGCATGAATGCCAGTTTTTATTGTTAATGAAAAGGAATCACAGATGAAGCTCTTGTAGTAGCTGCAAACTTTGAAATGTCATTATAGAGCTCCATAAAGCATCATATTTATGATAAAAATACATTCACCTGTGGAAATGAAGCAACACTGTCTGCCAGAACAAACAATTGCTAATATTCAGTGATTATTGCCCAGGGTTTTAATGAGCATACGTAACCATGTACTGTCATGCTCACTGTGCCACAGCCAAACTGCAGAAAAGATAACTGCATTAATGAGACAGTCTCTCTTCTGCCTTTGAGAGGTAAATTTAAAAGATGCACGTTTTGCTTTCTCCCAGTCTAATGCGTGCTTTTTACTAAGAATTCTGAAGAAAAGGAGAGAAGATATAAAATGAATTTAGGCTGATGATTAGAAACATGACTCTGGTTACAGAAGGATTCGGTGACTTCCCAGGAATTTTATAAACAATGAAGCAAACATAGTGTATTTCGACAGCATCATAGGGAAATAGGTACTCTTGTTTAGTGAGTTAATTAGACAATATTCTTCTTAGTAAAATTTTCATCACATTTGTCTATTAAAGAACACTGTGAAATTAGTAACATAAATCCAATTATATAATCCCTGAGAAATAAATTTCTTTAATAAAGGAATCAATTCACTAGATACCAATGATGCCATATAACAGACTATCATGAACAAATGGAAATACAAAAGCTATTGTTTAATCTCATGCCTTTATTGTTTAAGTAGATTAAAAGTGAATTTCAGAGAAAAGGAAAATAATTATTAAACTACGTTTTTTTTTTTTTCTTTTACAGATTGAGTTTCCTTTCTAGGCTTGATGGAAACTGTTATAATCAGAATTTATTTATGATTTATATTTAACCACTTAAAAAAAATTAAGTCCAATGTCTATATTCACTCAGCCTGGTAGATAGTCAGATATTAGCAGTACTTCTTAGGCAAAAGTCACCTCCCACAGTCAAAGGAAGGCAATGAATTTAATTCCTTCTTAAGGTTAGATCAATTACATTTTCCCCTTCTTCCTATAATTACTAAATCATTGAGTACCTTCAATGTTCCGTATCTCTAGAGAATAGTCAACCTTTGTTGACTTGTGTTATTATTTTTTAAGGATCACAAGTAATTTGATAGTAAATTTAAATAATAGGCAAGAAAGATTGATTTTTTTAGCAGCTTTAAAAAATCCTGCAGAAGTAGCAGTTTTCTCACAAAGACCTGCATAGTAAGAAACTCCCACACAATGTAAAGCTTGAGTCAGTTTTTGGTATAATGAATCCTAATTAATTCATTTAATAATTTTCTAAGAGTCATTTTTAGTATTTATTATATTAAACTGATTTGAAGAGGAAAAAGCAAGGTAGTAACATAAGTCAATATTGTATTTTCTGGAATTATTATTATTTTTTAAATGGAAACTTCCCTACCCATGGGTTGTGATGAATTCCTAATGAATGCTTCTACGTAATAATAAATAATAAGATCAGATAACATTTGAGGGCTATGAGTGACACACTAAGCTCAGTGCTTTGGGGATGAGTGATGGTATTGCCTCCATTTTATTGCTGTAACAACTAAGACCTAGAACAGTCAAGTGATTCGTTGCATTATCACATAACTAGTGAGAAGAATGGCCTAAAGTCTGACACTACTTTGGTACACTGCTGTTGTCACAGGCTTTTATATTTTGTCTGCAGTGGTTCGTTTTGCTTTTAAACACAAGTACATCTATACGACTACTTCTATTGGCCTGAGCACTCCACTTTCACAAAAATTTACACAGCATGTTACAATTTTTTAAAATGTTTAAATCTTAACATATGGGCCTACATCAAATACATCTGTTACAAAAGGATGAATTGTGTAACATAATGACAAGAGGACTGTAAGTTTAAAGCCTTAGAAACATATAATGAGCTATCAGAACCAATTGTAGTATCTAGTTTTTGCAGTGTATTGAAACTCTTATGAGTGTTTCATGAGATGAAACCTTATGGTTCAACATTTGAGACTGCTAAGTAGCTACCTATTTCTTCCATAAAATCTATTAGTCAATAAATTTCTTTAAAGTAGGAATTATGAAAATTTAAACAAAACAATGAATGAACACTAGGGAAGGAATTTTTTGTTGTTGTTTTGTAACAAAGTAAAAGGGTAAGTTGAACCATAACAAGTGTGTTTGTCTTTGTTTTCGCCTTGAATTTCCTCTGACTACTGAGGACATGTAATGTTCTCATTGGTGTTCATTGGTGAATCTGAGAAGCCCACTGTTCTTATGGGATGTCCTTTGTGGACTGGATAAATTTATAAGTTATCATAATAACAATGTTTTATAATTTACAACGTGTCACCATGACATTACAAATGTCATGCATTTGTAATGTAATCCTCAAAATATCTCATTCTAGTAGTTGAGAGAGGTTGCCCCTGATTTTCCAGATGAGAAAATGCAGTCCAAGATCATGTAATTCATTAGTGCAGTTCATCAACAAAGTCTCTGATGCAAATTTAGGTAGCAATATTTAAAAGCACTTGTTACAAACACTCCTCTTTTCCTCCCCTCACCCTCGGGTGTGTGGACTCCTTAATAAAGTCATTAATATGCCTACTATCCACACCTAAAGTGTGAACTCTTAATAAGGGAACTTCAAATATTTACCTCAGTGTTTCTCAAAGTATGGTCCCTGGACAGCAGCATCAGCATCACCTGGCACCTGCTAGAAATGCTAAATCTCTGGTATCGCTGATGTACTGAATCAAAAATTGTGGTGCTGGGTCACAGCAGTCTGAGTGTATTAAGCCTTGCAGTTGATGCAACTAAAGTTTGAGGACCACTGATGTGCATCCTACAGGTGCTTAATTAGTGTTAGTTTACACATATGCACACTCTTACAGGCATCAAATTATCTATATTAAAGTATTTAAAAGAAAATTAGATACTATAATAAGTAGTGTTATTATTGGCATTCATTGTATTCATAATTTTTTTTCTTGAAGTTTTGATGCTGTTGAGCAGAGATATTTAAGGAACATTTCATTTTCTTTTAAGGATTGAAACACAGTCTTACTAGAAGAGTACCCACATTGCACAGATTATTAACATATTCTTTTGAAGAATAGAAAGAGTAAAATTAAAAGAAGAACAGATTGAGAGGGAAGGAAAAATTAAAAAATCATAGGCTTCCAGGCCTTGTTGTTTATAAATATCACTTAGATGTATTGAACTTGATTGCTAGGATGTGGGTTGAAAAATAGAACAAAGAAAAAGTTCCATTTGATTTTTTGTTGTTGTTGTTTTTCATAGTGTAGTTTGGATTAGGTGAAAACAAACATAGGTGGGCATTCTTAAGAAAACAACTGAGTTGATGATTTCTCAATATGTGAAATGATTCTCACTGATGGGTTAAAGCCAATCCATTCGACCCATAGTGAAAAGGGTCCCTTTGAGTTTCTGAAGGTGTTCATTGACTTAATTCATAGTGAGGACCCAGATAGTCCTAGATAGACTGCATATCTCTTAGCTTCTGATAATTAGAAGATAAAAAGACATCCATATATCACAGTCATTGAGTAAGAAATGGAGAATTCCTTGGAATTGAGATCTGTATAGATCTGAGGCCTAGGATGTTCAAGGATACAGTGAAGGAGGTGAACCAGTTATTTTCTGCGGTGATCCTGAAGAACTGAGTTCTCACTGTGAAGGTGACAATAGATACTAGAAAGTGAATATTAGCTTTTCAAAAAGTCAGGGAGGAAGGAGTCAAGAAATGGTCTTGGCAGCTGAAAATTTTCCTCTAAAGCTAAACATTCTTTATGTCTTTATTTCCTCTATATAGGATGAACTGTCTACCTCACTAATAAGCATATGCTTTCCTCCCTTATAATTCCTCCCACTTCTAGTAGAGCAACTTTTTATTGACTAGAAAGTATGGTTGTCTGTAGCTGTCTGAGGAGGATCAGTCAGCATTGTTTAAATTGTCTTCCTAACTCTTTTTCGTTGTTGTTTTATCTTTTTTTTTTTTTTTTTTTTTTTTTTTGAGACAGAGTCTCACTTTGTTGCCCAGGCTAGAGTGAGTGCCGTGGCGTCAGCCTGGCTCACAGCAACCTCAATCTCCGGGGTTCAGCGATCCTACTGCCTCAGCCTCCCGAGTAGCTGGGACTACAGGCATGTGCCACCATGCCCAGCTAATTTTTTGTATATATATTTTTAGTTGGTCAATTAATTTATTTCTATTTTTGGTAGAGACGGGGTCTCGCTCAGGCTGGTTTCGAACTCCTGACCTTGAGCAATCCGCCCGCCTCGGCCTCCCAAAGTGCTAGGATTATAGGCGTGAGCCACCGCGCCCGGCCTGTTTTATCTTTTTGAAGTAAAAATCTAATGGAGTGCTTCTGTGTAGGAAGCTTATAAGAATAGACTTTTCTGGTTATAGAGTTGGGAACAGCCTCTGGTAAAACTATGCACATGACACTAGGCTATGTATAGTATCTCTAACCCTCACAATAGGCCTGTACTTTAGGGATCAATAATACAATTGCACAAGTTGAGGCCACTGAGTTTTGGAGGGCTTAAGAAACTTCCTTAAGATCACACACCTGGATTTCTAAACTATGTTACTCTCCTTGACATTCCCCAGTAAAACACTGAACTATATCTTCTCAAACATTGTTTCTGGTAGTTGATAGATGAAGATCAAATTTCAGATCTGAGCTGTCATTTATCATGAATTTCTAGACTCATACCAAATTCTTGTGAGGCATGGCTAAACACCCCTAAAGGGCCTCACCATGAGAGAGCCCATAGCCCTGCAATTAAGGTATGTATAATCTAGTTGGAGAGAAAGGATAGATAGAAAGATTACAAGGAATTTTTGGCCAACAAGAGACTAGACCAATAGAGGAATTTTGAAGGAGAGAAAAATCATTCTGGACTAGCATGGATGGCTATATGCAGGAGATAGAAATTGACCTTTGCCAAAATTAAAAAGTAGAGTAGTTCAGAGCATAGGATCTAGAAGCATATTGCCTGGGTTCTCATCCTCTGGAATTATTAGCTGTGTGCCCTTGGGAAAATAATTTAATGTTCTTGGGCCCGAGCTTTCTAACATTTAAAATGGTAAGGACCTGCCTTATGATCGTGGCAGAGATTAAATAAGGGAGTGTCTGTGAAGGGCTTCATGCAGAACCTGGAGCATAATGCATTTGGTAAACACTGTCCTGACACAGTTGTTGCCATCACAGCTGATGTTGTATTAATAAAAACAAGAGTTCTGAAGGGAGTTGGAACTTTAATTATTTGCATAACCTGAGGAACCCAGAGCTTAGTTTGAAATCCATAGGTAGTGAAGTGTAGGAAAAGGAAAGGACCATGTTCCAAAGACTGAGGTTTTTGGAAAGATCCCATACCAAGCCTGAGGTACCTCTCCTTTTATCACAACTGTTACCCGGGGAAGTGCTTTTAATGAAATTGTACAAGAAACACTAATATCAAAATCAAACTGCAGGTAAGGATATAGGGGAGTGAGATTAAATTACACAGGCTGGGCATCAAATGTAATACTTCTACTTGGAGGTATGACTTTGGTCTGTAAAGAGGTAAAGGGTATTCATCTGGTCTGATAGTCATGCTGTCATTGCTTTCCTCCTGGGCAGATTTCTCAGGGCTTTGTGTATTTTTGTGGTACATGTGCACAGCTCTGAAAATGTGCCAAGAATATAATACCTTGGACAAATTAAGAATATATGGCTATTGGGCATTCCTTTAAAATGTGAATTCCTTTTAAAAAGTAATATTTTAGAAAAAGAATACCTATAGATTTTATCTTAAGGTAAATTCAAAACTTTGTGATGTCTAATTCATTTGTCTCCTTCAATTGACTTAGGAAATAACCTTAATTTCCTATATTCACCACATTCTTTCTGGGTAAAGGTATTGATGATAATAAGTTTCATAAGAATGCAAAAACTGGCCCCCTTCCCAATAGATTCAAGCTACTTATCCTTTGACCAAACCTTTAACTTTTCATCTATATGAAATTTAGCAATTCCCAGTTTCGCTAAAAATACAATTACCCAAGTTCTTACAATTGTTCACATTCATTGCCTTTCATGGTCATTTAATACTGTGAAACAAAAATATAGCGATATAAATGGAATTTGTCACTGACATACAGTCAATAAAAGTTATCCATGAAGCTTAAGTATAACATGAAACAGAGTACGCTATTAACAAATAAATGGGACTCTCACCACTCACAGAATGGGCTGAATCTTTGTGCAGCCCAAAAGGTAATATATGAAATTTAAAGACTATCGAGATTTTAATGGTAGAGGTTCTGAAATGCTAAACATCTTCTGAAACTCAAATTTGAGTTAGAAGAGACCTTAGATATCAAAAATTAACCCCCTTTGTTTATAATCTTAGGACTAATAAAAATGGAAATTAGCTCTAGATGTTTAGGGGCTCTATTTAAATATATCAAGATACTTTAAGAGTCTTTGATTTAAAAGAGAGAAAGAGAAAATATTAATATTAAATGAAAGATGTAATCTTTTATTTACTCATTTTCTGAATCTCCTCCTTGTGCTTTGTTTTTCAACCAAAACAGCTTAGTCCAGAGACAACAGTAAAAAACTATAGAATCATCAGGAATATTTTTTCTGTATTGACTTTTTCCCTGATACTTATTTGAATTAATTTAACATGACATGAAAAAGTTTTTATAAGTTTTGATCATAAAAAAATGAGTATATAAAATATATGCCTACAACGATTTTAAAAATCATTTATAATCTCACTACCAAGAAATAATACTTTGAACATTTTGGACTTCATTCTTTCTTTTCCTGAAAATTTTAAAAGGTAAAATCATGTTGCTCTGCTTTTTAAAGATCACACTCAATTCTGAGTGTTAATTATGTGTTTATAGTTGGTTTGCTTTTGTTCTTCTTAAGGTTTTATTTTGGGTCAAGGTGGCTGGATTTTGTTTTCATTTTCTTTTGAGCTTTTCACTTACATTGCAATATTAGTGTGCCTTTTCTTCCATCCCGTGTCTTCTAATTTTTTTCTGTTCATTTTTGCTATTAAAAAATGGTTTCTTTTCTATTCTTGATGTTCATATTCTCCTTGGTCCATGCAACTTAATAACTTGAACTAGAATATTAATACTTTGTATTCATGTTTCATGAATACTTTGAGTAGGAAGTTGTTATGCATGCCCTTTGTTAACAGGCTGATTAAATTGGAATAGAAAGTAGTAATGAGAGAATTGGTATCTTTCTAAAGATATGTTCAACAGTAATGCATATCTAGTGGTTCACTTGGCACACCTTCAGAGAGTTTGCATTTTAGGTTTCTCCCAATTTTTGTGATGACGGTCTGGCATTCTGTTTTAGGACTTAGATTTTTCACTCAGTCGAGTCACTAGTAGCTTAAAATTTATGGAATAATTATGTTGATTGATTTTAATTGCTCAGCAGAATCATTTCAAAAAAAATTAAATGTTGACAAGCTTGATTTATTTACAACCACATCATTAACGTCTCAGAGCATTAGTTAAGTAGGTACTTGGTTTCTCTTCCAGATGAGTTCTTAAGGCAAATAAATTCATGGCATTTGGGTGAGCAGATTTGCTCTGCTTCTTCTATAAACTGATATTCAATTGTTATTAATGTTTGAGAAAATGTGTTAGTCCATGTGATAAGCTACCCGGCAAAGTTTTCAAATTTTAAGATGAATTTCATAAACTGACACCCACAGTATAGATAAGCTGTCTTCTGATAAAATCTCTTTCCCAAAGCTTTTCTTATTAAAAAGTAAGCCATTTTATAACCACTTAGAATATTCCTATGACTTCTTTTACCAATAATGAAGTGGTGTCCATCCATTTAGACTCCTCAAAAGTATAACTTTATTCATACTTGACTTATAACTTGAGCTTGTAATTTAAAATTGGCCCTTATTATGTTCTCCGCAGCCTTTTCAGAGTTCTCCAAGTATCATCTTTCGAAGTAGGATGATGATATTGTAACTAAGATCTACAGAAGACCAAAAGATTGGATAAGAGTTCTGTGGATTTGGCCATGACAGAGCAGCTGTGAATTTTGAACTGTAATACCATGATATTTAGAACCTCATAAAACACGTTTTATTTCTCATAACAGATTGTTCAGAGCATGGAGAATATTGATAGGAAGGTATTGATGGGGATTATTGATAATATGAGAAGATTTGTAAATAGTGTTCTTGGCCTTAAAATTTTTTAATTAAATGTGGCCATGAAGTCCAGTGGACAGTCACAAAAGATACAGGAAATAAAGATACCAGAAGACATATTAAAGAATATAAATATAACAGCAAATTTAGCTAGGTGATGTAGTTTGGATATATGTCCCCTCCAAATCTCATGAATTCCATCCCCAGCATTGGAGGTAGGACACAATGGGAGGTCTTTGGGTCATGGGGGCAGATCCCTTAATGAATGAGTGGCTTTTTGCCCTTTGATGATAATGAGTGAGTTCTTGCTTTATTAGTTTACCCAAGAGCTGGTTTAAAAGATTCTGACACCACTTCCTCTCTCTCCTGCTTCTTCCTTTGCCATGTGATACACATGTTTCCCTTTGCCTTCCCGCTTGATTGGAAGCTTCCTGAAACTCTCACCAGAATTAGATGCTGGTGCCAGACTTATACAATCTGCAGAATTGTGAGACAAATAAACCTCAAATTATTCAATCTCAGGTATTTCCTTTATAGCAATGTCAAATGGACTAACATACTAGGTATATGAGGGACTGGAAAAAAGGGAGGTCTAGGTAGTACCAAACCATGTGGGTGCATTTATTAATACAAATCAATCAAGATAAGAACCATACATATAATGTCTAATGTATATGGCATTTAATGAAATCCATACATAATAGAATTGATCTAGCTTTTGAATAAAGTAAATTTGATAAAAAGTAATATTATGGACAAGAAGAAAAATGAGGAAACCTTGAATACTTGTATAGCATAGGCTGTTTTATTGTTCAGACTCTGGTTGAACAGAATACTTTAGTGTATATTGATTAGAAAATGTCTTGTTAATTATGAATTTATTTGAAATTTTAAATCCCAAGTAGCTCATTATTGGCATAATTCCATCAGCACTTATTTTATTCCTCTTCTGAGAAATCTTAGTAACTTTGGAACTCACTAATAATTTTTAAAACGCTCATATTTTTCTGTTAGTGCTAATATTTTTCTCCTTAGAATTTCAAATGACTCCTAAAGTGTTAATGTACTTACTTCATTAATTATTTCACCTTGAAATGATTTTCAAGTATCTTAGCAAATTGTGAATATGACATCGAGCTCGTTTGAATCACAGAAGCTTGCCAGCATATAGAACATTTTTTGTTTTTAAAGGGGTAATATATCATGAGAACTTTTTTTAGTTCATTTAAAATAATTCTATTGAATAACTTGGAAGAGAAATTAGCTTTTTCCATTTTGACTATACTTCAAAAGCACTATTAAAGAATTCTTGCAAATAGCTTTAAAAACTTAGAGACAGACATAATATATAAAGTGGCATGAGGGATTGGAATAATTTCTCACTTTCCCTTTCAACCTTCCCCTACCTTTGGCATATTCCAGTACAAGCTCTACTTACCTCCACAGACTAAGGAAGGATGGCAAGAGACATGACTTTAGACCCAAGTTTGAATGGTAACTCTGTTGCTTGGGTGTTAACACTAAGTGAGTTATTTAACCCATCTGAATCTAAATTTCTAAAATAAAACAGTATGACATTTATTAACCAATAAGTAGTATTAAATAGATACTTAACGAATGTTTATACTGTTCCTTTTTATACAGCACAAGGTAGGAGCAGACAAAATGAATACATATTCTAAAGGAGGCAAATTGAAAGCACCTAAGTCAATAGTGTTTTATGCCAATTGGCTCCATCATACCTATTTATCCAGCCTGCCATTGGCCTGGCTTATTAGGACTTTCACCTCTCGTTTGATGGTGAAAAGTGGCTTCTAGTCTTTTCCCCCTTACATCTATCCTGGATGTGGATGCCAAGTTAATTCTATTCCTTTCTAACCTTTCTAAAAGAGGTATCTAGTTATGCTGCTTGCTCTAACTCCCCAGCATAACCCACAGAGCTCCCTGAGCTGTGGCTTCCACCAAGGTAGCACAGTGGCAGAAGCATGGTCTTTGAGTCAGCCCATTTGGGTTGGATATTGACTGTACTTCAGGCCTTAGCAAGTTGCTTAACCTCTCCAAACCTCAGTTTTCTCATTAATAGGATAGGAGCAAGAAGGTGTATGTCCCAGTTGTGGTGAGCCTTAAATAAGGTAATATTAATATATGATAAGTGTACAGTGTCATACCAGATAAAAATATGAAATCAATAAATGGTGATTGTTTTGATGGTTTTGTGTCCCAGGATAACCATCTTAATTGCCTCATAAATTGAGAAGCAGATTGCTAAGTTTCCCTGAACCTTTTCTGGTTTGGGTGCCTTTGTGCAGTGTATTCTGTCCATTTGGAATCCTTTTCATGTAAAAATGTCTTTCTACCCATTCTCTCTGCCTATTAAAATCACACCAACTTTTAAAGGTCCCACTCAATTTCCTCCTCCTTTTTTCTAGTTCCTTTTATCATTTGTATCACGTTGTGAATGGTGGTAATGTCTTCACTAAATCATCAGCCTTTATAGATCTAAATTATGCCTTAATTAACTTCTTCCACATTCCATTTTTCAACATGTCTCAGGAACTTGTGTTGAACTGCCTAGAGGTAAGAGACAGTACTTAGGGAATGAAGAATTCAATGTGTGACAAGCCTCCAGGAATGCTGACTTCTTAGAAGCTAAAATACTGACATAGAGGTATTCCTGCTACTAAATTATGTAGATTTCTTAGCAATGATATATTTGAAATATCCACAATTATGTTCTATGGCTTTGTAATACTCTTTGGCAGGGTCTCAACTGATCAGAAGGAAATATCTGCAGATACCATGATAATGGATTTTTAAAATTTATTTGTAATTTTAATTTTTAATTATTATGGATACATAATTATATACATATTTATTGCGTACATGTGGTCTTTTGATACGGGCATACAGTGTGTAATGATCAAATCAAGATAACTGGAATAGTCATCACCTCAAGTATTTATCATTTCCTTGTGTTAGACAATGTTTTTATTTATACACTTAAGTTTTGACACTATGTTTTAAATGTTTTCCTCCTTCATCTTGGTATTTAGCTAGTTAGAAAAACTAATAATCTAAGCACACTTATTACACTTTTCTTTGACACATGAAAATGGAGGAAGAGGAGCTGTGAAATAATTGCATCCCTTAGCTTTGTTTTTATCCTATTCTACTAGTGACTCTGAAAATATTGTTGGTACATGAAATAATAAGGTTGGAGTAATTTTGACAGATGAGCTGACTGAACTTGCTAATAATATGAAACCTTGACTTAGAGTAGGTCATAAAATGAAACAATTTGGTAATGTGGCTTCAACCTGCACTTACCTTTTTGATGCTCTTTTATAAGGAATAGCAAATTGCCAAACCTGTGTCCCTTCACCTGAGCATGTTAGCAGTTTCCACATACAAAGTGATCATTGTCTTTCCTAAAGGTCATCTACTTTCTTCCCTGTGCTCTTGAAGAGACATCACATTTTATTTTAATTGATAATTTTTAATGTCTACTCTGTTTCCATTAAATTCTTATTGTGCAGCTACTATCTATAAGCTCCCCTGTGAGACTAAACACAGACTTCCTCTATGAGTTAACACCAGAAATTTAGGAATGCGCCCTATAAACTTATGCCCCTTCAATAGAGTGAACCAAAAAGTGCTTTTCAAATGTGAATTGTGATGCCTATATATTCTTTACTTTGTACAGAATGTCATAGTTCTTTCTTTATTGGAAGCGCTTTTGTTGTTCTGTTATTTTTAAGTCCCCCAGCTTCTATCTGACAATATTGCTTCTTTCTTTTAAGATAGAAATAATTAGTACTGATTAGCAAAGAGACATATGTAGCAATAATTTTAAGTGGGAAAATTGAGGTTAAAGCTGTCTGATGTTTTTAAGGAATACAGCCAAAAGATTTCTTAGACAAATAGAAAACTTAATACCTGCTTTTCACTTAAGATTTATAGTGAAATTGACTTTCTTAATACTGAGGTGCTTTTTTAGCCATATTAGTAGATGTGAATTGCCTTTTATTATTATTATTATTTTAATAAAGAGCATATAGTGTCCTGATTATCCTCATTACATTCTTGGTTGACCACAGTTACACTGATAAACATCTGAAACCTTTCCTTTGGGGTTCCAATTATTGGAAAGAAACTGCTTGGAATTCCTCACAAGATTAGTGGTCATCAAGCTTCCTACCTTGAAGATTTTCTTGTTTTGAATAATAAATCTCCCCCTGAAGATGGTTAGACAGAACTCATTTGCAGGAGCGGCTGTGTACCAGATCTTAAAAGTAATTAGATTGCTTTGCAGCATAGTTTCACAAACCTCACTCAGTGTATAGATTCTTAAATAAACAATAAGAAAATTATATTATGAAGAATGACAGCTCATATACACATCCCCTAGTACAATAAAAAGTGATTAAGGATGTTCAAGTGAGGCAAGATTCCTAAGTATGTACCTGTGAAGCTGTACTAAAATTTTGTATTGTTACTAAATAAATATCAGAACATGTTAAATTACATTGTTTGCTTTTGTTATTATTTTTTGTATATCATGTGAGTTGCCAAAGAGCTTCTTTGGAAACAAAGGAGGCATGGGGACACTTTCTTGTCTTTCAGGACTGATTTGAACTATGTTCACACTTTCTCATAGCTGAAAGATAAGAGTAGACACTATTAGTGTCACACTACATCTTAAATGAGCTGTAGTGTGGCAGCTCCCTAACAGTGATAACTTTTGGTGTTAGCAGCTATTCACACTTGTTGATAATGCACTGCGAGACAGAGGGTCTCCCCAACCAGGCTTCCCTGTAGGCAGCAGTTCTTGTGTTAACAAGGAGCCTCTTTCATCTCTTCATTTTATAAAGATGTTAGGCACCCTCATTTATCAGTTTACCCCTCCAATTTCTTGAAGCCCTTCTCCAAAGTGACTTCCTTGGCCTTTTAATTCTTAAGTACATCATTTAAAATTACAGTATTATTTTTGTTCATGATAACAGGTAAGAGCTACCCTCTTAGCAAATGTTTAAGTACAGAATACAGCACTGCTAACTATAGGCTAGGCACTAGTCTGTACAGTAGCTCTCTAGGGCTTATTCATCTTGTATAACTGAAACAGTGTACCCTTTGACTGATATCTTTCCATATTTCCTTCCCCTAGTTCCTGGAAAACACCATTCTACTCCTCTATGAGTTTGACTATTTTCGATTCATCATATAAGTGGTAATTTTTTTTCATATCTAGATCTGCAGAATAAGTGGTATATGGTAAATAAGAGTGCAGGATGAAACTTTTGGAGGCTATGGGTAGGTTTATGGCATAAATGGTGTGGTGGTTTCACAGTTGTATACTTATCTCCAAACTCGAAAAGTTGTGTACTTTAAATACATACAGCTATCTGTATGTCAATCATACCTTAATAAAGTGGTTTGAAAAATACACTGAGCTTTGCCAGAAGTGGCATTTCCAGTGTTTCATGCTTTTGAAGGACTACATGTGAATAGCCCTCTATCTTTTTTGAGTAATCTCAAAATTGAAATAGTTTTTGTAGAAAAGGGATCCATTCTTTACTACTTAAGCTTTTCATTTAAGAAGTAACAAAGCTTTAACTTTTCAATTCAATGCTGAGTGAAGAAATATTTAGTATACTTTAACAACATCAACAACTTAAGGCACATTGATTTGGAATAATTTAATCTTACCTAAAAAAATGATTTTACTTCCTAAATCATTAAACTAAATTCACCAGAGTTCATTGTACTGTTACTCTGTGTTTCTTAAATTCTGCAGTGAGCTGGTTATTTTTTCTGTAAAATATTATCCTTCAACGAGTGATCTGTCTTCAAATTCCAATTAATAGTTATATTGACACAAAGCTTTTTACTCTCTTTTTCATGTTTGTTAAAGGGTATCATTAGATCTTGAGAGGGTGTTAAACAGCATTTTCTAGAGGCAAAGAGTACATGGATTAATAACTTGACTAGTAGGTTGAAAGAGGAAAAGCAAAAATGTAGAGTTAAAAGTACATAAACTTTGTAAAAATACTGCCAAGCCAGTAATACTGGTTAAAACATTAAAAAATAATCTTATAATATTTAGAATTTGAACTCCTAAAGCTTAAAAGTTCTAAACTGCATCCTGCCATTTTTAAAAATAAGAGTACGTTTTTTAAATTTTTTATTTATTTTTATTTTTTTGAGACAGAGTCTGACACTGTTGCCCTGGCTAGAGTGCCGTGGCATCAGCCTAGCTCACAGCAACCTCAAACTCCTGGGCTCAAGCAATCCTTTTGCCTCAGCCTCCCAAGTAGCTGGGACTACAGGCATGCGCCATCATGCCCGGTTAATTTTTTCTATATATTTTTAGTTGGCCAATTAATTTCTTTCTGTTTTTAGTAGAGACGGGGTCTCACTCTTGCTAAGGCTGATTTCGAACTCCTGACCTTGAGCGATCCTCCCACCTCGGCCTCCCAGAGAGCTAGGATTACAGGCATGAGCCACTGTGCCCATCTAAGAGTACATTTTTAAAATGCAAATTTTAAATCTGACATCTTTCTGTTAGATGTCATTATAACTTACTGAGATGTTTTGAATTAGAGAGTGTTTTTTTGAGGACCACTTTTGGTATTTTGCATTTATTAATATATAAGCATCTTGAAGAGTAGAATTGTATTTTATGCATGTGAACTCTAGAGTTAAATAAAATAAATAACAAAGTAGCAATTGGTAGGGGCCAGAGACAAAAAGTGAAAAATTAATATGAAGTTGTGGTAGAGGTAGATGTGGCTCCCAATCATTTCTGACTCTTGAAGATGTGCTGGACCTAGTGACTTGTTACTAATGCATAGAATACAGAAAAAGTGAAAGAAAACCAGATTACTGAAAATGGATCAAACAATTAAGAGACTCTTAAGGAGTTTGCCTCACAAACAGGGAGAAGGTAAGCCAAAAACTACCTGGACAATGGAGCTCATAATTTATTGGCATACAATTTCTAAGAGTGTCTCCCTGCCAAATGAAAGCAGTACAATTGGAAACAAATTAGAAATCACTTTATGGCAGTTATCATGCATATAAATTCAAAAAGTGTTTGTGTTAATTTTAGGTTTATTTCAGTTCCTAATATTTGGGGACTGTGGAGAGTGTAATGAATCAGAAACAGCTGAGCATCTCTGCTGTTAATGCAGTTGTAAAAATAGACAAACAGCTTTCTTTTTAATTCAACTACCATGTATGGAGTGTCTGTTTCCTACAATGTATTGGCAATACATAGTTCTAGGATTAAAGTAAGACTACGTTGTAATCAATGGAATCAGTAGGAAAATGTTCATCATCTGATCTGAATTCTTTACAACACATATGATAAATGCCGAGTCAGTTGTGGTTGACATGGTGACCTGTGGGTCCAGCCTGGCCCAAATGCACGAAATGATGACAGCAGCCTGAATGGTTTTCTAAACATTGATTCTTATAGTTGTGATCCTTCTTTAACACATGGAGGTTGAGCTTTCCATATAACATTTTAACAGAACAATTTCTAGATATACTTTGGTCATTATAGATTTTTTTTAATGTACTATAAGGTTTAATTCTTAACTAATGCCCTTTAAGAGCTTTTGGGTACAAGCTAAATCAGTACAACAGTCAAAAGACATTTTAATAAAAAAAATTCTTAGCATTGGAAGTGTGACAAACTCGTTACATTTCAGGAATTAGATTTTCGTTCTTAATATAATTGGAATGGAAGTATTTTATTTGGCTGGCGACAGCACTATAAACCAGCTATGTAGTAGATTTTGACATCTATATTTACTACTAGATGATGCTTATGTAGACCTTCACATTGGCCTGAAATATAATCATGACTTGAAGTGTTTAACAAGGATTCTAATCTTTGAACCTACTGTCCAATACCAAGCAGTGTGTGATTAGATGAAAGCTATGTGACATTAAAAATTTAAACACACACATATATCATCTAGACAAACTAGAGAATAAAAATATTTGCCTGAGAGCCCCGCAGAGGGTGTTCTACAGCTAACACCTAGAATGGCTTTGTGTGTTCAACTTTCTCTGATTATCCCAGGGATTCAGGCTGCATTCTTCCTCTACAATTCATCCTCTTCAGGTTTTCTCTGTAATATGTCAAGAGTGAACTGTAATCTCTTCAGTTTCTGGTTTCCATCTCAGACAAGCACACAGACTCTTTAAGGATGTTCCCACTACACTAATCACCAAGGGAAAGTCGGATAATAATAATAATAAAACCTAATGCTATGGGCAGGATGTCAAATTATTAGAATCATTGTGCTTGATATAGCGTTACCAACATTCATTGAAAAAGACATTTGAATGCTTTCCTACCATGTGTTAGGCATTTTGCTAGGAACTGAGTATGTCAAGATAAGAAACAGCCTTCAAGGACCTCACCATGGAGTGTAAATAACCTGGCATTTACAGCACAATGTGATAAGGGTACAATGGTAGAGAAAGCAATACAGGCAATCACAGGAACACAGAAGGTAAGAAGTGATTCACCTATGGGCAGAGGGGATAGGCATGCCAGATAGAAGAATTAGTATGAGCAGAAATACAGAGACAAGAAAGAACATAATGGCTTTTGGGATTTGAAGCACACCACATTGAGCAATGAGGCACAGTGTATAGGCATGAACTGCTAGATCACTGGTTCTCAAATGTGTTCCCCTGACTAGCAGCATCAGAATTGCCTGGAAATTTATTAGAAATGCAAATCCTCAGACCCCACCTTAGACTACTGATTCAGAAACTGTGAGTAAACTAACCCTTCAGGTGTTTCTGATCCACACACCAAAGTTTAAAAACCCTGTGCTATTACGTCATACCTATAGACTAAAGTTTCCTTACAGCCAATGGATTTTAAGTAAGGAAATGACATTTGTACAGTCTGATTTTTCACCAAAAGAGCTGTGTGGAAGCAATGTGGAGAATACCTTAGTGCGTATGTGATGAGGGCTGAGTGAATGAGATGGAGGGTAGGGAGTAAAATTGGATGATGCTTAAGAGGTTGTTTCAGTAATTCAGGTAAAAGTAACAGAGTATGAACTCAAGGAGTTGCAGTGAACAGGATTTGAAAAATAGCCAACAGCTGCTTGCTCGTTTTCAGATTATTAAGGAAAGTTCTATTATCATTTACTATTGTTCAACTGACTGTGGGCTTATTGATCATCACTACCCTTCTCACTACCTTTTGGCCCTACATTTAGTGATGGCCACTGGAACCTTTTATTCAAAGAATAATCAAAATGTAAACATCCCTCCTGTGCAAGTGATCAGTTTTATTGCTGGATAAGATGAAACAATTGGTTAGGTTTCTGTCTCTGGTATTCAATCAGAATTACATCAGAGTATTTCCTCTGGTTTGAGCCAGAATTCTCATTATAGTCTCTGACTCACTTGAACAAAGTTGCATGTATAGCAAAGAGGATTGTCCTCCTGGTGTAAATAATGATTTTATTATTTTCTGACTCTAAAATAAAAACAAACCGGAAATTATTTAGCAACTCTTCCATTGGTTCCTCATTTGTTATTCTTGCACAGTAGGCAAACATTTATTTACTGCATTTACTAATACATATTTAGTGTGTACTATAATGCAGTAAAGTAAGTGAATGTTATCTATTGCATAGCTTGAATATTTAATACCAGATTAAGATGATGATGAACTAGGATTCAAGAATCATTGAGTGTCCCAAACATTTATTGAGCACTCTTATGTGTCAGGCACTTTACATGCATTATTACTTAATCCTCAAAGCTTTTATGCTAGTGTTATTTTTTATTCCAATGAAGAATTTCAGATTAAAGAAGCTAACTAGCCTGTTAAGGAGCAGAGACTCTTTGAGCTCTGACAAAAGGCAAAGAGAAACTTACTGCCCATTTTTCATAGATCATTCTGAAAAAAAAAAAAAAAAAAAAAAAACCTTCAGGAAAATACTGGTACAGGTGCAGAGAGATGTTATGAACTCTCATATATTTTTTGTGTAAATATAAAATGATACAGCTTTTCAGGAAAGTAACTGGGCTATGTATATCTAGACAGAACCATAAAGGTATCCATACTGTCTGATTCAGAAACCCTACTTCTAGGGTTTCTAGGAAACTAGTGTATGGAAATAAACTGAGATGCAACAAAGAAATATGTATGGAGATGTATTTCAGAAGTATTTAAAATGTAAGAAAGGGTTTGGATAGGGAGGAACACCCTTATATGAAAAGTGAAGACCTAGATATATGGTATTATGGAACTGTTATAAATAATTTTGTAAATCTAGGTCTTCGTTTTTCATATCACGGTGCTCTGCCCTATCCAAACTTGAAATCCAGAAAAACCTGGGGATGTGTAAAAAAGTCATTAAGGATGAATCTGATGAATCTCCTTGAATCATCAACAAATGATTTAGGGTACAGTTGATTTTATATTACACATAGATATTGTAAAGGTAGACTATGAAAGTATGTGAATTTAATGCTAAAGTGATGGACTTCAAAACACTTTCTAACCATGTTGAGGTATGCTACTGCCAGACCTCCTTGAGATATTTTCTCTCCTTGCTATTAGGCATGGCAGATATTTCAGTTGGGAAGTTTAACAAGTGTGGACTTGAATGAATAAGCACTGTTAAAACTCTAATGTAACAATTCCCAGGATTAAAAAGTAGAGTTATAAAAATACCTGAGGAAGTCACAAAGTCATTAAACCTATTTGACAGATGAGGGAAGTGAGAGCTAAAGAAAATCAGTGACTTACTGAAGCCTTTTTAAATGGTTCAGAGCATGACTATAACCACTACCTGGATCTCCATATTCTCAGTACTTTGTTGAACTGCCTCTAACTTGCTGAAAAACAGGTACTATAACTAATATTATTTTCTTAATAAATTAGCAATATTTTTTGAGTCTGTGCATGATCAGATAATTCAGCTGGGATCAGGTGAAAGACATAATCAGATTGACTGCAAAAGGTGAAAACACATTCAAATCACATTCCCATGAAATAAAATAGAATGGACTATGGCTGAACAGTTTTGTTTCTGTTATGTTTTGCAATTTGGTCTTTATATGCACCAAGTCTTCTTCCTTTTTTTAGTTTTTTTTTTGGCACTAGCTTTTCTCTGTATTAAAAAAATTTTATTTATTTATTTTTTAGTTTGTACAAATTTATGGGGTACATGTGAAATTTTGTTACATGTATAGATTGCGTGCTGATTGAGTCATGGTATTGAGGGTGTCCATCACCCGAGTACAATGTATTTTGTTAAGTTTGATCACCCTGCTCTACTATCAAACATTGAATTATTTCATCTATCTTACTATATATATACACTAAGTCTCATAGAAATCATCTCATTTTGTTTTTTGTTTTTTCCTTCCTCTCAACAACTACCCATTCCCCATGAATATGCAGTGAAAACAATGGTTTTCCTGAGGAAAGAATCACAGTTTTCTGATTCCAAACCTTCTACAAGTTCTGGCTCTGCCAATTTCAATTCAACAAATATTTTTGCCACTCTCTCATCTAGGTCAGGTCAATTTATCTCTGTCCTTATTTTGCTCAACCGTGATATTTATGTGCTTAAAATGGAAATTATTCATTTGAAAATCTCTAATCATATAAATGCTAGCTCTAAGGAGTTTTAAGTATGGATAGATGAAACCAATGGACCAAGTTGAACAAAATTCTGCTTCTAGACATGTCTTTGTGTGTTTGGAGAGGCAGATGTAACTTATAGAATGTTTTTTAGAAGAGTCTTATTTTTTCTTATAATTAAAGAATGCTTAGAAGAAATATTGATCTGATTAACACAACAAAATAATCTTCCAGAAAAGCCAAATTAATTTTTATTAGTTGTTGAATCTCTATTTCAACACATGGCACAAATGATAATTTGCAGTTGATCTAGAAAATCATCAGTGAAAGAAAAGGTGATTGACTCCAAATTAGTTACTCTAATGTTCTATGCTAATCAAGTTCATCAAAAAGGGGCCACTTTTAAACTTTCTTTTGTGCTGGGTAAAGTCTTTTGTGATACTAATTTAATTTTATACTTATATATTTCCCATTTGGTTTTGATTGGCAAAAAAACAGCAAAAAGAAATATATAGACAAGAAAGGAAATCAAAATGACTGAATTAAAGAGCCCTATGATTTAATGTACTTTAACATTTAATATAATTGAATGTTTTCCTCAATTGATACTTGAATTTATAAAAAAATTAAATGGGAACTATCTGTGTTTCAGAGTCATTTTAGGGTGATATGAAATTGAATGAATTTTGGATGAAAATTTGAATGTGCTATGATTATTGTTAGGGTAACAAGTGTTAGACTGTGCACCAAATATGTAAAAGGTTATTAGATCTCTTATTCCAAGGTTATTAGATCTTTTAATAACCTTGGAATATATGAAATGTGTTAAAATTGATTGTATACCAATTTCCTTGAACCAGTCATTAAAAACAGTTTATTTCTCTTAGGTCACCTATGTATATTCATTTTCTACCTAGAAAATGTCACTCAGTCCCATTTACTGAGAGTAGAAGACTTCAAACACACTATGTAATGTTGACTCATTAGAACACTGCTTGACCATTAATTATAGATCTGTACCTTGCTCATGTTTCTATTACCACTCCTTTTGAATATTTGGATGAATCATTTTTGCTCTTTTTAAATTTTATTCTAAAATAGGATTTGTAATCTTTTTATCTTCTCATTTCTAAAATACAAAAATATAAAATAAAACCACACACAGAAAAATTTTACTATGTCAAACATGGATTTCGACCAATTTTAGAATTCTAGGTATTTTCTGTATTGAAGATAATGATCTTTAATTTATTTGTAACTACTGGATTGTTTGTAGTTGCATTTTGGGTCTTCCTAAAATAAATCATCACTATTACCATTATAATGTGTGACAAAACAACTATACTACATATAATGGCATTATTTTTATTTGTATCACAGAAAATAATTTTTAGCTATTGACTGAATGTTTTAGCTGTGTTATTCATGCTGACTGTTGAGTTAGGTTATGTGAATCCCCATAAACCAAGCTTTACTTTCTTGTACTTTGTATTAAAAATAATAAAGTCTTTTTACTTTTTAAATATAAAATTTTACTTTATGGTTTATATTTAAAATAGTTATTTTTCCACTTTCTAAATTTAAAATTATCTGTTATTTAATGTGGTAATATTAATAGTCTATCAAATTATACATGACTTTGAAATGTTCCCCCTCCCTGACTTTGAAATGTCACCCTCCCATCAGTTTCTCTCTGGTCTCAAACTTCTAGCCATTCTTAACTGCTCTTATCCCGCACTGCAAAACTTCATCCTCTAGTTTCCATCCAGAATCCTTGGCCCATGTCATCCAAATCTAGAGCTGCTTTTTAATCATAGGATTTTACTCCTACAAAAGAACTCAATAGATGTCCTCAAAAGCACCCAGGGGACTTTAGAAAGACTAAAATTATATAAAATCCAATCTCTTTTTGTTGTTGCTGCTGCATCCTATAAGGATGCAATAATGGTAACAAGGTAGGCAAAACAACTTTGATCAAGCAACAGCTAATGTTTCAAAGATTAAGAATGAAATTGCTGCTTTTAATAATAAAAGACCCATCACCTCCTAAGGCAATGGGCATGAAGAGTAAATAAATCCCCCAGGTATTAAAATAAATGCCTTCTGTAATAACTCCCTGTAACATGTTATTCACCTTGCCCAGTTCTAACACTGGATATTTTGATTTATTATTTTCTTAAATGTATTAAATAATATCTATCTTTATAATATAGTCTTCCCTTCAAAATAGATAGATCTCATTTTGTTTAAATCTTCTGTTACAGTCTCTTAAAGTTTATTTCTAAATAGTTTATATTTTGTACTATATTTCTCCCTTGTATTTTAACTGATTATTGTTACTATAGTGAAAGCTATTGAGATATGTCTGTGTTCTAACCAGTCACTTTTCTAAATTCCCTCCCCACCTTTATTGAGTTATAATTTAAATAAAATAAAACTCATGCATTTTGTGTGCAGCTTGATGAATTTTGGTGATTGTATAGAGTGTAATCACAAGATAGAATATTGACATTCACTTTTTAAACAGTTTTCTTATGCCCGTTTGCAATCTTGACTACCAGTCCCAGCAAACACCAACCTGTTTTCTGTCTTTAAAGTTTTGCTGTTCGTTGGATTTTATATAAATCAAATCATATAGTATATAATTTTTTATGAGACTATAAGAATTATAGAAGAAAATGTTGGAAAAACTCTTACAGACATTGGCCTAGGCAAAGAATTTATGAAGACCTCAAAGGCAATCACAGCAACAAAAAATAATAAATAAATGGGACCTGATCAAATTAAAAAACTTCTGCATAGCCAAAGAAACCATCACTAGAACAAACAGACAACCTACAGAATGGGAGAGAATATTCACATGCTACACATCCGATAAAGGGCTTATAACTAGAATCTATATAGAACTCGGAAAAATCAGCAAGAAAAAAATCAAACAACCCCACTAAAGAGTGGGCACAAGACACGAACAGAAATTTTTCAAAAGAAGATAGACTAATGGCCAACAAATATGTGAAAAAATGTTCAACTTCTCTAATTGCCAGGGAAATGCAAATCAAAACCACAATGAGATATCACTTACCTCCATTGAGAATGGCCTTTATCAAAAAGTCCCCAAACAGGCCGGGCGCTGTGGCTCACGCCTGTAATCCTAGCTCTTGGGAGGCCGAGGCGGGCGGATTGCTCAAGGTCAGGAGTTCGAAACCAGCCTGAGCAAGAGCGAGACCCCGTCTCTACTATAAATAGAAAGAAATTAATTGGCCAACTGATATATATATAAAAAAATTAGCCGGGCATGGTGGCACATGCCTGTAGTCCCAGCTACCCGGGAGGCTGAGGCAGAAGGATCACTCGAGCCCAGGAGTTTGAGGTTGCTGTGAGCTAGGCTGACGCCACGGCACTCACTCTAGCCTGGGCAACAAAGCGAGACTCTGTCTCAAAAAAAAAAAAAAAAAAAAAAAAAAAAAGTCCCCAAACAGTAAATATTGGCATGGATGAGGAGAGATAGGAACACTCATACACTGCTGGTGGGACTGAAAACTAGTACAACCTCTGTGGAAAGCAATATGGAGATAGCTGCAAGTAGAACTACCTACTAGTAGAACTAACATTTGATCCAGCAATCCCATTACTGGGCATCTACTCAAAGGAAAAATATAAACATTCTATAAAAAAGACATCGGAACTCGAATGTTTATAGGAGCACAATTCACAATTGCAAAGATGTGGAAGCAACCCAAGTGCCCATCAATACATGAGTGGATTAACAAAATGTGGTATATGCATACCATGTAGTTCTACTCAGCCAGAAAAAACAATGGTGATCTGGCACCTCTTGTATTATCCTGGTTGGAGCTAGAGCCCATTCTTGGAAGTGAGGTATCGAAGTGAGGTATGAATGGAAAAACAAGCACCACATGTACTCACAACCAAATTGGTATTAACTGATCAACACTTAAGTGCACATATAATAACATTCATCTGGTGTAGGGCAGATGGGAAGGGGAAGGAGGAAATGGGTATAAACACACCTAATGGGTGCAATGCACACCGTCTGGGGGATGGACATGCTTGAAGCTCTGACTCAAGGTGGGACAAAGGCACTATATGTAACCTAAACATCTGTACCCCTGAAATAAAAAAAGCATAAAAAATATAAGAAAATTAAATAAAATGAAAAAAATAGTACAATTTTTTATTCTGGGGAAAAATAAAAGTAAAAAATAAAGAAAGAACATGTTGCTTGCTTTTCTGCTCTAGAATCTGGGTAAGTTTCTCTATCATGAACCAGGCTGCCTGGGCAAGATTTAAGAGGCATGACTCAAAGCCACGGAATTCAAAATTGGAGTCTTGACCCTGCCTAAGACCATGGTGCACAGTCATTTATTATTTGTGCCCTATCTGTCTTACCTACTAGACTTCAAATTCTATTAGAAAACATATAATCATTTGCTCTATAGTTAAATGTATGGCCCATTGTTAGAAGATGGTGGATTCCTTCTAAGATTTTGAAATAAACCTCAAGAGAACTAACCCAGAATTACAAGGCCTCTAGCTTCCCGGTTCTCAGACCTGGGCAACCAATTCTGAAACAGGTTTGAATGAATACGGGTTCATATTGTAGCATTTCAGAGTTCGTAATTATCTTAACTATGCTGTTACTTTGATTTAGTTTTAGAAAAATTAGAATTATTTCAAATCCATTGTTCTATTTCCTCTTGATAAGACATGTTTTTCTGCACAGTGTCTTCTAAATAATTGATGATGCAAAAGAAAAAGTAAAAGGGAACTCGTATTTTAACAAATAGGTAACTATCACCAATATCTGTGAACTATTGGTAAAATTGCCTTTCACAGAGAAAACTGAAAGTAGTATCAATGATATCGGGAGAGTTTTAAGAAAACCTTATGTAGGTATGAAATACAGCTGTTTGCCTCTCACTGCTGTGGTAAGAGTGGAGATGCAGAGAATTATAATGATCAATCCAGAACAAATAGAGATAGCAAACATTTCAGAACATGCAAAAATGGTAACTAAAAACCATAATTTATTTGCTAGTTAATTGGAATAAGAACCTATGGTAGAATCATGTTGCATGATTTAGTTCTAGTCCAATGTGTTTGCTTTTAAAGTCTAAAACCAGGATAGTTTCAGACTTGAAAACAACGTGTGTCATCAATATTTTTCTATTAATATAGTTTGTGACTGAGAAAACTTACACATTTTAGATTTATTGTATTATCTTTATTATGCTATTTGTAATTAGTTTTTTATGTGGAAGAATAAGCAGATTACGGTTTGCTATTACTCTTGAAAAATCAGGGAAAATGATACATTTTGTTAACCCTAGATCACTTGGTAAAATGCATTGCCTATTTTTGCTGAAAGTCAGGCTGTTTTGTGAGGATAAGTGAAGATTCTGATGCAGCAAAATGTTTTTCTTAATTAGTTTTACCAAATCAAAATTAAGTGCCAGGGCTGGGTACAGTGGCTCACACCTATAATATTCCAGTACCTCCAGAGGCCAAGGCAGGAGGATTGCTTGAGGCCAGGAGTTGGAGACCAGCGTAGACAACATAGGAAGAACCTGTTTCTACAAAACATTTTTTCTAAATTAGCCAAGTATGGTGGCATGCACCTCTAGTCCCAAGCTACTTGTGCATGTTTCCTGAGCCCAGGAATTCAAGGTTACAGTGAGCTATGATCATGCTACTGCATTCCAGCCTGGGCAACAGAGTGAGACCCTGTCTCTAAAAATACATAAAATAAATTCAAAAATCAAGTGTCAAAGTCCATGAGATGTACAAATGGGACATCTGAACCTTTTTACAATGGCTTTGAACTTGAACACTAGTACTAGGATGATTTTTACATTTCAGATTTGGATTAATTAATGAGGATAGATATTTTTCCTTATAGTGCAGTAACTTCCAGGAAAGTTGCTGTCACCAGGTTTATGAAAGCAACAAGCGGATGAGTCTCAAGTAATATGTAATATTTAAGTATTAATATTTAAAAATTGAAAAGAAAGAACTAATTTATATATTAATATTCCCTCAGTTCCCAGTAGGTTTATCACATTAACTAAGAGATCAAATTCTAAGTACTGATTCTCTAAAAAAAAAATGTATTGATTTACCCTTATAATAAAAATAAACTCAAAACTTTAATATAAGACTTTGGCCATGTTATAAAAATGTCTTCAGTAAGATAGTAAATGTATATTTAGCTAAGTTAAGACATGCTTCAGCCCACATGAAGTATAAAAGGAAAGTAATAGCTTTGTCTTAAAAGTGGCAGGTATGATTCAGGGGATAGTTGTTATTTTGTCTACTCAGTACAAATCCCATATGGCCAATTTGATAAAATCTAAAATAAAAATTAATAGAGCACATAAATGTTAAGCTTTTTTTTTTGTAAATTAGTGCTTAACTTAATACATTTTCAAGTTATATGTGAAGTACTATATATATATATATATATATATTTTTTTTTTTATTTTTACCAACATATTTAAGTATGTACTGTTAGAGTGTCCAGTAAATTCTGGTATATCACTCTTTGTTTGCTTATTTACCTAATACATTAGGTGCATTGCTACAATATTCAAGAAGGAAGAAAGTGATGTTCTACTCTTGAGATTGGTAGTGCCATTCTATGTAAATGTACTCTGCTTTGTTAGAATTTCATCTCATTACTGACTAAATGGAAATGTCTATTCCATGATGGGATAGAGGTTTTCTCTTTTCTAGGTATTATCTATTTGCACAATTAAAGGCAAATATGTGACCTACTTAAGAACTAAATCAGAGAGACTTTGAAATGATATGTAATTGAGTTGCAGACAGAATAGTTCTGAGTGTGGGCTAAGCTATGAAAATGTGTGATCAGCTCTATAGAGAACAGAAGACCTTCAATCTCTGTTTCCTATAAAGAATTTCAAAATCACCCTTGATGATTTCTCTTAATGGAAATGTGTACAGAGCCAGCTGTCCCTTGAAAAAATTGAGAAGTAAAAAGCATTTGGTGCCTTTGGCTTCAAAGGGTGTGACTTCTTGTCCCAGAGGTGCTCATTGAATCAACATTTATCAGAAACACCTCAGTATGCAGGCCATTACTGATGAACACCTTCACCCAAATAGTCTATCTTCTCAGGCTTCTGTTTTCTACAAATGTCATAATTAGTAATAGTGATCACAATTATAAGTAATATTTATTGAGTGCTGTGTGCTCTGGATTAGTAAAACCTTGTTAACTTCTTATTTGTTCCCAGTTTTATAATTTACTTGAGATCCATATTCTGAGTTGTTTTCCCATAACAAATATATAGGTGTCATCATTCTGTGTTCTTTATGAAAATAAGCTTTTTAGAATTGAAATAGACTCTAATATGTTCTTCAATCCCAACTGATTTCTCTTTATTTTGGGAAAAGTGATTTCAGTAATAAGTTAAATGGATCTATTATTTTTTACCAGAGTTAACCATTTGTTTGCATTTGAAAATGTGTACTTACAGAAAGAACATTGAAATGAGAGATCTGAGTTTTAGACCCACGTTCACCACTAACTAGTTGTGATAGCCATATTAAGTCAATTCCCCTCTCTGAACTTCATTCACTTTCATTATTGAAGTAAAATAAAAGGTTTTATTTTGATCATCAGAATTTTCTTAAATTTTCAATTAATTTTTACCTTACAACTTCAGTTGACTTAAAAAGTAATAATCTTTCCTCTTTAGATTTTCTTCCTTAACAACCTGTGGATACCCAATACTTTTCCAATGAGTTATTCATTCAATTATTTAATAAATACTAATTGAGCATGTACTATGTTTCAGGTACTGCATGAGGTGCTGAGATCACAACCATGAAAAAAAAAATGGCCCTTCTGCAGCTCCTAGACTAGTGGGAGGGAAAAAAAAGTAATGAAAAAGACTATTTCGTGTAACATTACAACTGTGATACATGATGCAATTAGAGAGTAGCATGGCAGCATAATGATGAATAATGAGAAACTTCCTAAAGAAATGATCATTGCACAGTCTGATGTTAAGCAGTGATGTGTCTGGTGGGGGGTTGATATTTCTGACAGAGAAAAGCAAATGGGAACAAGACATACAATTTGACTAGAGATCAAGTAGAGGCCTTGTAAAGTATCTATTTTCTGATCCTGCAGAAATGTTGATTTAGTGTTTGAGATGAAAACCAGCTCTCATGGGACTTACAATTTCTATGAGCAATCTAATCAACTCAAATTTGGCTATCCATGGCTTCCTGTGAAGTTCTTTTAATAACATTTAGAAGAATACTATGGCAGAAAAAAATATACAAATTATAGGCATGGTTGTATCTGGGTTATATTTGGGTGTAGGGATTCTTTCTGGTAAGCCTCCTCCTGAATTAGTAGAGAGCTGCCTGTCCTTATCTTGTGGGTCTGTTTCTGTTCAGCATGGGTAAGCCTTTTTCTGAGCCTCAAAGAGCGGTTTTAGCAATGGAATGCTGAGAGTTTCTTATCCTTGGGAAAGTTCTTATTAGCTTAATAAATATTTGGAGGACCTATTGGGTGCCAAGCACTGTGCTTGGAAGAAAGGATATATAAATAATTAACATGAAGTTCTCAGTTTTAATGAGTTCAAAGTTCAATTATCTAGCAACTTCATTTTTACCCTAGTTTGTGTAATTTGGGAGAATACAGAAATACTGAGTTTTGACTTTAGAAATAATCATGGAAAAACAATACGGAACAGTTATTTATAAAGTAAGATTTAAATTCAAATGTGATAATCTAGCTATATTTATGTTTATCAGGAGAAATAGTATTGTTCCTCTGGAAGTTTTACACGCAGTCACCGTCAAAGTTTCACCATGGCTGAAATTTTTAACATTGAACTTAGTGCTTTGGTGAATGCCACAAAAATATGAGGAAGTGCATATGTTAATTATCTAGATTTTGTTCTTCCATAATGTGTATGTACTTCAAAACATCATGTTGTACATGGTAAATACATGCAATTTTATATGTCAATTAAAAATACATACATACATGTATAAATGATTTCTACAGACTTTGGTTAAACAACATACATGTTATGTAGGTGAAGCAAAAGCTAGTAGGTTTTCTTGTCCCTGAAAGTTTTTGTTGAGTCATTAAGTCTATCAACTGTACATTTTTTTTTTTACTTTGGTGAATTTTGGCTCTCCTCAAGCATCTGTACAAAGTTGTAACTTGACCAAATATGGGCACAGATTTTTTTTAACTTCATGATAAAAGTGCTTATCCTGAATAAGAAGGTATCCATGGGTAGGCTTTGTAGGCCTATGAATTCTTTGAGATTTCACGCAGCATTTGATGTGATGTGTTCTTTCATAAGAAGTCAGATTTTATGAGATTCTCTGTGTTTAGTGACCCTAAAAACAAACAAAAAGCACAACTAAACATAAAATGATTTATAAGCTTGACTTTTCTACTAGGCTGTAGAGCATTATTGTTTGAATCCATACTGGGAATGAATGAATCTCTACCCAGACCTGAGGCTATTCCAAATTTATTAGAATAGAGCTGAGCAGCCTCATTCTGAGGGATCACATGTTATGTCTCTGTTGTTCTTACAACTCAAATCCCATACCAGGTAAGTATAGAGAAGTTACCTGGGGAAATCAGAACAATCCTATCTCTGGTTCCATTCAGGTATTTTTGGAGGCTTGTGAGCATAGGATCTTGTGCTCAGTTTTGCCAAGTATGAGTTCTGAGAAGCACAAATTGCTATCTGCGCTCACCTAAGTTATACGTGAAAACAACATTCTGTCATTATAAAGCATGCATCTTTGTGCTGTTTGCTGATACAAGGTATAAGTCTATGTTTATATAGATTGGTGTATTCTTTTGTACCAGTATCCTAGGGTTCAGAAAATGCAGTGAATATGGAGTTGGAAGAAATGAGATCAATTTCATTTTCACTAATTTAATGGTGGTATGACCTTGGGTGAATCATGTAAGTTCTCTGAGCTTTAATTCCTTAGTCTGTAAAATGGGGATAATGGCTCCAAATCCCCTTACACATACTCTGATCATCAAATAAGTGCATGAAATTGAGCCCCATCAGGATAAGGAAGAGATGCTTCTAATTATTCCAGTTTATGGGCCCCATAACACAAGCCATGGAAATTGCCTTAGTTATTCCACTCTTATTTTGCTCCCTGGATTTTATTTTTTTTTTATTTTGGCATATTATGGGGGTATAGATTTTAAGGTTTCAATAAATGCCCTTTCCCCCCCTCCCCTACAAGTCTGAGTTTTCCAGCATGACCATCCCTCAGATGGTGTACATGTCACTCATTATGTATGTATATACTTGCCCCCCTCTCCCCTCCCCCCTCCCCAATACCCTATTACTGTAGTACCTTTTTGTCCACATAGGTGCTACTCAGTTAATACCAGTTTGCTGGTGAGTATATGTGGTGCTTGTTTTTCCATTCTTGGGATACTTCACTTAGTAGTATGGGTTCCAGCTCTAACCAGGAAAATATAAGATGTGCTATATCACCATTGTTTCTTAGAGCTGAATAGTACTCCATGGTATACATATACCACATTTTATTAATCTATTCTTGGATTGATGGGCACTTGGGCTGTTTCCACAGCCTTGTAATTATGAATTGTGCTGTTATAAACATTCGAGTGCAGGTGTCTTTTTGTAGAGTGTCATTGGATCATTTGGGTAGATGCCCAGCAATGGGATTGCTGGATCAAATGGTAGATTCACTTGTATCGCTTTAAGGTATCTCCATATTGCTTTCCACAGAGGTTGAACTAGTTTGCAGTCCCACCAGCAGTGTAGGAGTGTTCCTCTCTCTCTGCAACCATGCTAGCATTTATTGTTTGGAGACTTTTTGATAAAGGCCATTCTTACTGGAGTTGCTCCCTGGATTTTAAAGGTGCAAAAAATCTGATTAACTGGTACAGACCTTTTGACACACCAAATATATGGAAGGAATTCAGAATAGGGTAAAAAAATGATTTTTCAAGTTTTTTTCCACTCACAAAGCATTTGGCTAGATGAGCTATCTGAAGAAAAACGTATGTATGGAAATTATTACTTGTATACTTGCTTGTAATTCTTGTTTGTGTCTGTACCTCGTCAGTGTCTTAGCTTGCTGTAAAATTCTTTCATCTTTGCTTGGCTTGCTTTGTGTCATGAGTACAGTGTTTCAGAGATGGATAGTCCTCAGTTGCAGTTAAAGATTTTGTTGGTAAATATCACTCCCTGGAACATTGATTGAACTTTTATACTAGGTTTGTTAAGGAGACAGCCCTCCATAGATCATACATGACCCAGTTGAGAGAAAAGAGCTGACTCAGTACAGACCCACTCCTCATCTCCCTACTCTTCCCACTGGGAAGACAACTGGAGAAGCCAGGCTGATGTCAAATGGAACACGTTGGAAGAGGAAGAATGGAGCTCTTTCAGTTATACCACCCAACATATCCTCCCTGATCATTAATGCTCTTGAGATTTCTCATGTCTATAGCCTGCAGTCTATCCTTTGATAATAATGATCTCTTCTCTCTGTTTTAGGAAATAAAAAGGTTAACAGTTAACAATGTATAATTTTTTAAACTTAAATACCATTATGTCAAGGAATGGTGTATATACTATTGAGAGAAAGTAGTTTAATGATTAAGTGTATGGGCTTTAGAATCTGAAAGCTCAGATTCAAACCCTAGTCTTGTCATTTGCTATGTGATGACATAGCAAATGTCATCTTGTGTTACCCATCTGTAAAATAGGGATGATGATGATAATAGAGACCCCTAGAGCTGGACTGAGGCTTAAATGAGATAGTATACATTCCAGGTAAAGCATTTAAACAGGACCTGGCAAATAGTTAATGCTAAGGAAAGTTAGTTATTCATGTTATTAGTATAGATTTATCACAAGAGGGATAATTACAACATGGCATACCTATTTATCATTTTACTTTCTATGTACAATGATATACACATTGTCTGCTTTAATAAATAGAGAATTTCATGATAATATTTTTTTTTACAAATTGCAGTTACTTCAGCTGGAAGGAACTCTGGGCAAGGGTCTTACTACGCCATGCATTAATGACAACTTATCAAAGGATGCATGTAGGATTTTATTAATTTTAATGGCATAGACATATAAAATTGACAGATTGCTTTGAAATATTTTCTAAAGCAGTCATGTTTGTCTTGTAAGGGTGACTTTTTAAAGAAGCCTTAAATGTTTTGCTGCATCCAAATGATCTGGTCACTCTTCTGGATCTGGCCGACAGGCATAAATTCTTCTTATAATAGATCTTTCCCAAATGGCAGAAAACTGACTCAGTACTTCCATTATGCTATTATTTTAGCTTTCTTCATTCCCGTCCAATTCTGTCCTTTTCATTCAATGTGATTGAAAAGTATTGACATTTGTTCTTACAGATCCCTTTACCAAAACTGAGCAAATTAGAAGGCATTTAATCTACTTTGTATAAAAGCAGAAGCAATAGAAGGAGGAAATGAGTTGTTTTTAAATCCCATTTTATTATGACATTATTCCAACAGTATTGCTGTTAGCTAATATTGATCACAGCTGACTTCAGGGCTGTGTGTTGACCACAAAATGTAATCTAGAGGGCATTTCAGATTTAAAATGACTTTCTAGAGTACCCGAGTTAAAATTGTTGATGCTACATGACAACTGCTATTATTTCAGTGCCAGCCAAATATAAAAGAACATTAATATTCATTAGTAATGTTACAGCTGATGACTCCTTAACAACATTGTAATGGTTTAAATAGTTATTTCAAACAGTGTGTTAGAATATTCACACGATGAGTCCTGATTGACACAATGCATTAAAGAAACCCAGTAACACCAAGAGAAACAATAAATATGTATGCATATATCTTAGGCTAAGTAAATAAATATTTTAGAAATATACTTCAGTTAATAGGACCTAGCACTATGCAAGGAGTGATTAATCTCTGAATGAGTTACATGTAGGAATGAATCATCATGGTAGAAATCTGTAACACATATTCAAGTCTCATTTTATCATTTAAGTTCAATGTCACTGTCTTGATTTCTGTAAGTTAAGGTGTGTGTCATAAATGTATCTGTAGAGGCAGTTGTAAGAATAAAAAAAAAGATAAATTAAGTGAAGGGGGAATGTTTATCAAATGGCACTAATATCTTCTGAGCGCCTAATATGGAGTACATACCATGTTGGGCTTTTATATGTGCTGTGCCATCTCATCTTAGTAGGCAGTTGGTTTCATCTCCTTTGTATAAATGAGAAAACCAAAGGCAAGAGAAGGTCTAAATCATGTTCACATAGCTAGTCAATGAGAATTTCTAGTTTTAGGATTTAAGTCCAAATGTGGATCTTCTATGAACTATAACAAGAAGCTTCTGGAACTTAAGATGGTACACTGTGGTGGACTTTATTGGGGTTGAAGAAGGATAGAAAGCCTGAAACCTGCTTTCAAGGAGTTTCCCACTTCACTACAATGAGAGTAAAATGCAAGAAGCATTTTATATGGGAGCCCATGGGGAGATCTACAGTATAATAAGAGCATTTATGTTTTGTGTTCTGAAAAACTTGTTATATCTACCTCCCTTTCCTTCTACTGCATTTGTTTTTTTTTTTATTTCAAAATATTAAGGGGGTGAAAATTTTTTGTTACATTCAGCCTGTCTCAGATTTCTACATGCCTTCCTCACTAAGCTTAATTATTTTTAGTTTTTGATTTAAAGTAAGAAATGTGTGATTCTTCCTTTCACTTGAACACTTAAAAGTCATTGTAGGGTTGTTATTAATAATTGGCCTAATTTCTATGTTGTGTTTCAGGGAATAGGGAGGCCCAAGGAGAGAGAGAGAGACAGGGGAATGGCTGGCTGCAGGAGCAGTCAGAACACACATATGTATTGATTAAGTTTGCTGTCGTGTATGGTCATGGTTCATGGTGCCCACAAACAATTACAAAAGTAACATCCAGGATCACTGATCACAGAGCACCATAACAAATATAATGATAATGAAAAAGTTTAAAATACAGCAAGAATTACCAAAATGTGATGTAGAGACATGAAGTGAGCACATGCTGTTGGAAAAATGATGCCAAGAGATTTGCTTGATGGAGAGTTGCCACAAATCTTCAATTTGTAAAAAAGTGTAATATCTGCCAATCACAATAAACCTGATAGCAATGAAATGAGGTGTGCCTGTATATTGTTAACTATGGTCATCGTGTTGTACAATAAACCTGTTGAACTTATTCCTCTTATCTAACTGAAATTTTGTATCCTTAGACCACTATCTCCCCAACCTCTGATCCTCCAGCCCCTGGTAGCTACCATTCTACTCTCTGCTCTTATGAGTTCCACTTGTTTAGATTCTACATCTGAGTGAGATCATGTGGTGTTTGTCTTTCTGTGTCTTATTTTACTTAACATAATATTCTCTAGGTTCATCCATGCTGTCATAAATGACAGGATTCCCTTCCCTTTTTGAGGCTGACTAGTATTCCATTGTGTATGTATACTACATTTTCTTTATTCATTTATCTATTGATAGACACTTAGGTTGATTTCAAATCTTGGCTATTGTGAATAATTTTGCAATAAACATCAGAGCTCATTCTTTTTTTTTTTTTCAGCACAGTTTATGAGGTTTATTTAAGTACTGCATTCTTACTAATAACTTGTGGACAAATCCCAGCTTTTTTAAAAAGTAGGAATGAGCAAAAGATTATTTTAAATTCTTCCATTATCTTCTCTTTCACCCTTCACTGTTCTTCCATAACATTCTTTTAACCACAAAGAGATTTCTTAACATGCTTTACATTTCTAGTTCTGTATCTCTAGACTATTATTGGGAGAAAGTCATTTTATAGTTTATATTGAAGTTATTACTTGTGGTAACTTTCTCCTCACCATTTATATTGTTAAACTGTCCTCAACTTTCTAAAACATCTGTTGTAGGAAGATGCTAATACCAAAGGATATAAGCCTGTTGTGTTACCTAAAATAGTACTATTTCATTGAGTTGGTTAATAATTATTGATGCTGCATACAAAGCACAATTCCTATCTTTACCTTAATAGGTATTCAGTGAGTGAGCTATGCAAGTATTTTTTAAGAAGTAAACTATCAGAAATATCTCTCTTAAAATACTGAAATCTAAGAGTTTATATTTATTTTAATTTAACCCAAATTTAAAAGTCTAGCCAGGCACAGAACACTTGCACTTTGCTAAGGTAATATGCTCCTCACAACCACCATCTAAGAATACTCACACTGTCATTCCCAAGTTACAAAAGCAGATATCAAAACCAAAGGACATCTCCATGGGCTCTGCCACTCATTAAACTCTGTGACTTTTGGTAAGACTTATTTCAGTCTCTGTGAACATCAATTACCTTATATTGGAATAATTTATACCCTACTGTATGGTTCTGAGAATAAAATGCAAAGACCTACTTTAAGAGGATATCACAATACCTAAAGAAAGATCTTAGAAATATTTCTTGTGTATTCATTCAAGAAATGTTTATTGAATAGCTATTTGGAAATTCACCAGGTACAAAGGATTAAACAGTTAATATAGTAGACAGAGTTTCTGTCCTCTTGTAGAGTATAGTCTAGTAGGAATTAATAAGAAAGAAAGGTATGGCTTGAATTCTAGTCTTTTTGCTCTAGATACAGTGAGTGGGTTGGCAAATGGATGAACAATGAGATTGGAATGTGTATACTTACGTTCACACTTACACATATATTAACATATATGTGTATGATCCATTTATATGCATATATATGCATATAAATGGATATATATATGTACACACACACACACGTGTATATAATACTTCATGCCATACACATATATGTGTGCCCCCATGCTATAAAAGGGAACTGTCTTTATAGAACATATTGAACTACTTGTACTGATGAGGTTAGGAAGTAGTAAGTTTATGTTTAAGTCAACCTTCATGTTTTCCATCACTAATAAAAGTTACAGGTGCTGAATGCCTTCACTTAGAAAGAATCAAGCCATAAACCTCTGAATCCTTACATCATTCTCTATTGTCTGTTTCTCTTCTGATTTTTAAAAATTAAGTTGAAGCAAATGAAGATGCCTGTTGCCAAAATGGCTTCTAGTACTTCTGGCATGTTAATTTTTAGAGAAACAAAAGCTGATGAATTGTTATAATTTCATCTCATGCAGGGAACTCTGGGTGCTTTGTGGCAATAACAATGTGTATATTACATTCACAGGCATGGTTTCTGGAAATGTTTACATAAACCTGTTTTATACTTTGATGATTATATTTTGAACTGTGTATAAATAGCTATGATCTTAGATACAACGCAATCATAAAATAAGCTCCTGTTGTCTTCTGGGGGCAAAGAGCAGAATGAAGAGTTCTAAAAATATTTAAGTTGGCAGAATCTGAATCTTACTATTTTGTAACTCTCTGAGTTTGAACCAAGCTTACAGGCGTGCCGCTAATTTATCTTCCTCTAATTCCTCTTCCACTTTTGTTTTGTTTGTTTGTTTTAGGTCAACTCTGTAGTCTTGAGTGATAAGTATTATATGCCTAAATATTTCATCACTCAATAATCTGATAACTTCACTCTGATTGCAGATCACGTTTGATTATTCAGAGAATGGAAACTAAAATTTCTGTTCTCTCATGGTGCCCAACACTTTCACATACATTATTTCATTTAATACTCATAACATTGTGAAATCAGGGACATTATGTCCATATGACAAAAACTAAAGTCAAACAGAACAAATAATTTATCTTATGTCATGCAGTTGCTTAATGGCAGAACTGTTATGTGTACACTGGTCTGATTATCTCCACAGCCACACCATGCCACATAATAATCAATAATCAATAATCTGTCTCTCTCCCTTCCTTCCTCCCTCCCTCCTTCCCTCGCTCTCTCTCTCTGTCTCTCACACACACACACATACCACACACACACACACACACACACTTGTTTACCATGGGCTCTTTATGGTTGGAACATTCATAATTTAATTTTATATTGGATTGCTGATGGTCACAAATGTGGTAAAACAATGTTAAGTTCAGAGTCTATGTTGTCTTTGACCTAGGCAACTCCTCTTGTTTCTTTATCTGAGGAATTCTGTTCCAATTGTTTTGTCCTGTTATGAAGCTGAATAATCTAACTCTCAGTGGATGGAGTTATGGTAAATGATGGGGTCAAGTTCAATAGTGAGGTATTGAGGCACAAGCTGCTGGTGGGCACCAGTGTCTCTGGGGGGACATTGCCTCTAGGGCTGTCTGCCTTCTCATAGTGTTCATCAACCATTGCCAAAATACCATAGTGCAATGAAGATATTGAGGAAAAAAGATGGCTATACACATCAGAACAAATCTGTAACTGTATATTTTCTGAAAGGGAACATCAGGGAAAGGAATCTGGATTACTGGTCAAATGAACATTTATTTTAAATGCCATTAGATTTAGGCTTAATAATAATAGATAGACATCAGATCAGACAAGAAGCAGAGCTTGTTTCACCTATCTGGCCAAAACCATATTTAAAGGGGTTTTTTTTTTTTTTTTATGGTAAACTTAATGAGGCAAATTATATCAAAAAATGTACTACAAAAGTGTTTCTTTCTCTTTACTTCCTACCAAATATGCTACTTCACAATATCTTGCTGTACTGACTCTACCTCTACCTAAAAGTAGGATTCTTCAATTTTCTGAATGGTCAGGATTTGAGACAAATGTGAGTCACTAAGTAACAGAGGGAACTCATGACGGAAGGGTTGCCCACCACCTATAATTTAGCTTCTGTGTTTGGGTGAGTGAACTTACCACATCAGGGCAGGTGTTGATACTCTTTTGTCATTTCTTTAAGGCCAGAAAATATGAGCCTGTGGTAATAATCATCACTATTTTGTTTGAAAAACAAATGTGCAAGATAACCCTTATACCTTCATAGTTAATACTTTGCAAGCAAACACAAGCATAAATCTTAAACAAAGGGGCTTTAAGATGAAGATTTGTAAATGTTGCATGTATTCCCTCTTTTAGATATACAGGCCCTCATTGGAAAAGACTTGTTTAAATAACAAAAGGACAAAGGCATTGATCATAGTCTGAAAATTTCATATGCATTCCATAGGAAGAAAAAGTCTTTACTCAGCTATTTTAGAAGTTCTCATGTCCCATATCAAGCTACTATGGATTCTTTAACATATACCCATACTAAAGTCAAGTGCATTGTTCAACTTAATTTAACAAGCCTCTGATAGACTTTGATATAGAATTATCTGACCCTCCATTTGCTGTGACTATTTGATTTGGAAAGCAAGAGAATTTCCTGCTCTTCAATGTAATTGAATAAAACCCTTGGGTTTTATGATTTAATTATATTTGTCAAACTCCAATTTGTATACATGCTGATTGTACTGGTAACATGCAATGTGTAATAAATAACAATTAAAACATAACTTTGTAATGAGGAAATACATAGTTACCAGTTAATGACATTATCAGAGGAACTTTGTTAAGCATTCCATGTCCATAATTTAATTAAAGCCAAACTTAAGTTAATAAGACTTGTAAAGTTATAGTTTGTTGTATATGTAGCAAGAAATGTATGTACATATTTGTACAAATTATACTGAGTTTAAAGATGATGAAGGAAAAATGAAATGATCTTATATAGTTAACAGATAATATCAGACCCAGATTAACCCAAGAAAGACAATTACAGAGACAAGCAGGCTGTTATAGCAAAAAACAAAAAGTGGAGAAAAGTATATGCTTGTATGTTATCGACAAATAGTTAACACTTGATGTTTTAACCCATGTTATATAATGAACAAATTCTATATTGTAAAAACGGCTTCACTTACCAATAGTAATATAGATGCCTAACTTTAAGCATTATTTTTTTGATTGAAAATACAGGTCTAGAATATTAATTATTTTCTTCAAGTAATCTGAATTATCAATTTTGAGAGTACTGTACATTGTTAAATTAACTTTATATTTTCTATCTTGTGATTATGTTATTTTTGCTAAGTGATTAGAGAAGTTGCTAGTGAATAATCATTGCATATGTATATACATTGGAATAATAATGGAAAAACATGATTTAAATATTACATATCTTTCCCTTTATTGTACATTTTTTGACAGAAATGTTAAATGCTTCCTATATAGTTTAACAATAAGTTTAAATATTCTATATAGTGTACAAGAATACAATCTTTGGACACAAGGTATTACAAGACTCCTACAACATGTATGACAATCACTCCTGTTGGATAAAATAAGATCTGCTATGGCATCAGCCCTAAAAGCATCATAAAATATACAGTGATATTCAGGAAGGTTTTGAAACATCCAGCTAATTTCAATGGGCTTTTCTGATTAAAAATACAATTTTATATTGGACTACATTAAAATTAAGAACTTCTGTTAATCAAATTCACAACTAAAAGAATGGAAAGACATAGAGTGGGAGAAGCTATTTGAACTCCATACTGCCTATAGAATACTCATATATAGAATGTGTGTATATATATATACACACACACACACACGTATATATGCTCTACAAGTTGATTTAAGAAAGAGATAATCAAATACAAATGAACAAAAGACTTCAATAAATATTCTATAAAGAAGGCTATCCAGGCTAGGTGTGGTGGCTCACACTTTAAATCCTAGTACTTTGGGAGGGCTAGGCAGGAAGATTGCTTGGAGCCAGCAGTTCAAGACCATCCTGGGCAATAGCAAGTCCCCTTATCCCCCCAAAATATAAAAATTAACCAGGCTTGGTGGCACACACCTGTAGTCCTAGCTACTTGGGAGGTTGAGGCAGTAGGATCACTTGAGCCCGGGAGTTTGACATAGCAGTAAACAACACTGCACTCTAGCACTCTAGCCCAGGCAACAAAGCAATACCCTATATATAAAAAAAAAAAAAAAAAATCCAAATGGTCAATAAACATGTGAAATGGTGGTAAATCTTATTAGTCATAATGGAAATGCATATTAAACTTATAATGAGATGTCTGTAACACCACAATGACTATGATGAGAAAGACTGGCAATACCAACTACTGATGAAGAATCATGAATCAATCAATGAAATACATCACATCCACAGAATGAAGAACAAAAATCATATGATCATTTCAATTAATGCTGAAAAAGCATTTTATAGAGTTCAACATCCTTTCATGATAAAAAATCCTCAATAAACTAGGTATAAAAGAAACTTACCTCAACATGATAAAAGCCATACGTGATCAAAGTCATATGTGACAGACCCACAGCTAGTATAATGAATGAGGAAAACCTGAAAACTTTTCCTCTAAGATCTGGAAAAAGACAAGGATGGCCACTTTCACTACTGTTATTCAACATAGTACTGGAAGTTCTAACTAGAGAAATTAGAAAAGAGAAAGAAATAAAAGGCATCCAAATTGGAAAGGAAGAAATCAAATCATCCTTGTTTGCAGATAATAGAATCTTATATCTACAGAAACCTAAAGATTCCACACACACACACGCACACATACAAAATACCTATTAGAACTGACAAATTCAGTAAAGTTGCAGGATACAAAATCAACATATAAAAATCAGTAACATTTCTATATGCCTACAGTAAAAAATTTGACAAAGAAACCAAAAAAAAGTAACACCATGGACAATAGCTACATATAAAATAAAATACTATGGAATAAACTTAATCAAAGAACTGAAAGAGCTCTATAATGAAAATATAAAACACTGCTTAAAGAAAGTGAAGAGAATACTAAAACATGGAAAGATATCCCATACTCATGGATTGGAAGGATCAATATTGTTAAAATGTCCATGTTCCCCAAAGCAATCTACAAATTCAATGCAATCCCCATAAAAATACCAATGACATTCCTCACAGGAATAGAAAGAATATTCCTAAAATTTATATGGAACCACAAAAGACCCAGAATAGCCAATACCTTCCTGAGCAAAAAGAACAAAACTGGAAGAATCACATTAGCTGACTTCAAATTATACTACAGAGCTATAGTAAACAAAACACCATGGTACTGCCATAAAAACAGACACATAGATCAGTGGAACAGAATATCGAACCCAGAGATAAATCCACACACCCATAGTGAACTTCTTTGACAAAGGTGCCAAGGATGTACAGTGGGGGAAAGACAGTCACTTTAATAAATGGTGCTGGGGAAACTGGATATCTACATGCAGAAGAATGAAAGTAGATACTTATCTCTTGCCATACACAAAAATCAAATCAACATGGATTAAAGACTTAAATCTAATACCTGAAACTGTGAAACTACTAAAAGAAAATATTAACGAAATGCTTCAGGACATTGGTCTGAGCAAGAACTTCTTGAGTAATACTTCCCAAAGCACAGGCAACTAAAGCAAAATTGGACAAATGGGATCATACCAAGCTTAAACCTTCTGCATAGCAAAGGAATCAATCAACAAATTGAAGAGACAACTCACAGAATGGGAGAAAATATTTGCAAACTACCCATGTGGCAAGGTAATAATAACTAAAATATATTAATATAAGGAGCTTCAACAACTCAATAGGAAAAAGAAAACAGATAATCTGATTTAAAAATGAGCTAAGGATCTGAACAGATGTTTCTCAAAAGAAGACACACAAATGGCCAACAGATATGTGAAAAAATGCTAAACATCATTACTCATCAGAGAAATGCAAATCAAAACAACAATGAGATATCATCTCACCCCCCCCCCCGTTAAAATGGCTTTTATCCAAAAGACAGGCAATAATGAATACCGACAAGAATGTGGAGAAAGGGGAACCTTTCCCACTGTTCTTGGGAATATAAATTACTGCAACCATTATGGAGAACAGCATGGAAGTTCCTCAAAACACTAAAAATCAAATAACCATATGACCCAGCAATCCTACTATTGGAGATATACCCAAAGGCAAGGAATTCAGTTTGCTGAAATGATATCTGCACTCCCATGTGTATTGCAGCACTAGTCACAATAGCCAAGAAATCAACCTAAGTATCCATCAATGGATGAATGGATAAAGAAACTGTGGTACATATGCACGATGGAATATTATATGGTCACAAAAAATAATGAAATCCTGCCATTTGCAACAACATGGATGGAACTAGAGAATGTTATGTTAAGTGAAATAAGCCAAGCACAGAAAGACAAATCTTTCATGTTCTCACTCATATGTGGGAGATAAATATTAAAAAAAAAAATTGATCTGATGGAGATAGAGAGTAGAATTATGGTTACCAGAGGCTGGGAAGGGTAGCACGGATGAGCAATTAAGGAGGGGTGGTTAAACATGATTTCAAAAATATAGGTAGATGTAATGAACAATATTTAATAGCACCACCAAGTGAATATAACCAAGAATAAGTTAGGGTACACTTTAAAATAACTAAGATAGTGGAATTAGAATTTTCCTAACACAAAGAAACAATAAATACCTGAGGTAAAAGATAACCCAATTACCCTGATTTCATTAATTCACATTGTATGCCTATAACAAAACATCACATTTACCTTATAAAGATACACAACTAGTATGTACCCATAATAATTAAAAATCTTAAAAAGGGAGTTGTAATCTTATCATATTTAATTTGAATATGAAGGATCATTTAAAAAAAAGCACATTAGAAAAAAGACAACTGATCTCAAAGAATAAAAAGAGTAAGTGTGGCTCTAGGGTCACCATCAAAGTAAAATATTAGTAGCCTCTTATTAGTTTAAAGAAACACAGGAAGTTTATTCCAAAACTTAGAAGCAAAACATGGTAAATATGCTTCTAATGAAGCCATCATGTGGCTTCTAAAGACTTGAGACTAGTCCAAATCTGCAAAATATTATAGTAAGTGGCAAGGTGGCAAGTGCTGATACCACATCTGCTAGGCATTTACTGAAATCAATAAAAAGGATGATGACCTGCTTCAATAGATTTTAAATCTAGACGAATCTGATCTATTTCAGGGTGGAATGGTTAGGAGTTTTACATCAAAAAGGAGAAAAGCGTTTTCAATCTTTAGAAGACTGACTCAGACTTCTATTGGTGAAAACTTATTCAAGGATTTAAGTCTAGGCACTACAGATGTATGAATAAATCATGGTTTCTCAATCTCAGCACTGTTTACAATTTTGGCTTGATATTTCTTTGTGTTAGATATCCCGTGCATCGTAGGATGTTCAGCAGCAGCCGTGACCTTTACCCTCGAGATGTCAGTAGTACCCTTTCCTCAGTTGTGACAACTAAAGTTGTCTCCAGACATTGGCAAATGTCTCCTGGGGGGTGGACTGCCTTCCCCTCCCACCATGAGAATAACTACAATAAATAGATTTATATATAAATAAGGAAAATAAGTGTATGCTAATGTACCCAATTATATAGATTTTATATAAGGCATATATAAATTATTTAGACTACACTAACAACTGAAGATAAAGTAGTGAATAAGCAGTTTTATTCGATTTACAAGTCATTAGGAATAATATTCCTTATACTACTAATATCCTCAATTATTTTTAATAGGCCTAAGTTATGTGTAAAGTTTAGGTAGACCATTTTGTCAATAAATAAAAAGAATGATCAGTCCAAATGGACAAAATATTGAAAACAAACTATAGAATGGATAAAGTGTGGTATATCCATATAATACAGTTCATAGTTGTTCTTGGTAGGAAGATTATAATGAACACTGGTGAAATCTCAGTCTCATTCAACCTGAAAAATTGTTTGCTCATTTGTATGACATTAACAGCTATAGTGAAATTCTTATTTATCAATTTATGTCATTTCAAGCATGTTGCTAAATTGTCCTCATCTGTCTCCTCCCCTGTTAAATTTTAACACTGCCATTTTGTCACAGTCTTATGCTTAGCCCAATTCTTCACACATAATAAATACCCAATAAATATGTGGTACAGGACACAACCAAGTTCCAATGACACTGAATTTTGAGAAGGATAAATAAGGAGAGAGACTCAAATGAATGGATACCTATTGGGTACAGACTGGGTCCTGGGACTGACACAAATTTCTAGGCACACATTTTGCCATGTCAATGAAGACGTGTAGACTATGTTGATGCAGTAACATATTCAACAAATGATTTTTGACTGTCCATTGTGAGCTCAGTGCCCTGCAAAGCACCACCAATAGAGGACGTACAAAATGGAAGAGGTTCATGCATTCATTGAGCTTACATTATAGTAGGGGAGATAGCTAATAAACAGATACACAAAAATAAGTTATGCACTGAATAAACAACTATAGGGGGAACTAGAGGAACTTATTTTAGAAGGCAGAGTCACAAAAGGTCTCTCTGTAGAGGAGTGGTATAAATAATAGGGGTGGATAAAATATCTTTTTTCTCTCTACCGTCCTAGGTTCTCCAACTGAGGCCTTGTAAATTAGACTGGCCAATAGCATATTAACAAGAGAAAAGCATAAAAATTATTTAATCTAAATTGTATGTGACATGAGAGGCTTCATAAGGAAATGAAGACCAGAGAAAACAGTTAAACCCAAGTGTTTTTATATTAGGTTTGATGAACAGTGGAGAGTCATGGAAAAAAATTTTTTTTTTTTAATTTCAGCATATTACGAGGGTACAAATGTTTAGGTTACATATATTGCCTTTGCCCCACCCAAGTCAGAGCTTCAAGTGTGTCCCTCACCCAGACAGTGCGTACTGCACCCATTAGGTGTGTTTATACCCATCCCCCCTTCACCTTCCTATCTGCCCTACACCCGATGTTATTACTATCTATGTGTTGCTCAGTTAACACCAGTTTGATGGTAAGTACATGTGGTGCTTGTTTTTCCATTCTTGTGATACTTCACTTACTAGAAAGGGCTCCAACTCTGTCCAGGATAATACAAGAGGTGCTAGATCATCAGTGATTTTTGTGGCTGACAAAAAGCACTGATGTTCTATTCCAAAACTACTGAAGAATTTTGTATATCCACACAATAACTGGCTTAGTCTGATTTGTCTCTTAAATAGCTTGTTCTCCTATCATCAATGCAAAAGATAGATTAGAGAGGTTGAGTATAGATTCTGACAAGCCAGGAAAAAAAGGCCATTAAATTGGCATCTCCCAGTAGGAGATAATGAGGACCTGATGTAGGGCAATGAGCATAAAATGCAGAAGGGGAAATAGAAGCAAGAAAAGCAAGAGGTACTTAGGCGGTGGATTTGAAATGATGGCAAATGGAAAATTTAGCTGTCAGCATCTCTTAAATATTATTTATGTGTCAAAATGAAAATGACATATTGGCTCCTTAATTCTGTATCCCTCATAATTTTAAAGGCTGGTCAAGGATGACTGGTTCCAAACAAAATAATCTACTCTTTGAAATTTCTCACAGTTCTGCTATTATTCTTAGCTATAAGGATTTGAGGAATAAATGTATTTTAATCTGCCTTCATTGTTCAAAATAAGAACTTGCTCAAGTTAGAGCCTTTGTGTGAGTGATCTCGTTGAAGGAAGCCATATGCTCTGTTAATTCAGGAAGCACAGGAAATATTTAAAACCAAAACACCATTATTATTCTGATAGCAATATTTTATGGAAGAAGTTGAATCATTCAACTTGAAGAGACACTAAGCTGTGTTGGTAATATGCACCATTTAACATTGCATTTGAGATGTGGCTCTTGTTCTCAATAAATACTATTAAAAGAGGTAGAAAAATGACAATTTTTTAATGCTTGCTATAGACCGGGAACTCAATGTTGAGTGCTTTAGGAACATTCTCATTCAACCTTTTCAACAACTTTATAAGTAAGGTCAACTATTTCTCATATTTTATAGAGCCAAATCTCAAAATGTTGGAATCACTTGCCTGAAATCATACAATTAGAGAATGGCAGAACAAGGACTGAAAACCAATTCTGTTTTCTCTTCTCAAAGTATCACGAATCTAAGAACTTTCTTACCTCTTTAAAAAAGCTTCAAAAAAAGCATGAAGGGAAAATCTGAGTCGGAATATTTAGATTTATTTGAACAAAACTTTACATTACTTAATAAAATAAAAAATAATCTCAACTATATTCTGTCCAAGTGAAGTAATACTTTTACTCATGAGAATACAGCACAGCTCATTCTCTTATTAACTTGAATCCTGAGGCATCTCATTATATAGTTTCTAAACTCTGAGTATGATCTCATCCCCCCCAAATTTAATATATCTATTGTCATCATTGATATAGGAACAGTAAAACCAGCTATTTTAAAATAATTCAATCACCTTTCTTTTAGTTCTTCCCTGAGCAGAGGAAGTTCTGCTTTCTACATCAGCAAAACCAGCAGAAATCTGACCCAGATGACAAAATGCCTAGATTAGTTCACAGCTGGCTGTAATCTTATCCCTAGAGGGAACTAGAAAGGAAATTTACCATTTATTATATTTCTATCCTGTTCTAAGCACTTAGTCTTTAACTATCTCATTTAATCCTCATAACAAACCTATTAAGGTGCATGCTACCTTTATAGATGATTTAGTTGAGATCCAGAAAGTCAAATGACTTGCCTAATATAAATCCTTGAAAGGGGCATTCAATCTTAAACTGATGATGAAATTTTTTGTGCCTCAAGAGTTCTAATATCTTGGTTAACATAAATCTACTTAAATATAAGTCACTAGTGAGATACTGTATTAAATTTTAAATAATACATTATTATATAATAAATTTTATAGTGTATGTGTGTATATATATATAACTCTCTGTATATACATATATACATAGTTATACATATACATACACATGTATGAAGAGAACTATATATTAATGTTATGTATTAAATTAGTTTTTGCAACATAATATATTATGTATTATATATTAAAACAGAATAGGAGAATAAATATAAAACAGAATGGGAAGTCTAGATAATATATAGTATAAATAAAGCTCTAAATTCCATCAGCATGGGAGTAATAATCACTACATCTGTCTATCAATTGCATGAGGAGAGCAGGAGCAGTCTGTGTTGTATACAGTTATATCATCAGTGTCTAGCATAGTGCCGAACACATAAATGCGTAATACATATTTTTAGATAAACAAACCATTGATAGGATTAAAACCCAGGCAAAATCCCCAGATTATCTAGAAATTCATGATAAGAATTGTAGGAAACCTGGTATCTAAAGAAGAGAAAGTTGGAAAGAAATTAAATGATACTCTATGATCATATGGGTAATCTTTGCATATTGACCCTATGTTCTTCATGTTCGTGGACAGCAAATATAATTAAAATGGAATTGTAGAATAAAAGATCTATGTCAGATGTAGAAGAATTTTCCATCCATTGAAGGCTGTTAACATTGGGGTTAATTACTTATGAAAAGTATGCAGTCTTCTTTCGATATATATAAATTAGGGGAAGATGTTTTAATTTATGCCAGTTTAATGAGGTTGTAATCAGAAGCTCAGTGTGGATAAGGACCATGCTTGATTTGCTGGTTATTGAAACTGTGATGCCTAGCGTATTGCCTGACACATAGTAGGTACTTGATATATAGTAAAGAAATGATTGAAAATAAGCTAAGGGAATAACTTATCCTCAAAATTTTTTTCAACCCTATGATTTATAGGAAAGGGAAGGTTGTTAAATTTTTTGTAATATTGTATTTTGACTAAACTTTTGGATCACATAAGTTATATTTAAAATTAATTGTTGAAAATGCCTAGGATTGGTTATCATGAGTTTATTTTCTACTTGCCCAAAAGATACTTTAAAACAGTACAGAACTTGGCCTAAGAAACAAAGCACTATTGAACTAATCTCTGCCTTTTGCTCAGCTGATTTTCTGTTTGTCTTTAATTTTTTTTTCCTTGAGAATTCTAATTTTACAAATAACTTTAATATCTATAAAATGGCAAAGATCAATTAGAGAGAGCTATAAAATACTTTGAGCTTCTTGAACAGTATTCTCTATAAATAGAACTTGGCAAGTAATTAGTCATTTCGGTACTATAAATGAAAGTAGTGTGAATAATTTTTTTAAGTTGCTCTTTTTATACTTCTCTGCATTTGCCATAAGGCTGTGGATTCCTTTAGGGCACTTTAATATGCAAAATATCATAACTTGTTTTTTCTTTGAAATAATTAATATACTTCTTATGCAGCACAGGAGGCAGAAAAATTAGTTTATAGCCAACAAATTGGGTCTTAAGAGAAAGGAATTTCCAGTCCCTTTTTGGATTATTATTTATAGACATTCCTAGTTGAGTCCACTGCTTTTATTAATAAAAATATCAGAATAATTCATGGTTGTATTTGTTAATTCTGTAGGTCTGAGATGATAAATAATTGTAGGAAATATTTTAAATTTCACATTAGTATGAAACCATTAAGACTTGGGAAATGTTAATATGACATTGAACACCATGTAGGATATGATCATGTTTCAGGTTTGACACATTTTTCCAAATTGGGAGTATTTCCTTTGCCTTCTTAGAAATAGAACTGTAAAACCATCACATAGGTATTAAAATAGACTAATCATAAAATACTTGGGAAAATTTAGCTCTGATGTTGAATAGATTAGAGGGCTGTGATTGAAAGCATTGCTTGGTAATGAAATTGGTTTTCCGCCTTTATTGTGGGAGTCAGAGTAATGAGAAAGTAGTCTGGTGAAATAGGAATAACTCAGTCTGATTATTCCAAGTGTATAATTTTGCGTAACCTTTGCTACCATCTTAAATTCTTTCATCATGTTCAAATACTGTCTTCTTGAATGAAATTTGGGGGATTGTAAGAAGTGTGTGCATATGAATGAGGGTGTATAGAAATCATGTGAAAGTAATAAAAATGTGTTCATTGTGAATCAGTTCAAGTTTAAAATTTTACTTTTTTTTCTTCATTTTTTTTTAGTTCGGCATATTATGGGGATACAGATTTTAAGGTTTCAATAAATGCCCTTTCCCCCCTCCACCTACAAGTCTGAATCTCCAGCATGACAGATGGTGCACATGTCACTTGTTATGTGTGTATATACCCGCCCCCTTCTCCCCTCCCCCCTCCCCCCTCCCCAATGCCCTATTACTATAGTACCTATGTGTCCACTTAGGTGCTACTCAGTTAATACCAGTTTGCTGGTGAGTATATGTGGTGATTGAAATCATTTTCCTTTGCCTCATCTTCAACCAAAGTATTGGTACAATAAAAAAATAAATAAATAAATAAAAATAAAAAACTACCTGATTTTTTTTTAGAGTATTTTGCCAGTGCCAATCACAGGCAATTCTGAAATGTGTTGTTACTAAAAAGACACGTTTTTATTCAGATTACTTACTTAGAAAGTACCTTTGGTGCCCTTAAGGGTTAATGGATCTTGGATTATTACTTGTTACTTCATTCTTTAAAAATCAATGAAAGCAAACAAACAAATTACTTGGGTCCTGACAGTCTTATCTAAAGACTGTCTCTGTATTCTTCACTGATACATTTGAGTATTCAAAATAATGTCTTTATTGTGAAATATTTCTAAGCAATTTTGTTCAGTAGCTCTATCCATGGTGTTGGATTTCTGTGGATGATATGGCACCAGGCACTGAGAGGTTAGAGGTCATGTGATTTCTTTTCACCTGGCAGTTGCTTTAGCATTCTTTAAAATAGTAGCGTTAGAATCAGAGGTCAAAATTCAGCGTTTCCATATGCATGACAACATTTCTGCAGCTATCCTGTCAAGGGACCCTGTACTTGCTTGGGGAACATCTCTACTTGTCAAGACAATGACATCTCTACCTCAACCCCTGTGATGCCATGACAAGAGTAATAGGGATGCCTGGGTCAATGATTTTTGTACTTCAGCTCCCAGATATACTTTATATTTAAGTTACTTACTCTGTACTAAGCATATCTCCAATATATTATCTCATCGAATGTACAATAGGCTTGTACCCCAGTATATTGCACTGCAGCATAAAGCTCAGTGCTCAAAACTGATTTAGTTCACTTCAATGTCTATAGTCTTAACCATTATTTTGCCTGTTTCTTCCTTAACTAATTCACTTCATAATTGATCATAAAACCATTAATAGAAAGGCCCATGGTGATTATCTAATTTTATCCTTACTTGCTTTATAGACAAACAGAGGTCAGTAGAGGCTCTGACTCTGGTAAGGTCATTGATATAGCTAGAGCTATCAACACAGCAGAGCTGTGATTAGACCTGGTCTCTCCTTTCCCCGAATTGGGCAAATCTAAGATGGATGTCACTAGCCCAAAGCATTAAAGTGGAAAATAAATTCACATAACACTCAATAATCACTTTACAGTCCTTTTCTAATGTTGGGTTTCTATGGTTCAATGTTTATATCATGTTTTTTATTTGGTCATTTTATAGAAAAATGGATCATCGTCTAGGCAAAATGGTGATTTAGACCAGGAGTTGTCAAACTTCTGCTAAAAGGACCAGATAGTAAAAATTTTACGTTTTGTGGAACATATCATTTCTGTGGTAACTACTCAAAACTTTCATTCTTGGATAAAAGCAGCCATAGATAATACATAAATGAAGGAACATGGTTGTGTACCAACAAAACTGGTATTTGAATTTTACATAATTTTGATGTGTCACGGGATATTATTCTTTTGATTTTTTGGTCTATGGAGAATATGAAACCTATATGACTTTATAAAGCCATAGCTGAGGAATGATTGTATGAAAAAACCTAAATGTATAACAAAAAAATCAATAAATTAAGAAGCAGACATATGCTATATTCTATATTATTAAATAATTTTATATTATATGATATAGATAATACACAGCCATAATATTAGACTTGAGATGATAAAGCATAAACATGTAAAAACAATTGAACTATATAATCAAATTTTCAAATTATCTATCCAGATATTTGGCGCTGCAAGAGTATTAAAACTTCAAAGAGAGTCATAGTGGAAATGAGCTGAGTGAATTTTGAAGCATAGATAGGAATGAACAAAATGTTAGGGAAGCTTAAGTCTATTTCAAGTAAAAAAAATACATGTGCAAGATTTACTAAATATGAATTTGTTAAAATGCAAAGAGTAAAATGTGATACTTTACTCATTCATCAAAACATTACAAATAGAAATATGTTCTAGGGACTGTAGAAGGAATCAAATTTCTAGAGCTTTCAAGGTGTCTTAACTAAACATTCCTGCCAAAGTTCTGGGGAATTGTAATTTAGATCCTAAGAAAAGATAGCAGTAGAGTTATACAAAGCCTTTTGTTCCTTTTGCTCTAAGAGGAGTTATTTCTGTTTGAAAGAGATCTTTAAAGGCTATATTTCAAACAACTCCGGGCAAATACCTCTCTAGTTAAGTAAATGCAGAGATAGCCAATACTAAAATTCATCTTTAAAGTGATCATACTATGAATTTAGCTCCTTCTTAAGGTCCCTGAGTTGAAGAGTTTATGGTCTATTGTATTTCCCAGTTGTGATATGCTGACCATTAGCATTTTGCAAATTGATGTTGGGAAGCTCATACCATGGTGGTTTATAGCCTACCTAGCTTTGAAATATATCCTGTCATCTAATTTCAAAAGATATTTCTAAGCCCATGGGAAAAATGTCATTAGGGGGAATCTTTCAAAATTAAATAGAGACAAAAGAGCAGCACCTTTTTAGAATCACTGTGCTCAAGCAGGGAAAGACTACCACACCAGTGAGCCAGAGTATATAAATACAGATGCAGTTGTATTTCTTTATGTCATTACCTCCTCTCATAACAAATAATCCTGATTTTCCATTTGTGGTAGTTATGTAATAGTTGTGTTAAAACATTTGTTTGAATATTAAAAAGTGAGTCGATTGTAAGAAAACATTAAGTATAGGTAATGTATGTATATAGCAAAATGTGGAGATGATATGCTGATGATGACTAGAGCTTGGAAAAAACTGGCCAAAACATGTTTTTTCCCCCAAAGGAAGAATCATTTTAAAGAAAAGTTGGGCACATTTTAAAACTTGTCTGCCCTCTTCTTTTGAAGGAAAATAGCTTGGCTTAAGTGGAACATTATATTTCCCTTCATAGTTTTTCTAAGTTACATTCAATAATGGAAAAAAAATCAAATTTAGAGGTGAATCCTGAGTTCCTATGTGCAAGGGAAGGAATTAAAAGTTTAAACAGGCACTCTATTCTTTTTTCCTGGGAGTGTGTAGCTCTTGCAGAGGGCTAATTAAGCCCATGTGGTTACTGAATTAAAGATGCTGAGGACAGTCCCATGTGAAGGATCCCTAACCCTTAGGAAGTAAACCCAAAGTCAATAAATCAGCTAAAAAGCATTCAAGAAAATAATTAGAAGTCTTGAAACAACAGCTCTACATGTCTGGTCACCAGCACAAATGAATGTAAGGGAAGTTCTCTAGACAGGTCATACCAACTGATTAAAATCAGTCAAAGTTCTGGGAATGTTTCTGCTAAATGCACTGGAATTAACATGCAGAGGGCAGGATAGTTGCTGTCCTGAACATTCAGATAAAGAGGTTTCTTAGTTTGTCCTCAACCTCCACACTTCCTCTTTCTCAATAAATGGTATCACTATTTCCTTACTCTACTCATTTCCTCACCTCCCACATCCAGTACACCAGCAAGTCCTGTTGTCTTAACCTTCAAAATATATATCAAATCCAAGTACAATTCACCATCTTCACTGCTACCTCCCTACCCAGGCACCATTATCTTTCTCACCTGTACTATTGCATTGATGTGTTTGATTCCACTGTGGCCATCTTATAATCATGTATCCATACTGCAGTCATATATTTAAAAAATAACTCAGATCTGTTCCCTTGCTTGAGGCTCTTCAGTGACTGATCATCACACTCAGATTAAAACACAAACTCCTGAATTTGACCTGCAATGCTCTCCTTAAAGGCTCTCTGACCACATCACCCACCACTTACTCACTGCTTTATAGTCATACTCAGCTTCCCTGTAATTCCTGATTATATACGTGCTGTTTCTGAAACACTCTTGCTGTGTTTCTGCAAGGGTCAGCCCTCATTCCACTCAGGTCTCTGCATAAATGTCACTTCTTTCTTTCCTGATCACCCTCACTAAAATAGCAACACAGACACACACATACACACACACACACACACACACACACACACACACACACACACACACACACATACACACAAACTCTCTCTCTCTCTCTCTCTCTTGATCTCCGAGTCCTCTGTTATTTTTTCTTCATAGCAGTATCACTACTGAAATTGCATTATGTGTTTATAGAGCAGTCCTTTATACGTCATCAAATTATGAAGATTTAAACAGATATCTTATATGTAAAACACTTTATAAAGCTCTGTTTAAATGTGAAAGGATGGTTATTGTAGTGGAGTTTGCCACTTTATAACTCCAGTCTAATGACATTATGAATCAAAAAGCCTTTATTGATTTAATTAATTGTAATTAGCCTTGTCTTTCCCTTGTTCCCTTTCTTTTTTAACTAGCCTGGAGATAATTGATTACTGGCTATGTAGATTATACTGCTTAATTTTTAGTACTTCCTCCTTCTCATAATATTGATGTTAGTTTTTCATGCATCCTTAGCATCATAATATTTATCTATGTTTTGTATAAGAAAATTTTTAACCTTTATGTTCCCCTGATACATATTTTCAAGTGGTTTATCAAGTACATCAAATGTATTGACCTTTAAAATAATGTATGTCTCATAAGAATATGATTATTTATCAGGTTTCCTAGATGTTTGAAACCTTCCTGGTACCTAAACAATGCTATTATTTTACAATCTGACATTGATATTTTATTTTAAAATTATTAAAGGAAGAAATATCACCTTAGTTTTCCTTCATATATAAGATACAGATTTTATTACGCAGATACAAATTGTGTTCCACAATCTTGGGTGGGCAAAAAATAATAGTGTCTTAATCTTCTGTAATGATTTCAACTTTGGTCTCAATCACTTATCCCACCAGGCTCTTCCAAATCTCATTCTCAGTCTTAAATCTTTTCCTATTGTCTACATTTATATTGGATCCATTTGCTGATACACATTGCAAATGAGATGACCATCATAATGGTGACCAATAGCTCTTCACTGTTTATTTTTCATAACAAAAACACAGAATCTTTTGTTAATATTTTGCATGGGTCCCATGTGCCTTGATGCATCACACACACAGCCATTTTCCATCCTTAGCAGGGCTGCCAGGGGCCCACAAAGCCCACCAAACCCCCTCACTCTCTTCTCATATAAGTCTTTCCACCCACCCCAGGAAATTACCTTATATCTGATTGGAAACCCATTTCCCCTTGCATTTTTGTCCAAGGTGTTTGTTCTCTATCCTGATCCTGTTTCTCTTACCAGTTCTATAAATGTTCTAAATTTCCTTAAGAGCCAGGGATTTGGAAACAAAGCCAGAGTGAACTGCAGTAAATTTTTGTTTTCTGCCCTATAAGATCCTTCTGCTGAGTCAGTGAACACAGGGCCAATTTTCTCATGGAATTGAGGTGAGAAGAAATTGTAAATACTGAAAGGAGGAAAACATAGGTTAAATAGCACAAAATAGTATCCTTCCATAATGGTTTTCAATTTCACTTCTCAGTATAAAAATCAATATAAATAATAAAAATCATAATCACTACTGTTGAGCATCTGCCTTATAAATGGTCCTAATATAGCCCACAGTGGTTTCACTCCTCTGTATTTTTTTCCCCTTCAAATTGAAGTATGCAATAAGCCTTCAACAGTCATAAATTTAAAGGAACTGTGGTAAACTCTTTGACATAATCTTGACAATAATAACATTTTCATGGCACTATATAACTGAGTTCAATACATAAAAAAATAGACCAAGGGTGGTGGCTCATGCCTGTAATTCTAGCACTGTTGGGGGCCAAGGCAGGAAGATTGCTTGAGCTTAGGGGTTGGAGACCACCCTGAGCAAGAGGAAAACCCCATCTCTACAAAAAATAGAAAAATTAGTCAGGCATCGTGACATGTGTCTATAGTCCCAGCTTCTCGGGAGGTTGAGGGAGGTGGATCCCTTGAGCCCATGAATTTGAGGTTGCAGTGAGCTATGATGACACCACTGCACTCTAGCCGGGGTGACAGAGCGAGACTCTTTCTCAAAAATAAATAAATACGAAAGAAAATAAAACACCGAACATAATAATGATGTAGAACTAAAGCTGTGAATGTAGAATTGTCTGCTACATTGAATCTCATATGTGGTTTCCCTCTTACAAAATAATACTTGGAATTAAAAATAGTGTCCTTCACCCATTTCAAACTGATCTCTCATTTTTAACTCTATATTTAAGGCAATTTATTTATGTATTTTTTATTCCAGAGCAAATTTGCCACTTGTCAGAGTTTTTCGTGTTTAACCTCTGTGAATTTAGACATTGTTCTGGAGTATAGGAAGGGATTTCTGTTAAAATGACAAGCAAGGCATGCAATTTCTGCTAGTCTCAGTTTGCTAGAAGGAATGCACTTTTCCAAAAACCACTGCATCTCACTTTTATTCAGTAAATTAGTAGAGTTTGGCTTGCTTGTCTGTTGTCTTTCTGGTTTGTTTCTTGACCTATCTGTTATCTCTCTCTCTCAGGGAGGGATGCTAAAGCTACAGCAGGGACTTGGGAAGCTTTGCCAGCTGTTTGACAGCTCTTATTGCCAGAGGTTGCCTAACTTCATCTATAGGTGGCTGCTGTTTCAGCTGGTTGTAGTTTATAAAGTGCTAATAAGGCTTGAGACATAGAGATCCTATTATTTCAGGTGATACTAGTCCTTGTGAGTCTGTAGCTTCACACGTCACTGACTCTTGTGAAAATGATCCATATGTGATTTTCTAGTCTGTTTAAGCTGTATCACTTCACTCCCCTAAAGCACGGAACTTACAAATTGATTCTCTTTCACTCATATTACTGATGTGATACCCAAATGAATTTACACTATTTTGTTGCTATTTTAATATCACAGTTTTTAAATCAGAGATCATGCCTCAGCTGAATCTCATGGCCATGATCAGGCCATTAGGTGACACTGGTGCTAATGAAGTTTTTCTCTGGATTTCCCATTGCTGACAAACAGCTCTTGGCTTCATGGAAGTAGCATACAATCATTGGTCAAACAATAGTGATGTTGACTTTTGACATTTTCACTGAAAGCATGTACTGTGTTATTTCTGTGGCTGCTATAACTACATAAGACAATTCTTTGACCCATGGGAATCTTATCCCTGGTCATACCTCTTTGGGACAGGTATATACACCTTTTCCAAATTCATTAAATTTATTGAGTAGGCAAACACCTAAATCAATTTCTCTGTGTCCCTCTCTTCTCTCTCCCCCTCTCCCTCACTTTATCCTCCCCTCTCTCTTTTTCAAATTCAAACTAAGAGCTACAGAGCCCATAACCTGGTAGTGATGAACAAAGGAACTTGGGGACAAGAAAGCTCTTTTTAGCAATGACCCCAGTGTATAAACAGAGAAAGAAAAGACTAATTGGAGTGAGAGGTGGAGAACCTGGCAATTTAGAAGAAGTAAGACTGACCTCAACCCCTGCTGCTTTCAAGTTCTTGAATGACACATAAATGGCTAATTTTCTTTTGTTAGATTTACTTGAATTAGCTTGAGTGGATTTCTATTTCTTACAGTGGAAAGAACCTTAATCAGTACAGTTAGTAACTTTAGTTTGTTGAAAGTTATTTTTAAATACATTTATTAAATATGGATTTTCCTTTTAATAAAAGTAATAGCTGTAATTTACACTTGGCAAGGAGTTTAGCTTTTTCAAAATTATTTTACATCTGGTATGTTATTGTTGCCATAGAAGATAGAGCAACTGCTTTCCCTCATTTGATAGATACAACAGAGTTCAACAAGATCAAATAACTTTCCTAAAATTTCACACAAAGTTAGAGGCAGTGCTGGAACTAGGTCTCTGACCCTCACATTTTGATTGTCTCCAGTGACCCATTGGCCTGGAGCTTGCTTGTACTAACCCATCAATTCTGTACCTGTGCCCAACTCAATTCCACGCTCATTGTTCAGTGACATTGTGTTGACAACTTGAGATCAGGAATGGTGGGAGTATTTATGTCACTGAAATAAGTAAACAATACAACCCAGGGCTTTTTTAAAATTAAGCCAATTGTTTAACATTTTGCAGCTTATCACTACCTCTAACAAACTGAATATTTAATAAAATTGTTTATTATATATCCTGGAGCCAAGTGTATCCATATATCTTTAAAGAAAGGCTGAAAACTCTTAATTTTTCTTTAATTGGAACTTTTCACTTCTCTACCAGGATAGCTTCCAATTGTGGATGAAAGAGATCCAGCATTGCTGGAGAGGAGTCTTAGGAAAGTTATTCTGCCTAGAAATGGAAGCTTAAAAGAACTGTCAGTTATTATCTAGCTCAACCCTGTTATTTCACACATGAATGAACTGTGGGCAAGAAATGGGAAATAATTTGTCCAAGGCCATAAAGCCATAGGAAAGGAAAATCATGATTCAAACTCAGATCTCCTGCCCTATAACCCAATGCTGGGTAAAATCTGTACTTAGGAGATCAAGGAGACAGGCCGAAAAAAGAAGGCAGAAAGCCAAAGACTACAATCCCGTATGAGTAAGACTGAGAAAGAGATCACTGGAAGGAATTGCCAATGCCCAATTAAAGTTGTAACTGTGCAGGTCTATTTGTTCATTTAGGTATGTGAGCAAAGCAATATTTCTGATAATTAAAATATACAATCAATAAACTTACCAATTCAATTTTAGGATTAATTGCTTGTCTATTAAATGCAAAGGATATTTTGCATAATGGGAAATTGTCAATATTCAAGGAGGAAAAAATGAAAATAAAAGACAGTTCTGCTTTTCCCTATAAGATCATCATTGTTATTATGTGATAAAATAGCCAAGGATGAGAAGAAGAAATTTTTAAAAATTTTTTCATAATGTAGAGAAGGAATGAATGGCTAATTTTATCTAGGAGGATTGATTTAATACATTACAAGTTAATATTTGATTTAAAGTACATATCACTACAGAATAAAATTTGGTTTGAGTGGTCTATTGTTCATTTTATTACACATGGATCTCCTATAAATCAATATCATGCCAAACAACAGGCAAAATAAGTAGTTACCTGGTTTTGGTCAATTTTTATTAAAATGATTGATGTACCTTTTATTTGAATATGGATTTTCACAGAAAATATCTGTTTTCATTGGCAGAGGTAGGAGTACTTTGGAAGTAAGCCTTCGAGACTTGAGTGTGACATCCATAGTTAATCTATCTTATTTAAACAAAGTTTAAAGTCACTTCTAAATGGTAAGTCAATAAAAACAGTGAAGTTAGTAGTCTTCAGACAGGCCACATTATGTGGTGTGTTCTCATAGTAAAAACAGAATTAAGCATAGAAAATGTTAACATATCACAATTAAACCTCCATTTTCTTCTTCTTCTCCCTATACGATATTTTCTGTTTTCTATTCATAAAAATTGCTAAGTTACAATTAGCTTATTTTAACCTGATTTTACCAAATGCAAAATGCCTTGATAAAACTGCCAATGACAGCATAGCAGGGAACCCCTGTAGCAGTTACACTCAAAACCAAATCTCTTTTGGTTTTACTCCTTCAATTCTCTTCATGTAAATTAGAGAAGATGGGTAAGAAAAATTAGAAGAGAACCCTGTTATTCATATCCTGCATCCCCTCCTTTGTTTTACTTCCCTCCTTTTTAGGGAAAAAGAACAGTTTCTCTTTGCTAGTGCACACTACAGAAGTGGGTGGTCTCTGATCAGGATCATCACCATTGCTTGGTAACAAGTTCCTGGGCTTTATCCTATACCTACTAAATCTGAATCTCTGGGAAAGGGAAAGCAACCTGTGCTTTAACAAACCCTGTGGGTGATTCTGATGCCTAAGGAAAAAGATCTTAAAGGGGAGTTTGCCCAGAAGGTATAAACTGTTTTCTGCTTTCTTGACTCTCCAAGCAGAATTGTAATCATTCATTCTAATAGTATATAATGGACATATTTATACTACTCTAAGAATTGTTTTACTTTGTGTGAGTTTATTTTTATAAATAAGCCTTTTTTTTTTCCTCATAGCATTACCATTTTGATAAGCAAACAGAGGTAAGATCTGGGGGAAGGGGAAGGGAAGAATATGCCAAGGTAAATAGCAGATAAGGAAGAAGAACAAAGAAAGTAAAAGTAGTAGGAAAGCCTGGGCTGGGAAGCTCAGAGATGACAGCCTTACTGCCATCGTTTTGACTGTCTTCTCTCCTCTTGGTCAACTATCCTTGATACTTCACAATCTTGATTAAAATGTCTATTTTGTGTCTTCCCATTACAACCATCCACTGAATCCTCTCATTTCTTCTTTGAAAGGCCTCTTGCACCCACCAGTTCTGCTCTGATGCCTCAACCATTCACATGTTCATCCCACTGTGTGTGACTCTGCACTCGCCTTCTTTCCTCACCTAAGGAAACAGCCTCTAGAGTGACTATTCCCTGTGACCCACCTTTAACCCATCTCAATAACCCTGTTAGAAGACCATAAACATGGTTCTCTTTGATAGCACCTTACTTTAAAAGATTTATGGTAATCCAGGTGAAAAGTATGTAAGAAATCTTTATGTTAGTCTTGCAACTTTTTCTATAAGGTTGAAATTATTTTCAAATATGAAATTGGAGTTTCCTGATCCCTATGTTTCACTGATTTTTTCCCTCCTCCTTACTGCTCTGTAGGTCTTCTCTCATAAAACCCCATGTTCTTCTTCTCAGTTCTCCACTTCACATCATCCAATAGATATTTGATTTTCTGTGGGGTGCTAGATGCTCTTGTCAAACATTCTGTGTGCATCTACTGTTTAGCGGTCCTAGGGAAGAGCATGTTATTCATAACATGTTCTCTGCCTTTAATTAGAAACTTCTTGGTCCTCACCATGCATTTTTCCACCTACCCAAACTTAATTCCTTATACCTGAGTAATCTTTCCAGATCTTCTCATCACTGGCCATGGTCATGCTATTCTCATTTCTGCACCCTCCCCCCACTTGGATTACCCTCTGCTTATTCAGAGCCCAGACATACTCCAAAGCCCAGAACAAGTCTCTCCTACTCTGTTTGACTTTGCAGGAACAACTCATCTGCACTGACTTGCCATCTTGGACACACCCACAGCACTTAAAGTTTATGTAACACTGTGGAAAGTTTTTATTTTCTACTTTCTCATCTATCTCCAAATTAAGCTGGCAGGTGTTTGAAGTCAGGAACTGTACTTTATGCTTTTGATCTTTTAAAGGCTGCGACAAGCCTGACTCCAAAGGGCCTGCTTTTGGATTGATGTTTCGGGGCATTCTGTAACATAAGATAGCAGTTGATCATCAATTATCATACATGCTACATCCAAAGAGTTTTTTAAATAAATGTGATCATATTTTTTTTCTTAACTTTTTCTCTTAAGGTACCTAATCTATTCTTGGAAACTCCATGATTTTTAAGAAAAGATAGAATATTTTTACTTAAAGAACAAACGCTATATATGGGTGCCATAAAGTTCTTGAAAAGTACAGAAAAGTAGAAAGAAAATTAATAATATTAGCCAAAGATAACCTTAATAACATTTCTGATACTATATTATTTTTCTATGAATGAACCTTCATAACTCATGTCATGCCTTTTTGACACAAAAATTGTTTTTCATTTTAAAAGGGAACATTATTAAATGGGAATTAAATGCTAGGTAGAAAAAATTATTTTAAAAAACAGTATGTCAAGGTATAACAAAAAGGATATTAAACAATCACATGTATTTTAGAATCTTCACCTTTCACCAAGCAAACTGCATAAGGCAGAACTTAAGTGAATCATTTTTAAAAGGAAGGTAGGAAGTAAAGAAGCTTAATTCAAAATGCCTTATGTTTTATGATGTAATTCACATCAAACAAAAAATTTGTGAAGCATCTAAATAAATCAGTTTTTGTTATAAGAACACAATTTTATCTTTTTCTTGGTTATCAGCAATTAGTTAATCTTTCACGTGTAGTAGCTTAAATGAAAAGGCAACAAACAAGAACATTTTAAAAAAAGAGAAAGAGGGAGGAGTAAAATGTGAAAATAGAAAATTATCAAAAAGAAAGAAAGGATTTTGAAACAAAGATTTTTGAAATAAAAAAAAGAGAAGGAGAGATTGAAATTATGCTCCTCATTTGACCAGTTCACAGTGGGCATGGTGCTAATGTGACTGAGTGATTTGTTTGTGGGAAAGTTAAGAATTACAAAAATGGGCAGAAAATATTATAGAAGTTTATAAAGTTAAGTGATGTCTGCAAAGCCACACATAGAGCTAATGGTAGTGCCGGGAATGGGCACCAATTTCAGGGATCTTTCTAAATTAAAGCTCACTGTATAGCTGTAGATTACTTCAGACAGATGTTTCTCCATTGCCGCAAACTGACGACTCTTAACCTCATCTCAGGTTTCTGACCATGAATTTGAAAAGTGTACTATTGCTTCTAAAACAAGCCCATCAATAAGTGCATTGCCTGGAGATAAAACATCACTTGTGTTATTCAATAAGCAGAGACCCCATTGGTTTGATTTTTCTGTAGCAAATTAACACCTCTCCTCATCCCAAGTCAGAGTTTTCATTTTTGTGAGAAACACATATGCTTCTATATCTCAGAATCCTAGAATACCTAGATCAAAAGGAATCAACAGTGGAAATTATCTGAACTATGCCTTGTTGTATTGATTAATAAGTGAGGCTGAAAAGCTTTAATAACATAAACAAAAATCAACAGCAGAGCTACTCCTAGAACTTGGTTCCAATGTTACTTCAATGACACCATATAAATCTCATTCCATCTAGAAAATATACTTTTAAAAAATTCTCAAGTAATATAAAAGGCAATAGCTCTTTTATAGGAAGTAAAAATGATATGCTTTGAATCATTTAAGGATGATGCTATCTTTTAAATGTGTCTCTTCTTTCATTCATCATATGGTAAGCCAACAAATAGTTTGAAGGATCATAAAAGAGATATAAGTTGGCTATGAGAAGAAACTAAGAAGCTCCAATAGTGTTATAAAACACTAGCATGTAAGTTTTTATAGCAGTGCCACTTTATTTTTCAAATAGTAGAAGTAATATTTACTATAAATTACATTTTTTCACAGGCCTAAATATTTACTTAACATGTACAAATATATTAATTAAAAATATGCAAAATAATGTCAATAGAAACTATGATAGCAAATACAAAGGCTGAAAAGTCAAACAAAAAAATTCACCACTGAGGTCTTAATGTGTGTGTGTATATATATATATATATATATATATATATATGCTTATGAATGTTCTTTATGAAGACATGCATTTTAAATAGCTGTTATTTAGTTTTGGGAGCACCATTGTTTAGATTTTGTAGGGAGAAATAAAAGTCTAGATATTTAAAATCCCATTGTCCATCCAGTTTAGAACTTAAAAATTATATGATAAGCATTTGCTCAATTAAATTCCATATAGTACTTTGTTGAAATACTACATGCTAATCCTGCTTGTTAAATAAAACCTGTGTGAAAAAAATTACCTCTGAATTAGGGAAGTGTGTATGACATAGAGCTGAAGAAGTGAGGTTTGCTATTATCTTTGTATCTGTTATACTGCATAGAAATGTTTAAAGCCAATAGCAGCTATATGCACATAATGGGTTATATAACCAGACTGCTACCTATGTAATGGTCACAAGAATTTTTTAAAATGCTGAAATGTTTCCCGATGGCATGATGACACAGGTTGGGGGTTGTTTACTTTTTAATCTTTGTCTCCTTTCCAACCAGCATCTTGCACACCATCTAAAAGGTGATTAATAAATGTTTAGTAAATAAATTGGAAAATGAATGGGCAGACATAAGAAAATAAAATTCTGAGCTTATGTACATATCACACCGCCTTTACTTAGAGTGGTGCTGTGGTTAAGGGCTCTGCTGACAGACCACTCTACCCTGTTTGCATATTAGTTACCCAGGGAGCCTTTAAGACATGCAGATGCCTAATCCCTACCCATGGGGAGTCTTCTTTAATTGTTCTGGACTAGGTCCCAGGGACAGGTAATATTTAAATCTCCTCAGGTGTTGGATGAGAGAGCCAAGTTGGAGAACCACCAATATATATGAAACTTCCATGTGTTTCTCACATCTGAAGATAAATTACTCTTGGTTTTAAGTTAGAGAAAATGTGTAAAAATACTTCAATGTCTTCGTTTTATAAATGAGAAATCTGAATATCAAACAGGTTAAATTGTTTAATTGTAAACATCTAGTGTCAAAACTAAGACTGAAATCCAGGCCTTTCCAAGTCCAGTGCTCGTTTCCTCATACCACACTGCACTATGTCTCTCGTGATCTTAATAGAGCTTTCTGTGAAAAAATGAAAGCAGCTTCAAACAATAATGTGTTTGACCATGTAGATTAAATCCCAAGCATAACTTTCACAAATGAAGACAAAGAAGTAGCATTTTATTATTTTCTATGTTCAGTGCAAAACATAATCCTCCCAAGTATTTGTGGCTTGTATAATGCAATTAGCTGACTTGATGGAAAACAAAACTATTAATATATGGTGTGTTGCACAACTATGGACATGCATGCAAAACTAATAACGAACTGGTTTGAATTCTAAATTAACTGGCTGCTATGGAGGACAAGCAAGATGATGAATGTCTGAAAATTTTATCATATCTGACTGTGGCAATAATGTTAAACTCCCCTACATATAATTGTGATTTGGTAACCCTAACAATGAAAAGGACAACCAATCCGCCTAGTAGTTTTCTACAGTAAATATGCTTCAGTGAATGATGAGAGAAAAGAGAAGAAAAAAATAATTGGTTGACCTGATCTTTTTCAGCCATTAAATAAGTTCCAAATTAAAAAACACAGTTCAATTTTCATCTTCTTTAGACTTCTGGTATCATAGAAATGTCTGCATATGTCAGGTTTTTTTTCATTTAGGCCACTTCTTTATAATAATGTTTATCTATTTGAGTAATTGTGAGTGTTTTAAATAGCTACTCCATCAAATAGATTTTATGTATATGTATTTACATATATAATTGGAAGCAAAGGTGCTTTTAGTTCATTAAAATTGAAAAGCTAGGTGTTGCAAATTGATTTGATATTATATTATAGGGGAAATTAATTTTATTTATTTTGATTGCTTTTATTTGTACAGTATAATTGAATCTGAAAATTAATTGTGCATTAAGAGTAACTTCAAATTATTTTTTCTGTTGATTTGTGTTCTTTTAAATAAATAATATTCACAGTATTGCAATTTGCTAGATTTATTGTTAGGATCTAATTTCCTATTTTTTCCAGTGTGCAAAAGCACTGGGCTCATATCACACTCAGTGTACATGAAACTGGATGGGTACATGGAGCTAAAAGATATGTGAAACAGTCCACCCCAAATAAGCATATTCTTCATTTTAACAAAAAGTTATTGAGTAGACTAACAAGATGAATAAGCTACAGTCCTTTAATTTAAGACACTTGGGCATGAAGCAAAATTGCCTTATAAGAAAGGGATTTCATCTTTGCTCAGTTAGCACTAAACATTGGTACATGTCTGGGAAGCATTTGGATCTATAGACTGACCTTAATGATTTTCTCAAGATTTGTCCTACTTCTAAACAATCACACATCCCTGATATTCCAACCAATTTATTAAATATTCTAAGGAGTTCCTTTTAAGGACTTTATGTATTGTTGTCTGGCACTGATTATCATGACACTATATTGATGGTGAGAAGAAAGCAGAAGGTATAAACTTCTACCAGAGGGGTTGGGGTCACAATGTCACAGTTTAGAAGGATGAAAGGATTTCTTTTTTGGCCTACTTCAAACTTATCCAACCAAGTAATTTTTGACTGGCCCATTGATTATCTGAAATCTTAATAGTTCCATTTCTGTAATGCTTATATAATTTCAGTCAAATCAGTGGGAATTATTTTAGGTATATAAAAAGATTCTTAAATATTATTTAGTTATTTCTAATAATGTCTTTCTTTACCTTCAACAAGATGGCTTTATTTCTGTGAAGTCAATTTTTGTGGAAAATCTGTTCCTTATTAGCCTGAGAGATAAATGTGTATTTTCTCAGATACAGAACCAAATGATCTTTTTGGTACCTGGCTCAGGAGTACTGACCAAGGAGTTTTCTCTGATGTTACTGTAGGCATGTGTTATAAGTGTCAGGCTGTAATACTATATGGTAGGTACAAATTGGACATAGAGCTGGACACTCTGAAGAGTAAGCTGTGATCATGTTACTCAAAATGTGTCTAGAAGCTAACGGTTTGCCTAGAATTTTATAGTATGATCTCATTAATTTTAAAATAAGCAACCTCTGCACAGGAATGCATTGTATAACAAGTACTATCTTTCATGTTATTATAAAGTGTTTATATTCACATCAGCAGATGCCATTAACATCTCAATCAAGTCAACTGAAAATTTTCAAGATATTGAGTAAGAGAATAATTTTATACTAGTATTATACTAAATGTCAAAGTAGTAGTGACAACCAATGTGTGATGACATCGTATCTTTAGGTATGATAGTTTGATCAAGCTAATGTTTATTCATTTCAGCAAATTAGATAAATTATATATATATATATAAATATAAATATTTACATGTTCAATGTATGCTATCTATGTCAAAGAAATTTCACATTTAGAATACTTGAGCTTTTATTTTATATTTGTAAGCAATCACGATCATTGTTTGAATCTATACTTATTACCTTGTAATCTTTCTGGTATAGTAGATATTTTTGTGTGTGAAGGTTCTTACGTTAAAGCACTAACTAAATAGATAAATGAGTAAACTATTTCTTGGATCCTGTGTTTGTGGATCAATATCCAATTGTTATGCTGTTCTTTTGAGCTTTCTTACCAAATAAAGCTGTGATTACAATTCAGAGGCTTAAAATAAACTATATTAAGAGAATAGGAAAAGCAATAAAGAAAATAGGTATTGGTCAAATAAAATCAGTAAAGTCTGTCACTTGCTTTAGAATTCTGATATTGTATTATATTGCTTAATATTACTTATTTCAATTACTCATAGTTTCTATGGTTTTCATTCCAAATACTTAAAAAGAGAATTAAGTTTTATTTTTGGAAAGAATAATGTATTAAACCATTTTTTTTTTTTTGCAGAATAGATTAGTCTTTAAATATTTTACTTAGACTAGTTACCCTTTAATTCATTTTAACTGGCATTTTAAAATCTTTTATTTGCCTTATAAATGGAAAAAAACATAAGATAGTGCTTATTAAATTGTTTACACCATAACAAGTTTATATAACCCTTTTCTTGGCAATGATATCTTGCCAAAGTTTCTGTGGCACCACCTGAGCCACTCCAACCTCCTGACCCCTATCAGCCTAGCCTCTTCATTAGTAATCACATGGTGGGATTAGATGAGACATGGCAGATGAGACACAGTTCCTTTAGAAACTCTTGATTTAACAGATTCAGCCTGCAGAGACAGAATCACATTTCCATATAAGCACAGAGAATTTTCCTTACTACGCTGTTATGGGAATTACACCCTAACTCTTTCCAGAAAATGCTCTTGGAATAGATTGAACAGGAGTAGGAATAGAGAGAGAGAACTTGGAGGGTCTGTACCAGGAAAAATATAACACTAACTAAAAGGGCTGAAATACTCAGTGTCTTCTAGGTACTGTGTTAAGCACTTTACGTGCATCTACCAATTATATCCCAATAATAATCTTTCAAAGGAGATTATTATTACCTTTGTTTTTAAATGGGAACACTGAGGCTTGGAAAGATTTAGTGACCAGGAAATAAGTCAGAATGCTGGACCATACCTCCTGCTTCCAACCATGACAAGTGACTGGCAAACCACAATCTTTTATTCTATGATTAAAATAACAATAATAATAAGAAAATGCATGGATTTTTTTTTTTCCTCCATGCAGAGCCAATGCCAATGCTTACTTGGGCTGGAGCTCTGGTTCATTATTTTGTTATAGTAAGTTTTTGTTCATGGTTGTATTTTCACATGTAACACCTAGGAGTCATGATAATCTTGAAACTATTATTGAAGCAATCTGTATGGAAACCATTTCGTGTTCTCATAATTTTTCTAATTTACCATGATGGAAAATAGAAAGGAGAGTGACCACCAATCTAGCCGTCTGAAGACTGCCTTTTCTTTCTGTGTGGCCTTAGTCAATTTACGTAGCCTCTGGGCTTATTACCACATCTACAATAAAAGAATATTAGATTATATAATTATCCTGCAAACATTAATATTTTTGCAATTCTCCTTTCATAGATGACAATAGGAGCATAGAGAAATTGAGTGTCTTAGTTGATGCCACACACACACCCATGTAAGTTGCACGGCTGGAATTAAGAACTCCATTTCTTAATTCCTGAGTCATATATGTATCACTACTCTGGGCAACCCCCGTACGGGTCAGTGTCAACTCCAGTGCAGTCAGAAAGTTGCCCTTTTAGTGTTAAGCAGCAGGGCTTTGAACTTGACCCTGTCCCATCTGACATTACCAATAACATAATTGAGAACATAGCATACTTGTCAAGTTGATGAATGTCCAAACCTTGCAGAATTCCTAATATCATCTGTGCAACAAGGAAGAGTTTAAAATTCTTGAAAGGTGGGACTAATGAGGTGAGTTCAGTAAGTGAAACTTTCCTGTTTTTTGTTAGTTATTAAAATAATTTGCATAAAAACCATGGAAATGTTAGGTTAACAGGATATTAATTGACACAGGTTCAATATTCGATAGTGCAGGGATGATGTTTGAAAACTATAATCTTAGGCTACAAAGTAAATATAGCATCTACATGCAGGTAGGTAGAGTAGTGGGTCTACTTTACAAGTAGTGAGTCTCAGTGTTTTTTCTCCCACTACATACTTGACAGATAAAGCTTATATGCATGTTACTAAAATTTTTGCAGATGGTAGCTTAGCTAAAAGAAGCAGCCACCAATTGTGTGGTTTTTCCAGCCTTTTATCTCAAACCTTTATCACTTGAGGTCTCAGTGGACCTCTGTTGTGAACAGCAGATGTGAACCACACAGAAAGGCTGTACCCAGGCAATAGAGCCATGGGTGAACAAGACAGGAACAAAGCAAAAATGTTGTGAAAAAGACAACTAATATAGAGATGGTCTTAGAGAATGTCCCTTCAAAGCAAGGTTGAAAAATGAGGAAGCTTTGGCTCAGAGAGGAAGAGACTTAGAGGAATTTGGAAAACTTTCCTTATATAATTTATGTTGTAGTATGGATACCCCTTCCAATTTGTTCTCTCCCAGCCTATGTAAACAATTATTCTCAATTGTGGGTGGTGATAAACTAGCTACATGTTCTTCATATCACACAACTGAAACATTTTTAAAACTATAGGAATATTTCCACATCTTTGCAATTGTGAATTTTTCAGGGGGGAGGAAGGGATGGGTAAAGTCACACCTAATGGGTACAATGCACACTATCTGGGTGAAGGGCACACTTATAACTTTGACTCAAAAGGTACAAAAGCAAATTATGTAACCAAAACATGTGTACCCCTGTAATATTCTGAAAGAAAAATACAAATAGAATCAACATTTTGCAAATAGTGTTTTTATCTTCCTTTAATTTGCATTTCCATCTCAGTGATACAGTCTTTATTTCTAGGTTTTCTATTGGCAGATATGACTCAAATTTGCTTGATTCCTTTTCCCTTGTTATGTCTATAATGGGTCATAATATACTTAATACACTTAAATGCACCATAAAAACTCAATTGAAAAGAATATTGTAGACAATCTACCTGAAATAAAAATTCCATCCTCCTTGCCATGCTCTGTATTGATGAATAAAGATCAAATTGAACAATTTTCTTGAAGCTAAACTCCACCTGTATTTGAAATGACTTTTTTTTTATTCTCTAGTATAGTTATCCAATCAGTTACTGTGCCCCTAGTACTAGTAATGAATTTTCCTTCATGGGAATTTGTGATGTCTTGGCAATCGTCTTCACTGCCAACATAGCCAGCTCTTTTCCTATTGCCTAGGTCTGCCTTGGTCTGTGGCCTTTTCTGGGGCATACACTGAATCACAATATGTAGAGGAATTCTATCTCTTAGAGAAGTTGGGACAAGAAGCTTTAAAATAATTGAAACAGAAGCATAGCACAAAATAATTCATTTGAATCCTTTTATTATATTGTTGCCAGAATAAATATCTGTGTAACAAGTTCTGTCATAGAAAATCATATTAAAGGAATTGTGATTAGGCTTGTCACTTTGCAAGTGTGTGTACAAATGAGTTTCTTTGTAAATAGAGTTTACTATATTCTTAACATATCACAGATATATACTGTCTATATTAGCAATAGGAAATCGATGAATGTTTGTAAGAAAAAGTGACTTTGTAATGACTTTTAGCCTCCCAAATCAACATAATATTGGTTTCCTTCTCTCTCTCTCTCTCTCTCTCTCTCTCTCTCTCTCTCTCTCCCTCCCTCCCTCCCTCTCTCTCTCCCTCCCTCTCTCTCTCTCCCTCTCTCTCTCCCTCTCCCTCTCCCTCTCCCTCCCTCCCTCTCCATCTCCCTCTCTCTCTAAATTAGCACAGCAGAAGGATTTAGCTGCATGGCTACCATTAAACATAATAGAAGTTACTTAATGAAACCTGTGCATATCACTAGGAAACACAGTGGTTATATCCTTCTCTTCAGTGCTTACTGATCCACAGATTTTTTCCCCTTCAGACCTTCACCAGCATATTTCACAACTGCTATTTGAGTTTCTAGCCAGATTATTCATGAGTTTATTTTAAAATAGTTATGCATATGCAGTCTCTGCAGGATACCATAATTGACAACAGTGACATAAGTTCCATCAAAATGTAGAAACAGGTATAAACATTTGTGTATGTGTATATGCTGTGTATATAAGCACACAAAATACTTCTTTAATTTGTTTTCTGGGTGACTAAGCAGTCTTCATAGAAGTTCAGTTTAAAAAATGGACTTAACAACCAAACTAATTCATGTTAATTCTTACTATAGTTTACCCTCTTTATACATAATACTTTTAATTTTAAATTTGTGTGTGCTCTAAACTTACTTCAAATACTGGTATAAAAACATAATTGGTCTTTATTTAAATTGAGACAACCGTATGTATGCTCCAAATGACTTATTTTGGAAATTTAGTCTTTGATAATTGGAACTAATCTTTTAACTCAGTTTACCTCCTGCTTAAAAACCTTCATTGGTTTTCTTTGTACTCCCTATGCATAATCTTCTGATGTTTTCTATGCATAGGAAATCCTTACATGGAAAGCCCATCCCATTTATCCAAAGTTTTCTCCTCGACTCTCCAATATAAAACCTCTGTTTTGTCTAGAATGGCTTCATGAGCACTCCCCGCACATTTGTTCATTCTTCCCTTAAGCTCACATCTAAAAGTGCCCCCCCTTTACACTCTGCCTAAAAAATTCTACTCCTAAATAAAGACAAGCTCAAGTCTTGCTTTTTCCACGAAAGTTTACTTAGTCTATTCAGTCCCCAATTGATTATTTTCTAGGCTAGCCTCATGTGGGTACAAGTCTTTGTGACTAATATTGTTGTTTATTATAGTTATGTAGGTGTTATTTCTGTCAGCAGAGCAGTAACTACCCTGAGAACAAGAGCCTCATCCCAGACTAGTTTTTCATTCGTTCCAATATGGGCACATAGGCATGGAAAAAATTATTTATATAAGTTTGGAAGACTTTACCATTGAAAGTATCTAGCTACTTCAAAGCAAGGCAACTGAGCATGAGAATGCTCACATCTACAAGGGCATTTCTTTATCAGTAAGAACTTTTAGTATCTTGTGAAAAACATTAGTCAAAACATCTAGGTTAATTCATTCATTTATTCAATATATTTAAAATATTAATAGTAGGAGCTCTAGCTTTTACTCTTAGGTTGAACAATACCTGAACATTAGCAAATTCATACGTTTCAACCTAAAACTTTTGCCCAGGTTTATGGACACAATAGTAAATAAAAGAGGCTGTCTTTATATAATGTATCATCTAGTCAACTGAAAGAATTACCATTGATGTTTATAGGCCACTAGGGGTTTTTATTGTCTAGATGATGTCATGACTGGCTTGTTTGGAAATAGTTTCTTACAGTAATCAGATTTTAATAGTAGTTCCCAGCGATACTTGATGACTGAATGTCTTTTCTTAAAAAAATCAATCTCAAAATGTTGAGATATACCCCAGCTTCTCTGTCAAATCCATTAAAATTTTATTACCTGTCGATTTCCACAGTGCCCCTAAACTTGTCAATACATATGTGTTGCCCTTGAAATTAAGAAACTTTATAATTTTTAAAAATGTCTATGGGGGCCAGGTGCGGAGGCTCACGCCTGCAATCCTAGCACTCTGGGAGGCCGAGGTGGGCGGATTGCTCGAGGTCGGGAGTTCAAAACCAGCCTGAGCAAAAGTGAGACCCCATCTCTACTATAAATAGAAAGAAATTAATTGGCCGACTAATATATATAGAAAAAATTAGCCAGGCATGGTGGCGCATGCCTGTAGTCCCAGCTACTGGGGAGGCTGAGGCAGCAGGATTGCTTGAGCCCAGGAGTTTGAGGTTGCTGTGAGCTAGGCTGATGCCACGGCACTCACTCTAGCCTGGGCAACAAAGTGAGACTCTATCTCAAAAAAAAAAAAAAAAAAAAAAAAAAAAATTCTATGGGCAAGTATTGTTTCCTTCTGTAGCCTCCTTTCTAGTTCTTCTCCCTAGTGAGACCAAGGGCCATAATCTCAAAGCTGATGAATGAATTATTGTTCCTCATATTCATGTGCTTGATTATTAAGGCTTAATTCAATGTTTGCTTAGCTTTATAATTTCCTGGACCAAAAGAGGTTGATTTCTTAATATTTATCCCTACAAAGAAGCTATTCTGCCTTCCTTGATGACCTGTTTTGCCTAAATTGTTTTCAGTTCCATCTGTCCCTCTGGAAGAGCAATAGCCAGAATGAGACACAGTGTTCCAGAAGCTGATGTCCCAGAGCTCCCTGCAACATTAGGGCAGTGTTTTCTCTATTGTTTTTCTGATGATAACCTGCATATTTCTGGCCTTTTTGACTCAGAGCAGCACAAAGGGCTTATGTGTCCAGAAAATTGAAGACAGTGACTCCATGTTTTGACTGCTAAATCAGAGCCCATCATTATAAAAAGTATAATTTGGATTTGTTTATTTCTGAGTCCTTATCTCCTAATAGTCTCCATTAAAAATTATCTTCTGCATTAATTATAGTGGATTTATATAAAATTTTGCAAATCTCTATCACATTTTTCTTTTCTTTCCTTCCTCTTCCTTCTCTTCTCTTTCTTTCTCTTTCTCCTCTTTCTCTTTCTCTTCCTCTTCCTCTTCCTCTTTCTCTTTCTCTTTCTTTCTCTCTCTCTCTCTCTCTCTCTCTCTCTCTCTCTCTCTCTCTCTCTCTTTCTCTTTCTCTTCTCTCAAGTCAGGGTCTTGCTCTGTCTTCTGGGCTAGAGTACAATGGCATGGTCATAGCTTACTGCAACCTCAAACTCCTGAGCTCAAGCTATCCTACTGCCTCTATCTCCCAATTAGGTGGGACCACAGGTACATGCCACTATGCCCGGCTAAGTTTTCTATTTTTTGTAGAGACAGGGTCTCTGTCTTGATTAGGCTATTCTCCAACTCCTGACCTCCCAAAGTGCTAGGATTACAGGCATGAATCACAGCACTCAGCCTCTTATCACATTTTTCATTTGTTCCTTGTAGTATTTTAGCATGACACATACCAGAAAAGTTGCATGCTATCAAGGCCTACATTTAAAAAAATAAAGTCTTAAATGCTACCTAATAAGAAATCATTAATGAATCAGTTATGGCTGTTCTTCCTATTTTCTTTTGTCCTCTTTTATGACTTGGTGTTTGCATAACAATCTAATATGCACCTGAGATTATCAGCTGATTTCTTTATATTGTGTTACTGCTCAATAAACTATCTCAAAAGCATTTTGGCATTCTGTTTTATATTTATTGAGATATTTGAGTTATCTGCTTTAGTTTCCATTTGGGTTTACTGGCCTTAGACTGATTTTAACACCATTTCAAAATTCAGTGTTCAGTTTTAGACAAATCTCCAGAGGCCCAGTCCTTTGATTCACATAAAACTGTAAGAGTTTTTTGGCTTAGCTGGATCTTGCACAAATCTCAGATATTTGCGCGTGAAAGCTCAAAATAACACCTTCTCCAAATTTTCACTTCTTATTTTAATTTTACCTGATAGAAAACTTTCTCATGACCTGCATAGTTGCTCATGCTGGTGATCCTAGCCCTCTGGGATGCCAAGATGGGAGGAGTCTTTGAGCTCAGGAGTTTGAGACCAGCCTGAGCAACAGCAAGACCCTGTCTCTACAAAAAAAAGAAAATTTACCTGGGAAATGTGGCATGCACCTGTTATCCCACCTACTTGGGAGGCTGAGGGAGGAGGATCACTTAAGCCCAGGAATTTGAGGCTCCAGTGAGAAGTGATGACACAACTGCAATGGAGTAAGATTCTGTCTCAAACAAAACAAAACCAAAGTTTCTTAGCAAATTTTATTTTACAAAGCAAGTATAATTTCATCTAAGAATATGATTAAGAGATGTGTTTTTAAGAGATGATCTTTTTTGCTGATTGGCTTCAGGCAAGAATGATCATAATAAATGTGGTTCTTTTTGTCCCTCAGGACATGGGACTCCAAGTTTCTTAAAAAGAGCATCATTTTGAACTCCACTAGACACCACTGCCTAAACTAAAATAGAGTATTTCTCAATATCTCTATGGTGGCATCCTTGGTTTACAGTAATGACTTAGCTACTAGTTGCTATGGGTCTATTATTTACTCTCAATTATCTGATTTTAAAAGCATTGTTGCACTTCAGGGGAAAAATGCTAAAATTGCAATGCCCTGACACTGGACAGCTATTTTGAAAATCAGATTGTCTTCTGAAAGATGCTGCATTTCTCCTTCTGATACTTTCTAGTGACCCAATTATACTGACCTTGTTTGCCTGAAGGAGTATCATTAACTTGTGATGTTCCCTATTTGAACAAAATTTCACAGTGTCTTAAGGTTAGGGTGATGAGGCTAAAGTTACACCCACTATGTCAAGTGGCCTTCTTGACCTCTTCAGAGCAAGTGCTAAGATTTTAGCTTTCTGATAGGGAAATAGCACCCTGACTAAAACTCTTTAAGAGAAGCTTTTCATAAACTATTAGTTAGGATGGGAAAAATGTCCTTGCAAGGGAGCTTTGCTTTTATTAATGCTTTTGCCCAGACTCATCACTCACTTATTTCAGTCACAAAATGCCATTGCCAGACTTATTAGAATTATTTGAAACCAAGACTGTGTTAACTGACCGCAATGGAATTGTGTCACCTTCAATAACATTCCATTCCTTCCCTATGTATCATCAAATGAACATGAATCCCATGAGCATTTCTGATGACGAGGTCACAGCTAGAACTATGGGAACAGAAAGGATATAAAATGTACTTATTATCACACTGAATGTGAACATGTAAAAGTATGAAATTACCTTAATCTCTAATCATTTCAACATTCTTGTCAAGTTCCAACTGTAGATAGAAAGACATTTTCATGTCTAGATGAGTTAAGGAAAAAAAATGTCATCTTATTAAGGAAGTAATTTTCTAAACAATATTTGAGCTAATGCTATGTTTTGTCTTTTCCTTTGCCATTTTCTTTTTTAAAATTAGTTTTTCTATGAAAGCTCTATTAAGTTTATAATTAGTACAAATGCCAAAAAGAGATCATTCTGAGATATGTATTTACTATCTGAGATGACCATGTTGCTTATGGTCATTATTTCTCTTCCTTATTTTCACAAATGCTGGGAATAAAACTCTTTTTTTTTTAAATCTTTTTATTTGGAGCCACACCCAAGAAGCCTCGAGCAAGTGAACTCTGGAAATAAACCTCTTATAGATGCAGAATCTCAGTTTCTAAGATTGCCATTATCCTAGGTTGTCTCTATATTAATACAAATAACATTAATTTTGGATAGTTAGTTGGATTCTCACCAAAAGTAGTAGAGTATGTTTGGAAGGGCCTTGCTTAAAAGATAGACTCCATCGTGTATACAAAATTTAATTTCTGGGATCCTAAGTAGAACCCCAGTCTAACTCAGAGACAGTTCCTCTCCTGGGAAAATGAAAATAATCAATATGAAGACAATGGAGCGACCAATTGGAAAAGATGGGCTCTCTTAAATGCAACCAAGTAAAATTCTTAATGCGAAGAACATTTGAGTATCTAAAGATGTGGGTAATTCTCCTTGAAAGAAACTGAAGCTGAGGTAGCATGAGAATCTTCGCAAGTGTTAATAGAGATTAGCCACATATGTCAAGAATTCATGGGGAAACTATGGTTTCAAACATGAAACCCAAATGGATCATACCAAGGAATCTAACATTGGTTCAGTGTCCAAATTTTGTTAATATTTTCCAACTTTACATAAAAATGTAAACTTAAATATATGTTTTCCATTGGGAAGTATATGTTGGGGTCAACTGATGAATCTCTAGGAGGGACTTTTAAAATCTTTATTAATAAATGTCCAAATCCAGGCATATGAAAAGTTGTATCATGATTTACAACTCTGTACTTTAATAGGTGTCACTTAGATGCCAACAAATCTCTGCTACTTTCCCTTCATTTTAAAATTTGCATTTTATACTGAGCATAACTTTTGCCATCACTATTAATAATTTATCACACAGGCAAGAACCCATATTATGTATATTTAACTTGCAACCAATACACATTTCACATTGACAATTCTATACATTGTGCTCCAAAGATTATATATATGGACCTCAAATATACGGACCTCACTTTTGATTGCTGTACAAAGATCTTTTGTTAAGAAATTCAAATTTATTTTATCTGTTAGTTATTAAAATTATAGAAAATTATTATCAGAACTCTAAAATTGATTTTTGCTTTCTATTAAAACTTTCATTTTATGATCATTAATGTTTATCCTGAGTTGGAACTGTAATTATTTGACATATAAGGATAGCTCATTCTTTATTCAGGCTTTATAATTTTAAGAAATTGTTCATAAACAAATTTGTAAGAGAGAGGATGAAACTGTTAATCCTATCGACTACATTATAAATGTTTATATGAATAAGTTATTGGATAGGAAAGATTTTTCTCATCTGCTGTGACAGATAAATATTCACTGTATACTTTGGGATACGAGGATTCAAAATTGAAATATTTTAAAGTTTTTTGAGAGCGTGGCATTGATATGTGTGAGTTATTGATATCTTTATTTAGAACCTCTTTTATCATTGAAAAATTAATGAGTGAGACTCTTTCAACTGTATCATGGATAATTGTTTTTCATATTTAATTATGAAAAATCCTAATGTGCTTATTTGAAGTACTTTTCTTTTATCTCTGTGGAAAATACTAATCATAGTAAAAGCTTTGGTTCACTTTTAAGAAGCCTTGGATTCAGCTTTTAAATTAGTCATTATATATTTTATTCTTCCCTTGAGGACCAATTTTCTCTTTATTAACAAGGGAAAAATAATGATTTTTTAAAATAATCCTATCATTCTTAGTTTTGAGCCAGATTTCATTTTTCCTAACTTAAACTGACTTCAGAAATAGTTTGTTTTATATCTTAATAAATACATACCTTACAAACCCAGTAATTCTTTTTTAAAAAGAAGAAAATACTGCCAGTTTTATCTCAGATGATGATTATGCTATATAGCAGATCTATTGTATAAATACTCTAGGAAATCTTTAAATCATTCAGAATGGCCTTCCTCCAGTCCAGCAATATATTTTCTTAAATTTCAAAAAGAACCATATAGTGAATTATTTCTAAAAGTGTTTGTGTTTTCTTTTCTTTCTATTATATTTTGCACACATTTAATAACAATAATGTCCACTTTCTTGGACTAGATAATAGTGGGAGCAACATCTTGGTTTCACTGGTATTTGGTAGTGTTCATTCTAGCATAGCATCTCTGGGCATACCATTTGTTTACAAAAGGTGGGCTCCTCCAGTTCTTGGCTTTTGTTCACATATAACTAGACTATAATTCTCAATGTCATTCAATCCAGATTACCACAATTGCAAATATTATGGTCACAAAACCAAATAAGTTTCTTATTTAAGAAAATTGCCTGAAAATTGCTTTATCTAATCAAATCAACCTTTCCTTGTTTATTGTGACCATACTCCCGTAGCTCACAAGAAACAATATAAAATGACAATTAATTTTCACTCAATCTAGGCCATCAATTAGAAACTGGTATGAAATGTTTCATGTGATCCAGTTTCTTCTGAAATCAAATCTCTTTTCTCTGCCTTGAAAAACTTTGGCATTCTGAAAATGTCATCAATTATTCACCATGAAGTGTCTCCTGCAGTATTTTTACTGGAAGAAATTTAAGTACTGTCATTGTGGCTCCTGTCAGCAGGCAGACCATACATACTGGAAAATACAATATAGCTCTATCTAAAATTATTTTGAGTTTCATTAGTTTAAATCTATTGAAGAGGATTGCATGGCTAAAATCAACAAATTATGAACATAAAATAACCTAATGAGGACAGTAAAGATAAACTTGATTAGGTATATAGTCTTTTAAACTTCATCTCACTTTTTTTTTGAATGCACATTTAACTAATATGATACCAGATTATGTAGTGCTTAAATGCATGTAGACTTTACATAAAGTTGGTCATTTTTTGGACTATTTTAAAATCTTTTTGCTGAATTCTTATTTGTTCTATCTTGGGATTTCACTTAATTATTTAAGAGCTGGAAGAAGGAGAAGAAATGATGGGTCATAAAAGCTCTAACTCCATTAGTCTGTAGATAAAACCTCTTATTAATTCTTTTGCTGTGACAGAAAGCAGCACAACAAAAATTCCTAGGGTCAGTTATTTAATCATTTTATTTGGCCTTAAAAAATAATCTAGGTGATTTCCATGCTTCCGTGTGCCAACTGTCAAAACTCAGGAAGTGAATAGGAAAAGAATTTGGTAAATAATTGAATGTCACAAATAAACTATACTCAAAAAAGAGAGAGCTTTAATCTGTATCATTTATCAGCTAGATTCCTGTATGAGCAGTCTAAAAATAGATTCCTTGCTTCAAATCTTGCCTCCCTTCATTCCCTCCTCAAAAGGCAGCCAAAGTGCTCTTGGGACAATTCAAATCTAATGATGTCTCTCCTCCTTAAAATTTTTATTTTGGCTCCCTATATTTTCAGGGAAAAGTGCTACCTCATTGATTGTAAACACAAAGTCCTTCAGACTGTATTCTCTCTCTACATTTGTAGATTTATCTTTTGTTGTAGTGCACACACTCTGCTCCAACCATATGAGTTACTGTTCCTCAAAGCCAAGCTTCTTCTTTCTTTGGCACCTCTGTGCATTAGTTTCCTCTTCCCAAAGTCTTCTCTCCCTGCCTGGTGAAGTCCTGATCATGTATTCAACCAATAATCTTTCAAGACTTGTTCCTGATCATCTCTTCCAGGAAACCTTCCAAGAGACCTTGATCCTTTTCTCTGTGGACCAGTAGCAGCTGGTGCATTTTTCATATAGTTCTGTAATTATTGGTTTCCTTGTGTTTCTGCCTCTATTAGACTATGTACATTTTAAGGAAAAAGAGTACACTATTGCAATGGTCACTGCATTCCAGGTGCTCAGACCTGTCCTGGGTTACATGTAGTGGGTCCTTCGTGAACAAACCTTTGTTAAATCCACGAATGGTAAGGAGTTCTCTATTCAGACCTAGGCTCTGACAATGCCTCACTGTATGACCTTTAATGTACTCATTAATACCTACTAGCCTCAGTCATTTTTTTCAAATGTAACAAGAGAGATTCTTGCCTCAGGTGGGTTGTTATAACTGTTAAGAGCAGTGTAAAAGTTCCTTGAATTTTCAAAAGCAAAAAAGATACAAAAGTGATGGGATTATTGTTATACATATTCTTATTCTTTCTGCAGCAAAGGTATTTGTTAAGGCTCACGATTGTGTGAAAGAGGAGAATAAAACCGAAGTAGAGAAATCTTTTCTTTTTCACTTTTTTCTCAAGCCCCTAGGAGTAGTTTGTTGCTATAGACATACAACAGGGTTGTCACATTTTTCTTTTTTATGCTTTATAGCTCTGTAGTTCTAAGTGCTGAGTAGGAAAGATTACTCTTTTACCATAAGAACGGTAACAATTTCAAAGCAAAACTCACTAATCAAATGAATTAGCTGCCCCCAAAAATAGCATCCTGAAACAACACATTGCTGTTTTTGAAGCATTTTTGGTATTATCTATTTTTCATTACTTAGTAAAATGAAATTTTATTGTTTAGGGCTATTTACTTGGGAAACCATACCTGAGAAAAAGACAACTAGAGATTGTATTTATTGAAGAAAAAAATGTAGTGGTAAAACTGAGAAGAAAAATGGCTTTAAATGTGTTATAAAGCAGAAAGTCAAGTTACTTATTTGAGGTGACAACAAAAACTACCCTCTCCTAGGCCATATTCCCTTAAGTTTCTCTGCTTTATCAGGGTTTTATATCCTAGACTAAAGTAATAGAAGCCTAATTCTGAAAGGAGCACCAATAGAGCGCCACATATACAATTTTCCTCTTGGCAGGGTAGCTGTTGAGGATAAAATCAAGCATATGGGAAAGTTCAGTGGATTAAAAGCTAGAATAACTAGGTTCTGCTTTTTGACTTGGTGACTAGGCTGGAAGGTAGGAAAATGGGGAAGATTAATTTCACTTCTCTGAGTCTCTATTTCTTCATCTGTACAATGATACAACAAGACTAGCTGTTCTGTGATACAACCTAGTTCTGAAATTACCTGATTCTTAGCAATTCTAGTAGTTATATCTTCATACATGACTTTCTCTCACCTCAGCTAAAGCCTATTCCCCTATCCAGGAAGGAAGAAAGGAAGGTAAGAACAGAGAGATAGAGGGAGGGAAAAGGGGAGGAAGGGAAGTTAGAAAGAAAAGAGGAATGGAGAGAAGGAAGGAGAAAAGAAGGGAGAGAGACAGGAAGAGAGACAGGGAGAGAGGCAGGGAGGGAGGGAGGGAGGGAGGAAGGAAGGAAGGAAGGAAGGAAGGAAGGAAGGAAGGAAGGAAGGAAGGAAGGAAGGAAGGAAGGAATCCAAAAACTATATCCTTGGACATATTTTAGACTTCTTCTAGCCTTACAGTAAAGAAGTTATTTCTAATAATACTGAATGTAAATAATTCCTTTCTATCTTACATGAATAAGTTTAGCTCATTAGTAGTAAACAGATTATCATTCCTAGGATATGAGAAGTAGAGCTTCTTTCTGATACAAATAAAATTTGAAAGATCTATTTTAAAGTACATTGATTATGTATACTATATAATGTAAACTCCTATAAATAATTTTTAAAAATACTTTCTGTAAATATTTCAAAAATATTTTTTCATAAATTTTTTAAATATTTTTTTTCATAGTATGATACTTCTTTACATGCAAAATATGGCTGGGAAACACAAAATAGCCATAAATATGAAGTGATGTTGACCTTTATGGAATTTAAATCTGTTCTCTATCTGTATCTCTAACTTACAGCTTACCACATTGACAGACTACTTTCTTTTGCCTCCTTTCTTTCTCCTAGATCAGATGATACCACCCATTTCTCCTCCCATCCCACACACATATGAATGCATATGAATACTCATACTCACATTCTCTTTCTCCCAATTCTCTATTCTTCCTTTATTTCTTTCCTTTCTGTTATCTTTGTCTATTATAGCTGCTAAGTTAGGACAAGAAATTCTATCATATCTCTGATATTACAGACTAAGAAATGCTGCTGGGGTAGACAAATAAGTGTTACTTCATAAGAGGCCATGGAAGAAGTGGATTAGAAAGGATCCTTATAATATGGACACTGTCTGGTCACAGTGGCTCACACCTGTCATATCAGCACTTTGGGAGGTACAGGAGGTTAGGATCAGTTGAGTTCAAGACAGGAGTTCAAGAGAAGCCTGAGTGACATAGCAAGACCCCATCTCTACAAAAAATATAAAAAGTAACCAGGCACAGCAGCATATGCCTATAGTCTCGACTACTCAGGAGGCTGAGGCAGGAGGATCACTTGAGCCCTGGAGTTTGAGGTTTCAGTGAGCTATGATGACACCACTGCACTGTATCCCTGACAACAGAGTGAGACCCTGTCTCAAAAAAAAAAAAAAAAAAAAAAAAAGTAGGCCAGGCGCGGTGGCTCAAGCCTGTAGTCCTAGCACTCTGGGAGGCCGAGGCGGGCGGATTGCTCGAGGTCAGGAGTTCGAAACCAGCCTGAGCAAGAGCGAGACCCCGTCTCTACTATAAATAGAAAGAAATTAATTGGCCAACTAATATATATATATAAAAAAAAAATTAGCCGGGCGTGGTGGTGCATGCCTGTAGTCCCAGCTACTCGGGAGGCTGAGGCAGAAGGATTGCTTGAGCCCAGGAGTTTGAGGTTGCTGTGAGCTAGGCTGACGCCACGGCACTCACTCTAGCCTGTGCAACAAAGCGAGACTCTGTCTCAAAAAAAAAAAAAAAAAAAAAGTAATATGTAATATGGACACTGACTTTATTAATGTTCCGGCACCAGAACACTCCCCCTCCCTCACACACACACACACACACACACACACTACTCATAATAGAACTACCTTTAGTTTGTTGCTGCCTCTTGTCTCCATGAATGTTGAATAGTAGAAAAATAGAGGCTGGAAGCCCTTATTCATTCTAGAGTAGTAGAAAAATACTTGTGAAGTGTCTGAAAGTATGGACCTTTCTCTCATCTCTCCCAAAATTTCAGCTCTGCTCTTCAACCAGCTATGGCAACTTGGGCAAGTTACATACATTTTTTGAACATTTGAGCCCTCACTTAGCAGAAAGAAAATGGCGAATGTACTGTAACTCCTCACCTTGCGAAGATTAAATAAGATAATGTACCATAAAGCACTTAGCACAGTAAATTTCACTTTTCATCTAGAAACCTGAAAAATGTATTGTGATTGTACCTAAATGACCACCTAAGGAACAAGCCTCAAATTATGTTCCTCACCTACATACACCTTTGTCAACTACTGCATCAGAACTTCTGTGGGTGAGGCTGAGAAGATGGATTTTAACAAGAATCCTAGATAATACTCAGAAACCAGGGTGTTTCAGAAACACTACCTCAGGGTCTTATCTCCAATTTTAAAATAAAAATCAATAGAAAAATTGGATTTTATATGCATTTTTCAATTTCCTATCAAGACTTCTATTTTGTACTTTCAAAAATATCCTTTCTTTATCTTCTATACATGTGTACTAAAAATAATTTATTTTGATGCTGGCCTATTTGTAATAACTGTTATTTCTTAATCCCTAACATGGAATAAAAAAATACCAAGAAACTAAACCTTTGAATTTACATTTTCACAGTGCCTGTTTACTTACAAGTATTAAACTTAAATGTAACATTGCTTTAATCACCTTCAGTTGTATAGGATGTTTTCAAGTTGAGAGAATAAACAAAATGTAAGAAAGTTTATGTCAGAATTATATAAATATTTAAAGGAATATTTTACTAAAATATACTATGCCCTAGCCAATTTGTTATTGGAATAAGGAGCTAATCTTGACTGAGATGCAAGAAAAACAAAGTCATAAATGTTCTATTCAAAGAAAACAAAGTTTTGTGATCATATGCACACCATACTTAGTAAAAAGGGGAAAAATTGATTTCATTTACTTATTCTTACTTCCCTAATTAGCATTGCATGTACACTATTTCCAGGATGATCTCAATAGATGTCTTCCCATCAGGCAGACTTGAGTTACTCGTTCTGTTCCTGGGAATGTGCATGGGATGACATCAGTGGTGAAGTGGGTCGTCCTAGAATGCTCCTTGCCCAGTAGAATAAATGCAAATGCTGAGCTCACTTTAATTCATTATAAAAATACTCAATGTTTAATACAAATGGTTTAATAATAAAGTTGTGTTTGGTTGAAGAAAAACAAGTACTTGTTGCTATTTGAAGAGACATCACGTAAAATGAAAAAGAATAGGTAAAGAAAGTTACAGTAATAGAGTGATTTCTTGAATTGACTTCTGCACAAGCAGGTAGATGAGAATCTTTATCTTCAGCATCACATTTTGGACAGATCAATGAATAGAAGGTGTGAAGATCGTAAAATTAATAGAGTAGTCCCCCCTTATCTGAGGTTTTGCTTTTTCCATTGTTTCAGTTACCCAGGGTCATTATGTATCATTTTGTATTGTATCAACAGTACAATGAGATATTTTGAGAGAGAACGCAAGAGTGAGTGCATTCATATAACTTTTATTACATTGCATTGTTATAATTGTTCTCTTTTATTATTATTCGTTGTTAATCTCTTATTGTGCCTAATCTATAAATTAAACCTTACCATAAGTATGTATATATAGGAAAAATATAGCACATATAGGGTTCAGTACTATGTGCGGTTTCATGCATCCACTGGGGTATTGGAAATTATCCCCTATGGTTAAAGAGGGGACTTCTGTATATACATTGAGAATTTGAAAGCACAGCATGTACTACTTCATCAGGGAAAAGGCCTTATATATGCTATAACATGCGGCAACAATACCAACAGGACAGAAAAGCAAATAGGCACCATTGATTTTCCCTGGCTCCTCAAATTCCTTACTAATGCACTTGAGGATGTAAATAATACATACAACAGATTGCTTTAGAGGTGATTGTCTCCTTACTGCATGCATAAGTCAAAAAGCACTATTAGTGCATTAACAACTGAGGATCAGTTCCAGATTGCATAGTTTCTTTGTCTAATGACTGTCACAAATGGGAAACTCAAGAGCTAAGTGACTAAACAAGACCATCTTCATAGCTTATCTCATGAATTGCCTTCCTTTGCATCATAAACATTAAAAAGGGAGTTTATGGGACAAATATTCTAAAAGCTTTTTTAATGCATAAAATCTTTATTAAATAGGAAAAGACATAAAAGGTTTTTATGAAGAGTATTACATTGTTCTTTGTAATCCTTCTAAAATGTACTGGCTATTTTTTTTTTTTTTCCGAGACAGAGTCTCGCTTTGTTGCCCAGGGTAGAGTGAGTGCCATGGCGTCAGCCTAGCTCACAGCAACCTCAAACTCCTGGGCTCAAGCAATCCTGCTCCCTCAGCCTCCCCAGTAGCTGGGACTACAGGCATGCGCCACCATGCCCAGCTAATTTTTTTTATATATTTTAGTTGGCCAATTAATTTCTTTCTATTTTTTTATAGTAGAGACGGGGTCTCGCTCTTGCTCAGGCTGGTTTTGAACTCCTGACCTTGAGCAATCCGCCTGGGCCTCTCAGAGTGCTGGGATTACAGGTATGAGCCACCGCATCTGGCCTGGCTATTTCTTTTTTAACCCAGGCAAGATAATTGTAAACAAACTGATGTTACAAGCCTTACGTGATTGTCTTAAGAATTTGTGTTGTCTCAGGAAGGATAATATATCTTAATCTACTATTGTATCTTTCATTGCTTAATGATGGTAGATGGTTCGGTAGGCAGGATGATTCTTCCTTATAATTCCATATTGTTGATAAATAGCCCAAAGTATCTTCCCCTTGATCATATATTTGTATGTGATCTACAAAATATTAATTGAACCATTTCTTGTTCCAATAGAATCTTTAACAGGGACATACCTTGACTTCGTCACAACAGAGGACTTTTTAATTTAATTTTAGTACCATTGGTTTGTATATCATCTATTTCTGTGGACTTTTTGTCTCTCCCAGCTACCTAAATTATGTTCAATAGCTGGCTTCGGTGAGCATTTTCAATAATAAAATAAACTCAGTCTCTTTTTGGTGAGTAGGTTATATTCTTTCCCTTCCCCCTGAGTGGCATCTGTCCAAAAGCACAAAGCACTGATTAAGTTTTCAGTTAAGATGATGGGATGTATGAGATTTATAAATGGAAAGTTATGACCTAGAAATCCATGGCCTCTGCATAAAAGCCAAGTTAATTTCTAGAATATGTACGAAAATGTAAAATTGATAATAGGTAGGACCATATTACTTCTTTTAAGAGTCTATTCTTTCTAACACTTTAACAGACTTTCCTTCTTGGAACTTAATAAGATTAGATTAGAGACAGTTCTGGTATTTTTTTTTAAATAAACTTTTTATTTTAGAATAGTTTTAGATTTACAGAAAAGTTATAAAGAAATCACCCCCATAAGAAATTACCCCCTTGTACCCCCATAATACGCTAAAATTAAAAAAAAAAGAAAATACAGAGACTTTCTCTATGCCTCATGCCCAGTTTCCTTATTGTTAATATCTTATGTTAATATGTATATTTGTCACAACTAATAAACAAATATTGATTCATTATTAATTAATGTCTACTATTGACATTTTAAAAATACATTAAATTGAAAAGAAAATAATTTATATATAATTAAATGTTTGTTTTTTAGTTTTGAAAGAAAATGTACACAGCAAGAATAGGATTCCATATCAATTCATGATTCTGTGGTTCAATGTAGGGGACTAAATAGTAATGTATAACAAATAAACAACTTTTTTTAGGCTCTTATATTGCAATTTATTTCTATAGTATATTTACTTAGACTTTAAAGTATCATATCTAAAATATATCCTATAAGAAACATTGTGAATTTAGGAAATTTTGAAGAGAAAATGGTCTTCCCATTTGACTTGAAACAATTAAGTATTGTCTTGCAAGGTCAATCACCTCAGTAGTAACAACCATCTAGGAGGACCTCCTGTGTGTCAGTTTTTTGCAAGGTGGTTGACACACATTATTTTGGATTCTATTAACAGCCCTGCAAAGTTTATCCCTATATTATAGGTGCAGAAATTAAAACTTAGCAAAGCAGGTAGCTTAGAGTTATACAGCCAGAAAATAATGGATACAGTTTTAAAGGAGGAAGTAGGAGGGGGGAGGGAAAGAGGAGTATGAAGAGGAGAAAGAGGAAGGAGAGAAAGGGGAGAAAGGGAGGAAGAAGATGAGGGAAAGGAAGAGGAAATCTGTCTATGGGGAAACAATTTCCTAAAGTATAAAGCATAAAAAATCATCTCATGTTTGTAACAGTTAGGAGATTTATTATTTAAATCTTAATTATGATTAGTAGAATGAAGTGTTTTGTCATTTTTGCATTATGTAAATAAGGGTGATTGGTCTAAATTGCCATTTTTGTAGATTAGGTTATTATTTAAAACGTATCACCAGCAGGTTTATCAGGGAAGTGATATGGACCTGGTTTAATACCAAAGGCTGCTATTAAGGATGAAAAATATTAAAGAAGTTTATGTTACAAGCTTTCATCTTTTATAAGGAGATATTTGGGGTGGTTATGTATAAAGATACTGCAAGACAAAAATTGTTATAAAGCCAAATGGTCCATATGAGGCATCTAAAATGACTTATATTATTACCTTAGCATAGTTGTGAGGTTGTATTAGCCAATATTTCTATGTAAGGAATAATGGGAAAATTTCCTTTAGATTTAGTAGAGTGTGTGTGTGTGTGTGTGTGTGTGTGTGTGTGTCTTTGTTGTATAACATAGAGACTTAGGCTCTTTTCTTATACTTCTGACCCTGAATGCCTTTCTTGATTAGGGAGTTATAAGTATCTCTGGGTTATCATCTTGAAAAATATTCCCTCTCTTTGATTACTATATTTTCTGTGTCTGATTGTCATTGCTGGAATCTCTTGAATTTTGAGGCTCTGACAGGGTGCTTTTGCCTATTTTGAAAGTATGCAGAATAATCCAGGTTTATCAAGGTTATTTTTAAATGTAAATATACATTAGATAAAATCTTTAGAAAATGTTTCTGTTTCAGCCTCGTTTATTAAGTAAAAAGTAAGTTTCAATACCAAATAACACACTAGAATTAACTCTAAATGAGAGTTTCTCAGTTGTTTAATTGCTTTTGGATTCAGAATCTTTTTCTTCTTAATCACCAGATACACAACTTGAGATTTCATATTTCAGCCTAAAGAAGCACAATAATATTAAGTTAAGGTTTGATATACTATAGCTGTAACAAAAACAGTGACAAAAAGTTTGTCTGCTGGTATTTCTCACTACATTGCCAAATTTGGTAAAAGTTCATATATGGTAGCAATTTATGTTTTTTGGTGACAGAGAAACATAATTTTACAAACATCTTTTTTTCTTCCAAATAATATTTGAAGAGTGTGAATGATTCTGAAAAGAACCCAAATAAATACTAATCTCAGCCACTATGTTGACTTCTGCAAAAGTAATATGAATGGGAGACACCCAGTGAATAGCTTGGTATCTATCTATAGTTTGCTTCTTCCATGACATTCCATTAGGACATACCCCTATTGATAAAGACCAAGATACACGAGACAAGTGTTATGGAAGTGAACTAACTGCTATTAATCAGCAATCCTGCTCTTTAGGTAGTTGCTTCTGGGTAAATTAAGACCAATCAGTAAACTTTCTTTGATCAAGGTCACCTAAGAGAATCAAGGGCATTATTTTTCCTAGGAAAAACTATTATTAATTATATTCTGCTTTAATCATAATCTCATGTACCCCTAGGGCATCAAAAAATAAATATTACATACCTCCTATGTGCCAGGCATCTTTTTATATACTAAGGATACAGTAATTAAAAAAAAAAAAGACATAAAACCTTGTCTTGCTTATGTAACTACTTGTAAAAAGCTAGACAACAGATAAAATATATAAGGAGATTATATTCTGTGATAGTGGTAAATACTATAGACATAAATAAACGGGGCTAGAACTTTGGAGCAGTAGTTACAATTACAGTTTTTAATGAAATCAGGGAGGCTTCACTGAAGAGGGACAGTTGAACAAAGGTTCCCAGCAGGCAAGGGAGTGAGCCGTGCAGATACTGAGGACAAGAGCATCCAGGTAGGAGTAAGCACGTGCAAAGGCCCTGAGAACAGCACATGTTTGTAAGTTTTAGACATGGCATATGACTTTGCACAAAGAAGGAGTGCAGAACATATTTGATTAAGTCAATAATATCATGTTTCTAGATACTTAAAGTATTTTCCCATACATTATGGGAATCAATGATATTAATATTATCCTTTATTAACTCACAGGTAAAATATGTGAATTTGGCATGAATATTAAAATATTGTTCACATACTGAAAAGAATATGCTTAATGTGTAGGATTTCATATCATTTCAAGCCTTAGTTTTTTCATTTGCTCTTCATATTAATGCTTTAAAAGGTTGTGACTTTCTCTCATAATTAGTTGTGAATTGCTTTTGCTAGCAGTGTAATTGGTTGTGAAATTGCACTCTTTTTTTTTTCTTTTTTAAATTCTCTTCATGCTTTGTGAAGAAAAGCAGTCACTAAATCCTTTTCCTTCCTTTATTTTTTGCTGTGTTGAATAGTTTCATCCAGAAGAGAAAGAGAAAAATCCCTGAAAACATTCACACAAAAGGTCATTTGTCCTATCACCAGCTTGCTGATAAAAGCTCAGGAAGTAAATAGTACTCCCTGGTAAAATAATCACTGATAATGGAAACACCAAACGAATAAGATAAATACCAAATTCTTTAAAATAATAATCTAATGCTGCTCTTTTAAGTTGGGATGCATCTTTTTTTTCTTATGAATCTAAAACTCTAAAGGATTCATTCTCCAAAGGTCTTTCTCTTATTGCTTGTGCTGCAGTTTGAATTAGGTCTTTGTCTTCAGCTATTCTCACACTGCCGAGGGAGCTTCTGGAGAGCAGAGACCCACTGCCTTTCTGAGGAGGTTATGGATTTAGAGCAGACCCTGGTTCCTGCTTCTCATATTGCAGCAGCAAGAGACTAGTGGCAGTGTTCTTTGTGAATAAAACAAAACAAAACAAAAAAAAATAAAGCACACACTAAGTGGTGCAGGCAATGCTGAAAGTGCCCAAATACCACTCATGCCCATGAGCTACATGATTGGCCTTGGATTTAGAAGCCTGAAGGTGAATTATCCTGTTGGGTTCAGATGAGTGCAATTAGCCAGCCAGTTAAGCATTAAAGTGGATATGAACTTGAACTAGAGTATATCTAATGTGCAAACTAATTGTAGCCGTTTTATCTAGCAGGTTCTAAAATTACCCTTGAAAATTAGAACACTTGTCCCTGCAAATTCTTATGAAATAGCCACTGTTCAGACTAGAAAGGAATAAACCCCACAGGTCTTCTGGTTAAATAAATGTTAAGATATTTGCTTTTGTTTGGTGAAAAAACTGTAGCATTGGAATATGTGGATTGGAATACTGAAATTGAACTTTTGGTAAATAAGCGATTTGGGAAATTGGAGCATAATAGCATCATCTATCTGACAAGAATACGATGAAGCTTGAGTGAGGTTGGCAGTGTTCTTGGTGTTCTTTCAGATGAGATTCTGAACTTATTTATTATAAGTCTGGCAATGGGGAAATCTAAAAAGAGAAAAGACATAGCAGACTTCTTCCCAAGAGATGGCCTTGGGAAGATAAGACCTATAAATAAGAGAGATCAAGAGTAAAATAGTGTAATGATTGGCATCATCATCATGACAGAAATAAAACTTACGTGCCAAATACAGAAACTATAATTTTTAAGTTCCAAGGAGGGAAAGATTATGGCAGACTAGCAATTCCTAGAAATTTCTCCCTCCAAGAATGAGATTTGGCATTGGACTCATGGTATGTCAAAGATAGAACAGGATGTAGAGACCAACTGGTCCAGTTTCTCATTGTGCAGGTGTTAGGAATTGCACAGACGTGTAAAGCCACGAGTTAAATGTGCCTGCCAGTGGCAAAGATACCCTTAACACTAGACCAAGCAGTTCCTTCCTCTTTTTATTTGCTCAGGCATGGATTCATTGAGCAAACATTTTGAGTGCTTATATGTTATCCAGATACTGCTCTGGTTATTAAGAATGAAGCCATGGGCAAAATTCACAAAATCCCTTGATGTAATGGAACCATGCATTCTAGTCGATGATATACACAGTGAGTTTAGATTTTTGCAAATAATTTGTCTTAGTGACTATAGTGTAACGGGATTAGGGTGTACAGGTAAGATATTGCAGGAATCTCTACAAGTTGTCATTCACACAGAGAACTAAATTATAAAGAGCTAGCTGTGGTCTAGGTGCGGTGGCTCATGCCAGTTATCCTAGCACTTTGGGAGGCCGAGGCGGGAGGATTGTTTGAGCTCAGGAGTTCGAGACCAGCCTGAGCAAGAGCAAGACCCCATCTCTACTAATAATAAAAAGAAATTATCTGGCAACTAAAAATATATAAAAAAAATTAGCCGGGCATGGTGGCACATGCCTGTAGTCCCAGCTACTCAGTAAAGACTCTGTCTCAAAAAAACACAAAAGTGCTAGCTGTGGGTGAAAAAATGTTCCTGGCAGAGAAAGCACAAAGATCAAAAGCTCTGTGGAAGAAAAAGCTTGACTGGATAGCAAGGAGGACAAATTGGATGGGGCACATTGAGGGGTGAAATCTGATGGTATATACCTCTAGTGTACAACATAAAAATGAGTAGGATTTAAAGAGTGATAGGTAAGAGGAGATGGCATTCAGAGAAGAATAATTTTTGTAAACAAAGGTACAGAATTAAGAAGTAAGCATTGTCCTGTGGTCACTCATTGTTCTTCAGTTGATAAGTTCTCATCTCAATTTGGGAAAGAACAGTGCATTGGTAAGACAAATAAATAAATAAATAAAAAGTAGATGTTATGTTCTCAACATATACACACACAAAATAACATAAATAAATAAAATAGTAACTAGGGGAGATGATGGATACATTAAGTAGCTTAACTGTGATTATTTCACAATGTGTACATGTATCAGAACCTCAAGTTGTACATCTTAAATATATACAATTTTTGTCAGTTAAATCTCAGTGAACATGGAAAAAAATAGAAAATACTATAGGCAACTTGAAGAAAGAGTTTTGTAAAACAGATTCAACCCAACTCAATTTTTAAATTTTTCTCTGTTTGCACTAAAATTTGCCATTCTGCTCATTTTTTAAATATATATGTGCCTCCCTACTCACTTTATGTATGAAGACATTTAGTAGGCTGATGGTTGGAGTGGGAGAGAGGAGACACTTTTCCTTGCTCACATCTGCAGCACCAAAAGCAAAGGAAAGCCTCCGGGGATCACTGTATCAGGCTGCTGAGTGCAGGTCCCTGGGACTTCTCCTTTTCCAAGCCCATCTGCCTTCCTAGACACTTTTCTGAGTAAGCAAGGGCTGATTTCCAGGCAGCACTTACATTGTCAGGTTAGATTTTGTACATCAGAGCATTTATGGGAGACCACATTACCCAGTGAGATTTTACTTGGCAAGGTACATCCTCCTAAAGCAGGAACTAAGAGTTTTATATTACCAGATCCAGCCAGACATGGTGCAAAATGCAATTAACTGATTAGTTTTTTAAAACCACACTGGTGTCTTAAAGCACTTCATTTGAAGCTTTTCCAGGACTGGTGAATATTGGACCCTCAAGTTTGATGGAGAAAGATTTTCTAGGCTATATTCTTCCCTTTCAGCTTCTTGGCAGCATTATTGTCAGAGAATCTTCTTTCCTCTCCATGAGCAAATGCAACAGCCGCTAATCTGGAGAGAGACTGTGCAATTTAAATGGGAAGCTGAGTCATGTTTTGTCTTCTCAAGAAAAAAACACTAGGTTTGGAAAGCGGACTTAGGTATTTTCATTCCATCCCATTGTTGAATATTCTTCACCCTCTTGTGGGTAATCAGGGTGTTATCCTAATTCTTGGAAGAAGATGACATGTTATTTTGTTTGCAGCTTTTTATGATCCAAATGTTTGCACAGTGCAAGAAATACATTCTTTAATTTGACATCCAAATGTGTGCATAGTGCAAGAAATATATTCTTTAATTTGATTGACCAGGATGCCATGAACTCACTGTCTCTTCTAAGCAACAATTGCTTACATATACAGCACGATAGAAATAATTTATTTCCTCATATTTTTCAACTGTAAACTTAATGTGCCCAGTTGTTGACTTTTCTGTTAGAAAATAGAGAATCTTTATATTCAAATGACTTTTAGCAAGTATTGAATTTGAAAGGCTAACTTCAAACATCAAATGCTTTTTAGTGTCCCTTCACCCCATATAAAACAACAAAATGAACCAACTCCCATAATAGTATAAGAATTCTTACAGCATCATTACACCTTAACTTTACATCTTACACTTCATACACCACAAAAAAAATGAAGATTGCAAGATGCTAGTATGCCTTATAATTAGGAGACCATTGGTCACAATGTAATGAAGAGGGGTAGTTTGGAAGTGGACATGGTACCAATAGACATTGTTGTAGTAAGTAGTGGTGGCTGCAAGGATGAGACATGATGATACCAGGTGTGGGCTAACCAGATTAGACTCTTTTGGGTGTAGATAAGACATTCAAGGATATAAAGTAGTATAATTCAAAAACTAGTTACTACATACTAATATTACTTCCCCTGTACCTAATTCCCCTGTATACTCAAAAGAGTTTTGATTTCTTCTTCTTGTCCAAACACATACATATTTTAGTCAGGAGTAAACCAAATCCTGGGAGTATACAACCACTTGCTGTTAGCAAATACTGGAAGACAGTAGGAGATGAAAGCCAAAATGAAATTGTGTTTTACCTGGGAAAATTAAGAAAACATGTGTGTCTAGGATGGTTTCTTATAAATTGATGTGTTTGATATACTTTGTCTTAGCTTCCTAAGAAACCAAAACACAGGGGAAAGGATGATCAACTTTGGAGTATTTGTCTTCATTAAATGCCTGAATGACAGTACAGTGATCTGTCTTCTATGCCAAGCTAAATTGTGAACTATAAAATTGTAGTATTCATAGTTGTAGTAATATCATCTACCCTTCGTAAAATACTTTCTGTGTACTAGGCACTGTGATGAGTGCTTTATATCCTCCATCTTATTTCATCTAAATTATAATGCATGAAGCAAGTACTATTATTTACAGAGAAGAAAACTCACATTAGGAAAGTTGTGGTAAAAATTTGGCAGAGTCACCATGGTAGTAAATGAAGGAGCCAGGTGTCATACCAAAGCAGTTTGGGCTTCAGAAAACAACCAAAACTACAGTAGTATGATGTTGAGCACATCACTTAATTTCCCTGCATTCGTTTCTTTAGCTATTAATTTTTTTTTTCAAAAGTAAGTGTGCCTCCCTGATGAGGCTGTTGTATTAAATAACATAATGCCTATAAATTCTGACAGCTCTGCCTAGCATATAGTAGGCTGGTACTACTAGCTAGTGTGGCATATTTCTACTACAACTCCTTTAACTGGCAGCTGCTCATCTGAAGCTTTCATTTTTCCAGAGCATTTTGATATTTCCTTGAATAGATTAATTTGAATCTGATGATATGATGTTATAGCTAAGATTCTAATCTTGATACAAAGACCCAAACTAGGATATATATGATATAAACAAGCATGGTATACAGAGGATATAATGGTTTGTGTGGGTAACACATACAGTTGACCCTTGAATAACATGGGGATAAGGGAAGTCAACCTCTAGCACAGTCAAAAATGCATGTATAACTTTTGACTCCCCCAAAACTTAACTACTAATAGCCTGCTCTTGATTGAAAATGTTACCAATAATAATAGTTTATTAACACATATTGTACACAGTATATGCATTATATGCCATATTCTTATAATAAAATAAGTTAGAGAAAAGAAAATGTTATTAAGGAAATAATAAGGAAGGGAAAATATGTTTATGATCAAGTGGAAGTGGTTCCTCATAAAGGTCTTTGTTCTCACCATCTTCACATTGAGTGACTCAGGGAGAGGAAGAGGAGTGTTTGTTCTTGCTGTCTCCAGAGTGACAGAACCAGAAGAAAATCCACAAATCAATGGATTTGTGCAGTTTAAACATGTTCAAGAGTCAACTGTATAGATATGTGTGTGCGTTTTCTTGTTGCTGGTGCAAATTACATATTTAAACCATTTTACTGTGACCTGTTGATTTTCTCCTAAGTCCCTATTTTAGAAGACTTTGAAAAAAAAGATATCTAAGTACCCTGAAAATAGACTGTGATTTGCACATCCTTCAAAATTAATGTGTAGGATGTCAAAATGAAGCCAGATGAAAGAAATGAGATTGCTTATTTTTAAAATCAAACTGTATTATCATTTATACTAGTTATTCTATAGCACCTATATAGTTTTAAAGTTGGGTCAATTCATCATGGAACTTGAACTCACCAAAGCCTGGATCTGGAAGTTTTACAGAACTGCATGTATATATATATTTTTTTTCAGAGTTCATGGATCTTTTTTTTTTTTTTTTTTTTTTTTTAGCGTATCATGGGGGTACAAGTGTTAAGGTTACGTACATTGCCCGTGCCCCCTCCCCCCTCAAATCAGAGCTTCAAGCATGTCCATTTCCCCAACATTGCACATCTTACTCATTGTGTTTGTATATACCCATCCCTTCCTCCCCCCTCCCCGCTGCCTGACACCCAATAAATGTTATTCCTATGCTTATGCTTGTGATATAATATGTGTAATTTACATTATGCCACTAATTTTTTCTTAGCACAAGTTCTGAGGTGAGATTGCCAGAGTTTGAATCTGTCTCTACCATTTATTATTAATACTATTTATGCTTAAGCAAGTTATTATATTTAGATTCTCTGCATATGACTCGCTCACATGTACAATGGAGATAATAGTCACTTAAATAATTAGGAGTATTGTGAGGATTAGAGTTTATGTGTCTGCCATGTAACAATCCTCAATCAATATTAGCTGCTATTAATATAATTATTATCAAAATCATCATTCTTATTCTCATTTTTAGAAAATAGTTTATTGAAAAAGAGACTGAATCAGTAGATGAATCCTATAGTTAATCTCTAAATTATGTTAATATTATATTTTCCCATCAATAAAATAGAAATAATACTTGTCCTGACTATCTCATTGGGTATGTTTTGAGGATCTAATGATGTTCCACTGGTGTAGGTGGCGTGGGAATTGCCAGGTGTTATGTAAACACAAAGTGTTATTGATGTTTTATCAAAAAAAATGAGCCTGGGAGAGAGGGATGATATTTCATATGGAACAGTCCACTTTAAGAAACACAGGAGATTTTCATGAGGTCTTGGGTATAGACAGGTAGATATCTGGAGCTCTAGCTCAAAATAAGAAAATATCAAAAAGGCATGAACATACTGACATGAGAAATTTATGTTTTACACCTACTTGGGGAATATAAAATGCTTTTTATGAGCAAGTATGGTTGAGATAAAGATTATAATTTATAATGGGGAAGAATTTCTTATTTTCCGTTGAGCACATTTTGAATTTTCACTGGTACTTTATCTAATCGGTGATGTATGATATATATGTTATTGCAGAGCTTTCACCTTTCAGAAATGTGCAAATCAGTTTGGTATACACTGCAAGTCCTGAGACTAGTAAGGCATAAAACTTCATATCTCCTTACAGAAAAGCATAATAAATATTGTGAGGGTGGAGAAAGAAAAAAGGAAATTGAGAGAGAAAAAGAAAGAGAGAGTGGGCAGGAAGTGGATGCCAAAGTTTGGCATTATTTGTTTTCTAGAGAAAAGAACAGCATAGAGTAATTTGTGGTTGTCACATTTGAACACACAAAATCAAAATTTTTTTCAAAAATCAATTTGCTTTGTGGATGGTTCCATTTTTGCTTTTGTAATTTTCTGAGTAAAACACATTTTTTAATCTTTGCTGACAATCCTTCCTATCTGAAAATCTGAGCTATCTGTCAGAAATCATTATGTCAACCATACACTGTGCCATGTGATATTTTGCATTTATATTGAGTCTTTCAATCAATAAAAAAAAATTAGAGTGCTTTAAGGATCATTCTTGCACAGTAGCAAAAGGAAATCATAGTTTAAGACTAAGTGGCTTTTCATATTTTACAGAGCACACTGGAGAAATTTAGTACAACCCAAAAGAATGGCACTCCTGGGTCTGAGTGTAGGCAGTGTTAGTGTCAGGGAATTATGAATTGTTTAATGCTGAAGGATACTTTAGAGAGCAAACCAGGTCAACATCCCCATTTACAGATGAGAAAACAGAGCCACAAAATAGACTGGTTCAATGGTTCTGTTCTCAAAGTGGGATTTCTGCAGCATCTGTATCTCCTAGGAATACATTAGAACTGCACATTCTTGGAGCCTGCTCAAAGACCTACTGAAACTCTGAAATCAAGCCCAGCAATCTGTATCTTAACAAGCCCTCCCAGTGATTCTGATATACATTATAGCTCAAGAACCACTGGACTAGATAGTAATCTTTCTAACACCTATCCCGGTGTTTTTCCCATTGTACCATGCTGCTTCTCCTCTTCTCTTTCAATGAAAGTCTTCCTCTTTAGGACTGAGTGGAATGAGACTCTAAACTCAACTGTGTCCACATGCACAAAGCACAGTGGGAAAACCAAGGAAATGATTTTGTAATACAGTCCTAAAAACACCTTTGCCTGATTTGAGAATCGTTAGATGAAAGTACTATTCTTAAAGCCTTAACAATGTAGATAATTGTCTAATTTCCCTAATTCACAGAATTCTGATTATCCTAGAATCTCTAAGAGACATTCAGGGATTCTACTTTAGCCTCATATTATTTAGAAAGAGCCCTAATAGCTTGATTAAAATGAGTCAATCGTATATCTCTTCACCTGTTTTGCATCCAGATTAATAAACAACTGCAAAAACTAGTAAATGGAGCCTGAGCTATCTTTTTAGTTTTTTTAATCCATCCAGCAAATACAAATACATCCTTAACTACATTGTAAACTTATGTATATTGCTCTGAATTATTAATGGGTATTTTAGAATGCTGAGTATGGAACAAATGAGAATTAATACATTTTGAATTTAATCACTAAAAGTAGATTGCTATTACTAAACTCTGAATAATATGTAAATTATCCTTTTGATTGGCTTAAATCAGTTTACTTAGATTCATTGTAATTCTCCCGTAAAATAATTGTAATGGGCTTTTTGCAAACAAATCAGGTACACGTTTTTCATCAGTGAATGCAAGAAGAAACAATGAGAATATTCTTTGAAGACAGAAGCCAATTTTCCATGAAGCTAATAAACCCATAAACTCAGGGCCCTTCCAAAACCCAGTGCCTAATTTTGAACTTGTAATTTTTAATTATTTTTCTTAAAGAGGGACCTCAAAATTGTATAAGCTTCAGGCCCCACAAAATCTAGATCCACCTTTGGCTAGGGAGTGTTATGTACTCTGTCTGTGGGCAGAAATACTTTACATGTTGCACGAGGTAAAAGCCTTTTCATTTATGTCCAATGAACATTGAACCAAAATGAGTACCCATGTCAGTTTTAAAGCTGGTAGAAATTGTTTCTGTATAAGCACCTTGACAGTTGCAAGTGGCTTTGGATTAGCATTAGACTGGGTTGTCAATCATTTCTTTAGCATTTTAGATTTCCTTTCTCTTGAGAAGAGATAAACAAGAAGCACTTAGCAGCTTACCATGACATTAGGCAATGGAGCATGTATTCACACACTTATAAGTGTCTAAATGCTTTCAAAAGAAGGGCAACTTTACTTTTGGTCAGTTCTGGCCCCAGGAATCCAAAAACACTTTTTAGTTTAAAAATTTGAAGAGAAAGCATCTTGATTCAGATCTGAAATCAATGCCAAATGTTTGTTAGATAGATATATCTTTGATTTGTTTGTATGGCTTACATCTCTGATGTCTTAGAATGACAGCATGATTTACATCTTCATTTTAGGGAAAGAATGGTTTTCTTATCATTCAAGGAGACAAAAAAATGATTCAGTTGTAAATATGACCCAGTTGAAGTAGTTTGGATGTTATAGCTAATTTCAAAATTCCCAAGGGAAGGATTGCGTGATTGCTATGGTCTTTTTTGGTTAGTATTTTAAAGGTGAAATGCTGCCAGCAATGCTTTTAAATCATTCACTGCTACAGAAGGGAGATATGAGGGAAAAACAAGCCATGTTAGCATATCTAGATAATAAACAGAAGCAATGACAGCACTCAACATTCTAACACACTCTGTATGTGTTCACATACAGAGGCTTAGATCCATTTAGAGTTTTAGACTCATTACCTCTTTCCTCAGCATTATTATTAACCAGTTGCCATTTAGTCCAACTTAATTAATCTCTCTAAGCCTCAGTTTTTTCAACTATCAAAGGAAAATAATATCTACTACAGATTTTTGAAAATAAAGTATATGAAACTTCTAGGACGGTGCCTGGCACCCAGTCAACAAATAATAATGCAAGACAGACTTTATAGCATTTTCAGTGAATAAATTGGGTACATGAGATCATTTTGTATACATGAGATCACCTGTGGGCATCCAAGTTGAGAATGAAAGTTGCCTCTTGCCTACTATACTTGTCTGTATTTGAGTAACAAAGACTGGTGCTTTTGTTGACATAGTTGAAGGAGTAAATGGTAAGAGCAGGAGGGACAACTAACTGCCATGTTCTAACTATTTTCTCTTAATAACATAACAGATGATATAATCACTTATAAGGAATAGGTTGCACTTTGTCGTGTCACTTTATTTTGAAAGCTGGTGGCTCGTTAAATTTCCTGCCATTCATGGCTAAGCGTGAGCTCTGTGGGTCTCCAAAGAAGCATCATACATGATTCATGTGGTGCTGAAAAACTAAGCTGGGTTCCAGAGGTTTATTAATGTTTTTTTTCAAAGTCATAGAGGGATCACAATTTAAGATTAGTATTTCTCATCACCTTCTCTTTGCATTTTTCTTTAATCCTCATTCAGTAAGAAGTTGGGCTAGGTTAGGTTTCTCCAGAAAGTAATATGCTAGCATAAGATTCCAATAAGACCAATGCTACCCAAGGGCAGAGTATGCAATTTGAGGTGTGCTCCATGGTTTGTGGTTCTGCTAATGTTTTGTTATTGTTTTTTAATTACCCAACAGCTTGCTACAATGACTGAAATCTCTACCATAGGAATTGCTTTGTGCATTGAGATATTCTTTTCCAGAATGCCACAAAAAAAGGTTCATATTTGGCCTGGGGTGGTTTAACTTGGTCAGTGGGAAGACTTGATTCTTCTATTTCTAGACACTTATACAACTTATTGTGATTAGTTTCATTTCTCTTTGGCCACCAGGAAAACTGTGTTAAATTAAATAGATAAAAAATGTATTAGATCATATTAATTGACATGCTGTGTCATGATTAATGCCATAGTCCTTTTTAACCTAGGACTTTTCTTAAGCTCCTAAGGACTTGCACAACTTTGAGAATAGAGCCATCTTAGAGATGAACACCAGTTCTAATATACTAGCACTAGTCAAAAGGATAATTTAAAAAATAGATTAGTAGAAATTCTAGAGGGTTCAATATGAGATTAATTGGTAACTTTTCATTAAACTTGTATTCAAGTAAAAAAATTTTAAAGACATTATATACAAATAATACATGTTCATTGTTATGAAAATAATACTATAAAATATAAACATATTATAACAGCTAATATGTGCTTAGTTCTTACTATGTACCAGAAACTTGGCTAAAATTTTATATTATGACGTAGGTAGGTATTATTATTCCCATACACAGTTAAGAAAATGACAGCTTCAGGAAGTTAAATAACTTGCCTTTGATCACACACTTTGTAAATAATGAGGTTGGAATTTGAACTTAGGTACACTGGTTTCAGAATTATGACTCTCAACCACTACGTTTTACAAATTCAACCCAAGTTCATGACTCCTTGTTAACATCCTTCCAAACATTTAGTTATATATATGAATATTTGTATGCATGTACATGTATATTGATATATAAAATTTTATATAATGAAATCTTACTTCATATGTTGCTATGTAAACTACCTTTTGTTCAATGATATGTCATGGGCCTCATTCTATGTAAAAAAAGAATTGGCATACATAACTTTAATGGTTCTATAATATTATATTCTATATCTCAAAAACAGAGCCCTATTGATAAATACATGTTCTACCCTATTTTGTAAATAGGGAGATACAGGTAAGTTCCCTAGAAAATCCTTTTACATGTACTCTCTATACAGACGAGATTGTTTCCATAGGGTAAATCCTAGTAGAAGGACTACTGGGGCAAAGGATATAACCATTATATATTTTGCTGCATATTTCTAAGCAATTAAACAGAAATTTCTCCTCCCACCAACAATGCAAGGGGGCAGTATCCCATCTTTAAATGTTCTTTTCAAAATTAAATTATAATAGCATTTTTTTTAAATTGGCTAATTGGAATTGTTTGAAGATGGAATTATTTTCAGTTTTTATTGTCATTTGTGTCTGGGGAATTAGTAAGCAAACTTGTATTTTTAAATAGTCTTATGATTCAAACGAATATTTACAAACTTGAACTCTTAGACTCTCATCATATTAGTAAAATTTATGATACCTTTCTGTGTCACTTATATTGCTCATTTTAAAATCCATTTCTTCTTTATAAAATAGAATTATTATATTTGTATTCTATAAAGTTTACTGCCAAAAATTTTAAGGTAATCTCTTAATGTTTCTGAGATGGAGTAAAATATTGTAGGACTGTGTGGCTGGTTTCATATTGCAGTAAAAATCACTTTATCTAAAAGCCTTTCCTGGAGGATATTTTTATGAGATAAATGGTTTCCTATTTTAGGTACATTGTTTCCCATAAAACAATAAATTCTAAATGTGTTAGCATTGTACATTTTCATCAGATGAGTTAATCTGCAGACCTAAAACTTTTAAAAAGCAAAAATATTTCCGTATAATATTACCATAAAAAACAATACCTTGCTAGTGTTTCTAGTCAAAACACAAATATACAGACATACTAACTTTTTCAAGTCAACCATATACTTTATTTTACCATTCTTAAATAATATTAATGTTGTGTAGTCTTCTTATAATTATGTGCATTTATTTATTATATTTACTAAAATATTAAATATGGTATTCCTATTGAAACACTGACTGATTAAAGAAATTAGGCACATTATTGAAATTTCATCATGATAGAAGATAGAGATATGTAGTTGACTTTTTCCATTTCTATCACTTTTACCACTTACAAGTTGACTTTATGAATTTGTCAGGATTTATGAAGCAATATACTTGCCAAATTGTACCATCCTATAAACAAAAGCATCCAAAGCCTGAAACAGCTGACATCGTGGAGTTTGGTTGTTTCAGTTTTGATCACCTGTGTTTCTTCTGGTTCCATATGTTGTTTATATTTGTCTAAGTTACATTTTTATCATTGGTTACTTACTTAGTTCCTCTCTTGTGGTATTTCCATGCTTCCTGGAATATTATTTGATATACTCAATTGACATGCAGATTTTTCAAATTTGCTATATTAATGAAGGTGCTAAGTCACCTGGAAGTTGTTTCTGTGACAGTTAGGCCTCACCGAGATGGACAGATTTCGTGTTTTTTTAGAATTCTCTAATCATGTTCATTTTCAGGCTATAATTACAGGCCAGAGGTTTATAAGTTATAGTCTGTTAAATTCTTCCTTCTAGAGAGTTGTTGAATCAGTGACATAGTATTCTTCATCCCTATTCTCTCCTTTAGTTATTTCTATCAAATTTCATGATAGGTATTATTAAATAAATCCAAGCACATTTCAATTAGATCATTGGTAAATGTCCATCTTTACAAAAATTTCTTTTATACTCCTTTAATCTGCAGACTTACATTCAAGTGTCCAAGTTAATAACGTGAATTTTTAAATGTTATAATTGCCTTCAGAAACCATATTGTTTTAGGTTTTAATTTACATTCAAATATTTTTCTAGAGATAATGATAATCACTTTTCCTTGTCATTTTCTATTTTTAAAGATTTTTTTTCTTCAATCCTCATCTTTTCACAGCCCCAAATTTTGTCTAACATGACTATATTTTTTCATAGTAAGTAAAGAAATACAAAGGAACAGCCTAGAATAGTTTAATCCATCTTTGTTGGGCAGTGGTGAGAGGGCAACATTGAAGTTTGCCTTCTCACAGAGCCAAGAACTTTAGGATTAGTGTAACTGAGAGAGGGTTGATTCTTTCAAATAAATAAGCCCCTTAATTAAGCATACTGTCAGTAAGAAATTGTCTATTTATCCTTTAATGTCTTTCAGTGATTGCTTTGGAATGAGATATTAATGCCAAAATCTTCAATTGAGTCTGTAGGAAGATATTGTGTTATTTATGCAAACTCTATAAAGAAGTCTGTGTTAATTATAGTGATTTTTTTCCTACTTTATATTTGGAAATCTTTGAAATTATGCTTTAATTAAATTATGACTAACCACAGACCGTTTAGCATATTTAAGTCAGTTTCATGTTGTGAAAGTGTGTTAATTTTACCCCACTGTTGCCATTTTGCTGTTTTTCCAGAAGAGTTTGGGATCAGTTCCCTTGATTTTTTTTTTTCAACAATAGCTGTTTTAGTAATCCAGGGGTAGTATTAATCCATTTGTGAAATGCATGTGAAATTAATCCACATAGAAAAGGTGAAGTGTGATGTCTTCCATATATTTGGTAACAATTATTCAATGTCTTTGACTCTAAAACATTAACATAAATGTTTCCTTTGTTATTCAGTTTTGTGTTACTGTTATAGTAAGGAAGATAAAATTTCAGAAAGAGTAACATGTCACTACAGTACCTAAAAAGGGAGCACAGCTTTTAACAAAATGTTATGTTTTAATTACACCATATTCACTGACTTTAATTGGTAATGAAACTAATATCTGGAATACAAAGTCACAAATGAAAGAGAAAGCATAACATTTTGACTAGATTTTATTAAGTCCTCTTCTGATCTATTAACTATATCAGAAGACTGGCCATTGTTAACTAATTCTGTGGTAATAATTTCATTTTCACTATGTGTACATTTAATTTTAAAATGTTCATATTTAAGCCAGTAAATTTCTCTTATGACCATTAGCACTAATAGACTTTAACAGTTTTTGCCATCACTTCTAAGAGATCTTCCTTAAACACCCTGTGTAAAGTATACCCTACCCCAACACAAGTCATTCTTTGACATGGCATCTTCTTTTATTCTTCTTATAGAGTTTATTAATAACTCTATTAATGTTATTAATAAAATAATAACATTATTTTATTTTCTTATTGCTAAATTCTTGTCTGTTTCAAATAATATCATCTACCCAGTAAAATACAAAAAATAATAATAATAATAAGTTCTTTGAGACAGGAATTTAATCAGTATTATCTATGCTATATCTGTAGCAACTAGGACAGTGCTTATCAATTATTAGGTGCTCAGCATGCAATTGTGTAAATCACTGATTTACACAATTAGCACAAAGGTGCTAATAGTTTTCCATAAACGTGTATGGCTTTGTTTGTGTGTGTGTGTGTATATGTATTCTCAAATTACTGTGCTAATTGCTATGATGGATACAAAGTTGATCAGACAATGATAATATCATTGACAATCTTCTTGCAAAAAGGGGGAGCTAAAATATGGGAATGAAACAAAACTAAAAGCAAAAAGAGATGCAGATAAAGCATATCAGCAATGTTAGGAGATAATAAAATTGTTTTTTCCTTAAATGGAACATACTGCAGAGAGTATGCCATTTACCCTGGTCTTTGGTGGCTTAAAATTTCTTGAGCAAATGTCAAGTTAATTTTGAAATAATTACTGGAAAAGTGCTGAGGCAGAAAATCATTTTAATGTGAGTAGTATAAATTATTCCTCAGGTGCCCTTAAGGTTTGCATATGTACTATAATGGAGCTTAGACAAGCTAAATTTTGCAGTGAAACTTTCATGTTTTGTAGGATTAATTCACAATATTTAATGGTATGGCATATTATATAACATTTACAGAAACTTTTCCTCACTCTCTTATTTGAAATGAGAATCAATCCTGTTCAGTTGGGGCTTTGAAAATCTCTTGATGAGATATAAATTATAGTTAGAGTAAGAACTGGAATTCCACAGAGCATATTCTATCTTTAACTGTAGCATTGATAGCACTTAATCAGACATTTGTAGTCAAGTTACTTATATTTACTTTTTTTTCCACTCAGAAGTAACATTTTCCAGGTATTTTTGGAGAATTAATTAGTTTCCATTAATTAATTAGTTTCCATTATCACTTCAATAACTCTGTTGAATCTCAGGGTAACTCATTGTAATGGTGTGGACCTCATTTGCCAAGTGGAATACAATAGCCTTTTGTTTGAATAGAATTCTTCTGTCAATTTTAGTCAATTAACTGGAGTGATTTTTAAATGCCTACCTTATAAACTACTGTGAACCAAGACTCTGTAGAGTCTCTCCAAGAATAGGCTACTAGGTCCCTATATTCAAAAACTAAAATCCAGCGGGGAAGAAGAAACCAATTTACCAAACCATCTAAAATGAATACAATATGTAATTAAGATTCCACAATATGGAAATAGACCTTTAACTTCCTAGTTAAAAAAACAAAAAATGTAAAAAAAAAAAAAAAAAAATTCCACAATATGTAGTATAAATAGTAAATGATAGGAAAAGTCCCAGGATAATTGATCCCAAAGTTCACAGAGCTGCATTCTCATAGTATACTATACTAAGTGGGAAGCTATTTACATATTTATCATCCTGCTTGAATGTCTACTCTTAGTTGTCAAGATTTATGGAGTGTCTGAGGAGGGAGGGGAATGGGCAGAAAGAGTTACGAAAACAAATCACTTAGGAGTGTGTAACAAATTTCAGCTATACATGTCCATATGTTTTCTCATTTAATCTTAATAATTATCTCAAAAATAGATTTACTTGTGCACATTTTAAGTTTAGAAAATTGACAATCAGAGAAGAGAAACAACTTGTATTAAATAGCTCATCTAGGAAATGGTGGAGACAGACTTTGACTCCTCTTTATCAAACTATTCTCTTTCTGCACCATCATAAAACCTATTTGATTTCTTTAAAAAAAAAGCTATAATAGCAATAAAATACAAAGGTGGTTATTGTGGGTGTTTTAGGATTTGGTTAGTTTTCATTAATTAGTTTTCTTTATTTTGTGATTTACTCCAGTGAGATTAAGAATAGCATGTGACAGAATGGGTCTTATTAGCAAAATACATGATAAACTGTAATAAAAAAATCTCCATTCAACAGGACTCATGGTCTCTTCTTTCAAGAAATTCATAAACTTAACATAGGGCATAGATAAACATCAGCAATTATAAAACAACAAATATCAATAGTAAACTTTGAACCATTTTTTTTCTTTTTGTGATTATTCTTTCCTTCTTTATTATCACTTAAATTCTTACTCCAAAGGGCAGTTTGATAGAGGAAAATAAAGTTGAAAAGAATAAAGTAGGATTGTGCTCCTTTGCATAATTTATTAAAAATAATATTTAAAAGTTAATGCAGATTGGTAAAATATACTTTGGTGAAGTTATACAGTACTCCAACAAGAATCTGTTTCCCTTATGACTCTAATTAGCATGTTACATTTTCTCAAGGGGTAACAACTTGGTGCTTTGCTTTATTCATTCAAAATGAAACCAATTTTCTTAGTTTTAATCTTTCCTATAAATGGCTTAAGGTTATTTGTAGAAAACTTTATAATACATGCATAATGTACATACTTACCTACTTTCTGGGAATTCCTCTATAGCCATTTACTTAAACATGCTAGGAAATGTGTATGAAAATTCAGCATCATGCATATCTAAAAGAGGTGGAGTCTGCACATTTAAAAGATCATTCACCATGATCAAGTGGGATTTATTCCAGGGATGCAAGGATAGTTCAACATATGCACATCAATAATTGTGATGCATCACATCAAAGGGTTGAAGGACAAAAACTATATGATTATCTCAATAGACACAGAAAAGGCATTTCATAAAATTCAACATCCTTCATGATTAAAACCCTCAATAAACTAAGTATACAAAGAGTGTATAAGTTAATGCAATAGAGACCACATATGACAAACCCAGAGCCAGCATTATACTGAACAAGGAAAAGCTAAAAGCCTTTTTTTAAAAAACTAGAGAAAGATGGAGATGATCACTCTCACCACTCTCACTCAACATAGAACTGGAAGTCCTAGCCAGAGCAATTGGGTAAGAGAAAGAAATAAAGAGCATCCAAATTGGAAAGGAGAAGTTAAATTGTCCGTTTGTAGATGACATAATCTTATATTTAGAAAATACTGAAAACTCTACCAAATATGTCTTTAAATTAATAAACAAAGTTGCAGGAAACAAAATTAACATACAGAAATTAGTAGCATTTCTATACACCAACAGAAAGTTAATGGAAAAATAAATCAAGAAAGCAATCTGATTTACAATAGCTACAAAAAAATACTCAGGAATAAATTTAATCAAGGAAATGAAAAGAAAATTATAAGGAAAATTATAAAAACACTCTCTACAAGGAAAATAATAAAAACACTAATGAAAGAAGTTGAAGAGGTCATAAAAAAGTGGAAACAGATCCTATGTTCATGGATTAGAAGAATTAGTATTGTAAAAATGACCATACTACTCAAGGCAATCTACAGATTCAATGCAATCCCTACAAAAATACCAATAACATTCTTTCCAGAAACAGAAAAAAAAAATTCTAAAAGTCACATGAAACCACAGAAAACTATGAATAGCCAAAGCAATCCTGAACAAAAAGAACAAAGCTGGAGGCATTATACTCTCTGACTTCAAAATATACTACAAACACCATGGTACTGGTATAAAAACAGATTATAGACCAATGAAACAGAATAGAGAAGCCAGAAATAAATCGACATATTTATAGCCAACTGATTTTTAACAAAAGCACCAAGAACATTCAGTAGGGAAAAGATAGTTTCTTCAATAAATAGTGCTGAGGAAAAAATGGATATCTATATACAGGAAAATGAAACTAGAACTTTGTTACCATATTATACAAAAATCAACTCAAAATGGATTAAAAACATAAATGTAAGACCTGAAATTTTGAAACTACTAGAAGAAAACATAGGGGAAGCAAACATTTCAGAACACTGGTCTGGGCAAAGATTTTTATGGGTAAGATCTCAGAAGCACAGGGTACAAAAGCAAAAATAGATGAATGAATGTTTATCTTGATTATATCAAGATAAAAAAGCTTATTCACAGCAAAGAATCAACAGAGTGAAGAGACAACCTATGGAAAGGGATAGAATATTTGCAAATTATCCATTAGATTGGGGATTAATATTATATAAAGAGCTCTAACAACTCAAAAGCAAAAGAACAAATAATCAGATCAAGATATGAGTAAATGATCTGAATAGACATTTCTCAAAAGAACATACAAACAGCCAATAGGCATGTGAAAAAAAATGCTCCACATTAAAAGAATATAGACTAATGGCCAAGAAACATATGAAAAAATCCCCAACATCTTTAATCATTAGGAAAATGCAAGTCAAAACCACAAAGAGATATCATCTCACCCCAGTTAAAATGCCTATTATCAAAAAAGCAAAAAATAACCCATGCAAGCAGGGATGCAGAGAAAGATGAACATTAGCACACTGATGGTAGGAGTGTAAATTCGCACAGCCATTACAGAAAACAGAATGGAAGTTCCTCAAAAACCTAGAAATAGATCTATCATATGATCCAGCATACACTGTTGAGTATATATCTAAAAGAAAGGAGATCAGTCTATTGAAAAGATACCTGAACACACATGTGTATTGTAACACTATTCACAATAGTAAAGACATAGAATCAACCTAAGAAAATGTGATACACAATGGAATCCTATTCAGCTGTAAAAAGAAATGAGATTCTGTCATTTGCAGCAAAATGGATGGAACTTGAGGGCATTGTGTGAGGGCATTCTGAAATAAGCTTATTTCACTTATGTCACAGAAAGACACGTATTGAATATTCTCACTTACGTGTGGGAGCTACAAAAGTGTACTTCAAGGAATAGAGTAGAATGATGATTAACAGAGGCTCAGAAAAGTGGCAGTGTGGGATGAAGAGAGGATGGTTAATGGGTACAACCCTACGGTTAGAAGGAATAAGTTCTAGTGTTCAATAGCACAGTAAGGTGACTATATTTAACAATAGTTCATTGTATATTTTAAAGTAGTTAGACGATTTGAAATGTTCCAAACACAAAGAGTTGATGGGTATTCTAATAACCCTGATTTGATCATTACACACTGTATGCATGTATCAAAATATCACATGTGTCCCATAAATATAATTATTACATATCAATACAAAATAATAACTAGGCAGAATCTGGAGAGGAAAAAGAAAGTATTTAGATTTCTAGCAGCTGTTCCCATCATGAGAAAAAGGCTGTACCTGTATTCACATCTTCTTGATCCCTAGTATTATTCACGTCCCAAGATAGAGTAGGCATTTCTCAGGAGAACTATAGATATTTAGGAATGGTATGATTTATAAATACAAATACAAAAGTCAACTCTGATTAATTCACAAACCCTGTACCCAAGCATCACTAAAAAAGGGTCTATTGTGTCCTTTAATATTCATTTATTAAGCCTTTTCCTAGGAAAAATATACTCACACAGTCCTTGTTTTTATCACCTGAGAAATATAGGAGTTGACTTCTTCTAGTTGGAAGATTTCTAAAATTTAAAAACGCTTCTCCCAAATAGAAAGACCATAAGCATTCTTTCCAGAAAAAGAAAATAAAGAATCAAACCTCAGAAAAAACTTTCCTAAAACAAATCTGTAATGAATAGCAGCAGTTTGATTCTTCCTTTAGGTGTATCTACATAGTTTGGGAGAAGTAAATTACCCATTAAAAACATTCATTCTGTGTCAGGATTTTCTCTCTTTACCCAAGCCAAGTATACATTACAGTAAGTCCATAGAGAGTCTATGTTTCTAAGTTAATCTTTGCCTTATATTGAAAGATAAAGTAGGGAAGATTTGAAGCAACTTCCTCTGCCATTGAATTACAGTATTAATATGCAAAAATTATGCATGATATTTGTATAGTGTTACTTTAGTATTAAATATTGTACAGCTTAGGGTAGTAGGATTACTTTCACACAGTAGATTTACACATGCATAGCTGGCTTTTCATTTAAATACCAATCCAACTGGCAGCATAGTATTTTTGAAATAATTTGTATTTACTAATTCTGGCTCCAGTAACAGTGTACTTGATCTTGACAAGTTTCTCTGAGCCTCAACTTTCTCACTTGAAAATAGAAATTTTGAGAGAATGATTTTTGAGGATTATTTGAGTGATAATAGACATACTAAGAATATACTCATAACCTGTTGGTACCTTTCCACACCATATACATGTGGATTTAAACAGACTCAGAACATTTACTTTGTTTTCTTATATATAATTGCCATAATTTCCCTAAGGTAACCAATCATTAGGAAGTCAAAGACAGAATGATTCAGAGATGTTGATTGAAGCAAGTGCAAAGTTCATTGGCCATGTCCTGGCGGGACTGTCTCTTGACAAATTTATCAGAGATTAGAACCTTCTCATCCTTTTAAACCAGGAAACACCTTTTGAATCCTAATGTGTGTTAGCCATTGTTCTAGGCATTGAGTATACAGTACTTATTTTTCTTAGGATCAGACCTTGGTTTTAGTGCATCTTCCAAAACACTATTTTCCATTCTTCTGAGTTGATCTTATCAGTTTCATCTGTCTCCTTGGATAAAAACACCTAAACCTTTTAACCTAAAACAGAGATTTGGAAATTTAAATATAAAAATCGCCTGCAGTTTAAAATGCAATTTCCTGAGCCCTATCCCTAGAGATAATGATTCAAATTCTGAAGTAGGGACCAGGAATAGGCATTATAACCATCTGTTCAAGAGATTCTTATCAACAAGCTTCTCCACAGCTGTATTTCTCAGTTTAACTTGTGATGTTTATAGACAAAGTATTCCAAAAGCTACCTATAAGATTTATGAGTGATTTCTTCTTGAAATAAAACAAACAGAAATTCTGATTATAATCAAATTTCCAAATGAACATATGCCAATTTGGTTGATATATGCCAATCTATGATTAGAAAATTAAGTGAAGATTGGGATTCCAGACATAAGCTCTTGTTGGTTATTAAGAAGGCAATCAGAAAGATTTCTTTTATGTGTCTTGTGAACCACAATTAAAATAAATAAATATGGCTTGAGCTTTCAATCAAGAGGCTAAGAAATCTATACTATCAGTTACAACAATCATATGTTGATGGTAGCCCAAGAATGAAGTTACTTCCTTTTGTTCTTAATAATACTATGAATATTTTAAATATACAAAAAGTTTTGGAAAGATTCTAATTAAAAATTTGATATAAGGGTTTTTTGTGGGGTTGGTTATGTTTGTCAGCTGTGAACTTAATATAAGTATACCTAGATGAACTGTTGTCTTCTTTCAGAACCATTTCTTGTCATTAGACAGGCTACAGGGGAATGATATTTTGTTGGTAAGTTACTAACAATATTCACGAATTAGGGTGCCCTATCAAATAGAGTCAACTGTCATGTTAAACAGCTGTTGTGTACTTATCACTTTGCTAGCTTCTGATGATAAAAGGTATAAGACAAGACAAATGAGAGGGAAAATGTCTGATGTGACTCAGTTTTCACTACTAAAAACTTTTAGTAATCTGGGAGGAAAATAAATTTTGTTGAAACATCTAATGAAGAAAACAATAGACTATTTGGTGTGATTAATAGTATAAAATGGGCATCTACTGGGCTATGTACCTTCCCTTTACATTTCCCTTTGGAAATACTTTTATATGTTTAAGTGCAAAACCAGCAACAAAGAAAATAAAGTACCTAGGAATATCTTTAAGGAGGTGAAAGACCTTCTGTAGGGAGAACTACAAAACATTGAGGAAAGAAATTGCAGAGGATGTAAACAGATGGAAAACTTATCATGTTCATGGATCAACAGAATCAACATTGTTAAAATGTCTCTACTACCCAAAGTGATGTACAGATTCAATGCGATTCCCATTAAAATATCAATGCCATTTTTTGAAGATCTAGAAAAAATAGTTCTACACTTTGCATGGAACCATAAAAGACCCCAAAGAGCCAATGTAACCTTATGTATTATGAGCAAATCAGGAGGCATCACTTTACCAGACTCCAAGCCATACTACAAGGCAATAGTAACCAAAAGAGCATGGCATTGGCACAAATACATAGCCCTACGGTTCAGAATGGAGGACTCAGGTATAAAACCATCCTCATATATCCATCTGATTTTTCACAAAGCACAAAAAAATACACCAGGGAAAAGAATCCCTAGTCAATACTGGTGCTGGGAAAATTGGATGGCCACATGTAGAAGACTGAAACAGGATCTGAACCTTGCACAAAAATCAATTCACAATAGACAGCCGTCTTAGACCTAAGGCATGGAACTATAATAGTTCTGGAATAAAATGTAGGAAAAACTCTTATAGATATTGGCCTAGTACAAGAATTTATGAAGATGACCCCAAAAGCAATCACTGTAAAAACAAAAATAAATAAATGGGACCTGATCAAATTAAAAAGCTTCTGCAGAGCCAAGGACACAATCAATAGAGCAAATAGACAGCCTACAGAAGGGGGGAAAATACTTCCATGCTACATATCTGATAAAAGGTTAATAATCTACAAAGAACTCAAGCAAATCAGCAAGAAAAAAAATCAAATAACCTTATTTTTTTAAAAGTGGGCAAAAGACAAGAAGAGAAGCTTTTCAAAAGAAAATAAACTAATGGCCAATAAACATATTAAAAAATGCTCAACATCTCTAATCATCGGGGAAATACAAATCAAAACCACAATGAGGTATCACTTAACTCTAGTAAGAATGGCTTTTATCAAAAAGTCTGAAAACAACAGATGCTGGTGGGGATGTGGAGGGAAAGAAACACTTATACACTGTTGGTAAGACTGCAAACTAGTACAACCTTTCTGAAAAGTAGTACGGAGATACCTCAAAGAACTAAAAGTAGACCTATCATTTGACCCAGCAAATCCCACTACTAGGTATATAACCAAAAGAAAAAAAGGTATTTTATTTAAAAGACACTTGTACTCTAATGTTTATAGCAGCACAATTCACAATTGCAAAGATGTGGAAACAACCCAAGTGCCCATCAATACATCAATGGATTAATAAAATGTGATATTTGTATACCACGGAGTACTACTCAGACATAAAAAAGTTGTGAACTACCTCTTGTATTATCCTTTGTATTATCCTGGATGGGGCTGGAGCCCATTCTTCTAAGTGAAATATCACAGGAATGGAAAAAAAAATGCCATATGTACTCAATACTAAATTGAAACTAATCTATCAACACTTATGTGTACCTATGGAAGTAAATCTCAATGGAAATCAAGCAGGTGGGAGGGTGGAGGAGGGAATGGGTAAATTCACACCTAACAGGTACAATGTACACCATCTGGGTGATGGGCACACTTATAACTTTAACTCAAACTGTATAAAAGCAAATTATGTAACCAAAATGTGTGTACCCCCATAATATTCTGAAATTTAAAAAAAAATTGTAAGGGAGTCAGGATATCAAAATGAAGATTAACTGGGAAAGGGGAGAAAGTGGCATTATTCACCATAAGAATATAAAATTATAGAACTTAAAAGTTACTACATTTGAATTCAAGAAATTAATTTCCCACAGGCAAGAATGTTGTAGAGTTGTAGATGTACTTGGAATTAATTGAAATATAAGTAATCTATTACTGTGAGGAAGAGAACATCAGTGAAGATTGATTTAGGCATAGCCTCCTTACTGATGGGAGAGGGTAGGTCAGAAAAATTCACATGGCCCTTAAGAGCTCTGTGTTTTTGTGATTTTTTTCTACTCAGCGGTGATCAGACCAACATAGTTGTGATTGATTCTGAGAAATTATTTCATGGTCAGCATCTGTTACAAACACACCCAGGAGGTCAAAGTTGTAGATTCATATTTTAGTAGGAGAGAGAAAAACATCATTTTAACAATGAGCTTTTTTTCTCTGTCTTCTCATTGCACAAACAAGGAAACTGAGGCGCAGGGAGGAAAATAGGTAGCATATGGAGAACTAGAATCAAAATGCTGGAACCCTCTGGCTAATTTTTTTTCACCTCTGTGTGCCATCTATTGTGGTGTCACAAGTCATATAAAGAAAATATTACTGTTCTTTTTACTTTCATAGATTCCCCAAACATTTAGATTGTGAAAAGAATATTTTATTCCAGTAAAGAAAATTGTTCTGTCACCAGGAAAAAAGGTTCCTCTTTCTACACAAAGATTTCCTTGCCAAAACCTAATTGCTTAGCATAAAAATGCTGCACTTTTTTCATGCATTAGTAAAATCAATTCTTCCCACTATGATACTACTCAGCCATTGTGGCTGTCAGCACTATGGGTGTGGAGCTGAAATCTAAAGCTGTGTCACCAGACACAAAGGTTTATAAATCTTGGCTACATGTATTAACCTTAGGGTTGAAATTTCAGTTTGTGAGTTCTCTAGGCATTGTGCCTCTCTTCTGTTCCTCTGGTGTAACCCAACATTTAGATATGAAGGCATGGGGTGATACTGCCACTGCAGTAAGACTTAGAGAAAGGGAACAGAAACAAGGTGCTTTTGTTCATTTCTTCAAAACATTATCGAACACTTAATTGTGTCAAATATTCATAGGTACCAGCAATGTGGAAGCATGCAATTGCTGGACCTGAAATAACTGAAAGTTAAAATCAATAACTGGATATTGATTTTTAAATTCAGAATGGTAAATGGTTTAACAAAGGTGAACATAGAAAGGGTGTCATCAAAGCACACTGAAGGAACAGTAGGAAAAAAATACTTTATGAACTGGATTGAAGAGTAGGTATATGTTAGTAAGGAAAATGTGTGTGTGTATGTGTATGTGTGCATGCAGGCATTTATGTGTATGAGAGAGGAAAAAATTTTGTCATATTTAAGTTCTAAGAAAAGACATTTAGAGAAAAAATCTACTACTCTGTGTCAGATGTATAAATGTATAATAAAACAAGGTGGTAACTAATCAGTCTCTATTCATGCAGTACTTCTACATTACCACAGATCAAACCACCTCACCTAGTAAAATGTATCAAGAAATTCCAGATCAATTCTGTCATTGGAAAAAAGAAAAGTCATTTTAAATTGCACATTTGAAAGAATAAACTTTTGATTTTTGAGGGTTTTCCTTGTAAATATCTGTCCAATCAATAAATATTCACTAAACAATGACTGGCTCGAATACTTTGTTAGAACTGGGAAAGGTAGAGTAAGTTGTCACCAGTAGTACAGATAGTGTTCAGTCTAGTTAAGGAGAAAGTTGTCACCCAGTCACTAAGAATGTGCAGCAATATAATTTCCAAACTAGAATGAAGGCTGCACAGGATGGTTACAAAGCATCTTTTGGTAAAAATTCATCTGAAATAATTTTCCATTCTATCTGAGTATGTATTTAGATGCATAGTTGCACTTATAGCCTGATTTTTGATTAGATATAAAAAAGAGATCCAGAATCTCCACTCAAAAAATATTTCTGATTTTGTTATTAAATAGCCAAGTAATTAAATATGTGAATTATATTAAATTTAATTGCATTGGGTCAGGTACATGCTTTCATTTCACACTTAACCAACCCCTTTTAAGATCATAAGCAAGTTTTAAAACAGCACCCAACAATCTGTATTCCTCCATTAAAGAAAAAAAAAACCACACACATTCCAATTTGGCTTCTAATTTTCCTTGCTAATTTTAATTAGTATAGTATGATCTGCTGGACAGTTCTACTAGGAGGCTAGTCTACAGATAAATATATTTCTGTAGCTTCAGGCTTTTGGACTCAGACTGGGGAAAACTGAATAGAGACTTTTTCTTTTTTGATTGAAGGTTAGAGATGAAATAAAATAAGGTTTAAGGAAATCAAAAGAGGCTGCCCTTTTCTCTATTCAGAATTGCTGAAAAGAGTGAAAGATAAGATGAAACTGAAGGAAAGCCTTCAGAGCATTGCCTTTGAATGGTTGTGAGAGTTGCTACAATTAAAGAAACACATGTTTGCTCCTGCTACAATGCACAAGTGGGACCTACTACCATTCTCCTTCTTTCTGTGTATTTAATTTCAGTTCCTACGCTAGAAGGTAGAATCTTTGAGAGCAGGAATTGTGTGCTTGCCCAGTGCTTGTGCCGACTTCCATAGCTCAGATCTACTAACTGCATCATAGTCCCACAATCAATAATTGCCTATTGACAAAGTTGATGAGAGCCCATCTCCTGCCTGCCATGATTATTGATTGGGCCTATGAGAGGATTTCATGGCCTTTGTCTCTAGGACAAGGCAAGAACAGAAGACACTGTGGGTTCCCAAACAGATTCAGGGTAACTCCGCCCGGCCTTCCCACTCTGAGTTTTAGTAAATATAAATTATTGCTTCATCAGTGCACATTCTGGGATTCCCTGACTTTGTTTTTCTGTGAAAAGAGGACTTTTTTTAACCTTGATTAATATGCTATTCAAATATTCTCACCAGTTCGTGTATTTTGCTTCATAAAGGAAACATATAGAATGTTTCCAATGATCATCATGAGTAGTGACCAGTAAATTTCAAATAGTTAGGGCCTCCAGTTTTAAATAGAGCTACTTAAAATGAGCAATTTTATTTTTGCTCTAAAGTGTGATGGTTTTGCTCCTTATTTAAAACTTTTGAAGTTCAATTTTAAATCATCACTATCACTGTTAAAGACAAGTATCGATATCAACATTATGCATACTCAGATTAGCATATTGTGCCTTGATTTTTCAGAAAATCATTGTTTTATCTTAGCAGGGTCAGAGAATAATTTAACAAAAAAAGTCACAATCTCACTTACAAATAAATATGATTTTCAGAGAGCATATCAGACATTTAGAGAGTTCTTGTAAAGTAGTTTATCCTATATCACTTTTGCAGTATCACTAAAGTGCCCTGTATATAGTACTTTGAAGCCTATTGGGAATACATTTCTCATATACAGGGTAGATTGCCTTCAAGGGAAATGCTGATTTTCTTTAAGAAGGTAATACCCTTTATTGAGGGGGAAACTAGACATAATTTTAAGCTCTGATTAATAATTTATAATTGGTTACTTAGTATTTATTTCCTTATGTCCTAGGTGTGATCATTCGCAATCCATGTCTGCATTCAAATGATGGTCAGGTGGGAACTGGAATTAAGAGTGACCAGAAGGAAGTGGGTTAGAAAACTGACTTAGCTATAGACTGATCTCTGAGAAAGAGGGTGGCTCTCCGGATTGCAATGGCCTAAAGAGGTAGTACAAACGTAGGCTTCATTGAGAGTCCTGGCATGGTTAGGTCACCACTTCTCTAATTTCAGTGTGGATATAAGTCTTCTATGGGTCTTGTTAACATGTAAATATGATTCCATAGTGTATTATTAATAGTTTCCTATAGCTGCTATAACAAATAGCCACAGACTGGGCTGTTTAAAACATCAGAGAGTTGTTCTCTCTCAGTTCTTGAGGCCACAAATCCAATATCAGTTTCAGTGGATTAAAATCAAGATGTCATCAGAGTTGCACTCCCTCTGCAGGATGTAGGGGAAAAATTCATTCCTTGCCTCTTCCAGCTTCTGGTGGCTGCCAGCATTCCTTTGCTGGTAGCTGCATCACTCCCATCTATGCGGAAGTCTTCACATTGCCCTCTCTTCTTCTGTATGTATGATCTCCCTCTGCCTCTTTCTTTTAAGGACCTGTGTGATTGGATTTGGGGTCACCTAGATAACCTAGTATAATCTCAAAATCCTCAATTACATTCATAAAAACTTTACCATATAAGATAACTTGACAATTTCTAGGGATTATGACATGGATATATTTTAAGGAGCCATTATTGGCCTACCACAGTGGGTCTGGGATGGTATTTAAGATTCTGCACTTCTGACAGTTGCTTAGTTGATATTGATACTGTTGGTCTGTGGATAATGCTTTGATTAGCAAGTGGCTAGGTTATAATTCTGTAATGTTCTGCATGATCTATCTAGTTCAGAGCAGAATTGTACATCTCACTTTTAAACAAAATTATATAGTAGCAAGGGATATAGTAGACAGGGTATAATGTTTGAAAGATGGAACAGCCAAAAATTAGGATCATTATTTGGGAACTAATTTGGGAACTAATTGGGAACTTATTTTGGAGTGTCAGATTGGAGCTCTACTTCTAGAAGTAAAATGGGAGTGTACATCAAGACAGGAACCAAGGCAGAAACTCTGTTCTATAAAGTAAATGAACAGGCAAATCCATGGGCAGATAAGGGACCTGAACACTAAATTTATGCTAACAAGTCTAATGCCAGATTCCATCAGCTGGTTTACCTCAGCCTCCTTCCAATCATGGCCAGGAATAATTATGAAACTAGGTAGTGTATGTGTGGCTCTCAAACTACAGAATGAATAGATGTGGAATAGGGATCTGAAATTTCTATTTTTGACAAACATCTGAAATTATTCAAATATAGGTGGTCAGGGAGCCATTTTTTAAAAATACTGCTCAATGAAGTGAAGGCATCAGAATCTACCAATGTATTTAGATTTTGATTAGACACTATAAGTTAGAGTGCTATTGCATGTCACCAGGAAAATACAGCATCAAAAAGAGGGCAGTTTCATCACTAAAGACCTTTAAGTCTAACACTTGTTTTTTTTGTTTGTTTTTTTGTTTTTTGTTTTTTGTTTTTTTTTTTTTTTTTGGAGACAGAGTCTCAATTTTGTTGCCCTGGCTAGAGTTCCATGGCATCAGCCTAGCTCATAGCAACCTCAAACTCCTGGGCTCAAGCAATCCTCCTGCCTCAGCCTCCCAAGTAGCTGGGACTACAGGCATGCACCACCATGCCCGGCTAATTTTTTATATATATTTTTAGTTGGCCAATTAATTTCTTTCTAATTTTAGTAGAGATGGGGTCTCACTCTTGCTCAGGCTGGTCTCGAACTCCTGAGCTCAAATGATCCACCTGCCTCAGCCTCCCAGAGTGCTAGGATTACAGGCATGAGCCACAGCACCCAGCCTAAGTCTAACACTTTTGAACATGTTCTCCAGGTAGCTATAAGGTCTGGAAAGAGTTAAGTAAATTTAATAAATTGTTTGTTAATATTGCATGACAATTCATGTTATATTCAATATGTTGTCTCGTATTACCAATGCATAGTCCAGTGCAATATGCAAAATTACAATGAACATGATGTATTAGCACTACATTTCCATCTATCTCTGCACATGCCTCTATGAGATGTTGTACCAGATCACGTGTTTCCTTAAATTGCACCAAATAATTTTTTTTGCCTTTAGCCTAACATACACTGCCACGTCATCCAACCTAATTTTGAAAATTACCATCCAGCCACTTCCACACCACTCTGGCTTAGTGGGGGTGATGTGCCATGCTATTGGAACCACACAGATGACTTTCTCCTGCCCGTAAAATGGGGCAGTATTTGATCACTTAAATGATCAAATGTTTGTTTTAGACTTCAGTGACTATAGGACTGCCTTGGCTTCTTGCTATCCTCAGCCAAGAGGGCATGGGCTGTGGAATTATAAAACTTAGATTGGAAAAAAAAAAAAAATTAGATGATCTTATTTGTAAGGGCCTTTTAATTTTAAAATGACTTAAAGTTATGAAATGATGTGTGTGTGACAATGGAATCCTATAGGTCCCATACACCACATGGGTGATCTAAATGAACTTTGGCAGCTATTTTTCATAAAGGATCTGGATCATCTTACTTCCATTTGACCAGCTCAATCATCACTTCCCCAGATAAATCTTTCCTGACCTCCAAGAGTAAGTCAAATTCACCTATCTCATACTTTTACGGAAATACATACTTTTACCGTTAGTACTTGTGCGATTATTTGACTGATTTCTGTTTGTTTGCCAATTATAAATCTTAGAATTCTTCAAGGACAGAAACCATATATTTTTTTGCTAAATATTTAATTCCCAGGACTAGGCACAATATCTGGCATGAAGTTGGTATACAAAAATAATTGTTGAGTGAATGGATGTAAGAATAAATGATCACAATTTTCAGTGAATCTGGAAACTTTTGCCTGTGGTGTCACCCTCTTTTCAATATCTTCTACTCTTCTGCTTAAGTGACACACTGCAGTTATTTTAGTCCTCAGGAACCTATTTTCTATATATAATGTATCCAAATATTTATTGTTCAATAGATTTGTGGGGTATTTTTAAGATGTTGTCCAATGCAGTATTTTTTTTTCTCCCACTTGACTGTTCTGAGCAGCGTTATCTCTCCATTTAATAATCTGGAAATACCATTTAAAGCAATAATCAATGTGATGCTTTGAAAGCTGGGGAAAGGATGAAATAAAAGTAAACATTACTGGCTATTTTTGTAAAATGCTTCTCAAATGCCCTTTTCCAGACAAGACTGCAAAGTCCTATTCAAGCTGAAATAATGGTTAAAGTGGTCAGTGCTGCTCCAATGACTCTAGGTTCTAACAAGTAATTTCTCTGTTTGGTGTGTATAATGCCTAAAAAAAAAATGACTGCTTATACAGTTGGACTGATTACTTACTTTGTCTGGTGGCAGAAAGAGCATTTGTTGTCCCTGAATCAAGCTTCAGGTGAATCAGCCTTCTTTAATGGGACTTATCTTGGCTTAAGAAAAGTATGATTTTTCAATTTCCTTTAATATTCACTTTATCCTAGCTAGTATATGTTTTCTTCTGGGCTAGAAAACTAAGCTAACCTTCTATAGTTAAAAAAAAAAAAAATCATCGTTTTATTGATAAGGACAAAATCAAAAGTATTTAACACTATACTCTCTAATAATTGCCCTTTAAACCATTATTAGTAAAATATTGATCATATGTCTGAAAATTAGAGAGTATCTGTATGCTGCCTCAATCTAGTCATGCATACTTACCAATCACACAGGGTTCTAACATCACCCTTGACAACTTTATGTGGCTACTCCAGTTCTCAAGGACTTATTTAGTTAAGTGCTATTGAAAATGGCATTTGCTAAAAAAAAAAAAAAAAAAAAAAAAAAAAAATAATGACAACAACAAAAAAGGCTGGGTGCAGTGGCTCACGCCAATAATCCTAGCACTCTGGGAGGCTGAGCTGGAAGGATCATTTGATCTCAGGAGTTTGAGACCAGCGTGAGCAAAAGTGAGACCCCTGTCTCTATTTTTTTAAAAAATAAATAAATAAAAATTAAATTAAAAAGAAAGAGAACGGTATTTGCAAGATGAGGGGATGATCTGTTTTGACTAACAAATAGAATGCTTAAGAGTACTATATTTTGACCAATCCTTTAGCCTACATCATATTTCTTTATAACTTGGTTATTAAATGACATTCAATGAAGCTTCTAGTCGGTAGGTTGTTCATTTTCAGTTTTTCCAGGGGAAAAGACAGACAGGAAAATTCGCTATTTACTTTTTAGAAGCTTTCCATTCAAACCATTGCCAACTTTGTCAAGAACCTAGGGCAAGAAAATCAATAATGGGTACATGAGAAGGTGCAAGGGTCTGGAGCAGTATGTGTGACCCCCTAGAAAGTAATAGAAGTGTGGAAATTGTGTTGGAAAATAAAATGAAAAAAAAAATATGTGTTACTTATATAAACCCAATGAATCACTCTGACATTCCTCAAAAGAATAGAGTTTTATAGAAAACCAGTGAGAAACATAATGGAAACTCTTAAAACGTAGATTCTTCTAAAAATTGCTTTGTAAAATTATTTAGATATATGGTAGAGAAACAGTAAGATAAAGATGATGAAAAGAGCTAGAAGGGGATATACTCCTAAAACCTTAACAGCCACATATGCTAATGATAATAACTTAAATTGATAGAACTCTAAAAATCAAGTTAAGTTTTTAGCTTAAATTGCTGCACGAGCCTTACAGCAGAGATGCTAGCACTAGTCATCTATTGTCTACTCTGGGTCAAGTACCATGATAGTCTTCAAGGATGCAAAAATAGTTCCTGCTCTCAAGGAGCTTGCCATTGGGGGTTCCCTTCTGCTGGTATCTAGAAACTAGACTGAAAACTGCCTCTGGGAGGGAACTACATCTTCCTTCTTTTACCTTCTTATCACCTTGCCCAAGACTTTTATTAGTCACTCAATCAAAATTGACCAAATGTGTTCCTCCTCTTTTTTTTTTTTTTTAACTTACTGGGTTTCTGTAAAAATATTTAACGGCTCCAGACTATATGGTGTTTACTCTAAGTGGAGCCGTAAGTGCTCAATAGCACTTGAATGATATTCAAACGAAAAAATAAAGATTGCTTGAGGTAGTTAGTAGTTGATTTAAAGGAAAAGTGGACATTTGGGATAGTATAAATTATTTTTCCAAATACAATCTTAGGATGAATGGGAAACAACTGTGAAAAGTAAAAGGGATGAGAAGAGCAGGAAGGGGCTCACTATAAAGTTTCCTGCTTTGCATACATGGAGGAGCACAGGCATCTGTGAGTGTGCTGCTGAACCAGGAGGAGCAAGAGGGTTTCTAGATGATAAATGTCATCACGTGCCAGAGTTGTTTACAGCTGAAGTAAACAATAAAATGTTTGATCTGAGATGATAAACTAGGTAAAGCATAGGTTCAGAGTCTTAAAGGAGTTTGGAGGGTTTGGCCTTGAAGGAGAGTATTATTGACTCACTAGGTTAATTTTTTCTCAAATTTTGTTGAATTTCCCTGAGTTTCCACGGATGAAACAAAGATCATCAACAGAGGTGATCTGACTACCCTCCTATCTCCCAGGAAACATTTAGCAGTGTCTGCAGAGATTTTTGGTTGTCACACCTGGGATATTACTCGAATCTAGTGGGTGGTGGCCAAGGATGCTACCATATACCCTACAGTGCACAGGACAGGCCCTCACAACAAAGAATTAACTGACTCAACTTGTCAAAATGTGCCCAAGTTGAGAAGCCCTGTTCGAGACCTATTCTTCCTATGTCTTTCCAGATAACTTTGTTTGACTACTTTTTACTCTGCTTTTGATTTAACAGTTTTTGTCATTCACAGGATCAAATTATTAGTATTGATAAACTAATTTTGGCCTTACTGATTAACACCAGGTATTACGAAACTATCTTTTCTGGTTGTCCTTGTAGCTGTGTGTTTTTTAGGAGGATGGTCTGATAAAATGTTTTGTGCTAATGAAGCAGAGGATACAAGTCCTGAATAAAACAAGGAAAAATTAAACCTTTGGGCTCCAAAGTTATATTTTTATATTAGTCTTTTACCATTATAACCCTCTGGCTATTTTAATGCAAACTTGTTTCTGTAAAGCCATATTTTGGTTGCTATAACAACTCGTAGCTCTTGATGAGCTCTTCTTGCCTTAATGTTCTTTTTAAAAAGTTAAGGTTGCTATGACTACAAAATGGTGTTTTATTTTCAGCAAGCTTTTTTCCCTTGTAATTTTGCTTTCACAATATGTATGTGTACATGTATGCATATGTATGTACTTCTATTTGCATGCCTTTCAGAAGTCTATAGTGTAGTAAAACCATGGTCTAAAATCACCAGAAGATGGCAATTGATTTATTTAAGTACATACTATTATTCTTAAATGGATTTTCATAATGTTGAATGAACTCAGGTTTGAGCTGATTTTGTCTCCTTTAAATTATATAGCTGGTTAATGACAGGCTCTTCTTCTTTGTTTCATGATTTACTTAGTTTACCCTCCATGCTTTAACCTCTTCTTATTTCCAGGGTATTTATACCTCTATCGTGGGTGGGTCATTCAAACTCTATAATTGTGAAATCATAGGTGCCTTAATATGCTCGTAATTTTGGATGGGGTCTGTTTTACAACACTGCTGATTATATCAACACTTCTTGATATCATAGCTGATAACAAGATTCCCATTGCTAAAAGTTTTATTCAAATTTTGCAAAAACATAAAGCTGGAAGTTGGGATACTTTTGTTATTAACTGTCATAGTTAGCTATATGAGCATCTGCTAACCACCTATCTCTGTAGAGGAGTGCTTGCTGTCCAATAGAACTAAAATGTATCCACTTAGAAATGCAAAATTCCCAAGGAGCCAAATTAGGAAGTAAAATGAAGCAGATGAAATTAATTTTAATACTATACTACCTAACCCAATATTTCCAAAATAATATCATTTCAACATGTAAATAAATATTTTAAAATTATTAAAGATTTTTTTTTTGGATTCTCTTTTCTGTTAAAGCTTGGAAATCCAGTGGATATTTTATACTTAACTATTCATACAATAAAATTTCTTATTTATTGTTCACTTGCTAGCTTTCAAGCCCTTTCTAAGGACTTAGAAATACATAGATGATTAGGTAAACTCTTAGTTTCTGAGAGAGAGAGAAGAAAAGAGAAGAAGAAGGAAAGGGGAGAGAGAGAAAAGAAAGAAAGAGGGAGGAAGAAGGAAAGATACAGATTTCTATCTATTATGTACTGTCCTAATCTAATCTAATTTATTTTCTTTTATTATAATTAATATTGGAGTAAACTAGGCTATTCTGCACTATATTTGTGTTACTTGCTCATGGTTGTATTCCCAACTTCTTGGATAATGCTTGAGACAGATTAGGTCCTCCCCATATTGAATGAATAAGTGAATCTCCTTTACTTACAAAATATGTGATTGAATCCAAAACTAATAAATATTATTGTCAAGGAAACAAAATTGAGTAGTTTGGAAGATAAAACTGTACATAAATATTTTAAGAAAGTAAAGGGAAGAGTGGCTCAAGATTTAAAATGATGGGATAGCATGCAAAAGATTATTATTGTTTCTGTATATGTTGGTTTTTCTTGCTGATTGAAGATTTTTGTCTGTAAGTAAGCAAGGAGAGGCAAGAGAATGCCTTAAATTGTTTTGGTCCCACATTGCAGGTGATGTTGCTAGACATCATTGACGTCTCCAGATCCCTTATCACATTGCTGCTTCCTTATCCCTTTCCTGCCTTCTCTCATTTGGAAGAAGCCAAATCAAAGTGAGCATGTGACTCTTGTAGCCTGCTCAGTCAAGGAAGTTTCTGTTTTCCTTTTAACCATGTGTCATTTTTTATCACCATTATTCTAGAAATAAAATGGCTTATTGAATTTTTTTTTTTTAAGCTGAGCTATTTTGCCTGGAATGCAGAGGTTTGGATGATCTAATCTGATTTGGAAATAAGAGAAAGAAGAGAACAGTGTTATAACTCAAGCAGATTCCCAAATCAGGTTGTAGATAGTAATCTGAGTTGTGAATTAAAATGCTTGATACTGACAGCTCTTCACATTACAAAACATTTCAACTAGCTGCCATCATTTGTCACAGATTTTTTTTCAACCTCTCTTCAGTAATGCCTGGCATTTCGTGTCTCATGTCTCTTTGGCCCTTGTAAATTGGAATTATATTCAACACATTTCACATTCAGAGTTTAAAATGGAAGGTGATTTTGGAATCCTTGTTACAGTAAGAGTTCCATAGTTAGCGATCATTTGACATTAGCCTGAGGGGTTTCCTGGACATTAAAATATACTGGAGATGTAAAAAAACCTTAGGTTTCTATGATCATATCATTTCTGCCTAAACTGGTAAATGAAACTATTGCTACTTCAAGGGGATTTGTTTACCCTGAACACTGGACTATGTAGGCTAATGCTTGGTATTAAAATAAATGACTCAGAAACTCTTCAAGTTGCTTACTGTAACCTCATGTTTACCTCTAGACATTGTAAACTGTTCTCTTTTTTCTTGTGTAACTTTGGATATATATTTTTTTTCTGATTATTTTTTTTTTACTGGGAAATAGGGAAAAATAATTAAGTTAATTTTTCTATTGCTAACTGATTTGATTAAAAGTTTGTGATAGAATAGATTGTATTTATCATCATTTGCATTCTCTTTCTCAGGTATAATTTTAAAATGTGGGTCTCCTTGAACAAAAAAAAAATACTTTATGGGCTACCTTTAATGCTTAGGCTTCAGCCTAAGAACTCATAAGAACTCAACCATAAGAACTCAAATGTTTAATCATTAGACCATAAGGCACATGTGAAACATAGAATTTTAGAGATGGACAGAACTTTCAAATCAATTAGTTTAGTTATTTTCAAAGTTTTTATCTGCTGAATTCTTTACTGAAAAGAAAGTGTACCCAAAACTCAAAACAAAGTACAGATTAAACAGCAAGGAAAGAAGGAAGGGGGGTAAAAAGGATACAAAAAATGCACTCAGAGTTCAATTCCAAAGCCTTAGATCAACTTTACCTCTATCCATTTGCTAATAAGATACAAGGTGATTTGCACAGAGTCACACAGCTGTGCCTGAAAGCCTGGTCAATTTGTCTTTTTAATTCATTCCTTTAACAAATATCTGAGTGCCTTTTACGTACCTTTCTAGTGCTTAGACATACCGAAGGTCTTGAGGTACAACCATGAACAAACAAAGAAGGGCCTTATGAAGCTTATGTTCTAGTGCAGGAAGACAAATAATACACTAGTAAATGCATATGGGAAGTACTTTCAGATTGTGACTAGGTAATATAATGACGTAGAGTGATCAGGGAGAAGATGTTAGGTCAGCGAAGTCCTCTAGGAGGAGGAGACAGAGTTTGCTTGTACCTCTGCTTCCTCCTATCTTCAGGAGAGATATCCCCCATTACTGGCAAGGCTGTCATGCTGGGATCGTACAGTGGAAAGAATACTTCATTAGGAACCATGAGATCTGGGTGCTAGCCTCAGTTCTGTTCCCCTTATAGGACTTTATATAGTTTATATTTGTGAAATGAGAGACATCATATCTCTACAGGATTAATGAAGATCTGGTCCTTGTCTGTGTTTTCAGTCCTCTCAACTACCATTCTCTCCCCCATACCACTTCCTTGCACATCATTTTCCACTAATATTGAATTTGTTTAATTTCTCAAGATATTCCAATCCTTTTAAAGGGCTGTGGTTCTCTCAGCCTGGACTGATTCCTTTTCAAGTTCTTATTTTTTTAATACAACATCTTAAGTCACTGCTCTCACTGGAAGCTCCCGCTGATTCTTTCATACAGAAGGAAGAGTGATTTTCTTTTTTTTGGTCTCATTCTTTGAACCATTTAAAATGTTTTAAAAAGTTGTTTTTTAGGCCGGGCCCGGTGGCTCAAGCCTGTAATCCTAGCACTCTGGGAGGCCGAGGCGGGCGGATTGCTCAAGGTCAGGAGTTTGAAACCAGCCTGAGCAAGAGCAAGACCCCGTCTCTACTATAAATAGAAAGAAATTAATTGGCCAACTGATATATATATATAAAATTAGCCGGGCGTGGTGGCACATGCCTGTAGTCCCAGCTACTCGGGAGGCTGAGGCAGCAGGATTGCTTGAGCCCAGGAGTTGGAGGTTGCTGTGAGCTAGGCTGACGCCACGGCACTCACTCTAGCCTGTGCAACAAAGCGAGACTCTGTCTCAAAAAAAAAAAAAAAAAAAAGTTGTTTTTTAAACTTTTAAAATGATTTTTCCATCCCGTGTATTATAATAAAGCACTAATAATTGCCTATGTATTCTTTGTCCTCCATTAGACCTTGAGCTCTTTAAGAGCCCAAACCATGTCTGATTCACAACCAGAACATGGGTTCTTTCCCACACAGATTACAATCTAAAAAGCAAAGTGGATGCAATTTAAAATAATAAAAAAATTCTGCTCTCTTATAGCACAGAGGACCTTATCCAAAGCTATTTCACAGCAAATGACCTTTGTTGTGCTTGTTATACACCTTAGATTGCCAATGAGGGCGCTTTCTCTCTTAACTTAGGAAAGAGCATATCTGCCTGATGGGCCCTTCACTAAATGGAGAAGAGTATGTACATGGACTAGGAGGCAGAGAAACAAACACAGTATTTTATGCTGGCTCAGATTTCCTCCCACTCCAAGGAATTTCATATATACTGCTCTGGGCATGGGAGAGTGTACCCATTCCATCAAATACCATCTAGCAAAGTAATGGCTAAGTGCTTCAGAAGTTAGAATGATAATAGATCAGCCTTTGGTAAACACTTAAAGTATGTTTTGCTCTCTTTCATCAAATCCCATCTTTTCATTCTTTCCTTCATTGAATTATGATAAATAAAAATCTGGAAATACAATTTTGGGGGGTACCAGTAGAGTATATGGCTAAAATACTGTGTCTTAATGTCAGAATATCTGAGTTCAATGTTTGCTCATCTACTTGCCAGTTTTGTTTTCTTGGAAAAATAAGTTACTTAATATCTTGGATCCCTGTTTCTTCATTTGTAAAATGTGAATAGTACATACTTCATAGGTTGCCCTAACGAATAGCTGAGCTAATAATACAAGTGAAGCACCTAGCACAATTATCTGGCATATAGTAAGTGCTTTAAACATTTTGACCATTGTTAACATGGAGTTATTGATGTTATTATTGGTTCACTTTTGATATTATAATTTCTTATGGCTAAACCTAGTTCAGTAGTAATTTTTGCATACATGGTAGGCTAATTCATTATTGGCTTTATTCAGTATTTCTTACATCTATTCTTTTCTTCTCATTTTTACAGTATTTTCCTTCTATTTCCCCAGACTGCTTGGATAACTAACAATTATATAAAGGTAGCCTATGAATTTCAAGGGTCTTTTATTAATGTAAACCTGGTATTCAGACTTGTAACTCTTTCTGTGGCCTGAAGAAGTTGCTGTTCTGAGAGGTTTGTCACGAGGCCATCTTTGTTTTTATAATAGGTGTTGTCTTTTGCTGTAGAAATATGTAGGAAGTATGTGTACAGTTTATTTTACTTTATTTTATCCTGACCAACATAATAATGAAGGTTCCAATTGAAGACAAAGTAATTATACAAGTCACAACAGGCAAAGAACTAATGGTATTTTTGCATTTATATTTTGTTACAAGAAGGTCAGCTTAAGTGTTCAATTAGTGACACATTAGCCTCACCAATAAAGGGTAAATCAAAGGCTAGAGGAGTCATCTGGATAAAAGAGAATATTAAAATACTCACTTAGAGTTTAGAATGCAAATCAAAGTATGTCTGTTTAGTATTTTATTTGAAAAAAAAGAAATAGTCTTTTAACAATAAGCTAAAGGGAGATGTTTTATTTTGGTAAAGCGCTTTCTTCCACCACCATTTCTTAAATGACTGAATCTAAATAGGTTCTTTCTGCTTGTGTTCCTAGGGAAACAATTGTTCCTGGAATGAGACCCGGTATTCAGAAGAGAGCAATTTAAAGAGGGTGGTTGTGACTAAAACTGCAAATTGGTAGGAAGTGGTAGGCTACCCTTTTAAATGTGCTGACTGCTAATTTCCTTGGTTGTTGTTGTGCTGCCTTGTTGTAATTGAATGAGCTCAGATTACCCTGGGAGGGTGGATTATTGCAGCCCTCTGAAGAGAACCCTGGTTGGTGTGGTATTTTCCTTTGTGTTTGCTAATGAAAAGCTCAGTAATCTTGAAAGTGATCTGAAACCAATTTTGCCAAGGCATCCTATATGGTAAAAATGGTCTTTAATATATGCATATCAAGTTAGTAGACTCTCACAGAGATGCTTCGGTAATAGTAGGAGTTTCTGCTTCACTAATGTTTTTGCTGATACTTACACAGCTTTTCCTTTTGTGAACTTATACATGGAGGATAGGTAGATCATTTTTTACTGCCCTTGATAAATTCCATCTAGAACAGAGCTGGGAAAATTTTTTCTACAAAGACCAGATAGTTAATATTGGAGACTTAGTGGGCTAAGAGGCAAATTTGAAGATATGATGTGGGTACTCATAAAATAAGAAGGCTGGGCACAGTGGCTTACTCACACCTATAAATCCCAGCAATTTGGGAGGCTGAGGTGGGAGGATCTCTTGAAGCCAGAAGTTCAAGACCAGCCTGGGCAACATATTGAGACCCTGTCCCTACAAAAAATAAAAGTAAAAAATTAGTTGGGTGTGGTGGTGCATGCCTGTAGTCTTAGTTACTAAGAAGGCTAAAGTGAGATGATCTCTGGATTCCAGGAGTTGAAGGCTGCAGTGAGCCATGATCCCACCACTGCACTCCAGCTTGGTGTCAGAATGAGACCCTGTATCTTAAAAATAAACAGGGGAAGGGGCAGGTGAGAAACTCCTGCCCTTGTCCTGTTTGCCTGAAGGGCTCGCAATAGTACCCAGGTGAGAGGAAAACAAAGGTTGATGACAGTTCTTAATAGGCAAGCCCTGACTGGGGGCCTCAGCCTCAACAGTCAGCACCTTGTCTCTCAGTCCCATGTCGTGTTCCACCCTGCTGATCTCCCTCCAGATCTCCTGACTAGTGAATGATATTCCCATTATAGTCAGCAGAAACTGCCCTAGTGGCCATAGCCAGTTGGATTCCTGCCTTCCACCAATGAGGTGTTGAAATTAGGAGTACATTTTGCCTTGATAGCAGTGTTAGCAGTGTGTGCCAGTCTTTGTATTCTGGTCCATTATCTTAATTGGGGAAGGATGGAGAGTGGAGAATTCTAAGTCCGATAATTGATAAAGAAGAAAAAAAAAAACTTTTAGAATCAACCCATTTGTATAATTAGTGATTGCCTCTAATGTTTCTTTGGGTTGAGGGTATTCAGCTGTTAAAATATTGTTACCAAAAGTTTGGTACGTGGCTCCGAGGCCAAATCAATGAGAATTCAAAGAATGAGGACAAGTGGTTTGAGGAAAAGGAACGAGAAGTTTATTAATTCACTGGCAAATGATGAGGGTGGCAGCAGACTAGCATCTGCCACCATCCTGCCTTTAAGCAGCAAAACAGGGCTTTTAAAGGTAGGTTTTCAGTGCCTGGGATAGGATCTACATGACTAGAGTCACATGTGGCTTAGGGCTATGGTTGTTTAACCATAATTGGTGATTTCAAGGACCTTATCTCTGGTGCCACAATCTTCTGACGCTTGTCTAGACAATTCTGTTCAGCCATCTCCTGTGGTTTAAGATACTAGAAAACAAACAGCAAAGAACTTTTTCTGCCCCTTTGACCACTGTACTCAAGAAGGAATGCGGGTTTTTATTCCCAAAAAAGATGCAGGGTTTTATAGAGACAACTCCTATAATACTTTGTTGCCCTTCTTCAGAACCTTACCTATGTTTCAACATCATTGGTCTTGTTTACTTTTCCAAATAATGTTTTTTAGAGATTGCCTCAATTAATATATAAATTCAGACACTTTCAAGTATTTTGCTGAGAAGATATTTTTACTTTGACTTTTATAAAATCCACCTTCACTCACTACTTGCTATCCATTAAATGCTAGTTCTGATTTCATTTTAATGCCATCTTATAGTGCCTTGGCCCCAATGCAGTCATGTTTTGCATAACAACATTTCTGTTAATGACAGGCCACATATACAATGGTGATTTCCATGGTTCCTATGGAGTTTCATAACTCCTATAATCTTTGTTATAATGCTGGGGCACTTTAGGCTTCAGGAGCAAACTTCAGGGGACAGAATCAATCTCTCTCTCTCTCTCTCTCTCTCTCTCTCTCTCTCTCTCTCTCCCTCTCTCCCCCTCTCTCTCTGAACTTCTCCTGTTCTCTTTTCACCTACCCAAGGCAGGACTCTAATCTTATTTTGGGTAAAAATACCTTCATTCAAGAGGGAGTCTGGCCCCATACTCTGGAGGAAGGAATGCTGTACAGGAGGCCAGAAAGAATCTGAACAGGCAAGCCTTGCTGGGTTTAGATCATGTGCTTTTTTTCCAGTTACATTTCTACACAGTTGTCAATCATGCCTATATAATGAAGTCTCCATAAAAACCCAAGAAGACTGGGCTTGGAGAGCTTCTGAATAGCTGAACGTGAGGAGGAGCCTGGAGGGTGGTGAGCCCAGGGAGAGTGCCCTTCCCCCACACCTTGCCTTATGCATCTCTTCATCTGTATTCTTTGTAACATCTATTATAATTTAAATTGGTAAATGTCTGTTTCCTTGGGTTCTCTGAGCCGCTCCAGCAAATTCATCAAACCCAAAGAGGGAGGGGGTCGTGGGAACCCCAACTTGAAGCTGGTCTGTCCGAAGCTCTGGAGGCTCGGACTTGTGACTGGTGTCTAAGGGGGACTGTCTTGAGCCTTGAGCCTTCACCCTGTGAGATCTCTAGGTAGATAGTGTCAGAATTGAATTATAGGACACGCAGTTGTTGTCTGCTGCTTGGTGTGTAGGGAAAACCCTAGATTTGGTCACAGAAGTCCTCTTCTGTGTTGATTGTTATGGGGTGTAGAGGAAAATTTGGTTTGGGAGTGTTTTTCCCAAAGCAGTACCTTATACAAGTGTACCACTTTTATTTTTCATACCATATATTTATGGGACCTTTTCAAATTTTAGATACATAAATACTTAGCATTATGTTACAGTTGCCTACAGTATCTAGTACAGTAACATGCTGTACAGGTTCGTAGCCTAGGAGAAATGGGCTGTACCATAAAGTGTAGGTGTGTTGTAGACTATGCCATCCAGGTTTGTGTAACTCTGTGATGTTAACACAGTGACAAAATTGCTTGAAGACACATTTCTCAAGACATATCCCTGCCATTGAGTGATGCATGACTGAATTTTGAAAGCTATGAAACCATAAAAGTCCCTGTTACTCTTTATCCTGCCTGTTTTTTCTATTTCTCAATCAAAATAGTGTATATGCTTACATGGTAGAAAAGCATCCAGCTAAAATGCAAGATGTTAAACCTTCATCCAGACAACTTAAGTGTGAGACAACAGATGCATAATATTTCAAAGTCAGGGAAAAGGATCATCATTCTGGCTGCTTCAGATACCCCAGAATGTTCTACAGTTGAACCAATCAATGACCTTTTCATCTTCATTGCAATTGTATCATCCCAAGAGAAGGTCTGTTTTTTGGTTCAGTGTCTCTGTGTACAGCAGCTTTATTGAAGGAGAATGGTTGGCCGGAAGCTCACTCCTATAATCCTAGCACTCTGGGAGGCCAAGGCAGGCTGATTGTTCGAGGTCTGGAGTCCAAAACCAGCCTGACCAAGAGCAAGACTCCGTCTCTACTATAAATAGAAAGAAATTAATTGGCCAACTAATATATATAGAAAAAATTAGCTGGGCATGGTGGTACATGCCTGTAGTCCTAGCTACTCAGGAGGCTGAGGCAGCAGGATTGCTTGAGCCCAGGAGTTTGAGGTTGCCGTGAGCTAGGCTGATACCATGGCACTCACTCTAGCCTGGGCAACAAAGTGAGACTGTATCCAAAAAAAAAAAAACAACAAAAAAAAAGTAGAATGGTGACCATTCCTCAAAACTGAGACTGCTACATTGGATCCAAAGGTTAAGGAAGCTTAGAGGCTGCTGACAATTAGCCAAAGAGCAGGAAGCATGTTCTGTTTGAGGTTTGTGCCACTGTTGGCCTAGACTTCCCTAGAAATATTAGTCTTTGTTTTCTGAGTCTTTTAGTAACCCTGGGAATAGCCATGGTCCAGGAACTGATATTTGTAGGTCATATAAGCTAACCCTGCCCATTCCAGTGCTTCAGAACAAAATACAGTGACCTAAAGAAAAAGGCAGAGGACAAATGTGGTGGCTCACCCCTGTAATCCCAGCACTCTTGAGGCCAAAACAGGAGTATCACCTGAGGGAATTCAGGACCAGGCTGAGCAACATTGTGAGAACACATCTCTACAAAAGATAGAAAAAGTAGCCAGCTATGGCAGCACACGCCTGCAGTTTCACCTACTAGCTACTTGAGAGGCTGAGGCAGGAGGATCACTTGAGCCCAGGAGTTTGTCGTTGCAATGAGCTATGATGACACTACTACACTCTAACCAGGGCAACAGAGTGAGAGTCTGTCAATTAAAGAGAAGAGAAAAGGAGAGAAAAGAGGGGAGGAGAGAGGGGAGGAGAGGAGAGTAGCAGAGCAGGGCCTGGGGAGAGCCAGCCCAGAGCCACACCTTGAAGAGAAACAGTTATCATCCCACTCATTGTCATTGTTATTATCATCATCATCATCACCACAAACTTTTAACTTTATATATACCATCCCTTGATCTAAGCATTTTATGTATATTAACTCACTTTACTACTAACAATTATGCTATGAGTAGGTACTAGTATAGTCCCTACTTCACAAAGAAACTGAAGCGTAAGGGAGTTTGGACTTATGGGTGGTATAGAGCTTTGGATTTATTGGTAATAGAGAGCCATTGAATGTTTTAAGCAAGAGAGTGGCATTGTCTGCTTTTCATTTTAAATCATTCAAGCATTTTAAATCCTGTGGGAGAATAGAGAAAGAATAAAACAGTATAGATGTGATAAGAACCACAGTGGAAGTGGTGAGGAGAAAGAGAAGACAGAGGGATTGGCTTGATTCATAATTTGCTTAAATGGTCAAAATTAAATAATTGAAGGTTTGGAGGAGAAGGAGGATCCAAAGAGGTCAATGTCCCAGTTGAACTGAATATATATGGGAGAGCAAGCAGGCACATAATAATGCACAGTCCTATGAATCCTGGACTAATGCCTTGACATGAGTGTGCCCGGTCTGCCCTGTGAGGGAAGTTTGAACTTGACTGGGTCTTTTCACATTATGTTGATTAAAGACAGGCTGGGGAACATTCTTTGAATGACAATCAGGAGACTTTGCTTTGAAGACTCCTTGCCAACTAAGAAAGAGGAAATAAGACACTTAACTAAGATCCAATCAAATCAATCAAGCCCAACCCTCTTGGTTTGATGGCTTGTAGGGGCCTTCCTGGATTTGCCTTTTATAGAGAAAGTTTCCCTGGGCTCTAAGGTTAATTAGGGAATTTGTGTTTTCTACAGATGATTGCATTATCATCCTAGACAGGACAGCTAAACCCCTCTGAACAGGGAGAAAGAAAGGCATTTACATATTCTTTCCAATCAAGTGTCAAAGGATTTTTAGAGATAATAGGTAACTTGCCACTTGCTATCAGGACGGTCCTAAAGCACATTCACAGACAAGTGTAAGTGGGTCATTTTTAGTTCCTTGTTTATGATGCTTCCAAGGAGAGGAAAGAGAAGGAACAGATTGTCATCTAGTAAGATATTGCTAGAAAAGCGGCAGTTGAGTTTGCTTCCTGTGTATGAGTTCTTCTTTAACTTTGGAAGTTTTTTAGTCTGGACTTCACATTTCAGTCCACACTATGACTTATAAATTGGCAAATTAGCAGAGTATTTATCTGAATGATTGTTGTGTTTGGTAGATGCTATTTTCCCCTTTACATCTCAACACAAACACATTTGATTCAAGTAGATTTTACATTCGAGGATAACTTGGACTATAAGGAAATTTGTATCTCAAATTTTAGCAAAATATCTGGCATAAGAGATGTTCTATGAGTTTCTATAAAACCAATCTGAAGGTTGTGAAAAGTCTTGAAAAATAACCCAAGGATTTTCTCAGGATCACCCTTGGGATCATAACACACAGAATGGCTTCAAATGAGAAAATTAATAATAAAATAAATTTTTATGAAGTCTGTGCTCATTTAGCTATCACTTTACTCTAGATGCTGAAGGCACAAAATTACAAAGCACCTTCTAATTCCTGGCTTAGATACATGAGGAAGAATTCTCCCTACCTTGTTTTTGATGAAGTCTTAGATCATGGAAAAAATAGAGTGATGATATGGCAATGATCTCTCATACTTTGAGCCATTTCAGGCTTGAAGTCTTGTGTTTCTAAGACCATAATTTCTAGGGCCAGTGTTACAATCAGTTATTTCTTATGACTTAAATTTTAACCTTCCTATAGTTTCTACTTACTAAGTATTTGCAATGTGCCAGGCACTGCTGTAGAACTGAGTTACACATAGGTCATCCTCACAATGACTCCATGGATTGGGTACTACTGGTTTTGTCTATGAAAAAAGTGAAACACAGAGCAGTTGTAACATATTCAGGGCCATACACCAAGCAAAGGATCAGAGATTGGATGAGTCTCTTTCTGATTTCCATGAGTAAGGTAGGGAAAAAGACTCAGATTCCCTAATCTGACACTATATATTGGAATACACTAGGGATTGGAATCTACCCCAGCTCCAAAAACTCTGCACTTAACTATTATGTTCAGCTGACTTCTACTTTATTTGAAACTGTCTAAAATTCTACCATGAGTTATCCATGGCATTGGCTTGAAGCCCTTTGATGCTTCATTAGCTATTCTTCAAAGGGCATTCAGCTGTTATTACACTGGTTGCATCTTAGGGTCAATTACTTTATCTCTGTTGGCTAGGTGAGATCAGAGATCATAGAATTTTGAAATTATAAATCAGCAGTTCTCAAACTTCTTGGTCTCAGGACCACTTTATACTTTTAAAAGGTTTTGAAGATCTCAAAAAGCTATTTGTTTTGTTGGTATCACTTTTTAGAACATCTTCTTTTATGTCTGTGTGTTTTTCTCATTTTTATGTAATTACATACCCTGTTTTGATGCATTGCCTCAAGATGGCATTTGAAAATTTGAGGGATATCCAAATGAATTAGCCAGAAGAACACAACACTAGCCACCTTGGCCTCTAGAGCCATGTTGTTTCTATTACTCACTGTCAATGCAAGTATCTTGCCAAGTTTTTAATTCCTTCAGAGATATAGGCCTCTCTTTAAGATGGGACACTAGAAACCAAAGCACATGCTTGTTCACTGTCTTTCTTTATTTTTAAATAAGTTGAATCATAATATTATAACCGTTATTCTATTTTAGAATTTCATAAATTTTATTTCTGCTTTAAAATACTATCAATTTTATCTGCTGTTTTGGGTGTTCTCTATATCTGTTTAATTTGACTTGATTCTTAAGCTACGCCAATGAATAATTCTCACGTTTGGATTATTTATGCTTCTTAAGATTTGGTAAACCTGTTTCTCCCTTTGCAGTCTGTTGGTTGGAAAGATACAACTGTGTTTTAACTGAAATTCATTATTAACCACATATTTCTAAATTTGCTTCCTTGCTTGAGAACTGGAATGAAAGGTGACTTAAATGTTTGAAATGCAACTTACCAGGTTAGCCTTATCCCCTTGCCATCAGTCCTGCATATTCCTTCTCATTTCTACTGACTCCCCTGTGGTTGCATTTGCTTATTTTCTAATTAATTGACATATGCCAAATCCGATCACATTTGGCTCTGTTTCAAAGGGTAAGTCAATACTTTCACCCTTATAACGTGCACCATTATATAGAATGTCCATTCATAGGCATACATACCTATGCATGTAGGTTTGGGAAGGAGAATAGGTTCTGTTCCCAAGATTCATGTCACCTGGAAGAGCTTGAATCAGTGACAAGGAGGAAGCTGGAAGCCTGGTTCCTGTGTCTTCAGGAAATAAAGAATCTTCGCCTTCTCTGACAAAATATCTACCTCGAATGTTGGGGAAGTAATGAATCTTGACCAGATATCAAAGAAGTACCTTGTTTTAGAAAGCCAATCAGATCTTTTTGAGGACATTATTTATCAAGGGCTTTACTTTCTTAAACTGCAAGATTTCAATTTAATTTATTATCTTATTTCATTCATATGACTGAGATGCTATTGTTCATTATTAGAAAACAAAATGTTTCCTTCAAAGTAAAACTAATGTCTGAGATAGTGAGTCATATGATTTACTCTGTAAATGACAAAGACAATTACTCAATTTCCTCTTAGTTAAAAATACCAAAACAACACATCATAAGAAATAGAAACATTTTTTGTTTTCTGCTTTGTGTATGAACATTTACAAGTATCTCCATACTACACTTGTTGAGACCCAACAGATCACATTGATATCTAGTATAGGTTTCTCATAAGGCTATGTGGAGACAGAGAAAAATGTTCTTTAAGCTGAAGCAATTTCAGTTTAGAAGAAAGCTTTTAGTAATTAGGTACCTAAAATGGCAACTTAACTAGCTATAGTTTATATACTTTTCATTTTTTACGATAGAATCCTAGCTCTTAGGCGGAATCTCTGTGGAATTGTTCTTGGAACAGTGGCACATGTAGATCATCCTTTTGCTAGAGAAAGTGGAAAGAATAAACAAGTGGAACTATTTCATCAAGAGTTGCTCGTGTTTAAGTCTATTCTCAACTTAAGGGCACATTTCCTTAGCCTCTTCTAATTCATCTCCCACGTCTTTCCCTCTATGGAATTTACCCTTATCCTCACATCCCTGAAGCTGATGGTCATTCTGACAGTTGGTTCTGATGTTTTGTTTTGTTTTGCTTCCCTGGGAAAGCAGAACAAGAATTACCATATAATTTATGTTGTTCTTATGCTTGCTATTTTATTTCTTAAAAATATATCCTGAACATCATTCCACAAACCATGGGCTCAAGGAATGATCAATGATCCAGAAATTTTTAAGAGTTGCATGACAAGTCAATCAAACACTATTCTATTTTTTCCTAATCAAGCATAAAATGACAGAAAGTGACTCCCTTACTTTATTAAGCCAGGCTTTTGATCATATATTGGAGAATCTAATTTTTTTAAACTTGTCATATATTTGGGGTTCTATTCTGTCTTGAGAGAATCACAGCCATGAAGAAGGAATAAAGCGTGCCCAAAGGCTAGCAGTAATGATTGACAAATACTTGCTTGTTAGACCCATTCCTCACAGGAAGTGATTCAGGTGAAACTGCTCTTTCAGGATTTATGGTGTGAGAATAGACCCTATTTTCTACCTACTGTCGTTAAAGCCTCAATTACGGAAGCTGCTCAGTTACGTTTTGTTTTCTGTAGATGCTTTTATTTATTCTTGCTTTTGTTGTTGTTGTTCTTGGTCTCTATAATAAACAGAAATCTGCCTCCTTTTAATGAATACCATTATTTTACTTCTTATCGCTGAAGATTAGCATCCAATTCTTCTTTCATGTCACTGCTTCAAATCTTTCTATCTGGCATAATTTTTTAGGTCTTTTCTTTGTCAGCAGAATAGTCTTGGGTTCTCCAATTATTGTCTTTTTTTGGAAGAGCTCTAATGTATCAGTGTCTCTCTTCAAATGGGACTTGGAACACAGTTGTGGGCACAAAGATATCCTTTATAACATCATTCACATAGGTGAATTATTAGAAAATATAGGACAAAATAAACGGTTAAATGATGGTAACTTCTCATGGCAGACTGTTGTGCAATCGTTAAACTATATATCAAAAGAAAATTTATGATTATGGGAAATATTCAAAATATGCTATTTTAAAGACAGATACCACATGATCTCACTCATGTGGAATCTAGAAAAAGTTGATGCCATAGAAGTAGAGAGTAGCATAGTGGCTACCAGAGGCTGGGGACAGGAGGGCCAGAAGAGGTTGGTCAATAAGATTTGGTGTTTTGTTACATAGTAGGTGACTATAGAAAATAACAATGTATTGTATATTTCAAGATAGCTAGAAAAGAAGATTTTGAATGTTGTCACCACAAATAAATGGTAAATATTTGAAATGATGAATATGGTAATTACCCCAATTTGATCATTATACATGCATTGAAACATTATACATCATAAATATGTATAATTCCTATGTGTCAATTCTAAGAATCAGGATTCTCAATAGCATTTAGGCATAATTTTAGCTTTGAAAAAATACACTTAAAATATGTGCACATTTAGGAAAAAAGACAATAACATTTATCAAAATGAAAATGGTGGCAAAACTATGGTGAGTTTTTATTTTCTTCTTCATTGTTTTCAGTTTTTCTACAAATAATATATGTTTCTTTTCTTATCCATAGAACTGTACATCATATTCCAGGTGAGAGTCAATGCACATAAGGCACATTAGATCATAACCCCCCTTTACCTGTCCACTGCTTCATTGAATGAAACCAAAACTTAAATAAGGCATTTCATATTTTGGATTATCTATGGAGGATATATTTGAAATAAGGTCTTTTTATTTTATTACTTTGAAGTCTCTTTTTCTTATTACACTCCATCCCTTAAGTCAATTTAATTGGAAGAGGGAGGATCCAATTGGAAGAGGATCCAATTTAACTGGATCCTAGGTAGAGTATAACATATGTTACAGAAATTGGAGTACTGGAAAATACTTAAGGAATAAGTCCTTTAAGAATATGTAGATTAAAATGGTTATAATAAAAAGACAAACAATAACAAGTATTGAAGAGAATATGGAAAAAAGGAAACTCTCATACATTGCTGGTGAGGTTATACAATAGGTACTATTATATAAAGTGGCAGTTTCTTAAAAAGTTGAATATGAATTTACCATGTGAGCCAGCAATTCTGTGTATCTGTCTAAGAGAAATGAAAACATAAATCCACACTTGTATAAGAAAGTTCATAGCAGCATTGTTTACAGTAGCTAAAAAGTAGAATTAACCTAAATGTTCATAAACTGGTAAATGAATAAACAAAATATAGTATGTTTATACAATGGAATGTTATTTGGCAATAAAAAGTAATGATTTACTGACACATGCAGCAAAATAGGTGAACCTCATGAACATTATGTTAAAGGCAAGTAGCCAGATGAAAGAGACTATATATCGTATAATTCCATTTATATAAAATATTCAGAAACAATGAATCCATAAAGACAGAAAGAAGATTAGTGGTTTCCTAGGGCTAGAATGGGGATTCATTGCAAATGGGCAGGGGAGATATCTGAGTTAATGGAAATGTTCTGAAATTGGATTTTTTTGATGGTGGCATGACTAAATTTACTAAAAATCATCATTGCATCTTGTATTTTAAATGAGTGAATTTTATGGTATTTAAATTATGTTTCCATAAAATGGTTGAAATGTTTTTTAAAAAAAGGATATGTGGCAACACACTTAACCTAAACATTTGTATCCCCCATAATATGCTGAAATAAAAAAAAAGGATATGTGGATTAATTTTTCTTTGAATTTCTCTAGTTACTATTATCAAACAAACCTCCAGAAGACTCAGCCTAGAACAGAGAGTCACAGTCAATGAGAGGATAAATTATGGTCTAGACTATAGCTTTTCTGCCAGACCAACATCAGTTTATGTTGCACTGCTCCCGATCTGTATTCTCATGGAATTTGTCATTCACTCTACCTTGCAATCTATTTCCTTTGAAAATTGATTGAGAACCTGCTTAACAACAATACTGAAACTGCAATAGTAATTTCATTTTACTTGCTGCACAACATTGCTGATGCCAAATACTATTTATTGACTTCATATTTACAAGCATCTTACATGATCAAAGTTGTCACAAAGGAAAGGAACCTAACATTTTTATTGGCATATACAGCAGAAATGTTCACCACAATTGTGGGAATGACTTGATAACCACTTGTCATGTATGTCACAAAGCAGTAGAAATCCCTGTGAAAATTGGATGACTGATATTCACTCATTCTTCAGTGAGCTTTTACAATTAAAAATAACTTGACATTGAGCATGAAGTGTGAAATGTACGATTTTGTTTTAGAAAACATATTTGTCATTCTGGTGATTAGGAGCTCTTTACCATAGGACACATTTCTAGGTATTGTGTCCATGAAAGAGCCAATATTCTCTTTAAAATCCTATTTGCATATTGGTAGAGCAACACATTTCTATTTTTTAAAAAATAATGGTTAAAGCTATTTGAAATCTCTACGTGGGAATTTTTCTCTTTAAACTTCTGTTTCTTTTCATTTTTAGTTTTTATCCAAGCAACTCATAAAAAACTCACAAATAATAACAAGCAACATTGATTTACAGAGGTTTATATTTCTGCTTTGGCTCTTTCATATAGCAGCAATCATCCCCTTTGGGGGCCAATTTTAGCGATCTTTTATTTTTCTACAATTTTTCATTCTGTATTATTTACTACCAGCTCAGCTAAACCTGGTATTGGTGATCATCTTGAGGATTGACTGGTCAGTATTAGGATTACTCTTGGAAAGTTTTATTGAGGAGAAGGTCTCTGTCAGTTTTCCCTGTTTGGAAGACAGCTGTGCTGCTCATTGCTATACCATCAACACTGTTTTCCCTTTTTCATCGGTAACTATGCAGGAGTTTGAATTTGTAGTTTAATCTGGTAAGGCTATTGGGGCACTGTTTTAGTTTTCAGGGTTTTTTGTTTGTTTGTCTTTATTAATTTGTTCATTCATTTATTCAACTAGTCAATGTTTAGTGAAAACCTACCATGTACTGAAACTGGAAAATGAAAGACATGGTCTCTACCTCAATCCATTCACCAACAAGTCAACTAACAATGAAAATATAAGTGCTATCATAGATGAAAGGAAGCAAGGGAGGGGGACACTTAACACCTTGGGAAAAAGAGTAAGGATGACTTTCTGTGTGGCCTTTCAATGAAGTCGTAAAGAAATAAGCCAATTGGAGAGGAGAGGAAAGGATATTATGGCAAACAGAAAGACAGACTTGTGCAAAATTGTGGATACACAAAAGAACATTGATTTGGAAACTCAAAATAAATTCAGTTTGCTAGGGAATGGGATACATGGGAAAAAATTATATGGATGAAAGCTTGGATAAATTATGGAGACTTTCTTCCTTATCTATAAAGTGCATGCAGGTCACTTAGCAGAGTGAGGACATAAAATAAGTGCTTCATGTTCCTTTAGTGGTGAAGGTAAGGGTTTCATATAATATCTCTTGGGACTAAGGACTAAAAAACTCTTCTGATTAATTTTTAATGTTTTTATGAAATTCTAAAGCTTGACAAACAGTGTATGGCCCAGATAGATGCCTCCTATTGATGCTTTGAAAACTTTACCAATTTTGAAGGGTATCCGCTCATTTTATGATTTGCTGAAATTGGTAGGATACAGCAATTGCAACTGGAAATCAGAGCACACTAGTGGTTGATAGCTCAGGCTTTTGAAGTCAGACCTGCAAATTTTATGTTTCTAATTTGCAAAATGGGGATAATAATAAAAGTATGTAACTCAGTGTTTTTCTGAGACTTAGAAGACTTGCAAATGTTTTGCAGAGTACTAAGCACCTAGAAAGACTTGTGAAATGGTAGCTAAAAGTCACAATATTCCTGTGATCTCATTTTCAATGGTAAATTAATATATGTGTTTTCTCTCAACATTATAGAAATAAATAGCCCTGATATATTTTTATTCACCATCCTTAAATTTTTTCTATTTCTTTTAATAAATAGACCATGCTGATAAATGCCTCTGAAAGCAAAAAGCTTTCAAGTTTTTAAAAACTGCAAGTTACAACATGTTAGTGAACTACAGAATCAATTTAGTGGGTAACAACTAGCCCTTTGTTTTTATGAAATAGAAAGGAACATAATTGAAAATGTAGAGGAGTCAATAAGAGTAAGTAAGTTTCATTAAATCTTGTTTCAGGTATGTGTATATGAAATCATTATGTATAATATATTTTCCATCATAATTCTTGGTCAAGGAGTTTGGAAGTAATTGCTCTAAGGACAGAAAGCAAGTATTACAAGCTTCTCTCTAATTTGCATCAGAGTCACAGATTGCCGTAATATTTAAATAAAATCTAGCAGACTAGAAAAGAAAGAAGAGTTTGTTGTAAACAGCGACACGTGATTTTACAGAATATACTACAGTTTTGTTTTCTTTTATAAGATGCAAGGGGGGAAATGCTGTCATTCAAATATTCTGTCTGTTGGAAACTCAGAAACTACTTGGTCTTTGGAGTTATGTAAAAAGGATTTTGAAAAATAGGCTGAATTTTTTTCCAGTGCTTTTGTGAGCATATACACATGCATACCCATCACAATAAAGTACAGATGACTTCAGGAGTGTGAAGGCTCAGAAAGCAAACTTTGCCTTTTCCTTGTGTTCTTCCATTATCATCCATTCAAATTGTTGCTTATTTAGGGCAACCAGGTTAATCCTATCTGTTCTCCCCTACTGAGCTGCTATTTTCCTTCACAGTGTTTTCTAATTACTTTGTGAATAAAATGTTTTAGATTGAGAGTAAAATTGAGTGCAAAGTTATGCTTGTAGCTACAAATGTACTCTCTTTAATGGTTGAGTTGGAGCTGGTCGCTTTTGTAAGGGTCTCTGATGGTGCTGTGGTAGAACTGTGCCTACTGACCCATGTCTCTTGTTGCTGGTGAAATTAATTCAGAACATGGTGAGTCTCTAATGACAGAAAGAGCAAATGTGTTTCCCTTTCTGAACAGTAGTTTTCTTGGTTCCATGGTAGGGATAATGCTTGGAGCTCTTAGTATTTTCCACCTATTGCCAACTTCTATAAAATTCCTTCTTTTAGAGATTATGTCCAATGTAATGAGTCTTGCTTTTAAGATCATATAAGTCTTTACATTTAGTTTTTTATCTCTGGATTTGGACGATTGTTGTTTAGAAATGATCAGTAAATGATTCTGGCTAGCGGAATACCTTTAAATTTGAGCACAGGTTCTGAGGGTCCAATTGTTGCCAGACCATGGTATAGCAAGAGTTGACTTAATGCTGCTTACATATTTAGAAAAATAATTCCCTTAGAATCATTCCAGGTTTGTTTTGTGGACCTCTTATTTTCTACCCTAAAAGAAAAAAAAAATAGATTGGTATCATAGATAGTATTGTTAACCTGATGACGATAATAGATTTAAGCTTTTTGGACAAATTCTCACCCCTTTAAACAGTTTAGCTGAATGTTCTGAGGCAAGGGGAAATATAAATCAGGCACTGCAACTAAAAATGTCATGTAAATCAAGCCAGGTAACTTAAAATAATGAATAAAGAAAAAAACACATGACATTCCTGGTCAAGCTTTTGTTTTCTTACTTTTAACATCCCTAGATAACAGAGAAATCGTTTTGAAGTATAAAAAAGTGAAAGTGTAAACATGATAATAAGTGACAACTGATAATTTCATTGTGGGGATAGACGAGATTGGTGTGGTCTGTGGATAAATGGAGAATGCCCTGCCTAACCAGACATTGCATGCACTCAGCTCCAACAGATGGGTGTCATTTGGGAAGTCAGGCCCAGAAGATTCAGGTTTTTTTTTTCCTTCATAAAAAGCCAAATCCAGATTTTTAATATGAAATCTCCTGGCTTGTAAATGTTGGCTCAGATTTTTGGGGCAACATGCAGACCAAACAACATTTATGTGTAAGCTTACTTGGCCTACTGGTTGTCAACGGATGCCCTTTCAGCTGCGGATTTTCCAACAAGAACAGATGGAATATTTTCATTGCTAATGAGGTTAGTAATTTAGAAGTGCTCTGGAACCCCTCTTTTGAGGAAGTGTCATCCTTGTATCTTGATTTAATAAAAATGTTTTGATCACCGATATATACCGTTTTAGAGAATGCAAAGATTTCTGTGGTTGGCCACATACCACTTAGATTGGAGAAGGGGGACATGAGATTACAACTAAGGCAGAATGAAAGATGTCCTTTAATAGAGATTTTTTAAAAAGCACTGTGAGAGTGATAAGCCTAACATAGGTATTAGCAAAGCTTCACAGAGGAACTAATGATGCATGAGACTATAAAGTATTAATAGGATTTTGATGGAAAAGGAAGAGAGGATTAGCCAAAGAGAGGGAAAAGTATAAGCATCTCTACAGTTATATTGTGGGCTTTCACATGTCTTAAAATGGTGAATGATTGGGTATAACTGGAAGGTAGAATACATGACCACATATAACTGGGGCCAGGCCAAGGGGGCCTTTGAATATTAGTCTACAGATCTGAAACTTGATTGTATAGTCAAGGGCACCATTCAGGGTTTAGACCAGAGAAGAGACATTATCCGATCTGATCAGTGTGTGCTTATTCCAAATGCTGCATTGGGTTCCCTTAAAGTAGTTGGAAATCTTCTCTAAGGAATTGGTTAAAAATAGGCATTCTGCCTAGATAGTGGCTAAGCAGCTGTGTGAATTCTGGAGGTACTGACAATTATTAAGAATCAACTTTGCACTAGTCATGATAAATTAAATCCTTGTGATTTCCAAATGAAACTATAAAACAATATGCAGGAGGCTATCAGAAGACCTAGTATTTTAACTAGTGTGCAGAACATAGTAACCTGTCCTGCTTTGGGTTCTGTGCAAAGAATATTATGCCTCAATTAGAAGCAACTAATATTAATAGAAATCATGAAAACATGAATTAGATAAAATTAGGTTGAAATAGGCTGGAAAGGAAATGCAATGACTTTAATTATTTTAACAAAAAAAGAGATTAGATAGGATGAAGTTGCCACAATATGAAAGTGGAATGAAAATTTAATATGTAAATATAGGCCAATAAAAGTGCCATTTTCTATGTTAAAACATTTATTCAAAATAAGAGGAAAAAAACTTTACAACCATGATAAAATTGTCTCAGATTAAAAAGAAAATACAGAATTAAATCAGGTTTTAGAGGCAGATTTTCCTCCTAAAATGCCAATGGTCAAAACTCACTTGTGGATAATGTGTCATAAAAGGCACCTGTTGGCCAGTACTTGGGTGTTGGTCAGGAAAAACCAAGCATTGTGCCAAATTATAATTAGATAAAAAATGTCCTAGACAGATGGCCATTTTGGCACAATTGGCATAAACAATGTATGAATTAATGTGAATTGCCTTAACACGTTATTTCTCTCTTCCAAGAAACTCAATGTAGAATGCATGTGACTCCTGTTCATCAACTCAACTGTAATTATGGGTCTAAATTAATCACTTGGTTTATCACTTGCCAATTGCTCAATCTGGCCTCTCTAGATACTTTAGAGACAAGGAAACAATTTAACTAAACAATATTAAATAAAGAGTTCGAGATCACAATAAAGAGAATAAAAACGATAAACCTTCAGCTTCTAATCTTTTGCATAGTTAATAGAGCAGTGCAAAAATGAATTCCTGTAAGGCTATTGAAACAAATTCATCATAAAACAAGAGGTACCTTGGTTGAAGCAAATAAGTCAGGGAATCTATAATAGCACTTAACATTTATGTAAAATTCATTAAGTCATGAATGAATGGGATCCAAAAGTTCTGTTTGGTGGCTTGGTCTTATTTTCATCTTTTTGCTTTTTTTTTTTAACTGTAGGCTGCTTTAAGTTCTTTATAGAAGGAAATGGGGTTTAAATTGAATGAGTTTGCATATTTGGTTTTTTTCAATTTCACACTTCTTCTTGGCTTATGAATATATTTGACAATTGATTTTAAAAGAGGGAAATCAATACTGCCCTGGGATTTTGGAGATCTTGGCTTTTTCCTTTAGTTTTTCCATGAGTCAGCTATCTTCAAAAGGAAAACCATTGACTTTTTATAATTAATTCTGTAAATTAACAGAATTAGACAAAAAGTATTTGGGGCCTGTTCATCACATAATTGGTTATTCACGTCATGTTTTATTTAATTACAGTACTCAATAATTAGAATTGAGAGCACAAGAGTAAGCTGACTGATGTTAAACATCTCCAGGAGAACACAGCTATGTCGGTGAGAATAGCATCAAATACTGTGTCTGGCACAGGATAGTGCTCAATAATTATTTAGCACATTGACTGCCACACTAGAAAAAAATAATTTCCCTGGGGCCATGGTTTTTTATTACGAAAATAGAATACAAACAATGTTTTGTTTGAAAACAAAACAATGCTTTCTAATCTAATGAAAAATTTGTTATATTTTATTGTTTTCTGTGTGTGAGTTATATGCAACTCACGTGGTGCTAGAATCAGTTTTTACACTGCATGCCAATTGAGTTGTATGGGACTCACTACATATTTACTGAATTTGTTTCGAAGAATTGAATCTTCACAAGGCCCCAGGCTCAAAACTACCGTCAGTTAAATACAACTCACATGGCAGTTAATGTATTAACTAATGGTTCTAAGCCACTGTTAGAAATGGATGATAAACTTCAGGCACTAGGATAAGATTTGAAAAGGCTGTTCCTGGGCAAATAGGAGAGACTTTTCATTTGACCATCTGCCCAAACAGAAGTGTATTTGTTTCAAATAGTCTTCAAAAAGTCTATTTGTTCCAAAGGTTTGTTTCATTCCTGACTCATTCTGTTTGTTGCTTTAGTTTGTTACTTTTTATAAATAAATTTGCCTCTTTTTTCTTTTAAGTTATTTTTACCTATATGAAATCCTTTGATGTGATAGATAGCAAATGAGGAGAACAGTGTGATTTACTTAATGATTTTTCTTGAGTCCTGTTCTTTTCCAGTAAAGGCTTGAATAGACAAACTAAGACACCCATTACTAACTCCTAATGTAGCAATAAATTGGATTGGCTACAGCGAGTGCCTAGTTTAGTGGCTGGGTGTCTTGTAATGGTTGGATATGGTGGTTCATATTTCAGGCTTTTCCTCTTTTAATAAAAACCTTCTCAATAAAAAAGTCAACCTTGTCCACTTGTCCCTGGCAAATATGAAATAATGAAAGTAGCTAAGTATGAGTGGGTGAGAAATGGAACAAGATGAGAAATCACTAACGTGCCTAAAGATAAGCATTGTGGACATTTAACCAATTAAATGATAATAATAATTAGGTTTACAATTGATAATTCTGTTGGCTAGTCTACTAGACTTTGTACAAAGTTGAAAATTGCCCAGTAGAAATGGTGTTGACTTGCTGGGTTTCTTTTTCTGTGTAGTTTTAAAAAATTGACTAACAGTGTTTTATTATTTCAGATATTTGTACTCCATTTTGGAATCTCTACTTTTCTTAGTATGATAATGGAAGCTTTTTTTTTTTTTTTCTCCTTTTGGAAATCAGAGGCATAAGGACATTGTCAAATGTTGTCATAGTGTTGAGTCTCCAAATTGAGTCAGCATGGGGTGTGTAGGGCTTTGTGGTGAGCAAATGAGCAGAAAGGTACCTTAACAACTACATTAAGCAGTTGCAAGGAAAGATTTATAGTTTAAGTTTTATAGTTTAAGATTTATAGTTTAGATTTATAGTTTAAGATTTATAGTTTATTAAATATTTGAATATTTAATATGTGGCTGAATTTTATTGTTCATTCATTAAATCATTACTGTGTCATATGCTTCAGTGTAGAAACTACAGGGGGAAATAAGACTTTGACTCTTTTTGTCTCAAGCTCTTTTGATCTCGGATTTTCACATATTTTATTTCCCTGCCATCTTGGAAAGGCATACAGATAACCAAGAGGTTCTTTGTTATAATACAGAATATAAAGCAGAAGAGTTAAGATGGGAATACTATGCACAGGAAAGCCTGTCTCTGGAATAGAATCATGGTGATGAAAGGAAGCAGAAAGTAATCATTTTTCAGTTCAGTTAATTTGAAATAACAACACACTGAAAGCATTATTTCCCAATTACATAAGAATGGAAAGAAGAAATTCAACTAACTAATTAAGATTAAGAATAAAAAGGATATGCTCATTCTTAATGAATGAAACAGAAGTAGCTTAAATGGCTCATAGGGACAGACAAGGGCATGCCTCTTCAAGGAAAATTGCAAGTTCTCCAAAAGAACAGCCATTATCTTTCTATACTATAGAATTAAGAAAGAAGACTATGAATTGACCCTAAATGCTCTAATCCTTTTTAAGGAATTACTTTGGGTTTTTTCATCAATTGTATTTTTAATATATTTTAGAATAGAAGAGGTAAGGATTGAGGCTATTTTTAAGTCACATATAAAATAAATCATGTGGGAGAAAAAAAAAAAAACTAGAGTGAGACAGAGTACTGTTTAAAAGTTAAAGTTAACTCTGAGCTTCCTGAAGTCTATGTTCCAGTTACAGGAACATATAAGTTACTTATTGGAAATAAACTATTTTATGCAATGGGATTCTAAGTCAAAGTTAATATAAGGATTTTTATATAAACTATGTATTAAGAATCATAATCATTTCATAATTATGAAATGATAATTCCATAATAAAGCATTTGACTTGTTTGATATAAAACTTATGAATCTTTGGTAGTATCTAAATTAGTCATTTTTCTGTTCAGGAATATTAATTTCCTTTGTTTCTGGCCTTTTCCTAGCTACATGACCTTAGGTCAGTGACCTCTCTCAGCCTCTGTCTCTGGATCTACAGAAATAACTATCCTAGTGCCTCACTCAAGGAACTGTCGTAAATAATAAAAGAGGTAATGCACCAAAAGCAAAATCCCTGCAACACAGCAATTGCTCAATAAAGCTGAGCTGCTGTAGTCATTAGTGTCATTGTCCTCAACATCATCATTACCATTTCTACCACAACACATACAGGGACCTGCAATGCATCTCCCAACTTTACATGTCGGCAGAAAGGGAAGTGGAGTCTGATTTCCATGCAATCAGCTACCCTGCTTATAATATCATTATATGTATTTAGAGACATCTAGAACATAAATTAGTAAGCCAGTGGTAGACCGTAATAACAACTATATTATGTTTCACCGTGTCAGGAATCTGAAGCTAGCAGAGGAAAGCTGGTTTATAGTTCTTTTAACATCTGATCCTTAAATTTAAATATATATATATATATATATATATATTTTTTTTCTTCTTTCTTTTCTGTCTTGCTGGAGTTTGTACATGCAAGGATGTTAGCTGGCTGCAGTAGGGGAAAAAAATAAAGTAAACCAGAAAATAAGTTTCAAGGATTGACCAGGACTAACAATTCTAGTTATTGTTTCTCATTTGTTCTTTTGCAGCTGTGAATCATGTTTTTTCTTAAGTAGAGAAAAAAATGCTTGCAGAAAAATGTCAAAATCATCTGACTACATTTTTAGGGTTTCTCTGGAGATTTAGGGCTAAGATTTTTGAAGTTAGTAAGTCCTTCAAGTTTAGGAAGTGAAGCTTTAGGATGCTCTTAAATAAATGTTTCAAATTCCTCATGTAGCTTTGAAACTTGCAAAGTTCTCTGACATTGTTCTTACCGAATCAGCAATAGATGACTATATCCCTTTTTATATATAGTCAGAATAAAAGACATGAATATGGAATAAAATATTTTCTTCTCTCTAAATATCCAAATTTCCCTTTTGTATGTTCTAAAATGTGTATCTTTTTGTTTGATGAATTTGTACAGAATTTTGTTACCATAGATATATTGTCTCATTAGGCAGATGCATGCCATATGTAGTCAAAGTATAGATGAGGGATATGGATAAAGAAACAAATATGATAAAAGAATTAGATAATCAGGGAAAAAAACTCTACACACTACTGTCATATGGGTAAATTAAACAGTCATAAATGACTGCCAAGATTTTTTTTCTTTTATCCTGGTTTAGCATCCCAGAAAAGATTGGAAAGCATTTAATAATGAATTGTGCTTAGATTTTCCAGCAGACTGAATTCTGTTCCCAAGGGTTCATGAGTAGAGAACATCACCAATACAACCACATTAATCATCTTGAGTTCCCCTTTCTTGGGTTTGCAAATGCCCAGGGTCATTGAGAGCCTGGGGGGTGTTCCCCCACAAAGTAATCAGATAGGAATTGAACAAACTCTTGGGAGATGGATTTTTCAGTCTACAAGTTTTAGATCTCAAAACAGTTCTCATCTTGGAAGTTTCTTGCCATGTCCAGTCACCTGGTATTTTGGAGATATTGGGCATTCTCTCACACAACCTCTAAATTGTCTTCTCCTAGCTATATTGGCCCCCTCTGCTCACCTCCCACCATCTTTTGCACTCATTTCTGCTCCTTTGAAAAATGTATATAAATTATATCTTCTTCTCAACTTGTTTTTCCCAGAGGTGTTTCTTTGCTTTAGCTTCCCTCCTCAGGATCCTCTTCTCTTCTTTCTTAACAACTGACCTAGATTACTCGTTAAAACCAGAGCTTCATTTACTGGTTAAATATGGAATTGTGGTATCTAAATTATGTACAGTACCTAGTATATAAAAGCACAAGTGTTTGCTATATCACTCATTCTGTACTGATGGCTTGCATTTTCTCTCTGATCATCTGGAAGTTGAAAAATCCTCAAAGGCCTTCACTTTTTTACCTAACTCTCTAGTCTTTTTATGAACTAGTTAACATTTGCCAGGTATGTTTAACTTTGGAGGTAACAATAACATTTTATTTCTTTGGTTGGTTAGTGAATAGATGTTGAACATTTATTTTCTACTGTCATGAAAGCATACTTTTACTTGAAAAAAAAACAAAACCAGAGCTTAAAAAAACAAAACAAAACAAAACAAAAAACCCCAGCATAGGGAGAGAAAAAGAAAACAGCTAAAAATCAATCAGCAAAAGCAGTTATGTTTTCCTTGAGTAAGAAGCTGAATTTTTAAACTAGCCAAAGTCCAGAGGGGTAATATTTCCAGTCCTTCCTTTTAGTAAGTCAGTGATAATACTAGCTAGTATTTATTGAGCAGCTACTCTGTCAGTTGCTTTGTTCTACCTTTTATATAACATATTTAAGTCTCAAGAAATCTTTATAAGTTCTATATCCCCATTTTATAAATAAATTAAGGCATAAAGGTATTGTTATTGTATAAAAGAATCAGTATTTAAAGTGAGAAAGTCTAACTTTGAAGCCCATACTCACCATTTCTCCATATTAGTTTTTACTAGCCACCAAGAAAGGTAAAAAATATTAAAGAAAACAATTGTGTTTCCATAGCAAAAGAAAAGGAATGCTTGTGTCTTGCTACAGAGTAAAGGTTAACATAGAAATGTAACCTCTAGTGATAATGTTGACTAGATAAGGAGAACACCTGAGAATAAGTTTGTTTTCTAAACATTTATGTGACACATCATCAGGAATATGAAGACTGGTAAGTAAAGGCCTCTGCTTTCAAAGTCCCTAAAATTCTGAGAAGATTAAAGTTTGAACTACAAGTTTAAGTAAATATTCAAGTCATTTCAGTGATGATACAGTTGGATTGATCATAATCCTTGGGTCATGACACCTCATAATCATCAGTCCATATGTGTCCCTCTTCATTTAATTAATTCATTCATTTAGCTGTCAATTTATTCCCCTCACTTTTCACCATTAATTATGTCACTGAATCTGCTATTTAAGAAATCAGCTTCCCATTTTTTTCAGCAAAGACATAAGAATTAATCTTCATTTCTGCTAGACATCCCAGTAAGTTTTCAAAACCCACTGGTAGAACACAGAGTAGTCAAATTTAATAAAAGTATTTGGACCTATTGATTATACATGTTCATAATATTTTGGTCATACCAGTTCTTAGTGAACAGGGAAGGGACCAAAGTATCTATATTTCACTTAAGAATAATTAATGATGTGTTTATTATAACAAAGAGCTCTGTGGGACATAAAACAAATGAAATGGTCATCACAATGGGACCAACCAGAACTTATTGATTGAACAAACTGCAGGCTGTCTGGGAATGTTGAATTTCTGTCTGACTCTGAAAGAATTTGTTATCTTCAATCCAAATTGCATTTTCAACTCTTTGAAATCACAAGAAAAAATACTGTTTCTAAAACTAATCTGTGTGGTTATCTTATATCTCTGTGTTCTAATATTGCTAGTTTTGCTCCCCCTCGTTTAAGTTAATTCACCCTGATAAGAAAGCCCAAGGATTTCAGAACTACTGAGATGTAATGATGAAAACTGTGATTATTATTATTATTGTTAACTATTCATGCTTGAATAACAAATAATAGTGGAATTCTGGTTAATTTTGAGATACTCTGTATTTCAGTAACAGGGTTCATATTTGAGCATTTATCAACAGTGGTCCTATCCAACAGTATGTTTTTAACCTCTTTTTCTTTTTTCCTTGTTATAGATTTAGTGGGTATGAGTGCATAGTGGCAAAGTCTAGGCTTTTCGTGTAATCATGACCCAAATTGTATACATTGTACCCATATAGAATTTTTCATTCCACACCCCTCTCCCATGCTCCTACCCTCTCACCCTTCCAGGTCTCTAATGTCTATTATTTCACTCTCTATGTCCATGTGTACACATCACATATCTTACATGTGAAAACATTCAGTATTTGAGTTTCTGTGTCCATGTTATTTCACTTATGGCCTTTAGTTCTATCCATGTTACTGCAAAAGACATGATTTCATTAAATGTTTCCAATCTCAATAGTATTTCACGTGATAAAAACAAATTACTTTTATTCTAATAAAAATGGATTTAATGCCAACAAGGTTTAGTGCCAATGTTGAAAACTTAGGCACCCTAAGACTATTGGTTTTCCCCTTTTTGAATTCTCATGCTAATTTATTATATACACATATCTCTAAATTTTAATTAGATATCTTACAATTTTAACATTTGATAAATATTGGAATAAAAGTATTCATACTCATGCTCAATAAGGCACTTATGGAGTGGGGGCTTTTCTTTAACTTGACATTTAGAGCATGTAATATTTATATGCGGAAAATGACAAGCTTGACATAACTGGATACAACAGACTGGTGAAGAAATACCTAATTGGCCTAGACTGTGAAGGTTCTCCCAATGAATGCTTGGGTTAATAAAAGCTTTCTTTGGTGGTGGAATAATTCTCTGGTGCCTTTAAATACAACTGGAGGTTTGTTTTTTGTTGATTTTTTTTAAATCTCCAAAGATTTTGTTGTTGAAGTCATTCTCTAGCACTTCTAAGTACTGCTGACAAAAAGAAGACAAAAACAAAAACAATTTCTAATTACAGAGACTTTCAAACATCAATAAAATTAAAAAAGTAATCAATGAAACCTCATGTCTCATCACCCAGCATCAACATCATTAACCAGTAATGGCCAATCCTGCAACATTCTCAACCATTCCCTGTTTCTCATACTGTTCTGAAACCCCTGATATTATATCATTTCCTTTGTAAATTTTCTAGTATGTGTCCGAGTTCCCTTTTATTCCCACCATGATCACAATACCAATGTCACACCTAAAAATATAATAAATTATTAAAATTATCAAATTTTCAGTCAAGGTTCAAATTTTCAATTATCTTAAAATGTGTCACATAGTTTAGCATGTTCCTCTAACTTATCTCTGTAGTTCCTGTGAATTGAAAGTTGGATCTCAACTGCATCAAGATTCTGGTTTGATTTTTGTTCTTATTGTTGAAATTACTTCATAGCTGTATTCATTCTTCCTTTCAAGAAGCATGTAATTTCTGAATTTGTTTTTTGTGATGTTAACAGCAGCTGATGTTCACTATCTCTCTAGATCCATTTGCTCATTATTAGTTTGGATGTTCTTATTCTTTATTTATTATCTGGAATAATTCTACCTAGAGAATTTATGGAATTAAGTATTGTATCTGTTTTAATTCACTTTAGTTCTTATTAATGTCTAAATTGTCCCAATTTAGGTCAGTGGGAGCCTCTTCAAGTTTCATTCTGAGTTCTTTTGACATGGATCTAGTAGTCATCAATAGCTTTCTTTTTATCAGATATGTTAAGATTGTCCAGACTCATCTTGTATATTTTATATTTATTTTATGAATCAGCCTTTTCTTCAATGACCATAAATTCCTTTTAGGAGGAAATGACATTTAGACACCCACAATCTGGGCACTAGGGTTGCCCATTGGTATTCACTTGGTCATTGTTTCTAAGTCTTTTTAGCATATGAAATTTTAAAATATATTTTTCTTTTTTCTTACTACTTTATTCCTAAATGAAAAAAATCATCTTTTTGTCCACATGCACAGTTTTTGCTTATAAAACTTGCTTAACCTAGGAAAGATTTAAAGTAGCTTACACTTGACAGGGTGTTCGTTGCCACAGATGAAACAACCTTGTAGTTATGAGACAGCATCTCAAACCATATGAAAACATTTTGCAATAACATCGTATGTGAATAACATATATATCTCATATTTGAACTGTGTATAAATAAGCAATCTTTAGTTCAATTTCTTCTGAAAATCACCTCTAGAAAATAGATTTATATATGCTAGAAAATACACAATAGCTTAATAATGATGTGAATATTTTAGTGAATTAGCATCCAGTGACGAATTAGTCACCATTTTTCTAATTAGAATGTGAAATCTTAATTTTTTGGAGTCTGATTAACTGATAATAGCTATGTCATAGTGTTCATGCAAAAACCTGTTTTGATAGGCATTGCAATATAAAAAGCATCAGCTGTTAGGCAAAATGAAAACAAAAGAAAAATCAGTATTAATTATTTTCCTTTCAAAATTCTCTGAGCACCTGATACAATATGGGAGTGAAGCTTCAGATACATCAATATCAGGACTGGTATTATTGGGTATTGTGTTAGACTTTGTAAAATTAAAGGTTGAGAAAAAAATGTATGCTTAGAAAAAGTTCAATCTAGATATTTGCAACTAAGAAGATAAACAATTGAAGCCAACTATTCAGTTTATTTTTTAAAAAATGAAACAGACTTAGTAAGTCTTTCATTTGACTTGATTTTTATAATATGCATAAAATCAATTATTAAGCCTAAACTGTCAAATATTGTAATTTTTTAAAAACCTGGTGGGGCTGGGGTGGGGAGATGAATTTCTGTCACCAGGAGCCTAGTTAAATTTTAAGTACAACAGTAGAATAAATTCTATTCAGCCACTGGAAAAAATGAGGCAGATCTGCATGTGCTGCTATGAAAATCTCCAAAGTTTAGTATTGTTTGTTGGTTATCTACATGGGCTATGGAGCCAGACCATAAGATTTCTTTTTTTTCATTTGTTTTGTTGTTTGTTTGTTTGTTTGTTTTTGAGACAGAATCTCACTCTGTTGCCTGGGCTACAGTGCCATGGCGTCAGCCTAGCTCACAGCAACCTCAAACTCCTGGGCTCAAGCAATCCTTCTGCCTCAGCCTCCTGAGTAGCTGGGACTATAGGCATGTGCCACCATGCCTGGATAATTTTTTCTATATATTTTTAGCTGTCCAATTAACTTCTTTCTATTTTGGTAGAGACGGAGTCTCATTCTTGCTCAGGCTGGTTTCAAACTCCTGAGCTCAAATGATTCACCCTCCTTGGCCTTCCAGAGTGCTAGGATTACAGGCATGAGCCACGCCACCCAGCCTTAGACCAGAAGATTTCAATCCTGGCACTATTAGTACAACATTGAGCAAGCTACTTAATCACTTTATATCAGTTTTCTTAGTCTATAAAATAAGTGTTATAATAACATATACCTCTGACAGTTGTTATGAGAATGAACTCAAAAACATGCCTGTTGCATGCTAAATGTTCATAGGCTAACTTTTTCCCTCTCCTTCTTTACCTCCTTCTCCTCTTTTTCCTCCTCTTCCTCTCCATCTTCCCTCTTCATTGTTTTTGTCATTTTCATCATCATCATCTTGCCAAGTAAAAAACACAAGCTTTATTATAATTGTTTCTACAGTAGGATCCTATTTGTGTTAATGAAAGCATGTGGGTGTATACTTGTATATATAAAACTTTATACTTATATCCATAAACATTTATAGAAAAATACATTAAAAATGGTTAAGAAGTGATTGCTTCCAGAGAGCAAATCTCTTGAGAGTTAAAAGGGGTGAGACAAGAACTTCACATATTATACTTTCTCTTGTTTTAGGCTTATATTTTGAATGTGCATGTATTTTTTTAAGCAAAATAGTATAAATTAAAAAGTAAATAATTTGATAAATTTTGTAAATTAGTTATGTTGGTCTTGACTATGAGACTGACCTAAGGTAAGATGGACAAAGAAGAAACCTATGTGAAATTATTCAAAGTACTTACATACAGTCACTTCTCAAAATTATCTTTTCTATAGCCCATTTAATTCAACAAAATTCTGCTACTAGAGACTAATGTCTTGATGTTAATAATTATCCCCCTTTATAGAAAATAACACCCATTTGGAAAAGTTAATGTAAGTGAAATATTAATTAGGGACATTTAGATGTAAATTTCTTTTTCCAGGTGGTTTTCCTGCCCATAATATCTATTTGCTAACTACACTCTGATAGAATGGATGTTCTGATTATTGGAAAGCTAGTGAGTTATCATGGGATCAGGATTAAAAAAAAAAAGTGGGTGTGAACCATGGTGAAATGAGATTAAAGGGTGTTAACAAAAAGAAGATTTTCTGATCTAACAGTCCTGGGTAAAAATCTCAACTCTGCCCAATGAAGTGATGCATAGCCCTGAAAAAGTCACTCTTAACTTTTCTGACACTATTCTCCATCAATATAATTAAGACAGAAAGCTCCACATCCCAGGGATGTTTGTAAGTATTGAATGTGGTATTTGTGCTTGCCTAATGCGAGCCTCGAATATAATGTTTATTGCTATTTTAGTAGGAGGAGAGCAAGGACGGTCCTGGCTAAATCACTAAAGAACAAAGTGAGCTTGGCTTGCCCATTTACCACTTTTCTGTTTCCAGCTATTTATTTGAACAGGAGAGCTGGATTGTTAATGATCATTAATTTTTTGCATATCAATCTTCAATGGCTAATTATTTGATAGTATTATACTCTAACACAATCTCAAAATTTCATCAACTTCAAGAGGGACTCACTTTACACACAGTTCTCATGGTTAAATTTTAGGTTGATTATTGGTTTTCATAGAACTCATAATAATAAAAAAAATTTAATCCATTAAAAAATACATTTAACTACCACTGCATCATAAATATTTAAGTGCTTAATATTTTAGAACATTACGTGAAAATGGTTTCATTAACTGATTTGATAATTTATAATTACTTGACATAATTATACATTGTACAGTATGTTTTTATCTAATGTATGTATTCAAGATCTAAAAGTCCATGTGTTATTTTCAACCACATTTTACTTTGTTTTGAAATTATCCTTTTCTGTAATAAAAATCATATTTTCTTTTAGATTATATTTTAGGAAATCACATTTTCTTTTTTTTTTCTTTTTTTTCTTTTTTTTTGAGACAGAGTCTCACTGTGTTGCCTGAGCTAGAGTGTCATGGCATCAGCCTAGCTCATAACAACCTCACACTCCTGGGCTCAAGCAATTCTTCTGCCTCAGCTCCCCAAGTAGCTGGGACTAGAGGCATGTACCACCGTGCCTGGCTAATTTTTTTCTATATATTTTTAGTTGGCCAATTAATATGTTTCTATTTATAATAGAGATGAGGTCTTGCTCTTGTGCAGGCTGGTTTCGAATTCCTGACCTTGAGCGATTCACCCGACTCGGCCTCCCAGAGTGGGAAATCACATTTTCTAGTTATGTATTTATATGTAATTATTTAAAATCTATCAAGATCATTTTAAAACTATGTAATCTCTTACTTATATCTATCATTTATTATTCAATAAATATTTATTGAGTACCTCTCTGAATAAGGCCTAATTTTAAGAACTTTGGGGGATATAAGATGGATCATACATAAATCTAAAACTTAGTTTAAAATCTTGGCAATGAGATGAGATGTACATATCTCTATCTCCTTCCCCTTCCCCAAGTAGACCTCAAGGAAAATCATAAATTTTTAATGAAATAGAATGATTTTCAACAAATTATTAACTCTCAATTAAAGCTGTGGTGCTGGATCATGGGCATCACATATTGCCTGGACTGGCTGAAAATCCTAATCAAGTCATGCAAATTCATCTAAAGAGCATATAGTTTATTTAATATAATAGTAATGATATATTCATTTTTATTTTTTCCATAAAACTCAGAGTACTCATTAATCTTCATAACATTTCTGTGAATAGAAAGAAGGCGGGTGGTACTAGACATTTATTTTTTTTTCTCTAATCATCTTTTCCTGCTGGACCTAGAGTGGTTGAAAATGTCAATTTACTCTATAAATATTTTTCCTTGAACATTTTTCTTGAACTGCCAAGTGGCCTCAGCATTATCAATAAGGGCTTTGTTCAGTGACATTTAATATTCAATTACAGAAAAGTATGTCATTTTAATGTCTAGCTTCCACTTCTCTCAAAAAAATAATTTTTTTTAGAATATGCAAGGAAAATCGAGCATTTCTAGGCATTAACAATGTTATATGGGATACGTAATTATATTCCAGTAGACATGTTTTCTCATTTTGTTTTCAGTAAATTATATCCACCAGCAAAAATACCTAAAGTATCTATAGAAGGCCTAATTAACCAGTATATGCATTGGTGATCAGCTCTGTGCTTTTGCCACTGCATATTTGTCCTTTTTCCCTGGGATTCAAGTGCAGATTTCAGGTTTCAGTAGACAACAGTCATAAAAAATAGGAGCTGCTACTTTCTTTTTTTGAAACCAGAAATTCACTTGCATTGTGTATGGAGCAAGGAACCTGTGATGAGTCATTGCTATTTTAAAGAGAAGAAGTAATCACTAGGTAGAACATTTATTGTTAATATATTAAGCACTTTGGATGCCTTCTTTGTACAACCTATCTTCTTTAATTAAACATAATGATTTTAATTTTTTTTCTTCTAGGAGTGATCCCCACTGTATATTTATAATCATTTTCAGTATAAGGTGAACTCTTTAGTTGCTAAGGAACATGCTTGCTGAATTTGTTTCCCCACAGATAAGTAAAATATTCCTTCCTGTGTTTTTATTCTGTAGATAAATTCACACTTAACTAGGGCATATTCAAAGGAGAACATTACGCACTGGACTGAAAAATTCTGGTGTGGAGGAAAATAAACCATGTATTAGAGCTGTCTGTCCACAACCAGCAGAAGAGGTGACCAAGTAGAACTCACTGTATAATTTGCTATATAACTTGCAGTGCAAAATGAAACTATGTGACTCCTTATTTCAAAATCATTAAGACTTTCAAGGCAATAGTAGCAGAACATTAAGCCAAGTGTAAAACCCATATGAAAAAGGGGTCCCATGAGACTACATAAGTTTCATGCCCATGAAGCCAGCCTTAGAGTCAGGATCTAATACCCACTCATCTCTCTAGATCTAACAGTCCTCATCTCTCAAGCTCTGGTTCAAAAGCTTTTCTTCTGTGAGGCTGGAATGGACCAACAACTCCTAGAAGTCAGGATTTTGCCCACCAGCACAAAGCATGGCCATGGTATACACAAAGTGCCCAGGAGTGAGCCCATCTAACCCTCAGTGCCTTCTCCTCTTCTAGAACCTGGAAATCATTCTCTCTCCAGTACATTTGCTGATTAATCATGTGCTATATCAGGTAACCTCTTGCTTTATGTTGAATTGGAATCTTTTCTCTCTTAAACATTGCTTTGCTTTCTGCTTCATCCCAATTGTGTGTTCCCTGATAAGAGTCCATGTTCTAGAATTATTATGTCGCATACATACCCAAGCACAGTATCTTTTCCACGTAAGTTGAAACAACAAAAAATTATAAACCACAGATAAAAGTAACTAGCAATGATAAAACAAACAAAAATGCATTACTCTTAGGTCTTAGGGTATTAAAAAATTTGGTGTTCAGTTATCAAATAGTTACCTTTGTCTTAATTTTTTAATGCATTGGAATTGAAAGTGATTAATTTTAAATTTTAACTTTAATCATGTAGCACAGTGATTCCTGAAGTGTGTTCCATGGAATGTAAATGAGAATTATGTAGATTTCTGTGATCAAGTAAGTTTGGGAATACTTTAGAAAATAATAATATAGTTGACACTATGTGGATCCTTGTACTTCCCATTTCTGGGCTCCTGCCATAAACAAGGCTTTCAAGGCCTAAGATATTGCCCCCACACCCCCCTCATTGTCCCCATTCTCATCAGTTAATTTTAGTTCAATTGCAGTCGTACCTTCTATGTAGTCACTGGTGCCTGTGATTTCACCACAGGAATCTCTCCTTAAGCTCCTCTTACATTAGCGGTTCTCAACTGGGGGCAATTTTGCCCTCCAGAATATTTGGCAGTGTCTGTAGACATTTTTGGTTGTCACATTCAGGTTGGAGACAGAAATGTTATTGGCACCCAGTGGGTACAAGCCAGGGATGCTGCTAAACATCCTACAGGGCACAAGACAGCCCTGCAACAAAGAATCATAAAGCCCAGAGTATCAATAGTAAACATTCAGGCATCCTCAAACTACGGCCCACAGGCCACATGCGGGTGTTTTTGCCCATTTGTTTTTTTACTTCAAAATAAGATATGTGCAGTGTGCATGGGAATTTGTTCATAGTTTTTTTTTTTTAAACTATAGTCCGGCCCTCCAATGGCCTGAGGGACAGTGAACTGGCCCCTGTTTAAAAAGTCTGAGGACTCCTGCATTAGATCATACCTTTGAGTCCTTGGAAACCTTCATTGGTTTTCTTTGTCATACCTAAGGAATTTCCTACCTTCAAACATAGCATTCAAAGTCCTTCACAATCTGTGTTGGTGATGTAGTAGGGGGCATAGCTGCCGTCCAGAGTCCTTCATGATCTGACACTAATTTTTCTTTCCAGGCCACATCCCACTAGTCCTTCCCATGCATACTACACTCCAGTTAAACCAGGCGACCCAGTTTCCCCCAAGGAAACCTGTACTTCTCAACCTCTTTATTCTACCTGCTATGCCTTTGCCTGTGCCGGAATGCCTTTCTCCCTTCTTTTTACTTATAGACTACCTCTATTGTAGCTCAAATGTCACTTCCTCTAGGAAGTCTTTGATTTTCTTCTTACAATTTCACCAAATGGGAGTGGAGTAGTAAGAAGAAAAATATTCTCTTCTCTGGACCCCCTCAGCACTCTGTACTTCTCTCGTATTTGGCACATAATTGGCACAGAATTTTTACTTATTCTAATAAACAGTAAATGCTTGAAAGATAGAGAGCATCTTTAATAACAACTTTGTGTCCTGTAAGCTTTCAATAGATTTGTTCAATAAATACTTGAATTGTATTAAATTATTCAATTTTGAGAAGAGATTTCTAGATCAGACCTTATAATTGGTTTTAAATTCATCTATATATTTAACAAGAATTGAGTTCCTGCTGTTCGTAATGAGGTGATTTTAAGAGGTATCATCTACTGGAAAGTCTTTAGGCTTAATATAAAACTGGCTGCAACTGAACTGTGACAATTAAACTGTAATAGGCATTATACAATTACAACTCCTTTGATATTGAACAAAAGAATTCTAGGAGATTTTAAATAGCACTAATTAAATGATGTTTATACTTTTTGATTAAGGAAATTATTACTAATGTTAGTTAAGTGATTTTTGATACAAATAAGAGAAAACCTTACTCCAACTTATTTTTAAAAGAATAAAGAAATTGACTGGCTCATAATTGGAAATTCAGAGGTAGTATTGATCATTCAGTAGCTCCAGGTTTACTCCCTTTTATTCTCTTGGCTTTACCCTCCTCCCTCCTCAGATTGCTGGCTAAACTATAAGTTGGGCACCTGTTGACAATAGAATCCAAAAAACAAAGAGGGAGACAGTCTTTACCAAAAACTCTGGGGAGAACATCAAGAAAGAACTTTTCCAGAAACTCCTAGTAAAACACTTATCAAGGGTCCTCAAACTATAGCCCACAGGCCACATGCAGGCCATCTAGCACGTTAATACGGCCTTCCAGGTGTTTTTGCCACTACTGCTTAGCAGCCGATTTGTCCCGGGCCCACAGTGCACACTCTCCAACAGTTTGAGGGACAGTGAACTGACCCCCTATTTAAAAAGTTTGAAGACCTCTGAATTGGTCCCATATCTTTTTAATTGTGGGAGGCATTCAGTTTTTCTTTTGTTAAATTTTTATATTTATTTATTTTATTGTAATTGACAAATAATTGTATATATTTATGGGAAACAATGTGATGCTTTGATATATGTTTACATTATGGAATAATTAAATCAAGCTAATTAACATATCCATCATCTCACCTACTTACCTTTTTTGTAGGAAGAACATTTAAGATCTTTTCTTTAAGCAATTTTGAAATATGCAATACATTATTATCTACTATAGTCACCATACCATGCAATCTATGCCTAAAACTTATTCCTCCTGTCTAGCTAAAACTTTGTATCGTTTGATCAACATCTCTTCTTTCCCCATTTTCACCCCTCCAGCCTCTGGTATTCTCTATTCTACTCTTTGGTTCTATACGTTTGACTTTTTTAGCTTCTACATACACATGAGATCATGTGGTACTTTTCTGTGTTGGGCTTATTTCACTTACTGTAATGTTTTCCAGATTTATTTATTTTGTCACAGATGACAGGATTTCCCCTTTATTAAAAGCGAATAGTATTTCATCATATATATATTCAATGATATTTATCCATTCATCCCTTGATGGACACTTGGGTTGATTCCATATCTTAACTATTGTGAATAGTGCTGCAATAAACATGGAGTTCAGATATGGCTTCAACACACTGATTTCATTTTCTTTGGATATATGCCCAGAAGTGGGATTGCTGGATCATATGATAGTTCTATATTTGATTTTTTTAAGAAACTTCATAATGTTTTTAATAATGGCGGTGCCAACCTATTAATACATTCCCACCATCAGTGCACAAGGATTCTCTTTTCTCCACATCTTTGCCCACACTTACCTTTTGTCTTTCTGATAATAGCCATTCTAACAGGTGGGAGGTAATATCACATTATGGTTTTGATTTGCATTTCTCTAATTATTAGTAATGTTGAACACTTTTTCATGTGACAGTTGACTATTTGTATGTCTTATACATCTTCTTTTGAGAAATATCTATTCAGATCCTTTCCCCATTTTTTCTTCGCCCATTTTTAAATCAGATTGTTTTCTTGCTATTGAGTTGAGTTTCCTATACATGTCAAATATTAACCTCTTATCAGATGTATGGTTTGCAAATTTTTTCTTCCATTTCCTAGGTCATCTATTCACTCTATTTCTTTGTTGCACAGAAATTTTTAGTCTGAAGCAATTTCATTTGCCTATTTTTGCTTTTGGGGTCATATCTGAAAATATCTCTGCCCAGATCAATATCAAGAAACTTTTTCCCCATGTTTTCTTCTAGAAATTTTATAGTTTCAGGTCTTACATTGAAGTTTTTAATCCATTTGAGTTGATATTTGTATATGATGTGAGGCAAGGGTCTAATTTCATTCATCTGCTTGTGGAAATTCAGTTTCTCCAACACCATCTACTGAAGAGACTGTCCTTTCCTCATTGTGTGTTCTTGGTAACTTTGGCGAAAATCAATTGACCATAAATGCATGGATTTAGTTCTGGGCTCTCTTCAGTCATCCCACTCATCTATGTGTTGGTTTTCATGCCAGGTCCATGCTGTTTTGGTTACTATAGCATAATGGTATATTTTAAAGGCAGATTGTGGGATGCTACAGCTTAGTTCATTTTGCTCAAGATTGCTTTGGCTATTCATGGTCTTTTGTGGTTTTATATGAATTTTAGGATTTATTTAAGGAAAGAAAAAAAAAAAACACAACTAAGCTCAGGAATCTTCTTATTAACCACTTCAATACCATGCTCACCAGCTGCGAAACCTTGCCCACAGCGGGCACTCATAGTCCACACAATAGTTTGTGCTGTGCATTGATGATGAATCCATTTTGCTCTTGTGTGATGAGGAAAGCTTTAAAGCACTGAAAGCTTGTTTTACTTTACAGGCAGCTTTACTTGTAATGTAAATCAGAATAGGTAACATATATATATATATATATATATATATGTTTTCATTACGTTATTTTTAAATGTTCACAATTTTATTTTGATAAATGAAAAATTAGATGAAATGAAAGTCATATCATGGCTGTCAGCTAAAGTCGCTGTGTGCATTCATCTGTGGCTATCAACTATAGTGGACGCTGGTACCGAAGTGGTTAATAGAATCTACTACTTTTTTTTTTTTTTAATTTTCCTTGCATCACCTCTCTGAATTTAAACCAATTCTAACCACTAAAAATGGAAAGTTGGAGAACATATTCTTCATACTTTTCACAGATTTAAAAGTTAATAAATCACCTCTTTATGCTTTTGCTTAGATTTGGATAATCTCAACTTCTTTGATTAATGTTTAAACTTTATTTTGGCTTCTCATCTGCGTTTACTGTTCTAAATTTCTCTGCACATTTTAAGCATGAGGAAGCCAATAGTGTATATGAATACTCTCCTACTGGGTGCACATCTACTTGTTAAAAACAAAACAATCAAGGGATTTGAATAAGCTTTTCAATCTTTCATGAGGAAGTTATTTCAGCTCAGTTTAGAATTTCTGTATTGTTCCTCCCATCTTAGATTACTTGTTAGACTCTATACAAGTGTGTAAATCTTGATGGAAGAGGACACTGCTGATGGTGCACATGATTTATTATAACCATGAAATTAAGTCCTGGGCCACATGCCCAGTATCTAAACTAAATCATGGAGGGCTTAATTGGAATTAGGCAGTGAGCCTAAAAGAACTTTACTTTGTTCATTCTCAAATTTCCAATTTCACTGGATTCTTGTTTTATAGAAATCTGTATTTGTGGGCCACAGGAAAAGAGAGACTGAATATATGCTGGTTATGCAGAAAATTGAGTAGCAGATGAAATGAACTAGGAAAAGATTGTCTCAAGGAGAAAGAAACATATGTCTAGCCCATAATGCATACTTGGTAAACACTGAGTGGCGGGATACTTTTCAGGTTGTTATTTTTTCACATTTGCAATATTGAAAAAATATTTGTAATGCTTACCTAGAATATAAAAAATCAGGAACTAATTCAGCACATTTAGAATCTTTATTTAAAATGAGCACAGAAGGCCAAAACAGGACATGGATGCTCATGATTCTATAGATGATAAATTCCTCTACTTGATTTATTTTTTTTGGAAAAAAAATTATATGTTTAGCTCTATATGAGTCTGAATTTTAAAATTGGGAAGTCTATTAAGTATTTGTTCCCATTCTACTTTATTCTCTTATTATAAAAGGAAAACTGGATTAACAAATAAAGTACTTTCAACTCATTAGTGGTAAGTCCTATGCGATGGGTAAAACAGGTTGTTTTTATTATTTCAAATCATTCACTGGAGACACCAATAACCTTACTACTAGAGGATAAGCATGAAGATATTATGTAATATTTGGAAAAATAAATTTCTATCATGAAATCTGGAGGGTAATGGATAGATACTGAGTAGGAACAGGTAAATACTGCTTAATTCAATCTGTACTTCTGTTTTACTTTTTTAAGTACTGTGGGATTTGGAGGCTTGGAGTCATGATTAATTTTTTGAAATCAGGTATGAATATATGCAGTTATTAGGGCATGAAGTCTTTAATATTACTGATTGTAAGCAAAATCTTGGCACTAAGATTTGAGATGTATGAGATAAGGACAGCTACCATATCCATTTAAAATTTAAATGTTTTACCACCAGAATTGATTATAAAATGTTTTCAACCATAGATTTTATTCTAAAGCCAATGATTCTTATAAGATTTAATTAAATATATTTGTTATGTGACTTTTTCCTAAGAGAAATATCAAAGTAAAGTTGTATGATACTCTTAATCCAGTTAGTATAGTAGGCAATAAACTACAGAGTATTGGGAATTAATATTGTCTGAAAATTCCACCTGCTCACTGCCTCTAACTTTCGACTACACTTGGTCATGTTCTCTGAAATTGCCTCCAGTGTGTGCTTATCCATTCATTCGTTCAACCAACTGTTGTATTCGTTCAACCAACTTTGTATGGCCTGTCTTCACAGGGTGTTACAAAGTAAACAGTCTACATAGGCAAAATTCATCTTTGTGTTTCCAATACCTGTACATGGGAGGACCTCAGTGTTTGTTACCCTGAACTGATTCTCTCACTTCAAAGTATTTGTGTAATTCAAACTCTCTCAGTCCTTACGTATCTTAGCTATGATGATAGCCTCACAATTCATACTCCTATGCCTAGTCTTTCTTCAATTCATCCTCAACACCACTGCCAGATTCTTCCTAAAGCATAACTTTAATCATGTCATCCTCTGCTCAAAAACTCTAATGGCCCTCAATGACTTCAGGGTATTATTCATGGTCCTTATTAGGGATTTTCAAGGCCTTCTACAATTTGGCACCAACAGACATTTTCAGCAGGATTCCTTCTTTTTTGCTTTATATATCCTACCTGATAGTGCCATTTAGATTGGGAGTATAGGATAGGTCAGGGACAACAGTACAGACTGTGAAGCCTGGGAGACTGAATATGAATTTTGTTTTTTCTGACTTCGCACTGCATGACTTTGGGGGAGTTACTCCAACTCTCTGTGCCTCCATTTCTCATCTGTAAAATAAAGATGACAATAACTCCTACCTCATAGAGCTGTGATAATAAAATGAATTACTGTATGCAAAGCATTTATAACAGAGCTGGGCACATTCTAAGTCCTTGGTGATACCTGCTATATTTTTCTTTCCTTTAAGCTTTGCTCATGTTGTTTCCTCCACTTGGGAAACCTGATTTATTCTTTTACTCTCACTGTTTTATGTCCATCTCCAAATTCTACCTATTCTTCAAATTAGTATAAGAGGTCTTTCTATTGATCTATCTGTAGTTTGTACTCTTAACCACTAAGCTAAATTAACTCTGCCACAATAACATAAAAATTAATCTCACGATAAAAATCACTTTGTTTTCAGATGAAATATTATAAGCAGAGATATAGAAATTTGTGGCCATGGAATAACTTGGGTAACATTGTTCTCCATATGCATTGCAATGCTGAATGGAAGTTTGTGAAATTAAAAGGCAGAATTTCAATCTCTGAGCACTTGTCTTTGAACTTAAAAGAATCAAGTTGTCCTTGTACCCCAGGATCATGGAGTTATTCAGAAGGCCTTATAGTAAACTGTCATCAGTGTTCTTTATTTTGTGGTCAAAAAGACATGTAAATGTGCCTTTCTTTCACCTTGTGAATTATGGCCCATTTCTCAAACACTCAGCGTACTGGCAAGCAGTTAATGGAGTGGAACATTTTTGATTCATTGAGAGGTGGTTTGTGAAGAAATTTTCAGTCATGAGTTTCAAGTAATGTTGGAATCCATTCTAAACAGGCTTCCAACAGAAGAATGAAGTGGAGACTTCCTGGTGAGATTCAACAGAAGGAACTGTCCTCCTCTGCAGGGAATTATATATTCTTTCTCATTGCCTGAGGACTCCAGGATACTGGGCTCCAGTGAAAAGCAAACAAAATATTTGTCAAGAAGGAAGAAATGGAAAGAGTCCTAAACAAATTTCTTGATTGCAGAAAGAGAAATCAACTTTAGCTAATAGGCATAAAGGAAAGAATTAGAAACACATTGATGGAATCAAAAGCAGGCTATGAGACCAGGATCAGGAATGAGCTGGAACCAAAAGAAATATGGTTGGAAACAGGAAATATGGATTTGTCTATTAACAGAAACTACCCCGTTGACATGAAATGCAATGAATTACATCCAACTGTTTCTTTCATCTTTATACTACTGAATCAAGATTTCATCTCCTGGGAGAGAGTATCTCTTTGTGCCTAGTCTCGGTCACATGCCCATTCCCCATCTCTATTGACAAAGGGAGAAGGAGAATCTGGCCTCTCTGCCACACAAAACAAAAGGCAGTCACCTAGATTAAGATATCCCTTTCCCCTCAGGATTATTACTATAGGGCCGAGATAATTGTCACAGTGCTCTGAGGATGGGAGAGTGAATACGGGGCAGGCACAAAATGACAAATGTCCATTGTAGATCCCAGGGGGCAGGTGACATGAAAAATAGCCCAACTAACATATCATGAATCCCACCAGTTCTTACCTTAGAACCAAACCTGGCCCAAGTCAAGGTTAAACATTATAGAAAGATGATGCTGTGGGGGGAAAAAGTTTATCTAAGTTATTTTTCATCTATAAGCATAACCAGTGGAGAAAAATTAATTCTAAGTAAAGGACACAGAGCAAAGTTAAATTGACCCAAAAACCAGCTACAACTTTTCTCCATTGATTTCTACAGAGTGGTTCTCTTAATTTCTAGCAGTTGTTACCTTTACTTTTTCTCCTTTATAGTTTTCAAAAAATAAAATCTTGAAATATTAGCAGAAAAACTCCCAATTTTCTCTTTCTCAGGAAACATTGAGTTTTCTACCTATCTAGATATAAAATCCTTATATTTTTTGTCCAAATCTGTCCTATTTTTGAAAAATGTATATGTTCCATCTCTTCCACTTCCATGTTGCCAAAGTACCATTTAAGAATAGATTTTCAGACATAAGTAACTAAAAATGATTGAAATAAAAGTATGAGAGTGAGTTACCTGTAGAAAAATTGACAGAGGGATATTTAGAGACCCTAGCTAGTAGGACCATTAGCAAATAAATTATTGGTCTTTTTATTAGCTATCGTTCTCTCAGGAAGGATGCTCTGGTTTGCCACAGGGCTTTCAAAGTTCCCAAATTCTTAAAACATTATTTTGTCTGAATTCCATTTCATCAAATTCAAATGAACTATTTTAGATATTTATCTCTTGGTATTTATGTTTCCTGTGGGATTGGCAAGATTTTGGGTGCTATGGAAAAAGAAAGGAAGTATAACACCATTCTGTGCCTTAGGGATTTAAATAATGTCATAAAACTTCAACTTTATAATATGAAATAGAGCTATGAAAAATGGTCAAGTATTTAATGCAATAGACAAGTATAGGAGTGGGGTTCCCAGAAGACTGAGGTCAGTGGTCTGAGATAATTAGGTAGCCTTTTTGGAGGAGAAATCCTGAAGGGATGGATGGGATTTGATGGATGCAGAGAGAGAGGAAGGAGAATGTTCTGAGCAAAGGAAAGGAGAATGGCTTGGGAAGTTTGGCCAATTTTTTTTTCCATAAATATGAGAATGCTTGAGGGTTATCATTTAAAATGTATTTATTGTAATGATATGATTTCTAAACCTAGCAATCAATGCAGTATAGATGATCCTTCAAAAGAAAGATGAGGCTTAATTGTAGACTATTTTTTTCATAACTGTTTAACATCATGGTTTTATTTTTGATGATAAAAACTATTGTTGTTGTGAGCAATTTTTAAAAACTTACTGCATAGGACAAAATTATAGGGATGATGCCAGTGACTCATGTGCTTATTAATTTTTTAAAGCTCAGTATATTACATTGAGACCAACTCGGATAGTGTCCCAACACCACCACTCTTCCTTTGACACAAAAGAAAAATAGTAAGAAAAGTAGTGATAAATGAAATGCTCGCTCTTCCTTTCTCCAAACAGTTCAGTATAATTATGAGAAAGATAAAAGAGCACCTGGCTTGGCCCTAATGAGGTAAATAGGCATTTCATGGCTGCACCCCATTTTGATCTGTTTTTGCAAATATTAAACAAAATAGAAATATTTAGGCTAAATATTTTATTCATTTTCTGAATCTGAGGACTTAATGATGAAAGAGAGTTTCAAGGAAGTTAGAGAACAGCACAGCTCAGGAGGTATTAACCTAACAATACAGAGTACTCAATCTTTTTTTTTTTTTCATATAACCTCATGAACACAAGGTAAACATCTTTTCTTACAGAAAAAAAAAAAAAAAACACTCTCAGTTAAGTATGATCTAGGACTTTCACTTTTAGAAAACTTTATGATGTTCTCTTGAAACTCCTTGCAACTTAATACGGTCATAATGAGATCACACAGCTATTGACAATGGAGCCAGGATTTTTTATTCCATGATGTTAGCACCGTTGACTACATTTCACTAATGTCTTTTGCCATTCCTCCCCCTCCTTCACTCCTTTCCCTCATCATCTAAAATTAGTTTGAGCTAAAATAAGAGAAGCAACTGGTCAGAGGATGTTAAGGAGACAGAATCAGGAATTCTCCCTGGTCCTAATAACCCTAATCTGTTCTCGTCATTCTGCATCCTGACATTTCATGGATTTATATTGATGTTTCACTAAGTGAAAGGAAGAAATGTTTGTGTCTTTTCCTGCTCTTAATCCAGTACATGATTGCATAACACCTTCAGAAAAGGTGAGAATAATATCTTTTCAGGTGCAATTGGAAATGCATACTTCCTTTACCATCATCTGCCGGATCTGCCAGGTGCCACTTCACCTAGATGCAAGATTTAACCTCCCTCACCACATGAACTCACCAGCAAATTGGTATTAACGGATCAACACCTAAGTGGACGTATTTACATTTATCGGGTGTTGGGAGGGTGAGAGGGGGGAGAAGGGGATGGATATATACAACCACAACGAGTAAGATGTATAACATTTGGGGGATGGACACACTTCAGGCTCTTACTCAAGCGGGGAGGGGCCATGGGCAATATATGTAACCTTAACATTTGTACCCCCATAATACGCTAAAATAAAAATAAATAAATTTAAAAAAAAAAGATTTAACCTCCCTCAATTAGAAAACATCTCAGGCCTCTAGACAAACGGGACTAAAGTGCATCAGAATGGATTAGTGCCTGGGAACCTATTCATCATGTTTTCTTCTTTACACATTCAGCATTCAAATCTATCAGAGATGAACCATTAGCACAAATAGCTTCTTCAGTGCCCATAGATTGAGAAGCCTTTGAATTTGTCAGTGTAAATCTTAATATGATTCTCTTTTATGTGTTTTGTGTTTGCTTCGTGCGGGCTGTTACCTTTAAGTTTGACTTTAATAGTAAAATTGTAATGTGCCATTTCCCACCAAGGCTGTTCCCATTTATTTCCTAGTGATAGTTTAGCGGTGTATGTGTGTTTGTGTGTGAGTGTGTGGGTGTTGCTTTTTATCTTTATTGTGGTCTTTCATCTGAGGTAATAGAGTAGTGATAGCATGACAGGATATTTGCAGTGCCCCTTTTTCCTTGATATCTCCTTGTCTTTTAGGTATGCAAATGTACTAAGGCGCTTTTGAAGTCTTATTTACTCCAAAAAACAGGTTTAAATCATGTCAATGGCTTCATATTCCAGGGCACAGCAGGCTGAAATGCACACTGTTTCTTGCTCTAGCTACTGATCTGATCTAATTAGCAAGAGCTCACCCTTCTCCATATGCTCCACATTCCAGGGGCACATTCCTAGTAGACCAAATTATCTAGATGTAGTATCCATTTACAAAATTATATTTTTGCCTTAACTGATAATTTTCATATTATCTTTTTAGCTAAAAATTAAAGAAGGTTAAAAAGAGCCTGAAGAATCAGTTTTTAAAATACATATTACAGTTGTCTATTCTTAAGGTGAATGTCCCTGTGATGAATGACAAAGTTAATGATTGGATAGAGATATAATATGTGTCTATCATGCCATATATATATATATATATATATATATATATATATATATATATACTGTAAAATTTGGGTATAGTAGGAACTTAATGAATTGATGATGGAAACCAATATACCAGTGGAGTCAGGCATTTAAAATACAGGCTGGTAGATCAATAACTTATTGAGATTTTTTTAATATTCAAGCCCTCTGCTAGGTGTTTTTTATTATTACTATATATGATAGAAACATTTATCAAATACTTATTACATATGAGGCATTATGCTAGGCACTTTCTATGCAGTATTTTATTTAATCCTCACAAAAATCCTATGAGATGGTTTTATTTTTATGTGTAGTATACAGTTGGGAAAACTCATGCTTTAAAAGTGTTTATTTACCCCAGGTCAAATAGTAGGTGGCAGAGTCTGGATTAGAATCTGGGTCATCTAATACTAAAGTTCTTAACTATAATATATTGCTTTAGATTTAAATATATGCAAACTATAATGCTACCTTTCCTAATACTACTATCTGTTGGGAAAGAAAAAAATAACGTAAGAAAAAAACTGCTTTAAAAATTAAGGCTTGAAGAGTCAATTAAATATAACAGACAGTGGGGAATGATGAAATAAATAGGTAAAGGGCTCTTGGAAGACATGGTGACACAAAAAGGTGATCCTCTGATGATTCATAATACGTGAAGAGAAGAAGAGCTAGAAGCTACCAGATAAATTATTAGGATTCTCTTTTTGGCTGGGCACGGTGACTCACGCCTGTAATCCTAGCACTTTGGAAGGCCAAGGTGAGAGGATTGCTTGAGGCCAGGAGTTTGAGACCAGCCTGAGCTAGAGCAAGACTATCTCTCTACAAAAAAATAGAAAAATTAGCCTGGCATGGTGGCACATGCCTATAGTCCCCAGCTACATGGGAGGCTGAGGCAGGAGGATCACTTGAGCCCAGGAGTTTGAGGTTGCTATTAGCTATCATGACACCACTGCATTCTAGATGGAGTGACAGAGAGATCTTGTCTCAAAAAAAAAAAAAAAAATCTCTTTTCAACTTCATTCACTCATTAAAGATTATGCTGAGAGAATATTGTGGAGAAAAAGTCACAGAGCTCATGTTCCAGTGGGAGAGATCTATATTTGTTTGTCACTGTGTATTATTGGTAGTGAGGAAGCTATGTGAACAATGTATACTACATGGTATATATGGCTTCCCAAAATGTGGGAATGGAAGATAGCGCAGTCTGAGAAGCAGAAAGACAGACCCAGTGTTGGCAAGGAGTTGCTGTTGGCACAGAAGGACAGATAATAGTTCAGTTGTAATTGGGCAGAGCAGAAACTATAGGCATAGGGAACTAGGAATTTAACACCAGAAGCAGATATCCTCTACCATCTTCCATGCACTCATGGACAAATGCATAATGCAACAGTGTGCAATGGGTTTTCAGAATGAGATCACCAGGGAATTCTCTACATTTATTATGCAGTTTGTCCACTCTGCATTTGATTTGGCTGTTTTAAGTTGTTTTCTCCTAATCAAAGTTCTCAGTAAAACATGGGGTAAGGGTGCTTGTTTTAGAAGTATGCTTGTTGTATAATTTAAATATTCTTAGGGATTCTAGAAAATAGGTTTGAAGACTAGGGTAGAGCTGCAGTGGAGAATCAGAATCCATATACCATGCAATGACAATACTCCCTAAAACAAATAACACAAAGGGACAACAGTTCACTTAGAAGTGCTACATGGAGTGATCATTGTGATCTGGAATAGTCGGATGATTTTTAGAGATGGGTCTTGAGATAGTCTTTAGAGAATAAGTAGGATTTTTATGGGCCTGCAGGAGCTGAGCCATGTGGCTTGGAGAAGAGCATGAGCAAATACCCAAGGCGAATAATAATCTATCACAAATAAGAATAATTGTTTTCAGGCAAAATAAAGGGTTGTTATAAAGTGATGACTGAAAGGGTATGGCTCAGTCAGTTGGAAATATGAGACTGAAGGGCAGGGAAAATTTAGGAATAAGTGTACAGCTATTTGTCTGCATAGTGTGAAGAGTTGAAGTTCTAACGGGATTATCTCATGTATAGTCAACAAGGCAGATTCAGCTTTTGTGAGGCTTGAAGCATATTCAATTTGAAGTGTCCTATTTAAGGAAAAGAATACAAAATACAAATGCAAACTGGCTAGAGCCCAGCACAAGCAGGGGAAGCTGCCAATTAAGTGAGAGACCCTGAATCCTAAGCTTCATTAATTTTTGGAATGTCTGCCTCTGACTAGAGCAGTGCTGACCAGTAGAAATATAATGTGAACCAGATAAAATTTTCTATTATGCAAAGAAGTAAAAATAAGCAGGTAAAAATAAGAAGTAAAAATAAGCAAGTGAAATTTTTATATTTTTTGCACCCAAATATCAGAAATATTACCATTTCTACATGTAATCATGATAAAAATATTAATGAGATCTTTTATATTTTTTCATACTATATTGTTGAACTCTGGTGTGTATTTTATATATATAAAATCAATCACATGTATCAATTAGGACTAGCCATAATTTTCCAGTGTTCAACAGCCTCATGTGACTAGTAGCTACCATAATGAAGAGTGAATGACTAGAGTCTTGTTACTCAGCATGTGGTCCATGGATGATGATGATGATCATCATCATCATCACCACCTGAGAGCTTGTTAGAATAGAACATGTCAGACTTCACTTCAGATTTACTGAATCAGAATGTGCATTTTTAATAAGGTCTCCAGATGATTCATATGCACATTAAAATTTGAGATATGCTTCTCTGTAGAACTAAGAATAGAGTCTCTGAAAACAGTTACAGAAAAAAGAGACATGGAAGTTCTCAAACAAGGCCTAGGAAGGGTAATGTTGAAAAAAAAATGAGTAAAGGAGATGGTTTCTGAGATCAAGAAGACATCAGTGACAAATGGCACAGGTAAGGGTGAAGAGGAGGATTAGCGTTGAGAATCATCATTGAGAGTCATCCTGAATGATAACAACTATCATTATAACATCATCGCGACCACCACCATCATCATCATCCTTCTTTGTAGCTCACTGATGAACTTTGAGCAGTTTCAGAAGGAGGAAAAGAACTTGAATGTGAAAGGGTTAAGAAGAAAATGTATGGGTAATAAAGTGGGCTTAGATTACTTGTGGTCAGTGAAAAGGAAGGACATCACAGATGTAAAGGTTATCATGGTATATTCAAAAAAATAGGACATCATCCAAGCAGTAGTTACAGGTATTTTTCAACCTAATTATAAAAGGCTTACAGTGAATGTTTTTCATTCCTTCCCACACTCATCCTCCTACCCTTGGTAACCTAGTTCAAATAATGATAACTCTGATCACACAGTAAGTTCAGAATACATTTGGAATGATTTTGAAACTTTATTATTGAAAATATTTGAATGTGGATTCAGAGCTGAAAATGAAAAATGATCCTTCTTAAGCTGCTTAATTGAACACCTTTATGCCTGTGGCCCTGCTTGGTGATGCATGTTATGGCTGCCAGTGGCTAAAAAGAGAGGCATGCAGTTCTTTAAATGCTTCATGACTTTTGTGATTGCAAAGCATTTATTTAATTTTAAGAACAGTTCTTATTACTGTTGCAAATGTATTACTCACTTTTTCTGTTGAACTTGACCTCTATTTTCGTTTGGATTCAAAAAAATTTGTTTTTAATTAAAATATTAATCACATATTAGGATTCAAATGAGCCCATTTCATGCTATGATCAGAAATATTTGTTGTCTTTTTTGTTGTTGTTAGAATGGACTTTCCAAAAAATGCTTGGTTGATTTAGCAAGCTGAGTGCTTTCATTTATAAAGAAAAGCCTAGATATATAGGACCAGGTATTCAACTTTGTATTTCCATAATCAGGTCAATTGGCACTCAGTAAGTATCACAAGGATGGGTAGCAATGCAACAATTATTTCTACTACTTATAGTTGACACAAAAACCATTGCTTTCAGTATGTTTGTTTATTTTATGAAACTAACTAGTTATTCTAATAAAATCCCTATTTTTACCAGTATTTTTAAATATTGAAGTTGATCAAATAATACTAGTTGATTTAATCAGGTATTCATTTGTGTATATAAAAGCATAAAAAGACAGAAACTGATCATTATGAATTATGTAGACATGATCTGTGTTTTTAGAGTATCCTTTTCTCAAGGAGAAAATATAAATTAAAAATATTCCTTCAAACAATGTTATGCTATTTTCTTTTTGCCCTTTATAAGTGATGAACACACACTGAAACTTATGGGCTACACAATCTGACACAAAAATTTAGTATGAGACTCATTATTGTGGTTTAAGACTCTAGTCATTAAATATATATGGAATATGTACTGTGTGCCAGTTACTGTACTCATCCTTGGGGAAATATAGCTAAAAATAACTGTTTCCCAACTGACTTTCCTTTTATGAAAACTTGTATATACACAACTATTATATGGCTAGATTACAAAAAGTGTAATCATAAACGAATGAGCAAGTAAAAGAGAAGCAAATGGAGACGGCCACAAATTCTGACTGAGTGATCAAGGAAAACTTCAGAAATGGAAATATTTTAATTAAACTTTGAAAGATAAGGGACTGAAGATGGGGAAGGAAATTCCAGACAAAGGAATAGCAAATTTAAAAGAATAGACTCAGGATTTGTATGGGATTAATCAATAATATACTGGGCAGTAAGTGTGTTGAGTGTTGTGTGGAGTGTTTGGAGCATCAGTGGAGCAGTAAATTGGGTATGGCTTGTGAAAGACTTTGTAAGCTTTACAAAGAAGCTTGGTTTTTAATCTGTGGAACTCAGGCAGCTATCAAATGTTTCTGATTAGTGGAGTGATGCGATTAGATTTGGGTTTTAGATAATTAATTTAAACACATAGAACTTATTGTAATAATGGTGTGCAATGATGAAAACTGAACCAGAAAAATTTGCAGTAAGGATGGAAAAGTAAGATGGATGCTAGAGAGATTACAGAGCCAGGTTGAACAGGACATGGGATGGGCAGATTTTGGTGAAGGGGCAGGAAGAATCAAAGACGATACAGATGTTTCCAGCTTAAGGAATGATGTAGATGCCATGGCTATGTCAGAAAACTATGAAGGAACCTGCTGAATGCTAGTTTCCTATTCTTCATATATAGTTTTCATCTCAGAGCTTATTTCTTCTATTCAATTTTTTGTAGACCCTAAAGCTCTTTAGAAAACAACTTTTTGGCATTCTCTTTCTCCCTTTCCCCCTGCCTGCCTTCCTCTTCGTCTCTCTCCTCACTTAGATAAAGCTTTGGACTAAACTGAAGAAATGGTAGAGATCTACCAGCTATTATATTTCTAATTAACTATCAAAATTTTAACATTTCAAATAAAGATCGAAAATATATCCAGAGATGAGAATAAAATTTTATAAATTTTAGCTTTTAATAATGGTTCATAAATTTCACCTGTATTATTCTTTAAATAAATAAGAGAAACAGAATGTTATTATCTTAGACTTTAAAAATTAGTTTGTTGAGTTTTTGTTCTACAATTTTACATCCCTAAAAATTTGTGTGTTTAAATACAGAGAAATGTCATTTTTAATATTTTTATATATGCTACCCTATGTATTCATTTTGCTGGAACATAGTTTATATTTTCTTGTTCTTTAAAGGAAGTAAGTTATGAAATTAAAATAGAATAATTTTAGAACTACAAAGGAGTTCATTTTATTCAATTTGACTGAATACATAATTGGACAGGGTATCATCAATATTGTGGGAAAAACCTGAAACAATAACATTCTTCAGAAGAATAAATCAAATTAATCATTTTTCTTTCTGTTGTTGGCTCATCAAATCATGAATTAATTTGCAAAGCCAAATTTTCACAACAAAAATATTTTTCTTTAGAAAAGTAATAAGGATTGGTGTCCTTCCAGAGATTTCAGAGGAATCTCTTTCCTTATGACACTGTCTTCACATTGACAGTTGATTGCTTGTTCCCAGTTGAATTACCTAAGCACATAAGTCTCTTAGAAATAAATGAACTCTCCATGTGCTTTGCCCACTTTTTAATGGGGTTGTTTGATTTTTTTTCTTCCTGATTTGCTTGAGTTCTTTGTAGATTCTTGTTATTAGCCCTTTACTGGATGTATAGCATATAAATATTTTCCCCCATTCTGTAGGTTGTCTATTCACTCTATTGATTTTTTCTTTGGCTGTGTAGAAGCTTTTTAATTTGATCATGTCTGATTTATTTATTTTTGTTGTTACTGTGATTGCTTAGGGGGTCTTCTTCAAAGATCCTTTGCTTAGGCCGCTGTCTGTAAGAGTTTTTCCAACATTTTCTTCTAGAATTCTTATAGTTTCATATCGTAAGTTTAAGTCTGCTATCTATCATTAATTAATTTTTGTCAGTGGTGAGAGGTGAGTATCCTATTTCAGTCACATACATATGGCTATCCAATTTTCCCAGCACCTTTTATTGACTAGGGATTCTTTTCACCAGTGTATGTTTTTGTCTGCTTCGTCAAAGATCAGACAGCAATATGAGGATGGTTTTATATCTGAGTTCTCTGTTCTGATCCATTGGTCTGTCTTTGATCTTGTGCCACTACCATGCTGTTTCAGTTACTATAGCCTTGTACTGTAGCTTGAATTCTGGTAAAATGATGCCTCCTGATCTGCTCTTATTATGTGAGGTTGCATTGGCTATTTGGAGTTTTATCTCTTTCTATACAAAGCATAGATTTATTTTTTCTAGACCTGTGAAAAATGATGCTGGTATTTTAATGGAGATTGCATTGAATCAAAACTTTTCAAAAGAAGATAAACTAATGGCCAATAAACATATGAAAAAATGCTCAAAGTCTCAAATCATTAGGGAAATGCAAATAAAAAGCACAATGAGATATCACCTAACTCCAGTGAGAATATCTTTTATCAAAAATTTTCAAAACACCAGATGCTGGTGTGGATGCAGAGAGAAAGGAACACTTATACACTGTTGGTGGCACTGCAAACTAGTACAACCTCTATGGAAAGTAGCACAGAGATACCTCAAAGAACTAAAAGGAGAACTACCATTAGATCAAGCAATCCCACTACTGGGTATTTACCCAAAGAAAAAAAAAGGTCATTTTATCAAAAAGATACTTGCACTTAAATGTTTATTACAGCATTTGTCACATTCACAAAGATGTGGAATCAACCCAAGTGCCCATCAATACATGAGTGGATTAATAAAATGTGATATATTTATACCATGGAGTATTACTCAGCCATAAAAAAGTTGAACTCATACCTTTTGTAACAACCTTGATGGAACTGGAGACCATTCTTATAAGTGAAGTATCACAAAACTGGAAAAGCAAAGACCACATGCACTCACTATTAAATTGGAACTAATCGATCAACACTTATATACACAGATGGAAGTAAAACTCAATGAAAATCAAGCAGATGGCAGGGGGGAGGAGGGAATGGATAATTCACACCTAGTAGGTACAATGCACAGTATCTGAGTGATGGGCACACTTATAACTTTGACTCAAACTGTACAAAATCAATTTATGTAAGCAAAACATTTGTATCCCCATAATATTCTAAAATTTTAAAAACAGGGAACAAAAGAAAATAAATAAATGAACTGCCATTGTTAACCTACTCCATTGTCAACCACCGGGCGTAAAGCATTTTCATGAGTGTTATATTGAATTGCTAGTCTAACACTGGAAATTTTGTATTATTATTCTCATTTTAGGGATCCAGAAACTGAAAGTCAAGGCGATACTCTCTTTGAAAATGGGTCTGATACAAAAAGGTTTAAGAACTGGGTCTTGGTTAAGAAAAAGGAGATGAATGTTAGAAACAGACCAACTTGATTTAAATCATGACTCTGTATGTACTTAAACTTTATGAATATTCTCTGATTTTTAAAATGAAGGAAATAATACCAACTTCAAGAGATAACTAGGATGGTAAAGTAAAATAATAATCCTTTCTTTTGAAAGGATGTGAGTGGGTGTTTAATTGGTAAGGGCTTAGGGATAAATTCTTTAGTTTTATAAGAGTACATCAACCCTGACTTCTGACCTATAGACTTTTAAAAACTGCCCATAGTTGGCAACAGAAAATTGTTGTGCTCCAGATTTCATCAGTTACTTTATTCATAAATGTCCTGCTATCCAAGTCTATTGTCACTGCTAACTATAAATCTTTTCCTTTTCATTATTAGCTGAAGAAGAAAATCCCATGAAACTCAAATAGTAACAACTTGAATCATTGTCTGGGCATGATTTAATACTGTCATGTAAAGATATAGATGGATTGAGGAAATAAAAATCGAAATAGCAGAGAAAAATCTTAAGTGAGCATTATAAAGAAAGAAAAGTTAATTTTTAACAGATAAAAATAAGATACCTCATTTGCAGTATGAAATTATTTGATTGGCAATAAAGTCACTTTATACTGCCTTGCCCAATATAGTTGATTAATATTAAAAAATTTAAAAATCTCTATTATGTTAAATTGCCATTTTTACTGATCTGATCACATTTTCTTGCCTACTCCTCTAAATTTTAAGACCATATGATCAATAAATCCAGCCATTGAAATTTTATTTAAGGCAAATATATTGTGTCAATTTTGTTTCTCTTGGCCAGGTGTGGTGGCTCATGCCTGTAATCCTAGCACTCTGGAAGGTGGAGGCGGGAGGATTGCTCAAGGTCAGAGCTTTGAAACCAGCCTGAGCAAGAGTAAGACCCCGTCTCTACTATAAATAGAAAGAAAATAATTGGCCAACTAAAAATATATAGAAAAAAAATAGCCAGGCATGGTGGCACATGCCTGTAGTCCCAGCTACTAGGGAGGCTGAGGCAGGAGGCTGACTTGAGCCCAGAAGTTTGAGGTTGCTGTGAGCTAGTCTGACTCCATAGCATTCTAGCCCAAGCAACAGAGTGAGACCCTGTCTCAAACAAACAAACAAACAAAAATTTGTTTCTCTTTTATAAACCAAGATTCTCTTCTGTACCTAATTGTACATTTTAGACAACATTTTTATACCTGGGATATAAAGAAAAATGAGATTAACAAATGAATTTTGTGTGTTTCGGAATGTGTCATTTCAACAGTTTTTCTTTCCTTCTTTTTTCTTCCTACTCTTCTATCCCTCCATTTTTCCTCTCTTCCTCTCTTCCTTCCGTCCTTTCTTTTTAAAAAAATGATAACAGTGTTTCAATGTCTGCTATGTAAAAGACATTATACTAACTTCAAATCTAAGGAGACTATTAAAATATAAGAGATATTGTCCTTCACCACAAGGGATTTCTATTTTGGTAAAAGAGAAAAAAAATTGATTGATTAATAGATATTATAAATGGAAGTAGAGAGAGCTAGAGATATTTATGAGTGTGTGCGTAAAACAACACAATGGAGGGCAATATCCTGAGAAACCATGATTATCACAGCACATTTATTATTTCAAAAATAAAAATAAATAACATTTAAGTGATTGGATAATCAGCAGCCTTAGAAAATATAAATTAATAGAAATTAAGGAATTGGCAAAGCTTTTACTTTATGGTCCATAAAAACAGTAAAATTTTATTCTACATGGAATAAGAATGGTGACATCCATGTTATGTGTCCTGTCCCTTAAGCCCTAGATCCCCTTTATTCTGACAAGCTTTGGAAGGGCACAATCTCTGCTGCTTAAACATAGGTATCAATAGAAATCAGATATATCTTTGGCTGCTTCTCCAACCATAAATCCAACAGTGTTCAGTTGACCACTTGATGGCCATTGAGACATGAAAGACTATAAGAAAAGTTATATACAGAGCAGATGACACTGGCTGGGAATTAAATTGAAATTACTCCTTTTTAAGGAGTAATTCTCTTGTGATTTGAAGAGCAAAAGTGAATGAATGCTTGCAACACAAGTTTAATGTGAGTGGACTTTTCCTTTTTCTGTTATGCCTAACTTACTCAATAACAGCTTTGTGATCAGATCACCTTTTATTCTTTCTTAAAGAAGCACTGCGGTGGAATAATATACTATAAATTCTACTTACCCTCGAAATGAAATATCTGCTAGTCCTGTGCTTTGCCGGGACAATATTTCATATCATAAATCCACCCACATGGTAGATGCAGCTGTGGTTTAATTATTTCATCAGGCACAGAGTTTATGGTTCCTTGGCTGAATCTTTAAAAGCTATTATTAAATACAGTTCAGTAGAACTGTTGTGAAAATTCATTTCTATTAGCAAGAAAAATAATATCTAATAATTAAATACTGCAAAGTATAATTATATAGAATGTACTGCCAAAAGCAATATATCAATATTATTTAGAACATACCTATTAACACATTTTATTTTTCAAGAATGAAAGAAAGCCAGTTGTTTTGCTAAAGGAAATAAAGCACTTTCCTTGTAAATGTCTATAAAAGAATTTCTGCTACTTGTCAAATATATTGTCTAGTCTGTATATGGTTCCTTTAGAAAAATGACACCAAAGTAGAATAACATGAAAACGCTATTTTGAAAAGATATGTACAGCCTTTATTTGTTATTTAGAATTCATGCCAACTTGGATTTTTTTTTTATTTTATTTTATTTTTTTTATTTTGGCATATTATGGGGGTACAGATTTTAAGGTTAAAATAAATGCCTATTTCCCCCCTCCCCCCAAAAGTCTGAGTCTCCATCATGACCATCCCCCAGATGGTGCACATCTCACTCATTATGTATGTATATACCCACCCCCCTCCCCCCTCCCCCCTGGCCCCTCCCACCTGCCCAATACCCTATTACTGTAGTACCTATGTGTCCACTTAGGTGCTAGTCAGTTAATACCAGTTTTCTGGAGAATATATCTGGTGCTTGTTTTTCCATTCTTGGGATACTTCACTTAGTAGTATGGGTTCCAGCTCTAACCAGGACAATATAAGATGTGCTATATCACCATTGTTTCTTAGAGCTGAATAGTACTCCATGGCATACATATACCACATTTTATTAATCCATTCTTGGATTGATGAGCACTTGAGCTGTTTCCACAGCCTTGCAATTATGAATTGTGCTGCTATAAACATTCGAGTGCAGGTGTCTTTTTTGTAGAGTGTCACTGGATCATTTGGGTAGATGCCCAGCAATGGGATTGCTGGATCAAATGGTAGATTCAGTTGTATCGCTTTAAGGTAACTCCATATTGCTTTCCACAGAGGTTGAACTAGTTTGCAGTCCCACCAGCAGTGTAGGAGTGTTCCTCTCTCTCCGCAACCACGCCAGCATTTATGGTTTGGAGATGTTTTGATAAAGGCCATTCTCACTGGGGTTAAGTGATATCTCATTGTGGTTTTGATTTGCATTTCCCTGATGATTAGAGATGTTGAGCATTTCTTCATATGTTTGTTGGCCATTCTTCTGTCTTCTTTAGAAAAATTTCTGTTCAAGTCTTTTTGCCCACTTTTTAATGGGGTTATTTGATTTTTTCTTCCTAATTTTCGTGAGTTCTAAGTATATTCTAGTTATCAGTCCCTTATCGGATGCATAGGATGCAAAAATTTTCTCCCATTCTGTAGGTTGTCTGTTTACTTTCATGACTATTTCTTTGGCTGTGCAGAAGCTTTGTAGCTTGATCATGTCCCATTTATTTATTTTTGTTGCTGCTGTGATTGCCTTTGGGGACTTCTTCATAAACTCTTTGCCCAGGCCGATGTCTAGGAGAGTGTTTCCAACTTTTTCCTCTAGAGTTCTAATAGTTTCATATCTTAGGTTTAAGTCTGTTATCCAGCGTGAGTTGGTTTTTGTGAGAGGTGAAAGGTGTGGGTCCTGTTTTAGCCTTCTACAGGTGGCTATCCAGTTTTCCCAGCACCATTTATTGAAGAGAGATTCTTTTCCCCAGCGTATGTTTTTGTCTGCTTTGTCAAAGATGAGATGGCTATATGAGGATGGTTTTATATCAGGATTCTCACATCTGTTCCACTGGTCAATATTCCTGTTTTTGTGCCAATACCATATTGTTTTAATTACTACAGCTTTGTAGTATAGTTTGATATCTGGCATATTAATGCCTCCCATTTTGTTTTTGTTGCCTAGAATTGCTCTTGATATTCGGGGTCTTCTTTGGTTCCATACGAAGCGTAAAATTATTTTTTCTATATCTGTGAAGAATGCTGATGGGATTTTAATAGGTATTGCATTGACTCTGTAGATCAGTTTGGGTAGTATAGACATTTTGACGATATTGAGTCTGCCGATCCACGAGCATGGTATGGATTTCCATCTGTTTACATCCTCTGCTATTTCCTTCCTCAGTGTTTCATAGTTCTCCCTGTAGAGGTCTTTTACCTCTTTGGTTAAATATATTTCTAGGTACTTTAATTTCTTTGTTGCTATCGTGAAGGGAATTGAGTCTTTGATTTGGTTCTCAATTAGATTGTTGTTGGCGTATATGAATGCCTCTGATTTCTGTGTATTGATTTTGTATCCTGAGACTTTACTAAATTCATTGATCAGTTCCAGGAGTTTCTTGGTTGAATCCTTGGGGTTTTCTAGATACAATATCATATCATCAGCAAACAGTGAAAGTTTGATCTCTTCTGCCCCTATTTGGATACCTTTGATTCCATTTTCCTGTCTGATTGCTGTAGCCAAGACTTCCAGCACTATGTTGAACAAAAGTGGAGATAGTGGGCAGCCTTGTCTGGTTCCAGTTCTAAGTGGGAATGATTTCAATCTTTCCCCATTCAGTATGATGTTGGCTACGGGTCTGTCATATATGGCTTGTATCATTTTTAGGTATGTCCCTTCTATGCCTATTTTCTGAAGTGTTCGTATCATGAAAGGGTGTTGAATTTTGTCAAAAGCTTTTTCTGCATCTATTGAAAGAATCATGTGGTCTTTGTTTTTGCTTCTGTTTATGTGGTGAATTGCATTTATAGATTTACGTATGTTGAACCATCCCTGCATCCCTGGGATGAAGCCCACTTGGTCGTGGTGGATTATTTTTTTGATAAGTGTCTGGATTCGGTTAGCTAAGATTTTGTTGAAAATTTTTGCATCTATATTCATTAGGGATATTGGTCTGTAGTTTTCTTTTTTTGTTGCATCCTTTCCTGGTTTTGGTATCAGAGTAATATTCGCTTCATAAAAGGTGTCGGGGAGGTTTCCGTTCTTCTCGATGTTGTGGAATAGTTTCTGCAAGATAGGTACTAGTTCTTCTTTGTAAGTATGGTAAAATTCGGGTGTGAAGCCATCTGGACCGGGACTTTTCTTTTTAGGGAGATTTTTAATTGCTGTTTCTATTTCAGCTGTTGAGATTGGTCTGTTCAGGGAATCTATTTCTTCCTGGTTGAGCCTAGGGAGGCTGTGTGTTTCTAGAAATTTGTCCATTTCCTCCACATTTTCCAATTTGTGTGCATAAAGATTTTTGTAGTATTCATAAATTGTATCTTGTATCTCTTTGGGATCAGTTGTGATATCTCCTTTTTTATTCCTGATGGAGCTTATTAGAGATTTCTCTTTTCTGCTTTTCGTTAGCTTAGCCAACGGTGTGTCAATTTTGTTTATTTTTTCAAAGAACCAACTTTTTGTTTTATTAATCTCCTGAATAGCTTTCCTGTTTTCAATTTCGTTTAGTTCTGATTTGATCTTGTTGATTTCACTTCTTCTGCTGGGTTTGGGGTTGGTCTGTTCTTCTTTTTCCAGCTCTTTGAGTCGTTTCATTAAATTGTCTATTTGTGATCTTCTTGTCTTTTGGTTATAGGCATTTATGGAGATAAACTTTCCTCTCAGAACTGCTTTAGCTGTGTCCCAGAGGAGTTGATAACTTGTCTCTCCATTGTCGTTTTCTTCATAGAAGTTTTTTATTTCTGTCTTGATTTCTTCATTTACGAAGTAATCATTTAGTAGGAGGTTGTTTAATTTCCACGTTTGTGTGTAGAAATGTGAGTTTCTGTTAGGGTTGATTTCTAGTTTTATTCCACTGTGATCTTAGAAGGTACATGGTATGATTTCTATTTTTTTAAATTTCTTGAGATTTTCTTTGTGTCCTAGGATATGGTCAATCTTAGAGAATGTCCCGTGAGCTGATGAGAAGAACGTATATTCAGTGGATTTTGGGTAGAATGTTCTGTAGATGTCTGTCAGACCCAATTTTTCTAGAGTTTTGTTTAAGTCCATTATTTCTTTATTAATTTTCTGTCTGGAGGATCTGTCTCGTGCCGTCAGTGGGGTGTTGAAATCTCCGGCGATTATGGAGTTGCTATTAATCCATTTGCTTAGCTCCAGTAAGGTTTGCTTTATGAATCTGGGTGCACTTAAGTTGGGTGCATATATATTTAAAATTGTTATCTCTTCTTGTTGGACTGTGCCCTTCACCATTATATAATGACCTTCTTTGTCTTTTACTACTTTTGTTGGTTTAAAAACTAAATCGTCTGAAATTAGAACTGCCACACCAGCCTTCTTTTGGCTTCTATTTGCTTGGAATATTGATCTCCACCCTTTTATTTTTAGTCTATATGCATCCTTGCAGGTTAGATGTGTTTCCTGAAGACAGCATATACTTGGCCTGTATTTTCTTATCCATTCAGCCAGCCTATGTCTCTTGAGTGGAGAGTTTAAGCCATTCACATTTATTGAGAGAACTGATAGGTAAGGTAGATTACTGATCATTCTGTTGGGTTGGATGTTGTTGCTATGATTTCTGTCTTGAGCCATTGTAATATCTGGCCTTTAATATCTTTGGGTTTTGGTTGTTTTTATATTCGTGGGTTATTATTATGATGTTCCGTGCATAACGCTGTTTTAAGTACTTCTTGTAGGGCTGGTCTTGTCTTGGTGAATTCTCTGAGCCTTTGCTTGTCTGAGAATGTTTTTATTTCTCCTTCATATACGAAGCTTAGTTTTGCAGGGAATAATATTCTAGGCTGGGCATTGTTTTGTTTCAAAAGAGTGAGAATGGGGCCCCAGTCTCTCCTTGCTTGTAAAGTCTCATTAGAGAAGTCTGATGTTATTCGAATTGGCTTTCCCTTGTATGTTACTTGCTTCTTTTGTCTTACAGCTCTTAGAAGGGCCTCTTTAGTTGATACTTTGGTTAGTCTGATGACTGCATGTTGTGACGTCTTCCTGTTTGCGTTGAATCTCCCAGGGGTCCTCTGAGCTTCTTGAACTTGTATATCAAGATTTTGAGCAAGGCCTGGGAAATTTTCCTCTATTATATCTTCAAACAGCTTGTCCAACCCTTGAGTGTTGTCTTCTTCCCCTTCCTGTAACCCTATGACCCTCACATTAGGTTTCTTCACATAATCCCACAGCTCTTGTAGGCTTTGCTCTTTTCTCTTGTTTCTCTGCTCTATTTCTGTGACTGATTTATTTAATTGGAGGGTGTTATCTTCAAGCTCTGAGATTCTTTCTTCTGCTTCATCTACCCTGTTCTTGAGACTTTCCACTGTATTTTGTAGTTCCTTGAATTGATTCTTCATTTCCAGGAGTTCGGTTACACTTTTCTTCAATGTGTCTATTTCTTTTCTCATATCCTGGAGATTTTTTGTGGTTTCTTGGTGCTGGTTGTTGAGTTGTTGTTGCAGCTGGGTGAGTGTTCTTATGTTCCACATACGAAATTCCTCTTCTGTCATATTGGTTGCCTGATTTTGGTCGGTGTCCGTTTCTAGGGGGCTGGTGCTCCTCTTTGGGGGTGTGTTTTCCGTTTGGTTCTTCATATTTCCTGAGTTCTTTCGCTGATTTCTTCCCATGGCGATCAGTTGTTGTTTCTTTCCTTAGGTTATTGTTTGGGTATTCACACACCTTGTTTAGTTTCTGAGGCGTTAGGTGGTGCCTGTGGGTGAAATTGGACCACTCCCTGTATATTGAGTCAGTGGGTGCCGTGGAAAGGCTGTGCAAGATGCCGTCCCTGTCAGTAGGTGGCGTTTGCTTGGAGGAACAGGCTATGGTGTTGATTTTGAGTCCTGTTATCAGCTTTCCTTCTGGGCCGAGCTGGGTTGGGTAAGCCTGCCCTCAGGCCGTTAGCAGGGGTCAAAGTTCTGTTCTCTGCTGTCAGGGCGGGGCTGGAATGGTCCCGCTCAGCCAGAAAGTCTGAGTGTGGGGGTGGGGCTGTCTGAGACCCGCAGTCTGCAGCAGGCCTCACTTCTTTCCACCCTCCCCAACTCCGCAGCTACTCCTGGGCCTCTGCCAGCAGGCCAGACCACAAGCTACCAGGCCTCCCCGGACTGTGATGCCGGCGGGGAGGTTCCCTGCACAGGAAGCCACCTGGGTTGGGCGCATGGCCTCCTCCTGGGAGGAGGGTTGCCCTCTAGGACGCCGATCCGCCCCTGGAGGCACACAGACCTCAGTAGGCTGTTCATGTATAACCCTTCTGTGCCCCGGGCAATGCTAGCCCTCGGTGCAGGGGATCTGGTCTGCAGGTCTGACCTCTGGGTCCCAGAGTTCAAACTGTATTCCCACCAGGGAGAGGATTTCCGGTCCTAATTCACCCACAGGGAGCCCAAGCTGGGTCTATGTCTCTCAGCCTCTGAGTCGGCACCGTTTTCCTGGGAACACGGTGCCAGCAGCACCTGGGAGGGCGGGCGGGGTCCCAAACGGGAAGGTCCCGTTCTCTGGAGGTGCCTCCAGCTGGTGGCTGTATTGTCTCTCTGGGCAGCCACGGGTAGGGTCGGCGGAGGGGGGGAGGAGGCAATATGGCGCCTGCCGCGCGGCTCGGGTCTGTGCACAAGGAGGTGCCCGGAGGAAGTTGGGAACCTGGTGCCACGTCTGCTACAGGCTCACCGTTGGCAGGCGGCGGCAGTCTCTGGGCTGGTGTCAGCAGGTCTCTCCACCCGCTGGGGAGCCCACCAGCAGTCCCGAATGCAGGGGAAGGGAAACAGCAGATCCACCTACCCTTGCCGCTGGTCTCCGGGCTGCTCCAGTGGTCTCAGCCACCAGTTCTCCTCCGCAGCCTCCTCCCCTGGAGTCTCCCGGGGTCTCAGGTACCCCTCCTTCCGGCCCTTGTCCGCTGTATGCTCGTCTTCTTGCTTCTTTCCTCTAGTTTCTGCTAGAATCGGTCTTTTCTCCCAACTTGGATTTTTTAACTTGGTGTTGTCAACTGTAATAATGTAAAATAATGGCTATTCAGGATTATATGGCTGATTTAGATATAGGGAACATTCTTTATTGAGGGAGGAAAAAAGGAGCATTTCAACAACACATAAGCCATATTTTTAGAGCTCAGATTTTTGTTTTTATTTTTAAGGGTCCCAAGGACTATAAACACTCCTACTGAGTGAGTACCCTAGAAGTCCCTCTGAGTACCGATCTCATTCATCTTGACGTATGTCCATGTGTTATTTATATTTACGTGATACTCAAATTTAATAACATTTACTTGTCTTTTCTGTGTACCTCCCAAGTATTATTTCTGTTTACTAAATCTTTCAAAGATTCCAGGCTTTGGCATCATCCATCTTTTCCTAAGCACTGACTATTTTGAGCTCAATATTGTGTTCACAGTGCAGAGATCCTGTTGATTTTCCCAAGATGAAAACATTACTGAGTTATCAGAGACCTGAAGACAAAATCTGGCCCTGAAGTTGCTTGAGATTATTCATGGGGAGAATTTTCCAGCTCTCTTTTTGTTCCTGCCTAGAGCCTTTGAATGGCTCTTAAATCACTGACAGAAAATTTAGGTCAATGCATTGCCTGAGGTCATTTAAATTTCAAATCTGCTGCCATTTTCCTGCTTGTAACTATTGGGAGAGAAGAGCATTGTGCCCACAGTTAGTGAGCTGGAGCTGAGAATCTGGCACAGGAAACTTCAACTCAGAGTCAAACTTATTTATGCTCTGCTGAAGGAAGTATGTCAGGAAGGTTAATGAGTCTAAATTGGCATTCTGTCTTCTGACTCAGAGCTGAATTGAGAACTACATACAGTGATAAGGATTAGTCTCTTTGCCAGATTTTGTACCACTTGTTATAGTTTAGAACTTGGGTACATTTTTTTGTGAGCATAAAAGGTGTTATTCTGGCTCCACAGAAGTAATCTATGAACAAGACCCAGACTTCATGATTTGCTCAAACAAATCAAGCAACAGGCGCTGAGTGCCCGGTGTTCCCAGGTCTCCCTGGCCAGCCCAGACCACAGACGCAAACATGGTCGGTCCCTGGATTCAACCAAAAATTCCTCTGAATGAATTCTGCTCCGTGCATATTGACAGCTGTCATTCCATCACTTCTGTCACACTTTGCACTAAACATAGAAAAAAAGATAAGCTTTTATTTTTATTTCTTAAAATATGCTGGGTCATAGCAACAAGCATACTCAGGTCTTGCTTTCTTGATACACTTCTCCCTGTTCTCCAGTAAAAGGAACCAGGGATCATTGGAGAACTGATTGATCCAGTGCTGAAGCAGAGAAAATACAAGATGAGCCTGAAATCTTTTATATTTCCAAAAAGTTAGGAAGTGCCAAAAAAAAAAAAAGAAATCATGGTGGCATGCTGAAAGGATTTAAAAGCCAGCTTGAAGAAACTGCCAATGACCAAATCTTGGACAATCGGAATGACAAAATAAATAATGAAATATGACCCATAGAATAAGTTAAATATCTGTCCATTGTGATATCAATAAATAATTGAATAAACAATAAATAGGACAAAAGACCAACTTTTTCTTTGAGTATAATCTGTCCATTATGATATCAATAAATAATTGAATAAACAATAAATAGGACAAAAGACCAACTTTTTCTTTGAGTATAATCCCAATTACTAAATGTAAAAGGAATGGCAAAAATAAAAAAAGAAATTACCATTTTATAAACCACAATTATAATTGTTGCTGATCAGCATCAGCAATAGATATAAAATTACTGGGCAAAAATATGTTTAAAAACAAGATATTTGCATAGTCTCAAAATATTCCTTCACCAACATATGCATACTAATTAATAACTTTACAGTGGGAACCTGGCAGCTACCACCTTAACTAAATGATCAAATTAACATCACCAGCAGTCAGACATATGGACATCATGTAACTCGTGATATGATGCACCGAGAAGGGCACACCACTCCTATGATATTTTTGCCAAAAATGCGTAACCTCAAATCAAGAGAAAACATCAGGCAAAACTAAATTGAGAGGCAGTCTACAAAATAATTGGCCATTTCTCTTTAACAGTGTCACAGTCATGACAAATACTGAGGAACTGTCCCAGATGAAAGAGATCAAAGTGGCTTAATAACTGAATGCAATGTGGGATCCTGGAATGAGTCCTGGATAAGAAAAGAACATTAGAGGGGCAAATGGCAACATTCTAATAAGGTCATAGATTAGTTAGTAGTATTTATTAATGTTATTTTTCTTATTTAAATAATTTTAATATAGGTACCTAAGATGTTAACTTTAGAGGAAGCTGAATAAAGTGTAGATGGGAACCGTGTGTATTACTTTTGCAACTTTTTTTGTAAATCTGAAATTATTTCAAAAAATATATATAAATGCTGGCCTATATATTGGTGAAAGAGTGTCCAAGATCAAATTCCTTAACCTTTTCATCCTCCATTTTTCCCAACTACGAAATAGATAATATCTATCTACCCTACGGTGATGTGGTGATGGTTAACATGAAACTGTGTATAAAGGCCCCAGCTGATGCTTAGTTCACAGTAAAACCTTAAGAAACCATTAGGGTCATCATTTTTGTAATTGGTATGGATCATTACAGTTCTATCTAAAACTAAGATTTTTGTGTGTGTCATTTAGAAGGAATTTATGAGTTTTAGAGTAACTTCATAAAGAATTACAAAATTTATTTCCTGAAATGAATCCTGACCTATTATCATGCACAATATAGAAAGCACTTCAATTTAGTGAAAGATCATTAGTTATATTTATGTTTTTATTTTATTCTATTCCCAAAATAATTGAAGGTAGCTTTAGAAGGAAGCGCTTACATGTACCTCGTCTCATTTTTCCTCAAATAATATTATATATCAGGATGTATTACTTTCATGGTGTACCTAAATATATATTTACTGAATCCAAACTACCCACAATAATTCACCATCATACTTTTTAAAAGTAAAAGTGGAATTGTGTTCTATATACTCTTTTTTTCCCCACCAAAATTAAATGCCTAAATATTATCCCATTGTGCGTTTGTCAGTTTGGGCTGCTATAACAAAATACCATAGACTGGGTATTAAACAACATAAATTCTATTGGATCAGGACTCCATTCTTAAGATCTCATTAAACTTTGTCACCTCCATAAAGGACATACCTTCAGTAGAGTCACACAGGGGATTATAGCTTCAACATTTGAATTTGGGGAGGAGGAAAGGAATTGGCACAATTCAGTCTGTAGCACATCATATGGATTTAATAACAAATTTTAGGAGAAAAATTAGCATTAAATTAGCACTGTTACCATGTACTTTGAAATTGCTAACAATGGCATATAATTATCTGTTTTTAACTTCTTTAGTTAAAAACCCAATTCATTGACCCAGGGGGTATATAATCGATCCAGGGGATATATAATTAGTTTTCTAAATATTAATTTCCTTTATCCAATTAACTTTTGTTATTTATTTCTGCTTAAATTATGTTCACAGAATATGGTTGATACCAATTTTTTATAATTCACTGAGACTTGATTTACAGCCTAGAATTTGGTCAGTTTCTATACATGTTGCATATATGTTTTAAAAGAATAAGTATTCTTAATTTCTGGATAGTGTTCTATGTATGACCATTCAATCAAGCTTATTAATCATGTCAAAATTTTATGTCCATATATATATATATATATATATATATATATATATATATATATATGTTGCTAACTTGATCTATCAATTTTAGGGACAGGAATAATAAAAAAAAATTCTATCTTTATGATGGATTTGCCTGTATTTGCACATAATTCTTTTTATTTTTTTGCTTTATATATTTTAAGGCTATATTAGTTGATGTGAATGAGTTTAAAATTGCTATATGTTATTTGTTAATTGTTCCTTTTATAATTAGGAAGTCACCTTCCATCTCTGTTATTTTTGTTTGTTTGTTTTGAGCCTATATTTTTTATGTTAAAAATATATATGTATTTCATTATTATTCCGTTGGTATATATTTTTTTATCCAGGTGTTCCAGGTTTGTCACTTGAAATAGCATATAGTGTATTTCAAATTCATTATGACAATCTGTCTTATAACTGGTGTGTAGAATTATGTCTGCAGTATTATTTTCAGCTTTGTATTGACTCTACTTTTTCTCTAATTACGTTCGTTTCATACCTGTTTTTATTATATATATTCCATTATTTCTCTTTGCTGTTTTGTCTCTTCTATCTCTATTTTTGTTCTTTTATCAATTAACATTTAAAAATGCAATGTGCATTTTAAAATCAACAAAAGTTCAACTTAATCATTATTTACACACTACTGAATCATGCTGAACAATTAAACTCTGATCACCTCCTCCGATCTCTTAATTATATTTATAGTCTAATATTTTACTGTATTTTGTGTTTTACTTCCAAATTAGATGGTGTTATTTTTGTTATTCTATATAATCAATGTTTGTTAGATTTCCTACATTTTTACCTGTTTATGTGGTCACCATTCTATCTTGTATTTCAGAGTTTTTGTGGAATAATTTACCTTCTTCCTAAAGCATATTTTTAGAAGTTTAATTAGTAAGAGTCTTCTAATGCTAAATTCTGCTTTATAATCTACAAGTGCATCTATTGTGTTCTCATTCTTAAATAAGAAAGCCCCATGCAAAATTCTAAGTCAATAGCTAGATTCATTTAGCATGTGAAGGATGACGTTGTCATCTGGCTTCCACAGTTATTGTTAATGGCAGTCAAGTTGCAGTTCTTTTATATTTAGTAGGTGATTGTATTAGTTTCATATGACTACGATAACAAATAAGCACAAACTAAATGGCTTCAAACAACAGAAAAGGGCCGGACATGGTGGTGGCTCACGCCTGTAATCCTAGCACTCTGGGAGGCCTTGGTGGGCAGATTGCTCGAGGTCAGGAGTTCAAAACCAGCCTGAGCAAGCAAGAGCGAGACCCCGTCTCTACTATAAATAGAAATAAATTAATTGGCCAACTAATATATATAGAAAAAATTAGCCAGGCATGGTGGCGCATGCCTGTAGTCCCAGCTACTCGGGAGGCTGAGGCAGAAGGATCGCTTGAGCCCAGGGATCTGAGCTTGCTGTGAGCTAGGCTGATACCATGGCACTCACTCTAGCCTGGGCAACAAAGCAAGACTCTGTCTCAAAAAAAAAAAATAAAGCAAACAAACAAAACAGAAAAGTATTTTCTCACAGTTCTGAAGGCTAGAAGTCCAAGATCAATATGTTGGCAGGGCCATGCTTCCTCCAAAATCTCTAAGGATCTATCCCATGCCTCTCTCTTAGTTTCTGATGTTTGCTAGAAGCCCTTTATTTGTGTTCCTTGGCCTCTAGATGCATCACTCCAATCTTTGCCTCTATATTCACATGGATGCCTGCCCTCTGTGTGTTTCTGTCCCTATGTCTTTTCTTCTCTTTTATAAGGGTACCGGTGATATTGAATTTAGGGCCAACTTTACTCCATTATGACCTTAGTCCATTATGACCTTCTTGATTTAACTAATTATATCTACAATGACATTATTTCCAAAAATAGGCATATTATTATATAAGGTTCCAGGAAGGACATGAATTTTAGGAGATCACTATTCAAGTCAGTACAGTGCTGTACTTTTTTCTCTATGGCTATTTTTTAAACCATCTATTAATCTTAGATTTTCTATGGTTTCACTATGATATATATATATATATATATATATATATATATATATATATATATATGTAGATTTCTTTATATTGATCTCTTTTGAGCTTTTTTGTTGTTATCCCTGTCCCACCAATTTGGAAATTCTTAGCCTTTAGCTCTTTGAATAGTGTCTCCCTTTAGTCTCTCCATACTCTCTTTTTGGAACATCAATTTAATGTATTTTAGAACTTCTTATTCTTAATCTTCTATGTCTCCTAAATTCTCTCTTATATTTTGTATTTTCTTAACTCTGTACTTTATTCTGAGTAATTTCTTCATCTCTGTCTTCTAGTTTACTAATTCTGTATTCATATATGTCTAACCTACTTTTTAAATCCTCCATTCAATTTATAATTTTAATGATTATACTTTTTATTTCTAGAATTTCCTTTTTATATTTCTTTAAATCTTTCTAGCTATTTTTTTATATTGCTTCTTTTTTACTATGTTTTGCATTACTTGTTTTATGTTTATAAACATTATAAGCATTGTTTTATATTTCATATCTTATAAGTCTAAAGCTGAAATCCTTGGCATTTAATTGTGCTGTTTGATTTTTCTGACTCCTTCATGTGAGTTTATATTTGGCTGAACTTTAGCTGTGGAATCACAGTTCCTTCCTGGATTTTATGTGCCTTCCTGAAGAGAGAATTTATGTTTATGTAACCGAGGTCACTACTAAGGCATCTTAACTTGAGGTTTTCTGAATGGTACAGATAGTAAAAATTAAAACAAACAACTAGTGTGAGGACAGTGGTAAGTTATCAATCTTTAAGGGATTTTTATCTTTTTTTATTTCATACCCTGAGTCAAGACAAAGTCAGTCAGCTTGATGTGGTGGCTCATTCCTCTAATCCCAGCACTTTGGGAGGCCAAGGTGGTAGGATCACTTGAGGCCAGGAGTTCTAGACCAGCCTGGGCAACATAGCAAGACTTCATCTTTATAAAAAAATTTTAAAAAGTAAAAAATTAGTGAGGCATGGTGGCATGCACCTATAGTCCCAGCTATTTGGGAGGCTGATGCAGGAGTATCACTTGAGCCCAGGAGTTCAGTGACTGGAGTGAGCTATGATAGTGCCACTGCATTCCAGCTTAGATGACAAAGCAAGACCTCATCTCAAAAAATAAATTAATTACAAATTTAAAAAAGGCAAAGTCAATCAATTGCTTTCTTTGTCCCCTTCATGGTCTGAGAGATTTTTCTAGCTCACCTTTATACTGAGGTATAAATTTTCATTGGCACATGATTTACATAAAGATTTCAGTTGCAACTTTCACCTAGCACAGACCCAAGTCTCTGTCTTTCATCCACCATCCCAAGGGCAGTTCCTGTTTCTCACTCTAGTTTTATTCATTCCTTTGTTTAATAAATATATACTGAGAACTTGCCAGGTGCCAGGCACTGAACAAATTGGTATCCACTCTGCTTAGCTTATATTCTATTGGTAGAAATACCAATAAATAAAAAAGTAAATGTAAAAGGTGATGACAAGTGCTAAGGAGAAAAATTAAGCAAAAAAAAAAAAAATGGGGACAAAGAGTAATGATACTTAATAAGGAATACTCAAGAAAGGCCAATATTATAAGATGAACTTTGATTAGAGAGCATTGAATGAGAGGGAGTACTTAGGTGAATATCTGGACAGAATAAACATAAGTGCAAATCCCTAAGGTGGGAAACGTTCAAAGAGCAAAGAGGAAATTGGCTGGAGATAGAGTCAGAATGATAGAAAGTATGGTGTTGAGAGGTTTAAGAAAGAAGATCATGAATGATCTTGTGGAAAATTATTGAGTCTTTTTATTTTATACTAAATAATTAAATCCGAGGAATGACATGATATGACTTGCAGTTATCTATTTGAACCCCTGTGGGTTCTTTTCTCATCTTGTGATCCCATTTTGTTTTTATAGAATTTCTCTTTTGGCTGGGTGTGGTGGTGCACATTTGTAGTCCCAGGTACTTGAAAGGCTGAGGTGGGAGGATTGCTAGAGCCCAGGAGTTTGAGGCTGCTATGAGCTAGGATCATACCACTGCACTCCAGCCTGGGTGACAGAATGAGGCCCTGTCTCTAAAAAAAATAAAAAACAATTCTTTTTTTTATCATATGCATGTAGGGATATAGTATTTTTCAGTATATATGACCCATCATAAATAGAATTCTACCTATATTTATCCAATTATCTATCACTTTTGTCTGTATCATCATAATCTATATTTCAGAATAGCTGCATTCAAAATCTAATGATTTTAATATATTTTTGGCCATAAGCAGCTATTACCAGCATCCCTGTAGTATGCTGCTTTTTATAACCTAGATTGTGTTAGTGACCTTGTAGTACCTTAAGAATTAACTAGAATATATGAATTTCCATGCAACCTTCAAAAAGAAAAAAATAAATAAATAAAAAAAAAAAAAGAATTAACTAGAATATAAAAAGGCATACTGGAGAATACCAAGAGACTATTTGCTTTTCCTATGTAGTTCAACTTATAATTTCATTTCTTCCTTTAGTTAAATTATACAATGCTAGAATGTAAATGACCACTCTTAAAAGTGAGCTGGGAATTTTTAACAGATGTTTGGCACCTGATTGAGGGTCCATCAGGTATAAATCAGTTATACCTACCTTCTTTTTAACTTTGAAAATTTGGTGATATGAGAAATTTGGCAGTTTCTCTTGCTTTTAATCACATTGTCTGGTGAATGGCAAGCAGTCTTTCACATAAGGAATAACTTTACATTTCAAAACTGCTCAGCAGTGTATTCTTAAAGACATAAAAAATTAGGAAATCAAATATAAGCTGAAATTTAACTAAACATACTGCTCCAATGGAAATAATTAAATTGAGGTGACAATTTGGAGGAACCAGATACATTCTAACACAGCTAAAATATAATTAATCTGGTTGGGCAGTAATACTTTTGTCAAAACTGACTCTACTTAGAGTCTGGCAAGTTTTTTTTTTCCCTGTTGACTCTAAGATACTTTCTGATTGCTTAAATGTTAATATGTAAGTAAAAAGCAAAAAAGATGGGGGAAGAGTCTTCAAGCTAAAGAAATATGATTTTAATTAATCCAAGGTTGGCTTTATGTTTATTTCAATTTTTTTTGTGTGTGAAGCAAATGTTTCTTAAGTGTCTAAAAATAGAAATAGTAGTATATTTCTGCTTCATGAGAAGAAAGAGTAGTTTTCAGTGAGAAAAATTTTTTACAAGAAACTCTTCAGGTTCACTTTATAGCTGTAATCTTTCAAACACAGTTGATACATCAATCTTACTATTAGATAGCATGTGAATCATAACACTGCCCCAGAAATCATAAAAGTGGTTTATAAGGTTACTTTTTTATTAAGGCCACTGTGTTCTAAGCTGTTTGGGAAATGACCAAAAACCACTTATGACTGGTACACTAGGATACTTATACTGGCACAGCAGGAATGGGTAAAATATGAATTACTGCATCATGTCTTACTAACCTTGTCGAGAAAGACTGATTGATTCTGCAAGTAACAAATAAAATGATGTAAAATAGCAATTTTTCTCAGGTCAAGATATAATCTATCAAGAGAAAAATGTAAGTACTGTTAAGTCCAAAATATAAGAAAATATTCTCTTCCAGGGTGTCTGAGAGATTGGGTTGTCCAAAGTTATGCATGGTTCAGCCTCAAGAGTAGGGCGTTAGTAAGGACTTAGAACATTTACTAAGTTAAGATCAAAGGATAGCCAGTTACTTACCTATTTCCTAGTCAAAGTTTTTCTAGTCAGCTGCTCTATTGCTTTTAGCCCTGTCCTTATGGATTTTGATATAGGTATTTAAAGTTTGCTAATTTGAATATATTTAAAATTTTAAAAGTTATTTTTATTTGGGGCCCTCTTTAATATTCCTAAAGACTTTGAGATTTTATAGCTCTTTAACAGGCTTTTTGGGTAAATCCATCTTCTTCTGGTAACTGTGCAAGCCAATAAACTATACTTGCCTTCTTCACCTTCTCTGAAATCTTCGCAGTCCATCCTTGTTGGGTTCTAGTCACTTCAACCCCCGTCATCTTTTCAGAGCATGTCATGGACCTCATGAGAGAATGAGGGACAACATGGTCATCAAACTTGCACTGTCCAGTAGAGTAGCAACCAGACATTTGTGGCTATTTGAATTAATATTTAAATTAGTTAAAATTATATTAAACTAAAAATTTATTTCTTCAATCATACCAGCCACACTTCAAGCGCTTAAGAGCCCATGTGGGCTGGGTGCAGTGGCTTATGCCTGTAATCTTAGCACTCTGGGAGGTTGAGGTGGGAGGATTGCTTGAGCTCAGGAGTTTGAGACTAGCCTGAGCAAGAGTGAGACCCCGTCTCTACTAAAAATAGAAATATTGGCTCAGTATAGTGGTGTTCCTATAGTCCCAGCTACTTGGGAGGCTGAGGCAAGAGGATCACTTGAGCCCAGTAATTTGAGGTTGCAGTGAGCTATAATACAGTCACTGCACTCTACCCAGGGTAACAGAGTGAGACTCTGTCTCAAAAAAAAAAAAAAAAATTGAACCCCCTTGAAAAAAAAAAAAGAGCATATGTGGCTAGTGTCTAATATTTTTATCATTGCAGAAAATTCAGTTGGAAAGCACTGGTTCAGACCAAACAAAGAAACCAAGCAACCCTTGGCCTAAAATTTATGAACATTGTAAGGCTTCATTTAAGCCATTATGTGTTACTCAGAGGTGCAAAAAGTTACTGTTGAACTTTAGAATTCATTGCAATTCATCATTTTCCTCCCACTGTTAAAAGAGCAAAGAATGGTCAAAAAGCAGGTAGGGATAGCAAAAATGAAGAACCAATCAACAGGATCCTTTTATTAAGAGAATGCTACCTCCATTATTTCCCTTCATAACAATATTATCTGTTAAAATAAAAATTTGCTAAATTAAAAAATTTTAAATACAGGTTGATTTATTTATTATCTAGTGATTGTTTGCTGCTTGGCATTGTTGTGCTGTTTTCCATGGTCACAAATAAGCCAGAAACCATTTGCTCAGGAGATTTATATGACACTACTTATTTTAAAGTAATAGCAGGTGTCTCATTAATCTAAGTAGTCTATTCTCTTTTTTCTCAGCTCCTGGCTTTGATTCAAAGATAACGTAATTAAATGATCATCCTGAAATAAATAGGCTTCAAAGCAATTTTAAACTTTTGATTAAAATTTAATGTGATGAAAAGTACACAAATCAGAAGTGTACATCTCAATTAAATATCATAGAGTGAGCACACCTGTGTAACTCCCACCGTTTCAAGTCCCAAAAGCTCCCTGTGTGCTCCCTTCCAATAATTATCCCTTCCTTTTGCCTCAGGCGTGGCCACTGTCCTGATTTTTTATATCTTAGATTACTTTGTCCTATTTTTGGAATGGGAACATATAATATGAGCTTTTAATGGTAGGCTTCTTTAGTTCAACCTTACATTTGTGACATCCCATGTTGTTGCACATAGTTGTATTTCTTTCATCTTTATTACTGTCTAGTATTCCATTGCATGAATTTACCACAGTGTATCCACCCTACTGTTGATGGACATCTTGGGTTGCTGGATTGTTATGAACATTCTTGCGCCTTTCATGCATTTGATGCACATGTGCAAACATTCCTATCGGTTATAACTCTTAAAGCAGTTTTTGGATTTTAAAGTGGAAGTGATTTGGGGCAGAATGCATAATTCAGCCATTCAGCCATCCCTTTTTTACACATGCAAAGTTTGTAAGATTTGGAGTTTTTGTTTTTTGTTTTTTTTGGCTGGTTGGTTGGTTTGGGTTTTAAAAGTTATAGAGTGCTTTTTCAGGAATATTTTGTTCAGACTGGGCTAGGTCTGCTACAACAGAACTGTGAGAATTCTGCATGTTGATAAATACACTCACCAGTGACTTAAGAAGCAACAACAAAGACTTATTTGGTAGTAACTGTAATTCTCTCTGCTTCTAGCTATAAGTAGATTTAGTTGCCACATATCCAAAGACAGTACCAGTCACTGGGGCAGAACACAGAGTCTCATTCCCCATTTGTGCTTAGAGAGGTACTTGCTTTTGGGAACAACTTGGAAAATTGATGTCAATGTCTGTGTGCATGTTAAATGCATCTTTAATAAAGCCCTGGAGCATAGGTGAGAAAGAAACATGAAAGATCCCATATTTCTGTTTTGTGGTCAATCTCTCTATTGTGAGAATATTTTTTTTTTTTAAAAAAAAATTGCAGCATAGGGGCTGGACAAATGTTATGATCTTCCTGTGAGTTAAGTAAAGGAGTTAAAAAAGAGAGGATTGAAGATCAGGGAGAGGTCTTTTGTTCTCACTGTTGGCACATCAACCCATAATGGTTTAATAAGCCATTAATTAGAAAATGAACAGCTAAGTGGATTCAGGGAGAAAGAGGTCTCCCTTTCTCAGCATGATCTGAAAGCTTTGCCTGAAAACAATCATTAACAAATATAAAGGGCAACACCTATGCAGTTAGCTTCACAAGCTATTCTTCATATGCTAGAGCTTCCCACAAGCAACCAGCAAGGCAAGCCATTGACACGGACGGGCTGGGAAGGCTTTTGACCAGAACAAGTGGATTATATGTAGATTTTTTCCTTCTATATGAGCAAATGTAATACATTTGGGGCATTCACATATTTCTAATGTTCAAGCATGGCTGGGATTTGGATTTTAAAAATAATAAATTAAATAAATAAAAATAAAAATTCTTAGCATATACCACCACCTTAGATCTACTTGAATCTGAATCCCTGAGAATGGGGCCAGGGAATGCTTGTTTTTCAGAAGCTTACTTGAGATTCTGATATGTCATTAGGCCTGAGAACTACTCTACATAGAGCCTGGTTGTATTTGATTTGTCTCTTCTCCAAGTGATAAAGGGTTAATTATATAGATAGTATTTTTTAATAGGAAGAAAGGGATGACATTACTTAAGAAAGGAGGTTCATAGTTTTTATTTCTGTATTTGGCATTAACCAGAAAACAGGCTGCTTCATAGTTAAATGTCTTATTTGGAGGCAGCTGGTTCAAGCTGCAGACACATTATCCCTAGGGCTCCAGAAAAGACTGAGACAAATGTTTCTGGTAGAGTGAAGTCTGACACAGTGGCTGGATGTTCTATGCAAACTACCCCAGGGGCTCAGTGTGAACATCGGTCATTATCTTGGGATATAATGTACTGGAATTTGGGGGGACTACTGTGCTGAATTATTAATCTGAATTCTCCTCTAATTCTTCTGCATGACTTTTATGATACATTCATTTGTAGATATTTATAAATATTAATAAACATTTATTGAGCATATGATACTTCCAGGTATTAGGCTAGATATTAGAAATACAATGAAGAAGATGAGGCCTCTGACATTTAGATCTTATTCTCACTTTGAACAATTATTTCTTATTCCTATACATATCTTTCTTCTCTTACTGCTGTATATCTGCTGAAAATCTGTTATCAAGTCAGTAACATTATTTTATTATACATGCAGTTCCAAGTCAGTAGTCTCTGCAAAAAAGCCTATTTTACAAGTAGAATTCTTAAGAAATACGCAATTGTTTTTCTCTCTTTTTTCTTTTTCTACTTTTTTTTTTTTTTTTTTGTCTTTTTGTTACTGGCTTTTGGCTGAGTTCTTTATGGCTGGAGTTGCTGAACATTTCACTCTCAGAAAAACAAAGCCTTTCTCTTTTATATTCCATGAAGTGATGGGATCATTTGTGGATTATTTAGAGCCATAGACATATTTTCCACCTGAATTCCTGTGATTTTCTTTTTCATAATTGGTCTCCTTCAAAGAGCTCTTTCTCAAATGTCAATCTGAACTTTTCATTTCACTCCCTAAAACCCTGCAGTTGCTTTATAACTTTCAGCATAAAGATCAAACTCCTTCAGTTTATCTCTTGAGGCACTGCCTTATCTCTTGCCATTCCTTTATATTCCTCACATCACCAAACCAAACTATTTATATAGTTCCCTGGTAGCGCCATGCTAGTTCATTCTGTCTGGGCTCATGCAAGTTCTCTGTCCAGAATGGCTCCTAACTACTCTCAACCTTTAAAACTCAGTCTGTTTCAAGAAAACTTCCCTGGTCACTTGGGGATTCAGATTCTATTTAATTGTGCTACTATGATACTGTAGTGCTCTGGTACTCCATACTTCACTCTAATTTGTGGACTCCCCACTTTCTAGATTATCCAACTTACTGTAGGGCAAGGCATATGCTCAGAGCACCTCTGGCAAAGTAGACACTGAATAAATGTATAAACAATGGGAGCAGGGTCTTTTTTGGTTTTGTTGAATCCTCATTGCTTTTGTCACATGGCGGGCATTAGATAATTGTTTGCTAAAAGAAAAATGAATAAAATGAGATAGTTATACTTTTATTTCTTGTCTTCTTAATGTTCTCTATTATGTAAGAATTTGTTAAAAATAAGGTGATGAATTTATTTATCCAAGTACAAGGGCACTAGCAGTTGACTACCTGTTTGAATAATGTTGCTAATGCTGCAAATCAGTGATGAAATTCCTTAGTTGCTTAGTTGAAATTGCTTTCTATGATTTTGAACCATTACCCAAAATGATATCTAAGTATCATCAAATAGCATCCTCTATGTGTGTGCTACTCAATATGATAGCTATGAGTCAGGTGTGGCAACTAATTAATTAATCAATTAAATGTGAATAAATTTCAAAATGTATGTCTTCAGTTTTATTATTGATAGTTTCCCCCTTCCCTTTGGCAAAGTAAGTAATCTTCATTTCATATTTGTAGACCAAATAGGAGCAGTGACTTATTTTTCATTCATTGGTGCCAAATTTTCTGAGAAAACATCCCATATGTTATAGGTAATCCAATGAATTTGAAAAGTGAAAGCCACTTGAAAGTGAGAGTGGAGAAGAACTATGAATGGAGGTGCTCCAGCACCAATGTGAGAGAGGGGATGGGAATTGGGAAATTACCTGCAGTTGGGGGGGCAGGGGAAAGACCAGGTCACAGGCAGGACGGTGCCTAGACTATGTGTCCCCACTACCCCAACTCCATTTGCCTTTTGGTCTCAGCCATGAGCAGCTGGAGCAAAGACAGCACACAGGCCAGGGCCCTCAGCTGAGTGTGAGTGAGGCAGAGGCCATGGCAGGGGCAGTTTAATTTAACTGTCCTAGCCCGGCATGGTGGCTCACGCCTGTAATCCTAGCACTCTGGGAGGCCAAGGTACACGCCTCGATTGAGCTCAGGAGTTTGAGACCAGCCTCAGCAAGAGCGAGAACCCATCTCTATTAAAAATAGAAATTAGCTGGACAACTAAAAAAATATATATATATATTTATAAAAATTGGCCAGGCATGGTGGCACATGCCTGTAGTCCCAGCTACTCAGGAGGCTGAGGCAGAAGGATCACTTGAGCCCAGGAGTTTGAGGTTGCTGTGAGCTAGGCTGACACCACAGTGCTCTGGCCCAGGCAACAGAGTGATACTCTGTCTCAAAAAAAAAAAAAAAAAGAAAGAAAGAAAGAAAGAAAGAAAAAGAATTAACTGTCCCTATTGACAGTTTAATTTCTCAATAGCTACATGAAGCTACTGACAGCCATATCAGAAGTACAGATAGAGAATATTAAAGTTAAATTAATTTATGTGGTAACAGGTTCATAAACTGGAAATTTCACCTCTTTGCTTTTATTTTTCATAAGTAAAAACTTGAGAAATACAGTAGTCAAAAGTAAATATTCTTCAAAACACAATAACTATTTTTACATAAATCTGCTTATAGAAACCAAAAAGTAGTTGCTAAATTAATGCCAAGTGAATGTTAAAGAATATACTCACTAGCAGCTCCTAAATAAAACATGCATTCCAGTAAAAAAGGAACATTTTTAACATTGGATTTCGATGTAATTCAGAATTGTGGAACATTTTTAACATTGGATTTCGATGTAATTCAGAATTGTGGGAGTTCCCAAGTTATGGTAAAATAAGCATAATTGTAGCATTTGTGTTATTTTAATACTCTTCACTTGAGCTGGCAATACTTCATAAAAGCTTTTTTTAACACACATAATTTTGTGGGGCCATTTTATTAGGTCAGGCTCGGAAATACCATATATGTATAAAATACAAACATACTAAGAAGATTAATTAAATCATAACATTTTGATGCATTTATTTTGAAAAGTTTAATTGATACTATGACTTGGTATGTACCAACTTTGACAGCAAGAAAAAAGGGCTTTCAAAAGCCCTTTCACTTCATTTATAAAACAAACATTTAAGATGTGCCTTATAGATAACATTATAACAAATAGTGTGAACAGTTTCTCGAACTTTTTTATTGGGTTATTAAAGTTTGTGTTAGATAAAGGAAACACATTTTTTAAAATCTGCCCTCTATTGTACTGGATAGAGCTATAGTAAATAGAAATATATGAGGCATAAGAGCTGAAGCCAGATGAAATCCTGATACCATTTCTATTGGTTTGTCTAAAACAAGATTTCAGGAGCTTAAAACCATTTGGGTCAAACAGAGTCAGCTCTTAGAGGGTTTTTCAACATAAGATTGCCTTTGCCATTGTCAACTTTGTGTTAGATTTCTTCTTGTACAAAATACAGCTTTACTACATAAGGAAATGTAAGGAAACTGGTAAAGGAGACCGGTGACACTTTTCTTCCTCTGCCCAGATCTTACAGTCTGCTCCAAAACATGGACCAGATCCTCTAGTTTGAAAGGCCTCCTACTCTGGTGACAAACTTTTCTTGCAATGTCCCCTTCTTCTCAACTGAAGTGGAGATCTTCATAGCTGGGAGGATTCCTTCCATCCTCTATCCCTCTCTTTCTTTCTTAGTGGCTGGGCAAGCAACCAGAGCTGGCTCATGTTTTATGTTGTTCTCATGGTTTTCATTTCTACAGTTTTACTTTTTATTTTGGAATAACATCAATAACTAGTACATATCACATATCAAGAGCTTATTATATGTAGGCATAGTGCAAAGTGCTTTATCAAAGGGCCCTCTCAACTACCCTAGGAGGTATTCTGCCTGGTGTACAGATTTTGACAGTTGAGACATAGGAATGAATCACACAAGTAGTATGTGCTAGAGCCAGAATTTTAACACAGGCAGAGACCAAGCTCTTTGTTATAACACTGTATTACCTACCTGGTAAAGCATACTCAATGCCTTTTAGATCCAGCTAATGTCTTCACAGCTATAAACCAGGAAAATGATTGCCTACCCTTTTCAAAGAGGTATAAGAATATCATTGAAAACCCACACTTCTGCCTTGACAGCTTGACTCTTCCTGTTTCAGGTCAGTTCTTACATCACAAAAGATCTAATTTCCTTCATATTTTAGGGAATTTGTTATCTGATTATCCACTTACCTACAATAAAAAATCTGAAATCATGAAACATGTTATTTTATTTGCTTATTTCATTTATAGTAAATAGATCATAGAGAACAGGCATTTTACCAGAGAAATTATCCAAACAGCCAAAAAGTACATGAAAAGATGTTAACTATCATTAGCCATTTTCTTAAATGCAAATCAAAACCACAATGATATACCACTTCTGATATATTTAGATAGCTATAATCAAAAAGAAAAGAATAAGTGTTGATGAGGATATGGAGAAAAATGGAACGTTGATTTGTTGCTGGTAGGAATGCAAAATAGCACAGCCAGTTTGGACAGCAGTCTGACGATTCCTCTAAAGGTTAACATAAAGTTCCCATATGGTTCCACTCCTAGGTATATACCTAAGAGAAATGAAACCTATGTACAAACAAGTGTTCATAGAAACACTATTCATAATAGCCAAAAAGTGGAAACAATACAAATATCTATCAACCGGTGAATGGATAAGGTGTGGTACATTCGTATAATGGAATATTAATTGACAATAATGCTACAACATGAATGAATCTGGAAAACATCAAGCTAAGTAAAAGAAGCTGATCACAAAAGACCCCACATATTATATGATTTCATTTATATGAAATATCCAGAATATCTATAGAGACAGAAAGCATAGCAATAGTTGCATGAGGCTGAGAGTGGAAGAGTTGGGGGGTGGAGGGGCAGTGAGTACTAATGAATCCAGGGTTTCTTTATGGAGTGATAGGTATGTTCTAAATATAGGTTGTGATGATGGTCACACAACTCTGTGAATATACTAAAAAGCATTGCATGGGTCTTTAGTATGCTTTAAATGAGTAAATTTATGGTATATAATTTATATAAATAAAATGCTATAAAAGAAAAGAAAAGAAATAAAAATGTTTTAAAAAGACATCGGAGCTGTAATCCCAACACTGTGAGAGTCTGAGGCAGGAGGATCACTTGAGCCCAGAAGTCTGAGGTTACAGTGAGCTATGATCTTGCCACTTGTACTCCAGCCTGAGTAACAGAGGGAGACCCTGTCTAATAATCTATTGTTATTTCATATAAATACATTTCCATTCTAAGTTTTGTTTTTCATTTTCTTCTATTCTTCCAAAGTCCAGGTCTAATACTTGGTTCTTGGGAGAAAAAAAAAATGTAAGGACAAAAGACTGATTTTGTAAATCTTTCACTTATTGCCTCAAAATCACCTCCTCCAGACCTATGATGACCTTCCTTATGTAGTGAAAATGATTCCTGATGTTTCTTCAAATTCAATCCCAGTGTGGGCACTGTCCTACCTTATTACTATCTTTTCCTTAAGGCAGAATAATATAATTGGGAGAGTAAGGGCTTGAGAGTCAGGCAAGCTTGCATGGTTCTACTTCCTATAAGCTGTGTGACTCAGTGCAAGCTAGGTAACTTCTCTGAGCTTGTTTCTTCATACTTCCTCCAGTTTTAGTGAAATTAGAGATGATGCATGTCAAGTGCCTGGCATTTAGTAGGTTCTCAATAGATGCTGTTTATGTGTTATCCATGACCTAACCTTCCAGAACAGAACACAGAACTCACAAATGACATCTGTGTTCATTTTGGAGCACTTGAAGAAGCCTTGCTACCACCTTCCTCCCTCAAAAACAAATACCTCCCCTCCGCACAAATCGATGTGTAGACTAAACTATGTAGTCTTACTGTGTAGACTAAAATGCCTACTGGAATGAAAAACATTTTAAACAATTATATTTTGTGTCTATATCAATGTTACATTTTCTGCTTTATTAAAATAAAAAGCCAAATCAAAAAGTTTTAGTGGTGTAGTAGTAAGACCCAGAAGACTTACTGGGTGCCTGGAGATGAACCAAAGACAGCTTCTTGTGCTTGGAATGGCCAGCGATGATCACGCATGTGAAGCAAGTCTATGGTTTGGGGGACAGGGCTTAGAGGAAAAAAATAAAACAACTAAATCTTCCCTCCCTTATTCCTTCCTCTCTCTCCTTGAAGAGTGAATTTGTACTAAAGCACCACTTTCTAGCCCTGGTAATTTGTATGACTTCGTCACAGTGTTGCCCCTGACAGATCAGTTTCACAATCCTGCTTGGCTGGCACTGGTTGACTCTGAGGCCAGCTCATCAATCTTCCCCCTCCTTGTGAATAATCCTGGGTAAATGATAGAATGGACAAAAGGTGCAGAAAAGTTTTTTTTGTTTTGTTTTGTTTTCCTCTACCCAGGGCAATCCAGCTCTCATTCCCCAGGAGGGGCAGCTTGGGCCATACTAAACCCAGGTTATGACTGGTCAAGGCTCAACTGGTTTGCATGTCCCAGCGCAGGCACTAACTAGGGGGAAAATTTCTAAAATTACTAAAAATGACAAAAATATCTCCACCACCCAAAGATCCTCACATAAATCATCTCACTTCCAATACACAAAACAATCCAATTAAGCAAATGTGTTCCCCTGCTAGGCAAATGAAGCCCCAAATTAGGTCTGGAATACAAGTAATCTGAACATATGTGAAAAGGAGAGAGTCCTATGTTCCCAGGTTATGTTTACAGCCTCACAATAATGCTTTGATGTTGCCATTTAAAAGGCCTTGATTTGAATCTAAATTGTTGTTTGCTAGAAATGTTTTGAGCTCCATTACTTAAACCCAATGTAAACTTTTCTTTAAGGAAAAAAAAAATCCTCATTTGCTTAATTAACAAATGTTGATTTGGTTAATTTGTAGCCTTAATTATGATTAGGCTCAAAGACAAGGTTTACAGGCACAAATTGCAGCATCACGTTTTGCTACTGTTTCCAATAAATATTCTGAAAATGAATTCACAGGCTTATCTTTTTAACTGTTCTTGTTATGTTGGTGCTTTAGAATATTTAGATGAGTTTTCAAAAATTGTTAGCAGCAGAATTTTGTCGAAGGTTTAGTCTTACTAAATCATAAATATGTTGATTTTGTGATTTTATGATTTCTTCTGTTATCTAGATGATAAGTCTTGTGAGAATTTCTTACGCAATATTCCTGGGTCATAGGGAGAGGGATTTACAAAAGGAGGTGTAGTACCCTACTGTCAGTATTCCTGTCTGGATAGTATATCTTACCAGGAAGATGATGAGACTTGCTAGACTAGAGGACAATTCAGGTTTTATGAGAATTTTTTTATGAAGGTGACATTCATCCCAAAGAGTCACAGCTTGGGTGAAACAGTTGTTGATATGTCATGTTTTTAGTGATCATATATAATAAATATAAATGTATTGTTTTTGTCAATTCAACATAGCTTCTCCTCTGCATCTGAGGAAAAAAGGGTGCCACCTGGATAAAATGCATTCATATGTCTTCCCAAAACAACAATAATTTCAACTATGATATTTTATGTTAGGTTTCCCATTAGACCCAATGTTAACTCAATTATCTATAGGAATGGAATTTTTGTTTGTTCACTTATTCAATATAGCTTCTAATAGATGGGCTACCTTCTGTATTTTCCTTAGACTGGGTAGGGATTTTTGCCAAGTCTTTTGATTTATTTATTTTTGGAGACAGAGTCTCACTCTGTTGCCTGAGCTAGAGTGCAGTGGCGTCAGCCTAGTTCACAGCAACTTCAAATTCCTGGGTTCAAGAGATCCTCTTGCCTCAGCCTCCCAAATAGCTGGGACTATGGGTTCTTGCCACCACTTCCAAGGGTCTCCCTCTTGCTCAGGCTGGTCTCAAACTCCTGACCTCAAGCGATCCTACTACCTCAGCCTCCCAGAGTGCTAGGATTACAGGCATGAGCCATGTACCTGGCCAATTTTTGCTAACTCTTATTTTTTCTGCCAATGGATAGGCAGTTATTTGTGTAAATCAAAAACTCTTCCTTCTATTTGTCATAATTTAAGGTGCTTTTTGTGTGCTTTTGATTTTATTTCTCTTAAGATGAGTTTTTAGCAATGCTTCTCAGATATTCATTTGCATGTGGATCCCTGGGGATCTTATTAAAGTGCAGATTCTGCTTCAGCAGGTCTGGGCTGGGCCCCCAGACACATTTCTAGCAGGCTCCTGGGTGATGTTGGTGCTACTGATCACTAAGGAGCACACTTTACTTAGCAAGAGATTGTGACCATGTTCCATTTCCTTGAGCAGAGGACATCGTGGGGAAGGGGATAGAGGAGGAGGGAAAAAGTGGCAGTTGGTGTCTTTCCTGGTGATCCCCATAGGGGTGGAAGGGAGCTGATTATGACAGCATCAAACCTCAGATTATATTTCCTCAAGGGCTTTTTTCTCCACTGCCTGAAAAATTTCTGTGAGGTAATTGAAGTTTTGACACAACACTTTGTCTAAGACTACCAGTTTCTATCTTCCTTTAAACTAAAACAAGAATTTGGACACTTATCAGAGTATATAATTCTAGATTTTAAAAGTTTCTAAATGATTTTTAAAATTATCTTGATCCCACAAAATTTATCAATGATCCACTTTTAGCTACTTATCTTTATAAAATCTTTTCAAAACATTCAACATAGTTTCATAGAAATAGCGTTTTTCACACTCATGTTAATATATCCATATCTATCTATACATGTATATTACAAAACTTAGTATAATTGGTATAAACTGGTTTATGATCAAACACAATTGATGTGATAAATACATATTTCAAAGCATTCAACATAGTTTTTATAAAAATAACCTTATATTTTTACAATTATATCTCATATATACACATGTAATATCTATATCTTTACATCTATCTATACCTATGTCTGTGCCCATATGAATAACTATGTATTACAGTGATCCATATCTATCTATACTTATGTCTGTGTCTATATGCATACCTATATATTATAGTGATAGGTACAACTAGCATAGATCTGTTTGGAAACAAACACAATTGACAAATATAACACAGGCATAATAAAGAGTGTCCCATTAATGACAATCATCAAGTTTATTGTGTGCATAGAACAATCGGTGTGTTTTTCCAAAGGATTACAGAACATGGATTAATCCTACAAAATGTTTAAGTGGTGCTCAGGCAAGAGAACTACTCTTAACAAACACAAACAAGCAAATAAACAAGAAAGACAAGGAGATGAGAGAGAATGGGGAGAACATTTAGACATATGCTTTCTCTATGATTTCCCAGGGGTCCAGGAAAGGCCTCTATGAGCAAATGGTATATTAAATCCTGAGCAAAAAGAATCAATTAAAGTGACATTCAAAGGCCTTGGAAAGAGTGGGCGATGAGCAAGGGAAACTACAGGTACAGGGGTGAAAATAAGTGTAGCAAATTCAAGGAAATGAAGTGAGGCCCAAAGTAGTTGTAGCAGTGAGTGAGCAGCCAGTGGTAGGATGTGGTGTTGGTATAGTGAAGAACCAACTTAGTAGGGCTTTATAGGGCATGGTAAGGATGTTGAATTTTATTCTAAGAGCAATATAAGTCATGAGAGTTGTTTTAAACAGGAAATAGCATGATCTGATTAAGGATTTTTGTTTTGTTTAGTTGGAAATTACATAGTGGATCCATTTGTAAAATTAGTTAAGAATAAAGAACTCTTACACTATGTATACTATACATATATTCATTCTAGAGCTATTAACATTTAATATTTGTGAATATTTATGGTGTATATTTCTTTATATATAAATTTTCGAATTGAAAAAGAGGATGTAGCCATTTTGGGTTAATAGTTATTGAAAATACAAAAAAATATTGTGGGAGAAATATACTGATTGGATTAGCATTCTATATTTCTTTGAATAGAATACCTCATGAAAACCTATAAATAAAAAATGTATCACAGCTAGGCAGGGTGGCTCAGGCCTGTAATCCTAGCACTCTGGGAGGCTGAGGCAAGAGGATCACTTGAGGTCAGGAGTTCAAGACCAACCTGAGCAAGAGTGAGACCCCTGTCTCTATTAAAAATAGAAAAAGTGAGCCAAGCAACTAAAAATAGAAACAAAAAGTTAGCCAGGAGTGGTGGCAAGTGCCTGTAGTCCCACCTACCCAGGATGCTGAGGCAGGAGGATTGCTTGAGCCCAGGAGTTTGAGGTTACTGTGAGCTGGGCTGATGCCACAGCACTCTAGCTGAGTCAACAGAGCAAAGCTTCATCTCAAAAATAAAAAATTTAAAAAAATAAAAATAAAAAATGTATCACGTTTTTGTTTGCTCTGGCTTTTTATTTTGTTGGTAGTTGGTTTTGCAGAAATGTACTTGTTGAACCAGTTGCTGAACAGTTTTTCTCTTTCACATTTGCCAAATTAGACAGTAATAATTTCAAATGAATCTAATAGCTGTGTTTTTATACAAAGTAAAATCAGTAGTTGTAAATTCAAAATATTACAAAGACCAGCAGGTAATTGTGTGAATCAAACCTAATATAAGACTACAGGGAGAGGTTGTGCTGGTGGTCAAATTGGAGAATATAGGACACACCTACAGGCTTTCAAATTCAAAATTTTTGAGAAAATTGGGCTGGTCAAATAAAATGTATCTTTTGGCTGAGTTGACCCACAACTAAGATTATGGATTACTTGTAAGGTTCCTTGTTCAAAGATATTTAAAACTTTTAGGGACAAAAATGATAAAATTGACAATGATTCTAGGGATTTCAAGAATTTAATTTTTCTGTTGCTTAAAATAGATGAAGATATTTTTCTCTGACTGATGATTGACAAGTCTAAAAAGATGAAATCATTTTGGATATAGGCTTAGCTATTAATAGCCAATAGTTGTATTTACCCTCCTCAAACAAAGTTGGTATCTGGCAATGTTTTTTAGTCCTGATTAATGTTGCTACATTGATTCAACTTGTGAACAAGGGTGATATTTGGGATATGGAGCATGGTTTTTAAAACGTTAAAGCATTTATAAAAGGAAGCCCTATATTGATTGACCTTTCTATCACATTATTAACTTGACTATACTATTTTTTAATGTGGCACACACTTGGAATGTTACTAAAATGAACCTATAAGATAAAGGAAATTTGGGACCTACTTATAGCAAATGTATCTTTTTTCTGAGGAATATTAACTTGAAGGTTTTACATTAATGTTCAAGAAAAAAATACATAAGTAGATTCCCAAATTGGTAAAGGTTGCTTCACATTCACTTCAGGCAACATGAGTTAGTAAAGCAAACAGAGGTTGATGAGTACAGTGAAATGGTCCAGAGACTTTTGCAGAATTACTGAGAAATATTTCTAATATAACAAGATAGAATTACAACTAAAACAACTAAATAAAGGAGACAAGATAATTTTGGGGAAACCACTAGTTTCATTTCTTAATGCCCAAGAGATTATCCATTCTAGTTTTGTGAGAAACAACAAATAAGTAATCAAGTAGACATAATTTTTTAAAGACCAAACTTTGTGACACATATGAGATTCATTTTACATTTGCAGATATTATACATAGTGAATCATACAAAATTAGTTATGATTGAGAATGTTGTGTATGTTGTTCTTTTTCTTGACAATCAGTTACCTACTTTGGAGATCTAAATCATCTCCTGGTTATAAAGAGCTGTCATTAACCAGACATCTTTCCCCTCTTTCTGAAGAAATATTTGGGTATTTTTTTATACAGTATTTAATAAGCACCATATTTGTTATTATTTTTGATAAAACTACCCCAAACATCACTGTTGACACACTACATTCCCTCTACTGACAAAGCTATATATTGTGGTAGAAAAATATCGAAAAGAAACATGATAGTTAATATCTATTGAGAAGAGTAATTTGTAGTATGAATATTTGTGAAGGTGAATTTTGAAGGTGAATTTTCAACCAAAGGAGTTAACTTTTGTTTCAGGATGCATAACAATAAATGAAAATATTAAAAGATCTGGCTCAATTAAGATCTGAAATATATATATGAAACACATAAGCATATTATATACCAATATCATATAATTTTCATATTAATAGTATTTGATATTAAAATTTATATTTATGAAGTTTAATATAATAAGTTAATTTCCCAAATATAAATTAGTTCTTGACCATAGAATATTATTGATAAGAGACTGATGAAAAAAGCAAGCTTCAACCATAAAAGTCTGTCTAGCGATTAGCCGACAATATAAAGCAGTGAGAGGCTGACGTTCTTTTGTGAGAATACTGTGAGATGTAACTGATAAATTAGTTTCTCTGCCACAGTAGGTTGTTGCACATAATTATCCTTAGACCTCATCAGACCCAAGAGAGAGGCCTGACACACCATAGGAAATTAGGTTCTGTGTGCTTAATGTCCCATCACAGCATGGAAAAGCAAGAAGCTTTGTAAACTGTGATTATATTAAGGATTTTCTTTTTTAAAATGCTTTTCTACCATTAGAATTCTGAAAAGTATAGTCAAAAAGTCATACATAATCTCACTTAGATAGCATACCTTTGTCTGGGATTCACATTGGCTTCTATGTTATCAAATACTCTAAAATACTAACTCCTAGGAAGTCAGCAGATATTAAAACACATTTTTGGTATTAATCATCAGTAATATAAAAGGGGAAAGGTCAGTGGGCATGCACTGATTAAAGTTGATCATTTCATAATCCCCCCCCAAAAAAAACATGTACTACTCCAGAGGATAAGCCTTAAAGAAGCATTAGCAAATCAGTGTTTTACCCCAACTATTATTGTGAATGAATTTATGATTTCATCTGCAATTTATCTATATTAGGGAAAATGCAGGATGCCAGGGGTTATAATCTATGATTGTGTAGTAAAACACATGGAAGATTCTGATTGTAGCAAATATTGCTTGCATTATTCTTTAGTATCAAATGAAATAAGGCTCTGTACCTTCTATATCAATACTGGGACATTCAGATAGTGAAAAGGAAGTGAGGAGATTATTTTATTAGCCTTACCAAAGGTGACTGCTTTTATCATCTATTTCTAATTGACTTTCTAATGCAAATAACTGCTATAGCTCATTTGTTCTGTGTTGAGTCTAAATCCTTATGGGGAAACCTTATGTGCTCTTAAGGGGATTTTTCCCCCCTAGGACTCTTAAAGAATGCTTTGTCCTTCCCACCTGTGATTTTTGCTATAGTGAATACAGGAATAAGACAGTCCCCATGTTCAGTCTGTGGTCTATCAGAAGTGAAAGTGGGCAGTAGAGGGTAAAAGCAAACACAGTGCATGGCAATGTAACAAATGCTCTCAGTAATGAAGACACCTACGAGGTAGCACTGGAACACAGTTCTTTCCAGAGAACCTGTACAAAAGCCTATTATCTAAGTATCACCAAGATGTTGCTACTGGTACCAACCATAAAATAACATGTGTTGGCCGGGCGCTGTGGCTCACGCCTGTAATCCTAGCTCTTGGGAGGCCGAGGCGGGCGGATTGCTCAAGGTCAGGAGTTCAAAACCAGCCTGAGCAAGAGCGAGACACCGTCTCTACTATAAACAGAAAGAAATTAATTGGCCAACTGATATATATATATAAAAAATTAGCCGGGCATAGTGGCGCATGCCTGTAGTCCCAGCTACTCGGGAGGCTGAGGCAGAAGGATCACTCGAGCCCAGGAGTTTGAGGTTGCTGTGAGCTAAGCTGACGCCACGGCACTCACTCTAGCCTGGACAACAAAGTGAGACTCTGTCTCAAAAAAAAAAAAAAAAAAACATGTGTTTATAGTTATTTTAATTGCCAAACTATATAGATAATTGATCTAAGAAAGGGTGTTCCATCTGTTGCTGTAATTTCATTAGTTTTGCCTTTCATTAAAAAAAAAAAAAGTAATCAGGCCGCATGTACATCAAGGATAACTTTTGAATAACACATTCATTAAAAATAAACATATCAGACCGGGTATGGTGGCTCATGCCTGTAATCTCAGCACTTTGGGAGGCCGAAGCTGGAGGATTGCTTGAGGCTAAGAGTTCGAGACCAGCCTGAGCAACGAGACACCCTCTACAAAAAGTAGAAAAATTAGCTGGGTGTAGTGGTACACATGTAGTCCCAGCTACTAGGGAGACTGAGGCAGGAGGATCGCTTGCACCTAGGAGTTTGAGGTTGCAGTGACCTATGATAACACCATTGCACAAGATGGCAAGTGATAGAAAAGTAGATCATGAAATAAGAAAACTAAAAAGCATGTTAAATTTTGTTTAGACAAAGATTTTTAAATCCTGATTCTGGTTGACCAAATGGGTATCGTCTGCATATGAAAGCTAGTGACCAGGAAACTGCAAACTTTTACTGAATGAAACCTTCCACAATTTATGAAAAGCCCAATGTTGTATATAACTCATCCAAATTAAATGGTCCTTAGACACTGATCTTTGGGAAGGATGTGAGAGAATTACATAGATTCAGACTCAGGGCTTAAAGATTATTGAAAACTAGGAAGTTACTAAGAGATTATTGGGCCTCATCAGAGCAGACTTAAGTAACCTGGTCAATCCTAGAACTGTTCCAGCAAAACCATTATGCTCAGGGTCAGACCAGAATATTGTTGGTCTCGAAGGGTGGGATAAATGAAGCAACATCAAACCAGTTATATTCCTTGAATTTTCAAGTAACACAGCTTTAGAAAAAATAATCCCAATACCACAAGTTTAAACTTATCCTGTTAGTTCTAACATTTTTAAAAAAATTCTAAAACACTAAAACAATGCTTAACCTAATATAGCATTCTATTGCCCCCCAAATAGGATTTCATATTTTAAATGGCGTACCAAAAAATACATCTTATAATCTTGAGGTAAACTTCTTTATTTTGTTATACAACCAAAAATCTTAAATCTTAGTACATTACCATTTTAACAAGTCACCTTTTAGTCTTTATGTGCAGTTTTCACATAGTTTTACTCAATATTTTAAAAATGTAGTTAACATTGTAGACATTTTAATATTGTTGCATATCCTTTGTTATCTTATTTGGTATAATATAATCATGTTCAGAGCTATTTTTGCCTATTTACAGTGACTTCAAGTGAACAGACCCACTCCCTCCTTCCCCCACCCTCAATCTAAAATAAAAAAGAAAACAAAGAAATAAAAAGACAACAAGAAATGACATTAGGTTCTAGGAGGGAAACCCTAACCATTCAAGTGTAGGGTTGCAGAAGTTAGCTTTTTGCACCCATTCTTCATGCTACAACAATAAACTTTTTGAAACTAAAGCCAAGTACATTCTAAAACCTTTCAAGAAGCTCCAGTGGATTTCTGGATTTGTTCCTTTAAAATGAGGATACTCTGCCTTTGCTCAGGAGGCAGCATGGCAATCTGATCTGCAGTCAGCTGAAGAACTTGCATGATCAAAGCTGCCTTTTCTTGATCCTGTGGAGTTACCTGGCTCTGTCCAGGACTAAAACTGCTAGGCTGGCCTCCGCCTTGCTTGCTTGCCCCCTGCATGCCCACTCCTTGTATGCCTGCCCCCTGCATTCCTCCTCCTCCTTGTATGCCTGCCCCTTGCATTCCTCCTCCTTGTATGCCTGCCCCCTGCATTCCTCCTCCTTGTATGCCTGCCCCCTGCATTCCTCCTCCTTGTATGCCTGCCCCCTGCATGCCAGCTCCAGGATTCCCCACCCCTGAAATGCTTGGGACCTGTCTGGGTCCCTGAGGACCACCTGCCCCTATATTAATGGGACCAGGACCCTGGATTCCACCAGTCATAGGGCCTCTCGAACTGGGGCCAGGGCCCCTCATCTCCAGTCCTCTTGCATCCATGCCTCTTGCTTCCATCGCTCTGGTTTCCATCGCACAGGTCTCCATTCCTCTTCTCTCCATTACTCGTGCTTCTAAGACCTCAGTTTCCATGGCTCGAGTCTCCATCCCTCGAGAATCTCTATTACCTCTACCATCCATAGGTAGACCTCTTTGATCTATCATGGGTCCTCTGGGCTCTCCAATTAGCATTCTGGGATCTGCCAATGGCCCTCCCCTCATCTCATGAGATGAAGGGCCTCGGCTGTCATGACCAGAAGCATGGTGCATGGGAGGACCCTGATGGGGTGGGCCAAGATAACCTCTGGGCTCTACTTCTCCAGTGACTGAAAGCAAAGTCCCTCCACGTGGGTCATTTGGAGCATCTCCTAACAGTCCTCGAGGAGGCAGGCCACCAGCAGTCATGGGTCCACGAGGTATAGGAGCTCTAGGATCTGACATCTGCACTTGTCCCCGCTCTAAAGGCACGGGGCCAACCCCTGGAATTCCAACTTGAGGCTGCATTGCTCCTCCAGGAGTTAAAGAACCAGGCCCAGGTCCAGGTCCAGGAACTGCAGCTGGCATTGGCCCCGGAGCTGGCATTCCACCCTGGATGGGAGTCTGCATCAGAGGAGGAATGTCCTTCACAGGTCTTCTAGCCAAATGCTGAGGCTGAGGGGCTGGAGGATTTTGCTGGTTCAGCAAAACATTAGGTCCTGGGCAGAGCCCAGGGCCAGGGCCAGGGCCAGGGCCAGGGCCAGGGCCAGGGCCAGAGACAGAGACAGACTGAGCTTTGCCTGGGATCAGTGGTGTGACATGTATCTTGCGATGCAGAATTTTCAGAGCAATCTCTGGATCCATGATTCTCATCACTACTTGTGCCTGCAACAGCGCATAAGCCAGCTGAGGGTTTTGAAGTAACATGTTTCGAGCTTCCTGGTGACTGTTTTGAACACAGAGCTTCATCTGCTTCATCAGTTCAAACATTTGCTCCGGGGGAAGACTGGCGACTGCCCTGGTAATCGATTCAGGAGCATCTTCTGGATCGATGGGGTCCCCATAGGGTGAGTCAATGATGGGCGCTGCAGGCCCTAGACTCTTTAACTCCTCCTTATTCTTTTCACTGGCAGCATTGTCCACCCGAAGGGCTCTCCCGCTGAACTCCCGCCCATTGAGGTTCCGCATGGCACTAAGCGCGGTCTCCTGGTCTTGATACTCGCAGAAGCCATAACCCTTGGGTTTTCCCGTCTCTCTATCGTATACCAGCCGGAAACTGACAACAGAACCAACCTCCGAAAAAATGTCCTTTAACTGCTCCTCAGTTGCCTCATACGGAATGTTCCCCACGAACACGGAACGCAGTGATCGATCCATTGCCGGGTCTCTCACCGCCAAACTCGACATGATTCCGGTTGTGCCCACAGCCGATAGCGGATTCTTCTCAGAGTCTGTCCTCTTGCGACCCACACTTCCGCTGAGCAACGGAAGCGGCTCACAAAATCCGGGCAGAAACCTCACTGATACGCTTCAATTGTTCCGCCTGCCTGCGGAACCTGCATCCCATTAAGTAATTTAGCTAATGCTGCCAGCCTCCGATCCTTCGTGGTTCTGTCAGTTCGTTATTACTGAGACATATGCTTCCTTTCCCCCGTCTTACTCTGAAGATTTTCCTTAGCGCCCCGCCACAATAGGTTTGTGGCGACTTGACCACAGAAAAGATGGCCGCATAGACTTCACCATGGCAACTGGGAGAGGACGCCTTTTTTGACGTCACGGGCGGTTTTGCTTCCGTTCCGCCAGCGGGAAACCGCCAACCGAAAGCTGATTTAAGGCGGCGTGTTTTTCGTACTGAAAAAGCGTTTTCATATGGCCGTTTCTCTTCATTATAGCATATTTAATATTTAAAATTACATTCCTGGCTGTGAGGCAAAACTATAGTCGTTTCAAAGCAGATTTCAGATTTGCCCCTTAATATATAAAAGTAATGTCTCCTTTTAGAAAAACAGTTTCAAAAAATAACTGCCTAAAAACAAACTGAAGCGTGTGCCCGCTGACCCGCCCCCACCCCCTTGCTCCCTATAACCGCTCCTGCTCGCTGGCCAATCCTTCTCGGTTTTTCTCTGCACACAGGCAGGAGTTGTGCTCTTCGTGATACTACAATTTTATTCTTTAATAATATTAACCGATTTAATATTAGTGATTAATAATAAATACCGTTTTATGGATCAGAATATGGCTTAAATTCATTTAACCCTTCTAATATTGCAAGCATTTGGATTTTGGTTCTGATTTTTATGCTAAAATGTGATACAAGGAATTCACCATCTCTAATACGAAGGGGAAAACAAATTGTGTATTTTTTTTTCTCTTCTGTTAGTTTTGCAGGCAGAAGTTGAAACATATTGAGTGTGGGTTTCCCCTGCCCCCCATTTGAAAGTAGAGCTGAAGCTTGGAGAGAACAGGTTAAAGTGCCCAAGGCCAAGCAACGTGAAAGGCAAAGCCAGGATTCTTACCTAGGTTGGTCTGAGGTAGCCACTAGCCACGTGTACTGGGTGCTTGAAATATAGCTAGTGCGATTGAGAAATTTTAAATTTTATTTATTTTTTATTAATTTAAATATAAAAGCTGATATTTGGTATTGGAAAAATTTTTCAATATTTGAAACAAATTAGGTATGGAATCTACTCTTGCAATAATAAACTTCATTAATTCTAAATAAAGATCAAGTATTTCCAGTTAAAATTTAACATTCTAATTGAGGTGTGCTATGCATGTAAAATATATGCAAGATTTTGATGATTAAGCACAAAAAAGTAAAAGTAGCTCATCAACTTTATATTGTTTACCTGCTAAATAAAATTTTTTGATATACTGGATTAAATAAAATGTATTTTGACATTAACATCACTTGTTTCATTTTACATTTTTTAATGTGGATGTTAGAAAATTTGAAATTACATATATAAAGTATTTTATATGTCTGTAGACTATACTGCTCCAAAGCATTTGTATTAACTCTTAAATAGGGGATTATTTTATTCTAAAATATGCCTTTTGAGGGGATCATGAAACTTTGTTTCAGCAAAAAATTGTATTATGTATCTTGAGTATCCTAGTCCAATGAATAGATTTGAGATTAGTGTAACAGTTATGTACACATAAGATAAAATGTCCATTTACCTTGAAAAATTTTAATAATTCTTTAAAACTGTCTTGGGCATAGCTATTCACTCAAGACATATGCCAATTTATATCTGCAAGTGATAAGGTATTTATAACACCTAATAAAATCTTCCTGCTACATCCAAGAAATAGAATAGCCACCTACTAGTAATATCTTCTCTCCAACCCTCCCATCCTGCCCAGTTCTTTTATTAGGGTCAAGGGTGAAGGGAGTTGCAGCTAGTACCATTTCAGGAAACAAAAAACAAACCCAAGGACAACTTAGACATTGAGTATGTGTGTAATTGTGTGTATTAAATATAGTAATCATGAGGATGATAATAGGCTATTAGAATAAATTATAAAATTCATAGAACAGCTTTTCTGACAGAGTTTCTTTATTGCTACTGCTGATAATGTCTAAACCAGTGCTGTTTATTCTTTAGCATGCATCAGATCTAGATCCACAGTGTGCTTAGTCAGATTCTGATTTTGTAGGCCTGGAGAATTGTCATTTCTAACAAGTTCTCAGGTGATGCTGGTGTTGCTGGTCTTCAGACCTCTAGAAATCATTGGTTCTAGGGATTTCGAAGTTTTTTTCTTCGTTTTCATCTGGCCACACTAAATTTAGTACCCTCTGTTAAAAGTTGTGAAAGATTGGTTTTAAAAAAATCTAATAATTTTCTATGCTGATATAGTACATCTAGTACATGCCGATCCCACACTGAAGATATCCTGGACTCAAAGATTAGATGAGGCCGGATGTGGTGGCTCACACCTATAATCCTAGCACTCTGGGAGGCCGAGGCAGAAGGATCGCTCAAGGTCAGGAGTTTGAAACAAGCCTGAGTAAGAGCGAGACCCTGTCACTACTAAAAATAGAAAGAAATTAATTGGCAAACTAAAAATATATAGAAATAATTAGCTGGGGATGGTGGCTCATGCCTGTAGTCCCAGTTACTTGGGAGGCTGAGGCAGGAGCATTGCTTCAGCCCAGGAGTTTGAGGTTGCTGTGAGCTAGGCTGATTGCGCAGCACTCTAGCCTGGGCAACAGGGTGAGACTCTGCCTCAAAAAACAAAAAAGATTAGATGAACACAGTAGCTGAGGAACTCTGGAAACAAACTAGAAGGGATAAGCTATCACTATAGAATAAGCTATTTTTCACAGGCTTTCCATGTTCTCTTTAGTCTTCCTATTTCAAACTAGAGGAACGATTTTATATGGCCCCTTTCATACAGGACCAGTGTGACTCAGCATGTAACTCGATGACCAGAACACGTAAATTAATATTTATTATTATATTAATTGAATGGCCCAGAATCACTAAGAGCTCTTAGAAACCTATGTACATTTTCTTTCCCAATACATATTTTTCATTGCTCTAACTTGGAAGCATATCCATTTTATACTGCTTTTTTTTAATGCTAATAAAGTTTAAACTTTAGATATTTATAGCATGGCATAAATTCTGAAAAATGTGCATGGTATATTCTCTATGTCTAGATATCTATTCTACCAGTAAGTCAAAATATCAAGTATACTAAAACTGATTTTTAAACAAATACACAATGGCATATATGGTCAAATGAGAGCTGTCCTTCAGACTGTTCACCTTCAGAAACTATGAGCTTACTCCATTGTTCAAAATGATTTTTAACACATTAACTGCCATGTGAGTTGTATTTAACTCATGCTAGTTTTGAGACTGGGGCCTCATGAAGCATATGTAACTCTTAAGTCTCTTTACTTTGGGAGCCACATGGTGGGCAAGCAACTCACACTGTCATATTATAGCATACATGTTATGTGATGGGTGGCCCCTGAGCAAAACCCTGCAGGTGGTTTGTGAAAATCTTGTATTTTTATTATTACAATTAATATTGACAATTTAATTCTAAAAATGTGGATTAAATGAATAAAAGTCAATAAATTCCATTTTTCTATTTATGTTTACCTTTAAATTGCATGTAAGCCTGACAAGTCAAGAAAAACACTTTACCCTTATGAACTACTTTTTAAGTTTTCATATTACTTCTTATATTACTAATTTTCAAGTTTTTATATTTTTTATTAAAAAACAGAAAACAATAAAAATAATAAATTTGTCATTAAATTAGAAAGGATCATTTTATTTTTGAAGTTTTTATACCACTTTCATAATAAAACACTGTGGACCCAAGGAAAAAATTTTTTTTCTAGTGTGACAGTCAATGTATTAAACTACTTCCCTGAAATTGCTTTGGGCATCCATTTATAAGTCATATTAGAAAATTGATACCTTAATTCAAAAGTATACCTTGTTTTCCACAAAGAGCAGGATTAATACAACTAAATCACCCAACTTTCTGATCAGATTAACAAAAAATATGATACTTAGCTATTTCCAAACATCAAAACTTACATCAGAAAATAAAGATTCTGTAGACTTTATTGAGGGTAGACTTTACTGAGGGTATTGAAAAAAACCAAATTCACCATAGATTAAGTAGACAAATTCCAAAGATAGTAACTAAAAATGTTTTGCAGAATGATAGGCATTTTTGAAATAAGTGTATGGGTCTGTCAAGGTATAATTCAAATAGACTCTTCCACAAAGTTTTCCTTCATCTTCCTCCCCCATCCTCTAGATTGGAAGTAATTTCATTTTTCTTTAGACAGAAACTATTGCTTATCCGTACCTTTCTGATGATAGTAACTTTTAGTAGAATTATGATTTTTCATCTAAACTACAAAATCATTCAAGATCTCCTTTTATCAATTAACAAAGTGCCTTAAATATATTATTTCATTGGTAGGTATTTATTTCAGGCACTGTCAATATAGCAGTGTAAAAGGTAGAAGAAATGTGGATCAGTAGCCTCAGCATTGCCTGGAAACATCTTAGAAATACAAAAATTTGGGCCCTACTCCAAATCTATTGCATCAGAAACAGAAGTCTCTTTTAATAAGCTTTTCAAGTAATTCTAATGCAGGCTAAAATTTCAGAACCACTTCACTACCAGGAGATGATCATAGCATGGATAGCATAGGTAGGTAGGTATCATAGGTAGATAGATATATAATAGGTAGTTAGGTAGGTAGATAGATAGATGCTTTGTCTTCATGTCTATTTCCTCAGCAGCTGGGATAGAGCTTAGCACAGGTGAGTGCTCATTATATATTTATTGAATGAATAATAGGAAGTGGCCTTAACATTTGCTAATTCTCAGACCATTCATTTTACCCAGGAGGAAACCTGTGGCCTTAGATAACATGCCCCAAATCAAAGAGAAGACCAGTATCCAGGACTCCTGCCATTTTATTCCTAGGTCAGGGATAGCTCTTCAGGTTACTGTTTGATAAAACAGATATGTAATAAAGTACATAGAGATGAAAGAGAATGGTAAGGTCTAGATCATCAAGGAAGGCTTTCTGATGGAAATGGGATCTAGGAATGAGTTATAATCTGATGTAGATAAACACAAAATGAAGAAAATAAGCCAGGAGCCAGTCATAGCCAAGATAGGAAATTGGGAACTGTTGTTTTTGATGGCCTCAGAGGAAACCAATAAAAAGTTGATGAGTAGTGTGATAAAAGATTGGCTTTGGGACAAATTATCAAAGGTTTTGAAGATCAGGTTCATAGATCTGAACTTGATATGAGAGTCAGTAGGCTTTCTTTTTCTTTTTTAAAAATCCTTTCCCATGATATCTTTTGCACCTGGGCTCGCCTTCTCAATCCTTTATAACTTTTAATTTAAATTGTGGCAGTTGATCTAATTCAATAAGTGGAAAAAAATTAAATGAATTGTGGCAATCATTCTTCATACATGTAACATACTCTGTTATGTGGATTCATCCTCATTACTCATTTCCCTTCCCTTCATATATTCTCCTCTGGCTAAATTGTACCACTCACTTTTCACTATACACTATTTGTGTTTTTCGTCTTCCTAGCTTTTACTCATACTATTCCTATGTCAGGGATGCCTTCTTTTCCCCTCTTCTCCTCATTCCCCGGTGGCTAAGTCCTTTTTGTCCTTCAGTGTTCACCTCAAAGATATTCCTTTCAAAGTAAAGTATGGATTTGATACCCATTATCTTCTATCTTGTATAAGAGGTATTAATATTCTTGTATTACCGCTCAATTGTAGAACCCATATCTGATTTATATTCTTCACAACATCTAGTCCAGTGCCTATTATATCCCAAGCACTCAGTAAATATTTTTAAAATTAATAAAAGATCATCTTCTAATAACTGAATATATATGTTAACCAGATGGTAATTTAGTGTTTTTAGCTTACAAAGTACTTTCCTTTGGGTTTTCACATATGATCTTGACAATAATCATGGAAAGTACCTACAATTGTATTCTGATTTTGAAGATGAAGAAACTCAGAGAATGATTACATAGAACTTTACCTAACAATGGACTCACTCAAAATAAAGATACCTTCATAAATGCAAACTCTGAATACTTAGTAGGGAGGTGGTCCTTTGATAAATGCTGTATATAATATAATGTGTAATTCTTTTAACAATCCTTTCAAGATAGGCAGTCATAGTGTCTCAGTTTATAGGTAAAGAACAGAGGCACAGAGAAATTAACTAGCATGCCTATGTAAACTGCCAGAACTGGGATTTGAATGTACACTGTTTGACTCAAGAAATCAAGCTCATAAAGTATTGTTCTATTAAATAAGTTGCACAAAGATACATAGCTAGTAAGTGGCACAGCCTGAAACCAGGTCTCTTGAATTTAAACTTTCTGTTTCACAATTAGCACAGCAATCACAGGTTATTGAGACCTGGGCACAATCTCCCTTGGCCTTTTTCCTGATTGTCTCTGAGTATAACTAATTGCAATTTTGACATCATAATCAGTGCTATGGCAACAAATGGACTATAAGGTATAAAGACTGAAGCAATTGAGAAAACATTTGCTTTTTCAATATGCAGGGCTATAGTTAAATATCATGTAATGATTTTTAAAAGCATCCAATTAAATAGATAATACATACATTTTCCATGAAATAAATGAATTGAAATTCCTCAAACCCCAAATTAGGTTGGTCTGTGACATTTTTGCCCCCAAATTTTAATGTATGCACTATGAAACAACATATAGTGGAATAAATAGCAAACTTAATTTACTTGTACATGGGATAAATCACTGTTATCAGTAAGACAAAGATTACATGAATTTGGGGCTTCTGGGAATGTGCCATTTTTGGACTCAAGGTTGAACAGAGCCAAATAAATGTCCTCCTTGGAAGAGATTGTATAGTCTAACCCCACCCCCTTTTTTTTTAAATAGATGAAGAACGTGAGGCCCAGGGAAGAAAAGAGACTAAACTAGGGCCAGGTGCCTAGTTACTGGCCTACTTTGTAATGGGATCTAGATCAGACTGTCTCTCCCAAACTATATTCTCAGTACTTCTGTAGGGAAGTAGAGCAAAGGTGACATAAGCACAGACCTTAACGTCAGAGAGACTTGGGTTGGTTTTCTAATTCGAGAAGTAATTGTATGGCCTTGGATAAATTACTTAATCTCTCTGTGCTTCCATTTCTGCATCTTTTTTTGTTTTTTTGTTTTGTTTTGTTTTTTGTTTTTTTGAGACAGAGTCTCGCTTTGTTGCCCAGGCTAGAGTGCCATGGCGTCAGCCTAGCTCACAGCAACCTTAAACTCCTGGGCTCAAGCAATCCTGCTGCCTCAGCCTCCCGAGTAGCTGAGACTACAGGCATGCACCACCATGCCCGGCTAATTTTTTCTATATATATTAGTTGGCCAATTTATTTATTTCTATTTATAGTAGAGATGGGGTCTCACTCTTGCTCAGGCTGGTTTTGAACTCCTGACCTCGAGAAATCCGCCCGCCTCGGCCTCCCAGAATGCTAGGATTATAGGCGTGAACCACCACGCCTGATCCATTTCTGCATCTTTTAAATAAGAATGATATCACTTGTATTGGATTGTTGTGTGGAATACATTATTACATACTTGTTTTTATTTTTCCTTACATTGGATGATAATTTTTTTATTTATGTTTTGTTGGTTTTTTTGAGACAGAGTCTCACTCTGTTGCCCGGGCTAGAGTGCTGTGGTGTTAGCCTAGCTCACAGCAACCTCAGACTCCCTCAGCCTCCTAAGTAGCTGGTACTATAGGCATGTGCCACCATGCCTGGCTAATTTTTTCTCTCTGTATATTTTTAGTTGGCCAGTTAATTTTTTTCTAGTTATAGTAGAGATGGGGTCTCCCTCTTGCTCATGCTGGTTTTGAACTCCTGACCTTGAGCAATCAGCCCACCTCGGCCTCCCAGAGTGCTAGGATTACAGGCATGAGCCACCGTGCCCGGCCTGTATGATAATTATTATATAGTAGTAGTAGATGAAGCAGCATCTTATGTGAAAAGAAGACCCAAGTTTTAGTCTAATGTTATTTATTTGGGGGTCTCTATCTTCATTTTTATCATTGAAGGGGGTGGATTTGATGAATTAATGATATGTTTTCAGATTATGTTGTTTGAAAATTGTGCAGAGACAACCTTGGGTAACACTACAGTTTTAGCTTGAGGTAAATGTGTAGTTGAACATGGATAATTTTGAGGCCTGATCTCATAGAATACTTCAATGAAAATTTTACTGATCATCTTTGTACACTCTAGGTTCTTGTACTAAACCATAAAATACACTCTTCAAATATTTAGTGAGCTGAAATTCCACTTATTCATTTCTATTGAAAGGGACTGCCTGAACTTTGGCCATGGAGGATGTAGGGTTGTTCAACATTGCATTGTTCTGGGACACAGGACACCTATTTGAGCACACAGTCATGTTCAGGATGTCATTAGGACTACTGCTTTACACTGTTCACTGGCAGCCACAGGCCATTTATTCAAACATGGAAAGGCGTACCTAATTGGACAAGAAGCAGAACTCCATTATTCTTGCTTCAGGCTATCACCTGAAGGAACAGAAAGGAAGAAAGAATCCGTGTAAGCTGTGAAAAAGAATAAACCCTGAATCCAGGGCTGAATAAAGACTCTGTTTAAGGTTTAAGTTGAACAACTCAGGATTTTTTTTTTTTTACAAGAACAATCCAATACCCAAGTTCAGAGAAATGTTTAAACTGCCATTCACTTCAGAGATTGGGCTGGTATTTCTCTTCTGAGACTGAGTTGGGTTGAGAAGGAGCCTATATTTATATGAAATTTTGGGAAACAGGCCTTTCTAAAACATTTGATTCGAGGCTCAGACTGTTAAAAACAACAACAAAAGCCAGTGTAACAGAATGTATTTTAGATTCATTATCACAGTTGAATGATCCTTGAAAAACATTACTTCAGGAGTGCCAGTTTAAATTTGTCATCTAACTCTAGATTCCTGAGTTAGAAATTAGATAAAAATATAAAATCCAATGTTTATAGGAATGTAGTAGCTCACACTTTCTGGTACAAGTACAGACACCAACTCCAACCATGGTAAGCGAAGGAGGTGTTGGTATTTTAATGATGTTCTGTTCTCTCTCAGAACCCACAGACAGAGTATTAGTCTGCTAGGGCTACTATAATAGAATACCATAGACTGGGTGGCTTAAACAACAGAAATTTATTTTCTCACAGTTCTGCACACCGGAAGTTCAAAATTAAGATGCCAAGCAGGTTTGGTTTCTCCAGAGGCTTCTCTCCTTAGTTTGCAAATGTCTGCCTTCTCTCTGTCCTCACAAGGCTTTCCTTCTGTTTGTACTCACTTCTGGTGTCTCCTCCTCTTCCTACAAGGACACCCATCATATTAGATTAGGGCCCCACACTTACGACCTCATTTAGCCTTAATTATCTCTTTAAAGGCTCTATCTCCAAATACAGTCACATTGAGGGTTAGGGCTTCAACATATGAATTTTTGGAGGACATAATGGAATCCATAACAGGCAATAATGCAGTAATCTTTAGGAAAAGAAGGAATAGGTAATTGTAAGGCATTGTGAATGCACAGTTGTGGTGGTTCTTCTCTGTTGAAGGATCAGATCTCCCTCCCTTGTCCATGGCCATTCCAGTTTTCTGGGACAGAGAATCCAAATGCCCAGCTTTACTGTGACATCTGTTATTCAATTCAGCAGGGGAAAGGGATTGGCATCAGGGGCGATAGTGAGACTATTTCACAAATGTATGCCGGGGCCCAGCAATCATCTGGAGCAGGAAGAACCCTACAGATGCTTGTAATGCTGGGTGTCAACCTTTTTTACTTGCTGGGTCATGGAGAGGCAGGGGACAGGGGATTTGGGGGCTCAGGGCAATGTCTATTTATCATCAAGTACAGATTTTCAATTATTTTAACCACCAGTGCAGCCTTACTGGTAACAGCTGACTATATCTATCCTGGTTGACCATCAATTCCAAAAACACTTGTTAGTAACTACACTTATTAGAGAGGGGAACAGTTAAAAGGGTTGTTCTGAATGAGGCAGCCATTTCCAGTGTATTCCTGAGAGAAGTTTTTGTTTGTTTCTTTTTTTGAGGCAGAGTCTCACTCTGTTGCCCTGGGTGGGATGCAGTGGCATCATCATAGTTAACTGCAACCTCAAATTCCTGGGCTCAAGTGATTCTCCTGCCTCAGCCTCCCAAGTCACTGGGACTACAGGTGCACTCTGTCACATTTGGCTAATTTTTCCATTTTTTTGTAGAGATGGAGTCTCACTCTTGCTCAGGCTGGTCTTGAACTCCTAAGCTCAAGCAATCCTCCTGCCTCAGCCTCCCAGAGTGCTAGGATACAGGTGTGAGCCACTGTGTCCAGCCACTGAGAGTTTTTCCAAAACATTTCTCTAAGTCATTCCCTCCATCTCTGCAAAAATAAAATGTTCCAAAAATGGGTCGTTTTCATCAAAATTTTAAAATTTGATTTACAGATAGAAATATGGTCTGATATAAAATGGCAGAGAAATGTTTAGCTACTAATTCACAATCTTCAAAAAGCTCACACTATATATAATGTATGACTATCTTGAGGGTGAATAAAGTATACCTTTTTAAATATCAAACTCTTCCATCCTTCATTTAAAAAATATTGACGACTCTATTTTTGACAGTTTAATGACACAGTGATAAACAGTGACAGTTCTTCCATTTATTATCATCTTCCTCTCTATCTTCTGACATTTATGTTGAAATAACTGCATATACTTTCTCACAGAGCAGTACAATAAGAGAATTTCTTCTCCCTGGCCTCCAGGTGTTTGCCAATTCCCTCCTGGCTCTGGGGAACAAAACAAGTACCTGTAGGAGAACAGGGAAGTGCAAATGACCTATTCCTCTGGAGCTCAGTCTTTTGTTAGCCCTGAAAATGGAATTGTGTGTGCTAGACTATGGCCCCTGAGGAGTCCAGGAAAGAGAAGCTGATGCCTGCAGGGAGAATAAAGAAAGTGCCAAAGTTTCCCTGCCCATTTAGTGATCTGGAGTTTGCTGCTAAGGTTGCAGGACTAGGTAACTGTTGCAGGTGTTCATTCTCACCAGCAGAACTTCCAAAGGGAGGTGAGGTTCCAAGAAATCCTTCTAAGAGCAGGTGTCTTTACAGATGGGGAGGTGGAGATGCAGGAAGGTAGGAAAGTGTTTGCATTCCCAGCAGCAAGGAAACTTACCTGACACATTTCAGATCGTCAAGAGCCTAATAATGCCTTAGGATACTATTATTCATTATGCAACTAAAATTTATTCAGCCCCTATTTTGTACATACTTAGTCAGCACATACTTTGTGGAAGGTGGGCACTGAGTTCAATAAAATATGAATTTAAATATGAACTGAAATGTGACTCAAGCTTTCAGTAGAACTTTCACTAGAAACTTTCATTAGCTTTTCTCTTGAACTTTCACTGAGGATTTATGGTGTTCAGATTCAAGTTTGTGGCAGAACAGCTGTGCCTGCAAGGAGTTTCTGTTCTGTCAGACAAGATAGAGAATGCAAGATATCAGTAGACAGTTTCCAAATGTATTTTTGATTTGTTTGATTTTCTGAGAGGTACACAGAAAACAAAACATATTGCTGCTGTTTAGCCATTGACCCTCTTACTGAGGTTAAAGATGAAAATGATTTTTTTTTCTTTATTACTGAGAAAAGGACTGTTATTCCTCTTTACCATGCTAAGTTCTATATACCTATATACACTGAAGACAGAGATTGTGATTTATAACTGGTTGCATTTCATTCAAAGCCAGCACAACTTTAACAGCCCCTCACAATCACATTTATCTAGAAGCAGGAGCTTCAGGCAAGCCTGTTCTATGGATCAGGTCGTTGATTCAGTGAGCAGGTATTGTCATTTTCTGGGTAGGGTTCTTAAACTCTAACCTTGAAGCATGATTTCTTAAGAATAATGTTTAAGCACAGCATGAATAAAAAATATAACCAAGTTTGTTACTGAAATTATTACAACTAAATTCAAATATCATTTGTACTTTAATCAAATGATACAAGTATGAGTTTACCTTTGACCAACAGTCTCTGATCACAAGTTAAGCACTGTAATAGCTTGCTAACCAGGGACAGTACGGAGGATGCTTCTGTTGATACCTTGACACATTGTCCTGTTTTGTAGGGGTGGGGCAGGTTTTCACACACATGAAAGGATTATATTTCCCCTTTTGGGGTAGCTCAGCAACTAGTTATGTTACTTGAGAATTTTGCTTCCTAAATTAACCTTTCTTATCCCCATACCTCCTCCTAAATTTTTCTCTTTCTCTTTCCTGTTTCTGTAGTTGCTGTCCACTGTATCCATTACTGTCTGACCTCCTTCTTTTACTTAAAGTGTAGATATGTATTTTCCCTATTGTCTAGGTAGAAGAGAGCTCTGTGTTCCTAGAAAGAACGGCACCATGGGAGACCATATGAAGGCCCCCTTGCTTTGGTTTCCCTCCTTCTGGCTCCAAGGCAGTTCTGATTTCTTATCTCAAATCTGTAGCTTTTTTTTTTTTTTTTTTTTGTCTACTTTCTTTGGAAGACACCAGCACTTTTTCCTGCATGTAGGAGGTAGCTGTCAGTAACTGTGGGTGGTTGGGTGAGAAAGTATGGATTGTTGGAAAGTTAAATTAGGGGAGAATCTTTGAGCTGTGGGTGAAGACAGAAGTAAACATTTTAATGGAATAGATCTAGAAAGGCAAAGACCAAAATAAACCATGGGGACAATGAGCTTGTGGTCTTTTCTCTTTAAAATGTCTTTCCATATACATTGTAGAAAAGGAAAAATATATTTTCTTCACCCACCCTAGGTTCACGGCTGAGGTACCTATAACGAAAGATGGATTAATAAGAGGGAAGCATACAAATTTATTTAATAAAATTTTAGATGATACAGGAGCCTTCATAAGGAAATAAAGAACTGAAGAAACAGGTAAATCGTAAGTAATTTCATGCTAGGTCTGATGAAGGTTGGACAGCCATAGAGAAATATGAGAGGACAGAAGGTTATGATCTAATGGTAATAAACTGGAGGAAACTTAGAAAAGCCTATTTGTTCATATTCTTCTTGGTGTCTCTGTGCCTCCAGCTCCTTTTCTCTAAGTATAGGGAGGGCACCTCTCATGTGAGGGTCTTATGACCTGCTTCAAGGGAAGGTCAGAAAATCCTTCCTAGGTTTTATCACCTGCTCCAAGGAAGAAGGATGTGGGCAAGTTGAGAGTGACCTTCCTGCTTCTGCTGTTTTCTCAAATTCCAAGCTGTTGTATTTTGGGATAGTATATCCTGAACCTCATCAACATTTATGTATTAAAATTACTATCACATTATAATGCTTATTCACAATATTATTTGGAAAATTAAGGGTTTAATATACAGCAGTATAATTATGCAACTCTAAGTGTCTTTTTATAAATGCAGACTCTAAAATATTTAGTATTCATCACTGCAACCTAAAAGAAAGCCATGTGAATCAAAACAATTATTATAATTACAATGCCAGGCACTGTACTAAGTGCTTTATGCATAATTATTTGACCCCCACAGTAACACTGTGAGGGCACTTTGATGGACGAGGAAACTGAGGCGCAGACAGGCTAAGGTTACACAGGAAGTAACAGACAGAGCTGGGATATAATTGCTAGCAGTTTCACTAAGGGAAATTGCCAGAAGTTCTGACTTATTTTTTTCTTCACTTAGAACAAATGTTTTGTTCTCCCAAAGGAAAAATTCTGTTAAATCTCACCAGCAGCCAAATTTTCTAACTTTTCTTGCCCTGTCAGCTGCCTGTCAATTTTGTAAAGAAATATAGCATAAATCTGACAGGAAGAAACTCTGAAATCTCTAACCACACAACAGAATATTGAAAAATCCTCACAAAGTGTTATTTTATAGCACTAAAACCAGCTGCCAGTTGCACAGGTGATTTAATAGACACCATTTAGCTAATATATTATTTTGCCAAGAAAATTCATTGCATCGAATTCTTTTCTAATCTTTGGCGGCTGCTTACATATAAAAACAGAGTGCCTGGAAACTAAATTATTTCACAGAGGGGAAAAGTAAAGCAGAGATGGCTATTAATTTAAGCAGTTTCACATTGAAACTGTCACTCCAAATAAAGAAATATGTGTGGAGTAAGATTTATATGATTCTTTGGTAAAGAGAAGTACTTAAAATAGCAAATTTCATGTTTAGAAGTTCAAAAGATATTATTTATATAAATAGGGTACTAAAATGGATTGAACATTTTTTTAGCTTTAAAATGAGGATGATGAATATAAAAGTATTTTTGCGGACTCTGAAACCTTATGCACACCTCAGGCTTATGTAGGTTTATGTAATACAAGTGATTGTGCTCACTGTATTATTACTGGGTCTGACACGGGCTGCAATATTATTCCATAGCTTCCAATGTCTCTTAAGAAAAAGGCATACAAACATGACTTAGAATCCCAAATGTTGCTTAGAATCTATAAGAGCCATTTAAATTCAGTAAATCAGTGTTTACTATTATTTTTATTTCTTACATTTATATAGTGCTTACCATATTGGATGATCAGACTTCTCTTCATATAGAGGAAAAGAATGGCCACAAACTCCATGTGTATACCATGGGAGAGGCATGAGTTACTCTCCTGCAGTGACCCTCAATCAAGTAGGAGACTAAGGCACATTCACAACAAAGAAGACGGTAGGATAAAAGAAAGAGGGGAGGTCAAAAGAAGTAGAGTTTTAGAAGAGAAAAAGGTATCTCCTATGTCTTCAAAAATAGAAGAAAAAGCTATAGAAAGAAAGCAAAGGAAATGACACAGAGAGGTAGATGGAAGTATGTGCTGAGTGATCACATCAAAATTTTTATGTGCTGCAATATGTACCACCCATACCAGAGAATGGCAGGTGTACTAGACAATGGCCATGACACTTTTCTGTAGTCATTGAAAGAGTGAACTGTCTCTTCTTACCATCCCTGGGAGCAGAAGTTCTGAAAGGATGGAAGGCATCATTCATTGTTTGTAATCACAAAATGCTGGAAAAAACCTAAGTGTATATCAGCAGTGAATGAGCCAAATGGATTATATTTATTACAGCTGTATACTATAAAAATTTATTATTCTTTTGCAGAATTACATGTAAGTGTTTTAAAAATGAGAAAAACTTACATGTATTCTTATGAAATAATTTCTTACAAATATATTTAAGTGAAAAAGAACAAGGACCAGGACAATGTTATTTTATGCCCCCATTCTTTTTGGATCTCTCCCAATAGGATGTGTATACAGATATAAGCTGTTTATTTATATATTCATAAGGTATTTCTCAAAGGATATCTAAAACACTAAAAATAGCAGTTTTCTATGGACAAGAAGGTTAAAGAATAGGATAATAGGGAGGTTTATTTTTTCATGGTTTGTCTTTTATTTACTGTTAGACTTCATGTACTCTGTGTTCTTCATCCCTTCACCCACAAAAGATACAACTTAGAGTTCATTTTTCTACTATTTGTCAGACTTCATGTATAAGTAAATTTACAAATTAAAAAAAACTTCTCAATCAAATTAACATGCATCAGAAATCCCTGTAGGAGCTCACTAGAATAAAGATACCTGGGTGTTCTCCAGGTAGGATAAATAAAAATCTCTGAACAAAGAGCCTTAAGATCTGCATGTAGAATGAACATCTGGAACCAAGCCCTCAGGGGAGCTGCAGACTTTACTCTGAGAAATACTTCATTCATTTGAACATGATTGCTATTGTTATATTCATGTTATTCATTGAGATATCCTGAAATGTAACTACTCCATGGAATAGAAGGCAATTCAGCAGTCTAAGAAATAAGCATCTGTTAAAAATAGCAGTTATTATTATCATGTTGGATCTTCTATTTATCTAAAGAAAGGGGACACATTGCCATTCTGCTTATCATTGCACCTGGATACACCCTGCCTTATATCTGAGGCGATGATGTAAACAACCTTGATGTGGAAAGAATGGGAAAAGGTTTGTAAACTTTTCCTGGAAAGCTTACTTATGTGTGTTATTACCTTTAGTGATAGTCACTAAAAATATAGAAGTTTTTATATATGCTTGTGTGACCTTTCCTTTTCCAGGCCTTTGCAAACTTGTCATTTGACAGGTGGGTCTTGGGCATTCACAGCCACTGGGATTATTAGGATGCCATGCCATTTCATATCCTATTCCCAAACCTCACTTCCCATGAATGCTTTGCCACGTGGATGTGAAGTGTGTCTTATCATAACTGTTCTATATTCCTTGCTTTGCAGCATGATGGCCCCTTATTACCACTTCTCCTGGTGAAGTGAGACACTTCACTGTTTCTCACTTCCTACCACCTGCTGCTACTCTGCTTGCTTCTTGCCTTTTCCTATCTTCTCTCCCTGGGGGGAGTGGGAGAGAATTCGCCTTGCACAAGCTTCCAAAGGCAATTACACCTTATGTTAGGTTATCAAGCAGAAACCTGGCTCTTCTAGTTTATCATTTATCATCCAGGTTTCTGAAAATTGTCCTGGAGGATATTTGAGTGGCTTCATCTTGGCTTATAGTCAAATATAACATTTGCTGCCATTCTAGAACCCATGTCTCAAAACTAAGTGTGGGTATCTGGATACTCATCTACCCTAAGATCTGTGTGAGGTCTTTGGTGTTCTGGAACCTAAATATCTGCCAACAATCTTTCTTAACATTTTACTTAAAGTGTGTCCTGGAAATAGATTTCCAGGTGACTTACCTGGATAACCCAGAATTCCCAGATTAGCCTCTAGGTTCCCAGGACTTTCCTATAATAATATATATTGAAACAAGTATAACATGTTTTTCCATGTAATTGCTATTATTCATTTGGTTGCCAGGGTAATAAACACTATATGAACCATTAAAATCAATATGGATTAGCTGTTGAGTTGTTAATACTAAAAAATATGCATTATTCAGCAAGTTGCTCTCTATGCTTACCTAGTTATATAGTTTTTCTTCATTGAAAGGACAAGTGCTGCTCTCCTAATTTCATGGGAAGCATATTTAAATAAAAGATGACTGTCAATATACACAATGGATTTGTCCCAGAAAAGCTACCTGTATACAAAATTCTATTTTCCTATTGATATCCATTATAAAATTAGAGATGCCATTCTGTTATTTTTTGTTCTTTATAAAATATTCTTTGTAGTTAATAGTACAGCAAGATTAAGAAACCTGTAAATAAAAGAAAATTTGTATTTTTATAGGAACATTCATTTGGTAAGTAGCAATATGTGAATGCAAGATTTCTCCAGTTATTTTTATTATTTGCCCCAATAGCTTAAAGGTTCAAAGAGGGAAGAAAAGATAACAGCCCTTGCAAAGAAATCTGATTGATCAAGATTATATATAGAAACTTTTTTTCTTTTAAATATTCTACAGTAGAGGAGATCAGAATTCTGTTTGGTTGCTCAGATCCTCTTCTTCCACATGTTTCCTTAGAAATGACTAGGCTGAAAATAAGTTTAAAGGAGGCTAAGATATGGCCAAATATACAAACAAGCCATTCAGGTTATGTCAATGGTTCATTTGGCAGCCTTGATACAATGGAGATTACATTCTATGGATTTTAAGTTTTGGTACTTGGGACATAATAACAGCAAATACTTAGATATTAACTGTGACCAGCACATTGAAAAATTAATCTTGTGAATAAGAGTGCCTCCTTTGAGGAGCTTATTTGTTGAAAGTAAAAATGCAAAAATATTTCCTCATCATTATTTCATTAAATAGCCCAGGACTTAATTAATCCTGCCTCATCTCATATTCTGAGTTGACAGTTCCATCCTTGAGCTGGAGATAAAGAGATCAACTCAGTTCCTATGTTCACAGAACTATGAATCTAGCAGGAAAATTAAAAAATAAATAAGCACTACTAATAAAGTGTGATGACTGCCAGAATAAGAGAATTTCAGGGTATTATTATTAGTTCTCAAAGGTGTCACCATTAAAAGATTTCCGGAAGATACAATGCTGAGACCCAAAGTATGAATAGCAGATATTAATAACTAGGTAGAGATGAGATCAAGAATATTCCAGGCAGAAGGAAAGGGATGTGCAAAGCTCCGAGTCAAATGCAAGCAGGGGAGTGTAAGCAAGCAAAGCCTCTCCCAGATAATATTCTGACAGATGAAACTGTTAGTAACTCACTGCATGACAGTTGGAAAGCTGGGAAATGCCAGGTCTCCCTGTACTATTATTGTTAAGTATCCTACTACTGCTTTTACACCCCTTAAAAAATTGAACATTAAATTTGTACTCACAAACCACATCAGTTTAAGATGGAGTTAAAACAATTGCTTTATCACTTGATTTCCATTTTCTTCTCTCAGCTGATTTCCCTTAAAGTAAATGTAGGGCAGTTTTTGTTACTAATACTGTGGTCTGCTAGGTGTGAAAATCCTGGCAGGCTTGGGGCCTGAGGGGAGGGAGTGGCGGGCAATGCGAACACACTGGTGGGCTGCAAGATTCCAGCTGGTTCTTGCAAAGCAAAAAAGGAAGCCATGAGGGCACGCTCAGGTCAACGTGACAGGTCTGAAAATAAAGCGGAGCTTGGCTTAAGATGAGCAGGGAGCAGACAGAAGACAAATAACAGACATTTCCCTTCTGCAGCCTCCTCTCTCTCTACTCTGTCTGTTTTTGTTCCTGTGTATAGATGAGCTCTAAGTAACAGCTTAGTCAATGGCTTGTCAGCAGTGGCAGAAGATCAGGGTGGCCAAAGGAAGGATGTGTCAAAATAAGCGAGGGGACAGCAGCCAGGAGGGCAGATAATTATTTTTGAAAATTAGTCATTGTGCTGATATAATATGAATGTGGCTTTGTTGCCTAACTACAGGCAGATCCCCAAATCAGAGTTTGAGGTTTATGATGCTCAAGTAAGAAAGGAAACACCCTTAGAAATGAAGAAATAACGAGCCTATGTTCAACAGCACGGACAGCACTTTACGAGCCTTCTTTGATATTTAAGTCTTCATTGATTTCTGCCTTGATTGTTACAGTATTTTTCTAAATCATCTTCCTATCTCAGGTCTCTTAGTTCTCCCCTTATTTATACATCCATCAAATGTTTATTTTCTCTTATCTACTAGGTATTGTTCTGGGGGCCAGGTGTTGTGAAATGAAGTTCCTATTGTCATGAGACTTACATTCTAGTGGGTGTGGGGTTGGGGGACAGGCAACACACTGATACATTAAAATAACAATAACAATTTCCCATTGTAATGGATGCTATGAAAATAATATAAGTGTAACTGAGTGGTTACTTTGGAGCAGGCAATCAAGAGAGACTTCTCTGAAAAGGTGGCTTTTAAGCTGCCAGTTGAATACAATGATAAGAGTATTCCTGGCTTTCAAAGCAACTGCTTATATATTTGTGTGAAAAAAAAAAAAAAAAAGAGTATTCTTGGCAGAGACCAACTCGTACAAAGTCCCAAGGTGGGAACAGGGGGAGCAGTATGAGAAGTTCAAGTTCAAACAAAGGCCAGTGTAGCTATGTCCCTGTGGGTGGGGAGGGCGGGAGGGCAGAGCTGGGAGTGGTATGAGACAAGGCATATTATACAGGCTTTGTCAGAATGCTGAGGTGTTTAAATTGTATTCTTGGTGTAAAGGATAGTCATTGGGGTGTTTTAAGCAGGCACGTAACAAGCATGATTTTTATTTTCAAAGGCATGTTATCTAGTAAATATCCATGAGTCCATAGTGAAATAAGTAAAATGATTGAATAGATAAATTAACTGGGGAGAAAAGACAAATCTTTCTTACTGATAAATTCCAAACAACAAATGTAGATCATCCCTCTTCTAAGAGCTTAATTTCTTTACCCTTGAGTGTGGGCTGGATTTAGTGACTCACTTGGCGTGAGCAGAGTATAGAAAGTGAAAAAAATAGTAAATTCCCAATGGAGAAACTTGGCAGACATCATTAGAAACAAGGGATGAAGTTTAACCTCAACAGACATGATCTGATGAGAAGGATATTTTACTTCTGTGGTAATCATCCCCCAAATCCACAATCATGAGAACACATCAGACAAACCCAAACTGAGGGATAGTACACAAAATACCTGATTAATGTTCCTCTCAGAACTGTCAAGGTCTTGAAAACCCAGGAAAGATTGAGAAACTGTCATGAATTGGAGAAGACTAAGGAGACACAGCAAATAAACACAGCATGGAATCCTGGATTAAATCCTTGGACAGAAAAAGGATATTAGTGGAAAAACAGTGAAATCTGAATAATGTTTGTAGCTTAGTTAACAGTGATGACCAAATTTTCAGTTTTGATAAACATAGTGTGGTTATGTAAGATGTTGGCATTGGAAAAGTTGGGTGTAGGGTAAACAGGAACTCTCTATACTATCTCCAAAAACTTTTCTGGAAATCTAAAATTTAGAAAAATAAAAGAGAGTATTCTAGCTTCTCTGTGATGAATAGTCAGAGGCTGCATGCAAGAGTGGAAGCAGAGGGATCAATAGGGACTAGGTCTGCTGGTGTGGTCTAGAGGAGAGATAATCATGGCTGGGTCTAAGAGGCTCATGGTGGAGTTGGAGGGAAGGGGATATATTTGCACTGTTTGGGAAATAGCCAAGAGATTTGGTGATGGAATGAATGAGAGTGGTATAATAGGGAGAATAGGGGAAAAAGAGAGAGAGAGATTCTAATAAGACTTATTTCTCTAAAAGATAAACATAATCATGTCAATCTTCATTTCAGATATCTTTGCTGGCTTCCTCCTGAAAATATGAACCCAATTTCTTCATCTTGACCCACAAGACCCCCCATAATCTGGTTCCCGATTACATATAGTTTCTTTTATTTTACACATCTTACCTCCTACACACCTTGCTCCACACACAGACGCTCAGACTTAATATTCCAATCCTGAGTCATCTCAGATTCTGCCAGAATTAATTTTTCACCTCTTAAAACACCAGAACATGCTTATAGTGTCTAATTGGTTAATAGTAATAATAGCAGAAAATTTTTCTGACCTTTTATAGCATGCCTGGTCGTATGCTGAAAGCTTTACCTTCATCACTGCATTGACTCTCAATAACACCCTTATGAGGAGAGCATTTTCTTTTCCTTCATCTATACCTAAGGAAGCTGATCCTTATAGGTGGGATGGCTGTATACTTTCCTGTCCAAACTGGAAAAGAACGCTATCTGTTCATACTTACCTTGGAACAACAGGTTTAAACTAAGGCCGTCCCAGGGAAACCAGGACACACTGTCCTATTAATTGGTATGAAAATAAATTTGCCAAAGGCTACATAGTTAAAAAGCAGAGCTTTAAACTGTAATATTACTTCAAAACTAGCAGCTTTTCAGACATAAATAACTAAATAATATAGTGTAGTATTCTTATTTCAAAATCCATGCTCCTAATGGTTATATTGACACTCTCTTGGAATTAGATTATGAGTTTGGATAAATGACCAGATCTCTCTGAGCTGCATAATCCTCATAGATAAAAATGGTGTCACAGGGCTATTGATTAGTAAAGCACTTAACTAATGAGCTGCTGATTAGTAAAGTACTTAACAAGTGTAAGCATTTGATCAATGAGGGTAGGCGGAGTTTCTGGTTTAAATGTAACCATCTTCTTTGACCCTAAATAGTATATAACACAATATTTTGCTGGCAGGTGGTGCTGGCTTTTTAATAAATATTTATTAAATGCACTCTAGTACTTCAAGGCCAAGAATTAGACTGATAGACCAAAAGAGTGACCAGGCACTACATGTAATCTAGAAGTAGATTTTGGCGAATGTTCCTTAGTAACAAAAACTGTGCCGCCTTGCACTTGTTTCGGAGCCAGAGCCAGAGCCAGAGCCAGAGCCAGAGCCAGAGCCAGAGCCAGAGCCAGAGAAGTCTTTGGTAGGGAAGTGCTGTGGGAATCCATGCTATTTACCACAATAAACAGAACAGCTATCCTTGGTTCCAACACATGCAGGTATAAGTGTGTGAGTCTCACACCCTCTGATACCATTTGCTGCTAATGGAATTAGTATGCCTAATTTTTCTAAATATTTTAACCTACTTTGTAGCCCAGGCAGAGTAAAGGTTGTTGTTACCATAACCAGTGTCGTTTTCTTATATTTTTAGGTTGTCCCTGTGTGAAATCCCAACTCTAAATATCAACCATAGATGCTTTACTGAATTTTCACCCTGTAACCATGTAATTTGACATGATGCATTTTCTCCAAGGGCCACTTTTGCTGTTTCTTCTAATGCAGTTTCACTATAAGCAAGCATTTCTGCCTTACCTTCTTCAGGGCAGGATTCATACTTTAGAGTTTTCATGTCAATGCAAGTAATAACATTAAATTATTCATGAAGTAGTTTTCAGTTATGGCTGTTTGTCATCAGAATTTTCTTCTGGAAATCTTTCATGTGATTTTTATTATTAGAATCCAAACTGTGGTCAAATCACCTTCTATTTGCAAGCAACATGCCTGGTGCTTTAGTTGGTATAAAATAACACATCATCTCTACTCTCAAGGAACTTGCTGTATAATTATATTTATTTTTATATTATGTTAATACTTATTAAATATCCACTGTTCTGTAAGTGTCTTTACAGGTGATAATTTGTTTATCTTTTGCAATAACCTCATGATCTAAACAGGGTTGTGCCTATTTTTACATATTATTACATCAACACTCAGAGAGGCAAAATGTTTCACCTCTATGTCAAAGAAAGCAGTTAAATCCAGGCTATCTCTGGCTCTGAGGCATGTATTCTTCATAGCAAACTATAGTTTGTTTTCATGGAGCAAGTAGAATAGTAAGAAAAAAAATACACATACATATATTTATCTCTGGAGTTCTATCTGCATTTTAAATATGCTGTTAGTCTAGGGTTGTAAAAACATTCATAGACATAATAGGGAGTTATATCTCAATTATCTCTTTGCTAAGGATTGTTTTAATGTTAGATCTCAGTCTCACATGAAAATGAGCAATACATCTTAAGTAAACAACAGGTAGAATTCCTTCTGTCTGCTCTCTGCTCTACATCTTTCCAAGTAGAAGGATTTACTCAAAAGAACATTTTTCCTGTGGTTCAGCCAGCACTCGGTTTAGAAGTTGTTCCTTTCATGAAAGTACGATAGCATCAGGTTTTGACTCTTTTATCTTCTTTTGGTGTTGAGAAAAGTATAAATGTTAACTTGCATAAATTAAATTTGATGTTTGTGGCATAAGTGGTCACCATACCTTTCTGACCTGCCTAAGAGGTAGATATTTCAAGGTATTATAATAATTATGATTTAATTGAGTTGGAAGTTGGTGATGATCATAATCCCAAAAGCCATCATCCTAAATGCTGAAATCCTGAAAGATCAAAATCTGTACTGTCTAAAATCCCAAAAATCCTAATCCTGAAAAATTAAAATTTCAAATTCTGAAATTGTGAAAGCTGAGATTTGGTGAAGAGATTGATGCATTTTCAGTTGTGTGCAGGATGGCTGCATTGTGTCAGCTGCATCATGTGAGGTGGAACTATTACCTTGTTATTGTCTTTATTTGGAAATTAAGTATGGTTTAAGGAGATTCATATGGGTGCCAAGTTGATAAGGGGTGGACTTAATTTTCAGTGTCAAATTGACTGGATTAAGGAATATCATTACCTAGAAACTGGGTAATGCATAATTTTGGGTGTCGTGTCTGTGAGTATGTTTCCAGAGATTAGTCTGTGAGTCTGTGTGGACTAAATGGGGAAAATCTGCCCTCAATGTTTCCAGTGATTCAAAGTTCATAGAAGTGAAAAAGCAGGTGAAAAATACAAGAAATCTCCCCAGCCAAATTGTTCAGTAATATGCTTCTACCATATATAATATAATATAATATAATATAATATAATATAATATAATATAATATAATATAATAATATACTTCTAGTGCCATGCTTGCCTTCAGAAAAACAACCCTTGTCAGAGAATAAAAAGAAATTGACACACTCCGCGACCTTCTGAACCAAAAACATTTGCTGATATAGAGGTTCCGCCAGTGTTTACAAAACACATTAAATGGTGAACTATTCTTGGTTAGAAGTTTGACTGTGAAAGAAGATAGATTTCTTACATTTACAATTACATCTAAGTTGGAAAAACTATTGCATGCTTCACTTTGGTTAATGGATGATACTTTTAAAACTGTCCCTACTGTTTTTTTATAAACTGTATATTTAAATATATATGTATATATGTTTCATGCACTGATTGGATCTGAAAATTCTAGAACTTATCTACTCATTTATGTATTCATAACTGGAAAAGTTTAAGCACTTTATAAACACTTGAAGATTTGGTGGAAGTTGCAAAAATAAATGGATTTCAATTGAAATCTCAAACCATAATGACAGATTTGAAATTAGGTGTGATCAAGACTTCTAAAAGTGAATTTCAAGGCATTGCCAATAAAGTTTGTTTTTTTCAATTCAGCCCAATGTATTTGGCAGAATATTCAGATGAGTGGATTGGCCATGCAATATGGCAATGATGAAAACTTCAGTTTAAAAAATGCATCATTTGTCTGCATTGGCATTCTTTCCAGCTGGGTAAAATGTCAGGAGCTTTTAATGAATTAAAGTCACATTTGCCTGAAGAAGCCAGAGAAGTTACTGACTGATTTGAAAATAATTATGTGGCTGGTAGGATAAGAAGGCATGTTACATAAGAGTGTTGCTTCTGACAGCGCTTTATTGGGAAAAATAAAAAAAAAAAAAAAAAAAAGAGTGTTGCTGTTCAATCGCCAGTATTGTTTCTGCCAATTTTATATGACTGCACAGAAGATGGGAAAATTTAATAGGGAATGCTCATGTTAGTATATATGGAATCATAGAAGAATTGCAAAAACTGCAGCACAACATAGAAAATGAACATGAACATATTCTCTGAAGACAGCCATGCCCTAAAAGACTTCAAAATATAGTTGATCATGAAAGTTGGCCAGCTCTTATGGACTACCTCCATGCAATTGCCCATAATTAATCCCTTTAATTCATTTTTTCTTATGTTGAATTTTCTTTTTAGTTTTTTTTTTTTTGATGTTTTGTGATCTTTTTTCTTTTAGCTTTTTTTCCTACTATTTTTAATTGTCAGCACTATTTTTTATAATTCATTATGCTATGGAATTCACCTTCACATCATTTCTGATACTGGAGGTATAAATGGAACTTTTAGAGAGGTCTAATTCTTTTGTTGTTGTTGAGATAGGAGTCTTACTCTGTTGCCCCAGCTAAAGGGCAGTGATATCATCATAGCTCATTGCAATCTCAAACTCCTGGGTTCAAGCGATCCTCCTGCCACAGCTTCCCAAGTATCTGGGACTACAGAAATGGGCCACCATGCTTACCTAAATTTTTTTATTTTTAGTAGAGAAGGGACCTTGCTCTTGGTCAGCCTGGTCTTAAACTTTGACTTCAAGCAATCTCCTACCTTGGCCTCCCAGAATTTTAGGATTACTGGCATGAGCCACCTTGCCTAACTGAGTGTTCTAATTTGTTTTGTGCATTTTTTGCAAATTTGACTCCACAAAAATGCATCATCACAACTTTGACTTTATGTTTAAGCATTGTGTGCATACATAAAAATGTTGAAACTGTTTCAATAAATAAAGGGATGATTTTGTATATCTGGATTTGTGAAAGAAAATTTCTCAAGGTGTCTACTCTTTCGGCCATTGTATATACAATGGTGACATCATGGTAGTTGATCAATCTCATTAAAGGAATTAGGTTGTCCATCACGCTATTTTAGATAACTACAGTTATAAAGCTAGGTACATACAATTACCAACCATAGCAATATGTGTTTATACATTTAATTTTTGACCAATTTATGAATACATTCTGCTCATAATTGTTATACCTGTGTGATTATTGTTAGTATACCTCAGTGTTTATGTTTACAAAAATAAGTGTGGTATTATTGCCTATTTTATTGTGTAAAGTGGCCTATGAAGTGTTCTGCTATGTTTTTATATGTTTCTTAAATAAACTCCCTTTAAAGAATATAAGTAGATATCTTTTAAAGAATTTTTAAAATCATTTTTTCCAGAATTATATTTTTGATATTTTCATTTTTGGGGATTTCAACATATGAGATCATGATGTTTGAGACTGTGTCTTTTGGGATTATGGTTCAGACATTATCTGATAATTAGAGACAAGGGTCAGTGTGTGTCAGTATAATAGGCATCTAATGTGTAGAAACTGGGATTCTATTGGCATTAATGTTTTGTTTTTTCCAGTTACATAGATATTTCTCTATGAGTTGAACCTGGGAGTCTATTGACATTAATGTTTTGCTTTGGCCATTAGCATAGAAATTTCTGTTATTTGAGTGAAGCCCAGAGATCCCAGATAAAGGTAGAGGCAATTATCTCAAGTTTGTACCTTATATCTTAACTCATACCTCAGGAGAGTAGTTCAATAGGCTGATAGTTGGCTATAAAATTTATATAGCCTTGCAAAGAAATTAAACTAGGGGTAAATGACTGTTTAAACCTATACTATTGCATTTTGAATTAAGAGTTCCAAAGGAGTTGTTATATTTTAATATGTTGAAACCTAAAAGAGTATTCATTAATATATATGCATTGATATAGTGGCCCAATTTGAAACTTAATTCAGATGAAGCTCATGTGCCCTGGAGATAAACACTTCTTTCCAAATTGCTATGTGTAACAAAAATGAAAAGCAGAAATGAGAGCTTGTCTTCTCTGAAATTTGGAAATCTTGCTTTAATGTATAGTTGACTTTTGTCCTAGTTAAAAAGTATTACCTTCAGAGTTAAAATTTAAACCACATAGAATAATAAAAAGGGTCATATGAACAGAAAACTATTTTCCATATGCAATATAACACACTTTGCCTAGGAAACTTTATGTATAAACTATTGAATGCTATTCATAGATCATTCAGAAGGATATTAAATTTGAGATCTTCTTTCACCCCCCCATAAGACAAAGTGCTAAATAATTGATTCTGTTTCTCTTTATAAATGTATCAACTAACATATTGCCTATAATGCCCAAGTTATTTTAAAAATAAGCTTCAAAAATAACTGAATTAGAAAATGTTATAAATCTATGAAAAATGGTTTGCAAGTAAATGACATACATCACAGAAATACCCTTGACACTAAAAATTAGCAGAATTATTCTGTTTTATGTATAAAGATAAAGACCATCATGCATATGTTGACATAACCTTTATCACATCTGACCAGCAATTGTGGTACCTTGTCATATCCTGCCACAAAGGGTGATACTTGCTAAATGTTCATTGTACTTTTTTCTACCTTCTGAAATTGTTTGGGGATGGTACCTCAGGTAAGATTGAACCAGAAAACGAAAGACCACAGGGTAAGCCTCTCTAGTATCATGGGGATAATAAGGAATGGAGAGGAAAAAATAATACAATTTAAAGGTTGCTTGAGAAGCTCTATTTGTCCCAATATATTTCCAGAATCATCTTTTAGCTCAATAACTCAAATTACTGAATAAACTCAAATAGTTGTCTTCCTTTCTCTAGTTGGCCACTCCCTAATAAAATTTAAACACAAGCAAGGAAATGACTACATGCTGGCAGCTGAGGAGAACAGGAAGAAAAAGCTATGATGACTGAAGCCACCAGTCTATCTGGCACCCACTATGGATTACATACTTTACATGTATAATCATTGTGACTATGCAATGAAGACCATATTATCATTTTTCAAAATGAAAAAAGCAGTCCAAGAGCATTTAAGTACTTTGTGCAAGGTTAAGGAGCTTTTAAGAGATGAAATCAGATTCAAACTAGTTCTCTCTAATTCTAAAATGTTCATTCTATATTATACTGACTCTAAATTAAAAACAGAGATAATCCATGGGTTAGATAATCTGCCCTATTAGAATTTGGTGGTTATTGAATTAGTTAATTAATTTCAGTATTTACTCTTTTTTTTTTTTTCATAGCTGCATTTCCTTATTTTATTTGGATGGAGGTTTATGTTTGTTTGTTTGTTTGAGACAGGATCTCCTGTCACCTGGGCTAGAGTGCAGTGGCAATATCATAGCTCACTGCAATTTCAAACTCGTAGGCTCAAGTGATCCTCCTGCTTCAGCTTCCTGAGTAGCTGGGACTACATGCACACACCATGACACCCGGCTAATTTTTATATTTTTAGTAGAGATGAGGTCTCGGTCTTGCTCAGGCTGGTCTTGAACTCCTGCTGGTCTTGAACTTCAAGCAATCCTACCTCCTTGGCCTCCCAAAGTGCTGGCATTACAGGCATGAGCCACCGTGCCTCACCTGTTTACTGTTAATAATTGTGAATAAGCTGTTGTTCTTTCTTGGGGTCTTATTTGACCTCTGGACTTGAGGACTGTGTAGGCAAAGTCTAGCAAACTTTGCCAAATACTTGCTCCTTTGTTCAGCCTCTTATCTCATAAAAACCCACCTACTTCTTTCCTTTATAAAATTCGTGTTTAGTTAGGACTATGACTCATAACATAATTCTATTCTCTATCTGTTTTCTTTTAGTATACCACAAACAAACCAGTTTAGGACTATTTTGTCTTGAGTAAACAGAAGTTTCCTTGAGATTAGCTTCTCTGGAAATGTGTTCTGTACAACAAAATAATAGCAACATTCTATTGCGCATGTCTTTTTTTAATCAAAAGTAAAAACACAGGAGCCCCACTCTCAAGGAATTCACAGGCTATTAGAAAAGCAAAGAAGAAATCTATATCATTACAGAGTACCTATCTCATAGGGTTGTTAAAAAAAAATCAAATGAGTTATCATATGGAATACATCTGAAACAGTGCCTGGCACATAAAAAGTGCTATGTAAATATTAGCTGTTATTACAGAGTAACAAATAAAGGTCCAGAGTGCTATGGGTATGGAATAGAAGAGTGAGAAAGGCAACTTCCAGAAGCTTAGGTGTACTTTCAGCTCATCTGTCAAAAGTTGATGCTTCATTACAGCAAAGAGGAAAACAAGTTGTCAGTGTACCACAAGTCACCATGCAGACAAGGGTGGAGAAATTTTCCAAATCTAAAATATACTTAAATGTGTTGTACCTTGGAATTGTATATGACCTTTTCCCCCCTTTTAGAATTATAACTCTCTTAGAAAACTATTTTATTTCCTTATAAAAGCTATGATCATCTACTCTTTAGCACAGAAATAAAACCAAGGGAAAAATATACTAAAGTAGTAACAACATATCTTGCTTTGCATATGTTCAGGAAGGCAATCAACAGTGTGGAAAGATTACTCTGTTGATTACTCTCTGTTGAGAAAATTAAGATTCAGAAAGTATTGAATTCCAGCTGGGCAGATGTGAAGCTGTCCATTTATCCTATATAAGAGGGCCTCTTTGGCTTTCTATACTATTCTGTATTTCATATATGCATTCTAGTTCTTGCCCATGTTCTAAGCTTGGCTAGAATAGAATGAAGGAGGTTCCAAAGTAAACTTAGCATATGGAGTTCAAACATTCTACTAGGATTCATTATCTCTAGTGTAGGGTGAAAAGGTGGGCTTACCTTTCATTTCTGAAACACTTTACATGATTGATAAAGTAATCTAAAAGCCTTGGGCAGGAATGAGGCAAAGGCCCTAGTAATCTAAACTACATACATCATCAGCTACTGAAAAGTGATGTTTTCAAATGCATTTAAGGTCCTTTAAAAATTTTTTTAGACTTTATTTGTAGAGCAGTGTTGTTGGAGTTCAAGGTCGGTAATCTTGTCTGTTCTTGGTTTTTGGTGTGCTCTTGGATGAAGAATGACCAGACACATCAAAAGCAAGGCAAGCATGAAATGAAGTTTATTGAGCAAGGGCAAGATAGATTTACAGAGCAAGAGCAATATATAGGTTTACAGAGTAAGAGCAAGATACATTTGCCACAGAATGGCACAGATCCCTCTGTCCTAACGAAATAATTCTGATTATGGTCTGGGGTACTCTCTGGATTGTACCCTCCTCCTTGTGGTTCAGATGTCACCATGGAACCACTTTGAAGGACAGTTAAGGGCATGATAATTAGCCTTAGGTTAGTCTAGGTCACTTTCCAAACCCTACTTTGCCTGGGCTGCCTGGCCAGAAGGTTGGGGATTCCCTACATTCTTTTGCAGATCAGCAGGGGTTCCTCCTTCCCCCAGGTGTGGCAGTTGTTCAGGGCAGTATTAAAGTGGGGTAGCACCAAGGTGTGGGGGGCACCCTTGTCCTTCTCCCCAGGTGGGGCAATTACTTGAGGCGGCACTAGGCAAAGCAGCCACTTTTTTCTCTAGGAGAATCTCAGAGGTTCCTTGCTATCTACCTAACAGTTTTAGATTCACAGCAAAATTGAGTGGAAGGCGTGTTGTTGAAACTGCAAGGGAGTTTCAGGCCTAGGTCCAGTTACTCGTCTCACAGGGGTCCAATTATTGAGACAAGGAAGATTGCCAAGGAAGAAAGGAAATTTTTTGATAAGACAGAGGAAAGGGGAAGCTGCCTCAAATCTCTCTCTCCAAATATCAGAGATCAAGGGCTTTTATTTATTTATTTATTGAGGCAGAGTCTCAGTCTGTTGCCCTGGCTAGAGTGTCGTGGTGTCAGCCTAGCTCACAGCAACCTCAAACTCCTGGGCTCAAGTGGTCCTTCTGTCTCAGCCTCCCAGGTAGCTGGGACTACAGGCATGCGCCACCATGTCTGGCTAATTTTTTCTATATGTATTTTTAGTTAGCCAATTAATTTCTTTCTATTTATAGTAGATACAGGGTCTCGCTCTTGCTCAGGCTAGTTTCGCACTCCTGACTTTGAGCAATCCACCCACTTTGGCCTCCCAGAGTGCTAAGATTACAGGCATGAGCCACTGCACCCAGCCAGATCAAGGGCTTTTAAAGGAGGGGCCACATGCCTTGGAGCAGGTCATGGTGTAACTAACAAGGGGCTACATGCACTGGGGGCATGTTGTGGGGATAAGAATCTCAGGAGAGAAGGGTGGCTTCAGAATCTCAGTTCCTTTGTCTTGCAGAAAACTCACCATTTCTGGGAAACAGCTCAAAAGGTCAAGTAGTTAGTTAAGGGAGAGAATCATAAAAAAAAAAAAAAAAAAAACATGTAGAGGTCATTGAAATTTATTCATGGGGCCAGTTACAGGTACAGAGATTTCCCGAGTAACTCCTGTCCCCACACATGCACAGACTTCCTCATTATCAACATCCCCCTTCAGAGTGGTACATTTGTTACTACTGAGGAACCTACCTTGACACAACACTACCCAAAGTCCATAGTTTACCTTAGGGTTCACTCTCGGTGTTGTACGTTCTATGGGTTTGGACAATTAGAGTCCCTTTTAAAAAAGAGTTCACTACCCTTTTACTGAAAATGCAACCTAAGGCTGAGAATGGAATGGTTTTCAGTTGCAGTAAAACTGGAGCTGATATCCCAGAAGCTGTTGTAAGGGTGTGCCCTCAGGCAAGGGTACAGACCTCTCAACCTGGAGCAATAATAATTTAAATCCCATAGCCTCAAGCCTTTGCTTTGCTTTGTATTTGGTTAATGACTTTTACTGCTTAATATGTTACAAAGGCTCTGGCCTTCAAAAGTAATGAAGTGCAAACATGAATGACAATTGGAAAATTTATTTTTACTGATGATTGAGAAGAAAGGGACTACAAGTAACATATTTCAGACTTTGACCTTGCAGAGGTACTCTACTCATGTGAAGTGGCAAAGGAGAAAAAGACAGCTTTTTTTCCTTCCTGGCTTGCTTCAAGAATTCATATGGTTAGCGTGCTTTATAGAAATCATGTATGTATGGCAATAGATTAAACTAGTGGCTTTCAAAAATTTTTTGCCATATCCCACAATAATTTTTTATATTATAATCCATTAAATGTACACAATATTACACAAAATTATTAGTATTACTTAAATTTGGGTCACAACCTGTGTGACCCTGTTGAGATGGCAGTTGTCTCTTCTTGGTTCTTGGTTCTTGGTGTGCTCTTGGTCAAAAAATGCCCATACACACCAAAAGTAAGGCAAGTGTGAAATGAAGTTTATGGGGAAGGGCAAAATAGGTTTACAGAGCAAAAGCAAGACATATTCACTACAGATGACAAATGGGCACCCCCATCGTAACAAAAGGGCTCTGGTTATGGGCTGGAGTCCTATTTTATAATGTCTTGGTTGGGGACTCTTTGTGGTTCATCTTTCATCACTGAACAACTTTGTTGGACAGTTAGTCTAGGTCACTTCCTAGATCCTATTCTCCCAGGGCTGCCTGGCCCTTAGGCCGGGAAATTCCCACTTGGGACAGGATCAAGGTGGTATAGCACCAAGAGTTGGCCCAGGCCCTTGTCCTTCCTTCCAGGTGTGGCAATTGCCTGAGGCAGCACCAAGGCAGGGTGCCCGCCTTTGTCCCTAGGAGAGCCAGAATCCCTCACTACCTACCTAACAACCCCATTTTGAAAAAAGCCGAAGTGAATTAAACCTTGCACCATTGCCTGGTAAGTAACATTTTTAAAGGCGGGAAATTAAATTTTATTATTCAAATTTAAAAGGGTAAATAGATATATGACCAGAAGGAGACAATTATTAATGTATTTCATGTTTCAAAAACCTTTTGTGGCCGGGCACGGCGGCTCACGCCTGTAATCCTAGCACTTTGGGAGGCTGAGGCCTGAGAATAACTCAAGGTCAGGAGTTCAAAGCCAGCCTGAGCAAGAGCGAGACCCCGTCTCTACTATAAATAGAAAAAAATTAACTGGCCAACTAAAAAATTATATATAGAGAAAAAATTAGCTGGGCATGGTGATGCATGCCTGTAGTCCCAGCTACTCGGGAGGCTGAGGCAGAAGGATCACTTGAGCCCAGGAGTTTGAGGTTGCCATGAGCTAGACTGAAGCCACTGAACTCTAGCCAAGCAACAGAGTGAGACTCTGTCTCAAACAACAACAACAACAACAACAACAAAACCATTTGATAAGGACTTATATTAAGAGCTACTAACAATTCAGTTAATTAGTTTGGGAAGAAATTTTCCCAAGTAATAAGATTAGCAGAAATGGGCTATTCCAAGTTTAGGGCTAATTTTATTTTATTTTATTTTATTTTATTTTATTTTATTTTATTTTATTTTATTTTATTTTATTTTATTGAGACAGTCTCTTGCTTTGTTGCATGGGCTAGAGTGAGTGCCGAACGTCAGCCTCGCTCACTAGGGCTAATATTTTAATGTAAAATGTTTTATAAATTATCTGTACTAGATGGTATTCAGTAAAATCTTAACTTTTAAAAAATGAACAAAAATATACATTGGGGAAAAGAATCTCTCTTCAATAAATAGTGCTGGGAAAAGTGGTTAGCTACATGCAGAAGAGCAAATCAGGATCCCTACCTCTCACCTCTCACAAAAATTCAATCGAGATGGATAACAGTCTTAAACTTAAGGCATGAAACCTTAAGAATCCTAGAAAAAGATATTGGGAAAACCCTATCAGACATTGGCCTAGGCAAAGAATTTTTGAGGAAGACCCCCAAGGCAATCACTGCAGCATCAAAAATAAACAAATGGGATCTGATCAAATTAAAAAGTTTCTGCACAGCCAAGGAAACCATCAGTAGAGCAAATAGACAACCCACAAAGTTGGAGAAAATATTTGCTCTCTACACCTCTGATAAAGGTCTAATAACAAGAATCTATCTAGAACTTAAAAGAATTAACAAGTAAAAAGCAAACAATCCCATCAAGAAATGGGCGACAGAAATGAAAAGAAACTTATCCAAAGAAGACAGAATAATGGCATGCAAACATATAAAGAAATGGTCAACTTCTCTAATTATTAGAGAAATGCAAATCAAAACCACAATGAGATACCACCTAGCCCCAGTAAGAATGCCCTAGATCAAGAAATTCCAAAACAACAAATGCTGGCGAGGATGCGGAGAGACAGGAACACTCCTACACTGCTGGTGGGACTGTAAATTAGTGCAACCTTTGTGGAAAAGAATTTGGAGATACCTCAAACAGCTAGAAATAGAAATACCATTTGACCCTGCAATAGCATTGTTGGGCATCTACCCCAAAGAGCATAAGACATTCTATTATAAAGACATCTGCACCCGAATGTTTATAGCAGCACAGTTCACTATTGCACAGTCATGGAAGCAACCCAAGAGCCCATCAATTCATGAGTGGATAATTAAAATGTGATATATCCTCACGATGGAATATTACTCAATCCTAACAAATGATCATGAGCTAGCACTGTTTATGCTATCCTGGATTAACCTTAAGCCCGTTATCCAAAGTGAGGTGACACAAGACATGGAAAATGGGCCCTACATCTACTCGCCATCAAATTGGTACTGACTGATTAAAACTATGGTTTTCAAATGGTGGCAATACTCACCAGGGATTTGGGAGTGGGGGGACCCAATCTTAGGGAGGTGGCGAGTATTTTGGAAGGGAAGGGCATGACTCTAACCCTTCTTAGGGAGAGCCAAAGATATACAATGTAACCAAAATGTCAAAAAAAAAATCAAAACAAACCTTTTCATCGGGCGGTGGGCAGGCGGTAGGGGGGAGGAGGAAAGGGGTGTATGCTTCCATAATGTGTGTGATGCACACCACCGGGGGATTGGACACATCGGGGGGAGGGAGGGGGGCAGGAGCAATATTTGTAACCCTAACAATATTTGTACCTCCATAATATGATGAAATAAAAAAAAAAGAAAAAAAAAGAAAAAAAAATGGAAGTAAACCAGTATCTCCATTTTAACATTCCTCCACCCTTGGTACTTCCGATGAAAATTGTCTCCATAGGCCATATTTTGGGAAATTTTTCCTCAAACTAGAACAGTGTTAGGAGGCCTGAAGAAGGAAACTCAGACTTGGAAAAATTTAGCAGTTAAAATTTTCAGGACTCCTAGTATTTAGTTTTCTTGAGGTAGAAAATCAAAAGGAGAAAGGAATCTAGATACAAAGATAGATTTGAATAAGAACAGGTTTGATTTCAAGTGCCTTTTTGTATATGTAACCTATAAACATATGTGCAACAGAAAATTGAATATATAAGTTTGGAACTCAAAGGAAAAGTCTAGACTTGGAGATAAAGATTTGGAAACTCTATTAGTTTGCTAGGGCTGCCATAACAAAGTATCATAGACTGGATGACTTACAAAACAAAAATTTATTTTCTCATTTTTCTGGAGGCTCGAAGTCCAATACCAAGGTGTTAAAAGCAGGATTGGTTTCTTCTGAGGTCTCTCTTCTTGGCTTGCAGATGTCCTTTTTCTTACTGTGTCCTCACAGGTTCTTTCTTTTATGTGCTTGCCACATATGACAATAGAGACAGTCAGAGAGGTGTACAGAGATGCAGAAGGGCAAGATTCAAGGGAGTGAAATTCTTTTTTTGATGTGGAAGACATAATCAAATTCAGCAGTGATGTTCAATAATAGAAGTAGTGAGGAAAACATTATTTTGATTTGCAAATGAGAAATTGTTAAAAATCTTAGTGAAAAATTCTGTTGAGTGGTGCTGAAAATTAGATTTTTTCCTGGGTTGATAGCTAAATTGAAGGCAAGAAGAATAAACGATGTATTTACCAAGCCGGGGAAATAATGGAATTTGAAACTTGTGTCTTTAAATTATATGCAGAGTACCTTACTAGATGGGATGTGTCTTATTCTGAGATCAGGGTGCCAGTATGTTCTGGTTCTGGAGAGGGCTTCCTTTCTGGTTTGCAGATGGACACCTTTTAGTTGTATACTCACGTGGGCAGGGAAATCTCTCTCTCTCTCTTTCTCTCCCCCCCACTTCTTAAAAAAGCACTAATCTCATCATGAGGTCCGCTCTACCCTCATGACCTAAATATCTCCAAAGGCCCCATCTCCAAATACCATCACACTGGCAGTTAAAGTTTCAACATGTGAATTTTGAGGGGACACAACATTTAGTCCATAGCAGGAGTGACTTACAGAGGCATAACACCTGAGTCATTACATACTAAAAATGTAAACTCAAGAGAAATTCTTGAATGCTGAAGGAAAGCCGTAGATGACTGCAGGATTTTTAGGAAATTGTGTTGAGGAGACTCACACACTCTCTCACAAAATTCTTGATGTTACTGTTAGTTCGACCAATAATCTGAGATTTATTATTATTATTTTCCTTTGTTTTCTTTCCCCGCTATATAAGATAGAGTTGAAGAGCAAGTGAGTGATTAGTGATCACTCTAACTCCCTCAAGTATCCTCAAGAGTTGGAGTCTAAACATCAGAAGAGTCCTTTTGTTGAGGATGATTTGATAAAAAGAATTCCGATAAAGGCTTAAGAGAGGTTTTGGTCTGATAGGAATAGATTACTGTAAACAAATCAATATTAAGCTCAGCCACGGTGGATATGATTGCTGGTACAATGGGTGAGCTGCCAACAGTCATGATGCTACAATTTTGATCCTGCAGTTGTTGCAATTTATATTTTGAGTACCTTAAGACCCTTAGTAGTTAAATACTGTTTTTCTTCTCTGCATTCTCAATTTTTAACTTTAATGATAATCCAGCACGCCTGAAATTAGAAAATATTGAAAGTTTAGATTAGTATTTGGAAAAAAAAAACTCTCATACTCCAGCTTTTAATTAGTGTTATTAAATATTATTCTGTATTTAATTCTAGGCATTCAAATAAGTGAGAAGTTTCTTTTTCTTTTTCTTTTTTTTATTTTTTGAGACAGAGTCTCGCTTTGTTGCACAGGCTAGAGTGAGTGCCAAGGCATCAGCCTAGCTCACAGCAACCTCAAACTCCTGGCTCAAGCAATCCTCCTGCCTCAGCCTCCCGAGTGGCTGGGACTACAGGCATGCGCCACCATGCCCGGCTAATTTTTTCTATATATATTAGTTGGCCAATTAATTTCTTTCTATTTTTAATAGAGACGGGGTCTCGCTCTTGCTCAGGCTGATTTCGAACTCCTGACCTCGAGCAATCCTCTCGCCTCGGCCTCCCAGAGTGCTAAGATTACAGGCGTGCGCCACCGCAACCGGCCAGCGAGAAGTTTCTATATGAGGTTCCTTTGATTAGCTTTTACAAAAAAAAAAAAAAAAAGAAAGAAAAATTTTTAGCAACTATTTTTATTATTTTATTTTTATTTTCTCACTATTGGCCTCTTAAACCAATCTGAAAATTATCAGTATTTTCTTTCATTGAATAACTCTGTATGACTTATAGATTGTCACACTTCATCCAATTCCATTTTCTGCGCTTATAACTTGGGGAAGATCAAGAGATGCATTTTTAAAAATGTGAAAATGTGTTGGGTGGTAATGGCCTTGCACCTATTTGGAGACTTGTTTAAAAACACAATTAGAACTTGAAGCATACTACTAGGAAGCATACTTGCCTCATTGTACACTGAAATTATTTATTTGCATATATTTCTTCTTTAAACTATGAATTAAAGATCGGGGATATTATATTGTTTAATTTCATTTCATTTGTATTCCATTGATTATATAATATTTGATATATGAGCACTCATTAAATATTTGTCTAATAAGTAACTGAATTTAGAAGTAACAATGAGATTAGGGTAATGCTCCATCAAATGTAGGTCTTTCCCTTATTTGTATTATGGTGATTAAAAAAAACAAAAAACAAAAAATGTAGGTCTTGAGAAGGAATGTCCAATACAGAGCAAGTATATACTAAAAAATTTGATTCCTTCTTAGTTGAAGGATGATGAAAATAAAATGAATCATTCCATAGAACAACCTGTAATTTATTACTAAAAGAGAATAGGTCAAGATAAACATAAACTAAAATAAGAGGTATAGAAACACTGGCTTCTTCCCAAACAATAAATCTGCAGCAGTTGTCGCTGTTTCTCTTCTCTAGCCCAAGAGTTCAATACTAACTTAAAAGGAGGAAAGAATTCAGTCTTATCTGGAAATGGGCTATTGTTTTATTTATCTTGTGAGTAAGCAGCAGCCACAGAAGCATGTAGGCCCATTTAAAAGGACGAGGGCCCATCTATAGTGTGTTATATGCTCAGGGATCGAGTGACGGATTCTGCAGGAAAGTACTGGTGGTCACTTCCATTTGTGAGAGGATTTCTGGAGATGTGCAATACAAATCCTGAGCTCAGAAGAAGCAGAGTGAAATGGGGAGTGTGAGGTAGGAATTATAAAGGCAGAACAGGAGAACACACACCCCATCCCATCCTTGTGCCCTGATAGGCAGCCTTTAAACTGAGCATGGGGTTAGAAACAATGCAGGAATGGATTACTAATCTCCGGACAGATTTATCTTGTGTATTATTTGTGACATTTGCTTCTTTGAAAAATACCTTCCAGGACCAGTGTGGGGAAGTGAAACTTCCTTGCTCAGAGTTTATTTTCTAAATTCTTGGGTTAGGACTGAAATTAGGAACTGTTACCTGAGCCTGATGTATGTTTTATTTATAGATAATCCATTAAGGCTTTGTTAACAAGGATTAAATGGTAATTTTCTATCCCAATTAGTTCTGTCTTTTGTGGGAAGAAATTGATTTCCCTCATCGTACTGTGTGAAACTTCACAGTATCCTGTGTTTTCATGGTTCCCAGAAGGGAATGAAGACACTTGGATACCAATAATTGAGGCATGACCTGTTTTTAAGGAACACATGAGAAATATACAGTCGCCACTTAGCATGTGAGAGGAATTGGTTCCAGGATGTCTCTCGGATGCTAAAATCCACAGTCCCTGGTATAAAATGGTGTGGTGTTTGCGAAAACCTATGCCAACTCTTTCACATAGTTTAAATCATCTCTAGATTACTTATAATACTTGATACAACGTAAATGCTATGTAAATGGTTGTTATACTGTATCATTTAGGGAATAATGACAAGAAAAAAAGTTGGTACATGGTTGATACAGAGGCAGTTTTTAATGTTTTCAATCCATGATTGCTTGAATCCATGGATACAAAAACCACAGATGTGGTGGTCTACTGCATATTTTTTTCTCCTTCCTGTTCTCTCCCAGCTTTATTTATGAAGCCATGCCTTCATTTTGTTTCTAATTAGTGAAAGTCTCAGGCTGTGGACACAGTGCCATCTGGTTTGGGCTATTTTTATTAAATACATTTGCCCTTCAGTATTTCATTATGAAAAATTTCCAACATATAGCAAAGTGGAGAGAAGTTTAGGGTGAATTCCCACATGTCCACCATTTAGATGTTATTAATACCACTAATATTCAACCATACTTGCTTTAGCACATGTGTATTCATCACTCCATCCATAAATCCATCTTATTTTTTATACATTTCAAAGGAAATTGAAGATATCAGTTCACCATCCATAAATACCTCAGCTTATGTATAACTAACAAGATTATTAACACATTTTTAAAGATTATTTGCAAATAAGCATATTTAAAGTCTATTATCAAGTACACTCAGCCTATAAACCACCACAAATATGGCCATGGCATACTTGAAGGAACTGCTATTGAGACTAAGAAGCCTGGGTGCCTTCTGGTTCCATGGAGAAATTAGTTGTGCTCTTTCAATCTTGCTGCGCTCTTACATTCTTCCCCTGCCAGTTGCTTTTGTGAACATTGCGTGCTCATATGCCTAACTAAATACTGCTACAGCTCAAGCCCTTTGTTATCTTTACTGTACGATTCCAAAAAGCATGTCTCTGCTTCTTTCTGTTCTTTCAACCCATCCTTCTTAAAAATGCCTTTTATCTACCCAAAACAGATTTCACAGAGTTAAAGCATTGATTTTGTTTTTGCCTGGTTTATTGATTTTGGTCTAATTCAGAGATGTTAAATGGCAGGGAGTCATGTTGTTGTATCTCCCATTACAAAAAGGGGTAGGTTTGATGGGTGCAAGGGGATGGCTGGAGGGTGCAGGGCAAGAACTCTCAGCCCAGTTCACTGACTAATGCTTGCCTGGCGCTGCCAGTCACCTATGGAGCTATGAGAAAAGCTTCTAGCTCCTGCTCTGATCTCAAAAAAAATCTAGACTTCTGGTCTGGTATGAGGCTGAGCACTTGGTATTTTTTAAAAAGCTCCCAGGATTATTCTGATATATAGCAAATTTGAGGAAAATGAAGATAAGAATAATGATTGAATGTTACCAGTCTCTTGTTGGTGATCTCAATAAGTTATTATATATCCTCTTATAACTCTCAATTTCTTTTTCTTAAAGTGAAGGAGCTAGGCTGGATAGATATTACCCAGAATTTCTTCCTGTTTTTCTAAATTTGTTGGCTCAGCTTAGTCCTTCAAAAGGATGCTTGTGGGACACATGTCTAGGAGAATAGAAAAAAAGATAGGAAATAGTAGAAGAGTAAGTCAGATTGCCTGGGTTCAAATTCTATTTGTATGGCATCATGCAGGTTATTGTTGCAAGTTTCTTTTTCTGTAAAATGGGATAGTATTAATAATAATCCTTTAGGAAAGCAGTTGAGAGAATTAAATTTGCCGCACAATGTATGACACATATAAAATGTTCAAAAAATTTTGCTGCTTCTATTATTTGTTATGTTTGCTGTTGTACATGGATGGAAGTGAATGGGAGGTGGGAGGTCAGGAAAGGAAGAAAGATCCCCTGATACTCTGCACTCTGTTGAGAATAAGCAGAGGGGGCTCTAATTTCACTTTGACCTTTGGCTCACTGTGCCCCTTGGCAAATCATGTAGCATCTCTGGGACTTCATGTCTTGGACTGAGAAATGAAAGTGTTTAGATGAAATAATCTTCAATTCATTTTTAAAGTTAAAATTCCATTCTGATATAATTCTGATAATTTTTCAGTGGTACTTCCTGAGTAATGAACAGTATGAACTTTAAAACTGATCATACTTCCTTTGCTTTGTCTTCTAAGTTAGATTAAAGTTGGGACCGAACTTTAGCAGCTATGGAAGACCTTAGCGGAGCTGGCTTCATGAATGTGCGTTCTGTGCAGTCACATAGGGCTCCATACTTAAAAGGACTCTGCTCCTGGTTTAATGCTCCTGGTTTAATATTGCCATCCTCAAATACTTAATTTTTTTAGCAAGGGGCCTTGCATTTTCTTTTTGTATTTGGCCCTGCAAATTATGTACTCAGTCCTGGATCCTAGTATATGTTTTTCTATTCTAGTGTCATTTGGGGCTTTATTTTTACTTTTCTATCCATATTTCCCATGCAGCCTAATTTTATTGTCTAGTTTTTTCTAATTACCCTGTGTGGGTTTTGTGAGCTACCCTACTTTTATTTGGTAAATAGGCAGAGAATGGGTAAATAAAGGCATTCTTTTATGAAGATTTGTCTCCCAAAACTTATAGCCACATTTCTCTCCTCATTTCAAACCTAACAGCATTTACTATCTGTGCCATTTATTTTGGTACTGAATTATATATTACCTTGCATAGCTATCTAACTTTGCCTTGTGGACATCTTCCCTTTTCAGGTTATTATGACCTGTTTGAGCTTTCACATCCCCAACAGTACTTATCTTCCTGGGTATTGCTCCCAACAGCCTCTCAGAAAATAATCATTGAATGTATTTAACTGGAAATTGATTGATTGAACTGGCTGAAGGAAGAAAGGAAGGAAGATTTTAGCCAAGAGAAGGAAAGCTGGACCCTAGAGGATAGCCACAGCAGATAATCCTTTATGACTGCTTGAATTTCATTCTTCAAAGAACCAGTGGTGCAGAGATTCAATATTTTTGGTCTCTGGAACCTTTGCAAATTATTGTAGTTAACCAGTAGTACTGGTGAGTTATAGCTATTGCTGCTTATTACATGAAAAAGTAAAACAAAATTTTATAATAAGTATTTATCTGTCTAATTAAAAACAACAGAATAAAGCTATTACATGTTAAGGTATTTTTACTGAAAATATTTTTCTAAACAAAATTTTATGAGTGGTATTATTTTATATGCTTTGAAAATTACTTTAATATCTGACTCAATACAAGACAGCTGTATACTCTTATCTGCTTTTCATTCATCTGTGGTGATACCATGTAGCTTCTGTTAAACTCCACTGTACACTTGGGAGCACATAAGAATATAAAGGGCAGATAATGACTTATGATTATTATGAAGATAGTTTTTACTTTGTGGAATCTTTAAAATGTTTCAGGGATCGTATGTGGTCCTTGGACCACACTTTGCTTCAGTAGAGCAACATCTCCCTGCCAACTATTTCTCAGAATCAAGATATTATGTAACAATGCCGCACTGCTATCTTTATCCCTTTAGTTGGGGTAGGTGGTATTTTGCTCTGAGTCTCCAAAAAATAGAATCCTTCATCTTCACATTTACTTGCCCGTATTGTCCATTGCTTTGCTCTAAAAAAAAAAAAAAAAAAGTATCAAGTGACTTGAGAAATATCTAAGATTCTCCTCTCTACGTAACTTGCCTGTCATAAATGATGGGCAGATGCAGGGAAGGAGCCAAACCAGGCAACACCTCACTCATCTAAACTTGAGGGAATAGCCCTTACAATGTAATGCTAAGTTTCTTAATTTAGGTAATTCATTAGCTCTGTTATTTTTAATTTGATGTTGGGAAACAATGGGATGTGAGTCCGAATGAGATCTTTGGTGAAAAAAGGACATTATTGAAATAATTACTGGAATAAATTACTTAGTCATTCCAGGTGTGATATTTTGCACATTTTAATGCATATTTCAATTGGTATAATGTTTTAAAAAATCACACTGACCGCATTTCAAACAATTGCAATAATTTGAAAATACGTATCATGTGTTCAGTTTTAATTCATTACTTTTGGCGACTCTACATTAGTAAGTTCAGAAATGCCAAAGTTCAGGTTAATTATGTAGAATAATGTTATTGAGAGACTTTTATTATAAGCTATATTTAATTTTTGGACCTAGGGATGCTAAATTAAAAAAAAAATAGATTCTTTGTACTTACCTTTTGCCTCTTACCCAAGAGTTTTCAGTGTTAACTTTATAGCTAATCTCTATAATGCCTTTTTTAAATTGGTATTTGAAACAAAATGCTATCTCCTGGTGCAGATCAACAACTGGAGGTGGGAAGAAACACTTAGGGAGCTGTAACTGGTTTTCAAAGATTGGTGTTTTGTGTTTAATAAACTTGTCTTCCTAAATGTTTTAAATAGACTGGCTTTAGGAAACAAATGATCAGGCAGAAGGTTTAGTTTGTGTCTTACACATCCCTCCAAAGCATTTGTCTGTGGTATTACTGTGATCTTTTGAGATAACTCTTCTGCTCTCTTCCTTAGAGAAAAACCACATTCTTACTTCAAAGTGTAAGTGTCCCTTAACTATCTAGGAGAAAGGCTGCTGAGCCTATAAACTGGCACTCAGAGGGTATGCTTTGTTCAGAGAGCATGGGTTAGTGCAACAGGGTAAGATTTACATTGAGCTCGAACTTCTCATGGGGTATGTGGCCTTGAGAAAATTACTTAATCTCTGAGTATCAGCTTCCACGAAGAAATTACATTTTAGGAAGATTTATTGTAGCAATAATGTGGAAAATGAAGTAAGGAGAATCTTGAGACTTCAAAACCAACGATTTGATTTGCTGTTTAACAGTCATGAGTTAAGAATTTGAACCAAGCCACTTGCGATATGAAACTAAAAAAGGGGAAGCAGACAAGAGAAATGAATAAGTGGAATCAGTAAGTTTTGATGACCAATAGGATACAGAAGGTAAAGGAGAGGTAAGAATCTCAGACATGCTCAAGTTACTGGAAATGGTTAGCTGATGCCATTGGTTGAGGAGTCTGAAAGAGGGGGCAATGTAGTGGTGGGTGATGGGTTTTACTGGGATAATATTGAGTTTAAGGTGAGAATGAAGGGAAGTCGGGAAACTAAATCCAGGTGGAAAGGCGTAGTGTGGGTTTATGCATCTTGGCCTGGAATCAGGGGAAATTTGGGAGACATCAACTCTTTATGTGGTACAAAAAGCCATGAGTATGGATGAAATCACCCAGGGAAAAAGTACAGAATGATAAATCTGGGATTAGACTAGACCAGGAAAACTTGGCTGTTGTTCTTTGAGGAAAAGGAAGGATACATAGAGACTGGCAGCTCTTTCTCCAGAAATGCTACAACATATACAGACATTGTTATCGTCTCTAACTCTGATGCTGATTAGTTTTCAATAGAGGGCTATTTGGAAAGAGAATGTAGGGGTAGACACAGTAACAGGGCTCAGCCAGCAGAAGGAAGTGTTTGGCCCCAGGCAGATGTGTCCAAAGTCCTCTGGGCATGGAAAGGCTGGACTCAGGTGCACTCCCCAGGGATGGGCTGCCCGTGTGCAGTGCTGCACTTTCACCTGCCCTTTCAGCTTCTTCAGGAAAGAAAGCCAAGCTTTGAGTGTCAGCACAAGCTGAAGGCTGGGCCTCTGCTCCAGGGGATGAAAGTAGCAGCTTGGAAATAACTACATGTGATAATCCCCCAGAGGAAGCCAGCCACAAGGCAGCTGGCAGAAATCTGTTGCTTCAGTCACATATTCCCAAGCAGGCCAAGGTGGAATCTCTTTGGTGATTAGACTGCTGCCAAAACATTCATTTTTCTTCCTCCTCTTCCTCTATCTCTCTCTCTCCTTTTATCCTCCCTGCCTTGTTTTTTTATTTCTTATATATCTATTTTTAGTCGCCTATGTGTCATTAAATATTCAAATCTTGAACTACCAAAGATTATTCTTTTAATTTTGAGCAAATTTAAGAGAAAAACTTGGAATTTCTGGCTTCTGATTGTTCTAAACGTTAGGCAGACTACAAATTAGAATGTTTTAAAAACTGTTGCCTTATTCTTTTGATTAGCTTAAAAGTAACTCTGAGTTTGTTTGTTTGTTTTTAAGGTGGTATTTTATTTATTTACATATTTATTTATTTGAGACAGGGTCCTTCTCTGTTGCCCAGGCTGTAGTGCAGTGGTGTGATTGTGGATTACTGCAACTTCAAACTCCTGGCCTTAAATGAGCCTCCCACTGAGCCTCCTGAGTAGCTGAGACTATGGGCACTGGGTCACCATGCCCAGTTATTAATAATTTTTTACAAAGTTTTTTGTAGAGACAAGCATCTCACTATATTGCCCAGGCTTGTCTCGAACTCCTGGCCTCAAGCAATCTTCCTGCCTCAGCCTCCCAAAGTACTGGAATTATAGGTGTGAACCACTCTGCCCAGCCCAAGTTATTTTAATTAAATAATTTTATTCATACCTTTATCATCCTTTCTCTTTGATTTCTTCCCTTGTAAATTTCTTGAACCATAAGCCACCAACATTATTTTTCAGAATAAAATGATGGTTATAGTAATAGTATTTATATACTTATTGATGTATACTTATATACTTATTGATATATACAATGATACTAATTGTAATAAATAAGCTAACATGGAGCACCCTTTTACTCTTGCCAGACAATGAATTCTCATTTATTCCTCCCAACCACTGTGAAGTGGATACAGTATTACTGTTATTCTCATTTTAATGATAAGGAGACTGAAACACTGAATGTTGAATAATGTGCTCAGGATCGTGATAGTCCTAAGTGGAAAATCTGGGACTTGAAGCCATGCAGGCTAGTTCTAGAATCCCAAATCTTAGCCCTGTGCTATAGTGACTGGCTTGTGTGGCAATCAGTTTCAGTCAGAGACTGCACAGTGAAACTGTAGCTAGTGTCAGGATGAAAACTAGACTCAGGGCCCTTTTCTCTCATTCTCACATCCAATTTTAGTCTGTCTCTCTAGTCTAACTTTGTCATCTCCTTACATAAGAATAAGTGATCATTTCTTATATTAGTATTTTGTAAATGATTTTCTTATTTGTATGAGAAAAACATTTCTTATGCATGGAGGAAGAATTGATGTAATTTTGCTTTTTATGGCTGGATATTTTTGAGCTTTTAAGGCTGCTACTTACTGGAAACTGTTGCATTAACCACTATTGATGGGTACAGTAAATGTTAGGAAAAATACCAAGTCACATTAATCATGAATCTTCCAGTTGTCTCTGAAGTTGAGCATGTTTGGCAGCTAATACAAGCACATCGACCCTTAGAGAGCCTCATGAAAGATTAATTTGCAAAACAGCTATCTTCTAAGTGGTTTTGTGAAAATAATTGGAAATGAATTTCAAACCTCAGACCAGCTAAGAGATTTTGAAATTTTATTTTTAAAACTGCCAGGCTGTTGAAGAAACAGTATACTTACAATAAAGTAGACTTTATTGTGTCAGTTCATCTTAACATAGGTCTTAATAAGACAATTGTATGTTTAATAAATTAAATACTTCTTCTCAGTTATTAGCAAAATAATCTAAAGATTAAAAATAGAAAATAAAAATGTGGTATTTTTTTTTCCTCACTCTCCTCTTCCTACTACTGCCTCATTTCAAATTCATTTCAAATATATGTTTTTTTTTTCTTTTCTTTTTTTTTTTTCTCTTAGAATTTAGAAGTTATAAATATATGGTTTTGAAGAGTAAAATAATTTTGAAAAAGTTCTGGCCAATCATTGGGAAAATTTGCTTTTATAATGATTATAAATTTATAAATTTATTAACTTATCAAACTAGCTCATCAGGTGCCATGATGGTTTTAGTTTTTTAAGACTTTATTATTTTTTTAGAGCAATTTTAGGCTAAAAGCACAATTGATAGAAAGGTACAGAGATTTCCCTGGATTATCCCATGGATACTACCTGTCCATGATATTTGAAAAAAAATCAATATACTTATTAGTACCTTATAAGTACAAAAGACTGAAAGAACGTTAATACTTTATAGCATATAATATGCATTTTTCAGAAACATCAAATTATCTCTGGAACTCTTTTCTCCCTGTTAATAACAAATACATACACATATGCATATGTATCTGTGATTCATTTGTGTTTCTTAGGTGAATGCTATCATAGCCTAAGTTTATGTATAGCATTTTTAATAGTAGTGAGATATTTTGAATATATGGGCAAGAAGGAAGGAAGGCATGAGGTAGTTAATGATATTGTCATTTTTCCTAGTTAGAAGAAGCCAAGAGAAATAATGTTTAGATTATTTTTGTGTTTCAGGCATTTTGTTAGGGCTTCACATTATTTTTTTAATTTGTTTATTTAGTTCTTTTAAATTCTCACAACAGCCATAAGAAGCAGATGGCATTGTTTCTGTTTTACAAACGAAGAATACAGAGCTCAGAAGATTAAGTAATTCACCTGTGATCGCCTGCTTGCTAAGTAAGAAGCAGAGTAGAGTTTTAAACACAAAGCTATCTGATTCCAAAGTTTAACCCTTTTCTCTACATCTGCTTTGTATCTTTCTGTGTTAAAACTGATAAATGGCAAGGCTTCGCTTTGACTAATGAATAGCAGTCTTAAGCATCCTCTTCCTATTTAGGTTCATATACATCGTGTGTCATTATTTGGTATTTTGTACAAAGCAAACCAAATAAGCAACCTATGTAGGTATTGTGAGCAATTTGGGAGTCAAGACTAGTTTATATTTAAAAAGAAATCCCTGGTATCTGCATATCAACCTGATGTTTCCTTTTACCTTTGGACCATTCTCCCCTATATCTTTAGAGTTCCGCCTTGGACTCAAGAGTTTGTGCTTCACTGTGAAGTTGTCCCTACACATCCTCTTGGTTAAAGCTTTTGTTACTTCATGAAAGGGGCTGGCACATTGGCAGTCAGTCCTCTTCCTGTCCCCAGAGGAGTTCACATCCATGTCTGGCAAAAAAAATATATCATTTTCTCAGTATGCCCATGCTCTGCTATTTAGTCCACTGGCCTTTCATTGGAATGTGAAGAGCAGCTGTTCTGGTTACCACCTTATTTCAAAAGGACTGTTAATCTCCTGTCATAACCTAGAGATAAAAATCTTTGCATGCTGTTATTTTACCTAGAGTCACTGAGGGTCTCTGCTTGTCAGAGCAGTCAGCAGTTCCAAGAGTGGAAAGGAAAGGAAAGCATAAATATTTTGTATTGCTCAAAAGATTTACACAGAAAAAATTCAAGATCAGCCATATCACCTGCAGTTCGCAGTTATTATCAACTCAGACTGAAAAATGTGCAGGTGCTTGCCTAGTGTGAAAAAGGGTGCACTTTCTTTGCTAGGGAGCAAGCTGTGCTTGTCATTGTTTTTGAATTTGACTCTGGGAACTCTAGAGTCAATCTGTTGAAGGAGAAAACCACTTGCTGATCAGAGGCAGAACTTATCTTAGTGTGATTCCCACAGAGAGCCATTTGCTCATGTTCTGCCAAAATCTCAGGTCACCCTGCTGGGATGCCTGAAGGTGTAGACCTAAAGACAATGCAGAACATGTGAACTCAAGGGAAAGTGAGATAATTACCAATAAATCCATAGTTTTGATTTTGTAGGTCTCTCTAAGCCCTGTCAATGGGAGTTTGCAAGAAACTTCAATAGATTACCTTCACCAAATGGTAAACAACCTTTTAATCCTTCTAGCACAGAATACTTTGAATTTTAAGACATTTAAGGCTGTAAAACACTTTAGTAATCACCTAGTCCATTAATGATATAGATTATAATCCTGAGGCCAAATGAGAGCCTTACTTGCCTGAGGTATGTACAGCAGTAGAACCAGGACTCCCGACCTTCCATAATATTCTCTTTCTACTATTCAAGTCTAATGATAAGATTTCCAAGTATAAATTTGGTCCCTCCAGAAGATAATTGTTCACTTGGAAAAATCAGTGAGCTTCCAGACATTTGCTATGCCTCTCCAGTCTCATCTGAGAGAGCGAGCCTAGACTGAAGACTAATTATTATGCTTTCGATGGTAGAAATGACTGAATTCGTTTTGATAGACTCCATGAAATGTTTAATACAACTAACCAAGTCCCCTTTTCTGATTCCATGTTGACTGGGCAACAGTTTCTTTATACTTTGGCTTGTCATACAGGTTTGCTCAAAGGGAGAAGGGACACTGATAGTGCTAGAGAGACTGTGTGAAATTTAAGTTGTTCATAATATTTTTAATACATTGGTGTTTAGTGTTTATTTTATTTTTATAAGGGCATCCTAAGGCAAGAGTGCATTTTCTACAGGAGATTCTATTTTACTAAAAGACTTATATGATCAAAACTTCTTCCTTTTGGTAAAAAAATATAAGTGGTCTGAATGGTAGCATCTCAACAGTTAAAAAAAAGTACTCCCCTCCCCCCCGCAAAATGCTTATTTGTTAGAAAATGTTTTGCTGTCTTAAATGGATGTTTGAGCCAAAACATAAGTCATGAAAATAATGCTATACATCTTTTGAAAATCACAAACTTTATTTCATGATATCTACATAGCTGAAAAATTTTCAAGGTACCTTTAGAAACTTACAAATAAATAGCTCCACTATCCAGGTAATTGAAGATACCTGAAGCACTCGAAATAGCATCTAATCAGATGCTGCTATAATTTTCATTATTCTCTGTGAAAGTTCTCTCAAATATATATTAATACTTCACTATTTCAGATTGCCTGTGGTCCAACACCTAATTTATTGGCATTAGGAAGAGGCAAGGAAAATAAAGTTAACATCCTCTGCTACATTTCACTTTTGCTTAAACTATATAGATAGCAACTGTGTCATTTCTGATAAGCTTTAATGAACTTGCATAGAAGTGCCCAGCCTTTCATGAGTTGGGAAATGAGACGATCTTTGAAGTTGAAAAGATGAGATGAAACATACATACGCTACATCACTGACATTTCAGAAGTGAGTACTGAACTGGGAAGTGCAGGTTGTAGTGTCTGACATCTATGAGAAAATGCTTAATGTTTCTTATTTCAGTTCTGTCTTAGTCTTCTCAGGCTGCCATAACAAAATACCATAGACTGGGTGGCTTAAGCAACAGAAGTTTATTTTCTCACAGCTCTGGAGGTCGGGTTCTGGTAAGAGCTCAATTTCTAGCTTATGTACAGAAGCCACTGTGTGCTCACATGGCCTTTCCTTGGTGCATGGAAAGGAAAGAGAGAGAGAGAGAGAGTGAGGAGAGAGAGAGAGATCTTTCTTTTTCTCTTCTTATAAGGCCGTGAATCCTATCAGATTAGGACCCATTCATTATAGAGTCATTTAACCCTTAATTATCTCCTAAAAGCCCTATCTCCAACCAAATATAGTCACACTGGGGGTGAGGGCTTCAACACATGAATGGGAGGAAAGAGACTTCAGTCCATAGCACGGTCTTTGCTATATAAGGTGCTGTTACACTCTATAATCTTACAACTGATTAGACTATATAATATAGTTTTGATCTCTCAAGATATTTTTCCTGGCCGGGTGTGGTGGCTCACGCCTGTAATCCTAGCATTCTGGGAGGCTGAGTCTGGAGGATCATTTGAGCTCAGGAGTTCGAGACCAGCCTGACCAAGAGCGAGATCCCATCTCTACTAAAAAATAAAAATAGCTGGACAACTAAAATATATATATATATATGTGTGTGTGTGTGTATCTATATCTATATACATATATATATATCTATATACATACATATATATATATACATACATATATATATATATATATATATATATATATATATATATATATACACATATAGTCCCAGCTTGGGAGGCTGAGGCAGGAGGCTCACTTGAGCCCAGGAGTTTGAGGTTGCTGTGAGCTAGGCTGATGCCACGGCACTCTAGCCCGGGCAACAGAGTGAGACTCTGTCTCAAAATATATATATATATATATTTTTTTTTTCCCAAGTATTTTTTCTTAGATTTCTCCTGGAAGATTTATTTGTAATTCTTGTGTTAAACCGCTCCTCAGGGACAGATGCTGATCTATAGCATTTAATAAGGTTTATGTGACTTTCAACAGCTTGGTAGCCCTCTATTTGGTGGGCTTAATGAAATATAATCCTAAAATATATTCAAATTATATCTCTGTTTAATAATTAATTGGTTTTTAATCTCCAAATATTAGCCATAATTCTGCAGGTGTGGTCCCAATTCATTTGAATACGTTATGCATGTTGAAGTAAGAAATCACTAACTGACATAACAAAGATGAACAGAGAATAAATATGTTTATAACAATTTTGTATTTATTGATTATTGTTCACTTTACTATGAGACACAGCTTATAATGTTTCCATTTATTTAAAACAGTTATTAATGATTTAATGTATATATGTCTGGCATTGAGCTAACTGGGTACACTGTAGGGAAAGGTATATTTGCTACCTGAAGGAGTTTACCATCTCATAGCCAAGACCATCCAAAAATCACAAAGTAGTGTGTCCAGAGCTCTTAGAAGAATCTCTGCAGCTAAGAGTCAAAACACAGACTGAGGCTTGACACAGAACAACTTTTCTAAAGGTCTCCTTCAAAAGCATTTTATTCCTCCCACAAAACTTTTAAAGATTGTAAGGAATTATAACATATGTTTAAAAGCATTGAAGGGAAAACTACATAAATAAGCTGTATTCATGAGCTTTTGATGTTCATTAACAACCCTTTCCTAAAAGAATATTAAAAGTTTCAATTGATGCTTTTATTTATGTATTTTAGCATATTATGGGAGTACAAGTGTTAAGGTTATTTATATTGCCCATGCCCCCCTCTCCCCTCGAGTAAGAGCTTCAAGGACGTCCATCCCCCAAACGTTGCACATCTTGTGGTTGTATAGACCCCTTCCTTCCTCCCTCCTCCCACCCTCCTGACACCCGATAAATGTTATTCCTATATGTCCACTTAGGTGATTCTTATCAGTTTATTTTACTATTTTGAAAAGTTTAGGCCGTGAGTGGTGGCTCACACCTTTAATCCTAGCACTCTGGGAGGCCCAGGCTGGAGGATCACACAAGGTCAGGAGTTCAAAACCAGCCTGAGCAAGAGTGAGACCCCATCTTTACTAAAAATAGAAAGAAATTAATTGGTCAACTAAAAATACATAGAAAAAATTAGCTGGGCATGGTGGTGCACGCCTGTAGTTCCAGCTACTTGGGAGGCTGAGGCAGCAGGATTGCTTGAGCCCAGGAGTTTGAGGTTGCTGTGAACTAGGCTGACACCATGGTACTCTAGCTAGGGCAACACAGTGAGACTCTGCCTTAAATAAATAAATAAATAAATAAATAAATAAATAAATAGTTGTAAAAATATTTTAAAGAGAAATTTTGGATTTAAGTGATGAAATATTTGAAGTTCTGAGGTGAATATTTTTTAACAGTGTTCCTTTTCTGCTGCTGAAGGTTGTATCGTCCACCCTATTTTATAATGTACATTTAAAGAGAAAGTTTTAGATGAAGATCTGAAGTTGATCTATTCCCTTCTCTCCATTTCCTTTGCCCTCCCCACCCTCGTCCAGAGTTCAGATCAATTCACCTCCTCAGGGACACTTTCTCTAAGCTCTCAAGGCAGGTCAAAGCCCCTCAGATATACAGTTGCCAGAAAAATTATAGAACATTCAGTTAAATTTGAACTTTAGATAAACAACAAATAATTTTATGGCATAAGTATACTCTGTATATTTCGTGGGATTTACTTATACTAAGATTTTTTTTTTTCATTGTTTATCTAACATTCAAAGTTCACTGTGCACCCTGTATCTGATTTGCTAAATTTGGCAACCCTCCTCAAGTGTATAGCTTCATGGAACCCTACACTTTCCTTCATTTCACTCAGCAGGTTTTGTAGTTTAATATTGATAAGGTCCTTGGACTCTGTGTTCCTAACGGGCCGAGACCATGTTTAAAGCTCTTTTAGCTTATCATTGTATTCTTAGTACCTAATCTAGTGCTGGCCTTCACAAGTATTTGTTGAATGAACTAATAAACATAGGCATGAATGATTAATAGTTGGTACACTTTACTCTTAATGTAGATGTTTTTTAATCTTCTACACGAATCCTGGCAACTGTTTCCCAACTCTAGTATAAACTCTTCATACCAGTGTTTAAACCTTTCCTTAGTACTGCCAGTGTCTATTTTTCTGGCATTAACTCCCACACAATCTGGACTGCTCACCATTTCCTCAGCTAATGTGGCACTTTTCGATATCATTTACCCCTTCCCAGTGCTGATAGGCCCATCTTATATGTTACTTCCTTCTTAAGCACTTTACTCATCATCAACCACATTATATATCCTCATTATACCTTTTAACTCTTGTGCCATCTCTCTTCTACACTGGATCGTTATTTGTTATTCTTCTCAACCTTTAGATCAGTGTTGTTGTTTTTTTTATTTTTGTTTTTGTTTTTTGTTTTTTTAATTGGAGTGTATCCTGAAATTAGTTTGAAAACCTATAAAAGGCTGTATGCCCTACAAGGCAGCTGTTTATCTTTTGTCCCCTCTAATCCCCAAATAGTAGACATGGCAGCTGTTTAGTATACTTTGCTTTATTGAATGTACAATGGTAAAATTAACATAGAATTTTAGGGATGAAAAGGGTCTTGTAGAGAGGCTGTTTCTTCAGATCCGTCATTTAATGACAGGGAAATTATAAGAACGAGAACTCTTGTCCTTTATTTAGTCCAGTCGGTATGTCTTCTAATAACAACATGTGCCAAATGAGGCCTGTATTTCTGCTGCTAAAAAGCTGGAGACAAACATTTAGCTATACCAGGTCAGTTTTGTTGTTGTTGTTTGTTTTGCTTGTTTTGCTATTTAAGTCTATGAATGTGGGGTTTGAAAGGGAAGAATATCATCTCTTTAAAAGCTAAAAGTCTGTATGAAGTCTATAAATATAGAACAGTGAGGGTAACAAGTGATGCAGACTATTCTCATGAAAACAGCACCCTTAACATATGTATTGATATAAAGAGAGAGAATAATAATTAATTCCTACACAATTGAAGCTGCAGTTGTTCTAAGCATTGTCTAAGAACTTTTTGCAGTGTTGATTTTACTGTCTATAACATGTTCATTATACATTGCTGTAAAATGCTAACATTCATATGTCTCATTGACTAGCTATATTAGAGCCATGTGTCTATTACTTGAATAAAAGAAACTAGTGTTACTGAGTCTAGTAGTAACCAGGTACTTGGCAATGTACGATTTATAATTTTGGTGCTTAATTATATTACAAATTATATATATATATATGTATATAATTTTTTAGAAAGCTTTTGGGAAAATAGCACTTTTTCTAGTCTGTTACTTAGCTACTCAAATTTAATTGGGTTTCCTATATTTCATCTCATAACTTTATTCCTAGGGGGCCCATGAATATTTTGGGGGATGGTGCTGCTGTACCTGACCAGTATATGAACATAGTGTGTGTGTGTATGTTGTGCGTATGTGTGTGTTTACATATATATATACTTATATATATATATATATACACAACCCAAGCATAAAACATTTTTAAATTATCTATTCATGTTTATCTTGTCAGATAAATATAAATAGATTAGATCTATATTTAGAGTTATATTTTACTGTCCCCCAACATGTTAAAATTGAAGTCACTGTAGAAATTAGGCACAACTAAGATGATCTGTTCATTCATATTTGATTTTTCTCAGTAGGTTAGTTTTTCTCAAAATGAGTGGCCTGATCGTTAATTTATTAGGCATGTGGTCAAAGAGAGTAAAAGTTATCTGGGTCTAGATTTCATATAGATAGCCCAATGCCTCGTATATATTAAGCCTTTAATAAATGTTTACTGATAGGTTTAACATTTTTAAACCATGCATTTTAACTGCACATAGTAAATAGGCATATTTCTGAGAATTTATTTACATAGGTTGACTCTGCTTCAATTTATATCGTTTTTAAAATATGACTCATAAACAGTGAAATGGATTTTCTTAATTTAATCTCTGAGTTGCTACCTATATTTGGAGCTATGATAAGATCTCTTTTCCATGAAACTAATGAACATTCTTCTTCTTCTTTTTTATTTTTATTTTTTGAGGTGGATTTCTCACTCTGTCACCCAGGCTAGAGTGCACTGGTATGATCATAGCTAACCATAGCCTCGAATTCCTGGGCTCAAGCAATCCTCCAGCCCCCATCTCCCAAGAAGTTGGGACTACATATGTGCACCACCATGCCCGGCTAATTTTTTTCCTTAATTTTTTGTAGAAACTGCGTCTTGCTATGTTGCCCAGGCTGGTCTCAAATTCCTGGCCTCAGTGATCCTCCTGCCTTGGCCTCCCAAAGTGGTGGGATCCTAGATGTGAATGAGCATTTTCCATATCCTAATACCCTAATTTTGCCACTGTATCTTTCATAATTGAGATTCTCAGGGTTCTTGTGAATCCCTAGACTCATTGTAACAGGGACCTGGATGGGAAGTTCTTTTTGATCTCAAGCAGCCATTAGCTCATTTCACCCTTTGGGCTGTGATCTCTGTGGGTGCTCTTACTTATCTGGATTTAGCTGTTCCTCAAGTCCTCAACTTTTCTCTTACTTTGTTTGTGATTCTCAGACTCCCCACTGAGTCCAAGGGCCTCTTTCCTGACCCAGTTTGGTCCCTGGTGCTAAATTGGATCTAGTCCTTTATTCCTTAAGCAAGCCTCAGGTTTCCATCTTGGTCTATCCTGGGACTTAATGTGGCCCTTTAGCTCAGTTGGTTAGAGGGTGGTGCTAATATCCTGGGACTTCACTTTTGTTCTTATTGACAATTCTTTGGCAATAGGATTCATCTGTCATTCAGTGACAAGAGTCAATTGATTTTTGCTGGGGACCCATCATGTGATAACTGCTTTTTCATTTACGTTCCTCAGTAGTCACTTACCAAATGGATGGCTTAACCTTATTTTACAAAGGGTGGTATTGAAATGCACTGAGGTTGAGTTAGCAAGGATATACAGCTAGCTTGAGGCAAGTCCATGGTTGGAACCCAGGTCTTTCTGCATTCAGAGCAAAATGGGGCTTCCTACATTGTAGAACATTTTGTTTATTTGTTTGTTACCTTAGTCTATCACCAGCTGAGCTATTGGACCTCTAGCCAGACTTGTAGAATTAACGTAATGTCATGCAGAAGGTGCCCACTAGTAGAGTGGTCATCATCACTGCCTTCTGCCATTTAAAGGGGATCGTATCCCCCTTCAAAGTAACTTTTAGGTTAGAGCTGCATGCATTCCATATAAGCTATTTAAATAATGCAAGCATAAGTCCTTTAATATGGGCTAGTTTAGGTTGGCTGTCCAGAAATTTTGTTTCTTGATGATATGTGTTGCCACTAGAAAGGCAGTGCTGGACTGGATGAAAATATATTGGCTCTCTGCAGCACTGTTAACTATGAGGCAATTCAGCTAGGGATGTTAGCCCTCTCAGTTATGCTTTGGAATAAAATCAGAACTCCATTACAAAAATAGATATACATATGAATTAGCCACTGATACGAATCTCCCTCTCATTTTTTTAAAGTATGGAATAAGAGCTAATCTAACACTTATGTATTGAGTTAACTGAGTCTGAACTTGTGAATTGCTTTAGATCCTCCTGACTGAAATTTTGAGCCAATTTGGGGTCGGAAGCTGTTCAGCTGTACACTGGGTGCTTAAGGAGAGGGTGGTCCTGTCTGACATGCTGTCAGGGGCAGATCAATGCTGACCAGTAATGACCATCTAAAGCACTGATGGCTTGCTTGCTGCCTCTAACTACCTTCTATATTCTTTAATTCATAGCAGTAAAGAGATGGGAGATTATTTAGGGCTGGAAAGGGGTTGGGACTCAAGCTTTCTTACTGTCTCACCAAGTAAACACTCCCTTTAGCAATTTACATCTAAGTCACTGGAAGCTAGAAATCTGCTGCTGTTTTTAACAGTAGCAGTTTTTAACAGCAGCAGAAATAACAAGCAAGCCCAAGAATAGCCCAGCAACCACCTTGCCTTATAAATTAAGCAGTTTTTGCACAGCTCACTAAATTAATACCTACTTCTTGGTAGAATTATAAGCCAACTTTGTCAAATTTAGCCTTACATTTGCGATTAAGTGGAATCTAACTTAATTTTTATATCGTTATCCAATTATTTATTTATTTACTTAACCACAGTTGTCTATTGCAGAATGTGGATCCTGAAATAACAGACACATCATACATTTGGATTTAGCACATTAGCTTTCCTGTGTACAGAATATTAAAATCAGAATGGTACTTAGATATTATAAATCCAACTATCCACTTGGTTTAGAAATTCTCCGTGTAATATTCCAAACAAGTGACTAACTGACCTTTCCTTGGATACTCTCAATAAGTAAACTCTTAATCACTTCAGAAGCCAACTCATTTCATCTTTTAACAGCACTGGTTATTAGAAAGTTCTTTCTTTCCTTCGCATTTATCATTTTTCTAAAGCTAGATCAGTCATCTTGGATCATGCTTTTGAGACAGATGATAAATTAAAAATTATAGAAAAATTATATAAAGTGTTTTGATTTAATATCTTCAGAATACTAGATAACACTGTGAGTAGATAAGAAAAGTATACAAACATGGTCTTTATTCTTAGGACCCTTAAAATTCAAAGTAAATATATAATAATTAAAAAGAATTTAATAGAGCCTACAATTAAACATCAAAAGTAATGATATAAACATTTTATGCTACAGGACTTAACAGAATAATCAGGAACACATTATTATATGTGGTGGAATTTCTGTTGGTCCTTGGAGGACAGAAATAGATAGTGGGGCCACATAAGACTAGAACAAATTACAGACAAAGCCTTTGAAAGTGGTTTGCCTTAGGGTCATTGAGTAAATACATAATGCTTCCAATACCAAGGAAGATTTTATAATTTTATTTGTTTTAAAATGCAATATCATAGAGTAAGTTGTCACCTTTGGTAGCTACTAGCTAGCTATAGTGGCTATTGAGTACTTGAAATGTTGCTAGTCTGAATTGAGATGTGCTTTAAGTACAAAATACACACTGGATTACAGCAACTTAATATGAAAAATATGAATATAAAATATCTCTTTAATAATTTTTATGCTGATGATATTTTTTAAATAATTATTTTGTATATATTGGATTAAATTAAATATTATTAGAATTAATTTCACCTGTTCCTTTTTTATGTATTGTTACTGGAAAATTTTAAATTAAAACTTGGCTTACGTTGTATTTCTGTTGGGTGGCATGACTATAAAAAGCAGTAATCTGTTATTTTTAATTATGTGTTACCTAAGTCTTATCATTTTCAGCCTAGTAGATAATCAGAGACACTCAAATGGTAATTTTGATCTGACATTTGCTCCTTTTTATATAAGTTTGTAGATACTACTTTTTATTCTGCGACTGTCTATAAATTCAAAGTAAAGTGGAGTGCTAAGAAAATTACACAATTGATCACATTTGAAGTTTTCAGAAGCCTAGTATATAGAAAGCAATATGGAAAATAAACAAACTATATACCTATATGATATTAATGCTTAATTTTGAAAGTAAGATGGACCTATGTATGTTAAGAGCATATTACTACAGTTATTTCTCAACAGGCTATTATAATGGTAGGGAAGAGTAAAATAGATAGCTCTTCCAGCTTTAAAAACAAATAACATAAAAAATACAGGTTCATTATAGGAAGTTAGAATAGACAGGTAAGTTATATATATATATGTATGTATGTATAATCATCTATTATTTCTCTTATTAAAAATAAAATAACCACTGTTAATCATTTGGTGATGATCTCTGTATGTGTATGTATATGTATAATAAAAATGATATCAAGCAGTTTTATAATTAGCTTTTGTCACTTAATATATTATAAACATCTTCCTAGGCCCATAAATGTCTTTTTAAAACAGTGGTTTTCAGAGCTTTAGTTTTAATATCATTAATACACTTTTTTCAAACAAAAGCTTTACTCAGAAGTTCAATATATAAAATTGACAAAAGCAAAGTTAGCTGGGCTGAAGCAAGGTTGGAGGTCTGGAATCCCACCTGTCTGGCTGTCCCATCACACCTGACTTCCATCAATACCTTTGGCACTGCACAAAATAGTGTTTTATTCAAGGTATTAATTTTTGTCTAACATGCTATAAATATTTCCCGATTCATAGTTTGTCTTCCATTTTTGGTGCTTTTTATTGTTTTGGTATGTTGAAATGCTTACCTTTTATATAATCTAATTTTGCTTTGCTTAGGCATCATTGACTGGCAGTAAGCATGAGGAATAACTGGGAGAAGGTGAAATTTCAGGATTAAAACTTCATTTCAGAGAATATTCATTCATATACAAACAAATAGCTATAAAAAGAATAACTTTCAGTGTTTAGTAGTTTTACTTCCCTGTAGCAAATTATTCATTTATGAAATATATTGCTGGGCTTTTCAAAAAGACTGTATTATAGGTGAAGTCAGAGAAATTATGAAGAGGATCAACAGGAACTCAATATTTCAATAATTATCTGTTTGTAACATGAAGTATCTGCTTGACTCTCTACTGTTTATGATTACTTGCTTTTTTTCTTAAACCTTTGTGTCTTTAATTTGGCTTTTTAATAACTTTTAAAATAATCCTACTACTGGGATCTTAGCTTGCAGTCATCTTTCTTTGAAGTCAATATAAGCTGTGCCTTCCTTTTTGTTATGGTGGAAATTATGGTTATACTTATTGCTGTTGACCTTAATGAATGGAAGTATCCAGCTGAGTAGTCTATGTATTTGCAAATGTCTGTGTCAATGGGATTCCACATGGCTTCCTGCTGCCCAGTCTACTTGAATGAGCTTTGTAGAAAATGTATTTTGGTAGAAAATGCCTGTGAACCTAAGGGCATAGCTGATGATGTGAAAAATGTATGTCAAGACAAAGTGAAGAAATGGCATTTTGATGCTTTCGAAAGAAAGTATTGTTTATTTGCCAGTTTGTGTTAAGCTGTTGAAAGTAGAATGATTATAACTTTTATAAAAACGTTTTATTTTTTCTTTTGTTGGAATTATTTTTTTATTACTGTATATAACCCCAAACATTAAAAAAAGCTGATTTTTCATAATATAGAAAGTATTTTCCTTTGGAAAGCTAATGATGCCATTTAAAGAATTGTTTAATGTAAAAATGTGGCTCTAGTCTTTCTAAGATTTAAAGTGGATATGCATTTGCATAGAACTCAAATAGTATTAAATTTTGAATATTAAATTGTGGATTGTATTTTAAAAAAAATATTTTCTCATAGTAAATACTCAAGAGAATTTTCACTGAGTTAGTAGTTTATAGAAGCAGATATAAGAACATACTGTGGACCCTCAGGGTTTGAATCCATGGTCCATATGGTAGATGAATATATTTCAAAGAATGGTGACTAAGGAGGCATACGTAATGTGAATCTCCTAGCTTCCCATAATAGCTTATAAGACTGTGTGTCACCTACAAGGTCTGGGACTGGTATAGAGATATATGAATTTCTTCTAGATATTAGGCTTCTCATATTTGACAACACAGACGAAGAAAGTTTTATGACCTAAATGTAAATGTTTCAGCCCAAGGAAAAGGCTCTCCTTGAATGTATATACCTGAGAGATACAGATGTGTATTATAAAAAATTCAACCATTACTTGATTTTCTTCAAATATATAATATCTAATCCAGTAGCATATTCAGTCAACCTTAAATTCTACATCTAAAATATGATTGATCAAATGCAAAATGTCATCATCTGAATGAATCATTATTAAACTCATCTGTTATAGCAGTGATCACATTGACTTTCTTTTACTGGGGGGTGGTACAGAACATTTCCATTGTCTCTGGTTCTTCATCTGTTTCAGACTCTTCCTAGTCTTCTCAGTAGGAGGAAGCAGCAAATTGCCTCCTTAAAGCTGCCCCATAATTACAAACAGTCCTTGTTCTCTTTTAATCGCCTCCATAGAGATCATTTTTAATATCTACTAGCAAAGACTACTTTTCTGAGCTCTTAATTCTTTCAGTTCACCAATGTCTAGCTAGAAGGAGCTGCGTTCTCACAGGGGTGTGCAACAGTACCTGTGTACTTCCATTATATTTTTAAAAAATTATTGTAATGCAATAGGAAGAATGGGAGGATTAGAGTTTAAAAGGCTTGTATTCTAATCCCAGCTCTGTCAATTACTAGCTGTTTTACTTCAGGTAAATGGGTTGGAATAATAATTAGGTTAATAGTTACAGAGGTGTGCCGTTATATGAAGAAGGTTATAATCTATATGGTACTATGATTGCAAAATGAACTTTTTGCTTGATTCTTGGGAAACAAGTTAGATTAATAAAATGCTCCAGATTGTCTCACCATGTAATTGAAATGATAATGTTCCGTTATGTATTTTAAAATAATATAAAATTTGGAAAACTAATGAAATGGAAAATAAAGCATTCTCCTCAGTCCTTTTGATTACTAACCTATTGACAACATACAACCTGGATAACACTGCTTGTCTGTTTTCTGTTGCTTATAACAGAATACCTGAATAGGTAATTTATAAAGGAAAGAAATTTATTTCTCACAGTCACGGAGGCTGAGAAGTCCAAGGTCAAGGGGCTGCATCTGGTGAGGGCCTTCTTGCTGGTGGGGACCCTCTGCAGAGTCCCAGGTTGGCTCAGGGCATCACATGGTGAGGGGGCTGAGCCTGCTAGCTCAAGTCTCTCTTCCTTTTCTCATAAAGCCACCAGTCCCTCTCCTGTGATAACCCATTAATTTATTACCCCATTAATGTATTAATCCATGAATGATTAATCCATTCATGAAGGCAGTACTTTGATGACTCCTTTTTAAGGTCTCATCTCTTAATACTGCCACATTGGGGATTAAGTTTCACATAAGCTTTAGAAGAGACAAACATTCAAACTACAGCACTACTATCCTTGCTTTTTTCTTCAAGGTGACATGCCTTTTCCTCATAGCAAAAACAGGAAAAGCCCATTCCTAAATTACATAAAACAGATTATAAAACACATTTATACTACAATTTTAATCATCTGTTATGGATCTATTATTACTGGGTTTAGCCAAATTTTGGAGAAACTGCTCATATTGGGAAACCTGGTGTCTGGTTAGGGACTGATTTCTGGTTCATAGACCATTCCTTCTGTCTGTGTCTCTGTGTGTATTATATTATATTATAATATCAGTATAGGAAGTCTCTGAACGCTGGAAGGTTTAAAAGTTCAAGGTGAGATTCTCATGCCCTGGCTTCTCTTCAGATCAAATAAATTGCTTACATTTTGTGGAGAAGAATAGCCCTGAGATCATAATCAAGTTGTTGATGCTTTGTTCCACTGAATTTCCACGAAGCATAAAGGTTAATCTTGCTTTGTGAATGTTTTTCTCTCTAAAGAAAGAACAGTGTCAACCTGGCCTAGGTTGAGGCAGAACAGTGCAAGAGATATGGTATGAATTCCAGTTAGGTACCTGTTGGCAAGGTCTCCTGGATTGAAATTTCTTTGAGGACAGTAACATGACCACATGTGTTTCCTGTAAGTGGCGTAAGCAACAGGAATTTATTTTTTCACAGTTCTGGAGGCTTGGAAGTCTAAGATCAAGGCGCCAGCCAATTTCACTCCCTGGTGAGGACGCTCTTCCTGGCTTGCAGATAACTGACTTTTAAATGTGTCCCTACATGGGAGAGAGAGAGAGAGAGAGGGAGGCAGAGAGCGAGAGAGAGAGCGAGAGAGAGAGCGAGAGAGAGAGAGAGAGAGAGAGAGAGAGAGAGAGAGAGAGAGAGAGAGAGAGTGAGCTAGCTAGCTCTCTGGTGTTTCTTCCTATGAGAACATTAATCCCATCATGAGAGCTTCATCCTCACCATCTCATCTGAAATTTACTTGGCCTCCCAAAGGCCATATCTCCAAACCACATTGGAGGTTAGAACTTTAATATATGAATTATGGGCGTGTGTGGAAACAGTTCAGTCCACAGAGCCCTGTAGTTTGTTACTTTGTTCACTTGTTTTGATTTTCCAAGGTCTTGGAGGGCTGGTACCGTTTCTCTACCAGATGCTTACTATAGAACAGAAGCCACTTGATTATAAGTAGTGACTAATTACTGTGCTTTTCTCATGGTAAACTGTGGCATTAACTGCACTATAGTTTTATATTCATCTGAAAGCACTTTTTATTGGGAATAAAGAATCCACAGTTTCCTTTAAGTGGTTCTCAACTAATTGTGATATAATTAAAATCCTATAGGAAGTTCTCAAACCACACATAACTCCCCCTTCCTTGCCCCGCCTCTCATACTACTAGATTCTTATATGCCCAGAGCAGAATATGGGTGGAGATTGGCAAAGTGCACATATGCTTACTGAAAATTCAGCTCTCCTATCTTCTGCCATGGGGAGTCAGTTGAACTAAATTCCCAGGAAGATGTTAAATAGTACATGGAATTTTTAAATATATATATATGTACAGGTTGAACTGTTGTAGCCAGCCAATACTGTTATTGAAGAGTGATTTTAATGGTGGAAAAATAACTTGTGGATTGACAAACATTATAAGAACTGAAATTTGGTTTGATAAAGTTTACACATCAAGGCCATCTAATGGCTGGAAGTTTAAAAATAAATTTCATTAGCTTTTCAGTCTTGTCCGCAGTGATTGCCCGCCCATACATGATATGGTGGGGGAAAGGTTTCAGCTCTGAGTCAGAATATCTGGGTTCAGGACAAACTGCTGCTTAATGGCTTTGTGACCTCATCCACATTACTTAACATCTCTAGGTCTCCATTTTCCTACCTGTAAAATCAGCCTTTTGGAGCAGACAATTTCCAAAGCTCATGGAAGCTTTGGCATATGAAAATATGAATAGGTGATCTCTGAATCAGTAGTTCTATTTATGTTTTAATCTTCCTTCATCATTTTATTAGAAGTAAATGTGTTAAGAAATAAATTGATATAGCAGTAGTTTCATCTTTTTTGGTGGTGGTGTTGCTATTTTTGCCTACTAGTTTGAAGGCATTATAAACTTTCCGGGATTATTAGCAATGTAGGTAAGAGGTTGTAGAGATAGAAAATGAACTATTTAATAATTGAGAAATGCCTATATTACATTCTAGGCTTAAATCCAGAAATAGATTCATTTTTAGGTAAATGCAGCTTGCTGCTGGTTTAATTTTTTTTTTTTTTTATGTACTAAACTATTGCCCTCGCAAAAATATCTTTAAAATTGAATTCAGGATTTACATAATTTCACAGAGTATAATATAAAAGATAGTTTTCATAAAATGCAGATTTGTGCTGCTTCAGGGGAAAAACAGGTTTTCAACATATATGCATGACATTATTACAAAATTCTTCTTTAGATAAAACTGGAGACAGAATTTTTTATTTATTAATTTAGTTAGGGATTTCTATATCAGATTTTTCATAACCTAAAAGCTGTGGTGGTTATATTTATTGCTTTTACATATCCCTGGAGATGGCCAAATTTTCAGCAAAAATGTTTTCCGTTCTTTTATAAATAGTTCTCTTTGGATATATATTTTGTATTTTAAAATGTTGCTAGAATATATATTTTATAAATACCACACACAGAAACAAATAATGGAATGACAAATAAATGGAATGACAAAACAAATGTTTTGTCCATATTACAAACATATGTTTTGAAGGAAATGCGGATGGTATATAAATTTAAAACTATCTGAGCTGAGATGCCATTTTTTCTCTCCCTCAATAGGCACTAGTATTGAGCACTAATAATATTTGTGAGGAAAATCTTGGGTTTTTTTTTTCCCCTAGATATTTTACAAATCTTCATCAGATATCCCAGGATGGGGCCAGGCATGTTTGCTCATGCCTGTAATCCTAGCACTCTGGGAGGCTGAGGCAGGAGGATCGCTTGAGGTCAAGAGTTTGAGATCAGCCTGAGTGAAAGAAGACCCTGTCTCTACTAAAAAAAAAATATATGGAAAAAAATTAACCAGGCATGGTGGTGCATGCCTATAGTCCCAGCTACTTGGGAAACTGAGGCAGGGGGATTGCTTGAACCCAGAAGTTTAAGGTTGCTGTTAGCTAGACTGACACCATGGCACTCTAGTCCAAGCAACAGAGTGAGACTCTGTCTGAAAAAATAAAAAAAATGTTATCTCAGGAAGGGCATAAAGTAGTTAAAAGCTTAAAAAGGAATGGCAGGTGAAGACAGAAAAGATTGCATGAGACTTGTCTTTTGAATATGGAATAGCCTTTGTGATGTTAACTAGCTCAAACAGTAATGTGTTTTGTTTTTGTAAAATGTTTTTAAGAGCTAAAACTACTCAGCAAAGAAAAAGTATTAAGTATCATAAATCAAAAAAAAATGATGTGACCCACACTGACCATTAATATGTTATGCCATACCTTAAGTTAATTGTGGATATTTTTGATGGACATAAATGAAAATGTTTGATCATCCCAGTGATAAAAAACCTAGGATAAAGAATCAGGGGGTTTGAAGAATCCATGTCCTTGAAGGTCTTTCACAAGTAACTGTTTGTTCTGGGTGATTTCGATATTCATTAGATGTGTATATGTTTTTCCATATGATCTGGAAAGTAATTGCAAAGAAAACATGCTGGAGTAGTTGTGCAAGAATTGTTTCTTGGTCCCAGATTAAACCAGCTGAATCAGATTCCTGAGGATTGGGGCCTTGAACTCTGCATCAGGTGGTTTCTCTGAATGATTCTTGTTCACACTCAAATTTTAGAGTGACTACATTAGAGACAAGGGAGCAGGACCAATTATCTTTTCAAGTCTCAGCTCTCCAGCGTACTGCACATGTATGAAATAAGGAAGTAATTACTGGCAGGCTAGCTGGTAAAAATTAAGCAAAAATTAAATGTTTGAGTCCATCCAAAGTGTTTAAAATCATACATTTTTCTTTGAATCATTTACAATTACTTCTATTGATATTTCTAATCCCGTATTGAAAGGATTCATGCCCTCTGTATTATTTGTCCCTTTCAAAGGAAGATTTCACATACATACTAAATATTCTTTAATCGCCATGTCCTATTGCTGTACCCAGACCTTCTAATAAAAAAGACATTATGCTATATTTAGCCTATTTGGAAATGGGTGCCTTTTGTGATATTGATGCCAATTTTTCCACTTACCTCATTTGTGTGAATTTCCTATAGCAAATGAAATATGACAAGCTGGCTTCATAAATGATGACTTAGATGGCTTTTCTTGGGGAAATAAGGGAGAGATCTTAAATCCTGTTGTGCCAATCTTTCCCAAATTAATGTATGTTTGTACATCTTTATGTCCTTCAAAATGCCTCTTAAAATATTAATATCACCCCTCAAACTGGGTGCTTATAAATGGACTAATTTTCCGAACCAAAAAAAGCTGGCACATTCAAGAGATTTCATGTGGCCTCTAAGAGATCTTACTGACTAATCAAAGTAATTCTATAAGGATAAACCTTCCAGGCTTTGTGTTAGTTGGTTTGTTTGATTTAAGGAGCCCTTCTTCATTTTCCCCAAGAAATTATGAGCACTAAAAGTTATGCAGCATAGTTGGAAAGTGATTGTCATTTTGTGGCTTAATCACTGTAAAGACAGGTGTATGTTGGGGAAAGGGACTTGACACCAGCTATCATTTGGAAAAGCCATCAGCAATGTGAGATTGAAAGTTCTTAATTGATCTAGATCTATTGTTTGGGAAACCCTAACTCTACGTTTGGTCTGACTGCCAAGCTAAGCTACTCAGAAAATGACTGCTTATTAGACAATGACTACAGTCATGTGTCCTTTAACAACAGGGATGCACCTGGAGAAATACATTGTTAGGCAATTTCATCATTGTGCAGGCATCATAGAGAATACTACACAAACTAGATAGTATAGCCTAGATAGTGTAGCCACACCTAGGCTACACTGTTCGGCTTATTGCTCTCAGGCTACAAACCTGTACAGTATGTTACTATATTGAAGATTATAGGTAATTGTAACACAGTGATGAGTCTTTGTGTATCTAAACACATTTAAACATCTATCCAGGTATGGTGGCTCATGCCTATAATCCCAGCACTTTGGGAGCCTGAGGCAGGAGCATCAGTTGAGGTCAGGGGTTCAAGACCAGCCTGGGGCAATATAGCAAGACCCTATCTCTATACAAAAAATTTAAAAAATTAGTCTATAGTCCTAGCTTCTTGGGAGGCTGAGGTGGGAGGACAGTTTGAGCTCAGAAGTTTGAGGCTATAGTGAGCTATGAGTGTACCACTGCACTCTAGCCTGGGCGACAGAGCAAGACTCTGTTTCAAAAACAAATACACATAGAAAAGATACAGTAAAAAAATGTACAGTATTATAATCTTATGGGACCATCATCTTATATGGTTCATTGTTGACCCAAGCGCTGTTATGCAGCACAGGTCTGTATTCACATGATTACCTCCCTTGCTCTTTCTTTTCTCCTTCTTCCTCCTCACAAAAATGGATTGTTTTTGGAAACATTTTCAGAAATTTGTTTCTATTCTCTGGGTGTTGGGAGATAAATGTAAATCAAATGTACTAGGGTGGACAGAACACTCTGTTTTCATATTTTACTCACTGACTTAGCATTTCTGAGTTTCTCCTCACCTTGTTCCTTCTAATTCCCCATCCAATTTCTTGTTACTCCTTTTGAGTCTCTTTTGCTGTTATTTCACACCTGGCATTGTACTCTCAGTGATTAAAATGTCTGTGTACAGCTCCTAGCGATGTTTTAGATAACAACATCAAATAAATAAGCTATGCAAGTCTTGAATAACACATAAGAATAAAATACGGGTGTGTAGGGCAGTAAGAAAAGCAGAACGGACTATTATTTCATGAACTGTTGAAACGTACATCCATCCCCAGCACTTCAGGCAACTCCAGGCATAGAGTATTGCATGCATGATCCATGTCTTGGCTTTTCATCTGCTCAGCTTGCAGAAATGCCCCTCATCTCTCCTAGTACTCTGTATACATGTCACTGTAATAGTTACCCCAGCGTTCCAAGAGACTCTCTCAAGGATATTTGTCCTTTCTTAACAAAACAAAAACAAAGAGATTAGAAATTCAGAATTGATCACATAATTGTGGTAATTTTCACCTCGTACTACTATTTATTAGTTGTGGGTAATTTTCACCTATTATACCTATTACTACTAAGAAGTCCCACATAGCCTAAAAAAGGCCCAAATGCAGGTTTGGCATTTGGTATTTCAAATTATCCCCAAGAATAAAACACATAGAATATTAAAAATAATGATAATATCCAGTGTTGATGAGCAGATGAGGAAATGAGCACTCTTGTAAATCTGCTGCTGGCTGTTCAAATTGACTCAAGCTTTCTATAATACAAGGCAGTTGGCAATATGTATCAAATGCTTTAAAAATATGCATACCTTTCAAGATAGTAATTCCATTTTGATTAATTTTATCCTAAGAAAATAAGTGTGCAAAAATATATATACAGGGAGATTCATTAAAGTTTTTATTTTTTGTTTAATAGATCATTGGTAACAATAAAATAATTAGGAATAGGGTATTACTTAAATTATGGAACAGAGAAACTGAAAACTACTACTCAATGAATTAAAAGAATGAATTCAACTCATATTAGGTGGAAAAAATCACATAAAATCATATGAATGACATCACAATTTTGTAGATATATTTAAATAAACATGTAAATATATGCACACAGAAGAAAAGTCTGGTAAATTGTACAAAAAAATTACTCTGGTGGTAGGAATACAAATCATGTTTTTTTTCTTCTAAGTTTTCTGGGTTTCATTTCATCTAGTTTTTCTCAGAGAGCCTGTATTACTTTTGTTTCTTCAGTTTAAAAGGTGTTTCTTTGGAACATAATCATGGACACAGAGATTCAATTGCTAATTGCATTTAGTGAAAACATATCATCAACTCAGGCTACAGGGCATTATACATTAGAATAATAATATTTTTAAAAGCATGTTTTCATATTAAATAAGCATATGGAGAATTGATGGCTAGGACTCAATATCTTCAGTTATATAGAATGATTGACAGCGAAAGTAACTGTCAAAAAGGTACTTAGCTGATTACCTTTGCTCTCCAGTTTAATATTCCTCTACTTTGGGGCTCATATATCAATGTCAATTGGCAGAACTAGAGTGTATCACTCAGTAAAAAGTATGTTTTCAATAGAAGGGACCGCACAAAATCATTCTTCATTTAATATATAGCTCAGTGGATTTTGGTCAAATGAATATTTCAGTCATAAATTACAATTCAAGCTTGTCATAAAAATATTATTCTATTGCCTAATTGTCCTGCTCAGTCTCCCTTTTGGTTGCTTTGATTTTCTGTTGTTTACCCTTATTTGTGCTATAGTTGACTTTCTCCAACATTTCATCTCATTTTTATAAATCAAAATTTGTGTTATGCCAGGTAAACTGGTTCTTTAAAAGATCCTTTGATTTAAAATCTCATAAAATCAATATATAATTTATAATTTAACTTTTTTACAAATATGGATTTTCATAAACCCATGGAATCTTGGTTAATGAGATTGCTGGGGCTATCTCAAGGTATGCAAGGCTTTAGTTTTTTTTACTACTTAAAGTTGCATCGGAGGTGCTCTGGGAAGGAAAGTTTGTGATTGGAATAGTATCTTCCTGCTTTTTATATGAAAACTTTCTGTGTACTAGATTCCATGAAGATGTTGAGATTTAGGACAGGCTAGAAACCAAAACCAGAACTCAAACATTTTTGTTCTTGTTTTTAATGTGATTCACATCTTTCCTATAAAATTCAGCCTCTTCAAACTGTTTCAGGCCATGGTGCTCTTTGAAGTTCTAATAAAAAGCTATGGATACATACATAGGTATTTATACATGCATATACATGTATACATATATACATATCACACAAACATGCTGACACAATCTGGTATACAAAATGTTTCATTAAATAATAACATATCAGATAGTTTACAAATTCTCCCCCTACATTTATTATATGTATACCATCTTCCATGAATCATCTTATTTAAATCTCACAATTAACTATTATTACCCCCCTTTTACATTTGAAACATTGAGGCTCAGGTAGTCTAGGCCACTTAAGTATCACACAGCTAGTGTGATGCAGATTTAGTTCTCAATAAGTAAGTAATTTTCACCCGCAAGCCCATCTGTAAATCTAGTTTAAGAATACCTATTTTAGTAAGCAGAATATGGGGGGAAGAGCAAAGAAAGTACAGCATTCTTACCTAAGACTTTGTTAATCAAGTAGAAAGGGAAGCAATATTTATTCAGTTAATTTATTCTGTTAATATGTGCAAGGCACTTACTTAGATTATCGTCTCAGTTACTTTTCCTAAATGTATTGTTGGAGAGATGGAGTCAGTTTGGCTACTTACTGGCCTTGTTATTTTGGGTAAATAAATTAATGTATCTGAGGACTCATTCATTTATTCAAGGTCACAATGCCAGTAAGTAGACAAATTGGGGTCTATGACCCGTGTTTTTACACTTTTCATATCACTTTGCCTAAGGAGATACATTGCATTTTTTTTCTTCTTGAAGTATTTATTACAGGGGTCCTCAAACTTTTTAAACAGGGGGCTAGTTCACTGTCCCTCAGATCATTGGAGGGCCAGACTACAGTTTTAAAAGAACTATGAAAAAATTGCTACGCACACTGCACATATCTTATTTTGAAGTAAAAAAACAAATGGGCAAAAACACCCGCATGTGGCCCACAGGCCTTTGTTTGAGGATGCCTGATCTATTAGAAGTAGATTAAACATACGAAAATTAAGTAGGAAATTTTCTTTTCTTTCCTCTTATACTATATTCTCATCATACATTGTAATATAAGCTTTGAGAGAAATTAAATTCTTAGTCTAATCTTACCATTCTTCCCTGATGATTTAAATCAAAAGACCAAAAAATAGATTCAATTTCAAATTCTTACTGAATCCAAATCAGTTTCAGAAATGTAATGGGAGTTTTTATGAAAGTACATTGTGCTTAGTCTTCACACATTCATATTTATTTATTTATTGTTTTTGCAAGTAGGTGGATGTTTATCATATGAAAGAATATCAAGTAAATCAGTGATAATTGCTCAATCCTTGAATTTTAAAATATTGTGCATTCATATTTTAAGTAATTACTTTTAAAATATTGTAGTTGGCACAAAAACTACTTAGTACTGTCAAATTATGTCCCAAGGATTTTTTAAAGAAGTGTTTTCATGAAAAAAAAGGTCAGTTTAAATTTACTGTGCAAGACAGAGATGAGATACATATTTTATGATGTACCTAAGAAGGTCGTAAATTAATGTGCAGAGCAGAATATGCAAACCTGAGATAAACCTTTTAAAACATTTATGTTTGGTTGGTTGGTTTTAAGAATATTACCAGTGACCAAGTATTAAATTTATTTAATATCCTATTTTATAAATGCCTTAAAATATTCATTTTAGTCTTCATATTTTTTCTCCAGAAGGGTAGTCTAGTATGATCTATTTCTTTATGTAACTTAAAAATCTGTTTCAGAAGAATACTTTTTAGTTAAATGACTAGGCTCTGTGACTTTTATATCGAGAAAAGTTGCTTATTTTGCAGAGCTGTTCATATGGGAAATTGTTAAGTCTTATGATCTATAGCAATACAATTTCAAATTTATCTTTCAGGCAAAATCTATTCTGATAGTGACCAAGTTATCTTATGTAAATTTTTTTTGTGCACAAATACCATAGTGGTCTAAAATAGTTATTGGGTCTTCAAAGATTGCTTGGCTTCTTTCTTGAGAGTAGTTGAAGTCAAAAGAAGATGGTGGCTCACCTTCATTTAGGTCACTTACATTGGTGTTTCAAATGGTGCTCCCAAAATAGTAACTTTCTTCCACTATGAAAGACCTGATCACATGGACATTTTGAATTTACAAGTATAGTAGCAGACATAGTGCAAGATTGGTACAAAAGTGACCAGCCTGGCAACATAGCAAGACCCTGTCTCTATAAAAAAATTAATTAATTAATTAATTAATTAATTAATTAATTAAATAAAATTAGCCAGACATAGTAGCACAGTGGGACACAGCTATAGTCCTAGCTACTCCAGCTACTTAGAAGGCACCACTATGGTATTTGTGCACAAAAACAAATTACTACAAGATAACTGGGTTACTATCAGAATAGATGTTGCCTGAAAGATAAATTTGAAATTATATTGCTATGGATCATAAGGCTTAATAACCTCCTGTATGGACAGCTCTGTCAAACAGGCAACTTTTCTTGATATAAGAAAAGATTTTGGGAATAGAAGTGACTTCTCTCTTCATATTGCTGAGGAGGCCCAGTTCTTTCATTTTTAAATTTCCATTCTTTGCTTTTTTTACTCCTTGTTACCCCTTCTTTGTTATTCTTTATATTATTTACTCACAATTTTGTTTCCTTTGTTATTCCTTTCTTTGTTTTAGTTCAAACCCCAACTGTATCCTTATTATGTGACTTTGAGCAAGTTATTCAACTTTTCTCAGTTGGTTTCTACACTGAAACAAAAAGAAATTTTTGTGTGATCATAGCTCACTGCAGCCTTGAATTCTTGGGTCAGGAGATCCTCCTGCCTCAGTCTCTCATGTAGTTGAAATAGCTGGGACTATAGGTGCATGCCACTGTGCCACCATGTCTAGCTAATTTTAAATTTTATCTTTTATAGAGACAGGGTCTTGCTATATTGCCCAGGCTGATCTCAAACTCCTGTCCTCAATCGATCCTCCTGCCTCGGCTTCCCAAAGTGCTGGGATCACAAGAGTGAGCTATCATGCTTGGCCCAAAAAGAAAATTTTAAGAGTATCTATTTCAGTGGGTTGTGAGCGAAAAATGAGGTAATCCCAGGTAAAATGTTTATCTACCCAGAGATCCTTAGTTAACATTCAAAAAATGATAAATATTGTTTTCTAAGATATTCTTAAAAATAAAAGAAAATAGGTAAAATATTGTAGTTGTTATATTTGTCAGGAAGAACCACAATATATTTGCCTTGCAATGATGCGTAGTTATTGTGACTGTCTGCAATTAGAGCAAATTGAGAATGCATACCTTCTTGGTTAAGATGTCTGTACCAAAAAAATCTCAGAGATAGATACAAGTACAGGGGTAGATTTTAGCATCAAAAGAATACTGAAATAGTAATGGAGGCCTTGGGACTATTTTCAATACTTTCAAAAATCTAGTATAAATTAATACATCTTTATCTTAAATGGGAAATCAAATTAATAATTACTTAATAACTTGATTACAATATGTTTAAAATCTAGAGGTCTATATGTAGAGTTGATATGGTCTTACGTGTTTGAAAACCTTATGCTACAGAGGATATTTGAAGTCTTTTATGGAAGCTCTTGACAATTTAGCAGAAAAACTGTAATTATTTTAATTTTATTATTTTATTTTATTTTATTGTTGTTATTGTTTCAAACTCATGCTATTTATTCCATCATCCATTTTTTTTATTTCAGCGTATTATAGGGGTCCAAATGTTAAGATTACTGTATTGCCCATATCCCCCCTTCCCCCTCCCACCCGCCTGACACCTGATAAATGTTATTCCTATATGTCCACTTAAGTGTTGATCCGTTAATACCAATACTAATTTGCTGGTGAGTACATATGGTGCTTGTTTTTCCATTCTTGAGATACTTCACTTAGTAGAATGGGTTCCAGCTCGATCCAGGAAAATACAAGAGGTGCTATATCACCATATAATTATTTTAAAAACAATATTAGAATGAGAATCCAATGATTCTCATAATTCACTCATTTAATACTTCCAGAAGGGCAAATAGAACATTATGGTTTAATTTTAAATTAATTGATTTATAATTTGTACAACTTTGCTCTAGACTGATAAAATAGTAGTTTAATTTGCACTGTGGTAGAATAGCGATGTGTATCTTTTTTGTGTCTACAATTTTACAGGCACTATTAGGTGACTTATATACATAATCTTTCATTCTCACAGTAATGGGCAAGGTATGAATTATTATGCCCAGTACAAACAGGAAGCACTTGACCTTCAGATTGGTTCTAGAAAGTGACACATTTAGGAAGTGCTAGAAGTACTCTTCAGTCTCCTTCCCAAGAAAGCATCCTCTCATCCCCACAACACAGAATGCTCATCTTGTGTGTTCACATAGCACTCTGTGCTTCTATTATTATACTATTATGTTTATTTCAAATAGACTTTAATATTTAGAGCAATTTTAGGTTTACAGCAAAATTGAGTGGAAGGTACATTGACACATTACTATCACTCAATCTCTAGTTTACATTAAGGTTCATTCTTGGGGGTGTATGACAAATATATTATGGGTTTTGACAAATATATTATGACAAGTGTTCACAAATACAGTATCATACAGAATAGTTTTACTGCCCTAAAGTTCCTCTGAGCCCTGCCTGTTCAATTCTCCCTTACCCCAACACCTGATCTTTATATAGTCTCCATGGTTTTGCCTTTTCTAGAATGTCATATACTATAGTTGGCATCATATAGTACGTAGTCTTTTTAGGTTGGCTTCTTTCTATTAGTAATATGCATTTAAGTTTCTTCATGTCTTTTCATGGCTTGATAGCTCATTTATTTTTAGTGGAGAATAATATTCCATTGTTTGGATATACCGGAGTTTAGGTGTTCATTCATTCACCTGCTGAAGGACATTTTGATTGCTTCTGCTGACTGTTCTATATGAATTCTGTTTACTTATGCCTTTTCCTACAGTGTACTGTGCTTCTTCACAGTGAGGACTGTGCTTTATCCTCTTGGTATTTCCAGTGCCTGCCCATGGTTGTGCCTCAAAAGATACAACCTGGAATGCTCCAGGGTTTGCCAGCCTGTGAGGATATAGGAATTAACACCAGCCATGAAAGCCCACATTCTGGTGGTGTTTCTTGCACTAGGTCTTTTTTAAAGTTCTTGGGAAGGGTTCTGTGTATGCAGGATGCTCTGACTTCCTGCTCAGTACTGGTTAGTTGCCAAGTTGTGTGAAGCTAGTGAATACCATTGCTACTGGTACCACTGTCCATCAGCAGAAGTCTGTGTTCCTCCTTTGGGTGCTGTAGATGGGTACTTCTCTAAGGCAGCAGAACCCAGAAGATGATGTTCAGTGACTTTATTTTGCTCAGGTTATTTTAGCTTTGCATTTGGTAGAAGAAAAATTAATTTTTACAAAGAGAAAAAACTTTTAAAGAATTGTGAATTGCCCTTAGTTTTTAATTCCATCAGAAATGTGTGGAAGGTTGATATCAGCCTAGACTTCCAGTTTTTGAATCTTTTGTGGCTGGAGGCAGGAAAAACAGTAATTCACAAATTATTGGAAATAATCATGTAGCTGTAAGAGTAATGTGATATTTATCTGTGGGAAGATTGGAGGTTTTTTATTGTTGTTCTGGGCGTGGGTATCAGAACAAGTAAGATATCCGTTCCTTGTTTTGCGAACAGTGATAACCTTAATGAAGTAATCAAAATATCAATATTTCAGAGGGGAATGTCTGATATATTTTGTTTAATAATACCAAGAGCTATTCTATTAGAGTTAAGCTGGTAATATTTACAGAGTTTTTGTGTTTTTTTTTAAATGAAGGTGAAATGACTGTGAGTTTTCGCCTTATACTGCAAAAGAGGTGTTTGGGGTTCCTTAGAATGAAAATGAAGAACAGTGGGAACAGAAGTTTAAGAAAAGATTATGATTGTCAGGTATCCATGTTTTAACCAGGCAGTTCAGTATTCTGCCCTGTATTTTGATGAAAGATGTTTCACAGAAGTGACATGTTTCTGAGTACCCTTGCTCCCTAGGCATGTACTATGTATGCTTGATCCTGTGAGATGCTTGGTTACAAAATCTCCCTACATGATTTGACATTTTATTTGAAAGTATATGGCAGCCCTAATTGGGGAATAGACCTTCTGTCTTCCCCAGCCCTCTGTTAGGCAGCAACACAGAAACTCCCTTGTGGGTCCACTTTCTGTCATGCAAATCAGCCATGCTCATTCACCCCTGGAAGACATTCTACTACTATTAAATCGGAATGATTGAATCAGTACATGAACCTAGGTATACCTGACTATCAGAATTATCATTTTCTATCATAACACAGTGTGTTTCTGTTAAACATTTTTTAATTTGATGTAGACTAAAAAAAATTGTTATTGAGCCAAAAGCATATGTTAGCATGAACGACACCACATAACCTGGTGAGTCCTTGAGAGGATTTGTCCCCAGAGTGAACAGAAATGACCAAAGAGAAGCCTCTCCCTCCTGGCCCAGGGAAACCATTTATCTGGGATGGGGCCTGGCTAATGACCTCAGCTGTTGTTTGCAGGGTTTATGGTTGCTTGCAGTTGCCACCTGCCTTTGCATTCTGAATGCTTTTAAAGAGCCACTGGTGACTATTTTTTTATTGTGGTTTGCCTGCCCGAGTCATTTCCTGGTTATTGATTTTGATGTTTTGCTATTTCATATTATGTTGGTCAGTGTCTGTGAGTTGAGTTGCCTGGGGAAAAACTACTTTGGTCTTTGAAATCTTTTTCCATCCAAGATCCTGATGGGAAGAAGAGGTTGGGGGCTACAGTGAGCTTGGTTGTTTTTGTTTATTTGTTTATATTTAACTCTAATCTCATGACAGATTTTATGAGCCTGATCTTGATATCACTTCTGTTTGATAACCTAGTTGATTTAGCCCAAATCTCTCATTTTGAGTTTGGCACAATCTGCTCTTTCAGATAGGGGAGTAAAAAAACCTTAATTTGGAATCAGGTTCTCCAAATTACGTAGGCTTTTCCTGTTAATATACTCTGATGTTAGGGGTGGGTTTTAAATGGGCAGTAATTTATACCTTTCCTCATCTTTGGGCTAAGTGGATTTGAAATGATTTGTGTATGCATCACAATGGGAGATGAACCTTGAGTGTAGAATTTTCCTCTTTTTCCTACCTACTTTCTTCATCATTCTCCCATAGTGACATTTCTCATGGCCCTGAAGTTTTCTATTAGGTTTTATATTAGAGTAAAATGAACCGTCAACAAACTGAGATAAATTTTGAATGCTGATTCCAAATGAGACCCTGGATAAATCACATCTTCTTATGTCTTCAGTTTTTTATCAAAAAGAATTTTAAAAAGTTCTAAAGAACTTTAAAATACTTATTTAAAATACATATTTTCATGTACAATTTCATTCAAATATTATGCAACCAATAGTCTTAAGACATCAAATAACTTATAATTCTATTTATAAAATTGTAAATAATTTTTAGTCATTTCTGGCCCCTTGGTCTAAGTATGTCACAAATGCTTCAAATTAATCCATGATTGGCTTGGTTTGTAGACTTACTTTTGCTTCCCTAAATCATTTGATGATAGATATTGTGCTTGGCTAAACACTATATGATATAATAGCTGAAGGATGACTGGGAAGGTCATTAAGCTTATCTCTGGTTGTTTTTAGGAAGTACTGTATTCCATTTATAAACCATGTAGATGGTCCTCTCTTTTTCTTCTTTATTTGTTTTGTTTTTTATTTCATTAGATTTAGGGGTACAAGTGGTTTTTAGATACATGGATGAAGTGCACAGTAGTAAAGTCAGACCTTTTAGTTTACTCATCTCCCAAATTAGTGTACATTATTCCTAATAGATAATTTTTGATCCCTCACTCCTCTTCCATCCTTCCCCTTCTGAATCTCCAAAATCTATTTTACCACTCTATATGACCATGTATACCCATCATTTAGCTTCCACTTATAAGTGAGTACATGTAGTATTTGTTTATTTGTTCCTGAGATACTTCACCTAAGGACATAGCTTCCAGTTCTATCCAAGTTGTTGCAAAAGACATTATTTTATTATTTTTTATGCCTGAGTAGTGTTCCATGGTGTGTGTGTACACACACACACACATACACACACATACAACATTTTCTTTATGCACTTATCAGCTGATGGGTACTTAAGTTGATTCCATAGCTTTGCGATTGTGAATTATGCTGCAATAAACATGTGAGTGCAGGCGACTTTTTGATATAACTTCTTTTCCTTTGGGTAGCACTGTTCTTTATAAAGGTTGTACTAATTTACATTTCTACCAACAGTGTGTAAGCATTCCCTTTTCACTGCATCTGCACCAACATCTATTGTTTTTTGACTTTTTTATAATGGCTGCTCTTTTACTTCCCTCTATGCATTTGTGTGTCCATCAGTTAGTTCCAATTTATTAGAGAGTACATGTGGTGTTTGTTTTTCTATTCTTGAGATACTTCACTTAGGATAATGCTCTCCAATTGCTTCCAAATTACTGCAAAAGGTATTTTTTATCATTTTTTATGGTTGAGTAGTACTCCATGGTGTGTGTGTGTGTGTGTGTGTGTGTATATACACACACACACCACATTTTGTCAGTCCACTCTTGAATTGATGGGCTCTTGTGTTAATTCCAGATCTTTGCAATGAACACTATTTAGGTGATGGAAGCATTTATAGCACTGACTCAAGCCATGTAACCAAAACATTTGTACTCCCTTAATATTTTGAAATAAAAAATTAAATAAACAGAACAGAAAAAATAGTGGCCATTCTGATAGGAGTAAGGTGTTATCTGCCTGCTTCAGCCTCCCAGAGTGGTGCAGCCTACCATGTTGTTTTGATTACTATAGCCTTGTAGTATAATTTTGTTTGCCTGGTGAGTAACAAATGACTCTCCGCGAGAATGTAGATCTTGATCAGTGGAATTTCATTACTATCAGCAAGTTTGGAGAGCACTGGGAATATTCTCCAAGTCAGTATCTTCTAGAGGGAAAGTGGAATGGAGTTTTTAATGGGCAATAAAGAAAGAAAAAATGTGTCATCATGTAGGGGAGAGATTTCATTTGCATAGGTATGGTGAGTCTATCATGCTAGCACATAGGTTGAATATTATGGTAATGAAGCTATAGATCCTCCTGGAGTGGAAACTTTATCATGGTAATGTGGAAAGTTCATTTGAGTTCATCTATAAGCTTCCAAGTTCTGTCAGGGGCTAGTTTTAGCAGACTGGGTAGCTGCAGGTTTTACAAGCTGCAAAAACAGGCAGATGCAAAACAGGTTGATTGGTCAAGGTGGTTGAATTCCTCCAGGATCCCTGGAGACCTTTCCTTCCTACTTACATTTGGACCAACAGCATGAGTATCATCCGGGAGCTTGTTAGAAAGGTTAAATGTGAAGTCCCATTCTAGACCTATAGAATTAAAATGAGCAGTTTAATAAAATACACACATTTAAGTTTGTGAAGCACTAATCTAAAACTCTTACTAATAGAAAATAATCTATTTTAGAAGAAAACAAACAACAAAATTGCTCTACCCCAATGAAATTGCCTCTTGATTTTCCTTCAGGTTTTGAATATGTTTCAAAATGATTACAGTGTATAAGTAAACTATTCTCCTTGGTCTTGCTTGTTCTGGTCCAGTTATAAGCCTAGCCATGGAAATATATGTACTCATTCATTTTCCTCAGACCAATTTTTCTTAAATGTGGTCTCAGACCAGCAGCATCCATCGGCACTACCTGGGAATTTATTAGGTGTTTACATGTCCCAACCAAGACCTATTGGAGGGTGGGGCCCAGCAATTTTTGTGTAGAAATCACTCCTGGTGATTTTGATGCCCTCTAAAGTCTGAGAACCAATGTCTTAGTTTTTCTGAAACAGAATTATATTTGAATCGTGTCCATTATACTTTACCATAGAGCCTTCATTGAAAGGATTGTTCCTTTGTTTTGCAAATAAGACAGTGTATAAATGTGTAGACAAATGTATGATGTGAACTTCAGTTTCATTGAAAACAAGCCACAGTCCTCAAAATAGGAACATAGCAGCTTCTTGTAAAAGTGGCTAATTCTTTGTAAAGGGTTGGCTATGGTGTTGGCCCTCTTGTCATCTTGGCTAACTTTCTCTATCCCTTTTGACATTTCATTATATTTGGTTGCCCCTTTTTACACTCTCCTTGTGAAAGGCCTTCCTTTGCCTGGTTTTCTGATATAGTTTTTTCCTTGCTCTGGCTGACTTTGCCCTTTGACAGGTCTCTGACTTCCCTTCTCCACAGCAATCATCCCCCAGCTGCCCTGCAGAGTCTCATAGTTGTGTTCTAATAAAGATTAAATACATGCTGTGCATGCAGGATAGTGTCCTTCAACTCTTCTTTATGCCATTGTGTCTAGTGTGGAGAAGATTAGCCTTCTTGAAAATTGCTCACAGAATGCTTTTTCTCCCATAGTATTTCAATGCATGGCTCTCCCGTCTGATTTTTAGCATTGGCTGATGTGTGCTCTTGTGTTCTTAAACCAGAAGCATAGGTTGGTCATCTCTTTCAAAGTTAAAAAACAAAACAAAACAGAATAACTTATACCTGTCAGGAAGGATGAATAATTTTATCTTGGGACATTTCTAGGGAAACCAGAATAGTTTTTTGTTTTTTAAAATCAGTTCCAGTGTATATTACATCTGGCATAAGTCCTGGAATGATTTTCACTTTGCTAGTTATTGGAGCAACCTGATTGAACTGTGACTGTACCCCAGAGCTTGTAAGATTTTATGGGGTATGTCTGTGCCTTAGCTATTCTGCTAAGCTACCCTTAGTCCACGTGCTTTCTTCAGGCATTCAGCTGACAATATGATTATACTATTGAACTTCCTTCCCTGATGAAATAAGGAACAATTTCCTAACTCTAGATCTGACTGTATGGTTTCATTAGTGTCAATTAGACTACTATTAATTTAGCTTTAAAAATACTCATAGCTTTTGGAATAAAAAATTACATTCATTTTTTATTTTGTCTCTCGTCTTCCCTTTTTAATATCAAAAGGCCAAGTACGTTATTGATGGAAAAAGGGTAACTTGTGACAAGAGAGCAATTAGTATAAAGACCATGACTAATTAAAATAAATGTTCTCATTTTTTTAGAATTGAGGTTGCTCCCCTGGATTGTTATTTTTTCTTTCTTCTGTAAGCTATAAAATTGTAATGTGATTATTTTTATATTAAAACATTTGAGAAAATATCAAGTCCCCATCAGAAAAACACCCTTTATTTCTTTTTGGTATTTTTCATCAATGCCCTATAAAAATGAGTTTGAAAATAGGTGAGTGGCAACCAGTGCATGAAATGAAAGTGAAAGCAGGGAGGTGTTTTTGAATACAAACTCTGGTTTTCCAAGTTTCCAAGTTTGGCCTTTGCATAAACCTTTCTCCATGTTCACCATGGCATAATCCTGACCATGAACATTTTTGTTCCTCTTTATTACTATTTCCTGACTGGAGAAGTGGGGAAATAAAAAAAAATTGGATTAAACAACTTGATCAGGGAAGCTGAAGAGCCAGTAAAAGTAAAATCAAAATGGCAAAGTTTGAATTCTAAAACATGTTCCTGGATTCCTACTTAAATGAAACTTGTTACAGCTCAATGTCTGTCTATTGTATTATTGATTTATCTGGAAGTTTTCAAATTTCTGTTTGGCAGTCCTAAGTAGAGACAAGATACCAGAAGCATTAAGGATTGAGACAAGTTCTGTTAAAGATTATCTCCCAACTCAGCACTTACATTGTGGAGTCTACAGTGAACTGAATTGTACACCAACTGATGGCTCCTGTCAATCTGATGCTATGTTCAATACACATTTGTACTGGAGCAAAGAGGATGTGCTCATGCCAAGTTCAAATACATAAAGCCAAATTGATAGAGACACAGTGCAGTTAAGAAAACAGACGCTGTTACTTTTGTCAGTGATGGGGAGACATTATTTCATTCAGTCAATATAGATAGATAGACCAATAGTTACTTAAGATAACTTGTATTATCTGTACAACATCATAACATATCTTTAGCTAGTAAAAGCACATGAGTAATGGAGCCTGAGCGGTACTATCTCCATGTCCCATGGTTTGCTACATCTCTAAAGCAGGTGATATTGGTTATGCCTATGAAAATAGATTTGAAATCTCAAAATAGATTTGAAGTCTGTACTCACTGTTGTTGCCAGGATGTGTAGGCACAATTGTTAGAGGTGTGGAGTATCAGAAAGGAATGAACAATATTAGTGAAATCAGAGAAGGTGCAGAGTTTGTTGATATTTCATTAATTTTGCCTGAGATCTACTAAATTGCTGGCCAGATGATATAAAATTTGGCAGTAGAGCAATCTAGGATGGTGGATCTGTTGTTTCTATGCTGAGTGGTGAAAGGGAGAGATGCCTTGCAAATGTTTTAGGAGTTTATAGCCTTGAGCTGAATAAAGAGAGTCTTTATTCTGGGGATGCAACTTAATAATAGGAAAGAAGAAATAGGATTTTTTTTTTTATTTCTAAATTTGTAAAGTAAAGTTTTACTAACTTCATTAACATCAGGAATTTGACCATTCTTCCATTTCTTCATTTGGTAACCTCCTGACCAGGGAGGCTGTTCGGGGAATTCTTCCCTTACTTCTAGGACTAGGTTAGATGTTCCCAAGGGAGGCTCCCCACACAAGTTGTAAACTTCCCAGGTGAGTCTGGCACTAGCCACACTGTATTGACATTGCTTGGTTTATTGTTCTCTCTTCTGCTAAATTATTGTAAACTTTCAGAAGACAGGAAATATATATGTCTTGTTTACTATCATATCTATAGCACTTGACATTTAGTGTTTCCTAAATACTTATTATGGAGCAAATACTTTATTACATTGAAGCCTCACTTAGGACTTCAGTATTTTCCTTTTTTTCTTTATATATCAATACTTCCTAATGATTAGACTCTGTGTCTTGAGAGCCCTACCACTCAGTCATAACTTTCAAGAAAATCAACTAAACTGCTTAAAGATTTCTACAAATGTGTCAGTTCTTAGGTGGTTTGTGTTTAAAATAATTTTTTCTTTATAAAGGTCATGCATTCCAAATTTACAGTTCGGAAAATGTAAATCTTACCTCAGTAATGATCTGAGCATTTTGGGTTATTGTGGTTAAGATTTTGTGATATATAAACTGGGAATGTCCTTGAAGGACCCATAGAAGATGATCTCTGTAGCTGAACCTCTGGCTGTATAATCTTTGTAAAACCACTTAATCTCTCTGAGCCTTTTGTCTACTAATAAAATGTAATCATAACTTGGTTTTTTTTTTTTACTGTTTTCATTTTCAACTCAATTTTTTTTTATTTCATCTGTTTTTTTTCCAAAAATTAAAACTATATATGTAGAATCCCTATGAAACTGTAAAATTCTATTCAAATGGTTTAAAGATTTCAGACTTTGATATCCTTTTTGTATTATGCATATATAAATTAAAGCTCTGTGAACATGTCAGAATTAGCAATTTGGAAGGCATTCAGGACTCCTGCTGCTTGAGACAGACAGAACAGAATCTAGCTTAAGCAACAATGTAACTTGATCGATCACCTGCTCAGAAAGGAGGATCAAGGATACACAGAGACTGGGCACTGAGATCGAATTCCCTGGCATTGTGACTTCCCAAGAAAGAGGTGCTGCTTGCAGGCGTAACAGCACACCTAATTAAGCTTTGGTAGTGGCTAGGCTTAAAAGTTTAGCAGTGACTCTACATATTTGCACCAGTCTTTACCTTTTTTTTTTTTAGTAAATATACATCCTTAAATGGTGTGAGCAGATAACCGGCTTTGCTGGGTCTGCCGTTATGTGCTGAAGGAGTTGACATGATCATACTGACCAATGGTAGAGTTTATCAAAGTCAGAATTTACAAAAGTCTGATCAAAACAATGATTAAATGTTATTGCTTGCTTCTATTTCAAGAAACAAAGTTTACAAACTACCTATTACAATTAATTGTCAAAATAACTCCGTTTGGGGGCTTATTAGTTATAAGGTGAGGCAGTGGTAAGAAGATAACACGAAGAGAAACATGCTTAATTAAAACTGGAATTTGATGGAAGGACTGGTGGAGGAGGGTGAGTAATATACTGATTAACCTTTTGGTTTATGTAGTTGAGCAAGTCATTAGGTGACTAGATTGCACTCTGAGTAATAGTTGTGCATTCACAATCAGTGCCATTATGTGGAAATGATGTTCAGTACAAGAAAAAGGAGCATGCTTAAAAATGTGTTTGAGCAGAAAATCATCTTTCAAGAAATCATTCAATGATCCTCTTATAAAATATAGATGATGCTGTTTCTTTCATCCGTGTAAATATAAGAACTATCAGTTTTCATGTTGTATGATAGCACAACCAACCTCTGCATTCATGTCAATTAAAGCTCATTTTTCTAATCATTGTTGAATGATCAATTTTCTTTGCAACACTGTATATCTTCCAGACGAGAAAAATCACAAGAAGGAAAATGGCATTCTCATAATGTGCCAAAAGCAGACAATTTTGAAAATGTAAAACAGCTGAGCTCACTTGACATTTCTTGATGTCATCTGCCAACAGAGAAGACTGTTAGAAAGCTCCCTTTCCTGGTGATATTTTTCCAGAATTATGCCAAACTTAGAGAATTACATATAATTTTACTAAAGAGGAGATGGGCCAAAAAGGGATACTTCTATTTCAAAGTCTACTAGTGCCTAGAAAATAAATGCCAAGTAGTATTGCATCTGTTTCTTTTAACTAGCCCTGTCACACACTTTCTTAATGGGACCTAGATGGAAGCATTGTTTTTCATATTCATGTGAGGACTTGAAAGAGTTCATAAATTATGGTTGTTGAGTCTAGCCTTAAGGTGGCAATGAACTGAGGTGATGTAGAGGTATACAACAAAAATAGAAATTTCTAAAGCATATGAACAGTGGGATCTTCAGGGGAGATATAGCAGGAGGCTAATAGACATATAATCTTAATGCTTCATTTTTTGCTCTAACGAAATAAGATTAAGAATATGCCAAATATTAATATATGGCTTCTGGCATATGTACACTTTTTGCAGAAAGAAAAGCAAGACAAGAACCAAGTAGGAAAAGGAAATCCCTCCTTTGGGAGAATAAATTTTAGTAACACTTCTGAGTTAAAGCTTGTAAGGAAGTTCTACTTGTAAGGAAAAGTTATCAGTATGACTTTTTAAAGATGTTTACTCTAATTTTAGCTAATATGTAAACATATGTTTTCAACATTTTGGTGTAGTGTTCAGGGAGACAGCCCATCCAAGAGGCAAAAGGACTTACAGATGTAAGACCCATTTTCTTAATGATATTCAAGACAAAATCTGTTTGTTATACACAGATGTGCAATGACATTTACGAAATATATGCTGATATTTTTGAATTAGGCACACTTTGAAATGTGCCAACCTGCAGGAAATTATGTCACCATAGCAGGGCTTCCAGCAAAATCCATCTCAGTAGCTTGCCAGAGACTGAAGCTTATGATTGAGGGCCAAAATCTGATGTGTTTTGAGCCACGCTGAGATGATATGGACCTTCCTACATGATGAAGAGCCCATTGGAAATGTATCTCGTTAGTCAATGGCCACTCAGCCTCTGTTTCCTTTTCTAAAGAATCACAAATAATCTGTTTAATAATTTTTAGTCTAGAATTATTTTCTGGCCTTCAACATCAATTAAATTATACGAGACCTATTTATAATAGAATTAAGGGCTATCCTGAAATGAAGAATTGGGAGACATTTATAGCTAAGAGCATCAGATAGGAATATGTATGAGTTATTCATTCAGCAAACATTTATTGGCCCTTTATTATGTGCCAGGAACTGGGAATACAAAGATGAAGAAGACACATTTCTTGCATTCAAAGAGCTCTGTGCTGTTGTTAGACAGTTTTCTTGTCTTATTAACATACTCTTAGTCATTCTTTATCTTAATTTTCCTCTTAACCTCACAGCCAGCCTAAATCTGGATGCATTTCACCAGAATGCTTCTTTTTATTCTTCTGAGTTAGTGAGCCAATTCCATGACTACTCTAAACATTTTTTTTTCTTTTTTAACTCTCATAGAATTCATTGTCATTACCCAACAGGTTAGTGCTAATTTGTTGTATGTTTTCCTATGTATTTATAAGATGGTAACACCTTAAAGGACATTAATAAATGACTTATATATTAGGCGACAGGTACCACACTGAGTATCTACCATAAGTCTTTAAAGAGACTAATAAAAGCTTTAATTAATTGCCCAAGGCCACATATACTCCTGTATGGAAAGGCAAAATGCCCACAGCATGCCAAACTCCAAATTATTGGCTTATTGTATATGTTGTCTCCTGCCTTTATTTCTTTTAAATTCTTTGGAGTCTTGTTCATAGAGCATTGAGACATCATTTCCTTTATTAAAGTCAAGTCAACAAATGGTATCACCATTTTTCTAGACATCTGGCCTTCTGATGTAGAGTCTGTGTCTAAATCATCCTTTTTGTACAGTGTTCCATATAGAATGATGGTACCTCAAAATAATGGTCATTTTTTTAATACTCAATCATGTATGACTTACTCCTCTCTGTGTTGATCCTTTAGCTACTGTAAAATTTTATAGTTCAATTGATCCTTTTGGTGATCCAATTCTATTTCTTTCCAATTTGGTAATTCTGTCTCTACCATTTCATCAAGTGGTTTACTTGAGCACTTTCTATAATGGAAAACTTCTTAGTACAAGATTCCCCCATTGCTATATTCCTTTTGTCTTTAAGTTGAGTATTAATTACTAACCCTATTAATTCTTATTACTGGTCTTGATTTTGTCCTTGAAAAGTCAGAAGAAAATGACTCTTAATTCACCAGAACCATTATCTGGTGGACTGGTTCAAATTTACATTTAGCTGGGTGTGGCAGTGTTTGCCTATAATCCCAGCTATTGGAAACCTGAGGCTGGAAGATTGCTTGAGTCAGGAGTTCTGGGCTGTAGTGCACTATGCTCATTGGGTGTCTGCACTAAGTTCGGCATCAATGTGATGACGTCCTGGGAGCAGGGGACTACTGAATTGCCTAAAAAGGAGTGAAATTGCCTAGTCAGAAATAGAACAGGTCGAAATTCCTGTGCTTATCAGTAGTGGGATTGCACCTGCGAATAGCCACTGCACTCCAGCCTGGGCAACATAGGAAGACCCTGTGTCTTAAAAAAAAAAAAAAAAAAAGGAAAAGAAAGAAAAAATTTTACATTGAGATGGAACAATTAAGGTTTTTAGCTTAAGATATAAAATAAAATAAAGGTGAGTATGTAAGTAAAGAGGAAAATTCAAGAAAGTTAGCTTGTAGCAGCAAGGAGCTACTTGAACAAAATCTATATCTTGTATAGCTTTGTATCAGTAGTTCCTGGTAGAGTTCTTGGCATTTAATAAGGTCTCAATAAATGCCTACAAAATGTTTGGAATAAATGTCTCCTAATTATTCATTTCACAATAGCCTTTAATTCTATTAAAAACAGCTCCATTGAAATTACTTGAAGTCTAATAAACCCATCAAATATCTTAGGTCAATTATTGAGTTTTCCCTTTCTCCCACCTAGACCTTCCAGAGTGTTAGGATTACAGGTGTGAGCCACCATGCCTAGCCCTTTGTAAAGTTTAAATGGAAATTAAACATCATGCTTCCAAACAACCAATGAGTCAATGAGGAAATTAAGGGAGATAAAAAAAAACAAAAAAACCCCACCAAAACGTTTTGATAGAAACACAAATGGAAGCACAACATACCAAAATATATGGGATATGTGAACATTTATAGCAATCAATTTCTATATCAAAAAAGAATAAAGATCTGAAATAAACAACCTAATGTCACACTTTAAGGAACTGGAAAAACAAGAACAAACTGAAACAAGGTTATTAGAAGGAAGAAAATAATAAGAATCAGAGCAGAAATAAATAGAATAGAGAAAAAATAGAAAATATCAACAAAATTGAGTGTTTTTTCTTTAAAAAAATATAAACAAAATGACAAACCTGACTAAGAATAAATGAAACAAGGCTTAAATAACAATGAAAGGAGATATTATACCTGACACAATAGAAATATAAAGAATCATGAGCCTATTATGAACAATTATGCATCACTAATATGAGTAACTTAGAAGAAATTGATAAATTCTTGGATACATACAACCTACCAAGATTGAATTATGAAGAAACAGAAAATGAGCAGAACAATAATGAGTAACGAGATAGAATCAGTAATAAGAAAAATTCTTCCATCAATAAGAATCCAGAACCTAATGGCTTCATTGTTGAATTCTATCAAACATTTAAAGAACTAATGTCAGTTCTTCTCAAATGCTTCCAAACAATTGAAAAGGAGGAAATACTTCCAAACTCATTTTACAAAGCCAGCATTATTCCAGTACCAAAGCTAGACAAAGACACTACACAAAACAAAAACTGTAAGTCAATATCCCTGATGAACATAAATGCAAAAGCTTCAACAAAATACTAGCAAACTGAATGCAACAACACATCACAAAGATCATTCACCATGATCAAGTGGGGTTTATCTCAGGGATGCAAGAATGGTTCAACATATGTAAGTCGACAAATGTGACCCATCACATCAACAGAATGAAGGGCAAAAGCCATATTATTATATCAATAGATAATGAAGAAGCATTTGACAAAATTCAATAATCTCTCATGGTAAAAACACTCAACAAATTAGGCATAGCATGCATGTACCTCAACACAATAAAGCCCATATATTTCAAACCCACAGCTAAATCATACTCAATGCAGAAAAGTTAAAAGCTTCTCCTCTTGGAACAAGACAAGAATGCCCACTATTGCTACTTCTATTTAGTGCTAGTTCTATAGGTTCTAGCCAGAGCAGTTAGGCAATAGAAAGAAATCAAAGACATCCAAATTGGAAAAAAAGAAGTTTGATTGGTTCTGTTTGCAGATGGCAAACATAAAATAATATAAAGTAAAATATATAAAAAAACCCCTAAAGATTACACTAAAAAGCTGTTAGAATTGATAAACAAATTCAGTAAAGTTGCAGGGTACAAAATCAACATACAAAAATAAGGACTGTTTCTATGGTTTGACAGTGAGCAATCCAAAAAAGAATCAGGAAAATAATCTCATTTATAATAGTTCCAAAAAATAAAATACTTATGAATAAATTTAACCAAGAAGGTGAAAGATCTGTACACTGAAAAATGTAAAACATTAATGAAAAGATTGAGGAAGACACAAACGGAAAGAAAATATATCTTGTGTTCATAGAAAGAAATAATTAATATTGTGAAAATGCCCATACTACCTAGGCAATCTACAAATTAAAAACAATCCCTATCAAAATATCAATGACATTCTTTGCAGAAATAGATTAAAAGTCCTAAAAATGGTGTGGAACCACGAAAGACCCTGAATAGTCAAAGCAATCCTTATAAAAAAGAACAAAGCTGGAGGCATCACATTACATGACTTGAAAACATACTACAAACATCTAGTAACTAAAACATCATGGTGCTGCTTTGAAAACAGACATGTGGACCAATAGAACAGAATAAAATTTATACATTTATACATTTACAGCTAACTGATTTATGACAGAAATAAATTTATACATTTACAGCTAACTGATTTATGACAAAGGTACCAAGAACACACAATGTGGAAAGATCAGTCTCTTCAAAGGAATTAAATTAGACCCTTCACTCCTACCACATATGAAAATCAACTCAAACTGGATTAAATATTTAAATGTTACACCCCATGATGAAACTATTAGGAAAAAATGGGAAAACCTCCATGACATTGGTCTGGGCAGTGACTTTTTGTATATGACCCAAAAGCATGGGCAACAAAACAAAAATAGACAAATGGGATTACATCAACTAAAGCTTCTTCACAACCAAAGAAACAATCAATAGAGTGAGGGAACAACTTACAGAATGAAAGAAAATATTTGCAAACCCTACATCTGTTAAGGGGTTAATATTCAAAAATATCTAAGAAACCTAAACAATTCACTAGCAAGAAAACAGATAACTTGATTTATACATGGGCAAAGGACCTGAATAGACATTTCTCAAACAAAGACATACAAATGGCCATCAGGCGTTTGAAAAAGTTCACAACATTATTAATCATCAGAGAAATGCAAATCGAAACTACAATGAGATATCACCTTGCCACCTTGCACATGTTAGAATGGCTATCATCAAAAAGACAAGAGTTAGTAAGTCATGATGAGGATGTGGAGAAAAGGGAACCCTTGCTCACTGTTGGTGGGAATGCAAATTAGTATAACCATTATAAAAAACAGTATGGAAATTCCTCAAAAAATTAAAAATAAAATTAACATGTGATCCAGTAATCCTGTTTCTGAGTTTATATCTAAAGGAAATGAAATCAGTATGTTAAAGAGATACAGATACCTGCTTTCCCACATTCATTGTAGCATTATTCACAGTAGCCAAGATATGGAAAAAACTTAAGTGTTCACCAATAGATAAATAGATAAAGAAAATGTGCTATATAAGCATGATGGAATACTATTCAGCCATAAAAGGAAATCTTGTCATTTGCTCAACATGGATAGCCCTGAAGGACATTATGTTAAGCAAAATAATCCAGATATAGAAAGACAAATGCCGCATGATCTTACTCATATGTGGAATCTAAAAAAAGTAAAGATCTCATAGAAGTAAAAGGTAGAATGGTGGTTACTAGGGGCTGGTGAGGGGGTGAAGGTAGGTGGCATAGAGATATTGGTAAAGGATACAAAGTTTCAATTATAATAAATAAGTTCAAGAGATACTGTACAACATAGTGACCATAGTTAATAATATATTGGATTCTTGAAAAATGCCAAGAGAAGGAATATATTCCTACTATAGAAATGATAACTATGTAAGGTAATGCAAATGGTAATTAGATAGATTTATTCATTCCTCTCTCTATATATACACATTAAAACATCATATTGTACATGGTAAATGCATAAAATTTTATCTGTTAATTAAAAAATAAAACAAAGAAAGCAAAAACAAACAAAAAGAAACACATATTAGTACAGTCAGAATGAAATTAACTCTTTTAATTATTATATATGTGACCTGGGCAGTAACTTAGCCTTTCTAGCCTTTCTGAAACTCAGTTTCCATATTTATAGAAAGGAGATAAGAATATCTCATAGATTGATATATGTTAAATAGATATAAGTATAACAAACTGAAGTTGGCATCATAGTGTATAGTTAATGTCCAGTGAAGTTATCCCAAATAATTATCATTATGTACTAAAAATACATTAGCAACTACTTGGTCCTTCCAGACTTAATAGTTGAAAGTCAGTTTAAATTTTAAAATCATTATGTCAGTCAATCATGTTCCACCAATTTTCAGTTACTTTCTACATGGCATGAAGTCAAGCACAATTTAGGGAGGCAGCTATCCAGTTCATTATAGGGCAGCCCACTATACTATATCCTTTCCAGTATATGAATGTCATGACAACATTGACGGTGGTTTTTCTACTATTCAGTGTATAATAATGATTATTCTAATCTGCAATGTCCAACTTTACAAGCTGTCCTCTTCATATAATATATGTCATTATAAAGATAACTTTTCTATGAAAAAAGGTTAAAATATATCCTTCAAACTAACAGGAAGGCCATTTGCACGGTGGGGACATTGGTGGGCTCCAGATGCATAATAAAACAGCAAATGGCCTTTTCTAATTATGAACCATTTGTCTCAGAACATTCCGGCAGTTGGAATTTAGCTTTAGGCTTACATATGCCTTAATAATATTGGGAAGCAATTGTGAGCTTTATGGAGACCCTCAAGCTCTCTTCCAAGCTTCTGATTCTTTCACACTAAGTATTTGAGTGATCACAGCTGATTCAAGTATTAATAAACAGAGGGTAGAATAAACCTTTTGAATTCCTTGGGCATATATTGTATTACTTTATGGTGTGAGCTGATGTTCTTTCATGTCGGAGGTGAGGTAATATAGTGAGCTAATGATACCTTTCCATGCCTATCCTCCGGTTCAAAGCTCTCAAATTTCTAGTTCTTTTAGACAAAGTATGTGTGGATCAGCAAACTTTTTAAGGGAGGTCCACCTACTATCTAAGAATGTTCCCTGAAAAACATAGTCTCAACTGTGAAAACTGGACTCCTTAGAAAACTCAACTAATGTTTTGTTACAGAGAAAAGATAATCAGACGCAGCTCAAATTGAAAAACAGTTCTCTCTTAATATAGATTATGAGAGTCTATGGTGATTTTCTGATAAAGAACAAGAATGGAATAATATTTTATTTTGACAAAATGCTTAACACACACAAAATTCAGTTGAGAATATATCTGATGAACTCTCGCTTTATGTTTTCCCAGGGAACAAGAGAAGTATGTAAAGAAATGATTATATGTTATGAGTATTGTTATTCTAGAGCAGCACTGACCAAGAGAAATGTAATATAATTTCATAATTTCATATTTAATGCAATTTCATATTTTCCAGCAATCACATTAAAAAGTAAAAATAAACAACTATAATTAAATGTAATAGTATATTTTTGTTTTAGCCAATATAGTTGAAATACTATCATTTTAACATATAATCAATATAAAATTATTTATAAGTTATTTTACATGCTTTTTTCATATGGTCCTCTAGATCTTGTGTGTAATTTGAACATTACAGCATATCTCATTTCACACTAACCTCATCCCAAGTGCTCAGTAGCCACATATGGCTAATGGCTATCATATTGGACAGCACAGATTTGAAAGTATCAAGGGCTAGGAGAATATAAACAGACTTGCTAAAAGTTAACTTTCGAAGGGTCTGGAAAAGGAAAAAAAAATATTTATAAGATACTCTAATGGATAATTTTATGTATCACCTTGATTGGGTTAAGGGATACACAGATCTCTGGTAAAACCTAATTTCTGAGACTAAGGGTGTTTCAGAAGAGATTAGCATATAAATCAGTAAATTGAGTAAAGAAGATCCACCCTTAGCAATGTGGCCAGGCATCATTCAATCTATTGAGGGCCCAGATAGATGAGAAAAGGCAGAGGAAAGGCAAAGTCACCCTCTCTTCTCAGCCTCCATAATTGCATGAGCCAATTCTACTAATAAACACCCTCTTCTATAGCTATACCTACTGTTGGTTCTCTCTGGAGAATCCTGACTAATACAGATATCTTTGAGTTGGACCTTGCTGGGACGTGTGGGAGTTTTAGAAGACAAGTGGGTGGAAAGTCATTCTAGGTTGAGGGACCATCATAGGCATGGGCATGAGATAAAACAAGCTTTAATCTGGAGAACTAGGGGCTTGAAGCTGGAGAGGAGGTCAAGGAAGACCTGGGAAATACCACCAGTGCCTGCTTATGGAATTTGCACTTTGCCTTAGAAACTTCAGATATCTGAGTATTTGGGGTTTTTTAAATACTAGTATGAGGCTTATGAAAAATAAAAACAAAATAAAACATGAAAGATACTTTATTTAGTTATCTAATCAAGTCAATCCAACTGATCACTTTTTGTCTGTCTATTAAGATAAAATATACATAACATAAAGTTTATCATTCTAACCATTTTGAAGTATGTCTTAAGTACAGTGGCATTAAGTACATTCACATTGTACAACTATCAGCATTATCCATTGCAGAACTTTTTCATCACCCTACACTGAAACTCTGAACTCATTAAACAGTATCTCTTCTTTGCCCCCCATCCCCTGTTAACCACTATACTACTTCCTATCTTTATGATTTTGACTATTCTAGGTACCTTATATCAGTGAAATTGGACAATATTTGTCCTTTTATGTGTGTCTTATCTCACTTGGCATAATGTTTTCAATGTTAATACCATTCCCTTTTCAGTGCTGAATAATATTCCTTTGTATGTATCTACTGCAGTTTTTTTTTTTTTTTTTTTTTTTTTTTTTTATCTATTCATCCATTGATGGATGTTTGGGCTGTTTCAACATTTCAACTATCATAAATAATGCTGCTATGAATATTAATGTACAAATATCTGTTAGTGTTCCTGCTTTCACTTCTTCTGTATATGTATCCAGAAGTAGAATTGCTGGGTTATATGGAAATTCTATGTTTAATTTTTTGATGAACCACCAAATCATTTTCCACAGTGATTGCACTATTTTAAATTCCTACCAGCAGTGCACAAGGGTTCCAATTTCTCCACATCCTCACCAACACTTGTTATTTTTTTTGTTTTATTAATAATAATCATTCTGGGCAAGCGTGGTAGCTTGCACCTGTAATCCTAGCGCTCTGGAAGGCCAAGGCAGGAGGACCACTTGAGCTCAGGAGTTCAAAACCAGCCTGAGCAAGAGTGAGACCCTGTCTCTACAAAAAGAAAAAAAAATCAGCTAGACATGATGGCATGCGCCGGTAGTCCCAGCTACTCAGGAGGCTGAGGCAGGAGGATCTCTTGAGCCCAGGAGTTGGAGGTTGCAGTGAGCTACAGTGCAGTGACACCACTGCACTCAGCACAGCAGAGTGAGACTCTGTCTTAAAGAAAAAAAAAAAAAGAAAAAAAGAAACTGAGTAATAACCATTCTAACAGGTGTGAAGTGGTATCTCATTGTGATTTTCATTTGAATTACCCTAATGTTTAGTGGTGTTCAGTATATTTTTATGTCCTTGTTGTCCATATCTATCTATCTATCTATCTATCTATCTATCTATCTATCTATCTATCTTCTTGGTCAACTTTTATAAAAGAAAAAATTGTCCCCAAAATTTACTTGGCTAACACTTGATAAACATTATGAATCTTCATCTTGGCCTCCTAACATTCCCAAAGCTACCTGAGCGTCAAGGTGTTTGTCCTGGGACTCACAACAACCTGGCACATTTATTTCTAGAGTGGAAATATCTGTTGGACCAAGTGATTACAGAATGTTTTTAAGATAATTATAGCAAGGATAATTTAGAAAACTATTTAAGAAAATAGTTCAAAGATAAGAGTTTTATATCTATAATATAGAAATAAAAGAGAATTACAAGCTCATTTTGCTCATTACAAGTCATTTGGGTTAGCGTATGATATACTTGGTTCTCACCCCTAAGATGGAAGTTATTTGCCAATACACTGCTGCCTGTGCTTTTGAATGGTATGAATGCAGCATTTATTATTTCACTATTTTATTTCTATCCATGTATATACGCTAGACACTTGAGTAATAGAGTCAAATTCTCTCTCCCTGACATGTCCTGTCTGTTTTTGATCCTTAAAATCTTTCAAATTCTTCTGCCTCCTTAGCTTCATTACAAATAACACAATTCATTCACCTGGTTAATTACAAGAGCTGCTAACTGATCTTGCTCTCCATCTCTGTCTCTCTATCTCTATCTCTTCCTCTCCCCTGAGTCCTGTCCTCCTCCAGTGCACCTTTAGGCTACTGCTAGCACAATCTTTTTGAAGTGAATCACCTACTTTCAATCCTCCAGTGCCCCCTCCTCACTGACCTCAGAATCAAGTCCACAGCAAAGCATACAAGAACCTTTGCCATCTAACTGTTTCTGCTTTCCTTGTCACTTCAATTTTATCTCTGACTACCTCCTAGCATTTCAGCATCCCTGAACCATTTTTAGGTTCCTCCAAGAGTCAACTTTCTTCATTATATATGTAACTCAACCTCTATTTCTGGAAAGTGCTTGTGGTGATGGTAGGATAATATTAAAAATATCTAGCACAACCCAAGTGCCCATCATTACATGAGTGGATTAATAAAATGTGGTATATGTATACCATGAAGTACTACTCAGCCATAAAAAACATGGGGAACTAATACCTCTTGTATTATCTTGAATGGAGCTGGATACCATTCTTCTAAGTGAAGTATCACAAGAATGGAAAAACAAACACTACACGCGTACTCATCATGAAATTGAAACTAATCATTCAACACGTATGTGCTCATATGGAAATAACATTCATCGGAAATCAAGCAGGAGGGAGGAAGGTGGAGGGGATGGGTAAATTCATACCTAATGGGTACAGTGCACACTATCTGGGGGATGGGCACACTTATAACTTTGACTCAAATGGTACAAAAGATATTTATGCAACCAAAACATTTGTACCCTTGTAATATTCTAAAATAAAAAAAAATAAAAAATAAAATAAAAAAATTCTCACAGTAAAGTAGGAACATAAGTATTATTATCGCTTGTACAGATGTTATACCAACTGTAAGCTAAATATATTCCCATAGGGATAGAATTTTGTGTATAAAGTTCATATAGCTTAACTTTCATATCTACACAATAGATGAGTTATGTCTGTTTTTACAGTTTAAATAAATGGAACCATATAGTAATATATATACACATATATATACATGTATATATATATATATATATATATATATATATATATATATATATAGCACCTCCCTTGGCACACTTAGTTTGGGCCCCTGCTGAGCTTAGTCTTAACCCTTTACTTACTAAACTGTGGGGATCCTAGGGAATGCTGAGATAAGGGCCATGGGGGGCATTCAGGGAACTCAGGGAAGTGGCTATTTACTCAATAGTATAAAAGTATTTTGATGTTTTAACAACTGGTGCATGCCCCTATAGATGTAGACCGGCTAAATATCAGCCCTATCTTTATCACTCCCACTACCTCTTTCTCTGAACTAATCCTTCTTCCAGGACTTGCCTGGAGCAGGGGATCTTAATCTCAGGGGTGTATGGCTGCATTTGTCAGTCTGGCAAAGCATATAGGAGGGGTGCTATTTGGAGAGTATCCAGCCATTGTTGACATAACGAGAATGGTTACAAGGCTGGATACTTTCTGGACAGCACTTGTACACCCTTCTAAGAATAATGTTTTTGAAAGCATAAAATAAAATACATAAGATAACACAGGAAACCCTTTTATATTGAAATACAGTGATAACATTTTTGATAATGAATTGTGATATAATAACTTAATAAAAATAAATATAGAGGTAGTCTAGTAACTGCCATAATTTCAAAGTACTGATGAGTGTAAATTATATGTAAGATATCTACAGCAAATGTAGGATGGTATAAAAATAGCCACGGTTTCTGTTGATGACAAATCACTACTGTGGTTTGTTCACATTTCTAAATGAAAGAAATGGTAAACTTTAGTTCTAGGATAGTAAAAATAAAGGTGTTGTTTTTTTCCTTCATATTCAAGAATCTCATGAGTTCCATCCATGGACACCTTGAGGCTTTGTGGTTGCCAGGTGTCTTAGTCAACTCAGGCTGTTACAACAGATACATATGCTCCTTGACTTATGATGGGGTTACATCTTACTGTGGGTTGAAAATATCATAAGTTGAAAATGCATTTAAAACATCTAAACTGCTGAACATCATAGTTTAGCCTAGCCTACTTTAAACATGCACGGAATATTTACAGTAGCCTACTATTGGGCAAAATCATCTAACACAAAGCCTATTTTATAATAAAGTATTGAATATCTCATGTAGTTTGTTAACACTATCCTGAAGTATGGTTTCTGAATACATATTGCTTTCACATCATTGTAAAGTTGAAAAATCATAAGTGGAACCATTGTGAATTAGGAACCATCTGCACCACAGACAGGGTGGCTTAAAACCCAAAATGTATTTCTCGTAGTTCTAGAGGCTAGAAGTACAATATCAGGGTATCAACATGGTCACGTTCTTTGTGATGCCCCTCTTCCTGGTTAGTTCCTCACATGGTCTTTTCTTGATGTGTTCACACAGAGAGAGATCTATCTCTTGTATCCTCCTCTTTCTATAAGGACGATAATCCCATCATGTGAGCTTCATCTCCATGATCTCATCTAAACTTAATCTCCTGCAAAGGATTCACCTCCTAATGCCATCACATTGGGAATTAGGGCTTCAATATTTGAATTTTGACAAACATTCAGTCCATAATACCTGGTGTAGAAGCCTAAGCAAACATTCAGTCTATAACACTGTAGAACCCTGGTGTAGAACCCTGGCTTAGATAATTCTCTTCCACTCAGCCTTTCTTAATCAGCTCTTCTCAGCTCCTCCCCACAGAAAGTATGCATTGCCTTTTCTGTGTATTCACAGTGCCAGAAACTTACCCATGGTAACACTTATCTCAATTTGTTTTTGTCTTAGACAAGACCAGAAATCAGCAAGTGTTTTCTGTAAAGGGCCAGATAAGAAATATTTTAGGTTTTGCAGTCCATATGGTCTTTGTTGCACTTACTCAGTTCAGCCAGAAACAATATGTAAATTAATGGGCATGGCTGTGTCCCAGTAAGACTTTTAGGGATACTGAAATTCATTTATGGACATTGAAATTTGTTTCAAATAATCCTCATGTGTCACGCACGAAATATGCTTCTTTTAAAACTTTTCAACCATTTAAAAATACAAGCCCCATTCTTAGCTTGTAGACCGTACAAAAGGAGATCTTGATCACAAGTGTCTTGAGGACAGGCACTGTAAGTTTGTTTTCTGTCCTTTATATCGAGCCCCAATGGCTGCCATATTGGTGTAAAATAAACACAGGATGAATAAATATTTGAGTTTCTAAGTGCTTTATACTCACATATGCTTTCTCAACATTCATCCAGAATTTGAATTGAACAGCAGATGAATTCCCTAGTAGGAGAATTTAAGCCAAATCCAGATTTGTGGTCTCTTAGTCTAGCACAATTTTATAGCTCCTTCCTCTGAATCTTGGTGTCCCCTAAATTAAGGCCAGCTGTTTCCCATGTTGAAGGTGTTCCCAGTGTACTTGTACACTGGGAGATCTCCGCGCGATGGCAGTTTATGTGTCTACCACTGAGTGGAATGTGGCCTAAATCCGAGAAAATGATACATGTTTCAGCAAAGAATTTGAGATAGATACTTAAACAAAAAGGGAAATCCATTCCCAGCATTATCTCTGCTTTTCACCCTTCAGACTTAAATGTTCACCAATAGTAATCATCATGAAAATCACAGGAATTTTATTTGTGAAGTGCTTATTCCCTACAGAGATTAATACACCACCTAAGATCAAAAGTAAATGAAGACATATTTTTTTTTTGAATGGTCTCTTTAAGTTATGGAAGCAACAGACTTGTACTCCTGCACCCTGTTTAAGAAGCAAGACGTTAATCACAACTCTAACATAACCATGTTTTTGATAATAGGGCAAGGTCGTTATTAGTCATGCTTGCCCACCTGTAAAATACTGATTTGACTAATGTGTATGTTGACCAAGGCTAAATATAAAAAGGTTTTGGCATCTTGCCCAAGGTCATGGACAGACTTGCAATGTCATCAAGCCATGTTCATTATCATGCAAAATATCTGAAAGGCAGATTTTACTTAGAGACATTTCAATAGCCCCTATAAACAGGAACTAAAAAGTTAAATGAAATTATGGAATTACTTAATTTTAGAATTCATTTTTCCACACATGGATAATGATATCTGATAAATTCAGTTTAGATATTTTAATGTAAAATCAGAGACCACCTACGCTTTACATTCTTTTGTGAGTTTTTTTGCAGATGAACTTCATGTATGTAAATTACATTAATCAACAAATAGGCCTAATGTTTATCAAAGCTAATTTCTAGTGGGAAGGGAGATTATAGGAGAGGAGACAGGTACTATCTCTAAAGGAATATACAAATATATATATATATATATATATATATATATATATATATATATATATACATGATATACCAGGCGTTCTCAAACTACGGCCCTCGGGCCACATGCAGGCCGCCTAGCACATGTATCTGGCCTTCCTAGTGTTCTTGTCATCGCTGCCTGTCCTGCTTAGCAGCCGACTTGTTCCCGGCCCACAGTGAGCACTCTCCAATGGTCTGAGGGATAGTGAAGTGGCCCTCTGTTTAAAAATTTGAGGACCCCTGCTATAGACCTAAGAGAGATAAAATAACAATATTGGTAACATGTGTTAAGCACCAGTGAGGGATGCAGATAGGGGGCTCACACAGTAGTAATATTCTTTGGGGGCTTGGGGTGTAGGGGTGGGTAAACTCACAACTAATGGATGCAATGAGCATTATAGGGGGAGAAAGGGCACGCCTTAAATCATGGTTTGGGTGTGGCAAAGTCATAACATGTAATCAAAATGTCTGTACCCCCATAATATCCTGAAATAATAAAAAAAGAAAAAAAGAAAAAGCCATAGCAATTCATAGGACAGAGAGGGTGTTCATGGGGAACCAGGGACAATGCCTGGGCTTGACTTAATAAGCTCAGACTAAAAATGTTGCAGTAGCTTGGTCACAATACAAACACACACACACATATACACATGCACACACACACACACGCACGCACACATACACACACAGAACTGCCGAGCCTTCGTGCTTTTATTCCCATGCTGCCATATTCACTATGACTCTCCTTGACTCCTGACTGTGGCCTCTGCTTGGTGCTCTTTGCTCCTTGTTTGAAGCTGCTCACACAACATATTACCATGTTTCCTCACCCAGAGCTTTTATCACATTATTACTCTGCCCTACAGTTTTCACATAAATTGATATCAGCAGGACCATTGTTGCTCTATATTCTGTTAACTAAGGTATCTCCTAATCCAATTTATGTACCTCCTAGATAGATCTTTCTTAGTTATCACAGTGGTCATATCTCTTAGTTTAAGAGCCTGTAATGGAAATTTTACATAGTGCGGCTGGGAGTATGAATTTGTTAAGTTTCTGGAGGGCAAAGCCTTAGAAATGTATGTATGCTTTCCTTCATGGAGACATTCCACTTCTAATCATTCCTTTAAGGTGCATTAAAAAAAATGTATCTATCTATCTATCTATATATAGAGAGAGATATTTTATACATGATAATTAAAACAATTTTTGTTGCCATGAGTTTGTAACATAAAATTGGTCATGCATGCTAATTTGTCCTTTAGTGGGAGGTACCTAGGAACCATTAAGAATGATGATGAATATGGAAATATTTATTTTATTCTATTCTATTTTATTTCACATGAACATTTAAAAATGTATTGCTATACCCATGATGTATCCTTTTAAATTTTGGTTCTTTGCTTTGTTTTGTCTTTTTAAGATCTCTAATAGCTTTTTATTAATCTTGGCTTCTGCATTGGTTTACTCCCAAACTATACAGCAACCCTACAGAAACCTCAGCCATTTCAGTCCGTTTCCCTGACTGAACTCTTACGCTCACTGCCAGCTTTGCTCTAGGTTATGTACTTCCCTCACCCAGTTATCCTTTGTCTACCTCTTTTCTAGCTCAACTGCTACCATTTTTAAGTTTCCACTTGCAGTTCCATCTCTTAGGAACCTTTTCCTGATTTGCCCAGTTTTTCATAGCAGTTATCATCCAGCCTTACAGTTTTTCTCAAGTTAACTAATGTTCTGAGAAAGAGCCTGGAGTCAGCAGAGGAACTAGAATATGGTTGGAGAGTACCAGCCATAGCTTGGTTTTCGAAGTGTCATTTTTAAAGGATATTTAGAATGTAGTCGTGTACACACAAGTTCTTGCTACTTTGTTCTTTTTCTAGTTAACTAAGCATGCTTTCTGTCCCACCCCCTGCCCCCCACAATATAGAGCTGGCCAAGGGAGAAGTCATATTCCAGTTTCTTAGCTTCAGTTTTGTAAGGAAAAATTAGGTAAAATTCAAAGATAGGGTTTACCTTGGAGTACAATATTCCCTTTATTGTCTTTCTCCCTGTTCCTTTGTGTGTTAGTTCTCCCCCCCCCACACCAAGTGCATACATGGCCTATTTACTCTGTTAACATTCTTCCCCCTCCCTCACTCCCAAATCACGATCCATTGCATTCACTGGGCTCAGTCTGAGAACTGTGAAGAAGAGAGAATTTCGTTCTTCTGTGTTTTTATATTTAAGCTCAATTAACTATAATATATCCTGACCTCATTCAATGGTCTTGCTCAAACCTCCAAACACTCTTTCTCCACCCATACCCCATAACCATGGTATATGAATTGGCTTTTGATAGTTTTTGTGCTAACTTAAAATATTTTCTATTATAAAAATTTGAAGACATATATAAAAGCAGAAAGAATAAAACAAACCTCTCACATAACCCATCACACCAATACAATTACCAAGATTTTTAGTGTGTTCATCTCTTAAAATCTGAGTTTATCTTGACATATTTTTCTATAACATCTTTTTCTAAAACATATCTATTAGCCATGTGCTTAATAGATTAAATGGTGATGTTCTGCGGTATTCACCTTTAACATTTAATTATGCATTGCCAAAGACAGAGATGCATAAGAGTCGAAATTAAAATTCGGCAAACATATCTAATAAAACTTCCATGTGGCAACTCTGAATACAGGTTACAATTTGTAAAACAAGGTTTGTTTAGAAGTCGTTGTGTAATTATTATTTCTATTACCCAAAATGCCCTCCAAACCTGAAAATTGAATTTTTACCTCCACTTTTTACAGTTAAACTATGGCCTTTTGAGTCATTAACACCATTCTGGGTAATTATCAGGGTGTATTATTGTCAATCTCTTTTTCTCTTCATGCTATTTCCTTCATGTGTAGTCTTGAATTACTAATACTTTTGACATGTGCTTAGACACTACTGTCTCCTAAGGGACATAAGAGCAAGAGGAACTTTCCTAGTAGACAATAATACTAGTATGGAAAATTACAAACTGCATTTTGCCTGTAAGCATACATTATTTTTTGATAAAATAAGACAGCATTCTGATATTAGCTTTAAATGTGTGTAAAAGGTTAATCATTTTCATACCACTCATGAATAACTCATCTCTTTTGCAGGATGTTGTTCACAGTTGAAATTCTCTAATTAATTTTTCCTTGCTTGTTTTCTTTTTTCTTTTTCTCCAGCTCTTGTAAATGTGAAACTCTGGGCCATTGATCGACAATGTTTTCAGACAATAATGATGAGGACAGGACTCATCAAGCATACCGAATATATGGAATTTTTAAAAAGGTAGGATGCTTTCTTTTCTCCTCTTGAGAGTGTTTATTTATGTTCTTTTCAGTTCTATTATCTGAAATGCAGTACAGTGAAGATTTTTTGCTTTTATCTTAGTCTTAATAACTTACAAATTTGTAGAAGTGCAAGACTTTGGGCAGGCTTTTTTATATTTCTGGTGCCAATTTTCATGATGTGTGGTAAAGTCAGAACTTGAGAATTTCATCACATGTTTTTAGCCATTCAACATTCTCTTACAGAGGAGAGCAGGTCAGAGAAACAAATGAGCATTTTCCTGAACAAAAAAGGATATTGGGTTTATCTCTAACTATTTATTGTTTAATATATTTATGGTACCTCTTCTAAATAGACCCACACTGGAAGACTGAGTCAGCTCTTGTATGAGTTTCCATATTAAAGGTCAGATGACTAAGAAGGAAAAGTTCCAAGAAAAAGCTTATTATCCTGTAATCCTGAGTTTAATTTCCCAAATTAAATTCATTTTATGTTGCAGTTCTGAAATATCAATAGCTTTTTCCTTTTATATTATATATTATAATAACTCAATATAGGATGGAAATTGGAATGAAAAGCTAGCTTTTCATTTCTTAAGAATAGACTGAAATGAATTTCTTTCTCTGTAAGCTTATTTTATTATAAAGGAAATATTTTATTATTGAAAAGAATATTGACAATTCTGATGACTTTTTAAAAAGTAGTTATTTTGTATCTTTTTTAAAAAAGCAGAACCATCATTAAATATTGATGCACAGATCATGAGAGCTAAAGTGAGTGTATTACTAATTAGGATTTCATTTTTGGGAGCATAGAATATTATACATTTTTTTGGCTTTATATTTTTATTTCTGGTGAATAAGTGGTTAAAATAGAGCTAAAAAGTCAAATTTATGTTTTGTTTTAGTGATGCATTTAGCATATCTACTGAATTTATTTAAGATGCAATTTAATATTCTTTACTTGGATATTTCTTGTTATTTTGTTTCTACTTTATCTTTTATTCATTTTTCATTTCCACATAAAATCTTTTTACATTCCTGCTAATGGGATAATTTGATTCTAATTTGATGTTAAGTAATAACATATTAAAATGTTATTCTGCCAGCTGAGTGTTGGTATTTTCTTTTTCAGTGTCATTGAATGAAACATTTAGAAGAGGGAGAAATATACATTTGTATTTGAAATTTAGTATAGTTTACAAAGAAATTAAATTATTTGGGTGCCATATATATGTGGGGGATATATATGTATATATAGATGTGTGTGTGTGTGCACATGTGTATGATGAGAGACAGAGAGAGACAAAGAGAATGAGTATTAATTTTAAGCCTTCATTTGAAGTATAAGAGTTATTGATTTCTTCTGATGCAGCTCTGATAAAGATCCCAAATTGTGATCATTGAAATGCATACCTATAAAATAGAACCCATTATTTGTGTCACATATCTAAGCATTGGGCACTTATGATGTTGATTTTAGCTTCCATAAGTTTGTTTTTGCAAGAGAATGGACCAAGTGGGAATGCTATCTCAAACAACTCTAATAAGAATTATTTTTAGGAAACGGAGATGTTTTACTCTGTGTGGGTGCGTGTGTGTGTTTTAATAAACTCTGAATGTATTTATCTTTTCGGCATTATTCTCAGAGCTGCCTTAGTTTGCATTCTTTATTCTAACAATTCAAACCTTAAATAATAAAATTAGCTCTCCAGAGTGAGTGAACATTTTTGGTTGGTCAGCTTAGAGCAGGTAGAGTTTAACTGGCTGCATTAAAAGGAGATGGGTGCTGACTTTGATGTCACTTTCCATCTGGCCACCCCATAAAACATCCAGCTCACATTGTTTGCAAATGTATGACTAAGCTGGGAGTCCAGAGAGGTGACAGGATGACCATCATTGCCTGAGGCCAGCTTTAATCTTCCTTAATTATAACTGTGACCAACTGGTTCTCTCTCTACAACCCTTCAGTGGTTCACAGTTCCAGTTGAATTATTTACAGCTTCATTAGTAGGACATTCAAAGGCCTCCTAGAACCAAAACCAGCCAGCTTTGTCAGCCTGGCCTTTTCTTATCCCATGCAAACCAAACAACTCCATGTGCCCATGCACTGCCTGTGCTTTCCCACTCCACACTGCCTCTTTGCCTTTTATCTCCATCACCAATGTTCAAATCCTTCTCTTCTTTTTAGATCCAACTAAAAGCTGGCTCTCCCACAGATACTGACTTCATTCCATCCAGAATTAACCTCTCCCTCCTCTGGAGCTTCATCTCTGTCACATGTTTTATTGTCTACTTTGTTTCATTATAATTTGACCACTGCAAGCTTATTTCTACTCCTAGACTATAAACTTTTCAGGACTAGGGTTCTTTCTTAAGCATCATGGTATAAATTTTGGCACCAAACCTACTGCTTTGTAGATAGGCAGTTTATAGGACATCAAGTATACAACCAGGACATAATTTTCAGGGACCATCGCAAAATGGAAATATAGGTTGCCTTTATCAAAAACTATTAAAAATTTCAAGATGTTTACAGCACAGAATTAAAACAAGCACAGGGAACTTCTAAGTGCAGTCCCTATGCTTCTGCACAAGTCACATGCCCAGAAAGCTGTGTAGGGGCAGAGAGAGGGTGATCCCTTTCTTCCCTATCATAAGTGTCATGGCCAATATCCCTATAACAAAAGGTTAACAAGAGAAAATCATAACAGATGTATTGATATTTAATCAAAATTTTACATGACACAGGAGCCTCCAGAATGAAGACCTAAATATACAGGGGAAAACTATGCATTTTTATGCTTAGGTTTAATGCCAAATGGATAGCTGTAGAACTGTGAATGAACAGAAAAGCAAAGATCTAATGCTAACAGACTGAGTGGGGAAATCCAGGCCTGTCTGTTCAGATTCTTGGCCTCTCTGTTGTAGCATTTCTTCTTCCCCAGTATGAGTAAGACCCCTCTGGAATAAGGGTTTTTATTTCTTTATAGTCAGCTGTTACACAGAAAAGTGGAGGAAGGTTACAATAATATTTTTAGGCTTATGGCTGGCTTTGGAGAAAAGAGATTCTGGTTTCTATGACCTACCTTGGGGAAGAGGAATTCTAGTTTCTATGTCTTGCTTCAGGGGAGAATGAGAAGCCAGAGACAGGAGGGCAGGAAAAGGTCAAAGGAGCTACTTCTGAAACCTTCACTTTGGGATATCATTTTCTTAGTGCCAACAGCTGAAAGGGTATATATTTTTCTTCGCATTTCCAGGTTAACTATACATGGCATTATTTTATTTTACAAGGCTACTAAGAGATGGCATAATATTCCCAACAGAAATAATGATAGATATTATCAAAAACTCAGAAGACCAAAAATAATTAATTTTCTTATTGGAACCAGAGTCATTATTATCTCCATTTATTGTTGAATTTTAAAAATTTTGCTTATTGTTCTTTTACATCATGTACAACTTTAAAGTTTTATACAGTCAAGTCAGTCTACTTTTTCCTTATGATTTCATGTGCAGAAAGGCTTACCTGCTTTAACCTTATAAAATATAGACTTAATACTTTAAGTTCTCTATAGCAAACTGTGGAGTGGGGGAATGTTTTTCTTTATGTGTTTGTTAAATAACACTTTCATCTGGATTTTTCTACTACAGATGTCATATACTTTATATTTTGTGAAGGTCTTTAAAGGAGTAAAGCAACTGTGACACAATCAGAAAAATTGAAACTCTAGCAAATGTTAACACAAATCATCAGAATTATTCTCAGTAGGGGTTTCTATTGTATAACCCAATGTCTTCCTAATTGAGGAATTGCAAGGGCAGTGACAGGCTAAAAGAGGAGTGATCCTGTATTACTACTCATCCTCCCATGCCACTCTTCCTCCTTATTTTCCTAAATACACACATAAGTTTGGAGGGTGAGAAAAGGGGACACACTAGGCATGTAAATAGGCAAGGTTTTGTTTTTTTTTTTTTGTATTGTCAAAGTTAGATTTTATTTTTATTTCAGCGTATTTACCCATTTTGTAACTACCAGTCAGTCATGTGGTTTGGCCCCCTCTTTGCTATTAGATGCCACATCAAACTGTGATTCTGGCTCTTTAATCCTATTTAGTCATCTCTCTTTTGTGCCTGTATTTCACATTCCCTGATGTAAACACAGATGTTCCTTTGCAAGCATAGCAAAAAAAAAAAAAAAAAAAAAAAAATTCAAGGGGCAGTGCTACTAAGCATGGCATGATTGCTATAGGTCCAGCCATGATTTTACCATTTGCCAGCATTTTCCATCATCTTTGGCTACTGAAAAACGCTGTTGTTTTTAAGATGGATTCTGGAAAATGAGCCAAATAACTGCCAAAGTTAATTTGTTTTGCTTTTCTCTGAGCACATTCTCTGTTGCTGCTGTTGGCATGGGCAGCTATACCCAGAGGAGCATTAGTATGTAGCTGTGTGCCTGCCAGGATGTGCTTATAGGAAGTGGGCTTTCTATTGTCCCCAAACTATGATGATGACGATGACAATGATAATGGTGGTTCCCAATTTATATTACTTGCTTTACTGATATGTAAGAGACACAGCAGGAACCTTTTAAAACTTAAGCTACTCAATGGATCCTATTGACCCTGAGAAAAACTTTTCTTTATTCACCAGAGAATCTTTTGGTAAGGCAGATGTGCTCATGTCACCTCCCCCTACATAAAGCCATTCCATAGCTTCCTATCACTCCTAAGAAGAAAGGCTACCTGAGTCTTTACCATTGTCTTCAAAACCCTGCTGCCCTAGCCAACTTCATCTCCCTCTCTATCTTCTCCATCCTCATTCTCTCTTGCCCCACATGGTAGTTTTCCATCTCCTCATGTGCTCCATGGTGCCTCCCAGTAGAGATCATCCCAAGAGAATCCTCCTCCTTTGAATGGATGTATTTTCCAGAGTGATCTAGGGTGTGATACATCAAATATGCCTGCTAATGGCCCCCTATCAGCAGCAGCCACATGTAAGGGGTCAAGAGGATGAATGGGCTTTTGCACATGGCTGCATTTATAAAATACATTTTGAATAATAAATGTGGGGTGGTATATAATCTTAAGCAAGATTCTTTAACTTAGGCTCAGTAAACAAAAATGGGAAACCCACTACTATGAAGGATCATAATTAGGAATAAACAAAATGATAGATAATACTAATAAACATTAATTGAGTGTGGGCCAAGCAGTGTTCAAAAACACTTTAGATGTATTAACTTATTTAATCCTCAAGCACTGACATCATTTCCATCTTACAGATGGGAATATAAAGGCCAAAGAATCAAATAAAGCTACACAGCTAGTTAGTGATAGAGCCAATGGATCCAGAACTGATACTCTTAGATTTCACCCTATATTGACTCATTAAATGAATGCTGGGTATTCCAATACTAGTTCCTGTGCTTTGCTGTCTGTAGATTTCAACAGCAGATTGACCTTGTCCTTGGTGTACCTGGGATTTCCCATTTACCATATTTTTCTCTGTTGGTGCCCTCCTCTCAAACCTCAGTAGTTTTTCCTTCCTCTCACGCCCCCTAGAATATATTCTCAGAAATAAATGCTGAGTAATAGCTTAAGACCTATCATTTTAAATGGTATTGAATAAGTGGTAATGTCTTAGAATTACCCAGGCTCAATGGAGGGGCTTTCAGTTGTTTAGAATTTCACTAACTGTTTGTAAGGAGGCATTTATTTCTAAAATTAATATTAAATGACTAACAGCTTGGATCAGCGTCTTCTGCAGACACTCAGATATTGTGTTTGTAAGTCTTTTTCCCCCTCCTGCCATTGTGCAACCAAAGCAAGGGTAGTTAGTGGTCTGTAAGCAGGACCTGTTCTTGCTTAGGCTATGTTCTGTGATCTTCCTTTAAGGAATTGGACTATTTAGACCATAATAGAGTATCTTCTGCATATTTTAGCCTAAAAAATCAAGATGCTCCTTGGTGTTGGCACAGATTATGTAAGGAACACCAATAGAGCTTAATCAATTTGTTGAGATCACATTTCTGGAAACTCAAAATCATGATTTTCCTTTATTCAGGTTTTTTTTTCCTATAATTTACAAAAAGATGTGGGGAAAAAGAGAGTGCATATGAAAACATTTTAGGGGATTTTCAAACTTTAAAAAAAAATTTTAACGACTAAGTGACAGACCTATTGAGCCCTTAAGCTTTGAGCTTTAATAGAGCTTTTCTAGAAGATTGTGAAACCTGCATAAGAATTAAGCTTGACAAAGCTGGCATAGTTTTAATTTGAAGGGAAATAATGGAAAGAATAAATAAAGAGGCACTCTTTCACCCTATTTTCAAGTCTGCCCGTTCACAGCCCATTTTGCGGTAGCAGATCCATTCTCATTAAAGATGACACGAAGAGCAGATAAATATAAAAGTGGCCATTAATTTCATGTTGTCATCTAGCATTTGCAGAAATGTCTCCATATTGATCCTTTTTTAACAGAAGAAAGACAATGTATTCTCAGATATTTACATAAATATATGCTGAAGTTTAAAAAAATTAACCATCTATATCTTTCATATATAGGCACTTTCACCTCCAAATGTGTGATTTTTTTTCTATTCCTTGCAAATAATAAAATACTCAATTTATTATATTTGTGGTTAAAATCTTTCTTTTGAGTCAGTAATGAATCCCATACACATAAATCTTGTTTAGTCTGGGAAAAGACTAAGTTCCCAGCTAAGGGACTTAATACATTGATTCATTATGCTGCCTCTCCCTGAGCCTGGGCTTGGAGAAATGAGTCTCTTTGGGGATCGTAGGCTAACTTTTCCTCAACATATCCCTGAGAACTACTTTCTCAAAACTCTGGGGTTTAAAAATCTGAAGCAATGCGATGAAGCAGTTTAATTCCTCTATTCTGCTGTAGCTTTGAACCTTATAAATCATTCCTGTAGTGAGGCTTATTTTATTTCTATATTATTCGTATTGAGGCTACTTACAGTCCTATATTTGTAAAATGTTTAGTACACAAAGGATTAGTGCATCTGGGGATGAGTTCTTTTCCATAAGGAAAACTAATCTGTAATGATCAAATTCAGAAGGAATCCATATCCATAAGCTATTGGGGGAATTAAGAAGGTAGGCTTCGTGGGTCCCAGCAACTTAGAATTCTCTGCTTGATATAGAACCTACTTACGATTGGAGAGAAATCTGAAAGAGAGTCTAAAGTGGGAGTGAGGAGATACTGCTGAGGGACAAAGTAAACATCAGGGTAATTCAGACACAAAGAAAGTGTATTGGTTTGTACATTTTATCTGTTCTGGGAAGGGGAGAGGACATCACTTTTTCAGTTTTGAAGAAGCATGAAAAGGGTTGAATGGACCTTAGAGGTTCTCGAATTCTTTTTGTTTTTCGGTTTGGCAGAAAGTTAATCATAATTTAATTACCATTATGATATTATCAAGGTGAACTCTAAAGGAAAGCTCAGAATCTGGCTGTTTGGCAACGTTGGTACCTCTGAATCAGACAATCCAGATTTTGTGCCTCTGCCCAGGGTACAGGGAAGTCCACACTTCCTGGGAAGGGAAGCCTTTAGAGGGAGCACAGGAATGAGGGAGGGGGGCGGTTGGTTATGGACACTCTCTGCTCCTGGTGTGAGTGTTTTCCAAGCAGTGAGGGAGAGCAGGGAGAAAACAAAACCCAAAACAGAACAGCCTGCACCTGCCATTTACACACATTCTTTCACTTAATTTTGATGAGATGCTTTAAGGAAGTTGGTGTTATCTCCATTTTACTGAGGAGGCAATTGGAAATTAGCATGAAAATTAGCAATTTTCCCAGTATCATACAACTAGATTCAAAACCAGACCTAATCCTGAAGTCCTTGTTCTGTTAGCTTATTAGGCTGATTTCCTGAAAATGGATAATGTCAGAGGAAGAGCAATAGAACAAGTATTTATAATTTCTTTCTCTCTCTCTTTTTTTTTTTTTATGGAGTAAAAAAGTAGTGTCAATTGGTGAATATATGAAAAAATCATTACAAATATAAATAATGAAAAAAAAATCTTGGAAATGCTTTTCTCTATACATTTAAACCATTGCAAAAAGTTCCTAACATAAAATTTTAACAGTAGTGTGTATGTATTTATATATATGTTTATGTGTAATCATCTATCTATATGTGAAAAGAACCTGAGTTTTTAAAAAGTAATTTCAAAACAGAGGGGAAAGGATTTTTTTTCTTCGAATTCTGGTATCATATACTTTGTATGTATATAATAAGTGATAGAATATTTATGCTAAAGCCCAGAAGGATTCTAATTAAGCAGCACAATTTCAGTTATCCTATAAATATATAGAGAGTGTTTAAAATTATTCAGTACTTTTCAAGGAAATTGAATAAATTCTGTTTTCCCAGTTGGCTGGAAGTGGTCCAATGGGTAAATATTGCATTCCATGTTTGGAAAAAAATGACTTAAGTGCTTTGGTCTGTTGTGCAAACAAAGATAAATCAAAGTTGCCTTGGAGGATGGATTTGTTTGTTTTATTTTTTGAAGAAATTAAATACATAAGTAAATCTAACACAAACATGGCCAAGATTTAAAGCAATTAAAGAAACATTAAAATTCAAGAACTTTAATTCCAGAGAATTCTAAATTCTTACAAATTTTAACTCTCTTTTGAGTAACTTGAACTTTATATACTTAGAAGTAACATTGCTTTTTGAAATTATGTCCTGGTGTTGGGAGCAGAGGGCTCTGAAAGAACGACAGATTTGTTGCTATTCTTAATTTATTTTTCAATCTTATCCAGATAAAAATATGACAAAATACTACAAGACAAATGTGTCTGAAAAAATAGTTAAACTCTAACCAGCAAGAAGTTATTGACTAGTCTTCAGTTAAGCTAATAAATATTATCCTAAATGGCATTAACTTCCTGTGCTTCTCCCTTCTCTTCTTCTTCCTCTTCTTCCTCCTTCTTTCCTTCTCTCTCTCATTCTCAATAAATCAATACATTCATATGTAGACATATAGTCATTACTTCTTAAAGGTAAAACTCAGATATAAACAACATGATCATATTTTTTCATTTAAACTGGTATATTCCACTATTTTAAATATGTTCAATTCATATTTTACGTCCTTTCACTCACATATTCTAACAGGTGGAAAAAGTTATGCTAGGGATCTAGTAGCAATGATTGGACCACCTGGCATCATCGAGAACTCTATATTGAACATTCAAAATTAGCCCAAATATTATTTTGTTAAAATATATATATGTATATATGTATACACACACACACACATCAAAGTTAACCTTTGTATTGGATAAGAAGTAAAACCAATGTATGAAAATTAGAGTGTCCTATAGAATATGTTTTTTAAAATTTATTTAGCACAGATGAAAGATATATTGTCTCACTAATGACAATTCACCCAAAATCTTCTAACTCTCAGATTAGAAGATCTGAGAGTTAGATCTTCTCTTTCTAACTCTTTCTAACTCTCAGATTTGTAACACCCAATTAATTGGTCTTTCTATCACTAAATAATCTCTACTTCAATTAGAGGCCCCCTAATATAATTAGACATGAGATGTCATGTTTGATTACCAAAAAAAATTCAAGATTTTCGGTAAAGAGATATTTCTTTTTCTTTGTAACTAGTATGTCTTTTTCATAGTCCTTATTAGATTGTTCTGGAATCTCAAATTATATGGCTGACTTCTTTAAATAATTATTTTCTGTATAAATTTCATGACAATCTGATTATACTACACTGTATTATACAACACTGTTTTCTTAAACACACAAACAAAACACAAAGAAACAACCCAAGTAACCAAACAGAGGTTTGATTTCAGAGGTCCTTGTAAATTGTCAATAAAGAAATAAGTTTTTCTTTTTAAATTAAGTTTCCACTTTTTATAGGTTAGGGTATCAATTACCTTGTTTGAACCATATAAGGATTCTTCAGAGAGGTCCCTTCCCCTTACCCCATCTTTTATACCAGTGTACCTTATTCACTTTCTTCTGAGGAGTATCTGGCATCCATTATCCATACTTAAGAAGGTCCTTCATTCATACAAATGAAGACAGAAGTATTCAAAGCAGATTTTAGCACTAACAATTAGGTGGACAGTTTGAGTATCCTTTATCTGAAATGCTTGGGACCAAAAGTATTTCAGATTTTAGATATTTTAGATTTTGAAATATTTTCATATACATAATGAGATATCTTGGGGGTGGGACCCAAGTTTAAACATGAAATTTGTTTATATACACCTTATATAATAACCTAAAGGTCATTTTGTACAATATTTTAAATAATTTTTTTCACAAAATAAAGTTTGTATACATGAAGTCAGGTGTGGAATTTTCTCAAAAAGTTTCTGATTTTGGAGCATTTTGGATTTGAAATTTTCAGATCAGTGATGCTCAACTAGTAATACTATAGAGTAGACCTGGAATGCTTCAGGACTCCATGGCTGCCATGTTTTATTTTGATCTTTTGATTTAAGCAATGTTTTTGATCTGTCTTATTCAAACCCTAGATGTTTGCCCTCTGGAAATCACAGCAGTTACATATCCTCTCTTCAATAATGGCTTTGTCACTATCCTGGTGCATTTAGTGTTGCTATAAAGCAATACCCAAGGCTGGGCCATTGACAAAGAAAGGAATTTTATTTGGCTTACAGTTCTGTTAACTATACAAGAAGCATGATGTTGGCATCTTCTCAGCTTCTGATAACATCCTCAGGTTGCTTCTACTCATGGTGGAAAGTGAATGGCAGCCAGCTTGTGGAAAGATCACATGATGAAAGAGGAAGCAAGAGAGAGAAGAAAGAGGTGTCAGACTCTTTAAAAATCAGCTCTCTAGGGAACTAATAGAATGAGAACTCATTCACCCCCTGGCCTCCACCTCTACCCCAGAGCATTAATCTACTCATGAGGGATCCAGCCCCATGATTTAAACACTTCCTATTAGGACCCATCTCTAAAATTGGGGGTCAAATTTCAATGAGATTTGGAGAAGACAAATGTCAACTATAACAGTCAGAAAGCTTCATTATGTCTATGCTTATGTATAGTTCATTATTTTGGTCTGCCAACCTGCCTATATTTCTTATCCTGGACTTACCTGACTCATTATTTCCTGCTGCCACCAATGCCTATTAATTTGATATCTCCAGAATTAGTTAAAACTGAATGTGTTAAAATAAACAGAGATAATGTTCTGGGGAGCCAGGTAAAGACAATGGAGCCTAGGAAAGTGAGTACTCCTATGGCTGGAATGCAGTGTTATTGAAGGAGCCAGAATACAAATACAAACAGAAATAAGCCACACAGCCTCCCAGGCACATAGTTGGAATGCTGGGGGTTATGTGAAGGTTAGGGTCTGTGCTTAAGACAGATAATTGGAGAATGAATCACATGGGAATGATATTAAGGCTAAAGATCTTGAGATACCAGGAAAAAGCCATAACTTGAGGAGAGCTGAAGTCAAGAATAAATTTTCAATCACTGAGAATTAAAAGTATCATAATCTGGTAGGGGGGGTAGGGTGGAAAAAATATCATAATCATGAAAATTGAGGCATAGGTAACATCTTTAAATGGGTTTTGAATAGCATTTTTAAGTTAAATCTTTTCTAAATTATTTTAACTTATAAACTAATAAAATAAAGCATATATTATATAAAAATTCTAAGACATGGCAAGAAAAATTATTATAAAGTCACCTTCCAAAGATACCTAACATCAGATACCTGCTGATACTAACTTCAGTATTATACTCATATTATTGCCCTATTTTTGTGCAAATACAGCTGCTGAAAACATTCATGAGCATGTCTTTTGGTGAATGTCTGCCTTCATTTCTCTTGATATATACCTGAGAATAAAATTTCTGGGTCATAAAGGAGATGTATATTTAACTTTTATAGACAGTACCAAATAATTTCCCAAAGTGGTTAAACCAATTTATTTTCCTACAAAAATATGCAAGAGGTTTGTTTCAGATCCTCATCAGCATTTGATATTGCCAATCTGAATTTTATTTGGCTAAAACATTTTAATAAAATAAAAATTACATAGTCTGCTAAATTATTTTGAGTATGCACTCCATTAATAACGAGTACATTGCCCAATATGGTTATTCCATTATAAATTAAATGCCTGTGTATCTGAACTAATGCATACAAAAAATAAGATTTATGAAAAGGTAAGATATTGAACAGAATAGAGAGCCCAGAAATAAATCCATACATTCATGGTCGATTTATCTGCAAGAAAGGTATCAAAAACACACAACAGGGAAAATACAGTCTCTTCAGTAAACAGTGTTGGGAAAACTGGATATCCAAATACAGAAGAATAAAATTGGAGCTTTATCTCACACCATATACAAAACAAAACAACAACAAAAAAAACCCTCAACAGTTTTAAACACTTAAAGGTAAGAACTGAAACTATAAAACTTTCAGAAGAACGCATAGGAAAATAGCTTCTTGACATTGGTCTGGGCAAAGATTTATTTTGGATGTGACACTAAAAGCAAGGCAACAAAAGCAAAAATAGACAAATGAGAGTATCAAACAAAAAGCTTCTTTTCATAGCAAAGGAAAAAAACAGTGGAGTGAAGGGACAACATATAGAATGGGAGGAAGTATTTGCAAACTATACATCTGATAAGGTTAATACCGAAAATAAATAAAGAACTTAAACAACTCAATAACAAGAAAACAAATACCTTGATTAAAAAATAGACAAAGGACCTGAATAGACATTTTTCAAAAGGACATATAAATGGCCAACAGATATGTGAAAAAAATGTTCAGCATCTCTAATCATCAGAGAAACACAAACCAAAATCACTATGAGATATCACCTCACACCTGTCAGAATGGCTATAAAAAAAAAAAAAAGATAAATGTTGGTGAGGATAGGTACAGTCATTTGAAAAACAGTTTGGAGTTTCCTCAAAAAATTAAAAATAGAACTACGGTATGATCTACTAATCCCACTCCTGAATATATATCCAGAGGAAATCAAATCAGTATGCACTCCTGTGTTCATTGCAGTATATTCAGCATAGCCAAGATAGGGAATCAGCCTGAGTGTCCATTAACAGGTGAATGGATAAAGAAACATGTGGTGGACATATGTGCAATGAAAGATTATTCAGCATTTTAAAAAAACAAATCCTGCCATTTGCAACAACATGGATAAACCTTGAGGATATTGTGCTAAGTGAAATAAGCTATGCACAAAGGACACATTCTGCATGATTCCACTTATATGTAGAACCTAAAAATGTTGAGCTCATAAAAACAGAGAGTGAAGTAGTGGTTTCCAGGGCCGAGGGGGTGGGGAAAACAGGGAAATATTGATCAAAGGGTGCTACATAAAAAATAAAAAGGTAAGATAAAAATAAATGAGTAAAATGTTTGTACTCTCATATTTTCTTAAAATAAAAAAAATAAAAATAAAAAAACCTACAAAATAAATAAATAAATAAATAAGTAGAATTAGCACATTTTCTTTTATCATCACCATAGATTATCTTGCACAATTTATGCAAAGACATCTCTGCTGTAAGGAGTACACATGTTCCATGAATTATAATGAAGTCAGTGATTGCCAGATGGAATGGCTAATATTCTGGGTGACACCAGAGTTTCTCCAGGTCCACTTCTGGTGGTAATCTAAGCTAGATAAGAATGTAGTTTGCCTAGGTCTATAATTAAAATGTAGAGAAGGTTTGGGGGTAATTGTGAGTCATTCCATGGTGGCCATCCCCCTGTGCTTTCTCTTCTGCTGCACATCAAGCTACTGCACCCTTCCCAGTAGAAAACTGTAAAGCATGTGTGCGTGTCTAGAGTGCAGATCTTTCTTTCCCCTGTGTTAATTATGCATGTAGCTTATTTTTCCTTTGTTAGTGGTGGTTCTTTTAAACTGGTGTTTTTCAACATAGGATATGAGTATCCATGGGTGTTCCTGACACTATTTAAGGAGAACTCATGAAGTCAAACTAGTAGGAGTATAGAGGGGTCTTATGACCAAAACATTTGAGTGCCAATTAAAACCAGATAAAATTAGTACAAATAATATGTTAGACTGTAATAGAAATACTTTTTCTAGTATTAGCATTTGAAATTCAAGTATATTCATTTAAAGAGAAGGGTTAGTACCAAATCCTTGTGAAAAGATAAGAGGTCTTTTTTACCCTTAGCAAGATTGTTAAGAGGCTGATTGTTATGGGAAGGCAAAAATCCATTTTTTTAAATTTCCTATGGCTTTGCAGTATATTTCAGTTAAAAGTAGGTTTTACTTATGTTTTTGACTGCACTTTTAGGAAAATATTTTAAAATTGAGCTTTGGAAACTTTTGGACAGATGGTAGGTTTCTGAGGGCTAGATCCATGCTTTTAGAAAAACAATACAATGGAATTCATTAAACAATAACCTCTATCCATTTCTTCTGTATGGTATGCAGGATGAAATTAACAACAATGAAATAAATCACTTTCAAATATGAAGTGATAATCTTGAACTAGCAGCTAATTTCAAACTCAGGAGCTAACTTTAACATAAGCCATGGGCCTTCTAAATTTTTTCAGTGGATGGTCATTTTTGCTGTCTTCATATCCAATATAAACAATTTGAATGTACCTCTCTACTCAACATCATCAACTCCTGGCACTTCCGACACGTCAGAGAATTCATCCGTGAATTTACTTTATCTAGAAATTGTTAAAAGTTACCTGAAACATTTTGATGTTTGAGAAACACAAGTTATGGCCCAATGTTGGTTATCCAATTATTTAGGTTTTCTAAATTCTGTCTTGGAATAGTTAGGGCATCAATGTCTAAAATGCGTAACTTGTGGTAGTATTCCATAAAAGTGTTGAAATGCTTTTAAATATATTTCTCTAACTTATATAAGAATTATCTTCAGATAAATTACTGGTTATATTATCCAGAATTTTTATTTCTGTGTGATAATGCCCTCATAGGAAGTGCTACGACAGCATTTGTCTTATCTTCTGATGAACTCTTTGGTTAGTCAGACTTGCAAACCACATTTTCATTATTGCCTTAGCTGAGAAAAATTAGTCTTAAATCTAATGTTCAATTAGTGCAACTCTAGTGTTAGGAGTCCAGTGTATACTTTTTCCTCCTCTGAAAATTTTATTTTTTGATACTTTTTAATTTTTTTATCTAGTTTTATTTGTTTTGATATTATAAATTTTTCCTTGTCTTTTGTGTATATAGGCATGGCATAAATCATATTAATGGATTAATATCATTGTGAAAGTCAAGACATTCAATGTTTGGAATTATCATTTCAGTAGCAGTTATAATTTCTGTAAATTTTTTTCTTAAGTTCTTGGGGCTTTAATCTGTATAGTCAAGATAATTTTTCCCCATATTAATAGTTTTCAGCTTTTTCTTTCTACTTCAATCTACCAGCAAATGCTAACTTACTGCAATATGTAAGAATAGGTCCCTATAGCCATGATGTTAGTTATAAATGTTGAAAATACTTAAAATTAATTGTGAGTGGAACACATATGCACATTTTTCTATATAGTGTAGCAATTAATTAGGCAAAATAATACAGATCGACCACGTGGTGTTAGATTTTGGAAATCACTGAGTCACACTTGCATGATTTTGTCATTTTTAGATTCTATCAAGTGCTTTCCTCTTTCTTCCTGTTGTTTGATCTTTGATAATCAGAGTGGTAATGAGGCAAAAGCAAAAAGACCATAATATAAGAATAAAATAAATCCTCTGAGCAGAAAGAAAACAAAGCACAGTATGTCTCCCAACTGGACAGAAAAATCAAGAAAGAATTTAACATTAAATTTTTACAGAAAGAGCCAGAGCATCACAGGCAATGGAACACCCCGAGAAAAAGCACAGAGATGGAAGAATTCAGTTGGTGATGCCTTTAGAGTCCATGGTCTGCTCCTGCCAGTCTCCTCTTGTGTCTGCAACAATGTCACAACACCCCACCCTCAGCCCACCAAATTCCTGCTCACATATTTCCCATGGAAATTCCAAAGGGAGTAACCTGAACTTAATTTGGTACATGACAGAAAGATATTAAAAGTCTGAGCAGGTGTCAGGATTTTAGCCATGCATTTCTAAAATTTATCTACCAGGAATGCGTAAGAAGTATTGGGGTGTGGAAGGAACTGGAGATGAGGGCAAGGAGGGTCATTCATCAAGGCTCAAAGCCATCCCATCCTTAAAATTTCAAGATTGGAGTTCCCAAGTCTGGCCTTTGTGATTGCTTAGCAGTTGATGCTGTGGGAGTGTAAAGATGAGAAATCAGAGATGAAAGAGGAAGCAGGTGTTTTCTATAAACACAAGGCAGTGAACTTGATGCTCATTTAGGGGTACAGTTCTAGAACAGTGTAGCAAAGAGTTGATTTGTGAATAGCTATTAGGCTAGGATGTGTTTTTAGGAGCTATCATTAATTTCCTACCTTACCCTCTTTTTCTTGGATGGGTTTACTAGTCTATAGATAGAGAAAATGCAATGGACACCATAGATTAGACTGTGGTGGTGCATTTAACAATGTCTATGATATTGTGAATAAGATAAACAATTTAGGCTGAATATGAGGAGAGTTGCACAACACGCTCCTCTCAATGCAGCTCTTAAAATCTCCAACAAAAGAAGCTAATAGCTCTCTACTATAAACCAATATAATTGCCCCAGATTCCATACCAAATTTTTAAGTGTAAATTTTTAAGAATTTGTTTTAATAAAATATGGAGCAAAAGAGAAAATTTGTTTACTCCCTATGAGAACCAAGATCTTTCACTTAAATGTAGCTAGTCCTACAGGGGTTTGAGGAAGTGCTGGTGAGGGCTAAGCTGATAGTAAAAAATAATTGAGTAGAGTTTTCTTAAGTTCTGTATTTAGGTCTTCAAAAATGGATGAAAGCCAAGACCCATTTTTAAAATGTCAAACAGATGAACTCCCAAAACTCACTCACTTGGAAAATTAGGTTTGTCCTGTAAGATAAATGGACCCTGTCCACAGGTGGCTTCTGTATCACTGGGAAAGGGGTTTCTTTCAGAGAGATGGAAATGTGAGAGCCAGAGTCCTTCCTCCCCAGGAAGAGAACAAATGAGAAAGGAAGGTGGCCCCTTGCTCTATATATTCTTCCCCTGTTAATCAAAAAGGGAGAGATCGAATTATTTGAAAAGTAACTTTCATCTTATTAAAATATAGTGTAATGGACAGGATGTGAAAGAATTTTACGCTTCTTGTTGCCTGTAAGAAAAGATTAATTGAACAAACTTGCAGTAACAAGTTTAGTTTAGTTTCCCCTGAGGAAAAAATAAACCACCACACAGTAGTGCTGAGAGACAGCCTCTATATAGTACAGTCCATTAACACTAAGGGAAATAATTAGTTTTTCCGGTGATGACTGATGAATTATTTTAACTTGTTTCTAAGCATTCAGGCTGCATCAACAAAGCAGAATTTCTTAAAATATTCAAGGCAAAGGAAAACAACAAAATCCTATGTTGATTATCTCAGCATTCAGGTGTTTGCCCTAAATATTTAATTTCTTTCATTCTATATAGCCACTTCCATATGTACGCACCAACTGACAAGATTGTCATACAAATAAGCAGTTAAAAATTATGAAAAAAGATTTGAAAGATTAAATATTATTTATTTCTGCAGTATCTGCAGTATTTTTGGCTAATTTTCTTGATTAAGAGAATTAAAGTAAAAACATCTAGCTTTCGTGAGGATGAAAGCTAGACTCAGGCAAGAGTACAATGGCATCATCACAGCTCACTGCAACTTCAAACTCTGAGCTGAAGCCATCCTCCTGTCTCAGCCTCTTGAGTAGCTGGGCCCACAGGCATGTGCCACCATGCCTGGCTGTTTTCTATTTTTTGGAGAAACAGGGGGCTCATTCTTGCTCAGGCAGTCCTCCCACCTTAGCCTCCAAAAGTGCTAGGATTACAGGCATGAGCCAATGAGCCCGGGCTGTTTTTGATACTCTTATTTGTTAGAGGTAATGAATCATTAAATTTCAGCTCGGGCTTATTAACTCATAGATGTGGATGCATTTTATCACTGAAAAACAGTAATACTATTTCCAGAGGACTGAAATTGAAGACCTTATTTTAACATAAAAAGGAAGATCATGACGATTCTGCATAGTTAATTATGTTGAACAGAAAAAAATGTATTGTTTTATCTTTTACTGCCTTGTTAATTTCTAACTGGAAAAGGGCCATCTCATGGGATAAGCAACCAGCTGTGTCTCAGATAAATTCTTTTTTTTTTTTGAGGTTGAATTTCTCCATTTTCTTTCTAATTTCTGAAACAGTTAAGAAAGTTTAGAACCAAACCATCACACCTAATAATATAACTAAATATCTGAAGAAGCACAAGTTTTCTCTGCTACCAGATAAACTTTCTGTTTATGATAATAACTTGTAAAATGGTAGCATCAGACTTTGAGGCTGTGGACAACTACTTTTAATCATCTAGAGAATATATATCTGAATTACTGGAAAAGTCAGTGATGCTGTCTCATTTTACTCTTACACTGAAAATTTTTAATATGTGAGTGTTTAATATCTGTATATAGAATAAATGGCAGCAAGTTGCCAAAGAAGTGTAAATTTCCAAAGTAGTTTAGAACCTTAGATTGCCAAAGCCTTTACTCTTGTTTACTTTCACATAAGGAAGGCCTATTATTCTTCAGTATGTAAGTATGTTTCATAATCCTTATATGAAAAAATCTAAAAACATTTTAACATATTGACTATGACTTTTTTGACAAAGGAGCCATTTTTCTGCCTCGTTAGTGCTAAGAATTGTCTCCAGACAGGTGGGGTCCTTCCTGCATTACTGAGCAGACAGTTCAAAGCATTTACAGATGTGTTAGGAAATAACTTGCTAATTTCAAAGGGGAGAGAAGGTTCTTTACATTAGAGAGGTAGTGGTCATCACTTTAAATAAAACATTAAAATTAGCATCACCAAAAGTGGAACAACCAGATATCTGGTGTTTCTTGATGTAACATAATATGACATACACAGCATCATCTGTGCCATCTTCTTGCCAACAGTGTTAAACTTTGCTGTAATGAAGCGTTTCGACATAACTGTTAGTTTATAGAAAGTACAAGGATATAGGAACAACTTAAATGTCATTACAAAAGAATAATTGGATAAATAGGCATATGATAACCTGGGCATTCAATAAGAAAACTGGCCTAGTCACTTCAAAACATTATTTTTTTTTTTCCAAAACAAGCATGTAATTAAAAAAAGATGTTCAGAGGACTGTTCAAGATTAAAACAAACTAAAGGAGACATAATATCCAAATTAAATCTGTAGTAGTTATCTATTGCAGTATGACGAATTACACCAACATTTAGTGGTTTAAAACAACAAACATTTATCATCTCACTGTTTCTGGTGGTGAGAAATCTGGATATAGCTTAGCTGAATGCCTGTGGCTAAAGGCGTCTCATGAAATTGCAATCAAGCTATTGGCCAGGCTACAGATTTGTCCAAAAGCTCAACTAAGGAAGGGGTGTGTAAGGATCTGCTTCCAAGCTCATTCGTGTGGCTGTTGGCAGGCCTCAGCCCCTTGCCATGTGAGTATTTCCACAGGGCTGCATCACAACATGGTGGCTGGCTTCTCTCAGGGCAAGTAATGCAAGACAGAGCAGAGAATGCCCAAGATGCATTTCTAAGTCTTCTTATAACTTCATCTCAAAAGTGACATCCTGTCCTTTCTACTGAATTCTATTTCTTAGAAGTGATTCAGTAAGTCCAGCTTACTCTCAAGGTGGGAAGATGGCAGGATTACATAAGAATATGAACACCTTGGGATCAGACAGGTACCATTGAGGGTTATACTAGAGGCTGACTACCACAAAATGCATAAAGACTAATTGGATTCTAGTTACAGAAGGTAAATTCTGTAAAAGATATTTTAGAGGCAATCAGGAAAATTTGAATATGAATATGATACAAAGTAATGTTAGGAAATTATTGTTAATATTCATAAGTGGCAATGATGCTGTCATTATGTAAGACATGTACTTATTCCTAGAAGATACAGGCTTTAATGATTAGGTATAAATTACTACAATATCTGTAACTTATTTCCTAAATACACACACTCACATGCACAATGTACACATGAAAAGATACATACATGGAAAAGTAGGTAAATAAAGCAATAACAATTATTGAATCTAGGTAGTGGGTATTTGGTTGTTTATTGTCCTATTCTTCCAATTTTTTAGTCTATTTGGAATTTTTTTGATAAAATGTTGGGTAAGATAGATATCGGTCAGCCTTATTTCTGTCTTGTTCTAGAAAGGCCAGGAAAGCAGATTGCACAGAGCTATGCAAACTTCTCAAATTTGCAAGGGCTGTTCAAGATATTTTAGTAAAACACTCATAATATTGGTAAAACCAGATTTCCCCAGGTCTAGTTCCTTTGCTGTACTACCTATTATATGCTTTAATACCTGCGTTTACACACAGTGACCACTTTGGGAAAGCATGAAAAGATTTCTCTTTGAGATTAGGGGTCTGGGGATGTTTTACTACAATGGAATTGATGAGTTTTATAGCCAGTTAGCCTATAGTTTTCTACTCTTTTTATATTTTCTTTCAGAATTTTTATCATCTTTTGTTTTGGAACTTTCACCATATAACTGCTCTTCTACCTAAATCTTTCTTCACCCCCTAAATATTTAAAATTATTTTCAAACACTCTTGGATGATTAGCCTTCTTTGTGATTTGCATCTTCTGATAGCTCCACTAAAGCTATTTTTTAAGCCATCTAACAGTTTTCCAGAACTCATAATTTTCTGAGTTGTTAGAGTTACTGTGTTTTTTAAATTATATGTGATACTCTATCTGGAAATTTAATCCTAGGCCATAAGTGCACATTCACTAATATTAGGAAAGTTGGCTTATTTATTCAACTAGTCCTGTTACACGATATAGTTGTGATCTCTACAGTGTAATCATTTATTGAACTGCTTTCCAAGTGATCTTTAAAAAGCTGTTTGTCATAACATTCAGTGCTTTCGACTGTGAGATCATACCCCCAGGAATAATTACTAAATCTGTTTTAAATTGTTCTGCTTTCTTCCTTACCAATTTCATTACCTAACCTCTACTACATCCAAAACCATTATTGATTGAGGTTTTTATCAGACTAATGTATGTTTTATCATCACTGATAGAACTTAGTGAAGACTTTAATATGTGGTAATTCCTTCTGTTCTTAGGGATATTTGAGAGGAGCAATGCTTTATTTTTATTTATTATATATATATGTGTGTGTATATATATATATATGTATATCCTATTGAAATTAAAGGTACTTTCACAATTTAATCCTAAAACCAGGACATTTCAAACAATGTACCACTTAATTTTTTTTCTGATAGCAAAATAATTATATGTTCATGGTAGAAAATATAGGAAAGCATAAAGGATAAAGGAAAAAGAATACAATAAAATAAAAACCCACTTTAACCCCAATGCCCAGGAAAAATGATAACATTGGTTTATTTCAAACTATTTTCCCTCCACCTACCAAGAGAATGTAAATGAGGTAAGGTAGGAATTTCCGCTTTAACAAGGAAAACAAAAATTACAACAAAACAAAAACCAAGGAAGAGTTAAAAAAAAGCCTTGGGGTCAGGGAACAATCCAGAACCTTTATGGTGGCTCCGTAATTTTTTTCCAAGATCTGAGTTACTCATAGTTCATTGCTATTCCATCCCTAAAATTTTCCAAAAACCTAGGGTGCCTCATCCTCACAGTTCAAGATGGCTAACCTAGTTTATCTTTTATGTCTCCATTCTAGCCAGTAGGATGGAAGAAGGGAATCAAATGGGGCCCCACCCTTTGCTCTTAGAAGAGCTTTCTGGAAATTTCATGTTTTTTTCCACAAACATCTAATTGGCCAGAACTTAGTCTTATAGTTGCAATGATGGCTGGGTGCCAATTAGGAATCTTAGATGGAAAGGAATAACATGAGTACAAATGAAAGGAAATATTCGTTTTATTGGCAGGAATTGTCTCTAAATGGTATGATAATGGGTAACTTAGTTTTCTGTATATGTATATATTATATATTTGTATTTTCTCCATTTCTTGAATAAGCTTACAAAGGTTTTTAAACTGGAAAGAGTTAATCTCTATAAAATACATGAATGTATCAGGCATTTTCCAGTTGTTTAAAGACAATTAACTATTGCTTAAAAATGATACTGTTATTTTGTTTTGAAGAAAGTAAACTGATCCTCTAGAGAAGCTAAGAAATTTTCCAGTACCACACAATTTATGTGTGATGAAAATTGTCAAGCAGTTAAAAAAGATTTTGTTTTAAGTTAGTGCTTATTGTAAAAAGACATGTTTGCTCCCTCAAAGGAGGAGAATTGATGTTTATTAAGTACCTCCATGTGCCAAGAACATGCAGCATATATGGAAGATTCCTGTCTACTTAATAATCTAAACCAAAAAGAAGCAAACAATTTCATAAAAAGTCAGATAGTAAATATTTTAGACTTTTGGGGTTGAGATGCACAATCAAGAATACTATTTAGTTACTTACATAACTGAAAAAAAATTGAATGTATATTTATTTTTTCAACCATTTGAAAATGCAGTGTAGTGAAGAGAACTTTCTTTTTTTAAAATTTTTTCATTTTTTTATTTTAGCATATTATGGGTGTACAAGTGTTAAGGTTACGTATATTGCCCATGTCCTCCCCTACCCCCTCAAGACAGAGCCTCAAGCGTGACCATCACCCAAAAGTTGCACATCTCACTCATTGTGTTTGTATATACACATCCCCTCCTCCCCCCTCCCACCTACCCAACACCTGATAAATGTTATTCCTATATGTCCACTGAGGTGTTGATCTGTTAATACCAATTTGCTGGTGAGTACATGTGGTGCTTATTTTTCCATTCTTGAGATACTTCATTTGGTAGAATGGGTTCCAGCTCTATCCAGGAAATATGAAAAAATGCTCAGCATCTCTAATCATCAGGGAAATGCAAATCAAAACGACAATGAGATATTACTTAATTCTAGTGAGAATGGCCTTTATCAAAAAGTCCCCAAACAATAAATGTTGACATGGATGTGGAGAGATAGGAACACTCCTACACTGATGGTGGGACTGCAAACTAGTTTAATCTCTGTGGAAAGCAATATGGAGATACCTTAAAGTAATAAAAGTAGATCTATCATTTGATCCAGCAATTCCACTACTGGGCATCTACCCAAAAGATCAAAAGTCACTTTATGAAAAAGACACCTGCACTCGAATGTTTATAGAAGAGAACTTTCTTTTCCACCCTCTGAAATTTTGATAATTTGAGTGTCTGGTATAAGCTGACAGCAGACAGATTAACAGGGAAAAAAGCCATACAAATTTATTATGTGTATTGTGCATGAGAGTATCACAAAATATAAGACTCAAAGAAGGGCCACATGGTTGAAGTTTAAATAGCATTTTGAGCTATAGGAAGAAATAGGGGCCAGGGCTTCCCTGGGGGAGGTGGCTACACAAGCTATGGAAAGGTAAGGGGAGGAAATGCATGATGAACAAAGTTATCTTATTATGCAGGTAAAGGCTCTCAGGTAGCAGCCCTCAGAAGAATAGGTGAAAAGTCTGTTTGGGGTGTGATGTCTTGGGCATGGAAAAATTTAATCTCTTCTCCTGAAGTAGTAGTTAGTTAATCTTTCCTGGTTAACATTGATTCCACATGGTCACATTTCTTCTGAAAGACCTCCCATCGATAGATAGAGAGATAAGAGAAGAGAAGGGATAAGAGAAACTTCAGAGAAATTCCTTCTTTGTGTTCAGGAGAGAAAGAGGATCCAGAGATGGAGGGGTGGAGGAAAGTCAGAGAGACCTTGGTAATGAAGCTGTTTCTTTCTTTCTTTTTTTTTTTTTTTCAGCATATTATGGGGGTACAAATGTTTAGGTTACATATGTCTTTGTAACCTAAACATTTGCCCCAACCAAGTCAGAACTTCAACTGTGTTCATCCATCTGTGTGCACCACACCCATTAGATGTGTGTATACCCATCCTCTCCTCCACCCATCTGCCCAACACCCGATGAATTTTATTACTATATATGCACTTAGTGCATATGATCAGTTCATATGCTTCTTTAGTTCAAAATACTCAGCAGATCAAAGCACCATACTTTGCAGCATTGTTTCTCAGAGCTCCAACAGTACAAACCATTTAATTCACTGGCAGTAAAAAATCAGGTGGCAGGCACTGGTTTGTCCACTTCTGTTGTAAACAACCCAGTGTAGTACACAGACAGTGATTTGCTGGTTTTGCAGATGAGCAAATAGGGACTTAGAATGTTTACCCATGCTCACAAAACTTGTAAATAGCATGGCCGGGATTATACCCATGTTTATCTGACTTTAAAATTTATGCCCTTTCCGCTTGGCCATGCAGTGGAACATGTAAACACTTGTAAAGAAAGACAGGTTTTCCAGGAGAAGAAAATGTCATCCAAAGGGAAGAGCTTTTCCAGGCCCTGCCAGGATCATGTGGCTTGAAGTCAAGCACTTCCTTCTTACCTGACACCATAATGTACTTCAAGTGAGGACCCCTTTAGGAAACTATAAATAAGCTCTTGAAAGAGTGAGGTTATGTCTAGTTACAGGACTTAATTTACTTCAAGTATAATAAAAGTGGTCCTGCCTTTTGGCTTTAGTAAAACCAGAATCTTTGTGTTCAAAGGGAAAAGAAGGAAAGATAATCAATATTTTAACTTTGTTTGAAAATAAAGATTTTGGGAGGTTTTCAACAGTGTTTCCATTCCCTGTTCTATTTAAACGATGCTGTGATTATCTCTTTAAAGAAAAGGCTCAGAGGCCTGGGTTGTCATCCAAAGGATAAACATCGAATGCAGTGTATTAGTCATGGATGGCAACAAATCTGCCCCCACACGAGGCACCTGACTCTCTGAGTCATGGACTCAAAAACAAGAAACCACAGACTGCAATTGGAGCTGACAAGGAGTGGCCTTTTAGAAAGGTGTCTTGTGAATTGAGCATGAAGAGTGGGATTACTGAGTGGCGTATAAGTTCATTAGTTCTCAGTAGCTGGGGTTTGAAGAAACTCAGTAGGGATAGAGTCACTGAGCATGCATTAATCATAGCTTCTCTGTGTTGAGTTCCTGTGGCTTGCTAAGCTTATTACATAGCGAGCTGTGAAATTCTAATTTTTCATAACAACCCTGACAGGTATGTATTGTTCCAACTTTATAGATGATGAAATTGAGGCTCAGTGAGATTAAATCATTTCCAAGGTCACACAGTTATAGCTAGTGGAGCTGCATGCAAACACAGGACTTTTTTTTTTAAGTTTTATTTTATTTTTAATTGACAAATAATAATTATATGTATTTATTTGGTAATGTGATCATGTGATCAAACAATGTGATGTTTTGATACATGTATTCATTGTGGAATGATCAAATCAGGGTAATTAACATATCCATCACCTCAAATATTTATCCTTTATATGTGATGAAACACTTAAAATTTTCTCTTTTAGCTATTTTGAAATGTATAATACATTATATATTGTATAATGCAATAGAGGACCAGAACTTATTCCTTCTATTTAACCTAAACTTTGGATCTGTTGACAAACATCTCCCCTTTCCCCACCTACCTTCTTCTCCCCCACCCCAGTCCATTATAACCACCATTCTACTCTACCTTTATGAGTTCAACTTTTTAGATTCCACATATAATGAAATCACATGATATTTGTCTCTCTGTGCCTGTGCCTGGCTAATTTCACTTTACATAATATACTCTAGGTTTATCCATGTTTTCACAAATGATAGAATTTTCTGATTTTTTAAGGCTAAATAATATCCCATTGTGTGTATACATATATGTGTGTGTGTGTGTGTGTGTATTTTTTATGCCTCTTGGACTATTTTATCTCACTTTAGCTAGGCTCTTCCCCAGATATCTTTGATCTCCATCACAGCCTCTTTTTCAGAAAATTGAAACTATGCTCTGCTTCTTGCAATTTTCATGACACCCACTGCCCTCTTACCTAAAATATTTTAAAATAAATATGGAAACAAGAACTTAGCTGAGTTTTGCAGCACAGATGCATGTTCTAGGTCTACATTTATATAAAGTAACGGTGGGAAAGAGTGGTTCGTCCACAGGGGTATGTGCACAACGAGGGTTGCCACACTAGGTGGGCTAATGAGATGGGAAAGGGTGTCTAGAGTCCTGGACGCTCCAGAAACATCAGAAGTTACTGACTTATCAATGGACAAAGTGTTAGAAAAATCTAGAAAGACAAAATGTCTCCCCGTGGGAGGCTCTCACTTCCCCTTAAAATAGACTAGAATAAAAACGAAAGAAAACCCATAAACCCACCTTAACCAAACACACACAGAACATATTCTAAGTCTCCAGATAAATACTCTCATATAGGTACTTGGTGTTTTTAGTTCTGAGACTGAAGACAAGATCTGGGGCTTTGGCCTCCAAAAGCAGGAGCTATTGTTTAAAGAAAAGACTCCCACTCCCTGCCACCATTTCGCCAAGATAGTGACCTGCAGGAAGATCTGTATCCTGTGCATTTCCTGGATATAGTGGACTGACATTTCTAAAGAGCATATCACTGAAGGGGCAGATGCCAGCCATTTAAATGTGGACTTTGCATGTTGGGAACTGACTGGTTCCATGAAGGTAGGGACCAGGTCCAGTTTGCTACTAACCATTGTATTCACATAGCCCAGCACTGTACCTGGTGTATAGTAGGCACGCAAAAAAATGTATACCAACTGGTTGAATTAAATAGTCCAAAATGAGAATTGCACTTTCCCAAGAATATAAATTATATTACAACCTTTTCACTGGTTATACATATACATTTTTAAAATTAATTTATATGTTGATTGGACACTTACAGCCATACCTTGGCTATAATAAATAATATTGTAATGAACATGGAAATGCAGGCATCTTTTTGGCAAACTGATTTCAATTTTTTTGGATATATACCCAGTAGTGTGATTGCTAGATCATATGGTAGTTCCATTTCTAATTTTTTGAGCAACCTCCCTACCATTTTCTGTAATAAATGTATCAATTTTCATTTCTACCAACAGTGTACAAGGATTTTATTTTTTTTTCCACAGCCTTGTCAACATTTGTTATCTTTCATCTTTTTGGTAATGGCTAATGTGTCAGGTGTGATGTGGTATCTCATTGTGGTTTTAATTCGCATTTCTCTGGTGATTAGAGATGCTGAGCATCTTTTCATATATACTTTGGCCATTTGCATATCTTCTTTTGAGAAATGTCTATAATAACTCTGAATAGCCAAAGCAATCTTGACCAAAAAGAACTAAGCTAGAGACATCACATTATCCAACTTTAAATTATATTGCAAAGTTATAAAAATCAAAAATAGCATGGCACTGGTATAAAAATAGACATATCAGCCAATGGAATAGAATAGAGAACCCAGAAATAAACCCACACATCAATGTTCAATTGATTTTTGATAAAGGTGCCAAGAATACACAATGGAGAAAAGACAGTTTCTTCAATAAATGGTGTTGGGAAAATTGGACATCCACATATAGAAGAATGAAAATGGACCCTTGTCTCACCTCTTATATGAGAATCAACTCAAAATGGATTAAAGACTTAAATGTAAGACTTGAAACTATAAAACTACTAGAAGAAAACCTAGGGGAAAATCTTCATGACATTGATAGGCAGAGATTTCTTGGATATGACCCCAAAACCTAGGCAATGAATGCAAAATAGACAAGTGGGATTGTATCAAACTAAAAAGCTTCTGCAAAGCCAAGGAAACAATAGAGTGAAGAGACAACCCATGGATTTGGAGAAAATATTTGTAAATCATATGTCAGATAAGAGGCTAATATCCAAAATATACAAGGAATTTAAAACACTCAAACCAAAAACCCTATTAAAAATGGGCAAAGGACTTGAATAGACATTTATTAAAAGAAGAAAAATTTGGGTCTTTAACTCAAAGCTCATGGCCTTTTACACTATATCATACTACTGCTTATATGCTTATATGACTATGCTTATATGACTGACTTATGTCACTGCTTATATGACTTACCAGCCACCCAGAGGATTGTGTCAAAAGTGTGCAAAGATCAATCCTTTGTACGCTTTACCATAACTTTGTTTGTGAGATAGGTATAGAATTTCTAGTTGGACTAAAGGCACAATCACACATACTGAATTTGTAGTCCTTGTATTCTTTGAGTATACTTGGGAAGTGACAAGGATTTTTGAATTTGAATGTCAGATGTTAAGCTACTGGAAAACTATTGAGAAAATAGAATTTTTCTCACTCTTGTGCTATTGAGGCTTGATGACTAACTGCACTGAAAGAGAAGAAGTAAGTTGATTTTTTCAGTTAACCTGATTAAGCAGAACATTTCAAATATAAAGGTTGTCAAAGTGCAATTTACAAAGATTATTTGCTGTGAGGGTAGCACTTGCTTGGAGATGGAAGTTAATGGGTTTTATGAAGTTCTTCTAAATGAAACATTTAGAGTAAACTTCTCAAGTCTTTTGAGCACAGTAGTTAAAGAGATTAAATAGGATGCTTTATTGGACATCGAGGAATAGAATTGCAAATATGAGCAGCATTTTATTAGTTCAAGGCCATTTTATGTTCTAAAACTATTTACCTTTCCAGTCTCATCTCTTGCTATGTGCTACCACAGATATTTTTCATTCCTGCTTTAAGCCTTATTTCCTCAAATACACATACTTCTTTCCTTTTCTCTGTGGCTTTGCTCTGCTCTTCTGTTACCTATTAGAACCTTATCCCCTTCCACTGATTCTTCTTCTACTCTGAGTATCTTCCATGGATGGAGTAGGGGCCTGTCCTTCATGATCGCATAGCCAACATGAATTTATCTCACCAATAGAATTGATCCCACTGGTCTGGCTTTGCCTTCTGTTTTTCCCAGTAGGTTATAAATTCCTTGAGGGCCGCTACTATGATTTTGTCTCTATAATCCCATGCCTGATTTCAAGTACTCTCTCAGTAAATGCTGATTAGATGATTTAGGGTATGAAGGTTTATTTGACTTGCCTAATTTTCTCTTCTTATTCACTGGACTTTTGCTTTTACACAATCTTTTAAATATTAGACTATCATAGTGCAAGGAAATTTGCTATATCAGTTGTTCAGACTTTGCCTCACTTTAGTACTATGGACATCTCTTGGAAAGTCTGAAAACCAGTTTATTTAATTTGCAACTCTCTTTGTGGTCAATATCAACATAATTCATTGTAAAGTAGAAAAACCAATGCCTTAGATATCTTCTCCTTTGCTCTTTTTTGTGTCTATAAATTAAAGCAGAGATGTTTTGGGAATATTTTTCTCTCCTAAAATTCTTGGAAAGCCCAACTTAAAAGCTGGTAGGACTAGCAATTTTCCAGGATAATGAAATAAATTATGATGTCCCAAGGGCTGTTGTTAGCCTAATTAGGAGTAATGGAAAATGAAAACAACAAAGTTAGCTCTAAGCCAAATAAACTTTTTAAGCACTAAGATAGTTCAATTTTTCCACCCAAACTGGGACTTATTATTGGCTGCATTAATGGCACATAAATTTAGGGGTTGATGTTTTCGAAGGCAGATTTCAAGAACGTGACCGTAATAAAAGAGTTCTAATCATATTGACAGTTTGGCAGTGCATAAACGGGTGCTGCAGCAGAAATGTGTCAGAAATGTAGAAACTAACATTTCAAGACTGTCCCCTTTAGACCATTAGTATAAACAAGAGTTTATCTTTTTTTTTTTAAATTGGTTGAGCAGAGGTTTTCAGAATTGAAATGATGCTTGAAATAAATAAAGATGTGATATCCATGGTTATTTTATTACATGCACATTTATTACTGACCTCCCTAGTCCATTTCTGTACTCAATTTCCTGTTGCTATACTTTTCAGAGTTTCAAATTCAGAATGCTGGTGAAAATAGAAGCAAACAAATAAATATATCTTCTCATTTCCCCCATACCTACCCCACCTCCACCATGTTGAGCAGAAGCATTTAATTCAGTGATTTGTAGAGGGGACAATTTCAATGTCTTCTTTAAAATTAAAAAATGGCTGAAAATGATAATATTTGTGTTATGCTCAGTAGAAAATTACAGCTCACTGATGTTGCATACCAGTAATATTTTTGAAAGATCACCCATCTTTTAGGAAGTGTGTGAAACTGACAGGAATTATATTGAAAACCAGCAAAATAGCCATGATAAGTGGAGACCTTTAGTTTGTATATCCATGGTTCTCAACAATCGTGGTGGTTTGCCAACCAATACTGTGAAGGAAAGAATTGTTCTTTGCTTTACTGCAGTAGTGTGGAAGCATGTCTTCCTATGGAGGTTCTATTGCCAAGTTCTTTAGGTGAAATAGCAGGAACCTTCTATGGTTTCTCACTGACTCAGTCCCATGAGGGGAACCCCAGTGTAGGTAGGATGTAAGTGGGGAATTGCTCCCCAATATTAGTTAGCCATTCGAATACAATTCATTTCAACTAATAGCAATTTGCTCCTATTTTTCCTCAAAGCATTTCATTCTAGTCTACAGTTAAGAGTTGCAATATCTAAGTTTAGTTTTTAATTCTTGAGGATCCCATTTTAACTAATAGAGTTCAGTAAATGACAGCCCTGTCTTTCTCTCAGGCATTTCAAATCTAGTTTTAATTTAGATCAGCAGTTCAGGAACAAATTATTTGCCAAATGCAGGTGGCAGACCATTACTTTTTCTCCCTAATGTCCATCTGTGGAGTACTCCGAGACTTAGCTAAAATGATGAATTGATATGTCTGTCGGGAAACAGCTTGTTACCCAGAACAGTGGTGTACATAAATGAGAAGCCAGCATTCTGCAACAAAGACCACAGGTGGTAGCTCCTAATAAGGCATCTGTGGATGTTACGGAGTTTTGAAGCTATTTGATTTTGTTTTTCATTTTTCTCCATTCGACTAAGAGTTTTCTTGTTTAGCTAACATCTCATTTCCTAAAAGATGTGTTATGTTCTCAGAACTAATGCCTTTACGTTTTAAATATGCCCAAGAATCCTTTTTATTCTGGCACTTTTTGCAATCATGAATTGGCTAACAACTGGTACGGATCATGTAGTCTCTCGGGAGGCTCAGAACATGGCTTTTTTTGTAATATCACGTATGTCTTCATTGAACCTGCTATTTTATAGAAAAACAAGCACAATGTAGAGTATATAATATTTGTAAGGAAAAAAATACTAAACTTTACTCAATACGCAGGATATTAAAATACAGGGCTTTATTTTTATGAAATGTAGATTATAAATTCCAGAATTTCATAGTTGGAGGGATCTGAGTTCATCCAGTCCAGATCACCAGTTGATAAATGATTTAGTTTCCTTGTCAAATAGTTATTTTGCACCCACTTAAATCCTTCCAGTGATAGAAAACTTATCTACTCTCAAAGAAGCTAATTGCATTTTTAGAAAGCCTCTGGGACTCTCTGTAACTTATCTCCAGTGAGCCAATATCTCTCACTTAAAAGTGATTACTGTTCACCAAATATTTATTGAATATGGACTCTGTGCCAAGCACCAAAACAGGTTTTCAGGCTGTTTGGATGAAAAAGACGTGATTCTTTTTCTCAAATTGTTCACAGTCAAGTGGGTGCAACAAAAGGGGAAAAATAAGAGATTATAGCACAGTGCAATAAATGCTATGTTAGGAATAAGCAGAGTGATACAAGAACATATTAAGAAAACATCATCTGGACTTACGAAATAAGGGCAGGCTTTCAGGAGGAGGTGAAATTTCAGATTGGTCCTGAGGGATGCACAATAAATTAGAAATATTAAAGTATTTTTAAAGAGAGTTTTAAACTATTGTACTTCCCTGTGCAGCTGAATTTTCTAACTTATTTGGAAATGTCATAGCTTTCTGCTGTGAATGAATTTGTTCAAACAAAAAAAAGAATGAAATATGGATTTCATTTTTTAAAATGAAATATGGACTCTTGGGTTTCATAATATTCTCTAGGAAGACTTTGAAACTATCCAGAATCTCAGTTAACAAAGATTGGATGTTGGTCTGCTGGACCCTCTCACCAGCTAGGTGGTTCCTGTCTCACTGTCTGATTCATACTTGTGCTATGGGCTTTGCATACAGTATATCATTTGATATTCATAGCAGTGTTCTGAAGTATTTACTGCAGTTGGCATTGCATGTCATGATTCTTCCAAGTGAAAACTGTGAATCTGGAATTGCTAAGGTGGAACCGTATGATATGTATTATATAAAGGTAATGCTCAAGCTGACGACATAATGCTATGAGGACACATTCTCGGGGACACCGCCCAAATTGCCTGTAGCTTAACTCAATGGAAGCAGGCCAATTGTTGCACTAGAAGATGACTGAATGGTAGCAGAGGGCACCCTTTCAGGCAGACTTCCACACTTCTTCCTTCTGTCCTTTATGTATGGTTCTTATGGTCTTGATCAGTACCAGCAAACATGTTTCATGGCACTGGGTTTGTTACTTCTATGGTATCAGAAACAAAGGCCTATGCTTTATGTATTATAGTGGACTTTAGTACCTATTTGGAGGCTGCATCTAGAATTTTATGTTGGATTGCACAGTTATAAAAATGAATACAATGTTCATATTCTTTACTCTTAATCTGTACATCTATTTATTTTTAATTTAAATTCAGTACATTGTTAGTTTTTAATTTAATTTATATATTGATTTTATAAGAATAATTTCTTTTATATATTTTAAAAGTTTAAATGCTTTTGTTTCTCAGAGAAAACAAAGTTCATATGATTACCATAAGAGTGTCAGGTGGTCACCCCATTTGTACCGGTGCATACCGAGTCAGTCAGTAGCAATTTTGTTGCCATAGTGATCATTTAGAATCTAGTTTAATAGGCTGTGTAGGCTGCTTAATATAAAAGGGATTGTTTTCAGCATTATGTCCTCAAACTAGTCTAATGACTGATTGAAATAATTCTTAGGAGGGAAGGGGCAGGTAAAATCTTAATGACAGCAGCCATATCCCTAATATGGCTTATTGTCACCTTGAATGTCGCCCATTTTTCTTCCATACTGAAGTGACAGTCATGCCCACCATTACACAGGTATCGGAGAGAATGGTATTGCCTAGCTTTGAACAGGGAATTCCAAACTCATGCCACCACCATCTCTCGATTTATGATACAACTCGGAGTTCAAATGGATACCAGATTTTTGACTTTTACAGAGAAATATTAAACTTTAAAAAAATTTATAAATAGGGTACTTGCTAAATGTGTTCATGGAAGCCTCTGCTCCCCTGGTTTAGATTTTCCTTTTTCTATTGTTCTACTTAAAACGTAGCTTCTTTTTTCATTAGAGAAGTGAGTATGTCAGGATAAGAAGGAGGAATAAAGAAGATTTCAGAGAAGAACGTGGTATCTTTATGCCTAATTATTGTTGGGGTTATGCATATTACCATAGTTGCAGAATTCGTTTGTGGTAAATGTATCTAAGATTTGGGATTTTTTAAAACTTATTTTCATATAGTTTTTTGTTGTTATTTAGTGTTTTTTTTCCTCCTGATACTTTATTTTACAAAAAGGAAGAAAAATTAAAAGAATGACATATTTCCAAGATTCTCTAACAATGTTGATGAATGACAATGAGCTCATTCCAATGACAGATTTTGGGAAGTGAAGAAGAAGCTATTAAATGTATTTTATTTCTACCCACTGAGGCTCAGGGAAAAGAAAAAAATAAATGCATTTGATGACTGTAAGGTAACTTCTAATTAAATAGATATCAAAATGTGAATAAAATGTTTATCTTAGAAATGAGAAAATACGGAAATTGGGAATCAAAATTATAATAGAGGGTTGAAGATTAAGAGGAGAATGAAAATACAGCATAAGTCAGGTCACAATTGCTAGCATTAGAATTTTGTCCTAATGATAAAATATATAATTTTAAAAATATCTTGGCTGAGTGCAGTGACTCACAGCTATAATCCCAGTACTTTGAGAGGGCAAGACAGGATTGCTTGAGGTCAGGAGTTTGAGACCAACCTGCATGGCAAAGCAAAACTCTATCTCTAAAGTAAATAAATAAATAAAATTAGCCAGGCATACCTGTAGTCCTAGCTACTTGGAAGGCTGATTGTGGGAAGATCACTGGAGCCCAGGAGTTCGAGATTATGGTAAGCTATGATTCTGCAACTGCATTCCAGCCTGAGTGGCAGTGAGACTCTGTCTCTAAAAATCAATCAATCAATTTTCATGGACCTTACTACCAACTTTCATAGGTTGTACTTGTTCCTGTAATTAGGTTTATTAATTTCAAATCACATTGGTTATTGCCCCTAAAATAAAATGTGTGCTTAAATTTTATGTATGAAAATTAATTTGTTAATGAGTTCTACTTTTATTAGCTTTTGGCAGCAAGGATAGATATAGTTTACTAATAAGAGTAATGAAAGAGCATCAGGCTTTGATAAAAATTCCAAAGGAACATCAGAGGATAACCACTAGCAGGTCACCTAATAGAAACAATTCAAAGTCAAGACTATGTTGAGAGCCAGAGGGAGGTGGTATTGTATCAAAGGCAAAAATAGAAATTCACACATAGTTCAACTGAAATGAAGTTACGTTGAACAAGTTGCCCTGCCAGTCTTTAGTGATCCACAATAAAATATCTGACAATACTTTTTGAGGATGCAAAACAAACTCTTCCTTTGATGAGATTTCACTTATATCATCATATATTATTTTATTGATTATTCTGTATTTATCTGATTCATCTGTATTAAAGTATATGTGAACAAAATAATTCTAAATTGGTTTTATTTAGAGGTGTAAATGTGTGGTGGTACAATACCTAATCTTACCTCAAAATATCCTAATGGTCTCTTAATATATCCTTTTTGCAGATACTTTCCTCAGGCAAAAGACTGTTTTCCCAAAGATAATGTATGCTTTCAACTTTTATGCTTTTTAAAAGCTGTTCTCCATGTCTGAGTTGCCCTTTCCCTCTCCTGGATGTCTTTCCAGATACTCTTTCCAGATGTTATTCCTCCTCCAAGACTCTCCTTAAGCACCACCTCCCATGTGATGCCTTTTCTGATTATCCTGTCTAAAAGTCTCTAAGGACTTAATTATCAGTATTGTATATTGTGCTTAAGAGGGACAGCTTTCTTAGTTAAATGCAAGAACACCACCTACCCTTGATTTGAATCCTTTACCTCTACCTAGTTACCATAAGTTTTAGAAAGTTCTTAATCGATGCTTTTTTATAAAATGGAGAAATAAAATTAATAGCCTTCTTACAAAGTTGGTATGATGATCAAATGAACTTGGCATATAAATAAGTACCAAATGTATGAGTTTTATCATCACCAAGATGGCACTTAACATTTCCTGTCTTTTCCATGTTTTAAAACCAGAATACCATCTCCTTTAGTACATAAAATGTGCTTTAATTGTATAATTTCACTTCTTGTAATAAGATTGATTTTCTACCCATATGTGTAAATCAGCTTTTTTCTTGCAAGGGGTTGTCATACTTGGTAGTTTTAGTTTTATACTACCTTCAATGTATATAATACTTTATACCTGATGAATATTCTTCATTGTTACTTGTTTGAGTTATAGTCTTCACAGTGTTCTTTATAGAAGTTATTCATATATTAATTAATATATTCATTATATTCATATATAATTATGATTACTATAATCATTCATTTGAATGGTGCAGTTCTGTCTGACCAAACATTTCTTAGAAAAGCTGAAGGTGTGGATTTACTATTTTCCTTTCACCTTTCTGTCTGATTATTGCAAATATAAAATCACATGACAATGTGTCTACCCTTAATTCTGAACATTATCCAAGGACCAGCTTCCCAACAATGGGTAGCCAAACACTCCACATCTACTAAGGCAGATGTTTAGATGCTGAAGCTGTCTAGGAGTAAATTCTGCCTGTGATTGTTGCTAAAATAATCCATAAAGATAACTATAACCTGTCATATAGGTTGAGGTCCTCAGTCACTTCATAGACCAAAACCTTTACCTGATGAGAATGAAAAACTGTTACTGTGCTTCCATTCCTGTTTTACTGATGAAGCCCTAACAAACAGTAAAATAACCAAAGAAGGAAAAGCCAATAATTTGAACCAATCCTTGAATATGTGATCGAACTCTGGTAGGGTTTCATGATATAAATTGATATTGACAAAACTCAACTGATACATTGTCCATGACCTTCACCATCATCAATGAAATGAAGGAAAGATGGTAATAGGCCAATGACAGGGGTACTAGTAAACCTGTAACTGCAACTGTTTCTTTAGCTTAGCACCAATCCACCAAAAGGATCAGAGTCTTCTAATTGCCTTTTTCTTCCACCCTATTAACATATGTAGGTCTTTTTTCTGTTTTCATTAGTACTCACAGAACTTGATAGCTTGTTCTTAATATCTATGAATGTTAGAAAATACCTATGCCAGTGCCCACTCTCAGCAGATATCCATTCCCTTTTGCTGAGACTTAATTCTGTTGCAGTTTTGTGTCTTGCTTTTTCCATGGAGAAAATAAAATTAAAGCTGGACAAAATACAAATTTCATATAAGCAGGATTTTAAAACATTACTTATTCTGGTTAGTATTAATATATTTATAAAAACAGATGATTTTTCTAGAAAAATATTATCTGCATTAGGTAATTCTTTGTCTCTGAATATGTAAGTGCTCAAATTATTTCCCCTAGAGATACAGAACTGTGGAGTGTTTAAAAACACAAATTCTGGAGGTAGCCTGGAGTTCAAATTCTAAGTATGCCATTTTTTAGCTGGCGACTCAGGCAGGTTGCATAATTCCTCTCAGCCTTCGTTTCTCCTTTTTAAAATGAATTTAGAACCCACCTCATAAGATACTTTTGGAGAATTATCGATACAGTGCTTACAAAGCACTTAGCACATGATCTGGCACATGGAATGTACTAAATAAATGGTTGTTATTATTTATCAATTAAATCTTTTTAAAATGTGTCAGACCTCTGAAATAAATCGTAGTGAACAGTGGCTTTCTATTCTTTAGTCTACTTTAATTTTAAAAATAAAATATTAATATTAGAAGTAAAAGTGTTTTTGCAATTGACCACTTATAGAATTAATGTGTCTAATTTGGGGCAAGAAAAGCTAGGTCATGGTTGTTGCTCATATGCTTTATTATTACAGCAGCTCTTCTTCTACACTGATATAAACTATAGCGTGCCTCTTTTCTGTCACAGTGTTTTACTCCCTTTGGCATTGTCTCTGAATTGCTTGAACATGTTTTTTGGGGTTTTTTTTTTTGAGGATATGAGTTCAAAATGAAAAATTCTTTAAGTAGGATAGTTGGACAACAGTAGTCACTTTGGAAGTAAGTGGATTTGATCCCCAAATGAAAATATCTGTCTTGAAATAAAGTCATAAATTAATTTGCAGTAATGTTACTTCAGGTAGTATGGAAGGATATACAACTAATGCTACTAAAATCAGTGATATGAATTCTGACTTCAGGTAGCATTTTTTAAAAAGAAAACATAAAATAAAATAGGCAGTTGGGTAGGGGAAGGTAGAGGAGACAGTCGTGAGAGCCTTTTTCGAATAGCAGCTCAGCTACTCACTAATAGGATTTAATGGCATCACATACCGTGGCCTCTCTGTAGCTCAGGTTTTAATATTTAAAAGGAGGGCAGATCCTGATGCTCTATGATGCTACTCCGACTACTGACATTTTGTTGTTCTAATCCCTAAAAGAATTTAGTCAACGTAGATATACTTTGTCAAAATTTACTTGTCATTATGAAGTAAAAATGCTATTTTTCACTCAAAACCATACATGTAAAACAAGAGTGATTGAAACTGAAAGCAAATATGCCCGTGATCTCTTAAAAAAGAAAAAGTTTTCTTGTTATAGAATAAGACAGTGATTGGCAGAGAGCTTGAACATTATAAGCCTATTGAATGATTTTTAAAGCAGAAGATGAACTGAATTTTTTAATCTCTAAATATGATGACTTACTAAAATTTAAAAAGAGAAAACTAATATATGTAATTACTGATTGCAAATGATTCTCCAGATGACTTAAATAACATTTTATATATAAAAAGCACATTAATTTATTAATAAACTATTGAAAACATTTAACAATGAAAGTTTTTTCTCCAAATTAGCTGAATTTAGTGAATTTGAATTTATCATTTAACATCACAATGACAGTTTTTTTCTCTTTCCCCCACCACACAGATGGAAGCAGTGAGTTACGAATCTGAACTCTATTTCTTTGCCTAAAAAACAGAGCATTTCTCTTGATCTATTTTTTAAGTTGCACATATATGTAAAATATGCTGTTTTGTGCATGATGTTTCACTATTTTTGAAACTATTTACTATTTACCTACATCTGTATCCCTTTAAATTTCCTTAGCTTTCAACAGAGTGTTGCTCTGGCAAGTAACAATAAGAGGATGGGTGCTAGGAAACTCCCAACATGGTAGTAGGAAGCTTTCTAAAGTAAAACCCAGGCTGGGCGTGGTAGCTCACACTTGTAATCTCAGCACTTTGGGAGGCCTAGGTGGGAGGATGGCTTGAGGCTAGGAATTCAAGATCAGCTTGGGCAACATAGCAAGCACCTGTCCCCCTCCTCCACCAAAAGAAAAAATTAGCCAGGTGCAGGTATGGTAACATTGACCAGTAGTACCAGCTGTACAGGAGGCTGAGGTGGGACAATCGCCTCAGGCCATGAGTTTGAGGCTACAATGAGCTATAATCCTGCCAATGCACTTGAGCCTGGGCAACAGAGTGAGACCCTGTCTCAGAAAAGAAAAGGAAGAGAAGAGACGAGAAGAGACGAGAAGAGACGAGAAGAGACGAGAAGAGACGAGAAGAGACGAGAAGAGAAGAGAAGAGAAGAGAAGAGAAGAGAAGAGAAGAGAAGAGAAGAGAAGAAGAGAAGAGAAGAGAAGAGAAATAAAGGAAGCTCAGTGAACGTGAACAGTGAATGCATATGTTTATATCCTGCTAGATTTTAAGTGTGTATGTGTTTATCACAACAGATATTTTCAAAGTTGGATATTTTTATTCCTTTTATCTAAATGCTCTGATTGGTGTGCCTCAAATTGAAATGATAATATCTATGAATTTGGGACTTATATGAATATATTTTTATATGTCTCATAGAGGAAAAATATAGCAACATTAAAAACAACCTCCACCTCCAAACTTTAGTTTCAAGAGCAGCCTACTATATGGTCCTTCTGTTCCTTTTCGATTTCATAGTCAGAAAAACAATTAGATAATAATGCTTGGAAAGTTTTCTATTAAGTCTATTCACATACTGGCATTATATATTCAGTCTTTACTGCTTCTCAAATGTCATCTAAAGTTCTATAATATGTATGTTCTTGTGAATTCAGAATTATTTCCTAGAGACAGAAAATTATTAAAGTGGAGTTATATCTACTCAGCATGTGTGTGTGCATGTGACCATGTGTTTGTTTTCCTTAAGCATAGACTCTATGGTTTGTGTTGTTTTAGTGTTTTCTTGATACTTTCCCTTTCTCTAGTTTCTCCTGGTTCCAGTCCTCTCTATCTCAGTAAAACCAAGGTTCTTAAAATTGATCTCATCATATCATTTTATTGCTAGGAACCTTGCAATATTTCAAAACTGCAAAACCACAATTTAATTCCTAGCCATAGTATTTATAGCAGTAAGAAACTTTGCTCTCAAACTAGCTGATGTTTCCTTTTCTTCCTAAAAGTATATATTTTTTCCTTTATCTAATTATATCTATTTAATGTCTTTTACCTTCTAATACTACCAAAACCCTGCTCCACTTATCATTTTCCCATTCTTTTTCCTACCTCTACTTTTACCCTTTTTAGTTACTGTATAGGGGAAAGAATATTATATTTAGAGCCAAACAGCAAAAGTTTGAATTTTAGTTCAGCCACATAGTAAAGGAATAATCTGGGGAAATTATTTAACCATTGAAAAAGTCTTAGAATATTCATCTATAAAATGGATATTAAATAAATATCAAGGTATTCAATGATTATGGAATTCTTTCCCTCTTTTCTGTATATTTTTGATTTTAGGTCATATCTGGATTTGCTCTAAAGTTATGATTCCTTATTTCCCTCTGGATATCATTCCTACATGATTACTCAGATTTATGTTTTCCTACATTCCTTTAACTCTATGCATTTACCCTGGAATGGCCCACTGATCTCCTCTATTCAATGGCCTACTAAATTTTACACCAAAGTTCCTTTCCAGCCTTCCTTTTCACTCTACCCCAGTGCAAGCATCTTATTTTTCAAATCATTGAGTTCAATAATCACTTTTTCTTAACAAAATTCTCTTTTTACCTTATATTTAATGTTGGTTATTGTCATATTTTTAAAATTATTCAGATTTACATGTAAATTATATAATAATGTTATTACTTATTTTATATACAAATATGCCTTTAGAAGCCTAATTTATAAACTTACCACACTCGGCCAGGGACAGATTAAGGTTTGGTGTGGCTTTAAGCTTACAGAATTTTAGGAGTCCTTTTAAAAAGGCCAATCAAGAACACAAACTAGAAAGTACAAATATAGCACCATCAATGGAATCAAGGTAGATGTTTTAATAAAATGGGTTAGAACAAGAGTATTGTCATTGGGAAAGATGTAAATTTGGAGTGAGACCTCACAGTGTACACCAGGAAAAATTCCAGTGGATCAAAGTTTTAAAAGTATGAAAATTAAATTTAAAAAAGTAGAAAACATGAGCAATTCCTTGTATAATCTTGAATCCAAGATTTTCCTAATTATATCCCTAAGTTCATAACCATAAATTTGACCACATCACAATTAAAAAAAGAATTTTTTTGCATAGCAAAAAGATACCACAAGCAAAATCAAAAGACCAATGAAAAACTGTGGAAAAATGTTTGTGCAACATATCACAAAGAGCTAATCTCCTTAATATGTAAAGAATTTCTTGAAATAAAGAAAAATCACCAACAGCCTACCAGAAAAAAATGGGCAATCATCATGAATGAACAGAAAGTATATAGCTGTTAAACATATAAAAGATAAATAACCTCACTCATGACAAGAAAAATAGCAAATTTAACATAATATACTATTTCTCACCTTTTAGACTGGCAAGAATTCAAACTATGATAACAAACTCTTCATCACTGTTGAGAGGAAACAGTCGCTGTCATGCACTGTAGATGGAAGTAAAAATGATAAAACTCTCCCGGAGGGGAATCTGACAGTATCCCAAATGCATTATAGGTATATTTGCCCTTTGCTTCGGCAATCTTACTTCTGACAATTTATCCCAAAGATAAACTCATGCACACACAAAATGACAAATGTGCAGGGATGTTTATTTCAGCCTTGTTTATAATAGCAAAAGTTGAAATAACCCAAAAACACATCAGTAGGAGATTAAATAAACTATGGAATACTGTGCAGCTGTTAAAAGATAATGAGGATAATTTCTATATACTGATAAAAAAAATTCATATATCATTAAGGATGTATCATTAAGTAAAAAAAGCAAGATGTTGCCAAAGTTTATGTAGCATGCTATCTTTTGAGTAGGAAAGAGGAGAAAATAAGAGTATGTATCCTTTTGCTTAAATTTGCATAAAAGAGCACTGGAAAGATAAAAAAGAAACTAAAAAAATGGTTACATCTGAACAGTGTTTCTTAACTGGATGCCATGTAGCAATGTCTTGAGATATTTTTAGTTATCATAACTGGGGTGGGTGTGGAGGTCGTTGCATCTGACTTCTAGAGGGTACAGACCCATGATGCTCATAAACATGCTTCAATGCATAGGACAGCCCACTCTTCAACAAAGCACCATCAAAGTCGTGTCAACAGTATTGAGGTTGAGAAACTGCCCCAGAGGGAAGTGGGGCAGTGGGGTGGACAGGGGTGACAGGGCAGGGTCAGGACTTCTCTGTGTACACACTTTTGTCAAAAATTAATTTTAAAGGGCCATTAAAATGTAAAGATTTAGAATCACAGTTTTTATTGCTTCTCACTGTAAATTTCAGGAAGAATGAGTGGCAAATATGCCTAAAATTCTTTGACATTTTCCCCCCCCTACAAAATCTGACTACCACCTATGTGAAGTAACTAAAGTTGATGGCTCTTTAGAGCAATGAATGGTGATTTGTATCAGAGGGGAAAACAATTGGGTGTGAAGTACATGGAGAAAGAATATCTAAGAAAATAAATAAAATGTCTCTATGTAAAGAAAAACTAAATTTGACCTGAAAAAGTAGGAAAAGATACATTTCTATTTGTCTTTTTTCTTTTTTATTATTAACAAATAATCTTTCATGTATGGTATATACATACATTTTTAAAATTATCTTCTAGACAAAAGAACATTTGGTGATTAAAGTAGTACTACCACATTACTTTAAATTTCCATGTATCTACTACATACTTTTTTTTTCTAATCTGGGATAGATACAGAAAACTGGTTTTGGGCCCTTTGATGTCAAAGGGAAGGGGGGCACCAGCAGGGGACCCCTTTGTTCCACCCAACCTTTGATAGTGTTGTATTAAGACCTTTGTTTTAACCCTATCAAATTTCATTCATTCCATTTTATAATAACCATCTGAAGATTTTTACCCTAGTAGGATGAGTCTCTTTCTTTTTTCTCTTAGTTTTACCCCATTGATATTTTTCATATTTATCTTATTTTTTTAATAACCATTTAAAATTTTTCACCTTCCTGGTATGAATCCTTTGACTCTCTCTTCTCTCCTTTACCATTTCCTCATTAATTACCCTAATGTTGTAGTAGCATCTATAAAACCTATGGGGGTAGATCAGATAACAAATTTGATAAGGCTTTTCTGACTGTACATGAAGTGTACAGTGACCCATGTAAAGGGAATGCCCTTAACCACAGCATTTATTATGACCTGGGTGACTGGCATATTCAGTGGGTGAATATCTCTGTCATCATAAATGAGTCTCATGTGGCTTGCATATGAAGCATATTAATGGCTTTATCTGGGGTTCTCCAGTGGTGTTTATAAGGGGAACTGGACTGTCCCCTGTCTCAGGGTAAGTCTGCCTTATACTGGCTTTTAGCTAGCCCACCAGGCTGGCTGTTCTCTCAGGAGTAACCTCCTTTGTGTCTGGATCATGGATAGCCATCCACGATTGTTTAATATTAATAGTGAGTTATGGGTACTGTATTGACCCAAACATGCTCTTTCATTCTGTAGTATTTAAAACCAAAGATACTATCATCCCTAAATTAGTTATTCTCACAGTCCATTTTAGTAAAGGTTGCTCAGGGAGCTGATGATATTGATCTACAAAATGCATCGATTCCTTCACATTCTACTCTCTGGCTTTAATTGTTACTTGGTTTTGTCCTTCTCCCACATTGACTACCTTCTTGGTGGCCAAAGGTTTTAGAGGTATTTTTTGTTGCCCTGGCATAATTTTTTCCTTTGTGCGTGGCTTTGAGGCTGGTGGCCTTAGCTTGGACAGTCCCACATCTGAACTTGGTTCAGCCTCAAGGCTTGACCCAGCACTCCTTTTTGCTTTCATTTTAGCTATTCTAGGTAACAATGACCAACAGACTGAATATTTCTTGCTTTTCCTTATTGGTTTGTATTTCCTTATGCATCAAGTGAACCAACTCCTTGTGAGTTAGATCCATCTCATAATTCTTACTGTTATTTCTACTTTGTTAACTGAGCACAGCACAGCTGCAGCTCCATGTCATGGAGGACCATGTGGCTACCTGGGAATTAAGGGTTTTTCATCTCCCCTCCTTTACCCTTTTTTCTCTTTACTCATTAATTTTTTTTTTTTTTTTGAGACAGAGTCTCACTTTGTTGCCCAGGCTAGAGTGAGTGCCGTGGCGTCAGCCTGGCTCACAGCAACCTCAATCTCCGGGGCTCAGCGATCCTACTGCCTCAGCCTCCCGAGTAGCTGGGACTACAGGCATGTGCCACCATGCCCGGCTAATTTTTTGTATATATATTTTTAGTTGGTCAATTAATTTATTTCTATTTTTGTAGAGACGGGGTCTCGCTCAGGCTGGTTTCGAACTCCTGACCTTGAGCAATCCGCCCGCCTCGGCCTCCCAAAGTGCTAGGATTACAGGCGTGAGCCACCACGCCCGGCTACTCATTAATTTTTATCTATATCGTTTTTCTTTCATTTTAAAATGACCTTAGTCTCTAAAGAAAATTATTTTTTTCTTTAGCAAAAACCATATCCTCATGTTTTTATTACTTTGTTCACCAAATATACATTTTACTTTTTTAAATAGATTTTGCATATAGAATTGTGTTTCTGGTAGTTTTAATTACATATATTAATTACAATGTTAACTCTTAGTAACTCTAATCTCTAGTGAAAAGCCTAGGATTACCAAATTTAGCATACCATGACTTTAAGATTTTAAATTATTGAAAAGAATTTTGAAACTATGCCACAGGTATTATCCCTAATGATTTTCCCTGTAGGACTTTTTCTTAATTTATATTATAATGTAGGGATATGAAAAAAAATTTAAAAAGAGGAGTCAAGATATTTTAAATACACTTAATACTGAGCCCAAACATGGTGGCTCACGCCTGTAATCCTAGCACTTTGGGAGGCCAAGGCAATGAGGTTGCTTGAGACCAGGAGTTCAAGACCAGCCTGGGCAATACAGCGAGATCCTGTCTCTATAAAAGTAAATTAGTAAATAATAAAAATTAAGAAGAAATAAAAAATACTGGCAAAAATTACAATTGACATGATATTCCCAGCTGGACTCTATCAATTTCTTTGTTTGTTCTTTAAGAACCTAGAACAAAGTTTTGAAAATAGAGTATGCGTGTGAGAGGATGGGATATGTTGGAAGTTACAGGAACAAATGGAGTAAAAAAAAGCCAAAGTAAGCAAGGGAGAAATTTTTAGTACAGATGCTGCAGTGGAGAGAAGGTGCTTATCTCTTGCTTTATAAAAATCCTTACATTTAAATGAGACACACGGGAAGCCATCTTGAAAAGTGAATTATTATAATACTTAGACCTATTAAATGGTAGCCTCAATTGGCATTCTTCATTTCAATTCTACTATTATGTTATTATAATAAATTTTGAAGAATTAAGAAAATAAAAAGTATCAAGTCAGAAAAAAATGATCCATTAAAAATAGCTAATTAAAGTTATTAGCAATTATTACTGACACTATTTCTGAAAAGCCCTTTCTAGCCAAAAGTATACTTACTAAATGTATTCCTGATGCGACTTTACTGTTTTTTTTCTGTTTAAACCATATCCTTGTTGCAACACATAATTATAACTTATCCTATAAAGTGCTTATATTTTGCTAAATATGTAATAAATAATCAGTGATGGAATTTTCTTTTATTGGTTGCAATTTATCCTATCTGTCACTAGGTTTAGCAATAATCTTCTCTTTAAACTTGACGTCTGAGCAAAGACAACATGAGTGAAGTAAAATTCCAAGTTTATTAAATGGGACATTGCTCTAGGGTTTCTAGAAATTTGAACAGAGACATTGATACAGTAGATTTCACTATGCTGACACCAGGTGCATTGTTTAGGACAGAGTAAAGGAGAGGAGGAGAGCGAAGAGACAGGGAGAATCATTTTTGCAAGTTCTTTGATGGGTAGGGAATAAGCTTTCACATTAAGTGTTTGGATTTGCTACAGTAGGCACACAGTAGATGACATGGCACTATTCCCATTGTACTGGCTAAGGAAATTTGGCAATGAACTTCAACATTTGATTTATTTTAAAAAATTATTCATATACATACACAACCACCTCTTACGCAATGCCCTTCATTTACCCCGACCTCAAGTTATTATATAATCTAAAAATGACCAATACATCAATTTTATCTGACTCAAAGTTTGAGGGTATGTAAGATTCATTCCATAGGCATTTAGGAAAGGAGAAGCAACTGAAGAGGGGGTGGAGGCTATGGTTATTTCATTTGGGTTGCTTATTTCATTTGGTACGTATGTGTTTCTCCTTATGAGGCAATCTTATACATGGGTCCAAATTTCAATGCCAAATGAAGCCCCAAGACCTGCTTTAAAGGATTGTGGGTGTCAGAGTTCCCAGGAGTGTGGTTTGCATGAACAGAGTAGAGGGGACATTGTGTCCCAGATATTTTTCCTTGTTATTCAGAAAGAAAATGTTTATGAATAGGAAAAATGGCTTTGAAAACAAAACTGAGATCATCATTAAGAAAGGATTTCCGATTGTTTCAATTCCTCCAGGAAAAACATTTTCATCTAAAATGTGGTTTAGGTTATGGTTTCAGGACTGTTAAGTAACTTAGTATGAGAACATGAGGGTTTTTAACTTGAGGCAGAACCCAACTAAGTTTTGTCTAACTTACCCATCATAATAATGGATGGTTCATGTGATGAAATGACTATTTAGTCATATTGACTGCAAATTCTGAGTGCAGGTATTTGGGTCTACATTCACTCACTGTTGTATTCCTAATTCTTAGAACTATGCCTTATAGGTAAATTAATAAAGCAGGACAAACCTCTAGAGAGGCAACATTTTAACTGAAAATAAGTTTTGGAACATATAAATGACTCTTTTTCAGTAAGAATAAATATTATGAGTAAACTCAATCCTCAGTCTTATGTTAAATGAAAATTGCATACTATTTTCATAAATGTGTGTTTTTTTTCCTGCTTGAACATAAATTATAGAAACTGAGAAGAAAGGTCTTCCCCCCACCCCATTTTTGAGGCTTAAAAACTATACGAGCTATCTTAAGCTATGTAAGCAAGATTAGGTTAGGATGATTGTTTAAATAGTATTTTCTGAAGTACATTTATTTTTCTCAGTTTTTCAATGCTCTTCTAGCCATCAAAAAACTGAATTGAGGTGTTGATAATGTTCTGAACACCCACATGCAATTTGTTACACTGATGCCAAGATTGGCAAATGTATTTCATGGTAAAAACTAGTCTATTAGATTAGTAGATGCTGCCAGCAGTGCTATCTTGAGCAGGATTCTGAGACCTTTTTTTGACCTTAGCAGTAAAAACTGTCATGATCAATTAGTGATGTCTGCCATGGGCAAGGGATCAGAAGGCGTAAACATATGTTCCAGGCACTTTCCATCCCTGATTTATGCAACCATATTGATAGGCCATTTATTATTTTTAAATGTTGGGGGAAAAAACAAATCTGAGAGAGAGAGAGAGATTTTAAAATTGAATAATATCGTTGGGGCTCCAGATACTGTATTGATAATATGTATGTAACCAGGCAGTTGACCTCTAATTCACAACAGCTCCATGTGGTAGCTGGCGATCTGTATATTTTAGAGGAGGAACTGGAGCTTACATAGGTAGTGAGACCCAAGCCAAAAGTGAAATTCAAGTTTATCTGATATAAAGCCAGTCCTTATTATGATTCCTTGTGGTTTATCTTACACACATGAGCATACATAAGAATTTTGCATATTTACCATATATACAATACAAATGAAAAGTTGATTGCCTAAATTCTGAGAGGATTAGCAAGTACTGCAATGTATGAGTTTAATCAGAAAACTTCTTATAGTTTGGAACATAATTGTATATATTAGATGTTTATTAATTTGAGTATTTTTGATTTTATGTGTCCCTAGATATTTTAATTTAAATGAATTTTAAGTATAAAAAGAAAAGTTTATTTTTCTAGATAAGATGTTATAAAAAATAGTTTATAATTTTATTAGGTCCTCTACAACAGGCACATATTATCTTTTAAACTCTTAGGTATTTTGGAGCCTAAAGGAAATATAAAGATAGTCTAGACTTCCCTCCCTACACCTAACTCCTTCAAACTGGTACACACATATGCAAAACATTATGATATGTTTACATATTTTGTAGATAATAGATCCAATTAAATGGTATCTGGTATCTTGTTTCAAACCATAATGCCTATTCAGAACAAAGAACTAGTCAAATGTGTTTTTTCTAATACAACATCTGTATATCTCAACATAGTGCTGACTTCAATGTTTTAGTATTTATTTCTTGAGCCCATACTGTGTACAAAGGACTGTTCTAAATTGTGTACAATGCATAGTAAATGAATATTGTATGAGTGCCTAAAACACAAAAAGGAAAGAAAATTACAAAGAAGTATCCAAATTCCATATGGAAAATCAGTTTTTGGCATCTGCTATGTATAGTTAGACCTCAGGATTATGTTTGCATAAACCAAAACACCTGCAGAACAAGCTAATATCAAGCAAAGATAAAATGCTCATTATATGCATAGCATGAGTGGAGAAATACTGTGTATTAGTACATTGTGTACTTTAACGCTGTTGGAAGATTTTTTTCCTTAGACTGATAAACTTTTAGCAGACAGCAGTGACTTCATGAATTTTAGCAGTGTAGCTTAAGTATCTTTGTCAAGAAAACAATAGCCTTTCAAAATACTAAATAACTATACACTATTTCATGGGATTTGGCATTTTATATCTGTGCTCTGCAGGCAGGCATCATATACATTTATTGCCAAATGTGTGATCTGGGCATTGTAAAAGCCTCAAGGAAAAGGCTGATTTGGGAGAGAAGTAGCCTCTACTGTACTAAACACTCTTCCACAGCTGGTTATCTTAATCACCCATTGGTCTTTTATTGTCATTTTGGGGGTGTTTGTAAGTTTGCTGTTTTAAGCATTTGTCCCTTTTTCCAACTTAATTTTGTTTTTATTATACAACCAGCAGGTGGTAAAATGAGAACTTATAAAATTGTTTTCATTTTAAAAACAGCAATTGTTTTACTAAATTTCCCCATATAGAATATTTTGGAAGTCAGATGTCAACATGTCTTGACCCCCCCATATAAAAATTTGGGGATATATTAATGGGAAGCAAAATAGTGTGGTAAATTTAACTTCAAATTTTGATATATCTGTTGTAATCATTTAATTAGTTGGTCAACAGGCATTATTCATTTCCTTCTATGTGCCAGGAACTTTTTTATTAAGGTAGAATACTTTAATACTCTCTTTTTCATTTGACCTAGTGGCATTTCCTAAAGCAGAAAGAAAGATAAAAACAACTTTGGTAGAACCAACCCATAAAAAAGCCAGATTCGGTAAGAACATCTGATTATATCAAATTCTCCATGTAGCGGGGGGAGGGACAATATTTATTCACCCACCCAAAACTAAAAAGGCATAATTCACATCATAGTCACTCTGTAGGATTTATTGAGTTAGTAATAAATTGGAAATAACCAGTATTTCAGTCAATGAGGGAATGGTGAAATAAATTATGTACTGTGGAATATAACCATTTTAAAAATCACAATTTTTTGTAAAATAAAATGAAAAGACAACCCTGCTATAAAGTGGGAAAAAATGAAAACGAAAAATAAGTTGCCAAAAAACATATAAGAAAGAAACTCACACCTACACAAGCGTGAGTTAGTTTGTACATGCTTAGAAAAAAATTGGGGAGGATGTACTCCAAACTAAAGTTAGCGTAATTTAGAGGAGGAAACAAAACTTGTCCCCATTAAATTCTCACATTTTTTTAATCATTTTGTTACAATAGGTTTCTAAATTAAGAAAATAAATATAAATGTGCAAGGAAATATACTGAGTGAAGGACTTGCACCCACCAGCAGTTAAAGAGTGCCTATATGTGGCTTAAACAGATGCAAGAACTGGAAAGGGAGGAGGGAAATAGCACTGTACCTGATAAATTTAGATCACTGCAAAGCAGATAAGTGTTAAAATTTTTTCAAGCAGATATAGCAAATAATAAATTGGTGTCTTACATAACGTACTTTGCTGATTTGAATTAATCATTCAGTATAATATTGTAAGGGGTTATTATTCCTATAACTATTAGAATATGATTTCTGTGGTTGTCAGACTAAGAAAAATGGTAATAGCTAGAAATATTTCAAAGGATTCTGCCACACTCTCCATCTTTGGGTGTGAATTAAAGTATCAGGCAAACCTCGACTGAGTCCTGACCTGTCCCTGCAACTCCACTGGAATGTCTTTGAGATAGTGTGTTGTATATTAAACACACTAATTTTCTATTCTAGCATGACTGGCAATGATCTTGGTGTTGAGGGATGGGAAAGGAGGAGATATTTCCTCAATGGCCATCTTAACATTGAGTTTGATAAGCAGGTAGTCCTCATGGTTTTAGCAGTTGAGTTTGAGTCCAGCTGTCTCCTGTTACTCCACGTGAACTGTGACTACTGTGTTCTGCTGTGAAGAATGCAATTACTTATATGTCCAGCACATCCATTCTCTCAGTCCAAGAAAGTCATTTTGCAAGCATGGAATTGAATTTGTTTCTAAATCCAAAGCAACAAATCCTTTTCTTCTACTTGAGGGACCTCATTTTTCTTTCCATTTATGATGTTTTCACTTAGAAATAAGGTGACCCATTGTTCTGGGATAGAGAGATTTTTCTAAGAATTGGAAATTTTAGTGCTACTGCTTAAAAAACACTGAAACATAGACCATCAATGAGGTAAACTCCTGTCAAATTGTGTCCTAGAAAAAAGCATTCATTGGATACAAAACAAAACCAAAAAACCTAGGTGTATTCTACTGCTAGTATAACAAATTACCACAAATTTGATTGCTTAAAAAACCCACAAATTTATTTTCTTAATAGTTCTGGCGATAAGTCCAAAAGGTGCCTTAAAGTGCTAAAATAAAGATTTCAGCAGAGATGGATCCTTGCAGAGTCTGCAGGGCAGGATCCGTTTTTTGTCTAGCTTCCAGAGGTTGCCAGCATCCCTTACCTTCTGGCTGCATCACTCCAACCTGTACTCCCATTGGTCTATCTCCACCTTCCCCATTGACGCTCTTGTCTCTCTTATAAGGATCCTTATGATTACATTTAGAGATCACCCAGATAATCCAGGATAATCTTCCTACATAAAAACTCTTAATCACATCCACAAAGTCCTTTTATCCATATAAGGTAACATTCACAGGTTCTGGGGATTAGAACATGCATATCTATGGAAGGCTGTTATTCCACGAATTCTAGGTTAAAATTCTGCTCTGCCATTTCCTAGCTAGGCAAAGATGTAAACATCCTTGAGGTCCCATAATAAATATGTTAGCATTCACTGCAAATCTGTTTGTAGATTTTGCATGGGAAGCCATAGAATTAGCAGTTACTGGAGCTGCTGGGGTTTAAATCCTGGCCCTACCAGTTGCTAGGTGTAAAAATTTTGCTCATGTTATAAAAACTTAAACCCTTGTTGCCCAAGTTTCCTCTTCTGTAAGGCAGCCATTATAATGGGACTCACTCCATAAGGTTTTTGTGATGATTTAATAATAATAATGATGATGTTCACATGTGTGTTACTATTGTCAAAGCCTTTTTATATCTATCTCCTTTGATGCCAGTGCAGACACCTGCTTTATACATTGCTGTTGAGGACTTCAGAATCTCCTCCTCTCAGATTTCAGCAAAAGCTGCAGGAAGAGCCTGGGGAGTTAGTGCCCTGCCCCCCCAACAGGGGCCACACATTCTCATGAATGAGAATCTGAATCCTATACTGTCATTTTCTTTTTCCTGCCAAGTGAACAGCAGTTGGGATGGGAGAGGAGAAGAGCTAATCAATTCTGGTTTTGTTTGTGTATTTTAAAATTTTATTTCTTTCCAGGGCAATCAGCAGAGGTGAAATAAACTGCTTATTAAAATGGCTAAAGCTGTACTTAAAGCCTTTCTCTTCAGAGCCGGGTTTCCAAAGCTTTTTCTTCTCAATGTTTTTCACTTCTCTTCAAAGGTAGCAAAATATAAATGCATTCAGGGCACATTATGAAGCCAGTGAAAAGAACATCATTGTAAGTACTGTCTCCCACCCCCAAGGACGGTGAAAACATGATAAGTAGGAAGGTAATTTTCCTTTTAGTGCTAAGGAAAAGGCAAAAAATTACAGATGCTATCATCTAGATTCCCTGTGTTATTTTGAACATTGGTCAGAGCTGATGAAAAGCCTGTATATGTTTGAAGGCAGGAAAATTGAGGACACCCACATTTAATGATATAAAAAGTAGTTACCATTACCTGAATAACTAAAGGTAAGGGTTCTCTTAAAATCTGAGCAAAATATAAATGTGATTTGATTTGAGCCTCCTTGAATCCATAGCCATTCGGGCACGAACTTTTTCAAGCCTATAAAAAAAATTAACCTCTTTCAAACACTTTGTACCTACAGTGTTGTATTTTAACTGGTAAACATAGTGTCTATTCACATACTTGTGCATTTGTGTGTTTATTAGCAAACATTTATTGTATGCCTGCCATGTTCCAACGTGTGGTGCCTGGGACAATGAAGGAGACACCTTCAAAAAGCCTCCTTACCCTCAAAGAGCTTATGCTTTTAATTAATTAATTATTTATTTATTTAGAGACAGAGTCTCACTCTGTCACAAGGGCTAGAGTGCCATAGTGTCAGTCTAGCTCACAGCAACCTCAAACTCCTGGGCTCAAGCGATCCTCCTGACTCAGCCTTCCAAGTAGCTGGGACTACACGCATGCATCACCATGCCCTACTAATTTTTTTCTATTTTTAGTAGAAACGAGGGTCTCGCTCTTGCTGAGGCTGGTCTTGAACTCCTGAGCCCAAGAGATCCTCCCACCTCTGCCTCCCCAGGGTGCTAGGATTACAGGCGTGCTTTAATTTAGTAAAAGCACTTTCAAACCTGCTCTGGGCTACAGGTTGTTCCAATTATACTTTAAACACTTTTTCACTGAATTGCTGATCCTAATGGATTAGCTGGTCTTTATCTCAATAGGCAAACAATTGTTTTCTTGGCCCTGCTTCTGCCTTTAATATCACCTTAACTTTTGCCCTGCTTCCCATGGAGCTGTTATCAACAGGTATCTCTAACACTGCGCTCCCTCTCCCCCTACCATATGTCTGCTTGCTGGAACAAAAGCTTCTGCTTATTTGAGACAATGGATGAAGACCATAGGAAAACGATATTTCTGATGTTAGATGTTAAATTGGAGATTTGCATAATGACCTGGGATTGGTCTATATCCATAAATTTGATTCCCTTTAAATTGGTGTTCAAATACGTATTTACACAGATGTTCAGAGGCTCTGAAATGGGCTCTTTTCAAAGACCCAGATTCTATGTAGAATTATAGAAGTTATACACATCCACACCTGTGGAAACAGGCCTATGTGCTAAGATATTAAACTCAGGAAGATACTTAAAACTTCTGATGGCTCCTTTGGACTTTAATCTAAAAAGGAGGCCTTTCTGTTGCCCTTTTTTCCCTCATGTCAAGAGAATGAGAGAGCTTTATGTTTATAGCCTCCAACGGAGCCTAATAAATTCCCCTTTGTGTATTTCATCACATTAGGTGATGATATACTTTTAAAAAATTAGATGCAGCCCTTGACCTGGTTTTGACTACATTGGAAAAAACATCTTGACACATGGATGAAGTGAATATTACATACCCAAATTAATACTCTATCACAGATATTCTTACACAAATGCACAGGATAATTATAGCATGCTACTTTTATCATCTGAAATGTTCTCACTGCCCCTACCCTCCAATCCATTTCATCATTACCTTTTAAACTTTTCGTTTTTCAAGGTCCAGCAAAAATTTCATACCACCCACCATGCAAAAAATCATTTCTCTTCTCTGACATTGCACAGTATTTTGCTTGAACTTCCCTTCCTATACTTATCATTGTAAGTTGTGATTAATTTTATATATGCTTTATTTCTCCTATCACACTTTAAATTCTTTAGATTGGGAATATTTTCTTTTTGGTCTCTGTTGACCCCCAGCATATAGCACATACTAGTCTTACATAGTTTTATGTGTGTTACATGTAATGCCATTTATTCTACATAATTCATGAACTAGAAACTAACATCACCTCCATTTTGCTAGAATGTTGAGGCAGAGATAGGGAAAATACATAACTCTGAATTATGTAAAAGTAGGGTAAATATAGAGTTGGGGTTTGAACAGGTGTGCTTGTAATCATGACACTTATTTTAGTAAAGATGATTAAGGTTATGCTGTAGTAAAACAAAAAACAACCACCAACCCTCAAAGCTTATGGCTTAAGTGAAAAGGTCTGTTTCTCACTCAATCTACGTGTCAGTTGTAGCCCTTTGCTCTGTGTTGTCTTCAAGCTGGGAGCCAGCCTGAAAGCACAATTATTATCTGGAATATTGCTGGAGGCTACATCAGCAGAAAAGAGAGAGTGTATGTGGTGAATCACTTACTGATTCTTAAAACTTCTTCCCAGAAGCAACACAAGTTATTTTTATATATGTGTTATTGGACAAAATACATCACCTGGACATACCTAGTTTCAAAACAGGACAGGGAAGTACAGTACTGCCATTTGCCTGAACATCACTAATGGTTACACCTGCTACACCACCCCCTACCTCTGCTCATCACCATTGTCCCCTAAGGCCCCATTCAGTTGCAAACTGCCTCTTGGGGCTGGAGGTTTGCTGAGGGAGCTTGTATTTGTGGATTTCTTTGTAATAGAAATAAGAACTTTTGTTGAACCTGTTAAAAGGATCCATTACAGAGATTGGATTGGAAGCAAGGATAGACAGATCTAATAATCTAGGCAAAGGCCAGAGGAAGCAAGGTCATGGAAAACATGTAGGGGGATGGCTTTGGAGCAGGGTTTGAACAATGTTTCAACTTAGGGGCTGAATAGAAAGTTGGCGTAAATTCTAAAGAACCAAAATGATGGCTACAAAAATTGTGAAAAGTGAAATCAACTTCTTAAGCATAGGAATTCATTTATTTATCACATATGTGTTGAACACTTACTATGTCTGTAGTAAATGAACTATCCACTTTAAAAAATAATTTTATGGCATTGTATGCATGAAGAAAATATTAGTATTCCTGTTTTAGAAGTGAGAAAAACAAGGCCTGTGGGAGCTTTCGTATTCATTCGATACCACAGCTATAAAGTTAAGGAGCATACATCCAAATCCAACTGTTCAGTCTAGTGTCTGAGCCCATACGCTTAAACAAAGACCTCTATCTAAGACCAAACTCACTATCCTATGTAAAAAGTCAGTAAGGATGGAAAAGTGGAATTTATATAAATTACAGCATTTGTCTATATAAATAGAGTGAGTTTTGTCTCTTAACTGGTGCACAGATGTTATAAAATTTAATTGGTTGCTACTCCTTTACTTCTACAATGTCTTTCTAAGCAGCATAACACAGCAGGTACTCATTAAAAAATCATTGAAGTTGTTACTATTTTCATATTTATTGCAACATTGATTCTTTCATTAGAAGTACCAGGCTCTATTTTATTTGTTTCTTTTAATGCTTTGTTTGATTAGCAATTTTAAGTGAGTCATTCTGTCTATATTTTGCCATTAGATAATGACAATTGGTTAGATTCATGCTTTACAGCAGCTCCTATATCTTTTTAATAAATGTCTCAAGTATAGTAAATGGGATATATAATTACAAGTCATAGAAGATATATTTTCCATTTAAAAAAAAATGAAGAGAAATCTTAGTTTGCTAGTTGTTTATGAAAACCATAGTGATTTTGAATAACAGATTCTGAAATTTTTATACATTTATATATTCACACAAAAGTGTTTCTATTGTAGTCCTAAGCATGTATCTTTCTATAGTCATATGAGTCATATTCTGAATACAGCAATGAGATGCATGTAAATTTCAAGATATATTGCCTGGCCTGCATAAGTGCTGTAATATCATCAATATCATCAATATACTATCACTGACATTATCATTGTATTTCTAACACCATGCAGTTCAGCCCTATATTGCAGATTAGGTGCCTGGGTAATTTGGAGCCATCAGAGATTATCAATTCAATAGGCTCTTTTCTCCTTCTCTTGATCTTCCCCATTTCTTCAACATGCCGCCCCCATATTTTTTCACCATTCTTTGCTGTGCTCAGATAAATCACTAGGAACCAGCCATGCATCCCAAAGTACATCAAGCTTATTTGGATAATGACAGTGATATCCTGGTTTCCTAGAAAATTAACTAGTTAATAAGTTAACTTTCTAGAGAGCAGTATAGGGAGGTTGAGGACTATAATGGTCCGCTGACACATCCCATATTGCCCAGCAAAAGTGAGCTCAAGATAGAATTCTTTAAGGAATCTCTGTACTGATGACATTCTCCTGGCTCCATTTCAAAAGTACTTGTCTCTTGTTAATGGTCTCTGTTTCAATTTCTTATACTACCTGATTATGCTTGAATCATATTTCAACCTATTTTTCATTTTCTTATCCCCCTGTGCTACCCATCTCAACCTCATCTTTTATTTTCTTGGCTTTAGCTTTTTAGGTCACTGCCATGGTTTGAATGTGTCCCCCAAAAAGCAAATGTTGGAAATTTAATACCTAATGCAACAGTGTTGGGAGGTGGAGCCTAATGAGAGGTGTATAGGCCATGAGGGCTCCACTTTCATGAATGGATTAAGGCCTATTATAAAATGGGTTGAGGCTGCAAGTTCACTGTTTTGCTCTGTTGCATCTTCTCTTTGCCCTTCTACCATGGGATGTCACAGCAGGAAGGCCCTCACCAGATACAGCCCCTCAACCTTGTACTTCCCAGCCTCTAGAACTAAAAGAAATAGATCTCTTTTCTTTATAAATTACCCAGGATTGAGCATTCTATTATAGTAGCACAAAATAGGCTGAGATAGTTACTTTATATGTCTCTCATGCTTAGCTTCAACTCTGTCCTTCAGCTCTGTTTGTATCTCTACTTATGAACCATGCCCTGTGTATCTAATCCACATGAAAAGGTCTTACCTGGCACTCAAGAAGGTGACACGTGTGCCAACTCTACTCAAACCTGTGGCATTTCTTTCCAACCGATCCTGGATGCAATGTCAGCATCTTTCCTAGCATCCTACTGTATTCGAGTGACCAACTGCTCTGATTTGCCTGGACTTTAAATTGATTCCTGGGACATAGGACTTTTATTTTTATTTTATTTATTTCTTGCTTTTTGCTTTTTGGGGGATTTTCAGTTTTAAAGTGGAAATGTCCTCTGTAAACTAGGATAAGTTGATCACCCTACACTAGAGACAGCCCTATTAACTGGTTTGAGTTGGCATGAGAGATGAAACCTATTTCTTACTACTTTGTGACCAGAGCTTCCCACAGGATATGCCATAACAGTTCATGAGTATGAGGCATATTGAGTCATTGATTTCCTTCGCCTTCGGAGTAGCTGGATCCCTGGGCCAGTTGCCTTTCTCTGCAAGGAGACTTGTACATTTATTCTAGATGTTGGCAAATATTATCGTATTCTACATGTACCATGACATGAAAAAAGTTTGGAATGTATTGAGTTACATGTACCCAAGACAGTAGATCACATGTATGTCAGTGCACTGACTTTCACATCATAATTGCATGACAGATTTTGTCTCAAATTCATTTCAGAACATTTCATGTTAAAATGTTATTTTTTTATACAGGCATACACACTCTATTAAACAGATAGATGTTTTACCAAAGTACATTCATTTAAAATATGGCCTTTCCCTGGAATCTGAAGTGAAACTAGAAGATTAGGTATATTTATGGTAGGTTGAATATCATGAAACACTGATGTCTGAACTGAAAGTTTATTTCTCTAGCAACAGTAAGTTTCAGAGCAAACACTTATGTCTGTATCATTTATTTACTGTGAGTGAAGTGAAGACTTTGAAATAAAATATTGTTTCTACACTCACATCTGCTTGGGAAATAAATGTCTTGACTTCACCTTGAAATTTATTTTCCATAAATCCCAATATTGTTTAAGTATTTATTCATCAGCAGGAGAATTGTTCCTGTCATTTCATTCTTTCTTGTGGATTATGAAGCTGTAAATCAATTAAGGTGTACTGTTGATAATCTTCTTACACCAGCAGAATTATGGACTATAAATGAAATTTGAATTTTATTAAAGGCATGACATTCATATTGTACACCAGCTACATTGATGAATTATAGAAGGATTTCACATTCTCAAGAAAATTTATAAATAATTCTGAGGGTTGCTTATCAGAGAACACTTGTATTCCTTCAAAATTGAATCATTAAGGATTCATATGGTGAAAATATTATATTTTTAAAGCACTATACCCTTAGTAAAATAAGCTCATGATAAAATAGTTTAATAACATAAATGCTTAATTATGACTTTGTTACCATTACATAGTCTCATCTAATTAAACTTACCATCAGGAAGTGTTTATTAACAATTTTATAATATATAACAAAGTATTATAACAAAGCCATACTTTTCTGATGATGAAGAATATTTTTTTCTTATTTATATGTATACTGCTCCTTTGAAGGGATTACATATTATTTTCATTTTGACGGGTAGGAAAAAAATTGAAAAGTTAAGACACTGATGAACATATAGTTAGGATTTCACCTCTCTTTTCCTCACTCTGACCTTTCCATTCCACAATCTGACCTATATTAGAGGGGAGAAAAAAAAGTAATTGTGGAATTTCTGTTAGAATATTACTGAAAGATCTTCTCAATTAGATCTGTGCATATATTTTAATGGCATTAAAATTCCACTTAAAACTATGTAAAATGCTTTAATTTGCCCTGCAAGTACCTCTTGCTTGGAATTAAATTCAGAGTGTTTAGGAAAGGTTTGATATAACTTGTGCTGAGGGAAAATATCTGGTTTCCAGTGATGGTATTTCTTTTTTTTTAAAGTTCACCTCGACATCAGACAGTGATTGCATTTCAGACTGAAGTCTAGTTGTGAGCATTCTTTCTGTTCTTTCCTTTATCATGTTATTATTTTATTTGAATTTTTAAAAAATATATAATAATCATTATTTTAAAATAAAAGTCATTTTTGTGAGAATATAGAATATAATATATAGATTAAATACCATCAGCATTGTATCAGGGTTTTTCATCATTGAAACTTGTTTATTTATTATTTAATTCTTAGTTATATATATCACTGCCCTAGCAATTTTTCTTGACTCACATAATCATTCAAGTATGAAATTATATTCTGTTCATCCCTGAAAAGAACTTTTTTGGACTTAATCAAAATAATTGTTGACTCATGTGTTGTATCCATATGAAGAATCATCAATTTATTTATGTATATGAGGTATATTAATTTAAATATTCTAAAGATATAGGTTTGTGTAATAAATTTTAGTATCCATTTAAACCTGAAGTAATAATTTCTAGAGATATAATTGACATAATATTGGAAAATTAAAATTAGAATTCTCATTTAAATAATCAAATCACAGAATGGCATATAGATCATATTGGACTGCATGTGAAACCATAGATACATTTGTCAATCTGTAAATTAAAGAGGCATTAGTGTTTGCTGTCCCTGGAAGAAATGAAAGAAATATTGCTAAGCATAATCCTTTTGAATTCCAACATAATTATAACTATCAGATAGGAATGATAAATATTTTAAAGTACCTGCTATTAGCTTAAAGCATTCTTTAATAGAAAGTTTGAAAGAAACAAATCAAATGTCACAGATAATTTCTGGGTTCACTAATTGATGATGATATTTCTACTTTATCAATTTACCAGTGAAGAAGTCACTGGTAAATTGATGTGTTTATTTCTGCCCATGAGATATACTAATTTAAAACATCTTCACTTTTGTAATGCAGTGAAGCTTAGTATTTTTCTTCTTAGGCATATAAAATACCATAAAATTCTATTTATTCTTCAAAGAACTTGGTGTCAATTCAATTGACAAGTGTTTGAATACTTAGTCTGTGTGCATTCATTCAGTATTACTGAAAATTTGCTTTGGGCAAGGAAGTGTGCTTGAGATAGCTTTGCTAAGATGGAATAAAATATAGCATTCGCCCTTCAGGAACTTTACAGTCTGAAAACCTCAGTCTAAGGGGTGAGACAGACAATTAATTTAGAGTTTCATGATGAAGGTATATAAAACAGTGTTATGAAAAGGTACCTTCTGCATTCTAGAGTTTGGATCAAGAGATAAATAGGCTGAGATCAGAGAAGACTTTTTGGAGAAGATCATGTACTGTACACATGTGTTCAATATTTAATTCATTGTTACCTAAAATGTACAGAGGAGAGGAAATATTCTATGCAAAGGAAAATAATGCAAAAACAGAGGTATGAGGGTATATAATGTTTAGAGAGTTTCAAGAACATCAATATTCCTGAATATTGAGACTATATAAAGGCAGGTGCAGATAGCCTCGAGAGGAAAATAGGAGAATAGCGCAAGAAGGACCTTATGTTCCATACTAAATAATTGGGTTTGGTCTAAAAGGTATATAGGTAGCCATCAAACAATTTTAAGCAGAAGAGGGGTGTGACTAGATATGCATTCAATAAAAATCACTCTGAAACAGTGTGGAGAAGGGGCTGAAAGAAGAGAAAGGAATGAAGGTAATGTTATTGGCTAGGTGAGAAATGACAAGGGCATAATCCTAGGCCAGGGCAATACGAATGGAAATATATTGATGAATCTGAGACAGACTTAGGAAGCTAAACCAACCAGACAAGGTGAATGAATTAAACATGGGAGAAGCAAAGGGAAAAGTAAAGAGTCTAGGAAATTGCCCAGCTTGAATGGCTGGTTAGAAGTGATACTGCCTGAAAATTAGAAGATTAGAGAAGTAGCCAAATTGGTGGCAGGGTTCAGGGGTGTGTGTGTTGGGCAGGTAGATAGAAGGCAGAATTCTAGATGAGTGCCCTTTGTTGATATGTGAAGACACATTCTATGTAGAATGACTATATCATAATAATTCTAATGTTTGAGGTGGGAAGACATACAAAAGTCATCATCAATGTCCAAGATCTTTGTCCTCTAAGAATTCGAGAAACTAAGACAAGGTTAACAAACACACACAAAAAATTTAGTTACATTTTGTTAAAAAAAAATAAAATTTAAAGTATAATTTCATTTGTGTCTTATCCTTGATTACACATATAAATTTTCTTGAGTATTGGAGTTTTGTTCATCAGTGCATGCCCAGGGCCTGTGTGCAACACTGCCTAGTGAATACTTGGTGCTTGAGTAATTTATGTTTGTGGAAGAGAAATGGAATGGAGAAAAATGTCTATCCATTCAATTGTGTTATATGGTGCTGCAGTGTAGGCAGTCTGAGTTTAGAAAAACTCAGCAATCTTGGAATAGGCAAGGAAGACTTATTTATACAAGGATGGGATTTGATTAGTGAGTAGTGGAAAGCCAGCTTTCCAGGAGAAAAGAAGAAAAGTGAAGGTAGCAACAACCGTGATTACCCATGGTACAGTGAGGATGTAGGCTCAACTAGAAAGAAGGGGATGATGGAGTGTGGAGACCAGCTAGTGGAGGGAGGTATGTCCTGTTTACAAAATGCTTTGGAAATCAGAGGAATTTAGCTTTGGTGCAAAAACAAGAAGCATGGTTTGTGGTAAGGATAAATAGAGTGATAGATAATGTTAAAGAATAAATATTACTATTTTCTTTAAGCTTATCCAAATTCTTATTTTTTTATCCATCTATAGAATACTAAAAATATCCAGCTTTGCCATTTTAGGAGGCATTTCTTCCCCTGACACTTCTATCATTACCTCCCTAGAAGGCAGATCTTCCTAGCTTTACAGTGCCCTGCCCAACTCCTAGCTTCCCTTTGGACTCCCCTTTGTGCCAACATACTTGCAGATCTCTCTGCTTCAAAAAAAAGCTGTCTATATCCCTTGATCCAGACTTGTCAAATGTGTGCCATCTTTCTGCATAAATATTGTAAATTTCTTGAAGATCCAGAAAGCCTAAGGACCTATATTAATATTTATTAAGCTCCTAGGACGAGAGCCTTAAGGTGGGAATTCTGCTGAGAGGGTCAAAGATAAACTACACGTTTTCTGTGTTGTAATAAGTGCTAAGGAGGGATTTTTGTTGAGTAAGTGAAGCTAGAACACTGGATAAATTTATTTCCTAATTTAAATGTGCTTGGAGCATTTTCCCAGGTTTGTTTTTTCCAATGAATAATTTTATTGCTCTATTTTTATTTATAATATTTATTGGGTCTTTTTCTTTTATGGACTGATTGTTTTCAAATGCTTTCAAGCTAAATCTTGCAATACGACTTTCAGTATGAATATTCAGCTTCAGTGTAAGCATTTCATTTTTATATTGACAGATTGTGATTGCACCTTTCTTAATATGTTTCTTTCTTTGCTTATGAAAATTGACACCACCTATGCTGGTCACTCTCTGAGCGAAAAGATAATCTCTTTTTCAATGTGTGTCCACAGGGAATGTTCTTTGCATTTCAGGTGTGCCACCTGATTTTACTTCTATACCTCCCCTGCTTCTCCTTATTAGCCTGTGCTCACTGATTGTCAGTATCCCTATAGCTATAGTTTCCAGCCATAATAACTAGGAATCCTGCCATTGTCTTATACGCATTTGACCATGTGTTTTATGTGCTCTTGGTCAACATAACTAGAAATGCATAGTTTATTTTAGACCAGATTTTTGGCTATCAGTTTTGACTCAATTATGACCCTTCTGTATAACTGCTTTATTTTTGAAAAAAAATAGAAAGTGTTTCGCTTTGTTACTGTTTTGTAGCCAAAAAAACAATCAGAATTCTGAATAAAACTTCTATAGGGAAAATAGAAAGTACCAAAATCAAAGAAACAAACCTATGCACAGCAGATGAAAGGATAAAGACAGCCCTTGAACTCAAAGATCTTTTCGGTCTAGCTTCTCTGGCTTATCATCATTTCTTCACTCTGAACTGTGTTCTAAGAGATAGTAGAAGATGGAATGAGAAATTTCTACATGAAACAATAAAATTATGTGCATTTTTATATAGTCTGAGCTATATAAAATAATGACAAGAGAAAGGAGAAAAATACATGTTCAATAAGGATACGTATTGTAATATACAAATTACACATAAATTACATTACTATTAATTTGAATTTTGAATTAAGGGTGTGTTGTTTAATTTGCAGACTATTAACCAGAAAGCTAGAGAATAGGGTTGTGTTTGTGAATTATGTTTTATAATGTTAAGTATTACTACTCTGGAAAGCAACCTAGATGTTTTAGAAATATTTTCTAAAGGAATTGAAAGAAAAAAAATATTTATTTTTCAGTTATCTTACAAAGAAAATCAAAACAACCTGAAAGGCTTCTTCCCTGAACAACCGAAGATAATTGGTGATTCATTGCATTCTTTCTCATGCCTCCTCCAACCTATCAGTTGCCAAGTTAAAAAAAAAAATCCAGTCAATGAACCAATGTTTGCAATGTCTTTTTGCCCTAAAGCAATGCAATTCTGACCTTAAAAGCTTTAAGTCTACTCCTCACAAATGTTATAGTTTCTCCAATCAAGTGATAGGATGTGAATTGATTGATTGCTAAAGCTTTTAGCGCTTTCATAAATCCTCTTAACACAAGATTTTCAGTGATAGGAATGAAAGTTTCTTTGTTGAAGGAGTCTTGTTCCTCCTTGTGTCATCAGAGATAAATTGTTATTTACTGATTTGAGGGATATCCTCTGTCTTCTTTCCTGATTCTTTCTCTTCCCATCACCTTTTCACTGCTTGTTCTCCCCAGGGATTTTTCCTTCATTCTCTACTCTCTTGTTTCTTCCTCTTCACACTTACCCAGTGCAATTTCTCAAACTATCTTTCTAAGTAGTTGATCCGTATGTGGGCTATTATCTTCTTATTTCAAGCTGGATTTTCATTCCTGAACCCCTGAATTCCCATTTAGCCACAAAACTATGGGCATATCATAGTACCTAAAACACACGTGTTGAAAATTGAACTTATCATTTATTTTTTATTTTTTATGGAAACATAATAATTGTACATATTTATGGGGTACATATGATATTTTCATACAAGCATACAATATGATCATTTTTTCAATTCAATTTTTCCCTTCTGTATCATTGTCTCCCCAGTTATGGGGCTCAAACTTGGGAGATATTTCTTATGGCCCTTCCATCTTCATCCCTAACTCCAATTCACCAAATCAGTTTCCTAATTGATTAATCTGTTGTTTTGGATTGCTTTACCTCTTTCTTGTCCTATTATTTCTGCCTTTGTCTATTGCAGGGAACTACTGATTTTCCTTCTGTCTGCTTCTCCTCCGGGATGACCTATAATGCTGTTAGATTCATTTGAGTGAAGAATGACATGGGTCATATGAATGGCTCCCCATTGCCTACAAAGTAAAATACTCTTTATTTGAGTTTGGGGTTCCTCCATGCCCTGACCCCATAAACTTTTCAACCTTGAATGTAGTGATTTATGTGGTATATCTATGCTAGAATTGATTTGAAGCAGCTATTTAGTATCCAACTCACAAAACTCCTGAATATTTAACAGTTGCTCATGAGCCTGCTCCAGTCTCCAGCACACACCAGCTTCAGTCTCTCTACCGCTCCCCATTCACTGTACCACTCCCCTAGCCAAGCTAAACCCCTTCCTTGTTTTGGTGAAAATGATTTCTGATCATTTTCTCTTTTCTCTGAACCAAAAGGTAGTTGTTTACAATTTATTGTTGGTCTTCGAATCCTTGATTTTTCTCTCTTTGAAGTGTCTTCTCAACTAATACCAGTGAGTTAAAGCTTCTGATTTCTTGAGTGTCATTTCATTAATTTTGCTATAGACTCTCTGACTTCCTCAATCTTCTGCTCTGGCATTTCATAAAGATGCCCATTGCTTCCTTTCAGAACATGGGTATGGTAGTAAACCATGGTTTACTACCATGGGAATGGTAGTAAACAAGTTGAGCCATATGTTTACTCTCAGAACTGGTTTGATGGCCAGCTTTTGTGGACATGGTGCCAGTGTAATCACATAGAGCTCAGTGCTTAGAAGAGACCTATGCTTGGAGTTTAAAGTTCTATTGTCACCGTCCTTAAATTTTTAATAATTTCACTTTTGAATTTTTGTAAGTGGAGTCTGGTGGAACAATGAAGCTGCTGAAAGCCTGTCTTTAAGTAGTGTGTGATCCCACTTCCCATTGCTTCCCCCATCCATAGGACTGGTTCTGAACCACCCACACTCCTGGGCCCTGCCTGGCATCCTCCTCCCCACCCCAGCTGCTGCCCACTGCTGCCCACTGCCCACAACAGGACCCTGGGTATGGGCAAACCCTATGGCATCTCAAGTCAGGCAATAGTGGCTACCATCCCAGCCCCAGGCTGGCAGTGCCATAGCACATTTGTTAGGCGACTTGGCAGGAAGGACCCTCTTGCCCTCTGTCCTACTTCCAATATATAGACTGTCTCTGCAAAAAGGCTACAATACTCTTTACCAAAAAGGCTGCAATACCTCTTTCACCAACGATTGGTACAGTGGGCCTATAGGAAGAGTTGATACCTGGCTTGATTTCCCCACCTCTGGCTAGTATTGGGGGAAGTTGCACGTAAGTCCAACACACCTGCTGGAACATGTGACTTGCACATATGCAGTGTTGTGGTGCAGGTGCCTGTAGAGACTTTCACTTGCCTGGGAGCATCCCTGTGCTGGAAGGAGTAAAACATTAAATAGCAAATAAAAAATATCATGACAAGTGGAGAGAAAGAGGGAGGAAGAAAGGATAAAGCTTTGTTTGTTACTATCTTTTTCTTTAATGGACTTTTTCCTTTGCATTTTTAACAAGGGGCCCTGGCTTTTCATTTTGCATTGGGTCCTGCAAATTTTGTAGTTAGTCAATCCTGCACAATTCTTCATTTGTTTGCATACTACATTCTGCCTCTTCTCTGCTGCCAAGTCTATATACATTTCACAAATGTAGCACTTTCCACAGTGCATTAAGAAATTTTATCTAAACACCTACAGAAAATCAGAACAATTCTGCTTTGGTAGTGGTTAAGAGTCCAGGTTTTTGAGTCAGACTACCTGATCTGAATCCCAGTTCTGCATTTTTTTAATTGCTATGTGAATTTTGGCAACTTTTTTTTGGCCTTAATTTCCCCATCAATAACATCAAATATTATTTCTACATCAAAATATTATTTCTACTTTTTGTAAGATTAATAGAGACAACTTATATAAAATCTTTAGCTCAATCTCTGCCACGTAGCAAATATTCAAATTTTAGCAGTTCTTATTAACCTTATTAACCTGGTTTTGGTGGAATGATAAATTTGGCTGTGTATATTCAGTTCAATAAACTGAACTCAGTCAAATTCAATAATGCATTCATCCCTTGTGGCAAAGATAAAAATAACTACATGATTTACAAATTTTTAAAATTTTTTTAAGAAAGCTTTTAAAATATCTTTTAGCATCATTAATTTATCATTATATAGTTTCCTCCATATCATTATGATGCTTATTGCATGTTTTATGGTAAATCCTTATATACTATAAATTCTTTATAAACAAGTAAAATTTTTTTATTTATCTCATTAATCATGGTATTCCCCATAGCAACTATTATATAGTAGATACTCAATGTATGTATATGGAATGAATGAATGATTTTTTTTGTGCTGGGTTGAGCCATATGAAATTACTGGATTTGGGGATGGTTGAATATTAGCAATTTCATAGGGTACCTATTTTCTTAGAGTCAGAGCCTATTTCTGTAATCATACATGGGCTACATTGATTTTAGTAAATTAAAATTAATTAATTTTAAAATAAAATTTTATATAAAAATTTCCTTTACAATAATGTTTGTATGACCTCTACTTTTAAGGCAATATAGTTATCTTTGTGCCCTTTTTTAGGAAGATGCAATAAAACATTGCTTAACTGGAATTCACATGTAATAATATCAAATATCTGATTATTTTAATTCTTCAGTATTAAGGATTTTGACTTTAAAAGATGCCAGTCCTCCTTTCTGTCTTCTTAAGCATGGTGTTATACAATCTTAATTCGATGATTTGTGACATTATAGGATTTCAAAATAAAATTTTTGTTTTCATTATATAATACCATAGTTACAGCTTAACAAAATTCATGGGATTCATTTTAATCTTTATTTACCAAAATCTGTATTTCAGGAACTGCTTTTCTTGTTGTTGTTATCAAAACTGGAATGAACCTCTATCCTAAAAAGTATAGCACAGTCAAAATTTAGTTATGTGAGAGTTGCAACCAGTTAGTTATTTTTTAGGTTAATTATAGTTTACTTTTTATCTTCCCATCTGCCTATGTGTCTATCCATCTATGCATCAAATCATTTATGTAGCTATATCTATAGCCTGAATAATTTCTAAATTAACAAAAGCAATAATTTTTATAACAAAAAAATAATGTTTCCCATAACTATTGACTAATGCATGATTTTATTTGCCTCATTCTTTGCATAACTATTTTTTAAACAAGTCCTCTATCTTCTTCATAATTTATTGTACTAAATGTGCTACTACATTGAAGTAAAAGTCTACTTTTCTTAATTCATCTATTCTATCTACTTGATAGAAGAATGAAGGTTCATAGCTAGTATATGTGAAACTATTTGAGTCTAATTTAGTAGCAAATCCAAATACCAGGTAGGCAGATTCACTAAATCTTGGTTATTGGGCATACCTTGTAGTCAGTATTATAGAGACGATTCCCAATCTTGCTTAGCATCTCTGGAGGAATTTTTCTGTTTTTTTTTTTGTTTGTTTGTTTGTTTGTTTTGAGACAGAGTCTCACTTTGTTGCCCAGGCTAGAGTGAGTGCCATGGCATCAGCCTAGCTCACAGCAACCTCAATCTCCTGGGCTCAAGCGATCCTACTGCCTCAGCCTCCTGAGTAGCTGGGACTACAGGCATGCGCCACTATGCCCGGCTAATTTTTTGTATATATATTTTTAGTTGGTCAATTAATTTCTTTCTATTTTTAGTAGAGATGGGGTCTTGCTCAGGCTGGTTTTTAACTCCTGACCTCGAGCAATCCGCCCACCTTGGCCTCCCAAAGTGCTAGGATTACAGGCGTGAGCCACCACGCCTGGCCGGAATTTTTCTGAATATGATTCACTCTCCTTTTGCCATCAATCTGTATGCTTATGAAATAAAATAAAACTGTTAACTCTTCTGTTCTTTAGCAGACTGCTCTGTTTCATTAAAAATACATGGATATTCAACTTTTTCAAAAATGCCTTCATGGAAAACATAGAAGTTAGATAACTGATTTTTGCAAGAGAGCAGAAAAGAAGCAAGAAAGCAAAAAGTAGCAGTACAAATAACATCAACATATCATATGACTGTGAAATGATTTTAATATTTTCACCATGTTTTTGTAAATTCATTACCTGCAAACCCACCAGGTTGTTGAAGCAAACTGTGTGTTCACTTGAAATTGAGATGTTAATGCTTTAGAAAAGCACTAAAATTCCAAAGCCTGACAGCACAGCATCTAAAGAGAGCTTTGCCAGTACATTAATGCATTTCCTCCAAAAAAAAAAAAGATATCTGAGTTAAGATATTAAGATACTACAAGCTGTGGCAAGTTATGGTAAAATGTATGTAACAAATTGTAGAAAGCATACATAGTGAAATAGAATTGTTTTTATTTGTTTGTTTGCTTTTGTTCCTAGGAAACATAAGTATAGATGTCTATCCCTTACCAGCTGTTTGTCATTGGGGATGATTATGCAATTTCTTTGAGCTTCCATTTTCCTGCTGTAAAATGAAGTTAATAATATTTACTTCACGTTCCTAGTGGGAAGATTGCATGAAATTAGTTAGTTAATTAAATGATTAATTTGAGCCCTTACTGTGTGCCAGATACTTCCTGGATTCTGGGGATAGGGCAGGCCCAGAGCCTCCACTCTCCTAAACCACCAGACCTTACAAATGGAATCTCTCAAAAGTGGTAATTATTATAATCATCATTTTCCTCTCACTTAAGACTTCTACTCTAGGGGAGCCTGGTTGATGAAAAGAATACAACATAAAATAAAAGTAGCCTTTTCCATTAAATTCAACTCTCTCTTCCAAATATATTCTTAGGAATACTAGAAATACCATGCATCACTTGGAATAGATTAGTGTTGAATACATTCATGAGATAGGGACCCTATTCTTCATAGTGGTCAAATGTATTATCTCAGGCCAGATAGCTAGTAATTGGTGAATATGAGAAATGTTTTAAGCTTTAATGAGAAAAAAATACGAAATATTTTGTATGGTAATCTGAATAGACCAAACAGATAAATTTGGCTTTTGAAAGAATTTTTTATTGAGAAAAACCAACCCCAGATTATCTTTATTTTTATTTATTTTTTTAAAGACAGAATCTCACTATGTTGCCCAGGCTAGTCTTGACCTCCTCAGCTTCAGGTGATCCTCCTGCCTCACCCTTCCTCATAGTTGGAACTACAGGTGCATGCCACCATGCCTGACTCAGATTCTCTTTAAACCGAGAGTTTAATTAATGAATTTTTAAAACATGTTTTTGTTTTTTGTGGTTTCATTGTTGTTTTCAGAATGGGTCTTATTCTGTCACCCTGGCTGGAGCACAGTGGCATGATCATAGCTCACTGTAACGTCAAGTTTGTGGGTTCAAGTGATCCTCCTGCTTCAACCTCCTAAGTAGCTAGGTCTACAGATGTGTGCCACCACAGCCAGCTAATTGTTAATTTTTTTTGTAGAGATGGGGTTTTGATATGTTGCCCATGCTGGTCTCAAACTCCTGGCCTCAAGCAATCCTTCCACCTCAGCCTCCCAAAGTGCTGAGATTATAGGCATGAGCCACTGCACTTGGCCTTAAAAAAAAAAATGTTTTGACTGACTAGATACCCTTCAGCTTTTCATGAACATATAAGTATTTATTTGAAAAATAATTTAATAAAATTTAATTAATTTTGATGTAATACTTAAGCAAAAAGGGAAAAATCCATAACCTTATATGCAGGGACATGATATTTCACAATTCTAGGGGCAACATTCATTTTGTATTTTGGAAGAATGATGCCATCTGGAATCGTTCAAGTCATTGTGGCTAGCATATGTATCCAGCAAAAATTTTGGGAATAGGGTAAGTATTGTTTACAGAGTTCTTCTATTCTCTACCTTCTCCTTTATTCCTTTCTCTTCTTTTTATGTATGTATGTATTTATTTATTTCAGACCATATATCCCCAGTGACCCAGTACCCCTTTCCTTTGGATTGGGCTATAGAACATAGAATTTAGAACCTTTCTATCTTCCGTTTAAGAGAAGGAAAGGGAACTTCCCTTTCCTTTTAAAAATAGCACTTTCTGAGTTGGGCATGGTAACTCATGCCTATAATCCCAGAACTTTGGGAGGCAGGAGGATTGCTTGAGGACAACAGTTCAAGACCAGTCTGGGCAACATAGCAAGGGCCCATCTCTATGAAATAAAATAAAATAAAAGAAGCCCAGTGTGGTGGTTTGCACCTATAGTCCTAGCGACTTGGGAAGCTAAAGTGGGAGGACTGCTTGAGCCAAGGAGTTAGATATTATACTGAGCTATGATCAATCAAGCCATTGCACTCCAGCCTGGGTGACAGAGTGGGACCTTGTCTCTAAGAAAAAAATAAAATAAAATAACTTTCTGTGTCCCTTTTCATAAAGAGAAATAATTAACAAACTAATTTGCCAGAAATTGTTAATAAATTTCCCCCCCACAAATGCATGAACACATCTATGTTTATAAATATGTATTTGTATTATAAACATACACACAGAGTAATATAGGTTACAAAGTGACGTATCTCAAAAGTAAGCATTTCAGTTAGTGAAAAAGGAAGGAAGTAGAAAAAATATTTTGGTTTATGGACTATTCTGTTTCTCAAATCAAACTACAGAGGCAGCTGCCTAATCTACTTGCAGGTATAAGGATAGCCCTTGCTGTCATAGTCTATAAGACTTAAATGTATGGTTTATTAACTGATACATTTCTCATCTTTCTTAGGGTAGGCCTTTTGGTATATGCAGGGTTTCTATTTGTTTATTTGCTTGCTTTTCAATTGCTATATGCAGGGACTCAGGCAAATCATTCTTTCATTTCATTCAGCATAGCTAGTTACTTCATATGGCACATGATGTCAGTGCCCTACCAAATATGTCTTTTTCTTACCACTTGAGATTCCTAGCTGCCAGCCCTTGAATTTATTTGCTCATGGGCCTCTTGCCACTAGAGCATGGTTTGTAGCCCCATGTAGCAAGCTGGAAGTGCCAAGGAATTAATGACTCATAAGCAACCCTCACTCAGATAGCAGCAGAAGTTCGTATATGAATACCCAGCTCCCTTGCCTCTGGGTGTGATAACTCTAAGGCATGTGCTCTATCTTGTCTCCCAGTATTACCCAGCAAAATCTAGCTCTAGTTGCCCACAATGGAAACTTGCTTAATAATGAAAACTCACTCCATTGACTGCCTTTTGTTACCTACCAATGAATGGTTCTTGGGATCAGCTTACAAGTAAACTACTCACACTCAAATCCTTGTCTCAGGTATATTTCTTAGAGAACCCTACATAAAATAAAATAATCTGGAAGAATGTCCTTTTTCTGTGAATTTAGATTCATTCTGCAGATGATCTTTATTTTTTTATTAATTTTTTTGAAAAGGTTTCACTATGTTGCCCAGGCTGGTCTTGAACTCAAGTGATCCTCCTGCCTCAGCTTTCAGAGTAGCTGGGACTACAGGCACATGGCACCACATCCAGTTCTCCAGATTATCCTTCTTTTGGGGGTTACCAGCCTGCCAGGAACACTAAAATAATTCAATTAACAGTTTTATGAGCCAGGGTAGGTTTTCGCCTAACATTGTTAAGTGTTAAACAAACCAAAAAACTGTATTTTCAGAGTTTTGGGGGTATGATTTCCATACTTCCCCATCAAATAAGTACATTATAGTCTTTAAGGAATGCTTACTGCCCTACTTATCACTATAAACAGGGCCCATTTGTTGAGTAGCATTTTTTTATATAAAAGTATTTATGTCTGACTCTACATTGGATATTTTAAATCAGTTTGGTTTTCTAAAGCTCATCCTTCCAAGTGAAATATGCTTTTTTACAAACTACAAAATTTACTTCGACCATCAAACATCTTTCCATAACAGCACTTGTATAACAGAAATGTAGAGAAGATTGTACGTTTCAAAACGATTGTACCAAGATGATTTTTCTGAAAGATTCTGTCCTATATAAGAGATGCTGTTCCCTCATGTTATAGTCTAACTAGCTTTTCAGAAAGATAATTTGAAAGAGATTCTTTTCTCCTAAGCTTCCAGCCCATGGTGGCAGCATTCAGATTAGAATTATTTTGTTAAATGAATATTTCTCACAATTAAGCCAACTTAACATACTCAGAAGGTGATAAGATAAACTTTCAGAAAGGTGCCTGCTTTACAATGGTTAAAGGAACAGTCAACACTTTGGAAATAAATGGATCACCTACCTGTATTGATAAATTATCCTAAAGAACCAGTATGTTTTCCTTCTCAGGAAAATGTACTACTAAGTTAACATAATGCAATTTAAAAAAATCTTTTTTAGCATGCTTCCAAGTATCTATTATACATCTTTAACCAGAAAGATGTAAAGAATATTAAACATTGTAGCAAAGAGTTTATATGTTTTTAAAATATATGTATATATATACATAAATAAATTTATACATGTACAAATACATCCAACACTACTTACCAGTAAGGTATGGGCAAATGCATTATATTTTGCAACCATTCTGATTTGCTCCGCATGCTGTGCTGAACAGGGAGAAGTTTGCTTTGATGTGTAAGTAAGAAAACGTCTCTTAATATGTAAGTGGCAAATATATACCAAGTGGATAAATCAGTCTAGAAAATGTGCAAGTAAAATATTCAGAGTTAATTAGCTGTCTGTCTACAAGATAGACCTCATACAACTACTTTAAAAGATTTTTCTTATTTATCACCAAGAAAAAAAGTCCTATAGTTTTCATTTGTGTAGTAGTAAGTAAGAAAAAAATCTAGTCCTGTAGGATGGGATTTTATCCTACACTCTAAATAAACAACTACTCTACATAATTTTTGTTGTTTATCACCAAGAAAAAAAGTCCTATAGTCCTCATTCGTATAGTAGTAAGTAAGAAAAAAAAAAAAAAAAGTCCCGTAGGGTGGGATTATTTCCTATATCATTGGGCTATTTAGTATTTTTTTTTTTTAAGATATCTAATTTCTTGAAATCCTCTTTTTATGAAGCTACCCACGGTCTAATTTTGTTACTTTCCAGAGCATCACCAGAAAGAGAATATCCACAATTTCTTTTGCAGGATGTAATTCTGTCACAAGTCATTTTCCTTTCTTCCCATACTAACTGACTAGCGCTGCCTCCCTGGTGCATTCCAAATGAGCTTTAGTCTGAGTGGCTGTCTTTCATAATGAGTTTTTGTCAATGAGAAAGCAACATGTAGAGAAAACAGACACATACACACACACACACACTGGCTTCAGTGTGGTGACAAAACAAAGTACTTGAGTCACTTATTTAAGAAACAGACCTCTGCAAACGGAATCGAGATGTCTAATCCCATTATTGCCAGCTTTCCCACACAGAGGCAGTGTTACTGACCTATCTGTCACTGTTCAATAAACCTGGGCCTGTGGTTTTTGTTGTCTTTGTCACCCTCCAAATACTTCAGCTGACATCAAAACAGAATAGGCAGGGGATAGAAGGAAACCAACCTCAACATCTGTTTGCTTATAAATATAAATTTGCTTTTGGCTATACTCACCTTTAAAGTGGATTTTGTGACATTATCTGGGCTTTTAAAAATATAACAGAAACCTGGATTATCACATATTTTTAAACTTTTTATTCTTTGATCAGTCTTGTTTTGTTTGTGCTTTGCTGTGTAAGTATGAAATTGGTCTTAAGAGGAACTGGGGTGAGTGAAGGAGAGCTGACTGAAGGAGGCCCAGTTATGTTTGAGTCACCCTGGGATGAACAAAAGTCTCTGGCCTCAAGTCTCTTACTATGTCTTGGGAAACGAACACATACACAACTATGATTCATATTATTTGTGAGAAGTTGTAGACAGAAGTATAAAGTGCTATAAGAGCCTGAGGCAGAGAGAAGGGAATTGTCTGCAAACAAGAAAACTGCCATGAGTCACTTTCTCTGAAGTCTCTTTCTTTACTCAACTTCTATGAGTCTCCATCTCTCTCAGTATGAACAACCCACTGAGCTGTTAGAGGTGTGTGTTTGTGACTTTAAATGTGCCACCCTCAGCAGGAAAAAGAAAATCTTGCATATAGAATGAAATATAGGTCTCCTGCTGTGACCATCTAGAGCTTCTCTCTCCTTATACTGGTTTAAGAGTAGATCTCTGAAGTTAGAGAAGGCAACTGCAGTCCCTTCTAGATAACAGTGGAATTGAATGCCACATGTGGGCATCTGGGTTCTGAAATCTGATGCAGATTACTCAGTGGGAGGAATTTCAACTATATGCTACCTTAATCACACTAGGCACAACTGTGGCAACAAGGCAATTATAGCCCAGACTGTATCCTGTGCAATTCAAAGAAACATCCCTTACATACACCAAAAGGTGAGTGACATTTCTGCAATTGCACAGAACTAGCCTGCACATCTATGGGGCATTTGTTTCTGGAAGTATATTCTCAGTCTCTATCTTTTACATCAGAAAGAAATATTTATTGCATTTGATTTAAAAAAATATTTTATGTGATACTATAAATTAGGGTTTACATTTTACAAAGTATGAGTCCATTGTCCACATGTGGAACTAAGCTGAAAAAGGATTAAATAATGCAATTTAGTTGAAACTTGTATAAATTAAATAATTGAGTTAGAGCTCAATTATTTATTAAGCTTGATGACATTTTGTCATCAAGGTCTGGGGGGTGTGACATGAGGGATAAGTCCTTGTGACTGGAATCATGTCTACTGGATCTGCATGTCCTACCTACTGAGAACTCTTCATTGAATAATGGTCTGCTCTCCTGGAATTGCCAGGCTTCCATTTTTCTAATCAAAGGTTCATTTCCTCTTGGTCTCCTATGGGGAATAAGCCTTTTAAAATAGGAATTATGGAATAATCTGGGGATCTTATAGAAAGACAAACTGGTAACTCATATGAAAGCCCTATATTGTTTTTGGCATGTGTTAACCCTTTAAAAGCCTCCTTCTGTAAAAATGGCATCAACTCATATCCTCATATCCATAAATTCAACTCATATCCTGAATTTAAAATGCAAACGATATTCCAAACAATACCTCACATTGATTTCCCACAACAGGAAAGGGGAGTGGTAAATTACAAGGACTCGTTAACCTATGAGGCAGGAGAGACATTGTTTTTACTTTTGGCTCTACACTAACCAAACTGTTGCTTCAGAAATTCAAGCAATAAATGTTGAGCATCTTCTAGATGCCAGCAATTGTGCTAGGTTCCTTCAGTAAACTACTATAATAGAAGAAAGACAGATATTAAACAAATAATTATGCAAGCAATTATTTGTATAATTGTGGAAAGTGCTATGAAGAAAAAATAAAGCTTCTATAAGAGTAAATGACAAGCAACTGAATTAGTTTAGGGACTAGTAAGACTAGTCTAGATTCCTAATTGAGACCACAAGGATAATTAGGAGTCATTTGGAGGAAAGGGAGACAGATAGTATAGGGGGTGGGTGGTACAGGGAATACTGGAAGCATGTTCCAGACAAAGGGGTCAGCATATGTGAAGATGCTGTGCCCCATGACATATATGAGAACTGAAAAGATCAGAGTGGTTAGAGGAGTGTGAATGAGGAGCGGGAGGGCTAAGAGTTAAGATGGGAGACATAGACAGGGGCAGATTGCATATAGCTTTTTACTTACATATATCATTTTACTTATCTATTGAGACATAACAAACCACTGCAAACCTTACAAGCTTAAAACAACAATTTATTATTTCTCATGATTATGTGCCTTGGCTTGGTTCAGCTGGGTGGTTCTTGTGCTCCACATGTTAGCTGGATCACTTAGCTGCATTTAGTTGTGAGCTCAGCTGGGATTCCACTTATGTATGTGGTCTCATCTGGGTGGCTGAAATAGCTGAGAACTGACTCTTTCCACTTGGTCTCTCATAATTCAGTAGCATAGCCTTAATATTTTACAAATCCATCCCCTTCCAAGAAGGTGGAGCTGTTAGTACCAGACCTCTTATGACCTAGCCTTAAAACTGGCACAGACATTCTATTAGTCAAGGTAAGTCAGAAGGCCAGCCCAGGTTCAAGGGGAAATCGATGCATCTATTTTTAAGCGTTGTATCAAGCCTTTAAAGAGAGGAAGGAGATTTGTCACAAAGCAGCATACAACATAGATAATTTTAAGCATTTTGGACTTGAGATTTTTATTACATAACATATGCCTAGCATACTTGAAATGCCTTATTTTCTGTAATCCTCACAGCAACATAATGAAATAAGTGACATTATCATCATGTCTTTCTTAAGTCAGATGGGGCACAAAGCTATTAAATAGCAGGGCCAGGCATCAGCTGAGGTCTAACTGGAGCCAGTTTGTTTTTGACTGCCATGCTGCTGAGTGACTATTTTGCTGATTCTCAGTCACAGTTCCTTCATCTTTTCAATAATGATATCCATGAGGATGGCTAAAAAGTGTTAGGGTTGTAATAATTAAAGTCTTCACACATAAGTTTAAAGCATAAGAGGGTTCACCTTTGGAAAATCTCATTATTAATCCACTCCTTGATATAGTTCAGGAAATGAATTAATTCATGACTTAGGAACAAAGAGTTCATTAGCCCCTAACTCACTCACTTCATCTGCTATTGTTTTAAGCTGAGCTTTCTAAAGTCCCACCAGACAAATGGAGAAACACTATTGGTGCAATTAGAAGCTCTTCCTCTGACCAGCAACCCTCGCCAATTGCCCATTTATTTCTGGAAATTTCAAAGACATGTCTCATGTGACCTCATAAATAAGTCTTCCTGCTACTGCCTGGTGTTCACAACTTTCCTTCACTCCTACTCCAGCATTTTTTTTAGTAAGATTTCCTTCCAGATCTTCGAAGGCATTTAAAGCCTTATTGCATGTCGAGTGTTGAAATGGGAAGATTGTTTTTCTTTCCTTTTGTGTTTAATTCTATTAGAGATACTACCTTCTGTTTTGCCTCACATCTTAATAGTTTATAAGATTTATAATAGAAATATATAAGTCATGTAGAGAAGGGTTAATATTCCTACCCCCTCCCTCTCTAGGACAAATCTGAATGGCAGCTACCAGACTGTACAAAGAGCTTTGTCTTCCCCTCTGTTGCCTGAGGTTTTGACATTGATTTTACCTTTTCAGGCACCATCGTTATTTAGGATGAATTTTCTCTCAGAAGGGTCATCAATCCTTCATGTCAATAGACTTCTGGGAGCTACCCTACCACTCTTCCAGATGTGGTTGGATATGTATGAGAATTTGATTTTATTTAAGCTTATGTACTCAACATATTGTCACATCATGTGATGATTACTTTTATGTGTCAATTTGATTAGGCTAAGAAGTACCCAGATATCTGGTAAAACATTATTTCTGGGTGTGTCTGTGAGACTGTTTCCAGAAGAGATTAGTGTTTGAACTGGTAGTGAGTAAAGAAGTCCATCTTCCCCAATGTGAACAGCATCTTCCAATCTGTTGAAGACATGACTGAACAAAGAAGTGAAAAAAGGGCAAACTCACTCTCACTTCCTGAGCTAGAAGAGTGATCTTCTGCCCTCAGGCATCAGTGCTCCTGGTTCTCTTACTTGACTACTAACACCACAGCTTACACCATTAGCTCCCTTGAATCTCAGGTATTTGAACTGTAACTGAATGACACTGCCATCTTTCTTGCTTCTGAAGATTGCAGATAGCAGATTGTGGTACTTCTCAGTCTACAGAATTGCATGAGCTAATTCACATAATCTCTCTTTCTCCCCACTTCACTGTCTCTCTCTCTCTCTCTCTCTCTCTCTCTCTCTCTCTCTCTCTCTCTCTCTCTCTATCTATCTATTGTCTGTTTCCTATTGGTTCTGTTGTTCCAGAGAATACTAGCTAATACACATCAATAACATTTTCTGTGGAATTTAAATAAATTTTATATTCCATCCTTATGTGACTTTACTGGAGTATTGAGGTAATCATGATTTACCTATGAATTAAGAAAGATGTTTTTAGTTATGGAAAGAAATAAATGGCTGGGGCTACATCTGTGCTATTAAATTATCATGTTAACCAAACAACCACTCGATGGATTGACATTTTTATTTATCTCTGAGTTGTTTTGGAGTTTTAAAGGACACAGGTGTTTTCTCTGAAAGAAAATTGGCAGCATGTTTCCACTGGCAGGTCAGCGTGTCAAAATGGAATTGGCTGCAATCACAAATGTTTTTTAAAAAGAACCTGTTGTATTTGTATAAGTTTTTATGTATGGCTGTCTCCACCTTCATCATCTTCCTTTTATTAGTCCATTCAACCTTCCAGGTGGTAGAATGCCTTAAGACTGTCAGGGGAAATAGGAAGCAAGGAATGATGTTCTTCAATTATTAAAAAAATTCCTCAGATGAAAAGCCATTTTAAAACAGAAAGAGGTTTTCTTTGAGAATGAATTTCCTGAAATTCAAGTGTTCTTTTTCTGAAACTCAAGTGTTCTTTTATTTTTCAAAAAAGAAGGCATCTTTTGCCACTTCCAAATATCTTTCCAGTAAATAACAAGATGAAGATGTTACACAGAAAACAGGCTGATGGGAGTGATAGTTTTCCTTGAATGAGTCATATATTCATTATGACAAAAGCTTAGCTTCAGCTTTACAGGAGACAAGTAAATATACTGTTTCAGAGATTATTTCTGTGCCTTAAATTACCCCAAAATGTAGTGGCTTAAAACAACCTGATTCATTGTTTCTCATGACTCCCTTGGTTGACTGGTCTTAGTGGGCCAATGTTCAATTCCATGTATTGTAGTTGAAGTCGTGCATACAAAGAGAACATCCAAGATGGCCTACCATCCTCCAGGGCCTCTCTTCAAATTGCCTTTCATGAGACAGTAGTCTAGGAAACGTTTCTTTACAGGTTGGTGCCTGGCTTGCAAGAGCCAAAAATGTAAGTTACAGGCTTTTTTAAGGTTTATACCCACCCAGCACTGTCCATTATTTTGACCCACCTCTTTTGGTCAAAGCAAGTCGTCAGCCTAGCTCAGATTCAAGGGGAGGGGAATTAGCCTCCACCTCTTGATGGGAAAAGTGGCAAAGGGTTAGAACCATCTTTAATGCACCACAGAGATATTGATTTATTCATTTATTTGAGTTTTGGGCATCTACTGTATGCCTGACCCACTATTCTCAGTGCTATGAAGAATAGATGCTTGGAAGTTTATCTCACATTTTCAACTCCCGTGCTGACAAACCACACAATCTTAGCCAAGTTTATTTTCCTCTTCATAACTTATTCTTCTCACCTGTAAAATGGAGATAATAATAATAGTTGCTTTACATGTAGTTAAGTCATTACTTTTCACAATGTGATGTTAATCCAGGTAAAGCAATTACAATGAGTTAATTCAAAGAACACAGAATAGTGTTAGGCACATGACAACTGCTAAGTTAATTGTTATTGTTATTGTTTGCTAATGAGAAGAGTGAAGTCAAGGGTGCTGTGGCTTGCCCACTCAGCTATTTAATGCCAGATTCTGTTTTAGCAGCATGAGAGAAAATTGCCTTATAATGTATTTTCTTATAAAATCAGGCAAAGGTTCCTGCAAAATGCAATGGACTTGCTTTTTAATAAATTATCAGGGAAAATTTTACATAGATTTATGGGATATATTTTCCATTCTCTGTTCTCCCAGAGAACAATTACTATCAATTACTATCATGGCTCTTCATGATTGGATACTTTCTCATCTTCTCAAGTCCCCTTTTAGTTTTTTATTTCTCCCTTGTCAAATCTCACATTCTAGGCATATCAGATCATTTGCAATTCTCACATTTACTATGCTGTTTCACACCTCTGTGCCTTTGTAGACACTGGTCCCAGTTTTGGAATGCTGATATCCTATTACTTTAAAACCTAGCTATTATCTCCTCTTTCCTCTTCCTTATCTTTAATGTTTCCTATTCTTTCCTGACATCTGCTCACAACCTGGATCTGTTTGAGTCTTCTTTTTTTCCCAAAGCACATGATTATTTATTTCTGAAACTTAGTTGTACTTTTGTCTATTACTTATCCATTTCTATAACCTCTCTTTTTTTCTTTGTTTTTTAAAATATCTTTTAAAAGGTATTTTCCATAACCTCTCTAAACCAGAGAACATGAAATGCGTCTTTTTTCTTCTGAATTCTCAAAACCTAGCAAGGTGCCATAAAAGCTGTGTCATCACATGTAGAGTTACCCAAGTAAGATTTCTTAATATGTATTTTATAGTCACAATTCTTCACAAAGGAAGCCAGAACCAAAAATTTATTTTTGTCACTATGCTTACATGTGTTATACATATTTCAGAATTGCTATTACAAGCTGCAATCTTTTTAGGCATTTAATCTAAGCCATTTAAGAATTCAGCAAAAGGACTATTAGAATTTAGGCATATACATTTTATTTTCCATAGGATTAAAAAAAAAAAAAAAGCACAGGTATTTAGGGCCAGACTATTCCCAGTACTTTTCATGTAATAAAGCTTGAGGGTCTTATGTCAACATGCTAATGCTGGATAAATATTTCAGTCATTAGAGATAGAAGCTGAGATTTAAGTCAGAGTCAAAAGTTGGAGGAGTCTTCTCTGTTTCTATGGGGGTGACTATTTTCGACACCTCAAATAGGGTGGAATCATGTGGTATTTATTCTTCTGTGACTGGCTTATTTCACTGAGCATAATGTTCCATAGGTTCATCCCTGTTGTAGCAAATGGCAATATATCCTTCTTTTTTAAAGCTGAACAATATTCAGCTTATAATGCATTTTCTTATAAAATCAGGCAAAGTTTCCTGCAAAATGCAATGGACTTGCTTTTTAATAAATTATCACTTTGCCTGTACAATATTCTATTGTACATTTCCAGTTCTCCCTGGGTATCCACAGGGGATTAGTTCTAGGACCCACCATGGATACTAATATCCAATCCACTCAAATCCTGCATTTGGCCCTAAGAACTCGAGTGTATGAAGTCAGCCCTCTGTCTTTGCATATATGCATCCTGCAATACTATATTTTCAATCTGTGGTTGGTTGAATCTGTAGATGTGGAATCCATGGATATGGAAGACCAACTGTATACCACATTTTTAAAATCCATTCTTCTGTCAATGGACATTTGGGTCATTTCCATGTCTTGGCTATTGTGAATAATGCTATACTGAACATGAAGGTGCAGATATCTTTTCAAGACTTTGATTTCAATTGTTGTGTATATATATTGCCAGAATTAGGATTTCTGGATCATATGGTAATTCTATTTTAACTTTTTTGAGGAAACTCAAACATGTTCCACAGTATCTATACCATTCTACGTTCTCACTAGCAGTGTATAAGGGTTCCAATTTCACTTCATCCTCACCAACACTTTTTTTCTGTTTGTTTGTTGGTTTTGGTTTTTTGATGACAGCCATCTTATCGAATATGAGATGATATTTCACTGTGGTTTTGATTTGAATTTTCCTAATGATAAACCAAATTAAGCACTTTTTCACATATGTAATGGCTATTTGTATATCTTCTTTGGAGAAATGTTCATTAAACTCCTTTGCCCATTTTTTAACAGTTTTTTTGTTTTTGTTTTTCACTATTGTGTTGTAGGAGATTCTTATATATACTGGGCATTAACCCCTACTCAGACAGATGGTTGCCAGGGCTGGGGGAGAAGAAAATGGAAAATTGTTTTCCAATGACATAAAGTTTCTGTTATGCAAGATGAATAAATTCTACAGGTTTGCAGTACAATGTATTACCTATATTTAACATTGCAGCATTGTGTACTTTAATGTATGTTAAAAGGATATATCTCATGGTAAATTTTCTTATTACAAAACAAACCCCAAAATAAGAAACCTACAAAAGAACACAAGGCAATTGTGCTTAGATGATGGAGATGATGAATATGCTTAGTACCTTGGTTGTGGTGATAGTATCATGGGTCTATGTATATGTCCAAACTCATCAAGATGTATACATAAAATGTTTGTATTTTACTGTGTATCAATTATACCTCAATAAGCTAAAAAAATTAAGAATTAAAAACTTAAGTCAGGGAAATATTGGCCACTAATGGCATGCCTTTTTCCAAAGTACTCTTTACTTGGGTCAGGATAATTCAAAAGAGCAAATTGGAAACTGTTGAGAACAAGGTTGTATTAATCTAACTAAACTAGCAGCAGTATTAATTCTACTTATGAAAAAATACAGGGACTTCTTTTCCAGCAAGCTGAACTTTGACATGTCAATCAAAAGCATTACTGCAACTTCTGTCCAGGCTTTCACAACTCTTTTGTGATCCTACAGCCTTATGTCTCAAACCAATGGGACTTTTATAGACTGACCATAGAAACAAATTCACTTTTAAAAGGGCCATGAGTTTTCTCCATGGTGGCCTTACCCTAGAGCAGGGAAGATATACAATGCATGGGTTGATGTGTCTGGTTAGACAATCTAAGATTTGGCAAGTGAACCCCAAGCACTAGCTGGTTGAAATTCCTATGGGAGCTCTATCTCTATCTCAGTCCAGGTTATGCCACTTGGACCCAGAGAGATGGAGTTGCTTGTGAGAGGTCTTAAAGTTTCTATCTCTTCATGTGCATACAGTGGATAAAAAGAGAATCTAAAGAAGAAATCTAAAGAATTATTAAGCAAAAAACATAAATTAGTTTCATATAAAATTCTATGATTACCTCCATTTCACTAATGAGAAAACAGACTCAGAGAGGTTAATCAATTTTTTAAAAGTCACATAGTTACTAAGCAACATGGCTGGGAATTAAATAAATACAATACTATGTTTAAAAAATTTTTTAAAGTATTGATATTGTAGATATGTGGTTCTATCTTTTTAAAATACCATAAAGATAGAATGTCTTTTGTGTGTGTGTAGATGCCCAGTAATGGGATTGCTGGATCAAATGGTAGTTATACTTTTAGCTCTTTGAAGTATCTCCATATTACTTTCCATAGAGGTTGTACTAGTTTGCAGTCCCACCAGCAGTGTATGAATATCTGCACTAGAATGTTTATGACAGCACAATACACAACTGCAAAGATGTGGAAACAACAAAAGTGCTCGTCAATACATGAGTCGATTAATAAAATGTGGTATGTGTATACCATGGAGTGCTATTCAGCCACAAAAACCAATGGTGATCTAATACCTCTTGTATTATCCTGGATGGAACTGGAGACCATTCTACTAAGTGAAGTATTGCAAGAATGGAAAAACAAGCACCACCTGTACTCACCATCAAATTGGTATTAATTGATCAATACTTATATGCACATATGGCAGTATGTGCCCATTCATTGGGTGTTGGAGAGGTGATGGGAGAGGAGGGATGTGTATAGTCACACCTAATGGGTGCAGTGCACACTCTCTGGGGATGGACATGCTTGTAGCTCTGACTCGGGCCTCGGGTGGTGCAAAGGCAATATATGCAACCTAAACATTTGTACCTCTGTAATATGCTGAAATAAAAATAAAATGTGTATTTAAAAAATGTCATTAAGATAGAATTAACATTTAATACTGTCTTGTAGCACTCTGACATTTGTTAATATTACTAGTTAAAATAAAAAACTTAAATTTTAATGATAGCAGAAATAAGTGAAGGCTGAGCTAAAATTATTAAATGCTTTAAGATGATAAAATATAATGGTACTTTAATTGTCATTCTAAAACAGCAGAGAGTGACCTTATTTTTTCCCCATATAATTGATTTTCTTTATGTGCTTAATGAGAGATTCATAGGGCCCACCACTCAGCATCCATTCTTACCTTCATATTAATCTGTCCTAATTCCTATAATTTCTATTCAAGTCACTCCTTTGGATTATGACATTTCTCTCCTGAAATCCAAATGTGAACCTGAAAGATGCTAAATAATTGATCATCACTTACAGATCTCTTAGGATAAATTGTCATTGTTATATAGTCTGTTGTCAATTGTTATATAGTCTGTTGCCTGCCTTACTAAAGTCTCCTACATAGTATTCATTCAATTAGCCATATACAAAATTGAGGAACTATGCATCACTCTATGACTAAGCTATATTGTTAAGGTTGACTGAAAATTAATATACATGATAATGGAAGGAACATAGATCATTGTATAAATTATATTAAATCTTTTTTGGTAGAAGGTAAAAAAGCAGAGTTCCATCTTTGAAAGCTTGTTGAGAGGTTCTAGCAGGGGAGTGCAGTTACTCATATACCCTCGTCTGAAGAATGGTCCTTCTCTATCAGGGAAGGTCGTCCCCTTTGACCAAGCACACAGCTTCTGGAGGGACACACATAGAGCAGTGAGAGACAAAGGGGACACCTGCCTATGCAGACAAATCAGCCAAATTAACCCTGACAGTCAATGGAATGATAGATGTTGGAGCCAGATAGTCTTCACATCCAAGTTTCGTATTTGAAAGATTCAAAATGATATTGGAGAAGCACTCGTACTAAGAATTAATATACAAAAGATTCTCTATAGAGTGACCTTCAAATTCTGTGCTATCTTTAAATTTTATACTTCTATGCAAAGGTTTTTATTTAATAAGAGTTAACTTTGTTTGGATCCATATTTCCAAGTTGACATGGAAAGAAACTATTCTCATATTGAATGAGATCTTTGACTATATGACCTGAGTTGAATATTCCATTCACCTCAAAGTTATACATTCTTAGATTGATTCTGAAAGGTTAAAATTTTATAAATTTTCAGTATTTTATCATTTGCTAGGCATTAGGCTGAAGGAATTGGACACTGAACATATCTTTAAGATGATAATCGATTAGGGCAGGGGTTGGTAAATATTTCCCTACAGAACCAAATAGTAAATATTTTAGGCTTACAAGGCATGTTGTCTGTGTTGCAACTACTCAGCTCTGCCACTGTATTGTAAATGCAGCCATAGATAATACTTACACCAGTGAGCATGACTGTATTCCAATAAAATTTGATTTACACATGTACGCAGTGGACTAGTGGGCCATAGTTTGCTGATCAAGTGTGAAATAGATAAATAAACTGACAATCACAATACAATAATTGATATGACAGAGGTAGACACAGGGTACCTCAAGAGCACAAAGGGCAACTAGACTTTGTATAATTGATCTGTCTGTGCAGAATCTAGAGTGTGCAGGGAGAAGGGGAGGCGAGAGATTAGGGATTTTATCAAGCAAAACTCAGAAAAGATTATGGCTGGATTTTATCCTACAAATATGGAGTAATTCACAAAGAGGCCATGTGAAAATCTATTCCATGTTAAGAACAGAGGGTAGGGTAAACTTGGCACCTTAATACAAGCCAATGTTTCCAAACTGTGTAGCATGGAATTCCTCAATAAACTAATAGATATTACTGAATAAAGGATTTACCTGGTTGAGTAAATTTGGAAAATATTCTTTTCCCTCTCCAGTTAGCATTCTTAGTATATTTTAGCAAAATAAAGGCTCTAGTAAGTCCTATGGTAAAGAAGATTTCCAAGTTTCTATAACTCAGAATTTCCATATTTATTCACTAAACCCTTCTTTTGGTGTGGAATACCTATAAATGTATTCCAGACATTGTGTTTTGAACACCATGGTTTTGGAAACAGCCATAAACTGGATGAAGAGTCTTAGATTCATTTATCTGTTCACGTGTAGGTGGCTAGGTTCCAGGAGCACTTTAAACAGATGGCTTTTCAGCATAGAAACTACTGGGCAACAGGTATTCGGCCACGTGGAGATGGGAGTTTGAGCAACACAAAATCACCAGGGGTTTTGAGGTTTCAAGCAGAACAAATAGAAAACTCACTTGATGAATTGGGAAAATTATGAAATTATAGAGTGAGAATTCTAAACTTTGGACAATATCACTCTCCAAAGGATATTTACTTGTCACAAGGGCCAGAAATGCTACTGGCATTTCATGGGTATAAATAAGAGATGCTAAACATCCTGTAGCACATAGGACAGCCCTGCACAAAGACATATGCTGTCCCAAATGCCAATAGAAACACTGCTGTATAACAAGACTTAGCCAGCGGGGTAGAGGATCACTTCCCAAGGTTCAAGTGATTAGATAAAAAAATTAGGACAAAACCGTATAGGCAGATTATCATTGGTGAAGCCATTAAATATTTAAAAGGCCATTTGTTCCTTTTTCAGTTTTAACTATCAGATGTGATTTGTTTAATTCTATAAAAACCCATGAAATTTTATTTTTGAGGCAAAAACTATTGCACAATGCGCAGAGCAAAGATCAGGGACAGTGTGATATTTTGAATAAGCTACAGTGTTAGATGCTATTAAGCATTTCAGAGTCAATTTAGTAAAGTGTGTGATTAGTGCCTTGTTCCCTGATGTTCATTTTGACAGGAGCACCAGAATAACCTGAGTTCTGATTTTGAAAGTAGCCCTTCAGTGGGTTTTTTAAAAGGCTATTCTAAGAGTTGTTTGACAAGAAGTCTCTGTCGGTAAATAAATTTCTTTTCTGAATTCTTCTTGAGTAAATAGCCTTAAGGAAATATTCCTGTGGTTCCTAAAAGATGACAAGCAGAAGATCCTTTACATAGACCAGAGAAACTATAAACATGGCACCTCTTTTGAAACATAAGAAGTTCTTCTTCCTCTGGGCTGATGCAGCCTCTGTCAGGGCAAAATGAGCGGTATCCAGAGAGTGGATGGGCTGAGTCTCAGCTCCTATTCAGCCCCCACGCAGACGCCTGTGTACAGTGCGCAAATTGTACCACCCTAGGTAATGAGCCTGGGTCAGAGACACACTACTTCATTGCATTTGGCTTTATTGCATATATTCCTTCAATGTGCATGTTTTAAATTCCTACTACATAGCATGTTCTATGTTAAATGTAGAATTACATAAGCTAAATTATATGTCCTTTTAATTGAGTACTTACCTCTTGGCAGCCTCTTTGGTAAGTACTTCGTATTTATTAATAATCACAACAGCTCCATGAGCTAAGTTTTGTTGTTTTAACTTACCAACTAAGGAAGTTTCTTGGCTTTAAATAAAACTTGCCTGTAGTTATACAGCTAAGAAGTAGAAGTGCTGGGATTCAAAACCATTTTTTTTTCTGATTCTAAGGTTCCTGCTATTATTTACTATAAAGAGGGCTTTCGATGAATTTATATATTAGTAGGAGGAGACAAATATACCAACAGATAGTTATGATACAAGTGTAGGTGCTATTCAGACAAGATGCCTACTTAGATGTAGAGAGAAAGTTGTCTTCCCTAGCTAGCAGACTCAGATAAAAATTCTTAAAAAAATAAAAATTATTAACTCACATTTAAATACTTAAAAAAAAATTAAAAAAAAATAAAAAATAAATAAATAAAAATTAAATTAGCAGAAAAATTGTCAGGGATTATTTCCCAGAAGGTGTTCTTGAGATGAGTCTGGAAGAAGTTTCTCCAAATGTGGGAACTCAAAGACTAATAAGACATAATGTAGGCTGAAAAACTTGGCTGTACTTCTGAAAGTAAGCTGGACTAGGTTTGTGCATTTTAATGATTATTTTAATTATCATATACCAAATGAAAATAACTGACTAGTAAGGCTGTCAACCTCACTGCACATTAAAATCATCTGGGTATATGTTAAAACATACATTGAACAACATGGATGTTGAATCTTGCAGACGTTATACAAAATGAAATAATGAAATAATACAGACACTTTATGATTCTATTTCTAAGAGGTACCTAGCACAGTCAGATTCATAGAAACAGAAAGTAGAATAGTGGTTGCCAGGGCTTGAGGAGACAGGGTAATGGGGAATTATTCAATGGGTACCAAGTTTCAGCTGGAGATGGTGAAAAAGCTCTGGAGATGGATAGTGGTGATGGTTACACAACAGTATGAATACACTAAATGCCACTGAACTGTACACTTTAAAATGGTTATGGCCAGGCATGGTGTCTCATGCCTGTAATCTCAGCACTTTAAGAGGCCAAGGCAGGAGGACCACTTGAGACCAGGAATTTGTGACCAGCCTGGATAATATAGTGAGACCTCATCTCTATTAAAAAAAAAAAAAATATATATATATATATATATATATATATATATATATATATATATATATAAAATGGTTAAGAGAATACATTTTATGTTATGTATATTTTACCACAATTTAAAAATTGCATTGATTTCTTGAAACCCATCCCACGACATTTCGGATCATACCCTCTGATGACTTTGAATTTTAGAAACAACTGGCCTAGGGCATTTTGACCAAGGATATGGTATAAGAATCTACAGAGTTGAATTACATTAAAATGAAATCTGAAAGTTTGTAGTTGGATATAGCATGGTTTTAAAAGATGATTTTAAGACAACAGTTTTAGGATTTGTGTCACTTTTATAAATAGCATGATCACTGATATTTGAATGGTGCTTTAATTTGAAAGCAATTTCACATACACTCTCTCATGTTATTTCATGGTAGCTGTCTGGGATTGCTTAGGCCAGACCTATTATCTCTAATATTTCTAGATTAGATATGAAAACACAGAGTTTCAGTGAGCTAACATGACTTGCCTATCTGTTATACGTGCTACCTATATTTATGATGGTAGGGAAGATACTTAATTGTGAGAATGTAACTGTTGTTTGAAGGAAAATCACAGGGATAATGAAGAGATTTCATATATTTCTTTTAAATCATTTAAAAATTATTAAATTTTCTGCCATCACTAAATTAATCATTTGAACTGAGACTCATGGAATGAATGAAGAGGTTTGTGAGAATGTACTTGAGTTTACAGGAGGAAAGGCATAAAGCTTAGGGCTTAGGTAGGGAGGGGCAGTGTTTGGCTACAGCATTCAGTAAGGATGGGAGAGAAATGGATAAGCAGGAAATGACAACAGTATCATCTTCAGATCCACATGTCCCTAGACATTTCAGTCTCTTTTGAATGTGCTCCTCTTCTTGGTGAGGAACCAAGAAGATGTGCTTTGCTTGCCCACCCTTCATAGGCCAAAAATGAGGACCCTGTAATTTCTTGCCCAAATGGCCCTGAGCTCACTTCCAGGATTGGCACAGGTCTGTTTCCCAGGTTTCTTCTTCCTGCTCTATCATTTTGCCCACCCCTATGTCCGAGTGTTGGCCAAAAGGCTGCTATGTCTGTGTGTTTGGAGGGAGCTAGCTGTGGTAGATGAAGCTTGCTTGCACTGGGAACCAGGGTCCTGAAAATGTTAGAGATGGATCTGGAGGATATAAACATAATAGATTGATTGCCCATGCATGTGGCAAGTCAATAGGCTGAGACGCAGGTTGCAACAGAGAAAGAGGTATAATCATAGGGCTCCTGAATGAGGAGACAGGAGGAAACCTCAAATCTACCTCCCCATGACTTTAGTGCTAGGGATTTTAGAGATTTTGAACTGGGCTAAGTGTGGAGATTGTTGGGTGTTCTAAGAGTGCAGGGTGAAGTTATGGGACTGGAACGTGAAAAAAACACTGAAATCTCATGCTGAATTCAGGATCTGGAAAACATCTTAAGCAATTCTTAAACAAAAACCGTTGTAAAGTCAGAGATCCTATCTATAAAAACAATGAGGGGATGCAAACTAATTCTTAGATAGAATCCTTATGATTCTAATGTCAGAAGTCTTATCTATAGAAACAATGGGAATGCAAATGGTCAGTACTCAGTGACTTTTGGTTATCAGGAAGTGGGCCAAAGTGCAGCCTGATTAATTATAACTATATTTCTAGCCAGAATTCTTGTTAACTCTGTGAAGATGGTTTCAAGGACAGTTTATTCAAATGTGTTTCCTATATTGTTATCTTTTCCTTTTTCAAGCAGGTTGATAGGCTTTTTCCATTTCTAGGTCTAAAAATTTTTGGTCACTACTAGAAGCTTCTAGAAGATAAGACTCTTCGTATCCATTTTAAAAACCTAAATTCATTGGAAGAAATTATTAAGAGTGTCTGGAGTCAAAGGGCGAAAGAGAAGGATCTTGGAGACATTCCCCAACATCAGGTTTCTCTGCATGAAATTGCCTACAGAGGCTGACCTGAAGCACCAGGGTTCCCAGCTTGACTGAAAGTTCTCCTCCTCTGTGTACCTAAAAGCACAGAGCCATTGGGCATCAACAGTCCTTTGTGACCTTGATAGCAGGGAGAATAGAGATTTTATGTTCCACCTTTTGGGCATGATATGCTTTCTAGATTCAGGTCCAACCTTGGGGAAGAGCTAAACAATAAATATGATTCATTTTTCACTAAAAAAGAAAGGTTGATAACTCCAAATCAAATACATATAATTTCATTTTTTCAAAAATGAAGGAATGGATATTTCTAGCATTCTTGAGTCTAGACTGAGAGTCATATCTAACACAGTAGAAATTTGCTTTGATTCCTGAACATTATAATCAATAATACAATTAAGAACAATTTACATATACTCTACTGTAGTTGTGGTGGCCGCTGAAGTTTATTGAGCATTTACTATGTGCCAGGCACCTTCTTCACGCTTTATACCTACTATTTCTGTTTTGTTCATCACAGCCCTATGTGGAAGGTGGCATCATCCTCTTTTTTTGTAGAGTAAGAGGTCTGAGACCTGGACAGGTTAAGTAACTTGCCAAAAGCTTGGTAGCAGAGCCTAATTCAGCCTGATTCCCTTTGATTCTAATGTCCATATGCTTACCCACTATGCAATTCTCTAGTATAAAGAAATTTAAAGTTTATCTCATGGATGAAAAAAGTACAATATACTTTGTATCTCTAGAGTGGTTTGCTCTATTATTTTTATGCCAAAATATTTAATTACCTTAATCTTTTTTTTTTTTTTTTTTTTTTTTTTTTGAGACAGAGTCTCTGTTGCCTGGGCTAGAGTGCCATGGCATCAGCCTAGCTCACAACAACCTCAAACTCCTGGGCTCAAGCAATCCTTCTGCCTCAGCCTCCCGAGTAGCTGGGACTAAAGGCATGTGCCACCATGCCTGGATAATTTTTTTCTATATATTTTTAGTTGGCCAATTAATTTCTTTGTATTTTTTTTAGTAGAGATGGGGTCTCGCTCTTGCTCAGGCTGGTTTCGAACTCTTGACCTTGAACGATCGCCTGCATCGGCCTCCCAGAGTGCTAGGATTACAGGCGTGAGCCACCATGCCTGGCCTAATTCCCTAAATCTTGATAGATAATAGACAGCTATTAAAGGGTTGAGGCCATTGTATGATAAATAACTAAACAGTGCTAATAGTAAATAGATCTAGCAATGATGTGTAAAGTAGATTGGACTGAGATGTGGGACAAGAGACTCAGGGAAGTAAGACCAGTTATAAGACTATTGCATAACAGGCTATAACTGGGATCAATGCCAACCCATCCAATTAAGGGAGAAGAATATGTCTGGTGCAGAACATTTTTGATGAGTTTACAAAGGAAGATAATTAGAAAGCTATAAGGTTAAGGACTCTTACTTTAATCCTTCATCAGTACAAATTGATTTCTTTGGTAAGTCAGAGATTTCTGTTTTCATTCTGTAGGAAGTCACTGGCACAGTCATAAGCAATACCTGTCAATAATGTGTGGTATTAAATTTAATACAGAGCTGCTTACTTATGACAGAATCAAAAGGCTACTGTTCTCCAAATGCTACCCAAATATGATTAATATAACTCTGTAAGCTTTGTTGTAGGTAAAGAACTATTTCCAGACTTTGTTTGTTCAGATGTTTTGTCTTATAGACATGGGGCTATATCAGATACTCTTTTATTATATTTAAAAATTACAACCTTTTAATAAAATCAAACTGTTTACTACTGAGTATGTTAAAAAAACTTGCTTGTTAAGTATCAAAAAAAATAAGCTCTTTTTATATGTTTTTTCCACCACAAGCAGCCAACCTTGCCTCCTCTTATTGTTGAAACTGCAACGGGTTTCAGCCTAGGTCAGTCGCTTATTGAGACAATGAGGATTGCTGAGGAAGAAAGGAATTTTTTAATATGACAGCTTTCATTTTTTCTTTTTTTTGTAATGCTCCATTATTGTGCTTACTCAATGACAGATTCTTGTCCAAGAACAGGGGAAGCTCAGACTAACAGAGATCATGGGTTTTTAAAGGAGGGGCCACATGCCTTGGGGCAGGTTCTGGTGTAACTAAAGGGGGCTATAAGTATTGGGGACTGGTCCTATAGAATAGTGAATCTTGGCATCAGGAAGTCAGCCCCAGGGCCTTCAGAATCTCAGCTCCTTTGTCTTGCAGAAAATCTACCATTTTGTGGAAATAACGCAAGAGGTCAAGTAGTTAGTTAAGGGAGAGGATTATAAAAAAACATTGAAGAGTCATTGAAATTTGTTCTTGGGGCGAGTTACACTCTCTTCTTTCTCATCCCACATCCAGTCGACTTATCAGATCATCATGATATTTTAAAAATATAACAGAGCCCAACTGCTCCTCACCATTTCCATTGCTTCCACCCTGTCCAAACCTCCATCATCTGTCATGCAGTAGACTCCTGCCTGGTCTACCAGCTTCTACTCTTGCCCCTTTATAGTTTATTCTTCTTAGAGCTGGCAGAGAGATCTTTTTCAGATGTTAGTAAGATTAAGTCACATCTGGGCTTGAAACTCTGCAATAGTTCCACATTTCACGTAGATTAAACCCAAGTCCTTACAATGGTCTACAAACCCCTTTGTGATCTGCCCCCACACTTAATCTCTTGATGTCCATTACTCTTCCACTTTCCCCCTGGTCTAGGCACCCTGACCCCTTTTGCTGTTCCTGAATGCACCAGGCACTTAAAACCCTTTGCTCACTCTGTTGCCTCTGCCTGGATGCTTTTCCCCAGATTTCCAGTTAGCTGTCTCGCTCACCTATCTCAGATATCTGCTAAAATCTTCTCTTCTCAGTGAGGATATCTTGGTCACCCTGTTTAATGTTTCAGTTTCCTCCTCCTCCCAATGTAATCATTGCTACCCTCTTCTACTTTTGAATCATGTAAAATTCTGTACCTCCTATCTAATGTACTATATTATGCATTAGTATGCATTTTTATTATTAATTTAATGTACATTTTTAATTTTTATTCCATATTTGCTGTTTCCTTGCTGAATAAGCAGCAATCTTTCCTTTTGTTTGCTGATGAGTCCCAAACACTTAAAACAATTTTCAGCTCCTGGTAGGCACTCAATAACTTTTGGTGAATAAACAAATAAATAATTAAACAACATTTTTCCCAACATTAAAGAATTTTTTTTTTTTTTTTTTTGAGACAGAGTCTCACTTTTGTTGCCCTGGCTAGAGTGAGTGCCGTGGAGTCAGCCTGGCTCATAGCAACCTCAATCTCCGGGGCTCAAGCGATCCTCCTGCCTCAGCCTCCCAAGTAGCTGGGACTACAGGCATGCACCACCATGCCCGGCTAATTTTTTGTATATATATATTTTTTAGTTGGTCAATTAATTTCTTTCTATTTTTAGTAGAGACGGGGTCTCGCTCAGGATGGTTTCGAACTCCCAACCTCGAGCAATCCGTCCACCTCGGCCTCCCAGAGTGCTAGGATTATAGGCGTGAGCCACCGCGCCCGGCCAAGAATTTTTTTAAAATGAGCCCATTCAGATACATTTTATCTACTTGTAACCATAATTTTGTAAGGAGTTTTAGTAAAATGTAATTATTCTATTGCATACATACTTTTTACTGTATTTTTCTTCTATTATAAGTTTTCAGTGTTTTACAAATTATATATTATAAAATTATATATTATAAAGTTACTATTATAAAGTTTTCAGTGTTTTATAAGTTATTCAGTGTTTCACATATTTTTCACCAATACATCAATTTTAATCACCATATGTCAGTGAGTCTCAACATACATAGGTTATACCTATTGATATTCACTGTAAGACTGTGGTCCCTAACCCCCCGGGCCACTGACCAGTACTGGTCCATGGCCTGCTAGGAACTGGGCAGCAAAGCAGGAGGCGAGCAGCAGGTGAGTGACTGAGTATTTACATCTGTAAATGCATCTGTATTTACAGCTGCTCCCCATCTCTCTCATCTCCACATAAGCTCCGCCTCCTGTCAGATCAGCAGTGGCATTAGATTCTCATAAGAGTGCAAACCCTACTGTAAACTTCGCATGCGAGGGATCTAGGTTGCGCGCTCCTTATGAGAATCTAATGCCTGATGATCTGAGGTGGAGCTGGGGTGGTGATGCTAGTGCTGGGTAGTGGCTACAAATACAGATTATCATTAGAAGAGAGGTCTGACTGCACAATAAATAAAACGTGCTTGAATCATCCTGAAACCCAGTCCGTGGAACATACAAGCATACGTTCCCTGGTGTCAAAAAGGTTTGGGACCACTGCCATAAGCAGAATTCAAAATGAGAAAACTTTTAAAATATTTATTTAATAGTTCATTTGAAAACTTCATAACAAGCATATTACATGTTAGCATAAAGTCTATTTTTATGAAAATAACTGTATTTTACAAAACCAAAAAAATTAAGAAAAGTTTGAGTTACAATTTTTAAAAATCTCTCAATATCTAGTCTGATAAAATTTTGGATTCTCATATCTTATTCTGCATTCAATCTGTTGAATTTATGTTGTTTTGGTTGAACTATATAAAGAAAATACAATGTCACAGAGATATGTAGTAGAAAAGGGAGGAGTAGGCTAATGGCCTTTTGAAATAACTGTGGACATTCTTCATTCTGATTTGATACTTCACCAACATCCAACAAGTGCAGTCTCTTAAGGGTTAGTTGCAATGTGGAATCTGAAACCAGCAATGAACTTTTCATACTCTATTACATTAAAATTCATTGATCCATCTTGTAATTTGAATGGATCTTTCACCTATCTGTGATCTTGTAACATCATGTTTTGGTCATTTGGAAAATATTGGTTCACTGAGTTATGTGAAATTTCCAATATTAAAAAAAACATACTTTTTAATGTCACTATATCACTACTGATCTCATCAGGAAAAGGTGTTCAAGTATTGGAAAGCTCTTATGCTCACAGTAGCAGATCAAAATATTCAGAAGTTTTAATTTTCATTTGAAAGTTTGAATTTTATCATTGGCAACAAACACCATTATTTCCTTTGAAGTGACAGGCTTACCTTGGTAATTTGGAGAAACTGTCTGCCAACTACCCAAGTCTGAATAATCAGTTTTCTTGGTCATTTTCCAGTAGAAAAATGATGTTCTCTGAAAAATGTGACTAATTCAGCTTACAACTGCAACAGCCATTCAAGTGATTTTTCTTGAGACAACTATCATACATCAATGTGCAGAAGTGCGTCATGTATAATTGCAATTTCTCACACATAATATTAAAAATATGTATATTTAAGATTTGAAATTTAATAAAATTAATAACTTTTACTATTTCAGCAAACTCATTTACTATTTCAGCAAAAACCTTTCACATTTTAAAATGAAACTGGCATGTTTTTAATTTAATTTAATAAATTAGTTAATTAACTAATTTACTGTGAATGTGTAGTGATTAAGAATATGACAACAATTATCATAGTTTGGTGTTACTGCCTTGATTTGTACTGAGGAGCCACAATTGCTTTTGCACCATTGATGCAAATGTCAACACAATTGTTCCAAGATAAACCTTAAAATTCTAAAAGTTACTCAAGTCTATTTTTAACAAATTTATTCAACACTGAATATCACAATTACTACTTGTCTTGTTACCACATATTCATGTAAATAATGATTTCTTTGATGATTAATTGGTTCTGGTACCAGATAAATGCAGGCAAAACAGCAAGTCCAGCCATGTCTGTAGCTTTATTCACTTGTACAGCAAAAGTCCAATTCTGCAGACAAGATCTTAATTCAGTCTTTACTTTGCAGCTAAATCTTTAATTCAGCAAGGTACTATGTCATTAGAAAGAGGCAGTGCAATAATTTCTTTTACTGATTTTGCATTTAGCTGACATTCAGCAAAGTCAATTCTACAAGGCTTCATTGGTCTCAGCTATTATGTGGGCTTCTCCAGTCAATATGATATGGTAACTGACCTGTCAGATGCTTCACTGACTTTTTCATTTGAGTTAGAAAATCTGTACCAATTTTTGGCTTTTAAAAAATTCATCGTGTCTGAATTTTAAAAACTCAGTTTCCTTTCCTTTAACATGTGTGCGATTTGTCTTAAAATGGCATCATAATTTAACTGGCATGATGATACTTTTCAATAATATTGTTGTATAAAATAATAAGATAAATTATTATCATCTATGAAATATATATAAAATATATATCATCTATTATCTTTCTCTGAGAGAAAGATAGATTTTTATCATATGTTTTTCTTTCAGAAAACTCTCTAATGTATCATTTTTAAAAGTTTATTGATACATAATTATTGTACATATTTATGGGGTACATATGATATTTTGATACATTTTTATATCTTCTAATTATCTCTAGACTTAGAAATTGGCAGCTGTGGCTTGAGAATATAAGTTTTCTAATTACACTTTCAAAGAAAATAATCAATTCTTAAAAATAAGAAAAATATAATAATAAATTTTATTTTATTAAATTCTTAATATTAATTAGTACTATAAAATTATAAATTTTAGATAAAACTCAAAAAGTTAGGAATGTCTTTTAAAAAATATAAGACTGTTATTGCAAAACAAGATACCCAAATGTATTTACTTCTTCTTTTTCCACTTAGGCACAAGGAAAATGACAGGATTTTTAAAGAATGATTTATTGGATAGTAATGTTACAGAAATTATAACAAATATAATGAAAAATAACTAGTAAGAGTATGGTAGACATATTGAAAGCATTCTAAACTTCTGTAAACAGTACATTATGTCATAAACCTACTACTTTAAAAAAAATTTAGAAAACATAACCTATAAGCATATATTCCATTAGTCATCAAAGTGATGATATCATCTCATGTCAAGTAGCCTCTGGAGAATTCTACTGATACATGTGAAAGAATAAGAGTGAAAAGGGCAAATTACAACTTATGGAAATAGTTTTAACCTTGAAGACCCCATGAAAGGGTCTCAGAAATCTCTGGGCTTCCACACCACACTTTGAAAACTCTGCTGTATGTATGTTATGCTACGTGTGCTCTCAATTTTCTTTATTTTTTGTTTTAGAGACAGAATCTCACTCTATTGCCCAGGATGAAGTATACTAGTCTGATCATAGCTTACTATAACCTCTAACTCCTAGGCTTAATTGATCCTTTTGCCTCAGCCTTCCACTTAAGTCAAGTGTGTGCCACAATACCCAGCTAATTTGTATTATTTTTTGTAGAGACAGGATCTTGCTGTGTTGCCCAGGCTGGTTTCAATCTCCTTTGATCAAGTGGTCCTCCAACCTCGACCTCCCAAAGTGCTGGGATTATAGTCATGAGCCATTATGCTGAGCTTACCCCTATTTTTTTTTTTATTGATACATGGCTGTCATAAAATTCTTTGTACTTAGGTTTTCCCCTCTCTATTATTGTTTTTTTTACAGTAGATTATCAGAAATAAAATCACTGAGACAACCTACGGCTGTAAGACATTTATTAATACAGCGTCTCAGGCTCTTCAAAATGTCAGTCATATAGGACAAAGGTGGGAGGATTGTTGTAGAATAAGAGACTAAGAAGGCATAACCAAAAGCAATGTTTGGGTTTTGACTGAATCTTGATTTGAAAAGAAGAAACAAACTGAATTATTTAAATATGAAATTTGAATATGGAATGAATATTAGGTGATTTATGAAATTATAATTTTGTTATACATGAAAATGAAATTAAGATTATTTATTTAGGAAAATGTTCTCATTTTTTAGGATTTATATGCTAAAGTATTAGTGAAATATATCTACAATTTACTCTCAAAGCTTTCACTTTCATACAAAAATATCTATCTTATTCTACACACACACACATAGAAGTATACATGAATTGAAAGTAGATAAAGCACAAAATGGCACATATTAAGAGTTGTGATTCTAAGTGTAGGGGAAAAAAGTAATCTTTAAACTATTCTTTCAAGCTATCAATTTATGCAACATTTTTTATAATAAAAAGTTGGGAAATAAATGAACTAAATCAAATATTAATAATATTATTGATTATTTTCTAAATTATCATCTAAAAGAATAAAGCACTGTTTTGAAAGGAATATTTTAATACCTTCCCTGAAAAGTGTGTAGCTCAATGAGTAAGTGGTCAGCTTACAGATAAGAATTTTCATCCTTTGCCAATGCTGAGTGGTGTGACCTCAGGCAAACTCTCAAGGTCCCAGTTGTCTTATCTGTAAAATAGATGAAAATAACAATGGCTATTTGATAAGGTTGTTATAAAAATGGAATTTATATGATCTATAAAACCCTTAGCCTAGTGCCTGGCAAATAGAAATGGTTCAAATCTCATCTTCTATTATTGTCATTACAAATTCCAAGTTCTTGCTTCATTCAATTAGAAAACCAATAGAAAAGCACCACACATTAAATCATCTCTATTATATTACATTCAAGTGCATTCTGTAACTGCAGGCCTATTGCAAGTCCTTAGGGAACCAAAACATTTAATACATCTGTACGAATTACTTGTAATTAGTATGTAAATTGTTATAATAAGTTACTTTTTATATAACTGAAAATATTCTTCTCTAGTGTTTAAACATTTTCTCTGGAAGTTTGTCCTTGCAATTACTTTGCCTTAAGTTTCTAAATCATAGGCAACTTTATTTTGAATTATTGTATGTCCAAATTAGTAGAGTCTAAATTGATGGCCGGGCGCGGTGGCTCACGCCTGTAATCCTAGCTCTCTGGGAGGCCGAGGTGGGCGGATTGCTCGAGGTCAGGAGTTCGAAACCAGCCTGAGCAAGAGCGAGACCCCGTCTCTACTATAAATAGAAAGAAATTAATTGGCCAAATAATATATATAGAAAAAATTAGCCGGGCATGGTGACGCATGCCTGTAGTCCCAGCCACTTGGGAGGCTGAGGCAGGAGGATTGCTTGAGCCCAGGAGTTTGAGGTTGCTGTGAGCTAGGCTGATGCCACGGCACTCACTCTAGCCTAGGCAACAAAGCGAGACTCTGTCTCAAAAAAAAAAAATAAAAAAAATAAAAATAAATTGATGTCCTTTGGTATATTGGGGAAAATTCAACTAATATATTTTATGAGTAGAATTTCAAACTATGAATATCCTTAATTGTTGTGTTCTTTTTTTAAAAATTTCAGAATATGGCAGGGGTACAAATGTTTAGGTTAACATATATTTGTCTTTGCCCTGCCCAAGTCAGAGCTACAAGCATGTCCATCCCCCAGATGGTGTACACTACATCCATTAGGTGTGAATATACCCATTGCATCCCCCCCATCTGCTCAACACCCAATGATGAATGTTACTACTATATGTGCACATCAGAACATGAGTGAATTAATTGTGTTCTTGACGTTCAAGCTACTAGTAGACTGTTAATTCTTAGAAAGCAGGCCGGGTGTGGTGGCTCATGTCTGTAATCCTAGCACTCTGTGAGCTCTAGGCGGGAGGATCCTTCGAGGTCAGGAGTTCAAGACTAGCCTGAGCAAGAGCAAGACCCCCATCTCTACTGAAAAATAGAAAGAAATTAGCTGGACAACTAAAAATATATAGAAAAAATTAGCCGGGCATGGTGGTGCATGCCTGTAGTCCCAGCTACTTGGGAGGCTGAGGCAGAAGGATTGCTTGAACTAGGAGTCTGAGGTTGTTGTGAGCTAGACTGATACTACAGCACTCTAGCCTGGGTAACAGAGTGAGACTGCCTCGAAAAAAAAATTAATTAAAAAATAAACAAATAAAAAAAGAAAGCAAATTAATTACTTGACAAAACTTATCTAGTGTTTGGAGAATAGAAATCTTAGGATATTAAAAATAGCTCCAAGAGTAATTTATAACAAGTGTGTAGGTACTTATTTTTCTGTTAAATGATTTCTGTTTTATTAAGTCCAGAATTTGTTTACCAGTTGTTACTGGTAATTTTTTAGAATGTTTCTTCTTAAAAATTATCCTTAATTTTTGTTAGTAATAAATACTGCTCAATGTTTTGAGGCATTTAAAAAGACATCTAAAATTGTAAAAGATAATATATTAAAAATTCCCTCCTAAAACTTAGTGTTTTATTTTTATTTAGTGTTCTATATGATCAAGAAAACATTAAAAGTTTTTCTCATGGATGACAACACATGAAAATGAAAATGAAAATATTGGTAGTATGACTTAACATAGACATATAAATTGAAATAAAAGGTGTAGCATAACCAATAAGCCTGTCTAAAGAAGAAAGACAATTATAATAAAATGAGAAAAACTCAGTTGTAGTTTTTATTTTCCACAAATACCGATGGGATGGAAGCACTCTAATTATTCATCTTAGAAGAAACTAAAATGTAAAGAACAGGAACTCATTAAAAGAACAAGGAAGGGCTAGATTTTTCAACTTGCATACCTCTTTATCCCCCCTTTATTCTCTCAAGAGGATGAATCAACCTGCATAACTCATGAAAACAGCTTCCTCTAACTTCTTCTGTCTTTTTCTGTGATATGTTCCATCCAGCTGTTGAGATAGACTGCCTTCTGGAAATTAAAACTCTCATGGCTCAGACCACAGCAGTAAATCTGGCGAAACAGATGGTCCTGGATGAATTGTTACACCTCCACATAAAACCTTGGGATTTTATCAATAGGCTTTATCCTAAGTTATGGAAATCAAAGTGACAAATTAACAGCAAAACTTTCATGCTTATATCAAAACAACATACTATGGCTTCTTTCATTGTATCCTTCTAATCAAGTCAGAATTATGCTATAACTCAAATATTGTACATGCAAATGTGCATGCATTTATAGTCTTTTCTCTATTCAAGCATTGAGATATAATTAAATGAAAATTTGGTTTCTCATCCCAGTTAGATTTTCCAGTGGAGTTTCAGGAATTATATGTTGATTAGTTTTGGGTTTTTTATTTAAAGTTATTATTACTTCACATAAAAGAAGTTTTATTGATTTGTGTATTCAACATAATTTAATATTTTTATTAGCTGTTTCATGGAAAAAATAAGAGAACAGGGTGAGAAGACAGGAACTAATGCTTTTAGTGTCATAGTACTTCGAGTCTAACTCTTGCCCTATCTTGTCTGGTCTGGTGTTAATCACTGTTGTATGAAGCATTCACATACTCTTGCTTTTGTAACTTGATTCAACATGTGTTGTTGAGTTTGTGATTTGTAAATCATTGAAAATACAGACAGACATAGTTCTTATCTTTATGGAGTTTTAATTCTAGCAGGGAAGATATGCAATAACAAATATCTGATTAATTATCTAATTACACTTGTAGTAAGGGATTAAACAGCTTGTAATAGGAGAACTTGACCTAGAGGGGTTGCAGAGAGTGGGAAGCTTTCCAAAGTTGTGAAATGAATGCTTGCAGATCTGAATGTATCATCAATCAACCTGTGTCCTAAAGAACGGATAGGAGTTGGCCTGGAGATAGACGTGTGTATGGAGGGGGACTTGGGAAGGGAGGGGGATCTGGGAGGAATCTGGTGACAGTAGAATGATAAAGGAGAGAGTGGTTTTCTCCTCATTATGCATGAGGCACCCACAGTCATGCAGGTAAATATAACTGTGATTTGGACTTGGTTATGTCCAATCTCCAAGCTCTTTTTCATGTAATATGTCTTTTCCCTATTGGAGATCAAACCATGCTTAAATAATTGCTTTGATCTTCATCTGTAGATTCTTTATTATGACATGTTTTTGAATTTCATTGTCATTTTCTTTATGAAAGTAGTTGCTGTTCATGGGTTTAGCATCATTCTGCTTTGTTTTTCAGCGTTCCAACATTCCAGAGCCTTCCTGAAGAGATCCTCAGCAAGCTTGCTGATGTCCTTGAAGAGGTAATTGTTTTTAGCCTTTGAACTTTTTGAGATGGGACCCAGCTCTCTCTGCTGGCTTCTTTCACAGATGTGTGATGAGGAGTTATAAACCGCAGAGAGAACTTTCATGTCTTTTTTTTTTTTAGCTCTGGGCTGAGGTACATATTTGGCTTCAAATAAAAAGCAGTTTAGCACATTCAACATTTATACACAACTAAAAATCTAAAAATCAATTTACCTACAGAGGGAGGCAAACTTTTTGTTGTGGTAAATATAATGTTATTTTGTCTTACAAGAATGAAAGTAGCATATTTATCTTATTTCAATTTGTGTAAAGTAAAATTGTAGTTATTGCCACTCTGAACCATCAGATTAGAAAATTTACAGCAGGAATTAGGAGTTGGATACATATTTCATTAGCATATGCATATATTTACATACAATATTTTAGGCCTGAATGTGGAATATCACTGTTAATCATTTTTCTCTGAACCCGTGAAGCCATGGTTTTGAGAAAGGAGAAACAATGCACATTGATGATATAGGGAAGTTCAGACTTTCCCTTCGAAGGTTCAAGTCTAAGTCTGTTGAAATGAATAGACAATAGACAGATTGACAGGTAAAAGTGGCATACAGTTTTAATAATATGCATAAAGCATGGGGGAATAGCAGGAGAATAATTACCCAATAACTCAATGAGGTACAGATGCTTTTCTATACCCTTCTTCATGGGAGACTGAAAGAGGGAGAATGTAAGGCAATTCTTTTGAGGAATAATAAATGATTATTAGGGAGAATGAATGGACCTGAAGACATAACTAACTTGTAAATGATTCTCTGTGGAATTTGGATGAGCCTGAGAGGCAGACATTACCACCTGCAAAAGTCTGTTCAGGTGTCATTGTGTTCCTTAGTCTTCTTTTCTGGGACAGATAATTAGATTTCAGGGAAGAGATGGAATGCAATTGTGTTTTCTTTGGCAGGTCCAGTCTTAAGGTAGATAGTGGAATATGATAGTAGAGCCTCTTTCAGCATCTATTGACTTTCAAGGGCCTTTATTTTAAAATGATCAGCATACCAAGATGCCATATTTGGGGATAAAACTACCCGAGCTCCTTGATTGGGAATCCAAGAATTGTGTCCATGAAGTTAACTTCTTTCCCTAGGAAATTGGATGCCCTAGCTGAAGTGGGAAGCATGGAAAAAGATTGTCACAGTCCTTCCCTCATGAAATTCATATTCCAAAAGGGGAGATTTATATTAATCAACCAGACACATAAAAATTAATTAATTAGAATTATAATGCAAACCAGTAAGTAAAGTGTGAGCCTCTAAGATCGTAAAACAGGGAAACCAACATAGTCTTGGGGGCCATGGGAAGATTTTGAGGGAATATTATGAGCCTAGCTCTGCAAAGTAAGTATGAGTGGCTATACAGAGGAAAATAATTATAAACTAGAAGGAACCATTTGAATGAATAAAGGCAATTGCTAGACATGTTGGCTGGAGTGCAGAATGTGCCTAGAGGTGGGATCTTACAGAGCCTATTAGGTCCAGTGAGATAATTTGATTTTATCCTCTTAGCCAGAGAAAGGCTTTAAAGGGTTTTAACCCTGGAGGAAGTAGAGGCAGGATAAGATGAACAAACTTTTAAAGAGTATTCCAAAAGAGGCTTAATTGGGTGAAATGAGAAGTGAAATAAGATGCAAATGGTCAGCCCTGGAGCAGAAAGTGATTTAGGAAGGTGTTTCCTCACCTGAATCTCATTTTCAGATAAATTCCCCTCTTGCCTTCTACATATTGATTGTTTTGATCTATTATACAATTATTTATTGAATTCCCTTTGTGTTACAGCACTCTTTCAGGCTCTGAGCGTGCAGCAATGAAAACCAAAACGTACCCCAAATCCCTGTCTTAATGGAGTTTACATTATTCAGGTGGGGGCCACAGGGAAAGTAGACAGTAAACAGACTAAATAATTTTTAAAAGCAAATACCATATTCAATAGAGATAAATCCTAATGAGGAGAATTTAGGCAGGGGTGGGGATAGAGTAGGTGGAGTCAAATTTGGGTAGCAGAATGTGTAACTAGAGTTGTCAATTGAATAAAGAGGAGGGGAAGTATATGGGCCAAGGAGAGAGTCTGTGCAGAGGCAATAGGAAATCTGTGCCTGGAGAGTTCCAGGAGCAGAGACCAGTAATTGTGACAGGATTGGACTAAGGGGTCAGGAGGAGTTGTGCCTGCAGTGTTGCAGAGATAGGCAGGCCTGGAGGGCCATTTGGGTCACCGAGATTATTTAGGCTTTTACTTAGAGTGAGATGGAAGCCATCGGATGGCTCTAAGCAGAGCGATGAAATTATTTGACTGAGATTTTTTAACAAGATTGTTGTGGCTGCTGTGTTGAGAAAAAAAATTAAAAGGCTGCTGCAATAATCCAGGGAGAAACGATAGTGGCTTTGTTCACTGTGGTAGAAGGCGATTGAGAAATAGTCAGATTCTGACTGTATTTTGAAGGTAAAACTGAAAAGCTGTACTGTTGCAGTAAATGTGTGGAATGAGAGAAAGAGAGGAATCAAGAATGACACCAAGGTTTCTGATATGAATAACTAGAAGAATGCCGTTGTTATTAATAATAATTGAAATGAAGAAAACTGAGAGAGGAGTACACTGGGGTGGGGTGATGGGAAGTTTAGGGAGATAGGATGTGGGGGGAAGCTTAGGGATCTTTGACAGGTAGGTGGTTTGTTGGAGTGTTGCTTGTGCGGCAGACAGATGCTGGCTATCTAGATCATTCTGGGGCACCAAATGTGGGTGGATACAAGGGAGAACTCTAAAGCAGGTAGCAGCCAACAATTAATATAATACCATGAATGGATCTTAAAAACATAGTGCTAATAGAAAAATGTGAAACCACATTTTAAAAAAGAGATTGTTACTAAAATACTATTTGTATACATTAAAATAGATAAGCACAGAAATCCATTTTGCTGAGAGTCATTAGAAACAAAATATTGAAAACTGGATATACGAAAATAGTCACCTGTATCAGAAGGGGGAAAAGAGAGCTGTGAGGATAAAAGGTAATGAATGAAAAAAGAGGAAGGCATAGAGTAAAGCCTTGTTTGATCCTTCACTTTTAAAAGATTTAAGAGAATGGAAAATGGAGAGGAACCAGTGAAAACCTGTGACAGCAGGAGGAAAATAAGGAGCATTTTATGCCTTAAAATCCAATAGAATTGAAAGCCATGATGTACTGTAAAGGAAGAAACAAGCAAAAGAATAAAATAGAAAAAAAAAGAGAACAAAATAGACAATTAAAAAGAAAAAACTAAAACTTAAAAAACTAAAAGAAAAATCCAAGAGAAGGAAGTAGTTCAGGAAGAGTCAGCAAAACTTGAGTTTGAATTCTTTTGAGAAGGCAAGGAGTGAAATGGGGTGAGCAGGGGGGAAGGGGAAAGTGAGGTTGGGAGAAGAACAGGAAATGTTGGAGCAGGAAGCAGAGAGAAGGTATGCACATATGGCTTCTTGAGCAAGCACAAGAGAATAGGCTCTCTAGCGCCCATAAAAACAGGGATGGCAGCGCATCTGGGCACACATGCAGAGAGGTGGGTTGATGGGGTCGCTGGAGCTGTGGAAAACCTGATAATGTTCCATTTTCACAGTGTTATGGAAAGCAAGGTCGTCAGCTGAGAATGAGGAGGTGGTAAAAGTGTGAATGGTTTGAGGAAAGAGGTGTGAGAAAAACAGAAGAGTGAATGGAATAGAGAAATCCAGGATGATTGCCAGGCATCCTTAAGAACCCACTTGATATCCTAAATCTAAGTTAAAAATCTAAATCTAATCCTAAATCTAAGTTAAAAAGGCAAAGAGATTGAACTCAACTCCATGAAACTAAAGGTGGGAGGGTTTTTAAGCACTGGGGTGAGCTGGTGGAAAAGTACTGGAGGAGAACTTCAGTAGGGGTACTCCAGCAGGAAGGAGGTTGTTCCCTGTGGTCAGGCCATCTGTCTTTGCTAATTGTCCCTTAAGGAAGTTAGGCTCCTATCTTCCCCAAGAGACTAAGAGAAAGGACCTCCTTATCTCTTTCCTTCTATGATTACATTTCAAAGGGATGGCTTCCAGGTTCTTGAGGAAGAATTTCCTGGGTTGTGAAACTGGCTGGGAGAAGATTTACATCTCAAAAAGGGAGATTAAGAATTTGCAAGTGAAAGTTCTTTAAAGTAAGTGCTCTAAGAAAAAAAGAGATCAGGAACCTTAAGTCAGGAGGAAGCCTGTCTAAAGTTTAGTCAAACTGAGCGGAAGAAGGTTAAGCCCATCTTGGCCACTAGAACATTTTATTATACATGTTTTTTTAAAGCCTTGTTTATTTGGCTGGATTCAGGTTCCAGGTAGGCACAGAATTGTATTTAACCGGGATTGTTATTTTGCCAAGAATAGATGAGTGTTTGAAGGAAGGCATGAGGAGTGAAGGTGCATGTGAAAGAGTGATTATAATGACTGACCCTGGAATTTAAACTGGGCAAGGAAGAAAAGAGCACCAAAACGGGCAAAGGTCAGCAAAAGGTTGTAGGATCTGTGGGTTTTAGTCTTAGGAGGTTGAAGAATTGTTGGAGTAGGGGTATCGGAGGAGGTAAATTGGCAAACATACTGCAAATATTTTTGTCTCTAGGTACTAACTATAGCAGTAATTCTATACAAATTCTTAACTTTGAGGCTAATTGAAGTCAGCATTCCTGTGATTTATTGGTCTCCTTCATCTCAGATGTGACCACAAAGTAAAACAGAACAATGTCACATTTGACTTCTATGTTCAAGCATGAAAAAATTTATGAGAAAAAGTACTGGCTGTCTCTCTGAATGCACTGACCTGCAACCTCTATAAATGTAAAACTGCTTTTCCCACTGGTCTTTTTCTTTCTTCTTCTTCTTCCTTTTTTAAATTTTTTTTTTTTATTTTTATTTTTTTCCTGTTGCTGTTGTTGAATGCGCTGAAGAAATTTCAGATGCCCTCGTGGCTTTTTTTCTTTTTCTTAACAAATCGAACTAAAACACAAACTCATTAGCCCCAATCCACCTTCCTCAAAAAAAAAAAAAAAAAAAAAAGGAAAAGAAACAAAATGTAAGAGCCTATGAAATTCTTTAATCTTTGTCTTTCTTTGCCACAACTGTGAAAGTATTTGCTATGTTTTGTGTAACAATAGTCACAGCTCTATAAATAATTCTGACCAAAGAAATATTTTAGTATTTTATGTCAGATTTTCTAATCAGAAGACGCCTTAATTTATGCTTGGATTGTGTGAGCCACAGTACAGTCTATACCAAGGCTGCATGAAAATGGAAACAGATGATTAAGTACCCACACATTTGTTTTCAGGACATAGAAATGATGTAAACACACAAAATACAAATCAGACATATAAATTTACCACCCAGTACAAACAAAGTGTTTAACTCAAGTTGAATAAACAAGCACAATGAGAAACTAGATTAAATTACGTATCAGATAAAATGAAGCAAATTTGGAAGAACAAAAGCAATATCAACATCACATAGCATTAAAAGGAAATGTGCTTGCATAATAATCTAGCTGTCTTTCTACAGATATCCACAAGAAAAAATCCCAGATTATTTTGAAAGGAAAGCAGTATTATTATAGCCTTCAACAAAGAAGTTTGCAGCTTTGTTTATTTGGCAAATATTTATGAAGCACCTGCTATGTCCCAGGGATTGTTTGTTCCAGGCCCTAGGGATTCAGGACCCTGCTCTTTTATAGAATGTGTTCCAGTGGAGGATACAGATGATACCATAGAGTGAGAAGACTACTCCATAGTTACTAAGGGAGGATTACCCTAAGGAGGTGATATTTGAGCCAAGATCTACATGAAGGTATAGGGAGCCATGTACACCAGGCAGAGGGAAGAGCAGGTATATAGTCTTAAAGCAGGCATGAGTTTTCTGTCTTTAAGGAACAGAAAGATTTGCAGGTGTTGGTAGTGGGGTGAGAGGAAGCTACAGAAAATTAAGCAAGAGCAGATCACAGAGGGCTTTGCCAGTCACGATAAAAAGTTTGGTCTTTATTCTAAGCACAATGAGAAGCATAAAGGGAATGCTTTATTCTAAGCACAAGGAAGAATAATAATGCTTTATTCTTAGCACTGATAAGTAGTAGAGTGACATAATCTGAGTTGTGTTTTCATAATATCTCTCTGGCTATGGTGAGAAGAATGGATTGTAGAGGGACAAGCCAGTTAGAGGGCTACTGCAAAATAACCCAGGTGAGAGTGGATGGTTTGTATGTGGACTTACTTTCTCATGGACTGTTTCATTCTGTATATTCACTGTGAACAAAATCCTTTCAGCATAAGGGGAAAAAGTGTAAAAATAGTGATAGAAACACAGGGACTGAGAGAAATAAAGTGTAACAAGCTAGAAAGTGCATTGAATGTAATGGTATTGAAAGTTCTTTAGATAGATAAATGTGACAAGAGGACATGTATATCTTACTTGGGGAATACTGTTCTGGAACTGGAAGGGAAGCCTTGAAGAGTTGTTTCGACCATTGCCCATGCAGCCCCCACCTACCCGCTGTTGTAATTCCCAGCATGGATGTACCCACTTGTGGTTTCCTACAATATCTTGGTTACAAGATATCATAACACAGAAAGTAATCTCCTTATTCTTAATATAGCAATTTAATGCACCTTTCTCCCTTTCCTGTATATCAGCGGTCCCCAACCTTTTTGGCACTGGTGTTAGGGAAGACAATTTTTCCACTGACAGATGAGTGGGGCGTGGGGAGAGGGGGCAGAGGCAGAGCTCAGGCAGTGATGGGGAACGGCTGCTACTGGGTTGCACAGCAGGAGGTGAGTGGCAGGTGAGCAAGCAAGCAAAGCTTCATTTTGTCTACTCACCTGCTGCTTCTAGCCCAGTTCCTAAGTTTCACTGGAGTGGGGCAGCGGGCAGAACTCAGGCGGTGATGCTGCAAGATGCCAGTGATGGGGAGCCACTGCAGCTCAGTTCCTAACAGGGGCTGGGGACCACAGCTTTATATCACATAGAACTATTTCCTTTACACATGAACCTCTCACTCCATTTTCAGAAAACAATAAAAATGTTCTCTAGTCCCTTTGAGAAGATGTATATCCTAATTGTCATACAGAGGTCCTTGGTAAAAAAAACCTATCCAGACCAAGCACAGAATTCCAATATTCTGCTGGGCTGTGTTTTTTAAGGCAATTTGGATTAATTCACTTGACTCTCTAATTATTCATCTCCATTGTCACTGAAGTATATTCTACTTATCCTATGTTTGACTCATATTAAGACAATAAATATTAGATATTATTTTAGGAACCAAAGATTTGGTTTACTAGAGAATCTATTTATAGTTTTAACATAGAACTTTTAGATGCATTTAGAGAACAAACTCTGACTTTCTAAACTATTTGCATTAACCTCTATGCCATTCCATATAATACAGTGAAAATATGTAAATCAAGTATATTTGATTCTATTCTGGAAGTCTAGGAAGTATATACAGGTAAATGGAAAAATAATGTGAAATTACAAAATAGGATCTAACCTTTTCTTTCTTACTGTAACAAGCTATTAATAATTCTTTCCTTCCTTATATATAATATGATTAGTTTCCATAGATGAGTTACAGTTTTCAAACTGATTTAACAACCCCTAGCTAATCTCCAAATGAGAAATAGTTCCCTTCAATTATCACCCGTGGAAACAAAATGGAGAAATATCTGTGAAAAAGCAATATTTAACATTTATCTAAATGTTGGGACTACGGTCCTGACATTTTTAAAGAAAATGGATGGCAAATAAAAACATTTTTTCCATAAAGCAAAGGAGCAGAGCTAAGCCTTATGTGTCACAAAGAGTGCTTAAAAATTAATCATAATAAGGGTTATACTTTCACCAATGGAGGTGTAAAAGTTTAGACACCTTGAGGAATCTCCATGTACTTCATTGAAAATGCCAAATTGAAGAACCAAATTACATCGGCATATTCACTTTTCACCACGTGGTGTAGCTATTTTTCCTTTATGTGACTAGAAGTGGGGCATGGATATTAATTATGTCTAGATCTCCTGATTTTTAGATGGAAAATAAAACATATCAGAACCACTCCTTTGCTTGTATTAAAGTCAGTTTCATGTCCATTTTTCTCTTTACAACACTTGATGTGATTTCTTGGAATAAAATACTGTTTCAACAACATTTTAAGAGCTTTCTGCCTTTGGGTCTGTAATTTTGCATGATTGGGTCTTGGATACATTTGTGACTAAATAATGGGCTGTTCTGGTTTTTGTCCTTGGATGCTACATTTATGGTTTATTGAATATTTACACTATTATGGTACTGACAAGGTCTTGGAGAAACAACATTCCTCAGATTTCTTAACTTATTAAAAGAAACATATGAGAAAGTTTGAAAAGAGAGTAAAAGTAGGCAAAGAGAGAAAACATTTTTCAACTCACCATTGATTGATGATATGGTAGGAAGCAAATACCATATTATACAGTCCAGAGATGCTCTTGGGAAAAGGAGGTTAATGTGACCAAGGAACTCTTGCTGGGAGGTCCAGCATGCTGATTAAATATTTAGTTGTTTTGGCTGTGCAACTGTCTCTCTGTGTTACCATCTTGTGATGACATCTTCCCAGACCCCTCTGCATTCTCTCCTGTTGTAAGTAATATAGGGGAAAAGTCCCACATTTGGTGGAGTTATTGGAGTTGTATAAAACTCTTTCTTTTATCATTCTAAACAGGCCTAGACTCTTGAGGAAAAACACTAATGAGGTAGATAGGAATCTTATTGGTTCTCTTTGAAATCTGTTGTTTATAACTAAACATTTTCTTCATTTCCTTCAGGTTTGGCTCTTGCTATTCAAAGCCAAGCTGGAAGGAATTCAAAGAACCTGTTCTTTCTCAATTGCTTTGGCCTCAAATACTCTGTGAATTTGGAAATTTGACTGTCTCTTTTATTCTCCCTGATTTCTTTTGGGTCTTTCCTTCTATGGGGCAAATCAATGCTTTTGATGGGGAATGAGGTGAAAGGTGTGTGTGTGTGTGTGTGTGTGTGTGTGTGTGTTGCGTGTGTTGTGTCAGAGTGGAGGATGGAGAGGACACACAAAGGACAGCTTAAAAAATAAAGACAAAATCCTCAGTTCAGTATTTATTTTTCCACATTGTATATCTTATTTACAGAAGTAATGGGAGAAAATATTTGTAAATCAGACATGTGATAAGGGAGTTGTATCCAAAATTTTTAAAGAATACTTACAAATCAACAATAAAAAATAAACAATTATAAGATGAGCAAACAACTTGAATAGATGTCTCTCTAAAGAAGATATACAAAAGTCCTATAAGCACATGAAAAGTTTCTTAACATCATTAGTCATTAGGGAAATGCAAATCAAAACCACAACATACCACTTCACACCAGTATAATGGCTGGAATAAAAACGATAGACAATGACAAATGTTGGCAAGGATATAGAGAAATTGGAACCCTCATGCATTATTAGTGAGATTATAAATTGATGCAGCTTCATTGGAAAATAGTTTTGTAAATTCTCAAAATGTTACTGATCAGTACAGAGTTACTGATGACAAACCTAAGTGACCAAGCAATTCCACTTTTGGATGTATACCCAAGAGAACTGAAACCATATGTCCATGTAAAAACTTGTAAATAAATACTCATAGCAGTACTATTCATAATAGCCAAAAGTATAAACAACCCTAATGTACATCAATTGCTGAATGAATAAAATGTGATATATTTATACAATGGAATACTATTTGACTATAAAATGAGTGAAATACTGATACATTCTACAACATAGATGATTGTGAAACATTATACTAAGTAAGATGCCACATATTGTGTGATTTCATTTATATGACAAGTCCAAGGTAGGCAAATCCATAGAGACAGAAAGTAGATTAGTGGTTTGTAGGGCTGGGGGAATAGAAGGGAAGAGAAGTGGCTATTAATAGGTTTGTGTTTCTTTCTAGGGTGACAAAAATATTCTAAAATTAGATTGTGGTGATAGTTGCACAATTCCTTAAATATACAAAAAACCATGGAAATGTACTTTTTAAATGGGTATTTTTTTTTTGACAGAGAGAGAGAACAAGAGAGAGAGTTTCTTTCTCTTGTCCAGGCTGAAGTGCTTTGGTGTGATCATAAGTCACTGTAACCTCCACTTTTGGGCTCCAGAGATCCTTCTACCTCAGCCTCCTGAGTAGCTAAGATTGTGGGTGTATGCCACCACCTGGCTAATTTTTAAATCTTTAGTAGAGATGGGGTGTTGCTATTTTGCCCAGGCTGGTTTCAAACTCCTGGGCTCAAGTGATCCTCCCACCTTGGCTCCCCAAAATGCTGGGGTTGCAGGCATGAACCACCACACCTAGCCTAAATGAGTAAATTTTATGATATGTGAATTTTATCTCAATAATGCTATTAAAAGAAAGGTAATTATAAACTTTGATTCCAGTTGCAATAACTTCAATAAAGAAAAGGTTTGGGGTTATAAAGAGAATGTGCACTTGGGTGTCTCATTTGAGTTGGCAACCATGCAAATATCATGATGGCAAGGTAGAGTTATAAAATGTTAAGTATTAACAGAAATAATACATACTTGAAAAGCTGTCGGGTACAGAGATTTGGTTGGAATATTATGAATACTTACACATTGATTTAGTGATTGAGCAATATTGACATTTCAGCATGTAACTCTGAGATTCTGCATAATTCCACTCAACAGATCTTTCTAGTTCTAAGCCTGTCGTTTTCATTTCTCTTTCTATAGAGAAGTCCCTCTCTCATATTTCTTAGGTCAATTTAGCCATAATTATATAGAAAATACAAATACTTGTTCATTGCTTTAAATTGGTCTCACTTATAGGATGATTTACCTTGAGACTGTAAGTTCCTTAAAGGTAAGAACTGTCTTGGTATTTCTTTTTGCTTGTTGCCTATAAGCAGTTGATTAAAACAATAGCAATACGTCCACTTACTGTTGTAAACTCTGTGCCAGGCTAAGGACATTGGTTTAATCCCATCTGAGGTAAATAGTCTTATTCTTACCACTTTACAAGTAGGGAAATGAGGCTCAGATAACACAGCAAAGTAAATGGTGAGGTATTTTACCCCACACAATCTGACACTGGCATCGGTACCTTTCAGTACTACATTGCATTGCATCTTGACATTTTGTGGAATAAATGAAAAATTAAAAAAAATATTTTCCCTCATCTCCCACTCTTTCTTATAAATCAGAGGTACTTCCTTCTGAAAATGTTTACTTAATTTTTTTTTTCTGGTAGTAATTAGTTTTTTTCAAGTCCGTATTTTAAATTTATTGCGACAGGGATCCATTTTATGCTTTCCACAAGCTCTGATACAAGGGATTTCTAGTTATTTTATTGCCAGAATATGTATGCTTTGCACCATGTTGCCTGTGATTCATTAAAATGCATGCGCTCTGCAAATAGGAAACCAATCTGCAATAAATCAGCTTTCTAGAAAACATTCATGGAATGTGCTTGAAATGGTTGCCACATAAGAATATACAAACCTGCTTGGTGCTTGTGTGATTTGCTGTCATTTATGGGGTTTGTAAACAAATAGTGGATTTGTGTGAAACTGTAAATTAGTGGCCTGTGTGAGATCCGCTTACAAAATGCCATTTGATAGTCAGCATCTGAGCAGATCATGATGAGCTCTGAATTCCTTTTACAGAGACAAATGATAAACACCCAGTCTGCATTAGATAAATTGTCCAGACTAAAAGTGACCCAAGATTTTCACTATTTTTCAAAACTCTGAGATATCTTAGTAGCTACCAAAAAACCTAACTCCGGGGCTTGTACATGATAGGCATCCAAGACATAAATCGATGAAGAATAGAAGCCCACTTGTGCTGACAAGTAAGAGGCTAAAGATAAGAAAGCCAGTTGGGCTTTCAGTTATAGGCATAACAAACAAAGCTCATCTGTGCTGGAGAGAGTTATCAAACAGCTTGGAGCAGGGGATAATGTGGGCATTCAGTTCCAGGCCTCCCTAAGACCTCTGACTACAGAGCACCTCTGTGTATGCATAGCAAGGGCAACCTATAGCCCCCCTTACAGAAAAGGAATCATGCTGTTTCTGAGGCCAGTGGCTACAAGTCTGTTTCCTGTAGATAAGGCTCTGAACTAGGGCAGGCAATATTTCAGTCCTGATCGTTCATCAGTTGCCAGTCATTATTAACGAGGACCAAACTGCACCTAGCCAAGGCCTTAGGGAGATGGCAGTTGTGTGAGAAAGGATATTTCTGTTTGTCTCATGTTGTGTGTTCCCTTAATTATTATGAACTACTGTAAGTGAGTTTCTCTTAGCTCTCTGGGAAGAGCTACCATTCTTTTTTATTACTTAGAACTAAAAGTTATTATTTTAGTAAAGGTAACCTGGTTTGTCTTGTAAATAAACCTTCAGTGCAACAGCATTCTGCCAATTCTCTTGGTTTGCATGACTTTATGCAAATTAGTTTATATTACAATAATTAATAATTCTTGGATATAAGAGTAGTGAGTTCTCCCTGACTATCCTTCTCCCAAAAATGTTCTTTAAAATCAAGTTGAAACTTTTAAGAATATTTATTTTATTTTTAAAAATTTTTTTAGAGATAGGGTCTCACTGTCACCCAGGCTACAATGTAGTGGTGCAATCATAACTCACTTTAACCTCCAACACTTGGGCTCAAGCAATTCTCCTGCCTCAGCCTCCCACTACCTGCATGCACCACCATTCCCAATTTTAAAATTTTAAAATTTTTTGTAGTGATGAGGTCTTGCTATATTGCCCAGGCTGGTCTCAAACTCCTGGCCTCAAGTGATCCTCCCATCTCACCTCCCAAAGTGCTGGGATTACATGTGTGAGGCATCATGCCAGGCTAAACCTTTTTATTTTTTTTTTAGCACTCTACTCTATCTTGTTTTGTTGTTCCCTTAATTCTTTTGTACAGTTTGTACTACAAGGCTATATGCTTGCTCCTATGTTGCTTGGAACTTGTCTCTGAATTTTCTCTAAATACCTAAGAATAGAGTATATCTCAACATACATTCCCAGTTTCCAACAAAACAAAGATTTGTGCAAGAATTACACCTGAGACTTATTGCATGACCAATAAATATTTGTTGAATGAGAAGTGTGAGTAGGTTTACAATAGATATGTGCTATATGAGTAACCCAATGAATGAAAAACTAAACTATTCTGTTGTACATTTGGATGTTTTATCACCACAACCAGAATGCAAATATGTCATGGACAGGGAACATGCATTCTGAAATACAGAGCTCATCAGTACTATCTATAGAGGTTGCTGGTAAAGGATTCCCAAGGACCCAAAATCAAGGTGGAAAACAAAGAAGGTGTGGGAAGCCAAGGACTAGAAGATGATGGGAAAGGAATAAGACTTATTTTTTTCCATAAGCCTTCTCTTTTCTATTATCCATCCTAGGAAGATATCACAAAAGCCAAACTTTTGGAAGGATATTTTAAAGAAGAAAAAAGCTCTTGCAAAGGATGCTGACTTTCCAATATAACATCCATGGGCAGAGAATTGAACTGTTGTCAATTACCATTATATTTAACAAGGGAAGGAAGGCCGCTACTAGCCATCTTCCCAATTTTCTACAATTGCAGTTTAGTACTTGTCTTTGGCAAGTACTAAGTCTATGTGACTTTGAACAAATTACTTCACTCTCTTAAATTTCAGGTTTTTTTGTTTTTTTGCTTTGGAAAATAGGAATAATAATTATACCTACTTCATTAAACAGTTTTTCAGTTTGTTTGTTTGTTTTCAGAGATAGGGTTTTACTCTATCATCCAGGCTAGAGTGCAGTGGCGTGATCATAGTTCACCATAACATCCACCTCCTGGGCTCAAGCAATCCTCTCACCTCAGCCTCCCAAATAGCTAGGACAACAGGTGTGCCCAACCATGCCTGGCTAATTTTTTAAGTTTTTGTAGAGACCAGGGTCTCACTATGCTGCCCAGGGTGGTCTTGAACTCCTGGCCTGAGCCTCTCCAAGTGCTGGAAGTATGGGCATGAGCTATCATGCCCAGACTTGGCTTTTTGTTTGTTTGTTTTTGTTAAACACAATATTTCTTATTAATAGACTTCATTTTTTAGAGCAGTTTTAGGTTTACAGAAAAATTGAACAGAAAGTAGAGGGTTCTCATATACTCCCCTCTTTTTTCCACTCATTGTTTCCTCTGTTATTAACATATTACATTGGTATAGTACATTTGTTACAACTGATGAACCAATACTACATTATTACTAATTCTAAGTTTACATTAGAGTTCACTCTTTGTGTTGTACAGTTCTATTTTGGTGTCCCCCGCCCCCAGATTTAGAGTTTTGCCAAATGAATAATGTCATATATCCACATTTAATTTATCATACAGAATATTTTCACTGCCCTGAAAATCCCTTATATTCCACCCATTTATTCCTTTTGCTTCCCCTCTTTTACTGGCTCAGTAGTTTTGCTAATATAAACAATATTGTACTTTTGATTTCAAATTTCGGTTATTCATGCCAGCATATAGGAAATCTATTGACTTTTGTATATTAACTTTATCTCTTGACATCTGGCTATAATAGAATCACTAGTTTCAGGAGTTTTTTGGTCATTTTGGGGGGAATTTTCTACAAAGACAACTATGTTATTTGTGATCAAAGATGATTTTATTTATTTTTCTCCTTTCCTATCTGTATTCCTTTTATTTTCTCTTCTTGTCTTATTGCATTAGCTGAGACTTCTAATATGAAGTTGAATAGGAGTAGTAAGAAGAGACATCCTTGTTTCTGATCTCAGGTGGCAAGCATCAAGTTGCTTACCATTCAGTATGATGTTATAATAGCTTTAGGATTTTTGTAGACTTTTTTTTTTTTTATCAAGTTGAGGAAGTTACCCTCTATTTATAGATTACTAAAAGTAATCCTGAATGGGTTTTGGATTTTGTGAAATGCTTTTTTTTGTATCAATTGATGCGATCATGTAATTTTTCTTATTTAGCATATTAATGTGGTAGATTTCTCCTTGTAGTTTTATCAGCTTTTGCCTGATGTATTGTTATGCTCTGCTGTCAGGCATATACCCATTAAGGACTATTATGTCTTATTGGAGAACTGATCATTTTACCATTATATTATTCATGTCTTTATCCCTGATAATTTTCCTTTTATCATTATGTATTACCCCTTTTTATCCCAGATACTTTTCCTTGCTCTGAAATTTGATCTGTTTGGAATTAATATAGCTAATCCTGCTTTCTTTGGATTAGTGTTACCATGGTATGTCTTTTTTCATGTCTTAACTTTTAATTTATCTGTGTCTTTATATTTAAAGTGGGTTTCTTGTAGATAACATAGAGTTGATTTTTTTATGCATTATTGTCAGTCTCTATATTTTAATTGGTGTATTGAGACCATTCAAAGTAGTTATTGATATATTTGGATTAATATCTACTATATGCATCACTGCTTCTAGTTATTGCCCTTACTCTTTTTGTTCTTTTCTTATTTTGTCTTTCTCTGTTTTTATGCCTCCTCTGGTTTTAATTGAACATTTTATATGATTCTATTTTCTATCCTTTGTTAGTATATCACTTATATTCCTTTTTTTCACATTTTTTGGTGGTTGCTCTTGAGTTTGCAACATATATTTACAACTAATCCAAGTCATTTTTCAAGTAACTTTATACCACTTCACAGATAGTGCAAGTGCCTTATAAGAGTGTTCCTGTTCCTTACAACATTGCTGTCATTCATTTCATTTATTCATAAGCTATAATAACTGAATATATTGTTGTTGTTGGACCAACTTTTATCTGTTAAATCAATTAAGAATAGGAAAAATAGCCTGAGCAAGAGCGAGACCCCGACTCTAGAAAACATAGAAAAATTAGCTGGCTGCAGTGATGTGTGTCTGTAGTCCCAGCTAATTGGGAGGCTGAGGCAGGATGATCACTTGAGCCCAGAAGTTTGAGGTTTCTGTGAACTATGATCATACCACTGCACTCTAGCCTGGGTGACAGAGCAAAACCAGGTATCAAAAAAGAAAATAAGAAAAATAAAAGAACTTGTTTTATCTTCATTTATTTCTTCTCTAATAATCTTCCTTTCTTTTTTTTTTTTTTTTTTAAGTGTAGATCTGGGTTTATGACCTATATCATTTTCCATTTCTCTGAAGATCTTCTTTTAACATTTTTTATAAAGCAAATGTACTGGTGACAAATTTCCCTCAATTTTTGTTTATCTGAGAAAATCTGTATTTCTCCTTCACTTTTGAAGGATAATTTCATGAGACACAAACTCTAAGTTTGTTTTCTTTTTTCTTTCAGCACTTTAAATATTCCAGTCTACTCTCTTCCTGCGTGAGTGGTTTCTAAAGAGAAAGCTGGTATATAACCTTGTTGCTCTGTAGGCAAGGTGATTTTTCTTTCTGGCTTCTGTCAAGATTTTCCTTGTCTTTATTTTCTAGAGGTTGAAGTGATATTCCTAGTTGTGGATTTTTTTTATATTTATCCTATTTGATAGTCTCAGAGCTTCCTGGATCTGTGGTTTTGCATTTGTCATTAATTTTGGAAAATTCTCAGCCATTTTTACTGCCAATACTTCTTCTGTTCCTATCTCTTTTTCTTCTCCTTCTGGTATTCTCATCATACATATGTTACAGCTTTTGGTATTGTCCTTCAGTTCTTACATATTCTGTTCTATTTTTCTTTTTTCTTGTTTCTTTCTTTTTTTTCTTGTTTTGTTTTTGCATTTCAGTTTTGGAAGTTTCTATTCACATATATTTGAGCTCACTGGATTCTTTCCTCAGCTATGTCCAGTCTACTGATTGGCCCATCAAAGCTATTCTTCATTTCTGTGGTTATATTTTTAATTTCTAGCATTTACTTTTGATTCTTTCTTAGAGTTTTCATCTCTCTGCTCTTGTACATTGTCTTCTTTTCTTATTAGAATCCTTAGCATATTATGCATAGTTATTTTACATGCCCTTTCTGATAATTCCAAAATTTCTGCCACATATGAGTTTGGTTCTGAGGCTTGCTTTGTGTCTTCACAATCTGAGTTTTTTGTTTGTTTGTTTTTTGTTTATTTTGGGGATTTTTTTGCCTTTTATCAATGGCTTATAACTTTTTGTTGAAAGCCAGATATAATGTAGCTGCTAAAAGAAACTGAAGTTGATAGGCCTGTAGTGGCAGGTTTTATGTTTATATGACCAGAAGTTAGACTGTGTTTATTGTTTGCTGTAGCTGTTGTATCAGAGGCTAAAGTTCCCTCTAATGTTGTTATTTTTATCTCTATTGTCTGTGACTCTCCCTAGGATCTCCTTCTTAAATAGGTTCTAAGGCTTTCAGTCTTCCATTTTTTTTTAAGCTAGTCAAATTTAGCAGTGGAGGGTTGTATACCAACTTTAGTGACACTAATGTTAGTAAGTTCTGAAAACCCACTACCATTGGACCCGCCAGTCTTTCACTTTTAATGCTATTATACAGGAGCACTACTGCTGTGGTGATTAGGTGTGGAAGGGAGGGGATTTGTTCTATAGTCCTACGATTAGGTCTCAATATTTTAGTGAGCATATCCTTTTCGCCATCTTAAAGGCTAGGAGGTGCTGTAGTTGGGTATTTGCCTTCCCCTACCTTGGTTAAGCTTTGATGAAATCCTAGTAAGTTAGGCTCTGGTAAAATAGTTTCCCTTGAGGGCAAGCCTTTATAAAGAACAACAGAAAGCTCTGGATATATTTCAAAATGGTTACTTTTCCTTTCCCCATGAGGAAAGCACAGGAAATTTTTCTTTTATATTTATGGTGAGAATATGATAGAGTTCTTAATGGTAATACTCATGAAAGTATGGAGATCACTCCTAAAACTGGGCCTCATAGGGCATCTCTCAGTGCTCAGGACAGAAGTTTGCTCTGTGGCCTCACCTTTCTGATGGAGCTCTAAGAAATGTTACTGATTTTCAGTTTGTTAAGATATTTTTTTTCCTTGTAAGGATGGAAGTGAAAACTTCCAAGCTCTTTACATATCAGAGTGAAAATTATTTTTTAAATATAGAATAGATATATAAGGGACTTAGCACAATGCATGCCATATAGTGAGAACATATTTTTAGCTCTTACTGTTATTTATTATTTTTCTATTTAAAAAATTACTGTCTAATCATGATGAAATAACAGCATCACAAAAGTCAATATACCTTTCTGAGTATATTAAAAATTATTTCTGTATAAAATAGCTGGTTTGGGGTGAGAATTTACTGTTGTCAGATATCTGCAATCAAAATTACAGGATGACACTGGCATGAAGAACAAACCTGAGCTGAAAGCTGGGCCAGGAAACCTGTGACAGGAGAGAACAGTGAGAAATGTGAAACAAAGTAGCAGAAATTGGGATCTAAGGAGTGTAAGTTTGGGAATAGAAAAGGTGATGAAGGAGATAATAGCCTCTTTAGATGTTTGACCCATAGCAGAATTGATACAGCCAGCTTTGTCTTTTGTATTCAAAGATGGTGCTTTCTGATGGGGATTTACTATTTGTACTTTGTACTTTGACGCTGCTGAACAGTTTATTCCAAGAAAGTTTGCCCTATGGTTCTCAGCTGTCGCCACTGTTTAGCACAAAGCCGTCATGACTGTGTGACCTGCCCAGCTTCTTTGCTCAGACAGAGCTTCTCCATTCCCTATTACTGTGGGTTTACTTACTCTGGGTGCTATTGAGTTTTCCAATCTTTCAGAATTGTCACAACATTTGGAAAGCACCAGGAAAACATTCCTTCTGCCCAGCCTGCCTGGGGCCATATCAGTTCTTTATAGAGTGATTGCTTATGGATTATTTTCCCTGAACATTTCTTGCCCAGCATAGTTGTTTTTTCTAAATAACATTTATGAGTAGCTCTATAAGTTTTTGTTGTTTCTAAAACCTTATGGTCAGCAATCCCATCTTACCTTTTCAGTGTTAAGATTGGTGTGTAGTTCTACCTGATAATATCCCTTCAGAAAGCCAATATTATATTTATAAAATAAAAAGGGTCAGCCTTGCAGCCCTAGAGAAGATTGGACCTTAACTGCACTAGACCTTGATTCTACTATCAGTTTCTTAAATAGACTAGATCAGATGAGTTAAATGAGGAGGTTGTTCAACATATAAATTTCTGGATGCCACCACAGAATTACTGAAGCATATCCATGGGGAAGGAGCCTGAAAAATAGTATGTTAAGTAGCAACTGTCATGTTGCCAGTCAGGTTACAGACTGTTCATCAGTGACCAAACTTGCATGTACATATACACACACATATTCACCTGCTATCAATTCTCAATTTATTTAGTTAAGGAAACAAGGCCCAATGGAAGGGGGGTAGCTACACACAGCAGGAACGGACACTGCCTATCTCTGCAGTGCTTTCCCATGACCCCTCCCACTATCATTAGGATTGAGAATGAAAGTGTCACTTTGCTCTGTTCCTACTCTTTTATTATGATGGTTTATATTATCATTTGAGAATATGTTACTTGAAAATCTTGTTATTTCCATTTAAGGCAGGAGTCAACAAATTATTCACCACTTGGTTGTGTATGGTCCAAGAGCCATTGTTTTGCATATTTAAATGGTTGAAAAAAATCAAAGGACGAATGAAATTTTATGTCACATGATATATTTATATGAAATTCAAATATAAGTGTTACTAGAATCCAGACATCATCATTTCTTTACTTATTGTCTATGACTACTTTTGTGAGGCATCAGTGGAGCTGAGTTGTTACAACAGAGTCCACATGGCCCAAAAACCTGGGATAGTCATTGTCTGGACTTTTACAGAAAAATATTTGACAGCCTCTGATCTAAGGGAATGTTGGTAGGTATCACACTCCCCTGGTTCGTGAACCAAATATATCATCGGATCAGCAAGTTTCCATCTTTACCCAGAAACAAATGAAGTGAAGGTGCAGGTGGTCTTGAACACTCTCCCTTCCTCTTTCTCTCCCATGTCCTGGAAATAATTTCCCACATTTAACCCTGACTCTGATTTTATACTGTCTTGCTGGAGGTTCTGATACTGAGTTTGGGCTGAGGACTGCAGTCAAAATCCATCCCCCTCCACCCCCACCCCCACAGCATACTAGATGACTCCCTACTCTGGAGAATTTAGAGAACACCAACCAAGTCTGTTTCATTTCATAGATGAAATTATAGACTTGCTTTGTAAGAAGTTAAGTGATTTGTTAAAGGTATTTCTAGCTGCTTTTGGCAGTAATAGACCAGGACCCTAATTCTCTGGATACTTTTTTGGTTATTGTATCATTGTGCCTTAAGGCAATTACCAATAGTAACCTGTGGCTTTCTAGGCTTATGAGTTTGTGCCAACTTTCAGGACACAGGTTATCCTCTAAATGCAAATAGATGAGAAACTTCATTTGATGAATTGGAAAAGGTTGTTTTAAGAGGAAACCAGGAGGCCTCCTGAGGTTCCTGCCATTACTTTCACTGTCAGCTTTTTAAAAATTGCAAGGGCCAGAAAGCTTGAGGTGGGGGAGAAAAAGTGTTAATAAAGAACAATTACAGTGCGCTCTGACATTTGAATTTGTAATCTTCCTCTCTAATTAGCATTAAAGCTTTCTCTATTTGGAAAAAAAAGAGATGTGACTGAACTTTAACTTCTAAAGAGATGTTTTAGCAGCTGCTCACCATCCTAAGATGAATATCAGTAATTAGAACTATTATCGTTTTCTGTCATCATTATGGCTACTGTTATTAATCCTCAGCAGAGAAAGCCATGATGCTAATGCTGGCTGTACTAAACTATGAAATCCTAATTACCACTCCCTGCTCTAGAAAAGAAGCTATTTTATAAGACGAAAATAGCTATTAAGAGGAGGGGGACACAGTAGCCATTTAATGTGTTGACAATTTGGACACAAGCTAAAGAATTCTGAAAAATGATCCTTTTTTTTCCATTATGCTTTTGAACTGATTAAAAGGGTCATCAGATTTGTTTCAAAGCAGTTTGGGTTACACATTGTAGACTTTGACCTCCCAAATATGGCTCCCCCACTGAATTTGTAAACAGGTAATATCACCGTTGGACAACAATGGAAGATCTTTCAAGCATAATTATTACTGACCCACAAAAAGAAGTTCAGTAGAAAGATGGGTTTAATATTTTAAAAATATTAACCCTGTTGCTTAGACACAGCCTCCAAAATTGTATATAGTAGTTAAAAACATATTTCACTACTTGATCCATTAGTATGGAACTGTGGAGAGGGAATATTGCTCTGGGCCATTCACCCTTTACTTGCTTTTATTGGATATTCAAGGAGAGTAATTAAACTGTTCATGCCAAATCCAGGGATGAATATACCCCCAATCAAAACAGGTCAAAACAGTTCAAACAAAATAAAAACAAAAACTATACTTTTAATTGCAGTATATAAATTAAGAAAGCTAAAGATAAAAGACTGAAACTAATCAATTTTCCATTTTATTTATTTAAATTTTGATTAATCAAATATGATTCACCTACCAATTGCTAAAAAGTTAACAATGGTTCAAGAAGGAGCTTTACCAATAGTGTTAAAGCAAAATTCTTAGACATAACATTATATCACTTTGTTTTTATGTGGAGGCATAATAGAAGGAAACAATTTCTATTTGATCACTTCCTAGCATTGCCTAGCAAAGATCAGAATTCTGATATAAGTGTAAAAAACAATAACTTAAAGGCTCTAAAATTGTTTCCCAATTAAAATATGTTTATGAGAAATAAACAGACATTCTATAGCTTCATCTTGGAGGATGCTAACATACGGAAATCTAACAAGACTTTTTGGATTTTTTTCCCACTGTTTCCCAAACTTGAACCAGGGGGCATGCTATTTTCACCTTTTACCTATCATCATTGCACAGAACACGATGGAACATACCTTGATGCTGGCTATTTTATGAAACTTCTTGTAATAAAGTTGACTTCCACATAAAGGGAATATTGGAAATTTTAATTGCTGTAAGACAGTCTCAGGGGTACTAGAATAGAAAAAAGTAGCAGTATCTCTGGAGACCCAGTATTCATGCTCAGTGTCTGGGGAGCAGGAGAGATGCTCTGTGAGCCTCAGCTGTGTGCTCCACCTCACTGGGTCAGCAGCCACCCTCTCAGCAGCTGTACTCTTTATGTGTAAGGATTTTAGTGGCCAGTAATATTTTGGAAGACCATCACTGTACACTTCCTAAATTTATTTGTATATTAGAAAAATCCTCTATGATAAAGTTGGAATTTATCCTCTTGGTATGAAAATAATATATTTATGTATTTTAATATTGCTATGTATATGTTTTAAAATATTATAAACAAGTGGCTTCAAATGCCCATCTGTGACCATTATTGATCCATGAGGACAGTTTTACCAGTCTGTGGTGATATGAGAAAACCCAATTTGGTTAGTTTCTATAAACCAAAATCCAATTTATTTGGCTTAAAAGAATGTCTTCTGAAATGATTCTCGGAGATGACAGAATAGGAAATACCAGAAATCTGTCTCCCCATCTAAGTTACTATTTCACTGGCAGAATATGTCTAAAGTAACTAGTTTGCAACTCTGGTGTCTACTGAAAACTTACAACCTCTAGGGGAAGACTTGGACAGTAAATCATGGTTAGTTTTGGTCAATTTAATGTCATAGCACAGTAGTAGCTACCCATCCCAAACCCTTCATTCAGTCCTGTGGCAGACAACTGTGTACATGTTCTTAGAGCAGCTTGCAGGAGCACAGTGGGCAAAAAGGACCTTGTCCTCCAAATAACAGGGATGTTTGTTCTGATTGCTGATTGCTGCTTCTGGTCACAGAAGTGTAAACAAAGAGATAGTGGCCGTTGTTGCCATGCCTCCTCCAATTGTTTCAAGTCCTTTCCCCTTCTGCTAAAGTGAATTCCAGAGAATTTAATGGGCTGGCACTCCCCCCACACCCCGGCCACCACTTTATTTTTCTTTTTTTCCCCTTTTGGGGGAGCAAAACTTTGGAGACTAAGACCCTTAAAAGCAACTGTATATACAGGGCAAATTAGATCATCACTGCTTATGCCTAGGGAAATATGCAGGCTCAGAAAAGACATTAAGAGACTGGAAGTTTATACCTTGGGGTAATCCTCAGCACACAGAAGACTTATAACAAATACAAACAAAACAGCAAGTCCTGGAGGAGGAGAATTTGATTTCCAGAACTATGACATTACTATATTCAAATGTCCATTTTTAAAAAAACAAAACAAAACAAAACAATTACAAGGCATACAAAAAAAGGGAAAGTATGGCCTATTCAAAGAAGAAAAATGAATGATCAAAAAGTGTCCATGAAAAAGACCTGACAGAAAGAAAGTTTATAAGAGAAAAAGAACATTTTATATTAATAAATGGTTCAATACCTCAGGAAGATATAATAAGTATAAGCATTTACATACCTAATGGCAGACTATCAAGATAATATGAAGCAAAAATTGATAAAACTGAAGAGAGAAGTAGACTTCAGTCTATAGACTTCAGACTGATAGTCCCTCTCACAGTAATGAGTAGAACAACCAGGCAGAAGATGTAGGAAAGAGAAGACTTAACATCATAAACCAACTAGATCAAACAGACATACACTGAACATACTATACAACAATAGAATACACATTCTTCTCAAGTGCACACAGGGCATTTTATAAGATAGACTATATATTGGGCTAAAAATGAAGTCTAAATTGAATTAAAAAGATAGATATCATCCAGGCCCGGTGGCTCATGCCTATAATGCTAGCACTCAGGGAGGCTGAGGCAGATGGATCGTTTGGGCACAGGAATTCAAGACCAGCCTGAGCAAGAGGGAGACCCCATGTCTACTATAAATAGAAAGAAATTAATTGTACAGCTAAAAATATATAGAAAAAATTAGCCGGGCATGGTGGTGCATGCCTGTAGTCCCAGCTACTTGGGAGGCTGAAGCAGAAGGATTACTTGAGCCTGGGAGTTTGAGGTTGCTGTGAGCTAGGCTGATGCCATGGCACTCTAGCTAGGGCAACAAAGTCTGTCTCAAAAAATAAGATAAAATAATATAAAAGATAGATATCATAAAAAGTATCTTCACTGACTACAACAGGATGAAGTTAGAAGTCATTAACAAAAAGAAAACTGGAAAATTCATATATATGAGGAAATTAAACAACACATTCTTTTTTCCCCCCTTCTCTTATTTCTTTAGAGATAGGGTCTCTCTTTGTTACTTGGGCATGAGGGCAGTGGCATGATTATAGCTCATTGCAACCTCAAACTCCTGAGCTTAATTCATCCTCCTGGATCAGCCTCCTGAGGAGCTGAGACTACAAGTGTGTACCACCACACCTGGCTATTTTTTCTATTTTTGTAGAGACAGGATCTTACTATGTTGCTTAGGCTGGTCTTGAACTCCTGTCCTCAAGCAATCCTCCTGCCTCAGCCTCCAAAAATGCTAGGATTACAGACAAGAGCCACCACGCCCAGCCTAAACAACACACTCTTAAACAACCAATGAATCAAAGAAGAAATCACAGACAAATGAGAAAATACTTAGAAAACACAGTATACCAAAACTTACTGGACACACTAAAAGCAGTGCTTGGGGTGGGGGTGGGGTGGTGAGGAAGTCATAGCTATAAATATTTACATTAGAAAAACAAGAAAAGATCCAAAGTCAACAACCTAACTTTGCAACTGAAGGAATTATGAAAAGAAGTACAAACTAAACTCTAGCTAGGAGATGGAAGGAAATAATAATGATTAGAGAAGAGATAAATGAAACAGAAAATTGAATAATGATAGAGAACATCAACAAACCAAAGGTTGGTTCTTCAAAAAGATCAACAAAATTGACAACCTTTTAGCTATATAGACTAACAAAAGAGAGAGACTTATTTCTAAAATTTAAGATGAAAATGGTGACATTACTAGTGATTTTACTGTGACATTACTAGTGATTGCCCATATAATCTTCTGTTTCAGAAGCACAAGATTATATGGGCAATCGTACACCAAAAAATTAGATGACCTAGATCTGTGGTCCCCAACTCCTGGGCTACAGACAAGTACTGGTCTGTGGCCTGTTAGGAATTGGGCTGCACAGCAGGAGGTGAGCACCAGGCAAGCAAGCAAAGCTTTATCTGTATTTACAGCTGCTCCTCGTCACTCGCATCACTGCCTGTCAGATCAGGGGTGGCATTAGATTCTAGTAGAAGCACAAATCCTTTGTAAACAGTGCATGTGAGGGATCTAGGTTATGCACTCCTTATGAGAATCTAATACCTGAGGATCTGAGGTGGAGCTGAGGCAGTGATGCTAGCGCTGGGGAGCAGCTGCAAATATTATCACTGGCAGAGAGGTTTGACCCCACAGAGACTATAATAAATCAGTTACTTGCAGACTCATATCAAAACCCTATCAGTGAATGGCAAGTGACAATTAAGCTGCATGTGGTGGTAGGCTTTTAATTCAGAATCTGACACTCACTGTAGTCTGCATGTGGCCCACCCATTGTTTTATTTATCACTTCTGGCTGTGCCTCTTACCCACACTGCACACTCGTCTCAGTCATAGTTTTAGTAAGCCACAAACTAACCCTAGCAAAGTTGAGTAAAAATCAAATGTCACTGCAGAGCTTCTTTGAAAAGGGGGGAAGACCCAATGATGAGAGAGCAAAAGACTCTACGACTACCAACAAAATGAATGCTGCATTTAAAAGAAAATACCAGAGTCCTACTTAAATTATGGGTTCATTGCAACAGGTGAGTTACATTCTCCAAGCCCACTTTATATAATATGTGGCGACTGCTATCCAATGAAGCCATGAAACCTTCAAAACTGCTTTGTCACATGGAGACCAAGTTCCCTGCATTAAATGACAAGCCTTTGGAGTTTTCCAAAAGAAAAAAATGTGCACATAAAGAATAGAAGCAATTATTGAAGGCCACCACTTCATCAAATGTGTCTTCACTGAGAGCATCATTCTTAGTGGCTAACCACATTGCTAAAGCTAAATAAAAGCATTTTACTGTGGCTGAAGAGTTGATTCTGCCTGCTGCTAAGGACATTTGCCATGAACTTTTCGGAGAGGCTATGGTTCAAAAGGTGGCACATGTTCCTCTTTCAGCTAGCACCATCACTAAATGAATTGATGAAATAGCAGAAGAGAGTGAAACAAAATTGTTAGAGAGGATTAATGAGTCACTGTGGTACATAATACAGGTTGAGGTATCTATCAATGTTGACAACAAGGCACGTTTTTGTGCGATATATTTTCCAGGAGGATATTCATGAGGATATGTTATGTGTACTTTAGATTCCAACCAACACCACAGCTGCAGAACTATTCAAGTCTTTGAGTGATCACATATCAGGAAAACTGAATTGGTCGTTTTGTATTGTTGTTATATGCACGGAGAGAATGGCTGCCATGACTGGACAGCTTTCTGGCTTCATTCACTACTTGGGTCAAGGAAGTTGCTTTTCAATGTGAGTCTATGCACTGTGTCATCCATAGAGAAATGCTGGCTATCTAAACATGTCACCTGAACTAAAAAACGTTTTGCAGAATGCAATTGATTAAAATCATCAACCACATTAAAGTACATGCCCTTAACTCATGTCTGTTCACACAGCTCTGTGAGGAGATGGGTGCAGAACACACACGTCCTCCCTTATACTAGAAGTGAGATGGCTTTCTAAAGGTAGATCACTGGCCAGAGTTTTTGAGTTATGAGAGCTGCTCCAGAGATTTCTTTTAGGAAAACAATCATCACTGGCAGTACATTTTAGTGACACAGAATGGGTTGCAAAATTTGCTTACTTGTGTGACATATTCAACCTGCTCAACGAACTCAATCTGTCACTACAGGAGAGAATGACAACTGTGTTCAAGTCAGCAGATAAAGTGGCTGTATTCAAAGCCAAACTGGAATTATGGGAGTGATGAGTAAACACTGGGATTTTTGACATGTTTCAAACATTAGCAGAGATTTTAAAAGAGACTGAGCCAGGGTCTTCTTTCTCTCAGTTGGTGCACGATCACCTATCTCAGCTTCCAAAAGAGTTTGAGCATTACTTTGCAACCGCAAAGACCCCTGAACTGGGAAGGAATACATCTGCCACCCATTTGTGAATAAGCCAGGTGAATCAACTTTGTCCTTGCTAGAAGATCCACTGCTTGAGATCGCAAATGACAGTGACCTTAAAAATATGTTTGAGACAACTTCAAATATCCATACATTTTGTATTAAAGTCAAGGTGGAATATCTTGAGACTGCCACAAAAGCACTGAAAAGCCTGCTTCCATTTACAACATCCTATTTTTGTAAAGCAGAGTTTTTTGCAATGACAACAATCAAAATGAGATTACAGAGTAGACTGGACATAAGCAACACAACTTCAGGTGTCACTGTCTCCCATCATCCCCAGATGGGTCTGTCTAGTTGAAAGAAGAAAAGCTCAGGGCTCCCACTGATTGTGCATTATGGTGAGTTGTATAAAATTATTTCTATATATATATATATATAACAACACATTATATATGTATTGTTATATACAATGTAACAATAATAGAAATAAAATGCACAATAAATGTAATGCACTTGAATCATCTCCAAAACATCTGCTCTGCCTCCCCCCCCCCCCAGTCTGTGGAAAAATTGTCTTCCATGAAACTGGTCCCTGGTGCCAAAAAGGTTGGGGACTGCTGCCCTAAATGTAATGGACAAATTCCCAGAAACACAAAACCTACCAAGATTAAACCACAAAGATATAGAAAATCTGTATAGCTCTGTAACTAGTATGGAGACTGAATCAGTAATCAAAGAAATCCCAACGAAGGAAAGCTTTGGACCCAATGTCTTCACCAATGAATTCCACCAAACATTTAAAGAAGCCCTAACACCAATGTTTCTCAAATTTCTCCAAAAAATTAAAGAGGAGCAAATACTCCTTAACTCATTCTATGAGGTCAGCATTACCCTGATACCAAAGCCAGTGATAGTACAAAAAAGGAGGATACAGACCAATATCCCTCATGAAAACAGATGCAAAAATTCTCAACAAAAGACTGAAAAGTCAAATTATGCAGTGTATTAAAAGGATCATGCACCATGACCAAGTGGGATTTAATCCTGTAATACAGGATGTTTCTATGTATAAAAATTCATTAGTGCAATTCACCACATTAACAGAGTAAATGAAACAAAACCACATGATCATCTTAACTGATGAAGAAAAACATTCAACAAAATTAACACCCTGTCATAGATACACTAAAAACATAGGAATAGAAGAAAAATGCCTTACCACAATAAAAACCATTTATGAATAAGCCATAGTGAACATAAAACTCAATGGTGAAGGACTGAAAGCTTTTCCTCTAAGATCAGGAGCAAGATAAATATGCCTACTTTCACCACTTCTATTCAACATAGCACTGGAAGTCCTAACCCGAGAAGTTGGGCAGTTAAAATAATTACAAGGCATTCAAATTGAATACAAAAAAGTAAAAATATTTGTTTGCAGATGATACGATCTTCTATGTAGAAACTCTCAAGATTCCACAAAAAAACTTTTAGAACCAATAAACAAATTCAACAAAGTAGCAAGAAACAAAGTCACAAAAATCACTTGTATTTCTGATATTAACACAGATACAGTTGTATGTCAAATAAGAAGGAAGTTAGGAAAAAATTCCATTTAGAATAACATAAAAACAATAAAATACTTAGGAATTAACTTAAGGAGGCGAAAGACTTGTACAATGAAAACTATAAATGAAAATAAATCACGTTAATAGATTAGAAGACTTAATATTGCTAAGATATCAGTAATGACCAAAGCTATCTATAGATTTATTGCAAACTCTATCAAAATCCCAATGATGGTTTTTGCAGAAATAGAAAAACGAACCCTAAAATTCACTGGAACCTCAAGGGACCCCGGATAGCCAGAACAATCCTAAAAAAAACAAAGCTGGAAGACTAACTCTTCCTAATTTCAAAACTTACTATAAAGCTACACAATCAAAAGAGTGTGGTATTGGCATAAAGATAGACATATAAAGTGATTGAATAGAAGAGAGGGTCCTGAAATAAACCCTCACATATATGGTCAAATGATTTTTGACAGTGGTACCAAGATCTTTCAATGAGGAAAAGGGCAAAAGACAGTCTTCAACAAATAATGCTGAGAAAACTGGATATCCACACACAAAAGAATGATGGTGGAACCCTAGCTAACAGCACATACAAAATATTAAAACAGATCCATGACCTAAATGGAAGGCTTAAAACTATAAAACTCTTAGAAGAAAGCATAGGGAAAAAGCTTCACAACATTGGATTTGGGAATGATTTCTTGGATGTGACACCAAAGGTCTTGGCAACAAAAGATAAAAATAGACAAATTGGGCCTCATGAAAATGTAAAAAAATAAAATTGTGCATCAAAGGACACTATGAACAGAATAAAAAGCAGCCCACAGAATAGGAGAACATATTTGTAAATCAGACATTTGATAAGGGATCAATAACCAAAATATAAAGAGAACTCCTTGTGAAGCATGTTTACTAATAACCAATCCCAAGGGAGGAATCCCACTGTGTGGAAGATAGCAGATATCATCACTATGCCAACCACCAGAAATAGGAATCCAAACACCTCCACTCACTACATGCTGGGCTGCAGTGTTACCAAGTAAACAAGTTATATAAAATGGATTTATTAATTACAGAAAGGCAGCAAGGGACAAAAAAAGGCTCTGATCCATTGTGGGCTGGTACCCCAAGGCTTAAGAAAGCTGTCCAGGGTGGATGGCATCTTGACTGTGCATGTCTCATTTGAATCACAGCTAAGGGACCCCCAAAAAGCAGCCCACTCTGAATTGTATACCTCAAAGTCCACAGGACTCACTGGGCAATGCTTTGATGGAATCTACCTCAAGGTGGGAGAGCTGCAAAGCTCTGACTGTCCAGGACAGTTTCTTCCTAACCCAGGATATTTCATTCCCAGCACATTCTATAGTTATTCCTTTTTTTTTTTTTTTTTTTTTTTTTATGAGCAAGAAAGTGAAAGAACTGAGTCTGTCCGAGCAACCCAGAGAACTATCCTGCACTCCTAAACATCATCAACAACAACAATAAAACAAATAAGTAGATTTAAATATGGGCAAAATACTTGAATATATATATGTATGTATATATATATATATATTAATGGTCAATAGGCACATGAAAAGATGCTCAAATCACCCATCGTTAGGAAACTGTAAATCAAAACTACAGTGAGATACCATCTTACACCCATTAGGATGACTACTATCAAAAACATCATAAAAATAACAAGTGTTGGTGAGAATATGGAGAAATTGGAACCCTTCCACTGTTGGTTGGAATGTAAAATGAAACAGCCACTGTGGAAAATAGTATGGAAGTTCCTCAAAAAAATTAGAAATATAATTGCAGTGTGATCTACTTTTGGGTATATATTTGGAAGAATTGGAAGCAGGACCTCAAAGAGATATTTGTACCCTTCATGTACACAGCAGCACTATTTGTGATAGCTGAAACATAGAAACAACACAAGTGTACAAGAAAAGCTGAATGGATAAGCAAAATGTAATGTGTGCATGTGTGTGTGTGTGTGTGTACTATAACATTTTATAAACTTTTAAAAAGGAAGGAAATTCTAGCATATATTACAACATGGATGAACCTTGAGGACATTGTGCTAAGTGAAATAAGCTAATTACAAAAAGATAAATGCTATATGATTCTACTTACCTGAGGCCCTTACAGTAGTAGTCAAGGCTGGACATGGTGGCTCACACCTGTAATTCCAACACTTTGGAAGGCCAAGACAGGAGGATTATTTCATGATAGGAGTTCAAGACTAGTCTGGGCAACATAGTAAGACCTCATCTCTACAAAAATAATTAAAAAAATTAAAAAAAAATGAATCAGGCACAGTGGTGCACACCTGTAGTCCCACCTATTCGGGAGGCTGAGGCAGGAGGATAGCTTGAGCCTGGAATCTGAGGCTGTAGTGAGCTATGATTGCACCATTGTGCTCCATGTACTCCAGCCTGGGTGACAGAGAGAGAGATCTCTTAAAAAAAAAAAAAAAGTACAATGGTGATTGAGAGGAGCTGGGAGCAGGGGAGCTATTCTTTAATGAATACAGAGTTTCAATTTTTCAAGATGAAAAGACTTCTGGAGATGGCTGATGGTGATGGTTGTACAACAGTATGTATGTCCTTAAGTGCACTAAACTATGCACTTAAAATGGTTGAGGTAGTAAATAATATGATAAATATATTTTATTATAATAAAATAAGTTAGGAAAAAAGAATGTCTTTTATTCTGAGGTTGATTTTTTAATGTTTAAATGAGCTTTCTTTTATTAAAAGAAATGAAAGGCAGACATGGTGGTTTTCATTTTGTTTTGTTTTTAAATAGTCCTACTTTGGAATACAAAAAGTTGGTGACCCTAGGCTGTCCTCAGGTTGTTAACATAGTTTTAAAATATTGCTGAGTTTCTCTCCTCTGTTAGATTTGATAACATCTTGAAGTTGCTTCTCCCCAACGCCATCTGTAGCTATGGTGGCTCTTGGTAAGCTAGCTACTCCTTTTATTGAGGTTGTCTTTCTCTATGTGTTTCCTAACATCAGTATAAATTTGTGTGCTGCAGGAACATGTGGCTTAAGTTTCCTATTTGTGCAGTTAATTGGTCCGTTATGGAACTGAATATTCAATATTCATGTCTCTGACATGTCTGTCTGACACAGAACTAATTGTCCTGAATCAAACCTCTTACTACATGATCTTTTATTACTTGAAGACTGATGTACCAGGGCTCAATTAAACATCTCAAAATATAATAACTTCTAAAACAGGAAAGTCATAGGATGATAATAAATAAAATGCTAGAGATGGGAGAGGCCCTGGAGATGAACTGGACCAACCCTCATGTTATAAATGAGGAAACTAGACATGATTTCATACATACATAAGGTTCCCTTGGCATCAGCTTATAAAACTCCTCTCAGTTAAATGTGTTTCCATCATGTGAGTAATATACATTTCCTATGGGAAAGAGAAAACTTTCAGTTGTATTAGGACAGGTATAACTCAATATGAAATAAAGAGATTTGGAAGGAATCAAGAAATAATTTTGCACATTCCTTCTGTAATATGATCAAACACAGTAAAATGCTTATAAAAAGAATGTAGTGAAAATAACAAAATTCATATCCATAAAATGTACTTACAATTTTATTTCTTATTTAAGTATTTATGGGATCATCTTAAGCATATTTACAATCTAAATGCTATATTATGGAATTCTGTCTTCAAACTGTATATTAAAAAAGGAGAAAAATATTACCACTACACATATTTGATATGTTTGATAATGCTAGTGTTATTTTCAGTTTTTCTCTATAGAAAGCAAATTTCTTTGCTGAGAAACACAGATTTAGCCTGGGTCCTCCTCATTAAGAAGGATAATTTTTGTTAATGTAACATTATAAATTAGTTATAAATATTCTGTTTCATTCCTCATCTTGGAAAAATTCTCATTTAAAATATTTAATATCATTTTCTCTTTTCTGAATTGGTTTGGTGTTGATTTTTTTTAAATTGAGGAAAATGTCATCCTTTAACTTATTTCAATAAAATCATTTCTATAATTCTAAAAATGCCCAGAAAATACTGTACTATCTGTAAAAGCAGAAAAGGAGCACTATTTGAAAAAACATCTTGGCCACATTCAATGGCCTTACTACCTTGAATGTGCCTGATCTTGTCTGATCCCAGAAGCTAAGCAGAAGTGGGCTGGTTAGTGCTTAGATGAGAGACTGCCTGGGAATACAGGGTACTGTGGACTATTTTAATTTAATTAATTAATTTATTGTTAGAGACAGGGTCTTGCTATGTTGCCCAAGCTGGACTGTACTGTTTATTCACAGGTATGATCATAGCTGGCTGCAGCCTCAAACTCCTGGTCTGAAGTGGCCCTCTCAACTCAGCCTCCTGAGGAGGAGGTGGGTCTATAGTCATGTGCCACTGCACCCAGGTCTGTAGGCTATTTAAAACAAAACGAAACAAAACAAAACAAAAACAAATAAAATAAGAAAAGAAAAGAATAAAAAATCTCTGTATCGATCCCAAAAGTCCTTTCATAATAACGATAGCTACCATTTGTTAAATGTCCAATATGTGTCAGTCATCAGGGCTTTGTTTAGGTTCACTTATTGAATCCTTAGACAACTCAAGAAGTAAGTGGTATTAAGCCCATTTTATAGATGAAGAAACTTGGCCAAGAACACCCACCTAAGAAGGTGACCCAAGGATTTGGATCTAGATCTATCCTATACCCAAGGCTAAGCTTTAATTTTTATGCTAAACTGTTTTGCCCTTTAAGTGAACAGGTGGAAGAGAAGTTTCACTGGGGACCAAGCATGGTATTTTGTTGTACCCCTTTAAAAGGCCCAGCCCTGGTGGGGACTGTGGCAGGGCATTTGATCAGGGCAGTTCTGATGCCACCTGCATATAAAAGGTTGAATCTTGTACAACCTTTCTATGGCAATTTCTTTTTCAATGAGGAGCTTTCAGGTACCTCTATTGACTGCTGCTGGTGAACTGAAAATGAACTCAACAATGATGCTTTCTTTGTACTGGGAAAGCAGGTAAGATGAGAGTTGTCTCAGAAGAAAAGAGAGAGAGAGAAAAAAATCTTATTCTTTTCATAATCAATCACTGAAGTATTTTCATGAACAATTGGTATTCTCAGAAATTGTATCTGGGCTACATGCCTACTTTTTTTTAAATCTATACTCTAGACCAACAGGTATTATCCAGAGACTTTAATATGTTATCACATATTGACTAGGAGCTGCAATGTGTGATAATCATGCTTTCAAAGCACAGATACAAGGTGACATGCATGGACTAGAATGTGCCTCCTAATCACAATCCTATCTTACATTGATCCAGAGGTTCACACTTTACTAAAGGGGACTCCTCTGCCCTGACCAGGTATTGGAGCTGTGCAGGAATCAAGGGCTGGCATTGCATCTATTCTAATTTTTTTAAAGCTGAAAAATCCAGATTTTTATGTGAATTCTAGGTTTTTATGTGAAATTAGAGTCTTCTAATTCTAGTTTTTAAATTTTAGCTGAATTTTGTTTTTTTTAGAAAACAAATACTGTGCAGGTTAAAAGAAGGAAATCTTTTGTAGCTTAAGTTTTCTCTAGTAGATAATAATAGTTCTGGTGTCATAAGTTTTTGTGAGGATTAAATAAAATAATTAGAATATATTTGGTGTAAATTTTTAGCTGCTTAATAATCTCTAGCTGCTTTAACAATAATAACAAGAATATTTCACATTGCTATCAGTACAGCAGTAAAGAAAAGATTTGCCGAAAATCACAATTTCTGGACAGGCATTTCAGTAATGACATAACGTGAACATAGCTAACATTTAGTTATAGTGTCATCTTTAAAAAAGCTCAGGAGCAATATTTGGATTTTTTTCATAAGGAGTTACAAATATTTTATTTTAAGTGAGCAGACCATTTGTGTATATGTGTGTGTGTGTGTGTGTTATACACACATACATACACATGTGAGTTGAATAAGCCAAGGGACTAGCTATAATGCACTTTCCTAGGGTGCAGCAATAGAACCACATGACAACTGAAATAGAGAGAAAATCTTTGCTGATATGTTTCAGAGAGCAATCACCTGGATTCCAAGATCAGAGAAACAAATCAGATAAGAAAGGCAGAATAATAATTGGAAAAGAGAAAACCCACACATGTGGGTGTGTATTCATAGTTACACACATAACTTACACACACACCTTGGGCCTTTTCAGGTTATATTTTGGGTTGTGTCAGCCAAAGTGCAATGTACATTAAGAAACAACTCTAATACACTTAGGTTTTGTGCTTTGAAAATTCTATTAGGGAAATACCTTCTTGACATTTTACTGTCACACCTGAAATCTATTGAGAATTACCAATCGCCTTGCATTAATTAAGATAGACTAAGTTGCGCTACAGTAACAAGCAATCCCAAAATTACAAAAGCTTACATTTTTTCCTCACTCATGTTATGAACACATATTCCGTGTAGGTCAGTATAGGGGTTCGGCTTGTTGTGGTCTCTTAAGAAACAGACTGACATGGGCTCCATTTTGACCTCTGTTTCTGTGATCATTGTAGCAGGAACAAAGGTTAATCCTTGCTTCTCTTATTCTCTCTCTATGGCCTCTGAAGTAGTAAAAGAATTGGTGATGGAGAGAGGGACAAACTACAAGGAGTATCCCTGATTGCTTCAGCATTATTACACTATGTACCCAAGGGCAGAGCTCACAGTCAATTATGTCTGGGCAATGTGTTTTGTCACAGAGAAATTGAGCACAGTTCAACGGTTCTTTATTACATGGATTTTAATCAGGTATCAAGTGACAAGATAATCAATCAGCCAGTATAGAAGAAGAACCAGGTGGCAGAGTCTTGAGCAGAACCATGAGTTAGGGGTTTAGAAGAATCTTTCCATCTGCCTCCAGCCTAACCACGATGCTTCTCGCCCTGCGAACTGGGTGATGCTCTATACTCAATACCAAGCTTCTTCACTTGCTACTCCAGAGCTACTTCTGCCTGCTCGTTGGATAACTTGGCTATAGTGGAGTGAGCTAGGTTCTTGGAAATTTTTGTTTTGGTTGTCTTTATTTATCATTAAAATTGACTGGGAAGAACCTCCCTGCTCTTAGGAGTAGGAGATATCATATTCTAAACCTTAGAGAATTGCTAAACATTTAATTATATGAACTCAAGCATCATTTAACTTGATTTATACATGGTTATTAAAAATAGAGAGGAAACTCAGTATAACCTGTGGTTATATAAACTATCAAACAATTTTCTGAAGATAAGTGCTCCTTATGATTTAAACGAACAAAGACAGGAGAAATTATTGGGGAAGGGAGTGGAGAGGCTATTCAATTCAGTAAACATTTGCCAGACTCCTACAATAACTGGAGTTCAATAACTGGAGAGCTTGACATAGAGTAGATTCAAAGATAAAAATGATTTAGTCTTAGAGTATAGATAAACAACAAACTTACTTCCCCTTCTCATTTCATACAACCTAGCATTTGTTCTCACTACTCTAAACTCACATATCACTCAGCTTTGAACGACTTCTTAGCTACCAAATCCAATTGACACTTCTTATTCTTTATCACGTGTCCTCTCTTGGGAGTGTAATACTATCTGTCATTCCCTCCTTAAGACCTTTGCCTTGTCTTTTGTAACCTCACACTTTTCTAGGTTTTTTCTAGTTTTTTTTTTTACTTGCTGTTACTTTGTCTCATTTACAAGCTGTGAGACCTCTAGTTTTCCCTTCAGCGTAGGTATTCACCAAAACTAAGTACTTACTAAATTTTTCCTGAAGAAATTTTGTTACACTAATATGCATATGTGAATGGTCTTAAAATCTATGTCACTTGTCTTTTTATTATTCTTGAAAATAGACCCATGTATTAATTGCCTTTTTGGCATTCCAGTCATCTCTAACTCCACCTATTCAAGATGGAATTCATCATTTTCATGAATGATGGCAATATTTAGCCTAGGCAGAAACTGGGTCTTCCTTGTTTTATTTTTTTTTCCTTTTTTCCTTTCTAAACGTGGATCCTGTGTATTCAACATTGTCAGAATCTCACAGATATGAACGTTCCTGTTCAACTTAGTCTGGATTAGAGGTTAGATCTCTCTACATATTGTCTCAATAACTGGTCACACCTCTGTGGTTACATCTATTACACTGTGCTGTGTTGTAAATCCAGCCAGGCACGATGGCTCACGCCTGTAATCCTAGCACTCTGGGAGGCCGAGGCGGGCGGATTGCTCCAGGTCAGGGGTTCGAAACATTGTGTTATAAATCCTTAATTTGATTTAACTTTTTACCCTATTGATAATTACCTCCTTGAGTTCACAAATAGCCATTTATTTCTGAATTCCTAGTACTTACAACATTTTTTGTAAGACATTGGTATACAATGAATGAATGAAGTTAGAAGTGCAGAGAGACCAGGCACAGTAGCTCACACCTGTAATCCTAGTGGAGGCCAAGGTGCTTGGATGACTGAGGTGGGAGATTGCTTGAAGCCAGGAGTTGGAGACCAGCCTAGGCAATGTAACAAGATTCCTCTCTCTACAAAAATTTAAAAAATTAGCCGGCATTGTGGTATGCACCTGTAGCCCTAGCCACTTGGGAGACTAAGGCAGGAATATAACTTGAGCCCAGGAGTTTAAGGCTGCAGTAAGCTATGATTGCACCACTATGCTCCAACCTGGGCAGAGCAAGATCTTATCTCCAAAAAAAGTGCAGAGAGATGCTAACAATTAAAGCTATACTTGATAATTTTGTTTTCTAAAAGCAAGTGTGAAATGATCTGTGTGGGCAAAGTACTTCATTCTAAGCAATGAGTCAGCAGTACTTGTGAGAATCTCCCATTTCTTATATCTTTTATCTTTGACACTTCTATTTTCCATGGGAAAAAAAATGAGTAAAGCTAAAATTGTTTTTTAACCCAAATGTAATTGTTATAATGCTGGCTTAAAAATGACTTTTTTTTTGCACTTGTGTAAACAGATACATAGAATCAAAGGATATCATAAAAAGAATTCATAATTCTTAAATAATCATCTAAATGTATGAGAAATACGCATTCCTATTATAGAAGCTTATGACAATCATATTATAAAAAACTCATTTTGTCTGAATCCTTGCAAAGTTTTTAGATGAGAGTTCTCATTTTGTGATCGGGCTTTCTCTGGGGAGTTGATAGAGTCAGAAGAGAAAGTATAAGAGATTTGTGGGAAAATTTTCATAATGATTCACAGAAATTCAGAAAGAAAGAATTATTTTGCTATTAAATTAGCAAGAGTACTTTCTCTTAAGATTTAACCTCTCAGAATAGAGTTGGAAAACACTTTTATTTTAAGAAAATTACAGATGAGGTACTAGCAGCACTGGATATAATGTTTGTAATGTCACTTCTAGATTTTCCAGACCACTTGATAAGACTTAATTTACAAGTATAAAATAGTTATTCAGATGCAAGCATGGAGAGTTGTATATTTTATATAATTTTATGGTGGCCATATTCTGTGCCACCGTGAGCTCTTAGGAGGAAAGGCATTAAATAAACTAGTGAAATAAAAAATAAATTAGTGTGCTCTGCTTCTCTCTCTTCCATTTTTGGCCAGTTTTGAATTGTTAACCTGATTTAATGTTTCCAGAGGCTTTTAGCTATTATGTGCTCTCAGAAAGAGCATATTGAAACAGGCCATGGTTTGTAAATCTTGGCAGAAGTGTAAGAACTAAGTTCTGGGTTAGCCTGGATTTTTTTGTTGTTGTTGTTACAGCATGACTTTAGAAATCTAATCCAAGAGTTGTACATGCCATCTGTATTCAAAGACTCTTCTGCACTGCCTGTTTATTTACTGTTTAATTCCGTTGCAGTTTATCTAATTTCTTAGAAATAATGCTGTGTTTTCTTTTTTATGTTAACTAAAAATTGAGACTTCTGGTCAGCCGGCTAAGGTTAACCTCTACACAGGAATATCTAAGTGCCTGATTTCCACTGACTGTGTTTGCCAAGGCCCAAGGATTCATCCAAATACAGAAGTTCCCCCCTCATCCACAGTTTTGCTTTCCCTGGTTTCAGTAACCTGCAGTCAACTGAAAATATTATTAATAAATCAAAAATTTGAGAAATAAACAATTCATAAGTTTTAGATTACACACCGTTCTGAGTAACATGATGAAATCTCATGTCTGCTCTGTCCCTCCTGGGACATGAATCATCCCTTTGTCCATCGTATCCGTGCTGTAAGTCATTGACATCATCTGCACCTGACATCCAACCATTGACATCATCTTGGCTCAATGATCCAAACATCATCAGAAGCAGATGATCTTTCTTCTGATGTACTGTTAGAAGGTAGCAGTAGCTTAGGCTGCTATGTCACAATGCCTATATGATACACTTTATTTTATCTCATCATGTAGGTGTTTTATCATCTCACATCATCACAAGAAGAAGAAAGGTGAACAATAAGATATTTGGAGGGGCTACATTCACATAATTTTTATCACAGTATATTGTTATAATTGTTCTATTTTATTATTAGTCGTTAATCTCTTATTGTGCCTAATTTATAAATTAAACTTTATAATGGATATGTATGCATAGGAAAAAACATAATATATGTAGGGTTTGGTACTGTCTATGGTTTCGGGCATTCACTGGGGGTCTTGGAATGTATCCCTGTGAATAAGGGGGTGGCATTATAAGCTTTTCTTGAATCTGAACTTAAATGTGTTTTAAAGTGAGGTGGAAAGATATTTGCATTTTTCTTTAGGAGGGCATTAATATAATTCTCCTTATTTAAAGTGATTAGAAACTACATTCTACATTCTACAAACTACATTCTTAAGCATTCCTTTATTCTCAAACATTTTATCATTCTAAGACATAATGACATTTTCATCTCTTTTCCTTAATTCTTACCTCTTTTCCCATTGAGAAGCCACCCTACCATGTGATGTCCTCCAAGGACTATGTGAGTTTAGGGATAGTCCCTATTTACATCACAGAACTTCTCTGGAGTCAGAGTACCCAGAATAAAATCCTGGTTCTGGTACTTCTCTTCTAGATATGTGATTTTGGGCAAATTATTTAACCTTCTAAGGCTTCGTTTTTTTTCATCAAGTAAAATGGGGATAATATTGTATGTACTTTGGAAGGTTTTTGTTGAGCTTTTAGGAAGATTAAATAAAATATCTTATCACTATTATTTTGTCATTCTTACTATTTTTGAAGTGATGCTGATAGGGAAAGAGTATGTGGGTAGGCCCATCAGGGAGAATGCATTTTACGCTATATGAGCATGTACACATTTTTAAAAAAATCTAAAATTTCTTCTGACTATGTTAGTGCTTGGTTCAGTTTTCATTAATTCATCATAGGAGTCAGATAACCCTTGCTATTTTGAATTATTCCAGATATTATCTTTTTTTTTCTCTTACTATTGTTTCATTGTCACCAAATGTTAATAGCAAGAATTTAACATTATTTTGCATGGAAGTCCTTTTTAGAATCTAAACTTATTTCATGTTATTTTGTTGCAGTAACTATAGCAGAAGTATCACAAACATTTTTGTTTATTTGCTTTTGATGTGGAAAACACATCACATATAGCCAAATTGAGAAGCCTTCTGCCCTTTTGTTATTGGTACTAGTTCTTGTTTGGTCTCATTAATTTTAAAATCATCATTCATTTTTAAAAAGTCACAAAAAGATAAAATCCACAGTCCATTACAAGCATGAATAAACACACACACAAACACAAACACACACATACACATGAATTCTGAATTATATAAAGAAGTAGAAGGCTTAACAAATATATAAATATATGAAACAAATATATAAAATTAAGAGCAAACTCTGATTTCACCTCTCTTCATCCTCAATGAGTTTGTAAGTGCTTAGTCAGAAATTAAGGTTGTGCTACCTAGTTTTGAGAGATGCTGCTACTTGACTATGTCCTTAATATGTTTCACTTATCTTTGTGAGTCTCTGGTAAGTTCTTTAAAAAGCAGAATTTTTTAATATGTCGTGTGGCCATTAAAGAGCATTTTAATTTACCAGTGTGAATAATATTACACATATATACTAGATAAATGCAAAATAACTTCATGATTGAAGAAGAAAACTCTTTAATTTCCTCTCAAATCTACTATAATGTGGTTTGCTATGAGAATTTATGCTGATGAATGAGCCTGTTTGTTTACATTATCCTAGTTATTCCTGTGAATGACTTAAATACTGAGAAAAATTGAGACTATTTGTTGAATCTCTAGAGAAGTTGAAACATCCAGCTAATGGGAGTCCTTTATATACTTGGTTTGCTCTATACTTCCTTTGAATTAAATTGAAATTAATGGGGCTTTTCCATGGTTCTATACTTTCCTTCTTTTAAAGAGATAGCTCAACTCTGTTTTTCATGACTTTTCTTTATTCCTTGCAAAGTAGGTATTAACAAATATTCCCTGCTTTTTCTGGTTTGAAGTAAAAAATAAGCTCTTATTTCCTTTCCTTTTAAACAGTTACAGCTCCATCTTATTTTTTTTACAAAAGCTCTTCTCTTAGTTTGAGGATCAGCCCTCTACTGATGATCAACTTCCTATTACTAAGTAGATAATCCCAGATGTGTACTTTTCTCCCAAGGTCAGTCCTTGCTGCTCCTGACCAACTCTATCTATGGGCAAGAGAGAATCCTGGTGACATGAGATGAGGATATGGGGCTGGGACCAGACCTCTGTTTATAGTTGCTGCTGCTGGTTCAAGTTTAGATGCCTATGATGGCTATAGTGGTTTTTCAAAGTTCTGGGAAGAATGGGCCTAACCTTTCATTTAGTGTCAGCCACATATATCGTCCACCAAGGTGACTGGGGGCCCAAACACAAGGTTCTGTAATCTTCATTCAGATGGGCAGGTCCCAGCATGCCATTCTGTTTCTGAGGAATGTGGGGAGGGTCTACTGGGATCTTAAAGCACCATTTCTCTTCAATTTTGACCTTCTATTACTTCTCTTAAGTTTTTTCTCCTTTTCCCCTACTTTCTCCCACCAAAGCACCAAACCCCATATCCATTTCCTGTTCTAGAATGAGTAACCCATCCTTCAGAGGGAAAATTCCCATCTGGTCACAGTAGATATTATTATTACCATCATCCATATAATGAAATTGAGAAGCAGGACAATTTTACTTTTCACTATCCAGGATTGGGGAGATCAATCAAAGCTGGATAGGGAAAAGAATTAACTTATCATTGTAATGATTCTATTTTGCTCTCTGCCACTTGCTATGTATGAAAAAAGCACTCTATTTCGTTGAGTTTCAGGCACCATCAATTGTAAGACACATCCTAATTTCAGAGATAGTAAATGAAAAACAGAATCTTAGAATCAATAAAATTTAGTACATAGTTTATATGTGTAGTTTAATTAATTTTCTTTTGTTCTGTGTATGTTTTATTCTTTCTTTTAAAAATGTAAAATATTTGGAAAATGCAAATAATAATGAAGAATATTATGATGATCACTTAAGCATTAACCATGTGGCTTAAAAAATAAAACTTTAAGCTGGGCATGGTGGTATGTACCTGTCAATCCCAACTACTTGGGAGGTTGAGGTGAGAGTATCTCAATTGGTCCATTTTCTAATTCATAGATATTAGCTTGTTTTCTAGTCTTCATTATTCAAGGGGGCAATGCTGTTAACTTTCTAATGCATGTCTTTTGTGCACATACATGAGTTTCTCTAGCCCATATAGACACATAAGAGTAAACTGTGGAGTCCTGAGATGTGCATTTTCAGTTTTACAAGATATTGCCTTGTTGCCCTTCAATATATACCCATCAGCAGCATTGGGTTGTTCTCAATACTTCTCATCCTCAACAAGGCTTTTTATTTTTTCCAGTCTCATGGGAATATAAATACATCTGATTTTAGATGAAACTTTTCTTTCTATGATTATTAGTGATATTGAAACATCTTTTCATGTTTATTGGCCTTTGGACTTCCTGTTCCATGAATTTCTAGAATTGCTTATCATTTATCTATAGGGCTGTTTGCTTTATCTTACAAGTCTTTAAGAGTTTTTTATACATTTTGAGCACAAATCCTTTATTGGTAAGCACTACAAATAATGTTCTCTCCATCTATAATTTTTATTTTTACCTTTTTACAGTCTGTCATTTGTCTGCAAATGTGTTCTAATTTGAACAAAGGAAGTTTATCATTTTGTTTCCTTTATACTTCATTGATTGTCTTTTAAAAAATATTTTTAAGAAATCCTTTTTCCCTATCCTAGAGTTACAATATTTTCCCATGTTTTCTGAAGGTTTACAAATTTGCTTTTTATTTAGGTATTTAATTAACTTGGGCGGCCTTTTTCCCCTTTTCTATAAGGTTACCCAATTTTACAAGTAGCGTTTAATCCATTTCCCTCACTTATATCCAAGGCTGTCTGTGTCATGTATTAATATCATGTGTCTATAGAGGATTCTTTGTTTCTGGACATTCTCTTCCATCCAGCTATATGGGTCAATATTGGACTAACTAAGTCAATATCATGCTCTAAATCACTATTACTTTATGATAAGTGGGTTGGTACTCTGTCCTCACTATTTTTCAAAATTGTTTTGACTCTTTTTGGCTTTTTCCTTTCCATATGAATTTTGCAATCAGCTTTTTAAGTTCCCTACCTCTAAATAACCACACAAATTCAGTTATGATTTTTATTTAAAAGTTATTGAATTTGTATATTAATTTATAGATTAATATGCTATGATTTAATGTTTTTATGATATTGAATGTTCTTATCTACAAATATGATATAACTCTCCATTTATTCAGATTTTTAAAGTGTCATTAATAAGTTTTATAATTTTCTTAAAAGACATACATATTTGCTAAGGCTTATTCCTTGGTTTCGTATTTATTATTGCTTTAATATTAGTGATGTTTATTTTTGTCCTTGTATATTTTTGATGAAAGACTAGAGGTTTATAAAAACATTTTTAAATTTATAATATATATTAAATTGTTTAAATTGTTACTTCAGTCAAGTGCTAGCTGACCATGATTCACAACATGTATGTCAGGAGTTTTACATACTCAGAATATTTCCTTGCCATATGGAGGGCAGTTTCTTTTTAGATACGAGTTTGAAGATATGAAAGTGGCTTTTCTTACCAATTTTAAAATTTGAGGTTTTAAAAAATATATACTATTTATTTTTGCCCACTTCCTAAGTAGCATTTTTTAAACTGTAGATTGTCACCCATTAATGAACTTGTTGAAATTCATATATTGAGCTATTACCAGCATTTTAAAAAGAATAGAAAATATAGGATAGGAATATAAAAAAATATGTTGCAAGTGGTAAGGGTTTTGGATTGTATATGATTCAGATATTGCTTCATGAAACTTGTTTCATAAATCTCATGTGTATGTGTATACTATATTTGTGTATGTATATTTGGACATTGATAAATAACTTCAGCAGAACTATGTATACTGTACTTTTTGTTTGTTTGTTATGTTTAAATATAGTCTTGGTGGCGTGGCCTGAGAAATAGACTCTGGGTATTACTTTTCCAAGTTGTCAAAGAGATAGTTTCAATGAGCCACTTGTTTTGAAGGCCACTATCACCAACATAACTCTTTTAAGGCCTTATAAGAAGGAGACTCGCAAAAACTATTCTTGGTCATGTAGTCTAGAAGTAGACTTGTATGTTTCTTGGCCATTTATTCATGAGTAAATTGTAAGGCAATCTTTTTGAAGTGAATTTTAATTACTTCCTTAAAAATTATACTCAATAAGGATTATAAAATATAAGATAACCAGAACAATGTGAGCTATTTGTATGTATATTTCTGAATATTTCCTCCAATTATACTGATACATAATAAGACTTGCACCATAATAGAAAAGTTATACGTCAGCTACTTGATATTTTTTAGTATATTTAGCATCTTCTGTGTATTTAGTACTCTATGTTCAGCATTGGACTGAGCATTGCATTCAATATATACATCTAAGACTTAAATCCTACTTTCATGAAGCCTAAAATTTAATTCAGGAGTCCATATAAGCACAGAAGAAATATTTAGCACATAGTACAAAATAGTACAGATGTTATATTATAGGAGGCAAGATGATAGAGGGGGTGGTTTGCATTTTTAAGGACTAGAATTGTGAGAGAGGGCTTTGTGGAAGGAATAAACCAATTATGTAGGGCTTTGAATAATAAATTTGGTGTAGATTGGTAGAACAGAGGAGAACAGCATTATAGATGAAATAAAAATAACGAGGAAAGTAACAAACGCTCAGAGCATGTATACAATGCTATCAAAGAGAGTTGTCTTTTGGGAATTAAAGATGTGTTATAATAGTATCAGAGAAATAAGGTTGGCTAGGTAGAGTGCATCCTGGTTGTTAAGAACTTCTTACTTCCAGCATTCTAAGTTTTGACAAATTCTCAAAAATAAAAATAAAACATACATATATATTTATATGTATAAAATAAAGTAAAATTCCTTATTTAACCTTAAATTCTTCAGGTTTTGTTTGCCTACAATCATAAACAAAGTCATATTTACATGAATAGCCATATTTTGCTGCTGAACCTCCTCAGTATGTCAGAGGATGTCTTCTCAGATTTTCTAGTGGATGTCATCTATCCACAGAGTGCTTGTGAGAAGCAGCTGATCGCCATCTGTAAGAGCATGACTTGACTGCTAGATCATTATCTATTGGGGTCCCCAGAGCTGCATGATGCTCCATTTAGGCCCCACTCCATTAGACCCATACCATAATCCATACAGAAATGGGACGACTCCCTCATTCTCAACCATGTCATAATTTATCATCTCATCTTTGAAATAATGCCATTTTTGTCCCAGGTCTCATAAACTTCTTTTTGGAAAAGCTCCATGGGCTTTCATTTTTACTCTTTGCTGAGTTTTAAGATCTAGTCCAAGTCCCCAGCACAGGTTCAACTATTTTGCACTGCTATTTCCAATTGATAACTAGGGTTTTGATACTAGATTGTGCTATTTATGCATCTCCCCTTAAGCTGAGTTTTCCACCGGAGGCTTCCTCAGTTTGCCTCTAACTAATCTTGTACTAAACTTTCCCATCTAGTTTGCAAAACCACCACCACTCTGAATTCCAATTAAGCATTTCTGGGAATTCCACTGCCTCTGTAGAGTCCTTTGAGTTCTTCGCCATGCAAGTAACAAACAACTTGACATTTCCTCATTTCAACTTCAGGCTTTGATTTAATCTGTACCAAGAAATTTTGCAAAGTGAGTAAAGCCCTGTTATTAACATGGTCACTGTTGCATAAATTCAGCCATTATTGTTGTCTAGCCAAGCTAGCTTCATTTGGCATTCCCTGGCTAGGATCGGGTTTGGGTACATTTATAAAATGCTGTCTGTTGAACTGTCCAAGACAAAAATGAAATTGAAAATTCTTATGCAAATTACCGAAGAATTAATCCTGGAGACTCATTAATTGAAAGAGGTTGCTTTTGCAGGATCATAACAACATGCCAGGTTTTAGACTTATTCACTGCTGCTTATTGTACTATTTGTAATTTTAATGTAAATCTTTTAAGTAGTCAAGAGAAATTTTAACAAGCTTTATATATGATTCAGTATATCTTAAGTGATTAAAGCAGACCTTTTAGACTCCATGGTTTACTAGATTTATTATGGATTCCTCAACTGTCCATCATAACTTTGCCATATCGAAGTATTTGTTCAGTTATCTAAGGAACAGGTTACCAACTAAATGGAATATGAAAAAGCAACTTATTTAGTTCATTCCTTCCAAAAACATTTATTGAATACTCATAGTATATTTGAAACTATGTGTATATATTCAGGCTACTAAGAACACAATAATTAAGCCAGTGATTAACACAAAGCTCCTGGCCTTGAAGAGCTTACATTTTGCAACAAACACAAAAATCTACAATTACTTTACAGTTTGGTAAATATATGGATACAGATACACTATATTGGTAATAAATAACATTTGTTTACTTTACATGATCTGTGCCGAGTACTGTTATAAGCACTTTGCATATATTAACTCATTTAACCTTCACATCCACCATATGTAGTAGGTGCTGTTACCATTGGTACTATTTGAATGGAAGGAAACTGAGGTACTGAAAATACAGGGTATACATGCTACTTTTTGGCTGAATTAGTAGCCTTTGACTATTACCAGATTCTGCATCTGCATTCGCATTTTCTAGAGGATTGGCCTTCCTGCTGGAGTCCAGATTTTTTCTGTGACTAAGCAGGAGTGAGGACTTGAAATAAGTCAGTCTTGGGACATCACATTGGCTATTTAGTATACTCAACCTAGAATCCATTGTGTATGTGGTGGGGAAGGGGGTGGGATTGGAGGAAACTTTTTAGGACATCTCATTTTCATCTTACTGTCTAGTTGAGTGAAGGTTAATTCACTCAGCTTCCTTACCTTTCCTGTCTCCAACCTTTGCATGGAATTCCAAGTTTAACCTCTACCCTCTACTTTGAACCTCTACTTGGAATTAGATGTTCAGGAAAATCCCCCATATCTGAGATGAGGCATTAGATACTGGAGTTTTAAATGGGACAAGAATGAAGCTGACTTCTTTATCAAAAGACTTTTTCCTGCTTTGACTCAAACCAGATCTCTCCTTGTCTCACTCAATGCATGACTTGTAATTGAGGCAGTTCTGAAACTAAAGCACCCACACAAGGCAGAGCTGGGCATAACCATTGGCTTTTTTTCTTGATTTATTTGGCTGAAAAACTTTATGTTCATTATAGAGTATATAATCATACATATGTACATATGCATAAGCATTTGTGAATACATTATTGTATAATGTCATTAACTTATATTTGGAATTATTAAGCCCAAGGAGCAATTGTCTGAAAGTTACAAGGAGAGAATTTCAGCTTGTATGAGGAGTGAAGAACTAATAAGATTGGTTAAAGATGGTGATAGCTATGTCAATGGAAATGAAGTCAAACTCTTTAAAATAAAGAGGTTTATTCTGAGCCAAATTTGAGGTCCATGGCCTGGAGCCATGCCCAAGAAGCCTTGAGCAAGTAGACTCACTGTGGTTAGGTTACGGTTTGGTTTTATACATTTCACAAAGATAGGACTTACACCTAAAGTCATAAATCAATACATGGATGGTGTACATTGGTTTGGCCTCAAAAGGTGGGGGGCTTCAAAGAGAGGGGGGTTTACAGGTTATAGGTGGGTTTAAAGACTCTTTGATTTGTAATTGGTTAAAGAAATGAAGCTTTGTCTAAAGACTTAGAATGTTTTAAGTTAAGATAAGGAAATCTGTTAATCAGAGACAAGCCACCAGCCATATAGCCAGACTCAAGTGATATGTTATGTAAATTGAGGGCCTGCAGGTTTGTTTTCCATAGCTTTCTGCCTGTTAATGAGCAATAAAGGATATCAACAAGAAGGGAGGGGGCATGATGAGGCATATCTGACTTTCTTGTCATGGCCAGTTTTAGGGTATCTCCTTGGCCAAGAGGGAGTCCAGTCAGTCAGCTGGGGGCAGGGGTGTCTAAGATTTTATTTTAGTTTACAGCTACTACAGTAATTACTAAGCTTTCTGTCACTAAAGGGATGTAAGTGATTACTGGGTGCTCCCTTGAGAAATATTTTGAGTCAAGCAAAAAATGAAGAAAAAGTTGTATTACATAATTCCTATATCCCTATCATACATGAAATTTTGTAAGAGTACCTAATTTTTCAAATGTCGCACTCCTTTTTACTCACAAAATTGTAACATGGTCTTGAAATATGCTCATGTGTTCCAAACGTACATCTGTCTTTTCTCTTTAATGTATAATTAAACCCTGCAAAATATTTCTTCTTAACAAATAAGAAGCATATCTCTTAGAAAGTAATTTAAATAAACTAGAAAAAACAAGTGACAAACTAAAGAAACAGTACCAAGTATATAGTGAATAAAATATTTATTGACCTTTTTAAAAATTATTTGTTTTCAATTAGAGACAATCATAAGGAAGGTTTTTTTTTTTGATAAGAAGAAGTTGCAGCAGCATCTTATTAGAAAAGGATTCAGTGAAATGGAAAGCCGAAAGGATGTGATTATACATTGATTAAAGCTATGAGGCAAAGTTTTCCTCATGTCCAGAGAGGCACAGCCAGCCAATCTTAATGTCATGAACTTAGAGGATGCCCTGCCACGTGTTCTTCTCATAGTTTTTAAACTTAATGCTTGTTGGTAATGATGCACCAAAATGATAAAATTCACTTATCATCCTGTAGATATGGCCTAAATAGTTTGCAAGAGGTCCTTATTCCTTATAACACATTTATTTGTAATAAATATGTTTGCATTATTAGTTTATTCCCCTAAAGTCCTCATAACATTGTTTATAAAATTATTAGAAGATACTCTTTTATATCTTAGAATTTAAAATGAGATTGTTTCTAGACATCACTGTAGGAAGGCAGGAGACAGGAAGGAACAAAACGATATATAACTGGAAATGTCAGTAGGGATAAGTTGGGAAAAGAATTTTCTATCAACAACTGTTCCAGTTGAAATGAACCTCTAAGAGAAAGATGACTAGAACAGGTATGTTCAAGAATAGCCCACAGGCCAAATTCAGCACACCTGTCTTTGTATGATCTGTGACATAGGAATAGTTTTACATTTTTTAATGGTTGGAAAATAATTAAAAGAATAATAATATTTCATGTGTGCCACATGAATATTATATGAAATTCAAATTTCAGCATCTGTAAGTATTTTATGGGAACATAGCCATGCTCATTAATTAACATATTTCCTGTGGCTACTTTCCAACTCCATGGCTACTTTCCAACTCCAAGAGCAGAGATGAGTATTTGTGACAAGAACTGTTTGGCCCGCAAAGCCTAAAATATTTACTAACTGGCTCTTAACAGAAAAAGCTTTCCAGCCCCTCAGCTAGAGAGTAAGTTAGAGAAGTTGAAATTAACATCAATATGAAGTATGGGTTTCCTTTGCTGAACTGATATTTGTCTAATGCTTGTTTAAAATTTGTATCTTGGTCTTCATGCACAATGTACTAAATCAGAATCCAGGAGCAAAGGCCTGGAAATTTGTGTTTTTTTGTTAAGTACCCAAGTGTTTACTCTCATCAGGCAAGTTTGGGAGTTACTTGTGCTGGCCTTGAACAGGCTTTATAACCAGACAGGTTTGGAGTCTGCTCTCTCCTACTTACTGGCCAGGAAACCTAGAGCTCTTTGGGACAACATAATATACTTGACTTCATAAGCCTCAATTCATTCATTTGTATAGTGATAGAAACAATACCTAACTCATCAGGTTGTTATGATGATTTAATTAGGTAATGTATTTATATTAGATATGCTATTAATACAGTATCTACTGCATAGTAAATGCTTAATAAATATCAGATATCATTGGTATTAGTATAAATAATATTAGCAGTAATTTTAGGGGAGATCAATTAAGGCATCATACAGGAAGAGCACTGTATTTAGAGTTATAATGGAAGCATGACTATGAATTCCAATTCTGTCATTTATTAACTGTGTAACATTGAACCACATACATTTATTGAGATTCACTTGCTTCACCTGTAAAGTGGAAATGAAAATAGTTATGTATCTCAGAGTCATTTCTAAAACTCTGAATATGATGAAAAGCAGTATTCATGTTAACTACTCTGTTTCAGTGTATAATACAGAGCCTGGCACAGTTTGATTAATACACACTTATTATATCAAAGTGAATCTAATTGACTCATGCCTGCTGTAGAGGAATATTTCCTGCTTCAGCATTCATTTTTCCTCCTAAATACCCTTTGCTCAAATGCATATATTTTGTAAATGTCTTTAGCTTTCCCTGTCTACATTTGAGTCAAAAATTTGTTTTCAATTAAGAGTTCACTTTCTCCTGCTGCTTGTTTCCCCCACTGTAGTCAAAATCCTGCTGACGAGATCAAAAATGATTGCTACAGGAAAGGCAGGGATGTTACCAGTGGATGATCAAGTTTGCATGTTGTATTTAACAAATTGTAGGAAATTTAAAAGGAGGGAAAAAATGTAAAAATGATTTCTCTCAGCCTCCTAAAATCTCACATACACTCAAACTATTTTCCAGGCAGAAATTTAAGTGTAGACGTAGAAATGACGTATAGGATTTTATAATGTGAAAAACAAAGTCTTCTGGCTTGCACTCAGTTTTCAGTAACTTCTAATTTCTAGTACTATAACAGGGTCATCACAAGTTTCTATTCAATAAAAGTTCTTTTCTCTATTTTGCCCTAAAATGCCTGTCCTACCCCAAACCACTCTTCACCCTAAAGCTGTTAATTGGGTGGCAACTACTGAACAATGAAAAATAATTACTCATGATAACAGTTAGTTTGGAAGGTACAGGCTGAGGTGCTTGCACCTGATGTATCTTTAGTGACTAGCACAGTGCCTGTCATAGAGCAAGTGCTCAAAAACATTTGATGAATGAAAGTTCAATGGCCATTCTTCACAGAAACACCATACTTTTATTTGCTTTCCAACTGAAATCAACAAAAATATAGGTGATACAATACTTCTCAGACAGCCTTGGCTGCCATTTATTTCAAATTATGTATTCTCTGTATTACTCAAACTATGCAAAGTCAGTAATTGGTACAAGCTTTCTTGGTTGTTTTCGACAATCAATAACTCTATAACTTTTGGATTAAGAAATTGCCTCTGTTTTTGTTTTTGCTATGGATTCCCACTGAGCAAAATTAGGCATTTACCCTTGTATAGCCATTGCTTAGAATTGGGATGAAGGCATTTGTTTTCTTTCTTGTCATTAAAGATATACTAATGAATTATTATTACAATAGAATTGATATTTCTATCAAGAAGTCCATGCGTTTGATTCCAGTGGGAATCATAAATGCATAAAAATAGTTATCATAAAAAAGTCACAGGATGCTGAGTTTGCTTGCAAAATCATGAAAATTAGGGCACTCTCTAAGCTTTGTTTATAAAATGACAATTATATAATAATTCGTTGAAAATAATGGACTCAATATACGGGGATTGTCGAGACATAATGACTAGATGTTTTGCATCTATATGAAATGAACCAGAAGTATTTGGCCATTAAATATGAAATGTCTCGTTTCAAATCAAAAGTGTAGTTTATCATCTCTCAAACAAGAAACAGTACAATCAATCAAAGTATGTGCCTAAACTATTGGCACAGTTTTGCCATCTTAATGATAGCTTATTTATGCCAGCAGCAAAGAATCCTGGAGAGCAAGTGGCCATGAAATTGTGAAAGGCATTTTCCAAAGCCTGCTGAGAATTGAATATTTTTCCTTGCAAGAAGTGGTCCAAAGCCTGGGAGAAGTGGTAGTCAGTCGGTGCAAGATCTGGTGAATATGGTGGATGATGGAGAGTTTCCATGTTCACCTCTTGCTGCTGAACCCAGTTGTATCGCTGGCTGCACAGAGAAGAGCCAATACACTGAGACAGTCAGGGTTGCAATGGAGAAAGGTTTAATTCTGCAGAGCACTAAGTAGATAGACAGGAGGAATTTCTCAAATTCACCTTTTCAAGTATTTGGGAGATGGGGTTTTTGAAGATAGTTTGGTGGGCAAAGGATTAGGCAATTGGGTTTGCTAATTGGTTAGGTTCCAGAAAATTATAGGGGTGTAGAAATCATTCTGTGTTGAGTCAGTTTCTGGGTTGGAGTCATAATTCCAGTTCAGTCAGTTTCTTGGTATGGGCCGGTCAGCCAATCCACTGGAATATGGGCCTGGAAGACATCTCAGAAACTACCTTTAGTTTTTGAAAAGGTGATCTTATCTACAGAGAAAGTTAAGAACTTTATGACCACCAGCTGTGTGGCTCCAAAGTGGCCATTATAGAGAAGCAAGTAGGGTGGCAAGGGCTGATTATCACCAAGAAAAGGAGGGGAGAGTGGCTGGTTATTATCCTTATGTTTAGCCAGGCCTGTGTCTTTGCAGTTTTAGGCCCTTACCACAGTTCTCACCTTGGACCCCTTTCTTGATTTATAATGGGTGGTTTCACAGCCTCTGTAGTTTGGGCAGCATTGTTTGTAGACATGTGGTTGAGTGTTGTCTTGCAAGAGGATTGGCCTATCTCTATTGACCAATATCAGCTGCTTAATAACAAGCATCCTCGTTATTTCATCCAGATGGCTGACATAGATATCCGTTGTAATCAATTGACCAGGTTTCATGAAGCTGTAGCGGATAATACCAGTGCTGGACCACCAAACAGACACCCTTAACTTTTTTTAATGAATATTCAATTTTGGGCTTTGTTTCAACACTTCATCTTTATCCAACCATTGTGCCCAATACCTACAATTGTCAAAAAGAATCCATTTTTGTCACATATAACAATATGGTGTGGAAATGGTTCACTTTTATGTCGTGACACCAAAGAAATCAAGCTTCGAGACGATTTATCTTTGATGTTCCTTTAGTTCCTGTGGTACCCATCTATCCAGATTCTTTACCTTGCCCATTTGTCTCAAATGGCCCAATTTGTTGGAGTAGTAATGCCAAACCTTGCTGCTAATTCACATGCAGGTTGAGGTAGATTCACTTCCACTACACCTTTCAGCTCATCATTATACACTTTGGTCTCTGATCACCCACATGGCCCATTTTAAAGATTAAAATCACCAGAATTGAACTTCTTAAACCATCGATGTACCTACTATGCGTTCATTAGCCACATCCTTCCCAAACACTTGGTTGATATTTTGAGTTGTCTGCACACCACTCACTGATTCCACGAGGGAACTCATATTCGAAAATAAAACAAACTTTTGACTTATGCATGGTTTCACAAAAAAATTTGAAAGGTAATCACAAGCCAAACTGTGAGTTTGAAAGAATGAAGATGTTCTTTCACAATAAAAATAAAACAAGAAGTGTCAAAATGAAATGTCAGACATATCAACTGTCAAACTTAGTATTTAAAGAAATTGGACATTTTATACTTAATAACCAAAATGAATGTAGTCTTTGCTTTTCTGACTTTGTTTAGTAACTACAAATTAAATTAATGATATGCATTTCTAAACCAACATTGCTAGGATAAATCTTTACTGAATTTAATAAAATTTTAAAAAATCTAAGTGCTTTGAAAGATGAATGTTTATAATCAAAAGTTTCAGACTTCCTTATGAAAACTACATTTTATACACAGTGGTTGGTAGACTCATTTTGTTAGCCACACTTAAAATGCTTTGTATTTGCATGTGTTTGAGAAAAACACTTGGATAATGACTGACACTTTACCTTAATGAAATTCTAGGAACACAGACACATATTTTCTCAGAACTTGATTTTAGGAAGAATCATATATATGTATCTTGACAATTCAAACCATGGGGATTTAGTAAACTTAATAACCAGATAATTTTATTTTTATTTTGTTTATTTATATTTTGAATTGTAATATTCACTCTGCTGAACAGAGTAGACTTTGTATTGCTCCTACTGTGTTTCCCTGAAAATAAGACGTACCCATAAAATAAGCCCTAGCAGGATTTCTAAGCATTTGTGCAAAATAAGCCCTACCCAGGAAATAAGACCTAGTGATGGGCGTGGCTACGCAGTGTATCTGCGCAACCCATGCATTTCCTCGCAGAGCAGGAAAGAAGAGGAGCAGCCCTTCTCATCTGCCCCATCATGACAGCTACTATCCCAGAGGTGACCGGAAAGGTGTGGGCAGCCCCACCAACAAGGTTGGCTCCCCCTGTCAGGTCCTGGCCATCCTGTGTGTGCTGCAAGCTGAAGCTTTGGGGGGAAAATAACACATCCCCTGAAAATAAGCCCTAGGGTGTCTTCTTGAGAAAACATAAATATAAGACCCTGTCTTATTTTTGAGGAAACACAGTAGTTCCTTTTCCCCCCATTTAGAAAAACAACATTTTTAAATTCACAAAAATAGAATAGTATAACCCCCTCATGTATCTGTTACTCAGCTTTAATAATTATAATTATAATATAATAAATATAATTATAATAAAAACATTTTTATATCTTTTGTCATTTCTCCTTTCTGCTTTTTTTCTTTATTTGTGCTGAAGTTTTTAAAAACAAAGCCCACACTGTCACTTCAACAGTCTAATATTTCGTGATGCATCTGTCGCTTTAAGGTCTTTGTTTTGTTTTATTTTTAAAATAACATAATCTTGTGGTTAGTTTTTAGATTTCTTTTTGGCCTGTGGGACAAAATCTTCTGGGGAGTCCTTGAAAAGTGATATTCAGGTCTCTACTAGGGGAACCACCACGAATGATCTATAGCCTGAGCTCACAGGTGGGAGTTATATCTGTTGGGCACCCCCATCCAGGGGACTATAACCAGCAAACCTGCTCGACTCACTAATATTCAATAGTCCTTTAAGGTCAAGGTTTGATAGTTGTGCTCAGGATCATGGTTTACTCTTGGCAGAAATAGCTCCATTACTTCACAGGTTAGTATGGCATATTGATGTACCAAAATAAATCAAGCATTTTTCATATGTATCATATTTTTAATAGTGTACTTATTTTTTAAGCTATTTGAAAGATCAATAATTCTAAAAATCCATTCCTTACCACAAGCATCTGCTAACTATTTTGTAAGCTTCAGCATATTAAGTAGCACTCAAATGAGGATCTTGTATGCAAGATGTCATTTGACTTCGCTATTATGTTGAATAGCTTTTTAAAGTTGTCGAATCCTTTTATATATTTTTTTAAAAAAAACCTCTTTATGTCTGGAAATCATCAGTCCAATACAGTCTGTTCTGAATTATGCATGTCCCCTTAATGGTAACTACTTCATACATGGTTGATAAATTGGAGATAATCAGTATAACATGGAATTTGTCAGAATTTATATGTAATTTTTTTCTAGCATGTTAATGTTTTGAAGTGATAAAAAACAAGCTTTTTCTTCCCCTTAAGAAGATCATCTTGGAAAATGCTTTTCTTTGGTACAGGAAGAGCTGGTTTAGTAGCTTTAATAGCTACCATTCTTCTCTTATCACATGATAAGCTTTTGGAGAAGCTGTGGATACAGAGACAGAAGATAAAAAGGCATTTATTTGTTCTTTGTTTAAAAGGACAAAAGATAGTGATGGAGAAGGCTACCTTTGGATCATATTTTTAATTTTGATGAAATTGGTCTATAATTAGAAGCACATTTTTTCAAGGAACTACATCTTTTATTATTATTATTATTATTATTATTATTATTATTATTTCAGGATATTATAGGTGTACCAACATTTTGGTTACATGTTATGACTATGTCTCCCCCAAGCCAGGATTGGAGCATACTCTTTCCCTCAAACAATGCTTCCTGCGTCCATTAGTTGTGAGTTTGTCCACCACTATTGCCCCAAATCCCAATGAATATTAATTACTACCATGTGAGCTACCTCTTAAAAGAGAAAACACGATCCCCTGTAACATAGGGCTCATAAATGGACTACAGTGGATTCTTGTTGCAAATGTCAGTAAAGATTTAATTGTGCTAGTATTTTTATTAGGATTGTCATTTTGTTGACATTTTGGTTATATCATTCTAATTTTAATAGTATACTTTCCACATGAGCTCTGTTATTCTTACTGTGCAATTTTCTTGGACACGAAGTTCCTCAGGGATGCATATGTGGTTTTACTGCAATAATATCTACATTATTAATTATTTGTGAATGATAATAATAATCAGTATCTTTGGAATAGGAGCTAAATGAGAGTCTGACCCAAATGATATTTAAACTTAAAAGTACTTAGGATAGTTTAATGTTTTGGGTATTTAGTCTGAATTTGTAGAGAATGAGCTAAGGATATTTTAATTATACTCTGTGCCTTTAAAATGTTCAACATCAAAGGAATCCAGGTTTACAACCTTATTGAGTTGCTTTTTTTCTTTGAAACTATTGTAATCAATATGTAAATCAATTAACTGTTTTATATACTGAAACTAAAACTCTTTTCTGTCTCTCATTTTATATCCACATAAAATTGTAAAATTTTCCAGTTATGTTTACTGTGCACCATCCAAATCTTTATCAATATGTATTACCACTGATACTCTTCAGGTTCATATGTTACCAGTACTGAAATGTGAGAATTCAGAAACATTTCAGGTCTTGAGGGTAAATTGGGGAGTGGAATATTATAAAACTATAAATTATGATCGGGACATGTGGGTCTGAATTGCTTTACTTTGAATAATTATTTTGCCTTTTTTTTCATAATAACAGAGATGGCCTCTATATGCCTTATCATTTACCAAATATGTGTTCAATTCTCCTCTTTTTAGGGCTATATGGATCTAGTAATAACATTTATATTCAACCAATAAAATCATAGTTTGTAACTTCAATTGTAAGAATGTAGGGCATATATTGTTGTTACACATCTATATTCCAGTAGTCTGTAAGATACCTAAAGTCTGAGACCAGTTCTTATTCACCATGGCATTTTAAAGTCAGTGCCAGGCACTTAAATGCTCAGTGGAATGTTTTTTGAATGAGTGACAATGTAAAGGGTAAAATTTTCAAAGCAAAGTATCATTTGTGGTTTTACCTTAGTTTTTTAAAATAAAAAGCACTCTTTGACTTAAATAACGTGAAAATGTTACAGCCCAGCCAGGTTCATTGCCCACTGCTCAAGAGGAAGCCAATACACTGAGACAGCAGTGTTTACAGCAGAGAAGTAGTTTAATATTGCAGGTGCCATGCAAGAAGATGCAAAAAGAGCTTAGAGAACTTGTGGTGGTAGAAACAGTGAAAGTGGGAAAAAAGTGAAAATCCAGGATATCTGAAGGAAGTAGATAGGTTGGGGGATGTGCATGTGTGTGGATGGGAAAAGGGATCATGAGGATTCGGAGGCTATAGATGAAAACTTTGCCAGAGTTTTTTTTATGATAACTTGGTACTCTTTTCCCCATGGCAAACAATGGATAAGTAGTTCTTTTTGTTTGTCAGTTGATGTCTCCAGAATAATTGTTTGGGTAATGAATATATGTACACATGAATGTTGGAAGGGAAGATGACAAAGAAAGCTTACATTGGGGGGACATAAATTAATAAGGCAATTATATGTTTTGTTTTTATGAATTAAAGTCTATTTCCTGGCATTTGGAGTCAGTAAAATGATCTGATTTAGAATCAAGGCTACAGCTTTTTCTGATTATGCTACAATGCATGCACAGAGCTATTTGTTTAACACAGTCAAATAGTTCTACTCTAATCATGGTGTTGAGTCAAAGTTAGAGCTAGAAGGGATTACATGGGTCTTTTAGTCCAAGCCCAGTATTTTATAGATGAGGATATAAAAGATTAAATGGTGAAGTGGGTTACATATGCCAAACACTATAATAAGTGCTTTACATGCATTTTCTCACTATTTTTCATCTATTATTAGTAATGATACTAATGAGGTTTAGAAAGATATGCTACCTTGCTCGAAATTCCATGATTGCTTAGTGGTAGAGTTAGGATTCAAAGCCAGGCAGACAGAATTTGGACCATTTCTTTCAGGTGCAGTTCAGTAATTAACTAAAGATGAGTGACAGTCTCTTATCTCCCAGAATATACAGTCAATGGGATATGATAAATTTATGTGTGAAATGTGTACAAACATGCAGTTGTGGAATAATTAATCATTTTTGTCTGGGAGAATTGGAGAAGACTTTGTGGAGGAGAAAATAGTTGAGCTAAATCTTGAAAGATATGCAGAAATTTGATGGGCAAGAAAGGATATTATAGACTGTGGAACCTATCAAAAGGTGTTATATGGTTTGTTCTAATAAAGTGCATAGTTCTGTGCAACTGAAGATGGAAATGTAGTGTATTCTGGGGTAGTAAGCAAGAGCCAGGACTGGAAAGGTACACATAAACCAAATATCCTAATTACAGCTTTGATGCCACCTAGGTTTGTCACACTTTTCCTCCCTACCCCAAGGACATTCACTATTCCAGTGGGTTTATTCAGACTATTGAGTGAGATCTAGACTGAATGTTGGAATTAGGGTAGAAGTCATAGGAATTAAAAATTAGAAATAGAATATAGACAGAGTTTGGAGGTAAAAATGGTTAGGCTCAGTGATGTATGAGTTATCAGAAGTGAAGGAAATTGAATTCTTACAGATGGCTCCAAGATTGCTAACAGCAGAGACTCAAATAGTAGTTGATGCTGTTATCTAAAATGGGAAAAGTTGAGAGTTAATGGAATCTTATGATCTCCGAATTTACTTCATATTGTCCTATATTTATTGCAAAGGAAATAGCATCTTTGTACTTGGCTTCAAATTAGTCTTAAACAGACCTATCAGATAGTAAAGACATTAGAATTATGCATATTAATGTATATACACAATTAGAAATACATTTGTAGTTTTATACAGATATTCTAGGAGAGTTTGAAATCCATGACAGCTGCAGTCCCCAACCCCTGGGCTGGGGACCAACCAGTACCAGTCTGTGGCCTGTTAGGAACCAGGGCTGCACAGTAGGAGGTGAGTGGCAGGTGAGAAAGTCACAGTAGGAGGTGAGTGGCAGGTGAGAAAGTGAGGCTTCATCTGTATTTACAGGTCAAATCACTGTATAAGCTCTGCCTCCTGTCATATCAGCGCATCATTAGAGCATGAACCCTACTGTAAACTGCACATGCGAGGGATCTAGGTTGCACACTCCTTATGAGAATCTAATGCCTGAGGATCTGATGTGGAGCTGAGGCGGTGATGCTAGCGCTGGGGAGCGGCCGCAAATACAGATTATCTTTAGCAGAGAGGTTTGACTGCACAGTAAATGTAATGTACTTGAATAATCCCCAAACCATCCTCTACCACCTCACACCCTCCCCTTCCATGGAAAAATTATCTTCCCTGAAACAAGTTCCTGGTGCAAAAGGGTTGGGGACCACTGCATTACAGTGTTCTATACCTAGAGGAGCTTCCAGACATCGTTTAATCAAAAAGACAAAAATTTGTTCCCAAACACCTTTTTACTTTGGTTTACTACTTAAAAAAAAAAAAAAAGACAAACTAACCAGAAAAAAACACACAAAAACACATTTAAAATTAAATTATTCTGGTTGAGCTTTGCTTAGCCTTCTTATCCTCTTGCACCAGAACCTCTGAACTCATTTAAATAAAACCTGCTCTAGCGGGCACTTGAATTTTCTGCCCCTGAACTAATCCAATCTTCTCATTTAATAGATGTGAAACTGGGTTAGCCTAAGAGTCTTTGGTGAAGCAAGGTATGAGGGAGGAAAAAATACTGGTTTTAATTATACAACTATAAATTATACACATATATACACATTTAAATTATAAATTATACAACTATAAATTAGTTGTATAACTAAATAAACTATAATAATTATTCAACTATAAAAATATTTATGGTACTATGGTACTATGGCATAAGGTACTTGTATATAGAATGGGATATTTTTCCAGCCCCATTCCCCCATCAAAAAAAAAAAAGAAAGCTTTCTCTATTTTTTATAATGTAGTGTCACTCACTCCATATCACTGCCCACAGTGCCACCTATTGGTAAAATGAAATAAGACGATGTAGCCAGTTTTACAGTAACGGTAATTGGTACCATGGTTTCTTAAGAAATCTGCCCTGGATTTTAGCGGGCAGATGTTAGAAAGCAGATTGTCTGTGATCCGACTAAAATGGGAAACGAATCACGTGTTCCCCGCGGAGATGCTCAACCTTGTCATTTAGGAGGAATCCAAATAGGATCTCGAAAGCAGGATATCTGACTTCCCCAGTTGATGTTTCTGCCAAAAAAGAGGAGGCGGTGAAACTGCTTAGGGATTCTAAGAATTTGACTGTTCCCACATATCGGGATGCAAATTGCTTCTGTGGCTTGCTGCTCAGGCGTGATTGTTGCCTTTTAGAAAACACCAAGCTGAAGAATTGAGCTCATTTGAGAAATGCTCTCCCAGAGACTTCATGTTATCACACAGGCTATTAAGTGCCAACAAAGGCATTCGTTTCATTGAATATATTTAATTTTTAAAAATTTAGTTTTACAAGATTAGCCAATGTAATTTTCCCTTTCTCCATTAAATTATAAGCTTCTCTAGAGAAGGATGCTATTTCTTTAGAGCCAGCATAATGCTAAATACAGTTGTCCCTTGGTATCCTTGGGGGAAGGCAGTGGGAATGGTTCCAGGACACCCTTGATACTGAAATCTGCACATGCTCAAGTTGCACAGTTGGTCCTGCAGAACCTCATATATGAAAAGCCAGCCCTCCATATAGGCGGGTTCTGCATACAGCTAATACTGTATTTTCCATAACCGTTAGTTTGTGGTTGAAGAATCTGCACATATGGAGGGCCAACTGTATTTATTTAAAAAAATTGCATGTATAAGCCTACCCGTGCAGTTCAAACCCATGATGTTTAAGAGTCAACTGTACAAAGTAAGATGTGGTATGCATGGTTGAAGAAGGAGTAATCAGATCTTTGGAGCATTAATAAGTTTAACAAACATCACCTTTCTGGTTGTTGGTGCTGAAGTGCACTAACACAAACACCCAGGGAAACACACACATTACAGGTGAATGCAGTAAAGTGAAAAAACCCTGATGACAATTCCCTCTTTGAATAAAAATGCTAGATTACATGTTCATGGTGCTTGTTATTTTTAAATTGAAAGATTTAGTAAACTCTCCCTCCCTCCACAATCTGATATTCTCCAAATTTTTATATGACAGAATGTATTTGGGTTAGTTTTGCTCACTTTTGAGTTATTATGTATTTTATACTTGAGATAGTTTCTGGAGGCAAGCTGTGCTGACATTGCTGTATCTACTTTTCACACTGTTTAGAGACCAGGTGGTGATTCCAGGTAAGCCAGCAGAAGACTGGATCTGTAAGGTCCAGGTCAGGAAAGACAAAATTGTCCCCCCAAGTCTTTTAAAAAAATTAAATAAGCAAAAAGTGAAAGAATAGCACCACAAATGTCATGCCCTTTTAAAGAAATTGAAGTGCAAAAGCAAATCATGTTAGATTGAAGGGCTATAGGGACAAAACCCAGAAACCTACCAGCAGAAGAGAGGCAAGTCAAAGACTTGAAAGCAGAGAACAGGGTACAGTTAGAAGATGTTTGAGAGAGAAGGGATAGGAAAGAGCCCAGGAAGAAGGATTGCTAAGAGCTGGTGCTGAAGGTCAGTAAGAGCACTATAGTGCTCTGCAGCTAGAGATCATGAGTTCAAATCTTGGGAACTTTGCCAGGTATTGGGGCATTCAGGATGGTAGGTAGGGGCACTAGTCCTGCAGCTGGGCAGTCTGGATTCAAATAGTGCTTCTTCCTGTTATAGCTATGAGCCCTTCATCTCAGATCCCTTACGCAAAGGCAGGTAGACACAACTTAGTATGGTTGTTCTATGAATTCAACAAGATAATAAATACGGATACAGTAATCATAGGTCTCAAATGTCTAGTTTAGGTCTAGATTTTTTCCCCTTGTCTTGTCTTTTTTTTTTTAAATGAGATATTATATAAGCCACAATGGATTTGGTAGACTTCCACTTTGATTTGCAGCTTTGGCCATGGTCTCTTCTGATATTGACTGTGGCTAACTTTGGAGATGAACAGGCATAATTCTACTCTCTTTTCCTGACCCTTTTAAGATATAATTTAGCTGATTTCTACCTTTCAAGGACAGCAAACAGGGCTTTCCCAATAATACAAAATGCCAAATACACAGGGGAATGTGAATTAGGGACAGGTAACTCCTTCTGATGTGGAGTAGCAGTAGGAAAAATATTCAATATTAACTTCCCTGCCAATAAATTGGTTAGCAGCCAGTTGTCCTTAGGTCTGTGTTTGTACCTTCAAAATGTTTGAGGCCACTGGGAATCCAATCAGTAAGATCAGTGAGGAAATGTGGATTATTATAGGATAGTTTTATCTTAAATATTTTTGCATGAAAAATAGAGGCTGAGAAGTCTTTTTACTTTGAGTTTATCAAGAAAATCTAGATGCTCTTGATATTGTGTTTTCATTTATTATAGTAGAAATATATACCTGCTTATTTTATGTTTTGGCACAAACCTTTTTTTTTCAATAAACTTTTTTTGAAGCAATAAGGTAAAAAAGATTAATTAATCATTGGACTTCTACTTCTCCAAAAATTGGATGATATGTTTGTAACTTGTATACAGTGTTCATTAAAATCACTAGCTACATAGCAACAAGAAAACCCAAATCTGCTGAAGAAGCATCTTTTCCAAATGTTAAGAAGACCATTCTTGAAGATGATGGCACAGCATATGTAGTTATAGAAGGTGTACATCCATATTACTGTGAAGCATGACTTTTCATTTAGATTGTCTATTGTTTTAAAATAATTTCACTTGTTTTTTAAGTTTTCTTATACATATAAGAAAAATGAGGTAAAAGTTTTAAAATATTTTCTCCTTTGACAGAAGAAAACTTTGCCAACATTCAAATGATTCCAATTTAACACTGTATCATTAGATGCTGTATTAGTTTCCTATTGCTGCTGTAACAATTTACCACAAACTTAATGGCTTATAACAACACAAATGTAGTCTTTTAAAGTCCTGGATGTCAAAAGTCTGAAATGAGTCTAATAGATTAAAATCAAGTTAGCAGATGTGTGTTCTTCTGGAAGTTCTAGAGAAGAATGTTTCTTGCCTTTTCCAGCTTCTAGGTGCCATGTGCGTTCTTTGGCTTGTGATCCTGTCAAAGAGCTTCTCTGTAACCTGGGCTTTTGTTGTCACATATTCTTTTTCTGACTTTGACCCTCTTGCTTTCCTCTTATAATAGCCCTTGTGTTTGGACCCACCCAGATAATTAAGGATAATCTCCCCACCTCAAAATTGTTAATTTAAAGTAACATATACTCAGAATCTGAGGACTAGGATGCGGACATCTTTGGAGGCTCACTATTCTGCCTACCAAAGGTACTTCGTATGCATAGTTATATTAAATCTAATAATAGTTTGATCATTACAAAGAATTAAAGTTTTGGGGAGTTCTATCAAATGAGACAAATGTGACCTTATTGTAAATGCTAATGTAAACTTTTAGTTTAAAAGTTCAATATTGAAGATAAAGTTATTTGTTCTCAAAGTGATCACAAATTTGGCAGAGCAGTGTTATGGTGAAAACAATATTCTTACAAAATTAGGAAATTTATGGAGCAGAAATGTATTTGAAACAGGTTGTAGTATAAAAGTAATTGATGTGTCCATCATTGAGCACCAAGAAACTAAAATATACTAGCAATAAAAATAGATGATCTGGTTATTAAATTTTATAGGTACACACAGAGAAAAATTGAACTAAAAAAAACCCTTTATAATAAAGCTGACATTGAATTTTAAAAAATAAAAAATACCCTCCAGCATGGCAGTCCTCCTTTTATTGATCAACTTCAATTAGATTTTAAAATATCTGGGGCTATGGAGGTATAACTTGTAAATAAACCTGAGTATCCCACAATGGTATTCAACTGATTTGTGAATGAGTCATTGGTTGAAGTTTTATTAAATGAGTTGGAAACTTTTAATCAAAGTATTCAAAAATTGAGAACCAAAAAAAAAAAAATGAAAAGTTTGGAAGCTTTTAGAAAATTATAATTATTAAAAGCAAAGTTTGCAGGTAGGTGTTGCAATTTATTCTTATAAAATCATAGGAAAAACTGAACAAATTAAAATTTGAGAGTTCAAATTTTATGTAAGATTTATTTTTGAAAGCATTTGATTGCACTTTGAACTATCTTGATTTCTGGCAACAATCTTTTGATAAAGCTCCTGTTTTCAATTTGGTACATTTATATTCTGTATCAGAATATAATGAAATTTAAAAAGGTCTATAGTTTTGAAAAGAATAATATATCAAAATAACTTATTTGATGAGATTTGTCTTTCACAGATATTTGTTGACAAAACTTACACCATCTTAGTAACAGTAAAAATATCTGGACAGATGTACTTACAAATTTTAATATGAAAAAATTAGAATTGGGAATATTCTCTAGCAGTCTGTATCTATTCAGATATTTTTATAACTGTAGAGAGAGTATTTTCTCAGAAATGGTGTAACCTACAGAGAAGAGTTATTTGAAAATGTCAACAATTTCAAATTTAGGAAACTTAAAATGTAATTTTGAAGATTGCAGGCAATTTTGTGAAGGAGTAAGATATTAAAAAATATATCTTTAGAAAAATACCACTAACATGCACCACAGACAGACATAAATATGGATACAAATATATGGTTATGTACTAAGAATTATTATTCTGATTAGGTGATTTTTATTATTCAAATAATCAAGGTGAAGACATTTTTTTCTTCTAATTTTGTTTTAATATATTTGGATATATTTTATGGTTATTTTAATGGCAGAAAAAATGTTTCTGAATGTAACTATTTCATAGGTCTAAGTTGATTAATAAATAAATATTCATGATTGTTAGCACACTCTTTCAATCTCCAAGTGCCTGGCTCATTATAATCTCTTATTACCAGAGCAGTTTAGTGAGAAACCTCCTGGGCTACCTAACCTTTAATAATCCCTTTCTCTGTGGCTTTGAGATACTTCCTTACATACGAGTTTTAACATTTTTGTGGTTTTTTTCTACCCTATGTCATCCGTGCTTTTTCTTTTTCTTTGTCCTAAGTGGCATTTCCTAAAAACACTATTTCTTTTTCTGTTTCGTTACTTTAACTGGTATTTCCTGTCAATGCTATGTCTTTCAAAACATTATGCAGCAGAAACAAAACTTGCTCTGGATTTCTTTAGCTCCTATTGGGAGGAGGGCTGACTTTGTTTGGGCTGTGGCTGTGGCCTGGCCTTGTGTGTACAGCCCAGTGGTGCGCGGATGAGGGGGAAAGGATGGGCTGAAATCTCACACAGCTCTGTTCACCTTGTTGTGCAAAGGAGTCACACAGGCCAGCAGCACCCTGGTGTACCATTTTCACTCTCTTTTAGAAACCTCTGCTCTCTGTCTAGGCCAGCCTTTGTTCATCCTTGTCAAGATTGCCTTCTAGACCCTGGCACTGTTTCCCGTATCCTCAATGGGCTCAGCCCATGGCTCTTGACCCTGACATTATTCTTTTTGATTTCAGGATTGCTGACTTCACAGCCTTTTTACTTCCTCTACTCCAGGATATAACTGTAGTTCCCTAACTGGAATCTCATTGTTACTAAAAAAGCTTCCTCCTCTAATATGGGTTTTTACATTGCTTTTGTGACCATTGCCTTCACCCCTCCTCTCCCTCTTCCCTATAGCATCTGAGTTTCATGTGCCTCAGGACCTCAATGCTTTGGTACCTCTTCTTTTTTTTTTATTCCATCACCTGTTTTAGGCCTTATTTACCTTTCTTTGTAATCAGAATCCCATCAGCTATTTTCAGGGATTCTGTGTGCTACTGACTCCTTAGAAATCATTCTCTGTTGGCCCTTACAAAAGCCTTGGTGCTTAGCCATTTCATTCTCGCTAATACTCGAATTCAAAAGAAAGTCTTAACTATCAGCTTTATTGTCTACTAGAGTTTTGTTGCTCAAAACGGAACCACGGACCTGCAGTAACACCAGCATCCTATGGGAACTTGCTAGAGACGCAGAATCTTTGGCCTTACCCCAGACCTATATGTTGGAATCAGTATTTTTACATTTATTAACAGTGAAGCTGGAGAGACACTGCTGGAGGGCCGCCAAGAGACCAAAGCCATCTGTGCAGAGTGTTCTTTGTTTCTTCTCTGCAAGCCAGATAAACTCTAGGGGTGGGCGACTGGTTGGCTCCAGGTGGTGTGGGCACAGCAAGGAGTAGTAGACTGTGTGGATACTTTGGGAGTCCTGGGGGAAAAGAAGAGGTATAGAAAAAAAGACCATAGAATTGATAGTTTCCAACACCCCAAATTACCCATATACCCGATTGCTTCAATATTTGTGTGTGCTGAGTGGTATTAATGATAATGCTATTGGGGACAGTATTAATAATAATGGTAATAATAAAAATTGTTCACCCCAAGTAGTCAAAACAGAATCTCCATTTTAATGAGATCTTAGATAACTTGTACACATAATAAAATTTGAGAACTACTTTTCTGAAGCTTTTTCAAAGAGCTGTCATGTGAAATCGGTTTAGTTGATTGCAGTCTGAGCTAAACACAGCAGTGACAACAATAATGAAATGGTTTAAAATAAAATATGTAGAAAATGTCAGAGTATGATAAAGAAACGTATTTTCAGTCATACTTGTGTGTGCTGGATTATGATAGAAAATGTATTTGTTACTATGGGTAAAAAAAGTAGATAGATATCATATAGACCACTTTGCTATAGCAGATACAAACCGGGCCAAGTAAGTCTACTCAATTTCTGGCACCTTGTGTCAGCTCAGCCCTCATTTCTACTTGGAAATCATTTTAATTATCATTATGCCTTGTTACTCTATGAGGAAAAAAATCAGAACTGTTATTACTCTGGAATCTTTTGTTCAGGAGATTCAAACAAAACCCATGAGGGTATAGACAAAAGTTCTACCCATTAGTCTAAAGTGGAGCTTCTGAATCTATATAAGAACTACCCCTCAGAGACTGGGGATGTAACTCAAGCCTTTTCCCTATAATTTTGTAGTTTCTTTGAAACCACTTTTTTCCTTTAAAATTTATGTGAAGTCATGTGAAAGAACTTTTATAAATCAATGAGAAAAATGCAGACGATCCTATAGAAAAATGGGAAAAAGACTCAGTGTTATTTTGCATAAGAGAATAGCCAAATAGCCAAATAATATATATAAAAGGATCTCAAAGCCATTAGTTTTCAGGGAAATGAAAAAAGCAAATAAAATCCACAATGAAATACAACTGTATTCCCACTAGAATGGCTAAAATCTAAAGATTCACAGCAACCACTCAATGACTAGGATTGAGCAACAGGAATTTATACCCTGGTACATAAATTGGCATTCCTCCCCACCCCCCTTTTTTTTTTTTTAACAAAAAGCCTTTTTATTTGGAAATAATTATAAATTTACAGAAAAGTTAAAAATTATAAAAGGAAAATCTGTATGCCTTTTACCAAGATCATCAATTGTTAACATTTTACTTCATTTGCTTTGTTATTTGCCCATTCTCTTTACACATACACATTTTTATTTACATATTTTTCTTTCTTCTTTTATTTCCCGAACCATTAAGATATATAAATCATGGCCCTTGACCTCAAAATACTACAATGTGTATTTCCTAAAAGTGAGGATGTTTTATTACATAACCCTAGTGCAGTTATCAATTTCAGTAAATTTTAATATTAATAGTTTTCAAACTTAACTTTAAAAATTGTATCAATTAAACTAATAATGTCCACTATAGCATTTTTCTCTTTTAGATCATGATCCAGTCTAGGATCAAGAATTACATGTTGTTTTAATGTCTTTTTAACATCCTTTAATCTGGAACATTTCCACAGCCTTTCTTTATCTTTTATGACATTATTTAAATAATTTAGCTATTTCTATAACATAGAAGGTTGATATAATCACTTTTAAAAGCCTTCTTTAATCAAAAATTTCCAATAGATAAAAAGAAAAGAAAATAGTATCATGAACCACTATGTACCAATCAGTCAGCTTTAGCAATCATCAATATTTTGCTGTTCTTGTTTTGTTTATGCTTATACTCATCGGTACAACTATTTTTGAAAACTTTACAGCTGAACATATTGCATACATTATTAATCATCAATTTCCCAACAGAAGTACCTATATATGTATGTAAAAAGATATTGAATAGAATGTTCATAGCAGTTTTAATTATAAACACCAAAAGTTGGATGTCGTCCAGATGTTCTTGATTAGTAGACTAGATAGACACCTTGTGATATATTATGGAATACTATACAGCATTGAAAATGAATAAACTAATGCTACATGCAAAACTTTGATGAATCTCACAAATATCCTAAGGAAAGGAAGAATAGATGATTTTGGTTGAGAATGAGCAACAGGAATCTATGGTGTTAGACATCACAATAGTTGTTACATTCAGAGGGAGGGTAGTGATGAGGTATCATGATAGAGGTTTCCAGGTAATACTAGTAATACTGTATTTCTTAATATAGGTTATGGGAGTGTCCATTTAAGGAAAATTTATAGAGGTGTACAATAATTTGTCCACTTCTCTGTGTCCATTATAATTCAAGACAAATTACTTTTAAAGATTTATGTGATGTTTATTTTCTACTTATTAATATATCCATGTTTATTTTAATAGAAAACTATTTCAAATTATAAAACATCACAAAAAATTTTACTTATATTTTTGTTAAGTGGTTAATGTACTGTTGCATTAAATCTACGAATTAGGAAATTGATTTGAAGTAATAAGGCTTTGAATCCAGGCAGTTTCTCTTTTTTGTCTTATTGTCAAAATATTTTGAGCACTCCAGCATATATCAATGTAAGGGTATAAATGTTAAGAGTTTTTTTTCACTGCCTTTCTCTCAGTTATATGAGTAATTGCTTCACTCTACTGTTGGTGAAATTACTGATATGTCTATCTTCTCTGCTAATGGGTCAAGTTGCTCATGTTATATAGCGAACTGAATGGTGCTTTCTCTTGTACAATCTCACAGGAATACTTCATCCTAATCTACACTTCATTTTATTACAGCACCTTATTATGTGCAGTAAAAATGTTCAATTTTGCCAGAGTTGCTGATTGAATGTTCAGCCTTGAAAAAAATGGTTCTTATTAAAATGAACTGTGCAAGACAGTCTTAAAAAATTATGTGATATTTCACACATGCAATAACACCGTTTTGTAGACATCCACGAATCCACTATCTAGATACAACACATTTTAACATTTTGTTACATTTGCTGCAGATCTTTGTTAAGTTAAATGAAATTGTAAATACATATTCTTTCAGAGCTTCCTCTTTTCTTTCTTATTCCTTATGCATTTTTCCTCTCTTCGTCTTTTCTTTCCAAATACAATTTTCCTAAGGTTAGTGCATATTTTTACAATTATGTTTTTGTCCTCTTATGACATATATAAGAATGTGTAATAATATTTTTCATATGTTTAACATTTTTACATAAATGGTTGTATACTGTATATAACCTTTTGTATTTCGTTTTTGCTCACATTATATTTGAAATATAAAAATCAGACATTTTAGAAGTGTTACATTTAATGAATAGGACATAACTAATTTATCTATTCCCATAAGATCAATTGATAACAATTGTGTGCTGTTACAACTATGCTGCAGAAGCTGGTCCCAGACTGGGTCTTTATTGCAGTTGTACCTTTGGGCATGTGCCTGAAGGTGAGATTGCTGTGCTGAGTCATATCAAAGACCCCATATTACTTTATTAGATCTTGCCAAATGGCTTTCCAAAAGGTGTACCAATTTACACTTTTACAGGCAGTAAATGGGAGTCCTCAATTCCCTACATGCCCTCCAAAACTTGATCTTATTAGACATTTACATTTTAGTTGTGAAATACTCTTAATTATAAAAGCCAACAGTGAATTAATTTACCTTACCTACATTTTCATCTGTTCTTATGATGCCTTCTTTTCTATATTAATTTTAGCCCCCAAAACTCTGACCTGTTCCTTACTTATCTACACAAGGGTGTATCTTTGTAGAATAAAAATCATTTAAAGCTATTTCTCATCTTGTTAATAATCTGTCTTTTAAAATAGGTATCAGAATCACATTTTTTTGTTGTTTTTGTAGTTCTGATTTGTTACATTTTGTTTTTGCAACATTTTGTATTTCTGCATGCCACTGGCAATGTCAGTGCTTCCCGTAGCAGTTCCTAGTGTATCACTGAACACTAAGCCTCCTAGGAACACAGATTGAAAGTCACTGATCTGGTCGGATTAAAGTAAATGGAACAGAGGGACAGAAGCTGCTTCTTTGTAAGGGGTTCCTAGTGTGACACCCACGTGAGGAAGTAGCACAGTGGAGCAACAGGATCAGCCCAAGACCCAACCTTACCAATCTCTGATGACAAGATTCTGCTAGGAATGCACAAGCTTATCCTGTCACATGGAATGTGTGACCACTACTTGTCATGGTTTCATTAGCATCTCCAGGAGCTAGAAAACACTCTTGCTATGAACCAAGGCGAAATGATCTGATTTACATTCCAGCAAGCTAGGCTCAGCAGAGCCCTTGCTGTTTACTCAGTAGCCTTTTTATTAATATCACGCTGCCTCCCTGACGTTCCAGACCACACTCATTTTCCACTCAAGCCACCCCTTCTTCTTTCAAAAGTGGCACCATAACTTGAATTTGTCATGTTCCTCTGAATGTCTTCTAACCTGGAAGCCATTGAGACATCATGCCACCTCAACAATTTCTCTTGCAGCAACTGCTTTCTGACCCATTCATCCTGTGATGATCCTGCTTTAGTCCTACTTACATCTCTCACTTGATATATCAGTGAAGATGCTCCTGTGTAGCTCTCTTGCCCTTCCTCTCATGGATGCAAAAGTAGCTGACTGTACTCTAAACATGTCATCTTCAGTGACTTTATTTTTTCCTCAAACATCTGTTTCTATTAAATGAGAAAATCTTTTCTAGAAACTCTCCTAGCAGACTTTCCGTTACATTTCATTGATCAGAACCATATCACACACCCAATTGCTCCCTAAACATTAACTGGCAAGGGGCTTAGCAGAGTAGCTGCAATTGTTTGAGATCAGGGAGAGCTAGGCGGACTATAGCCCGTGGGCCAAATATAGCTTGCTGCCTGCTTTTGTATGGCCCAGGAGCTAAGAAAGGTTTTTACATGTAAATGGTTGCAAAAAAAGATTACATAAAAGAAGAGAATATTTCACAACACATGAAAATTATATAAAATTCAAATTTTAATGTCTGTAAGTGAAGTTTTATTGGAATGCAGGATGTGGATTCATTTACATATTACCTATCATTTCCTTTCTGTTATAATAACATAGATGAGCAGTTGTGACTAAGACCACATGGCCCACAAAGCTTAAAATATTTACTATTTGGCCATTTACAGACAAAATTTACTGAACTTTGGCTTAGATTACTTTCTTTTTATACCTTAGGGAAAGATTCACTTTCCCTGAGCATATTGTTGCCTGCATGATTCTGGAACAATATCAAGGTTCTGTTAGCAGAACCCTGGGGGAAAATGACTACTAGAAGGCATACAACAGTGTGTGCCTTATTTGGAATATTACAATAGGTAACTTGTTCCTCTACTGCTAGTCTGTGCACAGTCCTCCCCCCACCTCATTTTATTTCGTATGTTGCTGACAAAATAGCCATCTTGGGACACCCTTCTTAATATGATGTTTTTCCGCTTAGTTCTTCATCACACATCAAATAAAGGCCAAACTTGATCTGTCATTCAATGTCCTCTGTACTCTAGATCCATTTTACTGCCATTTATTAAAAAAATTTTTGAGATAGGGTTTCACTCTGTTGCCCAGGCTAGAGTGCAGTGGCATCATTATAGTTCACTGTAATCTCAAACTCCTGGACTCAAGTGGCCCTCCTGCCTCAGCCTCCCAAGTAGCTAGGACTACAGGAGTGTGTCACCACTCCTGGCTAAATTTTCTATGTTTTTGTGGGGATGGAGTCTTGCTGTGTTGTTCAGGCTGCTCTCAAACTGCTGATCTCAAGCAATCCTTTCACCTTGGTCTCCCAAAATGCTGGGATTGCAGGCTTGAGCTACCATACTGGCAGGAGTCTGGCCATCCTAGTGCCTGGGACTGAGGGAGTTCCCAGGACATGGGATTTTCAGTTTTTTGGTTTTTTTCCCCTTTATCACCTATACTTCAGACACATCAGGAAATCTAGATTCCCCTTATTTCTGCAAGTATGCTCTCTCTTTTCACATCTACATATTTTTATGCTAGTTTTGTTTTGTTTTTTTTTTTACCTAGAAAGCCCCAATTATTTTAGGAGTTACTTTATCTTAATCCTAACTATCCTTTATTTTCCACCTTAACTGCTCCTCCAGAAATTTTTCCTTGACTTCCACATCTGAATAAACTATATCATTTTCTGAACCCTAACGTAATTTGCTTTTATCTCTCATGAAATCAATAACATTCTGCCTTTTTAGTAGTCTCCCTGATTTTTTTTTCTAGAAGATAGTAATGCCCTTGAAGTTGTGAACTGTCATTTTTAAAACTCCAATACCGTACCTTATACCTAGTAGAAGATAATGAATGAGAATGTATTCGAATTTTGGGTCCAACTATATAAAAAGTATCTTGAAAGCTAGACAAAGATTTTCAATTTGGAATAGTAGAAAACAAGAAAATATATTGATGTTTTTTATTGGGATGTCTGGAAGAGAGTTATTTTGGGGGAAGAGAAGCAGTCTTATATTATAAAGCATCTGTTTAATAACAGATTATATGCTAGGTTAATTAAATATATTATCTCTCTAAATATGATGAACTTACAAGTATTCATCAAGATGGAATTCATGAGTCCATTTTATGGTTAAATAAGTTCAGAAATACTAAGTATTTTGCCCAGGGACACATGGAGAACAGAATTTAGAATAGAACCAAAATCTGTCTTCTAACTTATTTCTAGCCAGTTATATATGATTGACAACACTACTCAAAATTGTAATCATTTTTTTCTATACACATTGAATGTTTCCAAAAATGAGACTTAATAAATGCAATGCTCTTCAATGATAAATAAAATTGCCATAAATTAGGAGCACCTACTTGAAATGTGATTGGCCATGTATGTAGCTCTGGAGGAAGATGAAGAACCACAATCATTTACATTAAGAAGTACACAATTGCAGACATGTAAACCACCAAGCGCCATGTAAGAGGGTATATATGAGACCAGGCATAGAAGAGAAATGTGTAGGGAGCCTGGAGAAGGGGAACTTATTTCTTTGTGAGGCATGTTACAAAAGGTGATGTGAAACATGATTTGGGAGAAGTATGTGGCATGCATTTTATAAGATGAATGCATTTCTGAAGACACTTTGAATAATTCAAAACTAATTTGTAAAGGTTGGCAGGTGTTATTGTTTACAAGCTAAAGTGGCATTGGCAAGTGCCGTAGTGTAAACAGTTTGTTATTCACTTCTGATGGTTTTGAAATGATATAATTATTGACAGATATTTTCATTTGGGAGATTCACATCATTTTAAATTTTGAGTATAAAGTGATATTTAAACAATTTTTCATGTCATACTCTATCAAATGTGCACAATTGTAATTAGCTAAACTGTGCCTGCATTGAAGGATTTTATCAGGAAGAAGAGGGCAGGTAAAAGATTCCATGAGACCGTACAATACCTATTGATACAACATTGCTTAGGAAACACTATAGTTTATAATCCTTGGGTGTTTAACTACAAGGTGCTACAAGTACCTCTTGGTAATAGGAGAGCCGTTGTGTGAGAGCAGTTTATATATACATAAAAATGGTTTTAGTGATGTGAAAATCTAAGCTGAATGCTGCTTAAGTTTCATAGCTGGCGCCTAATAATTCTCAATGATCTTAACTCCTTCCAAACTAGATTGTGAAGATTTAAGAGAAAAAGAAAATCATATCAAAAGGTCTGGTACCTTGTAAGACAAGGGCATGGCAGTAAGGTCAAATTCTGTTCCTGAATGATGTATTGTTCCCTCTGTACAGTGTCATTAATGTTTCATGAAGAGTAAATGTCTTGAAAGAAGGAAAGTGCCATGTTGGAATGTATGCCAACTAAATTAATTTATTCTCATTTGCCTAACATTTTATCAATTCCATAGCACATATTTTTAGGCAATAGTGTATTTTGAATTATAATAGTATTAAAGAAACTGTCATTCATGGAACATGCCTTGGATTTTCATTCCATGCCTTTTGTTAAACTTGTTCTTTTTTGGTTCACACTAAAATAGTCAAAACCCTTATTAGAAAATAACAAGAAATGAGGTTAGCTCAGGAATGAAAGTACTTACGGATTATTTGGAGAAAATACTTCAGGCTTGTTTCACATGACTGACAACGGCGAACATAGTTCAATTTTATCAGCTGCATAAAATTGAGGGACATCTCAGAGAAAGCAAAATCTTGGGTGTCTATAATATTCTATATATGGTATTGATATCAGTGAGAAAAGTGTTATTCATCATTTTATTTAAATGACTGTGATTGTTAAAATATTTTCCAATGCTAAAAATGTAAGCTCATGGGAAGAACATGGGAATGGTATCACTTACTCTTTTTTAAGATTGCTTCTGTCAGCTCTTGGCACATCAACTGGGGGGAAAAGGCACTCATTATTTCCTCAGTTTTGATTGTGAGCTTGGAGAAGTTATAAAAGTATCCATCTAAGTAATGCTTTTGTATAGCCATGTGTTTTCTATTTGTAGACTACTGCCATTTATCTTATTATTACTTTTTATTTCAGCATATTATGGGGGTACAAATGTTTAGGTTACATATATTGCCTTTGCCTCACCAGAGTCAGAGCTTCTATTGTGTCCATTCCCTGGTGTCCACCACACCCATTAGATGTTAACCTACCCATCCCCTCTTCCTCCCTCCCACCTGCCCAACACCTGATGAATGTTACTACTATATGTGGACATAAGTGTTGATCAGTTAATACTAATTTGATGGTGAGTACATGTGGTGTTTTTTATTCTATCATATTTTAAATGTAAAATTCATTGGTAATATAAATAAGGAAGAGTTGGGCTACCTTAATGAATAATTTACATAGTTCTCTATGGTCTCTTCAATTTATGTATGTTTTTAGAGAGACGAGTTCCAAAGATTACAGATGCTCCTCTACTTACTATGGGGTTACATCCTAATAAGCCCATCATAAGCTGAAATGTTATAAGGCAAAACTGCATTTAATATACATTAAACATCATAGCTTAGGCTAGTCTACCTTAAACATGCTCGGAGTATTTAACATTAGTCTACAGCTGAGCAAGGCGTCTGTCTGGCAACATAATGCACTGTAGAGTGTCGATTGTTTACCTGGTTGATCACATGACTGACTGAGAGCTGCAGCTCCCTGCTGCTTCCCAGCACTGCAGGAGAGTATTGTACCACATATTGTTAGCCCAGGAAACGATCAAAATTCAAAATTGAAAGTACACTTTCTATTAAAGGCATATTGTTTTCGCATCATCTTACAGTCAAAAAATCAATCATTACCAAGTTGAGGATTATCTATACAATTGAATAAAGTTCCTGAAACTAAGGGTCACCATTTTTAATTTTGTATGAGTGATGCCTGTAGTTATTCCCTTCAAGAAATATGTCCCCCAAACCTGTATTGTCCAGAAGAATTGTTATTTTAATATAACCACATAAAACACATAAGATAGTCACTTCAAAAGAGATATTTTCCAGGTTTAAGTGAAGGAAAAAGTTAAACAACAACAACAACAAAAAAATCCTATGATTTTTGGTGAGCATTTGCTCAGAGATCTAGGCAAAGTAGGAGAACATTATATGATTTCAGCTAAGAATATGAAGTCCTGTGTGGTTTAAACCTGACTAATGTTTAAACCAGAGTAATCCCAGCCGTCAGAAACAAAGCCCATAGTGCACTGAGCCCTGTGAAACCACCTGCTCCAACATGAACTTTGGTCCCTAGACTTATGTTATTTGAGTCTTCAGAGCAGCCTCCACCTTGATAACAGATGTCCAGGATTAAAAGTGAAACCTCAGCTGCAATGATGTCTCACACGCGTCCAGCCCAGAGTTCGTATGAGATGATAGGACTTGCCTATTGGAGGGGAGGAATAAGATGCCTCTTTCAGAGCAGCTGGCATTGTGGACATTCTTCCACAGAAGAAACAGATAAAATATGCTTCTTTCTTGAGCAGACACAAGAACTCTTCACGGGTATAGGGAAGTCTGTCAAGTTTGTTTCTTCAATAGTCTCTTATTGTTCTATTAGATAACATCAAAAGAAAAAAAAAAGCTTTCCATGGAAATGGTTAAAGAATGCTTAGGTCCAATATTTTCCCTGTATATATTTTCCATTGGTAAATAGTTGTGCATTATATCTACAACTGGAATTAAGAATAAAAGCAAAAGGTATGTCCTATTTGGAAATTACAGATTCTATTAAAAGCTTCAAATAAAAAATCTTAAAATTGGGTGTTTGACTTTTAAAGTTGAGCATAGTAAATAGGTAGGTTTTGTGATGTTCTTGATGTAAATGATGTTCAGGAAAGAAAAGGTAAAATATCTGGGTACAATATTCAGTGATACATGTGCTTTTGTGAAGCCACTGCAAGTTTTGTAATTTTAATTAAAAAATATTTCGAAGATTTATACAGGACATGACAGGGGAAAAAATAAAAGTACTGCAGTCATCTGGGAAAGAAGGTTTAAGAAGGAAAAGCAAGCTTATATTCTGTACATGAGGGTAGAAGCTTTGTTAAATGCTGACCAATAAAATCTTACTAATCATGGTTCTTTGAAACTTACAACTAGGAAAGACAAGAAAGATAAAAAAGAAAGATAAGACAAAAAAGAAAGATAAGCTGGTCCAAACTTTCCACTTTGTGATAGTCTGAGAGATGCTAAGTGACTAGTTGTGTGATTGGAAGTGCCTTGTTAAGCAACTGTGGGCTTCAGTTTCCCACATTGTAAAGAATGATATTGTACTAGACCATCCTGCCATAAAACTTTTGACCATTTCTCTAATTCCCTTAGTGCAATATTTGTAACTATTTGCTCCAAGAGATTCTGTTACCTGTACTGAATTATCTTCCATTAATTTTGTGTCTGTGTATGTGCATTTGTATTTGTGTACATTTGTTTATGATTACACAAAGCTGCGAGGTACACTTAGTAAAGGACAAGTACAAGTTCAAGAAAATGGCCACAGTGAGCAATTAATTTCTTTAATGAAATATTTGAAATTTGCTGATGGTACAAAGAATAATATAAAAACATTAATTATACCTATCATTCACATTTAACTGTTATTAACCTTATGACATTATTTGTTTTAGGAATGAATATAAAATTTAGGAATAAAATGTTATAGTTAAATTCTACTTTGGACCTCTCTTTGATCTTATTTACCTTACTCCTTTTCTATAGGTAACCACTATTTTAATGTTATATGTGCTGTTCTATCCATGTTCTCAAATGTTACCACATACAGGGAATATCATTAAACAAGGCATAATATTGTTTGGTGGTGTATCTTAAAAATAAATTGTGTTTCATTGTATATGTGTCTTTACAATTAATTTTTCTACTGACTAATATATTTTTGGGATTTATCCATGTAGATATTCTTTACTTTTAACTCGATATATTCCATTATAAAATTTATTCATTATTCCTTAGATGGTCAATTTATTTCACTAAGATAAATAATGTTGAAGTGAATTTCCTTATGTGTACATATGATTAAGAGTTGTAGTGTTAGAAATTATTACATTTCCAAATCTCCAATGCGATGATACCAAAATTAGTATCCTCAGCAACAGCAGTAAGAGAGTAGAAGTTTTAATTTTTCCACATTATCACCAACATTTTGGTTTAATGGTTTTTAAAATGTTTGCTGAGTTTGAGATATCATTGTTTAAATTTTTACTTTCCTAGTAGTGAAGTTAAGCATTTTCCCATGATTACTGGCTATTCATATTTCTTTTGTGAATTGCCTATGCATATTCATTATACCTTCTGTTAGGTTTTTGTTTGGTAAAAGTGTCTTTTTCAAGTTGATTGGTAAGAATTTTTTTAATTTTTTAGGTGCTGTTCTTTTGCCAGTTATGTGTGTGGCACATGTCTTCTCCCTCTTTATAGCTTGTCTGTTTTCACTTTAAAATAATAAGGTCTTTTTTTTCCCTATAGAGTGTTTTTTTAATGCCAGTTCAAAGGTAGTTTTAAAATTTAATTTAAATATCAATCTTTTATGTTTTTCCTTTTTCTGTGTCCTGTTTAAGAAATCTTTCCCTATTCAGATATCATAAAGCTAGTCTATATTTTCTTCTAAAAATTAGCTTTTTAAGCTTTTCATATATGCCTCAAATTACTTTATTCTCTATCATCTTGCTCCACATACAAACAGTTAAAATAGAGATGAGCAAACAAGTGAATAAGGCTATGATACCAGTGTGAATGAATAAAAGTCTAGAGGTAAAAGAAAGCCTGGCAAGTTCAAGGAAACGAAAAAAAGATCAGTTGAGTTGAATCATAGGGTGTGTTATTGGATGGACATAAGGTGAAAGGCATAAGAAAGAAAGAATAGGTGAACCTGGATAGATCTTATAATACAAGGTCTTAGATCCATTTCAGGAGTGTTTTTGTTTTTGTTTTTTTTAACTGAAATAGGATCTTGCTCTGTTGCCTGGGCTAGAGTGCAGTGGCATCATGATAGCTTACTGCAATCTAAACCTCATGGGCTCAAGTGATTCTCCTGCCTCAGCCTCCTGAGTAGCTGGACTATAGGCAGATGCCACCACACCCAGCTATTTTTTTTTTTTTTAATTTTTTTGTAGAACTGGGCTCTTGCTATGTTTTCCAGCCTGGTCTTGAACTTCTGGCCTCAACTGATCCTCCCACCTTAGCCCGCCAAAGTGTTAGGATTACAGGTGTGAGCCTGTAAGGAGTTTGGTCTTTATATTAACATTAGTAGGGAACAATTCCAAGGTGTTGGAGAGTAGCACCCTCAAAAATCTGTCTTTTTCAGAATAATTTTCTGTAATATAGGAAATGGATGGGAAGGTGCAGGATAAGATAGGCCAAATAGGTTGGGATCATGTAATAATCCAAGGTCAAGTTGATGGCAACTGAGACTAAAGTAGGGACATACCCCATACTATGCATCTCCAGTTATAAATTTTATACATAACCAGATTGCCAGTAGCATCAACCATAATACCTTTGACTACCAACTACATAGAAATTAATAATGATTAAATGAAACTTAAAGTGGAGAATAGAATATTTCATCTAGGATCCATCCTTAATTCAAGAAATGCCTCCTACTTCATTGAATAGCCTAGATGTCACGAGTATGGAAACAATTTATAGAATTTACAAGGTCAGCAAGGAAGAAAATAATCTGCCCCAAATCACACCAGTCTTTAAGTAGTGACTTTCTCAAAAACTTTCAGGCAATGACTACCTATTTTTTTATTCTTCTTCCATTATCCTAAAATATATTTCATATCTTTCCAATGTGTCATCATGATATGTTGTCTTTCTGCCAGTTGGATTCAGAGGATTAACTGCTTAATAATACAAATATTTCAGAGTCTGAAAATTTATCATTCATACATATTGTCTGCAAACAGGAACAATTTGACTAACTTCTTTCCAATTTATATACTCCTTATTTCTTTCCCTTGCCTGATTGCTCTGGCTAAGACCTCCAGTACTATGTTGAATAAGAATGGTAAAAGTGGGCAACCTTGTCTTGTTCTAGACCTGAGAGGGAAAGCTTTCAACTTTTCCTCCTTCAATATGATGTTAGCTGTGGGTTTGTCCTATAGGGTTTTATGGTGTTGAGATAGTTTGCTTCTATACCTAATTTGTTGAGAGTTTTTATCATTAAAGGATGCTGAATTGTATTAAATGCTTTTTCTCCATTTATTGAGACGACTACAGGGTTTTGGTCCTTGATTCTGTTCATGTGCTGCATCATATTTACAGATTTGAGTATGTTGAACCATCTTTACATCCCCAGGATAAATATAACTTGATCATGATAAATGATATTTTTAATGTGCAAGAATTTTTTTATTAACAGAAAGGGAAGGGAAGCTGCTTTGATATTATGAATTAAGACAAACCTATCTGAATATATATATTGTGTTGGTACGTAAATCAGCTTGAGACCATACTTCTCAAGGGATAAAAGGAGATGAAATTCTGCATTTTATAAAGTTGCCTATAAAAAATTGATCACCAAAATGAAATATCAACCTTTTCTACATCTTTCTATTCTCTTTTTTTTTATACCTTTGTCCTCGCCATTCTTATTTTTGTGTGGTTCACTAATTATTTTCCTGAACTTTGTATTTTGAAAGTTTTAGCAACATAAAGGCTTAAAGTATTAGATATGTATGTGGGGAGGTTGAATGTCAAAATGCTATTTGTACAATGTTTGTAATTAGGGGACATACCTTGTTAGTTCCAAACACCAACTCAAAAGTAGAAATTTGAAAAACCCCATTTATAATTTGAGAATTATTATAATATTTTTAATATACTTTAATATCTATTTCATATCTATTTTGATTTAGAGATGAAAACTAATAAGTCCATTGATATATTGACATATTACATTGAAACTAAATAAGTCAATTGACATATGTGATTAATCAATTTGTCATTCTTTCTTATAAAGTAGTGGCTTTCAAGCTGAGATCCATGAATCCACTGAAATTATAAGCCCAATTTTATAAGCAGATATATAAGTGTACACACAGAGAAGGAATATAAATTGTGTGCTCTCTCTTCTCTACTGCTATCCCTTCTCTACCACTATATTTACTCTACTAATGTAAATATTTCAGTTTTCTTCTTTTTTGAAACAACCATATATATATATATATATATATATATATATATATATAATAAATATAGAGGAGGAAGAGATTATTTTTATTTGCTTGTGTTAAATGCTTTAAGAAGGCACTGTTGGGACCCTATAAGAACTATGGAATTATTTTTTTTCTTATTCTCACTTCCTTTGGTCTGGGCTGTATGCCTGTGGAGTAACTTCTAGATTACCCTTCCCCAAGTCTGTCCACCTTTTACCTTCCCCCCCTTCCCCAGCCATAACTGTCTTCAACATCACTCCCTAACAACCCTGTCTTTTCTCTTAATTTCAACAGCCAAGAATAATGCAGTTTTGTCTTGTGGATTATTCAGGCATCCAGGTCTAAAATTATATAGAATATGTGTGTCTCTGTGTGTACATATGTGTATGTGAATGTATTAATAGATGTACATCATTTCTTCTTAAATGTCTCAACTGAAGTTGAAAATTGTTTCTTATCTTGGGGAAAACCTAGATAATTATTTTCGTATTCCATGTTAATTTGAATCAGTAAATCACAGTAGATGCCTAGCATGATCAGTTAGTTTTACATTGATCCTGCCAGTTTGATTAAAAAATCTGTTGTTAGCTTGACACTTGCAAAACTGAGGCCAGGATTTGTGTTTAGTTCTTTCTTCTTACTCACTGAAGGGGAGAATCAAATGAAGGCATTCTTTAAAGTTACCATCTGAATGAGGCATAATATATAATTCATAAACTATTCTTATAATTGTCTTTCATGAGAAGAAAATGTTAGTGAGTGAGTAGATTGTAAAACTTACCTCTTCATTATATAGCTAGCACAGTAGGTTCCCAGCACAATATTGTAAATTTTTTCTCCTCTCATTATCCCAGGTCATTTATTTCATCTTAAATAGGTCTAGCTGCTTAGTAAAGGCTGGACTAAGTCTATACTGAGCCTTAATAAATCTTCTCATTCAAAATAAAAAAAAAAAGTCTACATGTCCTTCTTCACAGAGTAACAAAAGAAATAGAAATTTTGAACAAGAAATGTCAACCTGGGGAGCAAATCTAGTGGGAGTCTTAATAAAGGTTAGCATTTATTGAGCTTTTATGCTTACTTTATGTAATGCTTATTACAACCCAGTGAGTAGGAGTATTATCATCCTTGTGTTATGCATGATGAGACTGAGGCTAAGAGAGTTTGAATAACTTGCTTTCATTTATATAGCTAGCAATTGTGAATGCCAGGATTCTAACTCCGTAGGGTTATATTGAGGATTTAAGAAGCTGGTACAGGTAGAGCAGTGACAGCCGTAGCAACAACAGCAGAGCTCTTTCTGCTCATCAACCTACATATCTTTTCACTATAGATTTTCATCCAGAGGCTACACAGACATCCTAATGTTACCTCTCAGTGTTTTTATTTGCATGACAATTGTGAGGTTGACTTAAAGCCTCCCATTTGTCTTATATATAATCTTCTTCATTATCTTGAAACTATTTTTATAGATTTACAACTCTAATTCCAACTTCATGATGCTGTTCCATTCAAAAGCCTTTCCTAGGGCCCTCTTTACTAGGTTAACCTGCTGCTCCCAAAGAGTTTCTCCTTTTCACACTTGGGGGATACGGATGCCCTCTGTGAAGAAATGGCATAGGGTTTAATAATGCTCAAAAATCTATTCTGGACCCAAGAAACTATGCATTTCCCTTAGCATTTCTTACTCCTCTGAGAGATACGCAATTCTCAGTCTCCTCCTCAATGCCAAACTACTGCTTGCTGCCCTGGCTTTTTTCCCAAAGACAAGTCTCAGGAACTGAGCCTGCCTTCTTCTCCTTTCTTCTCATCTTAGGGGTTTATAATTACAGGGCTTGGTTACAGAGTGTAATTCTTTTGCCTCACCTTTTGTGTTAGATAGTGAACATTTCAGTCTTTCTCCTTTGCTTCAGAAAACACCTCAGGGAAAACTACATTGATCAATGTCTCCTCATGGCCCTATATCGCAGCCAGACGATGCCCTCTTGTAAGTTAATCACGGGGTGTCCCTATTATCTCAAAAAGGCAAGATGTATCCCTGAAGACTTCCAAAGTAGGTAAAATTATTATTAGCTTTCTGCCTTTCTAAGAACCCCTCACAAGAAATAGTGATTGCCTTTGGCTGCATCTCAGCTATAGGGCTGGTCAATTCCTAAGCCCTGCTGGCAGCTCAGGTGTGAGAGCATGGACTTGTATGACTGAAAAAGACTGAAATGTCCATGAGGAGCCTTCATCCTGAGGCCCTCAGTGATGTCAATGTTTCCAATATTGTTTTCTCCTTAGAACTATGTGCTATTTCACAGCCTCCAGGAGGAGAGACTGTGCTGTTGTCTTTTCATGTATTTGAAACACACCTCCTGAGCTTTTTTAATCTAGAGGGAAGGAGATACTCTTTTATTTGACATGTGGAACACTGATATCGATCTGCTCCCTGAGTTTGAAAAAAGCCACTGCTTCCATCACTTTGACAAAGAAAGATAATAAACTCACTACAACTCTGCAAGCTAAAGGGGAACGCTGACAATTCTACGTCTCCACGATCACTCTCATCGTCTTTTTTATGAGCACTTAAATATACATTAGGCACTTTACATACATCAGCTCATTGAATCTTCACAGTAACACTGAAAGACGGTTGCTATTATCTTCACTTAATATTCATAGAAACTAGATTCAGAGAGCTTAAATAACTTGCATATGATGACACAAATATTAAGAGGCAGAGCTTTAATTCAAAGCCAATTTTTTTGGCAGGAGTGTTGATGCTCTTTCAGTCTGCTAGCATTTACAGAAAAACATTTTAGTGACTGTGAGACCATCAAGACTATTCTGAACAAAAAGTTATGGTTAATGAATTTTGTACATTAACTATATGGATACTTGATAACATGCCTGTTTTAACAGTGAATGAGTCTTAAAGGGGGCCATGTCATAGATGATCATGTAATTATATTGACCTTAATGATCTTTACTCTGTTGGACAACTTCAATTACTTTTTCTTAAAGATCATGAAGGATAAAATTATAGATATTATTCATTGTCTAAAAATTTCTCAATATATAAATCTGGACATATAAGACAGGCCCCAAAAAAGTCTCCTCTTTTCCTGAATTCATGTAGCATTGAATAAGTTTTTACCATTCATATGGCTAGTTGGTCATATGACAATTATTTTAAATTGCTAATATGTGTGTGTGTGTGTGTGTGTGTGTGTCTTTTTTTTTTTTCTGAGACAGAGTCTCACTCTGTTGCCCAGGATAGAGTGCTGTGGCATCAGCCTAGCTCACAGCAACCTCAAACTTCTGGGCTCAAGCGATCCTCTAGCCTCAGCCTCCCGAGTAGCTGGGACTACAGGCATATGCCACCATGCCCGGCTAATTTTTTCTGTATATTTTTAGTTGTCCAGAAAATAGTATGGAGATTTCTCAAAAAAATTAGAAATAGATCTACTATATTATCCAGCAATCCCACTATGGGTGAGAAATTAAATAAAAATGAAATCACTATGTCAAAGAGATATCTGCACTATTATTCACAATAGTATTATTCACAATATGGAATCATTCTAAGCATCCATGAAAGGAGGAATAGATAAATAAAATGTTGTATATATGCACAGTGGATTACAATTCAGCTATGAAAAGGGAATTCCTCTCATTTAAGACAACATGGATGAACCTGGAGGATATTATGTTAAATGAAATAAGCCAGACACAGAAAGAAAAATACCACATGATCTCACTCATATATGGAACCTAAAAAATGATCTTATAGAAGTAGAGACTAGAATGTTGATTACCAGGGGCTGAGATGCTTAAGGGGTAGGGAGTTTGGGGAGATGTTGGTTAAAGGATACAAAATTTCAGTTACATAGGAAGAATACGTTTAAGATATCTATAGTACAACATGGTGACTAGACTTAATAACCATGTGTTGTATTCTTGAAAAAATGCTAAGAGAGATGTTAAGTTTTCTCATCACAAAAATAATAACTATGTGACATAATACATATGTTAATTAGCTAGAATTAGTCATCCCAAAATGTATTTATGCTTCAAAACATCTGTACATAATATATACAATTTTACCTCAATTTAAAAATAATTAATTAAAAATGATTAAGTAGATATTAGTACATTTAAGTTAAACATTTTTGCATGACAAAAGGTATTAAAACAATGTTGAAAAACAAGCTTCATACAGGAATAAATATTTACAATGCTACCCAGAATTATTAAGAATTTTAAAAATCAGTAAAAAAAGATGAGAAAACTAATGGAGAAATAGATAAGAGACATGAACTCCAGTTAACAAAAGAGCAATTTGAATGGCCAGTAAACATAGAAAAAGATGTTCAAACTCAGTGATAATCAGAACAATAAAAAGTAAAACAGAGAGCTATCACTTCATACCGATCATATTGGCAAAACTTTAGAAGTCTGATAAATATTACTAAAGACTTGAAATGGGAACCCTTACTTTTCTGATGAGTTTATAAATTTATATCACCACTTTAGAGATTTATTTGGTATTATATAGTAAATTTGCATATATAGTAGATTTGCATACCAAGGAGGAAACAATTTCAATTAAAAAGAAATTCTTAAACAGTGCAAATAGAGATATGTCAAATTTATTGTCATGTATTATTAACAAAGAATTTAAAAGAACCTAAATATTAATTTGTAGATAAATGGAAAGGTAAGTCATAAATAGACAGCAACTAAAACAGATGAATGAGGTCTACATGTATCAATGATCTTTTCATTGATATAGTGTATTCCATTGTGTGACTATGTCACAAGTTATTCATTCTTTAGTCTATGGACACTTATGTTGCTTCCTATGTTTTTATTAAACTATTGTGGCTTCATTTAAATTTCTTCTTTATGTCTCTCCATATACATGAGTGAAAATTTCTCTAGGGTAGTAATTTTCAAGTTATAGGATTGAATACACTTAGTGGATCATGAAATCAATTAATAACTACCATTCTAAAGATGGATTATTTACCCTTAACATAATATATGTATACAGAGTATACTTCATGAAACTATTTATTTGTTATATTTTTCTCTGTGTTTTATATAGTATATATATACACATATATATATATATTACATATATATAATCTATATATCCACACATATATGGATACACTGGGGTACTTTGTAAGCTTTGTTATTGCCATTTGCAGTCAGAAAGTTTGAAAGGCACTATCCTAAGGCACATCTTTAAGTCATGGACAATTATTAGTTCATATAGTATATATATCTTAAACTTTAGTACATAAGGACATATTTTCCAAAATTAGTTATACTGATTTACTCTCCCCATAACAGAGTAAAACAGTGTTGGTTACTTTACATGCACATAAACATTTGATATCGTTACACTCACCATCCTGAAAAATAGAAATGATATATCTTCATAGCCTTAATCTGTCTTTCTATGCTCATTAATGAGCTTGAACAATTTTTCCATGATTATCACCCATTTGTTTTTCTTCTTTGAAAGACCTGTTCTCGTCTTTAGCCAATTTTAAACTGAGATTTCATGAGTGGGTGTCTGTGTGTCTATGTGTATGTTTCCTTTATTGACATATGAGAGTTTAAAATTATAATCTTTTATAAAAGTGGAATATTTAAACCCAAATGTATTTTATTTTAAATCCCATACTATTAACACTTTTATATTACTTTACTTTACTCATTGATTTCCACCTTGTTCCTAAGGATAAACCTCTTCAGTTGTATATGGTTTGGAAAGGACATAGAAAAAGCATATTCTGCATACTAATCCTTTATCAATCATATATTCTAGAAGTATTTTTCATATCTAGAGGTTTGTCTTTTCACTTTCTTTATGGTAATTTGATAACCAGAAGATTATGATGTTAATGTAGTCTAATTCATCAATGTTTTTCTTTATGTTTATATGTATTTTATAGGTTTATTTAATAAATGTTTATATCCTTAGATCATTACTTTTTCTATATTATTTTCTTGAAATTTTTATATTGATTTGGGAGTTTGGTGTGGGGTAAAGGTCTAATTTTATTTTTTCCATATCTTATACCCAATTGCCCCAGCACTATGTCTTGTAAAATTCTCCCTAAGCCCCAGTTAGTAACCTGCAATGCCACTTACTGTCATGAGATGTATGTGTGCATGTATATATGATAGATATAACTACACATAAGTTACATATAAATATATATTTTTAATGGATTTTATTCTTTCACTTGGGCTACTTGTTTATTTTTTGCCAATATCATGCTCTGTTGGTAATTATAGCTCTATAATAAGTTCTGATATCCTTAAGTTCTAGACCTTGTTTTTCTTCAGGATTTTTTTAGCTAGGCCTGCTATTTTGAACTTCTTTTTTTTATTTTTTTATTTTTTTTATTTCAGCATAATATGGGGGTACAAATGTTAAGGTTACATGCATTGCTATTGCCTTCCCTCCCCCCTCGAGGCAGAGCTTCAAGCATGTCCATCCCCCCGACAATGCACAATGTACTTGTAATGTATATATATAAACCCATCCCCTCCTCCCTACCTGCCCCACATCTAATTTTTTTTTTTTTAACATTTTGGTTAGATTTTATAACTTTGCCTTTATCTAGCAAAGGTTAGAGTTATGCCCTTCCTCTCCACACTGTTCACCACATCCCTCAGATGTGGGTCTATTTTCCCACCCCCGAATATCTGGTTAGCACCACCACCCTTTGAGCACCATATTGATAATCGGTCAGTACCAATGTGACAGCGAGTACAAGTGGAGCCCATTTTTCTGATCCTGTGTCACCTCACTTTGGAAATGAACAGAAACTTTTCCAAAGAAGACAGAATAATAGCCAGCAAATATATTTTAAAAATGCTCAACATCTCTAATCATTAGAGAAATGCAAATCAAAACCATAATGAGATATCATCTAACCCCAGTGAGATTGGCTGGTATCAAGAAATTCCAAAACAACATATTCTGGTGAGGATGTGGAAAGACAGGAACACTCTTACACTGCTGGTGGGACTGCAAATTAGTGCAACCTTTGTGGAAAAGAATTCAGAGATACTTCAAATAGCTAAAAATAGAAATACCATTCGACCCAGCAATAACATTATTAGGCATCTACCCAAAAGAGCAGAAGACATTCTATTATAAACACATCTGCACCTGAATGTTTATGGCAGTACAATTCACTATTGCAAGGACGTGGAAACAACCCAAGTGCCCGTCAATTCATGACTGGATTATTAAAATTTGGTATATGTTTACAATGGAATATTACTCAATTCTAAGAAGCAACAGTGAGCTATCACTGCTTATGTTATCCTGGATTGAGTTTAAGCCCATTATCCAAAGTGAGGTGACACAAGATCCGAAAAATGAACTTCTATATCATTTTACAATTAGCTTGAGAAGAGACTAAAAGTAAGAAAAACGAATTAGATTTTGTTTGTAATTATTATGAAACCATAGAATGATTTTGGTAGAATTGACATCTTTATAATCTTAAGGCTTCCATTTTTTGAACATGTTATAACTCTTCATTTGTTTAGGTCTTCTGGAATGTATGTTAATAGTATTTTATTATTTTCCTCTATGGAGGTTTTCTGAATCTTTTGTAAAATTTATTCCTAGAGACTTGATATTTTGGAAAGATAAATGCTATATATGATAGTACAATTTCTAATTTTTAATTATACTGTAATATATATGGACAATTGATTTTTATTTATTCCCTTGGGACACTGCTACTTTGCTTGATATCTAGGTACTTCTTACTAAACTCCAATAATTTTTTGGTGTTTTTTATTTTCTCTGTCTGCAATCATATCAACTGTAAATAATGAGTTTTTCTTCCCTCTTTCCCTTTCTTTCTTTCTTTCTTTCTTTCTTTCTTTCTTTCTTTCTTTCTTTCTTTCTTTCTTTCTTTTCCTTTCTCTTTTTTCTTCTCTCCTCCCCACCTTTCTTTTCTCTTTTCTTTCTCTTTTTTCCTTTCATTTTTTCCTTCTCTCCCTTCTAGTTTTATTTCCTTATATTGTCTTACTCTGCTGACCACAACTTGCAATAAAATGTTGAACAGAGGTGGTGATAGTGGACATCTTTGCCTCTTTTCTACTCTCAAAGGGAAAGCTTTCAATGTTTCACCCTGAAGAATATTATCACTTTTCTTTAGTTTTTTTGTAGATTATCAAGTAAGGAATGTCCCTCTCTATTCCTCATTTGCCAAGAATGTGTATTTTTAATCATGAAAAGATGTTAAATTTATTTGGACTCTTGATCTGCATTTTTTAGAAGACTAGCTTTTCCTTCTAATTGGTTCATATGATGAATAGCATTCATGGATTCTTTTCCTAAACTAAACATTTGAGGCTACAAAATTCCCTCTCTCGGTAGTGATTATACAGTCTGTGACACTGATATTGTGGCACTTCTGGATTTCACCTTCATGTGGGAGCTCCATTCACTCATCCAAACGGAAATTTATGAATGCTAGAGTTTGACAAACATTCCTAGGCTGAAACACACTGAAAGTTTGCTTCTTTACATTACTGTTATCACTTTTTGGCCTCAAAGTGTTCATTACTTTCTTACTAGATCATGTTGCATTTAGAAAGCCGTTTTTAAATATTTTACCTACCATACTAAGTTGTATCTAACAGCCTGGTTTTTCAGAATATCTGGTACACTTACTGTTAGAAACAGAAGTCTAATGTATTATTTATTTTTATTTTTACAACAATCTGAAGTAAATATGGCAAACTGTCAAATTGTGTTTCATTTGAGTGACACACACATAGGTGTTTGTTGTATTTTTCTGTAATTTTTGCATATTTTTTAATAATAAAAAATCAATTATTTTGTTTTTTTTTAAGATTTATTCTGCTAATCAGCGAGAGCATTCAGCACATTTAAAAATCTTTGACTTTCCCTTTCCTTTCAATTACTCTCATTTCCCTTCATTGTCAAAGTCATTTTCCCTGCGGCACTTCTGAGACGGAAGGCGCACCCTTTTCATCTCCTGTTTGGTGGTGGGAAACCCCAGAGCGATCAGCAGAAGCCTAAGGGCATGTCTGCTGTTTTTGTCTACAAACGCTGGTGACTATTAAATCTTCATATTCACTTTATAAGATTTTTAAATTTCTTTGTGAAAGTCATCTGCTCTCTCTTTCCTGTTTTCTGGGGACTAGGGGAGCTTTTCTCTAAAACTTTAAGTCACAAGTGAAATCTAACTATAACCCAAAGCAGCGGATGCCAAGTTATATGTAGGGAATTAGAAAGCTAAAGCCACTGTATTTCTACTCTGCCCCAAGCTAGCTCTCAATTGTGAATGCAGCTTTTCACTTTTTACTTCCTTGTTTCTGCTTCCAAATGCAGGTTGAAGTTTTTTGTCTGGGACAGAACTACAATTTGTGTCAGCAGGATATGCCCAGAAAGGATGCCATCTGTTAAATGACTCACTATTAGAGAAAGGACCCATATGACGGGATTTTAGGGGCTGAACTTTGTAAAACTGAGCACTCATAAAAGGAACCCTGTCAGTTTCACAGGGATGTTTTAGGGTTAGGATTGCAACCACACCAGAACAAGCATGAAATCTGATTAAATTTAAAATACACTTTCATTGTTATTTTTCAAATATATCCATCTCCATATCTTTATCTATTGGTATATTGGAAGAATGATGGGGAGATTTTTCTGTTTCTAACTACATATACAGACCTAAAGTGTTTTTCCTCTTGAATAATTCCAGAACCATTGATGTGTGATTCTTTTCTTCAGAATACATTGTGTGTGCTACATGTAGGATTTTACATATATTCATTTTGGTTCTGCTCTTTTGGGAGAATCTTTATAACTGAAAGAATCAAAAGTATAAAAATTCAGTGCTGATGTATTTTTCAGTCTCCAGTATAATTTGAGTATCCTCATGCATTTTAAGAGATCAGAAGATGAAAAGATTAATTTTCTTTTTCAACTATATTTTATTTTTTAAAAAACAAAGGTAAGCAGCAGTAACAGCAAGACTAAAGAATAATGAAATTAGACAGAATGTGGCATCACATGTTTGGCACAGGAAAAACTTTCCAATTTATATTAGTCCAATAAAAGGTTTTGATTTGGCTTTTTAATGTGCTAGGAAACATAATAGCTATTTCTGATTTTTAGTGCATTTTCATCTTTTGGTCTTTTATTGTTATTCCAGAAAATTCATTCACTCTCTTCACATTATGTTTTTTTCCAAATCAAATCCCAGATAAAGTACAGCTCTATGTTTATGGGAGATAATAAAAACCATAGCTCAGGATGATGATACATATGTGACTTATGTTTAGCTGCATTGTTTTATGATAGAGCTTCAGAAGGCAGAAAAGGATAAGTGCTATAAAAAAGGAAAATGCATTAGTGTTTTTGGTAGACCATACATAAACATTAGAGGCATCAAAAATAAGTGAGATAGCCATATGAATAGAATTTTAAGTGATAACAGAAATGTTTCTACGAATTAAAAGAAGCATTTTAATACTACAAGGTGATAATTTTATTTATTGCTTATTTTGATCTCTCCATGTGCATTTTTCTTGAGCTACTCAAGAGGAATCTAAATATTGGCATTTAAACAATCCTGGCCTGTATTTTATTGAAAAATTGGAGTTCTCTTGAGTAATACAGAACTGATTCATGAATGCACCTTTTCAGGGATCTTAAAGGGATTGGACTTCTTTTAATTCTACAATTTCTGCCTGCTGCTTTTCTTCTTCTATCTCCTTCTTTCATTCAATAATACTGTACTTTTTTTTTCTATTTTTTGCTTTGAAATATGCATATACATACATACTCTCCCACATTTAATTAGTAAGTCAAGATGGTTTAAGGAAATAACATGTTTTTTTTAAAGAGATGGGATCTAGTTCTGTCACCCATGCTGGAGTGCAGTGGTGCAATCTTAGCTCACTGCAGTCTCGAACTTCTGGGCTCAAGTAATCCCCCAGTCTCTGGGATTATAGGGGCCCCAGGGGTCTGGGATTATAGAACCACCATGCCTGGCTAAGGAAATATTTTAATGACCAGAGTATAAAATCAAATTTGTTTTCCAGCAACTAATCACTTGAATGTACTAAAATCCCTCCACAACTAAGAAGTCAAAAAGCAACTCAAAAAATGAAATCATCTTATAACTGAAGGTTTGTACACTGTGACCAGTATCTCCCCTCATCCCCAAACCTCTGGTAACCACCATTCTACTCTGTTACTATGAGTTCACATTTCTTTCTTTTAGATTCCACATGTAAGTGAGATCATACAGTATTTATCTTTCTGTGTCAGGCTTATTTTACTTAGCAAGATTTCCTTTTTCAAAGCTGAATAATATTCCATTGTGTATATGTTTTCTTTTTCCATTCATCTGTCTATAGACACTTCAGCTGTAAGACGAATAAGTATAGAGACCTAATGTACAGCATGGCGACTGTAGTTAATAATAATGTACTGTGCACTGAAATTTGCTAAGAGAAAAGATCTCAAGCATTCTCAACATGTTAAAAAAATGGTAACCATGTGAGGTGATGTATATGTTAATGAGCTTGTAGTAATCATTTCATAATGTATACATATATTAAAACATTGCATTGTATACCATAAATACATACAATTGCTTTTGTCAATCATACCTCAGTAAAGCTGTAAAAAAATGAAATTAGCATTCTTTTTAAAAACTTTTACCTTCCATTTAGGAATTTATAGATGACAGGGTTTTTTTTTTTTCTTAGTATTTAAATATATTATTCTTAGTATTTAAATATAATATTCTCTGCCTTAATTGTAGACTTTAAAAATTCCCCGAGTAGCAAAAGTAAATTGTCAAAAATATATTGATATAAAAAAAGAAATGAAAAGGAAGAGGAAATAAAAATAACCCCTACCACCACTTGCAAATTGTTTTAAACATGCAGAATTATTATTTCAGCCACCCATATTTATTTCATATGAACTCTTGTTTGTTATTAAAATTCTTGAGTCTTAACTGTTAATATTTATAGACTTCAGACCCATAAATTGTTTCTTGTGTTTCTCTTCTCTTACATATCTTTTATCAATAATGAATGCTATTCTTCTGGTAGAGCTAGTAAACTTTCTTATTGAGGATATGAGGGTTAGAAGACAAGGCTAATGATCATACTTAATACTAGAAAATTGTACATTTTTTACTTTACCATTATACAATATATCCATGTAGAAAAATGTACATTCTTTATATTACTTCACATCACATATCCTCTAAACTGTTTAGGGCTAGAGTAAATGGTTACATAAGAGAACATCCATCATAATATGATAATCTAATGTGATCAGTGGAAAAGAAAGAAGGTAAGCTAGTAACTATTAGTGAGATCCATAAACCATTTCCTGTCTTTTCACAAGAACTCTCAACAAATATTATTATTACTATATTTGTGATCAATTATTTCAAGACCAGTTTTAATCTAAGGTGATTAAAAACCTATTATCATCCAATTACTTGACAAAAGACAACTTCAGATTTGTATTTTTAATACTGACTCCTTTTTTAATGATGGGTTACATAACAAGTTCTCTGCAAATTATGTTAATTGCTAAGCACATTTCTGGTTTGGGGAAATATCTTATCTGCTTTTGTATTAAATAGTTATTTCTCAAGCTTTGTACAATCTCTATACACTTTGATGGAATGCTTTTTGTTTCCACTTCAAGTTTGGTTAATGTTTTACTATTATTATTATTATTATTATGTGATAGTATGTCTCATGTGATACACTAGTGCCTCCATTTCTTCCTTTCTTCCTTCCTTCTTCCCTTTCCTCCCTTCTTTTTGAGAAATGTTGACAAAAATTCACTTAATTAAAATAACATTCTGAGTTTGATTTAATTTGCCAGAGATAACAAAATAATGTGCTTTTATATAAGCTGATTTACCTTTGAGATTGTTCCAATTAAGGATAGACTCTGTCCCTGAGTTTTTGTGTTACTAATCACTGAGGGGTAGATTTTCTTTACTTTGGATTTCACAGCATGTACCATTGCTCTACACCTACCTGGTGTTCTGTATAATCTGCTTGTGCTAGAGAGTACAAATTCCATAGTCAAAGTGAAAATGGACACAGAGAACCAGGAAGCCATAAAAAGATGCATTTATAATAAATAAAAATACAAATATTAACAACCCTGTTTGTTCTACCTAAAAACTCTATGGAATCATTTCATAAGTATAGCATTGAAATAATAAAAAATAAATAAAAACTATGTAAGATTGTTAGCAGCAGTTTCTCTTACATTTTTTCCCAATTTTCTAGACATATATGATGACACTTGGAAGCATTTTTCACTGTATGAATTTAAACATTTCCTTCACACAATCCAGCAAAGTATGAGAATAAGCATAATAGGGCTTTGAGTTGAGGAAAGTCAGTATAAAATGTGATTTTGTGGTTTTAGGTTATAGTGGCTATTTGTTCATGAATCTTATTCTGCCTGTGTCTCATTTACAACCCTCAAATCCGTATCTCTGCATTTCCCCCACCAAATCCCTTTTTAAATCTTCCCTGTTGTTCAACCCTGCAGACTCCTCTTTCCCAGTGCTGTCCTGGTGTCATTCTCTTTTTATGGCCAAACTTCACTATATACTGAGTGAAGGACAGTGCTACTTTTAACAGATAGGGTCTTGGCTGTGCCACTAATTAACTGGTGCCCTTGAGAAAGTCACTTAACCTTGTTGAAATATAGTTTCCTCAATTATAATGCATTTACAGTTTCCTATATGACCTATGATCCAGCTCTCTGAAGTTTTGTGATTCATTTGAGCTTGTGTTCTTTTTTAGTCTAAACCTCATTATCTTCAGACTCTATTCTTCTTTGCAAATCCAGGTGTTCAATCATATAGGTAAAAGAGAAGTAGGATTAAGAAAGTCATGAGGGAAACAACTTAGATAAGAAATATTGTAAGAAAAGCCATGGCAAAGAAGATTTAAAGTCTTTCCCTCAACTTTTTGTCTTTCCATTGTATCTCCAAACAGTCATATCTTTCATATACATTCCTTCAGCAAACATTATATAACACCTTCGAAAGACCACCACTTGTCAGGCTCTTGGGACCCAGACATGAACTAGATGAAGAATCAGTCTCAGGAAGACACAGGCAAGAAAGCTGACATTTTCTCTAACTGAGCAATGCACAAGCTGTTATAGGCACACATAGGAGATATATAAAGATATTAAGATCCCAATAGCCTAGAGAAATTATTCCTGAATCTTCCCTGGTCTTCCTCTTGTATTTTCTGAGCCTACCCATCTTCCTCTTAATCCCTCATTATAGTCTAGTGCTCGCAAGTGGGCTCTGGAGTCAGACTTCCTGCAAAGATATCTCGGCTCCTTCATTTAGTTACTTTGTGGCCCAGGGACGTGTTTTAACCTCTTTATCAGTTTTCTCATCTGTAAAATGGGAATAATGATAACTGCCTAGGTTGTAAGGTTATGAAGGCTAAGTGAAAGAAATGTATATTTTAATATAATGTTTAGTATAGTTCTTGACACATAATAATAAACATAATAAACAATGAAAAATTAATTTTTTATATAATTCCCTCTACTTTTGCGCTCCCAAGTGTTTTAAGAAGACATTGGCTGAATCTTTAAACTTTGAAATGTTTCTATTCAAAATATTCTTCTCTTCATAAATCATTTTTGGCTCTAAACTCAATGATAGCAAGTATCATCCTTTTTGTATGTCTGTGTTTTAATTATATTTTCAAATTCTAGGACAATTTTAATACAAATAAATATTAAAAGAAAGAAGGGAGGCAGGAGTTATTTGCATTATTGAAAACATATACATGTCAATAAACAGGTAGAAATTTCTTAAATTTATTACAACAAGATAAAGATGATATAGATAAAGCAATAATACTACTCCTTAGCTAAAACCAGAGTATCATTACTTTTCTTCAGCATCCATCCTTCCAGAGCCATCCAGACAAAAGATCCCCATCTACTGGAGAATGATTGAACAGCACCCAACAAATATATTCCCTATGTATTTTAGGGGGAGTGTATTTAATTTCATTTAAAAATACATACCAAGAAATGTCATATTTGGGTATTTTTTGTGGGATCTTGTTCAAGAGGAAGAAATTATTGATACAGAGTTGCAGGGAAGTAGTGAGGGGAAAACTCTCACATTTTACTTAATTTTCTACCATTTTGCTGCCATATTATTCAGTTAGCATGTGCTACTTTTTGGAATTAAAATATGGTTTATAAAAAGTTCAACCATTATGAATATGGGTTTGCTTCAACCTTCCTTCTCCTTCTTTTACGTTATAGTTTTAAGGCCCAACAAAATGTGTTTTCTTCCTTATTTAATATTTTACAAGACCTTCAATAGGCAAGCTTTCTGCAAGGTTTTGCTTAAGTTATTTTCTCTTTACTAATACTTTTCTGCTTTTCTCTTTACTAATGCTTATTCCCTCAAGAAATCCCATATATGGCAATGTGGAATTTGTGACTCATACAATGTGGCTTATTGGTGAATGAAAGGGTAATACCCATCTTTTAAAAATATTTTATCAGGCCAGACACAGTGCCACACGACTGTAGTCCCAACAATTTGAGATGCCATGGAATGAAGAATGCTTGAGCCCAGGAGTTTGAAGTTGCAGTGAGCTATGATGACACTACTGCACACTAGCCAGGACAATAGCATGGGACCATATCTCAAAAAAAGAAAAAAAAAATGCTTTTAAAACTTGCTTCTTACTCCACCCACTCAAGCCTTCTAAATCAATGTATTTGCAAACCATTCTATGAAGAAAAGGATTGAGGAAGAAGAGAAACATTAACTTTTCCTAATAAAGAACATTTAACTCTTTTTGTAATTTCTACTTATAGTTATTTGAGACCTGTGAGGTGCCATTTTTTCACTGTTCAGCCTTTTCTACAATTTTTTTTTTTCTTTTTACATTCTTAGAGATTATCTCCAGAGTATTTTTTGAGTGTGACTTTCAGTAGAAGGATTTCTTACATTCGTTATGTTCATAAGCTGGTGAAAATATGGTTCTGGCCAGACTTCAAGCAGAGTTTAAAATGAAGAAAATCTAGAAGAATCCCCAAATCACAAATGTTGTAAGAATAATACAGAATATATGAAAAAGTAGAAGGACAAGGGCAATGACAGCCTTTGACTTGCCCAATCATCTAAAAAGGTGTCAGCAAACTTTTTCTTCAAAGGCCAGGTAACAGATATTTTTTGGCTTGCAGACACTGAATAGCTACTGAGCTTTGCCATTGCAGCACCAAAGCAGCCATGGACAATACATAAATGAATGGGAATGGCTGTGTCCCAATAAAACTTTTTAAGAACTTGATTACAATATTTTCTGAGTAAAAGAACACAGCTCAAATCATGATTATAAATACATGAGAATCGGGTAGACTAAGGAGAGCTCTCATCCAGGAAATACATCCTACTTGAAACTTTTTGTTTCTCAAAATATGCAGGCCCATCCTTTACTTAACCCAGGACATATAAGAATCTACAGAAGCAGGTGGGAGACCTCAAATAATCCAGATAAGCCCAGGACTTTCCCATCCCCCTACCTGTGCCATTGGTATAAATGGTATAAATTCCTAGGCTTTATGCTGCAGACTATCTCCTTTGATCTGTTAAGACTTGCAACCAATGTTGTTAGTCTAGTTTTAGGGAAAACTCTAGATTACTCATAAAGGCACAACAATAATGAATGCTCCAGAAAGAAAAAGCTGAACATCCTAATTGTAGTGCTGAAATAAGCCTCTCTTACTTCTATGGACTTCCAGCTTTCATCCTTCTGTTAAGTCCCTTTTGGAGGTATTTAATAGCCCAAATGTTACACACATCGTATACTTGGTTCAATCTGAAAATCCATTCTGTCAGTGTTTGGCAGTTCTTTCACCTCTACCATGTATAGCAAGTAGGGGCCAGCATTTAATTTTAGCAATTAAATGCGACATGGTTACTTTGTGTTCATTAAGTGTTGGTGGATCAACCTACGTCTGCTTAGGTATGCCAAACAGCCTGAAGTAAAATTTCACAAAGAGCTTTTCCCTTTAAGTTTCTGCCTTTGGAGAGACATCCAGGCTTTATTTTTAGAATTTGTTTTTCATGCTACATAGTTCTGGGCTGGATAGATCAGTTGGTGTTAATGAGCCTGTGAGTGTTTTGCCAGAAACCTACATGTGCTTTTATTGTCCCCTCCAACTATTTTACTTCTCAAAAATACATGTCAGTGGTCAGAAGGATGGCTGGAAAAGCAGACATGGATAATTCCAAGAAGTTTCTCCTTTCTCCTTCCAATGGTGAAATAGTTTTCTTTCCTCCTTCCCCCTACCCCCCTTTTTTAAATGTCCTATCTAAAGTCTCGAGGTTACAGTTATTTCCCTCCAACATATTCTTTGCTATCATCAAGCTCATCCTTTTCCAGTGCTCCTTTGCTGCTCCTGGGAACAGGTGTCTTTAAAGAGAACTGTCATAGACTCATTATTTGACTTTTTGCTACTAGTAATTCCCTATCTTGCTCCTTCCCATCAAGTGCCGAGCTGGTTGTGAGTATATTTTGAACATTGCCTCCCTTTCTTGGCACCTCTTTCAGTCCTCACTGTTCTTCCCATTTTATGAAATTCCACACACTTGCCCAATTCAGGGGCATTTTATTGTTATTCCATCTTTTACCATTTTCTATGTTACCTGGCATGTGCTTTAGCCACCCTTTTTTTTCTAGAAATGTCTTTTTTCAGGGATTTACTTGACTTTTAAAAAGTAATATTGAGCACCCACTAAATCCTAGATAGTGAGATGGGGATATATAATTCGTAGTAATAATAATAACAACAATAATAATAACTTCTTATGGGGTGTATACTAGGGGTCAGTTAATGTTCTACATGTTTAGAAAAATGGAATTGTTTTATTTTCACTGGATACCAGGTATGAGATATGATTACACTCATAATATACCATGTCAAACTATCCCATTTGTCAATGATATGATCTTATATCAATAAAACTCTAAAGATTCCTCCAAAAGACTCCTAGAATTGATAAATAAATTCATCAAAGTCTCAGGTTACAAAATTAATGGACATAAATCAGTAGCATTCATACACACTAATAACAGTCAAGCCAAAGGGCAAATCAAGAACTCAACACCATTTACAATAGCTGCAAAGAAAATAAAACACAAATACTTTTAATGTGAAGCAGAGTGCAATAAATGCTAACCAGTGGCTCAAGAGAGATTGTTGGGAGGTTGCAGGCATTGCATTGAGACTGGGGAAATTAGATGAGTCTTCAAGGAGGAGGGGATAGTATTTTTACTGTCTCTTGAGTAGGTGAAATTCTTATAGGTAGATGTTAGAGGATAGTCCTAAACCAAAGGTATAAGCATAAGGAAAGATGGAGCTATGAACTGTGTTTGAGAAAAGTAGGGAATTTGATTTGCCTTGAGCACAGGATATGGACAGGGAAACAATGGGAAATAGTTTCAGGCCCTGAATCAAAGAAATTTTGACTTTAATGTGTGTTTCCAGTGGGGAATCCTTGAAGACTATTAGAAAGGGGGTGACTGATCAACCTGTACATTAGTAAGCTTGGTCTATTAGCAGCATGAAGGACACTGCATTTTCTTAATTCTGTTCTTGATATCACTTACTTTTCTTTTTCCTCTTTATCCTCCACTGTGGGTATTTTGCAAGGTTATCACTCCTTGATAATTATTCATTATATCTTGACAGATTATCTTTTTTCCTTCACTCACTGCCCTCGTTTTGTAGCCTGATTGTCAAATTTCCGACTTTTTCTTTATCTACTTTCTAAGGAATCCAGGTATAATACTTTGAAATGATATGTTACTGAACTTGGAGGCAGCAGTGGGGAGGAAAGAGGAGAGGACAGGATTGGAGTACTCTAGGCCAAGGGTCAAAAAGGAGAGACATTTCAGTGATAATTCTATGATTCTAAAGACTTTAATTTAGAAAAGTGAAAGAACAACAGATAAAATACGGCTATTGCAGAAACAGCTGGTTTATAATGAAAGATGATGTCTTTTTTAAGATCTATGAGTGTGAAAATCATATAGTCATTCAACAGATTTTTTTTTCCTTTTTTCTTTTTTGAGACAGGGTTTCGCTCTGTTGCCCATGGCTAGAGTGCAGTAGTGTCATCATAGCTCACTGCAATCTCAAACTCCTGGGCTCAGGTGATCCTCCTGCCTCAGGCTCCCAACTAGCTGGGACTACAGGCACACACCACCATGCCCAGCTAATTTTTCTATTTTTTTGTAGAGATGAGATCTCTGTATATTGCCCAGGCTGGTCTCAAACTGCTGACTTCAAGCTATCCTCCTGCCTTGGCTTCCAAAGTGCTAGGATTAGAAGTGTGAGCCACTGTGCCCAGCTTCAACACATATTTCTTAACTAAGATGCTTCCTGGGATGCTGCAGAAAGGAGAGTGGCACAATTTCAGGAATCTTTACAACTCTATTGTAATTTATCTGTTTCTATAATTGCAAGAAATCAGAACTTTAAATATATATATATACACACACACACATGCATGTGTGTATACATATATATACACACACACACATACACACACATACACAAACACACACACATTAGCATTAAGAAGCCTAGGAAACTATATTTAGACAATGCTTTAAACTATTCATGCAATTGCATTTCCCTGCTATTTTCTGAGCTACAATCTATTCACATTAATATTCTAGTATAAGCATCTGTTTGCTTAATTAAACAACATTCTTTGGTCATCCATATTTGTCATTTTAAGTTCAATAAAGATCACTGGGATGTGACCTGCAACATTCTTTCTAAAATGTTTAGTATTTTGCAGGGTAAAATTACTAAATCATGAATTCCAGAGACCTATCAACAGCTCATGAAGTATGGTGTTGGGTTAAATTTTGCTCTTCCTGGGAATGTCTTAATGAATGGGCAAGAAACTGTCTTTATTCATTTTGTGTTTTCAAAACATTGTTTTTAAATGAAATCATGGATCTTTAATATTTAATGAATAAACATGTTCATGGAGAGCATTATTATTTATTTGTAAGATGAATTTAGTTTGTTGAATAGTTTTTTTGTAATGTGAATATGCCCATCTTTTATACACTGAAACACAGTTTCCTATTCTATACTATCAACATAGAGTGAATTATATTTTAAAAGAAAATAGACTATACCACTTTTGAGGAGTCATATAGTCCTCCTACAAAATTAAACCTGTAACCAAAAAACACCAACACCCCTCAAACAACAATAACAACAACAAAAATAACAACAACAGACTCAGGACCTTTGAATTCTGTGACACATAACCTAGTTTTTTCCATAGCCTCCTGGAATAGGATGGCTAATATCCTTATTTTTTATTTTGTGTTTAACACTGTCAAAGAAAAATTGCAGGCTGGGAATGGTGGCTCATGCCTGTAATCCTAGCACCATGAGAGGCTGAGGCAGGAGGATTGCTCGAGGTCAGGAGTTCAAAACCAGCCTGAGCGAGACCCTGTCTCTACTAAAAATAGAAAGAAATTAATTGACCAACTAAATATATATATATACAAAAAATTAGCCAAGCATGGTGACACATGCCTGTATTCCCAGCTACTTGGGAGGCTGAGGCAGTAGGATCACTTGAGCCCAGGAGATTGAGGTTGCTGTGAGCTAGGCTGATGCCATGGCACTCACTCTAACCTGGGCAACAAAGTGAGACTCTGTATCAAAAAAACAAACAAACAAAAAAAAAAGATAAAAAGAAAAATTGCACTGGGCAGAGTTAAACAGGCAAAGAAAAGTTTATTCAAGACAGCTACAATAGGGGAGATACATTGAACTCAACTCCATCCAAACAGAAGGTAATAGGATCTTTAAACCCTGGAGTGAGCTACTGGAAAAGTACTGGAGGACATTAGGGGAGAGTTTTAGTCAATGTGATAAGGCCATCTGTGTTGCTAATTGGTGGTTATCAAAGTTAGGATCTGTCTTAGTCTCTTCTGTGCTGCTATACAGGAATACCTGGGGCTGAGTAACTTATAAGGAAAAAATTGTTTATTTGTCTCATTATTCTGGATGTCTGGAAAACACAAGATTGGGCATCTGCATCTGGCGAGGACCTCAGGCTACTTCCACTCATGGAAGAAGGTATAGGGGAGGCTGTGGCATGTGTAGAGATCACATGGTGAGAGAGGAAGCAAGAGAGAGAGAGAGAGAGAGAGAGAGAGAGAGAGAGAGAGAGAGAGAGAGAGAGGTGTGCCTGGCTCTTGTTAACAACCAGTTAAGAGGGAACCAAGAAAGGACATTTATCTACTCATGAAAGATCTGCCTTCCATCATCCCAAAATCTCACCCAAGTTTCTACCTCCAACATTGGGATCAAATTTCAACATGAGGTATGGGGGGTGGGGTGTGTGTGTGTGCAAACATCCAAACCCTAGCAGGATCCTACCGTATGTTATAGACTAGCAGATGGAACATTATCTTTTTCAAGGATTATGTTTGGAAGCAAAGACTCCCAGGTTTTTGAGTGAGACATTTCTGGGTTATAAAACTTGTCAGAGGCTAGGACAAGATTTACATCTCAAAGTGGCCGAGAAAGAGTTTGCAGTTCTAAGTTTTCTTAAGTAAATGATCCAAGAAGAGGGAGCTCGGGACATACAGTCAAAAAGAAACCTGTCTAAAATCTAATCAAGCTGAGAGAACTTTAAGGTTGTCTTGGTCAGCACAGGATATAGTCTATACCCATGATGTGTAGATATTCTCATTTGTTTATAAAGAAGGCAAATTCAGACCCCACAGAAATACTTTACTTGGGAGAAAGAATAGGAAGGGCTGCTTTAGTTTATAATTTTAGCCATGTAATTTACCAAAATGGGTTTATCTTCTTAGATTGCTAACAGTTGATTGTTGGGATTGGAGGTCTTCTTGCCCAGGACTGATAGACTTTCAGTTTGGAGAATTTTCTAGGCCCCCAAGCAAAATAAAATCCTCTGAGCTGAATAGCCTCAGGCAGGAATTGAGCTTTAAATTCCTCTTACTTGAATTTCAGAAGCCCTGGAGTTCAGAGAGTCCCTGGGGACAAAAGCAAACAATAGAGAGAAGAGAAAAGTCAGAAATTAAAAAAAAAAAATCTTAATATACTGTATTTATTAGCCAAGACACATTTTAATATATTATATTTATTAGTGGGTTGCTTGACCTTTCTTTGCCTCAGTTCCTGAGGTTTTCTTTTTTACCTTTGGTAAAATTGGGATAATAAAATTTACACTCTAGAGTTATTATGAGGATAAATGAGATCATACTTATAAACATTAGACTTCTTGGCTTATAATAAAAGCTCAAAACCTGCTTTCTATTGTTATTATTTCTTGTTGTTTCTTGTCTGTCTTCTCACTAGATTAAATCTCCTTTAAACATAGAGACTGAGTCTTTTCATCTTTGGATATGCAGTGCTTGGTAGAGTGTGTCACAAGTATTTGTTGATTGAATGACAAGTGAACTTGTGAGCAACACTAGCTCTTCTCGGAACATATTTTATAGATTTGCATCCTCAAACCAGGCTGTTTATTAGGATCATATACAGATTTCCAAATGGCCAGACTGCAGGGTGTGCAGGAAGGAACAAGTCATTCAGTGTTAGCAGAGCAGAGATTTAAGGTAGGTAGGTGTAGCACCTTGAGAATTATAAAGGTGGCCTTGTATGCTATGCTATTTTGGACTTTATTCTCTGGTTGGTAGAGTTATGAGTGGATTTTAAGCAGAGAGGTTACATGCAGAAGAGTGCACAGGTCATTCTAGATCTAAGATATCTGGCTTAGTGCCATGGACATGCTGGCTTCTCAGAAGATACTTTTTGAATGAATAGAGTAGTACATACTTAATCATTGAAAAGAATAAAGAATAAGGTAATCTCTATGTACTGATATGAAAAGATATTCAACAAAACTTTTAAGTCAACCAGAGCAATTTTGAACCAGTATGTATAGTATATATCCATTTATGTTTGAAAAAAAATTTGTATGTATTTGCATATATGTGAATGTGGGGATAGGTGGTGGGTGGGTGTATAAATATCTAAAAGAGTTGAAAAGAAAGTCTTTAATAGTAGCTTCTTCTTGAGAGTGGAATCAGTAAAGTACTGATTTAGGCTATAACATGGCTGAACATTGACAACACTATACAAAGTAAAATATGCCAAACCCAAAAGGCCACATATTGTATAATTCCATTTTTATGAGATGTCCAAAATAGACAAACCTATAGAGACAGAAAATACATTATTGGTTGCCAAAAACTGGGAGAAGTCAGGATGGGGAATGACTGCTAATGGGTATGGAGTTCCTTTTTGGGGTGATGAAAATATTCTTGAATTAAAATATTCTTGACTTAAAGAGTGGTGATGGTTGCACAACTCTGTTAATATACTAAAAACCACTGAGTTGTACACTTTAAAGGGTGAATATTATGGCATATGGGTTATATCCCAATTAGAAAATGGTTTGTGACTGTCTCTGTCCATATGAGGTTATGTGAGTAAGAGAAGGCATTTAACCTATAAGTCAATCCATAGGAGCTGCACTTGAGGAAGAAAGAAGCTTATGTGGTCTGTATTTTTTCCATTGGCTGGCTCTGTGCCTCTAGGTCGTTAGATAATTGCTCAAGTACACTAATCACCTAATCTAGGTACAGACCTGATGGATGGTGGTGACTACAACCACAAAAACCCAGTGAAAGGTTTTGCAAAACTCAATTCAGAGGGCTGTGATAAGTGTTTGTATGAAGGGGTGGTAAATGGGAGTGAGTGTGTATGTTTTCTTTTTCAGTGAATTGGCATAGATTTTGTAAGGCTTATGTTCTAGTAAATGAATATATATATATATTATATAAAATGATATACCTCAAGCATATAAAATGATATACCTCAAGCCTCCTCTTGAGAGATTCTGACACAGCAGCCACATCTACTATATATAGTAGATATATATAGTATACTATATATATATATCTTATACTATATATATACTATCTTATACTATATATATACTATATATAGTATACTATATATCTTCTATATATACTATAGTAGATATATTATATAGATATACTATATATTTATATATTCATTTTATACATACCACATTTTTATTTCTAATATACAATATAGGATGAGAACAACTTTCCTAAACAGTCCAGAAAATTGTATCTGTTTTCTAGCTCACTTTGTCCAAGTAGATAGATATAAACAATTGTGATCATAGGATAAGTAAAAGGTAGTAATTCAGTCAACCTTTGCACTGAAAGTCTACGATGGTGACTTGCTGCTTTGGAAAATTTGTTCCCTAAGCTGGTTTATTAAACTAGTTTAACATAAAGCAAATAAATAAATAAAGGATTAACAGAATTGGAAGTTTTTCTCAAGCTAAAACTGTTCTATCTTTACATTTCATTACTGAAAAAAAGCCTCATGATTTGCATTGCTTCTTTTCAAGACCTATAATTCCTAGCCTGGCAATGGGAGATTGTCCACAGAGCACCCAGTTCAAACAGACTATGGTTATATTTTCGTGTTATTATGGAGTCCTATATGCTTTTTCCTTTCCTACTCTTCAGATGTGTACAGTTTCTGTCTGCACATTCCATTATCTTCACTGCACACATTTTGGGAACAGAAACCTACAAGCTTGAGTGCCCTTAATTTCCAACAAGATTTGTGTATGTGTCTTTGTTGTGTACTATGTGCAAAGTTAAGCCAATTACCTTCCATTCTGTCTTTTATTTTTGTTTTTATCCTTTGGAGATATACTATTTCTAGGAAAATATTCTTTTATTATCATCTTTACTTCAGTGAACCCCCTTAAGCATAACTTCTGAGAGGGAAGGAAAAGGTTACACCTCATTGTTCTGTATAACTTGTGCCTAAGGCTTACTTTGGGCTGCTCGTAACCTCATGCCTGTGTTAAATAGATCCCAGATGTACTGTTTCATAACTTAGTTTATTTTTGCCCTAAGGTGCATTTGCTTCAGCAAAGTGTAAGTGGCTGCACAGAATTGGTTTTGATATTTTGAAAACTAGACACACTGTCTTCTTTAATTATATCTAACTCACATACTATCCACGGTTTTGGAATATTAGTGCAATATAACTTATCTGGGCTTGATAAAAAATGAGCAATAGTGTTGAAATATGGGTCTTAGGAATGAGCAATAGTGTTGAAATATGGCCTAACCATTGGAAAAAATTCCACACTTAATTTGTCTTGTCTTTAGTCTCTCTACACAGTGAAATTCCAGGTTAAAAAATAGTAGTATACAAAAAACCCTTGATGTTTGCAAGGGTAGGGATTTGACACCATAAATCCTCTGAATTGTAAATGCCATTAAGAATAGGACACTTAAGGACCCTGACAAAAAAGTGGTGTGCTATGACCCAAAGTGGTGTCTCTGGATTGCTAGTATGCAGGCTGGAAGTTCCTATCCTTCCTTTTTATGTCCTCTTCCCAGTGAAATCAGAAAGCTTGGTATGCCATTATTCTGAAAGAGAATAGTCATTTCATTCTTTGCCACAAACATACTGTCTCTTTTTCACCTTGGATTTAAATGTTTACAAATGAATTTCTTTTCAATATAGTCTTGTTTTGTCTTGTTTGACTTCTTGTTTGGACTCACAAATTTCCTCTCTACCAAGCTCACAGTAAACATGAAGACACTATTAGAGAGGAATGGAATAGCTTCTGTCTAAAATCTCTCAGGGAAGACTTCTCAGAGGAAGCCACAGTTGAGATGTGCTTTTAATAGGTGCTTCTGTCAAAATAAGCAGGCAAAGGGAAGTGAAATCCAAGAATCTCATAGTCCATGTACTTTCCTGGAAACAAAGATCTTTATTAGGCCCCCATCTGAGTCTGGTACTTTAATGCCTGGTATTTAGCCATGGCACAACACTAGAATCACTTGGAAAACTTTAATGAATACTGGGTCCTAGCTCTAGGGTACCTAATTTATTATATTTAGGAGACAGCCTAGGTATCAGAACTCTTAAATGCTCCCTGGTAATATTAATGGACAACCAAGGTTGGAAGCTGTATGGCTCTCTTAGTTGTGGTTTCCCATTCCATAGATGATTAGAAACAGGATATCTGACTGATTGCTGGACACATGGATGGCACATATTCTCATATATCTCCCCCACAAAAAAATTATTCCAACTTAAACCTGCTCTTCCTGCTATATTCTCTCACCATCTACTGAACTCCATTCATTTTTTTAAGAATTCATGCATTTATTCAAAACATATTTGGGAAGCTACTGTGTATCTGACTCCAAGTCTTTCCATCTGAATTTTCTTCCTTGCCCCACATTGCTCCCTGTTTAAACCCATCAGTGGTTGCTATTACCCATAAATGAAGTCAAAGAGAGAACAGATAACCTTTGTAGCTCTCAAGTCTAAGGTCCTACCACTTGCTACCTGAACATGAGCTCTGGTGGTACTGAGAAGTTTGTCCTCTGTACATAACCATGCAATTTCACTTTCCTGAGCATTTAACTTTGCTCTTTTCTATACCACTAGCTACCTTTCATCTGGCTGGTTCCTATTCACACTTCAAGGTGCAGATCAGCCACTGACTTTTCTGGGAGTCATTCTTTGAACTTCTATGCCATTGAGGCTTTCATGAGGTTGTACAATACCTCTAGCAAAGCACTTTTGTGTTATTTTAGAACTGTCTGTCTCCCTCTGGACTGTAAACTCACAAATGGCATGAATTATTCAACTGTGTATGCCCATTTTCCTAGTATCTAGCCCATTCACTGGATTGAAATGAACTGATCTGGGACATGGCATATTGGGATCTTGCAATGAGGTGATATTGAAGGTTGAAGGAAGTCAGAGTCAATAGTTTGGCAGAAAGGAAAGAAACAAGACAATAAAAAAGAGATCAGTGATGAGGAGTGACCATATGAGACTGTCTGGCCTGCATGCTTCAGTTACCTCACAGGGCATAACTGTGCTATGGCTCAGGACAACAACTGATGTGAATAATGATGAGCCAAGGTCAATCAAAAAAGGTTAAATATATCCTATAGATGTTGTTGAGAAATTAAAATGGGCATTGCAACACAAATGCATTTCAACTAAATCAGTTGAAAAGAAATAGGAATGATATTAAAGTTTTGCTTATGAAGGAAAGATACATAGTTCTGTAATGATGTTAGGTAAAGGATATTAATAATATATATTATACATTATTATACTAAAGTCTCAATTTCATTTTTTACATGTATTTATAGTCAGAAAAAGTTTCTGGCTATAGTCATAAGGTGATATCAGTAAGTCATGCCCATTATTTAGTCTCAAACTTTAAAAAATGCAACCCATTTTCCTCAATGTCATTGATCCACATAGAACCAAGTAGAGAAATAGAGTAAGATGAAAAATGGAATTGTGGGAAGATTTATTCCAAAGTTGTTGCCCGGGAGTTTTTCCTTCATTTATGAGGGCTTGAAAATAATTAAATTAGTTTCCATTTTAGGATGCTCAGAAACTCCTAATATGCAGCACCTGTAAGAAACACCTCTGTCTTCCATCTCAAGATTTCAGGGAATAAAATAATTCACATATGTGCTTAGCAATGTGGCTGCCACATAATAAGTATTCTGCAGATGTTAAAAATAGTTAAATAATTACTTTCAGTTTGATCTCTCATCTGGAACGTGGAGATAATAATGATGTTTTTACTAACTATGAAAAGGGCTTCTTGTAATGATCTAAGTTAATATATATGCGAGTTCTTTGTAAATTATAAAGTGTATGTTGGTAGTACTGATTTATCAATGACTGTACAAAACTGAATGCATTATCCCATCAAGGATATTTGTGTTTTTAAAAATAGCACAAATAGGCAGTATTTTAATGCAAATTGAAGTTAATTCAATTTAACAAATACTTGCTTATATCGTCTAAACATAAGGCATTGTGGTTGCTATAGATGGGAATGGAGGGTAAAAACATGTGGACTCTGCTCTCACTTGGGAATAACATATCTAAATAATGACTAAGAATGAAATTTAGAATGATAGAAGCTACAATTATGAGACAAAAGTATGCTGGAGCCCATTCTAATAAGTGAAGTTTCACAAGAATGGAAAAACGAAGGCCACATGTACTCACCATCAAAGTGGGATTAATTCATCAACACTTATGTGCACATATGATAATAACATTCACTGGGTATCAGGCAGGTGGGAGGGGGAGGAGGGGATGGGCAAATTCACACCTAATGGGTGGGTGCACACAGTCTGGGGGATGGACACACTTGTAGCTCTGACTCTGGCAGGCAAAAAGGCAATATAAGTAACCTAAACATTAGTATCCCCCTAATATTTGGAAATAAAAAATATATATAATAAATAATTAAAAAAATAAGTATGCTACAGTAAGGATGATCTTTCTATTTGAAGGATCAAGGGAAGGGTTATTAGATGACTTGATTTTATAAGTAGAAATAGTAGTGAAAGAATATTCCAGGATGAAGGAAGGACAGGTATAGAGCACACAAGGGAAAAAGTATCTGTAACACAGCTAAAACCCTGAATTGGCTGACACGTAGAGGGAGAGAAGGTATTTAAACCAGTGCCAGATCTTGGAAGGTCTTTATTGTTATAGCAAGGAGTTTGAACATTATGCCATAGAGGTCGAGCTATTGATATTTTTGAGCGGAAGATTGGTAAGATTGCAGCAGTGTTTTAGGAATCAATTTCTAATGATAGAAATAAATGTGCTGTAATGTAGATTCAATAAAATTCAAGACTTCAGATTCTCTGTTTGTGTCTGAGTAGTTTTCTAGGATTACTGTTACGGACATGTTCTTTTTTTTAGAGTAAAGAAAATTGATTCTCTGTAAGAAATCTACAAGAAGTCAAACTGTGAGCATTGGCATTCTAAAGCAAACTTGGGTTCCAGTTCTGTTTCCAGAGTTTACTTGATAGATGATCTTGGGAAAACTATTCAACCTGTTCAAGCTTCTATTTTGATCTAATAAAAGGGAGATCATAAGACCTCAGAAAGTATTGACCTAATTGAAATATCTTACCACGTTGTCTAGCATGTGATAAGCATAAAATTAATAGTAGCTATTATTTTTTATGGCGCAAGTTACCATTGGAGTGTAAAAGTGAATATTATAGTTATAAAATATTTAGTCATAATGTGTTCAGGAAAATTAGTGGGATTTCAACTAATCGTTTTTTCCAAAAACAATCATTTGTTTCTCCATTGCTGGAAATAGGAAAATATGCAGAAAAGTAGCCTCAATCCCTTGTGATCCCACTTAAATACAAATAAGAGCTTCTGCAGTAACCATGTTCTGAAAATCTGTGCTCACAACACTGGCTGAATAGAACATATCTCCATAAAGCAGGTAACAGCCCTTCTGCATGTTTAGATGACAAAGGTCCTGGCTTTTCTTTTTAGTAGAGGATGTCTGCCAAAACACCATGACGTAGCCCATGGGTGCAGGAGGTTAAGGGCAAGCCCTTAACTATAAGCATGGTTGCCATCGTAGGGTACTTACCGTACTTAGGATCCTGACAGGAAGAAAAAGTAGGTCTCATATCTATACCCAGCATGCTTTCAGTATGCCAATTTTTAGTATAATATACTAGTATCACTTGAGACTGATATATGAACCCAAATGCCAGCCTAGCACTTTCTATTATTATACAGGTCTCATCCAGGTATGTGACTGTCATACATGTATTTCACGTCCAGACTCCTTTCCTCCTGATATCAAGGCAACTGAGAAGCAAACACTTTAATGGGAAGGTTGCCTGGTAACTGTTTGTTTAAAACCCAAAGAAGTGGCTCACCTAAAAGTATAATTTATTCAAGTGGCCAGGGTTGATAAAAAATATACCTAGGAAAAACAGCACACTTCTCTCTGGTCACCAAAAATCTATAACCCTTAGATCTATGATCTCTAACTTGCATGCCCACAGTGCTCACGTGTATTTTCTCTTAACCTTCTCTTTCTGTGTTCCATTGCTAAACACACTTTTTCTAATGTCTTTTTTTCCCCCTAGCTCTGTCCATATCATTTTTTTTTTTTTTTTTTTTTAGCTACTTAGCTATTCCCAGCCTTGGAGACCGTCTGTCCTCCAGTTCTGTGCAGATTTAGCTGCTGTATTTTCTTGAGTCTGTCACTATAACTACCATTACCAGTAGTGATGTTTATCCAGGATTCAGAAACTTTAAAATCTATGTGAAGCAGGGCCTGTTGGGGGTTATGTATGTAGAGAAAGAATATTTCTAGAGCTTCTGTTCAATGGGTTTGCACAAGTTGTTAACACATTGAACTAATACAGCACCAGTTAATAAATAGCTGTTACTAAGAACCCCCTAAATGCTGCCCCAGCTCATTCCTGGGGCCACTAACCCTCCTCGTGACTAAGAGGGCATCTAGGACTCTGTGCCAGCCTGTGTCCTGTCCAATTGATTAGTGGCCTTAAAGTGATAATTATTAAATATCTTGTATACCACATTTTATATTAGCACTAGGAAATACACCAATTTCACTCTCTGGAGGGAAAACAAAACAAAACAGACCTTTCTTCCTTTGTCACCCAATTCTTGAGAAACACTCATTCTCATTGCTTCTGAGTAGTTATATGGCAAATTGTAGAATAAAAAGGGGGTGGGATTATAAATGAGTCCATAACCTCAGCTCTGAACAAGACTTCTCTCAAACCAGTCTAGATATAAATGAAAAATTCTTACCAAGAACAGCATCCTACAATGTGTGAGGAACCCTTTCCTCCTGCATGTAATTTAAATCTTCTCTGATTTCCTCTCTTTATTGACCTAAGTGACTCAAGATTCCTTTTAAACTAAATAGTGTCTTCTCAGAGAGAAATGTGAAGTGTTTATTTTAAAATAGTAAAGAAGTAAAATATTGAGTGAATTCTATATACATTTGACTTGCTCCACTATCACTGTTATAGGGCTTATGAGAAACTGTGATTAATCTTTTTTTTTTTGAGTACTGTATTTATTTTGGTAGACACTTCAAAGCATATTTATACTTCAGATGGTGACTCTGAAACACTAAATTGTATGATTCTCTGTGACCCATTGTATAATCTGTCAGAGCAAACAATTTTCAAGTTCTGCTGAAGCTAATTGCCTTTATAGATCAAATTGTTAAATTTGAGTTATAGTTTAATTATGTGGAATGGGAATGCTTGCTTGTCTGCTCTATAAACAGTTTTGTTCTATCGTGAAATGAATAGTTCTGAAATGAACTGCCTTTTTTAGAGACTTTTGGCATTTTGTGGCCCTGCCTTGTTATTGCTCTTAGTCACTATGTCATGTGAATATGTTTGCATCAAAAATATCTGAAAGGAAACAGTTTGACTTTCTTTTTTCCAATTTGGATGCCCTTTATTTCTTTCACATGCCTAATTGCTCTGGCTAGGACTTCCAGTACTATGTTGAAAAAAAGTGGTGAAAGTGGGCATCCTTGTTTTATTCTGGATCTTAAAGAAAAAGCGGTCAATTTTTCCCTTTTAGTATGATGTAAGTACGGTTTTGTCATATGTGGTTTTTATTATTTTGAAGTACATTCCTTCTATGCCTAATTCATTGAGAGTTTTTTTTGAACTTTGTCAATTGTTTTCCTATATCTATTGAAATGATCATATGGTCTTTGTTCTTCATTCTGTTAATGTGATGAATCATGTTTATTGATTTGTGTATGTTGAACCATCCTTGCATCCCTGGTATGAATCCCATGTGATCATGGTGAATGATTTTTTTAATGTGCTGTTTAATTCCATTTACTAGAATTTCATTGATGATTTCTGCATCTATATTCACCAAGGATATTGGCCTATAATTTGTTGTTGTTCTCTAGTCTGGTTTTGGTATTAGAATAATGCTGTACTCATAGAATGAGTTTGGAAGAATTCTTTCCTCTCCAATTTTCTGGATTAGTTTGAGACAAATTGATATAGTTCTTCTTTAAACATTTGATAGAATTCAGCAGTGATGCCATTAGGACTTAAGCTTTTGTTTGATGATAGATTTTTTTATTACTAATTCAATCTTATTACTCACTATTGGTCTGTTCAGATTTTCTGTTTCTTCATGCTTCAATCTTGGTAGGTTGTATGTGTCCAGGAATTTATTCATTTCTTCTAGGTTTTCCAATGTGTTGGCATATGGTTGGTTACAATATTCTTTTATTATCTTATATGTAGAAAACCCTTAAGAGTCCTCAAAAATTATTAGTACTAATAAATGAATTCAGCAAAGTGGCAAGATACAGAATCAACATACTAAAATCAGTAGTGTTACTAAATGTTAATAATGAACTATTAATATCTAAAAAAGAAATCAAGAAAACAATCCCATTTATAATAACCATAAAATATAAGATGCCTAGGAATAAATGTAACCAAGGACTAAAGTCTCAGGTTACAAAATCAATATACACAAATCAGAGGCATTCATATAAGCCAAGAACCATTAAGCCGAAACATAAATAAAAAATGCAGTACATTTTACTATAGCCCCCCCCCAAATTAAATATCTGGGAATATATTTAATGAAAGATACAGAAAAGTTATACAAGGAGAACTATGAAATGCTAAAAAAAGAAATTGTAGAAGATGTAAACAGATGGAAAAATATACCTTGTTCATGTATTGGTAGAATTAATATCGTTAAAATGTCAATATTACCTAAAGTGGTCTACATCATAAATGCAATCCCCATCAAAATACTATCATCATTCTGTACAGATCTAGAAAAAAATAATTCTTCAGTTTGTATGGAACCAGACAAAAAGCTCATATAGCCGAAGCAATCTTAAGTAAAAAGAACAAACTGGGAGCCATCAATCTTCCTGACTTCAAGCTGTATAATAAAGCAATAATAATTAAATCAGCCTGGTAATATAGCAGAAGAACAGAAGCATCAATCTTTGGAATAGGACTGAGATTCCAGAGGTGAAACCATCTGCATATGGTAACCTAATCTTTGATAAAGCAGACAAAAATATACATTGGGGAAAAGAATCTCTTTTCAATAAATGGTGTTGGAAAAACTGGAGAGCTACATGCAGAAGAATGAATCAGGATCCCTACCTGTCACCTCTCATGAAAATCTACTCAAGATAGATAACAGACTTGAACCTAAGGCATGAAACCTTAAAAATCCTAGAAGAAGATGTTGGGAAAACCCTTTCAGACATTGGCCTAGGCAAAGAATTCTTGAAGAAGACCCCCAAAGCAATCACTGCAGCAACAAAAATAACCAAATGGGATCTGATCAAGTTAAAAAAGTTTCTGCACAGCCAAGGAAACTATCATTAAAGCAAATAGATAACCTACAGAATGGGAGAAAATATTTGCTCCCTGCACTTCTGATAAAGATCTGATAACAAGAATTTACCTAGAACTCAAAAGAATTAACAAGAAAAAAATCAAACAACCCCATCAAGAAATGGGCAATGGAAATGAACAGAAACTTTTCCAAAGAAGACAAAATAATGGCCAGCAAACATATAAAAAAATGCTCAACATCTCTAATCATTAGAGAAATGGAAATCAAAACCACAATGAGACATCACCTAACCCCAGTGAGATTGGCCTGTATCAAAATATCCCGAAACAACAAATGCTGGTGAGAATGTGGAGAGACAGGAATACTCTTACACTGCTGGTGGGACTGCAAATTAGCGCGATCTTTATAGAACATAATTTGGAGATACCTCAAAGAGCTAAAAATTGAAATACCTTTTGATCCAGCAATAGCATTATTAGTAATCTACCCCAAAGAGCATAAGACATTCTATTATAAAGACATCTGCACCCGAATGTTTATGGCAGCACAATTCACTATTGCAAGGATGTGGAAACAACAAGTGCCCATCAATTCATGACTGGATTATTAAAATTTGGTTTATGTTTACAATGGAATATTACTTAATTCTAAGAAATGACAGTGAGCTAGCACTGCTTATATTATCTTGGATGAAGCTTAAGCCCATTCTCCAAAGCGAAGTGACAGAAGATCAGAAAAATGGGCTCCACATGTACTAACCATCAAATTGGTACTGACTGATTAACACTATGGTATTCAAATGGTGGTGGTGTTCACCACCAGGGATTCGGGGTTTGGGGGGGTAGACCCACATCTGAGGCATGTGGTGAGCATTGTGGAGTGCAAGGACATACCTCTAACCCTTGCTAGGGAGAGGCAAAGATATAAAATGCAACCAAAATGTTCATACTTTCATATTTTCTTGAAATAAAATAAAAATAAAAAAAATAAAATAAAATAAAAAAAGAAGATAAAAAAAATGTAACCGATGGGAATGAACCAAGATCTCAACACTAAAATCTATAAAACACTGATGAAAGAACTTGAGGAGAGCAGAAATAAGTGGGAAGATATTTCATGTACAGTGATTGGAAAAATTAATATTAATATTCCATGTACAGTGATTGGTAAAATTAACATATTACCCAAAGTGCTCTACAGATTTCATGTAATCCTTATCAAAATACCAATGGCATTCTTCACAGAAATAGAAAAAGCTATCCTAAAATCCATGTGGAATTATGAAATATCTCAAATAGTGAAAGCAATTTTGAGAAAAAAAAAAAAAAAACAAGGCTGGAGGCATCATAGTACCTGAGTTCAAAATATACTAAAATCTACAGTAACCAAAACAGCATGATACTGGGATAGAAACAGACACATAGACCAATGTAACAGTACAAAGAGGCCAGAAATAATTCCAAAAATCTATAGGCCACTGATTTTTAGAGTCCAGAGTACTAACCATTTAACTATGAAACAGGCAACTGATTTTCAACAGAAGTGCCAAGAACACACATTGAGGAAGGGACAGTCTTTGCAATAAATGATGCTGAGAAAACTGGATATCTACATGAAGTATGAAACTAGACCTCTATCTCTCACCATATAAAAAAATCAACTCAAAATGGGTTAAAGACTTAAACATAAAACCACAAACTATGAAACTACTAGAAGAAAACATAAGGGAAATGCTTCATGACATTGGTCTGGGCAAGGACTTTTTGAACAAGATCTGAAACACACAGGCAACAGTAGCAAAAATAGACAGATGGGATTACATCAAACTAAACAGCTTCTGCAAAGCAAAGGTAGAAATCAACAGAGTGAAAAGACAACCTACAGGATGGGGAAAAATATATTCACAAACTATACATTTGACAAAGGTTAATATCCAGAATATTTATGGAACTTAAATAACACAATAGCAAAAAACAAAACAAACAAGAAAACAAATAATTTGATTAAAAAATGAGCAAAAGACTTAAATAGACACTTCTCAAATAAGACATACAAATGGCCAATAAGTATATACAAAAATGTTTACATCACTAATCATCAGTAAAATATGAATAAAAACCACAATGAGATATCCCCTCACTCCAGTTAGAATGGCTATTATCAAAAAGATAAATGATAACAATGCTAATGAGGATGTGGCAAAAAAGAAATTCTTACTGTTGGTAGGAATGTAAATGAGTGCATCCATTATGGAAAATCTCAAAGAATTAAAAATAAAACTACAATATGATCTAGTAATCTGACTACTGGGTATATATCCAAAGGAAATGAAATAAATATGCTGAAGAGATATCTGCACTTCCATGCTTACTGCAGCACTGTTCACAATAGTCAAGATAAGGAATCAACCTAAGTGTCCAACGATGGGTGAATGCATAAAGAAAATGTGGAATATTTTTCAGACATCAAAAATAGTAAAATCCTGACATTTACAACAACATGAATAAAACTGGAGGACATTAAGTTAAGTGAAATAAGCCAGGCACAGAAAGACAAATACTGTATGATTTCACTTATATGTGAAATCTAAAAAAAAATGTTGATTTTAGGAGCTGGGGAGGATAGGGGAGAGGAGCATGGAGAGAGTTGGTTAATAGGTACAAAATTACAATTAGAGAGGATGAATAAGTATCTCATGGTGGTTTTTATTTATATTTCACTGATGATTAGTGATGTAAATATTTTTGGTTTTTTTGTTGTTGCTTTTCTTTATTCATTTCTTATTTATTTATTTTATTTCAGAATATTATAGTGGTACAAATGCTTTGGTCACATAAATTGCCTTTGCACTCCCTGAGTCAAAGCTACAAGTGTGCCCATAACCCACACAGTGGGCACTGTACCCATTAGGTGTGAATTTACCCAATCCTCTCCTCCCCCCTCACCTGCCCAATCTCCAATGAATGTTACTTCCATGTGTGTACATAGTATGACCAATTAGTACCAATTTAATGGTGAGTACATGTGGTATTTGTTTTCTTATTCTTGTGACACTTCACTTAGAAGAACTGGCTCCAGCTCCATCCAACTGGCTCCAGCTCCAGCCAATATAATACAAGAGATATTGGTTCGCTATTTTTTTTATAGCTAAGTAGTACTCCGTGGTATCCATATACCACATTTTATTAATCCACTCATGTATTGTTGTTTCCACATCTTTGCAATTATGAATTGTGCTACCATAAACATTCAAGTGCAGATATAAATAGAATGTCTTTTTTTCCTTTGGATAAATGTGTTGTAAATATTTTTGTATATACTTATTGGCCATTTGTATGTCTTATTTGAGAAATGTCTATTTAGTCTTTTGCTCATTTTTAATCAAATTGTTTGGTTTTGTTTTGTTTTTTGTTATTGAGTTGAGTTCCATAAATATTCTAGATATTAACCCTTGTCAAATGTATAGTTTGTGAGTATATTTTTTCCCATCCTGTAGGTTGTCTTTTCACTCTGTTGATTGCTACCTTTGCTGTGCAAAAGCTGTTTAGTTTGATGTAATCCCATTGGTCTATTTTTGCTGCTATTGCCTGTGTGTTTGAGATCTTATTCAAAAAGTCCTTGCCCAGACCAATGTCATGAAGCATTTCTCTTATGTTCTCTTCTGGTAGTTTCATAGTTTGTGGTTTTATGTTTAAGTCTTTAACCCATTTTGAGTTGATTTTTTTATATGGTGAGAGATAGGGGTCTAGTTTCTTCGTGTAGATGTATGAGATGTTCCAGTTTACTCAGCATCATTTATTACAAAGACTTTCCCTTCCCCAGTGTGTGTTCATGGACCTCTGTTGAAAATAAGTTGCCTATAGATTTGTGGATTTATTTCTGTGCTCTTTATACTATTGGATAATGGATACAAAATTACAACTAGATGGGAGGAATATGTTCTGGCTCAGTAGAGTGACTGTGGGTAGCAATATTGTATTGTGTATTTCAAAATAGCTAAAAGAGAGACTTGAATGTCTCACCACAAAGAAATGATAAATGTTAGAGGTGATAGATTTGCTAATCACACTAAATTGATCATTGCACAATGTATACATGTATCAAAACATCACATTTTACTACATAAATATGTTTAATTATTATGTCAGTTAAAAATAAAATAAAACTTAAAAAAAATCTCTGAAAGGACAACCAGAGACTGAAAATCTATTTGAAAAAATAATGTCATTGAAGAGCTCAGTTCAACATCAAACAGAACCAAAACATTTGTGGAATTTCAGCCCAGGCTATTCCATCTTTTGTCTGATATTCACGGTGAGGGTTCAGTTAGTCCCGGCAGCCACTGCTAGGTCAACAGCCTTCTTTCAATCATAGACTCTGAAGGTGTTCAAGAGGCTTAAAGGATAATGATGTGCTCTCACCACCAAAGACACAAAGAACTCAAGAGTGTTTGAGATTCAGAGAAGGAAACTAGCAATCAGTGTTAGTTGTCCAAAACCTATATGGTTTTCTTGCACTGTGAGAAGTGCTAAATGTTAGTGAGGAAAATTAGGTATTTGGATGTACCAAAATGTAAATATAAATGATTGCATTTTGTGAGAATGTGGGAAAGATAAAGCAGAGGATTGAGGGGAGAAGACCAGAGAGCCAGATACGAAAACAGAGGTAAGCTGAGTCAATGTACCATTTACTTAACTGGAGATTACATGTCCTTTTACAGAAGGACCAGTACTTGCCACCTATGCATACCTTTTCAAAAGAGAAATAATTCAAACACTGAAATAAATACTATATGTGTTTTTATTAATGATAACAAAATTACTAAAGATACCTCACTATTCTGAAAGTGTATGGCTTTCATAAAGAAAGAAAGCTATTCATCAAAGAATTTATTGTAGCAAGGAATTTTACATTGAGGTCTAGTACACACATAAGTATTCACAAATAATGCACACACCCATAAAACTTTTATATATTATAATTATTCTTACTATATGTGATTCATTTTATGTTTTCTCTTCTATTCGATTTAAAAAGAAAAAAACGATCCACCCTTTAAATAGACTGACTCCATGATGCCTTTAATGGATTGCATTGAGCAAGGGGCCTAGCAGCCTGCTCCCAAACAGACTGATGGCTTTCTTGGTCCCTTAGACAACATGAGAACGCAAAGCTGCCAGTAATTTCTGTTCATCGTGGTGACAATCCCATTAATTCCTTTAAGAAGCTATATCTGGGCCCTTTTCAGGGAATCTTTATAACTTTGTGTCAACTCCAAACTATTCAAGAGGCAGATATATAGCAATTCTGACTCTCAGCCTGCCTATTGGCTTAGTACATTCAGGTGTAAGTCACAGAGTAATTTCCTAAGTTAAGCTTACCCAGTCCTAGTACTTCCTGCCCTGGGTACTTTTGCATTTATCCCTTCCATGAATCTGGGAGATAGTAAGAATCAACCCCGGCACCTTGTGAAGGCAAGGTTGAACTGTGGATCTTTGGGATCTGACCATACACAGCTGGTCAGGATGAGGCTTAGACCTGCCTGATATTTTATCCCCACCATGTCCATCTTATCTACTGGGGGTCAGGCTGACATATAGAGCAATCCCAAGGTTTTAGAAATAATGCAAATGGGCAGATAGAAAGGTAATGATTTAGGGAATAAGAGCATAAATGTCTAGTAGCTAGAATGTGTCACAGTACCAGAAAGATCAAGGTGAAGGACTTTGATGAACAGTGTTAATGACAAGTGAGGAATGTTTCATTAAGGGCTGTTATGACATGAAGGAGTGTGCCAAGGGACAGCTGTGTAGACATAGATTCTCACCAATGACGATGGCACAGACTCATATCGGTGGCTCCAGCTATTTGTATCTTCAAGAGCCTTGGCGAGCCAGGCACGTTTGGTGTCTTGAGGACAGTGATAGGCACACTGTCTATCCAGAAGTCTTAGATAACTGTATTTGATGAAAAAACACCCCACATTTTCTGTCTATACTAGGATGTTTATGTTCTCTGGGTGTTCTGAGTCAGCCCCTAAAGAATGGAGAGATCCAGTTCATTGATGACTATAGCTCACATTTTTACTCTCAGTGGCTTGGTGGTTCTTGGGTAATCCCAAGGTGATGACCCTGATTGTGGGGCCTTGAAACCATCCCTCCTTCCCCCAGGCACCTGGCTGGACCAGTCACAGTGGGGTGATCCTGGTGCCACTCCTAAGCAGGAGAACTATGTACTTGTTTGTTGAGCTTCTGGTTTTGACTCTTCAGGATGTATTTCTTCATTCCTCTAGTCCACAGGACATTAACTGGGGAAATCTCTGAATTTAAAATACAAAGTGAGGTTGGGAGTAAAGTTTACTATTGTTTTTTTTTTTTTAATGTGTGTGATAGACAAGAAAATAATGAAGAACACATGAAACTAGATTGCTCAGAGAATTTGAAGGTTACCAGGTTAATGGTATTGGAGTTGGAGAATGGCCCAACAAAAATAAATTCATATCTACTTTGTGGTTGTAAGATTCAGCCATTCTTACCTAACTCTCTTCTCTATGTAAATCATATGCACTCATCATCTCTGTACCTTTGCTAATACTATTCCCTGTGGTTGGAAAGCTCTTCCCCTCTATCCCCAGTCAGCAGGGAATTGCTGCCTGCTTGCGAAAAGCTATGTACTATAAATTACTGACATACAATTCTATCTCTTTACACTAAACTTTCCTTGAAAATAATAATGCTAATAATTTTTAGGTATATCATGATTACAATGTGACAGCCCCTATACTTTGTTACAATTGAGTCCTTTAGTCTTCACAGCAATCTGTTTATGGAGGTCTAATTATATTTTGCAAAAAAGAAAATGACACAGAAAGGTTAAGTGACTTGCTTAGGGTTCCGGAGCTGGGATTTGTAACCAGGCAGTCTGCCTCCACTATCTCCCTATTTACCATGACATTGTGCTGACTCCCAAGTCATTGACTGTGTCCTGTGTATCTCTGTCGCCTCAGTGCCAAGTGCAGTGTGTCATTCATAGGAGGCACCCATATGTGATGTTAATTAATGAAATTAATGAAAGACTAGACTCTCTTAACAAGGGCCTGTCTCTCATCTATACCTGAAGCTCAGACTTGGTAAAAGAGGATTTTGGAGGTTAGTTTGAGCAGAGTTGGAGTCAATTTGTTGTCCATACCAAGAAGTGTGGGGAAGTACTAGATATAAATAAAAGGAGTGTCCTGAGTGGAAGATGAGACATAGCATGGAAATGGAAAAACTTTTTATTAAGAGAGATGTGCATCCCAGATAACCCAGATGTCCAGTTGGTTGGGGCAGAGAGGCGTTGGTATGAGAAAGGGAAGTAGTTAGAAAAAAATGTTCCAGATGTTGCTTTATTTCTTTGGTATCCTGGTTAATTTGTAGGTGGTGATATGACAAAAATTTAATTTTCTTTTAAGGGTAGGAAGGAGAGTATATTAAAATTGTAGCTTTAATGAGGTTGGCTATTATCCAAGAAAACACTTCATAACAATTCTTTTGAAAATTGTTGTTCTATAAGAAAGAAATGGACCATTAATGATAACATACATTCACTCAAAAATATTGGCACTCTGGTTCAATGATGAAATCCATAGAGACCATGAATTGTAGCAGGAGATGACTAGATTATAGGTGTGATCATTGGCTCCAGAATATATTTTACCTACAACTTCAGATTACAAATCACTAAAATCCAGAGATACAAATGTGGAGGATTTTATGTTGTTATGGCTACCTTTCAGTCTTTCTTGGTACTCTTAGAAAATCTAGGTCCACACAGATCTAATGGGCAGAGTTTTCCCAAATAGAGAAGAAGTTCTGAGCCAATAAATGCTTTTTTGTTGCCTACCTATTATGTCTTTTGATTGGCCAAGCTGTTTGATCCTCCTGTTCTCCATGAAGAGGTCTTTTCTTTGAAGTAAATCTGGGTCTTAAGGAGAGGTAAGGATTTCCCTTGAGGGTTTTACAGATTTAGGCTCCAGAAAGGCAGATCCCAATATTTTTAAGAAAATCATTCTCCATCTTGATGTCAGACTCTTTTTCTGAGATATAATTATCTTCTGAAAGAATGAGGTGGGAAACATGACCTGATATCATATTGTCCTTAGCAATTTTCTGATTGTTATTCTCTGTTCCAAATATGTATTAGATATTCAGGCTCTAGCTGAAATATGTATGTGTATGTACATATAAATAAAGTTTGCATACCAAAGTGGTTCATTCTTATTACAGCTATTTTTATGGTCAGTAGCAATTACTATAATGGTCTGTAATTCATATGCCTTAATCATTAGAACACTGTCAATTAATGGATGCTCTGTGCTTCAATAAAGACTTAAAGATAACTCCAACCTTAAAAAACTTAAATAAATATAGAGGGAAACAATGATATAATCTCTGACAGAAATAATTTAGGGTGAGAATTTATTTCAGAATGATACACTGTATTAGTTTATATTAACTGAGACTTAATGACAGATTACATTAGAATCAGGAGCTATAAATAAAATTACTATTTAAAATACAGTAAATTTGATATCAATAACCATGACTGTGATCTGACAAAAGAAAATAAATCATATATTCACCAAGGAGCCACCACCAAGACCTTCAAGTGCCATGTCCAGTGTTTCACTAAGCCTCTGCCACATACCATCAAGTATGTGCAGAATTTTAAATGTCTAAATGTACATTTACATATTAATGCTGAATTCTGATAGCCAAGACAAATGCATATTAACAATAAAAGCCATATCCATTTCTATTTTGTTGTTGTTTTGTTTTGTTTTTAGTGGCAAAGAGAAGACTGCTTTTTCCTAACTGACAAGTTTTGGAAATATTATTCCAAGTTATCACCTTTGGGGGGATGTATTGCTTTAGATATGCTGTCAATTTTCTTTTTCTATTCATCCCTCTAATTTATGATTTATAACTCAGTTTTCCCATTCAAAATGAAAGAGTTGGGCCAAATCCAGCCTTAATCTAGTCATCCTTCTACAAATATATATTGAATGCCTTTTTTGTGCTAGGTGTTCTAAGCAAATAAAACAATGCTTATAGCGTAAGATTTCCTAAATTCTCTAAGCAGCAGGTATCATGAGGTTGGCTCACAGATAGCAAACAAAAGAATGATTATTTCAAATCCTAACGGGTGTGACAGAGGTTTTTCTCACAGGAGACTCCATTGTGATGTGGTCTGAAGCAGTGTGGGTTATCAAGCAGTTATTGAAGTGTGCAGAAGCATTTTGGCAGCTTTGGATAGCTTTCTAATACGTAAAAATACAAAACAGGAACATAGGGTAGAGAATGAGCGGGGTTAGAGGGCCCATTAGTATGATTGGCCAGGAAAGGCTTTGTGAGGACCCAGTGGTGAGACCAGGTAATGACAAAGATCTTCAGGAGGAGTGTGGTAGACAGAGGGTCTGTTGAATGCGAAGTTCTAAGGAGGGCTCAGGCCTGGCAAGCACAAGGCTCTGGAAGACAGCCTCTGTGTCTGAAAAAGAATGAGTCAGGTGGAAAATGGGAGGTGGAGAGGGGTCACAATGAACTTTACAGATCATGGTAAGATACTTATAATTTTAGTTGTAGCAATAAGCCATTGGAAGTTTTTAATCACATTGGAGTGATTTCAATTGATTTGTTATTTGAAGGTCCCTTTGATCTCAGTGAGAATAATAGATGGAATACTGTGGGGTGGGGTGATTGGGTGAGAGACAGAGAGACCAGATAGGAGGAGACTGCAAAAGTCTGCAATGTAATTTTGTCTTGGACTAGGAAGACAACAGTAGAGATAGTGGAGGGATCTTGGGCTTGGCACATGTATTGGAGGTAGAAGTCTTTCTAACGGACTTTGTGCAATGTTAAAGATGGGGATTAAGGAGCACTACGTCAGTTGTACAATTAATATTTTTGAGTCCCTACTATGTTCCAAGCATGTGGTCAGGTACTGGAGATACTATGGCGAACAAAACCAGACAGACACAGCCTTTGCCTTCATAGAACTTAAAGTCTGGTGAAAAATAATCATATAAGTAAATAAATAAGTACATGCTTAAAAATGGCAATGAAATAGAGCTACATGGTACTGTAAGTTCATGTAATGAAGAGACCTAATTCAGCCTGGGTGTGTGTGGGGGCGTGGGGGTGGTGGTGGTAGGCGGGTGGATATGCCAGGTCATGGGAGGCTAAGATCTGAAAGACAAGTAGGTTGTTACTAGGTGAGCAGCAGTGGCAGTGCTTGGTCCTGGTCATGGCAGTTGAGGAACAGACCTCAGAGGACCAGTAGGGCTGAAGAGAAAACTGGGAGAGAGTGAGGAAAGGCTGGAAACTGTAGCTTTGAGCAGACTATACATGGCCTTGTAGGCCTGTGGTCCCCAGCCCCATGTTAGGGATCCAGCCTGCAGATCTTTGCACCTCCCTCCTTGGAAAAATTGTCTTCCAAGAAACTTGGGAACTGGGTGGGGTGGGCAGCGGGCCTGCACAGCAGGAGGGAGTAGTGGACAAGAGAGTGAAGCTTCATCTGTATCTACAGCTGCTCCCCATCACTCCCATCACCGCCTGAGCTCCTCCCTCCACTCCCATCCTTGGAAAAATAGTCTTCTATGAAAGGGTCCCTCATGCCAAAAAGGTTGGGGACCTCTGTTAGGCCATGTTAGGGAGATTGGCTTTTATCCTAATAACCATAGAAAACTTTTAAAGGAAACTCTCTAATCACTAAGGTTTCTTCCCAGTCTAAATCCTACATATTTCTGTGATTTAATTTGAAATAAAATGGCTTATTTTCTTATGTGCCTCAAAGTGACCTTCAAGAAACAGTGAAACTGCTGGCATTTGATTAACATAATTAGAGAGCCTCTCCAAGAATCAGCATGCTTGATCATCTTCCTCTCAGGTGCAATTAAACATTCAGGACAGCATAGTCATTTTATAATACTGTTGTTAGGACACCATGAGTATTATCCTTCCCAAACAAATGCCTTTGGCCACTATTCCATAGGCTCTTCTCTGGACCACTGGATTTTATGAGCTTAAGCAGCATGGAAACATGTTGGGTGAATGCCTGTGCAGGTAAACTAAAAGGAATTAAGTAGCAGTTGTGGGTGTTGAGTTACAAAAAACCATATCAGATGATATTAAAAAAGTGATTACTTTCATGAATTAAATAGCTAGACTATGTCTGGATATTCCTTCCGAACTTTCAACTCTTTAAGATGAAGAAATTAAAAACATGAAAGATTTAGAGCAATTGCTCTCAACTGGGGCCAGTTTTATTACAAACAGGGTATTTGGCAATATCTGGACACTTCTGGTTTCCACAACTGGGGTTGGGGTGCTGCTGGCATCTAGTGGGAAGAAGCCAGTGGTGCTGCTAAACATCCTACAGTAGCTCCCTTCAACACGAACTATCTGCCTAAGTGTCAATAGTGCTGAGGTTAAGAAACCCTTACCTTATACCTTTTAAAATATTACAAATGGTTTTGGCTTTCTAAAAGGAAATGACTATCATATAGATAGGGACATGCTTTTTAAAAGGAGCTAGGTGAGGGGAATGAGCTCAAATGAGTTAAGAATTCTTCGATTTTTTTTGGTGCCTTCTATATGTGTTTTTCTACATTTTCCAAACTAATTTTATACCCCCTAGCATTATGTGATCATAATAAACTTCATACTCTCCTGGGAAGAGTCAGGTCTCTTCCAGACTGTGCTCTCTCTCTCTCACATATGCTTGTACTTATATATAATATTGCATTTTGCATACTGGATTATTTGGAGCATTAAGTGATCTTGAGTTAGGAACCAAGTGAGAAATAAGATGAAGAGTAAGATAAATGGAGCTAAAATATTACCATTATTAGTAATAAAATCTAAATGGAGGAAGTAGCTTAGATACAAGAGACAAATAGCCTTCCCAGACTGGACCCTGTCATGGGGCAAAATTACCTGTCCCATCACAGCAGCTCAGACAGGGGCAGGTTTCACTACAGTAGAGAGAAGAGTCTTCCCCTCCAGAAGCAGAGAGAATACCCGCCCTCCCAGGAGGAAGAGATGAGAAGCTGGGATAAGCACACTTGGCTGATTACTTCAAAACTTACCAATCAGATATGTCACCCCATCGCCTGTGTTGCAGAGTGAGGAAAGGAGAGAGGTCCTGTGTTTTACTGACTGAGCTTCATTCACAGGGAAAGAAACATCAAGAGTGGGAAAGAGGAATACCCTTCCCCATTATCCCACTGCTACAAATTCTTACTGTGTCAGTTTTAGCTACTACCTTTGCTGAAAGAGTAGCTACTAGCCATGTGTGACTGTTTAAATTTAAATTGAAATCGATTAAAGTTAAATAAATTTAAAAATTCAGTTTCTCAGTTACATTGGCCATATTTTAAGTGCTCAGTAATCCCATGTGGCTAGTGGCTACTATGTATATTCGATGATGCAACCCTGGAACACTTCCACTATCAAAGAAAGATATACCAGATGGTGCTATTATGAGATTTTGTCTTAGTCATCTTTGTATTATCAGTGCCTATAAGAAGGCTGGACTCAGAGGCAGCCTTCATTGGCTGAATGAATACATGAACATAGACTATTGTGATTTTGTTTTTCAAATCTGCACATCATAAATATCTTTCCATTCTAATGCATCAAGACATGAAAATCAAACATGGATATCTTGTTAAATGACATAACTCAGTTGAAGGATATACATTCTATAACCCTATTTTTGTTTAGAAATAATTATTTGTGTGTGTGTGTATGTGTGTGTGTTTAAAAGCATAGGAAAAAAGTCTTGAAGGGTACAAAGCAGACTGTATATACCATCTGGTGGTTAAAATTGGGAGTAGAGAATAAAGAATGTTTTTACATTAAAAAAATCTTTTTCTAGGAAAATGAATTACTTTTGAGTAAAAAAATAAAATAAGTAGCAGATTAGGTAATGTTAATTTCTAGATACACAAAGAAAATAATCTCTTCTCAATGTAAAGTATTAAGGGAAGCTGTTTTTAACAGAGAATAAAGTAAAGTGTTAAAGAAAAATGGTTTTGAGGTATAAGGACAATCACAGCCATCAGCCTAATTACATGTAAACCATGAAATTTGTTTCCCAAGGAGTGTGCAAAATAATGGTTTTTTCCCCCAAAAATATGGCTCCCCTGCTAAGCTGCAGAAAAGGATAAGGCCAGATGGCACCATTTTCATTTTTGTGTTATACCTCCTGACCCAGCAATATACTTTCTCCCACCTCTCCTTATAGAAATTACTTTTGCTCATTGCAGGAGTAATCTTCACCCTGGGAATGGACTTAGTGGTAGGATCTGAGTCAGAATACTGACACACTGATGTGATAATCCTTTTACAGCCTTACCTTACTCCTAGTTTGGTAGTTTTTGAGCTCACAGATGCTGGACCAGAATTCAGTCCATAAAATTAAGACATTCTGTTTGACAGGGCCAAGTCTAAATTGCTGAAGCAAGGACATAAAGCATGAAGTGGTGCCTTAAAAAGTAACTAGGGCCATCTAACCCACACTAAAAGTCAACCTGGTTTCAAATGAAGACCTTTAGATGTCACAGTAATTTCTTAGGGAAAAAAAAGGCTCTCATTATGACAATACTAAAATGAGAGTGACAAATAAAATAATGCAGAGAGACCATTTTAATTAGCAACTCTGCTATTTTATTTCATGCTCAGTTGATGGGAGAAAATGATATTTTGATCAAATAATTGAAATGAATGTATTTAAAGATATGAATATAATCACCCAGAAAAATGACATCAACAAAACAGTTTTGAAAATGATCATTATGGATGTGATACATTTGTAATGATTCCATCTATTGACTATCATTCAATATTAAATCATGATGGATTCTATTATAGGCTTAGATAAAATTCCATCAAAATGCATACATGCCTGGGAGCTGATATTTGAAGAGGTTGGACAGTTTGGTAGATTATTCCTTTCTTAATGTTTTTTTCCTTACTGTTTCTATTTTTCAGACCCACTACGAAAATGGGGAATATATTATCAGGCAAGGTGCAAGAGGGGACACCTTCTTTATCATCAGCAAAGGAAAGGTAAGCTTTGGTGGCATAAGATAGTGATGTGTAGGGGAGACCAGGCCTGGGCAGCAACCCTGGTAGGAGCTCATGTGCAGAGAATTGTGTTGCATGAGTTTGTCCATCTTCTGACGCTGACATTGATGGAGAGATATTTGGGAACGGATCTTCCAACAAATGATGCAGGAGGAAGAAAAAGCGTAACCTTGAAGATGAGTAAGTAGCCTATGTGCTAATAATCATGATACTGGATGCCACTGATATATCCATGTGAATAGAAAGTGGTCCATAATTAAAATAATATAATAAAGAAGAAAATATGTTACTTAAAAAAATCCATACATTCATTGGGAGCATTAATACTGCTATTAAAAAAAACATCTGGGCTTTGAAATCTGATGGCCTAAATTTGAATTATGCTCTGAAACTTACTCGTTTGAGTGTCCTTAGGCAAGTTGCCTAACACTCTGAGGGCTATAAGGATAGAACTATATTCAGGTTTTATTGTGTTTTCATAAATAAATATTGAATGAATACTAAGAAGCTACTAAAAGTGATAAATTATAGGGGCAGGGGTAAAAAAACAGGGTGGCTAAGAAATGTGAGTGAAAATCCATATTTTATTCCTTATATTGTTTTAGTTTTTCAATAATATGAATCTATTCTAACTTTTATTTTAAAACTAAGAAGTGAAGTGAAATGAAAAGTGGAAATTTATTTATATTAACACTCTAATATTATATTCCTTAAATTTTTTTCAACAGTAAAGCTATACTCATTTTTGCATTTAAGTATCATTGCACCATAACCCATGATTTGAACTTATTTTTCTTAATCATGTTATCCTTAAAAGGAATTCCTATCTTTGTAAGTATTAAGCATAGAAAGAGATGGAGAAGGATATGCTGGTAGAAGGGGGTTTATATTCTAGTTTTAATTTTTATAATTGTCATTTTAAAAAATGAAATAAATTTATTTCTTCTAATTTACAAAATGACTGACTCTGGTACCTTATATCTCATATAGAGATTGATTTACAGAGCTACAGTGAATAGAATACCTGAAAATTATAAGTCTTGTTGGATTATGTTTTAGATAATTCTTCTTGGACTACTTTTGATTCAAGTATATGCATACATATGTCAATGTTTATACCAATGGCATGTCACACTAAAATGAAGAAAACAATATTTATACTTTTATTATATCTGTTTATATTAATTCTGATATGCTTGTTCTTTTGATTGATATCCGAGAGCCTGAATAGAAGTAGAACTCAGGGACTGGCTTCTTAAAAGGCATCATAAAATAACATGTCTGATCACAGTTAGGATCAAAATTGTATCTTGTATTTTCTAACATTAGAGGAAAAATATGTTAATATTTTCTGAGTTTTATGATAGATTGGTAGAGCTTACCATTTACTGTTTTATTTTTTACTATTGACTAAAGAATCAGGGGAAATTGAAATTTCTCATGGATATAAATGATTTGATTGATTGATCACAAGGGGACTTTTTGTCCTAATGATTTGGATTTATGTTTGCTTTACTATATTGCTAATTCTTTGCTATCATGGAGTGATGTGTTTATCCATTGGGATGGATTTCAGGCAGGCTTTTGTGGTCACCCAATTACTGCAGATTTCACTGCCTAAGAGAAGTAGTGCTTCATAACCAGTTTCAGCTGAAGACAGGTGCATTAGCGGTGCTTTTTCTTTTTACGAGTTTCATAGAATGTATAAATAGAAACAGTGGGGAAATTACACCACAGGAACCAATTCCCCTGGCAATATTTCAGAGCACTGTGGGGATTCTGAGTGAGAAGCAGAGATAATATATTAGACTTTCCTGACACATACAAGATATTTTTTTTAAACCAGGCATAGATTTTTAGTAACTTAAATTTTCTGGTCACACGAGTAAGCTTCTATGATACTCAATTATATTAATTATATAATAATTAATACTGGCTAATAATTAATTATATTAATTCTGATATTAATGTGTTAGAATCACTATATTAATTCTTAAGCAGAAGGCAAAGAGAGCATACTCAAGTCTCAATGGCAAAAAATTGGAAAGAGAGATGAGTAATAAAAGAGTAGGTTCAGGTTAGCAGGAAAATAAGCTATAGAACAGGAATTTTCTAAAACTGTAGGTTTTCATTTTGGTATAGCAATGTAAACTTGTTTTCCCTTGCATTTAAAAAATTTATAAAGAGTAACCTTGGCCAAGATATTTTCCTTGTTACTACCGAACTAGCTTTTTCTTAGAAAATGCTATGAGATAGAAGGAGACCCAGAACAGGGGCTGCTTAGCTACCAATGAATTTCTCCTTGCTCAGTTCCATTTATTTAAGTGTAAAACAATTTTTATTCTTACATTAAGCATATCCACACAAAGAGTGAAGCATTATAAAATAAACTTTGAAATACTTGTTTTTCCCCCTGTTAAACCTGCACAAACTGATTTTTCTAAAATTTGAGACAGAATGCTTATGGTAATGATGTCTATAATACCTGGTGCTGCTTTTATTAGAAGCTGAGTTAGTTCTTTGTACTTCAATCAGTCCATTCCAGTTGCCTGGAAACATGATTTTCTCCCCCAGCAGTGAACTGTAAAGCACTGAAGAATTCTGCATATGTCCATGCAGTTGTATTGCATCAAAAAATGAACTATCTCTCCGTAAATATGCTAAACCAAAACTGAACATAGTGGGTAGACAAAATTGCAGAGTTCCAATAATGATTCAAAACCATTTTGATTTCTTCTGATTTTATTCAATGTGCCTTGTATACTATCTTTAGTATAAGTGATTAAAAAATTGTCTGTTAAATGCCACTTAAAATCACATGGCTTTGTTTCATAGAATTAACAAGTGTTTGAACATGTTGATTAAACATATTGACTTAACACAATGCTCAGTGTTTTTGAATGTGGAAAGTATTCACTTATGGAAAATTAATTTGTATATGTATACACATGTTTATGTATACATAATAGCAAAAACTGAGAAACATTTCCTTTTAGACCAAGAACAAGATAAAGATGCACATTATTACCATTTTTGTTTAGTGTGGTACTAGACATCCCAGCTACTGTATAAGTCAAGAAAAAGACAAAAATGTTTGGAAATGAAGAAAAAATGATTATTTATAGATGGTATGATTTTAATTTCTTCTAAATATTTATATAGACAGATATGTTGTTATGATTAATATTTTAGCAAGATCATCATTGTTAGTATTTCTTTTTGTTAATGGAATTGTTTTCTATCTACACAATTCAATATGGTAGCCATTAGTTCTATTTGCTATTTAAATTAAAATTAACTAACCTAAATTAAATTAAATATTTAATTTAGTCAATTTCTCAGTAGAAGTAGCAACATTGCAATAGCTGAATAGCTACATGCAGCTAGTGGCAACTGTATTGTATATTACATAACTAGATAATTTGCTGTAAATTAAATATTGAATAATCCATATCATTCAATATAATCCACCAAATTACTATCTAAAGAAGAAAAATCACATTATCATGTCAACTGGTGCAGTGAAATCATCTGACAAATATTCATTCACAATAAAAATTATCAGCAAACTGAGAGTATAAGAGAACTTCCTAAACCTGATAAATGGTATCTAGAGTGAAAGCAATCAATAAAGGAAGAAAAGTCTTTTCAACAAATTGTGTTGGAACAATTAGTAATCCACAAGCAAAAAAATGGTGAACCTTGACCTATGAAAGTTGACATAAACTTCATACCTTATATAAAAATTAATAATAGATTTAAAAGTAAACTGCAAAACTATAAAACTTTTAAAAGAAAACATTTATGATGGGGCTGGATAAAAAGTTCCTAGACATAAAACACAATTCATAAAAGAAAATTGATTAATTGGATTTTATCAAATTTATAAATTTTCATTATGTGAAAACTACTCTTAAAAAATGAAAATGCAAACTATTAATACTAACTGGGAAAAATATCTGGAAATTAGATATCTGATAAGGGGCTTGTATAGAGCCTATATAAAGAATACCAAAAAATCAATAATAAAAAAACAAACTATGAAATTAAGAAAATGTACAAAGAACTTGAATAGATACATCAGCAAAGAAGATACAAGAATGACAAATATGGGAATGAAGATGATCAAACTCATTAGACATTAGAAAATTACAAATTAAAGCTCTCAGATACTACTGCATGTTTAATAGAATGTTTAAAAATTAAAAACATGTTGACAATATCAAGTGCTAGTGAGGATGTTGAGCAACAAGAACTCTTATACATCGCTGGTGGGGAATGCAAAATGGTAAAGCCATTCTGAAAACAATTTGGCAGTTTTCTATAAAGTTAAATAAACATTTACAATATGACTTTGTAATCATCCTTTGTGGTATTTATCCTAAAGAAATGAAAATATAGTTCACACAGAAACTCTGCATCAATGTTTATAATATCTCTATTCATAATTTACAAAGACTTGAAATAAACAATCTGTAGAGTATTTGTTCGATGGAATATTACTCAGCCCTCAAAAGCATAAACTATAGAACCTTGCAACAACTTGGGTGAATTTCAAAGGCCTTATGCTGAGTAAGAAAAACCAGCCTCAAAAGGTTAAATAGTATAACATTCCATTTACATGGTATTCTCAAAAGGGTGAATTAGTATAATGCAAAACAGACCATTGGTTGCCAGGGGTAAGGTTTGAGGAGGATGTGACTATAAACACATAGCATGAGGGAGTTTCTTGAGGTGATGAAATTTTTCTGTATCTTATTGTGATGGGAGTTAGACAAATCTGTGTTTAAATTCATAGAACTGTATATCAAAAAAAGAAAATGGTAAATTTTAATATATGATAATTTAAAAATCGATATACATTTTTTAATACTGGCAACACCCAGTTAAAAATATGGTTTAAAAAGATCATTTCAAAATCATGTTTCTGGAAATATAACTAACAGAAAATGTTCAAGTCCTTTAAGAAGAAAATTTTATTTAAAATGTTATATGAAGAGCAAAAGACCAACATGCTAAAACATCTGAAAGGAAGAGAAACATATTGCGGGCTACTATAATAGACATCAAGTCTTATTATAAGGTGAAGATAATGGAAATAATATGGTCTTAATTTTACTCAGTACCACACAAACATATCAGAATAAAAGAATAATGAGCCCAGATAAGAGATCCATGACTATATGGAAACTTGACATGGGCAATACAGATATCAAAACAGTTGGTTATGTATAGAGGCATAGATAAAATTGGATCTCTACCTCACAACATGCACAAGGTCAATTTCAGATTTAAATGTAAGGGGAAAAATTAGAAAAAAATAGAAAGACAATTAGAAGAATGCTTGGGATAGCAAAGGATTTCTTGAATAATATTTTTTTAAGTACAAACAAAAGATAACATGGCTAAATATAATTACATTAAAATTAATAATTTGCTCAGCAAGACACCATAAAGATATTTTAGACAAACCATAGGCTTGTGAATCAACAAAAAATATAGATAATCAATCCACTAGAAAAATAGGCAAAAAGCATGATCACATATAGCACCAAAAAGAAACACAAGTGGCTCAAAAACGAGATGAAAAATTCTCCACCTCCATTAATAATCAGGGAAATGCCATCTAATACCTACCTTCCTGGGAAAAAAAATTGAAGTCTGACAATATTTACTTTTGACAACAATATAGTACTATATGAAATTTCATCCTAGGAATATAAGTTTGTACCAAGACTAAGTCAATATCTAGTAAAACTAAATATGCAGATACTTAATTACCTTGTTCTTCATTCATAAGTGTTGACCCTAGTGAACTCTTACCTATGGACATCAGAACACATGTATAAGAACATTCATGGTAATATTATTAATACGACAACAAAAACAAAGTATAGCCAAAATAAAACTGGAAGCAACCCACATTTACATCTATAGAAGAATTAATAAATTGTATAATGTCCATATAACAGGCTACTATGCAAACAAAGAAAATGAATTTCAGCTTTTTATATATTAATAGCTGAATGAATCAGAACCTCAAGAATAAGGGCCCGGTAACCTTTATTTTAAATCAGACTCCTTGCTAAAGATTCCACATCTATAAAAGTCTCATCAGCATGCAAATTAGTGTCTCTGTGATATAGCTTAGGAGTAAGAGTGTTAAAAACTGAATTTCCATGGTTTTGAAACACTGTGTGGAGGAGTAATCAAATAGATCAGTGGAGAATAATAATTGAATTTCCTCCACCTTGCACAGATCTTCTTTATACTTATAAAAATTCTGGTCTTTGACATCCAATATCTAGATTAGAAACCTAAAGCATAGTGTTTTTAAATGTGTTTAAGTGTCTGGCACTGTTTCAAGAAATTAGTTTTTCTACTTCATTACATTTTCCAAGTAGGTGAATTTCAACTATTTAACCTTTCTGGATGAAAACAGAAAGTATTATGAATATTAGTAGAGCTTGAGGGAAAAGTGAATTTACACAAAAGGACAACTTACTCCATTTATGTTTTCATTCATGCATCAGCAACAACAAAAAAGCATTATCACTTGCCTTTTGTGGACTATCCTATGTATGCTAGGGTATCTTGTAAGTAATGAAGCATTCTGTTAAACAATTTACAGCAATTTATTGCAATGCTCATTATAAATTGTAGAGAGTGCCAAAGAAATACCCCTTTCTTTGAAGAACATAGTATTTATTATGGTAAAAAAAAGACATGTAAGTAATTTCTATAACTGTTTAAAAAAAAACCTAAAGTGATCTACAGAATTGATGCAATCCCCATCAAAATACCACCAGCATTCTTTACAGATCTAGAAAAAATAATTCTTCACTTTGTATGGAACCAGAAAAAAGCCCTGTATAGCCAAAGCAATCTTAAGTAAAAAGAACAAACTGGGAGGCAATAGTCTTCCTGACTTCAAGCTGTATTGTAAAACAATAATAGTTAAATCAGCCTGGCACTGGCACCAGAACAGAAGCATCAATATCTGGCATAGATCTGAGATACCAGAGATGAAACCTTCACTATACAGTAACCTAATCTTTGATAAAGCAGACAAAATATACAATGGGGAAAAGAATCTCTCTTCGATAAATGGTGCTGGGAAAACTGGTTAACTACATGCAGAAGATTGAACCAGGATCCCTACCTCTCACCTCTCACAAAAATTTACTCAAGATGGTTAACAGACTTTAACCTAAGGCATGAAACCTTAAGAATCCTAGAAGAAGATGTTGGGAAAACCCTATCAGACATTGGTCTAGGCAAAGAATTTTTGAGGAAGACCCCCAAGGTAATCACCACAGCAGCAAAAATAAACAAGTGGGATCTGATCAAATTAAAAAGTTTCTTCACAGCCAAGGAAACTATCAGTAGAGCAAATAGACAACTCACAGAACGGGAGAATATATTTGCTCTCTACACTTTTGATAAAAGTCTAATAACAAAAATCTATCTAGAACTTGAAAGAATTAACAAGAAAAAAATCAAACAACCTCATCAAGAAATGGGCAACAGAGATGAACAGAAACTTCTCCAAAGAAGACAGAATAATGGCCTGCAAACATATAAAAATGTGCTCAACATCTCTAATCATCAGAGAAATGCAAATCAAAAACACAATGAGATACCACCTAACCCCAGCGAGAATGGCCTGTATCAAAAAATCCCCAAAACAACAAATGCTGGCGAGGATGTGGAGAGACAGGAACACTCTTACACTGGTGGTGGGACTGCAAATTAGTGCAACCTTTGTGGAAAAGAATCTGGAGATACCTCAAACAGCTATATATAGAAATACCATTCGACCTTGCAATAGCATTGTAGGGCATCTACCCCAAAGAGCATAAGACATTTTATTATAAAGACATCTGTACCTGAATGTTTATCGCAGCACAATTCACTATTGCAAAGTCATGGAAACAACCCAAGTGCCCATCAATTCAGGAGAGGATAATTAAAAGTTGGTGTATGCTCACAATGGAATATTACTTAATTCTAAGAAACGACAGTGAGCTAGGACCATTTATGCTATCCTGGATTAAGCTTAAGCCTGTTATCCAAAGTGAGGTGGCACAAGACCAGGAAAATGGGCTCCACATCTACTTGCCATCAAATTGATACTGACTGATTAAAATTATGGTGCTCAAATGGTGGTAGTACTCACCAGGGATTTGGGGAGGGAGACCCACATCCTAGGGATGTGGTGAGCATTGTAGGGGGGAAGGGAATGCCTCTAACCCTTCTTAGGGAGAGGCAAAGATGTATAAGGTAATGAAAATGCCAAAAAAAAAAAAAATCTTTTATCAGGTGGTGGGCAGGTGGGGGGGAGGGGAAGGGTGTGTACTTACATAACGGGTATGGTGCGCACCACCTGGGTGTTAGACACGCTTGAAGCTCTGGCAGGGGAGGAGGGTGGCAGGGGCAATATATGTAACCCTAAAAATATCTGTACCCCTATAATATAATGAAATAAAAGACAAAAAAAAAGAAGCCTAATGAATAAAGCATGTGAATTATGAGGGCTATAGTTAGTTATAACCCTGCAGGAAGTCTTCATGTAAACGTGATGTGCCTTTGAATGAAAGCTTGATTCTTAGGGAAAGAGACAGGCATATTCTAGAGAAACTAGAATGTGCATGTGGAGGTGTGTAAAAGGATGTTTATTACAGCAAAAAAAAAAAAAAAGAAACAGGAAAGAAAAATGAAAAAAAATTACAACAATATAAATACCAATTTACAAGGATATGGATAAGTAAATGCATTAATATAATGGAATAAGACTCTAATACATAAAATAAATAAATTAGATTTATATCTAATATCGTGGAATAAGTAATTAAAACAGTGTTAAGAAAAAGGTAAGTTTCAGAATAATACATACGATTTATGTTGCTTATTTTAAAATTCATGTATACATACATATAAAATAGATTGAGAGAAAGCTCACTAAATTCATTATAGTGGTTGCCTCATAGAAGGTAGGAAAATGAAAATGAAGATAAGGATTAAGTGAAATCAAATTTTCTAGTATTTATTATTTCTTGAAAACAACTTGAAAGGATAACAAAATATTTGGAGGTAAGTTTTTGTGGTTTGCATGGGAATTTGTGATATTATTCTTTAGTCCCTTTAGTGGTAATTTATACTCTTTTCCTACATAAAAATAAATTTAAAAAAAGAAACAAGAAATGGAATTAACCTTATCAAGTGGACCTAGTATTCATTTGATCATTACAGGTATGTGGAATGGATTTAAACTTGCATCGTTTGTCTTTCTAGGTAAATGTTACTCGTGAAGACTCACCAAGTGAAGACCCAATCTTTCTCAGAACTTTAGGAAAAGGAGACTGGTTTGGAGAGAAAGCCTTGCAGGGGTAAGTACACCACATGTCACACAGTTTTTGTTTGAGTACTGCATAAGTTCTTGTCTTACATTTTGAGCTCCTAGCAAAACAGACTTTTTATTTAGTGCTTATCCTAATATCAGATACAGGCCCGTAATGATCGTGTTTATTTATTTTGAACTGGACTTGTAATCGATTTAGATAGGCTGTGGGACTAATTAATTTCTAATAAATCATTGTTTTATTAATTGGAAAATTTTTCAGCTCTGTTTTCCTTAACTGCACTCTCGGTAATGGCTTCAAATGAGAGGGATAAGTTTCTGCTAAACTGCTTTGTACAACAATTTTCCTCCAAATTGTAGGAAGATGGTTGCTTGACAATTTTGAAATCTCTAAACCTGACTATACAAACAATGGATCAAAAAGCAGTGAAACCTTTCCAGGGTTCATCTTTGGGTGGTTGTAGTCATTGCTGTTATGGTGGTGGAGACAAAGGAGGAAGGGGAAGTGGGAGTAGTGCCTCTCTGGATTCTCCATGGCTGGGCTCTGAAGGATGGACTAGTTGAGGTGTACTTCAACACTGTTTATACTCTACTTGTAAACAACACCTTTAGAAGCAACCACTTGGGATTTCTTCCCATATATTATGGAAGAAAAACCGAGTTGACCTTGTATCATTCATTTTACAGAATATATAACAAATGTATTTGGATATCCTACTCTTGTTTTCCAATAAGCGACATATCTCAATTATCAGAAAATATAGATGAGGCTTTTTGAAGTTCAGTGCTATATGTATACATGATAATTGAGTACGAAATAACCAGTAAACACTTTTATACCAAATTCCAGATGCAGGAGTGTCTGTTAGGGAGGAACAAAATTTACTCCAAAAACATGGAAACAATCAGTTTTGCTTCCATTTCAAGTTGTGCCTTCATTTTTAAAAATTACATTATAAGCATTTTGCTTACAAGTACTTTGAAGAAATAATTTAGGACGTTTTTATTTTTTAAAGTCACAATCAGGTGGCAGCTTTTATTTTCTTCCTTATTTCACAACTACAGAAATGAAACAAAGATATCCTGATAACTCATTTACTCAACCCCTATTACCTTATGAAAATTCAGAACTACATGCACTCAATTTTCCTTTTTTCTTTTACTGAGTTCATTTTATCCTTATCTGATGAACATGTACTTGCCATTAGATTTATTTCAATGTCAAAAGTTGTATTTATTTCAATGTCAAAAGAAATAGCATGTTTGTTGTAGGTCTGCAAAAGAATGCAATAAGCATTATCATCTTAGCATAAACTATACAAATGTATCATTTGTACCTTCATCTTTCTTTCCTTTGATTATTGAATGTGTAGAGGATTCTATAGAATAATGTCACCTGATTTCATTGGTGCAAGATTAAATGCCTCTGTGAAAAATACTGTAATTTCCAACAGAGCCATAGAACCAGAAGCATTCACAATCATTTTGGATTAAGGTCATGAGTGGAATGCCAGAAAATAAGACATAATTTAGAATCAAAAGATCTTCTTTTGTGGTTTATTGTCACTGAATTTGATGCCAATTAAAGAAGACTTTCATGGTAAAAAATAACTACCTAAAATGTGTCCCAAGAAGTGACCTTGAGGATGTAGTTTATGGAAAAGTTGCCAAATTTGGCTCTTATATAAACATTAAAGATAATGGCCCTTAAGCTAGATTGAATCCTTTCTAGAATATGATTATTCTTGTGAATGGTCTGGTGTCAAGACTTTCTGTTGAGTCCTCTTCACTGGCCTTCTCCTATAGCCTACAAAATAATCATCAGCCCACCTCCCTCTCTTCATCTACCCCCACCATTTCTATTCACATCCACTCCCATCTCTTTCTTATGCCCTTCACTCTCATTCTTCTAACTACTACACCTGGTTTTAATAGTCCACTGTAAGTGTCCTCTTAAATGTCACTGGAGATTTGCTATTTACCTCTTAGAATGGTCTTTCTTTTTTGTCTTCATTCAACTTCACTTCTCAGCCACAATTTTATTTTACTTTATTTGTACATATTCATGGGGAACACATGCAGTTTTGCTACATTAAAATATTGCATTGTCAGCCACAATTTTACATTGTTGAACACCCCTTCCTTCTTTAAATTCCTCACACTTTAAGACCCTTTACATTATTGGCCCTCTTTAGAATGTTTTATTGCATTTCCTAAAATTTGACAATATTTTTCCCTCAATCTCTCTATTACATTCATTTTGGTAAGCTCCTCCAGAACTATGGCTGCATATAACTTTAATAAAAAGAAGTCTCAAATGTTTATATTCTGATTTGAGTCCAGCATCGAGCACTTATCATATATTTCACATATGTGTTGAATGAGTGAATAAATGAATGAGCAAATGAACCTCTCTAAGGATGCTCTATCTTGCAATCCCTTCTGCCATTGAACAGCTTTACTTCTTGAATTTTCTTTTTGGTTCACAAGGGGTTATGAGCTCACTTGACCAGAGGGGGCAGCCTAGTAAAGTAAATGAGTAAAATAAGGTACTTAAAGGAGGTGGCAAACTGGAGAGCCCATGTAATGAGGACAGCAATTACTGCACTCCAGTAAGGAGTTACTGAACTTCTTATTCTACAAGAGTGTGACGTCAGATTTTTATGAAAAGCAGGAAACTAGATTTAAAAACAAAATTAGACTTGAAGATGGCTGACTAGAGACACCAGCTGTCAGATCCTCTCAGAAGAAGGAAAAGTTTTAGATGAAAAAGAAACAAACAGACACACAAACATAGATCAGGTGTAATTCTGAGGGAAAAATGCAGAACTTACCAGAGATTCTACCAGAAGAAATTGCAGACCAGAACAAGAAGGAGCAAAATATTGTCAGAGATCAACTCTTGAGGGGTTGGAGTCCAGTGAAAAGGGAAGATGGAGTGGTTTCTTTCTCCCTTCCTCATATCTCTGGCAATAAACAGGCTCCCGAGCTACTGGAGAGCCTTTCTACCCTCATGAGCCCCAAAGCTGCTGCCACCAGTGAACTGGGAGCTTCTTTTTTTTTTTTAATTTCCTTCTTTTCCAGTGACCCTCTCTATGGCAATTGGGAGCTTCTTGAAGAGCAATCACCAGCCTGCCAGCTCCCTTGGGGTCACTTCCCATCACCGCAGACCCAAGCCAAGACACCAGTTACCATATTGCTTCTCCACTCACTATGCAACTATTCCCTCCTCAGGTGACTTGAGTCCCTCAAGTGTTTGTTGTGCTTTATCCCACACAAACATTTCCCAACTCCTGCCCAGACTACAGGAGCCACAAAGGGCTTGTGGGTCCTGGGATGTCTGTGTGACCCCAGAGCCTGGACATTCTGAGTGGACTGCCTTCCAGAAAGAAGGACTGAGTTGACAAGAGTGCTAGCTTTCCTCCATTCAGATTCTTTTTCTCTCCTCCCCCTCCCCTGTCCATGGCTACCAAGAGAGGCCATTGAGCCAGGGCTCTCAGGAGTGGCTGCTTCCCCTCCATTGTTGAATCTACTACACTGAGGCCTCTACAGAGAGTGAGACTCAAACCTTTCCTCTTAAAGACCTGCAGCACACTAAGGGGTACTCTGACTATGATATCCCTACTCACCAGCCCTCTTTGGTGCTGCTTGCCTGGCTGCTCCATCAGAGCAGGACACACCCTGAAGCAGAGGGACATCAAACCTCTTTGAGCATCCCATAGGCAACTTGAGACAAGCACACTTCTCCCTGGCATGGTCATAGATTGATCTTCAGGGACCTAGTGACAGACCCCATACCCCCAGGACTCATATTGCTTAGGGCCATGGAGGGAAGATTTGTGAACTTATCTCAAGAGGTGAGGGGGCCCACGTGGGCAGGACTCAAAAGAGAGCACAGTGTAGGTCCAGCCACAACACACTCATGGAGCACCCTTCCCCCAAGAGGAAAACCATGCCTCTCAGTACAGGGCTAGATCCTGGACAGGGAAGCTCCCATCCTGAAGTGTCATTGCTGGGGAGCTCAGCTAGTTTAGCTCCTGCATACTGGCAGATTTTGGAGGTAGACCATGGAGCAGAGGAGGGGGGGAGAAGAGCAAAACTTGCTCCTGACAGCTAGATTGTGAATCTCAGAAAACTACTCCCCCACAAGTAGACTTTCTGGCTGGGTGGAGCCACTTCAGTTTCTCCCTGGTGGCTATCCCCAGAAGAATAGAACTGGACTTTTGACCCCTTCTGAAACAACTACCTTACAAACTTTTGTGGAGCCAGGCTCAGCCAACCCAGCCCTGCTTAGCCTCACTCCTCCACCTGGAAAACCAACTCAAAGAAACCAGAAAAACAATTCAGGAAGTGAATGACAAATTCACTAAAGAGACTGACATATTAAAAACAAAAAATAGAAGTTCTGGAAGTGAAAATTTCAAATAAATAAATATAAAACACAGTGGAAAGTTTTAAGAATAGACTAGCCAGGCAGAATAAAAAATCTCAGAGATTGAAGAAAACTCTTTGGAATTAACTCAGTTAGTAAAAAATAAAGAACAAAGAATTAAGAGGAATGAACAAAGTCTACAAAAAAATATGAGACTATGTAAAATGGTCAAATATAAGAATGATAGATATCCATGAGGGTGAAGAAGAAAATGAACAAGGGTTAGAAAATCTATTTGAGGGAATAATTGAGGAAAACTTCCCTGATCTTGCTAGAGATTTAGATATCCAGGTACGAGAAGCTCAATGAACACCTGGGAGATTCATTGCATAGAGGCAATCACTAAGACACATAGTCATCAGACTGGCCAAAATCAACATGAAGGAGGAACTTCTGTGTGAGCCATGAGGTGAAAACATCAAGTAACTTACAAAGGAAAACCCATAAAGCTAATGGCATACTTCTCAATGGATACCTTTTAAGCAAGAAAGGATTGGGGCCCTGTCTTCAATCTTCTTAAACAAAACAATTCCCAACCTAGAATTTGGTATCCTGCAAAACTAAGTATTATATATGAAAGAGAAATAAAGAATTTTCCAGATAAGCATACACTGAAGGAATTTGTCAAGATCAGACCTGCCTTGTAGGAAATATTCAGAACTGCATTATACATGGATAAGCACAATAGACATCATCAGTGTAAAGACTACTCAAAAACTAAAGTTAAGAGCACATATAATATAATATAATAGCACAAGAGGTAAAATAAAGCAATAAGGTATTACCCAGCAGGATGAACAGAACAGCATCCCACATATCAATTCTATCAGTCAATGTGAGTGGTCTGAATCCCCACTCAAGAGAAAGGCTGCCTGAATGGATGAAAAAATACAACCTAATTATATACTGTCTCCAGGAAACACAACTAACCCACAAGGACTCATGCAGATTTTAGGTGAAAGGAAGGAGGAAAATGTTCCATGCAAATGGAAACTTAGAGAAAGCAAGTGCAGCCATTCTTATGTCAGATAAAATTGACTTTAAATCAATAATAGTAAAGAAAGACAAAGGTGGTAATTATATAATAGTAAAGGGAGCAATTCAACAAGAGGATATAACAATCCAAAATATTTATGCACCTAACACAGGAGCACCCAGATTCATAAAGCAAATTTTACTGTATCTAAGCAAAGAGATAAACGGCAGTATCATATTGCTATGGACAGCCCACTGACAGAACTGGACAGATCATCCAAGCAGATAATAAATAAGGAAGCACTGGACTTAAATGGGACTCTAGAACAAATGGGCTTAACTGACATTTACAGAACATTTTACCTCAAAACTACTGAATATACATTTTTTTCATCAGCACATGGAACATTCTCCAAGACTGATCATATTTTAGGCCATAAAACAAGTCTCAAAAAATTCAAAAAAATAGAAATCATGCCATTTGTTTTCTTAGACCACAGTGTAATAAAACTAGAAGTCAACTCCAAGAAAAACACTCAATTCTACACAAAGTCATGGAAATTAGACAACTTGCTGCTGAATGATTATTGGGTATATAATGAAATTAAGATGGAAATCAAAAGATTTCTCGAACTGAATGACAAAAGGAACACAAGCTATCAAAATCTATGGGGTTTAGCAAAAGTAGTCCTAAGGGGAAAATTCATAGTCTTAAATACCTACATTAAAGAGACAGAAAAATCACAAATTAACAACCTAATGGCACATCTGAAGGAACTATAAAAGGAACAGCAGACCAAACCCAAAGACAGCATAAGAAAAGAAATAACTAAGGTCAGAACAGAACTAAATGAAATGGCAAACAAAACAAAAAAAAAATAAATAAAAATACATGAATGGTAATTTTAGTAACTTGATTAAAAAAAACCTCTCTGAGTCAACAAACCATTTTTGTAAACTGCCATTTTGCAATTCCCATCAATCAGATATTCTTTTTTAAAAACTCTGTACCTAGCTTCAAATGAAGGAAGCCTGTTAAGTTAACCCATCTTGGTCATTTTCTTTTATTGACTTCTTGACATTTTAACATTTTGATGTCTTATGTCTGTAACTTGTTTTTCACTTTGTATGCCTATGTACTTTTTTGATCTTTTTTTTGAATTTCAATGTTTCACAGAAGACATTCCAAGTTTTCACAAATCAAATTGATTTGTTCCACTTGTTTCTTTCTAAATAACTTGGAAATTGATATAACTTCAGTATATAAAATCTTCTGGGCAACTTGTATATATCCTTTGGGTAATAGCTATGCTTGTCTTCAAACTATATGATTTTTTATACTTGGAATAAAAATTTTATATTCAGCATTCTCTATGTGTACATGATGCTGCATTTTAGATTATGGTTTTCTCACAAATAAAATTTTTATGTACTGGGACTTTTTGTTTTATTCTCCTGAGGTTGTTCAGCAGATCATTAAAATATTGATAAATTGCTGATCGATGAAATGAACACGTCCTTGACCATTCTTTTTAAATTTGAGAGCGCCTAAATCCTAGTATGATTAATCATACTGTAGAAAATTGAATGACATTGCTGAAATGCGAACTGAATACCCTGACTCCAAAATCCAGCCTCCAAACCACTATACAGTTCTGTCTCTAGAAGTAACAAGCTTTATTTTCTTGTTGGCTAGAGGCAGTAGTCACAAATCTAGCCATCTTATAATCTATATCATCAACATCCATTAACTAATAGCATCACATTACTAAAAATTAGTCACTTATTCTTTTACTTGAGCAGTCTACATAAAACAAATTATGCAGTATTTCTTAGTTCAAGCATTTTTTGTTGTTGTTGTTGTTGTAATAGTGGTTTGTCCATAACAGAGAAAGGGCAAAATGTTTTACTTTATACAGAAGTACTCCCTATATACATGAAAACTAAAGTTGTGTTTAAGAGAAATTACTTCAGATTTAGTCTAATAACTCATTAAGTCAATCCATTTACATTTTTACTTGCCATTGCTTCAAGATCTCTACTTGACTTGAAACCATATAAAGAAGATGTAAGCATCAGATGATGGCAAATTATAAGCCAAACATCCACTTTGCACATTCAAGAATGGCAAATATTTAAGACCAGGTTGAACCCAAGAGAGATGTGATTGAGCTCCCACTCACCACCACTCCCCTTTTGTGAGTGTTCAGCATAGCATATGGTTAAGAGTTCCAGCTCAGAAATCAGATTGCCTGGATTGGAATCTACTCTTTCAGTTACTAATTATCAATATTAGACTCTGAGAGTATTTCCTTTTACATGAAATGGAGACTATGATTATACCTAACTTTTTGGGTTGTTGTAAGGATTAATCAAGGGGATACTTGTTAAGCATTTCAGTGTGTGCCTAGAATTTAGCTTAGTGCCCCCAGAAGTTAGCTGTTATCACACTCCCACCATCATCTTCATCTTCAACATCATCACCATCATTATCTCCATTCCCAAGAATGGTCTGCTCTTTCTTGACTAAAATTTAGAGCACTTGGTATAATTGACATAGCATAAGATTTTGAGTCAACCACTCACTGGTTATATAACTTCAACCAAGCCAGTTAACTTCTCTGCATCTCCTCCCTTTCTGAATCTGTAAATTAAGCCAATTGAACTAGATGATCTATAAGTGTCCTTAGGTCACAGCCTCTGATTCTCCGAGATTTGGCCTCTTTACAACTGGAACACACCCGTGAATGCCAAATGCATCCCTGAGGCTCCCTGTTAAATGGTGGCATTTAATAGCAAACCTCCAGGAAATATCCCAGCTGTTGCCTCTCATTCTGAGCAACTATGCCACATGCCAGGCCCTGTCTGTATTAATGCAAAAATGAATAAACCAAAGTCAGTTTAATAGTTTTCAGTGTTAGAAATTGGCATTTCCCTGTAGTTCATGATGCCAGCTTAAAAAAAAAAATAGAAAAGAAAGAAAAAGAAAAAAAAGAGGCGGAAGTCTGTATTTCTCTGGCTTCTCCCCTCATAGACTGTTCTGAACTTGGGAAAGCTAATTAACATTTCTGAATCTGCTTCTTGTTTTTAAGGTGCATTTTTTTCTCTTAAAAATGAATATATGGAAATAACCTAAGTGTCCAACAACACATGAGTGGATTAATAAAATGTGGTATATGTATACCATGGAATTCTACCTGGCCACAAAAAGCAATGGTGATCTAGCATCTCTTGTACTATCCTGGATAGAGCTGGAGCCCATTCTACTGAGTGAAATATCACAAGAATGGAAAAACAAGCACCACATGTACTCACCATCAAATTGGTATTAACTGATCAATACTTATGTGCACGTATAGTAGTAACATTCATCGGGTGTCAGGCAGGTGGGAGGTGGGAGGCAGAGGGATTGGTATATTCACACCTAATGGGTGTAGTGTGCATCGTCCGGGGGATGGACATGCTTAGAGCTCTGACTCAGGTGGGGCAAAGGCTATATATATAACTTAAACATTTGTACCCCTGTAATATGCTGAAATAAAATAAAAAATAACAAAATCTAGCACAGAAAATAAGATTACAAACACTAGATATGGCATTTTAATATTTTGACATATTTGATAATTATTCATCTATTTACTTTGAAATGAAACATTATAGATACAATGTAAGTCTCTTTTGTATCCTCCCCCTGTACTGCCATCCTTCCTAATATCACTATTTTGAAGGTGATTGTATGCATCCTCATTGTTCATGTGTCTATTCTTTTTTTAAAATATATTTCAGCATATTATGGGGGTATAAGTGTTAAGGTTATGTATATTGCCCATGTCCCCTCTTCCCCCTCGAGTCAAAGCTTCAAGCTCCAAACGTTACTCATCTCACTCATTATGTTTGTATATACCCATCCACTCCTCCCCTCTCCCATTCGCTCGACACCCAATAAATGTTATTCCTATGTGTCCACTTAGGTGTTGATCTGTTAATACCAATTTGCTGGTGAGTACATGTGGTGCTTGTTTTTCCATTCTTGAGATACTTCACTTAGTAGAATGGGTTTCAGCTCTATCCAGGAAAATACAAGAGGGGCTATATCACCATTGTTTCTTAAACCTGAATAGTACTCCATGTGTCTATTCTTTATCGTGTATACATATATTCATAGACATAAGTAAGCTTATTTTATTTGTGTTTAAAATTTTATACAGGTGAAATCTTATTCTGTTTTATTCTGGGTCAGTATATCATTTTTACTTTTTTTCTGCTGCCATATTCATTGTACTTTTATCATTCTTTGTTTTAAAAGAAACATCCTACTCATCTTCTATGTAGATTTCTAGTACATAGTTCCACATGGTTGGTAAATCTCCAAGTATGAAACATTATTATTATTGTGTCTATTAAGACACAATTGAAATCTACTTATTTAGGTTTATTGTTTATCAATTACTTTGCCCACTATTGCTTCTTGCACCCCGCTCATTCCTTTTAGGTTTATTCTTTTGTAATCTTTCAGTGATAATGTTTATACTTTTTTACCTTTGCCTACATGTGAATGAATAGGGGGTTAAGTATAGAGATCTAGGTCAAATTTCATTTTTCTTCAGCATTTTAAATATTATCACATTGTTCTAGCATCTGTAGTATGTAGTCAATCAAATCACATTCCCTTACGTAAGCTATCTCTCTAGTAGCTTTCTCTTTGTCTTCTATGTAATGTATTTTTGCTATGATCCATGTAGGTACAGATATGTTTTGTTTACCGTTCATGTAACTTGCTGTGTTTCTTCCTTTTGAAAATGTAGTTTTCCTTAATTCTAGAAAATTCTCAGCATTATCTCTGAATGTTTTCTTTTTTTGGCTTTCTCTCTGCTCTCATTTTAGAATTCTTAGTCATCCTGGTTTAGCCTCCTCACCTTACTACCCTTGCCTTCGTATTTACATTTATATCTTCTATATTTTGCCTGGAAAATGATAAGTGTTCAGTAAATGTTAGCAGTTGTCATTGTTATCATTGGTCTCTGTAGTGTTCTGTGCCACATTTGTAATGGGATCTGGGCAGAGTCTTTCAAACCTTCATGCAATTCGCTCCTTCTCCCTTCGATTGTATCAAGTCTTCACCACTCAATAGATTCCACTGACTATTTTATAAAAGTATTTTTAGAATTTCTATTTGGCACACCATGGTGGTTGGGAGAGGGAGCTCTAAAATGAGACTTTTGGGTTTAAACCCAAGCTCCATCCTTTAAAAGATGTGTGATCTTGTTTTTCTGCACCTCTCTGCTTCAGCTTCATGGTTTGTAAAAGGGGGATAACAGTAATTGCCACAAAGGGTTGAGGTGAATAGTAGGCCAAATAATGTATATAGTGTGTGCGTATATATAGGATGATGCTTGGCAAATACTGTGTTCAGTAAATATTAGCAGTTATCATTGTTATTATATTATCTTTATTTTCAAATATCTTTTATTTCTCACTTTTATCATCTTTCATTGCTTTATCTCTTTATTAATTATTTTATAATGTGAGATTCTTAGAAACTTTCTATTACTTTCACATTTGGACTGCATGTTCTTTCATTTGTCACTTTTGCTGACTCTGTTTCCTTATTGTTTGATTCTTTACAGCTGCTGTGTGGTTTTTGTGTGTGTGTGATTGTTGGTTTTTTTGTGTTTTCAGTTTTACCACATACTCATTTTCAGTGGAGGTAGTGGACGGAGGGACTCCCCTGTGCCCAAGTTACTGGAGTGTCTCTATATACCTATTTCATATATTTCATATTTGCCTCTGCAAGAAGGAGCTTAATGGCCCTGTATCTTGAAGATAAAATAGAAAGAATTCAGATCTCCCAGTTGCAATGCTTGGGTTTCTGTTTTTCTCAGAGAAAGCCTTTTTGACACTTACTTGGGCCAACAGAGAGTTAGTTATTTCTACTGCTAGTACCTTGTGTATGGAAATGCTCCAGGACTGCAGCCTCATGAAAGGCTCAGTGCCAGTCACTGTCTCCCCAGGGCCATTCCCAGACACTCTCACCTGGCGCTAGTGACTCTCCTGCCCAGCTCCAGCTTATATCTCTAACCTTAGGACTCTTCTCTTTTTCCAGTTCCTGAGGCTTTTAGGGATTTTTGTTTTGGTTTGATATTTTTTTTTCTCTTTGGTTTTAGTGAGGATTATAATTAATATGGCTTTTAGTGATGATTATTCTTGTAAGGCTTATAGTGGATAATCTATGTAGAATGTAACACAGTGTCTGGTGGGAATTTTTATTCATGTTGTCCTGGATTTATGGCTAAAGTCCAAAGCCAGAAAACTGCTAATAGTCAGGGCCAGCTTCTTTTTGCAGAAATGATTAGAAAGAGCCAGAATCACTTTAAAAGTATCATGGAAGATGGGAGACAGGGTCTTGGCCTATTGAGGAGAGCAGCATTCATCAAAAGAGGCTGTACTCTCATTTCTCTGGCCTGAGCTTACTTGCCTGTTCAGTATTTACAGACAGACAGACGATTATAACAATGAGTGTGCTAAGTGATATTATGGGAGAAACACAGAGTGCCACAGTAACATTACTGTATTTATATCTTCATCCCAGAACAGATATACAGACCTAGTTTCCTATGGGGCATGTTCACTTAGATATCTCTCCAGTATCTCACATGGCAGTTGGACAAAACTAAACTCATTTTCTCTCCACCCTCAACAAATCTATTTTATCTGTAATATGAAGTTGGTTGCATAAAACATTTTTCTTATTGTTTGAATATACTTAATAATCTCACTTATATTTTAGTGCACACTGTAGACTCAGGTATACTAGTTTTTTATTTAGCTCATTATAATAGGGACCAATTATCAGTAACCCAAAATAATTCAGTGTTGAATAAGTGAGGAAATCGGTGGTTTAGAAAAATTCTGTTAAAAGAAAGATTTATGAAAAGGACTTCTCTTTAAGAAGTGGCTGTGGATCTGTTAACATGAAGGATTGATTATATAAAAGGATGAGATTTTCATAGAAGGTTGGGGATACATCAGAGTGTCTTCGTAGTTTTCCATGAAATGGTTTATTTATCTCTGCTGCCTTAAATATAAGGTCACTTTCAATGGGGAAATTGAGCTACTTATGAAAACAATTCAGTCTCTTCATTGTTATTCTTCAACATGTCATTCAGAAAAATAATTCCCTTCGGGTGCCCCAAGATAAGAAAAAAATAATGTAAATTTGAAAATCTCTTCAAAAACAGATAAAAAATGTTTCATTTGAAGCTAATTTTCTTGTTAATGAACTCAGCTAGTGTTTTGTGTCTCTCTTATTTTGTTCCTCCCAACTCTAAATGATTGCTTCGTAATTTTTTTTATACAGTTGTTAATAAATCATGACTTGTTATAAATCATACTTTGGACAGGCAACAGAGATTTTAATTGGGCAGATTCACTGTCATTATACTAATTACTTCTGATGTCTGTAGCAAATGTTTTAAGGCCCTCTGAATTCTTGCCAAAATAATCTTTGAGTGTAACATTATTTGTGTATTTTGATTAAGACTGTGTTCAGGTGAAATACTCATTTCCAGCTGTATTTGGTCTTGCATAGTTTTCATTCCTTGTTCATAAAATGAAATGGAAGTGGGAGATATTTTAGATAAATATGCTGTGTGATGATTATCTTGCTGTGTATTCTAGGCATTTATAAAAGTATTAATACAAGATTTTTTAAGGATACATCAGTAGTATTTAAAGTGCTTTAAGCCCACTAACTTTTCCAGGGCCATTTTGAAAAATGTCAATAAATAACCATATAAGTTTCCACGATTTAATCAAATAACAAAAAATTAGAAACTGAAATTTAAAAAATGACATTTACAATAGCATCAAAACTAGGAAGTAGTTAGAGATAAATTTGACAAAAGTTGTCCACTGAAAACTACAAACAATTCCAAAAGAAAATTAGAGATACTGTGTTCATGCACCATAAGACTCAGTATTATTTTCCCAAATGATCTATACATTCAGTGGAATCCAATCAAAACTCCAGCAAGCTTTTTCTTGAATTGACAAGCTAATTTAAACATTCATATGGAAATACAAAGAACCTAGAATAGCTAAAACAATTTAGAAAACAAGAACAAAATCGGAAAACTAACCCTTCCTGACTTCAAGATTTATTTTAAAGCTACGGTAACCAAGGCAGTGTGGTATTGTTGTGAAGATAGACAGGTAGATGGATGGAACAGAATAAAGATCCTAGAAATTGACCACACATATATTTCTGTTTTAGTCAGCTTTGCCATAGAGGACAGGTGGCTTAACCAACAGAAATTTATTTTCCCACAGTTCTGCAAACTGGAAGTCTGAGATTAAGATCAGGTTCTGTTGAGTGCCCTCTTCCAGTTCAGACATCCTTTCTTTGTGCTCACATGGTCCTTCCTCACTGTTTGCATGTGGAGAGAAAAAGACTAAAAGCTCTCTGGTATCTCTACTAATTCCATTATGAGCTTCCCACTCTCGTGACCTCTTCTAAACTTAAGTATCTTCCAAAGTCCCTGTCTCCAAATATTATACTGTCATGTTGGGGGTTAAGGCTTCAACATATGAATTTAAGGGGACACAATTCATTCCATAGTATTCACCAACTGATTTTCAACAAAAGTCCAAAGGCAATTCAGTTAAGAAGGTCAATGTTTTCTACAAATAATGTTGACACAATTGAATATTCATTGATTAAAAAAGAAAAATAAAGGAACTTGAATCTCTAACTTACACTATATACAAAAATTAACTTAAAATGGATCATAGAACTATTAGTAAAAGTGAAAACAAAACTATACAATCTTTAGAAAAAAATAAGGGACACATTTTGTAAACTTTGGTTAAATAAAGATATTTTTTTCCAAAACATGATACATAAAAGAAAAAAATATAAATTAGATGTCATTAAAATTAAGAGGTTTTTTTCTTTGAAAGATACTATGAAAAGTAAGAAAAGGCAACCCACAGACGGGGAGAAAATATCTACAAATTATATATTTGAAAAAAGACTGGATTCTAGAATACATACAGAACTCTTAAATATCAATGAGAAAACAAGCAACCCAAGTTTTAAAATGGGCAAATTATTTGAACAAATATTTCACCAATGAAGAGAAACTGGTGGCAAATAAGCCATGTGAATATTTGTTCGACATGATTGGTCATTAAGGAAATGAAAATTAAAACCACAAGTAAATACCACTATACACATATTAGAATGTTGAAAATTAAAAAGATTGACCATACCAAGTATTGGAGAGAATGTGGAACAATTGGAACTTTCATAGGCTGCTGGTGGGAGTATAAAATGTTAACAACCACTTTGGAAAACAGTTTGGCAGTTTTTAAAAAATCTTAAGCATATTACCTACCATCTGACCCAACCATTCCATTTTGAGGTATTTACATGAAACTTGAAAGTTTATGTCCATACAAAGTTTTGCACACAAATGTTCATAGCAGCTTTTTATTTAATAACCCCAAACTTATAACAACCAAAATGTACATAAGCAATGAATGGATAAACAAAGCATGGTATAGCCATACAATGCAGTAGTACTCAGCAATAAAAATTATGAACTATTGATATACATAAGTATCAAAATAATTATTATTTTGAGTATCAAAATAATAATTATTATTATTTTGAGTATCAAAATAATTATTATTAATAATATCAAAATAATAATAAGGGGTGAAAGAAGCCAGATTTAAAAAGAGTATGGGCTGTATTATTCCATTTATACAAAATTCTAGAAAATGGCTACTAATTTATAGTGACAGAAAGCAGATTAGCAGTTACCTGGGTGTGGGAGATGGCAGAAGGCAGGGGTTATAAAGGGGTACTAGAAAATCTTTGGAGATGATTGATATTTCCATTAAATTGATTGTAGTGATAGTAACAAGAATGTCTACAAATGCCAAAAGTTTTAAAATTTTGCACTTTAAACACGTGTAGCTTATCTTATGTGAATTATACTCAGTAAAGTTATTAAAATGTTTTAAAACTCACTAGAAAATCTCTCCCATCATTGCTTTCACTGTTCTCCACACAGGAGGCTCAGAGATCAATATGCTGCTATTATCAGAGCTTCTTTTAATGACGTTATAGTTCTGCAGCTTGTGTTACCCCAGTCACCAATACCACAATGTGTTAGTGATCATTCTGGTAAATGGAATTAGATGACCACAAGTGCAGTAAACCCACTGGCAATGGTACTCATCTTCTACAAAGGCATGGAGTTTTGAACAAGCCAAGTGGTTGATAACTCAAAGCATGCAAGTCAGGATAGGGCAAAAGGGTCTTGTCTTTGGGAGTCAGTGTCTGTGCTTAGTGGTGCTCTCAGCATCAGTTGATGACAGTTTCCTGCTCTCCAGATGGCTGACTGGCTCTCTCCCTATCCACTCAACAACATCTTTGCTTCAGGCTTGCTTCCCATATGGGGAAACATGTTGGTTTGAAAGGAACATTTTTCCACAAACATTCCATAAGAAGAATGCAGATTTTCTACCACCCACATCCATATGCACTTATTTTCCTTAGAAATATGGGTTTGCTATCCTGGAGAAATAATTTCTTTTTCTTTAAGGATTTTAAATTGTATTATCAAGCAAAAGTAGTCAAGAATTATAAAACATTTACCTAAAGTTAATTTTAAGTTATAATTAAAAATAATCATAAATTATTTTTTAAATATATGAGGGAAAGATAAAAGGCATGTTTTCAAACTTACCCCAGAAAAATGAGGATTTGAGATCATGGAAAGTAGCAGGTTTTAGAATCATTCCTCCAACATGGCATGGATATTTCATATCCTTCTAACTTCCTAAATATGTACACTATTCCATACACTACCATGAGCTAACTTGTGATCACCATGTCACTCACTATATGTACCTGACAAGTACTGATGACATTAAGCCAGCTCTCACACCAGAGACTACTATATACCACATTTATCTTTATTACTTTCCATTTTAACTGGTATTTTTACTCAAAAGAATGCTAAATTATTCTGTCACTAGCAACAACAATTTCATTAATTTTCCATTTGCTAAAGCAGAGTGAGTCATTAAGAATTAGAATATAAATCTTACAATTTCTCCTTCTAGCAATGTCTAAATAGCCTGAAAAGTGCTGCTCAGCCAAATGATTTTATTTAAAGTAGCAAGACTATATGTGTTTATGAGAATAGGAAATAATTTTTACTTGATTGATGAGATAGCTTGTATTAGGTCATTATATATGAAATGTCCAATTTTGAATCAAAAGTTTAGTTTATTACATCTCAAACAAGAAGCAGTACAATTAATCAAAGTATGCACATAAACTATTGACACAGTTCTGTCATCTTAATGGTAGCTCGTTTATGCCAGTGGCGAAGAAGCCTGGACAGCGAGTGGCAAGGAAATCACAAAAGGTATTTTTCACAGCTTGTTGAGAATTGAATATTTTTCTTTGCAAGAAGTGGTCCAAAGCCTGGAAGAAGTGGTAGGCAGTTAGTTGGTGCAAGGTTTGGTGAATACAGTGGTTGATGGAGAGTTTCCAAGTCTAGCTTCTGTAGTTAGAGCAGCGTTGTTTGTGTGACATGTGGTTGAGTGTTGTCTTGCAAGAGGATTGGCCTGTCTCTATTGACCAATTTTAGCTGCTTAATTACAAGCATCCTCATCATTTCATCCAATTGGCTGCAGTAGACATCCGCCGTACTGATTGACCGGGTTTCATGAAGCTGTAGTGGATAATAGCAGTGCAGGACCACCAGATATCATTAGCTTTTTTGATGAATATTTGGTCTTGGACTTTGTTTTGGCACTTCATCTTTATCCAACCATTGTGCCAAATGCTTGCAATTGTCAAAAAGAATCCATTTTTCATCACATGTAACAATATGGTACAGAAATGGTTTGCCTTTATGTCGTGACAGCAAAGAAAGGCAAGCTTCAAGACGATTTCTTTTCTGACTCTTGTTTAATTCATGTGGAACCCACCTAGCCAGCTTCTTTGCCTTGCCAATTTGTTTCAAATGGTCCAATATTGTTGCAATAGTAATGTCAAACCTAATTCACATGTAGATTGAGATGGATTTGCTTCCACTACAGCTTTCAGCTCATCATTTACCCACCTTGGTCTCATATCATCCATGTGGTGAAATCTCAAGTTCCTAAAGGATAATCTAGGAAGGAATGTGCAGGTTCCAGGTGAGGATACTCTCCTGACTCCAGTGACTCCTTTTCCTTAGGGGAAAGGCACAGTAGAAGAGGGCCACTGATACCTAAAGCTAAAGCTCAGGCCTTGGAGAGGGGTCCAACTTGCCTGGGCCTAATGTTGTGTTACTTTGATGTACTGGGATATGATGAATAGGAAAACAAATAGAATAGTCAGAGCTACAGGTGAAGAAAAGACCTGGGTTACAGTGGGAAAGGTGACAAAAGAGAGAAAGGAATGAATGTGAGAAATACTGCAGAAGAATAATCAATAAAATTTGGTGTCCAAATAGTAAGAGGGAGGGCTACGACAGAGAGGGGGCTGTAGAGGTTGTCCTTAACTTTCGAGCCTGGGGGACTAGGGAAATGCAGGTGCTCTTAACAGAGGTACTTGTTTGAATAGAAAACAATGCATTTGAGAAAGAAATGAAAATGCCAATAGAGACTACTTTCCCATGGTATTTTCCTGTAAGTACAATATGTCTAACTTAATTCATATGGGATACTCAGAGATTCATAATCTACTCTCTGAACTTTAAAAAGAATATTAAAAATTAAATATTAGGTTATTAAGTATGAAATGTCTGATTTGTTAAAAAGTAGGAGTAGGCTGGTAGGTGGTGAGGGGAGGAAGAACCATCTATTTATTGCATGTGATCATGTTCCAGGGCTGGGCTTGGAAATCTGAAGAATACAACACTTAAAATTTGAATTTAGTCTTACAGATTATTATGGAGGATTTTTAGTGAACTAATACCAGCTGCTGTGACAAGTAAAAACAACAAAGCCCATAAAAACATAAAAGTTCACCCCTTGCAGTTAGGGGGAAAAAGAATGTATTTAATTTTTCAGATGAAAAACATTTCAACTGACTGAATTTATTGTAATGCAACTTGTATTATATGCTGGAAAAATGAAAAGAGAAAAAATATCCAGTACTCAGCCCATCTTCAACTTTTTCTTGGAAAACAGAATACAATACGGTTTTTGAGAACATGAACTCTTCATAGAAACCAGTCATAAATATCAACATGGCATCCTGGCTATAGACCATCAATTCCCATAACAGAAGCATGAATTAATTGCTGGATCAAATGGTAGTTCTACTTATAGTCCTTTTTTTTTTTTTTGTGAGTTACTGAGGTGCTTTGTTTTTTATTTTAGCATATTATGGGGGTACAAGTGTTAAGGTTACTTATATTGCCAATGCCCCCCTCCCCCCTCAAATAAGAGCTTCAAGCATGTCCATCCCCCAAACACTACACATCTTACTCGTTATGGTTGTATATACCCATCCCATCTTCCCCCTTCCCACCCTCCCGACACCGATTGTTACTCCTATATGTCCACTTAGGTGTTGATCTGTTAATACCAATTTTCTGGTGAGTACATGTGGTGCTGGTTTTTCCATTCTTGAGATACTTCACTTACTAGAATGGGTTCCAGCTGTATCCAGGAATATACAAGAGGTGCTATATCACCATTGTTTCTTAAAGCTGAGTAGTACTCCATGGTATACATATACCACATTTTATTAATCCACTCATGTATTGATGGGCACTTGGGTTGTTTCCATAGCTTTGCAATTGTGAATTGTGCTGCTATAAACATTCAATTGCAGGTGTCTTTTTCATAAAATGACTTTTGATCTCTTGGGTAGATGCCCAGTAGTGGAATTGCTGGATCAAATGGTAGATCTACTCGTATCACTTTGCGGTATCTCCATATTGCTTTCCACAGAGGTTGAACTAGTTTGCAGTCCCACCAGCAGTGTAGGAGTGTTCCTCTCTCTCCGCATTCATGCCAGCATTTGTTGTTTGGGGACTTTTTGATAAAGGCCATTCTCACTGGAGTTAAGTGATATCTCATTGTGGTTTTGATTTGCATTTCCCTGATGATTGGAGATGTTGAGCATTTTTTCTTACGTTTGTTGGCAATTATTCTGTCTTCTTTTGATAAGTTTCTATTCATGTCCTTTGCCCATTTTTTGATAGGGTTGTTTGATTTTTTCTTGCTGATTTTCCAGAGTTCTAAATAGATTCTAGTTATCAGCCCTTTATCAGATGTGTAGCTTGCAAAAATTTTCTCCCATTCTGTGGGTTGTCTGTTTGCTCTCTTGACAGTTTCTTTGGTTGTACAGAAGCTTTTTAATTTCATTAGGTCCCATTTGTTTATTTTTGTTGCTGTTGTGATTGCCTTTAGGGTCTTCTTCATAAATTCTTTGCCTAGGCCAATATCTAGAAGAGTATTGCCAACATTTTCCTCTAGAATTCTAATAGTTTCACACCTAAGGTTCAAGTCTCTTACCCAGTGTGAGTTGATTTCTGTGAGAGGTGAAAGGTGTGGGTCTTGTTTCAGTCTTTTACATGTGGCTATCCAGTTTTCCCAGCACCATTTATTGAATAAGGATTCTTTTCCTCAGTGGATGTTTCTGTCTGCTTTGTTGAAGATTAGTTGGCTATATGAGGATGGTTTTATGTCTGGGTTCTCTGTTCTGTTCCACTGGTCAATGTCCCTGTTCTTGTGACAGTAAAAAGCTGTTTTAATAACTATAGCCTTGTAGTATAGTTTGAAGTCCGGTAAATTGATACCTCCTATTTTGTTTTTATTGCCTAGGATTGATTTTTGCTATGCGGGGTCTTCTCTGGTTCTATACAAAGCGTAAAATTATTTTTTCTGTATCTGTGAAAAATGATGATGGTATTTTGATAGGGATTGCGTTGACTCTGCAAATCACTTTGGATAGTATAGACATTTTAACAATGTTGATTCTGCTGACCCATGAGCATGGTATATTCTTCCAACTGTTTATGTCCTCTGCTATTTCCTTCTTCAGTGTTTCATAGTTCTCCCTGTAAAGGTCTTTTACCTCCTTAGTTAAATATATCCCAAGGTACTTTATTTTCTTTGTTGCTATTTTGAAGGGAAGTGAGTCTTTGATTTGGTTCTCATTTTTACTGTTGTTGGTGTATATGAATGCCTCTGATTTCTGTGTGTTGATTTTGTATCCTGAGACTTTACCAAATTCATTTATCAGATCAAGAAGTCTCTTGGTTGAATCCTTAGGGTTTTCTAGGTATAATATCATGTCATCAATGAAGAGTGAGAGTTTGATCTCTTCTGCTCCCATTTGGACACCCTTAATTCCGCTTTCTTGTCTGATTGTTGTACTGAGGACATCCAGCACTGTGTTGAACAGAAGTGGAGATAAGTCCTTTGAGGTATCTATGTGTTACTTTCTACACAGGTTGTACTAGTTTGCAGTCCCACCAGCAGTGTACGAGTGTTCCTATCTCTCCACATCTATGCCAACATTTGTTGTCTTGGGACTTTTTGATAAAAGCTATTATTGCTGGAGTTAAGTGATAGCTCATTGTGGTTTTGATTTGCATGTCCCTGATGATTAGAAATGTTGAACACTTTTTCCCATATTTGTTGGCCATTACTTTCTTCTTTTGAAAAGTTTCTGATCATGTCCTTTGTCTACTTTTTAATGGGGTTGCTTGATTTTTTTTGTTTATTTTCCTTAGTTTTATATAGATCCTAATTATCAGTCCTTTATTGGATATATAGCATGCAATATTTTCTCACATTTTGTAGGTTGTCTATTTGCTGTAGTGATTCTTTTGTTGTGCAGAAGGTTTTGGGATCATGTCCCATTATTTATTTTTGTTGATGTTGTGATTGCTTTTGGGGTCTTCTTCATAAATTCTTTGCCTAGACCGATGTCTATAAGAGTTTTTCCAGCATTTTCTTCTAGAATTCTTATGGTTCCATGCCTTAGGTTTAAGACTTTTATCTACTGCAAATTAATTTTTGTGAGTGGTGAGAGATGTGGATCCTGTTTCAGTCTTCTTCATGTGGCTATCCAATTTTCCCAGCACCACTTACTGAACAGGGATTGTTTTCTCCAGTGCATATTTTTGCCTGTTTTGTCAAAGATCAGATGGCTATATGGGGATGGTTTTGCATCTGAGTTCTCAGTTCTATTCCATTGGTCTATATCTTTGTTCTTGTGCCAGTAGCATGCTCTTTTGGTTACTATAACCTTGCAGTTTAGCTTGAAGACTGGTAATTTGATGCCTCCTAATTTGTTCTTTCTGCTTAAGATTGCTTTAGTTACACAGGGTCTTCTCTGATTCTATACAAAACATAGAGTTGTTTTTCTAGATCTGCGAAAAATGATGTTGGTCTTTTAATAAGGATTGAATTGAAACTGTAGATCACAGTTTGAGTAGTATAGAACAGGAGTCCTCAAACTTTTTAAACAGGGGGCCAGTTCACTGTCACTCAGACCATTGGAGGGCTGGACTATAGTTTAAAAAAAACTATGAACAAATTCCTATGCACATTACACATATCTAATTTTGAAGTAAAAAAACAAATAGGCAAAAACACCCACATGTGTCCCATGGGCTGTAGTTTGAGGACACCTGGTAAAAACATTTTAACAATGTTGACTCTGCCGATCCATGAACATGGTATAGTTTTCCATCTGTATGTGTCCTCTGCTATTTCCTTCTTCAGTGTTTTATAGTTCTCCCTGTAGAGGTCTTTCACTTCTTTAGTTACATATATTCCTAGGTATTTTATTTTCTTTGTTGCTATTGTGAAAGATATTTAGCCTTTGATTTGGTTTTCAGTTTGACTGTTATTGGCATGTATGAATGCTACTGATTTGTGTACATTGATTTTGTAACCTGAGACTTTGCTGAATTTGTTTATCAATTCCAGTAGTCTCTTGGCAGAATTTGGGATTTTCTAGGTATATAATCAGCAAAGAGCAATAGTTTGATGTCTTCTGCCCCCACATGAATGCCCTTGGTTTCCTTCTCTTGTCTGATTACTCTGGCTAGGACTTCCAGCACTAAGTTGAATAGAAGTGGTGATAGAACACAACCTTGTCTGGTTCCAGTCCTAAGTGAAAATAATTGCATCTAGTATGATGTTGGCTGTGAGTTTGTCAGATATGACTTTTATCATTTTCAAGTAAATCCCATCTATGCCTATTTTGTTAAGTGTTCTTATTATAAAAGGGTGCTGAATTTGGTTGAATGCTTTTTCTGCATCTATTGAAAGGATTATATGGCCTTTGTTTTTACTTCTCTTTATGTGGTGAATTACATTTATATATTTTCGTATATTGAACCATCCCTGCATCTCTAGAATGAAGCCCACATGGTCGTGATGAATTATTTTTTAATGAGCAGCTAAATTCAATTTGCTAGGTTTTTATTGAAAAATTTTGCATCTTATTCATAAGGGATATTGGTCTGTGGTATTCTTTTTTTGTTGAGTCCTTTTCTGGCTTTGATATCAGGATGATGTTGGCTTCATAATCTTCCCTATTGGGAAGGATTCCTTCCTCTCCATGTTGTGGAATAATTTCTGCAGGATAGGTACCTGTTCTTCTTTGTAGGTATGGTAGAATTCAGGTGTGAAACCATCTTATCTGGGACTTTTTTTTAGAAAGTTTTTTTTATTCTTCAATTTTAGTGCTTAATATTTGTCTGTTAAGGAATTCTATTTCTTCCTAATTCATATTTGCATGTTTAATTCCTTTTACTTAAAGATGATTAGTCAGGAAATTGTTCATGTAAAATTGCCACTTTGAGTTATTTCATAATAGTGGTCTTCTGACAGACTCAACAGTGAGATTTATGAGAAATAAGTATAAAGAAAAATCTATTTTTTCAGTGGCTGCACACACCTACTCTGAGTGTTTTGCATAAAGAATTCAAGGATGGATGTGAAATTGCCTAGGAAATTAGATATAGATTTGTTTCATGTTAAATCTGAGTGAAAAGATATGTTTCAGACTAGCAGTATTAGTAAATATTTCTACAAGTATAAGAAACAAAGCATGTCTTCAGGGGCTGTAAGATCAGTGGGTACTAAAATGAAGATCTTTTATTGCTTATTCTCTTCTATCTGGGCTGAATTTTAAATAACCACTTTACATTTCAAATCCAAGTTTACATAAATACATGATAATGAAATCCCATTTGATATTAATGGGCTATAAAGAAACTTGCTGAAAGAATATAGACAGGACTTTGTTTAGGGAATTTCTATAAAGGATATGGCTGATTTTAATAATAACTCATAAAATAACCCAATTTTATAAGGAGTTCATTAGAAGATGATTAGTAATGCATTTAAAATGCTTGCTAGGCTGTGGTTTTTTAAATAGGGCAGTAAGGTTTTCTTAGTACTGTAATATTTGGTAAAATGCATTTCATTTATACAACACAATGAAACTAATATCTGCTCAACTAAGGTGCTTTCAAGACAAATGAGATGAAAAATTTTGCAGCTCCATATTTTATTACCTCTATTCATTCACTTGCAACAATAAAACCTGATTGTACTCAAAGATTCAACTTTGAAATATTTACTCCCTTCAGAGATATTACTATGATTTTTAAAAATTTTATCTTGAAATAGTTTCAAATTAACATAATTGCAAAAATAATGTAGAAAACTCCCATATACATTTGCATTTCACTAGTTTTTGACATTTTTTACATTTGTTTTGTTATCTTCTCTTTCTTTCTCTAATATATTGACATAAATATATGTTTATATAACACATACACATATATACATATACATCATAAATATATATACTTTTTTCCCTACCCTTTTGTCCCTAATGCCGCAGTTTTCACTTTTCAAGAACAAGAATATTTTCTTATGCAATAGTATACTGTTACCAAATTCAAGAAATTTGACATAAGCATAAATATTTTACCTAAATTAGAAGCCTTGTGCCAATTTTTCAAGGTGTCCAATAATATTCTTTATAGCACTTTTTCTGTCACTTCAGAATCCAGTCCAGGTTCATGTATTATATTCAGATGTCATGTCTGTTAGGTATCCTTTTATCTGAAACTATTCTATAGCTTTGTTATTTGTCTTGACACTGACATTTTAAAGGACTACAGACAAGTTATTTTACATTGTCACTTAGTTTGGGGTTTATCTGCTATTTCCTCATGACTAAATTCAGGTTATGTATTCCTGACCAGAACATTATTTAAGTGATGTTATATCCTCAGGGTATCAAACACATCAGGAGCCACCCATCTCTGCCCCTCATTGGTGATGTTAATTTAGATCATCCAGTTATGTAGTTGCTCATATTCTCTACTGTGCAGCGGAGAATGATTTTTTTTTCTTGAAACTAATAAATTACCTGTAGGGAGACTCTTTAAGAGCATATAAATATTCTGCTCTGCATCAAACTACCCTCACCACACATACACCTTGAGTTAGCAGCCATTGATTATTCCTTTCAGAAGAAATCTTTTAAACAATAATTGCAAAATGATGATTTTCCAACTCTACTACTTCCATTACTAGAAGCCCTTCCTTCTTTCCTTCTACTTAATTATCAATATGAACTTATGGATTACTATTTTACTCAATGGATAATCAGTTACTTTGATTCTCAAATTGTCTCAGATTTGAATGAGGGTAGTCCATTCAAACTGGCTCTTGTTTCCTTTTGTCATACCTCTATCATTTTTTTCTTTTTTGAGTAATTCCTCTCTGGCACAATGACACATATTATTCTCAACTTGTGCACTGCCTACCGTAGTTTTGGAATCAGTCATTTCTCTAGGAACCCTGATTCTTTTTAGTATGTAATGATACTTAAAAAACAAGATCTGCATACCAGGTGTTCTTATGGCTATTTGGATATAATTATAATTCATTGGACAAAAGTAGGAAATCTGTGTGTTTGTGTGTTAGAAATTCACACTGATACCTCCAATTTCATCCCATTCATTCAGTGTTCTTCTTTGTGTCCCCTATTCCATATCTGTATTTCCCCTTTCTTGTATCCTAACATCAACATATTTACTTATTCTCTCAATTTCATATTAAATATAAAAGTTTCAGAATTGTAACATGCATAGCAGTCCAAAAATCTGACAGAAAACAAACAAACAAAAAATTAAGATTCATTTACATTCTCCCTTCCCCCAGAATAAGAGTCTACAAAGTCCTATGTTCAAAAGTTACCTGTGTTACTTTTTTCTCCCTTTTGTTTGATTATATTATTCCATTGAACAATAATTAGGTTCATATGTCTTTATTCCCTTTTGTTGATTTAATTTTATGTTTTGAATATATAGAACTTTATTATGTTTTTAAAGTCTAAAGTATTCCAAAAAAATTTATTCAGAGAAGTACCATTCCCTCCCCTCCCCTAACCCTTCCTCTCTGTTCTCCCCTCATCTTTTAGAGGAAACCAGTTTCACTTTTTTTCTAGTTTATCCTTTCTGTGTTTCTTTTTGCAAAAGTGAGCAGATACATGCATCTTTCCTAATTCCCCCTTTCTTACACTAAAAGTAGCATGCAATATACTTTTTTTGCACTTTGTTTTTCTCACTTAATACATTTTAGAAATTACTTTGTATGAGTTTATAGATACTATTTTCATTTTTATAGCTGTTTAGTATTCCATTGCGTGTATGTACCCCAGTGTATTCAAATAATTGGCTATGTATGGGCATTTGGGTAGTTTCCAATACTTTGCTAAAACAGAAAATACTTGTATTAATATTTTCTCCAGCAATGTATAAGACCTGTTCCTCAAAGCTTTGCCAACTGAGTGTCTTATAAACTCTGGACTTTTTGCCAGTCTGGTGAGTGAGAAATTATATCTCAGTGTAGTTTTAAAATTTCCATTTCTTATTGTGAATGAAGTTGATTATTTTAATATTTTTTTATGAATTCTCCAGTCATAATTTTTGCTCATGTCTCTATAGGACATTTAGATCTTAGTTCTCAATTTTTAAGGTGCCTTATATACTAGAAATATGTGTCTCTTGTGATAAATATTGCAAATATTTTTCACAGTTTGTGCTTTATCTTTGTGTTTATGGTATTTTTTTCCAACATGCCCAAATTTATTTTTTATTTTATCATTTTCCTTGTATCTAGATTTTGAGTCATAGTTAGAAAACATTTCCCAGGTTTTAGTAAAATTCACCCATGATTTTTATAGTACTTATATAGCTTAATATTTTATGCTACAGTGGTTTTACCATAAATAATACATTTTAAGATAAATCATAATAAAACTTCACTTATCCTAGTACATTGCAACTGGCCACCAAAGACAGAATAAATTCAGTTATTCTCATGTTTCCTTTGGTAAAAGCATTTGAAAAACTGTGAACTATAGTTAAGAATTTTCTTATTTCACTAGAGCTATTTCCTTTTTAAAATAGAGAAAAAGCAGAATCCATTTTCTTCCCCAGTTTTAAGGACACAAAAGTGGAAAATATTTCAATGAGGAAAGTGAATGATATGGAGGAAAATTCCTTGAAACACTGAGCATATTCATCCCCCCTTCACTCTCTCATCAAAGACTAATGAACTTAGAAAATTGAGTGGTAATTCTCAAATGCATATCATATTCCCACCGTGGTAGGGAATGTCAGCAAATGTTCCAGAGGTGCTTCACATTCTGTTTAACTCTAATTTATGGATGGAACTTTCAAATTAACCTTTATACCTGCATATTATTTTTTTAAGTTACACAATACACTCAGTTCTATACCTTACCATTTTTATTTAACAAAAATTAGAAAGCTTTTTACATCAAAAAATGCTTCATTCATTTTAATGACTAAATATTAATAGTATTTAATAAAATGCTGACTTCACAGCCTTCAGGACAGTAAGAAAAAAATTCTGTTGTTATGAATTACCCATTTTCAGTTATTTTGTTATGGCAGCAGGAACAGACTAAAACAAAGTGCATTTATTTGTTTCTCTCTTGTCAATATTGCAAAAATGATGCCCAGGCACCCTTAAATATTCCATTGTCTACCTTCTGAAAACAAAGACACTCTCTTACACACTGACTCTCCTAGTCAGAAAATCAATAATGATGAAACACTAACATCCAATCCATAGACTCTATTCAAATATTATCATCTATCCCAACAGCATCTTTTTTCTCTTCTGGTCCAGGATTCTATGCGAATCATTCTTTGTATTTGTTATCATGTCTTAGCAATCTCCATTATTCTTTCCTCTTTCTCTCACACCCTTGATAGCAAACTTGATTCATCTGATATTTCCTTGTGACTAGACTCAGATGATGAATTCTAGGCTGGAATATTACAGAAATGTATTCTTAGTATGTCACACAAGGAAACACACAGGATTGGCTTGTTCTAATGACAATGTTAACTTTGATCACCAGGTGATGTTGGTGTCTGCCAGATTTCTTTACTATAAAGCTACCACTTTCCCCTTTGTATTTAGTGGTATTTTGTGGAGAAGATATTCCAATATTATGTCAATATCCTTCTGTTTCTTAGTAAATCTCTACTCACCAGCCTTAGCATCTATAGAAATCTGCCACCAATATCAATTACCCTTGCCAAATGATGGTTATCTATTTTCATATTTTCTTCTATATTTATTAGCTGATATTCTCTATAAGGAATAAGTTTTCTTCTTCCTCATTCTTTTTATATCGTTGCAGACTTAGGAATCCCTGTATTATTCAGTGGGCTGTGCTCCAATATTGTCCTTATTTAATTTTGATACTCAAGTTGCCCTAGATTGGTCAGTGGCAATGACGTAAAACTGTATCTTCTGTCTCTCTGACATGACCCCATCATTATTTGAGCTTTTCTTTTTTTACCTTCTAGCAATAGCTTTTTCGGATATATTTTTTGTACTTTCCTTGCCCTAGTCCTAGAGCACTCCAAGAATTGCCAGCTCCATGGAGGATGATATTTAGGAACCAAGACCTTGGTGCTGAGTGTGCACATCGATACTGAGATGCCATTGGTTCTAGGTCATCTTAGCAGGCAATGTTAGGAAATACATGTGTGTGTGTGTGTGTGTGTGTGTGTGTATTAAATTTATATATATACACACACAAATATAAATACCATGCACATCCTTATCCTATATCTCCTTATTTTCTCTTTGATCCTTCCACACCAATCTATTTTTGTTCCTTTCTACTTACCTTGCCTCTTTCAGCCCCCAAGCTTTTGTTCATACTGTTCCCTTTTACCAAGAGTGTTTTCCCTGTCACTCCTACCTTTTCCAGACCTAAATATGCTTTTGTATAGTTAATGTCTATTTATTCTTCAACTGTCAGTTTCTTTGGAGGTCTTACCCAAAATTTGACAGAGAAAATTCATAAGGCAAAATCCCCTACTACATCATCTCATGGCCTTGACAAATCTTTTCAAAATATTGATTACCTATATACCGGTAACTCATTTATTCAGTCACTCATTCAGTTAAGCAATTATTTGAGTACTGCTTATCTTTTTAACTAGTCTATAATTTCTCTGAGGTATGTATGGTGGGTTATTTTGTTTTAATTTGTTTTTGTTTTTTTTAATTTTTGTTTCTACTTAGTTGTAATCCCAGAATCTACCACAATAACTAGACATTGTAATTATTCAACAAATTTGTGTTGAATGAATCAATGAAAAGGAAAATGTATCTAGGACTATGGTTAATGACAGAATGGAGTCAGGCCACTATGAGAGATGAATCTTTGGTGAAGTCAATCTATTTACCTAAGCCTTAGTCTCTTTTATTTTAAAATGATAGTAATACATAGTTGTGAGGATAAATAAGGTAATTGATGTAGAGTGCTTTGATCACCTTCCTGGCACAGAGAAAACTCTCAAGAATAGTGGTGTCATATCAATATTATATGTTTATCAACAGAGGAGTTTTATTTACATTCTTAGTAAGCTATGATAAGCTAACATCTCTACTGATTTCACTGCTTATATCTGGTGGAAGTCACTTCAACCAACAGAATGTAATGTGAGAAACTTGAACCTACTTAATAAGTTTTCAACCAAAATTTTCCCTAATGCAACCCAGAAAGTTTTATTCAATTATATATGAAGAAATAATCTGTTTGTATTGTGTCTGTGTCCTGAAAACAAATTTAAAAAATACATTAGGTGTTCTCTGACTAAGTACTTTCTTGTGAAATGAGTTAGGTGAAGACTTTGATCAATCTAGTTTACAAATGAATAATCTCTCTTTCCTTTCTTTCACGGTAAAATTCACTTTTTTTCTGATTAGAAAAGAAATGTGTGAACACTATTTTAATAAATTCAGGTATGTAAATGGACATTTTAATCTTTGGTACACATTGCCAAGCTGCCTTTTTATATTTTCTTTTAGATTATTCATGATTTGAATCTTAAATATTCTCAGGTGTAATCTAGTATGTTACAAAATAAGTATCTAGACTGTGGGTTTTTGTTTGTTTGTTTTTTCTAAATGGTTAACCAGTTGGCAGAAATACAACTTGTTAAATGGAACATCTTTTCTTTGATAAATTAATATCTCTTTGTCATATACTAAGTTGTACATATGTTCAGGCCTGTTTATGGGCTTTCAGTTTATTTTCACTTACTCTATTACCAAATAATACTTAAAATTATAAGAAAATTCTCTGTATAATACAAAGTGAAAAAAATCAATATAAAATATATATATTAAATATGATTCATATTAATAAAAATGGAGATGGTACCTTACCAAGTATATATGCTCAAATATAAACAAAGGTTATCTCTGAATGTGTGGAGCATGAGTGCTTAAAGTTTATTTTATATGCATTTCTGTATTTTAATAACATTCTACAATGAACACATATTACTTCTGTAATCAGAACAAATATTTTACAATATTTAGATATCTTGTCTTCTTAAATCTTATTAAATTAGCAGAGAAATGAAATTATGTGAAAGATCTAAGATCTGACTACTCAATTAAGTAGGATCAGAATTCTGTGATAATTTCAAGTTATTCTGAGTCGGTAAATGAACTGGGTAACTTGATTCTTAAAAACAAATGATATTATGCTTTAAAGGACAGAATGAGATTCAACAACTAGCAACTAGAAGGAGTAGCAGAAATAGAACAATGGAAAGCATGGTAGAGAGCTGTGAAAAATGCATTTAATAATCTATTGTTATCTAATCATGTTTTCTTGAATTATATTTGGTTGGCTATCATCAGTAACAGACTTATGAAAAAAAATTCTCCTTTGAGTTACTGGACCATAAGGTGTATCAAACTTAGATCTTTATTGTTTTTGGTCCTGCTTTCAGAGGCCCATTTCATGCTATCTACGTGAGATAATAGCTTGAGTGTTAACAGAAAGATCTTACAAAATATACACAATGAGGACCAGGTTTTTAATGTTGGACAAAGAATCTACAAAATAAACAAGGAGGAAGGCTGGATTAGAATCAGAGATACCAGTATGAATGCAATGCAGATAGATAGAAAAATAAATACATATATATTTGTATACATGAGTTAACATACATATATATTTTCCAGTTTTGTTTACTGAGGATCCTAGAAGCAGTGACATTTCAGTAGCAACAAGCACATCTAGGGCTTAGATCTTTGTTTCTAAACACCGTTATCCAATAAAAGAAACCAGGGCTCCTTGGAGTAATGAGTGATTCCACACCTGGGGTAGAGGAAATACAAGATGATACCTGAGCATTTTATAGTACTAGAAAGTGAGGAAATGCTTTTCAAAAATGGTTACATGTAAAAAAAAAAAAAAAACCCAGGAGCCAAACTAAAAGAGATCTGAATGGACAAAGATGGAACAATTTGTGTAACAAAATTAATTATGATAGTATTAGATTATTAAAGAATAATAAAATGTATGTTCATGATTCCATAGTGATATAAATAGAAGTTTGAATAAATAAATGGGGGGAAAATACAAATATTCCTTCTGGACTATTTCTAATTAATAAACATAGAATAAGTAAAGAAAATAGAAAATCATTTTTAGATCATCACAGTTAACAATTGCTGCAGGAAAGATCCAATGAAAATTGTCAAAATCAATGAATGAAGCTTTACGGTGAAAGAGGACATTTGCATATTTTAGACTATCTCCCTCCAAATATTTATTCATTATTGTGGTAGTTTTTATGATGTTTACATAAACTCTTTGGCAAAGAAATGTTATTTGAATATGACAGGTAGCTATTAATTGCAATGACTTTTTGCACTGTGTTCTACTAGGGCAGGTTACCAGTTTAGGTTTAATGGGCTCATTACATAAAATGAGTATTGGGACATAAGAAATAAATGGTAAATTGCTGATAATCAAACCAGTTCATTTGCACCTTTTGCTAAGATATTTACAGTCAATGTCAATCTGTGAAAATGACAAAGCAGGAGGTACACTTTTCAATACTTTGTTCTTCTACCCTTGTTGAAATATCTGTGTTAGTTTTCTATTGCTGCATAACAAATTACCATGAGTTTCAGGACTTAAAACAATACCCATTTATTCTCTCACAGTTCTGTAATTCAGAATTCACAGTGGGCTCAGCTGGGTTCTCTGTCAGAGTCTCCCGAGGCTGTAATTAAGGTGCTGGCCTCTTATCTTTAATCTCTCAGGGAAGAGTCTGCTTTCAAAATTATTCATGCTATTGACAGAATTCAGTTCCTTGAAACTCTAAAATTGAGGCCCCTGTTTCCTTGTCAAATTGTCCACTCCATCTCTAAGCAAGCAAAGGTGCTTAGTCTCTTGCATAGAATCTCTCTTTCTTCCTCTTTTGCTACCAGTTAGAGAAAATTCTTGGCTTTTTAAAAGGGTCCGGTGATTAGAACAGACCCACTTATTAATCTCCCTAGGTTATGATCAACTGTGTCATGTCATATAACATAACCTGTTCATGGAAGGAATCTTTCATCACATTTATAGGTTCTGGGGGATTGACAAAGGACATCTTGAGGAGCCATTTTAGAAATTTTGTCTACAATAATAACGTCTTGTGTAATCTTTAGAGTTATGTCTCTCATTCAGTTTTGTTCCTGCTAGTGGACAATTTAAATGGAGATAGAATTGTCCTCTCTGAATAATATGATCTTTTTAGGCATTGCAAACAATATGTTCTATCATGTTGATTTTTGTCAGGTCTCAGGTTGTGTCAGATCTATTTTTGTTTTGTAAAGATTTAAATGTGAGAAAACTATAACAAAGCAGAAACGTTCTTGACAAAATGGTTCTGGCCTCATTGTGAAGTCGAAGCATGCAGGCAAGTGGTGGTATGAACGTCATGAAGGAGCAAACCTTAATGCACATTCGTGGAATTTTGATAGTCACCTTGTGGTGCAGCAATCCCAAATGTGCAATAATCATCTTTTTGAAAACTAATCAGGTATTGACTGTTCAGTATAAGGGAAAGAGGTTGAGAAAGTGGAGGTGACTTGCTATCACTATACGACTACTGCTGGGTAAAAACTTCTCCTGGGTTTACCAGCAGTTTCCCTCTTGACTGCAAATGAGCCTGCATGTATGAGCAGGAGTTCCTAGGATTTAACTCGAGGCTCTATGTGTTGTCTTTATCATTCTTCAAACCTAAAAGGCATGTGGATTAGATTTATATTGTGCCTCAATTTCACTTGTTAGGGAGGATACCTCAAATAGGATATGACAGAGAATGTCTGTTTTAGGTGAGAACATCCTATACGACTTCTTTAAATTTGTTCCAGCTTATTTACATGGTAAAGTAACAGCCTACGTACAATGAATTTTGTTTCAGTAAAATTTCCTATGCTTGTTGTTATTTTTAGAGTATAAGATTTGGTGAGTACTAATATTTGAAGGGTAGTCAACTAAAAATTGATTTTTTATATATAATATTCCTTGGAACACACTGAATAAAACCCCATAGTTCTGACAGAAAGTTTGATTCTTTTCCTTGTGATATGAAAGCTGCTGATATTTTTGGTCATCCTTCTATGTCTGCTTATGTTTCTGAGTAGTAACCTGACCCCCTTAGGCATAGAGTCCTGTGGTGTTGAGAATTTACTCAGACAAGCACTTTGATTGATATCTGTTAGGAGTTGTATTCCTTCCAGGACAATAAAGGGTTTAGAAAATAAACTATCTTGACCCAAAATAAAGTGAAATATATAAAATTTAAATGTGAAAAAATATCCTTGTATTATTTAATGTTTTACATTTCACTGGTTAGCAAAATGATGCTTTAAACCAAGTTTCTAAAAATTTGTTTACCATTGGAAAGATTGTTAAGAACTCAAAATAAAGTAAAATGTTGAGCCAATTCACAAATAAAACAAATTGAAAATCCAGTTTGCATGGTAAGTATAATTTTTTACTTGTGAATTGTAAGGTGAAGTGGTCTTAGGTAAAACTCTTGAAGGCCTGAACCTGTGGACTGTGGAGTCCTGGTTTTGTCTTAATTACTTAATTACTTAGTGATGTAAGTAATCTTAATTACTAGTGATGTAAGTGTGAATAAATAAATAAACTTGTTTTCACTTCTGTGAAATGGGATGATAATCTTAGTACTTCATGGCATGTGAGAGTTTAAGAAGACTTTAGACGTAGGGTACTGTTAGGGTTTCCTGGCATTTATTTAACTTTTGTTAGAAAGACACAACAAATATTTTATTAGAACATTAAGAAGTAAAGATTATATTCTATCATAATACAGACTTATTTTTGGAGGATGTGAACATTCAAGTCAAATTTCAATCTTTAAGCCGTCCTAATAGAAACAAAAATGTCTGTGAAATCTTTTTCTTAAAAAATTGATCTGAATAACTGCTCTCCTTTCCCAGTTGTTTTCATTTTTCCATTTGTCAGAGAAAATAATTTAAAAGTGAAACAAATTTCATCTAGCTCTGGCTACCTAAGGAGATTATATGTTCTGGCATTAATATTTTATGTGAAAGCAGATTATTTTGAAAATGCACAGGTGAAAGAAAAGAAAAAGGACAGTCAAACCAAGCCTCAAAATGAAAATGCAACCCTAAGCCCTAAATGAATTTATATTTTACCTTTAACATTATCTCTAATCATAGATACTGTAAATGGATGACGGGTGATTATCTGATTAGAAGTAAAACATATTAAAGCCTACCTTGTTCAGATAGTTCCGGCAAGTAGCTTTTTCTTTGTTTTGAATTATGCAAATAATTACGTGTGTTTATTACCCCCATTTGTTAGTGTAGGTATTGCTTTAGTCTAGATTCTAACAAAAACAGAGCTTTTTGGAGGCATTTTAAGAAACCCAACTGGTAGATATCATTTGGGAAGATTTTGTTATGCAGTGGAACTTAACCTTTTATTTAACTTAACCTTTACTTAACTTAATCTCTGAAAACTATAGACTTTTCTTACAAAAAAAAAAAAATTCCATATACAGAAAATGATCTGCACAATTGAGGGATTTCAAGACACTCTAAAACCTGGCAGTGAAAACCAGGTTAAAAACCCTTATGGTTACAGAAATTAACTTGCTGCTTGTTTCCAGCCAAATAGAAAAGTTATTACTTAATAAGCAATTTAAAAGAAGAAAATTATAGAAATTTGTTTGCTTAGGGTTCTTTTTCTTTAATATAAAGTAGATTAATGGAAGAAATGTTTTGAAGATGTTGCAAATATTCTTATAGTTTTATTATGCTGGATAAAATGGTGTTTTAAATACAATGAGCATTTTAAAATTTGCCTAGATCTCTGTAAAACCAAATTCATACAATCATTTCTCATTTCTACTGTTACTAGTTATGGTTCATACATCTTTTTTCTTCCTTATTTGTCAATAATACTACTGATACATTTTCCTTGTCATCTGCTGTGCTAATTTCTTTCTTTGATACTTTTATTTAATCAGTGTACATTAATTCATACTCATATTTGATGTTTCTCTCTCATCTCTCATTTTCATAACCCCAGTATTATTCCATTTTATATATTTTCTTTGTATCACCACTGCTCATGTATTTAAGCACAAAAACCAAAACAAAGTACAACATGTTTATTATTATCCTAGTCTGCTCAGGCTTCCATAACAAAATACCATAAACTGGGTGGCTTAAACAACAGAAATTTATTTTTTCCCAGTTCTGGAGGTTGAAAGTCTGAGATCAGGTTGCCACCATGATCACTTCTGGTAAGGCCTCTATCCCTGGCTTACAGATGGCCACCCTCTTGCTGTGGCTCAAAGGACAAGTGGATGACGGGGGGACCATACAGGTTTTCTGGTGTATTTTCTTATAAGGACCCAAATTGCATCATGAGGGCCTCAATCTCATGACCTCATCTAATCCTAAATACCTCCCTAAGGCCCCATCTCCTAATACCATCACATTGGGTTTAAGGCTTCAACATATGAACTGGGGTGGGGCATAATTCAGTCAATAGCAGCTGTGCTTGAGTTGGAGTATGTTCTTATAGAGTTCAAACTCCTTGGGTCCACTTCATGCTTACCTTTTCTCAATATCTAAGACTGCTGATTTTTGGCCACAGGATTCTGCTAGCACAACTTATTCATTCATTCACAATTTTTAAACCACCTGTCAGGCCCTGTACTATCTGTACCTTCCTCCTGAGCTTTCTGTTTTACTTCCTTCTATAGCCACATGGATCTTCTTGCTATTTTTTTAACATGCCAAGCACTCTGGCCTTTGGGCTTTTGCTCTATTATTTCCTTTGACTGGAATATACTTTCCCTATATATCTGCTTAAATAAACTTCTCATTTTCTTAAAGTCTTGATTCAAATCTTGCTCTCTCAATGATACCTACCTTGACACTCTATTTAATTCTGCTCCCTGTTCTCATGTACCCAATCCCCTTATTCCCAATCCCTTTATTTTGTTCTTTATATTTTTTTCTATTGTATTTATCATCTTTGGTAGATTATATAATTTGTTTATTTATTATTAGTTCTCCTCACCTCAAGCACCAAACACACACAAACTAGAATGTAAGCAACATGAGAGCTAAAGACAAGGCTATTTGTCTCCTTTGTTTATTGTTAGATCAAAAATTCCTATAACCATGTTCAAAGCTACTTAATAAATAGGCTTTAAAAGCATTTAATGAATACCTATTAAGTATTCAGCATTAAGCCAGTTGCTAGATGCAGAAATGAAATCTACAGCCCTGTCATCCTAAGGAGCTTGCCCCTCTAGAAGGGAAGACAAGCAAATGAATGGGATCTATTGATTGCATATCATTTATAGATGCATTGGAGATATAATGTGCAAAACCCAAGGAGACCCTCCTGTTGCTCACGGTTTAATCAGTGATCAGGTTTACTATGTATAGTACTTTCTAGCTACTGATATGTTAGGATTGATGTGCAAAGAGTTGTGGAACCATAGCTGTGAGAGGTTGGGGTGGTCAGGGAGGGATTCCTCAGGCACGCAGCCCCTGGAAGTGAGCAGACTGGGAGGTAGGTAGGTAAGTTAGGAGTCTGGGGAAGAGCCTTCCAGACAGAGGGAATGACATCTGTGCTTAGAGGAGGTGGGGTCTTTGTCTCCATCCCCGACTTAGTGCCTTACTTCTTGGCTCTTGCCACTGCTACCTTCTGCACTATCTGGCACTACTTCTGCTGTGAGAAATCCTCTTTAAACAGAGGTCACAGACTGTAGACTTTAGATGTGTTTTTATAATCCACCTAATGTTTACAAGCATTAAAGGCAAAATTTAAAAGTCTAGGCACTTTTGCATAAACATGTCTGGCTTTTCTTTGAAATCTGATGAATGGGCAGCACTGCCCCACAGGCTCACAGGGCTGCAGCCTGCTGAAGGGGAACATACTCTCCCATTTGTCCTGTTCCCCATCTTGCCCGGCTCCTGCAAGCTTCTGAGTTTGTGATCCTTGGACTGAAACTGGAAACCAGCTTGCCCCTCATGGTAAGCAGTTTCCTCTGTTTTGTTGCAAAGTCCCTGGCACTTCGTATTAATTGTCTGAATCTTGGGCTTTAAAGAGATATAGTGTGTGCATGTATGTAGATATATACATATATATTTAACATAATATGCATAAATTTTGATTTTTAAATTAAAAATGGAGTGATTTTAGAGCAAAATTAAAATGAATTCCTTTGGACTGTTTAATATTACATACCTAGGAAGGTAAATAGAATTTCATATATATCCCACTGTGGTATATTATGTTTGTGTTATTCTCGTCATATTATTAACTTACATATAATGACTGCTTACTCTGGGTTGGGTACAGAGTTAAGGGCTTAATATGCATTGTCTCAATTATTTCTTACAACCTCTGAAGTAGATCTTAGTATCCACATTCTGTAGATTGGGAAGTTGAGGATCAGAGTAATTAAATAAATTTGTCCAAAGTTATAGAGCTAGGAAAATACAGAACTGAAATTTGAATCTGGCTTATACGGTATAGATACATGTATCCCTTTCACCTTAGGCAAAGAATAAACCCATTTTACAGTGCCTAGTTAGCTACTAGTTAATAACCCATTTGGGGATGTTAAAGGACATCCCTAGTATACATTGTTTCATGTTTGTTTTGGAGGAAAAGAATGTAAGAATGATTTGTAATGAGTGTTTGTCATTTGCCATTTTAGTTCTATATAGCAGTTGTTGAAAATATGATTAGTAACTATTTAGTAGAAGATATGGGTGTTGTTTTGTATTTCTTTATTAACTTAATGTTTATTAAATGAAATTGCTGTGTTGATATTTGTTTTAAAGATTTATTGATTCCATAGCAGTCTTTATCTATAAGACAACCAAAATTTAATCTAGTCCAAGCTATGATATCAGTTCAGCATTTGTTTTGTTTTGTTTTTCTTTGCTTCTTTGGTGCTATATTTTATTCATGTTATTTAATTAGATTAAACTCAGTTCATTAGATCTTCTACAAACTAATTGATTCTCTGATAAGAGGGCTTTGTTTTCTTGTCAACTCTTTGATATTGTCTCAAGATTAGGTATCATTTGTATCTTAATGCTAATTACTTTATGCATGGAGTGGTGATTTTCACATGTCTAGTATATGAATACAGATTTCTAATGGATTTTAAAAAAGCATGATGTGCCTTGGAGGTACTCTGAATCATCACCTTAATTTCTGGGTCATTGTAGGGAATAATGCTTGGTGTCTTGGGACACAAAAATAGAGATTATAAGCCATAAAGTTCTCTATTAAAGATAAGCTGTTTTGTGTTTATTTGCATAGACAACAATTACATTGCTATGTAGACCATTTATCATATAGGATGTCAAAATGAAATACATAAATATTGCTCTACTAAGAAAAAAATTTAGTGCAGAAAAAGTTGCATTCAATTGCAAAATAAAAGAAGAAAAATCTACAGTAAGTTCATTCAACATGTACTGAACATACTTGTTTAATAACTGATGCAATAATCATTTCTCAGTCAAGAAGATACCTCAAATGTATTTAATTATGATAATTTATATTTCACAAAAATAATACACTTTGATAGCCCTTTGTTCCTTATAGAGGCAGTTTCTACAATTCCCTCTAATTATATTAATTTTTCATGAATCCTGGATACACATTCCTATTCCTTACTATAAAACTGTCCCTGAAGTAGTGATGGAGGTTGCACAGAAAGGGTAATGAGTATTCAGCTCCCCTTTTCAGAGAGACATAGCTAATTTATAACAATAGTCTCAACAGGATTTCTTCTACATGCCACAAACATTTATTAGGCACCTTTGAGGTCCAGGAGTGTGTAAGGTTTGGGGAAAAAATATAATACAAATATAAATAAAAGTAGGAAAGACAGATGTATAAATAGATATATAAATAGAGTATGAGAAGCTTTGATAGTGTCATGGGTATCATGAAAATACATAGGAGAATGTCTAATTTGTTTGAATCAGGCAACAGGAAGTTGGGAAGAAAAGCTGATATATAAATGATTGTGAGAGAGGACGAGTAGCACTTTTTCCCCGAACTCTGAAAAGTGAGTGAGCATGATGGATGTGTTAGAAACTTGTTCAAATGGTCTAGGTATCTAAATAACAAACCTAAGAGAGGCTATAATTAGCTGGTTCTGTAGATGCCTTTATATCAAAATTAATAATCAAAATATAAAGCTATATGAGAGCAAGGTGGAGGAAGTGATTCACTCCAACAGGAAGATATCAGACAAGTTGAATAAAAACATCACAATTAACTTAATATTCCTCAATTATACTTTTAAAACAATTTCAGCGAGTGGCAACAAGGTAAGAAAAGACTAACATCGTAAAATCTTAAAATAAGTGAACTGTTTGTCGTAAGTCGTCCTCTGCACAAATAATTATGGAATTCTGCAGTTATATAAAATACTCCCAAATATAATCTGTTCATAAAATTGCAGGGTAATTTCATAGTTATCTTAGTTGGCTTTCACTTGTGGCTACCTGTAGTAGTGGGAGCTCTTTCCTTATCCATAAAGTAGAAAGAAAAATGGTAGACAATCTGGAAAATTTTAAAACAGTCTCCTTCTAAATTGTCTGGAAAGACGTATTTACAATGAATCATTCTTTTATAGAATTATGTGGTGATTAATTTCTAAGAATTAAGATCAAGGAAGAGCTTTTCTTCCTGTGATAAGTCTTGGGAAAACCACTTACTCCTAACCATCATCCTCTAACTATGATGCCACAATGTTACCCGGTATTTTGATACAGGACTGTTATTATGGATTCCCTTTTCTCTGTTGTTTTTCTTGGAAATGCTTGTAATCCCAGGAGGTGTAACCCCAGGAGGTGTAACCCGGTGGTGGTCAGACAAGGACAGTAGGGTGAAAGATACATATGGGGAAGTAGATAAGATGGATCACAGAGGGGTCAAAGAATAAACTCAATCTATATCAGGGTTTACTATATCAAAGTAAAAACTGATATAGGATCACCTTTAAGATGTTAATCTCTCACATTGACTTAGATATTAGGACAGTTGTTTTTGGAACCACAGACCTGTTGAATAGGCCTGACTTGCCACTTATTAGCCACACAATCCTAGGTTTACTTCATTCTGTGAGCTTCCTTTTCCTCACTGGGAAAAATGAAGACTCGGGCATTCCCCTCACAGGCAGAAAAGTAAACAAGATAATGCTCGCAACACACTTGACACAGTGCTTGGCATGTGGCTGCTGCTGTGGACATCATTATTCTTGTTTATTTTATTATTGATGATGATTAGACTAGTATTCTTATAGTAATCTACTCACAACGGAGTAAGGAATACCTTCAAGAAATTGGGTAAGTCAGTAAGGGCAGTGGAACTTTCAGGTTTGAGTCTAGCCCCAGGGTTATGGACTACTAATGAATTCAATGAGAGGTAGGGCTTTCTGCCTCGTGGGGTATTCTCAGCCTCCTTACAGCAGAGTGAACTGGTGTAAAGAGATTGCACAGGAATCCCCTTTGGTGTGATGCCAAGGAAGGGCTTGCTTGTGTATTTTAGTAGTTGATTTTGTTTTAATGCTTTTGTTGCTACCTCTAGGAAATAGCACAAATCCAGAATCAGGAGAAGATGAGTTTGGATTAGTTTTTCAGTAGCACTAATGAACTACCTAGAGTTAGAAACATGCCCTCCTGGCCCTGTAGTGGTGAACAAGGTGTATTTGTCACATGCCAGGGTAGATTTAATGCTTGGTCTGTACAGTGAAACTGTGCTTCTCTTTGTTTTCCTGCAAAGTTAGCTGACCTTTGGGACCACATCTAAGGCTTAAATGCTATAGCTTTGCTATTGATGCAAATTCAGCTACGATGAGCTCAGCTTGCGTGGATCCCAACTGTAAACTCTGGCAACTGCAAGAAGTCTTCCTTTGTCCCTCTGAGCAAAAATAAAAACATCTATTACTAAGAAACTATACAATTTACATGGAAATTATGGCCCAAATGAGACATTTTTCTAAGATGAATTGTTAAAATTGTTTTACTGGTTTCTTATAGCCTATGGTGTTGACATTTATGGATTACCTTTACTTCATTTTATTTTTTCCAACCTTTTATTTATATCTGCTTTATTGCTAACAGAGATTTTACCAAAATATGTGAAGGATCAAGCTTCTTTTATAAGAAACATAGCTTAAAGGAAATTACATTTTTAATGCTAATTTTAGTTCTTTTTCATTTTTGTTGTTTCTGCTTTGTTTCCCAGAACATATTCATTAGAGATTGTGCAAATAACTTCTATTAAGGTTTCTGTGGCCAAGGCAATTTGATGAGTATATATGCAAACAGTCTTACAGGATTTGGATGTTCACATACATGCTACTTATATTGATGATTGTGTCTCCTTAGCTTAGTTTTAATTGTCAGAATTCATATCAGCATATCTATCTGTGTTTTTAAAATACTTCTGAAAAAGGATAACATATACAAGCAGATTTATTTTTCTGTTGCATTCCTGCCTTAATTTAATAATAGAATATAGCTTTCAAAAGCTACTGCTGTATCTCTAACACTGACAATACTTCGGAGACAAGTGTCCAATTTATATTTCATTAATCCCATATTTTCTGGCCCCAAAATATTAAGGTAATGGGTTATAATTTAACTATAACCACGTTATATATTTTATAGGCCCTACTTAGTCCATCTTGCATACTTGGACCTCTGTTGACATAAAAAGTCAGAATGACATTTCTCCACATGTATATTGCCTGGGGCTGTTCTTGAAATCTCACTTATGCTCCATGAATTTATATAAACACAGAGGAAGCAAAATTTCAGTTTTCCAGGAATACAGTGCACTTGATAGAAACAGTAATAGAGTAATCAACATTTAATGAATTCTTACTGGGCCAAGTACTCCTCTTAAATAATTGATATGTATTGACGCATTTAGTCTTCAGAGCAACCCTATGAGATAGATAGTTATTTTATCAATAAGACAGCTGAGGCCCAGAGACATTAAGGTATCTTGGCCAAGATTACCTAGCCACTAGCTTCCAAAGCCAGAATTAAATTGACAGGGGTTATATTCATTTCCTATTGCTGCTGTAATGAATTATCACAAATTTAATTACTTAAAACAGCACAATTTATTATCTTACAGTTCTGGAGGACAGAAGTCCAAAATGAGTCTCACTAGTCTAAAATTGAGGTATTGGCAGGGCTGAATTCCTTTCTGGAGCTCTAGGTGAAAACCTGTTTTAGTTTGTTTGTTTGTTTGTTTGTTTACCTTTTACAGCTTCTCAAAGCTTCCTGTATTCTTTCACTCATGGCCCACTTCCGTCTATGAAGCCAGCAATGGCCTATGGAGTCTTTCTCACATCACAACACTCTAACATTCTCTGTTCTGTCTCCTGCTTCCACTCGTAAGGTCCCTTGTGACTACATTGAGTGCACCTGCATAATCCAGGATAACCCCTTTATTTTACGGTCTGTGGATTCAAAGCCTTAGCTCCATCAGCAACTTTATAATTTCTCTTTACATTTAACATGACATATCACAGGTTCTGGGACTAGGATGTGGACATCTTTGGGAGGTAATCATTCTGCCCTACCAAGGGTTATTTATTACCACAGATTCATTTCTTTAATTTTGCTTCGTGATTAATACACAAGCTATTTTCAATGTCCCCAATGCATTGTGACTATGTAGTAGAAGGCATTTGTTTTAGGCTGGAAAGCAAAACTTGAGACCAAGATTTCTGTAAAAGTGACTTATCTAAGAAGTATTACCAGGAAAAATACATAGAGAGGAGTGAAAAAGTGGGATTAAGAGGGGAAGGAAGCCAAACAAAGGTGTGATATCAAGCAAAGCCACAGGTAGCATAACTTTGACTTCATCCTGCAGGGAAAGCTCTGGAAACAGTGTAGGTCATACCACAGAGTTGCACTGTACTTATGAAGGGCAAGAGGACTACAGTATTTATGCCCCTGTGCCCCAGTTATTAGTTAAGCACTCTCTCCCCACATAAATCTCCATGTATTTCCTGCTCCCCTTTATAGATAAAAAGTCCAATTGCCTGAGGGCATTCCCATAAAGAGACCCAGTTTTGAGTGGTGAGTGAAAGTGCATCATGAACCTATGTGCACTACATAGGTAGTAAAAGGGACCCAAGGGAAATGGACAGAACACTGACAGCATCTGCTATGGTATTTCACTGCTTCTACTCATATTCTTAACTTCCCATATCATGTTATACATTATGGAAACAATAATAATAATAATAATAATAATAATCCCTTATCTGCTGATGGAAATGAGAAGCTACAACAATAACTATAGAACCCATCTGCCTATCAATAAACATTAATTTATTTATTCATAGAATCATATTAAAATACCTATTTGTATATGTAACTCCTTTCCAGGTGTGTTGTATAAGAATAGCCCTTTCCTGGTTGGAGAGAAGGAGGAAAATTAATACTGGAGTATTGTAGAACTGCTGGGAGATCAGGGCCTGGATTTGGTGCCTCAGTAAGGAGAAGGCAGAAGGGTAAAAAATAAACTTCTTTATCAGGTTAAACAGTCACAATAGTAATATGGCTAATGTGAGTCTCAATTTGTGAATGATGAAGCTGAAGATCAGAGAAGTTAAGGATTGGCCCATGGTCACACAGCTGGTAAGAGACAGAGTGCAGATTAGAAATTGTGTCTGATCTCATATTTAAATGCTGTATCTTCCATTACTCCAGGAACCTTTTAGGGAAGAGGAGAGGTAGGTAAGGAGGTGTATCTAAAATCCTGAAAGGGAAAATAGGAAAGTACAAAATAGGAAAGTACAAAGAAAAATAAACCTCTTTCTAATTTTGTAAGGCTTAAAAAAAAAAATAGCTGTTTCCTTCAAAATGTCAATAGAAAGACAAAATGTCCAAACAAAAATAGATACAAATTTTAGACACTGAAATTTGCTATTCCATAAAAATATTTAGTCAGTATTTCCTATAGGTTTCAAAGAACAGAGCAGCCACTGGGGTGTGGGAAAACTCGAAGATACTTTTAGCTATAAAACAGTGATTTATAAACCTTCCTCAAGGGACATTTTGTAAAGGTTAAATACAGTAATGTGTGTGAGCACTACCAGCATGGTACTGGAACAAGTAACTGTTCAGCAAAGTCTAGCAGCATGTAGTTCAGATGAACCTTAGAGTTTAGCTCAAGGTTAGTCTACATTTTGCATAAACAGATATGCATATATATAAAAAATATATATCAAATATATATAGTTGATCCTTGAGCAACATGGGTTTGAACTTCCAGGGCTCACTTATAAATGCATGTTTTTTTCAATAAATATATTGGAAATTTTTGAGATTTGTGACAATTTGAAAAAAACTTGCAGCTGAATCATACAGCCAAGAAATATAGGAAAAAATAAGAAAAAGTTAGGTATGTCATGAATGCATAAAATATATGTAGATAGTTTTCCATTTTATCATTTACTATGATAAAATGTATGCAATCCTATTATAAAAATCCATACTATTCTGAAATTTAAAAATTAAAATAAGTCAAAATTTATCAAAACTTGCACATACAAACACAGTACATTTGTGCTTGAAATTGCAAACAAATGTATAAATGCATTATTAAGTCATAACCAAATAAAATGAACTGTATTAGATACTGTACTACTGTGACAATTCCATAGTCACCTCCTATTGCTATTGCAATGAGCTCAAGTATTTCAAGTATCTGCATGCAATGCCATTGCCACTGATAATTTCTGCATGAACAGTCTGTCTCTCCAGTAAATTGCATATGCAGTAAAAAGTGATTTATTGATGTTCTCATGTCTTTTTCATGTTTAGTGCAATATCATAATCCTTGAATAATAACATAAGACCCATATGAAGTGCCACTAGTAATTTTGGAAGTGCTCCTAAGAAATAAAGTCATGACATTATAAAAAAAAGTTGAATTTCTTGATATTTAATATAAGTTGAGGTCTGCAGTTATGAATGCTCCCCGCTCAAGTGAATCCAGAATAAAGACAACTTTAAAAAAAAAAAAAAGGAAATTTATGAAGCCATGGCTGTAGCTACACTAGCAGGTGTGAAAATGTTGCACTTTTTGCAAAAATACCTTCTTATCTGGTATTGAAAATGTAGTTTTTATGTGGGTGCACAATTGTTATAAGAAAGGCATGTGTATAGACTCTAAGTGATATGAGAAAAAGAGAGCTCATTATATGACAACTTAAAGCAAAAGGAAGTTGAATGATCTAAGGCTGGAGGATTTAATGCCAGCAAAGGATGGTTTGATAGTTTTAGAAAGAGGTTTGGCTTAAAAAAAAAAAAAAAAAGCAAGGTAACAGAAAAAGCAGCTTCTGCTAACCAAGAGGCAGCAGACAATTTTCCAGATGCCATTAAGAAAATCATTGAGGAGAAAGGATACTTGCTTGAACATGTTTTTAATGCAGATAAAAGTGCTCTATCCTGGAAAAAATAATGCTGCAAAGGACATTTATTTGTAAGGAAGAGAAGCAAGCACCAAGACTTAAGGCTGAAAGGGATATGCTAACTCTATTGTTTTGTTGAAATGCAGTCAGGTTTATGATTAAGACTGCCATTATCTATAAAGCTAATAATCCCCAGCCTTAACGGAAAAAGATGAATACCAGCTGCTTGTCTTTTGGTTGTACAACAGTAAGGTCTGGACATCCAGAACCCTTTTTCTGAATTGGTTCCATTGATACTTTATCCCTAAAGTCAGGAACTACTTTGCCCATAAGGGGCTACCTTTTCAAGTTCTTTTGATGTTGAACAATGTCCTTAGGCACCCAGAACTTGATGAGTTCAATACCAAAGGTTTTAAAGCAATTTCTACTTGCTCCCAAATACAATGTCTCTAATTTAGCCTTGAGGTGGGGGATCATACAGACTTTTAAATTTCATTACACATGGTTCACCATGGAAAGAATCATCAATGTGGTGGAAGAGAATCTCAATAGAGAAAATATGAAGGTTTGGAGGGCAACAGCAATGAAGATGCTATTGGTGCTATTGAAAAAGCCATGAAAACCATCAATCCCAGAACAATAAATCCCTACTGGAAAAAAACTGTGTCCAGAAGTTGTGCATGACTTCACAGGATTTATGACAGCACCAATCAAAGAAACCATGAAAGACATTGTGGATATGGCAAAAAAAAAAGACTGGGGGTGAAGAGTTTCAAGATATGGATCTTGGAGAAATTCAAGAGCTAATAGACACCACACCAGAGGAATTAACAAAAGGTGACTTGATGGAGATGAGTGCTTTCAAACCAGTGCCAGATGATGGGGAAGAAGAAACAGTTCCAGAAAACAAATTTGCATTAGACAATCTGGCTACTTGTTTTATGACATGGACCCTCCTATGATGTGGACACTGAAACTAAAGCAGTAGGTGGAAGAAGGATTGGTACAATATGGAAACATTTTTAGATGAATGAAAAATCAAAAAAGCCAGAGAGAAATTGCAATGTATATTTGTAAAATTATATTGAATGTGCCTGCCTCTCCTGCCTCATCTTCCACCCCCTCCATCTCTTCTGCCTCTGCCACCCCCGAGATAGCAAGGACAACCCCTCCTCATCCTTCTGCTCAGCTTACCTAATGTACAGTTGATGAGGATAAAGAGCTTTAGAATGATCTACTTCCATTTAATGAATAGTAAATATATTTTCTCTTCCTTATGATTTTCTTAATACTGTTTTTTCTCTAGCTTATTTTATTGTAAGAATATAGCATTTAATACATACATGACACACAATATGTGTTAGCCAACTGTTTATGTTATTAGTAAGGCTTTCAGTCAACAGTAGGTTATTAGTAGTTAAGTTTTGGATAGTCAAAAGTTATAAGTGGATTTAAACTATACACGAGGTTGATTTATATGTCATCTAGGAGAAATAATAGTAATTTTAATTAAGGAAGATTAAATAGATTTGAAAGCCTCATTTTTTCTTTATATGAAATAGCATCAGGTGATCATTAGTTTTAAGTCAATAGTTAAGTAAATAAAATACAAATCCTTGGATTTATATATCTTATTGGTTATTTCTCAGAATTAAGAAAAACAAATCTTAGAAAAATGAAATTAAAATCCATCCTTAATTATGTGACCAAATGAGCTATCTTCTTTTATGACTTTATAAATATGTATATTAGTCAATAAATTATTTTAGCTTAGAATTAATTATATTCTAACTCAAATTTAAAAATTAAACATAAATCCTGATTTTTTTAGTTGTCCTATCTGACCAAATGATTAAATGATGCCTGTATTTTCATATTTGTTTTTAGCATGTATATACTTTTTTATTATTTTATGTACATGGGAGCACATTGATTCAGTACTAAATGTCAATTTAGCAACCAAACTGTTTTCAATAAAGTAATAGATAAAATGAATTTCTTTGAAGGGATACCTTAATGATGATATTTTAATTGTTAGGGAGCATATTGTGAGTTATAAAGGAAGTCATCTGAAGCCTTTAAAAATTGGTGTAGGCTTATTTCTGTACCAAGCATCAAAGAATGATGTCCAGATCAATGCATACCCAGCACCTTTCAACAATACTTACTCTTTTATCTGGTGAAGTAATAGTTGTCATTTGCCAAGATCTTGAAGTTGTTCTGAAAAAAAATTTTTTTTATCACTCTGGAGAGTAGAAAAAGCCATTAATAATACCACCTCTGCTGAGACATTTGACTATTTGACATAGTTTTAGTATTTTTCTATTATGACATGGAAAAATACCTCAAGGAACACATATGTGGGGTCAAGAGATGGACTAAATAATATGTGGGTATTTTTTCCAACTCTGGAATCCTAAAAGATTTTTTCCTTTAAGACATAGTTCAAGAATGGAAAACATATTATTTCTTTGTGAACTAAAACATGTTATCAGATTAATTATTCCTTTAATTTATGTCACTCTATTGGTGGTACAGAATATGATAAAACAAAGGTATATCAACATTTCTGGAATTTAACTGTTCTACCTACCCATTTGTAAATCTTTTGATTTTCAGAGTCCAGCCACAAATGGGTAAATGTTTTTCTTTACTTTTGTGGAAGAATATGGAGAGCTAAATATATTTTTAGTTTCATTTGCCTAGAGGTTGAATTCACTTTCATTGATCTATATAGATGGTATTTTTTTTAATTAGACAATAAACAACATGGACAATTAGGAGAGGCCGCTCAGCAGGTATTTTAAGAATCAGTGAAAAGAAAGCTTTTCTCATTCATATTTTCCTAACATTTTTAAAGGAGGAATTCATCCAATTTATATGTAAAGTAAGAGACAACAATTTTCCTTTATTGCCAACTGGAAGAAACACACACCTGGGTCTAAATTGTCTCCAGTTCCAGAAGGAAGCAGAAATTACGATGTCTGTAAAAACATTCCATGTTACAGTTTTTAGATTGCTGAATTGTTCATGTTTTACAGTTGGTTCTTCTTGAACACATCTCCAAGAAGTTGTTAAGAGGTAAACTTGATCTTGAAACTTAACTTGTGTTAAAGACGAGATAATAACCCTGAAGTGCCATGTGGAATGAAGGCATCATGTGGCTGAGTTATCCTTGGCTTTGTAGCATGTAGCAGAGTACTATGAAGGACTGCAAGGGAGGGTAGAGTAGAGCTCTCACTCTTCCATTAGTTTCTTTTTGAAATCATTCAAAGAAGTGAACAAAATAAGAGACTCTTCAAACTGTCGATTCACAAGTATTTAATGAAGGCCCTCCAGATGTCTAGCACTGAATCAAACATGTTGGAAATATTAAAAACAAAAAAAAAGAAAAAAAGAAAGAAAGAAAAACTATTCAGCATGACTTGTTTCCTGACTAGGGTTGCCAGGTAGAACATAACACAGTTAAATTTAAATTTGAAATAAACAACGAGTAGTTTTTTTTGTTTGTTTGTTTTCAGTGTATGTCCCATGTAATAGTTGCAAAATCTGTATTTTTATGTGCTATATCTGGCAACCCACTTCCTCCAAAAACTCACAAGTTGATGAGAGAAATAACTTACATACATTAAATCCTTCGGGAGCAACATAAGACAGCATGTAAGCAAGTTCTAAACTATGTAGTTTAGGCCAGCACTTTGTAGATTTTTCCTACTTTGGCACAAAACATAGATGGTCCTCATGAGAAGCATTAAGATCTGCAGTATAAATTATGAGTTATGATAGTTCCTGGTTGTCTCTCCCATTTCTTTTCAATTCAAGAAAATAAATTGTAATGGCATGTAATGAGAGTGTCTTTATTATAGTCATAATTCTGAAGCTATTCTAGTTTTTATATATTTTTAAATAATTTATTAAAAAGCACCCTTTGGCTATGGTTAGTAACAAATTAATTGCACAGCTGATCTTGTTACAGTAATGTGTGTGGTTAAGACTTGCTTTATCATTAAATGTCATAAGGTATCCTGATCCCCCCCATAGTCAGTGAGAATCAGGAGTTGGACTAAGTTTCACAGGAGAGATTGAATTTGAATGAGTGCTCAAAAGCATAAAGAAGATGCAGTTAAGTAGTGGGATATGAACATTTTGTAATGGAGACAATGAGGGTGGCCATTTCTCAGTCAATAGAATGATCAGAATAAGATGTTACTCAGGAATTATCCTCTTAGCTTCCTCAAATCAAGGTAAATCAATGGAAACGTACTTTAAAAATTCTCTTTTAACAAAGTAGTATATTTTAGATGAAGACCTAAAGCATGGGGACAGACTGTAGTCTTCTGCTGTATTTTAACTGATAAACAACAGTCAAGAAACTAGATTTGTAATAAAATCTGAACTTTTAATTTAAATATTTTAAATTGTCAAGTGAGTTTGAGAGTCTGAGGAATGACATTTTTACATAAAGCCTCCTGAACAGTGAGAGTCATTGGGGAAACTTCCTCCAACCTCTGCAGTGTCTCAAAATATTTATAATGTTGAACAAGATTTTTACATATTTCTTCTGAAATGATCTCTGTAAATAATCACTTGAACTTTTAGAATGTTATACTTTATCTCATGTCTCAATGCCCTAAAGAGATTATCTGGAAAGCACTGAAAAGATCTTAAAAGTAGCAAATGTTTACCTAACAAGATGATACTGTTTTGGCAAATTTTTATCATTTAAGGTAATGAAGCTCAGGTCTTTCTGAGTCTACGGGAGATAGATTTTCAGCACTGATGTGTCATTCTACAATGTTGCCTTTGAGTATTATTTTTAAGTCCCAAAGTTCTGCTACTTATGGATTTAATCACAATTTGGAGACTAAGTTTGAATAAGATAGAAGATATGCTTTGCTTTGTGAAATAGAATATAGCTGGCATAATCACCCAGACTGTGTCAACATGGTAAAATATATCATGAAATAACTGAATTTATACAATATGGTCTGGATCTAGTTGTTGACATATATTTGATTTCCAGTGGTTATTTCAGAACATTTTCATTTTTTTTTTCAAATTATACACACACACACACACACACACACACACACACACATACACACACACACACAGTAAAAATATTTATATGTAGTGTTCTCATTTTAAAAAGGAAGACAAAAGCTTAGAAAGGTCAAATGATAGCCTGACATCTCAGAAATAGTATGTAAAGGAACACAAATGTCAACTTCAGTTTTTCAGGTCCCATATATGTTCCTACTCATATTTCATCCTTCTCTATTTAAATTCTTAAACAGGATTTAAGATGTTAAAATGTCCATTACCTCAATGAAATTATACCAAGAAAGCAATAGATGTGCCAGAAGTGATGGCTTTTAATCTGTATGAGAGCTAGTAAAATAACCTTGTGAGAAGTTCTTAAGTATATGCATGTTTTTTCAAGGATGTCTGGCTTCCCGCAATGTATACCATGATGACAGGGCAGTACCTCTGTCCTTGTTCCATCTTCAAACAATGACTTGTGGAAGATGCCTAGGTGTGGCTTGCTTAGGAGTTAGTCCAAATATCACTGTCCAAGTGTATCACATTTTGCTTTGTCACATATAATGCAGTCTATTGTTTCCCTTTCAGTATACTATAAATAATCAGGGCAAAAAATGGCTTGTTTATCTCTCTTCTGATATTGTTCACTAAATTGTTCTAAGTTCAAAGCCTGGCACCGGTTCATTCTGCAGATTATAGATTATTATTATAAAAAGCTGCCTTTTGAAATTTTACATAATCCATTTAAATAATTTTCTTCTCCATAGTTAGATGGCTGTTATAATGATACTGATGGCATCTCAAGTAGAATTTTGAATTAATTTAGAAGAACAAAGATATAAATAATTTTAGTATGTGACACAACCTTATATTCAGAAAGTCATCACAGGTCTCTGAGGGGGAATGGCTAGGAATATAAGCAAGAATGCCAGTTAGAAACATAGTAGGCAGATTCTTGGGACCACATTATTTTCTGAAACATAACATTTGGATACTGTTTTTTTCCCTTATACTCCATCATTTTTCAAACAAAACAGCTGCAGCTTCTAGAAATATCTGTATTGAGTTAAACAGAGTTAAACAGAGCCAGCTTATTTTTCCAAGTTTATTTTCTTGGTTAGGTATATACATAGTTTGACCTTTCTTGGCTGGTTGAAGAAAGGAAATTAACGAACACACACCATTTATTTATATAAAATGTCTTTTCCCCCAAAAGACTTTATGTATCACAAACAACAACAACAGTAATAATACCACTTCCTTATATAGGTCATATACAGCATTGCCAAAGAAAAAGCTTCACTTGACTTTGGAGGGTGGTTTCTTGTCTTCACTGCCTTTGTCCTACATCCCACCACTTCCTCCTTCTCAATGCCTGAGCTGTGAACCTTCCTGACATTGTAAAGTAATTGTAACAGTGCAAAGACCAGGGCCATGTTGCACCATTGTTTATTGGGAAGGTGGCCCTAAACAGCCTTTGGAAGACCTGATTCTAAGATTGAAAATGCCTACACAGTAGAGCTCTGTTTTTGTATTCTGTTGAGAATCTGCCCAATTTGCACTTATATTTTTTTGTTTTGTTTTTACAAAGATGGAGGGAGGAAGGAAGAATGGCCAATAACTTAGGGAAAAATACTAAGAAATTGAGGTATATGTGGGGTTAGGGGAGGGAGATAGGAACAGAAGGTGAAACCAGCACCAGTTCTGGGAGGTTCAGTTTGGCTTTTAGAGCTGGGCCATAGAGCTATGCTTCTCAGCAAACGGTGCAATGGGAGAAGTGTTTAGTTGCATGCAACACATTGTACATAAAGCATAAACAGACTGATTGCTCAAGATTACTTACATTACTGGTACAACCCTACAACTATAAGTCCATCATTACTGCCATGTTGCTATTTTGTGTGACCCATTATGTGCAGAACTGCATGTTCCAGGGGCAGGTAGGATTGCCATCCTCTTGTGAAAGGTGTTATCTAACAAAGGCAAGTTCCCAAATAGAAGTGCATTCCATTGGGCTGGGAAAGTACCTAAGTAAGCATGGCCAAGAAATGTTCACTAATAGCAACAAGTGCTAGAATTGTCCCACAGGTCTTCACTTAGGTTATGTCATGACTTTTTATCTGCACTGTAGACATTATAGTCCTACTTTCACAGACAAGTAAATTCAGGCTCAGCAAGATCAAGTAACTTAAACATCTTATGCAACTAAAAGAGTCCAGAACCATATATGTTGGACTCCATCGCCCACACTCTTTCCATCACACAAGATAGGAAATTGCAGAAAGAAGGAAAAATAAGTGGTAGGGAAGGTATTTTGGAGAAGCAATTTCAGATACATCTTTAAATTAAGCAACCTATGTAGAGCATGCAGCACAGTGTCTGACAGATACTAAATGCACAAAGTGTCAGCTATTACACTAACACATTCTTTTTAACAATTTTGCTCCCTTTGCAATGTAATGACAGCCTTTATTGACACTCATACTCAGGATTATAGGATTTATAGCTAACAAAAGATACTATATATTGTGATTTACTCTATTCTTATTCAAATCTCTTAGCAAAGATGGTAGTTATTAGTGTTTTAACCATGCTATTGCTTTTACACAAACAGATAATTTAAATATGATTCAAGAAGTTAGGATCTGACATATGATCTTGGTTCTGTGTATCAATTTGAGTATTTTAATCCTATCTAATTTTAGGCTTTCTGTAGATATAAATAGTTTGTTCTTGGGGACAAAGGTGAAATGCCTCCATGCTGAAAAGTTTCCTGGAGACACTTTGTGCAGTGTCATTTGAGAGTTCACCACTTATATCTTGTGTTAAGTAGTTTGGACCTTTCTCTAGATCCTACTGCTATCTATCCTGTCCTCTTCTCTAGCCTTCTCCTTGCCCCCAGATTTCTTACTTTAGTGCTCTAAAAACATGTAAGTATTTGTAGCTTCTCCACTGGTTCTCAACTCTCTGCTTCCCCTCACAGGATCCTTTCTGCTTAAAATGCCTGACCACTTCCCAGTTGATGCCACTCTGATCACTCTTTACCTGGCCTGATTAACTCTTTAGTATTTTTTAAGGCTCAGTCCACTTCTAAGTTTTTCCAGGAAAGCTGTGCCAAAAGTGTTCCCCAACAAGACAGCACCAGCCCCTCTCCTCTGTGTTCTGGGCATACTATTGCACATCTTAAGTTCGTTAAATTACATTTCATTATAATTTGCCTTTTCCCCTACCCTATGCCTAGACATTGTATGGATGAGAAAACTAACACTATAAGTACTCGAGGGAAAAGAACAATCCATGACAGAGTACAGTAGGCATTATCATTTCAACATATTTGGCATTGGTGGTCCATATAGCTACATCATTATCCACATTGTTTTATGCTGTTTTTGTTTGTGGTTGTTGTTGGCTTTTAGGGAGGGTTATTGGTGGGAATTTCTACTGAAGCAGACTATTTACCTCCTTAATGAAGATGTCATAAATCTTGAGGAGTTACATCTTTGGGCTGTTTTTATCATCTCATTGAACTCCTAAGTGTTCTTTCTATATCTTGCTGCTTCTCATATACTACTTGACACTACCAGAGGGATTTTCTTAAAACTTATAATTATGTTACCTGCAAGCCCTTAAATAAATAATTAAAATGTCCCAATGTCACAGGCTAGTCTTCTTTGCCTGCTACAATCTGGATCTAGACCACCTTTCTGACTGAGTTTCCCACTTAGTTCCAGGAAAGGCCATAATTCATGCTTCCCCCATTATTTAGGGCACTCTTCCTTCTATAATTACAAACAAATTCTGTCAATATTTCAAGACCTGGTAAATGTATCCTCTTTCACATAGCTCTTTTTAAGATTTCTACACACATGTAGTTTGTTTTCCTTCCAGATCCCTTCATATATACTTAACTTGTGAGATAGATAACTTCTCCTTGTATTGTAATTATTTTTGTGCTTCTTACATAAACTCCTAGAGTTTCCATTTTGCCCAACTGAAAAGTGAATATAAACATCTGTATCACAAGTGTAATTGTTATTCCTTTGATTGTAAGTAACAATGCACAACTCAACTTAGTAAGACTCATAAAGTACCATATTGAATGGGTAATGGGATATCTTATAGACCCAAGATTCACAAGGTTTCTTGGGCCTCTCAAAAATTATGAGGACTAAGAAATCCATCCAAAACAAGTACAATTCTCTCATCTTAGCTTCTCTATTGACACCTCTCCTTCTTTCTTGTTCCAGACTTATTTTCTCTGCCTTTTCTCTACATATGGTAGAGAGGACCAGAGCTTCCAAGTTTTTTTGTTGTTGGTATTTTTTTTTTTTTTTGTCTTCAGGTAAAAAAGTGTCCCTGATTCCTAGTTATTTCTAAACAGAATCTAATTGGCCAGCTTTGTCAGGGCCATTTAGCCCTAAGCAGCTATGAGCATATGTGCCTACTGACAAAGAATAGGTTATCAGAGGCTCACCTGAGTGGGCTTGGAGTACAGGACATTTCTTAGAAAATTGGGATTATGGTAATCTGAGATGGCTCTCTAAAAATGTGTCATTATAGGCTCATCTTAATGATCAAATATGATCATTTAAGGTATAGGATGTCTAGTATGTGGTACCTAGAGTCAGACTACCTGGATTTGAATCCCTGCTCTGCCTCACATCGGCTTTACGGCCTCGAGAAAATTGGTTAACCTCTATTTACTTCAGCTTCTCCATCTGTCAAGCTGAGAAACTATAACAGTAACTAAGCCAAAGGATTGTTTTGAAGATTAACATTTCAAAAATATAAATCCCTGTTATAGAAATTGACACATGTGATCACTCAATAAATATTACTTATTGTTAGCTAAAATTTGCATAGCTGCTAATTTATAATTAGCATGAAATAAAAGTTTGTTTCCAATCTTTCACATTGCCTTTATTAAACTATAAATTTCTTAGGAGTAAGAACTATGTATTACATATCACTGTACCTGTCTTAGTGCTTAAGATGGCTTCTTACACAGTTAATGGATGGATGGATGGATGGATGGATAAATGGATATAATAGAAGAAGGACCAAAAGAAGAAAGGGAGGGAGTAAGGGAAGGAAGGAGTATGGGAGGGAGAAGAAGATATCTGATTTTCAAACACGTTTTGAATTAGGAAGGTGGATTTGTCTGCTTGTTCATAAAGGATATCAGCCCACAATCTTGGGAGCAGATAAAGGAAAATAGTGTGACATGTATTTGATGTAGTGATATTACTTACTGTGCTTTGCTCTATAGGTCAAAATGCTAGACAGCTGTGACTAGTAGTGATATGAGATTTCTTAATTTTGTGATTAAGAGTGAAGAATGGCAACTGTTGAAAGCCTCATGCTATAGCTGCACGTAATTAAAATCACTAGGTTCCTTCATTAAGATTATTAAATTTTCATTAAGACATTAATTAGTAGATTATTTGCTGTATGATTTTTAGAAATCTATTAAATGGTATGATGTTTTATTAAACTACAAATTATATTTATTGAGTATTTTCTTTCAAGCCATTTTATTTATTTTTTTTTTTTTTTATTTTTTTTTTTTTGAGACAGAGTCTCACTTTGTTGTCCAGGCTAGAGTGAGTGCCGTGGCGTCAGCCTAGCTCACAGCAACCTCAAACTCCTGGGCTCGAGTGATCCTTCTGCCTCAGCCTCCCGAGTAGCTGGGACTACAGGCATGCGCCACCATGCCCGGCTAATTTTTTTTATATATATATCAGTTGGCCAATTAATTTCTTTCTGTTTATAGTAGAGACGGGGTCTCGCTCTTGCTCAGGCTGGTTTTGAACTCCTGACCTTGAGCAATCCGCCCGCCTCGGCCTCCCAAGAGCTAGGATTACAGGCGTGAGCCACAGCGCCCGGCCTCAAGCCATTTTAGATGTAGAGTCTGCAGAAGTTATTGTTGAATCACTAAGTAATTAGCTGCAATGTAGATTCCATTTTTGTTACTGCTGAGAAAGCATTAATTAAGCTCTTGGGCCTGATTAGATGATCTGCCCTCAATTGTAGAAGCATAAAATTATAAAAATGGAAGAAAGTGGCAGAGAAATGTTTTTTGCACAACAGTGGACTTGACATTAGGTAAACGAGAGTTCGTCTGTGCTGTTACTCAATGAGGGTGGTTAAGTAACATACAGCCTGTAGAATAGCACCCTTTGATCACAGCCTCAGAACTTTCGGACACATATTTCAAAGGTCATGGAGACAGCATGATTAATGGAAGGTACATGGACATTGAGAACAAATAAATCTGGGTTAAAATCCAAATCAGCCACTTTTTAGCTATATGACTTCAGCAGGTCCTTGAATCTCTCTGAACTTCAATCTCTTCAACTATTCAGGGGAAGGCAAACTTTTTTTCTGTAAAGAGTCAGATAATAAATATTCTGGACTTTACATATCACATATGGTCCCTGTCACATGTTTCTTGTTTTCTTGTCTTTGCTTTCTTTTTCTTCCAAACAATCCTTTTAAAATGTAAAAAAAAAAAAAAAAAAAAAAAATCATTTGTAGCTTGAGAGCTTTACAAAAATAGGCTGCTCACTGGTTTTGGCTCAGGGGCATAGTTTGCTAACCTCATATGAATGTATAATTAAGACATTTCACTTTTAAGCAGCAAATATCTGGTACAGACAAGTGACAATTGTTTTTGGTTCTCTCAATTATCAATGAAGCTAAAATTTTTGGTTAGTTTCAACTGTGCCACAGCTATTTTCAAAATGACCCTATTCTGCTACCATATGTGCTTCATGATTATCTGTTACAAATTCAAAGTGACAATTTATGGCTCTTGCTACCTGCTTTCCCAGCATTCTTGGCTGTGCTTGATTAAGCATTACTTAATTATTTAACAATAGTAAGAGAAATACCTAGTGCACCAGCATGTCAGCATTCATAGAGTAGTAGCTCTGTGTGGAGCCTGATAGGAGAATTATAGAGCAGATACTGACTCAGTTCTGCAGGATCCAGAACATAAAAGGCAACAAAAATTTTCCAAATGTCTTATATTCATCAGTTATCGTCATGTGCAAGAAATATCATGGGTGTATGAGGTAGAGGGACTAACGAGAGCAATTGGATAGTAGGGAAGGAAGATTTCTTAGTGGTACTGATTGCAATGTTAACTTTATCCAAATAGTTTTCCTCTTACAATTATCTAAGAAGGCTTTAATGGTTTCCTAGCAATTCCCTAGCAATTTTAGCCTCTAACAACAAAAAAGAAAACAAAATAATAAACCTAGACAACTGGGGAACACATTGGCCACATATTGCTTCCTTCTACACTTGTTTTTTTTTCCTCTTCCAGAAATTTCATATAGATTTAACAATGTGTTAAAACAATCTGCTGAAGTTTTAAAGACATTTATATAGTCAATATGCAGCCATTTCAAATTTCTTCTCTTCCAACCCTGCTACCCTATTTCTCTTTCCTCCCGTATTTGCTCTCAGGGTTTTAGCCAGTATGAATTACTTGCTGTCCCCTATACACAGTACTGTCTCATGCTATTTCACAGACTGTTCCTGGTGACGTGACCATTTCACTTTTCTCTGTTGACATGCACATCAGTTCTTACCTGAGGCATCTCCTCTTCCCAAGGCTTTCACTGATCTATCATCAACTCATCCCTCTTCCCCACTCCATCTCACAAATAAGGTTGGGATTGTCCCCTGTGATTTGATATAACTATTTTCAAACCTTTAAAAATAGTCTGATCACACCACATTGTAACTGTTAAAACCTTCTGCTAAACTATAAACTTTTGGAGAGCAAGGACTGTGCCCTTTATCCCTATATGTCTATACCCAGCAGCTTGAATTATCTAGTTCAGGGCCTACATCCAGAAACTTTATTTAGGGTTGCCTGGTAAAATACAGGACACCCAGTGAAATTTGAGTTTCAGATGTTAAAAGAAAAATTTTAGACAAATTAAATTTAGCAGAGTTTATTTGAGCAAAGAAATAATTTATAAATCAGGGAAAAACCCTGAACCAGTAAAGGTTCAGAGAGCTCCACCTAGCAATGTGGACAGGTAGTATTTATAGACAGAAGACGCAAATGACATACAGAAATAGCCTGATTAGTTATGGCTTTGTGTTTGCCTTATTTGAACATGTTTTGGCAGTTTGCGGCCTGAGATTGGTTGAAAGCTTGGCTGTTATGATTGGTTGAGACTTGGTTACTTGCTACAAGAATGTACTCTCAAGTTAGGTATAGGGTTTGTTTACATATTAAGTGAAGTTACAGCACTATGTATGAGGGTAGCTTTAGGCCAAGTTTAATTTAATTTAACAAACATAAATAATGAAGATATTTTTACTATAAGTATATTATCATATAAGACATACTTATACTAAAAAAATACTCATTGTTTATCTGAAATTCGAATTAAATTAGGTGCCCTGTATTTTTATTTGCTAATAGCAACCTTACTTTGCTGCATGAATGAGTGACTGAATGAATGTCATTCATTTCTGCATTACAGTAGGAAATAATTTTCATTAATTTCTACAGGTTTCAGACTAGCGGTTAAGCCATAGTAGAAAATTTCAACAATGTGGTCTGAAATCTTTTATTATTCTTTGAAAGAATGTTTTTACATTAACAACAGAGGGACTTACTAACTATGAAGAGATGACTGTTAATCCTTGAGAAACTTTGCAGATTAATAGAAGAAGCATATTTGTTATGATGGTTTACCAGCAGATAAACAAAAGTGAATACAATCTATTGGGATGAGACATGTTGTAATAATAATGAAATGATAATAATAATGTCTAATATTTATTGAATGTTTTAATATGTCAGACAGTGATCTAGGCTCTTTTCATATATTTACTTGCATATTCTTAACATAATTAGCCTTGTTAAATATTATTATTTTCTTCATTTTTTCTGGAAGAAAATTGAAAATCAGAGAGCTTTATCTGACTGCATATCACACAGCTAATTCATGGCACATTTGGTATTTGAACCTATATAAAGTAACTGATGAACCTGCTCTTCTAACTATTAAAATCAACTCTATATAAAGATTTCCCATTACTTAATGTATGTGGTTAATGCACCTTATGTGACCAAAGTATGAAAAAATTGTTATGAAGAGAAAATGTTTCCCAATTACTAGTGAAAATACTGAAAAGAGAATCTCAAAGCAAAATTAAATACAGTATTATTATATACATACATGGATATCTGTGTGAAATGCCTGTATATGTACACACACAACTGGTAGCTCAACCTTTTAAAGAAGCCAAAATGCTACCCTAACAGTTGTTAAGGGTGTTAAGGAGCAGATGTCCCTGCTGAGAAAATATCTTCCTTAGTTTGTCATCTAGTTCCTATGATTCCTGCCAACAAAACAGGGGGAAAGGCAATGCTGTAAGTGACACTGAAGGATACTGTGTCCAACTGTGTTTCATTTGCTCTACATGCTAAGCTGGTATCTCTTCAGTGTAACAGACTAGACCAGCATAAGTCAGCTGTAGCCCTGATATGATAGCTGGGATGATTTTGGTGTGAGAGTTGAGTGGTGGTCCAGGATGAACAGCAGCTGATAACCACACAGTCAACACACAGGGCCTTCAGGGAGAGTAAAAGACCTCACCAGCCTCTGTACCCAGAAATTACTTGTAAGAGTTAATTTCTATTATTTCATATATTTAATTTTTTAAGGAATTTATTTTATGACATGTAATTCAGATACATAATATAAAATTCAAAAGATATGAAAATAATTCTCCCTACTTCCTTCGTCCTTTAATTATACATTCTCTTCCATGGATGTAACTAGTTTTTCTAATGTATCAAGTAAAAAATCATGCACTTTAATATATGCTAATTGGTGTGTGTGTATTTTACAACAATGATGGCAAATATATACATAGTTCTCTACCATGGACACTGTACTTATGATATCCTGGAGATCATATACATACAGGCTTTCTTCAGTTTTTTTTAATGGTTTTTAGAGATTCCCTTTTGTTATTATTGTACAAAAAAGTATTTAATCAATCTCATGTTGATGGACATAATAATACCTTATTGGCAATAAGATTATTGCCAATCATACTATTATTCACAATACTGTAATAATATCCTTTTATTGCCATCATTTCCCAAAAGTATAATTACATATGTAGGATAGATAAATAATTTTAAGAAAATTTTAATAAATAGTGCTGAATTGTCTTCAAAATCATTGTGCTATGTTGTATTTCTACCAGCAGTGTATTTATCTGCTTTTGCACTTCTTTCATTGTGTGTGAGGTATTATATGCTTTTTTACATTCAAAGGCAATTTATCTTTCCTCATCTATGAACTGTCTGTACATATCTTTTGCTCATTTTTTAAGTGGGATATTATTGACTTGTTGAAACTCTTTACATATTGAAGAAATTAGCTTTTGGATATTTAGACATTTAAGTTGTAAATATTTTAGGATCTTTTTAGTGTGTATATATCTATATCTATATAGAAAGATATTTAGGACCAGTTCAAGGCATGTGTATCTATTTATATAATATATATTTTAAATATTTTAAGATCATTTCAATTTTTATACAGAATGTCTATATTACCATGTTTCCCCAAAAATAAGACAGGGTCTTATATTTATTTTTCCTCAAGAAGATACCCTAGGGCTTATTTTCAAGGAATGTGTTATTTTTTTTTAAGTACGGTACAACAATCTACATTTATTCAAATATAGTTAAGTCATTTTCTTTTGGAACATCATCATAACTCTCCAAACCCCAAATTCCATCCTGAATTTCTTGTGACTCTATTTCCTTTAGAACCATTGGCCTCAATCTCTCATCTTGAGCAATAAAGCTCTCGTGGGGCAGATGAGAAGGGCTGCTCTTCTTCTTTACCGCCCTGCAACGAAATGCATGGGTTGTGTAGATATGCTGTGTAGCCACGCCCATCACTAGGTCTTTTTTTCCAGGTAGGGCTTATATTGCACAAATGCTTAGAAATCCTGCTAGGACTTATTTTATGGGTAGGTCTTATTTTGGGGGAAACCTGGTATATCACAGGTGTCGGGCAGGTAAGGGAAGTTTAATATATAAAAAAGTTGATATATACGTTTAATAAATCAAATATCCTCTTTGCTTTTTTAAAATCAATGCTGACTGTTGGAGTTTTCATTGTATGCAAAGGTTTGGCTTTAAAACTTTGTATTCAAACTGGATATGAATTTCTTTTCTTTATCAATTAAGTTTTTTTTTCTGTTTGTTTTGATTCAAGGTTAAACTTCAGTTTGGGTGAAATTATACCATAATAAATACTCTAAATTCTAAAATAACTAAAGAATTTTGTTTAGAGAGCTAGCTGTTTATTCGATTAAGGCAAAATAGAAAATATTTGAGGATCAAGTACCAAAAAAATCTTTTTCAGTTTAACTTTATTTTAAAATACTGGATATTTCTCTTCCTTAAAAGAACCCTATTAAAATCTCAATTTTAATTTTTATTTATCAATATGTAGTTTTATAAACATTTATTACATTGTTCTTGACCTCTGATTGTGAGAATCTGTTATTTCAAGTGAACGTGTTTGATTTTTATGTGAAAATACATTTTAGTCACTGATAAAAAATTATATTACTATAAAAAGTCTATGTATTCCATGATTTGCCACTTACATTTTCACATAGTGGATCACAATTACAGGCCTATAGTATCCTATCCTATCTAAAGACCTTGGATTCAGAATGAATCATCTTGAGAACATTAAAAACCACAATAATTAGAATTTTTAAGAAGTATCCATATCTGTAAAATGCTAATTATAGTGGAAAAGAATGTAGTAATTTTGATAGCTATTTCACATGTGAAAAATTGAAACAGAGAATGGGGTGTTTTCTCAAGGTCATACACTAAGTTGGCAATAGAACAAGAAATAGGAGACATTTTCCTGCCTAGAATTCTCTACAAGAGAGAAAGCAGTCCAGGTCTTAAAGTACTTTAGGTAACAATCCTTTGAAATATGTGACCATGCAACTTAACATTCATTTCAAATGTGCATCAATTGAAGTTTACTAGTATGTCAATCTGAACATCATTCCAATATGTTTTGTTTTTCTCTACTTCCAAAATAGGAAAAATTGAAGAATTATTTTTCAGTTCTGCGAATGAAGAGAAACAAAAAAAAGGAAAAAAGACAAAGTATTATTTTATTCTTTAAGGCACTCATGACACCTGACACGCCCTGTCTTAATCCATTTTATGCTGCTATAACAGAATACCTGAGACTAGGGGGCTTGTAAAGAATAGAAATTTATTTTTTACAGTTCTGAAGGTTGGAAAATGAAAGGTTAAGGGGCCCATATTTTGTGAGGACCTTCTTGCTGTGTCATCTCATGGCAGAAGGCAGAGGTGGAAGGGCAAGAGAACACATGAGAGAGCAAGAGAGAGAATGTGTGTTGAACTTACTTTTATAATAAAACCACTCTTGCTATAACAAACTCACTCTTGTAATAACAACATTAAGTCATTGATGAGGGCTCTGCCCTCTTAAAGATGACCTCTTAAAGATCCCACCATTCAGCACTGTTGCATTGGGGATTAAGTTTCCAACACATGAACTTTGTGGGACGCATTCAAACCATTCTGCCCTGGCTCCCAAATTTATTTTCTTCTCACGTGGAAAATAACACTTATTCTATCCCAATAATCCCCAAAATCTTAACTAGTTTCAGCTTCAATTCAAAAGTCCAAAGTCCAAAGTTTCATCTAAATCAGATATTGTTGTGACTCAAGGCATGATTCATCTTGGGGCAAATTTCCTTCAGCTATCAGTTTGTGAAATCAAAGTAAGTTATTTCCTTCCAAAATACAGTGGTGGGGCTGGCATAGGATTGATATTTCGCTTTCAAAATGAAGAAATAGGAAAAAAAATGAGAGTAGCTGGTCTCAAGTAAATACAAAAGCCAGCGAGGGTGAATGGCATTAACCTTTATGTCTCTGGAATAATCTTCTTTGACTCCATGCCCCACCTTCTATATGCACTGGAGCAGGGGTTAGACCTCTAAAACACTGGGCAGCCCCACTCCTATGGCTTTTCTGGGCTCAGTCCACCCAGCAGCTTGAATGAATTGGAGTCTCATGTCTGTAGCTCTCCAAGGCTTGTATTGCACACTGGCAACGTTATAGTTCTGGGGTTTCAAAGGCAGCCCCATTCCACTCTTAAGATTTCAATAAGCAGTGCCCTGTAGGGGCTCTCTTTGGTGGCTCTGCCCTTGAGACAAGTTTTTGCCTGGGCCTCCAGGCTATCCATGACATCCTTTGAAATTTTGGTGGCAGCTACCATGGCCCCATAGCTTGAGAATTCTGTGCACCTATAGACTTAGCACCATACGAATGCTGCCAGGGCCCACTGCTTGTGCCCTCTTGAGTGGCAGCCTGAGTGGCCCAAGCTGCACCCAGGCCCACTTGAGCCACAGCTCCTCTTGGGATGACCCATGAGTGCTGTACCAGGATATAAGGAGCAGATACCTGAGGTGGCTAGGGTAGTGAGTGCTGATCAATTAGTACCAATTTGATGGTGAGTGTATATAGTGTTTGTTTTTCAATTCTTGTTATAGTTTACTTAGGAGAATGGGCTCCAGCTCTATCCAGGATAATACAAGAGGTGTTAGTTCAACAGTGTTTTTTGTGGTTGTATAGTACTCCATGGTATACATATACCACAATTTATTAATCCACTTATGTATTGATGGGCACTTGGGTTGTTTCCACATCTTTGCAATTGTGAATTGTGCTGCTATAAACATTCTAGTGCAGATGTCTTTTTTATAAAATACATTTTTTTCCTTTGGGTAGATGCCCAGTAATGGGATTGCTGGATCAAATGGTAGTTCTACTTTTAGCTCTTTGAGGTATCTCCATATTACATTCCACAGAGGTTGCACTAGTTGGCAGTCCCACCAGCAATGTAGGAGTGTTCCTATCTCTTCACATCCATGCCAACATTTATTGTTTTGAGACTTTTTGATAAAAGCCATTTTCACTGGAGTTAAGTGGTATCTCACTGTGGTTTTGATTTGCATTTCTCTGATGATTGGAGATGGTGAGCATTTTTTCTTATGTTTGTTGGCCATTTTTCTGTCTTCTTTTTAAAAGTTTCTGTTCATGTCCTTTGCCTGTTTTTTATGGGGTTGTTTGATTTTTTCTTGCTGATTTTCCTGAGATCTATACAGATTCCAGTTATTGGTCCTTTATCAAATTAATCTTTTTTTAGCAGACAGTTGCTTGGCCGCAACCTCTCTCCAGAACGATTCTCTCCAGAATGTGCTTTTATATTCCTCACATGGCCGGGCTGAGAGTTTTCTAAATCTTTCCATTCTGCTTTCTTTTTAATTATAAATTCCATCTTTCAAGTATTTCTCTCTTTTCTCATTTTATTGTAAGCAGCCAAAAGAAGCCATGTACCACCTTGAATGCTTTGCTGCTTAGATATTTCTTCTTTCAGATATTTTAGTTCATCATTCTTAACTTTTCTTAAATCACTAGGACATGAGCACAATTCATCCATGTTCTCTGCTGCTTTGTAACATAGATGGCCTTTTCCCTGGTTTCCAGTGCCTTGTTCCTCATTTCTATCTGAAACTTCATCAGAATTGCTTTGGTCATTCATATTCCTACCAACATTCTGATTATGACCATTTAAATAATCTGTTAAGAAGATTTATTTTTCCATAAAGCTCTTATCTTCTGAGCCCTCACCAGACCTGCCCTTAACATTTCATTCATGGCAATGTAGGCTTTTTCCAGCCTGCTCCTCCAGATTCTTTCAGTTTCTAATCATTACCCAGTTCCACAGCCTCTGCCACATTTTCAACTATTTGTTATACAACCAGCTCCTCTTCTTGTTAGTGATGTTCTATCTTAGACCATTTTGTGATGCTATAACAGAATACCTGAGACTGGGTCATTTATAAAGCACATAAATTTATTTCTTACACTTCTGAGGACGGAGAAGTGCAAGGTTAAGGAGCCCACATCTGGTGAGGGCTTTCTTGCTGTGTCATCCAATGCTGGATGGCAGGAAGAAGAAAGGCAAGAGAATACATGTGCACTTGCAAGAGAGTGCAAGAGGGAGCCAAACTTGTTTTTATAACAAACCCACTCCTGTGATAAAATAATGCACTCCTGTGATAATGACATTGATGTCCTCATGACATCATCTACTCTTAAAGGTCCCACCTCTCAACACTGTTGTATTGGGGATTAAGTTTTCGACACATGGACTTTGAGGGACTCACTTAAACCCACTGAACACCCTTTCATTGAATAATTTGTCTATTTGTATCTTCTCCTCAAATTCAAACTTCTCCTTGACATATTACATCACAAATTTACATGTATCACTATATGAAAAGTAAAATGGACAACAAGATTTATCTTAATCCGTATTATTTTATGAAGTTTTATTCAGAGAAGGGAAAGGATAGACATAAGAAAGTGAATGCTTGGTTTGAGTAAATAAACAGAGCACCAAGCATCTATTATGTTATACTCCAGGCTTGATTTGTAAAAGTTTTAATTGAGTAAGATTCTTTCTTCTCTTTTTTCCCCTCCTTAAAGTATCTCTAAATCATTCAGAAATATACCAAATGGGCCACTATGAAAACAATAGCAATATAATATCTAAATCTGTACTTCTAAACTACTAATAAAATAATAACAGGGAATAACAAACTCTTCATGTATCTGTAAATCCTCTCTTGGGAGACATTCATTAAATTTGTAAGGATCTGCCAGAGAATTTAAAATGTGAAGCCAAGGTACAGAGTAAATACCATTTGTACCCTAACAAGAAAGAAACTAGAACTCAGAATTCTCCAGTGGTAATTTCTTACACCAGCTTTAACAGAATATAAAGAAAATTATCTGTAATGATTAGATAAAAGGAGCAAAAGCCATCAATCACATTTTAACATTTGGGGGAATTAATTCATCCAAATATGGGATACGGAAGAAGAATGGGTTACTGGTGAATCTCAGTTCAGCTAATATGACAAAGGGAACACAAAAGAAAAGAAACAGCAATACATATACCTCTGCAATTGCACTTTTTTTTTTACCTTTCACTTTCAATAATTACATGTGTTAGGTTGAACCTTATGAAATTATCAATATTTGGCCATTTTTAACCTGCAAAAACAGCAATTTCATTTGGTTCAATCTAATAAATGTCTAACTTCATTGTCATTGAAGCATGCCATTGAATGTGAAGTTCATATGTCAGATAAAAAATTCATTATGCTATCAACCTAGCAGAAGTAATGAAAAAAAGAATGTGAAAATTGAATTCTTCCAACTTCACCACTTTCTTTTTAGATATTATACCCTTTCATGAATATAGATCAAGAGGATATGCATTCTCCTGGGAAGTGAATTAATACAATGAATGGAAATATCCACCAATCTAACTAGGAAGAATAAACTTTGAAGTTACTTCATGGATAATACTTATAATTTTTCTGCCTAGAGAATTATTCTTTTTTAGGTCATGTCGTGAGTCCCTTTTATTTCTTGATAAGAAACCATAGACTACCTCAGGTGAACTCTAGAAAGTGGATTTGCTTTAAACTCAGTCTATGTTGATCATGAGTTGATTTATACTCTTAATAATACATTGACTTTTATACATTTGTTTTTCATTACTCCTATATTTTACACTGTAGGATTTTTAAGGGCAGAGATCATATTTCTTATTTAAAAATATATTTTTAATAAATACATTTCTTAATATATAAATGGCTATGTAGTGATATTTACTTTAAAGTGTGGAAAGGTCATCAGTATTCTAAAATTGTTAATCTAAATTTATTCCTTGGAACTTTATTCTATCATGACATATAAACCATTTTTTCTAAATGAGTTTAGGTTTTCCAACTAATTTTTAAGATTTTATTTAACATGGCAAAAGGAAAGAGATTTAGTTAGTGAATGTCTTTTTCTTTTTACAAAAAAAGTCCTTAGAATGGTCTTCAGGTACTGAATGATGCCTTCTCTGGCCTATGCCTTGTTTTATTCAATCCCTGAATTCCATATTTGCTTATGCTACAACAAGCTCTCTCCTGCTTTAGAAATACTGTGTATGTTGTACAGTCGTGTGTTGCTTAACGACAGGGATATGTTCTGAGAAATGCATCATTAGGTGATTTTGTCATTATGCAAACATCACAGGGTGTGCTTACCCAAACCTACATGGTTTAGACTACTGCACACCTAGTCTATATGGTACAGCCTATTGCTCCTAGACTACAAACCTGTGCAGTATGTTACTGTACTGAATACTGTAGGCAGTGGGTAGAGATGGTGATGGTTCAAAGTAGAGCAAAGGCTTTGGGAATGCAGAGAATGTGTAGACATGAGAGATAGACAAAGACTGAACCAACATGACCAAACATACGCAATGAGGGAGAGAGCAGAGTAAAAGAATGAATCTAATCTTTGGAGCCTATGTGAATGCAAGAATGTTGATGTCATTTACCATTATAAGGAACCCAAGGAAAACAGTGGTTTTTGAGGTTAGGAGAACATGAGTTAGGTTTGAATTGAAGGTTGCCATGGGACTTCCAGTCTCATAGGAGAAAGGTAAAACTTACAAATGAAAACTTGAAAATCATTGATACAAAACTAATAGTTGATGTCATGGGGTTATGTGTTTTTCCCAATGAGAGAAGCCAAAGCTAGAAAAAAAGAGAGCCAGAAGCAGAATTTTAGGGAAATACCTATATTTCATTGGGCTAGGGAAGAAGATTCAGGAAAATGAATTGAAAAAATGATGTCAGAAAAGAATTGGGAGATTGATTTATTATAGAAATTTAGGAAAGAGGGTTTTAAAAGAGAAAGTATTTTCAAAAGGGCTACATGCTTTCTAGATGTCAATGGATCCTAAAATAATAATGATGATGATAAGGGAGGTAGCTAATTTCTATTGGTTGATTACTCTGTGCCCAGCATGATTAGAAGCTGTGTAACTATCTGCATGTATTCATTTATTTTAAACTTAGTATATGAGTTTTGTTAGAGAGTTGGAGGTTGAAAAATATTAATTTTATAGAAGGAAAAATTATAACAGAGGAACTAGAGGCTAGGAAAAGTAGAAGGAAGGGAGGGCTGGGGGAAGTTTGTTAAAGGATACAAAATTATAGCTAGATAGGAGAAATAAGTTCTAGTGTTCTATGCTGCTGCAGGATAGCATAGTTAACAATAATATATAGTTTCAAGTAGGGAGTGCAATATTTAATGTTCCAAATACAGAGAAATGATAAATGTTTGAGATGATGGATATGCTAATTACCTTGATCTGATCACTACACATTATATCTATTGAAACATCACTATGGACCCCATGAATATGTGCAATTATTATTTGTCCATTAAAAAAATAAAATAATCATTTTGGAATAGCTTCATGACTCAATGGGAAGTAGAATCAGTAAATGGTCTGATGTGGTTTTTTCTTAAGGAACACTTATCCACTACAGGATCTAATTTTCAAATAGCAAGTCAGATTTTCCGTAAACTCTACAATTCTCATTTATAATTAATTCAATACTATAATTTCATTTTTATGTGGCTCTTTGATGTTTGTCATATCCTATCAATTTGATCATCCTACTTGTTGAATGTAGGATTTGAATGTAGCCTTTGAATTTTAGATGAAAAAGATTGGCTTTGTTTTGTCTGAACCAAACCTAACTAGGGACATTAAACTGTTGCACATGACAGAGAGTGAAGGGTTCTGCCCAGGGATTGCTGTAAGCTTATAAGCAATCAAGTAGTGTCAGTTTCCATGAAGGCTGGCACCGGAGGAGTGCTAGGACTCTGTTGACAGCGGTCATATTGCTCCAAAGCTGAAAAGGGAGAGCCCCTGCTCTGGCAGGTACTTTGCAAGAGCTACACGACACTTTGGCCTAGTACACTCTGCATGTGTGCCCCTGAGATGTCAATGAACTATAGAATTGTCTAGTAGCCACAAGACACAAGAGAACTGCTTCAGAACGAGAAGAGTCAATGTAAACCCTGGCTATGGATTATTCAGATACTGACAGTGACTGCACTTTGGGATACAGTGATGATGAAGATTCCAGTGATGAAGTTCAAAGAATATCAGAGTCAGTGCACAGAAAACTATATTTGCAAAGATTTTGGCATATTATTTTGTGATCTGTAATATCATTGAAAAGAATTTCTAACTTTTCCAAAATTGCTTAAAAAAAGACCACTACTAAACTGCCTACCTTTGACTATAATTATTCATTAACTGATAACAGGTTTGTGAAAATATTTGTTAATCTGTCAAATAGTAGATACTTCTATGTTAGTACATGTCTATTAATTGGTACACTGAAATCAACTAATATGCAGGTATAGAACTGGATGAACATGAGATTTTATTTTTAAAGACAATGTGCATGTTATACCTGAACTGTTATGTAAATACATATACATTTATTTATTATAAAGGAGCAGCCTAGTGTGCTGAACATTCAGAGGCAATCAGTGTATGTTTGGTGAAAGTTTTTAATTAAGTAGATTGAGCATTATCTTATAATTTTAGTTATAAAATTTTCTTGTAGTCAATGTTTTATCAAAATCTCATATTCTTCTATAAGAAATTATTAAATACCTTGATCTTCTACACATAAAAATGAATGAAAGCAAGGTCAATTTTAAAAAAATAACACTATCCCACTCTCTTTTCCCTTTCCCCTTATCTAAACCAGTATTACATGGAACCTTGGTAACTTGGTAGATATTCTGTGTGAAACAAATATCATAGCAGCTGTGTATTGATGGAAATAAGTTTAAGAACAACATGGAATTATTAGGACCTCTGTATTATATGAGTATGTAATATTTTACATCTAAATACAAATGATATTTGCTTTTACCATGGTTCTTGAACCCACAAAGGAAATAAACATACACAATCAATCCCAGTATTTTCAGCTTTTATCGATAATATCCTCTTATTAGAAGTTTCTACCATCTCTCCTAAAATGAGAGATAAATATATATAAATACTAGGTCAGATAGCATTTTGCCTCTCGTAGAATCTGGCTCTCTGACTGCACAGGAACAATATTTCTAGATACCTGTATAGAAAGGAATAAAGACGTCAAGCACCTTAATAGTAGAAATAAAATGACAGTGTAATGGCAACATGGGTTTGACATTGAATAAGCTTGGCATTAAATATTAATAATTTCCTATTGTTATGTGACATAATTATAAAGCAACATTGCACACACATAGCCATGGATAGAAATTCTTATAATTTGAGAATCAAAATGACTCATCAGATTAATTTTACAATTGGACACCCATAAATATATTAATGCTGGTTTTATTAACAATTAAATCTAATTTCATAATGATAGAGACACTATGACTACTTACTGCTCAAAAGTTATTCTACATTTTAATAAATTTAGAATTATTGTCAAATTAAAATCTGATAGCACAGTATATAAGCAGTGTACTGTTGTGGAAAGATCATGACTTTGAGGACAGCCAGATATGTGTTCCAATTCCAGGGCTGCAACTCACTGGCTAAGTCTGACTTTGGATGTGTTACCTAATCTCTGTCCCTATGAGTAAATCTAGGATAATATAACCACCCTTTGTTGTATTCCATAAATGAAAATTTGTATGATCTGTTTAATATAGTTTCTGACATATACTAGATGCTCAACAAATGGCAAAGATTATAATATATTGTTTAATATGTTGGTTTTTTCCCCCAATGCTATGCTTCTTTTCATTTTTAATATATGTCACTTTACTAGGTACTAAGCCTAATTCTGGCTTGTACTTATAAACTGTACCTTTTAAAATAAAATATTTTCCATTTTTATTGACTAATGTCACTCTTTTGATCTTTAATTTTCCCTGCCCATATTTTAAAATATTAATGGATTTTTGTTGTTGTTGTTGTTGCTGCAAAGGCATTGCACTTAGTTTTAAAAGTATATCCAGTTTAGGCCAGATGATATGATAAAATTCTGAAGTATTAGAAATGTTTATGATGAATACATTTTTAAAAATCAATATACACAAAAATATACTCAAAAACAAAGCATATATATACACATATATGTGTGCATGTGTGTGTATGTGTATACATGTGTGTGTGTATATATATACATATATATATATGTATGTATATAATACTTTTAAAGACTGTGGGAGATTTCTAAATAGCCAAGATGAAAATATAGTTTAGGAAAAGCTAGATTTAATATGATGCTTTCTATAAAGCTGTGATGGTTAGGGTGGATTTTTTGTTGTTGTTTTGTTTGTTTCTTTTTAACTAGCAGCAATTTGTAGTAACTTATGCTACCGTGAGCAACATCCTAAGAAATAAGTCATTCACATGATGCATAGAGGACCTAATGGGCATTATGGATATTTTCTGCCTGTTGTAGTCACTTCAACAAAAATTCCCACTCAGAAAGTGATAATGAAGTAAAATATATTGTCTCATTTTATGAGCAATTAATGCTCATTTATGAGCATTAATTCTACCCACTTTTCTTTTGGGTAGAATTATTTTATAAAACACCAGACAGAATCTCCACAGGGACAGACATGCTGGTATTGGAGATGAGAAGAATCAGAAATAATAAATAGCAGACCACATTTCTTTTTATGTGCCAGGCACTATTTTATCTTTGATTATCTCATTTAATACCACGTAGTGAGTGGGTACTTTCATGATTCCCATTCGAGGGATGAAGACATGAAAGCCTTCACATAGCCTGGGAGTGGTGGAACTGGGTTTAACACCAAGGTAGTGCGAATCCCAGACCTGAGCTCTGCCTTACTGCCCCAGGGCTCAGGAGTGTGATGAAGCCTTGCCATTCCTGCTGCACACACTTACAAAGCACCTCCTATGTATGAGACATTCGGGATAAAATGGGGAGCAAAACCAGCCATGTTCTCTGCCCTCATATGATTTAGTGGGAGGGAGATAAAGTCATTAATCAAATGGCCACTTAAATAAATGTGTAAATTACAAATGACGATAAGTACTTGGAGGTTGAGGTATGTAGGGCCATGTAAACAAGTAAGTAGGGAAACTGACCTGTAATTCAGGATAGCATCCCTGAGGAAGGGGAAATTAGGTTGAAATTTAAGGAATAAGTAGGGATGAACTAAATAAATAATTGGAAAGGAGTCTCCTACCCTGGGGAAAGCATGTTTAGAGAAGAACTCAGGGCAGGAGGGAGAGGATGTGTATTGCAAGCAGGCCAGTTTGGCTGGAAAGCAGAGAATTCGAAGGAGGCATGAAAAGGATCTTACTGGGAGTTGATGAGACCATCATAAAAACTATACAGTCCGAGGAGAATTTAGCATGGCAAGTGGATTAAAAAAATACACAATAATTGATAGATTTTTTAAAAAAGTGCAATTACTGAGAATCAAATGAAAAGAAATGTAACTTAGAAGAGAAACGTAACATGAAATACCTAAGAATACATTTTTTTTAAGTCAGGACCCAAAGGAAAACAATTGTGAAATCTTATTTAAAGACATGAAATTAGATCTGAACAAGTAGAAAGTCATGCCATGTTCTTGTGTGGAAACATTAATGTCATCACAAAGTTCTTCTTTTGATATCGATGTATAAATATATTACAGCTCTACTGGAATCACAAAGTAGGTTGTTTTAGAAATGGAAAATGATTTTAAACTCTATATTAAATAGTGAATGCTTACAAATATCATCAAGATATTTCTCAAAAGTAATGAATGCTTAAGAATACCATCAGGCTATTTCTGAAAAAGAATTTTAGAAAGGACGAACTTGCTTTACCTGATGCTAAATACTAATAGCTACTATAAAGCAACTGTATGTTAACAGCAGTAAAAAATAGATCAGTGGTTAAAAACAAAAAGAGTTCAAAAGTTTATGTTAGAATTTAGTGTGTTTTGAAAATATAAAAATTCACTAGAAACGTATTTATTTTCAAGACTTTAAGAGCCTGTTATTTGAGACATGATGTTTTGTGAATTTTAGAATATATTATCATTGCTTTATTGTTTTCTGTGTACCTATGTATTATATTTCAATTTTATAATTATTAATTATTGAATATATTAACTTAGAAATTTTGTTATTTTAGGAAAAGAATACCTTTTCAAGTATAATTTAATGTTACTATGACAGTGATACTATTACATTTATAGTAGCTGAAAATGAATGGTGAGTGTTAGTTTACCAAATCCACCTTTGACTACTGGATCAAACAAGAGATACTGAGACAGATTTTTAAAGGTTTAAGAGGTTGATAGATACTTCTGTTGTGATAAATTAAATGCTTATAAAGAGATGGTATTTATACATTTCAATCAGTATGACTAAGATTTGTCAAATACTCCTGAAGAACCACAAGCTCTGTTATAAGATGAATAATTGGATACCATAAGTTGCTAAAATATTAGCCACACAAAAGCAGTGTCTCTAAAGTAGTGGAATAATTAAAACAGATCCATTGTTCTGAAGGATATACTGACAAATTTATACACAAATGGATTAGATACTCAATTTCTAGAAGTATAACTTTAAATCCTTTAAAAACTTTTATCTATTCATGTTTATTACTATCTTTATCATTGTCCCATTAATCCATTAATTCCTCAAAGAGCAAAATGGATTATGATGTAAAATTTAGTTCTACTTGTATAAGCGAACCTTTAGATTTGAAAACTTTACAATTTTAAAATTTAAATTTTATAAACTTTAAAGTTTTCATTATCTACTGGACAATAAGAATAGGATTTGTATGACTAATGACAAGGGTAAGGTGGTTCCTCATGAAAAAGAAATTTTTTACATGAACAAAGCATAAACCTGGAAATGGATAAGTCAGAATAGTTACATAATTTAATATGTGTCCTGAGTTAATCACAATGAACACTTTTCTTTGATATTAAAGGTTATTTTACTTCAATGTCTCTATTTTTTGTACAGGGAAGATGTGAGAACAGCAAACGTAATTGCTGCAGAAGCTGTAACCTGCCTTGTGATTGACAGAGAGTAAGTACATTGTTTTATTATGCATATTGCACACTCATATCAGCAACACACATAAGTTCCTGGAATTAGACATCATTTTATGGAGCTATTAATACTTGTATTATATCTTTTCCTTTTAAAATGAGTTCTATGCTTGATTCTCATTCTCTATTATTCCTGGAAGTGGCTGTCTCTTCCATTCTAGCTTTGTAATCTTCAACAAAGTCCTAAATTATTATGAGCTTCAGTTCAGTTAACTCATTTGTAAATTGGGGATAATGCAATATCATAGGAATATTTTGAGGATCAATGAAAACATGTACGTAAAGCATTTATTCAAATGTCTTTTACTCAGGAGGTACCCAATCAATGCTAGCTATTTTTGAAAATTTTTAGAATTATCATTATTGTTGTCATTGCTAAGAAATGGAGTGTTACATGTACATGTTTGAATTATCACTTTCATTTCCATCTCCAGACTTTTATAATAAAATTATTTAAGGAGGGTAGGTTTAGAGAAAGCATTAGTTCTAGGCATAGGCATAGATTTAAGGTCCTTAGACGTTTATTTGATAAGGCCAATCCCTGTTCCTTCTCTCAATCCTGGCTTGCTATTCTCACTACCTGAATGCTTTATAGGGGTTAAACTACAAGTATCAGATTATTGACTCTGAAAGAGTGTAGTTAAAATGAACATGTACTTTTTGGAAATAGTCAACCAGAATTTTCCTCATTGTAGTATATGTGGATAAGTTTATCAGAAAAGCCAAGTGCCTTATTTAAAAAGAACTTTAAAACACCTAGTTGTAGCTGGAATAGGCAGAGAATGTTAGTGTGGAATGAAGCTGTGGGGCCAAATATGATCAGCCTAGAATGATGGAGTTGAGTGCAGAGTTCAGGACATTCTGTGGAGAGAGCTCACACTTGAATCACAAACCTCACATTGAGAGGCCCCTCCATGCTGTATTGCTAGAACCAGAGCAGTGGCACACCTGCAGAATAATGATAACATCCACGAATGTTTCTGAAATAGGAATTCTTTGTCTTATTCTCAGAAACAAAAATTATCCATTCACTCTTTCTTTGATTCAACTTACATTTCTGAGAATCTACCATGTATGTACAAGGCATTGTGGTAGAAGGACCGGCATAGACACCGATTTGGGGGTTAGCTTCTAATACAGATTTGGCATATAAAACATAACCATCATGCAGAAATAAGAAGAGTTCAGAATAGAATTATAGGGGAATCCATAAAAGAGAGTAACTACTTTTGAGGAGAATCAGGGAAGTGTTCATGGAAGAAATGGTCTTATTAGGTGGATCGGAAAGTGTAGGAAAAAAATATATAAATACAGTGAATAACATAAGCAATACTCATAAGGAATCTATGACCATTTCAACTGGCTGGAGTGAGACTATGGAAAGGTAGTTGGGAGAGGTGTTGTAACAAATAAGTTCACAAGCACGTTGGAGCTCATTCACTGAGAACACTGAATGTTGGTATAAGGGCAGGTCTGACAATTTTAAGTAGCAAAATGTTGTCACTATAACAATGTATTTAGTAGACTAATCTGGGAATTCTGTGTAAAATGAATTAGAAGGAGAGATAAGAGACTGAATAGCTGATTAGTAGTCTAAATCCAGTTGGGGATCATGAGACCATTTATAGGAGAAATGCATAAGAATGAAGAGGTAAAACCAGTGGGCTTAAGGTCTGACTGAACACAAAGAGCAAAGAAGAAATTAGGGATGTAGTTGGAAGAGAAAAAATATAGAAGGAACACAGATGAATCAGTTTGGTAGGCGCAATGATAATCCATGAAGAATATAATGAATTTAACATACAATATTGCACACTCAAGAACAAATGCCCTACAGGAGGTAGGAAATGTGGGTCAGGAACTTTTGTTAGAGTTAACTTAAAATTAACTTAAAAATTGCCCACATATAGTTAACAGCTGAAACCATGAGACAGGATGGAATTGCAGGAAAGAATTGAGAAGATAAAAGGACCAGTGTTAGATTTGGGCCAATCCTTTCATTTATGAGTTAGTCAGAGAAAAAAAAAAACAGTGAAAAATAATGAGATGTTCACAATCAGAGCAGTGTAGGAGACCTCAGAAACCAAGAGACTATTTCATGAGAAAAGTGATAATCTCAGTGTTAAAAGCTGAGACACATACAGATAGAAAAAAGGGCAATGGGTTTAGTAACCTGGGAGAAAACACATTTTACTGAGGTTATTCAAGTGGTGAGAATGGAGTCCAAATTACACAGAATGAACACACGCAAAGAAAATGAGAGCAAAGGCCTGAGGCACTTGTTCTTTCAAGAAATTTGGCTAGAAAAAGGAAGAAAAGGAAGAGGAAAGGAGCATGAATCATTAGCGGGGATCTTGGAGAGTTTCCTTATGATGAGTCTAGAGAGTACAAGTCTCTAGGAAGATGGAGCAAATGAAACACTAAAGGGAATATTTGGTGGGAAATAGGACCACAGGAAAGGAAAATGTGGGCAAAGAGGAAAAGGTTACTTGGAGAGCATATAGTTCTTTTTGTACTTACTGAAAATAGTGAAAAAGAGGAGAGGTATAAAATTTGTACAGAAATGCTGAGATGTAGATAAGGAAAGTTATGGGAACTTGGATGTACTTAATCTTGCTTTGACAGCATGAAGCGAGGAAATCTGGTGCGAGGAGGAGTGAGAGTAGAGCTGAGGGTTGCCAGCTAACTGGGGGTGGATGGGCAATCACAGCAGTTTATATCCCTACAGTCCTTTATAATTTATGAATTTTCACATCTATGAGATCCCACCTGGAAGGTAGAGTATTTTACAGAAGAGGAAACTGAAGCTCATTGAAACTTGATGAGATTTCATGTTAAATGGTAGAGCCCAAATTAATCTGTGGAAAACATAACTGTATTAGACTTTGGGGATCATCTGGTCTAGCTCCTTCATTTTAGCAAACTGAGGTTGCGAGAGAGAAGCATCAAGTTGCATCACACACATGCTTTTGCCCTAATCCTAATTTTCTCTCTCTTTACAAACTGAGCATATATAGTGAATGGGTGTTGTCAAACAAAGCTCAATACATGAATCTTGACTGCAACACTTTATGAGAAAATGGACAAATTACTTAAATTCTGACTTTCAGTTTTCCTGTCTGCAAAATACAATATTACTTAAATTATAAAATTGGTTTAAAAATCTAACAATTTAACATATGTAAAAGTCCATGCCCAGCACAGGACATGTAGTCAGCACTTAATAAATGTGTCCTTCCTCTTCTTATGCAAGGCATAGGATTCCCCTGGATTTTGCCTTTTTTTTCTTTCTAATCAGAGTAAGTTTATTTCCAGGGATATATAAAGAGAAGACATGTTGAGAGAGTTCTAGGTTTAGGCATAAATACAGAGAAGATAGCTTGAGTCTAGGAACTCAAGAAGTATATTTCTATATTCTTAAAAGAGAGGTTGGGCTTCCCACCAAATGTTGAATTCACAGCTTAAAAAAAAAATGAAACTGTAACTGAAGGATTCTGTCAAAAGCCTGCTGCTGCTGCCTAATTTATGGCCAATTAGAGGAGCGCCAGGGCTTCATCCCGAGCAAACAGATGGCAGACATTAGAACTGTCAACAAAAGGAGCTTCCTTCACAAATTTACAAGCAAGGTACCATGTTACATGAGCCAGTGATTTTGCTTTATCATTCCAGAGGGAGATCCAAAGAACATTATTATAACTAATCATGCATGTCAGAATTTTTTTAAAAAAAATGTTTATTGACAAACCAGAAAGTAATAAACAGATACATGGTTTTCTCAAAAAAGCATGCTCTGAGGATTTGTTTCTTGTAGCCTACTCCTTATCTTAATAAGTATCTGCAATAATTCCAAAATTTGTGTGAAGATTATCTAAAAAAATATTAGTCTAACAGAACAACTCATTTTGATGAATAAATTTTTTAAATATATAAAAAACAACTAGGTACCTTTGGCACTTCTTAATTTGGAGACCATGAAAAAAATATAAAAGTAAATATATTCATATCTTGGTGTCCACAGGAAAGTAGTTCCAAGACCCTCATGCAATGCCAAAATCCACAGATACTCAAGTCTTTTATATATGGCATCATAGTATTTGCATATTATGTTAATAATACCTGTGCACATCCTCCATTAGACTTTAAAATATCTCTAGGTTAGTTATAATACCTAATAAATGTAAATGTTATGTGAAAACTGGTGATGTTGTTTAGGAAATAATGACAAGAAAAAGGTCTATATATGTTCAGTATAGATACAACCATTCTTTATTTCCTAATATTTTCGATATGTGGCTAGTTGAATTTATGGATCCAGAACCCACAGATACAGAAGACCAACTATATGTTTTTGTGTTCCATAACCAGTTATGAAATGTCTACTTCTTCATTGTCATGGCAAACTTTTGATTAAGCTAGAAGTTCTATTAAAATAATTGATTTTTTGACACATTGAAGATAATTCAGATCATTGTTCAAAGACTGCAACTTATAACTACTAATAAATCTTATAGAGTTATAGATTCCCCCCTCCCCAAGAAATTAAGATCTAAAGTAGAGCACTAACTCTATCTCTGATTTACTGGGTAATCTCTGAGATGCAGGCATGCTGATTATGAAAACTGAAACATTTTCATAATGGTTAGTAAATATCAGTGGTCTGATCTCCCTGTGTGTCCCCTCTCATTCCTCTGCTTCTGCAGTCACCTGATTCCCCCAACTCCTAAAACATTCTAGACCAGGACCAGTGCTTATTCTGATTGGTCAGTTCCTGTGCCATTTTGGTCACTAATTATTTTGACTATTGCCTCTGATAATGTCAAGCTAGAATGACATCTTATCATCAACAGTTTTTAAACTTTTGTTTTAGCAAGCACAATGTTTAAATAAAACAAATTAGACAGAAAACAGAGGAACTTTTCTGGCTTCCATAGAGATAAGATCCTTAGAATAGTCAGGGTTCTCCACTCTTTCCCTCCATTTCCCTCCAGGTGATTCCTAAGGCCCTCCATGGGACCCCAGAAGACAATAAGAATGATTTACATACCATGTATGGCTGACCTAAGGTCCCTACCATAAGTGACACTCTGTGATATTTATCATATGTGGGCCAGTTGTGTTATTGAGACAAAGTCTAGAAGACAGAGACCAGGACCCAGCCTAGAGGAAATACAGTGTGTGGGAACATAAAAATAATTAAATTAGGAAGGAGTGTCCAGCATAAGATTTTAGGGCATTGCAAGTGGCACTTTAAGAAATTGGGGTATTTCTATAGATCAGGGAAGTCTGGGTGAAGTTTTTAACTACACAGAGATATAGTTGCCTGATGTGTAATAAGCATATTCATGGCATATACTTAAAAAAAAATACCAGGGCTCTCACCACTAGCATAGTGATTAGGGAGTAACTCATAAGACCAAGACTGGTCCCAAGGCCCTTAAAGAATGGAGTAACAAACAGGTTACCAAAAAATAATTGGACATAGAGAAAACGTCACTGGAGTTGGCAAAAACAAGATTATTTCTCAGCACCCAAACTGGATACTTTTTAATATTGGATACTTTTTAATACATTGGCATTAGAAGTAGAATAGGAAATGTTGATGCTTCTTCATTAAGAGAGGTAACAGTGGATGCCTTCCTCCTGTGTTAGGTACTGGGATAGTGAGATAAACAAGACATAAATTCAGTACAGGCTTGAAAACAATATATAGGACCAGCTCAATTAGAGACAAATCTGTGCCTATATTAGAATGATTTTTGCTGCTTCACCAGTGCTAGTAGGGAAACCTTACCCTGCCCACCATATATAGCCTCTGTTTGGACTAAGTTTCTAGCTCTTTAGTGACACCTGTATCAGTTTTCAAAGATGGGGCTTCTGATGCTGGTCTCTGCCCAGATCTCCTTGCAGCCTTATTGCTTATGGTGGGTTAGTGCTTTTCTACATTCCCCTTTGCTACAGCTATTCAGATGTTCAACTCCAGGTTCCAGAGGTGAACAAACAGAAATACTGGGTCCATGCTCTGGGCTAGGCAGATTATGTAGTGGACCAGCCAGGCAGGAGCCCAGATAGCCATCTACATTGGGACCCAAAATGTTAAAGATGATGGAAATATATGGAGAAAATAGTATGTATTCAACTCCTCTCAGGGAGGATACTATAGGTGTTTCTGATAAGCAATTTGGTGGAGGGCAAGTTCACCAAGGCATATGCTCAAGGAAGAGTGGATGATCACTAAACTGCTCAACAAATATGGTGGGTTGTGTTAAGTGCAGGAGTTTTATTGTCTTGGAGGGGAGGCCTGCAAGTGTGAAGCCAGAGCTGCATGACTTAAGCCAGAGGTTGGCACACTTTTTTGGTAAAGGGCCAGTTAGTAATTATTTTAGGTTTTGTGGGTCAAATGATCTTTGTTGCAACTATTCAACTCTGCCTTTGTGGTGCAAAAGCAACCAGACAATATGTAAATGAAAGAGCACAGCTGTGTTTCAATAAAGCTTTATTTATGGACACTGAAATTTGAATTTCATGTCATTTTAATATGCCAAGAAGTATTATTCATCTTTTTATTTCATTCTCAACATTTAAAAATGTAAAAATCATTCTTAGCTCATGGCTATATAGCAACAGACCGAATTTGGCCTGTTGCCCATACTTTACTAACCCTTGACTTAAACATGATTATAGAGCTGAGGGCGAACTCTCATAGTCCTGCTCTGATCTTCCTCCATCCTATATTCAGCCTGTCTTTTAAATAAAGAAATAACATGAGGAGTATAGATTTGTAGCACTTGATCATTAACCTGCCCTTGACACTCTCTAGTGTTGGTCCTTCTGATGGCATCTGTCTACTTGTCTTCCCAGTTCTGACACTCTGCCCCCTAGTTCCCTCATCTTCTTCAATTTACTCTTCTGTAGGCATTACTCCTTCTCACTGCACCCTGTCCCTCCCACACACATACTTTTTCTTTGTGTTTGATCCCTGTACCTCTTAATTCTATTCTTGTATTCTCTAGAACTTTGCTTCAGGCTTTACATTAATTTTGGTAATAGTTTATTAGAGATTAAGATGGTTCTCTGGGAGAGTTATTTGCATTTTGATGACATACCCTTAAGACTAAAAAAATCATGAAAATTCAAAAGAATATTTTAGGATTGCAGGTGCCACTGGGGAGAAGGGAAGGACAATAAAGGGAAGATTTGAGAATGGCAAAACTGTTCAGGCACCACTGTAACCTCACCAACCAGGTCAGTCTCATGAAGGACCATGCCTTCAATGGTAACTTGCCAGCCCAGGTCACCTGTGTCCTTCTTTGCATATAGTTTGTGATTCTCTGTCCACATGATAGGACTATAGGGACTCCACATACCATGTTGCCTGTAGTCATGTTGCTTAACTGATAGGGTGGTAAACTTAAAATATTCACAGCCTCAGCCTTTCCTAGAGCCTAAGTGGATTTTATTTTGGTTCATTTTCCAGAATAAAATCTGGGGTGACATGAGGATATTGGCAGGATGATTACAAGAAAACAAATGTGCCTTGCTTAGAATGGTGTAAGCTGTGATCATTTGAACTTGTATTTATTATGGAGTTGTTATTGGCTGGTATGTTTTTCAAAAAATATTTATAAGCAGGAAAGATAAAATTCAGAGGTTTATAAGAAAGAAAGACATTTTATTGTTTCAATTTAATGATGTGAATTGAATTATAGAACACCCTAACCAAGCACAATCTAACTACATAGTAAGTATATTTCCATTGGAAAAGGAGCATATCCAGAGATAGCATTTGTGGTTTAAAGTCATGGAAAGAGGTGGGCATGACAACTCTTCATCGTGTTTGCCTTTCCTAATGCTTTAAAATGCTAGTGAACCTTCACCCTATTGCAAGTCTTTACAGCAATGATATATAGCATAACTGACTGAAAAGCCCAGGTTCTTAATTCATCCACCCAACTTGAACTTACTGGTGACCTGCTAAATGTGGGCCATGTAGACATCTAGTATTTGGGGACTTTAAAGGCAAATGTGTAAATATCATACTGTTTAATTCCCTCTCTGTTGTATGGATAATTTCCAGCTCTAATCTATTAAGTCACAAACCCACAGAGGTTCTCGTTAGTAACCTTTGACTCTATTCAAAGTAAAAGAAGTTCAATCTCATTAATGTGCTGGTACGCCATTGGTAAAAATTTAATACTTTTTTCAAAAAAGTTCATTGATAAAAATAGTTGGATAGTGACTGGATTAGTGAGAAAGTCATAGAAGAGATTTAAGAAGAAAAAGTAGGAAAGACCTTATAGACCAGGGCTTAACAAACATTTTCTCTAAAGGGCCAGATAGTAAATTTTCAGCTTTGTGGGCTATACAGTCTCTTTCACAAAAGCTCACCTCTACTGTTGGTCCAAGTGTTGTAGTTTTTTAACTCCTTTTATAAATCAGCTTATTTTACAAATGAGGAACTTTAGACCCAGAATTGCCAGGTACGCTCAAACCATACTGTACAATGACAAGAATTAATCCAGATAGATCATGCATTTAGGTTCTTATATTCTAATGCATTTGTTATATCTTAGGATTTTAGAACAGAATGAGACTTTGAAAAATCTCTTCTAAATCCTTTAGTTTGGAAATGAGGAAGGAGAGTCCCAGAGAGAATATGAGTTCTCCAAGCTCTTTATAGGGCCAAGAGTAGAATTACAACACAGGTCTCATGACATCTGTTTTACTACTTTTTTACTTGTATCACATTGTGCTTTAAATGACCATAGTAGAAAGCTCATGTATTTATTAATTCAGTAAGAACTTATTGAGTTTCTACTATATGTTAAGCTGTAGGCTCAGTGTTGTGATACATAGAAATGCATAAAAAGAGATAGTTGCCTTCAAGAAGCTTAGAACCATGACAACAAATAAATAATATGATATTATGATACAAAAAAGTCCACCTAAGAAAGAGGAAATTTATGGCTTATGAATTGAGCTAAAGTATTTTCATTGAATTAAATATGAATCTAACTCTAGAACTTTTAAATTTGTGTCTATCTCAAGGGGCAAAATATTTGAATCCCAAATGACTCTCCAAATGGATAAGGACTTCACCAAGTCACATTCCCACCATCCAAACTAAATAACCAGAATTGCTGAATTAAAATGACAATTTTATTAGTTCAAGTAATTCATTTATTTTATCAAAAACATATAGGACCTTTACTTGATCACTTCCCTCACCTCTCATAACGTGGACTCTCCTATTGTGTTTCACTCTACCATCCTACTATCTTTGCTTGCCATGTCATATACTTATGATACTTGTTTATCTATATTGACTTACAAACTACAAATTTAAGGAGAACAGGATATGTTTATTTTATACACAGTTAGGATGTCAGGAAGTATAATAAGCACTATGTATCTACTGAAATGAATGAATGAGTGATGCCTTATTAGTCTGGGTCCAATCAGCATACAGTAGTTTGAGCAGGAAAAGGTTATAATAAAAAAATTAATAACTGTAATAGGGGATTGGAATATGAGAGATTAGCTAGTAAGAAGTAAATAGAGCTCTAGAGAATATAGAAATAGCAGATATAAGGAGGTACTCATTAACTCTACTCCTGTGAGAGAGACCCAGAGAAGATCCCTCACTTTGTGCCTGTCCCTTCTCTACTCCTCCCCACTTCACCCCGCTGGGACTAAGAGCTAGACCTTGTTACAGGACAAGGTTCCTGAAGCTTAGCACTATTGATATTTAGGGCCAGGTAGTAGTTTTTTTGTAGGGTGCTGTCCTGATCATCGTAGGATGTTTGGTAACATCCTAACCTCTACCTGCTACAGTGTGATAAAACTCCTCCCCTACGGTGTGACAACCAAAGGTGACTCCAGACTTTGCCAAATGTCCCTTGTGGGGCAAAATCACCCTCAGGGGAAGGACACAGCTATTACTTACTGGATGGCAGTGAAGTCTCTGTGATGTCATGCCAGTGGAACTTGTGCCAGAAATCTGCCCTGTAGGATTGCAAGGAGAGCTGTTCACAGGGAGGGATAAAACCACCTGAGGGGAAGTCTGCTGCGGAATCTGCTGGCTGCCCTGTAACCAGCCAGTGGGGAGGCTGCGAGAGAGCTACCAAGCACACTGGAACCAGGAAGCTTAATCCTTTGTTCTTGATGTGTCTCCCAATGCCCTCTGATGAAAAAGTTTCAGTGCCAGTTGGCAAGGAAAAAAATTTAAATGGCCTAATCCATTTTTACAGAGCAGTCAAAAAGGGTGAATTTAAAGCTAAGAAGCAATGGATCAGTTGCCAGTACAGATTCCAAGCCAAATCCTATCATGGAATACAGAGATATAAAAACAAATAGCAAAGTCTCCTTCTTCCTTGTATTAACTCTCAGTCCAAACAAATGCATTAAAAACATTAACATGAGAAACTACAGTTCCAGTAAGAACAAAATACTTGGAGAGTACTGAGGATGGAGAAATATGTTTTGCTTGTAACATCCCAAAACTTCTTGGACAGAATGACATGACAACCAAGTTTTTAAGTTTCAGAAGGTGTTTTACAAGTGAGAAAGGGAGGATTAAAGCTGCTTCTGATGTAGGAAGGCCATGTACAAAGACAGGGGATTTGGAAAGGTTTTTGTACAGTATATTTTGTACTGAGGCTTTTATACTGGGGAGAATGTAGCAAGACCAGAGACGCTGGATTTATGGGACAAGAAACTGGACAATCGATTCGGTGGGAGGCTTAGAGAAAAGTTTGGATAGATTGTAAAGAAATCTCCTAGCATCTCAAACTAAAATACTCTAGATTTTATCCTCTGGGCAGTAAGGACCTAACACAAGGCTGCTGCTACTATATACTGTGTTTGTTTCTGACTATAGAGTGAGAGATTGACCATAATGGGAGGAATGAAGCAGGGAGACTGTTAAGATACTGTTGCAACAGCCCTAAAAGATGTTCATTAGGATTTATGAGTTTAAACTTTAGTCTAAAGCAGATTTTGATGAATAACCAAAGATGAGTGGTGAGAGAGAATGTGAGAGGTGAGAGTTGTTTCTAGCTTCAGAGACTTGGTGGATGTCTGCAATAGATCAAGAATGTGGGAGATGAAGCAGGTTGAGATAGAAGTAATTGGCTGATTCAGTTATGGATATGTTAAGTTCAAATTGCCCAAATTGTGGTATTCAGATATTCAGATGGAGACAGTCACTGGCAGTTAGAAATGTGGGTTTTGTTTTGTTTTGTTTTTTAACAATCAGATGATGAATGGAAATTGATGTTGGAGTTCACAGTTAATCATTTAAAAAATATTATAATCACAGCTTTGGTTTTGTTAATTACAATCATTGTTTTGTTTTACACCAGTGAATAAATAATTCATTTCTCCAGTAAATGCTTAAAATCTCATTATTAATAAATCTTTCTTTTTCTGTTTTGTCATTTGCTAGTTGGATTTTTAAAAATTTTTTCATTATTATGAATACATAATTGTATATCTTTATAGGGTACATGTGATGTTTTGATACAGGCATACAATGTGACTGAATCAAATCAAGGTAAATCAAATCAAATCAAGGGGGTATCCATCACCTCAGGCATTTATCATTTTTTTGTGTTAGGAACATTCTAATTCTACTCTTTTAGTTGTTTTAAAGTATACCCAATTTAATGTTGATTATAATCACTTCGTTGTGCTACCAAATATTGTTCATTCTATTTATCTAACTATATTTTGTACCCATTAAACATCCCCACTTTATACTCCCTTCCCTACTACCCTTTCTAGCCTCTGGTAACCATTATTCTACTCTGTGTCTCCATGAGATCAATTGTTTTTAATATTTGGCTCCCACATATGAGTGAGAACATGCGAGATTTGTCTTTCTGTGCTTGGCTTATTCCACTTAACATAATGTTTTCCAGTTCCATACATGTTGTTGCAAATGGCAGAATTTCATTCATTTTTGTGGCTATACAATATTCCATTGTGTATATGAACCAAAATTTCTATCTATTCATCCATTGACGGATACACGGGTTGATTCCAACTCTTGGCTATTGTGAATTATGCTGTAATAAATATGGACTTGCAGATATCTTTTTGATATACTGAATTCCCCTCCCTTGGATATATATTCAGCAGTGTACTGCTGGGTCATATGGTAGTTCGATTTTTAGTTTTTCGAGGAACTTTCATACTGTTCTCATAGTGGTTGTACTAATTTACATTCCCACCAGCAGGGTACGTGGATTCCCCTTTCTCCACATCCTTGCTAGCTGTATTTTTTATAAAAGCTATTTTAACTGGGCTGAAATGATCTCTCAGTGTAGTTTTGATTTGCATTTCTCTGATGACTAATGATGTTGTGCATTTTTTCATATACCTGTAGGTCATTTATATGTCTTCTGTTGAGAAATGTCTATTTAGATCCTTTACCAATTTTTAAATCAGATTATTTGATTTTTTTTCCCATTGAGTTGTTGGAACTCTTTATATATTCTAGCTTTTAATACCTTGTCAGATAAGTAGTTTACAAATATTTTCTCCCATTCTGTGGGTTGTCTCTTCACTTTGTTGATTGTTTCCTTTGTTGTGCAGAAGTTTTTTAGCTTGATGTTTTCCCATTTGTCCAATTTTACTTTGGTTGCCTGTGCTTTGGGTGTATTACTCAAGAAGTCTTTGCCTAGACCACTGTCCTGAAGCATTTCTCCAAAGTTTTCTTTTAGTAATTTCATAGTTTCATGTCTTAAATTTCAGTCTTTAATATATTTTGATTTTATTTTTGTAAATAGTGAGAGATAAGAGTCTAGTTTCATTCTTCTGTGTATGGGTATCCAGTTTTCCCAGCACCATTATTTCTTGAAGAGACTGTCCTTTCCCCACTGTATGTTCTTGGCACCTTTGATGAAGATAAGTTCACTATAGATGTTTGGATTTATTTTTTGGTTCTCTCTGCAAACCTTACTATATTTCTGAGGGTTGCAGTTTTGTACATTGGATATTTGAAAAATTTTTATTTAGAGGTTCAGGAATGTCTTTGTAACTCATAAACCAATTGTATGAATGAATAAGAAAATTCATGAAAATTTTCATTTTCTAAATTATAAATATCAATTATTTTCTTCAATAGAATAGATAATATTTGAAATTTCATATTTCAAAATCTTTAAAATTTTTCTGTACAGCATTTTGGCTGTTTATTTGAAGAGGGGATTATAATGCTTCTTGTGTTTCAGAAATAAAGCAAGGAAGAGTGGACATCAGAATCAATTTCTGACAGAGCTTAGCAATCAGTTTAAAAAACAGCAGAATAATCATTAAGTTTGAAGATTGAATTCTGTGTTAGATATTCACATTGCTTTTTTGATAGAGTTAAGTGGTTTTGCTTACTTTAGTATTCACACTTCCCTGGCGAGACAGTTATTACAGGCCCAATTGGGTCATAAAGATTTCAGACTTTTCTTTTTCAATATGTCTAACAGTTGGTATTCATTTTGAAACCCATAGCATAAATGCACGAATTGGATTAGCATCAGCCACAGTAATAGTGAAAACTCACTCCCAGACTAAGTTTTATTTACAAAGGAAGTCCTTTCAGAATTTACTACTTTGGGTAAAGTACAATGATTATATATTATTCAGCGTCCTGCTACAATCATGTAATTGAATTAATTCTAAATGGGAAACCAAGTTAGCAAAGGCAATTCATGATTTAGTGATTGGTAAGAACAGTGTTGTCCTCCCAGCTTAACTGGAGATAGTACATTGTCATCGAGACAAGAAACCCACCTGGGCTGAATGACAACTTATTTAACTGTGTTGCATTGTCTTCATAGGGTTCACTTTTTTCTCCTCTTTTTTCTTCCATTTCTAATATAGTCTGGGTCATGTGATTATAAATGTAATAACTGTTCATTTTAGAAAAATTAGAAATATGGAAAAATGTAAATACATTTTCATATATTTCCTTAAATAGTGATATAATTCTTCCTAAATATTTTTTTCTTGCTTTGTCTACATCCTGGAATGGCATTAATAAATCTCTATCTCTCACACAAAGGCAGAAAGATGAAAGATAGATGATAGATAGATGAGTAGATAATTTCCTTCACAGCAAACTTCCAAGTGATGCTTTTTTTCACCATTGTAAAGATAATCTAAGCTTCAGAGACCCCAAGTGTGATGCCATAAAACATATAGCTTATAAGTAGAGAAATGGAATTAGAACTTAATTCTGTTTTCAAAGCCTACTATATAGCACATTAACTTACCACATTGCATTAGCAATTTACTATGTTAATAAAAACACCTCATGAGCATAATTGAGTTCCTTTGTCTTAGTTTCTTAACTGTGCTTGGATATTTAAGCTTAATTTTTTTTATTTTGTAAAGAATTTTGTGCATTAACCTTTGCCCCTCTTGTAGAAGTATTTCCTCGAAGAGATACAAGGTAGTAGAATTACTGATTTAAAGGATATGTATACTTTTAATTTATCTAGAACTATACAGTTCACTCACTGGTGGCAATGCATATGAACATCTGTTGCACTATACCCTGGCTAGCTTAAGTTTTTGATTAAAACATTAATAGAGATATGATCGGGGCAAGTCAGCCCAAGGCATGAAATATAAAGTAGAAGTTTATTCTTCTAGTATTTATATTAGAAAATAAATACCTTTATTCTTCTCTTGTAATTGAGACATGGAGCTCAATTAAGTTATTGACAATTAAAATTTGGAAGATTGTTTATTCTATAGTGATTGCTTATTTGCCCTGGAAAAGAATAAACATTTAAAAGTTCAGAAAATTGTGAGAGTAGAAAAGAGTTTAAACAGCCTTCCTCTGAAGTGTCAGAAGTAAATAGTAAAGGCCAACACAGTACCTGAAAAGGATGGGTAGATAAGGGAAAAATAGAAATTATCCAAGTGATAACTTAGATAGAAACTAAAAATTATGACTTGAGAAGAATCCAATTATAGATGATATAGATTGTGGTCAGTGGTAGAAAAGAAGGGAAGAGTTCATAAAAGCTAATTTATGAATTTTCTGAACATCCAGGTATGATGCTTTTGTTTTAATACACTCTTGACAGTTAATCCTCACAATAGCCCTGTGGAAACAGATGACATAAAAAAAAAATCAAGAAAGAGAAATTAAGGATCAAAGAGGCCCAATAACTTGTTCAGAGTCACATAGCTGGACTGGAATTCCAGGGTGTCTGACTTCCCTCTTTAGACTGTTGCTTTTATGCCCACAAAGTAAGTGTTAACTGGCAAGCTTAATTCTGTTTGGGGAATCTTTATAAAAAAGAGTAGAGTAGAAGAGATCAAAAGTAGTGAGATCAGGGATTTTCTGAGGTGAAGAGTATCAAAAGCCTGAATAAGGCAGTGGAAGTAGAAAGACAAAGGAGAAAAGAGTTTAAGAGATACTGCAAAAGTAGATTTGATGGTCTTGGGTAAAAGGGAAGGGTCACAGATAACATTAAGACTTCTAGCCTGAATTATTGGTAGGTGGTGATAATGCTGTTACAAAGATGGGAAACCTAGGAACAAGTCTTAATGGAGATAGAAATAACTATACATACCTTATAGAGGTGCTATGAGATTTCAATGAGATAATGCAGATAAAAAGCAAAACTGAACATATCTTAATAAATATTTAAGGAAAATAAATCAATTGATTAGAAAGAAGAAGGCAAAGGATATAATTTGGGGACTACTTACCTTTAAGGGATGACAAAGAAAGAATAACTGTTGTGTGACACATGTTAAAAAGTACCATAGATAGGGAACAGGAGAATCAGGAAAATGAAGCACCGGGGAAGAGAACAGAGTAGTCCAGGGCAGTGCTACAAGTGTCTATGGCATGACTATTCCCAGAGAAGACAGACAGCAGGGCCAGGAACCTCAGATAGCTCACTGAGGGTGGGACCTGCAGAGAGACCACTGGGATTAGCAGCAGAGTAATGATAACTTTGAGGGGAAAGTTGTAATAAGGGAAAGAAAGATGAAAATACAATGACGGGCTGCAATAGGTTGAGAATTAAATAAAAAATGAAGATGATAGATAGGAAATGCAGCCTCTTCAAAATGGCTATTTGACCACAAAGTATAGTTTTGTATATTAGGTTTGGAGAGACCATCCTGTTTATAGACCGAAAGTCTAAAGGGAGACAATGAAACAATACGGAAGATGGTAAGGTAGAAAACAAGAGTCCAGAGGAGAAAGATAAGAGTTTGTGATTGGTAAAGAAATTTGCTTTTGAAAGAAATTAGGGTACTTCCTCTGGGAGAATGGTATGATGATAATGTCACTATAGGTTCAGGGAAAAAAACGTAAACTAATAACTTACCTTAAAATATTATTAAATAGCTCAGATATCCAAGAAAATGTGTCTTCTAGATTGCCACTGATGTTTCTCCATTACATTTCCTGTTAGGCACTGAATTATGTCCCCCAAAACCCATATGTTGAAACCCTAATCCCCAATGTGACTGTATTTGGAGACAAGCCATTTAAGGAGTTAATTAAGGTTAAATGAGGTTATAAGAGTGGGGCCCTAATTCTATAGGACTGGAGTCCTTGAAAGAGAAGGAAAGACCAGAGGTTACAAACAGAGGAAAGGCCATATGAGGACACTGAGAATGAGGCTATTAGCTAAAGGCAGGCAAAAAGCCTCACCAGAAACCAACCCTGGTGGATCCTTGATCTTAGACTTCCAGCCTCCAGAACTGTGAGAAAATAAATTTCTGTTATTTAAGCCACTGAATATGTAGTATTTTGTTATGGCAGTCCTAGAAGACTAATATACTTCCCTAATTGGACTTTTATAGATATACTGGAATAGGAGAAATAAGATGATCTGTTAAAATAAAAATAATTCTATTGAAGAATTGAATTGGCCATGAGGGCAGGATGTGAGACAGAGCAGATACTTGGTACCAAATCCTAGCCCCAGCTATTAACCCCTGGCCTCAGCTTTCCATACTGGGGAGGGAGATAAAAATGGAGTCAATAATGGTTGAAATTGTGGGTGTTAGAATCAAGTTGCCCCTTGGTTCAAATCTCATTATCAACATTTTCTAGCCTTATGAACCTGGACAACTTAGTTAATTGTCTTGGCATTGATTGCCTTTTCTATAAAACAGGGAAAATTCATGTAAAATAATTTGTACAATCCTAACACATGCTAGCTAGTATTTTCATATTTTGCATGACATTTTTATTATTGCTAAATACTATAAGCATTAGTTTATGCTTAAAAGATATTTCATTCTAAGCTTCGAATGAATTTTTGGGAAAAGTCTTTATTTCCCTTTTCAGTCATGTAATTAGAGCAGAAATAAAAAGTCCAGTGATAGAATGATTTTTGTAAAAATGCTCAGCTAGAGACTAAAGCTGTCTTTGTTGCAAAGAGTTTCAGGGCATAATAACAGAAAGTATACTAAAAAAGATATCTTGGGATAGATTTATTGTATCATTATGGGATTTCACTTTCAATTTACTTTTTAAAAAATCAGTAACTTTTATAGTATTTTACATTTCTATGCGATTTTATTTAGCCAAAGTTTTCCAAAGGCAGTTTTTAGTCAGTTCTAATACATGTATTATTTCAACTGATATCCAATATAATTAATACATCTACATAAAGTAGAATACATCAGCTATAGATTTTTATTCTATAGGCCACAACAATGTGGCCTTTTATTGTTAACAATTCTGATAAGAATGTTGTCAATTATATGGATTTGTAAATTTTAAACAGTTTCTAAGTAGAGAAGCTTGAAGAATATTAATAAAAGAGACATTCAGTGTTACCATAGATTCTGCTTTGAGAATAAGAAAAAATTAGAAGAATTAACACTTGCTTATATGTGATTCTTATTGTGCAAATAGATCACAAAATGATCTTAGAATGAGAACCTACTGTATTATGAAAAAAGTTAAATAATTTAGTATTGATATTTTGTTTTCATTGGGTAAAATGGATTATTTTGATGAAATTAATTGGGCATATATGAAACATACTCATTGGCTTTCATGTTAAAACAGTGATATTTGGGCCCAGAAAATTTAATGACAAAAAGAGTAATATGTAGTATCTACTTTTGTTAGTATCCATTTGATATGGTAAAATAAGGAGAATTTCTAACACTTAAAATATTTGGTCAGCCACAAGAAATCTGTCCACTGCATGGTCTGTTTGATTTAAGTATAGCTGGGAGATACTTTTTTTAAAGAAAAATGAAATTTACAGATTTGACATATTAGAATAATCTATACTCATCTTTTCCTCTTAAAACCTTAAAAGTTTAACAAATATCACATGAGATTTGATTCTAATTTCTTCAGTTTTTAATTGAAAATGAAAATTGTACTACATCTTAAAATCCTTTCTTTCTCTTTAATTGCAATTGGGATTCATGTTTGCAAATTCCATTATACTCTAAAATAATTATCCTCATAATATGTCCTATATATAATTCAGTGTCAAATTGCTAAATGTTCAAACCACTTCACTCATATTTATACAATCTATGTCTTCATTAGCACCAAAACTTAGGTCCTAAAAGTTCGTTGTTCATATATGTGGATATCCAAATAGACACATCAGACTTTTAACTTGTGTACGTTGAATTTGAAACAAAACTAAAGAAATTGTAAATGTTTGAGGTGATGGATACCTCAATTACCCTAGTTTGACTTTTACACATTGTATCCCTCTATCAAAACATCACATGTACCTCTTAAATATATACAACTATTATGTACCCATAATAACTAAAACTAAAAGATAAAAATAAAGAAAACTTAAAGAGTTTACCTGTCATCTGGTCACACAGAAACACACAATGAATGAATAAATGAGTAAATGACTGAATTAGTCCATTTATTAATTCATTTCAAGTTTCTGTTACAGGCTAGGCAATATTCTAGTTCCTAAAGAGATATTGATGAATAAGATAGACTAGGTGCCTGATCTCATGAAATTTACATTTTGGCATGGAGAAAGATAGCAGATATTTAAACAAAGTAGTTTTTAGCTAGTCGTGAGTACAAATAGATTAAAGTGACAAAGAGTTACAGAAGTAAGGGTTTAGGGTAAAGGCTCTGTATGGGTTGTTCAGAGCAGACCTGTCTGAAGAGGACACTTGAGCTGAGACCTGAATGGCATGAAGACAAAGCTAAGAAGATCTAGGGAAAGAATGTTCCAAGCAGAGGACAAAGGTTCTGAGGAAGATGCAAGCTTCTACGGTCATAGGTAGCATATTAGGAGAAGTCAGAGAGCTTGTAGAGGCCCACAGAAGAGTGACATGATTTTATTTATGTTTTACAAAATGACCCTGCCCACTGTGTAAGGACAAGAATGGAAATAAAGGAAAAGGCAATTATAGTAATGCCCAAGTGAAAGAATGGTGGCTACAACCCAAAGGGAATATAGAAAAAAAGATTCATTTCAGATTATTGAAGATAAAATGTGCAGGATTTAGTGTTCAATTAGATATGAAGTGGAAGGGTGGCAGGGAAGAGAACAATCTAGAACGAGGGTCAACAAACGCTTTTTGTAAAGGAACAAGACATCAAAGGATGTCTGTACATCTAGACATCAAAGAGTTCAGTGTCTAGTGAAGGAGACTGAACAAAAACTAACAATTCCAAAACTGTGCAATATACTCTAGAAAGGCAACCACAAGAAATCAGGTGGGGTTGAGAAAGGGCCCTATAAAAGAGAGTGGCAGAGAAACAGAGTGGTCTAGGACAGTGCTTCTCCAAGGATTTGTACTAAAAGACCAGTTTTGTTTTAATTTCCAGTCCATCATGGACAGATGTTTTTATAAAATAAAATACAAAATAATTCCCAGAGAAATAAAAAGAAAAAGGGCATAAAAGTGACTACACATTTTTACTATTAGACTCAATATTCATAAAATTCTATTTCAATAAAAATATCAGAGCAAACATAACACTGGATAAAAGGAAAATAATTACCAAAATGAATCACTTTCATTGTTATTGAAAGCATTTATATAAGTAATAAGAAAGAGAATGGCTATTATACTTGTTTTGCAGTCATAACACAGCTAAAATTTATGAATAAAATAGCAATTCTTCTTTCTCACTGCAATTGGTACACTTTGAAAGAACATTGTGGATTTCAATATTTAGTCTTTAATGTGCCAAATGTACCTGTTTTTTTTTATTGTTAACTTTTCTGATCTAGGTTGGATTGATAGAAATGCCACTTGCAGAGAGTAATGTGTATTTAAACTGTTTTACATTTTGTTTAATACAGTCAGAGTAGAAAAACCAGTCTCACAGATGAGTATTGATGAGAATGGACAAAGTAATTTTGAAGCAATTTTCGCACACTGCAGATATTCATTTTTATTTTTTATTCAAAATGGAACAAGTGATGCCCTATTTTCATTAATCTTTTGTGAGTAGCCAATTGTACCAATCAATAGTGTAAATTATGGTTAAATTCTCTTTTGATAAAAGAAATAGATTATGGATTATATGTATTTTGAGTTACAATTAGTAAACTAATCTTAAAATATCACACATTTAATATTATCATCTTATGCATGATTTGTATGCAGCTTACAGTATATCTTTCTTACCTCATAGGTTTAACAATAACTGCCTACATATATACCCTGTTCAAAAATACATGTCCACTGATCTTGCTTTTGGATGTCTCAGCAAGTTCAAATTACTATAAAAATTTTTGAAGTTCTATACTTATCTCTTCACAGACCAGCAACAAATAGTTTAGCCAATCATATTTTGAGTAGCACTGATCTACAAATGATCCCAAATTCAATCATGCTCAGGGAAGTGTGAATTATCTATAGAATCTTGTATATAAACTTTTAAGATGGAATATTTACAAATTCAAAATTGTATAGAAGAAAATCTCAGAACATTTCTTTTTAAAATATACCATTTCTCTTTTTATACCCTTTATTAATATGTAATATATTCCTAACAGTAATAATAAAAGTAAAAAAGAGTCAATAAAATGAAATACTAAGCCACAAATGCTATCACAAATGCTTCAACAGTAAAATCATTAGATAAGCAAATAAACAAATAAAATTGAGAAATTTAGTCTATTTATATAGGATATTTTTACATAACCAAGTATGTCCTACATGCTTCACTTGATTTTCACCCCATTTAACCATTAAGTTGGTTATTGTATAAGCACAAACCTACCTTAAAATCACATAAGTACTGAAACAATACAATTTCAACTTGTAATAATAATGGAAAAAATCCTAGAAGGATACAAGCCAAAATATTAATAATGTTTAGCTCAGAGTTGTGGAATTATAAGAAATCTTTTATCCCTTAGAGTTTTTCAGTGCCTTTCAAAATTTCAACATATTACCATTGGAATCTCTCTCTCTCTCTTTCTCTCCCTCTCTCTCTCGCACATACACACACACAGATTAATCTTAAAATCCAAAGTTAGACCATTCATTTTAACTAGTATAACAAACCTAGTCAATTTAATAAGGCTCTGCCCTGGGGAAGACTGACTATATAGACATATTATACATGAAAACTCAGTCAACACTAAATCTTTTTGTTGTTGTTGTTCTTCTTCAAAAGTCGCAATAAATAAAATAGGGGAATTCCTGAAATCAATTCTTAGCTTTTCATTTCTTTGGTTACTAGGCCAAATTGGATCATTATTTTCAAATTTTGGTACCTTTTTAGGCATAGAATTATGATCAGAATATAGTCTAAATCAAACGTTTGTTATTTATAACCCCTTTTTCCTAATGAATAATCCCCCATGGTAGATATGGGGTTGTTGTTACAAAGAAAACACACAGACAAATAAATGTGTGTGGAATTTTCTTTTGAAAATATAAACATATATGTAGGATCAAAATATAGTAGTAAGAAACCTATTTACTGATAAATGTGTCATTGCTTTCTTTGAAGTTATTACATTATTTTTATAGAAACTATAGCCTTCCTTAGGATAAACATTCAACCACTCATCACCCCCCACCTTGTATTTTAATTCTTTGTGTCTTATCTGTAATACTAATATAAGACTATAAATTCCTTAAGGTTTTACCTTATTCTCTTTGCATAATCCACAGTAGCTTGAATAATTCCTTGTAGATAGTAGGTATTGCCTACATACGTGTGTGTCTGGATGGATGGATGGATAACTGGAAAAATAAATAAGGATATTGATTGGTTTTATTTTATTTGAGGCTTATTTTTTCTCCAAAAAATAAATATTCATATGATATTTGGCAGTGTAAACCATTAAGAATTATGATTGTCCTAGTTATAAAAGCAAAAACCAAAAAGAACAAACATAAGAATGCTTGAAGCCACGAAGTAAATCAACAGATTTTCTACATAAATGTACCACAATGAAAGATGTCTCTAAAACCTTGGGCTCAGCTAAGTAAGAAGTGTCCCAATGAATTTGAAACACTAACTTTCTATATTTTTAAATAAATGTCTTTTAAATGAAGATTTAGCCAAGAACCAGGTTAACAAAGTGTAGTCGCATATAGTCTCTCAAATTAAGAGGGCTTTCCCAAGGGTTCTGACAATGCTTGACGAATATTGTGCTTAACACTATTGAAGTATTTGAAATAGTTTCTGGTTTAAGATTTTTACCTTGACTCTTTTTGACTTTGTATATATGAATAGATTACCATCTTATTTAAGAGTATAACCTGTTAAAAACGCTGTTTCAAATGTTATGAGACTTTCTCCCACCCCATTTTGAATTTGAAAAGATTCTGTTTTAAATTTTTCATACAAGATTCTTAAACACTGTATCAGAATAGAGGATAGATCATGAGGATTAAATCAAATAATATATATTTATATATATTATTGGATACATATGTGATTTATGAATATAAAAATGCTTTGCACACTCTAAAGTATAAATGCTGTTATTTATTAGCAGCCTGGTAGTGCTGATCTCTGACATTTGGACTGCCTTTCTAATAATTTAAAAGACTATTTGTCTCTGGATGAAGTCTCATTATATTATGACCAAAGAACAGAATTATGCTCTTTTTGGACATAGTACTGAGTAATCAGCTCCCTTTAGAATAATATTTTGGCTTAAAAATAAAAATATTTTAATAACTGAAATTATTACCCACTGAGTTACTGTCACCATAATGTTCTAAAACAGACAAATCTCCTAGAATGATAAACATTCTCTTATCTGATTTTCCTTAAGGAAAATTTCTATAAATGTCATCATTCTTGGTGTGAAAGGGTTATTGTTTCTCCTCCCTCCTTCTCTCCCTTCTTCCATCCATTCTTCTCTCCTCTGTTCCTCCCTCCTTTTTTCTTCTTTCCTTTTTTCTCCCCACCACCTTGCAAGAATGTATAAACTACCAGCATTAAACAAAAAAGGTATTTCCCATTTGCTGTCTTTCCATGTTCTTAACTGATAACTTTTTACCCACCCTCCCTTAAAGAATTCTGTCAAAACTTGTAAAAATTGGATTTTTCACCCCAAGAAAAGTAACAGGAAATTGTGCATGCAGTAGTATGCATGCAATAATAATTTGCTGTGGAGCTGTCCTAATTAAAGTCTTTTGCTCAATAATGTCTCCTGAATTTATCCTGAAATTAAATCTAGAGTATATGTGGAAATTGGGTATTTTATTTTACAGTGTTAAAATATAACTTATGTATGAATTGTGAGTTTGTTTAAAGAGAGAATATAAAAATTTTTTTCTAATCACCTGTATTTGCTATAATGTATAAATAATATTTTGTGGTTTCTATTTGTTCAGTTGCTGGTGTTTTCAAAATATCTCATTATAATCCCTTTCAGAATAGAAAAACAACAAAAAGTTAATAGTCAAGAAATGTCATAGGACCTGAGTAAATATAAATACCTATAGTAATACTTTTCCAAATGTCTGTTTGATGAGAGTCCACACAGATGGCAGGTGTTCTTAGAGAGTGCCTGTGAGAGGGAAAAATGAAACACTGATTAGTTCATATTTGTGCCAGGAGTGATAGTTTCTGTAATACCGTCAATTATGCTTATCAAGATGTCTTAAATTATTCATTGATCAGTGCAGGGATATACAGACAGTGGCAGTAATTTGGAATGTAGTAATATTGCTTGAAAATTCTACATTTTCTTAAACTTCTAGTTAAGTATAATGGTTGATTTATTGTTTCAGGAGACTTAGAATATCAGCAGGATGCATTTATTTAATGTTTCAAAAAATGTTATATTCTTTTGACCAGGATTATCTTCTAAATGAAGGTTATTTACAAAGGATATATGATTCCAATTCTAAAACCTAAGATTGTAGTCCTGGCTATTTTTATTTTGAAAATAAATTCCATATATTTAATCTACAATCTAGAGTAAAAATAAAGATGTTTGTGTAAATAGTTATCATACCCCTCCTTTATCTGTAAATGGATGTATGTGTGTGTGTGCATCTATGATGTATGCACATGCAGTGACCTATTATTCAGCTGCTAAAATATTGCTTACTGAGTTTTTCTGAATAGATTTGAAACACTAACTTTTAGTGGTTATTGCTTTTTTTTTCTATATAATATTGTTTTATTCCTCTCTCTCAATGCATTTTCACAATGCTTTGGATTTGGTTGAATTAAAAATATCCAAGTATTTATGAAGGATAGGAGTGGGCATTAAAGAATATGGATTATAATACTGGACATGCTGTTAAATTGCAGTCGCTTTGTACAAGTAACTTAAACTCTCTGTGCTTGTTTTCTTATTATTTATAAAAACAGAAAATTAACCAGATATTTTCTAATTTTTATGGTAAAAGAAATATTAATATTACTTTACATTGTGAATCCATCTGGCTTACGGAGTTTCTCTAAATTCAGATTTTCTTTAAGTTTAGGTATGACTGAGGCATTCTATGGGAAAGTGGGAAATTTTACCATAAAAATAACAATGGCAAAATCATATTTGAGCATTTTTCTCAACCATGGAGATTATATTTATCATTTATTTTATTATAGATAATATATTTTTACAAACTTTATAGAGACTACTGCCTATTATTCATTCAACATTCATTCATTTGGCATGAATTAATATAATTCATTAAAGAAAACTTTATATTCTTGAATGTGATTCTTGATTCCCTGGGCCTCTTTCTAATGAGTTTCTGGGGTCCCTTTTTGTATAGAAATACTTAGAATGTATTTAGCCCAGCATTCTAGTAACCCTGCCACCCAGATGAAATCATTCATTACCCAATGGTCTGAGATAACAGCTGCTCCATCCCCCTCCAGCCAGCCCCTAGTAAGATGTCGTGTTCCTCTTTTAGTTTTTTTTTTAAGTATATATAAAAGCTATTAAGCAACATTTCAATTTTAAATCAGCAAGCATCTCACTATGTTTCATAACTTGACCATGTGTAATTTATTGCTTAATAGTCACAACACAAAAACCATTTACATGTTTTAAGATTATAGAGGTTTAAAATTAAAATGTAATTTCCTACAGCACTTTAAAAACTCTCCACGCACAACACAAGATATTGCTAGGGATTTGATGATTATCTTTATAATTATCAAGTGATTTAGATAGGAGGTATAATATAGGCTTTAAGACTATGAAGAATGATCATCTCCTTTCAATCAGTCTTCACACTTATTGGATGTATGACTTTGGGCTAGGTTCTTAGCTTCTCATGCTTTAGTATCCCCATCTATAAAATGGGGATAATAATGCTAACTTATAGAATCATTGTACTATTAAAATACTAACATTGGTTACTACATGTAAAACACATAGTACAATGCCTGGCATATAAGCACCATGTGAGGCCCTCATTATCATGGGAATCCCCAGACTTTTGAATTTGATTTTAATTTTGTCACTTCATTCAGTCTAGTTAGTGGTTGCCAAAATGTAGCGTGCAAAAGTTACTGTATTGCCGGGCGCTGTGGCTCACGCCTGTAATCCTAGCTCTTGGGAGGCTGAGGCGGGCGGATTGCTCAAGGTCAGGAGTTCAAAACCAGCCTGAGCAAGAGTGAGACCCCCGTCTCTACTATAAATAGAAAGAAATTAATTGGTCAACTGATATATATATAAAAAATTAGCCGGGCATGGTGGCACATGCCTGTAGTCCCAGCTACCCGGGAGGCTGAGGCAGAAGGATCACTCGAGCCCAGGAGATTGAGGTTGCTGTGAGCTAGGCTGACGCCACGGCACTCACTCTAGCCTGGGCAACAAAGCAAGACTCTGTCTCAAAAAAAAAAAAAAAAAAAAAAAAGTTACTGTATCTTGTTATATTCAGTAATTTTCAAGGGTGATTCCAGCATATATGTGTGTATTCATTGTGTGTTGGTTCTATAATATTTTATATTACAGATATCTAATAGATGAGGCATCACTATATAAAATAAATCTAAACACAGTTCCAGATATATATTAGGATACTGAATAGATTGAGTTTAAGCAGTGAAATTATTCTTCCTGTTTTATGCTAAAGTGTGTTTTTCATTCTCCCAAAAATGAGTTAATTTTTCTGTAATTCTCTTTTATTAATTGTTTTCCTATCTTTTGCATATTTATTTTGCTTTTGAAGATTAGTTTACCTTTCTTTAAGTGGAGATAATGATGTCTTCTACATGTCTTCTAGTCTTCTACAATTTGAGAATCAAAATTAATATATGTTAATGCTAATTAAGAGAATAGTACCTAGCAGAGAGGAGGCATGTCATAATTGGTAGATCTTTTGTTATTTTGGTATTATAATTAAGTGACTCAATAAGTTTGTGATGTGTATCAATTAGTGTGTCGCAGACTTTATTCCACTCAATTTTTTGAATACTTGCTCTTGCCAGATACATTTAGGTGTTTGAAACTATAGAAGTGAACAAGGTAGAAGAATTCTCTGCTCTCATAAAGTTTATATTCTATTCAGGAAAAATATCATTACCTGATATATTTATTAATAATGTATTTAGATTAAGTGCTTGAATTTATTTTTATTTAAATGCCTTTGTATTGTTTCATATCGTTGAATAGGTTGCTGTTGTTCCTACCTTGTAAAAGATTTATCCTAATCACTGTACTTTTCCTCTGACAGCTCTTTCAAGCATTTGATTGGAGGGTTGGATGATGTTTCTAATAAAGCCTATGAGGATGCAGAAGCTAAAGCAAAGTAAGTAATATTTTTTACTTTGGCCTTAATATTGATTTTAAAAATGATTTTGAATAGAAATAAGACCAGATATTTTGTTGTACTTAACAAAGGCTGACACTCTGCCAGGAAGAAACTAATTACTTGAGTGGGAAAAGCAGCAAACTGTTAAAGGTTTTATTACATAATATGTCTCTTTAAACATGAAGACTTAATTTTGTGATGAACATCATCTCAACAAGTGAAAATGGTTAGTTTAACATCCAGTATAAACAAATGAATGTAAACATATTATTTCTTCTACCAAAAATACTTTGTGACCAAATGATAGATACATTGAATAGTTGTTTATGGAATGTATGGAAAATAATAAGACTAGAAATATTTCCCTGTGCAAATTCATCATTACATTTAACTTCAATGTTACTAACAGGAAAAGGCTATGAGATAGTAAATATCCCATTAATTATCATGTTGTATAAAAAAATACAATTCTGTCTACAAGGATAATTTGCTTTAAAAAATTTATTTTTTAACAAAGATTTGAAATAGTTTGAGATTAGATTTATCTGAAAAATGTTTGTTATTTTAAAAAACCAGTAATCTATATAATTTTCCTCTCTTTCTAACAAAGCATTTTAGTATTTGATATCATACAGCATAACTGAAGACTTAAATTGACAAAAAATAGCAGTAAATAGTTTAAGGCAGAATTTGATTAGTTTGGTTTTGTGTTAACCTAAAACTGAAAAGAAGTAAGATAATTTGCTTTGAGAATTCATGAAGATGAAAAATTTGACCTGTAACTAAAATATTAAGAACTATACTCCATGCTAACCCCATAAAATTATATTATTTTCCAAACTATACAAATATATTCACAATTTCCCCTCCATATAGTTTGCTTTTGTTCTTCTGAACTTTGGAGGGCCATAAACTTAAGCCCTGAGGTTAAATGCCGGCAGTGCCTTCTAAGGTTTGCTCAGGAAGTTAAACTAGCCAATCATAACATCAAACTCCACGTAGTAATTGAGATTGCCTGTACTCTGGGTAATTAGTATTAATTATTGTGGTTTCTATAATAGGCTAAAATGCACCTTCATACTCAGTTTAGACTTTAATTTCTGGTGTTAGTACTAATCTCACCAAGGTGGTAAAGGAGGCCATTTAAAGTACCTCATCAGTTTAAAAGTTACAAAATGCTGTTTTGTAAAAGTTATAAATACCCTTTTATAAAAATTATAAAAAGTCTCTGTTGGGCTTTATTCCTAAGGGAATTTTTTTGCTATATAAGAAAATGTGTATTTATTATTTATATGAGCTTATCTTTTCTTGAACAAAATTTATATATCCAATTAAGAGTACCATGAATCATTTTATATATACGTATCATACTATATACAATTTTATCTATCTCACATGCATAAATGTATATAATTTTTATATATCATGATTTATACAATTATATCATTATAACTATATTTTATAATACTATATATAAATATGTAAAATGACTGATGGTAATCTTGAAAATTCATCTAAAATCTACTTGAGTTACTAGAAAAAGTTAAAGGTCTTCTTAGACTAATGTTTCCTTGTTACTTTGATCTATTTCTGTTTCCCTATTAAACTTCAGAGAGATTCACTAATGAAAGTTTTTGTAGCTCTCCTATCTGCTCCACCCTAAGTTGAGGCCAGTCACAGCTTAAACTTAGTCTGTGACAGGAAGTGATTGTGAATTAGTCATCTCTTTCTCAGTGTCCTATTGACTTTATAAAGAGAATTGTATGCACATCTTATGAATTCTGGCCATTCATGGATTCATTTGCATGTACTTCAACTAGAGGTAGCAAGGAAAATTAATACACTGAAATCCAGATTCAGACAATTAAAGATAGGTGTGGCAATAATTCTTAATATTGGAAAAGAATCAATCAATATTAAAAAATTGAACCTGAACGAAGGCCAGAAGCCCTGGGTTCTGCTCCTTGCTTTATAATTACCAAGCAAGTGATCTTGGTCATGATGCTAAACACCTATCTCTCAATCTCAGTTCTCACACTTTTAAAATGGTGTTTTTGAGATTTAATTGATGGCAATTTGTAAAAATATTTTGTAAAGTATAAAGGACTACAAAAGTGGATACTATTGTTAATAGAAGAAACATCTGGAAATATATCTTAGTGCATTTGGTATGATTGGATTTACAGATAATTATTCCATATCTGTTATGTAAAAATAATTTTATCTAGGCAAGAAGTCTTTAGTCTTATGTAAGTAACATGCTCTTACTTAATGAAATTAAAGCTTGCCTAGAAAATATCAATAAATATCTTTTTCATATAAACAATAACATTTGGTTAAAAGAGAGTTCAATTATAATTAAGGAACAAAGAACAATGGAATGACTATCAAAGTGACTCCAAATATTGTTATTTGACCCATACATTTGATAGATTATAATTTAACCATTATATTTATACTTCATCTCTTTTATTGAGGTGTAATTGTCAAATAAATATTATATACATTTAAAGTGTATAGCATGATTTGATTTTTGTATATATTGTGAAAGATTACCACAATCAAGCTAATTAATACACCAATTGCCTCACATAGTTATTCTCTGTGTGTGTGTGTGTATGTGTGTGTGTGTGTGTGTGTATTTTGAGAACACTTAAGATCTACTGTCTTAGTAAATTTCAACTGGGACAGATTTGTTTGAGTTTTCTGTTCAATTCATACTAAACCCAAACTAATGCATCGTCCACATTCCTTAATATTGATTATTATTTAGAAAAATGGTAAAAGTTTATGAAAACAATGTCTAAAACCTTTGATCTAAATTCTAGAGAGATTGATACTGTGATTTTTATTCATCAAAATAACCAAGTAAATAAACAAATAAATAAATGCCAGAGAAGTTGTTGGTATGCTTTTTACACTGTTAACATTAGCCTTCTAATAAATAATTAATATCTGAAAATTTCTGAAGGTGAAGGTAGCTCTTAATTAGGCATCCTGTCACTCAGAGAAGGCAAACTGTGGATTATTCCCTAGAGAAAGCTTTTTGGTTGAACTAACAAGTTAAAACCTCTATTTGTATTAGCATTGTTGTCTCTCTCTATTGAATTCCTTCCCCGTAAGGACACTGAAACTTCACTTTGTATTTAAGGGATTTAAAAGGTTTGCCAACATTGCGGGAACTAAGAACAGGCTCGAATTAATCTAAACTCCCTAGATAATTCTGTTAATACCTCTAAATTTCTATATAGATTACAAAGTCTGGATCATTTAGAACTGAAGCGTTGATTTGGCTCCACTTATAAGCTCTACTTTTTTCATGGTCCCATTGATTTTGCAAAATCCACAGAAGATAACATTAATATTTCCTAAAACCCAACTTAAATGATTATGTTATTTATCTATGTAAAACCATTATTGGTATTGTCTCATTGACTATGCTTATTTGGGTAAGAAGAGAAAAAAGTAAGACTGACTATCAAGATTGAGACATTTAAAAACTCCAATGTGAGAGACTCCTTGGCCGTTAGCATAATCAGGTTCAATGGTAGGATGATTCCACAAAAGGTACAGATGCCTTTCTGAAAGGCATCTAATGCCTTTCTAAAAACCATACCATGCATTCAGCTCAGGTAGCTGGTCTAGAAAGATTGGCTTAAGAGAAATATTCCAGTGAAATGATTCTCACTACTCCTCTCCTGCAGGATGTGTGCCCTCAGCCTGTCTCATGAGATATATTTCTACAAAGATAATTATTCTTGGCGGAAATTTTGCCTTCATGTTTAAACTTCTCTTGATTGCTGTTAATTATTCACTGAGGGCTTCTCTTTTTAAAACATGAAGTTATAATCGTAAAGACATTAGACGAGACAGCATCAGATCAAAGTTAAGGATTGTTAAACCTTATTTGGAGCAGAAAGTCTCACATATAATGAAAGGTACATATTATCTCCTTTTGAGAATATGTATTCATTCATTTAATGAACATTTAGAAATTTACTTATGATGAGTCAGGCATTTTGCTTTATAATGTGCATACTAAATAGAAAACAGAATTTCCAATACTACGGATCATCTTATAGTTTAGAAGAGGGACTGATATGTAATCCAATGATGATTTTCACTATTTTTGTTCTAAGAATAAGTTATGATAATTATTATGAGATTATGCTGTTTTAGTATAGATCCCTATCTCTACATTTAAGCCTTGTCTTGTAAAAATCATAACCACCCAGAAATACCAAAAGAAAAAGTAAATATTTTATTTTGTTAAGTATTTCTGATGTATAAGTATAGCCTATATTTTAAATGAAATATCTTCAAGTTATACTATCATTGATGTCTTCATTACTGAATACGGTACTTAGTAATTATAGGTAAAAAACTGTTTCTTCAAATAAAAAGCCTAAATATATATTTTTCAACTTAGCATGTTAATTTTAATACTTCAATATGAAAATTTCTAACATAAAAGTTGCACTTTTATAAGGTGATTTACATATGCCCCAGCTGTATTCCCAGATGAGGGTCAAACAGAGGGTGAACAAAAATTAAACAGTAATTTTCGTTTTGTAATGATGTCTGTTTTTATTAAAATGTACTTTTACTTTTACTAGGAATAATATGGCAATATAAAGAGAAAGAAAGCAGTTTAAACCAAACACAACTGCTATTACCTATCTTTGTGTTTTACAATTGTACTAAGAGTCCACTTAAAATTTTATATCTTGCTTTTTTCCATTTATTATCATCATATAAACATTTATAATACTATTATATAACTCTTCATAAATATGAATGGAAACCCGGTATTCTAGACTAATTCAAGTTGTAGCCTTGCTGTTTCAATTTATTTTGCTTTTGAAGGTAAGATCTCATCACTTCTTTAAAAAAAAAACAAAGCACCAAATAACAACAAAAAATACCTTCAAATATGTCCCATCTAGGGGTGCTTTATTTTATGTTATGGCACTAATATAAAATGAATACATGTATTATACCAATTGGTCCAGCTACCTAGGGTCTATCTTGTCCTCCTGAAGGCTAAAGGGATCTATGCCTAAGCTCTTCAATTGAGAAGTTCTGACAGCAATATGAATATAGATATGTAAATGCATTTAGTTATGGTCTAAGTTGATGACCCCCAACCTTGTTCTCCATGAGGAACTCTTTCTTGTGTCCAAATCTATGTAAAGCCTCCAAATGAGCATAGTCATGTTTTTAAAATCTACAACATCATTTGGTATACATATAAATTTAAAGACCTTCCTGAAATGACTCTGCAACTCCTCATCCACCAGCATCACCTGTGTTCATGCTGTTTGTATGTATTCGTTATTCAACCAATATTTTCCGTGTGCCAACAAAATGCCATATATAAAACAGTGAATAAAACAGACATGCTCCTCACCTTCATGGAGCTTATGGTCCAGTGAAGGAGAGAAATACACACTAATCTTTCTGGGAAGGCTTTCATGAGGAAGTGATTTGACCTGAATTCTAAAGAATTAGCTGGTGCTGCCTAGGCAAGAATTAGTTGGTATTAGCTAGGCAAGGAGGTACGGAGAGCATTCCAGACAGAGGAACAAAATGTAAAAAGCCCCCAAGATAGGAAACAATATTACATATTTAAGAAACCAAAGTACTAATATGTCTGGGACTTAGAACATATGAAAGAAAGAGATCAGAAAGGAGAGAATGGCAGAAATCAAAATCTTGCAAGACTTTGTAGGCCATGTTAACAAATTAGGGAAATTATTTCAGACTTCTAAGCTGGCAAGTGAGATGAGTTGCTTTATAGTATAACTGGGCATTCTTTTCACTGTTATTGGAGGAGTATAAAGTAAAACAGGGAGAATAATCAGAATATTTTTCAAGTTAAACTTGATGCTAAACATGGCTAGAATGAGGATGGTGTGAATAGAAAAAGTGCTTAGGAAATATTAGCTGGCAAAGCCAGTGGTCTTCTTCAGGAAGTAGATAAGGTGGTGAGTGCAGAGAAAGGTCAAGGACAATAATACAGGGATTTGGGGTCTGAAAATTAGAGGGAAGTGATGGAATTCACTAAGATAGAGAAAGATTGTATGGTTTCCAGGTTTGAAGAGTGGGATGATCATGAACTTGTTTTTGGACAGGATAAATATAAGGTATTTTTGAGACATACTTAGGCAGGTCTGGAGCTCAGGGAAGTTGGTATGAATCTGAGAATAAAGAACGTTTAGATGATAGATGGTAATTGAAGATGTGGGTGAGATCTGAGATAGAGAATGAGAAGAGCATGACAACAAGGATTGATTCTTGTGGAATGTTAGCATTTAAAAGTTAAAGAAAGGAGAAGAATTTGTCTCTGCCCCCACAAAAAAGACTGAGAAGTAGAGAAGAAAAGTAGAAGGAACACCAGACACACGTGCCATCACAGAAGCCAAGAACAGAGTATGCGTCTTAGTTCTGTCAGCAGCTATAACAAAATACCATAAACTGAGTTGCTTATAAACAGTAGAAATTTATTTCTCACAGTTCTAGAGGCTGGGAAGTTCAAGATCAAGGCACTGGCAGATTCAGTGTCTGCTTATTTCCTGGTTTATAGACAGATATCTTTTTGCAGTAATCTTACCTGGCTGAAGGGAAGAAGGGAGTTCTCCTGGGTTCTCTTTTATAAGAGAACTAATCTCATAAATGTAGGGTCACTCTTATGACCCAATTACTTCCCAAAGGATCCACCTCCCAACACCATCACAACAGGGATTAGGTTTACAAATACAAATTTTGAGGGAGTACAGTCTATAGCAGTGTGTTTCAAGAATGGAGGAGGAGACCATGATCGTATCTATTGTTGTGAATTACAGTGTGTTAGTTAACAAATACCAATTGGATTTAGCAAACTATGAGTTCATTTTCATTTTAGAATGGAGTGATGAGAATGGAGTCCCCCTAACATGGGCTGAAAATGAATCTAAATAATTCAATGAGCTTATGTCAAATTATAAGAAAGCTCAAGTAAAATAGCCAGAAATATATAAATGGAAGATGATGGATCTTCAATATTAAGTGAGATATAAACATGTTAAATCCAGTAGAGAGTGAGAGAGTTTAAAACTGAGTTTCAGGTCCTTTTATCTCTCATAGACAAAGACAGACCATCTCCATGGATAAGATTTATACTACTTTGTGATATGATTTCTTAGTCAAAAAGGTCTTCATACTTCTGTCTTATACTAGATGGCATTCTTTTAAGTTTAGGTATTGCCCTCTTTTTAAAGAAACTATAAAAACAATAAATTCTCCTAAGATGGATAAAAAGACTTTCCTAACATCAGGTATAAAATTGTACATAAGTTCTTTTTCCTCCAGGAATAGCATAAGCCTTCGTCTGAGCACAAAGAGTGAAGACAGACACTGAGAAAGGATGCCCAAATTTGCCAAAAACTTAATATTAATAAAAACCCACTTTGTAATCACCACTTTGTCCTACCCTGCTCTTCTTTCCATGTACCTAAATTTAGTCACTCATTCTCTGCCTTGTCCCCCAAAACATTTATAATAGATTTACATAATACTAGAAGAAAAAAATAAAAATGAACAATAAAGATGTAACTATGATAGTGAGCCAGAAATAAGGCCAGTATCTAGAATAGGGCCCTTGTCATCAATGCAGGAAAAGAGAGAGAGACACAAAACCACTGTCGACCCCAGAGCTGGCTCTAATTTCTTGGCATTCATCACTGAAGTACCATAGTCACCCACCTCTCCACTCCTCTGACTCTCTGAAAGAACTATTAAGAATATCTCCTGTCTATGGACTACTGTTTGGTCTTTCAATGGAATAGTCTATAAATATTTTTCTCTCATTTTCATAATTAGACCTCATTGATTTAAAGCCATCCTTCTGCTTGCAAATTTATTTTCAAAGGAACAATTTAGTCTGCCTGATATTTTCAGGATTATTTTTGGTGGTGAGCCTTGACGTTTGACTCAATGTGACAGCAGTAAAAGATATTCTCTCCTTACATTTCATTAGCAGAGACAACTCTTTAGTTGCTCACTGTGATTGTCATGGGGAAGTTGCTCTTCACTGCTGTTGTTACTCAGGACTTTGAAAATTCACACATCAAATACCTCTCAAAGCCCATGAGGCCATGCAAATCAGATGGAAGATCTACATTGTTTTATAGTAGCTTCTAAAATGCACCAGAGTCATCTCATCCAGCATCTAACAAACATGAGCTTTTAAATGCACAGTGGAGTACAAAAGGGTACGCCATTGCTCTTTTGAACACACTTAATTTGAAGTTTGAGACTCTTTTTTTAATTTCAGAATATTACGGGGTCCAAATGTTTTGGTTACATGGATTGCCTTTGTACTGCTTGAGTCAAAGCCATTAAGTGTGCCCATCACCCAGTTAGTGTACATTGTGCCCGTTAGGTATGATTTCACCCACCCCGTTGAGTTTTACTTCCATCTGTGCACATGAGTGTTGACCGGGGTAGTTACAATTTTATAGTGAGTAGTTTGGTGTGTGTTTGTTCACTCTTGTGATATCTCACTTAGGAGAATGGTCTCCAGTTCCATCCAAATTGTTGCAAAAGTTATTAGTTCATTTTTATGACTGTGTAATCATGATATACATATTTGATCCACTCATGTATTGGTGAGCACTTGGGCTGATTCCACACCTTTGCAATTGTGAATTGTGCTATAATAAACATTCTAGTGCAAGTGTCTTTTTGATAAAATGACTTTTTTTCCTTTGGGTAAATACCTAGTAATGGGATTGCTGGATCAAAAGGTAGGTCTACTTTTAGTTCTTTTAGGAATCTCCATACGATTTTCCATAGAGGTTGTACTAGTTTGCAGTCCCACCAGCAGTGTATGAGTGTTCTTTTCTCTCTGCATCCACTGTTTTAGGAATTTTGATACAAGCCATTCTCACGGGGGTTAGGTGATACTTATTAGTGTTTTTCTTGCAGGCATTTTACAGTAAAAATCTTAGTATTCCCACAATCTTATCAACAATTTACTTAAAACAACTTGGTCTGAATCTAAGCAGTTCTCAGGGAAATGAGCCTGGAAAACTGTTTTCCCCTTATGGAAAGAATTCAAGAGAGCAATATCCTGTTGCAAAATGAGAGTGATAGGCCAATTAAATGGAAAAAACACTGAAAATAGCATTATGAAATAGCCCTGAAATCAGAATTAGAACTTGCTGACCACTTGTAGGATGAGTAGGCTGAAACAGCCCCATTCTGGACAATAAAAATTATTTTCCATTTTATTGTAGGGCAAAAGATAGGAAACTTGAAAATTTTTCAGCAGTTGGCCCTGAACTGATACATTGGCTTTCTGCCTTTCAAGAGCTGTTTGTTTTCTAAATTCCAGTACTTGTTATCAGGCTAGAAAGAGGTATAGAACAGTTTCTAAGGTCACCGATGCTAATAGATAAGTACTTCAGTGTTATTTGTGATTACAGAGAGCATCAAAGTAAATTTCTCTTTCATGTGCAGTGAGACCAATTTGGTTGCTCGTTTAAAAAATGATTTTCAGGATAAAACTACTTGGCCTTGGATAGGAGTGTATTTTTTTTTTCTGTGTTAGCAAAAATTTTAAAGCTCTCAAAGGCCATTTGCTAATTTCTTCTTTGCTGCTCTTATGTTTGAGACTCCCTAGGTAACAAGACTTTATAAATGTGAATCCTAGTATGTCCTTGCATGTAACCTTTTCTAATAGGAAGAGCAAAGGACTAAAGATAATTGAAAATTCTAGTGCTGCTGACTTCCTTGGTGAAAATAGACAAGTCATTCGATTGCTGACTCCATTTCCTTCTTCTGAAAAAGAAAGATGATTCCTTTCCACTATTACTATATTAACTAATGACAACTGAAAATTACTTTCAAAACACCAGGAGCTCCTTAACCTCTATGGATAATTTGGTCCCATATGGCAATTAATTCAGCTTTTTGGAAGCCCCAAACTTCCATAGAAATTACAGCAAACCAATGCATGTGTCCTTTCAGGATGCTTTATGTCCTAAAGCCTGTTTAAGATATGATACTTTTTAAAAAGCAGAAAGGAATAATACCTAGTATATCCCTTTGTGTTCATAGTAGTTCAATTGAAAAATAATAATCTTTAGCTAAAATGCCTTTTCTTAAATGAAGGTAGTCCCTATCACTGGAGTGAATACATAGCATCATTCTAAACTTACTTTGCCTATGAGATTGAGCCATTCTAGGTTGAGAGAAAATTTTTCTCTCTAGGTTGAGAGAAAACTTTTCAACCTAGTGAGAGCAAGGCTAATGCTCAGTGTTGAGCATTATGAGGCCATATTCTGATGGAGAGAGGAATATTTCTTGGGAGTTTGGAGAAGCCCATCTTAGTTGTAGTACTACCACTAACGTCCCCATGTGAACTCAAGCGAGAGTCTTAGCCCCTCCAGGACTCTTTCCTAATCCGTAAAATGACAATTTTGAAGTCCTTTCTAGTTGTTAGTTTTAGGCTTCTAATATGCTTAGAATGTGGGCATTAACAAGGCATTCTTTTAGAAGCATAACTCCCCTTTATACAAACAATATTTTCATCTTTGCTGATTTTCTAAATTTATAATGAGGACATCATTTTGGCTATTAACAGAAAACAGACCCTTAAGGATCATGGAATACTTTGTGAGTCAATATTTTAACAAACATCACTAAGTGGTATTTCTTTTGTCTTATAAACTGAAAGTCTTGCTGTTAAGGTGCTTACTTTACTCAAAATATTTACATCAAAAATAGCACAGTTTTGAAGTACATTTTGATAATTCACAGCAGTTAAATAAATTAGCCTTTGGAAACAGCATTTTTCATTTTTATCATTATACATACAATTTTCTCTTTCCAATATGACATTTAGATATGATAATAAGCCATGCTATCTTTCAATAAAATGCCATTAGAAAATTATAGAGTTCCTTTGAAACTGGAAAATGTTATACTAGTATTTCCCACGTGAATCCATTTAGAAAGGAATGATTTTTAAATAATGAATTTAAAGGGTAGCATAAATTGTTCTGATACAATGAACATAATAAATCATATTTATTTACTTCCTTAAATTGTTAAGATAAGACATAGAAGTGAAACATGGCTGATACACAGAGACATTTGCATGTATTACACTATTTCCCTCCAATGCATAAGTTGCAAACATTAGTCAACTTTATAAACTCTATTATTTCAGACAGTCAGCCTGAAGTATATCAGGCATGTAGAGATATAAAACAAAAGCTATCACTCTAATATTAAAAAACTGTACAAACATTTTAGACAACCTGAATAAGTTACTGATTGAGCATATTGAAGAGTAATAATCCTAACGTCCTGGCAAAAGGGTTAAGGTATCTTCTTAAAATCATGAATCTAAGACCACTTTCAGTTTAAGGACTTGAAAAAGTATGACTAATTGGCTCTATAAGTAATTCCTCATCAGTTTTTCTAAGTTTTTGTTGAAATGACCCTGAAAATTTTTTTCAGGACAGCTTGTCTATTATGCCAGTAAAATTGGCTTATCAAAATGTTATAATATTGTTCAAGGAACTATTTTCCCAAATTAAGTTCCCTTGCTCACTACTCTAGTGAGAAGATTATTGTTGTATGTGCCTCTTGATGAGACTCATGGTTTTTCCCATCAAGCCCCTTAACTTTAATATTTACTGAAATAATTAAATTAATGATGAAGAATATGTTTTAGCCTTTGTAACAATTCTACATTAGAAATGGGCTCCAAGAAGTTGCCTTGAGATTAAACAAAAAAGGCCATTGAAGAGATGACACTTTTATAAGCAGATGGTGCTTTTTTGAGTAACAGCATGAGCAAGGAAGGTATATGAGTCCTTTTCTTCAAAAAGCTGTCGACATACACTTTGATTAATATTAATATTCTCTTCTGCCCTGACATGAGTGATCAGAGCAACAACTTCCCATGCCAATGGATGTAGGGGAACAGGTAGGGAGTTCAAGAAAACAGGAATACTAGAGAAGCATTTAACTACTCAAGACGTGATTATCATACCTCATTTTTTAAAAACCAAAGATCTCTCATATAAAACTATAGCATTAAAAATTATACAGGTTATGCATTATACAGGTTATGCATTTCTAGCTCATATTTTTAACTGTTTATTGCATTCATAAGCCACATTGAGAAATCATAAAAAGTAAAAATGCTTCTTTCTCTAGGAAGCACACATATTCTCAGCAACCAAATAGATAATATTCGAAAACAGAAAGATTTTACTTCTTTGTTCCTTAGTAGAGCCCCAAAGGCAAGGGACATTATCTGCTTAATATAATTTCCTTTTTGTCTACATTGTTATTTAAATGCATCTATAATATTTTATAATTGACGTGTAATAAATGTATTTATAGCATACATAGTGAAGTTTCTATATGTATAATGCATAGTGATCACATCAGGGTACTTAGCTTATCCATCTTCTCAAACATTTATCATTTCTTTGTGTTGAGAACATGCAATATTCTCCCTCTAACTATTTGAAATTAGATAGTCATCCGACAGTGGCATTGAACAGTAGAATTTATTACTTCCATCTAGCTATTTTTGTATTTTGTATTCTTTAACAAATCTCTACCTATCCCACCTCCACCCTACCTTTCCTGGCTTCTAGTAACCTCTGTTCTATTTTGTTATTAACACATTTACTGCCACACACAAAAAACAGAAACATTTCCTTGGGGCCATGGTGTTTTATTATGAAAATAGAATAAAAACTTCAAGTATAATTTAAAGGTCAACATAAATAGAAAAATGAAATGTTTTGACTTCTATTCATTTAATCCATATTTTTAGAATTAAATTGTCAACATTAATTGTAACAATAAAATTAATTGTAACATCAACTAGATTTTATATATGTTTCATGCAGCCCCAGAGTCAAATCTAGAATGAGTTAAATACAACTCTCATGGCAGTTAATGTGTTAATACTTCTATGGGATCAACTTGTTTTAGCTTACCTATATGAATGAGAACATATGGTGTTTAACTTTCTGATACTGGCTTATTTCACTTAACATAATGTCCTCTAGTTCCATCCATGTGGTCTTGAAAGACAGGATTTCATTCTTTCTATGGCTAAATAGTATTCCATTGTGTATATATAACACAGTTTCTTTATACATTCATCTGTTTTGGATACCTAGGTTGATTTTACATCTTAGCTATTGTGAATTGTTCTTCAATAAACATGAGGATGCAGATATCTCTTAAATGTACCAGTTTCCTTTCCTTTGAATAAATGCCCAGTAGTGGGATTCCTGGCCCATATGGTAGTTCTATTTGTTGTTTTTAAAATAATTCGCATACTGTTCTCCATAGTGGCTGTACTAGTTTACATACCCACCAATAGTGTATGAGTTTCCTTTTCTTCATATCCTTGCAAGTATTTGTTGTTTTTTGTCTTTTTCATAATTGCCATTCTGACTGGGGTAAGATAATATCTCATTGTGGTTTTTATTTTGTATTTTCCTAATGATTAATGATGTTGAGCATTTTTTCATAAATTTGTTGGCCATTTGTATGTCTTTTTTAGAGGAATGTCTGTTCAGATCATTTCTCCATTTTTTAATGGATTGTTTGTTTTGCTGTTGAGATGTTTGAGTTCCTCATATATCCTGGAAATTAATCCTCTATTGAATGATTAGTCTGCAAAATTTTCTCCCATTCTTTTCACTTTGTTGATTGGTTTTTGTTTGGGTTTTTGTTTTTTTTTCTGTGCAAAACCTTTTTTGTTTGATATAGTCTCACATGTTTATTTTTGCTTTTGCTGCCTATGATTTTGAGGTCTTATTCATAAGTTCTTTTCTCAGACCAATGCCCTGAAGCATTTCCCCTATGTTTTCTCCTAGTAGGTTTATGGCTTCAGGTCTTACATTTAGGTTTTTTATCAATTTTGAGTTGATTTTTGTATAGGGTGAGGGGTGTTGGTCTAGTTTCATTCTTCTGCATGAAGAATAGTGCCAGTTATTCTGGCACTATTATTTAAAAGACTGTTCTTTCCACAATGAAAGCTTTTGGTTACTTTGTTAAAAATCAATTGTAGACAGGTGAATTAATTTCTGTGTTCAGTATTCTATTCCATTGATCTATGTGTCTGTTTTTATGCTATTACCATGCTGTTTTTGTTACTACAACTTTGCAGTATAATTTGAAGTCTGGTGGGGATGCTTCCAATTTTGTTTTTTTAGCTCAGGATGATTTGGCTATTCAGACTCTTTTTTGGTTCCATAAAATTTTAAGATTGTTTTTCCTATTTCTGTGAAGAATGTCATTGGTATTTTAATAGGGATTGCATTGAATCTGTAGATTCCTTTGTGCAGTATGGTCATTTTAACAATATTAATTATTCTGACCCATGAGTATGGGATATCTTTCCATTTGTTTATGTCCTCTTTAATTTCTTTCATCAGTGTTTTGGGGTTTTTTTTGTAGTTTTATTGTGGAACTTTCTCTTCCTTAATTAAATTCATTCTGAGGTATTTTTTATAGTTATAAATAAGATCACCTTCTTGATTTGTTTTTCATCTAGTTCATCATTCGAATATAGAAGCACTACTGATTTTTGTGTGTTGCTTTTGTATCCTGCAACTTTTACTGAATTTATTTATCAGTTCTAAGAGTGTATGTCGCAGCATCCTTAGGCTTCTCTACATATAAGATCATGTCATCTACAAACAGGGCCAATTTGACTTCCTCCTTTCTAATTTAGATGCCCTTTATTTGTTTCTCTTGCCTAATTTCTCTGGCTAGGACTTCCAGTAGTATGTCAAATAAGAATGGTGAGATGGGCATTTTTACCTTTTTCCAGTTCTTAGAGGAAAAACTTTCATCTTTTCCCCATTCATTATGATGTTAGCTGGGGTGTTGTCATATATGGCTTTTATTGTGTTAAGGTACGTACTTTCTACACCTAATTTGTTGAGTTGTTATCATAAAGTCATGATGAATTTTATCAAATGCTATATTAGTTTTTCTTCATCTATTGACATGATCATGTGGTTTTTGTTCTTCATTCTGTTGATGCTATGTATCATGTTTGTTGATTTGTGTATGTTGAATTATCTTTGCATTGCTGGGATAAACTCCATTTGATAGTGATGTATTATCTTTTTAATCTGTTGTTAGATTCAGTTGCTAATATTTTGTTGAGGATGTTCATCAGGGATATTGGCTTGTAGTTTTCTTTTTTGTTGTTGTTGTTGTGTCCTTGACTGGTTTTGGTATTAGGGCTATGCTGGCCTTGTAGAATGAGTTAGGAAGAGTCCCTCCACCTCAGTTTTTTGGAATAGTTTGAGAAGAATTGGTATTAATTATTTTTTAAATGTTTGGTAGAATTCACCAATGAAGCCATCCAGTCTTGGACTTTCTTTGTTGGGAGACTTTTTATTACTGACTGGTTTCTTGGTTGGCCCAGGGGGTGTACCTGCAGGAGAAAGCCTACAGGACTATTTCTCAGGCCCTGGGCACTGGGCTGTAGCACCTCTGCCAGTCTAGGAGTGTGTGTGTCAGCTGCAAGGTGGCTCAGGGATCTCTTCTACTTCCAGAGGTTCAATGGTGGGTTCACTCTGGGTAGGGTGGCCAGATTGTTCCTCCAGCTAGAAGTGCAGGTGGTGGGAGTTGGTTTCCTTGGTGGGAAGGACCAGAATCACAGCCAATCCTAGGTCCAGTCTTCATGCAGCTGGTGTTGTGGCATTCATCTACTAGTGTAGTCTTGGTGGAATGGAGATAGAACCTCAGTGCTGGAGAAAGGTGCGGTGGCTACTGGCCACTTAAGGAGTGTGTACTCGAGAGGTGGCTTTGGTCTCAAGATAGAACCATGCTGTAGCAGCTTGGCCCACATGGACTGAGTGTGAGGTGAGAAGTGTACACTTTGTGTTCCTAACTTGGAACAATGTCGCTGTGTGAATTCCCAGTAGCTCTCCGAACTGGGCTCAGGGCTTGTGAGGACTGTGGGATTCTCCTATAGTAAGGACTGTAGATATCTGTGGTGGCAGTGGAAGCCAGTGGGGTTCTTCTGCTTCTCTCTTCCCTGCAAGGGGAAATCACATCTGTCTCTGGGCCAGTCTGAACCAGGTTGAGGAGGTGGGGCTGCAGATTTTGGGATGGGGGGACAAAATCACCCCCCATTTGACCACCCTGACCTCCTAAGCTTTCAGTCACCATAGGTGCCTCTCTAGTCCAGGGCTCCCCTTTCAACACTCCAGTCAAATGTTAGGTGTTTATGCCGGCCTTCATCCTTTCTTCCATCTATGATATTTTATTTTGTTAGTGTTTTTCTTTTCAATGATGTTGCTATTCAAGAAAATCAAAATGACAAAGTTAGGAAATTCTTTTTATCAGAGTTGACCATATGAAACTACCAATATTTGACCATTTTTAGCCCACTAAAATGATAATTGCATATGATTCAACCTATGATTTTTTTTTATAAGTCATCTCTGCTGCTGTGATTAGTACAGAGTACTTAAGAATTAGAACATTGTTTTCAAAATCATGCTACATTGTTTAATTTACAGAGGCTGAGTTTCTTTCTAGAAGTCCCATTGTTTATCAATTTCCATTATAAAATGTTACTAGTTTCATAAACATTATACCAAATTAATTTATTTGTAAGCTTGTTTTTATAAGCCTCAGCTCTTTGCTTTTTTTTTGTAATCTTAGCAGTATTACACAGCTATACATATAAGTAAGGGATTTTATATCTCAGCATTATTGACATTTTGGGCTAGATAATTCCTTGTTGTAGTGAGCTGTCTTGTGCATTATAGGATGTTTAATATCATCACTGGCATTTATCCATTGGACACTAATAGTGTATCATACCTACTAACCCCTGAGTGGAGACCATCAAAAATGTCAAGACATTACCAAACATATTCCCAGGGGAATGGGGGGAACAATACCACCGCCCATCTGAGAACCATTGATATAAATAGAAAAATAAATAAATACAAAATTATTTGTGATAACAACACTAAAATTATATTAGTATCAGGCATAGAATGTTATGAAATATTGAAAATGAACCCTACCTTCCTATAGTTTCACTTCCAAGAGAAAAGTTTACATGCAGCAAAAAAATTATCACAATTGGCATTTGACAAGACTTTAAGCTTTACAAGGGCAGGATTTGCCAAAATCTGATTGATTCAAATGCTATAATAAAACCAAATTGTATAAAATAATTTACCCACATTCAATTAAATACTTCAGGTTCCTCTCTAATGCTCACAATTTAGAAAAATTATTTTTTTTCCTTCAAAGAAGCAGAATATTAAGCATTGTGGGATAATTAATTCACTGGGAGAAACTGGCTCATCCAGATGTATAACTTTGTTATTGTTTTAAGATGTTAGAGTTAGTAGATTTATTGAAGCTGGGAAAACAGCGTTCTCAGTTTGTTTCCACACATTGTTGACTGGCACTTTTTACATTAGATGCTAAGTTGTTATAATAGCCTCAAATGTAATTACTTTATGTATAATACAATAAATTTTCTATCTATTTATATAATGCCTTGGGTTATAATAGTAAAACATGGCATTATATTAAGAGAGAAAACACAAAAACAGATTTTATGTAAAATGAACATCTATAATAGAGGACTGATATTACATTGGTAATATGATACAAGGGTACATTGTGAAATTGAATGCACCACAAAAGAGTGTAGGCTACAGGCAAAAATAGAGGTGCTTTTGAGAACTAGAAGTCACAAATTTGATTGTCTCTCCAAATAGCGGCATTTTTACATTACAAATTCTGTCAACATGCTTTCATTAACTATTAAAAATAAAGGGCATGACATTCTTTAAATTCTGTCTTTGTGGTAATCACTAACAATAGACTCTATCAACACAATGCTATATTGTCATCCTGCTGCCATTGACATGATCACTATTCCCCAAGTGCTTCCAAGAGCCAAACACTGTTCTTTGACTTCCTGCTTATTGAGGAAAGAGCCAGAAACAACTGAACTATATCAGTCCACAAGGTGCTGTCATCTCTACATCCTCAGATGCCGTAAGTGGACATTTGAAATGCAGGGAATATTGGAAATTTTGTGCAAAAGAAAAAAATTAGCAAATATTGGGAAGATATAGAATCTAGAATTGCTAAAAAAGAAAAAAAGAAATTAATACAAATAGTAGACTTCTGGGATTATTATAAAACAGTAGACCTTTACAATGTTTTCAAACTGTGTTCTACAAACCACTAGGGGATCATGAAGTTTATTTAGTGGATTATAACTAGCACTTTTTTTTATTATAGCAGAGTATATGATATGTAGTAGTATTAATATTTCATCATACTTTCTTATTTATATATACAAATGATGGGTATGATAAAAAAATTATTTCTTAATGTAGACTGGAGTGAAAAATGTTTGGAAGCCATAATAAAGGAATCAATATATATGTCTCTCTCCCAAATTGGTGATACTATTCAATATAATTTCAATTTATTTTTAAAGAAACAGATGGTTTCAGTTGTGCATTGAATAGTTATATTTACCCATGGCTACAGATTATTCCTATGCCCTTGATCAAATAGTTACCTTGAACAAATGTACAGTTGAATCCAAGGAGGAGAAGACAAGGAAGGGAGAGGGAACAGGTACACATCATTCACATGTCAGTCTAGTGATGGGCTGTTTGTGTTATCTTCATATTTAAATAACAGTACATCATTATTATGAAGAATTAATTAGGACAACATTTTTTCAATTCAAAGAGAATTGAGACATATGTACTAAGAGAGTACAAAACAGAGGATATGTTCTCTCCTTTAAGAAAATTAAAATCTAACAAGAAATGCAACAATTATATTGTTAATTGTGGTGTGATTTTAAAAAGAGGGAAATATGAAATGCCATTTGAGCACTTAGAAGGAGCATCTATATCAGTCTACAGGTTTTTATCTATTTTTGTCAAAACACTTTTTGGTATAAAGAGAAATTGTAGGAATGTTTTGAACCAAGGAAGGATTTTACTCATATAAATTCATTTGCAAATATCTATTGACTCTGTTGTCTGTAGTGTTATGAGATGTGATTGCTGACAAAGTGCAGTTTAAAACAGTTTAAATACAAGTGCAGTTTAAAATTTCTTTATACTTAGCAGCCTCCCCGCCCCCTGCAGGTATATGTTTGCGATTGAGGAGACTGAACAAGGTCAAGAGTGTTCTTCGTTCACTCTAGACCTCTCAGGTCCTAGTAATTCATTTCCATTCACCAGTGGATATCAAGTTGTGGATTTCGAGTCCTCACTACATTTTAAAAGAATGTTACTGATCATGTTGTAATATTTGGATTCCGTTGACAGATGCAACAAATGCGAAAAATAAATTTATCATGCCATTGGGGACTGCTGTCAGCTTTTAAAGCTTCCTCTTTAATAATGAGTGTTCTCATTTATGTCCTTAAGCTGTCTCTTCAGAATCTGAAAGCTTCAATAATCCTATAATCACCACAGATGTTCATCAATATGGGTTTATCTCTGCATTTATTAGAAACATAGTATCTATTTGCTATAACATATAGTATTAGCCTCTACTTATGAAAACTCTACAACCAGAAAGTTCAAGTAGTCTGAATTAGTTTTGCTATAACGGATACCAATAATAGTGAGGATGCAGAAAATCAGCAAGAGTCCATAAATTTCAAAACTATAAAATGAAGTCTATTTGTATTAAGTACTTCATTTATTCTTTGAGAATTGATGATTTATGAACATAACTTTCACAAAATAAATACCAGTAATTAAAACACCCAAGTAACCAAACAACCCAAATCCCAGGGAATCTGGAAAATTCAAATGTAGTCTATTAAAACCAAACATATTATTATTAATGAAGCAGACAAATGCCTTTGAAAACACTTTGTTAAATGTTAGAATGCTATGTAAATATAACAATCCTGTTCTACTTATATTTTTAATAATTATGAATATGGTGATAAATAATGATCATAATAACTAATTAATTGTTAGTAACTAACTAATTGTTGGCCATCACTATCATTTATCAGTTATCAGTTATCATAATAACTAACTAATTGTTGGCCATCAATATCATTTATCGGCACTTAGTATGTGCCAAGCACAAATTATCTCATTTATTTTCCATTCTTGGGATACTTCACTAAGGAGAATGGTCTCCAGTTCTATCCAGATTGTTACAAAAGGAATTAATTCATTTTTTATGGCTGAGTAGTACTCCATGGTGTACATATGCCACATTTTATTAATCCATTCATGTATTGATGGACACTTGGGTTGTTTCCACATCTTTGCAATTGTGAATTGTGCTGCTATAAACATTCAAGTCCAAGTGTCTTTTCGATAAAATGATTTTATTTCCTTTGGGTCGATATCCAGTAGTGGGATTACTGGGTCAAATGGTAGGTCTTCTTTTACTTCTTTGAGGAATCTGAATCCTATTTTCAAATTGGAACTAACAGAACTCATGTGCACAGATGTAAGTAAAAATCAATGGAAACCAAACAATTGGGAGGGGGGAGGAAAGATGGGTGAAATCATACATAATGGCTACAATGATGTACACTATGTGGGTGATGGGCACACTTACAACTTTTGTGTCAAATAGTACATAAACTACCCATGTAACCCAAACATTTGTACTCCTGTAATATTCTGAATAATTTTTTTAAATTACCTCATTTATAATCCTATTAATAACTCCATTAGGAAAATATTTTGATTTTCCCTGAATGTACAGACTAAGAAACTAGGCCTTGGGGATTTAATGCATGGTGACACAACTTGTAAATGGTAGAACCGAGATTTACATTGGTTCTCTAATGTCTATTGCCAAAGCCCATATGTGCACTTTTAGATCCCTAACCATTTCACATATAGATTTGTATAAGATAAAATTTCAAACCATGTTATTATGTAAACTTTCAAGCAGAGAAAGTAGTGCAACAAACGACCCTCCTTGTGCACATTGCCCAGATTGAAGTTACCAACGTTTTGCCACAATCGCTTGGCCTAATTCTTTAAAAAAAAATTTATTGATGTGTTTTAAAACAAATCACTAATATCATATAATTTCCTCTAAATATATACTTCCATATATATCTTCTAAAAATAAGGACATTTTCCTCCATAATCACAATGTTATCATCACACTTAACAAAATGGGTACCTAGTCATTATTGAGTTTTCCTCAATTTTCTTAAATATCTCTTTTTGGGGGTTAATTTGTTTGACTCAGTGTTAAAAGAATTCTCATACATTGCATGTTGGTCTTGCATGGACATTGCATGTCTCTTTAGGCCTCCTTTGATTTAGAAGCGTCCCCCCTAATTGTTGTTAAAGAAATGGAATCAATAGTCCTAGTGTAGATTCCCCCATTTCGGGGGGGAATCTTACTGCTTCTAAATAATGTCATCTACCTTACCTCTTGATAGCTTCTTTAAAGGTTCACTAAATCTAAAGGACCAATTAGATTCATGTTCAACTTTTTTGGCAAGAAGATTTCATAGGAGGTTTAGTATACTTCAATATTGCATTACAACAAAAGGCAAATAGCCTGGTTGTTTCACTTCTAGCTACCTAAAGTTGAATCAATCAGTTAAAAGATAACAATCTAACCCTTTTATTATAAAGTTTCCAATCACGTGTTAAATGTTTTAATACATAATGATGATCATTTCCTGAATCAGCTGTCTCGTAAGTTTAATATAATCATTATTCAATTCCATCTTTTTTCTATTTATTTATAGATTTCTGTTTATTTATACTTATTCTTTATATTCACTCAATATTTTAACTGGAATTCTTCTCTACAGAAATTTTTCCTTATCAACTAGGAATCTGATACACTGTTTACCCTCATAGTATTCATTCAAGACAGATAGGATGAATGATTTTATTCTTTCCCATTAATTAGCAATTTCCAAAGTAAATAATTGGGGCCCCAGTTACCTTTTGGTAACAAATGAGATTTTTCAATTTTATTTTTTTCTCATTTTTGATATCATTGTGAATTCATACATTTATATATATTGAATGTGTTCAGTCAATTTGCCTGTAGGAGCCTGTCAGGTTGGCTCCTTGTTTCCATTTGATAGAACTCATTGGTTCCTAATAGTTCTCTTGGTTTCTGGATAACAAGATGCCCCAGGTTTTTCATGTACTTTTCCTCCCCTGGTCCTGAAATCAACCATTTCTCAAAGAATTCTTGTTCCTTATAGCCAGAAATGGTGCTAAATAAGTGTGATCACTTCTGGATTTCTTTGCTTCTAGGCCTTTTTAGGAAGGAAAAATAAAGTTGGGGCGTGATCTTTTAACATAAGTGTATTATTTAACTTGCGACATGCTCTATCCAATCTTGCAGCATTCTCACTTTATTCTAAGAGAGGAGCATATTAAATTAGGACCTATAATAGATGTATGATTCCTTAAGAAAGATTTTCATGTTAAGCTTTTTATGTTGATACCTCACTTCCCATTTATGTTCGTACCTCAAAGGGACTTTTATTATTTTAAGAGGAAGTCAAGGATAAGAACTTGGCTTATGCTACCAATTAAACTAAATTTTTTTCCAAGTATCACTAAATACCATATCCCCCATAGAGTTAGTAGCTAAGATGTTAAATATTTATATAAAAAGAAAAACAACTATATATTTGTTTGGATGTCAAACTTAGTTTGCATTTGAAATTCCTTCTTTTTTTTTTTTAAGACAGAGTTTCACTCTGTTGCCCAGCCTAGAGTGCCCTGGCATCAGCCTGGCTCACAGCAACCTCAAACTCCTGGACTCAGGCAATCCTCCTGCCTCAGCCTCCAGAGTTGCTGGGACTACAGGCATGTGCCACCGTGTCCGGCTAATTTTTTCTATATATTTTTAGTTGTCCAGCTAATTTCTTTCATTTTTTTTAGTAGAGACGGGGGTCTCACTCTTGCTTAGGCTGATCCGGAACTCCTGAGCTCAAACGATCCTCCCACCTTGGGCTCCCAGAGTACTAGGATTACAAGCGTGAGCCATTGCACTGGGTCTAGAAACACCTTTTTTATGTTTTGAGTTAAGGAGACTAAGACCTCATCTGTGAGTGTTAGAAAACATAATAACTCATGATTTTTTTTTTTTTTTTACTTAAGCAACTTCCCTGTCAGAAAAAGGTGAGGCAAAGGCTTTGCAATGTCGCTTGTGCTTTCATTAATTTTTGTCTTTGCCAAGATCTTAATTTCTATATTGTTGCAATGAGTTTCACAGTCTCTTCCCTTTGGCCTATGATGTTTTAGCAGACAGGAAGTGCCGGCAGTTAAGAGCAATTGCTCCTGAATTCTCCTGGAGCAACAAAGTGCTCCCATTTTCTCAGCCATTCGCCAAGCTCTCCATCTTCATAGAGGAAATATTAAAGGAAAAAAAATATGCCATTTTAGAAACTGTCCACTATTTCTACTGTGGGAAAAGCAAAAAGAAGCAGTTTCTGTTTTCTCTGTCAAAAGCTGTACATTTTACTCAACTATAATATGTGACTCCACTATTTGATTCAAACATTTTAAAACGATTTGAAGCCTCATTTAACTCCCAAGCTTTTTATTAACTATAATAGGATCTCTATTTCAGGAGACTGTCTACATTTCTCTTCAAGTAAGTAACAACTACACCTTGTTTAACAAACAGCAACAACAAATAACTTAAAATATATACAGAGCAAGAGGCAAATCTTCCTTTCTCGAAGCAAGCACTATAGCCAGTTTCCTATGGATCCCTTCAGAAATTCAAATACAGATAACTTGCATTTAAGTTAAAATTGGTTGCTTCTTTTTAATGGATGATTTTTAGAGGGGCAAAATATGGGAAATAATCAATACTTTGGACAAAGCTCTGAGTAGGTTTTAGAATAGAAGACTTCTCTAAATCCCTTATGTGCATTGAAGAATTATTTTTCTATTCTAAATGTTATATCTAAAACATATCTATACTGGTTTAGTGATATTTAGTAAAGATTAAAATGTATTTATCAAGAGTATAACAAATAAATAGTTCTTTTTAAGGTATTATTTTTATTTTTTATTATTTTATTTTTATATAAGAAAACAAAAATTCCCACAAGTCTAACCACCAAATAACTAGCTCTTAACAGAAAGGATTAATTTCCTTTAGATAGAAACATAATTTTCTGTTTTTAAAAGATCAACCATTAATTTATAGCACTTATTTGACCACTGTACATATTCTTATCTGTGTAAATAATTGAGGCGCCTAATACAAAACAGCCCTGTCAACTTAAACCTAAAATGGAAATGTTTTACCATTTTTATTCTTTCTCCACAGTTTCCATGGAAACATGATGGTTATGACAATGGAGGAAAGAATGATGACTGTTATTCAAAGATAAAAATGATCACAAGACTAAATACTTAGGATTAGAAAGCACTTAAAAAGCACCATGGAATTAATATTTGAGTTATTTAAGTAGTAAAGAGAAAATTAAGTACATATTTTGTATATAAGGTAAAAAATTAACAAGACTAATGTTGTCTCCTAAAGTTTTCATTTATGTGGCCTTTGTCTCTGATTTTAATAATGTGAAGCTAAATACTGGAACAACATTTAATTAATGAAGCTCAATATGAGAAAAAAAGAAAAGAAAGTAAATTGCAATTGAGCTATCAGGCTAAGGGACTTGAAAAAATAATCTTTTTTTTTCCTGTAATGTTTTACCTATTGATAATATTAAAGCACAATAAAAAGCTTTATTATCCAGGTAATGACATTTTCACTTTTCAAATGAAATATGACAGAATTAAATATCCCAAAGCATCAGTCACTTGCATCAAGGTAATAAAACAGAACCTTTTACTATCTGAGCTAATTAGTGTGAAATAATTAGGGAGACCACCTGAGGGCTTTGCTTATGGTGACACTTGTGATAATGAATTGCAATGGTCTGTTATGTGTAATGGTTAAATGTGTTAGAGATGGTTTACCATAATGGATGTTTAGAGATTTTGTGATGGCAAAGAAATAGATCACATCATTTGGTAAACTGATATTTTTTGACATAACTCCTATCTCAATGACATAGGGAAGACGTATGCAAAGTGGAATGCACCTGGTGCCCAAACAATTCAAAGTGGATCTGGTTTAATGCCTCTGCCTTTCATGTGTGCTTGCTTGTTTTCTCTTTAAAACTCACTCAATTTTGTGAGTTGGATTTTTTCCTAAGTAACAGAATTGGAGTAAGTTGAGGTCCTAAGTCTCTGAACTTCTCTATCTTCTTTTCATTTTTACTATAAGACACAACTAGACTTAGTCAATATGTGCTGAGTTTACTATATTACTGCAGTATTCCAGCACACAGTGTGTTTTTAAAAGCCTGAGATTTATTTACAACCTTTATTAAGCTAAAACTTAATATTTTAAGTTTATAACCTTTATTTACAACCTTTCAAAATTAAGCTAAAACTTTTTAATTTTTAATTTAATTTTAGTAATCACTTGGAAGTAATACTTCACATCTAAGTCCATTCTTATTGATTTCTAATTGCAGAATGTCTGAATGACAATCAAGTTTTAATTTTAATTAAGTATGTTTATTAATTTTGAATTAATTAAATACATATATTTATGGATTAATTGACCATAATGGAATCATCTAAATTAAAAACTGATAGTCACTCAGATATTTGTTAGCAACATTTTGTGTTAACACATATGCATTGGTTATAGTCAGGGAAAACATCTACCCCCATGATTTTCATGATTTCTCTTCTGTTTTGAGAAAATGAAAATTGATCTCAATTAGTGATATACATAATGGTTGATTAAACATGCAGAGAAATTCTATAAGGATCATAGTTGAGTCTTGTCTTTGTTAACATCTTAATTACCTAAAAGATGCATTCAACAAATCAGTAATGCAAAATGTAGGTGTTATTACCTAGGAAATATTACAAACCTGAGAGGAAAAGAATGCACAAAATGGAGCAAGTTGGAGAGGAAATTAATTAAAACATAAATTAGAAAAACAAGGCTCACAGGCTTGCACAGTCATCATCTGAAACCCATATATTTACCAACAAGGAAAGATATTCATTTTGGTATGATGAAAGCAGGAGGTTTGGGAATTGTCTAAAGAGACTCCAGGGTGTGTGTGTTAGCTAGTAAATTAGATGTGAACTTGCTAATACGGCATTGCACTGCAGCAGAAATAAAGCTGATAATATTGGGGATTTGTGGACAGATGGGTTCTATTAGATGTAGGTAATAATAATATAAATACAACTTCCCCAGGTAAAGGATTTTCAAAATATTTTATATACTTGAGTCAATATTTCAAAATATCTTTGAAACAAGTTATTTTGATAGTTTTGTATTGAGTAAATCCACAAGGATTATATGTTATGTTATAGAAGTTACTTAAATAATACAGAGTTCCCATAGAATTTTCTCCTACCACGTTAGTGAAGTCGCATCTCTAAATCTGTGTTCATTTTAGACAATAATTATTTTAGGCAATAATGACAGCAGTAATAGTTATAGCAAGTGTGATGGAGGTGCTTACTGATTACATTGTGTAGGTTCACTACAATCTTACTAGAAAGACACTTTTATAATTTTAATTTTATGAATAGGAAACAGACACAGAGCAGTTAAATGACTTCCACTAGTCACACAGCTAGCAAGTGAACTAATCCACAGTGTGAAGATAGATCTAAGAGTCGGAGGTAGTTCATTGCCAAAAATGAGTTTTTCAATTCACAGATCAGGAAATAGGATATTGCTTGTATTTCACCAGCAATAACAGGGAAACAGTTTCTGTAAAATTGATCCAATATCTCTGAGTCCTCTATTAAAGTTGTAAATTAGGATATTGGAGGACAGTTTAGGGGGAGAGCATTCTTTTGGTTAGCTTTTCTTTTGTTTTGCTTTGTTTGCTATTATTTTTTGAAGAAGGTGATAGAAAAAGAACTAAAATATTTCCCAGCTTTTAAAATAATCCCTTTTTCAGATATTCATGCAGTCAGTTTCACAAATGAGAGATTATATACCTATAATGCTTTTTCGTATGCAGAAATTTTAAAAGTAAAGTTTATTAATAAAATAATTGTAGATTTACCAATTACATTAACCTTTAAACGATTTTGTTCTACACATAAAGTGACAAGCTGAAAAAAAAAATCTAGGTGATTTTTCTGGGAAGGGATGGGCAGAATTTCTTGAGACACAAGAAAAATGCTTGAATAGAGAGGAAACCATCAACATTAACCACTCTGATATTCATCCCCAATCCTCAAACCATCAAGCAAGCACATTGGACACCACCTGGAACAAAGGTTGGCAGGAGAAAGCCCGTGAATAAAGGAGATCCTGATTTTTTCTTGATTCTCTTCTGATAAGTTGACACTCCTTGAAGTAGAAATATGTTTTTTAATTTTGTTAACTTAAGATCTACACTGTGGGCTTGTCTTCAGTACATAGGAATTAAAATGATCTGATATTGGTCACATTATCTTTCAGCTGAAAAGTTTTAAAAAATAATTTCAGGAGTATTAAAAATCAATGTTAGAATATGTAAACATCTTACTTTTTAAAAAATTGTATTTCAAACTATGAAACACTGAGGAAGGAAATAGCAGAGGATGTAAACAGATGGAAATCCATTCCATGCTCGTGGATCGGCAGACTCAACATCATTAAAATGTCTATACTACCCAAACTGATCTACAGATTCAATGCAATACCTATTAAAATCCCATCAGCATTCTTCACAGATATAGAAAAAATAATTTTATGCTTCATATGGAACCAAAGAAGACCCCGAATATCAAAAGTAATTCTAGGCAACAAAAACAAAATGGGAGGTATTAATATGCCAGATATCAAACTATACTACAAAGCTGTAGTAATTAAAACAATCTGGTATTGGCACAAAAATAGGAATATTGACCAATGGAACAGATCTGAGAATCCTGATATAAAACCATCCTCATATAGCCATCTAATCTCTGACAAAGCAGACAAAAACATACGCTGGGGAAAAGAATCCCTTTTCAATAAATGGTGCTGGGAAAACTGGATAGCCACTTGTAGAAGGCTAAAGCAGGACCCACATCTTTCACCTCTCACAAAAATCAACTCACGCTGGATGACAGACTTAAACCTAAGGTGTGAAACTATTAGAATTCTAGAGGAAAATGTTGGAAACACTCTCCTAGACATCAGCCTAGGCAAAGAGTTTATGAAGAAGTCCCCAAAGGCAATCACAGCAGCAACAAAAATAAATAAATGGGACATGATCAAACTAAAAAGCTTCTGCACAGCCAAAGAAAAGTCATGAAAGTAAACAGACAACCTACAGAATGGGAGAAAATTTTTGCATCCTACGCATCTGATAAGGGGCTGATAACTAGAATATACTTAGAACTCATGAAAATCAGCAAGAAAAAAATCAAATAACCCTATTAAAAAGTGGGCAAAGGACTTGAACAGAAACTTTTCTAAAGAAGACAGAAGAATGACCAACAAACATATGAAAAAATGCTCAACATCTCTAATCATCAGGGAAATGCAAATCAAAACCACAATGAGATATCACTTAACTCCAGTGGGAATGGCCTTTATCAAAAAGTCTCCAAATAACAAATGCTGGCGTGGATGCGGAGAGAGGGGAACACTCCTACCCTGCTGGTGGGACTCCAAACTAGTTCAACCTCTGTGGAAAGCAATATGGAGATACCTTAAAGCGATACAAATGAATCTACCATTTGATCCAGCAATCCCATTGCTGGGCATCTACCCAAAAGATCCAGTGACACTCTACAAAAAAGACACCTGCACTCGAATGTTTATAGCAGCACAATTCATAATTGCAAGGCTGTGGAAACAGCCCAAGTGTCCATCAATCCAAGAATGGATTAATAAAATGTGGTATATGTATACCATGGAGTACTATTCAGCTCTAAGAAACAACGGTGATATAGCACATCTTATATTTTCCTGGTTAGAGCTGGAACCCATACTACTAAGTGAAGTATCCCAAGAATGTAAAAACAAGCACCACATATACTCACCAGCAAACTGGTATTAACTGAGCAGCACCTAAGTGGACACATTGGTACTACAGTAATAGGGTATTGGGCAGGGGGGAGGAGGGAGGGGGCAGGTATATACATACATAATGAGTGAGATGTGCACTATCTGGGGGCTTGTCATGCTGGAAACTTAGACTTGTGGGGGGGGGGGTATTTACTGAAACCTGAAAATCTATACCCTTATAATATGCCAAAAAAAATAAAAATATTTATTTCAGAATATTATGGGGGTACACACGTTTTAGTTATGTAAATTGCTTTTGTACCATTTGAATCAAAGTTGTAAGTGTGCCCTTCACCCAGATAGTGTGCATTGTACCTGTTAGGTGTGAATTTACTCATCACTTGAGCCCCTTCACCCTCCCACCTGCTTGATTGCCAGTGAATGTTATTTCCATATGTGCACCTAAGTGTTGCTCAATCAGTTCCGAATTAGTGGTGAGTACAGGTGGTACTTTAAACATTTTATCTATCATCCCCTAAAGTTTTAAAATTAATAACATTTTTCTTAAATATAATTTTTTCCTTCAAATTTCTTCTAACATTTCAAAATATAAAATTACACATAACTTCTGAAACTCCATGATATTTTTAAAAATAAGGTGTTTTTTTTTTTCTTTTTCAAGTTTTTGTGTATGTCTTAGTAAAATTAAGTAATCAGTGTTAGATCTCAGAGTTCTATATTGAAGCTTGGTTCATGATATAATCTCTAAAGATGCAAAAGAATTGGATTCCTTCCTTTGCACTTGTGAAGCATACATTCCACCCCAGCATGAGAGATGAGCTCATGCTGGACTTCAACAGTGGGCTGGATAAAAATAAGTAAACATGTCAACTGAGGACAAGATTATACCCAGTGACTCTACTGCTTGCTGTTTCAAAGCACGTTTTGATACAATCTGAAGGAAATTAACGGAAGAGAAACATTACACGTGACAAATGTGTCCTTATGCAGACTATAGAAAAAGCTTCATCTGGTATGAGAAAAGCTCCCCAGTACAAGTCACAACCCTGTCCATGAAATGTCCATATGACTGATACACTAATAACATTTATTCTGGTTGTTCTCCTTGCTAGATCAGAGCCCCATATGGTTAATCCATTTGAAAACTTTGACTAAATCTTCAAATACCAGCATGGTTACACTAAATCAGTATGTTACACTGACAGAACTTTAGAAGTAGGAAAGAGATCTCCAAGTCCACCTCTTTCATTTTGTAGAATAGGACACACTTCGTTATGGTAGAGATGTGGACTGAGTCATCTTAATGCTAGACTTCATGGAGACTTAAGAAATATGGCTTTTGAATATTGCTACATTCAAAAATATAGAACCAGTACAAAGCTTCTTCCTGCTGGTGACAGGTGCTCTGGGATGCTTAATGTACCTATTCTGGTCACTGTGGGACCATTTAAAACAGTGAAGCAGTTAATTTACAATATGGCACACAAAGAAATGTCTTAGAGCTCCATTTTACACACTGGGAGGACACCACATAGCATTATTTCATTACTTATGTCACGTAAACTTTGAGTATGATTCTATTCACATAATGCTGACAGAAAAATACAAACATAATGTTATATATATTCAAATAGTTTATTACATTTTGCCTGATGTCTTTGTGTAACTCAGCTACTTTATCACTTTTTAGATAGATACGCATTAAAACTCGAACATCTGTAGTATATGGTTTTGAGATACTAAATTTGAAAATTGCATCTCTTAAGGGTATAATTACTTGACTTAATTGGCATACAGTTTGATAAATATTTGTTCTATAGAAAGAAATAATTTGTTTGAGAACTTCATTGGTGACTGATAGACACAGTTTTTATGACTGAGCATCCTGAAAATGAGCCAAAGACATTGTGTTTACAATAGCACACACAGTGTAATCTAACTGAACAGAAAGGAAAAATAATAATTTTGTAATGTCAGAGAACTATTTCAGGAAGGGAAAAACAATGAAAAAATAGAACCAAGAAAACCTATAATAATCAGAGTGATAATAAAATTACTAATGACATTGTATTAGTTTCCTGTGGCTGATGTGACAAATTACCACAACCTGGGTGGTTTGAAATAAGAGAAATTTATTCTCTCCCAGTTCTAGAGGCCAAGAAGTCCTAAGTTAGTATTGGTGGGCCAATCAAGGTATCAGCGGGGCTACAATCCCCCTGGAAGTTCTAGGGGATAATCCATGGCTTGCCTCTTCCAGAGTCTGGTGGCCACTAGCAGTTCTTGGTTTGTGTCTGCATCACTCCAATATTTACCTTACCTCTAGCTTCAATTTATCTTTTCCTCTCTGTGTGTGTGTATGTGTGTGTATGTGTATAAGTTCACTCTGTTTCCCTTTTTAAAGAATACTTATGATAGCATTTAGGGTTCACTTGGATAATCCAGGCTAATCTCCTCATCACAAAACCTTTAATTTAAATCCTACCTGCGAAGACCCTTTTTCCAAACAAGGTACCATTTACAGGTTTCAAGGATTCAGACTTGATACCTTTGAGGAACCATTTTTCAGCCCACTACAGGGAAGTTAACTGATTAAGATAGCACAGCATATCATGACCACTGTTCCCTTTCAAACTGCAGAGAATGCTGCTTTGAACACACCCAACATGACGTTTGATGAGGGATGCAAGTGGATTCCAGCCATCCTTGCTCTGTCTTTTTTTTCACAACTCTGTTTCCACCCTGCTTCCACTGTTTTTCTTCTTAGGTTCAATGTAAAGAGCAGCAACCACATTCTGTAAATTTTTCAGCTGTTTATCTTCAAACCTACCATTTTGACCTTGGCATTCCTTTTGTAGACCACTTAACTACTTATTGTATCAAAGATTCTCCTTGTCTTCTTAAAGGGAAAAAAAAAATCTAGAACTTGCTGGACTCTATACTCCCAAATATCAAACCCATCTTCACACCAAATTTATGCCTGCCACATATTCTAAACAGACTCCCTGCATTTGGTGTCCTCAGTTAGAAAATTCCAAAAGGCCATTGACCATGCCCAGCATGACCCATAGAAAACCTGTGTTTGTTTTTGTTTTAGGGAAAATTCTCAAAGACTGTATTGACTATCTTCTCTTAAATATCATCTGCAGGGATCTGCTTGCCAAGAACTAGCCCTGCCATACATAGGTGGTTCAGACTAGCCTGAGCCCCACAAAAGGAGACTATGAAACATCTATCTGTTCTTGAGTTTCCCAGCCTAAAGCTTCTTCCCTGGAATTACTCCATGTCCTGGGTACAGTCTATCTCCCTCCAAATAAACATACCTCACATGCATAGGGGAGATTCCTCAGGTCCCTTTAGAGGTTGCAGACCCTGGGAAGCAGCAAAGTGTTTGTCCTAGAACTGAAGTACCTCTTGTTTGTTCCTTGTTCACACTTTTCACCTTTGCCAAGCTACAGGCTCATTTCATTCCATTGGAATAAATAGATGAACTTTATCATAGGGAATATTACTAGTGTAACAGTTACTGACTCTCTTACACTTCCCAAGGAGTCGTGTAAAATGCATAAGGTCAGGAAAAAGTACTTCAGATTTATGAGTATATCCTTTCAAAATATTTAATTGGAATTAAACACTTGCTTTGTGCCAGGTACTGAGCTAAGCATTTTATTTGCATTCTTTCATCTAATCCTTTCTGTTGGAATCTATTATTTTTATTGTCTTCATTTCCCAGGTGAGGAATCTTAGGCTTAGAGAGACTAGGTGACTTCACAGGTAGCTTTGGCATTAACTACTACCTAGTCAGCAGTGGAGTCAGGATTTGAACCCAAGCAGAATTCATCTGTTTAACCCCAACCGTACTGTCTTGAGACCTTAGTTAGGATCTTGTTATGGCCGTGGTTTCAGTCTGGAAATGTGCATGAATCACTTGAATGTGAAAGTATCTCTTGTTTATGCTACAAATGGCAGGCACTCAAAATAAGAAAGCATTCCTTTTTAAAATTGCTTCCGAATCCTCAGTTTGTAGCTTAACATGGGTTATAAAACATGTAAACTATGATGTTTAAGATCCTGTCATAATGTAGAAGTAATAACAAAAACTCTTCTGCAAATAATTCTATATAGCATAAACTCTTTCCCTATCATATTTCTCACATCACATAAGTGTGTTATGGTAAAATGTTTTACTCTAGCATCATACATCTGCATATTTAGATAGCTGAGTTCATCTTTAAATCAGCATTATCAAATCTACGTATGAGCAACTGAAGCAAATCCACAACCACTCAGAGCTAACACTAGGACACTTAGACACCATTAATGCTCTACTGGGAGTTTCAAGTAACACTATATCCATTAAGGAAAAGGAAATTGTAGAAAGATGATCTGTAAGACAGGAAAAGTGAAATGGCAAATTATTTCTGGCATACTGGCAATGATTTTTCCATTTGGTCAAGAAATATTAGCTATATTTGTTCTTTTAACAGCCTATTTCCATTATTATCATATAATTTATATATTCTATGTAATATATGTTAAATATAAGTTTATATATAGGTAGATAGATAGATAAATAGATAGATATATCTCCTAATGAAGCTTGACTAAAGCTAAATCACTAGCCTCACTTCGAAACACAATCATGCCTGATATGAGACCTTTATTATTTATGGGTCTTTAAAAAGTTTACCTCTAAATATTTTGGTTGGTTTTTTGGTTTGTTTTTATCTTAAATTTTTTAATAATGTAGAAAATATGCTTCAGAGAGAAAGAAAATTAATTCAGAACTTTTCCAACTACACTATATTTGGGGAAAATCACTAATTAAAGACAAATTTTATTGACAAGATGCCATTCATTAAGCTTCTCATACCAAGTGGGATATTGAAGTAGAGCAGGGGTCCACAACCTTTTTCTGTGATGGACTTGATAGTGAATATTTTCAGCCCTGAAGGCCTGCTCAACTCTGCTGGCGTAGCACAAAAGCATTGTAGACAATATGTGAACAAATGAGAATGGCTTTTTTTCAATATAGTTTTATTTATGGAGCCTAAAACTTAAATTCATATAATTTTCATGTGTCATAATATATTACACTTCTTTTTATTTTTATTTTCAACCATTTAAAAATATAATTATCATTCTGAGCTCCCTGGCCACACAAAAAAACCGGCCTAGGCTGGGCTTGGCCTGTGAGCTATGGATTACTAATCCCTGCAATAGAGTATTATATTCATGTTAAGTACCTCAATTAATATTAAAAGTAGTTTTTCTAGGAAATTTGTGAGCAGGTGAGGAGGAGATTACTGAGAATAACAAAGGAGTTTTAGAACCTTCTTCACAAGTAAATTTTTGTTCTTGACATGTTTGTTTTCTCCAGAAGTCATAAACTCACAAAGTCTAGACTTTATCCAAAACTGGAATCTTGATTTTCCTCAAACCTGTTTCTCCCCTAATCTCCCCTATATCACTAAATGAAAGCGCTATCCATCCCTTCTCCCTCATGCCCCACCTCATATCCACATGCAAATATATGTGCCTATTCCTGCCAGGATTCTCTGTCTGATTGCCACCACCTGTTCACACCAATACTCTCTCTCATCTGAACCGCTACATGAATTCCCAGTTGACCTCCCCTCCCTCATCTTCTCTCCTCCCCAGCAATCCATTTTCGGCAATGCATCTAGAGTGACTCTTTACAAATCAGAAATTTGATGATGTCACACACACTAGCTGCAATCTTGGGCAAGTTAACTAAACACTTTAAGATTCAATTTCCTCTTCTGTAAATGGAAAGAGTAATTATCCATGCTTCTGTGGTTTTGATGTGAAGATTCAATGACTAATGATGTTAAACATTGAAGATGATGCCTATTGCATGATCCCTATTTAATGAACTAGTGCTCATAAAACGGTAGCTGCTATCATCATCATCATCATTGTCACTCCTCTAATTAAAATGGATCACAGTTAGAATAAAATCAAAGTGACTCACCTCTTAGGTCTTGCAGGAAGACCTGCCTCTCCTTGCCTTATGTTTGTAGCCCATGATGTCTCTCTCAGCCACCTGATCTCATTTCAGTTCCTCATTCACTCCAGATGTTTCAGGACCTTCACAGCTGTTCCCCATGACTCCTCCTGTCACTGGGATCTCAATGTAAATGTCATTTCCTCAGAGAGGCCTTCCCCACCGACTCATTTAAAAAATATTTCCCACAAACTTACACCTCACTCACTCAGTTTTTTTATTTTATTTTATAAAATTCCCATGATGGATAATTTGTTTGTTAATGCATTTATTTTCTATATTCTTATTAGAATATAACCTCCAGGAGACAGGGAGAGAGACTTGTCTTTTTTACCACTCTGTGCAAATAGTGGTCTTCATAAATATTTATTGAATGAAACAAAGAAAAATGAAAACGAGATACCTGCCAATTTTTATTTGCATTCTGATACAATCATTTAAATTCAGCAAACTCCACGTGGTCATTCAGTGGACTCACTCATTCTTCTGTCCATTTATTCAGCAAACATGTATCAAGAACCTTCTGAGTTAGACCTGTGCAAAATATAGAGGATCAAAAGCCTTGGTAATTGCTTTCAAGGAATTTATAATACAATTGCCTAGGTTGTCCTGTAAAAGTGTATGTCATATATATAAATATAAATACATATGTGTGTGTGTGTGTGTTTGTGTGCATATATATGTGTATATATATATATTCAACAATTCAATATACTTTTTCAGGCTTCAGTTTTAATTTCCTTGTTCATCAAAGCATTTGTTGGAATAGCACATCTAACCAGCACCATCAGTTACTCAATAAACATTTATTGAACATGTGCCAGCTAGTGTACTAAGAGCTGAAATTCTTATTGGATTTCTTTTTCCTTTCTACACTTCACTTTTAAGAGAAAGAAGCAGAGGTCACCAAAATCAGTTTTTGGAGATTCTGTTTTTTAACGTTTGCAGTTTATGTCTTGGGATCAGTAGACATATATCATGTTCTGCTTCACTTTCTGTCTGGACTGCAGCCCCCATAGGGATTCTCGTTGACCCTGACACACTCCAGGGTCTGATCCACGGGAGATTCTATCTTACCCAATATGCTTATTAAGTCCAGGACATACATAGAGTTATATCTAGGAAGATTCCCAAACTAATTATTTAAGGAAAACCATTTCTGATTATTTTTCTTTTTTGGATTATGAGATTAAACCTTCATAATCCAAGTCCCAACTATTCTCCGAGACTTTTTGCCTGTACACTTTTAACTGTGGTTTCACATGTGTGATTACCAGCTGTCCATTTATAGGCTTTGTTTGAAAATTCACGCCTCACTTTATTATTTATTTCCATTTAAGAATTGTGCATACATTTAGAAATTGCTACCATCAAATGGTACAGTAGTGATACCTTCTTGAACCAACCTATTAGGCTTCCATACTATATGGTTAATTCAGAGAGAGAAGGACAACTTTCTACTGAATTATCCTTATTACAAATGAGAAAGATATTAATTAAAACCCCTGAAATAAAATGTGTGTTTTTAAATAATTTTAAAAACACACACAATCTATCCTGGTAAGATGAAGAAAAAACATCCAATAATTTGTTAGTGAAGTAGTATGGGGGTAATGATTTGGAAATTGGAATATATGAATGCACTTGAATGATCTGCCAGTAACTGTGTAATTTGTGATAATTCTACCCCTCCAGACTCAGTTTCTGTATCTACAAAACAGAAAAGATTGTATTAAAGGATTTCTATAAATCTTATATTTCTAAAGTCATAGGATTTCATTACCACTTACCTGAATGCCGGCAGTATGTTTTAACTCAAATTAGCTTTTTTTTGAGACAGAGTCTCACTTTGTTGCCCAGGCTAGAGTGAGTGCCATGGCGTCAGCCTAGCTCACAGCAACCTCAAACTCCTGGGCTCAAGCAATCCTTCTGCCTCGGCCTCCCGAGTAGCTGGGACTACAGGCATGCACCACCATGCCCGGCTAATTTTATATATATATATATATATATATATATTAGTTGGCCAATTAATTTCTTTCTATTTATAGTAGAGATGGGGTCTTGCTCTTGCTCAGGCTGGTTTCGAACTCCTGACCTCGAGCAATCCGCCCGCCTCGGCCTCCCAGAGTGCTAGGATTACAGGCTTGAGCCACCGCGCCCGGCCCAAATTAGCTTTTTTATGAGACTTTTTACTGGTGTTAAATGAGAAACTTTAGACAAATTAAATTTAATAAGAGTTTAATTGAGCAAAGAATGATTCACAAATTGGGCTGTACCCAGAACCAGAATAGGTCCAGAGTACTTCTGGAGCTGCCACATGGTTGGATAACATTTATGGACAGAAAAAGGACAGTGAAATACAGAAACCAGAAGTGAGGTACAGAAACAGCTGGATTGGTTACAGCTCCTTGTCTGCCTAACTTGAACTCAGTTTGAACAGCTGGCCACCCATGATTGGCTGAAACTCTGTGATTGTTACAAGGGTAGATTACAGTTTGTTTTCACATCCAATTAGGTCACGGTTCACCCTGTATAGAGAAACTTTTAGGATAAGCTTAAAATATGTAAGGAAGCAGTTTTAGGCTAAACCAGGGGTGAGGAATCTGTGGCCTTCTAGATTCTTAAGTATAGACTTTTGACTGGATCCCAATTTCACAGAACAAATCCTTTTCTTTTTACTAATACATTTTGTTAGTCTGTTATAGTTTCATTTGTAAAATGAACACATTTGAAATACCAAAGAATAAAATAAGTTTCAACGAAATTATCCTCCCGGATTGACCAGCACAATTAGAACATTAGTAAGCCATAAGGGCTAAAGTGACGGCTGCTACACTCATGATTTAGTTCTAACTTCCCCCTGACACCGCATGATGCTGGTTGCAGAGAGCTCACTGGGATAAAATAAGCCAGTCCATTATCAGCTTTTGACAGTGGTGCACTATGTCTGTTTGAAGTGGAATTTGTGAATAGTTGCACAGCTAGATAGTATTTTTTAATTCTGTCTGCTTAACATCCCATCACGTCAAAGAAGACCAAGAGAACACTGAAGGAAGAAAACAGATTTTTTAATGATTGGGAATTGCAATATTATCTTGTTTCTGCTAAAGATAGGTGATTTGCTTGCTTTACGATACTGCCATATTAACATTAAAGAAATTTAGTGCTCATCAGCATTATGACACTCAAAAGGACCACATATATTTTAAATTAGTGGGAGAGGCATGAAAGATTGTATTGCAGAAATTAAAAGATGAAAAGCAAAAGCAAACACAATTCTTTCAAGCAGCAGTAAGACCTGGAAATAATGCCACTGAAGCAACGTATAAAGGAGCTTATATACTTGGGAAGAAAGGGAAACCATTCAGTGATATAGAAATTGTGAAATAATGCATGGTGAAAGCTGTAGGATGCTTAGACCCCAATAACATTTCAAAGTACAAACAACTGCCTCTTTCAAGGAGAACTATAACTGATCAGCAGCATGAATTAGCCTTCAACTTAACAGAACAACTTCATGCAATACTTCAAAAGGAAAATACATATTATTCAATTGCTTTGGATGAAACAACTGATACTACTGACTCAGACAGGTTTTATACTTCATTTGGGTCATAGCAGAAGATTTTCCTTTTTTTTTTTTTTTTTTTTTTTGAGACAGAATCTCACTCTGTTGCTTGGGCTAGAGTACTGTGGCGTCAGCCTAGCTCACAGCAATCTCAAACTCCTGGACTCAAGCAATCCTTCTGCTTCAGCCTCCCTAGTAGCTGGGACTACAGGCATGTGCCACCATGCCCTGCTAATTTTTTCTATATATTTTAGTTGGCCAATGAATTTTATTTCTATTTTTAGTAGTAGAGACAGGGGTCTTGCTTTTGCTCAGGCTGGTTTTGAACTCCTGACCTTGAGCAATCCACCCGCCTCGGCCTCCCAGAATGCTAGGATTACAGGCATGAGCCACCGTACCTGGTCAGAAGATTTGCTTTGCTACAAAAAGTTACTCACTTTGGGCACTCTTGTGAACAGAACACAGGGAATAGATATCTTCAACAACTCTTAACATAAACGTTGTGAAGTTGGACTGACTTTGGTATACTTAGTGAGTGTATGGATAGACAGTGCACTTTTCATGACAGGAAAACATGAAGGGCTTATTACACAAATAAAAAAAGGTATTAAGAGATCCAGATGCTCTCATTTCTTTTCATTGTATCTTGCATCAGCAAAATCCCTATGCTAAAGCTACTACTTTAAGTGACACTTTGCAACAAGTATTATTAACTATAGTCATGCAAATGCATCAAGGCATCATCAGTTTCATAGCATGCTAAAGTTGAATGATGGAGTATTTGGTGTGGATTTGCCCCATCATTCTAAAATGCATTGGCTATCACAGGGACAGATGTTAGCCAAAATTTTATCTCTGCAACAACTGATAGTTAAATTTTATGAAGAACAGAATCAGCAATATGAATTATTGAAAGAAGATTTCTATAGGAATGCAGCATTTCTCTGTGATACTATGTCAATCAAAATGACTTGAATATTTCTTCACAAGATAAAACTAAGTCTATATATGATATTTGGCAAAAAAATCCAAGCATTTCAGACAAAGGTATCTTTTTTCCAAAACATTTCTTCTTCAAAGAAAATTTCAGATGAATGTTTCCCCCCATTAGCAAAGGCCATTGATGAGCAGGACGATATATGCGAATCATTTGAAAAATATGCTGTTATAGACTTATTAATTGGAGAACACAATGAAAGGGTCACTGACTTTGAGAATCATGACATCACACTCAAATTGGCATTTCAGCCTCACCTCGTTTATATCACCAAAGCACCTAAAGAACTATAGATAGAATTGATTGAGCTCCCAGTAGATGACATTTTAAAGTCATTGTTTGATGCTAAGGAAGATCCAGTTGAAATATGGAGAAATGCAGAATACTCATATCTTCATCAACATGCCAGAAAAAGGCCTTCTTGCTTTTCAGCCACTTATTGCTTTGAATCTACATTCTCCTACCTAACCCAAATCAGATGCACTTAAGGTCACAAATGACTGGTACCCACCTAGAGGATCAACTGACACTGCAGACCTCCCTGCTGCAACCAAATATTCAAATTCTTTCAACAAAAACCAGACACAACAAAGTCATTAAGAGGTAAGCTAACATTAAAATTAACAAATAGTTTTTCATTTTTTGAAATTATTAAGTACACAGTAGTTAGATTTTTATAAAATAATGTACATTTTTAAGTATATCTATTTGAAGTTTCTTAAATGTGGGCTTATTTGATTACAGCTAAATTAATGAGGCCTTCCAACATGAAAAGATTCCCCACCCCTGGGCTAAACTGAGTTTAATACTGTTAATTCACTTGCCTCTTCCTAAACTATTTTAATGTAACTGTTTAATGTTACTACCACCATAAACATTAACATCTTCAGGGAGAGATTTTTTTTTCTTTCCTTGATAAAAAATGATAATTAATAAGATAATATGTACTTTCTACTTTCATATACTCTAGCTTTTCTATCTCTTCATCCATAAGGTAGAAAGAGAAAGGCGAGGAAGAGAGAGAGAAGGAGGGGAGGAGAGGGAAATATTACAAGGCAGAATTATCCTTCTGATTTCCATGAAACCTAATAGATTGTTTCCTGTGCAACAAAAATCTTTGTGGCAAGCTCACTCCAAGTTTTGGCTTCATTTCTTTATTATGCTTTAACTAGACTTTAGTATAAAACCAAATTTCAGTTTGGCTTCTGATAGATATTGTCTTTCTCAAAGGGACTGCAGCCTTTTCCTATTAAAAAATCAAATTTACTTACTGTTAAAACACTAAAATAAAATTGAAGAGGAATTTTGAAATGCACAGGAAGTGATTTTGCCACAGTAAGACCAAATTAGATATACACGAAAAAGTTCAGGAACTCTGAAACTTTTTGTATGGTGACCCTGATAACCACTGTGTAGATGAATTTTTATACTCAAAGAAATAGACTTTTGCACTTAAAGCAAGTTAGTTTTCAAATAAATATTGATTTAACTTCTACTATAAACCACATACTATGTTAGGACTCAAAGAAATAGTTTAGTCATGTCCCTCAAAAAACTTAGTGAACTTTTAATGGCTTTACAAACTGAGTTGGCAACAAATACTTTCAAATGTGCAAAAAATTAGCAGACATTTCACCTGATTGGTAAAAAAAAAAAATGTTATGGTTTTATTCAATGCTCTTCAGGAAAACATCATCCCTTATTCATAACACTAAGTTCTGAGCATACAGAATCAATATAAATCATAGCTGCTTTTTGGTGAAACTCAAGGGAAAAGTCTTCATGACCAACATAAGGAAGAATCCCTCTTAATACAATAGCAATGCATTTATCATATCCTAGCTGGAGCCAGTTCAGAGATAGGCAGAAGATGTGCTTTGTGGCTCATTAGAAAGGGAGAGCCACTTTTCCCTTTGGATTTGGGGTGGGGGGTAGGTGGGATCAAGCAAGTAGCTTAGCATGGCCATCTTGCTTCCAGACATGGAGTCCTTACTGCAGGGATGGAGCAGGGTTTACAAGGAATAACTTTTTAGAAAGTAAAACATGTTTCACAATTTGATGAGCACCTAAGATGTGGAATAAGTCTGCTTTTATCAAAGTCCAGTTGGCATATGAGACAGTCCTCATTTACAGATCCCTTCCAATGTGCCAGCCATTCTGCTGGGTCGTTAAGAGACTGGGGTGAATAACACACTCTTTCCAATCTCTAGAAGCCTCCACTCTGCAAAGGGGAATTAATATACAATCATCCAAAACCCTGACACTCAAAAGTGCAACAGGACCACAGAGGAAGTAACCATTCTGCTTGGCAGAAAAGAAAGGAGAGGAAATAATAAGATTCAAAATGTACCTTCAATGGTATATGTTAGATTCATATCCCTCATGGTTCTTCTCCTTTAGAACAATGTATAGTGGCATGAAAGTGTGTAAAGGGAGTGTAGGATGTCAGTGTTATTTAGATGTTTAAACTTTGAAATCACACACAGAATGATTTCTAAGGAGCCATTACCTTTCACTAATATTCTTCACTTATAAGATGAAGATCACACACACACACACACATGCACACACTTTTCAGAGTTTGGGGGAAGATTAAATGAGAGTATGTATGTAAAGTATTTTGTGTGGTGGCTAGCATCCAGTAAGTATATAATTACTGTTAGAGATTATTTTCATTTGTACAGAACTAGTAGGAGAGCCTCACAAAGAGAACATTTAGGAATTCTTTTTTTTTTTTTTTTTTTTTTGAGACAGAGTCTCCCTTTGTTGCCCAGGCTAGAGTGAGTGCCATGGCGTCAGCCTAGCTCACAGCAACCTCAAACTCCTGGGCTCAAGCAATCCTGCTGCCTCAGCCTCCCAAGTAGCTGGGACTACAGGCATGCACCACCATGCCCGGCTAATTTTTTCTATATATATTAGTTGGCCAATTAATTTCTTTCTATTTATAGTAGAGATGGGGTCTTGCTCTTGCTCAGGATGTTTTCGAACTCCTGACCTCAAGCAATCCGCCTACCTCGGCCTCCCAGAGAGCTCGGATTACAGGCGTGAGCCACCGCGCCCGGCCTCATTTAGGAATTCTTAAGTTGTCCTGTGAGACGAAAGCATGAAGTTTGGTTGGAGAGGCCAGGAAGAAAGAGGCCAGAAATAAGCTACACTGCGAAATTTCTTTAATACCCTAGAAAAGAGTTCCAACGTGGTGCAAATGCAATGGGGAAAGCACCCAGCTTCTAGGCAGCCAGCTAACATGACCATATGTTTTGGAAAGTTAAGTCAAGGGATGATAGAAGAAGATATGGAGCAGGTGACATGTCTGGAGGCCTTTCACTGAGGTAGCAGTTTCTGCTATGAAAGCAATAGGACAGTTTCTATAATTTGTGAGTCATTTTGAATATCGGTTATGTTTATTAGTTATATATTCTTTTAAATACATATTTGAAGAATTTCTGCATTAATTCATATATTGAATGTAATGATATTAATCAAAATGTATTCTAAAAAATTGCTAAGCATGATGATGCCACTTTCAAAAATGTGTTATTCTAAGTACAAAGTTTATTTTGAAGCTGACTTGCTAGAAGTGTCCTATGCTGTAAAGCAAGTTACACAGGCATTTAGATAAAGTAGCAAGAAAATAAAACCGTTATTTTTTTGAGGGGGCGGTGTGTATCTTAAGTCGGTGCACTTTCCTCTATATCACTTCATTTTCCCTTTTCCCCCACGGGAAGATGGCTGCATATATATTGGTGGTAGGTATAAATGCACATATTTTTAAGAGTGAAGTAATTTCCTCATGAAAATTTTAAATCATGAATTTGTATGAACAACCTTATAATACAAAAGATAGGTGAGAGGAACAAAAGAATATATTAATATATATTTTTATAATAGTAGTGAGAGAAACATTACTTTTGGTTTTGATCTCTTCAGAATTTCACAGAAAAATAAGGTAGATAGCAAGGCAGATATTCAATAACAGTAGATCTAAAGGTGGAAAAGAAATGTCTAATTGTATATCTTAAGACTGGTGGATTATATACAAAAATAATAGCAAACCACGAAGGCTCAATGTTGAGGCAAAGCTTGTACTTTTCTCCCCTCTAGTGGCCATTTGGAGAATTGACCTATTTTCATAGAAGTGTTCAAGAAACGCAAAGTGCTGAAGGAGGGCAAGCGGATAGCACAGAAAAAAGCCCGGAGACCCTGAGAATATTTCCTTCCCTTACCTAAATTAACTGAAAGGAAAGGAGAGCTAGCAGTCTTTGGAGATTCTTCAGACTGCTTCCAAGAATGCAAACGAACTATTGGTTTAGTATAGATGGTGTACTACTATACTTGAGTATACCCTTCTTAGACCCATTTTTGTTTAATCAAGGGATTACCAAGCACAGAATGGACGCTTGAATTTTCATCTCAATCAAAGAAATTACACATGAGACAGAGGTGACATTAAGCTTCTGACCCTAGGGGAGCTGCATGTCAATCAGTAGGCTCCTTGGCTTGGAATCCTTTGGAAAATCAGCAGATCACTACCAGAATGCCAGAGAAATAATTTCTCAAGGATTTTACAAGATCCTCAAAAGTAAATTGCACAGGCTGAGCAAAGAGACTTGCCACAGAATTTTAATTAAATAGTTAGATAAAACATCCAAATTAGAAGAACACTTGTTTATTAAAACTGAAGCTACCTATTTTCTCATCTTTACCTTTTAGTATTAATTTAGCCCCAGAATAAGATGCAGTTAGTAGAGCCGGGTCTGCAGAGCATCTTACATAGATTTTTATTCCTATTGCAAATGTGGCTGGAATTAGATACAAATTTGACACCACTTCTTCCATGGTCCTTGGAGGGAATACGACGTCATTAGCCTTTATGTGGTTGTAGGTGTTTTTCAGATCACTGTTGTGAGAATTAAATGGATTAAAATGTCTCTAGATTTTTTTTAAAATAAGTTTTATTTAAACCCGCCAACTATTTAAGTATTCATATGATACTTTTAAAGACTCCTCAGTTTTTCACAAATGAAAGCTTGCTTTTACTAGGCAGACAATTCCTTTTAACAAATGAGTTCAGATGTTGCACTGAAGTGAATTTAATAGCTTGGAGATCCTGTTTCACTTTCTGAGAGAACAGATCCTATAAATTGCATTCTATGTGCCATTCCACTTCCTGTCCTCAACCATAGTGATGCAGAAAAACAGCTGCTGTGTGGGAACTGTTCAGAGCTGTGTTTCCCAAACCACAGGTCATGGAAGGGTGGTTAAGTAGGCCCTGTTTCCCTTTCGTCCAAAATAGCACCCAAGGCTCTTCTGACCTTGCCTCCTTCCACCTCTGAGTTGTAAGCCTACTGAGGAGTAAGTTCATCCTACTTCCTTTTGTTCTATTTATTTTTAATTGGGGAGGAATAAATACATATCCTGGGAGAGGCTAAAGTTCTCTTGAGAAATCTGCTGGGTAAATATATATTTGTATATGCCATGTTCTCTTGGCATATACAAATATGCATCTCATAGGGTAGGAACTATAGTAAACCACATCACTCTGATTTTTATAATACATTTTAATACACTTTATTTTCACCCTACCTTCAAATGGTATATAGAGAGATTTAGATCTAATTATTCAGTATGGTATAATATTAATAAAAATGATAAGCAAGCATTAACGTAGGTTTACAGTTACCTAAATGCCAAAGATTAAACAATACATGATGGATATTTGGCCTATTATACTGGATACGAGAAAATGGAAACAAATTTCACTGGTGGCTTGAGGCACCTGATACAGATGTATTGTCTGGAGGGTAAACCAGGCCTCTGCCCTGTTGATGGGGGATGTCATCACAAAAGATACTTAGTAGTGACAGTGAGACTAGCCTTTGTCTTCTTTTCTCCTTTACTCCATAGTTGTTATTGGCATGAAGAATGAAATTACTATTTTGCTTCTCACTCCAGTGACTTCGTTTAGGAAATTCATGGTTTAGAAAAGAAGGGATTATAGTTGTTAGAAATGTAGGATGAAGTAGGAATTCTTAACAGCTGACACCCATCAGAGGGGCTGCTCTTTGACCTGGCATAGAGATCACAAGGCCTCGGAGAAACACAGAACCCAAGAAATTCCCATAAAGACCAACGAAAAGACAACAGAAAGGACAGGCAGAAATTATTAAATGTTTTTAGGCTTCTCACTGAATTTTTTTTTTCTTTTAAGTCTTATCAAGTCTGACCTAATTCCTTTTTTTGATTGAACACAAGGGCACCCATTGCATGACTAGTTACAACACAAAATGCTTTTGGTTTGTAGCAGCTGAGGCAGTATTCTCTTAATCTCTATCTAAGTCGTAGCTTCTAAATAATTTGGATTTTTCTTTAAAGAAAAAATTATAATTCTAAATTCATTACTTTTGAAAATGTTTTTTAATGGAAAACTGAATTATTCTGGATTCTTAAATTTAAAAGTTATAGGAATTGGGATACTTTTTCAAGGTAAATTTCCCTTTTGGTACTTTTCAAGTATTTTCTGAGTAAAAGGGCCATTACTATTTTCAGATCTTCCCATGAAATGCAGTTGGTGTTTATGAATGTCTTATCTTCATTAATTAATATTTTAAACTAAACCATTTAACCACAATATTTTAATATTAATAATATTCTTTTCCTTGGGCAAAGTATGAGAGATATTATTACTTGTCTGTGTTCAATCAAAATAAAATTCAACAGAAATTATTGAAGCTACAGATCAAATACAAATGATAACATACCTATTTTTAATGAAACAAAAATGAAAAAGGGAAAAGAAAGAAGTATATCCCCTTGTGGGACTTCTTTGTTTTCCTGGTAAACATTTCTATGAGGAATACTTTCTTTCTATGTTCATACTAGAGGTAAGTGGGTCATCAAACATTTACATTCTAGGATGACTAGAATTTGAGCTGAAAGACTTTCATTCATCATGTAGACACATTTACAAGTTTATGAGAATTTTAAAAGTCATGGGAAAATAAAGAAATTAGCTGAAAAGAATGACAATGATTTGTCCAAGTAAGATATATAATTAGACTACATTTTCTTTAAGGTTACAAACTGCTTAAACATTCAATAATCCTTTGAGTCTAAAATGCCTTGACTGATAATGTAGAATAGGACCAGGCAGAACCAATGAGGTGGGAAATAAATATTAATGACAAACAATCCCAACATCTTACTTTACATTTTCACTTATATCCTCCCAATAAGCTTATCTTCAGGGTCGCTAACAAACTACTGAACTGACTGATTTTTCCCACCACCTACTAACAAGCAGCACAATGCCTCAAGTGACCTGTTAGAGAAACCTAAACAACCCCCACACTGGCTAACAAAGAGGAATAACCAATAATTAGCCCCAAAACACTCATTCTCTTAGGTGTTATTTTTTGTTGATCACCCAAGTGAATTTACAAGTAAATACAGAGGGCAAAAATAAATAGTTCTTTCCCTCTTTGCTATGAAATACTGGGCATATTTGTGATTATCCTGCCAAGAGCAAACTATGACAAAGGTCTTAAAATATTGCAAATGAAAGAGGTAGGGAGATACACATACATTTCCCATTCATTTTTCTAAAGTAATTTATTAAATGCTTTTAGAGAGATAGAAATGTTAGAAGTTGGAAGGTCATCTTTAAGTCATGTGTTGCAAGTCACGGGTTTCTGTACACAAATAAGCAAAACAAACTCCATTTTTCTAGGATCCCTCCCGGTAACAAGATTTTTTAAAAAGTAGCATTACTTTCCTTTAACTGCAGAATAAATTTAAGGAGATGGTGTCTAGTATTCAGGGTCTTCTAGGATATGGCCCCCATGCTGTTCAGAATACTGTGGAAGTGATTTGGGTGTGACTTCTGAGACTAGCGTATGCCAACATTGTGGCCTCTACCGCACTCTCTGAGATTTCTTGCTTTGGGGGGAAGCCAGTCACTGTATCATGAAGATACTCAGACAACTTGTGGAGAAGCTCACATGGGGAGCAACTGGGTCCTTCTGCTAACGATCAGCTTGCCAACCATATGAGTGAGCCACCTTGGTGCTGGAGCTTCAGTCCTAGTCAGGCTTCAGATGACGACAGCCCGAGAGGACATCCTAATGAGAGATCCTCCTACAGAACTGCCCAGCTAAGTTACTCCCAAATTTCTGCCTCACAGAAACTATAAGATACTAAACATTTATTATATTAAGCCAATAAGTTTTGGAATAATTTGTTATGCTGCATTAGATCAATTATATATAAGCTCTATTAAAATTTAATGTAGAAAAGCATGCTGAATAAATATGATAATTTTTATTTCAAAAACTAAGTCAACACATTTTTCTTTCTTTATATTCTGTTTTCCTACTACTTAATATAAAAGTTAAGATTATTTGCATAGCACCATATTTCATTGTGCTTAGTTTTCTGCATATAAAACCTAAAACTAGAAACTTTAATGTTATTTTAAAAAGAAAATCTAATAATAAGATAGGCATTAAGTTGTATTAATTTTTAAGCAATACAAGTATTCATATCAATAATCACTAAATCAGTGAAAAAAAATAAATCAATAAATGAGGAGCAGTAATATCAGATATTTTTATTTGTTTCATACACACAAATAGATAATGACAAATTGGTATGAAGTGAGAACTTTTAAAAATCAATGGCATGCCTGTTATAGGCTTAATGTTCCTAAATATTGTAATAAATGCAAAATAAAACTTCCTTCAAGGGGACTTTATTCTCATTAGAAAGTAAAAGCTAGCAAATACTAAAACTTTAGTAAAAATTAAGGGAGATTTTCATGCTATTGGATCAAGTGCTTTCAGAATTCAGAAAATTAGAGAAATAAAACTGAAGTAGAGTTGGTTAGGTGTTCACGAGAAGAAGGTTTGGATATTAGGATAAATGTCACTTTACTTATGTTGGACTTTGTAGTCTGTTAAAAGTGCAGATGAGAGTGTTAGGTCACCAGCTGGCTCTCCCTTCCCCAGAGTCAGGGGAATTGTGTGAATGGGTGAGGAGGCCCTGCCTTCCAGTAAATGTTTCTTGGTGTTCCATTAGAGTCATCCCCTTGGTGACCCACATCCTCTAGATGATACCAGCAGGGGTGACCCCTATTAAGACACCAGAATAGTTCACCCACGGGAGCAGCACACTGTTCCTTCTATGAAAAAGTGGCTTGCTCCAGCCCCTGCACTGCTGTTGGGTGTGGCACAGGTTCTCCTGGGAAAAATGAGAGTCCAGAGAGGGATGGTTTTGAGCTTTCCAATAATGTATGTGAACAAAAGAGCCAATCTGTTACCCATTCTTAAACTCCAAACCTACTATAATAATATGAATTTGTACCTAGATTCATGGTATTTTATATTTCATAATCTTTCATTTTCTTATAAATATATTTATCAATACAATTCTTCACCATTGGAAACACTAAATGGGAGTGAGAATGTGGGCATATAAGTATGAAAATATGTAAGTAGATATATAAAGAGATGAGTGGGGCCAGGTGCGGTGGAGCATACCTGCAATCCTAGCACTCTGGGAGGCTGAGGCAGGATGATTGCTGAGACCAGCCTGAGCAAGAGTGAGATCTCGTCTCTACAAAAAATAGAACAATTAGTCTGGTGTGGTGGCATGTACCTGTAGTCCTTGCTACTAGGAAGGCTGAGGCAGGAGGATAGCTTGAGCTCAGGAGTTTGAGGTTGCTGTGAGCTATGATGATGCCATTGTGTTCCAGCTGGGGCAACAAAGTGAGACTCTGTCTCAAAAAAAAAAAATGGATGAAAAAAAAATGGATGAAAATCAGATAGTGGTTTCTAGCACAGGTTTTAGAGTCAGACTGCCTGCATATGTAAAACTCAATACAACTCCTTACAAGCCCTGTGACCTACAAGCCAAGGAAATAATGTCTCAGTTTTCTTAGGAAAGGAGCAGGGCTGTTTCTTGTAACAATTAAATGGCAATAAGTGTAAAGGATTTAGAATGATGCCTACCACATATTATGCAGTCATTAAATAAGCAACTAAGTAAAGTTTCTTGTGTTGATGCTGTTGATAGAAAAACATACTGCCTTATAGTAACACTTTATCCTAACTTTGCTTTATCTTCATATCATTGTATAAGAACTCTCACCTGCCCTATAGTCTAAACTTCTAGTCTGTCACTCTTCTGGAACCTTTGATTTTTGGTGAAAGTCACATTGACTTATCACTGGTCTTGACCTAGTCTTCTAACATTTCACTGTGTACCAGATCATATCTGCTTTCTCTTCTTTAAGGACATCACCCTGGAAATTCTTCTTTCTTCTGCTGTATGAAACTTTTCCTCTCCCCAATCTTTAAAAACCAACCAGCCAACCAACCAAAGAAACAAAAACACTTGATCACCACATTCCTACTTCATCCATCAATGCATTTCTTTGTTTCCATTTAAGAAGGTTTCTTGAAATACATGTAAATGTAGTGTCTCCAATTCTTCACCTTCCATTCTCCCCGGAGACTTTTATCCCCACTGTTCTACCAAGCTCACTGGTGACCTACAGTTAGTTAAATTCAAATGTTGATTATCATGTCTTATTGGACCTACCTGCAGATTTTGACGCAGTTGACCACTTCCTTGTCCTTGAAATATTTTCTTCACATGGCTTCTAGAAGCCCATATTCTCCTGGTTTTCTTTCTTCCTCATTAGCTTTTTCATCCCAGCTACTAATATTTGGGTTGCTTGCTCCTGGTCTCCATACCTTTCAGTGTTGGCATGCTTCACAACTCAATCCTTGATCTCTTCTCTTTTCTATCTATACTTTTGTCCTTGGTGATGTCAGGTAGTCTCATAGCTTTCAATACTGTCCTGCTGACAACTTCCAGACTTATAGAAGCCTGGCTGAAAGACATATTTCCATCCCATATTTCTTTTTTCAACTCCAAACTTACAACAGCCTACCTGAAAAATCCACTTGGATAAATCACATACATTACAAACCTAAAAGATCAAAACTGAACTCCCACTTTTCCTCCAAACCTGCCTTATATTAATAATTTTCCTGATTTCACTAAATAGAACTCGATACTTCCCATTCTCAAGGCTCAAAGTCCAGAATCACTCTTTTCACTTTTCTTTCACTCACATCTTGTGTCCATCCAACTGCAAATCATAGTGACTCTACCTTCAAATCCAGCCACTTTCCATTACCACCTTAGTAAGCCACATCTTCTCTTGCCTCGATTATTGCAATGGCTACGGACTTGTCTCCATATTTCTGCATTTGCCCTTCAGTTGCCTATTTTCAACCTTCAAGCTATTTTAAAATGTAAATTAGAGTATAAAAACTGACTGCTAAGAGTCGTCCAAAGGCTTTGTTTTCAGAGTAGAAGTCAAATCCCTACGAGGCCCTAGACAATTTGCACCCCTTCCACCCCCTTTCACCTTGCCCCTGTCTCATTTCCTCCTCCTCCTCTTTCCTGCCTTCAGTCTGTTCCAGACACTCTAGCTTCCTTGCTAATGATAACGCATACTAGACAGACTCCTACCCCAGGGCCACTGCAATTTCAGCTTCCTCTACCCAGAATACTCCAACCTCAGATCCCAGGCGGCTCACTCCCCCCTCTCCTTCTCAGGTCTCTAGTTGGAGCCACAGCTCCAGCCCCCTTACTCCTGTTACTGCATGTCTTCCTTGCCTAATTTTTCTGCACAACACTTACCACAACTTAACACACTATGTTTTATTTGTTGCTTTGTCTCTGCCACCAGCATATAAGTCATATGAGAGTTGCATCTAAAACAGTGCCTGACGTATGCTTACTTTTATTGGTAATTTGCTAAAAGTAGTTCACAATGTTATAGAACTGCCTGATTCTGCTGAAAACAGACAATTTGAATACTGTTTTGATTATAATGCTCAGATTACTTACACTGTCTAAAATAATTTCAAGGGCCTTTATTCACCTTGTCTTAGTTTGTTCAAGTTATTTACCATAGTCTATCACATGTCTTTAGCATAACTGACTTGTACAGATTATCAGTCTTGAAAGAGTTAGATTGGTAAATGCTAAAAAGATTATAGAATTTTCAGGGAATCATAGTTCATCTCTCACAGCAGGATTATTCTGTTATTAACCTGGGGATAATTGCTATCACTCTCAGCCACTTGGTTTTCATTATAAAACATGCAGGGCAAAGGTGATGTCTTGCCAACATTGAAAATGTACTTTGTTGTTTTAAGTATAATAAAATCTTATTTCCACGCTGAAAAAATAATAGCTAAAAAAATATGTGTCATAACTAGACATGGAATGGTTCACACCTGCCCCAAGCATCCTCAGGGGTTTGAGTGATTTGCAGAGATAGGTGAGCTCCTGAACACAGGATGCCCAGTGAGCCTCATTTTCACTTCACAGAGACTCCAGAATAGAAAAAAAATCTTTACATTCCTCAGGACTACCGGGCATCTTGTGTACATCATATAGGTACAAGTCAAAATCCATGGGGGAAAAAAAGATTTAAAACTTTTATGAATTAAGGTCAACATGGTAGTCATAATCACTGATTGAACTTAAGGCTTATTTTGAATTTCCATGAAAATGTATAGAAGTTATTAAATATCAGTAGATTTCATCTAATATCATAGTGAAATAGGCAAATACTAAATCCAGCACACTTATAGCCCTGACTCAAGCATTACAAAAGCATACATGTAACCAAAACATTTGTACTCCCTTAATACTTAGAAGTAAAACAAAAATCTTAAATTGCAAGAGATCTCATATTCTGTCAAAGACACATGTTAATTAATAGAATAAAAGTGTAATTGGAGAATTTTAACATCTGGTTCTTTGAAGTAGTTCAACAGAATTGAGGTGTTTTTTAAAAATTAATGAATTATCATAATCAAAGGAAGATAGTATATGAAAGCAACATGACTTCCAAGCGCTCATCACATCATTTGTTAGGTTCCATCTCACAAGTAAAACAGATAAGGAAACATTGCTTATCTAATGAATACTTAGTGGTAACATCTATGATCATTTTTCTCTTGAGGTACTGCAGTTCACAACATGCTATTTTATTACAGAGAATAAAATATAGTTGGCCCTCTCTGTTCATGGGCTCTGCATCCATGGATTCAACCAATCACAGATCAAAAATATTTGAAAAAAATTGTGTCTGTACTGAACATGTACAGATTTTGCTCATCATTATTCCCTAAACAATACAGTATAACAACTATTTACATTATAAATAAAGCATTTAGAGAGTATTAGGTATTATAAGTAATTTAGAGATGATTTAACTTATACAGGAGGATGCATGTACGTTATATGCAAAAACTACACTGTTTTATATCAAGGACTTTTGAGCATCTGTGAATTTTGGTATCCAAGAGGGTCCTGGAACCAATCCCCCATGAACAGTGAGGGATGATTGTATATTCCATTGAGAAATGAGATATAGATTGCACAAGGAGGAACCCAGTGCATTTAGTAAAATTTAAAGACATGAACTATAGAAATATCTTCTATAAGCAGCATAAAAACTGTAGTGCTGCAATGGCAGGTTGATGGTGTAACACAGTTTTCATTTTCCACTTCTGGGTGAAGTAGCACTGAACATGTGCCCAGTTATATTATTATTGTTTTTCTATGGTAATGAGTAAGAAATTGTTTTGTAAGCAATGAAGCAATGATAATTTCCATGTTACTTCTTAACTTTATGTTTCTAATTTCAGATCTCCTTCCCCTTCCAGAGGAAGTTAGCGATGCCATAGCTTTAATGTCTGTTTTAGCTGCAAAACTCTATGTTCACTTTCTGTTAGAAAATCTAAAACAGGTGGTATACAATTTCTCGTGATTTGGAATTCTTTAAAGGCAAGTAAATTTGAAGTTCAAATGCGGGTAGGTTAAAGAGAAGTCATAACCCTGGTGACATTTTCCCGAATAAAAATAAAACCTTTCTTTTGTAATGCAATTGTCTGTGCAGCTGTAGCTCTCAATTGCATCACTGCCATAATCATTACAGTCTCATTTTCATTAATTTTGTTTAAGATCCAAAAATAATTCTTGTTTTAATTCTGATTTGGATTTTCAATAGAAAGTAAAAGATGTGAAACAAAGAGGTAGCAGCTAAACCAGGGATGTAAGCCACTGCATTGTTGATCTCGGAATCTGGTCTGGAAGGAGGGGACCTGAACTAAAGGAGAAGCAGTTCTAGTTCTTAAACCCTTAGGGAAAATCCTTTGACTCAAAAGCCCTGCTTTTTTTCTCATTTGTCCCAGCTGGGTAAACATTTTTCCAAAAATGATGAAATTCAACCTGAGAACGAGAGGCCTGTATAATAGGTTCTTTTACAGTGGTTCTTACTGCTCCCCTATATGTTTCCTGTTTCAGGCATACCCAAGCAAACATCTATCCCTCTTTACTAATGAAATTATATGAAAGGGCATGGTACAGTTCTAGGCACATAAGTAGGTGCTCAATTTTAGTGGGGCAGATGGACATGGAAAGATAATTATAGCATCATACGCACAGTACAGATGCTCTTCCTGGTGTTTTAGATTATTCTTGTATGTCCACGCCTCGAGTACTGCAGACCCAAGTCAGAATCTGTGCAACACAGACCAGGCTCTTCAGGTCAGCGTCACTGGTGGAAGTGGGCAGCTGATAATATTTGCTAGAATACAGAGCAATGAAACATCTGCACTATGTGGATTCCAAACACTTATCATGTCACTTTCATCTCAAAAACTTTAGCCTTTTTATGAGTATTTTTTTCCACTGACATAGAACATCCCCATGTGATGTTAATTGTGTTGTATTTTAACAGCATAGCTAATAAACTCATGGAATATGATGGAATGTTGCAAATATGATTGATAGAGCCTTAAAAAGTAGATCTCTTGTGTACTACTTTTCTTCTGTTGTCAATTGCCAGTAAAAATGATGAAGAAAGAATTTTCTCTCTTTTCTTTTTTAATTTATTCTATCATAAAAACCCTTGGGACTGTTCCCCTAATAAACATGACTTAGGAGGTAAAAACATTATAAAGCCTTGTAAGACCTTTTATCAGTGGAGTTTTTTTTAATTATTTGCCAATGGCAAGAAAGCAGAAGACCTGAGTTTATCCTTCCCTTTCTAAAAGGTACACTTATAAATTTCTGGTCATGAGGCATCCGTAGCCTTCACCTGCATGTTACTGAAGAAACCAATAAGATCCTTTGTGCCTCTGGAACTTGGCCAGGTCTTTGCCCTGTTTGCCAATGAACCAGTCTCAAGGTGACTATAAGGAAATGAGTCATACTGAATAGGCCCTAGGAGAATGGGAGAGGGGTCTATTTAGAGGATTGGGTCACTGAGTGACTCCTTGGCAACTCAGATTTTGGCAAAGACTCATCCTCAGAGGGGACACCCTCAGACTTTCTGTGAATGCCTCTTGAGAATCTGTTGCAGGCATTTCCAGCCTCTGGGATTGCGGTGGTTATTGCCTGACTCTGTATCTATTGCCCAACTGTGGCTAAGAGCATTTTGATGTATCGTCTGTATCCCACAAGCTCAGGGAATAGTTGAAGGTAAGGATCACATGCTTGAAGCAACATGAGAACTTTATGCTTTTCTTTCATCCATATTATGGCTCATAACTTCCATATTCCCTGAGAGTACGATAGAGTTGTGAAAAGTATAATTAAATTTAAATTTCTAAAAGGAGGCCCTCACCTGCCCTTCTTTTAATAGATGGTCTTAAATGGACTTCATTCATCACATATCTGTCATTTTCAGTTTGATCCATTCATTTGATAGTACCTGATTATACATTGATAGATATAAGATATGAGATGGTTCAAAAATTAAGTGTGAAAACATAGCATAAATAGTTATATAGGGCAGCAGTACAAAGAGTTAACAAAGTCTACTGGGAGCATCAGAAACTAACAATTAGAACATTTTGCATAAAGGAATAGAATATTAGGGAATGGAACAAACCCCAACATTATGGCATGCTTGGATATTTCTATGTGCCTAAATTAATTTTATCTCTATACAGTAACACCCCTTTTATCTCTAGGTTGCTCACCAAACAACTATACTACCCAGATCCTAGCCATCGGGGGTGTATGTGTGTAGGGGTAAACTTAGGTCAGCCAAAAATTCACGGACAGAAAAATCAGGCAATTAGTAGTTACAAGGAATGACTAACAAACAGTAGGTGACACACAGTAAAAACTCCATGAATGGTAACAATTACCTTTTAGTAGTATTATTATTAGTGATTACTTATACTTTTATTTTGCATGTATTATCTCATTTAATCTCTATCACAACCCAAGGAAGTTGGCTTATATTTCTTATTATTAAACAGTTGAAGAAAACTGAGAACAGATGGATTAAGTAGCTTATTCAGGCTCTGTAGCCAGTGAATAATGAAGCTAGGATCTGTCCAAAGCAGACTAGCCCCAGAGGTTATACTTTAATCATTTTTACTGCCTCCTTGAGTATTCATTGCTTGCAAGAATGTATTGTAGGGCCAATCCTAACAAATTTGGCTGTTGGATTTTATAGCTTATAGCAAATAAGTATATCTTGGTCATATATGGGAGGTAAGACAGGTTCCCTGACTCTATCAAAAGATAATGCTTAAAACCTGACCAGCTAATAACACACATTATAGAAGTGTTATTGGGGTCATCTCAAATAGAGGCAATAGCACTGTGATTGATTATTCAAACTGATGACCATGCATCTGCCTTTGAATGTTCTACTATGTTCGATAACTTATGTTTTAATTGGTTGGAAGAAGATAATCTGTTCTAGAAATGTTGATTCTCCAATTTGTTTTTTCTTAAATGGAGTGAGAGAAGTTTATATGGTTATTATAAGGGATAAACTTTAATAATCTGAACAGTGTGCTTGATGGTGTTAGGTAATTGGGGTGTTGCTATTAAAGGAATATTTATATTTAATAAATGTTTCAGATACCCTGGATCTAGAAAGTATCCCACAAACCTTAGTTTCCCTAATACTTAAGGCTTAGACTAATGGTTGAAGAGTATTTTGCTTATTGGCAGACTCTTAATCCACTTTAGGCTAGATAACAAATTTCATTTGTTATATCACCTAAGAAAGGTCATATCTCTAAACAAAGAAGTACTCTAAACTGTTGTATTTAGGAATAGAGAGTAATAGAACTCTATTTTCTCTATATATATATTTTCTAAACATACATATTACATCTTTGCTTTCCAATCAGTAACACTCTAGAAATTAACAATCATGTTTATGAAACTGTTTCAATTTTTTTTTCTCTTACTGGGAAGCATAGATTTGAGCCTTGTCTAGCTCTACATGTAGGCTAGAACAAAATTTAGGGAAAAAATAAAAGAAGTCAACTTTGTGCAAGCTAAATAACTCAGTTATATCAGGGTCATTTTGTTTTCTGTGTTAGTACTTTGATTATTTAGACTTTACAAAGAAAGGCCTATAGCAATCTTATTTCTGAAATAATTATCAATATAGCAATAGAAGTATTTGGCACCAAAAATGTCAATGTATCTGCTTTATATAAGACAAAACTCCACAAACAATATATACATATATATATATATACACACATATATATACATATATATATTATGTATTTCCTCTTATGTATCTTAAGTGGTGTCTTTGTGCTAATAGTATATGCTATCATGTAATTTCTTTACTACTGAAATATCCTTTGTAGTTTAGTAAAAACAAAGTAATTGCTGCTAAAAATAAATTTCCTCAATTTTAAATAATTTGACCCATATTTTATATATTAATATATATTTATATTGAGGTTCATATTCTATTTCTCCCGTGTCTGGCCAAATATCACAAGTATTACAGAAATTAAGAAACTGTGGCTACCTCTTCTTCCATTCAGGAGAGACCAACCCTCTCTGTAGTCCCTTCATTTCCTTCTAGCTTACATCAATAGACACCTGCTTACAGGTGCCAATATACAGAACAAGGTTCTAAACTTTCCACCTCCAGTTCAGTAATTTCCTGTTCTCATGGAGCAGAAAAAAAGGTTTTCTGTCCTTTGTGCATCTGCAGTTCTGTTATGTCTGCAGAATTACATGAGGATAAATCAGACTGGAAATCCAATCAGATACTGTCTGTTCTTTGAAAACAGTAAGTGGACATCCAACATTCCAAGTGTTAAACCTGGTAAAGAAAGGCAACAAGTCAAGGAGATATTCTTCTCACATTACATAGCTTGTTCTATTGTGAAAAGACCTTACAAAACCAAATTAATCCACCTAGGGCATGTGAATTCAGTAGCTGTTAAATCCTGAAAGAAAGTTTAGTAACTTGCTTGAGGAAAATGGAATTGAAAACAATGAAGTAAGAATAGGGTATAGTCAAAAGTTCGACTGTATCTCTGGAAACTGTGAGGGGAAAAAGAAGCCAAATATGAAAAAAGCATTCGCTAGTTGTTCAGTGACATAAAGAATAATTAGTACAGGCCGGGCGCGGTGGCTCACGCCTGTAATCCTAGCTCTCTGGGGGGGCCAAGGCGGGCGGATTGCTCAAGCTCATGAGTTCAAAACCAGCCTGAGCAAGAGCAAGACCCCATCTCTACTATAAATAGAAAGAAATTAATTGGCCAACTGATATATATATAAAAAATTAGCCGGGCATGGTGGCACATGCCTGTAGTCCCAGCTACTCAGGAGGCTGAGGCAGTAGGATCGCTTGAGCCCAGGAGTTTGAGGTTGCTGTGAGCTAGGCTGACGCCACGGCACTCACTCTAGCCTGGACAACAAAGTGAGACTCTGTCTCAAAAAAAAAGAAAAAAAAAAAAAAAGAATAATTAGTACAGCTCCGAAGGCCCCCTTCTAATTTCCTTCATTTCATCCTTTCCTTTACAAATCATAAAAAAATGGGAGAAAATTATTTTGTGCTATTCAATTAGACATATACAAGTGTAGAGCCAGGAACTTTATGAAGCAGTAAGTGAAAGATGGTTTAAGTGTGATAGCAGTATTCATTTGAACCAATAGTACAGCTAAAGTTAAATTTGATCACAAATTTATTCTAAACTTCCATGACAAGTGACTAATGTGCTCAGATAAACAATTTTTGAATTAATTTTGTACACATGTAGAAAAGAAAAGCAACTGCCATTTGAGGTATTGAGTTCTTCCCCCTTCACTATCATCTCTTCATATTTTCACACCTGTGATTTGTGTGAAAATGTATTGAAAGGCACCAATTTCTAATATCGTTGTCATCTGTTCAAGTCCTGACCGGTGTATTTTATTGTGACCCTTTTGAATGAGTGTACAGATACCTCAGCAGTGTGGAAATGTGTAATGCCTTTATAGAGTTATCTATATTTGATGGGGACACCTTTTCAAGGTAAAAATTATGGAGAAGAGCACATTTTAATAAAGCTCCTTTTGTACTCATTGGTTCCTATAAGTATATACTGTATTAAAAACTATAGAATAATTATCTCAGCACATGATCAGAGTTCACATCGTCAGTGATAAGTCCTATCAACAGCATGTCTCTTGATATGATGAAAATGGCACCTCACCTCTGAGGTCTTCTTCCTCCCAAAAAACTTGTAATTTTAGTCTAATCGTGAGAAAAACATCAAACTAACCCCAGTTGAGGGACATTCTACAAAACATCTGACATGTACTCCTCAGAACTATCAAGGTCTTCAAAAACACAGAAAGTGTGAGAAACTGTCACAAACAAGGGGGACCTAAGGAGATACAACAAATAAATATGATATGAGATCCTGGACCATAAAAAGGACAATAGATAAAAACCAAGGGTATCTGAATAAAGTATAGACATTAGTTTAAAAATACAAAAAAACCCCTATAGATTGCTTTATCATTCAAGTTTTTAAAAATTGTTATTGATGCAACATTCAGTTTTACTGGCAGCCAAATTATTGCCAAATTTCTCATCCAATGGCAATTACTTGGTAACAAATGTGGGATGTCTCCTGGGACTTAGTAACTACTTCTAAACAACTTGACATGGCAAAAATTTTGCTTCATTTTCTTCTTTTCTACTTAGCATTTTCTATACTAAGAAAGATATATAGGCTTTCCCCATTTCAAGAATGTATGGTGTTCTGAAAGGTCTTTTGAGAGCAATCAATTGAAGCTTGGACACATTTTCCTGTGGTGTTTGTATACTATGCATTAATAATAAGTGTCTGTCACATACATGTCAAATTAACACTAATAGTTCTTTAAAACTTACATATAATCATTAACATTAGTAATTAACAGCTGTATAGACTTATTTATGAATCTCATTTTAAAATACTAATGCCTAGTCCCAAGTCTCAAAGTTTTATCAAGTCTGTTTTTAAACTCAGCCCATAACTCTGATATGAATCCTGGGATGGGAGGGAACCTCTGGTCTACTATAGTTGTATTCTGAACATCCAAGACATATCTTCTTCAGCTAGTGTTCTGGCCCTTGAATCTGGTCTCCTGCCTGCCTCCTTTGCATACCAGGAGCCAAAAGCAAGATTCCCTGAAATGAAAGCCTCTGGTAGTATTTTCCTGAAGCAGAAATTTCAGAGGTCTGGGATTGGAGAAGAGGCCTACAGAAAAGGAAAAAGAGAAGCTGTGGGCACCAGTGCTTTCTGCAAAGCGTACATCGCTCAGGGCACTTGAAATCCCAGAATTATTAAGCTGCAAGTGAGCTTCATGGACATGTCTAGTGCAAACTCATTTTGCAGAAAAGGAAATGTCTTGCTCATGTTGGTCCTGGATCAACTTCCTGATTACTTCCTTTGTTATATTCTTAGAAGCCAGGGAGGATGACTTGTAGTCTTCTCATTTTCTTCTTACCACACATTACATTCTACTGTTCTTTTCATTCTTTGGCCCACTGTAAGCGTGATCACATCCCTAAGCCTCTTGTCCATGAAGTTCATGCAGAATCCTTCACAGATTTTCAATTCAGAAGGTTACTTCTAGTAATCATAGAGAAAGGATGCAGCCTCGATTTTCATAAAGAGAACATTCTGATTCCAGAAATAAAAGCTGACCTCTAGTGTTTGAATCCTGCCTATTCCCTTCTGTTCCCAATTCAATCTTCTGACTGATCCCTTTGAATAAGATTATGATTAAGATTAATTTTGAAATTTAATTAGGATTAAATCTTCCCATATTTTTTCAAAATTTTCAACTTCCATATTAAAAAGTGAAATTATAAGAAAAAAGCAAAGACTTTTCATTAGTCTTTGAGTATAAAAGGGATTTTTATATTTGAGAGTGAAACTCAGGCTGTCTTTCCCCATCCCTTCTTTGGAAATGTACACTATGGCAAAGGAGTCCTCATAGAAATTGCAATGAGAGCTCTTCAGTAAGAGATATTTTTTCTGGGGTGGTATGAGGCAGTGAGATGAGAATGAGGGATGTTCCCTGACAGGCCTGAGTTGTTGGAACAGTGAAAACAGGAGGAATCATTGTCACCTGTATTCTTTCTTCTTAAGCCTTATCTCCCTGGTCTTGAGAAGCCATGCCTTAATAGTCACCAGGACCATCTCGGTCTACAATAAAAAGCAAATGACACAGGACTGAGGTTCTGAGCAATGGGGATGAAGGAGAAGGAAGAAAGTACTCTGTACTGAGTTGAGAGAGAACTTCCACAGACCACTAGCTTCTAATGGCTATTCATTTTTATGAAGGACACATCTATTCTGGCATAAGTAGAGATGAGAATTGAATGCTTTTGTGTTTGAATACACATATTCGAGTATATTAAAAAAAATCTTCAAGCAAAAAATCATCACTAGATAACTCAATAAATGTATTTTCTATTATGGCCAGTAATTCTATTAAAGTAATAAACACTAAGAGGGGGGAAATCTTTAATTCATTTATTGCTAATTCTTTTTCATGGCAATGTATATTTAACTTATGCCCTTGTTTTAGAAAAAAAATCCCCTCAAACTGTGTAGAAATTATTTGAAAGTTGAATAAATAAAAATGCATAATGGTTAACACAATGACAGTGGATAGCATATCCTCACCTGATAATTAAATTTTTACAACATATCTTTTAAGCACAAATGTACTTTCATTTTGGGCCATTTTACTTAACTAGAGCACACAAACACACAAACCACATGACAGGCAAGAACACGTAGTGCTTAGCTACAAGGATGCCAAAATTGTTCTTGATTGAAATCTGTAGTAAAAGAGCATACTACTCAAATATATTTTACTGCTTTTACATCTTCCTTTGTTTCTCAAATATCAGAACATTATAAAAACTGTAGAGATAGAATCAGATAGTAAAACCATTACAGACTATAAATCAGAATGCCGGTTCCTTGTGCCTGGGTTTTCGTGTGACCTTACCATCTCTAGACTTAATTCCTTTATTTTTAAAAATGCGGAGGTTGGACTGGATGAGCTCCAGTGGTGTTGATCCAAATTTTGAACTTTTTAAGTATTTTATGATTCTGAGATAAAAACATTTCTAAAATTGTGTGATTCTCCACTATCTTGTTTAAAGGAGATTTATTTGTTTGGAATAAGTGTGAATATGCTATGCTGTGAAATACAGAATAGGTTTGTAGTCCTAATTCTTCTGGTGTTTAATTACTGAAACCATTCACTTATCAACAACTAGTTTACACAGTTGCAAAATAGAAGTAAAAATATTTGTTATCTCATTTTCACAGACAATCGGTAAGGATAACTAAGACAGATTTTTAAATCCTTAGAAGAAAGATGCTTTCTAAATGCAAAATATTTGCATTACTATCATTCTTATTATGCGGTAGATACATGAAATGCAATTTTTCTGTGTATTCCTGTTGGCTATATCTCCTCCAGGGAATGTTTTTGAAAAATAAGTAGAACTATTTCATGACTAGAGTGTTTAAAAAAAAAAAGTTTGTGTTCCTGAAAACTACAATTTTGGAAATAGAAGAAGCAAACTAATGTTATCTCAAATTCCCTGAAGAAGAGATTATACTTTCCAGGGGAAATTGACATAATGAAATACTTTGGATGTATTAAGTTACTTCTAAACTTTTATTTTTTCAAGGTATTTCCTGCACTGCTAAAAGAATGGTGACTATACCTATATGCTGTACAATAAAATACATTAGAAATGGTCTCTTTTTATGTAGAATTTTAGAAATAGGGTTTCTTATATTTAAAAAGATTTTTAAAAATTTTATAGTAATAGGGACTTTTATGAAAAGACTTTTATTTGAAAAACATGATTCAACAGGAAATAATGTCTATTTTCCAATGATTCTGCTTGCAAAGTTTAGTTGTCAATAAGACTGTTATACAGCAATTAAATTATTAATGATAAGAGATGATTGGTGACTTGATTATAGATATTATCCATTTTTATTTTAGTGACTAAGCTTATTTAATTTGAAACATTTGAGAATTAAGGGAATAATTACATGCCTCCTAACACTTTTCAGATACACAAAGTTAAAGTAATACAAAGAAGCAATAGTCCCTGTAGTTTAATCCCAAATCACATCTGTATTAAATATGCAAATAAGCGTTGGTCCAATTTCCAATGCTACTTTAACTCTATATAGTTATTTTTCTGGCTGATTTTTCATTTACTTTGCCAGACCTACAAATTAGTCAATACACCAAGCTTTATTAAATCAAGAACGATTATTGCATAAAATCCTGTGTACCAAATTAAGTGTTCATTCAGTTACATGGCCATTATTATATCTTAGATTTATTATAGACCAGGTCTGCATATTTTGTGCTTAGGGTGTACTTTCTGAACATTCTTACCCCATTTTTAACTATTTCTGTAGACATTTATTTATAGATTGCTGTGCTCTTTGATCACATACAAGGTGAAAGAGGATTTCTAGACATTTTCCTGAATATTAAAGTAAGCTGGGATTCTGACTTGAGTTGTCACCAAATTTATACTTACTTACATTAAGTGTATTTGTCAATACCCCTAGAAAGGTCAAGATATTGAAGAAATCAGGACTTGAAAAGACAAAAGTCTTTGGCAAAACCAGGACCGTGAGTCCATGAACTTTTGTCTATGTGCCAAGATGCTCTCTTGTATCATTTTTTAAGTTAAGAGTAGACATTAATGGTCCAATTGAAGGCCAGGCACGGTGGCTCACACCTGTAATCCTAACACTCTGAGGGGCCAAGGAAGGAGGATTGCTCAAGGTCAGGAGTTCAAAACCAGCCTGAGCAAGAGCAAAATCCCATCTCTACTAAAAATATAAAGAAATTAATTGGACAACTAAAAATATATAGAAAAAATTAGGCAGGCATGGTGGCACATGCCTGTAGTCCCAGCTACATGAGAGGCTGAGGCAGAAGGATTGCTTGAGTACAGGAGTTTGAGGTTGCTGTGAGCTAGGCTGATGCCACAGCACTCTAGCCAGGGCAACAGAGTGAGACTCTGTCTCAAAAATAAAAAAATAAAATAAAATAATTTAAAAAAATTTTTTTAAATGTTCCAATTGAATCTCACTTACCTACTATAGTTATGACAAAAGAAATAAACTCAGTCATAGATGAGAGTCCACATGTGCTTATCAAACATTTTATATTTATGGATTTCCCCAAGAATTGATAAACCTAAATTCAATGGTGAATAAAAGTACACCCAAGAGCAAATGAGTCCAGACAATACCATGATAACTGATTTGCATGTGGATTAGATGATGTTAAGTAAGGTGCTAACATCTACTAATCCACATGCAAATCAAGATGTAATGCTTAAGGACTCTTATCAGTTGACTGCTGTAACTAGTTTGGATTACAGATGAGCTGGGTTAAAGCAAATAGGGCCACACTCGCCTTTTCTTCTATTGGCTCTTAATTACTCATCTGGAATTATGTACCTTTCGCACTTGGCCTTTACTTTAAAAGTGCACATAATAATGTCTGCTTTGTAAAATTAACGCTGAGCTATTTCTGCTATTGCAATGTCATGGTGAAGAAAAAATTATGTTTCATAAGTTTTGTCCTGGGCTGATCATCATATTTGATTTCTAATACAAAGGGAAAGATGTTCACTTCTTAAATAATAATGATCAGTAATAAGGTATAGCATTCAAATTCTGTTAATTTGAAATGAAAAAATTGATTCTTGAGTATTACGTTAATAATAGAAAAACAATGGTGGTGAATAATAAAGGATACTTGATTCCTAATCCTTGGGTTTTGTGGAGGTTGGTAATATTGGAAAAGATGGAAATATAAAAACTAAATGGTTTTTATCTACTTCCTAAAGAAATGTGAATGTAATACTGTGCAAATATGTGGTTTTAGAAAGAGAGAGGTGGGGTTGGGGAGGAAGGAAGAGACTGAGGTTATTCCAGTATCATTCTTCTGTTCCTAGACTATGCACAGATGTCCTGGTCTCATCTACTTTATACCTGCAGCTTTACATTTTCATTGCTTTTGGAACTTCCTTTGGTATATAAGCAAAAATGAAAAGAGGAGGTGAAAATCAAGGCAACTTTGTTACTCTTTAGAAGTTCTTAAAATAAAAGCTCAATATTTCATGGTTTAAAGAGTACCCCATAGGGATTAGTGATTGCCTGCAGTTTCTAATCACCAGAGCCCAGATGAATCTTATTATCAGGTCTGTTTGAGAAATGATATATTATCTCTGCCTTCTTCACCGAACACATGTATTCTCTTGTATAGTCATTTGTGTGTTGTTAACCTATTTTAGGGCTGTGTAAGCTTCCTATAGATATAAGGACAACAAGATGTCAGAATTTGCACTTTTAGGAAAGAGGATCCATAGCTTTTACCCTATACTAAAATAGCAATAATAATAACCATAATTTTTTTTAACAAAAATCATTGTCTCAAACCAAATTAAGGACTGTTGGAGAATACATTTTATACTTTTTTAATACTTTAAGCAACCAGACATCAGGACCTGTATTTCTTACTAAAATATATTTCCGTTAGCCTTTGACAACTGTCCTCCCATAAACACTGTGGCACAGATGGAGTTTGGAATTGCGTGAAGCTGAGGCTAATTCCTTGGACCTAGCACCCTATGGTAGTAAGTTAGTTAGGAACTTGGGTTGCACATTTATGTCCTCAGGCACAAGAAGGTTGTTTAATAGAACGACATCTACTTAACCATTTACTTTGCCCCACTCAAATGTTTATCAACTGTAAAGAAAATAGGACAAAATTAATGGATTCAAATTCTCTTCAAATAATCCCAAAGTAAAGGGAAAAAAATGAAAATATCCCTCTCAGCTATGAGCAAGAAACAATTAAATACATGAAGAAGTTAAATCATCCATAGCTTAGCCTCTTTTTAAAGGTCTGCCATGCGGTGACTTTTTTGTTTAAAAAAATTATTAATTCATAAAAGGAAAATGAACAGAGTCTGCAATGAAGATATAACTTATCTCTAAAAATAAATGCAAAGAAAAAAAACTAAATGGATGCATATAAAATATTAAGCAGCTAACAACATTTCCTTGATGAGAAAAGAGAAACTGCTATGGTTACATCTTATATTATTTGACTTCCCCAAGAATCAGGACCTAAAAAAACAGGAACAGAATGGAGGATCAGGAACACAATTATCCAAAGACCCCTTCAAAATGTATCTTATCAATAACAAGATAAAATCACCCAACTAGGTAGTATTTTAAAAATTCACCTAGTAATATTAGGAAAGTAATTAGCAAAGATTAGCAAAGTATGATCACATAAGTATCTTTTCATTAGGACATACGAAATATTTTATTTAACTGTAATTGGTGCTTCTAGGATATGGGGAAATATATGTTTAAGTGGATTTTGATGATTAAAGAGAAAACAGCCACCATTGGAGATGAAATTTAATATGTCCATCCCATTAGTTAAAATGCCATCAGTAATTAACCAGCTAATAACTATAAACAAAGTCAAGAGGTCTTTAAGTCTTTCCTGTAGATATGCAAATATAAATAAATACTTTATAACTTTTGGAATCTGTATCTGCCTTTTGTTGGCAAAGTTGCTTTTTTTTAAAGCTGTGTTAGCTATTATAGAACTATTGTTCATTCTTATAATTCTAAGACTTGGCAGGATCCCAGATCAATGTATAAAAGCACAATCCCTCTTGCAAGAATGTATCACCTCCATATCACTGGGCAGCTACTTACATCACTGGCCCATTTAAATCCACCTCAAAATTCTTGCGTGATTTCTGGAACTTCCTAAGGCTTTCAGAAGGCTTAGAACTATAGTTTTCAATTCTTACTGTGCATCAAAATCACCTGGCAGCTCTTTAAAAATACAGATGTTTTGGTACTACCTCCAGAAATTTCTGATTCACTTGGTCTGTGAGGAAGGCTCAAATTAAGTGTTTTTAAAAGATGCTCAGGTAGCTCTGATGTACAACAAAGGCTGAGAATCACTCCACTTGTTTAAGTGTACTTCCAACATAATTTCACAATTCCCGAATATGAGAATTTTGGAGGTGTCTTCAAGGATTATAAGTAATAGCACCATACTTTAAATATATAGGATGTTATCAAAATACTCTCAAAGAGTTTACCCTCTTTGTACCTAAGATTTCTAAATCCAGCAAACAGAGTATTATTCAATAACAATCTTCTTAAGGATTTAATCATCTGGACTGCCGGAATATGCTTGACCACATACAAGCTGTCACAGGGTCCAATTTCAACAGATGTCCTTTTTTAAGCACCTGTTGGAGTCAGCTCTGCCACTGCCCTTTCAATGGGATGCAGTTTTAATTTTTCAAAAGTAGTGAGCCAGTTGGAATGCTAGAAATGCACATTTGCTGTTTACATTCCTTCCATTCTAGTTAACCATCTCCTGAATCACTATGTTGATCTCTCGATTGTGTAGCTCATGACAGAAATCTACAAATACCATTAGGATTGACTAACAGCCTTGTTTATAGAGGCTTATCAGGTTTATTAGAGGGAGCTGATTTCACATAATCAGCCAATAATGAAAACCAATGTTGTTTGTATCCTCTGAGGAGTCTGTCAACAATTGACTTTTTAAAAATACTAGAACTGTAGTTTTAAATTGAAGAATGTTAAAATCTCACTTAGAAAGCTGTTTCCCATGTCTCCTAAGTAGAGAGTCTAAATTTTTGTGTTTGATTATAATGGAATAGCTACAATGTTACACAGCTTAATGTCAATCATTCCTGTGACTGATTCTTTTCAAAAATGGACATAAACAAGCTGTGTAAGTATCATAACCTCGAGTGCATTCATCATTTCTATCTATAGTATAGTACTGAATCAGGTATTGCCGGGCTGAGGGTCATGGGTTATGCATAGCTATTCAAATACTTTATTTTTAAGACAGCTGAATTACTCCCTGACCTGACTTCAGTGAGTGGGCAGATCATCTTCATCTTTATGCCTTCCTGCCCTTTCTAAAAATAGTAAGGCCTTTCACGAGGAGATATTTTAAGCAGCTCATATTCACTTGTCTCATCAGGAAAAGCTTATTTTGGCCACTTGCATGTGTCAGATTTGCATGTGTGCATAGTTAGACTCTTGGAACAGTAGCCCATGCTTCTCCACGCCACTCATATAAGAAACTTGCAGTCATAAAGACGCTGGGATTGCTAGCTGAGAGTTTTGGCTCCGAGTTAGTGAGTAAACATAAACGAAGGAAAGACACTTTTTAGGAATGTGACTTTGCTTCAGAAATCATCCATTTCAGACATTTGTACATCAGTCCTCAGCTTTTCGGATCTGTTTTCTTAAAAACCTGGCTGTGATTTCGCTTCAGAGACCTCCATGATCTTGCCGATTTTAATAAATATTTATAGGAGGCGCTGCCAAGCCCGAGGATAAGGGAAACTAATGAGAAACTGCAACCCAAAATCTGAACGGCAAAAACAAAACCAAGCAAAACCAAAACATCCAAAACAAAACCAAAAAAGAACAACTCAAACAATCCGTGTTCACAAGAAGACGCGTAGAAAAATACCAAGATGTAACTTTGATTTGATAACTGGATTTATCAGTCACTTGACTGGCATGCAGTGGGTACTTTGTATTTTTCTACAATACTTTGAAAAACAAGTGCAAATTTCTGTTATTCTGCACAACTGGGACCAAAAAATTATGAGTGTGAGAAAGCACAGACTCTAAAAGCAAGATGGAATTTAAGCAGGTAAACCCTGTTCCCCAGTCATGTCATTCCAGTGCAGTTGTACGTGGTACTCGTGTTTGCACCTCTAAGAAATTTCCATTTTTTCGCATCAAAAAATCCAGATATGAAGCTGAAGCTGCTTTCTTCGCCAACCTGAAGCTGTCTGATTTCAACATCATTGATACCCTTGGAGTTGGAGGTTTCGGACGAGTAGAACTGGTAGGTGATTGTTCTTTAAAAGCTTTTTAAAGCCTCTGCTTTGTTTCCCCCCTAGATTAAGATTTCTTTCTTTTCTCTTTTCTTCTCCCTCATCATTAATTACCATTGTTCCTAAATTAGTACCAAATACTTTCATACAGGCATGTCAGAGTTGCAACAAAGTGAGCTATATTACGCAGTTAATAGATTAAAAATAAAATAAATAGCAAATTACTTTTTGAAAACCTCTTCATATTAAGTGAAAAGTAAACACATTTAATTAAAAAGGAATCAAAAAGCACTTTTTTTACCCAGTTGATTTTCTATAATATTTATTCATCTTCTTAGTTATAAGCAGTCTTGCTAGCAATGATATACTCTAACAATAATTATAATGATTTAAATGTAAAATTGAAATACATAAAAGGGACATTGGAGAAATATATAATATATGAAGTAAATGGTGTTAAGTAGTAATTCTGTAAATTTTGTTGTTCTAAACACCTATTTAATGGTTTGAGTATTTTATATAGTTTATTTCATTCACTGTTATATATAGCCAAGTGTTGATAAAGATGATGAAGACAGTTTATATAAGTTCATACATTAAACACATTGCATGAATGTTGTATAAACAATGTGAAATTATACTCTATTTTGCATTTTTTTGAAATAAAAATTTAAAAACTGACATTGTAAGAAAAATTAGGAAAAAACATATTCCAGTGACTGAATAGCTGCATTTCAAGGTTGTGTGGATATAAACCCTATTGGAGAACACAGATTAATTTCCACTTCTCAACTGAACATGGAGGAGTCCCTGGTATCAGACACCAGTACAGTATGTTAGGAACTCCCTGAGACTGTGTACAGTGCAGTAAACAGTTACTGTTGCCATTAGTGGTCAGGAGAAATCCCCTTCCATAAAAGCACATTGACCCAGCACCCAGGGCTATTTTTGTTATGTGTCCATTTGTATTACAGTTGGGATTTCTGACCTTGACAGGCAAAACTATGTTATTTATTTAAATATTAGATAAGAAGGTTTTACAGCCATTATGCATTGCATTGAATTTGCATTATGCATCCTTTAACATTGGTTGGAGATACTACAGTAATGCTACTTTTCACTTGAAAGTACAAGTGTGCCTCTGAGGATCTGAGTTTCAGTTGTAGGAATAAAAATATCAAGCAAGATTCTAGAAAAACCTCTTTGCTTTACTGAATCTTGTCAATTAATGAAGCTGTGGAATTGTTTTGCAAGGACTTTGGTTTTGTGGCTAGTTATAATTGTTTGTATAACTAATAAAGATTTATTAGCAACATTATACATGAACAAATTTGCTTGGAGGTGTTCAGTCAAATAAGCAGGAGAGAGGATAGCACTCCAGGCCATGAAAGATTATTTTCTGGTGTGTTTATTTACATAGTTGTATATTTCTGAATCCCTCTCTGAATGAAGCAGTAAAAGGGACAGAATTCCCCAGAGACTGATGTTGGGACTATTTGTTATAGTTTCTTAAATATTATTTTTAAAACATAATGGGCAATAAAATTGCTATTTTATTGACAAAAAAAAAAAAATCAGCATTACAACTTTGTGGACTCCTAAAGGTATGATAACTTCAAATTGGGAATCTTCAAGTTGCCAGTGAGATAATTTATGAAATATAGGAAATTACTGAGGATTTTTGAAATATTGGAAATAACTTATAGATACTGAAACCACTTCAAGCTAAACAATAAAATGCCAAGCTGATAATGGAAAACTTCTAGGAAATTCCCTGAAAAATGTTTGAAGAGACACAAAGAACAAGCCACAAAATTAGGAAAGGTTTCATGTGGGCATATAAAAGTTAACACAGTTTAAAAAGACAAAAAAGTGCATGTATGTGTGTATGCATGTGCATGTTTAAGAATACATATATATTTATATATAATATCCATCCCTGGAGAAATACCAGATAGTCCAGCCTAGTTTCCTCCTCATGGATATTATATTTTCCTTTTTTACACAGATGCTTATAGACTAATGAAAACCATAACCCTAAGAATTAATTTAGGTTAAAAATATAGCCCAGTTTGCAAAAGCTTTAGATAACACTGATGAATGATAAATACATAATGAATCGTTGTGTACAACTAGCACACTGAGTGAACAGGCACGTGTCCTTAACCTCCAAAGTCACATCATCTTGTGTTATCTTGCTTGTTTAAAACACACAGTAGGGGCCGGGTGTGGTGGCTCACACCTGTAATCCTAGCACTCTGGGAGGCTGAGGCAGACCAATTGCTCAAGGTCACGAGTTTGAAACCAGCCGGAGCAAGACCCTGTCTCTACCAAAAGTAGAAAGAAATTAATTGACCAACTAAAAATATATATACAAAAAATTAGCCAGGCATGGTGGCGCATGCCTATAGTCCCAGCTACTCAGGAGACTGAGGCAGGAGGATCCCTTGAGCCCAGGAGATTGAGGTTGCTGTGAGCTAAGCTGATGCCACAGCACTCACTCTAGCCTGGGCAACAAAGTAAGACTCTGTTTCAAAAAATAAATAAATAAAAATAAAACACACAGTAGGATAATCAGAGTATCTATATTGTCTTCACTATTCAATGTGGACCAGCAATTTAAATGATTACTAATACCCTAGAATCTATTGCTCTCACTTCTTACCACTTACTAACACCTGATAATATCAATGACTAGGTATGAAAAATACCCAGTAAAATGCTTTCTATGATGCCATAATTGGGATTTTGGCCTCAACGCTTTGGCTATAATTAGATGTAGTTGTCCTGAATATGATGAAGCATCACAAAGCTAATGGTTGTACCATTAGAGTGGTACCCACACCATTCATAGTCAGGAGAAGAATGTAGGCAGAGCCCCAGTTCTTTAGTGATTACAGAATTTTTCTCTTCACTCTCCTCTGAGAATGATGCATGCAAGATGATTTTAGCAATATTTTATTTAGCAATAAATATTTATTTAGCAATAAGTAAATAAATAAATATTTAGCAATTTTTTTTTTTGGAGACAGAGTCTCCCTCTGTCACTTAGGCTTCAGTGCTATGGCGTCAGCATAGCTCACAGCAACCTCAAACTCCTGGGCTCAAGCAATTCTTCTGCCTCAACTTCCCGAGTAACTGGGATTACAGGTGTGAGCCACTGCACCTGGCCTTAGAGTGCTATTTTTAAGCAATGAAATCTTTATATTGATTCTTTTCATATATGTGTACATAGTGCTCAATATGTTAATATCAAATCAAATATGTAATACTTATACCTTGAGCTTTCGATACTTAGTTTAGCAGTAATATTGATCAGATAAATGACATTATGAAATAATAGCACGTTACACTTTAATTTTATATGATATTTTTAAAAAATTTTCCCAGGAGTAAAATTATACGATTATAAACTCTCCAAAGGGGTATGAAGAATTTAGAAATTTGAATTTTTGAACCACATTTCCTGTTAGAGCTAAGTTAAGAATGTAGTTTTTTCATTACTGTTTAACATACGGATTACATTGGTGTAATTTGGTGTAGCAATATACCCTTTAGAGACTTCTTAGCATTTTTTAATTTTTATCATTTATGTCAATTTAGATAAATTTAAATGTTGGAGTATTTTTAGGACAAGAGAATTTCTAAATAGTTTATTGTCAGTTTTTGAAGATGAGAACATAATTTTGCCACAATATAAGAAATTTAATTTTTATTCAATGAAGAATCCAGAAGCTTGAAGTAAAGGTCTTCAATGCATGGGAATTCTACTCTTAACTATTCATTCAGTCTCTTTCATAAATACTTTTAGCATAAAAGACTTTAATATTAGACATGTCCTGTTCACAACCATTAACTTTGGGCAGTCATTTGTACGCTTTCTTTTCTATTTTCTGGCATATGCTACATTTTTTTCTCATGTTCTTTATTTTTTAAGAATGAGCTTTCTAATGTGTTCAGCACTACCTATTTACAGTATGTCTTCCAGAAGGCCACATTTTATTTCTAGTATCACTTTCAGCAAAATAACTCATCTGTCTTTATATATATGATTTACTCATTAAAGCTCTAAGCACTGCTGTAAGACATCTAGGTAATCATCTTAATTTACAAAGTATGACTGTAAAATGAGGAGATTGATTTTACAAATCACAAGTGAAAATTAGTCCTATTGCCTTATGGGCACATTTCTGATTTAGTCTACTTTTGTTCTTGTCAGAGAGATGCCTGCTTTTCAGAGTAGATTTGCACAAGTCTTTTTAATCTGCCAATACTATGTGGTGGGTGCTTTAAATAGTAGATACTTAATGTATTCATTTAGCAATCTAAATGCCTCTTAAGGGAAACAGAATCTCTGTCTTCTTGGATTATATTCATTCTATATCTGTTGCTATGTATCTGTGTAGTGAACTCTGATAGAAGATAAAAAGTTTAATAAAATAGTCTCTAGGGACTCACCGTCTACTTGGAAGGACAATCACACAAACTAATAAATAAACACATAAGCAAAGGCATAGGCTCAGTGCATGGAGGAGCAAGACTTCCTGGAGGAGGTGGCATTTCTAAGGTAGAGGGAGAGTTAAGGCATCAACATAAATAACCTGAAGTATTTATGGTACATGCTTGGTAAAATGAAACTACTACAGGAACCAATGTTTATTAATAAATTAATATTACTTCATTACTAAAATAATCAGTCAACCTATAATTTGAACCCTGCTTTATAGTCTTCAAATTGCTTTCATATCCAGTGTATAATTTTGCTCTTATAGCTATGCTGGGAGGAGAACATGAAGCATGATCCACATTTTATAAGAAAGAAGTCAAGAATAATGTATATAAGGACCTTAAGGCCACTCAGTCATTGAAAACGCTATTGTTATTGCCCAGAACTACTGATTTTTTAACTAGAAGATTTTTCTGTCACTCTGGCATTTGTTTGCTATGCACCTCTGTTTCTGTCACATCTTCAGAGGTTGCCCTTTCTCTAAGCTTTTGCTGTTCCTATTTCAGTGGCAGAATGCCAATGGAGGAAAAAAACATCAGATGGTATGACACGGAAGCTAAAAGCTAGAGCTCTGGAATTTGGCTTTCTGGATGCAGATTTTACCACCTGTGAATACTTAGTCATATACTTAAACCGTCTGAGCCTCGGTTTCCTCATCTCTAAAATGACAATACTAATAGGATTTGTGTCTTATAATGTTGCAAAAATCAAATGAGTTAAAGCCCCAAAATAGTTCCTCACATGTTCTAAGTAAATAGGTGTTATTATTGTTGTTGTTATTATTATTAAAATATGCTAATGATAACTATTTATAATTTCCAATGGAGGGGAATGGAATGAGTTTCCCATTTTCTGTCCCATTGCAAGGCCAAGCCCTGAAAAGTGCAAGCATTTTTCTAATATAAGTAACAGAGGCACAGGTCTTCAAATGCCCTTCTGTGATAGCGTCTATTACATTCTCCTAAAGCACTAAAGCTCTTTGCTTTCTGATCTGTCACAAAAAGAGATGGGAAACAAAATCTCAATCTCCCCCACAGTGAACCTCTGTGCACCTGAAGTAGTCTGCTTTTATTTATCCATTTCTCTTCTAAATTGTAAAGCCCCACATCTTAACCTCTCAATAGGAAATCATTTTCGGTGCGAACTGCTGAATCATATCCAGTTTCTCCACAGCCTTCTTAAACCATGGCACCTCATTTGGGCATAATAAGGATCTGGCTCTTGCTAAGTGGAGTAAAAAGGTTACTTCTCATTCCTTTTGTGCTGAAACCCAGTTTATAAATCCCACAGGCAAATTGGCCAGGGCAGGTCAATGAGGTAGAGGTTGAAGAACCACCTCCCACACAGACAAGCACGTGTCATTTAACAGAGTGTGTGCGCTGTACATGACAGCCTCCATACCACTCTCACGGAATTTTTGCCCACTGCCTCGGCACGGTGCATCACACGCAACCGGGCCTGGAGGGCTATATAAACTAACGGAAAAAAATAGAAGCTAAGAGATGATTATGTAAGAAATTAGGTGATAAATCCATTGCTTAGTCAACAGAGTTTTGTTTCATCCTTACGAAAGGTGAGCAGCTTAACTCCAAAGGGAAACCCCATGTAAGACGAAAACATTTCAAGAGCTTCCTACTGCCAAGCCACACAGCAATGAAATAGAATAGCTGTGGGATTGCTGGGCAGAAATGCCTGGTGTGCCCACGGTGATTTATGCTGCAGAAGATGACTGGGGAAACCCTGCCACCATAAGGCCTTGTGCCCTTTGTAACTAAAGTGAATACTCAACATAGGTTGAAATCTAAAAGATTGCTTCTATTTAACTCAGCCTTTTCTCTAGTGATACTCCACTGGGTTTATTATTAAATATGTAATTTTTGTTATGTTTATTATTCAAAAATATAAAAACTGACACAAATTATTGTGATAAATAATATTTATTTCTAAGAAATTAAATTATTTAAATAACTAATGAAAATCCAATCCAATAAACACTCATTGAGCAATACTCAATACTCACAAGCAATACTCACAAGACGATTTCTAAGAAAGTGTAGGTAGTAAAGTTTGTCTCTACTTTGGCATATACAATTAAAGTAAGGTATGCATTGATTCAGCTTGTTACTGCAGAATATATTTTGTACATTGATAATTGTAATACAATTTAGATTACCTGAATGACAAAAAATAGAATGGTTACTTTCTTACATATCTTCTGAAATTACAGAAATTTTATATACTACCTGTCAATTGAAATACATATTTTTAATTAAAAGTATTTGAAATTAGTATCCTAGCATAAGATAAAATGTTAACAGTTCCTCCTCTAAATCTGCATGTGATTCTAGAAAGATCACTGTAAATCTAGAAGGCACTGGACATGTCTTTCTAAGACTTAAGATAATTGGTGATAAAACAACTCATCCAAAAGTTAACACTTAGGTCACACTTTTCTTTTTGTTTTCTGTGACACAAATTTCATTTTTTGGACCCAGTGAATTTATAGGTCATCACATTCAGTAAAAAACCTACCTATTGAAAAATTTGCAATTATTATTTGTGGAAAATAGAAATGTCAGATGTGACTCCTGTGCTCTAGGAATTTCTGCGTCCTCCTAAATAAGAAGGTAAAATTAACACATTTGAAAAATAGCAATCAAAATCCTTCAGTATCATAATAATTACTCAGAAGGGTTCTCAGTATTTCAGGAGGAGAAAAGTCATTTGGAACTGATGGAGCAGAAAAGGCCCTGGGAGGATACATAGAACTGAAGCCAAGCGGTAGAGAATAATCGGGAATTAAATGAACAGATGGGGAAAGGCCATTCCGGGGAAAGGCCATTCCAGGCAAAGGTTACAACACACAAGGCCACATGTTGTCACAAGATACCAAAACAAGTGACCAGACTAGAGTGAAGTTGTAGGTGGGAGCAGTGAGAAATATCATTATTAATAGCTGATCAGTAGAATATAATTGTCTTATATTCTTAAAGGAGCTTTGATTTGCAAAGAAAATAAATAAGTAAATAAAAAGAGGTGTTTGGACATTAAGTCAAGTAATAGAAGGGCATAAACACAGACTAGATTCTAAACTTCCATCCATGAAATGAAAGAGTGCACTATAAGGTGACTAGACAGGCTATTTTTAGACAATGCTGCTCCCAGAAATAAACATCATAATTTCTCTACTGACTAAGGTAGGTTACTTTGTGCAAGATGTAGTCTACATTCCTGAGCATTTTATATAAATGCTTTCAAAGAGGGATTCCTTCCATGAGAGGGAAAAACAATCCCCTTGTGCATGTTAGTTATGTCAAAAATAAAATGAAATGGTTTGTCTTGCATTCTGGGAGAAAAATAAAAGCAGGCAATTCTGGATGTTTCAGTCTAGCTCATCAATTGTATACATTTAATTTATTACTAATTAATACTATGTCCTACAGAGTAGTATGTCCCATTGCCCTTGGCATATACAACATATTATTAGCTTAAACATTGAGCTATGAGGCCAGGAGCTTTTGTGGGCCAGGTGGGTTTGTTCTTAGCCTCATCTAGCTTCAGCCAGCTGCCTTGCAATTTCACTATAAAAATGAGTAGATCATCACTACCCAAAAGGAGTTCAAGCAAATAAGCTAAACCAGTGGGAGCCACTGTCTGGTCATTACTATGCCCTTGAATGCTGCATTCACATAAACAAAACAGTTTAAATGTTTAAATATGGCTATTTTTCACAGGTTAAGCTAGCATAAGCAAAAACAGTAGATACTCGTTGAACTGACTTACCTACACTTGAAGTATGTATATATTTGTGCACAATCATGTAAAAAATTTGAAATACAGAAACAGTAAGGGGGAAGAAATTATCCTTTTTTTAATATCAAAAAAGGTGAAGTTTGAGGATAGCATGTATTAAAACTTTAAAATCTGATTATAAAACATTTGATTAAAAATTTTTCTAGCATGCAACAATATAAAAATTATAAAGTTATTTATGCCTTATATCTCAAAAGTATGACTACAGTGCAGAGCATTTCATGAGTTAATCAGGTCACATATCAGAAAGAGAGCTGAATTTTGCAATACATGATCTTTTCTGTCTCATTTCAATTCATCAGTGTCAATAAATGAAAGAAATTGAAATGGCAACATATAATACTCAATTCCACTTACATGAAGTTTTAGATTATATGTGTGCTATAAATATTAAATTGAGTTATGTGAGATATTTATGTGCTCAATTTTGAAATGTGTCAGCAAGTTTTCAAAACTGATGCATGTAGTGTTTCTTTATATGAGTGAAATTATGCATAGAAATCAAAGTTTTGGGTAGAGGAAAGAAAGTATTTGATTAGTTGATGAAGAAAAATAATTTAAAGTATGTCACAGATAATAAAAACATGTAAATATCAATTTTAATAATCACTACAAAATGAAATAAAGTTTATTCAGCACAGATACTGTAGGAAATAAATGTTTATGTTTAAAGTATAATTTTCAAATTGTATGTTTTAGCAAACAATCTTGACTAATGCTTTCAATGTAGATAACCTTTTGAATCAAAATGAATCTATGCTAATTCAGTATTAAGGGAAACAACAAGTGCAAAGTTCTTTGATTTGCAAGTGATTTCTATAGAATAGTCCAACCCTTTGTTCCTAGTATAATGAAACATAGAAAAGTATGACATTTTTCCTATTTCCTCCAAACTGAAAGTGAAGTGTCTTTTTAAAAAAATTAAAATAGAACCTATCTCTTCTATAAAAATAGCTTTGAATTTTTTTATCAGTTTGAATTTAGATATATAGAAACATAGGATAAACAGATATTCATGATTTTTTTTGTCACTAGCTGTAGAACTGATTTTAAGTCTGGAGGCAATTTACAGAGCAAATGAGATTATTGACATTTTTAATGAGAGGTGGAGGTGAATGTGGGAAGGAAAATAAATGATGGAAAGAAGAGAGACCCTCTCTTGATTATCTGTCTCTTGTTCAAATGGCAGGTGGAATCAAAAAAAGGCATAGATAAAATAAAACCAGCTACTCTTCTATGCTTCTTCACCAGTACAACAGTGCTATGCCTCAGTGCCTCATGGCTGAAAAGCTTTCCAACTCTGACATCTCTGTTAAACTCAAAACCCATCTTTTGCATTCTCTGTGTCATTTGGCATGTGACACTCAGTCTGTGACAAGCTCCTTTTGTTCTTCTCTCTCATGTATCCCGTTGAACAAGCCAGATGCTATGGTTCCTTCTAAAGTTTCAGATATTGAGCAAGGGGAGAGAAAATCATATGACATTACTGTGTAGTTCAGAGAAAGGTGAGAGAAATAGAGGCATTACTGTGATCTGCGCTTAAGTTAATAATAAAATTAGCATTTTGTTGCTCTTATTAAGAAATATTGGCAAGTACAACCCAATACCAATCTGTAGAATAGAAACTGTGCATTTAAAGCATTTCACTTTCTTTCATGAATGTAATAAGTTGTCTCCTTCTGAACATGTGGGCACTGTAGTTGGCCATGTCTCAAAAGTTGTTTGAGTCATAGTAAAACAATTGGTTTTTCATTCTCTGTGAAAGTAAAACTTCCTTAAATTCATACAGATGAATTTTTCCTGGTCCTTATTTTTTATTCAGTTGATTGGGACAATTAATTTAATTTATGACTTTGAATTATGAGTTTTAATAGTAAAATATCATTTACAAGTATCCATTTTAGTTACCATTCCCACATATTTTAGAAATCATAGTAGGAATGATAGATCTTACATAGCGCTTTTAATTTTCAAAGCATTTTCATATATACCATCTGGTTTGATCTTAACAATATCTTTTTCTACAAGAAAAAGATTGGTTTTATTCCCATTTTATAAGTCAGGAAAATGAGGCTTCAGGAGGTCATATGGACTTACATATGATCACAGTTTGTATATTATTAAAATATAAAAAGCAATTAAAGTTGCTTTAATTTAATTGTCAAACAATTAAAGTTGGCTCTCAATATCCATGGCGGATGGGTTCCAGAATCTCTCCCCACCAACCCCACCCCACCCAACTCCTGTGAATACCCAAATCCACTGATGCTTAAGTCCCTTATATTATATAAAAAGACAGTACCAGTTGCATATAACATATACACATCCTCCCATATACTTTAAATCATCTCTAGATTACTTATAACACTTTACACAATGTCAATGCTATGTAAGTAGTTGTTATAATGTATTTTTCAGGGAATGATGACAAGAAAAGTTTGTATATGTTCAGTACAGATGCAACCCATCATTTTTTTCCCCTGAATATTTTCAATCCACCGTTGGTTCAATCCACAGATGTGGAACCCACAAATATACAGGGCCAACTGTACCTATTATTTTGACTAGATAACTTTATTTTGTGATAATTATGTAAATTTTTGTTTAAGTTGACCCATGAGTCTACCTTTTTTTCTGAAATGAGGACTTTTTAAAGTTTAGGACTTTCTATAAATAGCAAGTAAAGGATAACTTTTTAAAAAAATGTATCACAATGTCACAGAAATTTGAGCAAAAGAAATGTAATTTTTGGTTAATTGGGGAACTTTTATTGAAAGTAAAAAAATAAGCATAGAGAGAAACATATTTCTGACATTTAATTCCTTACAATATAAATTAAACATGTATCTATGTCATAAATTAATAAAGAAAAGAATTAGAAATTATAGATACACATATTTGATGGGTACTTTCTCTTTTAAAGGCATTTTTAACAGTTTAATGAGGTATAATTTACGTTCCATAAAACTTTTCTTATCTTAAGTGTACAATTCATTGATTTTTAGAATTATACAACTATCATATAATCCAGTTTTAAAACATTCCCCATGATTAACTCCAATAAGAACCCTTGTACTCATTTAAGAATACTTTCCATTCCCACCTCCAGCTCTAGGCAATCACTGATCTACTTTCTATCTCTAAAAATTTGCCTTTTCAGGTGCATATTTTATCATACTAAAATTCTGTGTTACATGAAATGTTTTTATTTTCTACATGTGTGATCGTAAACCTACCTCAATAATCTAAATACCCAGTTATTTAATATACAGGAACTTGGTGCTTTTCTTCTTGAATTCTATGGCAATTTTATAGCTACTTATACCGGCTTCAGCTTTGTTAATATACTGAACTTCTGCAGAATAGAATGTTTAAGTTTCTAAACATGGAATCTAAGGCCAATATCTGACCGGACTGTGATGAGCTGTCTGGCAATAGGGGAATATTGGAAAATGATGGAGATGAAACAACCTAGTGCTAATAGAGAGTCTAGTGGTTTGTCTAGTGATGTTCTTGATTGTGAAAGTTTTATTATGGGCCTTTGGCCTCTTTGGTGAACCTGGCAGTTTGGCACAGCTAATATGATAGGATAGGACACTCACACTCTCAGTCTAGGGCATTTGCTTGCTAGCTTTGCTTCCTTTCTTCCTTTCCTCCTTTCTTTTTTCCCTTCTTTCTTTTCTTTCCTTATAAAACTTTCCTTTTCACTATAGAACTTGTCATGAATTCCTTTAGTTACCCCAGTTTGTATTAAATGTGGGTCACTTACATGTTAAATCACAGACCATTGCCAAATTGTTTCTGGATTACTTACAAAGCCTTTCTCCCCCAGGTTAAAGAAAGCCAAAAAATAAAAAAATAAAAAAATGACGCTATGCTTCACCACATAATACAGGTTATCTCATTAAAATTTTGTGCTATTTTGTTTAGAGGAAATATTTGCCATTCCCATTTTGCAGCTATTAAAATTATGATGACTCTGCCCAGATTCCCTTACACCTTGGAGCCTGTTTTAATGTTCTTCTTGGAAAAGCTACTGCTATTTTTATCTGATACATGTTCTTTGAAAGTTAGTAACACAGAGAATACAACAAAAACCAATCCCTTCATATGTTGGGTTGAGAGAACAGAGAAAAAATAAAACCCCCACCCCCCAATAGAATATGCACATATGTAAACTCAAGGTCATGCTTTCAGAGTGAACCATCATGTTGCCTTAGGCTACCTTTGTATTACTTAATGTATTTCCTGTTTTTCCTTTGTCCCCAAGGTATAGCCTTGCCACGTGTTTACTGGGTCATTTCCATAAGATTAAACATAATTAACATGCCTTAAAAATGTGTAGTATGTCACACTGTAGATATGTAGAGTTTTCCAGCTGGAATAAGCCCTTAGAGATAATATAGTTTTGGCCCCTCATTTTTTGAGAGGCAGCCTGAGGCCTCATGAGGTTAGATGACTAATTATAAACTTATCAGTGAAAGATCCAGGACTAGGAGCAAGGTTTCCAATAGAAGCTTTCCTAAACTCACTTCATCACCTTTGTTCATAGCCTTAGCTTACCTAAGTGAGGATAGTAAGTGAGCCCTCCTCTCCAGCAGTGCATGGAATTATAACTCAAACCACCTTTCATGGGACATTTACATAATAATGAGTCATGCCATATTGATAGTTTAAGCCTTGAATTTAAGAAATCATTTTAATTACAGTATATATAGTTCAGGAATTTTCTTCCAAAATAATGAGAAGATATCTATGGTGCAAAATAAACCATGAACTCTTAATGACAAGTTTAAATAGATGAATGGATACATATTCTAAGGAACAACTCACAGCCAAAGATACTGAACCAGTTTTAACCTTGTTGTGATCATAACCTTTCTTCCCAATAAGGGAAAAAAATTAGGTCCAGTAGGAGACAAACCTTTTTAAGGCAACTGCCTACCCCAGGTGGAAAGGAAGCATGTGCTCTGTGTAAATACAGCTAACAAATGCATCTTCAAAGCTCTTTAAAAGGCTGATTGGTATCACTTCTCATCTTCAGACCAGTATTTTTTAGCATCAACTGAAGACTGACAGTTAATAACTTGTCAAAATCCTTGTCAGAAATTCCCACCTTAAGATTCACTTTGCTCAAGTATACATTCATATGCATGGACAATCTTTTAGAAGTAACTTCTCAAACCTTTACTTATTAGCACTGAGATGGGTTGGGGTGGGGATAGAAACAGGAACAAAGAGACATTCAGCCTGTGGTGGGTCATATTTTGAGGTAATAGCTTTGAGCTGCAGAGATCATTAAATTAACAAGTACATATGAATAAAAAGCTGCTCATATTTACTCAGTATTTTATTCTAAATGCTTTGTTTGATATATAGGCCTTTTATTTCACTTTCACAGGTAGCCTATGAAAATTGTCCCCATATTACAGATGAGGCAACAGGAACAGAGAGAGTTTGAGTAACTTGTCCAAGATCACAAAGAAAAAAAATAGTTGAGATTTAAACAAATGTAGTCAAATATCAGACTTGTCACCCTCCCAACCAGTGCATTAACCTGTACATGGAGGAGGTTAGGATAGTATGCAAAGGATGACACACCTGAGGAGCATGTTTAACCAACGAGGCTGGGAAGGATTCCTGGGGAAGAGGAAGTAGAAAAATATGCATTCTTGGCTGAGCTCAGTGGCTCACGCCTGTAAATACTAGCACTCTGGGAGGCTGAGGTGGGAGGATCACTAGAGGTCAGGAGTTCAAAACCAGCCTGAACAAGAGCAAGACCACAGTCTCTACTAAAAAATAGAAAGAAATTAGCTAGACAACTAAAAATATATAGAAAAAATTAGCTGGGCATGGTGGTGCATGCCTGTAGTCCCAGCTACTTAGGAGCCTGAGGTAGAAGGATCACTTGAGCCCAGGAGTTTGAGGTTGCTGTAAGCTAGGCTGACACACAGCACTCTAGCCCAGGCAACAGAGTGAGACTCTGTCTCAAAAAAAAAAGAGAAAAATATGCATTCTTTTCTTCCTCTTTTGCCAACCTCCTTCCACACTCAAGACTAATTTCATAGCTCTAGCTGACCTGCTATAAAATAATAAAAATCATCATCCTTTCAAATTGGCACAATTAGACTTGGCATAATTAATTTGGCCTGTAGGAAAAATAAAAAGCAAACTAAATTTCAATTTATAATTTTTCATGGATTAATTTTATTAAAATACTTATATAATAAAACATAATAGCTTAGGCTCACCAAATATAAATTGTTATAATTTACTCTGAGGCTTTGTTTTGAAAAAAAAATTATGGTAAGTATTTTAAGGAGATGAATAGTGTAGTTCAGCCCAAAACTTGAATAGGTTGCTGTGCTATATACAATTTCTCAAGGTCTTTGCATTCATGGAGTTCTAGTAGAACTAGAATCAATTTGAGAAGGTCAGACAATGAAAATAAGTAGCTATTACAATTTAAAAGAAACTTAAATTTTTTCCATGACTAGAGTTTTATTTTTACTCATTGTAAAAGTGAGATATGATCATTGTACAAAAGTTAAGCAATTCAAAAAGTAAAAAGAACTAAAAATCTCCCTAAGGGAAAACCATTATTAATGTATCAGTGAACACATTTCTGATTATCTCTTCATAAATTTATTTTAAGTATAAATATATAGGTAGATACACACTCACATACAAACACACTATTTATAGGATCATAAAACGTAAGCTGGTTTGTAACCAGTATCTTGTATTCATATACATTTTGATTTGTTTTCCATAATATTAGATATAATCCTAAGCCATCATTTATATAGCTGTATTGCATGGACTTACCATGACATATTTTCCCAAGCTCCTCTTGATAGACATTTAGATTGATTCCATTTTTTTTTTTTTGTTAGAAACAATGTCAAGTTGAATCCCTGAATGATCTTTGAGAAGTTGTCAGTTTATCAGGAGGTTTCTGATAAACATGTTAGTTAGGCTTTATTCAAAGAATTAACTCCAACATTATTGACTGTCTTTGTTGAGTTGGCTCACCTGTTGTTTTTAGGTGCTTTGACTTCCTGGTTAGGAGCCTGGGTTCTGTGATACTCTAGTGTAAATTGAAAGCAGAGATTCTAAGGATTCATGAGGTTTTTTTTATAGAATGCAAAGAAGAAAGGTGGTTCTAGCCCCAAGGATTGTCTCCACTCAAAGTAAAGACAAAAAGCAGAAAGACTCAGTAGGCTGGCTATATGGTTCTGTAAACCTCTTGTAAGGAAAACTTTCTAAACTGGCAACTACTCAGGCAGATCTGCAACCATCTCTGTAGCTTTTACTTACCTCTCATGCCATCTGCCACCTGCCAGCACTCGTCACCCTCTTCCCACCCTGCTTGGCTTCTCCTTGTAGTATTCAAGCAGTCAGGTGCTCAAATCCCTGATAACAGATTGAGGTCCCTGTAAGTGCCTAGGAAAAAGACAAAGTGAGGCTTTGGCTGGTCTCCCAAACCACACACCTGGCATAAGTGAAGCTTAAAGGTAATAAATACATCGTTCAGCTTTTCTCACAGAGAGTCTATGAGTTAGCTGATTCCACTAAACTCTGATTAAACTCTCATTTATAAAATACCATCACTGTGCTTTTAATGTGCTTTGTATTTAGCCGAAAGAAAGCAGCACATACTGGAAACAGTTTGGGCTGATAAGACCTGAATATGAACCCAATTCTTCTACTTGTAGTTCTGTGGCCTTGGGCAAGATATGAACCTTTTTGGTAAACCTTAATTTGCTCCTCTGAAAAAGCAACATTTAAAGAAGCAACATTTGATTTGCCATATTTGGTACAGAGTGTTGGGTAGGGCAAGGATACAAGCAAATAGACCATCAACAAATGCCCATTTGGTCACTTACTGTCATTTAAGATCACAATAACTCTGTGAGGTATCTAGTATTCTCCTCAACAAGAGTTAGGGCCCAGAGCAGTTAGGCAATGTCCTAAAAGCCTGAGAGAGATTAAGTGGAATTAGAATTCAAGTCCAGACTTGTGACAATTATGGCTGAGTTCTTTCCTCCTACCATGTACACAAGTGAAAAATCTGTGTTATCATCACTAAAAAGAATAATTTTTACAGTAGCCATTTGAACTCCACAACAGTCCTCAGTAGTTTAACTGGGTGAGACTGAAGAGGGAATATGATATTATTCCTTTTCCTCTCAAGTTTAGTACTCTGACCTAGCTCATTTTTCATGCCATCTTCCTTCTTTGTCCACATTTCTTTTGGAAGTGAGTTTTCACATTTTGGGTTTCATTATAAACTACAAGTGAACTCATTTGTGCCACACTAATCTGTCATCTGAAAGAGTTTCACAGAGTAGAGGGCCTTTAGCTGTTAAAGGCATTTTCAAATATCCATTTTTCCCTCTAATCTGTCATACAGATTCACAAAGGCTGGCAACAAATCAAGGCTTGTTTATTTGAAGTGTCCTCATGCTCCCTCCTAAGGAGCTTGCCACATGAATGTCCTCTTAGATAGAATTCAATCTGTACATGTGTGCATGAAGAAGACACTCAAGAACTTCACTATCCCTGCTGATGAAGCAGTAAATAATTCACAACTAAAAAGGAGACGGCTCTACTTTAGCTGAAAAGCAGAAACAGTGTGCCACGTTATTTCCCCAGGGCATCATTAATTCTGGATAATGTGAGCTGTTTGGTACGGTCTTGATGATTCTGCTACTCAAGAGCACTAGTGATTAGTTCTATTAGCTCTCTTCCTTTCCTTACAAGTCACTTTGCTAAAATTTCTTATAAAACAGTAAACATAGACCAGGAGGCTGTCTGAGATACGGCATTTGGAGGACACAAGCCTCCTCCAGAACTACAGAGAACCAAGGGGGCTGCAACTGAGGCATGGTGCATTTCAGACAGTAAGGCTCAGCTTAGGTGGCCCCTGATTACTCAGGAGTAAGGTTTGACATCAGAGGGGGGTTAATGTCACATGCATATTTTAGAAGGAAAAAAAAAAAACAGTTTTCAAAATCTCCTGAAAAAAAATCTTGTTACTTTTTTTTTTCTTTTTAAACTGTAGGGAGGAAAAAGACTGAGAGGTAAAAAGAGAAGAAATAAGAGTACAGACCGTACTGAAAAAATAAGAGGCTGCAGCTCAGCAGAGAGAAGGGTCTTCCAATGAACATAAAAATTCTAGAAGCCTTCATAGACTAGAACTATGGAGGCAGAACATAAAGGCACATATGATCTATTTTTGCCATCTTCACTTTAAGTAAAATTAGAGAAAAAATTAGTTTTTATTTCTATTTTTATGATTGAAAGAGAGAAAAACCTTAAAAAATATTCAAACATATTACATGAAATGAAATAATAAAACTAAAATTAAGTACATTTTTCCTCTTCTAATCCACATGAGAACAAAATTAATTTGGAATCGAGTTAGTTCAAATTCTTCCAATTCAGTGAAATGTGATTGGATGATAGTTTTGAGTACTGGACTTTAAACTCAGCTCTGGCAAGGACTTAAACTGTGTGTGTGTGTGTGTGTGTGTGTGTGTGTGTGTGTGTGTGTGTGTGTGTGTGTGTGACTTGGGTGATGGTTGGGATTCATTTAAGCACTCCATGCACCTGTTATTTGGGAATAACAATGCATTCTGTTATATAAAGTTTACAGGCTTTTCCTCATGTATTCTCTTCTCCTTTTCTTTAAGGTCCAGTTGAAAAGTGAAGAGTCCAAAACGTTTGCAATGAAGATCCTCAAAAAACGCCACATTGTGGATACAAGACAGCAGGAGCACATCCGCTCCGAGAAGCAGATCATGCAGGGGGCTCATTCCGATTTCATAGTGAGGTAAGGACCCTGTGCCAGGGCCAGCAGCAACCACTTGCAAGTGGCAAATCAACCACAAAACCCTCTGCCACTGTGCCCACTATTGACACATTTCATTCATGCAACAAAACTTATTTTTTAATCTGATCTTAAGGAAATTGTTTGATTTAAAAAAAAAAAAGAAAGAGTTTTGATTCTATCCCTTTTTTAAAGAGAATCAACTCTCTGAAAAGAATGTGTTTTTCCCAAAGGAGGAAGTTTCCAACATTCTGTTTTTATCCTTTTTTTAACCCCAAACATTACATAGACCTCTGATGCTTAAAAGACAAAATATCAAAAATCAAACTACTTAACCTTTAATTATTTGAATATTTTTTGAAGATCTAAAACAATGAGATGGCAGTGACCACTCCACCTCAGTACTAACAAGAGGATAATGGGGAGTATTTTATATGCAGAAAAATTTTTGTGGTTAACTTTCCAGTGGCACTTGCTGAAAAAGGATATAGCATGAATTTAAATGACTAGCACATGAATTTCATACATGTCTATATTTGTAAAATTTAATCTATTTTATATCCATATACACTGCATGTTTATGACCATTAAATGTTACTCAAGTGTCCTCGCTTGAAACATCAGCCAAATTGGAATTGAAAGAATCCCAAGAAACCCCCTTTGTCTATAATCATTAGGATTAATCCATTTCAAGGGAGAGATTAGCACCCTAGTCTCTCCTATTAAAATCCTACTCATGAGCCATTAGCTTCTTTTCCCTATTTGTGAACTTAGATCTTATACTTCTGATAAAATTTTGAGCTTGGCAAATCAAAAATATAATCTGGGCCCTCAAAATTTACATGCTTTTAAAAGACAGTGTTTATAACCTTTTTCTCATTTGCAATTTACAGACTATACCGAACATTTAAGGACAGCAAATATTTGTATATGTTGATGGAAGCTTGCCTAGGTGGAGAGCTCTGGACCATTCTCAGGGATAGGTAGGAGATTTAAGAAATTTCTATTGTGTCTATAAAAACATAGTTGCTTATGTTGGTCTGTAGGAAGAGTTAACATAAAGCATAAAGATCAGTCAGGTAGATGGGAGGGAAGAGGAGGAAATACATACATACATACATAATGAGTGTGATGCGCACCATCTGGGGGATGGACATGCATGAAGCTCTGACTGGGGGGGAGGGGAGGCAAGGGCAATATATGTAACCTTAACATTTATATCCCCATAATATGCTGAAATAAAAAAATCATATTTATACTTTACATATGCTTATATTTGAATAGGTAAACATGAGGCATCACTCTCTGTACATTTATGATTTACTGCACATATAAAATTCACTGTGTAGCTAACCAGACAGGCTTAGTCTACCATAAAAATGGTACCTAGCAAAGTATTATACACAGGCCTTAGATTAGCATGAATATTGAGATTCAACAACTTTTTTTTTTTCATCATATTATGGAGGTACAAATATTGTTAGGGTTACAAATATGAGATTCAACAACTTTTTACCTGGAATTCAATTCATTGCTTTAACATGAAGAGAATTATAATTATTTTGTAATTATAGTCTGGATTAACCATCAGCTTAATTATTCCACTCTTTATCCAAATGAGCAGTCTGCCTTTCATGACACTGAGAATTTTTTCCAAAGTAATTTTTTCCTCTACCTTTACATTGCTCTTTGGTAAAATCAACAGGTTTCCAGCCATCTCTTTTAGCCCTTGAATGGTCTTAGGGTAAAAAAAATGAATCCACTTATAAATAGTGTTTCATGTAAGCAATCTGATTTAGATTTACATTTTTACCCTTCCAGGGCAAGTAAAGTTTAGTGCTTGTCTCTTTTAATTATGCAAATTCATTGTGTCTTAGTTTTTCATCTCATAAATTTAGATAACTAGCAAATTATCCTTTAATTTATTCCAAGAAATGCCTTAGATCATTACCTACCCTAAGTATTTACTTTTTTTAAAACAACTGACCACAATTTTATGTAATATTTTCTTATGAATAATCTCTTGATTATTTCCCATGATCTACTGATCATTCAAGTCATCTTTGTTTCTTTGAGCATTCACCTTTAGACATCTATATTTTTCTTATTTGTTTCAGTCCTGCTCCTAAGACTCTTCTTCATCTTTCTGAAACTTAGTTATAGATAGCCCTATTGTTCCCAGAGAGCCTTGTAATTTTTTGACATTTGTCACTTTGTAGATATACCAAAATGAAACAAATGGCTCTTTATAAAGTATTCATTTAAATTCTCATTCTCACTGGTGTTGTTTTGGTACCTTCATATTTATGTACAAAATGCCCTTTCAGGTCTTTTATTCATATGGCCTTGGGTATATATGTCAAACAATTTTTTCTTTTTTACCATATCGTATCCTATTACATTAGTGTTTTATTTCATTTAATTTACAAAAAAAAAAAAAAAACACAAAGGAATGCATCATGTTGGCTTTAGGGAATAGGGTTAATATCTGTACTAAGCTATTACATCCATGTTACTATATTATTGTTAGTTAATATTTGTGTACAGATTAGATGCCAAGCATTGTAATAGAGGCTAGGGATCTAGTGATAAACGAAATAGATGTTATTCCACTCCTCAAAATTTATAGGCTGTTGCCCAAAGCTAATATTTTAATTTGTGAGTTAATATCTGGTATATTCTAATGTGTTTCTACTGTATTATTTTTGACCTGACATTTCAACCCACTGATTTATTTGAAATCTCTTTCCTACTGCTTTCTAATTAGAATAGGAGAAGATTTACAGTTGAAATTAAACATGAAAGCAATAACAGGCCACACAGGAAGAGGACCAGCTATACTCCCATAACTTATTAAATCTTCTATTAACTTCTTTAACCAGAACAACTACAACAATAATGATGATAAAATTCAACCTAAAGTCCACTCATGAGGCATTAAACATGCACAGGCATCAATTTTTGACTTATTTTTTACAGTAAATATTATTTCATAATTTAACTTGATTTCACATTTTGTTCATAAATGCCAGGCAACGATTCTGAGTGAGATGTGTTTTGATTTGTCAGGGTAGCAAAGGTGTGATACTAAGAAGCAACTTATCTTGGGAGGAGTAGATGGAGGGGAAATAGTTAATTTCTTTGCTTCTTGGTCCTGATTTTTTTCCTCCCTTTTATCATACTTGGGTTTTGGGTACACAGTTGCTGAGTTCCCCAGTGTACTTAATACTCCATGAAGAGGCATAATCTGCAGAAATAATGGCTACTTGATTCTTACCCAAAATTCAGAGGTGCTGAATTAGCAATTATATATAAAATCATCTCAGAACCATTGCCCCCTGCCAGCTTTCTTCCTTGTTTATGTGTGTAGCCTTACTGCTTTTATTCTAAGTGACTTTTCTTTTTCCTACTCAAGATATTGCTGAAGGAAAACCATAATTTTGGACATCCAGACTCCTATGAATATTGCCCCTGACTAGCTTTCTGTGTGTTTAAAATTAATTGTTAGAAAGAAATGAAAAAATGGCAAGAGAAAGATTATGCTATTAGTCACAGTGTATATATGAAAATATCTGTAGTCAAAAAAAAAAAAAAACAAAAACCCTGTCAAAGTATTCAGTTTTCCTCTCGTGTCTCAGGACAGAAGCAGTAAAGGAGAAGCTTTTCTGAAAGCATACAGGAAATATATTTAGGCTGATCTGAAGAAAGGCTTGGGTGACCTTATTCATTACTGACATGGAAATACCTCTGAGCCTCAGAGATTTAGCACAGGAAGTCTCTGATAGCAACCCAGACATCCTCCTCCTCTCACCTCATAGCTGAGATGACCATTTCCTGCCTCTTGCCCTCGCTCTTCTCATCAACACAGGAAAGAAACACAGAGCAGTTCTTTATTTGTTGTCAAGAAGTAAGAATTAAAATGATACCAGCTATATACACACACAGGATTTTAGGACTATTATTTATAATAGTAGTTATGCTTAATCTTCTACTTTGTGACTTTTTGTCCCCCACAAGTTCCATTCCATTATTTGCCATAGGTTGGTACAAATTATATTTCATTCACTTTACTTCCCTAACACTTACAGAATTGGCAACCCCTGCAACTTTCTTAAAAATGTAAGTGGTTAATATATTAAATATATATTAGTACTTATATTAACATATTATATAATTTACAGCATTAGCATTTACACAGTTATATATTTTAATATTAATATTTCTGGCATATTCTAATCTAATGAAATTCAACATCTCAATTATTTATTTAATTAGAATTTTTAATATGCATGTTAATTTTTCTTCCTATCTGAAATAATTACTTCAGAAACCATAATTTTCAAATCTCACACGTCTCACTTTCTAGTTATGTCATCCTAAGCCTACAAGTGGCGAATGACTTTATATGTTCAGTTTCCTTGATTCCAGCTATTTTGTGAAAGGTAATTAATCAAATTCCATCTAAGATGATCTCATAGATGGCACAAATTGAAGGCATTTCAAAGGCAATGAGTCTATCTTCATAATAATTTAGCCTCCCTAAATTTACAATTGGCAATAAGCTTGTACAGATTGTCACATACTTCAGGCTTATATACTCACTAATGATTGTTGTTACTAGTCAATGAAAAAAGTGAAATGTTTTGATGAGAGATATTTTGTCTTTATTACATTCTGACATGTCAGGACTCAGTTTATGGCAAGTTGATTAAACATTATGATTAAATTTTAGTTTGATTCTATCAATAAATATATATAATCCTCTAATTCTCTTAATCAAATTACTATTTACTGCCTTCTAGCTTGAAACAATTGCCCATTCCCAAAGAGGGTGTAAGTGCCTATCTCTTGCTTGTTTTAATTGAAATGACACAGCTGTCAAGGCATAATTTATTATTTCAAAGAGCTATGTAGGACAAGTGATTTATTTCTTTAAACTATTGATAAAACAAGCTTTCATGTCTGTTTTAGATCAAATTTACATTGTCATTTCCAATTCTAATAGTTATTTTTCATTGCCAGTCACCCTAATGTTATGCTTTGTGACTGCTTTCAAGATGTGTATTTTAAAATCCACAAATTATCTACATCAAATGGTTAGTGAATGAAGCAGTGTGTTGCTGGTAAACATTTTGTGTGCATATATTATGTTGATTTATCAAGGTTTGAGGCAAGGTTTTCATTTAATTTTCAAAATCAGTTACAAATATATTTATACATAAAAGACACTCGATATAGATCTGTTGAAGGAATTGAAGCCATCTTTCTAGAATTCTTCAAATTCCAAAATGGCTCAGGACCAAACAAAACTTAAAACAAATAAATAGAGCTATCAATAACTGAAGACTCAAAGATATATGATTTGTGGTCAGTTTACTTCATGGTGAAAAAAGGAGGGTTTTGATTGGGAGGCAATGAAAGGGTAATTTTTGCCTGTACATTTGTGAGAAGCATGGGAAAAGTGAAAAGAACAGAGATTAGCAGAGGATTCTTCAGAGCTAATTCATAGCAGTTAGCCTTGGCAATGAGAAGCACTTCAGTAACAGTAATAATTAGTGTTGTAAACTTCCCACCTTCACCCCTAAAATACTTCAGACCTGTCCTGTATTATATTAGTTCATTTTCTTAGATTAAGATACTGTGGCTAGAGAAGAGTGTTTTGATACTCAATTATAATAGCTACTATTTATCATGAGTTGTGTGCCAGACAACATTTTAAGTACATGCATGAATTGTTTGAATCGTAACAACAACCTAATGAGATTGTTACTATTATTGGCCCCGTTTTGTAAATGCGCACACTAAGACCCAGAGAAGTACAGTCAGTTAGTTGCTCAAGATCAAGCAGTAAATGGAGCCCAGATAGGAGCTCAGGATTCTTGCCTCAAGGTCCATATTCCTAATTTATAGACTCCTCTCATGAAGTTGAGCTCATATTAGGATTTTCTTGCTAATAACCAGCTGATTCAGAATATAGATATACCATTTCAGCAGGGATTTCATGAGAAATTGATCTCTCACATAAGTGTTTACTCCCATTATTACATTAATAATGCATTTATCTGTGTGGCTCCATTAACAACTGAATATTAAGGAAAGCAGAGATATGTTCCCAGACTCACAACTGCAGAAATGATCTTTTCTTCTAACACCAATCAAGAATTTGTAAGCTTTCAATAAAGTCCACCCAAATCATAGTTAGATAATGATGTGACAAAGTAATCTGCTGATTGAAATAAAACATAATATGAAATAAAATAAGACTCTATTCCATGCACTGTTTTGTTTTGTGTTGCTTTGCTTTGCTTTTCAATGCTCTCCATTGAGGAGGAATTCAAGTCAGATGCAGCACTCATTGTAGCTAAAGCTGTATGTTAATTATATATACACAGATGCTAACTATTTAAAGTAAATAATCTCTCCAATTGAAAGATATAGCTACTCTTGATATGCAAACATGCATAACTTAATTAAGGGCAAAGAAGAAAGGACCTTCAAGGCAATACTTTAACCCCTTTTCCAATACATAGGATTATAAAATTTTAGCTCTGCCAAGGATAGCTCCAAGTCAGAGGATAATTGCTGCCTAAGGTATATCATTCATTTCGTGGTATGGCTGCAGTTCTCAACCTTTCTCTTGTCCTCATAAATTAACAATTGTTCCATTCAGATACTTAGTAATTATAGTTAAGATTCTAGTGTCTAGAGAAGTAGATATCATTCCTAGAATTGTATTTCAAAAGAAGAGCTGATTATTTCAGTGCCAATCAGAGAATATTAGTAGTTGAAATGAAGACTATCCCTTTCTGGAAGACACAATCTATTTTTGAAAAATGACCTGAAAGTTGACTACTTTAGCTTTGGATTCACTGATGAATTTTGTAAAAATTCAGCCATATTCCACTGCCCAGTTTGTTAGATATTACTCCTTAATTTTGAAAAAGAAGTAAATGTCAACAAAATGCAAACAGGCATTGTGGATTCTCATGAAAGCAAGCTCTGGGGCTACCATTTTTGGCTTACTACCTATTATAAAACCACCTGTGTGTTTATCTCTCATGTTACATCTCAACCACCTTAAGAGCTGATGTTCACACTAATATTCTTAAGTTATGAAATTAGTAAATTGTGTTTACTACTTGGGAAAGAAGAATAGAACACAGTTTATCTTTTTTAAAGAGTTCCATGAAAAAAAAAACAACAGTTAAATCTAAAGGTTCTGTCCTAGAATCAAGGAGTTCACCTTAGATACCAAGGGTTTTTTTCTTTATTGTTATACACACAATATATATATATATATAGAGAGAGAGAGAGAGAGGCAAAGATGAGACAGAGACAGAGAGATACAAAGAGCTTTCTTGCTAAACATCATAATCAAGTTTACTAATAAACATTCCCTTCCAGTTAACTTTTTCTTTCCAATTGTTTTTTAGTTTCATCTTTTTCTATTAATAAGAAGGCAATAGTGTAGGAAATAGATATCTTGATGACAGAAGATTGAAAAACAGGAGAACACTTAGCTTGCAATATGATTGTATCAGTAGCATTACAATTCATTTCCAGAGTGGTTCTTTGAAAACAGTAGCTTTTCGTTACATTCTCACAAAATATCTACATTATTTAGATAGATTCCAAAACAAGCCCTCTAAGAACAAATATGAATAAACTCATAAACTTCTCCTTTATAAAACAAATGCTTGGCAGACAAGCTCTAAAATAGTGTTGTAACTGTATGCCTTTTTAGATTGTAGTGGGCTGTTGAGAGGAAGCCACTAAGTTCATGAAATGCAGTGTGCTGTTTGAACTCCTCTTCAGCCCTTTCAGGAAGTTAGATTTGACTATTCCATTCATAAAGACAGAGAATTGCTTGACTTGATCCTCAAATGCTTTAGAAAACCCAATGCAACAGCAATCATGGGACATTTAGCCAATAAGACATTGGTCTCTGGGTTAAAAATTGGCAAAGGAATACAGTGAAAGGAGAGGGAGGGAAGGAAGTATTATTAGACAAACTAATTAATTTCTCACACACTTTTTATCCCATTTTCTGTATCACAGAGGTTCGTTTGAAGATTCTACAACCAGATTTTACACAGCATGTGTGGTAGAAGCTTTTGCCTATCTGCATTCCAAAGGAATCATTTACAGGGACCTCAAACCAGAAAATCTCATCCTAGATCACCGAGGTTATGCCAAACTGGTCAGTGTGTTTCACACGTGGTTTCTATCCTGCAGTTTTAAAATATTTGTTTATAAAGCTATGTTCATTTGCTGACATCAAATCTTAGTTTTCCTTTTCCATGTGGTTACTTTTCTTAAAAGTAGATTTTAGCTTATAATTTGCAATTAAATATCCCTTCAAATTATGTAACAGCTATGAGAAATTAAATTGGCTATATTTAAATTAATAATATCCTAGTAAAATATGCTTTCTAATAAGCATTAGAAAACACATTTGCTGGCATGTGTTCATAGACCAAAAAGAGATCATAGAAGTCCTTTTCTCTAGTAATCCAAAGGCAATAGGTATTTATATTATGTAAAGCTATGAATCATTTTAGTATTTTAGATTTAAGAATAATGCCAATGGGAAAATGGTCTTTACAGGCAATGCTATCCAGGCTATGTTAATAATAATAATAATAATTGACCAAAAGCTCTAAAGATTTACTATAGAAGGAAAGTTCACTTATTTAAAAATACGATTTTTTTTGGATTTGTCAATGCCTGACCCCATTTTTAAACTTTTTGGAGTTTTTAGTCATATAGTTTTTAGAGAAATCAAATAATAGCAGTTAATTATTTGCAGCTTCAATCAAATTGTTTTAGAGAAAAAAATAGATTTTCTGCCATTGAGGCTCTTCCTTCAAAAAGTTTCTAGAAAAATGAAGAATACATTTTTATTTTATTTCTGTTTGTTTATCAAGGGCAGAGTTATTGGTCCCATAACTGTGTTAGTCACCTCTTTCAACAATAAAGTGGCTTCTCAGATAATTAAAACTAAATGAATTGTCAATTCCATTAAATCCACAGAAATTACGTATATCCTGGGAAAGATATTTAAGTAGGCCCAACTTATCTTTTAAAAATTTTGTGTAAAGGAGAAATTCTTTGTTTATGCCCCAAACTACATTGGCATAAAAGAAGGAAAAATGAAAACTGTTTCCAGAAAGAAAGATTTGCCTTTATTTTTCATGATGTGAATTGTATCTGATACTCAGATTTCAACTTTTCCCATTAAAACTACATTTGATTGGGAGACTATGCAATATAGATGATTCCTTTTAGAAGACAGGACTATAATAACTTGCATCTTTTTAAATTACCGTTATCAATGTATTTCAGCAAAATAACTTATTGCTTTTAAACTTAATCATAATAACTTAAGTGTCTTATTTTTCTCCGTTTGTAAGGTTGATTTTGGCTTTGCAAAGAAAATAGGATTTGGAAAGAAAACATGGACTTTTTGTGGGACTCCAGAGTATGTAGCCCCAGAGATCATCCTGAACAAAGGCCATGACATTTCAGCTGACTACTGGTCACTGGGAATCCTAATGTATGAACTCCTGACTGGCAGGTATGGATATTGATAAGGAACTGCTGATAAAAATAGACCAGCAAACAGCTACACACTCTTGCCTTTGTCACCTTGATTAGACTATCTGAAAGTACATTTCCCCATATCTTGGTACCACACTTGAATTAGTTATACAAATGACCTGGAATTCATAAAACAAGGTCAGAAATAGATCAGATGAGGGCAACCACCTCAACATCAACTTTTGGTCTCATTATTGCTAATTCTTTATACATATGTGAATGTGGAAGGATCCAATGTCTTCTTATAAAAATTTTGAGCCTAGTCATTTAGCCAGCAAGGGAGATGATAGTCATATTAAGATACCTAGGATCAACTTTCTATAAAAAGTAAGAAGACCTGTTAGCAATTGCTATATCTAAATGGAATGTGAATTCTCTGCAGATCTTTTGTGTAATATTATAATCAACAGCAACTAAAAAAGGCACTAGGAATACTATAAGGCAAAAACCAATACTAAAAGAAAAACAATTACTTCACCATGGCATATGCTAAAGACAGTGAGTAATAGGGTTGTTATGACCTACAGAGTTCAGAAGAGGGCTGGATTTGATAAAAGAGGTTTTTGAAGAATGAGTATAAGACCACAGCTGGGTCTTGAAGGAAGAATACGACTTAGATGTAGAAAGCAAAGGAAAGGGCATTCCAGGCAGAGAGGCATGGCCTCAAGAGAAGGGTAGTAGTGGGCATAGATATGGAAAAGGTCTATGTAAAAAAGTAATGGGAGATCAGGGAGAGTCATCTTTCCAGGATTGTGATTGTTGTACTTGAGTATTTGGACTCCATCCAGAGAGGGAATCATTGAGTTTTTTCTGATAAAAGAATGAGTGACATGTGTTGTGGTATTTAAGGAAAAACAAGTTGGCAATAGTATGTAGGGCAAATTGGAAGGGGGATGGGAGGGCTAGTTTGAAGATCATCCTGAGGTCTGGAATGCTGAGAGGCTAGAAGAAGGTTAAGGCAGTGGAAAGAAAACATAAGTGTGAGGCCAAATGTGAAAGAACTACTTAAAAGGACTTAGTCACTACAGTGAAAATGAGAGGAAGACTTGGGACTCTCAGGTTCTCTGTGTTTCAGTGACTATATGAGACACTTAGAAGAGTGTCTAGCACATGGTAAGCACTCCATGAGTGTTAGAAGCTACTACCATTGCCACAAATAGCTGTGCTTTGATTTGTATTTGTGGGCATTTTACATTCTTACTGTTGAAATTTCTATGTTGACTTCAAATAAATTATCTGTGACCTAACCCAATTTTGTTCAATATTCTCCTTGTGTACAGAGGTAAATTATTTTAAATGTATGACAAATTGAGTAGACATGTAAAAATAAGAAATATTTGGACAAAGGAGAAAGTTAAATTTAACATATATGTATATGGATACAGATAGATAAATAGATAATCTTTCCAGTGTGCTTAGAATTGCTGAAAAAAACCAATATAATGAATAGAAGAAAATGAAATGTGAACTATAATTAAATAAATAAAATATTAATCATTAATAACTACACTAAAATATTTACCATGAAAATTTATATTTCTCTTTACATGTTTAGAAATTTTTCTATAATCAATTTTTATTCATTAAATAATAAATAAAAAATTATTAAAACCTTACTACTAAAAATTGGTATATACCAAACTGTAGTAAATCATTAATAACAGAAGGATCCTTAATGTTTTAAAGTAGAAATTTCACAGGCCACAATATCTGACTGCAATATAACAAAACTAGGAATTAATAACAAAGATTTAAAAGGAAAAGTCTAAATACTTGAAAACTTAAAAAACACTTTTCTAAATAACTACAGGGACATAGAAGTCATGGATAGCAGAACAGTAATAAAAATAAAGCTCTATATTACTCTATATTACTCTATCTTCCTCTTTCTACCCAAAGAGATGATGGTGATGAGAGGGGTGAGGGTAGGAGAAGACAAGAATAACACACAGGAGAAGACAGCCATAAAACATATAGCATGATCTTCAGTTACAATGAGAGTTTCACCAGCCACACCTGCCAAACATTATCAAGTGTGGAACATGACTAGGAATGATGCTGATAGACCTCGTTGGGCCATAAGCATGACCCCAAAGTGTTATACTCCTGAATATCATATCTAATGATTTTGATTGGAATAATAACATTTAGAAAACTGGACAGACCTTGAAAGATCAAGGAATGTTCATGTAGACACCCAGTTAAGCACCACGAAATGACAGAGGAACTGAAATGAAGGGGACTCATGCAGATATACCAATTCTGCCTTTTAAGGCCCATAATATTGGTCAAAAAAGAAAAAAAATGGAGGAAAAAAAGGGAGAGAGGCAGTGAATGCAAGAATTTAGGTTTTGCTATGAGCCATATGACCTCGTGATTACCAAAAATTGAGAACTAAGGAAACAAATGATCTGGTGAGAGGTTTTATAAAGCAACTAATTCCAGTGAAGGATGGTGAATTTTTCATTGCTCCCTGCCCTCCAACCTTCTCTATTCTGTTCTTCAGGCTAGCTGGCCCAATTTGAGGATGAGTAATAATCAGAAAGGGTCCCAAAGAACCTACTCCCTACCCCTCTAACAACGCCAGCCCCCTTCCCCACACACACACCAACTTGTTTCTTATTTATTGATTTTGTTCAAAGATCCACCATACCCCCTGACACTCAAGAAAAGATGAATTCATCTGCAGTCTTAGGTCTAGATTGAGATCATCTATCTATTCCAGTCATATGACATTCCTCTGGTGATTGACATTGATTGGATCAGGCACATAACCTAAAGGAATAATTTCAATATACATTCTTAGAGGAGAATTCTCTGTGCCTATGGTAGGTATTCAATAAATAATCATTCAATAAATAGTAGAATCAATATAAGTCCCTATATCCACTGGTAAACTTCAACTATGAGGGGAAACATCCTTAGGATAAAGGTAACAATGAGTCTGGCAGAACAAAAGCTGGAAAGACCCTGGGTCATTGAGCCACTTGTCCTGGCAGGGGTCCTCAAACTTTTTAAACAGGGGGCCAGTTCACCGTCCCTCAGACTGTTTGAGGGCCGCTGGAGACTGTGGTGCACATTCCACGCATGTGCACTGTGGGCCCGGTACCAGTTGGCTGCTAAGCAAGACAGGCAGCAGTGGCTAAAACACCTGGTGGACCAGCTAAAACACCTGGTGGGCCAGATAAATGTCCTTGGCAGGCCACATGTGGCCCACGGGTGGCAGTTTAAGGACCCCTGGGAGTTTACCCTACCTCTGGACTGCTGCTCTTGTGAAATCAACATCCTCGTTATTTCAATCCGTTTGAGTTGGTGTTTTCTGTTTATTTATGCTGAAAGGTGGATAAGCAAAAGGAAGCTAAAGAACACACAAGAAAAATGAATCAAAGAAACATAGAAGGAAAAGTTTAGACAAATTGTTATCTATAATTTCTTTGAGGGTATTGAAAGCATGATCTTCCTAAAAAGTAACCTCAAAGATATTTGCAAGTGCTAGTAAATGATAAGACAAGCAAAGTAGCAGAGCTCAGGAACACTACCAAACTGAAAGTGATATTGTAAGGTATAGAAACTAGAGTAATAATAATTAAAAATGCAGCCATGGGATAGTAAATGGGCTTGAGAAAAATATTGAGAAAGAAAAGAAAGATAGAGAAAGTAAAACAGAAAGAGGATATAGAAGTCAAAAGAAATAGAGAAAAATATAAATCATGTGTGTGAATAGAATATTACAAATGGGATAGAAACACATATCTAATTACGTAATAGAAAATTTGTGGCATAAAGTCTTGACTCGATGTATCCTTTTGATCTGCAGTGACCATGGGGAAACTGATTGAGAATAGTAACACCATAAGGTGTCCAAGTGTAATTTCCTAAAATCAATAATAGGAAATAATCATATTGGCATCAAAACCACAAAAGCATGTCATGTGTGGTGTTGGGAGTGAGGAAGGTTGGAGTTCCAGCTGGGCTCAACCTTCTCTGTGGCACCTTTAATGACAACAGAGTATATCAAGAACTATGTAGTTCTGAGGGAGAGTATAACCCAAGCAATTTATACTAAGTTATTCTTAAAGAATAACTAATTTATGCTAAGTTATTTTTAAAGAATAACTTCTTGCTAAGTTATGCTAAGTATAACCCAAGCAATTTATGCTAAGTTATTCTTAAAATACAAATACAACATATAAAGTGTATGCCCCAGGCCTTTTTAGAAACACCACTATTTGACAAAGTCAACAAAATGATGAATCAAAATAAAGTGATCAGGAATAGAGAAACTGGTAAAAGTATTGATGATGAGCTTTGAATCTAAATAATTAGAACTTAGATCACATAATTTAAATTTGGGTAATGGAACAGAATGTAAATATTATAATTTTTGGCAATCATAAAATAATACAAAGATCAACCAAAACTAAGGTGTAGGAAGGTGAGAATAACCATACTTATTTCTCATTAGTCACAATCAATAATCTTAAATATTTTTTACAGTTGAAGTATGTCATTACAAAAAAGAAAGCTGTAAATTCAAAGTTTTTTTAAAAACTTCTTAATTTTAGAGAAATTTTTTAGGAATGAATAATGGTGAAGAAGCACATATTTGTCATTTATCATTTCTTTCAATTTTACTCCTCAGCTTAACTAAAGTAAAATTAAATTAAATAATTTTTTTTAATTTAAAAAGCATGTGAAATTTAGTATTGTGTATTTTCATCTATATAGAGAAATGTATGAAACTCTGGTCATCAAATGTTGGTTATTATTAATATTTCAGGGTGTTAGATGATTTATACTTTCTTGTAATTAAAATTTTAAGTTTTATATATTGCATGAATATCTTAGACTGAACATGCATCACTTAGAAAAACCACAAAGGTCATTTTTAATAAATAATTTTAGTTGTCTAAGATAAACAAATAAATGTAAAAGCAAAATCATAAATTAGAAAACTGATTAGGGCTTTTTGTTATTAGACTTATAACAAGAAAAGCCCAAAATGTGTCTCTTCCTCATTTTTTAAAGTAAAAATCAAAATTGGCAAGTTAACTTAAGAGAGTAAAGAGAATATTCAATTACATAAAGAGAAAATTTTCAAATTCTAAGAGAATGCTAAATTGACTTGCATGTTAATACAATTTTAAAAGTGATTTAAAATTGGCAGGCAACTGCTAGTTAATGACATATTAAAGTAAGTAGAAAGCACTTGTCATAGAGAATCAAGACAGATATCATCACAGCACAAGCAAATCTACTACTCTCTACTTTAAGTAACTCATTATTTTTTAGCCTGCTTGATAAAAGGAAGTAGTTTGAACTGTTATTAATAAAATGACGAGCATGACAAAAATAATGTGTAAGATTTCTTCCTCAAAGACACAGGAACCCTGTATTAAGATAATAATTAATTTCCAAATAAATCATTTGTCAAGGTATACCATAATCTTCCCCTCTGAACTGTGAGAAATTTGAAGGACGGCTGTGACTCGAGTTCCCTTTGTATTCCCCAGACTGGCACAAAGTCACACATCAAGGATGGAAAGTTAAGAAAAACATAAACACATCTGGCCCATGAGGGCTTGATTATTACATCCTTGCTAGCAAAGAGGAGGCCTAGTGATAAGTCATCTGCTGAGGGCCTATGAACAGGGAGAAAAGGACAGGAGGAACATAATTCCTTAGAAGCATTAGCTCAACAATATATATTGATCCCTTCCTACATGCTAGGTGCTCTACTCAACTCTGGGAATACATACCAGCAGAAAACAAAATATAGTCTGAAAGGGAAGAAAGACCTAAAACAAACAATCACACAAATAAAAAGGTAATGACAAAATACAGTAAGTCCTAAGGGTTCTATAAGAGAGTCTCACAAGGGACTCTAAGATTAAAGTTTTAATTTGAGCATTAGATTGGATGAGTAGAGTACACTGGTTGATATAAGCTATGTGATCAGTTATATTAGGTTGATCGGAATAAGAAGCAGCATAACACATATGCTGAAACTTAATAAAGTGAGGCATTAGCTAGTCAAATGTTGGAAGAATTTTCCAGGACAAAAAAAAAAGAAAAAACTGAGGTGGGAAAGTGCTTGGTATTTCAGCAGCACAGAGAAGTTGTTTCTGGATTGCAGTGAGTAAGGGGGTGATGGCATGAGGTGGGCTGAGATGGGTTCATATCATGGATGTTCTTGTGGCCCATCCCAGTATTTGGACTTCGTCCCAAGTGTAATCAGTGCATCAGTAATTGTGAGAAAGAGAGTGGAAGAGGCACCCTGCATGACCAAAGGCAGCAAGAGGGGCTAGGCACTCACACTAAAAGGAAATAGGGAGAACAGCAGATAAACTGGACCCATTTGTGGTTTTGCTAAGTGATTTATCTGGAAGGATGTCCACACTGTTTTACTGTTAATCAACTTTCATTCCATAATCACTACTAATATTATCCCCCAAATAGGAAAGATGTCATTTGTGGAGTTTATAGCAATTTGTGTTCTCATGTAGAAATAAAAGTAATATCTCTTATCATGTCTCTCATTCTTGCAGCCCACCTTTCTCAGGCCCAGATCCTATGAAAACCTATAACATCATATTAAGGGGGATTGACATGATAGAATTTCCAAAGAAGATTGCCAAAAATGCTGCTAATTTAATTAAAAAACTATGCAGGTAAGTGTTTCAACCACATTATTTTTGAAAGGATCATAATGTGAAAAAATTAGATTACTTAATAAAATTATTATTTTACTTTTAGGGACAATCCATCAGAAAGATTAGGGAATTTGAAAAATGGAGTAAAAGACATTCAAAAGCACAAGTAAGTGTTCTTTCCTCCGAACTTTAGGTTTCAGAGTTAAGAAAACCTGAGAAGCTTTTCCCCAGGGTGGTGTTTTTTTAAGTAATTGGTGTATGGCTATGGGAATTAACAATTAGCCTATGGGAATTTCCAAAAAGAAAGTGTAAAATAGTTGTTTAAAAGCCTTTCTAGTTGTATTTCTGGAACTTTATCAAGCAACCCTGTGACATTCCAAACAACAAGTTCACTGAATTCAGTTTCACCCAACTCACACTTAACTAGCATTTTTTTTCCCCCTCTCTGGCACAAAGAGGAAATATGTATTTTTAATTTGGGGCTTCTATTATCTACCAGAATATTAAAAACAAAAGTCCTCCACTACGTCATACCTCATTTCCTGGACTAAAGGCAAAATATATTTTTAAATTATTTCTTAATTAGATGGTATAACAGGAAGAAAAAATAAGTATAGATTATAGTATTTTTAAAATCATAGCAACATCTTAAATATTAGACATTTCCTATGTTGGCTGGGATGTTCCAAAGCTAAACTAAGCCCAAATTGATTTATCTCTATTAGTCTGTTTGTGTAACACTCACAGGAAATTCACATCCTTATCAAAGGAATGTATTTACTAAAATATCTATGAATATCTGAAAGGCCTCCTAAGAATTTGTTGTAAGCATTTGCTAATGGTGAAACCCTTCAAAGACTAAACAAAACTAAACAAAACAAAAGAAAACAAAAAATAAGCCTTAGTGTCATTTGGTCCTCATTTACACACACACACACAAAAAGCTGTATGCAAATACCTTCATTCTGTTAAAAAAGAAAGGAGGAAAATGGAATATGTAGAGACCAATGCAGTGAAAAGGTTAATGATGTGAAAAGGTTAATTCGTTGAGACTGTGCCATGAATCAGTGGCAAAGATGGAAAGTTCATTTTCTACCCTGACTTTGATGCCCTGATTCTATCTTTTTAAAATAAAATATCCCCTAAAGCGCAGGGCCAAGCATGTTAAGACATTTATTAAATTATAATCATAGTGTAGGAACAAAGTCATGCAGACATTATGACTGAAATTACAAGAGAAAAAGAGTTATGTGTTAACTGGTATTTAAAAATTTGATAATGATATTTTATAAAATGTGGATTTTATAAAATAAGCTAATTGAAAAAAATCTGCAGTTAAATGGAAAACATTGTTGTCACATGAAAATGTTTGCCTAAATGCTTTCCGTCAGTCATGTACATCACATATGTTGAAATGAGAAGGTTTAGGCTGAGGTAAAATGCCTTTAACCGTCTACTTTTTTCATTTTCCTAGATGGTTTGAGGGTTTTAACTGGGAAGGCTTAAGAAAAGGCACCTTGACACCTCCTATAATACCAAGTGTAAGTATGCTTTCCAGCTTATCTTTGTGTGAGACGCTGGATGGTGTTTACGTCAGTCAACAAAGATCTGTTATTTTTAAAGTTTCATCCTAGCATCAGATTAAATAAACTATAGTATCACATTAAAACAGTGACATATTCTAAAATCCAGGCTTAAAAACAGATAAATTGGAGGATGGTGACTGTATATGCATTTTACCCTTATCTTTTTAATTTTTCACTTTAATTCAAGTTTCTTTTATTTATGAATAAAAGTTAACATTTACAATGGTAAATGATAAACATATAGGTGCAGACAAGAGTTGAATAAATCCGCAGCAACCAGTTTTGGCAGCCACCAATTTTTTGCCAATGTTGGTTCATTTAGGCCTCCACATAATTCCTCCTGCTGTCCCCACATAGTACTTTGAAGCACCCCCAGTCAAAACTATGTATTTTCATCCTTCCATCAGATTCTATTAATAAAAGAAAAAAGATTCTCCTTTTTTTAACAATCTTTGCTTAAAACATCAGACTTCTTGTTAAACACCCAATCCACCAAGTACACTGCTTAGACTATATTAACCTGAAATGGATTTCAACTAATTGAATTTATATTTTTACTCAGTATCATATCTATTTAATAAAATCTGCTGCATCTTAATTGAAGGGAAGAGAACTGCTTTGTGGTCGTGGGAACTGTCATTTATATGCCTCCTCTCTCTAGGACTAACTCAAAACTGTTCTTTATACAGAATCATTTTCCCTACTTTTTTTTTTTTTTTTTTTTTGGAGCAAGGGTCTTGCTATGTTGCCCGGGTTAGCCTGGATCTCCTTGGGTCAAACAATCCTCTTGCATCAGCCTCCTGGGTAGCTGGGAGTACAGACACTGTATCACACACCAGGATCCATTTCCCCTACTTCTAAGATTTATTTGCTAATATTTGCTAATAATTTGCTTCTTTGCTAATATTCATGAACAAAACAAAAATACCATTACCATGTCTTGCATCACAGATGGTAATTGCATTCATGAAGTTTTGTTTTTAGCAGAGTAATAGAGTAAGAAACTGGGAGAGATTAATATTAAATCTGAATTAGTCAAAGCTAAATTTATAGAGGTCTCCTTTTATGCAGTAGTAATATTAAATGGGCTTTTACTGATGCTCTGCAGATTGAATTTTGCACAGTAAATTTGCAAGAATTTTGCTTGAGTTTAGAAATGGCTTTTTATTATACTTATAATAATCACACAAAATCCTTAAAAGGCCCTACATAACCTGGCTACTGCCTTCTCCATCCTCACGTCAATCCACTCTCCTCTTACACGGCAATCAGGTTGGCTTCTTTTGGCTACTTCAAAGTGTAGAGCTCTCTTTCACCTTAGACTCTTTATCCATATGCTATGCACTCTTTATTGAACTTATTAATGCTTAGGTTTAAAATAATACTTTTTCATTTGGGTGCAGTGGCTCACACCTGTAATATTGTACTTTGGAAGGCCAAGACAGGAGGATGGCTGAGGCCAGGAGTTTGAGACCAGCCTAGGCAACATAGCAAGACTCTATAAAAAGAAAGAAAAAAAAAATTAGGGTGTGGTGGTGCATACCTATAGCCCCAGCTACCTGGGAGGCTGAGCCTGGAAGATCACTTTAGGCCAGGAATTCAAGGCTGCAGTGAGTTATGATGGTGCCACTCCACTCCAGCCTGGATGACAGAGCAAGACCCTGTCTCTAAATTAATTAATTAATTAATCAAAATTAAAAATAATACTTTTACAAAGAGTTTTTACATGATCACTCTTATATTCTCATGGCATCTTATATATTTTTAATAGATCTAGACAAAGTTTATAATTTTTATATATGTGATTACTTATTTTACATAGTTTCATGAATTATATATAGATGTTTGTGATTATTTGTTTTAACCACACAATTTGTTACTTACTAGGTATAAACTCCATGATGGTAAGAATCATGTCTGTTTTTACTCACCACATTCACCTTCAAGAAAAAATACAATACTCACTGCATAGTAGATACTCAAAAAAAATGGAGTCATTGAATAGGGAATGAATAAAGAATGCTTTTAAAAAAAATTCTAGCTTGAAATTCCACTAAAAAAATCTGAAGCCTTGTACTGTTGTTCATTTTCTCCTGCTCACAGGTTGCATCACCCACAGACACAAGCAATTTTGACAGTTTCCCTGAGGACAGCGATGAGCCACCACCTGATGACAACTCAGGATGGGACATAGACTTCTAATGTATTTCTCTTACCTGCTTCTGCCTTGCTGAAGACAGCTTTTTCTGAAACACAGCTGCCAGCAAACCTGAGGGAAAGAGAGAAGATTAGTGCTCGGGGTCACCATGATGCCTTTGATCGATGCTGCTCCAGTAACTACAGTGGCATTAGGACTTATTGCTTAGATGACAATAGTGCTCTTTACATGTTTTCTGTTTGAACCTAAAACAGCAGTTGACATGGTGGTCCTGAAGCAAAGCCTTTCACCAGTAAAGAGATGTTTTCTATTGTTGCAATGATCTTGCTTCGCTCTGATTATAATATGAAAGACTGTAGGAAACACTTCACTCTAGTAAAAAGAGTCTGTACTTTGCTAGAATTTTCAAGAAGATGAAAGAATAATATATTGGGTACGATAGATTACTATGGTACAGAAACTGGGCTATTCCCTTTCTTCAGTTGAAGGTTGCAGGATCTATTACTGCGAGCCGGTGTATATACCGTACAAAAGAGGACCACACATCTGTTGGTCATAGAGTTCATGTCAAACCAGTGCTAGAAGTTTCATGATTTTATTTCCCAGCAGTGCTGATGACAAGACTGAATGTTACCTTTTCTTTCTGACAGATTTTAAAAATTGATATGATAAAAGCACAACTGCTATGGATTTTGCTGAGACCTCTCATAGCAGGTATATATGCGTTTTCACAGAGGATTGAAAAATAATGCATGATATTTGTTTGTTTCTTTTTGATAAATTGGCATGACCGAGTGGGAAAAAAAAAGCAATTCACAAAACCATTTCATTTAAAAAAAAAAAAAATGTGCTTAAAGATGGTCCTGGAAGTAAATGACTAGCAGCCAATTGGTTTTATTTATTACCTAACATACCCTCAAACTGAGGCTTAACGTATTCCCTTTTATAAAAAAATAAACCCTTGGAGTCGGGTGGGGTGGGGAGGGATTAAAACCTATCCAAAAAATAAATTAAAAACTATATAGGTGCTATGTATATCTTTCATCTGTAAATGTCAGTGTCTGAACAGACAACACAAATTCTAATCATTACATGTGTAGCCAGAGACTCAAGCATTTTCACTAAATTTATTAAATCAAACTCCTGTCAGATTTCACTTATACAACACAGTCTAGGATTGAGAGACAAAAGTGATTAAAAACTTATTTGAACTAGCTTCTTGTCTTAGGCCTGAACCAAAAAAACAAAAAAGAAGAAGAAAAGACAAAGAAAGCACAAAGTCAAAGTTGTTAAGATTTACCAGATCATGAGCAGGAACCTTACTTATTTGAGGTCAGGGAACAAGACAAGAACCTGGAAAGATGTTGATTACCTTTTTTTATGAATGAACCGATGTGAGTTCATGTACTTGCTGAAGTAGGGGATAAAAAGGAAATCAGGAAGCTGATTTCTTAAAAAATAGATTTTTGTTAAATAGAACAGAAAAATTAAGATCCTGAAATTCCATACTACTTAGGAAAGATGAGATTTGAACATATCAAACTGACTTGCTTTTTCACATTGGGGGAAAGAATCAGCAAATTAAACTGAGTCCTTTGTTGACAGGCTAGTAGACTTTTATTAGCTGTGATAAGTAACACAGTCATTTGGAAGCTTTTCCCAGACAAAATAGCATTATACCTACCCAGAAAAGTATATAACCTTTGAAGCTGTCTTCCTGATTTAGAACTGTGTATGAATTTGGTATATAAAATTGAGATTTGCTTTATTCTAGCAGAGAGTTGTTTAAAAAATCAATCAACTGTGGATATTTCTATAAAAAAAAGTCCCATTAGATCATCATATCCTAGCCAAGAAGGCATATATTAAGAATTTATTAATAGTTTGATTTTTCATACTCAAAACTCTTTAGAATATGATATCTTATCAAAATATAATACTCTAAAAGAATTTGTAAGACAAAAGTACTAAGAGTATATTATATATAATTAGAAAAAAATTCAATTAAAACTTTGATCCTCAGATGTTATTGTTATTCTTGTTATTGGAGTTTTCCCTACCTTATAAACAATTTCTCAAAGTCAATCTATTCCCCCAAGACATCCACTTTCTTCTATAGATTTTAGAAAATAAAATTAAACGTATCAACCTGAAATCCAGCTATGAATGCTATTTCAGAAGTTTTACATTTCTTTTAATTGGGCTTTTAAAATATATGATTCCAACATTATAGTCACTGCTCAGCAATTTTTGTTGAAAGATAGTGTGGTTTAGGCATGCTTGCTAGAATATTAAATTTACCTTGTCATTAGGAAGGATAATTTGCTCCTATAACTTTTCAAAAATCTCATAGTGCCAGAGATAAGCACTTACTGTGGATTTTGGAACTATGGTTCAAGTCTAAGACAACTGCTATGAATAAATTCTATGGAGAAGGAAGAAGTAGCATTCAGCACAATGTAACTGTAGGTTGTTTCTCCCATTTGTTACTGCATCTTCGTTCATTTCACCAGTGGCATTGTATTAGGCTGTCTAAAGCAATCACTGAAAAAATAAAGGTGAACTACATCCTCCAAGAATTAACTAACAGAAAACAATCATCTGATTTTCAACATTGCATTTTAAGGATTTAAATCTTGTCTTAATGAAGATTCTAGGGCTAAAATTCATGGTCAGTTCCATAAAGTGCATCTCACTTTATTTATGAATTTTTCATACCCCCTCTATTTTCTTACACTTAAAAACATTTGGATAAGTTAGAATAGTGCCAACTTGTTTGATCTGTTAACTGACTTTCTTGTTAATACTTCAAGTATGGGAAATAAGGGCTTTCTGTGTGTCTTGACTCACAGGAAAACTGAAAACTGCCAAAGGAAGGAACATCATAATATCCGAGATAGATTGAATACGTTAGAGAAAATGATTTCTGGAAAATTGCTATACATAATTTTTATGTTTATATCTTCTTTATTATTAAGAAGTGAATCAGATCCATATAGCATTTGAAACAAATTTGATTCTTTTCAAGTCATAAGTTTTACCTAAAATTGTGGAATATGCATGTGAATTACACATGTATAGTAATATATAAACTCAACTATTGAATTTTTCTTGTTTCATTTCTAAATGACTCAAATGATGGTGAGCTTAAATTTAACAAAGTCAGCTACCATATTGAAAACAAGGATATTAGAACTGATTTCATACAATAGAGGTAATCTGTGCATTACTCATAACAACATTTTCTTTCACAATAGGACCACAGACAAATATTTATGTAAATAGATATTTTTGTGTGATATTTTGTGGTACATATAACTTTTTTTAGTGTTTCACAGCATTATTATTTCAGTTTATTTGTATTGAATAATGTTTTTAGGTCCAAGTAGACTTGAATTAATGTCATAATTGTCAGTATTATTGAAAATTATGTCAACTGTACTGTTATTCATCTGTCCCATAGTTTAGAACATGACCTGGCTATCTGGCATTGTTGCAAGTGCCTTAAATTCATGGCATCCTATTAAAAAAACAAATTTGGTGTTATGCTGCATGACAAAGACAAACACACCTCAAAATGTTGTCCTTTCTTAGCTTGCTGCGTTTTACAGTTCTTTCTGCTGACAATTTATAAGCCTTTATTATATAATATTGATGAATTACAGAAATGATGAAGTTGTTCTCTTATTTCTGTTAAATGTACCAGAGCTGTGTATCTGTTAATGAGATACAGCGTCATTTCTGTGAAATGTATAAATGTATGTGCAGGTCAAATTAATATATGACATACTATCAGTCTGTATACAGGTATTCCTGTTTTGCTAAGCTGTGCAGATTCTGTAAAAAAAAAAAAAAAATTAGTGCAGTCAAGTTCTAACGTATCTCATTTTATAGACTCCATTAACAATGGTCCAACCCAAAAGAAAAATTGGAAATGACTGCTTACCACGCCTTGTTCTGAAACCAATGATGACAAAGTACCTTGGTGCACCACTCAACAAAACAGGATGCTTTCTCTGAGTTCTTGTATATGCAAATCATTTATGAAGCAAGTTTTCAATAGACGTAGAAAGCAAAACATTGAAAGTGTGTTGTTAGCCCTCCTCTCTATCTGCCCCTGCATCAACAGACAGAGCTCTGGGACCTTGACAATGACTCAGAGATTGGGGCTTTCTGGGTAAGGGACATTTCTTTAAGCATCATCTATCAAATTTATTTCAATGTATGATGTTTTTACAACTGGTCATTTCTTTTGTATTCTTACAGCTATTGTTATTTGATCGTCCTCTTAACAATTTGTTCTACATGAAAGAGTCCTTTGTTAGTCAGAATGCAACAAACTGTCATCAAATGGTCATTGACCACTTGCACTCTTTTGATGTAGATTAAAAACTTTTTCATAAACTTAATCTGCTTTGATTTGCTCTGTATTTTTCCTGCAGCTGTAATTGCTGAGTGCCTGTTGTATACTTTATAGAGTTGAAATAAAAAAATAATTACTTTTGAACTTAGTTGATGTTTAATTCCAGACAAGTTTCCAAGAATAATTGGTATATCGTACTAGAATTGAAATACCATGTAGTGCTATTGTAGAATATCATGATAATAATGTAGAAAGTGTTTATAATCTGAGCATCCTTCATGAAATAATTATGATCTACTATAAAACTAATCCAACAAATTAAAGAATTCAGTTGGAATAATGTTGGCCCATCCAGTGCATAGCACAAGCAAATATAGATACTCACACAAACCCAGAAATTAACATATTTCTGTGCACCAATACCAATACCACCACATAGCCTTTTTGTGGGTGGGCTACATTTAGTCAAACTCTGAATTAGGTAACTAATCAAGGGATAATTCTTGTATATTACTGCATGCTAGGAGATAACTATATAATAAGAGCAACTTCATGAGTCGTCTGAGGTTTGTTCACCTGATCCCTTGGCTTCATTATATGCATAAAGAATATAGATTTGGAGAACAATGCGATTGCAACAAACTCAATTCTCCAACACCCTGGTAAACGTATTCTTCCTCCATCCTTTTCTTCCTTACTGTGGTATATGATGCACAAATTAAAACTGGCTGCAGCATAAATATTCCTTCAATTTGATTGCTTTTGTCTTGTTGACTTCACATTGCCAGTGACAGTGAGTTGAAAACCCTTGTTTAATGAACACTAGAAATTCAGTCCAGTTAACTTTTTTAGCCTGAGTCAATAAAACAACTATGTTTTATTGGAACATAGAAAAAAAAATATTATATCACTATAGAACATCCATTAATTTCATCTACAAAGAGAATTGTAACATAAGCTTTTAACATCCATCCCTTAAGGTCTATGATTTTTATACCCTTGATCTTAGAGTGATCTTTCTTAATCCTGAAGGTTATTTTTTGTATTAATCACACAATTTTAGGAGAAGCATGTAGATCAACACTCATGATCATTAGGGACGTGGCAAGGGAGGGGATGTCAGTGATAGTGAGGATGTTGCCTCCACACCACTGTCACATCTTGTACATGTTAATTTCAGTGAAAGTAAATCAGTGTACAGTCATTCAAGTAGGAATCCATTACGAATTTGAGATAAAAGGATTGATTGTGTGATCACTCAAGTTGATCACATGTTGTGCTTACAGACCTTCCCTTAGATTCTCAGTGGTAATCTTAAATGTGTCATGCACATTTAGTTCTTCAGTTACGCTAGCCACATGTGACTAATAGCTATCCTATAGGTCACTGCAAATATAGAACATTCCTAACATCCTAGAAAGTTCTATCAGACAATGCTGATCTAGGATGCCATGGCAGAAGGCTCTGAATATACAGGCCCATATGAGATCAAACTTCATTTATAACTACAACCTAATTCCAGGAAAAAGAATTTAAATCTCTGTTTTCCAGAGAATTGAGGAAAAAGAAATAAACTGCAGCTTATTTTATTAGGCTGACATAACCTTGATTCCAACATCAGACATAAATAATACAAGTAAAAGGGAAAGATAAAATGACTTTTGACTCAATCTTTCTCATGAACACAGACACAAAAACCCTAATGAAATATTAGAAAAACTAATCAAATAATGTATAAGTTTTAAAAGTAGCCGATATCAGGAATACAAAGATAGCATCTAAAAAAGTTACCTATTTGGATAATATATCACTTAATTAAAGGAAAATTGTTTGTTCATGTCCTTTGACTGCTTTTTAATGGAGTCATTTGTTTTTTCTTGTTTAGTTCAGTTCCTTGTTGGTTCTGGATTTAGTCCTTTGTTGGACACATAGTTTACAAATATTTTGTCTCATTCTTTAGATTGTCTGTTTACTCTGTTGATTATTTCTTTTACTGTACAGAAGCTTTTCAGTTTAAGTCTCATTTGTCTATTTTTATCAATTTCTCAAAAGAAGTCATACAAATGGCCAAAAAACATATGAAAAATAGTCAACATCACTAATCATCAGAGAAATGCAAATTAAAACTACAATGAGATATCATTTAACATCAGTCAGAATGGCCATTATTAAAAAGTCAAAAAACAGTAGATGTTAGCAAAGATGTGAAGAAAAGGAAATTCTTATACACTGTTGATGAATATGTGAATTAGTACAAACTCTATGGAAAACAGCATGGAGATTTCTCAAAGAAGTAAAAATAGGACTACCATTTGATCCAGCAATCCCACTACTGGATATCTGCCCAAAGGAAAAAAAGAAAAACCATTACATCAAAAAAATACCTGCATTTCTATTATATGTGTATTGTGCCACTATTCACAATAGCAAAGGTATGAAATCAACCTAAAGTTGTCCATCTGGGGAAGATTGGATAAAGAAAATGTGATATATATATATTACATATTATATATAAATATGTATGTGTGTGTGTGTTTATGTGTATGACCAGAAAGTATCCAGCCATGTAATATGAAAAATATATTAACAATGGCTGGATACTTTCAAGACAGCCCTCGCACAAATACTGGTAGGGTTTAGATGTTTTTTTCCCCCCAAAATTGAATGTTGAAATTTGATCCCTAATGTTGGAGGTGGGGTCTAGTGGGAGGTGTTTGAGTCATGGGAGCAGGGGCAGCTCTTTCATGAAGGGCTTGGTGCCCTCCCTAATGAGATGAAGAGTGAGTTCTTTCCTTAATAGTTTACTGAAAAGCTGAATGTTTAAAAGAGACCGGCCCCTCCTCCTCTCTCTCTTGCTCCTTTTCTCTCCCTGTGACAGCCTGCTTGCTCCTTCACCTTGTGCCTTGATTGGAAGCTCCCTGAAGCCCTCACTAGAAGCAGATGCTGGTGCCATGCTTCTTGTACAGCCTGCTTTTTAGCTTAATGAGACAAATAACCTCTTTTCTTTATAAATTACCCAGCCTCAGGTATTCCTTTATAGCAACACAAAACTGGCTAAGACATATACCGTGGAATATTACCCAGCCAATACAAAAGAATGAAATCGTGTCTTTTGCCGCAAGATGTATGGAACTGGAAGCTATTATCGTAAGCGAAATAACTCAGAAACAGAAGGCCAAATAGCACATGTTTTCACTTATAAGTGAGAGCTAAATAATAGCCCACATGGACATAGAGAGTGGAATAATAGACTTTGGAGACTCAGCAGAGCAGAGCAGGAGAGTGGGAGAGGAGGGGGGGCGTAGGATGAGAAATTACCTAATGAGTACTACTTACACTAATTGGGTGAGAGTTACACAAAAACACAATACGTTATATCCATATAACAAATCTGCATCATGTACCCCTTAAATCTAAAATTACTTAAAAAGTTAAAAGTAAACAAACAAGCTGGAGGATCGTTTGAGCTCCGGAGTTTGAGATCAGCCTGAGCAAGAATGAGACCCCGTCTCTACTAAAAATAGAAAGAAATTAGCTGGACAACTGAAAATATATAGAGAGAAAATTAGCCAGACATGGTGGTGCATGCCTGTAGTCCCAGGTACTCGGGAAACTGAGGCAGAAGGATCGCTTGAGCTCAGGAGTTAGAGGTTGTTGTGAGCTAGGGTGACACCACCGCACTCTAGCCCAGGCAAAAGAGCCAGACTCTTTGTCTCAAAAGAAAAAAAAAAAAAAAAAAGACAAATTGTGGCTGAATTGTGGGGGACTGAAAGGCTTTGCAAAGCCTCAGCAGGGCTCACAACTTGCTTTTCCAGACACTAGGGGGAACCACTGGTAGGAGGGTCAGTTCAAGCTCTGCAAGCTGGGAGGGCTGTTTATGGGGGAGGGGCCTGAATGCTTGTATGCTAACGCCCTGGGCTGGGATCTTTCTGCCCTGCCCTTATCCAGTAGCACAGTTTTCCTACGAGTAGGGGTAGGTGCTCTCCCAGATGGCCACTGTTTGGACCCCCACGAACCCTGTAAAATTGAGTCAGTAAATGCTGTAAAGGGCATGCAAATTGATCTCCCAGTCCAGTAGGTGGCACTTGCGGGAAGGAACAAGCTGCAATGCTGTTTTTGGATCCTGCGACTGGCTCTAGTACCTCAGGAGAAGCTCTGGAATGGCCCAGGTAGTGTGGGAAGGCGTGGAACTTCAGGTGAGTCCTTATTCTCTGCCAAAGCAGAGGTGGTGGGGGAGTGCAGCTGGGTGGGGCTGTGTTGGGTGGGTTTGCCCTCAGGCTCCACAGAAGCTGGTGAGGTAGCTGTTTCGGCTGAGGTCAAAGGTCTGCTCACAGCTTCTGGGCAAAGCGGCAAGGGAGGAGTTGAAGTTGCCCCACCCAAACAGAAAATCTGCTTGTGGAGGGGCGGGGGCCATCTGAGAGTCACAATCTGGCTGTCTGCTGCTCCTCTCCTCTCTCCTCTGTTCCGTGGTCTTTCTCCAGCATCTGCTGGCAGGTAGGAGCCCAAGGCAGCCAAGCTCACCCACAACCGTGCTGAGAGCTGGAAGGTTCCCCATCCTGGCCTGAGCTGAGGGTGCAGCCCTCCGGTGGGGGAAGGGGTGCCCTGCCAGCACACCAAAGCTGGGACCCACACTGCGCTCTTCCCCAAGATTTGTCCACGTGGGCTCCCTTGCCTCCCAAGGCCAAGAAGATTAATCCTTGCCCATGCCAGGGAGAAGTGCACTGGTTCCAAGTCGTCTGCAGGGTACCCTAGCAGGATTGATAACCCTCCACCTCCGGACAGGCCCTACTCTGATGGAACTTTCTTAATATGATGTGTATGTGTATAAAACCCATATCAAGCATTTCATGATAAAATTTAAAATCAGATAAAAGGCAAGGATGCCAACTGTAATTTTGTTACAATACATTTACTTGGGATTCTAGCAAGCTAAAGCTGAAAGTGGTTTTAGTTTAATGAATATTAAAAATCACAGGCCTGTAGAGTTAAGGATAAAAGCATCTTTAATTGACTAATACTTGCCTTTCAATGAGCACAAAAACATGAAAGAAATCTATGATTTTCTTTCCTATTCCTTACACACTTGCAAGTAAAAGCTCCACTTATTTATTCATTTACCTAATTATTTTTCTAATTTCAGTTGTCAATGAAACCATAGCAATGTAATTTTTCAAACAAATTTAGCACTTTTCCTGCAAATCAGAAACTCTAAATACAAAGAAAACAAACACTTTAAACCTTTAGACTTCACAGCTCTAGCCACAGTTCCCTTCTAAAATTATTAGCCAGTGTGAATCACAATAGAAAATGGTATTAGCTAAAAAGGGAACAAAAGATACTCTCCTGATAGAAAGCTAATTTATCACTCTGCTCTCTGCCTTGACACTACAATACCTTCTAAATAAGATTGTGGTTAAGCTAAATTCACATCGCAATTGATATTTGCAAAATGCTTATCACTCATTTGTTAAACTTAGAGCTTACTTTAAAGAGTGTTTTTCTTGTTGTAAATAGAAAGAAGCAACTGGATAGCAGCAATATCATGAGAAGACTATAGAGATACTGATGGAGACCATTGCTCAGCCACAAAATGTGGACATGGTATAATTAAAACGTCAATGACATTTTGAGAAGTTGTGATTGAGGTCAATTTGCTGCTCACTTTAAGGTCATTCTTATATTTCAGAATACAATGCTAAAATAATAGTATGCAATTTTTTACTTAGCGTATAACTGAAAACTAAACATTTAGTGTACAATAAATATTCAATTGAATGTTTAGAGATGGTATTTCTCACACATCTTCCAGAATCGTTTCTTCTTTATAAGAAATTCTAATAGTAGAGGAACTTTTTTTTTCTTCCAGAACTCATCAAGAATAATGAACTATAAAAAAAAGCTTGGGGAATAGTTTAAAATTATTAGCTATTAAATAATAAAATGCATAACTTCCATTAACACATGTCAACAGCTACACCTATTATGCTAGGAGCTGTACTTCCAGTATGCTGTTTTATTGATTTTCCTGTTGTTCCTTTTCTACTTGTACATCATGTTGGCTGTAACGAAATGGAAGTATTAAATAGTGTATTTTAACTATTGTTTTGCATAAGGTATGCATCATTTTTTTGAAAATGAAAATCTGAAATTATTATTTTCTTAGTCGAATAAATGAAAAAATAATATTCGGATATATTTTTATTCTCCTTGAATAGTTAGATATGTATGAACTTTCCTAAAATTTGTTTGGTCTAGGATTTCCGTATAACACAATATGTATAATAATCTGGAGACCCAGACATTTGTATCCAGGAACGCACTATAGAGCCCTTAACGTCAATCAAACTAAACAAACATTTGCTGAGAACCTATGCCTTGGATCCAAGTTCCTTTTTCTTTAGAGTTCGGTGGTGACACTACTGGACGTTACCATTTCAGTTCTAACATGCACAGATTTAAATTATTCTATGAACAAGGCACTGCGTGGAATATTAAGAAAGACAAGAGAATATTTAGCTTCGAAGAATTTTCAGCATAAGAAGTGGAGAAAGTACACAACACACAAGCGGTTAAACCTGTCAAATAAATCTCTTGCAAGAGTAAACCACAGGATTAATAAATACTTTTATCTTCTCCCCCTAAGAACTTCTGCGGAAGTTCCACCAGGGGGCAGCAGAAGAGCGGGGTTTCTGCCACTTCCCGCCAGACGCCGGAGACACGGCGGAGCCTGAAGCCGCTCAGGGCTTTAATCTTCCCCTCCGTCGCCTTTCCCCTCACCCGCCTCTAATTAAGTCAGAAAGGCCCTATATTTATTTGCCCGTGAACTGACACAGCGAACCAACAGCAGCCATTGTAGTGTGAATGGATTTGCGAGCAGGGCCAGGGGCTTCAGCCGGGATTACCCGCCCCGCGGCCGGATGAATGTGCTGAGCACAAAGTCTGCCCAGGGCCGAGCAAACGGACTGTTTGCGAAAATGCCATCCTGGCTCAAGTCTGATTAAGACCGGGGGTCCCCAGGCCGTTTGATCTCCGCTCATCAAAGAGAGTCTTTAAACAAGCTTCATTTTACACTACTGTATGCTGGCGACGGGCTGTGACACCAAAGTGCAGCCACCGTGAGCGGCCTGCCCCAGCACGCGAACAATGGGAGTGCGCGGCTCGCTTGAGTGCGGGCGCCCCCGGCGGGTCTGCGGGGACCGGACGGGCTCCAGCGCCCTGGCCGGGGAGCCGCGGGTGTGCGGGACTCCTTCCACTGGCTCCCAGGCCTCCGCCGGACAGTATTTTATGTTTGTAACTTAAGGATGATGGAGCAGCCTTGCGTTCATGATACACCTCTTACCTCCCCTGTCAAAAGTGAATCGTTGTAGTTTCCACCTACATCTTGGTTCACTCTCTGGCATTTCTAAGACTGGCTGTCAGGACACCAGAGTGTTTTCAAGGTCCTGTTTTCTAGTTTTCACCTCGAGGTTCTATTATAGTCCACTAGTTTGAAATTTAGTGATAGTTGAAAAAAAATCAACTCTAAAACATTACAACCAATTTCCCTCTCTCCCTCTCTCTCCATGTCTCTCTATCCCCTCTCTCTCTTTATATATGTACATACATACATACATATATATATATACATATATACACACATTTTTTTTAGAAATCACCTGGTTCAAAGTAATTCACCTTGTCTCAACAGACTTAAAACTTACATGCCAGTATCTCCAAAATCAACATACTCAGTGTTGATGTCAATGATTGTTACTTTATGCAGGATGTTCCTATTTAACCAGAATACAAAAGGCCTTGCCCATGCAGTGCTAAAGAGAGAGAGAAAGAGGCTTTTGTAGTCAGAAGGGACCTCTCCATCTCCCCTGCATCCAATTTTATAAATGAGAAACCAACACTAACACCAAGAGTTAAATGGCTTGATAAAGGTCCCATGTTTATGAGGCATCTGAAGGTTGTCACAGTGGAAGTGCCGCGTATAGAGAAGTCCAGCCTCAGCCTCCTGACCCCATGATGTGATGCCTTTCTTGGCCATGACCCTTCGAGTATGCCTGTATTATAAAGGAAGTAATAACAAAAAACAGTGGCATAGAAAAAAATTATTTTTCTCTAGATATGGAGATTGTTCAATGGGGGTCTCACACCCTGCTTATTTTTTATTTTTTTAATTTTTTTGAGACAGAGTCTCGCTTTGTTGCCCAGGTTAGAGTGAGTGCCATGGCATCAGCCAAGCTCACAGCAACCTCAAACTCCTGGGCTCAAGTAATCCTACTGCCTCAGCCTCCCGAGTAGCTGGGACTACAGGCATGCACCACTATGCCTGGCTAGATTTTTCTATATATATTAGTTGGCCAATTAATTTCTTTCTAGTTATAGTAGAGACAGGCTCCAGCTCTTGCTCAGGCTGATTTCAAACTCCTAACCTTGAGCAATCTGCCCGCCTCGGCCCCCCAGAGGGCTGCTTTCTGACAACAATGGCCTATCTTTACGTTTGGAAACATTAAATCCTTTAGGAGATTTAAGGGGGCCATTGCACTCCCCATACCCTCACACCACAGACCTTTCTGAGTGTCAAAACCTCAGCAAAGATGCAGGCAGATGTGTGGTTTAGACACCATCCTCATTGAATTTTGGCCAAATGTTTTCTCGGTTTTGAGCTCTATCATCAGATTAGTTTTTTTTGTTTTTTTGTTTTTTTGGGTAAGGCAATTAAGAAGCATCAGCTTAGTTTTTAATGTCCTGCTCCAGTAAAACACATCTTCTGAGCTAGGTTAGAAAGCTACCATGGAGCCTGATTTATCTGGACTGGCCATCTCCACTGACCAAATAAACATAATCACCATCAAATCTTGCCTTCTCTTTGTACTGAGGAGTGCAGAAATCCAGCTCTCAGGAGAGTCATAACATGGGCTGGGTCTAAAAGTTCTTTTCACATCAGGGAGAACATTAAGACCAAAATGTTTTAAAGGCCAACGAGAAAGTCATAACATTTTTACTAAACATCAGGAATGAGGAATCCCTGCTATAAATTGAAGGTTGACACCAACACAAATGTTGGCAACACCCACCATAAGGAATAACATTTATTCAGTGTTTTCCTAGCCAAGTAATATTATATGATAACAAATCTGCTTCCTTTGACAAAGAGAAAGAAGGAAAGAAGAAGGGAAGGAGGGAGGGAAAAAAGAGAGAAAGGAGGGAGTTAAAAAATGCAGCAGCCAGAAAAGAACCTCACATAAGAAAGATGAACAAACAGTTTGTGAATAGCATGGTGTTTTTTGGAGTGGATTTGTCGGTCTCCCCCAAGGATGAAGAAGTTGATAAGTATGCTATGCCTGGCATCCAACACTTACAATATGAAGAAAGAATGTATTATGCCTTTACTGAGTTATGAGGTTCAGTTCCACATTGATAAGTGTATTTCACCTATTTTAAAATCTAGTATAAAATATTAAACTTATTGCATTAATTATAGCCACATTTAAGCCAGATCAAATAGGAGGCAGGGTTTCCTGCAGGACTAAATAAAATAAGTTTAATAAACTAAATATACCTGCTCTGGCTCCCTCCTCCTCTGTCACCCAGCTATAAGAGAGACTTAGAGAATCATCAGAATCCTCTCTTTCCTGAGACTAATTGGTCACGGTTCTTGGGCCTTTTTATTTCTTCCCCATGACCTAATATGTGCTAAAATATAATCCAGGTTGGAAAAATTTTTACCCCCATCCTCATGTAAGTATATTTTGTTTCCCCAACTACTCTATTATAGACAAAAGCTTTCTGAGGACAAGGAGCCTGCCTTTGATATTTTGAGATTTACCCTCACTAATGGGCATTCACTTAATATTAACTGGCTGCTGATAGAACAATTAATTGTACTTTATCTCTTTACCTACATTGCAGTCTTGTTGCCAGTGAGAAAAGTAAATCATGGAAAGGATTTTCAAATGGAGAATACACTGAAAAAGTAAATTTGCTCATTTGGAACAAAGGGTTGGTTTGCTACATATTTAGCCCTCTCTGAAGACAACGTATATAATTTCTCACCTGTACAGTTTGTGAGTTTATATCTTCTCTGTCCTCTAAATCATTTGAAGGTAGATTGTATGAGTATTCATCTTTTACTACACAAACATCAAGTACAGTGCTTAGCACATAGTAGGAACTCCGACATTGACCAACTCATGATTAGTTTTAAACTCATGACAACTGCAGGAGCAACATGAAAGATGAAGAAGGTAGTCCACTCTTAAAACCCTACTCTTGGCTTAGCTCCCCTAACTCAACAGATTATGTCTAAGCTCAATGAATATTAAACCACAATAGACATACAATATATGTTCAGGTATAAAGATTAAATTTATGCAACATGCCTCTTTGTTAAAGTTTCTCTCTTTTTGATTAAATTGTTCTGCTTTTCTTTTTTCATCTCCAAGCAATGTTTTCTTTTGTGAATCTATGGTCTTGATGAACTAAATTCATTAAATTCATTAATCACATACCATCTCTTCCAAAAAGAAGGGAAAAGATTGGCCCTTAATGTGGGCACATGTGTATTTCTAGAGTCTAAATATTTAAATAGGCTTGTAGGACTAGGAAAAAACATTTTCACCCTTCCGATGGGCAGGGGATTTTTTTCTCCACATTTTCACATCATATACACTTAAGACAGCGTGCACATATTCTAGTACATGGAAGGTGGTCAATACATTGATTATCGATATTGTTATTAATATTCTGCAAGCAATAATATGACACATAATTCTCCTATGCTTTTACCTTTTTACCCTATAATTCCTCTGTGCTTATGTAAACTTCAAGTCTGATGAGTGGTAGGGCCATATCTGCCAGGGAGACCTGGTTCATTGCTAACTCACACTTGTTTTTGAATTATTTCTGACAATCATTTTTAAAAAGCCAATAAAAAAAAACTCCCCTTTGTTTCTAAATTTCAGTTTGTTCCAAAAATTTCTAGAGAAGTAGCCAAGTCTAGATCATTGCACATGTTCATAAAACCCTAAAAAAAATATGTAGAAAGTTGATATAGAAAGTTTATTCTATGTTCAACTTTCAAGCTGGAGCTATCAATAAGCCAAAGGATATTTCCCAGGACAGGTGGAATTTGTGATGGGAAAGACACCAATCTAACTAGGGGCTGTATTAAAGAATTGTTTAGAATATGTTCTTAATATGACCTCTGAAACTGAGGGAATCACAAACTTTGTTTTTTAATTACTCTTCCTCTCTACTCCTTCAACTTCAGGATTTTATTACTTTTAAAACCATCCCTGGCTTTACTTGGTGGTGGCCCCAGTAGGTCAGTATGTGGAATAATTATAGCTAGCCTAGACCTATAGAAATTAGAGGTGCACAAAATAAATATATTTCAGTCACTTTTATTCAACAGTGATTATTTAATCAACTCTTGCAGGTAGCAGCTGTCCATTTCCTGATACTAATTACATCAACCTGTTTTTAAAGGAATTATGTACATTTCTTATCTTTTATTATTGCTATAATTGTATTATATATTTTATTATTATTATAATTAGAATAAAGAGAAGTTTATTCTCTAGAATGAGAATTCTTGTCTCATAAATGTTTGTATTCACTGCACCGCTTCCCTACATCTCACCAAAAAAAACATTTAAAAAAAAAAGAAGGCGACAACATCAACAGTAGTCCAATGCTAGGGCTCTAAGCTTCCAATATGACTTGTTTTTAATGAACAGATCATTATTTCCAACTCACAAACATGACAACATCTGTATGCACCAGCCTTTATTATTTTCTTTTACATGGATTTGAATGACGTCAAATTCACTTTCTGATTCACTTTCAGCTCTCCTTTTCCTCAAGGTAGTCTCTTATCTCCCTAGAGGGGGTATTCCTTGGTCCTGAGAAAGGTTTGACTTGGGATCAAACACACGCGTTCTCAAGCACTGCGATATGAAATACTAACGAGGAAGTCAGGCGCTAAGCCTTCGGGGTTTCTTATCTCCCTGCATTAACCCACCACTGAGAAGGGGGGACCGCGGAAGGGCGACTGACCTGGCATGTCGGACCCTGTCCGCTTTGGCTCCAGCCACTTTGATCTCGCGCGTCTGCCTAATCAAGTTCATCTACCGCCGCGACTGCTCAGATTCAAAGAACAACATTAAATAGTTTGATTATCGGATGTTCATTTCCCTCTTCCCTCCGCCCCTGATCTAATTTCCAAGCCCCAGTCTCTCGCCTCCCTCTCTAAACTTCCCATCAAGAGAGAATTAGTTCTTCTTCCTTCTTACCCCCTTTTGATGTGCAAATTTCCTTTTCTTTGCACATTTTTTCTCGCAGTGGCTGGAGGGAGCAGTGGCAATTGAACCATCTTAAAGCCCAGGACCTCTCTCAAACTCGCAAACCGCGACTCTAAAGGGTTAAGAAGCAACTTGCACCCGCCACCTGGCCCTCTCGCAGAGACGTTTCGCTGTAAAGACACTGAATTACTGATCGGTTCGTATTAAATACTGAACAGTATCTGTGTGCACGATAAACGAGTACCGTTGCAAAGCAGAGGGGCGCCAAGTGTTTTTGCAGAGTATCATCACCATTAGGCTCTGAAGTCTTTCAGATCCAGATAATCCGATCCCTACTGCAAGGTAAGGGCACCCATGTTTCCAGAGTTCCTCCCGCCTCCTGCATCTGTTAAACTCGTCTGCTCTAATGCTCACTGATAACCGTCACCCCAAGGTGCGCTGTGCCGGCGGAGCGACTGCGCAAGGGAGGGGCGGGGTGAAGAGTGTCAAAGGCCCCCCTTCATGTACACAAACACACCCCCTCCCAGCCCCTCCCAACGCTTTGAAATCTCATCCCGGCTTTGTTGTCTCCCCCTGGAGGGGCCGGAATGCTCAGAGCCCGCAGTATAAAGGCAGCCGCGGTGGCGGTGGCGGCGCAGAGCTCCGTGCGCCCCGCAGTCAGGACTCTGGGACCGCAGGAGGCTCCCGGAACCCTGACTGTGCAGCCGGGCACCAGCACGGTTGCCCCGGGGTCCAGGCTTGCAAAGTGGCATTCCTCCTTTCTCTCTCTTTCTCACCCTTGAGTCCTTCTGAGATGACTGCTCCGGGCACGGTGGGAGCTGCCCGGGTCTTGGTCGCCCTAGTAGCCGCGAGCCTTTGCGGCCACCCTCCGCTGGGAGTGAGCGCCACCTTGAACTCAGTTCTGGTCAATTCCAACGCCATCAAGAACCTGCCCCCGCCGCTGGGCGGCGCTGCCGGGCACCCAGGCTCCGCGGTCAGCGCCGCGCCCGGAATTCTGTACGAGGGCGGGAACAAGCATCACTCCCTTGACAACTACCAGGTGAGAGGGGTCGCGGGGATCCTGAGATGCTGTGACCTCGAGGGGGTCCCGTTAGGAGAGGAGGGCGTACAACGTGCCGAGCGTGTGCGGTTCAGGGCGCATTTGGAAGCGCTGCATTTGGGAGCAGTGGGCAGCAACAGCTTTTGGAGAGGCGGACAGATAGCGCACTGAGATGAGCATCCAGGTCCAGGAGTTGTGGGTACTTGGAATCCTAGGTGCCTCACCCTCTCCTCGCCCCCTTCTCGCAGCCATACCCGTGCGCAGAGGACGAGGAGTGCGGCACCGATGAGTACTGCGCTAGTCCCACCCGCGGAGGGGGCGCGGGCGTGCAAATCTGTCTCGCCTGCAGGAAGCGCCGAAAACGCTGCTTGCGTCACGCTATGTGCTGCCCCGGGAATTTCTGCAAAAATGGTGAGTCCTGTAGCTCCCTGTAGGACTCCAGCCGTTCTGCCTTTGAGCGCCCTACAGGATGGGAGAGAACGAACGGTCTCCGCTCTGCGAATGCTGCAGCGTCACCTGCAAACAGGTGTCCAGCATGCGGGGGTCCAGGTGAAATACCTTCACTGCGAGCGTTCGGTCTGGGAGGAGAGAGAAGTCCGGAGGTCTCGGAGTCTCTCAATGAGTTCTCTTCCTCTCCGTCTCTCAATGAGTTAACACGACAGCTTCCCTCTTAGAGGACCCGTTCCTAAAATTTTGCCTGGGAAACCCAATTGAGAAAGAGGACGCAGAAGGCAGTAGGACCATGCAGCGAGACCAACGAAACCAGCATTGGTGTTTAGCTATCCTTTCCATTTTTCTTACAGTGACTCTCAGGGCTTTCCCAGACTAGCCTCTCTCTCAGGATCTCAGTTGAAACTGTTGTAAACTGGAGGACAGCGATTTATCTGCACTGATCATTTTTTAAAGAGAGATCTTGATACTCTTCACACACACACACACACACACACACACACCATCCCCTCCATCCTTCCCCCTCCCTCTACCCTCCGCTACGTTAAAATAAGTCCTCCTCCCCTCAACCACAGATCCACTGAAATGTAATGTTTCGGAGGGGTAGATTTAGACAGCCAAAGAGGTCTCCAGAAATACACACACAGGGTGGCGACCCTCGTTAGGACTCAGCAGTACTCCAGGATGAATTAACTAAATCTCTGTAATAAAGAAATTATACAGTAAAGTAACTGGTGGGTGAGATTGTAATCTTCCACGCAGCTGGCATTGCATTTGCTTAACTTAGTCTGGCAGTACCCATATAGCACTAAGGGCAGAGAAGTTATTTTTAAGAACACTTTTTTTTAAAGTGACCAGTTTTCTTTTTCTTACCCCAAGGGTGATATTAAAATGGACAGAAATCTCACTTGCCGATACCACAGTTGCTAGGAAAGTATTTTATGTGGCTATGCTGGGGATGTTTCATATGATGGTACAGCGTACACATTATTGCTTCTGCCCCTCCCAGGAGTTCTGCATTAACACTAGGGAGGAAGTTGGACTTGTGTTTAAAATAACTTCACTGCAATGGGGTATCTCTAGTTGATGCAGGCGGAGGAGACTGCGCTGTCAGAGCTGTTAGCAGTAACGCATTGCAACCCCGGAGTTACTCACTATTTCCTGCTTCCTTAGGAATATGTATGCCTTCTGATCAAAATCATTTCCATCGAGGGGAAATCGAAGAAACCATCATTGAAAGCTTTGGGAGTGATCACAGCCCCTTGGATGGGTACTCCAGGAGAACCACACTGTCTTCCAAAATGTATCACACCAAAGGTGGGTTAAGGAACCTTAAGATTTATTCTTCTTTGTTAGCACATCGGAAGTGTCTTTTGAATTATTTCAATGAAATGATGTAGGTTTAGCAGTAACCACGTCCTTTTCCTACTGTCTCCTCTTTCATAGGGCAAGAGGGTTCTGTCTGTCTTCGATCATCAGACTGCGCCACAGGACTGTGTTGTGCTAGACATTTCTGGTCCAAGATCTGTAAACCTGTCCTCACAGAAGGTCAAGTGTGCACCAAGCACAGGAGAAAAGGCTCCCATGGGCTGGAAATATTCCAGCGTTGTTACTGTGGAGAAGGTCTGTCTTGCCAGATACAGAAAGATCACCATCAAGCCAGTAATTCTTCTAGGCTTCACACCTGTCAGAGACACTGAACCAGCTGTCCGAACGCAGTGGACTCCTTTTATATAATATATGCTATGAAAACCTTTTATGGCTTTTGTGAGCTCAGTCCTAAGGATGTACAAATTCTGTGGTTTTAGTTAAGCATTCCAATAATACCATCTGAAAATCTGGAGTGTAAGAGCTTTGTTTCTTTATGGAACTCCCCTGTGATTGCAGTAAATTACTGTGTTGTAAATTCTCAGTGTGGCACTTACCTGTAAATGCAACAAAACTTTTAATTATTTTTCTGAAGGTGCTGCATCGTCTATTGTTCCTCTTGTTATGTAAATTTTTGTATACATTGATTGTTGTCTTGATTCTGATAAATATTCTATATTGAATTGAGATAAATAATTTCAGCTTATAGTCCCTAAATGCATAGCCCTTTTCCCTTTGATCTTAGAGTCTAGAAGGCAAGGAGGTCTTAGAATGACAAATGATAGGTATCTAAAATTTCACATGAAAATATTAGCTTATTTTTCTGAAATGTACTATCTCAATGCTTAAATTATATTTCTAGGCTGTGATGGTTTTTGAAATAAAATTTACTTTTAATATCATGAAATATTACAAGTATAGATAAATTTGGGGATTGTGATCTTTGAGGGGAATGTGTGTATGTATGTGTGTTCTACAGGAATAGAAATGTGGTGACATGTTTAAAGATGATCAGAGGAAATCTATTGTCTAAATGTAAGGCAGTATTGCTCAGTTCTAGAGTAACTTTAAAGAAAAATGTGTTCTTTGATGAGAAACTCAAATGATCATGGTAGTATGAGATTGAATCTTACATTACGACTTTCAAAAATAATGTCCAATAAATTAGTAATATCTCCTTAAGTGGCCAATATAGATTGGACAAGGAAGGAAACTGTCCACATAATTAATGCCAAAGTACTTGGTGGTTGACAGAAAGAGGATGTGTGTTTGTAAATACAGATAATAAATGCAGATTTTGTACCAAATAAGTTAATTTGAAATATCATAAATACTACTACATTCAAAGAAGATTTACTCTAATTAGTTTGATTTTAAAATAATTATTAAATAAAAATCACAAATCTTCCCCCATTCCACTCTTTTCTTTCTTGCTAGGTGACTTGAATATTTCAAGGTTTGCTTAAATTACAATCTATTGATTGGAAGGAGGATAGGGAAATGAAATCTAAGCTGTCTATGCAGTTTTACTTGCTAGATTTGATATAGTTTATACTGGGGAAGGGGGAAAGCAAGCTTCCCAATTTAAATTTGTTCTGTAGTATTCTAAAAATCTCCATCGAAACCACAAAATCCTGGGCTTAAGGCATTCGAAGGATAATAGTGACTGATCCATTGTCCCAAAAGTTTCTTTAAATAACGCAGATGTCCTAGAATGGTTGTTGTTTTTGTGTTCCTGGAAGCGGTTCAATTTCAAGGGGTTCAGCCAATGGGACACAAGCCCATTGGTTCTTCACTGAGAGAGGAATTGGCAGGATGTCTGTTGTTACATTCCTTTTGTCTGGAAGTCTCAGCTTCCTCACCCAGGAGAAACCTTTTTCTCTATGTGCTTGTTTTCTGAAGTGCCAGGAAGGCCAATTCTAAGGCCTGCCATGTCCAATAAAGCACAATAGAGGAAAGGTAACAGAAACCCTTTCTTCAAAAAGAAGAGTCTTCTGTTTAAAAGGGGAAAAGGAGCAAATGTTTAAAGGGCCCTGATCATTGGATGCCTTCCTTTCTACAGGAACTGATTGCAGCCAGAGACTCTCAATCTCTGCACATCTCAATACATCTACCTTAGTTCTTCGGTAGAACTAGGCTTCCTGCTTATTTCTAGATGGGAGGTGGGGAGTGTTGGGGTGAGGATATGAAACCAACCAAGGAGGGATGCCTCTTCTTCTTATCTATCCAACTGAGCAGTTAAGGAAGGATTTATGTAAAAAAGAAATTCTGTGTATTTATAAAGTTGGAAAAAAAATTCAAGAAAACTGTAGCTATTTCATTACCTGTCACTGGAGGGTGGGAGATGGAAATCTAAATCGATACAAAATCAAAAGAGGATTATTTAAGGAATCTGGAGCATTTTAGATAATGGCTACTTAAATTGTTTTTTAACTTTTAATGTATTTTAAATGGAAAATACATGCACATGAGAAAATTTCACACAGTATTTTATCGAATGTTAGTATACTTTACACACTGCACTGCACCTTGGTCTTTTTACTCTGTGTCTTGCAGATCATTCTATATACTACATAAAGAGGTGACTCATTCTTTTTAATGGTTGCATTCAATTTGTAATATTTTGGAATGGCCATACCATAATTTATTAAACCAATGCTTTTTGATAGACGTTGTTTCCAGAGTTTTTACTCTAACAAATGGGTGTCATGGGCATAGAATTTTTGTGTTCATATGCTGGTATAGTTGTAGGATTATCACTGATTTTTGAAGCAAAATCCCAAATGAAAAAGCATGCTTTCTTTAGCTACTACTCATAAGGTCTGCCTGGACAAAATGTCAAGATCCCTACTTATCACTGATCTAGTGATGATTAAGTTCTTGCTGAATTGTAGCAAGGGAGGAAAAGGGATATACAGGTTTATCCTAACAATTTCACATCAATAATCCCTGGCATTCAGTTAAAAGTAGATTTGCTCTAATTACTTTGATTTTAAAATAATTATTAAATAAAATCACAAGTCTTTCCCCCACTCCCTTTTCTTGTTGTTCTAGATGAATTGGCTATTTCCAACTTTTTAAAATCTATTGATAGGGGTGAGAATTGGGATATATATTTAAAAGAAAAATCACAAATATACAGCCTAATTATGACTAATCATATTTCAGCAGGTCTGAAATAATTTATGGATTTTTCTTCATGGTAAATCAAGTTGCACTAATTGCATAAAGTTAGTAACAAATCTTAGTTACACTAGACAAAGTATAGTTATAAGTATTTCTAATTGCATAGCCAAATTAGCATTCACTGCCACCTATGAAAACTGCGAGTGAAATTATTAAATTTTCCTTCATTTTTACATTGGTTGTATTCTCTAACTCTATCATACTACTTTCTTTTATAGTTTTTTAAAAAATAGTGCTACTATTAGGTTTATAAGACGTCATCAATTGAGTTCTATGATTACAATTTCCATATCTTCTGAAATACTACTCTGAGTACAATATCAAAATATAAAATAAATACATTATTTTTACATTAAAGAAGCAGAAAAGAAAGAATCTACATAATTTAAGCATCTAATGTATGTCCGTATGTACTTAGGTGACCTTTAAATGTACACACGGACATACATTAGGTGCTTAAACAGTCTCTGAAATCAGATAGACTTGGGGTAGCAGTCTTCCTCAGTTTCTAACTGCATGATGGGCAAAGGATATAACCTCATTGATAATATAGACAGAATATAGACTTTAGAGTGCATGCATCATAATAATACTTACCATTATGTCTAGATCACAGTAGGCACTCAAGTTTAGGCCTTTAATCTTGGACAATAAAACATATACATATTACATATAAGTACCTGACAACAGATTAAAATTAATTAAATCAGCTTGTAGCTGCTCAGAAAAAGCTACAGAGAAGATGATTTGAATCATCATCTTCTTAATGATCTTTTAATTCAAGGAATAAAATCACTAACACTAGAAAAAGCAAAAAGGAAGACATAGGTTGGAAGGATAGCTCTCATGAAAATCAGTGTAGAAAACAATCTGCAGACTGGCTTCATTAGCTTGCAGATGATTTCTGCTCCATTGTAATTCTGTCCCCAATAGAAATGACCTTCCAGCTCAGTTATGCTCAGCAAATTGCTTAACCTCTTAAGACCCTATTCCAAACTCTATTTTTTTTTTCTGGTTGGAGCGAACATGATTTAATTAACAGCAAGGCTGATTTCAACAGCTTCAGGTCTTGTACAAACAGACCAAAAAAAAAAAAATCCAATATACCACAAAACCAAATTCCCAGTTTAAGGTTCTGATTGGTTCAGCTTTGATCATGGCTTCTCCTCTGGTTCAACTGGCTAGTGTGACTACCTAGTTCCTAATACAGAAAAACAACTGACTACATCCACCTTGAATAGCGACTATGGGAGTTCTAAAAAAGTAGTGTGTAGCCACAAGTCACACATATCAAGTCTACAACAAGTTAGTTTTTGGACGATGAAAAGGAACTCACAAGGTAGATAAGAAAGTGTATTGGAGGCAGAGAGAGCAATGTGAGCAAAATTATGGAGTTATAAAAATAAAAATACATACTATGTTGAGAAAAGAGGCAATATTTCACCGTGCCAAAGGGAAAGGTACCTAAGAGGAGGACTTTTCTGACTTTTGGTAATATGCTTTGTTGTCCAGGAAAAACAGATTAAAACTCTTCATTTTCAGCAACAGTTATTGTATTAGGAGGTAATGGAGTTGCAGAAGGCATTTTTGAGACATTCTTTTTTCTCAAAAGATTACTAGACTGTCTTCAAAAACCATAGAGTTTTTTAACAAAAGAGTTATAAAAATAAAATATTACTTCATTTCCAGCAAGAGTTGTCATATTAGATAGAGTTGGATTTAAAGAAATTATGTTTGAGACGATTCCATGTTTGACTAATGTAATTAACACACATCTTTCATAAATCATGGTGCACTTTTTTGTGCCAAAAGTTTTATAAATTAAAATAACATAATGTGGTCTCTAAATATTAGTAAATGTAAAATTACCTTATTATAATAGCAACTCCCTGCTATTATAAAACTATTGAATAAATTCTATAGCAAAAAGTAAAATTGGCAAAAGACATGAAACATGGCATGATAAACCCATATTATATTTTATAATATTTCACAATAACTTTCTCCTGATGAGCAAAAATTACTTTTAAAAAGAATCCTATATTTGGCCAGGGGTGGTGGCTCACGTCTGTAATCCTAGTACTCTGGGAGGCCAAGGCAGAAGGATTGCTCCAAGCCAGGAGTTCAAGACCAGCCTGAGGAACATAGTGAGATCCCCTCTCTACAAAAAACAGAAAACTTAGCCAGGCATGGTGGGACGCACTTGTAGTCCCAGCTACTAAGGAGGCTAAGGCAGGAGGATCGCTTCAGCCCAAGGGTTAGAGGGTGCAGTAAGTTATGATGATGCCACTGCACTCTAGCTCAGGCAACACAGGGAGACAGACCCTGTCTCAAAAAAAAAAAAAAGAGTCCTATATTGAAGCCTTTCCTGTATCTCTGATACACTGAAGTTCAAATTAAAAGCAGACAATGATGCAAACATATATCACTTTTATTGTGCTTCTCTTCATTGCACTTTGCAGATATTGTATTTTTTATAAATTGAAGGACTGTGGCAACCTTGCAGCAAGTGAGTTTATTGGCCCCATTTGTCCAACAGCATGTGTTCACTTTGTGTTTTTTGGTCACATTTTGGTAATTCTTGCCATATTTTAAACTTTTTAAAGTATTATTATATCTGTTACGGTGATCTACTGTCAGTAGCTTTAATGTTACTATTGCAATTGTAATTGTTTTCAGGTGCCATGAGCTAAATGTTGTATGTGTTCTGAATGCTCCACCAACCAGCCTTTCCCCAATCTCTCCTCCTCTGCTTGGGCCTCCCTATTCTCTGAGGCACAACAATTAAAATTAGGCCAACTAATAGCCTTACAAGGGCCTTTAACTGTTCAAGTGAAAGGAAGAGTCACACATCTCTCACTTTAAATCAAAAACTGGAAATGATTAAGCTTAGTAAAAAAAGACATAGTGAATTAAGATAGGCCAAAATGTAGGCCTCTTGGTCTAAACAGTTAGCGAAGTTGTAAATATAAAAAAAAAAAAAAGTTCTATGGCTCTTAAGAATTATGTTAAATCTATTCTGCCTGTGTTCTATAAGTGGATGAAAAAATAAATCTGTTTATAGCACAGTTTACTGAATATTTTAAGCCCACTGTTAAGACCTACTGTTCAGAAAAAAAAGATTCGTTTTGAAATATTGCTGTTCATTGACAATATTTACTCTGTCAACAATTATGTGTTGTGATGAACTGACATAGTATAAAAGTCACACAAATACATAAGTCACTTTAGGCGGACATGATCTTTAGTTTCAACATCTTTATCGGTGAGAAAAATCTCACCTTTCTCTTCCTGACAACATAGCTAACACTCTCAGACAGCTTGGCTTATAATCTTGCAGATAGGAAGATTGAATTTCATAGCTAATCTAAGAAGAAAGCTAAAGACGAGAAAGAAATTAGAAATTATTTATTCTGCTGGAAGCTCTGCATGTTTCACAGTTTTATCTGCTGTCTCAATTATCTTCTTGATCAAGTTGTGCCAAGTGTTGTTATGTGCTGACACTTAGGTGCCATATTGCAGAAAATGTTTAAAACAAACAAACAAATAAGCCAGTTCTTCCACTTCTCTAAGGCTGGGGTCCATTTTTGGCAAAATTGAGAAACTGACAAATTTTTTGCTCATATTAACACTTCCTTCAACAACTTTTTCCTTGCTGCTCACACCATCACTCTCCCTTTAGGGAACCCTATTCCTATTTTTATAGTTTTCATCCATTCCTTCTCATCTCCTCTTTTTTATTCCTTCCATAGACTTTTAATGTTTTATTTTACTTTTTATTCCAGCTACCTAGACTTTTGCAGTAGCACCCTCTCAGATCTGTCCTTTTAGTCAAATACCTTGTGGCAGACATTTTAGCTCTTCACCAAAATAGGCATCCTTTCCTCCAGAGCACATTTCCCAGCCTCCCTTGTATTTAGGTGTGGTCACATGACTGAGATTGGCCAATGGGATGTTTACCTGGAGACCCTCCAATAGGTACCTCTATTCCTGCTGGTTCCTCATCTGCAGATATTGAGGGAGATAATGACAACCCTGTGATTAAAAGGCAGAGTCTTTCTCAGCCTTGTTTTTTAAATAATAGCATGAACAGGTTCCCCCCGTGCTAATCTTCTTCTTATATGAGCAAGAAATAAACTTGATAAGCCATTGAGATTTACTATTTTTACCTTTCTACTTTTTTCTCTTCATTCTCCTCCCAAATTCTACCCTGTGTGTCTATGTCAGAGGTCTACCACTGGGAAGACTAGCTGATCTAATAATCAATAAGGACATTAAATTGTGGAGTACAATTGAAGTCACATTGTTGACATTTATATGAAAATGTGAAACACACAGTAAGAACTCAATTAGTATTTTTATTTTTTATATTTGGAGTTTTTTCAAACAAAACCTGTCAACCAAGTGATACAATTGGCACATAATGATAATAACTACAACTTTTCAGAGCACATTTCAGGCACCAGAGACTATTTTAAGTCTTCTACATGTATTTTCTTGTTTTATTCTCACAATAACTCCATGAGGTATGTATATTTATTACTCCTGTTTTCTAGATGAGGGAACTGAGTCAAAGAAAGTTTAAGGTGTTTACCTGAGGTCATGTAGCTACCGAGTGACAGAACCAGAATTTGGAATCAGATTGTTTGCTCCAAAGTCCAGGCTCTTAACCACTATTAATAGAGCCGGGTATTCAACCATCTAAAGCTTTCTGTACCTTTTAAGTTACTTAATAGTTATATCAAATACAGGCTAAAGATTAATCTGCTGACTTGAACAAATTGCAGCATCTCTTGTTTCTGAATTGGGAAACCTCTTTTCATGAAATTCCATTAAAAATAATGTGGTATATATATATAGGGCATCCTGAAAGTCACCATACATAGGGGAAATGGGAAATTGTAGCTAAATACAACATATTCATTACAAAATTTTACACAATTTTTTCTTATATGGAGACTTTTGAGACACACTGTAAATATACCATGATATACTACTCAGCCATAAGAAGGAATGAAATGATGTTATTTGCAGCAACTTAGACGGCTATCATCTTAAGTGAAGTCTCTCAGGAATGGAAATCCAAACACCACATGTTCTCACTAATAAGTAGGAGCTAATAGATAGGTTGAGCACAAAGCCATATAGAGGACATGAGAAACCAAGAAGGGAAGAGAATAGGCGGGTAGATATGGGATCAAAACTTACCTGTTGGGCATAATGAACACTATTCTGGTGATAGGTACACCAAAATCCCAGACTTAAGCATTGTATTATAAAATATACCAACTTGACAAAACCACCTGTACTCCCTTAATTAATATTTTGAAATTAAAAAAAAGAAGGGAAAACTTTGAAGATTAAAAATATATGTGTGTGTGCTCACGCATGTATGTATTTGAAATGTAAATACACACACATATACACAGTATGGTCTTTCTCGTGTGTTTAAATGAAAAGAAAAAGGAGTAAAAGATTAAGATTAATAAACCTGTGAAAGTAAACTGTTTCCAAGCTAAAAATAGTAGTTTCTTTCTTGATTAGAGAGAATTTACTGAATTACTTACCAGAAGCTTTACCTGTTAGTTTATTATGTCATTTCTCTCATCTAAGAGGAAGCTTTCTGCACAGTAATGTTATATTACAAACTACATTATGATAAAATCCTTGCATTTTAGATCAGTAACTGAGTTACTCATACACAATGTGTACTGTGTTTCACAAATGTTGTTTTTGTATTCTGCTTATAGTTGCTTTTTTCTTTAAGGCCATCCTTCAAATTATACCTTGTGTAGGGACAACTACATTTATGGTTACAATTTGCTATTTATTAACAAATGAGGGCTGAGTGGTTTCAACTTCCAGAGGAAGAAGGAAAAAACCTGGTATAATTATATCATGAATTCATCCTAAAGAGCCAAAAATAGTGGAGACACACACAAAAAAGATACCTAAATTCAGTGTTTCTTAAGTGATTGTTTTTCTAAGAGCATAAAATCGGTAATGAACTCACAGCTTTGAGGTGGAACTTGGAGTCAGTGTTGAATTTTTGCATAGTCACAGGTTTTAGGATAGTGTTTGACACAAAATGAGGTCTCTTTAATAAGTGGTCATTTTGCTACAACCATTATTAACTTCACTGTGGATTAACTTTCAGTGTACACCACTGGGAATACTATTTCAGTCTACTTGTTAATTCAGGATACTATAATTACCCTGCAGTGGAGATGTGTCTTGTGATGTTAGGAAGGGATTTTACATGCCAGTTTACAATCAGGAAGAAGTCAATATGAAGAAGAACAATATTTCCATATATGTTCCTAATTACATTTCTAAAGAGGTGATCAACTTACAGCTGTCTTAGACAAGTGGTTCCCAAACTCAGCTCATCATCTGAACATCTGGGAAACTCTTTAAAACTACAGATTCCTAGGACTCTTCTAAGACTTACTGAATCAAAATCTCTTGGGATTGGGTCTGTTAATGGTTGCAAAAATATAGATAGAATGAACAATATTTGATAGCCCCAACAAAGTGACTAGAATCAACATTAATTTAGTGTATACTTTAAAATAACTAAAAGAGTGGAACTGGAAAGTTCCTAATACAAAGAAATGATAAATGCTTGAAGTGATGGATACCTTAATTATTCTTATTTGATTAATTTATATTGTACGCCTGTATCAAAACATCACATATACCCTATAAAGATATATGACTATTACGTATCCATAATAATTAAAAATTATGAACACCCTAGAAAACTAAAGAAGTCTGTGACCTTTGCCCAGAAATTATGGTTTATTGGTTTGGAGTATAGACTAGGCTTTAGAATTTTTAAAATATTAACAGGTTATTCTATGAATAATGGAGACAAACTTGGGAACACTATCATTAGTTTCTGTCTTCCTCAGACAAAGTATCAAAATACCAATTTTTCTGCCTTAATCTTAGGATGGATTGGTGGAATGCCATGTTGACTCTGAGACTGGAATTTAGACCTTGATTTTCCTGAACTTGCCTGCAAAGACTGCAGTTAGGAATGGCGATGCTTATAATGTGTCTTAACTTGGGAGATTTTATAACCTACGCACCAAAGCCTAAGACTGAGGAAGTTTTGATAGCACATTTACTACTGAATGAGAAAGTGAAAAGGAATAAAAATAATCTATAGCCTTTAAAAAAATCTCACACGTCCCTACCTTCCAAAACTGCTGAGTTGAGCAGGATGACTATAACTCTGCATCAGTTAAGAGGTGGGGTTTAAAATGATTTTAACATGCTGAAGGGACCCATCATGACAAGGTCTAGTGATGTACCAGTTAAAGATCTTGTAACAAAGACATTTATGATCTGAGAGGGAATACTCACATTAACACCATGATTAATAATACGGTCTGCCGACTTCACAAAATTCTCAGAGCATAGAATGCAATTCAAAGCCAGTGATTTATGTGCCTAAATGGACATTGAAAAGCCATTGAACTTTTGAAAAGCTTGTGGTCTTAAAAATGGCCTAAATCTGTGTTCTAAGGGCACATATCTAAACATGTACTGTGGCCATAAATCCATCTTCCTTCCTTCCTTCCTTCCTTCCTTCCTTCCTTCCTTCCTTCCTTCCTTCCTTCCTTCCTTCCTTCCTTCCTTCCTTCCTTCCTTCCTTCCTTCCTTCCTTCCTTCCTTCCTTCCTTCCTTCCTTCTTCCTTCCTTTCTTTTCTTTTGTTTTTGTTTCTTTCTTCCTCTTTCTTTTTTTCTTTCTCTCTCTCTCTCTCTCTCTCTCTCTCTTTCTTTCTTTCTTTCTTTCTTTCTTTCTTTCTTTCTTTCTTTCTTTCTTTCCTTCCTTTCTTATCAATGAGCACACACATATTCCGTCATCATGAAAGCACTGTGCAGTGACTGCCAGGTAACACAAGCTTATTGCAGAAGGCACAACAGACAGTATGTAGAAAGTCATTTAAGTACTGAAGAAAGAAAAACAGTAAACCACCTGCTTAAGCTGATCTCTAGTGTTTTCTAATTCTTTGGACTCTAGTCTCTAAATAATTGAACCTTGATCTCAATTGAGGTGAGGAAAATACACACAGGTGGCCTAACTTCTAATTATTTCATTCTCAATGAAAGGCACAGGTGTCAAAGTCTTAAGGATTCTGGTCCTTCATTTAGTGCACTAAGTCTTGTTATTTTTTTTTTTCTTTTAAACAAAGCACCAACTGCCCTGTTAATCCAAAGTAATGCCTGTGGCTCCTTTTACCTTGCACTGTCGGTTATACTAACTCCTTCAGTTGTTATGATTTGCTGTGGCTGCTACTGCTGCCTTGAAACCTTTAATGTTCGCTAGGACTCTGGTTCTCAATCTTTGCTGCTTATTGGATCACTTGGACTGCTCTAAAAGCTACTGAGGCTCATGTCCCACCCACGGAGATTCTGATGTAATTGGTATGAAGTGCAGCCTAGGCATTGAGAGTTTTTAAAGATCTCCAGGTAATTCTAACATGCTGCAAAGTTTGAGAACTTCTATTATGGGACATGGAATCGGATGCTGGTTTCCTCATCCAGGGCTGACCTTTTCTGTCTTTGACCTAGGATTCATGAATATCTGGTCAGTGTTGCTTCTCAATGAGAGTACATGGTAGAAGGGAATTGTCAACCTGGTCAACCTGTTGAGTGTGTTATATCAACTGATTGTATTAATACTTACTTTTAATATAAACTGAGTTTGGGGCTTGTGTAATAGAAATATTGCAGGATATGTATAATCCATAGAGTGCAGGAAATGCCAGAATATAATCTGACAACTGCTTGTCCAGTTACTCAAATGCATTTTTAAGTGAAACATTAAGCATACCCAGAGAGAATTGTATGTATTTCTGATTCTGAATCTAAAGAACATGTAAACAACGATTGAATATATAATGAGAGCACAAGCTTGCCTCTATCCTGAAAATCAGTAATGACTTCAAATCAAATCTTTAATTGGGAATAATGATGCAAGTAATACAGAAACTATAAATCCATGTTTTAATAATTCAGACTTTGTAATTTTGAAATGGCACAGATATTGTCTACTATATTTTATGTGATATTTTTAATCTGTGTAATTTCTTAAAGCAAGAAATATTCAGACTAAAATTATTATTTAAAAAAATTTTAATGACATAAGAATTCTAGGCTGTGCTATTCCTCTATAGCAGTTATTGTATAAACATCATTATTTCAATAGAAACCAAAATGAAAGAAAGAAAATTTAACAGGCAGTCATAAAACCCCAACAAAGTATAGTATTTTCACAGTTGAAGGTTCCCTTGTTATCCTCATATCTACAGGCAAGCATTTCACTAATAATTCCAGTAGGCAACAATTCCCTTTCTGAGAATGACACATTGTTATATAGGCCTTCCATAGATTAACATTTCTGTGAAGTATGCCTCATTTTATTTATTAATACTTTTATCTTAGTTTCTAAAAGACACTGCTCTTGAAAAATAATAAAATGGATTTTTTAAACAATCACCCATAGCCAATCTCTTCTAGTTTCTAAAAATTATGGCAAAATTTAATAACATATAAAAATGTCATAATGGCTTACCTCCTGCAAGAGTGCTCAAGGAGTTGCTATTTGTTTTTATGATTAATAGGAAAATTCTAATCTTATATATGATGTTTCTTTTTCAAAGCGCAGCATGCTAACTGCTAGCAAGATTTTCATCTATGGAAATGAGAAACCTGCATCCAAGGCTGTGATAGGATGACATGCTGTGGCCCAGACAGGCAAGAAAGGAGGGCTGGGGTGCATATCTGTCCAGCAGAGACATCACTGAGGAACAAGAGCCAGAGGGCCAGGTCAGGGGTAAGAGAGTAAAGCAGGAAAGTCTAAAAGAAAACACCATTAAAAAAAACTTCAAATAAACAAACTGGGATGGGGGAAAGGAAGTGGTAATAAAAACGCATTAATAACACATCAGCCATTTTCTTAATTAATATTGAATAGTTCCCAGGTAAATAATTTTATATTTATGGGCTGGGCATTCATTGTGATTGATTTCTGTGAAATTTGACTAACATTTTGGTATCATCTGACATTTGGTGTATTTTTGTTTCATTTCTTGGGTGATGGTTATGTGCAAACCCTCCATAAGTTATTTTTATTATTACTGATATTTTTACTCTATTAATTATCCTAGAAATTAAACTCTGAAAATTTAAAAAGTAAGAGCAAGCCTTTGAAATAAGAATGGTTTCTGATTAATGCTTCACCGTCGATGCTATCATAATCTTAAAGTAATCTTCATTTCCTTGCCATTATTATAATACTTTAATATGAATTTCCTCAGTGACCCAGGTAGGATGATAAATGTCCTGAATGTATTCAATAGAAAATATGTGCTGATTCTATTGAAAGAAGTGTTAAGTCACCAATTTTAAGGCATTATATAAACTTTCAGATGGTTTTAATTGTTAAAATCAGTATTTTTTAAATAACTGGAACTTATATAAATAACATAATATGCTGATTCTCATATCTATATATCATTTTGAAGTTTCTATCTCCCTTCTACAATAGGATGTATTTTAGTGAAGGAATCTTGTGGGTCAGGACACACGTATGCATATAAATTCAAGGAAGTTCACTGATTCTAATTACATGCATTTATCACTTCACAGCTAAAAGAGTGTCTCCAAAACATGTATTGATTCTATTGCCATATTTTGAATTTCAATGATGTAAGTATGCTTAGTGATAACCTTAAATTATAGGCTAATTATAGGCTGTAATCTTGATTGTTATTTGGCCTTCATTATCAAGTTTATAAAATAAATGCTGCTAAATTGCCTTCAAATGCTTCCAAGTTAAAAGCATTTTAATGGATGCTACCTATTCCTGGATTTAAAATCTAAACCAGAACTAGCAGCTCTTTAAATTGTTTGTTAATTCTCACTATAATTTTTACTTTATAAAAGCTCATACTAGTTCCAAGTTGTTTTGAAAAATAATTCTCTTATACTGAAACCAAAGAGGGTTTATGGGTAATTCTTTGTTATATAATAAATGAAAAAATGATATAAAGAAGTATAACTGTAATTAACTCTTTTGGACTACTCCATTTTGCTAAATTGAAGAAGAATAAAAATTTGAATTTAAAGGAACATGCTAGGATGATAATGTACCTGGAGAATCCTTGTGTGTGGCGCAGCAGAAAGAACATGCTCTAGGATGTTACAGAGACCTAGGTTCAAACCTTGGCTCTACTTATAGTACCTTTTGCAGCATTCTAGTAGCTATAAGAAAGAGGTAGGGAAACTACCTTGCATGATCGCTGCATGGAATACATAAGAATGAGGTGATTTGAATATAAATCTGGTTACTATGTTACAGCCATGATAATGAGCAATAATCATTAAAGGTTTCCTATGAATAAGGTACTACAGTGTTTCCCCGAAAATAAGACCTACCCATAAAATAAGCCCTAGCAGGATTTCTAAGCATTTGCGCAATATAAACCGTACCTGGAAATTAAGACCTAGTGATGGGCGTGGCTATGCAGCATCTCTGCACAACCCATGCATTTCCTCGTGGAGCCATAAAGAAGCTGAGCAGCCCTTCTCATCTGCCCCATGAGAGCTCTATTGCTCGACATGAGAGATTGAGGCCAATGGTTCTAAAGGAAATAGAGTCTCAAGAAATTCAGAATGGAATTTGGGGTTTGGAGAGTTATGATGATGTTCCAGAAGAAGATGACTTAACTATATTTGAATAAATGTAGATTGTTGTACCATACTTAAAAAAAAAAATAACACATCCCCTGAAAATAAGCCCTAGGGTGTCTTCTTGAGGAAAAATAAATATAAGACCCTGTCTTATTTTGGGGGAAACATGGTATATAGCAGTACTATAGTTGTACAGATGAGGGAAACTGAAGCTCAGACATACCAAGCAACTTACTCAAGTCTCATAGCATGTAAGTGCTAGAAACAGGATTTAATCATAACCACTGTCAGTCCAAAGCCTGTGCCCTTGAGTTAATCTACACCACCTCTCTCGTGCTATTGCAAAGATCACAGCTTGTACATAACAGAGTGGCTGAGGAAGAGTTCGATTGAGTGACAAACTTCAGAAGGTACTCTGACAGCAATGTGTAGGATGAGTGGATTAGAATGAAAATTATCTAAGGCTGAAAGACCATTTAGGAGACCATTACAGTTTCTGGGAGGAGAGTATCTGAGCTAGGGGAAGAAGTGATTTTAAAGAAATTTTACTGAAACACGTATTGTCTTAGAGTTGATTGGCTGATTATGCCAGAGGACTGGTGAGGATGGGTGTTTATGTCCATGGGGCATTTTTTATTTAAGTACTTGTAGCCATCAATATAACATAAATTTGAGAGTGCAAGGAGAGAGGCTAGAGTAGGAGGAGTGAGGAGAAGAATGGAGAGAGATGCTGGAAGCTTAGAAAATAAAGTTCCTATCCTTCACAGGGCTTAAGATTTCATTGAAGAAACTCAATGGCCAGAGATTGGAACACATGAAATGATTGGAGAACAATCGAAGATTGCTGGGAATTGTGTGAAGCAAATTCCTGGTATAGTAGACCTTGGTGAAAGGAGAAAAAAAAGAATAGATGGGTAAGGGTGGGAAGCCTGGGAATCATGGAATGATGACATTAAAAGACCTTCAAGGTCCCTAGTCTAATCCCCTCAAATTGAAGTGCTCTGAGATTGAATGCCAAACCCTCTGCCTTCCCCAACTCTAGTATCTTCCCTGCCCTGCTTTGCTTTTTGATGTATCATAGTTTTTTTATAAGCACAAATTAATTTTTATTACTGTTTGGAGAAATCTCTGGGTAAAACAAACTTGTTTTAAATTGATTCAGCTACTTGGCATTTCTAGGGGTCCACTTCAGTATTTTTTGCTCTTATTGCAGGTTGAATTTTTTCAGAATCACCTAAGAAGCTTGGCTAACATGTAGATCCTGGCCCTTGTTGTAGTTAAAGCACTAGCATGCTGTCTGTCTGCCAGGATTCAAATTCCAACTCAACCTTTTCCTGGCCCTGTGACCTCCTCGTGTACTAGCTTCCTCATTGGTAAATAAGAATAATAACAGATAGTACATATCTTCACAGGGTTTAAGGACAGGATAAAACAAGACAATACTTAGATGCAAGGGGTTTAGCACAATTCTTGGCACATAGTTAAGGATCACAAATTATTATAATTATTTTCTAAAGTGTCAAGGGTATTTGAATGACATATTTCATAATTGAAAATTTTCAGTGTGACTGCTGAAAAAAAAAAACGGAGAAATGCAGCTGTAGTACTTCTTTCCACAGACCCAGGTCACGTTCATAGCTCCAGGTCCCAGTCTCAGCTCAGCCTAAGCTTGTTCTGTCTCCTCTCCAGCCTCCATCCTCTTAAGCTGTACTAGTACTGTATCCATTCTACCAGCTCCAGCTAGATGGATGTTCCAGGGTCATGATTGTATAATATTTTCAAGAGGGCATTCTGCCACAACACCATTTAGTTTATTGAAATTAGCACTTGCACAGCTGACCTCACTTAAATGGCTCCAATGAAATGAAATGTCACGGAGAATCAGAACTACCTTTTCTCAGATTCACAATAACTAACTCTGTCAAAATAGTATTTTGCTAATATGCTCTATCAGTGATCCATAAAAATTGAATGCAGGCCGGGCGCGGTGGCTCACGCCTGTAATCCTAGCACTCTGGGAGGCCGAGGCGGGCGGATTGCTCAAGGTCAGGAGTTCAAAACCAGCCTGAGCGAGACCCCGTCTCTACCATAAAAATAGAAAGAAATTAATTGGCCAACTAATATATATAATATAAAAAAAAAAAAAATCAGCCGGGCATGGTGGCTCGTGCCTGTAGTCCCAGCTACTCGGGAGGCTGAGGCAGGAGGATTGCTTGAGCCCAGGAGTTTGAGGTTGCTGTGAGCTAGGCTGACGCCACGGCACTCACTCTAGCCTAGGCAAGAAAGCGAGACTCTGTCTCAAAAAAAAAAAAAAAAAAAATTGAATGCAGCTTTTAAGCTGTTCTTTGCTGCCTGTTATGTTCTAAAACAGGAGTTAGCAAACTTTTTCTATAAAGGGACAGATACATATTTAGGCTTTGTAGGCCATACTGCCTCTGTTGCACCTACCTTACTCTGCTATTGTAGTGCAAAAGCAGCCATAGACAATGCATAAGTGAATGAGTTTAGCTCATTCATATTGAAGTTTAGCTTTATTCCAATAAAACTTTATGGACAATGAAGCTTGAATTTTATATAATTTTCATGTGTCATGTAATATTCTTCTTCTGTTGCTCTGTTTCAACCATTTAAAAATGTAAAAACAACTCTTTGCTTATAGGCAGTACAAAAACAGGTAGTGGGTTGGATTTGACCTGCAGGTTATAGTTTGCCAACTCCTGTTTTAAAAAAGTATTAGTTTTTAATTGTAGGAAGATGTTGGAGACTAAGACCCTCCACATTCCAAGGACTTGTCCTACGCATGGGCCTCGCCCCAGAAAATAGCCTATGACGAAAATAGCACCCAGCCCTCCAGCTATAGTTCCAAGAAGAATGCATTCCATGACGTGCTTGCTCCAGGGCATGCTACCTGCAATTGTTCCCGACCCCCTGCCAGGTTGGGGTTGAGTATCCATCACAAACAGCTTCAGGTGTCATTGGGATGCTGATTGGGGCTGATTGGCCCACATGCAAGCCTCATCATCCCCCCACTCTATTTTTCTGTTTCTACTTCCTTGTTTTCTGTATATAAAACCTACTAAAAATCCAAGTAAAGTAGACCTTGACAACCATCTGCTTGGTCTCGTTTCTTTCTCTCGCCCATGTCTTTCAGGCATGGTCCCCCTCGCCCCCGCGAGTAACAGAAGGTCCCGAGGGCCGGGGACAAGTGGCGCCCAACGTGGGGCTCGAGGACCTTTGTCGGATGACGCCGCAGCAAGCTCCTCGGCCGAAAAACCCCTAGAGAGACCTTCGTTCTGCCGCTCACAGAATCGATGGTCTGGTGAGTAGATTTTTTACATTGTCATCCCATCGAGATGGGCCATTCATTGTCTAAAGAGGTCATTTTTATCAAGGATCTTAAGGCCTCACTCAGAGAGAGAGGAATTAGAGTTAAGAAAAAAGACTTAGTAAAGTTTTTTATGTTCATTGATCGTGCTTGTCCTTGGTTTATTATTGGTGGACCTGAGATTCACCCACACAAATGGCAAAAAGTAGGTAGAGATTTAAACGATTTACTTCTGAATCAGGGCCCAGATGCCGTCTCTGAATCTGTTTTTTCGTACTGGGGACTAATCAGAGATATTGTTGAAGGGGCAGATTCAGACCCCAATAAAAAGCAGCTGCTCTCAGTAGCAGAATTCTGCCTCCGACCCGTGTCTCGGTCCGCTTCGAGAATGTCTTTAAAGACGGCCGAAGGGCCAGCTTCTAATAATTTCAAGAGACCAACATGTCCTTCCCCTTGCCCCTCAGTTTGTATTAATATGCCCCCTCAGGACCCCTCAGCTGAGCTCCAGACATCTAGAGACGAGCCCCCGATTAGTAGGCCAGACACCAAGACCCTCTATCCTCCCTTACCCAAGGGTACAGCCCCTCATGCATTTAATTACCCGGTGTTCAAGAAACAACCCCTCCGAGAGTCCCTCGACCCCGCAGAAGAGGCAACCCTCAGAGAGGAAGCGGCCCGATATCACAATCCCGAATGGCCGCCTCCTTACGCGCCCCAGATTTACGCACCTTCGTTAATGCCTCCCCTTACAATGCCCTTACTTTTACGTACCAAAAAAGACTAAGTCAAAGGGTTACGCAATTAAGAGATGTTTTACAACTTCAAAAAGAGTGCTAATAATTTAAAAAACCCCAATTCTGCCTCTTGGACCCTTGAAAAACTTAGCGGACAAAAGAAGTTTGCCACTGAACAGCGCCAAAGGGGACTCCCGATCAGGCTTTTGTCTTTTGTCTCAGACCGCCGCAGCCGCCTTCGGCGCCTGGCGAACACTTCCCTCTACGAGATCTGTTCTCACTCCCCTGACAAAAATCACCCAGAGAGCTCAAAAGGGCTTTAGTGAATTTGTAGGTAGGCTTTTAGAATCTGCTGAGAGGACCCTCAGACAGGAAAATGGCGATAATAAACTCATTAAACAATTGGCCTATGAAAATGTCAACAGCGCTTGCAGGGCCATCCTCAGGGGCAAACTTAAAAACAAAGACCTTAATGACATGATTAGGATGTGTAATTATGCTGACCCTTTCGCCCATAAGGTGTTGCAGGCTGTGCAGCTTGCGGTCGGGGCTGCCATTCAAGGCACTGCGGCACAGAGAGGCTGTTTTAAGTGCAGTCAGCCAGGGCACTTTGCGAGGCAATGCCCCTTAGCCACCTCCTCTGCTGCCCCTAACCTCAGTGGACCACCAGGCAGGCCAACTCGGCCCCCCTCCCTCTGTCCTCGCTGCAAGAGGGGATACCATTGGGCTAATGAGTGCTGTTCTAAGACCGATGCCCTTGGAAATCCCTTGCCCCCCCTTTCGAGAAACGGCCTGAGGGGCCAGCCCCGGGCCCCTCGCCCTATTCAATTTCAGTCGGCCTCGGGGAACAGCCGACAAGAGGATCCCCAGCCCCTAGACTCCTCCGAGCAACCACAGGGAGTGCAAGAGTAGACTTGTGTGCCTCCTCCGACACAACATTGAGACGTGAGGATGGTGTTGAAATTTTGCCTACTGGCTCATTTAGACCCCCACCGGCTAACATGTTCTTTTTTTTTTTTTTTTTTTTTTTTTTTTTTGAGACGGAGTCTCACTTTGTTGCCTAGGCTAGAGTGAGTGCCGTGGCGTCAGCCTAGCTCACAGCAACCTCAAACTCCTGGGCTCAAGCGATCCTTCTGTCTCAGCCTCCCAAGTAGCTGGGACTACAGGCATGAGCCACCATGCCCGGCTAATTTTTTCTATATATATTAGTTGGCCAATTAGTTTCTTTCTATTTATAGTAGAGACGGGGTCTCGCTCTTGCTCAGGCTGGTTTCGAACTCCCGACCTCGAGCAATCCGCCCGCCTCGGCCTCCCAGAGAGCTAGGATTACAGGCGTGAGCCACCGCGCCCGGCCTACATGTTCTTTTTTATTCTGGGCTGAGCCTCTTCTACTCTTGCAGGGCTCATAGTCCACCCCTCCATAGTAGATAGTGACTTTACCGGGGAGATTAACATCTTAGCCAGCGTGCTTACTGGCCCTGTGTGTGTCTCTAAGGGACAGCGCTTAGCTCAGGCGTTGCCCTTGCCCCTTAATACATCCTTCCCAGCCATCTCCTCTAACCGAGGTGCTTCCTGCCCTGGCTCTTCTGATCTTTATTGGGTCCAAGCTAGCACCAAAAAACGACCCACCCTGCGGTTAAAGTTAGATGGTAAACTTTTTGAAGGCCTTCTTAATTCTGGCGCCGATTCCACAGTTATTGCCCAGGACGCCTGGCCCCAATCATGGCCACTGCAGCCTTCCCTTACGCACTTACAAGGTATAGAGCAGTCTAATAATACTCTCCAGAGCTCAAAAATTTTAACATGAAAAGACCCTGAGAGAAACAAAGGCACCACTCAACCCTTTGTAGTCCCAAACCTGCCTGTTAACTTATGTGGGCGTGATATCCTTGCACAAATGAATGTCATTATGTGCAGCCCCAATGAAGTTGTAGCCAGCCAAATGCTTAAGCAGAGATTCCTCCCAGGGCAGGGCTTAAGCAAGGAGGGTCAGGGACTAAGAGCACCCCTGACCACCCTCCCTAAGTCAGATCAGGACTAGGGTTCAAAAAACATTTTTTGTAAGGGCCATTGATCCCCCTGCACTTCAGGCAGATAAAATCACTTAAAAAAGTGACTCCCCTGTCTAAATCAATCAGTGGCCCCTCCCATCTAACAAGCTAGCCGCAGCTACAGCGTTGGTGCAGGAACAATTAGCTGCCAGACACATAGAGCCCTCTACTTCACCATGGAACACCCCTATTTTCGTCATCCAAAAAAGGACTGGCAAGTGGCGGCTGCTACAAGACTTACGGGCTGTTAATCAAACAATGGTTCCCATGGGGGCACTCCAGCCTGGTTTGCCTTCGCCTGTAGCTATCCCCAGAGGCTACTATAAAATAGTCATTGACCTGAAAGACTGCTTTTTCTCACCTCCCTCCCTCAGCCTAAAGTTATTAAGACTGACAATGGCCCGGGATATATCAGCTCCAATTTCAAAAGTTTTTGTGCTCAGTTAGGCATTAAACATGTTACAGGCATTCCTTACAACCCTCAGGGCCAAGGTATTGTAGAGAGAGCTCATCAGACGTTAAAAAATAGGCTCTCCAAACTACAACCGGGAAGAGGAATTTTATATCCCTTAACAGGTAATTCCAAAACCCTGCTTAATCATGCCCTGTTCATTCTAAATTTTCTCACCTTTGACACTGCCAGTAAAACGGCACCCATCCACCACGGATACTTATGCACAGGCCTTATAAAAAGATCCGCTTACTGGCAAATGGCTGGGGCCTGACCCCGTCCTCATATGGGGAAAAGGACATGCCTGTATCTATGATACCCAGGCAAGAAATGCCAAATGGCTACCTGAGAGAATGATTAAGTTATATAATCCACCCAGGGAACCCCCTGAAAAGAATTCTTAATTCTGTTCTCTTCCAAAAAAATGACTCCCCGAAAAAAGACGTTGACTCTCCTATGCCTAGTTCTTGCCACGATCACGAACACCACCGCAGCCAACATCCACCAGGTCTACAACTATACATGGCAAATAATTAATGAGGCAAGAGACGTTGTCAATTCCTCCTCATACCTCTCCGCCACCACACCATGGGGTCCACTAAAAGTCGACCTATGCGTGTTGGCCCTTGGAGCCCATGACTATTGGGGCACGCCCTCACATTTTGCACCACAGGTAAAACCCATTAACACAGGAGAATGAGACACCAGTTCTCGGCCAGGCTGTAGCTCTGGGGTTCAAAAGACTTATCTAACCATGGCCCCTATATATGTTTGCCCTAGGGCTCATCGAGACGCTCTCTTGCATGTGGCTATGCCCCTGACTTCTTTTGTGCCTCCTGGGGCTGTGAGACTACGGGCGATACCTACTGGAGCCCCTCCTCCTCCTGGGACTATATAACAGTCAAAAGAAAATCCCCTTCCCTGTACCACCTCAACAGCGGTCCGGTCCCCTTTAAGAAAGAGTGTAGCAACCAGTGGTGCAACCCCTTGTTAATTTCCTTCACCAAAGCTTGAAAAAAAGGTCCCTTGGGACCAGTCCAGGGGATTCGAATGGGGGCTCAGACTTTACATATCAAGAAGAGATATTGGTCTCACATTTAAAATCAAGTTAATTAAAAGCCTCCCCAAAGGTCCTACAGTCGCAATAGGCCCTAATAACAACCTACACCTACCACGGCCTCGCGATCCCTCCAGGGGCCTACCCTCCTCCCCAACTGTGTCCCGTTCTCTATTCAGCACCTTCCTATACTGACCTACCCTACCCGAGGGGCCCCCTTCCTCGGCAGAACTAATTCTCTCCTTAGTCAATGCCTCTGTCAGGACCATCCGAGAGGCCAATAATTCAGAATATCAAGAGTGTTAGGTATGCTACTCCCCCTGGCCTCCCTTCTATGAGGGCGTCGCTACATTTGGTGAGCCATTATTTACTAATGACACCAGCAGACTCAAATGGGGTCCTGAGACCCATGGTGGCCTGACACTCAGCCAGGTCACAGGCCTAGGCCTTTGCCTTCTTAGCCCAAGAATGCTCCCTCCCGCACCCTTAGAAAAAATATGTAATCAGTCAATTACTGTTAACTCCACCTTTCAGTATATTCAGGCATCTAACACCTCTTATTTTGCTTGTTCTTCTGGCCTTACCCCGTATATAGTCACTACAACATTTCTGGAGCATAGAAAATATTGTGTGTTAGTCATGCTTTTCCCCAGACTCACTGTACATCCTGCTGACGAATTGCTTAAATTTTGGGAGCGTGGCACCACAATGCCCCGAAAAAAGAGAGAGCCCATTACAGCCATAACACTCGCAGTTGTTCTAGGCCTTGGTGCCACAGGGGCTAGAACAGGCATAGCCTCTCTAGTCACCTCCAACCAGCAGTACCTGCAGCTCTCTGCTGCCATCGATAATAATCTCCGAGAGCTACAGCAGGGCCTACAATATCTCAAAAAATCCCTCGCTTCACTTTCTGAGGTAGTGTTGCAAAATAGAAGAGGCCTAGACTTAGTGTTCCTCCAAGAGGGAGGCTTGTGCGCAACACTCAAAAAAGAATGTTGCTTTTACGCAGACAAAACAGGCCTAGTAAAAAATAGCATTGAAAAAGTTAGACAAAGCCTTGAAAATAGAAAGAAACAGAGGAAACAAAGTGAGGCATGGTATCAAAATTGGTTTTCCACATCCCCCTGGCTATCCACATTGCTTCCCAGTGTCTTGGGGCCATTTGTAGGTTTCTTGTTGCTTCTCACTTTTGGGCCTTGGGCATTCAAAAAACTAACCAACTTTGTCAAGTCGCAGGTAGACGCAGCCACACAAAAATCGGTCTCTGTGTTTTACCAACGGCTAGTACTAAGAGGCTCCAGAAAAGACCTCCATAAAGAGTCTCCCAACACACCCACTAAAGGTCTAAATTTCTCAGACCTTGCCACAGACATGAAACGCAGTTGGTTCCAAAAGCTGTAGAGACGCCCATGACGAGATTATCGCAATGCCGTGTACCAGGTGCACACCCCGCCAGCAGTGAGGTAACTGCATGACGAGAATATTGTAGGTCCATGCCCGGGGGCACACTTCATAATCAGAAGTACCAGAGCTAAATGCCACCTACATAGCCTAAGACAGAGGCCTCACCGTCATTTCGATTGCCCGATCTTATATTTGGGGTGCTGGTCGCAGAAGCCCATCGAGTAGCCTAAGACAGGCTCTCCACCAACCTGTGTAAATCTCCCTCATATTAATAAAGATAGGGGGAGATGTTGGAGACTAAGACCCTCCACATTCCAAGGACTTGTCCTACGCATGGGCCTCGCCCCAGAAAATAGCCTATGACGAAAATAGCACCCAGCCCTCCAGCTATAGTTCCAAGAAGAATGCATTCCATGACGTGCTTGCTCCAGGGCATGCTACCTGCAATTGTTCCCGACCCCTGCCAGGTTGGGGTTGAGTAATCCATCACAAACAGCTTCAGATGTCATTGGGATGCTGATTGGGGCTGATAGGCCCACACGCAAGCCTCATCATCCCCCCACTCTATTTTTCTGTTTCTACTTCTTTGTTTTCTGTATATAAAACCTACTAAAAATCCAAGTAAAGTAGACCTTAACAACCATCTGCTTGGTCTCGTTTCTTTCTCTCGCCCATGTCTTTCAGGCACGGTCCCCCTCGCCCCCGCGAGTAACAGAAGGTCCCGCGGGCCGGGACAGGAAGAGAGACTGCCTAAATGGTAGCACATATCACAGTCTGACTACAGTGTACAGTGTGACTGTCGGAAATAAGGCGTTATGCTAAATGAAATGTCAGTCATAAAAATACAAATACTGTATAATTCCACTTATAAAAGATACCTAGAGTAGTGAGACTCATAGAGAAAGAAAGTAGAATGGTGGTTTCCAGGGGCTGGAGGGAAGAAAGAATGGGGAGGTGATGTTTAATGGGTATAAAGTTTTAGTTTTACAAGATGAAAAGTATTCTGAAGATTGGTAACATGACAATGTGAATGTACTTAGCTCTATTGAACTGTATGCATGAAAAATGATTAAGATGGTGAATTACAGGGTATGTGTGTATTACTACATTAAAAATAAAATTTTAAAAAATAGGCAGCTTAATATTTTACACATTCTAAGACCCAAACTGGGTATCAACATACACAGTTTGCAGTGAATATCTCCAGCTCTCAGGCCATTTCCATGTTACCCCTCACCATTTCCTCTTAACCACATTATTGAAGTAAATAACAGCTACACTTCTCAGGTAAAAAAGCGCTTTTGAAAACCACCTCTACATGCCAAGGAATCACTCGCGAAGTATGAATATAAGCATGATTGAAACAAAAGCCCCACTTGCGGTAGGTAGGTTGATTTATAGGCTCAAGTTCATTAATCCCCTTAGTATAATATAAATTCACACCCTTGCCATGGCTTCATGGCAGGTGGAATATAATTCCTTACTCCTTGACTTTGGGCTTGTGACTTGTGTTGGCCAATGGGATGCTAGTGGACTTGAGGACACCAGAGGCTTGAACTGTGCTTACATCTCTGCCATTGCCATAAAAATACTTCAGAATGAGACACACAGAGCAGACTGGACTGGACCAGAAGTCAGAAACCGTGCCCGACCCAGACCAGCCAAGGTTTGCCAAGCTCCACTCCACCCATAGACCTGGGAAGATGAAAATAAATGATGTGTTCTTTAAAACAACACAAAATTATTGCAGTTAGACGAAGCTGATAGATTATCTTTGAGAGACACACAGGCTAATGTAGGAACATGGGCACCATTCTATTCTCTTCTCCTAAACTCATCTCCAAAAAGCAGTGGTTCTCAAACTTTAGCAAAAATAAAAATAATTTTGGAATCATGTTAAAATTCTGGTTTCTCAGGGACCATTCCCAGAGATTCTGATGTAGTAGGCATGAAGTAGAGTCCAGAATTGTGCTTTTTTGTAAGCATCCTAAACATTCTGATGCAGGTGAACCCTGGCTTGTAATATCTTCAGTATGCTGTAGTGTATTAGTGAGGGAGAAGGATTTTTGCATGCAAAACCTCACAGGGATGAGAGAGTGAGAGTTGATAGCAGAAAACCAAAACAACTCTATAAAAAATATCTGTATGTAATCTAGAACTGGTCAAAGTGGCCACCTACTCAGTAGGTATTTGAGGAAACAATATGCACATCAAAATAGCCCCACAACTTACCTGACTTTGCCTTCTTCTAGCCTGAACGTTAGCCAGTAGAGTTATTCCTCTAGGTAAGACTGGAATCCAACACATCTTAATTCCTTCTGTCACTAACATAGTCCCAAGCTCTCATCAAATCAGATCTAACTTTCCAAAATCCTCTGGAGCTGATGTTTGGTACTCTATGCTCTCCCTTTCCTATGTAGTCTGCCTCCCTGCCACCAATCTCCGCACATCACTCTTCTGCCTGAGTTATCTACAGTCGTTATCCACCAACTCTTTGCTGTGTTAGCCAATACTTACAATATGTTAGATTATTTTTGTTATTCTTTATGATAAAACAAATGCATTGTTAAGTCCATCACTTGACTGTCACTCTAGAAGTTAGCAGCCTTTTCCATCTCAACACAAGCTTGATCACTTCAACAACACCTTTCATGATAACTGTCTCATTCCTGACCACTCACCACCTTAACTATATTTAGTTTATGTTCTATTTAGCAGTTTTCCAAATACCATCTTTTGAATGTTCCTTTATTGTTTCTTTAAATATCAATTTATTTGTCTTTTCTTGACTAGAAAAGTACATCTACATTTGTTTGATATCTTCCACTAGAACTAGAATACTTTTGATCACACAGTACGGCTGAACCAAACTAAATTATAGCATGAGGTTACATTTTGAACTATGTAGTGATAGTAATAATAACATCAGCACAAAAGAAGAGCAACTGAAAGTTTAGTTGAAACTTTCTATGCTCTGGGTGGTATGTCAAGAACTTAATTGTACTTTGTGTCTTATTTAATCCTCAACTAAAAGATAAAGTGCTCATAATATCCTCATTTGACAGTTGATGAAATAGAAAAATGAGACTTGTCTAAGGTAACAGTGCCTACTGCTTTGAAATTAACTCCAGAGACAGAGAAATTAACTTTTTTCCTACTCTACTTCCATTTGAACAAAGCTACTGGGACTGAGTAGTTTTTCTTTTCTTTAAATCTTTCTCTTAACAATATGTATTTTTAAAAAATTTTCTATACATTAAAAATAATGGGAGGAGTGGCTAAGCACGTAAAATTATAAAGTTTGCTGATTTCAAAACACTGTTCTGCCATTTAATAACTAATATATTTTAGTCACTTAAAGCCTACTTCATTTATTAGTAAACAGGAAACAAAGACTGTAATATTAACTAACACATAAAGTTGTTCCAACAATTAAAGAGAAAAATTCATATGAAGAATTTAGGTCAGACGTCTGCACACAATAGACAATCAAGGAATGTTTGCTAATAGGATGATGATGATGATGATGATGATGATGACGATGATGATATTCCCTAGAGGTCTTCCTTCTGAAGAGGCAAGAAACTCTAAGTTATAGAACTTCTTCTCTGTGAAAAAAGTGGTGAAAAACCCTCATTTTGTATTTTTTTTACCTGTATATTTTGCAAAACTGAGAATTTTAGATGTGGTGACTCCCTAGAATGACTTGCAGAATAAAACTTACTGGGCATCTTCAGAAATTTATGGGCTCTAACTTTTTGAACGGTATAAAGTTTGGATAACTTCTTAAATCAAGATAGACACACATGTCCAGGACATTATACAAAGCAAACTCATTCTGAGATGGAGTCTTGTAACCCAGACTGAGATATTTGTACAGTACACTGAAGGAAATCCTAAAACTGAAAAGTGTACCAAACATACCATCCGTCTTCCTATTTTCTTTTATTTAGTATAGAAGTTCTTGTAGGTTTTTATTTTCTCACTGAGGACTGCACTACTCTTAAATAAACATGATTATAGCCTAGAAGAGCTACAGACTGCTTCAGATGCTAAAAATAAAATAGTTAAAATGGAGACTTCAATTAGATGCGGGCTGCTCAACAATTTAACTTCTAATTGTCTTGTGGTTATTCCACAACTAGGAATTGACCCTATTCTGTTTAAAGGAGATTGAAGGTCTCAGAAAAAAATAAGAAGCAAAGTGGAATTTTTCTTCCCAAATCCTGATCTCTAGAAAAATAAGCAAAAAAAAAAAAAAAAATCATATTTCTAGTCTAAAATAAAAATATGAAATCTTAAGTCATGTCTTAGAATTTTCTCTTTTCAAAATGGCTTAGTATTTTGCTAGTCCGGGAGAGTAAAACAAACAAGCTGCCTATTAGTAATGGTGTTTCAACTAAAGCATTCACTTCTTATTGAGAATGACAGAAACAAATAGTTCTTAATAATATAAAAATTCCTTTCAAGTTCTTTCTCAGTTTCTGTTCTACTTGTGAAAAATTCTCAAGGCCATATGTATTAATCTGATAATTTTCTAACTTCCTTTTATAGCTTTTTCTGTAGCCGTTGCTTTGTAAAACAAAACAAATTTTGACTATTTGTGTTTCTTTTGGCCTGTGATATTGAATTGAAAACAAGCAATGAATCATTTGATAATCAATGTGAAGGCAAGTAAATCATTTTTCATATCATGATGGTGAAAAGTCTATTTTAAAAGCATTCATGTGGGTCTGGGTGCAGTGGCTCATGCCTATAATCCTAGCACTCTGAGAGGCCGAGGTGGGTGAATCCTTTGAGCTCAGGAGTTCAAGACCAGCCTGAGCAAGAGAGAGACCCCATCTCTACTGAAAATAGAAAGAAATTAATTGGCCAACTAAAAATATATAGAAAAAAATTATCCAGGCATGGTGGCACATGCCTGTAGTCCCAACTACTTGGGAGGCTAAGGCAAAAGGATTGCTTGAGCCCAGGAGTTTGAGGTTGCTGTGAGCTAGGCTGACACCATGGCACTCTAGCCCAGGCAACAGAGTGAGACTCTGTCTCAAAAAAAAAGAAGAAAAAGAAAAAAGTAAAAAAGTAAAAGCATTCATGTGAACAGTATAGAATAAATATACACATACATGAAAAAATGTAATTATATATATGTATAGCCATGCCACCCCCAGACCTAAATCCATAGTTATTTGGATTTACATAACACTTAGATATTATTAGTAGCTCAATTCCAAGTATACTGAAATAAAGTCTAGATTATTGGGTGGATTGTATTAAGTGAATTTTAAGCAACTGAACTGAACAATCTAGTTCTCAACATGGCCTCCATGACACATTTTACTGACTGATCTCAGTTTCTTTACATGGATTTTTTTTCCCTGTCTTCACCCCTTACACATTAGTATTGCTCTGGGTTTCATTCTTGTCTGTCTTATTGATTCTTATTTTACCTGTTTTCTTTGGGCAATTTCATCTCTGCACTCTGTTTTAACCACACCTACACACTGACAATTCGAATATCTCTGTGTGTGTATTGAACACACATATATCTAGATGTACTCACAGATATATGTATGTTGTATAGGTATGGCTGTGCATGTGTTTGTGTGTATATATACATATGTATGTATGTGAAAAAAAGAGAGAGCCCTAATGTCACTCTTAAACTATAGAATCTTTTCATCCAGCAGATATTAAAAGTCTACACATCCAAAACTGAGCTTGAAATATAATTTTCTAAATGGCTCTTCTTATTATTCCATTTTTTAATTGATGGCATCTATTCAGCAACCAAATCCCAAAATTGAGATTTAATCAATACTTTTCCTTAATCCTCCCTTCAACGTTCATCCAATCAATTCCTTAATAACTCTGGATTTTAAATTACCTCTTTGTCTTTATTACTACTGCTGTATTTCAATGAGTCTTTGTCATCTTTCTTTGGATTTTTTTGAAATAGCCTTGCAACTCCAGTTCTCTATTCCAATTTTGCCCCCTCTAAATCCAGAATCATTTTTAGCTAAGATTTTATTTCTTTTAAATTCTTACATGGATACCAATTTCCAACAGAAATGTAGAAATACATCTAATTTAAAGAGATTAACATATAGATTATTTGGGGTGGGGTCTAACCCCATCTCTCCATTCATTCCTCTATTTTATTTTATTCTCCAAAATATTGAGATAATCCATTACACAAAACACTCTCAAGTTCCTCTGCCTTCTCTTACATTGTTCCATTGGCCTAGAATGCCTTTTCCCCATTAGTTGCCTAAGTAAGCCCCTGTTTACCCTTCAAAACCATACTTGGATATCACCTCATTTGAGGAATGTTTGCTGAGTCAGACAGACTTAACCTTTCTCTTTGTTCTGATATATATTGCTGTATAACAAACTATCCCAAAATTTAGTAGCTTAAAATGGCAATCATTTTATTATATTTGATGATTTTGTGTGTCAGGAACTTGAAGAGGGCTGAACTGGTGAGTGTTAAAGTAAAAAATTTAGACAAAATAAATTTAATAGAATTTATTTGACTAAAAAAAAAAAAAGGAATCGAGCACCTCTTCAAACCAGAAGAGGTTCAGAGAACTCCACTCAGCAGAGTGAGCAGTGAGCCTTTATAGGAATATGGAAGCAAACTAGAACAATCATTTAATTGGCTACAGCTAGGCATCTGCCTTATTTGGGCATGGTTTGATGAGACATCTGCCTTATTTTGGTATGAGATGATCAGTTGGCTATCTGTGATTGGCTGAAACTCAGGTATTTGTGATTGGCTGACACTCAGCTATTTGTGATCGGCTGAAACCCAGGTATTTGCTACAGAAAACATACTCAAGTTCGATTTTTATTTGTTTATTTAACTAAGTTAGATTACAGTTTGCTATGTGGGAACTTAAAGTACAGAGGCAGCCTCAGGCTAATTTAACTTAACAGTAGGTTTAAGGGTCTAACATGGTTTCACTCAAAAGCTGAGGACATTGGTGGGGTTGGCTAAAAGGCAGGGCTCAGATGGACCCCACTCTTCCCCTTGTAATCTCAAGGGTTTTCCATGTTGTCTCTCCAGCAGGATAATAGGGCTTCTTACATGACAGCGTAGGGCTCTAATAGACCAAGGAAGAAAGCTGCCAGATCTCTTAAAACTAGTCTCCAAATGACACAGTGAAACTTCAGTCTGGCCCAGATTTAAGGGGAAGGAAATAGACCCCCATCTTCAATGAGAGGAGTGTCAAAAGAATTTATGGTCATTTTAACTCCACCACCTTCTAAATTTTACATAAATATCATGTATATGCGTTTATGTATGTTATTACTGTAGAATAATCTATTTGTTCACATGTCAGACTGTGAGCTTTCTTAAGGCCAGGAGATTTGCCTTAATCGTCATTGTATTCCAGAACCCAAAACTGTGCATAGTTTGTTGCATTAACCCTGTTGCTGTTCCTTACTCTGTTGGGAGGTATGGCTGTTTCAGGAGACTCCAGTATAATAGTAGGGTTGGGCAGTATTGTAAAACATCTGGGCCAGTTTTCTCCCATTTGGGCCACCAATGAGGACTCTTTCATTTTTCGTGTGTGATATATTTTTTCCTCTAACCATTTTTTTAGGGACCACAGCCAGTAATAATATTTTCCCTCTCACCTTCTTTCTTTCTTTTTCTTTCTTTCTTTCTTTCTTTCTTTCTTTCTTTCTTTCTTTCTTTCTTTCTTTCTTTCTTTCTTTCTTTCTTTCTTTCTTTCTTTCTTTCTTTCTTTCTTTCCTTTTTTAGAAAGAGAAAGACAGGTTCTTGCTCTGTCATTCAGGCTGGAGTACAATGGCCTCAATCATAGCTCACTGTGACCTCAATTTCCTGGGCTCAATTAGTCCTTCTACTTCAGCCTCACAAGTAGCTGGAAATACAGGCATACATCATGTCTTGCTAATTTTTTTTTTATTTTAATTTTTTATAGAGAAGGGGTCTCTCTATGTTTTTCAGGCTTCTGGCCTGAAAACCTGAAACTAAAACTTCTGGCCTCAAGCAATTCTCCCATCTCAGCCTCCCAAAGTGCTGGGACTACAGATATGAGCCATCAGGCATGGCTGACCTTCTTCTTAATGACTCCAGGGTAAAATGTTGGAAAAGCAAGATCAGAGATTAGAGATTGTCCACCTTTTGTTACTGATGAGCAAAATTGAGCTAGAATCAGTAACGAAAAGGAAGTTTTTAATAAGAAGAGATAAGTGAGGAGCTAGCTTTAAAAGAAACCAAGTTTTATAATAGAGTATATTATGGAAGAAACATTGGTTGATGGATAATGCGTCACTCAGAAATTATTGAATGATATAAGGGTGGTTTGGTGGGTGCTGTTTTACTTCATATATTTAATTCTAGCCTTGCTCAAAGCACTTACCATTGTCTGTTTCCTCAACTATAAAACAAGGATGTCAAATATATTTTAATATAAAAGGTAATTATAGTTCTTATATTTCCATGGATAAGAGTAGAGAAACATTCTCTAGTCTTAGAAGACATTCCCAAAAATAGTCAAGGATGCTTTTGATTATAGATTAAATGACTGTCCCCCACTCCACCCCCTTCATCTCAACATAAAGACACCTTTTAGTTCTGAAAATTGGAAAGAGTTTTTTTCCTACTGGGGTTAATTTGTCATTTCCCAAACTTGATCAACCATAAGTTTTACCTTATATTAAAATGTAAATTCAAAAGAAAATTTCCAGATGGAGGGACCTAAGAATTACCCAAGGGTGATTCTTATAAACAGGCATATTTGAAAAACACTGTCCTAAACCCATAACCCCTCAGTTATTCTAAGAAATTTTTGAAATTATTTAAGTAGAAAGAAATTTTACATCATTAAATGTAGAATAAAGTAAGAATTTTTAAATTTTTAAAGAATTATTCTTAAAATACTTATCACAGGGAGGATCAGGCTGATTTGACACATATAGAAAAGAGCTGAAGGGCTTACCCGCATCTCCCATGTCGTAGACTGAATGTTTGTGTCTCTTTAAATTCATAAGTTGAAGTCCTAACCCCCAATGCGATGGTGTTTGGAGGTGGGGTCTTTGGAATTGGGGCCTTGGGCCTTTGATAATTAGGCCTTAGGTAAAGGTGGGGCCTTTGGGCCTTTGGTAATTAGGCTCAAAAGAGGTCATAAGAGTGAGGCCCCCATAATACTATTGGTGTCCTTGTAAGAGGAGAAAGAGACACCAGACCTCTCTCTCTCATTCTATCAAGTGAGAACACTGCAAGAAGACAGCCACGGCAAGCTAGAAAGTGGACCCTCATCACCAAAGGAATCTGCCACTACTTTCATCTTGGACTTCCCAGCCTCCGGAACTGTTAGAAATAAAAGTATGTTGTTTAAACACCCAGTGTAGGGTATTTTGTCATAGTAGCCTGAGCTGACTGAGACATCTCATTTTAGAGATGATAAAATTCAGGCCCAGTTTTTTGTTTCTGTTTTTATTTTGTATTGAAACTCATTAAATAGAGTCATCTATAAGGGAAAATCATCATGAATTCATCACATCATTATATATACTTTGTATCTACCTATATTATTGATGCATACTAATTTATGCTTAGATACCAATACCTGTAGAATTCTGATTCAGCACATGTTAAGAAATACTCAGTTTCCCCTAAACACAATAGATGAAAAAAAAAAAAAAACAAAGAAAGAAATACTCAGAGTCTTTGGGAGAAAAGCTATGGTGGTCACAGTGAGTAGTAGTTACAGCATTCGTCTTGCTCTTGGGGCTGGACTTTTTTAAAAGAGTACTGAGTGTATCTAATTCAGTCGAATGTATTTATAAAAGCTATGCATATTTTCAAGTTAAATATTGTTTGTTTTATTAAGGATTCCTTTCAATGTATATCTAGTTATAATATCTGTTTAAATCACCCTTTCAGTGATCATTTATTTAAGTAATATTTCTAAGCATAGGGTTAACCATAGTGGTTTATATAAAAGTCCCCTTTCATATTCTGTAAAAAGAATCTTTACATACTTCTAAATAGAATCTTTTTTGAAACATAAAAAGGAATGTTGCTTATTTCACTTTTTCCAATTACATCAGTAGTCACTAAATGAAAGTAATTTTCTTCTAGAAAACAAATCAGCACTATACTCAGAAAAAAAATGTGGTTATAGGAGGAGTTAGCCAGTAATAAAATGTCAGTAAAGAACAATGCTTGTTTTCCCAGGTCACATCAGGTAAAATAGTTGTGGGCTGGGCATTATACAGCTTATGTGTTATGAGTTATGGAGAAGGCATTGGGCTCAGAGCCATCAGAATTTGAACACTTCTCTAATCTGCTCATTATGAGAAACTGGGCACATTACTTTATCTTTCTGAGTCTCATATTACTCATCTATAAAATGAGCCCAATAAAAATTTTATCCATATTATGAGGTCACTATGATAATTAAATGAGTTATTGCACACTCCATATTTAGAACCGTACCTGGAATATATTAATAAAAATGCTTAAGAGATGTTGATGATTATTGAAAAAAAGGATATGGCCCAAACCATTGCATTTATGTTGGTATTATAACTTTACTACCACAGAGATTCATCTGAACTTCCTGATTGCTTTTCAAAACATTGTTAATGCATTTGGTTCTAACATAAAAAGTCGAGGGCACACTGAATATAAATGGAGTATTTCTGTAAATTTCTTAGCAATTGACCATCTCTTTGATCTACTAAAAGTCAACTATGGTTCCTTTTGCCTAACTCTGTGTGACACCAACTTGCAAGTTCAGGGATTGATGTCACATAGCCTCTTTAGTATTATTTTTTTAAAGGACAGTGTCAGGCATTGGTAGAAAAGCAGAATGGAGTTGAGCACGGGAGTCTGAATCAGAGATTTAATTACCTACATGATTGCAATTAATCCACTTACCCATTCTATGCATTCAGGTTGTCCAGAGCTCAACATTTTCACCTTCTAGATATTACTCCAGTAATCCCTAATTCTGTTATTAGTTACTAATAGTTTCTGTTATGCTGTTACTATCATTCCCTCACACCCAGACATTAAAATCTCACACCTATATTTCATCAAATGCCAAATAACGACATATATATATTTTTAAAATCCCTCATACACATTCTCAATATTCATTCCATCTTGATTTTCATCTAGGCCCATTATCTTTGGTATGATGTTTTATGGCAAAAATCCTTATAATCATCTGAACTATTTCCAGTCCCTTTCTCTTCTAATTCATCTCACACCTGCTACTGATTTAGTCTCCATGAAGCAGAACTACACGGCTTCAACTTGCCTTTTCATTCTTCACTTCTGTATTTCCCATATATATCTTACCATTTTAGTCCAATTAGTCTGACCATTCACTGTTCCCCAGGAATATTTTGAGTATTTTCCGTCTGTTACCTTTGCTTTTGCTCTTTCCTTTAATTTCTAATGCATCCCTCATGTCTTTACACATCTAGAAAATATTCTCACTTTGATCCAATATAACTAGTTCACACTCTCCCTCTCTCTCTTTTTTCTTTAATATGAAGAACATAGGATTTAGGCCCAAATAAATGTCAATCCACTTACAATGTGACCTTAGGCAAGTATCCTAACTTCACAGAATCATAGACTTGCCTATATAATAGAAAGATAAAAGCGACACCTCAGAGAGTTATTGTGACAATAAAATGCACAAAGTTTATAAAGAGATAAGTCCAGAACTAGAACAAGAATGAGTAACTGTTATTATTACCCATATTAAATGAAATATGAATTACAATATGTAACTAAATAAGACGTGCCTTATAAATGACAGAGTCTCAATCATTGTTGACTTGGATTTAAGACTAGAAAAATCATCACTTGAAAATTTTTCTTCCACCAATAGGTAGGCCACCTACAACTGCCCTAAGAATGACCACATTGTGCTGTCTTAGAGGTTTCTCTGCACAAATAACCAAGAGATGTCTGTTGCTATGAACCTACCACAGTAACAAACAAATTTTAAAGTAGCTGAAAAATTAGAGCAGGAAATAAGTACCCAACGCTTGCCAACTGTCAGCAAAATGCTAACCTGCTTGAATATTTTCTTGGTTTCTGTTTTAAAAACATGAGAGCTGAAGTACTAAAATTTGTGATCCAAAACTAAACATAGTAAGGCACAAATGACAGTGTAAATGTTTTGGCTGTGTAACCCATCCTACTTTGGGTGATGGAACTTGGGGAAACAGACAGTGATGTCCATGACTGTTTGATCATGGACACATCCTGTATTTTGCAAGCATGGAATCGGGCAGTATGAAGGGCTGCTCTCACTGGGAAAGTTTGACCTGTGTGCTATTTATGGCTCAGAATTTGATGCTAACTTGGCAAATCAAATGGAGTTCCGAAAAGATGACATTTCTTAACCTCAGTACATTTCCAACAAAATTAATTCTAAGATCATTACATTTCCATGAGACCTACAGTCAACATTCCAAACCCTAGACAGTCAACAAATAGAAAAGGGATTTGGGAGCGACCAAATGACAAGAGGAACCCATTTGGTTTCACAATGAGGCTGAGCCTAAAAAGGACTAGGAAAACTCCAGTCAAGGATTTACCTTTTAGTGCTCCCCTCATGTTTGGCCCTAACACTTTCATCTTCAATTTCTGAGTTGAATTGTTTCCTCTGGAACCTTCTATTTTACCCACTCTATTTCTTTCCTGCCTCCTTAATTCAGGATGAGAACTGAGCTATTTCTATGATGAACATTCAGCATCAGCATAAGGCTTAGCTATTGAAAATGACTCAATAGGTTTTGGTTGAAATATATTTCAGTAAATCATTCATTACATCATCATTAGATCATATTCAATATATTCTAAGTAGCAGTCTGTTAAAGAGAATATACTCAGGCATGACATAACAGAATTCTACTCTTCCCCCTTTTCTCCCTGTTTTTAAGATTTTTCTCACCTGTAAAATGGGGATGATAGTAGTAAATTCCTTTGAGAAATTTTTTGAGGATAAAGTAAGAAAATGCACACACTGTTACTGGTACCTCATAAGTACTCTAAAAATTATAGTTATCAATTTTAAGACATTGCCTCTCTGATAATGTCAGTCAGCAAATATTTATTGAATATCTATTTTGTACAAGACCTAGAAATGAAAGAACTGTAATTGCTCCCCTCAAGAGACTCTCAGGCTAGAAGGAATAATATGATTATGTATAAAACAAGACCATTTACTCATAAGACACTATGAGAGCTTTGAAGGGACTCATCTAACTCAATCAGTGAATGAGGAAGATGTCAAGGAAGGCTTCCCAGAGGAGGTGACTCATTAGGGAAGTCTTAAAGAATTTGGTAAAGAAAGAAGAGATTTGACAATAAATAAAAAAGGTACCAGGAAAACATTGAAAAGGCCCAGACATCAGAGAAAGATTAGCAGTGTGTGTCTGAGAGGTTGAAAGGGGTTCTGCAAAATAATTTAGAATTTTGGGGGCTTGAGGAGAGACAGGGAGAAAAGAGGCTGAGAAATGAAGCTAGCCATGTGCTCAGCTTATGACAGCCAAGAGCTTTGTGTGCCAGGGTTAGGAGGTCGAATTTCATCTTGAAGGAAACTGGGGAAGGCTGAGGAATGACAGGATTACACACACACACACACACACACACACACACACACACACAAGAAGACAGATTAGGGAGCCATTGCAATAGCCCATGTTAAGAAAGATGAGTTAGGCAGAGAGTAAAAAGGAAGGCTCTGAGTATTCTATGGAAGTACTTTGTTTTTCACTCAATCAATATGATCTTATTTCTATAGTTAGAAATAAGTTAGTTATTTCTTTTTTTTTTTTTTTTTTTTTTATCCAGTCCCCGTGGGGACCGTCAAAAATTGCCAATGCCGACTATATTGCAAGTCGTCATGGCGGGGTATTGGGAAAAGTTTTCAATTAGCAATAATCGCGCCTCGGATAAACCTCATTGGCTACGATACTGCCACTGCGCAAAGCTTATTTCTATGGTTAGAAATTTGTAATTTTGATCAGTGAAATTACAGATTTCTAAAATTTGTTCTTTTATTTAGGACTTCATGCTTTGTTCTCTTCTCAGTGAGAACTTGTAAAATAGTGTGAATAACTCAAAGAGCTACTCAGGTAGTTGTATAAAAAATACAGCAAGCAAAAGTAAAAAGGAAAATTTGCAACACTGTGTTTTGTGTTTGCTTTTTATCAGTTATGTTGCCCTGCAGTTTAAATGCCCTAAAGCAGATGCTAATCCCTGGTAATGCAAGTACTAAGAGGCAGGTAGTAACACTCTCATTTTTAACTATCAAAGACTATACCTGAGAAAGGTCTTAAATTTGCCCAAGGCTACTCACCTAATTAAAGGCACAGTGGAGACACCCTGCCTGCTGTATCTCAGGAGTTTCCATCTTTTTTTTTTTCCTTTTTTATTTCAGCTTTTTTTCCCCCATAAAGATCATATCAATAGAAATTTTTCCAGGAAGAGTAGCTTGAATTCTTCAGGAAAAGAATGGGAGTGATAACTAACTTCTAGCACTAGGGAATATCTCTAATATCTCTATAAGTCCCAAGAAACTTGTTATACACACACTGGAGTAAAACATCTTTTAAATGGAGAGAATGAGGGTGGGTGAATTTCACTTTCTACTGCATATAGGATAGAAAATGCCTCAAACTTTTTCGGTGGCACTTCCCTTAAGTCAAATATGGGTGTCTTCTTCACACTTTTCAGACATATCTCTGCATTCGTCTCCTCAAATAAATGAATAGAATTGCCCACAGAATATGGGAAACAGGCTGGTGAATCCTTTGATATTGGGTTTGAACTGCAGGAAAAAGCTGAAAAGGAATTCTAGTAACAGAACACACCAAGAAAAATGAGACAATAAAGATAAGGGAGACAGTTTGATCTAAACATAAAAAGAACAGCAATACATGCCATATAAGACCACGATTTATTTTGGGATTTTATAGGTAAGGACTGTTAACATTACTTCTTGCCTCTTTCTATTCAATTATATTTTATAAAAGTGCATTGCACTATGCTTGATTAAGGAGTTAAACTCTTCTGTTTCTAGTCTTTGGTATACGCTTGATAACCTTTACGAGCAGGTTAGATAATGTATTTAGTGCCTTACAATTCTGGATCTTAATTCTTGTCTTGCTGATTTCTTTGCATGCCTTCTTTTTTCTCCTTCAACTCAACAAAAAAGGCTGACAATATACTAGACATTTATTTCCCAGTAATTAGTTGTTAGTGGATTAAGATAAAATGTTTTATCCATCAAAGCAAGGAGCATTATCATCACTCTGGACTTTCAAGCGATTCTTCAGGGTTTACATATTTTATCTAATTCTTTTTGCTTTCTTTTCTTAAACAGTCCAAGAAAGATGTAAGGACAGGTCTAATCAAGATGAGAAAGCACAAATAAAGATAAGTCAAATAACTTGCCAATCAATAAGTACATTACTACATCCTTAAGAATTGCATACCAAGGCTCAGACTGCCTGCTAGCAGGTCAATGAAATTTAGAACCATTAATAATTAAATGTGTGTGGGGGGTGTGGAGTAAGATAGAAAGATCAAACACTTGTAATTATATAGACAAAACAGTTGACAAAATTTTTAATGTTTGCAGAGTGGTAAATAATGAGATCTAATTAATTTTTATTATATGTTACCTTTCATAAAAAGTGAAAACTTTGAGTAAATACAGCATGTGCTAAGATCCAGCACTGGATCCTCTGCTTCTTTCTGGTTAGATACAGTGCCTTTCCCTTTGGAAAGATTTTGCCATTTAAATAAGAAAAAAAATTAGTAAGCACTTACCTTATAACATCTTTACTATCTATAAATCAGCATTACTCTGTAGAAATGAATCAAAAAAATTAAGGCCTTCTTGGATATTTAGAAAAAAAAGTTCATGTTGAAAATTTTTTCTTTTATTATATTTTTACTGTTGTAAATTGAATTAATCCTTAGCTGAATTGAGATTGCATAGGATTTTAAAATATAAAACAATGTATATTAAACACTGAGCATGGAAATCTACAACTCAATCCTTGCTTCATTTGCCACAAATTTCTTTCATATCTGCGGTTTCTCCAAGACAGCATTAACAATTACGGAAGAGCTAAAGGAAGCAATATTTATTTAAAAAAATTTAGAGTCAGCACAGGATGGCACTTAAATTAACTAATCCATTATTCAAATAAAACTATATAAACTACTATGAATGAGCCAAATCTGAATACTTTGCGAACTGTAAACCACAATGATATGCAAATAATAATTTTTTCTCCTCTTTCCAAAGATCCCTCCTAAAATTTGTGATCTGCTCTCCTTGAGCAGTGTCAATACTTACTGAATAATTACAAAGTTAGCTTTATGTAGATCAAACTTATTTTCATTCTAAAGAAGGCATCACTTGGCTCAGCTTCCCTGTCATGACTGAGGACTGTATTATCACTCCTATCTTTTAAACACACAACATCCCTTTCTTCCTCCTTATCCAGGCTGTCACCAAATCCTTTTACTTCTTGCCCTACAGTCTCTTAACCATATCTCTTATTTGGTCTCTTTTGCCTAAGACTATTCACTGATTAGAGCTTCTCTTAATGTTTTCTTTTGTTTATTTTAAACTTCTTGATTCTTCTTTCCCTAACTGCCACCTCAGTGCTAGAATTACCTTTCCTTGCTGGGGTTTCCATTAAAGCATTAAAAAATATTTCCTTCTAAATGAAGTTAAAAATGTCTGTCTACAAAGCACCCTGCTGTGCCCCAGTGGCAGAAATAGAGATGTATGCGTGACCTACCATGTGTTATTTTCTTATTCATGTCCCAGGAAGCTTGTTACATATTTTTAAAATGTATGTTAGAATCTAAAAATACACAATATTAATTTTACTTGTATTTATTGATTGCCTGCTACATACCAGTCATTTTATATAAGTAAGTTTATTTAACTGTTGCAACTGTTCAGAGAATAAGAAAACTTTACCCTCCTTTTTCAACTGAATGAACCAAATGCAGAAAATTTATGTTACTTGCATTTTGCTCCACATCACATTGCCTCTCATCTTGTATCTCGCCATTGCTTCTGTCTTTTTTTCTGTTTGTAGTGAGATAAATCTCTTTGTACTGGCTCCAATCTGTCTCCAAAATTTCCTAAGAGAACTGAGTTGACCTGGTATATGGTTCCCAGAAGAGTAATGTGTTAGACACCCCGCATCAAAGCTCTGGGCTTGGACTATGGGGAAATGAACATTGTCTTACTTCTCAGCTAGACATTAAAGGCAGATTTTTTTCTACCCTACATTAGCATTCATTAATTGTTACCTTATATTAAGAGGCAAGGGGTAGGATTTAAGATAAAGAAGTTTTTAAAAGAAAGTAGTAAAAAATTTAAGATGTCTGAAAAGGCTGGTCCAAAGAGTATCTAAGACAAGAAAGGAATTGACTTGGCTCTGAAGAAATAGCAGAGATTTAAGCATGGCAAAGCCTTAGAAATTGCTTAGAAAGTTGAAAAAGCTCTCCTCACTTCCCAAGACCTCCTATCTAAATTTCCTTCCTTTATCCCTTTTCATTCTCATTAATTATTATTATTATTATTTTTTTTTTTTTGAGATAGAGTTTTACCCTGTTGTCCTGGCAAGAGTGCTGTGGCATCAGCCTAGCTCACAGCAACCTCAAACTCCTGGGTTCAAGCAATCCTCCTGCCTCAGCCTCCCGAGTAGCTAGGACTACAGGCGTGTGCCTCCATGCCGAGCTAATTTTTTGTATATATATTTTTAGTTGCCCATATAATTTCATCCTATTTTTAGTAGAGATGGGTATCACTCTTGCTCAGGCTGGTTTTGAACTCCCGAGCTCAAACGACCCATCAGCCTCAGACTCCCAGACTGCTAGGATTACAGGCATGAGCCACTGTGCCCAGCCCCCTCATTAATTAATTTTACAATTTATTAACCGCAGTGATATACTTTCATTTTCCATTGATCTTTACAGTAAATAGATGAGTTTGGTGCTATTTCCATTTTAATATGTATAAAAAATAAGTCTTTGAGAAGTGCTGTGATTTGCCTAAGATCACTTGTTAGTAGAAGATAAATAGGGAGAATTTGACTCCAAATCTCTCTGATCTGAAAAGTTAGTACTCTTAATCATTACCCTAAATGGTCTTTTCTAAAGGTTTTTATATATTTACTATGTACCACTGAGGATAAAAGGATGACTTAGAGGTTGTCCCTGACCTCAAGAAATCTATAGACTAAGAAGGGGACAAGAGAAAAACAATAATATTATCTGGCAAGGAGTTACTGTAGAATAATGAGCCCGGGGATCTAATTCTATTGAATGATTATAAAAGACTTTTTTTTTGTCCTGTACCCATTCTACAAAAGTAGATTGGTCAAAGCTGTCTTCTCTAGAAGACTATCTAGGAATAATTCACACACACACACACACACACACACACACACACATACACACACACACACACACATACACACACACAAACTAGAAGGCAATCCTGGAAGGGAAGCAAAGAAAAAGATGGATTTATATTAAATAATAATCTTAAAAATATGTGAAATAGGGCTGGGCACAGTGGTTCATGCTAATAATCCTAGCACTAAGCAAAGCCAAGGGAGGAGGATCACTTGAGGCCAGGACTTCAAGACTTGCCTGGACAGCATCGCAAGACCTTGTCTCTACAAGAAAATTAAAAAATTAGCGCAGGAGTGGCTCACACCTGTAGTCCCAGCTACTGGGGAGGCTGAGGTAAGAAGATCTCCTGAGACCCAGAATTTGAGGTTGCAGTGAGCTTTGATCATGCCACTGTACTCCAGCGTGGGTGACAGAGTGAGACCGACTCTCTCTATATATATATATACAAACACACACACACACATATCTATATATGTTAATATATATATACACATATGTTAAATAAGGCTTATAAAGAATTTATAATATTAAACATAAAAGAGCAATGTGTTTTGAACTAGTCTCTTTCCAGAAAAACAAGCAAATAAACTTCTACGACACGAATGCAGGTTTGTGTGTGTATGAGGAAGGGAAGAGGAATGCTGATGACTAATTATTACAAGAAGCCATAATTGAATGGGGGGAGTGTGTCAAAGATTAGCGTTGTGTTTATGCGTCTCTGCATGCATTATTTCCCACAGTACACCAAGCACCAGTTCATTTTGTAATCTGAAAGATATCAAATGGAGAAAAGTGGGCATTATTTTTAAAAATGAAATAAAACCTACTGCATCAGATTGCAAGACTAGTTTAGAAATCAAAGATAGAGTCTTAGAGAATGACAGATATGAATGTTCATGTATAGGGACAATTTAGAATGCAATTGGGATTGTTTTAGAAAATTCAGGAAACATTTACTGCCATACATGCCCTTCTCTTTATTATTACCTAAGCAGGAAGGGTATGGCAAGGGAGAATGAAGAAACATTTATTGAATATACTTGACTAAGTGTCAAGCCTTAGTGTCCAGAACTTTATATATTCAGTACTATCAACACCCCTAGAAGGAAGGTGTTATTATCTCCATTTTACAGATAGGGAAACAGAGGACCAGGATGCCCCTATCTTACCCAAGGTCAAACCATCAGCTGCAGAGCCAGGAGTCAAATCTTACCCTGTGCAACATCAAAGTTCATGTTTTTTCTTTGTGCCACTATGGTTGGAACTCTACCCTATACATTTATTAAATTAAAACATTGAAATTACAAAGATTTTTTTAAATCATTGTAAACACACATTTTTCCTCAAGGAGATATGTACCCACAATTCATATTTCTTCTCCTCAGAGTGGAAAACCCTGACTGGAGATGAAATCAGTGCTGATATTATCACTTTTTTTCCCCTGCCAGAAATAGGTGTAGAGAATATAGAAAAATATATAGATAGGACCAGGGAGAAATAGTTCCAATTTGACTCCTGATCTTGGTCAAAAATGTGGTCCTTGGTTTTGTCTCAGGAGGTCACATGACCTCAATTTTAGTAATGAAAGAATGTATGTCACACATGATTCAGTTCTTTAGTTCAAAAGAGAACAGTAACAGCTGACATTTATTAAGCATTTCCAATGAACCCAATATTTCAGTTATCTACAGTCTTTACCACAATGCATCAGGATAGGTGTTAATACCCACTCTTTACCAAAAAGAAAACAGAGGTTCTGAAAATGAATAAATTTTCCAAATGTGGTAGATCTAATACGCCAGCACAATTGTGTATAACTTCAGAACCTGTCCTATAGGATTGTGAAGAAACAAAAAGTGAGAATGGGCTTTTCTTTTCTTTTTAAAATTTCTTGTCTAATCTAGTTCTTCACATTAATTGAAGGAGGGTGTGCGTGTACTTTGGAAACATGTATATTTAAATGGCCGACAAAATGTTGTGAGCTTTTATACCAGGATGTCAGTAAAAAGGTTACTAAAATTATAGAGAATGTGAAATCCCATTTAGATGACAGTAGTAAAGTGTTACGATTCAACTAAAACAACAGCAAAACCTTCTGTTCTCAAAGTAGTTCAAGAAGTTTGTTGTGCTTTTTCTTCACAAATCTTGGTTTTATGCTGGTAGTATTTTGAGTTTTTATATTTTTGTTTGTACGGTTTCTAGGAACTGAGCCAGCCTGTGTTCAGAATGACCTCCAAAAGAGAAACTACACCCTTCAAATGTTAAGTGGGTTTTCCTACTCAATTGCAAAGCTGAATTCTAAATTACAGAATCTTAAACCCTACTCACCTCTAACCATACCCTTTTCCTATAAGACACAGTACGCTATTCAAATATATATCAGAGGAGATAACTCTCTAACTATATCAAGCTGCAGACAAGAAAGGAGGGCACAACCCATAGTTTTTATCATGAATTGTCCGAGTGATTATTTTGCTTAGTGTCTTCTTGTGAACTCCCCAAAGGCATGGAATTTCCCTATGTGGTTCCATGCTGCTTTATCAGGCAGTCTTAAGAACAATGCTTGGCACATGCCAGGCTCTCAACACATGTTTGTTGAAGAGTGAGGGAGGCTGCTCAACTAGACTGCGCAGAGTGCAGGAGACCAATGGAAGAAAAGTGTGAATGAACGAAAGGGTGAGACTTAGACCAGCAGGAGGGGGCGGTAGCAATGGGAAGAGGCATGACAGTGGCCTAGAAAGACTGGGAAAGAACCATGACCTGGCATTTCTCTCCACTTGAATGCTAAACTCCAAACCTTTGACCCAATAACTTATGATTTAATGTGAAGCTTGATATAATCATCGTGATCTGCTTTGTAATGACAGCAAATAGAACAAAGAGGCAATGTCCAAGGTGTGCTAAGCAAAAGCATTTCCCAACTGCCCCTGGGAGATACCACAGGAAAAAATGTTTCTTACTTTGAAACTCTGAAGAAATCACCACACTACTTTTGCCTAAATTAATTGACTATGGCAAAATGGTTCCACCTAGAAATAAGGCATTTCTAATAAGTTAGCTGGTCCTAGTATGATGAGAGCATGAGTGTCCACATAAAAAAAATTAAACTAATTTTATTTATTGCATTGTTTCTTCACCTGTGTTATCCTGAAAGGAGCTGGGAAGCTACCACAGATGCTGTATCTGTCAAGACCCACCGGATCCCACATGTCTAAAATTTACTGATTAGGGAGAAATCTGGGTTATGCATCTGTGTTTTTTCTTAACTACTATCTACCTCATGATCATATTGCTAAAATCTTGATAACTTTTTTTTTCTATCTTTTTTTTTTTGCTTCTATCTATAATAGATTCTAATAGCAGCAGGATTGTCCCAGCCTAATATTGGTTCTCAAGGTTACAATACAGTGTCTACTAATTAAACACCTTTCTAGTCCATCCTCCTGCCTTTTTGTATTGTGTTCCTTTTCCCAAGTTATCCTTTAAAATAAAACAAAAAGATAGCTAAAATCTATATTGTTTGTCTGGGTCGATGTCCTGAACAAAACACTTTTCAGGAGCACATCACTCCCTATCTTTTTGTTTCAATACCTTTCAATTTTACCATTCAGGGCACTAAATAAGTGACATAGACTTTCTTTAGTTATATTATCTCTAGCCTCAAATACAGGCATAGAAATATAAATCAAAACATAAGTCTTCAAAGCAATAAACCAATTGTACCTTTGTGTAGGATTAATTTCAACTTTTTATAATATCTCATGGCTAGGTATAGATTGTCTAAATATGACTTCTTCCATCTTAAATGTCACCTCCTGGGAGCCACAGTCTGGGTATAGCCCATACAAGGTCTCCAAACATGAATTTTCATTTGTAAGTGTTATTTTATAGTTGTCATTTGGCTTGTGAATCAGAACATATATAATGCTCTATTAATGACCCCCAAACTAAAACATCCCAGGAATGTGGAAGTATGTAGAGAAGCAGACTGGAGTTTGACTCGCTGAGAAGAAAATATGTCCTTTCAGTAATGGTGACAAAGCCTACCCAACAAGTGGAAGTTCTGCGAATAAGCGTTTTGATGGAACTCTCCCATAGAATAAAATGTTTCTGCCTTGATGAAGAGAAAAGGTAATTACTACTAATGAAGACTGCAAAAATATTTAAGAGTTTCCTTAGTGTGTCCAACATTGTCCTTTTCTTGCTGCATAACAGTTAGTAGATAAAAATAATTTAAATGATGTATGACTATATAAGTAATTTATATTTGTTGAAAATAAATTATATAGAAAGAAGATAGGTACCTCCCCCAATCCACCTACTGAAACATCTTCCATCTCCCAGAGAATAATAATTTGGTAAATATCTGACTCAAGAAAATTGTACTTGGGAGGAAGAATCTATATTGTAAAGAGAATTCAAAGCAAGCTATATACAAAGAATTGTGTTGTTATTAACCTAGCACCTCCTTCATTGAGCAAAAATGCTTACAAAGCACTAATAACACAGAACACATAAGTTTCTGCTTCTTCCCTCCCCAAGGAATGATTATTCCAAATTATCTAGTTTTAAAACTGTAGCACCATCTTTCACCACTCTCTTTCTCATACCCTATGCATCCAATTGGTCGAAATGTCTTCCCAATTCTACCTTCTTGAACTAATCTTCCACCTGATGTCTCCTCTTCATTTCCACTGCCACTGTCCTAGTTCAGATCTCCATTCCTCTTACTTGAATGGCTACAGGAGCTATCTCCTAGGTATCTATGACTCTGGATTTTCTCCACTTTCATCAATGGTACATATTTACAGCCAAATTAATTTTCCTAAAACTTAGCTCTACCTCTGTTACCTATTTCTCTAATAAAATTTTATAAAAAAATTTTATTGAGGTATAATTCACATATCATAAAATCCATCTGTTTGAAGGATATAATCTAATCATTTTCAGTAATTTACAGAGAGTTGTACAACCATCATAACAGCCAGTTTCAAAACATTCCCATTGCCCTTACCTTCTCATGCATGTTTATTTTCAATCTCCGCTCCCTGCCATCAACACCTGACAATCACTAATCTGCATTCTGTCTCTATAGATTTGCCTTTTCTGGACATTTCACATGAGTGGAGTCATACTATATGTGGTCATTTCAGTCATTTCAGCTTCTTTCACATCACAAAATATTTTTGAGATGTATTCCTGTTGTAGAATGTATTAATAATCTATAGTATTCTACTCTATGGATATTCCATGTTTTGTTTATTATTCATTCGAAAGTTGATAGATTTTTTTTTTGTTTTGTTTTGTTTTTTTTTTTTTTTTTGAGACAGAGTCTCACTTTGTTGTCCAGGCTAGAGTGAGTGCCGTGGCGTCAGCCTAGCTCACAGCAACCTCAAACTCCTGGGCTTGAGTGATCCTTCTGCCTCAGCCTCCCGAGTAGCTGGGACTACAGGCATGCGCCACCATGCCCAGCTAATTTTTTATATATATATATCAGTTGGCCAATTAATTTCTTTCTATTTATAGTAGAGACGGGTCTCGCTCTTGCTCAGGCTGGTTTTGAACTCCTGACCTTGAGCAATCCGCCCGCCTCGGCCTCCCAAGAGCTAGGATTACAGGCGTGAGCCACAGCGCCCGGCCTCGAAAGTTGATAGATTTTTGAATCATTTCCAGTTTAGTTCTATTATGAATAATGCTGCTGTGAAAATACATTTACAAGTTTTGGGGTAGACATATGTTTTCATTTTTTTTCTTGGATATATATCTAGAAGTAGAACTGCTAGATCATATGGTGACTCTATGCTTAATCATTTGAAGAACTGCCAGACTGTTTTCTAAAGTGACTGCACCATTTTATACCCCTTCCAACAATATATGAGAGTTCTAGATTCTCCACATCCTCACCAATGCATGTTACTGTCATTTGATTATGCCCATTCTAGTAGATGTGAAGTTGCATCTCGTGGTTTTAATTTGCATTTCCTTAATGACTAATGCTGTTGAACATATTTTCTTGTGTTTGTTAGCCATTTGTATATGAAATGTCTATTCATATATTTCCTTCTCTCCTGAAAAAGTGGGTTGTCTTCTTATTATTGAGTTGTAAAAGTACATTATTTATTCTGGATTCAAGTCCTTTATTGGATTTATGATTTGCAAATATTTTCTCCCAATCCATATCTTATCATTTCATTTCTCTATTGGTATTTTTAATGCAATATTTTAAAATTTTAATTTTGATTATGTCAAATATAGCAATGAAAAAAATGAAGTATCATACATTTTGTGTTTTATCTTAAAATTGTTTGCCTAACCCAAGGTCATGAAAATTTTCTCCTACTTTCTTCTAGAAATTTTATAGTTTTAGCCCTTACATATATATCTATTATCCATTTTGAACTAACTTTTTTGTGTATGGAGTGAGATAAAGGTTTACATTTATCTTCTTGCATGTGGATACTCAATTGTCTCAGCATCATTTGCAGAAAAGAAAATCCTGCCTCATTTGTTGAAAATTAATGGGCTTTCATAAGATTTTGATGATTCCATACTGCCTGCTGAGTCCATTCAAACTCTCCAGCATGACATTAAGGCTCTCCCATTCCCAACCTCAGGGAAACATCACAGTTTAGTCACACCCAGTGTTATCTTTAACTATCTACTTTGCATTACTGTTTACCAATTAACCTAAATTATTTGATTCTTAGCATGTGTTATGCTTTCCAGTTCAAGCTAGTTACTTAGTTTACAACCTTATTCTCCCTCATTCCTAGGTGGTTAAATCCTACCTATTCATTCACAATCCCACTTCAATGCCACCTTTTCTAAGAAGCCTTTCTCCCTGCTAGCTGTGATCTTTTCTCTTTTGTATGACCAGAGCTTTCAATCTGTCCTTCTTTAGATAGGTACCATTTTCTACTTTGCATTATAATTATTTCTGAAAATGCCTTATCTCCATTATAAAGTTAAAAATTCTTTGAAGAGAGGGTTTGATTTGTGTCTAATTGATCCTCAATCACTATTTTTGATTGAATGAGTGAATGAATAATATTACATATAACTGTCTTTACAGGTTTACTGGAAAGGTATTTGCTGGTAGTCAAACAGACCACACTATCTAAATCCAAATCCCAGGAACTTTGCTTGCTTAAATCCCACAAAGATTTGCTAATTCTTCAGAAGAGAGTTACTGAGTCTGATTAAAATGTGTTTTCTTTTATCAGAAGAGTAAGACTCTTATCTGTTCTATTCCAAGGGCTTGCTGGTGTTTTTAAACATAAAGATCAAAGGGTTTTGCTCCCCCCTACCCCAACCGATTGTAAGATATTTCAGAAAGTTCAATGTGAGGAATATTGTATTCTAACGTGAATTATTTGAATGTGAATCCTGAACATTATTCACAGTTACTCATTTGACATTTTGAAACAGTGGCAAGACAAATGTAATAGATTTGCAGGTAGTTGTGAATGTTTCCATTGGCCAGTCAATGTATTTTTCTTTTCATAGCAACATTTGAAAGGTAGGCACTCTGACTCACACCTTTTCATTAGAATCTGTGTTTGCAAAGATTTTTTTTTCTAGAAACTTCCTAATAAAGTTTCCAAGAGCATAGGAGAAAGAAAAAAAAGATTTATTTTGATGCTTGAGAACACTGGGTGTACAAGAAGACAAAATGGAAAGGAAATGTACTACATTCTGACTTCAGGAATTTGCCAGCACGGGAGAATCTTTTCAAAAGTGAGGTAGAAATTCAGGATAAAACAAGGAGATTTAAAGTAGGGTGATCTGGAGAAGACAAAAAGATCAGAGTGGGGTTAGGGCGGATTATGGAAGAAAGGAGAAAAGATGAGATGGGTAAAGTCTTTCCATAGAGTTAAATAAGCTTTAGGCAATTATGTGAACTTTTCAAGGGAATTATCTTAACCCCACATCTAAATTTGTTGAGGTTCCTCTATTGTAGCTAGTATCTGGTTAAGGTTTGCATGGTAAACTTGCTTCCTTGTGCCATGAGTGGCTTACAAGTCTAAAAGAGTCAGTGAAATCTTCAAAGTAAATCTGTGTCCACCAAAGCAATTTGCAGCCCTGTTTACAAGGGTTCCATCTGTCTCCTAGACTATCTCTGAGGCTCCAATCTTTGGACATTACATCTGTTGTTTGAACACGGAGATCATTTTGTCAAAAGGAGCAAGAGTTCATTCTGGCCCACAATTTTAATGAATATCTTGGTAAGAATTTCTGAGTCTTCTCTAGAAAATAAAAGTTAACTAAGCAAGTCATGGACACCTCTGGATTTAACAGTTGAATAATTAATGTGATCTGCAAAGATAATTCCTTGTTGCCAGAAAAAAATCATTAGAAGCATCATTTCATTTTGCATATCTTACTGTGGCTCAGAGTCTTAAACATACCCAGACAGAAATAAAAATTGAAGCACTACAATAATCAGATTGTAAACTGAAACAAACAATGAGGAAGGCGAATTTGTCAGAAATGAAGGAGGGGCAGAAAACGTGGCAAATTTGTCTGAGTAATGCAAATTCTTGACTGCTTTCCCTTATGCTTGGTATATGTATGTTTGGGTTCAGGTGTTATTAGTTGTAGTTTGTCAGTGGCTATGTGTCAGAACAGAGCATAAGGGTTTTTAGATACCCTTTATCATACTCAAACAAACCTTTCTCCTTCCACAGTCAGATATTTCAGAATCCACAAAAAAAACGGAATTCACTGGGAGGAAACTACTTTGTAGTTACCTGATGATGCAATAGGAATCACACAACTTTCATTGAACTGCTGGGGGTAAAGTAGATTGCTGACCTTTTATCTTTTATCTTTGAAATTGGTCCCCCAGCAGTAGCTTTGTTAAATCTGACACATCTCGAATTTGCCTTTTTTAAATTGCAAATTTAGCAGCTAGTGGTTTTATCTTTTTCTGTGCCTACATTTCTACATTTTGAAGAGATTATTGTATTTTTTTCCCTTTCTTTTCTTTCTCCCCCCACCCATCTTTTTTTATTTTAATAGATTTAGAGAGCACAAGTTGAATTTCATTACATGTGTATATTGCATTGTAATAAAGTCTGGGTTTTTATTTTTAATGAGCTTATTGTTAAGTACTTTAAAATCTTAGCATTCAGTTTTTAACAGGTTCAATTGGACATCTTCCCCCAAACACAGAATATGTGTTTATAAAATATACAGAAATAAAAGGTAAGAGGAATAAATATGGGACATTTGTGAAATATAGAAATATATTTTGAAAAGAGACAGCATTAAAAATAAGGAAGGGAAGTTTAGATAAAATATATAAAATACACAATAACCTGGGTTCAGATAGTTTTACTTTGCTATTCTCCTGGTACCTGATGCAATATTAACTTTATTTTAGCTTGTTTATTTATATTGTTTATTTTAGAAAATAAACAATCACCTGCACACACATTCCATGCATTTGTTTTCTGAATTAACCTTCTAATTTGGATTTTTTCATGTGAGGCTGACTGAACACTTGTTAGGATTTCATGTTTATAATTTTTAGTTGTTTTATTTTAGGAGATAAATTGTCAGACTCAATCAGCTTTAGAAATTTTATTTGCAGAAGTGAACTTAACTTTAATTTATTGGTTGTATTTCCTTCCTCGGTTACTAATTACTGAAGATTAATGTTTTCAAAAAAGGCCTTTTCCCCATATAATCCATCTCCTCTTCGATCTAGCAAGAAGGCTGCTGAAAGAGGTCATAATCCTTATGTTTACAATATTATAGTCTAGGACACTGGGGATGTTTAGTGTTTTGCAGTAGGAATCTTGGTGAACAAGTAGAAAGTATAGATCATGAAAAAAATTAAATTAAGTTTCTCTGGTGAGTGAATGAACTATGATAGATTTTTTTCTCAGTGTGCTAAAAATCAGCCTTTCAATGGAATCTTGAAACAGACTTGAAGCTCACTAAAAATAGCATGCAACAGTGCTACAAGACATTGTGTGAACTCTACGAAAGCAAGAGTTTCTTTGCCACCCACTTATCTCTAAATCATACCAGTTGCATTAAATTTGACTGAGAGAAATGCCTTTTTCTTAGGGTTGGCCACCATTGGAATTTTATCAACATTGTAGACATGTAAGTATCGATCAGTTATACTCTATTTCCTTTATATCCACACTTTTATGATTTTTGACATATGTATTTATTTTGTAACTTTCATAATTTTATGACAACTTGTAAGTTTCCTTTAAAATTCATTATAGTCATTGACTTTCAGTTTCCTTCAAATTATTCATCTAAAGCCCTGAGCCAACATTTTCATATTGGTAACATTTAAATCTAGTATGATCAAATTTTGAGAGGACCCCATTAATATACGATTTGAATTGAAGATACTTGATTTTTTCCACAAATAACCTAAAAAAGCTTTTCAAAATGAAGAGGCTCCAGAGTTTATTATTCATCCTATAACTTGAACATGAATTACACCAACTATTTAAGGTAAAGAATATGACTTTCTTTATTCCTCAGAACTACTTTGTCAATTCTCATGAAGAAATAAAGAAATCTTCTATATTCATATTTACATACCAAAATCTTATATATTTTAAAATGTAAATAATTAAAAATCTGCAACAATATAAATGTGATTTTTAGCTCAGTACACATGTAAACATTTATTTTTATTTGCAACAGTTTAGAGCTTTTTAAATAGTAATACAGCAACTATAAATATCTATATTCACAAATAGGCTTTTGAATATTCCTACACTATTGTGAGCTATAAGGGTATTTCCTTAGTTCTCTTTTTTGTGACAGCTCAAAGAGCAATCAATGAAATTTTTAACTTCTTATCTTAAGAACTTTTTAACTAACTTAGAACCTAAAAGTTGTTTGTTCTGAGACATTTCCAGGAATTCAAACCCTAGTCCCATTGAATTTTACATTTTTTGTAGAGGATCAAATTAGACAAGTATACGGAAATGCTGGGAAAGCATGGAATGACCAACATATGTAAAATGTGATTATTGTTATTTATATAAAGCTGAAGGAAAAAAGGAATACTACCATTAAAAATAAACAAATATAATTAAGGACAATAGGAATTATAACTCATTGGAAAACGAATGGTAATTTGTAAGTTCACCCTGATAATAAATAGTGATAATAAATAGTTAGATAACTAGCTAAGTAAGTAGAAAAATGAAAGAGAAAGGAAGCTTTTTTGGTATAAAGTTAACCTATAATTGTGGGAGATGTGGTGGAGTTGGAAAATTGCCATGTTTCTTGTCTTCCTAAAGATTTGCTTGGGCATGAATCATCAATGGATACTAAATCTACAGAGAAAAGATTGATGAGAAGCAGCCTATATGCATGATCTTAACGTGACTCCCACAAATTTCTTATTAGTTGCAAGGAGGGAAAATAGTAACTATACAGTAGAGAAACAGAACAACACTCTATGTGATCAAAGTAAATATCACCCACAAGGGACTCATGAACATAGTGTGCCTGCAAATATGGTACACTGAGAAAGACATAGCACCACCTATGTATTATTCCTGAAGGAATGCCTACACTGAATCACACAAACCCAAGGGAAGGAACAGTTTATAAAATGACTGGTGTGTGTTCTTAAAAAATGCCGGTGCCCGGTGGCTCACACCTGTAATCCTAGCACTCTGGGAGGCTGAGGTGGGAACATTGCTTGAGCTCAGGAGTTCGAGACCGGCCTGAGCAAGAGTGAGACCCTGTCTCTACTATAAATAGAAATAAATTAGCCAAACAACTAAAAAGAGAAAAAAATTAGCCAAGCACAGTGGTGCATGCCTGTAGTCCCAGCTACCCAGAAGGATGAGGCAGGAGGATCTCGTGAGCCCAGGAGTTTGAGGTTGCTGTGAGCTAGGCTGACGCCATGACACTCTAGCCCAGGCAATAGAGTGAGACTGTCACACACACACAAAAATACCAGTGTCATGAAAGTCAAATATTACTACTATTAATAAAGCTGAGGAATGCTTCCAGATTAAAGGAAACTAAAGGACATGACAACTAATTGTATTACATAGTCCTAGACTGAAGGGTTGGAGGGAGGCCTCTAATTAAGTACAATATCGGAACAATTGACAACATTTTCAATTGACAGTGGATTACATTTTTTAAAAGTGTTGTATAAATGTTACATTTTGGATTTAATAACTATTCTTGTTACAAAAGAGAAAATCTATGTTCTTAGAAAATACATACTGAAGTATTAAAAAGGGAAGAAGCATGACATATATAATGTGTTATCTTATAATTCAGGAAAATGTATATTGTATATATATATTATATAAATATAGAGATATATAGCCAAATATAAATAATTTATATAGCTACATAACACATACAATATATGATATGCAACATATCATATATAACATACTAGTATGTATTATATGATACATGATATAAAATATAGAATTTATTATACATGCATACAATATATATGTATGTAATATGTATGTAGATATGAAGAGAGAGAATATGGGAATTCTCTGCATTATTTTTGAAACCTTTTTATACGTCTGAAATTGTTTCAAAATAATTGTTTTTAGAAATGTGATTCAGTTTTATAAGTTCCTTTAATATTTAACACATTAAAAATACATATGCACATGTGTGTATGTACTGTTTATGGAATGATTCTGTTTGAATTACATTCTGCAGAAATATCTCTCCTTGAATTAGAAAGTTAATTTGAGATCTACCTTTCTGGCCTATTAAATACTTATTTGATTGAATGCATAAATGAATGAATCTCACGCTGGGCCTCCTCTGTCTGTTTCTTGTTTAATTGTTTTACTCTAAGTCTTGTGGAGATTTTTATTGACTCCTAATAAGTTTTATGTTGTGGACATTGTACAGTGTTTCAGCCTGTGAGGGCATTTTGAACAACTTTCTCATGTATCATTACTCATTGTGTCCCCAAGATCTGTGTCATCCACACGTTTAAAACATATTCCCACATCTTCATCTAAGTTCACTGGGAAAGGGCAAGTTCAACATCAGAGCCTTGCTGGAAGCTATTATAAATTTTCCTATTGTTGCATCCCATCTAGCAGCTTCGAAAACAGTGTGTAGACTTACTGAGTTTATACAGTAAGAGAAAGATGACATGGGACTGGCTAGAGAGGAGAGGACAGAGGATCTACAAGAGGGCCTGCCTGTGACAGAAGGCCAGAGAGGGAATAAAGCCAAGGCCTGGAGAAACAAACTAGCATCAGGCAAAGCGGACTTCATATGAAAAGGAAGGAATAGCATTCAGGCAGGCCAGATATGGTGATGGCAGAGAGGAGAAGACAGAGTATTTATGGCGGAATTCTGTTGGAGCCACATATCCTCAGACTCCCGACTCCATGTGAAAGGGGACAGCAGGTGGACCACCAACAGGGTGTGTGATAATGCAGGGCATTCCAAATGTAACCAACAATAAAGAATGTCTAGGAGTATCAGTTTGAAAATCAAAATTGTGGGCCCCACTTTCACATCTACTGAATTACAAACTCTCTTAAGACAAGCCTCAGAATCAATATTTTTAATAAGTGACCCAGACAATTCTCATCAGACAAGTAATGGAAATACTGCTGAAAGCAAAGGTACTAGAATGTTTAAAAAAGAGTTTAAGGGTGCTATGAGCAAATTCAAAAGAGAAGAGAGTGGATACTTATTCTCATGGTTCTATTCTGAGTAAAATTTTAAATGGATAGCAATACAGATCTGCAATTTCTTCCCACAGTTCCAAAATTCACAAAGCTCTTGATTTAATAGCAAAACCTGATCTTCTATAGACATTGCTGGGGGTATTATATAATATATGCTACATTTGCTGTGCAGTATTATCTTTCTAAAATCTGCAAAATACTGAGTTCAGAAAAACATCTGGTCCCAAGGTTTTTGGATAAGTGATTATGCTCCTATAATTCTGCTAATAAGAATAGCAAATATTTATTGAGATTAACTATGGTGCTGGTCACTGTAGAAAGTGCATTATATTCATTATCACATTTAATAACTGCAACCACCCTGTAGGGTTGGTTTGGCAGTATTAACATTTATCAATTTATAGAAAAAGGAAAGCGAAGCTTTGGGAATTTAAATAACAGGAATGTTCAAGGTCACACAGCTTGTTAAATGACAGAGGAAGAAATCAGTCCTAGGCTCTCTGACTCCATAGTACACATGTTAACCATACCATTATTCAAAAAATGGCCCTGATAAAACATAAAACTGTTCTCCTTGTGTATACACAATGATTTAGAGAGCGATAATAAATATGGCTTGCATTTTTGTACCACATTTGAGAGAGCGGAATGAACCATAGGGCTCTTTGTCCTGCACCTCTTGTATGTGAGAGAGAACAGGATATTAGGGAACCAGAGCTTTCATTACTTTTCAGACCATCCTTATGCAGTGCAGAAGAGGGAAATGGATCATAAGTGACAGATCCTGGTCTTCTTTGGGCTCCTCAGAGTAGGAAATCATCTCTAAGACCAGTAATGCAACGAACTCTGAGCTTGGGCTCTGCCGTTGATTTCATCTAGAGGGAATAGCATGCTTTTTAGAAGCCAGGCCATCCCTGAAACTCTGAGCATGAATGACTGAAACTTTCAGCCCTGTGGTTTACCAATATGACACCCCATTTTAGAAGCATCTAGAGATTGATAATAAGATATTCTAAGGAAAACTTCTATTATAGCTTCTGAATGCTCACCTCACTTATACACTCTCATGTGGGTGACTACACATGAGTGTGCGTACTCAGTTACACACACATTCAGACAGGACCACAGTAAAAAAAAAAAAAAATGCCTTTTTCTAACAAGAAACAAGGAACACCCTCATCCTGTCATTTGGACCCTAGGGGATCTAAATTTGTAGTCTTTAGAATGTGGGAAGAAAATACTAGAACTTCTGTTTATGTTTATTTTTTCATTATTTCCAATTTGCATTTTTAATTTTTATACTGTGCATACTAATATGTTAGTACAGTAGCCTATTCCTATTTATAAATAAATATACACATATTAAAAAAGGGTAGGAAATGAATAAAGTTTGGAGTCCACCAAGTTAGATAAAGAAACGAATGTTTTCATTTAGTAAATAGTAGGAAGGAGTGAGAGAAATACACAATACCTGGCATTCAGTCTGTAGAATTTTCAGATTGAAGGGTCACATAATAGCTTGTGGTTGTGTATAATAGCCTTTGCACAACTCCAGGGGGCACCCTTCATGATGTGGTCATCAAAGATAACTACACTTAATCTACTTTCCTGAAGATGGCAGTGAAGTACCTCAAGGAAAGGACACCTTTTCTAAGCCTTGGAGGTAGGGGGCAGGGCTGGTTCCCACACAGGGCATGCTAACTCCTCTACCCCTTTCATACCTGTACTCCTGTCCAGAGATTGTGAACAGAGAGCCAAGAGATCATCCACTCAGTTTTCTCAGTCACAATATAGCTCCAGCATTCCAGAGAAACACTCTTAGGCTTTGATCATTGTATTCTGAAATCAAGATTCATTATATTGACACCATTTCCTTAATTTACAGATCTGATGGTCATAATGAACAATGAATAATAATAAAACACTGCCTTGCATGATATATGTTTAGAGAATCCATGCCTGCTCCTAGTTAGCTTTTACAGGCCATGAAGTTAATTAACTGTTTCATAGGTTTTTTTTTTTTTCTGGGAATTTAATAAGTTTATTAATAATTGGCATTATATTTTAGACCCAGAGCTTGAAATTTTTAATCTTGTCTGACACATCTTTTAGATTGTGAACATCTCTAGAGAGCAAATACTGTATCTTGTCTGTGTTCTGTAATTATTCATAAAATGCTGTTACTGTGTAATACAAAATAGTACAATATACAGTGGATATAAAGCTCAATTAATGTTTAATAATTAACTATGGGGTACAATATACACTATTTGGGGGATGTGTACACTAAAAGCCTGGACTTCACCACTATACAATATACTCATGTAACAGAATTCAACTTGTACCCCCTAAATCTATTAAAATTTTTAAAAAGAAATAAATAATAAGAAACATTTACTTCTAAGAAAGAAATGCAAGCATTTAGATAACATAATGAGTTTTCTACTAAGTTGGCAAATATGCTTAGTCATAATATCATATTCAACAAGAAAAATGTATTATCTACCCACAAGAGCCTTTTTGGAAAGGTAAGAATGTAAAGTATTTCATTATGAAAAATGCCCAAAGGAAAAGTATTTAGTTTGTACATTTTGTGGTTTAATTTTTAATTTATGGGGCTCAGTTTTTAATTTATAGTCTCATCCAAGGAAATTCTAGGCAGAAAAAAATACCTGTAATCAAATCCTAGCTCTGTCATTATATATCAACCATGTGAACTTGAGCATATTACTTTACTACTCAGTTTTCTCATCTATAGTTTGGGAAATATAATGTCTTCCTCCAAAGATAGGTGTGAGGATTAAACCTTTAACTTACAAAGAAAGGTGCTTAATATAATTCCTGATACCTCTGCCATGAATAGAAAATTTATATGCGTGTTTATATTAATGCTTGGGCCCCTTTCTCTGTGCCAGCTCAGTAAGTTACTTTTGTTCCATCCCATTAAATCACCTTCCTTTTCGTGGTTCTAAGAGATGACAAGGAGATCCTGTGCTCAGACTTCCAATCCACTTGTTTCTCTTCAGACTTCAGGACACCTTTTGAAGTTCATTTCAGTTTTGTTTTAGAAAAAGCAGATATCGAAAGGAAGGATGGAGCAAAATCCCTGGATTTCATGTTTCCTGAATTATGAAAATACTCTATGACTCTGCTTGCTGTTTTCCCAGTCATAGCACCTTGCTTCATTCAAGGAGGAAAAAAAATTAAAAGAATTAATCCAACTTAAACAGGAACTCCTTAATAAGCTCCCATTAGGGGGTGCCATGTGGTACAAAGGACTATTATTAAGCATTTATGTGGCACTTTGTATTTACAAAGTAGTTTATAATTACTTTTAGAAGTAATTTATAATTTACAAAGACTCTGAGCTAAATTGATATTGTTATCTCCATCTCATAAATGGGAAACAAAGGTAGTTAAGTCAAGTCATATAATTTGTCTAAGACTCCAAAAAGGAACTACCTTAGAGTCATCAGTTTTCCAAAAGGAGATACGGTCTCAGCCTTTTCTCCTAAAAAAAGAGGTAAAATGAAATAGTAACACCTCACTTACCACAGTCATATTACAGAGTCACTTTTATGTCTTTTATATATTTTATGTCTTTAGGGTAATCATCTAATACTTGAATTCTGCTTTTTATACTAGGTGTCTGAAGCCTTCGCCTGGCTCATTTGCCCTCATCAGAAACATTTTTCACAGGAATCTAAGTGAAATAGGGATGTTTCCTTCCAAAAACAAACCTTTTCATCCTCCCAGCCTTTACCACTCTGCAATTAGCAGTGAGTTCCCTGTAAGCAGTAGTTTAAGGGGTGCGGTAAGGAGTAAGATACTTCCTGTGGAGGTCTAGAAGTCCCCAAATTGGTCTAGGAGCAGCATGCACCCCTGGAACAAATTGGCCTGTCCTGCTTCAAAAAGTCTAGTGTGTAAGGGCATTTTCTTTCCTTGAAAGTCAACTCTTAATTATCCATAAACAGAATTTCTCCAGTTAATGAGCTTCATTCTCTTCCTCCTACCATCCAAACTGACTCCCCAGTGCCCCAAAATGCTATGCGTCCAAAGTTATTCAGAATCAAGTATGCAACCTACTTTCAAATACTTCAGCAAAAAATAAGTAAACATGTTTGGTAAAATAAAAATATATTTACTCAATCCTCACAGTAATGATTTGTGTTTATATTATGTATTTACTAATATATTTATATAAACAACATATGGTTCAGTAAAAATACTATGTGTTTAAATATTCATATATTTATTATATAGCATATATACATATATAATATATAAACATGTATTATGTATAAATATATATTTACAGAGCATATATTATACATATTGATTTATATATAATAATTTTATGTACATATATTTTAAATTAATAAACATATAAACATATATACAATAAACATGTATTATATAATAAATGTTCATATAATATCTAATATAATTATAAGCATTTTCCTTTATCCATAGTTTTTATGTAAATATATTAGTTTTAGATAAACTGGAAAATTTATTTATTATTATTAAAACTATTTGGGCCAGGCACAGTGGCTCACGCCTGTAATCCTAACACTCTGGGAGGCCAACGCGGGCAGATTGCATGAGGTCAGGAGTTCGAAACCAGCCTGAGCAAGAGCAAGACCCCATCTATACTATAAATAGGAAGAAATTAATTGGCCAACTAATAAATATAGAAAAAATTGGCCGGGCATGGTGGCGCACGCCTGTAGTCGCAGCTACTCGGGAGGCTGAGGCAGGAGGATCGCTTGAGCCCAGGAGTTTGAGGTTGCTGTGAGCTAGGCTGACACCATGGCACTCACTCTAGGCTGGGCAACAAAGTGAGACTCTGTCTCAAAAAAAAAAAAAAATAGAAAAAACAAAAGCAAAAAACTATTTGAAAGCAAGTTTCAAGCATCATAACACTTGAAATACTTCAGCCTTAAACATAGCATACATCTCCTAAAAATAAGGACATTTTTCTATATAACTATATTACAATGATATACCTGAAAAACATAACAATCATTCCTAATACGATGTAAAATACAGTTTATATTGAAATTTCCCCTTTTTGTAGCAAAAATATCTTTGATGGGTGTTTCTGTTCTGTTTTGACCAGCCTGGGTTCAGATGCTACCTTTGATTCTAAACTTATTTGACACCCAAACTCTCCCTTCCCCCCCAAAAAACATCTCCCAGGGTGAGTGACTGGTTGACTACACCTACAAATCCAGAATACGGAGCATAGAATAGTTTCAGAAGAATACCAGTGCAGCACAAGACAGGCACAGAGTGTGAATTGATACCCAATTACCAAATGAAGGCGGCTGAGGAGACATGACAAAGGCTCTGCTCATTAGGCAGGTGCAGCGCCAGGTGGAGAGAGTAGGTATTGTGAGGTGCTAGGAGAGGAGCAATGGCATCAGGAACACATTTTTTTCTTCTTTACAATTTGCACCTCTGGATTCATGCTTGTGTTAGACTAAGATATTTATATAGTCGATTCCATAAACTCAAACAGATACTCGCAGGCAGACACAGGCATGCTCACAACACGTACAGAAGCAGAGTGGGGAAGAAAGAGGGACAGAAAGAAAGTAAATAAAGAAAGGGGGAATGAAGGGAAGAATGGAAATTGCACCTTTTTTAATCCAATGTTTCAGGCTGCCAACAAGGTCTCTTGGACATCAGCATACATAATAAGGAGTTGTCAATAAATCTCAAAGTAAGTGATTTTTTTCCTCTGTTAATGAAACTCATAAGCACTATTTCTTCTACTTGAAAGGCAAAAGGCCAATCAAGGAATTGAGAAAGGGATTTTCAGTATTTTCAGACTTTTGATCAGACTTTTTTTCTCTATTCCTTGTAGTATGATCTGTTCAACCTCTCACTGCCAGAATATTGGCACTGATAGATTGGAGAGACTATGGCTGCAGCTACAGAGGTTAAAAGATTCCCTTTACAACTCTATTGTTCCATAGTTGTGTATCAAGCATTTCACATATACCTAGCAAAGAATCTCTCTGCACATTCATTGCACTACCTGTAAAGTGAGGATGGTCCTTTACCATGAGGGCCTAGGAAAACAGGGTCTGAAAGCACCTAGCCTAGGGTCTAGCACAGCACAATGTGCTTAATAAATGCTAGCTTATGTTACAAATGCTATTTTCACTTGAATTTCATCTTGGGGGAGCAGAGTACAGTGTATGAGAAACAAGCCGAGTTTCCATTTAATAGGAAACGGAATACAATGGAGTGAGAAAGGTGCACAAGTCTCTTGTGACCGGTGATTCAACCCTCATCGTAAGAAGTGATGGGGATTTTATGTGAAGATGATCCAAGGTTTTACCCTGATAAATTTCACTTTAATTTTGAGCCTTTAAAAGGTGAAAAATATAAATATACGACCTGAAGAGAAACCAGAGTAATTTTGACTCTTTAGACTATTCTCATCAAATTTGAAAAATTCTTTTAAAATGCTTTACATCTTCCCCCTTGTCATCATTCTTTAAGGGCACAATGTGACTACTGGGATGTACCTCTAGTAGGTCTGGAAACAGGGTAAATATAGCTGCATGCCAAACAATATTTGAAGACCTTAATTCAGCTTATCCTTAAAACAAGTAAGCAGGCTAAATGACCTGTGTCCCCAGTATTGTAGATTTTGAAAAAGAATTTACCAATCAAAATCTCGTAACATTGTTGAGTTTTAAAGAATGTCTTTAAGACACTGAAATTCTTAGTGGATTTGGTCTTCAATTCTTTCTTGCCACTCAATTTAATGAAAACATTTATGTAGCAACTCAATTTTTATCCTCAGTTAATGGCATCAATCCAAGTCAATCAATAAGTATATCTGGTGGCCCTGATTTGCTCAATTTTAATAAGTTTTATTTAAACATTTTAGAATAATATGTTTCTCAGATTGCTGCAATATCCAGTCTCTGTTTTCACCAATATGCTAAAGTTGTATTCCCTGCTTCCAAAAATACACCCCTCTCTCCAAAAGAACCCTACCAACAACAAAGCCATGCATCCCATTCAAGTCCACTTGTAAGGAAAACAAACAGCAATACAGTGGCTATAAAACACAAAGAAGAAAACAAATTGGGAATGCCTTTTGAGAGATAATTTTGAAATTCTGTGAGTCCTTTATTAATATAGAATAAATTACCTGTAATAAGTTTTATTTTTATTCTATAATTAATACATATTCTGCCGGGCGTGGTGGCTCACGCCTGTAATCCTAGCACTTTGGGAGGCCGAGGCGGGCGGATTGCTCAAGGTCAGGAGTTCAAAACCAGACTGAGCGAGACCCCGTCTCTACCAAAAATAGAAATAAATTAATTGACCAACTAAAAATATATATACAAAAAATTAGCCGGGCATGGTGGCGCATGCCTGTAGTCCCAGCTACTCGGGAGGCTGAGGCAGTAGGATCGCTGAGCCCCGGAGATTGAGGTTGCTGTGAGCCAGGCTGACGCCACGGCACTCACTCTAGCCTGGGCAACAAAGTGAGACTCTGTCTCAAAAAAAAAAAAAAAAATACATATTGTCACTAAAGAAAATTTGGAAAATATAAAACAAAGGAGAAAGAAGAAAAAGCAATGAGTGGATGAACTGTTTAATTGTGATTATCATCCTATCTCAAGTATAACCTAAGATGAAAGTCATTCCTGCAATTTTGTAGTTTGAAACACAGGGTGGGGAGAGGCAGAAGAAGGAAAGAGGAAAAGAATATTACACAACTTTAGGGAGATAAATGACATACCTAAGAATGAGAGCTTTGCCATTGTATGTTGTTCTTTACTCGAAATACTGTTGCTATTCAAGATCTGGGCCTTGCTTGGCCATAATCTGCCATTCTTGCCAAGTGTGTGTGGTATTTTGGGGATGTGGACAAATCTCCACAGGAACTTGGCTGAGACTCGCAGATATATTTTTACCTCCAACAGCAAACAACCAGGACATTAACTCTCTTTGCCATTTAGCACTTAACATTTGAACCACAGCAGGCCAGTTTAGTGTGGTCCTTCGTGAACCAAAATTAGAGTGCTGTAATCTGCCTTTGAGGCTTTGATTTGTTCCAAGATTTGTAAAGAAGGAGATCATAGAATTTAGAGGTGGATAGAACCTCAGAGATATAATTCCTTTCTTTAATAAATGAAGAAAACTCAGTCCAGGGGAAAGCACAGGATGAAATGTCTAGAATTTAATTAGCCGTGAAGTTCTGGGTAAATCATGTGCCCATTCTGAGACTCAGTCTCTTCATCTGAAAATTAATGTAATTGACCACACTCAGTTCCATGTGTCATTTAGCAGTCATATTCCAAGATCCAACAACCTATCATTTTGTGATTCTATCAAAGTGAAAAATTTAAGTAGTTTTGATACAGAAACTTCATATGGAACTTTGGAATTTGGAATATGAATTTTTTCCCCTTTGGTCAAGGCTTAATGCCTTAGACTGGCTTGGAAGTGGCTCTGCTGTCTTGGAGGGGAAAGGGTTTAGTATCAGCCACCTGCCATGTCTTATGGGATGAGATATTGGTTTTGGGATAATATGGGAAACAGACACTTCATAGAATAATTCAGTACTATTGATTTCTGCCCTCATTTTCTCTCTTCTAATAATCACTGGGGGATGGAGGGATTGATGGATAGCAGCAGATATATGCCTTTCCAACAAGGGTTGATTCATTATATGTTCATAAGAAGTAGGAGTAGTATGAAAATATCCGCCCATGTTGGACTTTCCTTTGACAAATTGTCTGGACCAGCAGTCCCCAATCTTCTTGTCACCAGGAACCAGTTTCATGGAAGACAATTTTTTTCCACAGACTGGTGCAGGGTTGGGGGATAGTTTCGGGATGATTCAAGCTCTTTACATTTGTTGTGCAAACCACTCTGCTAACGATAATCTGTATTTGCAGCTGCTCCCTAAGGCTAGCATCACTGCCTCAGCGCCACGTCAGAGCATCAGGCATTAGTTTCTCACAAGGAGAATGCAACCTTATGCACGCAGTTTATAGTAAAGTTCATGTTCCTATGAGAATCTAATGCCACCACTGTCCTGACAGGAGGCAGAGCTTATGAGGTGATGCGAGCGCTGGGGAGCAGCTGTACATACAGATGAAGCTTTGCTTGTTTGCCTGCTGGTGTGTGACCCAGTTCCTGACAGGCCATGGACTGGTACCAATCCATGGCCCAGAGATTGGGGGCAATGGTCTAGATCACTACTATTGAAATAATTAAGTTCATTAAAAGAGAGAGAGAGAGAGAGAGAGAGAGAGAGAGAGAGAGAGAGAGAGAGAGAGAGAGAGAGAGAAGGAGAAAAAAGTAAGGCCACATGTTATTTTATTTACTACGTACAATTTTGAGAGGTATGTGGTAATAGTGCCATTCTTAGACATAATAAAATTGCAGCTCCCGTTGGTTAAAATAATTTGTTTATTTTGCCATAACTAGATAAAAATAAAATTAAATTAAAGGGCAGAACTCAAAGTAGCCCTAATTATTTGATTATTCAATTTCTAAGAGTACCTGCTTGATAGTACCAGTCTTTTCCGAATTCCTTAGTCGCTCTGGCCAACCAGGCCAAAGACTTGCCCCTCATGCATTCCCATCTCCCAAACTCTGCACCCAGTTCCCACACTCTGGGATGAATTTGACCTAACAAAACCTATTTCCTTTAAGAAGTGTCTCCTGATTACCCAACTCTCAAGGTTTCATTTGTCCTTTTCTTAGCAGTGGCCTTCTTACCATTCCATGTATAGTGAATCCTGGAGAGGGGGAGACCCTTTAGTGCTTAGAAAAGGTGGCATTAAACCTGCTGCAGATATATTTCTCCTTTGGCACCTGGGATTAAAGGGACTTGTGTTCCACTTTGCATGGCTTTGGGATGGGCAACAATAGGCCTGATTCTTCTGTTCATCTTCTCATTCTCTCTGAAAGTGATCCGAATTTCTAAAGAGGAAGAAATAAGCACCATTTGCAATCCTGAAGAAATAATTTGCTACTTAACTCTGCTTTTAATGAAAACTTGGTTGAAAATTAGAAGACCATTCTCTGTCTTTTGAAAACACAAACACCAAACGGAAAAAGACACAGGTTATACATATTCACCTATTCTAGTCAATGATTTAAATATAAACACTTCACAGTCAAAGAACCAAAAATGAGGGAAAGCATTGATTAGTGAACCTTGTACATCCTGTTCAGAGATCAAAGGGGCCAATGAACAGGGATCAAAGTGGGGGGAAATACAGAATGTAGCACCCTTGCGAAGCGACATTTCTCACGATGTGGTAGATGTGGTATGGCTTCATCAGAGCCACTCTGTTCAGCAGCTGCAAAGAGGAAAAGGAAAACAACCCTGAAAATCATTAATTAGGTAAGCTTATGCTCTGTGTGTCTTTCATGAAACAGAGCCACTTCAGCAGCTTGTGCCAACTTTCAGTGGCTGGGTGTTTTTGGAGAAGGCCAACCTGTGTTACAGGTAGGTTCCTTTGAGAAATGGGCACAAAAGTACCTTGTTGCAGCAGCCAGACAACCACACCTTGCATGACTCAGTCTGCAAAACTCAGTTATTATGCATTGTGAGGATAGCTCACACCACAGCAACATGTTTCTCAGGGACTTCATCTGTGAATGGTTAAAAAAATAAAAATCCCTTAAAGCAATAGATCCCTAAGTCAGAAAGTTACGAAGATTTAAAAAATAATGCTTGACATCTGAATAATGCTTTACCAGTTTTCAAAATGTTTTCCCATATATTCCTTCAGCGGATTAAGTAACCTGCCATTGAGATACAAAGGTGGTAATTAGCAAAGTAAGGACTTAACACATCCTCATCTGTTGAGGGCAGAGATATATTTCTACATCAACTAAATTATAAAATACAAAATTTCAGAAGAACATTCAGGTTGGCAATAGTCATGATCACAAGCAGTAAGGAACTTGGAAAGAAATATTAAATAAATGAAGAAGATGGAATGCTTGGATCTGCACAGGGCATTGCATAAATAGCAGAATAGTAGTAGGGATGTATTGAAAAGCATTTGGTATCTAAGTCTATAAATTTTAGGCTCTGTGCAAGCCAACCATCACTTTCTGTTAACACATTTTTTCCTCCAGAGTGTATACAGTTGATTAGGTTTAAGCTTTTATTGCTTATAATCACATTCCAGACATAGCTTCTTTTTTTATTTTGACATATGATGGGGGTACAGATTTTAAGGTTTCAATAAATGCCCTTTCCCTCTTTCCCCCACAAGTCTGAGTCTCCAGCATGACCATCCCCCAGATGGTGCACATCTCACTCATTATGTATGTATATACCCCCCGCCCCCCTGCCCAATACCCTATTACTGTAGTACCTATGTGTCCACTTAGGTGCTGCTCATTTAATACCAGTTTGCTGGTGAGTATATGTGGTTCTTGTTTTTGCATTCTTGGGATACTTCACTTAGTAGTATGGGTTCCAGCTCTAACCAGGAAAATATAAGATGTGCTATATTACCATTGTTTCTTAGAGCTGAATAGTAGTACTCCATGGTATACATATACCACATTTTATTAATCCATTCTTGGATTGATGGGCACTTGGGCTGCTTCCACAGCCTTGCAATTATGAATTGTGCTGCTATAAACATTCGAGTGCAGGTGTCTTTTTTGTAGAGTGTCATTGGATCTTTTGGGTAGGTGCCCAGTAATGGGATTGCTGGATCAAATGGTAGATTCACTTGTATCGCTTTAAGGTATCTCCAAATTGCTTTCCACAGAGATTGAACTAGTTTGCAGTCCCACCAGCAGTGTAGGAGTGTTCCTCTCTCTCTGCATCCACGCCAGCATTTGTTGTTTGGGGTCTTTTTCATAAAGGCCATTTTCACTGAAGTTAAGTGAAATCTCATTGTGGTTTTCTTGAGGGGCACTCAAGTCAGCAATTCCATTTTCAAATTATCAATTAGAGTGAGCTCTTCCTGCAAATGGCTTACCTCACTCATTATTCTGCCTTTTTCCTAATTGTATCAAGATTGGGGAAAATCTTGCCATTATCCCCATTATCCGCAGTTTTTGTGACTCCGTTATTAAAGTTATGAACATTTTCTAAACTCCATCTTTGTTTCTATTTTTTATTTCTCAATTTATTTTTTAAAATTAATTTTTTCTTAGGTGCTTATCTGATTTCTTCCTCTTGTAGATAATTTGGTATTGCACTGTAAGAATTCTAAACATTACTTGGGTTGTCTTTTGTTTAGCATCTCCAATATAGAGTCATGCTTATTTTTTCCTCAAAGCTTTTGCAATCAACTATCTACGTCCCTTTTCCCTAGTCCTGCCACGCTACCGCAGTCAGTTTTTCTCATTCAGTTTTAAAACAAACTCCCTTTTATGCAGCACTTTTATGTTTCCTTGTTACTTCTTGTACCTTCTCCGGGAAGAAAGTGAAAACATAAGAACCTGTTAGATATACTGATTTTAGCTTGAGTTGGAGCTCTCCATTGCTGTGGGTTCTTTCTTCCATGCCAATGTTAGGATCTACACCTAGTATATCATAGCAAGTATAGCACCAGTTTCCTTTTTGTGGTCATACAGTGTGCATCAATCCTATTATTGTTTTCATTTGATGGCCTTCTATATGATTTAGCTTTCCTGATCATGAATTTCTACATAGCGGATATTAATTTTTTTTTAGAGATCTGAGAGACCAGAGAAGTTTTCGGAGGACATGAAGTGATAGTCATGATGATGATGGCAGTGGTGGTGGTGGCTCAGCTGTCCTGTTGTTTAGCAGCGCCAGTGTAGGAATGAAGAATACCTCCAGGTCTTCTGCAACAGTTCCTAGAGAAGGATGAAGTCACCAGAAATGTGGTGGATGGGATGTGAGATTTTATGCTCCAATATAAAGGTGAAGATCATAAGGATAACACATGGCTCTTTCCCCCTTTGTTCCCTGCCATGGAAGAATGCATGCCAGCTGTCTCAGCTGCAAACTATTAGTCCAGGAAGTTTGACTGTCCCTAGAAATTCCCTGTGGACTCATATGACTTGTCTGTGGCTAGCTATTTTTTTTTCAGTCCTTTTTTTAATTCTTAATTTCAATTATATTTTTATTTTTAAACTTATTTTCTTTTGGGTGATATCATATTTCTTAATAGTATGTCAATGTTTCTTTTTCTCTTAAATATCCAATTACATTGACTTTTTAAAAACAATTTTTTCTTCTTTTTTTTTTTTTCTAAAAATCATGGCTTGTTGGATGCATTGAGTTTTAATATATTGTCACCTTTTGCCAAGTTTTTTCTCATTTAATCTTTAATATTTTGTATTTTTCATTCATCTTTGTCTACTTTTCTCTAGCTGGCTTTTCTACATTTATTTAAAAATTTCACATGTTTTATTGATTCTTTTCTCATTTACCTTTTTAAGCAAATATGTACTAGTCACCTACCGTATGTTAGACATGATTTATCCCTTGTATAATATCTTGTCAGAAATAAGGTAAGATATATTAATATTTTAGACATTTAGCACCAATCTGCTTCTTTGTCTTTCTCTTTATTCCCCCAAAAGATGTTTATATGCAATAATATGTACTTTTAAAAATATTATCTTATTTTAAGTTTTATCCTAAAGACTTACCTATCAGTCTGTATTTATTATTCTGCATCATAAATCTCAAAATCACTTTGTTTTTCCATGCTCTGTGCATTGATACACAAAGATCTGAGATTAAAAGTATCTGTGTTCTTTCTAATCTCCTTCCAAATTTATTATTTCTTATGTGTATTAATGGATACTTTTAAATATTTTTAAAGTTTTCTCCCTGACCTCTTATGTTGGTTTTGTTGATTCTCAGTCAAATCAGGAATGGACAGTGGTCTCTGTGGGCTGTTACATTCTGGAAATGTACTTCAGAAAGCACATCCCAGTATCCGTCATTCATTGCCAGAATTAACTACCCTCAGTATAGTTACTCTTCCCAGATGAATACCTAGTTTCTTAGAACTTAGGGAGGGTTCTTTATTAATCTGATCCTTTATTAATTCAACAAATGTTCCTTGAGTGACATTCATATGTACATTTTGTAAGAGTTGTCAGATTTATTCCTTATGGATATGCTTTACTTGCCAGTGACTCTCCAATGGGGCCAATTCTTTGTCCTCTCCCTCTTCTGTGCACACCTTCCGAGTTGCCACAGGAAAACTGGATTTCTCCTTCTCTTTTTATTCTGTATCACATTCTTCTATTTAGCGTCTTTTTATAATAGTTTGGAGTCTTGACTGCACAATCAGATATGTAGTTCCCTGACTTCCTTTCTGAATTATTGTTACCTCCATTCCACTTAGAAACTCATCCTCTTTGATAAACCAAAATGCCAAGAGGCCTGTCTCATCAAGCAATGTAGTCACATAGTGGCATTTGCTGCAGAAGGAAGACAAATGCAACACATTCCCTTAAACTGTTTGGAAATAGGCCTCTTGGTTTCCATATATTTTTTTTTCTTGGTTAGTGTTGAATCTCAAATGGAATTAGCAAGCTTTGTAACTCCCCTTGATAGCTCTTCCAAAGATGACCCTCTAAGTGAACAATTCTCGCCTGTGTGGTTCAGGCTTTGATCTCCTGGGCTTATAAGAGTTTGTTTTATATGTAAGCCACTCCCTTCTCCCACTATCCTGGACTGTTTCCCTCCACAAGGCAATGCACAGTTGGTTGGCAACTGCCAGCAAATGACACCAATTGCCACCAAACTTCTATCTTCTTAGATCAACCACCAGATTGCAAGAAAATTGCTCACTTTTCCAACTCTCTAGCTTCTGCTGCAAGGACAGTCTGCACTGGTTCATTACTAGGTTCATTACTCTAAATATGTCAGCCTAGGGTACGAAGGGAGATTAATGCTAGGCTCTGGGTGGTTGAGATCAAGTGATCTCATCATCCTCTTGAGACAGTTTTAAGAGACATCCTCTTAAGAAAAATAAAGAGAATGTCTTATATTTTACTACTCTGTCATCAATCTTCTTAAATTTTAACTGGGGAATTTGTATTTCTTAAAATAATTGCTCTATGTTTAAATGGGCAAATGATTTTCTTTGCAAAACCACCTTGCATTCAGTAAGAACTGAATAACAACTTGGTGAACGTTTGTGACTCTCCAATGTTTGAATGAACACTGAGCATGTAATATTGATGAGAGATTTTGTCTATGTTGGAAAGTCAAAATATACAAATTCAAACATATTTTTGGAAATTCAAATGCAACAGAATCATGAACATACACTGATAACTAATGAAAGTGAGGAGCTCAGTTCATTCATTGACATCTGAAATAATAAGATTTTAATTATAGCTAATTATTCTTCTTGTTTATTGCTTTATTAACATTGATAAGGACACCAATATTAAAGAGGTATTTTATTTAAGTTCACCATGTCAAATGATCATGGATTATCTCAAAGTTAAACAAAGAAATTTCACTTCTGTCACTATTTTATTGAAAAATTCTTTTATTTTAGGAAGATATTGTTTTATTTTTGGAGGATCAAAGAACAGCTCTGTTATTTTACAAGATTAATGTAAGAGAATTTTGACAACTTGTTATATATCTATGCTAGTCCTAGTGGAGAATTTCTGAAAAAGAAGTTTGTGATAGAGTAAGTTTGGAAATGTATGCATCTTTATCATGGAGATACAGTTGATATAACCTAGCATATTAATGTTGTAACTAAATTTTTAAAGATACATGTCTTTCCATGAATTATTCTCTATTTCTTTTTTTCTTTTGCCCCAGGAATTCCATATTTTAAACACATTTTAAAGATAGAAACCTATTCATCTTTTTGTTTCAAGCAGTACCTAATAAAAGAACCTAGCATAAGTTCCTGTGCATAAGTACTTGTTTTTGAAATTAATATTTACTTAGTGTCTTTATGAATACAGCTGTTTTCTTTGTCACGATACAATTTTATATCAAGTGTACATTCTATCCAATAAAAATAGTGAATCATTTAGCACTAGCAAGCTTCACTTTTTGATTCTCAACATTGAATCATTTCATTATTAATTCATTAAAAATAATTTAAAAAATCCAGTGTCAAAATTAAGAACAATCATATTTAGAAAGGATGGAGAATACTGCATCAGGCATCAGGAGCTGGGTTCTAGTCCCAGCTTTACTCACCTAATTATCTTGGGTAAGCAAATTAACTTCCTCAAATACCAGTTTCTTTATTCTTGCCTCTAAGAATATATATCAGGTTTAAATTTTACTATACAATATGGGGTGTAAAGAATGTCATTCTTTTATTTCACCAAATAAAATTTAATTTGTTTTAATATCCCCTCCTATTAAGCAGACAGGAAATTCAACTACCACCATTACTGGGGATTCCCACCTCCTCATCCTCCAAGGTTATATGAAAGCCTAGAGGTCTTAAAAATTCAGGGGATTCATGGAGGAGCTCTGTCTTTACCAACAGTAGTCAGAGATAAAATGCTCATCGTCCAATCTGGCTGATCCCTTGAAGGCAGTGACTCTGCTTCCTTGGGGGCGAAAGTAGGCATAGCAGTTTTGCCTTGGCTAGAAGTCCTGAAACTTTTGGTCTGGCCCCCAGGGCATGACACTGTCATGCTCCCTGAGGTTCTGCTATCTCCTCCGGCAGCATTGTGCCCAGATAGTGGTTGAACTGTGGCTATGAAATCCTAGTAGATAACTCATGGGACATCATCAACCATATCCAGGAAGATTTAGGATGTTTTTTCTTAGAAGCCCCAAGTAAATACCTTCTGAAGTTTCATGGGCCCAAATGGAATAGAAGCCCACCTATGAACTGATAAGTGTGGTTATAGCAAGGTATAATACATAATACCTTAGACATCCTCTCCCCAATCTCTAGTGTGGAGGAAGGGTGAATTAGGAGACACCCCCCCAAAACAAGGACTCTTTACCAAAAGAAGAGAAAACCAATCTTAGGGGATATGCCTGCAATGTCCCTTACACTGATGTTCATAATTATAATTCTAAATTATATAAATAAATAACAAGGAGTATAATTTAGCAATACAATCCTTAAATTTCTTGACATTTCTGAAAAGTCAGCTTAAATGAGGAAACATTTTAGTTAATTTAGATGTTCACATTAGTGGAATATTTCATTTCCTGTCAATGCCTCACTGACATGTCTCACTCATAATTAAATCTTAATTGAGAAATTCCTGAGATTATTTTGGCCAATGAACCACATGTAGGAATTTCATGAGATGACATCTGACATAGTGAGAATGATATTCTTTTATGTCTTGTCTAGTTATTCTTGAAAATAGCATGGCATTAGTGGCTTCAAAACCTTAAATTATGACAATTCCCACCTCTGGTATAATCTTGACTTTAAAGCCCATGATATTTGCCTAAATTAAATTAAATAGAGTAACTATCAGGTAGGGAAAAAATCTGACAAAAATGAACAGAAATAGATAGGGGGAAAGCATATATAGTTTCAAAGTAAGAGTTACTGGTTCTCTTTGCCTTTTAAAATGGACTTAAAATTGTGCATTTTGTGAAAAAAAAAACATGCAATAAGAGTAAAGTGATATAAAGAAGGCAGGATTATTTAAGAAAGAAAAAAAGGTGACTAGCAAGGGATAAATATATATCAGGGTCATGGAAGATCCACTCAGAAGCCAATTTACAATTGCTGTAAATATCTCTTTGGTGGCCAGCATTCCATAAATGCTGCACATAAACACACTCATTTTTCAATGTTAAACAGTTCCAGAGTTATTTTTAAAAGATATTTTCTCAACACATGAAGAAGCTTAAAGTTACAGCATCATGAAAATATCCCTTGGTAGATTCATGTGTTTATCATTTACTTTAGGAATATTTGTGCTTACAGTTTTGCCTCCATAAGCTGCATTTTAGGTGGTCCTGACTGAGCATTGTGTATCTATGGAAAATTTTAATTTGTTGAGGAAAATTTTTACAAACACTGAAGTTAACTTAATCTTGGCTTTTCTGTCTTGCACTTAATTGAGCTATTTTGGTAATGAATAGTCAGAATATTTTCTACTATAATAAATGGTACAACATAATTACAACTAAAAATAGAAAGTTAAATTATAAAAGTTTGTCTTCTTTGTCTCTGAAAACATTTTAATTTATAGAAGTGTGGACTTTCTTCCCTTCATGCCAGCTCATATTCTTGTACATTAGAAGTGCCTTCTAGTTCTACAATTTTTATTTAATTTAAATAGTTTCATACTTGCCAAAAAGTTACAAGAACTCTGAGAGCAAATTGTAGATAGGATGCCCCAGAACATCTAAAAATTTCACCCACACAATGCTGGGTGTGAAAGGATGGTTTTCTATTTCTATCATTTCCTCTATATTAGTTACTTGTCATTCTACCATAAGAACTTTCTCTTCTCCCCTACTTATTTTTAATTTATTATACAAATATGAACTCCTGAATCAATTTTTCTTTGATTCAGTGGTAATCTGTTACCATCATTATTTATTCTGATGCTCAATTAGTCCCAGATATATTCAGTGGGAGCCCCTGCAAGCTGACTTCTGGGCAGATTTGACATTTAATTCTTTGAGCATTTAACAAATTTCTCGCATAAGATACTCCAGGCTCATCTTGTATTTTTCCTGTTAATACTTCAACTTTCGGATCAGTCACTTCTCTAAGGTCTTTTCCCCTTCCATATTTATAAGCTCTTTTGCCAACCATGAGAAAATTGGTTTCTCCATATGGTGGTTTATTTGCTCAATCCCTATCTGTAACCGATTTCCATAATTCTACCAGTCCCTGCTTCTTTTCCTTGTTTCTTCTCAGCCATCCCTATAACCTCATGGCTCCTCCCTTCACACTATTGCCACCCCTGCCAGCTATCATGATTCCATGACTTTTTAACTGATATGATTTGACTTATACAATTTAACAGTGGAGTATTGTTTGAAAACCACTGTAGATTTCTAAAGAAAAATAAGGCCATATTGGTTGAGGGCTAGCTAAGTGCCAAAAGAAGATGTTTGTTGATATATTATTTTTTTACTTCAGAATATTACAGGGGTACAAACATTTTGGTTACATGAATTATTTTTGTACAGTTTGAATCAAAGTTGTAAGTGTGTCCGTCATCCAGATAGTGTACATTGTACCCATTAGGTGTGAATTCTTTTAAAGATCACTAACTTTTACCATCTCCTTAGCAGACCTACTAATAGGAGTCAAAAAATCTTCTATTTTACTAACCAAGTACTCTAATTGTAATTTGAGCCCTATTCTTCTATTTTGAACTTTCACAGGAAACACATACACACAAAAAAACATACACATACACACACAAAAATGTGCTTGGCTCCTTCCCCATCAGCTTTTCAAAAACATATAAGGATCCAAGTCACCCTTTGACTTCCCTTCTTAATGTTAAGTGAATACTAATTTCTACCATATTTCCTCATAGAAGGCATTTTGTATCATTTATATTGTTTTAGGGACTGTAAGGGCAAGAAGAAAACTTAGAAATCATGTAGTCTAAACTATTAATTAAATATGTAAACCATTAACTCCAGACATTCTGGTGAATTTCTGGAAATACAGTGAGGAAATAAGACAAAAAAGGATTCCGAAGCCTGAAAATTTGATCCCATATTTCATAAAAGTGAGTGTCAAACTGGCCCTGGATTTCTCAATTCACTTAATTTTCATCTATCCACTGTATTATTATATTTTTGTGCTTTCCTTGGATTCCCTCTGGTTTCTTAACCAGATGTTATAAACTTTAGCCCTATGGATAGATTTGGCCTAAACAGGCTCAAAATTGTTTTTTGAATCAGTTGTCAACATTTGGAGATTTTACATAAAACTTGGAATGCAAACTTCTTTTGAAAAATCAAGTTAAGTAACACTAGTTCTGCATCCCTACGTGGCAATAACCAGCCGGGATCAATATCTACTGATCACCTTTAGAGAGGTTGTAGAGCAGGGGGCCTCAAACTAAGGCATAGGCTGCATGCGGCCCACCGAGGACATTTATCCAGGCCACCGGGTGTTTATGCCACTGCTGCCTGTCCTGCTTAGCAGCCAACTCCTCCCAGACCCACAGTGTGCACATGTGGAATGTGCCCTGCACTCTCCAATGGCCCTCCAATGGTCTGAGGGACAGTGAACTGGCCCCCTGCTTAAAAAGTTTGAGGACCCCTGTTATAAAGCCTCCATTTAACTAACTCTACTACTACCCACAGCTTCATACCCAGTTTGCTTTTTCCACCCCTCTTGCTTAGATTTCTTTTTTAATTCTTTTTCTTTTTTTTAAATTGAAAGATAAAATTGTATATATTTATCATGTTTATTAATCTACTTCCCCTTCCCCTTGCTTGGCCTTTTTGGGCATTGGTTTACAGTTCTGCTTTAGACTCTTAAATCCCAGTGAACAAAAAGTTAGCTACTGAGCACATTGCTAACTTTTATGTGCCATAGTACTCATAGAAAATTCATGTAACAAATTTTTTAAGTTGAATCTTCCATAATATCTAATACAGTCATGGCAAGACTTATAATAATAAATTATTGGTAACAAGATAGGTCTGATTCACAATTAGCTTTGCTCTCTAAGAATTCCATATTTTAACTTACGTGCAATACATTTTTTTGCTCCCAGGTTTTCATAATTTGATTTTGCTACACAAATTCTATAGTATTTAATTCACATGGATTCCATTCTAGTTTTTAATGAGTTAACTAAAAACTCTGATCTCAATCATATTTTCTACAAGCAATTGGATTTCCCTTCACATTCTAATATTTTGCACTCCAGGTGAGAATCTGTGCTCAGACAAGCCTAGGTAGAGTACTTTGGTACACTCCAAAATGGTCTTTATCTTTAATAAGCTTCTTGTGTACCTGTTAGCATTGCCAATGTACTTTGTTGTTATTGTTGCTAAGGGTTTGCTTCTTAGACATTCAGATTAAATAAGCTAAAAAAATAGTTTTCAGATGATCTGTAGGATAACCTTAGATTAATGGTGTATTTCTCATATGTTTTCTACTTGGATTTATGTGTGAGTGATTGTGATACTCTGCTAATTCACTGAGAATAAAATAAAGACATGAGGTATTAAAAATCTCACTGTGGAGGAACTGAATATAGAGGTTCCATTCATCCACATTATCCATCTTTTTCCAAACAAAAGGAGTTTTGGTAGATGATATTTCTTAGACTGATAGAATTTATTAGTTCACCTGAGAGCCTATATCACTGTCTTTTTCAATCTGAATTATAGTATTCATGGCCTTGGATCAATTACTCACTTAGGGTTTTCCTTTAATGGTATCCCAGGTTTAGTCTAGATGTTTTGGAATTTGTATACCAAGATAAAAAGAGCCAATTTTGGTCTTGATAATATGAGTAGTATTAAGTAAATACATGTGAAAATTTCACCAAAGTTAAAATTTGTCCATTAATGTGAATGTTTTGTACAACTTACAGAGTTGTAAAATAGCACCCATAGATAATGCATAGTTTTCCACTGAGGCACAACTTTTTTCCTATACTTACTTACATTAACAAAGTAATATCTGCATTCCCCACCCATTTCTTTGCTTTCTTTCTGGGGGCTTTCAGAAAATAACAATAACTTAATCAGTATTATTTCCAACACTTATTAAAAATGTGACTTTTCAAATGACAATTACTCATGTGGAAACAGAGACATTCCAAGTTTGAAATTGAGCATTTCACCTAGTTTTGCTTCATGAGATTTTATCTGATCTAAGAAATAAAAAAATTAAATTAAAATTTTAAAACAATTAAAAGTATATGTGTTTACCTGTAAAAGGTGTCTTATTATTGGGGCATGGATAATGCCAATGAAGAAAAAGAAAAAAAAATATTCGCTAATCAGAGATCCTAATTAAAAGAGAATTGGAATAACTGTAACATGGTTATAACAATATGGAAATTCCCTTTTGCCAAAATATACTTGGCTCCTAAAAGTGGGGAATGCCTGCATATTTGTTTAATTTTTTAAATTCCCTTTGGGCTTTGTCTTATGATAAAATGAAATTGTCTATTCATTGTGTTCTTCTATCTGTTGGTTTCTTCTCTTTCCAAACCCAAAGGGCATGTCTGTGAGGGTCTTACCTATTTGGTGAATGAAGAATACATTTGTAATAAAAGGTTCTTTGTTAGAGGGTGGGGCGATTTCACAATAAAGGCATTGGCATTAAGATGGTAAACTTTGTGAGCTTTTTCATGAATAGAGACTGCCAATGACTTTTCAAATGTCTATATAAATGTTCTATGGAATTTGACCAGAACAATCTTGGTTTAAAAAAAAAAAAAAAAGTGATATTGGCTGAAATCACCTTTGAAACTTTCCATTACTGAGGCCTCCGCTCCCTTGAAACACTCATTTATACCTTCCTTCAAGGGCCAACTATTTCTTTGCTCTTCACCAGATTTCATATTCCACGGCCTGTTTTGTTAGGCTGGGAACCCTAAGGTTTCTTGGTGTCCCAGAGCTATCTCTGCTTTATGAGTCTATCCCATTATACAACATAATTTACTCCTTCTACATTTCATCTCTTCAGAATCAGATTCTTCCACTCTGGACCTTCAATAGTTCCAAATGGATAAATATTTCCTACCCTTGTTTCTACTAAGATCAGTAACTGTTACTTCTCTAGTCTAAATATGCTGTTATGTAAAATTCTATGTCCTGAGTATATCTTCACCCTTTTTTATTTTGAAAATCTCCAAAAATGAGATAAGGAAACTGGTAACCAAACCATGTTAATATATTAAGAAAAAAGTAATACTTTTCTAATTTCACAAGCAGGGGAAATATATATTGTATAAATAAGTGTATGTATATATAACGTGTGTCTGTCTATTTATCTCTATGTTTACATATTCTCATTGTACGTGCCCTTTTGAAAACCATATCTTTTCTTCAGTTATTTTATTTTCCTAAAACATTGTTTTTTCTTGATATTACAATTCTGTAATCAACATTCTTATAGGTATAGATTTACTAACAACATTTAAGCCAGTTCTTTGTTGTAAGATTTATCTTATGATTTTTGGTTAAAGTAAATAATTTTATAGTTGATGTGAATGATTAAAAATCATGCTGCTTTGCAGTTATAATTCATAAGCATCAAATGCAATCATGTTGCATGAACTCTTTCCCAGAAATAATTCATTAAACATTTATGTTTTCCTTTGCATTATACTTGTGTTGAGGTTTTAAGATTATTCTCAAAATTGTAATCTAACTAACTCAGAGGCTCTGAAATGATTTTTATTGGTTTTATCCCTGCCTTCCAAGGCCACTATATAACTCAGTGATGACTGCGAAGAAAAAAAGTGAATTCATAAAATTTGTTTTTAAGAGTCTCTTTAAACTTCAACTTGAAACCTGAGCAATCCAGTGAATAGCGTTGGCCTTCTTACTTGTTCCTCACGTGTGTGGAATACCTTTGCCTCCAGATTTTTGCAGTTGCTATTTTTGCACTTCCTTATATCTAATTTCCTTACATTTTTCAGTCTTCACCAAAATGTAATAATTTCAGTATAGGCTTCCCTTGGGAAACTGACTAAAAGTGAAAAAAAAAGCTACATTTTATGGACTAGAATAAAACATTTGTTTTAAATGTACTATTTTAAAAAAATATTGGCCAAGTTGACATTCCCCATGTAAATAAAACTACTTTTTCAGATGAGAAAAATAGATAATTTGTTTAAAATTTCAATGCATTGTCACCATCTAACATGTATTTTTATTGACTGCTCATGTATCTTTTCTGTCTCTTTGATTTGAACATAGGCTCTACAAGGTCAAGGATTGTTTGTGTTTTGTTATGTCTGATTCTCTAGAGTCAAGAGCAGAGCCTGGTACCTAAATACTTGTGAAATGAATATTTCTTGAGCTTTCTAGCCCTGGATCAGCACCAAAAAGCACACTTGACTAAAAAACACTGGGCCAGCTATTATGTTGATTAGGGAAATTTGCCTTCCTTCTCTAAGAGAAGGCCCTATTATGTCAGCAGTTTCCAACCTTAGGTTCCCAATGGTGGTCAAGAGATTGGACACTTCCCAGTATTTCAAAAATCCCAGAAGAAATCATTTTGTACACCTTTGCAAAGATTAAACCATTTCTTCTCCCACTGATCAGTATGGGGGAGGGATAAAGGTGTGAGATGGGTGTAGCTTCTGTCAAATATAAATATATTTGATCAATTAAAAATGGGAAAACAAATTATATAATAGTTTATTTGTCCTGAAACTACATCTTTCAAACAATTTCTTATGCATGTATTAAAAAGGTTTTTAGTGGTGAAAATATGAGGGCTCCCATTTTATCTGTTCAATTGAGAATGTACATTGTAAATATATAATGTGTTCTTTGTATAGTATTAAAGTGCTATGGAGGCATAATTTATTGACTTTTCCTGGACTTTAAATTGTTTGTAATCTACTTAGAATAATAGAGGATATATAATGATAAAATTTGATAAAAATGTATACTAAAATATATAATTTTACTTATTTCTTGTTGCATAAAACACATAAATATCATATATAACTATAGAAACTATATACATAAATTATATATAACAAAATACATCTCTAAAATATAATATTAAAGAAAACCATGCACAGCATACAAAAGAGTTGATTGAAAAATATTGGCTAATTTAAGTTTCTGCCTTTAGAGTATTCATTGTCCAAAACAATTTTAAGAGATTTGAATAGAATGTAATCTCTCTTCTGCTAATTCAGGATGACCCTTTTGATGATTCAGATGTATATTTATGAAGATAACTACTTTATACTGTGTGCAAAGACCATCCTGGTGATTTTCACCTTCTAGTTACTTCAGTTCTGATAAATGGAAGAGCATTGTATAGATGGCACCGCTAATCCTACAGGTGAGCCCCCTTTTGCTAAATAAGCAACAAATCAGCATCCTCATGATAAGATCTCTAAAAATCTGGGATGCTGCCAATTTACTGCTCAGATAATTACATTTTATCTGTCAATATCCCTTATGTAATTACATTGGGATAAAATCTTAATTGCCCATCCATTAATGTTCTTTCATTTCATCTTAGAAGTATTAGCATTTTTGTAATTCAGAAAATAATTCTAAGGAATAGTTCTGAGCTTCCAATATGATCTTGAGTAATGGAAATCTTATGCAGATGAATATTCATTCTTCTCTAGCCTTCCAGCATCCATATCCCCTTATTCTGATAACAGTACAACAATTGATGCTAGTTCCTCTCTCAGTCTGTGGTCCAATCAGGATGGTCCAATCAGGGTGGTCATGTGACCCACTCGGTATTTTTCTACTCCTCTGGCCTCAGTGATTAGTTCAAGGAAGACAAGTTACCTAATTAACTCAGTCTGAGTTCATTCATTCATTCAATTAACATTCAGTAACTACTCAGTGACAAGCACCATAGGTTTTTGGGAACAGTAGTGAAAACAAACAGAAAGAGTTCCTGTACTCTAGGAGCTTAAATTCTAGTGAAAATGTTTTCTGTGGTGAAAATCATTCTTTTTTGGGGAAAAAGACATTCCTTCATTCTGCTAGACTTAGAGCTCTGAACATATAAATCTGGAGATGCTGAAACCTAAGAAATAATCCCAAATGGAGAGAAACACAACTGAAATAAAAGATAATGAGATTGAGCCTTGGATGCCTAAAATCAGAATGTCTATAGTTGTTATATGAGTCCTTAAATATCTAAAGTTAGCTCGACACCTGGATTTTCAGTGATCAGAGTCAACTAAATCTTCTTTTGGATTAATTCAGGTTTAATGGTATTTTAGTCACTTGCAACTGGAAAAATCCTAATTAGCCACCCAGCAGTAGTGATCTAGGTATAATGTCACTGCAATTGCACCCTCCTGTGTTTATGTGTGAAAATGATAAAAACAGACCTGAATATGCAATCCATGGGTTCCTTGTTTGGTTCTTAATTGGCCTGGTTTAGCCTGAAGAAGAAAATGTCAGGAAAGCATGCTCTAGTGTTGGTGTTAGTTAATTTTGCTAGAATGAGTCAGGTACAGTTTGAGGTAAGTTACACTTTATAACAGTGGGTTTTAATGTTTTTAAATAATTTATGACAAATTTGAGAATCTGACCAAATCTATAGCTGTCAAATCCTTATATACAAATAGAGTCAAAATTTTTTCCATACATTTTCAAATTTTCCAAAGACCCTCAAACAAGTCATGGTAGTTCTAAGTTTTATTTTTGCGTCCTCTGTATTTTAATATATTACTTGTCTAAAATTTTCTATACAATTTACTCAATATCCAGATATTTAAAAAAAAATCTTTCCTATACTTGCTGCATGTTCTTATACTTTTACTTTCATCACTCGTTGTATTTATGTTGTCCTGCAGTTTGTGTACCTTCCATGCACTTCACACTACTTCCTGTCCCTTGTAAAATAATGACTAAACTTTTTTGTAGCACTTACTAAACATGTTATAGAGCCATCTCATCTGATCCTCACCATAGCTTTGTGATGAGATCCTATTATTGCTCCCATTTGGCACATAAGAAAACTAACCCTTAGAGGTTAAGTAACTCATCCAAGTTCAGTTAATTAGTAAGTGGAAGAACTGAGTCTTGAGTCCAGACCAATCGATAGTGTACTTAACAATTCTGTGCACTCTCCTGCACTCCTTCCTATGTATTTTCTGGTTCCAATCTGTGGGATTTTTTTCTTTACCACATATACGTGTTTCCCAGTTCAATGCTGCTTTCTGTTCAAGTACAAAACTGACTCTTTCATTCTATCAATCTACTTTTGAGTTTGCCTTCCAAGTGTTGCCGACATCACCATGGAGGGCTGCACACATTTATTGTTGTTACTCATTCTTGAATTATGCCATATGTAGAAAACACTTTATTTTATATAGTAAATGCTCTTGTTCAGATCAGAGAGCACTGCATTCCTGGGAGTGTCAAAGAGAACACGCCCATGGAAATGAAATAAACTTTCCAGTTGTAATGCTTTCTGTGTTTCTACATTAATTTGACTGCAAACATAGCAAAATGGCCAGATTTTAAAGACTGTCAGAGACTAGCAGAAATTTTAAAGTTTTTTAACCCTTTCTGCCTACATAGTATGAGTCACATACATGCTTGCAGTAGTTATCAAATTATTTGCCATCACTTTGAAAGAATATTGCAAAGTCATGGAATTCTGAAGTTCAAAAATGTTAAAGATCTGTAATTCGACACTATTTACTGAGCATTTCCTAAATGGCCATGACTGATTCTTTTTGTAGTAAGCAACTCAACATTTGAGTATTAAAATATTTTAGTATTATAAGATGAAAGAGAAACAATCCTGTTACTAAGATATCAACTCTTCTTTGACTTCAAAGACCTCTGAAATTATAGGATCTTATGGGCAATTTGTTCCCAGTATCCTGAGCTCTTAATTCATGTATAACATGGGCCCAGTTAGACTTAAAAGTAGGTGTAAAGTGAGGCATCTCCTGATGTCTTATTTATTCCCAAATATCTCCCTCTCCACTGGTTTGTTGGAAGTGACTTCCTTTCAATCTTCCCCCATATTACCTGCATGCAATTTGTTCTCTTCTGTTCTAACTCCTGAATTCAGGTTTTTTTCTGGCTAATAAAGGATCAATAGCTTTCTCAAATAAAATGTAGATAGACAAGTTGTGGAGAGAATGGAAAACAGAGTTAATAAAGTGTTAGGTATTTTGGAACATCTTGCACCAAATAAAGATACCAAGTACTCAGAAAAGAAAATGGTAGACACAAAATTCTCCTACCTTACAACATTGCCTAATTGTCTAGACCTGGCCCTCTATGACACAAATGAGGTGATGTCAAATGCTGCATCGCTGGCAACCCTAATTATCCTGTAAAATCATTGCTCTTTCTCTATAGCTACACTGTCCTATAAGGTAGCTACTTGCCACATGTGGCTACTTAAATGACTTAAGATACAAAAAAATTGACTCCTCAGTTGCACTAACCACATTCCTAGTGCTCAACAGCCACATATGACTAGTGGCAACCATGTTGGACATCACTGAGATAGAATATTTCCATCATCTCAGAAAATTCTATTAGAAAATGCCATGCTAGTGTTTCGCTAAACCAGTACTTCTCAAATTTTAATAGGCATAAAAATTTGAGGATCTTGTGAAAATGAACATTCTTATTCAGTAGGTCTGGGACATGGTTTGAGATTTGTCATTTAAAAAAATCTTTTAAATGATAAATACTAGTTGCACATAATTTTGGGGTACATGTGATATTTTGATACATGTATATAACATATAATGATCAAATCAGGGTAATTGGGATATCCATCACCTCAAACATTTATCTTTTCTTTGGGTTGAGAACATTATAATTCTTCTAACTATATTGAAATATGTAATAAACTATTAACTATAATTTTCCTACTGTATTACTGAAAACTAGAACTCATTGCTATTGTATAACTGTTTTTTTGTACCCATTAACCAATTTCTGTTCATTCCCCCCCCACCCTCTTCCCTTCCCAGCCTCTGGTAGCCAGCACTCTACTCTCTTCCTCTATGAGATCCACTATTTTACCTGCTATGTGAGTTAGAGCATGCAATATTTGTCTTTCTGTGCCTGGTTTATTTCACTTAACAAAGTGGCCTCTTCATTTCTGACAAGTTCCCCCGTGTTCCAAAACTTTGAGTATGGACATCATAATTTGAGTTGCAAGGTTTTACACTACACCATAAGGTAGCTTGTCTTATACTGGTATACCTTAATCACCAGAAGCTTTAAAATTCTGAAGATCAGGAAAAAAACAATTAAACCAGAATCCCTGGAGAGAAGACCCAGGCATCTATATTTTTGAGAACTTCCCAGATGAATCTAATGTGCAGCCAAGTTTGAGAAGCAACGGTATAAGGGAGTGGTTCTCAACTTTAGCCTGCATTAGAATTACTTGGAAAATTTGTTAAAACACAGATTATTGAGTTTCTGATCCAGTAGGTTCAGGGTAGGGCCCGAGAATCTGCATTTATAATGAGTGCCCAGGTGATAGCAATGCTGTTGTTCTGCCACAGCATGGGCATTACCTGGGAGGTCCTTAGAGAACAGAATCTGGGGTCCTACCCCAGACTTACTGAAGAAGAATCTGTATTTTAACAAGATCCCTAGGTGATCTGTACATTAAAGTTTGAGAAACTCTGCTGTAGATCACTGTGGGTTATCTTTAATCCAATTGATAAGGACATTTTGAACTTGTTATAGAATCATTATTGAAGAAACTGAACATAACATAACCCACGTGGCACAAGGTTAACTTAATGCAGTGGTTCTGAAAGCATAGCTCTCCATCAGCAGTGGCAACTGTGTACTTGTTAAAAATGCAAATTCTCAGGCTCTATCCCAGACCTGCCCTGGATCAGCTATTCTTAGGGTGGGGCTTAGCAATATGTTTTAACAAGCTCTCCCCATATTTCTTATGTATACTCAAGTTTAAGAACCTTAACTTAGTGGCTACAAGTGTGGGCTCTGGTTTAAATGCCAGTTCTGCTGCAAAAGGATGACCTTGGGCATGTTAATTACCTCAGGTTTCTCCTATACAATGAGAATGAGGATTATAATAGTACATACATCACAAGGTAGTCATATGCATTAAATGAGAAAACACATGAAAAGTTCTCAACAGTTTCTAGAAAACGTAAGTTGTATAATAGTATTATTGTTGCATAATTGGCATTTTTATGAGAGCCCACTGCTTATGGGAGGCAGTGAGAGTGGTGCCCCAAACTGCCTACAGTTTGTAATTTTGATGGTGTCACCTGGGATCTTCCTGGATCATCCCACAGTGTCTATTGTCAATTCTGTTACTACTAAACCACGTAGTTCACCACAGAAATAAAACATGACAGCCTATTTGTGTTTTCTTTTTGGGCCATATTACAATTTTCTAGAATGTGATATGGTTAAATAGGCAAATAAATACTCAATATCGGAGAAAATATTTGCAAACTATGTATCTGACAAAGGGCTAATATCCAACAGGGGTCCTCAAACTTTTTAAACAGGGGGCCAGTTCACTATCCCTCAGACCATTGGAGGGCTGGACTATAGCTTAAAAAAAACTATGAACAAATTCCTATGCACACTGCACATATCTTATTTTGAAGTAAAAAAACAAATGGGCAAAAACACCCACATGTGGCGGGCTGTAGTTTGAGGGCGCCTGATCTAGAATCTACAAAGGAACTCAACTCAGCAAATAAAAACCAAACAACCCCATTAAAAAGTGGCCAAATGATATAAACAGAGTTTTTTTCAAAAGAAGATAGACAAATGGCCAAAAAGGATGTGAAAAAATGCTCAACTTCATTAACCATGAGAGAAATGCAAATTAAAACCACAATAAATACCATCTGACTCCAGCAAAACTGGCCATTAAGTAAGATGTGCAACGTTTGGGGGATGGACATGCTTGAAGCTCTTACTCGAGGGGGGAGGGAGGCATGGGCAATATAAGTAACCTTAACACTTGTACCCCCATAATACGCTAAAATAAAAAAATAAAATAAAAATAAAAGAATAAAAAACGATATAGCACCACACACACACACACAAAGTCAAAAACAATAGATGTTGATTTAATTGCAGATAAAAGGGAGCATTTATACACTGTTGGTGGGAATATAAGTTAGTACAACCTCTATGGAAAACAGTATGGAGTTTTCTCAAAGAACTGGAGGTAGATCTACCATTCAATTAAGCAATTCCATTACCGGATATCTGCCCAAAGGAAAAGAAGTCATTATATTAAAAAGATACCTGCACTCATATGTTTATGGCAGCACAATTCACAATAGTAAACATATGAAATTAACCTAAATGCCCATCAACTAATGAGTGGATAAAGAAACTGTTTATATATATCATGTAATACTACTCTGTTATAAAAAATAATAAAACAATGTCCTTTGAAGTAATTTGGATGGAACTGGAGGCTATTATCCTAAGTGAAGTATCGCAGGAATAAAAAATAATACCACATATTCTCACTCAGAAGTGGGAACAATATATCCATGTATCAAAAGTCTACTTTTACCCCCTAAATCTATTGAAATAAAAATAAAGAAAAAATAAATAAATTTTGATAGATATTTTCAAACTGTCTTTCAAATGTCCCTTCATTTGAAATGACATCTTTATCTTAAACTTAATTTTCATATACAAAGAAATATACCTATTTCTTGACTATTTTTCCCAATAATAATTTTTTCTATCCCTGTATAAATATTTCATTAATTACCAAGCATCAATGTATATTTTAATATCTGTTTTAATACCTGTAGGGTAAGTCTGATCTTTTATATATTTATTTTAATAAATAAAATGCCTTTTCATCTCTGAACATTCTTTCTTACAAACTTTAGAATCATTAACTTCCTCCACCTAAACTCAAGGTTAACTTCACCTAAAACACAATAATATATTTAATAACATTTAGATGTATTTGCTTTGAATATATCCAAATTCAAAGTATAATCTGCATAGGGCATTGCATGGATTTGATAGACAACAGACCTATGTCACTTAGATATGACAAGACATTACTTAGTAAAGTACTTGGCACATTTTAGGCAATTGCTCAATCATTGCACGAGGAAGAAGAGATCTTACTGCTAGCTTTTAAATCATATATTTTAAGAATAGACAGCCTCCTTGTAATGATCAGTAACATTAGAATTTTGATTATGTTCTGTCATAATTTATCTCTAAAATTGTTCAGAATGTCCTGTCTTCAAAATTCTTTAACATAAATGTATGTTTTAAAAGTTTTGTCCTGAAATATGGGGCAGTACATATTTCAGCTATTATTTTTCTACTACAGTTGCCTGTCGACTTAAAATTAATGTTAAAAGTGATAATTTTAATTTTTTTTAGTAATTTAGGTACAATTAAATGTTTATATTAATCAGATTGTGTTATATATTTATTCATCTCAAATGAAAGGAGGAAAAACAAAGAAAAAGCTTTCAAACCTTCTGGCTATTTCCCTAATGACACTTTTTATTTCAGGCTTCAAAACATTTTCAGGAAAATTTTTGCAGGTCTAAGAAAATGCTGCAAAATGCAAGCCTTTTAAATGAAAATCTAAAACAAAACAAAAAAAAGCTTATTTCTTTTTAATAAATCCTGTTCAAAGGAGGTACTTTATTTCTAAGTTCTCTTATGCTTACCATGAACCTAAGAGAAAAATTGGCAAGTGAAGAAACATAGGCAAACAGATGCCTGGGCTGTGTAAAATTAAACCAGAATAGGAAAAAAAATTTCTGTGTATTGATACAGACTAGGCCACAAATTATAAAAATCTACCATTTTATATATTCAATTTTATAGTTTCAAAGGTATTATCTACCTAGAAAATTCTAAGAAAAGTAAATAAAGAAATTAGACAATTAACTACATGAAAATAAAATAAATTCCTTAGCTGATGTAGCAATATGTATTTCATTTAACGCCCTTTGTATTTTTAATAAAATTTTTGTAACATTGTGCCAAAGAACATTTTACACTTCAGTCATCTGTGTGACTAATTCAAAATTGCATATTCTTAAAATTAGAACGTGTTGTATTAGTTTGTTTCAGTTTCATACCACTAAGATACAGGATGTCACACTTTTAGAAAAATAGAAACAGAAACCCAGTGAATGGGAAACTCTATGGAGCAGTTTCATATTGTGAAATACTAATAAAACATTATTGCTTCTTGTTGATGAACTTACACACAGGGGAGAGTGGAAGAAAGGAGGCAGAAGAGAAAACTGACTCAATAGCTAGCATTTTCTGCACAGTATGAAGCACTTACCATACACTACCTCATCTATAAGAAGGTACTACTACTATTCCCATTATACAGATAAGGAAACTGATGTCTAGTGAGGTTAGATAATGCCCTCAATTTCACATCCAGAAACAATCAGAATAGAATCAGGAAGACTTAGCCCCTAGACAATAGTGATGTGATAGACTATTCTGGTTTACCTTTGAATTATTGTATTATTTCTGGAAAATCAATTCCATCAATCTGTATTCAGTAAGTAGACACTTATTTTATTACTATTGACTCCAAATACCTTTAGGTCAGTTAATATGATGTATATGTATGAGTGTATGTGACGGGGAAAATAATGTGAAGCATTCCAAAGAAAAATACAAATAATTTCTTTCATGACCACTGTTTCAGGTAGTTTTATGTCATAATTCTCCTCATTAATGTAGAAAATTGGGCATATTGAAAATTTAAACCTTCAGGAAACAGAGACAAAAGTATCTCCTGTGGAATTTTTGTATTGCTAATCCACAATCTGTATAAGATAAAAATAAGTGTATCTCACCTTATAAATTAAGTATAGTCCAGGAATTTCCATTTTTTCAAATTTAGGGATGTAAGGTGTAATGCTTTAGAACACAGTTTTGGTGTCAGTAAATCTAGGTTAAATTTCCATTTTCATCACATACTCTCTGTAACCTTGGGCAAAGAGCTTAATTTATGTAAGCCTCAACTTTCCTAGTGGCAAAATGAGAACAAAAATAGTACTGCTCTTATAGGTTTCTTGTGAGTGTTAGACAATCATATATATGTAAAGCAATTACCACCTACTCCTTTGCAGTAAGTTCTCATTAAATGGTGGTTATATATGTGTTCATGGATCTCTGTGATTAGGTTCTATAATTTTTAATGAAGAAATAGTAAAGTCCAATCATAGTTCTAGAGAAGGGTTATACTATTAGTTATGTTCACCTTACTAGGAGACCCTTAAAAACTCTTTTTCTTATGGCTGTAAATCACTGCCCCCCATCTCAATGTAACCTGTGGCCATTTTCTGGTAGCTGGGAGGAAGCTGGGGACAAACCAATGAACCTGTGGGACTCCTCGAGGTAATGCCAGTGGCTTTCTTAGTAGCTGTGGCATTCTCAAGCACAGAAGTGATTAGTGGTGAGTGAGTGGCACTCCAGCAGGGATTGAAGACTAAAGGCATCTGCTTTATATCTTCAATCATAGATGCCTCTTGCCCTCTAATTAAGACCCAGTTGAGCAGGGTCTCTAGGGAGCCACCTTTCATACCCTCACCCTCCTCTTAGCCTTGTCAGAATCATCCCCTATCAGTCCACAGCCATACCACCCTGAACGCACCTGATCCGATATGTTCTTGGAAGCTAAGCAGGGCAGGGCCTGAGTTAGTACTTGGAAGGGAGAATCGATCCCTATTGTGAGCTTCACTGTTATTGCCTGCCAATAAATGAAAATGCAGCTGTAATAATACAGTTATATTTAAATACAGGTTTAAATGTCTTTCAAGATTGGCAAGGAAATATTTGGCAATTTATTTTCCAATTCCCAAACAACCAATAAGTTATTTGAGTATTATTTAATTAATTTATTCTCATTCTTTAAAAAAAAAGAAGACAGAAGAGAGGTAAAGGGTTTTGAACCATTGCTGTGATTCTGGGTGACAGAAAATTGTGTGACACAAAATTCTACTCATTGTAGAAACTGGAAACTAATCCATCTGTTACTTTTAGTCATTCTTTCTTTCTAAGAAAATGGTGTGTGATGAGGTCACATGTGCCAGTGGGTGGTGGCTTCATCTTTAGATACACAAATAACAGATGTCCTGGACTTGCTCAATTCACTGGGAAAGGCAACAATAACAGCGCCAGCATCCATGGAACAGCAGGTGGATGTCTTGAACAGCACAAGAATAATCAGGTCTGGATAATCCTGCAAGTAGGTATTCATGGCCCTTCACTGTTTTTTGTTTATTTCAGTTGATTTTTTTCATGAGGATGATTTGGCATCTGTGTAAAAATTCAGAGGAAACATGCTGCTAGCACAAGAAACCATTTTTAGAAAGAGTCATTAAATCAATATCTGGCTAGACCTGGTATGCTCTCATGTGATCTCAGAAGTGGTGGTACAATTACCGGGTTTGGGCCAAGAAGTACCAGCTTGAGGTGGTAAAAGAAGTAGGTGACTTCTTATGTGGAGGGATGTGTGTGTGTGTGGGGGGGGCGGGTCATGGGGTGGGAGGTATCGTGCAAGTACCTACTTCATCCACATTCTTATGATGTCCCTAGATAAAAGAGAACAATAGTTGGACAAAGCAGCCTTGGTGGTGTTACGTGGAGATCAAGAATTTCTCTTGTAAATGAAAAAAATCCCAATCACAGCCACAATCTTTGTGGCTGATGTGGCAGCACTGAAACTCATGTGTTGGCTGGGACCAGCTGCTGTTTTGCGACGACTGTGCCTTTCTGTATCACAGCTCAGTTTCCCTTTAATCACAGAGCACCCGATGCTTCTTTGTTATTTTTTATTATGACTATTATTTGATATTTATTTAATACCTCAAACTGGTAGGTTCAATTCCCAATTGAAAAGATACAAAATCTATTCTAAAGAGAGGACCTCATATCCTAAGGAAATATGCACTCCCCCTTAAAATAGATCACGGTCATGAGTACAGGGCCGTTGATGATGTCTCTGGTGATATCACTGATGTAGCAGTGCAGAAGAAGGTTCCACCCTCAAGCTGCTTGGCTGTGAGGTTGGCTTTGCCACTGAGTAGCTCTGCAACCTTGGGCAAGTGACTTATTTTCTCCATGTCTCAATTTTTCCATCTGAAAAATGGGATAAAAATAGCACCTTCTTCATAACTCAGAACAGATTATGAGATCTGCTTATGACATATTCAGCATAGTTCTTTACTGCCATGTAGCAAATGCACAGAACATGGCAGCTATTATTGTAAAAGCTTTATATCCAAAACATTGAATTTGTAAAAGGACAAAAATAAGAATAAATTGGTGTTCATATTTATGGTAAGAAGGTCCTTCCTAATGAAATTGAATTACAGACCTCACCTATCAGCTGCCCTAGCAGTACTCCAGCACCTCCTAAAACAAAAATCATCAACAAACTCACTCATCAAATTTCAAAATGGTGGGTTGACTCCTTGTGTGCTTCCACCCTTTGGAATAATAATAGAAGTTGCTGAGATGTCCACATCCCCACTCGAGCCCTTTAAATATACATCTGCAGTAGAATCTGTGTGCTGTTACATGACCTAGGGTACCCTTTCAGGGAGCTGTTTTATTTTCTCCTAATCTTCATCACTCTGTTGCTTTGCATGTAAATGAGTGAATTTTTTTTTTTTTTGTAAATATTAGAGGTCAGTTAAGATTGCCCTTGTGACTCCTTTGTGTAGTATAAAGTAGACCCTCTGGGGAAATGAATCATGCTCATATCTGGTTAGCTGGCTTCTGCGGGGGAACATACAATAAAAATATTGACTTTCAAGTAGTCTTCCACACCCTTCTTGCTCTTTCCCCCCTCTAGTCTCCACACTGCGGCCAGAGTGTAGTCACTTGTTCAGGATCAGCCTTCCATGCCCATGTGTAAGCTCCAGAAAGACACGGACTGTGTCTCTTTCCAGCACATTTTATCCTCAGGGACTAGTATGGTGCCTGATTCATAGCACTGTGCTCATTAAACATGTGGTAAATTAATAAATGAATATCCAACTGTTAGCTAGAAAAATAAAACGTGTTGAATACCAACATCAGTTGACTCGGAAGCAGCCGGCCAACTCTTGCTAAAGAGCTGTGCAAGTACTCCCTGAAGAATTTATTTGTGAACTTTTGTGGCTTAAGTATGTGTTGACTGATGAATGAAAATTGATGAATAATATTTTTGACTATCAAATTACATTTCTTTTTCATTAGAATTTATACAGAGCTAGAACTAGAATGGACTACTCATACACACAATTTCCCCCTTCAGATACTTTGTCAAATAAATGGTTCATGTAAATGGAAGTGAAGAGTTAAACCAACTTGGTAATAGCCTTTACATTGCCCTGTTTGTTTTGTAATGGATAACTATTTTTTCTTATTGTACATGTGATAAATACCCAAGTGTTGTGAAATATTTTGAAAATACAGATAATCCCTTTCCTAAAAGGAAACACCTTCCATTTATTTTCACCCAGAGATAACTTAGATGAATAATTGACATCATTAGTTATATATATAATTTTTTATTTAATAGTAAAATTAATTTTACTAAAATTGTTTTTATCATCTATTCTAGATATGATATCTACATTAAAATTAAACTATATAAAACACTACAAAGAGGAAATGAAAGTTTCATGTAATCTCATGTTAACACTATAAAGAGGAAATGAAAGTTTCATGTAATCTCATGTTGCAGAGCTATTCTACATAAAATCTGGACCATCGACCTATGACAGTCTATTGCTGTTACTGGTTTGATAGGAGATGAGGAAAGAAAGAATAAATAAACTTTAATCACAATTTGATAACTTAATTGTAGTTTTTGTCACAAAGGATTAGAAATAATAATAACTTCAGCAAAAATTAGTCCTTTATCACAGATGCATTGAGAAGCACTGGACTGGAAACAGTTTGGTTTATATTATTTCAGAACATTCTTAATACATGTTACCATAGCTATAGCTACAGTTACATCTTTATATCTATGGTTATATCTATATGTGTGCACATATCTATCTACCTATAAACACAGATACATACATATTTATTCACAAGATATGTTTATTTAATATGTATACACAAAGCTATACAAATATATTTGTTAATTTTTAACAAAAATGAAATTCCAAGAATGAAATACACTTATGGCATATATTTTTTCCTTTTAAACTTAAAAATAGCTGCAGGACTTTACTATGATGATTATTTCACAAACAGATGGCTGCTTTATAAAGTCAATAACACATTTTCAGCAGGGCCGAGGTGCACAGTAAAATTTCACATTGAAATATGCATTTAGAACTTACCAAAAGACAAAAAAACAAAACCTTTGAAATCATTCAGTATTAGAGCTGGGAATCCAGAGAGTGGACTCAGAATCAACACAATCTCACTGCCTTATTTTATAGGTGAGGACATTGAGATCTATGATATATCGTGTGTAAGGTGTATAAGTTGGTAAGTGACATCATATCAACCTGCCAACTTGTGTGTTGGCAATGTTCCATGACTGGATTGTAAGTTTCCAGGATCCCAGACCAACACCTCTATTGTACTAAGGAACTGCCCATGGAATATCTGTTAATTGTAGACATTACCACCTAGCCCCTCCTGGTAACAATAGGTGTTGGTTTCAAAGATGAAAGTCAGAGACAGTCAAGGGTAGGTTGACTCTGTCCTTAGGGACAATCTCAGGAGATTGTCTATGTTGACTATTCTTCTTTGACCAAGCACACTCAGTGAAAATTCCCAGGAAAGTCTCAGGAATCCTAAGTCTACACAGCCAAACAAGATAATGCAGATATAGAAAAACATTTTGCCAATAATTTATTTGACACGTCCTTTTCTTTATGTGAACACAGTGCTGAATTCTGCATTGGAGTAGAACTGGGCAACTGATTTTGCCTACTATAGACTTATTCTAGAGAGGAAAAAAGTTTTGCTTATAGGCCGGGCACGGTGGCTCACGCCTGTAATCCTAGCTCTCTGGGAGGCCGAGGCGGGCGGATTGCTCAAGGTCAGGAGTTCAAAACCAGCCTGAGCAAGAGCGAGACCCCATCTCTACTATAAATAGAAAGAAATTAATTGGCCAACTGATATATATAGAAAAAATTAGCCGGGCATGGTGGCACATGCCTGTAGTCCCAGCTACTCGGGAGGCTGAGGCAGAAGGATCACTCGAGCCCAGGAGTTTGAGGTTGCTGTGAGCTAGGCTGACGCCATGGCACTCACTCTAGCCTGGGCAACAAAGCGAGACTCTGTCTCAAAAAAAAAAAAAAAAAAAAAAAAAAAAAAAGTTTTGCTTATAAAAAGTTGACTTGACTCTTAGTTTTCTCAGAAGTCTTACATTCATGAAAAACCATCTTTTCTCTCTCTCTCTCTCTCTATTTCCCTCTCCTCTGAAAGAAAACCTAATATCTATTTTATGTATATATATTAGGTGACAATTCTGGTAGGGGAGTTTGACATATATTCCTACTAAAAGAGTCACTGATTTATTTTAAATCTGCAATAAGAACTCAAATCATTAGTCAAGGAGCTTTGTTTTTCTTGCCTGCATTGCTCTATGAGATAGTGACAAGATCAAGCCAATTTATCTCAATTCTGAGGGACTTTTTATCAGTCATACCTGTATCATCCAGGAGCCATCTGAATTGCTTCACATTAGGTCTGACTCCAATAGGGTCAGCCATCTGATATAGATCATTAATCTCACACTTCAAAAGAAGTAGAATTTCTGTGGGAAGCTTTCACATCTGGTATTCTACTTGCTGATTTTTGCAATCCAAATCCTGATAATTGATTGCCAAATCTCTATCATCACATACTAGGCCAAGCACAGAGAAAACAAAGTTGTTTTTTTTAATGTCCCTTTGTATTTAAAAGGGTGTATAGTTCTGAATCTTTTTTTAAACCAAGTAGCTATTTATAAAAAAAAAAAAAAAGAAGCCACAAGGATACATAAACTAAATAACAAAAGGAAGTCATCTGTGAAAGAGAGTATTATAAGGGTTGTATTTAAATTTTTTCTACGATAGCTGTTATTATTTATTTAATTAAAGTAAGTCTTTAAGAAGTAGAGTATTATATATATAATTCTAGTCATTTAAATAATAAAAATTTTAATGCAAAGATTATTTTCATTTAAGGAGAAAATTATTGTGCTTAATAATTGTTGAGCATGTGGTAATTATAATAGGGAAGGAATGAAATACATTTGAGCTTTTTCTCCAACAAACCTGGGATTAAAACCCTGGCTGTATAACATTGGTAGGGTTACCAGAGAAAATACAGGATTCTAAGTTAAATTTGAATTCCAGATCCCAAATATTTTTAGTGTGAAAAATATTTTGAACATATTCACATTAAAATTATCTGTTGTATATCTAGAACTCAAATTTAACTGAGAATCCTATATTTTTATTTGCAAAATTAGGCAACTATGATAATTGGATCTTAGTTTTGTCATATGTCGAAGGGAGAGAGTATTACCCTTATCATTGGTTGCTCTGAGGATTAGAGAAGGAAATATCAGAGATACATTTTCCATGAAGTTAATGAAGCTAGCATTTCACCTCTCCTGCAGGAGCTGTATGCACAGCCCTATACCTAATTTCATGTTCATAATTTTCTTGAAGCTTCCCCATCCCCCAATTATATAAACTTTGGGGCTCTCAAAACTTTCATTTGCTCTTGGAAGACATATTGGTATTTACTTAGTAGCTTGCACATAGAAGGCACTCAGTAACAATAAGCCCCTTTTTCTATCATTAGGTATCCTATGAAATTGAGTTGTCTATTGTAAAGAGGACAGGTGACAGCCAAATGACTGTACTCAAATCTGTCTTCTGTATCGCTAAGTTCCAAAGTGTCATCCTCTAGAATGTAGCACGAATTGCTCCTCTATCCCCAGATTCCTAACCCCTTTTCCATGTATTATAATTAGGGGAGCATGGAAATTTCTAAAAATCTGAGCATTTGTGTCTCTTATTTGATGAGAGCTCTGGAAAGCCAAAAATAAATAATAATAACTGAATCTGATTACTTGTTACACAAGGAAATACTATGATGAATTTGCAATAAATGTTGCTCAAGGCCCTAGGCAGGAAACTCCATTCCTATGAATTTAGCTCCTATACAAACTGCCAGACTCCACCTCTCCTGGAATCAAGTATACATATGCAGGTAACCAGGCATTTCAGTCTCATTAATCCTAAAACCTCTTATTAAATATGATAAAGACAAACTATCCATTCCCTCAAATTTTGCAATGCTATCATTTTTTTTCTCACCTTCTTCCCAGATGTCTTGATTCCTACAAATAGCTACTAATCACTGTGTCTATGTCATGAGGAACCATGGGAAAAATTTCTCATGTATCACAAGAGCAGGAACAACTGAGCTTTTTCTCAAAGCTGTGTTATTTTGGGAAACATGGCTAGTCTCATGCCTGATTGTGCTTTCAGAATGTGTTTGCCTGGGTTATTAGAATAATCCCTTTCAAAATTATCATCCACATTACCAGCCACATGTAGGAACCTAACAGCACCTGGGTGTACTGTGGGCACCCACCTTTCTCTGCCCTGATTTTTTCCTAATATTTCTTATTACTTTAGTTTCCACAGATTTTTCTGTTTTTCTTCCACTGGGGAGTGTGTGTATGTGTGTGTGTGTGTATGTATGTGTGTGTGTGTATAGAGAACTACCTCAAGTTTTCTTTTCAAAGGAGAGGTATTACATAAGCACATAAATAAATAAATATTTATTTAGCAGCACCAAGAGAATATTCTGGTTAAACGTCTGGTCTGAACTTATTTGAATCAAGGGTATTGGAGGTCTGACTTTCCCCAATTTTTTATTCCCTAACATTGTATGTGGGTATAAGTGGTAGGTGACATATTATTTGCCAAAATTTTAACATGAAAAGAATACTAATTGCAATTATATAGGAAGTAAACAAGAGAGTGAAATTAGACTTGATTTAGTTTGGCACTTATGAACAGGTGGAATGTGGGTGTTATTTGAAGGGATAAAGTTTGATTTATTAGGTACTAAAGTAGGTCAAGAAATGTTTTCTTTTCAGTTCTTACCACCCCCAGGTGGAGGCCAGCCTAGAAGTGGAGTGTGCAAGAACAGAGCTGATGGCTCTTTGCAAGTGCCCACAAGAGTATAATTATATGGATTCCAAGAAACTAGTAACCCTCTTTTATTGGCGGCCAGGTAAGTCAACAGAGACTCAGAAGAGAGTCCACTCTTGGTTTGGGAAATAACTTAGACCAAGAAATGAATCACAGTAGAGAGGAGACCAGAGAGAGGGTTGTTTGTCCTCCTCTCATGAAGAAGAATGAGTTTTCCTTACTGTCTGGAAAAAAACAGGATCCTTTGCATTCAAACATGCATTTCTCCCTCCTTTTTTCTGCTCAATAATTCTGGATCTCTCTTATAGAAGAATATTGACAAAGCACACTTGATATAAATTTTGTATAACAGTGATCCCTCAGCATTTATGAAGAACAAATTTCCTGATATTTTGACTAAAAAGTAAATTTTAATATTTAAATTTTAAATTAATTTTTTAAAGTAACCAAAAAATGTACATTTTGCAATTATTTTTCTCAACAGGGTTGAAGACTGACATGAGTTTTAATGCTGTTTCATATTGTGTTGATAATACCTAAATTTGCAATAGAAAAGGCAATGGATTTTTCTTAGTCTCAAGACTATTAACTGAATATGAGACTTGCAGAAAAAGAAAAAAAAATGGCATCTTGGAACCTGAGCATGTAACCACTATGAGGATTGTATTCTATTCCATGAAAAGGAACAGTTTTTTAATAGACTAGTTTTTTGAAACTATGTTGGAAGGAAAGGAAATTCAAAAGAGAACATTCTTTAAAATAAACCATTGGACTATTGATCTGTAAAGGATATTTGCTCAAAAAGGTGACAAAAATCAACATGATTTTGTTTTCCAAGATTTTTTTCCAGCTCTTCACAACAGGTGCTTTCAGGGCTTCGGCAGAGTTTGATACATGCACCTAGGCTGGCCACTCTGTGTTCATGAGCTTGTGCAAGCACTGAATTCAGGCACGGATGTTCCAGGTTGCTTATTTACCGAACTGCATCAAAAGTCTACCTTCCTTCTACTTCCACTATTACTTAGAAAAGAGAAATGAACATTGTCATATACCAAAATTTACCTATCACTGTATTTTGTTGTTGTTGTTACAGAGACCAAAAGGAAATATAATAAGAAAGCACAGGAACTTGTATTTTCCTAATATTCTTAATAAAAACGGAAGGTGGAAATGTCCACTTCATGGCTTATTAACCTCAGAGATATTATTACTAGGTCTCTAGTAATTAAGGGTCTATATTTACACTGGTTGACATTGAACTGCCTGAAGTCTGAATGGGAAGATAATTTTACAAAATAACATCTATGACTCCACAGTGTGCACAGTGGTATTCACTGGAGCTTCTAGTTCATGCGTCCTTGGACTCCTTCCCTCCAATTTCCAGACCAGAACTGAGGTTTGAGAAATGCTGGTAGAATATCATAATCTCTATTTCAGGGAAAGTAAGATTGAGTGCACATATAAAAGCAGATACTCCCTTCTATGCTTCATAACTTTCTTCCTTTTTTTTTTTTTTTTTTTTTTTGAGACAGAGTCTCGCTTTGTTGCCCAGGCTAGAGTGAGTGCCGTGGCGTCAGCCTAGCTCACAGCAACCTCAAACTCCTGGGCTCAAGGGATCCTCCTGCCTCAGCCTCCCAAGTAGCTGGGACTACAGGCATGCGCCACCATGCCCGGCTAATTTTTTGTATATATTAGTTGGCCAATTAATTTCTTTCTATTTATAGTAGAGACGGGGTCTCGCTCTTGCTCAGGCTGGTTTTGAACTCCTGACCTCGAGCAATCCGCCCGCCTCGGCCTCCCAGAGAGCTAGGATTACAGGCGTGAGCCACCGCGCCCGGCCAATAACTTTCTTCTTAATATAGATTGATAAAGGCAGGCTTCATTTTTAATAATTCAGACTTATTAGTATAATTCAGTTGCCAGCAGAAGATCTTCTTTAAGCTCTGTTGACACCAAATGGACTACCCTCTATGGCAAAAGTTCCATCGGCAGACAAGCATATATAAACACATTTCATTGTGATTAGATCTTCATAGGAACTATAATATAGAAGGATTTGGATTGATATGTTAAAATAGATATGAGAAAGTTGAGGCTCTATTTATTTAAATAACTTGCCTCAGTCATTTATATTAAAAGCAGCAAAGCTTCGACTCAAACCCTGGTAGGTGGCCCACCTTCTAATACTATGCCCTATCATTTCTGTTACACAGCCTCCTCTTCATTAATAGATAAAACAGTCAATATAGTTATTTTACTGGTTGCTGTTTTGGCTACAAGTTGATGTCTGTCTGTTGAAAATTGTTCACAATGAGTAAATACCCTTTGAGAAGCTACGCTGGCATTTAATTAACCTGCATTGTTTTAACTTTTCTAATTTTTTTCTCATCTTTTAATTTAACATCAGAAGTTCACAGAGATCTTAATGGGTTAAATGTAATAAAATAGTTGAAAAATTTCAAGGGCTACTGAAGAAGCCTCCTTGTTTTATATGATAGTTATCATAGTTCTTCTGGAGTTGCCTCCATGTTGGTGATTCTATGACTCGTCTTTGTAGATTGGAGTTATCAACATTCCTCAAATATGGAGATTGTAGCATTCTGGGAGGGAGTCTTACTTTAGCCTTGAACCCAAGAACACTAGAATTTGTCCTGTAAGAAATGGCCTTAGGATAATAAGACAAATTACATTAAAATTTTACCTTTAAATTCAATTCATTTTCATAAAGCTCTTTGGCACAAGGAGTATATTTAATGCCCCTTTAAAAGCCATGGATGTGAATAAGTGAAGTAAAACCATATAAAGAAAAAAGATTCCAACATTATTATTCCAGGTCATTACTTTTCACATCAATTTTTATGCCTTTTAACCACTCACCCATAGGAGTCAAGACTAAAGACAAGATTAGTCATTGTAACACTAGAATTTGAAAGTGGATTTTCTTTATTAACATAAAAGATAAAGCCTGCTATTAATAATCTTGTCTTTCTTATAAATAAGCCAATATTGTCCTAGGCCATGATAAGATTTGGTCACTTGATTTCTTGTTTCTAGTTTGTATGACTCTATGAAAGACAAGATTATTAAATAGCGTAAAGGCAATTACTCCCTGTAAAGAACTTCTCCCATCTCATCTCTCAATGTCTTCAAATAAAACATGCCATTTTGCACATAGGTTAATGGAGCTGGAATGTCCTTCAAGGTAAGGAACTTTGGTGAACAAGTAAAGTTGTGAAGTGATGCACTTTTTATTTGTTTTTAATTAAGAGAGACTAATGGTATACTTTTCTGTTTAAGATATACTAAGAATGAAATTTGAAGATTTGTAGTCTAAATTATTACTCCTTCAGAAAATACTAATTGTTTTTCATGTTTTATTTGAGGATGTAGGTACTATGTGGCCATGAATTCAAAACCATATTCTTATTTTTGCAATTTGAATTTTAATTTGATCTCAAAAGACTGATTGTTAAGGATGCACATGGTTCTTTCCACTGATTTTCAGTATAAAGAATTATAATGGGGACAGGATAGTGGATTAACATAAAAATTAAAATACAAAATCCCCTTGTTCTAATATAGTAAAATAAAGTAAAGGCTCTCATTCTTAACCACCTCTTCCTGAAACAGTGCATAATTCCACCATTTGTTCTCCTTAAAAGAAAGATTTGGGCTGGAGAGAGACAGCTTAAAGTAGTCTCATTGGCTGCTCAGCTCTCCAAGTAGGTAATTGCAGAAAGAAAAGACAATTCTTTGATCTCAGTAAGGTGCTAATTTGTAAGATTTTTGAACTGTTTGGGCCTTAGGAAGAAGGGATCAGTACGTAAACAATGGCATTTATCTGGCAGCCTATTACTGACACATTACTATCTTAGTACTTATTCATTTACACTGGTGTTTGAAGACAGGACTATGTGTCAATAAAGGAATTAGACCAGACACCTCAGTCCATCAGGTTTATCTCAGTTTGCTGACAGGAACAGTAGGTGACATTAAGCAACAGAAAACACTTCAAAGTTTCCTATCCTTGGTTTTGCAACGAAGACAAACAACGTTTACTGCTTTAGCAGCAACAAACAATGAGCGAAAGACTGCAGAGGGAAGATGAAAGAGCTCACCAAATTATCAAACGTAAAGCCTGCCCATACCCTATTTCGACTCAGTGCCTGAATTTCATTAGAGAGATTTTTTTTTTTCCTAAAAAGCTTCCAGTGATAAGTAATGTTCCTTTGGACCTCTTAAAAGAAAATCCTCTTGAGAAGGATGGTAGGAAATAAGCAGATGAAAAAAATTTACCTGACTATTCCAGCTTACTCTTAATTAAAGATTTCTATATTCTAAAGATTTCTATATTTCAACATCTTTTCAATAATCAATCACAGCATGTCTACTATACACTAGACCTGTGTAAAGATGACACTATTACTTTCACAGATAACACTTGAAAAAATATTTTCTAGCGTGAACAAATAAAAATACATCCCCAATTTCTTACTCTGTACATCTGAATTTGGAATTATTTGGCAGTGTTTGGGTATGTTTTATATACAATTTTGTTAAGTTTTTAAAGTAGAGGTTAATTAGCTTGTTCAGTACATATTTATTGAATGCTTACTATATTAGTCCTTGTTCTAGCCCAAGATACTGCAGAGAACAAGATAGACTAGTCACTAGATCCTTGCTCTTACATAGGTGACAAACAAAAAACAGGTAATTTTGTGATGCTAAGAATTATGTAAAGTGAGTAGAATAAAGTGATGTGAGAGTGACTGGAAAGAGATGGAAATAATATCAGTAATTAGTATTATGTAATTAGTATTATGCAGTGGGTGCCTGTGAAAATAAACTGTAATGATATGAAGTAATAATGAAGGAAAAGAATATTTAGGCAGTGGAAGCAACAGATAGGACAAAATACTGACATGCTGGAAAAACAGAATGCTGACATGGTGAGGGTAGAAGGAATGTGGGAAAGTTGGAGAGGAAAACAGGAGGCAGATCATCTTGAGGAAGGGAGGGTATTAAGAGATGAAGGCAGGCTGGGCGTGGTGGCTCACGCCTGTAATCCTAGCACTCTGGGAGGACGAGGCGGGCGGATTGCTCAAGGTCAGGAATTCGAAACCAGCCTGAGTGAGACCCCGTCTCTACTAAAAATATGGGTATATACAACCACAATGAGTAAGATGTGCAACGTTTGGGGGATGGACACACTTGAAGCTGGTACTCGAGGGGGCAGGGGGTCATAGGCAATATATGCAACCTTAACACTTGTACCCCCATAATACGCTAAAATAATAAATAAAATAAAATGAAAAATAAACTATGAAAAAAATAGAATGAAATTAATTGACCAACTAAAAATATATATACAAAAAATTAGCCGGGCATGGTGGCGCATGCCTGTAGTCCCAGCTACTTGGGAGGCTGAGGCAGGAGGATCACTTGAGCCCAGGAGATTGAGGTTGCTGTGAGCTAGGCTGATGACATGGCACTCACTCTAGCCTGGGCAACAAAGTGAGACTCTGTCTCAAAAAAGAAAAAAAGAAAAAGAAAAAAAAAAGAGATGAAGGCAGACAGGTAAAGGAGATCATTTTGTGTAGGTGAATTCAAGTCCCGGTTAAAAGAATTCAGAATATACTCTGCTTAGAAGGTATTCTACTTTTACTAATTGGTTGCATCATTTAACCTTGTTAATTTCTCCTTCCTCCTGGAAACCCTTTGTTACTTGGCTTTCAGATACCGTACTCACCTGGTTTGCCTTCACCCTCACTGGCTACTTCTCAGTCTCCTTTGCTGGCTCCTCCTCATCTCCCAGCTTACATTGCAGTGTCTCTGGGCTCTGTCTTCAGACTTCCTCCCTTCTCTATTTACACTCATTTTTTTTTTGGTGATCTCCCCCAGTCTCATAGCTTCAAATAACATCTGTAACTAAATGACTACCAAAATTATATCTCTAGCCTCTACCTCTCCTTTAAATATCCAACCACCTACTTGGCATCTTTGCTTGGATATCCCATATGGATCTCAAATGCACCCCATCGCAAACCAAGTTCCTAATATTTCCCCATCCAAACCATTTTTTCCCTCAGACTAAGCCAGCCTTTCAGTCAATCAGACTAAAAACCTTGGAATCATCCTTGATTCCTCTCTGCCCCACCTCACAGAGTTGAGCATGTTTTTTAGCTCATCCAATTCTAACATCTCACCTAAAGCAGTGCAGTAGAATTTTTGTTTATTTGTTTTGCATTTTTTTTGAGACAGAGGCTCACTCTCTTTCCTCGGCTAGAGTGTTGTGGCATCAGCCTAGCTCACAGCAACCTCAAACTCCTGGGCTCAAGTGATCCTCCTGCCTCAGCCTCCAGAGTAGCTGGTACTATAGACACACACCACCATACGGTAATTTTTTCTATTTTTAGTAGAAATAGGGTCTCAATCTTGCTCAAGCTGGTCTCAAACTCCTGACCTCAAGCGATCCTCCTACCTAGGCCTCCCAGAGTGCTAAGATTGTAGGTGTAAAACACTGCACCTGGCCTGCAGTTGAGTTCTAGCTGGTCTAACAAGGGTCACCTGGGCCCTTGTTCTCTTTCAGGTAATCTTCACCACAGTACCCCATGTTCCTTTTAAACCCTAAGCCACAGCACGCCTCTTTCCTGCTCAACACCACACTGTCTATCAGGCCCTCCATAACCTGGCCTCTGTCCTTTCTCTAACTCCATCTCTGATTCTCACCCCCTCACTTACTCTGCTTTTTGCTGTTCCTCTGCACTTTCTCTTTCTTCTTCCCAGAATGCTATTCCCTCAAACCACACCTGGTTGCTGCCTTACCTCCTTCAGGTCTTTACTCAAAGAGCACCTTCAGCTGGGTGCGGTGGCCCATGCCTATAATCCTAGCACTCAGGGAGGCCAAGGCGGGAGGATCACTTGAGGTCAGGAGTTTGAGACCAGCCTTAGGAAGAGTGAGACCATGTCTCTATTAAAAATAGAAAGAAATTAGCCAGGCAACTAAAATAGAAAAAATTAGCTGGGCATGGTGGTGCACACCTGTAGTTCTAGTTACTCAGGAGGCTGAGGCAGGAGGATTGCTTGAGCCTGTCGCGCCCGCCTCGCCAGCAAGGAAGACGCGGCAACTGGAGTTCTTCTGACAGCGCTTTATTGGGGAGTCTGAAGATGACTAAAGCGGAAGACCCCGAGGAGCTCTCGGAGCAGGCTTATATAGGCACTAAGTACATTAGGCAGAATCTGATTGGCTCACGCAAGAGCCCTCATTAGCATACTTGCTGAGAGACAGGAAAAAGCCCCTACACATGCGCGGTTCACCCTGTTTATCAGTCTTGTGGTATGGGTGTGACCAGGAAGTCGGCGCCATCTTGCAATGGCGTTAACACCGCGCCCCACATGAGCCCAGGAGTTTGAGGTTGCTGTGAGCTAGGCTGACACCATGGCACTCTAGCCTGGGAAACAGAGTGAGACTCTGTCTCAAAAAAATAAAATAAATAAATAAATAAAAAGCACCTTCACAAGGAGGTCTTTCCAGACCACCCTATTTAAAGTTCCAACTCTTCCTCCTACCAATCTCCTTGTCTAAATCCCTGCTCTATTTTTCTCCATAGCACTTATCACTATCTAACATACTGCCTAATTTACTTTTTGGTGGGTTTATTACCTCTGCCCCTTCATTAGAATGTAAGTTACATTTGCCGGGGATTTTTGTCTGTCTTATTCATGGCCATCTCCCCAGCAATGAGGATAGTGCCAGGAACATGGTAAACAGATAACAATATATGTCCAATTAAAAAGTGGGAAACTATGGAAAACCTTAAAGCAGGGAGTGACAACATTTGACTGTGCTTTGAGATGATCATTCTGACTACTGTGTAGAGAATAGATTGGAGGGGTGGGGTTGGAGTTGAAAATCGAAATAGAAACACCAATTAAGAAGCAAGAGAGGTTGTCCAGGTAAGAGATGATGGTGGTCTGGACTAAAGTGATATTAGTGGAGAATTTGGGAAATGAATGTTCAAGCTGTGTTTGGAGGGATGATTTGATAACATTTATAATTGCTTTATAGCCAGAATATTCCTGGATATTTTTGTGTTGAACACAGCTATATAGCTTCTCAACCTGATTGCTTTTCTCCTTATATAAGGGGTATTCAAACAAATGCTGATGGATTGGTTGGTGTGGGAAGGGTTTAGGGAATGATCTGGGATTGTGCCTGGATTTTTGGCTTTGGTAACTGGGTGGGTGAAGGTGTCATTTACAGAGAAGAAGATCAAGATGGGGGATAATTTTAGAAATTGTTTCATTTGAGGGACCTCTTAGAAATTATGGGCAAGTGATAAGGAAGCAATTGGTTATATAAGTATGGCCTACAGTAGAGAGGTCAACTATACAGATAAAAATTTGGAAGTCATTATGTGTAAATGGTTTTTAAAACTATGGGGCTAGATAAGCTAATGCAAGAAGTCTAGTTAGAAAGGATATGAGGGCCCTGGAACATACCATTTAGAAATTGAGCAAAGGAGTTAAGTCCAGCAAAAGAGGCTGGAAACATGACATTTATTGTGGGGAAAGACTTTTAAAATTATCTAGATCTTAGAACATGGGTGGGCAATCTATAGCCCATGGAGAACGTCTAGTCCAGTGCTGGTTTTTATATGGCCCATGAGCTAAAAATGGTCTTTACAAATGAACAATTGCAATTAATTTAACATTAAGGGATACTAAATTTGAACTCAAATTAAGCAAAATGTTTCTCAGAAAAGAGGATTCCATTCTTCTCATTAGTAAACATGCATTATAAAAATATACTCAATTATTATATTTCAAATTTCATCAGTTAAAAATCATAGAGATCTCTCTTTTTTTGCTGTTTTCTCTTTTATCCTTCATTTTACCTCTTTTCCCACAAAGCTTAAAAATTTACTATTTGGCTCTTATAGGAAAAAGTTTGTTGACCCCTGATTTAAATGAATTCTTTCATATTGCTGAAAGATAAACTCAGGCCTAGAGAGTTTAGGTTATTTTTCAGAGTTACTCAGAGGGAGAGCTAAGAAATCTAGGCCTGAATTTCTGGTTGCATTCCTATTCCAATATACCATTCTATATCTCTGTTGTATACACAACGGGCTAGCAAATATTTATATCACAAAATAAGAAAGAAAAATAATCATCTTTTGAAATATTTTTTCAATAAAATACTAAATAAATGCAAAAAAGTTCCAATGGAAGAATATACTCAATGAAAAGGACTTAATTTAGTGTTAATTCAAAGAAAACCATTTGACATGTTCAATTGAAATGTAGTTGAGAGAAAGCCATCTATTTGACTTTTTGGTTTGTAAAAATAGCATGAAGGATTATGACTATTACCCAAATAATTCATGTAAAGTAATGTGTGAAATCGTAAATATTTGAGTATATATTTTTTTCTTGTTTGTCTCCCTAAACCAGAGAATTAAGAATGGATGTCAGGGCACGGTACCAGTAGGAAATCATTTTGGGCATGGGAATTAGTAGTTGGTACCATTTTTTATGTTGTTTTGCATTCCCCAAATGTCTTCATTCCTTATACACTGAAACCTCAGAAATTTCCCATAACCACCTTTCTTATACATTTACCATTGTGAGTTTTTTATTGTGGTAAAATAGACATAACATAAAATTTACTACCTTAATCATTTTTAAGTGTACAGTTCAGTAATGGTGTGTATATTCACCTTGTTGTGCAACCAATCACTAGAAAAGTTTTTATATTGCAAAACTGAAACTCTATGCGATTAACAACAACTCTTTATTTATCTCTATCTCCAGGCCCTGGCAACCACCATTTCATTTTCTATTTCTATGAATTTGACTATTCTAGATACTTAAAGTAAATGGAATCAGATAGTATTTGTCTTTGTGACTGGCTTATTTCATGAACCCAATGTCTTCAAAGTTTATCCATATTGTAGCATGTGTCAGAATTTCTTTCTTTTTCAAGGCTAAATAATATTCCACTGCATGTATATGCCACATATTGTTTGTTCATTCATCCATTGATGTACACTTGGGTTGCTTTCATATCTTGGGTATTGTGAATTGTGCTGCTGTGGGCATAGCTGTGCAACCACTGCTTTTATATCACTTAAGTTGCATGTCCTCAACTTTGACTGCTTTTCTCTGCAGAATAAAATATTTTTCATAATATTTGTGACTCAGGAGAGAGATCTTTGAGGAGATGGAGAGAAGGAAACATTCTATCAGGAGTGCTAAGCACATCTAGGAAATCCTCCTACCAAATGTCTTTTCTTTTTAGTTTGACTAAGATTGGGGCTCACAATCCTAGACCAATCATTCTAAGAATATAGTATCATTGAAGAAAGTGGGACAAAGGAAAGGACTCAGCATTAGGAAACATGCGTATAGGGTAATTGGGCATATTTATACCCAGGTCCCCAGGAAGCTATTGTAGGAGAACACTTCTTATAATTAGTCCCCATTTAAGGTGGTTGGCTAAAGGCAGGACACAGTCCTGAGCATGTGGCAGGGGAATCAAAAGTTAGACTAATATGCTTAGAGAAGAACAATATTTTAAACCTTTTCAAGTGCAATAAGCCTTATAAGAAAAACTTATAAAGTTCTGTAAGCATGCATTTTTGAACTCGTCCTAGGTGAAGCAGCTTTGTGATAAGAAAGATTTGAATTTGAGTCTTGGCTCTGCTGCCTGCTTATGACATGACTTTTGACAAACTATTCAGCTACACTGAGCTTCCATTTCCTCACCTCTAAAACAGGAATAATATTAATAATACCTACCTTGTGGGCTTATTTTGAGCATTGAAATATCAGACATATAGTATACAGTCAGCAAAAAAGCTATCATTTGCTGAGTACATGCTGAGTACAACAACAATATTAATTGTTGTTAATGATAGTGGCTGAAGATCAGGCTAAGGAAACTCTTCTTTTACACACAAAAACACACAAATATCAAAGTGGAACAAAAACTTTAGTATTTTAGTAAAAATTAAAGTCTTTATAATTTAACATACATATGCAGGGAATCACAGATATAACAAAAATGTATCCATTATAAATGTTCTTTCTTATGAAACTTTAGATGGCAAACGTAAATACTCCTGAAAAAATACACATATTCTAGGTTTATGAGTAATTTTGTATTTATAAAGCTGATTTTTAGACATTAATGTCATTTGGAGAAATCATACTTTTCATTCTGTCTGTGCCTGGATTAATGTTACACATCAGAGTCTAAGAATCCCCTAAATAAATACCATATGCCTTTGAATGTTGACTTTCTGATTCTGTAGCCAATCCTTTTAATGAATTTCAATGCGCAATCCAGAGTCAGTCTCCTATTTCCTTAAAGGCACATAGTCAAATGGTAGATAAAGAGGTTCCTCAAGGTATTTAGGGTCTTTGTTAGGCACACAGTCTGTTAATTCCTAATTTCTCCTGCTCAGGAATGCATATTACTCAAAGAGTTTTTTAAACAAAAAGGTAAACACAACTGTGGAATGAGATTTTCCTGGACCTACTGTCCATGTCTCCTTTCCTGTCCATGTCTTCTTACCACCAATGTTTCTAACGCTTTGGAAAAACAGAATGGGCAAGGATTACCCCTCCCACATTCATCAAGAATGGAAAATTTTCTTATGGGGAATATTGGATCATCCACTTGAAGTTCCATTAATCATCCCTTCTGCATCATAAGGAAGAACTGCTGAGACCATCAGTAAACTATAGTCCTTTATGCCATTCTGATGCTATCTAAGACTCTGGAAAGCACATAATAGAACTTCATAAACATATATGTTTATCCAACTTATGTCAACATATATGTGTCAGACTCTAGCATGTGTTCCTTCACTACGGTGAGACGCAATGATGAGTAACCTGAAGTCCCATCTCAAGGTTTTACTATATTAGGAGAGAAAAGATATATACAATAATAGCTAGCATTTGTTGAGCACTTACTAAAATTATTTACATATTCTCCCATAATTTTCACAACAATCTTTTAAAGTTAATACTATTAGTCTTTCCTCCCTCCCCATACATAATACTGAGGCACCAAGGATTAGTTGTTGTTCAGGGTCACATAAATAGCCAGGAATTAAGCCTTAAATCTGAACCTTGAAAATGTAGTGATTCTCCTGCACACATATAAAAGTATTTAGGCAAAGAGTGATAGGTATAGGAACATGGGAAGATATATTGAAATGGAGGTTCAGAAAGGTACCTAGAAGGCTAATATTCATATGAGGCTTTGAAAATTAGATAAGACTTGCATGTGAGAAGAGGAAGCTGGGGAACTGAGAAAGGCTAGTGAAAGCTCAGGACCTGTGATGATATCAAAATTGCTCTGTTCTGCTGGAGCATAGCACATAGGAGAGAGAGATTTTTGATCAAGAAGAAGCAAGTTGTACCAGCTTATAGAAAACTATAAAATGTAAGATTCAGTAATTATTACTTTATTTGGTAGGTAAAGACCAGTCAATGAAAAATTCTCAAAAGAAAAATGACATATTCTTAAGTGGCTCTTTAGGAAGACCAGGCTATACATATTTGCACATGGGATTGGTAGAGAGACAGAGTGAAGGTAGGGAAAATTTAGGATGCTATTGCTATAATCGCAGAGAAAAGTAATAAAGGCTTAGTCTAGAACATTGTGAATGGAGATAGAGGAAAAGATGGATGTCAGAAAATGCAGATACAGAATCAACAGTAAGCAAAGGAGTAAGCAAAGGAGCAGATTTTAGAGGAAGGAGACAACAGTTCCTGAAGGGTTTTGAAATGAGCCTTGAAAGATGCACTTGGTTTTTATTAGGCAGAAAGGAGGGAGGCACACATTCCTAGTGGGAAATGAGCAAATATTTGGCTTCTGTCTTTCTCCAGCTATTCTGAGAATACCCAGCCTTCAGAATCCCACCCTGGCATTGACTAGCATTTCTGTCATGTTAATCTTGACTTTCCCTAAAAAAGATAATGGGATATACAGTGTGTGCCCATTACATAAGTGATGATTTTCAAATGAAGAGAAGAGCTGTGCATTATGGAAATTACACATTCATGTCACCTACATAATGAAATGATTTCCAATGCTGAATCAATTGTTATTATTTTTCTTTTTTTAAAAATTAAGATCAGGAAATTCTTTCAGAATGATTACTGATTCAGAAATTTAAAGGGATTTAAAAAATGTAAGCTTTTTCTTACAGATTAGCACTGTTCTACTGTTAGAAATTAAAAGAAATCATGTAATTAGGGATAATATTTGTCCTACACGGATTGTTGTTACGAAGGACTTTTTGTATGCATACAACTGCTCATAATTGAGAAAACACTTATAAAATAGCTATCTGGTTAGAGTTCAGAATATAAAAACTATTTTATGTACTTTACATTTTTTAAAACATCTATTACTTGTGGTTAGTGATCTTTCATTGCCTTTCATTTGTGGACACTTTCTAACCACCACTTGTGGGTCTTCAGCAAGCAAACCCCTTCTCAGAAACATTTATTTGCCACCACGAAGACTGTGAGGATAGAGAGACAATTCAATATTTATTTGGTGTTTGACAGCATCCTTTGAGAGTTGCACAAGGCTTTCAAAATGCACAACCAAAGAAGAAAATAATCCCTAAATCCAACAACTGCCCTAGTGCTCTGTAGAGAATAAACAAGTAGGGCTATTCCTAATACATAAAGCCTAAGAGGTACTTCACAGTATATCTGACAAAATAATGGTGTTGAAAAAAATGTAACCCAAGAAAAACAAAGTAATGCTCTAAAGAAAAATATAAAGACTATTAAGATGTCTTCTTATGAGACCTAGAATGATTCACCTAATCTTTCCTCTGTTCCAGCAGTGCAGTTATAGGCCCAAAAAAGCCAGCTCTTTCATGTCCTAAGTTCAGAACACAGGCAGACATTCACCCCTCCCCTCTGAATTCTAGTCTTTCCACATATAAATTGAAGAAAATAACACCCCATTATCTTACATGTATCATAGTGTGCTGCATAGGTCAGAGCCAAAATGAAACAATGTATGCAAAAGTGTTTTATAAACTGTAACACATTATGCATAGGTAAGATATTATCTGGAAATGGAGACAATAATATTCTTCCTTTTCTACTTTGTACAGATGTTGCAAAAACAGTTGTGGTAGCAGATATCAAAGACTGAGGGCTTGGAAAGAAAATATAAATGAAAGGCATTATTATCTCTTACTACTTTATAATTAATTATATTAACTTATAATAAGAATTCAGAAGACACATCTGTTTAGGGTCTGACTCTGTGGGAAAAAAAATCCAGGAGCTAAAGTGCTGGATTGATTTTCTTTTGACTCAGAAAGAACACTAAAATCTGGAAAAATGATCCTTTAGCAAGTGGAGGATCAACTGGAATTATGGCTAGGCTACACCTATAAAAAAGGAAAGGATGTTTAATTGTATATTTCTTAAGTATCTTCATGCCTTGAAAGTTTAAAACGTGTCATTTTTTTCTTTAACTGGAAGGCCAGGACTCAGATTTTCATTCCTGAACTCGTTAAAGGCATGCTGTTTCAAACTGTAGTGCTTTGTTGAATCAGAGACTATTCAAATATTGAATGATGGCTGCAAAGTTTGTTCCTATGACCTGCCCTTTAAAGCTCTCTCTCCTTCCCTGCTCACTCCCAACAGAAACAGGCTCAATGCCAAGTAAGAGGCTAAGAACAAAACAAGTTAAAATCAATGGGGGGGGGGGAATAATTACATTTTTCATATTTTTATTTGCTCATTCTTCAATTGAAGGAAAATAGCTGGGTTATGTGCTATTAAATTGGGTAGCTTGATTAATTTTCAAATCAAGGAAAAGTATGACATTTCAGTCACACAAAATATTTGTTCTTTATCCCTTTAAGTTCTGAATTGAATCAGCTTAAAACACATTGGCATAATTTGGGGGTTTCAAGGCTCTTGGGATTCCTAAGGAAAATATTAATAATATGGACTCAAAACAAAGACCATGCACTGATTCTAATATACAGCGTCCACATAAACCATTCTGTTGATACAGACTGTTTGACAATTACTACAAGAAAAGGCACAGGGACTTAGTTGTATGTATTTCAGAATGATAAAAGAGTGTCACTAGAACATTTTGGTTAAAGAAATCACTCCTTATTGTATCTTTTATTTCTAAAGACTCTCTTCTATAATAAAATATCAAGCAAATAAACAAAATATTGGACATTTGATTGTGATATCACCAAGTTTGCCCATGGACAATAAATTAATAGGGGGATAACATTTTTAAATCCTGTCATCCCCTAATTGAGGCAGTAGCTGGATTTGTGAGACTCACAAAAGAATTTAGATAACAAGATAATCAAATCCTAACTTTTGAATTCAAAAGCCTAACCATGGCTATAAGACAAAATACTGGTGAGGAGAACACCAAAGGAGTAAGTGGAAGCTCGTGTTCTCTGCCCCCTGACTTCTCCATAGATATTAACAAGTTGAGTTGGGGAAGAAAAGAGTCAGAGAGGAAGCAAATTCCCTTCAAAGGGTTCCAGGACTTTGCCTCATTCCCACAGTTAAAGACCTAGGGGAAGGGACAACAGAAATGTCTGGGAGACCTGAGAGCAGAGTAAAACCATGTCCTCTTTCCTTAGAGAGCCTGGAGATGACTGTGTGCTGGATCTAGGAAGTAGGGCTTGAGTTTCTAGAATCTAGGCTTGAGGTGGAAGTAGTAGAAAGGTCCCATTGCATCCGTGGCAGCCCAGCAGTTGGTGAGGGGTCTTACAGGCTGCCTCAGCAAGTCCCTGCAGCCTCAGACTGGAAGAGAAGTAGCAGAAAAATCCTGGTATCAATGAGTGTGGCGTTAAATTCAACAAGAGAGCTGGTGGACTTGAACAGCTCTTTCTGTTAGAGATAGGATACTTTCTGCTGTACTCAAATTCCTTTGGTGCTATGGAAATCTTCTAGCTCTAGGTGCAAGCTTGTGGGTGAGAGTAGATGTGCGCTGAGATCAAGTTTCTATCATCTGGCAGTATGAAAATTTGCAATGTTCACAAAGAGAAAAATAAAGAGGGTGTGTATATCTGTTCCTTTTCCAAATCTACATAGAGCAAACTGGATTTCTCACAATGAAGTGGGGGAATATATGTGCCCTGAACCTTTCTGGAAATGCTCCTCTGGCCCCTTTCCAAGTTATTAATTCTCCTTGGGTTTGGGTTTTCTGTACCTCACTGCCCAATCACCTTCTCTTTACTGTTACCCAGAAATCTGTCTAGCTGGAGCAATAGCATATTCAACGTGGACACTTTTCTCCTCACGATGGCTTCCATGATAACTTCATTTGATCATATCTACTCAGGTAAAACTCTTATTATGGTTTGATGGTTTAATGCTTATTCCTAAGTACCATATTACCTTAGCAAATGGAGGAATCAGATATGTTTAGGGAGACTGTCATCATACGACTGTTTTACTTAGTTTGTATTACTGCCCTCTGAGTCATGCCCTTTCTTTGGATGGATTGGCTGCCTTTGTGCCCAAGCACGAGTAGTTACCCTCAACATACATCTTTAAAGGGCATGTTGAGAACTTCCTTGTCTCCTCTTCCTTCTTCCTCCACCTGTAACCCCAGTGAATATAATGCCACACTCCAGCTCAACATGCCTCTACTTTAGCCAGCTTCCTTCAGAAACTAAGTTTCCTTATATAATATGTTTGTGACAAAACATCAAGCCATTTTTTGGATCAACACACAATATTCATTTTTTAGTGCTCATTCCAGCTGTCTGGCTTAGAGAAACCTTTTTAGGAGAACTCTAAGTAAAAATAAAGTCTTAGTCCTATAGGACAGCTGAAGTAGTGTTTCTCTGAGCTAACAAATTATACTAGTTAGCCTAAAGTAAACTCCTCAGTTTTTCAGTGGTCAATTTAAACCACACCCTTTAAAAGAGGCCCATGCTATATAGCTTGAGTAAACTTTGAGAGTGGTGTCTATAATTAGAACGCTGCACTGAGATGGTTTGCTGGCACGTTGTCATCTGTGCATACTGAATACATTTCCATAAAATTGTTTCAGTTAATCCTCCTTTGGGGTCCATCGTGGGGGATCTGCAATTCACTGTTCTTGTACTTCTTCCACTACTACTGAGCCTCTCTGAGCACAAGCACATTGCTGAGGCCTTCTGAGTTACATCAGTGGTCTGGCTATGTTCTTTTCTCGTGTGTGTGTGTGTGTGTGTGTGTGTGTGTGTGTGTGTTTATGGAGCAGAGGAAGTGAGAGAATCAAAATTTAAAAAAAGGAAATCTAAATGTAATTTTAAGCATTAATGCTAAGTTCCAGATATCACCCTTTTTTAGCGCAGTGTTTTCTGCAACCAAGAATTCTGGAACATTTAAAAATGCAAGCCAGAAAAAAAATTTTTTTTATGTCCTCATTTTAAAAGTTTCACACTTACTACTATTTTACTCTGCCCCTGTCCTTAATCACACTGGCCACTGCTTTAGCATAGGGATTAAAAATAGTTGTCAGTAAAGGGCAAAATAGTAAATATTTTAGACTTTGCAGGCTGTAAGATCTCAGCCACAGTGACTCAACTCTGTCTCTGAAGCTTGACACTAGTCAGAGACAGTATGTTAGTAAATAGGCATAGCAGTATTCCAACAAAGCTTTATTCAAGGGTATTGAAATTTGAATTTCATATTAATTTCCACATGCCATAAAATGTTCTTTAGATTTTTTTTCAACTATTTAAAAATGGACAAACCATTCTGAGCTTGCAGGGTATAGGAAAACAGCAGGAGGACTGGGCTGGGCCTCCAGGCCATAGTTTGTAAATGTCTGCTTTAGCATCACCTAGATATAGGGAGAATCATAGTCACTTTCTTCACTCCCGATGGAAACAAGTCTTTGTTGTATAACTTCAGCTTGACTACTCCCTCTGGCCACAGCCAAACATCATGTATGAGGGGGAGTTTTCATTCAGATGCTTCCATTTCTTAAGCCACCAGCTTCTATGCTGCCGCAGAAAAAGTTCTGAGCCACTTACAGCCTATGCTCATTCCTCTGAGCGTCCCAGACACCAGATCTGATTATTACCACCCGGCTCCAGTGTCATTCATGCAGGCCAATTTGCTCTGGCCATCTAAAAAAAGCTGCCTCCGCCTGTCTCTGTGGGCAAATTCAGTAGTGGAAATAGGCAGGCCTTTGCTCTCGGGAGACAAGCCCAGGGGGCACTTTGGGCATTGAGGCTCTTACATACACAGAGTGCCAAACCACAGCTGGGGAGAGCATGGGAAGGGAGGAGTCTGCAGCAGCCCAGGAAATAGCCCAGCTGGAGAGGGATGTCCAGAAGGGAGACAGCTTATGCACAGGCCAAGCCTCAGAGGAGCGTGAACAGCTGGCACGAGTAGCCTCTTTTAACTTGCCAACATCATGTGCGACTTCACGGCTCTGTGACTGCCCCGGAACTCCCTCTCCCTTCCTTGGCAATCCATTCAACTCTCCCAGCATTGCCCAGTTCTAATTAGAGAAAGGGAGTGCTCCAGGTTCTAGATGATAACTTCCTCTTCTTGGTCCTGGAGAAGGAAGTGTTTATTCTCCGAGGACAAGGAAGAATCTCTTCATTCATGTTACTACAATCTTCAGTATCCTTAAACATCATTTCATCCTAGACGATGTTCCCAGTTGCTTCTCTGCTCTTTCTTACTCTTGCTTCCTCCTGTCTGTACCCACGGAATATCACATGCATCTATGTCGGTAGTCAGTTTTGTATCACTTTGATTGTAATATAATTTTTGTTTTCGTGGCTGTCTCTTTTAGATTTTTAAAGACCATTCCACTGGTGCACTCTTTATCACCAGATGTGAGGACGATCTGGCTGCAATCATTATTGTCTCATTAATCTCTAGTGTTATTAATAATTTGATAGAACTGGCTATTAGGGTTTGCCACCTTTTACCTTTTTCCTTCACCTATTCTGTCAATTAAATATTATACTTAAACTTACACATATAGACATATATTCTATTTATATAAATTACCTATTTCCATTTTAGAACCATGAAAACATAATTATCCCTAATTACATCACAAAAAAGATCACTGCTAACATTTTAGTGCCAAATTCTTTACCCTGATTCATCCTTTATTTTAAATTCTTCCCTCAAAATCTTTACTAAGGTACTATTTTTAAGGAGATTAGTAAATTCACATTCACATATCAAATAAGCTAGTCCAGAATTTCTATTGTTGGTATAGGAAATAATTTTACGTGAGACATGGGTTGATTTTTTTTCTAATATTTGTTTTACTTATAGCAAGAAATACTGGATTTTCATCTATATTTATAATACAATGATTTCTTACCTAATATATTAACTTAAGTAAAGAAGTAAGCTGCCTTATCTGGACATAGCAAAAGGGTGATAAGGTGAATAATTCATGTTTGGGACACACTTAGTTTATTACTGATTTGTATATTGTGCATGACACTAGGCAAGGTACTGTAGGAGAATCAAAGTAAATAAAACATATGTCCACCGAGTAAAGCATCCATGAAATTTGTCACTGAGATTCTGTAAAATAGGTGCACACCATACTTTCTATGGTTAATGTTTTCATCTCTACTCTGAAATAGTAAAATATAAGGTGGATGTTACAATAGTAATCAATGTAGTCTTTAGTAACTTGGACATGTCTTTCAGGCTCGTCTTGTTTTCTAATTAACACAGCTCAAGCATGGCCCCTGGGTTACACTGTCATAAAATTTGGAGGGTGTAATTTTGGCAGGGAATGACAGTGGCCCAGGTCCTGTGGTTCTACAATGTTCATATTTGTGAAATGAGGTTAAGGGGAGTTAGAGAAACAAGCAGTACATCTGGCAAGCCTATGGTTAAGACCTATCAGCACTTGTGATTCACTTGGTCTTTTTGAGGAAGTGGAGAAAGAGTAGAAAAACTGAACTCTTTCATTGGCTTTAAGATCTATTTCTTATAAAATTGTACAGCCAATATGGAAAGGAGTATGGCATTTCTTCAAAAAGATAAAATAAAATAGAATTAATATAATCCAGCTATTCTACTTCTGGGCACATAACCAAAAGAAATGAAAGCAGGGACTTGGACAGATAATTGTACATCCAAGTTCATGGCACCATTATTCACAATAAGCACAAGATGGAAGGAACCCAAGTGTCCATCAACTGATGAATGGATGAACAAAATGGAATATTATTCAGCTTTAAAAAGAAAGTGATTATGACATATTCCAACATGGATCAACATTAATATATTATGCTGAGTGAAATAAGCCAGTCACAAAAGGACAAATGTTATATGATGTCACTTACGTGAGGAACCCAGAGGAGTCAAATTTATAATAGAGATAGAAAGTAGAATAGTGGTTGCTGGGGAAAGTGGTTGCTAGTGGAAAGTAGAATAGGGGCTGGGGGAAGGAGAAAAGGGGAGTTGATGTTTAATAGGTACAGAGTTTCTGTTTGGGAGATGAAAAGCACTGGAGATGAATGGTGGTGATGTTTGCACAACAATGTGAATGTACTTAATAGCACTGAACTGTACACTTAAAAATGGTTCAAATGATAAATTTTATGTTACATTTATTTTATCACAATTTTAAAACGAAAAATTCTAATTTTGCCTACCTTCTTATTCTTGAAGTAGCTCTCTCCTGTTTTTCAAGTGTGAACACAAGCACATTATACAGCAGCCCAGATGCAATGCATGTATACAGTGAAAGGGTCTCGTTCCAGATTGTGTTTTGTTTTTCTATTTTGTAGTAGCCCCATAACAAGTTCTTTGCTTCCAGGCAGCCTTACTCGTGCTGGAATCTACTTCCTCGAAATGGAAACTTCCACCACAGCACAAGTGGCACATTTTGTATTTGCTCCCTGAAATGTTGTAAGCCACAGTTTAATAAGCAAACAATGCTGGAGGCCAGTGAAATTATCCTTGGACAAAGGGTCTGCTGAGTAGTACTCTCTCGCCTCTACCATCAGTGTTTCCTAGGGCCCCAGTTTCCTACTTCATGAAATGGACTAAACATTGACTGAGCCTCAGAATGGAAATGAATTTGTCCAAACTGGGCTGTAATGACCCAGAAGCATACAGGCAAAGCAATTCCTATGGAAAATGATGATGCTCTTTACTCCATGTAGACTATTTTCTGTAATCTGCCTTGCAGCTTACCCTAGTACTAAAGGGGGTCAGTCCTCGCCTGTCAACATGATGGATAAAGACAAGTCAGCCTGCCACCTAATGTGGTGGTTAAGCACAGGCTCTGAAGGCAGTCTGCCTGTGTCCCAGTTTTGCCACTAGCTGTAGCATCTTGGGCCAAGTTACATAACCTCAGTTTCCTTACATGTACAGTAGGATGATGATAAGGACATCTACTCCATAAGGTTGCTGTATGGATGAACTGAGTTAATATTTGTAAAGCACATAAAGCAGAGCTTGATATTGAGTGTGGACCATATGAATATTCACTATTTTTGTTATTTTTGTTATTAGCTTTAGCACACATGGATAATCTCTTCCAGGACTGCTTTAAGGGTAGGATGGCAACCTCAATACTGACCCAAGATACCATGACGGATAATGCACTTGTGGTGCAACCATTTAAGTATTGTGTGGACTTGAAGAAGTGACTTAAACATCTGAGTCTTAGTTTTATCACTATTAGGATTAGCAAAATAGGAAACCGCCTTGTTTAGTCTCTTAACTTGTAACTATATTCATGGAAGTTGTAAAGGCTGTAATGTTTTTGTTAGAATTATTATTAGAGCTTCTATATCTACTTCTTTTACCTGCCAGTCTGAATGGAGATAAAAAGGAAACTTTTCTTTTCAAAATAATGGTTATTTTAAGTGATAGAAGTGGTACATGATTAATGTAGAAAATATGGAAAATAAAGAAAAATAGTTCTAAAATATATTATTTTACCCCTTAGAAAAAACCACTATAACATTATGCTTGTTTTTAGTTACTATCAAGTATCTTAGTGCTTAAGGGTTCTACAAAGCTTTTTTTTCTCTTCTCTGGGGCAAGATCCCACTTGGAAAGGACTATGTATGGGAAAAGTTAAGTGAGCTTGATCTTCTAATGCTTAACTTTGTATAATAAAATTGAAGATTTTTTTAATGGTCAGGCTTTATTGCTATAAGAAGAAAATTGTAATAATTTGGCCATGTTTACAATGTCATTTGAAAAGTACTTTCAAATATGCCTAATTTCCTCACATAGTAGAAAATTAAAAATAGTTTTAATGTAACGTATTTTGTATCACTAATGCCATGTACATCTAGGTAAAATAAACATAGTGAATTATAAGGTCCTACAGTGTTTACATGAATGATCTCAACAACTGTGAACAAAATAGGGATTTTCTGAAAGTCAGGCTATTGCTCTACAGGGGAGCAATCAATCAAAATAAGCGTCTCCTTCTGGATAACAAATCAGTTTATATTAGAAATGAAATTATCAAGTCTGTTTATGATAGTGGTATGATTCAATTTCTCCATTGCCTATTTAAATTACCATTGAAGCGAGAAAGCCTTGGGACAAGCAGGAAGACTTGGAAGATGCTAGCTGACTTCTTGTCTTTTTTCCGTCACATATTATTTTTTCTTGGAAAAACTGGCAACTCATACTTTTTGCCATTCATTGTCCCTCAACCCCAAGCCATCCCTTCATCCTTCCCTTCCCTTATTCTTGCTCCCTATTCTTTGAAAGTCACAGAAGTTTCATATTATGCCTCATGATTCTCCACAATAAACAGAAGTATTAAGCATTTTCACCAAAGGGTCATTAATTATTGATATTATTTATCAAAATTAAAAACATTTCAGTTAACTGAAAATCATGATTTGCTTCCTAGTGAGAGGTAATGTGATTGATCCTCCTTGCAGGCTAGCTTTGCTGGGGGTGGTAAATGAAACACTCCTCGTTGCCTCTCTACTGTCTTGAGAAGTAGAAGGGCTACATTCCTTCACAGAGCTGCAGCAGAACAGACGGTGGAGATTATAAGCAGTGGGGGAACATATTTAAAACGATAGATGAGCCTAACAGTAAATACTTTTACCCAAACATTTGTCTTTTCTGACCAGCAACACACTGACAGATGTGAAATGGAGGTTCTTCTTAACCTGCATGCTAAAGGTCTAATTGAGGCAACGGTTGATTGACATACATCTCTGAGAATCTTACCAATAGCACATGAGAAACAAAGAAACCTGCTTTGCTTGTCTCTAGCCACCTCCTGGAAGCCCTGGCTCAGTTCAATTGGAACCCTTAGGTCAAACAAACATGAAATTAAGAAAACAACATTCAAAGAACTGCTGGGTGGCAGAGTAGTTGGAAGGATTGGAAAGGGCTCAGTATTTGCTTTATTTCCTCTGAGCTCGTTACTTGCTCTGAGTAGGTTAGCCAGGAAGGGAAGATAAACAGTATTTAGTTAATAAGTCCCATAAGAATCCAGCAGAATGTCTTTTCTGATTTACCATTGTATGCCTGGAATACGCACAATATCCTCTTTGCCTGTACCTTTTCCCCAACCGACTTTGAAGTGGATGGACAATTACAGTGTGAATGAATGCCGTGAGCTTACTTTTTACATCTTTCTCTGGTTAAGGATGTGAAATGTGTGTGAGACACGTTATGGGAAAAGGAACATTATTTGGGCCTCATCTCTAAATGCAATTTTAGATCAAATGGAAATGTTTCCTGACTCAATATTTGCAGCCTAAAACTGATTTTTCTTATTTACAATTTGGGTAGTTATAAAGTAGGATGGAAGGTGTCTTTATGTGTTTTACTACTGTGGTGACCCAAATTGACCCTCAAGATTCATTCACCAGCATTAGTTCTTACCAAACAAATAAAATCCCTTTAAGAGCTTGTTAAATATGGTTCTTGGGTAAACTGATTCTCCTCACATGGCTGAGCAATGGGGTGTCCTTAGTTTATATACTGCAGGACCAAATGTGAAAATTCTGATTCAATTAACCTTAAGAAATATATGAGAAGATAGGGGTAGGAGAGGAAGGACAATCGAAAAAGAAAGGGAGAACAGAGAAGAAGGATATTAGTGGGGTTTTCATTTAAAATTAATAAAATATTTTTTAAAATAGCTGTGCTATAAAAATAAATGGTAATCGATAAGTAGTGACTAAAGTAAGTTTTATGTTATCTTCCAAAAAAGGAATTACTCTACATGTTGTCTGTAAAGTATTATAACATGCACATTGATGATTTTTGCTGAGTCATCTGAACTTTCTGGTCAGAAAGCGTGATAAGGGTTAGAGCCTACACAGTAGAATTTCTCTCTATACAAAACTCTCTTATCCATATTAAGCTTGTTTCTTTGTGAAAAGTTGAAAATAACTAAAATAAAAAATGTGAAACTTTGCTTTAGTATTCTGTCTTCTAAATCACTGAGGGCTAATCATTTTTAAATTCATTATCTCCATAACAGAACAACATCACTAGTACTATAACTATAGCTAACTCTAAAGGAATCTTTATATGTCAGTAAAAATTTTTGTCAGCATCTGTTTTACCAATTAGATAGCTGGTATTAAAACTCTGTAGCTATGAAAAAGTATTGAACTTTGGGATATTAGCAAAAGAATGGAAAAATTGAAAAAACGTAGAGATATTACTTTATTCTTTTCCACTTCAGTGTACTTTCCAATTGTGTAAAATTAATAACAATGTAGCATTGTTATTGCATTGTGGCAGAAATTGTATTGAAGGAACAGAGTTCCACAATGAGTAGAGATGGCCGTGGGTATTAATAATCAATGATTTTGATGCTTATTAGGGGCATAAAATAATTTTTTAAAGAGAGGTTTATTGGTATGAATAGAAAATATCATGACACCCATGTTTTTGCCTAATGGTATACTGTTTTCAACTCAGATCCCAAACAAATAATAACAAAGAAGCAAAACTAATTTAACAACACAGAAACCCTTATGTTAGAGAGCAAAGCAACCCAGAAAAGCAAATGAAAGTCATTCTTAGAGCACCAGACAGTTAACAGCAGGCATCCCTTAAAAACATTGTGGCCAAAGCTTTGGTACTTAAGAAAAACTTAGAACTCTTGCAAATAGACTGTGAAAATATGCAAATAGTAGTAAGAGCCCTAATAAAATGAATTGAACAGCACCACAGCCAGGGTGGAAGAAGAGTAGCATAGGACCCACAGAGGAAAACCAAGAAGGGAGCCCCAGAGAGGACAGTGAAGAAGAAGAGAAAGCTAGATTTGAACAAATACCTTTCTTTCAGTCACATCTAAGTAGTTTTTACACTTTCTTAGAAGGATTGAATTAGAAATTCATATCAAAACCCAATATCTATTATATTTTACTATCTATAAACATTAGGCTATTATATAGTAAATTATGTAAGCAGTAGGCCCCAGTGATGCTTCTGTGAAAATTTTCTGCCAAAATTTTCAAGAATACCCAGATTCTCAAGTAGAAAATGTATATATGATTGCTATGTCTTCTGCCTGAAATAAAAAAAATATATATATATATGTGACTGTTTTTTCCTCAATCACATTAATTAAAGAGCCACATGTCATTGTATTTTCTACTTTTGCTATAGTTTTATCTATAGTTTGCTATAGTTTTATAGTTTAATTTTGTTATGCCATGGAATTTTTGTGAACAGAAGAATGGATAATAAATTACAAAGCCATCTTGAGGAGCAGTTGCTGGCACTTGACTGAATCTTGCATACCTGCTTTGCAGGGTATGCTGTTGAAAATTATCCTCCAGCAAAATCAAATGACCATATCACAGAACCGCATGGTACCCTTGAATAGTAGAATATCTCAATATTCAATTCCAAAATACTAAATACTACTCATGATTTTCAAATGACAGTATAAATTCACTTCTCAAAAAATCATTGCATTATTTTTATAAGGTTGTGATTTAAAGACCTGAGATTTTATTACCTCTAGATGGCAATTTGGCAATAGTCTTCAAACTTTAAAATTTTTCATATTATTGGACCTTAGAATTTGTCCTCATGGATATACTCAAGAATTAACTCTAAGTATGCTTGTGATGTTAAAAATAATATAGAAAATTTGGAGGAAAAAGTCCAAAGTGTTCCCTATGGTCAAATGAATTATGCTACATTTGATCAACAGAATTTGTACATGCTGTAAATGAAATTTTTGATAAAAATCACTTAGCTTGAAATATGTTCATGACATAGCTATCTTTGGGCTTATTAGTGATAATTTATTTCCCATGCAATTTTTAAAACTATCTGTAATAAAAATATAATTTTAATTATCTATAATTATATCTATAATTATCTATAATCTTTAATTTTTAATTATCTGTATAATTAAAAAAATTATACAGATAATTAAAAATAAAAGATTAAAAATTAAAAGATAAAAGTTCTAGTTTTGCAGAATGAGAAGATCACAGAATGATATCTGCCACAGAATGTTTCCTTAATGGAATCTTCTATTCTGCACGTAACATGTTAGACTAGTAAATTCCACTTTGATCAATGATTATCAATTACTAAGTAGCCACCTGGTCATATACTAGATGCCCTGGGAAAATAACAAAAGAATATATATTTCATATCTTCAAAGAGCTCACATCGATTGGCTATGACTCAGAATTAGAGGTTATTAGAAATACAGATTCCCAGATGTACTGAATCAGAACCTCTGCAGGCAAGGCTTGGTCCACAGATCAGCACTGGACAACCAGTAGAATCAGCTTAGAAAAATATTTTATACAAAACAAACATAGATCCAATGACACTAGATTGCCACATTGATGAAAATATTATGTGAAGTAAATTATAAATGACTTGAAAAAATGGAGCTTCAATATACATAAATCAATAAATGTGACACACCACATTAATGGAATGAAGCACAAAAAGCATATGATAATCTTAATAGATGCAGAAAAAACATTTGACAAAATTCAACATCTTTTCATAGTAAAATCTCTCAACAAATTAGGTATAGAAGGAATGGACCTCAACATACAAAATAATGTCATATATGACAAACCCACAGCTAACCTTACACTGAACAGTGAAAAGTTGAAAGCTTTTCTTTTTTCCCCCTCTAAGATCAGGAACAAGACAAAGGTGCCCATTCTCATCACTTCTATTCAACATAGTACTGGAAGTCCTAGCCAGAGCAATTAAACAAAAGAGAAAAAAATAAAAGGCATCCAAATTGGAAAGGAAGAAGTTAGATTATTCCTGTTTGCACGTGACATGATCTTCTATAGAGAAAACCCTTAAGGACTCCATCAAAAAACTGTTAGAAATAATAAATAAATTTAGTAAAGTTGCAAGATACAGAATAAACACGCAAAAATTGGAGTTGTTTGTATACAGTAAACAATGAACTATCTGAAAAAGAAACAAATAATCCATTTACAATAAATACAAAAATACACTTAGGAATAAATTTAACCAAGAAGATAAAAGACTTGTACACTGAAAAGTATAAAATATTGATGAAAGAAATTGAAGAAGAGAAATAAATGGAAAGATATATTATGTTCATAGATTAGGAGAATCAATATTGTTAAAGTGTTCATACTAATCAATGTGATCTAGAAATTCAACACAATCCCTATCAAAATGCCAAAGACATCTTTCACAGAAAATTTTTAAAAATTCTAAAATTTGTATGGAACCACACAAGAACCCAAATATCCAAAGCAATCTTTTTTTTTTTTTTTTTTTTTTTTTTTTTTTTTTTTTTTGAGACAGAGTCTCACTTTGTTGCCTAGGCTAGAGTGAGTGCCGTGGCGTCAGCCTAGCTCACAGCAACCTCAGACTCCTGGGCTCAAGCGATCCTTCTGTCTCAGCCTCCCAAGTAGCTGGGACTACAGGCATGAGCCACCATGCCCGGCTAATTTTTTCTATATATATTAGTTGGCCAATTAGTTTCTTTCTATTTATAGTAGAGACGGGGTCTCGCTCTTGCTTAGGCTGGTTTTGAACTCCTGACCTCGAGCAATCCGCCCGCCTCGGCCTCCCAGAGAGCTAGGATTACAGGCGTGAGCCACCGCGCCCGGCCCAAAGCAATCTTAAGAAAAAGAACAAGGATGGAGACATCACACTACCTGACTTTAAAATATACTACAAACCTATATAAAACACGATGATAGTGGCACAAAAACAGACATATAGACTAATGGAACAAAATAAAAATCACAGAAATAAAACCATACATTTATAGTCAATTGATTGTTTACAGAGGTGCTAAGAACACACAACAGAGAAAGAACAGTCTCTTCAATAAATGGCGTTGGGAAAATTGAATGTCCAGATGCAGAAGAATGAAACAGGGCTTTTATCTCATACTATATATGAAAATCAACTCAAAATAGATTAAGAACTTAAGCATATAACCTGAAACTGTAAAACTACTACAAGAAAATAGAAGAAAAGCTTTGTGACATTGGTCTTGGCAAATGAGTTTTTGGATATGACCTCAAAAGTACAGACAGCAAAAGCAAAAATGGACAGATGGAATTATATCAAAATAAAAAGCTTTTGCATAGCCAAGGACATAATCAACAGAGTGAAGCAACAACCTATGGAATGGAAGAAAATATTTGCAAACCATACATCTGATAAGGGGTTAATATTCAAACTATATAAGGAACTTAGACAACACAATAGCAAGAAAACAAATAACGTAATTAAAAAATGGGCAAAAGACCTAAATAGAATTTTCTTCAAAAATGCCATAAAAATGGTCAACAGGTACATGAAAAGGTGTTCAACATCGCTAATCATCAGGGAAATGCAAATTAAAACCACAATGAGATATTACTTCATACCCATTAGAATGGCTATTGTCAAAAAGATGAAAGATAACAACTGTTACTGAGGACGTGGAGAAAAGGGAACTCTTACATATTGTTAGTGGGGATGTAAATTAGTACAGCCATTTTGGAAAACAATATGGAGGCTTTCTAAAAATTTAAAAATAGAACTACCATATGACCCAGAAATCCAACTACTAGTAAAATTTTTAGAACAGAAAATGATACACAATAAGTGTTACATTATACAAATATTAATATGTTTAATCCTTATGACAATGCTAAAAAGATAAATGTGATATTATTCTATAGGAAGCCGAGGCAGGATGTTAAGAAAGTTTTCCAAAGAAAGTTTTCAAGTAAATGTAAGAGATGGAACTTGAATCTGTGCAATTTGGCTGCAGAGTCCATGCTTTTAGGCACTATATTATTGGCTTTTCAAATTATTACACTTTTACATCTTTCAATTGAAAGTGAAGTCCCTAGAATCGTCAGAGTAGGCTAGGATAAGCTGTGGTAGAGAATGACCTCAAAAATCTCAGTGACAAAAAAAAAAAAAAAAAAATCTCAGTGACTAACAACTTCAACTTCAAAAATTTATCTCATACTCCTGCTACTGGTACACTGCAGGGTGGCTGCAGCTGTGCTCCATGTTTTTTCCCTCTTGGGACCTGGGTTGACAGAGCAACTTCTATCTGGGAAATTGTCTGTCATCACAACAGAGAGTAAAGAAACATAAAATACCAAAAGGTGCTTAAAGTTCTTCTGGAAAATAACTTATGCTTACTTTCTTCCACATTTGATTGGCCAAAAAGTGTCACATGACAAATGTTACATGCCTGCTTTGAATGGAACTGGGCAGTACAATCCTCCCCCAAGGAAGGATATCAAGCATTTGTGAGCAATCTTCCATAGTCTCAACTACTTATTACAATTTTAATAATATATTTATTATTATTATTATTATTGTCTTCTTTGTTCAGATTTAAGCCCCATGTCTCCATTATTCAACACTTTATATTCAATGTCTCCTACAGTATTTAGCAGCTAGTAGAAATAGTACATATATGTTAAATAGATAAAAAGAATGCACATACTTATTGACAGTCCAAGAAGGGAATGGTAAAAGCACAAAGTTTGGTATCAGACAAACACTGGTCTCCAATATCAATTCTGCCCATAGTTACTGTGGAATCTGGCAAATTAATAAACTTAATAAACCTCAAACCTCAATAATAAACCTCAAACCTTAATAAACTTAATAAACCTCAGTTTTTTCATCTTTAAAGTAGATACAATACCATGCTTACCTCATGGAGCCATTACAATGATTAAATGAGATTAACGTTTGTTAACAGTGGCCATGGTAACTATCATTTGTTTACCATATATTATCCAATCTAATATTCCATAAGTTATAAGAAGTGCTATTATTTTATGGACTACAAAGAAATAAGAGATCTGCTAATTAAACAATTACATAATACTTTTAAGGGGGACTCAATTTTGGAGATTTTAAAAGGTCAAAAAATGTGCATTTTTAAAAATGATGACATTTATGTATTAGAAAGTCAGAAACTCATACAGATATTTTTTTGTATGACCTTAGGGATTCATGAATGGCCAGATTATACTAGTAATAGGGATTTATCTCTATCTTCAGTGTTAAAGCCATTGCTCCCACCTCTTCCCTCTCCTCCTTTCTGGAAAAATCCCATGTTTTGGTGTTTACACTATAGCCAGAGAAAGAAATAAATTCTACTTTCTAGTCCCAGGGAAGTAATAATAAATTTAATTCAATCATGGTCTTGATCCCTTTACTAATGATTTGTTTAAAAACAGTTATATGATCTAATTTTAGGCAGTGGGACATGAGGGAAAGTCTCCCTTCTACCTTCTGGGAATTGTTTTCTTCCTATTTAAATGACACCCAGAGAGAGTGGGTGAGTGAGTAAATAAAAAAATGAAAAATAAAAATAAATAAAAGACTCTCATATAAGGATATAACTTCATTCTTCACTGGTTAGAGATACGTACACTCATGGTGCTGAAGCCATTCCATTTGTGTTGCAAAAAGTGTTGGGACTTAAAGGTCAAAGTCTTTAAGAATTAGTCATTTGTTTAAAAAATGTATGAAATGTGATTTCGTAGTGGTGAAGCAAGTTTTCATTGTGGAAAACCAGTATAATCCTTAGGATTTACCCTCATTTTTTTTTTCTTTTCCCTTTCCTTTTTAGTTCTTATTTTTTAAAAATAGGAATCTGGCCATCTGAAAGAATTTTTTTAGAGTATAAACTTAAGTAGATGCTCAAGTTCCTTTAACCCATGAGACCATAGTTTAAAAATCTGAATAGCATTGGTAAATGTCGATGAGTATGTTAAAAATTTTGCAGGCTTGAAATTTTAGTCTTGCTGTTGTTTGAGGAAAATTTTAGCTAGGGTAAATGAAGGTTCAAACACCTATAACAAAAATTGTTCATGGTACAGCCATTAATACAATAACTAAATTTTTGATAGACCCTTAAATACATGTCAGGTACTTGACATAGTTCGTTTTTCTGACGTTGTTAAAATTGAATATTTTATTTTGAATTAGTTTCAAATTTACAGAAAAGTTTCAAGAAGAGTACAAAACCTTCACCAGTTGTCCCTGTAAAATGCTAGCAAAGAATTCAATCCAGGAAGTATGCTTTTTACCCAGTCGTGTTGTCACTCTAGTCTCTTTCCACTTGAAACAGTTCCTCAGCCTTTCTTTCACTTTCATGATCTTGATGTTCTTGAAGATTATAGGCCACTTGTGTACTATATTCTTCATTTAGGTTTGTGTAATATTTCCCCATGATTAGACTCAAGTGCTGAAATATTCTCATCGGATCCTTTTGAGTGGCACATGATATTACTGGTGGTGTTAACTATCATCGCTTGATTAAGATGGTGTTTGCCAGGTTCTCCACTGTGAAGTCACTTTTCTCCCTTTGCAGTTGAGACATGTTTTGAGAGAGGATATTTAGAGATCATGTGAAATCCCACTCTTCACTCCATGTTCACCCATTAGTTATAGCATCATTGATATCCCTTTTCTGAATTGTTATTCTAATGGTTACCAAATGCTAATTTTCTACTGTCATCATTTCCTCCAAGTTATTATGAGTTGGCTTCCTATGATAAGGAAGAGCTTTCTCATTCATTCATTCATTAGTTTATTTATTTGTGGATATGCATGTGGACAAATGGGGGTGTATTTTATTAAATGTGTTATAATATGTTACTACCATGGTTTATTTTCATGCTCAAAAATAATCCCAGTTTTAGCTAGTTGGAGCCCATTCAATCTAGCTTCTCTATTTTTTTTTTCATGAGTTCCCATCATTCTTTGACTGTTTCCTTACTTTATAATGACACAAAAAGTTCTAGAATTATCTTGTTTGTTTTGTAAAGTAGCCCTGCAGTCAACCTTTTCTCTAAGGAGCCTTTTAGTGGAGAGTGGTATTTGAAACCAAGATCTGCTATTGTGTTTTTACTATTCTCAGGCTCTTTCAGGGCACAGAACTAGGAAATATTTGTATATGTATATATATGGGATATATATACATATATTTACATCTGTATTTATTTCTATATACTACCTACAAAATGCTGTTTTTATCAGAGTTTCTGCTGGTACTCTCAATTCCAATTCAACAACACAGAATTTATTATAGCTTCCCCCTTTCACATTTGAACCTCCTTTCTCTGAAAGTGAGAAACCTGGCTCTCATTATCTCAAATCCCTAAGTGTGGCCAATTTTCTCACACAACCTATCTGTCAAGGCCCCAAGTATCACTGAAGTCTGGCAACTCTGGGCCACCTACTTTACTTGGGCTTTCCTAATAGCTTTTTGATAAAGGAGAAAAAAAGGCAATCAATATGTATTCTAAAAATTAAAGAGAAACAAAAAAAAAATACCAGAAAAAGAAGAGAAGGAAGAGAAAACTTTATGTATGCTATTACATTTAAGACTTACTATAGACTGATGAGAAATGTGCAATGCTTACCTCCATTTCACTGAGGTTGAGAACTTGCTCAAGGTCACACAGGTAGTAATTGATGGGATTAAACCCAGGGGATTGACCCCTGGCTGCAGACCCAAACATGATAGTCTACAGCATTTTATGTGCCTGCCTCACCATTATCTACACCCTGCATTTAATACATTCCTGCATTAGTCTGTGTGCCTACCCTGTTTGAAATTGGTTAGCACCTAACTCAAGCAGAGTTTACTCCAAGTGCTAGAACTAATGTCAATGGGGAATTACATTATTACAGCTACATGTGGTGTTATAATTGCATCAGAATGCAGCTCAGTCACTGGCGCATCGTATGCGCCACACTGTCGCCATATTTGCAGATGTTCAGTCTTACTTTTATTAAGCATGACAATGCCCAGCAGGATCCATTTTGTCTGATTATCCTCAAATGGAGAAGAATATTAAAAGGCAGGATAATTAAAAATATATGCCCAAACAAAGGATGTGTCTACAATTCCTTTTCTAGTGCTTTGAAATAGTTCAAATTTCTCAGCTGGCTCTCGTGCACAGAGCACTAAAAGGATGTCTTAAATTTAGACATATGTCTTCATTCTGTTTAATGTGCCAGAACAAAAACATAGTTTGAGACCACCATGAATTGATGTCTAAGTGCTGGAATGCTAGAGAACACTCGTATTTCCACAAGGCTAAATGTCATCATAGAGTTTGTGATTGCACTTTCCCCTATGAGAACATAGCCTTCTATTTTTAAGATGTGCCGCTTAAAATTCTATGCCGGTATTCCTCCTTGAATCTGCATAATGGTTTTCTTTTATTTGATGCAACTTCAGAGAATTCAAATCCTACTCCCATTAGCAGCACTGCTTTTATTTAGAGCAGGGGGGGGGGATTCCCATCGCTTTCATACAAGGTGGCAACCATAAAAAACATTTTTTGAAAGGTTGAAACATGTTTGGTAAATGTATTAGGATATGCCCATGTCTGAGTCTATTTAGAAAGCCTTTAAGGAAAGTAAACACATAGGTGTACATGAGGCAGATAACAGGTTCCCAACGTATGGCATGCGAAATATTTCTAGTGGATAGGTGTTTAGGATTTTGGTGAAAATTATGTGACAGCAAGGATATTGGAAAGGGGATTCCATCTCTCAGCCTTAACGATTTTGGGTTGTACCAACCATCTACTCCCTGAATGCTAGACCATGACATTCTCAAACCTTGTAAAGATTTTTTGGGGATGGAGCCAAACTGGAATGTCTTCAGAGGGAAATACTAGAAATCATGTGACATGAGAAAATGTTGAAGCAGTTAAATGAATGTACCTACTCTGAAACAGAAAAAGAAAAAAAAAAAAGAATTGAGTACATGATATTTAAGTTAACATGTTTGAAAGAATTTCATGTAAAAGAAAGATTAAATTTTGAGGTGGCCCAAGCATGCAGAACATGAACCTACAGATGAAATTCGTGGTGATATAAGATTAATTTCAATTAAAGGAAGGCCTTTCTTTGGCTGAAATCTGCTTAAAGATGAAATTATCTGTCTCATGAGATGGTGAGTCTACACTAGGAAGGACATTTAAGAAGATACTACCATATATCAGTGACATCATAGAACAGTGCTTATTATACTTTAATGCACATATATATCACCTAGGGTTTTGTTAAAATGCAGATTCTATTAGTCCGGAGTAGGGTCTGGATTCTGCTAGGTGATCCATATATTGTCTGACCACAGACTACCCTCTAAGTAGCAAGATCATAGAGGAAATGAAATGAGGGAATAATTTATTCCATTGTGGAATGATAACACAAACTTGATAAGGATAGAAAGGAAATAAAAAGAAAATGAAGAAAATCGAGAAAACATCTTACTACTGTAGCTGACAGTTTCAGAAGAAAAATGCCAAAAGAAACACATTATTAAGATTCAAAGAGGCCTAAAGCAAGGTGGAAACCACCCCAGAGAGGGAAATTATTTGGTGAGAGCAAAAGAAACTGAAAGCACTGAGAGTCACACACAACTTAGATATTCCAAAGGGAGGCATGGTGGTGCGTGCCTGTAGTCCTAACTACTAAGGATGCTGAGGTGGGAGGATTGCTTGAGCCCAGGAGTTGGAGACCAGCCTGGGCAACACAGTAAGAACTTGTCTCTAAAAATAAAAATAGTAAAAAAAAAAAAAAGAGAAGAGCTCAAAAAAAACCATGTACCTATTAACTTGCCATGTGGCAAACAAGATGGTATTCAGTCAAACAAGTGCTAAAATAGAGGAGCAAGGTCCAAGAGCAGGTTTTTCCAGACAACATTCTGGAGATAGAATACATATGGTGTGAAGTTCTGAAAAATTCCAGCATGAAGGTGAAAGGATTCTGTTCTCAAATGAGTGCCCTCATCGTTGCTAACTACTTGGCAGCATTCACTAATGGTCTAAGAGGAACAGGTAACTCTACCTGGAAAGTATTCACTGTGAGACCAAATGCAACTCTCCCAAACTATGAGTTTCCTCTTAAAAGAAAATCTCCTCTTTACCCTTGTAGCAATGTTATGGAACTGAAAAGATTTAAAAACACATATGCATTTGATTAGATCAAGAATCTTCCATAGCTCTTAATTATCAAGTCTGCCAAAATCCAATTTGTCCATTTAGATGTGGTAATAACCTAACAGGTTCTTTCCAAACACAAATGCTCTTTCCAGAACTCAGCCATTATCCAAATCAGGAGTACCTGTATGCATGCATGTGCTCTTCTGTATTTATTATTCCAATTTCAGATTTTAATATGAGCTTTTCTGAGAAATGTATGTTAACTTTAAAAGAATGACTGAGTAACTCATTGTATTAGGGGTCTTCGCAGATCCCTGATGTCTCATTGAGACTGAACTCAGCCATCTGGTCTTCCAGCGTGGAGCCTCAGCCTCTTGACCTTAGTGTTAGTCTCTTGTATTTTTTTAAAGCAAGATTTCAAATTTAATTGTTCAAATGAAAGTCACTGAGTTTTTTTTTATTAGAATAAAGTGATAAAAGAAAAGAAAAACTGTGTGGCTGCCCTAAAGTCTCATTTCTACAGAGAAAGAACATATTGGTAAATTTGGTGCAATTCTTCCTTTGATGATCATATTAAAATTGACAGCAACGTTGGCTATTTGACTTCTTTGATTTAAAACAGTGGAACTGTTACAAAGATGTCAACTAATATTGGATTATATTTCAAAATTATGTTCAGCTGTTGTAGATAGGTGTATATGAAATTTGGACAGAGTTCAGAGAAAAGTGGTGAAGATGAATAAAGTTGGAAAATAAGCCTGATGACAAAGACAGAATTGGGAAAAACAATTTTAATATTTTCTATATTAATATATGAATAGTATAGAAAATTTGCAGGATCCTGAGAAGTATAAATGTAAAAAAAAAAATCTACTCACAAGAAGCCCTCTAAATAAAAAATTTTTAAACAAGGATTTCATGTGTGCACAATGTTGTAAAAGAAAAAAAAGAATAAGAGTTTATCACTTATCAAGGGTGAAACAGATTAATCATAAGAAAAAAAGCTCTTACGATGAACATTTTTGCTTGCTTTTGTTTTTTTTGATATTGAAGACTAAAATTTATAAAATTATTTTTAAAAGAAAATAACAAATGGGTTTTATCAGCCTGAAACATGCAAAAAGAACTGTAAAAATTTTTAATTGTGTATTTTGGAATCTGTTATTAGCAATCTGGTCCTATTTTGGATCACCTATATCTATCTTTCTGTGTCTGCAGAAAGGCCATATACCTGAGTTAGCTTGGATTCCTTTCATCAAATCTTTCTATTTCAATCCAATTTGGAAGGTTGATAAGCATATCATTTTTTTGATGTGTGACCCAAGAGTTCTTTGGCTTAGTGTTTTTAGTAAAGTTTCAAGGGAATTTACAGACGTTTTCCCTCTGGATGTTCTCCAACTGCTTTCATGATAACACATGATGCTATTAACACAGTATTCTGGCCCTCAGCATCTGATGCAAGGTAAAGAGGCCAGGAATGTGTTAATAATTGGCCTGGCAAATACATACATTTTCTAGACCCCTTTCATAAAAATATTCACTTTCAAATGTTATACTTTGTATGTAAGTTCCAAGGAGGTATATGTAGCCCTTAAAATGCTTAATCCAATGTCCTATGAGACTAATTTTGTGAATTGTCCACATTATCTAAGATTACAGAACATATAGCAATTTTAGACCTTTTTATCATCTGAAGCATTGTTTAAAATGAAGGGGGTGGTGCAGATCCATACATTAAAGCTCAACCTAAGATGTACCTGAATACTGTTTAGATATACAGTGAAATATACTGGTTACTTTGTCTAGATAGTAATTAGGAGCCAACAAGTAGAAAGACAAATACAAAATGGTAGGTGGTCCAGTTAAAACAATGTGCTAATTACAAAGATATAATGGTTGGAAAATTTATATGTTTTATTTGGACAAAGTTAAAATGTGTGTGGATCATCATGTAAACAGCTTTCTTGGACTACATATTTTGGACTGACTGTGACTTCAGTTTAGAGTTATATAATAGATATAAAGGCTAAAGACAGACCTATGTCCTGAGACTTCAGGTGGTTTGTAATCTAATCAAGAATGGAGATATGGCTTGGCACAGTGGCTCATGCCTGTAATCCTAGCACTCTGGGAGGAGTTTGAGACCAGCCTGAGCAAGAGTGAGACCCTGTCTCTACTAAAAATAGGAAGAAATTATATGGAAAAATGAAAAAAATATATATATAAAAATATATTTTAAAAAAATTAGCTGGGCATAGTTGTACATGCCTGTAGTCCCAGCTACTTGGGAGGCTGAGGCAGTAGCATTGCTTGAGGCCAGGAGTTTGAGGTTGCTGTGAGCTAGGCTGACACCACAGCACTCTAGCCTGGGCAACAGAGTGAGACTCTGTCTCAAAAAAAAAAAAAAAAAGAACGGAGATATGATTGATGTGAGCTAAGGAAATGTTCTGGAGTATTATGTCATATTTTAAGAGTGACATAGGGAGTCACTGGAGTCATAAGAGTGACATGGGAGAAAAACATAGGTCTCATTTGGAGCATTCTAACCAGATATTGAAGGTTTGAGAGAAACTGATTCTATTTAACTCCCTTAAAAAAGAAGACTTAGAATGACTGAAGTGAACAATGTAAGATGCTTTCCCACCAGGACACTATTACCTGAAAAATTATTATGCATTTCTTTTTTTTGGAAGCATAGAGTTAGATGGGTATGTTTCTATCATGTGACTGTCACTCCCCAAACCACAGCTGATTGGTTAATGGATCAGCAGTTTCAATCCCATCAGGTTAGGAATAAAATATGTTCCCTAGATTTAAGTGCTAGTAACTCATTTCCCATTGCAAGGATCAAATTTGCTCTCTTGTTTATTTTGAGTCAGCTTTGCTGATAAGCAAACCTAAGAGCTAGTTTGCCCCTAATGAGCCCTATGCCCATCTGGTTCTTTAGTTTTAATTTTCCCCATTTTCTTCCTGTTATTAGTCCAGTATATAAGACAGGCATTCTGTTTGTTTCCCTTTATTCAGGGCTTACTATCTTCTCATTTAGCTGTTTTCAAACTTTAGTGTGCATTAGAAAACTTGGAATGCTTGTTAGAACACTGATTACTGGGCCTCACCTTCAGTTCCTGATTCAGTAGGTTTGGGCTAAGGTTGGAAAATTTGCAGTTCCCAGTGAGGCTGGTGGTCAGGGGAACCATAGTTTGAGAACCACAGGTGATTCACCTAGACGGTCTTTTGTAATTCTCACAGAAGCCCCATGAAATAAGAATATCTATCCCATTTAACAGATGAGGAAACAGATACTCAGATGTTAAAGGAAATTTGTTCCAAAATACACAGGTTGGAGGGGGCAGAGCAAAAGGCATTTCTCAGGGAATCATACTCCAGAGCCAATGTTCATGACACAGCATCAAGCTTACCTTGTACTAGGTTATTAAGTATGAAATGTCTGATTTCCTTAAGTACTAAGTTTGACAGTTGATATCTCTGACATTTCACTTTGATACTTCTTGTTTTATTTCTATTGCGAACTTACATCCTCAATCTTGCAAATACAAATTTTGGCTTGTGATTATCTTTCAAACTTGTTTTTAGAGCAGTTTTTGTGAAACCATGGAAAAGTCAAAAATTCATGTTATTTTCCAATATGAGTTCTATCTTGGAATTGATGCAGCACAGACAACTGGAAATACCAACTAAGTGTTAGAGAAGAATGTGGTCAATGAACATACAGTATGTCAATGGTTTGAGAAGTGCCGTTCTGATGATTTTAATCTTGAAAATGAGCCATGTGGGAGACATGAGACCAAGGTGGATAATGATGAGCTAAAATCTGTAGTGGAAGCAAATCCATCAACCTAGGCATGAATTAGCACTAAGGTTTGGCATTACTATTCCAACAATATTGGACCATTTGAAACAAATGGACAAGGTAAAGAAGCTGGATAGATGGGTTCCACATGAATTAAATGAGTGTCAGAAGAAAAATCATCTTCAAGCTTGCCTTTCTTTGCTGTCACCACATAAAGGTGAAATATTTCTGCCACATATTATCATTTGTGACGAGAAATGCCTTCAGGACAGTAATTGGATGAAAATGAAGTGCCCTTGACCGCATGTCACACAAACAACGCTGCTCAAACTATAGAAGCTGGACTTGGAAAATCTCTGTCATCCACTGTATTCACTAGAACTTGCACCAACTGACTACCACTTCTTCTAGGGTTTGGACTACTTCTTGCAAGACAAAATATTAAATTCTCAAGAAGCTGTGGAAAATGTCTTTTGCAATCAATCATCTCCACTCACTCTTCAGGCTTCTTCACTACTGGCATAAACAAGCTACCATTAAGATGGCAAAACTGTGTCAACAGTTTAGGCACACACTTTAATTAATTGTACTGCTTCTTGTTTGAGATATAGTAAATTACTCTTTTCATTCAAAATTGGACATTTTGTATTTAATGACCTATAACAAAGAAGAACCTATCATATTATCATGCTTAGGTTGATCCCATTGTCACTGAAAATTATTTACTTAACCACTGAGGTTTCTAGATGTATCAAATTATCTGAATTTAGATCTTAAATTTGCCCAACATTCTTGTTGCTTCTACATTGTGAATGAATGAATGAATGAATATTGAAACTAGTTTATAATCTTACAATTCTAGGGCCTGTTTTAATTTATTATTACAAATCTACTGATTTGAGGTCTAAACTCTATTCCTGGTGATAACCTCTTTCAATTCTCTATTACTTCATTTTAAAAAAATCTAACTCTATTGGGTAGTGAGCCTTAACCCTGGTTATATGTGAGGATTGTAAGGGAAGTTAAAAAAATATGAATGGCTGGGCCTCATTCTAAGAAATTCTGGGCTCAATTGGTTTGGGTGGGTCCCGGACATTGATAAAGTTCCCTAAGTGATTATAATGTGCAACCAGGGTTGAGAAACATCCATATAGAAGATCACTTTTGCTTTGTCTGAAAATGGTAGTTAAGCTTAGTGTCAGTGCTGGTAAGAAAAGATATAAGCATTTTTTATTTATTGATTGATTTATTTTCTGACCAGAGGGATTGATTAATGCTTATTTTTCATGATAAAGAAACTTAATAGCTATATGATAATAGATTTTTTTTTAATTTTTTGATTCTTACCTAGCCTAGAGCCCTGAAAATCTGACAAGCAATTTTGACTCTCTGTCTCCACCTGGTGGCAGGTAGTGCTATAGTCTACAGAAAATACAGTAATAGGAAGAGACAATTTTAAATCTCAAAAACCCAACGAAGTAGCAATGTTGGCCACAGAACTGACAACTGATCACACGTGTCCTCTCTAGCTGAGGTTAACAATATTCTACAAGCTAGAAAGAGTATGGATCGGTAATTTTTCTTATCTTGTTCCAAGACTTTAGTTTTTAGTTTACTTTTGAACTTAAAGCTATCAACTAAGTACAATAGGAAATGGTATTTTCTTCCCCATGGTACCTTCTTTTCTTCATGAAGGATTATTGGTGTTTGGCTAAAGTCAGTTGGTAACTGTATGGGGGATTCAGGTCGGATAAAATTAATTGTCTTTTTCAGTTATTTAAAAGTAAGAATATCCATACAAACCTGGGGGCCAAAAAGAAAAAAGAAACTAAAAGTGAGAACAGTATATTTTAAAATATGCATTACTTATGGTTAACTTCAAAATTATGTTTCCAATGATTAGTTACCTTTTATCAGTTACAACTTAAGCTGTCGTTATTGTTTTGTAATTATACAACAGGGAGACCATATCAGAAAGGGAGAAATAGCCATCTTTAAATGTTTAAATATTCAATTCACCAGCTGGAAGACTTTAATTAAAGAATTTAAGGTTTCTGACTCTCAATTTCCCTCTATGTAAAATGGGGAGAATGTTCATGTGAATTACATAGCCAACGCCTTGCGCCTAGTAAATGGCCAATAAGTTAATTATTATTAATACAAGCCATGGAAGTTGCCTATATTTGAGAGGTGAGTTCAGTTTCCAAAATAATGCATGTCTTACTTGAATTTCTTATATATTGATTACCTAAGAGCATGGTTCTGAAACTAGATTTCTGTGTTCAAATCTTGGTTACTGTGATAATTAGCCATGAGACTTGGGTTGCTTTTATATGCCTCAATTTTTCATCTATAAAATGGATATACTAATTATGGTTACCTCATCTTGTAATTATGAGTATTAACTGCGTTATTGTATGCAAAATTACTAAGAACATGACCTAACACATGGAACATTTTCAACAAATGTTAGTTGTTTTTGCAGTTGCCTTTGCTATTGCTGTTCTAAGTACTGTATTATATTAATTACCAAGGACTGTGTTAGGTACTAAGTCAATAACATTATCTGAAATTATTGCACACCTTAGTAAAATAGTGAAACAGGAACATGCTAAAAATATTAAATTATATTTAAATATACAAACAAAAATAAGCAAAATTTTAAACTGCATTTCAATATAGCTCTTACTTTAACAGGATAGTTTAGTCTCTTTGTAGTTTGTTATCCTCTAATTTTAGATACGAATATATGTATCTTAAAATAAGTTTTGAAGTCTGTATCGGTCACTTTTATTTCTCTCTTCCTGCTTATTCCTGGCCGCCTATAACCTGCTGATAAATGGCTTTAAGCATAGTAGCAGAATAAAATCAATAGCATTCTGGATTAAGTAGGATATTTAGGTCATAAGAAACCCATAATTATGTGTCATTAGTCTTTTTGTCCTTTCAGGAGTCCCTAGTCTATGGTGACTTGCATAATTATTCTATTATATATTACAATGTAAGAATAATAGAAATAAAGAGCACAATAAGTGTAATGTGCTTGAATCATCCATAAACCATCCCCTACCCTCTGGTCCGTGGAAAAATTATCTTCCATGAAAATGATCCCTGGTGCCAGAAAGATTGGGGACCGCTGCTTTACAAGGTTGGCATTTTATCCACATTGGCTCATAAGCTAGAAAACCATTTAATATTTAATATTCTATTTAATATTTAAATTTTATTAAAATCAACCTCAATAGTTGCTGTTTGCTGTTGACATACACATAACACATTTCTCTGCCTTATGAGATCTATTCCAAATATATGGCCTTTAAATTTGTATGAAACTGAAATAAAGTATGCATACAGTTATCTGTCTACAGATTCCAATTTAAAAATCTGGGCAGAGTAAATAAGGACAGGGATTTCATGTGAGATTGTTAGTACAACATTTTGTAATAATCTTCTTGTGTTCTAGATAGAACACAGAAAAAAAACATAAGTAAAGAACCAGCAACTGAAAAGAAAATGCTTTTGTTTAATGCATTCCACTACCTTTGAGCAAAATATCACTCACAGTTTCCAGAATCAACTCATTCTTTCTACTGAGAATGTTTATGAATCATCCCAGCAGTTTGGCAAGTTCAGGACCTTAAGGATTCAGCTGCCATTTCAGAGTTCATTTTTATTAACTCTTCTTGATCTGAAATAATAATTACTTCTTTCTTCTGTTATATAATTCAAGAGATACATAACTGTTCATGAATGAAAAAAATAACCCTCTCTTTTCTTATCTTATGCAGAGAGATATTAAAATTTTAAAAAACTATATACTCCCATCCTGAGCTATAATAAAACCTCTAAATGATATTTTGACATAACTTTAGTACAAGAAGGAAGGAAATTGGGAATTAAATTCCAATGGTAATAACTACTGTTATTTTGAAAGTACATTCATACCTCTATAATTTGATCCTTACAAACATATGTTAGCAGAAAGGTATTTGGACCCAAGCTATATACTTTTTTTTCCATAAAGTATTTAAAGAACAATGTGACAATTATTCACAGTTGCATTGTAAGAAAAAGTAATATAAAGAATGCATTAGTTGTAAAATTCATTTTTAAGTATATTAATAACCATACAGATTATGGTTATTTTGGTGTACATAATATACCTTACAAAATAATTTTGGAATCAGTTGCTTAATTATCACTTGATTAACTGTAATGTATTTTTGTGTCAGATATCATGCTTCTTATTCATGCTGATGACTAGATGCTCAGAGCTAAATATAATGCTCACAGTTGCTATATTAGCCTAGATTCACGTCTGGTTTATTTAAGAACATTTTAAATTTTAATGTCTATTTAAAAAGTCTTCCTCTTTATGTTTCTTTTAAAAAAGACTCTAATTCTTCCTGAAAACAGAGGTATATAATAAAATAGGGATCAAAGTAGTACTACCTATAAGATAGTAAACATCTTGGAAATGTTTATGTGATGCATATTAACATATGCAATAACTTCTTGTTAAAGTACTGAATTATATTAGAAAAATGTGTTTTCAACGGTCTTTCCTATTTTACCCAGGAAATGGAATAATCTGTGACCAATCAAAGGAACTGAAATAAATAGTGGATCTCAATTCTTATTCTTACATTGAGATCAAGACTAGGATACAATTTGAGACTTAATTATCTGCCCACTGAAATGAGTCCTGTGTAATGAGTGTAAGAATCATTTGTCCTGTGAAGAAGTATACTAAAAACTGGATAAAATTCTTAGCACACTCAAAAGTTTCACCCTTGTCTTGACTCTTCTGCATTAAATTCTAAAAGGAAATACTAGATATTCATTAATTGTAGAAAAGTTCAAATGTATCTACTTGGTTATTATGAATTTTGGATTCATAGATTCTGAAGATTGAAAATATTTTAGAAATAGTCTTGTCTGCCAGATGTTAGGGCAGTAAACATTGCTGATTGTCCTTCAAATTTGTGAAGGAGACACTGTTGAGGCTAAGAATTTGAATTTCTAGGACAATGCACTGTATACTATAGTAGATAAGATCGTAGGCTCCAGGAAAAATTATGTTTCATAATTTTCAGTTTTGTCATCTGTAAAATGGAAACATAATAACTACATAATAGAACTATAATGAAATAATATATGGAAAGTGCTTTACATAATAACTGTCATATGGTCAGCCCTAAATAAGTGGGTTATTGTTTCTGATTGTTTAAAAAAATATTTTTAATATATGTTCCTAAAATCAGAAATTTAGAAGGCTATTTACTTTCAGATATGTGTCAGTCCTTTAGGTCTAGATTCCTCACTGAATCAATAAGTTGATATTTTAAAAGCAATGGGGACAAGCTCTTCTATATTATTTACAAACTATTTTGATAATAAGGAAAGATGAGATATCTCTACTAAGCTTCCTTGATTTCTCAGGTACATTCAATATGGATAAAATAAAGTAAGGACAAGATCCACCCACACAGTTTGATATAAAAATTTCAAAGTATCTCAGGAATGGAAAAACAAACACCACATGTGCTCTCTAATAATTGCGAACTAATCGATGGGCACACACAGGCACAAAGAAATGTAAAGGTCATAGAAAATCAAGAAGGAGAAAGGGAAAACCTACCTATTGGGTATAATGAAAACACTATCTGGGTGATGGACACACTAAAAGCCCTGACTTAAGCATTATAAAAGATATCTATGTAACAAAAACTGTTGTACCCTCTTAATGTTTTAAAAATAAAAAATAATTATCACAACTCATCTGGATATCAGTTTACATGGCAGATGTCATGCTGCTGGATCTCAAATTCTTTAACTATAAAACAGAGAATTTGACTGGCCAGGCCAATGTCGCCTTCAGTTCTCACACTAAGATGTTCTTGCTGGATGGTGGCATAAGAATAATTTCTATTAGGAATCTAGTCTCACACATATTGGAATTGTTTTATCTACTCTTTCCAATCAATAATGATAATACATTTTACATCTCAATAATAGATTGGGACAGATTTTCCAATTCATTCAACTGAGAAAGAATTTAAACCTTATCAACAAGAGAAGGAAATCAAGGGTATCCAAATGGGAAAAGAAGAGGTCAAACTATTGCTCTTTGCTGACAATATGATCTTATATCTAGAAAACTCCAAAGATTCTGCCAAGAGATTCCTGGAATTGATAAATAAATTCATCAATGTCTCAGGTTACAAAATTGGTGTACACAAATTAGTAGCATTCCTATACTCCAACAACAGTCAAGCTAAGAATCAAATCAAAGACTCAATACCTTTCACAATAGCAAGAAAGAAAATAAAATACCTAAGAATATATTTAACCAAAGAGGTGAAAGACCTCTGTAGGGAGAACTACAAAACACTGAGGAAGGAAATTGCAGATAATGTAAACAAATAGAAAAACATATTATGCTCATGGATTGGCAGAATCAACATTAAGATGTCTATACTACCTAAAATGATTTACAGATTCAATGCAATCCCCATTAAAGTACCAACATCATTTTTTGCAGATCTACAAAAAATAATTCTATGCTTCTTACAGAAGCAGAGAAGACCCTGAATAGCCAAAGCAACCTTAAGCAAAAAGAACAAATTGGGAGGCATCATTTTATCAGACTTCAAGGTATACTACAAGTCTATAGTAACTAAAACAGCATTTCACTGACACAAGACATAGACCAATGGATCAGAATAGAGAATCCAGATATAAAACCATTCTCTTACAGCCATCTGATCTTTGACAAAGCAGACAAAAAGATACATGGGAAAATAATCCCTGTTAAATTAATGGTGCTGGGAAAATTAGATAGCCACATATGGAAGACTGAAACAAGATCTGCACCTGTCACCACTCAGAAAAATTAATTCATGATGGATAAAAGACTTAAATCTAAGGCATGAAACTCTAAGAATTCTAGAAGATGTTGGAAAAACTCTTATAGATATCAGCCTAGGCAAAGAATTTATAAAGAACTCAAAGGCAATCACAGCAACAACAAAAATAAATAACAAATTCTATAGAAAGTTATATGAACATATCTCAAAGAACTAAAAGTAGACCTACCATTTGATCCATCAATCCCACTACTGGGTATTTATCCAAAGGAAAAAAAGACATTTACACTTGAATATTTATAGCAGCACAATTCACAATCACAAAGATATAGAAACAACTCAAGTGTCCATCAAAATATGAGTGGATCAATAAAATGTGGCATGTGTATACTATGGAATATTACTCAGCCATAAAGAAATGGTGACTAATACCTTTTGTACTAATCTGGATGGAACTGGAGACCATCCCTTTAAGTGAAGTACCACAAGAATGGAAGAACAAAAAGCATAGTACTCACTACTAAATTGAAACTTGTAGATCAACACTCATGTGCACATATAGTAGTAATTCAATGGAAATCAAACCTGTGGGAGGGGGGCAAGAGGGGATGGGTAAATTCACACCTAACAGCTATAATGTACACTATCTGGGTGGTAGACACCCTTATAACTTTGACTCAAACTGTACAAAAGCAATTCATGTAACCAAAATGTTTGTACCTCCACAATATTCTTAAGTTATTAAAAAATAACCCCAAAAACAAAAACAAAAAAAAAAACCTTATCAATAATTTTTGGGTAAGATGATGCTCATGATGCTCAGGGTATAACGAGTACCAGTGAACTCATATGGGCAGAGAGCAGCTGTGGTGATCAGAATTATTAACAATTGCCTGAGGACCACTTGCCTGACAGAGGCCTTCCTTTGGCCAATTATTTTCCTTTTTCCTCACATCCATTTTCCTGTCTCTCCTTTGCCCAACCTCCATCTTATAACCCTAGTCAGGTTACAAGGCCATAGTTCCTTCTATACTATAATGACGAATAATATAATTACAATAAGAGTTACTTTTTTATTGAGGACATTCTATCAGAGGCACTCTGCTAACCATTTACACACATTACAATGCAGTCTCATGTTTTATGGGTTGAGTGACCATGTGTTCATGTTTGTCAGGAACAATGCTATTTATCTTTATTGTATTACTAAAATTAATCAAACTAGCGACTAATTGTGATTAAGTGATACAGAGTATCCCCTTTCATTCTCAAAAGTGACCCAGTTAGGACAACAATTATATGGTCATTATATATTTTATTAGTTTCCTAGGGCCATTGTAACAAATTACTGCAAATTTGGTGGCTTAAAACAATACAAACATTCTCTCACGGTTCTGGAGGCAAGAAGTCTGAAATCAAATCAGCATGGCCATGCTCCATCTAAAGTCTATAGGGGAGAATCCTACTATGACTGGTTCAGCTTCTGGTGGTGCCTGGTTTTCTTGATGTGTGGCAGTGTATCTCTAATTTCTGCCTCTCTCATCACATGGCCTTCTTCATGTCTCTGTGTCTTTTCTCTTTCATCTCTTATAAGAACACTTGCCATTGGATTTAGGGCCTACCCTAATCCAGATGATCTTGAGATGCTTACCTTAATTATATCTACAAAGGCACTCCAAATTAGGTTGCATTCTGAGGTTTTGGGTAGACATATCTTTTAGGGTCTATAATTCAATCCACTATCCATATATGTATAATAAGTTTTAAAACCGGCATATATTAACAAAAAGAAAATTGTGTCTTAGTAAAATTGCCTCTGAAAAATTACCAAAATTAGCCATAAAGTACGGGATACATAATATTGGGTATATATATATACAGTCATCCCTCGGTACCCAGGGCCATTGGTTCCAGGACCCCTGTGGATAAAGAAAATTGGAGTATACTCAGGTCCCATAGTTGGCTCTCTGTAACTTCAGCCCTCTGTATCTGTGGGTTTTGCATCACAAAAATGTTATATTTTAGACCTGCGTTTGGTTGTGGATGTGGAATCTGCCAATGCAAAGGGCTGACTGCATTTATTGAAAAAAAATCTGCATATTAATGGACCTGTGCAGTTCAAACTTGTGTCATTCAAGGGTCAACTGTGTGTATTAATTTGTATTCACATTAAAGTTTGAAACTGCTTGATCAAACTAAACAAAAGATAATAAGGAAATTCAATGTGCAATTGTTAAGAAATTTAAATTTGTGTAAAGAAATCACTACAAATAGTTCTTATGTATATTAGAGATATTTCTGTGCATATTTAAACACATACATTATATATTTTAAATACACACATGCATCTTTTTAATTCTATACAAATAGATTAAACTTGACATAATGATCTACAAACTTTTTCACTTAATAAATAACTTGTCATATAGATTTTCCTTATTCTTTGTAACTGCTGTCTACCCTGTTTATATACGGATGTTTTCTATCATTTATTTAGATGGTTTTATAAATAATGCTACAACTAATATATCAGTACACTTATCTTTTAAAACGTGTGTGATGTTTGATATAGCTTGAGGATAAAATCCTTGAAGCAGAAATTCTCTGTCAAAAGGCATGCTTATTTTGAATTTTGAAGGATACTGTCAAGTAAGGGGTATGATACTTTTTGAAACAGGAAAATATTACTGAACAACATTAACAACTGTTATAAAGTCTTTCCTATATCAAACCAAAATTAGCCTTATTGTAAATTCCAACCATTTGTCCTGTTTCTGGCCTTTGGAAGAACAAAGCATAAATAAATATTTGTTCTTGTCAATATAACATACATTCAAATATTTTTAAAAAGCCCTATCTAAATATTTTTTTCTTCACATAAAACATTCTCAGTTATTGTAACTATTTGTCTTTGAAATAGTTTCCAGAACTTTTACCTTCCTGTTTATAATCCCCTGACTTTAGTTTATCAGCATCTTTTTTTTTTAAGTGTTCTGCTTTCTTCAAATACAAAGGCTGTGAAAAACTACCAGAGATCCCATTTAAGATTGATGTGGTCCACGGAATAGTTCTCACATATTTTTATCTCATGTACTAGGGTATAATGAGACACTATTTTATCTGTTGAATTTGTTATTTGTTAAATTGGAATGGATTGAAGATACATTCCCTTATGGCCCAGACATATCCTTGTCTTACTTAATATGATATAAAACATTATTTGAGACAAAAATTTGTAATGAGCATAAGCTATATTCTAATAAAATTTCATTTTTTTTCCCTGAAGGGACAAAAAAACCATCTCTTTAGCACTTGGTTCTAGTTTTTTTTCTGGGAATTAACATTATTCTTACTTCTCCATAGTATCTGCAATTTATCTGTTCCCCTCTCAGAAAATGAGAACTTTCTCCTCTAATTGTCTCCACTAATTTTCAAAGATTTCTTCAACATACCAAGTGTGGCTCCATGATCATTTATCAGGCAGTTTTTTTTTTTTTGAGACAGAGTCTCGCTTTGTTGCCCAGGCTAGAGTGAGTGCCGTGGCGTCAGCCTAGCTCACAGCAACCACAAACTCCTGGGCTCGAGTGATCCTTCTGCCTCAGCCTCCCGGGTAGCTGGGACTACAGGCATGCGCCACCATGCCCGGCTAATTTTTTTTTTATATATATATCAGTTGGCCAATTAATTTCTTTCTATTTATAGTAGAGACGGGGTCTCGCTCTTGCTCAGGCTGGTTTTGAACTCCTGACCTTGAGCAATCCGCCCGCCTCGGCCTCCCAAGAGCTAGGATTACAGGCGTGAGCCACAGCGCCCGGCCAGGCAGTTTTTTAGTACCTTGAGACCTCGATCTTGACTCTGAATATTTTGAAATGACTCTGCACCCCCTTACAGTCTTCTCTACTCAGCCTCATTTCTATGTCACTTGACATCTGAATAGTGTTTGCTAAACCTTTTGGATTTTTCTTTGTTCTCTTTTGTGTACTAATATGCATCATCTTTTGTAGTGGTGTTTTCTCAATTCTTTATTATTATAGGTTTTTATCCCAATTTTTTAAATGCTGCTTCTAGAAAATCTAGGTAGGACTTTAGAGAATCATGGTGATGTTTACATCAAGAAGGTTATACATTCTTGATATGAAACAGCTAAATAAAATCAGAAATATCTGTGACAGATACCTATGTTTTTGATTATTCAGATCAGCCAATAAGACATTGTAGACTCCAAAGCATCAGAAATTGTTGGGTGTTTCAAGATTTGCCTTTCATTTAATTTATGATTTTTTAGAAAGAATACCAGGGAAAAAATATGAGTGTTTATATAGAAGGGCTCACTTTCCTCATGTCCCAGGACACTACAATTGTGGTAGCACAAGGCATATTTCTCTGTCTTTATTTTTTTTATTATAAATAATTATTGCTCTTAGAATTAAAAATAGAAATAAATGCAAAATCAATGATCAAATAGATGCAATGACTAAAATAAAACCACAGGAAACTTAGAGTTATATAAGACACATTATAGGTGTTGGAGTATTTTTTTACATCTGTTGAATGACCTTGTAAACTCCTTGGCAGAACTTTAAACATTACCACCAATGTATGGTAACTTCAGAGAATGAAAAGAACCAGATTCTGAGGTGTCTTAAAGAGTTTGCTAGACCAAGCCCATGGTAAGCATGATTTTGATGTCCAGAGCTTTTATGTTAAAGAGTGATTCAATTTTATTTTATATACATAATATTACTGTTATTTTAATACTTTAAGTCTAGTTAAATCCTTGAATTCTCCTTTCAAATCTTCTGGTAAAACTCACAATCCAGGAAGAATTCTATATTTTTAAAACACCTTTATTGATGTATAGCTTAATCAACAATTAACTTCACATACTGATAGTGTATAATTTGAGAAATTTTGACATATGTATACATGCATAATATCATCATTACAGTCAAGATAATGAACATATCCATCACTCTAACAAGTTTCCTTGTACCCCTTGGCAATTCTTCTCTTCCACCCTTCTCCATACCCCTCCCGACAAGCAACTACTGATCTACTTTCTGTCATTATAGATTAGTTTGTATTTCTAGAGTTTTATATAAATGGAATCAAATAGTATTTACTCTCTTCTGTCTTTTTTCCACTCAGCATGATGATTTTGAGATTCATGAATGTTATAGCAAGTATAGTTCATTCCTTTTTATAGCTGGGTATTATTCCATTATATGGATATACCATATTTTGTGTATACATTCACCTGTTGATAGACATTTGGGTGGTAATTTTTGGATATTACAAATAAAGGATCAAGAACACTCATGTACAAGATTTTATATAGACATATGTTCCATATTTATACTGTGGTTTTGTAGTAACCAAAATACACATACCCTCAATTAGAAGCATGGCCTTAAGATATTCTCCAGAGTATACTCCATGGAGTATAAAACCTTGCTTATAGCTTATGTACAGTCAACAATTTCTTTATGAATAAATGAATGAATGATAATTTTGGGAATAAAATCGAAATCTGTGTCATATAATGAAAAGAAACTTCAGTCAAACCAGGAAACCTTGACTGTAACTTTTATCTCACCATAGAGCATTAAGGAAGTTCTTTAATTTTGTATATCTTAGCTCCCTTACCTTTAAAAAAGAGATAATATAGCTGTATGATCCTTTTCCCCCATACCCAAGTCCCCAAATCTTTGAAAATCAAAATATTTTTGGTACTCATTTAGTAGTAAAACTTAACCAGATCTGTACTGATTTATTGGAAAGTCTGACCTGTCCTAATGAGAAGTTACTTTTAATTTTATTTATTCTACTTAGTATATTCTGATATGTTGCTGCAAAAATATTAATGAATTTGATTATAGGCTGCCACTCTATTTCCACTGGTGTGCTATACAATGTGCATTTTATACATTGTATTACCCTGCTAATATTCCCAATTTTTCAGTTCTAAAACACATATCTCCCCTGGGTAGGGATTGTGAACTCTTTACCTACCTCTCTACCTACCTGTATTAGAACTAGATTTGGTTAGAGTTGACAGAAAACAGGCACAAAAAATGACTCGAATAACAAGCTTATTTCTCTTTTATATAAAAGAAATATGTTCTGAACTTTCATGATTTGCTGTATGATGTCAGGGCCTATGGCTTCTTCTATGTTGTTACTCAGTCTTGTGTGATTTTTTGACCCTAATGAAAGGTCATGTCACAGGCAAAATGGCTACTGGAGTGCCAGCCATTTCATTTGGTTTTTAGCCAGCAAGAAGGTGGAAATGGAAGAGAAGGGACAGATCACATCTTTTAAGGACACTTCTTAGAAATTTTACACATGACATTATAACTTAATCAAATGGACATGTTTGGGCTGAAAGGAGTACAGAAAATATGATTTTTATTTCAGACTGCTATATGTCCAGCTAAAAATGAAAAGCCCTGTTACTATGGAAAAAGAGAATAGGTATTGGGAAAAATTATAGTCTTTGCCCCACTGTCCTTCTAGCTTATTAAGTAGTTGTGGGAATAAAAAGAAATCATAAACAAGGAAACAACTTGAAAGAGGCCAAAGCTCTACATAACCATAGGTCTAATAACAAAAAAGGATCTTGCTTAAGGCATTTTTTTCCTAAAACAAGCATTCTTCCAGGGTTTTGATGTATCACTTTGGTGGTTTTTCAGCATATCATTGGGATTATGTTGTAAATGGTGGGTGCATGCCAATTTCTACTATTCCTCAAAGATTTTCTTAATTATTTTTTTGTCTACCAGGAAATATAGTGGCTTTTTTTTAAAGGCACTTGAACATTTGGCATGTTTCCAGAAAGCCATAACACAAAGTTGAAACAGCTTTAGCTTCAAACATAGTTTTGTTCACATCCCCCTCACTCCACATTTTTTTTTTTTTTTTGGATCTTTTCTTAGAACTGTGAACCTGGTAACAGCTCTGTGGCTAGTAAAACTTATTCTCACCTACTTGTGTAAATGCTAATATTATTTTCTAAATACTCTTTATATTTTTGCAAGATGACTCTTTAATACTTGCTATTATGATTTAAAACAATTAAAGACATAAGACAATCTAATCTACAGAAAAATAAAAGAGGAAGGATTAAATTCAGTTGTATTTAGATAATTTGGGGAGGGTACATTTCTACAAGTTGTATATGTTTGTGATAAATATGTAAGCAGTCTAGACACAATTTAGATCCCTCCCCATGCAGTGGAGGACTGGAATTCTGTATCTGTGTCTGTGACTGGTTAAGTGAGTTCAATTTAGAGTGCAAAGATTAAGATACCTAACTTTGTTCGGTTCCAGACATATTTTTCAGCTCAACCTTGCCTCTAATAAAGATAATATCATATTTTATTCCTCATTAATTCTTGTCTCTGTTTCCCAACTGGTTTAGAACTTGAAGAGGAAAAAGGATGATTTAGGCTGCCCAATCTCTAGCAACACACAATGGACAATTATCTGATAAATGGAAGCATGCCTGGTTGAGTGACCAAATGAGCCAAAGTGCTTCCCAATGATAGGGAATTTAATCTGTAGATGTGTGGTGAGTATTTTTACTTACCCAAAAAATAATGTTTGAAAAAATGCTCAACATCTCTAATCATCAGGGAAATGCAAATCAAAACCACAATGAGATATCACTTAACTCCTCCAGTGAGAATGGCCTTTATCATAAGTCCCAAAACAATAAATGTTGGTGTGGATGCAGAGAGATAGGAACACTCATACATTGCTGGTGGGACTACAAATTAGTACAACCTCTGTGGAAAGTAATATGGAGGTACCTCAAAGAGCTATAAGTAAAACTACCATTTGATCCAGCAATCCCATTACTGGACATCTACCCAAAAGAAAAAAAGGCATTCTATAAAAAAGACATTTGCACTAGAGTTTTATAGCAGCACAATTCACAGTTGCAAATATGTGGAAACAAACCAAGTGCCCATCAATACATGAGTGGATTAATAAAATGTGGTATATGTATACTATGGAGTTCTACTTAGCCACAAAAAACAATGGTGATCTAACACCTCTTAATTATCCTGGATAGAGCTGGAGCCCATTCTACTAAGTGAAATATCCCAAGAATGGAAAAATAAGCACCACATGTACTCACCATCAAATTGGTTTTAACTGATCAACGTTTATGAGTACATATAGTAGTAACATTCATCAAGTTTCAGCCAGGGAGTGGGAACGAGGGGATGGGTATATTCACACTTAATGGGTATAGTGCGCACCATCTGGGGGATGGATATGCTTTAAGCTCTGACTCAGGTGGGACAAGGGCAATATACGTAACCTAAACATTTGCATTCCCATAATATGCTGAAATAAAAAATAAATAAAGAACATATTTAAGTGAAAATAAAAAAGAATAATGTTTGAGACATGTATAGGAAAAAGAAGAGGATTTGTTTCAGTGAAGAGAAAGCCAGAATGAAGCTTTGAGCATATGTGTGAGGATCGAATGCAGTGTGTTGATGAGTCTCTTCTAGGAGATGGTGGGCTGATGGCTGTTTCTCTAGAACAAAGCTCTACATTTCAACAAGAAAGGAGGATTCCCAGGATCCCAACATTTCTAGTATGACCTCAGCCACATACTTATCAGCCCTCTTGGCCCCTCAGTAAATCTGAATCTTGTTTTGTAATAATGCTGGTATATGTTTATTTTGGTTTTAAAAAATTAGGAGATAAATACAATCTGGGATTGATTCCATACAATAAACACACCATTAGCAGAGCCTAAACTAGTATAGATTATGGACTGGCACTTAGGAAGTATAATTGGCCATGGGATTTTATCCAAGGGCTATCAGTGCCCATACGTCTTTGTTTTCAGTCCTTCTTTTCTACTTGGTCCTCTATCACTTGGTATAAAATGAGCATTTTCCTAATGGATTTGGGGAATTCAGTCTTGATGGCTCCACAATGTCCACACAGATGCACTAGTTAAAAAAGAAGAAAGTCTTTGGATTGGTGCCTTTATTTTACTCTATGTATTATTAGTTTCCATCCAATGAAAGGGAAATATAACATTTCATTTTTCCCTTTGGCTTTCATCATGAACAGACACATTCAGAACTTTTACCAAGGCCAGTCCTTGAGAGTATTGTGCTACAGCTGGTTTTTATTCTTGCTCCTAGGTGGCCCTGCTGAAATACAATTTTGCTCTTTAGATGCATAGATATTTGGATGGAAAGTGTAAGTAAATTGAAGGGCTTCAAGTTTGCTTGAGGAAATGTGTATTAATTTAAAATGTTAGAAATTTACACTTCCATGAGACCAAAGAAAGATAGTTAAGAAAATAAGCTCATTGTATTTTAGAGCTAAGTTTTCTTACTGCTAGAAACTATAGTGATAATCTGATTGAATGTCTTAATGCTACAGACAAGGAAGCTAGAGTGCAGAGTTGTTAAACTATGTTCCTAAAATCATGTTCTATCCAGTGTCAGTACCAGCATTAAAATCTAGCTCCCAGAGTCCGGTCCAAGACTCCTTTTTTATGGATCTTTTCTTTTAATAAAAATAATGTGATTGCTTCATGGGTGTTAACTGGCTGATGCAAATAAGAAAGTCTATTATGGGAAATGTCAACCCACTTTGTGTTGTTGGGAGATAAAGAGATGCTTCTCAGATGGTAACTCTTTGTGGGGTCCAGGAAATAAATTTCTTTCTCCCTCTCTCTCTCTCTCTTATTTTAAATTATGAATACCCCTCCCATCCAGTGGGCTCCCAACTTCTCCTGTCAACCCTCCTTTTCTCTACAGAAGAGGCAGTGTAAATGAATCTTGTTAAATTTGCCGAATGCTTGTGAATTCTTACTTTTATCAGCAACAGCAACAATAAAGTTTGTCTTGCAGGAGAGTCCCAAGGACCTAACTCATCTTCTCTGATCTCAGAACTGATACAAGCTCAAGTTGCTTGTGGAAACCTGTGTCTTTTCTTGCAAAGATAATAAGTAACAGACCCTCTGAGTGTCTGTTGAAAAGAAGAGAAAAGCGGCTGTCTGCCTTTGTATTCCCCAGGGAGTGAGAGCTATTGTGAGGAAGCAGACAGGTCTTGTGCTGCAGCCTGGCTCACAATGCCACATGCTAGTGACAAGAGACATAACATCGGAGCTGTGGCTCCTGCATGGCTGCAACTATTGATACAAGTTGTGTCGACTTGTAGTTATTACGACTTCAATCGGGAGGCTGCATTCCAAATAGTAATCAGGACCATACAAACGTTTCCAATATGCACTCCTCACCCTAATTAAACAAACTGTAAAGGCAATTAAAATACACATTTGAAAGCAAGTTCTCCTTTCTATGGAATAAATTATTCTTTTTTAGGTTAGTGTAGCATGTGACCAGAATCAACGGAAGGAAAAGCAACATCTATTTTATTACTGATGGGAGGCAAGAATTTTAATATCCACAGATAAATTTAATGAGGGCTATCTTTCATGTTTTTGGAGGAGTATATTATATATATGCCATGCCTTTCAATCTATCATGTTTAAATTGTGGCTATGTGTTTGCACATGAACAAAACAAACAAACAAAAAAACTAATGAAAATAGAGATTTAGAACTAGAGGTAAGTGTAAATGTACCCTAATTTAACTCTTCTAAATTATAGTTTCATTTTATATTTCACAGTGGAGAAATTGAGATCTATGGGAGATTAAGAATTTTTTCATCAATTGCAGAATGACAACAAAAATTAAAATTCCCCTGGTTTTTCATTATGGTGTGTTGATCAAGATTTTACATTGCAAAAAAAAATTACAAAATAGAAATTTAAAATGCATATAATAGAAGAACTAATACCCATAAAAATACTTGGATTATTAACATTTATCAAATTTTAATATAATATTAGCATGGAATGTATTTTATGATATTTGAAATTTTATGTTTTAAATATTTCTCTTAATTCATGAAAATTTTGACTATAACACCTCATTCACTGAATGCCTTGGCTAACAGAGAACTCTAAAATTTAATCCCATTTTAACTCTATATGTACAGGTAAACCAAAGTGGGCAATACTGTAATATTCTGGATAATTCACTCGTTTTTAATCTTCATCTTTTGAAGAAATACAGATTGTTAATTATTTTTTATTATCAAACAAATCAGTTAGGTTTTTGAATGAATAAATTTCTTTAGGTAATTTTACATCTCTCTTTTTACTGGTATGGACAGACATACATGGTAGTACTTTTTATTATAAGGAAAGTTTTCACATAAAGTTTTTAGCAAATTCTACTTTTAAAAGATTTTATATCACTAGCAAAGAATTAAAAACAAACTCGATATGAAGAATATGAAGAAGGAATCTCTTATAGGAACCTAATACAAGGGTACAGCATCACAGGTAGCCTGTAAAAATCAGGTTTTGATGAAAGGAAGATACTTCATATTAGTCTCCAAATATATTGAAAAGTTTGTTACCTAGGCAATGACAACCAGTGAGAGGAAGTAGACCTAAATCTTCAGTTCTGAGAGTTTAACATGATATCCAGAGCACTTGCTTAAAAGTAGATTCCTGGGCTCCACCTCAAAGATTCTTTAGCTCTGAGTTAAGGCACAGAAATCTGCAATTTTAACAAGAAGTCCTAAGAAGCTGATGCAGGTGATCTGGGGCCACATTTGAAAAACTCTAAATTACAGCACAAGGAATTGAGGTTACATAGAAGGAAAAAAGAACAGTCCGATTAGCATCAAAATGAATTCTTGTGTGAAAAAAAAAATGAGGTGAATTCCTGTGTGGAAAAATATGGACTTTTTTAAAAACAATATTTGGCAATACTCATAAGCTATTTCTCATAAAAAGGCTCTCCCGCCCAAATAATTCTGGAAAATTGGTATGCTACAATCAAGATTTAGAAATCCATGGCTTATGTTAATATACAAAAAAGTACTGCAGTACAAAAAGCTCTCTAAGATACTTTCTACATTTCCTTCATCACTGAATGTATCGTTATTTAAGCAAAATTTTATTTGTATCCCATTGAGCCTATTCTCAGAGAAACCACTTAGAGAAACAATAGAGTAATAGAAAACTTTTGATCTTTTGGACTGATATACAAGCCCCTCCATTATCAAGTGTCCCCAAATTCCCACTACAAAGACCTTTCACCTGTGAAGGAGAATGGTCAGGCCTTTCGGACTTTATTCAGGGACATTTTGCTGTTGTTCTGGCTGGGTATTGTTTGAAATATTCTTCTCTATTACTTGGAAGCCTTATTTATATTTTCTTATTTTTTTTTTCTCCTTGATTAGAAGTCCTCTTAGTTATAGCAACTGATGTTGAGTTGTCCACTTTAACTATTTTTTGTCTATTTATATATCAAGTCACAAATCATTTAGTTACCACTTTTAGATAATGACAATAGAGTGTTCTCTTCTTTTTGTAGAAAACAAAATGAAGCTCTTCATAGAAAATAGTTTTCTGAATGATTTCAAAAGAAATTTGAAGTCTGTCTTTTCACTATGCTATACGGCCCAACTCCAACTCCAGAATGATTAAACCATCTTCTGTGGCCATATATGCTTACAAGAATTCAATTTCTGTGGAGAAAGTCACCGAGATAGACATGAGTTCCATCATGAATTTATAAGCACCAACATTAAAGAGTCTTCCCCACAACCAGTTAACTCTACTACACAGTAGCCCCACCTTATCCATGCGGGTTACATTGCAAGACCTCCAGTGAATGCCTGAAACTACAGGTAGTACTGAATTCTACATACACTATATTTTTTTCTGTACACATATCTATGATATATTAATTTATAACTTAGACATAGTAAAAGATTATCAACAATAACCAATAATAAAATAGAATGATTATACTTGTAATAAAAGTTTTGTGAATATGGTCTCTTTCTCTCTCAAAATGTCTTATTATATTAGATACTCACCTATCTTCAGACCATGGGTAACTGAAACCATGGAAAGTGAAAGTGCAAATAGAGGAGGACTACTGTATATCTCCACACACTTGCCAATGACAACTGCATTTTCTTCTTTTATCTAACCTTCTCTATTTTTTCTCTCTCCTTAGTCTGAACCTCAACCTTATAATATACTTCATGAGAAACTAGAAGCCATGCGTTGGAAACATTATAAAGGATAGAAGTCTTCCTAGATCTGCCCTAGCACTGTCACTTTTCTTTTTTATCATAAGAGCTTTTCCTCTTTCTCTATGAGGCTAATCCTTCCACAGATGCTTTGGATTCCTATCTATCTCAGATCCAAAGAAAAGAATCTTACAGAGTCATTCATGTCTTTCTCTCATTAAATATTTATTGGGTATATACTATGAATCGGGCAATATTCCAGGTTCTAGTCATATATTGTGAACAGATTAAAGATTCTTGCCTTTTTAAAAGTGATATTCTAGTGAAATATTATCCTTCACATTATAAATCACCCCTTATTTCTTTTGTGCATGCAATCTCTCCTCTCATCAGGATTCTTCCCATTGGTTTTTCTCATTAAGAAAAGCAAAACCAAACACAATATATCAATCTCTCTCTCTCTCTCTCTCTCTCTCTCTCTCTCTCTCTCTTTCTCTCTGTGGCCCTATCTTATTCTTTCATGTCATAGCCATAGTTGTTAACAAAGTATACTGCTTAAAAGAGATGCCTATACCTGCTATCTTATTATTTTTTTTTAATTTAAGTCCTATTTGGTGAATTTTTAAAAATTGTTTTTCTTTAACTTCTATCTGGTGGAGACCTGCTATCTTATTTACTCACCCTTTATTACTTCTTATTTACAATCTCACTTCTGCTTCCATCATGTCACCTAAACAGTTTTTATTTAAGACAATAACGAACTTCAGTGTTGCTGCATTCCAATATGCATTTTTCAGTCTTCATTTTCCTTACTTCTCACTGTCATTGGACCCTGTCAACTACTCCCTGAAACACTAATTTTCCATTGATTTCTATAACTCCATTCTCCCCTAGCTTTCTGTTTCTTTTCTAGGCATTTCTTTTCTCTCTCTTTTATTTTATTTTTTTCCAAGCTTGTCCACTTCTACCCAGTCACTATATTAAGAGTTCTTCATGGTTCAGTCTAGGCTTTCTTATTTCTGCTTTTAGTTTGTTTCTCTTCTAAAGAATCTCATTCAGGTCATTAGTTTCAAGTAACACGTGTTGTTGATTCACAAATTTATATCTTTAACTTTCTGAGTGCTCCATAGATAGATAGATACATACATACATATAGATATGAAAAGATAGATATATGGCTATTAGATATCCCATCTTGAATGTCTCAAAAGCACCTCAAAGGGAATATATTTAAATCAAAATTCATGGTTCTTGAGAATTACTTAATCTTGTTTTCCCTTCAATGTTTTCTACCTTCTGAAAGTCAGAATCATAATCGCCCATCAAACCTCCCTCTTGCTCACCCCCTGTGCCTAATATATCACCATGTCCTGTCATTTGGCCTCTCAAACAATCCACCCGTTTTGCTTCATGTCCACTACCATCCTGGTCAAGGAACAATTTCTCACCCAAACTTTTCAATTACCTCCTAAATAAGTTATCAGTATCTCTTCTTGTCTCTCTCCAATCTCTTTTCTTTCTGCACCAAGAATGCTCTTTTGAAAGGAAAGGCTGACCTTATTAAAAATTATCAACAGCTTCCATTGTTTTAAGAAAAGAGTAAAACTAAACTCTCTCCTTGGCCTACAAGGCTGCCTCCCCAGCACTGTTTCATTACATTTCTCCTCCTTTCCCGTTTTGAAGTTTCCAGATATACAATGATTGCTCTAAGATTATTTCTCTTTAGATCCTCATCATTTGGTTTTTTCCCTCCACCATTATTGAAATTATAAATTCTTCTCATACTAAGGTGCTGTCTCAATAAAGTTTACTGTACTTTAATATAATCTGTGACATATTTATAAATATGACATATATAAATACATATCTTCATAATTAAATTTTATATTTATATAAAATATAATATGTAATATATTTATATATAAATATGTATTATATTTCTATATAAATGTATTTGTATATTTATACTTATATGTTAATATGGCATATATCTATAAATATATAAATATTTACATATTTAATAATTATGTGAATGAATTGGTTTTAAACAGGGGGTCGGTAAATGTGTGAGGTGAACCAGGAACCAGGGAATCTTGATCTGTAATTTCTAGCTGAAATTTTGATATTCTGTTTCAAGGTGAGTTTTGGAACAATTTGTGTAAAGCATTCATCTTCATTTTTCTTACTATTGTGTAGAGTTAAACATATATACAAAATAACCATAAAGCAAGTCAGTATATATGCCACATTTATGGCAGAAGAATCAAGTGCTTAGAGGAGTTTTGATTTGAGGGGGATCAACAACTACCTGCCAAAATTTTAATTAAAAAATGAAATTGATTTTAATATTGACAGTTTTCCATTATTTTTTAAAGATATAACTTCTTGTCATAGAATCCATATAACTCTATATAAAATTAGAAAATTTCAGACAAAAATATACATGGACAATTCTACTAGATAAAAGTAACCAATATTAACATTTTTATATATTTCTTTACCAAAAAGGGTAATGCAAAATATATTGCTTTATAACTTGAAAGTATAGTGTGAAATGTTTTTCATGTCAATAGATATTTTTCTATGACATGTTCTTCAATGAATAGGTATGTGTCTTTTGTGGATGAACTGTGATTTATTTAAATAATCATATCATGATGGGCACTGCTTTGCTGTTATGAACAATAACTGTGATGAGCTAGATGGTCAAAAATTTAGGAGAACATGTTAGAGATAAGGACAGGAATATATTTAAGATGCAACCTAGGCTGAACTGTGAAACATAGATAACTATATCTTAGGAAACTGTGAAAAGTAAATGAACTTCCCTGTGGCAGAGCAAAAGCCATGCAAGTATTCCTCAGATTGGATTAAACATAGGTGAATATTTTGTGCTAACAGAACTCCAGAGTTAAAGGAGGCAGTTTAGGAATAGAGTGATTAAGAATAGTAGCTGTAGATTCAGATCTATGGATACAATTACTAACATTTCCACTTACTATCTGGTGATTTGGAGCAAAGTATTTCTTCTTCTTAGCCTCAGTTCCTCAGATACAGAAATGGAAATAATTATGGCTATCTAATAACTTTGTTGCAAAGGTTGAGATAATGCATATGAAGTGTTAATCATGGTTCTTCAGACATAATAAATGTCTAGGAAATGTTACCTATTGTTATCATTATTTTGAGACATTTTTAAATGCAAATTTTAAGATGGTACTAAACATGGGTCTCTACAAACTTTACAGAGAGGGTGAATTTTGTATGTTGGAACACTTAAGATGATTGATTTGTTTTCCTCATTGATGATGATTTCTTTCCTCTAAGGGCTCTTAAAGTCATCCCTGCTGTCATTGCTTGTCTGCATGAGCACAGACTGTGCATATTTAGGCAGCACTCACTCCACACTCCATAAGTATTTAACGAAAATAAAAGACACATAGTACTTGGCCAGTCACCGCTCTTTCTTTCAAGGACAAACAAATTAAGAGAGATTTGTTCAAATGGAAATGCTCTTGACCAGATAATCTACCTTTAGAAATATCTGAACTTTAATAAAAATTCATATTTACTTTTCTAGGGTTAGTACCATAAAGAATAGATGTACATGAAGACCAGAAAAAAGAATCTAAGGGTCTAAGTCTTTCCATGTTAAGGGCATGCTCAATCTAGTGAAAGCAACACACATACACAAAACCATAAGTCTAATTGTTGTATAAGGAATCTCTGTAAGAACTTTGTGTTCAAGGAAGACCCAAGCTATAAGTCATGGTATGTGTTAGAATATTCCTACTTTCTGCCTAATAATAAGTCCTTCTAAGAAATATTGACAGTGTAATTGGGAGTAGAAGTGGAATGTTTTAGTACAAAAAACACTTGCTACTGTTTCTCTTAATATCTTGGATATTCCTTAGCTTCTTTGAATTGCAATTTTCTCATCAATAAAAAGAAATAGTTTTCTGGCCAAGATGACAAACTAGAAGCAGCCCACACATGCTGCTCTCAAGGAGAGGATCCAAAGTTGCAAGTGGATGCCCACCTTACAAACGGACCTTCTTAGAGCATTGCAAATCTTCAGAGAAATGATGAGAAATGCTCAAAGTGAAGGAGAGGGAAATGGAGTGATCCACTTTGCATGATCAGAAGGTACATAGGGGAGGTGTCCACTTGTGGAGAAGGCTCAGAGGAGAGAACCAGGGCCTCCATGATTCCCCTGTAGACACTGTGGCTAGAGCTGTAAAGGGGACCCACACCACTAACACAGACCTCCATATTGATCAGGGAGCTGCTTGGAGAGTCACTGCAGGAATCAATATTGCACTGGAGAGGGGACAGAGCAGGGACTCATTGGCTTCTGTTCCTACATTGCTACAACTGATGTCATTCTGAGCTCTCAGGCCCAGAGCAGCCAGTCTATACAGAGAATGGCTTTGCTGCAACTGTCTCCACATTGGCACAGCCAGTCTAGGGAAGGAGCAGGGAGAGCAGATGCTTTCATGTGCCCTATGGCTGGGACCTGAGCTCCCCATCCCCTACCCCCAAGCAAGAGATTCAAACAGAGAAGGTGCTGACACCACCTGAGAAGTTCCACGACAGCAGCCTCAGTGAGACCTCCAAGGTTAAAGAACCCCAGCCACTCAGTGGCCCAACTCTATGATTCCATGGGCTTCCCAGAAGCCTTGCCTCTGCAGATCCTGCTCACTGCCTGGCACCATGCCTGCAACCCAGTGCTCTGCCACAGACCCACTAGCCACAAGTTATCCTGTTACATGCCACCATTGCACCTAGACCTGGGTGGAGTGAATGCCCACAGCCCTGTCACCCACAGCCAATGCCTAGATAGCCTCATCCAGCTGCTACTGACAGGCAGATCCATCTCCTGCAACACCTGCATCCATAGACAAGGACTCACCCAAACACCTGCCCAAGCTTCCAACAGCTGCCTGGGGACCAACCCACCACTCTGCATGAAGATCCCTCAGCAACAGCTTGGACGGTGATGACCACATGATAATGGGACAACACAGAACTGCTGCATTACAGGCTCTCAGTACATCTGCCCATCTCCTACCAGGTCAATCTTCTGTAGGAGGACACAAATGTACCATGTAGGGACCTCTCCTTTTTCTCACTAAGTAGGGGAGTTTCAAGCAAAGGAGAACAGGTGCACTGCAAACCTTTCTGCCCTGAGTTGACAGAATAGGTTTCAGATGAGGAGAAACTAGACAAAGAACTTTAGCAACATGAGAAAACAAGCTAGCTCAATATCCTTAAAGGATCATAATAGATCTATTATACAACAATAGACCCCAATTAAAAGGAAATTATTGAAATGTCAGAAATGGAATTCAGAATATGGAAGGAAAATAAAATGAATGTGATTGATGAGAAATAAATTCCTGGAAACACACAATGTCCCAAGCCTGAATCAGGAAAAAATAGAAATCCTAAACAGATCAACAACAAGCAGTAAGATTTAAGCAGTAATAAGAAATCTCCCAACAAAACAATAGCCTTGGACCAGACAGATTCACAGCTGAATTCTATCCGACTTACAGAGAAGAACTGGTACCTATCCTATAAAAGTTATTCCATAAATCAAGAAGGAGGGACTCCTCCCTAACTCGTTCTACAAAATTAGTATCACCTTGATACCAAAGCCAGGAAAGGACACAATAAAAAAAGAAAACTACAGACCAATATCCCTTCTGAACATATATGCCAAAATCCTCAGTAAAATACTAGCAAATTGAATTCAACAGCACATCAAAAATATAATTCATCATGATCAAGCAGGTTTCATCCCAGGTATGCAAGGCTGTTTCAACATATGCAAATCAGTAAATGTGATTCACTACAGAAGCAAACAGAAGCAAAAACAAAGATCATCTCCATAGATGCAGAAAAAGTGTCCAATAAAATCAAGTACCCTTTCATGATAAGAATCCTTCTAGGTATAGGAAGAACATACCTCAAAATTATAAAGGCCATATATGACAAACCCACAGCCAGCATCATACTGAATGGGCAAAGGTTGAAAGCATTCCCCCTAAGAACTGGAACAAGACAAGAGTGCCTACTGTCAATGTTTCTATTCAACACAGTACTGGATGTCCTAGCCAGAGCAGGCAGGCAAGAGAAAGAAATAAAGGGTATTCAAATAGGGAAAGACAAGGTCAAATTCTCTTTGTTTGCTAATGATATAATCTGGTATCTATAAAACCTTAAATATGCCACCAAAAGACTCCTAGAATTGATAAATAAATTCACCAAAGTCTCAGGTTACAAAAATCAATGTACACAAATCCATAGCATTTCTATATATAATAACAAGCTGAAAGTCAAATCAAGGACTCAATACCATTTATAATAGCTACAAAGAAAATAAAATACTGATGAATATACTTAACCAAGGAGGTGAAAGTTCTTTACAAGGGGAACCCCAAAACACTAATAACATCTCCTACCATAGCTGCTCTCACCTTCTCTGCCTCAGCCATCATGGCTTCCTCTGCGTCCTTGTTCTTACCAAGCTCCTGCCTACTAGGTCATTTGCAAGTGCTTTTCCTTCTCTTTGGGAAGCTGAATTTTCCCTTGTTGGACTACCTAACTTTAATCCAGTTTCGGATGTGGAATAAATTTTCATTTCATCAAGGAAATATTGATGCCTCGACTAGATCAAATGGGACTTTTATATGCTCTCATAGCTCTGTGTATTTTTCTATTCCAAACTTTGTCAACAAACTTTATATTTATTTTATTAAATTTGTCTCCTCAATGAGGACAGGATCTCTGTGTAATCTTACTCAGTATTATATCTCCTGCACTCAGCAAATGTCTACTACTTGATGATGTTTATTGAATGGATAAATTGTTGAATGAAAGAATGAGTGGAGGGGTTGGATCACATTATTGCTAATGATCTTCTGAGCACCGAAAACTCTAAGTAAGAAAATGATTCTTTTAAATGCATGTGATTTTTGTTACTGTGTCATTTTTCACACTTGATTCCTCTGATCTTGAATATGCTCTGTGGTAAAAATTCTCCTTTCCTGTCTCCAGCTGAAGTCTCACTTCTTTGAAGAAGACTTCTTCACCACTAGCACCAATTATTGCCTTTTTCAGGGACTATGAACTACATCGTTATTATGTATTGAATTGTGTCCAACCAAAAATCTCTATGTTGAAGTCCTAACCTCTAGTACTTATGAATGTGAATTTATTTGGAAATAGGGACTTGCAGATTTAAGAAAACTAATATGTGTAATATGAGACCATTAATTACTACTCAATATGGCCGGCATCCTTATAAGGTGAGGGAGATTTGGACACAGACTATAGACACATGGGAATAATGCTATGTGAAGATGGAGGCAGAGATTGGAGCGATGTATCTACAACCAAGGAATTCCAAGACCATTACCAGAAACTAGGAAAGAGACATAGAATAGATTATCCATCAAAGCCCTCAGAAGAGACCAGCCCTACTGACAACTGTATTTTGGACTTCTAGCCTTCAGAACTGAAATAGTAAGTTTGGGTTGTTGTAAGCCAATTTGTGATGCTTTATTATAGCACCCTAGGAAACTAATGTAATCATCCTATAATTGCTTTTTTTTTTTTCTACTTGTATATCTTCTCTCCCCAACCAAAGTCTTCATCCATTCAATATCTTTCTTATGCAGGGTAGATGTCTGTACAATATTGATATAAGAAATTAGTCAACATCTGATCCTAAATATAATGAATGCAGTTTATATTTTCCTAAGGCTAAAAAATGTCTGTACTTTGAATTCCTTTTCTTCCAACCTAGCAAGATGTGATTTCTTTATCTAAATAGGATAATTGAAGCTATGTTTATTTTGGAGTTAAGCATGAATTTGAGGTATTTAAAGAGTAGATTACTAAAATAACCCAAGAAGTTAACACTGTATTAACACCTCTACTGTCCTAAGACATTTAAAATAGAGGTCTTATTTTAATATATAAAAATTGGTCCAATGTAACAATTGTATGAATAATGGTGCTAGTTATAATCTGTTAAATTTTAAATCATGTATTTCAATACTATCTCAAACATTTTCTAAAATGAAAAAAAGTATATTTTATAATTTCCTGGTTTTCTTTTTCCTTTTTTAATTTTAAGAAGTATAAAAAATACAAATATAGAAAATTTAGTTAGTTGTCCAAAATTAACTCTTTTTAATATTTTATTATATTTGCTTCAAGTTTCATTAAAGTAAAAATCTTACAGATAATGTCCCTTTGTTTCTCATCCTGAAAACTAACAAAGTATTTTTTTAAATACATAAATGTCTTATACTGTACATACTATCCTACAATTTTCCTTTTTTACTAAAAATCATATTTTTGAATTCTAACCACTTTGAGATATAGAAATCAAGTTCATTTCTATAATTATTATATAGTATTACTACATTTGACTTACCCTATTCCTCTATTGATGATATTTAGGTTATTTCTAATATTTTGCTATTAAAAATAATGCTGTAATAAACATTTCCATAGGTAATCAACTGAGAAGCAGGACTTCTAGTACATTGAAAATATATACCAGAGTTGTCTGGAAAGTATCCAGCCATTGTATCCATGTATACAGTGTATCCATGGCTGGATACTTTCAGGATGGCCCTCATATTTTCAGTCATATTAGATTTGAAGAGATTGTCCTGTACATTGTTCTATTCACCTCCATTCCCACCAGCATGAGTTCTTTTTTCCCCATATCCTCATCTAAACTTGGTATTCTCAGATTTAATAATTTTAACTAGTCTTATGGGTGTGTGAAATAATATCTCATTGTAAGTGTGTATGTGTAAATACTTTTTAGCATATTTTGGGAATTAATCTTTTATATTCTATATATTTTATAAATATGGCCTCCCGATCAACAGCTTCCCTTTTACCCTTTACTTTTAAATATACTTTTTTTTAAATTTGACATTCTATTACAAAGACATCTGCACCCGAATGTTTATGGCAGCAGGATTCACTATTGCAAGATCATGGAAACAACCCAAGTGTCCGTCAATTCATGAGTGGATAATTAAAATTTGGTATTTGCCCACAATGGAAAACTACTTAGTTCTAAGAAATGACAGTGAGCTAGCACCGTTTATGCTATCCTGGATTAAGCTTAAGCCCGTTATCCAAAGTGAGGCGACACAAAATCAAGAAAATGGGCTCCACATCTACTCGCTATCAAATTGGTACTGACTGATTAAAACTATGGTGCTCAAATGGTGGTAGTGCTCACCAGGGTTTGGGGGAGGGGAAGATACACATCTTAGGGTCGTGGAGAGCATTGTGTATGTGGGGGTGAGGGAATACCTCTAACCCTTCGTAGGGAAAGGCAAAGATATACAATGTAACCGAAAGGTCAAAAAAGGAAAAAAAAAAAAGAAAACTTTTATCGGGTGGTGGGCAGATGGGAGGGGGGAGGAGGGGAAGAATATATACTTACAAAATAGGTGCAATGCGCACCACCTGGGGATTGGGACAGGCTTGATGTTTTGAGAGGGTGGAGGGCGGAGGGAGGAATGGCAGGGGCAATATATGTAACCCTAACAATATTTGTACCCCCATAATATGATAAAATAAATAAAAAAATAAAAATATTTAAAATAATTTTTATTATTTAAATAATAAATATTTTAAATAAATTATTTAAATAATAATATTTTAAATAATAAATTATTTGAAATATTATTTTAAATAATAAATTATTTTATTTATTTTAAAACTTAAAATAAAACAATTTAAAATAAATTTAAAAAATAAAAATAAAATAAAATTTGAAATTAAATGAAAATGTAATCCATTCTTTCTTAATGGTGTGTAATTTTTGCATCTTGTATTAGAAATTCTTTCTTATCTGAAGGTCATAAAGTTATTTTCTGTTTCTTTTAACTACCTACATAGGGTTACCACACATGTAGAATTTAACTTTATTTTCCATATTAGGTCTTACTTCATTTTCCCTGCTTTCTCTCAAAATTTTGTCTACACCCTAAATCTATGAAGACATCCAGCTTGTTTCTATCAAAAATGAATAAATGTCTTTTTCCCCACTTGAAATACCAGAAAGAATTTCCAAACAATGTCCTAAGTCCCATTTTTCCTAGTACACTTTGTAATTCCTTCAAAAAATCAGGGAGATGTGTTATTAAATCTATTTTTGAATGGTTTTAAAATTTTAAGTGGCTCAATAGGGTGCCTCACCTTCTCACTCTCCACTGCGCTGTATCATGTGCTTCCTGGTAACACACCTGTACCTCTTCATAGCTGCAGATACTGCTCTTAGTATGAAGCCAGTATACCTTCCTTTAGTTGATTTGTCTGGAGTTTTCCTGACTACAGTAATGCAATAGGCAGCTGTCTGATGGAGTCACATGTCAGAATGGCCAATACTGGGGCCTAAGTTGGCTCAAAACTACCGTGAAAGAAAATAGCATTAGGTGTCATCCACCTGTCTTGAAGAGGGACTCCACAGACTTAGGAGTCACACATTTTCCTTTGCTGAACTTGTCATTTTGACACACTAAAATAATTGCTATTCATGAAATAGCTATTTCTTCCTTTTCCCCAATATTCTATATACCTCTTTCCATTTTGTGTATGATCTTTTTCTCATAGAAGGCATTTGAAATGCTCTTATAGTCGTTATGAGTCCTCAAGCCTAAGTGCACAATTTATTTTTCAGTATCACAACCTAATTTTTATTTCAATAAGATATTTTTATTTGCAGAAATGTTAGAGGGTTGTTTCTAAGTTCCAGGGGCTTCTGTGGTGCTAAGATATTATGGCACATGTGGCCCTTGAGTCCATCTATCCAAGTGAAAAATCCTCAAAGACCTATCTTTTTCTATTTAGTCCTTAGTCATTCAGTTATACAGATCCTTCTTGAGGCAACCCATATTTTTGTCCTTAAGGCTCCTTTCAAGACCGTTGGCATCTCTGGTCTAATCCAGAGCCAAGCTCAAGGCATGGACAACATTCTGCAGCTCTTGCTCCATGATGGGGCAATGGGAACTCTCCATGTTTCTCCAAGATTCTGTCTGCCTGAGCCCATTACACAGATGTTTGTTACATTCACTGATGGTTTGCTCAGCTCACTCTCTGAGCATCCGCTATGGAATCACACCACAGGGCCCCTCTCTCAAAGACCCTACAGTTTCTCTTTTTCATCACTTCCATACAACCTCTTCTCTTCTCCCCACCACCAGGGATCCTTTCTCTAGTCTGGGTGGGAAGGGGCATGAAGCACCACTTTCTTTCCTTTGCTTTTCCTACACATTATATTCTAAATCCTTAATATTTCTCCAAAGGAATTTAAGCTTTTGGAACACAAAAGGCAGAGACTGGTAGGCTCCTTCTGCTTTGTGTCCCGACACATCCTCCGGTTGAAGTGATGAATACAGAGCCAAGGATTTGCCTGCATAAGGCAACATATAGGGAAAGATGCCTGGGAAAAAAAAATTTGAAAAAAGGAAAACATCAGTTAACTTCTTTAAAATATTATCCTGCCATGCGTGCATGTTATAATTTTAGTCTTAGTAGCTTTGATTTCTATACTTTTAAATTACTACTATAATTTGGTATATTTATGTTTGCCTCTGATGATTCAATTTAGTAGGAGCAATACTAAAAGTTCTCATTTCTTTTCAATCAGTCTAAGTTTTTGCTGGCTGCTGGCTGCCAGACCTGTACCTATTAAAATCCACATTTATTAATGCTCATGGTTCATGGTCTGCTTTGAGCCTTTCTAATCACACTGTCCTTCCTGTCTTAGTTTTCTTTTAAATCAGACTTTAAAACATGTCTCCATTTCCTACCATCAATCATTAGTTAAGCCTTGATTTGTTAAAACCTCTGTCTAAAGCATTATGTTAGTAAAATGATTAGACTTCAGGTCCATGTCTCTTATCATTAGCCAGAGTTTTTGCATCTGATCCCCATGGTGATTCAAGTGAAGAATTGTTTTCCATGAGCTGTCATGGAGAAGTAGGTCATTATGACAAAAGACTTCTGCCTAATTTATATAGTGAGGCAAGCTCACTAATTGTGGCGTCAGAGCTCTGACCAGTTACCAATTGATTTCTATCAGTGTCGTGTGAGATGATAAATTTTAATCAGAGCTTTTTGGTCTCTATTAGTCTGGCTTTCTTTTTATAATGGATTTCTCTCATTCATGCTTTCCCTAGTCTGCATTTTTATGACTGTGATGTGCTTTGATTTACTTCATTCAAAGTATGATGCTCTGGCTTCAATTACTCCATTTAACTTTAAATAGACATTGCTACAAGTCGTACTGATACAAAGAACATCTGGTGTCAATAAATTGCAGCAGGAGGTGCCATGTGGGAAAGAACCCAAGGACTAAACACATCTCTGGGCACATCCATCAGGACATGAACACACACATGGCATTCTGCCACTTGTCTTCTTACATGATATCAGAGCAGAGCTCCAGGAGTTTAGGTCAGCATGGCATCGTCGTGATTTTCATTGCAACATTTGACTCACTGACCGAAAGCTCCAGACACAAAACATTCTGTTCAGTTGATAACATCTTTCAGGACGACTTTTGCTAAACAGGAAAGGCACAGAGAGCAAGGGGACACTTTTTTCCTATGTCATGTAACAAAGTGTTTAATGAAGGACGTTGTAAAGAAGTCAGAATAAAGAACTCTATTCCTCACACCCCCCTCCCTGCCAACATGCACCAAATCCAAAGTACTGAAGTTTCTACAGGGAAATGTATTTACTCCCTGCCATTTCTGGGTCAATTCCAGTCCAGAAATTTTAACGATTACTTTAGACTACCAGATTCAGATAGTAGAATACACAATGATTTAAATCAGGAGAAACCTTTGCCTGATTGTAAGCCTGGAAAAACAAACTCTCTTTAATTGCAAAAGTATATTTAACACAGAAATAATTTACAAAAGATGTAATTGGCATTTAAGTTTTATTCTGTATACAAGAGCTCTGAATCAAATTTGTGCATTGTTAATCTGATCTTGACAAAGAAGGGTGCCCCTCTTTATAGGTTGTATTTAAATGATCTTAATTAAACTTATTTATAGATTACAGATCTGGGAAGCAGACTTCTGTTTTTCAGTTATCCAAAGTATTTTGGAACTCAGCTTTCTCAGGGATGAGAAGCAGCAATGCAACTTGCCCAGACTCTCCTTGTCTCCACTGCTTGTTTCTGCCTGGCTTCCCGGGCTTTGTTCCTGTACTAGGGAAGCAGCTGACCACAGATGTCACATCCTCCCAGCTTAACAGGCTCTGTAGAAAGAGAGAATTGCTCTCCCCCAGGGTCCACCTATCAGTCTTGCAGAAGGACCCTGATTGGTCCTGTTTTGTGATGTTCTTGTCCTTGAATCAATCACAGCTGCCAGGAAGAAAGGGCACATGATGGTCCAAGAACCTGAGGAGAGCAGGCTCTGTTCCTAGGAGGAGGAAGATGGGAAAGCTTACTAGGCAAAAAATAAATGAACACACACACCCAAACAAACAAACAAACAAACAAATAAAACCAATGGGTACCACCATCCATTATACTTAGTAAACCAATTCTGGATAAGGATTTGGAGAATGGGTCTTGGAAAGATGTGGATTTCAGACTAGAGACACTTCCCTTGCTCTTTCTGTCCAGAGCTGAAATGCCCTCATAAGATAGATTGTCATGTCCTACCACAAGACAAGAAGAAACAGACATCTCTTCTGCCCTTGGAGGGAGAATGTAACAGCAGTAAGAGGGAATATTCTCTGGGATGCAAATATCAGAAAAGAGTTAGACTAGATCAGCACTCCCCAGAGTATGTCCTCACAGGATGGTAAGGGGTAGTGTTAAGTGAATAAAAGGGAGATTAGGTTACATAACATTAGAAAGCTTTCCTTATCAAAAGTTTTCACAGAACCTCTAACACAACAGAATGCTTTGGAGTATTTCAGAGGACAATAAGGCATGAGGAATTTCTTAAACATATTTAGGTAGATAAATCTTTTTGTTTGTATCCATTAAAGAAGATGAAAGTTTAGATGATTTCTTAATACATTGATTATCCTGATATTCTCCCAATTTTATGAATTTAAGAAAGCAATATAAAGCTGAGATTCCAAACCCAGGGCTTCTGTCAATATGCTGGGTGTCGATGAGGTCATAAAGCCCAGTCATAAATTCAGAAAACTTTTTATACCTGCTGATATTCCTTTCCTGTGATCACCACCAGATCCTATAAGGAGGGTTATTGGAATTATGTCATTTATGTCACCTTAATATGATGTACCCAGCCCAATGAAGTGCAAATGATAATAATAATAATAATAATGCCATGAAAAGTATTGTACCATCTACGAGATTAAAAAAAAAAAACAAACTCTTAATTTAATAAGTCATTAAATTTCAGGATTCAAAATCCAGTGCCTAAAACACCTATATAGTTTTTCAGAAGCAGGTTCTTAAGTTGTCTATAAAGTATGTTCTTTGATACGAAAGCTTAAGGAAATGGGGCATAGATAACTAGCCCGACCTTCTGCATCTCTGATTCTGCATCACCTCCATCTTATGCCAGAACCTCCTGGAATCTTCTACATTGACTCAGAAAATTTGGTATACACATCTAAAATTCTTTACATTGAAGGAAAGAATGCATAAAAGAGATAAAAATTTACCTTTCTACCCCAACTTCTCTAAGCAGAAACCAGCCAGTTCACTGTCCTTGTCCAAAGAATTCACTTTATTTTAAATCATAAAGTAGTACTAGGGAAGAGTGTTTTTGTCAGCTATTTTCAACCTGTCTAAATTACCTAGTTCTGTGACTTTTAAAGCAATTCTGTTTGTGATAGTTTTGCTTTTTTAACATTTATTTTGCTTTCTTTTCTCTATATAGAACGAGGTTACTTGATGAAATGGAAGAATTTGGTAGAAGTCATATTTGGAAGGGAAGTTTGAGAGAGCACAACAGACTCATCCTTCAAAAGCTGATGTCCAAGGCAGGGGAGGTTTTAACAGCCTAGAAAAGGCACAGTCAGAGAGTCTCTGCATTAGAATTTCATTTTCCTTCTCTTTACAGATCAGATTCATAAGCACAAGTTTGATCTACTCAGGGAAAACAGTTGAATTGGCTTTTCTAGAATTAATGTTTTTTGAGTTTTGGGTTGCTTCAATCTTGTTAAAATATCTTTGCTAGTAAGTATATGTCACTGAGTAAGAGTTAATTTCTGAGATTCACTGATAAGTTTTCAGGAATTGATGCATATTTTCACATCTACCACTCATGTTTTCAAAGTTCATGTCTGGACAGCATGGTCAATTTAAAAGGTGGATTCCATTTATATGAAAATAATGCAGGGTTTATAGTATGAAGATCTAGAATTACACTCATTGTCATTTTTTTATCTATCTTGTCTTGGACTAGATATTTCACCTCCCTGAATTTCAGGTTCATCATTTGTAAGCTGATGTGATCATAATAACATTTATTCCATCCACTTGCAAAAGTGTTCTCATCATCAATGAGATAACATTTGTGATAGGTTGTATATTTTGAGATCTGTCACAAAGTATTGTGTATACTTTGTACACACAAGTATAAGGGGTACAATGATGAATGAGAGACCCCTGAGCATCTGGACTTGACAGATGAGCAATCGTATTATAGTCCATTAGAATAAATGCAGGAGAGGTATCTAGCAACCGCAGTACATTTGGAAAAGTGGGAGAAGGGTATATAATACAGTCTTAGAGGAGCAGAGAAGACATTTGGGAGGCGTGACACCTCCTGCATGAATTGAAAGATATTTAGGTAAATGAATTGGCAACATTGTTCAGATGGAAAATACGTAAAGATCAGGAGAGGGGAGAGAAGATGGAATATTTAGGGAATAAAAACAATTCAATTTGTTTGGAACTTTAAGTTTGGGGAATTGGGACCAGAGAATGGCAAGAATGAAATGAGAAGGGTAAATGGAGGTCAGATGATTTCAAACCATGAATAGGAGTTTGGACTTTAACCTGACAGCAATGGGGAGTCTAAATAAAATTTATGGCCGGGCGCTGTGGCTCACGCCTGTAATCCTAGCTCTTGGGAGGCCGAGGCGGGCGGATTGCTCAAGGTCAGGAGTTCAAAACCAGCCTGAGCAAGAGCGAGACCCCGTCTCTACTATAAATAGAAAGAAATTAATTGGCCAACTGATATATATATAAAAAAAAAAATTAGCCAGGCATGGTGGCGCATGCCTATAGTCCCAGCTACTTGGGAGGCTGAGGCAGGAGGATCGCTTGAGCCCAGGAGATTGAGGTTGCTGTGAGCTAGGCTGACGCCACGGCACTCACTCTAGCCTGGACAACAAAGTGAGACTCTGTCTCAAAAGAAAAAAAAAAATTTATTTTCAAAGTTTTAAATAGGAAATTGCATAAGCCATTTTACAAATGTTGATTACTATTGGGATTTTGTTAATTAGTTCAGTGATGGTATTCAGATAGCAACTCTATCTGGCTTAATCTACAAATTTAAGAGAAAGTTTTGAGGCAATATCTTGGCATTACTAACAATCTACATAGCATCTGCCCCTTTTGATGGCTCTCTTCTTTCTTATTTCAGTGTTGGACACACATTTCTAATAAACTTTACCTGCTTTTAAAGAAATGTGGGGAAATATTGGAAAAGCTAAAATAATTAGAAAATAAACAAAAAAATGCAGTTATGTCTAGAGTTTTAGCTGAACTATGTTTGGTGATTCCTCCGACATTTCCCATAAAAGGTTAATTCTATTGGTATTAATGAGTTTATAAAGCATCATACTTAGCATGTGTTGCAGGATAATCAATGTTCTGTCAAAAAATAGAAATAATTTTCCCGGAAATGATCTGTCTGACTTTAAACATCAGCACTTAACTGGAGGAACCATGATTAGAAGTAAATCCTTTACCATGTTTTCATTTTATTGTGTGCCCTTAGCCCGCATGAACTAATGGCATTATCTTGGCTTGCTGCTGGAATCCTCATCATTTGCTGATGATGTTCTTTAGATTAAAGGAGCTGTCCCTATTAACTTGAGGAAAAGAGCTGTCCCTGTTACCATTGCTTGTTGGACACATATGGAAACACTTCAGCAGATTGCCCAATTGCTCCTTCTTCCTTGCTTTTGCAATAGTCAGCTGTTTAACTTACATTCCAGCCATGAGGTAGTAATGAAAAGGGAGGGCCAGCACATAATTTTATAAAATATAGTTTCTCATTAATTTCTGCTTTTGAGGTAGAGATTTTCAAATATCAATAACTCATGTTCCCTTATAGCGTTAAACAGTGCATTTAAACCTGCACATAAATAAAATGGAGATACTTTCTTCCAAAATATGTAGCTATCTAAATACCTAACTATGGGGAAAGAGTTGTTAATAAGATTTATGAGTGAATCACAATATCACAATGGAAAGAAAGGTGGAAATAAGAGAATGTATACTGATAAAATGATAGAATTAATAAAAGGATAGAAGAAGGAGAGAGAGAGGAGAGGAGAAGGGCTGGAGAGATGTATGTGAGAAAGCAGATGAGGTCTAGACCACAAGTAGAGGAACTGACTTGGGACAGGAGTGTGAGCAGTTAATCTTCAGGAAAAAGAGGCAAGAAGGCAGAGGATATGTGTACTGATGTTGGAAAGTGGGTAGTTTTAGATGTGGAAACTTGTGGAAGTTATCTTTCTGAATGCTTCTGTTTTATTAAGGAAACAGTTATTTGTTGAGAATTTTCTACTGAGAAACTGAAAATAATTATCTCAAAAGTACTAGAAATTATGTCATGAAGATTCTCATCTTTTATTTATTCCTAAAAAATAAAATTAGGGATTATTTAGTCAAATGCACCTTTAAAAATAGACCTTATTTTTAAGAGAAGTTTTAGATTCATGGCAATATTGAGCAGAAGGTAGAGAGATTTTTTCACACATCCTTTGCCTGCACACATACATAGCTTCTCCCATTACCAATAATTCTCATCAGGGTGGTGGTACACTTATTACAACTGATGAACTTATATTGGCACATGATTATGATTATTACCCAAACAATGTCCATACTTTACATTAGGGTTCACTTTAGGGTTCATTCTATAGGTTTGGACAAATGCATCCTGTATACATCATTATAGTATCACACAGAATAGTTTCATTCCCTTAAAATCCTTGTGCCCCATCTGTTCAGCCCTCCTTCCTCACATCCACTGGCCATCCCGGATCTTTCTACTGTCTCCACAGTTTTCCAGAATGTCATATATTTGGAATAATGCAGTATGTAACCTTTTCAGATTTGTTTCTTTCACTCAGTAATATGCATTTAAGTTTCTTCCTTGTCTTTTCATAGTTTGATAGCTCATTTCTTTTTAGTGCTGTACTTTTCAAAGTGTCTGCTGTATATACATTTTTTTTGTTTTTAAGTACTCCTGATAGCTATTTATGTACTTAAGTAAATATGGAAAAATTGAATTTACAGATTGAATATTTCCGCAAAAGTTTAAAACATGTTATTTTTTTCCCACATTTAAGCTTTCTTCAATTCAAAATTGAAATTTAAGATAACATTTAGAAATTCAGGGTATATGTTAAGTTCTATCATCTATCTCAGATAATTCTATGCTCTTCATTTAGTTGAATAGTTTTCCTGTTGCAGTGTTTCATTAATCAATATTTACATATAAGCCCGACTTCATTCCATGTTATGTCTTAAATGGGCCACATTACTAAAAGAGAGATAAAAGAAACACATGTTTTCTTCAATTGGTAATCAATTGATTATAAAATTTTAAAAGTTTTTTAAAAAGTTTTCAAAAATTATCTATTGAATTATTAACTTTATAAATGTGTTACTTGTCTATTAAAATTTTGTGAAACACAAACTCAGCATGCTATTGAATGATGAGGTAAAAGGAATATGAAGCCAGTCTTTTCAAAAAACAAATTAAGTCTCAGGATGGAATTTTTTTCATCATGAAAATCTATGACAGGCTGCAGAGTGAGGCATTTAAGAGCCTGTTTCTAGAATCAGGAAACCTGGAGGCAAGATCTTGCTCTGCTACTTGTTAGATTTACCTTAGGCATGTGACTCAAATTCTCTTTCATATGTTGAAGCCCTAATTCTTTTTTTTCTCACCACTTCCTATTTTATTACTATAAAGTTTTCCGGCAGTGAAAGAAACAGACAGGGAGAGAGAGAGAGAGAGTGGGGCCAAACAACATGGCTTTATTGAGTGCTCCCGGGTGAGGTTCGCAGGCCCCAAGAGAGGGACGCCCAAGAAGTCACATCTGTTTGGAGGGGGTGTGGGCCTTTAGACTGTTTGGGGTGGACTAGGGGCTTTTGGCGGGAAGAGCTGGGGATTTTCCATTGTGACCTTCGGTGGTCATTGAGAAATAGGAAGGGCTGGCGGTATTTGTGGAATCCAGGAGCCAAAATGTTCTTATTCGAGTGAATATCTAGGTGTGGTTGTTCTCAGCGGGGGCTGGTCTCCTGAGCCTGAAGCCTTAATTCTTAATGTGACGGTGTTAGGGATTGGGATCTTTGGGAAGTAATTAGGTTTAGATGAGGTTTTGAGGGTGAAGCCTCCATGATGGGATTAAAGGCCTTATCATGAAAAGAAAGACTTGAGATATCTCTTTTCATGCATGCACCACAGAAGGCCATGTAAGGAGATAACCAGGAAGAGGCCCTTCACCAAGAACCCAGCCATGCTGATATCCTGATCTCAGAATTCTAGACTTCAGAACTGCGAGAAATAAAGATTTATTTTTTAAACCACCTAGTCTATGATATTTCATTATGACAGCCTGTTCTAAAACAGCTAGTCAGTGATATTTTATACACACAGTGATTTTGTTAATAGAGCAATATTTTGATGGGCATGACAGTGCTAGAAATTGTTATGGCTCTACGTCCCCTTAGTTAAAGATGGTTGAATTCCTAGACAGGTATTCATTCTGAAAACAGGCCTCATGTGATACAAATTTTGATTGCTAGGGTGTTTACATTGAAGAATCATCAATTTGACATGATAGTAGTGGACAACATGTTTGTGGTCATCAAAAAAAAAGTGATTTATAAAGCCTTCATAATAAACATAGTCTAGAACTGTTTTACCAGTGGAAGCTGCCTTTTGCTAAAATATTAATTTTTTATCTCTTAGGAAAAACAGAATTACTGATATCCCAGTGAAATTTAAATAGGCAGTCACTATTTAAGAACATACGTAGTTATTTAACAGCACCTGCATTCAACATGAAACAGTATGGTCGGTAGAAATAACAGTGACCCAGGAGTGAGCATCAGTGTCTACCTTACTCAGCCACTTGCATATTGTGCCTACAGACCTGCCACTTCACCTTCATGGATCTGTTTGTTCATCCGCCAAATGAAGGGGACAAAACCTCAAAAATCCTGTCCCAGCGTTTTGTGATTCTCTTTTGTTAATGGTAGACATTAAAGCATCTGTGTCATTTGTTTTTCCCTTGCTGCCTGCTCTTAAGATGATTGAAGCATGAGAACATTTCATGTGTTTGTAGCCGGAATTGCTTGACCTTGTGCAGCCTTTGAGGATCTGGATCAAATTTTCAGTCACATAATATTCAGTTTTCCCTTCTCTCAGCCTTCTTTATTTCCCACCTCTTTCCATGATTTTTAAGTCTGTCCTAGTTTTATGAGGCTGTTAAAAAAAAAAAAATTCACTGTGGAAGATTAGGAGGAAATGATGAGGTCTTTGGTTGCTGGGTAACTGCTCTTTAAGCATGATTCAGTGTTTAATGAGATTGTTTTATCTGGTTCCAGGATCTTCCCAGAATTTCACTGTTGCTGATTTTGTGTTCTTTTAGGGAAAAAAAACAGGGAACTTAGCTTTTTTTCTAGGATATTTCTCAAATTTATACTTTTCATTTTAAATTGTTGCTCTTCATCAAATATTTCAGCCTGATCTAGTCCTACTCTTTTGTCTCTTGGTATGAAGGGATTTCCCTAAGAAACATTTCAAATTATATACATATATATATTATATATAATATATGTTATATATTATAAAATGTAAATATTCTCTCAAAGCAGTTGTAGAAACAAAATATAAAAAACATCATACTCTTTACAGTCTATTTCAATAAGTTTCAAAACTCAGAAGCAAACCTTTTAACATAGCTTCTCCATTCCTGAATTTATTTAAGTAACTGGAGTTCTTCGATGAATGGTATTTTTGAAAGAAATCATGGGTGCTACATTTCCTGAGTTTTTTGAGCCTTAAGAATACCTGCCTGTTGCCTTTATAATTAGTGGCACTATGGCTGGATATAATCGTTGGGTTCTAATTTATTTACCTTGGAAATTCTGTGGCAGTTGCTTAATTTTCTCCTGTCTTTAAATTTGCTTTTGGGAAGGCTGAGGCTAGACTGAATTTTTTTCTCTGGTAAGAAAGTATCTTTTGGCTGAGTGCAGTGGCTCACAGCTGTAATCCTAGCACTCTGGGAGGCTGAGGGGGGTGGATGGATCAAAGTCAGGAGTTCGAAACCAGCCTGAGCAAGAGCAAGACCCTGTCTCTACTATAAATAGAAAGAAATTAATTGACCAACTAAAAATATATACAAAAAATTAGCTGGCATGGTGGCGCATGCCTGTAGTCCCAGCTACTCCAGAGGCTAAGGCAGTAGGATTGCTTGAGCCCAGGAGTTTGAGGTTGCTGTGAGCTAGGCTGACACCACGGCACTCCAACCTGGGCAACAGATTGAGACTCTGAGACTCTGTCTCAAAAAAAAAAAAAAAAAAAGTATCTTTTTTGCTGCCACAATGCCTGAAAATATTGTCTATTGCTTTGGTTTAAGTAACCAGGAAATGTCTTGATCTTAATCAAACTGTATGAAATATTCTGATATTTGGTATTGTATAACTATCTAAAGATTCAGAATTTATCTATTTATCTATTTTAGGGAAATTTTCTGAATTATATCAATGAATGTGTTTATTGGACTTTCTGTATTTCAGTGGTTCTAATCATCTCTGCCATCTTGCTCACTTGATAAGACTGTCCCACTCCTAACAGGGCCAAAAACAAGCCCTAGGCACTGAAATTAAACTGTGCTCCTAGACTTTTTACTGTCTGATGGAGTCTCACTCAGAGGAACAATTTGCTCCCTCAAGCATCCTCGACTCTGTTATAAAGATCAGGGGGTGCCCCAGTCCCCCGTCACCCTTACCCTCCAACAACCATAGCCTTGAGTCCACTAGGACAAATCTCATTCTCCCTTTTATTACTGTCTATGAGAATTCAAGAGAATTCATAGACTCCCAGATCATTCCATAACCATTTCATTTTGATCCCTAGAAGGGTGTATGTGAACTAATTTCTGGCCCCATATTTCATTTGACTTGTTACCATCTCCTGAAATGCTTCCATTTTGCTTTTCTCAAATTCATAGTCCATCCTCAGCAAAATCTCATCAGTACTCAAAACTCTTCCCTGAATATTTGCTTTATGCTGATGTTCTCACATAAACTTGGCTTTCATTTGATGACTTTTCTCTCCTGGCAGCTCTTTTAAGGGGTGGTTGTTTTTGTTTGTTTGTTTGGTTAGTTGGTTGGGTTTTGTTTTTTTTTTTCCTTTCTCAGATTTGCTTAAATCACTCTATTGGGGATATGTGATATGAGTGGGTCCAGTGTAATTCCTAACGTGGGGGTGGAACACTCTCCTCCCTTGACATAAACAGGCACCTTAGAGAGTTATGATTTTGGTGTTTCTTCACCTGGCCTGCATTTCCTGTTTATGAGTTTATATGTTTTATTGCTGCTAGACCAACACCAGGCATCTTTTTTTCTGAGCTCATAAGCTGTGGGAACTCACTATAAAGTCATTCACCCCCCCCACCCCTAAGACTCCCACCTTCCTCACAAATCAAATCCCATCTGTTTTCCCAGTCTTGGGAAAACCAATCAATATGGTGTTTTTGTTTGTTTGTTTTCTATTCCAGTCATCAAGATCCATGACTTCTTCAATGATCACATGATGGAGCCAATACTAGGTTAGGTCAGAGTACAAGCTCAGATACAGGGGTGAGGCAGGTGATATTGATGAGAATGATGAACCCAGTCTGGGTAAGAGAATATGTGGGTTGTGCAGAGCAGGTAGGCTCACACTACGCTAGTCGAATATGGAACCTTCGATGCCAGAACTCTGATTTTTCTAGAGAAGCAGATGTTCCACATTTTTATATGAAATTTTAAGTATTGACACAAATTGTTTAAAACCCTGTGTGAAATACAGAAACTGTGTTTGTAGCAGCCTTTCCACATGACTTGCAGTGTAGGAGGACTTTGACTTCTCTCCTAAGTGTTCTCCTTTTACACCAAACTCTTTTTAACCAGTGTTATGCACAGCCGAGACTTCCAACACTTTTCTCATGCTTACCTCTTTGTTCAACTTCACTCTGAAGCACCTACTTCTGGTTTCCCATTGATTGTTTTACAAACATTTACACGTAATATATCTAAGTTTGAACTCAAGCTCTTTCACCTCAGATTGTTCTTATTTCATTAAGTGGAACCTTCATGTACCCAATTACTCACACGGGAAAGGAGACAAACCCTAGAGCCCAGTCAGAGGAGGGATGAAGACATCTGCATGAAACCAGGATGCCTGAAAGGAACATCTTCCATGTGTGACCTAGAAATCAAACATATAAATAAGTGAAAAAACAAAAATTCTAGAAATCAAAACCTGCTCACAAAAGAACGTAAGACGACTTTTCTGTCTTGGCCTTGACTCTGGTGAAGGGGAGAAAAAAAAGTCTCCTCTGAGAAACTATCGCTGGAAGTTAGTTGTCCCTTAGGTGAGTTTTAGGCAAGGATACACTCTATTGAAATGGCTCAAAAAAAGCTGACATTCCATTTGTTTTTAAGTGACCCTAGAATATAGTGTTAACATCTGTTTTAGTGCTAAATGCATGTCTGCTATGTTATTTTCTATCTTTTTAAGTATGTTGCATAATTTAAAATTTTAAAAATAAAAAGAGATAAAGATAATGTTTTAAAAACTTTTTCAGTTGCAATTTTCTGGAAATAAAGTGAGGGCAGAGTTATTAGAACAGGCAATTGTATTAAAAATGGGGACTAAGGAAAAAAATTGATTTGATTATAACTTATAAGACAGCACCTTCATCATTTTGTTGAGTAAGAATCGAAGTAGCCAGAAGCTCTCTGGAAGCTTGGGAAAAGTGAAAAATAGATGGCAAAGGATAAAGCATCAGATGGCCAAGGAACGTTTTAGAATAGAATACAATTGAATAATTACCAATATGACATTGAATTTTAGAAAAGGTAGACAAATACCTAGATTGCATAAAAGGAGCTGATTAAGCATTTTAAAATCAGTTGTTGAAGCACCCCATATGTAAGAAAATGGCAGTTATCTTTGAGAACTCCTTCACATTACCAATATATCCGAAGATTGGTTTATATGCAAAAAAATCTAGGAGCTAATAGACTTATTAAGTGCTTAGGAAACTCTTTTAAAGAGCATTTAGTTTCAATTTCTCATATTAAAGATGGCATCTAAAGTAGTCTTCCAATTATGCATAAATGCATTGAATTATTAATTGGAAATAGATTTCCTCTTTAGCCTGATTAAAAAAATTAGATTAATGTCATGTGTGAAAGACTGTGAGCGCTCTATTGCTAAATTCGATGCTCATTTCTTGGAAACATTCAAAATCTTTCTTGGGACATTTAAAAAACTATGTAAATCTAAAATATTGTGTTCATGAAACAATAACTATGTTAAATTTATGTATGTTTAAAAATAATACTATAATAAAGGGTGGTTTTAAAGGTAGATTTAATATATTGTTATTTATAATCAATGATAATTGACAAACAAGTATGAAAACTATTTACTTGCTAGTTATATACATGTGACCTACACTTATGACTTTGCAGGGTATAGAGTTTTGACACTTCTATTTGTGTTTATGTAGGACATGTGAGTATATTGGAGCTGGTTACTGGCAGTTCTGATACCTGTAATTACCATTGCAACCATAGAATTAGGCACTGCACTGTAATCATTAGTTCTCAGGAAGCAGAAACTTTGAGAGAAAGTTAAACCTTGCATTGCACAGAATGCTTAAATGCATACCATGACACCTCCCCTTTAAAATCTCAGGATCCTATCATTTCTTCAAATTAATCCCAGTTACATAAAATAAAATAAAAAAAATCTCTTTCAATAAATAGTGCAAGCAATAAAAGTGTACTTTTGAAAGGTCATAAGATACTTTAACAAGTTTACTCCAATAATAATAATTCTGGACCATTTGCTACAAAGATTCTTTATGACGTCCTTGGAAACTAGTGTTTTGTTTCCCAATTTTTGCCCCTTTTCATGCTCAACTCTCAATTCCATTCTAAGTTCTCCTACCTTTCACTTGCTGACCTCAATGCCCACCATTTCAACCAAGTTGGAATGTCCTTAGAATTCTCAAACATTAATGAATATAGAATTACAAGGGTATTTACTAGGAATGAAGGTTCCAGAATCCCATCTTAATAGATACTGATTTGGAATACCCTTTGGTGCAAGATGTATGTGCTCCACAAACCACATTGGGACCCCTTTCATTCCTCCGCATTAGCATATTTGTTCTTAGCACCAGTAATTTCCATTATTTGCCTTTTTTTCTTTCCAAAATGAGAATACTACAAAAGATCAAGGCTTTATCAAATGTTTATACCATAAATTTCTGTGGTTAAACACATGTATTTTATAGTCAAACAGACGTAGGTCCAATTCTTTGCCCTGTTACATGCTAGTTATATGTTGGACAAATTATCAAACCACATTCAGCTGTAATTTCCTTATCTGTAACACGGGGATTCATTCATCATTGATTTATTCATCCATTGAATAAGTTTTTTTTTTTTTTACTATGTACTGTGGTAAGTATTGGGATAGATTAATGAACAAGATCTAAAGGTGCCTGCCTCCATAGATCTTACAATTTTATTAAATATTCATTTTTAATACATATAGTTGTTGAGTGGATTGAATGAAAACATAATAATAGCTAACACATATACCAACATTTAAGTGCCAGATAAGGCTTTTAAGTGCTCTACATTATTAAATAATTTAATAAAATTAAACTATGAGGTAAATACTACTATTATTTACATTTTATATATCAAGTAATTGAGCCACAGAAAATTTTCTTATTCAAGGTCACTTAGATAGTAAGTGGAAGATCTGGGATTTTTCACCCAGGTTGCCAGGATCAAGAAACAATGCTCTTAAGCTCTAGTGTAATACTTCCTTTTCACAAGGCAATTAAATTAACAAAATCATAATGTACCTGTCAGATTTCTAAAGATGTCAACCTAAAATACAGATTGTTTCAAAGCGAAAGTCTATAACTTGATCTGATACTAACATAATTAGAGAAAGAATGTGTCAACCAGCAGGGATAGTCCCAGTGAATATTACAAAAAAGGACACCTTCCTGAGAGCAAAAATTGGCAAAATTTACTCAGCACTTCCATAGGAGAAACCTAATGTTAACCATAATAATAACAACAACAATAATTGGTATTGAAGATTTACCACTCAGCCAGACACTGTTCTAATTGCTTCCCACAAATCATCTTGACAATAACTTGCAAAGCATGTTATATGTCCATCTTATAAGATAAAGAAACTGAGGTTAGTAGTAGGCGAGTTGCTTGTCCAAGGCCCCACAGCCAATAAGCATCTCCAACCAGGTGTTTTGACCCCAAAACATCCTCATCATGACTACAAAGCACCATTTTTATACTAGCTGTACGTTGAATCTTCAAGATATAAAATTTATCATCATTACATACGTGATTTTCTTATAAGGAGTTATAAGAGTTAGGTAGTATATACTTAAAGACTATATAGCAAAATGTTAGCTAAAATGTGCTTTTCTCAGAGAGACCTCCACTGGCTGCACCAATTAAATAAATTTCTCTACTAATATGTTTTTCAAAGGACCTGATTTTTATAATTATTACTTTAGTATTTATTTTCTCTTCCAAGCTCTAAGACCCATGAGGTTCATAATGTTCCTCCTTCATTTTTCAGTGTGTGCCTGGTACCTGGTATAGTTCCTGGTTATGTGAATGATTAGCAAAGGAATGAATGCTGTGAAATTGTGCCCACTTTGTACATTTCTAATCATTTACCTGGTTTATCAGATTCTCTGATAAAGACAAAAATGCAGGAACAAACACATTAAGCACTGGAAGAGGACATCCATGTTGTGAATCAAATAGCATGAGTATGTTAAAAATGAGAATACCTGGTTGTTTGTAACATTTCTCACTTTATTAATGCATTTGAATTTTCATTTATATAACAGAATGTTGTGAATTTTGTTAGTTTGATTCAACCCTGAGTGACTAATCAAATTACTAAATACAATTAAGCCTAGACCCATCACTTTGTCTATTCACTTACTCACTAAGGTGATACCATCCTTTGCATGTGGCCTAAGCAACCAGCCAGCAACCCCATTCCTGGAAACCCAACAGAGAGACTAAATATAAAATGGAAAACCAGCAAAGCACAAGCTTTGAAATAATTCATATTTGATATTTCAAAATAAGGTACCAAAAGTATGCATCATGAGAAAAACAGAAGTTTTATGAACTTTCTTTCAAATAATTTAAATGTTTTTAGTATTATTTTTGTTTTTATTTATACATAGTGCTGGGATATGACAATCAATTCAGTGTTTGGTGCTTCTAAAGTTTTCAATCCAGCCCTGAGTTTCCTAGTGGTGGTGTTGTGGCAATGTGTACAGCTAGCATTACAGCGCTTGTTAGAGCTCTTATTCATTTGACCAGGGAAAGAACCAAGCTGCACACAAAGAGTCGGAGAAGAGCTTTTATTCTTCTATAGCAGGCTCAGCACACCTAGTGTTACAGCTCTCTTCCTGTCTTCCGATCTTCTCCCCTCCTGCCCCTTCTGCTTCTGCTTTTATACCCTTGGTAGGGCTCAAAAAGCATCCAATCAATTACAAGCTTTAACATCCAATCACCAACAAGCTTTAACATCCAATCAAAAACAATGGGATTCAAAAATTACCCAATCAGGATCACGCAAACAGCGTGGCCAGAAACAGGCAGCAGCAGTGGGCCTGGGGGCATTCCGGCCCACGGGGTCCAGAGGCTCTGTGCTGAGAGGCCCCCACCCCAGCAGCATGCCCTCCAACTGGCCACAGGCATCGCTGGCCCTCGGAGATGAGGAGCTACGGGGAGGTGGCAAGCGGCCGCGTCCCAAAGCCTGACATTTTCCGTATCAGTGCAACTGGCTTTCTCTTATATTAACATGTCAACATCTGCTTGCTCTCACATTATTAATATTATTACATCTTACTTTTAGTTTTTTTTTCCACTTTTGTCTCTGAGAAAGAAATACTCCAGTTCCTTGGCAAGGTGAACCACTCTATCAGAATATTGATCTCAGTGCAGCATCTGTTGTTCTCATGCTGACCTTTTGAACTCCATCTTCATTAGTTCCTACCCTAAACAAAAATCTCCTCAACTCTGCTTTCTCCTCAATTTACTATTCTTTTTTTTACAAATTTCCTAAACTTCTATTTATACTCTGTGCTTCTGCCTTAGTACTACTTTTCCTTTGCAGCCAGACTTTCACCAACCCTTGCATTCCTCTGTGTTGTGTGTGGGCTCACCTTGCTTGAAACACATGTCTTATGTATGGTTTTTTCTTCCATTAATTCCAGGGATCAGCTTATTCATCTTCATAGTCCTTGTGACAGAAACTAACCTTGTCTTACATGTACAACAGGGTGCTTAATAAATATTTAATGAATGAAATTAAATTGCTGTCTTGATTTTGTGTTTTGAATTTTTGTCTGAATTATTATAAGGTATTTCAAATTATCTTATGGTATGTGATTTCAAAGTGTATTACAATTAAGATGGATATAAACACAAGCCTATTTGAACTAAATAAATTAGTGCAACCTCTGTGGAAAAGAATCTGGAGATACCTCAAAGAGCTAAAAATAGAAACACTATTCCATCCAGGAATAGTATTATTAGGCATCTACCCAAAAGAGCAAAAGACATTCTATAATAAAGACATCTACACCTGAATGTTTATGGCAGCACAATTCACTATTGCAAGGATGTGGAAACAACCCAAGTACTCGTCAATTCATGAGTGGATTATTAAAATTTGGTATATGTATACAATGGCATATTACTCAATTATAAGAAACGACAATGATCTAGCATGGCTTTTATTTTCCTGGATTGAGCTTGAGCCCATTTTCCAAAGTGAGGTGACACAAGATAGGAAGAATGGGCTCCACATACACTCACCATCAAATTGGTACTGACTGATTAACACTATGATGCTCAAATGGTGGTGGTGTTCTCCAGTTATTAGGGGATTGGGGAGGCTATATTCACAACTGAGGGACACGGTGAGCATTGTGGAGGGGAAGGGCATACCCATAACCCTTGCTAGGGAGAGGCAAAGATATAAAATGTAACCAAAATGTTTGTACTCTCATTATTTCCTGAAATAAAAAAAATTGAGGAAAAATACATCCAAAACCTTTTTAGTTTTTGAGGATTGAAGTTCTATCCAATGTTTTACAACTTTTAAAATCATGTCTTCATATTTTATACATCCTAAATTCATTATATTTTCATTCTGTAAGGAGGTATATGTTTATTAACTTTTCAGCATAATGAAAATCATATAATTCAAAGATTTTTCATAGGAAGTGATTTTGGTGAATTTTCAATTTCCCTCCCTCTTTTTTTCTATGTTAAGAGATTTAGGAAAGAAATTAACTTAAAAAAATGAATACCATTTTAATTTTAATTTAGTTTTATATTTATTTCACATTCTCTCCTTCTTTTGTTTGTTTACATATAATTTACTCTCAGTCAAATTCACCTTGAAATGTACAGTTTATGAATACTGACAAATTTCAGGTGACCACCACCACAACCAAGATAGAAAATATTTCTATCATCCTCCAAAAGTCATTAAGCCTTATTTTTAGTCAATACCTCTTACTCCTTCCTCCAGCCTTTGGTAGCCCTGATGGGAAGAATAAATGTCTTTTTGTTTCTAAAGTACATTTGGAAAAATGTACTTATGATATTCACTTAAGATATAAGTTTCCCTGGTAAATCAAGAATTGAGTAAATATATTTTTAATGTCCTTGCTAGCATTAAGCTGTGAGAAGGATACTTCAGAGAATGGAATTTATTCACTTATTATTATTTTTTGTAGTCTCACTGTATTGCCCAGGCTGGTCTTGAATCCCTGAGTTCAAATGATCCTCCTGCCTTGGCCTCCCAAAGTGCCGGTATTATAGGTGTGAGCCAACACTCCCAGCCAAGAGAATGGAATTTAAATCAACAATATAAAATATAGCTGCTTCTGTGATCATGTAATGTAATATTCAGTTTATGGTTGAGAAAGTGCTATTTTATAGCATCAAGCTCTGTGACTCACAGAGCAGGAAGGATAGAAAAATCTTTTTCATGCCTAGGTGTTTTTCTCTCCTTCCTTTGGGCATAGAAGAGGGCAATGAGTTGATTTAGGATCCGGTAAATTTTTTTTTTTTTTCATCTAAGTAAAAAGTTTTTACTTGGTCTAAAGCGATGTAGTGGTGATGAATAAATTAATATACCTGACAAATAGAAATACTAGGGCATGCCAAATTGCACAAAAGAGTGAAGGAAAGAGACTTCTCTACATTGAACTCACATGGAAGTGCAACTAAGGACACACTTTGTCCTTTTAGTGATGGTGGCAGGGGATGTCAACTGGAATTTTTGCATAATGGAATTAATTCCTGAAGAAGATGTATTTTGAGATGACACACCTTTTTCATGCTCTCATCCTTGGAAACTGACTTATGCTCTGTGGAAGAAAAGATATAACCATATTTATAGCACAAGGTCAATTTTCCTCTGGACAAGACTAATGGATTTAGGGATAGAACTAATGCAAATGTTTGATCAGTGACAAATCAAATTCCATTTTATCAAAATTGAAACTAAAAGAAATAGAGACTATACTCGGCAATGTTGAGAACTAGTAAACCAAAGTTCACACACTTGATTCAACTCTATTAGACACTTTCAAAGAGTCTACTTTTTAATCAGTATTTTCCTATTTTGACTTATGTGAAGAGATTTTTCTTAGTTTTCTCCCTCTCTGCCTGATCCTACTCAATCACCATGGCTTGCTTCAAATCCCACTTTTTATGTGTATAACTTGTCTTTAATTCTTTCTCTGTAGTCCTGCCTTAGCCAAAGCAATATTTTCTTTTTCAGTTTCTATGTTGGTAAGTCTATATCTCCTGTGCTAAACTTTCAGTAACTCTTGGTCTGCATTTTTCTGGCTTCTTAGTGAATATCTATTTCTAGCTTTCCCACAAGTACTTCAAACTCACCATGCTCCTAAAAGAAATCTTCTACTGCTCATGTTAGTTGCTTAGTACACAAATGCTTAACTGTATTAAACTATGATCATTCATGGTGTGAAAAAAAATGCAATGTAGGTTTTGAATTGGACATTAATGGATAAATACTGCTGGAAGAGATGAAAGAGGAAAAGAATCTTTCAAATGCAGGGAACACCATGAAGTACAAAACCAGGTATAAGCATTATTTATTCTTAGGAGACTGAAACTGGCCTGTCAAAAACAGAAAGAGATGGTTTGAAATAAAGTTGGGTAGTTAGGGCAGGGAAAATTGTGCCAGAATTTGAAAGAAGAGAAGTTTAAATTTGATGTTTTTTAAAAATTGTTATTTATTAATTACTTTGGAGCAGAAGATATAATGGGCATTTGTGGGTTCCTCACCTGGCCTTCATTCTTTGCTCCACTCTTTCTAACAGTTTTAGAATTTCATCTTGGGTATCCATTAACACAATGGAATCCATATGTCTAAACAGAAGATAACTTCACACTTAGCTCTAGGAGTGAGCATGTGGCCTAAATCTCTCCAATCAGAATGAAACTCAGGAAACTTGTTCAAAACATTTTCTTGTGATGTGTAGAATTGACACTACCCTACTCTATAGCCATGATGTAACTATGCTAGAAGCCAGTTGGAAAATAAAGCTGAGAAAAGTCTAGAATGGTCTTCATCTCCTAGCTAGAGAACATTTCTGAAAATTTTGAAGTATGAAAATCCCCAAAAAATAATTTTTGAAAAGATTAATGTAAAATTTCCTTTGGTGCTATTCATTTGCTTGTAAATTATTTTATTTGGGAGGAACAAAAAAGATTGTGTATTAAGTATTTTGTCTTATTTTGGGGTAAAAATGTACTAGGTATAATTTGACATGTTCAAGAAAGTGAATATATTGACTTACTGAATTGAATTTCTTTCAAGGCTTTCATGAACTTTAGTCTTAATGAAACTAAAAGGAGAAAGGTTTTAACTCCATTTCTATTCCCAAGTCTTTAGCTTTAATTTTATTTCATTTTGTGTTAATAATTTGTTCAAAGACTTCACAAAGCCTCTCACAATCAATGCTATGCTGGAGTTGGCTCATAAATATAATAAATTATATTAAAAACAAAGGCAATAAATGCTTAAAACTCAGCACTTCCTAATTATTACATACATTTTATTATGCTCTATGCTCTTTAGGTTATTTTCCTTATTATGTCTATATGGCAGCAATAAGACATAATCATGAGCTACTTACTGCGCATCTCTTCTCCACTCTGTGTTCAGTGGCCCTGTGTTAGCAGTTTGGAATGGGCAATTGTGAGAGTATTTACATTTGCCTCCATGGCTTAATTTATTGTTTTCTTTATTGTCTTAAGATTTTAAAAAGCAAAAGAGAAAACATCCATAATGTATATTAAACTTAAAAGTGTATCATATCTGTAGCTATAATATTGTGTAACACAAAAAATTTGAGGAAATAGTCTTCCAATATTTTAAAATTTTTTGATTCAGCAGAAACATTGCTCATGTCATTGATAAAGGAGTAAAGTTCCGACATTGTTCTTATTGTTTCACTTTTATCTTAATGAGTAAAGAAAGGTATAGAATAATATCGGCCAACATTCACATGAAAACCGTATGTATTTGTCAATTCCAACTATGGGTTGGCTATGGTTACAGAGTTCAGAAAATTCGCCAAAGCATACACATCCTTTCATATTATTAAAAGTTATTACAAGCTGATATACATACTCACATATCCACATTATTTTTGAAAGCTGATTGTTAAACATTCACCAGCATACCATTAGCTGCAATTTTTTTTACTGCACTTACTGTTTGATTCATTGAAAGCTTAATTAGAAAGATAAGAACTATTCAACAAGGTTTGAGAAGTCATCAGTATGAGAAAGCAAGCATACAAGGTCAGAACACATTGGATTGTTCTCTTGTGGAAATAGTTGTAAAGCTTCAACTATTCTCCTTGTCCCATGGGAACAGTAAGAACTTGACATTGTAGAGCATTGCACAAAGTCAAGTCTTCCTATTGCATAGCTGAAAGAAATAGCCTTTGGTAATAAATGATAGTGTAGCAATAGCTAAATATTTCATGAAGAACTTTTTGTTACTCTTAAAATTGATAAATATTTTTCAACTTGGAGAGAATCCAAGAGACAAAAATTTTCTTTTACTTTTCTGCTTGATTTTGTTTCTTGTTTCCTCATATTTTTATAGATCTGTGTCCTTCATGGTGATTCTGCCCCCTGCTGGAAATGAGTAGATGATGATCTCTTCCCGCTCGGAATTCAAGCTATTAAAATATTGTAAAAACACTTAACAAAACAGAAACATTTCTTAGTGTGCCCTCAGATCAATGAGCTGCTCATAAAACAGTATTTTATTTTTTATTACAGAAATTAACATTTATCTTATATCTCATGATAAGAGACTTAATCTCCCATTAGGTTTAAAAAGTTTGTACTTTTATTCCAGCAATCCTAGTATAGTGGGCTGCACATTTTAGTACTTAAATATACTACAAAAGAATTAACTTATTTGACTTTAATTTCTTTCTATTTTCAGATAGATCTTTCTTTCTTCTTGTGAGAAGGGGTTTGAATTAAGTTATTAAATTAACATCCTGCATCTATATTATTGTAGAAAATGTAGCATGAGTATCTCTCCATTTTAATGCCTCAAACTTTCATTCTGTTTCAGTTTGGACAAGTAGATCCAGTCTGTGAATGTCAACTTTGTTTCCAATTCAATGACTGTACTTGGAAAAAGTGGTAGACTTCATTTCCCTTTGGTGTCTGCACTGGCAGTAATAGGTCCTACAAGAAGGATTTTGTAGAGCCCGGGTATGCATTTCCTTTGGTTGGGCACAGTTTTCTGCTGTCTATAGCAGAGACAGAAAGCAGCTGGTCACCAGCTTCCTTACATTGCTTATAGTTTGACACAGCAGAACCTCAGATACCATTTGTTTTTCATGGTAGAGGCAAGGTGATTAAAACAAGATAAACACGCCAGAAGAAGAAAGAAGAAAAAATACCTCAGAATAATTTGGGTGTGAAAAAAAACCTCCTTTGAACTTCCTAAAGGAAGCCTTAGAAAACTATGTATAATGGAGATAAGTATATGTGGTTAATATTAGGAAGAAGGTCATGTTACAGGGGAGGAAATATAAGAAGAATACACATCTCTGAGGAATTATTAAAGATTATGGAGAGTTTCTTCTTTATACAGAGGTATAGCGAGTCATTTTTAATGTTCAGTGTGCTTCAGAGATCTTTTTTTGGCATTACTTGTATGCCTTGTTTTATTTCTTAGCTAATTTATGCACAATTAGAATTTTTTTTCCTCTTACCACTGGTTTTCCTTCTTAAATTTAAAGGTGTTATTCTTTATCCAAAGTGAATAGATCACAAAGCTATTTAATAATAGATATCTCAAGTATCTTTTTTAAAACAAGCTTTCAATTTTAGATTAATTTTAGGTCTAAAGAAAAATTTCAAAGATAATACAGAGATACCTCATCCAGTTTTTCCATTGTTAATATCCTAAGTTACCATGTTACCTTTATCAAACTAAGAAACTGACATTGATACATTATTATTAACTAAACTCCAGCCATTATTTGAACCAGTTTTTCCAGTAATATCCTCTTTGTGTTCCCAGATTCAATGCAGATTACTACATTGCATTTATTAATAGTTATATCTCCCCAGTCTCCACTGCTCTGTGACAGTTTTTCAGTCTCTCCCTGTTTTTCATGACCTTGACAGTCTTGAAAAATGTTGGCCAGCTATAGTGTACATTGTATCTCAGTCTGAGTTTGTGTGTTGTTTTTCTCATGGTTAGACTGGAATTATAAATTTAGTGGAAGAATTTCACAGGTGAAGTATCCTGATCACATCATATCAGCAAGTACATGGTATCCACATGACATCACTGGTGATGTTAACCTATGCCATTTGCTTAAGGCAGTGTTTGCCAGCTCTTTCCATGATTTTTCCCTTTCTATGCTCTATTTTTTGGAATTAAGTCACTACATCCAACCTGTCCTCAAGGAGGGTGTGGGGACATTAAGCTCTACCTCCTCAAAGGGTCAAGAGTCTTTTGTTCCTTGTTCTATGACTTTGTATTGGTTAAGATTCAACAAAGTCGGCACTGGCAGACCAAATTTAATTGACAAATTGAGAAATTCAATTCATTTTGTCCATTCATACACACACATTTCAACAGTATGAAGATTTATGTCAACTTTTCTAAAACTGTTGCAATGCAATTTTCTTATCACTGTCTCAGATCAGTTCTCTGGTGGAACAGTAAAGGGTTCCAGGGAAGACTCATATGGTAAGCCCATGTCAGAAGTCTAAAGAAATGAGTCATGTATCAAATTGTAAGAATTGGAAGGAATGTTCCCAACTATTCATATTTTCCCACATTGCTACATCCAGAATTTAAGATTAAGCATGAATCATTTCACCCTCTAGCAATAAAAGCCCATATAAATTTCCACATGAGCTAATTCCAATGTGTGGCATAGGCGGCTTCCTAAGACAAAGGGTTCACCTTCACATTCCAGTGTCGTCAAACATCTGTCTCTGTCAAACTCATTAAATTTAAACAAGAAGAATATTTTTAAGCCATTTTGATCTTTATTTCTGATTTTCCTTCAAAAGCATGGGTGATTCAATATTATAGTTTAAGATAGTAGTCATATTTAGATCCAATTGTCCTATGTCAGGTTCCTACTGTTTATATAGAACCATGCCAAGGGCTGGTGAATTCATGACAATTCTTCAGATGATTTTCCTTTTGTTTCTTCTAAAACAAATATTGTGTCTCCTTATAAGACTATTTGATATACAATGTCGAGTTAGACTCATTAGTAACTAAGCTTAAAGTGCCAATACTTCTTTTTCTTCATTTTTCCTATTTCTAGTTTATGTCAATAGAAAGTGTTTTATTTATCTTAGAACTCACTTTAAATCCTTTTGAAAACAAAATGAAGTCAGCCTCTAGAAATAAAATTAAATTGTTGGGGGGTGGCTACCAGCAGAAACCTGGTTAAAATCTGCATTCACATGTAGTTTGCAGTATACTCAGAGAACTGTTATTCCTAATTCAACATGTTTAGGCACATTTGCTATGGCTTCTTGGTCCCCTTTTCCTGGAAGCCTGATAGCAGCAGAGAGTAGGGGTCAACTGACAACTTAGACCAGAAGTTCCAAGCTAGGAGTGTTGTTTTATGAATATCTTCCACATAACACTACCCTTCCAGTCTATTTAGGGATAGAGTTCAAATAAATAAAACTTAAACCTAAAAGTCAGTGTCATAGAGAAGGATCCTTAACATAATCTGATTTATCACTTCTTTAACCCAGAGGTTTATTTTTAACCTCTGGGTTAAAGAACACAGTTGATTAGGGAAAAATCCAAGTTAAAAAAATAATTAATGTGTATCACTTAATTCTGCTATTGAATAAGTAATGACCACAATTTTTGATATACAAACATAAATGTTTATGAAATGGTATTTCCTGTATTTGTTACAACTTTTTTCTTGATTTCAAACCTATTTTTCAGTGTCATAGAGAAGGATCCTTAACATAATCTGATTTATCACTTGGTTATAATGATCATTTTGTTCTGTTCTCCACCCTGGAATAATGACAGACTATAGCCATAGGGCCATGACAAGTTTCATTCTCTTGAACTGTTTAGCTTTGTCACTTTGCCTTGCTAATAGTCACTTATTGAGTCAGAAAAGCTGCAGACACTGCAAATGGAATGATTCCTCATATGTCTCTAGGGATATAGTTTTCTGAGATATAAATCTACCAAGGGCATGAGAAAGAGAAGAAAGCAAAAAAGAAATCATCTCTGCTAATTCAATTGTGGGTTTCCTTGGATCAAAGACTAACTACTATAGCAAACTAAGTTCAGGACTTTACTCATAGGATGCTGGAGGCCCTCTCCTCATGATTTATATTAAGGCCTCTATATGGTACACATGTGGCCTCTATGGAAGTATATTTAAAAGATTTTTTTTTTTATTACTGGCAACTGAGGAATAGCATACAAGGAGGTCTTGTTCTGGTGATGTTGTTTAGGTCTAGAAGGTTGCAGGAGAGAAGACAATGAGTAGACAAAAAAAGATTCATATATTGAACCTCAACTAGGACTGAATCTCAAATGATGTAATTACATTTAAACAGATAGCCAAACAATTAAAACGCCATAAATCTTAGTTCCCAGGGCTTTAAAACAGACGAGGAAATATCCAAAAGATGCATTGGTGGACATGAGGTTTATTTTTAACCTCTGGGTTAAAGAACACAGTTGATTAGGGAAAAATCCAAGTTAAAAAAATAATTAATGTGTATCACTTAATTCTGCTATTGAATAAGTAATGACCACAATTTTTGATATACAAACATAAATGTTTATGAAATGGTATTTCCTGTATTTGTTACAACTTTTTTCTTGATTTCAAACCTATTTTTCATCAGTGGCAAACTCTTAAGCACAGTTTAAAATAATCTTGTCATAATCAGAGTTTCTTCAATTGAAGTCACCCCTTCTTCAGCTAAACTTTTCCTTAGGTATTGTGGCTAAGTTCTAGATAGCTGAGAGAGCAGGAATGGAAGGGGGAAAATAAATGCTCCCAAGTCATTTATATATACCAGCATCAGTTGGGAAATTCTCATCCCACCTCTAGTTGTCAGTCTAAGCAGATGACCATGTTTCTTCCTTATTCCAGAATAAAGTTGGCCATGGGTTTCTCATTCTGACTACAAGGGTTCTCTGGGCCTGGGTTCTCTCAGCCATTTCCATATCCCAATTGCATGTGGACATGCAATTGCTCCAAGTTCAGAGGAAGCCTATGGGGCTTGTCTCCTCCCTGTCTCTACTCACCAAGAAAATGATCTATCTATAGGACCACATGACTTCAGAGCCCACAAGTAAATCTGGTGGCGCTAACATTCTCCTTCCTACTCCTACCTCTTGCCTTGCCTGAAGGAATAGGGAAGGGCAGGAGCTCCTTCGCAGAGGAAGAAAACAAAAAGAAACAAACAAAAAAACAGTATGCAATTATTGCTTTTCCTTTGACTATTCTCCACCAGCCTGGTTGTGGCCAGGGTTGGATTGCAGGAACATACAGGAAAGATGAACTGCATTATTTAAGGTATAAGCTTTCTGACCTATGTCTTTCAGAGACAGTATTTTATTTCTCCAAACAAGGGGACTGAAATTCAAAACCCAAGTACCAAAAAACACTTTGCATCTCTCTCTTCAGTGTCATGTTTCTTTCTTTAGGTAGTGTGGATGAAATATTACAGTTATCCAGGTTAAAGAAATTGCAATATGTGGAAAATAAAACATATCAAAAGATCATACAACTATGCATAAACTGTGTTGGAATCTTCTCCTCCTCCTCTTCCTCTTCCTTCTTTCCTTCTTCTTCCTCTCTTTTCTTCTCCTCCATCTTCTTTCTCCTCTTCTTTATCCTCTAGTTCTTTCTCTTGTAGTTGGTTCATTGCTCTTTATTACTTTTTCCCCTTTTGATTAGAAAGGAAAAAGAAATGTGAAAATTACATCAGTCAAATGTATTCCTTCTCAGCAAATTGTGTACTTTGGATGAGAACAGATAATCAGGTGATCAGATGATTTTATTGTAATTTTATGTGTTTTTCATTTAAATTATTTTCTTTTTATTCTTCTGTAAATTTTACCAAGGTCATTTACACTGACAATATATGAGTAAATGGAGCTAGGCATTTTTGGCCTTTGCCTCTTATAATCTGCAGAAAATGAACCATCTTTATAAACACTGTTAGAAAAAAAGTCTCAAGATCCCTTTCATCCCTTATTTCTAAATAAGTAAAAATCAAATAAATGACTTTAAAGACCAGCTTGGTTCTATAGATGCATTGTTTTGACTGCCTAGAATCCTCATATTCTGAAAACTGCCACTCCCCCTACCCACATGTGTTATTCTGTCCTTGTTCCAAGAGTTGGTAGCTGCCCAAATCTGAGCCAACTCTAGTCATTTCTCTGGTGACAACTAATTGGACAAGGAATAAGCAACTGATCCAAGCTAAACTCCTAGTCTCTCCCTGAGAATTTGGAATCAGGGCCAAGATTCCAGGTAAATCTGAGAGGAAGGTATAAATTTGGGTATTGGTAGTATTTTTGTTCTATGTAGGCAGATAGCAAAAAGTACAGCTCAGGAATAAACAAACAAAACAGAAAAAGCAGAGCCATGGAACAAAAATCGTAATGGTACTTGAGCCTTTGGTTTCAGCTGTTCCTGAGGCTCAGTTTAAATCTGGATTTGGGGTTCACGAAAAACACTAGCACCCCTAATATTAAGTCCCATTCAAGCTTAAGTTTGAGTTTATGTTACTTGCAATCAAACATGTCCTAACCAATACCCTCCAATGCCTTTTATGCCAGGCTAATTCAGATGGACTCTATTACCATACTGCAGAGGGAGCAAATGACTTGGTATTTCTCACTAGACACGTGAAGTCATTTCTCTATCCATGTGGTTTCATTTAGGAACTGAGGCACAAGAAGAAAACCACGTATTTACAACTTAAAAACTCCAAAAGGAAAATTTATTTTCAAGGTTTTAAACAATCAGAGAGATACTAAAAATGATACAAGCCTATATTTGTTGAATTGTTTAGAGTTTGCCTAGTCAATATTTTAAAATATAATGAGATTTTTTTTTTAATTTAGCTATAAGAAGTCTGCTGAAGTCTGGAGAAAGAATATGTCTGTGCTTCTTTTTCTTTCTTTTTATATAGATTTTCCAGAATATGCAGAGTTTGAGCCCTAAAAAAGAAGAAAGCAAGTCTTTGTCTACACATATAGCTTATTCTGTTTAATTAACTCTTGTGTTCCAGAAACACAAACTCCAGCTTGCCAAAAAAAATAAGGGAAAACCATAAATCTAAGCACATTGTTGGCTGACATAATTTAAACAAAGTAATTAAGAGTAGTTCAAATCTCAACTCTGCTGTATGACTTGGGCTAATTACTTAATCTCTGCGTACTCAGTTTTCTTCTCTATCAAATGAGGATGACAGCACCTATATTATAGGATGATCCTGAGTTGTAAATGAGTTAATCTATGTAAATTACATAGAAGAGTATTTTGCATTTAATATGCACATAGTAAAATCTAGATTAATGTTAGCTATTTTTTTTTTTCTCAAACAGAAATGCTAGAAAATGTAGTTTTCATAAAGAGCTTTGGTTATCCTTGCTGGAAAATGTTTTGAAGGTACAGTTTGCCCTTATACAAATGAACTGGGTCTTTTGCAATATTCCCTTCATCACTGTTTCTCTCAAGGTATTTAAAAATAAGAACAGAAATAAATGTAAAAATGAAAGGGGGGAAATATCCCTTGTGGAATTTTTAGGAAGAGAAGGGGCTGCCACAAAGTCTAACAATGTCAAAGGACTGAAATTCCAGAATATTTGGGAATCTTCCTATATGTAGTAGACTTATACTGTACTGTTTTTCCCTATCCTCTCACTTTCTTTCTTTTGGTAACTGAATCCCTATTTCTTGTGGCAAGCATTCCACATGATTCACTTGGGAGTGAAACTGAACCTTCTTCTCCCAAGCCACAGGGCATATGACCCAGGCCTAGTCAGTGAGAATGTCCAATCCAGAGTTATCAGGGAAGTCACTCCCTATTAACAGGATGCCAATATTTGGTTGTTGGCCATCATCCGGCAAAGTGAAGAGAGCCATTGGATTGAGAGAATATCCTGATGAATTATGTGAGATCCTGGATCCCAGTCATACTTGAAGAAATGTGTTCCTGGACTTCTAGTGACATGGCCCTCAAAGACTCTCAAATATTTTTATTTTTTTAATTTACGTTATTTTGAGTACAGGTTTTATCACTTCCAACTGAAAAGTTTCCAGTGATTACATTTCATTATCTCTGTAGTACCTTTTAGAAGCTGAAAAATAGAATCCATCCTCTGCTTCCATGAAAATGGGGTCCATTTTGATCCACTACTCTCCTTAATAGAAAAAACAAGGAAGCATTTTTTTTAACCCAGTCCAATTAAATTTATGGATTGGAAAATATGGTTAACTAGAAAAGACTGAAAAAAAAAGTCAAGAAACATATTTTAATGGAAAAATTGTAATCAATTGATAGCAATTCTAAGTTTACCATAGTCAAAAATTAAACTATCTTTAAAAAGTGGGTTTTCAACCTAAGCAACATAGTGAGACCCTGTCTCTACAAAAAATAGAAAAATTACCCAGGTGTGGTAGCTTGAGTCTGTAGTCCCAGCTAGCCACCTGGGAGGCGGAGGCAGGAGGATCACTTGAGCCAGGAGTTTGAAGTTGTGATGAGCTATGATGATGCCCCAGCGCTCTAGCCCAGGCAGCAGAGCAGGGACCCTTTTACAAAGAAAAACAAAGTGTGCTTTAGGATGGTTGATGACTTCCAAATGCATTCAGCAGGAGATCATATAGACATTAATTATCTTCTGTGCAATAAGATCATGTAGCATTACCTAAGTTAGTTTTTAGATTAAGTGGGAAGGCATTCTGATATTTCATTCAAGAGTACATTGGAGTTTATCTGTGGGCCTAAGTATATTCTTAAGGATGAGATATAGGAATACACAAACAATTTTGAACTGAGCAAGAGGAATGAGAAATAAAGGATAGAGTACTTCTCTATGCTATACCCTACCCCCATTCCATCTGTTCATCCAATTTACAATAAGTAATCCTCACTCCAGCTGTAAGTGTTGGATAGGGAAGGGGCAGGCCTGTGGTGTTGGTGAATAAAAGCTTTTTAGAGTGTCATGTAAGACTCTCTCTTGCAGGCATAGTTAGAAAATTTCCTTCTGTCAGAGGTTTTAATATCCACCACCATACTATGAAGCATTTTGCTCCCCAGCCATCCGTCTTGTAAAAAATATCAGTTTTAACACAGTCTTTATCCTTAAATGTTGAGATATAGATTGTTTTAAATACCTCCTCAAAAAAATTCACAATGAGATTATGGCAGAGATGAAATTAAGACCCCTGTTCCCCTATCATACCATCTCCTATACAACCACTTGGTTCACTCCTGCTTTCCAAGCTTGGTTGTTTCTTAAATTTCCATGTGCTCACAAATCCAGAGGATATGGGAAAATACAATTAACTGTGAAGAATGAAATTTGGCTGTAATTATCAATTCTGGGAGAGTCCATTGTGGAAAGAGCCATAAAAGGTACAAAGGATCTTATTATATAAAACAATCTTTTAAACATATGTTAAGTCCCCCCATTTCCATTGAGTTTTCCCATTTCTCCCAGTTTTTGACAATCTCTTCATTTCCCAGAACTACTAGAGGGGTTGATTATAAATTGTCTTATGATAGTCTCTATTTTATTGTGGGTAGGACTTTCCAATACAAATACAGGATCCTGAGAGGGAAGAACATTAATGCCTTCCACATAATTCATTTTTCCACAACACTTCATATTGTTCTAGGTTATTCATGTATATGTAAATGGACTGGTCATTCATCTTGTACATGACGGTTAATGGTGGTTTATCCATTTAATAGTCACATTTTCTCCTGCATATTTTTATTAAGCTTTACAAAACAGCACACAAAAAAATGTACTATTTACTGTTTCAAACCAGGCTATCCTCTTCTGAGTCTCCACATACCTAATAAAACCAATTCGTATTATATAGAAAACCAGTATTTAACAAAATCACTTTTGCAGTACAATCATTTAATTTAGATGAGTAGTTATTTGCTAAATTACTCAGGTAAATTCTGAGTCTTGCCTGGAGGAAAAAGGGTTAGGAGGTCAAGATGGAGAAAGGAGGTGGGAAGTTTACTATTTCAAAAGTAAAAGTAAATTATGTCCTTTGAAAAAAAAGGAAAAGAAAAGCAAAAGGATTAAGATAAAAGGGGAATTACTGATGTGTGTGAAAATATGCATATATTATTTTCCTGTGTGTCCGTGTACAAACACATGAGAGAAATGCAAGGAAATCTGTTTCTTTTTATGGTTGACTCTTCTGTGTGTAGTGGGATTTTCTGGCTACATCTGAGCTAAATATTATGGCAAATAGCAGAACACAGTAGTTATTGCACATGATTGTCTGTGAACTGGGTGGGCAGGAATTTTTCATTTCATAAATCATTTCAGCTTGCTGCTCTAATTCCACAGCACTGGGAGACTAAAAAAAGCTCAAGAAACAAAAACGTGCTTTCAGCCTTTTTCTTCTTAGTTTACCCCTTCTCTGCTTGGATAGATCTTTGGTATTAACGATTAGTGTTTTTTTTCTTTTTTTAAAAGATGTTTCAAAATATCTTTATTACACTACTTTTGAAGCAAATTATTATGTTTTCCTATTTTATTTTCTTTCTTGCCAGGGAAATTTAGTACCAAAGCAATGAAACATGCTGTCCCCTTCCTTTATTTCTGCTTATTTATACCACAGTCTATATCTATGAAATAATGCTATATTATTTTCTTGCTGATTGCTTAATGTTCATAGTTCAAAATTCCAGCCAAGGTCCTGAAGTGGTTTTTCCCTTATTTAAGATTTCCTGCTAAAAACATTCTATTACAGCTTTGCAAATAAGTACTTCCCTGGCCTCCAGTTACTATAAAGGTAATTTAGTAATTTAAATAAACACCCTTTGCAAATCTGTGTCCTCCCTTTTAGGAGACTGGGGAAGTAGTTTCCCTCATATTTCAGGTTTCTCCCTATTTTTCTTAAGTGATCAGCCTTCCACTAAGAGGTTGCTTGGTAAGTTGTCTGTAATATATCTTTGTACTTGGTGGGACAGAAAAATAAAAGTTAAAATGTTGCTTAACAGCTAATATCGGTGAGTATAGTTTTGTAATTTGCCTACTGCCCTCGTAAGAAATTTAAATCAGTTCTTGAAACTATGTAGTTACCATGTTTAATCAAAATTTAGAGCTATGGTGCCCTGTGTAAAGCCAGGAGTCCCCTGTCTCCTTTTGCTTCACTCCCCACAATAGTTAAACATTTCTTGTCAGTTCTTATATGCTAATCCTGTCTTCTCATCTAGCATTTTAAAAGGTCCTTCAAGTTTGTTACTTATCTCATATTTAGAATTGGCTAACAGAAGCTAGTGGACAGATGTCAAATGAACAGAAAGTGCCCTTTATACTTACTTAAACCTTTTAATTTGTCTGCCATGACTAAGATGAACAGAATCACAGCTGCATTCTGTTAATGTGGAACCACATGCTAAGTGAGATTTTGTTGGTTTTAGTCAATAGGTTTCTGATTGGATTTTCACAAAAAATTTAAGTATTGTTTGCTCTTAGTTTCTTCCGAAACTGTGCAAACAACACTATGCAGTTAACCACTGTGATGTGATTTCAAGAAAGTGAAAAAGAATCAGTTAAAGACAAATTTATTATTACTATATGGCTGAGTTTAGTGTGGATTTTCCTATATTTTTTGGCTAAAAAAAATAGCGTGAAAATTAAAGCAATGCAAGAAGTAGTCCTTAGTCTAGAATGAGGAGATATAGAAATATTAATTCAAGCAATGAGTTAAATTTCTGAAGTATTTCATTTTCCTCAATGGAAACGGGTTTTTTTTTATTTATTTATTATTTTTTTTATTTTTTATTTATTTTTTATTTATTTTTTTTTTTTGAGACAGAGTCTCACTTTGTTGCCCAGGCTAGAGTGAGTGCCGTGGCGTCAGCCTCGCTCACAGCAACCTCAAACTCCTGGCTCAAGCAATCCTCCTGCCTCAGCCTCCCAAGTAGCTGGGACTACAGGCATGCGCCACCATGCCCGGCTAATTTTTTCTATATATATTAGTTGGCCAATTAATTTGTTTCTATTTATAGTAGAGATGGGGTCTCGCTCTTGCTCAGGCTGGTTTCGAACTCCTGACCTCGAGCAATCCGCCCGCCTCGGCCTCCCAGAGAGCTAGGATTACAGGCGTGAGCCACCGCGCCCGGCCGGAAATGGGTTTTTATAAGCATGAACTTTCATAATTAAAGATGAAAATTCTCGATTTAATTATTACAACTCAAGAGAAAATTTTAAAAAGTCAGGTGAGCATAGTACATCTTCGGTACAATTAATTCTCAGAATACTCATTTGACAAATTATACGATAGAAATGAATGAATGACCCAACTTAGATTAGTCCCAATCAGAACCTTTTCCTGGGATGCTTAAACATAAAAAAAGAGACAGCATCTTTTAGTCTGTACTGACAAGGCTGTGAGATGGAATAATAGAGCTTCCGTTTGTGTAGTAGAAACTCAGGGTCAGAACAATTTGGAGACTCTCGGTGCCCAAACTCTCTATGTCTTTTGTGCCCAGCCAACTGTCTCTCACACCTACCAGATTTTCTTGTGATTTGGTTGCATGTATTAATATCAATATATCTACCCTTTGCCTAATCTAGTTTGATTTGGATTTCCGTCACTTCCAAGAAAAGGGTTCTAAGAAAACAACCATCACTGGATATTTTGTAGACCTTGTAAACAGAAATACATACTATTATATGCTTTTGTCATTTTCTGTTGAGTTAAGGTCCTGGGTACTCCCGGTATATGGCTTCATTAATAGGAAACAACCAATGGAAACTATGAATTATGAAAGGAAAATAAATATTTTGTTACATATAATCAAATTTATAGAAAGCATTTAAAAAAATATTCATCTTTTCTCTCCTGAGTACTTTTATTTCTCTTTCGTAATTAGATAAGTTTCCAATCGACTTCATGAATACAAGCACTCTAGTTACCGTGGCCTGAAAACATCTCTTTTGCAAAAAGAGCCAAAAAATGCAGAGTAGGACAGAGTTTTTAAAAAATTTAAAAAAAGAAGAAGAAAAAAGAAAACAAGTGATGAGAGGAAGCAGGTATCCTGTAAACTATTTTTTCCTCCTGAATCACTGCAAGGTATAATCAGTCATATACTGCTCATTTGGGGTTTCTTTTGCTACCTTCCCAGCTCTGACCAATTTGTATGTACATGTTCTGGTGTAAGCACATCAGCGTACTTCCAGTGGTGTTAGTGAGAAGGCTGAAATATGATAGGAAACTGAGCTACCAGTGTATCAATTTTTAGCAAAAACCAAAAAAGTGCTCTGCAGTTATTTTGAATCAAGAGTTGCTCTCTGAAGTTTTCCAATGCCTGGTAACTTTCATGTTTCTTGAGGGGTCAGAGAAAGGAGACGCAGAGATTTGCTCCATGTTCATACGTGATTTTAAACCCTGTGATTTTTTTCTTCTGCAGTCTCTGGCTAAGCTTAATGCAACAACAATGAAAGAAAATGCTATCTTGCAACATTTTGTTAGAATGTTTTTATAAGTAGACTGCAAATTCTTTGAGACTAATGAGGATATAAATCCTCCTAATAAGAATGGTTGTAGTAATAGCAGTTATAATAGTGATTATAGTTAAGGTTGTGAATAATAGTAGTAGCTAACTTTTGATGAGCACTTATTTTGTGTCAAGCACCATGCAAAGAGCTGTAGATGAGTTATTTTATTTAAACTCTGTGAGATAGCCTTTGTCTTATTCCTCTTTTTTCACACATTAGGAAACTGAGACAGAAGAGTTGGTATGTTTTAGTCATGGTAGTTGTAGGTGTAATGGTGGTAGTAAGTGTGGTAGCCAACATTTATTTAGCATCCCTTATGTGGTAAGAGTAATTCAAGTATTATCTCATTTAATCTTGTGAAAAAATACTATGTTAGGTATGACCAATTTCTTCTGTTTATGTATGCTAGGAATTATAAACTGCATTATTTATTTATGTATTAATTATTTGTTATTTAGGAACAATAAGAAACACTACATTAAATTCCCTTATCAATTATGCAGCACATTCAAAATTCAAAATTAAAATGTGTATCTTTAAGCCAAAATAAGGTACTAGTATTGCCCCTACGAAGAAAGAAACTGAGGCTTAGCAAAGATGGAAAGAAAATTGCCCCAATTCATGAACACTGCACTAATAACAAAGCTGGGATATAAACACAAGTCTGTGCCAGGTGTGGTGGCTCATGTCTGTAATCCTAGCACTCTGGAAGGCCGAAGAGGGAGGATCCCTTGAGTTTAGGAGTTCAAGACCAGCCTGAGCAAGAACAAGACCCCATCTCTACTAAAAATAGAAAAATTAGCTGGGCATCATGGCACACACTTGTAGTCCCAGCTACTCAGGAGGCTGAGACAGGAGGATCACTTGAGCCCAGGAGTTTGAGGTTGGTGTGAGCTAGGCTGACACCTTAGCACTCTAGCCCAGGCAACAGAGTGAGACTGCTGTCTAAAGACAAACAAACAAACAAAAAATCTAGTCTGTTAAGGAGTCTGTATACACTTGAATTGGTCTTGAGTAATAAGAGAGAATGTCTCTTCTTTACATTGGCTTTTTGCATTGCAAAGCATCACCCCAAATGGTTTAAGATGCTCTATCAAATCAGATGCTCTATCTTCACAATTCTAAATACCTGTAAACTTGTAAATCAAGTAGATATCCAAAATGGATTGAAAAGTTGATAGCAGACAGCTTCTGTGGCCAACCACTCAGAATTTTTAAACACAAATTCTCTTGGTGGCAAAATTATTGCCTGAATAATTGACTCAATACTTCACTTCCTCTTGCCTTGAAAAGTCAACAATTAGCTGAATGTCTTGGCTCTTTGGCTAATTGGACAATGATATTTCCAAAGCATGATATGCATATTATGACAGAGTTATTTCTTTACATATATTTAATGCCACAAACAAACACAGCTTGAGAAGTTAAATAATAGTGTTTGGGTGTAGTTTGTCATGCCTTACCACTTTGTTATATGACCCAATTCCCTGGCTAACATTTTTCTCAGGCAGTTATTTCCTGTGCATTTCCTGAGGTTTCCGCAACTAGCCATTTTTTAAGGGAATGGTAGTTAAAATAATAGAGCTTTTAAGGATTCTGAAGTTTAGTGATTAGGATTGTGGCCAATGGGTGTATTTCCTGCTATCTGTGAGACTATGGAAGGTAGAATTCCTCCCTAATTATTGTAAAAACAAACATCCTTATAATTTTTTTCTCTAGAAGTTTGATAAGAGAAAAACTTAGCAGACCGTTGTGCTGCACGAACAACCGGCTGCCATTGTGCTTTGAGAGAAACAAAACAGGAAACAAACCAAGAAAACCAATCTTGACTCCTCATACAAAGTGAGAGACAGTCAGGAGAAGTGTGTTTAGATAGGAGTGATGCAATCAAAGGTTTACTATATCATAACAAAGAGGCCTGTATATGATCAAACTTTTGAACATACTTTTACAAAGGATATTTGGAACAAGTATTATTTATTTTCCTGTAGATCTTGAATGAAAAAGCATAGATCTTCAGAACAGTTCTGGTTTATAATGAAGAACAGTTTTGGGAACACACACACACACACACACACACAAAATCACTACATTTCAAACCAACAGAGTTTAAGTTCTGTGCCTGAAAGGGCAATGAGATTTTATCAAAGTGAACACAAAAGCATTTACAAGGTATTTACATGTTGGGAGGACTTAGGATGGTATTCTTTCCTTTCCCAGGGCTTTTACCATTCCTTACCTATAAAAGATGCCATGTTTCTTAGTAAAAATTACAGGCATACTTCATTTTATTGCACTTCACTTTTATTGTGCTTCACAGATATTGTGGATTTTTTTCTTTTTGTTTTTATTTTTTTTTTAACAAACTGAAGTTTTGTGGCAACCCTGTGTCAAGCAAATTTATTGGTGCCATTTTTCCAACAGCATGTGCTCACTTTGTGTTTCTGTGTCATATTTTGGTAATTTGCAAGTCTGTCACTTAAAATCAAATCCAAGAAATGATTAAGCTTAGTGAGGAAGGCATGTTGAAAGTTGAGATAGCCCCAAAGCTATGCCTCTTGGGCAAAATGGTTAGCCACGTTGTGAATGCAATGGAAAAGTTCTTGAATGAAATTCAAAGTGCTACTCCATTGAACACAAGAATGATAAAATGAGACAGCTTTTGAAAAAGAGAAAGTTTTAGTGTTCCGGATAGAAGATCAAACCAGTCACAACATTCTTTTAAACCAAAGCCTAATCCAGAGAGTTAGTCCCTAACTCTCTTCAATTCTATGAAGGGTGAGAGAGATGAGGAAGCTGCAGAAGAAAAGTTTGAAACTAGCAGAGGCTAGTTCATGAAGTCTGGCTACTCATCAGCTGTTTGCCTTTCTTTTGGCCCAATATCTCTGAGGAACCATCCTTCTCCTCTCAGTACAGGTGGTTTTAGTGAGACTTACACCAGCCGAGAATTTGGAGGTGAAACACATGATCCTGGCCTGTACCAATTTGTTTTCATTTACTTGTATTTTTCCAGTGATTGGCACCCCACCTGGCATGTATAAGGAATTCAATATAGATCTGTTTATCTTAGGTAGAGAGGAAGATACATGTTCTATACTAATAACATTTTAATAAGCACAAAGGAAAAAAAATATAAAGAAAGCATATACATATAAAGAAAAATAAATCAGTAACATTAGCTTATTAAGAATAGATGTAGAAAGAATGATCACAAGGTACTTATTTGTGCAATGATTATTCCTGTTTATCTTCCACTTGTGGACTTGGAGCAATTCTATATTTCTTTCTCCTTCCATATAAGTGAGTCTAACCTTTTTCCTTCCTATTTTTGTACCAATCTGCCATCCCCTACCCTGAAATATCTCTCACTTTTCTTGTGCTAAGCAGCATCTGTTCCTTCCTTCTATGAGCATCTGGCACCGTGCTCCACGAAGCCTTCTTACAGGTCAGCTGTGGGGCATGCACACACTAGGAAAACACTGCTCTAAATTATCGATGAACCAATGGAAATTTGATCAAGCAAAAGAAAGTTTTAAATAGTGTTAGTCTCATAAAGCTAACAAAAGTTTTCTACTATAAATCTTTAAATGGCTTCTGAAATGTAATCTCCCTGAATGTGAGAACTCTTTTCTTTTTCTGTACGGTATCTAACTAGGAAAATAATGTTCATCTCAAGTTAACGGTGTATGGAGTATTTTGTAGTACGATGTTTATTGATTTTGGATTTGGAAGAAATATGGCTGCAGTCCCTACCTTGATATTCTAACCCATTAACACTAAGACAAACAAACCAAAAAACAAGTCAACAAATAATGAAGCATATTGGTGATCCTTAATATTTATTCATGGGATTGATCACAGCAACTTAAAAAGTTAATTGAACACAAAAGGAAAAGTGTTCTTTAATATTTTGTTTATCTATTATAAATAACTACAGTTATTTACACTTTATAGTCATTGAGTTTATCCATTTGTAACAGTAAGGAAATAATCCTAAAACATGGATGTTATATTTTAAAAGAAATTAAATATAGAAATGAGAGATACTGTATTTTATCTAATTTCACTGAAAGTAGTACTTGCTCCAAGGCTAGAGCCACAAAGTGGAAGGAAGCAGGTGATTAATTCTACAGGTGCCTGAAATTCTGAAGCCCTTGAGAGTAAGTTAAAAGTGTAAGAACTTGAAATCATATTAGTAATGCAGACTATCTGCTTACTAATACTCATGTAATAATTACCAATATATATGACTTTACTTTGTACTTTTTTCTTACATTTTTGCTTCAATAAATTAGATTCCAATATACTATCATAGAAGAATGATCCATTTAATAACTCAGCAACTGTCCCAAGTTCTCTTCCTCTCTTAAGTTTCCAGCATTTGTTTCTTCTGCGTTCCTATTTTATGTCGAACATTTCCTAGAAATTCCTTAATATCATCTTTCTTAAACAACTTGGATTTTAGATGATGTTGTTAGCACAAAGGTTTATCTACTCATTTTACAAACACCCCTCCTTTGCAGGAATATTCTGCCCAGGTTTTAGAAAAATCTAGTATGGTGATTAGACAATATATTACTTCCTATAGTCACTAGGTAAATACAAGTTAGTTGAGATTCCAGGTACAATAATGAAAACATTAGCAAAACCTCAGTAGATTTTGGTGTCCATCAATTAATTGGCAGTGCTAGAGCTTTAGGGACTTTCTTTTCACTAGGTCTCCTACACTGTGGCTTCTGAGGTCATTCTCATGTTAAGTATTCATTGTCTTTGTGTTCTCATCCATGTTTAGTGAATTATTTCAGATCAGATCCTGTCAATTAACGTCGTAGATCTTAAAGTGGAAGTCCTCATTCATCCTCCCACTTTTTTGAGCAATCAAAAGTTGTAAATCTGAAGTTCATTGGAAATCTTAAGCTCCCAATAAATGAGCTACTCTCTCCCAAAATTGACTATAGGAATCACAGACCTTCAGAATCCCCCTCCAATTATTTTAGTTCACATGTGTTATTGTAAAAACAGAATAGCTCTTCACAACTCAAGGATGTTAGAAAGAAGATGGGCAATTTTTCTAATAAATGCAACTGGAGTCTTATAAGGAATACATTTAAAACTCTGGCCACGTACATATATAGTTTTGGCAGTCACAATTTGCAGATACATGAGTCATCAATTGGCTTATTTCTTAATTGGGGCAGGCCTAGGGGGCACAATATGAGTCTGTTCAGGTAGAGCAAATAGAAAACTCTCATGCTGCTCTGCCTAAAATGCGCATTACTAGTATCTAATAAAATGGGTGACCTTTTCTAATAATAACGTAGTTAGGAAAATGTGTTTCTCCTTCCTATAGGATTAAATGAACTCTGAGAATAAAGTTTTATCCTTTGGAAATGTGTGTAGTTCTGTGTGTGTGTGCATGTGTGCTCACAAGTACACCCCAGCAACTGTGCATTTGACAATAATACAATTAAGAAGAAGATTTCCAAGAGGAGCAAACTGAACTAGCTTTTCCCCACCTAGTGTGCCCTGTGGGATTTCAAGTGCCAAACAGCAATTTGGGTGTCCTGCCTGAGGTCTCAGACGACCGAGTCTTGGGGAAGCGCTGGATGGGGGTGGTGAGCCTGAAGTAAGACCTGCATCGGTGGGCTGGGGTTTGTATTCCCTAAGGGTGGTAACTCTCAGGGAAGAGGTCCGGGGAGGGAGGGTTTCCCCAGAAATTCAAACCTGAGTTCAGTAAAGCAAGTTCAAGAACAGTGGATATTACTTAGGAGAATGTCCTAAAGAATACCTAACTTAATGGGTATTTTCATATCAAACTTTAGGAGAAGTCATATTCACCTGGAGATTTTTCTTTACTTTTCTCCCTTTGACATTCTAAATCCCTTCAGTTAACCAAACCCATTAGGAAAGTCTGATATACTTCAACAATATTGTGAGATATTGCTATGGTGACCGAAGAAATGAAATAGAAATGAGGAGGATATCTTTGAGGAAGAGACTACATTCTTTTTTGAGCGGACTGTGTCTTAGAATTCCAGGTAATACCGATAACAGATTAAGTGGATGGCAGAGCTGGGAGAAGTAGGAAGAGTCCATAAAGTGGAAGGCAATTAGAGATGGACAAGTCACAAGAGAGACGTTGTAACACCTGTACATCTTTTCCCAATCTAGAGGCTGGTGTTACTTGAAAAAGAGGTGGGAAGAAGGTAAGGTAAATTACACATAGAAGAAGAAATCTGCTGAAGTTAAAGAAAAAAAAAAAAACCCTAGCATTTATTAATGCTAAATACTTTACATATATCATTATATTTAGTCCTCCCAGAGATGCTCTGTGACATCATATTGCTTTGAGTTATTATTATTTCCATCTTGAAGACATGAAAATGAGGCTTATGTAAATTGGATGGTTGTTTCAAATCCCACAATTAGAAAGAAACTGAGCAAGGATAGAAAAATCCAGGTTCATTTGATTCAAGTTCATATTCTTTTCATAACGTGATTACAGTTTAGATTAGTAAGAGATTTATAAATTATATTTTATGTTTTTCTGAGTGTCTTATATAGCTATAAATTTTAAGTGATACAGTGACTTTTGAAAGTCAGATATTTTACAGAAATTGGTTCATCCTTATACAACTTAAAAAAATAGATAAAAATTAATTTGATTTTTAAATTTTTTACTCCCTCTACTGGTGACTTTTTGAAGTGATAGATCTGCTAGTATACATCAAACTCTCAAAATAGAGTTAACATTTGGTTTGTTGAAAAGCATATTTTATGAGTTAACTGTTACCTTCCTTTTTTGTCCTTATTGTTACAGAAAATCTTTCAGAGTAATTTTTTGTTAATTTTTAAGGAAACACATATTTATATTTGTTATAAAATATATTTCTTCTAGAATATAGTTAGCCAAATATTATTTGCTTAATTTCAAAATTAACATCTGTCTTCTTTATATGTGTATGTATGTTACAAGTTTTTACTTTCTAATTCTGTGTGATGATGTTTAGATTCAAAAGATACTGAAATAAGAGTTCCAGTAAAAGATACAGGCTCATAAAATGTTTAGAGATAGCAACGAGAACTTGAAAAGATATACCAAGGAAAAAGAGATAATTAGTTACTAGAAAAAAGACAAAACTAGTACCTGGCAATATGGCTGAGACTGAATCTTTAGAACTTGTCCGGATTAATGGCTTAATATCCCTCCGGTCCTTGTAAGGGGGAATTTAAGGATGACTTTATTCATCTGTGTGTGAGGGGCACAGAGGAGATCACATCATGTTAGAGAGACTGTATGTATCTCTTCAATTCAATTGACTTTTTAGTGGTGGTGGTACAGTGCCCAAGGATGTTTTATAGTTTTACTGTGTGTGGGATTTATGTATATTGGTTGGGGGAGGAGAGAGAGTAAATGAAGATAGGCCAGGCGCGGTGGCTCACGCCTGTAATCCTAGCACTCTAGGAGGCCAAGGCGGGTGGATTGCTTGAGGTCAGGAGTTCGAAACCAGCCTGAGCAAGAGCAAGACCCTGTCTCTACTATAAATAGAAAGAAATTAATTGGCCAACTAATATATATACAAAAAAAAAAAAATTAGTTGGGTATGGTGGCGCATGCCTGTAGTCCCAGCTACTTGGAAGGCTGAGGCAGAAGGATTGCTTGAGCCCAGGAGTTTGAGGTTGCTATGAGCTAGGCTGATGCCACGGCTCTCACTCTAGCCTGGGCAACAAAGCGAGACTCTGTCTCAAAAAAAAAAAAAAAAAAAAAAAAAAGAGTAAATGAAGATAAATGTACCATTTTTATTTGGTTTCCTCTAATGATTGTGGAGGCTAAGGGATCTGTATCCTTTATATGGCTTATAAAATACTTCTGGTGGAATGAATTAAAATGTAAAAAATGATTGCCCTGTGAGTAATTGAGTCCCCAGAAACTATTACAAAAGGTCTTTTCCTGTGGCTTCTTATGTTCACAATGTAGGAATGATGTGTTTCTTTGATCTGTGCTGAATATTCTTTAACAATATCATGAAGGTCTTTGTTTCAAGCTAATGTAAACACATAGACACTAATTTTATTTTTCTCTTTTATCATGGTATATTTCAACCTGTAATCTGGGAATATTACTATAAGAAACTGCACTCACCCATAGCTGAGCCCACAGTCTGCACGTTCCAGCCAGCCAAGTCCTGTGGGTCCTCAGTGTAAGCCCATTCCCAATTCTGAATCAAAGGTTAATATGTGGAGTATCTTATCAATATATGTATTCAAAAATGATATTATGATCTTTCAGCTATTAAACAATCTGATATCCTTTAAAATTCTTTTTACACAGAGAAACTAAATCTAAACATTTTAAAAACAAGCAAACAAAACGAAACAACAGAAAAACAAGGTTAGATTTTGAAACAATGGTGACAATATTTCTATTAAATTCTTATTTGTCTATATATAATAGGAGTTGTTTTCATGTCTACATTTTTTCCTGTGATTTTAAGAGATTTCATTTAAATAATTTTATATTTAAAAATAGCTCTGAAGAAAGATGCACAGTTGATTAAAAAAAGCATATTATCAAAGGGCACTAAAGAAAAAAACAAAAGCAGCCTGCTTAAGTAGTATAGCCCCTGAGTTCTCAATGAGTGTGTGAAGAGTGATTTAAGTCCCTTTTTTCAGTGTGAGATAACAGGATGGAAAATGTGAATGGACTGGCAATATATTGCCCAGGCACACATCCAAGGGGGTCCTAGGCCTTCTAAAGTCTAGTTCAAGCTCCCAAACACGGAAACCACAGAGAGTTAATGATAATTGAGATCATATGTTTCTTATCAAAGCTTCCTCAAGAAAAGCAGCTTAAGGGAAAATTCTTAAATATGTGTCTTAACCACAGTCTACCAATCCCCTTCCGCATTGGAGTCTTTAGCTAATTTGTTGACTTAATTACCCAAGGCACAGGAAGGTTAAACAGAGTGATAATATGATTTTCTCTGATTGCTGATCACTGCAGAAAGTGGCCCCTAGGATGCAAAAATAAACCTAGAACCTGAGGCTATGTAAAATGGAGAGGTGAGGCAATTATCCAGATAATTCAGGCAAAGTTGACTGTTTACAGTAATCAAATTATCTGGATAAGTAAACCTACACTCTGTCTACAGGAACAACAGCTTTAATCATATCATCTGGTCTCATTAAATGAGCTATGTCTTATCTGTGTTTTGTGTGAACTGTTTATATTTAATAGTTATATTCATAAGAAAAAACATAATATCCTATGAAAATATCATCACAAATGATAGGGATAACCGAGAACATTTTGTCCAAGAATGAGTGCTTTAAATAATTAGAAAACACGAGACCACAGAAAGAAAATAACATGTGGGAAAAAAATAGATTTACTGTGGTGAGTCTCATGTGAAGTTTTTTTTTTTTTTCACTGTATGAAAAGTGAAGTAAGAAAAGTTGAAACTATTATAGTAAATGGAAGTTTACTCCACACTGTGTCAACTGGAAATTTATATTCTGACACTCTCTGATTCTCAAGAGGCATAAAAAAATTAGCTTTAAATAGAAGGATAATCAGCTGACTCTTTTTTTCTTGCCTCAGAAAGTAGTACTTGTTCATTTTAGAAATTTTAGAAAATACAGAAGTTATAAAGAGGTAAACTACAATCACAATCCAGAGAATACCACTCTTAATGTTATTGTGTATGTTTTTCTGGACTTTTAAATAATATATAGTGCTGTTTGAGCTTCTTGATCAAACTAAGAATGATTTTTCAACTATGTACATCAATTAGAAAAATGGAATTATATTGTACATGTCTCAAAACATGCATTTTTCATTAGACAATATCTCTGGCGTCTTCTTGTGTCAACAAATATGTAGACATGGCATCTTTTTTAATAGACTTATATTAATATGGCATAAATCTAATCCCTATTTTTGGACACTTAGGTTATTTCTAATTTTATTATAAACAACTCAGTGTTGGATATTGTCACACATGTATCTTTACATATATGAGTATTAAATTTTTTTCAATTAACAAAAAATAATCTCTCATATTCATGGGGTACATAATGATGTTTCCATACATATAATATATAAATGATCAGATCAGGGTAATTGGCATATTTATCATCTCAAACATTTATGATTTCCTTGTATTAGTAACATTCAGGATCATCCTTCTAGCTATTTGAAAGTATATTATTATTGTTAACTATAATCATCCTACACTGTGGTATAGAACACTAGAACTTATTCCTTCTATCTAGCTGTAATTTTGTATCCTTTAACAGATCTCTCCCTATCTATACCATCCTCCTACCCTGCCCACCTCTAGTATCTTCTGTTCTACTTTTTAACTTCAATTTATTTAGCTTCCATTATATGAGTGAAAAGATGTGGTGTTTAACTTTCTGTTCCTGGATTATTTTACTTAACATGATCCAGTTTCATTCATGTTGCCAGGAATGACATGATTTCATTCTTTTTTATAGCTGAGTAGTACTCCATTGTGTATATATACCACATTTTCTTTATCCATTCATTTGTTATTGAATACCTAGGTTGATTCCATATCTTGGCTATTGTGAATACTGCTGCAATAAACACTGATTTTTTCCCCCCTAAGTTAGATTCCTAGAAATGGAATCTATTAGGTCAAAGTGTACATTTTTATAGCCTTTGACATATATTGGTCAACTGAATGCCATACATTTTTTACAAATTTTCAATGCCACAAACTGAATAAAAGAGTATCTAGTTCTTCATAGCATGTCATCTGTAAACAACATTTTTTATTTAAAAATCTTTTTGCTTGGCAATTTGATGTGTAAAAGAATCTCTCTCTTTTTTTTATTTGCTATTCTTCTTTGAATTTTATGGAAGTGAATATATTTTTATAATTTATTTTCCATTTCTATTTTCTACTTTTTTTGTGAACCTATGTGAATATTTCTGTTTTTTTCTTTTGGAGTATTTTTCATGTTCATTTTCATTTCTAAGACCTCATTATCAGAGTAAGATTATACAATCTCTGTCTATGTCTATCTTGCAATAATTTCCCCAGTTTTGCATTTTCCTTATAGTATTTTAATGATTTTTTTCAGTTTAGAAGCTTCTCAAATTTATATAACCAAACTTATGAACTTTTTCTTTGTTTCTTTAACCATTGCCTATAAAGCCTTTCACTTGCAGGATTAGCTATGGATATACCTATTTCCTTATTCCAGCCCATTTTATTGATATTTCAAAATTTAATTCTTTAATCCATTTGGAAGAAAAAAATCATCACCAAGAAAATAAAATTATAGTTAGGGTATTGTTATATATTAGTTGTGATTTTCCTGTCCTGGTTCTTCAAGTTTCATTAAAATTGGTACCCCAACATACACTGGTCTACCCTAAAGTGACATTGAAACTGCTTTGAGGATTTCAAGAGTGCTTAGCTTGCTTAAAGAATGAAATTCAGAACACCTAAGATAAAAATAAAATCATAAGTGAATTCAGAAAGGAAAAATCAAGTCATGTGCAAAGAAATAAGAATCAAAATAACATTCTTCAGTTAATATGGGATATGTTAGAAGATACATGGAGCAAAGCCTCCTAGATCCTGAGATAAAACTATTTTAATCTAGATTCTTTACCCAAAATAGCATTCAAGTATGAGCACAGACAAAATGAAGACTTATTTTTTACATACAAGGAGGAACTCGGTAGAACTCAGAGGAATTTTTTGAGAAGTTAACTTGAAATGTTTCAGCAAAATTAGAGTATAAAGTGAAACTCATTTGATCCAAGAGTCAAGGTTTTCAACCCAGGAGAGCAGTGGTGGAATGGTCCAGTATAACAACTGTGGAGCAGGGTGAGGACAACCAAGCAGAGGGAGGGAGGGATTGGGAGGGAAGATCTGTAAGAAAAAAAGGTTATGTAAAAGGACTTATAACAGTGATAATAGGATAAAGAGTTAGAAAATAAGTGGTGCGTGATAAAGGCAAATATTGTGAGAAATTAAATGAAGGACGTTAGAAACCTTAAGAATAAGAAATTGTTGTTTCAAACAAGAAACAAACTCAAATGAAGTATAATTTTGAGCAATTGGTGAGGCCTAGAAAAATAAAAGTTCATCTGACACTAATGCTAGAAATAGTCTTCCTTGATTGGCCCAACAGTTGAGGCAATAAGTCACTAAACGTGAAAATATAATTATAGCATATTACTTGACAAAACCTAGGCGTATTATTCAGGGGTCCTCAAACTTTTTAAACACGTGGCCAGTTCACTGTCCTTTAGACCATTGGAGGGCCGTTGGAGAGTGCGGCGCACATTCCACACATGCGCACTGCGGGCTCAGGGCGAGTTGGCTGCTAAGCAGGACAGGCCACAGCAGCAAAAACACCCAGCGGGCCACATTTGGCCTAAAGGCCATAGTTTGAGGATGCCTGATTTACATAGTCATAATAATATAAATCCTATAATTGCTCTCTTAACTTTTAGAGCCTACTTATAAAACAGACATGTATCAAGATTTTATTGTAGTTGTCAGGCAGAAGGAAATTGTTTACAGTTTTGATAATGTACAAGTAAAAATACAGTTGACAAAAAATGAGGAATAAAGAGAGAAACAGTGAAGAAAATGGTGAAGGTGCTAATATCTTCATTTTATAAGTACGAATCAAAAGATACTCTGAAAAATTAATGGAATAAAAATCAGAGTTATATATATGTATATATTCAAGGTTATAAAGGTAACCAATCAAATAACAATAAAATAAATTTTAAACAGTAATACCAGTGCCTAGATGGGGAAATGGGATACAGTAGGTGAGTAAAAGCCTCATCTTCTTCTGTGTTGGAGAATTAATAGGTATCATCTAAATTAGATAAAACAGGAAATAGAAGCTATGGAAGTAACCACCATAAGAATTCAAAACAGAAGCAGAATACATGCTATGAGCAAAGGGAGTAGCTGTTGCATTTCATAAACTTTTGTGTGTCATTTAGCTTACCAAGTATCTGCATAACTTCAATAAAACTGAGTTAAAAACAAGAAAAGAAAAAACCACCTAAGAATTGTAGGCAGGGCATGGTGGTTCATATGTGTAACCTTTGCACTTTGCTTGAGGCCAAGAGTTCATGATCATCAGTCTGGGCAACACAGCAAGATCCAGTCTCCACAAAAATAAAATTAGCTGAGCATAACGGTGTGCAGCTGTAATCTCAGCTACTCAGGAGGCTGAAGTGGGAAGATTGCTTGAGTCCAGAAGTTTGAGGCTGCAGTGAGCTGTGATCATGTCACTGCACTCTAGCCTGGGTGACAGAGCAAGATCTTGTCTCAAAAAAATACAAAATAAAAAAGAAAGAAAGAAAAAAAGAAAAAAAAAGAAAAAGAGAAAAGAAAAGAAAATTGTTGTAATAAATAAAAAGTGTGTCATTAAACAATTAAACATGCAAAACACACAAAAACATTTCTGGATGAAAGATACAAACTGGCCATGCAAATAAAGGAAAGGGTGAATGGACTTTAATTAAGGAGTTTGGCAGAGGAATGTCCATGCTATCTTATCTGTAGCAGATAGTTTTTTCTGCAATTTAGCTGACAACACAGTTGCCCAGAATTAAGACTATTTCCTAGCTCCCTTACAGCTAGTAGTGGTCATGTAACTAAATTCTGGGTAATGGTATGTGAGTGGGAGTGATGTGTGCAATATTTGGATTGAACCTTTAGAGGGAAGGCATATGCTCTCTACTTCCCATTTTTAACGGTCCAGTTTCCTGGAACATAGACCTATAATGAATTTATATATAAGAAAAGCAAGAGAGGAAAGATAAAGTGCCTTGCTGTAGGTAATCAGCAATGAATAGCAGTACTGAAAGGTAAACACAGTTATTCTGACACAAATTCTCCTCTAAGTATATAATTTAGAATATTCGATTGTAACCTTTACTCCCACAATAATTCTGCATTCTAAAACATTAATTTGATGAATATAAATTGGCTTTTGGATGAGTTAGGCCATTTACTAAAATAGTCTTTATTACTGAATAGTAGTTAAAGACTGGCACATTCAGATAATTTGAAATTATTTATTTTATAATAAGATATTTAAAACACTTTCAAAAACCAAAATGTGTTTTCAGATTTTCTCAGGTCAAAAATTTCTGTTGTGATTTTGATTATAATTATGTTAAAATCACACACACACACACCCAAAACAATCTTGAAACAACGAAGTTGGAAGACTTACACTTCCTGATTGCCAGACTTACTACAAAGCTGCAATAATCAAGACTATATGGTACTGGCAAAAAGATAAACATATAAGTCAATGGAATAGAATTGAAAGCTCAGAGATAAACTCATATGTGGTAAATTAATTTTCAACCAGTTTGCCAAGACCATTCAATGGGAAAAAAATAATCTTTTCAACAAATGGTGCCAGGACAAATGGATATCTTCATGCAAAAGAATTAAGTTGGAATCTAGCCTAACATCATATTTAAAAGTTAACTTGAAGTGGAATAAAGACCAAAATGTATGAGTTAAAATTATAAAACTCTTGGAAGAAAACATAAGGTTAAAATTTTAAGATCTAGGATTAGGAAACAGTTTCTTAACACACCAAAAGTACAAGCTATAAATAAATAAATAAATAAATAAATAGTATGGCAACTCTATCAAGAAAAAACAAATACAACCCATAGAATGGAAGAAAATATTTTTAAATGATATATCTGATAATAGTCTACTATTCAGAATATATAAAGAATTCATAAAACTCAACAATGAAAAGACAATAGCCCAATCAAAAAATGGGCAAAGGACTTGAGTAGATGTTTTTCCAAAGTAGATATACAAATGACCAACAAACACATGAAAAGATGCTCAACATCATTAATTGTTAGGAAAATGAAGATCAAAACCATGAGATAACTCTTCACACCTACTAGGATGGCTATAATAAAAAAATAGACAAATGAGGGAGAATTTGGACCCCTCATGGATTACTGGGTGGGAATATAAAATGGTGCAGTCACTCTGGAAAACAGTTGAGCAGTTCCTCAAAAAGTTAGATGTAGAGTTACCATATGACCAGCAATTCTACTCCTAGGTGTTTGCACAAGAGAATTGAGAACATATGTTCCCACAAAAACTTATACATGAATGTTCATAGCAACATTACTCAAAGTAGTCAAAAATGGAGACAAGCGAAAAGTGGATACACAAAATGCAGTATAGTCATACAATGGAATATTATTTAGCCATAAGAAAGAATGAAGTACTGAAACAAGCTACAACATGGATGAACCTTGAAAACATGCTAAGTGAAAGAAGCCAATCACGAAAGGCCACATATTGTTTGACTCCATTTATATGAAATGCTCTCAATGGGAAAATTCTTAGAGACAGAAAGTGGAAAAAAGATCACCAGGGCGTGATGGGGAAAAGGAGTAAATGAGGAGTGACTGCTAATGGGTATGCAGTTGCATGTTGGAGAGATGAAAATGTCATGGAATTAGATTGTGGTAATGGCTATATAACTTTGTGAATATACTAAAACCCACTGAATTGTATGCTTTGAAAGTACATTTTGTTCCATATGAACAATGTTTTCTAAAAAAAGAAAACACAGTAAGCATATACATATCAGGAAAGAATTGGCATCAATTACTTTGGTGGTCATTGTATTCTTCCAACCATCTTCCAATCATTGTGAAGAAGTAATTAGACAAGATTCAGGTAAATAAATGAAAGAGTCACACTTAATTTTATCCATTTAATCTTGTTTTATTTTTTCAGTAAATTTTTGCTGTTGCCATGTACTTTACCCTTTCTAAACTTAAGTGCAACTTGAGAATGAAAGGCTCATATTAGCTTTAACTGCTAGTGGTGTAGACCTGCTGGCACCATTAACAAAAGGGGAGGATTCTGACACTCAGGGAAGATGCTCTTATTTCTCTGGTCCACAAAGAGCCAAAGGTGAGCCCTATTATTAGAGCCAGTGAGACCAGATTCACCATATGATTAATCACCCAAGTAGAGGCAAAAATTCAGTCTGGATTGCACCTAGTGTGTGGGTCAGAGAGCTTTTTCAGAGCTTGTTAAGAGCTTCAGGCTTGTAATTTTCCCCTTCTACAATAAACTTTCTTTTAACATGCTGTAAAAAAAAAAAAAATGAAGTTTGGGTGATGCATCCTTTTGGAAGCAAGGTAGTTGCCAAAATGTAAGACCAGGGAAATGACAAGAGAGTTTGATTTTATGCTTTAGCTACACACCATCCTTCAAATTCATCAAATGAGATAATGAAGGACAACTCTAAATTTTAGTATTATCCTTTTGATCTTTGTCCTGTTACAACCCTTCTTCTGTCCTACACCCTCCTTATATATAAATATATATTATGTACACACATTGTACATACATACATACAGAGAGAGAGACAATATTAATGTGGTATTTCAAGGCAAGGTCATGGATTAAAAATATCTTGCTTTTTCCCCAAAGTCTTTAAAAATATCTACAATCAACTAAGCAACCAATTACTGTACATCACAAATGCATGTTTTCATAGCTATTTTTAGGGGCAAGTTGCAGTCACTACACATCCTGCTCACTCAAAACAACAGACAGCCATAGAGGGCAGCTAATGAGTAGGTAGCCAAATGACAATGTCTCCTTACTTTTGACTTTGCTTCCAAGGCCCTAGTGGCTGCCTGACCGTCTCCACGCTGGCGTCAAACAGTCCCCCTGCAGTATGCAGACAATTTAAATTATTACAAGGCAATGTTGCAAGTATGAGCCCTGGCACAAAATAAAGTAATTACATTCAATTAGCAGTCCCCAAAGTGACGGTCCAATACTGAGGGCTTTAGATGTTGCCTTTTGTTGACTTACAGAAGCCAGGTAATGAGTGAAACTTCAAAGTGTAAGAGACTAAATTACTGCTTAATTAGTGGAAACTAGATCAGAAAACATGGCAAAATAGAAAAAAAAACACACACACATACCCACAATTTTCTTTTGTTGTAGGAATTCAGATAATATGCTCCATTTCCCAAATAACAACAACTGAATACCCCAATACAGAAATGTTCTGAGGAAAAACCCACTGGAATGATGTTGTTATTAAAGGTATTTTGGGGGGAAATTTATTTGATTTGATGCCACATTTGCACCCCTTGTGATTTTTCTTCTCCTTTTAACAAAAATCGACTTTTCTTGTTTGAAGTCTAAAAAACAAATTTAAATAGAATTATATTTGATTAAATAAATATTCCTTAAATTCCACTACTGTTCCCATCAATATTCTTTTGCAGAGAACACTACTAAGTTTGCTTCCCTGAGGAATAATCTTTGACTCAAACATAGCCAGACAAATTTAGAAAAATAAAAAAATATAGGGGAAACTTGTCTTGCTGATTACTAAAATGTAATATTTTTAATATATGTACTTTTTACTATATGTAATTTACTACACAGAAAAAGTGACACTGTTTCTCTGTGGAATAAAGGTGATTAATCAATAAATGGATTGAAGCAAATAGTTAAATTTGTATTTCACTTACTATACTAAAATGCATTTCATACAGATCAAAGATTTAAGCAAGAAAAATAAAACTAGCAGCTAGAAGAAAATGAGTTTTAAAACAATCTAATAATGAACCATTCTAAGAATGACACCAAATTCTGACCATAAAAGGAAATACATGAATTTTCTCTATTACAATATTACACATTATCTATCTTAAAAATTATAAATTATAATAAAAATAATAAAAATTAAAATTATAAATTGCAAACTAAGAACACATATTCATCATAATCATTAAACACTGAGGGCTAATTTCTTTAATACATGAGAAACAACAAATTGTTTAAAAATTGACCAAAACTTCAATAGAAAAAAAAAATGAGCAAAGGATATAAACAATCAGCAGGGGAAAAAAAAAAATTCTTAAACATGAATTGAATCTCAACCTCATTTATATTCAGACAAAAAACCCAAAAGTTAAATACCATTTTTTATTTATCAGCTTTTCAAATATCAAAAAGTTTAAAACATTTTGTATCTGAAAGCATAGGGATGCAGACAACACATACATAATTAGTAGAACTGGTTCAACCTCCACAGAAGGCAATTTTGGAAAATTGTCACAACGAAAAATTTATATATCTTTGACTTCTAGAAGTTTCCTACATACGCATAGGACATGTACACAGATGTTCATTGCAGCTTGTTTATAGCAGCAGTGGAAAAACAATGTAGACGTCTAACAATAAGAGAATAATTTAAGAGTACAGGTAGCTGGAGAAAAATAACTGCATGCTCTATATGTACTGATTTGGGACTCCGTAATGTAATGTTAAGTAAGAAAAAGCATGACGCTTTTAGTATAGTAGGCTATCATTTGTATAAAAAAACAGTAATACACATATATGCATATTCTTATCTATCTCTGGAAAAGTATTTAGTAAAAGTGGTTGTTTTGGGAAAAAGATAAGAACATGAAAGAAATCTTAGACTCTACATTTTTTTATATTGTACCAAGTATATGTATTTCATAGTCATATAAACACATTAATTGAAATGTTCAAGGCAATATATTAATATGCATGAATATTCTCAGCAAAAAATGCTCTTTTTCAGTGTCTTGGGTTCATTTTAGTGAATTTTATACTTCCAAACCCTATAAATATGAAGCAACTCAGAGTAGTCTTTGAACTCCATGAGCAATGAATGAATATCTGGTTGGGTGAACTGTTTATACCATCTAATTAGAAGATACATTTTCAAAGAAATTGGTGAATTATTTACTGTAAGCATAACCTCTTATCTCCACTTTCTTCCGCCTGCCTTCTCCAACATTTATTCCATACTCAAGCAGCAAAAAAGAGAGCTAGACAGAAACTTAAAACCACATCTTTTATAAAGTGGACACTGTCATAAAATCCAGGGCACAGTATTTTTTACATGAACAATAATAGAAAAAATCTGATGTTTGGTTTATAGCTTCCTTTTACTCACTTATAGTTACATAAGTTATCAATACCAGAACCTGAAAACAAAGTATTCATTTTGTACCATGAATGAGATATTATTAATATTAGGCTTATATCTTCTTATATGCCCCATAAGGTAATAAAGAAAAATGGTTTTCAAGAGTTTAATCTTCTACATTCTATCTTGATTTGTATAATTACTTTTCTAGTTACTAATGAAAACATCTGTTGTCATTTTAAATAAAATCATATTTTGTATAGCTACTGATTGTATATAACAGGTAAATCTACATCATCAACATGCCAATGGGGGATAAACATTTCCCCAGTGAAGGGGCTGTATCCCCATTAATTTTCCATTCACATTCTGTTCCTGAAACATTTGGGCAGATTGAGTAGTTAGGTGACAATAAAAGATGTCAGTTAAAGAAATTCCAAACCTCTTTGCATCCCCAACTTTACCATTAGGAGGAAGAACTATGCTAATTCATATCATTGCTTCTTCTAGAATGTCTAGAAGAAGCTTTTATTTATTCTAGTACTTCTCCATTTACAGTTTTTCCTAATTACTTTTAAGATTGTACCTCATGCATAACTTTGACTCAAACCGCACAAAAGCAATTCATGTAGCCAAAACATTTGTACCCTTGTATATAACTTTGACTCAAACTGCACGAAAGAATAATAATCCTTGCATATCCCTTGATCAAGCAGCCCCAGATTTAGGAATCTATCTTATCATAATAAAAGCAACAGATAAAGCGTATGTTTATAAAAATAATCATTTCTGTGTTATTAACAGTGGCAAAACCTGGAAACAATTTACATGTCCAAGAATAGTGGAAACATGATAATACATTTAAATGATGAAATATTATGGAGTGAAATCTATAAATTATTAAATATATGTGTAATAACTTCATTTTTATAAAAACAAACTTCAGCCAAAAACCTAGTATGTGAAATGTGAATGTACTTGTGAGGCTGAGGGAAAAGCAGGAAGAAGACATATCCAGCTGCTATCACCTATCAGTTGACGTGGTAGAAGTACATGGAATAAGCTACCTTCAGCTGTAAATACTACAGATCTCAACTCAAAATGATTTTTAAAGTGAGGACATACATGGGAATAGAAATCTATTTTAGTAATCTAGCCCAGCGGTAGGGTGATTTCAGAGTAAATGTCTCTCTGGCTCTGTTGTCTATGATTTTCTTGGCTGCTTCCTCTTTGATGGCTTTGAGCACTAACTTTGCCCTCTGCTTTCTTCATACTGGAAAAGTCCCTACTGCAATTCTTTGTTTCTCATTGACACTCCTAGGGAAACTGTCTAATTTATTACTTAAACTGGGTAATTTTGGAGAATAAAAAGCAGTGTTATTATTACTTATTTTAAGATAACAGGCATAAACTGAAACTCTCCCAGACATACTAGTGTCTGTGGCACTTTTCACATGTTACAACAGCCAAAACAAAAGAGAGACAGCCTCTTCTGGTGGCTTTACTCTAAGATAGAAAACCGATTTCTCAGAAGTCCTAAGTAAAGTTCTTCTCAAGATTCAATGGCCTGAACTGGTTCATGCCACCATTAGTGACCCAAACCCTATGCCTGGGGGAATACTTAATGCTGATTGTGTTTTCAAGCCCCTCAGTCATTGGATGGAGAGATGAATTACTTTGAATTTGCAATTTTCCAAAATGTGGTCATGCTGTAACCAGCTCTATGGACAAATTTTAATGACCTCTATATGATTTTTTATAATCATCTCCCTTACCTAACTACTTGATCTTTTGAGTTATTTCCCAGAAATAGTGGATTTTCTATAGGAGAAAGGAGTTGCAGTTCTAAAGCTCCCAGGGCAGACTTCCTGAAGTCAAGATTCACCTGTCCCCAGTGCAAGTAGTTCCTTTCCAATTGTACCGCAATGTGCCCGAAGGCAATGTGGCCTTCTCCTTAAAAAGCCCATGATCTCTGTTAGTTGGGGAGGCAGATTTGAGGAAGCTTCTCCCATTCTCCCAACAAGACATCTTTTGTATAAAAAAATTCCTTTCTTTCTTGGCAATCTTGTCTTCTCAATAATTGGATCTTTGTTCAGTGGGCAACTAGACCTAGGAGGAAACCCCTTTGTGATTTTGAGAACAAGAGGACTTCTGGGATTCACTGTGACCCATATTTCATAAAATAAGTTATTTTTATTAATATAAAATGAGTTTATTATTGTTTTTTTATTTGAATAGATTTAGAGGGTACAAAAGGCTTTTTGTTGCATGGATGAATTATATAGTGGTGGAGTCATGGCTTTCAGTCTACCTGTCACCTGAATATTTTTAAATGATTAACAAATATGTTAAAAATTTCTCTTTAAATTGCTATTATAGTAAATATCAATAGAGGAATCCTCAATAATTCTAATAGAATAAAAGGATTCTTGGGACCAAAATGTTTGGGAACCCCGCCTTAGACTAATCATGTGAACTCCGTGGGTTTGGCACGAGTCAGCTTCCTCTTGGTTAGTGAGCTATGTGGGGGAGCAATATGTTAATATAACTAAATAAATCAGTGCTCCATCAAAAGGTCTACGAAGGAATGGATGCTGGGTACACAGTCAACACCATCCACCACAGTGGAAAATAGAAAGTTCAGGTTGGGGCAACTTATCAGCATTTCCTTTCTTGTTAAATTGTCACAAGGAAGCAAGATATTACTTTTGTAATTTTTGAAAATGGATTTAATTAAAAGTATTAAAATTAATAATAATGTCAAGTGACTTTTAATTATCAGAGCAAGATTCAGTTCAATTTAATACTCAACCACAACCAAGAACTTTTCGATAACAATGAATAAAGCAAAAATTTTTAAAGTAAGTTTTTTAAATTAATAATTCTTTATTATTACTATTATTATTATTTGATTTAGATTCTCACTCTATTGCCCCAGCTAGAGTCCTGTGGCATCAGCCTAGCTCATAGCAAGCTCCAAATCCTGGGCTAAAGCAATCCTTTTGCCTCAGTCTCCTCAGTAGCTGAGATTACAGGCTCATACCACCACGCCCTGCAAATTTTTCTATTTTTAGTAGAGATAAGGTCTCAGCCTCCTGACTTCCAGTGATCTTCCCGTCTCGACTTCTCAAAGTACTAGGATTACAGGTGTGAGCCACTGTTCCTGGCACAAAAATTAATAATTATAATTCTAGGAAATTTAGCATTATTTGAGCAAAAATTATTATAACCTAGTTCCTACTTAGTAATGGTAATATTTACTATACACTGAAAGTGAATTTTGTCTCTGAGTTTAAGTTTAGAATTGTAGAAAATTTTGTCTAGGTTCTTTCCTCAAGATAAAATAAATAGTCCAGTTTATTTCTAGAATTTTGTAATAATACTAGTTAAATATTGCTTTTAGTAAATTAACACAAATATTATTTTATCTTTATTATATTAAATCATTTTTTCTGAACGGGCACTGCCTCTATTTTCAGCCTGATTTTTAGAATAAAGTTTAGCATATGTGTTTGAAGATTTGAAAGGACAGATAATTAGAAATTATTGGATATTTTTTCCCATTATTAAGGATGGAAACTGAATTTTGTCTTATACTCCTCATCATAAATTAGGATCATATTTTCCCTCCCATATTAATAGATTTAATACTATTGAATGGTCCTTGCATTCTATGTTTGAATCACACTTCATTATTCTATACCATATCTTAAATACACTGCTAAATTATTTGTTACTATTTTATTTATGTGATTTTTACATTTCAGTTCAAATGTGCAATGACTCCATGGTATGATCTTTGGTATCTATCTTTTTTAGGTTGGATTTTAACATTATAGTTTGTAACAAACTTCAATGGTTTGAAAGGGTTTTTTGTATTCATGTTCTGAAAAAATATATACAAATGGAAAAGAAAACCTTATTTATTTACTTATAAAACTAATGTGTAGAACTTACTATGGGCTAGGCACTATTCAAAGTATTATCAAATACTAGCTCATTTAATCCCCGTAACAAACAACACTATGGGGTAGGTAATAGTATTCTTATTTTATAAATGATAAATGAAGGCACAGAGAAGTTAAGTAACTTAAGCTGTAATATTGGTTAAGTAACCAAGATAACACAACTTATAGGTGCCAAAATTAAGTAGAATTTGACTCCAGACAGTCTGGTCCCAGAGTTCATACCCTGACATAATTTGAAACTTGGGCTTCTTTTTGTGGTTGGTTTTTTATACTTTTTCAATTTCTTGTATGATCTCTATGACTTCCTTTAAGGATAAAAGTCATTCCTCCAGTGTGTTGAATTTAATTGCTTTGAGTTTCGCCAAGCAGTTGACTGAAGGCTCTTGAGCAGATGAACAGTATGATGAAAATGTAAGCATCAGTTATACCTTCTGTCACAAAATATCTACTGAACACCTCCTATGACTCAGACACTGATTTGGATGAGGGAAACATAGTAGTGAACAATCACAAAAATAGGTCACATCTCTCTCATAGCAATTATGTTAAAATGGGGCAAGATGCAAATAAACAAGTGGTGGTAAGTGCCAAGAAAAAAAAATAAAATAGAAAAAGGAGACCAGGGCAGGGAATGCTTTAGACATGGTGTCAAGGAAAATCAAAATGAAGCAATGTAGACAGCCATGTGCATGGATATCTGGGGAGAGCGTTTCACCTGGAAGGGAAAATATTTCTGCAGAAATGTGCTTCTAGAGTTCTAGAAACAGTGACAAGGACAATATCTCTCACACAGTGTGATAGAGGGAAATATGGTAAAGGATGAGATTGGGAGGTTTCTGAGGGCCAAGTCATGCAGGACCTGTATGTTATAATAAGAGCTGTTTTATTTCATTAAGATGGAAAACCATGGGAAGATTTTGAGCAGAGCGTCATGAAATCAATTACATATTCAAAGACAGCATTCTGACTGTTGAGTGAGGAAGAATCTAGGATGGGGCCAGGGTGGAAATAGGGAGATCAGCATTGATATTGCAGTCCTTGAGGAACTTGATAGAAGTGGAAATGGTGAGAAGCACTTCAATTCTGGACCAATTGAGATGATACAGCTCACCAGAATCTTTGCAGATTGGATTTGAAAGGAAGAAATTGAGAATGACTCAAATATTTATGGTTTCAGTAGTTGAAAAATTGCAGGAGCTGTTTCTTGAGTGGGAAAGACCAGAGGAGGAGGTCTGATGACAACAAAAACAATTTGATTTTTGCATTTGTTAATTTTGCGATGACATTAGTTTTCTACGACTGCTATAACAGCTCACCACAAACTTAATAGCTTAAAGCAACACAAATTAATTTTCTTGCAGTTCTGTAGATTAGAAGCTGACATGGGTCTTACCAGGCTAAAATCAAGGTGTATGCAGTAGGTCTGCCTTCCTTCTGGAGGTCGTAATGAAGAATTCGTTATCTCGCCTTTTCCAAAATTTAGAGGCTGCCTGCATTCTTTGGCTCAGGCTCATCCTCCCTCTTCAAAGCCAGCCAAGGAGGATCAATTCCTTCTCACATTGCATCACTACGACTCTTCTATATCTCTCTTCCACTTTTAAGGATGCTTATGATTATATTGGGCCCACCCAGATAATCCAAGAAAATCTCCCTATTTTTAGGTCAACTAATCAGCAACCTTAATTTCCTTTTGCCATGTAAGGTAAACTGTTTGCTGACTGGGAATTAGTATGTGGACTTTTGTTTTAGTTGGGGGGGGGCGTTGGAATTATTCTGCCTAACACAGATGCCTATTGACAACCAAATGAACCTATAATAAAATAACATATATCTTTTACATTCTTAAAAAAGAAATAAAGAAGCAAGATGGAGAATTAAGTAAACAATAAGTCTTGCTGCTCTATAAAAATGAGGAATTACCAAACCAGCTGTCTTTATAAATTTCAATTTCTAAAGTATTTAAAATAAAACAAGTGATTTAATTATCCTTACACATTTGTGCAGCTATGGTAGTTCAAATAGGTACAAATGTATTGGTCACTAGATTTTTGTGCCAGTTGTTGTTTACTCAGTTAAGCCTTTTAAAATGGAGCTTTTGAGGAAAAAATTACTTAAAATCTCCTAAAGAAAGCCCTAATTCTTGAGTTATAATATTGAAGTGCTATGCTTTATTGTATAAGTATTGTTTATAATCAAGTATATATATCAGTTGATCATGAAAAGTCCGCTAAAATAAAATAAACATGGCTTTATTCTTATTAAATACAATACCCAATATGTTTAAACATATGGATATTTATACACACAGGTACATATACATTTATGTATGTTTAATATATATGCAATTTTAAATCTGCTTACTTGATATATTGCAAGCACTAATATTCTCTATACCATCACATCTAATGGCACCATAGTATTCCATTGAGTTGTAATTTATTTAACCAATTCTTATTGTTGGATATTTGGACTTCCAATTTTAATCTAAATATCACTGAAAAACCTATATTGAAATCATTTCATATACCTAGTGATTGATTCTTGGGAAAAATTCCTTAAAGAAAACTTTTAGGGACAAAGGTTACTTATATTTTCTAAATATGAAAAGAGAACCATTTTAGTTTTTGAAACAAATGCCTTAATCAATTTAACTAAATCCTAGTCTAAGAAGATGCACTTGGTTTGTCATCTCAACTTCTCATGTAGAAACTTTGAATAAGGACATAAAATCCTTTGATTTTCAACTTGTGAAAATTATTACTATATCAGAATTTCAGATTATGAAAATTATTAGTAATAATTATTAACATTTCAAGGGAAGCTTCAGAGGTTCACCCTCTTGTCTACAAATGTGAAGCACTATTATTGAATTTACATTCAGAAGTATTGCCTCTTTTTTTCTCTGCTTTCATTACAGGTAACAAAAAGATTAGAATATAGAAAATAGTGCTATTTATAATAACGGTTAGTGTTTAATAAGTACATACTATGCATTAGTAAGTATGCCTAAGTGTCTACGCTTATTATCTTAATTTTCAGAATAAAGCTATGAGTTAGGTAATAGTATTACTTCCATTTCACAGATGTAAAAGCTAAATCCCAGAAAGGTAACATTTTAGTCCACCTAGTTAGTAAGTGTTGGAGCTAGGATTCAAAATCATATCCATCTGACATTAGTCTGATCTCCTCTAATTTACTGTGAAGTAAAATTCTGTGCTTCCTTGACCTTCTCCTCCAGCTATTAGTAGTAGTAGTAGCAGCAGTGGTACCACTCATTCATTCATTCACTCAAAAGATTATTCAATGCCTGTTAAGTGCCAAGATCTCTGCTAGCTACTTAGGAGACTGCAGTGAACATAACAAAGAGAGCCACTGACCTCATGGGGTTTACAATCTTTTAGAGAAGGCAATTATTAAACTGGTAATTGAGCTCAAGTATATTGAGTGTCACGTTGGTGGAATTACAGAGTACTACATAATTATGTGTCCTCTGTACCCTCACTGTCTTAAACTCATCTTCATCGGCCTCATTACACTGAAAAATAAATATTTGTGTATGTGCTGATTGTCCTCTATAGACTTGGAACTCCTTAATAGCAGGCATCTTTCATGATTTATTTTTGTGACCCCTGGCACCTAGCATAGTTCTATGTACATAGGGCATGCCCAATAAACGTTTTTATGAATGACTGATTGATTATAATCAGTCTCTAAGTAAGCACTTTTTGAGTTCCTATTCTATTACTCTCAATGATTTATTTTTAAAGTGAAAATATTAATTATGTGATTATGCTAATCATCCTAATTGGAATTAAAAGTAATGCAGTTCATTCACTCTCTCATTCGACAAATATTTTGTCCACTTATTATACACAAAACACTACCTTATGTTGTAATGACAAAAGGCAGAGATACATTAGGTATTGAGCTCACATACAAGATTTTCAGTCTAGTGGAAAAGGTAAGGCAAGGTTATAAGAAATTATGTAGATGACCATTCAGGAGCTTAGTGTGTGTGTGTGTGTGTGTGTGTGTGTGTGTGTAAGAGGTTCTGTATTCATCCTTGGGAAGAGTGACTCAATTGGAAGGAATGGGAAAGTGACTCATTCAGGGTGGCTACACCACCCGTTCAATCTTTTCTAATGACCCTCAAGCTTTTCAGATGAATCACCGAACTGTGGAATGAACTCTCTGTGTTGGATAGATCTCTCAGGACACGGAGGACAAAAGGTCTGCAGGTTCTGCATGGATGGGTGTTTGAGCCCTGTGGGACCCAGAGGCTCCAGTGTAGAAAGGCTGCAGAGGGGGGATGGCTATATGGGTGCCCAAATGGACTGGGCATTAGAGCTGAGGTCTTGGGAACCTGAGTAAGAAGGGTAAGCCCTAACAAACTGGTAACAAAGGAATGAAATCACACCCAGAGCCACTGTCCTTCAAAAGACCAGGCTGGGACCTAGGATGCAACCACAGCAATAGGCAGAGGAAGGAAAACCCCAACAGCTCAGTGGTGGCACTGCTTACCAGCAGGAGGTGGCAGGGGCAAGCCAAAAGATGCCAAGATTCTTCCAAAATAGGACCTCCAGAGGCTCAGAACACTAAGAAGTTTAAAAAAATCAAGGTGTGAATAAAATCACACCATGAGTGGTGCAAAATAATTAATAATTATTGTAGTTAAAAAATATAATGGGAAAAGTGTCAAGATACATATGAGAAATTTAAATAAATTATTCATAGAAATTCAGAAAACAGAGGCAATTACATTAGGAATCTGAAAAAAAAAATTATGGAGGAGTTTGTATCTGGGCTTTACGGGTAATGGAGGGGCAGGGATAATAGATATAAAGAGAATCACTTTTAAATCTGGAGCTGAGAGAGAATATCCAAGGAAGGAACAAACTTGGAAGAGCTTCTCTGCTCCAAGGCTGAGATCCAGCTTCTCTGAAGAGTGTGGCTGTGCCCACCAGAGGGTGAAGCAGCTGAGTGCTGCAGACTGTCACTATGAAGCTGGAAGCCACCCACGGTGGTGACAAAAAGACTTGTTGAGAAGCTGCCCACTGCGGAGCCAGCAAGACTCACACGGTTGTGCTGGCCAAACTCCCTTGAAGGGTGGTGCACCACTGAGCCCCCTCACACCAACGGTAGAGCTGCAGTGAGTTGTTGGAGCAAGATATATAATACCTGAACAGGAAGAGAAACCCCTTCCTCTCGCAGTGCTTCCTGGTTCTCGCACCTTTTACTGACAGGACATCGTGCCAGCTGGCAGAGAAACAATTACAGGGTGCTGCTCCAGTGCAAAGACAGGTGGATTTGGAGCTAAGATGCAACAAATTGATAACCAGCAAATCCATAGCCCCACAATGGCTGTGTGTGTACATCTCAAAATGATTGAAGAACTGCCTATTTTGCTCTTATCTTCAGGCTATACAGTATCAGAATAGAAGTTGTTCGTGGTGAATTGAAAACATTTTCCAATTATCTCATCAGGGCACGGGCTATTTATACCTATAGCCCCTTTTGTCTACTCAGTACCACACTTCCAGGTTTTCTCCATACGGTTAGATAGTTATGTTTTATTGCCTTGAAACAGTGAAGTGGGAACTGAACTAAACTTCAGTTTTAATAATTATGCCCTGTTTGCCCAAACTATACCTTATGTATTGTTCCTACCAACTTCAATCTGCTATATACTTCCCCTGAATTCCCCATACTAATTGGATAATGGTACTCAGGAAATATATTTTTTTTTAATTGAATTGGATCCAAATGAAGAGTAAATGATGAAAACCATAGTCTTTGGAGCCAGACAGACCCAGGTTTAAATTCCAGATCTTGCACTTAGGTTTTGTGTGACACTGAGTACATTATCTAATTTTTCTTGGGCACAGTTTTTCCATCCTTAAAATGAGGATCATAAAACCTATCTACTGTGGTCGCCGTGCGGATTAACTGTGACTGCCTATAAAAAGTGTAGCCTGGCACATAATAAGTCCTCAACAAATGGAAGCCCTTATTAGTAGAGAGCATTTCAAGTTTCATTGATTCTTAAAATGAATGAAAAGATGACAGACTTTTGGGTACAGTCTCGAAGCTGTCTCCTCCTAAAATAATATTTCAGAAAATGAAAGAGCAAAAATACAAGGACCTCAGGGAGAGAACTGAGTTCTTGATGAATGACTACTAAACCTAAGAAATTCTTTCCAAAAAGGTAATAAAAGCAGAGAATCTAAAAAAAAAATGGATAATCAGATCCGGTTTGCATTTCATCAGACTGTGTTATAGACCAAATCTGTTTTACTGTCTCATTTATGTGACAGATAGTGTGACAACTTATTGAGCTGATAAATTGTTTTCAGTCATTTAATCACAGTGCAATCATCTTACTGTATTTCTACTCCCCTAATTTGAAACAGATTCGACTCTTTGTCCAGCTGGTTTCCTGCACATGCAATGCCAGTCAGCAGACTAGGCTGTCCCATTCAGACTGACCAGACTCTGGGAGACGACAGCATGCTTATGTCACAAGCCACATCTGTCATGGCAGGATTTGTGTTTCTCCTCTGGTTAATAATATCTGATGGAGGCACCAGGTCTCCTTTCCTTAAAAGCAAGGAGTCTGAAAACCAGTTTAGGAAGAGGTGCTTCAAAGATCAAAACCAGGCCTATGACAGTGACATGTGGGTTCATGAATTGGAAATGGCAGTGTCAAATCTCTCCTAAACAAGGAAATAGCCCCTGGCCAGCAGACAGGGAGCATGGTGTATTGCTGGCCCCAATTAGAGAGAGGCAGGTTTTGTAAGGTAGCCACATTCACTGGCAAGTTTTTGTTTTTTTAAAATGTAGTTCTGTGTAGAATGTTGGAAAAATAAACCAGGAAAGATCAAGCAAAATGTGAGTTTAAAGTAGATAGATAACTTCAGAGATGAAAGCACAAATACATGGCATTCATCTTTAACTTTGAAAAGAGATATTTTGCATGGGGTGGGCTGGATATTTATAATTTCTGACTGGAATAACTAGTAAACAGTCACTGAGATCTGAAATTCAAGCTTGGTAAGTTAATAATGGTAACAATAATAGCTGTGCTTATTTAGAAACTTTAATAATTATTATTTAGTGGCTTTAATAATATGATATTATATAATATTGATTAGTACTTACATGTGATAGGCTGTCATATATTCAATCCTCATTAGAAACCATGCTAGAACTTTTCACTAATTAACCAATTATTCAATAATATATTGAACATTTATTGAATACCTATTATGTTTCTGATGCACAATCTCATTTCATTCTCACAACACTAAGAGAGAGATATAATTATCAACTTACAGATCCTCAAAAAGGTTAAATAATTTACACAGCCATGCAGCTAGGGAGTGGTAGAAATGGTTTCAAGGCTGTGTCTAGCTCATAATTGTTCTTTTTTCCTGGCTGTGTCTCAACCTATGGCCCCCAACCCTTTGCTTTAACCATGCCTTATGAGAAGCCCTTGAGAAAGTCCCTCACCTCTCGTAGACTTAGTCTCCTCATTTGTATAATCCTCATCATAAGTCCCACCTGGATTTATTACAAAGTTAAATGAGATGAAATATTAAATTTCTTAGAACACTGATTGACACATAAGTACATTTTGGTTGAATCAAGACAAAGTATGTGTTGTGTTTCTTTTTGTTTGTTTGTTTTTAAGACAGGGTCCCACTCTGTTGTCCAAGCTGGAGCATAGTGGCACAATCATAGCTCACTGCAGCCTCAAACTCCTGAGCTCAAGTTATCCTCCTGCTTCACCCTCCTGAGTAGCTAGGACTACAGGTGCAAGCCAACACACTGGGCTATTTTGATTTATTTTTTGTAGAGACAGGGATTTCACTATGTTGCCCAGGTTGCTCTTGGACTCCCAGCCTCAAGCAATTCTCCCACCTGAAGTGCTGGGATTACAGGTGTAAGCCTCTGCACCCGGCTGTTTCTTTTTATATTAGGTGTTTCAGTCCACTGACAGAATGTAGTAACTTTATTTTTAATCAGGATTTAAATAATGCATACTCCAATTTTTAATTATTTTTAAGCCAATGTTTCTATTTCCCGAGTGCCTCTCCTTTTTAAATATTCCCAAATCTGGCAGGAACATGAACTGAAATATAATTGGCTGCACTTCAAAAAAATCCAAAACTTAGTGGTTAAGAACCAATTATTTCTTATACAAGCTTTCAATCCAATGCCAAATCTTTTGATTATTCAGAGAATGCTCATCCAATTAAGGTCCCTGACTTGCTCTTTTCTGTTGCCTAACATCTAGGTAGATTTCATAAAAGGAAAAGTTGAAATTAAAGGCTAACTGAATATGCTCTTAATAGGAGGTTATGCATCACTACTAAATAACTTTAGTAGTGCTTATGACTGGAAACATTTTCAAATCAAATAGCTAAATATAAAAGTAGTATGAAGAATCATGACCTCAGATCTGTTTTTTTATTTTTTAATTTTTTTATCCTAAAGCATAAACTTTCTCTACCTGCAGTATCAGCAAACAATTTCTTATCTAAGAGTTGAGGGATAGAGAGTATAGATAACCTAACAAGAAGCACACTTCAGGAAGTCTCAAACAGTTCCTGTGTTAGAATCATTTCCTTTGTGACTGGGAACATTCAGATGGGAAGTTGTTGTAATCTCAGGTCTTTATCAGGGCTGTTCTTATGGAAAAACGTGTCTGGTGTAGTAAAACTAGAATGATATAATCTTTCTGACAATTTCATGCCTGTTACTTCAATATATTTTACTGATAATCTGATGAAATCAGACATACTTTTTAAGAAGTAATAATATATATAGTTTAGTACATTAACTGCCATGAGCTGTATTTAACTCATGCTAGTTTTGAGCCCAGGGCCTCGTGAAAAATACACAAGTCACATGTCTCTTCACCTTGGGAGCTATGTGAACTATTTGTCAAGTTGCATATAACTCATGCATAGAAAACGATAAAAAATAACAAATTTTTCATGAAATTAGAAAGGATCATTTTGTTTTCAAAACATCATGGCCCCAAGAAAAATTTTTTTTCTAGTGTGTTAGACTGAAGCTTATATAGCAGTGAAAGTTAAATTAAAAGTAGAATTAGTACAGTTTATTGTTTTCTGCCATAACAATGTCTACGAGAAAACTAAATTCAATTTTACTAAAGTCTGCCGTATTATGTTGGTTTTATATTTACATCACTTTTCTATCATTAAACAATGAATGCATGCCTACTACTTATGACTTATCCTTTTTGCATTCAAAAGGAAAATGAGGTATGTACATGTATTCTATTGAAATGTTTTAAAAAGGACAAGAAGTGATAAGTATAATGAAGAGCACACACACACACACACACAAAGGCAAAACTTGAAGTGAAATTAGCATTAAGGTTAATACAGCAACCACATGCTGTGAGGTCCTGTGTGGTTACTCACAGGACTTCTCTTTGAGCTTTCTAGTGACCAAAGCAAGAGAGACATACTGGCATTCTCTTATTCATTCAAGAAAATGCAATTAATCCAATCGTGTATGCTGGGTGCCCTTGAGGGTATTACTATCCTTTAAAGAAAGATACAAAATTAAGTATCCTTGTATTAAAGCCCAACAAGTTATTCAAGAGAAGCACATCTTTTTCTGATATCAAGAACTGAAAGTCCTCATGGAAGAAATATAATTAATTTTGACAGTAATTGATACTATCGCGTGATACATAATGAATCACTGAAGCAGTCATTCCAATGATGTTATGTGCCAAACTCAGAGGGAACCTAGCAGAACAGTTGAGTCAGCCTGAAGGAATCAGAGAAGTCTTTGTGGCTAGTCAGCATTTAGTCATTATTGAAAATTCATGAATTGCCTAGCAGAATTTTCTGGCATTCCAAGCAAAGGGGAAAAGTAAATAAAAACATATATAGGCTGAGAGAGGAAAGAATGTTCAGAGATTCTAAGTAGTTCAGATTTACAGTTGTATAAATTTTAAGCAACTGATAAAAGGGAGTGAGTAAGCAGGAAGTAGGATCATAAAGCTCCTGGAAAGTCATGCAAAATGGATAAAATTTGATTTGCTAAGAATTGGAAACCTTTAAAGAGTGATAATCAGATTTGTAAGTTAGAAAGGATAGAGAAAAAACGCTGGAAAAATTGGGGAAAGATAACAGGCTAGAAGAAAGGAAAGAGAACTCATTAAGAGGTGAGAGGTGGTTACATCAGTTTGATCTATGGCAGTTACAACAGGACAAGAAAGACAAGAATAGATCTGGGAAATATATAGGATCTTAATTATTCATGTATTGGTTTGATGAAGATGTTTCAACTGATACTGATGTAAACATGGAACAGCGTTTTCTTTCCAAAACTGCTTCTAATCATAGACTTTTTCTCCTGGGAAGCAGACCCTCTTCATAATATTTCAGCATAATTGCACAATATTTTAGACACTTTGGGTTCTTGAAACAGCCTTTTCTCCTATTCAAAGTTCCACTCCTTAAGCACAGACCAGGGCAGGGGATCTTGGCTGGTTTTCTTCATCCCTCTCCCTCCTGGTTTCCTCCCATGTTATCCCTCAAGACCATGGCAGCTGTCAAGGCAGAATGTGGGGCTCAGGAGACATTTGCTGACTTGAGCAACACAAGTTGCTACTGGTAGGCACACTGTTCTCTTTCTCTTGGCCTCTACTTCTCAGGGTAAAGCTACCTGGCTCTTTTGCTGTCTGTGGGAAGTCAGTCTGTGAGACAGACTTCCAACAATTGGTTCTCTTTTGTGAGTACATTTGTTTTTATCCAGAGGCTGGTACAAGGCTGTCCCTTGCAGTCCTCTGACATGGGAGATTTGGTGGGCCATTTGCCAGTTCCACCCTCCTCCAGGGCTCCCTTTCCTTCCTATTTTCCCAGAAGGAGATCTGGTCACCCCACAGCCTTTTCCTGCTGAGGACCCCTTAACTACTGAATGCCCATGGCCCTCCACCGGGAGGTGGTGGTGGAGCCAGAAATAGGAATGAAGCCCCAGTCACCAGTCCAAACAAGAGAAATCTAGATTCACCTGTCCTTGCGTGGAATCAAAGACAGGCTCCTGGTACTCCCTGTTTCAGGGGCTCTGTTCTCTCCTGACCCTTTCTTCACAGCCTAACAACATAAGGTGTTCCACCAGTTAGATGGCTCAACAACTTTCAGATAAGTGTCCTTCAGCAGTCTGAAATTTAGTGTGGTACAGAGAGGGAAGATTTTGACACCTTTATTCTTATAGGAGAGGGGCAGAAAGGTTAAATGTTCTCCTTTATGATGAGCAGTGAGAAGCAGAAGGGAGGATTGCATTCTTTAAACTCTGCATTATCGACTGATCAATTCCCCTAAAATTCACATATTGAAATTCTACCCCCAAAATAATAGTATTAGGAGATAGGACTTTGGGGAGGTAATTAGGCCACAAGAGTGGAGCCCTCATGAATGGAATGAATGCCCTTATAAAAGGGACCCCAGAGAGCCCTATTGCTCTCTTTTTACTATGAAGATAAAGTGATAAGTCAGCAGTCTGCAACCTGGAAGAAAACCCTCACCAGAACCCAATCATGCTGTCACCCTGATAGCAGAATTCCGGTTTCCAGTTCTGTGAGAAAGAAATTTCTGTTGTTTACAAGCCATCCAGTCTATAGTACTCTGATGCAGTTGCCCAAACTAGGATCCTCCGCATGTCTCAAGAAACAACGCCCACCCCTTCTTCTTCTAGTTCCTCCTGGTACCTCTGGCTAATAAAGACCATCAGGGTAATTTCTCTTGAATCTAGGGGAAAACTGAGAGTCTCATCTGAAGAAAATAGATATTGTCACTATAATGGCTTGCTCTATTGATTACTTCTAGGCACAAGAAAAGACTTCAATCGCTATCTCACATCATTTTGTTATATAACTTTTGGAAACATTGAAAGTGGTTAGTAAAGAGCTATTTAAGATAGCGTCAAAGTTTTTGCTGTGGGACACTCAAGGACTGGCAGCATCCTGTGTGCAGATAAATGATACAGAAAGGCGGGGATGGTTTTAGATGGCCACAACTTCTATTCTAGACATGTTGAGTTTGAGGTGCTTTGGGGAGGACCAGGTTGAGATGTTCAATGGCTACTAGCACATATCTGTTTCTCCAAAGAGAGAAACTTGGGCTTTAGAGATATAGATTTCAAAGTCATTAGCTCACAGGTGAAGCTATAACTTTCAATTTCAAAAACAGAAGATTTTCTTAAGCTAGAGCAAAAACAATTTTTTCCCCAAATTTAAAATTTTCATAAAATTGTAAACTTAATGAAGGAAATACTTCAGAAGTCATTTATTTGGTCCTGCTTATTTTTTTAAGCAGAGAGTACTTATTAATATTACTATAGTTAAATATTAATATGGGCTTTCAATTCTCTGAAGAAATTCTAAACAATGCAGTTGTACATAATGTGAATAAATTTTCTCTTATAGATGTATATGTGTGTCAGCAAAGATTCTATAATGTTTGTACTCTGTGATCAAAGGAGTAATTTTTTACCCTCTGATCCTAGTATAATTCTTTATGGTTTGGGAACTTGGCAATTAAGACCATAGATTATTTTCTTGGTATCCATCAATTTGATAAATCTTAGACAGCTACATGAGTTCGTTAAAGGAAATAATAAATCTATTAAATATACCTTAGTAACCGTTTCAGACTATATTTATGTCTTGAAAGGCCTTTAGTAAGCTTGCTGAAGAGTTCTTATACAGAGTTAAAATATAGCTAAAAATGATATTTTCTAAGTTTTATGTGATTCCTTACTGGGAAAGAGTCATGGACTTTTTCTTTTACTGAATGAGATTAAATTACACCAGCTCTTGGAAACAACATTTCATTCTCATTGGATTTTATTTTTTCCTATTATTTCTTTAAAAATCCTTGAACAATTTAACCAGGTTGTTATAAGAGGCTTGCGCTAGTTAAATGGAATCAAAATTTCTTCAATTTTGTTATTACTTCAATTCATAGAAAAATATTTCTCACCTACTTAAAGCAATCCTTCCACTAATAAAAATTAACTTTCTGTATCACTTTAAGACATGGAACTTTTGGTTAAAATTTATTATTTTTTTCTATTTGATACATTGGGTGTAGGAAATTTATAAAGTACTAAGTATAAAAAACTGTGAATGATTCTACAATCTGTTTTATACAAGTGATAAGATCAGATGGTTATATATAAATTACTGAACAATCTTTAGGTTTTAGAAAGGAGCCAAACAAATTAATTATTTCCAATGTAATTATTAGCTGCATCACTGTTTGATTGCCAAGAAAACACTTTAGTTACAACATGATTGCATTTGTGGTGCTATGTAGACAGAAGCTATATTTATGAAAATAACCTGATAACCATATATCAGGGTCAAATGAGACCTTTATAGCTATCTAAAAATTTAAAAATCCATAGATGCTGGAGGACAAGGATATTTGTAAAGCACAAATCCCAGATTTTATGGAAGCCTATATGTTGAGAATTACTATAAGGTAGACCAATTTGGGTAAATTAATCACGGTAAAGAGTACCATGCTTTTGGCTTTTGATAAAAACATGTTAAGAATTAAACCTTTATAACCTGTGTCTTAGTTACTTAGTATCTCACTTAGTGCCAGGTTTCAATAAGAAGTTACACTTCTGTTGTGTTTATTTATTTAAAAATGTTTATTATGTACCTAAGATATGAAAGAAACATACGATCTGAGCATTAGGTAAGCACATATGGATAGCCTTTTGCATGTATCCCCATAGATAGGGTCTTTACTACATTAAAAATAGCTAGACCATGTTTTCTTAGGTATTTTATTTCCTTTTTAAATGCCAAAATTTTGATTTGAAATTTTCTAGTTACTAGGCTTTCTTCCAGTTTTCATAAATTAATTCAGACCCTATCCCCCAAAACCAATGCAGCTAAGTGTCATCAGAAACCATGAGTTGAAATAAAGAATCTAGTTTTTCAAAATATCTTCAGCTTCTTCATTCTCATTCTCCTCTTCTTCCTACTGTTCTCTGCCGGGAAGTTCTTCTCATCATTTGATCAACAATGATCCTAATTATTTAGAGTGTAATTATAATTCTTATTTATTACTATTGCCAAGATATACTGTGGATAAACACAAAAATAATTAAAAAATGCTTAAACCTAAAACATAAATAAAAACATAGTTTTTCAAGTTAGAGAATTACTGTGACATGTTTCTATATTTGTTTTTGAGTATGTGATATACAGATATTTTTATTATCAATTGTTATCCCCCATGAATCAAATGGAGAAAATGTTATAAAAATCAGAACAACTTTAATCCAACCAGAAAAATAACCTACATTCAGTTTTGAAGGTTCTGGTGTTTTGTTAGAGTCACGATATCTGATAAAATAGCCACTGTATTTAGCACTTAGAATGTGGGTAATACAAATTGAGTTATCATGTAAGTATAAAATACACACCCAGTTTCAAAGACTTAACATGGAAAAAATATAAAATATCTTTTTTTATATTAATTATGTGTTCATATTATTTTAGGCATATTGGGTTAAATAAAATAAATTAATCTACTTTTCTAATGTGGCTACTAGAAAATTTAAAATTATGTATATGGCTCACCTCATATTTGTGTTGGGTTATCCTCTTTTAGAGAATTCATTTTCTTTGCACGCAAAGCCTGCACTAGTTTAAGATACTTTAGTGTCAAAAATGATTGGAAAGGATTGATATATACTGAATTATAAAATGTTTGTGGAAGGATGGTATTCTAGCAGAAACATAAATAAATGCACATCAGTGATTTTTAAAATGTAGGTAATGTACTGATATGTAAAACAGAGGGCTTAGTATTCTTATATTTCTACCTTGTCCTTCTTTATCTATTATAATTTAGGTAGCAGCTAGGACTGACTACACTTAACCTCAAGGAAGTGATTACCAAGTAGAATCCAGTGAACAAAAGTCTAATTATTCATTTCTGAGTTTCAAAATTTAGAATTTGGGGAATATGCAAAAGATTCCCCAAAAAAGGGAGGATATCCTAAGTATTCATGGTCAATTTTTCCTAACTTGAAAACTAGGTAAAGCTTTCCTCAACTAGGGTAGAGTGAGGTGGAAGAGAGAGAGGAAGAACAAAAAAATTTGGATGTCATCATGACCCTGAAAAAGAGGAGCCTATGCCCTATATTTCACACAGGCCATCAACCTGGAAGTGGGAAGAGGGAAATCAAATATTCACACTCTGGGAACGTGAGTCTTAAGCAGAAAAGATAGCAAGATCTCAGAGCTCTGCCTTCAACTCAGCATGGCATTCAGGCCATAACTTACAAATGATGAGCTTATTTATGTGGGGCCATGGCCTTTTTTAGCTCCACTGTATTTCCAGAGGCCCCAGAACTTCATGACAGACAGCAAGTACATGTTTCTCATGCTCTGAGGAGGAGCAAGGGAATAGCTGAAAGAGATCTGAACAAGGGAAGACCCACGGACAAGACTAAGTGATGTCAGAGTTGCAACTAGTGTGGTGGGAGATATGAGAACAGCTGGGATTATGCACATTTCAGTGGGGCAGAGAGGAAAACAGCCCAAATTCTATTCTTATATCTCTGCTATGTTGTGAATATTTGTCTCTCCTCCAAAATCCACATGTCAAAACCTGATCATGGACGGAACAGAATTAAGAGGTGAGAACTGTAGGAAGTGATAAGGTCATGATGGTGGTGCCCTCATGAACAGAATTAGTGCCCTTATAAAAGAGGCTTGGGGGAGCTAGCTAGCCCTTTCCACCATATGAGGACACAGTTAAAAGGTGCTATCTATGAGAAAGTGGCTCTCATCAGACACCAAATATTTGAACACCTTGATCTTGGATTTAGCCTCCAGAACTGTGAGAAATAAATTTCTGTTGTTTATCAGCTACCCAATTTAAGGTATTTTGATATAGCAGCTCAAACTGACTAGGACACACTCTAAGAGTTGATTATTATTTCAAGAGGTCCTGAAATATACATAAAACTTGGGAAGGAAAAGGAAGGGAAACTCTGAAACAGAAATCAGATTGTTTGAGAAATATAAAGAAGGTCATGTTTCTTGCATATCTAAATTTAATCTGATGAACTTCATAATCATCTACATAATCAATGAGGAAGCAAGAAACATGAACCAGTTTAAAATTCTGGAAGATGTAGAAAAGTTTTTATTTAGTTTGTCTCATGAGCATATATCTTACCAGTAAGAAAAAAAAAATTCATTATCACTTTGATTTGTCTCAAGTTTAATAAAGACTAATCCTAGCATGACTTTTAGTTGCCACTCTTTCTTTTAACTATAATTTCTTCATTTGTGCCAGTGTCTACTTTCTTTAAGCAGATTCTATGGCCAGTGTTTTTTTTTTTCTTTCATATCTCCAACATTTTATTATTAAATTTTGCAAATAAACAGAAAATTTAAAACACTAGTATACTAGTACAATGAACATTGTATACATGTCATGCAGATCAAACAACTAACATGCTGCTTTTTTTTGTTGTCTTTCTCTATATGAATACACACTTTTTTTTCTGAAATGTTTGAAAATAAATTGCAGACATAACACTTTAACACTTAAATTTTTGAAAATAAAGACATTCTGCTACATAACTATAATATTACTAACACATCTAAGAAAATTAACAAAAATGCCTTGCTATTATCTAATATTCAGTCCATATTCAAATTTCCCCCTTATGCCACCGAAATGTTTTCTAGCTCTTTTTTCCCCCTCTAATAATTCAATCTATGTTCACACATTGTGTGTTACAACTCTTTAGGCTATTTTAGAGAATAGTTCTCTCTACACATCCACGTTCTTTTTAATGACATTACTTTTTCAAGAGTCCAGACCAGTTTCCTCATAAAATGTTTCACATTCCAAATTTGTTTTATTTCTTCATCATTGTATAGGTTAACATGTTCCCCAATCTCTTGTATTTCCTAGAAATAAAAATTTCAGTGTACAGGTGTGGTTAGAGTCAGAGTAAACTTTTTTGACAAGAATACATCATAGATGACATTGTATTTCATTCATTATATTTCAAGTATTTCATATTGCATCACAGCCATACTTACCTAGTGTCATACTTTACCACCATTCAATCCCTTGATTAAGGTGGAGACAACCAGATCTCTCCCCTTTAAAAACACACTTTCCTTTTCACAATGAGTAAGTCATCTGTGGGGTTATTTTAGACATTGTCTGACTCCATCTACCCTTTCTTTCTTCACTGCTTTGGTTCCTAACTAGTTGCTTACCTCAAGGAAGATATTTCATTGTCCTGAAGCTTCCCTTTTTGCCATCCCTGGACCAAGAACAAACAGGTGGCTGTAAGGATTCAGAGAAGTAATATATGTATTACATGGTTCCCTAAGGCACATTTATTACTTCGCTAGGACTGCCATAACCAAATACCACAGACTGAGTGGCTTAAACAACAAAAATTTACTTTCTCACAGTTCTGGAGGCAAGTGCAAGATCAAGATGTTGGGCTGGGTTAGTTTCTTCTGAGGTCTCTCTCCTTGGCTTGCAGACAGCTGCCTTCTCACTGTATCCTCACATGGTCTTTCCGCTATGTGTATACCTGGTGTCTCTTAAATGTCTTAATCTCTTCTTCTTATAAAGACACCAGTCAGATTGGATTAGGGCCCACACTAATGGCCTTTTTACAATTTAATAACCTTTTTAAAGACCTTATCTCTGAATAGAGTCACATTCTGAGGTACTGGGGATTAAGACTTCAGCATATGAATTTGAGGAACACAAGTCAGCCCATAACAACATACTTCCAAGTACATTAAAGTTGTGATATATATTTATAATTGTCTTTCTAGGAAAATGTCAACATTTCATCAATACTAGTCAACAAACAGAACAAGATCATGCACTCCTTTGTCAAAGTCTTCCAATCACTTCCTATCTTTCTCAAAGTACAAGCAAAGTCCTTATTATGCCCTAAAACAGTGGTCCCCAAATTTTTTGGCACCAAGGACTGATTTCATGGAAGACAATTTTTCCACAGACCTGGAGCTGGGGGGATGGTTTCAGGATGATTCAAGCGCATTACATTTATTGTGTATTTTATTTCTATTATTATTACATTGTAATAGATAATGAAATAATTATACAACTCACCATAATGCAGAATCAGTGGGAGCCCTGAGCTTGTTTTCCTGCAATTAGACAGTCCCATCTGGTGGTGATAGGAGACAGTGACACCAAAAGTGTGTTGCTTATGTCCAGTCAACTTCATATTCTCTTTTTGGTTGCTGTCACAGCAGAAAATCCTGCTTCACAAAGATAGGATATTGGAAATGCAAGCAGGCTTTTCAGTGCTTTTGTGACAATCTCAGGATATTACGCCTTGACTTTAATCCAGAATGTATGGAGATTTGAAGTTGTCTCAAACATACTTTTAAGGCCACCATCATTTGCGTTCTTAAACTGTTGAACCTCTTCTAGCACAAAGTTGATTCTGCAGTTTTATTCACAAATGGGTGGCAGATTCATTCCATTCCACTTCAGGGGTCTATTTTGGTTGGGAAGTAATGCTCAAACTCTTTTGAAAACTGAGATAGATGATCATGCACCAGCTTGGAGAAAGAAGATCCTGGTTCAGGCTCTTTCAAAATCTCTGCTAATGTTTGAAACATGTCAAAAATCCCAATGTTCACTCATCGCCCCCATAATTCCAGTTTGAATGCAGCCACTTTATCTGCGGACTTGAACACAGTTGTCATTCTCTCCTGAAGTGACAGATTGTGTTCATTGAGCAGGTTGAATATGTCACACAAGTAAACAAGTTTTGCAACCCATTCTGTGTCACCCATCACTGTGCTGCCAGTGATGATTGTTTTCCTAAAAGAAATCTCTGGAGCAGCTCTTGTAACTCCAAAACTCTGGCTAATGATCTACTTTTAGAAAGCTATCTCACTTCTGTGTATAAAAGAAAATGTGTGTGCTCTGCATTCATCTCTTCACACAGCTACGCAAACAGACATGAGTTAAGGGCCTGTACTTTAATGTGGTTGATAATTTTAATCACATCCTGCAAAACATTGTTTAGCTAAGATGACATTTTTCAGTTAGCCAGCATTTCCCTATGGATGACACAGTGCATAGACTCACATTCAGAAGCACACTCCTTCATCCAAGTAGTGAAACCAGAAAACCATCTAGTCATGGCAGCCACTCCATCCTTTCATATACCAACACAAAATGACCAATTTAGTTTTCCTGATATCTAATGATTCAAAGACTTGAATAGTTCTGCTGCTGTGGTGTTGGTTGGCAACAAAAGTGCACATAACATATCCGCATGCACATCCTCATGAAAAATCTATCACACAAAAATAAGCATTCATTGCTGCCTTGCTGTCAACATCAGTAGACTCTCAATCTGGATTGCATACCACGTGATTCATTAATCCTCTCTAACAATTGTGCCTCAGTATCCTCTGCTATTTCATCAATTTATATAGCTATGTCGCTAGCTGAAAGAGGAACACATGTCACCTTTTGAACTGTATCCCTACTAAAAGTGCACTGAAAATGTCCCTAGCAGCAGGCAGGATCAACTCTTCTCCAATAGCAGAGGGCTTTAGCAATGGTTAGCCACTAATAATGATGCTTTCAGTGCAGACACATTTGATGAAGTGGTGGCCTTCAATAATTGCTTCTATTCTTCATGTTCACGTTTTTTGTTTCTTTTGAAACCTCCAAAGTCTTGTCTTTTAATGCAAGGTGCTTGGTCTCCATGTGGCGAAGCAGTTTTGAAAGTTTCATGGCTTTGTTGGTTAGCTGGTTGTCACATATTATACAAAGTGGACTTGGAGAATGTGAATCACCTGTTACAATGAACCCATAATTAAAATAGAATTCTTGATATTTTCTTTTATCATTTTCTTTTATCTTGATATTTTCTTTGGTCTTCTGCTGTCTCAACATTGAGTCTTTCCCCCTTTTCAAAGAAGCTGTTCAGCAACATTTGTTTTTTACCCATGTTTGCTAGGGTTAGCTGTGGGCTTACCAACACTGTGACTGAGACAAGTGCACAGTGTGGGAAAGAGGCACGGATGGAAATGGTAAATAAAATAATGGGTGGTCTGTGTGTGGACTAAAATAAGTGTTGGATTCTGACTTAAAGCCCAACGCCAGATGCAACTGTTCAACTGAAGTACATCAACTCACTTGTCACTATAAAGCAGCTACCAGATGCAGCTTAACTGGTCACTTGTCACTTACTGAGAGGGTTTTGATATGAGTCTACAAGCAATTGATTTATTATGGTCTCTATGCAGTCAAACCTCTCTGCTAATGATAATCTGTATTTGCAGCTGCTTCCCAGCACTAGCATCACCACCCCAGCTCCACCTCAACTCATCAGGCATTAGATTCTCATAAGGAGTGCACAACCCAGATCCCTCGTATGTGCAGTTTATAGTAGGGTTTGCTTTCTTATAAGAATCTAATGCTGATCTGACTGGCAGCAGAGCTCTCATGGTGATGTGAGTGACGGGGAGCAGCCGTAAATACAGATGAAGCTTTGCTGGCTCACCTGCTGTGAAGCCCAGTTCCTAACAGGCCACAGACAGGTACCAGTCTGCAGCCCCAGGGTTGGAGACCATAGCCCTAAAAGACTCTACTCAATCTGCTCTCTCAAGGCCTCATCTCTCTGAATTTATCTCCCACTATGTTATCACTTTCCCTCTCCACTTCAGTGCCCTTGGGCACCATGACAGACCTCCCACCTAAGCCTTTGCCACTTGCTCTCTCTTTGCCTGTGGTGTTCTTTACCCAATTTTCTCCCTTCTTTCAATTCTTCTTCACTCATATATGATCTTCTCAAAAGAAGAGAATTTCCCTGCCCACTGTCTAATTTATAATCTTCCACCCTGATTTTCCTTGCTTATTTTTTTCTCTGTAGTATTCATCCTTAATATACTTTATGTTTCATTTATGTTATCTATCTCCCTCTCAAGAACCCATATTAAATTTTTGTCTGTTTTATTGACTGAAATATCTCCTCCAAGGAGAACTTTGCCTGGCAAATTTCAGGTGCTCAATAAGCAATTTGAAGGAAATAAATGAAAGAACATTGAAGTTCAGTCTGCATTCTTCTTCTTTTAAGTTTGCCTAATTTTTCTATAAGTAGAGGCAATACAGTGTAGTGGTCAAGAGCGTGGGTGTAGGGGGCAGAAAGAATTAGGTAAACATGCTGCCTACACTGCCTGCCAATGATTGTTAATCTTGGACAAGAGTTTTTTTGTTGTTGTTGTTTTGTTTTCTTTCTGAGCCTTAGGCTATACAATGAAATTAAAATTAATTACCTTCTTAAAGGGTGGTAAAATTAAATGGTTTAAATAGTTAGAGTGATCAATATATTGTAATTCTAAACCCAAATCTAGACTCAGAGAGAGTGTTATAATTGATTAACTAGATTTGCTTTGGAAATGATGGGGTGGAGGGTGTCATAAATGCCCAGGTTCAAATAATCTGTCTGTATGATCCTCGGGTCAAATTATGTTCCCCCCATCACTTACATTGCACATGAGATCATCTTTGTAAAGAAAATTATGCAACTTAGATGGCTTATTTGGTTTCAAAACTGAAATGTGAGGAAAAAATCAAGTAAGGTTTTGTTTGTTTGTTTTTTACTGTCTTTTATATCTTACTCTTTTTTTTTTTTTTTGGTCACATATATTCTGTTTTATAATTTCACCATCCACTTTTTTCTGCACCTTCAAAAGATTCTTAGAGAATTGTATGAGTTGATCTTTAAATTATTTTGTCCATATCGCCAATTCTTACAAATGAAGGACGTAAAGTAAATCCCACATTAAGATTTGCCCAAAGGCACACATAGCTATTGAAAGATCAGGAACAGATAGATCTAAGATGTAGAAGAAAACAACACACTGTACCACAAGAGTTCTGGAGGGTAGATTTTTCAATGAGAAGACTTAGGCTTGGCTGAGATTATATAAAAGGGCTACAAGGTCACTTGAATCTCCGCCTGAAAGCCCAGTTCTTTCCATTTTACTACTGTGAGTCTTCTTTTTACTAATGAAGGATTACAATCCCTATAATGCTGGTCTTTGGTCTCCCACTGAGAAGGTGCCTTGTTGCTTAATGGTCTCTTGGTAACAGTAAGTATGAACTAAATTGTGCTCTGTGAAGATTCCTTATGATTTAAATTGACTTGTGTTTGTGAGAACACATTTGAATTTATAACCTAACAAACTGCCACAGTCTATTTTGAAAGAACACAACTCACACATGATCCATCCTCTCCTCACCATACCTACAAAATAATCATTCTTCTCAGGCTTTTATATTTCCTGAGACGATTTTTCTTCCTCTTGCTTTTTCCTGAATGAGGAAGTGCTTATAATGTCACCTCTTAAATTACATTTTAAGGCCCCACAAACCATAGTAAAGGAAGAGACAGAGTCAGCACTAATTTCATAAACTATCTGTAAGGGAATTAATTGCAACCTGACATTTTTCTTTTAGAGAGAAGTTATAAAGGAATCCCATAAATTTTGAAAGAGGAATAAATACTTTCTCAAAAGGGGTGAGAACTGTAGTAAAATGTTAAAATAGCACAAATTAAAGTTGACTGGAATCTCCTGTAAAATCAAACCAAACTAAAGGGGAGAAAATATCACTCTGAAGAAAAGCCAGTGTCTTTTCAACAATAACACTGATTAAAATATTACATTTAAATACATACTGTACAAAGCATTCTGAGTCAAAATACACAAAAATTATATATGTTGAGCAACAGTATTTTGGGGTGAATTTAATATGTTTTCTCAAACTTCTTTTTTTTAAAGGAGAAAATATTGATTCTTTTTATTCTGAATAAACTATACATCCTGAGAAAATAGTTCAATCATGGTTTTATCTCAAGAGTAGGGTCACCTTATTGCAACCATAAGAAGTAGAAAATATAATTATTTCTTAATATCTGTAATATCAAGATATAAATAAATATAGTGTCATCTCTGTGTTTATTTCTATTATATTTGTCTCTCAACTTCTCAACAAATTATCTCTCCTTTCTGCATGACGACTGGATATTTAGGAATTCAAAATAACTGGTTTTATCCAAAAAACTTATCACATTTATATGTCCATTGCCAAGAATTGTACCATGCGTATAGCAGATTCACTCAAATATATTTGTTAATTGAAAATATTTAGAAAATTGAATCTGCAAAAGTGATATTTATAATGCATTCTTAAATCAAATTATTTGTCAATTTGAGACCAGCTGTTTGTCATTATTTTGGGTATTCTTCCCTCTGCATTTTGTAAATAATTAAGATTCAATTAAATCCTCATGAATTTAATGAACTAATCTTCACTATAATATAAATATTGGGAGCACTCTTTGGAATTATAGACCTGTAATGAACCTTATACATTTGCCACTAATTAGCATATTACTTGATCTTTCCGCATCTCAGTTTTCCCATCTATAAAATTAGGACAATATTTGTACTCATTTTTATAAATATGTTGAAAAGATTATATTAGTTAATGCATGTAAAACATTTGGAGCAATAATGGAATATTTTTTAAAAAGGAAATCAATGTTTTTGTGATAAAGGTTATGAATATTATTTTTATTTAATTAATTAATTAATTTTTAGACAGAGTCTCACACTTTTGCCTGGACTAGAGTGCCATGGCATCAGCCTAGCTCACAGCAACCTCAAACTCCTAGGCTCAAGCAATCCTCCTGCCTCAGCCTCCCAAGTAGTTGGGACTATAGGCACATGCCACCATGCCCAGCTAATTTTTTTCTATTTTTAGTTGTTTGGCTAAGAGTGAGACAAGAGCTCACTCTTGCTCAGGCTTGTCTTAAACTTCTGAGCTCAAGCAATCCTCCCCCCTCGGCCTCCCAGAGTGCTAGGACTACAGGCGTGAGCCACCGCACCCGGCCTGAATATTATTTTTAATATACTAATACTTTGATTTTGGATAAGTCAGTAATATCTTTGGATCTCAGCTATCTCATTTATGAAAATACGGTGGTTAGATTAAGTTATCATTAATGCCCTTTCCAACTCTAAATATTAATAATTCTATGACAATAAAGCAAGGTATGCATGGTCTAAGGGATCTTATTACATAAATTAATTCTATTCAAATATCTGTACAGTATCTCTCCCCACTGTTAAAAATAAATCATGATAGAGGTACTCTAAAAAAGTGGAAAGTACTCCAGAGAATTTGGAGAGGGATGCACTCAGCTTTTAGACCCAATTCCAACAATAGCTAGTTTTGTCATTTTGTCAAGTTACATACAAATGGCCTATAATTCTCTATTACAAGTGCACTGTGAGAAATAAAGGCCAACCCATCAAAAAGCAAAAAATATAATGATTTTAACAGATTTCACAGACTCTTTCCACAGGGTTACAAGAATCCTTTTATTCTACAAACTTCTAGTATATACTATAGCAATTGGGTGCCATGGTCAGCACTTAAAATGTTACTAATCGGGGCCAGGCACGGTGGCTCATGCCTGTAATCGTAGCACTCTGGGAGGCTGAGACGGGAGGATTGCTTGGGGTCAGGAGTTTGAGACCAGCCTGAGCAAGAGCGAGACCCCATTTCTACTATAAATAGAAAGACATTAATTGGCCAACTAAAAAATATATAGAGAGAAAAATTAGCCAGGCATGGTGGCACATGGCTGTAGTCCCAGCTACTCGGGAGGCTGAGGCAGGAGGATTGCTTGAGCCCAGGAGTTTGAGGTTGCTGTGAGCTAGGCTGATGCCATGGCACTCACTCTAGCCTGGGCAACAGAGTGAGATTCTGTCTCAAAAAAAAAAAAAATGTTACTAATCAGGCTTAAAATACAAGATGTAATACAGATTACAAATTACAACATGTTCACTCAGAAAAACTCCTCAGTTCCTTCAAAGTTGACATAGGGAGAGAAAGAGAGGTGTCCCAGAGCATCTTTCAGCACTTGGTAGACAAAAATACAAGACACAAATTATGTAGCTTACAGCAAGTTTTTTGGCTAAGTTTGTAACATTGGGTAACCTCTAATTTGCATGTGCTTTCTTTGGATTTTTAAAAGTCTGCCAATTTTGTCTGCTTTGGGAACATCATCTTTGGAGGTCAAACAGTTCTTCTGAAATTTTAACAATTTCCACCAATCCACTCTGAAGGGTTGGAGCTATATATTCTCACCTACCTTCATTTTTCAAACAAAATGCCCTAGTGATTACTGTAGAGATTTATGATGAGTGATCTAAATGTCTTCTTCCTCTGCTTCATTTGATCCAAGATTTGAAAACACTGAGTGATGTGGTTAGCCATTAGGGTGGATTGGCATCCATAAAAATATTTCATAGCCTAAAGTAGGCAAAGTCACTGACTGTGGTTTAGAGCCCTCACTGAAATATAATTTGGCAAGAATGTTATTATGAAATGTTTAATACTGTTTATTGTAGCCTGCTTTTTGGTTAATACTTTTATATTTAATTTGCCTTTGTGTTCTATAATAGCTTAAATAAATATGCATATTTTATTCTCTTTGAGATTTCCAGCCAAGATTTAAGCACTAAATAGCTACTTATTCTAATTAGTTCATTGATAAAGTTTAAAATGATAAACATTTTTTGTATATTCTCTGTTGGACAAATTGATCAATGAAAGAAACCATTTTCCTCTGCATATAAAGTAAAACTACATTCATTTATGTTTTGATACACACAAAGAAAAACTGGGCTTTTCATTTCATGTTAAGAGATGAATTTTACCTTTCTAAAGAGTTTCTAAATTTATATTAAAGATTTAAAGCTACATTGGCAAACACACAAAATTCGACACCCTCCTGTTTCCTTGTTCATTTTTTAAAAATATAATAAATATTTAGAGAAGTAAAGAAAATCTATACTCTTTACTGGTCAGTTAGTCCATTATAACTTTTTGTAGAATCATATAATGACCTCAATCATATTAATTAATCCAGCTAAACATATAGCTTTTTTTAATAGTCAAAAGTATTTCTGAAGATAGATATTACATATGATTAGTTTTTCTAGGTCTGTGCATTATTACTTTGAAAACTAAAAATAAGTTGGCTATATCATCAATAGTATTCATAGCATTATTCATGTATATTCTTAAATAAGATCTTATAGTACTTAGTATTAATATTTATTTATCTTAATGGAGCAGTAGAAAATTAATTTATACAAAAGTACCTCTAGCTTGTGAGTGACAAAATATTTTATAAATATATTCTACACACAACTTTGAAAAAATAAACTCACATCATCTCAGTAAGTCCTCTCCATTTTTATTGTTCCTTTTTCCAACCAAGTGCTTTCATGGGGCTTCCTATTTATCTACAAGATTGCAGTGCATTGTGAGTGCCAGAGTCCCTGCCTCGTTCATCATGCCCTAGACCCCTGGCTTCCGTCTCTCTGAACCAAATGAAACTGTTCTAGGTCCCATCCTCTTAGAGTTCCATCCTGCTAAAGTAGTTACAAGTGATTGTCTGACACTCATTAATAACATATGCATCGGTTCAGATTTCCAAAGTCAATGCCTTCATTTAAAAGTGGACATAGTTTCAGATCCTTTTCAGGGCAGTTGGTAAGAGAGTTTTAAGCAGGTAAGCTGTTTATTATTTTTTGAATTGTATTCTATTATGCAGCTATTTGCCATTGATTATGCACTGATCAACTCTGGAGAGAACTGACACAAATACAGTGTAGAGGGTAGGATGGTTTTCCAGAAATACTTGGCTACGTTGTCCTAGTAATGGATGTCTGAATAGCAGGAAATGCCCATCACATGGACTTTGGACTTGGCCCATGTTTATACAATGGTTTCTCTGTTTCAGGGAGGAAAAGAATGATGTATACATGGCTGGTATTTTAGGGAAAAACTAGCATGTCTAGCCAGTCATTTAGTGACATATGCTGTTGAATCAGTGGAAAAACTTCCAGGTATCCACTGATCTATCCTTATGTATGCAGTAAATCAATTTGTGGCCAGGCAGTGCCAAAACAGCCAGAAGGTACTAGGTCTTCCATATAATCTGATTTGTACACAAAATTAAAAAGACATGTGCAGAGGTTACTAATTTCAATATTTTAAAGATTTTGAGATGATAAGGGTATATTTTTTTCTAGGAAGAAGTGAATTTGAAAAGAGAGTAGGACATTAGGAAAAAAAATCCCTATAAATATAGCACAAACAGGCTTGGTTGTTATAAATCTCGCATTTAGATTCCACATTGTGATGATCCAAATATACCTGTGAATAGTCAGGATCCCATTTTTTAAAAAAATTCTCTTCCTTCTTCCCCTCAGAATATCTTTTCCCGTTGTTTTAACTCCAGTGTTCTAAAATAGTTAAATATTCCCTTGAAATAGTCTTCATCTTAGCAGGCTGATTAATGAAATAAGCTCACAGTTGTCCAGACATAAACAATCAAAATCAATAGGAACAATTTTAGATCAGGGATCTTGAGTCTCTGGTTTAAATAAACTGGGTTGTTTTAGAAAGGAAAGGGATAGATTTTCCCTTTCTACAAAGTGTTGGAATTTATACTAAATATTTAGAAACTACACTGGCAGATACACAAAATTTAACACCCTCCATTTTCCATCTTAATTTTATGCAATATCTCATTACTCACCTTCCTTCCTTGTCAAATGGGTCTCTTTAGTTTTTCCAGATAAATTACCTTCTATATGTGTTCTCATTCCCCTCATTTTCTCCTATTTTCTTCAATTAAAGTTTAATCCAAGGGCTATAAAAGTTTTTAATGACCACAGCTCTGAAAAAGCCTTTCTATTTCCCAATTTCTATGCTGATGATCCAATCCATCCGTTTCAACTCTTGCCAGTGGGTTGCTTTGTAATAATATGATAACAGCTACCTAGTTGTGAGCTTTCTATGTTGTCAACACTTTTTAGGTGCTAAACAAACACCATTTAATCCTCCTGCACCCATATGAGGCAGATGGTTTTGCAAAAAGGAGGGACACAGACTGGGTTCCACCATAGCAATCAGGGACAAGCTCAGGTCCTCAATCATCATACTCTCTATTAAGATCCTCATCCTCTATCCATAGTACCCAGCAGAAAACTCTGTGTGTGTCTATTAATAAAAAATAGTGATTGACTTGATATAAACATTAAATGCCAATTATATTTGGATATATGCAGATCATCATATTATTTCACAATGGCTTTTAAATCTGAAAAGATAAGAGTGGTGACCATAAGTAATACACTGAAGTTCGGTACATCATCACATCTACACAATATATGAGAGTTCCAGGAATAGCCAAACCAGTTAATATTTGAAATTCCAGGCATTTGTACTTTTGGCCTATATTGCAAATACAATGTTTGCATCGGTTTTGAACTGCTCCTTTTATTTTTGGCAAGAATGCAAAAGAGTGCAGGATGGGGGACAAAAACAGAAATGATGAGAAGATAATTGCATGTTCAACCACACCAGAACAATTGCTCCAAGACCTGATATAGTGAGAAGGATGCCATGAATCATGAAGCAAAAAAAAAAAAAAAAAAAAACAGTTTCAGAGTTAAGTGGCTAACCACGAAAATTGCATGTGAGCCAATTAGCCCATGAGAGAGCACAGAATCCACAAATGCACAGCATGCATTTTTTTAAACCACTTACCGAGGAACAGGAGATAGTAATTGCAAAAATGAGATCATAAAAATACTTACTCTGTGGCCATATCAGGAGATGGTAGTAAGGTGTTAACTGTGCTGAGAATAAAAACTAAAAATAAAATGTGGGTGAGCACATACTCCAGATAAATATCCAATTTACTGACAAGCCCCAAAATAATTTTCTTGCCCAATTTAAGTCCAGAGGTATTTTCAGTGCTGCAATAGTACACAAAACAAAACAATATTTCTTGCTTTCATTTATCCTTTTCTCTTTCCGTCGTGACTCACACCAACCCCATCAATGCTTGCCAGGAGAGAACGTGTGTGTGGCCTGGATGTGGGCTGTTTGTATAAGAAGGAACACTGTGGATCTGTTCTATAAAAACTGTTTTCAGATAGATGATCAAAGACTTTTATACAATGTCAGGAACCCAAACCTTTGGCTTTTCCTCACATTTCATATGCAGTACTGGGTTTATTACAAAATAATGAATAGTTAACTACTGGTACCTTAATAAGAAAATGAACACAGCGATCATTGTCAGCATGGCAATTGCTGCCACACTATCTCCCTTCCAGACCCCATCTTTATAAATCCTATACCAATTAAAGGATGATTGGATTCATATTTCCCTTTCCATTAAAAAATATTTGAAAATACCATTGAATCACATTATCTATAGCTTTTTATTTTTGGTTTGGCAATAGTTCACACTTGTAATAGGCAATTATATGACCTTTACAAATACTGTTAGAAGGAAATTCTAAAGTGTTGGAAAAATATTAATACTAGTTATTTAGCTACATATTGTACATTTTTTCAAAAAGGAAAAGAATTATTTTACACAAAATGAAAACAGGTCTACGAATTAGCCAAAATACATACAAAATCATAATGGGTTTTATATGTTGATTAGAACTCAGAAAAAAATGCCTTTTGGTATTTATCCATGATCATGAATGTTCTTCCACTACTCACTGTATACATAAAGAGGACATAGAGATCAAATATATATTCTAATTAGTTCTAAACTATAATATATTTTTACTTTTAATTCCAATCTGAGTCAGACAACTTAGTCATTTGATTTACAAATAATTCTGCATGGAAAAATTCTTTAGATATAACTTACCACAACAGAAAGTGAGCAAAATGTGTGCTTTTAAAAATTATACATGAAAGATCAACTTATATTTTAAGGCACTTATGAAAGATGTAAAATGATTATGCTTTCTAAGGTTTTGTTTATTTGTTTTTGTTATTTTAGAATTGTACCATGGAAGAGGTTTTAAAAAAGGAAGTAATTATTTGAGGAATAAGTAAACTAAGTTTTTTTGAATTTCTGATACAAATACAGAAGGTCATCACTTTGTAAGTAGATTATGTTAATCAAGTTCATTTGTAAGTTAATAGTTCAAAAGTTGGTGCATATCAAAGCTTGAAAAATATGCTAAATTTGACACATTAGAAATAAAATAATTTAAAAAGGAAAATTTTAAATATCATTTAGTATTTATTTTCTAATTCATGAACTTATTAATTCAAGTAGTAGTGGCTCAATAAATATTTTAAATTTATTTTAAGATGATTGTTAAATTTTTAAAAGCCTTAAAAGTAATACCTACAATGTAATGACATTTGTGTGGAAAAAAAAAGTAAGTCAAAACAAAACCATATATATTTACTGTACGAGAGATCTTCAAAAAGTTTATGAAAACTGTGTATTATGAAAAAACCATGCACAAAGTTCAAACATTTTTTTGGACCAAAATAAACTCATACTAACTTGTTATAACATGTCTGAACAGGATCTAGTTGGAGGCACTAAGAAAGATAAGACATCCGTATGAAAAGAGCTCCTATCAGAGCAACATGAATTCTGCTAAAATTAAAGAAAGAAAAAACGTCAAATTTATGAAGGTTGTGTGGAAGAATGGTGGAATCATTAATGCTTTACAAAAAGTTTATGGGGATAATGCCCCAACAAAATCAGCAGTTTACAAATTGATAACTCATTTTAAGAAAGGATGAGGCAATCTTAAAGATGAAGTCTGCAGCAGCAGAGCATCACATCAATTTGCATGGGGACAAATGCATCTTGTTTGTGACCTAATTGAAGAGGACCAACAATTAACAGCAGAAACAATAGCCAACATCATAGACATCTCAATTGGCTCAGCTTACATAATTCTGACTGAAAAATTAAATTTGGACAAACTTTCCACTAGATAGGTGCCAAAACTGTTGTGCCCAGATCTGCTACACACAAGAGCAGAGCATTCAATGGAAATTTTAAACAAATGGGATCAAGATCCCAAAACATTTCTTCAAAGAATCGTAATAGGAGATGAAACATGGCTTTACCGGTATGATCCTGAGGACAAAGCACAATCAAAACAATGGCTACCAAGAGGTGGAAGTGGTCCTCTCAAAGCAAAAATAGACCAGTTAAGATCTAAGCTCATTGCAACAGTTTTGGGGATGCTCAAGGCATTTTGCTTGTTGCCTTTCTGGAGGATCAAAAAAAGGGAAGTAATAACATCTGCTTATTATAAGAGTGTTTTGAGAAAATTAGCCAAAGCTTTAGCAGAGAAAAGCCCAGGAAATCTTCACAAGAGAGTCTTTATTCACCACAACAATGTTCCTGATCATTTCTCTCATTAAACAAGGGCCACTTTGTGAGAATTTCTATGGGAAATCATGAGGAACCCACCTTACAGTCCTTATTTGGCTTCTGATTTCTTTTTGTTTCTCTATCTTAAAAAATTCTTTAAAGGTCACCCTTTAAAGTTTTTCTTCCATTAATAATGTAAAAAAGACTAATTGACATGGTTAAATTTTCAGGATGCTCAGTTATTTAGGGACAGACTAAATGGCTGGTATTGACACTTACAAAAGTGTCTTAAACATCAAAGAGCTTATGTTGAAAAATAAAGTTTACATTTTTTATTTTTATCTTTTAGTTTCATTTTCCATGAACTTTTGAAGTTCTCTCATACATACATACATAAATATACATGTGACAGAATGACATCTCAAAGTAGTAACCCCTTGGTTTCTTTATATTTCTCTTTCTCTTACTTGAACCCTAAATGCACTCACAGGCCATAGGGAAACAGAAGCATACATTCAAAGAAACCAAAGACTTAAGTCCAGGACAGAAAGATTTGGATTCATGCTTGAAGAGACCATTTTTCTACTCACAAAGTCTAGTTAAACTGTGTCCAGATAAAAAGCAGCAGAAAGACAAGAGTTCTCAAATTGGGAAGGCTCTTTATGGGACCAAGGAGGGGAGTGGAAAGACTGTGGACTGCACTTCTCTGCCAACAGCAGATCTCTGCCCTTCATCTCATTGTTTACATTTATAAACACTGATCACAGGGTCAGAGAATCAGGTACCATGTGTGGGGATGACCAAGAAAGAAGTGTGCAGAATAAGTTAGAAATGTTATAAAGATTTGAGACAATGGAAAAAACAAAACCACATGCAAGAGGACTTAAAAGGAAATATACCAAAGGGATAGTCTTTACCTCTAGGGCACTTAGTTGTTTTGGGGGAGAATGAGTCAAAAAGGATTTTTGCATCATCTCTCATGTAAAAGTTTTACAACAATAAAGTGTTTGTTAATGTTTGTGTGATTCAAATAATTTTAAATCATTGGTTTAAAAAAAACAGGAAGACAAATTGGAATAAAATATTTTTAAATCTTTTGAAAACTGATGTTTTCTTTAAAAAAAGTGGTTATTGCTGCAGGAAGTTAGGAAATAAATGAAGTTTTTTACTGAGATTCTAAATGGTTTTTCTGGGCATTTCCAAGAGCCTTACAAGTTGCATTGGTCACATTTAATTTCATGTAAAAACATAATCAATTTCCTTTCCTTTGATATAACCATGTGTCTTATCATTAATAATAAAAAGAAACTTACCAGACATAATTTGGGTTGATTGGAGAAAGGTTGAAAGATAGCCAAAATTGGAAGAGAAAAGGAAAGTGGCTAAAAAGGATTTGTGTACATAATAATAGCTACCATTTATTGGCATGTATTGAGCCAGCCACTATATTTTAGCACAGCACATGAATTATATGATTCATTATTCAAAAAAACTTTATGAGGTAATTATTACTATTTCCATCTTACAAATGAGGCAATCGAGGGACAAAAATGTTAAGTGACTTGTCCAAGGCCACAAAGCTTGTGAGGGCTGAAGAAGAGGGTTGAACCTGGAAAGTCTAGAGCTAGAGTTAAAATATTATCCACAATACTATACTTCCTTCAGTGTACGTGATGAAAATATAAAAGGAATTAATTGAGAGCAGATAGAAAAAGTTAAAAAAAAGTGGAATGTACAATGGTCTTACAGTAGGGTATCAATTTTGTATTAAACAGTTCCTTCAACAACCACTAGGTGGCAGTGATGGCTCAAGACAGCGTAATTATTGTCTTGAGACTCTGAGGGTTAAACCATGAACATCAGGATGAGTACGGATGGAATAGCAAAACTGTACCACCTCTGCTCAAATGTGTGGGATATTTACAAGTCAAATGTAACTCTTGAAGGAAGCTTTCTGACTCTCATTTAAGACAAGAGCTAAGGATTAACATCTCATTAATTTCTTCTATATAACCTCAAACTTTGGCACTGTAATTAAAATCAGTATCTTGATAAGGACATAATTCTCTGCCAAGTATCTCATATATATGCTTTTATAAGAGCCTCCATCCTTTTACTTCAGTGTCATTATAAAAAAGATGACAATGCAACTCAAGATAAGAGTAAAATGGTAATTTTTAGAATTAATTGGGCCATTGGGCTATAATCAGATGATATTTACAGCTAGGGAATCTAGGATTACTGAGTCCCATTTTTGCCAAAGCACTCTTACCCAGTGAAGTTCCTGAGAAGGAAGTCGGTGGCAAGAGACAAACACAAACGATAAACAAGTTCCCCCTCCCTTCTTTGAAGATTAACCAGGTGCTAATCACCCCCAATTTAGAGCTTGCTGGAAAACTGGACATATACCAATTTGGGGGACTTGAGAACTAAGTGGAGCTCTGCCTTCATTTAAGCCCCTATTCTTTATACCAACTAGTAGCCACGATGAAATGTATGAGTTTTTCTAAAAGTCTAAATTACTCTTGGCCTATGTGAGCAGATGAAAGCTCGGGATAACTGGCCTGCATTAAGGGGTTGCTAGGCCCAGAGTTGCCTTTACTCATGGAGTCAGGAAAATGTAAGGGCAAGATCCAAGAAAGTGAGCCACACCCAAGTATGGGAATTTTTAGCACAGAGTGACTAGTAAATGTGGTCTAATCAGTTCTGGAAGCTGGTCCATCAAAACAGAAACTCCACATTTGGGGAGGCAGTCAGGAAAAAGTGAAAATTACGTCCCTTTCCCACCACACATAACAAATACAGATAACAATATGCATTTTATTTTGATCTAGTTTCCAGCCAATCAATACAGGAGCCATTAACCACAAGCAGCTATTGAGCATGTAAAAATATGACCGAGGAACTGAATTTGTTATTTTATTTTATTTTAATTAATTAAATTTTAAATTTAAAAACTGAAGAAGTGTAAAATATTTTTCTATTAAATATAGCTTTACTGTTTTGGTAGGGCTACATTTCACTTTAACTGAGGTATTGCATCTTGTCAGTGTCAATGGATTGATTCAATTGACATGATTTTCATAATGTTTTTATGGGAATATTTTATGCAAGCAACAGGAACTGCAGTGATAATTGGTAAGTAAATTGAAATATTGTAATAATAATTTAATTAAATTATTTTTATTGTTAAAATAAGTAAAAATTTAAAAAGGCATACATCTGATGTAGTATCATTTGAAAATGAAGATGCTAGTATTTTCACAGGTATAGTAAAGAAAAATGGAAATTAGAAAAGTGTAGGTCAAAATTTAATGATAAGCAATTATATTTTGTTGGGCAGATAAAAACAAAAAAGCTGCTTGTGTAAAAAATTTTAAGTTAATAAAGTGGACAATATTTAGCAAATGTGTAGTAAAGTTGGTAATTTTTTTCTCAATGGTCCAAAAAAATGACAAATTTAGTTATGTAAAATCAAAATTAAATGTCCAATGAAAAATGTTTAAGTATTTTTTAAACAGGATCTGAGCTAAACAAGCCATAAAATGGCTTGGATTCCTGCACAAAAAAGAAAATCATTTTTAGATAAATAGTAAAATAAAACATTGTTGATCAGCCACGGTAAGCTGACACCTGTAATCCCAACATTTTGGGCAGCAGAGGCAGGATGATCGCTCAAGGCCAGAAGTTCAAGACCAGCCTGGGCAACATCATGAGACCCCATCCATACAAAATTTTTTTTAAAAATTAGCTGGGCATTGTGGTATTACACCTGTAGTCCCAGCTACTCGAGAGATCAAGGCAGGAGGATTGCTTGAGCTCAGAAGTTGAAGGCTGCAGTGAGCTATGAACACACAACTGTGTTTCAGCCTGGATGACAGAATGAGACCCTTTCTCAAAAACAAACAAATAAATCATTGTTGCAGTTATGGTAATTTTTTTGTTAGATAATTATGTCAAGAAAAATTTCAAAGAGACATGAAAATCTCAGTTTCTTTCTCCACAGATTCCAGCTACGTTAAGTAAAAATTTAAATATTTTGAAACTTTAAAACAAGAGACATGTTTTCCTTATTGTTTCATTCCACTGTATAATGTGCATTGAAACTATGTGTTCTCTATTTTCCGAGAGTCTAACAATTGTAATGAATGTAGTTGTAAAAATCATTAAAATTTAAATTTAAAGGCCATGAACATAAATATATCCAAAAGCCATAAATTATTACTAATTATAAAAGACAATGAATTCAATAACTTTGTGTTCTTTGCTAACGTCCATTGAGTTATGGAAAAACTGTACAAAATTTTATTGCTAACTCCAAATCAAGATTTTTTTGAAATAAAAAGAAACAAACATGAAAAATGGCAATGTGATTTATGTTTTCTCACTTCATATCACACAACATAAATATAAAGTAAATTTGAAGCTCCAAGAAAAGGAAAGCTCGTTTGTGGCCTCACTAAGCAGGTGTGAGAATTTATGTTCAAATGAAAACTTTTTTAATACAACTCAATGATAATGATTTTACTCATTTTTCTAATATGAAACAATATACAGAAAATTTTATTTGTAATCATCAATATTGTGTATATTGGCTGCAAAAAGTATAAGAAAAATTTATGGAACAATATGTTATAAATAAATTTTTAGAGCTACTTTTTGATTCATGAAATACCTACTTTGAATTTGATAATATTGAATTGGCAAAAGAGTTAAGGAATTTACTTAATTTGGATAGACATTTAATTAATTTACTTAATTTGGATATACTTTTGCTTCAAAGGCAAATCAATTATTCTAAAGAATGATGAACCAATTTTGCCATTGTGGATGTGAATATTTATAGAAAATGATTTTTTGCTACTCCAGTTATTGGAAAACATTTAAGTATGTTTGGAAAAACTTAGGTATGTGAATATACTTTTTCAGCTATAAATTTTATGAAATCTAAGTACCAATCACATATTTTCAGCGAAAATTCAGTTTATTTCAAAAACTTAATACTAAAAACATGTGAAATATCTCAATATTTTAAAATATTATTTGTTGAAATGATAATATTTTTATGCATTGGGTTAAATAAAGTATAGCATTAAAATTAATACCATCTGATTCTTTTTCCTTTTCCGTGGTTACTATAAAATTTAAAATTACCTACACAGCTCACATTATACTTCTATCGAACAATATTAATTTAGGCTATGCTCAGAATTACTTGTGGAATTGCACTGAACTCTGAAGAATTTTGGAGTCTAGTTTTAATCTAACGTTCTTACAATGTCTGGTTCTAGAGTACAACCTCAAAATGAAAGTAAATGCGATATATATTTCCGTCTTAGCAGAATTCTTTCCTGGTTTCTCACACAATTTAAGCATATTTTCCCTGACAAACACCTGGTATATGGTAGCCATATTAATCCCATAACACACATCTTTCTTAAATCTGTAACTACCCTTTCCTTATGACTTTCTGCAAAAAGCCTTAAACCCAACATTTGCTTTCTCCAGAAATCTTATCTTTTTCCCATCCACATCCCTAAAAAGCTATTACTTCCTTCTTTTCTTTTACCTTCTCCACTGCACGCACATCTGCTAATGCTAATTGGCTTTAAGATCTCCTAGAGGGAATCAGACATTCTAATCAACAGAGAGGTTATCATTTCCTTGATCTGGTTCTGAAAACTTTAAGTTACTATCTACTTAATGAAAGACATATCGCCTCATCTTTGTATAAACTCACAAAGAGGAAAGAAAACCCAGTAGGTTCATGCTTCCTTGCTTCTAATTTGTGGCTCAAAAAATAAATAAATAAATAAAAATTATTGTAGAACATGAGTCAAAAAGCTAAACCAGATAGACATATTTGTCAGGCAAAGACTAATTTAGAAAGTGTTTTTGAAGATTAGCATGCAGAGAGAGAGACAAAGTTTAATGTTAAAAAGCATGCTCTGGAAGACTGAAATGTTATATAACAAATTAAGTTTGAAATTGTTTTAATTGGTGTGTACATGTGGAAACAATAGAAATCCACCAACTAGAAAATATACCTATTCAATCCTGAATGCACCCAGACATTTAACAAATTATTTTATGTTAGAATTCCAGACAAGAGAATAATATAGCTCTTTAGTAATAGCAAATTTATCCTATAATTAGTTTCTCTCTTTCTTTTCCACAGGCCTAGCAGAAATAAGAAATATATTTGCAATGGTTTTCATGTAAATATTTATGCTTATATGATGCTATTTAGAGCAATCACTCCATTTTGCAGTTTTGTTTATTTTTTTTGAATCAGAAAATGCATAGGTCTAAAATAACCAGCATTCTTGAAAACATATCTTTTGCCTTTGCTCTGGACTGATTACTTAATGCTACAAGATACTTTCCTCTCTAAATATTACCTCTCAGTTTATTTTCTTCATATAGAGATGACAATAATATCTACCTTATAAAATTGTTTTGAGGATTAGCCTGGCACACAGACATGCAAATACTATTATTATTACCATAATTTTCATTATCATCATCTGATATTTGCATCCCATTTTGCTATCAAATAGTAGTATTTATTAGAACATTTTCCTGCATATAGAGGAGTTACATCATGATTATGTCTAACCTGGGCAAATTAACTCTGTTTTCTGAAGAAAAGATAGAGAATAAAGATTTTCTTGATCCATTAGTTCCATTTTTATGTGCCTCTTATAACGTGAGTATCACTGAATATGACTGGAGAGTTTGAAGATACATCTTTTTCATACAACGTATCCCCTATTTCAGGAGTAAAAGTTGGCTATTGGACTATCTGAAAAAATGCTACTTTTGAGCTTTTTCATAGAGTAAAATGTACAGGCAACTTAAAGAATTGCCAAGGATAGTTTTTGCCTTTATATGCTAATTTCAGAAGCTAACTTTGACTTAACTCTACTAGATGGGTCAAAATCTGCCTGCTGGAAATTTCTCTTCGAGAATTGTGAGTCTCTTAGCTTAGAGTCATTAAATCTCTTCCTCTCTTACACAGAGATGAGAGAGAAACCAGAATGGCTAAGCCAGGGACATCTGTGTAGTTTTGTGCACATTCAAAAACCATTGTATCACTGCTGAGAATTTTTGAATAAGGAAGATAAGTTAGATAATATTTTAGGGCACTAAACTGATTAAAAAAGATTTTTTTTAGCAATTTTATCACCTTATAACTCTTAAGCTAGACTTAATTGCCTGAAATATTGCTTCAGTGAGTAAAATAGAGAATGAAGTCAATGCTGAAATTGGGAATTCAATTCTTTTGTTGTTGTTGTTGTTGTTTTTTGTTTTTTTTTTTGGTCAAGAGCAAGATAGTATCTACCAAGTCAGAGCTTTATTTAGAAGGAAAAAAAAGGGGGTGGGGAGACTTTCTAAATCCCAAAACTTCTTTTTTGTATTAAGAGTAGAATTTGGGGCCCAGCGCGGTGGCTCACACCTATAATCCTAGCACTCTGGGAGGCTGAGGCAGGCAGATGGCTCAAGTTCAGGAATTTGAAACCAGCCTGAGCAAGAACAAGACCCCATCTCTACTAAAAATAGAAACAAATTAATTGGACAACTAAAAATATGTAGAAAAAATTAGCTGGGCATAGTGGTGCATGCCTGTAGTCCCAGCTACTTGGGAGGCTGAGGCAGAAGGATTGCTTCAGCCCAGGAGTTTGAGGTTGCTGTTGAGCTAGGCTGAGGCCATGACACTCTAGCCGGGGCAACAGAGTGATACTCTGACTCAAAAAAAAAAAAAAAAAAAAGGTAGAATTTGGAATTCAAGGCACAGAGCTTTGCTATAACATTCTATTAATAAAGATACATGTTTAGAAGGGTTAAGTTGGGGCCAGGCGCGGTGGCTCACGCCTGTAATCCTAGCTCTCCGGGAGGCCGAGGTGGGTGGATTGCTCAAGGTCAGGAGTTCAAAACCAGCCTGAGCAAGAGCGAGACCCCGTCTCTACTATAAATAGAAAGAAATTAATTGGCCAACTGATACGTATATATATAAAAAAAAAATTAGCCGGGCATGGTGACGCATGCCTGTAGTCCCAGCTACTTGGGAGGCTGAGACAGAAGGATTGCTTGAGCCCAGGAGTTTGAGGTTGCTGTGAACTAGGCTGACGCCATGGCACTCACTCTAGCCTGGACAACAAAGCGAGACGCTGTCTCAAAAAAAAAAAAAAAAAAAGAAGGGTTAAGTTGGAAAAAAAGTAAAAAAAACAAATGAATTACATTATGAAAAATAAAAAGAAAATTTAAAAAAAAGATATATGATAGAGAGAGATTCTTTCCATTCAGATAGAAAATAGAAATAGAAAGCTCTTCAACCTCTGAGATTAGAAAATGGGGGGATGGCTATAAAAACCAGGTGACTTAGTGTGGGTAACATGCTGTCCAAGGGTCTTTGGGTGAGGTTTAGGGAGAAGAAGAAGTATACGATAGACTCTGATCTGGATTCCATATTGACTGAAGGGAAGTCATAAAACATCCAAGCTTCTGCTCTGCATCCTTCTGCTTCATGCAACAGCACTGGACCAGTACAGGCAGAGAGAGTGTACAGATGTGCAGCCTTGGGGTAGCAAGCTCCTGGTCCACAGCATGTACATGAGCTGGAAAAGGTCTAGATATTCCAGTATGACTGTGTGGAGTAAGAAGTAGGTGGCTGATGATGAGAAGAAATAATAACTAAATAAAATCAGGCACAATAGAGTTACCATGGATCACAGTGTGGAAAGGAGTTATCATGGATCAGAGTGGGGAAACCAAGCAAGGTCAACAGCTCTAAGAAAATGACACTGAGTCTCAAAGAATCAATGCTGCCAGAAGGAATAAAAATTCAGAGCCTAGCTAGCATGAGGGGTTTGCTGAGCTTCGTAGGATCAGTCAGTGGGCTCTACCCACCCTGAAAGCAAAAACCTTTAGCTCCATAATCCACAGATACTACAACAAATCTATGCAGCAAGGAGAAAGAACAATGCCATGACCTGTCAGTCATCTCTCAGTCAGAGTCAGCAGGGCTACCAGAGCCTGATTGTGGATCACAGATCTCTTCCTCATTTTCACAAGATTACATGTCCCTAGATAACATCCTAAGAGCACGGAGGAGGTAAGAACTCCACAATGATTACCTATTAACCCTTAAGAAATTAAAAAAAAATAAAAAAAACAAAGACAAAGATGTTCATTACATAAAGATCAAGGGGCAATAAAAAAAAACAAAAAATAGAGTGAATTAACCCTGAGAGCCTCTGAAACCACAAGAGACAAAGTTACCATTTATCATCAAGTTTTAGGATTTTGGGGGGTTTGTTTTGGGTGTTTTGGTTTTTTTTTTTTTAATCAGAGGAAAGAAGGATCAAGGGCAAGAAGAGGTCAATTATAGAACATAACAAATTACTATTTTGTACAATTTAATTGGCGTGTGTAAATGGTAACCTTTCTGTAGAAGGATGCATGTGTTGTTCAACCCCCTTCTTTCCTACCTTCTGCAGACCCTCTCATCAACACAGTAGAGAATCTAGTGTTTTCACTATCTTTGCTGGTAGTAAAGATTACAAGATGTGCATACATTTAGCAGATATGATTCAAATACAATCAAAGTTTTCCTTGGCATGAAGAGTGAGAAATAGGAAGTCTTTACACATAAATCAAGTAAGAGTGAAAAAGAAAAAAGCTTATTTTTTGGATGATGGTCAGTTGGCATGGTGTATTTTGACTACCATCATCCAAGTATTTAATGAATGAGACAAGCCCCTTGGCTTGTCACAATAAAGTCTTGGTAGTTAGACAACCTCCCAAACAATGTGCCAGCTTAAGAGGATAATTGACAATGCCACACACTATGATTAGTTATAACCCTGGGGTGTTCTTCTGAGATGTATTTTTAGTTATTTGATGACACATTTCTCCCGATCCACAATATTTTGCTCTTTCCCCCCTATATTCACATCTGACCAGACCACAAAATGAATGCTCGATAAATCATTTCATATTCTTGCCACTTAAAAATCTTTTCTGCACGCTTTAAAAAAAATTCTCCACTCATTTGCTGTTCAGATGGGCCTTTTTTTAAAAAAGAAGCTAAAGAGGCAAATAGCTTTTAATCCTCCCGCAAATATTTACATCCTATATCCTGTGATTACAGCAATTACACTTATCAGTTTTCCACCCCCTGGTAAAGTAACCACAACATTATCATGAGGAAATCATGAAAAAAAAAAAAAAATGCTGCAGTGCCCTCACTCAACTTTGAATATAATGGAAGAAGAAATGCCATCCTTCACTAACTTGCGCTGCAAAATTATTTTCCACCCTCAGGAGCAATTGGTCTTTTCCCACCACTGATGGGCCACCACTGTTGCAGGATTTAACTGTTAGCTCGGAAATACCAAAAAGATTGTTCTATTACAATGCTGTGTCCTGTAAATACCCGAGTTATGCCTGTAATTGCCTTAAAATGCATTGCCTGCTGTGCTTGCTTATGTCCAAGTGCAGCTTAGAAAGGTCATACTCAGAGCTTTAATAGACTTGATTACTGGCTGTTACTGGGTTATGAAGTGAGTGGGAAAAGAAACAACAGTGAATATTTGTGTTTCATTTACCAAAAAAATTCTTCTGGACCCCTTTACGGAATGATGATGAAATTAATTCTGACTCAGATATATTTTAAGGGATTAATTTTTTTAATAAAATATATGGCAAGTACAGAATTTGGTGCTCATGAATAGATCTTCCCAGTAATTTGAGTATAGGATGCAGTTATACAAAATCTGTGCGTTGGACATTTCATGACCTTTCTCCTGTACTCTTGTTCTTGGGATAGATTAAATTTAGAATCTGAAAATAGCAACAGCAATCCCAGGCTTCTTGGGGAGTATTGTGTGGTTCTACTAAAGTACATGATGAGTTATTCCCTAAGGAAACGGACCATTTCTGAAATTCACTAAGGTAGACGCACACTTGTGTTTGCATGGAACAACAGTGACATCCAGTGCTAATACAATCGATGTGAAGAGCCTGAAATAATAACATCACACCATCTCTTGGTAAATGACAACATACGATGACAAGGGAAATACGGTTAAGATGAATGTCTTCAGTAATATCTTCTAACAACAGGGGCAAATAGCATTTAAGGTTAGAGAGAACATTCACGTAGCACACTCTAGCAGAGAGCCATATGCAGACTTCTGTTTCATTTCCAGTGTCACTTCTGGGAAATACTGGCAAGGCACTCAGACCCTCAGCACCCACTCAGTTTATCTCTTGGCACTCTCTCTTCAGTTTTGCTTCTGTGAGATAGTGGCAGGGCCCTTGAACTCTCAACACTCTTAGTTTATCTTATAGTATTCACAGTTTATCTGTAAAACAGAGATGGTGATGTCAGTCCACCATTTGACCACAAATGTCTCCCGCTCAGCAAAAATTACTTTGCAGTTATCTCTTCTCCAGGTGGGAGATGACTAGTCAGAGACATCACCAAACATAGAGAAAAGTCCGAACTGCTTATAACTTTACTGGGATTATTTAAGGCTTTGTTATAGGCTGTCTTCTTGTCAGAGTCAGTCCTCGGTGTTCTTTCTATCACAATAAGCATTGAGAAAGCAACCTGTGGTCTATCTAGTTTTTCATACAATAACATTGCCCTGTGTTGGGGAAGAACCACCTTCTGAGCTACATTACAAAGCTTTTGTCTGTTTCCCTATTTGTCTGACTTCAGCAATATATATTTCGCCTCAATAACTATCCTTGATCAATCTATTACAAGCAGGCACAGTGCTAGTCCCTCCTCATATATTATCTTTCATTTTCACATTATCTGTATAGGGCAGAGTTTGCCTCCATTATACACATGAGAAAAATGAAGCTCAGAGGGGCTCAATAATTGGCCCACACTCACAAATATGGTGAGTGGGAATTTCAGGATTTGAACCCAGACTTTCTAACACCACTGTGCCCTTTGTGCAAATGGAGTGCAGAGTCCTGAGCTATGTAGGTCCCATTTCAAGGACACTTGGAGACCACACAGCTGGGTCTCTCTATTGGTAAGAGCCCTAGATCTATTTACAGGTATTTTTTTTATTATTATTTAATACTTTCACATGTGTGTGACACATGAACTACATGAGTTTTCAAGTAAATGTTAATCTCCTTTACAGCAATGATTGTGGTTTTATCTTTTGCTTTGTCATTGGGCTGACCAAATATTTTGGATATATATCAGGTCTGCCCTTTATATCTGTTTTAAATGGAAGGATGAACCCAATATGGCTCTCCTCTCAAGTTTTGATCCCTTTTATCTCCTTTCCCTTTATTTACTCAACTAGACTGGTGCAATTAAGTTTTTTTAAGAAAGGGAAGTCATGTGGCAACTTTTTATTTTTATTTATTTATTTTTTTAAGAGACAGGGTCTTGCTCCATTGCCCAGGCAGGAGTGTAGTGGCATGATTACAAATCACTGCAACCTTGAACTCCTGGGCTCAAGCGATCCTCCTGCCTCAGCATCCCAAGTAGATGGGACTACAGGCATGCACCAATATGCCTAGCTAATTTTTATTATTTTTTGTAGAGACAGAGATCTTGTAATATTGCTCAGGCTGGTCTTGAACTCCTGGCCTCAAGCAATCGTCCCACAACAGTCCAAAAGTGCTGGGATTACAGGTGTGAACCACTACATACAGCCTGTTTGGTAATTTCTACTTGGATTCTATGCAATTTTGGGTTCTTCAGGGACCCAAGTCTTTTAGATCTCTGATTATACACAGTAACTAGTCCAATGATTTAGACATTGTAGAGGCTCATTAAAAGTTGGACTTGAAGATATATTGGGTTTTCTTCTGTGGATTTTAGCTAATAAGGATAGCACTTTCATTTCCTAGAGGCAGAGAGAAAGCCTTTATTTATACAGTATCTCCAGTTCCCATTTCCTCAGATGAATTAGGCTTTGTGTTCTGAAAAATCAACCGGTCTCTGTTTGCCCAGGAAGAGAAACCCAGTGGAAGAACACCTATTTTTTTGTCTTGTGGAGGGATCCTGGGAGGATTCAAAGCACCCAGTAGAGAAAGAGGGACCTTTGGCAGGATCCGAGGCAGAATTGAATATACTAGTGAGCACATAGTTTAGCATAGCACATAATGACTGGATGACCCAAATCCATCTTTTTTTTTGTTTTTTCTTAGCAGTTGGTGAGGCAAAACATGGGAAGATACAATTGGGGCAAGAAAAACCATCTTTATTTCTGCTAAACTACATACACACCGAGAGCAGGGACCATGTCTTGTTGACAACCGAGTACAATACATAGATCTTAGTACAAAGACACATGCAATGCTTAGTAAAATTCTTTTAGTAGTTAATAAGTTAATTAATAAATGAATATATTAGTGTTTTGTGGAGACTTTAACTTGGAAACACTAAAAGGGCTCAAGGTAGAGTCCAGAAGAGGAAACACCCAAATAACTGTTCCTGAACACCTGAACACTGTCCAATACAGTAGCCACAAGCCACAGGTGAATATGAAAATTTAATAAATAAACTTTGAACTCTTGTTCTTTGGACTCACTAGCCACATTTCAAATGTGCAATAGCCACATGTATTTAGTGTCTACCATAAGGAACACTGCAAACATAAAACATTTCCATCAATACTAAAAGGTCTATTGGACAAAGTTGCTCTAGGGAACAAAGTTTAAGGAACTTTTGTTCTTAAAGGTTTTTTTCATTTTAATATCCATCCAATATGCTCACAAGTAAGAACATATTAAAGGCCCTGGTATTTTAAGAGAGTTCTGGAATAAATAATATTCATTTGGCTGAAGAGCATCATGTGTTGTATTTTACCACAGCAAAAACTAAAACAAAACCTGTGTATGAGGAAAAACTGTAAGAGAGGAAGCAGTCCTCCACACATTCCCTGTTCAGTTGGTCCAGTCTTATTGGCATTGGGTTCTAAGGACTCTGAGTTTGCCCTTTTGGGACTCCTAGGATTGGGAACAAATCTTTTCATTTCTAAGAAAAACATAAAAATGAACTTTTCTTTCATTAAATTTGATTGGAACAAATTTAGAAGATCAAAATAAAGTATAAAGATTAAAATCACCAATTATTTTACTCCTAAAATAACCATGTTTTAGAATATATTCTCTATCTTTTTTTCTGTAGACTTTTACTTGATAGATGCAACATATCATCAGACATTTTCCAGGTTATTGACCTTTAACATCCTTCTGCAACATCTTTTTAATGGGGGTGTTGTATTACATTAGGTAGATATATTATAAATTACTTAACCACATCTTGTCATTAAACATTTAAATAATTTTTCTCTATGTCATGAAAACACATATAATAAACATCCTTGCACAGAGAGTTAGCATACATTCTGAAAATCATTATGAAAGCTAAGAATTCTGGATCAAATTATAAGCAAAATTTTAAGCCTTTTTTATACACATTACCAAATTTTCCCTCTACATTCCTACTTAAACATGAAGTGGGGCACTGAATTTTTTTCTAGAAGCATTGCTTTTCTAACAAACTAATGTAGAAATGGAGAGTTCAGCTTGGAATATATTCATAATTTGATGATGATATGTTGGGGGCTGGTGAGAGCTAAGGAATTTTGCAAAAAGAAGTTTCTTGGATCAACAATTGAAAAACTTTGCCATCATCACTCTAGGGTATGCTTTCTCTCCAGAATAATATGCTTAGTCAGCATCTTTGAGTGTCTGCCAACTTTCTTTGGCACTTTTGAATCCCTGGGGCAAAAAGACATGTAGGTTAGACACAGGGAGACAATACAGAGCTGCTGCCTCTTATTTTTAAAACCCCTACCAGGTAATTTATTAACATATCTCCAATTAATTTCCTAAGTTTACTCCATGTTTTACTACTAAGGTGACATATTTTTGTTATTCTGGTGATAAAATTATTCAAGCCTTCTTTGTTGTATCCTTAGTCTACCCTCAAATCCAGTTTATCTTCCTCAGAGACAATAACTGATACAATGACTCAGTGTTCCCATTCTCCCAAGTCTCCTGTTCAGCAATACTATTGCTCTGGCTATTTTCTGAGTTCACATTTTTAACAGTTATTGAAGATAAACCTTGAATAATACAGTGGGTAAATGCACAGACTCAAGCATTTTACTGGTTTCAAAGCTTGGCTCTGTTACTTACTAATCCTATGACTTTGGATACACAACTAAACTCTGGCTTCACATTTCTTATTTGTAAAAATGGAGTAAACATGGTACTTGCTTTGTAGAATTGTTGATATATAAATTAATGTTTATAAAGTGCTTATGATTAATGACTGGCCCTTAGTGGGTATTAAAAAGTATTTGTTAAATAAAAGAAGGTAATCTATTAGAATTCTATTTTGGTTTTTGAAAATTAGTTTTAATTTATTTTTATTGTGTATATTTAAGGTATACAACATATTATAAGATACATATAGTAAAATGGTTACTATAGTGGAACAAATTAACATATCCATCAACTCACACAGTTACCCTTTTCCACCCACTTCCTTGCAAGAATAGCTATAATCTATTCATTTAGCAAAAATTCTGAATACAGTATACTATTATTAACTATAGTTTTAATGGTGTATATTATATCTTTAGATGTGGTCATCCTACACATTTGTTATTTTGTATCCTTTGATCATCTCCTCATTCCCTCTTCCCTCCACCCCCTCAACCCTGAGCCAGACAAACATTGTTTTATTCTCTATGTATTTAACTTTTATTTTTTTAGATTCCACATATAAGTGAGATCATGCAAATTTTTTTTTATGTGTCTGGCTTATTTCACTTAACATAATGTCCTCCCAGTCTATTTATGTGTGGCAAATGGTACAAACTCCTCTGTTTGTAAGGCTGAATAATATTCTATTATAAATATTATTATATCATAATTATATATATGGAATATATATAGAGAGAGATATCACAATTTTGTTATCCATTTGTCCATAGATCCTATATTGTTTCCATATCTCTACTTTTATAAATAAATGCTGCCACGAACAGGAGAGTGCAGATATGTTTATGAGATGGTGATTTCATTTCCTTTGCGTATATACCCAGAAGAGGGATTGTATGGTCATATAATTTTTAGTCATCTTCATTTTTAGTTTCTTTACTAATCTCCATACTGTTTTCCACAATGGCTGCACCAATCTATAATCCCACAAGATTATACAAGATTTCCATTTTCCACACACCCTCACCAACACTTGTTATCTCTTGTGTTTTTGATAATAGCTATTCTAACAGGTATGAGATGATATCTCATAGTGGCTTTGATTTGCATTTCCCTGATGATTAGTGATGTTTAACACTTTTTCATGTACCTGTTGACCATTTTTATGTCATTTTTGGAGAAATGTCTATTCAAATCCTTTGACTATTTTTAATTGGAATGTATGTTTTCTTGCTATTGGGTTGTATGAGTTCTTTATAAATCTTGGATATTAACCCTTATGTGATATGTAATTTGCAAATATTGTTTTCCAGTTTGTAGGTAGGCTTTTCCTTTTGCTCTTGTTTCCTTGCTGTGTAGAAGGTTTGCAGTTTGATGTTTAATCCCATTCATTTATTTTCACTTCTGTAGCCTGAGCTTTTGGTATGATATCCAAGAAATCACTGTAAAGGACAATGTCAAGTAGCTTTTCTGCTATGTTTTCTTTTAGGAGTTTTATAACTTCAGGTTTAACATTTATGTCTTTTATCCATTTCGAGTTGATTTTTGCATGTATTGTTAAGATAAGTGTCAAATTTATTTTCTTTTTTCTTTCTTTCTTTCTTCCCTCCTCCCTTTAACCTGCCCCGCATATGGAAATCCAATTTATTGAACAAATGATCCCTTTTCTTCTTTGGGTCTTTTTGGTGTCCTTGTCGAAAATTAGTTGACTATATATGTTTGAATTTATTTCTGGATTCTGAATTCTGTTTTACTGGTCTATGTGTCTGTTTTAATGATAGCACCATACTGTTTTGATAACTATAGCTTTGTAATATAATTTTAAACCAGGAAATGTGATGCTTCCGACTTTGTTTTGTTTTTGTTTTTTCCTGCTCAGAATTGGTTTGGCTATTCAGAGTCTTCTATGGCTTCCATACAAATATTTAGGATTGCTGTTTCTATTTCTTTGGAGAATGCCATTGGGATTTTTAGATAGTATTGGTATTTTAACAGGGAATATTTTCTTAAGCCTTTATTTCCATCTATCAATGTTTTCAGAGCATTTTTGTGTCTTTTTCTGCTCACCATTCAGATTTTATTGCTTTTGTGTCTTTGTAATAGGTTTCAAATGACTTTTAAAAATCTGCAATTTCCCCCTCATATTTTTGATTAGACTTTTAGGATTCTCTTGCCAGAACCATTGAAACTGAATAACAAAACAAATCATAATATTAATTATTGGTAACACTATTTGAGCACAATTATGAACCAGAAATGATAGTAAGAACTTTACATAAAAATCCTCACAAAAACCTTATAAAGTAAGTGTAGCTATTATCCCCATATTAAATAAGAGACCTGAGAGATTAACCCACTTTCCCAAGGTTATACAAGTAGTGGCAGAGCCAGGATAGAAACTATATCTTTTGAGCTTTTTCATTCAGTTTCAATACATAGGCAGCTCAAAAATTTTGTCTACCTGTTGAGTAGTCTCCCAATGAGATGCATCTTCTGTTGATGATGACAGTAATATTACCTAAGTTGCTCTTGACTGAGAGCCTGCTATCATCAAGTGCTTCATTTCATTTAGTCCTGTCAATGTTTCTATTTGCTGGCATTTTCATCTCCAATTTACTGGTAAGGAAGTCAGGGCGATTAAGTTATAGCTCCCAATTGCAGCTGGTAAGTGTCAGTGGCTGTATTTATTACCTAGATCTATCTGTCTTCAAGATTTTATGCCATGTTGTCTCACCTAGGATTCCTCAGTTCCATATAGATTTTGGAAAAATAAATGTTTCTACTGAGTATGTGTTAATGTATATATGTTTATAAGGCTGGATTAGGAGGAATATGTAGGATGATCTTCTAGAATTGAAGGGGTGTATCAACAGAATCACAAGTTGTGCTAACAAGGGTTACACTATTGTGGTTTTTCCATTTATGAGTGCAAAAATCAGGAAAACAGAGTCCAACTGCAGGAGGCCTATCTTTGCTATTAGAATAAGGGGAGGGGGATGGTGAAAGACTATAGATCTAGTTTATTGTTTTGTTGAAGCATTAATATTCATCCTTTACTGCCAGGAATGCTTGTGAAGCTCAGTCACTCTAATTTAAAAATGCTTTTGAAAAGGGCTCCACACTGTCTGCTCTGAAATGGGACCTTGCTATTCTTATTTGTAAACTGTCAGCATGAGGCAGGAACTAACCATCAGTAAGATTTACTTTTACAAAAATATAAAGTGATTGGAAAACCCCAAACATTTTTAAGTCTAACTTCTTTCATTCCTTTCAGTTCCCTTTTTCTTCTGCTTTATAAAAACATTATAGCATCCTCTGGGGAGTGTCCATTCATTGTTGGTTGATTTTCAATTCTTAGATGATGTATTCAATTGCTGTGTTTGCAGAATAAGTTCATGAATATATGTTCTAATAGAACCAAGTAGCATTGCAAGTTTTTTCTCCTCACTCTGAAAGAGTGCCATGGTATTTCAGATGAATGCTTTCTGGATTTTTTCCCCTCATCTCAATGCACCAGAGAGCCGGAAAATGGAATCAATGTTATATTAAACTGGGATTGAAGACAAAGATCTGTCTTGCTAATTATTTGGTATCCCCATTTCATGTGTGGTCTCCTTAGTATTTACAAATGCAGAATGACTTTCCCAAAAGTGGAGACATCGTGCCTGCAGAGTGGAGGAGAAAAAAAGATGAACAAGTGTTAGAAATTAAAAACAAAAAACTGGGTGGCTCAGTCAGTATCGGTAATTAGAAGGCACCACTGAAACTTCAATCCACAAAGGCTTATCTTGACTCATTTTAAATGCCTATTTGGCCAGATGTATGTTGTCTGTAGAACCACACATTTCAGGAAGTATGACATTTGCATTGGCTCTGTGCAACAGCTCACACCCTTCCTCCATCATACAGTCTACTGCAAACCCGAATAGATTGAAACATTTTTTATGTTCAGAGAGGGAGAAACTGGACAGCACAGGAATGTGGGCATTTACGATTCTTTTGGCATAGGAAGAACATACCAATAGCACCCCCCTGGGCAAATAATCAGCTTTTAAAGGAATTTTAGCCTGAAATGAGCATCACTGCTTTCCAGAATAAAGAACTCACAATTATCTCTCATGCATGAATTCTTTACAAATTTCCCATCATTCTCCTTTTCTTTTTCGATCATGATATCATGCAAATTCTTCTTGTAGGTCAAATGTTACACATTGGTTCTGGGTCAAATGTCTAAGATTGCTGGTTTCCTAGTGTGTTTACCAGTGTGAGTCTTTAGAAGGCAGGAATGCCTAGCAAATATAGGTATTTGTTAAATGATTGAATGAACACATGAATAGAAATAATACTTAATTTTTACTTTTCAATATACTACTTACATAGAGAGGCACTAAAAATAATTTTTAAAATAATAAATAGATTCATTATACTTTAGGAAAAAGTTAAGCTACCACAGTTGAAAGTATAGTCATTTGCCAAATTTTCAAACAGGAAATAGAGAGAAATGTCTTAGAAAACTTTGGAGAGCCCGACACAGTGGCACATGGCACTGTAGTACCAACTACTCAGGAGGCTGAGGCAGGAGGTTCACTTGAGCCTAGGAGTTTGACTCCCGCCTGAGCAACAGAGCAAGACCTCATCTCTGCAAAAATAAAAAAATTAAAAAAAAAAAAAAAAGAGAAATCTTTGGAAGCTTTTGTTTTAATAGACAAAGGAAGAGAAAGGTCATGGTATTTCATAGTCAAAAAATAAAAAAGTGATTAATATATTCTGAGCTTTGCAAAATTATCTACATTTAATTCATCTAGTGCATTTTTTCTGATTGACTTTTATAAATTATTTATAGTAGAATTTGAAGTGGGAAGAAATTATAAAATGTGGTAAAATTCAACTCCTTTCTTTAAGAAGCTTAAGATTTAGTTTATGTAGGGATATATAAATATAACCTCTAGACATGCCTTGATAAATGTTATAAGGTTGATTAATTCTTAGAGAATTATAGAATCTCACAAAAGGAGACCGCAGTGTAGTGACTAAAAGCCTGGACTCTGTAAACACTTTTCCTGGGTTCAAGTTTATCTCTCTCCTTCCTAACACGTAGTGTCCTTGGGCAAGGTATAAATCTTGTTTCTTAATTTCCTCATCTGTAAGGTGGGTTTTGATTGTAATAGCAGCTATCTCAGGGGACTGTAGTGAGAATTAGGTGACTTTATGTATTATTATATATAAAGTGTTTAAAATAATGTCTCAGTTCATTTAGTGTTGCTAAACAGGGATACCCGAAGCTGGATAATTTATAAAGAAAAGGGATTCGTTTGGCTCGTGGTTCTGCAGACTATACAAGAAGCATGGTACCAGCATCTGCTTCTGGTGAAGACTTCAGGCTGCTTCCACTCACAGCAGAAGGAGGAAGAGGAGCTTGGAGTGTGGGGAAATCACAAGGCAAGAGAGAGGAAGCAGCGGTGGGGGAGGCACCAGGCTCTTTTTAACAGCCAGCCCCCAGGTGAACTAACAGAGTAAGAACTCACTCATTACCATGAGGACTCTGTTCCCACGACCTCCCATTAGACCCCATCCCCAACACGAAGATCACATTTCGACATGAGATTTGGTGGGATAAAACAAACCAAACTATAGCAAATGCTATCTAGAAATACAGTACAAAAGATTGATGACTCTGTCTGACCAGAGTAAATAGATGTTTGCCTGGAGCAGAAGAAGAGGAAGGGCAGTGAAGAGGCATTGCACTCGCAAGGTTCAGAAATTAAAAACATGGATGCTTGAAGAGTTATAGAAGTTTAAGGGAGTTGGAGCACATGATTTATGTCTCCAGCCTGAGACTGTGGCTGTAATGGAAAGGCAGACAGCTGGTAGATTGATTCTTAATCTGCGAACTCTCCACAATGAAGCTCTTCCCATGCAGTTACTATACATAGGCAGCAGGATTGCTTGAGCCCAGGAGTTTGAGGTTACCACACATAGGCACTTGCCAACTTTTATTATAATAAATGATCCGGTTGGGTTGTAGTTTGAAATGTTTTTTCTTGGGGTGCTCAGGGCCAAGAAATGACCAAACACATCAAAAGAAGGCTGTTGCAGCAATGTGTATAGCTAGCGTTACAGCTCTTGACCAGGATAAGAACCAATCGGCACAGGATGAGTCAGAAAACAGTCTTTATTCTTCCACAGCAGGCTCAGCACACCTAGAGTTACAGCTCTCTTCGAGTCTTCCTATCTTCTGCTCCCCTTCCTTGTTCTCCTCCTGCTTTTATACCCTTGGTAGGGCTCAAAAAGCGTCCAATCAACTACAAGTGTTAACATCCAATCAACATCAAGCTTTAACATCCAATCAACAACAAGCTTTAACATCCAGTCAAAAACAATGGGATTCAAAAATTACCCAATCAGGATCACGCAGGCAGCGTGGCCGGAAACAGGCGGCAGCACGTGGGCCGGCCACATTCGGGCACACGGGCCCCAGGCATGCGGGGCCCTGGGCAGCTCTCTGCTGAGGGTCCTTGCCCCAGCAGCATGCCCTCCAATTGGCCATGTGCAATACTGGCCTGCAGAGATGCCCAGCGACAGGGAGGCGGCAAACGCCGGCTGTGGCGTTCTGGCGCCCCACATTTTCCATGTCAAGGCAAGCACTGAAATGAAGTTTATGGAGGAGAGAAAGACAGAATTATAGATTGAGAGCAAGATATACGTTTACAGAGTGAGAAATATATGCCATAGATGACCACTGAACCCATTGTCATAGCAAAAAAAAGAGTGAGACCTTGGTTATGATCTGGGTCTTGTTTTAGTGTCCGGATAGAGGCCTCCCCATGGCTCAGATATCACCATGAAACCAGTTTGATTGGGGAATTGGGAGTTAAATGACCTGAATCTTACTACACACACAGATTTCCCATGAGCCTCCCTGAAAGCCCATTGTGTGTGGGAGGGTGAACTGCAATGGCACCCACGATCATTCCTAGAAGACCTGGAATCCCTTACTTGCCTTAGTAATTAATCTGTTTATTTTAAATTACAACAGATATTTTAAAGTATTCAATCTGCATTACTTCTTAGTGCACTTATTGAGTTTATTTACTCTTACAAATTGTTTTGTTTACTTTAAAACTGTATTTACAATCTTTTAAATAAGGAGTGTACAAAGGGCAAAAGAGAGGAGTTCGGGCGGTTCCAAACCAGGGAGACTACATATCTTTTTCTCCTGGTTAGATTATAAGGACATCTTTAACCCTTCCAGATTCTTGGGGTTCCTTTGAGCACTGTCCCTGAAACCAAGAAATATGTGGTCTCCTGTGCAGAAAGAGGTGAACTAACATTTCTCCTAAAAGGAGCAATAGGCCCATATCTCAACAAAACCTCAGGAAAGTCCTTGGAACAATGTGATCAGGCCTACCTATGGGAAACCTCTTAAATAAAACCTATGACTTCCAGCACAATCAGCTTCCCATTTAGCTAATGGCAAAGAACCTGTCCATGCTGGGTGGAAGCCCCTTTCTGTGTTTAATTTTAAAGCAGTGTTTCCCAATCCCCCTGAAATAGACTTTTTCCTCTGATCTTTGGGGAGGTGAGAAAGAATGACAATGTAGGGAATTTTCCACATAGTTAACTTTGAATTTAAAAGATAATAATTTACTCTAAAATTATTATCGTTCTTTTTTGTTCTTTAAATTTCTTTCTTTCATTAATTTATGGTGACAAAGATGGTAGTAATTCAAAATTTTCTCAAAATATAAGAGGCTGATATCCTTATGCCATCTGCTTTTTAAAATTTTTACTACTTGGCAAATTCCAAAAGTCTGGGAACTTCCATTCTAGAGAATAACCAAATAGTCCTAAACTTTTCACAAGTTTTCTTGGAGGAAGGCTTAATAGAAGATACTAAAGCAAGATACTAGACTTTTTTTTTTAATGTGCTTATCCCTAGAAGTCTATTTAAACTGAACCATTTACAATAATATGTTTTAGAATTTTCTGTACATACCCAATATGAAAAGCAAAAACACAACTTCTTTTTTCTTTTAAAAATGAACTACATGTACATAATTTTACACCTTTGCTTCAAATATTCACTAAATTAGAAATGCCATCCTTTGTCTTTGCCTGTGGAAGCCCACATGTCCTATTATACCTAATTCAAAGGCCTTTTCTTTCATGAAAACATCCTTGATTGTTTCCTCATTTTTCTTCTCAAACTTGGGAATGTTTAACCTAAACCTTCCTTAGATTATACTGAGTGCTTTTTAAAGAGATAATGCCAAGTATGGCACTCTTAGGAAGCAGTAGGTAGTTATATTATTTTCCTAGGGCTGCCACAACAACGAACCAAAAACGAGGTGGATCAAGACAACCAAAATGTATTGCCTCACATGTCTTGAAGCTAGAGATCTGAAATTAAGGTGTCAGTAAGGCTGTGCTTCCTCTGAAGGCACTAAGGAAGGAACTGTTCATGCCTCTCTTCTACCTTCTGGTATCCTCAGGCATCCCTTGTCTTATAGATGCATCATTCCAATGATTCCAATGATGCATCATCTTCCCTCTCTCTAATCATGTCTCTTAGTATCCAACGTTTACTTTATTATAAGGATACCAGTCATATTAAATTAGGGGCCACACTCATGAATTTATTTTAACTTGATTGCCTCTCTAAAGACCCAATTTCCAAATAAGGTCACATTCTGAGGTACTAAGGATTAGGACTTCAACATATCCTTTTGGAAGGACATAATTCAACCTATAACAGTGGTCCAGAATGATTATTCCATGAGGATCCTGGGAGATTCTGAGAGATGAGGTTGGAAAAGTAAAATAGGAACAGAATGCAAAGGCATTTTTTTGCCAAGTTAGGAGTTTAGACTTATCTAATTTGAAAAGATTGGAAGATATTTAAGAGAGGAGTGATATATTTAGATTTTAGGATATTAATCTATATTGATTCAAGTCCTTGTATTACTCACTCAAGATTTAAAATTCCAGAAGAATTGAAGGTTTAATTGCTATTTTATGTCTACTCAGGTCAGGCAGAAGAAGGACCTATCACCTTGCTGGCTGAAGTTAGAAAGAGAGTTTTGATGCCAATCATAAGCAAATGAGCAAGCAAACAAATAAAACAAAATATAAAACAGTAATGACATTCTTTAACACAAACTGATTAAAAATAGAATTTTATACTAATTCCAATGAAATCCAACCAACCAACTTTACAAGATTGTCAGTATGATGTGATATGTATGTTCTAGTTATTTACTACTGCTAACAAAGTACCTGAAAAGCTTATCAGCTTAAGACAACTACTATTTTATTATATCTCACAATATTAGGTCTGGAATTTGGGCAGGGCTCAGCTGGGTGATTCTTTATCAGCTAAGGTTACTTGGTGGTACTTAGTAATTATGTTGGTTTGGAGCATTCAAGATGCCTATATCATATTCTGTTCACCTGAGGGGAATAATCGAAAGGTTAGAGTCAGCTGGGACTGGTAACTAAGCATGTATCAATGGTTTCTACAGCACAGTGGCCTAAGAGTAGTTCATTGCTTGCATGATAGCTCAGGGCTCCCAGAAACAGAGTTTCAAGAAGCCTGAAGAAGTTGCAAGGTTTCTTGTTATTTATCCTCTAATGCCCAGGATGTAACATTCTATTGGTCAAACAAGTTATAAGGCCATCCTGGATTCAACAGGATGGAAGTTAAACCCTAGCTCTCAATAGGAGGAGTAGCAAAGAATCTGTAACCATCTTTAATCTACTACAGCATGAAAGTTAGTCACTATTAAAATAACTGCTACCAAATGTTTCCACAGATATTTTCGGAGATGCTGTTAAGTTTCTACCTTTATTTACCATATACCCAAGCATGTAAACATTTAAAGTCTAATCTGTTGCTTAGATATAGCTATATCATTATAGTGTTGTATGCTTATGATGGCTAAATAGAGCTAAACCTGTGTACTGGGAAACATAACTCACAGCTCAAGACTTTGGCAACTTTGAATTGATGGAACTTAGTTAAGTAATGTCTCTAAAACATTTTTGTATCACTATATATCCCAATATGATATATACTATACTAATACTATAATATGAGAATCATCAAAATAACGCTGTCCATTCAGACATGTGATTAAAATGATACATATGCATAAGCAGATTTCAATCACTATTTCAACTTTTCTTTAGAAATATGTCATAGCTAAAAAAAAATAAAAATAAAAACAGCTTTGGAGGCATTCCCAACTCCATAATGAGTTGGGAACTAAACTGAGAACATTGGAAATATTTAAAAGCCCAATTCTTGGGTACTCTGCTATTTTCTTAGTTTTACACAGTTCCATAAAACACAAATAGCAGTTTTATTGTTGCCTTTCTGTTGTTTTACAAGCTTAATGTTGGCAGCCAGGGCTACGATGCAGTCAGCGTTTTTAGACAAGCAAGCATGAAAACATTAGACTCAAGAAGAGAGGCGCAGCTTCACTGATATCCTGTAGTGTTTTGTTTCGGGAAATGCCTTGCTGGTGATTATAAAGGATGAAGTCATATATTTCTACCAACCACATCCTACCATTATGGTAATTCTAATTGTAGTGAGCTGTGGAATCAATGGAAGAGGAAAACAAAAAAACTCCTTCCAATAAAATAAGAAACAACAACAACAAAAAGAAAACTTTAAATGTTTGGCAACTTTTGTTTAATCACGTAACATTACTGAAAATAAAAAGGTACATTATAGTTCCAGAACAAAGGAATAGTGGAAATACGATACTTTTTTTGAGGATCTCTGAATATACACAAAGCTATTAGTAGTATTATGGACATCATTGTATCATATGAAGTTATTGTTTTAATAGCCTGATTGGACTCACTGGTAGAAGTGCTGCCTTTCACTAATTAATAATACCATTTACTATATCTCTACGAACTCTTCTGCTATGAACAGCCTATTATTTTCTGATTTTTTACTACTACTAAACCCACAAAATTAGAATTGAAAGGTAAAGTTGGAATCTCTTTGGGACTCATTCCCACCAGTGGAGTCAATATTTGCCAAATGTTGGGTTTAATAAGAGGATAGATACTTGCCTTACAATGGTCTGAATTTGTATATTGGTCCATTTCACAATATCAAGTCAATTAACAAAGACAGGAGATCTTTCCCTTCCTTTCTTCACAGGCCCATCATAAAAATGTATTAGTTTCATTCATTCATGACTTTGTTACCAGTCACTCAGTATTGTGCTGGTATGGAGATTCAAAACATAAGAGAAAAATGTCCTTGACTCAAGGAATTTACAGTAACGTTAAAGAAGAGTATATGTACATAAGAATATTTCAAGTCATGATTTTATTCTTTGAATGTGCTCAAGTGAGACTTTAGATTATTGTTCTTCTTAAGTTTTAAGAATAATTATTTGGGGCCAGGTGTAGTGGCTCATGCCTGTAATCTCAGCATTTGGAGAAGCTCAGTTGAGAGAATCATTTAAGGCCAGGAGTTCAAGAGCAGTCTGGGAAACAAAGTGAGAACCTCATCTCCACAAAAAATTTAAAAATTTAAAAATTAATGAGGTGTGGTGACATGTGGCTGTATCATACTACTACACTGAGCACAACTACTACAGCCTGCACAACTGAGTAAGATCCTTGACCTATTCTTTTGAATCTGTACTATCTTGCAGAGTAAGATTAAATTTTGTTAATCATGTTGAGATTACCATAAATTCTCAATTTCATGTCATTGAATTTACCCATAGATTCCAATAGAATCAAATTTAGCCATTGAGGTTAGCCCCAATTCCAACATATTATTTTATTTTTACACTATGATTATATTTAATTTCCATTAAGGATAAACCTACTTGCAATGCAGGTTATAGTACACCCATAAAAGAAGGTATATCTTATCCATATTAAATGTTTAACATTATACTGAGCTTGGATTAAATACATAAATGCCTGATTAGGGGCTTGAAATGGTTAGATAGTAATGTATCTGAACACCTGCTATCCACAGATGCTTAATGCTGTTGTGAAGAAAAGCTATTAATGCCACAATGGGAAGAATCTATTTCAGCTCCTACATACAAAGAGAAAAAAAATGTAACTCTCTCCTTTGCTATAGGATAGGAGACCCCCAGATTATGGCAAAGATGACAGTCACAAAAATGAGCTAGAATTTAGAAAGAGAAATATAGGTAAAACAAGCAGCAGAAATCTTTTCCGTGGTAAGAAGTAAAACAATTGCCAGCATTTTGTTCAGCATATTGGAGAGAAGCAAAATCTTATAGAATCATTTGCTAAAATGTTATATAAAGTGAATTTTGACAAATTTTATTCAGAGACAGAATAATCTGTACATGGTAACAAAGGCCTTTATGCAAGAAAGCTACAAACTAAGCACATACCCTCCCAGAATAGAACAATATGGGGGACATAGAAGATGGTAAGAAGCTGAACGAAGATGAAGATAAAATGCATTAATGGATCTTACTACAATGGAAACCACTTTAGTCATAATTTTCATGATTTTTTTAATTTGGAGAAAATAAAAATCATCTTCAAACCAAAGGGTAAATACACACACACACACACACACACGAACATGTGCACACACACACACACATGCATATCTACATGTTATTCAGTAGAATGCAAGGAAAAATATTAATAGATTACACTTCCCAGGGGACTTTTCTTTGGTCCCAGGGTCGCACATTGAAAGGGTTTTGGTGAAGCAGTGGAGTACGGCAAAGGAGTCACAAACATGATGGACATAGTGAGATTCCTTTCAAGAGAACCAACTAAATTTTGTTTTGTTTTGTTTTGAGACAGAGTCTCACTCTGTTGCCCCAGATTAGAGTGCCGTGGTGTCAGCCTAGCTCACAGCAACCTCAAACTCCTGGGCTAAAGCAATCCTTACTGACTCAGCCTCTTGAGTAGCTGGGACTACAGACATGCGTCACCATGCCCAGCTAATATTTTTCTATTTTTGGTAGAGACAGGGTCTCACTCTTGCTCAGGCTGTTCTCGAACTCCTGAGCTCAAACGATCTGCCTGCCTTGGCCTCCCAGAGTGCTAGGATTATAGGCGTGAGCCATTGCACCCAGCCTTAACCAAATGTTTTGAAAACAATATTCACAAGTTCCTTCTCTCCAATAGACATATTTTGTGGAAAGCAGAACAGTGAAACTAAGACAGCAGATGTAGAATCAGAAGTTGGAAATTATAACGGAGAAAAAACACAAGGATTTAGAGAAAGTATAGGGATGGCTTTGGATTTTAGGGTAGAAGACCCAGACAAGCATCCATAGATATTCCAGATATTCCAGAATTCTATTTCCATCATTCTCAAAAAAACCCCTGTATACCTAGTGTCTGAATTAAAGAACCTCTATCAGACTAGGTGGTTTCGATCAAATATAATAAAGATTCTAGTTCCCATAGTGAGTCAAACCAGCTAGTTAATTTTTCCAGTTTTCTCTTTTAAAGAATCTGATTCTGCTCCATTTTATATGATCATTTTAAATTTCAAGACATCTTCATGCCTAGACTAGCAAAAACTTTAATTATATAGAGAGACTTAGCATTCATTCGAAACCTGGGAATATTTTATTTTGCATACTTTTTGTTGTATTTGCTGGTTAATCAGATCCCCGAAAAACTCTCATTTTGTAGTCTTTTCTCCTCTTCCTTTTTACTTTAACACTATCTTATATAATTAGATGCTATCCATTATAGAGATGTTTATGAGTAGACAAAAACCCGACAATGACAGAAAATTTGAACTAGATTATATTAAACACAGAAGTGGGAAATTTTGGAAGAATATAACTGTCTTTGTGATGTTTATCCACTTCCAGAGACACTTCCACATGTCCTGATTTGGGGCTCAGAAAAGTTGGTAGGAAATTGAGCCTGTGCATAGAGTCACATCTGAAATTGTGCTGCAGACGGTGTCATCCATGTAGAATCCAATGAGAGTGGTGCTTCAGGGAGTTGGGCAACTCAGTGGCCCGGCCTGGATGGTTCATGCCAGAGGCCTTGCCACTACACAAATATTGGAAAATTCTCTAGGTTTCTGGGTCACAGTGTCCTCATCTCTAGAATAGAAAAAAAATATATGGAGAAATCCCTTCTGAACAAAATACTTAGAGCTATAAAAATGTTAGTTGCTATAATACCATTGTATTTTATACTTGCTTTCTGCAAGAGTTGAAGGTATGTTTTAGATCTGTTGCTGTTCAATTCAGTAGTCACAAGCCACATACGGCTATAAAGTGCTTTAAATGTACCTAGTCCAAATTGAGATGTACTGTAAATATAAAATATACCCCTAAACTTTGAGGATTTCATATGAAACAAAGAATGTAACTATCTCATTAATGATTTTTATAACATGTTGAAATGATATATATAATAATATTTTGACTATTGATTTAAATAAAATATATTATTAAGATTTATTTCAGCTGTTTCTTTTTACTTTCAGAAAATTTAAAATTGCATATGTGGTTCACATTCGTAGCTCACATTATATTTCTATTGTGCTCTAGGCAGATGGTTGTGGTGAAATAGTGAGAAGAAAATGTAGATTTGAGAATAGCATTGATAATTTAGGGTGTCAGATTTTATATTCTTAAGAGTTAAGGATTTTAAGACTTTTGTAAATGTAGTTATGAGAAAAGTAAACTATAATTGAAAGAATGATAAAAGTAAATTCTACAATATTGATTTATTACATATAGCTAACAAAGTATTGAGCTATTGTGAAGGCATTCTTTTATTAGACTAGGGAAAAATAATAATTTTTAGTAAGGATAAATTAGAAACTAAATCAAGAAAAATAAAAAATGTATAACTAGGCATACTAAAAAAAATTGATGTGATAGAGAAATTCAATGCTTTCATCTACTCAAAGTTTGAGGCATTTCAGCTTCTTAAAAATAAGCAATCATGAAATAAATTATAAAATTACAAGTATTAGCCACATAAAATTATGATGTCATACTTTGAATAAGGCATCTTCTGTCTGAAATGACTCCTATAATTTAAAGTTATTTAGTATACATCATATATATGAGGTAGACAGAACGATGTCCCAGCTCCAAAGATGTTCACATACTTTTCTCTAGAATCTATCAATGCTTTATCTCATACAGCAAAGGAAGTTTTGAAGATGTCACTAATTAAGGATTTTGAGATGGTAAGATTATCCAGGATTATCTAGGTGAGTCTGATGTGATCTTACAAGAGTGAAGCAAGAGGGTCAAAGTCAGAGATATGACAACAGAAGCACAAAGGTTGAAGACATGCACTTTGAAGATGGAGGATGGAACCACAAGTCAAGGGACACGGGCAGCCTCTAGAAGCTAGAAAGGGCAAGAAAATGGATTCTTTCCTAGAACTTCAAGAAAGAATGCAGTTCTGCCCATACCTTGATGTTGGCTCATGAGACATTTTGGACTTCTGAACTCCACAACTGCAAGAAAATAAGTTTGTGTTGTTTTAAGCCACTGTTTGTGCTAATTTGTTATAGCATCAATAGGAGAAAAATGCAGTAAATGATTATTGCTAGCTGTTTTGAAAATTATAATTATTTGGACATATTTTATATGTCTTTCTCAAATTGAGGTTATGTCCCGTCTACATCACAAGGTTGCTTTGAATATCTTGTGAGATAAAATATGCAGTGTGCTTTAAAAAGTATAACACTTTATACAAATACATAATATTATTAATGATTTAAATGTAGAATGGATTTAACACTAAAATATTAATATATATTTTCAAAGTTGGGGTTGCTTAAATCTTATTCTGCTGAATAAGAATGCATGGTTACATGTCATGATTTGGGTTTCCTGAGACAAAGATTTGAGTACACTAGTTTATTTGGGAGATGGTCTCAGGAAATTTACGGGGACTAGGAAGGGATACAGACAAGAAAAGGCCACCAATAAAGGGTTGGATTTATTATCTAGCAAACAATCTTACCAGACAGACATTTTTATCCTCATTTTACGGAAGAGAAAAACTGAAGTTTATAGAAATTGTTAACATTTGAAGAATAAGCACTATCTTTAAATCTATTATGTCACTGAAAAAGATAATATGTCAGTTCCTTGCCAGTATCTCCTTGCTCTTACAAATTCAATGCATAATAGCCCAACTTTCAATTGTCAACACTTGCAATTCTTTGCCTGAGGGCTTTTTCTGGCTGCCTGAGACTATTATGCAGGTGTCAAAGAAAAATTGCACAGGACAGGGTTAAACAGGCAAGAAAGACTTTATTCAAGTCTAATGCTACAGTAGTCAAGACTATTGCAATAGTGGAGGCAGATTAAATTTAACTCTCAATACACATGGGGCAGCTAGGAATTTATAGCCAATGTGCAATGTGGGGCTTCAGTGGATTGAATACTAAGAGGGACTTGATTAGGCTCAATGAAGGGAGAAAGAGGAACTTGATTAGATATTGGAGGAGGGAAGAATTCTTGCTAACTGATGTAGCAGAAAGTTTGCTAAAACTGGTCTTGAAGGAGAAGCCCTAGTCAAGAGGAGGACTCAGAAGAGCCTGATTAAAATTTAGTCAAGAAGAGGGTCTTTGTCATCTGTTCCTAGAGCAGGCTGACAGGTACCAGAAGCAGGTATTGATATACAAATACCTGCTCACTCCGAAGCAGCAATCACTTGAAGCACTGTGCTATACAGATTTATATAGTAGAATCAAGTTCAATCAAGTTCAGTTACCCACAGTAGCAAATTGCTAGATAACAAATCCAACTCTTTATTGGTGGCCTTTTCTTATCTGTATCACTTTCTAGTCCCTGTAAATTAGACAATGCATGTGAATCCCAATCATCTAAAATTATTCTCGAATGCTTTCTGGTCTTCAATAGATAAAGTTTGAAATTTCCTTTCAGTTTTGAGTGAAAATAAAGAATTGAAAAGTCAAATTGGATGCACATCAACCATAGATCTCACTAGTATTAAGTTTTACTAATAATTTCATGGAAATGTGAAATTGTGAAGCATAGGAGAAGCAGAGAAAAGCCTGGGACACCTGTGTGGCTACTCAGTCCTCCATTTTGCATCAGACACATGTTCTTTGGTTCACAATAAAATGAAATCTTTAAGTATACATGGGTTGCTCATATATTGAGGATCACTTAGATTATAAAATTATAAAACATCTTTAGTGAATGCACTAGAAAGTTGTATAGGTTGCATAACTTTCTCTTGAGCTCCATGGCTCACACCATAAGCAATCCTAAACCAGGAACATACTGTTAAGAGCATTCCATAGATAAGGATATTCCTTGTGCATGTATCTTCCATCTATTTGCCAAGAGATCCAGTTATTATGCTTCTAAGGACATAAAGATGACCACCTGCCTTATTTATTACTTCAGGAATATTACCATGGTACTCAGGAAAGGAATAGGTCACAGTTCAGCAGGTTTAATTCTTTTCTTCCCAGTTGGAACTAAAAAGACTCTTCCTTTACCATAATTTATCTTGATATGTTTCATTCATAGGTATGGTTACCTAGGACTATAAATGGCAATGTTTATTAAATGCTTCCTATATGTTGGGTATTGTGCCAAGAACTTTACTTGTACTGACTCCTTTTATGCTCAGAACAACCAATGAGGTAAATGTTATTTTGATCCATCTTGCAGATAGAAAAGCTGAAGCATAGGGTGGATAGGTAATATTCTTAAAACCATACAACTGATAAATGGCAGAACCTGAGTTCAAATCCAGGCAGTTTGGATGTAGACCTGGGTTCTCAACCACTATATTATGGTGCCTTATTACATCAGGGAAGCAACACAAAAGGTTCAATAATTCAGACTCTGAACACATATCTATCTTCTTAGTAAGCTCTCCAAAGTAAACATAACTTACTGTATATTCCCATCCAACCAAAATACTATGTGGGAAATCCTAAAAGCAAAGATATCAATTATATTCTTGTTATTAGTCACCTAAATATTACAGGATTAATTGGGAACTACATTTATAATAGATAAGAATATGAAAATGCTTACTATAATAAATATGTGAAAGGTCCTCTAAGATTGATTTTTTTTTTTTTTTTTTGAGACAGAGTCTCACTTTGTTGTCCAGGCTAGAGTGAGTGCCGTGGCGTCAGCCTAGCTCACAGCAACCTCAAACTCCTGGGCTCAAGCGATCCTCCTGCCTCAGCCTCCCGAGTAGCTGGGACTACAGGCATGCGCCACCATGCCCGGCTAATTTTATATATATATATATCAGTTGGCCAATTAATTTCTTTCTATTTATAGTAGAGACGGGGTCTCGCTCTTGCTCAGGCTGGTTTTGAACTCCTGACCTTGAGCAATCCGCCCGCCTCGGCCTCCCAAGAGCTAGGATTACAGGCGTGAGCCACAGCGCCCGGCCTAAGATTGATTTTTAATGTGTCCAACATCTATTTGTCTTTTATTTCTATACATCTTATTACTATTGATCTAGCTCTAATTTATCTTATCTCATTATTCTGACAGCAACATGATCAGAATAAAAGATCATTAAAGAAAAGAAAACATGGAAATGTCTTATACACTGAAATACGCTGAAGTATTTTTAATAGTCCAAATAATATAACCTACATGAGATAAATATAGGGAATTAAAATGTTTTATATATTTTAGCATTTGTTAACAAAAGACCAATGAGATCTGCAGAGGCAAAAGGAGAATTTTGTTTTCTAAAAAAAAAGAAAAAAGAAAAAAGAAATCTGCAACAAATTAGGGAGAGGCTATAAACTAAAAACTGCTTTGAAGAAAAAAGGGAAGGTCTGGCTTAAATAAGGAAAGTTCTTGTCTAGGTTTTCAAACAGGTCCATTTATGCAAATGAAGGATTCAAACTTCAAATATTCAAGCCCTGATTGGGTGATTTCCAAGACCTACACCATAAGTCTCTCCTCAAGAGTTTCTTTCAAATGGCCAGTAGGGGAATGGGGATGCTGGGGAAATTAGGGTGCTAATTAGGGTGCTAAATTGGGGTGCTTCTGGCTCAGTTTATCTTGGCTCTAGCCACAGGAATTGCTCTGGCTCAGGGATAAAAAACAGGATACTTGTCAAGAGCTGCTCTCCCTGCCTTGCCTCCCCAGAACCCAGGGGAAATGACTGCTTTGTCCTACCCTGCCAGGGAAGCCTGGCTCTACATAGGTTCAAATTTAGAGCATGTCTACCAGCCACAGTGAGTCAGTCCATCTTGTCTGGAGAGCTTTGGGGTCCTGCTTTATACAGTTTCATTTCACACATTCATTCACATGGCAAATATTTACTGAGTTTCCACTATATGCCAGACATTATTTAGGGGCCAGAGTAGTAGTAGAGAACAAAACAGCCAGTATTCCTGCTCTCATGAAGCTTATATTTTGATGAAGGTGGGGTTGGCGATATAGTAATAGATAATACACAACTCAATGAAAAAAATAAACAAGAAAAATATAGCATTGAGTGCCAGGAAAAAAATTAAGCTAGAATGGTATGGTAATGAATTACTGGTGGCTACCTTAGAATAGGTGGTTAGGGGGAACCTCACCAAAGTGGTAACAAAAGCTAAGGTCAGATTGACAAGAAGGATCCAGCCAAGTGGAGAAACCAACGGCCCAGAACCTTCTACTGATGGTGTGAAGGCCCTGAAGAGTCCACTTGGAATGTTCTAGGGACAGAGAGAAGGTCAAACTGGCTGGATGGTAAGAGGGTAAGAAGACAAGAGAGTGATAAACTCAGAAAGTGAGGTGGAATCTAGTTCATATTGGGTTTTAGAAGCCTAGGAAAATTTAGATTCTTTCTCAGTGTGATGGGACACCACACCGCAGTGGGGTCTGCATTTTAAAATGATACACGTTTTAAAAGATCACTCAGGCTGCTATGTGGAGAAAGGATTATTGAGGGTGTCAGTTGGACTGGGTTTGGCTTCATGTAGTAGAAAACCCAACATAACAGCTTAAATAAGATAGATTTGTTTTTTCTTTTTCTCATATAGCACAACATCTGGAGGTAGGCAGTAGTCCGAACTGTTGTAGATATGTTTGCCACTTCTTCATGGTCAACATTAGTCTTAGATATTAGGCCTTTAAAAAATCTCAATAGAAAGAAAAAGGGAGCCCAAAGGAGAGGAAAGGCTGTCCTCACTGAATTATGCCTTTTTTAAGCAGTCAATTCAGAAATCTCACCTAAAAATTTTTACTTACAATTTATGGGTTAGTAGTGTATATGTGGCCAATGCACAAAGAAGACTATTTTTGAGTTTTGAGTGAAACACATTGCTGCCTCCATCACAATTGTGGTTACTCATCTCTCTAAGTTTGTTTTCTTGCCTGTAAAATAATAATAAAAAAATAAGAACAATAATAATGATAGTTACTTTATTATGGTGAGATTAAAGGTCTAAATGAGATGATGCAATAAGAACATTTAGCACAATGCATGGCATGCAGTAAGTGCTCAATAAATGCTATTTATTAGAATGTAAGCTTCATGAAGGCAGGAAACAAATCTGTCTCATGCAGATACTCAATAAATATTTGTTGAATTTTGAGAAAATAAATGCAGAAGGTCAATTCTTATGGAGTTTACAGGGTATGACTGTGGTTGTACCACAGTGAGTAGAGTGTATACGTTTGTGTTAAAAATAAACACATGAGGAAAAAAACATCAACAGAGTGCTTTACAAACATATAATTAACTAAGCCCAGATTAAACTCACATTGCATTCTCAGGATTTTTGGAAGAAAACTCATTGCTGGTAATGTTGTCCCTGGAATATTGCCAAGATTCAAAAATACCAATTTGCTTCAAATGACGTTCTGTGAAGACAGGATAATGCAGAAGAAGAATGAATTTAACTGTTAAAATTTAAGGGCTTTAAGTTAGTTTAAAAACAAAAATGAAAGCCTCTGTACAATTTTAGATTCTTTTCACTTTAAGGGAATAATTTATGATCAATTGAGAAAAAAATAATAGTGGATCCTAGTCCCTTTTTACCTGTTAATTACATTCCAAACAAGTGGATATATTTTTTCTTAAGAAACATATCGAAGGAGGAGAGGGGAGGAAAAAAAAAAAAGAAAGAAACATATCAATAGCTCCTTACTTTTCAAGCGATTTTTATGAGGTCTTAATGGTTTTTTTCTGTTTTGTATAGCCACATAAGGAGGGACATTTGCTAGCTTTTCTTTGCCTAAGTCTAAACTTTAAGCCCTATTATTTTAGTCTCACTTTTTTTGTTGTTTCATGCCATCACAAATTCATCTTACAGAAACAAAAATGACAGTCACTGAATAATTGTGAAACAATTACTTATACAAAGCCCAAATAATATAATACATATAAGTTTCTGAAGCAGAGAAGCAAAGGTCTAAGCATTCCTATCTTTTGGGTAGATCCACAAAGAAAGTCAAGCTTATCAGGAAGCTCTTGAAGATAATGCAAATGAATTTAGGTACTGTAGCTGACCATGAGGAACCACGAAAAGGATTCTGAGGAAGGGGATAATGTGTTTGAGTTTTGAGGGTAGGAATATAATTCCACCTGTGTGATGTAGGATGACAGATTGAGGTAGTCATGTGATAAAAGAGGCAGAGGCAACAGAACAGGATATTCAACTGTTCAAGAATCTTGCACTTCTGACTCAGGGCACTAGCAATATAGATGCTTGTGAGTGAATCAATTTAAGTTTTATTTTGATAGTAGGAATCAACTGTACTGAACAGAAATTGGATATGAAGAAGTAAGAAAGAGAAGGAAACAAAGAAGAGTTCTGGTGTCCACAGAAAACAATTAGATTGTGCTATTCACCTGAGCAATGAAGATAGGAGTAAATTTGGGAGGAAACACGATGAGTAAATAAATTTTAAACATGTGAAGCATCCACATGTCTAATAGGAAGTTGAATATACAATGTTCTAAAATTCAAAATATAGGTTTTAGCTGAAGATGTAAAATCTATGGGAACAGAAGACTAGATAAATTGAAAAGAGTACAGAAAACTAACTTAGTGGAGTTAGTGGAACATGGCTAAGAGTTGCAAGTTTGTGGGGAGAGGGGATCGTCTGGCAGACATGGCAGAAGGACTGACCTGTGCAAACACGTAGGCACATAGAACAGCAGAATGAATGTGGGAAAATACGGGGATTTTGATACCAAAGGGATGTGTGTAAGACAAAAGAGGCAGGCCACGTCCAGTTTTTAAAAAGGGAAATCTGGCATGTCAGCTATCCCAAAGAGTTTGAGCTTTATCTTGCAATTAATGGGAAACTATTGAAAGGTTTTTAATGGGAAACTATTGAAAGGTCTTTAGTGGGGAGCGATGTGACCACCATCAGGCTGGTAGCATTTATGATGAATGAAATGTGGGGAGCCTGGTGGGAAAGAGGGAGACTAATTAGGAAGCTCTTGCAATCACTTGGTGAGAGATAACCAGAGCCTTTACCAGGATAACAACAGTGAGAAAGGATGTGAGGACACAGAGCAGACATCTATTTAGAATTGGTTGGCTATGAGGGCAGAAGGAAAGTGAAGGGTCAGGGATGATGCCAGTGTTCTTATCTGAGTAACTGGATGAAGAAATCTCAACATTAACAACTGTGAAAAATAATGGAGGTGGGAAAAAAGAGAGAGACTGAGAAGACCTGGCCAAATAATTAGAAAGAAATGTGAAAAGAAAGTAATGTGGCATGTATATCAAGGGTACATCAGGGTGTTGAGAGTTTCAGGAAGAGGACAGTAGTGCTAAATGCTTTTAGCAGCCAAGCAAGCTAGGAACCAAAAATTTCCCCTCTGATTTAAAGACCAAGAGGACAGTTTCTGGATGAAAGTGGTTTCAGTGGGGTGGTACAGACAGAAGCCAGACTGCTGTGGGAGGAAGACGAAGAGAGGAAGTGGTGATAGTCTAGACATCTTCTTAAAAAGCTTAGAAAATAATAAAAGAGAGAGACAGAGAACAAAATGAGACTATAAAATAAATCCAGCTTTTTTTGACTGGAGTGATAAGATATATATATATTAATACATACATATATCTCTCTACCCATATAACATATCTATACATATATACATATACACACACATACACATATTACCCATTACCCCTCATCAAAAATTATATATGCTAATATCTATTTTTCTATAGATTAAATTCAATCATTAAATATACAATGTGAACAATTGTAAATTATAAAAAGTAAAACAAAATAATATTAAATACCATCATTTAATATATTTTTGAACAATTTAAGTAATAAAAAGGGGTTGTAAAAATGGTAATATTAAATACTAAACAATAATTATTACTACTCTTTTACCTTTTGGGATATTCCAGTTAAATATTATTTTGCCAATTAAAAAAATTAAAAAATATAATTCTGCTTCAGAAGAGGAAGTCCTCCCCCACTGCTTACATATACCATGTGTTATTTATTCTTTAGTAATAGGATAATTATTTCCAGATTCCAATTTAACCTCTGAAGGCCTCTGGAATGTTTACTTTCCATGGGCTTTTGTCTTATTGTTCTGGTGTTAAGTATGTCTTTAGAGTGGGATTCTGGATATCCAGGATGAACATTCATGCAACAGCAGAGACTTCACATCAAGCAAAATAAATCCCCAACAACTTCATGGCTAAATAAAACAAAAATGTTTTCCCCTTGTTTAAAAGCAGGGAATAGCAGCGATGTTAGAGTGAATGATGGTCTTCCACGTCTGTATTCTTAACCATCTCTCAGATGCTTTACTTATTCATTAATTCATCCATCACACAATACTCATTTTGAATCCGTGTCTGCTCTGTGCCAGGCACTGTTTAGATGCTAGGAGACACCTCAAAACAATATATGCAAAAATCCCTTCTCTTTGCAGCCTTTAGACTTTTTTAACCACGAGGTAGGTACCTAACTCTAAATCCTATGTGGAAGCCCTCCATGCCCCACTCAAACGCAGATGCCCCACACCAGACTGAGCCTCTAACCTCTCCCAGGCTCTGGTATCCCACATTGGCTCACGACTCCCTTCTCCATATGGATATTGTCAAAGAAAAATAGTTTAAATGAGGCAAAGTGAGGATTTATCCAGCTGGTGCACATCAGGAAGGACTTAAAGATCAGGTATCTTCCCTAACTAAAGCAGGATTGGAGTTTTATTGGGTGAGGAGAGGAGAGGTGTGTGTGTACTCATGGTCTGGCCCACGTTGAAGTCGTCTTCATCTTTAACTGCTGCAAAACTTTTGGTTGAAATGATTGAGTACTGTTCTGGTTTTCATGGCTCTTTCTTGTGCTCATTGGTTCAGTTGCCTTCTGGCAGCTGTTAGAACAGTTCTTTCAGGAGCTGTTTTTGCAACCTCTGCAGTTTTTCAAGGTTTGGGAGAGGGGAAAGTAGCGAAAAACAAGGGAGGGAGAATGGGGGAAGAAGAAAGGAGAAAAACAGCAAATGAGGCAAGGGTTGAAATAAGAAAAACTGGGATCTGTTTTAATCCTTTCACCATATCCTCTTCACCCTGGTCAGCTCTGACTCTTCATGCAGGGAAGCTTCTGTGTGGATGTTCCTTTCTCTTGATTGAGCTCCAGTAACCCTGAGCCATCTCCCTAACTTGCTATGATCAAGTCTGGCATAGGCACTAGAATGAAGTTGTTCTGAAAGAGAAGAAAGGGAAGGATGGAGGGGGGAAAAAAGATAAGGAAAGGAGAGAAGAGGGAAAAAGGACACTCAACTGCTTCTTTAAATCTTTCAGACCACTGAAGTGTCTCTCCCATTTGTAAAGCTTCAATAGTGCACTTGAGCTTTCACAATATAGAGTTATTTGTTAAGATCAAAGACTATATAGTCAGAAAGATTCAGATTTTAGCTCACACCATGCCACTTACTACATCTTTGCCCTTGAAGAAAATACTCTATCTTCCAACCTCATTATCAGTTAAATACACACACACACAAACACATATGCATATATAATTGTAATAGTGATATTTTTGATGCAATTGACAGAAATCCAGTTCTAACTAGCTTACTCAAAATATTTATTGAGTTATAGAGCTTGAACATTGGAAAGAAAAGCTAGTTTCAGGAAGAATGGGATTCAAGGCCTGGATCCTCCTCAGGACTTCATCTTTTTTCTGTTATTTTTTTTTTTGTGTGTGTGTGTGTGTGTTGCCTTCATTCTATTCTATTGCAGCTGGGCTTTCTAGATGTGCAAGGGAATAAGGAATAGAGGTCTTTGAACTTTCACCTCCCAGCACCAACACCAGAGGGAAATGAATCTTCTATCTATCAGATGAAGCGAGAGAAAAACCTAGGGATGGATGGATACATATTTTGGCCTAGCTTGGGCCACTTGCCCATTCCAAGTCAATCATTGTGGTCAAGTGATTACACATATAGAGCATCATGTGTCAATTATTTTTGTGGCCAGAGTAAGGTTGTCACTTATGTGGGATTGCTAGCCAAACAAAGACAATGGTCACTATTCACCTCATATAATTACTTTATGGATTAAATTATTATAAAAATTCAGTCAGTAATTAAAACACACCCACACCCACACACAAACCAACCTCATACAATTAATTTATGGATTAAATTATTATAAAAATTCAGTCAGTATATTAAAACACACACACACATACACACACAAGAAAAAAAACCAGGACCCAATAGACAACAATTATAAAACATCTCTATTCCTTTTCCCCTTGTGCTTAAAACTACTCTTGGACTAATTTTTTTGTTTTCTTTGTACCTAGATCAAATTTAGGTGGATTGGACAATCTTTTTCTGGTTTATTTCAATCACAAGAAAATCTCATTTAATAATTAAAATGCACGTTTCAAGATAATGTAGTATGTAACTAAAAACTTAATGCAATCTAAAGATTCTATTCACTATTTCCCAAGACATACGGAGGGTTTGTTTTTCTCCTCCTTAAATTTATTCTTTTCATCCACCAGCTAGCCCTGGTTTCTAATCTCTGAATTTTACCTTAAGAGGAACAAGGTAAGAAGGGAAGAGTGGTAGGTACTGTTGTTATATGGTTGACCATATTACTGGGGAATGTATAATAGAATCTCACAGGCTTGCAAGATGTTAAAACTGATTTTCCCATAAAATTTTATTGCAAATTCTTCAGGCATTTCTCTTCAAGAAACTTTCCACTGCTGTTTCACCTATTGAAGTAATGCCTTCTCTGGCTAGTTATTTTTAAGTTCCCTCTCATTTTTTAGCTTTCCTAGTTACCTATTTTTTTTTTTCCTGCCTAGAGTGCAGTGGCATAATCATAGCTCACAGCAACCTCAAACTCCTGGGCTCAAGCGAGCCTCCTGCCTCAGCTTCCTGAGTAGCTGGGACTACAGGGACAGGGCACTATGACTGGCTAATTTTTTCTATTTTTAGTAGAGATGGGGTCTCACTCTTGCTCAGGCTGGTCTTAAACTCCTGACCTCAAGTGATCCTCCACCTCAGCCTCCCCAGAGTGCTAGGATTACAGGCATGAGCCACGGTGGCTGGCCCCTTCTGACAAATCAATTGACCCCCTCCAAATGGCCTTTTTGAATGAGGTCCCTTTCAAGGGACTTTGTTCTTCATTTGGCCCCCCATTTAGTCTGTGGGAAGAGTAAACTGTAGAAATATAATTTTAAGAACATTATAAACATGACTGTCATACAAGTGTACAGTGAGCATACGTGAGAGATTTATTTGACTCATTAATTAAGGAACCAGCAGGATGGTAAAGCCAGTTCAAGGAGTATTTGAAAAAGTTTAAGTGTAGATAGATACTGAAGAAAAATGTCAGAAAATATTTGGTATGTCAGATAGATAATTGATTAATATCCTTCAGATCAATAGAACTGTAACTTTTGGGGTTGTTTTTTCTAGTAGAGAAATGATTCATATCTTTACTAGACAAGAATCTACAGGTAAACATGTAACTCCACAGACTCTGGAAGCTTCATAGCAAACACTGTGACCCCCCCCCCCCCAGATAATTAAATAATTTGCCAGGATATAACATTGAAAGAATTTCCAGTTCTCTTTTTGCATCATTTCTAAGTTTCCTAAAATGTTTCCTAATAGTCTGTTTATTTGGATATTATCAGTAGAAATGCAACCCTGTATGTCTCTTTGTTCTGCTGCCCCAGGAAATCTAGCCAATTGCTGCACTCTAACCTCTGGGACACACATCATGCTAAATATCTCAGATACTTTTCAAATGGCCTGAGGTGGAAAACACTCCCTTTCTCTTCCTTGGGAGGATAGAGAGCCAAGGATACAGCTTGTGCTGTAGCCTGTTCAGCCCAATTGCATACCATAGCCTGGGGATGGGGCAGAACTGCTTTCACTATCTCTCACTTTGTCCTGATAGCATATTGTTCTGGGGTGTGGGAGTACTTGTTATCTGTAAGACCATTTTCATCCTTTAGAGCTTCTGGCAAAGCTTCTAGACAATGAGCTTGCATTTAACACTTTCTTATGCAAAGCACTGAGTTCCAGGACCCAGTGACCCTGAGGCTGAGTGCCTCCCTGCATTGTGTGCCTTAAGAGAATGTATTGCCTCACCCCAGTTCCACCTCCCTTCAGTAGAGTGCCTGGTATTTAATAAGTACTCCATAAATGCTCATAATCTGAATTGTACTACTGTTACTATTGTTGTTATTGTCCAGAGAATAAACAATTTACATTTTTTTTTTTTTTGAGACAGAGTCTCACTCTGTTGTCCTGGCTAGAGTGCCATGGCGTCAGCCTAGTTCACAGGAACCTCAAACTCCTGGGCTCAAGCGATTTTTCTGCCTCAGTCACCCCAGTAGCTGAGACTACAGGCATGTGCCACCATGCCTGGCTAATTTTTCTATTTTTAGTAGAGATCAGGATTCTCTCTTGCTCAGGCTGGTCTCAAACTTGTGAACTCACACAATCTACCTGCCTTGCCTCCCAGACTGCTAGCAGTACAGGAGTGAGCCACCGCCCTCCCCCCCATTTACATTTTTTTTTAACTTGGCACACGTGACCATTTACAATCTCTTGTGAGATTTTCTTTTCAGACTCACCTGGGATTTTATTCTGCCCCACCTGTCCCTTGTGCTTCAGGCTCAAAATAGCTACTAACATAGGCCTTAGTCTAGAGGCTAAGAGCATGCTGTTTGTGATCAGACAGAATCGAATCTGAATTGACCATGCAAATTATCACCTGGGACCTTGGGCAAATGACTCAACCCTTGAAGATTTCAATTTCCTCATATCTAAAATTCATTCATAAGAGATTAAAGGAAATAATGTATTTGAAATGCTTAGTATATAGTACACGCTCCATAGGTGACAGCTATCCTTTTTATGACTGAATCCTTATGTTCGTTTACACTTTCCTGCTCTTGTATATGCTGCTACTTCTGATTCAAATGTTTTTACTTAACTTTTCCATTCATGAGAATTTTACTGTATCTTATAAACACACCTCAGATGTGGCCTCATTTCCCTTTTCTATGGTTCCACACAACTTTTTACATAACCTCTATTGTAGCAATTTTTTCAAATCATAGTATTTTTCAATTTGAAGCCTTTATAGGAATTACAGAATGTGTGTGTGTGTTAGTGTCTGTGTGTGAAAATCTCCCCATTTCACCCCTACTCACCTTAACTCTCACAGCACTTTGTTTTTATGTGTCTTCTATATTTTTATAGTCTATCTTTTGTTGATAAGTTTCCATGTACTTATTAATATCAGCCTCTGTATTGTTATATTGTATTTTGAGGACAGCTGCTCTATTTTATTTATATTTGTTTTGTAATGAACTATACTATGCATTTCATAAATATTTGTTGAATATAGACGTGTATAACAACTTAAATTTGAAAACTATTGACATATCATTTGCAAATTAGTAATAATTCATAATAGATACCTTGCAAATAATTGGTTCCTTTAACACACATAAAATAGCCATCAGTTTATGCATGTTGGCTTTAAGAGCAAATAGGTACAAAAAAGTATTTATAAACTATTCTCACTTTGCAAATGTGGACAATAAGGTTAACTGAGCTGGTCAAAATAAATTATCCAGGTCATAAGTAACTACCAAAGACTCATTTTTTTCTCTCTCCATTGATAAATGAAGCTAGGAATAAATATAGAGATGAGATTTAAAACCCATATACATAGTGCACCTATATTCTTTGGTATGTCTTACATAGTTTACTTTTTTAATCATTTTTGTTTCATTTTAATGGATCATTGGTAGCATATTTTTATGGCACCATTATTTAAGAATCAAGATTCAATTTCTAGTGTCAGTGTTGGATGTGTGATTTGAGGCAAGTTGTTCTCTAGGTCTCAGCTTCTTATATAAATAAGATAACTTTGGTTGAGTTAACTCAGTGCTTCCCAGACTTATCTGACCATGCTACCTCTTATCTTCAAAGCACATATTCACATTCCAAAGAACTAGCTTCTAGAGAATACATTTTACCAAAAAGTATTCTAATACATCAAACCAATAAATTAAATCATATGAAATGAAAATAAGAAGTGAAGTTATTGGAATAACACAAGGTAACTGTTGTTTTCAGACATGTTTGTGCTCCTAAATTATCCAAAGAGAACCCATTAAATGTCTTATCAACTGAAATGAAGTTGCTACCTTAAAGATAAATATATGTAACTCAATAACTTAACTTTTGATTTTAACTATTTAAAAAGTATGATAAAAATATTTCTAATAGCTATTTCCAAAAACACCACAAATACAAAATGTTTGGATACAATCTTAAGAAAATACAGGCCAGGTACGGTGGCTCACGCTTATAACCCTAGCACTTTGGGAGGTTGAGGCAGGAGGATTGCTTGAGCCCAGGAGTGTGAGGTTGCAATGAGTTATGATCGTGCCCCTGCACTCTAGCCTGGGTGATAGAGAGAGACTCCGTCTCTGACAAAAAGAAAAATGAAAAAAAAAAAAAATGTTGTGTGGGAGGAGGTGACAAGTTCAAGGTGAGAAGAATGTGCTCAGAGGCACTGTAAAAGATATGATTACATAGAAAATGGGATCCTGATGGAAAGGTTCATATTACAAATATTGAATCATTGCAAATTCAGGAGTTCAATGTCTTGCCATCAGATTTCAAATGGTTTTATTAGGGGAAAGTTTGATGAGAAAATTATCATTACTAAATCATCTCTATGTGACAGGCACCAAAGTGTAAGCATTTTATAAATATTAACACACTTAACCCTAATCATAACCTCTTGAGGAAGTACATGCTCTTCTTAAAGATAAGGAAGCTGAGGCATAGAAATTATGCAACTTGTTCCAGATTGCTAACAATTAATAAGTGAGGTTGCCAAGATTTCAACTCAACCAGTCTCATTTCACTTAGCGTGAATGTCACTTCAAATAAAGTGACAAACTGGAAAGAATTGCTACAGTATTCTTAAAGGAATAGTAAGGGAAAAATTGCATCATCAATCAGATGTGTAAATGTATCAGAAAGCATCAATAAATAAGTTTACATCACATATCACACATATCAAACTCAGATGGATTAAAAATTAAATGGAAAAATATATAATAAAACAAAAATAGAATTGATGCCACCCCTTGTGAGATAAGACTCTGTCATTCTGAATGCATAAATTAAAATAACAATGTTAACAGAATGTCTCTTATCTGCCAGGCATCGTGCTAAGGCATTATGGGTATGATGGTGAACAATAGAGAACCAGTCTTTGCTGCAAAGGCACAGACATTAACCCAAACAGGCATTAAGCCAATATTTACTTTAATGGCTATATAATCAGTACTTGGTTACTCTGCGTGTTAACCAAGATACCCGACCTAGACACCAGAACCAGAGAAGGTGTCCCTGGGAAAATGACATTGGAGCTGAGATATAAAGCTATGAAGGCAGTACACGAAGCAGCCAGTGTGGAGAGGAAGGTAGAAAGATGTACAGGGAGAAGATTTCAGAAAAGGGAACATCATATGCAAAAGCCATGTATGGACTGGAACTGGGAGTATTGAAAGCTATGATAAAAGCCCAACAAGCCACAGCATATAGTTAGGAGAGTGAGGTAAAATATGTCTGGGGTGAAATTTCTCAGTATAAAAAATATAGAATTTTCAGGACATAAAACTATAAAATTTTTGCATGTTAAAATCTCTTATTCTAAAGTATAAATAACAAATTGAAGAAAAATATTTTTCACAATAGCCTTAGTTATAAAGAGTATGTACAAAATATCCAAGAACTGTACTCAAATCTACAAATAAATGGATCAGAGAAATGAACAGACAGCTCATCAAAGAGAAAATACATAGATTTAATGAAAATGGAGATTAATAAATTATTCAATGGATGGATATATCAAGTTCATACAAATTTAGTAAATAAAGTATTACTCAAAACAAATAAAAATAACTGTAATGAATGCTAGAGAGATAGAAGCTTATTTTAGAAAACATTTTGGCAATATATAGAGAAGTCCTTAAATAATGTAAATATTATTTGATCCTGTGATTCTATTTCATTAATCAATTGATCTATCTATCCATCTATTTATAAAAATCTAACTGGGAATTGATCTATCCATCTATTTATAAAAAATCTCGGCTGGGAAAATCTGATGTCCGGACAATAAGGAGAAAATCTCCATTACAGAAGAAATGGAATAATGAGTAGAACTAAAATACGATACAGAGTATTTAAGAAAAATACATCATTTTTCGCAAGTTAACATACAGGTGATCTCATGCAATTTACAGAGTAAATTTACATTTATTTAGATGGTAAATAAAATAAATCTGATCTATGCATGTGTATAATACACATACCCACACTATCAAGGGAAAATTGAGAAATTACTTGTAATTACTTACCTTTCTAATAACTTAGGCAGTATCAACCAGTAAAAAATAATAGGAAAATAAATTGATGTTCAGTTTCATCTTATCAAAAGCTCTTTTGAAAACAAAATTAAATTTTTTTTTCCTTTTCTTTGAAAAATATTTTGTGTGTGAAGGCAAAGTCTAAACTAGTTACCAAAAGAGAAAAAAAGCTTCTTATTGCCTGGAGTGAATTATATGCTTAAATAGATGGAATGACATTCATGGTAGGAAATTTGTTTCACATTCCTTCTCACTAGAAAATGATGAGCTTTTGTCATTTGTATTTTTCGGGTTAAAAAAAAGAAAAAGCATCAATCTCTTTTTAAAATCCTTAAATGTTGAACTGTACAGATTTCAAAAGAGGATATATGTCCTCTTGTGAGGACCTTAACTAAATACTTGATTTCTCATAATTTGTTCATATTATCAGTAGTCAAATGACAATTTGGAATTAGGGTAATTCCATAAAATGATCTAGATACAAGACAAAGTATGAAAGTGGGTTTTCCCTTATAATGTTCCTCCTGCCTGAGCTTCCTTCTCTATTTAAGCTGCCACCATAGTCCAGACTCTTATCATTTCACAGTTGGATTGTTACAAAACCTTAACTGCTCTTTCTCTACTCAATCTGCTTTACATAATGCCACCAAATTAATTTTGCTGAAACAGATTACTTTTATTATATTTCTATTTTGCTCGAATGCCCTCTATCATCTGCAGGATAAAATTCAAATTATTTTGAAAGACATTCATGATTTCCTCCATTCCAGCCTCAATCTCTCTCCCTTAACCTGTCTCCCACTATTTAACAGCATGAATTTCTCATCTTTATGTTTATCTCTTGTCCCAGTGCATTCTCATTTTGTGCCTTTGTAGTATAGTTCTATTTCTTTCATGCATGGTGTACTTTTTCCTGTGGCTGCTGTAATAAATTACAAAAAACTTTGTAGCGTAAAACAACACAAATTTATTATCTTACAGTTTGGGGTGTTAGAGGTTAACTCAGGTCTCACAAAGTTAAAATCAAGTTGTTGGCAAGACTGCCCTCCTTCTGGAGGGTCTAGAGAAGAATCTTTTTCTAGCTTTTGGAGGATGCCTGCACTCCTTGGCTCATGGTCTCTCCTAGCATCAAAGCCAGCAATGGCTGGTTGAGTATCTCTAACATTACATCACTCTGACTCTGACTTTTCTGCCTCTCCCACCTTTAAGGACCCTTTTGAATACATTGGGTCCATCTCTCTCTTTTCACATAAGCTGTTTAGCAACCTTAATTCCATCTGCTACCTTAATTCCCCTTTGCCTTGTAAGGTAACATATACAGATTTTGGGGATTAAGACATAATAATTATTAGGGGGCCATTACTCTGTCTACCACAGATAGTGGCCATTTTTGCTTCCTATATAAATTGTAGTTATTCTTCAAAGCCCAGGTCATTGCTTCTATGAAACCTTCTCATATTGCAGTTAATCACAGTGACTTCTCTTTCCTCCAAAGTCTTATAAACAGTACCTGTACACCTATACACCGACACGGGGGGCTTCTGTTTGGGTCCTGTGCCTTAAAAGGCCCCATCTGTAGAATCTTTGGTCTCAGTCCTCTTAGAAAGCAAGAATTCCACAGGGCAGAGGGGCCTCCATTTTCCCCTTACTCTGGATCATCATAAATGATACAAGTAAACCTACTGAGAACATTCTTTATTGTGAAACAATGAATTCTATCCTGAGGTCTGTGTGAACTCAGTGAGTAAATTTTTTCTGTTTTTGTTTTTTAATAATCTTGGGATCTCAAATTTTTTCATCTCTATAGGGAAGTAGTTAGACACAGTTCTCCAAGGCTTGACATACTGGGACTCAGTATGTTCTGTGGATAAAAAAGAAAAGAAACCTCAGGTAACATTCTATGAATATGACTCTCCTAGAATGAACCTTGCATATTATTAAAGCTGCTGGATTTGTATGTGTCAAATTCTAAATGTGTTTACCCTGAGGAATTAATAGAGATTGGGGTAAAGATTTTTATACAAAGATATTCACTGTTACATTATCTTCCAAATCATAAATCATCTATATGTATAAATAGGGGACAGTTAAATTCTTATAGAGAAATGACAATATGATGCAGCCATTAAAAAGTACATTCTTACATATTATCTAATAATGCAGAAGATGGTAATCTAGAAATATACTTATATTGCTTAAGGAAAGAATATAATATACACTATATGTATTACATGTTGTATATAATATATAATGATTATATATTGTATATAATAATCTCAAATTTAAAAAGAAAGTTTAAATTTACAAAATAGAACTGGAAAGAGATAAGCCAAAATAGTGAAAGGGGTCATCCCAAGGATGGGATTATAAGGTTTTTAACATTTTTATACCTTTTCTTATTTTCCAAATCTCTTCTAAATTAAACATATTTTAGCTTCTGATAAATTAATTTATAACATTTACATATAATTAAAATACATAATATTATTTTAAATTTATAACCACAATTGTTGCCTCTAAAATAAATAAGTTCAACAAATATTTACTGAACCTTTACTAGGTACTGGATATCAGGTTGTGCAACAAGGATAAGGCATAGTTCAGGCTCTTGAGCTCATCCTCAGTAAGAATATTATACAAGTAAACAATGAATCACAATATTGAATAATTATAGCAATATAGGTGGTCCATACAGGGCAGCAATGATTATTTTTAGGCTCTGGTCAGGGAAGGCTTCATAGAGAATGTGACATTTGGAAGAATTTTAAAAAATGAATGAGATTTTGCCAGTTTCTAATTGATAGAAATGTATACTATAACTGTAATTGATTTATATAACATAATATGTATGAATGTATAATTCTTCTATAAGATAAAAGAGTATAATTCCATTTTATGTCCTAGAACTTCTCAATTTCATTTGTTTTGGTCACTATCTTTAGGCAGAAGTGTGTCAAAGAGGTCCAGGCGCAGTAGCTCATGCCTATAATCCCAGGACTCTGGGAGGCAGAGGTGGCAGGATCACTTGATCTCAGGAGTCCAATTGTAGACCAGCCTGAGCAAGAGTGAGACCCTGTCTCTACTAAAAATAGTAAAAAACTTAGCCAGGTGTGGTGGCATGTACCTGTAGTTCCAGTTACTCTGGAGGCTGAGGTAAGAGGATTGCTTGAGCCCTGGAGTTTGAGGTTGCAGTAAGCTGTGATGATGCCACTGCATTCTAGCCCAGGTGATAGAGTAAGAATCTGTATCAAATTTGTTTAATTAAAAAAAAGAAAAAAAACAGTATCAGAGTGATTAAGCTGAAACAAGAAAGGAAACCTTTCCTGTGAGAAGCAGCTCCTTTTACAGAGTTTGCAACTTGCATAGCCAGATAGATGCCATGGCTCCCAAGACTCATGAGGCAGGGCTGTGGAGGAGTCCAGGAACCTGAATTTCTAAAAAGCTCAGCAGGGATTCAGATGGTTGATCAGGTTTAGAATAAATTTAAGGTATTGCTGGGCCTCTCATTCAGCAGCAGCATGGTTAAGGACCAAACTGACCCATGATAATTTCTTTGGCCCTAAAAAATATTTATTGTTTGCATTAGTCTCTTGAACTTAAACATTTGCAGTTTAGTATCTTGAATCTTTTTTTTATGTTGTTACTTTCTGTATAGATGATTTCTTGATTAGACTGTAAGCTTTTTGAAGGTAGGAATCAGATTTTTTGTCTTCTAAGTCCTTGAGTCCCTTCTCAAGGGACTCAGAGTGCTGTCCAGAGTAAGTCTTAAGTGATATTTAGAGAAGGAACAAATGAATGAGAAAGACTATCATTTTTCCCTCACTTGGGAATCCATACTTATAATTAGCGGACTGTTATTCCCTTAGTTATCTTTCAAAAGCATATTGCTGATCAACAATGTTTCTTACTGTCCTGAGTAGGCTGTCTCAGACCCTTACCAGTCTAAGTTCTCATGTTTCTGTGCCTCATTTTTGGACTTACACTACCCTTTTTACCTATTGCAGCAAGTTGTAACTATCCCATATCACCTTTAGAGGGGTGTTGTGTTTGACATCATTACCAAAACACCATACATCTTCACTGTAGATGATAAAACTGTATTTGGATCAAAATTAGGGCACACATATGGAGAATTCACAGAACGCTAGAGTTCCCCTAACAAAACAGTTGAAAGCCAATAGACAAGAGGTCCGATTGGCTTTTCCATGAAAATTGCTATCCAATTAATACCATTTCACCTCACCTAAGACACATTTTTGAAGTTTTCAAAATAAATAGATGGATATAAATAATAGTTTTCCATCACATAGTTATGTTATAATAAATTTTACAAGGCAAGAATGCACTAGCAAATTTGATCACAACTTATCCTGAAATCCAGCTCAGAGCATGCCTGCCCTTATAAGTAGATTCATTGACAAACTGAACAAATGACCTTCATTTTTTAAAAAAAATTTATAATAAGAAAGATCTGAGGAGGGCACACATTGCTTTGATTAGTGGCTTTACAAATACTGGGAAAAACACCAGGGGATTATAAGTGAAATAATATTTTCACAATATATGATTGATTTCATTAGTTATGCTAGCAAGCCTACTACATTTCTCAGTCCACCCAATATCTTTCTCAGTATCTCTGTATCTCTCTTTCCTTCTCTTTCTCAGTTGGAGAATATTTAAACATTCTCATCTCTCCTTAAACCCCAACACCTCTTTCTTATTTTCTTTCTCAGCTGGTGACCTTACTTCTTCTATTGAAATACTCACCACCACATCTACCCATTCACCTGAATCTGTATCCATATACTCTGCCTTCCTTCTCATTACTGTCAACTTTTCAATATGACATTGAATCTTCTTCCTGGGCAGAAGTTCCCAGCCTTTTCCCCTTCCTCAGGTGTATCACTTCAGTATTATCTACCGTTTCTCTTACATCAGTTTTTCTATCTCTACTAGAACATAACCATCAGCCTCAAAAATGTCAATACTTTCTCTCATCTTAGAAAAGCAAAAGCCCTCCTTTGATCTCACATTTTACTTCAATTGCCATCTATATCTTTTCTTTTTTTTTTTTTAACAGTAAAACTCCTCAAATGAGTTGCCTGAGCTTCCTCTCTCTCTAAGAGCTCTCCACCCATGCTCACATAAAAACACTCCAGAGAGCTTTCAATCTCCACCACTCCACTCAACAGCTCTTGTCAATACCACCATTTCCTCCAGCTTGCTTATGTGAACCTGGAGTGTTTTCATTATTCATCTTACTGATCTATCAGCAGCTGATGAACTCCTTCCTTGTGATCCACTTTTTTCACCTGGCTTTCAGAATCGCGCCCTCTGCTGGTTTTCATCCTACTTCTTGGCTACTCCTTCTCATTTTTACTGATCTCTTATTTTTATTTTTTTTTTTTTTTTGAGACAGAGTCTCACTTTGTTGCCCAGGCTAGAGTGAGTGCCGTGGCGTCAGCCTGGCTCACAGCAACCTCAATCTCCGGGGCTCAGCGATCCTACTGCCTCAGCCTCCTGAGTAGCTAGGACTACAGGCATGTGCCACCATGCCTGGCTAATTTTTTGTATATATATTTTTAGTTGGCCAATTAATTTATTTCTATTTTTGGTAGAGACGGGGTCTCGCTCAGGCTGGTTTCGAACTCCTGACCTTGAGCGATCCGCCCGCCTCGGCCTCCCAAAGTGCTAGGATTACAGGCGTGAGCCACCACGCCCGGCTGATCTCTTATTTTATCTCCTTGACCTCTAAAGTTGTATTTCCCCAGGGCCAGTTTTTGGACTACTTCTCATCTCAAGATAAATTAATTTTTTTTTTTGGTGAGCTCATCAATTTCACAGCTTTAAGTGACATTAATATCTTGATGACTCCCAACACCTCTTTCTTGAAGTCTCTTATTTTTATCCTAGTAGCCCCAGCAATTCTTTAAAAATTAGCTAATTAGCAAATTAGCTAATGTCTTTTTCTCTGCTCACAATTCACCCATGGCTTCCCAAGTCACTCCCAATAAAAGCCAAAGTCACTTCTCAATGGCCTGAACTGGTTCTCCCATCGCCTTTCTGTCTTGTTTCCTTTTGTGCTCTCTGTCCATCGAGCCATCCTGACCTTCCTCATGTTCTTTAAACTTGGCCAGTGTTCTCTGGGCTTAGGGCATTTGAACTTACTGTTCCTTTAGATATCTCTGACTTACTCTCCAGCTATTTAAGGTTTATGGTCAAACCTAGCCTTCCAAGTAAGGTCTCCCTGATCACCCTCTTTGGCATATGCCCCATTTCCTATCTATCTTACTCCATTTGAACATAAGGTCCATGAGAGCAGGAATTTTTGTCTGTTTTGCTATTTGCTGCTGTATCTCTACCACATAGCACTTGGCAAATAGCACATGTTCAATATATTGGTGGTCCTCAAAACATGGTACCCAGCAGCATCAGAGTAACCTGGAAATTTTTCAAAAACATGTTAGAAATGCCAATTCATGGGGCCCACAACAGTCTACTGAATCTGAAACTCTGGGAATGGGATCCAGCTGTCTGTTTTGGCAAGGTCTCCAGGTAATTCTTACTTATGCTAATGCCTGAGAATCATTGTGATGAATATTTGTTGAATGAGGAAAAAAATAAGAAAATTGCTGTTTTGTTACCCTTTTGACAAATACAGCAATCACACCACCTTTTGGGTTGAAGTGTCATGCAAATGAATGAATAAAATCACTTTGTAGAATTTGTTTTTCTGATGTGATTCATAATAAATCTAATAAGAAAAAGTTCTAGTTTATAATTCAGAAGAAGAAAAATATATACTTATCCTAAGCCATGAATCCAAATCTATTGAAAAATGATAGACTTAGATAGTCATAATTGAATCAGTAAAATTAATTTATGGTTTTAATTTAATTTTAGTTGAAACTTTTGTTAAAAATTGAATTGTTCCAAGAACTTTGCCCTATAATTTAAAAATTTAACAAAGCTGTTATGAATCAACTTACTGTCCTTGGTCTTTCCCTATTCTTAGACTTTCAGCTTTATTTTATTAGATTAAACTGCTCTATGTTCCCTACATTCAATCACATTATACAGGAGCATCTCCAAATTCTTCCTGGAATACGCTCTCTGCTATTAGTGAGACAGGGCAGAGAGTATATTGTCATCCCTTGGTATCCACAGGGGATTGGGTCCAGGACCCTCTGCAAATACCAGAATCCAGGGGTGCTCAAGTCTCATATAAAAAGGCATAGTATTTGCATATAACCTACTCACATCCTCCTGTATACTTTAAATAATCTTTAGATTACCTGTATTACCTAATAAAATGTAAAGTTATATAGTTGTTATACTGTATTGCTTTTTGTTTGTATTATTTTTTATTGTTGGATTGCTATTTTTTTTTTTTTTTTTTGAGACAGAGTCTCACTTTGTTGTCCAGGCTAGAGTGAGTGCCGTGGCGTCAGCCTAGCTCACAGCAACCTCAAACTCCTGGGCTCAAGCGATCCTCCTGCCTCAGCCTCCCGAGTAGCTGGGACTACAGGCATGCGCCACCATGCCCGGCTAATTTTTTTATATATATATCAGTTGGCCAATTAATTTCTTTCTATTTATAGTAGAGACGGGGTCTCGCTCTTGCTCAGGCTGGTTTTGAACTCCTGACCTTGAGCAATCCGCCCGCCTCGGCCTCCCAAGAGCTAGGATTACAGGCGTGAGCCACAGCGCCCGGCCAAGATTGCTATTTTTTTATTGTTTTTTTTTCAAATATTGGTTGACTGTAGGAGGAATGACTGTATTTCAGTTTGTGAAACATCACATATTCTGTGATTATAAAGCAAGCTGATAACTCCTTCCCTTATTGTCTATGAATGAAGTTATTCTGATCCTTTCTAGGATGAACTAGTGTGTATCTTAACTCAAGACAAACCTTGTTTATGCTTGATGTCCTGATGTAAAATAGCAGTCCTCATTATTGAAATTGTCCTGGTTTGATGATAAATTATATGATCATCCTAATGGTTATCCTAGTCATTGTGTGTGTGTGTGTGTGTGTATGTATGTGTGTACATGTGCTATCCTTGGCCTTCATTTTTACATAATGTATAAGTAACATTCAATAATATTGTATTGAAAATTTGCTAAGAGTACATTTTAGGTGCTGTTAATACACAAATACAACACAATAAAATATAACTATAGAAGATGATGAATATGTTAATTTGTTTACCTATAATAGTCATTTCACTATGTGGCTATCAAAACATCATTTTGTGCACCTTAAAAATATGCAATAAAAAGGAATTTTTATAAATAAAATTAATAATAAGTATACAGACTGAAAAAAAAAAGATATTAAAAACCAGGGATCTAATTATCTCTGATATTCACTAGGAACATTAACTTTGATAAAGTTGTTCAAAAATGTAGATATTAGTCTCTTAATACATTAGTGAGAAAGGAAAATTTGAATATAATGTTTGTAGAAATGAGTATAATATGGCCTTATATATTTTACTAAGAACTTCCCCTTATTAACAAGATTTTTTATTTGCATTAGATTTCATCAAAGCCTCCTCCAATTCTAATACTGAATGCTAATATCAATTTTCATAGTTGTCATTTTTCTCAGTGTGTACTATCAAGATGATATTATGATGTTACTACTAGAGGAAGAAATGAAATTACAAACAGATTACTTTGCCTAATTTTTTTCCTTTACTGAGCCAGTTAGCCTTTACTGAGCCAGCTAATTCTACCATTTATTTGACATTATGAAGCTGTAACCTCAGACCTCATGACTTGATGAGAGCCAAAAGCTGTATGCCGTAATTACCATTGGGCATGACTAGAATTTCTGGGTCAGTTTCTACAGACGGAAGCTCCACTGAAGTTCTTGACTTGCATCGTGTTTTTAGATCAAACTAATATGTATTGCTCTATAGGCTGCAAACAAAATTAAGAAGATAAATGCATTTACTTTACAGAGGAAATTTACTAATAAGTTTAAGTGCTTTTCCTTTCCTTTAAGAATGTAGATCTTATATAATTTAACATACTAATTTATTGAGAACTAAAAGTTTATTAATGTAATGAGGTAATATGCTTTAGGCTTTACTATCATATATTGTTTTAATTAAAAAAAAAATACATGTTAGTTAGCAGGAATGCCCTATTTGTGAAATAATCTATACTGGGATTTCCAACAATTCCTTTGATTATATAATCAATTGTATAGTTCATCCAGACTGTTAGAGTCTTTGTAACAAAGATGTTTGTTTACTTGATTCATGCTCATAATTGTTTCAACTCTGTATTTGGTCTACATAATCAGCCTGTTTCTGGCCGTCTGTTCATTACAGTTGTGCTGGCATCCACTCTGCCTGCCGTACCCAGAACAACTCTGTGGCATTCCGCATGTATAACAAAAACAGCTGGCATAAACACATTGACCTTCACATGACACCTCATGTAGGCGGTTTGTATACATAATCATGGCCACAGCCTGCTTGGCTTGTTCAAGGTCATATAACAAGTGTGGGTTTGGTTACAACTTCGAGTTTTTCAGTTTCTAGTCTCGGGTTGACCTTAAAAAAGACAATAGGAACTACTTTTTTTTTCTTCAATAAATGCTATAAAAATAGTCTTAATTTTATAGAGTACATTACTTTTATGGGAAAAAAAAATGTTGCATCAATCTAATACCACTGTCTTTAACGAATTGCTTTATAAGTGGGATGTACATAGGTTTAAAAGCTATTTTATTCTGGGCCAGAAGTTATGCCAGGTCCAGCATGATGGCATATCTTCATTGAGGGTCAATTTTACTCTGTCACTTGGTAGAAAATATATTAAGACAAAACAAATATACTATTTGAATAACACACAAAATCCAGACACAATTTTAAAAATATGAGCCTTCAAAACATTAAATCTTGAGAGTCTGGTTTTAGGATAAACAGCCACTTCAGGAGCAGAAGTTTCTTCTATTCTGGGTACCAATTATGGGTATTTTTGTGGAAAAGTTTGAGACTGGTAAATCTCAATGTCAGAGATTTTTCCATCTTATTTAGCAAGTTAAAAACTTTTGCATGCTACATTTACTCTGTCAGAAAGAAGGTAGCCCTAAATAAATATTGCTCCCTCTCTGTATTGGAACAAATCTCAACTGTCTTCTAATCTATTAAAAAAAGATTTTTTTCCAGTAATTATATAAATGTGTGTGTGTATGTTTTTGTGTGTATATTTATTTATATATATGTGTGTGTGTGTGTATATATTTACTACTAGCTATATACTCTGTGGCTATTTAGTTTAGTATTTAAAAAGAAAAAAAGCAAACTTACAGTCACATACTTCCTTTTCTGAACTTCCAGAGGGACTGTGTCATACACAAATATAAAAGTATTTTAAGCACAGTAAATGCTCAGCAAGCTTTTGCAAATGGGTACATTGTGGAATAGGGGCTTGATATCTGAGTATTAAGTCTTAAAGATTGAATTGTTTGAAGGCCCCTGATTGCTACACTCTGGAATATATTTAGTTTTCAGAAACTAAAGCACAATTTTGAGAGCTTCAGGTACAATTTTCGCAATTGCCTTGTGACCACTCCAAGTTTACTTTATTTATTGGAGAACTCGATGTGCTTGAGAAAAATACACATTTCACTGTTATTTCTCAAAAAGCATAGGTGATTTTTCCCTTGTACCTATAATCCTAATAGATATAGATTTTTGAAACACTAATTCACGACCCTTCCTCTAATTTATTATTAGAGTGAACTTCAACATATTCACATTTGTTTTCTGAGTAAAACTATTGGAACTTAATTCTCTTCTCCTCAAACTGCCCATCCAAATAAACCAAATCATTAGATAAAATTAGTACCACTGAAATTCAGGATATCTAAAAACAGCAACCTGTAACCTTGGGAATTTTGAGCGATATAAATACAATGGCTGAGAGCATTTTTAACCACAGAATTTTTGCCGTTTATACCTAGACAGTTGAAAGGTTGTTGAGTTGCTGTCTTTGTGGTCCATCCTAAAATGCTTAAGTTTGGGAACTACACAATTCACATTTCATGCCCTCTTTCTCCCTTTTTCTCAAATGAATCTATATTTGTAACCAGCTTGTAATGCCTGATCCAATTCCCAGCTAAACAAGCAAATACACTTTCAGAGGAGTGACAGCAATTTGATACCTATTTTTTAATGATTTGATTGACAATGAATCAGAAACCTACAACTGTTAAAAACACAAACCTTCTCAGATTGAGTTAGCATTCTGGAATAATTTCCTGTCTGTATGTCCATCTTTATAATCTAAGAAAAGTGACTTCAATATCTTCAGTCTTCCTATCTGATACAGAAGTGATATTGTGTATTTTCAGAGGGAAACTAATGCCTTTTCTATTCCATTAAATTGTCCCAACTTATCAAAAAAACCTGGGTTTTGGTTACTTCATCACTCCAAATGTTGCCCATGCCTGGGCAAACATGGCTACTCTAATTAGCAGTTAATCAAAGTCCTTTTCTTTCTGATGGAACAGGACTATGAAATAAATTGTGATTGGGTGAGCTGTATCAGCAAGCAGCAGTGATTGGGAGGGCTGCCTGACAAGTCTGTTAAGACTGCCCGGAAGGAAACTACACACATTTAAGGAGAGACCAGGGGACTACATTTTCTGTGGTTTTACTGTTGATCACTGTTTCCTCATATGAAATTCACCATAATTGATAATCAGACTAGTAATACACAGGATGCTTTAGTCTAAATATCTGAAGGTGCTTTTTTTTTTTTTTGGTAATCTAATGAAGCAGGACTTTCAAAATTGAATCAACAGGAACACAAGATCATAGTTACAAGCAACAACTGAAAACATGAAAATAAGTAGGAAAATACTATGTTCTTCTGGAAAAATTCGGAAGCTGATGTAGATTATTCTGTTAAATGCACACATAGATTTAATAAAAAAATAAACTGTATAAATAATTAGGCTGAGTTACTTGGTTTGTCTAGCTATAGTTGCCAAATTCATGAGTTGAACAATTTTCCAATTAATTGTACCTGTGTGTGGATATCTGCCCCCCCCATTAGAAAACATCTTAAAAAATAATTTTTTACTCAGCTCATCTAAGTAAACTTGGCTTACTATAAATCTAAATTTTAAAATTATGAACAAAAGTGATAATGCATCAAGGATGCTGTTGATAAATATAGAGATTATTAGTCTTTAGTAATTAAGAAGTGATTTACAAGAAGTCAGAGAATACATGTTGTTTGTCTCATGGGCTGTTATCTACCTCACTGAGAATGAACTAGTGGACAGCCAAGAAATATTTGGTAGACTTGTTTAAGTCTTTGCTATCTTTCTTTCCCTTTAACTTGTTTATCAAACTCTAAACACTTTCTACTCTGGCCTACAACCACCGTTATCAATGGTTTTCAACCCTAGTACATGTAAATTTAATCTGAAGTAATTAAAAACACTTTTGTCTGGGGGCCCTAAAACAGCTGAAAGTTATTGCAGGAGTGGGATGGGGGGGTGAGGGCTGGTAATCAGTAATTTTAAAGTGCCCCAGAAACCCCTGGCTTCCATATTCTGCTTATCTTTTTTTCCCTCCCTTTCTGCCATTCTCCCATCTACCTGTTAAGCTCAAGCCACACTTCCCTCTCTTCTTCAAAATCACCAGAATTACTCCTGCCTTCGAGCCTTTGATTTTCTGTTCCCTCTACCTGCAATTCCCTTTCCCTAGATCTTCCTTTACATGGCTTTTTTTCCTCTTGATATTCAGGGGTCAGCTCAAATGTCACCACTTCAAAAAAGCTCCCCCAAGTTCTCCCCACCTCCACCCCCAAAAGTCATACATAACCACATTATCCTGTCTTATTTTTTCATAGTCTTCTTTTAAAAATCATTTAGGTATTTGTATGCTTGCTTAATATCTCTCTCAACCAATAAAACAAGTTCCATATTGCAAGAACCTTGTATTTCTTCACCATTATCCTATGGCAGTGTGTAACAGCATATTGCAGATACATAATAAAGTCATTCATTTTAACAAGTATTTATTAAGCACTTACTATTTTCCAGGCACTGTTCTAGGCAATAGGAATGAAGCAATGAACAAAACAGATAAGATATATGAATAAATACATTAATATATTGCTAAGATATCTTGTGGACAGGTTCAAGATAAACTCAATCCTAACTGGGAATTTTCTTTCTTAATGTCATTGAATTTCCACACTTACAAGCAAATGAATCCACTTAAAAGTATTCAGAACTTTGCGGGGCCTAATACCATGGAATCTGGATCCTAATACTGGCTCTACCAATACTGGTAGTGATGAGATATTAGACAAAGCATGGAATACATAGTTATTAGGAACTATGTATTAGGAACACAGAGCCTAGAGGCAACTGGTTTCAAAGATGGGTACTTATAATTTACTCATCCTCTCTGTGAGTGTTATCATGTACAGGATGTAAGTCACTGCTTCATTGGGTTGGACTGTACGTGGATCAAATAAGGCAAAGAATGTAAATTAAAGTTTAAAACTGCACATAATGCATTTCAATTAATAACAGCTATAGTTACAGTAATGCTTTCTTTTCCTCTGAAGCTTTGATTTCCTCATCTGTGAAACAATGAAGTTAAACAAACATTTCTGCCATCTTTCCCAGAGCCTACATTTTCAAAATATTCTTGACCTGTTAGCCTTCCTGATTCCACTAGGATCTTTGACAATGAACACTTTTTGCACTTTTAACAAATATATATTCCAGAAAAATGTAATAACTTGTTGCAGCTTTTTTGGCTCTTCTATTTTCAGACCGTAGTAATGATTCAAGAGAACAATGGTGTGATAATACTCTATGGTTTGCTACTCATAGTTTTGAGGTTTGTTTTTTGCCTTCTTTTACCTTATTAATCTTTGGCTTAATGGATACCATGTTTTTGTTTTGCTCTAAGCATATGCAATGTTTAAGCCTATTTTTCAGAAACCCTATTTATTTATGTTTTGAATGAATAGTTTCAGCTCAATGGAATTTGCTAGTTCACCCCTCATTACATTGCTCCTGACTTTGAATGATGGAGGAAATAGCTCTGGGTGGGTAGCCAGCCAGTCTGACTAGTCCACTGGGCACAGGCTCCCTGGTCACCGGGATCACTCACGCCTAATGCTTCTCTAATTATAGACATGTCTCATTCCTGGCTATTTAATGGCCTCACCGCAGGGAGTGACTCCACATCCTGACTGGAAGCCTACCTTCATTAGCTTAAACTGTACATCATAACCTTCTAGTTTTACAATAACCCAAGGGGCCCTCCCTCCCAGCACTGCGGCAATGTGACAATCTTAGCATTTGAACATGGAGACAGATGATAAGAATTTATGACTCCCAGCTTTAAAATGAAAAAGGTAAAACTCTATATGATAAGGTTTTAAAAGAAGCTGTCTATGCCAATCATGGAGAAGATAGAGGGATTTTGTTCTACCTATTTCCTCCTTAAAAGTGTCCCGTCCTTCTTAAGTTAAGCCAGGCCTATAGTAAGACTCTCAGTGCTATTGAAGTTGAAGAAGAATGGAGACTTTGAATAAAAAAACGAGCCTGTAAATAGACTTAATACTGATTCAAGATTGAATATTTCTAGAAATAAAATAAATACCACTTAACTTAGATTAGAACTTTGATGTCCTTATTCAAACTTTATATCTTTCATAATATAGTCTGTGTTGCTTAATAATGGGGATAGTTTCTGAAAAATGTATATCATAGAGTGTACTTAAACAAACCTAGATGGTATAACCTACTATTGCTCCTAGGCTACAAGCCTGTATAGCATGTTACTATACTAAACACTGTAAGCAATTGTAACACCGCAGTAGGTATGTGTGTATCTAAACATATCCAAACATGAAAAAGGTACAGTAAAAATAACAGTATTATAATCTTATGGGACCACTGTTATATCTGTGGTCTGTCAATGACTAAAATGCATTACGCAGCAGTGACTGTACTAATAATAATCAGATTTACTGTCTTTTATGGAAAATCTTTCATATGCTCAACCCTGTACTAGGCACTTTAGATGTTTGTTATCTTCCCAGATATTCCCCTAAACACCACAAGGTAGGTGGTCTCCATTTATATAGAAAAAATCGAAGTCTCAGAGAAGTTTAGTAAGCTGCCAGCTCACCCAACATATGGCAGCACTGAGATTTGAACTCTTTGCTTTACTGGATTCTAAACCCTGTGTTCTTTCTCCCAATCCACTCTGCCTCCATTAGGCTCTGTTGTCTGATAATGACATAATCCAGACATTTAAGAGGGCAGAGTTCTTGCTTCTGTGTTTTCATAGACGTTTGGTCTTAAACTTCTATTACAGTAATAACATAACTTTTATAATAGTAATAAAATAACAATACATGATTTATATGGAACATTTATCATGGATCATGTACATGATACTCTCATTCAATCTTTAAAATAATTCTTAAGTCTTATTTCAGGTGAAGATCTTCAGTCATAGAGAACTTACATAGATGGCATACCATCATATCTAAGTGATAGCATCACTTTCATTTTATTGCCTCTTATAGTAGAATTTTTTTTCTTTTTTAGACAGTCTCACTCTGTTGCCCTGGCTAGAGTGCCGTGGCATCAGCCTAGCTCACAGCAACCTCAAACTCCTGGGCTTAGGCAATCCTTCTACCTCAGCCTCCCGAGTAGCTGGGATTACAGGCATGTGCCACCATGCCCAACTAACTTTTTCTATATATTTTTAGTTGGCCAATTAATTTCTTTCTATTTTTAGGAGAGACAGGTTCTTGCTCTTGCTCAGGCTCATTTCGAACTCCTGATTTTGAGCGATCCTCCCACCTTGGCCTCCCTGAGTGCTAGGATTACAGGCGTGAGCCACCATGCCCAACCTCTCATAGTAGATCTTAATCAAGTACATTATGTTAGGATGTATTTTAAATTGTCTTCCTGATCACATAGTGAGATTCTTAAGAACAGAGATCACAAACCAGTACAGTTTCCCATTGATTAGAACTGTCTGGTCCATAATAAGCATTCAGTAGCTATTTGTTAAATGATAATCAGTTTTTGTTACATTTGAGTTGGTCATCAGCTTGTTTAGTTGAATAGATTTCACAGAATGGAGAAAAACCATGAGAATGCCTAGAAGCTGATGCACAGGATATGAATGCATGACTAAGTCATATATTATAAAATTATTGTTTCATATATTTTTCTAGTTACACTAAATACTTGTTATTCAGCATTTAAATCTTTCAGTTCTGGTCCATGTTGATCATAATGTTTCAAGAAATATTTGCTAATACTGTAAATGAAGGTAGCAAATCAGAAAGAAATAATAATTTTATGACAGACCAACAGAAAGGATGAAAGTCCATTCTCTATTTAAAATAAGACCACTCTAGAGTCTAATAGTTCTATGAAAAGAAGACAAATATTTTCTATATATTTTTCTCACTTTACTTCTAAATAATTTATGCATTGCTATCTGCCATGCTATAATTGAGTATTGAAAGAATAAATGAAATAATGAAAAATTAGAGTTGCCTGACAGCATCTAATCTGTCTAAAGTTAATTTTGGCTCATTCAGAATAACAACCTACTTTGTAACTCTCAAAGCTGAAAGGAAATCTAGGGACCCCTCAGGAACAATCTTCCTTTAACTGATTATGCAAATGAAGTATAGCGACTTGAAGTGTGCACAAATAACGAGACCTAGAATTAGAAATCAGTTTTGGAGGCCCACTGCTATATATCTTGCCTACAGTAAAATAAACCATTTTTTCATAAAATTTATAATTTCATTACATTTTTATATGCATTTGCTTCAGTATTTTTTTGTAAATGCACAAAGCAATCACATACTACCTCCAGACCCTCATGCTGGTCCAGGCCAGCATTATCTCTAGCCTAGGTATGGCAGAGATCCTGACAGGCTCCCTGCTTCTTCTAATACTACCAGAGTGAATCTTTAAAATTGTAATTTAGATTAGGTTGGTTCTCTGCCTCTGAACCCTGTAATGATTCCTCTTTGACCTCAGAGTAAAAGCCAATGTCCTTTCAATGGCCTATGAGTCCCTACATGTCTTACTACCTACTCTTCTTCTTCTACCTTTACTTCATCTTCTACCCTTTCTCTGGCCCATTTCAGTCCATCTGTGTTGTCCCGTTCCTGTGCCACCTACATGTCTGAATGTTCCTGTCTGGTGTAGGGGCTTGTTTCTTGCTGTTCCTTCTGAATGGACCACTCAATCCCCATAAATTGCTTACTAATTTGCATAACTCATTCAAGTTTTTGCTCAGTGTAGTCTACCATGGCCATACTTATATAATATTGTAATCTGTCTCTCAGATTCTACCCCATGCTGCCCTGGACTCTCTATCACTCTTATATTTCTCTATTTTTAATTTTTTTTATATCACTATCACCTTCTTTCTTACCATTATTTTGTTTATTTATTTACTTATTTAGTAGTCATGTTATCTCCACTAAAATGTAAACCCCTCAACAGCAGAGATTTCCCTTTTCTATACTGGGAACTGATATCAGTTCCCAGTATAGAAAAGGGAAATAGTTATATCATATAACTGTATATATATAACATCAGTTATATATAACTGATATATATCAGTTATATATATATTAGGTATATATATATAACTGATATATATCAGTTCCCAGTATAGAAAAGGGATATATATCAGGTGTATATATATCCCTATACCCACTGATATATATCAGGTATTTAAAGTAGTACTTGACACATAGTAGGTACTCCTTGTATATTACTTAGATGACTCTGATAAAATATAGAATTATATATTTTTAAATGGCCATGGATACAAAGTAACTAATTTACTAATTAATATAATAATATTAATATGAACAGATAAATTTATCATATGAGTATTAATGTACTATTTTAAAAAATTAAGTGGTCTTTCTAGTCATAGACAATATAGCTTTTGAACTTTTTAAACATAAGAGCAACAAATATTAACAGACATGAAATTATTTACTTAGCTCTTAATATTTGTTTTTTTCTCAAGTGTTTGGAGATTCTCCTGTTATTCTTCTGTTATTGATTCCTAGTTTTTTCCATTATGGTCATAAACATATTCTATATGATTTCACTTCTTTTAAAAAGCTAAGGTTTGTACCAACATAATGTCTATCTTGGTCTATGCTCCATGGATGCTTGAAAAGTATGTCTGTTCTGCTGTTCTAAGGTTTAATGTCCTAGAAATGTTTAAATCCTGTTAGTTGATAGTGTTGTCCAGTTCTTCTATATCCTTGTAGATTTCTGCCTAGTTGTTCTATCAATTATTTGGAGATGGGTGTTGAAGTCTCCAAATGTAATTGTGGATTTGTGTATTTATCCTTTAAGTTTTATCAGTTTTTTTTTTTTTTTGAGACAGAGTCTCGCTTTGTTGTCCAGGCTAGAGTGAGTGCCGTGGCGTCAGTCTAGCTCACAGCAACCTCAAACTCCTGGGCTCGAGTGATCCTTCTGCCTCAGCCTCCCGAGTAGCTGGGACTACAGGCATGTGCCACCATGCCCGGCTAATTTTTTATATATATATCAGTTGGCCAATTAATTTCTTTCTATTTATAGTAGAGACGGGGTCTTGCTCTTGCTCAGGCTGGTTTTGAACTCCTGACCTTGAGCAATCCACCCGCCTCGGCCTCCCAAGAGCTAGGATTACAGGCGTGAGCCACAGCGCCCGGCCTAAGTTTTATCAGTTTTGCTTCATGTATATTATAGCACTGATGTTTGATACATATGCATTTGGGGCTACTATGTCTTCTTGAAGAATTGACCCTTTTATTATTATGTGATGTCCCTCTCTATTTCTGGTAATTTTATTTACTCTGAAGTTTACTTTATTAATCTAGCCACTCCTTATTTCTTTTGATTTATGTTTGCATTAAGTATCTTTCCCATCCTTTTTCTTTCAACTTGCCTATATCTTTATATTAGAAGTGAGCTTCCTGTAGACCACACGTAAGTAGATCATGTTTTTAAATCTATTCTGCCAACCTCATGTCCTTTAATTTGTGGATTTAGGCCATTTAAACTTAATGTAAAAATTGATATGTTAGGTCTTTAATCTGCCATTTTATATTTCATTTTATGTTTGTTCTATTTTTTATTTCACTGTTTTGTTTTTTATGCTTCCTTTAGGTTAATTAAACTGAGCATTTTTTTAGAATTCCATTTTGATTTATCTGCTGTGTTAAGTGTATACATACAATCTATTAGCATAAAAATTTTACTAATTCAAGTGAAATATAGAAATCTTACCTTCCTTTGCCCTCTATCATTTATAATTATCTAAAATATTTCCTCTAATACAATAAGAACCACATCAAACAGCATTATAGTTTTTGTTTCAACCACTAACCATCATTAGAAAACCATTAAATTTGTATTTTACATTTTATGGTTTTTTCCATCCTGTTGTTCTAATATGTCTTTTTCTTATCATTTTTCTTCTGTTTAAAGAACTTCCTTTAGTCATTTTTTTTTTCAGGTATATCTGTTAGTGACAAATTTTCTTAGCTTTGCTTCAATGATTTGATTTTTCCCTTCATTATTAAAGGATATTCTCAGTGGATGTAGATTTCAGGACTACGAGAGATTTTTTTTTTTCCCCAGCACTTAATAAGTGTTGTGTCACTTCCTTCTGGTCTCCATGGTTTCTAATAAGAAAGTTGTTGTCATTCTAACTACTTTTCTCCTAAAAGTAAAGTGTCATTTCTCTTTCCCTGTTTTTAAGATGATAACTGTCTTTCTTGTTCAGAATTTTGACTATGACAGCATTAAGGTGAATTTCTTTTAGTTTGTTCTATTTGCTGTCCAGTAAGCTTCTTGAATTTGTAGGTTTATGTCTTTTGCTAAATTTAAGAATTATTAGCCCTTATTTCTTTGAATATCTTTTCAGTTCCTTTCTCCTTCTTCTCTCCTTAATGGACTCTGATGTCAGTAATGTTAGATTGTTTGTTGTAGTCCCACAAGTCCTTGAGACTCCCTTCATTTTTGTTGTTATTATTCTATTTTGTCTTTGATATTCAGATTGGACAATTTCTCTTGCTTTAAGTTCCCCGATTCTTTCCTCTGTCCTTTGCATTCTTTTGTTGATTCTATCCGTTTAATTTTTTAAAAAATCTTGTCTATTGTATTATTCCATTTTAAAGTTTTCATTTGGTTTTCTTTAAATCTTCTGGGTTTTTTGTCTGAGATTTTCAATTTCTTTGCCAAGATTTTTTCTTTTTAAAAATGTGTTTTAAGCATGGTTATATTGGTCAGTGAAACATTTTTATTATAACTGCTTTAAAATCACTCTTAGATAATTCTAACGTGTACCATCTTGATGTCGCATCTGTTGGTCCTCTCATTCATGCTTAAATTGTCTTGTTTCTTGGTGTAAAGAGTGATTTTCCTATTGAGACCTGGACATTTCAGGTGTTATGAGAGTCTAGGTCTTCTTTCAGTGTTCTGTTTTAGCAGACCTCCTCTGACACCATGCTGGCAAGAGAAAGGTAGACACCACCCTTCACTGCCAGGTGGGATGGAAGTCCAAATTCCCCATTCGGCCTCCATGTGTACCTGCAGGGGAGTTTCTTGGTTACTGCAGGATGGAGGTAGAATTTCTGGCTTCCCAGTAAGCCTCTGCTGACACCACCCTGTTAGGAGGGTGAGGGATGCCTCACTACTACTCCCCACAGGTTTTCCACTGACACCATGAGGGGGGCTGCCCTTATTACTGCTGAGTACAGTGAAAGCTCTGACTCTCTATTAGACCTCCTATGACACCAAATTGGTGGGGAGCAAGAGGCAATTTTTTACAGGAAAGATAGAAGCCCAAGTTCCCCATTTGGCTTCCTTGGGTATGTGGGCTTGTTATTGCCATGTGGGAATAAAAGTCCTGGATCCCTGAATTTCTATTGGATCTTTTCTGATGCCACTCTGGCAGGGAGGTTGAAGAATCTCATTGCAGCCTAGAGATGGTAAAGTCTAGATTGCTGTTTAGAGCGGACCTTGACTTAGTGGTCAGCCTTGGCCACTTAGAGTTGGGAGTGGAGCCTCTGTTTTTCTCTATGGTATTTGGCTGGAGTAGAGCAGTTATTGTCTAAAATTTTCTGCCTTACTAGGTTGCCCATCCCTTAGACCTTTGCTTAAGGGTATCCAGCTTTTCTTGAGGCTCTGTGTGTGTGTGTGTGTGTGTGTGTGTGTGTGTGTGTGTGTGTGTGTGTCTTTTTCAGGTTGCCATCTTCTCCAGAGCCCAGTCTGGAAGATATGATCTATATGAATGCAAGCAACTGGGAGATGTGTTGTTGCTTGGGTGCTAAGGTTACTAGTTAGTTGATCTTTTTCTCTATACCTTGCAGAGTCTTCTTATGTTTGTTTTACATATAAGGTCCAAGATTTTTGAGGGAAATTTCTCTTACCAAATTACTACATAGACTATATAAAAAGAAACAAAAGAAGGAAAAATATGAGCAATCTATGTTAGGGAGCTAGAGATAAAACACGAGATAATAAATCTATAATCATTAGCATCAACTTTGAAAATTCCAAGGATAGTGTGTGGCCCATAATCATTGAGGACAGTTTACTTCAACATTTTGGCTTACATATAAACAGGTCTCCATTATTGTTAGATACTAGGCCAATAGTTCTCAAAGGATATGAAATATTACAGGGGTTGGAACTAAAAAATATGGATTTTAAATAAGTAAACAGGTGATTGTATTACACAATAAGGTTTTGAATAATTTGCCTAAGCTGTCTAAAACTGACCCAGAGTTATTATTACATTTGACTCCAGATTACAGACATCTTTAATTCAGAACTTCAAAAAGGATGCTCTTTCAAATTTGTTCCTTATTCTAAGATTTGTAGTACTTTTGGCTGAAATTAGGTTGAAGAGAAATAATAGTTAAGGGGAAAATGAGGGTGTTATGTGTCTTAAATTATTATCTATCCTCAACTATGGCCAATTTTATCATTCTATGTCTTCTATTTCGTACCATAGGTACTCAGGATTAAAAGATACAATGAAGATTACCTATTTATATCTTAAGCAAAAAATCGTGAATGTGCTCGACTATAAGGATGGCCATCAACAATCATTTAAAAGAACGAAAAATTAATAATTTAAATGTCCATGTCTGGGAAAATGGCCAAATATAATAAAGTCACAGGGATTAGATAATATTCAGCCAATATTAACCCTGTTTTGAAGCAATATTTAATGATGTGGAAAATGTTCATGATACATTGATAAGCTAAAACAAAATAAAACAAAGCAAAAATGATTAGCCTAAAGTTTTCTCTTATGTCTTAGTATAGGCAGAGACAGGATGGTCTTTCTTAGAATCTAATCAGACTCATCGATTTATCCCTAAGTATCAACTTACTATCTGCTTATCTGGTTTCTAAAGCATGTAAAACTAGAACACCAGCACTCCAGACTTGTGTTTAAGACTGCTTCTGACTCACATAGAAGAAAAACAAGAGAAAACCATGAACGAATAAACTATTTAAAAGTTATGTAGAAAATTCTCTCCACTTGATACTCCAAATGCTGTTCTTGGTTAATTTCAGATCTACTTTAAGGATAAGCATATCCAATTGGACTATATTTTATTTTTATTCAATTTTATTTTTTATTTTAGCGATGTGTTCTTTTTAAATGAAACTGTATGAAATATTCATACGAGTTTTATTTCTAAATCATATATTAAAACACTCTTGTTCATAAGCTTTCCCCAAATATTCTGTATATATTCCTGTCCCCATAAGTTCCCTCAATGTGTTTTCTTGGTCTTAGAGATCTAACTCTGCCAAAAAAATAGTTCCCATTACTCACAGTCAAAATTAGTCTTGTCTTCTTTTCTGTATTTTGGTTACTTTTTCTGATAGCAATTATCATATGCTATTTTGGTTGTCTGCTGTTGTACAAATTCTACCCTGAATGAATGTCAGGGCTTAAAGAAACAATTTATTATTATTTCTTGTGTTTCTGTGGTTGACCAAGATCAGATAGACATTGTTTCTTGGGGCCTCTCATGTGTGTGCAATCAGATGGCAGCTGGACTGGTGTCATCAGAAGACTTGACTGGGTTTGATAGACAAGAAGACCTTTTACTCACATACCTGGTACCGTAGCTGATGTGGCAGGAACAGATGAGGGCTGGCTGGGCTTTTTGTTTCTCTTTGTGGGTGCTCCATGTAGCCTGCTTAGGCTTCCTCGGGATAACTGGTCTTTTTACATGGAGATTGGCTTCTTCTAGAGTTAGTGGTCTAAGAGACAGATAGTCAAGATTTCTTATGACCTAAACTTCAGAGTCCCAGATATTACTTTTGCCATATTCTATCAGCCAGGCAAGTTATTAATAGCAAGGCCAGCCCAGATCCAAGGAGAAGGACATTAGAATTCATCTCAATGTGAGGAGCAGTGTGATGTACAAAAAGAGAAGGAATTAATGGTGGCCATTTGGGGAGACTATCTACCACATATGAAGTAGAAGGCAATTTTAATGCCGCAAAGAATTTGAAAGATCATCTGATTTAACTTTCTCATTTTAATGGAGAGAAAAGTAATAACTAGAAATGTGATTACTCATATTTCTAGGATAGGCAAGTCCTTTGCCTGTTTTTAAATTGGGTTATTTTGGGTTGTTTTTGCTATTGAGTTGTGGGAGTTCCTTACATATTTTGAATATTAACCCCCTACCAGATATGAATATATGCTTTGCAAATATTTTTCCTTGCTTGACAGTTTGCTTTTCACTCTGCTGATTGTTTTCTTGGCTGTGCAGAAACAAACTGGTACTTTTTATAGTTTGATGTAGTCCCATTTATCTAATTGTCCCATTTATCTTTTGTTGCTTGTGCTTTTGGTATCATATTCAAGAAATCATTGCAACTCAATAGCAAAAATAAACAAACAAAATCACAATTAAAAACTAGAGAAAGGACTTGAATAAACATTTGTATTTGACATACAAATAGCCATAAATTATATATAAAGATTCTTAATATCACTAATCATAAGGCAAATTCAAATCAGAACACACAGTGAGATATTACTTCACACCTGTTGTGATGGCTACTATAAAAGTATATACATATATATATTGTTTAATTTAAATACATACATATTTAAAACAAGTGTTAGCAAGGATGTGGAGAAAAATGGTGCAACCGCTATGGAAAACAGTACGGTGATTTATCAAAAAAGTAAAAATAGAAGTACCATATGATTCAGCCATCCCACTTCCGAGTATATATTCAAAAGAATTGAAATCAGGATCTTGAAGATGTATGTGTACTCCCATGTTCATTGCAGCTCTATTTACAATAGCCAAGTTATGGAAACAACCTAAATGTTCACTGATAGATGAATGGTTAAAGAAAATGTGATATTTACATACAGTGGAATATTATTCAGCCTTAAAAAAATGGAAAACAATTCTGTCATATGCAACAATATGATGGGCCTGTAGGACATTATGCTAAGTGAAATAAGCCAGTCATAGAAGAAAAATTACTACATAATTCTGTATATATGAGGTATCTAAAATAATTAAACTCATAGAAACAAAGAGTAGAATGGTGGTTGCCATGAGCTGGTGGGAGGGGGGAAATGGAGAGTTGCTATTCAACAGGTATAAAGTTTGGTTTTCTTAGATGTGTAAGTTCTAAGAGATATGCTGTGCCATAATGTGTCAATAGTTAACAGTAATGTATTATGCACTGTTAAGAGGGTAGATCTCATGTTGAGTCAAGAAAAAATAAATAAGATAAATGAACCCAAATCAACCATTTCTACATATAACATGTAACAAGAAAAATGAAAGAGCAGCAACATAAAAACAATAATAAAAATAGTAAAAATTATTCAGGCATAAAAAAGAGGTAAAATCATTCACCTCAAATCAAATATATGAATTTGCCTCTCTTCCCTTCATCAACCAAACCCCGTTCACAACCTAGCAGAGGACCACGCATAAATTACACATACAAGCACTTTTTAAAATCAATAGAGCATGCATCTCATTTTAGGGAGTAAGAAAAAAGTCCAGGTTTCCTGTTTTGGCTGTATTTTTGTCTGTAACATGTATACTTCTGACCTGATTTAACTATTGTTCTACGTTGTGAAATCAACCTAGGTATAATTTTAAAAAGTAAGTTCTCACAGCTGCATTTCTCAGAATATATCTTGTTTGGTAGCTTTGATCTTGGAGCAATAAAAATTATATACATAATTATAAAACAAAATTAAATCAAAATGAAAATAAAAATCATTCCTGAAAATGGAAAGCAAAATGAAATAAATAAATGTAATTTGTGCTGTGTTGGTGGCTTAACCACATAAACAGGAATTATTTCAGGTTACTTTGAAGCACAGTAATTTGATTGTACATTCTTAGTGGGATATATCTTAAGAATGAAATAACTACAAGACAAACAAAAACCCTAACACTGCTTTCATAGTTATACAATTATTACTAAAAATTACTAATTATTACTACTACTAATAGTAATAATAATGATTTTGTATTATTATTCTGAAACTATTTTCCAAGTATAGTATGATAAAACTCTAAGTGATGTTAACATCATCAGAAATTAAAATTTTATAATAAGAAGAGATATAACTATAAAAATCAGAGAAATAAACCAAAATTATGTATTTGTAAATTTGAATTTGAAATTATTGCCATCAACTCATGATGTATATTGTTACAAATATGCATTTCTTAGTTCTGTTCCCCCAAACATCCTAGAAATGATCACCAGTGATTACTCAGTAGCAATGAATACTGTTACTGCACAGATTCTGGTCTCTAAATACCATTTCCCACTAAATCTAGGTGGGGTCCTTGGAAAAATGGTTGATTCCAGGACTGAGACAGGAAATGTACAAGACAAACCAGGAATGTTTTGTGATAACAGAAAGCTATCAAAGACTACAGGGTCAGGGTTATGTCATAAGGAATCAGGAGCTAGCATCAAGTATATCCCAATAGTAAAAGATGGGACAAATTGAAGATTGGTAAGAGTAAGAACTGCAGTAAATTAAAAACCATAAAATATCATATTTCAAATCCCATGAGTTCATAATTATACTTCAATAAACAAACAAGCAAATAAACTCTTTTGAGTACCTTTGGAACATGCTTGAGGACCAACTTAAACCTGGTTAAGAAAAGGTGACTAGGACAAACATTTAACTTACATTGTGTGAATTTTAGATCAAATGAAATAAAATAGTAAAGGAGGAATATTTTTCTCTTTATAAAATTATCTCAGTTAATAAAAGAAGAAAGGATGGTAGAATTAACATATCATCATCTTTGTTACCCTTAAAGTAATTACTAGGCAAAGGAAATAGTCATCAGTGGCAAATAGTCATCAGTGGAAATAGTCATCAATGGATAATATCTTAAAAAGATGTAAAACTAGACACTGTGTTCCTCCCAGTACAGGTACACAAAAACACCTAGGAAGTAGTCCTGCCAAGAAGTTAAACTTGAATCATATCACTCATCTATACTTAATGACAGTTAACAGGAAATGCTGGGCACAGGGGACCACACAAAATGACTTCACAGAGTTACAATCTGCAAAAATCCAGCCTGTAAGAAACTCTGTAAGAATGCTTCTCTAACTTTAACATGAATATAAATTGCCTAAAGATCTAATATAGATTCTGATTCATTAGTGTGGGTGGGGCTTGAAATTATTTATAACAAATTCTCAGTAGTTGTCAATGTTGCCAGTCCACGGACCACACTTTGAGTAGCAAAGCTCAACAAAGTAAATGTAATTTCTTTAAAAGAACAAATATGGCAAGAAAAAGAAAGAAAAGTGACCTATAAATTAAAAATGACTCTAGAGACACAATACCAAATGCAATGTGTACATCTTTTTCTAAATTCATTGAACTAATCAATGTGAAATATTATGAGAAAGTGATAACTTGATATTTGACAATGTTAAGAAATTATTGTTCATTTTTAAGGTATGATAATGGTACTGTTTGGTTATTTATGCTTTTTTAAAAGTTCTTATTTTTTTGAGGTACATATATAATTTATGGTAGGATTCATATGATGATTGGGACTGGGTTCAGTATCATCTAGTGTGTACCAGTGTCTAGGGGAGAGAGGGTGGTACAGAGGTGACAGGGGTGCTGAGCTCATCATGGTATTTTCTCTACTTTTTTATACTTCACATTTTCTATAAGGAAATATTTTTAAAATGATTTTGAAACAATTATTTTGAAAATATTTCAGTTGACTTTTTGTAGTTTCTTCTTAAATTCTTTATCAATTTTCTATATATATGTGAGGAAATAGTTTTTCTTTGAAGGTCTGTAGGTTTCATCAGGTTTTCAAAGATGATTGAGTGAACAGAAATACTACTAATGATACTTAAATTCAAGAAATAACCTCCTTGGAAGACCAACAAATTGATGAAAACCATAAAGATAATACTTTCATTAAAATGTATTTCTTACTACCTACCCAGTAAACATCTTAAAACAGATTTCCTAGTGAACAGGGTAATAACAATAGAACAGCACCCTCTGCTGTCTTAACAAGATATGTCACCACGAATTGGGGGCCATTATTACATCCTTGATTTTTCTAGTTAACCAATCATGGCAAATAATAATAATAATAATAAAATGAAATCAAGATATAACAGCATAGTCAGTTTTTCTTTTAACCCAGTAACATGGAGATTAAGGAGAGAAAATATAAATGATCTGTGTTTACATCGGATCTTTCTCCCACCTGAGGCCTTTATGTAAGATAAGATCTGCTGTTTTTATAGCCCATATGATTCTATAGCCCAATTAAAAACACTCTGTAAGAATCACACAAAAATTTACTTCACTTGAAAAAATATATTATGACAAATTATAAAAAATATGTGATAGGACACCTGAATTTAGTCCCAGCTCTTTTACTAATTCACCACCTACAATTTTAGACAATTTAATAAATACTTATTAGTGTCTGTTAGTCTCTGTGAGCCTTTCAAAAATAGACACAATTTGAAAGAATATGACTTTGAGATGTTCCAACAATTTAGTAGTGGTGGAAGCCATTCTACTAAAGCTATCTTTCTTGACAGTCCAATAGATAAAATAAATCAGGGCTGCTCTGCTTCATAGGTTAGCAAAACACAGGGACACAGACCAAATTCAGTCCAGCACTTGTTCTGCTAAACAAAAGTTCATTAGTGCACAAGAACCACCATTCATTTACAACTGAAACTATAAGATAAATGAAACAATGTTTTTTTAAGACACTGGACATTAAGCAATGGAGAATGGAGATTAGAAATAAACTAAGGGAGCCTTAAGATACTTCCAGCTCACTGCCTTGAGAGACTTCCCAGGTTGAAGATCAGGGGCAGAAAATGAGGCGAAGCACATTGGATGCCCTGAGTTGAGGAAGCAGTGCTGAGAGATCATGGATATGCAGACATCTGGTTTATAGGAGAGAGAACCAAGGCGGAGAGTACTGTACACAGAAAAGATCTTGGAGATCTTTGAATTCAAAATTCTTATCAGTGCAAGTTTGCGAATATTTTGCCTAAGGCCAGGGAAAGAATCTTCTGAAAGATTAGAGTGAATAGTGTCCAGCTTTCGCATAGGAATGAGAACAGTGCCTGTACCAATCAGCCAGGCTGAAAATGTTCATAATTCATAGAGCATTGGATAAAGTGCTCAATAGAGGGGAAAAATTAGGTCTAGACAGAACACTGCTTTAGAACTCCAAATAAAAGCAAGACTTGAGAAAAAAAGTATTTTAGTATTTAGTGTATAGTATTCCACTATTTTCAAGTAATTTAATTGGGTGCCAGGATAATATTTTTCATAAGTAAGCAAGTAACTCCTAGATTATCCACAGTCAAAGAAGAAATCATAAGAGAAAGAAAATATTTTGACCTGAGTCATAACAAAAATGAAACATATTTAAATTTGTGGGGTACCTAAGAAGTTCTAACAGAGAAATTTATAGCTTCAAATGCCTACATTAGAATGGAAGAAAAGCATGAAATAAATTATCTAATTATCCATTTTGAGAAACTAAAAAATATGATCAAATTAAATTCAAAGTAGAAGGAAAAAAAAATAAAGAACACAGCACAAACAAATGGCATAGAATGCTGAAAAACAATGAGAAAATTAACAAAGGCAAGAGTTAATTCTCACAAAGATTAATATAATTTATAAATATCTAGCAAGACAGATCAAGAAAAAATTGAGAAAAAGCAAATAAGCAAAATAAGAAATGAAAAAGGGCTATCACTGTTGGTTTTAATAGATGCCAAAAGCATTACTTGGGACACTACAGTGGGAGGATCGCTGGAGTCCAGGAGTTCAAGGCTGCTGTGAGCTATGAACATACTAATGAATTCCATTCTGAGTGACAGAGCAAGACCCCATCTCTAAAAAAAGAAAAAAAAACATAAAAATGGATGATTATGAATAATTTTATGTTAATAACTTCATCAAGTTAGATTCCTTGTAAAATAAAATGAAACAAAAATATGACACAAGATCAAATAAAAAATTCTAAGTAACTCATCTATCTAAGAAAGTGAAGTTCTTATCAAAACTTGACCCACAAAGAAAACTCCAGGCTCAGGTGGTTTCATTGGTGAATTCTATTAAAGCATTAAAGAAGAAATAAAACGAATCTTATGTAAACCTTTTCCAGAAAAGAAGAATAAGGAACACTTCGGTGAGGGAGCCTGTATAATCCTGAAAACAAAACCTGAAAACAACACTCTAAGAAAATATTGCTTATGAACATATTTGTGAAAATTATTATCAGACAAAATCTAAACCACTCAGGAATGCTGTCTGAGCAGCAGGAAATGTCACTACGCCCACTACAAAAATGACCAACGGGTCCCTCTCCTTGCTTGCATAAGCAACTGCTGCTTCTCTACTAACTATAGCTTTAGTCCCTCTAGATACCTCCCCAGTTCTAGAAAAAAGTTAATGAGGCATTCAGCCATGGTATAACTCCCAGATTTCTGACAGCACCCAATCCAGACTAGACTGGTACTTCCTTGGATTCTCCACAAAATCACAAAGCACAAGCCCCAAACTGCATGCAACCCCCTCTCCTGACACACTGTTACTGAGAAGGGCTCTGGCTCCCTGTGTGGTCTCCCTTTATACAACAAATACCAAAGAAATCAACTTTGTTTCACTGCAGGTGTGTTCCTGGTGGTTCTTGACTGCAGGTCTTGACTAACCATCCCATTTTCACTTCCTTTATCTTCCTCACGACATTTTGGGGACAGCAACACTGGGTAGAAAACTTCTTTTAGAGCACAGGGGTGAGGTGGTTTGTCCAAATCCACACAGATAGCATGTACTGTCATAAGTCAAAATCTCTAAAGTTTCTTCAAGATGGGCCAGTCCACAGAGGCGGTGCTGTATTCCAGAGTAAGAAGTAGAGATAATTGCAACTGAGGCCAAAATTGCCTCAAAATTGAGCAGAGATCAGGAAAATTCTGCAGGAAGGAGCGAGCATGGCAGGGGCAGAAAACTGCCAGGCTGCACCCAATAGCCAGGGGAGGGGCAGGCAGCCATCTTACAGGACAGAGAGGCAAGTGATTCTTCAGGGAGGACGGTGAGAGGGATGTCTGTTAGTGTGGCAGGGAGGAGGCAGCGCTGGCAAGGTTCAAGGTCCCAGAAGGTCTGACCGAGCTACAGGGGTGGCATGAAGGTACTTGGAAGTGGTAAATGACGATTATTTAGCAGTATCCTTGTTGTACCCAAAGAGTTTAGCATTGTGACTATGAGCATTTATATGACCATTGCTTAGCATTTTAATACTTTCAGCATCATAAGTCAATCTTTTTTGGAAAAAAATTGGTACTTGCCTCTTGAAATGCAAAGTTCATGTTTGCCTGGTGGAAGCTCCTGGATCCAAGGTTCTAACAAGATGGAGAAGACCTCTGGGCTCTCAGGCCTGTGTGGTGGGGTGGCCTGGCCTGACCTGAAGACAGCAGGAGGTCCTGGTCAGTGTGAGCTGAATGGGTCAAGGTGGGAGGGAAGTATAGTGTGCTCTTAAAAAAGCTCAATTTTATCCTTGGCCACTAGAGAGCAGAGCTCCCACTCCTTGAGTCTTGTGGGGGAGAGTGTCCTTCAGGGTGTTTTTAGTCATCCACATAGGGTGGCTGTGGGGCTCAGGAAGGAGCCTTGGAGGAGTCCCTTTCTTCAAGGCAGGGTTGCAAATGCTGAGTCAGTCATGGTTTCTCAACTGGACAGGAATTCCTTCCAGGTGGATGCTCTTCAGATCCCCATGTTACAGATAAAGAAACTGAGGCTCAGACAAATGACATCAGTGAAATTCTGAAAACTAACCATTTAGTAAAGAGCAGGGCCTCTCCTTAGGCAGATGTAGTCACTTCTGAAAGTCACTGAGCTCAGGGGAGAGTAGGCCCTGACCGGGTCCCCAAGTTTGCCAAGCACATGTTAATCTAGTTCTTCCCATTGTCTCCCTGGTTGGGAGCCTTGAATCATCACCTTTACCTCACTCTCAACTGCCCCATTCTCCTCCCCTTGCCAGGGTTTCCTCAGCATTAGGCAAAATTCTGAGCCCTGGGTCCAGCATTAAACCCGAAAGCCAGACTGAAGGATTCACATCCTGAACATAGAGCCTGGGATCCAAGACACCCCTTAGCCCAGGAGATGGGGACAGACTCCAGTCCTTTCATTAGTGATCAGTATAGAGTCCAAAGACCCAACAACATGGGCAGGGCCTGGAACTCGGAGCTCACAGCCCAGTGCCCAGAGCCTGAACAAGGAACCTGCAAGGAGGAGACAAGATTGAGGAGCTCAGATACACTTGCAGCAGGTCCCTGCATATCACCAAAGACAAAGCTCAGGAAAATGAGTTCAGTTCTTGGAACACAAAGGCCATTGGCCAAGCAGTGGCCCAGAGCCAGAGACTCAAGCCTCAGGCAGAGCAAGTGACCCCAGTTCTGGATCTAACACACAGAACCTGCTTCTTCTCAGGAAAATTGAGATCATTTCCTGAGCAAGGTCAGGGTCAATCCTGTTAGCTGGAACCAAGACCCAGGGCCTAGAATGCAGAGTCCAGGGCCACAAGCTCAATGACCAGAAAAAAAGGAGCAAGTTAGGGCTCTAATCCTCCTCCCTGAGCTCAGAAACCCAATCATTGAAGGTGTGACCACTGCCCAGAGCCTGAAGCTGACAGCTCAGGACTTTGAGATCCAGAGACCAGAGCCTGGTGCCTGGGAGGAGAAGCGACCACTTGGTTCTCAACGCTTGAGAGGCTCCAGGCCTGCAGGTCTACTTGTAGATCATCGTGGAGGCCAGGCTCTTTCCCTCCATGAGCGTTTGCATCAGTCGTTCTCTTTGCCTATACTTCCCTTTCTCCTTCCTTATCCCTCAGGTTTCATGTTAAATATCATGTCCCATGTCCTGTCCTCAGGCCTGTGACATTTCTGTGCTCATCCCTTCAGCCCGCTGCAGTTCTGTACATCGCCAGCAGAGGGCAGGGCTGTCTCACAGTTTTCTCATTGGTGAAGGGGCCGCCTCTTAAGGGCTTCTGCTTATCGCACAGGGTCCCTTAAAGTTTAGGGTTCCCCAGACTTTGCATTGGCTTCAAGAGGCCATTCAGAGAAGCTTTTTATCATCAATCTACTTCTCTGTGAGAAGAAAAGTCCTGTTGGTGTTCCTGATCAGGTTTCTCAGGGCTTCAGTGTTTCTGTAGCTTCCTACTTTTCAGGGTAGCAGTCCTCCCTGCTCAGCTCTTGGGGAAGCCCTCTTTTCAGGGGAAGGGATCATGCACTCGAATGCCGTCTTGTGCAATGCTCACAACAAACGTTCTCTTGGCCAGTGCTGTCCATATGCCCATTTTATAGGTGTGAAAGCTGAGGCCCAGCAAGTTGCGGTTGGGGGAAGTAACCATTCTCTGTGAAGGGCAGAGCGTGAACATAGCATGGAGCTGGATCTGGTCTGTGCATATCCTCTGTCTTCTTTCTCTCTGCCTAGGGGGCCAGTGGCTGCTACACTGGAAAACCAGGTGGGAGTATGGGGACAATAGGTGAGTAGCATCAGCTTCACCTGGACTAGGTGAGGACTAGGAGCCAATTCTTTTGGGTCTCAAATGTTCCTTTTGCTGGGGGAGGATTGGAAACCATCCTCTGGATGGAGCCTCCCAGTACACAGCTGCAGATGTTTATAGATCATGTCCTGCCATGGCTTAGCCCCTAGCCTCTTCATCCTTTATATTCTTGTTCAGCAGCACCCACCATAGTGTCCAATACTGTTCCTTCACCCTATTGCTAATGAAAGGACAACAGGGGCATGGATATTCATTTTCTGCCTAATGCCTCTTAGCAAGGAAGGACCCCAAAGATGCCATTCAGTCCAGACAGAGGCATACGACACATGAGTTCCATAATTTATAGAGCATTCTCATCTTACACATTCAAAAACATCCACATGCTCCACTAATACACACATCTATCAGTAGACACTTAGGCATGACTCAGGCAGTAAAGAATACTCAAGGACAAACACAGACATGCAATGTCACCTAAATGTTGTCCTCATTTTACTTGTTGCTAATTTTACTAAAATATATCACAGGAAATGATTACTATTCACAGTATTTTATTTTTCAAAAAAATTGAGGATTTTTTTGTAGTTTAAAATAGTGACATTTTGATAGATATCTCTATCCACAGCCTAAGAATGGTTATTTTAAAAGCTCTAGGACCGACTTCTTTGAAACAGCCCCTGAGCCAGGCCTCGGCATAGAAATCTCTGCCAGATTCATCTTGGGCTGTGAGCTCCTGAAACCACTCCTCTCAAAATTCTGGGGAAATGCCTGGTGTCTTTGAAGATGGTGAAATAATGGTGAAATAACACTTAAAATAATGACTTTTTCAACCCTGGTGCTAGCTACCTCTCAGGAAACCCAGGTGATTGGGCCCCAGCAAAGATTAGTCTGCCGGCACCGTTTTCCCTTCTGAGCTGAGTTATCAAACCAGTCTGAAGAGGAGGGTGAAAAGTGTGGATCCTGTTTCAGTCTACTTTAGAGTAGTTTAAAGTGCGCTCGCCCCATCTGGGGCGAGCGCACTTCTCATCTCTCAGGTTAATCAGCTAGAGGGAAAGACCCACACAGGACCCACACTTTCCACCCCTCACAAAAGCCAGATCCAAAAAAGTTAATCTTGAAATGATGGTGAAAGGGGCTACCGTTCTTGAAGTAATGGTGGTCAATGGGGAGGGAATTCTTTAAAGAATGGTTATTTTAAAAGGTTATTTTCTGGGACCGACTTCTTAGCAACAGCTCCTGAGCGAGGCCTCGGCATAGAAATCTCTGCCAGACTCATCTTAGGCTGTGAGCTCATGCAACCACTCTTCTCAAAATGCTGGGGAAATGCCTGGTGTCTTTGAAGATGGTGAAATAATGGTGAAATAACACTGAAAATAATGATTTTTTCAACCCTGGCGCTAGCTCCTCCTCGAGAAACCCAGGTGACCGGGCCCAAGCAGAGATTTGCTTGCTGGCACCATTTTCCTTCCGAGCTGAGTCATCAAACCAGTCTGAAGAGACATTTTCATAGATGATCATGGGATGTTAAACATTCGTTCAACATCTTAAATTACACTACTCCAATATCCTATAGAGTTCAGGAAGGTAGGCTCTAAAAATTTGTTTTCCTCTTTGTTTTTGTGTTTTTAAACTTTTAAAAATTTATTTCCAATTTCTGCCAGGAAGTTTTAAGTTCTTAAGGGAAATATCTGCTTAGTCAGCAGATAATAATATAAGATACTTCTGGGGTGACAAATAATGGCTTTCTCTGTCCTTCATTCATTCAAATCCTCATTCATTCATTATTTCTACAAACATGCATGAAGCACTGAGCATGTAACTGCAACCAGGCCCTGCCCTGGGCACCTGAGTCACACATGGGTGAGGAGGGACATTTGTTACAGGACAGGGTTTGTCCCGGCCCGCGGGACCTTCTGTTACTTGCGGGGGCGAGGGGGACCGTGCCTGAAAGAGATGGGCAAGAGAAAGAAACGAGACCAAGCAGATGGTTGTCAAGGCCTACTTTACTTGGATTTTTAGTAGGTTTTATATACAGAAAATAAGGAAGTAGAAACAGAAAAATAGAGTGGGGGGATAATGAGGCTTGGGTGTGGGCTAATCAGCCCCAATCAGCATCTCAATGGCACCGAAAGTTGTTTGTGATGGATCACTCAACCCCAACCTGGCAGGGGGTCGGGAACAATTGCAGGTAGCATGCCCTGGAGCAAGCACGTCATGGAATGCATTCTTCTCAGAACTATAGCTGGAGGGCTGGGTGCTATTTTCATCTTAGGCTATTTTCCGTGCGTAGGACAAGTCAGGACAAGTCAGGACAAGTCGTTGGAATGTGGAGGGTCTTAGTCTCCAACAAGGGTTGAATCTCTCCTGTGGGTAATGAGAAAATAGGCTTTCCAGGTAGAGAAAACAGCATGTACAGGTAATCTGGGTGGGCATTTGGGATCCTAAAAGGAAAGATTTAAGTAGAGCAAAAAAAGCCAAACACAGGATGAAGAGTGTGTGAGTTTTTTCCTGTTTTTGTCCTGCCCACCCACTACACTCCAGGCATGGTCACTGTTGGTGGTCTGGTGTAGGTTGGGCTCAGTGAGCAACTCAGCTCACTAATCTCAGGGCCTCTATGGCAGACTGCACAACTAAGGAGGAACTTCATCCTGCCTGGGATCTGCACTGTTCAGAGACCCAGGAGATGTGGAAGACTTTTATGGCAAAAAGTACCTGGCAACATGAGACCAAGTCTTTTCATCCCTGGATATCAGTGGGAGATGGTAGATTATGAAACTGTGAACCTGTTGAAACTTCTTTTGGTTTCGTGTAGAACTTTCTGTCAGTCGAAGAAAGACCATCTGTACAGGGAGAAAAAGAGTATGTCGGTAGCAGTTCAACACTATATATAGCAAAATGTAACATCCTCAATATGTTTTATTCTGTAATGGAAGTGACGAAAACCTGGAAATATAGGATGTCCTGGATATTTCTCAATCTGTGATTAGAAACATCACATGGACTACAATAAAACATTGGGGATAGAAAATCTTAATGTTCAGACACACAAAGAAGAGCTGGAAAAGGATATAGCAATTATGATATAGACTTTGGAATAACACATAGAATCCATCAAAATACAAGTGGAAGAAGCTATAACACATTTAAAAGTACCATGGGAAACTGAAAAAAGAATTCAAAATCTCCATAGTGATTTCTGCAGCTGTGGGGAGAGTCAGGGATTGTCTCTGTAGGAACACTGGCTCAAGAACAAGAAACCAGCAGCCTCCCTGGGAGAGGAGATCGCAAGTAGTAACGAGAAACCAGGGGATGGAGACATGTTGATGATCAGGCAAAAGGACCCTGGAGAAAACGAAGGGTGTTGCAATGTCAAGAGATCATGTGAAATTAATTATTGAAAGAAAAATCAACTCTATGCCCAACATTAATGAAGAAAAGAGCCCACCTGACAGTTATTATAAAGGTATCCAAACAGATCCAATCAAAATGGCAGATCAACATCTTGCAGGGAGAGGAAATGGAATGTCTGGAACTTTTCAGCATAGTCACCTGTCAAGATAGACCATGGCTCACATGGAGAGGCAAAACGTTCTGAAGCAGATGACCCAATGAACCATGAAAAGAAGGAGCTGGAGATCTACAGAAATTGATTTTAAAATCTCAAATAAAACAAATGGAAAAAAAACAACAACAACCATGTATTCCTTTCAGAGCAAGTTTCTGTCCCTGGAACTAAAAGATCATGGTAATTGGTTGAGAAATCACAAGGTTGAATGAAATGAAATGTCATAGACCCCAGAAAGGAGTTCATAGTGGGGAACCTGTGGCCTTCTGGACCCTTCAGTGTGGCCTTTTGACTGAATCCAAATTTTTTTGTTCTGTGAAGTTTAGATTCCATTGAGGGGTCCCATTTGAGCATCTGGAGGGCCACATATGGCCATGAGGTTCCCCACCCCTGGCCAAACAATTCAACTCCAGCTTCTACAAGTGGATTCTCATATATTTGATAATTCCGGTAGAGCACTTGGCAGGGAAAATTTGTTCCCTGATCTCTGTGCACAGGTGGTGCTTTCCTGGAGAGGGGAGGATCTCTCACTCCCCTGCTCAGACCACCTGGTTTCTTTCTCCTGCTCCTCTTCTTCTCTCCTCAATCTCATGTATCTTTGGGTCTAAATGGGGAGCTACTGGCAAGATGAAGTCTTCTTTTTCTACCTCCTCCAAGCTGGATTTCCATCATGGGGTCATTGACCTTATTTTTAGTTATCATGGTCTGAGATATTCTCTTAGCACCCCCATCCAGAAAATGAAAGTGATTTACCTCCTGGATTCACTCACCTCCATGCTACCCTGGTAGTTTAAAACCTTAAACATTCTGAGATTTCTAAGGCCGTTGGTTTCCTTATTTTCCTTGAAATATTCTTTATTATACATATTTAATTTTAGGCTAGAAAACACTTTTTTAATTGAATTTAATCTTTTTATTTCAGCATATTATGGGGGTACAAATGTTTAGGTTATGTATGTTGCCTTTGCCCCACCCAAATTAGAGTTTCAAATGTGTCCATCACCCAGACAGTGTGCACTGCACTCATTAGGTGTGAATATGTCCATCCCCTAAGCTGCTCAACACCCTGTGAATGTTACTACTATATGTGCATATAGGTGTTGATCAATTAATACCAGTTTGATAGTGAGCACATGTGGTGCTTGTTTTTCCATTTTTGGGATACTTCACTTAGTAGAATGGGCTCCAGCTCCATCTAGGATAATACAAGAGGTGCTAGATCACCATTGTTTTTTGTGGCTGAGTGGAATTCCATGGTATACATATACCACATTTTATTAATCCACACATGTATTGATGGCACTTGGATTGTTTCCACATCTTTGCAATTGTGAATTGTGCTGCTATAAACTTTTGAGTGCAGATGTCTTTTTTATAGAATGTCCTTTTTTTCCTTTGGATAGATGCCCAGTAATGGGATTGCTGGATCAAATGGTACTTTTAAACAAATGGTTTTACTTTCTCATTGTGCATCTTGATCATAGTATCATTTTTATGATAAAGTTATAAAATAGAGATCATCTAAGTTAGTCCTATTACATTGTACTCTTTAGAAAATATAAGTAGTAGTTTTTCAATTGGTGAGTCAGTCTAGTATTCTACTATTCTCTAAACAAAACAATATTATGTGTGAGTATTTTATCCCAGAGAGATATTTGGAAAACAAACAGATAAACTATTCCTTCTCTTCATGTTTCTATTTACCAGCATTACAAGAGAAAGATGAAATGACTTAGTGGCCTCAGCAAATTACAGCTGAATTGAAGAATGGTTAATGTATTTTGATTAAATAGAAAGGGCAGAGTGGGGAGTCCGCTAGGGCTGGACACATCCACATGTAGTGCCCTCTGGCTGTACCAGTCTCTAGTGGGGGCTGCTGTTAACTTAGGTGCTTAGCTAAGAGGGAGGTAAGCTTAGGCTGACCCCCCACATATGTCTCTCCTCACTAGAAGATCTGAGGTATTAGGCTCTTCTCCACTGGGCTTCTTATCTGGCATTACAGGCTCCATCTTCACTATGCTATGTTTAGGCTGCAGCTGCTGGAGACCTCACTCAGAGGCCTTGCTCCAAGGATGGAGGGGGGAAGTACCATCGCTCAGTAGTCTGGCTGCCCCAGAGTCAAGCTCATGTGGAATGTGGGGGAAGCCAGCAAGACTGACACCTTGGGTAAAGAGGTGAGGAGTCCTAGGTCTGTGGCCCAGGCCGGTCTCCCTCTGAAGAACAATAGGCAAAGTTGGTTTAATCTAGGCCTTAATGCATTGATGCTGCACTTGTGGACAGAGCAGCAGTCAATTGTGAAGGGATTTATGATGAGGACTCTTTGGAGTCAGCCAAAATGGGATTTGAGCTGGGGCTCTAGGACTCATTGGACAGTGTGGTATCTTTTAATTATGGCACTTAACTGAGCCTCAGTTTCCTGATTTGTATATGAACATAGCACCAGGAACTCATGACTAGTGATCCTGGGAAGGTCCCACCATGAGTAAAGGATCTTGCTAGCACTTGTATCCAGCAGGTGCTCAGGAATGGATAGTAGTTTATATCAAGAGGTCCTTGGGGATGAAACACTTCTATTGATAAATAGAGATGGAACAAGCAGCCAGACATTCTTTGATAAAATAACTATCACCATATCTAATATATCATTCTTTTCCTATAAATTCAACCATTGAGGAAAGGAGGGTGAGAGGGGCAGAAATTCATGGGGGCAGAACCTGGGGAAGTCAGGATTAAACTACACCCTGCATCACAGAGCCTGGCTCTCTGTCTGAAGGCACCACTGGAGAGCACAGCTTCAGGCCTGTGGCTGGTGGAAAGTCTCCTCCATGACCCCTTCTTCACCACAGCTGCCTCTACAACAACTCTGTCTAATGTGGTGTCCCAGCTCATCTCTGACAGAGAGATGAAAAAGGATGGATGAGGAACTAGGGCTCTCTAAGTGGATTGGATGTGTTGCATCAGTTTTGCATTTCTAAAGCTACATACTTATTCCCGACCCACCTGCAAGGAAGTTTGGGAAATGCAGCTTCCTGTGCTCCCAAGAAGAAATGGTGTGGAAAGGAAGCCTTGTTTCTGCTACAGTGCACGTGAAGGCATCAGTCACTCGGAGTTTTGCTCTGAGAGCAGTGAGCATAGGAATAGAGGAGAGGTAGGGAGGTGATCACTTGAGGATAATCTTTTTCTTTTTTCAGATGAGCTATCTTATAGGATGTTTGCATGCTGATGAGAATGGTGAAATAGAAAAAACTGTTAAAGTAATGTGGGTCATTTGCTTGAGAGAGATCCTTGAGTCACCAAGAAGGGCTGAGATTAAGGAAATAAGTAACTGGTTTGGCCTTAGACAGTTTACTCACAGTAAGAAGAGGGATGGCAAAGTTTGTGGTTATTGATGTAGGCAGGTTGGGAGGTTTGATTGTGGGAAAGCTAGGAGAGTTATTTTCAGATCATTTTCAATTTTGCAGTGAAATAAAAAGCAAGATCCTCAGTAAAGCACAAAGATAATAAAGTATGGGAGGCTTAGGAAAAGATTATAAAATAGATTTAAGCTATAATCTGGAAGCATGAGAGAGTAAATGGAGAGTAAATGCAGTAAGATAAACAGGTGGCATTTTTAGGGCTTACTTGAAGTTAGAGGTCATGAATTTATGTTAGAGTGGCATCATGATTGTACATTTTTCTGCAGCCACAGTCAGTTCTCCAGGTGGAAGTAAGGAGTAGATGAACAGGAGAATTTAAACATGATTGAGATTTTTTTCCAGGACATTTAAGAGAGAGGGAGAATTCCTAAAGAAAGTGGACATTTCAAAAGAGTGATTATGCTGATTAACCTTGCCATGTAAGTGTGTAAGAGGGAAATGAGACTATGATGGCATTTGGTGGCAGTGAAAAGATAGTAAACTCAAGGGTTACATGGTACTAAGAAGTTCAAGAAATGTTGGAATCTAGTTCTAATGAGGAGTGGGCTGAAGAGAACAAAACTATCCCCACAGATTTCTCTATGCATTTGAAATTCTAAAACACATATCATTTACTAGAAAGTTCATCATTGCACTTGTTGCATTAGGGGTTCAGCCTGAAGAATTCCACTCCCAATCTGTCTTTCAAGTCAGTTCAATGCTATGAAGCTCTCTTACTTTAATGCCATGCAAGGCTATGGCAAGTGCACTCTGTGCCTTCCAGTGCCTGTCCTTGTCATGATCCTAATGGTCAAACGAAACCATAACATCGGAGGCATGTTTTTGTATCATGTCATAGGTCCATATATTTTAAGTTTCATTTCTTCTTTTGTGTGGCATAGCCTGAGGTCACAAGATTCTTTGAAATGACACTGTGTGAGCAAAACATTAACAAAACCCTTCCTTTCATTTATGGAATTTGACCTTGGGTTAACTTTCTAGCTCTGTTTGCTTGGAAACCTGGTAAAGGTGGAATGCCAGCTGTGTTCCCAAGCAATACCGGGTATGTTAAAAGTGACCTCTGATTGTGAACTGCCTCTGAGCAAGAGGACAGAGTGAAGTAAAAATACTAGTTTGGGAGCCATAGTTTTGGACTTCCCAAGATGTGATTCTTGAGTCTCACATGTCTCCTGTGGAGACCCAAAACTTTTGCCTATGGAGCTATTGTTATAAGATATGTTGACTCCTATCGGGGATGAGGGGTGTTTAAGCCAGGGTCACTTGTGTGCCACTACTGCATCTACTTGTGTAGTTGTAACTTTCACACCTTAGCTCTTCCTGGATGGGCAGAGAATAAATTGCTCCCAGACTGCTGTGTGATTACTGTCAGGACTCCTTCCACTGCAGAACAATGCTTGGTGCTGCCCTGCTGGCAGGGTGTGTTTCCTCTCCTACCCTTCCATCCCTCTAAGTGGATCCAAGGCCAAGTGCAGCCTATGCTGAGTCTAAATGCATAGCTGAGCTAAGAAGGTAGCAGAGTCCACATTGCACCTGGCTATCACTTATAAACATTTATGTCCTGTCAGTATTCTAATACTGTACAACCAAAACTAGATATTAAAAAATAAATTGAATGCTGGACTTGACATAAGACTGTAGTTGTCATCAGTAACTTCAGAGTTCTCAATTTTTTATCAGAACACTGAAATTGTATAAGCTATACATTTGAATTTTAAAAAATTATTATTTTCTGATGAAATTATTCTTTAACCTCTTGCATGTATTTGTGTCCCACATAACATTTCGATTAAAACAAAATTATGTTTTGATTGAAACAAAATTATTAATTTTGCTAAGTATAAACATGCTCTATTTTGTGGCAGCCACATGTAAGATGCTCCTGTGCCTATTTGCATGCCGACAGTAACAGTTGCTCACCACCTAGAGGCAGGATTCTGTAATCCCCACAGCATCATTGCCTGAGTAGCAGTGCTGGGTATACTGGAAATTGTGCCCTGGCTCTGTCTGCTGCTACTGAAACATTTGGTGATTTCATTCTAAAATATTCTTTTGAATGTGCTGGATTGGAGCAGTATGGGGAGTTTAATAATATTATGTAAAAAGTTTCAGTTGGACTGTCTGCCAAATGTGGCAAGGGAGGAGTGTGTGCATATCCATTTCCAGCCCCCACCCTACAAGTTACTTCGTTGGTGAGTATAGTGAGTGTGTTTGTTATTGTTCCCATGGCCACACCCAAGCTGAGACTTCTGACAGAGACCATGGCATGGACAGGAGCAGATAGGCTGGCTGAGCACCTGAGTTAACAAATGCAGGAACAAAAGCCACTCTTGGCATAGATGGAGATTGAAATAAATGGGTTGTGGACATGAGAGGGAAACAGACCCCCTGTGATATGGAATGGATAAGGATGTTATTGCCAAAGAGCTGAAATTGATCTGGGCATATGCAGCTACATTGTTTAAGGGGCCAGTAAGTAGCAAGAAGGCCACAACTTAGAGCAGACAGGAGTGGGACAAAGATAGTGAAGGACACAGAAAATGATCAGCTGGTAGAGGGCTTCCAGGAATGAGAGAATTACGGTGCTCATGAGCTCAAGACACTCTTTAATTCTCCATGACAAGGTGACTTCATAGATCCTGAAAGGGGAGTGACTGACATTTGCTTAGAACATGCAGACAGCCTTTAAAAGGGTTGCTGCTGGTGGTGGTGATCCCTGCGTAGAGATTGTCCAAGGGACAGGCTCATGCATCTTTCAGGATCTTGTAGTTTCTTTTCCCAGTCCCGAGGACCTGCCCCCAACCATGCATACTTGTATTTGTTTTCTAAGGCTGTCAGAGTAAATTAACACAAGCCAGGTAGGTTAAAACAATGGAAATTTATTTGTTCACATTTCTTGAATGCAGAAGTCTGAAATCAAGGTGTTGGCATGGCCACACTCCCCTCAGACACTCTAGAGGACAATCTGTTCCTTGCCTCTTTCAGCTTCTTGTGTTTGCAGATGTTTCTTGGCTTATGGCTGCATTATTTCTGCCTCTGTGGGCACATTGCTTCCTCTTCTTCTGTGTGTCTTCTCTGTGTGTCTGTCTCCAAACTCCTTCTGCCTCTCTCAATACCTGTCATTGCATTTAAGGCCTACAATGGACTGAACGTTTGTGTCCCCTCAAAATACATATGTTGCAATTCTAACCCTTGATACTATGGTATTAGAAGTTGCAGCCTTTGGAAGCTAATTAAGTCATAAATGTAGAGCCCCCATAGATGGGATCTGTGCCATTATGAAAGGGACCCCAGAGAGCTTCTTGCTCTTTCTAACATGTGAGAATCCAAGCAGAAGCCAACTGTCTGAAACCTGGAAGAAGGTCCTCACCAGAACCTGACCATGTTGGCATTTTGATCATGGACTTCTAGCTTCCAGAACTGTGAGAAATGAATTCCTGTTATTTATGAGTCACCCAGTCCATGAGACTTTGTTATAGTAGCCTGAAATGATGAAAACGGGGCCTAATCAAATAAGCCAGCATAATCCCTTCTCTCAAGATCCTTAATTTAATCATATCACATATAATATAATAGCTCCTATTTTGCCATAGAAAGTGATAGTCACAGATTCCAGAGATCAGGACATGGATATATATTTGAGGGCTACCTTTCACTCCACTATAGTACTTGCCATATAAAATTGCTCAAACAGGGTAAGCCCTGCACTAATTGTTCCTGAACAACAATCATCCTAGTATACACTTTAGCACATGGATTTGGCAGAAGAGTAAGTCCAAATAAGCCCCTTTCCCCCCAGCACCCACCCACCTTCTCTAACCACAAAGATAGCCAATGTGCATCTTCTCCCAGGAGCCAGAGCTAGGAAGCTGCTGACTCTATCTGCATTTCCACTACCACAGAGGGAACAATGGGAAAGACCACTTCATGCAGAGATAAAATGGTACTCTTTGCACTAATGATGGCAGCAAGCTAGCCTTATCTTTATCCAGGTGGCCTCGAGTAGCTGCATGGAATCTCCTGAACCAGGAACAGAGCCTGGTGGCTCATGGGAGCCAGTTATAAGACAAGAGCCTTTGAGACTTGGAGGCACTGACTACATCAAATTGCCACTGGGATCGAGTTTACCTACTTCTCTCTCAGAGTGAAGGCCTGTGGATAACAGTCAAGACAAAGAATCCTGGGTATTTCCTGTAATGTCGAAGGGTACAGTCAGGTTGCTGGATGGACTCTGTTCTTCTGTGTCTATTTGTCCTGTCTCACCTGTTAACCAGTGTTTCTCAAACTTGTATGCCAGGGAACAGTTCTGGCTGTTGGAGAAGGTCATGATATTCCAAGGTGATTGTTTTAAGCCACTAAGTTTGAGAGTGGTTATACTGCAATAATAAGTAACTTACATGTAGGACATATTCATTTCACAAATATTCATTACTTCAAGGACTCACCCAAAAAGCTCTTCAGACTGCCCACCATGCTCACTCCAATGATAACCACTAAAGGTAACATTAAGGGCTGACTGGCCCCTGCCTATTTTATGCACACTGTATCAGGACTTAAGAAGTGGGCATTGGGTGTTCTTAATACTTTCCCATTCTGAGCAGGGCTATGGTTTTAGAGATAGCATCTGCCTGGGAGGTCCAACGAGCAGAGGAATTTAACTGCTCCAAGTCACACACAGGACACATCCATGGTAAAAATGGAAACCAGAGGTTTGGGTGAGTTTCCAGCTCTTGCAAAATCATGCATCTCCAGTGCAAATGCATCCGCTGGAAAATCCAACCTCTGCCCAGCCCTGCTGTGACTTGGGTGGTGGCATGAGGAAGGGAGGTACATCAGGCCCCAACAGGCCATCACCAGTTCCATCCGGAGTGCTCCGTATGAAGGAGGGCAGCATCTTGACCATGGCCTTATTGTGTGTCTGTTTCCTCAGCCCCAACTTCATCTCCACCCGCATCCTCCTATTCCCCTCCAGCGGCATCTCCTTGGTGAGGTGGAAGAGGGCCAGGGTCCCCTCTATCTGCCAGTGCTGCTCAGCCGAGCAGTAGGCCACTGCAGTCCCCATGGCAGCCCTCTTGCCACTGCCACTCTCTGAGAGAAGGAAACCCACTCATCGGAGTCCAGCACCAAGTGCCTCAGAGGCTCGTAGAAATGCCAAGAATAACTGGGGCGAGGGGGAGACATGCCAAAACAGCTGGAATGAGCATCTGTCGGGGACCTCTGGCTCTCCCCTTTCTTTCTCCACTCTTTAATTCCATTTCCTACACTTGCTCTTTTTCATTACACAAGTCATAAAGATCCACTGTAGAAAAGTTAGGAAATGCAGGCAGGTAAAAAGGAAAAATGAAATTGCCTATAACCCTATTTCCCTCAATGACCACAGATTCCTGCAAGGGCAGAGCTGAGGACAGAGGGGCCAAAATCAAAATTTTGATCAGAGTCTGTGCTTCTATTCATCTTTGAGTGTTTATGCATGTTTGTTATATACATGTTGTTTTGTGTGTCTCTTTGGGTGTTTGTTGTATGTGAGTTTGTTTGGGTGTAGGGTGCATAGTGTACTGCTTAATCATCCTCTGCATGTGTCATACTGTCTTTCCATGTGACAGAGTGGCTGCTTGTTCCCAGCAGTTTCTTCCATGACTCCTCTTTTGGCATCTCTGAGCAATGCCTAGTTGTGTGGGATGTAGAGGAGATGACCCTTCAGAGACAGGTCTGAAAGGAAGGGCCAGGTTACACACCACAGGCCAGGAACTGAGGAGAAGAAATGTAATTGTTTGAACCTATTTATAACCCTGGAGTAAGGAACAACACATGGAGAATATCCTTGGTGAAATGAGTTTGGAGCAAGACAGTTGTGAATTTTCAGCTTCCTAAAGCAACCCATACTGACTGTGTACCTCTGCAAGCATCCCAACCCCTCTGATCCTCTTGTCCTCATCTGTAAAAGGATGTTATTATATATGACATTATGGTGTGAAGTTCCTAAGTACCAATATGGCACATAAAATGTGCTCAGAAACCCCTTCTACAGGTGTTTTCTCACCTTTTCTTCTACTCTAATTCTCCTTAAAAGATTTAAATCATGTGGCACCCAAGTTGTGAATATATCTAGCTCCCTCCTGGTCCTCTTCCAGCTGGTTCCACACTACTCATTTTGGTTGCAGTGACCAAGTTCTGCTGTGCGCTGCCCGGGCTCCACGGCCCCCAGTGTTTACCCTCACCCCTTCCTAAAAGCCTGGCATGTCTGCCTGAGGGTGGCCTGCAGCTCCTTGTCCAGACTGACATTCAATTCTGTGGGTAGAGTCAAAATTAAGGCCACCATTATCTTAGCAGGTCCCAGCTCTTGGATTACACACTCCACAATAGCCCACTCTATCCTCATGAAACCCCAGGTGGAGCTGTCCTTTGTCTGGGGTCGATGCAGGGCTGAAGGTGAGCCCAGGCCCGGGAGCACCTTCTCCTGGAGGTCCTGGAAAGCACACGAGACTATCTCAGTTCTCTCTCTCTCTCTCTCTCTCTCTCTCTCTCTCTCTCTGTCTCTCTCTCTCTCTCTTTCTCTTTCTCTCTCTCCTTCCCTCTGTCCCACCTTAAGATTGAAGGTCAGGAAGCTGTTTCCCAGGTAACAATCCAATCTAATGTCATATGCACAATAGAAGGTGTAGAAGGAGTCTCAGTTGCCAAATGTATTAGTGTCCTAAAGCTTTCACAATAAATTACCACAAATGGGGTGGCTTTAAACAACATAATTTTATTTTGTCACAATTCTGGAGACTAGAAGTCTGAAATCAACATGTTAGCAGGGTTAGTTCTTACCGGAGCCTCTGAGGAAGGTTCTTCCATACCTCTCTCCCAGCTTCTAGCTGCTGCCGACATTCCTTGGCATCCTTTGCCCTATAGGTGTACCACCCTAACCTCTGACATTCTCCCTGTGTGTCTTTGTATCTCTCTGTCCACATTTCTCTCTTCTTATAAGAACACCAGTCAGTGGATTAGGGCCCACCCTAGTCCAGTGTGGCCTCATTTTATCTTTATTATATCTATAAAGATCCTATTTCTACATAAGGTCACACAGGCGTAGGTCCTGGTAGTTAGGATTTACACATGTCCTTTTGGGGGACACAATTTAACCCACAAGATCAAGGAATGAGAATTCCTAACCAAGGACACTGCCCTGTTTCATTTTTCTTTCTTTGGTTTCTGGGCATCCTTGCCCAGTTTGTGTTTTTATTATTGGGTTATAGGACTTGTTTCTGTATCCTACATATCCTTTGATAGATGAATGTTTTGTGAATATATTTTCCCAGCCATGGTTTGCCTATTTGTTTTCTTAATATTTAAGAAAATAAGTTAATATTTAATTTGATAAAATAAAATTATATTTAAAAAATTTTAATGGTTATTTTATTTCTCTGATCTAAGAAACTTTTGCCTGATCCCAAGTTAAAAAGGACATCTGTTCATTTTCAACCTAGATTATTTTTAGCCCTTATGAAGTAAAACTTTAAGAGCAGGTGGAGATAGAGAGATAGAGGATAAGAGAAAGAGAGAAGAGAAAAGAGAGACAAAACAACAGAATGCAAATAGAAAACAATATGACAAAAAAAGAATAACGATTCTTATGATCCTTTGTACTTCTGCACAACTGGTCAATGCAGTTCCAATGGAAATCTCACCAAGTTTTTGTGGAAATGGAGAAGATAATTCTAAAATTTATAGGGAAATCTTGAATCTAGAAGAACAAAGCTAGAAGGCATACTGTGCTAGATATTAGTTCCTACTATAAATGTATAGTAATGAGGATAGTGTAGTATTTGGCACAAGCATTATCAAGTAGATCAGTGGAATAGAAAGCCTAGAAAAAGTCCCACACTTATATAGTTACCCAATTTACAAAAATGTACTACTCTAATTCAATGGAGTAAAAATGGTCTTTCTAAAAAGTAGTACTATATCAAGTTGATATCTAGCAGGGATACAATACCTTCCCAACAAAGCTATTAGGAAAAAAAAGAAGCAAATACCTTCATGATTTTGGAATAGGTGAAGATTCCTTAAACAGGACACAAAAATTTCTAACCTTGAAAGAAAATATGAATAAATGAGACTTTCTTAAAAATTAAAAACTTTAGCTTATCAAAAGTCAACATTAGGAGCAAGTCAAAAACTGGGAAAAATATTTGTGATATATATAGACAAAAAGGACTTATATCCAAAATGTAAAAATAACTTACAACACAATAAGAAAAATACTGGCTACTTAAACAAAATGCAAAAAACATGAAAAGGTACTGTATGAAAAAAGATATCCAAGTAGCCAATAAACATATGAAAAAGTGTTCAACATTATTACATGTTGGGAAACACAGATTAAAACCATGGGGATGTAACATTTTACACACATAAGAATGATCAAGACTAAAAGAACCAAGAATATCAAGGATGTGGAGTACGTAGAACTGATACACATTCCTGGTGGAGTGTAAATTCATATGCTCCCTTAAGAAAACTGGCAGTATTTACTAAAACTAAATGCATGCTTTCCCCATCACCTACCAGTTCTACTGAACAGAGAGTTAAGAGAAATTAGTGCACCATGTATACCAAAAGACAAGAACAGAAATGTTCATTAGTTCTTTTCTTAATGACCAAAAATTGGAAGCCACCCAAGTGCCCATTAACAATAGAATGGATAAACTGAGGAATGGGAACATAAGGGAACCCTACATAGCAATGAAAAAGAAATAACTATTGCTACATGTACCAACATGAATGAATCTCACAGATTTAATTTTGAGTTTAAAAAAACCCAACAAGATATAAAACAGTATATACAGAATAAATCTCTCTATATGAAGTTCATAAACAGGCAAAATTAAAATATAGTAATCAAGGTCAGAATAGTATTACCTAGGATTAGTACTAGGAGTAGTTATAAAGGTGCTTCTCAGGTGCTAGAAATGTTCTCTATCTTGATCTAGAAGGTCGATACATGGGTATGTATGTGTACGAGATTCATTATCTGTTCACTTGAGATTTATGTTCTCCACATAGTTTATTGTATCATTAAAAAGAAAGAGAGAAAGCTACAAAATAGATTCATCCTCTAAATACCTGAGACTTGCTGAAGAGCTATGGGATTAGGCTGGGGTGATGTCATTAGAGGAGCTCCCTCCCCAAAGAGAAAGAAAGGCTCAATAGAGCCTTACATATTTATACTTTAGCAAGTTAACACCACTCTAGCAAAAGTATTATAGCTTAATTGAATTAGATAATTAATATAAGTACAAAATGTAGAGTCTGGTTCACAGTAAATATTAAAATACATTATTAGTACTACTACTACTACTACTTTTATTATTTTGTTGTTTGTAGTAGTCATGTTTAATGACTGAGACTGAAACAGAAACTCTCATTGCACCATTGTTGGGTTCTTCCCACTTCTCACTTCCACATCCCATGGTTTAATCCATGTTCCTCATTCTCTCCAATTGTCCACAATGGAAAGACTCAATAGTGGGTCATTGATAGAATTTATCTTCCCAAAGCACACTGTGGGCTTGTTGGCTGCAGTAAAGAGAATGTTCCCTCAGAGAGGGAATTCACAGACTGCCAAAAAAGGGGAGGAACAGGGAATATCATTCCACATGCCATTTGTCAGTAACACTACACAGTCTTCTCCAGAGCCAACGTTGTTGGGTTCACCATTGTTCCAGTTGGTGTAGGTCACTCTACTTCCTGTCAGATCCACAAACTGGCCTTCTGTCTCCTCATCTGTGATGCCCAGGAGGGCTGCTTCCCCAATTAGATTCTGGATGGCCGTGTTCTCTTCGGCATTCCTGGGGATGGCCATAGAGCCCTGGAACTGGGCACATAGAGCCTTCACTCTGTCAAAGGTCATCTTTTCACCATTGGTCAAGAAGATCTTCTGCCCAACTCGTTTGCCCAGAGAGAAGGTCAGCCCTAAAATGTGAAAAAGTCGGTGACCCTGGATTATCTTTAGCCCAGCTCAAGGTATTTCTCAAGATAAAGGCTTCTAGAGTAGAGTTGCTAGGTAAAATATAGTATATCCTGTTAAATTTAAATTTCAGATAAAGAATGATTTTTTTTAGTATAAGTATCTTCCATATAATTTGGAGGGCATATTTATATTAAGAAATTGCTTTTTACCTGAAATTCAAATTTAACTGGTGTCCTGTCTTATTATTTGTCAATTACGGCAACCCAAATGTGAAGAGACAAACTGGCACAAAGGCCTTTGTCCTTTTGGATCAGAATTGTAGGACACATATAATTTGGAATTCTGAATTACACTCTACTATTAACTTGAGACTAAATGAAAATGTCTGAGAATATTTTTCCCAGGCCAGAAGGAACAAGGTAGGCTCCATGGCCAGTTCTTAACACCAGCGTAACAAAGGGGCATAGTTACTGTTTTCAGTGAGCAAATATTAGAGGGATCAGGGTCTCTGGAGTCAGACTGACTTCAGTTTATAAACTGCCTCTGCAACTTGTTAGCTCTGTGCATTTGAGTAAGTAATTTAACCTCTGTCTCCATTTCCACCAAAATGGTGTTGTGAGGATTTCATGAGATTGGAATATGAGCAATGCATTCAGTAAATATTTGTTGCCTTCTACCTTTCCCAAACTTCAAGCTGCCCGGAGAGTAAGAGAGAAAGCTTACACTTGTTGATACGATCCAATTCTAATCGCAGAGCTTCTATTTCTGAAGCAGCCAGTCTACAATCACAATCTAGACAATTAAAACAGAGTGAAGGAGCACTGTTGAAAAGTGGGTCCCATAACTGTACACAGAAGGCAGTGGGGTATCTTTTTCAAACTGAAAAAAAAAAGTACTTTCTTCGACATTGATATTTATACTTTGAAGGAAAATAAAAAATACCGAGAAGCAAAATGAAGGAAAAAAAATTTCTATTTCTGCCCAGCCCTGAACCTCGCTGTATCTATTTACTGTATCCAAAGACACTTTATGCAACAGATATATCACATGCACACACTATACTTCCGGATTACCTAGCAATCCATAGGCCAAGTTCTTTATTAATTTTTTCCCCCAAATGTATTGTTCTATCAAGGCAAAGAGAAAATCTCTTGAGGCATTTTGAGCTGGTAAATACTGACTAAAAAGATTGCAGGGTTTTACCTTTCGGGAGGGTTTCTTTTCCTTGCTTTATTTTCCCCCTGAGTTTGTTCTGTTAGTCAGGAAACCACGATTTGTGAGAGTTGCCCATTATCCCAGTGGGGAGGGCATGAGGCAGCCACATGTAGCAGATGGCCAAGATGGCCTCAATGCAGTACAGCTTCTCTCTGAAGAAACTGAGTCCATTTCCCTACTTGTTGAATCTGGGCTGGCCTTGTGGCTTGTTTTAACCAATACAAGGTGGCAGAAATGATAATGTATGTGTTCTGAGCCTTCAGGAGGCTTGAAACTTCTATTCTTTCTACTCTTGAGAATCCTGTCGTCACTACTATGTGAACAAGCCGTGGCCAGCCTGTTGGATGATGAGAGATGCATGGCTCAAGAGCCTTTGTCACTCCAGCTAACATTCAAACAACAGCCAAACATGTGAGCGAGACCACTGGCCATCAGTTGATCATAGACACGTTAGTGAGCCCAGCTGAAACCAGCAGAGAAATCACTTGTCTGATCCACAGCATTGTGACTTAAATAAATGCCTATGTTCTTAAGCTACTAAGTTTGCGTTGGTTTCTTATGAAGTAAAATATAACTGACATACCATGGCTATAAGTTTTGGGGAAAAGCAATGTAAGAAGCCCACTTTGAGATGTCCTCCACCCTCTCTCTGGGACCAGAACCTCACATTGGATGGTTCAGCTGAAGGAGAACCCAGGCTTGACTCCTCCAGCGGGTGCCTGATGCGGGAGTTGTCCCATTAGGCTTGTCAATCTACACTCAGGCACTGACAGAAATTCCCAGAGGCTCTAATAATAAAGACAGGGCCAAGGGCAACGAGTCACGAAACAAATTTGGGCATCTTCCTGTGATGGGAAGATGCCAAATTTGGGCACCTCCTACAAGGTACTCAAGGTCTCAGAATGCTGGGTGCTCTCAGCTCAGACCTTGCTGGGGTGAGCTCCTTACCTGGGTTTTTTCCAGGGTCTCCTTTTTGGCCCTTTGCTCCTGGTAACCCAGGGGCCCCGGAGTTTCCTGCAGGCCCGGCTTTTCCAGGAGGGCCCTGCAAGCCTCTGAGCCCTTGGCCTGTTGGGAGACAAAGGAAACTTGCCTCAGTGTCTGTGCTCTTCCTCTCTTTCTCCCCAGTTAAACACCCAATCTCGTCCCAGGAGAGTGAGGAAACCTTGACCTGGGCTGACCTATCTGAGCCACTGCTCCCTATAACCCAGAGAAGAAAAATTCCTCCTGTGTCCCATGGGATGTCCTGGCCTGTGGGCCACTTTTCCTGGACAGGCGAGACAACCATTTGTCACAAAGTACGGTGTGGAATTCTGAGATTCCAGAGAATCAGAGCTGTATCTCTATTTTGAGTTACAACATGTAGTGGAGAAAAGTACAATCTAGCTGCATAGCACATTACTCTCCTCATATCTCCTGGCAGTTTCCTCTGGAAAGTAAAGCATGGCAGAGACAGAGCAACACAACCTGTACCTGGTTCTCCCTTTTCTCCCTTGAAGCCATCACGCCCATCTTTGCCCGGGAAGCCGTTGATGCCTGGGGTACCACAAGCAATCACAGGGCAGGTCTTTTGGATGTCCTCAGAGGTTACAGCTTCTGAGTAACATGCTGCCATCACACTCAGGAGAAGGAGAGGGAGGGATAGAAACAGGGACATTGTCCTCACCTTGGTGTGGGGAAAGTTGAAGGAGATTATCTCAGCTTGTTCAGTTAATCAATACATATTTACCAAACATGCCCTCTGTCCTACAACCTGGGCACAAGGCACACACAGGCTCTGTAGAAATAAATAACCCACGTCTGGCCTCCAGACTGGGGATTCAGAAAAGTAAATATTCATTGTGACATTGTGTGATTAGTATTTTAACAAAGGTAGGCACAAGAACATGCAGTGGGGGCCCTAGGGAGGAGGTCACCTGTCCCCTGGCCTCTGGGGTTGCTGCTGCATGGCTGTGGATGTGCTTCCCTTGGCAGTGAGAACAACTGGAGCTACACATGGCCAGCTCACTCATGCTGTTGGGGGAAGGGGAATCAGTGGAGACCCAGGTGTGAGTAGGATCTCCCTCTTTCCCCCACTTCTCCTTTGAGCCCATCAGCTTTCTGAATCCCGTCTTTTATCTTGGCAGATGATTTCCCTCTAGGGCTAGTTAACTATCATTTACTCAGTGGCACCACCTGCAGGTTGGTGATTCAGAGAAGGTCCTGACTTTAGATCAAGCATCTACTAGTCACTAACATGGCTCAGAATTAACCTGAGTCTGCTTCCTCTTGGCATTTTATTTCCCAGGGTGAGCATTTGCTCTGGAAATTTCTCACTACCTTGGCCCTGGCAGGGTGCTACATTCCTCTTGGCTTCCTGGCAGGAATTCCCTGTGTTTTCTGAGTTCAAACCGCAGGCTATTAGACAATCTGCCTTGAATCCCCCACCCATTTCTCAATCTTAACATATCATCTGCCCTTCCAAGCTTTCTTCCAGCTGTTGCTGCCTAAGAAAGCTGAGGAGCCTGGCCCCATGGGTCTAATCCTCCAAGGATCCCTTTGAAAACAAAGGCAGACTCCTTTGCAAAGGGTCAGGTAATTGAGGAAGGCCACAGGTGCCCCAGCACAGGCAGAGAAAAGAACACCCTCAACCTGATTTCTGCCTGCCATCTCCCTCCCTCCCCCCAGCCCACCCCAGAAAGCCTCCTCCAGGCCCCAGAGGCAAGTCAAGTCCTGAGACTCTTGGTCCAGGAACCCACATTCATTCACTAGAAATGACTTACTGGGGCTTCTGCAGAGCAGCGATTCGGTGGTGGCAAGGAAGCTGGCTCTCTAGCCTGGGACTCTGGCAGATGCCTGCGAGTGAGGGAGGAGGCTGGGCTCAGTTATATAGGGCCCGGTCAAGTTTGTCAACAGGGATAGCCCTGGTTGAAGGGCCTGGCCTTCAACCCCAGATTAATAAACAACACTTAGGACTGCATGAAATTCTTCTTAGCAGCTTCCAGCACAGTGGTAGGCAGCTGTCTGCTTTAACACAGCACAGTTCCACCTGCAATTGCCATCCATTTGGCAATTCTCATTGCTGAGCTACCATAAGTAGGTTCACCTGGTTAATCATGTCAAGATCCTTATTTCCAACAGAAAAACATAGATACCCATGAATGCACACACATTTTCATGCACACCAACTATACACGCAGACACGCACATGTGCACACGCACTCGTCCAGGAAGGCATAGCTGGCCTCTAGCTGCCGTTAATACACCAAGACCTGCCTTAGGCTTTGCATTTTGTGTCTCCCTACTTGGACAGTCTCTTCAGTGCATGGCTGGTTGGCTCTTTTCCTTCCATTCAAATATTCCTGTCTCAGAGAAACCTGCCTCGATTGCTTTATCTAAAATAGTTCCACCGAGTCAGTCTTTATCATATTAACTTGCATTATTTTCTTTTCTATTACTTACATTATATGATATTATAGCCATTTACTTCAATTTTCTATTTTTTATTGGGGCAAAATAAACATAATATAAAATTGATCATTTTGATCATTATTATTAAGTGCACAACTCAGTGGCATTAGGTACATTTGCATGGTTGTAAAACCTTTGCCACCATCCATCTCCAGAAATTTTTCATCCTTCCAAATGGAAACACTCTACCCATTAAACAGTAATTCCCTATTTTCTCCACCCCCAACCACTGGTGACTAGTATTCTGCTTTCTGTCTCTATGAATTTAACTATTTTAGGTGCCTCATATATGTGGAATTATACAACAGCTGTCCTTTTGTATCCGGTTTATTTCATTTGGCACAATGTCTTCAAGTTTCATCCACATTGCAGCATGTGTCATTATTTCATTTCTTTTTAAGACTGAACAATATTCCACTGTATGTACCTATATACCACATTTTGTTGTTTTTGTTTGTTTTGTTTTTTGAAAAGCAGGTACTCCAGTTTTATTCTTCAGGAATTAAAAATCTAGATCTTACTTTCTGACCCTTTACCAGTAGCAGTGACTTGGAGGTTGTGGGGACGGGCAGAACTGCATATATATAGCTGGGGATCAGCAGAGAACATGAGACCATTGACTCATTCTTTTGTTTATTTACTCATTTATGGACATATTCAACAAGCATTCATTGAGTTAAGTGGTGGGGATAGTAATGAACCTCTCCTCTTAGTAAGCTTATATATTCCACATTTTGGAAGATTCATTTTTTTTTTTTTATAAATCAGGTGCCTTCATATTTTATTTCCAACAGAATTAAAGGAGTACATAATTTAATAATTAACATATAGATCATTAAGTATAATTCTATTGATAAGCCACTTTGTATTTTTTCTGTCATATAACTCAGAATAAATTCAAATAATTGAATAACACTGCATCATAAGACACCTGCACTCGAATGTTTATAGCAGCACAATTCATAATCGCAAGGCTGTGGAAACAGCCCAAGCGCCCATCAATCCAAGAATGGATTAATAAAATGTGGTATATGTATACCATGGAGTACTATTCAGCTCTAAGAAACAATGGTGATATAGCACATCTTATATTTTCCTGGTTAGAGCTGGAACCCAAACTACTAAGTGAAGTATCCCAAGAATGGAAAAACAAGCACCAGATATATTCTCCAGCAAACTGGTATTAACTGAGTAGCACCTAAGTGGACACATAGGTACTACAGTAATAGGGTATTGGGCAGGTGGGAGGGGGGAGGGGGGCGGGTATATACATACATAATGAGTGAGATGTGCACCATCTGGGGGATGGATGATGGAGACTCAGACTTTTGGGGGGAGGGGGGAAATGGGCATTTATTCAAACCTTAAAATCTGTACCCCCATAATATGCCGAAATAAAAAAAAAAAAGCTAGCAAAGCCAAAAAAAAAATTGAACACAAATTTAAAAGTGTTTTGTAGAATATTTAGTGATATAAAAAAAGTTCATGATATGATGTTAAGGACAAAATCAGAAAACAAGAAGCCATACAAAGTAAGTCACATAATATAAAGAGTATGTTGATAAACACACACACACACACACACACACACACACACACACGCACGCACACACACACACACACACATGCAATTAAAAGTGTCTGTTGATTATGTGATAGGGGATTATTATTATTATTATTTTTCTTTTTAATATTTTCAAATTTTCCTCAATGGCTATGTATCTTTATTACAATAAGAAAAAATGAATTATCAGACTGAGGAAGATTTATTTTTAATAGCAAAAAAAAGACACCTCAAAATAACCCAATTGGCTTTCAACATGTGAATGGGTAAACTGTGGTACATCCATACAATGGAAAAGTCACAGAATAAAATAAGGAAAAGACTACAGACTCATGCAATAACTTGAATAAATCCCAGGGGCTTTATGTCGACTAAAAGAAATCCAGTGTCAAAAGTTTATAGGCTTTTTACTATAACATTCTTGAAATGACAAATTACAGTCATAAAGGACAGGAGTATTGTGAGGCCTCCAAGCACCAGAAGGGATGTGGGTGAAATGCCCTTCCAGGGCCCTCCAACAGCGCCTGCTGCAGTGGCAGGAGGTGGGACGAGGTAACTGAATCCAGGTCACAGTGGAGGTGCTGGCTTTGATCACAGTGCTTACTTTTATTGTGTACTAAGTACTGGAAGTCAGGAAACTGCCCTTCAGACCCTGACTAATCCTGGAACTAGGCTGGGAGCGGGTGGGCAGCTGGGTGGGAGGTCAATCCAACAGGTAAGCCACGAATCTCTGTGCTGCGCAGCTATAGGACCTTCCTGCTCTGCACAGTCTCCAGCAGGCCTTTCCACCACGAGGTGCTGCTCTCCACACATCTCAGCCTGATGGCCCACTCTGCACTCTGCTCCATGGTGAAGGCCACTGTGTGCATCTGTCTGGACTTTAGGCTCCACTGCCTTCCCTCTGGCAGCCCCACCAGAAATCCACCTCACCCCAAGAGGTTGCAGAGACCACTGCCTCTCTAACTGGGAGGAAGACTGCACCCCCCACCCACCCCACCCCCTTTCCTGTAGCCTAGACTGCAATCCCAGCTCTGCCACTTCCCTGGCTGTGTGACTTTGGCCAAGGTCATAGCTCCAGTTTCCTCTTCCTCTTCCGTGAAAGAGATATCATGGCCTTGGCTGTGGAGTGCTGTGCCCTCAGCTGGTCCACACTTAAGAGTGCATGGCACACAGCTCCCATGACAGCTTGTTTAGATGGGGCCTTCATTCCCTCCAGGGTGACTGTTCAAATGATCTTTTTGCCTTAGGAAGCAGTGTTCTTGGGCAGACCTATCTGGGAGCCTGAGCTGTGTTATCAAAAGGCTTAGTTTTGATTCATGAATATGAGTTTACACAAACCCCATATTCTGGCTGAACCTCAGTTTTTATGTCTATAAAAAAAGATTTTGAACACCATTCCCTTTCCCACAGGGATGCTTTGAGTCAAATAAAGGCAATGAATAGGAGTGTTGTTGTCCTCAAAACAAAGACTACCAGGAATATACTTATAGTCAAAGTTGATTATATATACACATATGTATATATATATATTTTTAATTTTTAGTTTTCTTTTTCCTACCTGTTGCAGCAGGAATATTAAGCACAATATTGTAACATAAAACTTCTCAGTAACAGGTTGCCAGAGGAGAGTTTTAGGGATTTGATTTTATGTTAGGTGATTTGGGGAAAAGATTTAAGAAACTGGAGTCCATTCTGCATAGGGTGCCAGCAAGAGGATGGGCAATTCTATGATTATCTTAATAAGTTTTTTCTAAGAGATGAGCGGAATGGAGCAAAGCAAAGCTGTATTTTGTAAAGGAGTGGCAGCTGTTTGTGGTAAGCAGAAAAGGGGCATGTTTTTCATTTTTGTGGTTTATAACAACCTTTTTGTCTGTGTGTAGACAAGATTTTGGAAGGACTTTGTGTCTCTTCACAGTGTAATTTTGTTTCAAGTTGCTGTTCTGTGTGGAACTGCTCATGGTCAGCAGGGAATACCAGGGTCTGGCTGCGAGAAAGCTAACAGCTTTCTTTTTGTCGGCAGCGTCCTTTGTAACTCTAATGTCTTTCCTTCCCACACTTTCCATCCTGCAGTGTCCTCTGTTTCCACTCATTCTATATTGTCTTTGCTTGTTTTTGCTCGTAAAGTTTTTGAGGATCTAAAAATGTTATGGGCCTTCTTTTTAACAAAGACACACACACATTCCCAAAGCATCATGCAAGGCATACCAGGGCACTCATAGGCCTCTATGGCCATGGGTGGGGAGGTAAGAGTGTGCTATGTCCACTCACATCATGGAGATCACACTTGCCCTTGAGAATCACTTTTGATTCCTGTGATCAGCTGCTTGGTACGAGCTTGGGTTCAACAAGGAACAGGATGACTCCTTCAGAGGAAACAAATCATGAATGCCCCCAAGGAGCATCCAATGTCATAAGACAGCTTCCTGGTGCCCTCCTTGCTCCTTTGTATCTTCTTGGGACCAGACACACAGAAAGCTTAGCTGTTGCAATAATGGATTAATTGCATCATTAATTGCCTAAAATCCCACACAGTACACTTGGACCAAAAGTCACCCTCTATGTATCCAGATGCGTGTATGTGTATGTAGTTGTGCACACGGACAGGGGGTGGGTGTATCTGACTGTGAATGTACACCTTTTCTTAAATTCTGTGTCCCCAACTGCGATTAAATGAATGCACCTGTGCTCTGGAGCCAATCAGGAAACAGACATCACACAGTGATCTATGGAGGGGTGGGGAACCTGGGGCCTTGGGGCCACATGTGGCCTTCTGGATCCTTGAGTGCAGATTTTTACTGAATCCAAACTTTACGGAACAAATCCTTTTATTAAAAGGGATGCAGCAGAGAAAGATGAAGCTTTTCTTGCCTCCTTTGTGCTTCTTAAAGAACAATCTTGAAATCAGAAGGCCGCAGGTTCCCACGGTGGCATGAGCAGGAATCAGCCCCTGTGAGCACAGGCGGGGCTTAGAAGCTGGTGGCCTCACTGGTTGCGCAGCGGGAGTGGGGTGCGGGGGCAGCAGGAGGCCTGGAGCGTGGTGTCCCCACCCGGAGAGCCTCTGCTTCCAGGGGATTATGGGAGACACACCTGGGGCGAGGGGGACGAAGGGAGGGAATCACAGCAGAGGTGCAGGCAGGAACTTCAGGCCCTGGTTTCCCTGTCGCGAGGGCTGCAGGATGGCTGTGACACTGCTGTGATCCTACGCGTCCCAGCGGGCGCTCCGCAAGAGGTTCTCACCCTCACAAGGCATGGGCATCTGGGAACTGCCAGATCCCCCTTTTCTTGCCACGTGTCTCTAGCGCCCTCTTGAGAAAGCTTTTCACTGTGCGCACTGGGCAAACAGGTTAAAGGACTTCTGGCGTTTATCACAGAGCATGTATTGAAGGATAAGTTTGGAGCTGAGACCTTTGACTAAATTTCTTTTGATTATTCAAAATGCGTCCGTCTGACCTTGTGTCAGAAAAATGAACAACACTCCCTATCCTACATCCCTTTTTAAAATGCATCTTGAAAAAACTAGTCTTCCAGTAAGCATTGCCGGTAAGTAGTTTCTAAGTTTATGTGTCATCATTCTGTTTAAAGTATATTTGCTAAAGTATTTGCGTGCATGTGTGGTTAACCATAACCTACGTTCATATCTCTTTCATTTGGGGGACTTTCTTCTTTGTACTATAAAGGAATGCAAAGTTATTAAAATTCCTTAAATGAATTAAGGAATACTTAATTATTTATGTGACTCTCATGAAAGATGTTTTCATTGATTTTACCAATGGATGACCTGTACTAGCCACATTGTGAAGCTATGTATGAAATTAAACTATAATATGAATAAATTTGAATCATGAGAAAATGGTTTTAAAAGTCACAAAGAAGCACATATTGGTGACCATCACTGATGAATTTCTGAACTTTATTATGTGTAATTGTGTCGCTAATAAATCCTAATAAAGTTACATTTTTAAAGTTAAAAAGAAAAAGTAGGTGTGTCCACATATCCGTGTACACGGTGAGTCTGCAAATGCCCTCTGTCTGCAGACGCAACATCAAGGGCTCCTCCAGCCCCGCCTCATGGGAGAGAGGGAGGCAGGCAGTGGGTGGGCCTGGCTGGCTCTGGGCTTTCAGGCTGCCTCTGGGCTTCATTCTTCCTCCCTTCCCAGGCACAACAAACTGGCCCCAGTTCAGTCCACTTAGGTCAGGGTGAACTCAACCAATCCCCATAAACATCTCTCTGGAACAGGATGTTGGGGGTATGGGTGAGGCCGTCCTGGACAGGAAGATAGAGACCCCAGAGTAGAGTGACTGCCTAGTGCACTGGGGGCTAGGGGTAAGTTAGGAAAGATGTTCTTTGCTGGAAGGGCCAAAGGGAGGCTAGTTCCACAGGGCTGGCAGAGCTAGGCACTGGCTATGCCCTCCCCCCTATATCTAGTTGGGTGTCCACCCGCTAGACCCCAAGTCGGGGGAGAGGGTGTCAAGGACAGGAGATGAACACACATCTGATCCCACTTCATCCTCACCTGAATGTTGTGACGTCACCTTGTTGAGCCTCAGTTATTCAGCTGTAAAAAAAGGCTTAAGGAGAGCATTTAGCAATGATAAATGTGTCAGGAATGCTAACTTGGAAAGCCTACTCCACGAAGGAAAAATAAACCCTTGTTATTTTGAATGAAGACCCAGAAGGATTGCTTCCTGGGATAGGTGGGGATGGACACATGGAGACTTAGAATAACCAGGTCAGACTACCCAGGAATACCTGGACCCAAAGTGACTCCTGTGTTGAAAGAGCAATAGAATTGTGGAGCCGGAAGAACTTGTTATCTCAGGCATTGGAGGCTCTGTATGGTCTCCAAGAGCCATGGTGAGGGATGAGGGCAGCCTGGGGTTTGAGGACCCAGAGCCCTTGGAAACACAAACTTTGCTGTGTCCCACTGGGAAGTGTGGGTCAGCCCTGCCATCTTCTGGCCGTGCTTAGAACTGCAGTGGGTGGAGCGATGCCCGGAGAGATGGACCGTCCCCACCCTGTCTGCTCATTCTACAGATTACCTCCTGGACATGACCATGTGTCAGGCTCTGGGACAGAAAGAACCTGGGGAGACAAAGGAAAACTTGACTGCCTTTGTGAGCTCACAATATACTGGGGAAAAATGACACAAATTCACATTAACACAATTTCTGCTATGAAGAAAACAAATGAGAAGCTGAAAGAGAAAATTATGGAGAGATCATCCAAAGACTGCATGGTCAGGGAAGGCCTCTCTGGGGAAGAGAAAGAGTCCTTAAGTACAGAAGTGCAAGGAGGCACATTTCAAGAAGAAAGAAAAGCATTGAAAATGCCAGGAATAGCAAAGATCTCTATCTTTCAAAGCCTTTGAAAGACTGAATTTCAGACCCAGACACAGGTCTCTTGAACCTCTCAGGGTACCACACATCATGCATATAGCAGCACTGTCTTTCTCCTTCATCCTTACCTGCCCAAATAGAAACTCTGGGCTGTAGATTCTGGGCTTATACTCTGATCTCTGCATTCTGAGATCTACTCTCCTTGTTGGCCTCAGGACTTTGACCTAAGCTTTTACTTTGAATCTGGAGTTCTAAGTTGAGGGTCTGGTCCATGTCTTGACAGTCTGGACTCAGGCCATCTGTCTCTAGGCTTGGTTCTCTGAGATCTCAACTGAAGGCTAGGCAATTACAGCTCCTAGCCCTTCTTCTCTGGCCTCTTAACTTAGACGTCAGGAATCAGGAAACCAAGGCCTTGACTCTATGTTGTGAACCGTGAACCATGAGTCACTGGTTCTGCTCCAGGTCAGATGGCTCTGGGGTCTGGTGGATAGTGCTTCATTGGAGGCTACTCTTCTTTGAGGTTGCTGCTCTGGGCTGTGGCATTGAGATTTTAGCTTGATTCTTCATTGCGGCCAAAACCCAGGCAGTTAAGTCTTGTATCTTACAAAGAATGAAAGAGGCTCTTGTGGATACACAGGGAGCTGGGGCCTGCCAGTGGATAGTTCCTCCTCAGGATCTTCCCTTGGAAATACAGGGAGAGATTTGTTCTGGGAAGCTCAGGGGCTCAGATGCACATCTTGAGGACAGGCCAGGACTTCCCTGTCTCTGATGTCTCAACCCAGCCCAGACATAGACAGAAATGGAGACAGACAACTTCAGACACTGCACTATGAAATCAGGGCAGAGAATCCGGCTCACTGTTGTCACCCCTATCTCACGCATTGCCTGGAACATGATGGGATCATAACAAACATTTGTTAATGGATAAATGAAGTAAATATCAATTCTACGCCAAAATTGCTGAAGAACAGTAGACAAAAATGGAACTGACAAGTCATCTGAAAGGGGTTCAGACTGAAGAAGCCTCAATCAAAAGGTCAAATTGACATCTTGAGGAGAGAGGAAATGAAACGACTGAACCTTGTCAGCAGAAAGAAATGGATCCAGTCTCCCAGGTTATTACCTGTCAAGGCAGATCATGACTAACAGCAAGAGGTGGGATGTTCTGAAGCCAATAACCTGATGAACCATGAAAATGAGGAGCTAGAGACCTACAAAAGGAATTCTGAGATATCAGAGAAATGCTGGAAATACTATTTCTTCTTCTCAGGGACAGATTCTGTCCCTGGAACGAAAAGCTCATGGTAATTGGCTTGGGAGGCTGAATAATATATCATTATTGCCAGACAGGAGGTTGCAGATCTTAGGTCAAGAATAAAGAAGGAGAAATTTAATTCTAGCTTCTGGAAGTGGATCCCCTTGTATTTGATAATCAACAGAACACTTGGCAGGGAGCATTTGCTCCCAGGTACCTAGGCATGGGGTGCTGGTTCTTCTGGGATGTGGTGGCCCCACACTACTCTGGTCAGCTTCCAGGCTGCTCTGCACCTCCACTTTACCTTGCAGAAAGATGAAAAGTGTTTGTTGCAATGCATTTTAGAAAATAGCTGTCTTAGTCAGTCCAAGCTGCTATAAGAGAAAACCACAGACTGGGTGGCTTAAACAACAGGTATTTATTTCTCACAGTTTGAGGGGCTGGGAAGTCTAAGAACAAGGTGCTGGCAGATCTCATGTCAGGTGAGGCACTCTTCCTGGTTTGTAGATGGCTATTTTCTCATTGTGTCCTTCCATAGAAGAGAGAGAATGATAATCTCTCTCATGTCTCTTTTTACAAAAGCACTAGTCTCATTCATTAGGCCCCCACCTTCATGACCTAATGACTTCCCAATGCCCCTACCTCCTAGTACTATCACTTGGGGGATTTAGGCTTCAACATATGAATTTGGGGGGACATGAATATTCAGTCCATAGCAATAGCTAAACCTGCAGGATTTCTTAGAGGGAGAAGAGAGAGAGAGGGGGGGGGTGATGACTCTGGCAGGGCCCAGAGAAGTCTGAATCCATCCAGGTCTGGTGCCCTGGGTGTCCTGGCTTCGCAGGGTCTTGCATGGAGTGGACCAGGCTCAGCTGCGAGAACCAGGGGGAGGTAGCTCAGGCTGTGGTTCCTCAGCTTTGACTTCCTTACTAGGGAGACTGGACACTTAGGGTCACCAAGTTCCTCTCTTGCATGGTGGGGGAGGAACCTGTCCCCTCAGCTGTCTCTGACTGCATGTGCTGAGGCCTATTATTTGAAAACCTGGGTGTCTGGGGGCCAGATGACAGCTTGTGATATGATTAGTTGTGACTATCTGCCCATGTGAGCCAAATCAACATTGTCCTCAGAAATGTTACAGGAACTGAGAAGATTGGAGAGAAACTGCACCTTTGGGAGAGAGGGGTGTTGCTGAGGTCCTGGGGTTGAGGCTCTTGCGTTATAGTTTAGTGGGTCAGGTTAAGCAATCTTCATACCTTGGGCAGTGGCTGAGTAATTCCGATTAGAGAAATAGGGCTGAGACTATCAAGGAAGCTCTTCTGAATATACTGTGGCATGAGACAGACTGACATTTACACTGGGGCCCTAGAATTCGCAGGTTAGGTCACTTGGAGTCAGTGATATTACTTGACTGAGCCCCAATATTCTCTCCAGTAAAATGGCTTCATTAACATGGGAATCGCCTCTCAGGGTTCTTGGGATGTTACAGGGATGGTGAGGGGCTGAACAAGAGGCCTGGCATGTACTTGGTTTGCCATCATTCCCAGTGAGGCTCTCCATGGATGAAAGGACAAGCAGGACTGGAACTGACAGCAGGGATCAGGGGAGTAGGGTGGCCTCAAGGAGAAGGCTGTGCCTCAAGCATTGCAAAAAGGAATCAATGTAACAAAAAACATTTGTACCCACTTAATACTTTGAAATAAAAATAAATAAAAATAAACTATAGAGTTCCCATTACAGTTATTCAAAAGTATAGTCGTTCATATGATCTACATGTGTTAAAATTTGCTGTAAATTGCTAAATATAACATGCCCAGTAGTCTGAAATTTTTGGAAAGCTCTTCTGACTTTAATACAAACATAGGTATGTCCTGATTGCTATTGCTACATAACAAATAATCTTGCATCGTCCTAAAACAATAGCCATTTTATTATGCCCAAGTATTGTGTAGTTCAGAAATATGCAAGGGCATGGCAGATGAGACTTCTTTTTTTCAGATCCTAAGAAGATGTTTTCTGGTCCTTAGGGGCTACCTGTGTGCTTACAGAAAGGCTGTGGTTCCCAGAGTGCCCTGCAGTGTGTGGAGTGCTTGGATTTGTGGGACATGTATGGAGATCAGTTTGGCTAAGTCATCCACGTTAGAGAAAGCACTGCGAGGATCTGGTTCCTGCGGTTTGGGAACAGCCTTCTTCCTTGATGCTCAAATGACCCCACTTATCCTGAACCCTTTTTACATGCTGAAGCTTCGAGCAAACAGTGGCCTCTCATCCTAGACTCTAAGGAGACACAACTGTTCCCTACACCTCCACCTGAAAACCTGTTGCCCTGTCTTCCAGATTTCAGCATTCAGACTCTGAGTCACAGAGTGGGGTCCAAAAAGAGTGGGACTCTGAGGAACACATCCTAGAGACATGCTTTCACTGTTTTGGTGTATGGGATGGGCAGAAAGGAACCCCTCAGCCCCCCTGCCCCTAATCCCAGGCAATTTGTGGTCCTGCTGGGCTTGGAGAAACATGTGGGCATGAAGAGCCAAGCAGGTTGGGGGTTTTAGGCAAAAACCCCCAAAATAAACAAAACAAAAAACTGTTAATATTCTATGATCTGAATTATGGAACGTCAGAGAAAACTACTCTTATGTGGAGAAAATTAAATAAGATTTATGTTGTTGCATTTACATCTTGTTAGAAAGTTTCCAATGGTCTTTACTTCAATTCCTTCTCCATAAAATCTGGTCAGAATCTTGCAGGACAGAGCAAAGGATGGAGGAAAAATAAGATAATAGATCAGGGTTCTTCATACCATTATGTGTACATAGCCTTTATTAATTCATTTATTTCCAGGTGAAATTTTTTTTATCAATTGTCATTTTAGATGGTTGACTAAAGAAAAAAGTCAAGCTTTTAAATAAGTAAAGTTAGTTATATTCAGAAGTCTTACTGAGAATTATATAGACTAAGGCCTATAACCTGGGAGCAGTCCTTTAAAGAGGTTCTATCAGACTGCTCTAAACTGGTGTTTCAGCCTACTGCTTATATAAAGGCATTGGAGGCTCAGTACATGGAAAATCACATCAAAATTTGCATGTAGGAGTACATCTGGTTACAGATTACAGAGACATAATCACTAACTCTATCAGACGTTATCTTATGTGTAGGAAAAAGCAAGGACGGAGGTCATTATCTTTTAAGATTGTAGTCCCTAACTGTTTTGGGACTAGGGACTGGTTTCAAGGGAGACAATTTTTCCATGGACAGGGGGAGGAAGGATGGTTTCCAGGATGATTCAAGCACATTACATTTATTACATTTGCAACCACTCCCCAGCGCTAGCACCACCACCTCAGCTCCACCTCAGATCATCAGGTGTTAGATTCTCGTAAGAAGTGCACAACCTAGATCCCTCACAAGTACAGTTTACAAGTAGGGTTCGTGCTCCTAGGAGAATCTCAAGCCAACACTGATCTGACAGGAGATGGAGCTCAGGCGGTGATGTGAGATGTGGGGAGTGGCTATAAACATAGATGAAGCTTCGCTCACTCACTGCTGTGTGGCTGCTTCCTAACAGGCCATGGACAGGTACCATTCCATTGCCTGGGAGTCTGGGACAACAGCTTTTAAGGGATAGAGTGACTCAGGCAAGAGACAGAGATCTTTTTTTGTCTTCAAAGCATCCAAAGCATTCAAAGCATCCAAAGAGAGCTGCATGTCCTCACAGAATCAAGGGCTTTGTGAAATTATGCTTCCATGCAGCATGGCTTCATACATTTACTACTTTGTCTCGCAAGACAAATGAAAAACATCAAAGAAATAAAAAATCAAGCCCTAATTATTTCATTATGATTCAACAGCCTAAAATTGCATTTCAATAAATATAATCAAAAAACTGTAATAGGAAGAAAGGAAAAAATTATGCAAACTGAACACATTGCACATTGAAATAAGCATGTATTAAATTAATATGGAGAATTCTGCTAAACTCTTAGCTATCTGTCATTCTACAATCAAATTTTTTTAAGTTATGAAAAATAATCTCCTATATGAAAATATATATAAGTGTTCTTTAAGCAGATACTGTATTTATCAATATTTGAATATTTTAATGTGTCAAAAGGTTGCTTCTTTTTTACAGATTTCTCTGACCTGGGCTGAATGAGTGACAACACTACTCACAGGCCATGTGCAATCTGTTTATATGATTTGTTTTACTAACACTCAGAAACTTGTCTCAGAAAAAAATGTTGACTAGAAAGGAAGAAGGGATTTTAAAGCAATTTAAGTAAACTCTGAATATTTATTTTTTTCAACTTTTATTTAAAAATTAGATAAGCTTTGTTGTTTTTTTTTCTTTTCAAAATTAACCTTAAATCTTTCAACAGGGCGAGTTACATTGATATAACCCCTTAAATTCCAGTTGCATTGAAATTATCTTTCAAAGGAAGAAATAAATTCTGAGTTTATTACACTTTGCAGTTACAGTTGCAGAATCAATATTAAAATATGCCCCACTGAGTTGTGGTCCTAATGACTAATGCTGGGGTCAGGCACAGGAAACCCTCACTACTTATGAGGGAAGAGGTCCCTATCCTGCTCCTCGACCACAGGGGTCCACTGATCGCACTTGGAGGTCCTGGCAATGGCAAATTGCTCTGCAAGTTTTCACCTGACTCCCAACTCTGATACTATGTCGTTTAACAAGTAATACTGGGTTATAAAGGGTTTATTTAACACAAAGGGAAATCTCTTTCTGATTTTAGCCCCAGTTTGAACACCGTCCTGAATCATATTCACTAAGTTGGTGGAAATATGGGGAGAGGCCTTTCACATGAAATAATTCAAGATTTAAAATTCAGCCTGGTATTATTTACCCCAAAGTGCCTACCTCCCAAGTCAGATCCACAAAGAAATGAAATACTCCGCATACTCAAACTCTCCTCCACCTTCTTTTTCTCAGTTGATTTCCATGTGTACTGTTACCCATCAGAAGCGCTAAGAGTTCTTGCACAGTGAAATCCAGTCTGTGATGGCGTGGTGAACTCTAAGTGGTGTTTACCGCAGCGCGGTCAGACCTCTCTCCAAGCATCTCGGGCTCCTTCAGAAATGCCCGCGTTACCCTGTAGCCAGAGACAGGCTCTGGGGGTGGGGGATGGGGGGTCTACTCTTTTCAGCACCACCCGCCTCTGGTCAGCAACTTCGGACAGGCTCAGCCACCCCAGCCACGCGAGCAGCAGGTGCAAATGCCCCTGAAGCGCTGCAAACCCCCGGGGCCCAGGACAACCTGTGCGCTCCACGGTTGCTAACCCGACCACAAGTCCTTGGGTGACAGCCCTGTGCCTGAGGGAACGGACTCTTTAACAGTCCCTTTGCCCAAAGAGAGAAAAGTCTCTGCTCGATAGCGGTGTGAACTCACAGAACTCCCTATGCCCTGTGCTTCTCCTGCTGAACTCAGAGACCAGGCTGCACGCCCAGGTGCTCTCCCTGCTCTCTTGAGGAGCGGGAGGCTCTTGCATATTTTGGGGGGAAGGGCGGAGTGATTGTTTCTCACTGTGGGTGAAAGTGCCCTGCAAATCTGCACTCCCCATACTGTAGTAGTTCTGGTTTCCTGGCGAGTTGATGTGCGTGCTTGCTTGCAACATCAAGTTTTCTTCTCATCCCAGAAAAGCACACTCTTTCGATGCCTTCTCCCACCCGGACTGATACCCCGCTGTCTCCCCCAGTCTCCTGCCGCTCCTTCAGTGAGTAACCCAGCGTGGCAGGGGCGGGGGAGGTGGGGAGAAAGGGAGGAACAACTGTCCTGGGCTCCCAGGGTGACCCTCTGCCAGGGGGAAGAGTCCCGCCAGGGAGCGGAAGAAGAGCTAGGATCTCCAGGAAAGTGCGTGTTTCACAGCAAAATCTTAAACCCCTTCAAATCGTGGACGACGTTTCTTGCTCCCGGGGGCTCGTGCAGCAGCTGAGGCTCATTTACAGCCACTAAATGAAGAACTGCAAAGGAACCATTCTTTAGTTCGCTGAGGTCCTGAAGCAATAATTCCTCAAGATGCCCAAGGTAAAGATTTTCTTTTTGGTGTGTTTCTTCTCTTTAGGAGATATTGATAAATTCGAGACAGCTACTGCATTCTATGTACTAATGCTTTAAATTATTTTGCATAGAGGCTCATCAGGAGGATCAGTTTGTGTTTCCTCTAACCCTTAAGGTTTTGGTATCAATGATAACTTTGCCTTATAAAGCAAGTTGGTGAATGTATGTACCCCAAACCACTCTTTTTTTCTCACTGAAAAAGTCTCTGTAAGACTGGTATTTCAAATCCCTTAAATGTTACAATTCACCAGTGAAACCTTGTGTGCTAGATGATTTTTTTTATAGCATGGTTTTTAATAATGAATTTAATTTCTTTAACAGATATTGAAGTATACATATTTTCTGTTTCTCCATGTGTCCAAAATGGTAAGTTGTGTTTTTCAAAAAAATTTGAAAAGCGATTTATCCATTTTATTAAAGTTATCAAATTTACTGGCATAAAATTGTTAATAATATTCCTTTAACTTTTGCTAGTTATAGTATCTGTTATGATGTTTTCCCTTTCATTTTTATATTTTCTCTATCTCTTCCTTTCTCCCTTTTCCCAACTCCTCTTCCTCTCTTCTTCATCCCCTCTTTTCCTCTCTCTGTCTTTCTTTCTGTTTTGATCAGTCCTGTACTACTAGGGGTGTTGTCAATTATTAACTTTTAAAACTTCTTCTTTAACTACATCTCTCAAATTATGATATGCTGTGTTTTCCTTATCATTTAGTTGAAAATATTTTTCTTGTTACCAAGAAATTTCATCTGTGATCATGATTTATTTAAAAACTTAATTAAAAATGTATTTCTACTTTCCAAATACTTGATTTTTTGTTTTATTTTTGTTACAGACTTTAGTTTAATGCAGTTTGGTAATAGAAGATAGTTTATATGATTTTCATCATTTGAAATATATTGGGATTTACTTTATGGACTAGAACAGGGTTTGCCATTTTTATTTTTTTTGTAAAAGCCAGAGGGTAGGTATTTTAGGCTTTGTGGGCTATAAGATCTCTGTTCCAACTGTCTCAACTCTGCTGTTGTAGCATATCAGTGAATGAACATGATTGTATTTCAATAAAACTTTATCTACTTTGCAGGTATCAGGCCAGATTTGGTCTACAGGCAATGGTTTGCTGACCACTGCTTTACTGCATGGAACACTTACTAGTTGTAGACTAACAACTTTTAGATTAATTGAATGTGAAAGACAAATAAGTTTATAGTGAGTTATGTAATTTATATAAACATAATTCTAACTAATAACCTTGTAGTCAGTTTTTTTTTTTATTTTTTTTATTTTTTATTTTTTTTGAGACAGAGTCTCACTTTGTTGTCCAGGCTAGAGTGAGTGCCGTGGCGTCAGCCTAGCTCACAGCAACCTCAAACTCCTGGGCTTGAGCGATCCTTCTGCCTCAGCCTCCCGAGTAGCTGGGACTACAGGCATGCGCCACCATGCCCGGCTAATTTTTTTTTTATATATATATATCAGTTGGCCAATTAATTTCTTTCTATTTATAGTAGAGACGGGGTCTCGCTCTTGCTCAGGCTGGTTCTGAACTCCTGACCTCGAGCAATCCGCCCGCCTCGGCCTCCCAAGAGCTAGGATTACAGGCGTGAGCCACAGCGCCCGGCCTTGTAGTCAGTTTTAAGTATTTTGTTTATTCAACATGCATTTCTAATTAGGCAGGAAATCTTTAATTTTTCTCTCCTATTTTCAGTCCATGTGGCTTGGGTATGGTTGACCCAGCTCCCAGAACTAGGGAGAATAACTGATTCAGGCCTGGCTAATTCAAGCATTCCACCTACTTGGACTAATGAATGGCTTACAGATGGTCATCTGACCTGAGACACCCTAATGAATCACAGTATTAGGATTCTTGCTAGAAGCATGGAAAAGAGAACTTCTTTTTCTAGTAGGTTGCTAAACTGTGAGAATGTGACCCTCAGGTTGCTGTTAGCCATTTCACAATATGAAAGTGAGGAGTCTGAAAATGAAGTCAACACATAGGAAACAGAACTTGAACAGAGCTGTCAGAAAGACAGGAACAGATTTTTTATAATTCACTTGACTCTTAATGTAGCCTGGCCTGAACCCAGATAGTTATGGATTTTGATTACCAGAGCTACTGAGTCCAACTCCTCACTCTATATGTGTGTTTGTTTAATCAAGATGGTTTAGTCATTTGCAAGAGAAAGATTTCTGAAAAAACAGGCACTTACAAAAAGTATCACATACTTTATTTCTTATTTTAATTCTCCAAATGACCCCATTATTTAGGTAGGACAATAACTATATATTATTCAGTTTTTCCTTCCCACAATGCTCAGCACAATCTCTTGAAGAAAACTAATGTCTGCTAAGTTTAACTGAGATAGAATAAAGGAGGTGTTTGGCCACTATGAATAACTGATTTAATTTTATTTAAGCAGGACATAACTTTAAAGTTGACATGTCTCCTTTGGAGCGTTTCAATAAATGGTGGTGCCATTGCTTGATTCACTCAGAGGAAGCTTCTTGGACATTGTCTTCACAGTCTGAAGTTTTGATGTTGTTGTGAATGTTGTTTTATAATTATTCATGATGAATCTTCATCTTATAAAGGATGAATTAATTTACATGAATAGCCAAAATTAATAGAACCAAATTTGGTAATAAAGAAAAAAGCTGACAGGGTGAGTTGGGAGAAAAGAAGAGGACAAGAGTAACTTTTATGGAGTATCTACCATGTGCTATGTCCTATGATATACATTATTCATACACACCTGCTAATATTTATTGGGCACCTACCATGGCCTGGACACAGTGCTAAGTGCTTTACATATAGTTCTTTATAAGTCCTACTGTGAATCTAAGCATTAATATTATCAATATCCATATCCTAAATTATATGTATTTCCTGTGGTCACAATCTTTAAGTGCCAGAGGCACTGTTAAAACTAAAGTCACTAACTGTGACTTCAAAGACTAAGGTTTACCTTCCTACTCTTCTGCTTCTCAGCAGCTAATTTTATTTTAGTTTAAAGCCAGAGTGTAACCATAAAGTAAAGAGCCTTACAAATTCTCTTGGGCTTTTAAAAATTATCAAGCCATAAGGTTTAATCATAATGCCAGGTTTATAAGGGAAACAAAGAGTTAGCAGAATGCATGTGGTTTCCCAGGCTCTTATCGTCACAGAAAAGTGTGCTTGGTGCAATTGAATGCACCTTGGGGAGTGCCCCAGGAGTGGGAGCTACTTCTCTCATCATGCAAATTTCATATTGATAGAGAAGTTGGGAGGTAGCAGGAAGACCCAGGTTGGCTATATGACATGGCAAGATTTCTGATTATGAGAAATGACTGTGTTCGAGAAAGCCAGTGGCTGAGGCTCAAATGTCATTTACTTAGATCATTTGTAAATCAGCACTAATGTCTGCTAGTCAACTTGTTGCCCAGCAGCTGAGCCACTTCAGCAATGTTCAACTATAAGAGTGGAAGGAGAATGCCACCAGGACCATAGGCTTACAAAGGGTATCTGTCTCCTCAGTACATATGTAGATTCCTAAGGTGACTACAGAATTTGAATGTATGCTTGCCTTACTGTCCCTTTATTTCATCATCTTACCTCTTATTTTATACTCTATCCCTTACAACTTATTTCTTGTTTGCTGATCAGGCTTTGATTGCTTTAGTTTCTATCAAGCTTCTCCTCTGAGGGGTACAGGGATCAATATTTGATTGCATGTGTAAATCAGTATGTCTCTGCCCATGGATTGGAAACCTCTGATTTATATGTGGCAGGAGTGGCAGGGCTCTTGTGGGCACACATTGTTCTAGCCTTTGGCCCACCTTGAAACATGATTCAGTATACACCTCCAAATAAATTCAACCTTCTCCTAGATTATTTGGAAATAATAACTGTCTGAAGACTTCTGGACAAGATTCACAAGTCACAATTAAGCTAATGCATCATCAAACTTATCATTAGAACTCGATTTTTTTGCCCTCTCAATCAATTATTTCTCATTTTCTTTATACTTTTCCCTCTCAGAGACCATCAGAATACCCTCTATCGTCCTGTCCTAACCAGTTCATTTTTCCCTTACCACGTGAGTACTCCACTCAGTGAAAATGAAACACCTTGAGTTGTGCCCATCTAGTGTTCCCAAGCCTGTTCTTTGTGGGGACTTAGGTGATCCCTCTGTATCTGCAAAGGAAGTTATTTTCTGCTTTTGCTCCTTGGTGCCATGCTTCTTTGCTTATCTAGGCAGTCTTCCTCTCTGTGAAGGTTCCTCTCTTTCTTGCACACATCAAACACTCAAGGCTCGCTAGATAAGCTGACAGATATTTGACTTGGAAAAGGGCACTGGGGGTTGAAAGTCAAGAGACAGGGACTTGTAGTAACAACTTTATCATTTTTGCATCCTTCCAGAGCCATAGGTTCCTGAACTGTGAAATTGGGGGGAGTGAGGGTAATTTAGGAGGAGGATTTCCAAGGTCCATATAAGAGTTAGAACAAACATTAATTTACTTTGCAATTTGAGATAGCACGTGAGTCACAATTCTTTTTGCATTAAGAAAGATACTTTATCAAAACTATAATGGAATATCATCTAGTAAAAGATGAGGATAATTATTTGTTTCAATAATTTTCTGGAGAGGTCTCTGCACACATTACTGGATGATCAGTTTTATATGATGAGAGAAAAGAGTTCAACCTTTCCTTTTTATTGTTTTTTTCCTGTCTTTGTGCAGAGGAAGTATAAATAGAGGATACATTGGCATTGCCACTTTCAGTAAGGTATTGTATTTCTTTTTAGGAAAACAGACTTAATAAAGATCAAAACTATCTTAGAAAATTTCTTTTATCAACACTTTTCATAAGAAAACAGCAAGTTAGTCAAATCTGCACCTTCCCAATGTTACTAAACGTTCCCTGTGGATTTCATACCACTTGTGTTTAAAAGGATATTAAAGAGGAAAGCATATTTCCTGCAGTCTTACAAAGCCAGTGAGCAATAAACAATTTGTGCTAAAGTGGAAAATTCACATAAAAGAATCAATTTTTGATATGAGAAAGAATAATTTTGTAACTTTTAAGAAAGAAAAATTTTGTAACTTTAAGAAAGAATATTATTTTTGAATTCTTGCAATTATACTACAAAATAAACCCTAAGGGCCCAAACATGATATTCCTGACAGATAACTACAGCAGTAAACTCACATCCATGTGATAAAGTTGATATTATTTTTGGTGACAATGCATTTTCTTTTCCAATTAATCTATATTCCCCTATCACATATATGTAAAACTGAATGATTTCCAAATGCCTGATTGAATCATTTCTTGTTTGACATGTCATCCTGCCAAAAAACTTAGAAATGTCAATATCTTTATTCATGAGGTATATTAAAAATGGAAGTATAAAATCCTTCGTGATCATAAGTAAATATTATTTGCATGTGTCTGTGTGTACATGTGTATTGCCAAATGTATTGTAGTAATTTATTTTCAAATATTAGGAGCAAGGTAGAGACTTTGTCATCACTCTTAGTCAAAGACAAATATAAAAGAACTTTGTTAGAATTCATACCACTAGTTTAAAAAATCTTTCAGAGAATTGGATGGACTTTTAAGATTTTGCTGCCTCATAGCATTAATTTGGATAGTGTGGATACACTGAATAGAACAGTCAGAATAAATTCATAGCAAAAGTGAGTAAAATAATATGCGTTCTAGTGTTTACATTCAAAGCCTCTGGATGGTCTACATTTAAGAAATAGGAAAGTTCGTGAAAACATCAGCCTAATTTGCATTTTTTGTATATAAGTGAAAATCATGGTCACTTTTTTCTTTGAATCATTCATTTATCCTTCATAGATGGGCATTGCTGCTCCTTTGGAGGTTCCTATAAAGAAAACAAAGGAGGATGAAGAGGAAAATACTCACTCTGGCTGAAGAAATGCTTATGATGATGTTTTGAGTTTGTCCTTCTCTTTTACAAAATGACAAGACATAAATATTTGTATGTGATAAATGACCATTTTTGCCTTTTGATTTTATTTTATGGAAAGGTTCTTAAATGGGCTTGTTTTTCTTTTACCTTTTAAGTTAAAAAAATTCCCATATAAACTTGTCAATGCTATTAATTTTTTCATAAACCTTTTATATAGACAGAAAAACAGTGAATTCTGCATGTATTATCTACAATGCAAATCTACAATGACTTATAGATCATTCCTGTCATAATATTTTGCTACAATTTCCTTTAGTTTCTCCTCCAAAATAGACTGAGAAGTTCTTTATAACATCTTTGTACTTTAGGTCTCAATTCTGACATATAAAGAGTTTTGAAGCCATTAACTCCATCCTTACAACAGGAAAAAGGCTGAACACACTGAAAAATCAACAAGCTTTCTGGGACCCATCAGAGAATTGAAGTCATAAGGCAAACTCCACAAATTGAAATGCAGAGAGACAGGTGAATACAGAGAAGGGCTGATGTTACCTTACCTGGAGCAGAAGCCATGGAGCTAGAAACTGCAAGGATCATCTAAATGGTAATTTTGATGAATTGCTGGAGGCTGAGCGTGAATAACTGAAGAATAAGGAAGTCCCAGGAGCCACTGTCTTAGGGGAGACCCCTGCACATTTGGGGGTTTTACCTCTAGGAACCACACCAGGTTTAAGAAAATCACCAAGAAAAATCACCTTAGCAGGAGAAGGAAAGAGGTAACCATTTTGAATTATGACCAGTTTGTTCATTATAATAAAGTCCTACCCTCTAGTGAAAAAGATTTTATCCATGCCTTTTCTTATGTAGTCAGAGGGCAATTGCCCAGCTCCATCCACCTATAGCCTTCCTATCTCACCTGAATGGAGAGAAAGAAAAGGTAAGAAACACCTGTGAAAATCACAGCCCACATGCAAAGACCCAGTAAAAGACTGAGATTTAATCATAAGATTAAAGAATACTTCTCTTCCCCCACTCCTCATCACCATATTAACTGGGCCCCAGTATAACAACGGTGAATTTATAGCTACAAGAGCTGCAAAATTCAGACTCTATTTAAGAATGAGTTCTTAGGAAAACCTAAAGACAACAGGATAGAAAAAAAACCAAACACATTAAAGGAATTAGAAGACCTTGGCACCTACAGATACAGCAAACATTTAAAAGTAGTAAAACTCCTAGCCAGATTAACATACAACCTCATACAGACCTATGTACCTCAGTTCTTTTTATCCAATATTTTATATCCAGCTTTCAATGAAAACTTACAAGGCGTGCTAAAAAGGAGGAAAAATGCAGTCTGAAAGTACAAGCCAGCATCAGAATGAGATTCAGATATGACACAGATGTTGGAATTATCAGAAAGGGAATTTAAAATAACTATGATTATTATGTTAAGGGTTCCAATGGCAAAAGTAGACAACATGCAAGAACAGATGGATAATGTAAGCAGAAATTTGAAATTGGGAAACAGAATAAGAACCAAGTGGAGATTAAAAATTAGGGTCCACTTGTTTCTGTAGCCCTAGATTGACCATGCGTCATATATAGATTTGCTTTAACTTTACCCAAGTCTCAACTTTGGGACTGCATGTGTGGGAGAGGTGAGTCTATAAAATTATGTGGGATAGAGTTGATTTACAAGTGGACTGGAACAGCCCTGTGCTCATCTCTGGGGAACATGGAAGTCTAGGACTGACTCTTGGCCAAGTTGAGGGCAGTGGAATAAATAATCACTTATAATATGCATTTTAAAGTTTGAAACTCCTCTGGTGGCACTCAGGCCCAGCTTAGTTATTGATAGCTTTTGTTAACATAATTAGTTAGAGGACCTCTCTCGTCCAGATAATCAAACTATTAGGGAGCTTCCCCCAAACCAAAGTTCTTTGAACAAATCTTATTATCCATTCTGGAGACAAAGTGTTTCTCTGTGAACACATTCAGGACCCTGGACAGCTACACCTGGGAGGACCTTAGGGTCCTGATATTGCCTGCACTATCTTGTTCCTCCTGCATTGTACCCTTTGGTTTGTATACTCTGTGGACTCTTATAAGTCTTTTCAATGATCTGATTCAGTGAAATCTTTGTACTAACAGATATATTCCACACCAACCAATTGGAAATTCACAGATTGTTTATAGCCTCTCAAGATATACAAACTGGTGAAATCTTTTCACTGACAAACCATCATAATCAAATAAGGAAATGCTAAATGCAAATTGAGGAGCCTCATTAGAACCAGAATCAGAAGCTCCAAAGTGGAGCCTGGTAACTTGTACTTGCAGAACTCTGACCAGGTGGTTCTGATGATTAGCCAGGTTTGTGAACCACTGACCTAGACCCCAGAGCTCTTCAGTTATCCTCAATTTCCACCAAGGGCCTTATACAGCAGAAATATGTTTTATCTGCTGGGAAGAAATAGTCCAAGCCATGTGAGTAAAAAGCGCAGTATAAATGAAGTGAGACCAAAGAAAATGCTGGGTTAAACACTCAGTACATATTATTTTTAAAACTTTTATGTTAGATTTCTTGGTAAGCTATCAATGTTTACAAATGTTGCAGTCAACTTCCAGATGTATTATTACAAATATTGCCAAAAGTAATAAAAAGGAAATGTAATTATTATAATGATCTTATCAGTCATATAACCAGGAAAAGTATTGTGACTGATGTACAATGGCATATTCACATTTAGGGCCAAGGCATCCATCCTAGACTTATAATGTCAGCAGTGACCCAGAAATGGTATTGGAATTTTTTTCTAATCATGGCGGTGAGCCATGCTTTCAGGAACAAGCTGTCAGGAGCATTTATGCTACCACTGGTCAGACATTTCCAAAATGACTTCCTTTCTCAGTGAATCATTTCATTTTGTTTCAGTTTAAATGGTACCAAGATGAAACACTGTTATTTATAGTTGTGGTCTGTTTGTATCCACGGGGATTCCTTTATGGATGCCAAAATTCAGGAACGCTCAAGTCCCTGATATGAAATGGCCTAGTGTTTCCATGTAAGCTGCAAACATCCTCCCTTGTGCTTTGAGTCATCTGTAGATTACTTATAATACCCAATACAATGTAAATGCTATGTGTAAATAGTTGTTATACTGTATTGTGTAGGGATAAAGACAGAGAAAAAATTCCATATATGTTCAGTACAGGTGTAATTTTTAAAAAATATTTTTGATCTGTGGTTGGTTGAATCCACAGACACTGAATTCATAGATACAGAAAAGCTACTGTATTTATTTTTATTTCCTATTTTGCTGAGAAGATCAAACAGAAAGCGGAGAAGTAAAGCATTAAGGTCTGTGTGACGGTACAGTGTTGTGAGTAAGAGCCCTGATTTTAGACCTGCATGCAGACTGCCTGGTTCAAGTCCCTAGCATTGCCACTGGGACCCTGGGCAGAGTTCTTCATCATCTTTCTGTCTTCCTTACCTCATATGCAAGATGCTAATAACAGCACCTAATGTTGTGAGGATTATATGAATTGAAAATGTTAATGTTAAGCAATGTTACCATGTTAAGCAATGGTAATCAGTAATTATGTAACAATTGATATTTTAGCTAAGGGTTAGCTATTATGATAATTATTGATGCAGCCTCTTGCACACTCAACCACAGCCTCTCTCACTCCTTCCCCTCCCCGAAAGGGACAGAGGATCAAAATAATTGATCTGGAACCAAAGTGCCCTATCTAAGCCATACAAGGTGAACTTGAAATTAATTCCTAAGAAGCCATGAAGATGAGGGTGAAAAATTAACACACCCTGACAAAAGAAATATTCAGTCCTTAAGAACACATAATACTTCTAGTCTCTCTCTAGGAAGTAGAAGTGCAAGAAATATCTCCTGTGATTGAGTTAGACATGGGCATCTCTGCTTCCAAGACATAATTTTTATTTGTTTGTTTTAGTATTTTAGTACAAAAGGAAAGGAAGAGACTATCTTTGATAAAGAACTGAAATATTATTCTGTGAGAAATAATTCTAAGCCAGAACTGAAGAACTAGTCTGCAGTGTTCTAGAAACAAATTGGGACTGTAAAAACATGAGTTACAAATGTTTGCATTTCAGATTATGAGTATAAAGAAGTTATAGGCATAGCCAAATGTGAAGTAATAATGGTAGTAATTCATAATTTGTTCTAATTATAACGACAAATTGGGGGCCTGACAGAAAGCAGAGGGCTCACTTAGAAGATTAAAATAAGAATGTTTCATTAAAAAGGGGCTATTTACAAAGCTATGAGCAGGTTCATGGAATGAATAAGGCATGGTGAAGCACTCAGCCTCAGGGAACCAAGGGAAGGGGCAAGGGGAGAGTGTTTAGTGTCATGAAGGTGGAGCCACCTGAAGCCCCTGCCCAGCTGCAGGTGGGAAGGAAGTGAGAGCAGGTGTGTGGGAGGGGAGGGATGGGGGAATGGTGTTAATACTCATCTCAACTTCTTTTTTCTTCTACTTTCTGATCCCTTCCCAGCCAGCATCTCTCATTGGGTAAACCCAACAAGAAGCCAGAGAGCTAGGGAGTAGCCCAAGTAGGGCACAGAGTCAGGTAGGTGAGCAAGAAATAAACTCCTCATGCTGATAAGATTCTATTAGCAGCATCTTTGCCCCTTGTTTGTGGCCTAGATAGAGACTTTGGATTCAAGGGAAGCTACACTATGCAATGGGATGGTATCCCTGCCCTGGATATTTATTCTGCTTTAGATCTTTAGCTAAATTAGTTAGAGTTTAATCTAAATTTGCATTGGAGGTATGTCTGTTGGGAAGAAATAGTTCCATCCATGTGGGTAAAATGTATGGTATAAATGAATTAAATTCACAGAAAATGGTCAGTTGAGCACTTAATATATCCTTAAGATTAAAAAAATGTTGCAACTAAATACAAATTACTGTATTAAAATTAAGTACTATAATCTTTTTGATAATTTAGGGTTCACAGTCTCAACTAATTTAAAGGAGAGTTTAGTGGCAAAGAGAAAAACTGTCTTTAAAAGTTGTCATTCATTCAGATGACCTGAGTTTCCCTCAACAAGGAATTTTCTTGGTAACTCCTACTAATCTACATTATTTTTGTCCTGGACATTTTAGGCATATGACAGTCTCACAAGATTGTTTTCCTGAGGTTAAAGACAAGAAAACGTGGCCACATAGAAGGAAGAAAAGCATAGGTTTTTGGAACTGGGAACTATAGGCTTGATACAAACTCCAGCACACATTAAATATGCAATCTTTGGCAAATTTGTTTATGGTTTCATAATATCAATAATATTCATCTACAAAGATGGGAAACTTTACTTCTAGGGCTGTGGTCAAGATTAAATGAGATTATAGCATATGCAAATGTCTACTGCAGTGCCTGGATCATAGTGTGCCTTCAAGGTGTTAGTTCCCTTTCTTTCCTCTGCAAATGTTTTCTCATCACCTATTTAGACCCTCTGTCAGATAATGTATTTTTTAAAAAAAATTTTTTTTTAAATATCCACCGCTGCCACCTCTACCAGATAATGTATCTTAAATTAAAACATGAAATCTCCTAAATTGTGCCTACCTCCAAGTAGATGCTTAATAACTATAGTGCTATATTGAACACGATTGTATTATTGCCCCAATGTACAGGATCTTTGCTTATAGTAAAATGGGATAAATGTGTATGCACACACAAATAAGCTCTACAAAATGAGTAGAAAGGGAGTAAGGGCTGTAAGATATTAGGGCACAGGGTGACTCTAGATAGCCAACATAATGGTGAAGCTCTCACAAAAGAGTTGAGGTCAAAGCTGAGTCTACAAATATTGGAAGCAACTGAACATGCATACAGGGTACGGAAGGTTATTCCAGATCTAGGGGATTTTGTATGCAAAGTGGCAGAGAAGAGTAGGCAAGGCATGCTCTGATGAGTTCATAAATGAGACTGATTTGAAAGGAAGATTCATGAAATAGAGAGTAGGAGTGGCTGTCTCCTAGATATAAATTGATTTGAGGATGGTCTTAAATGCTTAATCAACTTGGATTTTATTCTGAATAAAATAGGAAAATATCAAAGGCCTTGGAGCATTTTAAATGATGGATAAAGTACGTATTTTAGAAAAGATGGTGTTGGGCAGAATTGATTGGGCCTAAGTCCCAATTTACTGAAGTATGCTTGTTAAGAGGCTCTTGATACAATCCTGGCATTAACTGAAAATATTTTGCATGTTTTCTTGTGAAGATATGTTTAAATCAGGAAAGTGTTGTGGGGTTTTTGGTCAATATAAACACAATAATGTTTGGTTAAGTTTGAATTTTTCATGCCTATTTTTTCTACAATTAGAGCTAAGGAGATATAACTGGCTCTTGGTATGAAAAGTCAATGGAATTTAGGAGAGAGAGGAGCTAGTGTTATGGAAAACTTGGCCACCTGTCGATGAGGCCAAATGCGGAGGACAAGTGGTCTGAGTAGGAAGGAAAGAGAGTTTACTTTCTTGACAAAGGAGGAAATATGGTAGATCCTCTCATCTCAAAATCCCAAATTTCCCCAACATAGGCAGAAATACAGAGCTTTTAAACGGAGGGTTCTCAGCTTCAGGAAATTACTGTAGTTAACTATTCTAACAGTCCCATCTCTGCCCAAAAACAAAGCCTGTGAACTCTGCCAGCCGCCCACCAGGGAGATTGGCACCACCTGGGAGTTTTAACAAAGACTTAACCTGCTTCAGGATGCAGAACAGGCTGCAGCCCCCAAAAGTGTGGGGGAAGTTCCAAAAGGAGAGAAAATCATTTTGCCCCCTTTTTTCCCCAGGCCGTTCCCTCTGTTACACTAGGGCTTTGGATGTTCTTTTCATTCTCCATGAACATCGGAAAACTGTGTGAGATTTTGGAGTCTTTGGCATCAAATAGAGATTGACTTCAGTTCCAACCCTATCGTTTTCTGGCTGTGCTACCTTGATGTAGTTACTTAACTTCTATGAATGTTAATTTCCTCATTGGTAAATGGAAGACATTATGTCTACTTCTCATTGTGGCCAATGAAATATGCAGGTGTGCCACAGTGCCTGGCTCACAGTGGATGCTCAATTGATGTGATTTAGCTTTTTTGTTGATAAATGATGGTACCAAGTGGAAAGGTCAAGTAAAGATTACTCCCATAATGATGGTTGGGAAAATTCTCATGATGACAATAATTAGCTGTAGTTATTATTTTTTAAAGTTTTGATAAGGAGAAATAAAATTGTATGGGTCAAGATAAAGCCCTGATTATCAAAATTAGATTCCTTTTACTTTAAATTCATTTTCCAGTGACTTATCTATATTCCCATTAATAGTTCCCTGGCTCTTACACTGGCTAGAGGAAAGGGCATTGGTACAGCCCACGATACACACATGTCCACATATCTATTTTATGCAAGACTTATGTATAGTAGCTATTTCACACCACCTCCTTGATTTTGAGAGGAAGTTCAGACTTATCATTTTACAGCAAGGGAGCCCAAGGTGAGAGATTAAGTGCCTTTGTCATTATCGCTCAGGGAGATAGGGATGTTCAGCCCACTGAACTGTGAGCTAGAGGCGTTTTATATGGAAAGAACATTTTGATGTGAATTGTATTTTGTGAAATATGCATTTCAGCACCAGAATACTGTAGTCCTCACTGTTAACCTCTTGTTGAAAGTTAAATCAAAGTGTTACTGGAAAAACTCTGTTACCTTACAAAGCAGAGCAAAAATTGGTGGGTTCATGTGCCAATCACATACTGCTGCCTACAGCATGGATGAGCCTCTAAAGATGTTTGGTGTTTGAGTAGCTTATTTCATGAAGCCAAATTTAATCAGAATGTGGTTGACAGAAATTGATCATCAGATTAACAATCTCTTTTGTTAGAGTCCAAATTGTTGATTGAGTGGGTGAGAGTAATATAGTACAATTTTTTCTTCTCAGAAATATTGTTGTTCCTTATCTCCCCCAAGCAGCTCTGAATTGACATTAGCAATGGAAAGAAAAATCTCATTTAGGCCTGGCAGAGAAGAGCCAGTTCCTTCAAAATGCTGGGAGTATTTTTTGCGGGCACTAGGTGGCAGAAGTGCTCTTGTTAAGATCTGCTGAGCTGTCAAGGAGAGCATCTTTATTGACAGCAATGATGAGCTCTCTTAATTAGTCACCCATGCACATGAAAGCCACCAGGATGTTCTAATCGAAAGGGACATGTACTCTGCAATCCACAGGGAACTTGTTTTTACAATATGGATAGCTTGGCCAGAGATGCTTTTTGTGAGGCCTGACTATTCATTTCAGTAATGGAACGGAGTCAGATGGAACTCTGCTGCCCATTCATCAACAGGGAGTATTTGGAGAACAAAGAAATTTGGATTTAAACCCTGACAGAATATCCTGTTTGCTACTGAAAAATCTCTGCTTATGAGTCTAAGTGTCCAAAAAAAAAAATAGACTGAGCGAAAAAGACATCTCACTGCAGTTTTTTCTCTCTCATAATTAAGTAGAGAGAGAGAGATGGCTTACTGCATAGCAGAGAAACTTAATTGCAGAATGGACCTCAGTAATGATCTAATAACTAGAATCTAGTCCAAGTAGTACTCTACTGTAACCATGCCTCAATATCATCTATGTTACTTTTTTAAAAAAAATTGCAAGTTTCTGGACACAGCACTGACTTAATCCCTGGAACATCTGTATTTGAAAAGCTGTATGGATGATTCTAAAGTGCAGATGTTCACCTTTGAGTAATATTTGTAACTCTGGAATCAGAGTCAGCCACGCGTATGGTAACTGCTTCGGGAGCATTCACAGGACTCCATGCCACATCAGTGTCCTCTCCCGCCCTAACAGTAATAAGGAAATGTTGTCACTGACCACTCCTTTGTGTGAGATCAATGGGATTAAAAGTGTAACAGTCATATGGGATGTAAGCCATTAACAGACTTTAGCTTTATAGATCCAAATTGTTTTATAGATTTTCAAAAGCAATAAGTAAAGGACTGACTTAAAGTACTGGGTTTCTTAGGGTTGAGAAAGGTTTTTGATCTTAGTTCTGAGAAAAGTTGGCCTGAGCACAGTATGTCACTGACACCACTGGTCACTTGGAGGGTGACAGAGAGGGTACTGATATTTATCAGGAATGAGAAAGGCTTTAATCAGGTATTTGGAGGGTCCTCAAAACATCTTAGTTGTTTACCAACATTGCCTTGGGCCGGCTAAGGCTGCTCTGCTGAGGCTGGAGGAGTCAGTTACAGGATAAATTAATAATTTTGAGGACAGGAAGGGAGAAGCTAAATCCAAAGGTTTCAATGGTCTGTTTAATCCCTGGGTGATCATAAAGCAAAAGTCAGGTCTTCTCATCCTGAACATTCACTTTTCTTTGTGTATAGGTCTTGGGGGTTTATGGAGTTATTGCTGAGGCTCTAAGATACTGAAATGAAAAGTTAAAAAGTGAAAAGTTCTATCAATCAGCCAAATACGTGAGAGCCCAATCTGCTTGATTATACTTTTCTCCTTGAACTGATCTGCTATTTTATTGTTATGCAGGCACAGCTCAAATTACCATTCGATTTGAGTAGATTATGTCTAACAACTAGTCCCTTCAGTGAAAAAAAATCAATCGAACTTATAATTTGATGACATGAAGTACCAAACTCTCCTCTGATTTACTTAGCTTTTTCTTTTTAAGTACGTGTGTTGGCAAGCAGCCCTAGCTAACCTTAGTTATTGAAAAATATCCAAAGAAACACTATGTTTAATTTTGGAGGAAAAAACCCCTTATTTATTAACTGTGGATTAGCTAACTACTCCTCTGTTTATTTTTATTAAATTTTTTCCAGAATCTTTCTCTCCTAACAGCTTTGTTATCATATCCATTTTGTCACCCTATGGAAAGTAAATATGGAATTCAAGAAATACAATAAATATCTAAGCCAGTGATATTTTGTATTTCAGGTTAATCAATGTCATAAATACATGCTTTGGAAAACAGTCTTGATCAAATTTCCAATAGTTACAGTGATCTTGATCCAGTTCATATATAATGGTTAGAGTTCAGAAACAGTGAGAATGCGCATAAGGTATACAGGATACCTCACCAACAAAGATATTCGTATTTTTACAGCAGCTTAATCTTTAAGTCTTGCAGATTACTACTATGTAGGGCACAGAGCTGGAGTGACCAAACTCCTTATTCATTGATATTCTGATTCTAAACTTCTGTTGAACCATAAAGAAACATGCATTTCCCAAACTACATTTTTTTTTTTATTGCAGGCATGTATGGAGATTGCAATTATTTCTCAGGGAGAAACTGCCATAAATATTCCATTGGTAGTTAGTCAAACATTTATAGCTTTAGCTTGGAGATGGAGTTGCTGGCAACATGTAAATATATTTGCCATTAGTGTTGAATAACATTCTTCCTCATATCAGAGGGAAAGTAGTTCTGCATTTGTGCTGCTTAATCTTATTGAATGAGAATATTACAAAAAAGGCTCATTGGATAGCATGGAAGTGGCAATGTGTTACTTTTGAAAACTGGCTTAAGTTTATCAGGATGAGTGGTTTTTATAGGTGGAGTACAGTCAGTAAAAGTTTAAAATCATCAGAGAGTAAGCAGACATTGGTGAAAATGAAGCAGATGATAGACAGATGCTTCTTTAATTCTCCATTTATTACATTATTTAGTTAATGATTTGCTTGTTTGTTTACTTTATTCCGGGAGAAAACAAGTTTCTCTCTTTTTTATTTCTATTAAATAATCAGTTGTAAATAAATGAGATCATGTCAACATTTTATATATGCTAATAATCTATTGGACAAGACAGCTCTTTGCTTTAGGCATTCCATTTCTTAATGAAAGGTGCTTTCAAAGATTGGCTGCCTGAAATACCTGATAAATTTACATGACTCTATGGTTTTGCCAGGTAGGTGTGAGTACTTTTTATCAGGTGCGTCAATAAATCAATTTGTCAAATTTGTAATTAAAATGTCAATAGAGTTGATAAATATATGTGAATGTTCAGCTCATCATGCATTATCAGGTAAACAGAATCACTATTTTACTCAATTTGAGCTGTCGTAATTGGATCAATGGACACTTTGGAACAAGAGAAAATCACTAACATCATTTGACTTGCAAGTGGAAAGGTGATTCTATAGAGTGAAGAGCTCTCTTGCACATTTCAATTATCATTAAATCATAGCATTATATGCACTTGGAACTACTTTTTGTGTTTAGTTTTTGTCCTAAAATCAGATACGAAGTTTCAAGTCCTTTTATTTACGTTATGAATTTCAGGTAGCAGTTGCAGATTGATGTCTCAATATTGACATTTAGGGAAGTGGTTTTGGTTTCTGGTCTATGAAGTTGTCTTTCTTTCTTTCTTTTCTTTTTTTTTTAGAAATGAGATCTCACTCTGTCACACAGGCTGGAGTGGTGTGATCATAGCTCCCTCTAACTCCTAGGCTCAAGCCATCCTCCTGCCTCAGCCCCCCAAGTTCTTTATTTTTTAAATTATTGGTAATTCCAAACACTTAAAATTCATATATTTCTAATAAAATTTGGATTTTTTTGCTTATGTAAAATAATGAAAGTCATGGCAACACTGGCTCTGTATTGCTACAGACATAGATTTTTGGAGTTAAATAGCAGCTGCCACATTTAGACAGAGGAGAAGCTCTCCCATCTGCCACATTCTTCTTCCTTTCCTGATTTTTTTTTTTTTTTTTTTTGAGACAGAGTCTCACTTTGTTGTCCAGGCTAGAGTGAGTGCCATGGCGTCCTAGCTCACAGCAACCTCAAACTCCTGGGCTTGAGTGATCCTTCTGCCTCAGCCTCCCGAGTAGCTGGGACTACAGGCATGCGCCACCATGCCTGGCTAATTTTTTTATATATATATCAGTTGGCCAATTAATTTCTTTCTATTTATAGTAGAGACGGGGTCTCGCTCTTGCTCAGGCTGGTTTTGAACTCCTGACCTTGAGCAATCCGCCCGCCTCGGCCTCCCAAGAGCTAGGATTACAGGCGTGAGCCACAGCGCCCGGCCTCCTTTCCTGATTTTTATACTCTGAGTGTGTTAGCTTCCATTTATTATTATGCATGCATTGTTGTATTTGTTACAGTGGAGCATAAAGGGAAAGAAAACATTTCTTATGAAAATTGTTCTTTAAAAGGGGAAAATTGAAAGCCAGAAAGAAAGGGTCATATATTTTCAGAATCGGGCATGGGATTTTATTGTGAAATCTATGTTTTGCTGGGTTCCTTCCATCTACTTTTCCAGGGGGTGGAAATGTCCACCTTCAAAAGTAGCTGCAGGCTGCTATGCTTCATGTTGCAAAACTTCTTCCTCTTCCCATGTGTAGCTTTTGTGGCATAGATACCTCATGGACGACCAGGCACAGTTGCTTTTCCTAACTACGAGAAGCACTGATAACAACTGTCAACCCTATGATTTCTGGTATCTCGAAAAAATCATATTATGATCATACAGATCCTGGAACCAATCTAGTTCAAATGTTGGTGAAGACTTGAGTTCAGGGAGGGAGATGGGTACAATTATAATCACAGAGAAATTCTGTAATTTGTGAGAACTACAATGGTGCAAGGGGTGAGATTAAGATGCTATTTAAAAAAACATATGGTTAAGCTTCTCTAAATTTCTGAAAAGAATATATATTGTCAGATGGATATAAGGACATTTTCCATCATGCCCTGGACTTTGTCTCAAAACACAATGTAGAACTTTATTATATATAAGGAAATTATCTGCCTACACCAAGGCCAGGTTTAGGGGTCTCTTACTAATGTACTGTATGTAATCTCATCCACTTGCTTTTCCCCAAACTCATCCCTGAGTCTAGATCTTTGTGATTTAGGACACAAATGGCAAGGTCAGGGATAACTAGAGAAGCAGCATCAGCAACTTTCAGGCCCATTTTTTTCTTACCAATCAAATGGAATAATTAGCATTAAAAGGAAAAAGGCAGCCAAGTGAAACAGAGGTGGCCAGGTTGTTAGCCTCTCTACCTTCCTTCTCAGGCTTCATGAATAGGAGTATCAGAAGATGAACACATAATTACACACATAATATTTAACTCTTTGAAAGTTGCACATCACAGGATAGTGGTCTCATCCATAGACGACTTTTTCCCTCTAAGGGTGAATTGGGTGCAGTTTCTGCAAAACAGTAACAACCATAGGTTTACAATATGTGCACATATATATGCTCATATATCATTATTAATAAATTTATAAATAGTAATAAATATGATACTCTTCATTATAAATTCTATATTGCCAGTTGATTCTTACAGTATGTTTTCATTGATTTTTGCCAAACTCTTGTATTCATAGCCAATCTATGGTTGCAAATGATGGATGATGAGTGTAGCTATGACATAAATGTTGGCTGAATTTTTATTTATATTAATGAATAGGATGAAAATGAAACAAGGATGGATGCCAGAACTTTACTCATTTGTCATTTAAAGTGAGTGGTTTTGCTGAATAAAACTATAATTTTTGAATACAATACAACTACATTTTCAATTTTTGTGCTGTTCGCCTTGTAAAGACAGCTATAGACACAACACATTTTTAACTTTAATATGCAGTATTAACATCTTTACATCAACAGTCAACAAAATGTAGACAGCCAACAATGATAAATCAAGCTTTGAGTTAAAAAGCATTTGCTTATTTCTATGGTGTAAATGCTATCACCATAGCTACATTGATTATGTATCCATAATCAATGAACATGCAGTTAATAAGAGACATATAGCAGCACACTAGTTTATACCATTTACTATTTCTATGATATAGCTGCAATAGAAGTGGTTAGCCTCAAGAGCATAGATAATAGTAAGATGTAGTAGTCTAATTCCAAAGAAATGAGATTTGATTATTAAGTTTTTAATAAAATTTATGTGATTGCCAGTTTATATAATTAAAATTTTAAGAATAGCTGTTTAATAATCAGCTTATAAAATTTCTAAAAACTAAATGATTAGCTTTTGTAAGTCAGTAGCAACAAGTTCCCACTCACCACTGGCTGAGAGAAGCCCATGACATTATCAGAAATACCTTAACCCCACTTTCATGGCCCATTGGTTCAATTCCTGTTTCTATACTTGTTGCAGGTGAAATGGGCCGTGTAGTTTTTGAAAGCTTTCATGAATATCTCTGATCTTGCTGTGGAAGCTTTTAAAAGACTAACCCTGAAGCTACACCGTACATTAACCAAGAAGTCACTCATTCTCTATTTTTTCTTGAATTTTTTTCCATGTTGCGTGTGAAATAGTGTAAAATAGTGTAACATAGTGTTCTTGTTAAGAACATAGGCCCTGAATTTGGACTCACAAATTACTAGCTGTGCTGTTTGGTGAGTTATTTGATTTCTCTGAGTTGTAGCTTCCTCATCTGTATAATTATGGTAACTACAATAGGGTTCTAGTGAGCAATAAATGACAGTCTGGGTGATAATGCTCAGCACATAGCCTAGCATATAGTAATCAGTTGGTCAATAGTAGATATTTTGCTTCTTCTTACCCCATGTCCTCAAACCCAGCTCACCAAACAGCATCATAAAACATGCACCAAAAAATAGCAAAGCCAGAATGTCAGTATCTTAGGCTGTTTTCTGCTGCTATAACAGAATATCACAGACTGGGTAGTTTATAAAGGAAAGAAATTTATTTCTCACAGTTTTTAAAGCTGGGAAGTCCAACAGCATGGTGCCAGCATCTGGTGAGGGCCTTTGTGCTGTGTTATCCCGTGATGGAAGACGAAGGAGAAAGCAAACAAGTGAGACAGGGAGAGACTCATAAGAGTGTAAAGGCAGAACCTGCCTGGCCTTCTTGAGAATTAGCTCCAGGACTGGCAGGGTGTTCCTTCTGCTGCATAACCTTGGTTAAAGTTTCAATTGTGAAAGGGGCCTTCAAAAAGTGTGAATACATGAATACCAGGAGGCAGAGCTCATTAGGGCTATCTTTGCAGATTAGCTACTTTGTGCTCTAATGACAAAATATTCCAAATAGCCAAAGTAATCTGAGCAAAAATAACAAAGCTGGAAGCATCAAATTACCTGACTTCAAAATATACTACAAAGCTATAGTAACCAAAATGTCATGATACTAGCATAAAAACAGACACATAGACCAATGCAACAGAATAGGGAAGCCAAGAATAAATCCATGTCTTTACAGCCAACTTATTTCTAACAAAGGTGCCAAGAACACACACTGTTCTTGTAGGACTGTCTCTTCACTAAGTAGTGCTGGGAAAACTGGATATCCATATTCAGAACAACAAAATTAAACCCCTATTTCTCACCATATGCAAAAATCAAATCAAAATAGATTAAATACTTAAATGAAGACCTGAAACTATAAAACTACTACAAAGAAACATTGAGGAAAGGCTTCAGGACATTGGTCTGGGAAAAGATTTCTTGAGTAAGACTTCAAATGCACAGTCCACAAAAGCAAAAGTTGACAAATAGGATTACATCAAGGTAAGAAGCCTCTTCACAGCACAGGATACAATCAACAGAGTGAAGAGACAACCTACATAAATGAAGAATATTTGCAAGCTATTCATCTGAAAAGGACTAATAACCAGAAACATAATGAAATCAAACAACTGGACAGCAACCTCCCACCCCGCCAAATAATCCAAGTAAAAATGGCCTAAAGATCTGAATAGATATTTCTCAAAAGAAGACATAAAAATGGCCAACACACATATGAAAAAAATGCCTACCAATGCTAATAATCAGGGAAACATAAACCAAAACCACAATAAATTATCATCTTACCCCATTTAAAATGGCTATTACCAAACAGAAAATAACAAATGATAGCAAGAATGAGGAGAAAGGGGAAAGCATGTACACTGTTGGTGGGAATGTAAATCGGTATAGCCACTATGGAAAACAGTATGGAAGTTCCTCAAAAAACTAAAGCTAGAACTACCATATGATTCAGCAATCCCACTGCTGGGTGTACATCCAAAAGAAAGGAAATCAGTACATCGAAGAGAGATCTGCACTCCCATGTTTATTGCAGAACTAGTCACAATAGCCAAGATATGAAATCATCTGTTATCCATCAACAGACAAATGAATAAAGAAAATGTAGTATACATACATAATGGAATAGTATCCAGCCATAAAAAAGAATGAAATCATGTCCCTTGTAGGAACATGGATGGACCTAGAGTTTAGTATGTCAAGTAAAATAAGCCAGGCACAGAAGGACAAATATTCCATGTTCTCATAGCATGGGCTATAAAAATTGATATAATGAAGGCAGTGAATAGGATGGTGGTTACCAGAGTCTGGGAAAGGTATTGGGGAGGGGAGGATGAAGAAGGGTTGGTTAATGGGTACAAAAATACAGTTAGATAGAAGGAATAACTTCCAGTGCTGATAGCACAATAGAGTGACTATATTTAACAGTAAATTTATTGTATATTTCATAATAGCTGGAAGAGAAGATTTGGAACGTTCTCAATGCAAGGAAATGATACATATTTGAGGTGATAAATATCTCAATTATCTATATTTGATCATTATGTATTGCATGCCTATATTAAAATGTCACATGTACCCAATGATATCTGTTAGAAAGAATGGAGGAGACAAAGATAAGAAAAGCAGTGCTGAATCTTGTATGTATAATATAACACATTTAAACATGAGTAGTGACACACAATCTTTGAGCCCAAAGCAAGGTTCTGGGTAAGATTTTTAAGATTTAGGAAAATATTTATAGGCCTTGGGGTAGGAGGTGGAAGGTGGGTAGTGGGGAGTTATAAGTTTAAGTGGGTTGGGGACTCGGATGTGGGGGATGTTGGGAGACTTCTTCCAATTATATCCAGCAAGTGCTACTTGGGAAAAATATGTGGTGGAAAAATTCATACTAGCTTGCTGGCTCCTCTACCCTCCTTATGGGAATTAATTCAAGATTCAAGAGAAGGGAAGAGAGAAGCAATTGGCCAGGTGAGGAATCAAGATTGTTTTGTGAAGGAAACCTTTATTGCCATTTCAGGTAGTACAGATAGCTGTGCCTTGCTGTGAATTTGACCATTTCCTTGTCTTCCTGAATAAGTTTGAATTTTGGGGTTCCTACAAATATAGACTGTTTGTTTATGATGCCTTAGCCATAGGCAGATTTCCAGAATATTTCAAATTCCTGATTACTTGGAATTTCTTCCTACTAATTTTTTTTTTCTTTCTGCTCTTGTATGTACAAAAAGTATGACTAGTGAAATGTGACCCTGTTGGCTCCTGGAATGACTCTTGCAGATAGTAATCAAGTGAGGACACTGTAATTAATGACACTTCTCTGGTGTGGCTAGTGACCAGCATGTCTTCCACAGAGTGTTGGTCTTTCTTCCATTCTCATTGCTACCCCTTTTTTTTAAATAATGTGTTTCTCTTGTAAGTTACCTGAGTATAAGGATACCTTATTTGCTCCTCCATTCATTTATTTATAATATTGTGTATATGTGTTTACTGATTTATTATCAGAAACATCAAGAAAACCAGTTGCAGAATTTATATTGCTCAACTGTCCATTTCTTTTTATCTTTTCTTATTTAAGATAATTATATTCCAGGTATTATTTGTTTACTCCACAATAGAGTTACTTGTTTCCTCTTTGATAAGGATTTTTTCACATGTTGTAATTTAAATGTAGAGCTAAAAAGCCAAACTCTTTCAATTTACTTTTACAGCATTTGAGGTTATGTGATTCTTTTATGTAAAAACCATGCTGATGTTTTGCAAGCTGTTATCAGCCAACAGCTATAGTCAAAAGTAGTGAGATTAAAAAAAAATCTCTTAAAAGGTATTATGACAGAATTGCAGCGACAATAATGTTCATATACTATGCAAGTAATGTCATACCTTCTTCTCCATGCAGATTTCCTGATGTTATCCTTGTATTAGGATGAGATGTATTTTTACCTCCTCCCATTCAATCCTACAAATTTCTTTCAATTAGAAGCAGATCTCATTTTAATGAGGATCATACAGCAGGATGTTATTTAATTGCCTTCCTATCACTGAATATAGCTGGTATTTTCTAATATAGTTAGAAGCAATGGTATAAATTATATATCTCAGTGGAATATATGATTTCGCTTTTCGGAATTTCTTGTGTGTTTTCCTCTTGGCAGAGCTGATTACGTACTTATTTTTTTTTTTAATTCACATTTTGCACTTGATTCTAGGTGTGCTTGTGTGAATTCTGTGCATTTTTTTTATAGCACAACCTTCCCAGTTAGCTGACTTTGATTATATGTAGGCTGCATGGCTTTCATTGCTTTTGAGCTATTTTATGACTCTTCAAGTTTTATATAGCAATACAAATAGTTTTGACTATAGTGAAACAAATAATTTGGTTCAATGCAGGAATAACTTCACGTCCTCTGTGGAAAAGACAATTTTGCATCTATTTGTAAATGCATGTAAATATTCCTTGTTTATGAATGTGCGTATCTTTGGATTTTCCTTTGAACTGGCTCTCTCATTTAATAATGTGTTAAATAAAATCACTGTCATGTGTTCATTTTATATCTATGTGAGAATCCCAATTTGCCTTTAAAAAAGATTCTCCTTTAACAATCTCAGTATCTCAATAATGGAGCTAGAGGAGCAATCTCTTTTCTCTTCACTATATTCCATTTCATTCACTAGCATTTAGAAGGAAGTAAAAACTACTTTTGCTTTTGTCCTGAGGGCTTTAGTACTACAATATATTTTAAGTGAAGAGTACCAAAGTCTTTCTAGCTAGTCTTTTATTAATCAGTTGTAGCACATTTAATAAGTGATAGTAGCAAAGAATGTGGCCAGATAGATACGTGGCTGTTGGTAGAGTTTAGAGCTTAGGTTGTAAGATAAATATTTCAGGTATTAAACAAATGCAGAGATGAAGATGTCATTAATTAGGGATTTAATCTCTATAAGCAGCTTTCTAATTGTATGACCTTCAAGGTAAAAGCAGCTGCTTTATGTACTGTAAGTTTCCTTATTGCTGTTAAATGCAAATATCAATTATTAATAGGATTCTCCTTTATGGTGGAGGCCTAGCCTTTTGTTTACAAAAATGATTGATGCTATTAATAATATAAATCCTTTTTGTAAATGTCATCATTCATTTAATTCCCCTTAAATCTACCTTTATAGTGGAGAAAGATCAGGGTCTTTGAAAGTGGTCAAAATATAGGTATCCAAGAGGAAATACTAGTGAGATTTTAAATACCTTCATTCTTTTTCCTGTTTTCCAGGAGACAAGACAGAGCCTTGAGGGATTTAAAGCCACTCTTTTGAATTTCCTAATAAATTGTTTATCCCTCTGTGTATGTTTGTGTTGTGTGTATTTGGCAATATTTTCCCATAGGAAACAAAGAAGAGGAGAGTCAGTGAGCTTGTTTATATTCACAATGTTAATATTCAGGACCATATTAGAAACCTTTTTTGTTCAAAATTCTTTATGTGTATATTAAGGGAAGGCATGCTTAGTCTCCATGAAGCAATTCGATCTCTATGACAATTATTTGATTCTGCATCAACTGGAAGTAGGAAAACTACTTAATGACAGGAGCTGCTGAAAATTATTTGGTAATATTAAAAAATTACTTTGTAGAATGAAAATGAGCTTGACAAATAAAATTGAGTTTTGATACTATTAAAACTTTGAGATCTTTGCATTTAGCATGGGAATTTCTTAATGACTAACTTAACTACCTCTTACTGAGTCTTAGAACAGAAAGTGAGCAAAGGCACTAATTAGCAATATAGGCACTGACTGGCAAGCTAGGCATTAATGAGCAAAGTAGTCACTAATTAGCAATTTATTTTCAATTTATTTTTTTCTTTTTTTAATTTAAAAAAGTTAAAATTTTTTGTAGATTTAGGGAGTACAGTGAAGTTTTGTTACATGGATATATTGTGTGGTGGTGAAGTCTGGGCTTTTAGTGTACCCATAATCCTAATACTGTATGTTGTACCCAATAGGTTATGTTTCATCCTTCACCCCCTCTCCCACTTTTCTGGAGTTTCCAATATCTATAAATAAGTATTTCACTATGTATGCCCATTGTTTAGCTCCCATTTATAAGCAAGAACATGTGGTATTTGATTTTCTGTTCCTGAGTTACTTCACTTAGGATAATGACCTCCACTTCCATTCAAGTTGCTGCAAAGGACATTATTTTATTTATTTATTTTTTGTGACTGAGTAGTATTTCACAGTGTATACACACACACACACACACACACACACACACACACACACTACATTTTCTTTAGCCAGTCAATGGTTGATGTACACTTAGATTGATTCCACGTCTTTGCCCCCCCCCCCCATTTAACTTAGCAGCCTTAGTTAATAGGATACAAAATTTATGGCTGAAAGTTTTTTCTTTTGACAATATTGAAAATAGGACCCCAATCTCTCCTAGCTTGTAGGATTTCTGCTGAGAAGTATGCCGTTAGTTCAGTGGACATTCCTTTATGGTTATTAGCTATTTTTCTTGTACTGCTTTTAAAATTTTTCCCTTCATGTTAACATCAGATAGTCTGATGACTACATGCCTCAGTGAATCCATCTTGCAGTGTATCTCCCTGGTGTTCACTGAGCTTCTTGTATCTGATGTCTCACTGTCTTGCAAGACCAGGAAAATTTTCTTCAATTATTCCCTCAAATAGCTTTTCCAGACTTTGAAATTTTTCTTCTTTTTCCTCAGGAATATATATGACTCATAAGTTTGGACACTTTATATAATCTCATATTTCTCTTTTGTGTTTTACTCTGGAATGTGGACCCATCAAGGGAGTGGGTACACTGAGAGCTTGTACAACAGCTGTTTGACTCATTTCTCTGTGATTGCCACAGTTCAAGCCAGTGCTAGATGATCTTTGTATGGGGTTGAGGGTTATTCCCCAGCTTGCTGTTGCAAATTTGAGTTGGGGACTGGATGTGACCCTCTCCAGCTGTGGGTCCACTGCAGAGCCTCAGGGGGAAAAGTGTGGGCCCCACTCTTTATGGAAACCTCCTACTGGAGGAAGCACTAGCTGAGAGGAACTGCCCTTGAAAGTCTCAGCTCAAATGGCACTCCCAGCTGCAGTGGGCAGGGGAGGGGCTGGGGAGGAAACCTTTGAATGGAAGAGGGCCAGCACTGTGCTTCTCTGGTGCCTCTCCCTGGAATAAAGCCCTCACAGAATGTCCAAGCCCTAGGACCACACAAGTTCTCTGGGGCCCTGCAGTCTGGGCAAGTGTTGGGAACTGCCTGTGTGGGAACAGGTGATATGAAAACTGAAGGGATGGTCAAAGAGTTGGTATGAGTGTGACAACTGCCTTCTTCACTCTGGGGTGTGGTCATGGGGGCTGAGGGTGTGGAAGCCCATTGCTTTATTTTTGACAAGGTGTCAGTTCGGTGGTTGCAACAGCTGTTGAGCTCATGAGGGAAGAAAAGCTTCCAAACAACTCAGCAGTCCACTGATTACTGGTGGTGTGTGGGAAGGAGGAATGAAACCCCTACCTACCCCTTCAGTGTAGACATAAATGTTATACATAAGCACTGAAGTCTCAGCTCCCTCCAAGACTCCTGTCTGGTAATGCTCAATCTTAAGTTGATCCAGCACCACAGCAAAACCAAGAGTGATGAACCCTGCCTGTGAAAATTATGCAATCATATTGAGTCCTGTTCTGAAAAATTCATGGCCTTCAACCTCATTTAGGGCATCTCTACTGCCAAGACTGTCTCTTTGTCTGTAACCTGTTTCCTTTCCCATTCTTCAACATAGCTATTCTAAAAATACATCTCTTTCCTTGAATGACTGACTTTATTCTCCTTCAAAACAAAATAACTTCTTTGAGTACTGAATAAAATATCAGAATATAGAATAGAGTCCATCAAATAAAACTATTCTTGCACTCTTTATACCCATTTAGAAACATCTGAATTCAGATTTTTTCCGTAAGTTCTCTCATCTCAAGAGGCATGGTAGAAATTAATAGATAAATATTTAATAAAGTGAAATTCACAGACATACATCTTGATAACAGGGAATTTGCTTTCTTTTCAAGCACCCAAGAAATATTCCTCTAAATGTCAACATGGAAACTGCATAATAGTTTTCTGATAATATTCCAATAAAACTATAAATTAATAATAAAAATAAGTAAAAAATTATAACCATCTTAAAACTTAAAAAATAAAACATTGAGAAAAATGAATTATAGAACTAAGAATAATGAAAACAGTATATATAATACCAACATTTTTGAGATAAAGACAAAGTTGTACTCAGAGAAAATCTCACAGCTTTAAACATTTACAATTCTAAATAATAAAGCAAAAAACATTCTAACACAGGTTGAGAAAAGAAAACTAAGATTTCAGCTGGGCAATGATTTGATGGTAAGAGACCACACATATAAGCACACTGTATTTTTGAGACACTGCATGCAACATATTCTAGATGATACACAGAACAAGAACTGGTGATGCTTTCTATACAGCCAAGGCCTTTAAAAAGTTGATAGAAAAGTTAAATTATTTCTATATTACTTTCTTTATATCCTCAGGTTTCCATATCCATACTTGAAGTGCTTGTACAATCAATGCAAGTGCTTCTGCTTGGGAGAATGTTTAAAAATGTTGGGATAGCTCAGTCATGTCCTCATAGCAGTATGTATATGAGTATCCCTCATAAACATGTATAAATAGGTCTAAAGCCACCTCTTTAATGTTCATAAAAGCTGGTCTCCCTGTAGCTATAGAAAAATCTGGAAATAATAGTGATAAACATGGAAATTAATTACTTAAAAAACAAAAAACTAAAGTTGGTAATTGGTTTCATGAGAGAGCCAACAAAATGGTCCAACTTAATAAAAAAAAAAAACAAACTGAGGAGTAGAGATGGTGGAGGAAACGCAACATCTGAAATTTTAAAACGGGGTTACAGTTATAACTAGGAATTGTAGGATTTATTTTTTCTCTTGCTTTATTGTTGAATTCCCTCTACTTCCTGGACACCCACACTTTGCCAACAGTTGCCTTTTCAACTTCTCAAGAGCTTATTTTCTGTTAGTGGGTTGTGTCTACATGTTAGCTCAGATCGGAAGTTATCTTGTGCTCAGTAGATCCATGGGATGAGGAGTGAGGTGCTGTGGCTGGTCCTCCCTCTATTACCTGGGCAGAGAAGAGCAGAATAAGGCTAATTATCTTCCCAGTACAGGCTTAATGCCCCAGGCTGCTTCTGCCCCATTTGGCCTAGGAGCTGGATAAGGGGGTTCATTGTGTTTGTTCAGACTATGTCCTGTGAATTTAGCCATGTACAGAACAAGAACCACAAATTATGGCAGCATTTGCCATTGTTTTGCTTTATTGATACTGTTCTTTTCCTCCCAGAATCTGAGAAAGAGTGGAGTTGGAGACAGGTGATGCAGATTTTCTGGTGGTGAAGTTCACTCACTTTTGACATATTTACTTGTCTTTCCCATTGTTAAAACAATTTCCTCATTGTTTTAATTGTTTGATTTTCAATTTTAATTTACATGGCTTTATGGAATCAGATCTTATCTCTAACTTTAACAACAAGAAATTAAATCTCCTCACTTATATGACTGTTGTTTTTTCACTTCTGTTTTAGAAAATTAGGACTAAAGACCAGGACAAATTTTGTTCTCCATGAAAGAGACAAAATTTATTAATAGTGGTAGTTTTAAAGCAGGTAATTAGTGAAGTGTGCAAAATTCTGAGAAAGAAATAAAAGGTTCAAAAGGCATCCTTCTTATTTTCTACTTAAGAATAACATTCATTAATAATCAGTTCTTAGTTTCATTGCTTTCGCAGCTTTTGGCTATTGAAGCCCCTTTGACTGAAATACTTTAAACATCAGGGCAGTGGAGACTATGCTCCTGATTTAGGAAGAACAGAATGATTGAGAGTCGCCGTGGTCCACAAATGATTCCCCTAGCGTTCAGCTGACCTACCTCCTCTTGTAAAGCCAATATAATTGAAAATGATGACCTCAAGAGGAAACATTTTCTTTCTCATTTGGGGCATGGTCCAGAAACAATTTATTTACTAATAAAAATATTCCAATGTGGAAGCAGGCAAAATCCATATGATGTCAGATAGAGCTAGATAGATGGACTGAAATAATTCTTATGATTTTGTTCTCTTACATTATTTTAATTTATGTAAATTGATGTATGGAAATGGAATAGCCTGAACTTTGTGGCACCATAGTTTCCTACTGATATTAGATCAAGTTCATGAATTCCTGGATGAAGGAAGGCCCTTCACAAAATTAATGACCAACATATCATTAGGCTGAAGGAAGATTGTCCAAAGGTTTCCTGATATACCATTGTAAGACACTATATTCATGATCTATTTTAATGTAGCTCAGCAAGTAATTGTAAGACAGGTTACTTGGGCTTAATACTGGCCTGATTTGATGTGTAGACTAATAGCCATAAATATAATCTAACTGTCGGGGGCAAGTGTTACACAAGAAGAATAATGTTTTAACACAATCAAGGATTTTATTATCAGGTAGAATCCAGAAGGTAAGTGGGTGTTCTCATAGGCAAAAAAGGACTGCAACTCCAAACAAGGCGAAATATGTCATTCCTATGGTAGCAAGTGAAGTGAACAGCTTAGTTTTACAAGGCAGAGTAGGAGGAAATAAAAATCACTGTATGGATGATGGTAAAAAAGGGAACTTTATGTGTTTGTAGAACAAAGAGTAGCAGGCACTGAACAGGAAAATGTTGTTCACATATGAAACACCACTGAAAAAAGAAATGGTGGCACTGAATGATAATTAGAGTTAGGAGAGACCATATACTCAGACTAGATCAGAGCAAATCTGCACTGAGGATCCACACAGAAGAGAAGCTTGAGATTGATGTCATTGCAGTGTTATCATCACCATCATCATTATCATTGTGCTACAGTATTAAGTACTTAGTTCAAGTTAGGTCTATGCTAATTGATTTATTTTACTTAGTTTTCCCAATAAGAGTAAGAGATAGGCAGTCTTATTATTCCAATTCCACAGATGAGAAAATTGGAAAGGCAAATTGCCTTGCTCAAGCCCATGGTGCTAACATGTCACTCAACAAATCTCTGTCTGAATTTAGCTATCTGAACCTCTACACTACATTGCCTTCCTCACCCAAGTCCCATCTACTCAATAAAATTTCCTTGCAATTATATACATTTATGTTTAACTTAATTATATATAATTCTCATATCTGCATTAGGTCTAGACCTTTCCAAAAATCTTTTTGGAATTAAAATAAAATTCATAAAATTCAGAATTAAAAGCCACCCATCCAGGTATATGAATAGCTATGAATAGACATCTGCATTGAATGGATTCTTTCTGTCTATTTTGGTTAAAATGTTGGTATCTAGATTTAGCATAAACCATCTCTTTAAAGAAACTTCTGTTAAGAAGAGTTCATTCTTTCTGGGCATGCTGCTCATATTGTTATTTATTATCATAATTCAAAGTCCATCTTCATTCACAGAAGAAACCCTCCTAGTGCAAGCATATAAACTCAACCACCAAGACGTCTGTCCTGTTGAAGCAATGCAAAAGACTTCTGACATGAAAATACATTGAAAATCATCAGTTCTTTCTTTTTGCTGGTTGTTTCAAGCTGGTGTAAATTGTCCATTGTGCTCTATGTTCTCTGAAGAACTGGTTTCATTAAAATCATTGTGATGGCACAGTTAGTACCATAACGCCTACGACACAGCCTGCTGTTTTTCTATATAGAACGCTGCCACTAGGTTTTGGTCATCCATTTTTTTCTAAAAATTTCTTTCCCACTGAATAAGAAGAATGAATTCTTGCTGTTTATTTTGTTGGAAAGAAAGAAAAGTCCCCAAATGATTGTCAGACACCAAGTATATCATTTAAATATGGTTTTATTTGAACACTAAGACTTTATGTCAAACCTGGAGATGGCTCTCTGTTAAACAAGGTCTTCTCCTCTGTGATTTTGGCAGCCAAATATCATATCATTAAATGATTTTTCTTTTAGGCAGAAGATATTTTTTCTTTAAACTTTGTTTTCTTTAAACTTTGAAAATTCAGGAGCAAAATTATCCATTTATTTCTTTTGCTGTGGAAATAATGGATTATTTTTTTTTGCTGCTTAACTTTTATTCATAACTCATCTGAAATTCATCGTGTGACATAAAGAAGTAGATATCTTTGTTCTTCCCTTGAGTGTTATACAGAATATTCTTAATTATTTGAACAACAAGGAAGATAAAAGAAGAAAATAGTTCTGAGCAGTGATTTTCAATGGATAAAATTAACTCTACTGAAGCTGTTCTATGTTTCTGGGGCCCAAGTTTTCAAGTGTCTGCTTCTTTCTTTATTTTTGCTCCATTTTCCTTCTCTGAGGACACAATTTATTCATCTCTGTGGGTTAAAATGGTGGATCTTAGGAATTCATAGTGCCTTTCAGCTCAAGAAACTTCTACCCACAAGTACAGTTAAGATATGTCTTAATAAGATTCTTGAGAAAGATAATATCAGCTGGTGACTAGCAAATGGACTTTTTCACTGCTGGTCCAGTTAGTCATGACCGAATTATAAGGTCATAAGGTTCTTTGAATTGCCCACTTGAGACCCGTGGGCAGACATGCTTACATGACATAATTATTAAGAACAGTAACTGGCCAAAAAGATAGAGTACTTATTTTTGAGAAGGTTACCTTTTTGATAGCCATTAAATATGACTTTCATTTATATATATATATATATATATATATATATATATATATATATAGAGAGAGAGAGAGAGAGAGAGAGAGAGAGAGAGTCATCTTTATTGAGGAAAGATATTTAAAATATCTTCATAGTCTTACTTGTCTTGATCATACCTTTAAGACATTTTGACTCATTTATATTCAAGACCTTTCAGTTTCATTAAAAATGGTTGCTTAGGACACTTGCTTTTCTCTTAACTCTAGTCTTAGGCTATTTTTCCCTTCTGCCTGGCACTTGGCTAGAATATTTGTCTCCCACAGACACCCTTTGGCCTAGTAATGAATCTCAGTCTTCTTGGCTGGACATTCAGGTCTCCTTCCTTTGGCTTTTCCTTCCGCTTGCTGCCTCTCGTAGAAGGTTTTGCTTTAGATTAAGTTATAATACCCAGACTTCAGTACCAGATCACTTGGTGAGTATCTTGGCTCTTTTCAAGGTTCCAAACCTAGTTTAGTTCATGTGACTATTTACATTCATATTACTTCTGTGATTCTCCAGTTTCTTTCTAAGGAGGGCTAATAAGAGCTCTTAATGATAAAGGCAGTAGTTTCCTATTACTTTGTTGGCTATGTCTAAAAAGTAGGAGAAATATGGTTTTCACATTTATTTTCTGATGCATATGAAGGAAAGCCAAATCAGCATTTATTAGGAAACAGATGGAACTATTACCGTGAAAAATTCATGACAGCATAAACTTCTACTTGGAAGGACATTTTAACTGGAAGGGTATCCTTTTTTTGGCTAATGACATCAGTTTAATTCATTTTTTATTTCAGAATATTACAGGGGTACAAATGTTTAGATTACATAATATTGCCTTTGCCCCACCTGAGTCAGAGCTATAAGAATGTCAGTCCCCCAGATGGTGCTCATCGCACCCATTATGTGTGAATATACTCATCCCCTTCTCCCCCTTCCACCTGCCCTTATAAATTTCACATATTCTGATTTTTTTGAAATTTGATTTTAATGTCCTTTGAAGCTAATATAAATTCTAGAAAAAGACAGTCACTTCAAAGCTTTCTCGTTGGCTTCTTGATAGGTTCTCCATTGGTCTTTCCATCCAAGGAAGATTTAATAATATATCTGAGCCTCTTAACAACAATATCAAAACACTGAATGCTTTTCTATTCCAGTCCTAGATGAGAGCACCCAACACAAGACACTATATATCACAATGCCCCCCTAGTTTACTGGGATATTAGGATTTTTGAGGTTTGGTTATCCAGGAGACTAGAATATTTGGACTATTAATACATGAGAGACCACTTTTTAACATAAAGTGGTAAACCATCAGTAAGCTGTTTTTACCTGATACAGGACCTACCTCCATCATTGTGCATAGTTAATAGTATTGTAAAAGTTTTATTGTTATAATTTTAGGGTTTGTAAAATCTTTGAAAGTCAACTTCTTTGAGTTGAGTTTGGTTTGGGACTGAAGGCATAGAGAAGTTCATGCCTATAGTCATGACATTTCCTAAGCTTCTGTTGGTGAAATAATTTATCTTAACTGTGTAGACCACAGATCCAGACTGAGAAGTCAGCACAGGCCACTGTATGGCTCCAGACAACACATACTCCGGAGGTTCAGACAGCCACTATTTCTATAACAATTTCATTAAATGTATATTGTTAAATATGATTTACATTATTATTATTTTTTTTACCTACATAATACTTTTCCTATAAGTAAACTCAGAAATTGGGGGAAAAAATCTTTTACCAGTCCACCTATCCTGACTTTAATTTAAAAAATATTGTTATGGCAGCTAATGTTCATCTATAAATACATGCTAGAAAGTAATGCTAATAGTTTGTAAGCCCATGCAAAGCTCTCTCATTTCAGTAGTCTAGGGAAAAGGTGATTAAGATCCTATGAAGCTTGGAGTTAGGCTTACTTTTTCTTGCTGCAATCTGATGGGATATTTTATTATTCATTTTCTTCTTCCTCCATTTTTATGCACTGGTACCCCAGTACTATCTGGAAGTGAATTAAATGGCTGAGATGCTGTGATTTTGCAGCTGTCGAGATGTTAGAATGGAAATGACTCTCTAAAGGTGTTTGCACATACAAGGAGCTGTCCAATGTATCCAGGTCCATTTTAACCTAAGAAGTTATGCAGGCAGCTTGCTAATATCTTAAAATGTTTACTGTTTTTGTCTATGTGGCTTCCGAATCAGTGAAGAATTATTGTTTTAAAATTGGGATTATAAGTCAATGCAAACATGACAGAGAAGAAATGACATATTTCAAATAAAACACATGAAATTTCATCTTCAGTTAGCTGAAACAGCTAGCAGTTCACCACTTGTTGTGCATCAGTCTGTCTGCATGTCGACGGCCTGTCTAGTGTGAGGAAATTACATCAGAGTACTTTCAAATATTACTTTTTAATAAGCATTATATAGAATATTACTATTTTATAAACACTTTCTGGAATTGTTTGGAGGGTGGAAGTGAACCATTTTTGTCTGGGGCAGAATTTGTAACTGTTCAGTTATTCTCAAAAAACCCTATGTTTCTTCTCAACTGCAATGTCACTAATGCTACAAACAAGAAGTAGGAAGTCACCAAACTATTTTGGTCATTAGAATATGTTCTAAATAAGGCTTTTATTCTTATTATTTCAACCCTGCAGTGCTCTGAAACTTTGGCAGTTTCCCTCTCCAAAGCCAGCACAGAGTTGGCTTTTCTTCTCTCTTTCCTCTACTCTGCCCCTTTTTACCTCCTCTCCTTCTCCTCTTTGCCCCACTCTTTTCTTCTCTTCTCCCTCCACCCCTTTTCCTTTTTCCCACCTCTGACTGCCCACTTATTTTATATTTTTAATTTTCTTTAATTTCAGCATATTATGTGAGTACAAGTGTTTAGGTTACATATATTGCCTTTGCCTCACCCGAGTCAGAGCTTCAAGTGTGTCCATCTCTAGATGGTGCACACTGCACACATTAGGTGTGAATATACACATCCTCTCCCCAGCCCCACCTGCCCAACACCCGACGAATGTTATTACTATATGTGCACTTAAGTGTTGGCCAGTTACTACCAATTTAGTGGTGAGCACATGTGGTGCTTGCTTTTCCATTCTTGGGATGCTTCACTTAGTAGAATGGGTTCCAGCTCTATCCAGGATAATACAAGAGGTGCTATATCACCATTTTTTGATATCAAACATCTATTTAGCTCTTGTGTAGCGAACACTGAACGGGCTACAGAGACACAAAAACAAAAAATATGATATTGACTTTGAATGGTGCACAATGTAAAAACAAACAAACAAACAAAAACAGTTTCAGACTTTTTTGACTGGACCCAGAGTAGGAAACACATATTACCTTGCAACCCAGTGCACATCTACACACATATATTAGTTTCCTAGAGTTACCATCAAAAGTTCCACAAACTAGGTGGCTTAAAACAACAGAAATATATGGTCACTCCATTTTGGTGGCTAGAAATCTGCAATCAAGGTGCCAGCAGGCTGGGCCATGCCCCCCTGAAACCTCTTCCCACCTTATGGCTGTTTGCTTATAATCCCTGGTATTCTTTGGCTTGCAGCCATGATGTTTCAATCTCTGCCCCCGTCACCACGTGACTTTCTCTTCGCCTGTGTCTTCTGTTCCTGTGCCAGCCATATTTGATGAAGGGCCCACTCTACTCCACTTTGACTGCATTTTAACTTAACTAATCACATCTACAATTACTATTTTCCAAATAAGCTCATATTCTGAGGTATGGGGGTTAGGATTTCACTATATATTTGGGGGGAACACAATTCAACCCATAACACACAAAATGCATATGCAATGAAACAATAGTTTCATGAATCGATATTTATTTTTTAACTGCATTATTTTTCTAGTCTTTGATGCTATGGCTGGCATCATTGTATCATCCCAACCCCAGAATATTACTTTTGCCCAGGGGTCATGTCTGTGACCTCAGTCTTATCCGTGCCCCTGCCAGGCAAGGAGGGAGCAGGGAATCCCTGTGGGCAGGTGATGTACATGCCTGCTCCCACTGCTGGGGACCCTGGATAGCACAGGAGGCCAAGGACCCAGCACCCACTTCTATGGGCCTGGGCAATCCTGCTCAACCACACTTTCTGTGAGACCCAGGAAGAGCAGGTGCTAATAGCCTTTGGTGCCCATTGCCAGGGCAGCTGGACTGCTGATGCTGCAGCCACTGCCTGAAAGGCCCTGAGAGGGACAAAAGTCAGCAGCGCAGCCACAGTCTTTGAATCTGGGTAGTCTATACCATGGACCTGCACCATCCTGCATAGATGCCCTGCACACACCCTGCCCTGCCCACATACCCCACCCTGCATCAGCCCTGGCCTGCCTGCATGAATACCATGCCCCACAGACCAGCTCCATCCTGAGTAGGTACTCTGCCCCATGGGTCTTCTCTGTCTGGACGTCCCACTCCACCCCCTGTGTGAGCTGAGACCTGCTGGACCTCTCTGCACCATGGGCCACTACACCCCACACCCTGTGGGCCTCAAGCCAGCAAGGAATTGCCATGCATGTTTGAAAATTAGTCTTGAGAGTTCAGCCTCATTCTTGTTGAACAAGGCATGGCCCAAGATTTTTAAGGTTGGCTGTTCCATGTGCCACTTACTCAAGCACCTCAAAATAATCTTCAAATATCATTACATGATTTGTGCTATTGCCCACACCCTCGCTGTTACCTGGAAGTATGCTGCTTTTGGATTCTTTTAACTTCGGAAACACTTGGAACCCATCTTTTGGCTTCTTGGGCTTTCATTTCCCATTAAATTCTTTCTGGTTGTTTTTCTGGCTGTTCTCAATATCTTCCCTCTTCGAAATTCTTTTCTACTGCTTTGTCCAGGGAAACCACCAGCTAGGCTGACACTGTGGCCTTTGCCCACAGGGGAACTTAGAACTCAGAGACCAGATCATTAAGAAGAACAATTTAATTGAAGTGCCCTAAGATTTTTCTATTCATTTTGGATATCTTTTTTTTTTCCCCTTATTTAAGATTCTGTATGCAAATCTATAGTGCACACTTTTATTCATCCACTCAACAAATACTAATTGAGCACTCAGTATGTCCCGGGTACTGTTTGAGTTTCTTGGAATTCAAAAATAAATATAACATACAAAGGCCTAGTTGGTATAGGTATTCCAGTTTAATGAAGGCCATATACCAGCTAAAATTTGGGGTTCCTCTTTCTGGAGAGTAACTAAAATGCTAAGTCACAGTTGATATTAGTCAGGGCACTGGATGAGATCAGTTAAATGTAGATAAAGGAAGAAAGACCAGCCCAGATTTGCCTACATACACAGATATTTCTACTTTCCCCAGTTCTCTGGCAAAGGTCAAATCTGTATCTTGCTCTGGCTCACTTACCTATTACTGTGGAACAATTTACTCCAAAGTGAACTGACTTATAACAACAACTACTTATGCATCCATGTGTGTATAAGAGTTTAGATGAATGATTTTTTTCTACTGATTTCCTTGGGATCTCATGAGGCTGCAGTCAGATGGCAACTGTGGCTAGAGAGTCCAATATGGCTGCCCTTACAGTTCTAGAGCCTTGGTGGGGATGACTGGAAGTCTAGGCACAGCTGGGATGTTGGGATGACTAATCCTCTCTCCATGGAATTTCAGGGCTTTCTCTCTCTTCATATGATCCTTCTATATGTATTTTTTCACGTAGTCTCTCTCACAGGGTAGCCAGGCTTACTACATGCTAGCTCAAGGCTCACAGGAGCATAAAAGCAGACATTACATGGCTTTCTTAAGACTTAGCTCCAGAACTGACAAGTGTTACTTCTTCTGCATATGTTTGGTTAAAGTGTCTCAAGACCAGATTCATTGTAAGAGGGGCCTTCACAAAAGTGTGAATACCAGGAGGCAGAGCTCATCTTTGCAGATTAGCTACTACATGCTCTAATGACCAAAAAGCTTGAGAAATGTAATATGCCTGCATCATCTACAAAGCAGGTTGAAGACATTATTTTTCCCAAGTGCAAAACCATGGTATACTCACTGAGATCATTGCATGACCTCATGGTCACCATAGGAATGCTATAATGGAGATCCATAGAAATTTCATTGAAGGTGACCAGAATGCTCATGATGCTGCCTGTGAATTAGTCAAATGAATATTAGAATGCATCTCTTGTGTCAGATGCCATATTAAGAACTTTAACAAATTTTATTATATTAACCCTCACAATAATACTACGAAGGAAGTATTGTCTGCATTTCACACATGAGGTGGGGCAAATTGTCCAAGGTTACACATTCTAGTTAAGGGTAGAGCTTGTAGTATTTAGCTCCTGTCATTTTCTCACACTTGACCTGCTACTCATGCTGACTCATTTTGCATTTTGTGCCTCTGTGGCTTTAGAAATGATATTTCACCAGGAACACCTGCTCCTCCATTGATTGCCTGGGCATTTGTTTTCTAAATGAAACTTAGGAAATCATCTTCTCGGACACCTTCCCTGACCACCTTTTTTCACCCTCTGATGTCTTTATTTAGCCTTTTCTCTCATTCTTAGGTACTTTATACACACTTCTAATTATAACTCTAATAAGTATAACTCTAATTATAATGCTTGTCTCTCTAATTGACTATGAGCTCCAATGAGGGAATAGACATTTTCAAAAAATCTTTTCGCTCCAAGAAACAGCCCAGTGCCTGGCAGCTAGTGGTTTCATTGATTAGGGATTAAATAAATGAAGGCATAATCCTTGCCTTTAGAATAAGTTATGAACTTCTAGGGCCAGGCAGGTAACATCAATATGGACTATTAGACTGAGCATAAACAGTAGGAAGTGGAGGGGTATGGAGAGAGTGCTATGGTGATTGCAGAAAGTTTGGCTCCACCTAAAGATATTCAAACTCAAGCTTTTCACAAAACACCAGCAAGCTTAAAAAAGAAGCTACAAACCAGAATAGGCTTGTAGGACGCAGTTTTCCACCCTTGCCTTAGAGACCTTATAATCTCATTAAGGGGGACAAATACTAAGAGAAACAAAAAAGGACAGAATTAAGTAGGGAGAGGGTTATCCATGGAGCTCCCACATTCTGCAATGCACTGATGAGGCAGAACAGATTAATTACACAGCCAAGTCACAGGCCACCCCTTTAAGTGGCTTCTGTGGTCACAGGCACTTTTGCCTTCTTAATTTAGCATGCTTTTTATTCAGTGTCTGGATAGTGTCCCAGGATAGTGAGTTTACACAGCTTCCAAAGACATTGTTTGTGCTCTTGAATAGTTACTTGAATCTAGATCAGAATTTTATTATCCAGCACAAGGAGCAGTAGGAAGCCTGCTAGCAGAAAGATCACTCTATGCATGAGCTCTTAATTAGCAATAGGTGGGACTTTAGAAATCATTTAAGCCTTGAGAAGTTCCTTTATTGCTTCAGGTCACATAGGTGATCTGCGTCTGAGCCAGATTTAAAACTTCAGTCCCCATCCAGCATAGTGTGGGAAAACTGATGCTCTGACCACTCATCCTCTAGTTGAGTCCTTTATAAAGTGTATTCTATGGGGGCTCCTGAGGGCCACAGGCCAGGGAGGGGCCGGGTGTTGAATGAGGAGGGCTCTGGACTTCCTGAGCTGCCATCTGAGCTGTTTTCCTTTTTATATATTTCAAATATTGGGCTTCTCTTACTTTTTCAAAATAAAAGCATTTTTGTGTAATTTTAATTTTTTTAAATTTCAGAATATTATGGGGTACAAACATTTTGGTTACATGCAATGCCTTTGCCTTGCCCAAGCCAGAGCTATAAGTGTGCTCTTCCCCCATACAGTGTGCCCTGCACCCATTAGTTGTGAGTTCACCCATCGCCACCCCCCCGCTCCCACCCGCCCAGCACCTGATGAATATTACTTCCATATGAGCACCAAAAGTCTTTGATTAATAGCATAAACACAAATATAAAGAAAATAACATGGCAGGTTAAATTGGTCAAATCTTAACATTTTGCTGCTTTATGTACTTCTCTTCTGTCCTTTCTTCCTTCCCTCTGCCTGCCTCCTCTTCATCCTCTATCTTTTCTTCCTTCTTCCTTTCTTGCTTCCTTTTCTCATTTCCTCACACTTCCCTCCCTCTTTCACCCTCCTTCCTTTGCTCTCTACCTTCCTCCCTCCCACCTTCCCTCCTTCTTTTCCTTTCTTCTTTCTCCCATTTAAAAATAAGTAACACATTGCAGATATGGACGGAAGCCTCTGTGCACCTCTTTCCTATCCTATTCCCCTCTTTTTCTCCCTGGAGCTAACCTCTATCCTCAAATCATAGTTCTTATAGGTACCTCCGGGCTATTTCTTATCCCTAGGTCTATTTTATACCCTTCTCTCTCTAAATATCTCAGAACAATACATAGCACTTTTTGTAGGTCTGCACAATGTTTATACATAGTGTCTGTTGTTTCTTGGGTTTTTCTGAGATGGAGATTAATGTGTAGGACATTTATTAGGAAAAATTCTTGAGATAAGCACCTGTAGGAGGCTGAGGAAAGATGCAGAGCAGAGAGAAGCTGACTTACAATGCAGTCCCAACAGATACTTTGGCTCACCATTTTTTTTTCCAGCCAGGGTCCTCTTCTTGGCATAGTAAATCTGCTTTGGTTAACTTTTTTGGAACTTGGCTATTCTTAAAATTAATTCCTGAGCCCCCTCCTCAACTTTCTCTGCCTTTCCAGAGAGAAAATAACAGTTTTCTATATGCTACCAAGTGGACCCTCTGACTTTCCCACTTAGCTTTTAATTACTAATTAATTACTTTTTCTCTTTATCTTTTTGCAGAGCTTTAATTGAGTTTAGCAATAGTCATCCAATTCCCCTGCACTTATAGTTACTATTTCCTCCATATTTCTCAAATGCCTGACATAGTATATATTAACTGATAGTTCATTTCCTTCCATTGGTGCAGCACCTCAGTTCAAGACCTGTAAACATTTTAAGAATTGAACTGTTGCCTTATGCCAGAGGCTATTTGTGCTCTATTTACTACCAGTCATATGGCCCCGATTCAATTATCCTGGACTTGCCTTCAGCTACATATAACACTTTATTATTATTTTAATAAGAAGCAGATGTAATAATTGGTTTATGGCAACAGAGCAGTTCTTTCGGAAGGTTACTTTATTTTTCTATTTTGTATTTGTAATTCTCATTCTATTAGTGATTTAGCCCAAGCAATCTTTGTAAGTTTTAGCCAATAAGACATCTGGTAGCCAACTCGTAAGTCAGAGTAGTAGAGGTTTAAGCTGGTTATGTCTATTTATTTCTAAGTTATTACAATAAATAATAGTGCTTTATTAACAGTATCAGAAAATTTTAATGCATTCTCTTAAACTGCACATTTTCAACTTTTAGGAATCTAATTTTTCTTAGGTAGCAAAATGCAATGGAGATCAAGCTAGAGAGGGATTTTGGGGGCAGCCAATCACTCCTGTTTCTTTTGTTATATCAGGAAGAACTTGTTAACTCCTCCTCTATCACTTGAAGTTGCAAATTAATATCAATTAATTAAAGACAGTGGCACGCTTTCTAGAATTTTGTTTGGCAGTTAACATGTTAGCAATTCCACTATGTTCTTTTTTCATGGCTACATTAGTAGCTCTATAAATATTAGTAGCTCTCTACCAGTGATGGGGCTCCAATTCAAATAAAGGCTAACACTTTCTTAGTGTGATGGATTGTGTTCATTTGGGGGGAAGTTAATGGAATTTTTCAGGGGAAATTTAAATTTAAGTTAAATCAGGGCTCTACAGACCTAAATCCATTTTCAGATATTATGTTCTGAAAGCCAGACTCTACTTATACTGATCTGGTAGGATTACATGATTTACATCAGCTGTTACTATTGTTTTATCAATGAGACCAGATTCCATCCACTGGTGACTCTAGAACTTCTAATCTTAAAGTTACCTTGGTAATAGTTTTCTATTTCTAAAACTGTATCCTAATCTCTACTTCTACACTGTGGAAGTTTCACATCAAATAGCTGAATTAGGAAGGAATGAGTTGAAAATGTCCAAGCAAAACAAAAAAGTGTTATTGAACTCAGTGCTTATTGAAATTCTTTAGGGAAAGAGAAAATGGCCACTTATAGGCCACCTTTCCTGTTTTAGAAAACTTGAAAATAAATTTGCAATGGAGATGGAATGATTAAGAAGTCCCCTCCCCTATAAATTTAGGAATTATGCACCTGTTATAACAGAGTGATAACTAATTGACTCAATAGAGATATTCTTTTTTTAAAATAAATTTTTTGTTTAAAGAATTTTGAGGGGTGCATGTGTATGTGTGTGTGTGTTCATGTGTGTGCATCTTGGGAGAGGTGGGCCTATATTCCAGAGTGGCCAGTGAAGCAGAAGCAGAGGAAGATGTCAGGTCTGTCATGGGATCTCATTTGGGACATGCTTATACCAGGCCAATAAACTGGTACACCACAGGAACATTTGAACACTGATGGAAACACCCTGTGGGGAGAACCTGGCCAAATTGACACATTCAATTATAGCCACACCATTTCTCTTTTGTTCTCAGAGTTTTCACCTCCATTTGAAAAGAACTGCTCTGGCCATCCACGTGGTTCAGCTTAGAGGACTATTTATAACATCCCTGGTGCTTGAACAGGACATCAATATGATCACATTCTTATTCCTCAGGGAGAGAAAGAAGAGTCAATGCCTAGGTTTCGGTAGATAATGTGCTTGCCTATAGCTCTCCAGACTTCTGGAAAGGCCATTTTTCTATGAGAACTTATCATATCTGTTATAATTACATTTTGGTTCCATTATCCTATTAGATGTGGAACTCATTGACAAAAAAGAGAAAAATATGGAAATTACTATACAAGCTGTGAACAACTAGTTAAATAGTAATGAATTGAAATATGAGTTAAATTTAAATTTGGGAGGTTAGTTCTCAAATGAAAAATAAAAGCCATTTTAATAAGGTGTTTTCTGGAAAGAAGGTTTTAATGACATTTTGATAAACACCGGCCAGTTACACAGTTGGGTCAGACTTTTTCTAAACTCCTATCTTATTAGTTTGGGGGAGCAATCGGCCCAGCATCATATAGAAGTTTCACAAGGCTCATATAGAAGTTTCACAAGGTTCGTAATGTAACTTCTTCCCTGAGCCTCTGGCATCCAGGCATTCAAGTGCATACAACTTAGTAATATTTTCACAGGAGAATCCTGCAGGGTTTGAATGATGTTGCCATTTCCTGGAGTTCTCAGCAGTACAGCTCTTCCACCCAGTTGTAACCAATTTCACTGATCAGTAGCTCTGGCTTAGCTTCACCTTCATAAATTTAATAATTCACTTGGCAGGTGCAAAGCAGACAGATCTCAAAAAATGTGCAGATTCTTGGAAAAGCCAGGAAAAAGACTCACTGATTTTTTAGTTGCTTTTGGATTCCAACATTTAATTTGGATATGAGGAAGACTCAGCGGTTCCAGCATGTTTAAGCACCAGAGATTTTTTTTTCCATTCTTTAATTTTTATTCTACTTTTTTCTGTAAAATGACTTCAATCTGTGCATCCATTTAAAAGCCATGGATATCAATAAGTTGCTAAATGTAGCCAGTCATTGGACCTTAGAGTTGGGCCAGTGAAGCATGGGAACAGAGCGTCAACTTTGTGTCTTCCCTGGACATTGCTGTGGGTACATCCAACAGTCATTATACAGAGACTTGGTTTATAGTGTGTGTGTGTGTGTGTGTGTGAGAGAGAGAGAGAGAGAGAGAGAGAGAGACAGAGACAGAGACAGAGACAGAGAGACAGAGAGAGACAGAGAGAGAGAATACATATACCCACAGGGTCAGACAGTCTTGATCCTAATCCCAGTTCTGCTATTCATTAGCTAGGGAATCTTGGGCACTGAATTAGTATAAACTTACAAGCACCAGTGAACTGAGATGGAATGTTTATCAGGAACTTTGGGAAGACACATGTGTTGTTAAAGAAACATTTAAGATAAGTTAAATTTAACAAAGTTTATTTGAGCAAGAAAAAGGCTCTAGAACCAAGCAGCGCTGCAGTGCGAAGATAGTTCAGAACCCTGAGTGGTATTTATAACAAGAAAATCGGAAATGACATGCAGGGAATATCCGATTACTGCAGTTCTGTATTTGCTTTATTTGGGCATAATTTGGCAGCCGTCAGCCAGGTATTGGCTGAGGATTCAGCTACTATGATTGGCTGATACTCAGTTGCTTGGGTACAGGGCATACCCTCAGGTTACGTCACAACTTGCTTGTGCATCAAGCTAGCCTGTGGTTCACTGTATATGGAGGCCACTTTGGGCTAAATTTTATTACCGAAGTACTGAGGCTGCTTTGAGCCAAACTTAAGTCGATTTAGCCCATAACACAGGGATACCCGAAGTTCTACCCAATAACCAGTCTATTAGGAGCAAGGAGCGCTTTCCTTGGAAGAAAACAACTCATGCTCTCCAAACATTAAAAGACAGAATTTCTTCTTTGTCCATGGGAATTTCTCTAGCCAGCAGAAACTTAAATTGCTATCCCTTCTAAATTTAAGTATTTTCATTATGTAACCGAAGGCACAGTCTTTAAAGACAACACATATTTTTTGCATAGCTCAAATATCTTTTTTAATGTGGTTCTTCCCACCTTTCCCCAGTCAGTCCTTCCTGAGTTTTCATGGCACTCAAAAAGAATATTATAGTTTTTGTACCTACCAGCAATGTCAACCGTTGTGTTTATATGTCCTTGAGAACAGAGGCTTTGTCATATTCATCTCTGTCCCCTCAAAATTCTGGGTACATCAATTGGCTCATAACAATTGCTCATTGAATATCTAAATGACCAAATAAATGCATGGGGACCTACAATGTACAAAGAGATACAAAACACAATGAAGAATTCATAGATGATAAAAAGTAGTTAATAATCCTTGAGTTTTTATATCACTAAGCTTGAAAAATGTAACTCATGGGAAGCAATTTTCAAATAACTTTATTATTTCTCCCTATTTCTTTTAAATCCACTCTGTTGGGATATTTCTTTATCTACTCCATATTTTTCTTATACATGTTTGGTAAAGTAAAAAACATTTCCATCCCCGTATTGGACTACAGACTTTGAACTTGTTTTAACATTGAGGCTTCTCTTTCTCCTGGAACTCAGGTCAGACAGAGAGGGGCACATCTTTAGTCAGGGAATCTGTCAGCTTCTTTTCTCTTTCCTGGTGTTACACTTCATGGGGTTTTATTTGTTTGGAGCTATGGAATCTGCTTGGACAGAGTTTCCTCCAGTCTTGTCTGAGATGGGTTAATGGCAACTCAGTTGCTTTAGTTCCTCAGGTAAAAAACTTTGGAGTCATCCTTGACATCTTTCTTCCACACTCAGTTATTTAGCAAATCCTCCAAAATAATTCCACATCCGGCTATGTCTTTCCAACTCCACTCTAAGTCCCAAGTCATCTCCTGTAAGGCCGAGTCATCTCCCGTCTAAATTGCTTTAGTACAGTCATGCGCAGCATAAAGAAAGATGTTTCAGTCACCAATGGAACTCATATAAACTGGTCATCCTATAAGATTATAATACTAGATTTTTACCGCACCTTTTCTATGTTTAGACACACAAATAGCATTGTGTTACAAATGCTTACAGTATTCATCACAGTAACATGCGGTGCATGTTTGTAGTCTAGGCGGATAGGCTGTGCCTAGGTGTACGGTAAGCTATACTATCTAGGTTAGTGGGAACACAAGGACAGAATCTTTCCCTGCCATTGAGCGATGCATGACTGCAGTCTCCTCCCTGCTCTCCCTGTGCCTTCCCCCTCCCACCTCTAAGGCTACTTTCCACTTTGTCCAAAGAGGTATCTTTTCTTTATGCCCAATAAGATCGGTTTTCTATCCTAACCCCCTGAAGTTTTTCACCCCTCTACATTACGTTTCCTGTAAACGTAGATATTGAAACAAGCTGGTTTGAGAAGAGAGTGTACAACGTGTCCTGGGACCCTGCACTCATATTTGCAGATAACAAAGGTCAGTAGAATAGGAGGTTGTCATTTTTCCCATTTGCCGCTAGATGGCAATGTGGGACCGCTCTAATTTTCACCTCGGTTGGGATTTCTGTGGGGTACTCACTGTTGAAGGTGCAGTTATTGTGTTTTAAGGTGAAACTTTTCTTTAGACATCCTAGGCTAAAATGGACAGAACTTCCTGCTCTTTTTCTTACTTCTTCTTGCTCCCTTTCTCTTTTTCAAGAGGACTAATTGCAGGGGGAAACAAAACCCACACAACAAAATGGAAAGTTTCTCAAGGTGCTGGAATTCTCTCAGAGAAACACGTCTGTTTCAGGGCTGTAGGCTAAGCAAGCATAATTCAAGTGCAGGAGCTTGGGCCTTGAGGCCGGGTGGCAGAGGGGAAAGTGCCCGACCTCCTCCTCCCTTTAGAGACCTGTGTGCATAGCTGAGGGCTGCCTGGCTAGAGGCTTGGAATTTGGGAAAAAGAATCCAAGGTCTTGAAAGTTTCATCCAAATTCATCACTTTTGCAGAACGCCACCTTCTTTCTCCTGAGGCTGAGCCTCTGCCAACGCAGAAATTCGGGGGGTGTGGGAAGGTGATCCAAGGGGAGCAGGTGTGGGCTGCCAGTGACGGTGGCTGTTTTGGAGAACAGGTGACCCAGAGCTTTTGATTGTGTCCCTGGGAAATGGGGGTGGAAACAGAGTCACAAGAATGCCTAGTTGCAGTCTTTTGTTTTCAATCTGCGTTCCCTGTGGAGGTTAGAGCTTCATTGAACTTCCTCTGGGCATTCAGGCTACATAATTTTCCCAACCGAAGAAAAATAAAGTGTGAAACCCCTTGCAAAAAAAAAAAAAAAAGAATTTTAGTACTGTGACGCAGAGCATTAAACCAGCTGTGTTCTCTCAAGTGCAGGACCCCGTGTGACTGCTCAGGTCGCTCTGTAAAGTGCATGAAGCTCTGGCTCTGAGCTTCCAGTTTGTTCTCAGTCAATGGCATATACTTTCATTTTGCCTGGTCTCTAGCCCCACTTCCTTACGCCGTAGGGGGCATTGATTTGCTGTGGTATCTTGGACCTACGGAAGAGGGACCCTTTCTCTGTCAGTAAGGAGTGGAAAGAGCTGTTAACTTTTGTAGAAAACAGGCGCCTAACCGCTCTTTTCTTCATGTTAATTTAATGTCTGCCTTGATAGCTTTCAAAGGAACTTCCTTAAAATCTGACGTTTTTTGAAGCCCAGGAACAGACCCTGTCTGTGTTTTTCTGAAACGGGCTTCTAAGGAGCATCCTCGATTTGGAAGGGCCCAGGAGAGGGCACGGTTGAATTCAGACTTATGGAGAGAGGCTTTTTATCTGCCCGATCTTGTTTTGATGAGAATGTGTGAGTGGGTGTTTGGCTCTTTTCAATACAAGGAAATAATGTTAGGTTTCAAAAATAGTTTGGGGATTTTTTTTTTTTTTGTCTTTTTTTAAAGTCTTCCAAATTATATTCCTTCTTTCTTTTGGATAAAATTCAATTGACTGTCTACCATAAATCAAATTGTATGCCTTGCTATTCTTTGATTTCAAATGAATAAGTGTACATTTCACCGGTGTGATCGATTTTTAGTAATCATATCACCTGCACACTTGAGATTCATTAGTCTATATGGCATCCCTGTGAGTAGTCCTTCACATTGCCATTTTCTAGAGGAAAAATGGTGGTTCAGAAGCATAAAGTGAGAGACCTGTGGTCACACAGCTAGTAATAGTGGAAGACAAGAGGTTGGGTTCTCTGGTCCATGCAGACTATTTCCACATTCATGCCCACTCCACTGTACCATGGTGCCCTTTCAACAGTTTCTTGGTATAGCGATATAAAAGTTCAACCATTAATTCTATAAATTGGAGTCTATACTTTTGTAGCCAAAGATAGTCTCATGGTAGATTAAAATAAAATTCAATCATTACTTTCCTCTTGAGGGTATTCAGTTAGTTCCCAGAAGAATGGGATCGGTTTGGAATCATTTCCAGAACAATTTCCCACAAAGGAGCCCACCATGAATAATTCAAAAATATGCTCAATGGCACCTTTCCCTATGAGCCAACATTCATTACGTATATACAGACCTGATCATTGCTTCATATTTCAAAGATCTAGTTTTAATAAATAACATGATCTGTCAAGGATCTAACTCATAAGAGACCTTCAATTCGTCTTTCCATTCATCAGTGTTTGACATATTCACAAATATTTATTCAATTCATCCCAGGTCTCTTAAGTATTGGGGATACAATGGTAAATAATACAGATATCACTGTTCTCATGCAGTTTACATTTTAGTGAGGAATACAGAAGATAAACAGTTATTAAATGTATATATCAAAAAGTTATAATGAGGGCAATGAAGTAAAAGAAGAGATAGTAAGAACATAGAGAGAGATGGGAATTAGGTGCCATTTCAGCTAGATTATTTCTAGTGAAATAACATTTGGGTAAAGACTTCAGTGAACTTGGAGAATAATAAGTAAATATTAGTTACAATTGCTTCCTTTCAGGAGCATAAAACCTTATCACTTGTGATGGTGACCTTTCTTCCTAGACATTTATTAAGTCCAATACAATGTTTGCTCTGTCATTAAATCTTTCTAATCTTTGGTTTATACATTTGCAAATGGGAAAACAATACCTCCTGAGCCTACCTTTCAGAATAGTTGATAAGATCAAATGAGAAAATGTATGAGAGATGGTTTTGAAATCTTGAAAGTGCATTAGATTCATAAGCAATAACTATCCTTTATGAATTCACCCTTCCAATTGACCTCAAGTTATCTTTGATTTGATTTTTATAGTGGTAGCCCATATGGAGCTGAGTAGACACTTACTATATTTCTACTTTATCAGTTTAAAGTCTAGATTCTGGTTAATACGTTTCATCTAACATGCTTGTTTTGCTCATTGGTAATAATTTCCTAGAGTTCCGTTGTAAACTAATATTCTCCCACTATGTAGCCTATTGTAAACAATATTTATACACTTGTCCACCATTCCTCATCCTCCATAGATCATTTATATTGGGGTTGGGGGAATAATGCTTTGATGGTTTTTTATGTCTGCTATCACCAGGGAAAGGGAATTTGGTAGGAAGTTGGCCAGGCTTTTTCCAAATCTTATTTAGATTACAGTGACCTGTCCAGAGGTGATAAAAATTGTTGTTTCTTTTCGCTACTCTCTTAGTATCATATAAAGCTGTGAGAGTGCATCTAAAACCAGTCCTCTTGGTTCTAGTATAGATATTTCCTGGCAGATCAACCTCCCCTTGGTAGGCCTCTTGCTTCCTCCTGGAGAGTAGACCGACATATTCCAGGTGCTGACACTTGGCTTCTTTCAGTTTGCCCTTCAAATATGTGGCCCAAATGCTTCCTCATGTGGCCATCTGGTTCCATGTTTTAGGCGTTCTTAAAACACAGGAGTCTCAGACACAGAAACTTTTCAGTGAGAAATCAGTACATACATAGAAATTTGACTTTCACCAACTAGAGGAAAATATGTATACATTGAACAGTTAGAAATTTTAGAACTGATTCAGATTACAATTAAATTATTAAAGTCTTTATATGCAAGATAAATGGTTGCCAACTTTAAATCAGAAGATCATGGTATTCTGAGAATTATAATAGCAGGGCAAGCAATTAATTTAATTCAACCCTGAACTTCTGCTTTCCAGGATGTGTTTAAGAGAGCCAGGGGAAGTCTGTCTTTTTTAAGAAAAAGTAAATTTGTGCCTGTGTATTTTGTTTTGTTTTGTTTTGTTTTTCCTCCAGGGATCTTCTCTGTTGAAACCTATGCATTTTTTTTTTTTTTAGCCAAACCTAGGGAATTTGAAATTTAAAAACTTAACTAGAGAGAGCAAAATGACAAAAAGAGCTAAGTGACTAAGTGGGGAAAGCCTCCTGGAGTCTGAATAATGCAACTATTAATGGTTTTAAAGACCAGTGAGTGAGTACAACTTGAAGAGGATCCCCACCAGGGACCAGGCCACCCAGGGCAGAGCTTTCACCTCAGATTGTTTGTATTAGGAGTTTAACTTCAATTCATACTCACTACTGTGGTTCTCAATTCCCATTCCTGCCACCTAAAGAGTTTTCGTTCTTGCTTTTGAGCTTGGCTTGGATTTTAAAGATTTATTTTTAAATTGAATACATTATTTGTTAAAAGGGACCAAAGATCTGCCCACCCTGCCTTCTTCACTGGAAGGTTCTGCATTCATTGTTTATGTGATTGTCATAAAAACCTGATACTAGATGATTAGTTTACAAATCACAAAGCCTGAACCCAGAAAAGGGAATGGTGATTTATTGGTAGTGAATTAAATTAGCTATTATCGCCCCCTAAATAAAGGAGGATGTGTTATTTGCAAGAAGTGGTCAAAACATCTGCTTAAAATGAAAGCAAAGCACTTATTAAATAGAATAGGGTATCATAATTGCAGTTTCCAGAGACAGATTTCATGACTGTATATACACCTGTTCTAACACAAATTCTCTTGGTTCTTTCTACAAATTGGGATTGAAGACCTTGGCATTTCTGAATAGCCCAGCATGTTTTAGTTGTGGTCTCCACCAAGATGTTCTGGATGTTTGCTCTTTTCATCTTTGCTAAGTCTGAATCCTAGAGATTGCAAACTAAATAGGGACTCCTCTTTTAGGTGGCTTGAAAGGACAGGTCTGAATTGGTTGCATATGAAATCTGTGGTACATCTGAAAATCTGTAAAAGGGGTCAGTGAAACAAAAATAGTGAATTAATTGTAGCAATTTAACAAACTGGTATGTGACAGTATTTTAATAAAACAAAGTTTCAGTATCTCTCTTTCCGGGTTAACACAAGTACGTTTTAAGACCTTCTGACATGTTCTGGGGAACACTCCTAATTCTCGGGGGGACCTTGAACGTATGTCAAAGAGTTAGACAGACAACCTCTAAATTCACTGAATTTGAAAGGCAGCTAGAAGTTTTCAGAAGAGATGCATCGTTCTGTACTAATAAGCCACCCTGGGCAAAGAAAATAAACAACGACTTTGTCTAAAACTCTAAAGCAAGAATCACAAGAGCAGATATTACAAATGAAGATAGTATTTGCAATTGAGATGCTTCTCACATAGGCAACTTTATGTGTCACCCTTCAGAATAAGTATCAACGGGATGCTTTGTTTAATGATAGATAATAGGTAATCTTTGAATATAGCTAGATAGGCCATCTCATTGAGAAAAATATTACTTTTTGATGAATATTCAAAAAGAAAATGTCATTGATGAGCAGGTTTTGAATTCAAGTTAACTAAAATGTTTTATTTTTAAAAGGCCAAAGTTGTATTGAAGTAATATTTGATTTATTTTCCCCACACCAACTTTGATGCTTTCTGTCTATAGTCATTGTTAATTTCAAAGCTTCGTCTGTGGGTAGAAAATACAAGTAGATATGAAAACAGTAAAGCAGGACTGTGTTCCTGCCTTTTACTATTAAAAGGATCCTTTTTTTTTTTTTTTTTTCTTGCTATTTCCTAGCTCACAGACAGTGCTAGTGAAGAGAAACATTTGAGGTCAAAACCATTTTTTTCAGGCTAATAGGAATGATCTCTTCAAGAGTTTCCCTAAATATGCAAAGTAAGGTGAGAAAAGGAATGTTTTTAAAGTAAAAGAAAATTCCTCACCTGGGAAAATTCCTCAGGGAAGTGGAGATGAAAAGGAATAAATAAATCACATTTCTCAGTAGCTAACCTTGGAAAGTAGGATTGTTGAAGCAATCTCTTCAACTTCTATGATTTGATTATGAGAACCCTGAGGAATTGCTTTTTAAAGAATAATAATACAGAGCATTATATTCCCAAGTATTGTCAATGAATGTTTCTTCCCTTTCCTCAACCCATTGCTTTATTCTTACATCCCTTCCTTTCTGACAAAGTTACTCTCTGAGCTGTTTAGTGGGTAGAAAGTCAGAAACTCCTTATGGAAAAATATTAAGTGGATATAAATATTAAAATAATGAACAAATTAACTTAGGCATGAAGAAAATGTCCTTTCTGGAAGATAAAATGAGATCAAGATTTGTTGAATGACCTTGAAAATATAAACAAAATGTGTGTCAGCACATTTACATCAGTTAATGTTCAATTTTATAAGCTATATATTTAATTAAAAAAAACTTTCTGTACTTTAGAACTTTATATACTAATACTTGCTCTTCTCTTTATAGACCAAATAATATAGTCATGGGAACCTAGGAATATTAAATAAGGTAAATATAATAAAATGTTCTTGATTTATATTAATTGATGGGAATTAATTAATAGGTATTTATTGGATACCCACTAAATCCTATGCTATGAGGGATATAGTAGTTTTTGTTCAAAGATGTTTACAAGCTAGCCATGATTATAAAATTAAGCATAAATGAACTCAGAGAATCATTGAAAATTTATTGGCTGGCCCTGACTGCAAGTCTATGTGAAATTTAAAGAAGGGGGAAAAAAAATCTCCTTAATTAGAATCATCTGGGGTAGTTCAGCACATCAATAAAAATGGTGTCTGTTTTACCTTCGGAAGGAAAGGAGATCTTTCTTTTTTTAAAGCTAAATCTTATGCTTATCTCTTAACTGAGGCAAGAGAGTAAATTATTCAGAAACATGAAGAAAATTTTGGAAAAAGTAAAGCAAAGAAGAAGGGGGCAAGATGGAGATGCTACAGTAAGGAATTTCTGTACATCTATAGATACTCTAAATTAATCAAGTCTGAATTAGAGGAATGGGAAGAAAAAGAACATACTGTTTCATTACCTTAAAGTAAATATAAAATTGTATCTGTTAACTAAGCGCTGTGACCAGTCCAAGGTCCTAATACATTTTATTAAAAATAAGGAGAGCCAGGGGCTTGTTTCCCTGAGTTTTAAAAATTGTATAACTTCAGGCTTTAAACTGATCACCAATGTACTGACTCTGCTATCACTGGCTTGAGACTAATGAAAGAGTCTGTTGTCTTGATAGTACAAAACTCCCTTCCCTGCTGGCTCTGGGAAACTCACCTTTCAGGAGAGAGGATATTTCCCTAGAAGGATACACAGACCAAAATGGAGCTTAGAAGGAGTAATTTGGCTCATTCGATGAGTGTGGGAAAGGGAACATCATGATTTGTCTTGCAATTTTTTAGTATGTCATTTATTATGTTTATGATTCGCATAGCTTATTTGCACCTGAATGTCTATACTCACAAGGACTGCCTTTACTTGAAGTCACAGGTGCTAGACAATTCCATGGAGGGGTTGGCATGCTTATAAAGAGACAACTGCACTGCTTATTGGTATCATGTCAGCCAAAACAGTCTGGATTTGGACTGAATGTTTTACTTGGCATTCAGGATACATTTGTGCCTCATTGGCAGAGCACAGTGCTGATGAGCTGGGTTGGAAGAAGTAAGTTCTTATCTTACCAGTTCCCTCTGGGCCATTTTGTTGCCTGTGGGGAGCAGGCACTAACTTATTGGACAATTTAAGTAGATTGTTCTGGAAAAATACAAGCTGTAGTCCAACACATTTAAAAAACTGTTGAATTTAGGCTTGGAATCAGAAAACTTGTGATTAGGAATAATTGCACAAATTGCTTTGCTTACATGAAAGAAAATCTGTTAGTTATTTTCCAGTTTTTCAACTTTACCTGAATTATTTCTTCTTATTGAATCTCAGTATCCTCACCTGAAATACACAGGGTGATAACATACTTTCTCTGGGCTGCTGTGGTGGATAAATGTAGTAATATAATACATCTGCATGAGCTTAGTGTCTTGCCTGTAGTAGGCATTGTACCATGTGAATTTCTGAACAGACTAGGAAAAATGTGTTAATGGTGAGGCCTTTGGCAATGGAGAGCTGGATCTTTGGTTTGAATATGGAAGATACTAAGAATATTGACCTTTGGCTATGTTGTATATGGGATTTTAAATTTACAAATACTAGATTACTGAGCTGGGGTGTAGATTTGGAGCAAGAGAGAAATGTTTTCATAGTAGGTAGTTATCTGAGTAGATTCTTAGGAGTTGGAGGGAGCATGGGGCAGTGGAAAGAGCATAGACTTTCATGCCAGGCAGTTTTGAATCCTGGCTGTGTTACTTACTAGCTCTGTGTCAAGAGTGGTATGGGAGAAGTTGTAAAATGTGGAGCTTCCAACTCTTTAAGACAATTTTTCTGTCTCTGAAACATTGCTTGACTCAAGGTGTAAGGAAGAAAAATGGCCTTTGCTTCTTCTATCTTTCACTATATCCCAAGACTCTAGAGCCACAGCTTCAGGAGGAGGAGGTTCCTGTAAGCCAGAATACTTACTGCTTGCTCCAAAATGTATCAGTCCGAGATCCTGTTGTCACATGGCTGCTGGATGCTGGTTAACTATTCTGACTAATTTCAACTGAAGTGAGCATGGGTTGATAGTGACCAAGCATGTGACCCCTCTGAAGGAATATTTGTAAAAGCCTCAGAATTTTAAAACAAAAGTAATTAATATTAGAGAAATTTTCAGCCCTATATCAAGATAAGTTTGGTACATATTTTAGGTAGGAGGCCTTGGATAGCAATTTTCAAATTATATCACATGCAATTTGTATAAAGGGATTATGTTAAATCTAAATATAAGGTTGTTTTAGCACAAAGCCAGTCAATGATGCCAAAATTATTTTAGTCTGATTTTACAACAAATTCCACCTATTTTCAACCATAGCAAAGTATCCATTTATTTAAAAAGGATCTATTCTTTCTATAGACATTTGTTAAACACTTGTCATATATCCAGCATTGGAGTTATTGGATGCAAGGATGAGCCATCCCCACTTCCTTTGCTCTGAATTAAAGCCTAGAAGGAAAATATAGCTCAGTGAACACACACAAATTAAATGATTGGGAGAAGTACAGTCTCCAAAGAAGGCATATAATGGGGGTGGGGGGGTGGGGTGGGGGTGGGGGGCCCTAATGGCTTCTGGCTTCTCAGAGGCTGTTCTAGTGGAGGCTGAGAGGAGGTATATGGGGGTTCTGTGTATTGAGAAAGGTGGGAACAGAGAAGGAGAATGTTCTAGGAGTTTGCTTTGAATTCTGCACTGCTTTCTGAGGGAGCTGAGGAAATTTCATCCCAAAATATGAGTGGTAGATAGAGTATTTTTGGTAGATAGAGTATTTTTGAATTAAAGGCCCTTAGAGATCAACAGGCCTTGGAAGGAGCTTTCCCTCTATTTGCATAACCAGACGGATTCATCAAAAGAACAATGGACTCTCTTCCCTTCCCTATTATCTCACTACTAATATATTGCAGGAAAGAAAATCAGGAATGCAACTAGACCTGGCACAATCATTTTAAACATAATACCTGTCTCTCAGGTTAATTTACAAGCCAATCTGTTTCCCCCATCTATTCATCCTTCCTAGCTACCATTTATTGCCCCTAAACAGAATTACCTCTATTCCTCATCTCCTCCTCCCCTCTAAAATGAGGGCATATAAATTTCTGGACTGCATTGAGATATGGGGTAGTCACTCTGTGATTCTCTCCACGTGCACAGTAAATTGACCTCTTTCTCTTATTAATCTGCTGTGTGAGTTGATCTTTCAGCAAATTTTCAGAAAAAAAGGGAAGTTTCCCCTTCACCCCCACAATGCCTACTAACATCTGTATTTTAATATAGACATATCAAACTTATAATGACCAAGGTAGAATTCATGATTCCACCCCAAGCATTCTTTCACTCATCTCTGTCTCTCACTGTCTGTTCCCTCCTGTGTAATTTTTTAAAGAAGTTCTGTTGATTTAAACTTCTAAAACGTTAACTTACATCCTTACTGCAGTCTTGGTACAATTTCCATCTTTTCTCTCATGTTCTACAGAAAAGGAATCCAAACTAGCCTTCCTCTTTCTACGTTTTCCCCCTTACAGTTCCTTATAAATCAAAGTTGTCTCTTCAAATCATAAACCAACCTCTGTCCTCTCCCCACTTAAATACCTTCATTTTTTTTTAAATGCACTTAGCATGACAATCTAAGTTCTTCACCCTGGGCTTCAGGGTGTAGGACTGTCCCTACCTCTCTACCTGAACTCTTTATGGTGCCTCATGGTCTTCTTCGTGTTTTCCCATATATCAAAATTTTTCCCATCTTTGTATCTACACTTGCTGTCTTCTCTGCCTGGAATATTTATGTCCCTATTTATTGTGTTGAGAGAAATATTTTCACTTTTCATTTCAGATCTCTCCTTAAATGTTATTTCAAAGAGGCCTTCTGTGATCACCCCATCTGCAAGAGATTTCAGTGCTTTCTGCCACAGCATTATTGCTATTTGAAATCATTATAAATGTTATTTTTTGTTATCCTCCCTCTCCTTCCCCCCTCTACTAGAGTACGAATATAAGCCTCATTCCGGGATGATTCTTTGGTTGGCAGAAAGAAAGCAACAGGTCCAGGTAGAGATACATGTCTACAGTCCTTTATTAAAAGTTTTGGGGACAAGAAATATATCAGGATATAATTGAATTATTTCAATTCAGTATTGTAGAGTGGTGTCATGATACCTATACAATGTATTATGTAGCATTATCATCTGAATCTATAGCAAAACCCCACAACTAAACTTACTATCAGGGAAGTTTTTAAATATTCACATTAAGTGAAATAAAAACTTTATGTCAATCAGGTCACATTTTATTGTCAAGTGCAATTTGAAAAGAATCTTTTGTTTTCTGGAACTTTTCAGATTTTGGTGTTGTGGATAAAACACTGTGAAACTATATGTGTTCATTAATGGTGGGTACAGGGAGCTCCTTCCCTTCTGATGGGATCTTTTATCCTCCTTATTCTTCCAAACTGTTATGGAGATTCTGTCTAGATGTCTACCTCCTATTGGGTGCAAAAGATGGATATTAAACAATGTAACTTCATGACTGAGAGGTTCCCAACAGGCCCAGTGAATCACAAGTCTCTTTTCTGGTCACAGCATTCCTGAGAGAACACTTCAGGCTTACCTGAACTCTAGTTCTGCATGTGGCCATCCTAAAACAAGTAGAGTGGTGGAATTGGGGAGGAGAAAGGCCAGTGAATCACAGGGTTTGGTTAGATGTGGTTGCTTTCCTGCTTCTGTAGGTGTTCCTCTTCCTGAGTTTCATTTTTACTTAAGATTTGATTTGAGTCTCATTCAACAAAAGATTACCAAGAGAAAAATAATTACACAATAGAATAAAATAAAAGAGTGATTTTATTTGACAGAGCTTATTCAAGTGATTATTTTATATAGATAGGCCATTTAGAATTTATAATATTGATAAATCAGTGTGAACTAAAATAAAATCTCAAGCCCCCCAGCTGACTGAATGGACACCCTCTTGGCCAAGGGGACACCAGAAATACCCTAAAGCTGAGTTGCTGGCCTTGAGAAGGGAGGTCCCTCACCCATGCCCCGCTCCCTTCTTGGAGATACCCTTTGTAACTCATTAACAGACCTAATAAGACAAAGCTTGAACCATACCTGCAGCTCCTCAAGTTATCACACCTGAAGATCTATGAGTCTGAGTATATGTCCGGTGACTTGTTTCTCAGTCGTAGACTTTGCTGTCTTAACTCAAAAACATTCCAAGCCTTTAGGCAAAGCTTCATTTCTTAAACCATTTACAAATCAAAGAATCTTTAAACCCACCTATAATCTGTAATCCCCTGCTTTGAGATGTCCCGCCTTTTTGGGCCAAACCAACGTGTCTCTTCTATGTGTTGATCTATGAGTTTACGTGTAATTCCCGTCCCCCTGAAACGTATAAAACCAAACTACAACCCAACCAAAATGAGTCCAATTGCTCAAGGTTTCCTAGGCTTGACGCCAGGCCATCGTCCTCATATTTAGCTCAGAATAAACCTCTTTAAATTATTTTACAGAGTTTGGGTTCTTTTCCATTGACATCAGTTATCCCATTAATGTTTTCCTTCACTGTTTCTTAAAAACAATTTAAATCTTATTTAAAATTTTAGTCAAATTGCAGAAGATAAATTTTTATTTTGTATTAAGTTTTAGAAAGCAATTGACACAATGAAGTGACAGGATAAACTTAGATTTTCCTAATTTTTTTTCCTAATTTTTTTTTTTTTCCTTCACAACTAAAATCCTTCCCTGGATATTAAGTTTGGATGTTCTTGGGTAGATAAGGAAATAATTTTTCTGTGTCCTTTTGTAACAGTGGTTATCAAAAACAGTGATTTTTAATTTGGGGGGAACATATTAAAAATGCAGTTTACTAAGACAGAGATGCAAGACCTGGAGGGTGGGGTCCAGGTATTTATTTTCAAAAAATCAGCACAGATGATTCTTATGTAGGTAATTCTCAGAAGTCTACTAAAGGAGCACCATGCCTATACTTAATTACTCAATAATTAGTGTGGATTTGCTATAATTTTTTAAATTTACTAGCCTCAAGAACTTTTTTCTTTAATTAAATCTAGTCATCTAACCCTTGTTTTATGTCAGAGTTATACTGTTCTTGTAAGCATCTTGATCATCCAGCCTTGACCCAAATAATTCTTATGTTTACCTAAATTATATTCAAAAAAGAAAATCTACTTAGTAGTAATAGAATGAGTTAAATCTGCTTAAAGCCAAGATAAAAAGTTTTACTAAGGTAAATGAAAAAAAAAATAGGTTTAATCTACTTCTTAGGGTGGTGGGCCAACCTGTCAATTATGTATTAAATTAGAATCTCATATATACAGCACATGTATAACATTAAAACGCTGAACTAAAATAATTTCTTATTAACATTTGAGTATGATGTTTATCTAATTCTGTCACAGTCAGAGACATAAACCAAAGGGGTTTAAATACGTACTTCATCATTGAAGGTTAAGCCACTAACAGAGCCCTTAATTAGCTTGTGGAACATCTTAGCTCTGAAAAATCTCTGCCAAGTCATTTCTTTTTCATACAGTTCACTCATGGGGGTGAAAGAGAGCATCAAAGAATTCACTGAAAGAAAGAATTCACACACGTTTCCCATCATATTTATGTATTTTCTGTGCTCACGGTTTCATTGCTGACTGAATTGTGTCCTGGGGGAATGGATAAAAGAGGAGCAAAATATTTTCAGGAAGGTGAAGGAAATTTCAGATTTCACTGGGGATTTAGATAACAATATAATTTATAGGCATCTCACTAGGTTTTGGCTCATTAACTGTAGCAAACATATTGGGGATTATAAGTAATGCCTTCAAATTTTAGGGCCATTTTGTGTCTTATTAAAACTCATTGACAATATGGTATAACTCCCTTTTTTTTAGGGTCCTTCTTGGTTGCTCAAGGTTGACTTTTATGCTCTCAGTGTTATTCGGAGGGTTCTGAAATCTTTCTGAACTTGGCATTTTACAAGTCCCATCCCTAAGACCCGAAATTCAATCATGTCTTCAAATTGAAAACTTTTCTACTAAAAACATAATCTAATGAAGTCTAAATGTTAGAACTGGGGCAGAGGTAGGAAGTGGCCTATTACTTCAATTTGCAGTACAGAATTTATCACATTGCCTGATGAGTAATCATTCATTGATTTATAGATATTTATAGATAGAACGTCTTTTGTGGATTTGCTAATACCACCTGTTTAATATTAGGCAAGTCATGTTTAATGTTAGGCATGTGACCTCCCTGGCATTCTTTTGTTAAAAACCTATACAATAATTCTATTGGATTAAATGTTCTCTGAGCTTATTCAAATCAAGCTTTCAAGGGATCTTAATGTTTTTAAACATGCTGTGTCTCATTATATCTAACTTTTAAAGTTGAACCTGAAAACAATTACCTGGAGTAGCAATTAGATTAATTCAATTCAAAATAGCAAGTTTTTATGAACAATCTCTTCACAATTAGCAAATATCCTTATAGGTCCATTCAACTTTCTATACCATTAAGAGGATGGAGGGCTGTTCTGTAACAAGGCTTGTTCTTGCAAAATCAAAGGGGAAAGGAAATAGGAGCTAAGGAGAAGTCTGAGGAGGCAGGACTGGGGCTGGGAAATGAGCAGGAAATGCTGTGGGACCTAAGGGGAAGCGACCTCCTCCCTCAGTGTGAGCAGGGAGTAAACAGGCTAATACAGTAGTATAGCCCATCTCTTGCTCTGGGGTTCTCAGGAGTCTGTTTATATATAAAGGACACACATAGGTAAGGACTTCTGTACCAGTTGGAACTCTGTCAATTCCAACTCAATACCAAGCTCAAAACCTGTATCTGAGAGGTCCAGCAGAAAGATCTCCAGGTAGTCCTACTGACGATCAAACATTTCTGTAGGACTTATATTTCTTTTTTTCAATTGGACACATCAGTTTTTTTGCCCTAGTTCTAGGGCAGTCAATGAAATGCTACAAACACAATCTGAAGAGAGGGAGACCCTGGCTAAATTGGAGGAGCCAGTCTTCACCTTCAGCTCTGCCTCATTTAAAAGTAAGATATAAAAGGGATGTTCTCAAAAGGTGAGTGGCAAACTGGGCAGGTGTGAGGGAACAAGATGCTTCTCTTCTCTGAGGAGTGATTGGAATGAGGATTATTGTGGAAGAAAGGAGATTGAATGCGGTTCTTTGGTTAATTTTTATATTTTTATCCCCTGGGATTGTGGTATCACCTGTAGTTGGTTGGCAATTAATTTATGCAATTTCACATAGTTTAATAAAGAAATTAGCACAATTTGCAGGCATACCCTTGTCCATTTCTGTATCATAGCTATCAATGGCCTTTAATTTTGCTCACTGCAAACCATCTTAAGGAAATAAGATGATCCTTTAAAAAATAAGATTATCAATCATTTATTTTCCTTACCCTAGGTCCATTTCAAATAGACTATTTGACTACAAGACTATGTGCTTGTAACTTGAAGTGAATGCTCTTTTAAAATGTCATTCTTTTTAACTGGGATTGTGAACACATCTATACTTTTATATTTTGTTGAGCTGCCATAGACAAAGCCAAGGATGCTTAGATTTTCCATATTGGGCATGGCTTGCTCAAAGTTACATGTTACCTCTGAATTGCTGTCAGTTCCCAGTCTTTCTCCAAAACATTTTCAACTTGAGAAAATTCAAGAACTACCTTACTGCATATTGTGTCTGGTGCCTAAAGCAGTTAATCATCAGGAGGAGAAAAAAAAGTAGATTTCACTCGATAGCAGTTAAATGAAACATATTTGGGAGTGTTTGTGAGCAGAAGCTTCAAACCAAGTTTGTCACAGTCTTTGAAATGGGATGGGCCGTGAAATTCACTCTTGCCATCAAGGTATGGAGGGTGATGCTTTTACAAATGGAGGTACACCCATTCATTTCATAAAGAGGATGCTGGGGACCATTTCAGCCCGCAATGATGCCTCTGCTTTGGGCGAATCTCAATTCAATTTGATGAGCTGTGTAGACAAACTGGCAGCCACAGTTTCCATCTCGGATTTTCCATTTCGCTCTTTTCTTCAAAGTAACAATAGCTGACCTGCTTCCTGGGTGTTTGGACTAGGTGGCTTTTAATTTCCCATCCCAAAGAGACAATCTAAAATTGCAACAAAAGTTATAAAATTAATTATTCCCAGACTAGCGCCTGTCTCCAATCTTCCCACTCAAACCATGACATAAAAATGCAACACATTAGATATTTTAGCCTTCAGTACATCTTTGTATTACCTGTGAAAAAGATAAGGGAATTTATAACATAAAAAATTATAATGCAGAATATATACCAATATAAGAGAATAAAATTTTAAGTAAAATAATTTATTCCCATCCTATAGTTTCTGAATATGTACTATATACCAGGTAGTGTGTCTATAGATGGCGTTCGCAGTCAAGATGGCCTGAAATCCACTCATGGAGCTTTCCTAATTAATTCCCTGCAGCATACTGGGTGGCAACAGAGTGTGGTAGTTGGGCTCAAGAGTCAGAAATTGTCTTTGAGTCCCTGCTGTTCCACTTTCTAATAGTGTGACTTAGGGCAAACCACTTAACCTCTGTTAGCCTCTATAAAATAAGGATATAATAAAGCCTACTTCACAGGGCTATTATGAGAACTGTGAAACAATGCATGCAAAGTGCACAGCTCAATTCCTGACACATAGCTAGTACTTAATAAAGGGTAGTGATTATTATTATAGTAATTGTTGCATTTCTTTTATAAGTGGTATTGACACACTGCTTACAACTTCCACTCTGAATAGGAAGTAGAAATTTGCAGGGCAAAATGTCACTAATTCAGATTAATGGGAAATGAGAACTTATTTAAAATTAGCGTTATCATAGATATAGTAAGTTAAGATAAGGTCATACTAGACTAAGCCCCTAATCTGATACAACTGATGCATTTATAAAAAGTGGCAATTTGAGCATAGAGACACATCCACAAAGAATAATGTCTTCATGCAGCAAAGGAAAACAATTAGAAGTAGTTTTATCTTTTTTTTAATCACTTTATTTCCTTCCTTTCAAAAGATATTTAAGATCATTTAAAATAGCAGTATTAGCTATTGGTTAATGGGCACTTGTGCTGGGAGTACTATACTAAAGAAATCTCACTTAATATTTATATAAACCTTTCAACAGTACGATGAAGTAGGTGTTCGCAGCGTCCTCCATTATATGAATAAAAATATTGAGATTGAGAAGGGTTAGTAGTTTGTGTAAAGCTCCACAGTTGGCCTGATGTACATTTAGATACAAATCTAAGGTAGTCTGAAAACCTTGTGCTTTAAAAAAGGTATTGCCCATATGTCCAAACTGGTATTTGAAGGCTATACGATGTTCTAAGGGTCTTTGCTACATGGGGAGGAAGAACTCAGCTCTGCTCTCAGGCTCATTCCCTTCTTCCTCAATCTCAGTGGTCAGATATTGGGGAGGAATTGTTGGGGCTCTAGTAGACTCTTAGTATAAAGATGATCATGGTTTTGCCTCTGATCTCAGCTCAGCTCTGGGACAGAACATGGGAGAGGCTTCTGGAGAATCTCTTCTGCTTTTTGCTTCCAGGTAAAAAGCATTTTTAGAGAAGCAGAGGAAATTCATATCATCATAGTCTAAATGTTCATGAATAAAACTCTTTGAAATAATTCTGATAACGAGAAGTGTTAGGTGGCCATTTCAAAAGGGGGCAAATTTGGGGACTCTGAGGCCTATTACTTTTCCTTAGCAAAATTTGTCTCCTATAAAAATGTAGACTATTTCTCTTTTAGTATCTAGTCCACATTTTACTTACTCAATAAGGTTATATTCTCATCTGTTCATGCGTTGATATTTTGAGTGCTGAGTATGTGCCAAGAATTTTATGAGCGTTTAAGTTTAAAATGTCAACAAGAAAAGGTCCTCATGGTCAGAGGAGCTTCTCTTTAGTAACCACTGACACTCTCTTCCATCAACATCTAAGAATATATCCTACTTCCTTTTTCTGCATCTTTTACTTGTCCTGGTGGTAATTATGATTTTTTTCTTTTTGCCTTCCTTCAAGGTTTTAATAAATTAATTGCTGATTTTTTAGACGAGTTATGAGCATATGCTATCTATTTTCTCTAATAGACATCAATGCCACCCCCATAAGAATTTTTTTTTCATTGCCCTCTCCAATGTGACCATAATACTAAAATCTCAATATCATGGCCATTGTGACACATACACCAGACACACACACGGACACAAAAAAATGATGAAATCACATAGCCTCTGTGAGACAAAAACTGGAGTATAGATGGTGGTATAGATCTCCAGGAATGTTACCTCTAAAAAGGTTCTTGGCAGTGTGACTTAGTAAACATTGTAAACGTTGGAACTTCATAAACCTTAGAAGCTCATCCAGGCTTGATTTCTCAAGATTAACTTCTGGGGCTTCATGAGGACCTAATAGTGAAGAGTCATATATCCTTTTTATATGACAACAGCTATCAGTAGTACAATGTTAAGGAAGGATTGGTTAGAAGATTTTAATAGCTAAAAGAGGCAAGATATGTTTTATGGCTTATAGTGTTTTTGTTCCTTCTTAGTACAGAGGAACATTGCCTATCGCACTGATTTGGAGGTCTGCTAAGTTGAATGGTTTCAATGGAAGAAAGGGTTAGTCATTTAGAATCTATTTTAATCCTTGTCTCATTTATTTATTTATTTATTTATTTATTTTTATTTTGTTATTTTTTATACTATAGATCACATTAGTCCCAAAAGTGGTGAGCAAATATTGACTAAATTGTGCTTAGAATGAGATACACTAATTTACACAGGAAACTATTATTGCCTCAATTTGTGCCAGAAGTTAGGGAGCAAAATATTTGGTCTCCAATCTGTGAAAGCTGTTAATCTAGTAGGGAGGAAGGAAAGAAAGAAGGAAGAAAAGAAAGTAGAAAGGAAAGAAGGAGGGAAAGGAGGGAGGGGGAGAGAGAGAGAGAGAGGAAGGACAGAAGAAAGTGAGGGTTGGGAAAAAAGGGCAGGCAATTGCAGTGTATAATAGTTACCAAGATTCATATTGAAATGTGGTACTAAGGAACTCAGAGGAAGGGTGTCCAACCTGGAGTGGTGGTAAGAGTGTGTGTGGGAGAGATCATTCTGGAGGAGGTGATCCGATCGAAGCTAGCTGAATATTGAAGAGGAAATAAGAATTAGCCACAGGAAGGAAGTATGAGCGAGCACATTCCAGGCAAAGGGAAGAGTCAGGGAAAAGAAAATGCTAGAGAAGAGTGCTGAGAGAGGAGCTTGGTAGGTAGGAAGGGGGCAAGTGGTCACAACTTAGTATTACAAATGAAGAGTTTGAATTTTACCCGGTAAGTGATAGGGAAGCACTGAGGATTTTAAAGCAGTTTGCTGTGTACTTTAGAAAACAGTTGGACTGGAGGGGTGATGGGAGTGGAGGACAGGTAGAAAACCAGAGACAGTGAGGAGGCTGCTACAGAGAGTGAGCTGGGCTTGACTAGTGCCTAAAATCAAGCAGTCATGTCTCATGGAGAAGAGGAAAAGGATTCAAATCATTAAGAAAGCAGTGCAGCCTACATGGAAAACATGGACTTTTACATGAATACTCTGAAAAACTGAAGCAAGTGTGATTTCTCAACTGTGAAAGCTGTGTACTTTAGGGAAAATTTCACTTTTTTCCTGGAAGTGATCAAAGTCTACCTTCAAATTAATACTAATCCAATCCACGTTTTTGAAGTAGACATTTGTCAATGTTGTAAGCAGGGCATCTTTACCTTTGAAAAATATTGAGAGCTGTTAAGCAGATAATTTTCTGGGCTGCAATGCTTAATACGGTGTGAATTCTCACTTACTATTAAATATTCAGAATAAAACAGTCATTTGCCAAATTTATAGTGTGGGTAGATTAAAAATCTTTATTAAATTAATTTACATTTCATGTACTTTCTAATAAAATACAAAATGCAGCTTTTCTACTTGTCTACTGTGGGTAACATGGCTATCCTAATGTGCCAAATATCTAATAATCTCCATTATGATAAGAGGTGGAGAGCTTTTAGGTATCAGTTTAGCATTACTAGACAGAATGCACTAGAATTTTGACAGACTGCTGCTTCCGCAGGATCTCTGAGATGCTCTTCTTCTTGTTAAGAACAGACTTTGTTTACTCTCCATTAAACTAACACTGTTAAACCATATCAGCAATAGCACCAAGGAGAGAAATTCTGCATTTTATACAAGAATTCCCACACAAAGTAGTTATTGATATTAAGTAAGTACATATTAGTTTTATTTTTATTCTAATTCTTTTTTTTTTTTTTTTTAAGACAGAGTCCTACTCTATTGCCCTGGCTATAGTGCTATGACATCAGCCTAGCTCACAGCAACCTCAAACTCCTGGAGTCAAGCGATCCTTCTGCCTCAGCCTCCCAAGTAGCTGGGACTACAGGCATGAGCCACCATGCCCAGCTAATATATATGTATATATATATTAGTTGTTCAGCTAATTTCTTTCTATTTTTTTAGTAGAGATGGGGTCTCCCTCTTGCTCAGACTGGTCTCAAACTCCTGATCTCAAATGATCCGCCCACCTTGGCCTCCCAGAGTGCTAGGATTACAGGCATGAGCCACCACGCCCAGCCTAGTTTTATTCTAATTCTAAATAAAAAGAAGTTGGACTATCCTCCCTCTTGGAGAGTAGAATTTGTGCTTTATTTATAACAAGAGAAAGAACTGACTTCTTCTTCTTGGAATCTACCAGCAGGTTTGTTATTCCAAAGTATACACAGAAAAATTGTCTCTTGGTATATACTAAAAGGAACTTGGGAAATAAGAAATAGAGTATTTTATTTTTTCTTTTACTACCTCATAGCAAACAGAGATAATTATAAAGTGTGACATTGCATTTGGACAAGTTGGGTCAAGTGTTTGTTGTGAAATTCAGTACAAAAGAGGGTAGTTTTTCAGGCTGGCACTCAAGGGAGAACTTGAGGAGAACAAGATGACTTGTTTACCGACTGGAACCATGGTCATTATCTGGCCCCATTCCTGTCTATTTGCTTGCTCAGGCATTAGGTAAAAGAAAACACACAGCATTTCCCAAAGTCCAAGATATTGGCTGAAAAAACAATTGCTCTGGTGTCAAATTATTGAGGAAAGCTGGCTGCATAAAGCCAAACACATTTATTTACTAAAGAATTGTTCTGAGCCTTTAGATGCTAATGTAATAGCCATCAAAATAAGCACAATAAGCCTACTGTGTATCAGTCACAGGGCTTTGCTCACATTAACTTGTTTAACACTCACAATGACTCTATGGGGTGGGCACTAACATTATCCACAGGAGGAAACCAAGGCCAGCCAGGTTGTTAACTTGCCAAAGCTTACAGAGCTGATTCTTTGAGGAGAGGATCCAGTAAGCAGTATTTCACAAAATTCTTGGACTACATCCTTCTTCCATCACGTTTTCCTTTGTGACACCTATTGAAATTAATATTTTATGAGATACAGTTTAAGAAATGTTGTACCAGAGGGAACAGTATGAAAGAATGTTGGGGAGAATGCTGCAGAATGGTTTGTATTTTCTTAAACATAAGAGATGTGTATTATACTAGCACAAGGCAAGGAGATCTGTACCTCCTCTTTGGCGTTCGCTATAATACTATAGGCCCATGTTTTAGTGGAAAAATTTGTACAACCTAGTCTTTCCTCCAGGATAAATTCTTTCCATTTCTGGTAGATAAACCTGTACTGAGATAGTACCTAAAATAGTTTAATTAAAGATATAGAATAAATCCTGGCACATGCTGTGTCAAGCATCAGCCCTGTGTCCCAGAATTATTTTACTTTACTTAGCTTATGGCCTTAATAACACTAGCTAAACCTCAAATCTGGCTTTGATCAGAAAGCAAAGAATTTTAACAGCTTAGCTCAGTTCTCAGCTTATACTAAAATTGTATTCTTCTTCAATTACCCAAACAGGCAGTGCATAGATTAGGAAAAATAAATATTATACTTCTGTCATCATCAAAAATAGAAAAATAATGATGAATATGTTTTATTGATCAAATTGGCAACATTTAAGCCGTTTGATAATGTCATTGTTGGAAATATCTTCACATGCATTTCTGATAGGAAAGTAAATTATTACGTTTTTTGAGGACGATTTGGGACTATTCATCAGAATAGAACAAAAAAACTCTGTATCTTTGAACCTAAAGATGCCTCTTGGATATATTGCCAGTTCTTCTTTGTTGGTTCCACAGTTCATCCTTTAAAATGGTGGGTTATATGTAATTTCCAGGTGTTGTCTGTCCTTGTAATAGGACTATACATCCTTACTAATTCATAAATGTTTTGCAATGCCTCTCCCAGAGGGAGCCTAAACTTCTTACCCACTGACATCATTCTTGGCTAAATGACTTGCTTTGTCCATGAATATGAGTGGTTACAGGGCTGGGAGGTGGGAATGAAAAAAAACCCAAAACAGAATAGACCAATGCAGTGATTGTATTTACCTATTTTTAAAAGAAAATAGTTTATTGTAAGTCCATAGATTTCCTTTAGAGAATATTTTTACAAGGAATGTTTGTATCAGATGAGGCAAGAAGGAATAAAAAAAATATCAATTCAAGTTTCTTCTGGAAATGAGTAATATTTTATCTAGAGGCACTAATTACTAGAATGGACTGGGGTTTATAGCTGTTAGGAATTTCTTTATAGGAAATATATTTAAAATGTGTTTAAAGTCACATGACCCTTCAGCTTATATAGTGTACCCTGTGCTTTTTAGTGAAGCAAAATAAAATTGATGAAATTTTTTTTCATCTTGAAAATAGGAGACTATTCTAGGATATTGTGTGATTGGATATCACACAATTAGGGGTGCCTCTGCAAACTTTGCTCTATGATATTGAATGGACAATTTGGGGACTTAAAACAAGTGTAGTGGTTGTCTGAAACCAATATTTCACATATGGGTAGCTCATAGGGTACAGCTATTTTTATCTTCTTTAACATCTGTAATAAACTCAAGTGTATGCCATCTGCATTTTTTTCTGTTCTATACTCTCATAATATCATATTTATTAGAATAAATTTTATTAAATCATTGCAGAGTTAACCTTGTTATATTTTTGGATGTATTAATATATGCCCTTCTGCAGCTAATGGCCAATATAACAAATTAATAGGAGACATTAGCCAAGGTGAAAGAGTTATTACTATTATTATGGGGCACATTGGCCTTTTTAATGCCAGGCGACAGGGGAGGATTGCTATTTTTCAGAGGAAATTTCAATATGGTGGCAGTATCTTTCTAGTTCCACATTGAACTATGAATCAGTCTAGAAAACCCCATAGTTTTAGGCTTTAGTTTCCTTAGCCCATCAGTAAAATTCCATCAGTAAAATGTGTTCCTCTCCTTGGGAAGAAAAGTGTAACAAAGATCAAAGAATCATGCAGTCCTAGAGTTATAAGGAACTTTAAGATGATTTAGAAAATGATACTTTTTCGGAGGGAAAGGGGAGTGATGAAGACATTGATTCCCAGAGGGATTAGGTATCTTGCTTTACACCTTTTATGATGACAATTTGTAGTAAAAGCATTAATATTAAAAATGTATTTTAGGAGAAGAAACTTAGAAGAAAAAATGTCAAGAGCATCTAAAGAAAATATCTTCAGGGTAGAATTCAGCAATTTTGAAGATAACACAGTGACTTTAGGGGACAGAGCTTTTAAAGAGCTTATTTGAAAGAAAGAGCCACTGATAGAAGGAGAGGAGGAAATGTCACTGTTAGGAAGGGAAGCAGAGGCAATTACAAATATGGGGCCAGCTATACAAGGAGGGGAATACTCATATGCTGATGAATGTAGGTACATCTTCCTGGAGGAAATTTTCATGTGGTGTGGTCCTTGGCTTGTCCCTTAGCACTGAACTGGTCCAATGCTTGTATAGATGATTTACATAACTATACAGATGGTATGCAGAAGACTTAAAGTTGGACTGATAGCTAGTATGCTTTTTTGTTAGAATTGTTATTTAAAAATATGTGAACCTTAAGCCCATGAATGCAAAAATGGATAGTTTTGCATGTAGTTTAAAAGAACAATAAAATCTAAAGCTACTATAAATCATTTGCCTAAGAAAAGGCAAAATTTGTCAGCAATGCAAGTGGTATATGCTTTTTTTGATCCAAAAACTCAAAAAATGAGGCAACAGTCTATCATCAAAAATTGAATGCAAGTTTTGATTATTTTATAATGGTCTTTTGACTTAATATATGCAGAATAGATGATAGCATAATGCTATTCGAACCTTGACCAGAGCATCAAGTCTGCTGGGTGCTATATTGAATGAAAGCAATGAGAGACTGAGTAGTGGTCCCTAAACTTTCTCAGGATGACTCCTTGGAGAATCTATTGAAAGTTATACCTTTTTTTATTTTTTTAAAATAAACATGCTCACCAAATCCTGCAAATGAATTTAAGGGGTTCGCATATCAATGATAAAAAAATCTTTAAAAATAGTATAGCAAGTGAAAGGAAGCCAGAAAGGGATAGTTGAAACCATGCCATTAGAAGAACATGTGAAAGAATTAGGAATGTTTACATTGGAGAATAAAAGGTCTCAAAAGATCTGAATTGTAATGTGATAGACCTTACCACTGTTTACCAATATGAAGTTGGCTTCTTCTGGCATATTTCCATGAGATTGTTTCTGGTCAATGAGATATGAGCAGAAGGAGTGTGCATTTCTGGGCTATGACATCTATTTGATGTTGTGTGATATAGCAGTGATCTTTCCCTCTGCACTTTGCATCAAGCAGGAAGCATATTCATGATAGTGCAGTTAAAGTTGGGGCATTTTCCATCAGCGTGGATCTCTAAGTAACTGTGCTAATTCATGATATACATGTAGAGTGAAATAAGTCTTTGTTGAGTTAAGCAATGGGATTTGGGGTTTAGTTTACTACGGTAGCATGGTTTCTTTTAGATAACTACTTTTACTTCCTATAAAAAGGAATATTTTTATTAATTTGTTTATAATGGAAATTTGAAGACACTGAGAACAGAGATTGGCCAAAATATTTTATTGTTTACTTTTTAAATCAAATCTTGTGTCCAGAAAAAAATAATTTTCATCCATTCTTGTCATGCCTACTGTATGAGGCATGGTTTCTTCTAGTTCGAATATTCAAGTAATGGTTATATGGAGGGTACCTGGCATCAAGTAGGCATTCTTCAACTGTCTCACCTCTCTTGGGCTTTAGCACTGGTGTAGCTCAAGGTAAAGATAGATGACTTACTGTGGAACCACTAATCACAGCTAGATCTTTGCCAGCATTGGTCATTTCAGTCATTCCTGGAAGGGTGGAAGTGGAAGGCACTGAAGCCTTGAATTGCTCATCTCCAAGCGGAAATTGTTCCCAGGTGGCCATATTTAAACCCAATTCCAACTCATCACTGGGGACACTGAAATCTAAAAAAAAAGGACACATGATCTCTAAACAAACAGACTTGAACCAGATTTTCAAACGTTCTGCCTTCCTCTCTCTAGTTGTTATATACAGTTTATGCTCTGGAAAGGGAACATATTTAATACATCTTTTTGTGTCTTATTTTAAATCCATAGCTAATAATCTTAGTCTGGTTTCCATGAGAATAAAATCTATTACTTTTTATCAGATGACCCATGAAGAGAATATTCCCAAGGATTCCCCACCATAATATGAAACAATTTTCTACAATTAGGGCTAAATAAGATGGACCAGGTTTCTTCTAGTTCAAATATTCAAGTAACGGTTAAATGGAAGGTACCTGGCATCAAGTAGGGGACTGGACTTGATGACCCCTAAATGACAATTAAAGCTGAGAGTCTGTGGTTGTTTTCACCTGGATGTCTCTAGTCTCCTTTATTTTCTTAGGCACTTTTCATCACAAGCAATTGACAACACAGATTTTTATCTAATGCATATAAATGGATGTTTATGAGGAATTATAGAATGTTTTATAAGATGCTACTTCTTAACATAAGGCTGTAAGTGTAAAAGTCTAAATTTTAGAAATACCAACCAAATTTGCATATAATTGGTCTGTACAAAGGTAGAGTGTAATTGAATGGTTCAAGACAGTGGCAGCAGTAGATGATGAATAATCTTTTTTAAATGGTGGGAGTTAGTACCAGTACAAGGGTCACCATCTTTTAACATTTTTATATCCAGGCCATTAGATTATGTCTCTTAATATTCATGAATATCTTTAGCATCAAGAAGTAATTTCACAGCATTCCTGACATTTTGAACTGTGGTCAGCATCCTCTGACCTTCTTGTAGCTTGTTTTATTTGTGTTTTAAAATGAATATAAATTAGCATAACCAAGAAAATGAATTTCATTCTATTGAATAGCATTGCCAAAGAAATAAGTTCAGCATTACTAAATGTTGGCTATCATCTCTGTTATGACTTTTAGGAAAATTATTTTTTGTTTCAGGTTCAAATATAACGGAACATGCATGGCTGATTCATAAAACAATTCATAGGTGTTTGCTTTTATGTCAAATGCTCTATGCAATACAATGCTGAATTCTTTTTCTAGACTTGTAAGTGATGTGTTCATGTGAAAAATAAATCTCTTAACAAAACTGGTTTATATGATTCTAAGTTTTCTGTTGTTTATTGTGTTGTTTATATTGTTTATATCACAGGAATCAGGATATTTCTTGCTGATTGAAATAGCACAATGCTTGAGAAGTAATTAGGATATATTCTGATAGTGAGTATACTAGCTACTGTAGATGAAAGATAAAGGGAGGGCTGGGCGAGGTGGCTTAAGCCTGTAATCCTAGCACTCTGGGAGGCCAGGGCAGGTGGATCACTCAATGTCAGGAGTTCGAAACTATCCTGAGCAAGAGTGAGACCTTGTCTCTACTAAAAATAGAAAGAAATTAATTGGCCAACTAAAATATATAAAAAAATTAGCCAGGCATGATGGCACATGCCTGTAGTCCCAGCTACTCAGAAGGCTGAGGCAGAAGGATTGTTTGAGCCCAGGAGTTTGAGGTTGCTGTGAGCTAGGCTGAATCCATGGCACTCTAGCCTGGGCAACAGAGTGAGACTCTGCTTCAAAAAAAAGAAAGAAAGAAAAAAGAAAAGATAAAGAGAGAATGTTTTCATCAAGAAAGAAATGATAATGATAACTTAATGGTCAGAGGCACAGATTGTTCTACAAAAACAGTTAATTTTCTCAATGTGTGATCTTGACTAAATTTCTTAGTTTATCTCAGCCTGTTTCCTCCTCAGTAAAATGGGGATAATTGTATTTAACACACACTGTTGTTGTTGCACAGATTAAATGAGAAAATTCATACATTCAAAACATGTAACAGATTGTCATAATTGAATTGTCATAATTAAATTTTCACAATTCAAGCACTTAAATAGATACAATGAGTGCTTAAATTTTACTGTTTTTACTGTTAACTGTTAGGGTAATTGAATACTCTTGGTGTAAACAAGTAAGTGTGGCTAGTTTAGAGGAAGAAATATGGTGGTAGAAATAACAGAAAATTGTGCACCAGCAGTTTTGGTTTCTAGCCCTTGTTTTTCTGCTAAGTATGTGGTGATCAGAAATCACATACTCGAGTTAAAGTTCAGATACTTTTTATTATGTTATGTTTCTAGCCTAAAGAAATCCCAACTTTTTCAAGTTATAGATTCCTTTATGTAGAAGCATTTTATGTAGAGCATTTTATGTAGAAGAAATTTATGTAGAGCATTGTGACTGGCAAAATGTTGTACTGCAAATATTTTATTAATGTTAGGTATTGAAAACTCCAAATTATGGAAATCAAGTTTTTCAGAGCTTTAAATAACTCTACTTCATCTATAATCTTTCACTGAGAGCCAACTGTGGTGAGCGCCTTGTGCAGGCAAGAGGTCAGAAAGGAATAAGCCACAGATCTACCTTCAAACAGGTCAGAGTTAGGATGTGTAAAGTCATCCATCAGCAATTTTTTTCTGTAATCGTATCCTTTTATGTAAAAATACAATGTTGGTCATGACCCTGCCAGAGCACGTATGAAAGGATGAGATCTACACAGCTGTGTAATTATGGGTATCAATGCTCTACCATTCACATCTATTGGTGGTCAGAGCACTTTGGATGAAAATAATGGACAGCTAAATAAAGTAAATCAGTTTGGCAGAAATGTAATAGCAATTCATTACACCAAATCAGAAAAAAAATGTCGTTTTTTTCCAAGTTACTTGCAAAAATAAAAGAGTCTCTTAGGACTAAAATTAGATAGAATTTATTGATCATATGCCATAGCAGTTCTTTTTTGTTAAAGGGTGTTTGGTCGTTAGAATGGAAAAATTCATGTAATGGACAAGGGTAATTACCCTGAATAGAACTGAGCCCTAAAGGATTATAGGACCCAACAAATTACACTGTCTGATGCATTTCTCACCATCAGAGTAAAACTACCAGTATAAACTAACCACTGCAGAATTTCTATTTTCAGAAATGTTCATAAAATTTACCTTTCCGTTAAGAATTATGGATAAAGTTGACCCTATTACAAAGAATTATTCACAAAATCTATTCTTTTGAAACTTTCAGAACCAAGTGTCCTAAATGAGGGGAGAACGTAGTGGGTAAACAAAATGAAACTTGTAGTAACTCCATTTCTTGCTATTTGTTCTAGGGGCAGCTGTGATCTACATTCGCAAAGTGAGAAGGGACAATGAGCAGAAGGAGAAGAGATATTTCTCGCTGACACCAAATAAGATGGCAGAGGACATTGTAGAGAGTGAATGCCCCAACTCTTTCAGGTGAAGGATTTCCTTTTAATTTTTCCTTTTAACACCTTTGATAATAGGGTCTCAGAATATATTAATACTTTTCTGCTCAGACACATCTCTAGTTATGATTCTCTTACTGTTGATTATCCTCCCAAGTCATGGAGAAAAAAAGAACAAAAAGGTATAAATTAGCTTGGAGGATTGAGTTGAGCTTTTGGGTTGAAGGTTGCTGATGACCTTTTGGTGAGGAACTCTATGCTGAGAGGGTCATATGAAGCATTCAATGGAAAAGTTTAACAATCAAAATGAGTGCATAGCCTTGATCTCTTTAATTCCAAATGTCCATGCCAAGGGTATATATACCAAAAAATATCTAAAAGGAAGAGCTGGAGTATGGGAAATCCTATTCATTTATATACATATGCACTCAAGTAAATTTTAAAAATACATACAAATATGTAGACATTAGTAGAATATATAAATCCATAAACATCTTATAGACATATAACTATAAATATATTAAATATATTTATTAACATAAATATAATTTATAGAATAGAGATATTTATATAATATACATTTAAATAAATGTTATAAAATTATAATTTTTATCTAAATTTCTATTTTAAAAAGCAGCAGAATTCTTTTGTAACATACGTTCATGTGTTAATTTATTTTCTCTTCACAATTGTATGTTTTAATATTGTTTCTTCTTGTGTGAGGTAACCTGAGTACTTCGCATTTTCTTATTTGGACCTACTTTTTGCTAATCCACAGTGAGAGGGACCAACTTGGATCAAAGGACATAATCCTTTTTCTTCCAGTAGATCATCCTGTATCTCTAGTTCTTCCCAAACTAACTTTAACAACCCAGGCCAAAAGAGTACAAAAATAGTTAGATGATTACTTTCTGCCACTAATCTTTTTTGGGAGTTTCCATGTAGAATGAATTCAAAGCACACATTTCCTCACAAATGTCTAAGAATGTCTCTTCCTTTGTAATTTCAAGATAACACTTATTCCAAATTAGATGACTTTATTTGAATTTCGTAGCATTTAATTATTTCCTCCAATGATAAACTCATGGTTTTGAAATTTTATTTTCAGAAAGAAAAAAAAGGAAAATATTTATTTTTAAATGTAATCAAATTTATACTAATGAATCCTAATTTTACCTTTAAGTTGCATTTCCTTTCTGTATATTGAGTCTGTTTACATTTAATCATCCTGATAATACCACAATAAGTTGATCAAATACCCAATTAATTTATAAGAACTGTTTCAAGACATTAATCATCATAACTGATTCTTCTTACTACTGGGAGAAAGGTCTTGATCTCCCCACAGTCATTTTATTCAGCCAAGTTTATTATGACTTCATTCCAAGAAGTTTGTTTTGCAATTTAAGGGTTTTTTTTTGCACAACCACTTTAACTCCGCAAACAGCCCTACTTTCATTAAATAGCTTTTAAGACTTAATGACAAATATATTATAACAGTTGAAATAATTTTGCCCACTATGTCCCAGGTATTATAAGTTACTTTCTTGATTTTTTTAATATAAACCTCACAAAAATGCCGTGGGTGGGAGGCAATACTACCACTAATAAGCATTTATTCAGCACTCCTCTTGTCCAACTAGGCATTTTATTAGGATATTTCTTTTTTATGCTGCTGGGAAAAATTAAGATTCTGGGAAGCTAAGTAGCTCACTCAAAGTTCTGATTATATTTTAAAGTTCAGTTTCTTACTCCTGGGGCTTTTGACTGTGCTTAACCCCTCAAAGAACAGTGTGCTGTATGGGCACAGAGGAATGGGGGGGAAAGACATGCAGTGTGGGGCTCTGCTCCTTCAAAATGTGACTCACAGTATCTAAAATATGGAAAAAATGAATGAGGACAAAAACAATATTTTTTGCCATTGGTTATGGACAATCCCATTTTGCTTGCAGGCCCTGCCAGCAGGTCTCTTTTCAATCCCCCTATTTCACACACAGGTGGGTCTCTATCTCTTACTGAGCCCTTTGAGAAAAACACTTTCTTCTGTTGGAGAATCACTTTGAATTTACTCAAATCCTCTTTGAGTAAATCTCCATCTCCAGAGACAAAAGTAGATAAAATGTGGCCATAGTCATTGGGTTTTGTCACCTCTTTAAAAGGGCTCACTAAAAAATTTAAGGCTGCAAGTGGGGTGTTATTATTTCTTAATTCAGAGATAAAAATTCCCTCTGGGCCCTAACACATTTTAATCTATCTAGAAAACAATAAATCATCATCATCCTCATTCTTCTCTTCATAATTTTGTCAATAATTACTTTGATGGAAAAATACATGTCTTATACCAAGCACAGGGTTACATTTTTTTTTTTACGCATTATCTCATTTTATCTTTACAACAAACCCACAAGTAAGTCCCCTTACCTCTATTTTTACTGATAAGATCACACAACTGGTAAATGGTGGAGTCTCTATTGTAATTCAACTCTCTTTAAAAATCTAAAGTCTGTGCTCTTTCTGTTGTTCCTGCTTCTTCCCTGTCAGATTAGTTTAAAGTTGAATGCTTCTATTCTCATTTCAAGGCCTGAGTCTGTCCGTTGGAGGAGAACCTATAAGAGAGAAAGCGAGACAAGGTCATATCAATAGCTTTTCCTGAAGGGTGACATTATTATTGGACTAATTCCTTATTGAAGGGACTTTGGAAGAAAGTTATTACAGTGCTTGGCTCTTCTAAGGTATTTTTCTTAGATCAGGGCATCTCCAAGGAGTCCCCAAAGGAGTTGTAATTGAATTGTTCTTTTATTTACTCATTACTGTTAAGACAAGTATACAAATAACACTGAAGCATTTTGGAAAGTTATTTGAGTCCTGCTGTTTGTTCAGGCAACATTTGAGGAACACTAGTAGGAAAATGTGTGTATGCACTATGAAGGAGCTCAGGAAATTTCACACCAAAATAGGACTCCTTGGTGTAAAGAGTATTTTGAATTAAAGGCCCTTAGATTAACAGGCCCTTGGAAGAGACCAGGTGGACCTATCAAAGGAACAATTGACATCCCTTCCCCTTCTCTGTTATCTTACATATTGCAGGAAAGAAAATCAATGCAACCAGACCTGGCCCAGATCATTTTAAACATAATACCTGTCTCTCAGGTTAATTTAATTTACTACGAGAATTATTTACAAGTCAATCTGTTTCTTCCATCCATTCATCCTCCCTAGAAACAATTTATTGCCCCTGAACAGAATTACCTATACTGCTCATCTCCCTCTCCCTTCTAAAAAGCATGTATAAAAATATCTGGATCCCGTTGGAATATTGAGTAATCACTCTGTGATTCTCCCCATGCGCATGGTAAATAAACTCTCTCTCTTATTAATCTGCCTTAATTGTGAGATGACCAGAGAACTTTCATGGGAAAGGGGAAGTTTTCCTTCACCTCCACAACTGCATCATTTGAGATATAATGACTCTTGGTTATTAGGCAAATACATATTTTATTATGTGTGTCAATCAGGAAAATGTGTATTATTTGAGAAGTAAGATATTTGTCTGCAAGAACTAGTGGGGACTTTTTGGGTAAGCTTTTGGAAGATGAGGTTACATATTTTAAAAATAAGTTTTAGCTTAAATTGGGCTTAGGTTGAAATAAATTACCAATTAGGAAGGCAGCTATTTGTGAAACTCTGTAGACATGAAGTAAGTGTTATTTCTAAAACAAATATTCACTCCAGGAAACTTAAGCCCACAATCCTGGGAAAAACACAGGAGGAAGACAATCTGGCATAAGGGAAAAAACAGTGAACTTGGAATCAGAACTTTCTATGCCAGGAGTTAACTCATATGTGTGTGATCTGAGACAAGTCACTTTACTCATCTCAGGCTCACTTTCTTCATCTGCAAAGAAAGTGTGGTTGTGTTTTTGACCAACCAGTTTCTAAAGTCCTAGTGAGCTGCATATACAGAGATTTGAAGTATATGCAGAATTAAGCAATTACTATTAATAAAGATGTTTATTTTTATATTTTTTACTTTGATGATCTTTAACACAATGAAAAATAACTTTACTTAGTTGAACTTAAATAGTATTCACTAAAATCGAAACTTGTCCATATGTTAACTTTTTTTTTTTTGGCACATTAGCATTTAGACTCTATGTATACTTCTAACAAGTTATACAGATAGAGAAAGATAATTGCCCCTCAAATCACACTGGCTTACTGGTGTGAAATACAGAGATTAGAATACAGAGGCTTCCTAATTTCTAGGCAATTGATTTATATTTCATAACCTTACTAAATCTCTGAAAGGTAAACATCATGGACTGAATTGTGCCCACCCCAGTTCAGATACTAAAATTCTAACCCCTGGTATCTCAGAATGTGACTACATGACTGTATTTGGAGACAGTTCCCTTAAAGAGCGAGTTAAGGTAAAATGATGTCTTATGGATAGACCCTAATCTAGTATCCTTATTAGAAGAAATTGAGTGACCAGGCACAGTGGCTCACACTTGTAATCCCAGAACTTTGGGAAGCTCAGTTGGGAGGATCGTTTGAGATTATGAGTTTAAGAACAGCCTGGGCAAAATAGTGAGAGTTGTCTCTACAAAAAATAAAAAATAAAAAAATTGGCTGGGAAGTGGTGGAGCATGTCTGTAGTCCCAGGTACTCTGGAGGCTGAGGTGGGAGGATCATTCCAGCTCAGGAGCTCAAGACTGCAGTAAGCCATGATAGCGCCACTGCACTTTAGCCGGGGCAACAGAGTGAGACCCTGTCTTTCTAAGAAAGGAGATTAGGACACAGACAACATAGACCAAGGGGTGACTATGTAAGGACACAGAGAAAAAGAGTCCTCTGTAAGCCAAGGAGAGAGAATTCAGAAGAAACTAAATCTGCTGACACCTTTTCTCTATAACCTCACCAACACTTATTAGATGGACAACTAAAAATATATAGAAAAATTAGCTGGGCATGGTGGCGCATGCCTGTAGTCCCAGCTACTCGGGAGGCTAAGGCAGAAGGATTGCTTGAGCCCAGGAGTTTGAGGTTGCTGTGAGTTAGGCTGATGCCATGGCACTCTAGCCCAAGCAACAGAGTGAGACTGTATCTCAAAAAAAGAAAATGATCCTTAATAACTCATTTAATTATGAAATGTCAGCCATTATTTTTAGAAGTGGCTCTGTACCCATTCCTAGAGGGCATATAAATCAGGAAGCAGTGGGGAATTAAATTGGAGAAGAGAACTTAGGCCAGGTAATGGACGGGAAGAAAGTGATGATAAAAATTTTATTCTGTGGGCACTAGGAATCTTTGATGATTTCCTAGTAGTAAAGTGACTTCTTATGACCTCTGGAAGATTAATTTGGCATAGATATCTACAATATGTTAAGTAGAGTAAAAGCCAGATTTAAAAGTTTATTTTTAAATTGTCCTAGCAAGAAGCAATAAGCATCTGAACAACCCTGCCTGCATTGGGAATGAAGAGGTGAGAAAGGAGGTGAAAAACAGCATGTTGGTTGACTAAACAGGCATGAAAACTATGGGGGAAGTAGAGCCAAAGCTTACTTGGCTAGGCTAAAAAATATTCAAACTAGGAAATGTAGAAAGAAATATTTAAGAGGCATTTATTTAAAACCTCTTAGTTGTTTTAATAATTTTCTCCAATTATGGCTATTTCACTGGGAGAACACAAAGTTCTTCACAAGGCCATTCCAGAAGTTATCATCTGTAAATTGAGGTATTGATAAGTGAAATGTGCTTAGAGAGGAAAAAGTTTCGTGAATGTTTCTGAAGACTGTGCCATATGAGTAGTAATATCAAGGGGAACTAAAACATGGAAGAGATGCCAGGAAGCAATGCTTTCACAAATTAAAAATGGTAAAGAAAACTTTAATCTGGATAGTTCCACTGAGCAGAACTAAATTTAAAACACAAAATTATGAGGAGGAAGATTTTACTAAATTTTGGAAACAAGTTTAGTTGAGTGAAAAATAAATGGCAGCCAAATGTGTAGCACTGAGTTCCCTTTGACTGGAGATGTATGAACAAAGCAGAGTGATTATCTTTTAAAGGAATTCCAGAGGAGATGTCTACAATGATAGATCATCAGGCAAGATGAACTTAGAAGTGTTTACATTGCACAGAGACCAGTGGGAGGCTACTGTATCAATCAATGTGAGAGATGATGCTAGTCTGAAGGGGATAGCAGCAGATAGAATGGAGAGAAGTGAGCTGACACTGAACATGGTGGTAAACGTTTGGGGAAGGATAAAAGGATATATGAGATTAACCACAACCTGCTGTAGATTAACAGAGTTCACATCCCTACTTTCACTCCTTTTCGTTTATAGTCTAATGGGACATACTTGTGATTTAAGGGAATGTTAGGCACCAATGCATCATGCATCTTCTCTTCCTCTTTGGTTAGATGTATAATTGCTTCATTAGAGCTTGACTTTCTATCGTTGAAGACATTGAGACAGTTGGAAATATGAGCCTTCCCTTGCTGTATCAAGCAACAGAAAGTGTTTACTAGCACAAAATTTCTCAAGTTATTTGACTATACTCAATAATAGCAGAAGGTTCCTGAATCAACAGGATGAATAAAATCAAGCAAAACAATAAACTTATGTTTATAAATTGCAGCCTCAGATCACAAAGTCAAGCACACTTTTGTGCATTTTTTAAAATCTAGAAATATAAGTAGGAATTATATCTACAAGAAATTCTATAAACTAAATGTTCATAAAGCAGCAAAACATAAGCTAAATAAATAGGGGCAAGTTTGAATAATATAGCGTTTAATCAGGAAGTAGGTAGAAACTTGGAGGAGAATTAGAAAGTGGCTAGAAAATTTCTTGACACCAGGTCAACAGTTGTGTAAAATAAAAGGAGTGCAAGACATTCACCACTGGGGGGAGGCCAAGATGGTGGACTAGACGCAGCCTGCACAGTGCTGCTCTCCATGAGAGGACAGAAAGTGGTGAATAGATACCCACCTTTGGATGGACCATCTGAGTGAGAACATGAGAACCCATGGAGAGGAGGAAGGAGTAAAGAAGTGAAGAAGATAGAAGGGGGATGAGCTGCTCAGCAGGACTGGAGGTAATTAGGGAAGACCCCACAGGTGAGAGAGAAAAAGAGTAGAAAATCCTGGACTCCATGCTTTCCCTGAGGATGCTGCCACCAGAGCAGTGGGAAGACCCCTTCACTACAGCAGACCCCAGGACCGATCCAGAGACCTGCCTGAAGACTCTTCAGGTTTGCTGCTCTGGAGAGAAGGGATGGCTGCTTGTTTGTGAGCCTTTGGCATTGCAGTTGGCATGATTGTAACACCCTATCCCCAGAATGCTACTTTTGCCCAGGGATCAGATCTGTGACTTCAGCCTCCCCCTTGCCTTTACCAGGAAAGGAGGGAGTGGGAATCCCTGTGGGAAGGTGATGTACACTCTTGCTGCTGCTGCTGGGGACCCTGGGCAGAGCAGAAGACCAATGACCTGGCACCTGCTTCTGTGGACCTGGGCAATCCTGCTCAATCACAGTTTCCAGGGGACCCAGGCAAAACACATGCCCATAGCTCTTGGTGCCCATTGCCAGTGCAGCTGGACTGCTGATGCTGTAGCCACTGCCTGAAAGGCCTTGAAAGGGACAGAAGTCAGCTGCGCAGCCATAGCCTTTGAATCTGGGTGGTCTGCACACCATGGACCTGTACAATCCTGCATAGGTTCCCTGCACACACCTTGAGCTGCCCTCATTCCCCATCCTGCATCTCCTCTGGCCTGCCTGCATGAGTACCATGCCCCACAGACCTGCTCCATCCTGAGTAGGTGCTCTGCCCCATGGGTCCACTCTGTCTGGAGGTCCCACTTCACCCCATGTGTGAGCTGAGATCTGCTGGACATCTCTGCACCATAGGCCACTCCACCCCACACCCTGTGGGCCTGTGGGGCCACTACACCCTGAGCACCTGCTATCCCCTGCACCATACCCTACCTGGACCTCTCCTGTCCCACATACCTGGCACCCCAGCTTCCTATGCATACAGGCATATGTGTCATGCCCAGCAGACCTCCTCTATCCCATGTGCATGCCCTGTCTTGGCAGCTAGCTCCAACTTGTGTGCCCACCTGGCACCAGGGAGTAGCCCTGCCACATCTCTCTCCTGACAACCACAGGGGAACAGGGAAGATGCAGCAAAGCAGTAGTATTAAGGGCTCACAGTGCAGCTATACCTCTCCTGCTTGGTCAAAATTCTGGAGCAGAACCCAAACACAACATCCAGGGACCCATCCCTATCTTCACTGACCAACAGAGGTCTCAGCAGAGAACAGGTGTACCATATCTGCTATTTGTCTTAAGCTGAGAGAAGTGACCCCAGATGAGAAGGCACTAGCATAAAAACCCCAGCCACATGAAAAAACAGGCTGTCTTGATCCCCCAAAGGATCATAATAGCTCTCCAATAATGAACTCCAACCAAAATGAAATTATTGAAATGACAGATATGGAATTCAGATTATGGATGGCAAGTCAAATTAATGGAATTGAGGAGATAGTAGAAAGCCATCTCACAGATACCAAAAAATATGATTCAGGGCATGAATGAAAATTCACTAAAGAGGTAGATAACCTTAGAAAACAAACAACAAAGGTTAAAAAAATCTAGGGAATTTCAAAATACATCAGAAAGTTTTAACAATAGACTAGACCAAGCAGAAGAAAGAATTTCAAAGCTTGAAGACAAGGATTTTGAAATAAGCCAGTCAGTGAAAACGTAGAAAAAAGAATAAAGAGCAAACAATCACTGAGAGGAATAGGGGATTATGCAAAGTGAACTAATATAAGAATTATACATTTCCCTGAGGGAGAAGAAGAAAAAGCAACAACCATGAAAAACTTATTTGGGAGAATAATAGAGAAAAACTTCCCCGATATAACTAGAGGTTTAGATATCCAGATATAAGATCGTCATCGAACACTTGGAAGATTCATAGCAAACAGGACACCACCAAGACATATAGTCATCAGCCTGGCCAATGTAAATGTGAAGGAGAAAATCCTACAAACTGAAAAATGAAAGCAACAAGTTACTTACAAAGGGAAACCCATCAGACTAACTACAGACCTCTCAGCAGAGACCTTTCAAGTCAGAAGGGATTGAGGCTCCATTTTTAGTCTTCTTAGATAATTGTTGGCCAAGAATTTTGTATCCTTCAAAACTAAGTTTCACAAATGAAGGAGAAGTAAAATCTTTCCTGGACAAGCAAGCACCAAGGGAATTTTTACCTCTAGACCTGCCCTACAGGGAATGCTTAAAAGTGCTCTATAAATGGAAAAGAACAATCAATATCCACCAGTGTAAAAACACCTAAAAGTTAAAGATCACAACTCCTATAAAACAGTAACACCAGAGAGAAAACAAAGCAACTAGGTATCATGTAACATGATGAACAGAACAATACCTCACATATTAATACTAACATTGAATGTAAATAGTCTTAATTCTCCTTTTAAAAGATATATACTGGCTGAATGGATGAAAAAACACATCCTTAGTGTTTTCTTTCTCCAAGAAACCCATCTAACTCACAGGGATACTCATAAACTCAAGGTAAATGGATGGAAAAAAAATTCCATGTGAATGGAAACCAAAAGTGAACAGGAGTAGCTATACTCATATCAGAAAAAATATATTTTAACAATTGCAAAAAAAATCATTATATAATGGTAAAGGGAACAATTTAGCAAGAAGATATAACAAACCCAAATATATATGCACCTAACATAGGAGCTCCCAGATTCCTAAAACACATTCTACTAGATCTAAGGAAAGACATAAATAGCAACATCATAATTGCTGGGAACTTTAATATTACACTGACAGAACTAGACAGATCATTGAAGCAGAAGATCAACAAAGAAACACTGGACTTAAATAGATAGGATACTAGGAAAATAGACCCAACAGACATCAACAGAACATTCTACCCACAAACTGTAGAATATATATTCTTCTCATGAGTACTTGGAATATTTTCTAAGATAGAGCATGTGTTAGCTCACAAAACAAGTCTCAATAAAAATCAAAGTCATTCCCTGTATCTTCTCAGATCACAGTGGAATAAGACTAGAAATTTGGGAGGAACTCTCAAATCTACACAAAGTCAAGGACATTAAACAACCAGCTACTAAAAGATCCTTGGGTCAATGACAAAATTAAGATGGAAATCAAAAGATTTTTGAAACTGAATGGCAATCATGACACAAACATCCAAAAATCTATGGGAAACTGCAACAGAAGTTTAAGAGGCATATTCATCACCTTAAATGCTTACATTGAAAGGACAGAAAGATCACAAATTAACAACATAATGCCACACCTTAGGGAACTAGAAAAGTTCCAAATCCAAAGCTAGCAGAAGAAAAGAAATAAAGCTCAGAGCAGAAGTAACATCAAAAAACAATACAAAGGATCAATGATACAAAAAGCTGGTTCTTCAAAATGATAAACAAAATCAATAAACCTGTAGATAAGAGCAACCAGAAATAGAATAGAAAGGACCCTATAAAGCTCAATCAGAAATAAAAAAGGATACATTACAACTGATACCACAGTAATACATAATACCATTTGTGAATACTACAAAAATCTCTATGCACAAAAACTAGAAAATATAGAGGGTATGGATAAATTTCTGGAAACATAACTTCCCATGCCTGATTCAGGAAAAAATAGAAATTCTTATAAAATTTCCATAAAACTGTTTTTCATTACAGATAATGGGTTGTTAAAAGAAGTTTGAACATTGCCTGGTTTAATCCTTAGGTTTTTAATTGTTTTGTTTTGTTTTGTTTTGTTTTGTTTTTGAGACAGAGTCTTACTTTGTTGCCCAGGTTAGAGTGAGTACCATGGTCTCAGCCTAGCTCACAGCAACATCAAACTCTTGGGCTCAAACAATCCTCCTGCCTCAGCCTGCTGAGTAGCTGGGACTACAGGCATGTGCCACCATGCCCGGCTAAATTTTTCTCTATATATTAGTTGGCCAATTAATTTCTTCTTATTTATAGTAGAGACGGGGCCTTGCTCTTGCTCAGGTTGGTTTCAAACTCCTGAGCTCAAACCATCCGCTCGCATTGGCCTCCCAGAGAGCTAGGGTTACAGGTGTGAGCCACAATACTGCCCGGCCCATTGTTAATTGTTTTGAATAAAGTATGTGAATAAATAAAATGTGTTAGTATTTTACTAGTAACTATTATGGTCATTTAGAATGTTATAACTTATACTCATGTTATTTGAATATAAGTGGAGACAAATGCTTCTAATTTAATAAAATTTACTAAATTATAATCTTCAAATTAACATATACCCGATTAATCTACAGAGGAATCAATTTACCAATAGTGAATAGATTATGTGACTTGTATGATTAGAGGTCTAATTTGAGTAATGTTTTTAATGTTAATTTTGTCCGATGAGAGTTGCAGTTTTTATGCATGTCGTGAAATGAAAAGGTTGGCCTTAATCTCTCTATCGCTTTAGAAGAGAAGATAATGTTTTTGGAGAGTAAATTTATTTAATTTAGTTCAGAAAAAAAATAGAAGAAAATGCCTATTCTATCCAGATAAAATAAATGACAACCTTGGATTTTGCCTCATTGCTTCATACTAAAAGCAATTCATAGGTACCGATTGGGTTATAAAGCCTATCAAATATAACATGACTAACTCCTTCATTCAGGTTTTTCAGTGGTTGTATTAGTCAAAACAGGCTAATGTAGTTTTAACCCTTAGGATCCTGGTACTTTAATTCAATGAAAGGCTGTTTTTTACTCATGCTATATATTCTACACTATTCCAGCAGAGGCTTCCTCTCACCTGGTACTCAAATTGACAGGGAATCTTTTTCTTATTTTATTTCAAGACATTATGGGGGTACAAACATTTTGGTTACATTTTATGACTTTGCCACACCCAAACCATGATTTGAGGCATGCCCTTTCCCCTCTACAATGCTCACTGTGTCCATTAGTTGTGAGCTTACACACCCCAACCCCTCAATCCCTGAAGAATATTACTACTGTGTGAGCACCTTAGTGTTGATCAGTTAGTGCCAATTTGATGGCGAGTACATGTGGTGCCTATTTTTCCATTCTTGTGATACGTCACTTCGGAGCATGGGCTCAAGCTCTATCCAGGAAAACATAAGAGATGCTAGATCACCATTGTTTCTTATAATTGAGTAGTATTCTATTGTATACATATACCATATTTTATTAATCCACTCATGGATTGAGGGCACTTGGGTTGTTTCAACATCCTTGCAATAGTGAATTGTGTTGCCAATAAACATTCAGGTGCAGATGTCTATAACCCATGGTTTCCTACTCATCTGGAAACAGGGAGAGAGGTGCAGCTACTGCCTGCAATTGACATATTTGCTAATATTTTACTGGCCCAATAAAAGTCATATGGCCATGCAATTGACATATTTGCTAATATTTTACTGGCCCAATAAAAGTCATATGGCCATGCCTAATTTTGGAGATGGAGCAGGGATATGAAATCTCATTGTGTGTCCAGAATATTTAGCAAATACAATTCGTAATAATATACTCTAAGTCTTGGATTTAGATCATTGCTGGGTAACCCTAACTGTATCTCAGTAGCGTCCAAAGTTAAAGAATGCATGCTAAAATTTTTTGAGAATTGATGGATTAGCTTTAACATACATTGGTGATATATGTTAAATATGGTAATTCCTTTAACAACTCAGGATGTTGTCATGTTATAAAGGTCACTTAGATCTAGTGAATCACAGATGAAGTTGAGAGATTTAGTTGGGCAAGGCTGGGAGCTGAGTGAATATATTTAACTCAGAAAAGTATCATAATATTAATATTTAATTAGAACTCATGAATTTGAATTTATAATAGTTCAGAATGCTTTCTAATACTAGCATAGTAGTTATTTTAGTCTAACACAGCTTGCAGTCCACATTTTATAATTAGCAGTTTTTATTTTTCTTTTCTTTTACTCTTTATTTTATAATATTACATTTTAAAATGAATTAAGGGCTTAGTTTTATAGATATTATATGGCATTATATAAAAATACTGAATATAAAGTGGATTATTGTTGTTGTTTAACCTTCTATGCTTAAACTGGTATATTTACTAAGTTTATCAATCTAGAAGTCCATTAATTTGCTGGTGACACTAAGCTAAGAGAAAAATAGAGACCAATGGAGAACTTAAACTACCTCTTATGTGCTGTAACATAAGATTTCATGTTTTATAACAATGGAAACAACAAATCATTAGTTTTTTTCTACTTATAAGTCTTTTAATAAAAGTCTTTAAGCTCATCATTACCCATAAAATAGAAATTATTTTATTTAAAATGCTAGTGTATATTTCATTGTGTTCATTACATATTAGGTTAAGCACGAAGCATTTCTTAATGGCATTTCATAATTTCTATTTTAAAAGTGAACTTCATATGATAAAATGATGATTAACTATGATAAAAATAGAGGTAATTTTATGTTCACAATATGTGAATTTTAGATACGCACTCCATGTTGATTTCAAATTTATATAAATTATTTTTATGGAAATATTTTAAGGCACATAAAATGTAAGTGCGCTATTCATTATTCATAAAACATGGAACATAAATTTTTAATCATTATTTAAATATTTAATAAAATGCAATGGACCTGAATATGTATATTTAAGAGATTTTCCCCCTATAGGCTGGCAGTATATAAAATAATTTGTTCTTATGCTATCAATCAGAGACAAACTTTAATTCTAGATAGTGGAAGAGAAGATTATGCATGACCCAAAGACCATATTGTAGGCCCATTTGCTTCCTTAATCTGTCCACACTCAAATTTATACAAATTACCGAATGCCTCATCGATCTTTAAAAATCTACCCAGAAATGTTTCAAAATCAAGGTCCTTGATGCAAGAGAAGCGTATATATTTCAAGCATCAAACAATTACATTTTGCAGAGAGTAATAATACTGTGGAAAGGAAGAGATGTAGAGTAAAACAAAGGTTTTCCCAGTGTTTTTCTTTGCTTAAATAGAACTTTAATGTTACAATTGCTGTCACAAGCATTATCATGTTGCTTGAAGCAGGGCTGGGATGAGGGGAATGTATATGAGGATGGTGTCAGTAGGTAATGGACCTGAGGGAATTAGGGACAGAAGGTAGACTAGGATTTCTCCAAAAGTTTCATTAAATTGGATGAGTATCATCTTCCACGTCTACCCCATATCCCCTTATCTATCTTACCAATGATGTCATTTTTTCTGGTAGTTTTTCTGGCCATTAAGACTCTATAAGAGGTGGTGAGATCTTGTGTCTACCCAGTCATACAAAATACATCTCACATAAAAATCTGTATTGTAATTGGGTGTTTATTAGAGGCAATCTTTTTTAGGGCAGGAACTGTATCCTGCTAACTGTTCATCCCTAGCATCCAGCAAAGTAATTGGTACATTTTTGGTGTGCAATGAATGTTTGCCAAATCAAGTAATAATTAATATTTAGCCTGAATGAATGGAATAAGTTGTGTGCTTTGGCATATAGTAGGTTAGTATTAAAGATGGTAAAGAAAACTGATCAATTCAAGGTCAGTATTGTTGGAATAGAATTCATTCCTCTTTTTTGCACATGTATTTTTGAGCAAATGAAAGTAGGGATTAAGTAGGAATTAATATTTCTAACTTCTAATCCTGTTGCAAATAGTTACCTTTGTTATGTTGAACAAGTTACCTAGTTCAGACGTCCATTTCAGATTTGTAAAATTAAGAAACAACTCCTTTGTTTCCAAGGTCTTTTGGGCAACAAATTTGTATGATGATGTGAAAAGTTCCTTGACATCAATGATAGGGCTAAGAAATTAGTTGGCCAGGTGAGAGGGACTCCTATTAAGTAGCAGGTGGATATTGCTTTGTTTTGTCATGCTTCAGTAACCTTAGAAATAGGAAAAATTTGAGAGTTCTCCTGACCCTACGGACAAAATGAGAAATGCTCATATGTCCATATGGTTGCCAGAGATCTAGAAATGGAAAGTGAAATAGGTTTGTTCCTGAAGCATAGACTTGATCATGTCAGAAAAAGCAAGTTCAGATTTGTACTGCAGAGATGCAGCTGTGTAGGAGTTACAATTTTGCTGCAGGCAATCAGCATTTCACTAAGAAGGAGGTGTATTAGAGTGAGGCAAGACTGATCTAATAGTACAATTGCTTAAAGTAAATGGCATAGGCTGATAGGGCAGCTCTACTCCTCTTAGTCATTCAAGAACCCATGTTTCTTCTAAGTCATTGTATAATAGGATGTTGCAGTCATCTGCATGACCAAAGCTAGGTTACTACCACATCTGATTTCTGGCTGGAGAGGAAGAAGGATAAGTATATAGAAAGGAGTACATGCATTATGGAAATAGTAGACATCATTTATTCTCATTTTTTCTTCCTTTTTTTTTTTTTGTGAGAACTTAGTCAAATGGACACACTTTGAATCAAAGTATGTTCCCTTGCAATATGCCCAGGAAGAAAAGGAGAATGGATTTTGGTGAATACATAGATGTCTCTATCACTGAAAGTGACTATATTACAAGACTTTCATTTTAACCAAAAGGGAAATGGTCAATGTATTCAATATGCCCTTTATCATATAATAAATCATGTTTTTGATTCATCTATCATCACATCACAAATATATACTTCTTTGGTATATAATCATGCTATAATATAAACATGTAGTAAAATAGAGTATAGTTATTAAAATGATCATATAAAATATATTTAATAGATTCGAAATGAGTTTACAACATAGTGTTAATTTAAAATGCATATTATGAAACAAAAAGTCAAATTTTTGTGAATAAATCTGTTCATGTGTATATATACAAACAGAAAATATTTGAACAATATATATGAATTTGTTAATAGTAATTATTGCTGACATTTTTTTATCTAGCTAGTTTCTGTTTTTCCCAATCAAAATGAATTTCTAATCTGAATAAGTAAAAATAATAAAGAATTTATAAACAAAAAGAAAATTTTAGGATGTTGAAATGATCACAGGAGAATTTCGATTCAAATTCATTCTACTTCAGCTATGATTCTGCTAGAAGTAAGAATTTCTTTTATCGAAACTTCAGATAGGCTTATGATATCCCAAAGCAAATTTACCAGAAACCTTAGGGGAGAAACTGTGGGGGGGAAGCTGTTGGTGTAGCTGGCCTGTGATCTGTTTTTCCCATGGTCAATATGTGAGTTATTTTAATCAGCTCAGGCTGTTATAACAAAATACCATAAACTGGGTGCTTAACCAATAGAAATTTATTTTCTCATAATTCTTGAAGGCTAGAGGGATGAGATCAGGGTGCCAGGGTGGTTGAGTTCCTGTGAGACCTCTGTTTTGGTCTTACAGGCAGTCACCTTCTTGCTGTGTCCTTCTTGTTGTGTTCCTATGTGGCATATTGGGTGTGGAAGGTGGGAATGAGGTGGGGGGTGAGCGTAGGGAGAGAGAAGAGACAGAGAGAGACAGAGCACATGAGTACACTCTGGTCTCTACTTGGAAGGGTTCTAATCTCATCAGAACAGCCTTTCCCCCACCCCCATTATCTAATTGCTTCACCTCCAAATACCATCCATTGCATTGGAGGTTAAAACTTCAGCATGTGAATTTCTGGGGGACACAAACATTCAGTCTGTAACAAGAGAGCATTATAGGAGGAAAGAAAGCAAGGCAGATAATTGGTCTACTCTTCTTGTGTAGATAACTGGGCCTCTGGGTGTATACACTAATGGTATTTCCTGAGAGGAGAGTTTTTACCTATAAAGTACTTTGGGTGGGTTATCCCTGTCTTGCATTTACTTTTAGTAAACTAAACTACAATGTATAGATTTATGAAGCATAGCTTCCCGGTGAACGTCACATAAACTAGTCAACTCTTAGGGATGTAAAATAAAGATGTTTCCAAATGTACACTCTTCCTGTCTTGTAAGACAATCCATAACCCTAACTTCTAGGCATGTCTTTTATTCTAGCCAGAAAGCAGTTGCCCTAATGAAGGAGGGAGGAGCTGGAGAGCTGTGTGGCATGTAGTAGACACTTCTCTGCTATTCCTGTGCCTCTTTTTTTCTTATGTTCTTAAAATTATTAATAAAACTTGACACTGAGTAGGATCTCTACTCTGCACGAGTCTGATTTGACAATGTCATTATTTATGTTAACTTGACAAAGAAAACCCACTAGTTGTGACTTGTGGTCCTCTCTCAGTAATATATAAGAGCTGTGCTATTATTAAAGCAGTGGCATGTTGGAACAAATTCACATAAAATTCTCACCACAAAGCCCACAAAAGCATACAAATGTAAAGTGAATGTCTAAAATGAGTGTAACATCTGAAAATGAGTCCATATTTCTTATCTAAATGATGTAGTCAGTTAAGCATTTTCATTCTCCATTTATTTATGTGCCCTGAAGTTGAATATTTGCTCATTTTTTTCTCCACTCATGTTATACAAGGTAGCAACATTTCACTATTAGAAAATTTTATACCTTTTGCAAGAGGATAACACAGACTCTTTTTTTCAAAATTATTCACAGAAGCTTTATTTAAATAGCCAAAAAAACTGGAAACAACCCAAATGTCCATCAACAGTAGAATAAACTGTTATATATGGAATACTATACTGGAATACTACACAAACTACTTATCTATGTGACATCAAAGAATCATAGGCATTATATTCAGCAAAAAACCCAGATGTATAAACCCATCATATGATCTTTTTCTTTTCTTTAAAATTTTTTTAAATTTTTTAAATTTTTTTAATTTCAAGGGGTGTATGCTTCCATAACGTGTGTGATGCACACCACCAGGGGATTGGACACATCGGGGGGAGGGGGGGGCAGGGGCAATATTTGTAACCCTAACAATATTTGTACCTCCATAATATGATGAAACACAGACTTTTAATTAAATAGCCAGAATTGTTTTTTCCTTTCCAAACCAAAATAAAAGGAGATAAAAATAAAGGTTTAACGTTAGTATTAATATCAATATTGTGGGGTTTTTATATCAATTCATGAGTTTTTGTTCACATGCAACATGTTCAACAGTTAGGATTTTGGTCAATATATAACCAAAATAATCTACTCTTTAATGCAATGCTTTGATGTCCCTTTTCTTTCCCTTTTAAAAGAAGCATGTTCTCCAAATTATGAGTCTAATCAGGTTTTTGATGCATTTGAACTTATACACATTCTGCCTGGAATGCCCCTCTGGTGCAGTGTTGCTCTTGGCTTGCCATGGGTCACTCTCTGGTAACAATGATGACCCTCTGAAACTCTGAGCACTATTTATTCAATATGCCAAGTGTCTGCTCTCTGCTGTACCCAAGGAGATGGGATGGAGTATGATTTCCTTTTCTTTGTTTCTTTATTCCTCAGACCCTACAAGGCAAATATCCAAGTCTGCTTAAGTTAGCAGTAAAGTTGCACCAAATTTTGGCTTCAGTCACAGTATAGGATGGGCTATTTGCCATTGTTTAGTTTTTGGTCTTTAGTAGGTGAATAACTGAATATCTACTTCAACATCATGCAAATACCATTAAGAACAGAACAAACATGAAAGTGCTATCAATGATTTTGGAAGCATATTATGTTTTATTCACTAAAAGGAGTTTTGTATTCAGAATCCAGTTGTAGCATGGAATATATTACAAGATTATTCATTTGGCAAAGAGAAAATGGGCCTCTTTCATCATTCTTTTTCAGCTATGGAAAATCTGCATAATATGCAAAAAGGATTGAAAATTCTTTTTCATGCACTTATACAATATGTTCAAATAACCTGAAAGAGCAGTAACTGCATGTTTAAAAATATTTCTCAAAAAAAGAAAGTTTTAATATTATACTTTGGTGACACAAATACTGCAGTAGACATATAACAAATGACAAACTAATACCAAAGTGTATGTACTAAAAACGGATGATTACTTTAGAAAGAAGAAATCATTCACTGAAAATCACTGAACTGCACAACCAAAATGATGTCTCTAGCATTCAGATATTTCTTATATGATGATTTTGTTCTATTCCTGGAAATAATTGCTATAGTTGGTATACATGCAATTAAATATGAGATGTGGTTGGGAATTCAGAGGCAACTTTGTTACTATAAAAGTCAATTATATAGCTTTAATGTAATATTTATAGATTAGAGATTTATGGACGTTTCCTCAAGTGATTGTGTTATGTAGCATAAATGCAAATAAAAAATCAGAAATAAAAATTAGGGTAAGGGCAATACATCTGTTTCTGTAAATACTCATAAAACACCTTCAAGTTGTGCACAAAGCTTCAGTCTGTGAGATTGCTTCAATGAAAATGAAACATCATCATCAACCAAATCTTTAAGAGTTAAAGAACTCTTTGCTTTAGTTGGTTATTATTAGAGATAAAAGAAAACAAGAATTCATGACAACATGGTTCTTGACTGTAACTTATTCAGATTTAGCTGAACCAGAACATATCTTACTCCTCCACTAATCTCAATTAAAAGTGAGCATCTATTTAGTACTACAAATATTCAATGTAGCATGTGCATAAGGAATTAGGAAGTGACAGTGCTAAAAATATTTTTAAAAAATGTCAAAATAATAACAAAAGAACTTGATACTATCTTTTCTAAAAATATATTTGTAATACTAATTCACAATTTTGTGATGTGTTTTAGCTTTATTTGTATATCTTAAATGTTTCTTCTGTGATGATATTATTCAGTTTCCACCCTGGATAGGGATAAATTATGATTTTAACACTCAGCTATTTAGCATTTTGCTAAAAATTTTATTCATTCCACTTTTAATATACATACTTCTTTGCTGAAGGCTCAGGACAAGTTATGAAGGAAATTATGTTATATGAAGTTAAAGGTTAAAATTCCAGCAAACTTGGTCTTTCCTAGGCTTTCCCGAAGAAAGTATTGAGCAGACATCTTCTTTCATTCAAGACCCAAATTTCTTGACTTCAGGTTGATATGTATTTCCTAAGAAGTCCTTTTATCAAGTTCCTCATAAAGCCCTTCATTCTAAAACTCAAATCTTTTCCCATAATGAGAGATCTTGCTTTCTGGCTTCTTCCACCTCCTTGCATGTGCTACCTCTACTCTGGGTGGAACAGTCTCAAGATGCACCCAGCACTAATGTTCATTGGCTCTTGGTTCACAAATCTCTGCAAGCGAAGTAAGTGCAGGAGATATGCTGTAAGTAGGCTCTTATACTATTCCCATGGGCCAGAGAAATACTTTCCTTTCAAGTTTCCTTTTCAATATTCCTTCTAATGGGAGCTGTAGCCTGCTGATCCTCTACTATTACCTAATAAATAATGACCTATTTAATAAGTACCTCTTTTCCAAGGACAAACATTAATATTTTAAGAGACAGTATGCTTGTAGTTCATTTTTAGAACTATTATTTCCTATATTAACAATGCTTCTGCCCTGCCCTGAGAGTATGTGGTTCCCCAATGTTGCTCTGAGGAGCTTTTAATTTTTTTCCTACTTTTTCTATGGCCCACAGGAAACATAAAAATTTACATTAGTCTTTAATGTCCATTTTTATTGAAACCTAGGGACAGGTTTTCTATTCCATTCCACTTTTTGGAGTCAAAGCCTCCCTTTGATTTAAGGGAAATGGAAGCTGATGATTACCAATATGTCCTACAACTGACCCATGAATAAATGAAGACCTGAGTAGTCATTATTGTGCTGCATAGCAAATAGATATGCATAGGAAGAAAGGTTGGAATTAAAATAATAATAACACTAATCCACACTTTCAGTTGGTAGTGCATATGCGTTCATCTTGCCCCAGCTTCTCCAAGGGAAATTAGCTGAAAGGGTCCACAGAGTGGACTAAGGCTAGAGAATTACTTTCCAGAACAGTAGTAACTTGGATAAATATAATTCTGGGGGCTTTGATCAACCATTAATTGTTCAATTAACCATCTGAAATCATTTGATAACAAGAAAACTTGGTCTGGGACTGCTGAGGAGGAATATGGGCTGCAAAAGGGAAGGTATTTGTTGGTCCCATGGAGGAAAGAAACAACTGAGCCAAGCAGGAATCTGTTCTATGGAAACTCAGAAAGCTGGATTTTCTTAAGTTTCCTTACAAGGGATTTTATTAAAATCCCTTACAAGGGATTTAAATCATCTTATGTTCCAAGAGGATGTAATGGCATTCAAGATGTGCTTATTTACAGATAATGTATTCATTCACTCATTCAACCACTTTTTATTGAGTTCTAGGCTCTGAAACTATCTAAAGTAGTGAATAAAATAGACAAAGATCCCTGTTATCATTGAGCTGATGTTCTATTGCGGAAAGACAGACAATAATTAAATTAACAAATAATAAGAGTAATGGTTTAGATTATCATGTGTGCTGTGAGGACAAAGCAGGGAATGAGGAAAAGGATAACCTGTAAAGATTTTAAGGAGTTTGGTCCATGAGAAGGTGATATTTGAGCAAACACCTGAATGAGAAGAGGAAATGAGCTCTGTTGACATCTGGAAGATAAGAATTCCAAGCATAGGGAGCACAAATCAAAGACCCCGAGGCAGAATGTGCCTGAAATGTTTCATAAACAGCAAGGGGACTTGCATGACTAGACAGAAGGGAGCACAGAGGAAAAGACAGAGGAATAATGTGACACTAGAATCTTGCACAGATTTGTGGGTCATTGTAAGGACTTTGGCCTTTTCTTTGAGTGATCTGGGGGTTATCTTTGAGGATTTGAGCAGAATAGTGACATAATCTGATGGATGTTTTCAAAGACTCACTCTGATTGCTTTATTAAGAATAATTTAACGGAGAAGAGGTAGAAGCAGAGAGACCATTTGGAGAGATATTAAAACAAGCCAAGTAACCTATTATGGTGGCTTGGGACAGGTATATGTGGTGTACAGGGAGAGAAGTAAACAGATTTAGAATAGTAACCAACAGTACTTGCTGATAAAGTGAATGTGGATTATTCAAGTAAAGAGCAGTCAGGATATATTCAGGTTTTGAGCTTGGACAACTGGGTTGATGAAAATATTACTTAAGTTAATTAAGTTGGAGAAAATTGCAAGAGTACATTTGAATGGAGTGCAAAGGAGAACATTAATATTCATGGTTTTGAAAATGTTAATTTTGACATGCCTAATAGATGCCCAAGGGGAGAGATCAAGTAGGATAGTTGGATATAGGTCAAGGGAAATATGTGATAACAGAAATAATTTTGGAAATCAACATCATGTTTGAATTATAATAAAAAAGTTCTCTAGCGTCGGGGAAAATTCAGGGACATGGCTAATTTTAGCATCTCTCCTTTATCGGTGTTTTGCATCTTGATTTCATTAATATGATCCAGTGTCTGTGAGAGAATATATATTAGCACATGTTTTTCATGAGGCAGTATATAGTCCTCTGGTTAACAGCAGAAGTTGAAATAAATAGTCTGAGTTTGAATCCATCTGCTTGGTCAGGGAGAAATTACTTAATCTCTTCATGCCTCATTTTCCTCATATCAGAACTGTAACTAATAGTATTAGCTATCTCAAATGTTGTAGTAAGAATTAAAGGAATTAACATATGGTAAGTGCTTGGAACAAGGTTTGGTACATAGTGAATTCAATACATGTTAACTGTTATTATCATTATAATTTTATTATAAGCCCTTTTATTCATTATTACTCTCATATTTGGAACAGTTGCAATTTGAGCACATCATTGCCTTTTGTCAATTTTGAATGGAGAAAAATTACTTTAATTTTAGAGCAATTTAATTACCTTACCCATATTTATCTATGTGTGAATTCTGGTATTTCCAAATTGCAATTATTATTTGTTATTATAAAACAATAAATCCCCCAAACAACTGAACTTATAGAAAAAAATTGAAAATTCAAGAGGAGTCTCCAATATGTTTCTTGCAACTATTTTTAAATAAAATGAATTTATTCCACCATTCATCAAACTTTGCAATTATACCTAATATAGTTAGATTCTGAGCAGACATGATCATGTATTTATTTTAAAATTGAGGAATAATTTGCTTACATTGAACTTAACAGATTTCAGGAGTACAGTTTCATGAGTTTTCATAAATGCATATGTTAATTCCTGCAGCTTTTCAAGATCTAGACTATTTCCATCACCCCAGAAAAATCTGTCCTGTTGATCTCAGGTAATGCATTACCATCATCCTCAGTAACTACTCTTCTAATTTACTTCATATGTTAGTTTTATCTGTTTAAGAACTTCGCATAAGTGGAATCATGCAATATTTACTCTTTTGTGTTTGGCTTCTTACATTTAACATGTTTTTGAGGTTGATCTGTGTATTTTGTGTGGATCGCTTATTTTTATTGTGAAGTATTTTTTTCCAATGTAAGCATACACCAAAAGTTGTTTATTTGTTTTTCTGCTGATGGGCAAACGTTGTTAGTCTATTTGTTTATATATGTTTTTATTTCTTGTGAATAAATACCTAGATGCGGCATCGCTGGATCATAGGGTAGTTGTGTGGTTAACTCTATGAGAAATGACTGGACTGACTTTCAAAGTGTTTTATAAGTTTGCAGTTCCACAGACATTGTTTGACATTTACAGTGCTCCACTGTCTTGCTGACATCTGGTGTTGTCATTTGTTTTTGCATTAGACATTCTGGATATGTATAGAAGTATAACATTGTGGTATTAAAAGCATTTTCCTGATGGCTACTGATGTTGACTAGTTTTTCATGGGTATATAAGCCACTTCTATAACTTCTTTTCTGAGAGGCCTATTCAAGATATTTGGTCAATTTAAAAATTTTGTTGCTTTTTTTTTTTTTTTTGGAGACATTGTCTGGACTAGAGCACAGTACCATCATCATAGCTCACTGCAACTTCAAACTCTTGGGCTCAGGCAGTTCTCCCACCTCAGCCTCCTGAGTAGTTGGGACTACAGGTGCGCACCACCACATCTGGCTATTTTTTCTATTTTTTGTAGAGACAGAGTCTCTCTGTGTTGCTCAGGTTGGTCTTGAAATCTTGGCCTCAAGTTATCCTCCCAGCTTGGTCTCCCAAAGTGCTAGGATTACAGGCATGAACCAGCATGCCTAGCCAAAACATTTTGTTGATTTCTAAATTTTTAATGAGTTTTAGGAGATATTTATATATTCTAAATTCAAGGCCTTTGTCAGATACATATAATGCCAATATTCTTTCATAATAAGTGACTTGACTTGCTTATTCCTTTTTTTACTAGTGTCATTTGATAAGCCAAAATTATAATTTTGATAAAGGTAATTCTGTTCTTTGTCTTGTTTAAGAAATCTTCTCATATTACAAGATTGCAAAGATAGTCTCCATTTCTATGATTCCTTGAGATTATTTTTATGTTTGATGTCAAGTATGAGTTAAATTTCCTTTTTTACCTTTGAGTATTTAGTTTTTCCACACCCTTTCTTTAGAAGACTATCCTTTCTCCATTAAATTGCTTGCGCACCTTGGTAAAAAACCGATTGACCATATAATGTATAACTGTGGATTAATTTCAGGGCACTCTATTCTGTTCAACGTAACTATTTGTGTATATTTGCACTAATAATACACGGTCATGATTAATTGAGAAATCAAACATTTAAGTCCATTTACAATGTTTTGTTGCATTTTGCTTTTCAAGATGTTTAGTCTTTTCTAGGTCTATTGTATTTCCACATATACATTTCCATATACATTATATTTCCATATACATTCACCTTGTCAATTTAAAAACAAGTCTGATTTTTTTCTTTTTTTGTGGGATTGTCTTTTGAGAATTAGATTGGTTTTTGACTAGCATTATGTTTAATCCATAGATCAATTTGATGAAAATTTATGTCTTATTAATATAAACACATATTCCAATATTATGATGATGGTTTATCTCTACACATATTAAAGTCTTCTTGAATTTCTTTCAACAATGTTTTGTACTTTTCAGTGTTGAGGTCAGGCAAATATTTCAGCCAATTTACTCCTAAGTATTTCATGTTTTTGATGTTATTGTACACCTACTGTTTTAAGTTTTATTTTATAGTTATGTTGCTATTGCATAAAAATACAATTAATTTTTGTTTATTGACTTTATGTTTTGTGACTCAAACATCTCCCAGTCCTGTGCTAGAGCAGCAACTCCCTGCTTTAAAAAGAGAACCTGCTCCCAAATATCTCATTATTGAAATTGATATAACCTAAAAATTATAACAAATAAAAAATAATATATTTGGAAATTTCATGGAATTTAAGTAAATAAGGAGTTGTCTTATAAGAAAGTTTTTATTTAGGGTAACTTACTGTTGTCAGATTTTTTCTGATATCTTATTTAGATTTGTTTATGGATTGAGCAGCTTTAAGAAGAGATGTATTTTTGTGATATAGGTCAAGTTTAAGGGGACTCAATAAGAAATCTAACAGCCAATAGTTAGTATGAAGAAACTAGATTCTTGGATGGTGACATAGGGGTGGGAGAAGTTGAGAGTGACACAGAGGTGAAAATCATCAAAATAAAAATTTTAATTATAATTTTTATGTGTTAGTCACTTTTTTGTCTATTATACTTACTGTAACTGCTTAGTCTTTGGTTTTTCAATTTGTGTTTTAAAATGTGTTATTTCTACCAATTTTCTTTTTAGGAAAAATTCAGAACTATTTCATAAACAAAAGAAAGGAAAGTCTATGTCCAAATAGCAAACTTCTTGTTATAGAAAATATTCCTAATCTTGATTTAATTTTCATAGCAAAAGTCAATGGTATTCTAAATCAATGAAATCCAACTAATTAATATGTATGTGACTTCTGTCTTATTTCCTCCTAAAATTTGAGAGCCTGTTCCTCAAAAATGAGTATCTTGAACTTTGGAGATTGCATGGCACACTAGTGAATATCAGAGGACCAGAAACTGAGAAAAATAAATTCTATTCCAGGCACCAGAATACACAAATTTATGCAAGACATCTCATATCTCTGTGACTCATCATCTGAAAAATTGAAATAATAAATCCCTATTTCTTCAACAACCATCAAACACGATAGAATGCTGCATGTTATGGAAAATTTCTCCTTATCTACAAGAAATAAGTTGGTTTCCTCAAACATGTTATTTTGCCCAATGGTCTAGTTTCAGAACTGATTAGTTCTTAAAGAGATTAGTAGTTTATCTCTTGATACTTTGGCTGGTTGGTTTGAAGTAAATCGTATTTTCCTATTCACCTAAGGCACCTAAATAACCTCTTCTAAACTCTGACAATTATACTTCATATTTATAAAATGTTCGGAACTCTAACTCCTGAACATTGCACCTGGAAAGTATATGGTCAGGGAAAAAAGCGGCAACAAACCATGTAAGGGGAAACCATTTAAGAAAATATTTTTCAGAGCCCATTCGCCTCCAAGACTGGTGAATTTAAACTGGTTCACTGAAGCAGCAAATCCATTTCATCTCTCCACCAGGCATAACCTCTGCTAAATCACATGAATATTTTCTTCCCATATCTGAGTTCTGTTTCCTCTTCAGTGTATTCTTGATGACACCAAGGCACTTGAGATGTATTTCTAGTACCTTTCAATGACGAGAATGTTAAGTGTTAATTTGTCAACTCAGATTTTGCTTGCAACTTTAGTGTAACCATCAAAATATGTCAGGAAGGAAGGAAAACAAGCTGATGAGATTTGAGTACTTTATTGCATGAAGACATTTAATATTAATATAGTGGGAGACAATCAGTTTTTTTTTTTTTGTACTCTGCTGAAAAAGAGAAAGTATGTAGTTCTCAGTTCTTATTAATTTCTCCCCACAAGAAATATGAGAATAAATCTTAGCTAATTTTGATAAAATTACCTTTACCTCTCATGAGAAGTTTTTTCTTAAATTTGAAGTAGTATGTTATGTGACTTATGGTTCAGGGAAATAAAGCCACATGGCATTTTTTAAAGCTGCATTGTCGTAGACTGCAGGACTTTTAAGTTCAAGAAGAAAAATCATTCGTGGCATAAAAATATTAATAGTTATCATGTTCTAAGTATTTATTATGTGCCAGGCACCATGCAGCTTTCTATTTATTCTTTACAATAAACCCAACAGTTTTCAGTAGCATCCTCATCATGTAGGTGATAAAATTGATGTTTAAAGATTATAAATAACTTGCCTGAGATTGTGCAACCAGTAAGAGGCAGAAGTGTTTTTAACCCCAAAGTCCTCCAATACTAAAATGTATGCCTTTATTCTATCCTATACGGACACATAATCTAAATGAAAAAAAAAAAAGGATTTTTGACAACAGACTTGTTAAAACACAAACATATTAGCTAAAAAACAAATCTGTCTTCTATGCAGTAAAATAGGTAATATTCTTTTGTTGTCATTACTGATGGAAACAGAAATAAAGAGATATAAATAGGAAATTTCCCAATTACTTCTAAGCACATTCTGAATGCATTTGGTTTCTGAACAAGTGAACTCCACAATCTCCATGTTTACTTTATATTTCATCAACTTTTGTTTTTACTTTTTTATTTGTTCCAATACTTTGGATCTAATATTCTGTTACTTTATCTGACTTTTTTAGATGAATATTTAAATAATTAGTTTTCAGCTCCTCTTATTTTCTAACATGTACATTTAATGCTATTAGGCTCCCTCTTGAACAAAGCTTTCACTGCTTTCTACACAATTTTATATGTAATACTTTAATTTTTTAATAATTTTATTTTAATTTCTTCTTTGACTTACAAGTTTTATATTGTTTAATTTCTAAATATCTATGGATATCGTACTTGTACTATGATCACAGCATTTAAAGCATTTTTATATCAGTTCATGAAACCTTTCTGAGACTTGCCTGGAATATGCTCATTTTGAGAATTGTTCCTTGTATATTGATTGGTTAGCTCTACTGGTTATGAATGAAAGAGTATTAATATATCACACAATGATTATGAATTTCAGATTGCCCTTAATATCATATGATGTAGCATGTATTCATTTTCTGTGACTGCTGAAACAAATCACCAATGAAACAACACAAATGAAGTATCTTAAAACTCAGGAGATGAGCTATCTGAAATGAATCTCACTTGGCTAAGATTAAGGTGTTGTCAGTGATGTATTCCTTCTGGAGGCTACAGGGGAGAATCTCTTTCCTTGCCGTTTCCAGTTTCTAGAGGCTGCCTATGTTCTTTGCCTCCTGGTCCACATACAAAGGCTCATCTATAAAGCCTGCAAACTTTGCTCTAAATCACTCCAAACGTTGCTACCCTGTCACATTTCCTTTTCTGTCTCTGACATTCTCTCTTCTGCCTTTGCCTTCCACTTATAAAAGGACCCTTGTGATTACATTAGACCCGCCTGAGTAAATTAGACTAATGTCCTAATCTCTGATTAGCAACCTTAATTTCATCTACATCCTTAATTTCATCTATACCATAATTCTTCTTTGCCTAACATGTTCAAAGGTTCCAGGAATTAGGATGTAGACATCTTTGGGGGACCATTATTCTGCCTATTACATAAGTATTCTGGGGCCCCTACTAAAAGCATATGATGATAATCTGAGTAAATCATTCTTGAGGTCATTTCTATTACAATTTTGTTTTACCAATTGTGTAGGAAAAGGTTAAGAGCAGGCCAGGGTTGCTCAAACCCCTGTACCTGCTGAAGAAAGTCTTGTTTTCAGGATGAGGCATTGGCCTAGCCCCTGGATTATAATCTTTGAGCCCATGGAATATTTTGCCTTATTACAGTGGTGTTATATTCCTGAATCCTTGGGCCATACTGTATCTTTGTGATCTGACAAGTTTATCCTGACTATGTGATCTATGTTGAATGCCTGTTTTTGCTCTGAGGGTTGGGGTAGGGAGTAAGTAACTGAAGTCAGTCATATAGCACTGCTGGTCTATGTGAGTAACCACTAATAAAAAACCTGGACTCAGGGCTCAGGTGAGTTTTCCTGGTTAGCAACAATTTGAATGTGTTGTCACACATGGCTGCTGGGAGAATGAACCATGCCTCTGTTTGACTGTACTAGAAGAGACACTTGAAGGCTTGCTCCTAGTTTCCCCTGTATTTCTCCCATACCCCTTTTTCCCTTTGCTAATTCTAATTTGTGTTCTTTGGCTGTAATAACAATAAGCATAAGTATAACAGCTTTTGAGTTCTGTGAGTCTTTCTAGTACTTCATCAAGCTGGAGGGTGGCCTTGGGGATACCCCCACTCCCCAATATTGTGAGACTACAGAAAGTAGGGTTGGGTTCTCTGCCTCTTAGCATCAACTTCCTGCTTGACTTCTCACTCTCTCGGCCCCATTCTACTAATACACTTAGAAATCAGCAAACTCCTTAAGGGTAAAGGGGTACCATCAGGTTTACTTCCTCTCTCTTCCTTCTGAATTTTGACTCCTTAATTTCAGCTTCTTTTGTACCTTGAACTTCATTATTTCTTTCTTCCAAATCCTGTAAGACTGTTAAAATTCTGCTTAGCTAACATACTTCTTAGTTGTTGTTTCTATTCAGCTTCTCAGCTTGTCTGCACTGATTATAAATTGACAGATGTATTGTACAGCAAAGCAATGCAGAATATTGGACTCATAATGAGCTGTTTCTCTTCTCTGCCTGATTATATCAACTCAGGTGTTATCTGCCTGTTGCTCTCTGATGACCTTTGGCAGTTTTTGATGTGGAAAGGTTTATCTGATACAAGCTTGTCCGTCATAGGCAAAATTGCATATCTCCTATTCCCATCTATTTCTTCCTGTAATTTGGCTAATTCATTCCTGAGCTCATCCATTTTTTGTAATGGCTTTTCAAATGCTGCCAATATCAACAAAATATATTCTACAACCATTTGACTGTCTTTTCTTTTCCCATAGATCCCATTAGCTTCATAATCTGTTTCCCAATTTACCTTTGGTGACAGTCTCCTTACTACATTCTCAAATTGCAGTTTTTTTCCCATCTTCCATCAAATTCCTTATTCAGTGTTACATATCTTAAAGTTTTATTGGCAGTAACAGCCAATTCTTTATGCCAATTTCTGGCTTAACGTAATAAAAGTTTATTTCTCACTCATGTTACATGCTGGTTTTGTTTGAAGCTCTGTTACACGTGGTTACTCAGAAAACTAGAGTGGTGGCAGCTGATTGATCTTCCAGTTTCACTATACAAAATATGAGGTCTCCTTTTTTAACGTTGGCTAGCATTTTTGCTCATAGTACATTGATTATATTAATAACTAGTCACATGGTAAAGCCTAATTGTAAGGAGGCTGGGAAATATTATCTTCTATGTTTCTGGAAGAAAAAGAACCTGCATATTTTTTTTTTTTTTTTTTTTTTTTGAGACAGAGTCTCACTTTGTTGTCCAGGCTAGAGTGAGTGCCGTGGCATCAGCCTAGCTCACAGCAACCTCAAACTCCTGGGCTTGAGTGATCCTTCTGCCTCAGCCTCCCGAGTAGCTGGGACTACAGGCATGTGCCACCATGCCCGGCTAATTTTTTATATATATATCAGTTGGCCAATTAATTTCTTTCTATTTATAGTAGAGACGGGGTCTCGCTCTTGCTCAGGCTGGTTTTGAACTCCTGACCTTGAGCAATCCGCCCGCCTCGGCCTCCCAAGAGCTAGGATTACAGGCGTGAGCCACAGCGCCCGGCCAAGAACCTGCATATTTTTGAGTACCTTCTTATGCTAGGCTCAGTGCTAGGAGACTTACATTATTTTATTAATTATTATAACAACTGTATAGCTTAGCTATTAATAATTTTGCCCAGGCTAACGTAAGTTAATGTTTGCATGTAGGCCACATAGCTAGTTAGTGCAGCATCCTGGGTTTGAAATCAGAGTCTGACTCAGTCTAAACCTGTATATTTTTCTCTTGTATATAAAATATTTATATATCTATATAGTTTTTGTTAAATGAATATATATTATGTGTTATGGTAGGTGGTACAGTTTCATTCAGTTTTTTTTATTGAGAAAATATTGTTATTTCAGAACTTACTTCATTGGTGAAAAATATCATTAAGGAAATACCGCTATGTTATCTATCTTATATGATCTGTCATCTCTGAAATATTTAGGTCATTAACTATGAAATGTCTAATTTTGAATAAAAAATGTAGTTTATTATATCTCAAACAAGAAGCAGTACAGTTAATCAAAGCGTGCACCTAAACTATTGACACAGTTTTGCCATCTTAATTGTAGCTTGTTTATGCCAGCAGCAAAGCCTGGAGAGGAAGTGGCTATGAAATCATGAAAGGCCGTTTTCCACAGCTTGTTAAGGATGGAATATTTTTCCTTGAAAGAAGGGACCCAACGCCTGGAAGAAGTGGTATTCAGTTCATACAAGGCCTGGTGAATATGGTGGATGACAGAGAGTTTCAAGTCCAGCCTCTGCAGTTTGAGCAGTGTTGTTTGTGCAACAAGTGGTGGAGCATTGTTTTGTAAGAGGATTGGCCCATCTCTATTGACAAATCTCAGCTGCTTAATCACAAGCATCCTCATAATTTCATCCAATTGTGTACAGTAGAAAACTACTGTAATGAATTGAAAATGTTTCATGAAGCTGTAGTAGTAGATAATACCAGTGCCAGATCACCAAACAGACACCACTAGATGTTTTTCATGTTCAGTTTTGCATTGTGTTCGGCACTTCATCTTTATCCAACCATTGTGCTCAACACTTGAGATTGTCAAAAAAGAATCCATTTTCATCACACATAACAATACAGTGTAGAAATGGTTTGCCTTTATGTTATGACAGCAAAGAAAGTCAAGCTTCAAGACAATTTCTCTTTGGAGCTTGTTTAATTCATGTGGGACCCATCTACCCAGCTTCTTGACCTGGCTCATTTGCTTCAAATGGTCCAATATTGTGGGAAGAGTAAGGTCAAACCTTGTTGCTAATTCATGCATAGGTTAAGATAGATTCGCTTTCACCACAGCTTTCAGCTCATCATCATCCACCTTGGTTTCAGGTCGCCCACATGGTTCATTTTCAAGATTAAAATCACCAGAATGGAACTTCTCAAGCCATTGATGTACTGTGCATTCATTAGCCACTTCCTTCCCAAACCCTTCTTTGATATTTCTAGTTGTCTGTGCTGCATTGGTTCCATGACAGAACACATATTCGAAAATAACATGAATTTTTGACTTATCCATGGTTTCACAAAAATTGCTCTAAAAAAACAATTTGAAATATAATCACAACAAAACCATGCATTTGAAAGCATGAGGATGTACCTTCACAATAAAAGTAAATCAAGTGTCAAAGTGAAATGTCAGAGATATCAACTGTCAAACTTCAGGAAAATAGACATCTCATACTTAATAACCTAATGTATCATCTGCCATGTCTTTTAACTGAATAACTACTAGCTCAAGAGAGCTTCATTCTGTAATTGGTTACTCACATTTATCTGTCATTTATTTATCTATCATCTTCATTGTCACCACCATCATCATTTTCTAATATCTATGACGTTAGAAGTGGAATCTGTCTTCTGTGGCAAATGTATCTATTAGTATGAGTTTGTAGTTTGGAAGTAGGTATAGTAGAGAACTACTCACTCTGCTTAATAAAAATAAAGTGTTTATTTTATGAATAACCTTGACACACCTCATATGAGATTTTCAGTATCAGTAGTATGGTATTGCAATAAACTATGATTGGCACGATGCATGTTTTCATGGTAAAATAATAAAGCTATTCTGCTTAAAAAATGAGTCCTGAAAGAAGACACAGATTGTCTGACTTAGTTGAATATTTTACATGAGGTAAGACTGTGGCTTATGAACATATTTCAAGAAATCTCTATCTAATTTTCATGGAATGTTAACATAAAGTGTGGGAGAGATGCAATCTGACACATAGAAACAAGTGATATCTAAGACTATTCCCCTTAAACTTTCATAATTTATGTCAAAGTACAGTTGTACTATTATATCAAAGCCTAAAATATGAAATCAGAAATTAAGATGAAATGCATTTAGTTTGTATATTGGGAAGTAAGTAGATTGACTATCATATGCCAGACACTGTGCTATAATCTGATGTCTCATATCTATTTAAAGGAAATTGGTAAATTTGAATTTAAATTTAAACTTGAATTTAAAAATGGGTACATTTACTTTCTATTTTTATGTCATTATGAACAATCCCCACATATCAGCACCTCTTAAGCTTCTAAAATAAACAAGAAGTGTTTCTAAAAGATGAGAATATTAAGTTCAAAGAAAGGTGAAGGAAGTTTCACTGAAAAATTAATCTTATGTCAAGAGAGTCCTTGGAAAGAAAAATGGAAAATCACTGCTGCTATCACCCTTCCAGGATGGTAATAAAAAGATGTTCATAATCTTGGAATTAACCTGCTGTGAAGAGGGTCTTGATTATCAGGTGTTTTTATAACCATTTTTTAAAGAAAAATATTTATAACTTTGTGTGTTTTCCCTCTGAAATGGTTATACTTTCCCTGCTAATTTTGAAGCCCTACTGGTTCCCTTTTATCATTCAAACTGGGCACAGCAGAGAATGATTGTCAATAAAACAGCAATTTGTCTTTTGAACAGCACACACATAACAGCTCTTTGCTGCCACTAGCTATTGATTGCAGCCTGAAGGGTTTGCCCCTTCTTTTCAAAAGTCTTAAGACCATTGCTTCCTATTATTAACAAGGCTAAATCCCACTTCATTCCTTTTGCATAAATCTCACTACATATAAGACTGAAAGCTTATGTTTCTTTCTTCTTGATATTACACTCCATTGTTATTAGAGAATTATAGAAACTTGAGTTTTCTTAGTAGATTGTTATTGCAATAGTTTTTTTTTTTCATTTGTTTGCTTTAAAAAATTACTTCTAAATTACAAACTCAGATTTGAAAAGGGCCATCTGGGTGTTTATATATATTTTAAGGAAAGGCATGAGATCTTTTGATCTGGAAATGAGTCAGGCATGATAATCTAGGAAATGCTGTGGTAATGAACATCTCCTAGATCTTAAGCACTTATAATAGCAAAGATTTATTTCTTGCACACATAGTATGTCCATCATGAGCTACCTGCAAGCTCAGCTCCTTGTCTTCCTCATTCCAGGAGCCAGGATAATGTAATAATCACAACCTGAAATATTTAAAGTTGCATGTCACAGCAAAAGAAAACATTGTATAGATGCACTGGTTCTTAAAGCTTCCTTCTGGTAGTGACATATGACATTCCTGCTCACATCTTCATTGACCAAAGAGAGATTCATAGTTATGTCAAAATCCAAGGGCACAAAAATTCAATCCTGCCATATTCTCAAAAATAGAAGAAACAAAATATTTGTTAATATACCCAACAACCTCCACAGAACTCATATACACATTTGGTGTAGTTTAAGGATTTTTTTCATGAGGAATTTGTGACTTAGGGAATTTTTTTCTAGGTTCTGCACATTCTCTGATTTTATGGAAGAAATATTTAGAATTTATGTAAAGAAGTCTATAATGTACATAGACTGTAATAAGCTTTTTTGACAAAGCAGCATCTGTTTAATGTCCTGACAGCCAAGCTTTCCAATATGAGCACCATTATCTTGTTATAGTTACTCATAAGGTTAATCTGGTATTGACAATAACACTAATTTTTAAAGGAAGAGTTTTACTTGGAACTTTAATGACCCTAAAGGATTAATGGAGAATTATTAAACATAGAGTTTATAATGGGAACCATGCACAGTTTAAGCTTGGTTTACTGAGCCAGTTAATTTGATATAAGCTTTAAATAATAACACAAGTTAACTAAGTCTTCTTTAAAATTTCAAATTTCATAAATCCAAGTTTGCAAATTCAAAAACCTCTCCAGACTGGAAGTATTTCAGAGTAATTTGTGTAACTCTTCTTTGGATATTATGGTACTGCACAATTTTCCCAAAACTGATGCTGTTTGAGTTGAAAAAAATTTTTAGTCTAAGTTCAGCAGTTCTCAAATTTGGTTGAATATTAGAGAATCCAAGGGAACTTAATCAACTTTTTCCTTGAATTTATAGCTCAAGAAATTCCAAGTGAGTGGATTTTAGATGGAGCCTGGAGATGCTGATGTAATTCTATCTTTAACTAAATATGTCAAATATTCTTGAAGATATACACTAACTAATTATTGGATATCTACTCCTGTAAATGGACAAACTAAGTCTCATGCAAGTAGCAAGCAAAGAGATTAGGAATATTAGAGTGAGACAGAGGCTATCCTGACTTTGTTATTACTAAGAGTGAGTTTGGACAAACTAGAGCATTGTCTTTTAAGGCTCATGCCAGAAGTGCATAATATATGTAATTCATATAACACATTTCTTTGCACAGATGTTAAATAATATTGGCTTATATTGTAGTAGTTCTTTTGGTTTATTAGTATTGTTTTTGCAATTTTTACTCCTGATTGTATCTTAATTAGGCTTTTTGTAACTTTTGACATTAAATTTAAATTTAATAAATACAAGAAGAAAAATATCAGAAATTTTTTTACATTACATAAGAATTCTTTGACTTTTGGGTTGATGCTAATTAAAATAAAATTTTTTAAAGTCATTTTCTAGGTCATTTTGGCATTATATTTCAAAATGAATTGTGAATTACGGGGGTAAAATTCTTCTAATATTGCTCCTTTAGAAACATTTCCTGGGAGGGGCAAAGATGGAGGTCTAGAAGCAGCCTGTACGTGCCACTGTCATGGAGAAGATCAAAAGTGACAAGCAGATATTCACTTTCATATCGATCTTCTAGGAGAGAGCAAAGGGAATCAATATAGAGGTGATGGGAGGCTCCCAAAGTGAAGGAGAGGGAAGTGTGGTGGCCCGCTCAGCAAGGATCAGAGGTACACAAAGAAGGCACTTACATTTGGGGAAGGGACAGAGGAGAGAACCCTGGAGGTCTATGCTTTCTCTATGGACACTGTAGTCAGAGCTGCAGGAAGGCCCCTCTACCGCAGCAGGCTGCTGGACTGACACACGGACCAGACTACAGACTGTACAGTGGCATCACTCTATAAAGAAGTCACAGTGGGTCTCACTGGATTCACGAACCTGGGTGCAAAGGCTGGCACATGTTAAGGTCCCAGTCCCAGAGCACTGTGTCTATCTGGGGACAACATCCATCACTGCTGCCTCTCCATTGCCCCTGCCTAGCCTGGGAAAGAGTGGAGAGGCCAGGTACTCTCATGCACCCCAATTTCTGCTGGGGCACTCAGACAGAGGTGGCTCCCATGGAACCAGCACTGTGGCTGCCTCCTGAGTGCCCTGCCAAGCCACTGCAGGCACGGCACCCAGATGGAGAGTGTACCTGTGATCTCAGGCACCTGCCACAGCCATCTGGGTGGCACAGCCACTGCTGCTATATATTTACTGTTTTCAAGAAGCCCATTTGACTCATAAACATTTCCATAGGCTACTCTTGGTAAAAGGCTGGAAAAATATTTCAAGCAAATAGAAATGAAAAACAAGCAGGAGTAGCTATTCTCATATCAGATAAAAAAGACTTTAAATCAACAATGGTGAGAAAAAAAGCAAAGATAGTTATTATATAATGATAAAAGGAGCAATTTTAACAAGAAGATATATCAATCCTAAATATATATGCACCTAACACAGGAACTCCCAGATTCATAGAACAAATTCCACTAGATCTAAGGAAAGACATAAACAGCAGCATCCTAATAGTCAGGGACTTTAATAGTCCACTGGGAGAACTGGACAGATCATGAAGGCAGAAAATCATCAAAGAAACACAGGACTTAAATGGGATCCCTAAAGACAAACACAAACACAATTGTTTTCCATCTCCTTCCTGAAATCTCATTATCTATATCAGAAAAGAAGACTGAAGAATGTAGCCATACATATATGTATTTTTCACAAGATAATATCTATGTCTTGGAACTCATTTAAATTTCAAAGAAAATTATTTACAAGTTAATTTCTGTCCCCCAGTTCCATTCATTTTCCCTAATGATCATTTCCTGATCCTCAAAAGAATTATCTACATTACCCATCTCGCCCACCCCTACAAAGAAGGGTATTTAAATTTCTGCACATTGGATTATTGGGTAAGCATTCTCCTATGATTCTCCTGGGCTATGCACATCAAAATACATTTTGTATGCCTTTTCTCTTATTAATTTGTCTTTTTTCAGTTGATTTTCATTGAAATTTCAGAGTGCAAAGGGGATGCTTTATCTTGGCCCCTATAACTGCCTTTCTAAAATTTGTTTTATCAGACACAATCTTCATACATACAAATAAAGGATATCTTATCAATGATAGTTCCTCAAATAATTCAAAAATACTTATTTATTATATAATGCAGTTGAAGTAACATATCCACTTGAAATACTTTAAAATGTTTTTGTAGAAAAAAACATTATAAAGTTAATATTTTCATTTTCGTAAGTTCAAGAGCTTAAGGAAAAGCAGTTTTAGCTGGAAAATCATGGAAACTTTCTGGGAGATTTTTAAAAGACTTGGTGGGGAAAGGCTGTCCGTTCAAAATACGCAGATCTCTTTTACCTAATTGCAGATGTAGCACTTGATCTGACAGCAGCCCTGATTAGAGTTATAAACTGAACAGAGAAAATGCTGGAGATGGGCAGAGAAAGGAAGCTTGGATAGGTTGGACTAAGGGAGGCAAGCAGACAGTGGAAGGAAATTGATTTTCTGATGAAATTGGTATGAGTTAGGGAACAGAGCACAAGCATTAAAGAGGATGTGTGTCCGTGTGAGAAGTATTGCCAGAGCAGATCAGTCAGGAAAGATCCAAAGTTAGGAAGAATGTCAGGCAAGCTAAATCCCTGTCTGGACTGACTATCTGGAAACAGTGTTCTGGGTATTGGAAGAGGTGCATTGAGAGAACCGTTACTGAAAAGTCAGCACTTGTTCATCATGTTGAATCAGAAGAACGAGGACAAGTGTTTTGGGGAGGAAGAAAGAGATTAACATTGCCAGCAAAGGAGGAAAAATGGCAGATCTTCTCATCTCAAAATACAAATTTCCTGAACATAGGCAGAAATACAGAGCTTTTAAAGGGAGGGCCCCTCAGTTGTAGGCTATTGTGGGTATTAGTCTAATTATCCCATCTCTGCCAAAGACAAAGCCTGTGAATTCCACCAGCCACTCACCTGGGGGCACCTGGGATAAGAACAAAAGGCCTTTTCCTTATTCTTCCTTACCACTGGCCTGAGGCCAGGGTGCAGGTTTCAGTTCTCAAAAAGAGTAGGGGAAGTTTCAAAGAGACAGAAAATATTTTTGCATTTTTTTTCCAGGTCATTCCCTCTCTTACATATTCCCTATTCTCAATATTTCCCTTCCATATCTATGGAAGGAGGGGCAATTACTCTGTTACAGATGGATATGGAAAACTGACTAGTGCTGTATGTACCTAGATTTTTCTGAGTCAGGAGCCTATAACTCAATGAAGATCTGTATAGGGGTTTAATGGCTCTGATCTATCTTTTAGAATATAATTGACTGAGTTCTTATATTTTATGAGGAATATCTACACATGTTCTTATCTTAGAGTAGACTTAAAATATTTTTAATGATAAACAAATACTTTTGCTGCTAAAAATCAGTGCAAAAATAACAGATCTGTGACTTTCTCGAGGGTCCATAATCTTTGGTTCTAAACCTGAGAATGTAACCTAGGTTTCCTGACACCACATCCAGAGCACTCCTTTTATTTTACAGTTATATTTCTTCCATTCTAAACCTTTTTTTAAGGTAAAAAACTGTATGGCATACTGAAAAGGACACTGAATTTGTCAAATGCTTTGACATATGAGCCATTTATTATATCATGAAAGAGATAATTTATTTCAATTAAGATCTTATAATTTATGGAATGGATACCCTAAACTCATAGATATTTGTTGGAGGAATTAAGGAGGTAAGCAATTTATGTTAAATGCTAAACATAATGCCCAATATACAGCAAGTACTTAATCCATGGTAGCTATTGTTAATTTTTTGTATTTGCTTTCAGTGTCAGAATTGTTATTTGATTTCTTGTTGTAGCAGCTAAAAAAACAAAAGAATTTATACTTCTTGGGTTGCATTTTTCAATGTGAGAAGGCAGTAAATAGATGCATCTCCTGGGACACATTCTCCTTTATTCCTGCCTTTAGTTCAGTCTCATAGATTCTATCTTCCAGAGATATTTTAGGAGATAAGTGTATCAAAACACAAACATAAAGAAGAGCCTCTCCTACAGACAAGTTTAAAATTAAATTTGGAGAATAGTTGCAGCTATACAAATTTCCCTTGGGCTAGCTAACTTAGAAAAGGCATTAAAAAGAAAATACATGAAATTGAGAAATTTTAGTAATTATTTCTAGAAATTCCTCTGTACCATAGAACATGGGTTGGCAAATGCTTTCTGTTAGAGAGAGAGAATGGAGGAAGGCACTGAAAGGCATAAACTTCTAGCTGCCTCCACAAAATCCATTCTTTTCTTCCTTACTAATAGAAATAAGAAGAATTTGGCTGACTTTCCTTATAGTTGGTGATGGCCATTTTGCACAGGTCTAGCCAGTAGGATATATGTGAAAATTACTGGAAAACCTTCCCATAAAGCTTTTTAAAGGGAGATTATTTTTCTGGCATAGACCTTTCTTTATACCATTGCCTCACCTTCCTTCCTCTTGTGTCAACTAAAGGAAGAATCACAAGGTACATAAATTTGGAGAGGAGAACTTTGTTTATTACAAAAGGTTGCAGCCTACAGTCTGGTTACCTCTCAGGCTGGGAAGTGTAGCCTCCAGCAGAAATTGAAGCAAGCACTTTGAGAGAAGGAAGGGTGAGACAAAAATTTATGCTGAAAGAGTCAACTAAGTATACATATTCAACAGGTTTTACCAGTAGCTATGAATATTCATGAAGGGACATATATATGCCTAGTAAGTAAACATACATGTTGCATTTATCACATATTCACTTTGTGGTGGAGACTTAACATTTAAATGTATTAAAATTAGGCTCTATACATCAAAAGGTGAAACAGAGAGCACAGAGAAATCCTGTGTACAGCCTCTGTGAACTGGCTGAGACCAGACCAAGGACAGTGGTCTCTTACTGTAACTGGGTTCAAGCTTGTTCCACTCACTGCAGTATAGCCAATAAGTTGAGAGGCAAGGAGTTGGGGCAAGAAAAAGGCAACTTTTATTCAGAGAGCCAGCAGACCAAGAAGATGGTGGACTAATGTCCTAAAAAACCATCTTAAGTTAGTATGAACTGTTGGCTCCTTTTTATCTTAAGGGAAAGAAAAGAGGAGATTGGGTTGCAATAGGTAACTGAGGACAGCAGACATCTGGGTATTGGTTAAGGTTTTTGGAATTTGTAAAACTCTTTTGCTCTTGGTCGGTTAACTTTGGAGGACAAAGGGCCGGATGTTCCTAAAAATCTTTAAGATAGCATTGCTGCGTGTGTGTGTGTGTGTGTGTGTGTGAGTGTGTGTGTGTGTGTGTGTGTGTACTTTTCTTATCTTACTGGTAGTTAGTTTTGGAAAAGGAATGATTGTCATCTTTCTTCTAGCTTACATGCAGAACTTAGTAGAAGCTTTTAACCTAAAGGATATTACCACAGGATGTCAGAGGCAAAATGGAGCTGGTCATGCTAAGCTTCCCTTCTACTGTTACATTATCCAGAAAGAATGCTGGTCATTGCATAAATCAGCAGTGGAGCAAATCTTTGAAAAGGGCTGGTTTTTGTTTATCTCTTAGACAAGAAAGCCTAATAGCAGTTAGTGAGGGAGTGGGTATAATGAGGTGTGTCTGACCTCTTGCCCCATCGTGGCCAGGAATTCAGTTTTTAAGTCTTCTCTGGAATCCCCTTGGCCAAGAGGGTATCCATTCAGTTAGATGGAGTGCTTAGTATTTTATTTTTATTACTCACTTGGAACACATTTATAATGGCTAGAGCTCTAGCAGTCATCTTGGACCATGAGTTATATTTGAGAAGAGAATCCATGTGCTTAGGATGGCTTAGCAGAAAGAGAGAAGTAGCCTTGGTCTCTGGATATGGAGTTGCCAAACCTTCATGAGGCTGCAATAGGTGCAGAAAAAAAATAATTTCCCCTCTACTAAGTTCTTAACTGGGATCCTTGTGACAAAAGATAGATTAACAAGAGTAAAACAGACAAATATTTATTAATATGTATATCTCATGGATACATGGGAGATAACCAGAGGAAAATGGGTAAATCTCATAGCTTAGCATTGAGCGTTAATGCCATCTTTAGATAAAGAAAAAAGGGAGGGGACTGTAGGGAAGGCCGGTTATGGGGAAGTGTTCAGGAAATGTATGATAAATTTGAGTAAAGTTTGTTATGCAGATTAAAGTCTACTTTCTCCATTGATATGATTTTTCTGTGATTTAGTTATCTTTCTGAGAGACATACTCTTACAAATGGAGAGTTCCTTTATAAATGTAAATTTTTCCTACAAAAAAAGGAACTTTTAGACTGCTTTCAAACTGTGTCTGAAGTTTCTCAAAATAATTAGCTCAAAATAATCTTATGCAATTGGACATGTTTGGGGGTGGCATGTTCTGGTCTCCTATACTGCCTATATCTGGAAAACATTAAATTTTGATCTTATTGAATTTTCTGTTAATTTCATTCTCTATTACTGTCATATGAAACTCATAAAAAGAGGGGGAGGAAAGTAAGAGAGTGTTGGCAAAAGAAAAAGGGAGATAAAGAGATCGGTAGCATGAGAAAGATGCCAAGGTCTGAGCAAATAGTGATAGGACTAGAGAAAGAGGGAAAATCTTAGGTAACAACAGAAAGAGGATCAGAGAAGGAAGAGAGAAGTGAGAATAAAGTGAGGAAATAAAAGTGAGACTCACTTTGTACTTATGGACATTTCAGACACAAGTTGGTATAATTTTCTGCTTGGGCTTTTTTGATTTATGTTTCTGTCGCTTAAAACCAAAGCATCTTATCTAGGTTACTGTTTTCTGTAATTCTCCACTTTCTTTATATGCCTTCAATCTCATCTTCTATAGGACAGTTAAGATCTTTAAAGAAAGTTATCATATAAAATATTTTAATTTTTACTTCATTCCTTGGATACAACCTGATGTAGTGATGAACATATATTTGAAATCCACTCAATATTTTACAAAAATAAATTTCAGTAATTTTATTTGACACTTAATACATTATATAATGCTATATGTTTTATTTTACTAAAGGTATTACATATAGAAATTTGATATAGTGAGTAAATAATTTCAAAGAAGCACAAAGCAGTTTACTCACAGTACAAATATATTGTGATTACTCTATAGGGATCATGCTTATAAATTATATTTATGTGAAAGTAAAACATGTTTGATGGTAAAAAATTATCTCTCAATTTTGGTCTCTAAACAATTCTGGATTTTCTTTTTTTAAGAGACAGAGTCTTGGTTTTGCACCCAGGCTGGAATGTAGTGGCATGATCATAGCTCACTACAGCCTTGAACTCTTGGGCTCGAGGGATCCTCCTGCCTCAGCCTTCTGAGTAGCTGAGACTACAGTTATATGCCACCATCCCAATCTAATAGACTATTTTTAGAAAACAGTAGGTTTCTTTTAAAAATATGTTTTGAAACATAAATGTGTTCAACAGCTTAAATATATTTAATTATTAGCAAAAATACAATTTCTTTGGTTTTTATAATATTTGAAATAGAGTTTATATTTTTTTCCCTACCAGTTAAGGTACACAAAACTCTATATGAAATGAGATTTCTAGTAATTTCTAAGGATCAGATTTTACAAAATGTTGCCAGAGAAAACAAAGTAAGTTTGTATGAACAGCTGGTATTTTCATTGAGGGGTGCCTCAATAAAGGAGAAGATATATTATTTGCCACCTGCTTACAATGGTACAACTTGGATTCTTAGAAACAAACTACTAATGATGGAGAATGTCATGATTTTTTCTTCATCAGGAGGTGGGAAAAACTGTCTCACTGTGTGGTCAATGTTGACTCACCCAAGGGTAAAAGATAATATAAGGAGTGTTGTTCCAAAGTGGGCAAGCTGCCAATTAGTATGATACTCTTTTATCTCTGCACATTATTAATTGACAGATATAAAAGAACTCACTGAATACAAAGACCATATCTTTTCAGAAAAAAACAAGGATTAACATTCATTGTAGGCACAAGCAGTGATTACAGGCAGAAGAAATGATATTTCTAAAACATCACACAATGTTTAAACAAACATTTTAATGAAAACTTCTCATATCTTTGTAGAATGTGTTTGTGCAGGTTGATTTAAACTAATCAGGAGAATGTCACATTGGAATAATACTGTTTGAAGAGGAAACAGAAGTTATTCATCCAACATTTCTTCATAGCCAGACTTTTGAGGGAAAGCTCTAGATTTGGAGTTAATATCTTAGTTTTAAATTTCAGATTTGCCACTTTATAATTGTGTGACTTTGGTTAAGTCATTTAAGTTTGTCACATAAAATAGTTTACCTAACCTGCTAAGCCTGAACTTTTTTATATGTAGAATAACAAAGAGAGTTAGTGTGTTCACCTCTCCAGTTGATATCAATAGAGGAGAAAACTTTATATGCAAATGTAAGTAATACAACAGGATAAAAAATTTTAAGTTTCTTATATACCCTGTATTGTCGCCTAAGTCAACAACGTATTTTTGTTTGCCTTACTGGGAATATATATCCTAAAAGTTCCTCCTTACTGGCCATTAGTAGAATTTTCAGGAGTCCATTTCAGGGTTTCAATCAATCAACTATTTGTTAAGAATTTACATAATCCTAGTGTTTTTGGGTTAGCCTCTTAAATTGTTTGTGCCAGTTGGGATATTAAGAATAATAGTTATGAATATACTGTAGCACATATTCTTCCCCATTTTGAAAGGTATAACTGATAATTTGTTTCCTTTTCTATGTTTTTGCTTTGCTTAATGAAAACATCCCCTAAAATAAACACACACAAACAGAAACCTTCTGTTGGAAGGTGTAAATACATAATCAAGAATGTAACTGCTTCTTGAAATGCCAAATATATGTCACATTCTCCCACTCCTATCTTCCCTTAGGGTGTTCATTCTCAGAAATAAATGAAAAGCCAGTCAAGGTCTCAGATTTAATATCAATATTCTACTCAGACTCAAATATCTGCACATTGGGCCTAAGTAGGCATGTATAAGCTCATGTATTTCCTTTTATGAAACAATCATATTGTAACTTTTAGCTTTTATATTATATATTTCAGCAATCATCAGAACATCAGAGAATGACTCTTCAATGTTTCCTCATAATGAAAAATATCTATATATAAACAGTTAACCTTAAATCCCATGTCTGCATATCTAGATATGTGACAAAAATGTATGACACACGTATGACACAGAAATCAGATGCATAGATAAGAGACTGCTTTTTGGTTTGCTGTCATATCTTAACAGTATATAGATATACCTCATAAATTCTTCATGTGAGTTATGAGAAAAAGTGTTATTGTTTCATTGGATATTTGGTAATTCACATGCAAATTATGACTTTGTTAACTTAAATAATAAGTGACAGAAAATGAAAGTCACAGTGTGTTGAGGTTTATTAAGCCAAGATCTTGAGGATGCACCTGAGAAATGCACAGCCCACAAGTATCTTGTGGACTGGGCTCTCTGGAGAAGACGCTGAGAACTGTTAAAACATTTAAAGGAAAAAGAGGGTGCACAGAAAAAAAGGAGGGGTGAAGGAGGTGACCAGTGAGACCATTGGTCATATTCTTGTGAAGTTCTTTTTGGTGCTCAGCAAATCTACATCAGATAAGACGAACATTCAAAAAAGGGAGTAGAGGAAATAATCAATGTTGTAATATTCTCAGGATGGATGGAAGATTTGTTCATATGTCTTCCCTGGTTTGCACTTGTGAAGATAACATTTAAGAGTTTATCTAGGCTACAGTCCTAAGGTTATAATTGGAACACACTCATTTTATAGGAGCTGCATATATTGAAAGAGAGTGTTTTTTTTAGGATTGAAGGAAATAAGAAATATTTTACCCCCAAATACATGTCTTTATCATAATTTGAGATGGCTGTGGGCAAATAAGAATAAGTATGGGAGTCTAGGCGGGGAAGCTTGCAGAGAAATTTGTATCTGTAGTGAATATCTGTTAAATGCAGCCAGGCCCTGCCTATTTGGTCTGGGACAGGTTCACTGAGAGTCTGACACCCTTCAAGATCTGAATGAAACATTCCCTAAGGCCCCTTATCTTGAAGCTTCTCTACATAACAAGACTGCTAGGGGGCTTATACTGTGGGCTGAGAAAAAATTCTTGAATGAAAGATTAAGACAGGTTTTAAAGCAAGAAGTTTATTTTACTTTCCAAGGGAGGAAAGGGCACAGCATGAAAGAAAGAAGAAATGTCGGCCTCGAGGATTAGTAGCTTTCACTTTTTATGGGAGTTATAGAGAGCAAAGCAGCTATTATTGCAAAAGGCAGTTTGTTTTCCAGAGCAGTTGCTTATCTGACTTCTTGGAATGCAGTCTGGCAGATCCTGAGGATGGCTGCATGTCCTTTTTCTGTTTGTTCAGTACTCTTCAGTTTTGCAAAATAAGCTCTTAGTTAAGTCACAGGTGGCCAAGCAAGAAGCAAGCAATGGGGGCCAGCACACTGTTGTGTGCAGTGATGTTTTTATGTTAGGTGATTTACTAGCAATGTCATGCTTTCAAAGATTACTTTGCCAGCAAGGCTTCCATTCTCCCTCCCGTACCCTGTCCACCAAAAACCAACCAACCAACAAACAAACAAAAACCAGACCAAAAGAAAACAACAACAACAAAAAACCTTGTTTATTCATTTTCTAAGCCCCTTCATTTCTTAAAAAGAGGACCCCTGTACTTCATTGGGGAGATGATGGCAGTGCTTGTGTGACTCAGTTCTCTCTTTCAGCATAATGAATTTTAGGGGAGGTCCTGTGAGTTTTGTTTTTCCTTCATAAATTAAATGGGATATTAAACTGAATCTTTTTCTCAATACTGTCACCACCCATAGCAACTTTCCTAAGTTTTCATGAAAAAAAGCAAAGTGAATACATATATGAATCTGTCTTACAGAATCCAAGAAAATGGCATTAGCCTCATGTTATCTACAATGTCTAAAGTCCAGGTCAAAGAAGTGAAATTTCATAAAAGTAACTAGATTACCCTTTCCACTTTTACAGCATTTTTCATTTCTTTTCAGTTAGGTGCCTTCTCCTACTCCATTGATATAACAATCTTGTCCTCATCATAATCAATGAGTAAGGAATCATCTGTAGACACACTCTATTGTTCTGAAACAACCCTTTATAAAATTAATAAAGGGCCACAAGGTGAGAACTGTGGTAGGGGAAATATATATATATATATATATATATATATATATATATAACCAGCCATTGTTCCCTAACTTCCTTTTCAACAATTGCTTACTAGTCAGGGGACATATAGCTGATATTCATAAAGATTCTTAGCTTTATTCATTGCCCCCATAGATAACAACACCCTTGTGAAACCTAAGGCTAGTTTTTGAGATATCTTTCAGGCCCTGCATTCCAGTGAAAAGGCTGACCCACTCCAACCAGTGGCCCATACTGAGGAACTGAGTCAACTGGTCTTGTGACCCCCACCCAAGAACTGACTCAGCAAAAAAGATAATTTCTATACCACTATGGTTCTTTTCCGAACCCAGTCAATTAGCAGACCCAACTGCCTAGCCCTTCATTTGCCAAACTATCTTTAAATAGTCTTTCTCCCAGATTCTCAGGGAAATGTATTTGAGAACTTCATCTTGTTTCCTCACATGGTGCCTGTGATATTAAACTCTTTCTCTGCTGTAAACCCCTGCTGTCTCAGTGTATTGGCTTCCTTTTGAGTAGCAGGCAATGAACCTGGTGAGGCTGTAACAATTCCCTCCAGTTTTTCCTTCCTTCCTAGAAATGGATTCAGAGAGAATAGATTGGAGTTTCTATTTAACCACAAAATACTTAGTTTTTTTCTATACTCCTATCTATATTAAATGAATGAAGATAAAACATATCTACAGTGGAACAAAAAGTCCTCAAACTTGTCTTCCCAGGATAACTTTTTGTATAAAGACCATTTTTGAATATTAATCCTTTGATTTATACCTAAGTTCTTTCCATAACTTCCATCTCTAATTTCTATTCATTTTATTGTATAAAATTTTCTCACTGTATAATAATCATATAAATAGGCTTGTAGTCAATATAGTATAAATTAGTTCATGTTTCATTTAGTCTTTACTGAGTTCTTGGCTATATTTAGTCATGTTGCAGATGTGATTATAGCTCCTATTACTCCTATAATTGCAAGACACAAATCATTTCATAGCTTTATGCTTGTTTTGTTTATTTTTTTCTACACTGTAGAAATTGTAGAAGATGTATATACTGTAAATTTTTCTCTGAAATTTCTAACCTAGCTTATGGTTCTTTTTATAGTTTTCACTTTTTGTGGAAATGATGTACACATGTAGTTTAAAAAGTCATAGTTTATATTAAAGACTTAAAATTAAATCCAACAATTTTATGTTCCCCATATCTCCAACATTAATTCTCTATCCCCAAAAACATTTACATTCATTCTCCTAAATAATATTTCTCTTCTATTTTCTGATTTTTCAGTTTTAGATATTATATGTTGCAGGAGTGCAGGAAATTTCACCCCAAAATATGACTGCTTGAGATAAAGTGTATTTTGAATTAAAGACCTTTAGAGACAAACAGGCATTGGAAGGCGCTTTCCCTCTATGTCCATAAAGATCAGACAGACCCATCAAGAACAATTGTCTTTTCTCTCCTTCCCTGTTATCTCATTATCTATTGCAAAAAAGAAGGTCAAGAATTATTATTTTCAAAATAATGCCTGTCTGTCAGGTTAATTTCATTTCCAAAGAGAATTATTTGCCATTCAATCTGTTTTCCCCCATCCATTCATTCTCCCAAGTATCTATTCATCCTCCCTAGCAATTATCTATTGTTTCTCAATAAAATTACCTATATTTCTTATTTCCTTCCCCCTTCCATCGCTTCAGAATGGGGGAAGGAAATGAAGATATGCAAGTATTTGAGTCTGATTGGAATATCTTTGATTCTACCTGTGCAGATGGCAACAATAAAATTTGCCAAAAAGAGAAAATAGATTTTCTCTTATTAATCTGGCTTTATTGTGAGTTGATTTTTTGAGGGTAGAGGGGAAGCTTTTCCTTCACCTCAACATATTGATATCTTACTCTGGAATAGGATTATATAACTCAAATATGTTCCTCTCCCAATAGTCTAACACTTCATGTGCTCCAATTTTCTCCATATAATTCTAATATACTATTTTCTTAGAGTAATATGTATATCTATTATTAATATAACTATGTAATTTGTATTCACATTTGAACCATATGATATACTATGATTATATGCCATTTTCTGTACTTTTTAATTGTCTTGATGTTAATTGCCTTATTTCCTCATTTCCAAATATTTGATGTTCTAACAAATTCTAAAAATAGCCACTAAAATTGTAAAAATCTTCTTTAAGTATATTCAAACAATTATTTTTTCAGCTTGCTTTCCTTTTTTCTTTCTTTCTTTTTTCTTTCTTTTTCTTTCCTTTCTTTCTTTCTTTCTTTCTTTCTTTCTTTCTTTCTTTCTTTCTTTCTTTCTTTCTTTCTTTCTTTCTTTCTTTCTTCTCTTCTGTCTCTCGGTCTCACTCTCTCTCTCTCCTCCCTCCTTTTTTCCATGTTTTTCTGGACATATATCTCTTGAATTCCTTCATACTCCTATAAGAGTCTCTAAATCCTTAGGCTCAAATGGTTTTAACAAAATGCTTATGTTTTGTTAGCAAAATTCCTGTAAATCTGCACTAAAACCAAGATTCTCAATGCTTATTGAGAAGTTAATTTTATAACTATGTATTTAATGTTTTGGTTTTCACTGTTATGTTGCCTAAAGGGTTTTAAAGAGTTGATGAGCACCTGTGCACCTCCATTCCCATCTGCCTTAAAATGTTTAGTTGGTTGTAAGCCTTTTGGCTCTATCCTCCTTGGCCATAAGCCTGGATGGACCCAGGGCAGGTAGCCATACCCAGCCATGATGGGACAAAATAAAAGTTTGGCCATCAATGCTGACCCTGGCAAATTTCAGTCAAAAGGGAAAATATAAAATGAAATAAAATCCTACCCCCTCCTCCGCCCCCCCCCCCCCCGTCACCAACTAAATGAATTCCCTCTTGGCCAAGGGTACTCCAGAAAAACCTTAAAACTGGCTTTCTGGCCATGAGGAGAAGGGAGGTCAAACATGCTTCATTATACCCCCTCCCTTTTAGAATTTAGCATTAAAATTAAAATAGAAATCATAAGACTGGTACCTCGATACTCTTAATGTGTTAGCATCCCTCCCTTATCTCTAGCCCAGATATTCACCTGGGAAGATAATAGTCTGGTTAATATATCCTGAACAATCACCACTTAATCTTTTGGTGAGCCTTATTATGAACAACAAAAGCCTGGAGACAAACTGCAGATGGTAATCATCCGAGGGTATGAACAGCTGGGACTGAAACCTGGTGAAAAGCAAGTCTACCTTAGACTAATGAGAGAAAAATTTTGCTCCTCTAACACAGGAACTGGAAAGGTTCATGTACAGCAGCAAATAGCTCCAGAAGATGGACCTTTACCCTTCAGCAGCCCTCAAAAATGACAATCAAATAGAGGAGGGATTTTAACACCAGGTTGGTTCCAGTAAAGCATATGGAAAAACTTTTAACAGTTTTTTTGTACTCTTTTATTTCTTTAAACAACTTTTCTTTAGTATTTATTATCTAGAAGCACAGCTATCCAAGGACACTAGAAGACCCAAATGCTACAAGTAGCCACATGACCTCTGCCAGACACCAGATGCTGGTGCTGACCAGAGCAGGTGACCTTCAGTTACCTTTAACTCACTAACATATCATTATAACATGAGAAATTACTCCCTGAAATGAGAATACCCATCATTGACTATGCAGTATATAAAAAAGCATATACATGAACTGCATCTGCATGTCTGAAACTCCACCCTGTACACATGGTGGAGGGGATACACCTCCTCCGTCCCATATGTAAGCCTTTAAAACTTCTATGTGTTCCTTTGCTTGGGGAGAAGGTGCTTTTAGAGCAGGCGTCCTTAAGCTATGGCCCACGGGCCACATGCAGCCCCCCCTCCCAGAACATTTGTCCTGCCTGCTGGGTGTTTTTTGCCTCCGCTGCCTGTCCTGCTTCGCAGCCGATTCATCCTGGGCCCACAGTGCAGATGTGTGGAATGTGCACTGCACTCTCCAATGGCCCTCCAACGGTCTGAGGGACAGTGAACTGGACCCCTGTTTAAAAAGTTTGAGGACCCCTGCTTTAGAGCATAAGCTCCTCCTTCTCCATTCATTAGCCAAAGAATTAAAAAATCCTGAATGCCTTACAAATTGGATGTTCTTTCTTTGCAGCTGATATAAAGTAGGAAAGAACACAGGTTTTCAGTAACAATAACAGCCATCTTAATGGTTAATGTTATCTCATTGTGGTTTTAATTTGTATTTCCCTGTTGATGAGTGATGTTGATCATCTGCTCATGTGCTTAGTGCCATTTATCTATCTTCTTTGGGGAAATACTTATTTAAGTCCTTTGCCCATTTTTTAATCAGATTTTTTTGTTGTATTTTTGAGATGTTTTCAAAATTATATTATTAGATATGTTTTTGCAATGTTTATGTCAATTAAAATTTAAATATATAAATAATTTAAAATATAAATGATTTTGCTGTTTTTTATTTTCCCCACTTCCTATAGTACAATAGTTTTTATCTCTACAGGGCAATGAGTTATAGATTAATTGTTAATATATTGTATCTACTCTTTGTATTGTCTATATTAACTATGATTCCCTTTAAATACTTTTGTTTTGATCTTTATTCCTTATGTTATCACTATCAATAATTTGTAACTGTAGTTTTCTGCATATATTTAAGGGTGAGTCTTTAGATACATTAATTGGAATCTATATACATAATTGGCTAACTTGTAGGCTTTATTTTGGGTGATCTTGTTAGTCTGTGCCACTGCAGAGCACCTCCCATACCAGAATTTATCTGTCTTTTATATTTTTTAGGGCAATTTTCCTAGAAAGGAATTTTCTTATTTGCTTCTGGAAGGTGCTGTGAGTTTACAGTAGAGTTATAAACCTCACTGCATGTGTTCTTGCAGATGAGGCATCTCACTATTTGGAATTTGGATTTTCATTCAGTTCCTCTATTTTGATTACATCTCCTTGCTCTCAACTATGTCTGATGTCCTGAGTCTAAGATTTGTTTTTTTTTGTTTTTGTTTTTTAAATATAACTTCCTTCGTCTGCCCACGTGAATGGGAGACTAGATCTCCAGTGCCCAGGATACTGAGAGTATTCGGAATTCAAACTTTGTTTCTCTGTTTCTTTTTTTTTAGTATGGAATTTGAGTTAAACCTCCATCTTTAGCCCAGTTCAGCATACATCAGTGGTCCTTACCATTGGCTGAATATTAGATGTCCTTTGAAGGTTTAAAGGTAAATAAAATCTAACAAATAAAAAGGGAAGAAAGAGACAGAAAAGAAAGAAAAACAAAGATAATCATTTACTAGCCAGAGATTCTGATTTAAGTGGCTGGCGGAGGGATGTTGTTACCCATTACTGTTTTTTTTGTTTTTTTTTTTAAAAAACTCCTCATATGTCTGTAAAGCCAGGATAGAGAACTGCTGCCTTTCTTGCCCTCCCCTAAGCCTTCTATAGTCTCTGTTTTATATCATCTTCTACCCCTGTCCACTTTCTCATAGTGCTCTAGACACATGGGTGTTTTTGTTCTGTTTCTGTAACACTTCAAGTGTAAGCTTTATTTTGGGGGTTGGGGATTGTTTTCTTTTTTGCTTTCAATGTCATTATCAAGATTTTTGCATTCTGCTTCCTCAATTTCTACAGGAACCTACTGAAATATCAGATTTTTGCTGTTTGTTTTTTCTGATTTGAAATAGCAATACTCAATTTCTTTTTTTCCCCTTCTTCACCTTTTCTGATTTATTTTTCTTCATAGGGTGTCCCATAATTTTGAAATTCCACAGTTTGTATTTTATTTATTATTTATTTATTTATTATTTATTATATATATTTATCTACCTTGTCTCTCCCAGTAGAGTAAATGTTCTATGAGCCAGGATTTATATTGGTTCTATTACCAATTTTTTCTCCAGATCTGCAAAGAAATCTAGGTATAATTTTATATTTATTAAAAAGCTCTTGCCTGAAGAAATAAGTGAATGAGTAAACAAATAACACTTCAAAATGCGCAGGAAAAGTAGAGAAAAACATAAGAATAATTAAATTTGTTCTCTCAACTTTTGATGGATCAAACAGATACTAAAATTTGAGAATATAGGTATTCTGAATAATATTACTAGTAAATTATTTCATGTTTCCTAAGAGTAGAAATAATATAAAAGACTAAAATTTTTACATCTAATGTAAAAAAAAAAAAAACTAGAAAAAATAGCAAAAGTAGAATAAAAATCTACAAATGCTTGGAAATTAAAAATAAAAACAAAAACAAACTCCCTTCTTAAACAATTCTTGGCCAATGTATAGTAAATAATGATGAAACATCTGATTTTAAACTCCTTAAGTAAAAATTTAAGCAAACAAACAAAAACTCTACATTATGTCAACAATAACAAATAATATCACAATTACCCAATATGACCTAGGGACTTGCTTTGTAAATTCAGCCTGATGAAAAACTCACTTGCATATGCATTGAAATTCACTAAACCATTGGATCATTGCTTACTGAATACAGAGATACAGCAGCTTTTAAACAGCTAAGAAGTCTTGAAGTAAAATAAAATATATATAGGTAGAAATATGGTGGAAAAGTTAAAAAATACATGTATATATTCATACCTGTTGCTTTAAAATATTTATAAATCTTCACTCATGTATCCAAATGTGTTTTCTTATCACATCTTATATTTAGTATTTCAATAAAAAACATTTTCTCTAAGGCTAGTAACAAAACCAAGCTAATGTCTTGGCATAGACTTTTATTCTCTTTTCATGTTATGAATTTCCTTTTATTGTAGAGAGAAGTACCCACCTGCTGTTATGAAGAGCCACAACTCTCATTTTCAAACAAGTCTATGCTGTAAGTGATAATCCCATTATTGGAGACGATGTATAATGCAACAAACTCCTCTTGTTTCATAAACACTGAGCCTGGAAAACTGAGTATGTATGAGAGCAGGAGCATTTACTACTGAATGACATCTTCTACCATTCTGGGAATATTGTGGCAGTGAATAGAGCAAGATTACTGTGTCAGAGATATGAAGACTTTAAAATTTTTATGACTTTTGTTTGCAGAATTTGAAGAAGTTGGCTTTGAAGAAATAGAATTAGTAAGAAAGGAAGCATGTTGTTGCATACAAGGATTGTGTGATGTGTCTTTTATTTAGCTTACCAAAGGCAGGTGGTCCGCTATGGGAGAACAGGTCACTCAAAATTAATGACATTGATTTAGGAATATTCTCTACTGCCTAGAAGATAGCAAATAAAAGGAAAGAAATAAATAGGTAAATAATGTGAACACTAAATAGATCAGACTGCTCATAAAAATATGCATTGATATGTTTTGCTTTTAAAAGTAATATGCTTATTAGAGGTAAATATAAAATATGAAAGAAAAAATTTAAAAATTGTCTATAATACCACCATCCAAATACTTTTTTTCATTTTGAAATATTTCTTTTCAATATTTTCAACATGTTCATTTCTTGAGTCTTTAGTTTTTTAATTATTGAAATATGTATTCATTTTAATTAAAAGAATCTTTAACTCCATGAGTCAATGATTGAAAATCTCTTTCTTCTCTAAATTTCTCAATTTGTAAGAAAATACTGTTAAAATTATTGACTCTGTTCTTTTCTACATTTTTCTATGCACATATATAATCATGTATATGTATAAAAACTTCCATTTGTAAATTATGTGAAATTTAAAATTTGTACAGTTAGTTATTGTTTAAACAAATTTAAATTGCCATTTTTTACTTACATCCATATGAACTGATATGAGCATTTTCATGTTAGGATATAGCATTGATAGTTATCATTTTTAATGACTATACTAACATTCTATTGAAAGAAAATGCCAAAATTTATTTATTTATTTATTTTTGCAATGGGTTTAAAAATTTTCAAATTCTAATAGACTTAGTGGGGGTACAAGTTGAATTCTGTTACATGCATATATTGTATATAGTGGAGTCTGGACTTTGGTGTACTCATTATCTGATTAGTGTACATTGTACACCATAGGTAATTTTTTCATCCTTCCCAAATTTTAATTAATATTTGCTTTTTAAAAAATAGATTTCGATTATTTGAATTTTTATGCACATAAGTTATATTGTAACAAACAATTTTTGGGAATAAATTTACATTTTTATATTTGAAGTTATATCCCTAAGAAAATAGGTGGGATTCATGAAGGAAAGCTCTGGTGCTTTAGCGTAAAGTTGCTTTTCAAGTGTGTTATATTATTATTTTTTTTTTACAGTTTTAGATTTATCAAAAACCAATGAAGTTAGTACAGAGAGTTCGCATATACCCCCCTTACCCAGTTTCCCTTATTATTATTCTCTTACGTAAGTATAGTATATTATTGTATAATTAATGAACCAATACTGATACATTATTAACTAAGGTAGATATTTTTTTCAGAATTCCTTGTTTTTATCTAATGTCTTTTTTCTTTGCTAATATCCCATCCAGAATATTCCATTACATTTAATTGTGATGTCTCCTTAGTCTCCTCTTGGATGTCACAGTTTCTCAGACTTTTCTTATTTTTAATGACCTTGACAATTTTTTAGAGTACTGGTTAAATATTTTTTAGAACATCCCTTAATTGGAATTTCCCATGATTAGACAAGGGTCATATGCTTTTTAGAAGATGATCACAGAAGTAAATCGATATTTTTTTAATCACATTATATTAAAGGTACATACTATAATATGACTTATCACTATTGTTTACCTTCATCACCTGGCTGAGGTGGTTTTTGTCATGTTTCTCCATTACGAAGTTATTCTAGAATGTTATACTATTTTTATGTTATCACAGTAATGTGTCAGGGTTACTAAAATATAATCATTGAAAATTTATATACACAGAAATGACATAATGTTATTCACAATTTAGATCAGGGGTCCTCAAACTTTTTAAACAGGGGGCCAGTTCACTGTCCCTCAGACCGTTGGAGGGCCAGACTATAGTGTAAAAAAAGCTATGAACAAATTCCTATGCACATTGCACATATATTATTTTGAAGCAAATAAACAAACGGGCAAAAACACCTGCATGTGGCCCACAGGCTGTAGTTTGAGGACTCCTGATTTAGATGAATGAAATAGTCAAGGGAGCCAGTTAGAAGTTAATCGAAATAAATAAGGTACAAAATAATGCAAAATCCTTAAAAAATTTAGCAGCACAAGCAATTATTTATTTACTTATCCAAATTTTTATTTTCAACTAACTTGTTCTAAGAATTGTTCTAAGCACCCCACTAGGTACTTTAGACAAGGCCCAAATGTTCTCTTCTGAATACATGTTTGTGTGTACATACATTAATGTATATACATATATGAAAGATGTGAAGTATTTAGGACATAATGGGGAAAGCATGATAGTAAAGATGACTCTTCATTTTCTGACTTGGTGGCTAAGTGGAAGATAATGTTATTTTTTTAACCCTTTTTCTTGCCCTATTTCTACAACACTCCCCTTCTTCCTCCATCATCTCTAGCACCATCTCAACTGGGTGACTTTTACTCATCTTTCAGGACTAGGACAGATGTCTGTTCATCCATGAAATCCTCCATGACCTTACCAGACTGAATACAATGCTGTTCCTTGGTGCTTTCTTATTCCTTGAGCTAAGAGGTGGTATCTTATTTGCATACAAAATTTTTAGCACTAAATTTTTTTGTTGGTATTTGCAACTTTTATTGTTCATATATTTCTGAAGCAAAAGAGTTGCAAATCAGAAAAGAAGAATTGCAAACATAAGAAGACGTGACCATCTTAACATTCATAGTTTGCAACCATTTCCTGAGAAATATTTTTCCTTCATCTATCTCTTCCATACTAAGGTCCACTGCAGGGCAGCATATTTCCAGTCCTTACTCTTTGTCTCCCTCTCTCTCTCAGCTAACAAGTTCCAGCTATTTTGCCCTTCCATCAGGTCATAAATAATGTGATAATATGGTTGAGTTTCTTTCATGTCATGCAAGGACATAAATGCTGTACAAGTGTCATCTTGTATTGATGTATGCACCATTTGCTATAAAAAACACAATTACTGCTATTCACTTCATTTGAAAGAATCATAACTCTTTAGAATCTTTCAAAATAGCCTTTTAGCAAACAGACTCTAATGTATATTTTTGAAATTAGATGCTATTATATTTATAAACTAAATCATAATTAACATGCTTCTACCTAAAAATGATGTATTTTTCTTGAAAAAAACCTTTTGTTTACAGTTAGAAAATGAAGTGTTTGTTTTTTATACCACTTAGTTAAGCCTACATAAAGTTTCATATATATAATGGTATATAGGCATTTTGTAAGTGGGCAGTGACCATAAGTGCTTCTTCCACTACCACAATTTCTCTTTGGTAAAATTTTCTTTTTAAGTCATGGCAATGTTCTGAAGGTATTGGAAAAAAATTAAATTAAAAAAGTCTCATGAAAATGATTTAGTTTTGACAATAACATTTGCACAAATAATGTATTTGCATTTTTGTCATTATCTTGTTTGTCATTGATACAATATCTTTTTTAAATCATTAATTCTAGATGGTAAAGTATGTTAATTCACAATCCATTGGAAACTATAAAAATGGAAAGCACAAATTCTTTTAAATAATGGCCTACCTTTTTCTAGCTTCTATGTTCTTCATTTTACCAATTTCATCTTTCTCCATAATTATTCCATAGAAATATCACTAATAATATTGTTTTCTTCTTTGGTTCCAGGTGAGTGTTTTTTATAGGAGCTTTCAAATCTAGACATATTGGAAAAATTTGCAATATTTGGTTTATAAAATGTTCTTAAAATATGTTCAGCCCTTAGCTTAACCATATAGACTCTATGAATTCCTTCCCAAACTGCTTAGTTAATATTGACTTCTCACTACTGTTAATTTTTACCATATTTGTAAATGTTTCTTATGCTTATAAAGGAAATTTAATACTTGATTATATGTTTTATGTTATTTTCCAGTCACATTTTTTGGATTTAAGAGGCATCAAAGTTGGTTGGGGCTACCAACTTATTCTTAGATATCATCTATGGCAGGGATGTTTAAACTTTCTGTAAAGAGCCAGATAGTAAATATCTTTGGGGGTCATATGGTTCTGTTGCAACCATTCTACTTTTACATTGTACTGAAATCAACCACAGACAATATGAAAGTGAATGAGCATGGCTGCATTTCAATAACATGTTATTTAGAAAAGCAGGCAGTGTATTGGATTTGGATAATAGACCATAGTTTGTAGACCTCTGGTCTATAGCAAAGGCTAATAATAGCAATACCCACAGTGACTAACCGGTAACATGAATGCAGCATTCCAGATACATTCCTTTGACAGATTTCATTTGTTTTATATTTTAAAGAGGTAAGACTTCTAAATGAAGAATATATGCTTTCCTAATTTTCAAAAACAGATTTCTATTTTGTTTTCTGATTTCTGAGAAAAAGAATTGGGCATAAGAAATATTTGATCATTTATTACTTTACTATAAAAATCAAAACAGCATAATAATGGACATTTTGATTTTTGGTATGGGTAGAACAGCAGGAGTAGTGAGGACTGTGGCAATGGGTATAATGTCATGTGGGAGATAGGCACGATGTTGTCGGCCATTCCAATTATCCAAATTAAGAAAAAGCTTACATTGAATTTTTCCAAATTTTAAGTGTTTGTAAATAATTTTTAAAATTTTGCAGGCCAAGGAGGTAGGGTTTGTATAGAACATGTCTGCTGGCTAAAATTGAACCAACTATTTGTAATAGTGGTTTGATAGCATAGCATATAAATGGTATTTGAGGAATAAATGCCAGTTTATTAGACTTTGCTCTGATCTTGGGGGTCATGTTATTTATATGTCTAAAAATATAAAATATGTAAATTTAGAAAGACTAGAAATATCAAGTCTTTCATTTTCTCTTATAGACACAAAATGGGTCATCAGTTTATTATCAGCCATAAAGATATGTCTAAATAGGTTTCTTTGATCAGAATATGTTATTTAATAAGTGTCATTAGAGGGGGTTTTGGCAGCTACTTTATCTATTCACCCTTTAATTTATATATATCAGCTAGTTGAGCAAATAAGATCCAGTTGATAAACATATGAGCTATTTATCAAAGAAGAATATGATAAACTATCTCCATACCTAACCAACTGTGGTGGATAATGAATACTGGCTTAGCCATAGCATGATGTTGGGTACCTAAATTTGACCACAGTTCAGTAATTAAAGAGTATATTACCTAATCCCAACAACCTCATTTTTTTGAAGAGGGACTGGACAAGGGTTTTCTTGACTTGTGTATTAGATGAGGATTCTGCTGAACTAATGCAAAGGAAAGAAGTAGTCATCTTAGATAATAGGAAATCCTAAGGATGGAGGAACATCTGGCCAAAGCTTAAGTCTAAGCAGATGCAGAAAGTAAAACGTATAAAGATAAGGCAAGAAAATGATCATATGGAGTATGTAGATAGGTAAACCAGCGAGTAGTGGTAGATATTAAGGTTGGGTATGGAAAGTGTAAAAAGGTCAGGGCACACTTAAAACTTTGACTCAAGCAGTACAAAAGCAATCCATGTAACCAAAACATGGATTGGTTACCAAACCATGTACACCTGTAGTATTCTGCATGTAAAAAAAATGTTCAGGGTCATGTAACAGAGGAGCTGTGAGTGGGTATAAAACCCAAATGGGTCTAGTCTTTGTCCCAAGTAATACACACAGATCTATTATCAGATGAGAAAAGACATCAGCATAAAAATTAATGTTTAGAGGTAAAAATGATCCACTATATGGCTGATGAAATTTGTGGCAGGGATTTGAGACTGGTTTCTTCATCAGTTCCCTCAGAATTGACCCTTAAAACATTAATGGAGAGAACTAAGCCATGCTTGAAGCTGAGACACTAGCAGCCAAGTGTAATGAGGAATTCACCATGAGGTGTTCCACACTGAGAAAAATCCTGGAAATTTCTAAGTACTTTAAAATATTTGTAAGCAAGAAAGCAACACTACTGCAATTCAGCAGTGAATGGATGCAAATGAGGCTGGGGGAGAGTTGGAGTGATAATGGCCGTGTTTTAGCTTAAGTAGCTTTGGCAGCCAAGGTAGACAAGATACAGAGAGCTCTTTTACCTTTTGAATTTAATCTAATCAAAAAAGATAAATTATGTTCTCATTTTTCCCCTCTAATATGGTGAAACTATTACTCAAGTTGATCCAAATCAGATTTGGCATGGCTTTTAGATGGGTTCTTTGTTTCATATTCCTGGTAGTAACATCATTAAATGAGATCCTCAACTGTATTGCAGGTGGGGTGTGTGGCTATTCCAGGATAAAGTTGAACACAACTATTCATAGTTTTAAAATCTTTGGATTGTCTAATAATTTATGTAGCGCGAATACATTAAACAATGAAATCCTCCGAGAGTATCTTTATACATTGCATTCTTACCCACAGGTTTTTATATAGAACTTTCCTGTCTTTCTTTTGTTCTTTTTTCTCAGTACCTATAGCGATGATAAAAATATGGCAGCATCATAGGTCTCTCTTTTAAAAAATTTGTATAAATTTAAGGGATTCAAGTGCAATTTTATAACATATACTGGGTAGTGGTGAAGTGTGGGATTTTAGTGTCTATCACCTAAATAATGTACATTTTAACCATTAAGTAATTTCTCAATACCCAACCACTTCTCATTCTCCCACTCTTCTGAGTCTCTGAGGTCTATCATTTCACACTCTATGTCCATAAGTAAGCATTATTTACCACCAACTTGTAAGTGAGAACATGTGGTATTTGACTCTTTCTGGGTTGTTTCACTTAAGATAATGGCCTTCAGTTCCATCTATGTTACTGCAAAAGACATTACTAATCATCAGAGAAATGCAAATTAAAACCACAATGAGGTATCATCTTACAACAGTTAAAATGGCTATTATTAAAAAGTAAAAAAAGAAAAAAATAGATGTCAAGGATGTGGAGTAAGGGAACACTAAACACTGTTAATGGGAATGCAAATTAGTACAGCCTCTATGGAAAAGTAAAAATAGAACTACCATTTGACCCAGCAATTCCACTGCTGAGTATCTCCCCAAAAGAAAAGAAATCATTATATCAAAAAGATAGGTACACCCATATGTTTATCACAGCATAATTCATAATTACAAATGTATGGAATTAACCTAAGAGTCCATCAACTGATGATTGGCTAAAGAAAATGTGATATATATATTTTACAGATATATATTTATATACACACAACGATCCCAATACTATTCAACCATAAAAAGAAGGCAATTATGTCTTTTGCAGGATCAAACGCATTCATAAACACAGTTAACAATGAATGACAAAGATACAATAAGAGTTTATTTTTGTAAATACCCGCTAAAGGTAAATAATTGACAAATTCTACATGACTTAAGATAAATTTGTCAAAGCTATACTTTGCAAGTACTCACATGATTCAAAACTAGAAGCTCTAAAACACTGTATTAAGTCATTTAATATTTCTCATAACTTCCAATCCATAGATTATTTGAGGTCAAATTAAGCTATAAAATGTAAATGTTAAATTGCAAAGGGAGCCTAAAATTTCCTATTATATTGATTATATAAACTGTTATCTGAAAGCAGAAGTACGTGATTCAGTTATTCATAGAAGAAAGGATTTTGCCCTGGTGAAGATTCTTTGCTTAATAATACTTAGGCTCCTGAAGTTTCTCTTAGGCCTACTTGTGTGCTTCCTTGAAAAATCCATTTCAACAAGATCTCTGCTAAGTCAGTTTATGAAGAATCTCCCACTCTTGATATCTGATCCGGCTCCTCCATCTCCACCATTCCCCAAGTGATGTCTGATCAACCTGATCTGCCTTCATCAAGAATACTGTGAGATTCGTTTAACCAGAATCATCACCCTTACCGTTGTTGTTTGCTTTCAATAGTTTTCCATTCATTTATCCCACCACCCTGTTCTTTACCTATAAATTCCCACTTGCCCTTGCTTTATTTGAAGTTGAGCACAATCTCTTTCCCAGACTACAAAATCCCATTGCCTATTGCAATAGTACTCAATAAAGTGTGCCTCACCATGCTTTAGCAAGTGTTATTATTTTTTTCTATAATACCTGTAAGATTAACAAACAAGGAGAATCATAGTGTTGATAATCTTGAAACTATAAATAATCTATAGAAGATCTGTGCATGGTCCGAGTTTCTTTTTCCAGGTGTTGTAAATTGGTTTTGAATTATCCTAAGTTGTTACAAAAAAACTATTTCATTTTTTGTTTCCCTTACATATGTGGTGTAATCTGAATACAAATGACCAGCCTTGGAAAGGACACCGATTTGTTGTGTATTCTTGGTATAGGGAAAAGATAGTGTCAACAATCACCCATTTTCCTTTTCTTTTACCTCTTGTCCAGGTAGGAAATTTCTCAGGAAGATTTTTTCCCTACAGGATACCTGTGGCTTAGAAGGCATCAGTCTTGAAAACTTCATTGTCTGACTTGTTTACATGGGGAAAATTGTCAAGGTTGAACTCTGTCTCAAAGCATTCTTTCAAAATCAAGATAGCCCCTGAAGACGCCTCAAGGAATAATAACCCACTCTTGATTCATCCAGCAGAGATAAACCTTTTCTTGATTGAAGCTTTCCCCCAAGATTGTTACATTAAAAGTGGGCTTTTAATTTAATGAGCAATTTCTCTTACAACCCAGTCAGATCTATACTATTTTAATTTAAAAAACAATCTTATAAACAATCTTATAAGCAATCTTATAAAGACTTAGCAAAAATACCAGATGCCCAGTTAAATTTGAAATATTATAGTTGCTTATGCATATGATCATTGAGATAAAATATTCTATAAGCCACATTTCTACTAAATTATTAATATGAAATAAATTCTGTCTCTAAATTATATACCTCTTTCTTTGATTATATTTTTTGATTATTTGTCTAACAGTTCCTTATTTTTAAAAATTTGTTTATAAATTCTACACAGCTATATTATATGTTCCATTTATATCCTAACACAGCTCCTGCAGTAGTCACATTCAATTTATTTCATTCTGTTGCCCATTGAGTATTTATCAATGAGATAACATACTCCACATTAGCACTATGAAGCAGTGTACTGAAGATGTCCTGGTATAAAGTTAACAACTCTGAGAATTACTCTATAAATTAGATTTATAGAAGCACATAATACCATCTTTTATGACACAGCTTGTTTTTTAATTCAATGGGATGATAGTATATATCTTGATCAATGACCTTATTAAATAATGTCCACCAACAGAAAAGAACACTGTTGTGTTCTTATTCCCACCTTCCTTCATACTACACATAATGATCCTACTTGATCTCATGCTGGAAGAAAAAGTATTTAATAATATTCATGTAAATGAGTCTAATTCTTCAAGAAATGAAATACAATTCAAAGGTAGTCATGGCAGGTGCCATAATAATTATCCACTTCAAGTTAGAATTATTTTTGTTATTAAGTGATATTGTCCCTTTTAAGAACAGCTTTGACACTTTACAGTTTTTTTTTATCAATTATTTCTTTAATGTACTCAACAAATTCCTTTAAGAAATTAAGTAATAACACTGTTCTTTTTGAAGCAAAAGGAACTCTTATGCACTGTTGGTGGTAATGTAAACTAGTATAGCCACTGTGGAAAATAATATGGAAGTTCCTCAAAACTATAACTATCATATGATCCAACAATCCCACTACTGGGCATTTATACAAAGGAAAGGAAGTCAGTATTTAGAAGAGACATTTGCAACCCCATGTTTATTGTAGCACTATTCACAATAACCAAGATACAGAATCAAGCTAGATGTCCCACAACAGATGAATAGATTTTTAAAAAAGTAGTGTATGCACGCTATGGAATACTATTTAGCATAAAAAATAATGAAATCTTGTCATTCACAGTAACATGGATGGAACTGGAAGACATTATGCTAAGTGAAAAAGCCCAGAAACAGAAAGTTAAACACTGCATAATATCACTCATATGTAGAGGCTATAAAAAGTTATTTTCATAGAAATAAAAAGTAGGACAGAGGACACTAGTGGCTGGGAAGGGTAACGGGGATGGGAGATAAGGAGAGATTTGTTAAAGGATTAAAAATTACAGTTAGGTTGGAGGAATAACTTCTAGTGTTCTATAGCAATATAGAATGACTATTGTTAACAATAATATATAGTTTCAAATGACTAGAAGGAGGATATTAATTGTTTCCATCCCATAAATATTTGAGATGGTAGATATGTTAATTACCCTAATCTGAACACTGTACATATAATACATAATATCACTATATAAGTCTTAAATGTGTACATTTTTATATGTCAGTTAAAGTAAATAATAATTTATAAAAGAAAGTAAATGGTTTTTAATACAACAAAATTAAAAATTATTGAATGATGACAAAATCACAAAAATACTTTGATTGCTCAATTTAAATGGTAAAATTACTGAAAAAAGAAAGCAATTGGCCGGATGTGGTGGCTTATGCCTGTAATCCTCCTGATCTGGGAGGCCAAGGCAGGTGGATCGTTTGAGCTCAGGAGTTCAAGACCAGCCTGAGCAAGAATGAGATCCTGTCTCTGCTAAAAAAAATAGATAGAAATTAGCTGGACAACTAAGAATATATAGAAAAAATTTAGCTGGGCATGGTAGTGCATGCCTGTAGTCCCAGCTACTTGGGAGGCTGAGATAGTAGGATTGCTTGAGCCCAGGAGTTTGAGGTTGCTGTGAGTTAGGCTGATGCCACAGCACTCTAGCTGGACAACAGTGTGAAACTCTGTCTCAAAAAACAACAACAACAAAAAAGAAAACAATTAATTGTATGACAATAATGTTAATGTCAATAAGAAGGACATCAGATACTCTCTGAGCAACATTATGCAAAATATGGGAAGAACAGCCAATATTAATATTAATAGAATTAATCATGCTTTGCTTCAGCTGTGAATAAATATTTCTCAACCTTTACATGAACATTCAACAAAATTTGTATTTTTTTCTCCCCCCAATACAAATTTTCTCATTAACTCCTAACTCAATATGAGAGTCTCTAAAAATATTTGCTATTGTTTCTGAAGTCTCATCTTGATAAGATTTCATTTAGAATAGCCATGTAAGAAAGCCTTTTTTTCTCAGGAGAAAAAATAGAAATAATTACTTCTGATTTTATTACTTGAATTTTTGGCCATGCCAAAAAAAAAGGTAAGTCATTTAGATCTTTGATAATATCTATAATAGTAAATGGAGGTTTTAGAATTTTTTATTCCAGCAGATCTCTTTCTGAAAGTTGAAAACTTGCTTGCAATTTTGGAACCAGAAAATACTTCTGATAGCAGTACATCCAAACATATACTTAAGCTGGAACATTGTTAATATTATAGAGTATAGAAAGTTGTTATAACTTTTTTTGTGATTGTCTTATCTTTTTCATCTGAATTACTCTATCAAAAATTCTATTATTTGTTAGGATGTTAGCAAGATGGTGCAATAAGACATCTCTTACACATATATCCCCACTGCAACAGTAGCTTTGCAACCATCCATGGGCAAAAGTGCCTTCATGGGAATTTTGGGATTCAGAAAGGATGTTGTAAAAACTAGTGGAGCTCAAGATCTAGCAAGGCCATTTTGCGAAGGCAGACTAGTGCCCAGGGGCAGAGCACCAACAGTGTTCTTCATATCCAAACCCAGAAACAGCCCCATCTTCCTGGTGACATAGCTACAACTACATTTGGCCTTGGTCTTGCTACCAGAACCATCCACCAAGAAACCTGAGAAGAGTCGTGCTCATTTGTGTTTTGGATGACAGGGCTGCTGATTTTGGTATCAACTGAGGACCATGAAAAGGCCCTGTAACTTGGTTCCAGCCACTTTCAGCTGCAGTTGGAAAGCAGCCCTGCCCACATAAGGTCCTTGAGGGAGACATTCCTGTTTGAGTCCTGGGACAAGCTCGCTGTTCTCGACTACACAGCAGATCTTAAAATAATAGTTCCAGCCCCTATAAGACGTGGCCTGAGAGCAAATCTGCTTGTATAGGGGTATGTCAGGAGACTCATTCATGCCCCAGACAGCAGGCCTGCAGAACTTGGTCTTTGCTGTGGAACCTGAAGCAATCCTATGACTTGGTTCCAGCTCTCTAAGTAATGGTCCAGGCAAGTACCTTCTGACTCGGGATCCACCTATTCATTCAACAGAAGCCCTTTCAGGGACCTGGAGGAAGCCACACCTGTCTGAACACCTGGTAACAGGCTCATTGTCTGAGGACCCTGAAGTTGATGCTCATTCCAGCACCAGTCCTACTGACCAAGGTTCTGGAGGCAGTCAAGTGCACCCAGGGATCACACAGGATTCACTTCCACTTGAGCATCTGGTAATAGGATTGACAACCACAGATCCCACTGTGGACCTTGCAGCAGCTACATGACCTGAATCCAACTCCACTAAATCCCAATCCCAAGGACAATCCCATTATCATGGGGACAAAATAGGAGGAGTTTTTTGCCTACTAAATTCAGTATGTAAAGATTGAAAGAGGTGTTTTATCCTACAAATGAATAGACATCAATGCAGGTTTACATAAACAAAAAAGAATTGTTTGAAATTAGCCAATGAGAGGAACAAAAAGAGATGAAGAATGAAAAAGGAGAAGAAAACATTAGGGACCATGGGACACCATGAAGCAAATGGTTATACAAATTATCAGAATCCTGGAGAAGGAGAGAAAGGGGCAAAAAGGTTACTTAAAGAAATAATGGCTGAAACCTTCCCAAATCTGGGGAGGCATATGCACATCCACTTTCATGAAGTTGAAAGAACCCAAGCATGATAAACTCAAATATGAATACCCTGAGACACATTATATTCAAATTATCACAGCAAAGAGAATTTTGAAGACAGCAAAGAGAAAAGAGACTTATTGCATACAAGGGAATTCTTATTAGGCTATCAGCAGACTTTTCAATAGAAACCTTACAAATCAGGAGGGAAAGGATGATACATTCAAAGCACTGAAAGAGAAAACTGCCAACCAAGAATACCTATAAACACCAAACCTGTCCTTCCAAAATGGAGAGACACACAAACTACCAAGACTGAACCATGAAGAAATACAAACTCTGAACATATGAGCAGTAAGAATATCGAATCAGTAATCAAAAACACACTAACAAAGAAAAGCCCATGGCTGTGAAGAGCAAATTCTACCAAGCATTTTTTAAAAAGTTAACACCAATCCTTAAACTTTCCAAAAAATTTAAATGAAGGAAACCCTTCCCAACTAATTTTATGAGTCCCTCTTTATTCTCATATTAAAGCTAGAAGGAAGCACAATACAGGAAAAGAAAATTGCATTCCAATATCCTTGATAGACATAAATGCTAAAATCCTCAACAAAATACTAGCAACCTGAATCAACAACACATTAAAATGATCATACACCATGAGCAAGTGAGATTTATCCTTGGGATACAAGGATGGAATGGTTCAACATATGCAGATGAGTAAATGTGATATACTACATTAACAGAATGAAGGATATATGATCATCTTCAGGTACAGAAAAAAACATTTAACAAATTTTAACATATTTTTGTAATAAAAACTCTCAACAAATTAGGCATAAATGAAATGTACTTCACCATACTAAGGCTCATATATCAAGCCTGTAGCTTGTCCTCTAAGATAAGGAACAGAACAAGAATGTTCACTCTCACCACATCTACTCAACATAGTACTAGAAGTCTTAAAGCAATTAGGCAAGAAAAAGAAATAAAATGTATCCAAATTGGAAAAAGTTAAATTGTATCTACTTGAAGATGGCATGATTTTATATAGAGAGAATCCTAAGACTCTAACAAAAAACTTTTAGAACTGATAAATTAATTCAGTATAGTTGCAGGAAACAAAATTGACACACAAAAATGTCAATGTAATGTAACTACATTTCTATACACTAACAACAACCTATAAGATATCAAGTAAACAATGTCTTTTACAATGGTCTCAAAAACAATAAAATACTTAAGAATAAATTTAATCAAGAAGGTGAAAGATCTAACACTGAAAACTATAAGATATTTATGAAAGAAATTAAAGAAGATATAAATAAATGGAAAGATATTCTATGTTCAGGTTTGGAGGAATTTATATTGTTAAAATGGCCATACTACTCCAAACAATCCACAGCTTTAGTGCAATACCTATCAAAATTTTGATGGTATTTTTCACAGAAATAGGCAAAAATTCTAAAATTCATATTAACCACCAAAGATTCCAGATAGCCAAAGCAATTTTGAGAAAGAACAAAGCTGGAGGTATTGTACACTTTGATTTCAAACTATGTTACAAAGCTGTATTAATCAAAACTGTATGGTTCTGTCATAAAAGTAAGCCAATGAAAACAGAATAGCAGCTCAGAAATAAACTTACTTATATGTGGTTGACTAATCTTTGAAAAGGGTGCCAGGAATATATGATGGTGAAACAATAGTCTCTTCAATAAATGATGTTAGGAATACCAGATATCCACATGATAAAGAATGAAATTGGAGGAAATGTTATAAGACTCTTGTCTTATAACATTTATAAAAACTAATTTGAAATAGATTAACGATTTAAATATAAAACCTGAAACAGTGAAAATACTAAAAGAAAAGGTTGAGGAAAAGCACCTGAAAAGAAAAGGCATTGATCTTGGCAATGATATTTTGGACATGACCTGAGAAGCACAGGCAACAAAAGCAACAGTTGGGACTGAATCAAACTACAGAGCTTCTGCGCAGCAAAGGAAACAATCAACAAAATGAAAAGGGAAACTATAGATTTGGAGAAAATATTTGCAAATCATACATCTGATAAGGGATTAATATCCAAAATATATAAGAACTGATACAACTTAATAGTGAAAAAAAACAATTTAAAAAAGCTAAAGCATATGAATAGACATTTTTCTTAAAAAGACATACAAATGGCTAACAAGTACATGAAAATGTGCTCAATATTACTGATGTTCCGGGAAATGCAAATCAAAACAACCATATGATATCACTTCACACCTGTTAAAATGGTTATTATATAAAAGAGAAGCAATACGTGCTTGCAAGGGTATGGAGAAAAAGAAACCCTTATAAACTGTTGATAGAAATGTAAACGTATACAGACATTTAAAAAATTTTCAAAACATACAAATACCATAGGATCCAGCAATCCCACTTCTGGGTAAATATCCAAAGGCAATGAAATGAAATAGGTATTTGCAACTCCCACCATGTTGATTGCAGCATTACTCACAATAGCCAAGATATGAAAACAACCTAGGTATTCATTGATGGAAAATAATTTTGTTCTAGACACACACACACACACACACACACACACAGGAATATTATTCAACTATAAAAAATTAAGGAAATCCTGTCATTTCAGACAACATGGATGAACCTGGAGGACATTATGCTAAGTGAAATAAGCCAGACATGGAAAGACAAATACGGCATGATCTTTGGACTTTTAAAAAAGTCAAATAGAATAGTGTTTGCAAGCAGCTGAGTGATGGAGAAATCAGGAGATATTGGTTAAAGAGTGTCAACTTCCAGTTATGATATAAATACGTTCTGGGGATCTAATGCTCAGCATGGTAACTATTAATACTTTTCTGCCCACTTGAAATTTGATAAGATAGTTGATATTAAGTATCCTCACTACACACATGTGTGCACACACACAATGGTAAGTAACTACAGGTGGTGATAGATATTTTAATTAATTTGATTATGGCAATTATTATACAATGGACACACGTATTATATTAGCACATTGTATACTATGAATATGTATGATTTTTTAATTAAGTATTTTACAAAAAGTAAAATACTTTTATTTTATCACTTTCTTTACTATTAGTTTAATAAACCAGATATCCCATATGCTTAGCTATTAGTATATGCTGGCTTATATCTGACTTTCCACCATTTTTTATATTGAATGACAATTGCACATTGTACAAATTGCTACAAAAGGATTTTTTCCTTATTTAATAAATATCCACTTCTCAAGGTAATTTGTCCCAAAATTGACAGCGGTGTTTTGGCATTTAGGGGCTGAAACCACACAAATTATTTTTAGAAAAGATAATAGTAATCACCAGAAGAAATGAAGAAGTCAAATTTGATCATCTCACAGTTTATGGGTAAGTCTGTCACTCACAAGTCTGAATTTGTAACTATTTGTAACTAACTGTAAACAGGGATTGAACTGTTGAAAGATTAGGAACATGTGAATTAACAGTAACTGGAATTTACATATGATATAAAGAGTGAATCTCCCATTTGCCTGCAAAGGAAAGCTGCGCTTGGAAGGCACAGCTTTGTTGATTTTCTGTAACATTTTGGAAAGCCTTGGTGTCCAGGGATTGGTGGATTTTCAGAAGCAGAAGTAACTGGGGGTTGACAGACTTGCAGCTGTGATAATGGGGTCTTGGGTGTAATCTGCTATTGATGGCTGACTTTCAGAAACATGGTCACTGGAGCAAGTCACTGGTTGGTTGACTTTCAGAAGCTTGGGACTCACTGATTTGCTAATGTTCCAAAGTATAGATACTAGAGTGAGGCTGTCACTGACTGGCTGATTTTCAGGATAGGCTTACTGATCTGAGGTTTTCTTTAAAGAAGGTTTGATGTTGAGAACCTGGGATTTTAGCCAAAGAACAGTCTCATCTTTTCTTGAGTATGAAAAAGTAGTATTAATACATTTAATTCTCATTCCTTCATTTTAGTCTTCCCTCAGCCAAACTTGCAGGACAGACCATAGGGATTTTCCAAATTTTTATTTGTGATGTTATGATTTTCACCTAGTGTTGCCATCATTTAAGTGATTTAAGTGCTAATTACTGTAGCCTAAAAATAACTCTAACTGCTGATTATTTTTAAATGTTTTGAAAAAGCTGAATTCAGGATATTTAAGGCCTTCTGACAAAGTCAAAAAGCATGCAGGGCAATATCATTAATTATATTAATAGGACATGTCCTATATATGTACAAGACACACTGTAACCCTATGTAAAAAAACAAGTAATTTCTCTAATTAGGTCATATATATATTAATACAGACAGACACACATATATATACACACATACACACAAATATGGAGAGCATATCACAGTGGTATTCTGAATCGACAAATACCCAAACAGAAATTGACACCTGCCTTACACTTTTCATCTTAATATCACAAGGTTAGAATTTTTTTTAAATGACCTGTATTTCAGGAGGTAAACACATAAACATGAGCAAAGCTAGGACTGTTAGTCTCTGAGCAATTTTAAACTTTTTGATCATGGATAAGAATTAGAACAAAATTAAAACAGGAAGGGACATTAGAAGTTTGAGGCACAAGTAAGTAAGATAATTTGCTTCAGAATCATACAGTTAATATTAGTTTTGAAGCTGAGTTTGGATTCCCAGTATCCTGGCTATCATTCCATATCTCTTCATCCTATAGTTTAGAGAAGCAGTTAACTCTATGGGCTTGATTGTTAGGCAATCCTGATTCAAGACTTTCTACTGAATGAATATGGGCATAATTGTTTAACCTCCTTGAGCCTCAATTTCCTGTCAGTAAAATAGAAATAATGATTTCTTTCTCATGGAGTTTGATATATTATATTAACTGAGATCAATCACATTATGCTTGAAAGATTGTTTGGCATATAATCTATGTTTATTAAATTTTAGTTATTATCATATCATTATATCATATCATACTATTTTATAAGAAATCAGTGCACAACAGTGTTATTAATTACTCTATGGCAATTGAGTCTATTCTTGTAACCATCTCTCCTTATATAGTAGTAGAGTCTGTTATACACATTTGCTTGAAAACCAAATGAATCTAAGAATAATTCTTTGCTTACGTATTTTTATTATTTAACTGACACATAGCAATTGTAAATATTTATGGAGTACAATTTGATCTTTTGATTCATATTTATGTTTTATAATGATCCAATCAAAGTAGTTAGTGTATCCATCACCTCATGCATTTATCATTTCTTTGTGGGGTGGGGAGAGTATTCAAAAGCCTCTCTTTCAGTTATTTTGCAATATACAATATTTTACTATTGACCACAGGTACCCTATTGTGCAATAGAACACAATAATTTATTCCACAAGAATTTATGGGTAACTTTGTACCCATTGGCCAATCTCTCTTCATTTTCCTTCCTTTCCTCCCCATTCTCTGATAACCAATGTTCTACTCTCTATTTCTATAATATCAACATTTTTTAAAAAAAGTTTCCACATATGAATGAGATTATGTGGTATTTGTGTTTCTCACATGATGTCCTGCAGGTTTATTTGTTATTGCAAATGACAGGATTCTGTTCTTTTTATGGCTGAATAGTATTTCATTGTGTATATGTACCACATTTTCTTTCTTCATTCACCCATTGTTGAATATTTACATTGATTTCATATCTTGGCTATTGGGAATAGTTCTGCAATAAACATGGAAGTGAAGATATTTCCTGGACACACTGATTTCATTTCCTTTGGATATATATCCAGTAGTGTGATTACTGGATCACATGGTAGTTCTATTTTTTTTTTTTTTTTTTTGAGACAGAGTCTCGCTTTGTTGTCCAGGCTAGAGTGAGTGCCGTGGCGTCAGCCTAGCTCACAGCAACCTCAAACTCCTGGGCTCGAGCGATCCTTCTCCCTCAGCCTCCCTGGTAGCTGGGACTACAGGCATGTGCCACCATGCCCGGCTAATTTTTTATATATATATCAGTTGGCCAATTGATTTCTTTCTATTTATAGTAGAAACGGGGTCTCGCTCTTGCTCAGGCTGGTTTTGAACTCCTGACCTTGAGCAATCCGCCCGCCTCGGCCTCCCAAGAGCTAGGATTACAGGCGTGAGCCACAGCACCCGGCCAGGTAGTTCTATTTTTAATTTTCTGAGGAATTTATTTACTGTTTTCCATAATGGTTATACTAGTTTGCAATCCCACCAACAATGTATAAGTGTTCCTTTCCCTGTACATCCTTGCCCACACTTGTTTTCTTTTTGTATTTTTGGTAATAGCCATTCTAAATGGAGTAAGGTGGTATCTAATTGTGGTTTTTGATTTACATTTCCCTGGGGATTAGTCATGTTGAACATTTTTTTTTTTTTTATAGATCTGGTGGCCATTTGTATGTCTTCTGTTGAGAAATGTCTATTATGGTCTTTTGCCTATTTTTAAACAGGTTATTTATTTCCTATTGAGTGAAGTTCCTTATATATTATGGGTATTAACACTTGGTCAGACTTTATAGTTTGTTAGTATTTTCTTTCATTTCATGGTTTGTCTCTTCACTTTGTTAATAGTTTCCTTTTCCATGCAAAATCTGTTTAGTATGATGTAATCCCATTTGTCTTTTTGTTTTTGTTGCCTCTGCTTTTGAGATTTCATTTAAAATATGCTTATTTAGCCCAATATGTGAAGCATTTCCCCTGTTTTCTTCTAGTAGTTTCATAGTTTTGGGTTCTATATTAATCACATTGGACAATTGTTGTCACAGTCACCGGACACATGCAATTTTATTTTCTAGAACAATTTTATTTCTAGAACATGGGTTTGCAGGTGATACACTTCATGCATCCACACAGGAACTGATACTCTTTCTGTCTAGTGGCCCCAAACTCCCCTAAGGTCTTGGAGTTCTCCACTGTGCTCTCAGCATTTGACTCCACAAAAAGGAGGAGATTATGGGTGATCATGCAGGGTTTGAAAGGCCAGGTCTGAGAGTGGCATTTATTTTTGACAATGTTCCCATGCAGAGAAGGCAGAGAAATGGAGTCAAGCTTTGAGCCCATGCGGGTATAGAAGCAGAGTCTGGAAAGCACAGCCAGCATAGACGCTGCAATGTGCTGATTTATATGAAAGAAATATGAGGATATGATTAACCTGTTACAGATTATTTGTGCCTCATAACATAGTTAATTTTTTTCTTTTTTAATTTCAGCATATTATGGGGGTACAAATGTTAAGGTTATGTGTATTGCCCATGTACCCCCTCTCCCCTCGAGTCAGAGCTTCAAGTGTGACCATCCCCCAGATGGTGCATATCTCATTCATTATGTATGTTAATTTTTAAATATATTGTCATTCTATATAACAGATGAAGAAACTGAGGCCATAAGTGAATTACTCAAGGTTTTCCATTGAACCATGGGCATTACAAAATTCTTTTCAAGGAACTATGAAAATAAAACTAAAGTTCTTGATTGTATACTCATGCAAGAACTTTGACCGTTTATTACTGTTTCATTAGAAACGTACTTAAACTAATTAGGGTAACTAACTTGCCAGTCATTGAAAATCCTTCTTATGTTTTTAATCATTTCAAAATTGAACTTTAAGTCTATATTATTATTTTTTGGAGGCAATAATACCAATTTCACAGATCTAGTATTTTTCAGATTATTCTTGACTGCTTTTCTAGGGCTAAAGGGATTAATTTGCTTTTGTCTTCTGAATAAAATTTTCCTTTGCTTAGCAAATTGTCCCATTTTTCTAAATCTCATTAGCTATGTGAATACTTGAAATGCTTTACTTTTTTTAAGTTCTGTGCCTATTTAATTAAATAATATTTTTATTGAGGAATCTTCTGAAAACAATTAATACTATGCCCTAAGCTTTACAAATTAATGAATTTTAGGCAAGTGTTTTATATATTTTTAGATTTCTCCAAGTTGTTAACTAAGCAAAAATTAGATTACAAATAACACCAACATTTGATATATAGAAGCAATAATTTCCTAAATGGCAATACTGGATATTTTTGTATGGATTATCTCAGTTATACTTTTAATGAACAAACTTAGAACTTTGCGAGCAAAAGCCTATAGAAATTATTTTAACCTTTACATTTTATTTCATTAACATTGGATAATTCTAGATTTACTTTTAGCTAATGTATATTTATAGGATTTTTTCAAAGGCACTCAAGAAAAGGCTAATAACTCATTTAAAAATGAGACCAATTTTATTCCTGCTAAGTTTTTTTCATGTTTCTGTTGAATAAATGTTTATCATGTGAGTGGAAATAAATTTATACATTAGAATTAGCATCCAGATACACCATGGGCAAGTAGGAATCTATAGCCAAGGAACAGGGTATGTGTAAGGAGGAGGTCAATGGATAAAAAATTTAAGAGAAAACATCAGGGGTAAGGAGATCCTGGCTAAACTGACCTAACAGGATAGTTGTTGAAGGCTGACCAAAGTGTTCAGACATCACCATCACCTGGGGGATGAGGGAAGATGAGGAAATTGATCAGATACTAAGGGTGAAGGGGCTCTTGCTAGACTGACTTAGCAGAGTTCTTGCAAAACGGGATTTATAAGGAAGTTCACAGATGAGCCTACCAGAAGGTTCAGGAGCCTGGCTTAATTTTGGTGAAGCAAAGAATCTTTGCTAAAATCTTATAATAAATTTTCAGTTTATACTATGTTCTATTTGCACTTATCCAATCAGGCTAAGGCAGTTGTCCTTTCATGAGCGTCGTCATCCTGATTTTCTGACTTATGATTAGGGGATGAACTTTCAAAATAAATTATTTAAAATTTGTTGAAGAATTTTTCCAAGCAACTTCTGGGTTTGTATGCTTTCCTGCAGAGTTGGGAAGAGGAAAGATCTACAGAAATTAGGGAATGTAGAAATGCTTCCCACCTTTTCTATTTTTTAAAAATAATCTAGATGTATAGGTCACCAAAGTTAAAACAGCCGCTTACTGTTTTGAGAAAATATTTCTTTCTTATGTTTCATTGACATTTTGTAAAAAAAATAAATGTAGAGTGTTTCAGGAGAGAAATCTTAGTTATCACCTTAAATTCTGGAAAGAGGTCATGTCAAGATGAAAACCACAGCATCCTCTGTATAAAATTTCCATTAGTAGCTGACAATCTCCTACATTTTACATCTTACAGGATCATCAAGGGATATTAGGGTTGCCAGATAAAATATAGGACCCTTAATTACATTTGAATTTCCTATGAACAATGAACATTTTTAAAGTAAAAGTAGGTGTTGCCAATTAATTGCTGCTTATCTAAAATTCAAATGTAACTGTGTACCTCGTATTCCCATTTGCTAGTCTGGCAGCCCTAAAATGTATTGCTCTCTCTTTCTCAGTCCCACCTCTCAAATTTGGAGAAAAGGACTGACAAGCACCCACTTTGGGCTTCAAGATCTGTGGCCAGGATAAGAAGTAACTTTTTTTTAGAGCAACAATAGCTGGTCTGCCATTAGGTGGGAAACAAATGGGTGAGGTGCTAAGGGGATTTAGAGTAGGTCATACACAGAAGACAGCAAAATAGTCATGATGATGTTCTGAGCTCTGGTTTCTAGCTTGTTGCTATGGCCCAGTCTTATTCATCTCCTTGAGTTTTCTAAAATACTGTATCATCCTTAAATTAATTACTTTGAGCTGTTTTAAGACGGATATCTGTAATTTGCCACTAAAATATCCTAACTACATTATTCTTAATGATAATTTCAGGTACTATGGAAAATGTTATTGTAACAGTATCTGCCCTGCCTGATGATGCCATTATTTTATTTTAAAATAATAGCATGGTGGAGCTTACCAATGTTCTCTCCTATACAATCAAAGATTCAGGATTTGTTAGTGCATCCTATTAGGAGTAAAGAACCTTGATTCTATGCAAACCTGGTAAAAAGCAATGCTGATGTAGGAAAAACTGTAAATTCTGGTCATCTGTTGCTCTTTCGTAAAGGATATAACTTCCTTTTCAGTCATTTGAAGAGTATTTTTTACTTTTCTGTCTAAAATTATTATCAGTAGGAAGCAATATATTCAATCAGAACAAATATATTTTATACAGAGTATCTCAAAACCACTATCCTATATATAGTATATTGTTCTGTTTGTTTTGTAGATATAAATCAAGAGGAAGCTAGTTCCTGGCTTTGTGATATACAAAAATCACTATATAGAATACAATTTTTTAAACTTTGCCTTTTACGCAGTTCATGAAATTTAATCTAGGTCCTTGCCACAGGGTAGATCATTCCCCCAGAATAATGGGGAAAGTGAGAACATTTTTCTGGGCTCTGACAAGAAGTCATTATTCACAGGACTAGCGACCAGAGAGTCCACTTTACATTTAATGCTCAGTTATATGAAGTTACATGCTTCAAACTTGCATAAATAATATGCTATTATGGATAATTTATGGTTCAGATGTTGTTTACATGAAAGAAATAAAGAAAAATCTCTCCATTCTATAATGGTCACTGCCTTGCTTATAGTCACAAATAAGAAGAAACAATTAGAAGCATAGACAAAAGAGTTTTGTAATTGGTGTTATTAAAAAAACAGACAACCTACAGAATGGGAGAAAAATTTTTGCATCCTATGCATCCGATAAGGGACTGATAACTAGAATATACTTAGAACTCACGAAAATTAGGAAGAAAAAATCAAATAACCCCATTAAAAAGTGGGCAAAAGACTTGAACAGAAATTTTTCTAAAGAAGACAGAAGAATGGCCAACAAACATATGAAGAAATGCTCAACATCTCTAATCATCAGGGAAATGCAAATCAAAACCACAATGAGGTATCACTTAACCCCAGTGAGAATGGCCTTTATCAAAAAATCTCCAAACAATAAATGCTGGCGTGGTTGCGGAGAGAGAGGAACACTCCTACACTGCTGGTGGGACTGCAAACTAGTTCAACCTCTGTGGAAAGCAATATGGAGATACCTTAAAGCGATACAAGTGAATCTACCATTTGATCCAGCAATCCCATTGCTGGGCATCTACCCAAATGATCCAGTGACACTCTACAAAAAAGACACCTGCACTCGAATGTTTATAGCAGCACAATTCATAATTGCAAGGCTGTGGAAACAGCCCAAGTGCCCATCAATCCAAGAATGGATTAATAAAATGTGGTATATGTATACCATGGAGTACTATTCAGCTCTAAGAAACAATGGTGATATAGCACATCTTATATTTTCCTGGTTAGAGCTGGAACCCATACTACTAAGTGAAGTATCCCAAGAATGGAAAAACAAGCACCAGATATATTCTCCAGCAAACTGGTATTAACTGAGTAGCACCTAAGTGGACACATAGGTGCTACAGTAATAGGGTATTGGGCAGGTGGGAGGGGGGAGGGGGGAGGGGGGTGGGCATATACATACATAATGAGTAAGATGTGCACCATCTGGGGGATGGTCATGATGGAGACTCAGACTTTTGGGGGGAGGGGGGAAATGGGCATTTATTGAAACCTTAAAATCTGTACCCCCACAATATGCCAAAATAAAAAAAAAAAAAAAAAAGTTTAAAACTAGAGATTATAATTTTTACTGATAGAAGAATTAAATCTAGTAGTTGTGTCCCAGGGAAGCCAAAACTCCAAATTTCAAATTGAAACTTTGAGCCCTACAATAGGTTAGATTATATTCAGCACATTTGTATTTTCTTTTAAGTTAAAGATAATATATCCAAGGCAGCTTAATGAACACAAGCTGGCTAATTTAAAATAATCATCAGCAAATTGGCTGGTTACATTGATATAATTTCTGCATAGTTTTTCTAACCAAAAACATTACTCAATTCACCCGTTTAATCTTCCAAGTATATATATTCTAGTGAAAAAATATGACTTCTGATTTAAATTAAGGTATCAACAAACATAGATTTTTCTCTCAAAAAATGATTTCTTGATTTTCAATGTCCAGTTGCTAGCAGATTGAGATTAACCCTGATCTATCCTTTCTTCCTTCATTCAATGAATATTTGTCAAATGCTGAACTAAACCAGGTCCTGAATTTATGAAGGATAGAAAAAATACCAAGTCAAATGCATTTCTATAGTAGTTGAAGATAGTGGTGGTATTGGAATTTAGAAGTGTGCAGAGTGTACTAACTTCTGATTTTTTAAAAAAAAATTATGGAATTTAAGATGTTTAAATTGGCAGAGAGATGCAATTAAAAACATGAGGTGAACAGCTGGGAAAAATTTCCTGAAAGTCATAGCCAGAGCGTCCCATCTAAAGGATTGGCAATACAAGGAAGATTTGAGATAAAACAGAAAATATAAGATGTCTGGGGACCTTGGATTTGGTTAGAAGAAGCAGTGCCAAAACATATAACCCACTACTGAAGAAATAAGAAACAAGGAAAGAGACTTTTGCTTATTTATCCCTTCAGGTACTCACTGTATGTGAATAACAAATGTGTATTTCTCTTGGCCCAATAGCAGTTTGTACTTTCCTGTCAAGGTCAAAAGATTACAGTGTTCATTAATAGATCTTTATAAATTTATTTACATTCTAAATCCCTAGTAGTTGGCCTTACTAATTGGTCTAGAATTGCCAGATTAATATCTGTGAGCACAGTGGGTGGCATATTTGTTAGACAATACATTCCACTAATGAGGGATTTTATTATCATCTGGTAGTGCTTCCATGCATAGGAAATAATGAGAGACTCTTTGACATTCTCTTCCTGTTGAGAGGATTAGCTAAAACAACTTCATAGAAAAACTGCAGCCCATACTTAGTTTTTGTGAGGAGTAAATTATCACCTCCAAATAAAACTCACTCCAAATAGTAACTCACGATTAGTTATTACTTTTCAGCTTCTTGGAGGGGCCATTGGAGGTCCTTGGTAGAAGCCTTAAGGAGGCCATGGTCCGTGATCATATCTGCAGAGTATCAGTAGGCAAATTAGGTCTTTGGGGTATTTCTTTTTCAAGAAATTGGATAGAATAATTGGTTCTGTGGAATTTGAAAAATGGGTATACATATGGATGTATAACAGCAGCTTTTATCATAATCATTGAAAACTGGAAGCAATCACTATGTTACATCCATACACTGGAATATGATTCAACAATAAAAGAGGAGAATCAAACAGGCCACAAAAGGACTTTGATGAACTATAAATGTATATTGAAACCAGTCTGAAGAGGCTGCATACTTTATAATTAAACTTATATGACATTTTAGAAATGGCAAAACTTTAGAGATTAATATTTTCTCAGGAGTTCTAGGGGAAGAGAAGAGAATTAGATAGGTAAAACACAAGGGATTATTTTTGGAGTGGTAAAACTAATCTGTATGATACTATAAAACTAATCTGTATGATACTATGATATTTATAGGTATATAAATGATCCTGTAAGTTTTCAAAACCCATAGAACGTTTGAACACAATATATGAGCCTTGATATTTGCAATTTTAATAATAATTCCAGATGTTGGGATATCTTGGGGTGGAATGCAAAAGTGACCACACAATCAACCTCTGCTAAAAATGTGTAAAAAAGATCTCCCTGAAGAAGGTGTTTCATGGGGGATGATGTCAGTCTAGGTAACTTTAGAAATGAGTATAGTCTGTAAGCCTAAAAGCAAAAGAACCATATAAATACTCTAGTTGATAAGTTGAGTACAGACTTACAATTCTGATACTGTTATATACGGATGCTGTAATTGAACAATTAAATGAATCAATGGCAAATTGTGAGAGCCAGGTTTCTCTTTGTTAAAATGTTTGTTTATAAATAAACAATGAGTAGAAGCTAGAACAATCCATGCCATAACTGCTTAGAGTTGGGGGCTCCAGTATAAACTCATGTTCAGCTTACTAGAAGTACAGATGGTTTCACATAGACATGTTTATTGATATGCATATATACATGGGTTAATATAAGCACATATATTTCCCTGCTCTGTCAGCTAAGAATCCTAGGGGTAATGACACTAGTAGCAAAGAGCACACATAGTGCCTAAGTCTTGGTTTCTAATATCATTCTTAAATAAAAAGAACTGGGGGCTCCTTGAAGAAATGGCTGATTGTGGGACTGAGAGAGGAAAATTTTTTAAGATTAGCCTGAAATAAGCAAGTTCTAAAATAAGAAATAAACCCCCAGTGATGGGAATATATCAAAGGGACACAGATGCCAAGTCAAAAAGCTCTCAATGGCCAAAGCTAAAGCAATTTGAGCAACAAAGTACATTGCAGTATTAGATTCTAAACAAAAGTAGAAAATAAATATCCTTGAGTCCATACTGACATAAATGATTGAATAAATAAATAAATGGGAAAGAATAGATAAATCTGTGCAGAACAATTATAGTAACTTATGTAGACATTATGCTGCATTAATATAAGTATGAGCTACAATGTGGTGACTTCCTTTGAAAGAGGGAAGTGAAAAGATGTAAAAAGGAATAACTTTTCAGTGGAGAAACCTGATGATCAAGGTCAACAGCTACAGGGATATCATGTTGATATTACATGCCATTTGTATAATGTGATGAAATTCGTAATTCATCTCTGTGGTCTTCCTTTCAAAAACACATAACTCCAAAGTAATCATGAGAAAATCAACAGATAAACTTCTTGTGAAGAACATTCTACAAAATATCTGACCAATATTTCTCATAACTGTCAATACAATAAAACACAAAGTCTGAGAAACTGTCACATTCAAGAGAAAGCAAAGAATACATGATGGCTAAATGTAATGTAGTATCCTGAATGGGATTCTGGACTGAAAAAGAAGAAACTAGGTAAAAAATATGAAAATCTGAATGAAGTATGGACATTACTAAGAATATATCAATATTGATTTGTTAGCTATATCAAATGTACCATAATAGAGGAAAATGTGAATAATAGGGGAAAATGGGTATGAAGCATGTGGTAACTCTTTATATTATCTTTTTAATTTTTTTGTAAATCTAAAATTGTTCTAAAATAAAAAAGTTTTTATATAAAAATTGCTAGGACTTGAAGAATAAAAAAGAGTGCAAAATATCCAAGGTAAATGTTTTCGGACAGGGAAAATAGCAAGAATAAAGTATCTAAGACAAGAGTAGTTTAGCAAATTCAAATAATAGAAATAAAATCAATTTTTTTGGAAGGATAGGAATAATATAACTATTCCTGGGTATATGAATCAGATGATTACAAAGAACTTGCCATGTTTAACCAGAACCATCACAACCAACATGGTGCTACCATTTCTTGAACTTTCATCATGGGATACTTTGTCATAATGGACAGAACTCTAGATTCTCAAGTTGATTAGATTGTAAGTTAATATTAATAGCATCCAAAAGTTTGATGACTCAATAGCTATATTTGCCATGCCAGAATGAATAGAGGCATAACGCTTTAAAACATGATTGATCACTTGGATAGCATTCCTTGATAGCATAACTCAAATTTTAATATTTGAAAAATTAATTGAAGAATTACTAAGACTTAACTCTTTAGAAAATTAATCTAGCATCCTATTTGATACAACAAAATAAATCCTAAAAGAAATAAAAGGCAGTGTCTGATAGGATCATAAAAATGCTAATAAATTGGATTACATAGCAGCTTTGCAGTTTCCCATTATTTGGCAAGGAAAACCCAGAGGGTGATTTTTATGTCTGGGTCTAATGATAGATATATAAAAGTACATGGATTAGGAAGAAAAAAACAACATAAATGTTTGATTTAATTCATTGCAAATAACTCTCTTAATTTTCTGAGGAATATTAATTTTTTATGTAATTTTTAGTGAGTCTATCCTGGTGTTATTGGGAAATATGTCACAAATAGAAATTAACATTACTCTGGATGACTTTTACTTTAATTCCATGTAACTATGTTCTAGAATTGACATAATGACTTAAATTATAGATCATATGTGATTTAACACATCTTATGGTTTTTCTTATAGTTCTTTACAAGTTAATTTATTTGAAAATGTGCTGAATGACAAATTCCTAAAGGTCAGAAGACATGATTTATAGAGTCTAAGTAAGTATGATGTGCTTGTAAAGCCAACAGACATTCCACTGAGCCAGTACATAAGTTTTATTATTAGGTCACTGGAGTAAAATATATTTTGTTTTCCTCTATAATTTTAGGCATTTGGTGAGATTATAGAATATATTCATTTCCATTTTTCGTAGTATTTTAAGTATTTCACTTTTTCTGTACAGTTCCACATTGATACCAGAAATAATATTGAAATCCAAATTCTTTACCCTAAATTATTTTTCAGGTCCTCATTACCATTTACCAGGTAATGCATATGTTCAAAAAACTATAAAATGTTTCCATTATTATGTACTCTGTGCCCCTCCTCCCCATCTTTCATCTGTTCAAGCAGCACTTGGTTAAGGCCTTTAAACTTCAGTTCATCTATTGTAACAAACTCATGATCAGTATTCTTATAATTTTCTTACAGTTGAAGGAAATTAGGTTTATAAATGATAATTAATATGCTCAAATTCATATACCCATAAAGGAAAAAAAGTTATTAGTAACATCTGTTGAATACATAAAATTCTTAGGTATTCTTAGAATGTTTCTCTAATTTCTAGTATATTTATTTTATTTGTTTATATAGCAAGCACTTCTCTGGCACTATAAACTATTCCAGCAACTTACAAATATTAACTTACAGCTATTTTATGAGATCTATATTAACAACATTTCTATATACTATGAGAAAGCTGAGGCATAGAAAGGTGAAATAACTTTCCTAAGGCTATGTATTCAAATTCAGGGAGGCAGACTGTAGTCTATAGTCTTAACTATCATACTACGTTGCCTCTGTTCCTTTGATTAGTCCATATAATCAAGGTAATTTATATATCTAAAGATGAAATAAGAGAAGTCTCACTTATTATGCAGAGTAGTGATACTTCGCATATGTATTAGAAGATAGGAATATGAAAGATAACTAAAGTCATTGGTATTAATTTCTAAGAAAGGCATATCATTTCTATACATTAACAATAATTTATGAAAATGCAATGAATAAGAAGCCTAATAGGTAATTGAAAACATCATAGGATAGAAAAGGTAAAAGAAAGAACCCAGGCAGAAGAGAAAGTATATGCAAAGTATGGAAGCTTCCTTTCTTCAGTTCAAAGATAATTACATGCTAAATTGAATTTTCTTTTCTCTCACTTCCCTTCCCTAAGCATTAATTAGATCACCAGATATGGTTTGGGATGGAAAGAAGATATTCTGTAAAAAAAAAAAATGGAAACATTTTTATGTGGCAAACTCTCCTGCTGAGAGATTCTCTCTACATTAAACAGATTTACCTACTAGCATAGCCGTAGAAAGCTATTTCCCTTTGGAGAGGTGCATGTAGCTGTCTTCTGAAGGTTATACACTATCCAGGAAGTGCCTTCGTTTTCTATATTGAGACGTTTGGTTCAACACTGACCAGCCAGCCCCTTCTATATAATGAGGAAAATACAAAGGTTAATGCTCTTGTAACGCATGTTTTTCTTTAAAGCTAGGGCTGCTCCAAGAACAAAAGATCTGAAATGACAACAATGACTAAGACTAAACATTAAAATAGTAATTTTACATGTAGTGTCTGTTTTTTCAAATGCATAGTTCCAGGGAGAGAATGTTAGCTCATGATCCAACCTGATTCCTCTTCTTCCCAGATATGAAGTTGGACTGTGTTCCTGTCTCTCTGTGTAAGGTGTAGCTACTTGACTGAGTGATACACACTCTTAAGAACCTCTCAGTTTTGGCTGTCTAGAATAGAGACACTGCTCAGGGCTATGTTGCGAGCCATGAATTGTGGATCATGGACTCACAGGGAAGAATGATCCTGGTACCCTAATGCAGACCTGGAGGAGAACTGCCCACCATTTATGAACATCTATGTAGATTTTAAGGAGTGAGAAATAAATTTTTATTGTGTTAAATCACTGACTCCTCAGAGTCTGTCTGTTAGAGCAGCCAGAGTTACCTTCAGGAATAGATTCTTTCTTATCCAATTTCATGTTATATTATTTTATGAGTCGAGAAACTTAAGGTCAAACATTAACCAGCTGCTCATAAACATTCAAGTTCTATGTGGCAAATCTGTGATTGACAGCTAGATTTTCTGAACCCAGATTTTTGGTATTTTTACCTATGCCAAGTTGTCAAATATGTCAGTTTCAAATATGTGTAAAGGCTCAGGCCCTAGAGCCAGAGAAGCAGTATTTGAATAATGACTCTAACCATTACCAACAGTATGAACTTTCAATTATTTAGCTTTTCCAAGTCTCCATTTCTTCACTGGGAAGTGATAATAGCTCCCAGCATATGTTGTTAGGATTAAGAAAGGTAATTCAAGTTAAAAGTTTACTAGAATGATTGAGCATAATGCCAAAAAAATAGTAAAATAATAGCAAGCCCTTTGGCACTTAATACTGGGCTTTTTAAACATTGAACAAGTTAAACCTTACCTTCTCTTCCTCTACCTATGAATACATTCTATTTTCTTCTGTTTTTAGAACTAGCTTTTTGTATAAATCATTAGTGTTCAAACTTGGTGCTATCACGTTTTCAAACTTGGTACAATCAAAAGTTTTCAAACTTTGGTACTAGCTTTTTGCATGTCATTAGTTTTCAAACTTCACATACAATTACCTTTCTATAAAACATATATATATACACACACACGCTCAAAAATGATCTCAAATTATAAATAATATACGGAGACTCATGAGTAAAAATGAAAATTTCCCTTTGTTCCGGTGTTTCCCACCATGAGAATTTATCATATTTATAAAAATAGAAGTGTATCATGATAAATAGCATATATGTCATGACATACATAATGTATATTCATTTTTGTTTGAATTTTTTATTTTACTTAAATATGTATGAATGTATAAAAACAGATATATATACACACAAATTTTAGCAGTCCATAGCTTTTTCTTACTTTAAGCAATTTCAGCAAAATGGATGGTTTTATATCTGGGTTCTCTGTTCTGTTACACACAGATTACACACGGGTCAATGTCCCTGTTCTTGTGCCAATCCCAAGCTATTTTAATGACTATAGCCTTGAAGTATAGTTTGAAGTCTGGTAAATTGATACCTCTTATTTTGTTTTTATTGCCTAAGATTGATTTTGGTATACGGGGTCTTCTCTGGTTCCATACGAAGCGTAAAATTATTTTTTCTATATCTGTGAAAATGATGATGGTGTTTTGATAGGGATTGCATTGACTCTGTAGGTCACTTTGTGTAATATAGACATTTTAACAATGTTGATTCTGCCGACCCATGAGCATGGTATATTCTTCCATCTGTTTACGTCCTCTGCTATTTCCTTCTTCAGTGTTTCATAGTTCTCCCTGTAGAGGTCTTTTACCTCCTCAGTTAAATATATTCCAAGGTACTTTATTTTCTTTGTTCCTATTTTGAGGGGAATTGAATCTTTGATTTGGTTCTCATTTTTACTGTTGTTGGCATATATGAATGCCTCTGATTTCTGTATACTGATTTTGTATCCTGAGACTTTACCAAATTCATTTATCAGATCAAGGAGTCTCTTGGTTGAATCCTTGGGGTTTTCTAGGTATAATATCATGTCATCAGCAAAGAGTGAGTTTGATCTCTTCTGCTCCCATTTGGACACCCGTTATTCCGCTCTCTTGTCTGATTGCTGTAGCGAGGACTTCCAGCACTATGTTGAACAGAAGTGGAGATAGTGGGCTTCTTGTTCCAGTTCTAAGTAGAAATGCTTTCATTTTGTTGATCTGTTTGGAAAACTATCTTTTAGTTTCATTGGTTTTCTCTATTTTACTTATTTCTATTTTTATATTCATTATTTTCTTTCTTATGCTTTATTTGGGTTTGCTTAGCTAATATATTTCTAGTTTATTAAAATGGAAATTTAAGTTGTTTACTTGAGATCCTTTTATTTTCACCCTACAAGTTTTCATATGTTGTATTTCATTTTATATTCTCTTAAAATATATTCTAATTTCCCTAGTAATTTATTCTTTGATCCGTTGGCTATTTTGAATTGTGTTGTTTAATTTTCATGTTGACAGTCTTCTTCTACAAGTACTTTGAATATGTCATCCCACTGTCTTCTGGCCTTCGTGGTATCTGATGACTTCCCTTCCAGAAGTGTTTCTCCCCCTAAATACATTTTAAATGTTTGGGATCAACTAGGTTTGAAGAAAGATATTCACTGGCGCACTGGCTAGCAACGGGCTGGAAGAGCATTTCATTAGGCAATATTATACAATAGTGCTTATTGATGCCTTGAGATGCCTTGGACAAGCTGCCCTAGATGCGCTTCTAATTATTTGTCTGGTCAGTAGCACCTGAATTGCCAAATCTCTATTTGTACCAGAAGATGAGAATGCTATTTTATGTAGCATCCAAATGTATTTAAAATGCTATTTTATTTAGTTCTAAAGTTTTTACTCTCTGGTTCCTAATATGAATAATGAATAAGTAAAGGAACTTAAAAAAGCAAATACGTTTCACTCTTTACATTTTTGGACTGACTTAGCTTTGTTAATTATGAATTATTAAATAAAAATAATAAATTTTTAGAAGTACAATGACTTTAATATTAAAGTTAGATTGAATCCTTGTGTTTTTTAAAATTATTTTTTTCACTTAATAAAAGGTAAAAATTCAAATTACTATGTGAAATAACCACGTCAGAATCAAAGCACTTTAGAGTTATTAAAGCTATAAAACCCTTGGGAGCATGTGGGAAGAAAGAAGTGTCATCAGTATGTGGAATTGTTTCTTTATAAAATTTCCCCAAATGTCTTAGAATGCAAGACTTCAATATAGCTCTTCACTCCAAGGGCAGTCTTATTTTAAATAATGACCTGAGATGTACTTATTTTTTACTCACTTTACAACATTTGTTTATTTATTATGCATCTCAAGAAAATGTTTAGCTCTGGGGAATGAAAGAAATGCTATTGCCTATATTTTATTCATAACCATGGCAGTACAGTGGTCTCCAAGGTATTTGGAAAATTTGATATGATAGCAGTAATAATCCATAGCATTTCAGTCATCAAATGAACAGAATCTTACTGCATACTGATTGAGAAATGATATGAAATAAAACTTTTTTAACATTTGAATTTCACCATAATGGCATCTGAACACAAGATTATTCAATTACATTGGAGTTTGTTTTCCTCTTCTTGTAAATGAGGTTACATCTTTGGAAGTGACATTTTGCCCTTAATAGGCTCTTATCAGCTCTGTGACCTTGGACAACTTGTAGAATCACAGAATCTTAGGAATAAAAAGAATTTTAAAGGTTATTCAGAATGAATAGATCCTCTCTTTCTTGAGCACCCCACAGAGTAGTCATTCTGCTTCTGTTTAAATATTTTCAGTAACAGAGAACTCAGTATGACCTAACGAACTCAAAATGGCTTCAGACAACTTCAAGTTGTAAAAATTTTCTTTGTTCACTCTGTTCTTTCTATGAAGTTTCTTTACGTTGGAAATGGTGATAACAATAGCTGCCTATTTTATGGAATCGTTTTAAGGGTAAAATACATACTGCATATAGAAAACACAGTGAACACAATAAAGCTGGGGTATACCTGTAAAATACTCTAATTGCATCCAGGGCCGCAAACTATATTATTATTCACAAATATTTGTTCTATTCTCTGGAGAACAATTACTCTTCATCATTCATTGATATTTGACTTGGCCATGTGACTTGCTTTGGGATATAGAATAAGAATCAAAGTGACATGTCACTTTGGGGAAGAAACTGTGAGAGCAAACACATGATCCTATGTACACCTATCCTCTCTGTCTGAAAGACCAGGAATGCTTCAGATAGAGTCTGCTCCCAGGTGTGAAGGCAATATGGAGTAGAACTCTAGCTGGTTTCAAAATGCACCTGTCATATAACTCACTGAGATTTTGGGGGTTGTAATCAAATATAACCTAGCTTATCTTCTTTGACACAGACTTTCTCCTTTTATCTGCAAAGGCTTATTTTCAGATTATATTCTTGCAGACTTCTCATCACTGTGAGAGGACACCTTGCTTCCCTGTAGACCTTATATGAACTTGGCCTTCTACACTGAAGCAGGCAGGAAGTTTACTTTCCTGTGCTGGTTGCATAATATTTCAATAACATTATAGAGTCAAGTAGGTATTTATTGACTGAATTAAAAAAATTTTCTCTAAGTAGTGATCTTTTATGACACATTACTTTTGTGAAAATTCATTTGGACCTGTAGTTCTTTTTTCGTAACTGAAGAGGAACAAATAAGGCAAACCTTCAGGTTTGTGTGGGAACTACTGCAATGTGTGGTCCTACAGTCAGGAGGTCAGGGAGAACACTCAGCACAGTGAGATTAAATAATTTGGTTATATATAAAGTAGAGACATTTGAAATTTGAGATTCTACTAAAATGATGAGATTTTAGAATTCACTATCATTTTTCAAATATGAGAGGGTTAAAAACAGCATGTCCTTTTGGAAAAAATGAATCACAGTAGATAATGATTAAAAAAGGTACTGTTATACAGCATTAAGTATTTACTATGTGACTAGCCTTTACATGCATTGTTTATTTCTATTTCAAAATGAACTTTAAAGTATATATTTTTATTATACTCATTTTATGTGTAAAATTTAGGCTTAGAGAAGTTATAAAATTTATCCAAAGTTGTATAGCAGTTAAGTGGTACAGCCAGACTGTATTGAAGATTGTCTCAATTTGAACTGCAGAGCTCATAAGTCAAATGTTGTATTGATGTTTTTCTAATACATAGAATGTTAGTACGGGGAATAGCATATTGAGCAAGTAAGAATTCGTAGAGTCTGGATTAACTTGTTAGAGCTTCTTTTAGAGAATGAAGAATCAGTTGGGTTATTCTAAGATTGTGTGTGTGTGTGTACAAATTCACATTTTTGTATGCATTTTGTGTGTGTGTGGCTTGCTCTACTGTCTTTGAATGAAAGAAACGGCAATTCTTTCTGGAATGTAAAACAGGTAGCTTCATTTCTGAGTGTTAGGTCCCACTAGAGTTCATACACAAAATAGAGCCATTACATACTTATATCAGCTGGCTGCCTGATTCTACTTCTGAGGTAAGCCTCCCAGTCCAGGAGAACCCTCCCATGTGTACTTGGAAATTCCCTTTAGCATTTCCGTTCAGTGAAGAGGTATACTAGGTAAACAAAGCCACTTGTACCACAGTAAATGTAACACAAATCAGATACCTACAAGAATCTTTTTTGTTTGTGTGTTTCCTTTTTGAACATGAAAATAATTTAAAACCTTTAGGAAGACAAGAAAAACTGAAGTTAAAAAAGAGATAAACTGACCTTGGAGAACATAATATAAGACTGACAAGAGAATTAAAAGAAAATCTAATTCCCACCCTCAGAGAAGATATTGCATTCCTAAAAAAGCAAAATATGCTAAGAAAAAGGAAAAAAAAATAACATATAAGATCTCTTGCAAATTGAAAATATAATTGCCAATGCTTAAACATTTATTACATGAGTTGAAATATAAAGTTTAAGAAACTTTTCCGAACATTAATCTAAAACACAATGAGTTGAAAATTATGAGTAAAAGATAGAAATTCAAGAGGTCTATTCTGGAAGTACAAGATTTTACCAATAAGAGATCCTAAAAGAGAGAACAGAGCAGAGGAAACAGAGGACATAGTTAAATAAATGACTGGACACTTCCTAGATCTGAAAAACTGAATGCAATTTTAAGTAATGAACAAATGAACAATACTACTTTCCTTCAAGTAGTATAGGTTTCCTGACTTTAGACACCTAGAAAATATCATACGATGTTAATAAGCCCATTAATACTTCAGTTATCAATACTCATAGATATATATTAATGTGGTCTATTTATTGTTTTTAAATTTTGAAATCAATCTTTAGTAAAATCATATGGCATATCTTTGTTAACAAAAAGTTTATGTCATCAACCTTACCAATGTAAAAAAAAAAACATTGAAAGAAACTGGGATCAAAGACTAGTAGAGTTGGAAGGAAGGATAAAAATATTAACATTTTGCATAATGAACAGTTATATATGATTGCCTAAAATGGATAAAAAATAAAGTTTTAGAATATTACTTAATTTTATTAAGTTAACCAATATAGGAACTAAAATTAGTAATATCTCTTAAAAATTAAGGGAAGAAGAGGAGGAGGCACAGATCATATAATTGATAGAAACAGAATGATCTTAAAGCATTCATTTTTGAGGAAGGACTACACTTCTTCCTAGCCTGAAATCTTTACTCTTATACTGTCTGACTGTTTGAATTACTACCTTTCAATACATTACTTTTTAAAAAAGATTGCATTTATGTTACGATAACCTCTTCATGGTATTAGTAGTCTTGTGAATATACAGTTTTAATTTCTCGATTGAAAATTGGCAGTGGACACAATATTAATATTATTTTTTTCTATAATATGTTAGCAGAAATGTCTTACCTGTTAAAGGAGACATTTGACCTATTCATAAAAACCTGTTCTGAACAGAAATTATTTGAGGGACAGCTAATAATTGGCTGAATGATTTCATTTTTCATCTGTTCAGATCTTTGAGTATCTTTGGGCACAGCCAGTTAATAACCTGGATAAATCAAGGATCCTACCACTGTTTCTGTGTTGGTAGTCGGTAACAGGCTGATAATGAGACTGAAAGTGGTAATAATTCTCAGGTCAGCATACTGGAATTGTTTAAAAAGAGAAACCCACACATTTTCAGCTTTAGGGCATGCCGATAACCTAATGACTTAAAAATGCCTCATGGTTTGAAGAAAGCAACATTTTTAGTTAGATAACAATTCACCTCTAAAGAGAAAATTTTATATCATGTATTTGAAAGGCTGCCAAGATCTAACATTTTATATTTGTCTTGCATTTGGGAGGATAATATTACTTTCTGTTAGAATTTGTGAGAGAAAAAAAAAAAAGCTATGAAATTTCAATCCCACATGAAATTGTTTGAAATTACCTTTCAGTTGGCTAAATAAATAGATTATTGATTTCACCCTTTTATAAAATAAAAGGTTAATGAAAAAAATCACACATTTTTATTTCTAGGAGAAGAAATACATATATATAGCTTGATACCCTTTCCTTGCCAAAGAAAGAGGTATTTTTACACCAAATTTATGAGCAGCTATGATGTTATCACAGAGAATGAATTATGTCATAATTCATGATCAAGACAATTCCTAATGATTGCTGTTTTGCATTTTAAGCCAGTATTATTATAATACGGAAGAGTACTTACAATGTAGGCAAAGGGAGAAAAGATTTTAATAACAATGGCTATGATCTGGCCAGGGAAATGATAATATAGGCTTTTTTGCGTGCGATTGTGGATAGAAAATAGAAGCACAACTAGGCAAATTGAAGTGTATTGTGTATTATTACTATAGTCCTTGTAACTATACCAATAATTTTTTAAAGATTATACTTGTTCAAGCTAGAAGTTTCCATACAACTTGCTATTTTTCCATTAGCAGATGATTGGAACAAAAACTAGTTTTGTCTGGAGAATTCTGGATGAAAGCTATTGAAATTGCTTTGTGCTTCTGTTCTAAGTAAAACCACACAATTATTAAAATATTATTTCAATAATATCACTGGTTATTTATATAGTCTCTTTCGACAATATTGTGCCTTCTTTACTTGTGAAGTAGAAGTAAAATAAGCAATTAAAATGATGACCTTTGGTAAATCAGAACAATTTCATCTCTAAAATGGCCAGAGAATTGTACAGAGATTTGAGTGCTCTATTTTTAAATTTCCTTCATTGCAGGTAATTACTTCAATTCTTGACTTTCTTTCAAGAAAAGTTTTCTGTTTAATTTCAGTTACTATTAGATATTTACATAGGGATCTTGAAATCATTTAGGGTATTTCTTTGTCTTTACTCAAACAAAAGCTTCTTGTTGAGCAAAAGATATTTTATATTGTCAGAAATTTTTCCAGGGTTGAGAAATCACTCCCAAAAACAGAGATAGAATGTATGGTGGTAAAAGATAATTTCTATAATGTGAATGGACCACACAACACTGGGAATTAACATTAAAATTATTTAAAAACATTTTTTATTTAATCATTTTAGAAATTTGAATTAACATTTCATTCTTCCTTTGACTTTTAAACCAAAAATAATTGGATTAAACTAGAGGAGCCAGTCCAGATTCACTATATCCTGGGATTAAAGTGCTGGAGAAATAGAATTTAAAACAAAATCTCCTATCACTTCAGAAAACTTCTCCACAAGGTAGAAAAGAAGGAAAGCAATTTAATTATTGAATAAGCATTAAGCCAGAATGTGATCACAGGCAATACACTAAAAGTTTACAAAGACAAAAAGACATCTTTCCTTTTAATATGTAGCTAAGCAGATACAACGTATTACACACATGTTTTCAAGATAAATAATAACTAATTCTCAAGAGGACTTGACAGCACTGTTTATCACACATAGTTCATCCTAAATTTACCTGGTAATTGGGGTAGTCAACTGTATTTGATAATTAGCTTTATCCAAAGGAAAAATAAATTTTTCATTTCTGTATGTCAGGAGTTGGTTTTGGGCCGGGCACGGTGGTTCATGCCTGTAATCTTAGCAATCTGGGAGGCCAAGAGGGGAGGATTGCTCGAGCTCAGGAATTGAAGACCAGCCTGAGCAAGAGTGAGACCCCATCTCTATTAAAAATAGGAAAAATTAGCTGCCTGTAGTCCCAGCTACTTGGGAGGCTAAGGCAAGAGGATTGTTTGAGCTCAGGAGTTTGAGGTTGCTGTGAGCTATGCTGACTCCATGACACTCTAGCCCAGATGACAAAGTGAGAGTTTGTTTCAAAAAAAAAAAAAAAGAATTGGTTTTGAGCAAGGCACTTGCCAAGGTAGGTGCATTTTCTTCTTTGATGATTACGTTTCAAGAGATAGTTCCCAGGTCCTTGATAAAGGAATTCCTGGGTTTTAAATCTGACAAGAAGCTTATTTAAAAATGTTTCACATAAATTTCAGAGGCAGAGAAAGAACTTAAAAGTTTTCTAAAATAAATACTTTCAACAAGGAGTATTAGCCTCTTATTTTTAATTTTTATTCACTCTTATAGCTCTTAGGGGGAAAATGAAAAGGACTTCATGAGCTAGAACTCTCTTCTTGTTCGCTAATATTAGTTTTCACAAAAGAAAGCCATTGATCTTAATAAGTGAGATTTGTAGCTTAAGGATATGCTTACTCACAGAGGTGGAAGTTTTGCTGTGTCTAAACTCATTCAAATAATGAAACATGGAATATGTATATCTGAGATAATAGAGAAAAACTTTATCCATATATATCTGTAATTGATATTTGACGAAAGTTCTTTATGCTTACATAGCAATAACAGAAATTTTGAAGAGATATTGGTACTGTTATATTAGGATAGATTTTCAGTAGAATTTCCAGATTTAGCAAATCAAAATTCAAGATACCTAGTTAAATTTGAATTTCCAATAAATTCAAATGTAATTACCTGTCTTGTTTTATCTGGCAAATCTACTCTGAGATGCAATGGTTGAAGCAATAAGACATTCAAATTCTAAATTAGCTAAGTACTAAAAGTTAGCTAAGAACTCTTTTCATCTATCAACTATAAAATTGCCTAGAAATGTTAAGCTTAGCAAAGAAACTTTATGGTGGCCTTGGTACAGTATTAACCTGGAGTCAGATTAATATTAGATGCTGGTGGCAATTAACATTTATTTAATGTTAGCAATGCACCAAACTTATCCAAGCATTCTACAAGTATCATCTCATTTATTCACACAACATTTTTATGAAGCATAGACTAACATTAACCTGTTTTACAGGCGAGGAAAATGATTTTAAGATAAATAAGTAATGTTAATAACCAAAACCGTGGTTTAAATCCTAGTTTGTCCAAATTAAAGGTTTGCTTTCCTAAAGAGTACACTAACTAAAGGTACTAACAGTACCTTTCAGATGACAGTTTCCTAGGATACGTTTCTTTTGTTGCTAGATTTGTGGCCTTCCTTGGATGAGCCATTTAACCTCTTGGTTTTTTAATTTTTACATAAATAATATTAGACCATTAAATTAGATGATTTCTTGGGTTTCTTGATTTCTACAATTCTACAATTTTCATCAAGAAATCAGAATTGTGCAACTGAAGTATGGGAAATAGAGATGTGTTTAATTTATCCTTTATCTATTTAAGGTCAAATAGGGCACACAATATTTTTAATATGATGAAATGGTGGTGAACCATTCAGGTTAGCAACAGAAACTAATGATTTGGGTCCTGAAACTCATAATATGCATGCGATGATCTTTGGGCTCTCTTAAAGTGACACTGTTTCTATTTTTTTCTGGAACTACCATTCTCTCCCATCTCCTAGAACTTTGTTCTTTTGTTCTTTACTCACAAGTCCACTGGCTCCCATTACCCACCAAAGCAGGGGAAACTACATTCCTTCAAAATAGGCATAGATTTCTAACTCTCCTCTCTCTCTTTCTCCATCACTGTTTCAGTCTTCATTTTACTTAAATAATAAATACATGCATGGAGGTGGATATATTAATAAAATTCTAAAAATGCTTCACTTAAAAATGCCATATATAAATATAGAGAAGCACAATTTCTGAAGATCTGTCCCTCAAGGTATATGAATTCTGAATCAACAAAACAGAAGGAGGCATACAAAAGCAGACCAGAATTTAGACCTTCCCTGACACTTTGACATGGCCATCAAAAAGCATAGTGGAATTTGTAGTTGGCATGAAGGTGATTATTCTGCATCTAAACTCTAGCAAGTGTTGATATGAAATAATATATTTCAGATTAAGAAACTTGGCATTGGCAGTAGCTAGGCTGTGTTTAATAAAATCTACACATCTAAGAATTTAGGAGATTGAGCCTCAGAAGATTACAGGGACTGACAATATAATTTTTTTTATTTTATCATATTATGAGGGTACAAATACTGTTAGGGTTACATATACTGCCCCTGCCATTCCGATAATATAAGTTGCAAAGCAATAATTCACTGTACATAGGTGAGAGCCAAAAGAAATATGCTAGTTAATATTGGGAAAATAATGCAGACCAATATACAAATCATAAATACAAAAGTACCATGAGGTTAGGCCTTGCTCATAAAATGAAAAAAACAAATTTTGTGGAATCAGAAGAAGGGACTGTCTCCCTTATGTTTTTTACAACCATAAATTTATCTTGTAAAAATATTAAAAAGGAAAATATGAATAAAATTAGTGTATAAGAAGGATTGGCAACTAGAGCTAAAAATAAAGACTTAAGCATGCATGTGGTGCCCCAAGGGAATTTTTACACATGCTCAGTACTATTTTACTAGAAAGTTGATAAAAGCATTTATAAGAGGTTAAGTGGGGAGAAGTATGAAGAATGAGATTTATAGGTCATTGTGGAGAAGAGAATGAAGGAATGGAGGAATTCTCAGAGTATGGAATAGCAATGGGAGAAATTGCCAAAGTTGATCTCATAAAATGGGCGACAAAAACTGAAAAAATCTAAATAGATTTAAATGAGCTAGCAGGATTTTATAGTAGAATATTGCCTCCTATAACTTCCAGAGGACAATGGAAGCTATTTATGGAGAGTTTAGGAAGTCCAAGAAAAAAAAATGGTTTTTTGTTTCAGGAAACTCAGAATACATATAGTCCAGTAGTTGCCACATGTCAGTCAGTGGACCTGCTAACTCAGAATATCATAGAGAACTTTTAAAATAAATGTAAGTTTCAGGACTGCATTAGATATCTTTTTTTAGGGAATAAAATATCCCCCACTTACAACTTTACTCATTGTCCCAATTCATTTGGTCCTCCCAATCTCTCTGTAACCTGCTCTAATTAGCCTTCAAACACCATGAAAACAAAACCATTCACTATATTCAGAAGTCATTTCTCATTCTCTTCTTGATTTCTTAGTAGGATCTGAGGCTGATGATAATTCTTTTCTTTCTGAAACCACATTTCTGGTGCACTTCACTTTTGTTTCCCCATTCTACTAACTTGTGTCTCCTCCACAGTATTATTTTCCTTGTTTCTCTTCTTATCATCCTTCTAATAGTGTAGAGGCTCAAATTTTAGTCCTTGGGGCTCTTCTCTCCTCTGTCTACACTTGAGCTCCTGGAAACCTCAACCAGTCTCATGATTTAAATGTCAACTATACACTAATGACTTATAGCTGCATATCTCCAGGTCGGATTTCATATATATAACAACTTTCTAGAAATCCCTGCTTAAATGTCTCAAAGTCATTTCAAACTCCACATGTTCTTAATAAAATTTGGCTATTTCACCTCAATTTGCTACTTTCCTTCTCTTCCCTGCCCTTAATTAATGGTAATTATATTTTCAAATTGCTCAGAGTCTGGAGTCATCCTTGAATCTATTTTTTGTTATACCTCATATCCAGTCTACCAGAAAACGCTTTTTGCTCTCTCATTACAATAAATCTGGAAGCTGACCACATTTGCTACTTTCACTGCTACCCAGACCAAACACTATCATCTTTCCCTTGTGTTAATACATCAGCCTCCTTAAAGGTCTCATTGGTTCCACTCTAGCCTGTCTATGGGCTCTATATACAATGAAATAGTGAGAGTGATGTTAATAAAATGAAACTCAGATTGTGTCATTTCTCTTCTTAAATAACATTAGTTAAGAGCCAAACTAATGGTTGCTTCTGCTATGATAAAATCATTTATTAAAAAAAATATTCTTTTAAGGTTAAGATACCAATGTGTTATCTGTACATTGTAATCTTGTCCATAATGCATTCATATTCACAAAGTGTAAGTGAGGGATAGGTAAAATGTGCTTGGCTAGTTTACAAGAAAACTCATAGGGAAAGCAAATGCCTATTAAATCAATGCTATTATACATTCCCCTGCTCCACTTTACAGAATGTTATACTTCTTGAAAACCAGAAGAAGCATTATTTTAAGATCCTATCTTGATCTGGAGCTTAGTTATCTTTGTTAGCATATGCTCAAAGAATATTTATGTAGTAATAATACTGGGGTTTATAGTGGAAACCCTAATGTGTAAGTAGTTGTAGACAATAGGGGTCATAGTTGTTTTAGATTAACTCCAGAAACTGTACATTTTAGATTTTATTTTCAGATTTGCAGGAACATAGCCATAAAAGCTGAGTTTGATTTGGAAATGCATTCTTTGGTCATATTAAGATGGAATAAAAATCTCTTGGGAATTTACCTTTCCTGTATTATACATACCTGTCTCCAGCATTTATTTTCAGATTCAAAAAATCCTCATATTTTGACATATTTGACATATTTGTGTTCTAAAAATGAAAGTCATCTTTAATCATTGTTAATTGTAAATGAATGTTTATTAGCAACTTTGTAATTTTCTAACCAAAGTTACTGAAGGCATGCTTGAAAAGATGATTTTATATTATGTAACCTAGTAAAAATTTCTTTCTTATATTTTTTAACTTTCTTCTAATTTTTTAAAAATTTTGTTTATAATTGACACATAATAATTACACAATTTTATGGAGTACAGTGTGATTTTCCATACATGTATACATTGTATGATGATCAAATCAGGGTGTTAGCATGTCTTTCACTTCAAACCTTTATCATTCCTCTTTGATGATAATTTAAAATAAGCAATGAGGAAAGAATGAGATTCCTAGATTTCTCATTTTGCATCATAGCTGAAATGGCTAGAAAATTATTTCTGTGACTTTTCATATGCCAGTGATCAAGAAAGCTCACATACCAAAGAAAATTAATTTAAAAATTAATGGCATAAAATAAGTAAACTGTCTTTTAATCAAAAAATATTTATAGAGAACAGTATGCTAGAAAAACACAAAATGATATATTATTTGTTGTAGGTTAAAAAAGAATGAAGAAGTGTTGGCAAGGATGTGGACTAACTGGAGCTATCTATCATACACTCCTGCTGGGAGTGTAAATTGTTACAGTCACTTTGGAAAAGTGTTTGGCTATGTGCATATCTTATATCACAGAAATTTCACTAATGAAAATGCATACATAACAGAAATGTATTTGTATACTCTAGGAAAGACATTACAAGAATATTCATGGCAGCAATATTTATGATAGAAATTGAAAAACAGCACAAATTACAAATATCTATCAACAAAAGAATAGATAATCAACTATAAGTATATTCATACGATGACAAACTATAAGTATATTCATACAATGACATAAACATATTTAACCTACATACAATGTGGATGAATTACATTAATATAATTTCAAATGAAATAATTGTGAATAAGACATAGATTCTATTTTTATGAAGTTAAAAAACCAGATAAAATTAAGCAATGGTGTGTAAGTTAAAATTCTGGTTACCTTTAGGCAGTATATCCAGAAATGGGATCTGGGGTGAGAAACTTCAGAGTGATGATAATTTTCTGTTTCTGTCTTCTGGTTACAGAGGCATAGTCAGTATGCAAAATTTTATAAAATTGTGTATTTATGATTTGTGAATATTTTATATGTCTATTTCACTTTAACAAAACATTTTGTATATTGACTATAGTTTTTTTTATTAAGAGAGGATAGTTGGATAACTGACTAATAAATTTCATTGGATTCAAATATTTTGGTTTAATTTATGTGTGGATTTTCATTTGGTCTTTGTTAGGACACTCCATGTTGACTGGTGTAAGATATGCATATTGACACATTAAAAATAAATTTACAAAACCCTGGTAAATTAGCAATAAGTCTAATATATTAATTGACAATGAAGAATATTCTTTTCCATTAACTGCAATGTTCAAATTCCCTACTGAGGATATACCTTTCATTATTACCAAGTTAATAAATGGAAGGCTGCTTAGTAAGTACCACAGTATGAAAGTAGAGGAAGGTAAAATGTTATGAAGGATTTTTCATTTAGATCAATTATGTATTGATACTCAATTATGTATTCCTTTTTATGATCCAAGTTATTGTTTCTAAGTGCTGTGCATGGTCTACGTGTCCCACATACATTGACAATCTCTTTATTTACTCTACTTGTAATTAATCACACCATCGGTGTACACTTTTGTTCAGAGGGTCATTTAAGCTTGAAGTTCTTTGGGGTAACTTCACTGTCTCATTCATGCACCTCCTACAATACTCAGATAATTTACTAACTTATTTTCATTCATTTAAAATAATTAATATTAGGTTTAAAAGATTGGAAAAAATATGTGATCATGGATTACTTTCTTCCTGCATTCAGCTATATGAACAAAAATCAGTTTAGAAAGATGAGAATATATGCTGTTTAGAGAACACAGTTATTCTCAAAATCTATCCCAATTTTTGACAAGTCTTAAAACACAATAGCATCATTAGCAATGATGGCAAAGTCAGAACAAACAAATTAATATTTTTGTTGGGAGAATCTCAAAGTTTTTAATTAGTTTGGAGTGATACATTATTATTTGACAAGTCCCTTCCTGGTATTAATCATCTTTTACTGATATATTATTAAAGTCAAGCAACTGTGGGGATCAGACATAACAGAACAAGCATGGATTACAAATTTATATGCTGGTGCATTGGCATTTTCTAAATATGTCCCAGAAGGCACTCATTCCTTCAGCCCCACTTGTAGGTGGGAGCATAGACACATGCATGTAATTGACATAAATTTCAAAAAGAACATGACTTGCTTTGGTTTTGTTGGTCTACTTACATAAGTTAGTGGTCAGCAGTGTGATAGTTAATTTTCAAGCACTCTGAGCTCTCAAGTTCAGTTTTAATAACATGAAACTAGAGTAACTAGTTAAAATGGTATTAAGGGTAAAGTCAGAAAGACTGTGCCAGCTACCCATGGTTGAGGGGCAGGAAATAGGGTAGGAGGAACAGAAACCAATTAATACTTGAAACATGATCTCACCACAGCAGTGTTTGTCCTTTCCAAATTTTACATTTGTGTCTGTCAATAATTTTGGTACTTGGTTACTCATTGTATTCTGCATTAATTACCATTTTTGTTTGAATTTTCTTATTTTTCTAAGAATTATGTCAGAACACTGAGAATGGAAACTGCTGCTCACTCTATTTTTTAATTTCTCTTGGCTCTTGATAGTGTCAGGCACATAAACTAGTCAATTAATAAATACTTGTTTAAATTTTAGTTTGTTGAATTAGGAAAATTTGCCAGTGGGAGCAGCTGATAGGGGATTTCATGATATAGCAAAATGTAGTGTTATAATTGAAGATCCTAGGAGAATTAAGCTAGTAATATGAAATTTAGAGCAACTTTTCTTGTTTTATCTTTTTAGAGCTATTCAGAAATTTAAGATATGTATTGCCTCCCCTCCCACCATCATATTTTATTGATGTGCAACCAAGGCTTAATTATGTAAGATGACTTCCCAGAGTCAAAAATATATTTATCACAGAGTTGAACATAGAACCTACTGTACTTTATAAAATTTGATATGTAAGGTATTATTGACATCTCCATTGTTCTTATATTACATATAAATCTTAATAAAAACGTTGGTTTTGTCCTCTTGTTTAAATATAATATAATAACATATAATAAATCTATATATAATATAAAATCTAGACTATTTTGGCGATTCTTGCTTGTTTCCATTTCTTTTCTTTCTTTAGAAAAATGTGCTATTCTTTATATTTTTATCTTCAGTTGAATCAGAAGCAAAACAAAAATTATATTCTAGTTGCTATAGTTTGAGTGTGTACCTCCAAAAGTTCATGTGTTGGAAACTTAATCCCCAATGCAACAGTGTTGGGAGGTGGGACCTAAGAAGAGGTGATTGGGTCATTAGGGCAGAAACTTGTGAATGGATTAATGTCGTTATCATGGGAGTGGGTTAGTTAACATGGGAGTGGGTTGTTATCAAGTGAGTAAGGCCCCTAGTGTACTTGCTTCCATCCTTGGCCATGGGATGACCCTTGCCAGATGCTGGAGTCATGCTCTTGGACTTCTGAGCCCTCCAGAACCACAAATGTCAAATAAACATCTATTTCTTTATAAATGATCCAGTTTGTGGTATTCTGTTATAGCATCAGAAAATAGAGTAAGATGCCAGCAGTTCTTTTTTCTTCTGAAAGAAACTCTTGAGTGTTATGTGGGAAAAAATGCTTGATTATTTCGCTTTATTTACTTCATGTTCTTTAGTTCTCCCTTCTTCCTTTCTTTACAATGAAGAGGTTAAATTAGAAGTATTTCAATTCTTGTGCCCTTATCATATTAGAGTAAAATATATAAATTTCCATGATTTATAAAAATAATTGTTATTGCAATTAAAACAAAGGAGATCTTCTTAATTGACTTCATATAAAATAGATATATCTTTTGAAAAGAGTGAAAAGTTGATAATCTTTTTTGATTAGAGATGTTTTTCTCCTCTAATTTTTCACTTCATATTATAATTAAAGAATTCTCAACTACTTTTTATCTTTAAATAATTTCTTTCCTATTGGTGCCTTTTCAATTCTGAGAATAACCAGCATGAAATGTTTTAGCTATTTATTTTAAGTTATAACTGTATTTTAAATCCAAAGTCCATTTATAATTTGATAGAATTAACAGTCATTTCTCACATGCCAAATTATGACATTGAATTCATTCTTCTTATTATAATTTAGTACTAATCTGAGTTTGTAAGGATAAACTATTGTACTCATGCCCAAATGTTTCTTTTTCCTTCCTGCAGCTAGACTATTAAATAAAAGTGAAAATTGTCATATTTACTGACTATATCGTCGAACATTCAGCTTCATTTGATCATTCACAGTACACATAGAATTTTATCAATGCCACCTACAATCATTATCTTTATGTGAAACTTATGAGAAAGAAGATAAAAATGGTCCTTTGTAGAAAGAGTATCAGAGAAAACAAAGTAAAAAGAATGAATCTCTATTAGGCATCAATGTAGCAATTTTCATGTCATTTTCTTTATGACTAAGTCACAGTGTCATCACAGTTTGACCAACAGCTTGGCATTTAATTGCTGTGAGAATTAAAACCTAAGCCATCAATATAGTGAATGGTTAAGGATGTCTATCTGAATTCCTACCTCCTCTGTTTAAATTAAACTCAACAACTAATTGTTAGTGCAAGCTTAAGCAAGTTGCTTAGACGTGGTAATTCTTATTTTCCTGATTCATAGAGTGTCAATCATAATATCATATATATTAGTAGTGTTTGTGGCTATTAATAAAGTTTTCATACTTATGAGAATTCAATTACGATGTTTTGTGAAAATATTTGGTATGTGTGGAGCACAGTGGACACATGCTATTATTATAATTCTAATAGTTAAACTGATTTACCAACTATGTACACATAAGCCAGGATTAATACTGGGTCATAGATAATATAGAGAAATATATACGTCACAGAAAATACTGTACTGTGCATCATAGAAAGTATAGTAGGAGGAAAGAGAGAGAGAGAAAAGAAACAAAGATAAGAGAGGAACAGTCTCCACAATTTAAGAAACAATTTTTATATTTTTCCCTGTTCTTCAAAAGTCTGAAAACATTGTTACAGTGAAAATATAAAAAAATAAGTATTTCTAGCATGATATTATGTAAGAATTTAAGATGAGATTTGATCAGAAAAATATTCTCAAACTGGGAAAAAATGGGCTAGAGAACGGATCTTGTTGTGAAAGCATTTATACTTTAAGACACAGACTTGGATTATAGTTCTAGAATTCTTCAGCAAACATTTGTGTGACACTGAATAGGTCACTTTTCTGAAACTTAGTTTACTTCTGTATAAGTAAGTTAAGCAGAAGTAGCAGTTTTCAACACATGTTCTATAAAAGTTTTGTTTCTTGGTCAGGCAAGTATGGTAAATGCTGCATTCCATATCTCTCTCTCTGAAATTCCCCTAAGTGCCTGAAATCATTAAGGCCTCTACTAGTCCTATAGTAAAGACATGCAGTTCATTTTGACTTGCCCAGTTTTTACAAGTATATTTGACCATGGGATTATTTTCATAAACGTATTGTAGTTTATTCCAGTCATTGGAATAAACTTTGTAAAAACTTGACTAGGGGGATAGTTGATTTCTTCCACATTTAGGAATCTATTTCATAAACTTTTTTTGATGATAAGGAAATTGCTTATTAACTCTGTTAGAAAACCTGATCAAGTAACCTCTTCTGATTCCTCTGAGGGTAATGACTAAGGGCAAGAGAAACTTGAGCTATTAATTTCTTTTCTTTTTTTTCCTTTTTTTTTCTAGATTGGGGACAGCACAAGGTCTGAGACATGAACATATATTAGAAGGGACTGTCTCCAAGATCCCTTAAGCAACCAATACAAGCAACAGGCTGCATACACTACCAAGGAGGCTGCTGTTTGCAGCCTTTGCACAGAGCTATTAATTTCTTCTAAATGTTTGAGGCACAAGGAATGCAGAAAGAAAATTAAATTTGATTTACTAATGCAAAAGAAGGTATTTTTAATGTTTGTTCAGTGACACAGCATAATTTTAGAAGACCATAAATGCTTGAGTGTATATATATCATAATAAACAATCAATAATAAATAAGGAACGACTGAATTTCTAAATCTGTAGTTCTTAATTAGTTCTACTTTCTATTCTCCTTTCAAGGAAATGAAATATAGCTAGTGTTTTTCTAGTAAAGATTAATAAATAAAATAAAAGTACAAAAATAAAGTTTCTCAGAGAATTGTTAACATTTATTGAAGACAGGAAATACATTTGTTGGAGTAAAATTAAGTCATTTTCTACTTCTACTTGCATAAACCATTATGTAGGTTATACGGGCTATAATTGGTCCTGTGACTGGCCTCAAAGATGTATATTGCATGGAATTATCTACTGATTGAAGGTCATGTTTTGAGTATTAACCATGATACTCATGGATGAAATAAATCACCTAAGTAATGACCATTCTTCCTGAGGGCTGAGATCCAGACCTCACTGGACAGAGTGTGGCTGTGGCTGCCTGGATGGTGAAGTTGTTGAGGTGCTGTGCTGGCAAAACTTGCTAAAAATCTGCCTTTTGGAGTGCTGGAGGATGCAGTTCACAGAAATGTCCCGCACCTCTGAGGTCACTTGCAAGCTAACTAAGGAAGTTAGGGGAGAGTTACCTGGGTGGTGTTTTACTAGAGGCACTTCCTGAAAAGCTACCTGAACATTACTAGAGGAAACTGCTGGCTACCAATTACGATGTCCCATGTACCTGTCAGTGGTGTGAAAGTCCTTGCTAACGTCCCAGAAAGGAATTTCAGGACCCACATGAAACTGAGTGATAGTGGCAAGTTTATTGAGTGAAAAGGGGCAGGCTTAGAAAAAAAGGCTGTGAAGAAATGAAACTACACTCTCAAAGAGAGCAGGCAGGCTTCAAAAGAGCAACTGCCTTAAAGTCTGAGTGATTGCTGTTTTTCTTAAAATTTTCTGAAGTTAAAGAAGGCTAGGCGATTGGTGTTCATTCTGCCCAATCACAGACTTCTGTTTAGGTCCTTCTTTGGTCTGTTCCTGTCAGCTATCTTGGTTCTTACCCATAGTTCCCCCATTTTTTCTACAAGTGTGGGGGGTCAAAACTGCAATGCTAATTTATTATAATTATGTTATGATGAGGGAAAGTTTACTAGAGGTGACTTGAGTCTCACACCGGCACATGCGTCAACGCTGGGAAATCCTTGGCGTTTACAGTGGTTCTTTTTTTCTACTCTGGTTAACCATGGATCCGGCTGTTGGCTCTAGCTCTTGACTAACTTCTCTCTTTCCTCTTCCCTTGCTCACGCCTAACTGACTACCTACTTTAACATGCCGTGCATGAGCCAAGCATTGAAGAAGCTGTTCGCTGCAAGAGCACAACTGAATACCATGTGTGGCAGGGAGTTGGTGTTAGAAAGATCACCTGTTGCAAAGAGCCTGGTGAGGGAGCGCTGGAATGAGGAGAACTCATCTTCCTGCAGTGTCTCTCCAATGCCCTCTAATGACAAAGCTTATCATGCCAGCTGGCAAATGGGAAATACTCAGAGTCCAACTCCATTTTTTGGAGCAGGGAATGAGGAATGAATTTGGAGCTAAAAGGCTATAGGAATTTGGTGAGTATACTTATTAAAATGTTGGCAGGTATAGTTCTTGAATTAAATGTGTGTGTGTATGTTTGTGTAAGTTAAGCCTTATTTTAGAATTTATTCTGGAAATCTTTCTGAAGTTTATAGGATCGATTACATTGAAATCTCACTCAGGAAGGGTATTGAGTAGTGTTGCAGGTCGGATTCTATAATGGCCCCCAAGATTCCTGTTCCTTGAGTACTCACTCTATAGAATCCCCTTCTGCTGAGTGCAGGCAGAACCTAAGAATATGATTGGATCACAGTCTTGCGACTCCTGTGATTAGATTACTAATCATTTGACTTTGAGAGAATCAAAAGGGAGATCATCTTGACTGGGACTAACCTGATCAGCTAGGTGAGTCCTTAGGGGAAAAAAATAAAGCCTCATAGAGCTGCTGTTTAGTAAGTGTGGGGTGAGGCAAGAACACATTACAAAACTCATCATCAGATGGTGTACATTAGAATCAGTGTTCTGTAGAGTTGTGGGAAAGTTAAACATTAAGAGACCTGAACAATCAGGTCAGGTGGATTCACCTGAAGGTGAATGGGAATTTAGAAGGTGAGTGTTTTCTGCTGTACTATCATGAAGATAAGTGTTTTAAGGTATTTTTCAGAAACAGTAAAGTAGGACTAATAGACTAAGGTTATAATTTAATATTTATAAGCATAATGACCTGGAAATCTGGGGCAACAATTTCCTGTTATGTTAATTATTTTTTACATAAAACAGGAATTTTATTAAAAGGGGGAATAACCATTTGCTACCTGGTAAGGTTTGGGGGGAAGGACAAAGTATTTTGAAAGGGTATCAGAGCAGAGCTTCCCACAGCAGAAGTTACAAGCACAGCTTCTGCTTCATTACGCTAGAGTTACATAGTCTGTCAAGACTTCAGGGGCTGTACTGTCTCCTTTCTGCTCATTGAGCCAGCCCTTCTTACCAAGTGTTCACTGGGTAGATAAATAAAAGTAGATCAGAGAGAGGGGGAGAATCAAAAGTATAGTACAAAATGATTTTAGAGCCAGTTGTATCTGGGTCAGAACCAGATATGGCCAGTCCGGAAAGAAAATTGTTAAGCCCCATGTATGAGTCCAATTAGCATGTGTTTTATAAATTATTAAAATTTAACACTCATTAACCTTCTTCCCATGGGTCCCTTTTAACTTAGTAAGTGAAAAAAAAATTTTGAAATCACAGCAACAAAATTTTATGATAAAAGAAGCCTTAGAGATTATATAATCCTGTTCTTCCCTTTGACTCCTATTTTATAAATGAGGGAACTAAATCCCAGCAAGGTTAAGTGTCTAACCTTAATTCACACAGATATTTATTTATAGAGGAGATCCAATATCAAGGGAAAAAAAGAAGTTTTTCCTGCTTTTTTATGCAATATCTGATCTTTGATTCATTGCACAGATAAACTGAAATGAAATTATTTTTATAATATTATTTGGTAAATGCCATTTTCTACATGACATTTTTAAGAATTATTAACAACGGCAACAAAATCATAGTTAGAGACATAGTATATCATTAATTGTATTCCACTAGCTCCATAAGTTTTGGCAGTTAATGTTTTTGTATTTATATTCTTAAGCTACTCTTTTATGTTTTGAGGAATAAATCTTGAAACTCTCATATAAAGAACTAGAAACAAATATTATGTACATGAAAAATAAAACTAGGAATTACAGCTTTTTGTTTCACTGATAAAAGATGTTATGAGGCTCTTCTGTGACAATTTTATTCATACATGTTGTAAGTTCTCTGCAATGGAATTGCTTTTGGATTGAGTCAAATCTAGCTATATAATAGTCATATAAGGAAGTGGTGACTTTAAAAAGGAGAAAAGATTTAAATAGGCCCCAGTGCTCATAATTCTAATATGCTTGGAAATCAGTCAACACTATGACCTCTACAATTCCAGCTAATTTATTGAAAAGAGGAATAGAGGTGAGTCACTAGTGACAATATTGAGAGAGAGTTCACTGCTTCCTTCTACTTGTTGGCGTTTGATCAAATTCTTCCTTGCTCACTGTTATAGACTGAATATTCTCATCCTACCCCCTGAAATTCAGATGTTGAAGCTTTAACTCCCAATGTGATAATATTTGGAGATTGGACTTTTGGGAGGTAATTTATGTTAAATTGGGTCATAAGGGTGGGGCATCTGTGGCCTTATAAAAAGAGAGAGACAGAGACAAAAAGAGAAACAGAGACAGAGAGAGAGTTTGTGTGTGTGTGTGTGTGTGTGTGCACGTGCGCACATGCACACATCTGGGAAAGGCCATGTAAGACACAGCAAGAAGGTGGCCACCTGCAAGCAAGTAAGAGAGCCCGTTCAAGAAATTGATCATGCATGGCACCCTGATCTTGAACTTGTAGACTCGAGAATTGTGAGAAAATAAATTTCTATTGTTTGAGCCACATAGTCAATGGTATTTTGTTATGCTAGCCCAAGCTAAGATACTCACTATACAAGGGCAATTATGTATTGGTCAATACCATTAATATTGATTGCATAAGGAACAATTAAGCAAATTAATGATAGGACTTAAGAATGATGATGAGATATTTGAATAGGAAAAAATAACATTTGCAAGAGAAGGAAAAAAAAACTAGAGTCAGAAAGAAAAGTGAACAGTAAAGGTAAATGAGAATGGGCCTCTTCTGAGTGATAAAAATGGGTGATCTAAATGTTTTGGGGAAGAGTTTGTATCTTTGTAGAGAATATTGAAAGTGGCAGAGATACTGATGGAATATTTTATTATGCATTAAGAATATTCTTGTCTTCTTTGGAGAATTAAGTAACTAAGTAGTATTTTAAAATTCAGATGAATAGTATTTGAATCAACCAATACAATGTAAAGACTGAGCCATAAGGAGTCCCCAAATTTGGGTTGTAATGTACTTTTATTTAATTCTTGCTGTAGTCTTATAAGATGCATTTAGTCATTGCATTTTTTAGTTAAGAAAATTAGACCTTAGGGAGATTAGGCAAATGTCTAAGCTTTCACAGTTGTAAGCAGAAATTAGACCCATGTCTAATTTCAAAGCCTGTACTCTTCATTATACTACATGCATGGACAATTTGTAAACATGGAAAAAAACTGAAATATATGAAGACTGAGTCAACTGAGATTATAAAAATCTAAACCAGAAGTTTTGACTTAATACAAGTACCCTTTCTCAGGTATCTATTACTATTAAGAGGGAATCAACTCTTTTCTTTACTAAAATTATGAATTTATAGACTGTCCATGCTATGGGAGACCTTATATGCCTATAGAAAAATTTGTATACAATTTAAAAGGGATTTAACTTATATAATTTAACAAGGTATTTGACTTTTTTTTTTTCTTACGAATGTTCACTCCTTTATTTAATTAGACTCTAAAATGGAGGTACATGCTTGGTATACAAATTTTAAGTAGAGAAGTGTATTTATTAAATGAAAAATGTAAACTGCATCCCATGCCTTCTTTCCACTCCCAGTTCAAGTCCTTGGAAGTAAATCACCTTGCATCTCTGTTCATTTATCTGAGCCTCAATTTCCCAGGGTATTAGAATCAGCTGTAACTAAGGGTTCATCATATTCTCATTATCCCATTGTTTCTGTAATTCTAAAGCCGAAATTGATATTTGTGGCACATGTACAATCCAGAGTATTTTGATTTATATCTTTTGATGTAATATTTATATTAGATCTGAAATTATCAGGATGCACAAGTGAGAGTACTATCAATCATGGTCCCTGGATCTATAAAAATAAAAATGTGTCTTGAGGCAGCCCTAGTTAATCCTGAAGTGAAGTAGTTAGGAGAATCCCTCCCATGTAGATAATAATATAAAATGAAAACAAAACATATGTACATATATAATCTAAATATTGTATGTACATTTACATATATATGTGTGTCCTTATGTTTTAATTTTTTTAAAGATTAAAAGTGACCAAAACCTACTTGGTAGAAATTGGAGACATGTTTACCCTTGAAAGACTCAACTGAAACAGTTGAAAGACCTTTGGGCTTTCTTTCCAGGGATTGATTTCCAATCACCATAGCTACAGTAATAGATAAGATAATATAAATACAGTAATAGATAAGATAAAAGATAATCACATCTTTTAGGGCTACAGTTGGTGCAGTGCACAGTTCAGGGTTGGCAGGATTGATAGAAATTTATGGGAAATTGTAGAAAGGGAGAGGCTCACAGATGGGGTGAGAACTAAGATATGAATATGATCTCTGCCAAATCCCCTGATGTATGCTTTAACTTTGTATGTGGGTGGGAATCCAGAGGCTTGGTGAATAGGAGATACAAACCTGAGAGGAACCCACCCTTGAAAGACAGAACTTGCCAGTGCACAGCCTGGCGGTGCAAGGTGCAAGTGCATGGTGCAAGGCTCAGCCATATATACTTAAGGTGACAGAAAGCTGAAGACTTACTGGCCTGAGATGGCAGTAGACAGCTCAAGACTAGCAGAACAGTTAGAAATTTAACTGAAGACTCCAGTAACAGAAGAATTACAGAGTAAACTCCTAAATTTGTATATAAGCTTTTCCAAAATCCTTGACTGATCCACATGGGCTAAAGCTGATTCTAACATGTATAAGGAAATATAAAGGACTTAGAATGAAAAAGGAACTTTTGGGAAAAAAAAAAAGCTGTAGCACTTATGCTACTGATTAAGCAAAAGTAATAAAGACAGTGTGATATTGATTTAATGGAATATAATGGAAAGTCTGGAAATATGTGGTCAATTAATTTTGACAAAGGCTTGAAGGTAATCAGAAGGGAAACAATTGTCTTTAGAAGGAATAACATCAAAACAATTATATTTTCATACACAAAAATAAATCTTGACCTTTGCCTCACACCATACACAAATACTAACTCAAAATGGATCATAGCTGTAAATGTAGAAGCTAATACATAAAACCTTAAAAATTCTGGAAGAAAATGTCGAGAAGACTCTTTCAGACATCAGCTTAGGCAAAGAATTTATGAAGAAGACCCCAAAGCAATTACAGCAGCAACATAAATAAACAAATGAGACTTGAACAAATTAAAACTCTTCTGCACAGCCAATCAAACTATCATTAGAGTGAATAGACAACCTACAGAATGGGAGAAGATATTTGCTTTCTACATATCTGATAAAGGACTGATAACAAGAATCTATATGGAACTTAAGAAAATCAACAAGAAAAAAATGAAACAACCTGATCAGTAAATGGGCAAAGGACATGAACAGAAACTTTTCTAAAGAAGACAGAATAATAATGGCCAGCAAACATATAAAAAAGTGCTCAACATCTCTAATCATTAGGGGAATGCAAATCAAAACTATAATGAGATATCACCTAAGTCCAGTGAGAATGATCCTTATCAAAAAGTCCCCAAACGTCAAGCGCTGACATGGAGGTGGAGAGACTGGAACACTCTGACACTGCTGTTGGGACTGAAAATTAGTACATTCCCTGTGGAAAGTAATTTGGAGATTTCTCAAAGAGCTAAAAACAGAACTACCATTTGATCCAGCAATCCCACTACTAGACATCTATCCAAAGAAAGAAAAAACGTTCTATAATAAAGATATCTGCACTCGAATGTTTATAGCAGCATAATTCACAATTGCAAAGATGTGGAAATAACCCAAGTGCCCATCAACACATGAGTGAATTAATAAAATGTAGTATATGTATACCATGGAGTACCATTCAACTGCAAAAAACAATGGTGATCTAGCACCTCTCATATTATCCTGGATGGAGAATCAGCCCATCCTTCGAAGTAAGGTATCGCAAGGATGGAAAAACTTGCACCACATGTACTTGCCATCGTATTGGTACTAACAGGCTAACACTAAGGTGTTCACATGGTAGTAATATTCATTGGGTGCCAGTCAGGGGTGGGGTTTGGGGGTAAACCCACAACTAATGGAAGCAGAACGCACTGTATGTGGGAGGGACACGCTTGTAGCCCTGGCTTGGGCAGGGCAAACACATTATATGTAACCAAAATGTTTGTACTCCTATAAAATCCTGAATAAATAAAAAAAATACAAAATAAAAACTAATACAATAAAACAAAGAAAGCATTAGGCACTTTGGACTAAGCAAAGATTTCTAAGATAGGGTCACAAAAAGTACAAACAATGAAAGAACTGGTAAGTTGAATTGAATTCCATTAATAATTGAAAAGGTAAGCCACAGATTGAGATAAAAGATTTATAAAACATATGTGTAATGAAGGAATACACTTAGAATATATCAATATTTATTAAAATTTAATAATGTGAGAAACCACTGTATTGAAAAGAAGCACAAAAGATTTGAACATTTTATAGATGAGTATATATTTTCATGGCACAAAAGCACATAAAAACATCATTAGTCATCAGGGAAATTTTAAATAATACCACAATGAAATACCACATTGTACCCATTGAGTGGCTAAAATTGAAAAGCCCATCAGTATCAAGTATCAGCCAGTATATAAAATCACTGGAATGCTCACACATTACTGGTAAGAATGTAAAATGCTATGCTTTGGAAAACAGTTGGTGATATCTCATAAAGTTAAATGTGCACTTTATAATCTAGCAGTTACACTTCTATGTATTTATCAATAAATATCAAAACTAATGTATCCAGAAAGACTTGAACAGGAGTATTCTCAGCAGCTTTACTCATATGAGCCCCAAACTGGAAATTCAAATGTGCAAGAACAAAGTGAATGAAGACAATGTGATATATCTATATATATAATGCTATTGAGAAATAGAAAGGAATACACAACTGATATGATCAAAAACATGAATTAATCTCTGAAGTATTATGTAGAATAAAAAATCCAGGTACTAAAACCACATACCACACAATTAATTTATATAACATTCTGGAAAAGACAAGCAAACTGAATGTGACAGTGAACAGCTCAGTGGATACCTGGGGAAAGAATAGGTGGGAATTTATTGCAAAGGGGCAAGCAAGGAATGTAGAGTTATAGAACTATTCTCTAAATTGATTTTGATTGTGGTTAATTGGGTGTGTGTGTGTATATGTGTGTGTGTGTGTGTGTGTGTGAAAACTCATTAAACTAAACAAATAGGTTCATTTTATTATATATAATTTAGACCTCTATAAAGTTGATTAAATAAAGACAAATGTATCCCAAAGGAAGATAAAATATACAATTTACTGTATTTATGTCATTGATTTGTTGCTTTTACATGTTGGTAAAATTTGGTATATATCTAGAAAGCACATGAATGCATAAAATTGTAAAAGGAACTTCTGTTACAACTTCTTCTGCAGGAAAAGAATGTATAGTGCTAGATCTCACTTTAGTTCAAGTTACTCATATATAAATATAGATATGAACAGATCTAGAAATAGAAGTATGAATTATGGGTTGTTTTACTCAGTCAGAGAAGATGGTTAAAAAATGAAGAGCTTAATTGAAAGCTAGTAGATACATGCCACGCTATAGTGCTCCAAGGGTAATCTAAGCAGTTCTTAAGTTTAATACTCAATTAACTCTCACACTACTCCTGGCAGGAATTATGAACTCAATTTAAGGGAAAATGAAAGGGAAAGACAAATGAACTTCCCAGCTGCCCAAGGCTTTACTAGTGTCCGCTAGATCTTGGAATACTTAATTCTGCTGGGACCTTTTGACTTAGTGCTGGTTGCAAAAGTATTAAGGATATTAAGCAAATAATTTGAAGAAGTAGATAATAAGAAGTAGATTCTCCTATTGAAAAAAGAAAAAAAAAAAGCCCTGATTCATTATACTTCTAGAAAGCTAAGTTTCATTTAAAAAATAGTATTCTGATCACAAAAGTCTTTTAAAAATAGCATATAATAGAGTATCTGAGTTTGAAGAAGTAGAACATAGAGTAATCAGTAGCTTCAAAGGAACAATTTAAGGAGTGCATCTAATTATTTTTGAGCTCTTGTAGAATTTAGAGAACAAGAGATACACTCAGAAGTGTAGGTTGAAATTAGAGAGGACTGATGGACCGGAGTGGCTGTTTGCCTGTTAGCTTGCCTTCTTCTCACACTCAGAAGCCAATTTAGAACCAAGTCCACTGGATTCTATCTGTTGGCAGTAACATCAGAGAAGCATGTTTGGAGAAGATTCTGATAATTATCTCTGTTTCTTGCAAAGGAAACATTGTGTTATTGGTCCCTCACTGTAGTTCAGGCAATGCCAGCCATGCCAATATTGTCCATTTTTGGAACAAGTGTATGGAGGAAAATCCAAGCTAAATACGCTCTTCTAGGGGACTGTCTTTTCTAGAGCAGACTTAATGACTTCCAGGTGCTTCTAGAACATACAGATTTACTTCAGTGTTCTTTGCATTGATATCAACTGTATTCGTTTTCTATTGCTACTGTAATAAATCATCACAAGCTTAGTGGTGATTAAAATAACACAATTAATTATCTTATAGTTCTGGAGCTCTCTGATTCACTATGTTCCCATATAAACATAGGATAATTAACAAATATTTATTGATGCCCTACTATGTGCTTAACATTATGTTAAACAGTCTAGTAAACAAAACAGATAAACACTCCTTCCCTTGTGGAGTTTATCTTCTAGCTGTTTACATTTTTAGTAGTTAAATCAAAATTCTGGTATACTCTGCATTCCCTAGTAGAAGAAAAACAAGACACACTTGAGGTTTTCATGAGACTGTATTACTTGTGGTTGTTTATGTGTTTCCAGTTCTAAAAATTCTACTTAGATGTAGAAGTGTTGGTTCTTTTGTTTTTTAAATAAATTTAAAGCGGAATATGAATGATGGATAAAAATAACCCTGAAGTTTAGTGTAGAATCATAAAAATAGATGCACTGTAAATTTCAGAATACTAACCTTTGCTTTCCTACTGATTCCATTATTAAAAACAAATTAAAAAAAAATAAAAACGCATTGTATTACTCTGGTGTTGAGTCAGTGGTAGAGGGAAGTGGGTAAAGAGTAATGAGTGTGTACTGCACAGGAAATAGGGTCAAGACCTCAGGGTGTGGGTACAGGATTTGGGCCTGAAGCAGTCTGAGAGGAGGATTTGGGTAGTAGCAGCTGTAGGACTCTCCCTTGCTGCTTTGACTCTTGCTTTATTCCCAATAATGAAACATTTCTTGCCACAGGCTTGATACAGAGTTGTGAAACTGGGAAGTTTTTATATGGAATTGACACTTATTACATAAGTCCTGACATAGATTTTAGCCTCACCATTTTCTAAACATGTTTAAAACAAACATTAGGTATATTTCTCTTTTTCTTTTCTTTTTTTATTTTATTTTATTTATTTTTATTTCAGCATAATATGGGGGTACACATGTTAAGGTTACGTACATTGCTATTGCCTTCCCTCCCCCCTCGAGTCAGAGCTTCAATCGTGTCCAATTCCCTGACACTTCACATTGCACTTATAATGTATATATATAAACCCATCCCCTCCCCCCAACCTGCCCAACACCCAATAAATGCTACTTTTTTTTTTAACATTTTGGTTAGATTTTATAACTTTGCCTTTACCTAGTAAAAGTTGGAGGTATGGCCTTCCCCTCCACACTGTTCGCTACATCCCTCAGATGTGGGTCTTTCCCCCCATCCCCCCGAATCTCTGGTGAGCACCACCACCCTTTGAGCACCATATTGATAATCAGTCAGTACCAATGTGATGGCGAATTACATGTGGAGCCCATTTTCCTGATCTCGTGTTGCCTCACTTTGGATAATGGGTTTAAGCTCAATCCAGAATAGAATAAGCGGTGCTAGCTCACTGTCGCTTCTTAGAATTGAGTAATATTCCATTGTAAATATATATCTTCAAGACAATTGGTGCTTATAGCTATATTTATTAATGAATTTCTAACTTTATGAAATTTCTTTCTTCGACAGTAAGGAAAGTTCTAGTACCAAAAATTCACAAGGTTCTGAAAAATTGCAAAGTATTTTAACTGCAAATTATGCAGCTTTTAAAAATATGAAGTGACATATGAGGTACATGTCTAGGGAAGTAGTCACATCACAGGGAGTGTGTAATATTCACCTGCCACCCCATTTTCTTTTATTTCATTCTTGCATTCACCAGACCTTTATGGAGATTCTATCATCTATATACTTCTGAATACTTTCTAGGCATATAAAGATAAAAACAACAACAACAAATTATTTCAGCTGTTCCACTGTAGTTGTTGGGCATTGCTTATACAACATCACATTAACAAGACAATAATTATACATTTCCACTCATTGACATCTTAGATATTATCATGGCTACCCACTTAAAACAGAAGTAATTTAAGAAGATCATTCATGGTTTTAAGTTCCTTGTAGCAGCTTAACCATTTGGTACTTTAACTTCCCTTGGTAAGGTTTGCAAATAATGCCTAAAGCTTGGGAAGTCGTTTCACAAGTAACATTCAATACGCCATATCATGGCACTGCAACCTCCTTATCACTGCCACTTTTTAAGAGAGGAAGTTGTTGCATAGGCCACTACATGACAGCAGGAAATCACATTAATATTTTTGTTGTTGGTATGCTGTGGGATAGTTTTTTGTTGTTGCTGTTTTATTTGTACATTTTCCTTGACTATAACATATACCCTATTATATAGTTGGTGGTTGATGAATATTGAGGATATGGGTAGAAAAATGATATTGATTATCCTCTGATTATCCTCAGAAAACGCAGCTCTGGATAGGTTTGCATTGAGGCATGGGTTAAGAACAACAAATTCTAACCACTCAGTATTTTAGGGGACAGGAGATTCCTTTTCTCCACCTGCTCAGTGATCTTTGTGTTACAGTGAGGTACTTGTTCAAGGATCTGAACACTGATGTAAGAAGTACAAGATGCCCTACCTCTGTGAGGAATATTGCTTGATGCATATGTGGTATTTGGTTGCTCATTTAAGTTGCTCTTAAATGAAGCAATACATTGGGGATTGCAGTTTCTTGAGCCCCTTCAAAATTTAGGATTGAAAAATGTCAAACTGTGTCTCCCTGACAGAATGTAAACTGCAAAGGGCAGGAACATTTTTCTGTTTTGATTTTTTCTTCACTAGTACATCCTGAGAAACTACAACAGTTCCTACTACATATTTGCTGCTCAATTCATAATTTGTGAATGTCAAATATAAACTAGTGTTGGGGGCAACTAGTTGCAGTTAGTTATGCCAGGTCATGTGATCACTTCTGCCCAGTGACCTGTGAGCCAAATACTCCAGATAGCATAGCTATAATAAGAAAGAAGCTAGCATGAACTGCTTCAGACTTGATATGAGTGACAAATAAAGCTTTACTGTGTTGTCATTGAGGTTTCCATCTTTTTTGTTGCAGTGTATTTACCCTGCTCTAAACAACATCCATTGTCAAGCTATGCTGTCAATCTCAGGGCACCCACTCTTCCACATCTCTTTAATCAGATACTTTTTTCTTTAAGTGCCAAGTCCAGTCTCATTAGTTCTGAGAAAACTTTCCTAATCATACCATATCAAAGGAAAGGATTGACCTACTTCCCATCTGAAGAATATTATATCAATTTGACATTTATTATCTGCAGCCTAGATTTTTGTTTGGATAACTGTTTGCCTCTTTGAGTGTTTATGTAGATTTTCTACCAGCTACATTACATGCATTTGCATCTTAAGCTATTGTGTGACTCCTGTGTTATGTAAGGCACAATGACTGCTAAGTAAAGGTAGCAATTGATTCCTGCAAAATGGAAATTATAATTTTTATTGGAAATGTACAACATGTCAAGGCCAAGTGAAAGTCAGATGTTTTTCTTACACAGCTTTTCAAAATAGAAATTGCTTCTATTTAAAGCTATTTTTATTACACTTTTAATGTTCCCCCATTCAAGTAAATTGAAAATGATATAAGAAATTATGCAAAATGGTGAAAAATAGCATTAGTCATTGCTTTCCTGTATGTGATTCAGTGAGTAATTTAAATGATAATCTAGTGGTAGTCTCTAGGGAAAATTGAATATCCGCAGTGATACTCAAATTAGAAAAAGAAACAACACAACTCAACCATAAGTTTTTAAGTGTTATAGTCATTCCCAAATTCACCACCATGGGTGTAAAATTTCTGCCAGGCATTTTGGCAGTGAAATGATTTCCAAAGTTTGCTCTACCAATCTTAATTTCAGATGTAATTTAGCAATCAACCCATATCCCTTTCCAAGGACACTTTAAGGAACAGGATTATCTAGAATACTGGAGCAAGCTCATCTCATAAGCTAATGGACAAAAAGATTGAAAATTACTAATGTTAAAGTGAGCTATTCTCCCTAGATTCTAATTTGAGGATACTAAACCCTTTTGAACTTATCAGTTTCTATTTATGAGATCAGTGAATTTTGCTCTCAGCATAACCTGACTCTTTCATACAAATTATTAATAAGTTGATGTGAATCTTTTATTTTAAGTTTTCTTTTCTTGAATAGATTAGAAGCCTTCAAGCTGACCCATCAGGGAGCCTGCTTATCGGGGCAGGCACAGATGCAGCTAGTTGAAAGGGTAAAGGGGTGCTCCTTTTTTGATCCATGGGCCCACCCCTTTGGGTTAAGTCTCTAAAGATTAGACCATATTTCACTTCTCACCATTACACCTTGTGGTTTCATATAATGAGCCTGACAGAACACTGATACAGTCCTGTGATAGCCCTGCCAAGGTCTATTTGTTCTTGACCAGTATGAAGCCTCACCTCAAGTATATTGTAAAATATTAATCCTTTTTCAAATAAATGGCAGAAACTATGCTAACTGGAAATTTACTCCATTATAAACCCTTGCTCTGGAAAGTCATGTGGAAGTCAAACTTTACTTTGAATGTACTAGGAAAGTTATCTATGTCCTGTAAATTGAACATTTTCTGAAGTGGCTTTTCAGAAAGCAAAGACTATCTGAAATAAATTTCAGGAAGCACATGACATTTTTTTGTTTATATATTCCTAATATGCATTTGGTAGCATATATTTCCCTCCTTGCCCGTCTCCCCCAACACACACACCTCATCAAAAATATATTTATTTTTATTTTTTTTTCCATTTCCACAAATCACAACTTTTTGGGGAAAAATGCTGAAGTGGTTTAATAATGATATTAATTTTTAGGAGGTGTTTTCTGACTGTGAAATCAATTGTAAAAAGATCTTGGTCATGCTTGCTAGGGATTGCCCAGTGTTAACAGGAGTTAGTATTAATGATCTGAGCTTCGATGTCTATAACAATAGAGATGAAATAAAAAGTTTTTTCAGTTTGCACCAATGATCGTGTCCTTTTTAGTTAAGAAAATCTTTTCATTTTGGAGTCATTTCCTTTATCATGATATTTACTGAGAGGTCTGAGAGGAATAGTTCTCTAAATTACTTCTAAGGGGAAGAATTGAAGCAAAATGCACTTTTCACCCTATGTGAGAAAAGGTAAACATATCCTTTGTTTTTTGTACCACAGGAGATGGCTTAATGGAATTTTTGGGGTTCCAGGGAAAGTCATGAGATTGTCTTTTCGGGAGATGGGATGAATCAGAACCATCATCTATACAGCAGTAGTCTGAAGCTGAAAACCCTCCCTTTTAAACCTCTGTATTTCTGCTTATAGTTAGAACAAGGTTACTTTAAGATGGGAGTCTATCATTCTCCTCATTTGCCTGCAAATTTAATAAACTTCCCTTTCCTTCTCCTCAAACTGTTTATTTTCGTTCTGATGCAGCCTTGGGGACAAGTGCTGAACTTTGATAACAAGGGGATTATAACCACTGTTTTCTTTATCCTTTCAGTAATTTGGCCATTTTTTGAAGCTACCCCAGACACACAGCTAGATTCCAGACAACGGCCATTGTGAACTTCTCATCCTAAGTAAATTTTGATATGCCACACTTTGATCATGGGAAGCACTTGGCTTTTACATTCTCTCTTACGCATTATTGCTTCTCACTTGCTCTAATGGTTATAAAATACATATTTATATTTGTCTTCCTAAGGACACAATGATTGAGCATAATACCACATTTATCATTCAAGGAGACTTAGCAATTTTAAATGGTTTTATTTAGAAATTCGAAGAATCAAGCTCAGGCACAATATCAGACTGAGGTGAGAGAAACTGTTACATAGTGGCTTTTCATAATTCTGCTGCAGAGATAGCATTTTTTCTATTTGCTGTTAAAACTGGCCTTTCTAAAATTCATGTGCTGATGGATATTTCAAAATATGAAACTGCAGTTCAGGAAAGTTGATGGAAGGTGTGGAAATAGAATATTATGACAGATGGACTCTTATTCATTTATTAAAAGTGTTATGGTCTCTTCCAATTTAAAGGAAATACTTCTAATAGAGAGGTATTAATTTTTTTTTCTTAATTTTCTCCTACTTCTTCAGGTAGAATGCTGTATCTGAGATAGTTTGTGTACATATACGTATGTGTACATTAGTGCGCAGGCTAAAATGTAGAGGGGAAAGAAACCAAAATTACTTAGATGCTTTTATCAAAAGATATAGAATATTCTTTTATAGCTTATTGCTCTTACATGCTCTTAGAGTTTATATTATGTTGAAATCACATAAAGATGTAATGATATCACCTGTTAATTCTTGGATGCAAAGTTTAGGCTGCCTTAAATGACCATGAAGCCAGAAACCCCACCCTGAACCACAAGCTCATCAGGAGGTCAGGCACTGTGAGGTATATCTGTAGAAGCAGGTTATATTTTAAGAACTGTGTGCTCCCATCATGATAGCCCCTTTGAATAATAAGTAACACAATTATGAAAATATTTGTAGAAATCAATAAGACAGATATTTTATTCATTCCATAACTACTTAAAGAAAAAGTTTGAATACACCAAAGCTCCATTTTAGAAGAGTGGGGAATTGGAAGCAAGTTATTGTAAGAAACAGTTATAGAGCTTTTAAGAAAAAGAAGCTTGTATATAATATAATATTCTCTATAACTGATAAGCTCTACTTTTCATATAATTATTATTATTTTGCTTCAAAAGCTTTTAATGTGCAGAATGATTTATATTTTTTGAGCACTTAGGTGCTTTCCATGTATTTTCTCATGTAAAATTTCAACCGGAGTTCTATTTTACAAAGGATGTAACTACAAAACATAGAGGATAGTAAGTTCGCAAGTTTTGCAATGTCACAAGGCTAATAATTTGAAAAACAAAAACACTTAGAATTTCCAGTACACCTACTGACTCCACAGCCCCATGTCTAAACACAGGTATGTGGCCTCCCTAGAAAATAAATGAACTGAGTCTTATACAACACTCTTGATCAATCACTCAAAGTTTAGAAAACAAAGAAAAAAAATTTAAAAACATACCTCACATGAAAGAATTTTGGCCACATTTAGATACTAAAGTAAGAGTCTAAAGAAGAACTGATTTGAATCTAGTGCATTTCTGATCCAACTAAACAATAGAATTACATGGGAAAAACTGGGCTTTCCTTAAATATATACTTAAGAACAGATGGTTATTTATAATCAGCTTAATTATCATCAAGATGGTAACTTAACTATTAGGTTATTATGCATAATTTCGTGGTTTGAATTTCAGTTGCTATAATAACTTTGTAAAACAACCTGCCGAAGTGCAAATTGCTTTATTTTGTTGGCAGGCAATTTAGGACTAAAGAAAACTCCTTAATATACATCACTTTTGCATATTGATCAGCTCTTTAGTTGATGAAGAAATGATGAAAACTTGTAGAAAATTTTCTGTCAATTGACATGCAAATTTTTCTAATCTAACTCTCTGGCTTCTAAAATCTTTTTAATTGAAAGGTGTTATCTATCTATCTATCTACTCTGTTCTTGAAGCTTTCCACTGTGTTTTGTAACTCCTTGAATAAATTCTTCATTTCCAGTTCTGTTGGATTTTTATTTAATATTTCTATTTCTTTAGTGAATTTTTCTTCCAAGTCCTGGATTTTTTTGTGGTTTCTTTGTGTTGGTTGTTCATTTTCTCTTGCATATCATTGAATTTTCTTATTATCCATGATTGAAATTCTTCTATCATTTTAGTGTTCTGAATTTTGTTGATGTCCATTGCTAGAGAACTGGTGTCCCCCTTTGGAAGTTTGCTTTCCATTTGATTCTTCATACTTCCAGAATTCTTTCACTGATTCCTTCCCATCTGGATCAGTTGTTGCTTCTTACCTTTAGATTTTCATTTGGATAATGACACATCCTGTTTAGTCTCTGTGTCAGTAGGTGGAGTTTGTGGGTGAGATTTGACCACATCCTGTGTGATGAGTCAGTAGATGTAGTAAAAGGGTGTGCAGAATGACCTACCTGTTAGTATTTGATGGGTTGCTGGGAAGAGCAAGCTGCAGAGTTATCTTTGGGTCCTATAACCAGCACTTGCTCCTCTGGAGAGGCACTCTAGTGCCTTGGGTGGTGGGTAGGGCCCTGGGACTTCCAGGTGTGTCCTTATTCTTCACCTCAGTCAGGGTAGGTGGGGGAGTGAGGCTGAGTGGAGCTGGGTTGGGTGAACCTGCCCTTAAGCTCCACAAAGCTGTTAGCAGGAGTCAAAGTTCTGTTCTCTGCTTGTGGGCAAAGCTGCCAGGGAGGGGCTGCAATGGCCCCACTCAACCCCAAAAAGTCTGAGTGTGGGGTTGAACCTGTCTGAGACCTGCAGTCTGGAGCAAGCCTCACTCCTTCCCACCCTCTCTTATTCCAGAGTTTCTTCCTGGCCTCTGCCGACAGGCGGGACCTCAAGTCATCAGATCTCCCCTGACTGTCATGCAGGCCAGGAGGTTCCCTGCCCTGGATCACAGCCTGAGCTTGGTGCACAGCCCTCCTGTGGAAGAAGGGTTGCCCCTCAAGCAGCTGATCTGCCCCTGAAGGCACATACACCTCAGTAGGCTTGGTTCACAAATATCCCTTCTGTGCCCCTAGGCAATATGATTGAGACCTGAGTGTATAGAATCTGGTCTGCAGGCCTGTCCCCTGGGTCCCAGAGATCAATCCTTGACCCTACCAGAGAGAGGAGTGCTGGTCTCAAGTCACCCATGGGGTGCCCAAGCTGGATCAATGTCTCTCTGCCTCAGGATTTGCCCCACTCTCCTGGAGTCACCAGGCAAACAGTAGCTGGGAGAGCTGGTGGGTAGGAAACTCACAGTCTGAATACACCTCAGTCCACTGTAGGGCCCCAAAAGGAAAAGCCCCATTCTCTGCAGATGCCTCCCAGCGGTGGCTAAATTGTCTCTCTCTGTAGCCGTGAGTAAGGGAGGAGAAGGAGAGAATGAAACAATATGGTAACTGCCGATCCACTTGGGTAGTGGGTCCGGGAGGTGCCCTGAGGGAGCTTGGAGCCTGGTACCCTGTCCACAAAAGGCTCACCACTCGCTGGTGGCGGCCGTCTCTGGGCTGGTGTTGGCAGGTCTCTCCAACTGCTCAGGAGCCCACCAGCAGTCCAAGATGGAAGGGAGGGGAAATTTAACCACTTCACCTACCCTTGTGGCTGGTCTCCAGGCTTCTCGGGGCCTTTCTCCTTCCAGTTCTCCTCTGCAAGTTCTTCTCATGGAGTCTTCTATAGTTTCAGGCACCCTTCCTTCTGACCCTGATTCAAGTTATGCTTGTCTGCCTGTTTATTTTATTTTATTTTTTTCACTTTCTTCTAAAATCTGTCTTTCTTATAGACACTCAGACTGGCGTTTTTTATCGTCCAACATCTTGCCCCCAGCCTTCTAAAATGTTTTTGAATTTTTATGTTGATGTAGGTGTGCATGCATGTGGCTCCACTTGTACACAGCTGCGTATTTTTATTTACTTTTGGTCAGCTATCATCTAGATAAATATTTTGAAGTTTGTTTTGGTGAAGGCTAGGGAGAGATGACACTTTAAGAGCAGTAGCACTGTGTGATGAACTTGGATTTAGATGATGTCTTTTGATTAGATAATGAGGCCAGGGACCTACCAGCAGAGTCTTGACTTAGGAGTGACATGATTGTGTCACTCCGGAGGTAGAGTATGGAGAAATCATTTGTTTTTTCTCTAAGTTTCATTTTCTTTGCTATCAATCGGAGAATGAGAAGATTGATGTGAATGAGGTGATTTCTAAAGTCCCATTCCACTACACAGTTCTATTATTTTATGTGGTTCTGCTTTCTAAAGTTATTTTCCTTTTTAAAAAGTGAGAATTGAGACTGTCTTCATCCATACAGCTTTCCTATGAAACTAACAACTAAGGATACCTTTATCAGTGTGACTTTATTTTTTGTTTCAGGAAATTCTTGCCCAGGAAGATAAGATTGTACACCAGTCAATGTCTTGTTTTCTACAATAACTTACCAAAAATCAATTTATACAGATAATAGACTGCTTACACAGTCCTCTTTTTCAGGACAATAGCTGTTCATTTGGGCAAGCAGCCTCCTTCTCAGAACAATAAATTACTCTAATAGGCAAACTGCTTGCTTATCAAGTAGAAGTTTTCTTTTTAAGACTCACATCAAGATCCTCACCTCACTCTGTCAGTTAATCCTAAACTATTGTATCATGAATTTTTCCAGATCCTGTTCTGATATACATCAATAAGCCCACTTAAACTACTCAAATTTAGACCCCAAACCCAATAAATATTTGTCCCAGACTTTCATCCCTTTAAAAATCTACTAAGACTCTGTCCAGGTGGTTTTACCATTTATTGTAGTAGCTAATAAACCTAACTTTACTTGATTGTAAAATTATACTTATGGTCTCATGGGAAGGTAGCAATCAAAATTATTACTGTTTCTATTTTACAAATAAGTTATTTGAAGTTGAAAGATTAATGACTTGCTTGTGAGAGCACAAACGATCAGGACAATGCCTGTACAAACCTTGGATCTCCTAATTCTTATCTCACAGGTTTTGGGGTATTTAGGAGCATTATGAACAAAATCCTTTCATTATTTTAGTAGTTCCATAGAAAAATCCTGGCTCAAGTGGAATATTTGAGATAATTGGTTTTATATTGAGGTAAAAAAACATATATGTATATATATATATATATATATATATATATATATATATATATATATACTCTGTTGAGGTGCTAAAACTTATACCAGTTCTGTTAGCCCACACCAACTCACCCAGTTGGTATTTTGACTATTGCCTATATAGCATCATTCTAGGTCCTTTATAAATGTGATTTCATTTAATCTTCATAAATGACAATAAGGTATATCTTGCAATTGTTTTGATTTTACTGTTGAAAAACTTAAGAATTAGAGAAATTCCATGTCATAGATAATAATGGACAGACCCAAAATTTATAACCAAGCCATCTAAGTCCCGAATCTGTGTCCTTAACCACTATTCTATGTTACTTTGTCTAATTGTAGAGAATATAAAACTTTTCATTGAAAAGTTCCAGACCCTAAAATTTTGTTTTCCTTTCTCTTTATTTTTTATAGAAACATGTCAGGGTGAGGGGGAACTTTCCTTTTCCCTGAAAGTTTGCTGAAAGATCAACTCATAATTAAGGTCACTTAACAAGAGAAAGGTTTACTTCTATGCACATGGGGAGAATCACAGAGTGATTACACAATATCCCAATGAAGTTTAGATATTTTTATAGCTGCCCTTTTGGAGGGGAGGAAGAAACAAGGAGTATAGATAATCTTGTTTAGGGACAATAAATGGTTTTTAGGGAGGATGTAGAAATGGCAGAAACAGATTGACTTGTAAGTGATTCTCTTTGTAAATTAAACTTTAGAGACAGGTGATATATTTAAGTGATTTGTGCCAAGTCTGGCTGCATTCTTGATCTTCTTTCCTGCAATATATTGAGATAACAGGGAGAGAAAGGGAAGTCAATTGTTCTTTTGATATTTTGATCGGTGAATCCAGTTTATGCAGATAGAGGGAAAGTCCCCTTCCAATGCCTTTTGATCTTGAATTGCCTTTAATTTAAAATGTTCTTTATACCAAGAAGTCATATTTTGCGGTGCAATTTCCTGAGCTCCTTCAAAGGCTACTTCTATTCCATGAGGGTTTTTATATTTATTGCATTCCATAATGTCAAAGATAATACTTAATCCAAAAATAATATCTATGTAGATGCCAGAAATTCTACTTTTAATTTTTCCTTAATGTTGTGGCTCTCTAATATTTTGATATGACTACATTTATCAGATAAACTTGCCCCATGTAATGCAGCAAATGGGAAGTATTCATAAGGAAGTAACCTAAAAAAAAAAAAAAAAAAAGAAAAATGGTAAGAAAAGTTTTCCTCTTCATCACATTCATGGGAGCTTTCTTCCTCTGACAGATTCCTCCACTTGAATATGACCCAGTAACTAGCCCTCTGCTCATTTTTCTAAACCAATTGATATGAGCTTTTTTTCTGAGACAGAGTGTCACTCTGTTGCCCCGGCTAGAGTGCCATGGTGTCAGCCTAGCTCAGAGCAACCTCAAACTCCTGGGCTCAAGCGATCCTCCTGCCTCAGCCTCCTGAGTATCTGGGACTACAGGCATGCGCCACCATGCCCGCCTAATTTTTTCTATATATTTTTAGTTGGCCAATTAATTTCATTCTATTTTTAGTAGAGACAGTGTCTCGCTCTTGCTCATGCTGGTTTCAAACTCCTGGCCTCCAGCAATCCTCCTGCTTCGGCCTCCCAGAGTGCTAGAATTACAGGCATGAGCCACTGCCTGATATGAACTTTTTAAATCAAGCAGCTGGAACCAGAGAAAACATTAATGGCCTGGTCCCAGATTTCTCCTCTGGCTTGTAGACAAGTAATAGTGAACTACCCCAGTTACTCTATCTGAGTCTATTTGGTGGCAGTCTACTCAGTGGGCATATTTCTGGGTCAATTTTAGGACATATTCAAATACTGTTCACCATGGAGAGGTCTGCTTCAGATCCTACATTTCGTGTGTCTTGTTTATCCTACCAGATCATCCATAAATATTTAATTTGGCTTTGGTATTTGCTGAGCCAACCTATAGAAGAAAAAGAGGAGGAGAAGTTACTGCAAATAGTAGTGATTCTGGATAGGTTATTTGTCTCTCTCCTATTCATATCTTAGGTTTGTGAAGTTATGACATAACTTTATGAAGCTACCTCATCACATAGCTTTGTCACTTGCATGTTTTCTTTTTACCTGTTTTTGCTTATTTTCTTTTGTTTTGCTAGTCTAGTTGTTCTACCTGTAATTATGGGGAGGGTTGGAGAGATAAACAAACAAGTAAACAAACAAACCGGAAAAATACTGGTTTCCCTTTTTCTGTTCTTGCCTGACTTTTGACCTTGCAATGTGTAAAGGAGGCTATAGTTTTCCATTGACCTTTTCTTTGCCCTGTGTCATCGAGCCTACCTCATCTCTTGCAATCCTCTATCCCCTTGCCTTTACTCTAGACACACTAGTCTTGTGGTTTGATGGACATGCTGATTTCTATCTTGCTTCAGGGCCTCTACTGATATTTTTTCATTTTCAACTGTTTTTCCTAACTCCTCACATGACACAATCCTCGCCATCATTTTCTTGGATGCTCGCTTCCCATTGCAGATGGTTCTTCACCCACTAGAAACCTGTGGGCACCAAACCACAAACACATCAAACAAGAGGAGATTTGTTTTTCTGCATATTTTGGAAACCACTGAAAACTCCCAAAATCTCTAGTTTCAAGCACCACATGGAAGCTTTCTCCTGAAAGGGAAAATGGAGAACCTAAGACAGACTGAGTAAATACCACAAAAAAGTCTTTAAAAATTGCATGTAGCACAGGATAAATATCAATAAGAATATAGGTGAAAACTGGAAAATCACTGAGGTTACACTAGCTGTAGAAGAGCAAAGATTCTTACTTAATTTACAGTTGTAGTTTGGTGCTGCTTGACATAAAAGCCCTCCTTCACTTCATCACATCTTGTCTCCCATGAAGTTTCATGAAGTCCTTAGGATGTTTAAAGCCTAGTAAGTGTATAGGTAAAAATATATGGATTTGTACATATCGGGAAGGCATGAGGATTATGAATAATATTATTCCCCCTTAATAATAATTTTAAAAAGTACATGCCAGGTGTTCTAAAAGTTTAAAACTATGAATTAATAATGTGTATTCCTTACTTTTCAAATGTTTGTCTGTAGTATCTTTCAGACATAATACTTCGTTTACAGTGACATCTCTGATTTTAACAATGAACAGTACATTTGAATCTCTCTTAAAATTAATATTTTACCCTGTAAACTAAAAAGAGAAAACCAATTAACTAGGTTTATACTTTGGAAAAAGGAGAGCTGTGTTCTCATAAAGAGTAGCAACCTGTTTGAGGGTCATTACAACCGGTTGGGAAGCAGAGCCCAGGTCAGAAGCCAGGCACATGAGCTTCAAAGAAGAGACAAAAGGGAACAGGATTTTATACTGAGCAGGGTGGTGTATTTACATATTCAACAAGCTATAGGAGGAGTCATGAATATTTATGAAGGAAAATCATATGCATGTAATTGTGCTTTATCTCTCCCTTCGCAGCATGGCTGGGAACTCAGTTTTAAGGTGTTTCTGGGATCCCCTGAGCCAAAGAGGAGTCCATTCGGTTAACAGAGGGCTTAGGATTTTTTTTTTTAATTCACAGCCTTGTTTTCTATTACTGTTCCTGTTTTCAGAATGTCCATATTTGTTCAAATTATACTAGAAGCTTATTTACTTGTGAGTAGGAGGGCCCACTTCCCTAATTGGTTCAAAATAATTTCTGGAAAGATGGGTGAGTACAGGAGTGGGATCTTGAGTTCTACTCATGGATACAAGTGAATCTGTCAAACATGCTTAAAGAAGTAAAATGAAGTCATTGGGCTTCTGACCAGATGATACACTCCTCCTTTCTTCCTTCATGCAGATATTTGAGTAGATGGCAGAAGCCATCTTTTAAAACATTAGCAATCTGTGACCTCATTTTGAAACTGCCCTTTACAAATTAATAAAGGGGTACAAGGCGAGACCTGTGGTAAGGGCCTAAAGTTTGCAAAGGCACAGGCATAGCTAAAAATAATGATAATAATCGGCCAATGTCCCCTAGTTTGCTTTATTATAAATGCTACTCAGGAATCACATAGCTGATGATCATAAAGATTCTTAACTTTCAGGCCGGGCGTGGTGGCTCACGCCTGTAATCCTAGCTCTTGGGAGGCCGAGGCGGGCGGATTGCTCAAGGTCAGGAGTTCAAAACCAGCCTGAGCAAGAGCGAGACCCCGTCTCTACTATAAATAGAAAGAAATTAATTGGCCAACTGATATATATATAAAAAATTAGCCGGGCATGGTGGCGCATGCCTGTAGTCCCAGCTACCCGGGAGGCTGAGGCAGAAGGATCACTCGAGCCCAGGAGTTTGAGGTTGCTGTGAGCTAGGTTGACGCCACGGCACTCACTCTAGCCTGGGCAACAAAGCGAGACTCTGTCTCAAAAAAAAAAAAAAAAAAAAAAAAAAAAGATTCTTAACTTTCTCCATAGATAACATCTTCTTTCTGAAACCTAAGGGTAGGTTTTGATATATCTTTCATGTCCTGCATTCCGGTGGAACAGCTGATCTACCCAGACCAGTGGCCCATATGGAGGAATTGACTCAACTGCTATCGCAACCCCCACCTAGGAACTGACTTAAGAGGGGGCAATGATTTCTACACCCCTATCATTTCTCCCTGAACCTAGCCAATTAGCAGATCCAATTGTCTAATCCTTTCCCTGCCAAACTATCTTTAAAATACCTTTCTCCCAAATTCTTGGGGATTTGGGCTTGAGAAATTCCTCCCATCTCCTTGCATGGCACCTGCAGATACTATATTCTTTCTCTGTTAGAAAGCCTGCTGTCTCAGTGTATTGGCTTCTTCTTGGGCAGCGGACAATGAACCTGGCTGTGCCATAACAATTCTCATAACATTGGCTGGCTTCTTCTCATTGTTTAGCTTTAGTCCTTCCATCAGGCCTTTTCTTCCTCAGCAAGATCTTTCCTCACCTGACCTTAATTCAAGATATATTTCTCAATCACAAGCATTCTCTATTCTAGAACTGCATTTGTTTGTTACTCCTTATCATAGTCTATATTTATTTATTAATCAATTAATTAACTATTGCTTTATTCATTTGTATTTTATCTACTTTACCATTATGTCCAGGACAGCAAGGGCCTGTTCTTTCTATTTCATTATAAAATCTCTGGCACTGATACTACTGAAGCTGAGTAAATTATTAGGAGAGCATCAAAAGTGAGTTTTAATATTTTTAGCTGAAATCTGAGATCCAGCTTCAGCTTCAGGTTCACCCTTAATATATATAATTTTTATTGGTTAAATATACTTTGATAAAGCTAAAAGGAAAAACCAAAAATTCAGCCTTGGGCTTAGGAAGCCTGAAAAGCTGAAGGACAAGCCTTTAATGTTATAATTTATAATCCCAAACTTTTTCAAGATAATAATAGTGTGATCATGTAGATTAACATGTCACTTAGTTAGCACTGCTTAGAGAGTGACAAACATGCCATTTTTATGCTTGTCACCATCTTCAGGAAATGCATTCTGTTTTGATAAATTAATATATTTAAATGATATATCGGATTGTCTGTGCACCTAGAGTCCATTCTTTTATACTTCTCTGGGTATGAATTATTTCAGTTCATATAAAGCAAGTTTTTCTATTAATTTTTACCTTACAACCTTCAGTGTCCTGCTTATAGTAAAAGTGCGAAATATAAAATTTTTCCATTGCCAATGAATTCCAACAAGCTGACTGTATATACATTTGGATATAGTAGGTTTGGGCTGGGGCCCAGGAGTATGCACTTTTAATGTGCTACAGGCAGTGACTTTTCATGAAGCACTTCTAGGGTGATGACCGGCTATTGCTAATACTTACCTGAAATATTGATGTTATTTATTTTTTTATTTTATTTTATTTTATTTTAGTACGATGTTGTTGATTGATCTAGAGAGGAACCCTCTTATCAACAGTGTGGCGAAGGCAGTTGATATTCTACTTGCTCAAAATAATGACAGGGACATTTTTAGTGTGTAGCCTTAAGTCAGGAAAGGGCAGTTTTCAAACAAGGGCAAATTTGTGTTTGAACCTGCAAACTGAGTTTTGTTTTCATGAATCCAAACTGAACAGAGGATATAAATAACAATATGGTTATGACAACAGGTTAACAATCATCCTCCAGATGTGTAAGGCATGTGTGAGGCCATCGTTTCACAATGCAGACAGAAATAGGGCTTGAGATCAGGTTGAGTAGGAGGAAACATTATTCAAGACTGGGAATAGGCAATTGATTTCAGGGGCAATTAGTACTACAACCTGCAGATGGCTATTATTCCAGGACAAGGATGACCTACCCTCTGCTACAGATTCAAGCAATCATGAAATTGTGGCTAAAGACTAACTAGCTCCCATTATTTCCCCAACAAAGTAGGGCTGTCTGAATGAAAAGGACTGCCCAGACGTCTAGTTCCTATTCAGGTTTTTTGTGCTTAAGACTGATCATTAATGACATTGCCCCATTATCTCTAGCTTCTACTCTCACCCCTTCATTACTGCATATTATATTGAGTAAGTCAATGCTTAATAAGACTTTACTGTTACTCCTTTTCAGGAAGTTGAAACAAAAATACCTTGCCATCAATAATTAATAATGTTTTTTCTGTATTTTCTTATTTGGTTCAGTTTTGAATTATTTAAAAACAGCCAGTTCTTTCAATTTGTGGATATAAATTTTATGGAAAACATGTTTTGAAAATTGTTACTAGCTTAGCCTTACATCAAGAAAATAAAAATTACTTATTTGGAAATGAATCATTAATGAATGTGGCAGTGTGAAAAAATATTAGGGCAGGAGATTGAGAGCTGTAACTACAGAAAGTAGAGATGGACAAATTCTAAATTTTATTTAATTTCATTTTTATATTCTATGATTATATCATTCCATGATCTTAGGACTTGATATTTTTTTCTTGTTTTTCTTGTTAATAACCTGTATTTTCACCTTTAATCATATCAAAGCAGGCCCAAATAAGATTTTTCTTCTTTATGTTCTTTTTCTAATGCCTTTTATTGACTAGATAATCCAATCATGGAAAACAATAAGCCTTTGTTTTCAGCTGAGCTATATTCTTTTTAATTAATTTTGGTCTTGCAGACCTAAACTAAATCTTCTCTTGCTTCCTACCAATTGTTTTGCTTTCTTTTCTATTTGATTCTTCACATTCTTGAATTGATTTCTGTCTTGAATTGATTTCTTTCTTTTGTCTTTCTTTCTTTTGCATGCTGCTTCAAACCTTTATTTCTCAGAAATATTTAAGTAGGTGACAAGGGAAAAAGAAAGGTGATAATTTATACCTATCACCTCTACCTGAGTGTTTTACCATCTAACATTTTCCCAGTGCACCACACAGGCGAATTATTACTGATGTCTAGGCTGGTATTGCTGGCATTTCTGAATCCTTGGGTTTGCTCCAGTCCTCTCTTTTAGACTGAACACTAAATCGTTGCTCAGTCCTCACTGCTTATTATATTTTCTTGCTGGGGATAGTATGAGTGTGAATGTGGTCAATTTGCTGAGGTTGAACTCAAAATTCCAGCATGAAAAATAAATGCCTGGTTCTGACCATACCCCTTTCCAATCCCCCTGTTTCACTACTTCCTGACTAGGTAAGTAACCTTAGGTGACTCATGACCTCAGTTTATTACTCTGTAAAATGAGGAAATGGTATTTTCAACCTCTTAGAATGAAATGCACTAATCCATAATATATATTCAGAATGGTACCTAGCATACTTTCAGCATTAAATAAATGTTAGGTATTATGTTATTTCCAAAACAACATGCTAAAGATTTAAATAATTCAAAATTTCTTTAAGCAAGAAATGTATCTTTTAGTAGTTGACATTTAAATGCAGATGATATGTCAATAATTACATATAATCACAATGTAACTGGTAGATTATGTATGGCCCCATGCTAATCTTGGATAGTGATATAGTACTTTGCTTTATTCTTTTTTCCCCTGTTTCACATGAAGTTATACAGACAATAGTGATTAATGTGGATTTAACTCAAGTATTCCTGAGGAGATAGAGAAGATGTTACCTGGCATTTAAACTCCCCAATGACTCACTTGTTCTCTCTCTCAGGTCTATACCCTTAGCCATGCACAATCTCTTGAATAGAACTTCAAAGTGCACTCTCTATTGCAGAGCAAGCTAGCTTTCGTCCACAGTCCACAGTAAAGCAAAATCACAGCAGTTAGCTAAACTACAGTTCCTTGAAGTACATAGAGGATTGGTTTTAGGACTGCCTCCCCACCCCTTATATAGTAAAATACATGCATATTCAAGTCTCCCAGTTGACCCTGAAAAGCCTGCATATTCAAAAAATCAGCCCTTCCTATACACAGGTTTTGCATTCCCTGAATACTGTATTTTCCATCTGTTTGGTTGAAAAATATCTGTGTATAGTGGAAACCAGTGGTTCAAACACATGTTGTTGAAGGGTCAACTGTATATTTCCTCTTTTTGCATGTTCTAAGTATATCTAATGAGAGTTTCTGTTTGTCTAACAACAAAAACCATGTGTCTAAGAACAAAAATAATTTCTTTGCTACTTCAGAGATGGAGAAATTTATTTCTGATTAGAGATTTGGGGAGTGGGAGGTGCTTTCACATACAAAGTGCACTTCTGCTGGACAATAATGAATAAAGTTTGAACATCTGAAAATGGGAGGGTTAAAGATGGAAATACAGACTAAATATGATAACAGGGAATTTCAGATAAAAGAATCTAGAAGACAGTGGGAACATAAGTTGAATATTGTGCCATATGTTTCCCAATTAGTGAGCACACTTTTAAACAATACAAGAGAGTCTCAGGAAACTTACAATGAGTGGAAAGAGGCTTATTCATGTGAATTGATTCATTATTACAAGGAAATAAATGAACCAGGTAATATTAGCAAATGATTTCAGAAGTGGGAGAAGTTCATGTGGAGCAAAATAATCTAAAAACACTTCATGGAAGTTTTGAATTGGTCTTGAATGGTGGGTAAGTTGAAGTTGGACTATATAGCAGATCAAACCATAGAACTATTTTCTCCTCTGTTTCTATGATCTGTATATCTCCTGGGATTCTTCATGACATATAATATTTTATGGCCAAATCTATTTTAGAAACCCTTTTATTCTGACCTCCTTGATAATCATAATGAAATATGGAACATTTTAGTTTATGAAAAATCCTACAGAAAACTAACTTTTATACCTTTGTTTAATATAATGGTTACTTAATATGTTTGTTTATGTAATATGCTCCTGCTCTCCCTATCAACTAGTTCCAAGAAACTTATTTTGGACAAAGCCTCCCTACACTAGATAGCAGGAATTGTGCAGTAAGAAGCAAAAGCTCACAAGAGACAATAAGTTGTGCAATAAGAGCAAAACTAATTGTGTCACAGGCTTTATCTGGACCACTTGAATTTTCATGGTCTAAGTCTTGCTGTTGGCTTTAAAGACAAAGAAATCAATTCCTTCCTCACTTCATCATCTTTCTCCTTATGAGTTAATGACAGTTCAGCCCATGTGTCTAGGAATGTTATCTCAAATTTTGAAAGTAGTCATGGCCAAATACTTCCAGAGTCTCAGCCAATACTCTTATTATTCAAAGAAATGGATGTCATTTCCTCATGCCATATCCTCATGATATCATTAAATGACAACACTCAAACCATAGAGGAAAGAACTTTGTCAGATACTGTTGACAACTGGCATAGCAGTAAACACCCAAGGTGCTGACTCTCCATTAAAGACACATGCAACCCTTGTATCTGTGGAAAAATTTCTCAGCCAGCTGCTTCAAGTGAAGAATCCTTAGGAATACTCAAGAATCACACAATCATTCGCCCAAGACCTTGAGACAACTGGACAATGGCATGAGGTAGATAGCTTCCATCCAGCACTCACAAAACAAGATCCAGATGACCAAAGGCAATGATTGTAATTAATTATTATCTTCTAGATTTTAAAATATATCTTTTCTTCTTTTCTGATTTATGGTTTTAGCATTTTAGCAGATGCTTGCCAATTTTTAATTATGATAGCCATAAATATCCTATCCTTAATTTTCTTTGTGCATCCTTTATCATACCTTGGTATGATTGCACACCTGACTTTGATTTTCTCATGATTGGCCAAAATATACAACCAAACCTATGATCAAGTTTGTACTCATATTCTTTTGAGAATCATCCAGTATTCTAGGATATTAGTTTCTAGTAACCAGTTAGTTTCCTTGGTGATTAGATTCAACCACTGGCTTCTTTGTACATAGAAAACAAAATACCAAGTCAGGCATACAGAAGTTTAAAACTTTAACATCACATATATAAAAATGAAGATTACAGTTTCGATATAACACTATGGGACCTTTTGTAGGTGCTAGCTTTTGTAATCAGACTTTCTCAGAAACAGAGCTGATGAACAGATGGAGTGTACTTAGAAGCCCTCTCAGTTTTACAAACCTTACAAGAAAGGTTCACTAGGCTCAACCCCAAGCTCTTTAGTTTCACATCCAACCAGTGATATCTGTTCTACAAATGTCATTGCTTGACACTGGAACACACATTTGATTAGTGGTTGCAAAATATTTCAACACTATTCAATAATTTCATAGAATTCTTTGAGTCTAAAAAAAAAATGACTGGTTGGTCCATAATAACTCTTACTTATTTTGCAACACAAAAAGCTATTGACTACTAAACACAAATTAGGTAGGTATGGATACCTATAATCAGGTAACTCCTGATGTACCCTAGGGCATATTTTGGCCCTTCATTTTTCCATCTATGAAAAAGAGATATCCTAAAACAATTTAAGAATTATAGAAAATGGGGCACACAATTTGATTGCTATAACTTAATGCCTTAAGGGGAATTTTACTTTGTTTTCTTTTGTTCCAAAACCTCTTCATTTCATGTTTTACAAAAAGCCCGAAAAATTAGGATAATATATCAGAAAATGATAATAGTACTAACAATGTGACCAATACCATAAAACTTCTAGCCTGAGAGGTTCATGCATTTGAAAGTGTGGTGATTTAAAATAGATTTTCTTTTAACATAATATTGGCCACTAGATGCACAACATATGTTGCCTTAGGGCAAAATGTATTTACATTCATATACACTTCTCTGATATCATCAGTATTACTAAAAATAAATGGAAAACTAGAAAGAAAACATGAAACAAGGTCAATATCACCATATTTTATGTATTGAGGAAGAAATCTGTTCTTAATTTAATTTATGTACTTGTAGCATCTGGCTTAGAAGTGGATTACAGACTCTGATTATAACCCTTCTTTTAATATTTTTCTGTGTTTTAGTGCCCAGATGTATGATCTCAAATGCTCTTACATAATTTCTTCCCCATCCAATGACTCAACAATGAATTTTCCAACATAAAAATAAAATGAGATAATCTGATCCTTAAAGAGATTGGAAAGACTGTCATCAGAAATTTTACCCACTAGCATTATATATCAAAGGTTGGAGTGAGGGAGCCTTATCCCAAGGCATCCCTGGGTTTCTTTGGGGATGAATAAAATATTCTGAAATTAGATATTATTGATAGCCATACAACTTGAGTATACCAACATACCACTAAACTGAATATTTTAAATGAGAGAATTTTATTAGGTTGGTGCAAAAGTATTTGCGTTTTGAGCTGTGAATTTTAAATCATTATAACTATGCTCAAACACATCTTTATTAATCAAAATAAGAACCATTACAGTCAATACATTTTTGCCAATGAGAAATAAGTTTGTTTATTCCTGTAACATAAAACTCCATGCTCTGGGATTTGATGAACTGTTGGAAAGCATTTTCTGTAATCTACTGGTTGTGGAAACATTTTCCCTGCAAAAAGTTGTTGAGATGCTTGAAGAAGTGATAGTTGGTTGTTGAGAGGGCAGGTGAATATGGCAGATTAGGCAAAACTTCTTTGTAGCCCAATTCATTCAACTTTTGAAGCATTGGTTGTGTTCAGTGTGGTGGGGCATTGTCATTGAGAAGAACTGGGCCCTTTCTGTTGACCAAAGCCGGCTGTAGGCATTGCAGTTTTCGGTGCATCTTATAGATATCCTGAGCATACTTCTCAGATGTAATGGTTTCGCTGGGATTCAGAAAGCTGTCATGGATCAGACTAGCAGCAGACCACCAAACAGTGACCATGACTGTTTGTGTGTGTGTGTGTGTGTGTGTGTGTGTGTGTGTGCATGCAAGTTTGGCTTTGGCAAGTGTCTTGGAGCTTCTTCTCCATCCAAACACTGAGCTGGTTTTCTCTGGTTGTCATATAAAATCCACTTTTTGTCACACATCACAACCGTATCAAGAAATGGTTAGTTGTTGTGGTGTGCCATAAGAGAAGACAATACTTCAAAATGACAATTTTTTTGATTTTCCATCAGCTCATGAGGCAACCACTTATCGAGCTTTTTCACATTTCCACCAATTTGCTTCAAATGCAAACAACCCTAGAATGGTCAATATTGAGTTCTTAAGCAACTTCTCCTATAGTTATAAGAGGATCAGCTTCTATGATTGCTCTCAATTGGTCATTGTCAACTTCCAATGGTGGGCCACTGAGCTCCTCATCTTCAAGGCTCTTGTCAGAAAATGTAAATACATTTGCATTTTGCTTGCTTTATAAGTCAGAAATTCTAAAATTACTTTATGTGTATATAACTTTGTAAGTAAATATACTGTGGTTAATGAGGATCAAATTTCTCACCATAGAATAAAGGAATTATAAAAAAGGAAAGGAAGAAAGCTAGAATCATCTATCTTGCAGAATTAGAATATAAGTTAATCAGTATGAACTCAAGGATAGATAGAAAAATGTGTATATGCAAGTGTATTAGTTATTTAATGTTATATCACAACTTACCACAAATCTAAAGGTATAAAATGATACACATTTATTTTCTCAAGTTTCTCTATATCAAAAGTCCAGGCACAGCTTGACTGGGTCTTTGTTTCATGGTCTCACTCTGTTGCAGTAAGGGTACTGATGAAACATCATCATCTGGTGGCTCGACTGGAAAAAAATCTGCTTCCTAGATAACTTGGGTTGTTGGGAGAATTTATTTCCATGTATTTGTGGTACTGAGAGCTTCAGTCTTTTTGCTGGCTGTTGATAGCAGTGTGTTTAACTCCTGGAACCCACATGGAGTTTCCTGCCTTGTGCACTCTTCATTGGCAGGTCACAACATGGCAGCTTACTTCTTCAAGGTCAGGAGGAGAGCAAATATGCTAGCAAGATGGAGTCTTACACAACATAACACAATCATGGTAGTGACTTCCCATCACCTTTGCCATATTCTATTAGTTAGAAGGAAGTTACAGGTCACACCCATATTCAGGGGGAAAGGAGGATTACACAAAAGAATGGGTGCCAAATGGTAGTGTTTGGGGGTGGGGTATCTTGACTGTCTGCTGTTTGCAAGTGTAAGTATACATGCATATATTTTCTAGCTAGGTTTGTCCACTAAAAGGAGATAAAAGCAAAATTGAAATAAAAATTGGCAAGTTTTCAATAATAGCCAAAGAATTTACTTTTCTCTAAAAACTCAAACATTTAAGATGGTGTTCAATGAGATATAACTTCTTTTGGCAGGCTGTCTTCCTCAACCCCTTCTATGGCAGATGATAATTTATAAAGCACTGATCTGGCTTAGTTTGGTATATTGTATATTAAAAGTAATGACTTTCTATTAGTGTATGGATATCATTTCACAAAAATTTATGGCATTTAATTTAAATGCCCTAATTTATGTGTTTAATATAATCCTACAGCTTTAATTTTGTAGCTAGAAACAAACCAGAATTTTTTAAAGAATTTTTCTTTTCATTATATTGAATTGCATCTAAATGCAAATTCAATTTTATGAATCTTGGGAGACATAATTCTTTTAGACATGTAGAAATGTGTAAAACACAAAAAAACTGACAACATGGGGCAGCATAGAGCAGGGATAGTTCCTCAAACATTAATCAGAAATGGAGATGATGAAGGTCAAATATTTAGAAAAGGTCATAGTTATGCCAGAATCTGAAAGATGTTAAGGGCAAGAAAGGGAAAAAACCATGAAGCAAAATCTATAATTGTCATATAATCAAAGATAATATCAAGGAAACAATTGAACAAAAGGTAGTAGGGCAAGCTAACTAGCAGAGGTTTTAGAAGGTCTCTTTAGCAAGAGAGTGCCTTGCTGCATACCTGTAATTCATTTCTTAGTTCTAATATTCCTATAATTTAACATGATTTTATTTATCTTAAAATTATCTTTTCTTAGAAATATAAATTGGATATGCTATCTGGAGCAATATCTGACTAAATTAATTTACAGTAAAAAAACCACACAAACCTACCTATTATCTATATAACAAAGGGCCAGCATGTGTGCTATTCCAAAATTTTTGAAAAGCCCCATAATTATTATAAATTACAAACTTTACCAGCACATTTTTCATACAATACTAACAGATGATATAACTTGTTAATGTGTGATATATTTATCTGCCAGCTAAAGTAAAACACAGCTTTCATCTTGTTTTTAATTCGTGTTTTTTGTGGTTCCATTAGAGAAATAGACATATTATGAGTTGCTGAATATTGTATGATGTATGAATATTTGTGCTCCCCCAAAAGTTGTATGTTGAAACCTAACCCTGTGTAATAATAAGAAGTGGGGCTTTTCAGATGTAATTAGTTCATGAGAGTAGGGCCCTTATGAAGAATTAATGACTTTATAAAAGAGATCGAAGGGAACTTGTTTGTCCTGCCACCACGTGAGGATCCGGCTAGAAGGCACCATCTATGAACCAGAGAGCTCTCACCACACACCACATCTGCTGGAGCTTTGATCTTTGACTTCCCAGGTTTCAGAATTGTGAGACATAAATTTCTGTTATGTATAAAATACAATACCAAGTCTAAGGTACTTTGTTACAGGGGCCCCCAAAGACTAAGGTGTAAGTATTATAGAAAAATAAATTTATTGTAAGAATAAGGATTACATATTGTGAGGAAAGCAGCAAAAATAAGTCTGAAAATAGATTTTAAGATGAGCGAAAAGTCAACTAACCTGTGCTCCTGAAGTCAGGCACATCTAATTCCCAGAGTGGAAGCTGGAAGGAAAATTGGCAAAGAAGTCTATAAAGGCTCTTGCCTCTGTATTTGTTGATGGGCCTGGGGTCACTTTATTTGACAAGACTGACAGTTGAAAAAAAGAGATGTGGAGCTTGAGATACTGAGGACAAAATAGAATTTGCTAGCGTCTGCATCCAACATTCACTGCCTCTGATCATGATGCCATTCAGAGAGTAAAATCTAGTATTTCACTTTCTCCTAAATTTCATTTATGGTCAAGTAACTCAGAACATAGAGGAAAAGAGATTCTTTGAGACTATGGTTCCAGCTTCACCAAGTTAACACTTTACAAAACACTATATGATTGATAGATAAGGAAAAGAAATCCCATAGAAAATTTTCTTTATAAGTTTCTATAGTCACACACAGAACCCTTGGATTGCTATTTTATCTACACAGACTAATATTAGATATATCAATGCAAATGACAAGCTGTCCATTTTGTGTCTTCTCACTTTGTAATTGAAACTAACTTTTATAAATGAAATATTACATATACCCACTTTTTAAATGTTTTTAGTATTTCACAAATAATAATCTATATTATATAGATTCTACTGTGAACTCAGAGTTAAAGAAAATCATACTCAGTCATTTACTTTCTTTCTTTTTATTTATTTATTTATTTTTTGAGACAGGCTCATTCTGTTGCCTGGGCTAGAGTGCCATGGCATCAGCCTCGCTCTCAGCAACCTCAAACTCCTGGGCTCAAGCAATCTTCCTGCCTCAGCCTCCTGAGTAGCTGGGACTACAGACATGCATCACCATACCTGGCTAATTTAACTCTCTATAATTTTAGTTGTCCAGCTGATTTCTTTCTATTTTTAGTAGAGACGGGATCTTACTCTTGCTCAGGCTGGTCTTGAACTCCTGAGCTCAAACAATCCACCTGCCTCAACCTCCCCCAGAGTGCTAGGATTACAAGCGTGAGACACCATGCCCCACCACAGTCATTTACTTTCTACATTTGGAATGGTACCAGTAAATATGACACATAGTAGGAGAAAAGTGTAATTTGAAGTATCAGCATCTTTTTTTCTAGAGTTTGTATAACCTAGCTATGCTTTTTTCATAGAGTCAGAGCAATCAATTGAAAATGAAAAAAATAAAGCTTAAAGAAACGTTTTATATAAAGGCTGCACAAGAAAAAATGTATTTTTTATTGATACTGCTATTTTGCTGAATTGACTAGAGTTTTAAAAGATCACATAGCTAAACTCTAATTTCATATTTGCTTTCTTGTGGTTAGAAGTCATATTAGCATAATATTTTAGAACCTAAACTATACAAACTCAAAGCAAAGATATTGACTTAAACATGTGACAAATGAAAATCACACGAAGTTTCTGTTTGCACTGAAGGAAAAATATTCAAAACTCATGTAAATGATGTACTGCCAGTCCTTTCATACATTTTGTAGCACTTTATACTGCAGGGTTACGAATAATATGCTCTTCCATTTTAAAAGATATAAAATTCAAACTAATAGCTAGTGCCTCATAATTTCATTTTCAAGAGAGTAATACTGTAGGGTACAGGATTTGACATTCTTCCTGTAACTCAAGCTTTTCCCCTCTAATATGCTTACTCTTGCTGGCACGAAGAGTCCTAAATATCTGTATTTATTAGGCCTTCTATGAAGCCATTCAGATTAATAGATATTAAAAAAGAATTTCAGTGGAAGAATTACAAAACACATTTTAGAAGTTATCCCACTTCCTCCTTTTCCTCTGGAGAGCTGTGGGAAATGCATGGTTATAGGTGTGCTACCTTTCTGCAGCACATTGCTATAATGTCAACGATTTAGGTTCTCAAAATGTTTTGCAAATATTATGGGGCTTTGACTGTGGTTTTTACAGTAAGATTTTTGGATAAAGGTGGGGTATAAAATAAACACTTTCATCTTGGCTTTCTCCTGGTAACTCACTAAAGTGAGAAAAAGAGTTCTTTATATGACACATTGACAAAGACATAGAGAACTAGAGATAAGACAAGAGCAATGCCATTTTGGAACTGCACAGCAGATGTAGGCATTGGCTGACTTAACAGGCCCAAGAAAACTGAGCACTAAAATGGCAGTGGGTAATGCTGAATTAGTTAATTATACAATCCATGAAAGGCCCAGAGATAGAAGATACACAGGATCTCTGTAAGTGTTGGATAAAAAAGGATTGTCTTAAAGTCTGATTAAAGACCACATGGAACCTCATGTCACCTTTGCACACAGACAAACCCTCTCTCACTCTGGAAGAGTGAAGCTTATTTTCTGGAGATTGTAAAATGTGTGAGAGATCTGGGCTAGAGATAGGGGTCACAGTTGAAGTTACAGGGACTGCACTGAAAACTGGAGGACAAAGTGAAAATGTATATAATGGTTCTATATTAAACTTTCTCTGCCCCTAATACACTCACACTATGTTTTCTCACTGGTTTCCAAAATGGTCTGAAGCAAATTTTCATCTTCCATTTAAGAAAATGAAAAATGAAAAATAAATTTTGGAAGTGGTTGGTGGGGGAAACCTCATTATACCAGGAAAAGAAATTAAACAATACTGGATTATTCAATGAAACAGAATATTCAATGAAGTCCTAAGCCAGTTAGCTCCAGCTGTGACACAGATATTTCAAACTGCTTTTAATAAACCAACACTTCAATAGGCACAGGCAGCCTGAGATTACTAGAATTTTATGAAATTAGAAATAAAGACAAGTGGGCACACAATTTGGAGGAACTTAAGATCATTTCGACAATCAGACTGATTACCTGGTGTGCAAATTGATGGGGCAATTAGGAAAGGGCAAATTTTATCTGGAAGGCATGGATGAGGAGGATCCCAAAACTATACCCATTCTGTGTGAGATGAAGTCATTCTGATGGGATGCACTAGCACTCTCCTGAAACCCCACGGTCATCTTTTGACTGAGATGCTCAGACAGGGGTGTTGGCTAGCCAACTGCAGATGCAGAACCCTAGGTGGAATAGAAAGTCCACACGTTTTTTGCATATGTGTCTGTGCATGCATGTGTGTTCTTCAACATTCCTTCAAGCCTTGAAGCAGGTGGGATTATATGAAAGAGGCCACGCCCTCATCTTTCACAGTGATGTCATAATGAAAACCTGAAATTAGAAAAAGTAAAGATGTAGCAATATAACTTTTTTTTTTTTAAGTAACCCTGTTTTCATAGATGGGACGGTCAGCTAAGAGAGTTGACAGTGATTATTTCTGATGAGTAGAAATGGATGCAAAAGAGGAACTGCTCATTTCCATCACCAGCCATGTCAAATTATTTCACTCTATAAAGTACATGCTGTGCTCCTGATAAAACACACATGAGGCTAACATAAACAAATATCTAAGTAAAAAAAATTATACTGTGAGGCAAAGAGTACATTTGTGAAATAGAAGAGAAAGTTGGCTGATTCTCAGCATAATTATTTTAGTTGCCAGATCCAGCTTAAGCAGTTTGTTACAGCTTCTCTTTCCTTGTTTCGTGGTGACCTTGTTTTTTTGCAACTGACTCTAATAATATTGTGTGAAACCACTGGGTTCTGGACATCGTTTATTTTTCTGCTGACTCTCTAGGACTGAATAAATAATTGTTGTCTATTTTAAATGTCAATGAGTAATTTCAATGGAAATTTTTTATATAAAATTTTTTTATAAAATTAATTGTGTTTTCTAAATCACATTGAAAGCATAGATCAATTATGAAAGCTTGTGTATATTTATTTGCAACCATTATAGTTTTCTTTTGGTTTAACTTTAACAGTCTTCATAAATGGTTTGAGGGCTTATTAAAAATGAACAAATGATATGCTTTCCCTTCCGACAAGTGGAATTTCTAATGTTTAATCCCTTAGTTATCATTAGTAAGTATCACCAATCCTTTATGATTGGAACACATCATTATTTTCAAGTTAAGAAAAAATTTTTTTAAGAATTATATTGGAATTCTGCAATTCCCAGTTTCAAAAGTACCTAAGTTAACAAAGTTACTTCTTTGAGCTTCAGTTTTCTCAACAAAAAAATGAAGATAACATCAGCCATGAATAATTCTCATAAAAATCAAAGGAGACAATGTATAAAGATTGCTGCGATCTATTCCTGATCTATAGTATATATTTGAAATATTTGAGATTGCTTATTTTCTCTTTTTCTTATGCCACAGTCTTTGAGAGATAGAACTGTATAGGATTTGGATTCGATTTTACATCTGTTTGGAAAAATAAAGACATAATTTTATAAAGAACAACTAGCAATACAGGAAGAAGAAATCTGCCCAATGCAATAAAAGAACAACAAGTACTCTAAGAACACTGAGGAGGAAGAAATTAGTTTCGGAGGACAATCTAGATTTTATAAGCAAAGAGCATAAGTTAAAGGATGATGGAATTGCAGTCCCAAAGATAGAAACTTCTAGGAAGACTTAAAGGCTTTTCTCCCCAAGAGCATTTTGCTTGCATTCCAAAGTAGTGAAGTGACTAGAAATTAGAGACCTTCCCCTCCTTCCCCTCCCCTCCCCACCTCTGCCTGTCTGAGAAAGGATTTGTTTTGTTTACATTTCAAAGCAAAGCTTGCCCTTAATATCTCTTTCTCTCTCTTTCTCTCCACCTGCCTCTCCCTCCTTCTCTCTCTTCCTGTCCCTCTCTCTCTCCTACCCTCTCTCCCACTGGGGAGGGGTGTAGATGTGCACTCTCCCTAAATAAGTCTCAAATCTTACAACTCAAGGTTCCTCTTTTGTAGTGCAAATCCCGCCATTCATTCATGTGAACTTCTGGCCCTCAACCTATCACCACCCATGCAGAATGGGGCTGAGGGAACTAGCAGTCCTAGGGCGCTTCTCTGGCTGTTGTTTTGGCTGTGAGTAGTAAATGGTCTGTGTCCCCTGAACCAGGGGTCAAATGTCCTCTGTAGGTATACATGTATACAACTATGGCAGGTCAGCTTGTTAATTTGCAAAGTAGGGTATTCTCAGATCCTTCACGGTTTTGTTCTTCAATCAATGCAGGCTGGAGATTTGGAATGGTATAAAAATAGGAGGTGGGATTAAAATGGGACTTGATCTTTGAGGAAAAAGAAAGTGGGTAAACAAAGTAAAGGAAAATATAAGGAACAAGGATCCTCAGTTTTGTAGACACATATATTTATTTTACATAAAAATATTCAACAGGGAAAATGCACTAAAAGCGAGTGCCTTCACTAGCAGCTGAGTAACTGTGGATATCTTATCTTGTTGGTTTGTTAATTTAACATCCTGGCTTTTCTTGAGAAGGTGTGTTTCATAAACAAAAGGGCAAAATAATGTCTGCTAATGTTGCTGTTACCATAATAATAGACTTCTGGCAATGACATATTTTATTGTAACAATGTGTTGCACTTATTGGAAAAATTTATATGCATTTTCCTTCTCCCCATTAAAGGATTGCCTTTTATTCCTGGAAGAGGATAATCTAGATCAATGCAGAGCAGGAATTTTCTCCAATTTCTCAAAAACATACACCTAGAAAAAGAGAGATCTGTGCTCCTATTTTTCTTTGAAATTTTAAACTCTTCTCTGAATTTATCCTTGACATCATTTACCCACTATGTTCAACATTAATTACTGCCTCTTCTCTACTATCCTAGTACCTTATCCCTGTATCATTATTCATGTCACCTCATATTGTGATTAATTGTTGGCATGCATCTCTTATTAGACCACAACTATCCAACAGAATGGATGGGAATATTCTGTTTCTGTGCTCTCCCATGGGCGTTGTAGCTCAGTTCTCTAGGTGACCTTAGACCAACCCAGTTCTCATCCTTTTCTTGCTTTTAGTTCTCAAGAATAACTAGAATGTGCTGTGAATGCAGCATCTTGAGATAAGAAGGGAGCTGTCCAGCTCAGCCTGGACTCTATTTCACCCCCTACCCTGCCAGAACAGGATGTCCTTCAGTGTGTCCAGTGACTCATGTGACTCCGAGGTGTGTAACATGGGTGGGCTGTCTTTCGGGATCCCTCAGCTGTGGTGAAAGTTGAGTACACACAGTCAAGACTCCATCTGCCCCAGAAAGCTTTCTGAGTCTTGGAGCAACAGCTTAAAATGAATCCCAGGCTTCTCTTGTCCTTGCTACCTATCTGTAAATATTAAATCACTTCGCACAGCTTGTTACATTCACGTCTTCTGTCTCATCAGACTCAGACAAGTTGGTAACAAGTGCACGGTGAACTTGCTGTACAGGTCTCGCTACCTACATGTGACTACTGAATAGAACATGGCTAATACAAATAAAAAAGTGGATTTTTAATTGTACTCAATTTTAATCAATTTAAATTTAAATGTCATACTTTGCTAGGGGCTGCCGTACTAGACTGCCCAGTATTCAAACTTTTACTCTTCAACTATGTTTATTTTTAATTTAGATTAATTACGAATTTACAGAATAGTTAGCTGAATTAATATTTCAGGCTATGAGTTGGGAGTAGTACTTTAAGGACCTGACATACCACCAAAATATTTTAACAGAACTCAAAGTAAACATAATATGTCCTTACCAAGATGACAATGATTTGCTGGCCTTCATTTTTCCAACAGAAGTATATTATATTATCTTATGTTACATTATATGTATATTAAGGAAAGGGGCAAGTAAATAATCAATATTTGTAAATTTCAGTTGAACTTTGTAAGACATTATTCTTTACTTTTAAGTATACTCATACACAAGAAAATTAATATACAAATGCATATATATTTATATAAAAGTGCATAGAATATATAAGTGTGTATTTATATACTTATTATATATTCCATGCACTTTACTGAGTTATTAAAAATGCTATTTAATTTTCAATTTTTCTTACTTGGATCAGATTCTTGGAAGAGATTTTTGCCAACTCCATTATTTTCTCTGTCCTGCTTTATCTCAAACATTTCTGGATTTTGGAGGCCGTAACTTAACTCGTTTGAATATTTTTGTGTTTCTTATATTTCATAGGGAAATGTATGGTTTTTTTTGGAGAAAGACATTCATCACTATAGTTTGTAATTATTATTATAGTAATATTTATCAAAGCTAATGTAATTACTTCCCAAATCTCTGACAAGAAATTATTTGAGTAAATATGCATGTAAATAAAATACTAGAACAGAGAATTAAAAATAAATATGATTAAGTAATTTTATTTAGTCTGAATTTCCAAAATTGGTGAAAATGTACAATAATTGTAATGGTATTTTTCAGGTATTTTCCAACAACTTTCACTAAAACAAAAAATTAGGATGTAGGATAATTTATTAAAAGTCATAATTTTTTCAAAAATATTTGCACAAAATCTTGCTTAAAGGGCATACTTTTAAAATTTCACTTGGCATAATATACAAGAATAAATGACAACCTTTTTATAAAAAAATATAATTGAGACTGACTTATAGATATCATGAGCTATTCCTCTATACAAAATTATATCCAAATTATCCTTTATTATGATGGCTGGGTAAAGAAACTGAAATATGAATCATAAGGCAGAATTTTACCCTTTTACTAGCTAAATTACAACTTTCCTGAGTTCAAAGACCAAGACTTAGACATTGTCATTTATTTTACAAGAATTAGATTGGTGGTTTCCACTCAATAATCTCTCAAACAAAAGTTGATTCTATACTTCAATATTAGAATTATTACTTCTTTAAAATGACAATAAAAATAATTGTCAGGGCCATTGAATTTTAGACATAATTCCACTGTATTCTTCTGTAGAGAGAGAGTATAATATTGCAGACGACATGGACATAAAAGTTAATAGTTGTCGGTTGTAGTCATAGTTAACCAATAGGTTTATCTTTGAGCAATTCACTTAAAATTTTTTGACCTCTTTTTTTTAACGTAAAATTAAAAGTGTAGAACTAGATTATTTTAAGGTCTTTCCAGCTTTATAAAAAATATTAAAAGGAAAATTTGTGGGAAACAGGTTGTCGTATAATCATAACCTTATGACATTCATATTGCCTACATTCATTCTGAAATTGTAGAAACCAGCTCTACTTCAGGCACTATGACAGGCCCTGAAATAGAACAATGAGGTATATTTGACCTCAAGAGTTTGTAATCTTCAGTTTAGGAGGCTGAGGCAGGAGGATTGCTTGAGGCCAGGAGTTCAAGCCCAACCTGAACAACACAGTGAGACCCTGTCTCTACAGAAAAAATTAGAAACATTTACTAAGCACAGTGGCACTGCCTATACTCCCAGCTGCTTTGAGGCTGAGGCAGGAGGATCTTTTGAGCCCAGGAGTTTGAGGTTGCTGTGAGCTAGGCTGACGCCACTACCTCCCTGCCTGGGCAATAGAGAGAGACCTTGTCTCAAGAAGAAATAAAGCTTGTAATCTAGTTGCACAGAGTCAAGTAAATGTATTAGTGTACTAAATAATTGCAGGTGTTATTATTAGAAGATACATAAATGAGTGATTTCATTGTATGTGGGGATAAAATAGGCAATGAGGTAAAAAATAAAATCTTCTTAGAAAAGTTAACATTTGTGCTCAGTCTTGAAAGGTTGTTGTGTTTACAAGTACTCAAGGTAGAACAGGGGTTTTCCCGATTTTAGGAGTACAGAGAAAAGATCCAGTATGTGAAAGATATGAAATGGTTTGTTAGAGGAAATATGTGTTTATTCTTCCATTAAACCAAGACACACACATGAACATTCACAAACAGAGTGCACATCAAGATTTATGAGTGTGGAACTTCAAAACAAAATAAAACCCTGGGAGCCGGTCAAGACATTTTCTGGAGAACTTTGGATGACATATTAATGAGGTCAGTTTTTAACCAATGAGGAGCCTAATTCTTTGCTTCCAAAAGAGATTATTATAGTGTGAAGGAAAGCGTTTTAATAAAAACTATACAGAGATAATGTCTTCCTTATTCCTAAAGCAGCATTTTCATGCTTTATTTCCTCATCACTTAACTTTTTCTCTTCCAGTACTTTAATACTCTGGGAGAAAACATAGCCTGTATTAAAAATCCTTTTACTGTTGAAATGAGATAAGTCACCTTCACAGTTCTCAAAGCGCTAATGCAGCAATTCACAGTCAAGAGGTTATTTCTGCACCACAGTCGTCAGCTGGAGAATATGTTTCATAATTGGTCTTGGCACAAGGTGAAAAATGTGGGTAATTGATGAATGAAAAAACCCTGGGAAGACTACACCTAAACCAGCTCTGCTTTTGAGGGAGGGAGGGGAGTCTCCAACTCCAATGTGTGGCCATGGCATTTATGAACTTTCCCTTGAAATAAACAGATCACGTATCATAATCAGGGCAAAATATAGGTACAATGATATAGGTGCCCTGAAAAAAAAAATACAAGGAAAAAGAAATTTCCTTTTTTCAAGTTAGATAAATATACTAACATAATAATCAATGGAGCAATAATTAATGTACTCATTAATGTGTAGTTGAAAAATAATAGAGCAATATACAGTTACTAAAAATTGCACTCTGATATATCAGGAATTACATCTCATAGATAGATGACTTTGCACAAAAAGAAAATTTTATCTAGATAAAGGAATATATATTTTATGCTATCTGCTGTAAAAATAATATTTTTAGTGGGCAAGTATAGATGAAAAGTGAAAGGTGAAATAATAGTAGTGATTTTAACCCTTCCTGTATCACCTCAGGCAGCAAGGGAATCTATAATTTATGAAGTCCTGTAAGTCATACGAAAAAAGCAAGTACATTTTGACGATAGGAGAGTGACAGGTAATATCTGAAAACTCTATGCTGAAAATGATGCAATATCAATTCTGTACACAAACTGAGGAAAATGGCAGATTTTGTTTTCTAGTAGGGTAGTTTTTTAGAAATAATTTTGCAGGATTAAGTAATGCTGAATTTAGAGCTTCATCCAAATAGTCAATTTCTCTAGGAAACCACTGTCTCCAAAGAGTCACATGAGAATGGATGCCTTGAAATGAGGACAGTGCCACTGAGACTCCCACAATTCTGGCGAGCACAGACTTGGCTAAACCCTCTTAGGCATTGATAAATCTAGGTCAGTCTCCTGATGAAATGTAACCGAAAACTGAAATTCCACTAAACATCTGTTGGTACTGCCATGGGATGCCTATTATTTGCATATTTTAAACTAATAAGATTTATGACTACACTGTCTAATTTATGTTATTAATAAAAACATAAAATTTACTGAACCGGACTGTTTTCGTAGAGCATCAAAAACTAATCAATTCTGGAATGGCATATTGTTCTCCTTTAATTACTCATACAGATTTCAAAAGAGTTTCATATATCCCTGTTTTTTCTTTATGATGCAGTTTATTTATCATCAATGAATTTCACTGCACAATATGGCTAAAAGATTGAATACTCTTTATGTTATTATGGACTTTTCACATAGGGTTAATATATCTAATATCAGGAATAAATTTTTTTTTAAATTAATCAAGTGATTTCTTCAGCATTTGGGAGTGATAGACTTCTTAGAATTTGATAAAAACTATTTGCCCTTTCCCACACCTAGATCCATCTAACCCTGAAGCCTCTCCTTTTACCCCAGGACAAGATACCAAATGCAACTGTCTTATGTGATGGGTATGGATTTTGAAACACGCAACATTAAATGAGTAGTTTAGCTTAAACCCCCTACATATTCCTAACCTTAGGCTTGGAATCCTAGTCTCATGATTCTTAAGCTGGTATTCTTCCTAATACTAGTTTATCTCCAATAAATCCAAAGCCAAGTCTTTAAATCTTTAAATGTCTACATGGCTATGCCATGCATTTAATCATATCGGCATCTGTTCCTTCTGACAATAGTCCCACTCTTTATGGTGTTTTCTCATGTAGTTGTTTCTCTGTTATTTTGATGCTTTACCTTTTCTACTCTAACCATTTTTCTTAAGTTTATGTGAGTTTGGAGTTAGGTGTCAAGTAAGGCATAAGCTGATGAATACAGATAAAAACTGCTTTCCACAATCTACACACTATACCCGCATGCTTCATTACATACCTATGTATTATATTTGCAACCAGTAATTTGTAGAAAGTCTTTAAGCACAAAAGGAATTACACTGCAGGTTCGAGGGCCTTCTTTGATATGAGTTATTTTGCAAAGTTTTAGATTTTTCTGTTTTTAATATGAATTTTTACAAATAATTTTAAGTTTTTAGTAGAGTCAATTGGAATAACCCTTCCTCTAGACTGGGGGACACACTGTTCTTTTAGCTTTCCGTTATTTTAAATTTGTTAATTTAGTGCTTCTATGATTTAAAATACTATAGAAATTCTTCAATTTTTAAAAAAATTAAATTGTGAATTGCTAAGTTTGCTTTCTACAGCAAGCTTAGCAGAATAAGAGAAAACATTATGTAATTTTTACTATTTTGTTTTTCTTCCTTTCTTCCCTTTAAAATGAGTCCTATATGCTAGAGCTACATTACCCATGCACAGCTATGAGTGATATAACATCTACTGAAGCAATGTTGGTTTGATAAAGCTGTGTGGGCAAGAAATACAGAAACAAAATATCAAAATAGTCTTTTATTAGGCTATTTTCATATATTATCCAGGATTTTGAACCATTACTTTAGCACTAGATTTCATATAATTTTCAAAATTACGAATAGAGATAAAGTAGTCAATATATCTGTATTAAAATGATAGTTTTAGGATACTGCTGTTGAATCTGATTTAATATATTAAAATCATTTTACTTCTAGTAAATAAAAGGAACTCCTTTATTTAAAAAATTGAGGATGATCTTCAGTTAAGCCAAAGTTTGGTTAATGGCAATATTGAATGAGTATAAACTGAAGAAAGTTATTTTCTTGGATATACTAAATAAATGATAGATTTGGCAACTGAATCCATTTCTACTGAAAATTCCAATTTGAATGGAATTAAGAGACAGAGACATTTGGAAGAGATAGCTTTGTCTGGATAACTGCTTTGATTTTAGATTTTAACTAGATCTATTCCCAAGCTAAATAAGTATCCTAAGTCATGGATCTTCACATCAATAACTAGCAGTGAAACATGTCTTCCAGGTAGCAAACAAGAAATAAGTCACTTCTCTCAGATCAGGAAGCTGAAGTTGATATCTTTTAGGCCGATACTCACATGAAGAATATATTAAAACTACATTTGTTTTATTTATCTTCAAGGTAACTTGTGTTACAATAATATTTCACAACAAAATGTGATAGGTAAAAAGGACCTGGGGAACTTAAAAACAAAAATAAAAAGTTATTATACACAAACCATATGCATTATAAGTAACAACTTATTGAATACTTAAAACAACTTTGGGAGTTATTAATAGCTTCTATTGTTATCTTTATTTTGAAGGTGAGGAAACTGGTTTAGACAGATAGATAATGCTCCCAGGGAACTGATGGATCCAGGTGTTGAAATCAAGTTGGTTTGATGACAGAGTACCTGTTCTTAAAGACTCTACTACATTTCTGTGACTATTCATCTTAGGGAATGAAACTTGAGACATCAAGGATTACAGTGTTCATTCACAAAGGTAATTAGTGCCCAAACTGTGGCTAGTTTCCAAATTCTCTGATTCCTCCCTTCCCCTAGTTGCTATGAAAATACAAGTCTATCTCTAAATAGGAAAATAGAAGCTGATTAATATTGGAGGTTTCCTTACAGGTATTTTCATAACTAGAAAGCAAAATACTTATATGGATCACTGAAGGTCCAGGATTTACTCTGAATAGTAAAGTTGACCAGGCTGCCCATTCCCCAGTATTCAGTTTCCCTGAAAAAATCTTTATAAAATGCCTTTATTACAGAGACTCAGAAGCTGTGCCAATACTCTCCCTGCAATGCACTTTCATTGCCTTCAAAACAATTGATACTTTGACAAAAATAAAAAATTCATGCTCCGTGTTTGCAGTCTCTCTCTTTGCCACCTTCATCTTTTATTCTTTATTTTTGTCTCCCTTCTGCTCCTTCCTTTCTATTAAAATCAGATCCTGGTGAAACAAAAAGTAACATGGAACTGTTTGGTCTGTAAGTATATTTATAGCCAGTATATCATTTGATCTTCATAACAATCATGTAAAAGGAAAAGTTTTATCTCCATGTTCTGAATGAAAAAAAAAAACAAAAAAAAACTAAAGTTCTAAGTGCCAAAATGATTGATTATACATTTTGTTTTCCCAGGGATAATTTTGGTTTATGCCTATCATTCTGAAGTAATTTTTATTAATATTTCCCTTATTTTTTATACAATGCTACAAATTTAATAATATATTTAAAGAAAAACTCATTTGGATGATGGTTACCCTAGTTTTGTAGCATTGGTGAACAGATTTGCAATATTATCCTTTCCAGAAATATTACACTGTATGCTTGTTGCTATGTAAAAGAATTTCTGGAATCAAGAGGCAGTGACTGACATCCTGAGCTGCTCCTGAGGTCTTCTCTAGTCCCCAAACTGGTTTCATATTAGCTTTGATCTGCATCATCTGGGCTATCACTCTTAACAGGGTTTGTTTTATTGAAAGTATCAGAAATTCAAATCAAAACTTCCTTCAACTAATTAAGAAATTTAGCATTGCTCACATAACTAAGAGATTCAAAGGCAAAAATCTAGACTAAGCACATAGTAAGTCAGAACCTCAAACTGTATCTTTCCTTGTCTCATTCTTCCTTTCACCCTCTCTCCCTATCTCTTGCCTCTGCTCTTTTCTGTATATAGATCCTTCAGTGTGCTGGCAAATGAATAGATTGTAACCATTGGTACTGGCCAAAGTTCTGGGGCTGGTGATATCAAGAGTGGGGGAGGTTTGCTTCCCCCAAATAAGAAGGAAGCAGGAGGAATAGATCTTGACAAGCAAACACAATAGCTATTTACTATAATGCTTCTTTGTTGAATTAAAAACTGAATTATATGCAATGGAAGTTGTGGTCTTAGAGGTGCATAATTTTCTTACAAATTATATGATTAAATTTTTACCATGGTAGAGTCTATTCTGGAAGGGAAATGAAATATTAGTGATTCCTCAGATCTGTGAGTATATTACTGCAGGTACACTTGCTCTAAAGATATAATATATGCGTTCTACTCTGAATTTAATTGAACATAACATTCTCCCTTGGCAGTTGTTCAGCCTTCACTCTCTTGCTATAGGTTCTAAGCCTACAGTTAATGAATATTGTGCCTTTTATCATTGGTTGTGTGATTCACATCCAAGCCTGGCCAGATCTGCCTACTTTGGATAAAAGCAACTGAGGGTAAATGCATAATTACAGGCTCTGCAGGAACTGGGTCTTTATTTTAGCCATTTATATGCTCCTTGTATCATCCTATATCCTGCCAACTCCTCCACCAGTCATCATCCCAGTAGGTGAATAGTAAATACTTGTTAAACTAAAAAGTGGTGGCTTAGAGTCTAGTAGTTTATTTTGATGCAAAAGAGGTTTCAAAAATGCTACATTATTCTAGGGCCAGAGTTATACTTTTTAGAAACACTTAACAGTAGCAGGAATTTTGTTGTTTGCTTGTCTGATAGGGAAATTCAAAAGCAGTTTTATCAGCTTAGTTGTGATTCTTAACATACAGCTAATTCATACATTCATTCATATAACATTGCTATGGTTCGAATGTGTTCCTTAAAGTTCATGCACCGGAAACTTGACCCCCAATGTAGTGTTGTTGGGAGGTGAGGCCTAACTAAATTGGCATTTATGTTAGAATAGAAGAAATATAAATGTCTGTTTCTGCAAATGACAATATCTAATACATGGAAAACCATAAAATCCTCACAAAATAAACTGTTAGAACAAATAAAGGAAGTCATTAAAGTGGCAGGACACAAAATGAAGATCAAAATTAGTTGTGTTGCTATTCCTTAACAACACACTATTGAAAAAGAAATTAATAAAGCAACCCCATTTATAATAACACGAAAAGAATAAAATACTTAAAAGTGAACTTAACTAAGTAGTTAACAGACTTATATGTGTAAAACTATAAAACATTGATGAAATAAATTAAAGAAAACATTTTAAAAAGGAAAGAAAATACCCCATGTACATAGATTGGAAGACTTGATATTGTTGGCTGGGCATGGTGGGTCATGTCTGTAATCCCAGCACTCCAGGAGGCTGAAGGAAGAGGATCACTTGAGGCTAGGAGTTTGAGACTAGCCTGGGCAACACAGCAAAACCCCGTCTCCAAAAATAAGAAAAAAAATTACCCATGTGTGGTAGTGCACACCTTTATTGTTTGGCGATTCTTTTATTCCATCTTTTATTTATTATAAATATTTTATACTCTTTAAATATTTTATATTCTTCATCAGATAATTTCAAGTTGTAATATCTATAAGCCTTTCATTCTGTTTTTATACTTTTCTACTGATATCCATGGTACTTTGTTTCTTTGCAATTTTTAGTGAACTTTATTGTAACTTTTTGCTTGGTTAATTTAAATCTCTAGAAACTCAGGAGTCCAATTTGGGGTTGCTTTCTTCCACAGAGGATTTAAATTTGCTTAACCAGTATTTGGGTTTGCAAGATATCTGGGGCCAAATCAGACCTCTTTGGGGATACTGACTTGCTATTAGAATTCCAGTGTAAGTTCTCTCAATTTGTAGCTGGCATGGGGTTCAATTTTCTGATTGCAACACTGATATGGGTATTTATTTTTAAGTCAAGATTGCATTTCTAGTTTAAATGTTGCTTATGCTCCCTACTCTATTTTCTGCTTACTTTGATGGGTGGGGAAACAGAGACTTTCAGAGATTACTGTGGAATAGCAATGCCTAAAAATTATTTTTTATCCAGAGTTTTGTTTTTTATTGTTTTTCGTTTTGTTTTGTTTTGTTTTTCATGGGAAGGCCGCTAGAGTGGAGTATCCAGTCTCCAGTCCCTTGTGGAGTAGAGCGCATTATTTTTTTTAGTTATTATTATTATTATTTTACATTTTCCCTATTTTTTATTATTTTTTTATTTCAGCATATTATGGGGGTACAAATGTTAAGGTTATGTATATTATCCATGCCCCCCCTCCCCCCTCAAGTCAGAGCTTCAAGTGTGACCATTCCCCAAACGTTGCACATCTCACTCATTGTGTTTGTATATACCTATCCCCTCCTCCCCCCTTCCACCCTCCCGACACTTGATAAATGTTATTCCTATATGTCCACTGAGGTGTTGATCCGTTAATACCAATTTGGTGATGAGTACATGTGGTGTTTGTTTTTCCATTCTTGAGATATTTCACTTAGTAGAATGGGTTCCAGCTCTATGCAGGAAAATACAAGAGGTGCTATATCACCATTGTTTCTTAGAGCTGAATAGTACTCCATGGTATACATATACCACATTTTATTAATCCACTCATGAATTGATGGGCACCTGGGTTGTTTCCACAACTTTGCAATTGTGAATTGTGCTGCTATAAACATTCCAGTGCAGGTGTCTTTTTCATAAAGTGACTTTTGACCTTTTGGGTAGATTCCCAGTAGTGGAACTGCTGGATCAAATGGTAGATCTAATTGTATCCCTTTAAGGTATCTCCATATTGCTTTCCACAGAGGTTGAACTAGTTGGCAGTCCCACCAGCAGTGTAGGAGTGCTCCTCTGTCTCCGCATCCACCCCAGCATTTGTTGTTTGGAGACTTTTTGATAAAGGCCATTCTCACTGGAGTTAAGTGATATCTCATTGTGGTTTTGATTTGCATTTCCCTGATGATTAGAGATGATGAGCATTTTTTCATATGTTTGTTGGCCGTTATTCTGTCTTCTTTTGAAAAATTTCTGTTCATGTCCTTTGCCCATTTTTTGATAGGGTTGTTTGATTTTTCCTTGCTGATTTTCCTGAGTTCTAAATAAATTCTAGTTATCAGGCCTTTATCAGATGTGTAGCTTGTGAAAAATTTCTCCCATTCTGTGAGTTGTGTGTTTGCTCTCTTGACAGTTTCTTTGGCTGTGTAGAAGCTTTTTAATTTTATCAGGTCCCATTTATTTATTTTTGTTGTTGCTGTGATTGCTTTTGGGGTCTTCTTCATAAATTCATTGCCTAGGCCAATGTCTAGAAGACTGGAGAAAAGAATCCCTATTCAATAAATGGTGCTGGGAAAACTGGATAGCCACATGTAGAAGACTGAAACAAGACCCACATCTCTCACCTCTCATAAAAATCAACTCACGCTGGGTAACAGACTTGAACCTTAGGTGTGAAACTATTAGAATTCTAGAGGAAAACATTGGAAATACTCTTCTAGACATTGGCCTAGGCAAAAAATTTAGTTATTTTTTATTTGCATTGTTTCTGAGGTGAAAAAAAAAACTTCCTTGTTTATTAGTTCATATTGTTCTCACTTCTAGTGAAGCAGTATATTTGTTCACCATTTTCCCTTTATCTTCTGTCAGTTGTCTGTACAGATCTTGTGTGATTTTAAAAGCGAATTGTCTTTCCTTCATCAATTTCTAGACATTTTTTTCTATACTCATGGTATGAATTTTTCTTCTCATATGCATAGAAGTTTCTCAGTTTTTTTATTCATTGCTTTTGTTTATTAAATCATTTGAAAAAAATATATACGTAGCCAGATATATAATCAGAAACTTTTCTAGAAATAGGGCATAGATTCTTTCTGTTCTGGTACCACTCAAACCTCTGTAGGCTTTCCACTGCCCTGTGGTTCTTGAGCCTTCTCTACCTTCCCACAAACATATTAATTGATCCAGTGGGAAGTCAAGGTACAGACCTCTTTCCCAAGGACTCATTGAAAGTTTCCCTGCAAATCTTTTATTTTTCTTACTCTGGAGAGTTTTATTCAGCCAGAAAATGAGATATCTTGTCTCTTCATCTATTTTTTTAAATCTGTTGCTTATGCCCTGGGTCTTTCAGAGCTTAGGCTTTTGAAATATAGGAGCAAACTGTTGACTTTATTGATTTTTATATTTGGTTCTTTCATCTTTTTAGAAATATTTTCTAGCAGTGAAGATAAAATAACCATGCTCTTTCTTGAGTAGTGGTAACCATCATTCATGGTGTGACATGAAGTGTGTCTATGGGAAAGACATGTCAAAATCCATCAAAATATGATTATGATTAATATGAAATAATATAAGAAATAAAATGTGATATAATGCAATATAATATCAATAGATACCAAAAGTAATTGAAAAAATAGCAACAATGCCTAATAACATCTCCAAATAAAATAAATCTAGAAGAAAATTATTACAATGTGGTGACAACTATAGAAAGATTAAGTTTGTAGCAAATAATGCCTTACCAAATCATTAAATTGAAAAACAAAGAAGGTAACTTACTATTACCATCGGTATTTAATATTGTTTAGAAGGTTCTAGATTATATAATTAAAAGAAAATATAAATATTAGAAAAATAAACACAAACATATCTCTACATTTATATATCTAAAACATCTGAAGAGATGGGAGAGAATTATTTCATGGGAGAGAATTTGGAAATAAATAATAAAAATGTTAAAATTTAATACATATAAAATAGTAATTTATATTTCAGAGAAAAAAGCTTTCTAATAAGCCACTACAAAGTTTAATAGATAAATTGAATTTTATTCGTATCAATTCATTCTTTGCAAATCATATTGTAAAACCAAGAACTAACAAAAATAATTTGATAGAGTAACAAATAACTAAATGACACCCATTTTCACCATATGCAGATTAATGAGTTATTTTTCTTGAAATTCTCTACTTGTAGGCATCTTCAGATCTGTTATCCTCATTTTTTTTGTATTCTCTTATTGCATCTCTGCCTTGTCTTCATTTTCTCACTTCATATATCTAGTAATTATCCAAATGTCTTTTCTTGCCCTTTTTTTCTTTTCTCTCCAGTGTACCCACGGAAGAATCACATTCTGTCCCATTTAGTCTCATAACTTCAGCACTTCCTCTTTCATGTGGATAACACTTATGTCTCCACCAAGACCTCCCTGAGAACTCTAGATCTGCAAATATATTTCTAAAGAAATTAATTTTAGACGGAACATTACTAAAATATGGTAAGCATGACAGAAAAAAACAAAAGCAAACTTTATAGGAAACGACTACTTACAACTACTCCTTTTAAAATAATAAATAAGGCAAATATCTTACTATCACCATTGCTATTTAACATTGTTTGAAAGTTTCTAAATAATAAAAAGAAAATTGAAATAGAAAATAGGAATAAAATAGCCTGGAGTGCATCCTTCATCCTGGAGGACTTTCTTGTGTAGTGAGGATCTCAACCTCAGCAGATACAACAGTGCACACCTGCAGCTTTCTGAAAAAATTTACCTCTGACTGCCCTCTTTCAGGTAAGATCACCCCAGTCATTCAGGTTTGAAATCATTGAATAGTTCTCTCTTTTCATGTCCTTTTAATTCTCTCTCTATGATGTTACAAAAATTGCTATCCTTCTCGCTATTCCACTGACATTTTTCTATTTTAGATTCTTTTACCTCTCACACAGACTGATAACAAAACTTATAGTTTTTTTTTTTAAATAAGATTCTAAAGTGTAAGCCATTCTGAACACTGACGCCGTATTTACCTTTCTAAAAGTCACTTTAATAGCTATCAGCCATAATAAAAAGAAAAACAAAACTCAAATGAATTTCTATCACCTCCTAAAAACTTCTCCTGACAATTTAGGCCAGAACAGAGGTCAATCCATCCTCATACCTTGCTATTCCTTTTCTCACACTCTGAGTTCTAAGTGAAATTGAGCTTCCTGTGGTTCTCCCAGTAAGTTCTCTTCATTGCCCAACTTTGCAAGTTCATTTATAAGTTTCCTCCATCTCTAATACCTGTCTTAACATCATAGCATGTTAAAATTCACACACATTTTAAGGTACAGTTTAAAGGCCATCTCCTTAATGAAACACTCCAGCCAGAAATAGTCTGAACTCCATTAAATTTTACCTTCATGATTCCTATGGCATTCATTTCATCTATTTTATATCACAGGGATTTTTCACCAATTTTTCTCTACCTTATTTGAACTTAAAGTTTGGAGCCAGAACTATGACTTGAACTTTTTTTGACCTGTAGTATTAAGTAGAGTGCTCTTCATGAAGTAGATGATGAATACTTATTTTAAAAGAAGTTGATCAACTAAGATTAAATTCACCAATTGGCTAAATTTCTACAAAGTGGACTTGGTAGAAATAGCATTAAGTGCTTAAGGTTTAAAGGAAACAGTATTTTTTGGCTTATGTTTGAGGTTTCAGCTGATGGTTTTATTTCTACTTTTGGCTAAAACTCCATTAGGTACTCAAAGGCACCTCTGGAAGCTTTTGGAGAGAGAAATTTTTCTCAGACTTGCTTCTTAAGGGTGAGTACAGTACTTAAGGCTTTTAGAACATAGAGGAAGAAAGGGAACGGATTCCTAAGGAAATGTCCAGGGAATTGCTCAGCAAGCTTCACTCCACTTTTTCCTGTATCTCAGTAAATCTATCCATGGGAGCGCCTCTCCTTGGAACTAAGTGGAAAAAACTCGAGGCAGAAGGCACCACCTCACTTCCACCAGAAGGGAGAAAAGCCAGCCTCTCCTATGCAGAATCTCATGTAAAGAGAAAATACTATAGTTTGATCTTCAATTCAAGAAGTAAATCTGTCTCTAATACACATGGGGAAGAATACATATGGCCTTTTTAAACTCATATTTTTTTTCAAATTTTGTTTTCTTTCTTTGAGTACTACATTGGCCATGTACAAAATAGATACCATTTAACACTCATAATAAGCAGCTTAAGAAGTAGGAATTATGTTCATCATATTATAAGTGAGAACTTTGATAGCTAGAAATCATCAGTTAATAGTAATATAGTTTCTGATTATTATTATTAACCAGAAGTTTATACCTATAGTAAATGAGTCAAGATGCTCCAGAGTAACAGAACCAATGTATCATTCAGATGAGATAGAGATAGATATGCAGTAGCCTAGCCAAGTTAACACATATAAATTACCATCATAACAAACACATCATTTATAGTCTAAACTGGTAAATAAATAATTCTTTTGAGAATAAATAATGATAATTAATCATTGATAAATATACCAAGACTTCAGACATGAATAGGAAATTTCTTAGGTAAATCAGAACTAGTGGTCATCCTACTCATAGCTAAAAATGTAGTTTCCTAATCACCATGTACATCTGTCTATCTCTCCTATTTTTACCTTAAAACTCATTACATCTTACAATGTTCTAGACTAATAAAGGAAATAACATTTTATGATTTTTCTTCTGTATACCCTGGATGAGTTAGAAGTTATTTTCTATTCTATTTTTCAGGTAATCAAATGATAGAGTAATTTTTCATTGTCACAAAACCTGTCAGAAGAGTGTTGTAGGGACCTCCAAATAATATACTTTATCCAGGAAATTCTCCTATCTCGTTTGAAAAAATGTTTTTCCCTTTTTTTAGAAAGAGTTAGTATCACAATTTTAATTTTACAGGATAAAATTTGGAAATAACTGCATTTGTTTTTCTGGTATTTATTTAGTTTTTACTCATACATAGTAATTGTACATATTTATAGGGTGCATGTGATATTTTGATACATGCATACAATATATAATAATCAACTCTGGTAATTGGGATCCATTGCCTCAAAAATTTACCTTTTCTTTGTGTTGGGAGAATTCCAAATATTCTCTTATAGCCACATTGACATAATAAGTTATTGTGAGCTGTACTGTGTTATCAAACATTGGAACTTATTCCTTCTATCTAAATGTATTGTTGTACCTACTGAGCAACTTCTCTTCTCCACCTCTTCCCTCCTACTCTGCCCAACCTCTGGTAACCACCATTTCACTCTCTAACTCTATGAGATCAACATTTTTAGTTTCTACATATGAGTTAGAAGATGCAATGTTTATCTTTCTGTACCTGGCTTATTTCACTTACCATAATATCCTCCATTCCATCCATGTTGCTGCAAATGACAGAATTTCAGATATTTTAGATAGAAGATTTATAGTTATTTATCTCATTGCAAAGCTTTGGCTATAGATTTACAAAAATAAAGAAAGCAAGAGATTACCAGGTGAAAAAGAGCATACTCAACAACTACAACCGTGAGGACTGACAAATCTAGAGGGAAATCTCCAGAGACCTTTTTCTTCTAGGTGACTGATTTAAGCTTGCAGCATCTCTGAGAGATGTCAATGTCTAATGACTGGTGGCCTTTTGAAATGTTCTGAAATGAAGTTTTTATTCCATCCTCTGAAAAATAGCCAATAAATGCAGTATTGAACAATGTTTGTCACTATTTCAGGAAAAAGGGCCAAATTGCACATTGTCCGGAGCCGCAGCTCCAGATGGCTGCCACAACCTCACATAGCCAGCCTGAGATGGATGCCTGGTCATGATGGGAGACAGAAAGTGCATACTTTCTGTTCCTCTGACATGACGTAGCCCCCAGACCCTTTACTGCCTTCCTTATACGGTTGTCCTTTGCCTCTCGGAGAAACCCTCCCAGCTACTGGTATATAAGTCTGCACTCTGTTCCTAATAAACGAGACTTGATCAGACTCCTGTCTTGTCTCCATTTCTTGTGTCTTATGCCTTTCCCAGGTCCCACTCCCTCCTCCGAGGACCCCACTAATAACTGGTCCTGCGGGTCGGGATGAATTCTGAATTCGCACATGAATTCAGAAGAGCATCACAATAACGTTAACCCAAACCAGGTTTAACAGCCTGATTTTGGAGAACGAGCAAAGCACTGAACTCAGTACATCTGGATTTAAGTACTTGTGTCAACAATTGGCTATGTGTTTTTGGGCTTTAACTTCCACCTCCTATTAAATGAGTTGGTTCAATAACAATCTTTCCTTTTGAATTTCAAAGTTAATATACACAAATTACTGAAAAACTTGAAAATATATTAATAAATATCAAAAATCTTAAATAATTCATAATAGCACAGCTATCAATATTTTCTCATGTTGTCAGAAATATAATTTTATTATTTTATTAATATATATGGAAAGTATAACTTATTTTTAACAGGTATTGATTATTATTTAGTTTCTAATTTTCCACAGTTATAAAATATTGTGATGAAAATTCTTTCATATTAATGTTAGGCTGTGTTTTTATTATTAAATGATAGGGAGTTATTAGATGAAAGGACTTCATGTAATTAGAGTGAACATTTGGAAAAAGCTAAAATTCTGAGGTAAGTTTGTCATCTTTTTGAAGATTCAGAAGACATAGAAGAATTGGACAAGATTAATTGAAATATTGCCAAGAAAGCTCTAGATTTAGCTTTCTGAGAATAATCAACTAGAGTACTCTGTACAGAGATCATCATTGGGAAGAAATTATTTTATTAAAAAAGAAAAGAAAAGAAAATTTAAAGAAGAAAAAATATGAACGGTTAGTTTTTAGAAAGTGTATATATTGTATTGGGCTGTCAGGTTTGTTTCATTAACCAGACTCTTTGTGGTACCTACAGGCATTTTCAATGATTTGCAGTAAACAATTTCTGGTATCTCCAATGTTAAGCAAACATTTGCCAAGGAGTGATTTTGATTGGGTATTTTAGAGCAAAAAAATCATTGCAACATCTCTACTCTGACTACATCCCTCTGGGTTGAAATTTTAAAGCATCATGTCTACCATAGTCTACCAAAAATCTATATTTAACTGTCATTTTAGGATATGTTAGTCTGCATTCTCCAAATTTGTCACTAGATGGAAGGAGAGCACTTTGGTTAGATTCCAGTGTAGGCATTTTACTTGGTGAATTTCCAATATAAGTAGCATTTAGTTAGATTCCATTAGAGGAATTCATTTGGTGAGATTCTGGTTTAGCTTGTTTAAGCCACTGGCAAATTTTATTAATGCTCAAAATGTTTAGACCATCTCTCAATGCATGGAGCTATAGAAATTTGCAGAGTCTCCTCCTTAGGGTTACAGGGTTATGCCAAAGAGTCACCATTGTTTTGAAACTACTTTGTCAGTATGTGCTTAGGGGGGTTCCAGATCAGAAAGGCAACCTGCTGCACAGGGATCCTAACATGTGGGGACCCACTCTTTTGATGATTGACAGTTTCACTTGGATGCCTAAATTTGTATTAGTAGATGCCTTTTCAGGCTGGGTAGAGGCTTATCCTGCTGGAATGGAAGGAGTGTCTGAAGTTACCAGAATCATTCTGAAGGAACTCACTCCAAGATAAGCTCCTACCAGGAGCTGCTGGCCTGGGACAGGGCCTTCACCGAGTTCCTGTGTGCATATGCCAGCACAGAGCAGGAATAGGCCCCAGAGGATGACAGGATGATGAACATCAGCAGTATCAGGGAAAGAGGTCACACAGACTTAAGAAGGACATGCTGGTGATGGATGCCGTGGGCAGGCAGCTGCAGAGACAGCTCAGCAGCTCCTCCTCTTACAGCAAGGATGTCAGCAGGCACCAGAACAGCATGGCCAAGCTACAGAAAGCTGGGGCCAAGAAGAAAGAGACCTGGAAGCTGCCATGGACCCCTGGGCATTTTGCAACTGTAATAATAGACTCTCTTTTGTAGTGGAGATAAGCCAGCAAGTAACCAAAGTCCTACATCTAGAATGGAAATTGCATGCATTTTGGAATTGGTTCAGGAAACCCATCTAAAGGAGGATACAGTATTGCCATGTGCCTTCCTCCATGTAAGAGTTGTCCCTAAAAGTAGGCTTAAGGTAAGCCCCTACAGAATACTTTATGAGAGACCCTTCCTAGCTTCTTGAGATAAATATGATAATATTAATATAAACACAACCAAAACAAAACAAAACAAAAAAACAGAGTAAAACAGTATGTCAAATGAGTGGGTCAGATACTAATCACTATATATGAGTTTGCCTCTTTCAGATCCCTGCCTCAGTTGGAAGCAGAGAAGTGGAAAGGAGCCTATGAAGTGCCTCGAACAACTCACACCTCCTGGAAATTGTCAGAAGTAAAATCTTGGGTCCATCATACCAAAGTAAAGAGGTGTTCCATGGAAGAAGGGGACCCAAGCCCCCAGTGGAAGACTTTAGGTGATATAAAGTATCTGTTTAAGAAAAAGGGAAAAATTAAAATGTTGGTATTATTGCTAATTTTTCTTTGGTTCTTTGTCTGTCTATACGATGGAGTGACAACTCCTTAGTGGGGATTTCCCCAGGCTATTGCCTCTTCTGATGATTTGTCTTGCTGCTGGGTTTGTCATCTTAAACCTTTTTCAGTGCAAGTATTTCTGTATATGATTTCTGAATTTGCAGAAGCCAGTTTGTCATATCACCTACAGGGTACAGCTAATAGTCCCACACTCTAAGGTCTCATATTCCTTTCTTAGCCAGTCCTGTATTAGCCATTATCTGCAAGATAGGAAGGACCCATTGTATCAAGTGGGGTAAGAGCCTCCATTTCACCTTGTCAGTCCTCATGGACTGTGCCCTTTTTTACCTGGTAATCTCTTGTATTCTTTATTTATGTAAATCTATTGCCAAAGCTTTGCAATGACATAAATAAGCATAAACCTTCTATCTAAAATATCTCCCCAATTCAGCAGGAAGTAGCTCAATGACTGCATTGCCCCTCCTCCCATGGATATGGAAGGGTAAAATTGACAGGTAATATCAGAGGGAACAGCCTGAAGAAAAGGGAAACATGTTTTCTGTCTCTTTTTACAACTTCCCTCACTCTTTTGGGGAATTAAAACCTGCATCTCTGCCTCAGACCAATCATCAGGAGGGGCAGGGAATGTCCTTCATACACAGGAATGGTTTAAGGGAACTGTTTGGGCAGAGGTCCCGGTGGAGGTCTGGAGCAGAAGTCACAGGATTGTCTTCTCTGGAGATGGGACAGATCAGAATATAGTTAAACAGCAAACAGCCTGAAGCTGAAAACCCTCCCTTTAAAAGCTCTATATGTCTCCTTATGATTAGGACAATAGCATTTTAAGATGGGAGTCTCTATCCTCCTCATTTGCTGGCAAACTAATAAAACTCCTCTTTTCTTCTCAAACCACTTGCCCTCATTCTTCTGATGTGGCCTGGGGGACAAGTGCTAAACTTTCAGTAACACTGTTTAACAACCTTTCCTTTTAACTTGAAGAACTTCCTTTAGCATTTCTTATAAGCATGTCTAGCAGTGATGAACTCTTTTAGGCTTCACCTGCTTGAGAAAGTATTTATTTCTCATTCATTTTTGAAGGACAGTCTTTTCAGGTACAATATTCTAAGGTGACATTTATTTTTTCTTTCAAAACTTTAATATATCACCCCATTCCCTTCTGGCCAGCAAGGTTTCTGCTAAAATTTTTACTGATAGTCTTAAGGGAATGTATGTGGCAAATTGTTTTTCTTTTGATGCTTTTAAAAATTCTTTCTTTGTCTTTGACTTTTGCCAATTTATGTGTCTTGATGTGGATTTATCTTATTTTGATATATTTTGGGTTCTTGGATCCAGGTTTCCATTTCCTTTCCAGACTTAGGCAGTTTTCTATCATCATTTCTTTTCATAAGGTTTCTTGTTCTAACTCTCTTCTGCTTCCGAGATTCTCATAATGCATTTATTGGTCTGTTTGATTGTGATTTATAATTTTCATATGCTTTCTCCACTATTTTGTAATATTTTTTCTTTTTGCTCTCCAGATGAATTATTTGCAGTGACCTGTCTTTGAGTTTGCTGATCTTTTCTTTTCTGCTTGATTTAGTCTCTTATTGAACCCTTCTTGAAAAATTTTCTAGTAAATTTTTGGATCCTTCAGCCCCATGATTTGTGTTTGGTACTTTATTATATTTTCTATCTTTTTTTTGATATTCTCTTTTGTTTATGCATTGTTCTTTTGACCTCAGTGAGCATCTTTTGGGGAATTATTTTTAATTGTCTGCCAGGTAAACTGTATAACTTTGTTAGCTTTGTTTCTGAGGATTTCTCTTTTTCCTTTGTTTGGAACATATTTTCCTAATTCTTCATTTCCCTTGACCCTCTGTGTCAGTGTCTGTGAATTAGACAAAGTATGTACCCTCCCAGTCTTTACAAATTGGTTATGTACAGAAGATTCCACCTATCAGTCTAGCCAGAGATCTGGGGACCTCTGTCAACTATTTTCCTCTCCAAGGAACAGCATGTAGCTGTGGGTTTTGTCTGCTCACTTTGTGTTGAGCTGGGGGCGGGGGGTGGGGGTGGGGGAGAATCTAGGATGTCTAACAATCCTCATTACTATCTTCATTGTCCCCAAGGCAGCCAACCTGTGCCAAACTCATCAGAGCTTCAAGACTAGTGAGACAAACGCTAATTCTTTGAATAGCCCTGGAGATTTTGAAGTGCTGGACACATGGATCAACTCTTTTCCTCCCAAAGAGGATTCTAAGAGCTGGGATTTTTTTATCTTCTCACTCTGTGCTGAGCCAGAAAAGGAATCATTGGCATCTATCGGCCTAAGCCAGTGCCTTCCTTCTCCTGTAGGCAGCTAGAATGTGCCAGATCCATCAGAGATTCAAGTCTGGCAAGACAGAAGCCAGTAGTCTGGGGAGCCCTCTCAGAAAATCTGAAGTACTGGATGTGTGAACCAATTCCTTCCCTCTTATAGGTAAGTCTGGGGGCTAAAGGATCTCTTCCTGACCATATGGCACTGAACCTGGGCAGTATCTCCTCCATGAGGATGTCCTGACTATCCTATATCCTAAGTGACTTTCATTGAGTCTGAATTTTCATTCTCCCTGGGTTCAGGGATCTATCGATTAATTTCTGATATCTCACAAAAAATTTGTCCATGAATTTCTGCTGAATTTGTGGAGGGAAGAAGAGTCTAGGGCTTCCTATTCTGCCATCTTGGTGATATCATTCTTCTTCATTGATTTTACTACTGCATTTTATATTATTTAATAGTGTACATCTGTTAGATTTATTTATTTACACATTTTCTAGTTATGGAAAATTGGGTTGCATCAAACTCTTTGTTATCACAAACAATGCCTTGATGAATGTCTTTTTGTCTATGCCTACTTTTATGCATACTTTTCAGGGTTTTTTAAAGAATTTATTCCCAGAAGAGAGTTCATTGAATCATTGCATATATGAATCCTGAATTTCCATACTTTCCAAAGCAGCCTTACCAATACATTCACATTTCTGCTAGCAAAACTTTATTTCTAACCTCTGTGTATCCTAGCTAATACTTTGTGCTATGCTTCTTTCCAATATTTGCCATTCACCTCCACTGAATAGAGATGAGGATCCTAATGGGAAGGAAAGATGAACATTTTATTATCTAATTTTTCCCTAAACTGAATTAGCTATAATTACCTCCAAGTTAGCAAATGAAAACTTTTTAAAAAATGACATAAATCTTAGTATTCTTCATGCTACTGCTGTTTTATGTATATCCTGAATACTTATGTAGCAGAATCAGAAATTATATACACATATATCACATATATCATTTTGAATTTGAATCACCAAAATAAAATATTAGAGGGAAGAGACTCTGATAGAACATTATACGTTTGGGAAAAATGTATTTAGATATTTCTCCTCTTTTGATAAGTGTATTTTAATGTAGAACACTCATATATGACATTTAGGAAAAATGTTCTAATAGTCTTCTTTAATTGTACTTTTCATATCCTCTGAATAACTTAAAAAGCTTCAAGGTTTTGAAATTAAGAAGCTTCTTGTCACAACCCAATAATTATACACTATCAATGTTTAGGCTTAATACTTTGTAAGATCTCTCATGCCACTTTCAATAAGGTTTCACCCACTCATGACTTATTCAATGAGGTCAAGAATGTTAGCTTGCAAACCACTGGAAGGAACCCAGAGTGAAAATTCAGTAACAGTAATTTTTCTACAGAAATATAATTGAGTGCACAAGGGTTATGTTAGATCAGAAGGAGGTTTGTGTTCAGTGAGGCTAAAAAAGAATTAGAACGTGCATTGAAGATAATTAGCACGGTGTGAAAATATGACACCTGATTTCCCATAGGAAAAAGTAACTGTTATTAAACCACCCCATACACGATTAATGTTTGTAGACAACAGTGTTCTATTACAGCATGTTAAAATATTTAAAGGTAAAATAATAACAGAAGAAGAGTTTCAGCAAAGTCTCTATGATGATTTTCATTATACTCTGGGATAAAAGCTCCAGAAAATACAATTAATGTTTCCTAAGTTGAAATGGCAAAGATTCAAGAAAAAGGGAAATCAAAGTGCAATGAGTCAATGGACATTTTTAGCTAAATGAGCTAAATGAAGTCTTTTTAAAACTAGTTAATTATATATATATATATATATATATATATGTGTGTGTATATATATATTTGCCTGAAATCATAATCATTATTTGAATTGATGTTTAAGATGAATATGAGATTATTTATTCACCCATTAAAAAGTATTTAACTCATAGTTGCTATGGGCAAGTGTGTGTTTAATATATATAGATTCATGGAATATATTTTGTGTCCTTTAAGAGTTTATATGGTAGGTGTTGATTTGTAGTTTGTAGCGAATAGTTCTGGTCTATAACATTTTATAATAGTTCTCTTCCTTCTGGGACATGGTAGAATTGTACCATTCTAGTCACACATGAGCAGTGGTGATGCCTGTGACCTCTACTGGCAGCTTATAAACTTCCATGTGTGTTTTACCACGTTCTCTCTTTCACTATATTTAGTGATATTATAGATCTAGGAACTCCAACAATCTGAGTTTCTAAGTGAGCAACATCATCAAACATGTCCTCCTTCTGATCAAAGAAAAATCAAGTTCCTTAAGTCCATCCTGAACAATACAATGATAGTTACATTACTAACGACAACATTTACTTATTTATTCGCTCAAAACTATTTTTTGGGCATCCCCTTAAAAAAACCATACTAAGTGCACTAAATACCAGAGATATTTGTATAAAGTGGAATTGGATACAGTTCTTATCTTCAAGCTGATGACTGGCTAATAGTGGCAGGCAGACAAGTAAACAGTAAAGTTACAGGTTCTCTGTTAGCAATCACTATGTGGCATGGTATGCAAACATATGACCTAAGTGATCAGCTTTAAATAGTTGGAAGGAAATGATCAGAAAGATGATGCTTCAGCTAAAACATTGAATGGGGGTAGAATTCCTCCATTGGATTTAGTAGGAGGAAGAAATATAGAATAGATGGCATTGCAGATGAAAGCAGATCCATTAGCAAAGTCAAGACTTGTGAAACATCACAAAAAGTTCATGAATCTGAAAATAGGGATATGGTTTCAGAAAGAATGATGAAAACTTAAAAGATATTTTAAGTTATGGTGAGGAAATTTTAACTGTATGCTATGAGCCATGTGGATGCTCTGAAAGATTTTAAGCGGGAGGGTAATTTATATGCAGGATGAGATTTGTACTTAAGGAAGACCACTCTAACATCAATAAAAATTAGGGTTAAGTTAGGCAGAATGAGGTTCAGGAAACTGTCCTGAGAATATGTTATCAAATAAAAAAGTCAGAGTAGGAAAGCAGAGGAGAGAGAAAGTAATTGTGAAGAGAGAGCGTGTAAGGATGATGTTAAGAAGGCAAAACCCACATAAAAATGATAGTTCATTTTTATTGAGCACTTAATCTGTTCCAGGCACTGTCCTATCTTCTTTACAAGGATTTTTATACTCAATCTTTATAATAGAATTAAGCCTATGTGATAGGTAACCTCTAGGAGGCACAGAGAGATGAAGGGGCTGCCAAAATTTCATAACTAGAAATGGTAGTCAAGGGATTGGCATAGGCAGTTTGACCTCAGGCCACATTTTCCTGAACTCGAGTCTACACATACTGCCTCCCCACACATGACAGAGCTTCCTGGTTCATTGTTTAATAGTATTATGTAATAATTAGCATTAAAAGATTCAGGGAGTATGATAGTTCAGAAAAAAAAATAACTAGAAAGATTTTTAAAAGGGCTTCATTAGAGGTGGTAATTCAAATAGGTTTTGACAAATGGCTAAGATTTCAATAAATAAAATTGGTGACAAGTTCATTCAGATGGGATTAAATGTATAAAATGAAGAACTCATGGGGAGTTTTTGTAGTAGGTAGGGAAGGAGTTTTGTAATGAGTAGAAAAGGAAAGTATTAAAATTGTCAAAGAATGTTATACAGAAGCAAATAATAGATATTCAATAACTATCTGCTCATTGGAGTTATAAAAAATAAGGCTGGTGTAGTACATTTAGGCCAGATCATAAAAGGCTTTAAAAGCTAACTTAATTAGGTAGTCCTTGCAAGTTTGGGCACTAAAGAGAAAAATCGTATGTTACTGTCCTTTAGGCAGATAAGTCTGAAAGTAGAGAGGAGAATGGTGGTTGTAGACTCAATTAGAAATTTATTCCAGTAGGTCAGAAAAGATATAATTGGACCCTAAAGAACTAGTGATGAGGAGTAAAGAAACTGAAGAATTAGGTACACAGGAACATACAAGCTTTACTGTATGTGGGAAACTTCAAAAAAAATATCTAGTAATAAGATAAAGCTATTATATTCCTGCTGATAAAATGTACTGAGACAGAGACAATACTTTTGTAGTATTCCTAACCAAAATGCATAATTGTAATTGAGTCATAAGAAAAATTTAAAAAATGCAATTTCAATGATATTCTGCAAAATAACTGAGCCCTATTCTTCAAAAATGCCCAGGTCAGAGGAAGTGATATCACTAATATGGGTTCACCCCATGCTAAGAGCAACTGAAAAGCAAAAACAAACAATAACAACAACAACAAAAATCTAGTGTCAAGATTATCACCACCAATATTCTAAAACTCAAAACTTAGTTCACCAATATCCTAGAACCCAAAACCCTAAGGCCATAGAGAAGTGAAAAACTGCAAACAGAAGGTAGGAGAAAAATGGGCTTCTCCATTTGTGGCACCTGTTCTCCAAACAGTAAGCCACTATGTGGAAAAGTCCCTGGACTCAGGGTTTCTATGCTGGAAAAAGTGAGATTGAGGTGGGCAGCTGGCTTTCCCATCATCTTGGGTTCAAAAGCTGTTTCTGTCGCAACCTACAGGGAGTATCACAATTCCCTGTTGGGAGAGGGACCCCTGAGGACAGCTGAAGTCAGACAGTGGAGGTTGCTAGCAGCACCAGTGCAAAACTCATGGGCTGTTCTTCATCTCAGACTAAGAAGAAGTGAAATCAGAAAGGCAGTTCAGCAGCACCATGCTGTCGGAAGCAGGCTCCACAGGCCCTCTGGGCACAAACCCCTCCCCAACCTCCCCATGCAGTCAGGGAAACTCCTTTGGGACCCCTCCAGTTGGAAAATGGAGTATCTGAGTTCAGATGAATGAGGAATCTGATGTAAATTTTCTGTAATAGATATTATTGTTAGCTGATGAGAACTGACATCTATTGGGCTCTTATTATGTGTCAGCCATTGTCTAAATCCTTTTTTAAAATTACTTTCTTTAAATTTCCTAACAAATTTATGAATTGGCATTATGTTCTCATTTTAAAAAACAGGAAATGAGAATCATAAAGATTAACTTGCTACTCTCACTCAGCTTTTACATGGAGCAAGAATTCAAAACAATCAGTGTAATTACACAGTTGCAACTCATCTGACAGTACTAATATGACTCAATTAAAGGTGACGGGGAAATCAAGCCTTCCTTTCTTTAGGGCTTATAGAGAGAGTTCAATCCCTGTATTTTCTCAAGGTTAATACTTGAAAGAGTCTTCATCATGTGTGAGTAAAGCTCAATCTAGTTTGGTTTCCACTATACCAATTTATAAGATACTTGCTCAGTGTGGTATACAGTTAGAAATAAATCTTGATTTGCAGAATTTTCCATGAGGGATGGTATATTTATTCTTACTTATGACTGAACTTACACTGAATAACTATGCATATGTTGCATATTATCTACATAAATGAAATAAAAAGATACATAGTGGTTCTATTAATATATTGGAGCTGATTTTTGTCTCCACTATAGCTTGATTTTCCTCAATTAGTCTAGCCAGAGATATTATTTCAGTCTTATCTGAATGCAATCTTTGTGTCCTATACAGATTTAGATTTTACATATGTAATTGCTCAGCGAATGGATTTTCATGCACATTGAGTATTTTACTATGATTTCTCTGCAACTCTTACTTTCTTCCTTAATATGACCCCTGGCAACATTAACTTAAAATATCATTGTTTAATAATTAAATTCATTTAATACGTCATGTACTGATACCTTGCAATATGTTTGCTGCAGGTGCCTGATAATGGTTTTTCATTTTCTCACATTTCTGCAATTTTGCATTAGAAGGAATCATTAGAACTGTTTGGCTTTGGCAAGGCTATGTAAATATAAAAGTTACTGTTTCTAGGTAATCCTAGGTGTACAACTAACCCTTCCTGCAAGATTTTAGAAGCTGAGGATTTTCAGTTTAGGTATGTCATGTCTGTTATGGTGTTAGGTATTCTAGGATGAACTAAAGCAAGGATAAAAAATAGACCCCAAACTAGCCACTTAGACATGGAGGCCTAGTCTGCGCTTAAGAGAAAACAAGAGTGTCAGGCTCCATTGTGATGTCTTTCAGGATTCTGAGGGTCAAGGCAGAACAAGACTATTTTCTGTGTCTAGTAGAAATTTAGAAGAACTGATCATTTAAGAAAGGAAATTTCAACATTTTATATGTATTATATTAATATTCTTATATAAATATAATTATGTTAATTAATAGCTATTTTATAATGTTCAACAGGACTTACAAGTTACAAGTTAAAACTGGTTAACCTTGTGACACACTGTTTGAGATGTGAGTTTAAAAATAACAACAAAAAAACCCTACTGTTCTGGGGAAAAGTATATCAAAGGAACATGGAGTCAAGTGTTGGGGTCAGACTAAATTGTTCTTGCAGCTGTTAGTAGGCAGGAAGCCAAAACCAATTATGATCTGAGTGAGGGACATGTCAATCCTTCAGCCACAGCATGGTGTGCTGAACATACTGCCTTGCCACTTCCAAATCCAGAAAAAATAATAGGAAGGCCCAAGTTGACAAGCATGAGGAAATCTCCACCAACCGCGAAGAAGCAGAAGTGTTAGCATTTTTCTTTTTTTTTTTCCCCTATTGTTGATTTACTCTTATCTAAGGTCCCTCATCTTCTTCTCCCATAGGTCAACCCATCAACACTGATATTGGGACTTGCTACAATATGACAAAGTTATTTCATTTTTCAAAGTGTGACAGATACCATATTGTTCAATTTGAACCAAACCAGCAGTGAAATTGCTGCCTCTCCAATGGAAATCCTTACTGTAACTCATACAAAAAGAGCATAAGAAACTCAGTATAGATTTTGTGGCATATTTTCCTTATTTTGAAGCAAAATAAAACATCAAATCTGATTAATTCTCTCAATTCAGAAATACTACCCTCAGTGAACTCAACAATAAGCTGTAACTGGGAGCTTCCAGATGATAAATATAAAATGGTCTTAGAGAGAAATAAACAACTTTTTCATTATTAAAAGTACCCTAAAGGAAGTTTTAGTCTTAAAACTGAGACCAATCTTTCATGAAACACAAAGTTTAGATACTATTAATATCTTGGCTCAAATTGTTTGTTTTGAAGTTAGTTTACTTCAGTGGCATGTTTTATGTAACTTTATCCATTATCATAAACAAGCCTAGGTTTGAATTTCAGTTATATAACATTGGGTTGTCCCTTTATCTCCCTAAGTGTCAATGTACCTCATAAGGGTGTTGTGAGGCTCAGAACAGTTTATGCATAATACATAATATAATCAATCTAGTGTGGGGTTTACATAGCTTCCACAATCAGATAGACTTGGCTTTGAACCCCAACTTCATCTTTTACTAGCTATTTGGCCTTTGAACAATTATTAATATTTTTAAAACGTTAGTTTCTTTATCTTCAAAGTGAGGAAAACGATTACCTACCCTATCCATTTGTTGTGAATTTACAGATGCTTTCAAAATTGCATAGGCATGTAAAGTAGTATCATTCAGCATTCCCTCCTATATCATTGCACAGCATTGGTAATGCCCAGCTTTACCCTAAGATATCTTTCTTAATCTTTTCTGTCCATTGGCCTTCCAGAACAGCCTTTTCTTCATTGCTTTTTACTTTTTCAGGAATTTTTGTTGACCCCTTTATGTCTGACAGATTAAGTCTAAGCTCTCAGAGGCAAAACCATGTATTTGTTCAGTAGTCATGGAATCAACCTGAGCTGAAATATTGGCTCCATCACAAATTAGTCACTGAAGCCATGTGACATTTGAACATGTTTCTTAATCTCTCTGTATCTCAGTGTTTTTCTTTTGTAAAAGGATGATAATATAGTCTTTTCCTTATAAGTTTTACTCACAGGAAACAAGATAATAATAAAGCATTTAACACAAATCTGGTACACAGTAAGTGTTAAGTAAAACCTAGCTAGCTTTTTCATAATTGTGGGAAAACTCCAATTATTAGAAAGTTCTATATGTTCTCAAATTCCTCCTATCATAACATCCACCTTTAATTTCATAATCAACTCTTATAGCAATGGTTATATCCACCTTTGAAAGGACACTTTGTAAACTGGTGTGTCCTGGTCAAATTTCCATAGAACTTCTACATGTTTTGCTTTATATATCTGTCAACAAATTATTTAACAAATTTAAATAATCCTTATTTTAAAGATTAAAGATTTGTTCACAAACATCTTGGATATTTTAAAAAGAAAATGGTAGTATAAACATTTATCTCCCAGATATGATGGCTTTTTGTTTTTCCAGATGTCACTAAATTTGAAGGTAAACACTAATGAAGAAAGAATAGATAATGAAAAATACTCTTCTAGAACAGAAATACTTCAGTATGTGCTATCTCTATACTTCAACATCTTTGCTAGACAGTTATATTTGAAATCATTCAGCCTCATGAATTCGGAGGGGCCTAGGGAAGATTTTTTTTACAGTAAAATGTAAAGAAATTTTGCCAACTGCATCTGTTTTTTTCTTAGTTCATAGAAGACCTGAACTGGAGATAATGTGTCTTTTATAGTAATTTTTCACTTTTCTCAAAATAGCACATTTTTAAGTGAAAACAATTCTAACCTGCTGAACAACAACAATATGAAACAATAACTATAGCAACAACTGAGAAAAAGGATTAAACTAAAGGGCCTGTGTTTTTTTCCTAAGGATTATTTTTGTGGGTATTGGATTTATTTTTTCTTTCATAGCTCCTTTGAAGGATCGTAAGAGTCTTTCTGTGGTAGCCAGACTCTCAGAGATTCACTGTGAGTTTTGTTTGCATCCCTAGGTTCAAGCTCCTGTTTCTGTGAAGAACAGCTGATTTAGTGTTTATGGGAAGCCATAAAATCCAGCTCATGTACCTGACACAGGCTCCTTTGTGGGGAATTAGTTTCTGGATAAACCTGTCCTCAGGCACTAACTCTCATGCAAGCAACTGAAAATAGAAACCCATGCAGCAACTCTGCAAACACTGTCTCCACCACATCTTTCTAACTTGGGACAACAATATTTCCAATTACCATTATTATTATTTAAATTTTAAGGCTCGGGAGAATCCAGATGCCTTAACATCTGTAATCATAGTGGTAAATTGTAACTATTTATATAGCACTTGCTATGTGCCATTCACTGTATTAAGCAGTTTATGTTCACTCATTTCATACTCACCAGCAGTATGAAGTTAATACTATTATTATTCCCATTCTGTAGATAATACATACAGGGTAAATGACTTCCCAGGGTTATATATATATTTAAACCCCATCAGTCTAGCTCAGGCATCTGACTATTATTACACTATTACTGTGCTTCAAAGTGCAGCAGTCTGGCAATATGTTGGAATTTTCAATGAACTATTAATTTTGTCTTTGAATGTTCATAGCATTTTTAACATTTGAAACTTTTTCTAGTTTTTCTTTTTTTTTCTATGTGAGTGATTTTTCGAATTTTGTTTGGATCATATGTCTAGGACTTGTTGAGTTGTGCTGAAGTGAAGCCCAATTCAGGAGTCAGAATTGTATCCTGAAGTGTTTCTCTAGTACACTTGCTACCTGAAAGATCAAAGGAGGTAAAATGTAAGTACTTTTTGGAAATCAATTATATGTAAAGGTGAAGACAAAGTAGATAAACAGAGTTTTTGCAAGGAATTGTAGTGTGGAATCTTTAACTGTATCTGTGAAAAGAAAGCAAATTTAGTAAGGGATTATAGTCACTAACAAAATATTCCTTCATTCATTCACTTAGTCATTCCACCACTTGTTTTCCATGCCCTATATCCAGACTACATAATTATACTTTAACTCATAATTAAGTAGCTCTGTTACTTTGAGAAGTTTACTTAAAGTCTTTAAGACTTTATAAAGTAGAAATAATTGTTGCAACTTTTAAAAAGGGTTATTAGGGACATCCAGTGGGAAAAAACATATAAAGCACATAATATACACGAAAGTGCTAAAGCTAGTCTCCTCCTTCCTTATATCTTCCCCTTCTAAATTTATTTGTAACCTGCTTCATGATAAAAATTTTAAAGCAAGCTCCCATTCATTATATCATTCCCCTATTTAAAAGGTTTCCTTTATACTTCTGATTTAAGTTTGAATTTTTCATTTTGACTTTATAAAACTTAAATAAATTCTTGCCACCCATCCAACACACACACACACACACACACACACACACACACACCTGTTTCCCATATTAGGTTGCATGTCCTTCCAAAGCACTCCCTTGTTGCATACCTCCAACACACAAGCTGAAACCTCTCTACCTCTAAGCTAAACTCCCCTTTCTCAGCCTTCCCAGCTAAAGAGATTTTTCCTACTACTTAAGATCCAGTGCACATATTCTTGCCGCATGAAACATTTCATAATTCCTACAATGGCATTTCCTCCTTGAATCCCTGCAACAATTTGTATGTATTTCTTTTATGGTAATTATGTTAGGTTATCTTCAATTCTAGTGTTTTCTATATGTTTCTGATCTCCATAACCAGAAGATGAATTTCCTGAAGACACGTTGCTTACTCAGCTTTGAATGCTTTTTAGGGTCTATCACAGTGTATGGCAAACTGACTACATGCAATAAATGTGTGGTCAAATTGAGTTGCAAAGCTCACTTAGCTCATCCTCATGGAGGATGTAATAGAGGTCACATAGCAGCATGAAATTCCTGTGATTGAGTTTTTCCAGCTTCTTATTAAGGCCCATTTACTTTCTCTAACAGTTGGACAGGTGGTGGGATAATTAGGCTAATTTTCAAGTTGTGGGTTCAGCTATATTTTTGAATGGTCATCAATGTATTTTTCTGTAGGTAATTGTGCTGAAATTCCCTTTGGTATTATATGTATAGTCAAATAAATGTTCATTGAAAGTAATGTAGAAAAGATAATGACTTTAATTTTCTCATTTTCCATAAGATACATTGTAAGTACAGCTATTGGTAGGCCAATCTGGTACATAGAAACATCATTTCCATATTTTTGACTATTGCACTAGGAGAAGATTCAAATTCAACTTATCTGTAAAATAGATTCAATTGTTCTGTTTTATTAAAGAGGAATAAGCAACAAGTGAAACCAGGAACAACCCCATGAGGCCTTTGTAGGCTTAATGAGCCCTTCAAATGGTAAGCATAAGGAGGCAAGGTGGTCAGAAAGTACTTTGTCAATTTTCACCTTGTGGTTTAGTACCTTTATAACTGAATGAGTAAAATAGAGACATTAAAATTATGTCATACTTATTTTTGAAGGAAAAAGAAAAATAATAGATGGCATTAGTAATTGTGTCATTCCATATCTTCTTGTTTTACAGAGTTAAATATCCAGTTTCAGACAAGGAGATTTAACTGCATTTTTAAAATTAACACACTATTATCTAGGAAACTCTAGCTTGGTTAAATCAAACTGTAGTTTAAGTCTAAATTTCTGAAGCCTATGATGTCATTGCTTCCTAAAATTAGATCATTGTTTTCATAACCATAAAGCGGTGTCTTTGCATAAGATATTTACAAACATATCTGACTAAACATTCTAGTGTTAAATAAAATGTAAGGAGGCATGTATTCTAGCACTCCAGATTTATCTACCAGCCAGAGATTTGCATTTTTTGAAAAAAATATAGCCATTACTCATTATTTGCAAATGCCACATTTGCAAATTTGTCTACTTACTAAATGTATTTGTAACTTCAAAATTGATAGACATGCTACTTTTGCAGTTGTTCATGGATGTATGAGGAGTGGAGAAAAATTTGAGTTGCCTCATGGGCACATTCTCAGCTGATGATGAACAAGGAAAAGTTCTGCCTTCTTATTTTAGCTCTCATACTCTAAATAAGGGTTCTTTTCCTGTTTTATTTAGTGAGATATTTTTCTTCCTTTTTGTGTTTGTTGCCATTGATTTTTCTATTTAAAATATACCCCCAAGAATAGCTCTGAAAGTGCTATCTGGTATTCCTACATCCAAGAAGGCTATGATTTGCTTTACAGAAAAAATACATCAGTGTAGGCATGAGTTATAGTATCATTGGTTGTGAGTTCAACATTAATCAACAATATGTATTAAATTGAATGTATTTAAAAACAAACAAATATAAAATAAGATTATGTATTGATAGGTTGATGAAAACTTTGTGTATTTTACAACAGCTATAAAAATGGCTGATGATGTAAGCAAACCTTTCTGTAATGCATAATAGATCATTATGCTGTATCAAGTTAAAAAGTGTTGACTAAGAATCTATAGAATTAATAATATTGTATTAAGCATTGTGAGGTATAAATATATTTGGACATAGACTCTGCCCTAAAACATTTTATAAACTAGTAGTGTACATACAATGAAAATAGCTAAAAGAAAAAGAGGTGATTTCAGCCAGTATTTTCATATTTTTGGTCATTTGGAAACATTGGAGTAGATTACTGTATTTTTCACTAATCATTGCCATGATTTCAATCAGCTAATTTAAACTAATATTTAGATCCTTTTAAATTATATAATTCCATATTGCAGGCTGACCACTACGACTTTCAAATAAAATCTCAGAGCTTCTTAGCTTTCTAATGTGGGACTCACTTCAGTTCACCATGTGGTCTTCCTGGCTGGGCTTGTTTCAAAAACCTGAAACCTGGCTACCATCTGTGCTGTTCATTGTGAGTCATTTGAAATTGTATGCATCCTTCTTGTGCCCAATTCCCCAAGTGCTGGACACTACACAGGACTTCTTTTGGTCAGTATCTTTAGACATGGCCATAAGTTGGCCCAACTAATGAATTTTTTGTCTTAACAATTTTCTAGCCAGGGGATAAGATGTCAGCCTCTTTTCTTAAAGGCAAGTCTCCAGGTGGTGGGAATAAGACACCCTTCGTCCTCTAGATCTCCCCACCACACACACACACACACACACCTAGTCCCTGAGAGGGTAAGAGAAATGCAGATTCACTATGAAGCAGACAATATTCTTGCTAAAATTTTTCTTCCAAAAAATCTTAGTTACTCCAACATAAAAGCTAAGGTAGGATAAAGGGTAAAAAAACATGCAAGAATGTTTTTGACTACTGCCTTGCTAGTCCTTTCTTTAAAAGTAGTGATTTCAAAAAAAAAAAAAAAGTAGTGATTTCAGAGGATGTGGGGAGGAGAGATTTGTCACCTCTTATTCTTAGATTTGATTTTAGCAAATATACATAGACAACAGGAAAAGTCCCATTTTTATCAAGAATCTCAATGTATATGAATAAGCTAACCTTAATATTCTGGGAATGCAAATTGCTTCACTGTAAAAGTAAAATTATAATTTTTTTCTGTTCCTTGAAGACTTTTGTAAGGGGACAGCTAATTCTTGATCTGTAGCACAGTTCTGCCATTGCAATTATGTAGAATGTGATGAAAATAAGCTCTGAGATAAAAAGTGATTTAGCACATTTGAGCCACTTGGCCTACAGCTGTGTTGGTCAAACATTTCCAATATAATTAGGAGAATACATGCTGAGTGCATGTACCCCTGACTATAGCAGGAGACATATCTTTCTTCCCTGAGGCACATATGATTTTAACTCCTGTCTTTGGATATCTAGCTATGCTTTCTTTTCTTACTCATTTGAGCCTTCTAAAGTCAGAGGAGATTATGTTAATGATGTTGGTGCAGAGCTTAAATCTTCCAGTGTAAGGCTGAGATACCAATTTTGCCAACAGTTGACTTATGTCATTATGGGTGGATGAAATAAATGCAAGATACAGACTTGTGAACTATAATCTGAAAGTTTCCTCAGACAGCTTATTTTAGACAAGGCAGAAAACTGTATTTCATCAGCACTTGAGGAAGGTAATCTGAGCTAATGGGGTTATATTTATCAAAAGAAAAAATACAGACAAAAAGTTTCATTTTTATCAAGGTAATTCTAATAGGACATTTTGGGGACTAGCTATTTTCCTTCTACTATTAGAATTAGTAGACTTTTTTTGCTATCCCTAGATGTTTTCTCAGAAGTAGAGTAGTGTAAATAATTTTTTTTTAAATAAAACAATCCCTGCTATTCTAAAATTCTACTTTGTTCCTTTAAGAAAGTGAAAATATAGAGGGAAAATGTCATCCTCTTTTATGATGATGGCCTCCAGCTAGTTTCAAAAGAAATTTTTCAATTCCACAAGATTTTTTCCTATTTAGGATCCCAGTTCTTAATAGAGGTAAAAAATTCAAGCTGTGTGCTTTCAATGCAGTTGGAATCTGAAGGCTTTTGTTAGTTGGTCGGTTTTTGTTTCGTTTTGTTTTGTTTAATTCATATGCTCCCAAGAGAACAAATATCTTTCATTTAGTTACGAAAAAATTGTAAATATGGTTTGGTCTCATTACATCAATCAGTAAATAGTTCCATTTGGTCCCCGGATAAAAGGAAGACTAACACAAATTATAGACTCACCAAATAGTTATTTTCCTAAAGCAGGCACATAAACACATTACTATATTCCGTTTCCCTTTTTAAGAGTACAGAAAATGTTCCTGGGAGCTTCAGGGTGATAGAAACTTAGTTATTGATGCTCTTATCTCTGCTTGGAGGCTCCATTTTTTCACAGATCAGTGATTTCTAAAACATTTATTGTAATGAATTGTATATAGACATTACTTATTTTACCTCCACAAAGCACTTCCATGTCAGTAAAACAGACGGTTGAGCACAATTAGTTTTTTGGCAGAACCGTAAATATAGTCTATCCTTTTCTCTGGTGTCTTACTTCCATGTTGCTTAAGCACATCATAGAGGCAGCTCAATAGAAAATCATTTATAGAATCTAGCTTTCTTTTTCTGGAAGGTTGATAACTTCTCATTGTGCTAATATTCTCAACTCAATTTATGTTTTGCTAAGTGCATTAATTACAAAGCAAGTTTGCAGTGGTTGAATGGCTGATTTTTTTTTTTTTTTTTTACATTTTGGACCATGTATTTTGGTGTAAATGAAAAACTAGATTTATTTCAATCTTGATAAGAAAATATTTTTAGAAAAAACTTTGGAAAGTAAATATTTCTCAGTCTTTGCTCAGATTACTCTGTAAGAAAAGAGAATATTAATTTGTTTGATAAAGGGTAATGCTCATATGGCTGCAGATTTTCTAAAGGCTTTGCTTCACACACTACAACTAGACCATTCAATGACTAATTTGCGGCTGGACACTACTAAAAATAATTAAAAATGTGTTTCAACAGAACCATAGTTAGTATGTTATTTCTCTTACCTAAAGTGAGGAGGCTTTAAAACATTATGAATTATGCAGATGTGTAACAGGACATTTGTCCATCATTAGTGACAATAAGCCATTTTTGTGCTAATTGTTTCATTTATCTATGCCCAAAGCTACCTCCTAATCTTAAACAATATATTCCTCTTTTCCTTCCTTTAAATGCTCTTGTTTGAACACAGAAAGACACTTCCTAGCCTCTATTGTGGCTATGCTGAGGCCTCTGTCCAACACGATTTGGGCAATATTCACACTGCAAATATAAGCTTAATTTTTGCATAAAATATATTTTTACCTGAATTTAGCCAAATACAGCATCACTCAGTTTATGTTGTCTATAGATCGAAGAAGCCTTTTGTTTATTTGTTTTGTTTGCTTTGCTTTGAAAAGACTTGAAAAATTCTTGGGTTTCATAGGACAAGTGAACCACCAGAAATGGTATGCAATATTTTGATTTATACACACATTTTCCTATTGAGTAGTTCTATAACTTACATCATAGGAGCTAACATCAGAATAATCAAACCTTATGAATTATGTTTTTTGCTACACAGGCACCTATCATGACCTCAGTCAATCAGGGAAATTGGCTCAACACCAACTTGTTGAAGGAAGCACTTCCCGCAGTCTTCTGAAAAGAGCTGTGAATTTATGGAGATACAAAAGTAAATGAGCAATGCATATGTGACCAAACATTCTTAGTACTAAAAGTGTTGTAATGGATATGTTGGAGAGTGGATTCATCAGAAATTTAGGCAAATTTTGAAATGGGAAGTAAGCTATACCTATGAATAAAGTGCCTGGATTACCTTATTTTTTTTCCTACTTTATGCCTAAGTATTATAATGTGACACTAAGAGAGTCTAGAGAAAAAATACATGAATCATGAGTGCATTCTCAACAAATGAATATCTACAAGACTGACATAATAATGCCTGCCATATTTCAATAGGAATTTATGTCATTTTAAGAGATTTAGTGGCTCTTGGTAGATGTAATTTTTAATCATCACCAACCTCAACACCTTATTTACTTTTAAATCATACTTTTTGCCTTATTTGCACCCCTTTCTGCTAAATCACAGAGCACAAAAAGATGTTGAAGGGAATTGATACAGACTAATTGTGTGTGCCCTGACCCCTCATATTCATATGTTGAACCTCTAACCCCAAATGGGATGACATTAGATGGTGAGGCCTTTGGGAGGTAACTGGGTGTAGATTAAGTCATGGGAGTAGAACCTCCATGATGGGGTTAGTGCCCTTGTAAGAGGAGAAAGAGATATCAGAGCCTCTTCTCTCTCTTCCATGTAAGGATACAGTGAGAAAACAGTTGTCAGCAAGCCAAGAAGAGAGTAGTCACCAGGAATTGAATTAGCTAGCACCTTGATCTTTGACATTATACCCTCCAGGAGTGTGAGAAATAAAAGTTTTTTTTAAGCCACCTAGTCTATAGTATTTTGTTATAGTATCCCAAGCTAAGACAGGAATCATGCAGCTGCCATAGTTATACTGGTATTGCTTCTGTGATAAGGAGACAGATATAGGGGGTGTATGTGCATATACAAATATGTGTATTTACTAAATAGGTCCACTGAAAAGACTTAGAAGTTAGGATATCCCAATAAGAAAGAGCACATAGAGCACCTGAAACTTGTACTCTAAATGTAATTGAATGCTAAAATAAACCAGGCATTCTTCATAAAATGGCTAATTCCAGGACAAGGGAAAAGAAAACACAAGGGGATGGTTAGTGGGTACAAAATTACATTAGATAAAAGGAATAAGTCCTTATGTTGGGGAGAACAATAGGGTGACAGTAGATAACAATAATTATTTATTACATATTTGAATATAACTAAAAGAGTGGAATTGTAATCTTCCTAACACAAAATGATAAATGCCTAGGGTAATGTATATCCTAATTACCCTGATTTGATCATTACACATTGTTTACTTGTACTAAAATATCACATGTATCACAAAAATATGTATAACTATTATGTATCCCTGACAATTAAAAACTTAAAAATTTTTTAAAAAACATAAAACCTAGAGCTAGCTGAACTTACGGACAAAAATCTTGAGAAACAAATTGGGAATTTATATTACAATTTCAGAATATCCAAAAAATAGTAAAAATAAATCTCTATGTGCATTTGTGTAGATATATGGGTGAGTATATTTGTGTGTATATGATATAAATAGGTGCATATAGATACATATTTACTTTTGAACTATTTGCTGATTTTTAATTAAAACCTGAAATAAAGTATAGTTTAAATATTTGTTGTTAAATGAAAATTAAAATGATATGAATAGCTGTTTTGTCTAAACATTTGTAGAGAGCCTATGATTTAAATTTTAATTTAAATAAATTTTATAATTTATAATTTTATAAGGTACCTGTTTCAAATCATTATTAACTCTGAAAGAAAAGATAACCTCTTTTAATTAATTCTGCAGTTTCAGCCCACTCACTCTTATCTTCCCCTCAAGTTCCCACATTTATTTGAATGATTTTCACCAGCAGACAGCTTTAATGAAAATTAAATATCTTACTAATAGAATGCTAAAGTTTTTTCATGAGATGTAAGCTATTGTTTTTGTTCATTTAATTGGAAATAAACTTTCTAAAAATGAGTTAAATACAATTATTGCTATAAACACCTTTTCTTTTGTCTGTGCTCAATTCTTCCTGAAGCAATTACATTGGTAACTTGATTTATTTAGTACGTCTGTCTTTTATTTTCCTAGTTACTCCTCTGGTACCAAGGTATTATACACTCTTCCATTTTTCTGCCTAATAATTCTCTAATGAGAGATATTTAAACGGAAGACAGGGCATTTGTTTTTATTTCAAATAAATGAACCCAGACCCCTTGGCGATATATTTATATAAAGCAAGTGGATTTTATTACAGTCTTTATTTACAGAACTGGTAATTCAACTTTTTATCCACATTGTTCTTTCTCTAATTATTTACTCATTAACTTGTGTAAATTGTTTTTTTTTCATTATGAGAAAAATACACTTAGAATGACATTATTTGGAGTTGTAAGAGGCTTTAACATCAATTGAAACAACCATCTATACAAAAGAGAAATTCCCTTCATGGTATTCTGACAAGGTATTATTTTATTTCTGATTAATTACTTCAGTGATGGAGAGAACTGAATAGGTCAAAGCAGTCAGTCTTATTGAAAAACAAAAGTATCAAAAATCAAACCCAATATTTATCTGAAATATTATTCTTTTTATAACTTTCACCCCTTGGTTTTGTTCAGAACATGCAGTTGTGTATTCAAAGAGGGCAATTAACATTTAAAAAGGCCCATAACACACTTCCTACAGCTTCTTTATTTAGCTTATTGTAGGTTCTTCCAGTGTTCTCTTCCCTACCATTCCAGTCCCTCTCTGTCAACTCCATCTTTGTCTCAGCAAAGGGTGGAGAAATAATCAAGCTGCCATATTGATAGCAACATAAGCCATTTCACAAAAAGCATCGTGAAAATGAGCTTTACTATTTCCTAAGGCAGGGATTCTTTCATGTAGCAACTCCATTTAGTGGGTTATGTATGTATCATGAAATTTGGTTTATTGACACCGACCTTAGAGGATAAAACTTCCTAAAAAAAAAACAACAAACAAACAAAAAACTTCTTTGAATTACTCAAGAAATTCTCAGTATCACAGGTGCTGTGATGTCTTTGATAGACAACCTATATCTTTTCCCTATTGATTTTTTGTTTTTGTTGTTACTGAACAAACTCAGACCTTACCCTGAGTGGGAGTGGGTGAGAATACTTTTCACTTAATTTTTTTGTAGGGTGTCCGCTTATCGTATCATTAGACTAAAGAGAGATTCTTACGTTTGGGCCATCTCTGAGTGGATTTAGTTTTAGCTGGAACATCTGCTTTGTATGATTGTTTTCAGCTGGGATGTCAGCTCACCTCATTCTTCTGGTTGTGGTTTGCAGCTTGGTCCTCCAAATTTGGTCTGTATTTCCCAATTCCTCCTGTACTGAAACATATACTTTCCATTATGTGCCCTAATATATTTCACATTAACTATACATGTCACACAAAATATCCCATAAACCGCATGCTTTTTTTTTCTCTAAAAATATGTTTTATCAAATACATTATATATTCTTATAATTTAAACTACAATTTCCTCTATTTCACCACAATGAATTATTTCTTAACCTGTATTACCCATCCAGACCCCTTATTGGTAAGATTTGGAGTCAAATCCTGCTTCCAGACTAACCAATTGTGTAAACTGTAAACATGAAGAAATCAATATAACTCACCTGTAAAGTGGTGATATAGGTATGAGTTAGGTATTGGATAAATGGTAGCTATTATTTCTTTGTTTTACTCAATCCAGTCATCTCTTTTTCTTTGTCTTACTCATCTAACTGAATATTCACAATTAAATATTATTTTTCTGAAATATAAATATATTTCTTTCCTTTTTTACTATTCTGTCTTTGTTGGGAAATGATAATTTATTTCAGCTGTGTTAATTATTTTGAGTTATAATTATTTTTAATGAAAGTAATCATTCTCAATTTTGAATTATTCAGAAATTTGGTAGGTAAATTTTGATGTTTTCATCCAAATCAACTAAAGAAGTGTTAAAACCCCAGGGCTCTTGATAGAATATGGTCCTTTCACTCTCAGCTCAAGACTCAATGGCCCAAAGATAACTTTATGTGTCCTTTTTATATGCTCCCAGAGCAGCCCTTAATTACACTTTAGTAACATTTTTACATTGTAATTGATGGTTTCTTTGCCCATTTATTTGAACAGATGAAAAATGACTTGACAGTGTGGCCCTATCTTGTTCACCATTCCAACCCCTGAGTCTAGCAGGGACAAAAATGGCAGTCAATACTCACTTGTTGAATGGATGAATTAATTGATTAATTAACGTTTTCTATTGCCTTTGTTCCAGGTTGATGCTGATCTATTGATAAACACTCTTTCTTTCAGAGTTATACAAAGTTAATATATAATAGACTAGTGAAACAGATGCTCTTACCTGACATAATATTAGAATGGATGATTGAACAATGTCTGAAAATTTAGTACACAAATATATGTCCTGTATTGCTGGTTCACATCACATTAATGCTTTTGGTGTGTAGGAAATATAAATAGGGCACATTTAATTATTACTATATAGTTCATGGAAAGAAGCCAATATAGCCATAAGTATATATAAAATAAGATACAGACTTAATATCAACCATGGAGGAATAGGTTGACTTTTTAAATAAAAAAATAATATATGGATTGATGCTAAAGCTAGGTCTCCAGGAGTTATTGAATATAATAGTCAGCTAAAGATGAGGTTATGTCAGAAAATAATGGAAAGGCCTAGTTGGCATGATTTGCTGTCCCCTAAGCCAACTGGGAAAGCCATCCTAGGGTTATACAGGAAACAATAAATTTGTTTTCCTCTTATCACTTCAGCAGGAGGAATATTTTTTTGGCCTGTATCTCCAAGGATGACGAGCCCCATAAAAATAAAAGAGTGCCTTAGGTATGCTGTATAAATTGGCTGTTATACAACAAACACATTCTGTTTGCAAAAAGCTAAAATCAATGGCTAGAATATTTCCTTAAAGTTAGATATATATTGCAGTTTAGGTATTTGAAAAGACCTGCAATTACCATCATTTGCATTTTTTATGTTATTGTGATATCTGATTAGGAATCAACCATTCCTCCTAAAAAATGTGTCTCCTATACGGACATGAGCACAAAGACCTATGGGTTGTGTGACAGGCAGAATTCTAAAATGACCCATACAATTTCCTGCTCCTCTCCCCCAGCATACACACCCTGCATCATATTTAAGACTGTGAAATTAATTGATGTTATTCCAGTGTTAGGTTATTTATTCTGACATCTTCGACTTTAAGAAAGGGAAGATGTCTAGGTGAGGCTAACCTAATCACCCGAGCCCCTTAAAAGAATTTTTTCTTGGCGGGGTGCAGTGGCTCAAGCCAGTAATCCTAGTACTCTGGGAGGCTGAGACAGGAGGATCCCTTGAGCTCAGGAGTTCGAGACCAGCCTGAGCAAGAGGGAGACCCCGTCTCTACTAAAACTAGGAAAAATTAGCCATTGTGGTGCCATGCACCTATAGTCCTAGCCACTGGGGAGGTTGTGGCAGGAGGATTGCTTGAGCCCAGGAATTTGAGGGTGTAGAGAGCTACGATGATACCATTGCACTCTACCTGGGCCAACAGAGCAAGACTCTGTCTCAGAGAATGACCTGAGAATTTTCTCTGGCCTGTATCAGAAGAAGTCGGAGATATTCAAAATCCAAAGGATAAGGTTTGGATGTGCTTTGCTGGCTGACTTGTATATGAAAGGGAAAGGGGTCCACCTGAAAGTGGACCTGTGAGGACTAAGGAAAACACTCAACCCACAGCCAGCAAGAAATTGGAGACATAAATCCTGATGGAAAGGAATTACATTCTGCTAGAAGTCTGACTGAGATTGGAAGCAGAGTTCTTTCTAGAGCCTCCAGGAAAGAATTCAGCCCTGATTTCAGTTTCGTGAGACCCTGCACAGAGAACTTAGTCCTGCCATGTCAGACTACAGAAACTGTGAGATAAATTTGTGTGGTGTTAAGTGACTGAGTTTGTGGTACTTTGCTATGTAGCAATAGAAAATGAATGCAGACTGTGTCAGGAAACATTTGGTGTCTTAAGAATAAAGGTTTTCACTAAAGTTAGTCTATACATCATGGATAGTACCCTTTCTGACAAGAATACAGAAGAACAGACATTGTTAGGCTATGTTTCTCCCTGAATAAATAACAGAATGTTAATCAGCGCCATGGTGGAGGTTGCTTTAAATCATTTTCACAAACAGTTTTGATGGATTGTAAGAAGATGCATTCCAATCATTTCTTTATGGTTTGCTATTAAAATCCTTAAAAACATCTAGAAGATGAGCAAATCATAAATGCAAACAATGCTTTAGTGTTTCTGGTGTGTTCTATCCCTATGAGAAGAATATGTAGTACTTTCACAGTAATAATGCATCTTCAGTGAAACAGTGAAACGTTTGACTATGTTTTGAAGCCATGAGGAATAATAAAGTTCATATTTGGTACTGAAGGTCCTCTCTTATCAGTTATATGTCATACAAATCATCTTTCCAGATGCTACAATGCTAGGAGGACTTTACGTGTGTCTTCATTTTTGTTCGTTTGTGTTTTCAAAGACGTTAGAGTCATTTACTTCTTCTTCCTTCCATCTGAATATGTTTCCCCTGGCAATGCTGTACTTGAGCCTCTACCCTACTTCTTCCTTCTGTCTTTTTTCCAATACTACCCTGATGCAGCAGCAATGAGCAGGATGAGTTTGTTTTTCTTTCTTTCATTGATCAGAGGTTCACTTGAGTTCATCTAATATCTATTATAAAAATGTTAAAATTCCAGAGAGTTCTCATATCTATTCTTTTTAGCTGAATGATAAAAGATATGGATTATATATATTTCCTTATGCAGTACTGCTTCACAGTGAGCATCTTTTTGTAATCTCTAGTTCTGAACAAAGAGACTTAGGTTATGGTGTTGGCTTTGCCATTAGCCAGGGAGTTATGGTAAGCTATTTGCAATCTCTGGTTCCTTACATCCTGCATTTTTGTTAGTTTCTTTCTCTTCCAATCTTCTGGTGAAAATAAAAATGGTCTTTTGCTACCTATAATAACTGCAGATTTTTCATAATTTGATATTCCCAGGCAGCAGAGTCTGAGGCAGAGATTAGCATGACTATGGAAGAGTCATTTAGGAACAAAGGTAACATGTAAACGTCAGACCTTTGTTTGATATAAATCATGACCCATGATTGAGCAGGTCTTTGTCAGGAGATGTTGTAACTAGTTTAAATGTTCTACCTTAATTGGAAAGCAGGAAGGGCTCATTATTATTTCACTCTCATTCACTGCCATGCATTTTAATAGACTTTCTTGGTCTTCAAGTTTAGTGGATCCCTATAAGAAAGAGTATACTAAATAAAATTAATATTTAAACAAAATTTCAAAGAGATAAAACCAAAACTACTTTATAATAGATCAGTATAAAGGACTCATACAGCTTTCAAGAAAAGTTTTTATGTAGGTATGCATCATTTCATAGTAATATATGGAGGAATATCAGAGATAACACAAAATGTCTTTGACAGTTTAATGAGCTATTTTAATTATGAAAAATTTGCAAATATTCGATGTAAAAATAAACACATAAGCATAGATACTTTGGCTAAATTTGAATTAACCCAAACCATTTTTTGATAAATAGAATATGAAAAAGCATTGATTGGAAAAAGGTGAAACAATATAAAAGACGTTTGAAGATAAGCCACGAAAAAGAAGAAAGAGAAGTGGAAGTGAAACTATGCAGCTAATAATAGTGAAAGTATCCTCAGCCCTCGAATTTCTAGTTTTCAATACTCTTGTATACTGAAAGGCCTGGCTTTATTATCCTCCTTTTGAATTCACTAAAATTTTTCTTTCACTTCAGTAGTTTCCCTCCCTGATTTGAGCATGCATCTTTACATTGCAAGAAGGAATAATAGAGCAATTGTATCCACTTCAAAATGTTGTTTAAGGATCACATGAAATATTGTGTAGACAAAAGTAAGGAAGGCAAAAGTGGTATGTGAAATAAAATAAGGTATTAAAATGAGAACAACCCTTTCAATTGCTTTTGAGTTCTTTTAACCATTAAATCAAATTCTACTTCTCTGCTTGTAAAGAGAATATTGTGAGAATGGCTAACTATGTCTGTGTCACCCTTCTTCTTATCTTTAGAACCGTTTGTCTATAGTTTATAAAATGAGGCAGTTTTCAGGGGATGGAGCAAATAACTCTCATGTTTCAATTTAGTCTCTAAAATAAACTCTCTTTCTCACAGCCTATGTGACTATCTTCACAATAGCCTACGTGGCTATGTTAGCCTGTGTTAGTGATAATCATTATGACAGAGACAGCAGTGGTACACTTGATTCCAGAGAGTAAACGAGGTTACTAAAGTACATGTGTGAATACATTTCTTTTTTACAGTAAGCACTTGCAAGGGGAAGATAAACATTAACATCTCAACCTTCTAGGTCTATAGAATGGTTCATTTAATTCATCCAACAATAACTATTAAAAGTGAACTCTGCTTATGTACCAGAAAATATATAAAGACTGATAAGGCTCTTCCTTTTGTTAATTTTGCATTCTCTTGGAGGGGGCAGAAAACGAGTAAGTCTAAATGCTGAGAAGAAAATAAATCAAGGCATTGAGCTAGGAATGGAGGACGCTCTAATTCAGAATGATAGTTAGGAAAAAGGGTGTGCTAGTTAGGAAATAGGGTAATGAGGGACAGCCCACTTAGGAGGGGACAGCTGAGCTGACATATAAAGGATGAAAAAGAGGCAACCACATGAAGATCTTCTGAGAGCATTCAAGTCAGAGAAGAGCCAGTTCAAAGAATTGAGGTGAGAAGAAGATAAGCTTATTTGAAGATTATAAAAAGGAAGGTTGGAATATATTTTTCTTATGGAGATGTGGTTTGAACATGGCTTAAAAATAATGGGGGAAAACCCTCTAAATTTCTCATCACAAAGGACAAATTCAGCTGAGAGTTGAATAAAATTCATGGTTTTAATTGAATTTTGACTTCTCAAGATTTTCATGGTATGGAAATATTTGCCCAAGAATACCTTGATATATTTCCCTTTTTCCAGTTTGACTTACTTTTGTTCAGACATATTAATTTGCAGTACTGTTGTAAATTGTATTGTAATGATACTAATCGACCATAAAATTCTTTAATTTTAACTGACTCTGGCACTTGCCACGAATGGGATCTTATGACTACGCATAATCTCAGTTTTGAATTTGTCATGAAATAAATTTTAAACTACCAAGTAGGAATAGTAAGATATTACAATGGTAATGTCATAGTGGTCATTTTTAAATGTTATTATGTTTGATTGTGTGTGTGAATGTGAATGAGAAAAGATGAATATTTGAACATAATATGTCTTATATTATTCTGACTTTAAATATATATACCATTTTACAGCTTAGATTTCACTGCCATCCTATCTCCAACAGAAAATACAATGTTCTTCTATACAAACATAGCCAAACTGCATTAACATCATGCTGTTTGTCAGTAGTCCAAAAAAAAAAAAAAAAAAAATCCTTCTTAGGACCATTTTCCTTCTTGTTTGATCAGCAATACTATATCTATTTTGGAGCTGAAAAGACATAAATTTTACACATGTACACATTAATATTGGTATTCAACATATTAAATTTCTCATCAAGTTTGCAAGTAATTAAGATAAAGCAGATGGTCATCTACAGCAGTTATAATGTTTACATTTTATTTTTTATTAAATAAAACTATGAAATTTCATAATAAATCATAGGCACAAAAATCCAAAACTGTAAGTAGGCTTTTTAAAGTGAGCCTATCAAAATTAATGTGTAAGCATAGAACACCTAGGTGTCAAATTGTCCATCGACTTTTCTTTAGCATAAATATTTTTAAGGCTATCTGCACATTTCTAGGTAGGTCTGGTAGCAGATAATGTCAACTACTTCAAGTCCCTGATTATGCAGAAATGGCATGACAGGATGGGCGCAGGGCAGTGATGACCCTACTTCTGTAACTTGGAAGGCCTTGAGCTGGGTACTGGAATTCAGGGAAAAGTGAGGAATTTTAGAACTTAGGTATGTAAAACCAAGCATGAGGCTTAAAAAGAGTAGTTTTCCCCTTATTCAGGGGGATACATCCCAAGACCCCCCAGTGGAAGCCTAAAACTTGCAGATAGTATCAAATCCTATGTATACTATGTTTTTTCTATGTATACATACCAATGATAAAATATATAATACATACATTTTACATATAAATACATAAATATAAATGTATATAAATATAAATTTATAAATTAGGCACCTATATACAATATTAAAAACTAATAATAAAATAGAACAACCAACAATATAACAAAAGTCAAATCAATGTAACAAAAGTCAAATCAATGTAGTCTCTCTCTCATTCAAAATTTTTTATTGTACTGTACTCACTCTTCTTGTGATGATGTGATGAGATGAACTGAGGTGAATGACATTGGCACTGTGACATAGCGTTAGGCTAGTGATGATTCTGACTTACTGTCAGAAGAAGGAACATCTGCTTTGGGAAGTCCTTTGGCTCCTAGATGGATCATGGAGCCATGACAATGTTGATGGTTGGATGTCAGGAGCAGGCAATGTGATCACTAACAGGCTGGTAGAGTAGACAGCAGGCATATGCTGGACAAAAGATGATTCACATCCTAGGGAGAGTGAGATGTCACAAGATTTCATCATGCTACTTGTTGTGCAATTTAAAAATTATAAATTATTTATTTCTGGGATTTTCCATTTAATAGTTTTTGGACTGTGATTGACTGCAGGTAACTAAAACCATAGAGAGTGAAGCTGCAGATAGGGAGGACTACTTACTATATCAATTCATATGCTTCCCCACACCCTTTGAGACTCCATTACAGGTTGCTCATCTATGCTGCTTTCCTTCTTAGCATCTTTCTCAAAGATTTTCAAATCAATGAAAACAACAAAGAAGAGAAAAGCTATTTTCTATTATTTTGTTGAATGAATTACAACTGATGTGTTTTTATGTGGGTGATCAGACTACATATTAATACCTTACAGAATGTTTTATTGTGGATTATGATGCATTTGAAATAATTTGAAGATTTCTTTTTTTATAACAGCTTTATTGACATATAATTCATGTATCATAAAGTTCATTCCTTTAAGGTGTACAATTCAGTAGTTTTTAGTATATTCAGAGTTGTGCTGCCATTACCACTATCTCATTACAGAATATTTATATCACCAAAACAAACAGACACACAAATGAAAAACAACCACATACTCATTAGCAGTCACTCCCCATAAGCCCTTCTCACAGCCCTTGGCAGCCACTAATCTGCTGTCTGTCCATGGGTTTGCCTCTTCTGTACAATTCATATAAATCATACAGTATATGACTATTCTTTTTGGAAATGGGTTCACTATTTTATTTTTTCTCTTACATAAACACATTTTTAATGGAAATGATTGACAATGGTCCTGCCACTGTTTAAACACCATAAGTTGAACATCTGTCCCTACCATAAGGAGCTTACAATTATTAGTGGACAGTTTCAACTATTTCTGTTGATGATTTCTCTTTTGTACCATTTCTTATTTGTTCATTGTTTTTTTGTCTTAGAATTAGACAGCCTTTTTTCATCCATAGAGGCCACTTCTTTTAATTTTTATCCACGACCAAAGATAAAACTCAAAAGCCAACTACCAAATGGTCCACTTTGATCATTATCCTCCAGAGTCAGAAGCTACCAGTTGATTCTTCCAGAGGCCAGTCCCTGCCTCAAGTCTCCAGAGGTGTGACTCTGCTGAATATGTTTTTGTTCTTGAACTGACTGCCTTGTGCTTTCTGTCCTTCTGGCTTCTCACCATAACTAACATCAGAATCTTTCCTCCTATCTGACATCTTGATGCTGGGTTGTCTTGCCCCTGCATTATCTACATAGCTTTGCCCCACAAGATCCTAACGCCTTCTCTTGCAAAAAACCCAAACCTACATAATGCTGACTTATCTGTTGCTCTGCATCAACCTGACTCTCAATCACTGTCTATTCCTTCAGGCTTTTTTTGTAGAATTCCTACCACTCACATTGCTTATTAAACACAATTTTGATTGACCTGGTTTTACACAGAATTTAAACATTTAAGTGAAAGATCCTCTTTTATTTAAATACCATTTTGTGTATATACCTCTTCAAAATCCAGTTTTTTATTTTTCTTAGGATTTATCACTCCAAAAGTTCTGTACCAAGCTATCACCATTTCCCACACTGACTGATAATACAACACTAGTGTCACCAGCATGTATTTGTCCAGCTATTTTTCATCTTAATTCTTTGAAGTGTTTCACTTTATAACTCGACTCTCACTGTGGTTAATATTCTAATTATTTCATTTCCCAGTTCTAGAATGTTATCTATGTTCCACATTTACCTTGTTTTATTTCTGATCTTATTTGAACTATTTCAACTGATTCATTTATACAATTTTCTTTTTTTACGTAGTATTTCTTATACTTTCATTCTTCCTTAAGGTTTTATTTTTCAAATTTAATTTCAATTCTGATTTTATAGACATTGAATCATGTCTAATACTTAATATTTTAGTATAAACATTTTATATAATAGCATTTATGATTGTCTATCTTGAAAAATTATAAACAATTCTAAATTCATCACAATTTTATAGCACATTTGCCATATCCCAGGAAATTTTTCAAGTGCTGGGAATATAAAGATGAGTTATAGACTTTGTGCTCAAGTAGCTAGTATAGGATTGGTGCAACTAAACAGATTTTACTGTATTCTTATAAGTTAAAATAGATACATTACATTCACTTTTCTTTTGTTGTCATTTTTATATATATTACCTGCCATATTTACTATTCACACTTACATATATTTAATATTACCTCAATTATTGAGGCTTAAAACAACATATATTTATTACCTTATATTTGTGTAGATTAGAAATCCAGTGAACCTCAATAGGCAAAGTCAAGGTAATGGCAGTGCAAATTCCTTTCTACAGTTTCTAGAGAGGAATCTGTTTCTGTGCTCGTCATCAAGGATATGCAGAACATAGTTCCATGTGGTTATAGGCTGAACCTCTATTTCCTTTCCAGCTGTCAGGCTGGGGCTGGTTACTCTCTCCAGTCCTTGCACATGGCCCACTACAGCTCAGAATCAACAACATGACATCAAATTCTTCTCTGGCTGTGTTCTCTCTCTGACCATCCTTCTATAGTCACATATTTCTCTCTCTCTCTCTCTCTCTCTCTCTCTCTCTCTCTCTCTCTCTCTCTCTCTCCCTCTCTCTCTCTCTCCCCTTCCCCCCCAAGGAAAGTTTCTCCATTTTTAAGGTCTCAGATTGGCGCAGCTAGATAATCCCATACAAACTCCCTATCTCAAGTGCATAACATCAATCAAATCTGCAAAGTCCCTTTTGCCATGTAAGATACCATATTCACAGGTTCCAGAAATGAGGAGGTGAACAACTTCAGGGGACCATTATTCTGCCCAGATGGATACTATATAGGAACACAGAAAAGTATTTAATGCCATGTGAGAAAGTAAACTTGTAACAGAACATGTTAAGTTGCTTGAGGGCAGGGTCTGGATCTGCTTTGTTCTCTGCTTGTACCACCTGCCTTAGCAATCTCTCTGACCCTTGCAGATTCAATGTAAGTATTCTATGAGTAGGTGAATGAATGAAGAGCCAATTGTGCATTATTCCAGAGCATGTTTAGCGGGTAGCCCAACAAAATCAGAAATAACAAAACGCATGAGCATTTAGGGAACTGTAGAGTCTTGCATGATAACAGTAAAAGCTTGTCATTGATGTTAAGGAGTTCAAACTATACAGGTGATGAGATGCCACAAAATGATTACAAGAGAAAAATACTATTTATAGGAGAATGGTTCTAGATGAAGAAATAGATTGAGTTGGCGGAGGGAGGATGTATATAAGACTAAAAGCTGGGAAACTCTTAAGTGACAAAAGTGAGACATTTGTGATCGAATGTGCTGGGCTAATTAAAATCTAATATACGTTTAGCTTTCCAGTCCTTGTGGATATTTCTTCCAACTCAGAGTGGGTTGTCACATTCTCTGGGCTGTTTTATAATTTCTGATGTCCCTTTCTCCAACCTCATGTTCCAAATTATTACATTTTCATCAATTCAGTCAAAAATATTGAACACTTTAAAATTTCTTGTGTACTCTGTGTGCTAGGATTGACATTGTCCATCCCCTTTAGAGTTTGCAGTCCTGTTACTATCCTTGGCTATGAGATGGCTTGGAAATGAGAAGGATGTCTCTGGGAGCCAAAGGGACTCAGCACTACATGCGGGTGTCTGGGGCAGAGATATCCAAGAAGGAGGAAGAGGAGAAGCAGAGGGAGGAGGAGGAGGAGGAGGAGGAGGAGGAGGAGGAGGAGGAAATGAGTTCCACTGGAGAATTCATATACCTCTGCTAGACCTGCAGTGTACCTGTACCACCAAAATAATATTCTAGCTTCTACCTGAAGTAGAGGGCTGTGTACCCAGGAGATGCAGTGAGGATGTGAGTAGATTAATGAATAAAGTGACAACTGTGCATTTGTTACAGGTATGACAAAGACCCCTTATATTAACATGTATATTGAGACATCTCTGCCCAAACATCCTCCTGACAGACAGTGAGCTGGTAGTGCCTTACACCAAAGGAGATTCTGCTTCCTCACCCCTGAAACAGGTACCTGGATTCTTCATATTTCTTTTTCTCTACAATACATAGGTACATGTAGCATTGTGTCCTTTTAGCTCCCAGATAAATCATTCTCATTTCCAACCAGGGTAATATGTGAAATTTCATTTCCCTCATCCTCCTGTCCTCCTCATCCTCCTCTCTCCCTTCCTCTTTCCTCTTCAGTTCCTTACTTACTATTTAATGACTCTCCCTGAGTTCGTTTCAAATTCTAGTGACACATTCAGTCACACCCAATTCACCAAGATTCCTTTGGAATGTTTTGCTATATTCATATAAATAAATAAGATCCTTCCTTTTAATTAAACTGTCAATTTCAAATGAGATGATTGTATTCAGGACAAAATTCTACACCATAATTTCATGTTTCAATTATATATTCCAGTTACAAGTGCTTACAACTACCAATTAAATTCATGTGATTATTAAGTTTCTGAGTTTTCCAAATATTTTGAAGCTTAAATTACAGGGTGGGTATAGAAGAAGAGGCAGAAATATGTGATAGATTTCTTTTAGCAGCAATATCAATGAGTGAAATCTGAACTTTTTTCAGATTTTTTTATGCAAAACTACAATTCCTCTTCTCTTACCACAGAGAGTTAGTGAAGACTTATTTATTTCCTCCACAAAACTGGAACACAACCATGGGATATACGCAAGTAACCACAATTGATTATGGTATTTCTTAACAAAATGATATAGGAACAAAAGTGGTCAAGCAGACTGAAGACTCAGCTATTAACATGATAAGACATTTCTTTTGATAAATAATACCTACATTGGAAAAAGATAAATTATTTTCTCAGTAAGGATATATTTTGGTGAGAGATCAATGTGTATTTTGAATGACCTCTTCCTCATCTTGCTTCCAAAGAAGCTTTGACAAAGATCTCCATATTATTAACTATGAGGAGAAAAAAATTAGTCAGTCTTGAGATTTTTTCCTGGAAGGCAGGTGATAGTCTGTTATACATTTGAAAATGTAAACTTTTTTTTATCCTGTAGCATATACCCCAAATGCTCCATTTATATTTCTTCCTTAAAAAAATATGCCCAAGATATTCTTAGAGTTCTATTTCCAGTGTGTTTCCAGCAAGTGAAAGCCAACAACCTTCATCTGATACAAAATTCATCTGCTTTCTGATGAGAAAGAGAAAGAAAAAAAATGCTGTCTATGGCTGTCTTTGAACGGCTGTCATAATTTTATGATATGGCCTCTTGGGAAGAAAAACATAATAATAAGAAGAAGTTAAATTGCTAAAATACAAATGGATTTAAGAATGAGATGTCACTCGGAACTATTATTAGTGTTCTAAAAGCAAGAGAAGAGTCGAATAAATACACAAAGAATAAATGATGGACTTGTAGGGTGATCATAGATTCCAGTTTGTTCTACACAGTCCTGGTTTAGGAATATTACTTAGCATCCTTGCTGTGTTTATTCTTTCTGGATTCCTTTTCAAAACTGTTCCAATCTGGGTAATAAATATATGCTAATTATACAAAATAGCATTAAAAAAAAGAACATGATATGATTACCTTTAAAACAACAGCTCTGATCATTACTATTTTTCCTTACCTTCAAACTTAATGGCAGAGTAGAAGGAAATATTTTCAGAAAGGACTCAACTTTGTTTTTGGACCCTAGAATTGCAATAACTTAGGGATTCAAATTCTTTACATCCTACTCTGTCACAGGTTTTAAACACCCAGTTTTGTTGTAATAGCCATTAAGAAATTTTCGTTTAGCTCCACATCTAGATGTGATTAGAAATGGATCTTATTTTAATACTCTTCTCCCTTTTATAAAATTAGGTCAGATATAAATGAAAGAACTGGTCAATATGATTTGTTACAATTTAAATAATTTGTAAGACAAAAAGGACTAGAAATAATCAAATCTAAAAATAATCTAGATTTGAAATTGAACAAATCTCTAATGTAATCTTGGGTTGACTAACAGCTCTATAATCATGTGCAAATTATTTACCTTGTAGGACCCTTAGTTTCCTCATAGAGAGAAAGCCGTTTCTCCCTCACAGAGCAGTTATGAGAAATAAAAGAGATGATTACCTAAGTTTCTTAGTGTGGAAGAGTTCACTGAATTTCCAACCTGAGGCAAATCTCTTTCTGCCAGTTTTTTTGTTACAGGCATGGTTTATATTTAATTCAACTGAAAATTTAATTCACTTTTCAATAATATCATACTAAAAATGATGCTGGGAAAGATGAAGTGGTCATGTGAAAGTAAAGAACAGTTCTTGCTAGTTCTTTCTGAGTTTCAGAGTATAGAAGCTCAGTTTCCTATCTTCTCTGCCCCCTCTCTGCTCTCAAGTGAGTCAATAATAGCTGGAATTGTGGTCAAAGCCATGAATGCCTTCTTTCCTAGAACTGAAGAGAAACCTCTTCACTTTCTCCTGAGTATCAACATGACTGAAATGGTTGAATTTATAGACCCACTTCATCTGTGTGTGATAGGCTGGTAGAGTCTTTCCCACAGTGTGGTAAATGGGGCCCTCTGTCCAAACCCTCCTAACCTTGGGTGCTAACTCCAAGAGAACTCACAATTCCTTCAACTCCTTCTGGAGGGTAGCATCCTAGAGATGGCCTAGCAGAAAGAATCCTATATTAGAAGTCCAAAACATATTTCTAATTTATCACAAATTTTTATTGTTTTAACTTGAACAAGCTTAGTAGAATGAAAAAATTACAACTAGAAAAATGACTTTTTTTTTCAAAATAAGGGGAAAATGTATCAAAAGATGGACAGAAAACACCAACTATAGTTTTCTTGATCATTTGTCCCAGCCTCTGATCACTTTGTTTTCTAATAGAATATCTCTTGTATATAATTGAATTGGAACCTGTATCTCTAACTTCTATAACATAATAGAAGTAAAATTCATCTTAAAAAAAGTATGATTAATAAATGGCCACTATTACCATGGCCTGGAATTAGGAAAATAAATTTATGCTTAGGACTATTTTGTTCATTTGAGATGATTTTACTTGACTAAACATTACGAATATAAATATAAAATTATATTTAATATCTTTAAGATACTTTTTTTTTGAGACAGTCTCACTCTGTTGCCCAGGCTAGAGTGCTGTGGCAGCTCAGTCTAGCTCACAGAAACCTCAAACTCCTGTTCTCAAGCCATCCTCCTGCCTTAGTCTTCCCAGTAACTGGGACTACAGGCATGCACCACCAGGCCTGGTTAATTTTCTATTTTAGTAGAGACAGGCTTTTGCTCTTGCTCAGGAAGGTCTGGAAATCCTGACCCCAAGCTATCCTTCTGCCTCCACCTCCCAGAGTGCTAGGATTACAGGCGTGAGCCACCGCATCCAGCCACTCATTAGAATACTTTTAACTGCAAAGAATAAAATTGAGGTTTAACAAAAGGATCTCTAGCATTTTACTCAGCACATACCTCATTGCATGTACACTCTTTGTTTTCATATTAAAAAGGTGACATCTGGATTCAATCATAGCACCTGTGCTGGTACCGCTGAGGGTCAAGTCTAAGGCTCTTGTCAACACAGTCTCTCTAGTATTAAATATCCTGTAAACCAAGCTCTTGGTGAAAATACACAAGCTCCCAAATTTAAACAAATTTTCTAAAGTAATGAAATTAGTCAATTTGCTCCATCTGAGAAATCAGGATTATCTAATGATACTTGTCTAACCCATTCTCATTTTATAGATATAATTTATAATTGGCTGTAGATCAGTATAATAAATATTTTTAAATGGATTAACATAATCCTCTTAGCATATGGAATACTGTAAAATCCACAAAAATCAAACACAGCCCCTAATACAGAGTCTGTAACAGAGGCAAACCTCAGTAGGTGCTTATGGCTGTCTCTATAAAGCACCATGATTTTTATAAACACAGAAAAATGCAGAAACCTATATGCTTTTCCTACATGAAACCAAACCTCCAGATATTTAGAATGATCAAAGACAGAATTGTTTTAAAATCTACAGAGCCTGTTTTTTCTTTCACTATTAATTTTTATATTATGAAGTCAAAACTTGGATCTCTGGAAATTTCAATACTAAACATAAATTCTTTGTCTTATGTCCTATGCTGAAGGTGGTTTGGAAATACCTAATTAATTACCCTTGCAGAAGGGATGCAGATAGAGGAGAAAGAAGACAAATCCCAGAATGGCAATGCCTGGTCCACTTTTTAAAAAATTGTATCTTTTGATAATTTCCCTTCTTTACTTAAAATAGTAAATAACTCTTCCCTTTATGGAGAAAACTGAAGTAAAAGTTACTTTTTAAAGATATGAATATTAAACATAACGATTACCCAGAAGTCCTATATTAGCATCTTTTCCTAGTCCTAAAACTGTGACCATTGCTTGTTCTCAAAGTTTGTTCCCAAAGTATAGATTTACCAAGGACTTACGCTTTACAAATGATGAAATTAGCAATGTAGGAATAGTTTGTCTTCTAAGCCACAAATTGCGTGCAATGTGCTAACAGCTCTTGCACTTAAAAAGATGACAAGAAAACAAGATTGTAAGACAATTAATTTTTATAGACATATGGAACATTTGAGGAACCAAACCACAATTTTCATTCTGTGGGAATGATCATCTAATCAACCTAGGAATAACTTTCAACAAAAGTAGCCAGGCAACATCCCATGCCATGTTAGGAGGACAGCAGAGGAAGAGGGTCTAGAAAACTTAAATTCCTTTTATGCTTAACTAAATTTAATCCATTACTAATCAATGATCAAAATTATTAATTATTAAGTCAATCATTAAATTATGAAAACTGAGAAGAAATTCATCTCCCCATTTCATCCCAAGGCATGTGGATAATTTCCTTATTTTCCCTGATCTGACAGAATCTTATTTGTCAACTTTTAGGACAAATATCCCTTTGCTTTTTTTTTTTTTTTTTTTTTTTTTTTTGAGACAGAGTCTCGCTTTGTTGCCCAGGCTAGAGTGAGTGCCATGGCGTCAGCCTAGCTCACAGCAACCTCAAACTCTTGGGCTCAAGCAATCCTCCTGCCTCAGCCTCCCAAGTAGCTGGGACTACAGGCATTCGCCACCATGCCCGGCTAATTTTTTGTATATATATTAGTTGGCCAATTAATTTCTTTCTATTTATAGTAGAGACGGGGTCTCGCTCTTGCTCAGGCTGGTTTCGAACTCCTGACCTCGAGCAATCCGCCCGCCTCGGCCTCCCAGAGAGCTAGGATTACAGGCGTGAGCCACCGCGCCCGGCCAAATATCCCTTTGCTTTTAACAGCAATTAGATGGTAACAGTGTGAGCAACAACTTTTTAATCATTCTCTCCTTACTTGTAGCTCAACCTTTTCTAGGATACTTTCCTATAGCGGGTAATTGACTGCATAAGCTCAAATTTCTTATGTGTGGAGTTGCCACATCAAGGAAACTAAAACTATAATGAGCATTACAAATTTTTCTCTGCTTGCTCATCACTTGGGAATACATAAAAATTTTATCATTATTCTTTAGTGAAACCTGAGCCGTTTTTACATTTACACATAAGTACCACTCATTGAAGACTTCTGGGAAGTCACTGTTATGAAAGAACATTCCAGGAATCTTTTTGTCTGCATTCTCATTAAAATACACATTAATATTAGTAACAGCTACCATCTCTTAAATACTATGTACCTAGCATTGTGATGTATTCTTAGCCTACATTACTTATTCTTTATAATAATCCTTTGACTTGATGAAATTGAAACTCATGGTGATTGAATTGCCTGAAGACACAGCTGGAATCTGGCAGCACTGGGATAACAGCTTAATTTTGTGTGATTCCAAAAGCCATCTTCTTAACCATTATTCTGTCTTGTACCTCCTGAATACATGTGATAAAACTAGAAAAAAATTCTAAACAATTCTGTAAACTAATAAGAACCAATTATATTCTAAATTCTAATTTTCATTTATAAAAATGCAATGTGAATAAACGGGTAATTTAAAGACATGGCATACAAAAACAAATTTTATTAACTAGATCATTCAGGAACATATTTTAGAATATTTACCCTATTTAAAAAGGGTAAGTCTAAAGACACACCCATGACAAAGGAACCGCACCAACAGGGCAGTCTCCCTTTTCACTGTATAGAAACAGGTAAGAGAAGTTATAGATTATTTGCCTCCACTCGCTAATGATGCTTCCACTATTTGAAGATAATAAACGAAAACTGAAAACATTGTACAGATTTCTGCCTACCCTATACTGTTCATGAGGTTGGAGTAAGGAGGGAAGCCTCTGCCCAGACATTGGGGAGAATGCAACTGCCCCTAGAAATCTGACTTCAACTTCAAATAAGTAATACCAATACTGTACTTCTGGTGCTAGAAAGAGTCACAAAGTAGCCTCTTGCATCTCAGATATGTGTATTGTGGAACATAATTAGGGTGACACATGTTCCTATAGTTGATTAAAATTTTGTTGTTTTGTTCATCAATTTTTGGCATTCATTTTCATTTTTATAGAATATTACATTGATATTATTTATTTCCATTACTGAAGTTTTTGGTTTCCCCCTTAAATTTATGGTCAAGTCAGTGGCTCACTCACTTCACCCTAACAGCAGCCCTGAAATTTATCATCCAAGTGATCGCATTTCTAAACATGAAAGATAGTGTTGATGATGATTCTTTGGGGACAACAGAAGAACAACTGGAACTTTCCTGGGGAAACATGGAAAAAAAGAGATGAAGGGCCTCCCTAAATACACTATGCCTAGTGGAAAAAAGCTAATTCAGTACCCTTATAGACAGAGAGAAATTGGGTTGAAGAAAAACATTATTATTTAAAGGTGCCAAGGTTCTGTGAGAAGGCATCAGAAAATTTTACTTATAAATATGTCTCTGAACAGTGCCATAACAATTTTAGGGACTGACTAGAGAATAATAAAAAAAGCTAGAGTTGCTCAACTTGCCCAGTTGGTACCTCTTAGCATGGATCCAGCGCGAAGAGCACCCTTGTGGTGCTCAGGACTTTAGTGGACATTTTTGCATCGCAGAGAACAGGAGGGAAACAATAACTTCATGAATAACTCAGAGAAAATACTCAACCTTCCCTTAAGCTTCAACTCGGAGAATGTAATGGGAATAAACAGAATATGTTATTCATCTAGTAGCAAGCCTGGTGATGAATCTTTTTATTCAAAAAAAGGAAAAAAGTCCCAGAGAGGAAAATAACACAAGAGACCTGGGACCTATTGAAAAATTACTTTCTCTAAAAGTGGAGTGGTCAATATTTTGAGAATCCACATGGGATTCTCTTCTCAGAAATGGATTTGCTTCTGGAAACTGAAGAAGTTTTTTAGAGATGTGTATTTTATTTCAGAAATAGCTTAAAGAAGACATATCTTCAATGAAACAAGAGTAAGCCAAGATGAGAAATAAGATATAAGAAGAAATTGTGAAAAAAGTAAAAATTTTTGTATCATGTTAAATATCCACACAATAATTCTGACTGAACATAATGGCTTTAAAAACAGCTTTTTGTAGGGCTAACAAACATTTTGAGGTGCAATATATATATGTATATAATCTGCATATACTTAAAAAATACAATGTCGACATGTCCATGAAACCATTGCTATAATCAAGAAAATAAATGTATCCATCAGCCCTAACAGTTTCCTCATGGCCCTTTGTAATACTTTTGCTACCTTCCTGCCCCTCTGCTCTTCCCCTCACCCCAGTCAACCATTGATCTGTTTTCTGTCACTATTGATGTTTGCATTTTCTATAAAAATGTATAGATGGAATCATAGAGCATGTAATTTTTTAGATTTGATCTTTATTTTTTAATTTTTTTTTTATTTCGGCATATTATGGGGGTACAGATTTTCAGGTTTCAATAAATGCCCATTTCCCCCCCCTCCCCCCAAAAGTCTGAGTCTCCATCATGACCATCCCCTAGATGGTGCACCTCTCACTCATTATGTATGTATATACCCGCCCCCCTCCCCCCTCCCACCTGCCCAATACGCTATTACTGTAGTACCTATGTGTCCACTTAGGTGCTACTCAGTTAATACCAGTTTGCTGGAGAATATATCTGGTGCTTGTTTTTCCATTCTTGGGATACTTCACTTAGTAGTATGGGTTCCAGCTCTAACCAGGAAAATATAAGATGTGCTATATCACTGTTGTTTCTTAGAGCTGAATAGTACTCCATGGTATACATATACCACATTTTATTAATCCATTCTTGGATTGATGGGCACTTGGGCTGTTTCCACAGCCTTGCAATTATGAATTGTGCTGCTATAAACATTTGAGTGCAGGTGTCTTTTTTGTAGAGTGTCATTGGATCATTTGGGTAGATGCCCAGCAATGGGATTGCTGGATCAAATGGTAGATTCACTTGTATCACTTTAAGGTTTCTCCATATTGCTTTCCACAGAGGTTGAACTAGTTTGTAGTCCCACCAGCAGTGTAGGAGTGTTCCTCTCTCTCCGCAACCACGCCAGCATTTATTGTTTGGAGATTTTTTGATAAAGGCCATTCTCACTGGGGTTAAGTGATATCTCATTGTGGTTTTGATTTGCATTTCCCTGATGGTTAGAGATGTTGAGCATTTTTTCATATGTTTGTTGGCCATTCTTCTGTCTTCTTTAGAAAAATTTCTGTTCAAGTCCTTTGCCCACTTTTTAATGGGGTTATTTGATTTTTTCTTCCTAATTTTCGCGAGTTCTAAGTATATTCTAGTTATCAGTCCCTTATCGGATGCATAGGATGCAAATATTTTCTCCCATTCTGTAGGTTGTCTGTTTACTTTCATGACTATTTCTTTGGCTGTGCAGAAGCTTTGTAGTTTGATCATGTCCCATTTATTTATTTTTGTTGCTGCTGTGATTGCCTTTGGGGACTTCTTCATAAACTCTTTGCCCAGGCCAATGTCTAGGAGAGTGTTTCCAACTTTTTCCTCTAGAGTTCTAATAGTTTCATAGCTTAGGTTTAAGTCTGTTATCCAGTGTGAGTTGGTTTTTGTGAGAGGTGAAAGGTGTGGGTCCTGTTTTAGCCTTCTACAGGTGGCTATCCAGTTTTCCCAGCACCATTTATTGAAGAGGGATTCTTTTCCCCAGTGTATGTTTTTGTCTGCTTTGTCAAAGATTAGATGGCTATATGAGAATGGTTTTATATCAGGATTCTCACATCTGTTCCACTGGTCAATATTCCTGTTTTTGTGCCAATACCATATTGTTTTAATTACTACAGCTTTGTAGTATAGTTTGATATCTGGCATATTAATGCCTCCCATTTTGTTTTTGTTGCCTAGAATTGCTCTTGATATTCGGGGTCTTCTTTGGTTCCATACAAAGCGTAAAATTATTTTTTCTATATCTGTGAAGAATGCTGATGGGATTTTAATAGGTATTGCATTGAATCTGTAGATCAGTTTGGGTAGTATAGACATTTTGATGATATTGAGTCTGCCGATCCACGAGCATGGTATGGATTTCCATCTGTTTACATCCTCTGCTATTTCCTTCCTCAGTGTTTCATAGTTCTCCCTGTAGAGGTCTTTTACGTCCTTGGTTAAGTATATTCCTAGGTACTTTAATTTCTTTGTTGCTATTGTGAAGGGAATTGAGTCTTTGATTTGGTTCTCAATTAGATTGTTGTTGGCATATATGAATGCCTCTGATTTCTGTGTATTGATTTTGTATCCTGAGACTTTACTAAATTCATTGATCAGTTCCAGGAGTTTCTTGGTTGAATCCTTGGGGTTTTCTAGATACAATATCATATCATCAGCAAACAGTGAAAGTTTGATCTCTTCTGCCCCTATTTGGATACCTTTGATTCCATTTTCCTGTCTGGTTCCTGTAGCCAAGACTTCCAGTACTATGTTGAACAGAAGTCCCTGTATATCTGTCAAAGCCCATAGAAAGAGTCCATTCCTTTTACTGCAGCATAGTATTCCATGACATGGATATTGCAGGTGATTTCTGTGAACCAAATCCTTAAAATAAATCTTTCTCTCTTGATCTATCAGTCAATTAATATATATGTCAAGAGATATAGATCTACTTTGTGTGTGTGTGTATGTGTGAGTGTATGTATTTCTTTTCATCATTTTAGCATAGAAGAAATGTGCTATTATTGTATCTGCATGCATATATATATATATATATATATATTTGTTGTTTTTTAACTTTCAGGTTCCTGGGTCTGTTTTAAGAAAAATCTAAACTACATTAATGTAATATGGAAATGGAGAGATTCTCTGACAATACTAGGTACATTTTTAATTTTTTTTTTTCAGGAATAAAAACTTCAAAAAAGAGTAACAATTTCTGTGCAGTTTGTGGATTTTCTGACAAAAGAAAGCAAAGTGATCACAAGTGATCAGAGTGGAGGTAACTCAGGAGTGAGAGTCAGGGTAGGTAGAGATGATTCAACATAGGCACAGCTCAGAGAGTTCTGGCTGCTTCCAAGAATCAGAATCTGTCAGAGTTTCAGAAATACTGTAAAGCTTAATATAGAAGATAATGACTCCCCAGATTGCCATGTAACAGTTTGGGGAAAGGAATAAACTATCATTGGGTTTGGAGGAGCTGAATAACTTTTACAGAGAATGGTAACCAAGATTTCTTTGAAATACATTAACCCAAAAAATGAATAAAAACATTTGTTTCATTTTAATGATTTTTCCAGGAATATTAAGAATGAGAAAATGTCATACCACTATGCTTTAGATTCACCGAGACCGAGACTTCAGTGAAAGTCATTTATTTGTGAGGTGATTCCAGGAAGCACCAGTGGAGGAGTGAATAATTTTAAAAAGAGCCTATAAAGAATGAACTGTGCCCAACTGGGACTCAACTTGCTGTTGAATCTTTGGTAGATAGCACAGAATAGGTCTTATAATTCCAATTATTTATGTTCATCAGTGGTAGAGGATTGCTTCTGATGGTTCCAAACCTTGTCCACCCTAAATAGGCATCCTGGTCTGTAGAGAGAGCCCTGAGGCCGTCGTTCTTGGAATTTCTCATTTATAGTTATAAATGTGCATGAATTCAGCTAGAATCACTCTAGGAAATCCTCCGCATAATGGATACGCTCCCACTCTACTTTCTTTTTTAGGAGTACCTATCTACTTATGATAATGAAAATATGTTACCTCTATGAGTCCAATAACTCTTTTGTTTTTTTCCTAGGCTACCAAAATGAGAAGTCCAAAATAACAAAGTGGCAGCTGTATCTGTAGGTTTGATGGAACCCTAACTATATTCACCAATAGAAGCATCCCCAACCCCAAATTATCTCCCCTTAAAAACTAGCACTTCTCAGTCTGCAGAGGCTAAAGTTGTAAGGACAGAAAAAAATACCTTTTCCAAATAAATCACTGGCAATGATAAGGAGAGCTACCTGTCAGATTCTCCTCCTTTATTTTCAGGCCCAATTTTTTCTAGCTGTCAGGGAGAATACTATGCAATGGCCATGAGTTCAAAGTATATACCATATCTTGAAGAGCAGCATCCCAACTGAGGTTTTCCCTAAGTTGGTACTTAAGTTATAAGTTAAATGTACCATCCCAATTAGGCCATTAGTGCCTAAGGGTTGTGGTATATACCAGTAAATGAATAGTAAATACCTAGAGACATGTGCTGATCACTTTACCTCCCTAATTTTAAATTGTGCCCCTTGGTCTGAGCATTTTTATGAGGAGCCCTCCATTGATAAATCACCCTGTGAGCTCTTGAATTAAAGTACTGGCCAAGACATCATGAACATGGAAGAAGTACTCATAAATGGAGTATATATCTAGTCTAATCAATTGCTTTGTGCCGTTGAATATTCTGGCCAATAGAACATGCCAGAAAAAACATTGTTCTAACCACTGCTGCAGCTGATTGTTGGCCAGCTGAGCAGGCATATGAGTGAGGCTATCTTAGATCAACCAATCCCAGCTGATCAGTCAGCTTGCCCCAGATGCATAAGCAAGTCTAACTGAGTTCAGCCAAACTTAATCCAGATCAGCAGAAGCATCCAGTTGACTATAGTGCAATAATAGATGGGTGTTGTTTCAAGTCACTAAATCTTAGGATAGCTTTTGGAGTAGTTTGTTATGCAGCAAAAGGTACATAATATAAATGGGAACCATCAGTCTAGTATTTAAGATAATGTGGGCTTTATATTCCACCTACAATGCTGTGTCGCTTCTGGTTTGCTAGGATGTGAGGCAGTATTAGACTTTCTGTGTTAAGTAGGCTATTGACACTGTCTCCTACAGTAATTTCTTTAAGAATTTATGAAAATTTACATGGAAATGATGTTAAATGTTATTTAAAATATAACCGAAATAAGAGTCCTTGTTATTGTTCAGCAATTATTTATAAAAATGCCTAAATTGAATTAAATCTAATTAAATCCATGGAAGTAGGCTGAGTTATCCACCATCAGAAAATGGTGAGATTTTAATCCAGATTTGTTTGACTTCACATGCCAGGATATCTCAAGTTAAAGTCATCTGTAATCATTTCCATTATGTTAACTCATGCAAGAAATATGAAGACTAAGCCTTTTTCTAAAATAACTTTGAAATAAATGTAGTTTGCCCAGATTTCAGATAGTAAACTAATTTCAGACACTTTGCTTCAGCCAGTGGCTGAAAATATTTTTAAAAATTAGATCTAAAGATAAAAGGTACACGCATTCAAATGTAGGTTCTTATCCATTTATCATTTAAACTGCATTATTTTGCTAAAGAACAAAATTCTTAAGAAATGTCTTCAAAGTGCATAATATGGATGGTGTATATGTTTGAAATAATTTTTAAGAGAGAATAAAAGTAAAGAAAATACTCTTATTCAAACAAGCTTGCTCTGAATCGAGAATAGAGAATCTCTAGAATATAGATAGATGAATAATGATATTTAGGTAGCTAGATGAGAAAAGATGATGGAATAACAGAGATAAATAGACAAAAGAAGAGAGAAAAAGAAAGACATATGGATAGGTACACATACATACACACAAAAACAAACACATATGGTGGATTAATCTGTTTAGTGTTGCTATAAAGAAGTATCTGAGGATGGATAATTTATAAACAGAAGAGGTTTATTTGGCTCACAGTTTCACAAACTGTACATAACAAGTGTGGCACCAGCATCTGCATCTGGTGAGAGCCTCAGGCTGCTTCCACTTATGGCATAAGGTGGAAGGAAGCCATTGTGTGCAGAGATCACACAGTGATAGAGGAAACAAGAGAGAAAGGATAGGTAACAGACTTTTTTAATAACCAGCTCTTGGAGGAACTTTCCTAGGAACTAATAGAGTGAGGACTCATTCAGAGACCTCTTTTCCAGGGAGGTCATTAATCTGTTCATGAAGGATCTGCCTTCATGACCCAAACAGTTCCTATTAGGCCTCACCCTCAACAGTGGAGATCAAATTTCAACCTGAGATAAGGAGGGAAAAACAAACAAACTATAGCATATGACTATCACAAGAATGCTTAAGAGAATGATTAAAAAAAGAGAGAAATCAGCAAATATGTGATTGGTTCTGCAGTTGAACAGCCAGCTTCGGTGCTTTTCAAACTCAGTTCCTTATCTCTTTATTTTGCTTCTTCAGAGTTAGTGAAAGTTTCTGCTGACTTTGCTTTTACTTTTCTCAGAGGGGACCAAACATAGGAAAAAGTGATTATGTTGGGGGAAAAAAGAGAAATTTAATGAATAAGAACCTGTCTTTATAATTTGGGCCATTTCATCATATCCTTAAGTTTCTACTTGTTCTGATTTCTTTAAATCCATGAAAGATGGAAACAACGCATCCATTTATTATTTTAGTTCCTAAATTGTGCCAGATATTATTCTGATAATTGGGAATACAGACGTAAAGAAAACAAAATGCCTGACCTTAATGAACTTACATTCTAATGGGAGATACATAAGTGAGTAAAGAAAAAGTATATAAAATACATTGTCAGGTAGTGATATTAAAAAAAAAAAAGCAGGGTAAGAACTGAAATTGTATTAAATATGCCATCAGGGAAGGGGAAAATGGTAATGCAACAGTTGATCAAAAATTTGAAAAAAGTGAAGTAGAAAACCAAGATAATGTATAAAGGAATTATGTTCTAGAAGGAGGATGCAGGGAGGACAAAAGTCCTGAGACAGATGACTGCTTAGGATCTTTTTGGAAGAGTTAAATGGCCAGTTTGCTTAGAGTAGAGAGAATAAAGGGAGACAAATATGAAACATATCTGTAAGGAAGTCAAAACCAAGATGATATGTGACTCTCTACTGACAGTAGAAATCCATGTTGAGATTTTGAATTCTATTCTGAGTATGACAGAAGCCATGTGAGAATTTTGAGCAAAGGAGTGAGATGATGTAACTCATATTTTATAAAGATCACTGTAGTTTCTGTGTAGAGAATAAAATGAATGAGAGCAAGAATATAAAAGGGAAGAATAATCAGGAGCATACTGAAAAGCCTAAATGGAAGATAGTTTAAAATGGGACTATAGGTGGTGAAAATGGTCAGATTATGGATATATTTAAAAATAGAGCTGATAACATATTTATTCTCAGATTTCTATCATGTGCATAGCCATATTGATATTTTCTGGGAAACTGATAGCCTGCTATTTCCCTAACTGATTTGACAGATTTAGTAATTGTCTTGATATATCTCCAATAATTTTGTATGATAGCAGGTGGCATATCTTAAATAAAATATACAGGATGAAAGAGCTGTCGAGCATCTCTTTGAAATAGAAACAACACATTCCTTCAATTGAAAATACTGACATGGCAGAGAAGAGTAAAGTGGCTACACAAGGGAGAACACAGCACAGAGGTGGTCAACGCTGTTTCTCTCATCCTGTGTTGGGCAATCCTTTTTCTCACTAGGGAAATAAGTTGCTGGCAGTAGAACTTGATGAGTCTGTGATCAAGAGTAGATTTCCCTAAATTTGAATCTCAATGCTTTCTTTGAGAACTAGTGAGAATGCAAATCAACAGCCAGTTAGATAGGGCTCCACTGGGAAGAGGAAATGCTAAACTACCACATCTCCACAACCCTGTGGTAGCTGCTGCTTTCCAATGAATCAAGGGATGTCTATACCTGAGGAAGGGTACTTCCCACTCACACCATCCTAGAATCTCAAAAGTTAAGTACTAGGTATTGCCTTGGGGATTATTTATCCATTTTTTTTTTCAAAATGGTAATTGCTATACATTTGAGAGTTAAATGGTAGCAGAGCCCATGAATCAGCAAGATTTCCTTTGAAAAGTGAATTTTAATGCATAAAGATTTAACTAAGAAAGAGTTGGGGATGGTGAGTTGTTGGGATTGATTTCTATCTAAAACATCAGTGGAAACATTTTTTCTGGGGAGGTTCTTATTCCTCGCTTTGGCCAGAGCCACCTTCATCCCTTCATTTTTAGGAGGAGTATGAAAATGTAGATCAGAGTTGCCAAACTATGTTTATCCTTTAAGCAGCCCTAGATATGCTTTATCATGAATTTAGAAAAAATAAAAATAAAACATTAGGAATTGGTCAAGAAGTTCTGAGCAAAAGAATTCCCCTGAAATTTAATATTTAGCATTGAGTAATTATTCTAAATACCTATTTTTGTGAAAAATAGGAAGAGGAGGCAGATCATTAGGTAGTATATCATAACAACCTAAATTTCTTACAAGTTAACAATGATAAATGAAAGAAATGATTATGTCTTTGTTATCTGAACAGTCACTTCTCCATTGAGGCTAAGATGCTCATTACTATTGGAAATTGCAAAAAGGATATTTCTTAAAGTACTTTTTTGTGTAATTCCCTTTTTCAGTTCAAGTTCAGCCTCTGGATTGTGAGAACCACCATGTACCTTTAAAATATATCACATCACAGGAATATCAAAATGAGACTTTAAGGTATGTTAATTTATTCCTTACCCCATATTTATTGCAAAATATTTGGTTTGTTTTAGATGATTATAAATGGTCTAATATCATGACTTTTGCTGTAAGTATGGTTGCCAGATTTAGCAAGTAAAAATGCTGGATTAAAAATAAAATTTGAATTTCAGATAAACAACGAATACATTTTTACTATCAGTATGTCTCCAATATTGTATGGGGCATAGTTCTACTAAAATAATTGTTGTTTACCTCAAATTTAAATTTAACTGGATATGTATGTTGTTTTCAAATTTGGCTGCCCTAGTTATGAGGCAAAGTAAATTTTGAAGAAGTTATTTTAGCAAATCAGATAAACAACAGACATTTGTAACTAAAAGGTGTTGTGTGACATAAAGAAGACCTGAGTGGCCCTGGGTTACCTAGATCATGGGGGAAAAATAAGGTTAAGGACCTAAGTAATCCTCTGGAAGTTTACTTTTATTTATACTATATTTTTTATCTAATACATCTTCTTTACTTATTTCAATTTGAGGTAATCCTCCTATCTGACACACCAAAATTAAGCTATTTCACTGTTCACAATACAAAATTTGAAATGTCTAGATGTGAATGATTTCATAACAGCTTTATGCAAATTCAGTCATTCAATATAATTGTCAATAATCACAACATTTGACATTACAATTGAAGAACTTATAAATATCAATTCATTCTTGATAATTTCTTTGTATTAGTTGTCTACTCATGCACACCAAGAATTATGTATCCAAATAATGTACATCATTTCACATCACTTAATAACTCCAACATTTTAAGGTATTAAATCCATTCAACATATTAAGATAATAAGTTCCACAGGATTTAGTGTTCTGTCCAAGATTTCACAGTTAGTGAATGGTAGAGAAGAATTAATATGACTATTCTTTGACTCTGATATTCAAGTTGATTCCTCTACACTGAAGTTTAATATAGAAGGTGAAAATGAAAATGCTTAGATATGCCATTGGAAGGTGCTTTTTGAAAAGCTGAATATTTAAAAATATTTCAAAAACTTTAATTAGATAGCTAATAGGAAAAAATATTACTTTACTAACAATTTCTTTGAATTTTTCTTTTTATGAAGGATAGTGTTTTCTTTGTATTTATTTTGAATTTAGTTGTCATTGCTTTTAGTGTTGAAAAAACAAAGTACTCATTCTTAGATTTTCCCTCTTGAATTTTCCCTCTAGGGGGAAAATAATTGATTGTATTTTCTTGCAGTCTTCTATCATATACAAGACTTACCCCAGTTCTTACTTTGAATGAGCCTTCAATTCAGAAATACTACTTCAGTGTAAAAAATAACAAATATAGTTTCCCAAAAGGCATGGTAATCAATTACATAGCTGGGTGGCTATTAAGGGTGGGGAAGGCTATTGTCATTCTTTTTTTGTTTGTTTGTTTGTTTGTTTGTTTGTTTGTTTGTTTGTTTTTGAGACAGAGTCTCACTCTGTTGCCCTGGCTAGAGTGCTGTGGCATCAGCCTAGCTCACTGCAACCTCAAACTCCTGGGCTCAAGCAATTCTTCTGCCTCAGCCTCCCTAGTAGCTGGGACTACAGACTACATGCATGTGCCAACATGCCTGGCTATTGTTTTTATATATATTTTTAGCTGTCCAGCTAATTTCTTTCTATTTTTGGTAGAGACGGGGTCTCGCTCTTGCTCAGACTGGTCTTGAATTCCTGAGCTCAAATGATCCACCCGCGTTGGCCTCCCAGAGTGCTAGTATTACAGATGTGAGCCACCACACCGGGCCGCTATTATCACTCTTCTACGTACTCTTTACAACTTGTCCATTAGTTCTTAAGATTTAACTCTCAAATTTCACAAGTTTTGTCTTGAAATCTATAGAGAGAAAAAAATACTTTTGGTAAGATAGTATTTCTATACCATCCAAATTTACAGTTGGGAAGCATGAACAATTTCAAGATATGGATTTCACTTGTGACAGAAAGTGTACATGCATGAAATATCAGTTAGGGGGTATAAAGCAATTAAATTTAGGTTGCAAGAACTCAAAACTAAATCTTACACCTGCACAAATACAATTCCATCTGGATCTGCTAGTCTCTGTCCTACAGAATAGAATCAATCTATTATCAAATAAGCAAGACTCTGCAGGAGTATAGGTCCTTCTCCAGATAATAGCCCAAGTTGTGCAGTGTCAATGCTACGTCCTCTGTTGATGTTTCAGGGATTCAGAAAACAGTATCCCAAAATGAAAACCTCAGAAGCAAAAGTTTTTTGCTGACTTTTCTCCTCCCCTCCTGTCCATTAGTTCTATCCTTCCCTGAGGCTGGCCCAAGGCAGGTCATAAAAACCAGAACCCCTTTTCCCCAAAGCCAGACTCTCTGCCTTTCTGCATAAAAACTGGCCATAAATAAATTGTATGACATACTTTGTTTGACTGTAGGTCATTAGACCCCCAGTCCAGAGAGGGTCCTGCCCCATCCTCAGAAGAAGGAATGCTGCACAAAGACCAAGAAAAAGTCTACAGATAGGCTTTGCTGGGTTTCCCTACTCAGTCAATTAATATTACATTATATCCTTCTTATTCAATCATATTTCTACACTGCTGTCCATATTTTGTTGATAATGAACAATTTCCCCTGAATTATTAGATCATCATTCTAAAGTCTCCCATGTTCAAATTCAATAAATTTGTATGTCTTTTCTCCAATTAATCTGCCTTTTGTGAATTGATTTTTTTAAAGCAAATTTTCAGAAAAAGAAGAAGAGAGTTCCCTTCACTCCTACAATTTTACATTCTGGGCATGACTGACACATGAAGACTTACTATGTATCTGATTCTTTTCAATTTTGCTGTATCTAGGGATATGCTTACTTGCTAAAAATATACATGAACAAGAATTTTCTTTCTTTCACTAACAATTATAAAAATAATTCACATGAGAAAGCACATTTAGAATTCTAATAAAATTAGACACAAAAAATTGGATATCTTTCCCCAAAGTCACATTTTTAATAGATTTTTTAAATAAAATTCTTGAATTTGACTAAACATTGAAAAATCTATATAACAATACATTTTAAAAATTAGGATTGTGTGATAGTGTTCATATTGTAACTCCTCTTTTCTTAAGTCTAAAATTTTAGATATGCTTTAAACATTTTTTTTAATAAATTTTTAAAAAAAGAATATCCTAGAGCATTGCTTTCTTAGTCATATGAACTCCTCATTCCAGGAGTTTATTGACCCACACAAAGGTCGCTCAAGTTCAATCCCTGTCCATGCCAGGGAGAAGTGTGCTGATTCTAGTTGCCCGTGGAGTGCTCAAGCAGGCCTAATGCTGCTCCGTTTTAGCATATGCCCCACACTGGGGAGTGCTGGTGAGCAGGAGGCTTACAGTCTGAGCACCCCTAGGTCCACTGCAGGTCCTCTAGGAGAAAGGTGTGGGCCCCACTCTCTGTGGAGGCCTCGGTGTGGTGGGCAAACCAACAGAGGGGAAATAGCTGCTGTTAGAGTTCAATCATCTCTCTCAGCAGTGGTGGGCAGGGGAAGGGCAAGGGAAGAAGAGTCTGAATGGAGGAGAGCCAGCACACTAGCCCTCTTCGTTCCTCTCCCTGGAAAGTAGCCCACCTGGAATATTCCAGCTCTGGGATCACACAGATTCCCTGGGACTCACTGCAGTCTTGGCAGGAGTTGTAAACTGTGAGAACAGGTGATGTGTAAACTGAAAGGCTGTAGCTTCCTGGGGCGGACAAATGCACACTACAGGTGGAAAAGCAATATGGTGCTCACCATCTTGGTTCTGGTCCATAGTGATGGGGAGCAACCCCGAAGGGGCTGGAAGCCTGATGCTTTATTTTCAAGAATCTCCCAGTTCGGGCCGGGCGCGGTGGCTCACGCCTGTAATCCTAGCACTCTGGGAGGCCAAGGCGGGCGGATTGCTCAAGGTCAGGAGTTCAAAACCAGCCTGAGCGAGACCCCGTCTCTACCATAAAAATAGAAAGAAATTAATTGGCCAACTAATATATATAATATAAAAATCAGCCGGGCATGGTGGCTCGTGCCTGTAGTCCCAGCTACTCGGGAGGCTGAGGCAGGAGGATTGCTTGGGCCCAGGAGTTTGAGGTTGCTGTGAGCTAGGCTGACGCCATGGCACTCACTCTAGCCTAGGCAAGAAAGCGAGACTCTGTCTCAAAAAAAAAAAAAGAATCTCCCAGTTCAGTGGTGGCAGCAGCTTTGGACTTGTGGGGGGGTAGAAAAGCTCTCCAGCAGTTTTGGAGCCCACTGACTGTCAGAGTGTAGGGGAAGGAGAAATGAAATCTCGATCTCTCAACTTATCTCTCCACCAGGCTCCAAGCTTCTCTGAGATTGATGTCTGTTGATATCTTCTTCTTGTTCTGCTCTGCAACTTCTTCCCATGAAATCTCCAGTAGGTTCTAGCACTTTTCCCTCCAGATTACACCTGAGCTGTATTTTTTTCCCACTTCTCCTTTATCTGAAACCTTTCCTTCAGTCTTGGACAATCTGGTGACTGATGTCTTTAGTCAGCCATCGTCCTTCCTCCTCCTCCTCCTCTGAGCAAATTGGGATTAATTAAATGCTACTCAAGAAATCATAACTGCTGTCTATAGAATTGATCATAAAGGAACCCTCACTATTCTCAAGATTTTCATTCTTGAGCGAATGATCTTGAACCTGATGATCACTCAGTATGGATCTTTGTGAATAATTTGTGCTCCGTGAATGAATTGAATCATTAGAAAGAGGTCTTGCAGGTTTATAAATTATTATCTATATATGATAGTTATCTAAAGAAAGTTTTAGACTATATTAGTACATGTTCCAGGAACTTTTGAAAATGAACAAATGAATTGAAAGAAGTACTCTTTGATATATGATCCTGGGATTGATTGTAAAATTTAAGAGCAATCACATTATTTTTGTATTGTTCACAATATATTACCACAAACTTAGTGGCTTAAAACAACACCTATTTTCTGTAAGTTAGAAGTTTGGGTGCAGTTCTGCTGGATTCTGTGCTCAGAGTCTCACACTCAAGGTGTATGCAAGGCTGGGTTTTTTTCTGGAGGTTCTGGGGAAAAATATGTTTCCAAGCTCATTAATGTAGTTAGCAGAATGTAGTTTCTTTTCAGCTATAGGACTGAAATTGTCATTGCTGGCTATCAGCCAGGGCTGCTGTTAGGTCCTTGGGTAATTTGCAACATTTCAATTGAGATGGAACCAAGCCAACATGACAGACAAATGGGAAACTTGCCAAAGACATGTAGGTGTACACATTATTAAGTGCATTATTTAAAACTCCCCGTGCTTTCTTTTTTCCCTCTGTAAATTGGACAGGATAACACTGTCTATTTTTAAGGGTTGATGTGAGGATTCCTATGTGTAAAGTTAGAGGAGCCTGAGCAGAGCCTGGCACAGAGGTAGTGCTATAGAAATACATGCTATTCTGAGACATATGTGCCATTAATTCTAGTTATATAGGGATAGATAAGTGACAAAGGGGCAGCAGAGTACACAGAATAAACAAGATGAAGTTAAGGAAAGAACCATGTTACGTGTGCTATATATTTTATTTTACTGAATACAGATAAATGAAGCAAAATACATGTATAGATGCAAGATATCCTATTATTTAAAACCATAATAATTCAGGACTCGTCCTGAAAAAAAAATAGGATACTTTTATTTACTTACTAAAATGATTTTGACAGGTGGCATCAGGGTAAACAAATTACATTGTTTACAGTTTTCTCATTCAGGCTCTTTTAAAATAATAGGAAGCATTATAATTATTTTCAGTATGTTGTGTCAGTGGAGAATTTACATGATATAAAAACTTTGTACCTAAGGTAAAAATGTATCAATATGTTCTATGAGACTACTTCAAAATAACACAATTTGCTTTGCATAAAAGGCAGCCATTATGATGGACTAGTTCTACCCCAGTGGTTTTGTACAGGCCAATCTCATTATAGGCAGCACTTATAAGTACAAGTGGCAAGAGTAAGGTAAAGTGGTGTTAAATCACATTTAAAAAATAGATTATACTTAATAAAGTTCTTGTTAATTAGTGATAATTATGAATTATTATTTAATTCTGGAACTCACATAAATTTGGTATATAAAGAACTGATTCATCCAGCTATCAAAAGACCTGATAACAGTAGAGTTAGGCAATTGGCTTTGTTAATTTTTTAGAAAAAGTAAATTTAAATGTAATTTATGTTTCATTTTCCACTTACAACCACTAGCTGATAACCATATTTAGGCCTCAAAGAGCAGAAGAGCTGTTCTGAGTCATTCAATCCCCAAATCTCTGATGTGACTAATTTAGGAAGGGGAAAATGATCTAACATTAAATTACCAATGCTCTTTGACAAGCATCTTAGGAAACAGGACCATGAAAATGTTTCAAGAATATATTTCTTTACTACAAAATCTAGGCCTTTCTGAGACTGTAAAAGAATTATGATGTTTACCATAAGCTGAATAAGAGACCAACACACAAAGTTGAGTTTCATTGTTGTTTTGTTTGTTTTTTTTCTTCTTTTTTTTTCTGAGAGACTTCTCTCAGGATTCTATTTAGTCAGCTACAGGAGACTGGAAAGTTTAATTACCCAAGATGAAAATGTACGTGAAGATGAAAATGTTACGATATTTAGGGTGGAATATTCCAAATTCATTGTGGAATTAAAACTTAAAACGAAGTTGATTAGTAGTGGAGACACTAGGGCAAAGCATACAGGTCAAAGGCTTACAAGAATATCCAGTTGCCCAGGTTGGGACCAAGTCTCATTGTACTGGGGTCTCAGGCTATAAGTTGTTATTGCTGCATCAACACTAAGGGAAGATCCAGGTAAACTAAAAAAATTATGCTCAGTAGAGCAACTATCTAAGAAGTAGGTGGAAGTGCAAACCAAGTGAAATAAAAGCTGGAAAGAATATTGAAATTAGATGATTTGTTGGTAGCTATCTCCACTAAGGTCCAGCGTCCAGAGGGTGTGTGTGGTAGCTGAGCTTTGTATAGAAAGATGGCACTATCCATTCATACTTTATAATTATGATAAGGATGGTGATATTAACATTAACAGCAATTGCCTTGAAATGACTGCTTAATAGATATGAGGCATTGTGATGATGCCCTTAGTTCAGATAGGAAACATTGTGATATGTACTTATCTTTAGTTCAGATCAACAGCGATTATTATTCCCACTAAGAAATGAGAAAAGGTAAGAGCTGTAGAGACCAACTTGCCTATGGTCTAGTAAAAATGGTTAAACACTGGGTTTATATGGAAATCTGGAAAGCTACAGTCCTAGTTTGACTTTCTTTATGTCTATCATATGCACACTTAAAGTCTTCAATTGTTGTTAATAAAATTCAGAGAATGAGAAAGAATGATGGATGTTTCCAATTAAAGAGTCCTGAGTTTATTTTCATGTTCTGTCACTTGCTGGTGATATGACATTGGTCAGCAAAGATATCCTCCAGGCTGGGCATGGTGGCTCACGCCTGTAACCCTAGCACTCTGGGAGGCCGAGGGCAGATCGTTTGACCTCAGGAGTTCCAGACCAGACTGAGCAAGAGTGAGACCCCATCTCTACTAAAAAAAGAAAGAAATTAGCCGGACAACTAAAACTATATAGAAAAAATTAGCCGAGCATAGTGGCACATGCCTGTAGTCCCAGCTACTCAGGAAGCTGAGGCAGGAGGATCACCTGAGCCCAGGAGTTTGAGGTTGCTGTGAGCTAGGCTGATGCTATGGCATTCTAGCCCAGGCAACACAGCAAGACTCTGTCTCAAAACAAATAAACAAACAAAAAAACCAAAGATACCCTCCAAGCCTCATCTTTATCATCTATTAAAGGATATAATGATACTTAACATCAAAAATTTGATATCATGCATGTAAATATCTGATATCATTATGATCATCATCATTATTATTCCTTCCTTTTTATTATCTTCCTCCTCCTTTTGTGACATCATAATTTTTATCAAACATTATAGAAAACTATTGTCCTTTTAAAATTCTTCTCAATACTAGATCCTTATTGATCATTAACAAAAAAAGGTCTCAATTTTTTTACATTATTAGTACTGAGTATGTGGTTTAATTTTTCCATCATATAATATGACTTTCCCAAAAGCAAAAGTTATACCAACAACCTGACACAAATTAAAGACTGATTACTTTTAACTTGTTTCAGTAAGATTAATGTGTAGATCCAGTACATCAACTAAAGGGCTGTCAAGATCTTGCATCCTGTATCTTTCTTCTTTCCAGTGTGTTCTGTAATCACTGATAGTTTGACTTCTAGCTTCTTTCTTCTTTCCAGTGTTCTATAATCACTGATGGTCTGACTTCTAGCATCTAGGGCAGAATGAAGAAAGAAGATTGTTGCTTTGAGGATGAGTGTCATGTAAACTAGTGATTTCTAGAGTTTTCACTGTTTGAAAAATCTATGTGATTCCTGCAGACCTGAAAGGTTGCTACTCAAAATGCCAGGTGGCTATTTATTTATTTGTTTATTTTTTCCATTTAAAAACTGGAATACAATTGCTGGTGAATAAGAAAGAACAAGAAATATTTGGGAGTGACTTGCCACAATGCTTTGATTTGCAACACCAGTAGCATGACAGGAAATTGGGAGATGGCATTAGAAGATGATCTGCAAGATAGAAAAGGTTTAGAGCATTTATGACTCCTATTCCTTATCATTTGTTTAATCTCCTAGTGTCTCTCCACTTTCCATGTGAGCCAATATTTGAAAAGGCTTTGTAGACTATCACAAGTAAACTTTGCATTCTCTTAAATTCATAAAATGCACCATGTGATTTTCATTACATTTTTTTATTTCAGTTATCCATCCTTATTGTGGTAGGCAAGATAATGATACCAAATATGCCCAAATTCTAATTCCATGTAAAGGTGTTATTTAATATGGAAAAAAAGACTTTGCTGAGATGAATCTTGAGAAGATTAATGGAGATTATCCAGATGCACCCAATGTAATCACAAGTCTCTTTATAGGGGAAAAAATGAAAATAAGAGAGTCAGCGAGAGAAGGTGAGATGATAAAACAGGTTGGAGTGATGCAGGGCCATAAGCCAAGGAATGAGGGAAGCCTCTAGAATTGGAAAAGGCCAGGAGATGGATTTTTCTCTAGAGCTTCCAGAAGGAATGCAATCCAATTTAGACTTATAAACTCCAGAACTGTGTGACAGAAATGTGTGTTGTTTTAAACCACTAAGTGTGTGGCAATTCATCACAGCAGAAATAAAGTTTACCTGGAATGGGATGCTGCTATAATAAATACCTAAAAATGTGGAAGTGGCTTTGGAATTGACAATGAGCAGAGGCTGGAAGAATTTTGTGAAGCAGAATAGGAAATCGCCAATGATTTATATCTATGTAAATATAGACAAATGTATGTATTATGTATGTATGTACATATACATATATAATATATATAATAAGTATTACGATCCTATTTAGATTACAAGATTTTCCAGATTACATTTTCTATTTTTTTAAAAAATGTTTACTGAAATTATATATTATAAACATATATGTGTTCCCTATAATTGGAATACTGAATATGTGCCAGCCAGATTCATAAGAATTTTACATATGTATGTATAAGTATTTTACATGTATATGTATATTATGTATAGGCAGATGATCCTCGACTTATGATGGTTTGACATAACAGTATTAAGTCTTTTTGGCTTTACAATGGGTTTATATGCACATAATTCCATCAGAAGTCAAGGAGCACCTGGACATATTTTTTACTAATAATGGGTTTATCAGGATATAACCCTATTGTAAGTTGAGGAGCATCTTCATATGTGTGTGTATGCATATATATACACACATATATATAATTTATCCTTCACCATACCCTGTGTAGTAATGACAATTACATCCCTATGTGTCATGAGAAAACTGAAGACTTGGAGAAATTAACTACCTTCCAAGTATATAGCCAGTAAGCAACGATGCCAGAATGTGAACTCTTGCTTTGTTAATTGCAGAGACCATGATGTTAATTGCTATGTTATACTACTGTTAATCATTCTGCTTAATAAATAAATGTCAATTTTAGTTGATTATTAATAAGTAATATTTGGCCTGATATTAATATAATATTTGGAAATTTTATAAGTCCACTTTTAGGTGAATTACCTTGCTCAAGAATACACTAGTATGTCACATTTCCTTGCATTGATTTTTATTTCAAGCTTATTGAACACCCAAGTGATATATTCACAGGTATCTTCTTGTCCCCCTCCTACACACAAACATACTCTCTCTATTGCTGTCTCTTAAAATTTTTATTTAAAATAATCTTGAAAATCATATATTTAAAGATCATCTTCTGGCAACCTCAGTTCTCCAGATTGTATCTCTAAATATAAACAGTCACTGAAAAGTGATTATGAGCAATCACACTAATTTTCACAGTTTTAATTTTCTACCATTGAGTTTTGAGAGTGAGGCTGAGGGTCAATATTATGCAATTACTGGCTATGTGGCTGAAGCACAAAACCATACTTTAAAGGCCAATATGTAAAGGGAAGTGGCAGAATTTGTGAGTAAATTCAGCTGCTGCCTACCTTCCATAGCTCAGAATATTTTTCATATATATATATATATATAGAGAGAGAGACATTTTGCTATGTAAATAATTTATTCTATTTGAGATGGTAATTCTTTATCAGAGAGGAAAGAAATAATAGCATTGGTAACATACATACTTTTAAAGATATATAGGGAAAGCAATATTTTATCTGTCCACTTTAGGCTTTTTATTTTCCCCATTATACCTGAAAAGGAAATTACCATAGGCAGATCAACAGGAGAAAAACATACAAATGTGTTTAATATAAGTTTAACCTGGCATAGAAGCTTTCATAAAAAATGAAGACCCCCAAAGATACAAAGTTGAACACTTATATACTGAAATAGACAAAGATTAATAGTTTATGAAAAATAAATTAATTTATAAGAGGAGGCTTAAAAAATAAGAGATATTTTAACAAGATCTGTACAGAATTCTCTTGGTCTCAACTTCCAATATTTACTAAGAAGAATACTGCTTCCCTTCTAGTATAGGGGGGGTATCGTTCACATGGGGAATTTCATCTCCTGCTTTTAAGAAATGGAATTTCAGAATGATCTTGTGTCTACTGTTTTTCAAGTGTCTTTAACTCAAAATTGTCATTATGCCCAGAATGTCATATTTTTAACTACTTAGGATACATATTATGAGGTATTTCCTGAGAACACCAAGGATCAACTATATTTCCCACTGAAAATAGTTTAATAAACTATTAATATTTTTAAAGTTAATTTCATGTAGGTGGAATACATTTTTATTAGGAAAAGCCTTTTAGTAATTTGATTATATCTTTAGACAGTCATCAAGATATATCCTAATTGGAAAGTACATTACTACTTATTTTATATTAACTTATAAAAGTTACGGTTTAGGAAAATCCCTCAGACCAAAATTTGGAGGCAGAGGAAAACCTGACATCTGAAATAAACATATGCATAATAGAAGCAATTTTACAATGAAGTTAGATTTACCTTTTCTAGAGAAATTATAAGGATGCCAATGACTGCTGCAAGAAATCTGGTGTCCAGATGCAGGTTTCCTATTGTTAAGTTTAAAATGCCCCTTGACAGTGGCTGATTGCAAACGATTGTAGAAGGCTGATAATGGCAATGAGTTAACTTAGGACAGAAATCCTCCTGTCAGCCAGCCACTTTCATTTGTTTATATCATACTGTGTCCCTCCCGGGGTCCAAACATGACAGAAAAAAATTACTTCTAAGAGAGACCATTTTCCTGAATTTAAACTAAACACCATATGAACAGACAGGATTTCTCACAAGTATATTGGTCTCTCAGCCAGGTGATGGTGTTGAAATTTATCTCTCAGAAGAAACTGACTGGTTACTTCAATACTGATCTCTTCCTTCTGTGAGCAATAGCATTTTCTGATATCCAACAATGTATATTTAGGTCGTGTTTTCTTCTTGAAGCTATTTTGTGTTCAAGTCTGAGTGCTATCTTGCAAAATTAGCAAATAAATAGTGTGTGTGTTTGAGAGAGTGTGTGTGTGCGTGTGTTTTACATGCAAGCAAGACAGGGTTACCTTGGGTATGTAAGACTTCCATGTCCTCCCTGAAAATGTCTTACAATAACTTCTGACCTGAGAGGCAATGTGACATAAGGGAAGGAATGCGGACAAAAAGGTTAGAAAACCTGGACTCTAGGCTAGGCTCAATGTATAGCATATTGTTCCTTATCCCCCTCTTTATCTACACCTCTCCCTACCAACTGGGAACTTTGGTTTTACATCTATAAAATAAAGGTTTTGAACCAGAAAGTCTATTCTACATCAAACAACATGTGAGTTGCATCAACAAACAGCTACCCTGAGAGACATCGTACATTTCTTTCAGGTTTTCTCCAGCCCCTGCTGGAATATGCACAAATTACCTGCTGTGTGTATTCTTTGGGGGTATAATACACATTATTGATCTGTAGTGCTAGCAAGCACACTTGTGAATACATAAAAACTAACAGAATTTATAAACTACCTGTTCTTCTTTACCATATTGTATCTCCTACAAAATAAGATGAACTCTCAATTTTCTATGCTATGACTTGAAGCAAGAGTAAATTTTAACAAAGAAAATTGCTCACAGATACAAATGTGCCTTCCTTGATCTTAGGGGTCTCATTGATCTTAGCTGCTCATTGGTAAGAATTGTAAGCTCCAATAAAGCTGTGTCTCTTTGTTCTATATCTCCAAAAGCTTATCTTGACCGATTTGCCCTGAAAAGTGCTTTGCACATAAATATTATTCAATAAGTTTTCACTGACTTGATTTTTCTATTGATTGGTTGGTAATATCAGTAATGACAATAAAGCAAAGTAATAAAGTAATGCTTAATACTGGGAGCACTCTGATATCCTCCAGTAGAGAACTATTTGAAAATGTTATATGTAGGATCAATCTTAAAGTATAAAGAAATCCAAGTTGACCTTGTCATTTGTTGACTTTGTCATTCTCCCTACTCTTGTATCATTGCTGTGTACAGTACAGGTAAGAAAGCAGATGGTTTGAAATCACAGCTAAATCTATATCAACTGTGAAACAGAACTCCCTAATGACATGTATAGTGTTGAAGCACTAACTTTCCATCACTCCAGCCTGTTAACAGTTCAACCAAACAATTTCACACAAGTGGAACAAGTAGAATAATTGCCTATGAGGATAACAGAATGTAGAATATAGGAAGACATAAACTATTTCCTAAATGAAATATAAGCTCTTACATTCTATGAAAATTATGGAATGGCCTAGTCTGATATAAGCATACAGCATATCTTCAATGTATGAAATACTAATTATCCAAAATCTAAAAGAATGTATTATACAAACTGACTTTTTTCATAAACTAGACAGTAAGAATTTATAATGGTTTCTCAGAGGTCTGTAAGATCTTAAAGTGTACTGGGAAATAAAAAGAGTAAAATAGATTTGGTTTTGTTTCCAAATTAAATGTCTTTCATTGAATGCTAAAGTTTAGTGACTATCAATCTATGAATTATGTTTAATCAGCAAACACTTATTAATTATCTCCATGATAAAAGTGGAAGGTCTTCTGAGAGATACAAAAATAAAGAAGATTATTTTTCTTCAAGTTTTTTTATTATTAAAATGACTCAGTGCACAAATATTCCATAATATTCTTAGCTTTCCTCAAATAAGATCAACATACTGGGTGATAATAAATCTCATTATGTGGTGTTGAAAGAGACCTTTAAATGATATTCCTAAAGCAAAGTTTTAAAAATATCTCAAATGGATTAAAAAAATCATACAGGGAATAAGTATTTTCAATGGTACCTATTTTTTTCTGAATTAATTACAGATTTATACATTTGGTATTAAAAGCATTTCATTAAAAAAAAAAAAGCATTTCATACGATAACATCAACCTACTTACTTTTGCACCATTGTCTCCCACGCCTCTGTGTTTATGCCACTAACAAATTTAAATGCTATTTTTCTACTTTCTAAATACATTCTGTGCTTTTTCTCAAACCCTAAGTATTGAGGTAAGAATATATACTTTGGAGGACTATTCCAAATAATTGCAATTAATTTGAACAATCTAAAACAGTGGTCCCCAACATTTTTAGCACCAGGGACTGGTTTCATGAAAGACAATTTTTCCATGGACTGGGAGTGGGCAAGATGGTTTCATGGTTTCCGGATGATTAAAGTGCACTACATTTATTGTGCACTTTTTATTTCTACTATGGTTACACTGTAATATATAATCAAATAATTACACAACTCACCATAATGCAGAATCAGTAGGAGCCCTGAGCTTATTTTCCTGCAACTAATACCACCACTGATCTGACAGGAGACAGAGCTCAGATGGTGATGCCAGCAATGGGGAGCAGCTATAAATACAGATGAAGCCTTGCTCACTTTCCCTCTGCTTTCCTGCTGTGCATCCCGGTTCCTAACACACCATAGAATAATACCAGTCTGTGGGCCTGGGGGTTGGGGATTGTAGATCTAAAAGACTTTGGATATTTTCTATAGATTTAAAAGAAAAAAATAAATACTAGAGTGTAGAATTCCTCAGAGGAAAAAAAATCCCACAAGGCAATAGCCTGGTACAATGAAAAACAAACAAAAACAATATGACCTAGGGAGTAGAGGCCCACCTCTAACAATTAAATGCTGTTATCCTTAAACAAGTTACCTACCCTCTGTGAGATACAGTTCTCTGTTCTATAATGGAAGCACAGCAGCCTCTCATGGGACTGTTGAAATACTAAATGGGATAACAAGTATAAAACACCCTGCATGTTGCTTCCAGCAATGGAAATTGAAACTCGAGAGGTTTTTCATATTTGTGGTCACATAGTGGATCCCTGTAACTTCTCCTTTAATAAGGACCTTTCTTATTAATTTATTCTTTAATGTAATTAATTTATTTTTTATAATTATATTATAATTTCTATAATTAATTTAATTTATTTATTCTTTAATAAACCTTTCTGCTCTCTTCATACATATAGTAAATGTCATTAGTATTTGATGGCACCAATAAGTATACAACTACACTAACAAATATTATTTTCTCTAAGCTCAACCTTTTCAGTTTCTTCAAAAGTCTAGCTTTTTCATGGTGTCCAGATCATCATAAACCATCCTGGTTGCATTTCCTCATTGTATTTATTGCCTTCAAAGTATAGGAGCCAGAAAATAAAATCTCCTTCAGCCATGATCTGATCAGTTGGTAAGGATCTGACCCTCTCTTGTTTAGGACAATATCCATCTATTTGTGCTGTTTGTGATGACAGCATTAGTTTGGAGGGTTTCCTCACTCAAGAGGAGTCAGAGTGAAGTACAAGGACACCAGACTCTAGGCCTTCGAAAGGTGGTACTTCTTTGGATTTATTTTATTTTATCTTTTTTTTAGGGGGGGGGCATTATCACATACACATACTACACAATCTTGCTTATTTTAAAAACCATTTCTACAGAGGAAATAGTTTTACCGTCTTTCAAGCTCACAGAACATCCGATGAAAAGAGAGAAAAAAACAAACTCAGAGGATTAACTGCATGAGATTCTATATAATGCTCCAAGTCAAGTATTGAATGATGTGGATGATGAAACATATGGTAGTACAATCTACTAAAAGTTGAAGTATTTCAGCCATATGCTTAGTTCTAAGGCACTACTGCAATCAGTATCTATAACAAACTAAATATACAAGTATCTTTGGGCATCTATTGAATTTATATATATAAATATATATGATTAAAATGGAAAAAACAGGTAAAATTACTCTAATAATGTAAGATTTACTTTTAGAAATAACTCAAGTGGCCTTTTCTGAGCAATTGATTTAGAAATAGTTCTTTTTTTTCAATAATTTCTTTGGAACCAGACTTATTTTTTATACATAATCTTGGAAAATACAAAGCAATGTGCCAATTTTGTTAGGACTTTATGCTCTAGAGTTGGAATGCTTGAGTTTAAAACCTAGCTCAAGCTTTACCAGCCATGTGATCTGAGGCAAGTAATTAAATTTCTCTGTGTTTCACTGTCCTATTTGGTACAATGTGAATTACAGTAATAACTCTATGATGTGATCATTTTGAGTAGTAGTAGCTATATATTAATTACTCTGTATACTGTTAAATATCATTGTTACTATGTAAGAAAACAAATCTACAGTTATAGGGATATCATTCTTAAGCCCACAGCTGACCACTCAAAAGTGGCAAATTCTAGAGATCAAATAGGTCATTGGCAGTTGCTCTTGAGAATCTGGAAGCAAAATTAAAAAGTCGTCATTGACAACAGGCCCAGGGGCAGAAAGCTGTGGCACTGTCTACACCACAGCGTCACAAACTAACCAGAGGCCCAGATCACCTGAAATCACTTTGGTGCCAAAACAATGGTGATTGATTTTGGAACAAGAGTCTAGTGTGTACCATTAATAAGGAAAATATGAATAGACAAGACAGGTAGGTTCATCTCTACTATTTATTTCTACCTCAACCAGGAAGTACTTCCGGCCAGGCCAGTGACTCACACCTGTAATCCTAGCATCTGGAAGCCTGAGGAGGGAGGATCCCTTAGAGCTCAGGAGTTTGAGACCAGCCTGAGCAAGAGTGAGACCCTCTCTCTACTAAAAATAGAAAAAATTAGCCAGTGTGTCATGGTGTACACCGGTAGTCCCAGCTACTCAGGAAGCTGAGGCAGGAGGATCACTTGAGCCCAGGAGTTTAAGGTTGCAGTGAGCTATGATGATGCCACTGCACTCTAGCCAGAGCAACAGAGTGAGACTCTGTCTCAACAAAAGTACTACCTCAGAGATCCACAAAGATATCTATAGTCACCATCCTAAGATATCATGAATTTCTATAGCTTGCCATTTGTATGACACTTCACTGTTTATGCATATATTCAGTATATGATTTAATTTGATCATTTTAATAAATAAATCTGTAAATTTGTTAATTTGACAATGAAAGAATTATCCTATCTTGTCAAAAAAATGTTGACTACCTTATTAGTTTTTCCAAAGGTAGCTTTATAAAGCCACATCTAGAAATGTTTGGATGTTTATAGGATTGACCTTTTGGGGCTTTGAACAGTATATAATTGACTTTGTATTTGTATTAAACATATTGTTAAAGTGATTTGGAGGTTTTGTTTGTTTTTTTTGGGGGGGGGGTTCTTATGTGTGTGTGCTTGTTGTGTAAAAATAGAGTTTGTGTTAAATTATTTTTAAACAACCACTTTGATTCCAGAACAATGGAGATTCATTTTGCAACCCCAAAACAATGTGTCATTATTTTAAAAAGCATATATAGACAAGGAAGATAAGCTTATATCAACCTACTTCTACCACTCCAAGGGAACTCCTGATGTTATTGCTGATAGAATGAAGGGACTTGGGAGTTAGAAATTGATTCTCAACAGAAGTACTAAAGTAAGACATTCATAAAACAGCAAAGAGGAACAAGCAACAAGACAAACTTAACCTAGTTTGCGTTTTCTTCAAGGCTAAGGATGCAAGGGGTGTGTTTGTATGTGTGTATGTGTGTGTTAACTTATTTTGAACTTTTGTTATATTTTTTTTTGTTTTTTTCTAATACCTTGAATCAACAAACCATAAGGGCTATTCCTTTTTCATCTAGAAGAAATGTACTTTGTTCTTTTCACTAGAGTTAAAAGAAAATAAGAAAAGGGAAAAATTCCACATCTTTTTTTTTTTTTTTTTTTTTTTTTTTTGAGACAGAGTCTCACTTTGTTGCCCAGGCTAGAGTGAGTGCCGTGGCATCAGCCTGGCTCACAGCAACCTCAATCTCCGGGACTCAGCGATCCTACTGCCTTAGCCTCCCGAGTAGCTGGGACTACAGGCATGCGCCACCATGCTCGGCTAATTTTTTTTTTTTTGTATATATATTTTTAGTTGGTCAATTAATTTATTTCTATTTTTGGTAGAGACGGGGTCTCGCTCAGGCTGGTTTCGAACTCCTGACCTTGAGCAATCCACCCGCCTCAGCCTCCCAAAGTGCTAGGATTACAGGCGTGAGCCACCACTCCCGGCCAAATTCCACATCTTTGCTTATGCTGATGCACAGCTGGGGTTTATCATGGTGGTCTATCTTGAGGCTACAGTTGGCATTTTAAGTGTATGCATTCTGCTCTGAGCAATAAAAGGCAATTGTACTATTTTACTCAGAAAATCACTCACTTATTATGCTATAATAATACTCAGAGATGCTAGTGCAAAGGTAAGACTTGAGCAATTAACAACTGGTTTATTTTTCTCCCCCAAAATTTATTTTGGAGTAATTGTATTTTCTTTGCTGTTAGTTTTACCCACCTAGACATTTGAAGTTTTGTACATTTATATTCAAAGTGAAGTGAATCTCTTTGGTTAAAGCAACCTTCAAAAAAATTAACACACTATTGATGATCACCACCTTGAATCTAGTTCAGCATTTCCTAAATTGTGAAGAGAAGGGAATGCTATTGCTTTGTGCTGTTGGTGGGAATGAAAGCAGAAACCACAATAGCTACAACAATCCCTAAAACACAATTCTGTAGTCAAATAAGTCAAGGTTAAATACAAATTGGGAGGGAATGACCTTGAGGCTGGGAATTGGTACTTCAAGAACTATTGTAGATTAATGACTACTTCAAATCTCTCTGGCAGTGGAGGGAGGGAGTGAAGGTTTTGTGTGTGACCTATTTCTTAATTTGGCCAAGAAATTGTTAGTGGCCTCCAAGTGGAGGTTTTCCCAAGTTCTTGGTGATCGTGAAGAAAAGAATTTCAGGACTCACCATGTAAGCCAAGCAAGTGACAGCTTTTGTTGTTGCTGTTGTTGTTTTGTTGAAAGCAAAAGTACACTCCGAGAGGGCAGAGTAGGCAGGCTCAAAAAAGAGCAGCAGCCCTGGAAGAAAGAGGTTTTTGTTCTTTTGAAGTCTAACTAATCCAAGGGAGGAATATTGAAGGCTAAGGGCTTGGCTTTTACTGAGAATTTGAGTGGTAATCCTAGATTTGGATTCCTGCCCCTTTGTGTATAATTATCTCAGAACTGATTGTCTCAGAACTGCTGTGGTGATTTCAAGGGCAGAAACATCTTAAAATGTCAATGTAAATGATATTTTAATTAGCCAAAGTCCATGTCACATGGCAAAGATAACTGACAAGCCAGCTGAATCCAGCTTTTGTCTGTAGTTATCAGCCCTTCTAGTTAGCTTCTGCCTGAGGGTCATTTACCTTAACACCTGACCCAATCTTCAAGCCCCTGAATCAGGTCTCATCCCCATCTCCTAGTCTCCTGCTCTTAACAAAATCACCTCATGTTTTAGAAAGAAAGAGGTGGGATTTCATTTATATCACTTGCAAGGCATGAAATAGATGGAGTTATGGCTATAAGGCTGTTAGCACTTCTGTAAAATGTGTGTGTGTGTGTGTGTGTGTGTGTGTGAATGTTATTTGAGCCATATATGCAAAGCTTATGGCTTTTAGGATGTTGGTACAGATATGTACTTGGAAATATCCGGGACTCTTTTTAAATAAAATTTTCGAAGAAATAAATATAATTTTTCTCTCAATAATATTATTTATAAAAGCAATCTATAACATAGGTGAAATTAAGTGATTGTAAACTTGAATAAATAATACCAACCTGTTATATACAGATTATTTACCTTTTAAAGAGAGTCTTTTAAAAAATTTTAGTAGTTTTAAGTTTATCATAGCACAAATAGCATAGCATAAACGTGATTATCATTAAGAATGCAACAAGTAAAGCCTTAATTATAGTAATATTTTTAATTCTAATACTCTGACAGTACATTTATGAATTGTATATTTCAATTCTGATTAATCTTCTATTGTAAAAGTTATTTTTTCCAAAGAAAGGACATAACTTGCTTAGAGTTCATAATTAAGAAAGGAAGTTTTTAACATTCAAAAGGGTTTTAATTTCATGCTATGTGTTATGTTGCCAGAAGCAAATTCTCCTGCAGGTTACCCATTTTAATCAATGCTGTAAAATTTACGTAGCCCCAGGTATAGAGAAAATAGAAATGCAAACTTAATTGTTCTTCTATCATCCCTATCCTTATACTACATTGAGTTTTGTTTATAAGTATTTTCTACCATCATTAAGCATTTCTAAGAATTTTCTTGGAGTCCTAAAAGTGTCTTATTGCCCTTTGTTTAAAAGGAAGAATGATAGGCTATAACTCCAATGAAAGTTGGAGTTCTCCTAAAGGCCACTGTGTTTGCATTTCCATTTTTTGTTGTTATTTAATATTTTATTTGGTTGAATCTTCTGAAGGCAATGTAGATAAGAGAAGAAGTTCTTTTAACAACAGAAATATTATTGTTATGCATTAATCATGTGGTTTGTTGCTTTAGGTCACCAAATATTGTATTGTTGCTCTAAAATGAATAATATATGGCACCCTGTCAGTTGCAATAGTGAAAGTATTCCATCAGTACATCATTACAAGAGAAATATCTTCACTTGTTTACATGTACATATAAAAACAAAGTCCCAGGAAACAAATTGAGCTTTTGCTAAAATTTTAATATCTAAAGTTAATATAAACTCTAATATGCATAAATTTTATATTTATATTAAAATATAGATAACATATTATTTTTAATAATTCCTTAAAAATAAGATGTCTAAAAATAAAAAGGTAATGTGCAATTAAAATACATGTTGTTCAGATTCCATATTTAATATAAATAATATAAACTTAAAAATGACATTAATACTTTTTAATATAATGTCATATTGTCATTTCTTTTATACAGTTTTACAGGTTCTATCAAAGCAGAAGTATGTTCAGGTAGAAATAAAAACTAACAAAACATGCATACTGTTCTGGAATTAAACTACTTTTGACTGATTAAATATGTATTTTTACAGAAAGATAGCAAAAGAGTATCTGAGAAAAATTTAATTAAATAAAGCAAATAGATAATTTACAACTTCCTGAATACTTATCACAAAGTTGATTTCAGAAAAATACTCTGGGACTTCCCATCCTTAGTTTTTTCCAAAGCATTTGATGGTCCTAAATCCTACCCCAGGTAACTCCCACTACCACCACAACCATTCCTCTGGGCCCTGGAAACATAAAGAGATAAAGAGATAAATTTTGGGTGCTCATGACATGTATACCCACTGGAGATGATGATGACAGCAAGGACAAAAAGAATATGAGATGCAGTTTGCTGACTCTATGCTGGAGGCTGTATGTTTTAGACCAACAATTCTCAAATGTTAGCATAAATCGGAGTCAACTCTAGAACTTGTTAGAACACCATATGCTCACCACCACCCACTGATCACCGTACTGATTCAGTAGGCCTGGGGTGTGGTCTGAGGATGTACATTTCTAACAAGTTTTCAGGTGATAATCATGGTGGTACTACATATAAGGTACTACACTTTGAAAAGGTCTCCTGTAGACCTTTAACCCTGAAACCTACAAAACAATTTATGAGGCAGGTAATATTATTCTTATTTTACAGGTGAAGAATCTGAGCCTCAGAATCATTAATTAAGTGCAGTTAAAGTCACCCTGTGATTCAAGTACTCTAAATTCTGAAATCATAACCACTGAATTCAAAGTAAGGTCACTGACTTCAGTGTAGCTTAAAGAAAGTAAAAACCTTGTTCTAGAAAACCTGAGCTATAGCATTTAATATATCTTGTTCCTTTTGTCAGAACAGAATGGAAAGTTGACTGTCATCTATTGAATCTGACCAATGCAGACACTTACATGTCCCTTTAAATTGAAAATGACCTAATTCTTACTAGCTTGTGGATGTAAATTAGCCAAGTAATTTCAGTTCATGATTTCACTTTGAGCTATATTATTGTAGGAAAGGATGGGATTAGCCATTAGTTCTGTAAGAAAAATAACTCTGGCAGTGCATTGTTTGGCTTAGCTGCTTGGCTGAGCTAACAAGATGAAGCTTCAATAAGCAATTCAGTCAGACATCCTGGTTGTCTAGCACACATTTAGCAAGGGCAGAAATGATGAGTACAGCATTAGGAAATCAGACAATAATAAGGAGAGGGGAGCACAGGGGATAGAGGGTCCAAAACATGTGAAGCAAGGGAATAGGAAACCAAGAAAAGGCAAAGAAGAATATCTATGATACACAAGCCTGGTACACCTGCAAGGAAGAGTTACTCCTAATCACACACATGCTGATAGTCAGGAATCCAGATAGAAAGTAAATGTTTTTAAGATAGCAACAGCAAGAGATGGGACTGTGACATGTTTAATCCTCTTTGATCTATGAGATCACTGGAATTTAGGTGCTCTAATTTTGGGTATAGCAGGGTGAAAAATAAAAATCACAGCTAGATCTGATGGCAAGTCTTTTTTTTTTTTTGAAATACCTTCTATGAGGGAAGGAAGCTATACATATTGCTAAAACCTATATCCCCCAAAGTATCACATTGTTTGATACATAGTAAGAACTCAAAATTTTATTTTTGAATAGAAGAATGGATGTTTATATAGATGTGTGCATACACAAATAGATAAGTGAGTAAAATGTATAAACATAAATTGAGGATTAAAATTTTCCAAACCATGGAAATTGAAGGCAGTTTAGACATAGTGTTTAGCTTAATTTTAAACATATGGAAACAGAGTATCAGGGAAATACAAATTCTAGATTCAACTTTATCCATGAACTAGTATCATCACTTTGAGAATATCTCTGACCTTTGGGATAATTAAGATATTGAAACAAAATTTTCTCTGAGCAAGAGAAAGATATACTTTGGTTACATTTAAATATCTTATAATCTAATTCCCACAGAAATATAAATTTCTACTGTCAATCACTATAGATTCTGATTTTAAAAGAAATCAGTTCAATGTAATTATGGTTAAGTCTGTGCAATTATAATTACCTATGTAATTATGGCTGAGTTGAATTTTGTAATTCAATTAGTTGGTAAGACTTTTTTTCCCCTTTATAACATGGTATATAAAAGATCACATTTTTAAAGCTTTCAACAAAATCTTTTATGAAACAAATTATTCAACTGGAAATGAATTAATTGAAATTACAACAATCCACTTGTTCTATAAAACCCAAACGCAAAACTTTTTACCAAGTTAGCAATGGCATTTGACAAATTAAAAATATGTCTTGGCTTTATACACTAAAGGCTGTATATGAAGAATATAGCTATATGGACTTAAATACTCAACAAAAGGGAAAAACAGAAAAATTGGCATCTCTGTATAAAGCCTAAACCTTGATTTTTTAAAAATAGATGATAATTTTAAAACTTGCTTAGTCTTTATAGATTTTAAATGTTTAATGTTACACATCTAGTGAGGCTTAATGACATAATTGCACTAACTTTAGCACCGGATTTCTCAACTAGAGATTCTCTATCAGTGAACCATGAAGGGTTTAGCTGTTATGTATCCAGGCTGGTTATTATTGCCACATAGCCATCCCTGAAATTGAGAAATTCCCAAATATGTGACCATAGGCTCCATGCCACACGGACCTTTACCATGCTCATATACACCAGCTCTGCTCCTTGAGGGGGGAGGATATCATATTTGTGTCAGTAAAGGTTGACGTTTTTGCTGGAAGGTGAATACACTATTGGATGGTAGGTTAGTAAATGCTCTTCACAAAAAAGTGCACAGGGCGTGTTACTACTCCTGCCTTAAACATAATATTTTAGTGAAGTCTAAAGAAAAGTTTCCTAAAAAAAAAACATAACTAAGAAAAAAATAGTGGAGTAGGCAGCACTAAACTTCCATCTTTTCACAGAAACATCACAGAAAATAAATAGAAACTGCCAGAACCAATTTGTCAGAAATCCGGAAATAGGCGAAGGTTCACAGCAAAGAAGTGAACAATAAATAACAAGGCAACTAAAACAGTAGGAAAGCTTTGGAGCATCTTTGCTTGCCCTTGCCTCCCTCCCTGTACTGTGGCTTTCTTGAAGATGGCAACCCGTGTTCTCAATAGGGAGTCCTTGTTCCAAGTTCTGGAGAGACCAGAGCAGACCTCATTTACAACTACTGTGTTTTTCTGTTCAAGCTGCCTGGAGGACGCTTGAAGGACTGACACAAGGGGTCTCTGTCTTGCCTATCTTGAAACTCACTCAGGGCAGAGAAGCAGTAGGCATTGCCGGAAAACATTGTAAGGCAAAAGAAAAATCTACAGTTGCCTAGGGCAAAAAATTACACTCGAGACATACAATATGCACCCTACAGCCTTGGAGGGAAAGCTAGGGAGAGTGTTGATTTGGGAAACTAGGGCATTCAAAATGCCTGTGTATACTGAGGAATTTAAAAAGCCGTACATGCCCAAGTGGGAATACATGCTCAGAAAAGACCTGAGAAGATCCTAAGTTTTCATGAAAATAAAGTAAAAATTAAGATTTACTCCTATGTTTTCTCTAAAAGTGTTATGTTTTGAGATAGAATATTTAGGTCTATGACCCATTGTAACTTTATTTGTGTATATGGTGTGAGGTAGGAGTATAGTGTTAACTTCAGAATTTCATAATCTATTCAACTTAGATATTAGCCCTTCAATCATATCATAGAATCAGCATCAGCAAAATCAAAATCAACATATCTATACTGCCTTCCAATTATATTTTTCTCCCATTTAATTTTTTTCTTTAGGAATACCACCGTCCTTATCCTCCTTGATTATAGAATGGGGTGGTGATCATCTCTTTTCTCATTATTCTAATTCCAATTACAAAATTATACGGAATCTATTTGCAGTATATCATGGGGATGCTTCTTTCCCCTGAGTTCATGCTATTCTTCCAAGTCAGAACTTCAACAGTTCTTCCATGAACCACTAATAAATATGTTACTGCCAAATTTACTTATATTTTACACTGGTGTCGACTACTAAAATGCCAGGCTTACATAATTTCAATGTCTATAAAATGTAAGCTTGTTTTCCTGGTATTCGGTGCTCTTCTGATTTCCTACTTTTCTATCTTGCTATCTTTTCTGTTCTAATTAAGCTGAATATATCCCCCACTTTCCAGATAATTTTAACTGTCATAATGCCATGACTTAGATTATTCATTAAATGGATTGCTCCCTCTTATTCATTCCTTTTTTATTATTCTACTATTTTTTATAATCTCCAAAACAAATGACAGCTCATCCCTAAAAATTTTTCAGATCAATTTGGCTGGAAAGTCTCAATATTTTTTTCTTTTAGTTCTCCTTTCCTTTATCATCTGGTCTTTTCTTGTGGCACTCAACAGTATATGACATGTTATGAGGAGTAACTACTTTATACATTTTATGACACATATTATACCACAAAGTCCTTCAGATTAAAATCTACACACAAGTTATCATTTCTACTCCCCTATTTCTAAGGATAATATTTTAAAATTATAAATCTGCTACTGAATATACACTATATATTAAACAAAATCCCATTTAGTACTAAGAAAATAAATGTGTTGCTCCTCACAGAAATGAAACGAATAAGGAAATGTCTTCACTATTTCAATGATATAAGAAAAAGAGAGCCTGGCAGAAGAAACCCCTTTCAGAATTATTGCTGTTCATATAGTGAATAGATTCTTCACCCCAGGAAGGTTTGCTGAAAGATCAACTCACAATAAGGCTGATTAATAAGAGAAAGAGCTTACAAATTAATTCACTATGTGCCCAAGGAGAAGCACAGGGAGAATCACAGAGTGACTACCCAGTATCCCAGTGGGGTCCAGAAGTTTATATACCCTCATTTTAGAGGGGAGAGGGAAGCAAAGAATATAGGTAATTCTGTTTCAGAGCAATAAATGGTTACTAGGGAGGATAAATAGATTCTTGGGAGAATGAATGGATGAGGAAAACAAATTGACTTGTAAATGATTCTCTTTGAAAATTAACCTGAGAGACAGATACTATCTTTAAAATGGGTTGGGTCAGGTCGAATTGCATTCTTGATTTTCTTTCCTGCAATATATTGATATAACAGGGAGGGGAAGGAAAGGCAATTATTATTCTTGACAGGTCCCTCTGGTATTTATGGAGATAGAAGGAAAGCCCCTTCTGATGCCTGTTGATCTCTAAGGGCCTTTAATTCAAAATACTCTTTATGCCAAGGAGTCATATTTTGGGGTGAAATTCCCTGAGCTCCTCCACAAGTCATAAACTCCCTAGAGGAAACAAAATGCTAAAACTTTTTCAACAATGATAAAGTCTCCAAAAACCTTACTAGTTAAATTGAAACTGTTGTGGCTGTTTTAAGAGAGATTAAACAAAATTAGGGTAGAAAAATTTCCTCTCACCTGAGTTTTTGAAACACAGAATGACAGAAAAAAACTGAAGTCAAAATGTCAGAGGCACAGAAATCAGAGGAGAATAGCAATAACTTGAAGAAAGACTGCAAAGAGAAATGGTTGGCTTGGCCTCAACAAATTATTACTCAGAGCTGTCAGATTCTTCTCATATCATAAAGTAATTTATCTTCTTTGTCTTGAATTTTCACCTCGATTTCCTAATATACCCTGAGCCTGAAGTATGTATTTTAGCTGAGGCAATAGCATCCAGAAATAAGGCGGGTCCAGCCTTGTCTCCGAATGGGCAGTTTGGGAGGTGATTTGAGGAAGACTTGGCTGGTGGTTTCAACCAGGGGTTTAGACAGTGTTAAGCAGCAGATTGGGGAAAAAAGCCAGTGAATAAAATGAGCGTTGGGGGAGTGGGAAAGGAATAATTTAGATAAAACTGGAAGGTAAGGACATTTTACCCATCGGCCAACACTCCAAACAAGCCACAGTGCAGATTGTGTGGCTAGGAGCCCAGGTGTAATGACTATTTCAGACCTCTTGTAATAAGCCCTAATCAACCACTTGGGATAGAACATAAACTCTAAATTGCATGTTAGTGTTGGTACCAGAGCATAATGTGAGATAAAATGCACTTGGTAAAAATCCATAGTAATACAAGACATGCAGTGCATTAATGGCAGTTTTTTCCACATTTCTCACATGTGCAGACTCATTTCCAAATAGTCAATTAATAGCATTCGCCAAGTTTCTGGTCACATTTTATATAAAAATGTATATCAATGGAAGATTATAAATTAATAGTAGAAATTTTGTATAGTCTCAGAGACCCTATTCTTTTGAAAAAAAATGATTAATTGAACAATGTTTATGAAGAGTTCTTTGGAAATTTTTGGAATTTATAGAGAAAAAATAATTTTACCTCTTTGCTTTAGTATAAAAATAGGGACAAAGCAAATGTAGTAGATAATGAAAGACTTATTTTTAGAAAATTCCAAGTGTTCTTTAAAATGTGGATTATAAAACTAAGTTCAATTTTTAAAATTGCTTTTGCTTTCACATATATTCTTCTCTTTCATTATATAAAATTGACAACATTGAAATTGCCCTTTATAAAATTAACAAAGGGCCACAAAATGGGAACTGTGGTAGGGGAAATATATATATGAGGGCTGTCCGGAAGGTATCCAGCCATGCACTATGTTTTTGTTATATTAACAATGGCTGGATACTTTTTGGACAGCCCTTGTGTATATGTATAAATCCAGCCATTGTTCCCTAATTAGCTTGCCTAAAATAGCTTATTACTCGGGAGTCACATAGCTGATAGACATGAAGATTCTGAGCTTTCTTCATTGCTCCCGTACATAACATCACTCTTGGGAAACCTAAGTTCCTGCATTCTGATGGAACAGCTGACCCACCCAGACCAGTGGCCCATACCAAGGAACTGACTCAACTGGTCTTGAAATCTCCTTCCAAGAAGGGACTCAAAGAAGACAATTTCAACACCCCTGATGGTTCTGCCCCAAACCCAGCCAATTAGCAGACCCAATTGTCTAGACCTTTGTCTGCCAAACTGTCTTTAAAAACCCTTTCTCTCAAATTCTCAGGAAGACAGATTTGAGAACTTTCTCTAGTCTCTTTGCACAGTGCCTGTGATACTAAACTCTTTCTCTGCTCTAACCTCTGCTATCTCAGTGTATTGGCTTCCTCTTGAGCAGCAGGCAAGGAACCTGGTAAGACTGTAACAACATTCCTATCCTTACACTAACTTATTCACAGAGGAAGTTGAGAGTGTTAAAATATACTATAAATGAATCTAGTTAATGTATAGAGTCTAAATATAAATAATGATCGCATTTAAAAGATAAACTAAAGATATTAAGTGAACCTAGCCAACAACTTATCAAATGCATGACCTAAAATATAGCAACCATGATAAGGAACATTAGCCTGAAATGGAAATTGTCATCTCAACAAATCAGTTTTATGTGGCTGTCATTAATTTTTCTTTAAGTAAGTCTTGGAAAAGAACACAAAATATGGTAAAATCACATATAACACTAAAATATGATCTTTAAAATATGTAGAATATAAGGGGAATAAAAGAAACAGGCAGATCTTAATAACCAGCATATTATCTACTTGATTTCATTGGATCCTTAACTAAAGGAACACTAGGAATAATCAAGGAAGTTCACTTCCCCATAACATGTTCATATGTAAATAAACCAAGTGTGATCAATTGGCACTTAACCAAACGTCTTGGCAAATTAGACTTTCACATTTGACATTTTGAGGGAGAATAAACAAAGGATGCCATAAGTCTACTACAAAAATTAATTCATGCTGTTACAATGCTATTTAAAGGAATTTGCTTCTCATTTTTCTCTGGCTGTTTGGTGGCTTGAGAAATCATGGCTAATACATTACAAGGGTTATTCAGTAATGGAAACAAAGTTCTAAATAAAAATAACAAAATTCTGGAAATCAAAAAGTTACCAGAAATAATAAGAAGAGGAAATAGCACAAAATGTCAACTACATTCTAAAAATTGTTAAAGAGCCATCAAGCAGTAGGCATCTATGAACTCATACCGTAGGTGGTAGCTTAATTAATTGCAAGGTAAATCGAATATATGCAGTTAAGCTGGAAAACAGAAAAATGTTAACCTTTAGGAGCCTAAATCACATAGAGAAGCTTCTAATTGTGCTAATCTAGCTACAGCTAGAGAAGAGAAAACACAGTTTTGAAACCTTGCTTTCTAAGAGAGAACATATGCAAGGAAGAGAGTCATAGGCGAGCACAGATCAATTCCAGCATTTGATCAGCAATAGGCTGGATTAGCAATGCCGTATTAGCCAGGTGATGAAAGAGCAATGGGCAATGTCCATAGTTATACACTTCACAAAGGGAAGGAATTTTTTGGTACTGGAAATCCAAAAGGAAAATAAGTATTCATTAAAAGAAATGTATGTTACATAACCACATAACATACTTAATAATTTAAGCCATTAAAATTGAAGTGATAGCCCAGGGGAAATGTGAAACAAACAATCAGCGAAAGCAAATAATGGAAGATTCAAACATTTAAGAAGGAAGCAAAGGAAAGACAATCTGTACAAAGCATGTAGAAAACAAATAGGGAGTTAAGAGGAAAGGCAATAAAAAGGATGATAAAAGTGCAGAATAGTAAGTCTGTTAAGAAAGTAAAGAATATACACAATACCAAGAATGTGAGGGTGTATATAATTGACAAAATTATATCAAATAGTATGAAGATCAAGCAAATCATTAGATGAAAATTATAAATTCACATTGTGCTCAGATGCCAGTCAGTATGCCAGTAGGCAATTAATAGATGAATTCCTAAAAGTAATTAGTATCAAAATTGCTTTTGTCTTTTCTCATTTTTTTCTTTTGGATAAAGAATGACATAAAGCACATAAAAACATACATATATATGAAGTAAATTTGAAAAATCTTGCACAGGATATTCTTCACTGTACAAGGTGACAGCCAATAGCATCAGTAACTATTTAAGTTTATATTAATACCAATTAAAAAGGAAACAAAATTAAAATTCAGTTTCTCAGTTGCAAACACAATCCAAGTGTGACTACCTACATTTGGCTCATGGTTATCCTATCGGACAGCGCAGATATAGAACAGTTGTAACATTGCAGAAAATTCTCTTGTACAGCACTGGGGAATTCACAATGCATTTTCTCATTTTAAAGGTTCTGAGCAATGTATGAGACAAACAAAACAAAGGATGGCATGTTATTTAGCCATAAAAATGAATGAACTATTAACAAACAAAATAGCATACGTATGTCTCAAGATAATTATGCTGTGTGGAAAAAGCCACACAAAAAGAATATTTATTGAATGATTCCATCTATATAAAACTCTAGAAAATGAAAATCAGTCTATAGTGTCCAAAACAGAGGGCCGGTTGCCTGTATAGTGTATGTGGGTAGGACAGGAGAGATTCAAAAGGGTGCAAAGAAATCTTTGGGTAGTGTAGACATGATCTCTGTCCTGATTAAAGTGACGGTTTCATGGAGCATATCTATGTTACAATGTATCAAGTTGCACACTTTAAATATCCTCAGTTTATTATAAATAATTTATACTGAAATAAAGTGATTTTTAAAATATGCATGGAAATTTGGCTATTCAATCTCACAAAAATGATGTAAAGAAATCCAGGCAGCAAAGAGTACATCCACGTGATAGATTCACAAAGTTCTCACTTAGCAGGGTAGAGGATGAGAGGGGAGGTTGCTATTAATAAAAGCTAGTAAAGTACTCAAGAAAATATTGGGATGATGAATGTTTTATATCTTGACTTGGGTTTTGGATATACAGGCCTATCTGTAAAAGTCATCCAAATGTACATTCAAGATTTGCATATTTCACAATAGGTAAGTTAGATCACAATAAACAAAGCATAGTAAGAAATAGAAGACTTTGCCAAATGTTGCAGAAAATGTGGAGTAACTCTAATTTTCAGAAACTAATGGTGGAAGTATAAATTGGTATCATTTAAAAATATTGTCAAATGTCTACCAACCATATAATCCAACCATTCCATTCCTAGTTTTATATCCAAAAGAAATGTTTTCATGTGTTTCAAAGAAAATATGAGGAAGAATATTCATAACAGCATGTGTTTTAATGGCCAGCATGAAAATCATCCAAATTTTCATCAAATGTAGAATAGATAGAATAAATTGTGGTACATTCACACAGTGGAATAGGACCCAGTGATGAAAAAGAATGGAGTGTCATGCAGAATAGAGTGAAAATTGAAAATGTAACCTTGTTCGAAAGAAACAAGATAGAATATTGTGATTCAATGTACACAATGTCCAAAATCATTAAAACTTACTTAGGGTCACAGAAGTTAGAAAATATATTGGAGTACGTGTTAGGTACTGAGTGGATATTAAAGACAGTTTCTAAAATCTTCTTTATGTTCTATTAATCTGAGTGGTGGTTATATGGATTCATGTACTTTGAGAAAACTCACACTGCACATGGATGCTGTGTTCACTTTTCTAAGTTTATTAGTTTTTATTTTACTTTAAAATAATTTGAATTTGTTATAAACTCACTATAATAACTCACACAGTAAGAAATTAGCAACAATAACTAATAATAAAATAAAACAATTATAACAATATACTCTAATAACCATTATGCTAATGTGGTCTCTCTCTTTCCCCTAATATCTTGTTGTACTACTTCTTGTGATGATGATGTGAGATGATAAAATGCCTATGTGATAAGATGAAGTGAAGTAAGTGATGTACAGAGATATTGTGATGTAGCATTGGGCTACTATTGACCTTCTGACAATTCATCAGGAGGAAGATCCTCTGCTTTGGGTGACCTTGGATCACTGAGCCATGATGATGTTGACGGTTGGATGTCAGGAGCTGAGGACGTTGATGACTAACAGGCAGGTACTGTATACAACATGGATGTACTGGACAAAGGGTGATTTATGTCCTTGGCAGAATAGAGCAGGATAGTGCAAGATTTCATCACCTACCTATAATGGTGCAAAATTTAAAATTATGAATTGTTTATTTCTGGGATTTTCCACTTAAATATATTCAGACTGAGAGTAACTGAAATTCTTCATCCTCAAGAATAAAGACCCTGTCTTTTTCTTTATGTCACCAAAGCCTAGCTTAGTGTCCAGCACAGAGCAAACTTGTTGAGCACTTAATCTGTTCTAGGTGGATTATATGTAATATCATTTTGAAAAATACCACCCAATATTTTTGGTGTGGGTACTACTTTCATTCTTCTCATCCTCATTGTACACATGAAGCACAGAGAAGCACACACCTGCCCACAATCATACAGCTTGCAACTATGTGTTGAAGGAGTTCCCTATAATTGTCATTATGCAGTATGTCCTTGTGACATAATATTTTGAGAAGACATATATACAATTACAGCAGACACAATTTAAGCCATTAAGAATGATTGTCGGGCATGATTTTTCTAGCATCAGCCAAATCAAGCTGGGAATAATGTTTCCCAGAATCCCCTTACCTTTGGGTGCTAGTTTAGAGTTTGTCAACAGAAACTTTTATGTGACATTTGTGAAGTAGAATTCAAATAGAAGTCATCGTTCTCTGAAAATTGTCATAGATGCTGTTACCAACAGAAGCAGAAATGTCAGCGGGCTACAGAGTGTTCTCACTCTCGTAGGCTCCCTTTGTGTTCAGCTCTTTCACTCAACATCTGTTCTTGCTCATTGACAGTAGCCGAAGACCTGTCATCAGAAGTTAGACTGAAAAAAAGAAAAAGAAAAAAAAAAAGAAGTTTGACTGTAGCCCAAAGACTTCCCCTTCAGAGATCCACTTTGGTGACCACATGTGTTTGCTGTCTCAGTTGACTGGCTGGAGATGCCTCTTACCATTCAGCTTTCCCTTTCAACTTTTCACTTCTCCAGCTCTTCCTGCAATTGGATAAGCTCTAAATACTACAATAAATCCCTTATCCTAATACTCACAGTGGTTCTGCTTCTCTGATTTAACTCTGAGTGATATTCCTGTCATCATATATTTACCAAAGAAAAAAGTAAAAGTCTTCATCTCATCCTCAAAGAAAATAATTTTCCATTTTGAAAATATGATATCAAGAAATCATTTGGGAAAAAAAAATCAAAATGCAAAAAAGTGTATTTCCATAACTGTATAACAGATAACATTTGGGGGTTTGTATCACATGTTTATTATGTTCTACAAATATTTCTGTATAAGTGCTGTTAAGTACGTTTATTGCTTTGTGATACAGAAAAAGGTCATGACGCATAAGATAAAGGTCTCTTTAATGCTGCCATTTGAAAGCTTGAAAATTGTAGTCTCCAGGAAACTTAAAATGCAATAAGACTATTTTAACATTCTGTTAAAAAGCACTATTCAGCTTTTCTAAGAAAAAGTCAGTAAGTCAATGAACACATGTATACACATTATGATTTATATATACTTGTTATAGAGAGAATTTTGTTCAAAACTATATAATACTATTTATTTATAGCAATATGGCACCTTGTTTAAAGTGGCATACCCTAAAAACAATACAAAAACAAATAAATCAGTGTAGGCATTTTAATTTGCTTCCATGTAGATGCATAAATACATAAATTAGAACCATTAATAGTAATTAATTATTATAATAATTATAGTAAATAGAAACAGATATATAGCAATGCTGTATATGTATAATATATATGTTTATATATGTTATATATTTTATATATTTATATTACATTATTTTAAATATTTATCCCTATGAAAAATTATTTTCCATTTATTTTATTTTCATGTAATTGGATGTAGCAGCAAAAAAGGGACACACACCTAAACAAGTAAACAAAATATGTCAATTATATGGTTCATTTGATAAGTGTCAAAACAGAGTTCTTAAATTGTGTTTTATAAACATAGGGAATGTTAACAGATTGTGAAAAACAGAGACCTGCAGTTAAATACCCATGGAAAAGCTAGGTTAAGAAAAGTTCAACAGATGTCTTTCCAAATACAGGGCTAATGTGCACATGAATTTTCGAGGTGGAAGAAATAGAGTACAGCATTTCCCAAGTTATTTGATTGTAGCTTTCTCTTATAGTCATGCTCTACTAACTATGATTTGGTTAACTTGGTATAAAAAGTAGAGGTAAACAATTTGTCCTCTGCTATCACTTCTCTCTATCCCCAAGCCAAAGAAAATACATTCATCATCTATTAATAAGAAAAACTCAACACAATTTATGTATTCGTATAATTTGCAATTGTTAAAATAGTTTCAATTATGTAGTTCATTTTTTTTTAATCTAACAATGACAGTGTGGCACAGGAGAAAATTCTCTGAAGGTGTTTTATAAATGTGTGGATAATTAAAATTACAACACCCTAAACTGAGAGTGAAGAGATCTTTTGGGTCAAATTCTCAACCTCAATTTGCTTCTGTAACATATGAGGGAAGGATACTTATTGCAATGGTCCTTCCAGCTTTACCATCTATATGTATATAGAATGCACATCATGGTATTCTCTGCTTATCTAGGGGCTACGCAATACCCCCAGGTGCAGTTTTAACTTATGCAACGTGATCGGCAGCAGAAATTAGGAACAGACTGAAATATGGATTCTTTTCTCAAGTCAGCATTTTCCTTTCCAGAACTGAATCTTAAAATTGCTGACCAAAAAGATTTCCCCTTGCAAAGATGAAATTCATGTTTATTAAAGCACCTAGGAGAACTATTCTAGTGACATAGTACCATTATTTCCAAACATATATAAACCTTGCTTAGAAGAAAAAGGAATCAACTTTCCCCAAGCCACTATTTCATGGAAACTTTCTAACTCAAGACTATCTATACTTGAATCTGGCAGAGACTGCACCAGCATTTAGTTTTAATTTTCGATGGAAAAAAAATCAATAAATTGCAAGTAAAACCCAATACGTAGAGTTAACTCTCATTGTTCTGAGCCTGGACATACCTGTGCTTTATTTTTAAAATATAATTTCCTCCTTACAAGATATGGCATTGGGACATGCCTGTGTTAAGTAAAATAAATAAATCTGCTTTCTTCATTTTATATCTTCCACATTATAAAGAAAGTAAATACTCCTTTGATAAAGTAATTCTGTAAATAATAGTCATGCAAACTATTTCTTCTTGAACTTCTTTCAATGGATTTACAAGTTAACAAATAGGTGTGGATAAGTAACAAAAGGATCTGCCTTGCTTTCACATTACTTTCCCTCTGCTCTGATTTTATGTTTAATTGCAACTCTATTGAGTCTTTCATTTTCTTTGAAAGGTGGTGAATTAGATTCCATAAATCTTAATCAAATTAAAATTACCCTAAAATGTAATTAAAGCAATTTGAAAATGCTGCCTCTAAAAGACATCCTTGTATAACCAGAACAGTAGTAAGAGGTATATTCTCTGGCCTCAAATACTTTCTGAAAGATAAATTAGAATATTTTGTGAAAGCCATCTTTTAATTACAGGGCCAACATTAATCACCTAGCAAACAATAGCTTCTGACAGCTTAATAAAAATGCCTAATAGATATTATTAAATCACTTGTATGTTTCTTTTGTTGTGTGAATTATGTTAGATTCACAAGACAGTTGAATGTCCATAAAGAGAAATTCTTAATATTTGAAATTCTTGTACCTCTATTAATTACGACCCTCTTATCAAAGGCCCAGTTAAATGCACACTACCAGATTCTAAGACACCTGGTCATTTTCTAGCCTCTTCCACTAAAAAATGTTTTTGTCTACTACTGTTGCATGCACGTCTTTTTACTTCTGGAAATCTTTCCAACATACTCACAAGGATACAAAAATATAATAAAATATTTCCTGTAAATATTTGTGCTTTTAATCCTCTACCCTGAAAATATTTGTACTTCTGTCTTTCCACTTGCATTATTTCCTTTTATTTTTGTTTGATGTGACTTTTCTTTTGGGAGGGGTAGGGTCATGCGATATAAACTCGACTTTCTGAGAGGCTGGCAACTAAGATCAGATACGTGGGCAGTTAACCATGCTCACTTGATAGAAGCTATAAATGCTGTAGACCTTAGGACTTGGATAAGCAACCAACACATACTCCATGTGTATTGTCACACATCGATGCCAGTAGAGCAACAGTGTTTTGATTCTATAGGGAGAGGGCAACTGGAAGCTGCATGTTTGACACCCTCCTCCTGTTACAGCCCAACTGGGTTGTATTGCCCACTGCACAGAGAAGCGCCAACACACTGAGACAATCGGTATTACAGAGAAGAAAAGAGTTTAATATAGCAGAGTGCCAAGCAAAGAGACAGGAGGAATTTCTCAAGTCCATCTCCCCAAGAATTTGGGAGAAAAGGTTTTTAAAAATAGTTTGATGGGCAAAGGGTTAGATGATTGGGTCTGCTAGTTAGCTGGGTTAGGGACAGAACCACAGGGGTGTAAAAATTGTCTTCTTTGCTGAGTTTGTTCTTGGGTGGGGGTCTCAGTACCAGTTGAGTCAGTTCGTCAGTATGGGCCACTGGTATGGATGGGTCAGCTGTTCCCCTGGAATGCAGAGCCTTGGAAGATAACTCAAAAACTAGGGTTTGACAAGGATGATGTTATGGATGAGGAAACAATAATCTTTATGACCACCAGCTATGTGACTTCTGAGTAGCAATTATAAGAAAGCAAACTAAGGGGCAATGGCTGGTTATTATCATTATTTTTAACTACAGCTGTTCCTTTGTACAGTTTAGGCCATTACTGTAGTTCTTGCCTTGCACTCCGTTATTAACTTGTAAAGGGTGGTTTCCTGAGATTTGGCCTTGTATGTCTCTTGGCTGATATTAATCTATTTTCTTTCCGTGTAATAAACCATATCTGTGAGTATAAAGTTTTCAATTCTATAAGTTATTCTAATGAATTATTGAAACTGAGTGTGGTTTGGGGAACTTTCTCAATTTGCAATTAATGTCAGAAGAGAAGGTAGTCCTGTATGGACTGTTCTCTCTAATTTGCAGGTGACGAACTCCTTATAGTAGTGTATATCCCATTTTATTTTATTGCTCTACTTTCTTTAAAAGTGTATCTTTATTGATAATTCTTGACTCCTTATCTGTTGTTTTTCCTGATCTATGACATTTACTAATTAATAAAACATATTTAAAGGACCAATATATGTAGATATCACAGTAGGAAATCTTGTGAGAATATGGCCTGCTGAGGACTGAAGATGGAGTAGAGATGAAAGAGGGTCATTAGTTGTCATTTGACAAACTATGTTAGAAAAATTAATTGGAGGAATATATAATGCAGAAACTGAATTTGCTTGTGAATTAAAGTTTTCTTCAGCTCCAAAAAGGGGAAGAATTTAAAACAAAACTTCAAATTGTAGCCTACTGGCCCCCAGAGAAAAAACCACAAATGATTTAGCTTCAAAACAGAAATTTCTATTCCATTTGGATGGAAAATGTGAATTAGGGACATGCTAGGAGGTGCTCCCAGGAAAAGCTGATCCAGGACAAAGCACTCAGACAATTCCATCTCTCAGGTTCCCAATTACAGAAGTTTCCAAGTTTCAAGTCTCTAAGTTTCAAAAAGATAGTAACATGGTTCATTAGCCAGTAAAGGGCATATAAATAGAAAAATCATTTTGTCCAATAAGGACTATGTAAAAGGTAGGAAAATGTCTTGGATATTTATGAAGACAGAGATTAAAAAAAAAAAATTAGTACTGGAAAGTGGTAGAAATCCTGTCTGGAAAAAAATAAGTAAAATGTCTTTCAATCTAAAACTGAGATACCCCAAAAGAGTCTCCCTTATTCATTTACTGTAGGGAATGCCTTTGCCAAGATCCACTAATCTTTCTTATGTCATTTAGATGTCTTATCTTTACACAGATACAGAATATGAAAGTAGCCTAAATGCTTTTGGAAGTTATAAAGAAATTCAGAAATAGTCTCTTGTAGCCGAAGTTGTCCAATTTGTTGATAAGCTATCATTTCACTGGCATCTGTTGTTCTTCCCGCAAGTAAAATGTAGCACCATGTGTTTCTTAGATGTGGCAGTTAAGTTCTATGCTGAAGGCTTGTTTTCCAACTCTAAATGGATTTTAACTAGACCATACTCAGAGTCTCTGAGTTCCTATTCTTTTCTCTTTTTTCCTTTAGCAAATGCAAAATAAACCTGAAAAGAAATGAGCTCATTATGCCTTTCCATCTGAAATAAAAAGAACAGCAATACCACTCAGGCGGAAGCTGATTTTATAGCTTACGGCTTTTCTTTTAATGTTTCTCTATATTTCTTCTGGAGTCCTAGTATATGAACTTGCCCAAATTTTCCAGTCTAAGTTAGCTCCCTGTTAAACTTTTAAGAAGCTCTGATTTGAGCTGCAAAAATTGCTCCCAGAAGCAGAGAGATGTTTGGCATTGACATCCCATCTAGTTCTGTTATTAGGCTTGCCTTTAGTTTTTGCTACTTACCAGCTTCACTACCAAGAGATCCTGAAGAAGCTATTTCTTGGGACAAAACTGACTATAATAGCATTTTTGAAAGATGATTCTTTCCTGATTTCTCTGTGTAAGTGGGAAAGGAAATGTACAGTTCAAACTTACCTAATATTCCTCTGAATTTTCATGGAACCATATTCTCTTTACGTTTAAGCACTTCCACATTTAAAAGTAGAAACTTTTTGTAGAGCTTATTCTTTTCTGAAAATTGCATTGTGGGTTTTCTAGGGAAAAAAGTCTGAGGATTAGTGTAAGATGATAAGGGTTTTATGTGACATTAAGGCATTTGATGCAGGTATTTAGGAAATTAAAATCTCTTTAAGCTCCAAAGTTATAGATTTACAAAGTGATATTAAAAACCATTCTGTGGTCATTTTATTGTCAAAAAATTAAAAATCAGTACTCCTAGAAATGATTTTCTTCTAACATCAGAAAATTAATATTATTTCATAAATATTTATTAAATATCTACTAGTAGGTGTGATGAGGAATTATAAATGACAGCATGTAATATATTATCTCTGCTCTTAAAGAAAATATAACAATAATGAGATTAGACCAATACTTAAAAACAAATGGTAAATAATGATGATAATTATGATAGTAACTATGTTACATAGCACTTACTATATACCAGGCATATTTTAAGCACTTCAGTTACATTATTTAATTAATTATAATAACAAGTCTAGGTGTTATTATTGTCTTTAGTGATGAGACATCCGAAGTAGAGAGAAGCTAATTTTCGCAAGGCTTCACAGCTGCTAAGTGGCAGGCTGAGATTTAAACTCTGGCAGTCTAGCTCTGGAATCCGTCCACTGCCTGAAAATTACAGGAAGTGACAATGGAAAGAAAGAACAAAATAGAACAAAGATCATGATATTAGTGCCAGGAAAACCTAAGCCTGTGTGTTGACGCCACTGTTTTTTATCTGTGTGCCTTAACCTCACTGTTCTCTTACTTCTTTCATTCATAAAATGTTAACAGCTAACATTTCCTGCATACTTACTGCACTGTTCTAAGCAATTTGTATGCATTACTTCATCCCATCCTTTTAATAAGAACATGAGATAAAGACTATTCTTTCCTTTCCTCTTAAAGATCAGAAGCTGAGGTTCCAATATTTTAAATAATTTGCCTTAGATCATATTAACTATTTATAGTTTTGTTTTTTCCCCCAGAGGGTATGTCTACATATTATACTATCTCAACCACTAACTATACTATAAATTCCTAGTACAATGTAGATAGTCAGGAACCTCAAACAATGGAGCTATTATCTTTATTGTTATTTTATATTACATTATACATAATTTCAAGTTTATATAGAAATTTGGGTTATCAATGTAGGCAGTGCAACTTGTGTGGAGAAATGAGACTTGTCAGCCCTATGTCTACCCATGATCCAATTAACTTGTCTTTGATTAACTTTAAGACTCCAAGTTCCAAAGTCCTTCCAGCTCTATACCATGGATCTTACCTGAATTCCTGATCCACAGAATCTGTGAGCATAATAAAACGATTGTTTTCAGCCACTAAGATAGGAGTTCATTTGCTATGTAGTAATAATAGCTACAATAGACAGTCAAGCAATGCCAGAGAATATTAGTAATTCTTAGTAACAAGCTTGGTGAGATACACAAATATAATCCTGGACTAAAAAAATCTCAACAAATACAAGTTACAAAAGACATGCCTATAAAATGTGATGTTCTGCAGAAAGCAACTAGAGTAGATTAAATAACCAAAAAGCACATTATATGTCACTTTTTACCTTCTTAAACCTTTTCCTGTTATAGATTATTCGAATTACAAACAAATACTCTTTGGGAGATTAGGCTAATGACATATTTTTTTCAGTTAGAATGAAAATAAAACATCCATCTTTATATATATACTGCACTGGAATTGCAAGGTATAAACTTTTGAATTCAATGCATTCATACATAAAATTGAGTATTTGCTTAGAAAATTCAATTAATCTGTTGAATGAAGATGCTTGTACTATCACATACAGCTTAACAGTTTTATTATTGTCATAAACTTTGATTAATCATTTATCTAACTCTTACCTTGTCTGACCATGATATTAATAAAATGATATGCTTCTATTATTATTTTTTAAATCATACTTTCCTATTTGGAATATTGAGCAAATTTCAATTTTTATTTTCAGAATTCAGAGTCTAAAAATGATATGATATGGTTTACCTCTAGAGGATTATTGATCCTTTGAAAAGTCAAAACAAGTTGCTACATTTCTCCCTAAAATGTCTTCAAATACCAGTGCTTTGTTTATGGACAAATTTAAGAACTGTTTGCATCTATTGAATGAATAATAATTATAGAGGATAAAAGTTTACTGATTTCTTCTCTGTTGAAATAAATCAGAGTTACTGTCCAATTAAACTTATTTACACTAGTACAATTGCACTTTCCATTGTGAAAGAAAGCAGATTACTTCATTTTCCATTGCCTTTTTCAGGTAGTTTAGCTATTTTTTCAGGTAGCTTTACAAACTACCTCTGAATTTGAAATTGGTAGGCCTTAATACAACCCTGATACTACTGATGATCACAGAAAAGAAATATACATTCTTCAAGCCTCAGTTGTCTTATCTATACATGAGGATAAAGAAAATTATGTTATTAGTTATAATGTGATAATATATCACATCTGGCCCATAGGAAAAACTGAATTTTTTAAAAAAGACTATTGTTAATTTCTTGCTATGAAATCTAAATTTAACCACAGATTAAAACTCAGGAAAAGTCTTATTGAATGTCTTTGTCATGGATTCAGAATGTTTCTCCATGAAAAATTTATTTAGTTTAAGAAAATTTCATATCCAAACTAATTAATTTTAAATAATTGAGCATACACTCAGCAAAAGTGAAGTCAGAATTTAACTACTTCTCAACCACTGCCTTATAAGAAAGTAATTAGAAAAACTACTACTACTTTATGTGTATATAACTTTTCAATATGAGTTAATCTTAGGAATCGTTTTCAGAATGGGAAATACTGCTTCAAGGGTTGTTGCTCTGAGTGTTATATTAACGAGTCCACATTTGCATTTAGGTCTGTGATTGACATTGCACTCAGATATTTATATACTATGTTTTCTTTTTTTCCTGAAGCTATTCTGATAGCCTTTATGTGGATTCTTTAGCATTCAAATACTATGTTTGATAGTGGACTTTGATATTTATAATTTTTTTCCTGATTTTGAATCTGTTTGCACATTATGTTCCAATTCCATGTGTGACTTACTTCTTCACACTTCTTGAGCCGTTTTACTTCATTCTGAGTGAATCTGAAATGGTTAGACTTTTTATCCAAATTGTGAAACTGACTCATGCTGAGCTATGGCTTTCATTAATTCATCAAGGAATCGATAACTAACTGGAATGATACAGACTTAGGCTTCACAAGAGTAAGATTTATATTTTAAAACAGATAAATAGATAAAAATAGATTCAACAAAATTATTGTGCAGAGTTGCAGGTTGGCCTGACACCACCTGAATAAATATTATTTAACATCAGTAACATATCATTTCAAACATTATGTTATTTAATATAAAAGACAGATTGAGCAAAACAACAGTCTCTGATTTCTGACACGAGTCAGAAATCAGGAAAGAATCAAATATTACTGATTAAATCGCACCTGTGTAAAGAAGAATTTTAAGACTATCCCATATGGCAGCAAATTTTAATGATATTTTCTCTAATTTCCTATGAGACTTATTTTTTTTAAATACAACAATTTAGACATAAAGAGACAAATACAATAATAAGATATAATTATGTTCACCAACAATCCATTATAAGAAATGAAATATTACATACACAGTTTAAGATTCCTTTATCACTATTTCTTCTCTGGCCCTCTACACTTTCCTAAATTTGAGGTTTATCAGTCACATGAATTTTTAATATTGTTACTTATACATTGATCTTTAAACACTATTGAGAATAATGTGCTGTCAGCTGTCCTTCTAACTGTTGTTTGTTTGAAAATGATACATTTTCTGTTTAGAAGTTATTGTTCATCTTTCTCTTGTTTTTTAATTGATTAATGGACTTCTGCAGATTCAGTGTGATGCATCTACATGTGTATTTCTTAATTTATTCTTTTTGAGTTTTTCTGTGCCACCAAAGTTTATCATATTTTCATTGATTTGGAAAGTAATCTAACATTATACCTTGAAAATTGCCTCTCTTTGAGTCTACCTAATCTATCGGTGTAGAACCTTGTTTGTACCTACTTACTCTATCTTTCATATAAGCTCATTTCTCTTTTTAAATTTTCCACCTTTCTATCTCTACTGCTGTGATGGGTAATTTTATGTTTCAACCTAAGCTGGGCTATTAGGTGCCCAGACATTATTCTAGGTATGTCTGTGAACATACCTTTTTTTATGTTTTTTGAAACTCATCCTTTTAAATACTACTGAGGCTTACTTTATCAATCCAACAAATATTTAGCAAGACCTTCCACTCATACTTATTTTTATTATACTTTCCTTTGAAATTTCCTTGGAGGGATTTTCTGTGCTGTTTATTTATGAAATTACGGTAGCCCAAATTAATAAATGTTTTACTTTTTTATTTCTAGGATTAAATTAATACCATATTCTCATAGAAATATTTGAATGATGATATTAGGTTATATATATAGTACCTGGCACATATATAAATTATGTATACATGTAGTAACTAATAATTTCATCATAAAAATTATTGTTTTATAATGATTATGTATTCTAGCCACTGATCCACACAGAATTTGACCCTCAACAAAAAAGAGTAAGTTGTCTGGACCAGTATAGAAGTACTAGTATAATTTCTGTACCATCACTGTATATATATTATATGTATTAGTGCAAATATATGCATGTGTATATCTAAATTTTCATATTTATGCACACATGTATATAAAATTGGTATATAATTTCCAAGAATGTATTTAGTTAGAATAGAAATATGATTATTAAAAACTCAAGAATGATAAATTGAGTCATTTTAAACCACAGACAACTGAAAACAAATTACAAGATATTGGGGAAAACGTTTTCTATGAAGACATATTTAGATTCAATTCCAATTATAGGAAGCAGCCCCCTTCCAAAAAGTATGTCGGTGGTACAATTGACATATGTCAGAAGTAAGCTTAAACTAAAAGTCACCTGTGACGCTGACAACCTTCCCACAGGATAGTCCTCCAAATTAAGAGGGCTTTGAGATGGTGTCTGCCTCGCTCTTTTCGCCCTTTTAAAGAGATCACCTACAACTTAAGGAAGAAGTATATTGCCTAGAGATTCAACATTTGTGGAAATATCCTCAGAGTTGCTTTCATTTCTTTATAAAGTACCTTCCACAGCCCCTTAAAAGCTTCCCTATATTCTAACCTGTATCTTTCTAACTCAATATGTTCTCTAGTCTTGCTCATGTTTGGAAAACTCATCTTGACACAGAAATTGATAGCTTTTTCTAATGCAGACTTTCCTCTATGGCATGGTTTGTTAAGGAGTAATTATAAGGATGCTATTTCTCCATTAAGTAGAATTTTAGGATTGTACACTGTTCCTCAAGAAGCCACTAACATCTGTATAGCTTAGCCTTATGGATGGTTCTGGACACTAAAAATAATTTTGTCAAGTTATTATCTCTCTCTCTCTTTCTTTTTTGAGACATTGTCTCACTCTATTGCCCGGCTACAGTGCCATGGCATCAGTCTAGCTCACGGCAACCTCAAACTCCTGGGCTCAAGCAATCCTCCTGCCTCAGCCTCCCAAGTAGCTGGGACTACAGGTGTGTACCACCATGCCAGTCTAATTGTTTCTGTATATATTTTTAGTTGGCCAATTAATTTCTTCCTATTTTTAGTAGAGACGGGGTCTCACTCTTCCCCAGGCTGGTTTCGAACTCCTGATCTTGATCGATCCGTCCACCTCACCTCCCAGAGTGCTAGGCTTACAGGCATGAGCCACCGTGCCCAGCCATCATCTCTTGATAAGTACACTGACAGATAGTCCTCCATGGAATCAACTCTTATCCATCACCCTCTTCATAAACATGAAAAGAATATAGGGTAAAATCTACCTTAGACGTGAAAAATTAAAATCTAATAGAGTGAAACATTCATTGAGACTTATTAAAAAACTGAAGTCTGTAGTAACAGATTCATTGGCTGGATCCAGGTACAACATTATTATCACAGTAGCAAGAATAACTTTATCTCTTATATCACTCTTAGCTATCTTCTGAAATATTTATGAACCAATTATCTTTTCTTTTTTTATGAGGGATTTGACAATTAACTGAACTTTTATCTCCACTGAGGTCTTTATCCACAATTGAAGGGAGAAGGTGATTTTCTGGGACTTGATGAAGGTTTTACTTAAAAGGTGAACATCCAAGTTGGCTACATTTAGTTGAGGCAACCTTACACTTTGATTCTTTTATCACTAGAATATGATGATTTTCTAGGATTTGAAAGTGCTAGCTAAAATAAGTCAAAACAAAAATTAAGCTGTAACATTTAATTTCATAATGACAATAGGAATAGGCTGCCCTGTTCCTATTGCCTAAGAGTGTGCTTTAAACTAGGTTAATGAATCAGCAATGAGGATTGGTCTACTGTCCTGATTAGAAATATGAGTACAGTGTGGTCTACTGAGCTACTAGATCAGATCCTTTTGGTATACACATCAGCTCAGATTAGAGGACTATAGTGGGAAAATAAATTGCATGATGAAGCAAAGCACAGAGACCATTCTCAAGCATTTGAAAAATCAAAACCTGGAGAGGAGTGCTTGATTAACTTCCAGAACCACTCATATTTGTTCCAAGCATTTAGAAAGACAAATAGCAGAGAAGTGCACATGCAATTTCTGAACTCTGTGTTGTTCAATCTAATTGAATAGTTAAGGACATAATTTTGAGCAACCACAAATATTAAATAAAATGAGATTTATGCATTGATCACATTGACATTTACACCAGAAGAATGTGAGACTCAGAATTTGAGAAAATGATCAGACACTCAGAACAGGAATTATGACTTATAAAGGGACCTTGAACAAGACAGGAACCAGACAGGGGTCACTTCGCAGACATTCTGGCTAATAACTTTACCTGCTCTCTAGTGATGGAGGACTTGTTGGTACTACCAATATCACATTATAGCTCCAACTACATAGCGCATTAAAAAAAAAACAAAAACTAATCATTAGTATCTATAGTATCTAATCATTAATATCTATGGAATCTTTAATGTGTGACAGCCACTGTGCCAATTAATTTGTATTTATCAATGATGATCAAATTGCTCACTGGCTACTAACATTTAAATCACTGTGGTCCTTGCAGAAATTGTATTTTTTTATTTGTGACCCAGAGCCTGCATCAGAATATCTAACATACATACCAATTCTGCATTTTAACAGGAGTGCCAGGTAATTCTAATTCAGACTAAAGTTCAAGAAACTTTGTTTCTTTATATTATTTCATTAAATTATTACATCAACAAAATGAAATAGATAGTATTATCCCTATTTTGTAAGTGAAGAAACCTATATAGAGATAATCTAACTTCAAATATGGAAGGTAAAGATATATTTAGTTATTTAAATATAGAAATAAAGACCATGAATTAAAAAGGCTGATATCTACATTCTTTTTTATTATATTTCCTGTGTGTGTTTTGCTCTACACTGTGAATTAAATCCTAACACTTCTATTGAGCCAATATTATGTAATCTGATACTATTAGAAAGAATGTTGAAGATATCAAAGAGACAATGTACTTTTCCTCCCTGACAAGGGCATACATTTCTTCTTATACTTACAGAGAGAGAGCAAGAGCTGATTCTCATATGTGTTCAATTCATTTACTTTTACAAGCCTGGAAACAAATCAGGTTGGGAAGGAAGGCCTGCCATGGATATGGAAATACTTGGAGTTAGGTCATAGAGACAGAGTCACCAACAGAAGAAAAGCAGTATTTGGGGCAACAGATCCTTCTTTAGTGGGGTAGAATACTCAGGAATATGGCAGCCAGAGTGCAAATTTTATTTTTTGGCTGGAAAATGAAAAGGTTCTGCCATTTCTGATGTATGCTAATCAACACTAGGCAAGTATCTGTATTAGAAATGTGGCTTTCCAGGCAATTTAAATGATGAAAGGACAAGTGAGACATCAGTTCTAAATACAGAAATTTAGTAAAGTCTGTAAAAGTATGGGTTTGATGGACACTTCAGAGATAATCTGCTAGGAGGTTTGGAACAAAGGGAATTTGTCAACAATAGTTATTCCTTGGCAGAGGTTTTAGACTAGGGAATGAATTCTTTTATGCATAGTACTATAACTAGTTCGCAAATAAAAGGTTGCTACAGAAGACTCCAGTCATTAGGGTATGGTGGCTGGCTCCATTGAGCTTGAGTGGAATAGTAAATGACGTTTTTGCTTTAAAGTAAATAAAACAATATTTAATAAAGTCTACATGATGGCTTGGGCCCCATTTTTTTTCCTAGGCATAGGGTGCTGCTAATCCCTTAGTATCTGCATGGTAAACAGCTTCTGAGAAATTGCAACATCTTTTTGCCAACAAGTGATATAGAAGTAAATAGAGGGAAAATAATTTTTTAGTTAAAATGAATAATCATCAATTGTAGTATAAATTTAAATTAAATAGACCTGACAAGCAGTTTCTTTTACTGTGGGTGAGCTTATGACATGAAATGTTTGCTCATCTGGATATCGACAATAGAATAGTAGAAGGGTTCTCTACAGTTACTAAGTGTGTCTGAGTGAGTCAAACTGTGGCAGTTCAAGCTTTGAAACTTGAATCAATAATTTTTCCCTTTTGTAATAATTATATTTTAGAATGAAAATGTGAAATATGGCAAAGATAATGCTTAACCTATATTTCATTAAATGCATTTATCAAAAATTGTGCTCTGTAATTTGTTACATTAGTGTTAATGTTTACAGAACTACCTACTGCATTTGTCCAATATACATCAGTGATAAAAAATCTAAGCAGAGAAAATTTAAAAGATAGACATAAACTCAAAAGAGATATCTATCACCAAAGATGAGAATTGGCAACAGTCTCTTTGATTTTGAGTCCAAAGAATAGAATCAGGGTCCTGTTTAAAGAAAATGTCCCATTGTAGGCAGAGAACATAGGCCAGTTCAGATTCATAGCCTCAAAGGCTATGATTTATACGAACCCTTTAACTTGAAGAAGCATTAGAAATCTGGCATAGGCTGGGTGTGGTGGCTCATGCCTATAATCCTAGCACTCTGGGAGGCTGAGGTGGGCGGATTGCTGGAGGTCAGGAGTTTGAAACCAGCCTGAGCAAGAGCGAGATCCCATCTCTACTATAAATAGAAAGAAATTAATTGGCCAACTAATATATATATATAGAAAAAATGAGCCGGGCATGGTGGTGCATGCCTGTAGTTCCAGCCACTTTTTTTAAATCTTATTTTAGATTCTTCAGTACAATCTCACAGTTATTGTGGTAAAGTCCTATAATTTCTTCTTGAATAAATTACACAATACTTTTTTTTTTCAATAGATTTAGGGGATACAACTGAGTTTTTGATACGTGGATTACTTGAATAGTGGTGAAGTCAGGACTTTTAATGTACCTATCAAAATATTGAAAAGTATTTAAAAAATATTGTGAACATTTTATAGCATTTAATTCAAATTCTAGGTGTATTTGCTAGGGAATTTCAAAAAAGCTATACTATTTGGATTAAACTTTTTTTCCAGCTTCTTTACTTTATTAATTATTACTTTTTGTTTTCTTTTTAAATAAAGCCTAGAGGATTTTCAAAGTCAAAAAATGATTAAAATAAAATTTAACAATAGGAAATTAGGAAATTCCTTAACTTGATAGTCCATAAATATAATTGATGATATTATAACATATATAGCATATTCTGCAAATATAATGATACCTGTTATTCAAATAATCAGTTATATTTATGGTTAAAATAAAATGAGATTGATAAAGAAATAAATATATATGTATCTACATTCATAAATTTGAGGAACAGAAAACAGATTTTATTAAAGGTTAAGCCTGCTATAGTAACCAACAAAAGCTCAGCAAAACCCTGAGATGATGGTATAGCTAAAGGAAAATTTAAGAAAAGTGGTATGTACTGTTTTAAAATTGTTTCCCTTAGAGAATACCACCTTTTTACACCTAAAACATCAGTAAAATTTGCCAATTTCACAAATGATTTGACATAAAATCATAGAAAGGACTAAACCTCATAGATGCCAAAATACTAGTAATAAATGTCAAAACAGTATATATTGAAACAGGAGTCTATTATTTGAAGAAGTTAAGAAGATGAACATGCAATAGGAATTTGTGAAAATGTGGAGAATTTTGCAATTTTTTAGGCCATGGTCATGAGAGTTATGGAAGAAGTGCTGAACACTTCTTTTTTTAGATCTTCATGGATAGTGGAGTTGTGGCTGGTGGTTAAATTACAAAATGAGAAAACTGAGAAAGAAAAGAAAAAAGATTGTGTTTTTGGCTATCCAATTCTGTACACACATAGTGACCTGTACAGAGACATTGCAGTCTGGTGTAGTAACCTGGCCAAGGAGAGATAAAGGCAATAGCAAAGGGAGCCAAAGCATAATTCATTTTCATTTACTAGTTGAACTGACCTTAGTTTCATCCTTGGCAATCACCCTAAACTCACCATCTGTGCAAAGCAAATACAGTGTGGGAGTCAGGAATTTCATGGTACAATATTGCTTTATCAGGTTATTTCACAGATAATGGCACCTTAATTATTATCAATGACCTGCATGACTTTGCTTACTATTCCTTCTTAGATATGTCTTTCTGAGTTATTCAAATTTTTCTTGATGTTTTCCAATTTGACTCTTTTAGGAGCTGCTACCTCTATTTCCAAAAGACACAAGGTGATATCAGATTGAGTTTTCAGGAAATAAGTTATATACATGCCATTTCCAGTAAGTTTTTGATAGTTTCAAGTAAAAATAATACTAAGTCCAAAGAACTGTCTACATAAAAACAAGTCAAGAAAGAAAGAAAGAAACTGTCTGGCAATTTTATTTGGATTAAGCTCATTTGGAAAAAACACATTGTACAATCTTTGAAGCACAATTTATCATGGTTAAAAGAAACCCCTTGGATTGTCTGGTTCTTGTTTTAATTTCTATTTTTTTTTAAAAAAAACAAACTTACTTAGCACACTTGTTTAATTATGTCTATTCGTTTTTCACCTTGGTCATGTGATTTTTAAAGGAGACACCCATAAGCAGAAGTAGCTTTAATCTCCATACATTGAATTATCGGTGTGAAATAAACACTTCCTGTTTCACTGCTTTCACTAGAGGAAAGCTTATGTTGATCAATGCCTATCAAGTTTCCTTGATTTACTTGGAATGTGTTCTTTATACAAATGAATAAAACATTAATGACTCACACCTGTGAGTATATGGGATGATTTTTCTCCTTTCTATTCTCTTATGATCTGGTTTTTAAATGTGACTCATCTCAAAGAACGGTGTCATAGATTTTCCAAGGTCATTCAAAAGTATCTGCAATTTTAGAGAAAACCTTTCTGGACACATTGGAAATGTTAAACATTTGCTTAGCACTAGCCTTTGCCTGTGACAAAAAAAAAATTTACCTTTGCAAACTAACTTATTTCCCTGGGTTTTAATTCTCATGCCACTGAAGGCAAAGCCATGGTAAAGTAGAAATTTGTGAGCAATAAACTAGTAAGTATTTTTCTTATTAACTCACTCATTGATTCTCAAAAGATTTTTTGAAACTCAAAAGATTTATAGTGGAGTCTTCAAAAGGTTATAGAGCTAAACAGACCTGGATTCAAATTCTGGCTTTACTACTTAGTAGTTATATCTTACATTGAGGTTAACATTGCTTAACCTCAGTTTCCTCATCTGTAAGAGGGGATGATAATATAATACTTAGATAGTATAAGACTTAGAGCTGATTAGATAAATCAAATAGTACACTGCTTGGCCCATCACAGCAGTTCACCAAATTATCATCCACAATGTACCAGGCACTGTGCTAGACAATTACGATCCTAGGATGAATAATTCAATGTGAAATTCACAGTTTACATTGCTCATATATTTTTACTCCCATTAATGAAAACAAGATGGCTTTCCCTATGTTCTTCAGGAAAATCAGTATTCTTTGTTGAATAAGGAAACACTGCTCTATTACCCTGAAGCCACAAAAAATTGTCCATGAATAAAGTAGCTATTCCATAACTCATTTCCTATAGGAGTTAATAATTGCTTGAAGTCACCTTCGAAGTCTCTCAAAGTAAAGCGTGCATGTATGTTTGTGTGTGTGTGTGTGTGTGTACCATGTAGCCAATAGTAGATTTACTGAATTTACCAGACTTCAAGCTATACTGCAAGGCTACAGTAAACAAAACAGCATCCACTGGCACAAGAACAAAGACACAGACCAATAGAACCCAGAACCCAAATAATAAAACCATCCATGTGCTAAAAGATTAGCACATACAGCTATCTGATCTTTGACAAAGCAAGCATAGACTGTACACTGGGGAATAGAATCCTTGTTCAATAAATGGTGCTGGGAAAATTGGATAGCCACATGTAGAAAACTGAAACAGGATTTGTACCTTTCACCTCTCACAAAAATCGACTCATGATGGACAACAGAGTTAAACCTAAGGCATGAAACCTTAAGAGTTCTAGAAGAAAGTGTAGGAAAAACTCTTGAAGACATTGGCCTACACAAAGAATTTATAAAGAAGACCCCAAAGGCAATCACAGAAACAACAAAAATAAATAAATGGGACCTGATCAAATTAAAAGCTTCTGCATAGCCAAGGAAACTATCATTAGAATGAATAGACAACCTACAGAATGGTAGAAAATATTTGCATGCTACACATCCTTTAAGGGCCTGATAACTAGAATCTATATAGAACTCAGGAAAAGCAACAACAAAAAAAATCTTTTTAGCACTCTTGAAGGATGCTGTAGCAAATAGACTGAAACACATTTGTTTATATAGGTGATGAATTTACGTGAAGTGGAGCCTGGCCTGGGAAATTTGGCAGTCATGGTTTTTATAACCAACTCTAGGAGACTGGAGGAGAACCAAATCTCTGTGAGCCTGATGAGTTTCTATGAACATTAAACTGGAGCTGGAAGGAATAAGCAAGAATTTAGAGAATTTAAACTGCCAAGGAGAAGGAATGAAAATTTCCTACAGAGTAGGTAGAAATCTGTCTTTACATTAAATTAAAAAAAATATTTTATTAAACAACATATGAATATAGAATGGTGTAGTAAATACATCTGGAGATATGGCAGCAAAAAAACAAACAAACAAACAAAAAAAAACCCAAAAAGACATCCTGTGCCTTAAGAGGACTTTCATGTAAGTGAAAGGGAAAAATAACCTGGTAATTACAATATCCAGTAAACAGTATTTTCATTGGGTAACAAAAGAGATGTATGTCTAACATGGTGCTGTGGGACCACATGGCGAGAGCTTTAACTTCATTATCAGGAGTCACAGGAGACTTCCAGAGAGACAGGTGTGTGAAAAGGTATAGATGTGTATAGGACAGGACAGCCAGTGGATGAACTACACGTGTAGTAGGGCCAGTGTATCTCTGAGTATACTGAAATTGGTGATCAGCAGCCTGAAACTCTCATTTTTCTAGCATATTTGACTCTTTAAGAGAACAGGGCTTTTTTTTCTTTTTCTGACTTTATTTTTTGCTTTTATAGCTGGTGACTCCTTAACGATTTTTCTCAATTATGGAGGTACTGCCATCGTTATCAGTGCCCCCCCATCCCATACACTTTCCCTCACCCCTAGAGGCAATCTTTCTGCATACTCTATGTCAGTCAAATTCTTAAAGTAACTGGAATAGCCTAGCATATGATGCCATTGCATAATTATTGTCTAGATTTTATTTGAGCCTTTTATTAGGGCTCTATTTTTAAGCATCGGTTCATTCTCTTTTATAGCTTTTTTTAATGCTTACAACAAAGCACCTTTGATTTACTTCTGTACCGTGCATATGTGAATGTTCTGAAACACGGGTCAGATGTGCAGAATTATTTAAAAGTGTTTTTTTGTGCATAATGCACAGGCGTTAGGAATGAGGTGGCACAGAGATGCTACTCAGTGAAGAGGAATAGCTTTTACATAAATAAGACCAATAAATTATTAAAATTCTCTACTCCAAAAGTGATTAAATATAATGGGTTTTTCAAATGTTGAATAAAACATCTTAACTCAGACCACTGCAACAAACTTTAAAAAAAAATAGATCACTATAAAAAAATCCAAAAAGTTAGTGAAATAAATGCAAGTGTTCAACCACATGGCCCAAAGCATAACTATTATTTTTGTTTTGCTTAAATGCTCTCCATACTTTAAAAAGCTACCATATTCTAGTTCACATGTCCTATTTATATCAGAGGTGTTTTATGGAGTTTGGAGTATTCCATATCACTACTTGAACTTATACTTTGTTTAATATTCCTTTTCAGTTACACACTGGTTAGCCTCCTGTCTAATGTGATGGATCCTTCTCTTATCCTCTGGAATCTCAATAATTACTGAATCCTGTCATTTCTACTTCTTAAGTAATTCTCTAGTTTATTCATTTCCTTTTTTTCCACTCCCACAACCCTAATCCATGTTATTAATGTATTTATTTCTTACCTAGAGTATAGGCATAGTCTTCAGACTGACATTAACAGAGCACAGAGCAGAGTTGTGACTCAGTTTGCCAAGTTTGTCTTTTATTTGTTTCAGTATTGCCTACATTCCAAGTGAGGTCTATCTGTGAAATGTTTCACTGGAAAGTACATTTTCCATCATTTATGTGGTCTGCATAGGACTGATTTCACTTCAGAATATAAAAGGATGAAAATAAGATCATAAAAGTAACACCTAACATGTATTGAACACTGAAAATTTGCCAAGCTCTGTTCCAGGGGCTTTACATATGCTATGTCATTTAATCTATACCACAACTCTTTGAGGTAAGCTCAATAACTATCCTTAGTTTATAGAAAAGAAAACTAAAGCATAAGAAGGCTAAGTGGTGGAATTTTTTTTCCTTTTGTTCTCCAGGGAGACAGTCTAATGTAATCATTATGAGCATGTGATTTAGAGCTTGCAGAGCTGTGTTTAGCTCCTGCCACATTGTTTAGTACAGTGATTACCACTGATTAAAATATTCAGTAAATATCTAAGAAACAATGAGCAAACATAAAATAACAAAAGGTAGTGTCATCATTGCTCTTCTATGGGAAAAAAGCAAGTTTTTATGAACTCTGGAAACATTTCAGAATACGAGAAGGTTGGGTGGTAGAAGTATGAAAGAAACACAGAGACACAGGGTAGCTGGATGAATAAATACATGTCTTAATAAACATTGGACCATCAGAAATTAGCTATTGATTCTACTCATGTAAGTGTGAATCTGGCTCCAAATTGATATGTTCCTCTTTATTTCTCTTTTCTCTCTCTCTTCTCTAGACATATTTGAAGAGAATTTATTTTTTTATCACTATACATATTGCCGTGAAATACTATTTTAACATGTTCACTGCATTTTACTTTTTAAAACTTTCCTTAAATTTTCTTTCTTACTCTCCCAAAGTATAGGTTGAATTGGATTTATATGTGCTATTGTTTGGATGTTTGTCTCCAACAAATCTCATGTTGAAATTTGATACCCAATATTGGAGGTGGGATCTAATAGCAATTGTTTGAACCATGGAAATGGACCCCTCATAAATAGATTAATGCCCTCCTTTGTGGGTGAGTGAGTTCTATTAGTTCCTGCAAGAGCTGGTTGTTAAAAAGACTGTGGAACTTCCCTCTTCTTGCTCTTGCTTCCTTTCTTGCCATGTGATCTCTGTACATGCCAGCTCCTCTTCATCTTCCACCATGAGAGGAATCAGCCTGAGGTCATCACCAGGGGCAGATGCACAATCTTGAACTTTCCAGCTATCAGAATCATGAGCCCAATAAAACGTTTTTTTTTTTATAATTACCCAGATTCAAGCATTACTTTTCAGTAACACAAAACAGACTAAGACGATATGTTTTAATCAAATGAATTAAAAGGTACAGAATTGCAATCTTGTTTGAAACTTTAAAAAGACTGAAAGCAAGTTAGTTATACTGCAAAATAACTAAAAGAGTGGAATTGGAATGTTCCTAACACAAAGAAATAATACATGCTTGAAGTGAAGGATACCCTAATTACCCTGATTCACATTGTGTGCCTGTATCAAAACATCACATGTACCTTATAAAGACATACAACTAGTATGTACCCATAGTAATTAAAATTAAAAAATAAAAATAAAAGAAAGAAAGAGAGAAAGCAAATCACTGTCTGAACTGCCTATAGTGTTTGTTTTTGTGTCTGTGTCTATAAGACCTTGGCTATAGAACTGTTTTTAATTTTCATTTTGCTTGATGTGGGATAGATATTAACTATTGATTTGAAAATATAAGATAATCTATTTGCAAGTCAGAAAAAAATAAAAAAATTAGGCTATGAATGCTTATTTTGATTTTCTACATTTTCAGGCTACACATATTCAGTCTTTTTTTTTGTATAATGAAGACTAGAGCTTGGGCACTGTGTTTGCCCATTGAAGAACAGTAATACGTTTTGTCCAAAAGCATTGATTCAATCTTTTTGTTTGTATCATAACCTTTTTAAAAAAGTTTTATGGTATATTTTTTGTATATTATTAACATTTTTAAAAATTTCTGATGATATATGTTTTTAGTATAAAAGAAATAAATATAATTTTGAATTTCTAGATTGATGTTGCAATGCTGGTAGGGTTTCCTTATTTTTTATTCTAAAATGAATTTTCATTTAAAAGTAAAAAATATTTAATAGTAACATCTTTTTCCTAAAAAATAGAGCAGATGAAATATAAAAAAGGACAATGAAAGTCAATTTTTATTACAGACACACAGTTGTTTATAGAATTTTAGTGTTAAATATGGAATAGCATTCTCATATTACATATTCATATATAAAAGTCACTTCCCTTATCTTTTCTTCAATATCTTTATGAAAATTATTACTAATACTTATTTGTAAAGACTTTGAAAAATCTGTTTGGCACCTCAATTTTAAAAACCAGAATTATTTGAATAGAAATGTTTAAAATATGATGAAAAATTGAATATCTAGACAAAAAATATAGGATCATAGAATATCACTACCTTTCAGTAATTAGTATTTTTTTAAAATGACTCTAATCCAAGGTAACAAATTGACTTTCACAGTTGTAGGCTTGAAGTGTTGTACAGAAAATGATATTAATACTAATAATTTGAGACAAATTAAGGCTAAGAAGCACCATTAATTTTAACTATATAAATAACTGATTAGGTAGCATGCATTGATGAGTAGAAAAGTACTTTTCTCTGAGATATTTATTTAACAAAATTCCCATAGTTTGCAATATGCTCACTTTTAAAGTAATTCTTTTAAATTAATACATTTTTCAATGAAGTTTCCCTCCTTGGGAGTTTTAATATAAATTTTTACACTCTTATAATTAAAAAAAAAAATCTTTCCAGTTTTTATGAAGGTGACTTTTGGGAATGGAACTAAGATCTTGATATAGAGAGGAAGAATACAAATAGAAAATAATTATATGAGATACAGTCAGGGAGGGCAGAATTATGGTAAGGGAAGACCTGAATACCAGAGACTTATTCTAATAATGTTAAAACTTGGGGAATGGGATAAGATACAGAGTGGGAAAATAAACCTCAACATCATTTTGCATCTGGAAGTAGAGTAGCATAAATTAGTCTTTAACCATTACATAGATAAATATGTGTGTGCCTTTGATAAATAGGGCCTGTGATATATTTCTCACCTTAAATTATTTATTTATTTATTTTCTATATGCTTTAATTATGCCTACTTTCAGATTGCACAACACATGAAGTGGGTCACATCTGAAGAAGTTAAAGAAGGAACCAGTGGCTTTTTTTTATATTTGCTGTGGTTCTCACCCACTAGTCAATTTGTCTCTGTTTCTTTAAGAGTTGAGGCCAGGACCATAAGTCTATGTCATGCTAAACATGAACACATCAAAGACATACCCCAATAGATAGTTATATGGAACTATAATGGAATTAAGTAATAAAAATGTAGCATTTTACCTGATTGAAACATTTTACATTTCTTGCCTTTTTTTGTTTGCCTGATTTTATTTGTTCTCTATTGATTCACTGCAGTTCTATCTGTATTAATTTGTTAGAGCTCCCATAATAAAGCATCAAAGACTGGATGGATTAAACAACAGAAATTTATTTCCTCACTGTTCTGGAAACTAGAAGTCCAAAATCAAGACATTGGCAGGGCTGGTTTCATTCTGAGGCCTCTCTTCTTGGCTTGCTGATGGCTGTCTTCTTGTTGTGTTCTTATGTGATCTTTCTTCTTTGCATGCCCACTGCCTTTGTGTCCCCGTCTCCTCTTCTCACAATGATATAGCTCATATTAGATTAGTGCCAACCCATATGACCTCATTTTATCTTAATTACCTCTTTAAAGCCCTTATTGCCAAATACAGGTACTATCTGAGGCACTGGAGTCTGGACCTCAACCTGAATTTGGGGAGACAAAATTTAGGCCATAACATTATATTTTTAGCTTTTACTCATTTGAATAAGTTATTTTCCCTCATATAATTGAACTCTCTGAGGTGATGTCACATGCATTGCTGTGAATATCGTATAAGCTCAGAACACTCTTGTAAGTGCGGAGGCAATGATCTACAAGGCATAGACTTGGCCATCATAAAAAATTTCCCCACGCACTGGCCCCTTTTCCATTATATCACCCTTTGGAATACCATCTTGTTATTATTCATGCCACTGATATCAAGCAATATCCAGAGGACATCTCTTGGATTGCTCATGCTGTGAACAGCCAATTGCTATGAGAAGAAAATACTCAAGCACCATAAAGGGATGTGGAGAGGAACTGAAGTTTCCCAACCTTAGCCAGCACCATCTGGCAGGCATGTGAGTGACAGTCATTGACAGTGGATCCTTAAATCCCAGTTAATCCTTCAAGTGACTGCAGCACACATCTCAAATCTTGGCTACAGCTACCTAAGAGACCCCAAACTCAAAAGATTCATTTATTTCAGAGTTCTGACCCAAGAAACTGTGAAATAGCATGTGTTTAATGTGTGAATTTTATGTATATTCATATGTTTTTATGTACATTATTGGCCCTTACTTATACCTGAGCCAATTTTGTATAACTGAAGTTAGACATAAAGATTTTATTATATGTAATTAATTTTGGAACATAAAAAATTCACCACATACGTTATTGCAAACCGTTACTAGTTATTGTTATTTTACATGTCTACTGAATACATTAAGTATGAATTTAGAATCTCATAAATTTTGTTATTCATTTCTTGATTATTTGCAAAATTGCTGAGTGATTTCTTTAATCAGAGAGATGGAGTAAGATGAGAGTGGTAGAATGAAATATGGTATAGAGAACTGGGAAATAGGGTTGATGAGGAAAGGAAAAGGATATCAAGAGAGAAAGGGGTTGATGGGGAAAGAAATTTTTGAAGAAGAGAGCAGAGAAAAACAGGCATAAGAATAAGACAAATATTCTCAAAATTAAGAAAACTTAAAGTGTTTTGATTTGATCTGTGTTTAAACAACCTTAAAACAACCATTATAAAAATGTGTATGGTATACTGCAGTTTAAAAATATTATTACTTCCCCAGGGGACTCTTTGTAATGTAGATCTTATCCATTTTTGGTATGGAAGATGTAGGGTAATGATCATTTATTTTAATTTTAATTTATTTTTCTTTTTATTTATTTTTTAATTTTGTAAGAAAAAGAGAGAAGGAAGGACAGAGGAAGGGAGGGAAGGAAAGGAGAAGAGATGGAAAAGTAACAGCAAAAAGAGAGAAAGAGACAGAAATATACAGAGAGAGAGAGAGAGAAGTTCTGAGAAAATAATGATTTGTTCTCTGCCTTAATTTGGGAGAGTATTATAGGTAGTAATAAGTATCATCCTATAGTTAGAAGAATGACTGACTTTATTATTAAACACCTAGTGCTTGTTGAATGAATGAATAGTACATGTACACAGAACTTAAATATTAACTGAATGGTAGTTTCAATTCTTATTAACAAATACATATTTCTATTAAACCTACTAGTAACTAAATTAATAGGCACAATATATTTTAGAATGGGTGGTTTAAATGAGGCTGAAAAGTGTCTCAGTACATTTAAAATAAATACATACAAGGAAAAAATATGATAAAATGTATCATGAAGATAGTGAACCCTGATTGTTCCAGTTATCTAACTGGTGGAGTAAAGTAATAGATAATTGTGACATCCAAAGAACAATGATCATGATCTTGCCTGACTCATTTATTTCCTGTAATAGAACCTAGGATTACAATGAACCTGAAATACAATGTGCAAGATGCTCACCACATGTTTCTTGAATGAAGAATTACAGGGAAGTGTGTGTGTGTGTGTGTTTGTGTGTGTGTGTATGCATGTGACTAAGAAGTAGAGGTAAGTGCCTAAGTTTGAGTAAAGATGATACAAAATTTTAAGTAAGTCCTAGTTGTAGTCATTTCGTTAAAGGGAATAGGCTCTCTAATCAAAGCTGGTATCTTTCATGCTTACTTTCCATTCCCCTCCTTTTTTGTTCTTGATTATTAACTCATCAAGGTCCTTAATAATAATAATACATGAGCCAATGGGAATTTGAGGATACAAGTGAATTACTGTAATTTTCCTATGATTTGAATAATTTACTAAAAATAGCAATGATACCAAGGTGCTCACACCATTCAGAAAATGGCCAGCAGCCTCATATTTGTTTGCTTATTTTATGCACTCCTCCTGAATGACACCAAGACATTTCCAGATCTCAGGCAGTGCTATCGTTAATTTTCTGCCAGAGTTCATGGCAGGATCATCAGTAGTCGGGGGCTTTTACACTGGTGAATTCTTAATGTATTAATCAGGCTGTAGCTGTATTCTGCTATAAGAGAATGCCTATACCAGGTGGCTTGTAAACAACAACAAAATATTTCTCGTGGTTCTGGAGCTGGAAAGTCCAAGATTAAGGTGGTGGCAGATCAGTGTGTGATGAGAGCCATCTTCATAGAGGACCCTCTGCTTACTGAATCCTTACTTGGTGGAAGGGGGCAAGTGAGCTTCCCAAACCCCTTTGATAAGGACTGTAATCCCATCATAATGGTTTTGCCTTCATAGCATAATTATCTCCTAATGTCCCCACCTCCAAATCCCATCACCTCGGGTACTAGAATTTAACATATGAATTTGAGGGGCCACAAATATTCTATAGCAAATAGTCTACAGCATTGCAGCTCCGCGCAGAACCCTTTATGTCCTGTTGAGTGTATGAGCTGGACTGAATGCAGGAGACAGGGCCAGCCCTGAGAATGATTCCATATTATCCTATTGTCAAGGACATTATTATTATTTGTTTATTTTTCATTTATTCAAGTTTGTCAAGCCTAAAATAGATCCAGAGCTAGATAGAATTTCTATAATACTAAAAGTAATTCACATGAAGTAATTATTTTATTTCTGCTGCTTCACCTGGATTGAGTTAGATAGAAGAGTCCTGATAAAAGAGCAAAGTGACAGCCTGCCTTCCTCTTTAAACTTGACAGATTGGGTGATAGCTTTTCCCAAAAGGATTAGATTCGGTTTATTCTTTCATATTTAAGGATAGAGTCATTCAGCTGCATTATTTGTAACTGGGAACTATTACTTATTGGAGAGACACTGCCCATTCATACAAATGTTTTCTTTCGCTGGTAGCTTCTGAGATACTTTATGAATAGCAATTTGTTTTTTATATTAAATATTAATTCAGATAAAATCCTATTTCAGTTTCTCAATCTTCCAGCTATTAGTATGAAAATTTGCAAATCTTAGCTCTTTTGCTCTGTATCCATTTTATTTGCATGATGCTGTATAAATTAAAAAACTTTCTTCCAGCACAGTGCAATTTAATATGGAGGTTGCAGGCTGATACTTCTTTTTTTTCCTGAAAATATTTCCTTGTACTTCATTTTTTCTAAAAGACGGAAATGTTTTTATATGCAACTTCCCAGCATATATTAATATTGAATGAATAAATAAGAAATAGCTGAAAGATGTTTGCTTTCTTCTCAATAAGGAGAAGATATATTCAAAAGGCTAGATTTTGTGGCTAATTTTCAGTATATACAATGCGCATTTTTTAAGTTTATCATGACTTAGATATTTTTTTATTTTTTCATTTGGCTCAATCTTCTAAAATAAATTCTGCCAATTAAGTAATAAAAACCCTACTTGACTTTCATTTTTCTGACTTTATATAGCCTCCTGATCCTTAGGAAGTACATATCACATATCTTTTAAACAAAAGAAAGAAAGCCTGTTCATCACTCACGAAGTCAGGATGGGCAGGAAAATTTTATATGACTAGCTAGACTATCTCACTGAGTTCAATTTCACAAGCCATTAACACTCTGAAAGGAGAAATTGATTTGAATGTGTGTCATATTCTAGATAGGGGGACAAAGTATTGGGGAGTATTTTTAAGTTGACTTTTTAGAAAGGACAGATGAATGAATTTATATTTTTGATAAAAAGAGGGAGGTATTTTATCACTTATTTATTAAGAATATTATCTTATTTACCAAAAAGTTCCTCATTGTCCTCAGTAAAATACTAGGACATGTCCCAGAAACCAATAAATCTGAAAATAAATCTTTCTAATAAACTCAGAGATAAATAAGAATATGCACAAAATGTGGAATGAGATTCAAGTAAGTAGAAAGAAATTCACGGAAGTGTGGAATTGTAAAATTAGTGCAAAGGATACTAACAAAAAGTACCGTTGGGTACATTGTCAAAGACTACAAATTAAGCACATGAAGCAAATAAAAATAGCTACTGGTCAGAAATAGACTAGCTGCATCTTCTGGAAGTTATTAAACATTAGATAATAAAGTCAAATGTCGACTTTTTCTCCTTGTCCTCTTCCTCCTTCCCCTCATCCTTCTTGCATCCTTCCTATTATCTTTCCCCTTTACTCTCTCTTTTTCAAAGGGAAGATGGACTTTACATCAAGAAAAGCAGAACTTAAGATTTTTGTGTCAGAAGCAACAAGTATAGGATCCAGTCTGAGAGACAAAGTGTGAGTCACAAGGTAAAAGGATGATTAATTTGTGTGTGATAATTAGTGATAAAAATAACACTGATACTTTACTACTTCTATTGCCATCACCACTATTATCTACAATAGCTGTTTATTAAACATTTTTGCCCATAAAAATTAAGTGGATATCATGAGATTGTATAATTGCTAAGTGTTAGAAAGAGAATGTTGAAGAAAAGCCATCGGATTCAAAAGCCTATGCTCTTAACAAATGCAATATATTCCATTAAAAGGGGATGGAAAGAGTCATTTCTGATATTGTTTATGTTTTGGAGTGGTTGTCACTTTTTTTTATCTAGAAGTCTAGAATTGCTGTAGACTTTAAACTAAATTTAGAGTATCTTTATTTGGGAGCCTGAAATTCTAATGAAAAGAGATAGTCCAGGGGAAGTTATAGTTCAATACGTGAAATTTTATAACTAAAACCATTCTTTGTTCCTAAAGTATGACAAAAATGGCAAAGATTGGAGAAGACTCTGTGATGTGCCTGAGCTCTGCTATGTCTTCCAAATGCCCCATTTTTATTTCCCTGTTCCTCTCTTCAGAAAGGACCAGTCTCGGCAAGATTTGTCACAAATTGTTCAGGGCAAAAGTAGGACAGGAGAACTTTCTCTGTTGCCCATTGTATGATCTGTACCAGGGAGAACCGCTCTCTCATCTTGTTAATGACTTATGTGGAGAAATCAATGGCACAAAATTTCAAGTGCCTGAGACAGTCTCTCGCTCTGTCTCCTTGGCTACAGTGCAGTGGCGTCATCATAGCTCACTGCAACTTCAAGCTTCTGGCCTCAAAATTTCCTCCTGTCTCACCCTGCCAGTGCTAGGATTACAGACATGAGCCACCACACACAGCCTAGGATTGTACTCTTAAGAGTGTTGATTTATGGACAGAGCATATCAAGATTGAATATAGAATAATGTCACCAAAATAAATATAAAGTTCTTTATTTGCATCCAGATAAATGGCTACAAAAACACAAATAATGTGACATGGCTCAGTAGGTACCTCCTTGAAAACATAAGAGATTTTGTATGATGCAAATCGCAATGTGCATAAGCGCTGTGAGGGTATGGACTCTTGAGTAACAAAGATAGATCCCTTCAGACAAAAAAGGATAGGGCTATTTCACATGATCTTTCTGAATTCCCATTTCCTCAGTTCACAATAGATATAATTATATAACTGTTACACAGAAGAAATACTCTATTATAAATGTATTAAGCTACTGGCATAAAGTAGCCATTCAAAATAATCTGACTTCTCTGCCTGTCAAATCAATAAAGCTTATGCAAAGTGAATCTACATTAAAAGAATATAAATGTTAAGTGCAAGGACAATCATAATCTTTTTTTTTTTTTAGTGGACTGGAGCAAGCTGGAATGACTTCAGAGGGGCCTTGCTCTTACTGATAATGCTCAAAATCATGCCACACAGGAAGCAGGAGAAAAAATGAATATGGTAAAAGGAAGGAAAGTATATCCATTTAGTGAAATTAAATCTAAATTTCTTGTACAGGATATATAATTGAAATCTGATCTTTTTTCAAAAGGAAAGAAAATGTGCCCCAGCCCTGTTCATATCTGAACTAAGACCTCATTTTAAAGGTTTAGATTTGTATCTCAGAAATATTGGATGGACAATGGTTGGGGGTAGATTGGATTGACCTAGTAAGATGCTATGATTAGTCATCGAAATATAGCCCTGGAGAGAAGACAGAACATAAGCACATCCTGTAAGAGGAAACTACTGGCTTTTATCTTGTCAAACTTCACTGTAAGTCTGCCACCCCCTCTGGTGGACTACAAACACACTTCCTTAAACCCTTTCAAAGAAAGCAATATCAAACATTAGACATGATTAAACCTTGACATAGAGGCGACACGGATCACAGAAAGGAGGTCTCTGTTACATATCTTGCACTTGCATGTTTTAGCTCTGCATTTCTTATCTGCTTTGAGGCAGGACAGAATGAGATGACAAGAAAACAGCGTGAAGGATGGAAATGAAAACTCTCCATGACATACTGAAAGCCTGCACTTATATCCTGACATTTTCTCTATCAAAAATATTAGCAGTTTCATATTTCTCAGTCAATCCCAACCTTACTTAAGTAAACAAGATAGCTGGAAGAGGGGTTTCCATGATATAAAAACAAAAATCAATGAAGTATTTTGGTCGGTCCAAAAAGTATCCAGGCTTGTAACCATTCTCATTATATTAACGATGACTGAATACTTTCCAGATATGCCTCATACATATTTTTTAGTAAAAACAAGCATGTTTTTTTGATTTTTAATGAAAACAAGCATCTTAGTGTAAGAAGTTGGCCCATCTGACAGGTAGTTTGGCTCATTTGAATTAGGGAAGATGTTCTCATATTAACAACATCTAGAGCACTTACTGAACCACAGAGTATGTGTCTGAAGCAAGAGGTGATCTCAAATACAACAGGTGATCAGTTGACCAGTCTGTCTGTGTGATACAGAAAAGAGGACCTTATGCCATTTTGTCCTCTCTGTACAATTCAATTATTATAAATATTTTGATTACTATAAAGTCACAGCTTCCTGAGAACAAACAGTAAACATCTCTTTTAATTTAAATCCTCTTAATTTTTTTCTCTTTCTTCTTATTCATATTTCTTCTGTTCTAATGTGTAAAGTATAGATCAATACCTAGATATGAGCTTTCCTTCCAGTGCTTTCTTTCCAGGGACTGTAACCTTTAGCAAACTTAGACTTTATTAAATTAACTATATATCATAATTCACATCAGGTTATTAAAAGAACATTATGGAAGATAATTTTCTTTTTTATTCTTTATAGGGACAGTATCTCCATTGTGATGTAAAGTACAGGATTTGGATGGGATTCTTATCCTAAAATAATGTAATCAATGAAATATTATTCATAGTTTCTGGAGAAATGTCTATTTGCCATTACATACAAATGCAATCTATTTACATTCTTCAGTTGTATTTTTCATAGAATTTTATTGTGCTATTACTAACAATCAAGACAATGTTTATGTTAACATTAATATCTTAGATGATAGTTATTACAACATATAATAATTCCTATGCATACATTTCTTTCTTTCAACTCCCTCAAACTATCTATGGCTAGAAGGGAAATCTCCTGAAAATAAAGTTTTGGAATCAAAAAATGTTTTGTTATTTGTTTTTCTTTAGGGTTGATAGTATTTTACTATCTTTTTAAAAATTATTTTTATTTATTTTTGGATGTCTACAAAAACTCTGAGAATTTCAGATCTCCTGATAAAATATTTGTTTATGTAAAAGAAATATATAATTCACAAACAGACACACACTGAAGGACCAATAAATACAGGTTTAATATAAATATTTTTCCATTTCTAGAATTCTGAAATGTCTAGGAAAATATGATATTAATTGGAGGTGAGCTTCCTACAGCTTTCAGCTAAGTGGGGCAATTTTCTTGGATAGATGGTGCCTACATCCTGAGTATGTTTGTCTGGGCACATAGTCACTGCAGGATGATAAGAGCAACATGGTATCTGTGGCCTCAGGAATTTATGTCTGAACCTTTTAAGATAGCAAGTACCAGTAGAACCCGAAGATCTTATTTGTATCATAATTTTTCTAGGAGATGTAACATGCCTTTATGTATCTTTGCTATGTAGTATTGTAACTAGAATGTAGTAAATGCTCAATAAGCTTTTGCCAAATTAGTGAATTATTAAATAGAGATAATTTAATCAACTACATTTATCCATGGTGACCACCTTTATATTTTAAATGTTTCAGATGCTGGCTTAGTATTATTAGAGTATCATCCAAGGGTACTGAGTGTCTGCTGAAGCAATGGTAAGTAACTTTTCAGTTTTCAATTTTTCCCCAGGAAGGGAATGATAAGCCACTTCAAAATGGCCACCAACATATTGTCTAGTGGTCTAATCTAGTGGAACTTGCCTGAAGGCAACAACTCCAGAACTCTGTACTCTACCCTTTCAGGGAGACTCTGTGAGTACCAGTATCTGAACATTCTGAAATACTTAATGTCCTCCATCCTCACTGAGAATTAAAAAGTGAGGAAGAATAACCTAACATAAGGTGGAACCTAACATGGATTGATGTGTGATTTCTAGAAAGTGCACCATTGTATGTGACTTCAAGGGCAAATCAAAGAATATGATGCTTGAAGCCCAGAGCAGAGAATAACATTCAGTGTGGCTTTGAGACAGGTATGAAGGTAATCTTGGGGACAAGGAAAATCTCAATATTCCTCAAAGATTTGATGTGAATGGCACTTAACTTTATCTGAATGTAAATCAGGCTGTGGGCCAGGAATCAGGGACATCTGCCCAATTTGCTTTTCTTTCCCTTTTTCTGGGAGATGAGTCTTTGCTTTTTGCTAAATGATTAAGGTAGTGAAACTGTTTAGTTCCAAGAAGTCTTGCTATGGAGTAGATTTCCCGTTGCGTCATCATGCTTCAATGTGTTCAAATAATTGACTGAACAATCACTCTAACATCTGTCTCTTCCTACCTTGAAAGAATATCTCTTTACAGGAAAGCTAATGACTGATATATTAAATAAATGTAGAAAAATTGACTTTATAAGCTACAGTCCAATGGTCATGTGAATTCAATTCTAACCTTATTCAGTCCTCTTGGGAATAAAAAGTACATAAGTAGCACATTTGTAACAATACCCTTGGTGTGGTCTATATGAAAGTTTTTTCTTTCTGTCAGGTCAAAAATGCTAAGAACTACTTCTTTTCTGTATTTTGCTCTTAGAATCTGTTTGCACTTTTGCTGGAAGATTAGAAATCTTTAGGTTGGAACTTAATATTAACATAAATTATGAGGTTTGAAATAGAACAAATATGAAGAAATCTTAGTCAATTTCTAATGGCCAACGATACTTCAAAAGATAAATATATTAATGACAATACATAATTATTGTAGAGAATCAGGTGCAATGAACTACATTACAGAATATTAAGTGCCCTAATAAAGCTGTATTTATAGAAGTCTGTGTGGAGTTTGGGATTGAAGAGAGGGGTCAGGAGTTAGGAAAGACAATATGTAATATTTGGAATATTCAGGAGCAGTTCTTCATCTCACAGAAACTGTAGGGAAGACTTTGCAGGCAGAATATTTGACAGATTTTTTAAAATCCGGTATTATCCTCTGTTGGCTAGCTTTAAAATGTTTAAACAACCCAATTCCTTAAATTCAGCACTACTATGACACAAACTGACATTTCCTCAGCAATGCTTATCTGTAGGGGTGTAGAAGCTCAGACTGCAATTTTTTAATAAAACAGAAACACGTCCATCTGGAAATGTTTGCTGGTCACTAGGCCACAGAATGTTTTCTAAGGAAGTTTTAAATGTTGCAAGGAAAACCACTTTTAGAATGCAGTCCAGGATTTTATATATAATGTCTGTTTTCTCACACATGTATATTTTTTTGGCAAACATGAAAACACAAACATGTATTCAGTTGTTCAAACATTTTCTCATAGGTAGATATATTACATATATAGAAAAAATATGCATATAATTTTACAAATTATAGTAAGTTTTCTGCCCCAGATATTAACTAGGAAGATCTGGTCAGAGAAGCCTTCTTTGAAAAAGGTGATACCTAACCTGTGACCTAATGGATAAGGACATATTGATGTGAAAAGCCCAGGAAGAACAATCATGGCATAGGAAATAAATATGAAAAGGTCTTAATGCGGGGATATGCTTAATATTTTAGAAGAAATGAGAAAAGGCAACATGTCTGGCACAAACAAGTGAGCAGAGAAGTGGCACAAGGTTAGGATGGAGATAAAACTGGGGTGAGATTAAACAGGGGTCTGCTTAGTCCAAGGTATTAATTATTCCTATCGTTAGGATTATGATAATGATGATTAGTGAAGACGTAAGCCGTTAAAGTATTTGTGCTTGTGCATGACATAAACAGAAATATATTTTTTTAAAGATCACTCCACTAGTTGTGGGAGAAAATTTTATATTTATATTTATATTTATTTATATTTATATTTTATAATTATATATTAATAAATGCATAAATTTATTCATACTTTGTATATAAATTTATTTTATATATTATACATGTAAATATATGTACAATGTGTGTTTGTATTATATGCATATTTTTAAGTCATGATAATCTCCTATCAGAGAAAATGATTTAGGTGACAGCAGTTGAAATGAAAGAAAGAGAATAGATTGAAGGTATGTTTTGGAGGTAGATTCCAAGGAGATCAAAGATCAAAGAGGTAATAATAACAAATTAAATTTTTTCCCACTGGATTCCAAGTAAATTGAAAATGTATTTAATGCTTAGTTTATGTAAAATATACAATTATATGTGTCTGTGAAAATTTATTAAATTGTAGCAATGACTTCATGGTTAAGACGTCAAAGATATCCGAATGCTTTGTTAAAAGGATGTAATGCTGATATATCCTTTTGTGTTGTTGGACAACATTAAATTATAATACTTGGAAAATTCACCAGTTTCAGTTTTATTCATTGTAGATACAACTATTTAAAATCAATTCAAGCTCCATTCTTAAACCTTTTGTGTTGTCTCTCATTTCCTTCCAATCTGCTGCTTCTTTTTATCTTTATTAACTAACTCAAGAACATTTTCTATTTTAGATCGATCTAATAGACAATAATACTGTGTTATTCAGAAGTAGCAATGCTTCATGGTGGTCTATTGAAAGGAACGGAGGAAAATGAGAAGAGTGATGATATGTAACACACCAAGTTGTCTTCCCTTCAAACTCAGTTTGGGTTCCCTATATCCCCTTTATTTTCTAGTTGTATCTTTATTTCACTAGTGGATGGTAGGAAGAAAGATAACAATAGGTTTAAAACGCCTTTTGATTTTAAAAAAGGCATTAATCAGCCCTGTATTGGAGATAATGAAATGTTAATTTTTTCCTCTCAAAAGTAAATGGCAAAGCAAAACATAATAATAATAACTACCTTTATTATTGAGTATCTTCCCAGTGCTCTATTTGGAATCCAATGTAATCCAATTATATAAATTATAATAAATCCTCATTATAACATGCTGGTCTCTGAGGAAACTTGAGTGACTCTTCATGGAACAGAAAAGTTTAGGAAAAATATGACATTCTTTATTTAGATGTCTTTATGAAATACATTTTTCTTCTTTTTATTTCAGCATATTATGGGGATACAAATGTTAAGGTTTTGTATAATGCCCTTACCTCCCTCCCCCCCTCAAGTCAGGGCTTCAAGTGTGACCATCCCCCAGACGATGCACATCTCACTCATTATGTATGTATATACCCATCCCCTCCTCCCCCCTCCCACCTGCCCAACACCCGATAAATGTTATTCCTATATGTCCACTTAGGTGCTGATCAGTTAATACCCATTTGCCGGTGAGTACATGTGGTGCTTGTTTTTTTGGGATACTTCTCTTAGTAGAATGAGTTCCAGCTCTATCCAGGAAAATACAAGAGGTGCTATATCATCATTGTTTCTTAGAGTTGAATAGTATTCCATGGTATACATATACCACATTTTATTAATCCACTCATGTATTGATGGGCAATTGGGTTGTTTCCACAACTTTGCAATTGTGAATTGTGCTGCTATAAACATTCAAGTGCATTTTTTAGCTTATAAGTGCCAGTTCATTCAGAAACAAGCCAGGGATATCTTGATATCATGATATAAAAAGTGAGTGTATTTGTGTATGTGTGTAAATGTCACATATATCTGCATTTCTATATACTCACAATTATTCATATATAAGAAATTCATTTTTGACTATCACACTTTAAGTTTAATAATGATGAACATTTCACTCTATTAAAAAACCCCACTAAAACTCAGAGGGAGAAAGATGTATAGGCAGTTACACACACACACAGACACACACACAGAAATCACCCAAGGAGGAATCATCTATCTGGAAGAAAACCTTTAAATGATTATAAATATTAAACCATTCCAAAATGACATAAGATTATTTCTTTATAAAGAATATAATGTTGACAACTTAAATCTAACAGTGAATTAGCGAACAGAGAGTGGTAATGATAATGTCAGACACAATAAAAACAATTTGTCATTTGTCTGTAGATTTTTATGAGAGAAAATATAACCAATAAAGTGACTATATTTAACCTTAGCACTGTCAAGTCTTTCTATCCATGTATGTGCAATATACCTTCATTTATTTAGATATTCTTTGATTTCTTTCATCATAGTTTTATAATTTTCCTCATACAGATCTTGCATATATTTTGTTAAATTTATATCTCAGTATTTACCTTATTTTATTGGTGCTAATATAGATAGTATTGCAGTTAAACTTCAAGTTCCAATTATTCATTGTTGGTATATAAGAAAGCAATTGCCTTTTATATATTAACCTTGTATCCTGCAAACCAGTGATAATTCTTTAGTAGTTCCAGGATTATTTTTTTGTTAACAGATCATTCTGTTAATGTTGTATTCAATAAATCTTTGCCCAATCCAAGGACACAAAGATTTTCTTGCATTTTCTCCTTTGTCTTCTTGGTGAATTGACATTTTTATCATTAAATAATATTTCTATTTCCTATAATAATACTTATTATTCTGAAATACATTTTGTCTTTTATTAATGTAGCTATGTGATTTTCTTTTGATTAGTGTTTGCATGGTATAACTTTTTCTATTACTTTTCTTTTTACTTATAAATTTTTATATTAAATGCAGGTTTGTTTAGATAGTTTATAAGTAGATCTTGCTTTTAATCCAATCTGTTATATTCTTGTTTTAATTGGTATGTTTAGACCATTTATATTTAATATAATTATTGATTGGAATTTAAATCTATCATCATCTTGGTTGCTTTCTATTCATACCATATCTTTGTTATTTCATTTTCCTCTTTTTCTGCCTGCTTTGAATTGACTATTTTTATTCCACTTTGTAATCGCTATTGATATAATATATGTCATATGTTTGTTGGTCATTTCTCTATCTTCTTTTGAAAAATGCCTGCTCACATCATTTGCTCACTTTTTAACAGGCTTATCTGTTTTTTCATGTTGAGTTGTTTGAGTTTCTTGTAGAGTTTGGATATTAGTCGTTTGTCAGATGCATATTTTGTGAATACTTTCTCCCATTCTATAGGTTGTCTATATGCTTTTTTGATTATTTATTTTTCTATAGATTCCTTAAGTCTCAATAGTTTGGAAAAGTTGGTACAAGTTACTCTTTGTATGTCTGGTAGAATTCAGCTATGAATCTATCTGTTCCTGAGCTTTTTTTCCCTTGGGAGATTTTTTACTACTTATTCAATCTCACTGCTTTTATTGGTCTGTTCAGGATTTCTATTTCTTCCTGGTTCAAGCTTAGAAGATTGAATGTTTCCAGGAATGTATCCCTTTCTACTAAGTTTTCTAGTAGTTCAATTAAGTTTCATTTGTCTACTTCTGTTTTTGTTGCATTTTTTGGGGTGGAGGGGTCTTAGTCAAAAATTCTTTGCCTAGGCCAATCTTCAAAAGAGTTTTTCCTAGGTTGTCTTCTAAATCTATATGGTTTCAGGTCTTACATTTACGTTTTTCATTCATCTTTAGTTAATTTTTTTATATAGTGAGAGAAGGGGATCTAGTTTCAACCTTCCACATATGGCTATCCAATTTTCTCAACACCATTTATTGAACAGGGTATGCTTTCCCCAATAGTAATGATACACTTTCTCATGAAAATGAGGCATGAGGATCAGAATTAGCAGTAGGAGATATAACAATGGCAGAAAGAGGTTAGAGTGATGTAAGAAAATTGCTACAAGTTGAGAAAAGTCTCCAAAAGAAACCAGTGCACTTGACACATTGACTTTAGCCCAGAAAGGCTGATTTTGAATTTTGGGCCTCCTGAACTGTAAGATAACAAACTTGTATTAGTTTAAGCTACTAAATTTGTCTTAATTAGTTACAACAGCAATAGAAACCTAATATATCTGTCATTTTCATGATTTACTCTGATTAAATTTGAGCATCAAGGATGACATGAGTATGGAGGCTAGAAAAGAAAACAGCAGCATATTAGAGATTTCTATCCTTCTACTTTTCATGATCCAAATAGAGTCCATTAGACCATTCAGATAGCTGCCTTTGAATAATTAAAACAGAATTTTACAGTGGAAGGTATGTGCAGACTATTTGTTCAAATGTTTCATTTTATAGTTGAGGAAGCTGAAATCCAAAACGCTGAATTGATTTTTCAAAAGTCACAAAGGTTTGCCATAAATTCAACAATGAGTGTTCTGAACAGTCATAATTTCATAGATTAAATTTCTTAATTAATAGGCCAAGTCACTTTCCTGCACTATTATTCAAACATTTTTGTTTAAATGAATCATTTTCCAATAAAAAATTTCCTAAGTGCTGAAATTTTAAATTAATATTTCTGTGTGATGTTTTTGTTCTTCATGACAAATAATTATGGTAAAGTTGTCATTCTTATAAATATAATGCATAGATTTTGAAAGTGGTTAATGACTTTCCAAAGATGTACTTCTATTGATCTTAAATCTTGAAGCTGCAAAATCAGTGGCATTCTGGTTCAAATTAATTTTTTAATTTTTAATTTTTTCAGTCACAATTAGTTTTAAAAATTGTACCTGTCCTAGAAAGGTGTTTGTTTTAATTTTTTAATCAATAGCAAAATGAAAAAATTACTTAGTTGCTAGGATAGTAAGGGCATGACTAAAGATACAATATCAATTACCATGGATGTACAGTAATTAAAATATGGGGGAAAAAACTCAAGTTAATTAAAGAATATCTAAGAAAATAGTATAGTCATTCATTATTGACAATGTAAGTAGAAAAAGTAAAATTAATTTTTCCATTTTTACCAAAACCTGTTTTTTATTGTTTGTAATGTATTTATTCATTCATTTACTTTACAAGTCTCTTCCTAAAATATGTAAGTCAAAGAATTTAGTACTTTCCTTTACATACTGATTATTCCTAATAGTGCAAAGCGTGAAAATGATTTGGCTGATATGTTCAGTCACTTCAGCTTCATGAATCCAAGCCCTACCTCAGTGAAGGCTTCAGTGAATTTGTCAATATTAGAAATACAACTGAAATGCATCTCTGTTTAATTTTAATTACAGATGCAATGTTAGAACTTTGAAGCAATATAAATGGACTTTAAACCAGATTGAACATTTTTATACTACTTTAAAAAGATGGTTGCTGGAGTTTTTGGAATGTACAGATATTGTTAAAAGTATTCATTCTTCAGTGAGTTTAGATACCACTGAGAAATGCATTTAAGCCACAAACAGACGTGATTATTAGATATATGCAAAGATTCAAGACTACTTTGTAGAGCTGTCCTGGTCTTCTTCCTTCTCTGAATTTCTTTCCCTTTCTTTCCCAGTCCCTACCTTCTACCTTGGGAATGTTTCTTTAGGCTTTTACAAAATGAGGAATTAAAAAATTCCGCCAGAGTTTTTGTCTAGCTTGGGTGACTACTCATTCTTTCTGCAGAAGATGTTCAAGGGGTGGCATAAAATCTTAGCTGTGTTCACTGCATTTTGATGCCATTTACTATGTTTAAAGCAGTGAATGATGAATATTTTGAGGACCATCCTGATTTTGATCATACATCACTTAGCTGGCATGTCCATCAGAAGTGTCTTAACCAGGCTGCTTGTCACCAAAGGCAATTGGTTAAGGCTGGACTTGGTGCTGCCTCCGTGACTGCAGGGGATTAATGTTCTAAAGTAAAATTGAAATCCACTCACTGGACATCTCAACTAGGCACAGCCTAAAATTAAATATATAGACAACTTCCTCTGAGCCATCTTTAAGCATTCAATATATGCAAAAAAAAAAAAAAACCAGTTATAATTATTCATGGATATAGATCCATTGCATTTGCATTTCTCCCACTGTTATTTTAAAGGAAAACTTTCTCTATCTTCTGCTGCCTTCTGAGTTCAGAGTTATTGGTATGAAGCTGAATATGCAAAATCAATACTTTTTATTATCAGTGAATTTTTAAACATGTATTTGCTTCTTTAAATTATATGCATTATAAATATTTCAACTTCTTTCTTTGTTTCAAAGCATTTAGTTCTGGCATCTGAGATCACACATTTGTGTGTGTGTGTGTGCACATGCATGTTGATGGGCATTTGTGTGCAAGTTTTCTTCCTGATAGAAATAATTGAAGCTAAGTTTTAAAGTTCAGATGAGTCAATTTTGCTCTATTTATTTCAGTGGAATTTTCTTAAAAATATCTACTTTTACTAGATATTAAAGACTCATTAGAAGCTCTTCACTATCCCGTTCATATGCAGACCTCTTTTCTCTCAGTAGGAAACATAAAATTACTCCATCCATTTGAAGATATTCTGTGCTTATTTTTAAATTAACACTCCCAAAAAGTCATACATTATTAACCTCCTGTTTGAATGTAATATTTCCAAGTATTGCTATATGTAGTGCTGCATTCTTCATTTGATATATATTTATTTAGTCTTTTAAATTGAAAGACAAGTTTCCCAATATTAAGACATTTTAATAAATCAAGAATTTCAAGTCAGAAAATGAACATTTATTTCCCAAATAATGAGTTATAAAAATGACTCTGAAAGTATTTTATATAGTCTTAAATTTAAAGAATTACATCTCTGTAATAAAGCTTTAATAAATTTTGTAACCTAAATTTCTTTTCAACATTGCTTAATCCATACAAATTATGTTTTAGAAACTTCCTTTGAAAAGGACCTAACTTTTGGATATCAGTTCTACAATGTTATCTTTATCTAACCTAATTACATTAATTAAAATGGTTTCAATGATATTGTCATAGTAATTATAATTAGGGTGATGCCATTGATGGTTTGGAATAAAGGATTTCCTGAATCCAAGACAATAGTATCACACTGTATCAGTAATTTACTTTTGCACATTCTTTAACCACTGGTTGTCATTATCATTTTAGCCATTTCAAACACCTCAACTCCCAAACTAAGGAAGTAAAGAGGACAAAATCTAACTCTGAAAATCTAAACTGTGTGATAGATTGTCATATTATCAACTTGGTTAAACTGGGAATTGTTTCTTAGAGTTACTTTTTTGTATGTTTCTAGGTTAAAATAGGAACTAGGCTAAAATAGGAAAATGTGCAAAATTTGAGAAAGAATTTAAAGATCTTTATGCACAGATGATATTTGCGATCAAATACAGTGATGTGCAGATACAGAAGTGCCTCATATGTAAATTATCCTCAGTCTGGCTCTTCTTCCTCCAAGCTGATTTTGCTGACCAATAACAGTCAGTCCCAGGCACCATGAACACAAGCCATGTGATTGATCTACCATGTGGTTTTTCCACATGGTAAATACAGGTTGCACAAAGATTTTAACACTTGCTAAAACCTGCCAGAGCCAACTTTAACTTTGGAAAACCCAATATGTTTGTGATTACACATCTTTTAATCTATAAAATAAAAATAATATAACTACTTTATAGTTTTTTTTAGACTAATAGAAATCATTTGAGAAAGTAATTTATACACTACTTCATCATGAAATTCACATAATTGGAATGATTGGAATATTTGTTGCTAGTATTAACTCTTTACCAGCATGATACTACCAATAATAAAGTCAATTATTTTGCCTACATTGAGATTCTTTTGATTCTAATTTTCCAATTTGTTTTTTGCTGTTCCTGTTGTTTTTGAGACAGGTCTTGCTCTGTCTCCCTAGCTACAGTGCAATGGAGTCATCATAGCTCACAGCAACCTCAAACTCCTGGGCTTGATCAATTCTCCTGCCTCAGCCTCCCTAGTACCTCAGCTTCTCAAGTAGCTGGGACTGAATATGTGCATCACCAAACCCAGCTAATTTTACTATTTTTTGTAGAGACAGGGTCTCAATATTGCTCGGGATGGTCTCAAAGTCCTGCCTTTTAGCAATCCTTTTGCCTTGGCCTCCCACAGTGCTAGGATTTCAGGTGTGAGCCACTGTAAACCGACTAATTTGTTTTGTGTTAGGTTCTTGTCATTTCTTGAAGCCTGTTCTCTGACATGAAACATTTCATTTGACATGCCCAAATGCTTCCTAATGTGCCAGGCCTCAAAAGGATAAAAATAGAAAGAAGCACCATAAAGGCAATGTTTTTCTTGTGTGTGGAGAAGCTGTCAAATAAGGCCTCCAAATTGATAATAATTTTAATATAACACTATAATATATAATATGATATAGTATAATAAATATAAGTTTGGGTCTGTTTTCTGGATTGAATTGTGTCCCCCCAAAAGATATGTTTAAGTCCTAGCCCCTGGTACCAGTGTATGTGACCTTTTATGGAAATAAGGTCTTTCAAGATATAACCAAGAGAAAATGAGGTTATACTGGATTAAGGTGGGTTCTGATCCAGTGACTGAGGTTTTAATACGAGAAAAGCGAGGAATATTTACACACAGAGACACAGATACACAGGGAAGAAGGCCATGTGAAGAGGGAAGCAGAAATTGCAGTGATGTTGCCATAAGCCAAAGAACTTGCTACCAAGGTTTACCAGCAACCATCACAAACTAGTAAAAGACAGAGAAGGACTCGGGCAAAGAAGGATTCGTTCCTAGAGCCTTCAGAGAGATTATGACCCAGCTAATACCTTGATTTCAAAACTCTAGCTTCCAGATTTGTTCAAGAATAAATTTCTGTTGTTGTAAACCACCAGGATTCTAATAATCTTTAACACAGCCCTAGGATAGTAATACAGCTAGTTTTTGGAAATGATGCTCATTAAAACAATAGATTTGCAACATGTTAGTAGATTACTTCAGGGGAAAAAGAAAGTTCATAGACAAACAAATTTGCAATAACTTGGGTTTTATTTACAAATTGAGTGGATTTAATCACAATGCATGTATCCATTATTAAATTTATATAGCATTTTCAAAGCCATTTTGAAAAGGAAGATTTTCATATAGTATCCATGTGATTGTTTATCTTAAATGATAAACTTTGGAAAACACTATTAGAAACCAACCTAAATTCTAAAAACAGAACATATATCAAAATAATATTTCAACATAATTAAGCAAACCTTCTCCCAGAATTATAAAATTCTGGTATTATAATATATTAGACACTATATTACTGATATAAAATAAATATGCAAATAAGATAAGTATCAATGCCATAATCATAGGTACAGTGAAGACATTCAACAGAATACAGCACAGGTTGCTGTCCATAAATTCTGTAGAAATAAGAGATATTAATAGTAATGCACAAGAACTATTTTAGTAACATCAAGTATGTAAAAATTTCCTATTGATAAAGTTTCATATTTATTGGTAAATATTGATCTGAAAATTCTAGTCAATGCAATCACCTAAAACATAATGAGTGTTGTAAATATTCAAAATGAGGAGATAAAATTATCATGTTAAATGAAAAACTTTAGATAAATTTAACAGAGTTTTATTGAGCACAGAATGATTCACTAATAGGGCAGCCCCCTAAAACAGAATAGGTTCAGAACAATTCAAGATTGCCATGTGGTTGAATAATATTTATAAATAGAAAAAGGAAAGTGACATACAGGAAAACAGAAATGAGGCTCAGAAACAACCAGATTGGTTAGAGCTCCCCATTTTCTTTATTTGAACACAGTTTGAACAATTAGCCACCGTTTCGGCCAGGCACAGTGGCTCATACTTGTAATCCTAGCACTCTGGGAGACTGGGACAGGAGAATCACTTGAGCTCAGGAGTTCTAGACCAGGCTGAGCAAAAGCAAGACCCCATCTCGTCTCTACTAAAAATAGAAAAAATTAGCTGGGCATGGTGGCATGCACCTGTAGTCCTAGCCACTTGGGAGGCTGAGGCAGTAGAATTGCTTAAACCCAGGAGTTTGAGGTTGCTGTGAGCTAGGCTGACACCATGGCACTCTAGCCCAGGTGACAGAGCAAGACTCAGTCTCAAAAAAAAAAAAAAAGAATGAATAATAATTCTGTTAGTTTGCTAGACCTATAAAGCTCAAAAAGAGTGGATAAAAGATAGTCAAAGTAAAGCAATAGAAATCAGAAGTAAGGAATTAATAAAGACAAAACTAGTCAATAGTGATATATGATGGGGGAATACAGTGTACATTTTATTTAAAGCCAAAAGCTTTTTCTACAGTTAGTGCCACAGAATAGTGCAACAATTAATTAGTTTCATTAAATACATAAATTAGAAATGTCAGGAGGTGATAATAATTAGAAGAAATTTTAAATCATGAGAGCAATCTGTACAACTTCATGTGAATAAAATTGAAAATCTAGATGAAAGGAACATTTTTTCTAGAAACAATTAAACTTTACAAAATTGAATCTTGCAGAAAAAATAAATCTAAACATGTTAGTTACTATAAAAGTAATAAAGTTATTAAATATCAAATAACTTTTCACTAAAAAAGGACTAGGCTTAAATTGTTGCTTTTACTTTTTCTTTTCTTTTTTTTCTTGTTCTTTTTTTGAAACAGAGTCTCTGTTGCCCAGGCTAGAGTGCTGTGGCATCAGCCTAGCTCACAGCAACCTCAAACTCCTGGGCTCAAGAGATCCTCCTGCCTCAGCCTCCTGAATAGCTGGGACTACAGTCCTGTGCCACTACGCCCATCTAATTTTTTCTATTTTTAATTAGTCGGCTAATTTCTTTCCGTTTTTAGTAGAGATGGGGTCTTGCTCTTGCTCAGGCTGGTCTCAAACCTCTGACGTCAATGTATACCAGATCCTCAATGTATAAAAACAAAAACTGTTCAGGAGGAAAAAAGCAATAAGAATCTTATAAAAGAAGACATGCTACTGCCATCATTTAGCAAACATAAAAAGAATACATTAAAAACAAAACAAAATAAAAAAACCTAGCAAAAATTAATAAGATAGGAAAAAATATAATACTGCTCTAAAGCACAGGAAATTAAACCAGTGAAAGCCCATATTATGATCTTGGGTAGAAAGACTCACATCATTAAAAGGTTATTTTTCCTTCTAAAATAACCTATAAATTTAATGCAATTCCCATATAATTCAGGCTCCATTTTGTCTGGAAGTGGATAAGAGAAAAAGCATGTTAATTTGGAAGAAAAATACAAGCAAGATTATTCAGAGAAATACCGAAAAGGGGCTAACCCTAATAGTAATAAAAATAGACATAATTTTTTAAATTAAAACCAATTTTTGTTCCTTAAATAGAAAAATCAATTAGAATAAAATATATGCAAACTGGAAAAATACACTTGGGAAGTTAGTTAATGAGAAAGACATGTCAGATCAGTAGGAAAAAATAAATTCTAAAATAAAAAATATTGGGATAGTAAAATAACCATATGCAAAGAGATAGAATTCTTTCTGTTTTAATTTGTGCTACTTCTTAGTCTTGTAGCATTTTTTCCTTCTGTCTCTTATTTGATCTTCCTTTTTTTCTCCATTAAACTGGGCACCTAGTTCTGCTGCAGTATACCAATTTTATCACATTACTTGCCTAAGTATATCGCTACTCTCAGTGGGGGATATTTTTATCTGAGGAAGTATGTATAAGTATACTTTTGTCTTTTAAAAAAATGCTTTATGTTTTCTTATTTTAAAATAAAGTAGTTTATTAATAAGTAACCCTGGGCTTTATAAGATGCTTCAGTTTCTGAATACTGTCATCAGTGCCATGCTCTTTAATTTTGCTTTTTGTTAAAACAGCCAGAATTGTCTTTGGTTTCTACTTTAAAAGAGTGAATGGTTGAAGAAACAGAAATGGAATGATATTATTTGTAAAATGATGACTATAATTGCACAAGGCTTAACATTTTAGATATTTTTTTCCTACTGCTTAGGGCCCTAGGAGGCAGAACTTTATTCTCCAACAGATCTTACCCATACTTTGGATTACTTTGGTTTGAAAGATGCTTTCACTCTCAAGGCTAGCATTCAGTAATGCTATTTTTCTTCCATTCTGCATGTTAGACTCAATTTGCTCAACAGGCAGTTATCTGTATGGTTTTCATACCCACAGGAGGCATCATTATGTTGCATTCAGTGAGACCTTAGCTATGTGCAAGAAAGTAGTCTAACCTAGCATTACTAAAATAAAGTACAAAGGAGACTTTAAATTTCTCCTCCTGAACTCAATACAAAAAGCTTAATAGGTGATATATAAGTACTTGCAATGTATAAACCCAAAGACTCTTGTGCAGTGATGTTAGTTTTCATGAACAGGTCCTATAAACTCTAATGCTGCTGCAGCATTGAGTACTGCACTTTATTCTACCTTTCTCTGTATTTTATTCTTCAAAAATATATGAAAAATGTACAAACACAAACTTTCATCAATTTTACTAACTTTGAACTTTATATCACCATCATTGAATGATGAGAATAGAAAGAATTTAAAATTGTAATTTAAAGTATCAATCATAGAGCAGAAATTAATTTTAAATGCAGAAATACCCTGTTTCTTAGTCCATCTGTGTTGCTATAAAAGAATATCTGAAGCTGGGCAATTTATTAAAAAAAGAGGTTTATTTGGCTTATGGTTCTGCAAGGCTGAATAAAAAACACAGCACCAGCATATGCTTCTGGGGAGGGCTTCAGATTGCTTCCACTCATGGTGGAAGGCAGCATGGTGGGAGCCAGCATGTGCAGGGATCACAGGGTGAGAGAGGACGCAAGAGAGAGGGAGGTGCCAGGCTCTTTTTAACAAGAATTAATGGTGTAAGAATGCAATCATCCCCCACCCCATGTAGGGAATTAATCAATTCATGAGGGGTCCATCTCCATCACCCAAACATCTTCCATTGGGCCATCAACTCCAACACTGGGATTAAATTTCAACATGAGGTTTGGGAAGACAAACATGCAAAGTATAGCATTTTGCCCATGGCCCCCCAAAACTTATGTCCTTCTCACATTGAAAAATACAATTATCTCTTCTCAATAGTCCTCAGAAGTCTTAACTTGTTCCAGCATCAATGCAAAAGTCCAAAGTCTCATCCAGCTGGAAGCCTGTAAAATAAAAACACATTATTTATTTCTAAAATATAATAGTTGTAGAGACATTGGGTATACATTCCCATTCTAACATGTAGAATTCAGCCAAAAGAAAATGGTAACTGGTGCCATAGAAGTCTGAAAACCCAGAAGGGTAGACATTAAATCTTAAAATTCTAAAATAGTCTCCTTTTACTCTACATCCCACATCCTTGGTACGCTGGTGCAAAGGCTGGGTTTCTAGTACTTTAGGCAGCTCTGTCTCCACAGCTTTTATGGGAATAGCCTATGTGGCTGCTGTCATGGGTTAGAACCAAATGCCTGCAGCTTTTCCAGGCCAAGGTGGCATGCTTCTGGTTGCTCTATAATTCTGAGGTTTAGAGAGTGGCAGCCCTGCCTTCACAGCTCCACTTGGCAGTTCCCAAGTAGATGCTCTCTGTGTTGGCTCTACCCCTAAAGCAGGCCTGTGTTTTCAAATTTCCAGATATAGCCTCTGAAATCTAGGTGATAGTTGCTAAGCTTCCACCACTGTTGCATTCTGGGTACCTGTAGACTTAACACCACATGGAAGCCACAAGATCTCATGGTGCTCTCCAGAGCAACAGCCTGAGAAGGATCTGGGGCACTTTGATCCACAGCAGGAGCTGCAGTGATGGAGATACAGGGAACAACATCCCACGATGCCCTGGGCCTGGTCCCTGAAACCATTCTGGGAGGGGTGGTCTCAAAGATTTCAGAAATGCCATCAGGGCCTTTTATTCATTGTCTTGACTATTAGCCCCTGTTCCCTTTTACCCATGCCAATATCTCTAGCAAGGGGTTACTGTACAGCATTATTGAATTTTTCTTTTGAATATGCATTTTCTATCTCTACCATGTGGACAGGCTATGAATTTTCTCAAATTTTATGCTCGGTTTCCATTTTAATTATAAATTTAACTTTTTGGTCATTACTTTGCTGCTATATCTGATTATAAGCTGTAGAGAGTAGTTGTGTTACTTCTTGAATGCTTTACTGCTTAGAAATTTCTTCTACAAGATACCCTAGGTCACCACTCTTAAGTTCAGTCTTCCACAAAGCCCTATGGCATGTACAAAATGCAGCCCAGTTCTCTGCTATGGCATAACAAGGATGATCTTTGCTCCAGTTTTCAGTAAGTTCCTTATTTCCATCTGAAAATTCCTAAGCATGGCCTTTATTATCTATATTTCTATCAGTATTTTGATCACAACCACTTAACTAATTTTTAAGAAGTTCCAAACTTTCCCTTGTCTTTTCATTTTCTTCTTAGCCCTCCAGACTCTTCCAACCTCTTCCCCATATCCATTTCCAATACCACTTCTACATTCTCAGTTATCTTTATAGCAACACCACACTCCTTGGTACCACCATAGTGCCATAGTCTGCTTGTGTTGTTATAAAGGAATATCTGAGACTGGGCAATTTGTTTTTTAAAAATAGGTTTATTTGGCCTACAATTCTGCTGGATGGAAAACTGGGTATCTGATAAGGGCCTTAGGCTGCTTCTACTCATGGCAGAAGGGGAAGTAGAGCAGTATGTGCAAAGATCACATGGCAAGAGAGGAACGAGGAAGGGGAAGGTGCTAGGGACTTTGTAATAGCTCTTCTGGGAACTAATAGAGTGAGAACTCACTTATCCTCCTTCCCAGGGAGGGCATTAATCTATTCATGAGGGACCCACTCTATGACCCAAAGACCTTCCATTAAGCTATACCTCTGACCCTGAACAAATTTCAGCATGACATGTATAGGGAATAAGCAAACCTAACTATATCATCCTCCATTATCTGCAGGGGTTATATTATAAGACCCCCAGTGGATGCCTGAAATAATGGATAGTACTGAGCTGAAGGAAACCAAAATATTTCACCCCCAAATATACTTCTTTGACATATTTTGAGATGTTCCTCAGAAGATCTGCAAACAAAAGTATCCTTGAAAATCTGTCTTTCATAGGAGAGGTTTTCATCTGCAGAGAAAATATGCATTGATATGGTTATACTTTCTCTAAGGTACTCCCCTTGCACAGATCTAGGAAGGCGTAAATGAAAGTCTGACACTTTTAAAGGTCTGAAGGTCTGAAATAATCTTATTATTTCTCTTGTTTCACTAGCTCACAAGTAAAACTTTAAGAATATCAGTGTAGAAAGTTTGGGATGTACAAAAATATTAACCTGCAAAATAGAAGTTGCAGATTAATAGTAGTCATATGTTTTAAGATCTGTTGTCTCTGAGGACTTCTACCTGTAAAGTTTCACCTAGACGACAAGACCACCTTTCCAACTAGGCCTCCTCTTCTCCCCTCCCTCCCCACCTGTTCTGTCACCATCACATTTTTTGCCAATATCCAATCCTCTCATTCTTTCAATAACTTCAGTATTTAAGCTTCGGTAGCCCATTGGGAAATTGGAGTAATCACTCTGTGGTTTTCCCCATGCATGTTAATAAATATTTATGCTTTCTTCTTTTGTGAGTCAATTTTTTAGTTAATTTCAAAAGGCAAATGGGAAGTTTTCCTTTGGCCACTACAGAACCCTATATATACTATGTTTTTTTTTCTGTTGCATAACCAGACGTGAATAATGAGTGGTTAGCATGTTCAGTGTGGATATGCTAGACAAAGAGGTGATTCATGTCCCAAGTGAGATGCAGTGGAAGAGAGGGAGATTTCATCACACTACTAAGAGCAGAGCACAATTTAAAACTTATAATTTTTTTTTATTTCTGGAATTTTCCATTTAATATTTTTGGACTACAGTTGACAATGAATAACTGAAACCATGAAAAAAGAAACTATAGATAAGGGGAGACTACTATAGCAATGTATGATTCTGATAAACTTATCTTTTAAAACAGAATGTTGTATTACATAACTATGGAGCAATCAATTAATATGTCATTCAGTATCAATATTCAAATGCTAATTTTGACTTCAATATAAACTTTGTTTCATTTTAAGAAATTGTAAGCCATACCGCCAGATTTATGTATTATTTCCCTTGTTTCACTAGCTCATAAGTGAAACTTGAAGAACTTCAATGTAGAAAGTTTGTGATGTACAAAAATATTAACCTGCAAAAGAGAAGTTGCAGATTAATAGTAGTCATATGTTTTAAGATGTGGAAACATAATTGTTATCTGCTTTTAAATTGGTAGTGTGAATAAAAATCCTCTGTACTACTGTGTTTCCCCCCAAATAAGACCTATCCATAAAATAAGCCCTAGCAGGATTTCTAAGCATTTGCGCACTATAAACCCTACCCCGAAAATAAGACCTAGTGATGGGCATGGCTATGCAGCATATCTGCACAACCCATGCATTTCGTCGCAGCAGTAGAGAAGATGAGCACCCTTCTCATCTGCCCCATGAAAGCTCTATTGCTCAACATGAGAGACTGGGGCCAATGGTTCTAAAGGAAATAGAGTGGCAAGAAATTCAGGATAGAATTTGGGGTTTGGAGAGTTATGACAATGTTCCAGTGGAAGACAACTTAACTACATTTGAATAAATATAGATTGTTGTACTGTATTTAAAAAAAAATAACACATCCCCTGAAATTAAGCCCTATGGTGTCTTCTTGAGGAAAAATAAATATAAGATACTATCTTATTTTGGGGGAAACACGGTAGTAACACAAATGATTAGAATTTAAACACTTTGCTTAGGCATTTATATCTTTTATCTTTAAAACTGAACATACTTTTTTGTTGTCAGAATATATTTAATTAAAAGATGAAATTTAATTTAAATTATTACTCTGTAGGTTATCTAACTTCAGAACTCATTTTTATGTGCATACGCCCAATGATCTTTCCTCAGTAACCAAAATCTATTCTATAGTTGAAAAAAATTGTATCCAACAAAATGAATATCAGTCTGACCTGTGATCAAGATGGCCTTAATATCTTAGCATTCCCCTTGTCTTAACTAAACCTTCAATAGGTTTCCTCCTGAGCACAAGTGTTTGATTTTTTTTTAAGAACATATACTATTAAAAAAAACCCAAACTTTGAATTGTACATTTTTCTCTGCACCTTTGAGTTATAAATCTTCTCCCAGCCTCTCCCCAGTTTTACAACCAAGTATTGTCTTTCTTAAGGACATGGAAGCCATCTCTTTGAATTTTTTTTTTATTATTTATTTAGAAAAGCATCCTATCTCTCAGTCTCTGTGGGAGGGTAGAAGCCTATCATTAGCATAAACAGGTTAGGTATACCAATGAACAAACACAGATGGCCTAAGGAAATTGATCAATTTTCCCTATAAATTTCTCCTATACTCTTCCAGTAGCTTAACCCAGTGTTTAATAATTTCCCTATCTTTTGTTTCAGCAGAGCTGAGTTCGATCTCTTAGAGTAGGCTCAACTTTTTTATGTCAATAGTTTTTAATAAAGCTTTCCTTACGATCTAAATTGCCTAGTGCATTTTTTCTTTGACAGTTGAAAAATTGCTTATTAAGCAATATAGTTTAATAACTAAGAGCATATGTTCTCAAGTTGGACTACTTGTTCACAATTTCGGCCACATGAATTCTAGGAGTATGTGCAACTTTAAGAAAGTGATTTAACCATCCTCTACTTGTTTCCTGAACTACAAAATGAGAATGTTATTTTAACTCATGTGGTAACTTAAGCAGGACACTGAATGTATTAACACATGTACATTCTTACATATCTAATAGAATTTTCTGTAACAGCAATGTGATTTATATTGATCTTTCTAGACTATAACTAGCAACCTAGGCTTAATGGTGAGGAGCACATGTAGGAAAAGTCAGGCATGAATGTTTACTGGCATTCTCTAATCATCTCAATTAAAATTGTCTTAATTATGATTCATCCCTTTTGAAATATTTGTTTTCTGCATAAAATATACCTGACATTGGCATTGTGGTGTATGAGGCATTTCATATCTGGTTTTGATTTATCTGAGAGCCCAAATTCTCACTAAAATGTTCACAAAGGTTTCCCTTGGACCAAGTACCTATATTCAACAAGATCTATATGTAAATCTTTACTTCAGGATTCTGATGATGACAATATTTGCAAAGACCAATTATATTAGAAGCTAGAATTTATTAAAGGCTTAGTCTAAGCTAGGCACTTTGATGTTTACGCTCCGTGTGTTAACATGTTTAATTTCTCACAACACCACTATAACATAGCTGTTATCATTCACATTTTACAGATGGAAAAACTAAGTCATGAAAACATTAATTAACTTACTGATATCACACATTTTATTTGAATTACAGTCAGGATTTTATTTGAGGGAAGAAGACAAAGATGACTCTACTAATATTCTGAAAGTGAACCATATACAATTTTATTATACAATTAACTTAGAAAACATATTAAAAGAATAACAAATATCTGGGGTTTGATGTCAACTTTTGTTCCATCTTCACAAAAGAAACTAGAAATATTTAGCCACAATAGGTTAAAAGCAGATTTTGAGTTAGTCTAATCAGCCTTATCATTCCTAATTCTATAGTTCCTTTCTTATGGGTCCCTCATGGTTCTGAAACAAACTGCTGTAATTCCCATATTTATGTCTCCTGTCAGGGTTGTCTTCCTGTACTTCAGATGCATATATCCAAATACTACTCACTGCTTTCACCTGTAGTCTCTAAAAGTACTATCAAGTTTAATATCTCAAACTGAACCTGCAATTTCTCCTTCCACTATCTTGCTCATCTCAATAAGATACAACTCCATCCTTCTATTTGCTCAAACTTAAAAGTTTTATTTGAGCTTCCTCTCTCTTTCATCCTTCCCATCCTATCTGTCAGAAAATTCTGCCTGCTATACTATTAATATTAAAATATATTTGGAGTCAGATCTGTTCTCACTGACTTCACTACTATCACTCTCTTACAAGCGAAGTCACTCCCTGGGTGATGAACTTAGCTCTTGTCTTCCTTACTTTCCCCATTGTCCTCTTTTGTACTACTGGTCTATTTCCAACACAACTGCTAGAGTTATCTTTTAAAAATGTCAAATCATGTCACTCCTCTGTTTGAAACTCCCCAGTGTCTTCCTATCTTCTGGAGAAAATGAAAACGGTTCTTAAAACAACCTACAAAGCATTATCAGATCTGAATTCTATTACTCCTAACTCACTGACTGTGATTTTCGACAATCTCTTGCTCTGCCCAACTCATTGTGGGCTTTTCTTATTTATTCAGTATTCCAAGCAAGCATCCATCCCCAGGAATCTGCACTTCTTTATCTCTCTGCTTCGAAAACTTTTCTCTTGTAAAAGACTCATTTGCTTTCCTCCATAAACTTTTGCACAATGCTACAATCTCATAGCAACTTACTCTGAACAAGGGTCTGAAATTGTATTGCCTAACCCTCAACTGTTTTCATAACTTTTCTTTGTTATAATTTTCTCAATAGAAATTATCGCAAGCTGACATACCATATATTTAACATATTTGTTTGTTTATTTGATAGTTTTTTTTCTGTTTGTTTCTTTACACATAGGAAAATCTAAGTTTCACCAGGGCACATAATAATGTTCACTATTTTTTTTGAAATATGTACATTTATAGCTACAAATTTCTCTCTAACTATGACTTTAGTTAGAGAGACATTCTGCCTACAAATTGTGATACATGGCATTTTGATTATAATTGACTCAAAATACTTTTTTACACAGAATATGACCAATTATGGTAAATGTTTTAGGTATCGTAGAGAGGAATTCTGTTGGTTCTGAAGTTTTCAGTTCATTGTGATATATAAATTGAGAAGGTGATTTTTGAAGATTATAAATTTAAAAGGTTCTATGTACATACTGACAGAATTGAATTAACTTTGCCTGCTTTTCTTTTTTCTTTTTTGCCTTTTATAATTTGTGTTTATACTATAAACGGAAATTTAGGGTTGTTACATTTTCCTGATAAATTGACCGTTTATTTTTATGAAGCAACTTTTGTTAACTCTAGCTTTGCTTATTGTCTTAAAGTCTATGTGGTCAGAGTACAGCTACATTAGTTTTCTTTTGTTTAATGTTTGCATGATATATATCTTTCCAAACTTTTATTAATACTTTCAATATTTTGTATCCTTATAGGACTCCTATACAGAACATATAATATGTTATTTTTTTTAAATAATAGATGATCTTTGATGTGAGTCCTAATATGTTTTGGTTTAAATCATTCATGTTGTATTTGTTCTGCCTGTTACATGTTCCTTTCTTTCCTACTTTTTGTGGGAGAATTTTTTTTATTACCTTCTTTTTCATTTACTTGTTAGTTTTATAGTATTTATTGATTATTTAATATTGTATGAGATTCCACTAGAGATTGTAACATAATTTTTACTATAAATTAAAGCTTTCATCATTTCTCACAAAATGCTTTCATGTAAAGTATAAGAAGATGAAAAGAATAGGTCTCAATAATTGACCCTGTAAAAATTCTTATTTCTCTGCTAGTTGTGAAGCCAAACATTACTTTCACATTAAGATTCATATGTTTACCATATTCATTACTTATGTGATGTTTAGAATTACACTTTCTTGAGGAATTTTCTCATAATATTAATTTCAAAATATTAATTAATCCCCAGCCAATAACTTCACATAAAAATTTCCAACCTATAAAATGGTTTGAATCTTTACATGACAAATAACACCCACTGTATCTATCTTTTTTCTTTCCCATTTAGATAAATATGTGCTTGAAGCAGGTGGCATAATCCACTTATCAGCATTTGGCACATCAGGTAAGCAATGAGAAATTTTGAGGGTTATTGAACAGTTTAGCACAATTTTCATTCTGGCACTTAGGGAATTAGGTATGTAATTCCCATTAATGTTAATGGGAGTAGTGTGTATAGTCCATAAAACTATAATGTATCTTTTTGGAAATTTTCACAATGGATCAGCACAAAGTTGTGTAGCACAGGTGTTTAATTGGTGATGGATATATCAGGGATGAATGCATTAAGACCAAAGAATAAAAAATCAATTACTTGCAAAGTTAGGAAGGTCTAGAATACAAAATAGTTATGCCAAATCTGGCACAGATTTGAAATTTGTTACTAAGAGAATCAGAGGTAAATATCAGTAAAACTAATCTGCATATCATTTAGTGGATTGGGTATAGATATGTCTCTATATTTTCTTAGCAGTGATTCAAGGAAACACTTAAAAAATCCATAGTCAGTATTTTGGCATAGGTATAATTCAATTTCCATAATAATTAATTTTAATTTCAGTTAACCTTATAGAGCCAAAAACAAAACCCTCCCAAATTTCAATTTCAGATATTTGAGTATGAAAGTTTTCTCATCGTTAGGTCAAAAATAAAATATATTCAGTATACCTAGGACATTCTTCAGGAAAAGTGAATGAACTGTTACTTTTTAATAGTGTTCAGTGAGGTAGCAGGGTTATTATTTTGTTACATGTCTTAAGTAGGGTTAAGAAACTAGAGCTGCCTAATATACCTAGTTTATGTTTCTCTAGTCACCTTTATCCAGTGATCTTTCTCCCTTTTCTGGTGAACAGAATTATGAAGACATTAGCAAAATATGTGCTACTACATCCTAGATACTCTAAATAGAAACTTATAGCCAATTACTATTTTACAACATAGTAATAAGACATATCATAGTTAATTTATTGCTTATACTATAATATGATGAGTAGAATAGAAATTTTCATTTCAGAATTTAGATGCTACTGCATTATTTATTTTTTCATTTATCTGGGCAGTTATACATGCGATTTAATAACATAAAGACAGTCATGAACTTATCCATTTAAGACACTTATTTGAATATTGTACGATGTGCATGAGGAATGTGGAAGTCAATTTGTGGTTCAAAACTAATCATGCCACTAACTCAAATACCTGTTTTTCCACGTGGAAATATTCTACGGCTATGTATTGTGTGGTTAAACAATCTCTGTCATCATGTGCAGGAGACTAGAATATGCCACCCCAAAATATGCTTCTTTGGCATAAGAATTATTTTTGAGTTGATTATTTTGAGAAACAGCAGATGCAGGAGAAACTTTGAACACAGAGAGTATATTTCCCCTTTGTGAGAGAAATTTATATTTATAATGAACCTCTCCATTTGGAAAGACAGCTCCTTGTTACCTAGAAGAGACGGATGACTCCTCCTGTTCCCAAGATACTCTTATTAATAAAGAAGGCATACTCTTATCAATAAAGAAACTAAAATCCTGCAACACAAACCTTACCATTGCTTTTCATACTTTTTTTCTATTCTGCCCAGAAGACCCCATTTTTTTTAAGTTGAAGATTGTATATAAGCCTAAATTCTAAACACTTCTTTGGGTTATTCATTTCTGAGTTTCTCCCGTGTATAAATGTGATATATTCTAATAAAATTGGGGTTTTTTTTTTCTCTTGTTAATCTATCTTTTGTTACAGAGACCAAGCAAAGAACCTAGAAGTAGGTTAGAAGGAAAATATTTTTTTTAGTTCTTTTTGTTTATATTTTTATTTCAGAATATTATGGGAGTACAAACACTTCATTTACATATTGCCTTCTCATTGTCCGAGTAAGGGCTACAAGTGTTCCCATCCCCCAGATGGTACACACTGCACCCATTAGGTGTGAATTTACCCATCCCCTCATCCCCCTTCCAACTGCCCCACACCTGATGAATGTTGCTTCCATATGTGCACATAAATGTTGATCGATTTTAAAACAACTTGAAAAAGTTCCCATAATGTGAAAGTCAGAAAGAAAATTGACATTTAAAATCTATTTTTATAAATTAAATCTCTGCTGAGTTATCATGAATATAGTCAGTATTTTTGCATCCTTCTTACAATCACAAATTTTTCAATGAATCAATGAAAATTTTAGGGGCCAAGGGGGGAAATTCTCTCTCCACCCTCTGAAGTTTCACTAAAAGAATCAACTGGCAAAAGGCAGATTAATAGAAGAGAAGGCATACACATCTATTAAAATGCACAGGAAAGGAACACAGAGTGATTATCCTAATCCTTAATGGAGTAAAGAAGTGTATGAAACATCTTGAGGTTCTAGAAAGATGGAGGCTAGGAGCATGGCCCAAAACAAGTTATGGTGGTAAATCAAATTAGAGTGGTAAAACAGGTTATGGGAGGGAGATAAAAGGATGCCTGATTAGCAAAGGTGGATTTTTATGTAGATGAAACCTCAAAGGTAGCAGCCCTCAGAAAGAATAGATGATGAATGTTTCTTTTGGGCTTTTAAAGGTGTCAGATTTTCATTCAATCTTTCATAGATCCAGATGGGGAAGGCCTCAGAAAAGCCTGACTGCATTAACTCAGATTTTCTCTACAGATACAACTCTCCCACACACACAAAAAAACAGCTTTTCAGGGCTACTCCATTTGTAGGAACTTTGAGGAGTATCTCAAAATATGTCAGAGAAGTATAATTTAAGGTGCAATAGTTTGATTTCATCAGCCCCCACTTTGAAACTTTTCTTTCAGAAAACCTCCGTATTTTAAAATCCTGATAGCTTTGGAGAGATTTGGGTTAGAGGTTGTCAAATAACAGATAGACGAAGGAATGCAAAAACAAATTGGAATAAGCAGGAAAGAAGAAATTTAAATACATTGTCTCATGTCTTCTTGAATCAATCTTTTAGTGCTGAGACTAGATCAGTTTGGTTAGACAGTTGTGTCCCATGTTAGGAGGTGACATTGCAAATGGACTCTCAGAGCTAGGCCTCTATACACGATGCAGACATACAGAGCTTTAAATACGGCTATGAGTCAAGAACCTTATCCAGCAAACCTGGGGAACCCAGACTCATAATACAAAGGCCAAGTATCTAATAAAGTTGAATACAAAAAAAAAAAAAAGGCCAATTTAGAAAACTGCCAGAAATGCAGTGATCACAAAGACTAGCGGAAAGCCCGATGAATAGTGTAACACAGGCGTGGGAAGATGTAGACAACTTTTCAGGTTATGACCTGGGACCAAAATATCTTTTCAGACTTCTGTGGACTTTCTGAATAATGTGACATCAAAAAAAAAAAAAAAAAAAAGAGTTTAAACCAGATCCCAGATCTATTGAATTTGTTGAGAACTATTAAATGTGCTTTTTTAAAAACCTATAGAATGCAAATAATAATTATGTTTTGCCCCTTTTCCATGAACTTCAGGGTCCCCACAGGCAGATAAAATACTTTTGTTAAAAAGACACTCCTGGGAGGGGGGGCGGAGCAAGATGGCGGACGAATAACACCGCCAAACAGAGTCTCTCTGCAGTAAAGACAGATTCTAGCAGAAATTAGAGGAAAGAAGCAAGAAGACGAGCATACAGCAGACAAGGGCCGGAAGGAGGGGTACCTGAGACCCCGGGAGACTCCACGGGAGGAGGCTGCGGAGGAGAACTGGAGGATGAGACCACCGGAGCAGCCCGGAGACCAGTGGCAAGGGTAGGTGGATTTGCGGTTTCCCCTCCCCTGCATTTGGGACTGCTGGTGGGATCCCCAGCGGGTGGAGAGACCTGCGGACACCAGCCCAGAGACCGCTGCTGCCGCCAGCCAGCGGTGAGCCTGTAGCAGACGTGGCACCAGGTTCCCAACTTCCTCCGGGCACCTCCGTGTGCACAGACCTGAGCCTCGCGGCAGGAGCCATATTGCCTCCTCCTCCCCTCTGCCGACCCTACCCGCGGCTGCCCAGAGAGACAATACAGCCACCAGCCGGAGGCACCTCCAGGGAACGGGACCTTCCCTCTTGGGACCGTACAGCTGACTCAGGGGAACTCAGACTGTGAGCTCCCTACCCGCCCGCCCTCCCAGGTGCTGCTGGCACTGAGTTCCCAGGAGAACAGTGCTGACTCAGAGGCTGAGAGACATAGACCCAGCTTGGGCTCCCTGTGGGTGAATTGGGACCGGAAATCCTCTCCCTGGTGGGGATACAGTTTGAACTCTGGGACCCAGAGGTCGGACCTGCAGACCAGATCCCCTGCACCGAGGGCTAGCATTGCCCAGGGTACAGAAAAGTTATACGTGAACAGCCTACTGAGGTGTGTGTGCCTCCAGGGGCGGATCGGCGTCCTAGAGGGCAACCCTCCTCCCAGGAGGAGGCCGTGCACCCAACCCAGGTGGCGTTCCTGTGCAGGGAACCTCCCCGCCGACATCACAGTCACGGGAGGCCTGGTGGCTTGAGGTCTGGCTTGCTGGCAGAGACCCAGGAGTAGCTGCGGACTTGGGGAGGGTGGAAAGAAGCGAGGCCCGCTCCAGATTGCCCATCTCAGACAGCCCCGCCCCCACAGCCAGACTTTCTGGCTGAGCGGGACCATTCCAGCGCCACCCTGACAGCTTTCCCTGGAAGCGGATAACAGAACTTTGACCCCTGCTAACGGCCTGAGGGCAGGCTTACACAAAATCCACAGCATAGCCTGTTCCTCCAAGCAAACGCCACCTACTGACAGGGACGGCAACTTGCACAGCCTTTTCACGGCACCCACTGACTCAATATATAGGGAGTGGTCCAATTTCACCCACAGACACCACCTAACGCCTCAGAAACTAAACAAGGTGTGTGAATACCCAAACAATAACTTAAGGAAAGAAACAACAACTGATCGACATAGGAAGAAATCAGCGAAAGAACTCAGGAAATATGAAGAACCAAACGGAAAACACACCCCCAAAGCGGAGCACCAGCCCCCTAGAAATGGACACCAACCAAAATCAGGAAACCAATATGACAGAAGAGGAATTTCGTATGTGGATCATAAGAACACTCACCGAGCTGAAACAACAACTCAATAACCAACATAAAGAAACCACAAAAAGCCTCCAGGATATGGGAAAAGAAATAGACACAATGAAGAAAAGTGTAACCCAACTCCTGGAAATGAAGAATCAATTCAAGGAACTACAAAATACAGTGGAAAGTCTCAAGAACAGGGTAGATGAAACAGAAGAAAGAATCTCAGAGCTTGAAGATAACACCCTCCAATTAAATAAATCAGTCACAGAAATAGAGCAGAGAAACAAGAGAAAAGAGCAAAGCCTACAAGAGCTGTGGGATTATGTGAAGAAACCAAATGTGAGGGTCATAGGGTTACAAGAAGGAGAAGAAGACAACACTCAAGGGTTGGACAAGCTGTTTGGAGATATAATAGAGGAAAATTTCCCAGGCCTTGCTCAAAATCTTGATATACAAGTTCAAGAAGCTCAGAGGACACCTGGGAGATTCAATGCAAACAGGAAGACGTCACAACATGCAGTCATCAGATTGACCAAAGTATCAACCAAAGAGGCCCTTCTCAGAGCTGTAAGACAAAAGAAGCAAGTAACATACAAGGGAAAGCCAATTCGAATAACATCAGACTTCTCTAATGAGACCTTACAAGCAAGAAGAGACTGGGGCCCGATTCTCACTTTTTTGAAACAAAACAATGCCCAGCCTAGAATATTATTCCCTGCAAAACTAAGCTTCGTATATGAAGGAGAAATAAAAACATTCTCAGACAAGCAAAGGCTCAGAGAATTCACCAAGACAAGACCAGCCCTACAAGAAGTACTTAAAACAGCGTTATGTACGGAACATCATAATAATAACCCACGAATATAAAAACAACCAAAACCCAAAGATATTAAAGGCCAGATATTACAATGGCTCAAGCCAGAACTCATAGCAACAACATCCAACCCAACAGAATGATCAGTAATCTACCTTACCTATCAGTTCTCTCAATAAATGTGAATGGCTTAAACTCTCCACTCAAGAGACATAGGCTGGCTGAATGGATAAGAAAATACAGGCCAAGTATATGCTGTCTTCAGGAAACACATCTAACCTGCAAGGATGCATATAGACTAAAAATAAAAGGGTGGAGATCAATATTCCAAGCAAATAGAAGCCAAAAGAAGGCTGGTGTGGCAGTTCTAATTTCAGACGATTTAGTTTTTAAACCAACAAAAGTAGTGAAAGACAAAGAGGTGAAGGGCACTATATAATGGTGAAGGGCACAGTTCATCAAGAAGAGATAACAATTTTAAATATATATGCACCCAACTTAGGTGCACCCAGATTCATAAAGCAAACCTTACTGGAGCTAAGCAAATGGATTAATAGCAACTCCATAATCGCCGGAGATTTCAACACCCCACTGACGGCACGAGACAGATCCTCCAAACAGAAAATTAATAAAGAAATAATGGACTTAAATAAAACTCTAGAACAATTGGGTCTGACAGACATCTACAGAACATTCTACCCAAAATCCACAGAATATACGTTCTTCTCATCAGCTCACGGGACATTCTCTAAGATTGACCATATCCTAGGACACAAAGAAAATCTCAAGAAATTTAAAAAAATAGAAATCATACCATGTACCTTCTCAGATCACAGTGGAATAAAACTAGAAATCAACCCTAACAGAAACTCACATTTCTACACAAAAACGTGGAAATTAAACAACCTCTTACTAAATGATTACTTCGTAAATGAAGAAATCAAGACGGAAATAAAAAAATTCTATGAAGAAAACGACAATGGAGAGACAAGTTATCAACTCCTCTGGGACACAGCTAAAGCAGTTCTGAGAGGAAAGTTTATCTCCATAAATGCCTATAACCAAAAGTCAAGGAGATCACAAATAGACAATCTAATGAAACGACTCAAAGAGCTGGAAAAAGAAGAACAGACCAACCCCAAACCCAGCAGAAGAAGTGAAATCAACAAGATCAAATCAGAACTAAACAAAATTGAAAACAGGAAAGCTATTCAGGAGATTAATAAAACAAAAAGTTGGTTCTTTGAAAAAATAAACAAAATTGACACACCATTGGCTAAGCTAACGAAAAGCAGAACAGAGAAATCTCTAATAAGCTCCATCAGGAACAAAAAAGGAGATATCACAACTGATCCCAAAGAGATACAAGATACAATTTATGAATACTACAAAAATCTTTATGCACACAAACTGGAAAATGTGGAGGAAATGGACAAATTTCTAGAAACACACAGCCTCCCTAGGCTCAACCAGGAAGAAATAGATTCCCTGAACAGACCAATCTCAACAGCTGAAATAGAAACAGCAATTAAAAATCTCCCTAAAAAGAAAAGTCCCGGTCCAGATGGCTTCACACCTGAATTTTACCACACTTACAAAGAAGAACTAGAACCTATCTTGCAGAAACTATTCCACAACATCGAGAAGAACGGAAACTTCCCTGACACCTTTTATGAAGTGAATATTACTCTGATACCAAAACCAGGAAAGGATGCAACAGAAAAAGAAAACTACAGACCAATATCCCTAATGAATATAGATGCAAAAATTTTCAACAAAATCTAAGCTAACCGAATCCAGACACTTATCAAAAAAATAATCCACCACAACCAAGTGGGCTTCATCCCAGGGATGCAGGGATGGTTCAACATACGTAAATCTATAAATGCAATTCACCACATAAACAGAAGCAATAACAAAGACCACATGATTCTTTCAATAGATGCAGAAAAAGCTTTTGACAAAATTCAACACCCTTTCATGATACGAACACTTAAGAAAATAGGCATAGAAGGGACATACCTAAAAATGATACAAGCCATATATGACAGACCCATAGCCAACATCATACTGAATGGGGAAAAATTGAAATCATTCCCACTTAGAACTGGAACCAGACAAGGCTGCCCACTATCTCCACTTCTGTTCAACATAGTGCTGGAAGTCTTGGCTACAGCAATCAGACCGGAAAATGGAATCAAAAGTATCCAAATAGGGGCAGAAGAGATCAAACTTTCACTGTTTGCTGATGATATGATATTGTATCTAGAAAACTCCAAAGATTCAACCAAGAAACTCCTGGGACTGATCAATGAATTTAGTAAAGTCTCAGGATACAAAATCAATACACAGAAATCAGAGGCATTCATATATGCCAACAACAATCTAATTGAGAACCAAATCAAAGACTCAATTCCCTTCACAATAGCAACAAAGAAATTAAAGTACCTAGGAATATACTTAACCAAGGACGTAAAAGACCTCTACAGGGAGAACTATGAAACACTGAGGAAGGAAATAGCAGAGGATGTAAACAGATGGAAATCCATACCATGCACGTGGATCGGCAGACTCAATATCATCAAAATGTCTATACTACACAAACTGATCTACAGATTCAATGCAATACCTATTAAAATCCCATCAGCATTCTTCACAGATATAGAAAAAATAAGTTTACGCTTTGTATGGAACCAAAGAAGACCCCGAATATCAACAGCAATTCTAGGCAACAAAAACAAAATGAGAGGCATTAACATGCCAGATATCAAACTATACTACACAGCTGTAGTAATTAAAACAATATGGTATTGGCACAAAAATAGGAATTTGACCAGTGGAACAGATGTGAGAATCCTGATATAAAACCATCCTTATATAGCCATCTAATCTTTGATAAAGCAGACAAAAACATACGCTGGGGAAAAGAATCCCTCTTCAATAAATGGTGCTGGAAAAACTGGATAGCCACCTGTAGAAGGCTAAAACAGGACCCACACCTTTCACCTCTCACAAAAACCAACTCATACTGGATAACAGACTTAAACCTAAGGTATGAAACTATTAGAACTCTAGAGGAAAAAGTTGGAAACACTCTCCTAGACATCGGCCTTGGTAAAGAGTTTATGAAGAAGTCCCCAAAGGCAATTACAGCAGCAACAAAAATAAATAAATGGGACATGATCAAACTACAAAGTTTCTGCACAGCCAAAGAAATAGTCATGAAAGTAAACAGACAACCTACAGAATGGGAGAAAATTTTTGCATCCTATGCATCCGATAAGGGACTGATAACTAGAATATACTTAGAACTCACGAAAATCAGGAAGAAAAAATCAAATAACCCCATTAAAAAGTGGGCAAAGGACTTGAACAGAAATTTTTCTAAAGAAGACAGAAGCATGGCCAACAAACATATGAAGAAATGCTCAACATCTCTAATCATCAGGGAAATGCAAATCAAAACCACAATGAGATATCACTTAACCCCAGTGAGAATGGCCTTTATCAAAAAATCTCCAAACAATAAATGCTGGCGTGGTTGCAGAGAGAGAGGAACACTCCTACACTGCTGGTGGGACTGCAAACTAGTTCAACCTCTGTGGAAAGCAATATGGAGATACCTTAAAGCGATACAAGTGAATCTACCATTTGATCCAGCAATCCCATTGCTGGGCATCTACCCAAATGATCCAATGACACTCTACAAAAAAGACACCTGCACTCGAATGTTTATAGCAGCACAATTCATAATTGCAAGGCTGTGGAAACAGCCCAAGTGCCCATCAATCCAAGAATGGATTAATAAAATGTGGTATATGTATACCATGGAGTACTATTCAGCTCTAAGAAACAACGGTGACATAGCACATCTTATATTTTCCTGGTTAGAGCTGGAACCCATACTACTAAGTGAAGTATCCCAAGAATGGAGAAACAAGCACCAGATATATTCTCCAGCAAACTGCTATTAACTGAGTAGCACCTAAGTGGACACATAGGTACTATAGTAATAGGGTATTGGGCAGGTGGGAGGGGGGAGGGGGGCGGGTATATACATGCATAATGAGTGAGATGTGCACCATCTGGGGGATGGTCATGATGGAGACTCAGACTTTTGGGGGGAGGGGGGGAAATGGGCATTTATTGAAACCTTAAAATCTGTACCCCCATAATATGCCGAAATAAAAAAAAAAAAGGCACTCCTGGGAGAATCCAAAACCAAAACACACCCTCATCTAGAAAAGTGAGAGAAATGGTCTGCTTCTTCTAAACTGGACCCCATGCCAGAAATTTGTAGAGCAGAAGATGGACTGGATTTTAAGGCCTGCCTGCCAACCCCATTTTAAGACCTTGGCCAAGCATTTCCATACAGGACACAGCCTACAACTTTGTATGCAGACCCTGATAAACCCACTTTATCCATAGTATTCAGTGTTTGACTAAGTTGATTACATTGGTTGGTTACCTTGGCAAAGAACAATCCAGCCTCTATAAACATGTTATATCTGAGTAGCTGCACAGAAGTCAGAACAAAATTCACAAACTTCGTATATCCCATATTTTGCTAAGTGCACAAAATTACTCATATTGTCCTTATTTTCTGTGTTATTCTTAGTTTTACTTTCAAAATAAATATGTCAGGTTGAATCCACAGGCTTTAATACTTGGGCAGGGCAGTTTCAAAACATATTTTAATGTTAAAAAATCCCTTCACTATATCATTTCTCCTGCATGGTAGTTCTGAACTCATGAAGACTGCGTTTCCTGTGCTCATATATACTGCTAACATAAATCTCTTGGACCATAATCACACTCCATCTTGTTCAGTGTGTCTGCCCTTTACTGCAAACTTCTTTCCTCTAAAAGTTAGCTAAATTTTCACATACACATATATATCATATTATATACACATATCTCAAGCAAAATGTATTATTTATGAATTTGGATTGCCTGAGATCATAGCTATCAGAGACACTTAATGCAATCTTAAAATTATTAGAGAAAGATTGATTTTATTCTTTAGATAACGCTCATGGCCTGACTTTTGAAATGCATTCTTATATTTCCAAGGCCCCAAGAAGGTGCAATACATCACCTAGGAAATGACTCTCTGGTGATGTTCTATTTCAATACATCACTGGTACAATGATTCTTTAATAATCTACTGCCAAGTGTCACATATCAAGAGAGTACTTTAGAGCAGAAAAGTCACTTTATTTATTTATTAGTGCTATCTCTCATTGCCGAGTCACTGGCTGATGCTCAGTGTCATGAACCCAGCAAGGAGATTTTTGCATCAGTGTCATTATGATAAGCAATATCCTTAATCCCAAGCTGAATAAAATAACAGAGTTTGCCTTGTGGACCCTCAAAGATCAATTGTGATAATTTTGATAGGGAAGCAAACATTATTTATATTGTCAAATATAAAATAGAAATTTTATTCTATCTATAAATAATTCTATTCAAACTAATTATTTTAGACTCCATGGTATATTTGATTTTGAATCATGACTTGCTTATTTCTTAATGATTTATTAATATCTTATTAGCTTATTAATATCTTATTAATAAGATAGCTTATTAATATCTTAATAGCTTATTTCTTTAATTGAAGAAATTTCATATGCTGTATAAATGATCCATTTTTTTTAACTTGCTGCACTTCTATATTCTACCTAAAAAGATCACATATCTTTTCTCCTAAGTTTGAACACAAACTCTATGAAGGAAAATTGTTATTGGAAAAAAATCATTTAATTGACTTATATTTGCACAATAACTTTTCCCTATTATATAATTTATTTGCATTATTTCTATAACACTCTTTTCAAAGGACCAGTTCTCATCTTAAATAATCTTATAAAAGCCTGCCCTAGGGAATAAAGGAGAAGCTGCCATATTTCAATCATCCACTGAGAAGTTATTTTATGATATTTTTGTTGCCTCCTCCTGAGACCAAAATAATTATTCCTATTTTACCAAAAGAGTTCTTGGAGATGATATATACTCTCAGAAATGATTGAAAGAAACAAATCATTCAAGTAAAGAATATTGATTTTTGAAAAGCAAGAAACAATCATTGTTCTGAGAATAGAACACTCCATGATATCATGATTATCCTGAGATTAAATAAAGTATATATATCAAAATAATGATAATAATATAGGGGGAAATTATATTTTAATTGCTTTATATTAATAGGTATAAAGCAATAATTTCTTCCATTGAGATTCAGTATGGCTTTGAAAGGTATTCAAACTGATGTCCATATATTTACTGTTGCAAGGCACCTAATGAAAGGGTCACCTTCTCTCCTTCCCCTCCCTCACCCAATAGGAATATTCTTAGAGCTGATCCCTGAAGTTTTCTTAATGTTTTAAAAGTTGGTGTATTCATATCATAAATATTCTGCAAAATATAGACCATTACATTACAGAATCATACTATTAAGGGCCAGAAAACAATGTACACTGTGCAAACAAAGAATTCCAATAGTTCAGATAGCAAACATAAAAGTGCAAGCAGCCAATTCAAAACAATAGACCACGGCAAAGTAAAAAGGACCATACTTAACTTCCTACTTTAAATAAGTAGACAGATAGCCAAAATATATGAAACAAATGATTTTTACACATTAGGAAGCAGGTGGCAAAGGAATATGATTCCTGAAAAAACAAAAAAAAAGAGAAAAAGTAATGTGAGCCTGGCCAGGCGCAGGGTCTCATGCCTATAATCCTAGCACTCTGGGAGGTCAAGACAGGAGGATCACTTGAGCTAAGGCGTTCAGGACCAGCCTGAGCAAGAGCAAGACCTCATCTCTACCAAAAATAGAAAAACATAGCCAGGTGTGGTGGTGAGCACCTGTAGTCCCAACTCCAGTTACTCAGGAGGCTGAGGCAGAAGGATTGCTTGAGCCCAAGAGTTTGAGTTTGCTGTGAACTATGATGATGCCACTGCACTCTAGACAGGGTGACAGAGAGAGACTCTGTCTCAAAAAAAAAAAAAAAAATGAAAAAGAAAAAGAAATAAATAGGCCGGGCACGGTGGCTCACGCCTGTAATCCTAGCACTCTGGGAGGCCAAGGCGGGCGAATTGCTCGAGGTCAGGAGTTTGAAACCAGCCTGAGCAAGAGCGAGACCCTGTCTCTACTATAAATAGAAAGAAATTAATTGGCCAACTAATATATATATATATATATATATATATATATATATATATATATATATATAAATGAGCTGGGCATGGTGGTGCATGCCTGTAGTCCCAGCTACTCAGGAGGCTGAGGCAGGATTGGATTGCTTGAGCCCAGGAGTTTGAGGTTGCTGTGAGCTAGGTAGACGCCACGGCACTCACTCTAGCCTGGGCAACAAAGCGAGACTCTGTCTCAAAAAAAAAAAAGAAAGAAAGAAAGTGAACCTGAAGAAAGCACCAGCTTATCCAAAGGCAGTTTTGAGCATGAAGCACAAGAAAGTGGAACCCAAACAAAAGCCACCATTCTTGAAATGAGGAGACTGATTTGTGAGATTCCAAAGGGCAGGGAAGCTAGAATTTGTGGAGAATACTGAAAAAGGGAGCTGCATAGAAAGAGAGCTCTAGAGATCTGCCCTCTTGTCTTTGGCTAAGTATGGATATGTGTGTAGATAAGAAGTAACTACTCTAGGACAGGGAAAGAATCACAGGAAATAATAGGCAGAGCAATTTGTAGAGCTACAAAAAAGCTGGGAATATTTTATGTTTCCATCAGTCAGAGGGAAAAGAACTTATAATAGCAGAAGTATAAGATAAAATCTCAGAAGGATATTGCCTAAGTAGGCTGATATATACCCACCCTAGCAAAGCTTTATAAAGCCTCACAAGGATCTAACTAATTCCAAATCACTTAACTCTGTGCCAGAACAAAATATAACACTTGTTAAAGGAACACAACAAAATCAAGCAAGTACAATATAAATTTCATAATGTTTAGCATCCAAACAAATATTATCTCCATGATGTTATGTTTTGAGCATGTCCCTTCAAAAATTCAGGTGTTACCTATGTGATTGTATTAAGACATGGAGTTTTTAAGAGGTAGTTAGGACATAAAGGCTCATTCCTCATGAATGGAATTAGGTGCCCTGATATAGGGGCTTGACACAGACAATCCTTTTGCTCTTCCACTCTTCTACCATGTAAGCACACAACATTGTGGAGGACACACCATTCAAGGGATGATCTTGGAAACAGAGACCAGGCCTTCACCAGAAAACAAATCTGCCTTGACCTTGCATTTCCCAGCCTCCAGAAATATATTTTTGTTCTTTACAAATGGTACAGTTTGCAGTATTCTGTTATAGCAGCACAAATGGACTAAGATATATGTGGTGAAAAAAGCAGGAGAATATGACCAATAATCATAGGACAATTGATAGAAATATATACATAAATCATAAAAATAGGACAGTTTATCGTTTAGGATAGCTCAATTTAATATTTTGCTCTCTAGATAAATGTTGACTCCCCATATACCTGTCATTAGCATACAAAATTTCTCCTTCCTCATTTATCAATTATTTATGAAACTTACAGATTGATGCCAGCAGTTGCCTCACTCAGAGATCTAACATTTTCAGCTATTCACAGCTCTTAGTTGTGAAATATCAAAGAGTATGGCATGCAGCCAAACAAACATAGACCATGATGTACTTAGCTTTTATGAGTTTTTATAAAAATAAAAACAAAAATAAAAAAAAGTACTTAGCTTTTATGAGCTTTTATAAAAATAAAAACAAAAATCACCTTTATAGCTATTTCCACAAATGCTTTCTGTATTTAATAAATGACAGATTAATGCCTTCTCTTAAAATCTGTTTTTCCAAAGACTTATCTTCTATTTTATTCTTGACTGATTAGTAGGAAGTTGTGTCTCAGAGAATTTGGAAGAGAATTTATAGAGAATCTCAAAAAAGTATATAGCTTACCTTTTAGCATGGTAGATTGTGGTCAGATAATGTTGATGAACTTCCTTCCAGGTAGAATGTTGAGAATTAGTTTATGGTTTAATTTGATGTAGAACATAAGAAAGATATTGAAGTAGAACATAAGAAAGAAGAGGGGGAGCTGCTATTTAGTTGAGGCAAAGGTATCTAATTTCAAAAAGGCTAGGACAGGAAAAGGTTTGCTAAGACTTAAATAATTTTAAACGTTTTAAATAGTTTTAAAAAGAGAGAGGCAAGAACAAAAACTCATCATTTAAAATGATCAATTAAGTGCTAAAGATGACAGAAGCTATAATACGCTTCTACTAATCCTCATAAGGTTTGTGGTTGTGCCTGTATTTTTATCATTTGCATTATGAAACTTAAGAAAATACAAACTGTTATGAGTAAAAAGACAATAATAAATATATAAATCTTTCTTAAAATAAAGTCACATAAAAGTTGCTCACATAATTGATCATAATTTTAAGCTAATACTATATTTCAAGCAAGCTGAAATAATTTAAGAAAACAATAGAAACTATAGGAACAATGTAAAGCAGAATTAATAACTCAGAAATGAGATAAACAGGACATATATTATTGGGAAATAGTGAGAACTCAAAAAAGAGATAAAAAGAAAAACTTTCAAATTTGAAAACAAACTTATTTAAAAAATACACACAGAAGGTCAAATAAACAATATATATAATTCCTTGTGAAAAATAGAATTTGAAAGGAGGAAAAGAAAAGTAAATTAGAAAGATATTATGAAAAAGATAAAAATGACATGAGAGTAGATTTATTTTAATAAAAATACTATACTAAGTTAGAAATATTTATTTATTTCAGGGTCTAGAGGAAGAGTCGTGATCAGCAAAATGGCCCTAAGGTTGTCAACAAGGAATGAGTATGTGGATGTAGATATCAAGGAAACGGATGGGAGAAGCGATCCAAAATATACTTTATTTTGGCTGCATTAATGTCACCATCCTGCCACTGTAGCTTGCATGGTACAGTTATCTAATCTCAAACAAAGCAGAGAAGAAGGTGAGTTCAGGTTAAGAGAGAAGTGAGCAAAACAGATCATGGAAGGTACAGCTTAAAGTAAGTCTAAACAAAAAGGAATTTTATATTTCCTTAGTGTCTTATGTCTTATGTTGAGCTTGGATCAAATATTTGGGTTCAGTTAGTTTATTTGGGACTTCATACAAAGAGGCAGTAAGGCAGGCGCTGAGAGAGTTAGCCAGGAAAGAAGGATGGATTACTGAGAATGCCATGGTAGGCAACCCATGTACATTATGCCAGGAGCTCGAAGAAATTTATAAAATATCTCCCTGTGTATTCCATCAGGTTGGCGGGAAGCTGAGAATTGCCCCTAGTTAATTGCCTCACATTTAAAACCTTGGCTTTTGCATATGCCGAGCATCTCTATGGCTTCCTTCAGAAAAGCCCTGAGACAGAAATATGGAACGTCAGGTGCAGAGTCATGATGGAGTGGGCCATGGTCAGTAAGACTCAGAAGCATCTGTCACAACTGTAAAAAGAGAGGAGCTGAAAAAAGAGAGGAGCCAAGAGGATGTGACTCCAGCTATGCTTAGTTTCCTCAATTAGAAAGTGTGTGTAATTTGAATGCCAGAAGATTATAAGGTAATAGAAATACAGCCCAATTTATTTGCTGATTTATTTAACCTGTATTTACCAACTACCTATTATCTGTCAGACATCATTGTTTGGAAATAACACAAGATGGGAAAGCTGCTACTTGCTTGGAGCTCACAGTGTGATGGGCACAATGGAGATGAATGAAGGCAATTAAATCACAGTGGGATAAATGTCATGGTAAAGGCTGGATAGGGTCTAACTGGAGCACAGGTAGAATTGGCAGGCAGTGAAATGGCTCATCCATGATTAACTGGAGGAATGATTTCTAAACCAAGCATGAAGACTTAGCTGGAATTATGTAGGCAAATGATGGGATGTTTTCAGTTAGGAAAAAGTAAAGCTTTCTGATTTTTATATGACGGTTTATAGTACTGTTTTTATATTTTGTATCTAGCTGTGAGGTGGATTAGGACCTATTTACAGCAATGTTTATTATGCATTAAATGCTTGGTAAATGTCAACTTTGTTATCACCACATTATCATTACCGTCAATATCTTGTATGTCTTAAGTAATGCCAGAAAATGCCAGTGTCCCAGAGCCCGTTTGCTAGTAGGGTGTCCTAAGAAAATGTAGAACATGAGTTGGCAGTCATAACTCACGTGATAGGGGCCCCGAGAACTCTGTGAAAATAATGCAACGAAAGGCATCTGGTGGCTTAAGTTCTAGTAAGAACATACCTTAATTCAAGAAAATGCACTGTAAGAATGGTTAAGAGTACAGAGTTCATCATCAGACAGATTTTGTTTCAGCTGAGTCTCCATTTACCATAATAAAGCCAAAGACTCTATATGCTTCAATTTCTGGACTGGCAAAATGTGTATCTTAATTATACCCCATTCATGAAGTAGTTATGAGGGTTTAAAGATAACATTCCAATGCACTGTATTTAATGTAATGTCTGAATCATCTTTAGTTGTAAATAAATGTTAATTATTAGTATTTCATTTTTGTTTTTAAATACTCAAGGGAGGTGACCATTCAATCAAACTACAAAAAATATTTTCAAGAATGATACTTTCCTTTGGTATTATGAATATATAGGACTTCCCTACTGTTCTAATAGTTATAAGGTTAGCTATCATAACTGCAAATTGCTTTCAATAATTCTTATTCTTGGCTGAGTGTGATGGCTCAGCCTGTAATCCTAGCACTCTGAGAGGGCAAAGAGGGAGGATCACTTGAGCTCAGTAGTTTGAGCCCAGCCTCAGCAAGAGCAAGACCCGGCTCTACTGAAAATAGAAAACTTAGCCAGGCATTGTAGTACACACCTGTAGTCCCAGCTACTCAGGAGGCTGAGGTAAAAGGATCTCCTGAGCCCAGGAGTTTGAGGTTGCAGTGAGCAATAATGATGCCACTGCACTCTAGCCCAGGGCTACAGAGTGAGACTCAGTCTCAAAATAAAAAAAAAAGGTCTCATTCTCTTAATATTTGTTTAAATTATACACAACTTAGACATCCATAACATTAAATTAGATACAAGCTTCTCATATTGAAGCAATTCATTCACAAAGTGACAGAAGCAGGTACATTCAGTTATATTTGACCAAGATATTCTCAAAGTGCTTAGTCAATTGGTTCAGAGTTAAGATTAGTCACCCACTCTAATCACACTGAGAATGACCTTCCCAAATTAAAGTTAGTATATTTTGTGTTCTTTGGTACTGACAGGCAGAGAGGCATGCTGGAAATCAAGCAGCAAGAGCAAATGCTAATGCCCACTTAGTTCTCTATAGACATCACTAGGGAGAGAGTGCTAATTTTGTTATCAGTGTTCACATGCTATAGATAGAAGGATACAAATGTGCTTATTAGGTGACATAGATTATCAAGGGCAGTATAGTCATTTAACTTTGATGTTACTGATTTAAGAGAAGGTGGTTCTGCCAATTCATTTCATTATAGGCCACAGATTACTTTGATATTTATTTTGAAATAAAACTGCTCCTCATTTCTAACTTCTAGTCTTGCTATTAGCAAATCTCACCTGAACAGTCTCATCACAATAATTAGATAAGTTTACACAGCTCAATTCAGACAATGCCACTGTCCTATTCTGACTCTTTCAAAACTTTCTGAAATAAAATGCATATGATTGAGGCTAGCATTCACTGTCCTTTACAATCTGACCATACTAGACCTACCATTCTTCTTTTATCCTTGTCCCTCATATTATACCTTATATATTGCACTACCCTATAATTATTTCTCAAATATATCATTTAATTTTATACCTTTGCAGCTTTCCACATGCAGTTTCTTTCTACCAAAAACATTTGTACCTTAATTTCTCCAGTTGAGAATAGTCTACCAATCTTTTCAAGCCCATTTCAAAGATAACCTTCTCCATATAAATTGTGCTAACTACTTTAGGCAAAAAACAAAAACAAAAACCAAAAACCCCCAAACACACACACACACACACACACACATAAACTTTGCTGTTTCCTCAACACTGTGTCGATATCTTTTATTACAGCACTAAATATTTGCACTAAATATAACCAAATTTGGTGCATTTCAGTCTGAATCTTGCATTTGATTGTACATTGTTGATATTAGGGACCTTACCTGATTCATTGTGTTAGCACAAGTTGTTCGTCTAGCATGCTGTTAATACTTGGCATATACTGGACACGCCAACAACATTAAAACGTTTTCTAAAACAGTTCATAATTTATAATAAAATGCTAAGTCTGATTATTTTCAATTGAATAAAAGAAAAATATTAAAAGAGATCACCTAAATTGTAATTGTACATTGGTGAATTTTGTCTGGCACTAAGAGAGTAGCTGAATACTGAACAGAAAATGAAAAGCAATGGTTGTATGGACACTTGAGTACACTTTCTACTGAATGTGTTACTTTCACACCATCCTCCTCTGTCCCCGAAGAATAATAATCATACCAAAAGAAACTCTGCTCCCCCCCCGCCCCCCCAGAACACTGAGACAACTGTGGAGGCAGAACTTCAAGGATTTTAGGCAACAAAGGATTCCTGGCTATTATTTATTATCCTGAAATATCCATAATAAAAATAGAAATGTATGCTTTTATGAAAAAAGAGTGTTTAAAAAATGTTTATAGGCAATGTGTCCAAATGTCCTCTTGCTAATTATGTGGGGTTGCGAAAAACACATTTGTTCCCTGAGTTTGATTTCACATATCTCACATTCACCTTAGTTAATAGAAGCTTTTCTCACCAAAATGAGTCTTGTTAATGAGGTATCAGTAAAGTCAATACTGTGGCGCTTGGAATAAGAAGCGAATATTCTTTCGTTTCCTAGGGAAAGTTATTATGAAATTTAGGCTTCGGAGCTTTAGCAAAAATGTAGGAGGAAAGAAAATTATAAGAACCTATGCAGTTCAGAAAGGCTCCATCTCAGATTTTAAGATCCTAGTATGCCCAGATCATTTACAATGTATCATGATAAGTTTGCTACTACCATCAGACTACTGAAGTTTACAAATGATATATCTTTTAATAAGTAAGAAACAACACCATCACTAAAATCATTTAGCTTGGATTTCATGGGGAAAAAAATGTTGCGGTGTTTATGCATAAGGAATTGCAAAAATTCTTCCACTTTCTCATAAATAATTCTGAGAAATACAGGTTTTTTTTAAATTAGTTAATTTTTTTCAGGAGACTACTTACATATGTATAATCAAATTATCAGAAAATTATTGAACATATACTTTGGCGAGAGAATTATTTGATGAAGAATTTAATAAATTGAAAATATCCTCCTGATCTTAGAATAGTTTACACAGATACTCCTTGACGTACGATGGGGTTATGTCTGGACAAACCCTTTATAAGATGAAAATATTGTAAGTTAAAAATGACTTTAATGCAACTAGCCTCCCAGAATATCATAGCTTAGCCTAGCTTACCTTAAACATGCTCAGAACATTTACATTAGCCTACCATTGGGCAAAATCATCTAGCACAAAGTCTGTCTTATAATAAAATGTTGGAGAGCTCATGTAATTTATTGAACACTGGACAGAAAATGAAAATCAATGGCTGTATGAATACTTGAAGTACACTTTCTACTGAACACTTTGCACCGTTGTAATGTTGGAAAATCGTAAGTTGAATCATTGTAAGTCCGGGACATCTGTATAGAATTGGAAAGATGGAAAACCATACAATACAAAATAGTAAAGTATAAATTTAAGTAACATATAAAGGAAGAAATTATATATCCTATAAGTATTATATATGTGAATAAGATTATATATAATATACAATAAAATATAGCCCAGAATTGAGCTAAATAACACACCCAAGATATCTGGGCTACTTTGGTCTTAGTCTAATCGTGGTCAAAATGAACAAACAATAACAACAAACAGAAGGAAGAGAAAGTAGAAGGAGGGGAAAGAAATAGAGAGTGTTTGTAACAAAAAAATTTATCTTCAAATAAATCACGACTGCTTGGGGCACAATTATTAAATTTGTCCTTCTAAAGTGTGAGCATTATGATGTCTTGGATGGTAAATATTCTAATTTCTTTTGTATGGCTAAGGCCAAATATCCCAGTAGATAGTCAATAAACCATTGTTGAAGGAAGAAATAACCAAATAAGTTTTCTCTGTCATTGGCTCTCCCTATTCCACTTGCTTTGATCTGATTATACCTGGCCTAGATCATACACAAATGTCAAGTTTGGATTCTGTCCTTCCCAATCTGTTCTTATATTGTATGCTATAGATTGGACCAAGTATACATGTGGAGAGTTTCCACTTAGATTGGAAGGTAGACGTATTTTCTTTATTACTTTCCTCCAACAAGTCCATCTACCTCCAAATGTGGTGGATGATTGTTTCAGTTTGATTTTCCTGTATTACTTAGTTTCTAGTAAAAAACCAAAAATCTATATTTAATCATCAATTGATATTGATACTTGGACATAATCTCACAACCGGCTTATATTTTCCATCATTATATACTTTCTTATTTGATTGAATTAGATGATCATTTATCAAAAGTTCCATGTAAGAAAAATAATTCAAACAACATATTGTAGCAAGTAGAACCAGACACATGCTTGCTGTAATACATTGAACATAATTTGCTGTAGTGTTTTAAAAGTTTTTTCTCATTATTGTAAGCATTTTGAATTGTAAGTATTGAACAAATGTGATTGTTTTAAAATAAAATATTATTTTTTCATGCATATTAATGACTATACTCTAAGCATAACAGGATGTGCTATAGGAAAGCCAAGGAGATATTAGAAACATGTTAATTTTTAAGAGTCTTGAATTTTAAATACATTTAATTCAGTATATTAAATATATAAGGCTAATCTGGTGACAAAATAAGCAAACAATATAAAACAAACTACATGGTGCGATCAAAAATTATAAAAATTTTAAAAGAAAATGAAGTTAAGTAAACATTAATTAAACTAATTTCTTCCTTCAGTAAGTTATTTTAAGCACATAATATGATTTGATTGACTAAATAAGTAAAGTTATTAATTTGTATGAGAAGCTAAGATTAAAATAATAAGAGGAAAAAACCTCATATTCCTGTCTTCCATGGAGATTATAGTTTAATAGAGGAGATAGATCTTAATAAAACAGCATGTAAATAAAACTAAATTTACTACTGTATTACATGCTAACAAGGACAGTGACCTAGGGCTATTACAGCATATCATTGTTACATATACATCATTACAGCATTACAGCAGTTAGGAATGTCAAATAAGTTTCCATAAAAAATAATAATGTCAGACATTGCTATCTGGCTGACAACTACAACAACTATTTTTTGCCTCCACTAGTTAAACACACACAAACATACACACACATACACACTACAAGGGATGGCAGGTATAGCAGTTAAAAAATAAATCCTGCATCTGAGTACATTGTTTATTCTCTGAATCAGTCCCAGATTGCCTACATCTAGACTTCTTATTATGAGATATTTTTGAGTGGCTCTATCATACAAGGCACTATTAATTGAGTTATTATCGACAGCCTAAAACATTGGGTGATGATACATTGATAATTGATGTGATGACTAAATGGTGAGTGGAAGTTAACTAAACTAATGAGGTGAGAGAATATTCCCAGGAGAAAGCAGTCCTTAAAAGTAAAGCTTTTTCTAATATTTCCTTGACTTTTTTATATAGCACCTCCCGCCTTGCTTAGAGTACGGTAATTAATATATGTGAAAATTAATATTCCATTGTGTGAATTAAAAATAAAACCATAAGCCCTTTGCTAACTGAATGGACCCCTGTAGGCTAAGGGGATCCCAGAAAAAAAGCCATAAAACTCAGTTCCCAGCCATGGTGGGATGGGAGGTGTAAAGCAGAATTATACATGCATATTTTCTTTTCATAAATATTCATGACCCTTCCTATACTTTGTTAAATATGTATATTTAGCCATACTGCTCAGTATAAAAATCCTGTTCCCTTTTGTCACTTCCTTGAAACACTTGTTCCTGGCTTGTGGCCAGCGTGAGTGGTATTTCCTTGCCTGTCAGAATGGCGACTGTAAGTTGACGCCCATTCATGAGAAATAAAGCTCTCCTTTTTTAAAAAACATAAACCTCATTTTTTTTTTAATTATTAGTAACTAATTGGTAACCACAAAAGGATCTAGGGAGACCCAGGTCTCCTCCAGCATGATCAAAGGTCAGCTCACCAATGCCTGCATGAGCCGGTTGTTAGCTCAAGTTGTCTCCCGGACTTTGCTGGAAGAAGCCTGGGTAAGCTCCCTGGATCCAAGATCTCACACTTTTAGAATGAATATCTCAGAAACTTGATTTCTCTCCACCCCTTCCCTTCACTTCTTTCCAGTTCTGTAATGGAAGGAAAGGCCTGAGGGGGAAAAAACAACTGGCAAAAATATTTTCTATGTCTTTAAAACATTCCCCTCTTTTTATGGGGAACTGAAATCTACATCCCTGCTTCAAGCCAGTGGTCCAGAGGGTCAGGATAACATCTTTTATTCTTTGTGCTACGGAATATGGCTTAGTCCCACTGAGACCAGGTGTGGGGAGGTCACTGAGGTCTGGGTGGAGGACACAAGATTGTCTTCCCCAGAGATGGGATGCACTACAATTGAACAGCAATTGCCTGAAGCTAAATGGTACCCCTTTTAAAAGCTCCATATTTCTGGTTATTGGTAGGATGATGGCATTATAGTAAGTAGTCTCCATCCTCCCAATTTGCCAGCAAATTAATAAACATTTTTTCCTTCCCAAACCACTTGTCCTCATTCTTCTAATACGGCCTCGGGGACAAGGGAAGAGCTTTTGGCAACAGTTCTGGTTCCCTCCATTCCGGATCCCAGAGGGAATGTCTTGGTTGGCCCTGGGTTTCCGTGGAAGGGAGCTATCCTAGTTTCCCAGTTCCCTCACTTCTGGCCACCACAAGGAATGTTTTTGTCAGTCCCAGGTTTGTGGGGGACTTAGTGGGTCTCAGCTGGTCCATGTTTTATGAGGATGCTCACATTAAGGGCACCTTATGGGCCCTGGAAGGGACTCCTTCATAAGGTAAGTGCAGCTATAAAAAAAAAACCTTAGTTCTAAGGAAATGATCTCTGATCCTTCACAGTCAGAGACTTTGGTAGCTACAAAAATAATTGTCCTAAACAGAGCTAACCTGAAATGATTTAAAACCTTGCTGGTAACAGTAAAATCTTAGGATACAATAGGTAACAATAAAATCTTAAGATCTTAGGAGATCTCTAGTTTATCTGTGTGCTCAGTTAAAATAAAGAGATTATTAAACCTTCCAAAACAATAAAGAACATGCTATAATTAATATACAAGTCCTCCAAATTGGGATCAAGGGTCTTTCATGGCCTACCTTAATGAGAGTGATTTAAAGTTAAAAGAGACTCTATTAAAAAAAATGGTGCATGCAAAATATTTAGAGCCCATTCTCTCCTTCCATCTCTGATCCTAAATAATTGTTTTCTGTTTGTTTGTTTGTTTGTTTTTAATTCCTAACTATGTTTTCAAAAAATTGCTCCAAATGTTGATCTTTGTGTTAGGCAGATAGCAAGGGACTTCCAAGACTTTCCTAGGGGAAAAAATGTCCTAGGGGACAAAATTGTATGAGATTTCTAAAATTCTAGTGTCTTGTATATATTATCAATAATAAATATAGTTATTAAATTATTGTATGCCACAAAAATAACCGAATTTCTTTGTCAATTGTCTGTGTAACTATGAATAGTCAACTTTTTTTTTACTGTTTTTTACTGTTTTACTTTAATTCTTCTCAAAAAGTGGCTTTTAGCTGACTACAGCTCAAGATTTGCTTCCTCAAGGAAAGCCATAGAAAGGACTTACAAGTGCTTTTAAATACAAATTTCTGAAAACTTTAAAGATCATACCATTCAAAGTAAGAAAACTTCTAAGACTTTAATTAAAAAGCTGATGTGTTCATGAGGACTGCTAACCTAACCTCAATCAAAACAAAAATTCATTACATGGGACTAAACTAATATTTTTATGACTTTTTGTTTAAAACGTTGCTGATTCTTTCATATTTTGTTTTCTGGAAGTCAAGAAACTTTTTATTTTCTCTTCTTTTGCACTATTTATAGCTTGCAACAAATTGGTAAAGTATATTTTATGAACAGTTTAAAACATTTATTTTTATCTCTACTTGATTTTTTCAAAATTTGGAAACTATTCATAAACATTCTTATTTTATTGGCAATATAGTTATTTGCATAAGTTCAATAAGAATCTGTTTTCTCTTATGAAAGGACAAAATTAGAAATGCTGGTTATTTTACCAAAGCTATGACTAGAATGGCATATTTTTGGATATGGCCAGACTGCTTTGGGGATTTAAGCTGACATTATAAAGCCAATAAGAATCTGTTTTCTATTATAACAGGATAAAATTAGAAATGCTGGTTATCTTACCAAAGCTTTGACTGGAATGACATATTTTCAGATATGGCCAGATTGCTTTGAGGATTTAGGTTGACTTTATAAAGCCAATAAAAAGCCCTCAGAGGGGAAAAATTGGCTTAATACCTCATCTATAACATTTCCAGATTTGTGGTAAGTCAAGAATGATGTCACTTCCTGACAGGTCCAGCAACCCCAAGTTAGTTTGGCACCTCGAGAAAAGAGGAATTTACTCAATTCATACAGGTATCTACAGGCAGTTAAATCCTTGGCTTGGCTCAAGAGGCTTATATCTGACCTCAAATTCCTTATGAAAAAGAAAAAATTCAGCAAAAGCTAATTTAAAAAAGAGGCCTATGGCCAATGATTATTCATACTGCACTTTATGCAAATAATCAAGCCACATATAATGAGACTAAAATTTATTTTGCAAATAATTTGGTCCTACTATGATTTGTCTTTACTAAACTAGAGAGAAATGGAAAACTAGAGAGAAATTTATGACAAAAAAACCCACAAAATTATTAAATCCCAGCATTGTCCTTTTGTTGTTGAGTTTTAAATTATTTGTCCAAAGTTTGGACTAAATCCTGGGTTATTTCTTGACTACAAAAAAAAAAGGTTGTAATTTTCTTCATGATACTTCTATTTGGTTCCCTAGTGGAACAGGTTTCTTTTTATTCCATTCTGATACTCACATTATCCTTTAATTGGCATATTATTAATGTTATTTATCTCTGGTTTTACTTCCAAGAAAACCAGAATCATGATATCCTGAAGACTAGAGATGATTCAATGAAGCTTGCAAATATTCCTTATCCAAAGTGAACCCAATTTGTTTCCCACTACAGTCTTTCCCTTCCTAGGCCCAGGGACTTTTGCTGCAGAAGGAGGCATAGGAGATCATAAGGGCCAGTTTGAAGGATAGAATTAGTTCAGACCCTCCAAATCAAAAATGAGCACACAAAAACAAAGGTCCCTAAATACTTTACCTCAAACGGTCTTAAGAAATGTTTATGTTTATGTAGCTAATTGCTACAAGTCTTGACTCAGACAAGACTACAGTAGCTGGACACTTACAAATAAGTTCATTTTATAACCTTGTTTTTGGCTTTTGGTTTTTAACTATATTGTTTAAAAGATATTGAAGGGTTAATGGGTGCCTGTCCACTTTCATTCCCGTCTGGCCCCAAAATGTTTAAATGACTATAAGCCTTTATGGCTCTAAACCTCTCCTACTGGCCAGAGGGGTCCCACTGAGGGCCTATCTGGACCTGGGACAAATAACCATGCCAATCCTGACAAGACAAAGTATATTTGGACATTGCTACCAGCTTGGCCGAAAGGGCGGGGGGAGCTGTCAACTAAAAATAAAATCCTAAACCCTCCCACTAACTGAATGGACTCTTCTTGGCCAAAGGGACCCCAGAAAAAAAGCATTGAAACTGAGTTCCCAGCCATGACAGGATGGGAGGTATACAGTGCAAATACATATGCATGTTTTCTCTTCATAAATATTCATGAATCCTCCTGTAGCTTATTAAATATGTATATTTAGCCAGCCTGCTCAGTATAAAATCCTGCCCCCCTTTTGTCACTCCCTTGAAACACTTGTTCCTGTATTGTGGCCTGAGTAGTGTTTCATAGCCTGTCAGAATGGCCATTGCAGGTTGAGACCCCTTCACGAGAAATAAAGCTCTTCTTTTTAAAAAGATATAAACCTCATGTTTTTTTAAAATTAATAATTGTTAAATTTATTATTTTGGAAAATATTAATATGTTTGAAGCCTAAACCTGAGATACTTAGTGGAATGAGAGAAAGTGTTAAAATATACTACAAAAATTATGGCAAATGCACCATAGCAAGCATGCACGTCATTCTACCTATTTCGATAGCTAAGTAACATGTGCTCAGTTACTGAGGAAAAACAGAACATGGAAATGTGAGAAACTAATATTCAGGGAAGATGACTACAGAGAATAAGAGAACAATAATGTGAATGGGCTAGTGAAATGAGTAGGTTACAAACCAAGAAGTTTCCTGAAAGCTGAATTAAAACTTAATTCTTTATTATGAGAAAAATGATAAATCTTCAAGATCTTTTAATCCAAGTTCTTTTAATCTGTGACATTAGCATATTTATATTTTACAGAGGTCACTCAGGCTACATGAAGAAAAAGTGGAGAGGGACCCAAAGAAGAAATAGAGATTCTTTTCTACTATTCTATTTTATTGGTGTGTGAGAGTGATGATAGTAATTTCTTAGGCTGTATTGGTGAGACAGAAAAGTACATGGAATTGGGAGATATTTTAAAGGTAAAATTGGTAGAACTTTTTGTGATATTTTGGATCTAAGGTACAAAAAGATATAGTTATTAAGCATGATTCATGGATTTCTGGTTTGTGCAGCTAGAAACATTCAGTGGTACTATCTGCTGAGCCAAGAAAAGAAAGAAGAATCCTGAGGTGAAGAAATGAGAAGTAGGTTACAAATTAGGTTGTAGGCATGTTGGCTTTGCAACACCAACAAGATTTCCAAGTGGTGACCTCAGTCAGGCAGTTATATACATTAATGGCTTTTACAAGAAAGGAAGAAAGGTTTGGATATATGTTTTTAATCCATTTGAGGGTCATCTGTGATTACATCACAACTAAATTTTTTGATGTGGAAGGCACAGTAAGAGAGTGTACCTTGAAAAAAAGAAGACTAAGGGCTGAGCATGAAACAAAGCCAATATTTACTATTTGGTAGAGAATGAAGAGGCTGCAAAAAACCCTGGTCAGAATCTAAATAAACATTATATCTACCCCAAACTTGAATTTAAACTTGGTGATCTTCAGTTTCATCATTTTGAAATAAAGATAATGAAATTATGAAATTATAGTTGTTGCTAGATTTGAATGAAAGCACAGAGTTCCTTATTTCTCCAGTATCTCTTGACAAATGTTTTACACACACACACACACACACACACACACACATACACACACACACACACACATATATATATACACACACACACATATGGCTTATATATAACATACTACAAAAATAAAAACCAAAATATAAAATCATCAAAAAATGCTTTACAATCTATTCTGAAATAATATCTTTTAGTAACAATTTATTTCTGTTATTTCTGTAAATAAAGCTGGCTGGAAGAGATAGTAATACACTAATACAGTCATTTAATCTATTTAAGATATTAAATTAAAAAATAAAAAAACAATTCAAAAGTCTTTGAGATGAAACAGATATGAGTTCAAAAATAACCAGAATAAAGGAAAGCTAATTTATCTAACTAAAATTCATTTGAAATGCTATTTTAATGGGAAGAAACATTTAAAGAACTCAGAAGAAAATAAATTTGATTTAACCTCATAATAACAACAGAAGTCCAATTACTAATGTAAAGAGAGATCAATAAATAATCAACCATTAATCTCACGGATTTAATTATCACTTTTTGCACACATAATTGAAGTAATATTATATGACCCATTTTCAATTCAAACAATTTATTCTGACCACACCAGGTTATCTGAAAAAAAAAAAAAAAAAACAATTTATTCAAGAAATAGTTATTCTGTTTTGAGTTAGGATGCAGAAATTTATGAGACTGTTGGTTTCATTCCTAATAGTCCGATACCCTTAAAAGCAGAGTTTGGGCCAGGTGTGGTGGCTTAGGCCTTTAATCCTAGTACTTTGGGAGGCCAACACAGGAGGATTGCTTGAGGTCAGGAGTTTATGACCAGTCTGAGCAAGAGTGAGATCACATCTCTACAAACAAACAAACAAACAAACAAAAACCCAGAAAAATTAGCTCAGTATTGTGGCATAACCCTGCAATCCCAGCTACTTGGGAGGCTGAAGCAGGAGGATCACTCAAGCCCAGGAGTTTGAGGTTACAGTAAGCTATGATGATGCCACTGCAGTCTATTCCAAGCAACAGAGTGAGCCCGTCTCAACAACAACAAAAAAATCAGAGATTGACTTGGTTGTTGTCTATTAGTTGTATGTGTGTGTATGCATTTTTTTTCTTATCAAATGCAAAGAAATTTATATGCCAAATACTCAGAAAGTGATAAGCATTCCTAGAAGGAAAAAAAAAAGCAGACTAATGGGTGGGAGAATAAAGATAATTGTACAATAGGCAAGATAAGGAAAAGTAGATCTTTCAACAAACTTTCAAGAGGTTTTTGTGTGTGTGAATGGGTTGGCACAATATCTCTATCCAACTGCATTTGGCTGCCAACTCTTTTCCTTTAATGAGTAGGCTAATATGGCAAAGACTGGGACCACAGCAATAAATTGTATAGAGGTTATACAGAACCTGATGAAGCCTGGAAGCAAGCTAGGAGATCTGAGAAAAATTTCTCAGAAACCCATACAGTTTTTGCCAAGAGTAACACAAAGACTGTGAAAGCCAAGGTTTGAGTAAGAGAATTGTGAAAAATAACTCCACGACTTGCTAGGCAATTGCTGAGGGCATTCTAAGAGTCCTCCAAAAGTAGGGAGCAAGGGGAAAATATGGAAAAAAATATTTCAACATGCAGAATGCCTCTGGAGAGACTGAAGAGCAAAGAGAACGCCACAGTGATCAAAAAGCTGTAAGTGAGACTGGCAGTGAGAGAGAGAGAGAGGCCATAATTAAGAATGACAATAACTTGGCTAGAATACACAGAAACTTCTGAGATCTTGCTGTGGTCAGGTTTTGAGCTCTCATGAAGGAAAATTCCTAATCCCACATTCAAATTATTTGAAGCTACCAGTAAAGAGCTAATCTAACAGAACTGCAGCAAAAACCAGACCCAGTTCTGTTACAACCATCACTCTTACAGAACCTTATATAACTTTGGGGGTAAATATTCACTTTAGTTTCTACAGTTATTTCATACACAATATTTGGCATACATTAAAATTTCTCAGACATGGTAAGAAGAAAGAAAATGCTACATTTTCTTAAAAGAACAATTCAATGAATAAGCAAATCTAGAAATGGCTCAATATTGGGATTATTAAGCAGAGGTCTTATAGCAACTGTAATAAATGGTTTAAGGAATCAATTGGAAACCATATGTGAAGAAATGGAAAATTTCAGCAGAGAGATGGTAACTATAAGAGTAAGTAAAACAGAAATGTTATAAATAAAAAAGTGCTGCTGGAAATGAACTCATTTGATTTGCTTATCAACAGACTGGACAAACAGAGGAAAAATCAGTGAAGTTGAATATAATCCGGTCTGTAGAAATAATCCAAAGTAAAATACAAAAGACATAGGATCAGTTTATATATTCTGGATATTATACCCTTGTCAGATGTATAATTTGCAAATATTTTCTTCCATTCTGTAGATTGTCTCTTTACTCCATGCATTGTTTCCTTTGTTGTACAAAAGATTTTTAGTTTAATATAATCCCATTTGTCTATTTTTGCTTGTGTTGCTTGTGCTTTTGAGGTCTTCTTTAAAAATTTCTTGGTCAGTACAATGTTGTGCAGTGTTTCCCCTATGTTTTCTTCAATTAAAAACAGGCAAAATACCTTAATAGAAATCTCTCAAAAGAAAACGTATAAATGGGCAGTAGGTATATAAAAAAGGGTCAACATCACTAATCATAAGAGAAATGCAAATCAAAATCACAATGAGATATCACCTCGCTCCAGACAGAATGGCTATTATCAATAAGATAAAAGATAACAAATGTTGATGACGATGTAGAAGAAAAAAAAAAAAAAAACCTTACATACTGTTGGTGGGAGTGTAACTAGTACAGCCAAAAAGGAAACAGTATGGAGGTTAAAATTAATTTAAAATTTTAATTAAATTAAGAGTAGAACTACCAGATGTTCCTGCAATCCCACTATTTGTTACGTATCCAAAAAAAAGTGAAATCAGTATGTTGAAGAAGTATCTGCACTCCCATGTTTATTGTAGCACTATTCACAACAGCTGAGTTATGTGATCAACTCAGTGTCCAACAATAGATGAATGGATAATAAAAATGTGGTATATTTATATAATGGAATACTATTCATCTATCAAAAGAAGGAAATCCTGTCATTTGTGACAATATGGATAAAACTGAAAGACAATCATATTAAGTTAAATAAGCCAGAAATGGAAAGATAAATACTGCATAATTTCATATGTGGAATCTTTAAAAGTTGACCTATAGAAGTAATGTACCAGAGAATGGGGTACCAGAGAATGGGGAGGGCATGGTGGAAGGGGGATGGAAAGTTGGTCAGCAGGTACAAAGTTACAATAGAATGGAAGAATAAGGTCTGATGCCCTATTGCACAGCAGAGTGCAACAATAACAATATACCATGCCTTATAGTTAACAATAAGGCGTGGTATATTGCAAAATAGTTGAGAAGATTTTTTTCTGTTCCCACCACAAAAAAAGATAAATGTTTGAAGTGATGGATATATTAATTACCCTGATTTGATCATTGTGCAGTGAGTACATGTATTAAAACATCACATTGTATGTGATAAATATGTACAATTATTAGATGTCCATTAAAAACAAAAAAGTGAGAGTGAAAATAGAAATAAAAAGAAGAACATAAAGATTTTAACAGAATAAATTTCAGAAAGAGACACACACATAGGACTTTCAACCATAGTAGCAAGGCAGTTCAATGAATAAAGACCAGTCTCTCAACAAATAGTGCTAAAACAATTGAACACTCAGATGCAAAAATAAAACCCCAAAATACAAAACAAACAAGCAAGCAAACAAACAAAAAAACTCAGAATGTATCATAAAGTAAAACCTAAAAGAATAAAAACTTTAGAAAAAATATAGGATAAATTATTTGTAATCTTGGGTTATGCAAAGATTTATTAGATACTACACTAATGGATGATTCATAAAGGAACAAATTTGTAAGTTAAACATCATCAAGGTTTAAAAATGTTCTGCTCTTCAAAAGACACTGTTAAGAGAAAAAGATAACCCATTGACTAAATGAAAATACTTATTCGTTACATCTCAGATAAAGGCCTAATATAAAGGACTCTCAAAACCTAATAATAAAGGGGGGAAAAAAGCCCAATTTAGAGTATTAGCAAATGTTTTGAACAGACACTTCATAAAAGAAGATATACAGATGGCAAATAAACCAATTAGCACATTAATGTTGCTTAATATTGTTAGTCATTAGGGAAATTCAAATTAAACCACAATGAGATATCTGCACACACCTATCAGATGTCAGAATGCAGATTTTAATAAAATAAAAAACTATTTGTTTAACATTCTGCCTTTAGGCGTGATAAAAATTTCTAATACTTTCCATCTGGGAGAATTATGAGAGAAATGTTTTCAAAAGACACAAAGAGCTTAGATACATTTGTTAAAATATGTTGTGGGAATGTGGTAACAGACATTATAATCACATAGTTCCTTTTAAGGGCTGAGTTTTTGGCAGGATATATCCCTCCAAAATGTATGCATTAGTTCTAACTCCCAGTATCTCAGAACGTGAATGTACTTGGAGATAGGGCCTTTCTTTAAACAGGCAATTAAGGTTAAATGAAGGTCATTAGGGTGAGTCCTAATCAATATCACTGATATTCTTATAGGAAGAGGAGATTAAGAAACAGACATTCACTGAGGAAAGACCATGTAGATATGTTAGGTACATGGTAGGTGATTCGGTCTCGGTAGGGATGAAAGCGGGTTCTGTTGCCTTGGTGCAATTGCTCTACCTGGGAAGAAGGACAAGGGTGGGCCCCAGGCCCCTATCTTGGTCATTCCTCAAGTGAATCCTGTTTCCAGCAACTGCCATTCCTGGGGCAGGAGGGAATACTCTATGAATCTGCCAATCAGAACTTGGCATGCCAGCTGCAAAAGAATGCAGAGGACTCTCTAGCCCATGGGCCAAACAGCATAGGTCCCATAAAGTCTGCAAAGTGACCTAGAACCCACGTGTGCAGTAAAACTCAGATCATGCAGCTCCCAATTGTCCAAAGTGGTTCCATGATGACATCTGAACCACTGGGAGGTCCCTATCCAGACAGGATAGAACAAGACCCAGACCATAACCAAGCTCTCTTTTTCTGCTGCGACAAGGGGTCCAGTCATCATCTGTAGTGTATGTATCTGGCTTTGTAAACCTATGTCTTGCTCTTGCTCTAAAATCCTATCTTGCTCCCCCTCAATAAACTTCACCTCATGCTTGTCTTGCTTTAGTGTGTCTGATCATTCTTTGGCTATGAGCTCACCAAAACCCGAGAACGCAGAACGAGACTAAACCTGACATATACAGAAGGAAAACATTGCCATCTGCATGCCAGAAAGAGAGGCCATAGAAGAAACAACACTGGTCTGAGATTTATAGCCTATAGAACTGTGAGAAAGTAAATTTCTATTTAAGCCACCTAATCGGTTGTACTTTGTTAGGACATCCCTAAAAAGCTAGTATTGTTTCCATGAATACATTCATTTACAAATGGAGAAGTGAAATTAATTGACTTCATTTATTTTAAGAATTCTAAAACTCTTTACTTGCTTAACAAATTCTGAGCAGCTGAAAAGGGGGAACATAATCTTTAGAATTTCATAAGCGTATTTGACTCTATCAAAGACCATCTTAAGGGTCTAGGGTTTGACAGAAACACTTCAGTGAAAAATGACCTAGAATACAATAATGTTCATTAATAAAAGTATAAAACAAGTAGCTTTCAACCTGGTTACATTATTAAGTAGAACTTTGCCTAAATTCCAAGTTTCAACAAAAAATATTGTACCAGATTAACTGCATAATTAACAATATCAATAAAGATAATGAGGATTACAATAAAAATTGTTACAAAGTAGAGACATCTCAAAAAATACTAGTCCCTTAATTCTTTATAAATATGGGTAGAGTTCTTTACAATTACTTTGACATTTCACCCTATGAATCCTGTTCAATAGTATTTTAAAATAGTTTCTTTCTTATTTAAAATCAGAGTATGGGTCAAATCTGCTTTTGGATAAGATAAAATTATGCTACAATACAATCAGAAACGCATAGAAATTACAAAATAAACAAATTTTTGTCAAAGCTGTCAAAGATATGTTGAAGCAAGGAACACTTTAGAGATATAAAAGTATACAGGCAGAGAAAGGCCTGTTTTTGCTAGTTGAGCTGAGATTCTATACATGCCTACACCCTGAGGAAATGTGGTAAGTGTTAAATGCACACTAATGTTGAGAATCTGAGCTTAGCCCAAACAGGAAAATTTGTGGTGAGCAGAGAAAGGAACAGTATTGGTGGTCACACTAGGCTGGATTGACAAAACTGGCAAGTTGAGGATAATCAAAATCAAAGTGATTCTCCTCCTCAACACATTTGTCAAGTTCTTCAGCTGAAAGAAGCCAGGAGTGAAAGCTAATGTTCAAACATCTATAAGACAGAATTAAATCTCATGAAGCATTTTAGAGATAAACAGAAAAACCCAACAGACTCTAAACTAAAAATCTTGCAGGCCTCGTCCTAGGAAGGGAAGAAAACTAGAGATAGACTGTACCTTACCAGGACTACACCTAACTTCTGTCTACTATAATTCCTCTGGCATTGAAGTGAGTGAAAAATAATACTGTCCTCTGGAGAAAAAATTTCATCTAGAAACTCTACAACTGAGTTATTCACAATTTTTGGTTCCCCAAATTATTCCCAGCCCTGAGCACAACATTTATTCAGTCTGGAATTTTTCCAAGAAACCAAAAGCAAAGAGGGTTCAAAGATAAGAGAAATCCTTTAGTTCCGGGGTACTGGTCGAGTTGAACATTGAATGAACAGGTGAATCAGGCACATCTGAAACTTCAGTTTAAAACCCTCTAATTCAAATACTGAAAAGATTAGAAAAGGGTATGATGTGAGAATTTTAAAGGTAGACTAAGCACAAAGGAACTCAATTTATTTATAATTGATACTAATTATTAACTAGATCACTCTAGCAGGAGTATGAATGACCCATGCTAACTTTAAGACATAAGCAAGAGTTTTCATGCTCTGGAAAATAAATTATAAATATCAGTTGTTCTTTTTATATATAATTTATATTAATAAAATATAATAAAAATGCAGAAAAATGTGATCAACAATAAAAAAGTAGAAGCAGATCCAAAGATGATATAATTATTTAAACTAGCAGATAATGACTTTTTAAATATAATAACTGTCAAAAATATGGGCCAGGTGAAGTGGCTCTTGCCTATAATCCCAACACTTTGGGAGGCCCAGGTGGGATATTGCTTGAGGCCAGGCGTTTGAGGTTGCAATGAGCTATCATTATGCACTCTAGCCCAGGCAACAGAGTGAGACCCTGTCTCAAATAATATTAATACAAATAATAATATGTAATGAAATATGTCAGAAAAATCAATATGAAGGGTAAGAAATAAGTATTTCAAGAAATATACTGGAAATCTAAAAAAGAACTGGAAAACAAAATATCAATAAAAATATCGTGGGATAAACTTAAAAAGTAGTTTGTACATGACAAGAGAAAGCAACAGAAAATGTGAAAAGCAGATCAATAGACATTTTCTTAAGTGAAGTAGAGAGAGAAAAGAAATCATGAAAAATGAAAAGAATCAATATTCTGAGGGAAAACATCAAGCTGTCTGACATAATTGTAACTAGAGACTCACAGAGAAGAGAAATACTGTGAGTAGAAAATAACTGTAAAAATAAAGAGCAGAAAATTTCCAAATTTGAACAACAGCAGCAGCTCACCAATATAAGAAGCATTTGTTCTTCTTTGGCTGCATTTAGTGACGTGGGGGTCATTTTAAGTCCATTGTGCTGAGACTCACCTACTCACCCATTGTCATCTGCTCCTGCTGCACCCAACCCTGCAGGAAACTTTAGATTCATGTCATGTCAAGAACCTAGGGTCCAACTGAGAAATGAGGTACTTATCCACTCTACTCCCACATCTTATCTCCCATGTCATGACTCTCTTACTTTGAAAGTTCCTTAGGATTATACTTAGAGATCCACAGAAGTATATTCTATTCTCTCCACTTTTATCTCCTGCCCTCCTTTATTCTGGGCATATGAGAAGAAAAATGCCTACTGTTTATTTCCTGATATTTTCAAAGCTATATTTTTATAGAGAAAAAAATCAAGCTCTTATAATTAACAAAACAAGCCAAACTAAACAAATAACCCATTTATTTGTTTAGACTATATTCACTGGCAACAACTATACAATGCCTATATAGGAATGGCTATTTGTGCCTCGTTTGGTACAACACACCTAAAATGTGTATTAATTTAGGATAGTTCTTATTGTAGACTCCGCTTGCAGAGTAAGCTGTTTTTCTATTAATGTATCAGTGAGTTGCTGATGGAGTGCACCTTTAAGTCACCCCCCAACACTATCACTGCTATTATTTTTTTACTTGTCTTTCCAGACTTAAAGATAATGATCCCTTTCTCTTTTATTTTACTGGGTTACTTTGCTACTCTTTTTGTTCTTTAAATTCAGTAGTTAGCTGTTATGCAAGACTAATTACTTTTAATGACTCAGAAAACCTGTAACTAATCTTGCTCTTCTTGCACCAAAAAAAAGTTTAAATTCACTCCTTGCTGATTTTCTTCACTCTGCACGTGTTGTCTTTTCTCATAAATGGTCTGAATTTTGAGTCAAAGACAGGTTTTATTTGGTTGAAAGACATCAGTAATCTGTGTAGAACTCTGAAACATTGGAGACTTATCAAGCACTTCAAGAAAAAGTGGAGGGAAAGGAGATCTTCTTCTCTGAACAGAACATAATTCATCATCACAAACCATCACAAGCAGTTTGTTCATAGGAAATCAATGCAGTCCTCAAGCCAATACCTCCCTGACCTTATTTCTACTCATCTCTCCCAAAAAACAGATTACTTGGGACTATGGGAAACTGAGCACGGTAAATTAAAGGAAATTTCACACTCTGACACTGGTTCATTTACTTCAGAATTCTGTTTTTAAAAATGCTATGAGGGCCAGTTTTGAGAAATATGTGATGCTTTTTCTTTGAGGTCTATCTACAAATACTAGTTCTTATGGTAAAAGAGTTGGCTTAAGTATTCTGCTTACAGCATATGTAAATATTTAGGACTGCTCTGTCCCTGGTGCCTAAAAAGTGCCTTATAAAGTAATTACCACTCAAATGTTTTTATGAGTAAAAAATTAATCTATAAATAAAATTTTATGTAGTGTTAAAATTTCTCTGGCTGAATTTTAAGAGAGCCTCAACTAGCTGGGACTACAGGTATCTACTACTACATTGTCTACTACTACATCATCTACCTACTACTACTACATCATGCCCTGGCTTAACATTCTTTATTAATTAACTTACCAGTAGTGATGCCAAAAATCAGTTGTCATTTATTGTTTTTCTTGAACAACTGTATTTTTATGGTAGGAAAATATTTCTCTGTAGCACACTCCTTATCATAACTAGAAAAGTAAAGTTTAGACATTAAGTCTGCATATTTCAGGGAAGATTGCTAAACACACTTTCTTTTTGTTTTGTTTAAATGAAGACTTTAACAAAGCTTCATGTGCAAAAAAGATGCCATTTATATTAAGCTAAGACTATTCCACTCATTTGTAACCTGCTTGACTCCCTAGAAAGATCTTTGGTTTTTATTTTTGTTCTGAACTAATCTCCTATGCCTCACAAGGGGTACACTTGTTCTAACCCAGATGTGTTAATAAAAAAAGAGATATATGGGGGAGAAAGGACAATCATGATGACTGTGAAATGCTTTTCTTGTGAAAAGATAAAAAATAAAGAGGGATCTGGAACAACTCAAAGAGACACTGAAAGCAAATAGAAGCATATTTACAAATGACTGCAGGAAAACAGTTTCTAGCTAAATTAGTCCTTAATAAAGAACTAAAATGAAACAATTTGTATGTAGTGAGAGGACAAAGTCACAAAATCTTCTGGAGGCAAATGGGAAGAAAAAGAAAAGGTGTGCAAGAGTATGTCTTGCAAGAGTATGTTAGCAAAAGTATATTTTAAAAACAGTCCACTTTTCATGTGCATGTATGGTGCCACAAACATACTTCCTCACATGTTTACTTTGACCTAGAATTCCTGCACAAATCAACTAAGTGCGAATACAAGGTCTGGAGATCAGAAACCTGTCAAATTACTGTAGCATGTGCTCTTATTTTAACCTTAATTAAAAACAATCTCAAACCTTGACTATAAACAATCAAGTTCTATGGTCCTTGGGATAAATTCGCTCATTCTATTAGGATGTACTATTTAGGAATAGGCCAATATAAATAATAATAATAATGATGTTATTTTCAGTATAGTAGCATCTTAAAGTTTGGCTGAAAACTGTTTTCCAATTGGATTTAAGTAGAAGCATGACACCCCCCCCCAAAAAAAAATCAAAAAGAAAAAAAGCAGGTTTTTGTTACTAGTGAATAATTTAAATAAACATAATGAAAGTGTTGTAAAGTATAGTTTTCTGTGACAGTTGATTAAATTTTATTATGTTTTACATGCTTCATGCTGGTACAAAATTAAACTTTACCCATTGTGACAAAGCAAACATTCAGTGAATATTCTCTGTTCTCATGTAGGACTTTACATCAACTGTTAATTGCTTTTTGGTATCATTTTTAGGTTTTCTTGCATAATCTGGATAAACAATAGGGTACTTGATGGCAGTGGAATACTACCAAAAGGAATTTTGTCTTCTGGGTACTCCTTTATCTATAAGGAAAGAATTACTTTTTACTGAGGGCAAAGCTTAGATGCTAAATTATTTGGGCAAAAACAAAGAAAATCCATAATGATGGTAGAGCCTAGAAAACAGTAATCTGGATGCTTTGATAAAAGTATATGGAAATTACTTATAAGACTGGTGGGATGGGAAATTTAGATTTAAATTTAATCAAAACAAAGCAAAATCAGTTTTCAAAAGTCATTCCATGGTGCATAATACTGACAAAATCTTTCTAAAATGGCAAAAATCTCATTTTATACTGGGACCTTGTTTTGACTTATTTCCTAGAAGATTTATTAGTCCATGGATAGGAATTGAGATTTGACTTGTCAAAGCAAAAATTGTACTGGACAAAGTTAAAAAGACAAGGAATACTTTATTGAAGACTATTGCAATAGGAAAGAGAGACCAGAAATGAGTCTGAGCTCCACTCCACTGAAACTAAAGTGATAAGGTTTTTTAAAGTTGGGATTGTAGGAGTAGGAGACAGGGCAGAGACCAGATTCAGGGGCTTGCAGAGTTGATGCAGGTGTTAAAGTTTAACTAAGGGGTGTTGGTAACCACAGACAGACTGGCTTTAACCAGCTTTTCAGCTATCTAGGTCACTTTACTTAAACTTTGGCTAATTATAATATCATTCGCATTGTGGATTTAAAGTTTCTCTGCCCTCAAAATCATTATGACAGCTCTGAAACAACTATATAAGTTTTGAAAATGGAAGGGAACACAATTCTAGAAATTACTACCAAAATTCTTAACAAAAGCCAATCCTTTAGTCTTGAATATTCCTCCCCTCAATTAGCAAGACTTCAAAAGACCAAAAACCACATCTTCCCAGTGAAGTTGCTCTCTTTGAGCCTACCCACTCCTCTCTCAAGAAAGCATACTTTCACTTTTGCTTTCAATAAAAGCTGCTTGCTTTGGCTTATGTGGTGCATCCTGAAATTCTTTTCTTCTGTCAAACCCCTAAAACCTGAAAGAACCTTACACTAAGAGGACCATTACAGGGTGAAGGGAAGACGGACCATCTGTGTTTGCTAATTGGCTATACCCAAAGGAAAAGTAGATTTTCTCATATTGTTACAGCAAGTGTTACAGCGAGTGGTCCCAAGGACAAAGCAAGCCGCACACAGAGTCGGAGAATCAAAGTTTATTGGCCGGCTGGGCTCAGAGGGGTCTCCCCCACAAATTCTGAGCCCCGTCTACCCGATCTTCCCCACTTTTATTAAGTTGGGGGTAGTCCAAGAGGTGGGGTATCAGGTTGCTAATGCCCTCCAGGTAATAGGTTAGTTGATGCACCAGGTAATAAGTTAATTGCTGGGCCAGGTAATAGGTTCAGTGCTATGCTGATGTAACAGGTAATAGATTAGTTGCTGGGCCAGGTAATAAGTTAGTGTTATACTGATGTGTGTCTTCCATGAGGAGTGAGGAATCTGCTGTGGCTGATGCGCTGCCTTGTAATAGATGGGGGTTTTCCTTATCAATATCTTCAGAGGAAGAGGTGGGTTTACAGCTTGGAGCTAGGTGTCTGTTGACATTAGGTTCCTACTCTCCCACAGAAACTAGCAAGATTTACACAAAGGTATTTGAATTTTGAGAACTGGGATCTAAAATCTTGGGTTTTACTAGTCAAGTAGCCTTGGATATTTTACTAAACTGCTTAGTTTTCTTATCCAAAAAAGAGGTTGCTGTTGCACAAGTTAAATAATGTAAATTTAATGAAAAATAGATATTCATAAAAACCTATCTTTTGGAAACTTTGGTGGACAAACTCTATTGTGTCACCCTTCCCCACTCCATGACCTTGACCTCCTGGTGTTCATGTTTTTGTTCAATCCCCTTTCTTTTAGTGTGGGGAGGATGGGTGACTGCTTCTAACCAGTATGGCAAAGGTGATGGGATGATCTTGAGAATTTCTTTTGCTGGCTTTATAAAACAAATGGTGATAGTCAAGGAACTTGTGACCTCTAGGTGCTGAAGGAAGCCTTGAGTGGCAGAAATGGATTCTTGTGCATCTCCTAATTATTTGTGAAATTGGGAATAGGTGACTAGCTTGCTGAGCCTCAATTTACCCACCTATAAAATGCAGGAATGATCTCACAGCTCCCATTCAGTTCTAACAATCAAGGGCATTATAAGCATTTCAGAAGCTCATAGCTTCAAAAATTTAGAGACACATATCCCTTTTCTATGTACAGTTTCGTTAGTACAAATGGCTTAAAACCCTATATTTACATTTCTCCATATGTTGCTAATGTTATTTACGTTTTCACCAAGTATTTGGTGCTGTGTGACTTCTTTGATGGTTAACATTGCTCTATATAGACACACTGAATAAAGTATTGCTTAAAAACAAAAAGGTGAGATTGTAAATCATACCATTTGTTGCTATGCAAAATATGAAATGAAAGAGTATAATTAACTTCATCATATTTAAATGTAGTTAAAAGGAAAAAGTTGTTGGGAAACTCCTAGAAATGTGAGGCTTCTCTTGTACTAAGAATAAAAAATTATCATTTTGAAAAGTGCTGTCAGAGTAACACAGCCTCTTCAAGTCTTAGATGATTCTGAAATCATGAAGTCTTTGCTATCTATACCAGCTTATTCAAAATATATTTGCTGCCGAAACTCCCAAAATGTTTTTTAAAAATCCATATGTATTCTGTCTTAAATTTAACTTTGCTCCTAAAACTATTTACCACAAGTTTAAATAAACTCAGGAAAAGCTGGAGTGTTTTTTTGTTTTGTTTTTTTATCACTTAAGCAACTGTTTAGAAACATGTGTTTTTTTATACTCCAGATCACAGTACCTCCTATTGGAAGAATAAGGACAGGAAAACTCAATATTGTAAAGATGTCAGTGCTTCCCAAGTTCATCTATAGAATTAAAGCAATACCAGTCAAAATCCAAGCATATTATTTTGTGGATATCAACAAATTGATTCTAAAATTTATACGGAGAAGCAAAAAACTCAGCTTAGCCAACATAATATTAAAGAAGAAAAGCAAAGTTGGCAACTGACTACGCAACTTCACAACTTTCTATCAAGATATAGTAATCAAACAGTGTGGTTTTGGAAAAGAATATACAAATAAATTAAAGAAACATAATAACCCACAAAGAGACTACACAAATAGTCAACTAATTTTTGACAAAGGATCAAAGGCAATGCAATGGGGAAAGAATAGTCTTTTTAACAAATGTTGCTGGATATCAACACACACACACACACAGAAAAAGAGAATCTAGACACAGAGTTTACTCCTTTTACAAAAATTAGCTCAGAATGAATCATAGGCTTTAATATAAAATCCAAAACTATAAATTTTCTAGATGATAATAAAGAAGAAAATTTAGATGACCTTGAATTTGGCGATGACGTTTTAGATACAGCACCAAAGGCACAATCCTTAAATGAAATAATTGCTAAGTTAGACTGTATTAAAATTAAAAATTTTTACCTTGCAAAAGACACTTTCAAGAGAATCAGAAGATAACTCACAGATTGGGAGAAAATACTTTCAAAAGACATATACGATAGTGTTCTGTTATCCAAAATATGCAAAGAAATCTTAAAACTCAGCAATAAAAAAATGAAGAGTCCAATTTTCTTTTAAAAAAATGAAAAAAAAAAGATTTAAAGAAACACCTCACCAAAGAAAATACACAGATGGCAAATACACATATGAAAAATATTCAACATCATAGGGCATTGGAGAATTGCAAATTAAATCAACAATGAAATACTACTACACATCTGTTAAAATAGCAGAAATTGAAAACACTGATAACATCAAATGCCTGTGAGAATGTGGAACAACAGGAACTTTCATTTATTGTTGGTGAGAATGCACCAACACTCATGTACCAAAATGACATAGCCACTTTGGAACAGTTTCTTTAAATGCTTAACATACTCTTATCACACAATGCAGCAATCATACTCCTTGATATTTACCCAAATTAGTTTAAAAATTTTACACAGAAACCTCCACATGGGTATTTATAGCAGCTTTATTCATAATTGCCAGAACTTGGAAGCCACCAAGATGTCCTTCAATAGATGAATGTATAAATAAACTGTTGTACATCCGGAAAATGGACTATTATTCAGCTCCAAAAGAAAATGAGCTATTGAGCTTTGAAAATACATGGAGGATCCTTAATGCATATTATTTGCTAAATGAACAAAGCTAAACTGAAATGGATACATGCCTTTATACTTTTGTCAAATATACAGCACCAACAGTGTACCTTAATATAAACTATGGACTTTGGATGATAATGATGTGTCAATGAGGTTGGTTGAATGTATCAAATGTGCTACTCTGATACAGAATGTAGATAATGGAGGATGCTGGGTGACACAGGCCGTGTACGGAAAATCCTTGTACCTTCTGTTCAAATTTTGCTGTGAATCTAAACCACAGCAAAGAAAAATCTACTGAAAACATGAATAGAACCTTTTTCTCCCTGAAGGAACTTAAAACCTAGTGGGGATACCATATCCAAAACAGAAACATTTACTTGGAATTGTTTGTCATGTTTTTCCAACAGAAGATACGTAAAAGTTGATCAGATAAAAAAATATGTCAAGGACCAATCAAGCAATAATTAAAATTATGACTTAGATGGCATGAAAATTGAGAGGTTTGGAATGCATGAAGTATAGAGATGGGATTGGTGATATTGACCAATATGATTAGCCGAATTTTCTTACAACACCGAATCCTATATTTTCATTTTCTAAAGTAATCGCAAAGGTTAGGAACTTTGATGAACTCATATCTACATCCTTTTATCTGTTACTCAAATTTAATTGATAATTGTCAAGAGCCTATGAATTGTCATGTTCTATGCTGGGAGTTGGAGTTAAAATGATGACCAAGACAGAGATCCAATCCTCAGGAAATTTGAATGTATTTTTTGTTTGTTTGTTTTTTCTTCATTCTATACTGTGGAGGAAAATAGATGCAGGTGTCTCATCTTTCTCTCCTTTCACTTCCTATGATACAGTGGATTGTAATGTATTCATTCCACACAGATCACTGCTCAGGCCATAGCTTGGCTACCTTCTTGTCCACAATAGTTCCAATAATATTTGACCTGATGACATGCCTAGACAGTAGGAAATACATTGTCCCTATGGAAAATGTTCTTCTCTTTTAATCAGAGGCTCTTTTAAGGAGGTATCAGTATGAGATACCAGGTAGCCTGGTCTAGATCCCCATTATTATATTTGTTAATCTTTCAATGTAATTTCTCACCTATTATTTTGCTGCCTTATCACAGCAATCCTGCCAAATTAATAATACAGTAATTATCATTTCTACTGTACCTATGAAGAATCTGAGACAGAGAAATTAAATGGATGGTCTAAGGTATAGATATATATATAAACTTAAACAATATTTAATTTCTAAGTCAATATTCATAATATTCAGCTTACCATTTCTGAGATGTTGTAATTATGGAGCGTATATTTCACCTTTGGTCTTGTTTGAGAATGTGTGCTTTCTGTTGGGACCATCTTTGAAATTAAGTTCATGATCCAATGATGAATAAGGACTCTAACTTTCAAGTAATTCTTTTTAAATCACCAATGATGTATTCAAAATCAAATAAAAATTTTATGGGGTCAAGGAATGATGGGATGTGAGGCTTTTACTCTTACAGTGTTATTTCATGCCTTCTAGTATATTCTGATTTTTTATTTATGCCTTGTAATATAAAATTGAATATATTTCCACATAAAGGTTTTTATCTGTGATTTCCATAATATCCTTAGGTAGAATTTAGATTTTATTCCCAACCACCAACTATAAGAAATGGTTTAGTTCCCCTTATACAATTTTCAGAGCTTTACCATAAAATTCTCTTCTAGTTTAATGTCTCTATAGTTTTCATATTTGTAATTTACTTTAAATCAATCTTGATTTTCATAAATAAAAATGGTACCTTTTAGGACATCTATAATATCATTTTCCTACTCATACTCTTTTTGAATTCTGTTTTCCATCTAAATTGTTTGTATTTTCTTATACAGAAATAGAGAACTAAAGGTATGTTTGAATGGCAAGGGTAGAGGGTTGGAGCTGTATATACACATGGAATTTTTTTCAGGTCCCAATGCTGGATAGACTTGTGATATAGAGTAACTTCATTTCTAAAAGTTAAGTTTAAGAAAGGGATTTCTGCTTGTAATTTTTTCATGGAAATTCTTTTAGATTAATTTGTAGATCACTGCTTTGAACTCTCTGGTTCAAACCCCAACTTTATTATCTAAGTTCTGTTTGTGCACTTTGGAGTATAAAAGTCAATAAACATTACAAGAACAAAATTTATGATAGCCAGTAGGCTGTTACAATGACACTAAACTGGATCATCCAACATATTTATTTAATAATAAAGAGCCCATGCATATCTGTTCCTTGGAATTGGCAATTAAACTTGTGCAATGATTTTTATACTTATAAAATAGCTTTAAACAGGATTTTAAAAATGTTTTACAAATACTAATCCTTGTAACACCTCAACAGATAAGGATTGCAGGTGGTATTACTTTCTGAGAAGAGCTATTGGTGCCCCAAATTGCTAGAACTTGAAGCCAGCGTAAGAAATAGATTTTCTCTGTTCATCACTACCTAATACTCATTCTAATCAATAGGATAAATGTTCTCAGTAAATGCCTGTGATTCTAATTCAAAAACAAATATTAAGAAATCCAACATTTCCCAAAAGAAAAGCAGGTGATGTTTAAAAGATAAGCAATGGAATATTCTCTCAAAGATCCAGAAATGCACTACTGTAGATTATTTTGAAAAATGTTTATTTTGTAGGATTTTAACAGAACATTTAACAAAAACGTCTTCAGAATTCACAGTTATTCACACAGATTTTTTTTTATTTAGTCATATAGTTACCGTAACAAGGCAGTGAGGTATTTTCATTGCCATTTCATAGGGAGAAAGTCAAGGTTCACAAATATTAAATATGTTTCTCAGTGCCTCAGTTAGCAAGTAGTAGATCTAAGACTTAAATCCAGGAAGCTGAACTCAAGATTTGGGTCCTTTCATACTATTAAATACCATTCTGTCTTTCTATGGGAATATCCATCATTTATTGAGTTCTTTAAAAATGTTTAAGCACTCAGCATTTTTGTGTTCTCTATACTCTCAAACTTGATGGCTTAAAGTGAATAGGCAAAAGGAAATACAGCTAATAGTCCATTCTCAGAACCATCTCAGAATATACAATTTAAAGCACATAGTAGAACAGTAATACATCACATATCTAGAAATTCCCCTATAATATTATGTAATTTAGAAAAGCAAATAACTTGTATGCCATTCAAAACACCTTCAAGTGACCAAAACTGGTGTCATCAGACTCATGTGCTAAAAGTACATTAATTATACATTTTGAATGAATCTGTTATATCAATAGGCATTTTCACTTTCTTGGCACATGATTATATCATTCTTCATAATGCTGATTTTTTTCTCATTTTATGGCAGAATCATAACATTAGAAAAAGGCAAAAACACTTCTGGGTAGTGCAAATGGTGAAAAGTAAGAGTTTATTGCAAAACTGGAAGGGAATGTATGAATTATATTTAAGGACATGCATCTAAATTTTATTTAAGAGAGTTTTGAGAAAAAGACAAAGAAACATACTCATCTTAATAAAATTTGTGGATATTGCTATATAATTTAATTATGAATTAAGTTATTAACATAGTTATGAATATTTCTGTAGTAGGCATAATTCTAAGACCACCAAGATTTTCCTCCTCATAGGATATACGTCCTGTATAGTCTCTGGGTCTGTAGAGATGATGATTTTGTCTCCGTGATTAGGCTGTGTTTTACGATATAGTTGATCTTAAAATAGAGAGATTTGCCAGGCATGACCCAATCACATAAAATAGAAGGTTTTCTCCAACTGGTTGAAAATGAGAAAGTCAGAGAGACATGTTGACTGACCTGGAATAAAGCAAAATCCGTGTGTGAATTGCCCATGGGTTCACATGAAAAGAACTTGAAAATGACACTCTTCTTACCTCTTTCACTTGTTTCACTGGGGCAAGCTAGCAGCAAAAAGTGATAGGAATTGAACAGGATCTACTGGGCATGAAGCAAAGCAGATTGAAGGCCATGAAGCAGAAATATGAGCCATACGACCGTTATGTATGAGTGTGTCTCAGTCATGTCACCGGTCCTCTGCAGATCAATATTATACCTCACGCCATTGCCATGTAAGGACCTACAAATGTATTATTCTAAGATGAGGAGCAGGGTTCCAGAGGAACAGGAGACGACACTTAAGACAGACATAGAGATCAGATGGTGAGTAGATCAGGCAACAAACACATAGCAGCCCAGATTAAGGTGGCCTTTGTTGAGTAAGATTTCAAGCTCATTGGGATTTTTAGAAGACAGATTTAGTGACAAGCTTTCCCAATAATGGCTTTAGGGAAAAAAAAAAAAATCAAAGTATAGTCTCCCTGCATTAACTTTGAAATAACACAGTGTCATACAGCATTATCGTTAGAGTCAAAATGTGTTAGTAAACAGTTCTTCTCAAGTTACTTTTGATTAAGAGGGAGAGTAAAATAAGCAGAGGGGACGAAGGCCTGAAGCAAATGAAAATAAGATTCTTCCCAAATTTGTTTTTTGATGCCATGACATTTTTACAATTACAGCTAGTGATTCTTAGTCCACATACATCTGCTATAACAAGTTGAATTGGATGTTTTCTTTAAGTCATTTGAGTTTATTTCTTGAGTGATCATCTATTAGGGCATAATAAATACCTCAAAGTTGAGTGGCATATAGCAGTAGCACATTTTATATCGCCTTCATATCTATGGGTCAGCTGAGGTGGCTCTGCTTAATGTGTTTCTCATTCTTCAGGCAGAGGCAGTTACATGGGGAATTTTATTTGTGTTATAATGACAGAAAAGCAAGGGAGCATGTATATTTCAAGCTCATGCTTAAATCATGCCACCAACATCCTATTAACCCAATCAAGTCAAGTGCCCAACCCCAGTGTCAATGGGACATGAATCATTCTCTGCCCATTGCAGAAGGCAGAGGAAGGCAAATATTTGTTGATAAATAATTAAAAATATCATAGTCATTAAGCCAGTATATACTGGCTATTTGAAAATATGTAATTTAATTAAGCATTGTGCAAAGGAAGGTCATATAACACAGTAAAGAGAGTTGCTTTATGAAAACTTAAGTCAATATTTCAAGCTGACAGATTAAAGGCAAATAGCCAAGAAAGTAAATTCTGCTGAACCAGAAAGTACCAGTTTTCCTGCTCTATTAGTATACTCCCAACACAAAGAAATGATAAATGATAATGTTTGATAGCAGAGTAGGGTGACTATAGTTAACAACAATGTACTGTATTTTTCAAAATACCTAGAAGAGAGGACTTGAAATGTACCAAAACATAGAAATGATAGATACTCAGGTGATGGATACCCTAAATACCCTGACTTGATCATTATACATTTTATACATGTAACAAAATGTCTATGGACCCCATAAATATGTACAAATATAATGTATTACAAAATAAAGTGAACAAAAAATATCTGATCTGCCATTTTAAAGAAATCTTTTCACATACTCAGATACCATGACAGGCTTACATATTTACTTTGGTTTACAAGTCTACTTACTGTCTTATGTTGTCATAGAACCTTGGATAAGCTAAGGATATTTAGAATGAAACCTTTATTGAATGCTTGCACATACATATAGATATAGCCTTCATCCTAAAATGAGTCTCACCTAATGATCCTAAAATAATCTGCAATAGACACACAAAAAAAGAAGAAAATGAAAGATTGGGAAAGTTTTTGAAATGATATTCTTTACTCTTTTCTTGTAATAAAGCTTTACTAGCTTATTATTAATAATAGAACTGGTGAGGCATTTAAAATAGATGAGGAAAGAATTGTGTTGGTTCATATGCCCAGCAGCAAGTCAGTTTTACTTATTTTTCTATAAGACATATTTCAGAAGTCAACATACACAACCAAAATTATTACAGAAATTTGTGGCAATTCCCATTTGAAACTGAATTTCTTCAAAATTTTTCTGGGAAATGGAGAAGTGAAATAAGAGTAGTCATTATAGTTTAAAAATTCTAAATTTAAATGATCATTGGTTCTTCCTTGTGGCCCACTAGGTTGGGTAACTGCTTACCAAATATCCAGGCAGTTGAGTAAAATATTTAGTAGATTGAAAAATCAATGCAAGTGTTTTTATTTGCAAACTAATTATTATGGTCATCATATTCAAAATAAAAATTATCTTATACTTTATATCCAAATACCCAAAACATATGAAATTAATAAATTAGGAACATTTCTTGTGTGAGTTTTCTTCTAAGATAGGTTTATTTCCATTTCTCTTTTGCTTTTTAACTTTCTTTAAAGATTTGAAAGCAAACAAATTTTGGTCCCATGTTCTCAACTAACCACCATATTAATAACAGTGAGGGAGTTTGTAACAGTGGCACAGCCAATGGGCTGTGTATCAGCCTACATTCTAATCTACATTCTTTTACAACATGGTTATATAAATTTTAGCAAATGCTGTCTTCTCTCACATTTTTAATTCAGGAAAAAAAAATTTGAAAGAATTTAACTCTCAGGTCTCTTTCAAATCTAAAATTCTAGGATTCTCCTTGATGGTAAATATTCTCAAACATTCTTCTCAGGAGCAACAACAACAACAACAAAAAAACCTTAAAAAAATTCAAGTGCTGGAGAGAAATAGGCACCCAACTTTGTTTATTTTTATTTTTTATGTTTTATAAACAATTTCAGGAAAAAGTCTTCTCTCTTTAATGTTTTACAAGATTAACCAACTACATGTTACCAACTAACAAAGAACAATACACACACACACACACACACACACACACACACACATATATATATATATATATATATTTTTTTTTTTTCAATTAAGACATAGAAGTCTTCTGTTTATCCAAGGTGTTAACCTCAAGGTTCAATCAACGTTCAGTGATGTTAACATGGTATTGGCACAGGAACGTTAGCTGCAGCTATTCTGTGACACCAGAGGGCGCTCTAACACCGTTTTGTCTTAAATTAGTTCACTGGATTTAGGAAAGGCTCTTATTTTTTAGTTGTGAAAATTGATATTTAAATGTGATAAGCCCCCAAATACCATAGTACCATCAAAATGAGTGTTTTTGATCAAAGTGTTGATGTAATATTAAAACTGATAGTAAAACTTGTCAACCATCTTCACAAAATTTGTCTTTAGAAAACTATGATATTGTGATTATTCAAAACCTCCATGAGCTATAAGAGTACAAGATATGTGTGTGTCTGTGTGTTTGTGTGTGTATGTGTGTGTGTTCATTTACAGTTTAAATATAAGGAAACTAAATTGCCAACATGTTCATAAAAAGTGGTCAAAGTGGTCACAAAATGGTCACAAAAGCAAATTTACTCCCTCTGCTTAAAATCATTTTCCTACAATTTTGCCAAAATTCTTTCCAACATGGCTTACCATAATTTCATATATAATTTATCTAAATATTATTAAAGTGAAAATGTTGTTTTTTTCAGAATATTGTTGAGTAAATGAGACCACAGAAAGATAAACAAGATTATTTCCAAGAGCTAAACACCTACAGATCTAGATATACAATGGATTAATATACCATCAGGGATCAAGATGAATAGTAAGATGGTAAGATAGTCTTTTCTTATGTTTTTAAAATGAAAACTTTTATATGAAAAATAAGACACATTCATTGAAATAAAAATATAAAAAATAATTTGTGAAGTTCTCCATATCCTTTTCCTTATACTAATGCTTAAATTGATAATAATCTTTTGTAGAGTAGCAGACCTTATTTGGCCAGCAAATATACCTATCCCTTTTCCAAAACATTGCTTCGCAAATTTTAATATGCAAATGATTTACATGGGAGCTGGTATTACAATGCAGATTCTGATTCAGTAGGTCTGGAATGAGGATTGTACAATTGCATTTCTGAAAACACCTAGGGGGATGCTGCTACTGTACCATAGATCATGCTTGGATGTAGCAAGGAGGTATATAGCATCTAGGCATGGACCATGCAAGTCTCCTATGCCCCAAATCCACATTGTCCTTCTTGCCTTTCTGTCAGCTACAAATGACTGTGGAAACTGAGTGTTTAAGATGATGGTGTTTTCATCAGCCTGGGTCTCTGTATGACTGCATGCAGCATGTCTCTAATGCTGATTGGGAATAGCTAACTGGATTTACATGATAGAGAAATAAGTGTTTATTATATTAAACCACAGAAATTTGTGGTGTTATCTGTTACACCAGCTAATCTAATTTTATGAATAAATATATATTGAGATTATTTTCATAAAAGTTATTTTTACAAATATGGTACATCAACACTATACTTTTTGGCTTTTATAAGGAAATATATAAGAAATTCTAAAATTAATATTTCTGCTTAAAATGGAATGCAAATTTAAAATAGTAAATATTAAAAATCGCAAATTTAAAGATTGCATCAAGTTATACAACTAACAGCATATAAAAACATAATTTCTAAAAATGCTCATCTCCATTAGGTAATTTTAATAATTTTGATACCTGTGTTTTGTTTTTTAAATTTATTTTTAAATTGTGGTGAAAAGTGTATATCATAAAATTTACCATGTTAACCATTTTTAAGTGTATACAGTGTTTCCCTGAAGATAAGACCTACCCATAAAATAAGCCGTAGCAGGATTTCTAAGCATTGGCGCAATATAAGCCCTGCCCCGAAATAAGACCTAGTGATGGGCGTGGCTACGCAGCGTAGCTGCACAACCCATGCATTTCATCTCCAAGCAGTAAAGAAGACCAGCAGCCCTTCTCATCTGGCCCATGAGAGCTCTATTACTCGACATGAGAGATTGGGGCCAATGGATCTAAAGGAAATAGAGTCCAAAGAAATTCAAGATGGAATTCAGGGTTTGGAGAGTTATGATGATGTTCCAGAAGAAGATGATTTAACTATATTTTAATAAATGTAGATTGTTGTACCGTACTTAAAAAAAATAACACATCCCCTGAAAATAAGCCCTAGGGTGTCTTCTTGAGGAAAAATAAATATAAGACACTGTCTTATTTTTGGGGAAACATGGCAGTTCAGCCATGTTAAGTTTATTCACATTGTTGTGCAACAGAACTCCAGAATTTTTTCATTTGCAAAACTGATACTATATACCAATTAAACAACTCAGCAATTTTGCCTAACCCCAACTCCTAGTAACCATTATTCTACTTCCTCTTTAACTATGATTACTCAAAATACCTCATACAAGTGGCATCACATATTTGTCTTTTTGTGACTAGCTTATTTCACTTAATGCAATGTTGTTAAGGTTCATGCATGCTGTAGCAAGTAATAGGCTTTCTTCCTTTTTAACCTGATTATACTCCATTATGTTTATATATCACATGTGGTTTATCTTAGTGTAATACTTTTTAAACTTTGTCATAGTGATAATTACAAATATAATAATATTCTTTTCATTAGCATGCACTTTCCATTGTTATATACACATATACATACACATATATTTATACAAATATATACATATATGTCTTTATGCCAGCACCATAATGTTTTAATTACTGTAACTTTGGAATATGTTTTAAAATCAGGAAGTTTGATTCCTCCAGCTTGTTCTTCTTTCTCCAGAACACTTTGACTATTCTGACTCTTTTGTGCTGTCATATGAATTTCAGAATTTTTTAAAATATAAAATGTAATATTTAATAATAAATTTAATAATTCTAATATAAATTGTGTAAAAATTACCATTGGGATTTTGATGGAAATAGTACTGACTTGGTAGATTGCTTTGAGTAGTACAAACATTTTAACAATATTAAGTCTTCCAACACATGAACATGGGATGTTTTCCATTTATCTTTTAAAAATTTTCTTTAGCAATGTTTTATAATTTTTAGTATATAAGTCTTTTACCTCCTTGATTAATTTCTGTCCCAAGCATTTTATTTTTTTGAATACTCTTGTAAATGGGACTAGTTTCTTAATTTTATTTTCAGATGGGTTATAAATGTATGGAAACAACAGGTTTTTATATGTTGGCTTTATAACCAAGAATTTACTGAATTTACATATATATATATTATATATATGAATATGTGCGCATATGTATGTGTGTATGTGGTTTCCTGACTACTCTTCATTGAGGCAAAATAGAAATTAATCTCTTGGGGAGAACCCAAAAGCCTGGGGTTAGCAGGTGGATGCTTTATTTAGTCATTTCCCCAAGGAAGAAATCATGAGTCACTTTTTTGCTGAGCTGGAATGGCTTGTGGGAGGGTAACATGAAAAAGTAAAATTGCTAGTCTTCCTCCTTTTATCTTTTTCAAATATATTTTCTAATTTTTCTGCCCCTCTGGAGTGTTGCAAATTTTTAACTGGATTCATGAGGCTTAATAAAGCTATTTTAGTCCAATATCATTTTTTATCAGCGTTTATGATGGCCCACGAGGGCTAGAGCTTCCTATTCTTCTATCCTGCTGACATCACATTTCGACACACATTTTATTCATAATGAGAACAGCGTGTGTTTATATTAACCAGAAATTTGCTAATTCTTCAATTAATTTATCTGGGATGATTTCTATTTTTAGTCATCTCTTCTAATAAACATTTTTTATTGATTTGTATAAACTTTGTATTAGATTATTGATTCTAGCCTTTAGAAAGTACATAATATAAAAATTGAGATTTTATTTTCACACTAAAATTTAAAATAGAGCTGAGTGCAATGGCTAGTGCTTATAGTCTCAGCTACTTGGAAGGCTGAGGCAGAAGGATTGCTTGAGGCCAGGAGTTTGAGATCAGCCTGGGCAACACAGCAAGACCATGTCTCTAAAAAAATGTAAAAGAACAGTGAGATATGGTGGCATGTGCCCATAGTGCCAGCTACTTGAGAGGCTGAGGTAAGAGGATCTCTTGAGCCCAGCATTTCAAGGCTTCAGTGGGCTATGATTGTACCACTGCACTCTAGCCTGGGCAACAGAGTGAGAACCCATCTCAAAAACAAATAAAATAAAATAAAATTTAAAATTAATATGTAGTCAAGTATGGAAATCTTTTATCATATGACTTCTGGGCAATAGTTTCTTTGACATATGTAGAAGGGACCTTGGGCTTCATGATCAGATTTTTAAATGAGCCCTCAAATTGAACATTAAACTATAAGAAAGTCTTAATAAGGTATATTATTCTTTTTACTCCCTTTCCTAGCATCAAATTTAATAAATAGTAATTCAATAAATATCTGATTCAATAAAATTTGAACAATATATCATGTACTAAATTTAGAAATTCCTAGTAACCCTTTTATTAAACATCCCACACACGTTTTTCAAAACATCAACTTTTGAAAAAAATTTTGTCTTATGTCAGATGTAGAATGTTCTTTAAAAGTAAGTTAGCAGAAAGGGGTTTGTTGCTCTTTTCATATGGCATTTAAATTCAGCCATTTCTGAGAATGGCCTGACTGCTTGATGACATCTTGAGAGTGGTTTTTTAAATCTCTCATGTTAAGCTTAAAATGACTTTTCTTTGTTCTGAGTGTTTGGGGAAGAGAAGACATCTGGCTACCAGCCTCCACATAATCAGCCTTCATATTAGAATACTAGAAGATTGTGCCTTTGCCTTCTGCGTGTGTTGAACCGTTAAAATCCATTTGTATATCTTCTTACCACAAAATGTACAGCAAGTTTATCTTGCCATGGTGGTTTGATATATGTAATCGCTGGAAAAATTTGCTAATAGTAAAGATCAGACCACAGACATTTTTATAACTTAACATAAGTCCAAAAGCAAGGTATATATTGTATATCTGCCAAAGACTCAGATTTAAATAGAATGGAAAATCCAATTAAAAAGAAATGTAAACTAAATGGGATTTGAAATGTTTAAATAAATATTCATAAAGGATATAGAGACATAAACTTTGTCATTTTCAAATCTCTCGACTGTACCACCACAAAAAGATTTATTTCAAAACTCTTCTTTATGGATGACTGAGATCCAAAGTTAGAAATTATCAATAAAGTAATTTATGAAGAGAGCTAGGTCTTCTGGCATTTGCAAGAATTTCAAATAGAAACAGATTTCAGAGTACCAAATATTTAAAAGGAGCATTAGGCTAATTAAGCCCCTCTGATACATAAACAAATACTAAAAATTATAATGAAACAAAAAATGTATTTCAATTAAGTGCTATTGCAAGTATAATGCAGTTACTCTACTATTGACCCATAAAATATTTCATAATAGAATTTGTTTGGCAGAAGATTTGCTTAGAGAGGAAATATACTCCATAGCCTTGCTCTAGTCAGTTGGGATCTCTGGGAAACAGACTCTGAGATGGAGATTAGCATGAAGAAGTTCTATTAAGAGTGTTCTTAAGACAAATATCTATAGGGAGAAAAGAAAGGAAAGATTGGGAAGAGGATGAAGTGAAACAGTGATAACATTATAGTGGAAACCTCAGCCAACTCTACAGATAATCCTCAAATTGAGATAAACGTTCAAAGACTTTCAAGGAATGTATTTAATTTATGTTCTTATTTAAAATAATGAAATGTATCAGACATAATTTACATTCTTCCCAAGGTTCATTCGGCTCCACCTTGAAAGGCCCTAAGCCAACTGCAAATGCTTCACTTCCCAGTATCATCAGTTTATTCCTCCTCTCATCCAGAGAAAAGGCATCATAAAGCTTCTCCTTCTAAAGGTCTCCTTTTTTCTCAGGACCTTACAACTTCATTAGGTGTCTCTACTTTTATGGATGAGGAAACCAAACTTTAGGGTATAAGTAATTTCTCCAAATGAGAATGTAGAGGGAATTATATCAGTTTGGGTCTAATCACTTGTTATTTTCTCTATATATTCTTCAATGATATCATCAGATATTGCTAATGTCATATGAAAGTCAACAGTTTTGTTGTATTTAACCAGAGAGGCCTACCAGGGATGGTGTTACTTCTACGAGGATGACCAAACAAATTGATTCAAGATAGAAGTATTTTCACTTACAAGAAAGAAACGTGTTTGTTTTTAGTTTCAGACTGCATAGAAAATTTAATCAGTGATGTCACCATTTCAAAAATAAAAAGATACATATTGGCGAGCAGTAAATATCCAGAGTTTCTCTATTGAACTGGCTGAAGAATGTAAAATGTGTTGAAATAAGACTGAAAGCTGAAATCGCTTGATTATCTTTGTAAAATAGTAATAATCATGCTGATTGAATCATGGAATAATCTATTTTCAGTAGTCATGACAAGAATAATTTTAACAAAAAGAATAGGATTGAGGAATATATATACATCATACATTTTAAGGGCAAGTACTAGTTCCTGAGAAATAATTACTTCATGTACATTTGTATATCATTTAGAATGGATGTAGTAATTGCTACATAACTCTCCTCCAAAATGACTTAAAACAACAATTTATTAACTTACAATGAATCACTCTGTCAGAAGTTTGGGAATGAGTTAAATGAGTGATTCTGCCTTAAAGTCTCTCACAGGATTGCAGTCAAAATGTAAACCAGGGCTATAGTCATCTCATGATTTGACTTGGCCTGCAAGATCTGCTTTTAAGATGGCCCACTCACATGGCTGTGACAAAATGCCTCAATTCTTTATGACATGGCAGCTGGCTTCACCTAGAGTTAATGATCAAAAGAGAGAGCAAGATGGAAACTTCATGTTTTCTATGAGGTACATTCCTCCACAATTTTCTGTTAGTTATATGAAGCGAGTTTCTTATAGGCAGCACATAGTTGGGTCATCTTTTTTTATCCATTCAGCCAGTCTATATCTTTTAAGTGGAAACCCTAATGTGCTTACATCTGAGGTTATTATTTATAGGTGAGGACTTTTTCCTGTTTTTTTAATTGTTTCTGTTTTTTTTTGCATATGCTTTGTTCCTTTCTTCCTCTTTTATTGCTTATCATTGTGGTTTGGTGGTTTTCTCTACTGGTAATATTAGATTCATTTGTCTTTCTCATTTGTGTTTCTACTCTACTAATGAGTTCTATACTTTCATGTGTTTTCATGATGACAGATATTGTCATTTTGCTTCCAGATGTAAGGCTGTCTTAAACATTTCTTGTAGGTAGTGACAAGTTCCCTCAGTTTTGCCTGTCTGGAAAAGATATTATTTCTCTTTTATTTTTAAGGGACAGCTTTTTTGGATATAATGTTCCTGGCTTTGAGGTTTTTTGTTTGTTTTTTCTTAACACTTTGAATATATCATTCCATTCTTTCCTGGCTTGTAAGGTTGCTGTTGAGAAATCTGGTGTCTGTCTGATGGAGATCCCCTTATATGTGACTTGACATTTTTCTTTTGCTATTTTTAGAATTCTCTTTGTCTTTGAGTTTTGACGGTTTAAATATAATGTATCTTGGGGAAGACCTTTGTGGATTAAATCTATTTGAGGATATTTGAGCTTCCTATACCTGGATGTCTATATTTCTTGCAAGACTTGGGTGACTTGGGATATTTTCTGCTATTATTTTGCTCAGTATTATTTTGCTTAAAACCATGCTTTTGCCCCTCTCTACACCTTCTGGAAATCCCCAAATTATATTTAAATTCTAATATTGATCACTTATGATGTCCTACATGTCATATAGGCTTTCTTCATTTTTCTGTCTTCTTTTTTTTTTTTTTTTTGGTCTGACCATGTTATTTCAAGAGGATTCTTTTCAAGTTCAGAAGTTCTTTCTTTTGATTTATCTAGTCTATTGTTGAAGCTCTCAATTATATTTTTAATTTTATTTATTGAATTCTTCAATTCCAGGATTTCTATTTGGTTCTTTTTTATGATATTTTTGATCTCTTTGGTAAATTTCTCATTCTGATCATGAATTATTTTCCTTATGTCTTTGTATTGTTTATCTGCATTCTCTTGTATTAGACTGAATTTCTTTAATATTAGTAATTTTAATTATTTTCAGTTTCAGGTATTTGATAGATTTTCTTTTTTCCTTTTTTTAGATAGGGTCTTACTCTTATCTCCCAGGCTAGAATGCAATGGCATCGTCATAGCTCACAGCAACCTCATACTCATGGGTTCAAGCAATTCTTTTCCTTAAGCCTCCTAAGTAGCTGGGACAACAGGCATGTACCACCAAACCTGGCTAATTTTTCTAGTTTTTGTAGAGGCAGGTCTTGCTGGGGGCTAGCACTGTCAGCAGTGGGCTGGGTGGGTCAGTCCCTGGCCCTCTAGAATGTACATGTGTCTAGCTATGGTGGATGGAACTGGCCCATTCTCAAGCCTGCTGATAGTGTGTATTGGCTGTGGTGGGTTAGGCAGATCAGTACCCAGGCTGCCAGATGGCATGTGTGGATGTCAGTGTGGTGGCATTGCACAGGTCCCTGGATGTCACATGTATGTTCGACTGGCAGCAATGATTGGGGCAGGTCTGTCTTCAGGTCCCCGATGGTGAATGTGGACACCAGTAATGCAGAGCATGGCAGCACAGTCCCCAGGTCCTCTGAAGACATATGTAGGTGTATGGCAGCCCTGATTCTACAGGTATGGCATTGCTGTGAGTACCAGTGGTCCTAGGCAGGTAGCTCTCAGATTTTGTAGACTTCATATTTTGGCTCCTTTTGTCAAGGTGGTAGCCTTCCTAGAGTGTTCCATTGCCTGTTAGCCAGGTGTAGAACACTGCATGCATGGACAAAATGCTGGGGACCTAGCTGCACTTCTGAGTGCAAGTGACATTGTGACAATGTAGTCATCTGGATGGACATGGGGGAATGTCAATGGGGCTCTAGGAATGTGGAGATGCAGGGGCTGTTGGGCCTAAGGGTAGAATGTGGTCTCGTGGGGGCTGGGCTCTCAAAATGGATCTTCGTTGTAGCTGCTTAGGTATCATGGTACATGTGGGATCCAGCATAAACTCCATCTCTGGAATAATATCATAGCCTGGACTCCCAGGTGCTCCCTGTACTAGTCTCAGTGCCCATAAGGACTGAGGGCCTTCCCATTCCTAGGGTTGTGTGAGTTTGCAGTGGGAATACAGATCACTAGAGATCTCTTGCTTACATTTTCCCTACAGTGGATAGTTTCTACTGGCTCTCAGCAGATCCTGACCAGACTAGCTGCTTCATTTGCCTGTCTTTCCCTGCCTCAGAGGTTCCCTGCTGAATTTCACTGTTTTCTCATAGATCTATTTGACATGTGATTATCTACTCACTGTTTTGGTCCTTTTTTGTGGAGAAAGTGAGTCCTGGGCACCTCTAGTCAGCCACCTTAGAGCCACCACTGGCCAAGTCACAGCATGTAGTTTTTTAAGATTCTTATTTCATCCATTTTAATTTTCATCCTATTGAGTTTCTCTTATTTTTGTTACATCTGGTTTTATGGGCCAAATAAAAATCTATTACTGAATTTGAACATATACTTACATGGGATCTGATTAATGCATTAGGATCCATAAATATAAGTCTACTTATTTTGCCTAGGCCAGTGGTAAAATGGTATATCATTATATAAATATTTAATTTACTAAAATGTTTATACTGTGGGGCAAAAAATTAATAAAGTATAAAAAGAAAGAAACAGACTTACATTATATGGACAATTATGCCTGCTGGTCCCCTCAAGAACCCCTTAAGTTAGCATATATTATATTGTTTATAATGTAATTTAAAATGTTTCATTATAACCAGAGTTACAAGTTAACTTTAATCTATGCCCTAAGGAAAGATATTTAACATTTAGTTAAACTTTGAAGTCCTCTTGAAAGAAATTTTCACTAAAGCAATGACTACAGCAAGTATCAAACATGTCTTTGATCAACACAAAGAATGCCTGAAATTATTTTTCTTTGGCAAAATGAGTGATATTCAAAAAAAGGTGATTGTTTGAAATGAATGTACAATACATACAGCTTTGCACAGGCCATTTCCTCTACTTGCAATGTTCATCCTCATCTCATTCAAATATTTGTTCAAAGGTTACTTTCTAAATATGATAGACTTGACCACCTTATTTAAATTTCTACTACCACTTCTTCCTAGCAAACTTGGTCCCTTTTACCCACTTCTATCACCTTCTCTTTTTCCATATTATTATTGCTTCTAACATACTTTCTAGTTCACTATGTATTATATCTGACTCCTTTTGTAAGTTTCACAAGGGCATACATCTTTGCATTTCTTTTTAATGCTGATCCTCATTTCTTATATTGTCACTCAATAGATGGTTAATAAATATGTCTTAGAAAAATAGATAAATAGGTACTACTTTTGTTCTTCTCTCTTTACTAATTCATCTTTTTATACTTAAATCTATATACATTGGGTATCTATAATATATGCAATTTTTTTCTTCTTCCCACTTTTGAGCTGTCTTTTATTATCACTCTTAGGATAAATCCTCCAGGTTTATAGATATGCTTGAAGGTGATGGACAGTAATTGAACATACAATTTTCCATCTTATAAAACAGTAAATCTAAAACTTTAATGTGGTAAGAAAATGTAAAGGAGTTTGCTAAAATTGCAGAATTTCATGCAAAGCCCCCCAAATAACAATTTGGTAAGTCTAGGGAGAGGCCCAGAAATCAACACAATAAATAAATAATTCATTTAATCCAGATATAGGTGCTCGTTTGATAACAGTTTGAGAAACACTTTGAGTGGCCCATAAATTGATTATGGTGAACCCTGACTCTGATTGATAAACATCTTTATAGAGTTTTAGCTTGTAAAATCATAATGCATTTGCAGTTTGGTTTACATAGATGGATTAAAATAGTAAAAGACAAATCATTTCTTTGTTTCCTGGTGCATTTATTGATCCTTCATATTGATTTATGTTAAATACCATATGAAAATTAACCAAATAATTTCTAGGTCAGCTAGAAAGTTTTCCTTGTCTTGGTTGATTTTCTTTTATAAATAAAATTTAACTTCTGTTTTCAGGAATAAACATTGTAATTACCCACAAATGGTGTTGTTTAGACATGGTAATTAAAAGGCAGTCGTTTATTTTCCAGAGAATTTTAATAATTTGTAAATGCAATCTAAACATATTCCTGTCAAGACTGCTTTCTCAATATATGTAACTCTTTACAAGATTATTATCTCATATTTTTTCTGCTAAGTTCACTTTTACTTGTAGCAGAAATTACTATAATCAGTTTTAACAGGAAGTTGTAAATGAATTTCTCTATGTAAAAGATAATATATCACTCTTAGTATATACAAAATTAATATATCTACCCTAAATTCATTCATCTATACACAATTTTTAACTACTGAGAACAGATGGAATAAATAAAACAAAAGTAATTTAGAGTGTTACAAATATAGTATGAGCCAGATTACATTCCATTTTTATATCAAACTCCTTATTATTAAGTCCTTCATTATTTTTTAATAAACCTTTTTTAAAATCATGAGCATTAATTAATAATTGAATTAATAAAATGTAAAGGTAAGGAGTAAAGGGTATGTTCTTCAAAATTGTACTGAAAATGGATGTGAATTGACTTCTTTCTTACTATATACATGAAGACATTTTTCTACAAAGAAAATGGAAGAACAGAAGTAATTCTCTCTAAAACTAAAGACAGAAAAAGTCATTTTTCCAACTGGTATGGTTGTAAATGTATTTGAATTGTTCAGATTATCTCAATAAATATCTTATATGAATCTGTATTCAGATCTAGCCTAATAGAATTAATAATGAGGTTTCAATCATTCTAGATCTAGATCCTTTATCTCTCTGCAGAATGGCCAAAACATTAGTTTGGAATTCAATTCTACAAGTATTTATTGAACACATACCATATAGAATGTATGTGCCAAATAACAGAGAAGACTGAGTGCAGATAAGAGAACAGATTCTATAGTAAAATTGTTTGTCAAACTAAGTGATAGACCTAGAATTAAAAATTATTTTTTCAGACTGTTGCTTCTACACAGATAATTATAATTATATTAAGTTTCAAGAGACCATCAATCCTACCCTTACAAGAATAAATTGGGTAGGCTAAAAAATTATTTTTTTTAGCCCATAAGTGACCTATTATCCCTCTTGGTGGGGGGGGGGCGGTTGTAGGCACTTCTGACAATTTCTCCTCCATCATCAGGAAAGCTTAGGAGGCAAACCTGAGAGTAGGGTAGAGGGAGTGATATTCTCTGAAATTTGCTCCTTCATCCCTTACAACAGTTTGTAAGCACTTGATTCCTTGTGCAAAATTTCTTCTTTCATAGATCCTGGAAGAGTTGTTTTCCAGACCCTACCCTGACACTGATTCTGATAAACAGTGGTTCATTCCCAGAGTTTAGGACATGTCCAGAATTAATTGTGCATACTTTTGTTTTCCTCTAGAGAATCTATATCATCAGGGTTATCTGTAACCCAAAGAATGACTAAATATATACTTAAATGTTGGCAGGCCACTAAGAAATAATTGACATGAAGTAAATTACATGGAGAGAAGTACCTTAAAAATGTCACTGAGTCAATATAAAGAATACTATTGAAATGGACACCTTCATATTTAGGCAACCATATAAACAGATTTACTTTCATTTGAACAGTATGTATAAAAGACAAAAAAAAAAGCTTGAGAAATATTTCTTTTTATTGCAAAATATTAAGGGCATACAAATGTTTTAGGTTACATGGATCATTTCTAGAATGCTTGAGTTCTGGCTATTGGTGTGTCTGTCACACAAATATTGTTCATGGTGCCCATTAGGTTGATTTATTCTCCTCCCCTATCCACCTCGTTGCTTTCCACTGAGTTTTACTTTCCTCTGTGCACATGTGTGCTCATTGGTGATTTCCAATTTGATAATGGGTACACGTGGTATTTGTTTTTCCATTCTTGAGATACATCACTTAGAATGGTCTCCAGTTCCATCCAGATTGTTACAAAATGTATTAATTCATCATTTTCATGGCTGAGTAGTACTCTATGGTATACATATACCACATTTTATTAATCCATCCTTGAATTGATGGGCACTTGGGTTGATTCCACATCTTTGCTATTGTGAATAGTGCTGCAATTAAACATTTGAGTGCAGGTATATTTTTGATTAAATGACTTTTTTTTCATTTGGGTAAATACCCAGTATTGGGATTGCTGGATCAAATGATAGGTCTACTTTTAGTTCTCTGAGGAATGTCCATACTGGTTTCTATAATGATCATACTAACTTGCAGTCCCACCCTCAGTGTATAAGCATTCCTTTCTTTGTGCATCCATGCCAACATCTATTGTTTTTGGTTTTTTTTAAATAAATGTCATTCTCACTGGGGTAAGGTAATGTCTCATTCATTCATTCATTTATTTATTGAGGGTCTCACTCTGTTGCCCGCGCCAGAGTGCTGTCTCATTGTTGTTTTGATTTGCATTTCCCTGACGATGAATGATGTTCAGCATTTTTTCATATATTTACTTGCCATTTGTCTATCTTCTTTTGAGAAGCTTCTGTTCATGTCTTCTGCCCACTTTTTAATGGGGTTGTTTGGTTTTTTCTTACTGATTTTCCTGAGTTCTTTGTAAATTCTGGTTTTTAGCCATCTATCAGATGTGTAGCTTGCAAATATTTTCTCCCATCATGTAGGTTGTCTGTTTGCTCTGTTAATTGTTTCCTTAGCTTTGTAGAAACTTTTCAATTTATTCAAATCCCATTTATTAACTTTTGTTGTTGCCATGATTGCCATTGGTATCGTTTCATGAATTCTTTGTCTAGGCCAATATCTAGAAGAGTATTTCCTACATTTTTCTCTAGAATTCATATAGTTTCATGACTTAAATCTAAGTCTTTTATACATCTTGAATTAATTATTGTGAGTGGTGAGAGATAGGGCGTCCTGTTTCATTCTTCTGCACGTAACTGTTCAATTTTTCCAGCATGATTTATTGAATAGGTCTTATTCCCACTGTACATTTTTGTCTGCTTTGTAAAAGATCAGTTGGTTGTAGGTAGATGATTTTATTTTGAGTTCTCTGTTATATTTCATTGGTCTATGTGTCTATTTTTGTAATAATTCCATGCTGTTTTGGATAGTATAGTATTAATGGCATAGTTTAAGTTCTGGTAATGTGTTGCCTCCAGATGTGTTCTTTTTGCTTAAGATTGCTTTGGCTATTCTGGTTCAAAATGAAGAGTAGAATTATTTTTTTAGATCTGTCAAGTATGACTATGGTGCTTGATGGATATAGCATTGAATTTGTAAATCACTTTGGGTAATATGAACATTTTATCAATGTTGATTCTACCTATCTATGAGCATGGATATATTTTTCCAATTGTTTGTATCCTCTGCAATTTCTTTCCTCAGAGTTTCATAGTTTCCCTTGTAGAGATCTTTCATCTTCATGGTTAAGAATATTCCTAGGTATTTTATTTTCTTTGTCACTATTGTGAATGGTATTGTGTCTTTGATGTGACTCTCAGCTTGACTGTTATTAGTATATAGAAATGCTGCTGATTTATTAGATTGAGTTTGTATGCTGAGACTTTGTTGAATTTATTTATTAAGGAAGACTCCTATGGTGGAATCTTTGGGGTTTTCTAGATACATGATCATGTCATCAACAATGAGTAATAGTTTTACCTCCTCTTTCCTGATTTGGATACCCTTAATATTCTTTTCTTTTATGATTGCCTTCGCTAGGATTTCCAGCACTATGTTGAAAAGGAATGGTAAGAGTGGGCATCTTGTCTTGTTTCAGGTCTGAAGGAGAATGCTTTCAACTTTTCCTGTTCAGTATAATGTTGCTTGTGGATTTGTCATATATGGCTTTTATAATTTTGAGATACATTCCTTCTATATCTACTTTGTTAAGGATTTCTGTCACGAAAAGGTGCTGGATTTTGTAGAATGCTTTTGCTGGATCTATTGAATTTGTCATATGGTCTTTTTGTTTTTTGTTTTTTGTTTTTGCTTTTGTTTATGTGGTGAATCACATTTATTGACTTAATGTATGTTGAACCATCCTTACATCCGTAGGATGAAGCCTACTTGGTCCTGGTGGATTACTTTTTGGATCTGCTGTTAAATTCAGTTTGCTAGTATTTTATTGAGGATTTTTTCATCTACATTCATAAGGGATATTGGTCTGCAGTTTTCTTTTTTTTTTTTTTTTGTCGTGTCCTTATCTGGCTTTCATATCAAGGTAATACTGGCTTTGTAGAATGAGTTGGGGAGCATTCCCTGCTTCTAAATGTTATGGAATAATTTCTGCAGTATGGGTACCAGTTCTTATTTGTAGGTCTTGTAGAATTTGGCTGTGCATCCATCTGGTCCAGGGCTTGTTTTTGTTGGAAGACTTTCTATTATTGCATCAATCTTACTGCTCATTATTGGTCTGTTCAGGAGGTCTATTTCTTCCTGGTTGAATCTAGGGAGGTTGTGTGTTTCCAGTAATTTGTCCATTTCCTCTACGTTTTCTAGTTTAGGTGAGTAGAGATTTCGTACTATTCAGGGATGATGTCTTTTATTTCCATTCTATGAGTTGTAATATCTCCTTTTTCATTTCTGATTGAGTTTATTTGGGTCCTTTCTCTTCTATTCCTGGTTAATCTAGCAAGAAGTCTACCAATCTTATTTATCTTTCCAAAGAACCAACTCTTTGTTTCACTGATCTTTTGTATTTTTTTTCCTTTTCATTTTGTTCTGCTCTGACCTTTTTATTTTATTTTATTTTATTTTTTCTTCTGATGACTTTGGGTTTGGTTCACTTATCTTTTTCTGGTTCCTTGAGATGTGATGTTAGGTTGTTAAATTTGTGATCTTTCTGACCTTTCAATGTGGGCATTTCAGGCTATGGATTTTCTCCTTAGGAATGCTTTTGCTGAGTCCCACAGCTTTTGATAGCTTGTGTCCTTTTTGTCATTCAATTTAAGGAATCTTGATTTCCATATTAATTCCATTATTGGCCCAATAATCATGCAGTAGCAGGTTATTTAATTTCCATTACTTTGTGTAGAACTAAGTGTTATTCTTGGAATTGACTTTTAATTTTAATCCATTATGGTCTAATAAGATACATGGTGTGATTTTTTAAAAAAAAATTGTTGAGGCATGTTTTGTGGCATAAGGTATAATCATTCTTAGAGAATGTCCAATGTGCTGATAAGAAAGAATGTATATTCTGTAGTTTTTAGGTAGAATGTTTTGTAAATATCTATTAGGTTCATTTGTTCTAGGGTCCCACTTAAGTACATTGTTTCTTTATTTATTTTCTCCTTTGATGATCTTTCCAGTTCTGATAGTGGGGTGTTGAAGTCTCCAGTACTTAAGATGCTATTATGTATTTCCTTGCTTCACTCTAGTAGAATTTGTTTTATTTATCTGGGAGCTCCTGTGTTAGGTGCATATATATTTAGGATTGTTATATCTTTTGTTCAACTGTTCTCTTTGTCATTATATAATGATCATCTTTGTCTTTTTTATCATTGTTGATTTAAAGTCAATTTTGTTTGATATGAGAATGGCTATACCTGCTCTCTTTTGGTTTCCATTTGCATGGAATTTTTTTTCCATCTTTTCACTTTTATACCCTTGTGGTTTGCACCTTTGTGGTTTAAATGTGTCTCCTGGAGGCATCAGCTACTTGGGTTGTGTTTTTTTCACACATTCAGCCAGCCTATGTCTTCTGAGTGGCACATTCAAGCTATTCACATTAAGAGATAGAATTGATATGTCTGATGCTGTTCTGTTCACCATAATGGGTAGTACCTTGTCACTTTGTTTTTCTTCTTGTGCTATCCTTTTATAGTAAAAGTGATATTTGGCCTTTTTGGTGATTTTACACTGGTGGGTATCTATTTTACTGATTTGTATATAATGTTCTGAATATTTCCTTCAGGTCTGGTTGTAGCAAATTCCTTCAATGTTTGTTAGTCTTTATTTCTCCTTCACAAATGAAACTTAGTTTTACAGGATACAATATTCTAGGCTGGCAGGTGTTCGTTTAAGAAGACTCAAGATGGGGCCCAATCCCTTCTGGCTAGTAAGGTTTCCACTTAGAAGTCTACTGTTAGTATGATGGTTTTTCCCTTGTAGGTGAGTTGTTGCTTACATCTAGCTGCTTGTAGAATTTTCCCTTTCATTTTGACTTTGGCCAGGTTGATTATTATGTGTCTTGGAGATGTCCTGTTTGCTATAAATCTTCTTGGTTTTCAATGACCATCTTATATCTGGATGTCTGGATCTCTGATGATACCAGGGAAGTTTTTCTCAATAATTCCCTTGAATATATTTTCCCTGGCTTTAACACTTTTTCTTCTCCCTCATGAATATGTATAATTCATATGTTAGCTCACTTCACATAGTCCCATACCTCCTTAAGTGCCTTTTTCTTCTGTTCTCTGCTTCTTGAATATTTGGGTTAGCTAAAGAGCCATTTTTTCAAGCTCTGAGAGTCTTTCTTCTCTTTGGTTTAATCTGTTGCTGAAACTTACTGCTGTATTTTGAAATTCCCTAAATAACTCCTTCATTTCTTTTAGTTCTAACATATCTTTTCCAATGATGTCTATCACATTAGTGATTTTTTCATTAATTTTCTGAAATATTCTTTGGCCTTCTTTTTGTTGGTTTTCAACTTTCTTTTCAATTCCATTTATCTTATTTTCCATCCATAGTATGAATTCCATTTCTGTCCTTTCAACAATTTCCTTATAGTTGGAGTTCACTGCTGTTGTTCTGTTGTGTTCTTTTGGGGGTATTGATCTATTTTGATTTTTCATGTTGCCAGGGTTCTTTTGCTGGTTTCTTTCATCTGAAACCTGTTTTCTCAAATCAGGGCTAATAGGTTTGCAGGGAACCTGTTCCTTGGTGGGAATTCTCTTGCTTGATTAGAATAAGGGCAGGTCCCTAGATGGCACTCCCCCACACTCTGAAATGTCAATGTAGCATAGAAAGGGTTTGTGCACTAGAAGCCTGTAATGCAGCTGTTCTGATTTGTTCTGTTCATGTATGATTGTCTCTGCTCAAACTTGTTCTGAATGCTGCTTGTGTTGGGTGTTGAGTTATTCACCAAATAGTTGTAGGATATTCAATTTGGAAGATGGACAAGACCCTCTTCACTGAGGCAGATGTGGAGATTGCTCTACCCAGGGTCTCCCAATAGAGGTGACAACAGCAGGTGAGTGAGGCTATCTAGGCAGCTACCATGCATTCTTGAGCTGTGGAACTTTTCTCAGTGCACTGAGAGCTGTGGACCTTTCTCTAGTGCACTGGTGGCTTGAGGCTGGGGAGTCCTTGCAGGGCACTGGACTTTGGAACTTCCTTTGGCCTTGTATAAGTGTTTGAGGCTCTGGGGTGTTAACTTGAGTTTTAGGTGCAGCACTGGAGTCTTGACAATGGTGTCTCAGGCCTGGCAGGAGCTTTGGAGGCACAGAGGCAGAGCCTTGGGCTCTGGTGTGACAGCCTAAGAGCCAGGACTGGGGAGGAACCCAAAGCATGGCTTCTGAGCAGAGCCTTTGAACCAGAAGCAGGAGGCAGTGGGGCTGATCTAACCTAGAGAGCAGAGTCAGGCCAAGTAAGTGGCTTGCTCCTCTGCAACCTTGGGAACTGCATAGATGTCAAATTAGGTGGGCAGAGGTCAGTTCCAGAAATGCAGGGACAGCAGAGTTCACTGTCCCAAGACCTACCAAAGCTGTCACCCAAAGCCTCTCAGATCAGAGCCTGTGCACCACAGTCAATTCATGCACTCAGCTCCTGTTGCTCCATGGGGGAAGTGCTTGGCTTCCAGTCACAGGGTATGGCTCAGGTAAGCCATCAGTTAGTCCACTCCCTCTTCATCCTAGTGTGGACCTGGTATCATGCACCCAAGTCCTCAGAATGCCTTTAGCTGCTGTACAATCCCCACTGCATCTGTTGTCTGGTGCAATGACACTGCACAGACTCCAGGCAGCTCCCTGGGTCTGATAAGGTAAAGGTCTGTGGTGGTGGAGGGAGCTATCTCACAACTTACACAGAACCAGCAGATTCAGCATGGTGTCCCAGCGCTCCATCGTTCTATTCTTCCCTGCACATTCTTTGATTTTGTTTTACACATACATACACACATACACACACACATTATATATATATACACATACATATATCACTCTGTCACCTTTTTCCCCCCACATTGGCTGTCCCTATTGCTTCTCTGTGATTTCACACTTTTGTTTCAGAGAAGAGAGATTAATATGTAGGCAGCTGCCTGCATTTTTCACTTCTTTCCTTTGGAGTAGTGTGCTGGCAGACTGCTTCCAGTCTGCCATTTTTTTGAACCTTTTTGAAAAATATTTCTAAAGAAAATAAGATAAACCTTTCATTTAGGCTAAATAAAAGCAATTCTTCTCCATGGTAAATATGCAGAGTTTGGGTGACCTAAAAGCATTATATCCATAGTTTTTTTTTTTGTTTGTTTTTTTGTTTTTTATCTATTCTGCTAACAAAATGCTCTGATGATATCAGTGTAAATTATGAATGTATAAAAATGACAGGAAAGAATCATAGAGTGTAACATATGTATGTGTCCTCAAGCAGAATTTTTTATTACCTTTTATAGAGATGTAAGTTAAACTGTAATACGTACAATTTTTTTGTATGGTCTTGCTTTTGTTTATTTATTGTAACATGAATGTGTACAACAGGCAATATATCTATACCCTGAAGGAGCTCAAAGATTATTTTCAAACTTCTCATTTTTTTATTATATAGCCTAACTCAATACAGCTCAAAGAAGTACATTCCCTTAGATGTCATAATGGTTAGGAGACAAATGATTTGACAACTTGGTCATATAGCCATAGTAGCATGGATAGGCTCGGTTTCAGTACATATCTGGGATGTATAGCTCTATCAAACTAAGAAATGGTGGTAATAGAAGAACATGTGTTGTAATGGGGCAGTTTAGCAAAGAATTTAATGATAATTTTACTGGATATTGCAGTAAAGAGAACAAGAAGTTCACATATAAAGCCTGCAGTGATCTTTCTTGTAAACATTTACAATGAGGTGATTAAAGGATCATTTGTGCTTTATGTCTGCCATTTCACCATTTGAAGCTTTGTACACTAACTTTTAGCAGCAAATAGTTATGGTTCAGAAGCCAACTGTATTTTATTTATTTATTTAATGCATTTTTAAGGGAAGAGCAGGAAGTAATTTATCTATTGTAAATGTAGTAGTTTGAGATTATTTGTTAGCTGAAAGATAAGATTACAACTCATAATCTGAAGTATGCATAACAAATCAAACTTCACACTTTTAATGTAAGGATCTTTACATATTAGGAACTCTATTTGTAGCTTTATTTAATATTCCGAGAAACAATCTCAATTTCTGAGTTTTATAATCACTTTTTAAAGCAAGAGAAAATTTAAACATATAACACAAAATTATATATTTGAAAGTGCATTTATTGTAATTTCTAAGTCATTCTCTATTTAGATGAGTTATGGGATGTAAATCACAATAGGTAGCTAAATACACTGAATTCTAAAGTGGTCTTCCTGTGTAGTGAATGCTTTCTTGTTTAATGAAACAGCAAAATTCAGAGTCCAATCTCCAAGGCATATGTCTACATATATACACTTGAAGATTAGCAGGCCCCTTACTCAAGGCAAAAGCCTAGCAAGATCTCTTAAAGGTAATGCCCAGTGGAATCTGATGTGGTGGAAGGGAAGGAGACCCATAAGATCCCCATAGTTGAGGAGGGAGTCCAAATTAATCAGGTGGGGCTTGGAATTCTCCTATGGAAAATGAATAATGGATATGTGCAGCAAAAGTCTGAGGTTTGGGGTATCACTATAATACATACCATTTTTCAGAGTAACAGAGATGATATGGCTGCTCCAGTTTCCAGATCCAAGATACAGATGTTCTACTGTAACAGATAGAAGCCAATCCATTTTTGAGACACTGACAAATGCATTTCATTAAGAACAGAGAAAAAAAATTGCAGAGTGGAACATCATCAATAGTAGAAAATTAAGTGAAGTCACCTTTAGTTGGAGCTACTTCCTCTGAAAAGATTTGATAAACATAACTTCTAGGATCTGGCATTTGAATCAGAATCCATATTTTGCTTTATTAGTGCTAATATGTATTTCCAGCTTGGCAGCTAGTATCTCTCTCTCCAGAAAGAGTTCTTTCTGAAGCACAAGACATAATTAAGTAACTATGGGATATCTTGTTAAAATACAATTTTTTTGGAATATTCTTTTCAAGTTCCTGAATTCTTTACTAGTATGTTTTAACTTCCTCTGATCATTTTTTTTTTCTTTTTCTCTCCAAATTCTTTCCTGGAGTCTGTTTCTGTGGAACAATATGACCTTCTGAAGGTGATGATAGCCTTGGGTTGCATTGGGTTGACACTCACTTCAGATACAATATAATAAGTTGGTTACATGAAGAAATGGGGGGAAATGTGCCATACAAACACAAATCAAAAAGCTAGAGTGGTTCTATTAATACATGAGAGATTAGATTTCAGAACAAAGAAAAGTACTAGGCTTAAAGAGGCATATTACACAGTGACAAAGGAGTTGGCTCACCAGGAAGATACAGCAATCCAAAATGATTACATACTTATAAATAGAGCTACAAAATGCATTTAAAAACTGACAGAAATGAAAGCAGTAATATAATAATCCAAAATTTTCGTTGGAGTGTTCAGCACCACACTCTCAGAGATAGAACTCATAGGTAGAAAATCAGCAAGAATATAGAACTAAACCACCAACCGGATCTAACTGACATTTATAGTACACCATCCCCACCAGCAGCAGTAAAAGTCCACCTTAAATATGAACCATGGGAGACCATGTTATAGGCCAAAAAAAAATCCATAACAAATTTAAAGTAATTGAAATTATAGAAAATGTTCTCTGACCCTAATGGAAATAAACTAGAAATAAACAACAATATCACCAGATGCTTGAAAATTAAGCAACATGCTTCTATATAATGCATTAATCAAATACAAAGTCTTAAGGGAAATTAATAATATTTTGAACTATATAAAAATGAAAATATGATATATCAAATTTTGTGGGATAGAGTTAAAGCAGATTAGAGAGATATGTATTGTATTCAAATGCTTATATTAGAAAAGAAAAAAAAATCCAATAAAAAATTTGAGCTTCTACCTTAAGAAATTAGAAAAAAGAAGAGCAAGAATAAACCTAAAGACAGCTGAAGGAAGGAAGTAAAGGAAAGAACAAAAATGAATAAAATTAAAAACAGGAAAATAATTGAGAAAATCAATGAAATGAAAAGATGATTCTTTAAAAAGACCAGTAAAATAGATAAACCTCTAGAAACATTGATAAAGATAAAAAGAAAGAAGATACAAATTACCAATATCTGAATGAAACCAAGCTATCACTGCAGATCCTCTGACCAGTGAGAGGATAAAGAGTAATTACTATGAAAAAGTGTATACAAATAAATGCAACTAATTACATAAAATGGATTAAGTCCTTGAAAACCACACACTACCAAAATTCAAGCATATGAAATAGATAATCTGAATAGTTTTATAATTATTTAAATTATTCTAAAATTATTCAAATTATACAAATATAATTATTTACAAATTAGTAATATAATCTGTACTTAGAGAATGGGATGTTAGGTTAACAGATCATCAACACCAAAATTAAATATAAGAGGAAATTGAAGGTAAATATTGCTATTTGATCAAGACTTTGAATCAATCCTTTTATTGCTATATAAAATTAGTAAAAAAATAATAAATTATAGCAATATATGTTTTTATATTCACATGTATCATAATTTTACTCTTTAAAATTATTCTTGAAGAGTGGGTTTAATCATAAATATATATAGGATCAAAGCAAATTAATATAGGGTTTGTAAGATAAAATACAGGATGTTCAGTTCAATGTGAACTTAAGATAAAACAATGAATATTTTTTGAGAATAAGTATGTTCCTTGAGACATTTTGACATGTACTAAATAAACGCACACATGTGTCAAAAATTCAAAATTAAAGAGAATCTGCTAAAGAACAAAGCTTTTCATAAAGTATTCTACCTGTCAGTTTCAAGAGGTCCAAAACTCATGAGTGATCTATCTGGGAAATGTTCTAATTTTAATAGATGAAATATAAGGTAGAATAAAGAACATTTCCAAAATACTTATTAACTAGTCTCTTTAACATTGATGGGATTACCACTGATCATAAATCAGGCGAGTAAGAATAAAATGTATTTAAATTCTGGGAGAAATCGCTACTGAAAAATAAAAATAAAAAAGTATCCCCAAATAGTTATTCCTTGGCTATAAATCACTGTACAATATTCAGAAACAAATGATAATATCTGACATATATTTTCAATGTCCTATTACAGAGATAAATCCAAGGCAGGTTTTCTCATATTTTAAATGACTCATAATAAATCAGCTCTTACAGTTTCTAGTTCTTTGTGGCCACTCCCTATTTCTTAATATCTGTACTATTAAAATGAAAGGTCCTGTGACTCTTTTAACCTGTTCCTAGGGAATAGAAATCAATAAATCATGAATTCTATTTCTAGTTAGGTGGTGCACTCTCTGAATAAGTGAGTTCATGAGTTACTGACTTACTCTATTCACCTGTAAAACAACTGGGATTTGGTTCATTTTGTGTTTCTAAAATAGAGGGTAAAGTTCCAATGGGATTAAAATTTTGGAGTATTCAAAAGGCCATAGAATAAATATGGAGCACCTTTTTAAAACATAGAATGAATAATGGACAGTCTGTTGTACAAGTTCCTGGTGTGCCAATCTATAGAGATATTGAAGTATTAAATGAAATATAACATGATAAGAAATGTTATTCAAAAGAAGCATTATTCCAGTATTATAACAATACCCCCCAAAGTGCATGCTTGTATAAACAGAGATGGTAGTTAAATTGTTTAGCAGGATGGTGAGTCTCCATTTTGTGGTCATGTGCAAAGTTGCATTTTGCCTAGTGGAGAGTTAAAGTTTTGGGTAGAAATATAAATGCTTTGGATACAAGAAAGTTAGCCTCACTCTGAATGCTGTAACTAAATCACCTCCTTTTCTACTTTTTCCCCAAGCAGAGCTAATTATGTGCTGAATGTGATTATTACATATATATTTGTGTTAAGGATTGCAAAATTATTAACAAATCCATGGTGACACATTTTTAGATTACTAGATCTTTCATCTGTCTCTGCCAGTCTGAAGTGTCAGTAGATATACATAATAAAATGCAAAATAGACATGAGTTTTTAATAGTTGGAGTATTAAAAGAGATTTTTTACCACAGTCATTTAGGCTCTGCCCTCAGGATTCAGGATTGAATCCTGGATACTAATTGATTGTCCTTTGCCCTTATAGGCACTCCATAAAGGAGTTTGCAAAAATAAGTTTCCTTCTAGCTAAATGACTTGCTTACTTATTTTGCTAATTAGAATCACAACATGCCGAACTTGTGGGATAAAACTTGAAATTAGAAAAAATAAGTTTAAGGAGAGGAAAAGGTACAACTTTATCATGGCAGTAAATATAGACTTCATTGCCCAAGTGTAGCTACAAAGATAACACAGACATATATCCAAATACATGTGGATTATTAAGGACCTATTAGTAATTCCTAAATTTAAAGTATTGACTGTCCTATAAACAGTCTCTCACAAGAGCATATTTCCCTCAGTCAGAGGAGGGATTCTGGGTAATATAAAAATGAATTCTTTTTTGAGGGTTTAGAAAAATGTCTCTAGACATAGATCTATTTCTGCTGGCAATGCCTTGCAGTCTGAATTTTGGTATAAGACAGCTGCCAAATGTAGTGGTTTGTCTGGTATGATCTAACTGGGTCTTGCTGGTAAATCATGATGATCATTATTTTCCTTTTGCTAAGCATGCTGACACATTTTTTAAATTTGTATTATAATGATCTTGTAAATATAGTACAGGATTCTTTCTGTTACAACTTTGGCACACAAGTTAGTGAGGAAATGGCTTTTCCGTCCTCCTCTGGGATTGTTCCAATAGAATCTGGGTATAGAGTTAAGGTATTTGGTTCTATAGTTAAAGTTTAGATGTGCTAGTCTGAAGAGAGATCTCGTCTTTCTAAATGGTCAGTTGTTTGCTCATTATATGACAGATTGAGGAGGTCCATTAATGCTCTGAAATTATAAGCAAAATACCATGTAAATGACCATTTTAATGAAAATTTTAATAAATTTTTATTAGTTATCAATAGAGTTTATAAAATTTTTAGCAAATAGAGTTCTCAAGAGCGCTTTCAAAAAGCGAATACATTGAGATTCGGGTTTTGGGGTGGGGAATCTGTGGCCTCAAGGCCACATGTGTATCCCCAGATCCCCAAGTGCAGCCCCTTGACCAAAACCAAACTTCACAGAGCAAATCCCTTGACTACATTTATTAAAAGGATTTGTTCTGTAAAGTCTATATTCAGTCAAAAGGCCACACTCAAGGATTTGGAGTGCACTCTGAGAGCATCTCTATACTACCAATAACTCAACACAATGATCAAATATTTCAATGGACGACCATTCCGTTAAAGTCACATACACATGATGCTAAAAAACTATCCATGTTTTTAAGATATTGATTATATGTGTTAGTTGGTTAAATAACTAGATATTGTTTCTGGTTAGTGTAACAGAGATTCTGATTGCTTTATGAGCCCAACAGCAGTCTTCCTATTTATTCATTTACTGATTCATTTTTTAAAGAAAATGTTTGTTGAACAAGACATGGTGCTGGGCCCCAAGTATATAACATTGAACATACAGACAGACTTTCTCTTTTTGCTCAGCATATTGTGAAAGAGAAATGATGATTAAATAACCAATGACTATCAAGTATGATGAATGCCACAAGGGATTATATTATCAGGATATTTTGCTGGGCCGGCTAACTGTGTCTAGGCCAAAAGGGAAGAGAATATTCCAGTTGGAGTGAACAGTGGTGTTTTCATAACATTTTTTATTTGACAAATGCCTGTTTATCTCATTTTTATTTTGCACTTAGTGAAACAGAAGAGGTATAATGATTTTTCTAATAATATTAAGAAGAATAATATCACACTTGAGTAATATCTTTAAGCCATTTCCCGACAAGATCTAGGAGCAACAGATTAGAAGAAAGGTGCTGAATAACTAGAAGAAAATAATGCATTAATATATACCAATATAAGAAACAGAGACAGAGAAATGGAGAGGAGGAGGAGAAGGAGGAGGAGGGGTGAAAGAGAGAGACAGATAGTGAAGCCTTAAAGTATTTATTAATTTACAAACCAATGAACTTGATTTTAACTTAAGATGAATAAAATGTAAGGCTGGAAAACATCAATATGAAAGATGCATACAATAGAAAACAACAAAGTAAAATAAATAGGTCTCTCAGCTGTAAGTGTGCATCAAGGTGTATCATAGAGGTTCTCTTTCCTACAAATTTTGAGCTGAGAACTTTGAAAAGTAACTCATCTGGAAGAGAAAAAAAGACCCATTTTATAAAAGACCATTCAACTGCCTTTGAGTAGTTGTTAGGGTTTTTTGAGTGTATTCTTGGTTTTAGTTTTTTGCTTATTAATTTTAAACAAAGATATAATTAGAATTAATTAAAAGACATACTAAATTAACACCTGAAATATAAAGATCTTATGCCTTTAGTTTATGATATAAAGCAACCCATGGAGCACTCAGATAAATTCTGCATTTTGATGTTAAATGAAAAGGATATCACATTTTATTTAAAGTCTACTCATATTTTATTCATATGGTTTCTCTAATTCTGTTTCTTCTTTTGGATTAGGGAATAACAGACTAAATATTAAATATTTCTGTTCATATTTGAATATTTTAAACCAAAGTTATCACTCTGATTTATTTCACCTATGCAATTTTGGCTAAAGAAAACCAAGAGCAACTTTGCCTCTACTTTGCAACATATGGATTCATTAGAAGAAATAATTAAAATCAAAATGTCTTAGATAATTTTATTATAGGGAACAAGACAACCTAAAATCTCCTAAGATATTTATTGCCTTTGTCAACTCCTTCTTGAATCAATTTTCAAAACACAGGGATCTCAATGTTATTCGTTTTCAAAAAGTTTTTCCTCTTACCTCAAAATCTTTTAAACATGTGTGTTACTCTCCATATCATAATGACTACATTTCCAGTGTTTTCTTTAAGAATTTAAAGAGTGAAGAATTATGTATGTTGGCCTCATATTTTTACTTGGAATGAAATGTACAATCTGAATAGGTTTCATTTGGAATGATAGAAGATGGATGAACAGAAAGTAGCTACTTTCATTGCATTTGACAGCAATGTATCAAATAATCCAAAAACTGAAAAAGCCCTTCTCCTATGGGCAGGCATCCTAACGTTCAAGCACATGTGAGAGCCCTGAGTAGCTAAAGCAAGTGACTATCTATTGTATGCATAGTGTGGAGCCATCACTCAAAGTGCATATTCTCCACAATTCTTGAGACTCTGGAATTCTACATCTTTAACAGAATTCTGTCTCTGAAGAGAGCAATTTTGTTTGTACTCCAACCTGTAGGCAGCATCCCTGCATAATATCAAATATATTGTGACAGCAGAACTGTATCTTCTAACTTTTTATTGCCTGGCTTGTAATAAGTATACAATAATTTTTGCTTATGATGACAAGATGTACCTGTTTATTTTAATAATAGCTGATGATGTCACATGTGTGGGAAGTGTGAGGGAATTAGCCCCATTTCTTAATGTGACTCATAGGCTACATTAAATAATTAGCTTAGGTGACAAATTTTTCTGTAACTTAAAAGAAATAACCATACCTCCTGAGGGCATTTCTTTCTTCATGAATTAGAGTTTTGTTTTGTATGCATTCCAATGAACATGTTTATAGGATAAGGAACCAAACTGAGAAAGCCAAGAGTGTTGGGAGACATGAGTCTGGACTGCCTGACTTTGGCCACTTATATCAATTTCAAATGGAGTCTTTTGTGCCTTTTTCTCTCTTATTGTTGACTGCTGAGCTGCATTGTGAAGGGAAGAATCAGAATGAGGAGTCAGTGAAATAATGGAACATGGAAAAGGTCAAAGTTATACAGTTCAGTGTTATCTTTCAGGGGACATATGAGGCTATAAAATTCTAAAACCTAATTCCTGTGACAAAGCTTGTAAAAAGAAGAGAAAATAGAGCATCGTAAATCCAGCCCTCTGCCACTGACTGGAGCAGGAGGGAATCTGGTACAATTTAATCTGTTTTAGTTACAAGGTTAAGAATGCAATTTTGTGGCAAACAATTCTATGATCAGGATTAAGCTTCAGTGTTCTTCAAATGAAGAGCTGTGTGATAGAAAATGATGGAGGAGCTTTCTCAAGAAATCTTAATATCTATGATATTTATTTATTTTAACAATTTGGTTGGGGATTTTGAGAGTATCTCTGAAATGTAACACATCTAAATTTGGAAGACCATAAAATATATAATTATAAGAGAGGATATAACAGATGGAATACCTAAATATAAATTTGAAAATACCTTTTTTCTAATTAAGCTTGCTTTTTAGGTCTTTGCAATTATAAATGTTCTGAGAAATAATGTATCAATTTATGCAGACATAAGTAGAACTATCTTTATGGCTAAATCAGGATTGCCTGAAGCAGTTGGCTTGTTTAGATTTGTTTATTTTTTTTTACCATTTTTGTTTGCAAACTGGAAAGATTTCCAGTTAAAATATGTTTTGTTCTCATATAGATGGTCAAAATAGCTTAGAATCTAATTGATTTTTATCTTACATATATTTTGCATCTTTCCTAGAACTGTATAGAGGGCTATGCTCCATAGATGATTCAAAAAAAATAATAAATAAAAAAAAACTAGTCAGTGGAGAGTTGGATTGTCAGATTGCTAGTATGTAGGAAATTTATTGACTAGTTTAGTATACTTAACACACATATGAGTACATTTTTTGTTGTTTAAATGAAATCAATATCCTACCAGTAGCAGACTGTATCTTCCAAAAGTGATCACACTGATATTCTGTTTCACTATACTATTTCAGAAACTTGGGGCACCTCCATCAAAAGGTGGAATTTAGCACTCCAGGAGGCTGAGGCAGGAGGATAGCTTGAGGGCAGGAGTTTGAGACCAGCCTAAGCAAGAGGGAGATCCTATCTCTACTGAAAATAGACTAAATTAGTCAGGCATGATGGTATGTGCCTATAGTCCTAACTACTCAGGAGGCTAAGGAAGGAGGATGGCTTGAGCCCAGGAGTTTGAGATTGCTGTGAACTAGGCTGACGCCACTGCACTCTAGCCCAAGCAACAGAGCGAGACTTTGTCTCAAAAAAAAAAAAAAAAAAGAAAGAAAGAAAAGAAAAGAAAAGAAAATTCAACATTCAACACTTATGTGCACATATAGTAGTAACATTCATTGGGTGTCAGGCAGATGGGAGATGGGAGGAAGGGACGGGTGTATTCACACATAATGGGTGTGATGCACACCATCTGGGGGATGGACACACTTGAAGCTAGGACTCGGGTGGGGCAAAGACAATATATGTAATCTAAATATTTGTATCCCTGTAATATGCTGAAATTTGAAAAAAGGTGGAATTTATTTATCCCTTTTATGCAATTTGGGTGGTGCTTTATAACTATCTCAGACTTAACTTGCAGCAACCCCAGAGGTTCCTGACTCTTCTAGGACTTTTGCCCTTGGAACCTAGTTACTGTGTTGTGAAGAAGTCCATGCCACATGGAAGGCTACATGTGGATGTTCTGGCAAACAGCCCCATTTAAGGTCTCAGCTGACAGCCAGCATCACCCACTACACATGTAAGTGAAGTTTCAGAAGGTTCCGCTGTCCAGACTTCAGGTGGCTCTAGCTGATGCCAAGAGTAGTGGAGATGAACTATCTCTACTGAATACTAACCAAATTACAGATTTGTGAGCACACTATATGACTATTGTTTCAGGCTGCTAGGTTTTTATGTGGTGGTTTGCACAGCTATAGATAACCAGATCATTGATATAGTATGAATGGGGGGGGGGATCAGCAGGAAGAAAACAGGAAATGAGTATTAGTGAAAGAAATAGCCACATTTCTTCTTGCTGTTTTGAAGGTCCAGATTCAAATATCAAACATGAACATCTGATAGATTGTTCACTGTCTTATATTCTACATCTCTTAAATGCCCTCTGTAATATATGATGCCAATTCCAGGCCATTATTTCTTTATTCTTGTGTGATGTTTATGCCCCTTTGAGTCACAGACCTTTGTCAATATCACCTTCTCCTCCTGCTTATCTCTGTCATTTGCAGACATTTTGTCTATTCCCCTCCATCTCAAATACTCTGCCAAATGGATTATTCTCTTCCTTACTACCAGAGATTCTGTTATTTTGGTGCCTCTAATGTTTAGATGAAATATCAAAAGAATTTAGCTTCTTGATTTCTTGACACTCTTATTCCCAGTAAATTTCTCATACAATTCACTCCAGCCACATATTCCATGGCCACTTGATTGGGACTGTATCACCTAGAACTGACCCTCTTATGAACTAGTTTATTTAAATACCCCACAACAGGATTTCTGTTCTGTTTTTTACTCATTTACCACTCCTTTACCTGTCCTTTGAATTCAAAGTGACATTCAGTCTTTCGTCCCCTCTCCTTTCTGTCAGTCCTTTTCTATTTTTATTGATTTCTTGTTATAGATTACATTATATGGTCTATCAATGCAATTACACCCTTCTAAATATCCTCAGTTTTCTAGCTCCATTATCTTTACATCATGATTGTCTGGAAAAATCCCCAGCACCAATTCAACTTAACTGTCAATATCCTCCACGTCTATACTAAGTTGCTGAGTGATTTATACATAATCCTATATTTATGACACAATATTTTCATGGATTCTGATCTTACTTGGACCCTCAACAATACGAACTAATCTTGTTTTGTTCCTAATTAGCAATCTCTCAGTCCTTATAGAATCATTTTCAAAATCTTTTCACTTGTGCCATCTATCCAGCTATACCACCTCTACATTAGTCTCAGTGGATGACTTTACTTCCTCTTTTAAGGGGAAAAAAATAGAAATCATCTTTAAGAGTAACCTCAAATTCCTGCCACAAAGCCTTAGAGTTTACCTGAATACAGACATCTATATCACTGTCTGTACTGTTACAATGAAAGAAACGTCCCTTCTTTTTTCTAACATAAATCCTTTCACCTTGTTCTTATTCCATCTACTTTTCCCTCTTCATTGCCAATCCTCCTTTCCCCCTATATCTTCAACTCTTCTCACTTTTTCACTGCCTGCAACCAGTATTTGTAACATCCTCATCTGTCTCTAATTTCTACGCTCTCAGTCACTATCTTTATCTTTCTCTTTCTCTTCACAGCTAAACTTGAAGACCGATGCATATTCATTTCCATGCACTTATAAGCCCACGTATTACAATCTGGTTTCTTCCTCAACTACTCCAGTGAAACTGTTCTTGCTAACATCACTAGAAACCTCTGTCCTCTGTGGTGGGTAGAATAATTATCCCCAAAGATGTTCCCATCCTAATCCCTAATCCACAGAACACGTGAAAGCGCTACCTTACTTTGCAAAGGGAAATTTGCATATGTAATTTAGTTCAGGACCTGAAATGAGAGGATCATTCTGGATTATACAGTGGGCCCAATGAATTGCAAGCATCAGAGTCAAAAAAGGAAGCAGGGGTCAGAGTGATGAGGCTATGAGCCAAGGAGTGCAGGTGGCCTCTGGAAGCCTATAAAAGAAAATTTCCCCCTAGCCTTCTGAAGGACCACAGCTATGTTGACATATTAATTTTAGCCCAAAAATAACCTGATTAAACTTCTGAACACTGGGGTTGTAAAATAATAAATTTGTGTTCTTTCAAGATACTAAGTTTTTGATACTGTGTAACAACAGCAAAAGGAAACTAATACCATTTCCTGCTTGGTAAAGACAATATATTTAGATCTCTCTGTAATAATTTCACCTGAAAACTTTTCCTTCCTTCCTGAAATACTTTCTTTTGTTGTCTTTCTGTATACCTCATTGTTTAGAATTTTTCCTTTTCGTTTGGATTGGGCCTTTTCAGTTTCCTTTAGTAAATTTCTTCCTTCTTCAAAATGTTGAAATAACTTCAAGTATTTTTTCTGTTCTTATCAATTCTTAGACTACTTATGTTATCTCATAAGGGGATCTTGTAATTTCACTATGATTTTATTTGTCATTTGATAACTCCAAAATCAATATTTCCTTATTCACAGACTTATATATAAAATTCTGGAACATTGACCTCCTGATCTTCCTCCCACATAATTTGCAAATTACTTATCAGCGAAGGGCACTGCTACTCACTCAGTTGCCCCAGAAGAAACCTGAAGTCATTCTGTATGCATTCTTCTTATTGCCCAACTCAATTGATCACTAAGTTCTATAAAATATACCTCCTAAACATTTGTTAAATCAGCATACTATTTCCATCACTACCACCTCTACCATATTTTAGGCTGCTGTTATCTCCTGCAGAAAGCTATTAGTACGATAGCTTCTTATTTGATCTTCCTCATATACCATCCAGTTTCCATGCTGAAATGGGAGAGTTATTTCTGCAAATCTGAAACTTCTCACTTTGTCAGCAACATTTATCATCACTCTCTTTCATTCCCAAATCTATGTTTCAACCACACACATTTCTTTTCTTTTTTTTTTATTTTTTATTTCCTGGAATAAGTTTCCCACTTGCCTAGATGAGCAGCTGGTCATATAGCCCTTGACTATGTTTAGAATGTTTTCTCCATGTTCCTTTTCTCTTCTTGCTAACTCCAACTACTATTTTTTTTTTTTCTTCATGTCTTTTCTCCCTCCTCCAATTCTGGACTAGTACTTTTCCATTATATTCATCTTTTGGGACCTTTTTCGCATCTTGTTATTTCTCTTCTATAATATTTTGTGAGGCCTACTGTAATTTTGTGATGACTTGTCTGAATTCGGTAATGCAACTCTTTTGAGGGCAGAGATTCTGTCCATCTACTTAACTATAATATACCCAGTGTCTAATACATTATTTTGTACTTAGAAGTATTAAACAAATAATTCTAGAATGAACGAGTGAGTGGATGGATGGAAAATAATTACATTCAAAATGGTATCATTTGATTTTACTACAAGATAAAATAGTTGTGTCTTTAGCTGGAGTCTCTTTTTAATTAAAATTTTAAGGATTTGAGTCATTTGCTTCTTTAGCATTTTGTTTGCTTGTTTTGTTTTGTTCTTATTGTCTCGTTTGTCATTCTAAAGAGCTTAGGAAATTGGTTCATCTTTTCTCTTCTGTAGCTGCTGTCAAATCAAAGTTAGCTGTAAATAAAGGCAACATCCAAACTTCTTCCTTAGATTACTAACTTTGCACATGTTTATATGCTTTTTTTAAACTAGTAGACTTTATTTTTAGAGCAGTCTCAGGTTTCCAGAAAAACTTACCAGGAAGTACCTGGAGTTCCATATATCACTTTGCCTCCACACATAGTTTCCCCTATTATTAACAACTTGCATTAGTGTAGTATATTTGTTAGAATTAACAAATCAATATTGATACATTATTATTGACTATAATCAATAGATTAAATTTAAGGTTCTTGTGTTGTACAGTACTAGAAGTTTTGACAAGTGTATAATGTATGTCATGCACCTACCATTATTACTGTGTCATACATAATAGTTTCACTGCTGTAAAAATTCCCAGTGGTTCATCTATTCATAGCACTCTCCTTCCTCCTAACATCCTGGCAACCACTAATCATTTTACTGTCCGTATAGCTTTGCATTTTCCAGAATGTCCCATATTTGGAATCATGCATTATGTAGGCTTTTCAGTTTGGTTTCTTCCACTTAACAATATGCATTTTAGGTTTTTCCCATATCTTTGAAGGCTTGATAGCTCATTGCTTTTTACTACTTAATAATATTTAATTATATGAACATATGATAGCTTGTTTACCCATTCACATATTGATGGACATCTTGGTTATTTCCATACTTTGGCAATTATGAATAAAGCTGCTATAAACATTTGTGTGTAGATTTTCATGTAGATATAAGTTTTCAATTCAATTGATAAATACCAAGGAGTGTAGTTGCTGGGTATTATGGGAAGAATATATTTAGTTTTGCAAGAAAATGCCAAACTGTCTTTAAAAGTGGCTGTACCATTTTGCATTTCAATCAGTAATGAATGAGAATCCCTGTTGCTCCACATCCTAGTTGGTATTTAATGTTTTCAGCATTTTGTTTTTTTGCCATTCTGATCAGTGTGTAGTGGTAGCTCATTTGTTTTAATTGCAATTCCTTAATAACATATGATATTATGCTTCTTTTCATAGGTTTATTTGCCATCTGTATATCTTCTTTGTAAGGTATCAATTCAGATCTTTTGCTTATTTTTTAATTGGGATATTTTTGAGTTTTAAGAATTCTTTGTACATAAAATTATTTTGGTTGAACCCTGCCTCCCATGCTGTGGATAATGTCACTATAAATTCATGTGCACAATTTAAATTAAAAATGTGCCAAATTATGTTATTTTAATGATATATTCCAGTACTCATTTTCATACATTCTTGCCAGTCTTACATGTTATCATTTAGAAAATCTCTGATAATTGTCAACATATAAATTTTAGAAGCAGCTAACAACATGAACTTTAATTTCTAAGATAAGTCAAGACTATTTACAGGACTGTGCTGTTTGGGAGTGAGGGAAGAAAAGCATAAATTCTGAAAATGAATTAAGAAAAACAACCCTCTTCAATTTTTTCCCCATACTTATCAGAAGTTGTTTACCAACTTATTTTTGTTTGAAGTGTGATTTTTTTTCCTTCTCTTCCCAACCTCTCTTGCAAAAAAAAAAAAAAAAAAAGAAGTGGGTTTCTGCTAATGAATTGAGCATGTACTATTTTTTATGCCTTTTGAGCTGTATAACTTAATATTTGGATAATTGATAATTTGTTTTATTATGTAATTGATAAAATAGTGATGTGTATTAATGTTAGCTCACCCATATATTTATACTGTCTGGGAATGTGTGGTTATAGGTCTGCGGGAGAAATAATTTGTCAGTGTTCATCAGCTTGTAAAAACTTAGTGTGATAGCTTAAACATATAAATAAATAATGAAATGCAAAAAAAAGAGAAAAAGGAAAACCTCTGCTCACTCCAAGCATGAAATATTTCATTTCAAAAATACTTATTGACTACTTACTATGTTTGGTAGGTGTGAGATAAACACTGGACTTATATGATTAAGAAGGCCAATGAAGTCTTAGAGGCCTGTAAGTTATAGCAGGAAGTATGGATCTTCTCAGAGAACTTAAATACTCTTTTTCAAAGAATTGAAAAAAATGTTGCCTGGGTCTAAGTGCAGTGGCATCATCATAGTTCACTGCAACGTCAAACTCCTGGGCTGAAGCAGTACTCCTGCCTCAGCCTTCCGAGTAGCTGGGACTACAGGAGCATGCCAAAACACCCAGCTAATTTTTCTATTTTTTGTAGAGACAGGATCTTGCTGTTGCTCAGGGCTAAGAAAAGTTAAATTCTAATGGTGGGATGCATACATAAACTAATATCTAGTGCATTTAAAAAGAAATTACTGAGTTTGCTTTTTTTCTGTTGTCAACAGATAGGAGAATTAATAATGCATTTTAGCTGTGATGTCCATTTTTATGAAATTTCTACTAAGAGCTATGTTAAAAGTAAAGGATGGTGGTGGTTTTTATTAACTATATACCTGTTTAGGCCATTTAGGCTGTGGTGTTTTGCAACAGGTCAGTATCCCCAAATCTGTCAGTTTTATACAGACTGTTATTATTATTAATAATAACAACAACAAAATAATAGATCATTTATTAACAGTCAGGAAAATTATTTAACATATCCTTTTTGGGGAAAGAACATTGAAGAAAGCAGACAAAAATTTCTGTCTTGTAGAGCTTGCATTCTAGTAATACTTCTATAATATGTAAGTAAATTTTAGAAGCTTATAAGTACTCTGAAAGTCAACTGATCCAGATAAAGGAATTAGGTATCAGATGGGAGACCGATTATAAGGGCTATGTAGAGAATTACCATAAGATGTTTCACAAATACTGAAATATCTCCAAGGAAGTTACATAATAGCTCAGATATGAATGACAGTAAGGAAATATCTATTTAAAGATCACAGGGAGTCAGGAAGAACATTTGTGCAAAATCTATAAGGCAGAAACTAACTTGCATGTCTGAAGTGGGAAAAAAAAAAATACCAATGTGCCGGGGCCCAGAAATCACTGAGTCACACTTAGGTTTAAAAAAAAAGGCATGGGCCAGATCACACAAGGAAGGCTATGCAAATCTGGATAAGGAAGGCATATATAAAACATATAATTTTAGATTTACATGTATAATCATATAATATTTTTATCTCTAAAATCTATATCTCTTAAATGTGTTTCACATATATAATGAGTTTAAATATATGCATTTGTATGTTTGTGTTTCTGGAAAGAACCACTGAATAATATAAATGAAAGAATAGGTACTGAGTTCACTTTGGTACCTACTTTCACTGAGCCTTTCATGGGGTTGATTGATTTCTCTGAATCAGTGTTCCACATGAAATGTTAAGAGCATGGCCAATTGATTGCTTGCACAATAGGGTGGACAAGGAGTATAAAGTGAAAGGCTGGGGAAGTCATAAAATGGAATCAGGGAGTCTGGTAGCAATGCACCTGAATGGGGCAAAAGGCAGAAACAGAGTGGCATGATAATGAAATGTCAACAGAATCACTCCAAACAGTACATAAGAATTCAATCCAGTGACATAGTATGTTGGGAATGTCACTTTTTAATATAATCATCTTATTCAATTTTTCTGTGATAACTATTTTATAGTTTTCTAACTCTTATTCATCAAAGTAAAATATATATATATACATACATAAATAAAATTAAGTCAATTTTTACATTTTCACCCATTCTGTGTGTTCATAAACAAGATCCAAGAGGAGCTTATGTTATATCATGCCATAAGTGAATGGTAGGGTCTGCAGAAACATTTTTCCATGCTGTCATTTTAATGTGCATTATCTAGTCTAGGCTTCAAATATTAGTCCACACAGATGGATCCCTTCTTCCCATCTACAATCCCTTTGAAATCTGTTGGCCTCTTTCTACTTCCATGTTAATCCTAGGAGCACATCACTTATCCATGTTTTGTAATGAGTCCATTAGACATCAAGCTTCTGGGAAGCTGTATCTAAGGTTCAGTCCTCTCCTATCTTTGAGCTGTCCTCAACTGCCAGCAGCATTAGGAAATGGACATAACTCCTCTCTTCTCTTAAATTTCTTGAATCCATCTTGATCTTTCTTTTTTTTTTTTCCTTTTATTTCATCATATTATGGAAGTACAGATATCATTAGGGTTACAAATATTGCCCCTGCCCCCTCCCTCCCCCTGATGTGTCCAATCCCCCGGTGGTGTGCATCACACATGTTATGAAAACACACCCCTTTTCTCCTCCCCCCTCCTGCCTGCCCACCGCCAGATAAAAAGTGGTTTTTCTTTCACATTTTGGTTACATTATATATCTTTAGCTCTCCCTAAGAAGGGTTAGAGTTATGCCCTTCCCCTCCAAAGTTCTCGCCACATCCCTAAGATTGGGTCCTCCCCCCACCCCCCACCCCCAACCCCGAATCGCTGGTGAACATTGCCACCATTTGAAAACCATAGTTTTAATCAGTCAGTACCAATCTGATGGCGAGGAGATGTGGGACCTATTTTCCATGTTTTGTGTCGCCTCACTTTGGATAACAGGCTTAAGCTTAATCCAGGATAGCATAAATAGTGCTAGCTCACAGTCATTTCTTAGGATTGAGTAATATTCTATTGTGAGCATATACCACATTTTAATTATCCACTCATGAATTGATGGGCTCTTGGGTTGTTTCCATGACCGTGCAATAGTGAATTGTGCTGCTATAAACATTTGGGTACAGATGTTTTTATAATAGAATGTCTTATGCTCTTTAGGGTAGATGCCCAACCATGCTATTGCAGGGTAGAATGGTATTTCTATTTCTAGCTGTTTGAGGTATCTCCAAATTCTTTTCCACAAAGGTTGCACTAATTTGAAGTCCCACCAGCAGTGTAGGAGTGTTCCTGTCTCTCCTCATCCTCACCAGCATTTGTTGTTTTGGGGTTTCTTGATATAGGCCAGTCTTACTGGGGTTAGGTGGTATCTCATTGTGGTTTTGATTTGCATTTCTCTAATAATTAGAGAAGTTGAGCATTTTTTTATATGTTTACATGCCATTATTCTGTCTTCTTTGGAGAAATTTCTTTTCATTTCTGTTCGTCCATTTCTTGATGGGATTGTTTGATTTTTTTCTTGATCTTTCTTTCACTGATTTTGCTCTTCCTCTGCGATTCAGCCGAAGAAAGAGGAGCTCATTACTCATTCTTTCCTTTATGCATGGTCCTTCACCAACTTCCCTGCACCTCAGGAAATCCTTTTCCATTTTCTAGTATCATGGATGAGAAGCACTGCTTATCTGTCAACATGTCCCACATGCCCTCCAATTCTGTTATCTTTGTCTAAATCCTTACATTCCCCAGGGGGCCTACCTTAGAAAATTTGAAAAGCTTGAAAATATTATCAGATTTTTGTCCTCTTCTTTTTGTTTGCACATACCTCTCTTGAGGGAAGATAGATAGATTAGTAGGCCTGGCACCTAGTTTGTGTTGGTGGAGAGGTGAGGAAGCAAGAACCAAGGATTTCAAAGTCATATAAAAATGCAAGAAAATATTAACTAATTATCCCAATTTTTTTTGTCACACCAATGACAAATAAGGGAAGATAAGACCTTAGACTAGGACATAACATAAAAAAGATTTGTCTTAAGCCACATTTGCAAAGAATTGAAGTACCCAGTTTTATATATTACTGAAATACATGGTAAATTTCACTTACAAAATACAGTAAACATAGAAGTATTTTTAAACATAGAAATTTTGATTGTAAAAAGTAACTCTATGAGATGATAGATATGTTTTGTTTCACCATAGTAACCATTTCACTATCTATATGCATCTCAAGTTAGAAACCTCAAATATACACAATAAAATTTATTTTTTTAAAAAAGGATCCATACTGAAGTGCACTGAACCCTCAGTATAAAATATAACCAAAAATAATTATAAAAATAAGAGAATTTAAATTGAAAATTAAAGTTTTCTTTATTTCAAGGCATTATTAAAAGAACATTTGAGTGTAATATATTATAATAGTTTGTAAAATTCTTACTATAGATAATTTTAATTTGATTCACTTCCAGTGACAGCAATATCTTGAGAAGAAAGTAAGATATGGATTTTCTGAAAGAGGAATTTGTTTTTATATATAAGAGACTGTAGATTTAACAGACTTCTTTTCAAGGAATATTCAACCTTAACATTCATAGTTAGAGGAAATGCCCACATTTAATCTTTTACTGTCTTTTAGCTTATGCCTCATAGGAAACCACTATTGAGAATCATTTGTACAGTCTAGTAAGATGTGTATTCTTAATTTCACAAAAACATTTCAAATTAGTAAAAGAGCTAATTAAAAAAAATGAAGGAAGAATATAAAATTCCTTGTTAAGTATAATTGATAACCCAAATATTATTTGAAAGGTCAATAAGCACTTGAAAACTGTTGAATCAAGTACCGAGCAATTAATTCATCTAATATAATTACATGTATTTAGCAAATGACATATTCCTTTTATCAATGCATTAAAATCCGTATTTCATTATGCAAAACAAATTTTGAAAGATACATGTTTCTATATAGTATAAAAAATATGAATCAATTTTTGAGTCACAATAAAAATCAGTTCTTTCAATAAAACAATATTTGTAGTCTTCATTTTTTAAACATTATTCTTAAAAATAATCTTATTTTTATATATTCAATACATTTTAATTAGGTACCTGATATATGCCAGAATGTGCCCAACAATAGATAAAACCCCAGAGACGAACAAGGCCTTTGTTCTCAAAAGTAAGAGTCTAGTGTGGGGTTCACACAAGATCAAGGCTAAAAAAAGTGCAATAACTGATAAAAATAGAGAAATTTAGAAGAGTTTAATGGATTTCTTGGAAAGGTGTCTAATTAGAATGAGGTGAGACAAAAAGAATTAGAAAATGTTTCCAAATGGAGGCGATGTTTGACTAAATATTGAAGAGTTACAGTGAAGGAGGAGGCCAAAGAAAAATATGTCAGAAAATAAAGCTCAGAAGCAAGGAAAAGCTTGGCACATTTTGGCAACTCTAAGTAGGTTAGGAAATCCATAACCTAAAATGTGTGTGAGTTTCTAATGAGAGCAAGGCTGAGAAATGATGGTAAAGACCAAAACACCTTTTTATGGTGTACTGAAAAACTCGAACTTTACTTTGAAGGTTCCCTCACAGATTTTAATCATGATTGTGACATGATCAGAATTGCTTTTTTAATCAATTTTTAATGGACTTTCATCTGGAGATATTTAGAAGTGAATCTACAGTTCAGTCCCTATGTCAGGAAGATGACAGAGTCCTTAAGAAATGAGTAAAAATATATGATATGATACATCTCACTTTAATTTGTATTTGAGCAGGTAGGATATTGTTCTTCCTTGTAGGACATCATAACATCAACATGCATGAAGATTCTGGAGAAATGGAATGTGCTAGGGCTCAGCCATAATATTTTCAAATCAGCATACAACCTATGAGGTTTATGTTTACGAGACTTAGAAACACACATTCTTTATGATCTCAGGCATTAGCAGCATCAAAATTATTATGTTAGGGCAGAGAGTAGCATCTAAAGCTTCAAGTTACTCATGGAATCATGCTTAATTTATAGGACCAGGTTTGAAGTGAGTTTTGTAAGAAACGAGTATTACCAATAGTGCTACATTATTTGGATGTGTTCACTTAGAGAAAAACAAACAAATCTATTCGCGGATAGAAAGTAAATAGAAGATCTTGCCCATCTGAGTGATAACATAAGGTAGAAATGAAAGGAAGGGCTACCCTGATCTTCTAACCCAGGAAAGTTTTGATCCTTTATTCAAATCAGAGGCAATTTGCTATCTAAGCTAATAATAAAAAAACATAAAACAGATTGAAAAATGGAATTTAGCAGGAAACTAAACAAGGACTAGACACTTTGAGAAAAGAGGACTTAGAAATCTATAAGAGAAAGTAAATGGCTGTGAGATTGAATTTATATATTATCTAAAACAGGATCTTAGAAAAACATATAAATCTAAAGATATATTTGACTTAAACAACAACAGCAATCACCAAATAGTTTAACATGCTTCAGGGAACAAAAATAGAGCAGATAGAGTGAGCAAAGGAGAATGAAGAGCCTTCAAGGATTGATTAGCTTTAGCAGCCACCTGGAGAGATTAGGGAGGGAAATTTGGGGTCTTTACAGATATTCCTATATTCCAGGTCAAAGGGGTACCTCACAAGTACATGTTCAAAGGGAAAATTAAGCAGTAGTTCTTTGAGTATTATGAAGAAATGCCAAGCTTCAAACCTTCCCTAGACTTAAGTCAAGGTAGTTTGGTTTGGGCAAGTGTTCTTAAAGTTTTGGTCTTCAAGAATTATTAATAACACAAAAAGAGCCTTTGTTAATATGGGCTATTATCTATTGAAATTTATCTTATTTCAAATAAAAACTGGTAAATTAAAAATAATTAATTTTAAAAAAACTATTGTATATTAACCTAAATAATGTGTTTTTGTGAAAATCATATTTTTCATAGCACTTAGAGGAGTAGCATTGGTTTGCAATTTTGCAAATAACCTTAACATCTGTCTAAACAGAAGACAGCTGGATTCACATTTCTATTTCTGCATTTAATATGCTGAGATAAGTTGTTTTATTTGAAATATATAATAAAAATCCAGCCTCACAGAGCAATGAAGTTGGAAAATAGAGGAGAATTTTAATAGTATTTTCAAATAATGGTGAGTATACTTTTTGATACTATGCCAAAACTCAAGAAGTAGTCGTTTCTGAAAGATTAGTTGCAAAGCAGAATTTAAAGCCACATCAAGGAACTTTCCATATTCTGTTAAATTTATTTCACTTCAACTTTGAATGGACCTTAAACATGTACAAGATTTTGTAACATTATACATTGGTCATTTGACAGATATTTGAGATTCACTGGTAAACTGGTTTTTAAATGGTTTATAAACATATAAACCTCAGGGCAACATAATCATAAATGCCTGACCATCACACTCTGTAGGTGTGGCTATGCCTTGTGACTTCTTTCCACAAAGTTCCATATGAAAAAAGGGTGGTATAGGGTGTGTATGGGGGGGTGGGTTGTTGAAGGAGAATAACTTTACATGAGAAAAACCTGACAAACACTACTTTAGTCAGGTGATCAAGGTCAACATAACAATCATTAATCATGTTGATAGTATATAAACTTGCTATGATGTGATGAAAATGGCCCTTTATCTCTTATAGTCTTCCCATAACTGCAATTTTATCATGAAACAAACCCACTCTTATCATGAGAAAACACCAAACTCTTATCATGGGCAAACACCAATAGTGGGGGTGTCCTGAAAAATACCTGGCCAGTACTTCTTAAAATGGCTGAGTCCATCAAAAACAGTGAAAGTTTGAAAAATTGCCATGAACAAGAGAAGCATAAGGAACCCTGACAACTGAACATGATGTGGTATCTTGAAACAGAAAAAGGATATTATGTAAGGAATAAGGATATTACAAACCAAGGAAATCTAAGCAAATTTGGATTTTAGTTAATAATAATCAATATTGTTTTATTAATTATAACAAATGTATGAAACAAATATAAGTTGTTAATAATAGGGGAAATTGGGAGTAGGGTATATGGGGGCTCCCTATACTATCTTCCATTTTTTTCTGCAATTCTAAAATTATTCTATAATATGTAACCTATTAAATCATTTAAAAAATCCTCCTGAATAGAGACCATGATTCCTTCATATATTATTACCTGAACGAAACACAGGACTTAAATCTACGAGGGGATTGAATTCCCTTTGTTACACAAATTTGTATTAAGATGTCAGTTCTTCTCAAACTGATCTATAGATGAATCACTCTCCTTATTAAAATCCAAGCATGTTATTTTGTGGATATCAACAAGCTGATTCTATAGTTTGTATAAAGGCAAAAAGATCCAGACTATAGGCAATATCATATTGAAGAAGAAGAAGTCTTACAACTGACACTATTAGACTTTAAAACTTAAAATAAAGCTAAAGTATTCAAGACAGTATAGTATTGGCCAAAGATGAGACAAATAGATCAATGGAACTGAGTAGAGAGCCCGGAAATAGACATACAGAAATATAACCAACTGATCTTTGACAAAAGAGCAAAGGCAATTCACTGGAGTAAGAATAGTCTTTACAAAAAATGGTACTGAAACAATAGGACATCCACATGCAAAAAAAGGAATCTAGACCCAGACCTTACACTTTTTACAAAACCTAAAACAAAATGAATCATAGACCTAAATATAAAATCTCATACTATAAAACTCCTAGGAGATAACATAAGAAAATATCTAGGTGATCTTGGGATTGATGATGGCTTTTTAGATACAACATCAAATGTATCCATGAAAGGATCAAACAAGCAATAAATTATAGTTCATTAAAACTAAAATCTTATGTTTTGTGAAAGATACTGTTAAGAGGATAAAAAAGATAAGACAAACACTGGGAGAAAATCTTTGTAAAACACACATCAGATAAGACTTGTGTCCAAAATATACAGTTGCCCCTTGACCAATGCACAGTTTAAGGGAACTGAACCCCCTTGCAGTCAAAAATTGATGTGTAACTTTGGATTTCCCCAAAACTTAACTGCTAATAAGCCACTATGGACCAGAAGCCTTGCCAATAACATAAACATTTGATTAACTTATTTTGTATGTTCTATGTGTTATTGTACTGTATTCTTACAATAGAGTAAGCTAGAGAAAAGGAAATATTATTAAGAAAATCATAGGGAAGAGAAAATATATTTGCTATTCAGTAAGTGGAAGTGGATCATCATAAAGGTCTTCATCCTTGTCATCTTCATGTTGAGCAGGGTGAGGAGGAAGAGGAAGAAGAGTTGTTCGCCTTGCTGTCTTGGGGGTGGCAGAGGCAGAAGAGGTGGGGGAGGTGGAAGGCAGGTCAGGAGAGGCAGAAACACTTGCTGTAACTTTACAGAAATACACCATAATTTCTGCCCGACTGTTTTGCTTTTTCATTTCTCTAAACATGTTCCTATGTGGTACTAATCCTTCTTCTACCATTTGCTTTATTTTCAGTGCCCATATTATACAAAGTCCATGTTGTAAAATAAGTCAAAGCACTCTTTAATAATGGGAATCCTTCCGTTAGATTGCCTAATGTCAATTTGTTTTTCATGGTGGCTTCTTCTATGTCTTCTTCCTCATCATCTGACAATAGTTCAGAAGCATTCATCTCCATCAAATCATCTTCTGTTAATTCCTACAGTGTGGTATCTATTAGCTGTTAAATTTCTTCAAGATTCATGTCTATTTTTTTTTTCTTTTGACAGAGTCTCACTCTGTTGCCCAGGCTAGAGTGCTGTGGCGTCAGCCTAGCTCACAGAAACCTCAAACGCCTGGGCTCAAGCGATCCTCCTGCCTCAGCCTCCCGAGTAGCTGGGATTACAGGCATGTGACACCATGCCTGGCTAATTTATATATATATATATATATATACACACACACACACACACACACAAATATATATATATATATATATATATTAGTTGGCCAATTAATTTCTTTCTATTTTTAGTAGAGATGGGGTCTCGCTCTTGCTCAGGCTGGTTTTGAACTCCTGACCTTGAGTGATCCTCCCACCTGAGCCTCCCACGTGCTAGGATTACAGGCATGAGCCACCACACCCAGCCCAAGATCCGTGTCTTGAAACCCTTCATCCCCCTGCACCCACTCCCCACCTTTTTGCCATATTTTCCCCAGCAGGGATTTGTTGTTTTGGACTTGATTTGCTTTCATGGCTGTTTCTGTAACAACAATGACATCTTCAATGTTATAATCCGTCCAGATTTTCGTGCTGTTCTCTTTTGGGGTTCTCTTCCATACCTCTGACAGCCGTTTCCATAGAGTAACGTGTAATGAGCCTTAAAGGCCCTTAAGATCCCTTGATCTAGAGACGGAATTAGAAATGTGTTTGGGGGCAGGGAGACTACTTTGACACCTTTGGTATTGAACTCAGTGGAGTGACCAGGGACATTGTGCAGTTTCAAAAGAACTTGAAAAGACAGTGACTTACTAGGAAGGAACTTCCTGACTTCAGAGATGAAGAATTGATGAAATCAGTGCAGAAAATGGGTTTTTGTTGTCCATGCCTTCTTTGTGTAATCAAAATACTGTCAGGTGGCGTTTATGTTTTCCCTTCAAACCTTGGAGTTCAGCAGCCAGGAAAGAACATTCTTGATCATAAATCCTACTGCATTTGTACAAACCAGTAGAGTTAGCCTATCCTTTCCTGCCTTAAAACCTGGAGCTCACTTCTTTTCCTCATTAATAAATGTCCATTGTAGCATTTTTTTCCAGAATAGGGCACTTTCATCTGCATTAAAAACCTGTTCAGGCTGGTATCCTCTCTCCTCACTGATTTCCTTAGGGTACCTGGAACTCATCTGCTGCCTGTAGGTCAGTAGCCGGTGCTTCTCCTATTATCTTGGCATTTTTTATGCCAAAGCTCTTTCTAAAATCATTGTTCTATCCTTTGTTGGCATTAAATTCTATAGCTTTAGATCCTTCACCTTCCTTTTGCTTTAAGTTCTCATATAACGACTTTGCTTTTTCTCAGATAATATTAGAGGCTACAGGATTGTGCCTTTCTTATAGCATTCCTGCACCCACATAAAAGCTGCTTATTCAATATAAGATAAAAAGGGTATTTTGCAAAAAGTACAAGATTTTCATGCCTGCTGGTGTAGCTGCAGTGATGGCTTCACAAATTTCCTTTTCATGTTTCACAGTGGTCCTTACACTGGATTCATTCATCTTGAAGTAATGGCAACAGCTGTGTAGACCTCAATCTATAGGACATATTAAGCAATTCAACTTTTTCTGGTAATGTCTTGACTTTTCTTTGCTTCTTGGGAACACTTCAAGTATCACTAGTGGCACTACATATAGGCCCCATGGCGTTATTCAGGGTTTATGGGATTGCACTAAACATAATGAAAAAGATCACTTTTTACTGTGGTATGCAATTTACTGGAGAGACAAACTGCTCATGCAGAGTTGATGAGCATAACCCGGCATTTTAAGCAAATACGACACTTGATAGCAACCAGAGGTGCCTATGAAATTATAATAGTAGTGTAGTATGTACTACAGTTAATTCTATGCAGTTATGACATAATACTACATCTTTACATTTTATTTACATTTCTTTCACTGTGAATGGTGCCGTATGTGGTCTGTAAGTGTTTATGTGTGTATGTGCTTGATTTTAACTTTTTATAATAAATTTGTGTATCTTTTATGGTAGTAAATGATAAAATAGAATAGTCTCTATATACAACATTTTATGTATTCATGACATACCTAACTTTTTCTTATTTTTTTCATTTTTGCCAGGCTATGGTTCGCCTGTGAGTTTTTCCAAATTGTCACGAATCTCCAAAAATTGTCTAATACAGTTATTGAAAAAAACCTGTGTGTAAGTGGACCTGCATGGTTCAAACCTGTATTGTTCAAACCTGTGTATCATTCTGTAATAGAGACAGTTTCAACCAGGGCCTAAAGATTGGCTCTTAAAAGGATTGAACCTGGAAGCCACCAAAGAAAATTTTCTGGTCTAAATTCCCAACAGAAGGAAGAAACAAATAAAAACAAACAAAACAAACAGAGTAAACATGTACATTCAGTGTGGGTAAGTAGGCTTAAGTACTTTAATACAGTATATTTCTTAATGAACCACAGCCTTTTATAATAACCTAATACAATTATATCGAATTATTAAAGTAAAAGCTAAAATATGATCTATAGCTTTTAAGAAAATGTTTTAAAACTATATAAATGCTTAGAATAAGAGTTTTCACTTAAATTAGTCTTGAAACCAGGGATAAAAGTAACCAACTTTTACCAAAATTCATCTGGCATTTTAACAGTTGACTTAAATCGTTTATCATGATTTTAGTGAAATAACTGCTAAAAAGCAAACATGCCTCCTTTGACTCACTCTATTTCTATTTTGTAGTAGTTCAAGAGGTACATCTTTATAATGTATGGATTACAACTTTAAAACTATTCCTGCTGCTTTATCCAACAGAGTCAGCCAGAAAACAGAAAAGTGGAATTGACTTCATGCTGAGGGAGGAGGCTATTATCTCTCAGAGGACCTGTGTAAGCCCTCAGGAAGGCAGCAGCCCTTAGGACTAAACCATACGGAATCAAGAGGACTGCTCTCTCTCTCTTGCCTCAAGGCAATTCTTCATCTATTTCTATACATCATAAACTCTCAAAGTCCTCTGCCATTGACAAAGCATTCAATTAAAATAATCGACTGTCATTTATATTCCTTGAGTACCCATTATGTCCGTGCCATCTTGGTAACGATGATATGACACTTACTGCTCGGAATTTGAGGATAAACTTATCTTATTAAATAAATCAAGCTTCTCTATGAGCTACCTTTTGGGAAAATATGAATAGTGCAATTGATTTTTCTAAATCTACTTGCCATAAGTATTATAAATAATGCTTTTAACTTTCAAGCTGTCAATCTGACTGTATGCATTGTGTTTGTGTGTATTGTGTGCACATGTAGCGATAGATGGATAGATAGATGGATATACCCTTTAAACTCTTACTGTAACTAGATAAAGTGATTTTAACACATGGCCACTAAGCCCTATTGATAAAATAGCCTCTGCTCACCAGGCTTCTCCTCTAAGGGTTTTGTAAAAAACATGTTTTGTAGGTGAGAGTAAGAGTAGCAGTGGGTGCCATGGTCATGGTCTTGGGTCATGGCTCATGGGTCTTGATTATGACTCACACATAATCAAGGCCATTTTCTGTGGCTTTGCTGTGCCCTATTATGCCATCTTTGGGCTGCTATTGTTGATGTAGGATACTGGACTCCCCTTTTCCTGCTAGAGTCCGGCCTGTGCAGAGAGGCCCTGCATCAGAGGGATTCCTCATGAAGTGGACTGTGAGTTTTACCTAACTGCCCTCTCCTTCCCTGAATAGATATGTGGACCAGGGGCCAGAGCAGAGTGAGTCCACAAAACAACCTCAAACTGGATTCAATACAACTAAGTCCTTTGGATATCTAGTCTCTTTGGCTGAATTTAGTTTGTGCCAAATTCCTATTTCACTATAATTTATTTTTTCTCTAGGGCTTCATTCAAGGCCTGGAGCCAATATATTGGTGCTTTAGCTATGGCTTAAATCTGTGTTCCAAAGTAAAACATACTGAAATAGCAAAGTTTTATTCAGTTTTTAAATACATATTGTACAATTTTATTTATAATATGAACATTTGTTTGAGGAAACTATTAATTCTCCTATATTTAAACTCTCTTTTGGTGTGAATTTCAGAAAGACAAATTTCTTTTAAATTATGTGAGATTATCTATGAGAAAAGTCATTCTGAAAAGTTATGATAACCAAGGGTTGTGATGTTTATACCAGGGCCTCTTATTTTTACTCTCTCTGACTTAAACATTCTAAAGATTTCATTTCAATTGACTTTTGTAAGTGGAATTATGTCACTTTGACACCATCTAGTTGGTAGCAAAAATGGCATTGAAGGCTGGTCTCTGTGATTTTGTGATTAGAACTGTTTCTCTGACCACATGGCATCTTATTCAGTGATAGCACAGGCTTCCAGAACTGTGCTTGGATCCCTGTAACATATGGTTTCCATCAGAGACAGGAACTTGCATGTCAGACATTGTGTTACATAGACATACTGCATGAACATATGGAATCCTACAATATAGGTTCAATCCTACAATATAGGTTTACTCCTTCCAGAGAGAGTAAAGACACATTGACTAAGTTCACACAATTTCTGAGTGATTGAGCCAGAATTTGATCCAGGCAGACTGATTCTAGACTTTTCGTCCTTGTCTACTCATTATTCTGGGTGGTGTACTATCAGTACTGCTGGTAGTGATTTTGAACACATATACATACATACAAATTGGATTTTATTTTTTAATCAGGTTTTAGGGAAAATCTACTAGCTTTAAAAGTTTAAACATTATTTTCCCCAAATATTATGGATTAGGTTATAAGAGACTTCATATTTACAGCAATTTGTTCCAGATAGGAAAAATTACCTAAAACTTTCTTTAACTTTAACTCATAGAGTACTTTTTATCTCAGCCTTTCAAGAGACATCCTAATCTACATGGCCAGGTGAGGAGTTCACTAAGGGTTCTTTAGGGATGGTGGAACTTCAAAGTGATTATTTGAAACTGGGATGTGATGCTGTAAACTCCAGTACCCTGGACAGTTAGCAAGCAACAAGTCAACTTAAATTCACCCAAATGAATTAGCAGATGTTTATAACATAAAACTATGTTTTTCATTTCAAGACAGTCACATGAGTTAAAGAATATTTAACTCCAAAACATGTATACCATATGACTTAATAGTACATTAATTATGATATTCCAATGAAACAATTGTCTAGGACTTGATGAGGAGTTTGGAAACCAAATGGAAAATCAAAAAATAGATCTAAATCATAGATTCTCAATCTGACACCTGGGCATTTTGGGCTGAGTAATTCTTTGTTGTGGAGCGCTGTGTATTGTACAATGTTTAGCAGAAGAATTCTTGGCTTCTACCCACTAGATGCCAGTAGCATTCCCTTCCAAGGCATAGTAGTAAAACATGTTCCCGGACATTGCCAAATATTTTCTGGGGTGTAAAATCACCCCTGGTAAAGAAGCACTGATCTAAATGTTTACATCCATGCAAATATTTGGCTAACTCTAAATAAAATTATCTCATTAAAAAAGAAAAAAGTAAGAGGTTCATGGGAGAAATTCTCTCTGAAAGTATAATATTAGCCTTGAAGAAATAGTTAATATTTTTTAAAAAGTCATTGACAGGTAACGTAGGCAATATACTGTTATTAAAATATATAAAACATAAAAATATAACATAAAAGTAATAAAAATATAATTTATTGGCATGTATTGATGAAGTTTTTCTGGCAAACACATTAAAATCTTATTTTCTTTCTTCATGTAACTCAGATTTTAATTTTGCTGTGATCTTCAAACCAAGATTACATATAGAATCTAGAGCATATACTTTTAGGTAGTGACATATCTATTTCTTTTTATTTTCCAGCATATTATGGGGGTACAAATGTTAAGGTTATGTATATTTCCCTTGTCCCCCTCGTCCCTCCAGTCAGAGCTTCAAGCATGTCCATCTCCCAGTTGGTGCACATCAGACTCATTATGCATATTTATACCCATTCCCTCCCCCCCACCTGCCTGCCCCCCGATAGATGTTATTCCTATATGTCCACTTATGTGTTGATCAGTTAATACCAATTTGCTGGTGAATACATGTGGTGCTTATTTTTCTATTCTTGGGATACATCACTCAAGGAAGATTTAAGTGAAAGGAATAATTAATTTACATAAAACCAGAGAGAAAAATTGTCCTGTAAAAGTCTTTATACCTAGGTAAGTGGATTTAAATGCAAAATAGATCTCACATACATAAGATTAACTCTCATACAAAATAAGTGACTTGATAAAGATACACTGGAAATTTGGCCATGAATATTTTAATATCCTTTTACTCTACTAATTTTTTCTCCTTTGAGTTTGATATAAATTATACATTAACAGCACTGAGCCTCCAGTCTATTAGAATCTCTAGGAAAGACATTTCATTTATCTTGATGATCACAGTTTCTTTTGTAATCCAGTTGCCCTTGCTGGATCTTGTCCTGAACCTGACCTTAAGCGATGAACTTTGTTTCTCAGTGTCATTTTATGCCTAGCCTTCACTATTTATAACACTAGCTAGGTAATCCCACTCTGTATAAGACTGATATTTCAAATAATGAATGTACTAAATTACAGCTCTGTATTCTAAGTAGAATGTTTGTGGGCTTTGAGTAATTTTGTAACAAATAGAGGTTCCTTTTTCACTCCTGCAGATCATTAATCTTAATCTGTTGATCCTTTAGTCAAACTATTATCTGCCCAAGGCTTGACAAGAGGTCCTTAATAAACACTTCCTAAGAAGAGCATTTGTTCTTGTTGTTTGCTTCTGTGTTTGTTTTGTAAGACCAGTATGTGATGGCTAGCCTTCAAATGTAGAAAAAGCTGTATATTTACATACAGAAGGAGTCCACACATTCTTGTCATTTATTAGCTAGTCAAAAGAACTTTGTCAATTCCTTTTTATTCCTTCTACTTTATCATGCTAAAAATCATTAGCTTCTTAATCAACCTACAGTGTCTAACATAGTATGTGAACAAATTAGGAATCAGTAAATATTGTGTGACTGAACAGAATTTAACAGCAAACAGAAGCATTCAAGAAACAGTGCACTTATACATAGACAGATTTTTTTTTTTTAAACCATGCTAGTTTATCAACCACAGAACAGGATTTATGTAAAGAGCGTGAGGTCAGGTTTTCAGAGCCTACTATTGTCCATTGAAGAATTTTCAGCATCTAAAGAATTGCTACACACATGGCTATCTTTCTTGAAATCTCTAAGATTCTTTCCTTTGTTTAAAAAGTATGTTCACAATTTTCTGTTATGAATTTTTGTTATAAATAGTTGATTAATTATTTATAAATGTAGGCCCCTAAGTCAAATAGTATAGCATTTCATTTTACCTTTGATGGAATCGTTCCTCAGGTGTAAGTGACCAAACATGTATGTAACATTTTGTTATCTCAGTAAAGCTTTATGAGAATACTTTAGTAGTTTTATTTTCTTTTTCAACTGCAAATAGATTATTAATATACTATTTTCACAATTCATTCAGGAAGTCATATTAACATTTTTAATTATTGAGTTAGTCTATTATGTAATAAGCTAATCCTTGACGGGAAAAAAATAAAGAGTAGTCAGTATTTAACGCCTCTGGGAGGCATTTTTCAGGATAAGTATGTGAAGTGTCTCTGCAGGCATATTATTGGAATTGATAAGGAAATTAGATAATTAAAAAGTAAACTATACACATTTAATGTAGGCTTCTGTTGAGCACAGGAAGCAGCAAAATCTGAATTCTTTGCAAAGCTGCCACTGCATTAAACACTAATTTAGACATGTGCATAGCATAAATAAAATCAAGTAATGCCCTGGCAATGCATGTCATCAGACTTTGTCAACAAGCAACGTAGAATTGAGTTCAATTACCTCATATTGGAGAGGAAAGAAACAAAAACAATTCCTTATATTTGAAGTTGATGAGGCTTAAATAGTTGTGTTAACAAATGCAATATCTTACAGCATTCAGTAGACCCTGAAATAGATTCATAACTCTGCGACTCTTGGTCTCCTGATCTCTTTACATACCATCGTGGAAACTGTGGCGGAACTTTAGTATACAAAGCAATTAAAGAGCTCAAACTTTAACATATATATTGTCACCACTTCCTAATGAAAAGTTCTATTTTAAAATCATATCTTATTTTTTACAATTATAAAAAGAATAAAACAAATTTTACTTGGAATCACACTGACATTTGGCCATATAGCCTATTTGCTATAGAATTATGGGAGCTGAGAAAAATAGTTTCCTGGTCTGAGAAGAAACTATCTCCCCATTCACTGATAAGCTCAATTACACCTTTTTTTTTTCTTAGTGTAATCCTATGTATGTGTGTGCTAAGCTGATTACCATTACCTGTCATGAAAGAGAGTGCATTCAGCTTTATAAGTCATTTTGCCATGATGTCAATGCAATGTAGTACATAGGCACTGAGTCAGGCAGATCTGGGTATACTCTTGACACCACCTCTATTTAATGTGACACTTTAAGAAAGTTTCCTAATATTTCTCAGCTAAAATTTTGTCATTATAATGTAGATCATTAATCCTGAATCCTGGTTTGTTATAAGAATTCAATGTGTCTCTTTTTATAAAACCCTCAGAATACTACCTCAATTAATGGTAATGAGTATTACTACATTATATTGCCACTGTCATTATTATTATAATTACTATTTTGTAGAATAATTATTTTTAAACATGGAGCATGAAAATATTATCTTTTAAAATCTGATAAAATCTTTGATTCTATTAACCTCCCTCCAAAATTAACACAAAGATGCCCAAGTTTTTATAAAATTGTAGGGAATATTTCAATGCCCAAACTCCATTTGATATTTGCAGGTCCATGGACATTAGGCTGAAAGTCCCTATTGAAAAACAAATTTTGATTAAGGTAAAAGAAGAACATGGGAACTTCATGTGGATATCGTTAGAAGACAGAGGAGAGGTTGAAAAGCTACCTGTAACTCTGTGCGTAGATGAATGAACATGGATTTATAATCTGACAGATGTGGGCTTTGCTGTGAATGGAGAAACAGGGCACTAACATAAACATACCTTAGATGAAATTAAGTAATCACATTCTGGCCAGCCAACTCCAGAATAATTGAATTCTGTCTCTAACCAATCATTTCATATCACACAGCTACTAAGGAAGATGTGAACAGAGCCATAACAGAGAAAGAAAAGAACTCCCATATTAGTATCCAGAACTGTGACCTCAAGAGCCAATAGTGCCATCCAGAGGGCTAGGCTGGATTCTATTATTTTATCCCACTTTACAAGGTAGGCCTATGCAGCCGAGTCTTGCTGTTCAAATGTACAGGGAGGAGAGTGGGTATTTACCTGAATATCCCGGTCCTGGCTGTGTTAGGAGAGAGATCCGAGGCCTTTTCCCATCAGAGAAAGCATTAGGGCAACATTACTTCTGTTCATGGTGGTATAGTTTTTTTTTTTTTTTTTTTTTGTCAATGTTTTAAAAATTTTGTTTGTTGATTTGTTTGTTTTGAGGAAGAAGAGATTTGAGGTGGGCTTATGTGGGGGTTTGTATAAATGAGAAAAGAAGGGAGAGAGGAAGAATTAAGTATTGGGTCCTCTCTTACCTGTAGAATGTGCTCTACTCATTGACTAAAGTGTGGGCATGGGAGGGTGGGATCAAAAGCCACATGAACATGCAATACATGCTGATCTTAGATGCCTTTTTAAGTTCTCAGCTTAAGAAATCTAGACAACGTCAGTATAGTCAAATTTTACAACATACCTCCTTAACAGTAGTGCATTTCTCCATGAATTGTGATTCATTTCTTCTAAGAAACATAGAGAATTGGAGGGAGAGGAAAAAGAAAGCTTGAACTCCTCTTTAAAGGCAAGTCTAGATCACATATTATCTGGTAGAGACTGAGCAAGTATTTTAGCTTCATGCATAGAAGACTGGGCATACTACCACATATACTATGAAAATGTAGTATAGCATAAATTTATTAAAATTTAATTACAAATTCCAAAGCACCTATTAAAAGTCTTGCACACAATATGTACGCCATATGTAATTGTATCTTGCAAGTGATACATACTCAGATATGCAGCTATATCTTTTTTTGCTTTACATTTTAGCTGATGTTGACTCTTTATACATATTTTAAACATGAGAATCAATTGAGAAATGGTGATGTGTGTGTGTGTGTGTGTGTGTGTGTGTGTGTGTGTGTGTATACCATTGAATATGCTTTTAAAATAAAGATAAAAAGTCATGGCAAAAGTTCGTATTTAAAATACTCTATTTAGCTATTGTGTAAAATTCCTGACTAGAGTTTCAACTACACAATCTTTTAGCAACATCATTTGTGATGCTCTATTTTTACATGACACATGGAATGACTGTGATGAATTCACTTTTGTGGAATTATTCAGATAATAATAATTGTAAAATGTACTAGTGTCATTCATGCTTATGAGACAAAGATCTGATGTTGAGATAGTCTCAACTCTTCTGGAGAATCATTTTCTCCATTAATTAATGTTAACAGAGGAGACAATTTCATTTCTAGAAATTAGTTATGAATATTGGCCCATGACATTGTAATAAAAATACATAGAAAAATGTCAAGTGAAAATGCTCAAAGGCCAGAAGATGTTAATTATATCTTTATTTCTATGATTTATCTTGATTACAATGTCATCAAGAGAGTCACCTATACTGTTGGAAAACAACTGACTATTCCTTTAGGAATTTTTACCACCTTATTGTCTTTTTCCTTAAATTCTGTATATTAAAAATAATTCATTTTAGCTCATGAAACAGAAAACTCCAACAATAATGGATTACACATAATATGTTTTTCTCCACATAAAAAAATGTCCACGAGACAGCAGTAAAAGGAATACTGGCTCTACAGTGTCACAACAGGTCTACTCCCTAGCTTGTCCCTCTTTGATCTTTATAGTGGCTGCTGGAAATCAGAGAGAAGGAAAAGGGCAAATACAAAAACAGGCATTCCAGTGGACCTGGGCACTGTCTAGTTTTTTCAGAGTGCTTCTCAACAAGTGGATGTAAATTCATTGTGCTGAGTTGTGTCAAACAATCACTTCTAAGTTCCAGGTAATCTGAGAAATGAAGTTTTGTAACTGAATACTGGGGCATCTCTAAAAAGAGTAGGGTCTTTTAATAAGAAAAGCAATACAGTCCAAGCCGCAATGACACATTTTTGGTTATTTCCTTCTTTTCTTATTACTATTATTAGAGTATTATGTACTCTTATGGGCTGAATTGTGTCTCCCCAAAATTCTTATGCTGAAGTCCTAATTCCCAGTACCTCAGAATATGACTGTACCTAAAAGAGAAGGTCTTTAAAGAGGTAATTAAGTTTAAAATGTGGTCATTCATGAGGGCCCTAATCCACTATGACTGGTCTTTTTATAGAAAGATAAGATTATGATATAGGCACACTCAGGAGAAAGACCATGTGAAAAGAAATGGAGAAAACAACCAGCTACGAGTTAGGGAGACAGGTCTCAGATGACATCAACTCTGGCAACATCTTGATCTCAGACTTCTAACCTCTAGAGCTGGGAGAAAATTAATTTCTGCTGTTTAAATCAGTCTGTGGTACTTTATTATGACTGTTCTAGCAAAGTAATACATGCTCTAAAACAAAATCCATATTGAAGAACTGTATAACTTCAAAAATGACAGTATCCTGTAATCCTGAACCAAGAAAAAAATTAATTAGAAAGTGTTTTATCTATAGATTCCTGAAGTTTGTTTTCCTAATGTGCACATTGTAATTTTTAAAACAGAAATGGGATCAAACCACGCATATTTCAACTACTTGATTATGATTTCACCATTGAATTATGTTTATAAACCTTAGTTCTGTATCTCAGCCCTTATTCTCAAACATGAGCTTTTATTTTTTCCTGTTGATTGCAGGGTTTTGTTTTTTATTTGATTTTCTTACTTGGCTTTATTTCATTATACTATTACAGCAGAATAATGCAATAAAGGCATTTATAACTCTTTTTGAAATTCTATAATTATTGTTCAGGATAAATTCTTAGAAGTATAGTTATTATGTTAGCTGGATCCCACAGTAAATGAAAGCATCAACCCTTTGCTTTTAAAATCATTGAGATATTTTGAATATTTAATCATTGAAATTCAGGTAAAGAGGTAAAAAAAATGACATTTAATCATTGCTCTTCTCAGAAGTAATTTAATTATTAATGAGTTTGGCAATAAAACTAATTCTAGTAGATTGTGTGTAAGGGTTGTGTATAATCTAATGCTTACAACCCACCACATTGTTCATATGAAGATATTTCATGCTCATGCTGTTCCTGCAACTTAAAAATCTGTTAGTATCCTATCTTTCAATGTAAATGAAGGCAAAATAGTCTTGAATTCCCAATTTGCACAAAACATTTAAGAAACTGATAAATTTTAAAGACTATATTAAAGAAGCAAAATAACCAAAAAATATTTATTGAGTATCTCTGTCAAAATCATTTTATGGCTACCACAATAATTTGAAATCTAAGTAAAAATAAGACATATCTCCCCTTAAAAGCAAATAATGAAACTGAATGCATTGGCAATGAATGCAATCAAAATGAAATGCCATATGGACAATAAAAACAGACAGCTCCCAGGATGATCAAAGACAATCTGATTAGTACTTGAAGGATGAACTTTAAAATTTTCTCTAGTACTGGCTAAAAATTCTCCTCTTTTCTCCTCTGTGGACTCACAACACAGTGATTATAAAGAGAAGTATGAAAAAGTCATTAATTTTATTCTGTAACTTAATGCTTTCTTTAAATTGTGGATGATAATTTCTGCCCTAATTCATTTATAAATTTGTATCTAATAAATACAAATGTCTTCAATACTAGGCACTATTATAGTCCAAATATCATAACTTTGTTGGGGTCTTCTGTACCAAAAACTGTAGTTTTATTAGAATGAGGCTATTTCCTTGCATTTTAGATTTGATATACTTTTCTTTTTAATAACCGGAACTGAGATTCTATCAATGTTAACTTGATGTAAATGAACTAGTAAACACATGAAGTGCCAAGACATACAAAAAAAAAAAAATCTTTTACATAAGTGTCTTTATGTTATGCTACTAGAATTTTTTTTAGTGTGCATGGTCTGATATGTGACATGGAATTTCAATAGTGAAACAAAAGTGTCAAGCTATAAGATATTAAAAAATTCATATCTTTTGGATTTTTTTTTTTTTTTTTTGAGACAGAGTCTCACTTTGTTGTCCAGGCTAGAGTGAGTGCCGTGGCATCAGCCTAGCTCACAGCAACCTCAAACTCCTGGGCTGGAGTGATCCTTCTGCCTCAGTCTCCCGAGTAGCTGGGACTACAGGCATGCGCCACCATGCCCGGCTAATTTTTTAAATATATATCAGTTGGCCAATTAATTTCTTTCTATTTATAGTAGAGACGGGGTCTCGCTCTTGCTCAGGCTGGTTTTGAACTCCTGACCTTGAGCAATCCGCCCGCCTCGGCCTCCCAAGAGCTAGGATTACAGGCGTGAGCCACAGCGCCCGGCCTTCTTTTGGATTTATTATAGTATGATCAAGCAAAAGTCTTCTAGAAGTTTCTCTAAGATTTATCATGATTAATAGTTACTATAATTATCATCAAAGCATGCTCATTTTATCTTGAAGAATATTAGCAAACTTTTTATGTTAGTTCTGTGTGTTTTTGTTTGTTTTATAGCAGCTAAAGCACATTATTCTCTTGTAGAAATTTTTGGATAATAATTTTAAGACATAAAATGTGTGACGAATATATTAAATTCTTGATAGTTTCCCCAGGAGAGAATATTGGCTATGAAAACAAAGGCAGTAGTACAGTTGGTAAAAATTCTTCAACACATCCAGCAGAGACTGTTGATATAATAGAGTATAAATAGTTTGAATTTGTTGCTAGGAAATAACTGCAGAAAGAAGACAAAAAAAGATCAGCTTACACTCATGCTGACTCAGTGTGCTGGTAGTATTGATTTCCATTCTGTAGAACCACAGACTTGAGCCTAAGATTCAGGCAGAGTCAATTAAATAAAGTAAGGAATATTGTTCTCAGAAGCGGGACAGCCCCATCCTTCCATCAATGCTGACAGTAACATCCTTCCTGGTAATATCTGAAGAGATCAGTTATCAGCTTCCTTGATTACAGTTTAGATAAAATGATTTCAGATTACCTTCCAAAGTTAAAACTGGAGAATGGCAAGAATGTATTTTAAAAACAGAAATTGAACTAAATATAAAGCACAATAAGGATATTTTTAGAACTAAGTCTTACAGCCTTAAGTATGATATATTGGAGATTTAAATATTATAAGACATTATTCTCAACCATCGTTTTCTTTTGTATACTAACACAGCATTTCTTGAAGTATATTTTGTCTTTGAAGTGTGTAGGTATGTATGTGTGTTATATATTATATGTGTGTTATGCTGTAGAAGCTGCCACTTACCAAACACCTATTTTGAGTCAGGCTCGTATACTCTCCTCTTATGCTATCTGACAAATGTGTAGGATATGCATCTTTATCCTCATTTAACAGGGAGGCTCAGAGACGTTGTATATGCTTACCTTACTAGCAAGTAGCAGACTCATTTTTCAAATTGGAAAATGAGGCTTTTCCATATAATATAAAAGTATTCAGTGACTTACCCCAAGTCAGAGAGCAAATGATTGATAAACAGGCTTAGAATTATAGGCTTTGACTGTGGGTTCAACACACAGAGCCATATATTAGTGATCTGAGAAAGTTCGTGTAACAATAAACCATTTTATACAGTGGGACAGAAATAATTAGGTAGATGGGCATTTCTAGTCAAAGGAATATCACTATATGTAACTTAAAACATTCATATCAAAAAAATTTTTAAAAAGTATTCACATATATGTGCATATATGATTTAATGTGATCATATTTTTGGGCTTTATAATAACTCAGTTTATACTTCTCTAGGAAAATCTCTCTGAATAGAATAAAGTTGATCTCTGTGTATGGGAAAATTCATCAGATTAGGGGAAAAAATTCAATGCTTTCTACTTCTAAGGGCTGTTGCTACTTCATCTACTACTCATTGGAGGAATAAATGTTAACATTAAACTTTACCATGCATCCATCACTTCCATGGAATGAATTGATTAAAGCTTGGCCAGTGTGAAATTGCTACACATCTGTCTGGATTTATGTTTGAAGAATTGAAAAAATAAGAAAGCTTATAGAATATAACCTGGTTGATAAGATTGCTTAGCACAGAGATTATTTTACCCATAGAAATTATCATAAAAAATTAGGAGCTTCTTGTCTGGTCTTGGAAGTATCATAAAAATTCTATAAAGATTAACCAAATATGTTGATTAACATGAAAATAACTTATGTAAAATAAAATAGGATGAAAAATCATGCTGAAAACTGGCCAGTGGTTTATCAAGCAAGAAAAATAAATGAAAAAGACAAGCACAAAGGGTATAAATGCTTGCTTATAAAGTAGTTCCATAGAGTCAGTAGCCATATGAAATTTTAACATATTGGAACTTCAAATAACTATTGTATTATTTGAATAATGGTACAGTGTCATTTAGTGCACCCCAGAGGTTGTGGTGGGGGACAATCAAAAGGCATTAGAAACGATGTATTAATATTAAGTTGCTCCTGTAAGGACCCATATGCTACTAAGTATATGAAATAGGTACAGATAGTGTTAAAAACAAACAAGCCAACAAAATATTCTTAAAATGCACACACAGTTTGTAGAGTATGAACCCAGTCCCTGGCTCGAGTACCTTGGAATTCTCTTCCAGATGGAAGAGCAAGACTTTATTCAGACCTCTGTGGTGCTTTGGGAGAAATACAAAGTTATGGCAGCACCCCCGGCCTTCCCCTCCCTGCAAAACCCACACATCTAGACAAATGTATCACTTTGGTGAGATTGACTGCTTTGAAAAAAGCTCAAAATATACTATAGAATTGCCTGTTCTCATTTTCCATTCATTTCTCAAAGACCTATAATTCCCCCTCCTGGGACCTTTTCTAATATCCACAGTAAATTTCTGGCCATAATCTCCATTTCTTCCCTGCTGTGTAGGTAAGTAAGCCATTCAGTGGAGCCAAACAAAGCCCGATCTCTAGCTGTGTGTGGGAGAGCACAAAGAGAACTTTATGGTAGCACGTGGACCTAATGAGTGTCCTAGGAAAACAGGGATGTTCCAATGGAATCACACCTAAGTATAATTTATACCAAAAAAGCAAAGCCACTTTTTTTAGAATAAACTTAGATATTTGTCTTTATAAAACTAATATTTTGTAGAAATTTACATATTTGAAATAAAATATAATTATTCATGGAAAGAACAATAGATACATCTATAAGCAAATAATTTTTTTAATGTAAATGACATTAACTCAAGTTAGAAAAAGAAAATTGTATTAAGGTAAATATGTTTGTGGAAAATATAACGGGAAAGCATTATTATCCTATATTTATGATTTCAAATGGTGAAAGACTAGAATTCAGAGAGAGCTGGATTCAAATTCCAGTTCTCCCAGGTATAAGCCCTGTTGCTCCAGCTGGGTTCTTGTCTCTCTCACCCTCAGAACCTCCATGTCTAGAATCTAGATGATGCAATCTATTTGGGGGGCATTTGTGGTGAGTAGGGTTCAAGATGATCCCCAGATATACTGTCCTTTGATATTCATACATTGTCATACCTTGAAGGTATTCATACCTTATGTCATCTCCTCCCACATGGTACCAGAGTTAATCTGTATGACTAAAATAATAAATGACAGAAATGGTGATAAGTTGCTTCCAATATTAAGCTATAAAAATACAGAAATTTTTATCTTGGATTCTCTCTCTCATCACTTGCCCTAGAGGAAGGCATGTCATAAACATCCCTGTAAGAAAAGCCCATCTATCAAGGAACTGAAGCCCCCTACCAATGACAATGTCAGTGGGCTTTGAAGTGAATATTTCTGTCCTCTTCAAGTAATCAGAAACTGCAGCCCCACTCAAGAGCTTTACTGGAACCTCATGAGATATCCTGAGGCAAAAACCACACAGCTAAACCAGTTTCAGATTCCTGACCCTAAGAAACTGTGTCAGATTAATAAATGTTTGTTACTTTAAGCTACTAAATTTTAGGGTAATTTCTTACAATGTAATAGATAACTAATATGTTTAGTTTCAGAATTTAATGAGAATATATATTAGGCACTTACAACAGTGTTTTGGCATTTTTTACACAATAGATGTGTAACAAATTATTAGCTCCACCTCCTATTTTGTGATAATGACTATATCGTGTCTGTAGTCCTAGAGAAAATGTACTAATAAAAATTTTCAAAAATAAGCTTAGAATCCAAGTTTGATTCATGTGTACCTTCCTAAAATTGCCTAGTGTAGTTTTCTGAATATTGTAGCTTTTCAATGAGTGCTGAAGGAATAATAGATATTTGGCTAATGTTCTCGTGATATTAAAAATATAGATATTATGTGGCCAGTTTTAATGGCTTATAGTGTAAATGCTACTCATAAGCAAAAAAAAAATATATGAAGGTCTATTTGGATCTACAATGTTAACAGTTAAGAGAAATATGGATTAAGAACAAGAATATCCCCAATGTACTCTAGAGAGCCTTCTTAAAACAAGTTTTTAGAACCTCACAATTTAAAGTGTAAGGTTTAACTATTTTCTTATCACATAAACCCAACTCCTAATACCTTTATTCAGCTGTATCCAAAGTAAAGTGCCAACTACATGATATATAATAATCTTTGGTAATCTTTATAAATCCCCTAAACCTGCTGTGTGTGTAATTTCAAATTTATCAGGATATTGAAATGATCTGTTAGTTAATTTATCTCTTCCTCACCCCATACTATTTTAATTAAACACTCTATTTGTTCATACGCATCCCCATACTCCAAGCTTATCAATCGTCCTATTATCTCACATGCTTATACCTAATGCATGCACACATTATATACATGAAAACTGTTCACATATCAAACTGTGCTCTACTGATCCTAAAAAATAACTGAAAAATTTATAGAAAACAGTATGGCCCAGGAAAGAGTCAATGACTAAAATGCCTAAATAGGATTGCTAACTTATCTCTGCTTTGATCTGATAACCCTGCTCTGCATACATACAGGCAATCTTATGTCATTGAAAGTTTTCCTAAATGATCTAACCAATTTCCCATTTATAATCAACCTTTGAACCATGAGGGTCTAAGTCATGTCAGGATAAGAAAATGGCATATAATTGGGCTAACGCTCAGACAGATGATTTAGAGACAGCTCAGGAAAAAAACGGCAATCACATTAAACTTAATAATGCCTCAGACATAAAACTGAATAGAAAAATGTGTATAGCACTGTTTTTTCCCACAACAGAGAGAAATAAATAGGGTCAATTCTGAAGGCAAGTAATTTAAATGTTCCTATGTAAATACCAACAAGGGACTCAAGGAAGAAAGCTGCAAGAACAATACGAAAAATTAAAGTATAAATATTTTATATTATAATGTGAGAATAACAAGTACTAGTACCTTTAAAATGACTTGAGATTAACTGTTCAATTATTATTGTGTTTCTTAATTCTTTTGTTCTTTTATAGTGATTATTAATAAGTAAAAAAATGGAAAAAGCTATGTATTTGTTTGAGGAACAGCAATTTGAATAATATGAATTGGGAAATTGTAAAACAAATGGCTGGATGTAAAGAAAATCACATTAAAAAATATTAACGGCAGGGCAAAGTGAGCTAAATTTGGTGTCTTAATTCTGTAGTACAAAATAAAGAACTTGATTAAAAACAGACCTATGAGGGAAGAAGGAACGGCCCCAGTGAGTTATGCATAGAAAAACATCCACGTTGTTTCACACTATCTTTCTTTCTTTCTGAAATATAATTATCTTGGTGCTTCTGTCTTTTTTGCATGAATCACATTAACAGCCAGAGTGCTAAAGCATCAGTGTCTCAGAAAATTCATCAGCAAGACCATTAGGCCCAGAGCATTTTCCTTCTGAGGCAGCTTTACCATTTCTTATTTTAGGATGTTTAGCAACAAAGACTTGATTATTCATTCTTTGATTAGCACCTCAGTAGTGGACTCCTTCTTTCTCCTTTCTCCTATTCTCTCCATTCAAACTTTTGCTTACTATTTAAAGGCATAACAGTTCACCTCTTTCCTACCTACACCCACTCCTCTCTTGCACATCTCATGAGGTCTGGGGACAGCTTATTTTTGATGCATCTTCTCATTCCTTAGGGATTGGCAATTCAGCAGTGAACAAGAACAAATCTCTGCCCTCATAGAACTTACATATTAACAAAAAGTGGTATCTTTGACTTTACATTCCGTGAAATATTTTTTATTTTATCTGAACATACCTAACTTTGCCTCCTTTAAAAATGTATAATAAAAATTTTTGAATTGAAAAAACCTGTCCTAAGTCTTACAGAACCAGTGCACAGTTGAACTTGAACAAAGTAGTTGTTAGGGCATTCACACCCTGTGTAGTCAAAAATGCATATGTAATTTTGAATTTTATAAACTTTGAGTCCCCCAAAACTTAACTACTGATAGCCTACGGTTGAGCAGAAACATTATAGATAATATAAACAATTACCGCATTTTGCATGTTATACGTATCATATACTATATTCTTATAATAAAGTAAGCTAGAGAAAAGAAAATTGTTGTTTAAGAAAGCCATAAGGAAGAGAATGTTCTGAACTCAATTTGATTGAACACAAACAGTATCTTTATTTAAATACAATATAATTTATCTTCCTCTCAAAGCCAAACTGCTTCATAATTTCATTTTAGATTTATTATACTATTTCTACTATATATACACCTGAATTATCTTTTTTCTTCCATTTTTGTCAGATTTTTATTTCTTTAATGCTTCTTTTAAACTCTATTTTCCAATTGCTTTTGTTTACTCATCCAAACATTAATTTATTCAGTTAAGTTTTATATTTCTGCATTTATATAATTACTACTTGGCTATATTAGAGGGTAAAAATCCTGTTTATCTCAGGCTATTTTCTAAAATTCATCTCTTTTTAAGCTTACCTTCTCTATAAAATTTTCATTCATGTCATTTGAGTCATTGTATGTTGTCAACTTGGCATTCATTGCAACCCCTACTTTCTAAGTTCTCTTTTTCATTTAGAAGAGAAGGCAAGAACTACATTTCTAAAAATCTTTGGCTTATATGATTGCGGCCTTTAGTTTGTCAGTGACAGACACTTTTGTGGGGTTTGGAAGGCATACGTGAAGGCAAAGCCAGTATTCTGCAGAGGTAAATGTAGCCAGGTATGTGGGCATATGTGATACTCTAGTCTTCTCTTTGTGAGAGATCTAGAATTCTTGCTTAAGTTCTACAGTGTGTGATTTCAATAAATTTTGTTTTCCCTATGGCTTAAATTATAGGTCATATCTTCTCTTCTCCAGCATATTTGTCCTCATATGCTGTCTTTTCTTATTTGATAGCAAGAATGATTTTCTTTATTCACTTGAACTTTCCCATTTTTCATTTCATACTGAAGTATTGTGCTAATTACACTTGTGGTATGCTGTGGTCAATCAATACTTTTTGAATAACTTCTATGACATTGTATACAATAATATGAAGAATGAAGAAAGAAATGCTTGTTTTTATGTGTGTATCAGCTAGTAAAGACAGAGTACATGAAGAATTCCAATTATGATATTACTAAACATGTAATTAGAATAGAACACAAAAGGAGGAGCAGATTTGTCTGTTAGAAAAGCTTCAGGAAGGAAGTAATGTTTGAATATTTGTAAATGGCAAATAGACAATCACAAACTATTCAGCTCATCCTTACCTATGCATGTGACATGCAATTTTCTCTTACAAAAATGAGTAAATCTATATGACTATATTCCACCTACTGTATGCTTGGTATGGTGAGGAATATCCTAAACGCTGATCCATGAAGCATTAGCATTCTCACAACCTTGTCTCCAAGTTATGTCTGGATACATTTGTGGAGATTGAAAGGAATTTTGAATAAAAAAAAAGAAGATATTACCCAGAAAAATTCTGGCTACTTAATGATTTCTGATTATTCATAAAGGGAAGAGTAACTATATTTACACACACACACACACACACACACACACACATATATATATATTTTTTTTTTTAGATGTAAAGGAGTTGAGTTTATGTGTGTTAGACTCCTGTCTTATTTCTCAGATTATTTGCCATAATTTTATCACATAATTCATATTTTTTAATATTTTCATTTGGGGTTATAGTGGCATTTGTGGAGTGTCAAAGACACATCAGCTGCTTTCTCTCTATAGAACAAAGTTGCTTCTTCAGGCCATTTTCATAAAGTGTGAGGCCATCTTCAAGGCAAACAAGAGTAATTGTCCATTTAATTTGGCATTTTCTGGATCATTGGTTTCCGAAACCAAGGCCTTTCCAATTAAATTCAATGGCATTTGTATCCAAAAGATTTTCCTAGAGGATTGGTTTCCTTTTGTGGAGCTGAGTTTTGAACCAGCCAGTTGAAGTACGTTAGAGATGCAGGACAAACTCTATTCCAGACACACGACAGTCCTCTCAGCTTCCTTCTCCATCCAATGCCCTGATTCTCAGAGCCAGTGATTGAGTCACATCCTTCCTTTACACACAGAAAACAGTAGTCTGAAAAAAATCTCAAAATGTCCATGTAGTGGCATGAAGGCATGTGCACCCCCTCATTATCTAAAAATTATATATGTTATATGATACATAATTATAATAATGTAATTTTATGTTGATAATTATACATTGTGATATATAATCAATAATTATAATACTATATCATATTATAAATAATTTTATTATATATTATATATAAGAGATCTAAAAGAAATAATATATTATACATACTATAGATGACATATACAATTATGTCACATATTATAATATAATTCATATACTGATAGGTAATTATGTTATTAATATATTTATATAACACACTATATAATATAATACGTATTTTTCATTTAATTATGAGATCCTAAGGAAATCATGAATATGTTGAAGAAAAGGTCTTCATTTAACAAGTTAATTATAAATGCATAATATATGTAACATTTTTTAAATTTGATGCTTGAATTGACTTAACTTATTTAATGAATAAATTGAAAACCTAAGATCTGTTTTATTAGGGTTTAATTATCCAATTTTAGTTCTTATTTTAATCATATAATAATGAAGCCTAGATTTGTCTCTACATTACTCTGGGTAGATACAAAAAATAATTATAGTACCCATAAGAAAAGTCACATATGTTTATTATCAAAATTATCTTATTTGGTTACATTATAAAATACATTTCTTAATGTTTAATTTCTTTCTAACAGTATAGGAAGAAATTTTCTGTAATGTCTTCTTGTCAATTTATACTTTAATATAATATTTTCTATATATACACAAGCCTCATGATATTTCAACATTTCACAAAGATGACAACATGTAACTATAAAAAAGATGGCATAGACTATAATGAACCTAAGTTGCAAACTGTAAAAGATAAGATAGCAAATATATAAACCATGAAGCATAAGTCACAATTATGTATATAGTGATAGGACAACATTACATAATTTTTATCAATATGGATGATAGCTCATAAAATGGTCTACTATTACCCTAAACTCCTCTACTTACCCTACCTTTCTTCCTCTGGTGTTAAATGAGAAAATGAATTATAAATTAGTGATGTGGTGTTATATTCTGATGCCTTCCTCCCATAAACAAATGCAATGCCATTGAAGTAATATACTATCCAAATAATTAATTTCATGTAATTAGTTTTGTACTTGCTATATGCTTTGAACTGTATTAGTTATATTGGGTAAACAGCTACTGTCTTCAAGGAACTAATTATTTCATGTTTAGCAAATAAGAAGAAAATGATTAAAAGTACATAAAATAAGGTATAAAATAAAAATATGAAAATAATATTAATAATAGACTACACAGGATGCGAACAGATGATTCAAAAAAGAAAGATTACATAAGATAAAAAATATGACAGGTAAAATATAGTGATAGTTAACTTTCACGAAATAATGCTTCCATTAGATTGGTGGTAAAATAAAATTTAGTAAGCTTTCAAGTGGTAACATTTTATAATATACATCATAAGTCTTTGTAATAGTTACATCCTTTGACCTAGTAATTCTACTCTGAGTAAATAAATTAACCAGAGAGGCATTCAGATTTAATTTATAAGGTTGAACACTGTAGCATTATTTAGAATAGGGAAACAATTTAAAACAATGTATATATTGTTAAAAGAATATAGTATTTTATCAAGGAAAGTAGTACATGGGAATGAAAAATAACATTTAAAAATATGTACTTAATTATGTAGAATGTTGTTATATAAAAAGAAAGTTACCTAATCACATATGGAATAGGAACTCAATTGTATAAATATTGAAAAAGGAAATAATAATTGTGTTGGTTGGATTTCCCCAAGTCTCCAACTTGAAAATAAATGCTGCAGAAAGCGTTGTAAATTTGATTTCTTTTGATAAGTACTTGTTATTAATTAAGAATAGTTTTAAAATAGCAAAATTTAAACATTTTCAAATACTGCCCCCTCCCCTCTACCTGCCTTATCTCTGTTGCATGAATACAACAATGAATGATAAAAGTGGTAAGAATTTGGGGGGCTTCACTGTCCACTAATGTTCTGTGTGGCTTTTAGCAAACCACACAAGCACTCTGATTTTCTTTAATAGTGAAATGAAATCAATGTCGTCTGACCCAATCCCAACCCATATCCAAAATACTATGAGGAGTGTATGCAACAATGCACATGAAGAGAAAGGCTATACAGACACTAATTTACTATTTATATTATGTCTCTTTCTTCTCTTCATATATCTTCATTATTCACTTTGTTCTCTTTCCTTCATTTTGCCAAAATTATTACTAAATAAAAGACTGACTAAAAAGAAACCAAGAATTCCCTTCCTCTTCCACTGGAAAGATGAGACAACACTAAAATTTTAAAACCTTGCAATTCCCTGCTGGAGGAAAAAAAATCCTTCTATTTCTCCTACTCTAATTCCTTATCTAAACCCCAGTGTAAAGGGAGTAGATCATTTGGAATATTCTTTTTAAAATGATGCCCAACAGCACCCTAGTTCTAGAGAGGATGTTTAAACATAAGAATATTTGTGTGCATTTCTATTTTGAAGAAGAAAAATATGTTTATCATGTGTCAAAAGTTGTTTATTCAAATAACTCCTTTGCATCATATATATAGTATATAGCCAATAGAAAATTCTTATTAAACAATTTGGCCTTTGAAGCACTTCTTTACAAACATAATTTTATGTTCCTTTTTAAAACAAATATATTAGCTTGTATTTCTCTAAAACTGAATTTGCACATCTGAGACATGTTTTACAAAATGTTTCACTGACTCAGAAGTTTTGCAAACAATTCAGATTGAGTTTTGTTTTTGTTTCTATTACTCTAAAAAGTAGAACAGTATTTGATTTCATTACTTTAGAAACATAGAGCAATAAAACCTCTAGAGACAAAACAATTTATCCCACAAAATTTGCCTTTTTAAAAAAGAATGTCAAGAAATTTTTATAGATTCTTTTTATAAGAAAACAATTTTCATCAAATATGGATCAATTACATTTTGGGTATGAAATTGATGACCAATTATATTTCTCTTATCATCTTTTTCTGGTTACCTGTTTTAATTACAGCCTTTCTCAAGAGTTAAATTTTTCTTTTTCAATTTCTTTCCCCTTAAGAAAACATTTGCAACTAAAATAAATACACTGACCAGGGAGTCTCAAACCAATTAACTGCCCTACTTAAGGAAATCCATCTTAGTTTTTGCAGCTGAAACAACAACAGAAATGATGTGATAAAATGAAACATAAATGGAGAGATTTTATGACCATGCGCAACTATATTAATTCTTTTTCATGATTTCTTATGAGAATAGAGCACAGCAGGACTCTATTTAATTAGACTAAAAGGTAGTGTAACCCAGTAGGTTATACATGCATTAACTGAATCAAATATTACTTAAAGTATTATATAAACTTATTTTAATGCTAGATTTTGGTTCTATAAAAATGTATTCAATATCCATTATATGCCAGAAAATGCTGTAGTCTTGACACTTCATTATTGACAAGATAAAGCACAGCTTCTGGATATGTTGCAGCATGTCTAAAGAAAAGGCGCATAATAAGCTGAAATTTCAGCTTTAATTACCAATGTTTGCTACTTACAGCCCAGATTTGCTAAGTAATTGTCACATTCTCAATGTGTACCTCTTATAAGGACCAGGTTCGATGTTATTTCTTCCTTCTAGAATTCTAAAGCCATATAATTTATAATCATATATACATCTATATGCTATCTTTGGTTGGTAAATATAAAATATAATTTCTCTAGATATTTTATTGTATGTTATAAGAAATAACTTTATTGTATATACTTCAAATCTCAGAATTCTTTTAAGATTTTCATATAAATTACATGAAATATTTTTGACCACCTACTATGTCAGATACACAGGAGGCATTGTCCCCACTTTCCTTCTAGTAAATTATTGAAGACAAAAGTAAAGCTAGATCTTCTAGGTAAACGGTGGCTTAATTCCATCCTTATTTTCCTTGAGGAAAGGCATTCTGTCAAAAGAAGTAGTAAAAGCTTGGATAATTCCAATCTTTCTACCTTGCATGTAGTTCATAAACATTAAAGACAATAATTACAAGCAAATGTTCTTTTAATTTTTCGTCTTCTTTTTCTTTCTTATGATTTTAAACCATTAAAATGTGACACACACACCTTACCCAAATCACATTAAACCTAGAAACCCAGGTCTCTTGAACTGGGAGCTATATCCATAAAAACAGTGATGCTTCTTTATCAAATGCCTTAATCAAACATGGTTATATTTTCAAACTTTTTAAAATTAATTGAATCCAAAACATCTCACGTTGTTGCACAAACCATTCATTATTTTCATTTAAAAAATTCAGTCACTTAAAAGACTGGGAGGATTGTTGGAAGTGAAAGGCTTTATCATGTCATTTCTTGCATGCATTAAAGATGTATTTACATGAATTTAAAAGTTGGCATCAATTTTGCATAGCTTTTAGAGTTTCACGTATTAAACACATTAGATATATTTAATCAACAACCTTAAATCCGTGGTAGAATAAGAGGCTCCTCCAATCCACAAAAAGTAAGTTGTTTATGTAGTGGTAGACAAGGTTCTGTTTCAATCCAGTTTAGTAGTAGTATGCCATCTTTTCCATGCAATAGTAAAGCACCAGCTGTCAAAAACCCTTACAGATTGGGATTTTATGCTTTGCTTCAATTACTAACAATTGATTTTAAACTGTAAAGAATAATTTTATGCTTGATCATAAAGAAAATGTGTCACCGTACAATATAGAAAATCCACTTGAGGAAAACACCCAATCCCATTTTTGTTGTTGTAAAATTTATCCTTATGACTTCTCTATGCTGGATAACTCTCTTTTAAACTATGCTTTTAATTTACCTCTTGAGAAGCCAAGAATAGCCTCTTCCTTAGAATGTGGTCGGTCTATGAAAATGTATACACTGTTTAAGGCTATAGTTGGCACACATATTCAAACTGCATTAGACTTAATATCCATTTGGTAGTTGTGAGGCTGTGCCCTTTGAATATCTGATTTTGGCAAAGTAGGGGATTTTTTAAAATAATAGGAATACACTGTGATCTATCCAATTATGATATTTCCTCTGAACACTGAGTCATGTGTGGCAGGGTTTTCCCAGAATTATTTTTGTTAAAAAAAAAAAAGACACATTGTTACCAAACATTTTCTCCCAATCTTGAACTGCTGTATATTTCTGACAAGATGTTATACAACTAATAAAGACATACAATATAGATAATCTCTCTTTAATTAGGAGACTCCTAATTAAATCTAAGCAGTTTCCTTATTTTTGTAAAGACTGCTGTGCTGTAACATAAGTATGTTGAGATTGCTTCTGTGATTTCACTATCCTATTATAAGAAGACAAAATCAAAACCCCTGAAATACAAGATCCTTAGAAGTCAAGTTGAGTATATCAAAATATTACAAACTTCTTGTAAATGACAGATCTGTTAAAACCATGTCTTTAGAAGAATTCCATCAGTTGATTTTCTGATGTGCAGCCTCTATGAGAAACACAACCTCATTGTAAGATTTTTTACCTTTTTACAAAATTCCACAGATTGAGATTTTCTTCAAACAGAAAGTCAAGTCAACTCTCCCCTGTAGCAAAAGATTCTATGAGCGTGAAAAATATATAGGCTATCTTGAGTTCAAAGGGTGACTCTACAATAAATTCTGAAGACTATTTTCCAAAGTGCTTCCATTCTGGATGTTACCATGTGAGACAATTGAATTAAATTGACTACTATTTAGTTCAAAAAGCAACACTAAGTCCAGTTTCAGTGCACACTCCCTCTCTCTCTTCCATGTAGCACCTATGAGAGCTAATAGCAGCTGTAGAAATTACCTTTGAGAAATACCCATTTGTGGATGTCAAAATATGTTTCTGTGCTGTAGATTTTAAGGCTCAATTCAATAAAAAGCCCCAAGAGAGTCTGTAAACTCAAAGTGAATTCTGCATGTAAGGCATGGTTATTTGAATTCAAATAAGTATGCTTGTTTGAATCTCTAGATAGAATATTTTCATAGGGAACAAAAATTTGCCATAAGTTTAGTATTTACTTTGTTTGTCCTTCATAATGAAAACAAAAGTTTTAAAAGCTTTTTAGAGTATAGTTTGGGAAGAAAGGAGATTACAAAACGTTAATGGTCCTTTTAAGAAAGTTGAGTAAACAGCATATGTAATTATTTTGTAGGGAAATGCTGCTAATTAAAACAAAATCATTCTATTAGTGCACACACCTGCTGCTACACTAACAGTCCATTTCTTGCTGAAGAACTTAATTCTGGAACAGGGATGAATCTCCTGTTCATCTCCTTAAGGAATGCCCACTTCAAATCCTGCCTTAGTCTTGCCTATGTTGATTACTGAGTTCTTTTAGCATAATCATGGCAGGGTACAAAAGGGAAATGCATAGTCTTATTATATTTGTCTCTCCAGACCTTATAGTCTTGTTTTGTTGTTTTTTTTTTCTGGATAGAAAAGAAATAAAAATCAATCTTTTTTCAAAATAATCAGAATCAAGTTATCCCTGGTCTCAGGTCACAGAATTTTCTTAAAGATCTCAAAGCACAGCCATAGTATCTTAGTCAACATAGGAGAAGAATAAATCAAACACACTATTCCTTTTATCTGGAGGAATAGTCACTTGGTATTTTATTTAACAATATTTTTAAAACTATTGTTTTTCTTGAAATCTTTACCATATGAAATGAGATTATTTTCCCATATTTGTCCAATATCATGCCCTATTTACCCATATTTTAAAAATTAATGTACACAATTTTTTTGCTTTACTATCAAAAACAGTAATAAAACAATAAGAAAATAATAAAAGAGTTGAAATATATTAAAGCATTGATTCTATACCAATCACTTTGAAAAATATTTTGTTTGTAAGCATATCAATTTGAAAATTTGTTTTTTCTGTCAATATAATCATATTCATTTTCATTCATTCATATAAAAGTCAAAAACTCACAAGCACATTTCTCAATTTATAGCCAATTCCTGGCATCAGTGCTATTAATAATTTATTCCCTCTTATAATATATAACTAGAGCACATATTGGATTTTTTATTACATAGTAAACTATAAGTAAAATTGAAATTACTCATATTTTCACTGCCTTGTTATACTGTATTCTATGGTTAGTCAAACAGTATGGAAAAGTCAAACAGTATGGAAAAGTACAAAATGAAAAGAGAGAGCCTCTTCCCAATTCCTTAATGTTAGGTAATCAAAATATCAGTAATTCTTCCTACCTTCGCATATCTACAAATATGTATCTTTAAAATGTATTTTATTTAATTGTATCTTTTTTAAATCAGCAAATGAAAATCTATGTTATTCATGCAATAACAAGAATAGTATCCTATAATTTTATAGAGTATTTAGTTAAATAGTTGCTTACTAATAGTCACTTTGCCTTCAGGCTTTATTATCACCAAACTGCTGCAATGGTCACATGGCCAACTATGCAGTGGGTATCATTGTCATTCTCATTTCACAGAGGAGGAAAGGAAGGTACAGGGCATTTCAGTAGATTTCCAAGGATCACTCATTTGCCTTGTGGGGTCAATTAAGGCTGACTCCAAATTCCAGGCTCTTAAACACAACTGTATGAACTTCTACTAGGCAAAGTGGCTCTACTGATGTCTCTGGTGTCCAATGCTTTAAGATAAGCCCTAAGTTCATAAGTTCTAGAGATTTTTATAAATAAGATTATATATATAACCATTTGTCTGTAACTCAACAAATATCATATACTCCTTATCTACTTAGAATAAATAGAATAGATTCCTGTAATTTTATGCTGAAGAATGAGACTCCAGAATCAAGATGCTTTTGTTTTATAATGACATTAATGAATTTATGGAAATCTCAATGTAGGCCTAGAGTTGAGAGTACAGAGTTGAGTGGATCTTTAAAATAAGAGAAATTGAATTTGAGAGAGATGGTATCCAAGGGAAGAGAAGACCAAGTGATATGGCAGGGATTTGGAGCTTATGGAGAAATAGAAAGATTCCAAACAGTGCATAGTACAATAGCAAGATCACCTTGTAGATGAAGGAAATATATTCATTTTAGATTATGCACACACACATGCACACACACTCACAGACACACACACACACACACATGAATTTTCATTGTTAAGAAATCTTGGAAAGAAGGCAAAATTTCATGTGTGGGTTGGCAAGAGTAAAGGAATAAAGATAGTCACAGTAAAAGCAGTACAAATGCAAGAGATTTCAGTGACACTGGAAACTTAATGGTATAAGGAGATAATAAAAGTAACTGTTCCCCCACAACAACACACACACACATCCTAGAATTTGAAGAAATTTTCTGGAGAATGTTAGATTTCCTACAGAATCTGAAAAAGGAGAACTCTTGAAATTTATATGATTACCTAGAAACAAGTTGGCCTCTGCTGATATCTGATTAAGCAAAAGGATTTAAGGAGCAGTCAAAAAAAAAAAAAAGAGTTGTAAAAAAGATACTGAAAAATAATCCCTGCTAGGGAGGAGGTGCATTTGGGGGGAAGACAGGACAGAGAAAGAGGTCAGCTAAGTACTTCCAACATCACTCTCCTTTATTAATATTTTTGACATAAATTCAGAAAAATGAAACTATGAAAAATATAGAAAAATAGTATGAAGAATTACCAGACACCCTTGTTCCAGACTCAAAAAATATTAACATTTAATTACAACTTTTATTTATTCATTCTTTTCTCTCACTGTCATGATATGTATCCATCCATCCATCCATCCATCCATCTATATTTCTATCTATTGATAACTTAACATATAAAAATAGATTTATATATTGTAATATATGTGTGTATATACATTTCCCTGAACTATTGAAGAGTAATTTGCAGGTAGGATATTCTTTTATTCTTTCCCCTCAAAATATTTAGTATATATTTCCTATATACAAGAAATAATATTCCACAATCTTTACGATGACCAAACTTAACATTGATTCAATACCATTATCTATTCTTAAATGTGATAAAAGGATTCTGTTACTGGTCAGAAACTAATTATTTTAGGTTTTGCAGACCATATGGCTGCAACTGCTCAGTTGCTTTTGCAATGCAAAGGCAGCCAGAGAAAATCTATAAATGAAAAGGCATGGCTGTGTTCAATATTAATTTATTTTCCAAAACAAGTAGTAGGATAGCTTGCTTATGGATTATGTTTGCTGACCCCTGATCTAATATACAGACATTATTCAGATGTTTCTAATTGTCTACATAATGTCATTTATAACAAAAGAAAACTTAAGGTCGCATGTTGCATTCAGTTGTCATGCCTTCTTAGTCACATTTAATCTTGAACTGTTCTTTTATTTTTAATATGTTTAAAGACTACTACTGGCCAATTATTTTGTAGAATGTTCCTATAATTAGATTTATCTGATAATTCTTTTTGACTAAATTTAAGATAATGATTTTTGTGCTGTATATTATGGAAGTGATGATGAATATTCTAAACATATCATGTCAGTAGCACATGCTGTTGATTAACGCAATACATCACCTGCAGCCTTGACAATTTGGCTAAAGGGCTGTGTGCTGGATTTCTTCAATCTAAAGTTACTACTGTATATTTCATAATTAGTAAATGTTTTGTTGGAATCTACTCTGAGAATATATAAATATTCTATGAGACCTCAAGCTTTTACTTACTAGTTTCAGAATTTATTCATGATTCTCCTCTGAATCAATCATCATGGTAGTTGACAAATGGTGATTTTCTAATTGTGTCATTTCTGCTACATCTATCGATTGGCTTTCTATTGCAATGAAAACCATTTCCGTTTGTTTGTTGTGGATTCTTACTCTATTAAATGTATTAAAATAACTTAATATCATTATTTGCTTTGATTGTCAAATTATCCCAGATTTGAATTTTTAGAATCTCTTCAAACTGTCTCCTAAGTCTTTTTGATCATACATTGAGAACTGCTGTACTTTTTGGCACATCAAGATTATCCTTATCAGCTCCAGACTTGGAATCAGTCATTCACTGCTGTCCTCAACTGGGATGGGCCTCAGAGCTTCATGCACCTCCTACCCCCTGCTACCTCCACCACGCCATTAGTAGAAAAATTGTCTTCCATGAAATTTAGAAAATGAGAGGGGGAGGACACACAGCAGCAGGAGCTGAGTGAGGTGGCGAGCAAGTGAGCAAGCATAGTCACAGCCTCTCCCCATCGCTTGTATCACCGCCTGAGCTCTGCCTATCCCCCCTAGAACCTCCCCAGTGGAAATATTGTCTTCCATGAAACTAGTCTCTGGTGCTAAAAGGGTTGGGGACCGCAGCTTTAAGAGACCTTGGTTATTTTAGGGGAGAATGGTATTTAGACCAAGATATGAAATCAGGTATTGCCATTGCTACCTGGGAAATATAACACACATGCATACATATGCATATATACACCCACGTATACACACAAATACAGATACACATTTATTACCTATTTCTATATCTATCTACACACATATATATTACACCCCAAGAGTTCACACTGACATCTTTTAAGTCCAACTCAAGACAGTAGCATTTATTCTATCGTTCTCCCTCCCATGTTAACTCTGATAGGAGAAAGCTGGCTCTCATTATCCATGATATATTTACTTGTTTTATTATTTTCCCAATCCTGGAATATATAAAAGTAGTTTTGGGATTGCTAATATATACCTCTGATAAAAAAAGGAACTACTAATTTAAGTTTAACATTTGATTAGAATTATTTCTTACTGTAGCCTAAGGACACGTAGTCCAAAAAATGCTTCAAAATTACCTGAGGTAGTTCTTCCTTCATGCTACCACTTCCATATGGTTATATTCATTTGTTTCCATTTATTTTTAATTGTGAAGTTCCTCTTTATCTTTGGTGATTTTATTTTTTTATACTTTTAGAGTATTTGAAACATTATCATGACACTTTCAAAAGTCAGGACTGTACCAGAAAGTACATCCAGCAAGTATTCATCTCCTCCCTCCATTCCTCTCTCCTTTCCACCACATCTCACCCCCATGCCCTGTAACTGACCAATCCCATTGTTCATTGGTTTATCCTTCCAGTATTTATTTTTGCTCAAATAAGCATACACATATGTTTATTTTTAGTTTTTATTTTTCCTTTTTTCATAATAAAAGTATGGGTAATTTATCATATTTTCCTTTCTTCACTTAACAATCTGACATGAGAATCATTCCATATCAGTTTATTAAAGTCTGTCTTATTCTTTTTTTACAGCTATTAGTACTCTAATTTTAGATCCATCATAATGTATTACCTAGGTATAGGCATTTAGGTTGTTTCTAATATTTTGCATTTACTATCAAAGCTACAATAAACAACCTTCTGCACGTACATTTTCACTGTCAGAGGTATAGCTTTAGGATGAGTTCTTAGAAGCAGAATTACAGGGTCAAAGGACAAATACACATTGCAGTTTCTCTTCTTTCTATACAGAGATATTATTTTTCCTGTTCAGCGGAAGTGGTGCCAACTCTTCTTTGACTTAATCAGTTCAGTATTGGGCTTATAATAAGAGTATAGCACATATTTACTGAATGAGTAAAATTTGGCCAGGTATGGGGAATTTAATGAGAAATAAATCTATTTAGCCTAACATCCTGGAAAAGATCATCTTTTTAAGATAATCTCCTGAAGGAGAAATAATGACATGGATTTCACAGAAAAACACCAAAGGAGACAAAGTTTTGGAGGTGACCAGGCTCCGCTACCAACAGCAAGAGAGCCCATAAACACGCTCTGAACAGAAACAGGAAACAAGGGATGGAGAAGTCACTGGGTTCTATGGGAGCCCGTGTGAGTAATATGTGGAACAAAGATCTGCAGATATAAAACACCACACACAAAATCACCTACTAGGCTGGGCATGGTAGCTCACACTGGTAATCCTAGCACTCTGGGAGGTCAAGGTGGGAGGATTGCTCCAGGTCAGGAGTTTGAGACCAGCCTGAGCAAGAGTGAGACCCGGTCTCTACTGAAAATAGAAAGAAATTAGTTGACCAACTAAAAATATTTAGAAAAAATTAGCTGGGCATGTTGGCACATGCCTGTAGTCCCAGCTACTCAGGAGGCTGTGGCAGAAGGATTGCCTGAATCCAGGAGTTTGAGGTTGCTGTGAGCTAGGCAGAAGCCACGGCACTGTAGCCCAGGCAACTCTGTCTCAAAAAAAAAAAAAAAAAATCACCTACTGAAATTAAATGCTTTGCAGATGTTAAACTCAGGCTCCAGAGAATACAATAACAGATTATATAAATTTCTGACAATTCATTTGAGAAAAAAAAATAAAGAGGTTTGGAGTCCATTTGAATGGATTTTGTGCCCTTTCTCCAAGGAAAAATAATTAAAGTGGTATGAAAACCAGTCTTAAAAGCCTGTTACCTCTTCTCCAAGAGAAATCTACAGAATTATAATGCTTCTATGAACTCTCAAGACAGCAGTGTGTGAATTCAACACAAGCTTGTACTCAGCTCTAAAACATCTATTACAAGCTTCTCCCTTCCATCTCTTTTCAGGCTTAGTTCAGATTCAGAAAAAAGTGAATAATTCATAAGCTCAAATGTTTTCCCCATTATGCTGAGTAACACCACAGTGAAGCTGCTGCTTATTTTGGCAACTACATATAGCTAACAAGCTTCTCTCCGACCTTGTACTATTTCTTTTTAATAAGGTGTTTGTCCTTTTTTTACAGGTATACTACCATTCATTTGAATTAACATTCTATTATATAATAGTGCATCAATTAGATTAAATCTACTTTTAGATTAACTCAAAGAGCCAAAACTCAAATAGGAGATATTAATCTAAAAGGGAAAATTTGCTACCTTAAAGTCTAGCTGTAGGAAGACAGCCAGTCACTCCTCAGATCATTATAGTAATAAAAGGACATCAGATTTAGCAGTTTATTTTTAACAGATTTTTGATTACAAAAAAGTATACATATTTAGAGTGTAAAAGTATACAATTTGATGTATTTGGACATATACAAACACCCATGATTCCATCACAATTGTGGTAATACACATATCCCCCACCTCCCAAAGTTTTCTTGTGTCACTTTGTTTTTGTTCTTTTGTGATAAGAACTCTTAACATGAAATCTACCCTCTCAACAAACTTTGAAGTGCACAATGTTGTGTTGTTAACCATAGGTAATGAGATGTACTACAGATCTCTAGAATTTTTCGTCTAGAATAACTGAAACTTTATACCCATTGGGCAACAACTACCCATTTCCCCCACCTCCCTGCCTCTGGTAACCATTATTGTATTCTTTACTTCTATGACTTTCTCGACTATATGTACCTCATATAAGTGAAATCATGCTGTAATTGTTCTGTGGTGGGCTTATTTTGCTCAGCATAATGTAATTAAGATTCATCCATGTTGTCACAAATTATAGAATTGCTTTCTTTTTAGTATAGACTGAATAATATTCCATGTTATATATATATACCATATTTTTTTGTCTACTTTCTGATCAATTGACATTTCATTGTTTCTGTACCTTGGATATTGTAAATAATGCTTCAATGGACATGGGAGTTCAGATATCTCTTTGAGATCTTGATATCAATTCTTTTGTAGATATACCCAGAAGTGGGATTGCTAGATAAAATGGTAGTTCTATTTTTACTTTCTGAGGAACATCCATACTGTTTTCCCAGCTGCTGCATCATTTTACATTCTCAGCATCAGTGTACAAAGGTTCAAATTTTTCCACATACTTATTAATACTAGTTATCTTTTAATTTGTTGGTAACAGCCATCCTAACAGGTGTATGTTAGTCACAGTACTGCAGAAGAACAGAACAAAGAGAACAAATATAAATGTAATATAGGTTTAGTCCATTCCAGTTGCTATAACAAAATACTTTAGACTGGGTAATTTATAAAACCACAGAAATTTATTGCTCATAGTTCTGGGGGCTGGAAAGTAAAAGATGAAGTCACCAATGGATTTAGTGCCTGGTGATGCTCATTCTTTGCTTCAAAGAAGGCACTTTTCACTGTGCTCCAAATGGCAGGAAGACAAAAGGGCTCCCTCAAGTGTCTTTTATAATAACACTAATTCCTTCATAAGATCAAAGTCCTCATTATCTAATCATCTTCCAAATGTGCCACCTCTTTATACCACCACATTGGGTATTAGATTTCAGCACGTGAATCAACTCAAAATGAATGAAAGATTTAAATATAAGACCCCAAACTGTAAAACTACTAGAAGAAAACATAGGTGGAAGGCTTCTTGACATTGGTTTGTGAAATGGTTTCTTGGATATGACACCAAAAGCACAGCAACTAAAGCAAAAATGGACAAGTGAGACTATATCAAATTGAAAGGCTTCGGCACAGTGGAGGAAATAAAAGAATGAAAAGGAAACCTATAGAATGGGAGAAAATATTTGCAAACCATATCTCTGGTAAGTAATTAACTTCCAAAATACATAAGGAAATACTACAACTCAATGGCAAACCAACAAATGAATCAATTATAAAATGGACAAAGAACTTGAATAGACATCTCTCCAAACAACACATATAAGTAGCCAAGAGATATATGAAAAGATGCTCCACATCATTAACTATCGGTAAAATACAAATCAACATTACAAAGTTTGTTACTCTTTCAGGCCAAGGTCTAAAGGTGTATGTTGAAAAATCATAAGCGCTTTATTTTTAAGTACTTAAATGTATTAATATGCTCTTCTATTAATTTCATGATTTTTCTTGACAGTCTTTGTCATAATAACATATTGCAAGTAATATTGCTTGTCTTGTCCCTTTACATTTATAAATATTTATTAGGTACTCATCATGTGCTACTTGCCTCAGATGCATTATTTAATTAATAATCTTAAAATCCCTGACATGGTTGCTATCATTATCTGCATTTTACAGGTGTGGAAATTGAGGCACAGAGAGGTATAGTAGCTACCTCATGATGACAAAACTAAAAGATGGCAGAATTGGAATTTCAATGTGATATCAGGGCCCATCTTAAATATCTATACAGATTAGTTACCCTATCTTGTCATTTGATAATGATGTTAAACTCATCATGATTTTTTTTTTTACTAAGCCAAACTATGATAGTACAATACTGTGTTAGAACAACTTAAACATCACTCTCAATATTTCCCTTACAGAAATTAAATAACAGTTGGATTTAAGAGGTAAAACTGGTATTCTCTGTGTACTGTTCATTATCAAAAGGCCTAATTTATAAAATTCCCAAATATAAATTTTTCTGTATATCCCTCTTTTAAAACATTCCACATTTTATAAGAGTTTACATGAGTTCATAGTACACACCAAGCACTCAGCTATGCACTATGAGTTATGTCATTTAGCCCTTATCACTGTCTAAACTCTAGATATATTTATTTAGCTGCTTACTTGACAATAACACTTGAGTGGCCTCTAGTCACTTTTAATTGTGCATATCCAATATAAGAGATTTTCCTCTTCTTCAACAACCTGTTTTTTTCTACTCGTCTTCATCTCAGAATCCTGTAGCAACATTTGTCAATATCTCAGGGTAATAGCCCAGGGGTCAGACTTGAGTGTGTCCTTTCCCTTGTCTCCAACATCCAATTCAATGTCCAGTCCCATAAATTCAAATCCCTAAAATGTATCTCAAATCCAAGCACTTCCCTCTACTTTTATTACCACTACCTTAATTCCCATTCCATTATCTCTTTTTTATCTATTGATTTTCATCATTACCAGTTTCTTTACCTCTAATCTTACTCCTTCATTCCAAGGTAGTGTAAGTGGGCTTCCAAAAACATCTATCATATTGTATTTATTTCTTACTTTACTCTTCCTCTCATCTTAAATTGAACCCCAAAGTCTTTACCAAAGCCCCTGTCTAACCTTCCAATCTTATTTCCCATAACTCTCAGCCTTTGATTATTTCCCCCACCCATAATGTCCATCTTTCATTTCCTTGAATTTTCCAAGATTTTTCTCAGCACAGGAACATTTTATATGCTCTTAGTTTGATGTGAAACACTTTTCCCTCAAGCTTGTCATATAAAAGACATTCTTTTGTTTGCTCAAATGTCACCTTCTCAGAGGGCCTTCCATTATGGTTCTACCTAAAATAATCTCCTTTATTCCCTGTCTATCAAAGCATAGTACATATCACACTCTAGATATATATTGTTTATTTGTTTGTTTACTGGCTATCATCATAAACTAAAAGGCAAGCTATAAGAGAGAAGGGACATTGCTTATAAGCATGTACAACACAAGTTAGGTATTAATAAATAGTGGTTCAATGGATAAATACATGGAACTTCACAACTGGTCTATGAGATACAAGTTATTATAACTCATTTAGGGAGCTAAGAAAATCAAGGCTCAGAAAATTCCAGAAAATTTCTGATGGTCATAAATCTAGTAGATGACAGTGTTGTGATTCAGACACAGTTCTGGATGACTCCAGAGTCCATCTCTGACCATGTTAATCATATGTTGTGCTTAAATTTATTCTGTCCCTATAATAAAGGACATTCAGCTGGTATTTTTCAGATAGCCTCAAGCTGGGCTTACACTTGACCTGTAAATCAGTTTTAAGAGGTAAGACTATTATGCTAATATGGTTTAATAAACCCTTGAGATCAAAGCCTGCTATTTTGAGTGTCAATTAAAGTCTAGAATGAGCTGGTGATGTCACCACTTCTCTTCCAGCTGAGTAGAGAGTTCTGGAATGGCCAATTTATTTCCCAGGTCATTAGTAATCTGGGCAGCTTGGGCCTGCAGGTAGCACTGATAGATCTACTTGTCACAATAATGAGTCACTTTCTTAGAGTAGCACAGATTATGGGGAAAGTGTTTTTCCACTAAATCCTTAGGGAAACAAATTTTTAGAGGATACACAATATATCATTCCAGGTTATAATAAATCTTTTACCACAACAAAATACCATAGCATTTGGCTAGCTACACAGCTGCATTTATACTCTTATCAAAGATGGAATAATTTGTCAACAAGGACTACATATAGAAGTCTTATTAAAATGGTATAAATTCCAGAATGTTCAGGGTATTTTTTTTAACAACTCCTAGAAAATGTTACTCTTTATTTCAAGCCATCCATTTGGTTAATCTTCTGATGTCTAATTTTAGATATTTATTGGCTAGGTTCTATAGAAGTTTTTAGAAAATTATATACATACACACACACACATATGAGAAAATAAGTGATGTGAAATGATGGTGAAAAGAAGTAATCTTGAATTTTTCCACTTCCAATAATTTTCACCAGTTCAGAAAGGTAGTATTCATAGATTAGCTCAAGGGTCCTGGATTTATTCTCCACTCTATTTGTACACAGTTTCTTTTTTTTTTTTTTTTGAGACAGAGTCTCACTCCATTGCCCATTGCCCATTGCCCTGAGTAGAGTGCCATGGCGTCAGCCTTGCCTCACTAGTAGCTGGGACTACAGGTGCACACCACGACGCTGGCTAATTAAAAAAAAAAAAAAAAATTAACAGATCCAGGGTCTTGCTCTTGCTCGAGTTGGTCTTGAACTCCCGACCCCAAGTGATCCTCCTGCCTCGGCCTCCCAGAGTGATAGGATTACAGGCGTGAGCCACTGCGCCTGGCCTGTACACAGTTTCTAATCTTGAACAAGCAATAACTAACGTAGGAATTAAATACTTCAATTATAAAAGTGACAGATAAGAACATGACTCTCTTTCAAATCAATATGCATTTTCTGTTATTTTTCCAGTTATAAAAATGAACTTTGCGAATTGGATAAGGTTCCTGCCGCTGCTATGACATCTTTGTGTACATACTACATTTAAATTTACAGTAAAACATGCTATACTGGATTATAATTTCTTGCAGTCTTCACTTGCAGATTCCAGAAAGATGATCAAGTCCCTTATATGAAATGGCAAACATTCTCCCATATACTTTAAATCACCTCTAGAGTACTCATTGTACCTAACACAGTGCAAATGTTATATAAATAATTGTTATGCCATATTATTTTTTATGTTATTTTTATTGTATTGTTATTTTTTATGGTTTTTGATTTGCCCTTGGTTGAATCCATGTGGAGACTGAGGATACAATGAGACGACTGCATTTCTTTGTTTGTGTTACACACCAGATATTTAGTTTCCTGAAGGCAGAGATGTATCTTTGGGATTGTTTAATCCAATTGGCTTCACTTTCAATATCTGGCACCAGTTCTGCAATCATTTGTTAATGAATGGATGAATACTCTCTTACCTCTTCCAATTCTGATAAATATACACTTGGCAAACAGGCAGCATATGTTAATGGATTCAAGTTTTAAGTAACAAAGTGAAAAGGATTGTTGTTCAGAATTAACTGGGCAGAGATGATCTCATTGACACTGAGTCTAAATTACAGGGATCATTTTACCAGACACGTGTTAGCTAGTTGCTCATGATGACCTCGCTCTCAAAATAGTAAGAGCAACTTTATGTCCCACATCTTATGCTGAAGACTGAATGTGGTACCACAAGATGCCAATGACGCAAAAAAGGCTTAGGCTTCTAAACATAATCATAATCCTATTTTGTCCACTAAAAGAGGGTCTCAGGTCAAGTTTTAGTAAGGCAAGGTATTTCCTCACCATTAAAGTAGTACTCTCCGGAATACAATTTTCTTAATGAATAAACTCACATGATTATTTCATTCAATCTGTCAGGCCTAGAAAAATGGAATATCAAAATAATCATAGTGTTTGACGTCTTAAAGTCTGTTTCTTCAAAACCCAAATATGGAAGATATTCTGAATGAAAGTGAGTATTAAACAGAAGTGATATCTCTCCATTTCACAAGGGAACTAATTTATAGAAAACTGAAAGGTGAAATTTTATAACTCAAAAGTGTTTCATTTTACATCCGTGATAGGAAGAACCTCTTATGTTTTAGGAAATAAGAGTCACAATGTTGAAAGGACTAGAGTACTCACTGACAAAAAGGCACTGGCAATTTCTTTTTCCATTTTATGCATCTAAGAAAGAAAATAGCAAATTATGCATTGGAAAGGTTTAAAGATATCACATTGCTTTAAAAAGAGATTATATTTTTGAGATATGTTTGTTAAAGGATGACTTTAAAACCTGATGTGTTTTATCTCCAGGGAAAGGAAATTATAGCATAATGGTGGATCTGACAAGAAAGTATATGTAATTGAAAAACATGAGTAGTTAGGACTCATCCCTGAGCTCAGACTATTCATGAGTTGCAGCAAACATGTAGAGTCATCCTGATGTTTGGGAGACAGGGGAACAGTTGTATGTGTTAAGTATCTACCTTCCTAGCCTACAGAATGTCCTTGTTCAAGGTATCACATGTACATAATGTGACAGACTGGCATTCTGCCTGCTGCTGATCTGACAGGAAGTATCTCTAGCAGGAAGTCAGAAGAGCATCTGCATTACTTGCTAACTAGCCTCTTTCCCCAATAGTCAAGTAGTATGGCCACATTTTGTGTAATATGCCATGATTCTCTTCTTGGTGTTCTTGGATAAGATTTTATGTATATTAACTCATAATAAACAGAGGTCTCTTGTTGTTTCCCATATCTAGATAAGGAAACTACACTATTGAGCGGTCAAATATCCGGAAGCTCAATCAGAAGCAGAACCATCATTCAAACTCTGGCCCCAGAGCCTTTGTTTAAAACACCACTCTGTGCCTATAAAACTTGCATATGGTTATAAATCTTAGTAAATAAAGCCCAAGTGGATCCTTCACTTACTTCAGAAAATTTTGTACTACTAAAACTCTGTAAAGACATGTATGCAAATCCAGAATTATCTTTTCTCCCATTTTGCATTTATTCAAATCAAATGAATCAATCAAACATATAAAGAAATCAAAAATAGGAAAACATTTAACAAAAAAGGTTTTACCATGCACATAAAATCACCTGTAATTAAGAAGGCTTTAATCTGTATCCTGAGTTTAGGTTTCTATTTATGCTGAGTATGGGTGTGAATGAATTTACATATAGAAGAGTTGGGAAATTATATTATTTAATACTTGATAAGTTGTTTTTGTCCTGCAATACCTAATGTGGAAGCACCAATGTCTTTGTTACAGAAGGGAATACTTTCTGATGCATGGAATAACTGGAATAATAGTGTTCAATAATGCCTTGAGCAATATTTAAGTCAGCCATAATGATGACATGTTAAAGCCTTCCAAGCTCTAAAAATAATTTCTGTTTAATTACTTTTTTACAACTGTAGGGAATGAAGGCACTGTCACTTTAAATACAATTATACTGATTTATTTTCAGTGTTTCCACTAATGATTATTTAAACGTCTTTTTTTTATTAAATGCTTTTGTGTATTGGTGACAGTGTCATTGTGTTGTTTATTTGAATAAGTTTTGTTTGAATTTATTAACGCCCCTGATACATCAAACTCACACAGACAAGCACAAACACACACACACACACACACACACACACACAGCTTTTCCTTGTTCAGTTCTTTAATTTTATTTCACATAAGCTTATTCACAACTTTTATATGTGTTGAAATTAATGACTTTTGAAGACACTTGTTATGGGTAGTGTCTTTTTCTATAATGAGTTTTCTTTTTTATTGCTTTATTTTTTATCCATCTATAACGCTTATTTTATGGAAATAAATTAAACAATTAGGTCCAGAAGTAGGTGTTTTACATTACTGTAAATATTTTTATTATCCTGAGTTTGCACTGGCTGTTTTATTTCTTATTTTTATCATTGTAATATGTATTCCTCTCATTAACCTGTGATCCTCTGGAGACTGTGGCTGTCTCCATACTCCTTTATGGCTGGAAGCAAAAGTTCTTTCCAATCTTTGTGAACATACACAAGGCAATGAAAAAATATTTCTGACAGATTTTAAAATTCTGACAAATTTTAATGGATTTCACATTAGGGAAGTAAACTCTAACTTCATAATACCACATCATCATGTAGTATCTGAATAATACTGAAAATGCCACCAACAGGATAAGGTTGATATATAACCAGGTCCTAACTTAGTTCAAAGACAGCACATTTAATGGTGGTTGTTAGCGCTTTCTGGGTTCTGAATCCACTAACTTACAATCCTACTCACACACAAGTCTTAACACATACAGACTATAAACATGAGACACCCAGGTATGATCCTATGGGCCTTCTGCTCAATAGTTTGTGTTAAAGACAAATGAATGGGGGTTTTTGTCTAAAGATAATATGGTAGATAGTTTTAATTCAAAGACTTTGAAATTAGACTGCCTGCTTCTGAGTAACTTGTGGAGCTAAACTTTCTAAACCTCAGTTTTCTAATTTACAAATGAAAGATAATAATAGTATCTAATTAATAGTATTCCTGTGATGATTAAAATGGATAATAAAAATATTTTGTACCTTGGTGCAGATGGAAAGTAAGAACTCAGTATATATTGCACATGGCTTTAGAGTTTCCCCTTTTAAATAATTTTATTAAGTAATATGTGTTCTAACATGGTTTTTGATTTCTTTACTCTTTACTACTTTTTATTAATAACTCATTATCATTATGACATAATCACATATAGCCCCTAGGAAAATCTCTGGCTCAGTCAGTAAGTGTAATTTTCAAAGGCCTTATCTATAAACGTATAGATATACATTTTGATATATCTATAAATATAGGCCATTTAATAGAAAGATATACCCTGCATTTATTAAAAATGGGCTATTTGGAACTGAATTTGTAGACAATTTTATCAAAGCTTATCTAGGTGCTTTAGATGTTTGATGATTTTTTTAGATATTTACTATAATTTACTATAATTGTTAAAATGACCAAATCAAATGAAGAGTTTACAATTCCTAACAGACCAGGAGTCAAGAGTTAAGGGTTCTGTTTTAGACCTGTCATTAGTGAAAAATCTTGGGTGAATTGTTTACTCAATTAATTTTTCATCTCATGGGAACATTTTGCTAGATGTGCACTATCTTAAATGAGCTAATGGGGGCCTGGCAGGTTCTATTATCAAGTCAGAATAGAGAATTTGAAGAATTCAGGTCATAAGGGATCTTATGTTATCTTGTCCAGATATAGAAATCTGGAATTCCTATTAAAGCCAAGCAGGCAATTAAAATGAAGAAAGTTTAACACCAGTACTCAAATGAGATGATAAGTGGGAATTAACAGTCAGTATTATGGATATGGGATAAAGTGTTTTTATTTATGGTTAATTAGAGAAAATAAAATAAAACCCTTCTGTGGGGGGCCAAGAACTCCTTACTTCCTATTTATTGCTGCCATGAACAACATAGCACAATGTTGCCAGATTTTCTGATGTTCAAATGCCAAGAAATACTTCAAGAGATACTGGAAATTAAGATTTTTCATGTGAAATATTGTGAATTCTATATTTTAACAACAAATTTGTTTATTTAATAGTATTTTGCAGCCAAACAAATAGATTATGGTGCTGCATTTGACCAAGGAACCTCCAAATTGTCATCTATTCAAATATAGTTTGCAGTGTGATGCTTGAATTTATCCACAGCACCCCTAAGAAGTTATCATTAAGTTTATGCTTGTACAATTTATGAATGGTATGCTCCTTACTACCTTTGTTAATTATTCCTATGTTTAGACAGTTTTGATAGGAAGTTATTTTATTCTATTTATTTATTTTTTTGCTAAAAATAGTATCAATAATTGTCCTTTACATATATAAGTACAATTTCATTCTTTTAAAACCATGATAAAAATCTAATCAGTTTATTCTTTTTTCTATTGGAGAAAATTATCACATCTCTACTTCCATGATAACACCTAATTCTTTTTTTTATTTCAATTATTTCATATAAAGTTGGAGTTTCATCATCGTTTTAGTTGCAACTGCTGAATTGATAGAATCTCTCTGTATTCTTAGAAGTGTTCAGGATGGAGCTAAATACTGTACTGTAACTGTAATCCATGAGGACAGTGCCAGTACTGGAGAGCTATCCTTTGACTGTACCAGTATCAAGGTATGACATAAAAATCTCTTTGCTTCTAGAATTACTCTGCTATGCAAATTAAATATTGTAACTTTCATATTAACATCACTAGCCCTTTTGTTTTCTGATTTTTCTTCATAATTTTTGCCACTTGATCCAACAAAAAGATATCCTCAGGTTCCTATAACCAGTAAATTTGCTAAGATTCAGGCTAAAATAATACAATATTACCCAAGAGTTTGAAAGTTGCTTATGTCATTGTTCATATTTTTATAATGATTTATCCATGTCATTGGTGTTTTAAATCATAGTTTTGAACAATAATCTACAAGATTATTTTGGAATTTTTCATTTAAAATCAAAAACATTTATTAAAAGATTATTGTGAAGATTTTCTCTAGAGGTAAAAAATGTTTATTGCAACTATAAAAGATTATACTAACAAAGTTCTCTTTGAGATAATTGGGAATTTGAGATAGCTCATATTTATGGTAAGAAGTAGCACAGAGTTTGTAAGATACCAAGTATGGAATCTATCTAGGATAATAATGAATAGCATATCAAAGTCAAGTTCTCTTTCTACTCTAAATCAATGTCAGTCTATATGTTTGAGAAAAAGGGTTGGTGATCAGTTTGACAACAGCCAATTACATCATTGTCTAGGCTTCACATTTAGCCCTTTCCCAACGAATTTTATTTTATTCTAATTATTTTGTCTTGCCTTCTTATGTTCTGTATATTCTTCCCTTGAGGGAAACAATCTATGCATCGCTAAGAACAGTTCTAGGTTGTATTTTTTGATTTATGAATAAGTCATTATGTAGGACTCTATCACCCTGCAAAGGACATACGGATCCTTTTTAACTGTCAGGTGGTGAGGTAATGTTACCCTGAGTGACTCATACAACATGGCATTTTTAGCCCTTAGTGATACATCACCCACATTTTCCCTACGTCTCTGTGTTAAGGGCTTTAGGAGGTCATTTAGGGACATGCAGTTTTAGTCACAACTTAGAGAACTATTTATCACTCTCTAGCTTCACTTTGAAAAGTTTTTCTAATACATTTATGTGGGCAACACATGGTATGTGGACTGCTCACATGAGTAATTTTTAATAAGTGTGCATTAATCCTATCATGGAAGGTGGGGTGAGGGCAGTGGGAAAGAGATATAGATTTTAGGACCAATAGATTTTAGAACTTTCCTTTACAGTTCCCAAGAACACATTTGTGGTGCAAGTGCCCTTTATCAATCTAAAAGAAAAAGAAAAAAAAGCCCACAAAATTCAGTGGATCAATAGTACCACAGTACCACAACTTCCTAGCTGTTTACTTTTTAAATTAAATTTCCATTTGAACTAGTTCTCAAATCTAGCTCCTCAAGACTTCCATATTTTTCTAATCACTCAGAATCCAATTATCTCTCATCTCATTGTCTTTCTACCACAATCTCTCTGCCAAACCACAGGTCTGAATACTGCTTTTTGCCACTTTTCCCTGCTCCTGCTTCTGTCTCACTGAGCATTTTAGGAGAAAGTTGCATGGTTTTGACAACTAGATTTATTTAAGCATATATTTTTTTAATCCTTATCTTTATAAGGTATTTTTATTTATTTATATATATATACAAATACCCAGAATTGCTGGCTCCACAATTTACAATTATGTTCAAGTTCCTAAACAACTAGCCCTTTTTCTAAAACTTGTATCATTTCTCTTATTATTGTTTTGAGGTTCATTCTGAGCCACAATTCCTCCTTATTCTCTTGAATAGAACCAAACATGCTTTAAAATCCATGGTGATTTTTTCTTTTGCCTACAACTCTAGTTATTATAATGAAGGGTAACTTATTAAATAATAAACTAAACCAGGTAAATGTGTTTTACATTTTCTGTGCATACATGCTCTTGAAGCCCACTGGTGTACCATGGTTCGTTCCTAAGAATTCACTCTTGATCTACTTCCTTTACTATCAATTTTGAATGTTAGGTTTTAGCATCTCTGCTTCTATGTTGTTGCCTATTAGTATTTATTCATCTCTGTCCAGATTTCAGCTACATACTTCCTCTTGGATTAGTGTCTATTAGGGCATTGTTGTTCAGGAAAGTGGAGTGCTAACTCTCTGGGTTCTGGGGCATAGAGGCTTGACTTCTTAGTCTATGTGAGCTTGGACACGTTATTATATGTCCCTAAGTTTTAGTTTTCTCATTTCAATAATTGAAAGAAATTTAATATAATAAGGCTTTTCATGTTTTCTCTTGTCACATAACAAAGTTTTACAAAACTATTAGTTTAAAACAATACAAATCTATCATTTCAGATTTTTGTTGGTCAGAAGTCTAAATAAGGGTTAACTGTGTCCTCAATTCATGGGCTCATTAGTCTGAAAACAAGGGGTCAGTCAGTTACAAGTTCATCCAAGGCTTGAAGTCCTCTCCCCAAGTCACCTGTTCTAGAAAAATTTAGTTCTTTCTGGTGGTGAAGATTGGGGTCCTCACTTTCTTGTTTGCTTGAATGGCAGGAGCCGTTCTCAGTTCCTAGATGCTCCAACGCTATTCTGTACAACATAACACTTTGCTCCTTCAAGGACAGCTAAAGAATCTATCATGCTTCAAATTTCATTTTAATGGCTCACCCAATGGAGACAGTTCCACCCTGAATAATCTCTCTTTTGATTAACGTAAACTCAACTAAAAGGAACATTAAGTACATCTGCAAAATCTCTTCTGCTACATAAAGTAATGCAGTCATGAGAGTAATATTACATTTTTTTTTTTTCTGAGACAGAGTCTCGCTTTGTTGCCTGGACTAGAGTGAGGGACATGGTGTCGGCCTAGCTCACAGCAACCTCAAATTCCTGGGCTCAAGCGATCCTCCTGCCTCAGACTCCCGAGTAGCTGTAACTCCAGGCACACGCCACCATGTCTGGCTAATTTTTTCTATTTCTAGTTGTTTGGCTAATTTCTTTCTATTTTTAGTAGAGACAGTGTCTCACTCTTGCTCAGGCTGGTCTCAAACTCCTGACCTCAAGCGATCCTCCTGCCTCAGCCTCCCAGAGTGCTAGAATGACAGGCATGAGCCACTGCACATAGTGTATTCCATCTTATTTATGAGGCCTGCTCACACATAAAGGAGAAGATTACATATATCATCAAAGGATGAGAATTTGGGAACCATCTTTAAATTCTGTCTACCATAGACATTAATTCATAAAATTACTATGATGGTTAAACTATAACATACTTAACGTATAAAATTAACACTGATCCGCACATTGTAGGTCTTGGTACTCAAAAGACCAGAAAGCAGATTATTGATTTTCTAAATTCTATAGTTTAGATCTTGGTAATATCTGATTTATTTTCTTAAAAATGATAAACTTGTACATACTCTCAAAATTATAGGAAGGCCAAATTTCTATTATATGTTCTAATGAAAAGTAAACTGCCAGTCAAAATACAACTTATGACACTAAGAACTGCTTGAGAAACTGAAGTATAATCTGGAAAAGTGATTACTGACTAAAAGTGAGGAATTTTAAATGCAGAGGAATAAGACAAGCTGGAAGATGGAAGAGGCAAACACAACTTTGTCTTGCTAGTGATCACTCTGAGCGCTTCCTCTGTTTATTTGCAGTTTAATGTCTTCTTGAATTTTGCTCAAAAATTAAGTTAAATCCACATGATGTGTGTCCCTGACTCCTACTGGTAGACTTAAATAAAAACTTTCTGGGTTTGGAGTTGGAAAGCATCTTTTCTCTCATTCTTTACAGCTGTGCAGCTGTAGTTCACAACTGAGTGCTGGGCAGGCCACATTTCAGACCCTCCTAATGCATTTTATTGATAGGTTGCTACTTTCAAAACAATTACTGTTATTTTCGTGCTCCCAACAGCAAGTGTTGTGATCTAGAGAAAGGTCTATGGTGGTCTCATCAGTCACACTCTGCCTTTGACATCTTCAGAGGCAAATTCCCAAAGAGAAAACAAGGATCTGTCATGCAATATTTCATCTCATGCACTCAATAACTTAACGCTTTTCATGGTTGGTAATCTGTGACATGCTGAGCTCACACTAATGAATTTCCATTCCAAGCAGCACAGCCACGATCTCTCCTTTGTATTTAGCGTTGAGCAGGTGGTGTTCTAATCATTTATGCTCAGTTCATCTGCTGTCATGAGCAACAGAAATTAGAGATATGTGCGGTTGCTTGTGTGGTAAAATGATGATGAATAGAACAAGGTTGTATATGCTTTGATCAGAGAAACATTTAATTTGAAATCCATGGCAACAGAAGGGTATGAGGTGGGGCTGAGCCCTCCTGTGTTGTAAAAAAAAAAAAAATGATTCAACATCATCTAGCAATCCTTCGACTTGGTTCTCATCAATATTGAGAAGTAATGAATTCGAGCACAGAATCAGTGGCCGAAGTGGTGAGACGTTAACTGTGGCTAATAGAACAAAGTTCTTCTGCAGCAATTTTAAGCTAAATTTCCAAACTACACTAAATATCCTCTGTGCTTTTAAATTGCCTCATTTGAACATTATCATATCCCTTATTTTCCCCATATTGTTTTTTTTTAACTATTTTTCTTGCCCACTACATTATAAGATTTTTTATTTCTTCTTTGTTTCTCTATTAGCTTTTCTGATATTTGACAGCTGGTAAGTAATCAGCAAATACGTGTTTTTGGGTTAGAATATACTCAAACACAAATACAATCACTGCCCTTTCATATTTTTCTGAGGAATTTGAAAGCTACTAAATCCTTAGACTATAATATGCTCAGTCATTTTAGCAGTTTTTAATATAGGCCTTCATATTGAGCAGGTCAGTAAATTTTAAGATGCTCTATTACAGCTATAATTTTACGTACTTTATATTAATAAGGTAGAGCTTATGACCTTTTGTTGGAACAGCTTTTACAAGTATCCATTTTACTATGCTCTAAAGCTGAACTGATAGATAAATGACAACCACTTCCTCTTTGTGAGTATAGCCACTTTCCCCTCAGGGCTCTTATTTTGAGGCAAGATTCACCATTTTAGAGATAAATCTGAGATTAGGTACACAACTGTGTTAATCAGAATGAGACATAGGGGAATTAGGTATCAAATAGAAATCCATTCAGAATGCACCAGTGGGGTAATTTATATAACAGCAGTTTCCAGAAATAAAATTAATATTTGCCAGCACCCTGTGGATGTATCAGTCACAATATAAGCAGTTTTTATTCATGATAATTTCTGACTGAATGCCCATTCATTTGCAGAGTGTGAACTAATGGATTAGAGAGAAAAGTAGACTTGATGTGGAGGAAAACAATCTCCTTCGACCTATGAGATTAAGACTCTTTAGCAAAAATCACCAGATGGTTAAGACAGATGTATTCTCTGTGGCTTTTTACCCTACCTGCAAAATCATAAGTATCATAATCGTGTGACCTTCTTAAAGTTCAATAATTTGTTAGCATAGTTACTGCAAGGTATTTAGGGACAGCACTTTGTTTTCTAAATGCAATTGTAATATCTAAAAAGAAAGCAAAAACTAGGGATATAATCTTCTACATATATCTTAAGCAATTTATAAGGGCAATTGGTTAGCCACCTATGTATTGAGTATTTTCTGAAAATAGCTTCTCCAAGAATTTGGAGATTATGAAAGACATCTTTTCTCCTAATGACATGAAAATTTATTTAAAGAAAATAAATTAAAACGATTTTATATGTATATATAAATGACATATATAAATAGCATATATATATATATGTATATATATATATATATATATATATATATAAGTCGTTCAGTGTACATAAGTATAATTCAAAGGCTGAGAGGACCTGAAGTTAATAACCTCTGAGTGAGGTGCATTCAGGAAAGTCTTTCTAGAGAACAAAATTATTTTTAAAGATCTCACAGGGGCAGAAGCACACAGTGGAGGAAGAAGCAGAAAACCAAGGAAAAAGGCATTTTGAAAGGCAGAAACAGCCTAGTGAATAGAGGTCAGTGCAACTGACTGGCAGGAGCCCAAGGGCCACTTGAGGGAATAAAGTGACATGAGATTAATGAACTGTAGCTGCTGAGAAGGTCTTCACAGAGCCACCTGCTTTCCACAGGAAAGGCACTATATGTTCTTGGGCAGGTGAACAAAACACAAAAGAAAATTCTTGAGGATGATAATAATAACAACACCAAACATTTATTGAATGTTTATTTTCCAAAAATGTATGTCTTAACTTACGTCTCATGGCAAATCTATGCAGTAGTTACCATTATTAGCTTTATTATTAGTTCAATTTTTTACAAGAAAAATGGTACACAGCATTTTGTGACTCCCCTGAAGATGCAGAGGTAATAAGTGATACAAAGAGGTTCTAATACATTTAGCCTGGCTAGACACCCCATAGCAATCACCATGGCGTACTGCTGCTCAAATATACTATAGAAGTCAACAAAATGTTGTAAGGAATGGGTCAAATTTCATTACAATGAAATCAACCCAAAGCTCAAGGCAATTCATTTTTAATAGAAACAGCCTTCAGAAGAGAAAAAAAAAATCTTTACTTATAATGTACCACCATCTCCAGCACTAAATTACTGTTGCTTTTTGTCACAGTGGAGAATTATTCATTCATACTCAGAGCTGCTAGATTGAAAATAAATTATGATACAAGTCAACATAGGGAACAATGTGGGGTGCATGTGCAAGCTAGAAATTTTTCTTGATGTGGTAGCATCTATTCTCACCTCAGACACGGACATATATAACCTGAAACTAGAAATGACAATGAAACATTGCGGGGAAAAGGTAATCTTTAGGAGAAAACCTGGACATAGGCAAGAGGAAGAACAAAATGTTCAATGGAGAAAAGTGTACTGGAAGGAGACCTTTTGGTTTTTTATACCCTATACTGTGAATTGTAAAAATTAATGTCTGCATGTTCTCTCTATCTTTAGGAGGACAATATTACTTAAGTCCCTTCCATGCCAAGTAGAACATTTTATTTCATAAATATAATATGTTATTTGTCTAGTACATTCATTGAGTCATGAATTTCCCTGTATATTCATATCAATAGCAATAAAACTAAAATGGTATGTTCTTATTTTTAAACTTAGAATTTTGCTTTCCATGTTGATTTTTATGACTTTCAAAATAATACAAGCCACTTGCTGTAGTCTCCTTTCATGATTACAGTCCCATGAGAAAGTTTCTGTCTTCCTCTGCTTTCTTAGCTTTATTTCAATATCTCAAGCAGACGTCAATTTTCACATTTTCCACTAATCTTTTGTTGTAATTTTCATATATTTTTCACATCTTCTCCTTTCCTTAAATGTATACACCTTATCATTCTCCAAGTTTCTAAAATTCTATTTAGTTCATCTTGTATAATTACGTAAAATTGTGAAAAAACAATTTCAATTAATTTAAGCTTACATTTATCATATAACTACATGTTAGGCATTGTGATCATTCCTCAGGAAGAGGAACTATGTATACAGTGGAGAAAGGTCCAGCTTCCCCCATATTCAGAAGGTCCCACATACGCCTTAATTCTCTGATGTTGCCAGCTTGAATTTCTTGACAAGTTTTGAACAAAGCTCCTCTCACATTTTCATTTTTCACCAAACAATGCAAATGATATAGCTGGTCTTCAGTGGAAAAACAGACTTTTCAACATGTGAAAAATGCAGTCCAAAGTACTAGAGGAAGTATAGGGAACAGTAGATGACAGGAGGGGAGAGTACAATGAACACCTAACCTACAAATGATTGTGGAGAGGAGGGTCAGGAAATGTTCTAGTGGAAGAGGTGTTCTCTAAGCTGAGCTATGAGGGGAGAATGAGCTTGATCAGGTTAGAGTGGTGAGAGAGGATAAAGATTGGGATGTCTTCAATAATGCCACACTGTGTTTTTTTGTTTTTTTTCAAGAAAGACAAATGCTAAAATGGTAGATCAAAAGAACTGTCTGTGCAAAAGTACAGAAGACAAAAGGGAGGGGGGACCATAACTGCTTTTTTTTTTTTTTTTAGATTTTTATTATATCATGCAGAAAAAGCTGTTTAGTAGGACTTTTCATATTTCATTAGGATCATAGACTTATGTCCAAAACTAGGATAAAGAAGCACTAATTGTTCAAACATTCTAATGGAGGAATGAACAATCAGTGCAAGATTGCTCTTTAAATTTGCAAAGAGTTGAGAAAAGTAGCCCATGCACAATCAGCGCCACTTCACAACAGCCTGTCTATATAATGAAGGGCTGAGAGAGAGTTGTCAACTTTGTGGAGAGTGCACTGTTCATAATACCAAGTGATTTTCATTGGCAATGGAAGATATTGCCTTTCCAGAATATTACCCTTAAGGATTGGGGTGTCTTCAATAATGTAACACTGCAGGATTTTTTCAAGAAAGACAAACACTAAGTAGCAGACATGATGAATTATCACTGCTCCTGCATCTGAACTTATTCTGCCCAAGCCAATTTGTATGGACAAAAAGAGAGTCATAGAAAGATTCTTGTGAAAAGAAGGAGCAAAAATATATAGAAGAACCAGAATTTCCACTATTTGGCATGGTAAGTAGTGTTGGTATCTTGTAGGTTAAGGGGAAAGTAGCTGATCTTAAATCCTATTTCCCAGTACATTACCTTGAACCTCACCCCTCACCAAAAAGAACATCTGAATGCAGAACTGACTCTAACAATAGGAGGCTATGGGGTATACAGCTGGTACAGAAGTTGATGGATAAAAGAAGATGTAAAGAACCAGGACTGGGCCTGAATGGGGCTGGATCTTGATGATAGGGAATATTCCAGTGTAGAGATACCAAAGAACTCACTCAAGTATCCCATTATAGTCCCAGCATTTCACCTCCTGTCATTCAATTAACATCATCCAAAGAATCAGTGACAGCAAAGAGAAAATTGAGATAGCAGGAATCTAAATGAAGAAAACATTTCCTCTCACTGCATTTCAATACATTAGAACATTCTTGAAGAGGCTTGGAGAAACCAAACCACCCCATGTATAAGCTGGGTGCATGCATATTCACTGAGCCCTGGACACAACAAGAAGGACACAATCTCACTTAAACATGTTCTGAGTTGACAGAGGGAAGGAAATAAGAGAAGTAAAATGTAGTTCAAATGTAATGCCTTACATTAACCAAAAGTTACTTCATATTTTGGTAATTTGCCCAAGATATATTTAAAGAATAGAAAAGAAGATCATAAATGCATGTTTGAAGAGATGTAGATTTTTTTTCCCTAATGATGGGAAAGTTTTTCAAAGGTAGGCACCATAATGAAAAAACTGGGTTCTATTTGTATTAAAATTTAAAACTATTGGCCGGGCATGATGGCTCATGCCTGTAATCCTAACACTTTGGGAGGCTGAGTTGAGAGGATCGCTTGAGGTCAGAAGTTCAAGACCAGCAAGACCCCATCTCTACTAAAAATAGAAAAAACTATTAGTCAGTCAACTAAAAATATAAACAAACAAAAAAATTAGCTAGGTGTGGTGGTTCATGCCTGTAGTCCCAGCTACTCATGAGGCCGAGGCAGGAGGATCACTTGAGCCCAGGAGTTTGAGGTTGCTGTGAGCTAGGCTGATGCCACGGCACTCACTCACTGTAGCCTGGGCAACAAAGGGAGACTCTGTCTCAAAAAAATAAATAAATAAAAAATAACTATTATATGTTAAACATATACATGCACAATAAATTTCAAGATAAATTATAAACTAGAATAAATGTTTACAACACATATAGTAACAGACACCCAGACTTAAGGTAACATTATTTATGGTTAAAGGAGACACAGAAATGCAGCAGTGAGAAAATGTGGTTTTTATTTGTTTGTTCAATAATGGTGCTGGGAGGGGAGAGACAAGATGGTTGACCAGAGACATCAGCTGCCAGATCATCTGAGAAAGAAGGAAATATTTTAGATGAAAAGGGAAAAAAACATAGATTGGGTATAATTCTGAGGGAAAAGTTCCAGAACCTACCACAGATTCCACAGGAAGTAGTTGTGGAGCAGAACAAAAAGGAGAAAGATATTCACAGAGATCGACCTATCAGAGGCTTGGAACCCATAGAGAAGGGTGGGTTGAGTGTCTGTTTCTCCCTGCCTCAGATCTCTGGCAGTCAGCAGGCTCCCAAGCCACTGGAGAGACTTTCTACCCTCACAAGCCCCAAGCTATCATTGCCAGTGAACTGGGAGCTTCTTGACGACAAAGCACCAGGCTGCCAGTCCCCTTGGAGTTGCTTCGTGCTGCCACAGACCCAAGCAGGGATGGCCAGTTCCATATTGCTTCTCCACCCAGTATACATCTGGCAAAAACAAAAACAAAAAAAATATATCTAGAATGTATGAAGAACATTTTCCAGTTACAAAAAGATAGTCAATTCAATAGAGAAATGGGCAAAAGACTTAAACCAGCACCTCACAAAATATAATAGTCAAATGATGAATAAACATATTAAAAATCCATTAACTACCTTTATTCATGTGGGAAATATAAATTAAAATCAATTCAATATCAGTTCATAACTACTAGCAATAGATGAATAGAGTCTACCATGTATTGTTAAAAATCTGGAGCAACTAGAACTTACTTTCACTTTTGTTAGGCATGTACATTGGTACAACCACTTTGGAAAACTGGTAACATTAGAAACATAGTGAACATAGACATATCCTACAACATAGCAACAAACCAATGGGTGTCTACCCTTACATACAGTTAGCAAAAGAGATGTAAGAAATGTTCATAGCAGCACTGTTTGCCACAGGTAGAAACAATGCCCATATTCAACAAAAGTAGGAGTAAATTAGTTGCTGTGTAGTCATGCAATGTAATACTATGTAGCAATGAGAATTAGTGAACTATAGCTGCACTCAATTACTTGAATAAATCTGAGAAGCATATTTTGTAAACAAAAGTATTTTGCTATGAAAAAAAATTATTTTTAACTCTAAAAGTAAAAAAACAAACAAACAACAAACAAAAAAACAATTGTTCAAGTAAAGAGTAAATAAATTAAGATTGACCATACAGTGGATTACTATGCAATACAGTATTAAAATGGTAACTATAGACAGAGAGCAGGATTTAGTCTGCGGGTCAAATCCAGCCTTCTGCCAGTTTTTGTAAATTCCCTTTTATTAGAACACGGACATACTCATTCATTTACGTATTGTCTACAGCTGCTTTTGCTCTGCAACAGGAGAGTAGTAACACTGAACAAATGGCCCACAAACCTTGAAATAGTTACTATCTGGTCATTTACAGCAAAAGTGTGCCTAGCCCTACACGTAGAGGAATAATTAATAATACAGAAAATGTTAAATATCAATTAGATATAGTGCAAAAGTACATCTAAAATAGTTCTTGCTTTACATACTGGTTAAATAATATTAGAAAAACTTCCAAAGCTTCATTTTTTGTTAATAGTAGAAACCAAAAAAGAATGATTGGCAATGTGTGAATTTGTTGCTATAGAGATATACTGTAAACTTTAGAGATGCTGTTTTTTTACATTAAATAATACATTTCCAGAAGTATGCTATTTTTACAAATAGCAAACATAGGATTTGAATAGAATTCACTAATAGAATCAAGATGTCATATATTTTATATTATATCAAGCAAGTGTTAAAGTGTTAAAAAATTATGGGTTAAATTTGATATTTGTTACAGATGTAAGCAAATTTTAGATTCATAGACTCACAGTATAGGTAGGAAATTTAAAAGTCATTCCATCCAAGCACCAATCCTATGTTTTTCTGCCTACCGTTGCATCTGGAACAGATAGCTGTTGGACTTGGCTTGGATACCTCAAAAGCCCATGAATTCATTTCTCCCAAGGTAAATCTGTCCTTGAACATCTTTATTTTCTGGGAAGTTTTTCCTACTACTGAAGGAAAAATATGTATTGGTTTTCCTCTTTTGTAAAGGCAAAACCACCAAATTCTTCCAAAGTATTCATTTCATAATGTCTTGCTGTGCTTTACTATTAATACTTATTATAATAAGAAAATATAGGCCAACCATTTGGCCTTGAGCTCACTATCCTTAAATTTAAAATTTTTGACATTATTTTTAAATAATGTCAAATTTTTTTGTATGTGTCAAATGTTAATTTCTTAATTTAGCACATATAACACCCATTTAACTATTATCATTTGCCATTATTTAATTTTCAAATATATTGGGACTCTCAAAATTAAATGTAGTTCAGGCCTTTCCAGTTTTTGGAGACTACTGTTCATGTAAACATATGAATGACAATTCCCTAGCATGTTTTAGAGAATGTGATAGATCTGCATTTTACATAAATAAAATTTCAATATTCAGAAACATACTTTCCTTTGGTATTTAATGTTTGAAAAAAATTTAATCATTCAACATATTGAATCTTTCAACATGTTAACATACTAATAAATAAACATACTAATTAAGGATTATAATTTAATTATTCACGAGATTTTTATTGATTTCCTGTTATGATTCTAGAAGATGAGAATATAGCTTTAAACAAGACAGAAAAAAAAATTCAAGCCCTTTCAGACCTTACATTCTAGTGCTGAGAAACAGCATACAAGCATATGAAAATAAATAAAATAACTAAATAATATAATATGAAATATTGATAAAATCTGTAAAGAAAATAAAAATGTATAATGGAATAAAGAAATATAGGTTTAGATAGTCAAATGAGATCTTTCTGAAGATGGGATATTGAAATGCGTCTGAATAAGAGAAGGTGTCAGCCTTGCAGTACCTCAAGTTAGAGAGTTTTCCAAGAGTACAGAGCATGTTGGCAAAGCAAAGGTCCTGGGGCAGGAATGAGTTTGGCTTCTTCAAAGGAGAACCAGAAAGAAGCCAGTATGTCTGGTGAATGTTAATCAAAGAACAAATTATTAGGCTATTAGGTTAGAGAATTAAGTAAATGCCATTCTAAGTGCAAGGGGAAGGAAGACACTGGGGAAGGAGAGAGAAGTACGAATTGAATTCTTGGATACTCTCTGAAATCCCCAACGTGTTTCTGTGCTTTTAGAGTAATTCATTTGCTCTAGGAATAAAATAGATTTCCTATTACCTCCACATAGGTATTTTTTTGTGAAAGAGAAGAACTGGATTATAAGGAACCTTTGTGCAAAAGCAAGAAGACTAGTTAGGATGCTCTTATGATAATCCAAGAAAAAGTTGGTAGTTTGACATGGATGAGGGTAGAAGCTGTGGAGACTGAGAGGTAGGCCAATTAAGGATGTCTTTTAGAAACAGTAACTTTTATGTAAAGTAGGGAAGGATAAAGGAAATAATAGGATCAAGGATGCTACTACCTTCTTTTGGGGTTGGAGTTTCTGGGAGAATAATTATGTATTGACTAGAATGGATAATTTTGGGAAGAAAGGAATGAGCATGAACAGGAGGTGGTGGGCAGGCATTGGCAGTTCAGTTTGTCACACGTAACATTTAAGGCAAATGTTACTCACTTAAGTGGAATTACACTGAAGCAGTATTATGAATAGTTAATGTATTCTTAAATCAATTTAGTGAGATGTCACAAGGATTTTTAATGAAATAGAATATAATAGAAAATATAAGTTTTTACCATGTTGTAAAGAGCAATTTTGTCTTGTGAAGTTTTTGTTTCAGTTGTGAATTCATAAACACATGTGTAACAGATCACAATGTAAAATGAGTTTCTTATTATGGGTCACACTCAAATTTAAGTCTGAAAAATCACTGAGCTAGGAAGTGATTAAAATAGTTGAAAAGAAAAGCCCAAGCATTGAGTCACAGGGTCCCATACCACTGAGAGGTAAACCAGAAGCAGGGAAATCAGCAACAAGTCAGGACAGGCGAAAACTAAGAGTTCAGGGTTCAGTTTGTGGCCTGTTCTGTGAATATGGGTTGGTGCTAAGCCAAACCACTTAATTTGAGCAAAACTACCAAACACTGGTCAGGTGTCTGATCAGAGTTCTCCTCTAAAAAAAAGAAGGTTGAAAAAATGGACTCTTGTCATATTAAAATGTTGAATTTTTCTTTATGCTTGCCTATGTTAGGATATCACAATGATAATTTAGGCTTGCCTAAAAATGATTCAAGCTTAGAAGAAACGCCCAAACATCAATTTTATATGAAATATTGCTATATCAAGGACATAGAGATTTATTGCATGTCAAGGTCCAACTATAAGCTAATTACTAAAGATACTTTTATTCCTCGAGCAAATGAAATGTTCTAAGAACACAAGAACAAACTGGGGGATGCAGAGTATACCAAGTAAGTGTCAGAGGCCAAGGAGATATTTTTAGTCCCCCTACGAAAGTTGTATCATGGTGGTATCCATAAATACTGGTGATCGTTTAAAGGGTTCTTTGATTTTGATATTGTCATCTTGGTAGGGGATTCCCTTCTGTTACTATACCCTAGCTATTACAGGTTACAAAGATTGACCCAGTGCACTTTCCTATATGCTTTTAAATCGGAGGCAACTATATGTAACTTATTCAATTGTAGAGTTTTCCAGTTCTGTGGAAGTGATTCTCTGAATTTATCCAAACATTTGGAGCTACTCACCCTTCTTGATCTTTAAAAAGTAAGGAAACACAGTCAGTTTTGAGATTGGATCCATGTCAGAATCCAAAGGATGCCTAATTAGTTTAATTAGAAGATTGTCTCCAAAATTCCAAGCCCTTTCTATATGAACAAATAATTATAACAACTTTCTCCAGTGCTTGTTTGAGGAATTAGAGCTAAATAGATATTCATATTCTAAACAAAATCTCCAGGATGAGAAAATATTCTGGCTACTTTGCAATTCATCTAAATCATTCATCTGGTTAATTCTCAAATTATCCATTAACTGCTCTTGTCTGAACAGGTTAATTCAGCTTTAACTTCTGCTTTTAAACTTAAAAACTGGAACATTTATTCAATTCTTAGGCTTATTCAGAGTTTTTCTTTAATAATTCAACTTTCCAACTGTCTGAAAAGAAAACTGGTAAAAGAAAAACACACCCCCTTTTATGAATAAGAAAGACAATACCAAGTAAAATATGAAGGGAATATCAGATGCCATGTTGTTCCTTGTCCAATCTTTAAACACATTGAAGTATGAAATAATTCCTCAGCTTAAATCTGTAATAGTTACATTTTGTTTGTATGCATTGATTAATCCAGTGCCTAGCACCGAAAAGCCATTTAGTAAAACATTATTTAATGAATGACTAAATGAGTAACTTAAAAATAAATTCTAAAATATCCACATGCAACTATTGTGATGGTTAATTTTATGTGTCAACGTGACAAGGCTGAGAGATGCCCAGACAACTGGTAAAACATTATTTCTGGGTGTGTTTGCAACAGTTTCTGGAATAGATTAGCATTTGAATCAGCAGACTGAGTAAGGGAAATTTCCCCTCACCGCTGTAGGTGGGCATCACCCAAACTGTTGAGGGCCTGAATAAACAAAAAAAGGCTGAGGAAGGGCACATTTTCTCTATCTCTTCTTGAATTGGGGACATCTGTCTTCTCTTGACATTGAGCATGCCCTCTCGTTATGAGGCCTTCAGCCTCAGACTGAATTGCAACACCAGCTTTCCTGGGTCTCCAGCTTGTAGATGGCAGATTGCAGGACTTCTTGGCTCTCATAATCATGTGAGCCAATTCCCACAATAAATCTCTTCTTATTTACCTATATATCCTATTGGTTCTACTTCTCTGTTGAATTCTAATATGCTAACCTACCTTATAGGAATATAAATTTGAAGTGAAAACATTTAATAGTATCTTTGATTCCTAAATTGTAAATCATAGATTCTTCGTCAGTAAAGTGAAGGTCAAAATAGTACATGCTTCACAATGCTCTTGTGATGATAAGCACATCAAAATATGTTTCTAATCTTTTATTTCATGTATCTATTAATATATATGAAGCTTTTAAGCATGATAGGCATCATGCTAGTTGTTTTTAAACATTTCAATGCTTAACCTTAAGAATATTGCAGCCTCTATAATTGACATAAATGAGGAAACTGAGCTTTGTCTAAATTCTTACAGTTAGTATGAAAAATAGTTTCAATTTAAACCCAAGACTTCTAATTCTATGCCTAGGATTCTGTCTGCATTACACAATTAAATTAATCATCTTGCCTACTTTTATGACTACAAAATGCATATTATGTAGCAATTTGGAAAGATAATATGATAGATTTTGAAGCTACTCATTCATTCAACAAACTAATAATTTTTTTTTCTATTATGTGAAATGCAATATTCTTAGTCGTTGAGACTAAAGTAGCAAACAAAACAGTTTCCCTGATCTCATGGATATCTCACTAGGTTAAGAGGTACAGCCATTCATATCTATAAGCTAGACTTATAGACTTGTGGATACGTATGTAGGCTACAGGGACAGAAGAAGCTCTACTTTAAATAAATAGGATTGATCCTGAAGACCTATTTATACCTGAGGATGTGCTAAGTCAGCACAGAGCTGAAGAATAATAAGAAGCCAGCCATGCAAATACCCAGGTAGAGGGAATGACTAGTATTAAGGAGCTGAGCGAAAAATACACTTAATGTACTTGAGAAGCAATAGGAGATCAATGTGCTAGAACATGCTGAGCCAGTAGGAGGATCAAAGAACTGAAGCCAAGGACAAATCATGTAGGGCCTTGCACACCCTTATAAGAAAATTGATTGAATTAAATCTGAAGGGAACTCCCTGGAGGGTTGCACAGAGACATGGCATGCATGATATAATTTTACATTTTAAAAATATTTCTGTTCTGATTGAAATAAAATAACCCTTTTCCTCTTCTGATTCCCGAGTACTAAAAAAATCGTGCAAAATATTTCTATCAAAAGCACTATTTATTAAGCACTTACCATGTAGTTGGCTCTGGCCTAAGTATTTTACAATGATTATTTAATATAATTCTTATAAAAATACCATAACAAAGGGAGAATATTTATTCTCTGATGATGAAGAAGTTAGACAATTTCCTCCAAGTTAACAGAGTGATAAATGATAAAGGGAAGATTTGAAACTTGAACTTCACAATTTTAAAGTCAAACTTTGACTGCTACTCTAGAATCATTATACTGATAATTAACACATATATTCTCACATGTATCAAGCAATTAATATTATACTATAATACTTATAGTGTATATTTATATTATATAATATAGGTTTATATTATAAATGTTATAATATAAATATATTTATGATATTAATAATGTGATTTTGATATTCAACCAAGTGAAATAATATATATGTTGTCTTCATTTCTGCTGAACTATGAAATCTTTAATAACTTAATAAGATGCTGAAAAGATGCAGCAGCTTCAAAGATAAAGATTTGACATTTCTAAGTGCAATTCTCTCCAGAATTTATCTCCAGGTTTGTTTCTCCTGGCCCACACAATTTGTCTTCTGAGATAATATCAAGTCACCAACAAGCAGCAATTATGTTCTCACTTGGTTGCTCACAGGTAAAATGAGCACTGAGTGTATGTTTACCTGGTGGGGCGAAGGCACTGAATCAAGAGAACTGACCCAACCTCACCTTCAAATATTCAAAACATAATCAACCAAGCATAACAGAAAGGCTCTGCCAATAACCTCCTTTAGGAAAGCAAATCACAATGCAAAATTTCCCAGAATAGAATATATATAAAAGACAATATAAGCACACACACAAATAGCTGCCAGTAAGTCTGTCTGAATAGTACAGAATATGGAAGGTCATTGCTCAGAATAATCAGAGAACATGAAAATAATATAAACCTGATATAGGTGGTAAGTTTTAAAGCAAATGTTGGCTCTCTTTCCTGATGTTAGTACCAAAAAAAAAAAAAGAATTAACCTATAGTCTATGGTGGTTCCAAGTACATTGGCCATGTGTTACTTCTCTGCATGAATGTTCAACTTCATGAATTATATATATTCTTGGGTAAGAGATTTGTACAACTATTCAATGAGTTTAATGAACACGTGAGCCCTGGAGACCTTAGCTAATAACTAGCAACATTAATTGAAACTTAAATGAACTGTCTTTTGCCAAGAGCACAGTATCTTTTAAATGATCACGTGACTGGACGCCTCTGCAGCAACCCCCTCCCCAACTTTTAAGGCCAGTAGTGTACCATCTGTCCCTGTGTTCTCTGTATTCCACCTTCATTTTCTGAAAGACCCCAGCAGAAACAATTGACAATAAAGGTTAACAGATAATACTGATATCTTGGAAGTGAATATCACAAGTATGAAGACATTGGTTTTTTCCACATCTTGACAAATGCCAAAGATTGATTTAAAAAAAAAATGGTAACAGACAAGCTCTGCAAATAAACTCTCAAATTCAAGCCTCACATCACCCATACATTCATATATCCATATGAGTATTCTATTCTGCTTAATGCAATCAAGCCCGTTAATTATGTGTTGAGAGCCACCTTTCTGGGCAATTTAGAACAATTTTGTTCCAAATGAGTATCTCCTGTGTCATCTCAGGCATCAGTTCTGCCATTGGTCAAACAGTACTTACAAAATCCATATAAACTTCTTTAATAGCCCAAGTCAAATTTTACTAGGAAGAGCCATCTAATGCAAAGCATATTGAACAGAAAATGTGTTAATGCACTTGAGAGCAAATTGGAATTATTTTTGGAGCACTCACGACCCATTTTCTCTCCAATAATGTATTGATTTCCTGGTACTGCCATAACAAATTATCACAAACTGGGTGACTTAAAACTACAGAAATTTATTCTCTCACAGCTCTGGAGGGTGGCAGTCAGAAATTATTGTGTCAGAAGAGTTGGCTTCTTTTGAAGTTTCTGAGGAACATCTATTCTATACTTTTCTCCTAGCTTCTGGTGACTGCCAACATTGTCGGTGTTCCACGACTTATAACTGCATAACTCCAATCTGTCTCCCTCCTCATCTACCTTCTCCCTGTATTTCTCCTTTTCCATGTTTTCTCCTCTTCCTCTAAAATATATGTCATTGGATTTCGGGCCAACCTGAAACCTTGTAAAATCATGATAATTTCATCCTGAGATCTTTAACTAATTATACCTGCAAAGAATATTTTTCCAAATAAAGTTACATTCACAGTCACAGGTACCAGAGAATTAGGACTCAGACATGTTTTGGGGGGCCACAGTTAAGTGCATGACAATTAACAGAGTAATGCCATTATAACTGATACACCAGCTCTTGGTAATTTCCTTTCAATATTCTATTCAAGAAAGATCGGGGGGAAGAGCCCTCTTACATGAATTAATGTGGAACAAACAATGGGTTCCATTACGGGCTAGAATTACTTATGGCTCTTATGTTGATATAAAAGCACTTTTCAAGTGGTGTCAAATTTGCTTAGACATATCATGCAAGAAATAGTGTGTTATATTCCATTTTGATTTATTATTTTTCATATGGATACCTCTAAATCTGCTAGTATAATTTTTTGTTGTTATGCAAAAGTTATCTCTTAAGTGACCTTTAATCAACCAGAATATTTTTCTAAGAAAAGAGGAATATGAACAAGGAATAACAATATAGCCATGGCCATGGCAACATTGGCAACAATAAAACAAAACATAAAAACTCATAGAAGTAAGATAGAAGGACAGTTTGGAAATGAGAGGCCAGTAGGAAATATACATGGAAATAAGCAATGGTTTCCAGTAATCAGAAAATTAAATAGAGAAAGAACAAAGCAAGCAGAAAACATATTGGAAGCTTCTTGCATTGTATATTGCTTTTGCATCAGTTGAAATTTTAGTGGTCTCACCTCTTTTCTATCCATTGCTCTGGCAACTAGCTTAGATGGCCTTGGACCATTGTGGAGCCAGAGCCTTTTTTTTTTTTTTTTTTTTATGTTCTGGCTGATGTGTACCTGTGAAAATGCCCTCAGCAATTATTTCTGAACAAGCCGGAATTGCTAAACAATTATTGCTCTATGGGGCAACACTTGACCAATGTAGAAAAGGAAACAATTAATAAACCTTTATTCCTGCTTTCTATTGAGCAGTTATTTCTGAGACACATTTAAAAGCTGTCTAGAAAGGTCCTTTCAGATCAAGCACCAAATCAATTATAGCTGTGGCCGACTTAAAAGCACAGGTTTGTATTTGTTGTTTTATTTCCCTAGTCTCATTCTTTTTCCTTGGCATTAAATTTTCAAATACATTTTTTTTAAGAATAATTTTTGTCTCAGGTTTTGCTTTTAGGGAGACCCAGCTTAAGACACATTCATTTTTTATCTGGTTTATGAAATGAGTAATCATTATTTTAAAATCACCTGGTTATATGTTAAAGCAAACATAGATTTTTAAAATATTCAGCTTGGTCAGAAATCTATGCAGACAGATTTAAATGGTGAAGTTTTATTCTAGCTCAATTTTGGTTCTGTGTATTTAATAAAAGATGGCTATCTTGTGTTGTCTATATACAAGTTGTTCTAGGAAACATGTTGAAATAATGAAAATTATATACATTTTAGTTAAATGCTTACTCTCTTCTTTATCTAAGTTGATATTGTTTGATTAGTCACGTTAATTTTTGAGTTCTTTATTTACTCTTGGATGACAAGAAAAAAGAAACAAGATCTATGTCATGATAACAATTATAATATTTGATATTATGGGAAAGTCTTTATATAGCATGGTCATTCAATAAATATTTTTAGCAGTTATTGTTCTGGGTATTGAGAATGCAATGACAAGTATGACATAGTTCCTGCTCTCAAGAAACAATATTGCACAGCACTCAGTCAAGTAAATAAGACTCTATGAGAGCATGGAAAGGTCAAATCTATGCAAGCAGGATTTCTTGGTACAATGACTATTTTATAGAACCCATAGTCTCTAAACTGAGAGATAAAAGTTCTGATGGAATGAATATTTAAAAAAATCATTAACATGATAAGCTAAATAATTGTCTTCTTATTAACTTTCAGTATACTCAGAGATAAAGTAATTAACCTGGGCATTTAATGGTATTGAATTATAATTCTCAGGCTTGGGGTTTAGGAAAGATCACTGTTAGATTTTATGTGTAAATCAGAGCCCAGTAGGAAAGATAACATTTGATATATTTAATTCTTGAAGAGTTGATGTCTCTCTAATTCTTTATTTCTTTTTTCTTGCTTAATTAGTGTCTTGGTAACATTTAACATTTAATTTCAAGAAGGATTGTACTTAGTAAAGTCTGTCATCACAGAAGGTGATCTGAAGTTTTAAAAAATAACATTAATTTTTCTACATTGCATTGCTTATAAATTCATTTTTTTCATTTTTCCGTCTTCTGATTTATAACATTACTTTCACTATGTAGTTGGTTTATTGCAGAAAATTTAACTAATTCCCATCATCACTGATAATCTATCCTTCATGAGCTTGATATGTAAGTATTAGATACTTGATCTAAAATAATTACTTAACTTTTTTCAAGCAATTTGGAAGTGGTACCTTGAAGACTGCCATGGGCATTTCTTCTGTAGCATCATCATCTTAAAGGGAACTATGTTTTATTCAAGGCATGTATGCATGTCCATTGGATGTAGGTAGCCACTTGAATTCTTCTGGTCTTTTCCCTATCCACAAAGAAAAGGGAAAAGCCAATTTGGTTGAGAACATCCTGCCATCTATTAAATAATGTCTTATTTTTCCTCAAGAATATTGGACCTCAACTGCAGAAAACTGTGCTTCCTCTTTGACTTGACAGTGCTCAAATTTTCCTCTGGTCTTTGTCAATAACTAAACGTCCACTATTTTATTTCTTTCTCTCCTTGACTCCCTCCCTCCTTTCCTCAATCCCTCTCAGTTTTGTTGTTGCTGTTGTTTGTTTTGTTTTGCCCAGATGCAAGAAATCAAATCAGACTTTGCTGCAAGATGTCTCCCCATTAATGTCTGAAGATGTAAAAACTACAAATTTGAGCTCAGGCTTAAGCCATGTTCTACAAGTCAGTTTTTCTCCAGACAAATCTGCTTTGAGATGTATTAAGCAGATTTTTATTCTGTGTAGCTTCAGTTTTTTGAATATATTCTTTATTTGACAGAACTCTGGAAAGGATGAAGGATAAGTCATAAGCCTTTAATGTCTATAATATTATGATTAACAAAATAGATTCATTAATATGGGGAATGAAACATACCACAACCAATCCAAAAGTAGTAGAATGTTTCTTCTGTTCTAACCGCTATTCTATGCAGAGTGGAATGAATTAACAAAACTGTCAAGCATAATCCAGAAGCTGAGGTTTCTAATCTCGTTTGAAAAGGCAAGGTATGTACTTGCAGACTGACAAAAGCACGTGCACATGCAGGTTAATGTTGTGCTGGAATTAGGAGGAGTTTCCTACCACAGTGAGATTTCTGCTGGGCTTTGAAAAAATGATCTAGATAAGTAAGAGTATAATCAAGTTTGGAAAACTGGCTTGACTTTTGTTGAAAATGCAAATGAACTTTCTTTCCCTTTCAAAAGAAAGTTTGATTGACTTTGAAATATTAATTATGTAAGATATGATCATAAAAAGAAATACATTAAATATCATTGATTTTTTTTCTATTGGCTAAAAGTTAATTGACTCCTTGGAGAAAATGTCTTAAGTTAAAATTAAGAACTCTACTCCACTATCTTTATATGCATCATACATTTTCAATTAAATGACATTAATTAATCATGAACTGGTTAAAATTAGTTTATTTTAGAAAAGTAATATAGTACAGTGTAGTCTTTAAGAATGTTCATTCTGCTATGTTTCTAAGAAATTTAAGGAGAGGAAACTCTCATCATCCAATGTTTCATCTAGCACAAAGCAAATATAAGATTATGACTAATTTTCTTGGTCATTGCATGATATATGTCTCTGTTTAAAAGATCAGTTATTTGTACTGAGAAAATAAACATTTTCTTCATCTCACAAGTAATAATTAACTTAGATAAGTGGTATAAAAAGTCCTGTTTCTCCTGTTTTATAAGAAATTGTGTGATAACTAATAGTAGGTTTTCTGAGCCCCACCTGAATTAAGGTTGGGCCAAACACATTGCTGTTCAGTTGGTCAAGTTGCTTCAATAGGAGAGAGGTCGGGACACAGAGGAATAGAAAAAAAAATACAAGTCACTATTCTTTTCAGGGATAAATTAGCTTTGCAGAATGTTTTACATGAGAACAAATATTCTTCATTATTTCTCTTAATGTGTAAAATTTTTCTAGTCTTCTGGAGGTTAGCCCTTTTGGACAGTGGTCTTCAACTTTAGTTGCACAGTAGAATCACATGGAGAGATTGTAAATTGACTGCCCTAGACCTATTAAATCAGAACGCCTGCACCTGGAACCAAGGCACCAGTACTTTTTATAGCTCCCAGGTGTGTCTAATGTATATCCAAATTTGAAGACTAGTCTTTTGAGAATACAAGGGCTCTGTCGATTACTAGTTATATAGAATGGGAGTTCTCAACGCTGTCTCCAGGGATGCTTATAAAGATGTTTTACATCTTATTCTTAAAATAACACACAGATATTTTATATATATGTGGGATAACATTTAAAAATAAATGTAAATCACTCTCTCTCTTAGAGATAAATTTAAAATAAGACATTTCCTCTCAATCTGAAACAAAGATTTTCTCCACTTTGAGAAGCAAAATTACCTGGATTAATTTTTTGTATGCCCTGAGGACACTAATCCTCTAAGTCGCCTATAGCAGAGATTTGTTTTCCTACCACAAAACTGTGGACTTCCAAAGGTGGAAATACACTAATATGGTTGACAAAGTGGGCTTCAGTGTGAGATATACCTCGACCAGGATGGCCCTAATAGTCTCATCTACATGTCTAAACTTTAGAGATATTTTTCTCTGACCATAGGCCCTTGACCTCTTTTTCCTTAGAGCATTCACTTTAGAAAATTCAGAATTGTCAATTCTTTCTTTACCCCTTTGGAATAAATGTAAATATTTTCCCCTAGCCTCTTGAAAGTTTTAGAACTGAGGAAATGTCTTTCTCAAGAACATCAAAACCATTTTTTTGAAATAAAAACATTGAAAGAGAAAGTAACCTATTTCCTAGTCTCTGTGGGAGGGTAGGAGCCTAACTTCTATGGGCACCAACTAGCAAATACAGATGGCCTAATCACAGGGGAAAACATTTTCAGACTCAGGAATAAATAAATGTGCTCAATATATCCAGTTTTCAATCTCTCCCCTCCCTTTTTTCAATACCTCCAATGCTTTTCCAGTAGCCCACTCACCCGAGTGCTTAAAACGCTCCTGTTTTTTGTGTCAGTGAAGTTGAGACTAGTCTCTCTCCCTTACTGCAGTAGTCTTGAATAAAGTCTTCATTGCCTGTTGAACTTGTCCAACACAATTTTTATTCTGACAATCTGCATTTTACATCTACTCTATACTTAAAACTAGTAAGAGCAATGGGCAAAGTGTTTCTATAACAGTAACAGGCACTCTATCTTGAAGCTAACTTTTAACTCTTCATTTTACAATGCTCAATTGTGTGTTTGCTTTAGAATAACAGAAATAATATATAATTATATATAATATAATATTATATATTATAAACTATTATATATTATATAATTATATAATATATAATATATATAATTTATATATTATATACTATATATTATTTATATATAATATATATTATTTATATATTATATTTACATATATAATATAATATATATAAATATAAATAATATATATATAATAGCAGTTAACTATAAAACCAAGACTGCAGAACTCCCTTTGGAGTAAAATGCTGAGCAGTTAACATTCAATTCAGTTGCAATCTAGCCAAAGCCATCCAGGCTGTAGATGGCCCACTATTCAAGACAACCATTAGGAACAAAACATGCTGACCAACACACAGCTCCTCCTAAGCCTTCTTCCCCTACTCAATACTTCAGTCAACCTGAGGAACTGAAGATGGCCTTTATGACATGATTCTGCCATTTCCCTAGGATGCTTGCTCTTGAATAAACCCACTTTCCCTTTTTCCAACACCCTTCATCTCTCAACTTTGGCTTGGGGCATTGAGCAGCTGAGTCTTCTTTTGGTAACATTTCAACTCTCTGAACCTCCTTCAGTAAAACAGAAAATATATTACCCACCACCTCATGGGGTTGTTCTGAGAATAATTTGCAAAAGTTAATTTTCTTAGCAATTTGGTTTAGGTCATGTACTCCTCACAATTCAAGGTATATGAGAGCAAAACAATATAAAATCTGTGTGCTATTGCCAGGTAAGGACAAATGAAGCAGGAACAGACAAAAATGGTATATAGTATTAGTTGTTATTGATGTTGCTTTATTATTATTATTACTACTACTAGTAGGGAGCAGTGTTTCCCTAAGCTAAATAAGAATACTTCTCCTAGGCCGAGTGTGGTGGCTCATGCCTGTAATCCTAGCACTCTAGGAGGCTGAGGCGGGCAGATTGCTCGAGGTCAGGAGTTCGAAATCTGCTGGAGTGAGAGCAAGACCCTGTCTCTACTATAAATAGAAAGAAATTCATTGGCCAACTAATATATATAGAAAATATTAGCCGGGCATGGTGGCACATGCCTGTAGTCCCAGCTACTTGAGAGGCTGAGGCAGTAGGATGGCTTGAGCCCAGGGGCTTGAGGTTGCTGTGAGCTGGGCTGACCCCACGGCACTCACTCTAGCCTGGGCAACAAAGCGAGACTCTGTCTCAAAAGAAAAAAAAAGAATACCTCTCCTTTTTATCATGAGGCTTCATTACTTTGTTTAAATTAATCACCTAACCGTGTGTGTGTGTGTGTGTGTGTGTGTGTGTGTGTGTGTGTGTGTGTGATTATAGGATCCATCCGAGAACCAAGTATAAATGGCTTTCTGGCTATTTAAGGGTCTCCTACATTGCAGCAACTAATTCAAGAAATTCAAAGTGACCAAAAATCTAGTTGTATATTTTGGTTCAATGATATATACTTGGAGATGAACAAAGAGAAGCCGAGGTGCACAAGTCATGAGCTCTTTGTTTAAGCATTGCCTTCATTAGTCACTATCCATGTATGCTTCAAGAAGTTATTTAAATGTTCTGAGTCTCAAGGCTCCATCTGTAAAACAATAAGGTTGCAATAAATTATATCTATTGATTATGTGTATATTACCTTTGTAGCTTTGACTCTGTCTTTTTAGGGGACATTCACATTTTCTAAAAAGGTTAGACTCAGAGACATGTTCAAGCAAACATTTTAATAATTTTAGTTTAAGTAATACATAAAAATCAGTCACAAGGTAAATGTATTTTGACTGACCATTTTTATTCTTAACTATCTTATACATATCACATTATCCATTTCTATAAATTTGAAGAGCACTGGCTTTCCATAACTCAGAAAGCTTGGCAGGCTGTGTGTTTCATACTGTTCTTCTGCTGTGCTGAATCCCCTTGCTCAGCACTTCCTACTGCTTTCATCAAAATCACTGAAGTATTATACGGTGGTTCTTGTCAGTTTGACAGTTTGTGTGTCTAGTCAAATGATGAAACAAGATAATCATTAAGTTGACAATAGACAAAAAACAAAATTTTATTTATTCAAACTGAACATATAACAAATAGTAAAAGTTCACATTAGAGATTTTTATCATGTATGATAGCACTTTTGATTTACCAATCAACCACTTATATTTTTAATTCAGTAATTATTTGCTGAGTGCACATGGTTTGCCTGGACCTAGGCAAAGCATAGTTTTCACAATCCTCTTGGTGCTTGCAAACTAATAGGGAGGCAGAGGATAAAGAAAAATAAAGCATAATTATTTAATTGTAATTATGATAAACAGTATGGGGATTTACCTTAGAATATAATGAAACTATTTTTAATTTTAAAAGGCCTTAAACTAATTGAGCATAGCACAAAGACTTTGAGGAAATTCTACTTATTTCAGAGCTAGGTAATATGATCACACACACACACACACACACACACACTGATATGTTTCTTTAAATTCAAATGAAAATTGAGTTTCTATGTTCTTTCAAAGGTGAGAGGCTCTGTTTTAAAAATATTCTTGTACTCAAGGAATTTATTATCTAATCAAAAAAAGAAAGAAAGCCTATTTGAGATATATCATTGGCATATTATTTCAAGATGGTCTTTTACAAAGTGTCAAAAGAGTATGGGCAAGAAGTACCAGCCTGATGTATGCTAAAGATAGCAATCCTATGATAGTAGATGGAAGAGAAAGTAGCCATGGTGAATCAACTGGATTTTGATTACTGTTCAAAAGGTAGAAAGATTCCAAGTAAGAGTCATAACTTGAGTAAAATTTGCATTGGAATCAACTATACATAAGAAATATTTTATAGAGTTCGCTGATCTGAACAATTTAATGCTGAAACTTTATAGGCCTAAAATTAGGCATCAGTGTCTGCTTGAATGTTTCAGGTAAAACTTGACAAATCCTTCATCTGTTCTAAAATCATCATCATACAGTTTGTCCTACATTACAGTTAAAAAAAAAAAAAAAACAAGGCATCAGTAGGAAGAGAGCTTGTGTGATAAATAGATGGGATGTCAACTTTCTGAGCAATCTGTTCATTGGCTTCTTTTTAGAAAACATTAAAAATGGATGTGTAAAAGGAGAACATATACACTAGAAATGACAAGTACTCCTTGAAGCAGCACAGTGAATACTCATTGAAATGCCAACTTTCGCCCTTTACCAAAAGTAGCCTTTGGAAATACAAAGCTTTGAATAAATATTGCACTCCCTGATTTCTGTACAGTAGTTGCAAGCCTCAAAAGAGAGTGAAGGTGTGTGAAAGAGGACAGAAATGCAAGGAGTGATGAGAGAGGCCATTTATGCAACTAAGAATGCCAGAGTTACAGAGGCCTTTCAACGTGAAGCTACAGTTTATTGTTCGACTCAGTGGAGGTCATTCTCTTTACTTAGATATTGTGGGGGGCAATTTTGTCTGCAGTAAACTATGAAAGGAATTAATATATTTTTTATTTTATAATAAGTAACCTCTTTACTCTTCCTTCTTCAACACAATATGCCTAATAAAGCAAGCAAAGCTACAACTACCACGATGACACACATTGTCTTTTTGTGATATAAGCATATGACCTCAATTCAGGTACCTGAAATATTAGAAAAGAAACATAAGAGAACTATCACAGGCTCCTGTTATCACACTTACTTGTCTAATTTATTTGTATCCATACATGTGACCCCTCTTCCTATCATAATCACAAACTGTCCATGCCTGGATATTAAAGCCTGTGTGTAGGAATCCATCCATTCTCACTGGTCCAAGAAGATACTCTTCTAAAAATATGCCTCCATTTCCTAAAGTATGAATATTTCCCTCTTTAATTCATCCTTCCTCAAATTATACAAATATCTCACATTTATTTTTATTAAAAAAATCCTCTTTGGATTTCACATTTCCTTGACAGCAAAGGCCATGACATAAAAACCAAAGAACTACCATATACTGCTGACAAGAAACTCACTGAAAATATAACAACAAAAATAGCTAACAAGCTAAAAGATGAAAAGTTGCCATTGAAGGAAATCAAAGTATTTTATCCCCAAATATATTTATTTGACATATTTTGATATGGCTGTTCAGAAAACAACAAACAGAAGTAACCTTGCAAAACCATCTTTTGTGGGAGAGATTTGCATCTGTAGATAATTTGTACTGATGCAGCCCGGCCTTCCCTTCTCCAGTTCTAAAAAGATTAACTGAGAGTCTGACACATTTAAAAGTTTAAAAGAAACATTTTATCTATTGCCAAATGTAAAGTCCTGACAACTAAATGATAATAAATGTACATGCAAGGATGGGATTCTGAAACAGATAAAAAACTAAGGAAATCTGAAAAAACTATGAACTTTAGTTAATAATAATGCATCAATATTAGTTTAACAATTACAAAATATATACCACACACATGTATATAACTTATTTTTATTGAGTGTATAGGTATATGGGAGTTCTCTATAATTATAAACAATTTAATTAATAAATTTATCACATTAGTACACTAAAGAAAAATATTACTATCTCAACAAAAGTGTCTTTGAAAAATTCAGCATTTATTTATAATAAAAGCTATCAGCAAACTAAGAACACAAAGAAACTTCTTCAAACTATAAACAGCATCTAAAAATAAAGCAAATCCAAAAACTAGTTATTATAACATTGTTCATAATGATGACAAGCTGAATACTTTTTCCCTGAAATCAGAAATAATGCAAAGATGCCTTCACTTATGATTTTTATTTAACAAAATACTAGAAATTGTAGTCTAAGGAATACAATATGGAAAGAAATATAATTAAAAGGCATCCATATTAGAAAGAAAAAAGTGACACTGTATTTATGTATAAAATCTGATGAAGTCTACAAAACTATGCACTAAAAAAGACTAGTTGAACTAATATAGAGTTTAGTAAGGAGGTAGGATACAAGATTAATATAAAAACCAATTGTGTATTTATATACTAGCAAAAATTATCAGAACTTGAAATCTAAAAAGTAAATAAAATCATTTACAAAGCACCACACTTCCGCAATGAAGATATGATCATGGCAAATAAGCACATGAAAAGATGCTCAACATCGTTAGTAATTAGGGAAATGAAAATTAAAATCACCAGTTTAGATACCACTACACACTTATTAGAAAGATTAACTGTGACTATACCAAGTATTGGTGAGGATGTGAAGTTACTGCAATTTTCATAAACTTCTGGTGGAACTGTAAAATGATGCAAATGTAAAACTGGAAAAAAATTGAAATTTTTTTCAGAAAATTATATGCCTACTATATTCTCCTGCATTTCCATTTCTAAGTATTGTATTTACTCAGATATCTGAAAATATGTGTCCATACAAAGACATTACACACATTCAAAGCATTTGTGTCTATAATAACTCAAATCTAGATAGAAACAATCCAAATGTCTATCATAAGATAAATTAGCAAATAAACTCTGGTATATACATTCAATGGAATACTACTCAGCAATAAAAAATAAATAGTAATACACAGTATAACATGCATGAACATCAAAATAATTACACTGGGTAAATGAAATTAGAAAAAAGGCAAAAAAATTAGACAAAACAGTAAATTCTATAAATGCAAAACAATCTATGGTTGTTTGAGGATGCAGTGAGACACAGAGGTATGGAAGGCAGAGATTATAAAAGGGCAGAATGAAATACTTGGGAATAATAGACGTGTTAGTTATGATATGGATATGCTGATTATTATGAAAGTTTTATGTATGTGTATTGTAGGTATAAAATTTATCAAATTGTGCATTTAATTATAAAAATGTTTAAATTCTAATAATAATAAGACTTATGAAGTAGAGATCAAGTGAATAAAATCACCCTTTCTGAAGACAGGATAAATTGAACAGGCTGAAAACAAATCTTGTGTAAGCAATTATCTTGAATAAGTGTCAAATTCCATTCTGAAGATTGACCCCCAGCCTTGGAGAGACTATGTTCTTAAGATCCTTACAGTTATCTCTCTGCTCCAGAAGTGACTTTTCAAAGACAGAATATTCCTCACCTTTAAATCTCACCTGCCTTTAGTTCTAGATAAAATTTAACCTGGCAAACATAATTAACACTTATGGGTTATTAATTACCTCTATAAGAAGAGAGTGTACTCCCATTTTTAAAGGCTTGCTTAAAACACACAGTTGCTTTAGATGTGAAAATCAAAAAGATTCTAGTGGAAGATTTATTTACTTAACAAGGTTTTCTGGAACTGGATATCACCTCTTTCTTTGAACTGATTTTCTATCTGTGCTCATGCAATTTAGAATTCGAAAAATCTTTGTGGTGACTAGGGAGATGGAGAGAGTAAGAAATGCAATTAACAGTGGTGACATCCAAACCAGACTTGGCATGAAGTAAATAATGACAGAAGGATTATATACAGGGGATCTCTAAGCATAAATATAAACACATCTGGAAAAGAACTACATGCTTGTTATAATGAATGCAGGCATACCTCAGAGACATCATGGGTTCATTTTTAAACTACCTCAGTAAGGCAAATATCCCAATAAAATGAGTCACATATGCTTCTTTGGTTTCCCAGTGCATATAAAAGTTACGTTTACACTCTACTATTAAGTGTGAAATACTATTTTTTCTAAAAAAAATTTTACATACCTTAATTTAAAAATACTTTATTGCTAAAAATGCTAATGATCATCTGAGTCTTCAGTGAGTCATACTTTCTTTACTGGGGTAGAGGCTTTCCTCAATGTTGGTGGCTGCTGACTGATCAGGGTAGTGGTTGCTGAAGGTTGGGGGTGGCCGTGGTAAATACATAAAATAAGACAACAATGAATTTTGCTTCATCAACTGACTCTTCCTTTAATAAAAGCTTTTGTTTTCTTAACATTTGTGTGTTCACTGGGGTAGCACTTTCAATGTTCTTCAAGAACTTTTTCTTTGCATTCATGACTTGGCTAACCGTTTAGTGCAAAGAGGCTTAGCTATCAGCCCAACTTTTGACATGCCTTTCTCACTATGCTTAATCGTTTCTAGCTTTTGATTTAAGTGTGATTCTTCCTTTCACCTGAACACCTGCCCGTCATTGTAGGGTTATTCACTGGCATAATTTTGATATCGTTGTGTCTCAGAAAATAGGGAGGTCCAAGGAGAGAGGGAAAGATTAGGGAACTGCTTGTTTGTGGAGCAGTTAGAACACACACAATATTTATCCATTAAAATCATAGTTTTATATGTACATGGTTCATGGTATCTCAGAACAATTATAAGCAAAGATTACTTATCACAGATCACTATAACAGATATAATAATAATGAAAAAGTTTGAAATATTGTGAGAATTACCAAAATATAACATGTAGACACACAGTGAGTACATGGTGTTGGAAAAATTGTGTCAATAAAATTGTTCAACGCAAGTTTGCCACAAACCTTAAATTTGTAAAAAATACAATATCTGTAAAGCATAATAAAGCGAAGCACAATAAAATGAGATCTGCCTGTATTGATATGTGTGGTTTTCAAAATGTAAACTAATGAATTTTTTTAACCAAATATTAGAGCCACGACATAATTGTCTCAATGGATTGCCTTGTCAGAGTTCATATTAGTTTGGGATATTTTCATTTTCCCTTGCAAATGAACTTATCAACAACTCACTTTATTAAGACATTTATATGTCAGGAAGATTCAGAGGGATAAAGATTTGAGGACCAGGTGCTTCCTCTTACAACCTAAGTATTAATACCTCAGTTAACATAGTTTTAAGATAAGGGTAATTTAACTTGAAAATGTGTGCATTAAAAGATTTATGCACACTACAATATCAACAGATATGCTTGCATATTTTTCACTCTTGAGTGATAAAAATTAAATCTGACAAAGAAAAAGGTGGAATAAGAAATTACCCACTGTTGAAAATGAGAATTATATTAGCACATTTGTCATGAGTTTTTCTATTATATTAGTGCTCAATATTAAACCATTGGTAAAAAACAATGAGTGTTTAGTTAAACTGCATTAAATATGTTGTTAGATGTGGTATGTATTTTATGAAATATTATACAACCTATGTGAACATTATGCTACAATTTGTCTTCCAGTGGTTAGCCTACACCATAAATATTTACTTCAATAGACGTTAAAGAACTTCCAAAGCTAAAAGGAGTATTTGAAATGACTTACACGCTTCAATAAGTAAAAAATGCTACATCTTTACAAAAAATTACATTATCTGGTTACCAAATATTAGTAACTGAATTTATATGCATTCTCCATAATAAAAATTCATTTTTTTAGAAAAATTAGTTATATTATCTGCCTTAAAACCTTTTATTTGTTCATTTTATAGTAAGGCAGAATTCATGTAAATGCTGAATGTCTGTCAACGTCTCATATTTTGCACTTAAATGATGAAAAGAATTAACACACAATCTTTTCTAAACAGCATTCTATCATTTATGCATTTATTCTGCATCAATTTTTTTTAATTTCAAGTAAATGCCAAAAGAGAGAAAAGTTATATTCTCCCTTAAATTATGTCAACTTACTTTATAATTAAGGGCTCACAGTGCTGAAGCACACGGTAGAGTTTATAGTTCAACGCAGCAGGCATTTATAGCTGAATAGCTGCAGAGAGAAAGGTGAAGATGTGACTCACATGCAAAAGCAGCTTAAAATAGATGATAATTTTATGCCAAGTGGTGTACACAAAATTAATACTTTATGACTTTGCTAGTGTTGAAATTTAAATTTTGACAAGGAGAGAACTTATCTTACATCAAATTTACCCATAAAACAATGCCATTTTCATAAAATACTGTTAGTTCTGGTAAATTAGAAGAATTTCTCGACCTCATGACAAGATAATTTTAAATGATTTGTAGCTATAGTTTTGTAAAGGATAATGGTGAAATGTAAAAATGTTGCTTTAATTCAATAATCTAAGTCAAAATTTGTTCTTATGTATCACTAAACAACACGCACTAATTAGGAACTTCTTCAGCCAAGTTGAAAACTTCTATTGTTCTACTCTATTGTTATTAAGAACAAGGATACCTGATAAAATAGTTTACTTCTCTTGGAAAACTTGAGGACACTGATGTTTGCCAGCTCCGTCATAATGTTCTTATTAACCACAAACAGGTGCAAAGAGTGTGACTCAGTCAATGCACATTACTATTACACAAATAATGTTCGACTTAAAATGGGGTTATGTCCCAATAAACTCATTTTAAGTTGAAAATACGGTAAGTTGAAAATGCATTTAATATACCTAATCTACCAAACATCCTAGCTTAGCCTAGCCAACCTTAAACGTGCTCAGAACACTTAAATTAGCCTACAGTTGGGCAAAATCATCTAACACAAAGTCCACTTTATAATAAAGTATGGAATGCCTCATGTAATTTATTGAATACCATACTGAAAGTGAAAGCTAGAATGTCTGTGTGAGTACTCAAAGTAAGCTGTCCACTGAATGTGTATCACTTTCACACCATCGTAAAGTTGAAAAATTGTAATTTGAACCACTGGAAGCTGGAGAATATCTGTATTCTGCAAAGACAATGAAGCAAAGTGCATACTTGGAAATGTTCTCATATCTCCAAATTACAAGTAGGTAATTCTTGTTGGTTAAAAGCACACGCACTCTGAGTCAAAAAGATCTGTTGAAAGTTTTGCATTTTCTTAGAGTTAAAAACTGTCAAAGAACTTTAATATTTTAAATGACATAATATATCTTTTAATTGTTTGCAAAAGCAGATAATAAGTAAAGTCAGTCATTTGAGAAAGATAAAGCATTCTCTGTTTTTGAAGAGAAGAGAAAGAATGGATAAATTGTGTCATATATATTAATTTTAAAAATAATATAAACTAATGTTTCTATAAAAACACTTTTGATTATACAAATATTCTCTTACACTTAAATAATATTAAAGAGGCACCTGTTTTAGTAAATGTTGATAAGACATGTTTAATATTTTTAACAGAATGACAGAAAATGCAATAGATGAAATTTGCCATATAGAGAATGAAGAAAAAAAAGTTTAGTTTTACTTTCCTATCTGCTCTGATTAGTTAGTAGATGAATTCATTATTTAACAACCTGTGTCTTGAGTACTTTATATCCTTAGCTCTTCTTATCATCAAAGAGGAGTGTTTTATAATACAGAACCTGAACAACACTGCTTTTATAAACCCACATGATATATTTTACAGTTTCTCATTAATTAAGTTGATTTCATGCTTAAAGGGACACTCACTTTTTCTCATTTTGTATTTTCCTTGATTAAAGTGGAAACTAATATAATTTTCTATTTAAATTTTCTTAAGAGAAGTAGCATGTAAAGTTTACTTCTGTACCCACTTAATAGCTGCCTGATTTGGGGCAAAATTCTCAATCTGTCTGTCTCATTTTCCATATCCTTAAATTGTAGATAATAATAGTGCACTCTGCAATGTGATTCTGTAAGGATTAAGTATAATAATACAACAAATAAATTGTTTAGCATAGTTTCTGAAAAATAGAAAAAAATAATGGATATCATGATTCTTATTCATTATAGCACAAAATGTTGATTTTTATGAGAATCTTAGGAGTGATTTCTGCTAGTCTTAGTATTATGAATAGATATACTTCACTTGAGAAATGTTTCCCTTCAATCGTAAAGCCTAAAAATAATGTTATTGATAAGGTTTGCCTGGCTGCTAGACATTTTAGAGCAATGCTTATGATCCACTCATAAACATGTTTGTATTTATCTAGTTGGTTCTACTTATACTTTAGTAACAAACAATCCCCAAATTTCCGTAGTTTATTTAAGAAGATATTTCTAGCTCATGAAAAGTTCATTGATGAGTCTCTCTAGGGCAGCATTCCTTCATGTGGTGACCCAGCATTCCAAGTGGCTTTGATTTCATGACACCTCCATATTATTATAATAATAAGGGCTCTGATTATCTCTGTGGCAATAAAAAGAGAAAAGAAGGAGAATTATACACTAACTTCTACATGCTTCTACTTGGAATACAGCCCTTATATTCACATTATATTAGCAAGGGTTAGTTTCCTGGCCATGCCCAATCCTCAAGGACATAGGACAATCTTCCTTTGTGCTCAGTAGGGTGAACTAGGTATCGATAAAGTGCAAAGATGCCTAGCACAGCAATGAATCTGTGGATAAAAATACTTTGCTCTACTTTATTTCTCCACTGTTGGTCTTTCTTTTTTCACTTTTACATGCATTAATAATTCATACCACCTTACATTGTGCATCTTAAATCCTTTGAAAACAAGGTGAGGCAGAAGTAGCTTCAGCATCTGGAATGTTTGGCAATGATACGTGTGCATTAAATGATTACATCAAACAGCAAAAACATCTTATCCAAATGGAATAGTTTTTAAATTGAAAGTAACTGCTTGCATGTGCTTTAACGTGTTAAGTTTTGTGAATCCAAATGGATAGACAGAGGGACAGAATAGACCTGATATCAAATGGCCAACCAGTAGCACCTGCAGACAGAGTCACGTGATCGCATAATCTAGTGCCATTATTAAGTCACAAGTTAAATAGGTGAGGTGGAGGACAGAGAGGAAATAAAAGAAGCAGAAGCAAAGACGCCAAATAAATAAATAAATACCATCTTATTTCTAGTTAAGTGACAAGAAGTAATCCACATATATTTTTTTATTTGAGAGACAGGGTTCTCCTTAGTGATGATATCATAAGAAAACATGAAAGGGCTTCCACTTCAATGATAATATATGTGAGAAGAATATAAACATCTTTTTATGTTAAAATGGAAAGGGCAGCTGTAAAAATTATGCATGAGCATTACTGTGGCACTTGGACTTCAAGAATGATCTCAGTGGGTTGAAGTACCAGTAAGCAAGAAGCTCTGAGTACTTGGAAAAACATTCAAAGACTTTAGAAGAGAATTATTATAACGAATGCTAACAGTAGCAAAAGAAATACATTTAAAAATTATCTACCAAACAAACATTGTCCCTTCTGTGGAAAACATGGTTAGATATTCTCCTTCACTGCTGTAACAATGATTCAAATATGTAAAATTCTACTTAATTTGGTCAACTTGGAAAGTAGTTTTGGAAAACAGATACTTCTTTACAGAATGCATAAGACCAGCTATTAGAGTTATCTATTTCCATGGCATGTACCCAGTAATCACTAAAAGTGGAATTATTATTTTTAACATTTATATGCTATATCAAAGTCTTATCTTTCAATATTATGGAACAAAAACTGAATTCAGTAATATTCCACCATCCTCCCACCACACCAAAGATGTTGGTGACAGATGATAGTGCTGTTTTCTTCAATTTTTTTATTATGGTATAATTTAAATACAACAAAATTCAGTGAGTTTTGACAAATGCATATAATAGTGTAACCACCACCAAAATCAAAAAACAGAATGGTTGCATCACTCTCCAAAACTTCCCCATAGCCATTCGTAGTCAACCGCTGCCCCTATCCCTAGCCCCTGGCAAACACTGATCTGTGTCCTGTAGCTCTAGTTTGCCATTTCAAGAATGTCCTATAAATGTAATTCTACAATAAATAAAGCTTGAATCTGTCTTCATCACAGCAAAACACATTTGAAATTGACCCATGTTTTTGTATGTATCAATAATAATTCATTTATTTTTGTTGCTCAGTAGCATGCCACTATATGAATACACCACATTTGCTTTTTCATTCTTTAGCTCAATGATATTTAGGCCATTCTATACTCTGGTGATTATGCATAAAGCTTCTATCAACATGTGTGTACAATTTTTTGTGTGAAGATATATGTTTTCATTTCACTTGGGTAGGTACCCTGGAGTGAGATTGATGGGTCAGATATTAAACATATGCTTAGCTGTGTAAAAACCTGCCAAACTATTCTAAAACAGGTGTGTCATTTTGCATTTGCATCAGCAATATATAAGAGTTGCATTTGCTCAACTTGGTATTGTCAGCTTAATTAATTAATCATTACTGTTAGGGACAGGTGCAGGTTGGCAGTGCCAACCATAGGAAAAGAGGAGGGGGGCAAAGATAAGGATGCCAATGAGCATTTAGAACCTAACCCTCAATGGCAGGAACTTGAGGTTAGGGACTTTTCCTGGCCAGGAGCATGAACAGAAACTAGGAGCTTATGTCCAGAGGTAATGTTTTTCCTATTAACATACATTGGCATAGTAAAAATCATACTCACTAGCACCATGAAAATTTACAATTGTCATGGCAACTCCTGCAAGTTACCCTATAAGGATAAAAGTGGGGAGGCCCTTAGCTCTAAGAACTCTCCACTCTATTCCCAGGAAAATAATGAATATTCCACCCACTGTTTAGCATATGGAAAGGTATAGACACAAAAGTAGAAGTGTGGTTAAGACCCCAGTGTCTTCTCCACTTGCTGAGATGGTCCCATTTCCCCTCAGGAAATGTCCTTTCACTTTTTATTTCTGTGCTGTCTGTCATCTCTCCATCTCACCAGCCCAGTTTGTGATTCTTCTCAGCCACGAACCAAGGAACCAGGGCAACACCCCTCAAAAAACCAACCCTGACATTACTTTAGCCATTTTAATAGTTGTAGTAGAATCTTACTGTAGTTTTACTTTGTTTTTTTTTAATGGATAATAATATTGAGCATCATTTAATACACTTATGTGTCATCTATATGTATTTACTGAAGTGCCTGCTTACATTTTTTTTCGTCCTTGTAGTATTGGATTGTTTGTTCTCTTATTAAGTGTTGAGTATTGTTTATATATTCTACATACACGCTCTTTATCATTTGAAAATATTTTCTTCCAGTCCGTGATTTGTTTTTCATTATCTGAAGAGAAGAAATTTTAAATTATTCAATTATGATAAATCCAATTTGTCGTTTTCCCTCTTAAACTTTAAGAATCAATAAGTCCTTTAGTCATTGCTGTGTGTCTGTCTGTATGTTGTGGCACACCAGCAATGCTCTGGCAGGTAGCTTCCAACTCTGCCACAACCTTTATTTCCTGCTTGCATAGAGCCTCAAGTTCAACCAGAAGTGAGCACTTGGGATCTTCTTTCTGCTTTTCTGGGTATGTAAACATCCCTGGGCCTGTGTCCAGTCCTCTGCTTATGTGTGGCCTTCTAAGATTTCCAGGAATATGTCAGAGCTTTGCAAAACCCTTAACACCTCATTCCTTAGGCTTTATTTTTACATTTTTTTGGTCAGCTTTTTAAAAAAAATATTGCCACAAGTATCATCACTGCCACATACAGCTCCAAACATTAAGCAATTTCTGCTTAGTGTTTTTGACAAATGTCTTTAGAGGAAAGGCTGTTTGCCCTGACCGAGCTGTGATTTCGGTCAAATAAAAACAAGCCATATGCAGGAAGTTTCCTGATAACTGCCAGATGGGTCAAATAATGACAATTCTCTGAAAATAATGATTTTGGAGAGCTCCAAACCTGTTTTGCCACCTGCAGGGGCTGCTAGGCTGCTGCTTTTCACCATGATGGAGGAGCCACTGGTTCTCAATTTTTCTGCAAGCTGTGAAGAGAGCGATGGAAATAGAGTGAGTCAAAGAGTCTTACCAAGATTTGGCAGTTTGTTTTAATAAAATGCTTCTTGGATTGTTGCAGGCCTTTGATTATTTCCAGGGTTTTGAAAAAGTTGATTCTGACAATTTTTTTCCCAGTGTTTTCACTGTTTTTATAGAGAGGCAACATCTTGGAAATTTGCACTCCAGCCTTCCTCCTTAGGTCCACACATGACTTCTTGTTTCGTGTTCTCTGAAAGCTTCTTGTGTGGTTTAGCTTTTTCTAACTTTACAGACATGAAACCCATCATAAATCAATCTCTAGAGGTACATCTCTTGGCTTTAACATAAAGTTATGTAATGCTTGTAACAAGTAGAATTTTTTTACATTGTGAAATCTCACATGTTTAACATGAAGCCTCTGAGGATCTTCAGATCTATGTCATACAGTGTCATGTCAGGCCTAACTTTGACTAAAGGGATCTCTCTCTTGGTAGGTGGTCTATGGCTCAAAAATCTTGGGTGGGGGCAATATTGGATGCTTCAAAACAAGGATATGTCTGTACACCAACATGCTTCACCTCTCCTTGCAATATGAGTAAAAGAGCAAGGACCGGATCTCTTGTTTATGAGGATCTGCACACAAATAAGAAGCAATGTAGAAATAATAATTTAATGACGATATTTAAATACATACAGTACTTGGCTGAAAAATACTGCATGGTCTTGAAATTTTGGTGAAGGGTGATTTTTCTGGTTATTTATTGCTGCATTAAAAAAAAAAAAACCACTAAGCAATTTATTGGCATAAAACAAAATTTTATGTTCTCTCTCCTCATTCTGTGGGTTAACTGAGTTTAATTTGGTGGTTCTTAATCATGCTCAAGTGTAATTGCTGTCTAATTTTTGCTGAAGCTGTAGTCATCTGAAGGCTTAACTGGGCTAGACATCTATGATGGCTCAATTACTTGGCTGTCAGCTGATGTGGTTCATAAATTGTGGCCTCCGGTGACCTAATCACATAGACTGGTCTTCTCAGAGTGTGAAAACTTGGTTCCAGGAGGGAACCAAGAGACCAAGGCTACAAAAGAGACCCAAATGAAAGTTTTAAAGCTTCATGATCTTCTATTCTTTCTATTATTCAATCCAGAAACTCAGATATTATTCTTTAAAAGGCTACCCTTGAGTGATTCTATTTAAAAGAGAAATAAAATAGCACCACCTCCTTTATCAAAACTCTCTGATGTCTTGCATTTCAATCAGAGTAAATTGCAAATTTCTTACTATGGTGTAGATAGTAGACTTTTACATCCTACTATATATACTATATATTTATGGTGGTATATGTTGTTTACTGAAATGCAGGACTCTGGATGTCCATCTGAGTTGGGAAGGGGGTGGTTAGAGAGAGTTCACAAGTTCAGTTTGTGTAACTGCACAAGTAGGATGAGAATATAGTGTGAAGATAGAAAATGAAGATACTACTATACTTCATTCATATTTGTTGGACTACTTTGGTTTGAGCAACACATATGCTAGGATGAGAATTTTGTTGTTGTTAAAGAGTGGAAGGATGCTACCATAGTCCAAGGATTAAAATTTGTAAGCAGGGCATTTTAGACAATTTAATACAACATTTTACACATACAAAAAGTGTTAGACCTACATCAGTAAGTGTGAAAAAGTGGCTCTGAAACCATTCGATAATAGATTTCAGAAAGGTCTCTCGAAGAGTACATAGGATGATTTGTCCAGCTAAAGACTAATTCCATGCCTTAAGTTTAGATTAGACTCACATTGATTTGCTTTCTTACTCATTATCAGTTTTTCTCTCAAATGCTCAAAAGGTGAAGGGAATCGCAGTGATGGTTGCCAGCAGATTTGTTCAGTGCAGCCTGTCCTTCACCACTGGCTACAGACGGTGCTGGGAATCCAAGGTGGCTGTCTATGAAGAGGTCACTCACTTTCCACGGCAGTGACAACTTTGATTGGGTAGATATTCTAATTTAGTGAGCAGAGCAAGGAATTAGTATGGGAGACTTAATTTTTAATTTTTGCTCTTCAAATAAGCTATTGATTCAGTGTCTTTTCATTTCTCTCTATAGCTCTCTGTCTCTAAATAGAAACAAATGGGGGTCAGAGTAATAAGCCATCAAATAATCACACTAATATTGCCATGAATTGAGGAAATACTTTAAGTATTTTGTATGTTTTATTGTTTTTCACAATAACCATGTGAAGTGGAAAGTATTTCTGGTATATTGAAGACAAAAATATAGATACAAAACACCATTAAGAAATCATTTGTTGAAATTTACACAGGTAGAAAATTAGGAGTTAGGATTTGAGCGCAGGCTGTCTCTAAAATCATTTACCTTTAACCACTACCCTAAACTGCTGTACTTCATCATGTACTGAGATATACATTAGAGATAGGCATCAAACAGTATAAATGGGCCGGGCGCGGTGGCTCACGCCTGTAATCCTAGCTCTCTGGGAGGCCGAGGCGGGCGGATTGCTCGAGGTCAGGAGTTCGAAACCAGCCTGAGCAAGAGCGAGACCCCGTCTCTACTATAAATAGAAAGAAACTAATTGGCCAACTAATATATATAGAAAAAATTAGCCGGGCATGGTGGCGCATGCCTGTAGTACCAGCTACTTGGGAGGCTGAGACAGAAGGATCGCTTGAGCCCAGGAGTTTGAGGTTGCTGTGAGCTAGGCTGACGCCACGGCACTCACTCTAGCCTGGGCAACAAAGCGAGACTCTGTCTCAAAAAAAAAAAAAAAAAAGAAAAAAACAGTATAAATGCCATATATAAAATAAATTGGAAAAATTTATTTCCAAATAATATAAACATATTATTAAAAATATTAAGATATTAACAATATATTAAAACTTAAAAAATAATAAACTATTAAAAATATAAAAATAATATTAAAAATTCATAATATCTCAAATTGCCTGTCCCTGAACTCTCACCACAGCACTTTGGGGCAAAAGTAATCTTCCTAATGCTAATACTAGTTAGCACTGGAGCTGTGTTGCCATGGCAGCTACCCTCTCTAGTAGCCCTTACATACCTAGATTCAAATATTATTTCATTTTGTAATATGCTTATTCTTGTTGCAGTATTAAGCAAATGGTTTTAAGTTTAAATTTTACTTCACAGCTTATTAACAATAAGACCATAGGCAAATTTCATAACCTCTCAAAACTTAATTCTCCAAATTTATAAAACAGGAATACTAATAACTTATTCAGTTATTTTGAAGATTTAATGATAACTATAATAGAAATACAATGACAGTACAAGACCAAAATCCCTCATTTCAACTTGTAAAGTTTCATTAATCAGATGAAAAATACCTATGTAAGTCAAAACTATTTATTTCCTTTGAGGAACATTGCCAAGTATACTAAAAATAAATCAATTAAAATTAAATTTGAATAAATTAAACTTTTACTATGAAATAAGTTAAATATTTGATCTAAATTCCATTTCTGCTCATAATATAGTTTCTAATCAGACTTACTAGTCATAACAATGAATTTTTAAAAGTATGTGGGGAAAAACTCATAATAGGTAAACTTATATTTATATATTTAATTATTTTTTGAATTGTGCAAATAATGCTTTAATGAATGTTAGTAGTGGAACATAGTTCAATTAAAAAATAACAGCATTCCATAAGCACAAAAATTATAAAACTGATGAATTAAATTGTTAGCCTTTAGAAGAATAGATCTATATATACCAAAGTTAGAGCCATTATATAGCATTTTACAATGAAATCCAACCATAATATACTAACAGTTACTGTCCAATAAACTAAATATATCTTTTTAATGAAAATTTTAGTGCAATAGAGTTAGATGTTTAAGACTGATTCAGTGACTACAAATAGACCTAGAAAACGAAAAAGAAACACAATATCCTAGTAAAAGCATTATTTTTATGCTACATGTAGCAATATGCGGGCATCATATCAATGCAGTTCACTCAATGTTCTCATATACCAACTAAACAGCTAAAAGATTTTAGGAATCATTCTGTGTACACAAAAATTCAGAAAATAATATTTGTCGTTCTGTGGTATATGGCCAAGATATCTTTATCAGGTTAGTACACTAATGCATTTAAAAATACTAACATAATTACAATTTTTAACTTTGGACAATATTTTTCTATTATAGATAATACAAAATACCAATTTGAAAGGCAGAAATTAATAATACAATATATCCTAATTCATCTTATCTTAACTCTATTAGAGTTTTAAAAATTGATTGGCAAAGTAATTTTTGTTGATTTTTTAAAATTTAAATTTAAATTTTCCATTTTTATTGCCCTATATCTTTTTATATATTTTATACATTTTTCTTATAAATGATTTTTATTCTTATGAAATGATGACCTCTGAACACTAATTTAAATATGTTGGCTTTAGAAAAACATAACTATGTATATGTTATATATGTTTTATTCATCAATATTTATTTTAAGCCTTCATAAAAGTTTTTATATTTGTCAAGTGAGGGCTTTTTGTGAAATGTGTTAGTTAATTAGGTGGTCTGTTTTCTTCATATTTGTAACTACCTTATAATTAACATTTAAGTGTAGTTATACAATTACCACCAAATTTAACATTAAGTCCTTTATAACAAAGTAATACGATAAGTCTCCATTTCAAGTACCTGTGAATATCTTTTCCCATAAAATTATCCTCTGAGCTTTCAAGAAGTCCAGTACTTGAGGCACATATATAGATTACCAGGAAGGGAACCAGAAGATCTTTAGTCATGGGTTGCAGAACGTCAAACTTGAAATAAAAAAAAAAAGAGAGAGAAACAAAAGGCTCAACTATTTTCTGCATTAAAAAGTACAAGCACATTTTTATCTCAAGAGGACCACTTAAAACAAACTTTGAGATCCAATATTGATTAAACAGAAAATATTTCTTTTTATAGCAGAAAACATTTTTATGGCAAATTCTAACCAGATTAGAATGATAGAAATTCTCTAGTTTATGGTTGTTTAATTTTCAATCTTGCAGAGCTGTCAGCAAAAATACATAAATCTTATTTTTACTTTTACATGTCTCTAAAAAGGTGCTTTGAACAACTCTTATTAGTTATTACTTTTTTATCCCCAAATATCTTTTCTAAATAATCAATTTCTAACCATCCCTCTTTTTACTGAAATATAATAACGGGCACTTCTTTCAACAAAATTAATTGAGTTTATATAATGTTATAGCTGCAACTTGTTTGAGTACAAACATACTATATATATAAAGTAAACCAATATCATTTTTCTTCTTTCTTTTTACTTAAAATACAAATTGCTTAAATAAATTTACAAAGTGCAAGTTTGTAAAGTGAAAAATCATTTTTTAAGAATAAATATCTATTTTAGTTTTGAGATTCTTACATTGTAAAGATGTTTTCTTAAACTGGGATTTCATAAGTATCAAAAAATAAATTATAAAGTTGTTACTGGCCTACAAGTGGAGGTTTTTCCAAGTTCTTGGTGTTTGTTGGGAAAAGAATTTCAGCCAAGCAAGCAACAGCTTTTATTGGAAGTGAAAATATACTCTCAGAGTAGCAGACTCAAAAGAGAGCAGCTACAGTAGGAGGAAGTGGTTTTAAATCTTTTGTAGTCTTATTAATTGAGGGGAGGAATATTTTAAGGCCAAGAGGTTGCCATGTGAACTAAAATGCTCACTCCCCCCCCACCCCACCAGCTGGCTGAATAGACCCTCTCTTGGCCAAAGAAATATTCTAGGGCAAAGTTGCCTGCCAGGAGGAGGGAGGTCAGACAAGCCTTATCATGCCCCCCTCCCTTCTTGGAGACTTCCTTTGTAACCCATTAACAGGCCTAAGGGTATGTAAGGCAAACCTTACATACTTCAATTTGCAACAAATGGTGGCTTACCTCTGGTAAACAGTTTATGTTAAAACATTCCAGGTCTTTAGACAAAGCTTCATGTCTTTAGCCAATTACAATCTAAAGAATCTTTAAACCCACCTATAACCTATAAGCCCCCTGCTTCAAGATGGCCCTCCTTTTTGGGCCAAACCAATGTATGCCTCCCACACATTGATTGATGGCTTTACCCATAACCCTTGTCTCTAAAATGTATAAAAACCAAACTATAACCCAGCCACAGCGAGTCCACTTGCCCAAGGCCTCTTGGCAGTGGCTGCTGGTCATGAACCTCAAATTTGGCTCAGAATAAATCTCTTTAAAATTATTTTACAGACTTTGGCTTTTTTTTTCGTTGACAGCTTTTACTAAGAATTTGGATCATAATTCCTATAATTGGGTTCCCTCCCATTTTCATACTTTCTGTGGTTCTCTTGGAACTATCTTGGTGATTTGAAGAGTGGAGAAATTTTAAAACTACAATGTAAATGATATGTAATTAGCCAGAGTTCATGTAAGATGGTAAAGATGGCTGACAAGCTGGTCAAAGTCAGTTCTCACCTGCAGTTACCAGCCCTTCTAGTTAACTTCCACTTAAGAGTTTTGTTTTGTTTTGTTTAAATGTGTTCTCTATTAGCAGCCCCAGTCAGAAGAATGACAAAGAGATTACGTTGTAACTGAGTAATTTGAGGTAGTTTTACTTTCTTGATTTTTTTTTCATCAGTCTATCAGCAATGTGAATGCCAGTCAACTGATTTTTGAAGTTATATGGTAAAACGGGGTGTCTGCTTTGTAGCCAGAACCAAGCTGGTTACAACGGAAAGTTTAAAATCCATCTATGACTAACAAAATTTCTGAAGCTTACCAGATATAGCTGTTTGTACCTTTTGTGAAGACAGTTTGCTTTAGCAATACTCCACAATAAAATTAACTTTTATTGGGTACTTATAATGCGTCAAGTATTTATAAGAAATCACATACAATTTTATATACCTCTTACAACAACCCACAAAGTAGGTCTTACCTACAACATTTAACAGAATAAAAATGACAACACAAAAACTCTTAAGCTCTGGGAGTTCCTATGTGACTTGCAAATAATTACATAGACAGAAAGTGGATGATTAAGAAGCAGAGGCAGGATTTGAATTCCATAGCCAAATCTCAAAGATATTCCCAAGTAGATATTATGTTATATTCCCAAGTAGATAATATATTAGCACATATTATTCTTTAAATGAAGAGTATCATATGGTCTAACATACATGACCTTGGTGTCCCAGAGATTAGGAGAGAAAGAATAAGTCAAAATAATTTGAAGAAACAATTGTCATACATTTTCAAAATTTGATATAAAACAACTTTACAAATTTGAGTACCACAGAAAAACTCAAATGGAACAATTTTAAAAAGAAACCACATGTAGCTATTTTAGAGACAAATTGCTGAAAGCCAAAGATAAAGACATTAGAGTATTTTTACACATCTGGAGAAAAGAAGTCACCATAGTAAGAGTGATACCTAACTTTCTTCAGAAACAATGGAGGCCTATTATTAAATATCTTCTCTCACATTCCTACAATCTTCATTTATTAGATTGAATTACTCATGCAATTCTTGGTATTATTTTGTAAATTTAATAGTATGGGAGCAAGAAACTAGATCTCATATAATGTTAGAGTTTATGAAACAGCAGTAATCTAGGATCTCATAATCCACTTACCTAAACCTAATGCCCTCTAGTCTTAGCATCATTTTCTCCTTTTCACTGCTCTGAATAGTTTATCATATAATTATAAATGAAATTGAACCTAAACACTGGGACTATCATCTAAAATTGCAAATATGAAAATGCCTCCATTATCTGGAAGGACACAAGTCTTTCATGGTAATGTAGATATTTTTCCAGGAGTACATTACAACTATTTATAAAATTAGCTAATTATTGACAGGAAAGTCACAGACACATGGCTGTATTTGGATGACATTCACAAAAGGACACACTCAATAGATGAGGTTTATATTGTTCTCAAAAGCCTTAGGGAGGTAGCATGGCACACTGATAGAGATAGGCTGGATGTCAAGATACCCGAGTGAATCACAGGGATCATGGTGAAAGAACATGCCAAGGACCATTGTTGTCTATCCTAAAATGTCATTTGATGGCTGTCAGAACTATCCTTTAGACATCACAATTCATCCTGTCAATATTAAGTGGAGTAGAGAAAAGACAGGATATCTAATGAGACAGAGAGAGGGTTTTTAAATAATACTCTTGAAGCATTTGTCAGTTGCAATAATTCTATGAATTCTAAATCAGTTTCTGGTCACTCATAACATTCCACTAAGCTGTCTGTCTGCATCTTATTTAATTAGTGAAAAATACAAAATATTTTCAGAAAACAGATGTCCACAGAGTGCTGACACATAGTCACGTTATCACTGCAAAACTTAAGCTGTCTCCTAGACAGCCAGAGATCATAAAGAGGGTCCCACTTGTGCTACTGTCACTGTCACAGCAGGGACCTCTTTCCAGCTGTGGAAATAGCTCTTGCTTCCTAACTGTCTTTCTTGTTCAAAGTTTGTATTATCTTTTAGAAAGATCTTACACAAACAGTAATGCTCCTTCATTTAATGGGATTACTTACACACAACAGGATCTCCTAGTTTATGAATAGCATGTTCAATATCAGCAGGACCAAAGTCTCATCTAGGAGGAAAGAAAAGTGATTCTGTGCTATGGTGAAATTAAGCAATATTTCTGCCTTGAACTTTGTAGTCAGTAACTCTGCAGTCCACCCCTCAACTTTGAATACTCTTTTAACTGGGCAGTCCTGACACTGAGTTGGTTTCCAGTGCTATGAACACAGATCCATTTCCTCTACAGTTGCCTTTTATAGAGCTTAAAATCATCTGGAGACTAAACACTCAAATTTTTAACAGTCTGATCCTTGTTACTCTCCTGGGCAAGACATATTATGGTCTTGCTCAATAGCACATTTTTATTGTTTTTACTCTAGTAAAGTCTTTGGTTGCAATAGTATAAATATACTCAAATTATTTAAAGACTGTGTTTGTTTGGAAATGGATGACAAGGACAGGCAATATGTATACCATGGAGTTTACTCAACTACAAAACAATGGTGATCTAGCACCTCTTGTAACATCTTGGATAGAGCTGGAGTCCATTCTACTAAGTGAAGTATCACAAGAATGGAAAAATAAGCACCACATGTACTCACCATCAAATTGGTACTAATTGATCAACACTTACATGCACATATGGTAGTAACATTCATGGGAGGGAATGGGTATATTCACACCTAATGGGTGCCATGTGCACTGTCTGGGGGATGGACACACTTGAAGCTCTGACTTCAGGAGGGTGGGGCAAAGATACTATATGTAACCTAAACATTTGTACCATTATAATACCTTAAAAACTGGGAAGCTATTGTGATCCAAAGCAGATGTGAGTTTGCATAGGCTCAGATAATTAAAAGGACTCTGAGATTTTCAGAACATATTCTTGTAAGACTTTAACAAAAGTAAAGGATATGGTTAAACGAGGCAAAGAAAGGACAGGTGTATGTTCGATAGTGCACCCTCCAAAAGTTTTGTTGAAACTTAACCCCCCAATGCAACAATATTAAGAAGTATAGCCTTTGGGAGATGATTAAGTCATCTCCTAAAGTCATGGAATTAGTACTCTTATAAAAAGGCTCAAGGTTGCCATTCCATCTTCCACCATGTGAGGACACAACATTCTCCACCCCAGAGCACCCCAAGGTGCTGCCTTGGAAGCAGGGACACCAATCCTACTGACACTTTGACCTGGGACTTCCCAGCCTTCACAACTGTAATAAGTAAATTTTTGCTCTTCATAAATTACCCAGTCTCAGATGTCTTGTTATAGCGGAACAAATGGACTAAGACAATAGGCAACCATCAGAGACCTGAGAGCCTTCTAGGAGAGGCTCCCTAGGATCTTATTCACATGAGACACACTTTGTCTTTGGTGTGTGAAGCAGCAAGTTATGTGCAGGTTATCTTGGTTTCAGGGGAGGTCAGGCAAAAGCTTTCTAGCAGGATGTTCTGTACCCTGCTGGTCACATATCTAAGTCAGGTTATGTAACTAGTTAAATGAGATATAAGCCATCAATCTGTACATATGTAAACAATGTGGACAACTAGTTCTGAGTATCTCTAGAAGGTTTTTGAACTTTAGATACCATAATAAAATTACTAGCGTAGTCCTTCATGTCCTTATTGTGGAAAAGGGTGAGTGCCAGTCTTTGGGACATACCCACAGACAAATATAGAACTATTCAGCCCACCTGTAAAATAACATTATCTTACACACAACTTCTTTTTTTGTTTGTCTCACTCTAGAGTAGTAGAGTTTATTTCATCCCCTTACCTTTAAACATTCTTTTTCTTAGTACTCTCTGTTTAGACATGGCCCAATAATGTCACCAGCCCTAACTTAATGACTTTTCTGCTGTAGTGGCCATTGTCAAAATAGGCTTCCTCTGAGAATTCCCATGTAAGGGAAGTTTATTATTTACTGACCAGTAACTTGATTGTTTCCAGTTGAGTTAGTGATCCATTGACAATCCATTCAGCCATTAGTAAGTGGATCTGGATTACATAGTACAAACATAGTCCAGAGAAAAAATTTTGAATGTGCAGGCTTCATTTCCAATTGCCACCGCCATCTTAGTAATACAAAATAGTTGTTTATAAACTACTTTGTGGGTGCCACAAGTGTAACTCAGTAGCCAGGATCAAATGGCAAGTCTTGTAATCCAGCTGACCTCTGGGATACTAAACTCCCAACTTCAGTCAGAGAACTCCTCCACTGTTACCTATTTTAAATTGAAAAAGAAAAGACTTTCATTGCTTAAAATTTAAATGTAAATTCGGTCCTTCCTCAGTAACATATAAATCCTTTTGATAGATTAAAACAATTTGAAAAAAAATTATATCACATTAATCAGAAATATCCTACTTGAGAGTTATAAATCAAATACTTAATTATTAAAAAATACTGATGTCAATATACTTCCCTCTGCAGTTTTACCAGATAATTATATTAACCATTATACATCATCAATAAATTATATCTGCATTTCTTTATTATTAAAATATACACATTTAAGTTTATCTAAATGAAATAAACATAAGAAAATATGAGAAAATGTTCATTTCTTGAGACCAACTCTGTCCCATAAAGAAGGGGTGTGGGAATGCTATTCTTGAACCCATTCTCAACTCTTTTATATTTGAAAATGAAGAAAAATTATTTCATGACTCCTAAGATTTTATTTCTCTCTTACATAAAAAGAAGAAAACATTATATACAAGAGGTCAAATAAAATTAAAAAATAAGTCCTCAGGGAATTCCAATAAAAGATAATTTATTATCTTATATAGGCAACTCATATTATGGGGGAGGGTGTTAAGACAAGATGATAGACCTTAAAATTTGTACCCCCATAATATGCTGAAATAAAAAAAATACAAAAATAAAAAAGACAAGATGATAGAGACAAACAAGTGAAGATATCATCTCAGATAACTAGAAAATTTACACTACTCTTATTTCTCCTTTGCCTGGAGTTATAATAGATTAGATACTCCATGGTACCATTGATTTAAATTTAAAACAGACAAATTAATCCAAAGTGTTAGAAGTCATGATAATGATTAGCTTTTGGAGAACTATATAGGGGTTGAATAAGGATGAATTCTGAAATAATTATAATCTATTTTTTGTGTGTTGTGGCTACTTTAGTGTGTTCACTTTCGAACTTCATCTAGCTATATGCTAATGACCTTTCCACTTCTTTGTATATATGTTATTTGCATCAAAAAAAGTTTGTTTAAAAAAATACCAAAAAAGGAAAGTTGAATCAAGAGGAAGTAGAAGTTTTATGAGGTCCAAAAATGAAGAACTCTAGGAAGCATGGATTAAACCAGACTCTGAAATCTGTGAACACCCACACAGCATCCAAAGTATGTATCACTGTATTCCCAGGATTCGATTTAGTAATGGCATCAAGTATACACTGGATGAAGATGTGCTTAAGCACCAAGTCAATGGGTTGATGTCAAATGCCACATAGAAGAATTAAGACTAAGAAGTAATAGCTAGAATTTACAAACAGAGTATTATAACAAAAAAATAGAAAAAATTTTAGTGCTGTGATAGTTTGCTGTTTAAGTAATGAATAACAAGTGAAAGAATTAGTCACTGACAGCCAAAGCTACTTTCAAAGAGCTGAATATGAAGAGAAGGAATGAAGTAATAAATTTGTTAGAAGTAAGCACTGTGAAAGAAGTACAATTCAATGCTTTCAAGTTAAAATTATTAAGGTAAAAAAGTAATGGCTATTAATTCATTTAGTGCTACCATGTTATGTCTACTTCACACCTATCCTCTCACTTAGTCTTTGCAAAGTTTGATGATGCTGATGATATTATTTCAACTTTTTTCAAAAAGGAAGAGACTGAGGCTTGGAGAAGTTATGTAACTGTTCACAGATGCTCAGCTACTGCATAGAAGGGGTAAGTGCCTCACACAGAACCTATCACCCGGGGCATGCCTCACAAATATTTGTTAAATTATAGGTAAAAAGAATGAATACAAAACAGAGAGAGTAGCAAAAAAAAAAAAAGGAAATCAATTTCTTTGTTTTATTTATTTATTTATTTATTTTGCATGCCTTTCCAGTGAACAAAGTCTGATTGAATGTAAACTTTATACACCTTTTCCTATGCCATGTCTATGGGATACATAGATTTTCTTTGTAAGGGAAAGGAAAACCTTGAAACTTTAATTTCATACATTACAGTAAATTTTTTAAAAAAATTCTAAGATATCTTTGCCTCCCAAATCATGTTAGCATCCAAAAATATGCTCATGTATAGTATAGAAATGAAAAGTACCTTTTATTTGTATACAGTTTTCCTTGTAACATCACTTAGTCTATATACTAAAGCTCCCTCCGTAAACTTCAATTAATACACGTAACACTGATTTCCTCCCCTTGAATCCCACAGTAGAACAACTGGAGTTTAGATTTATAATGAGATAAGTAGCTTCATGAAAAGATAGAAGCTGGGATTATAACAGCTCAAGCTTTACTCATTAAATATTATAACCAGCATATGCTGCTTGTGTCTAACAAAGAGAGTAAGATTAAGAAATAATCAGTTTCAGTTCCAATGTATTATTTTATCCTCTTTCATCTTCTATAATTCATAAAGCTACTTGATAGCATTTTGGAGCTTATAGTCTTAAAATTATAACTATTGTATAATTTAATTTCAAATAACTGGACCATCTCATTTAGATTCTCATTACTTTGACATTTTCTAAAGTCATGGAGTCCTTTGAGATTATCTTAGTTTGCCAGAAAATTATCAGACGTAGTTTGGATCCATTATAAAAATTTGATAATCATTACCTTTGAGAATCTCTTTTTATTCAATAAAATCATTGATGCTGAAAACCTTCAGCTGTCCATTTTGTGTATGTTTCTTTAACATTTTCTAACATAAGTCTTAATACTCTAACCTAAAACCACAGAAGTCTCTGATCCTTACATCGAATATTTCTCTGATTAATAAAAGGAAACACATTTAACTCAAATAGCACATAATGATTAAAATACTTGATTTAAACTGAGGTTTGTTGTTTGATCATTTTTCCTATCTAGGCCCTAGCAGAATGCATTCTCTCATGAATTATGTTAATCCTCCTTAGATATTAGTAGACAAAATAATTAGAACAAAATGGCTCCAAGATATCAGTATGGAAGAGAAGGAGAGTTGCTATAATTAGAAGCAAGAACACTCTATTTTTAGCTTCTAATCCTTGACATGTAGCTCCAAATGCTTATTTTCAGTGACCCAGTTAGTTATTTTGATATCAGTAGATAAGCAACCTGGTCTTCTTATCTGAAGCGTAGTGACTAATTTACAGATTCACTTCCTTCACTTAAATCTTCATGTCATTGCAATTGGCTACTCAGAAGATTCTAAACATAAATAATGCATACATACAATTGTTTTATAATTGGATAAAAAGAATATTATATATATGGCAGAACCTCATGTTGATAATTACATTTGTCAAAATCTGACTCAGAAATGAATAAATTTTTTTAGATGGTGATGAAGTCAAACTTTTGCCTAGAATGGAACAGACATTGCTAAACACCATGAAGTACCTTATAAGGCCTCTTGTATAGTGAAATGAATGAATTTGTTTGTCTGGTTTGTAAATTTCAAATATATAACATTGGGATAAGCAGCTTAAAATTTCTATCATGTTTTGAAGCACAGGCATATCTCTATGTTGTATTTATTGAAGGGATCATATTCCTGTCATAGGTTAACATTACGGTAGTCCCTGCTTATCCTCAATTTTACTTTCTGCAGTTTTAGTTACTCATGGTAAAGTATAGTCCAAATATATTAAATGGAAAATACTAGAAATGAACAATTCACAAGTTTTAAATCGCAACATTCTGAGTAACATGATGAAACCTCTTACTGTCACTGTCCATTCCACCCTGTCCTACCTGGACATGAATGATCCCTTTGTCCTGCATGTCCAGGCTGTATATGCCATCTGCCCATATCCACTTCGTAGCTATATAGGTTGTCAGATCAACTATTGTGGTATCACAGTACTTGTGTTTAAGTAACATTTATTTTACTTAATAATGACCCCAATGTGCAAGAGTAGTGACTTCAATTTGGATATGCCAAAGAGAAGTCATAAAGTACTTCCTTAAGTGAAAAGGTAAAATTTCTCAACTTAATAAAGAAATAAAAAAAAAATGTATATATATATATATATAAGCTAAGGTTGCTAAGATCAACAGTAAGAATAGATCTCCTATTTGTGGAATTGTGAAGAAGGAAAAAGAAATCTGTGTTCATTAAAATGTCCATATTACCTAAAGGGATCTACGAATTCAATGAAATCCCTGTCAAAATTGCCATAGTATTTTTTAACAGAAACAAACAAACAAAAAATCCTAAATTCATATGGAACTATAAAAGAGTCCAAATAGCTAAAGCAATTTTGAGCAAGAACAAACCTGAAGGTATCACACTTCCTGATATTACAAAGCTATGTTAATCAAAACACTGTGATACTGACATTACTGCAGACAAATGGAACAGAATAAAAAGCCCAAAAATAAAACCCATGCATAGATGGTCAACTGATTTACCGCAAGAATGCCAAGAATAGATAATGGAGAAAATATAGTTTCTTCAATAAATGGTGTTAGGAAATCTACATATACATATGCAAAAAATGTATTGAACCATTCTTGGACACAATACATAAAAATCAACTGAAAGGCATAAATAATTAAATAACTTGAAACCATAAAACTAAAAGAGGAAAATATTGAGAATTTTTTAAAATATTAGCCATAGTAATTATTTATTGGATATGGCACCAAAACTACAGGTAAGGAAAACAAAACAGACAACTGAGATTACTTCAAAACTAGAAAGCTTCTGCACAGCAAAGAAAACAATAAAAAAAAAATGAACAGGGTAACTTATAGAAAGGGAGAAAAATATTTGTAAAGCATATATCTGATAAAGGGTCAATATATAAACACATAAAGCTCTTACAGCTCAATAGAAGAAAAAACCCAATGAAAAAGTAAGCAAAAACAAATGAACAACAACAAAAAACACCCTGAATAGAGATTTATCCAAGGAAAATATGTAAATGGCAAACAAATATAGGAAAAGCTGCTCAACATCACTAATCATCAGAGAAATGCAAATAAAAACCATAATTAGATACCACCTCACACCTGTTAGGATAGCTATTATCAAAACAACAAAAGATAACAAATGTTGACAAGGATATAGAGAAAAGAGAACTGTGCACACTATTAGTGAGAATGTAAATTGATGCAGCCACTATGGAAAATGGTATAAAAGTTTATCAAAAAATTAAAAATAGATCTGCCATTTGATCTTGCAATTTCACTCCAGGGTATATATACAAAAGAATTAAAATCAAGATTTTGAAGAAATATATGTACTCTCATGTTATGGCAACATTATTCCCAATAGGCACGGATGAAAACATCCAGATGCTTATTCATGGATGAATAGATTTTAAAAACTGTGATATGTATACTGTCAAATTAAATAAACAGAAAGCCATTAGCCTAAGGCTGTCTCCTTATTTTGGGTTCCTACATAGTGAACCACAACCTAATGCTGTATATGGTTGTATACCACAACCTAGCTTAGGGTATAGCAAACCCTTGAGTTTCAGCCAATCACAAAGACCCAAGTTTCAGCCAATTACAGGCAGCCAACTGATCAAGCCATGCCCAAATAAGGCAGATGCCTAAATGTAGCCAACAGGTGATTTCTCTTCTTGTCTTCTATGTTTGGCCTGTAAAAGCTCACTGATCATGTTATTGAGTAGAGCTCTCTGAAACTCTTCTGGTTCTAAATGCTACATGATTCATGAATCATTGTTTGCTCCAGTAAACCCTGTTAAATCTAATTTGTTTAAAGTGTTTCTTTTAACAGCACATACAATGAAATATTACTTAGCCCTAAAAATAGAAATCCTACCATTTGTGACATGAACTTGCATGAATTTAGAGGAAATTATGCTAAACGACATAAGCCAGACACAGAAAGATAAATACCACATAATACCACTTATATGAGGAGTCTAAAATAGTCAGACTCATAGAAGCAGAGACTAGAATGGTATTTGCCATGTGCTGGAAGGAGGGGGCTATTGTGGAGATATTTGTTAAAGGGCATAATGTTTAGATAATACATATGAATATGTCATAGAGATCTGCTGTATAGCATAGTACATATAGTCAACAATACTGTACTATGTACTTAAAAAATACTAAGAGGGTAGATATTATGTTAGGTGGTCTTAGCACAAAGTAATAATAATAATTAATGAAGGGGACAAGAGGGGGGTACATAGATTTATAGCATTGTGGTATTGGTTTCATATAGATATAATTATCTCGAAATTCATCAAGTTGTATACATTAAAATGTAGAGAATTTTTATAAGTAAATCATACTCATAAAGTGGCTTTTATAAAAAGAAAATCTATTACAGTAATTTACTAAATTCACTGACTAAAGAAGTTAAACAATATAATAAGTCAAGTAAATTAAGAAAAGTAGTACCTAAAGTTTCATATATTGAAATTAGTATAGTAAATTAAGAAAAACACCGCTTAAGATTTCATATCTACTGTATAAAACTTTTAGAAAATGAAGAATTTAAGAAAATTTCCATAAAACATGAAGACCAGCTAATTAAAATCAAACCCTACAGTAAACAGCATTTTTAGTGGGAAAAGTCTTTAGAAGTAGTTCCTTTAAGAGAAAAAACAAGACAAGGACCTCCATTATATATGCTATCATTCAATATATTTCATAAAACATAGCAAAAACAATAAGAAAAAGGGAAGAAAATAAGCAGTTTACCATTTAGAAAGGAGGATATAATGGTGTAGTTATTTCAAGATGATATAATAATCTATATAAAGTACCATAAAGGAAAAAACATATTATAACTATTAGGGAATTTAAGCAACATTGCAAAATATAAAATCAATAAGTCAGGGACATTTCTCCACATCATCAAAAATCATTTATGTAATTTAATGGGAAAGACTTACAATTTGCAACAGCAACAGAAACTAAAATACCCAGGAATCAGCTTAACCAAGTATTTAAGTATATGGGGAATTTTTTTTTTTTTTTCTTTTGAGACAGAGTCTCACTTTGTTGCCCAGGCTAGAGTGACTGCCGTGGCGTCAGCCTAGCTCACAGCAACCTCAAACTCCTGGGCTCAAGCAATCCTCCTGCCTCAGCCTCCCAAGTAGCTGGAACTACAGGCATGCGCCACCATGCCCGGCTAATTTTTTCTATATATATTAGTTGGGCAATTAATTTCTTTCTATTTATAGTAGAGACGGGGTCTTGCTCTTGCTCAGGCTGGTTTCGAACTCCCGACCTCGAGCAATCCACCCGCCTCGGCCTCCCAGAGTGCTAGGATTACAGGCGTGAGCCACTACGCCCGGCCTGGGGGAAGTTTTTAAATGCAATAAATATGTGAAACATAATCTCATAAGTAGAAATAGAAGACAAATTGATAGAGTGGAAGTTTTAAGACTATAAAGATAATATTTCTCCTTAACAGAATTTTATTTATTAATTTTTTTTTTGAAACAGAGTCTTACTTTGTCACCTGGACTAGAGTTCAGTGATGTCATCATAGCTTGCTGTAACCTCAAACTCCTGGGCTCAAGCAATTTTCCTATCTCAGCCACCCAATTAGTTTGGACCACTTCTCCTGCCACCATGCCTGGCTAATTTTTCTATTTTTTATAGAGACAAGGTTTCACTCGTGCTTAGGCTGAGCGTGGATTCCTGGCCTCAAGCAATCCTCTTGCCTTAGCTTCCCAAAGTGCTAGGATTGCAGGCATGACCCACTGCACCACAGAGTTTCTTTCTTTTTTTAGGGGAGGGACAGGATTCTACGTTCAGATTCTGCACTTTGGATTATGTCCAAAATTTTATAGAAATATATATTTTTAAATTTCTACAGAAAGCATGGGAATTATAAGAAAGAAGAGTAAAATCTGATTCTTCCTAACCATGAGTATTAAGGTCTCAATGTCTTAGTCAGTTTTCTGCTACCATAACAGAATACCACAGCCTGAGCAATTTATAAACAATAAAAGTTCGTTTGGCTCATGGTTCTGAAGGTTGGAAAGTCCAAGACTGAGGGATGAAACCTGGTGAGGACCTTCCTGCTACCTTGTAACAAGGCAGAAGGCATCACATGGAAAGAGAGGGTGAGTAAGGAAATCAAGCTGAACTCATCCCTTTTTTCAGGGAACAACTCTCATCGTCACTAACCCACTTTCATAAGAACATCATGAATCTATTCATGAGGGTAGAACCCTCAGCACCTAATCACCTCTTAAATGTCTCACCTCTCAACACTGTTACAATAGCAATTAAATTTCAACATATGTTTTGGAAGGAACCTTCAAACCATAGCATTTAGTAATTAAAATTTGAGACCAAACACTTAGAAATTAAACAAAACAGTTAATTCTTCTAGTCTACTGGCAGCTACACGTAATCTATGTGTAACAATTCTATACCATGATGTGGAGAAATATTCCTTTCTTAAGTATGTGTTCAGCTCTATCACTGATCTGGTAAACTACCTAAGGTTTTTAATAAACTCCTTTTCTTTTCTGCTTAACTCAGCCTGAGTCAGTTTCCACTCTATTAAACGTTATAAAGGTTACCATATTTCACATTTTCAACAGCTTTTGTGCTATTAATAATTATTAAAAAAAGATTGATGCACAATGTCTTCAGCATCACAGGCCTGTACATTCAATGAGGTTTCAAGAATCTCCAGCCCTTCCTCATGATACAGTCCCTTCAAAACCTCTAATTATTGCTCAGAGTTCCCAAAGCACAGCTTGTACAAGTTTAATTTTTCATTTATCATACAGTGTCTTTCTTGTGTTTTGTTTTTCTTCCCCAGCTTTGCCTCCTTCTTGAAAAGCCTGTATAGGCAGTCTCGCTTAAAAGAGTATCAGTGTAACTGGTATTGCTGATGGTGTTCCGGGTTTGGACACCAAAGTCCACAACAGTGGTGCTGGTGTTGCTCTTTGTTACTATCGATGCCCTCAGTTGTCCATGAAGAGGCCAGGGCTGTGGTGGATGGTCCTGTCCCCAAGCCTGTGTCCTGCCTTGTCACTTGGTTACTGAATTAGTATTGCTTATAATTCTGATTCTGTAATATCAAACTCCATCTGTTTTGCTCCTAACCTCTTTCTCTGGGTTTAGTACCAATTCAAGGAGCCAAGTAAAGGGAATTTAGGCAGCCCCACAGCAATTTTCATTTTCAGGTATACATAGAAACAATAACAACCCTCCCTACCTTTCAGTCCCCTACTCCCCCCAAAAACCCCAACATTTTCTATTTATCACAAGTAAATTTGGATGTCTTAATTTAGGCTTTCCCAGAACACTCTAATACACTAGATAAAGTTATTATTGGAATAATAATTTTATGTTTTGGTTAGTTGAGTGGATGATTGGTTACTATATTCATGATATTTCCAAAAGATCTTTCAACTATTTGGCAGTGGAAATGTTCACAGAGAGGTCTTGGTAATAGTAGTTGCCTAGCTGCATGCAACCACTTACTTTATAATAGCTGTACCACTAAATCAGGTGGATATAAACATTGATTTAAGCTTTACAAAACACTCTCAGGTTTATTTTCAAATGAGATTGTACATGAAAGTGATATATATATTAATTAAAAAGTATGAGAGATATGACATGTCTAGTTATTAGCCAACCCGATATTATAAACCATTTCATTCTGGGAACACAAATTCACTGAGTGAAAAATGATAAATATATAAAAAAGGAATAATTATTTTAATTGACAAATTAAGCATAAATAATTTATCTGCCTATCTGACTTGCTAACTACAGACATGAATAATCTTAAGAAAATATTCACACTAAAAGCACAATTATCACCAAATCTCCTTTACAAAATTACCATTGGCAAATGGAAGACAGGAAATAAAGTACAGAAAAAAAGAAGACACCAGGAGGGAGCTGGGGCTAAGAAGAAAAAGGACAACTCTGATTGTATCAAATATGCCCTCTGATTCTTTTTTCTTTGTATATCATTGCTGTGATACCACCTTCTTATTTTAACTTTGGTTTATTTTATCATTTCAATTTTGATCTAATTTCTAATTTTCTCCTGGCTCTACCATCTATCTATCCTCATGTTTACATAAACAAAATACATAAAAAGTAAATGTGACTGTATTTGGAGATACAGCCTTTACAGAGGTAATTAAGTTAAAAGGAGGCCAGTTGGGAAGGCCCTAATCCAATCTGACTGATGATCTTATAAGAAGAAATTTGTGCAAGTGAAGAGACATCAGGGATACTTGTGTTCAAAGGAAAGACCATGTAAGGACACAATGACAAGGTGGCTGCCTATTAGCCAACGGGAGAGACCTAAAGAACAAACAGACTTGCTGACACTGACCTTGGACTTCTAGCCTCCAGAAGCATGAGAAAATAAAATTCTGTTGATTAAGACACTCAGTCTTTAGTATTTTTCATAGCAACCCTAGCAAATGAATACATATGGGGAAGAAAGTTGAAAGAAAGGCCTATGAGAGAAAAGTTTTCTTTCTTAATGTTTTTGAAGAGTCAGCTATGTAGGACTGTGTTCATAAACTAAAGATGGGCCATCAAAGTTTCTAGATCTTATATAGATGGTGATTTATCATAGCTGCTGGCTCATTCCCTTGGTATCAATCTCAGAAAATAGAGAGGGAAAGACCAATATTCAAGATGTGGAAGAAATGTTGTGCAGCATCCTTGGGTTGATGACAAATTGTTTTCAAATGACTTTGTTTATATGATTATAGCTTTGGCCTGGAGCAGGAAGACATGCATGTCTACAGGAGAATAAAATAGAAACAGTAAATTTGTAGATCCTCTTGTGCTCCTCTCTCTCCATTGATTTTGTAATCCTCAGGATCAAAGTAACAAGACATATAGTTATTTCAAAATAAATACGTATATTCTATAACATAAATTGAGATCTTAGAACAAACAAAACAAGGATTTAAAATTAGCCTAACACACTAAAAGAGATAAGATTATCAGTATGAAACAAGAATTTAAAAAACATAAAAAACAACCAAGCAGAAATATTACATATAATGTAATTAGCTGGTTTTAGAAACAGACATAATAATTGAGGAAACTAGAAGAATGGATACAGTCAATGAAAAGTGGTTTAGTAAATTAGAAGACTAATTTAAAGACATTTCTTATGTGGAAGCAAGGAAAAAAGAAATAGGAAATATAAAAGAAAAGCTGAGAAATAGGGAAGCTAAAAGTAACAGTGCTAAAACCTAAAATAATAAGATCTCAAGAAAACAGAGAAATAAACATAAGTAGGAAGAAATATTTACTGAAACAATAAAGAGAAAATTCCCTGAGTTAAAAAAGATGAAAATCTCATATTAAGAAAATTAGAGTATTCTAAATATTTACAGAAAGAAAAAATAGATCACATACAAAGAAATAGGAAAAACGTTTTTCAACGGCAACGTTGGATGCAAATGATGATGGAATAAAATTTTATTTATACACACAGAGTATAGAAGTACGACAGTTCCAGCAGTATGGTTCCTTCAATGTCAGATTAACATCATCAAAGACTCAGTGTTATGCTCTGTGATCCCAGAATAGTGGCTTGTCCTCTTGGACTGTCTCCTTCATGATGCCAAATTATTATTGAAGCAAGGTATCACATACAATTTAAAAGTTTAGAGGTAGATAAGATCAAAGTGGAATTTTCAACATGTTGAGGAAAAGAAGTTTAGAACCTAGAATTTTACATCCAGGCAAATTGCTATTCAAATATGAGCATGTAATAATGATATAATATCAGGCATACAAGGCCTCAGAAATTTGCCAAACTTCCATTTCAAATAATATTCTGAAATTAAAAAAAAATAGTTTTGTAAGAAGTACTTAAATAAGATGAGAGACAAATACAGGAGATAAGACACATATCAAACAAAATTGGTCATATATCTTTGTAGCTAAGCCCAGAGTCTAGAAGTAGACAGAATAGCCTAAGAGAGACAGTTTCGAATACCTGGGTCCTGTGTGCTATCTGTGAGCTGGAGAATATGATTTACAAGTGAAAGTCCTTCTATACATTATTCTGGATTTTTAAGGTATGACCAATTAATAAAAAGGGTGTTTTAACAGTGGGCTTTGTATCTCTTCTTTCTTGACAAGGGCATAGTTCTGGAGTTACATATTACAGATCTCTGGATACAAAACTGCAACACACTACACTGCATAAAACATGAATTCAAAGCCTTTGTCCTACTTGCAACTATTCCTACGTTTCCTGAAATAACTGGGATATAGTAGTTAACATTTGTTTATTTGAATTGTAGGTTTGACTCCTAGGAAATTATGAAGTCTTTTTGTTTGGTTGTTTCTTTCTCTGATCTTCTCTTTATTAAATGGTACTCAGGAAAAATATGTCACATTTTAAGGTTAATATGTCAAATTCACACCTTATTTACAGTTTGGCTTTTTCATTATCCTTTTAGTGAAAGTGTATCTAATAGTCTTAAGTCCAGTGGGTGGATGGTTTCTGGATGAATCAAAGTTCTTCCCAGGCTCAGCATCATGGCCTGTAGGTGTCATTATGCAGCTCATTACCATGTATTACCCAATTATAAATAACATCAGACATACTTATGTGGAAATGAACTCCTTCTAACTGATATTCATAACTCTGTCATATGAGCACATGCAAATCTATAAATATATGAGTTATTGTCAATAAAATTCAATAAACAATTACTGAGCAATAACTGTTTATCTGACACTTTGCTAGAAGCTAATAGAGAAAAGATAATACAACAGTCAATAAAACAGAGACCCTATCTTTAAAAAAGCTCATGATCTGGTTGGGTGCGGTGGCTCATGCCTATAATCCTAGCACTCTGGGAGGCCGGCCAAGTTGGGCAGATAGTTTGAGCTCAGTAGTTCAAGACCAGCAGCCTGAGTAAGAGCGAGACCCTGTCTCTACTAAAAATAGAAAGAAATTAGCTGGACAACTAAAAAAAAAAGCTGCTGATCTAAAGAAGATAGATGGGTAAACAAAAAAAATATGGGATATCATTATTGTAACTATGTCCTTATTTTTTTTTTTTAGCCATATTTCTAATAGAATGTAAGCTTCATTAGAAAAGATGCTAGGTCTTATTCACTGGTATATGGCTACTGCTCAGTTCCTGACACATAGTGCATATTCAGTAACACATTTGATAATGGGTGAGTAAATGAACAATAAGTAAGAAGTGCTATGAATTTACAGAGGGAGAGACATTTCTGGTAGAGTTAGTGAAAAACTTTTGACAGGGGAAATTACATTTATGCTAGTGTTTGAAACATAATTCAGAAATTTACAGATAATAAATATAAAAGGAAAGCACACTGCTTAAAATTTCCAAAGGCTGGGAAACAAGAGAAAGTGAAGAGTAAGATATGTAACATGCCTTATATACATACTTACAGAATATACGTATTTACACATATATATATACATTCATGCATCACTTAATGATGGGGCTATGTTATGAGAAATGCATTGTTAGGTGATTTTGTTTTGTGCAAACATCATAGTACACATACACAAACCTATTAATAGAAGGTATAAGCTATTCCACACCTGGCTATCTGGTATAGCCTATTACACTTAGGCTCAAACCTGTACAGTATGTTACTGTATTAAGTGCTGTAAGCAATTATAACACAATGGTAAGTAATTGTATATCTAAACAGAAAAGATACAGCAAAAATATTGTATTATAATCTTTGGGGATAGCCATCATATATACAGTGCATCATTGACCAAAATGTCATTATGCAGCACATTACTGTCTGCCAAATAAAGCCATGTTTCAAGAACATAATTTTGATTTAATTTGGAAATGCTCATTATTGGTCTATTTCCCTTCAGCTTTGGTTCCCTCCCAGTTTTCAATCTCACGCAGGTAGGTTCAAGAGTTTCAAAAATGATAAATGTGCGCCCTCACATACCGATCTGCCTGCTAGCTTCATCTACAAAAATCTAGCATCATTGTACTTCCTGATGACAATGGGTGGGATCTGAACAATAACTTTTTCTCCATACACTTAGATGTGAACTATAATGTTATCATTTTCTTAATTTAATAGTGAGGCATTATAACAAATTAAAGACAATCATTTACCAGCATGAGGCTTGCTATTTCCGTTTTGTGAAGGGGATTTGTCTTTTGAATACATGCAGAATTATTATTTCTGGAATTCATATTTAGAGACATTTCTTCTACAGAATGAAATTTCAACTAATGAAGTTGGTAATGGGAATTGGACCTATCAAGTATTTACATTTTTTGTACAAATTTGAATTACATTATACTAGTGAAGCTAATGGGATTTAAACATATTTATGCTCAACATGATCTTAAATCTCTACATGATTAGCCTATTTAATCAACAGAATCTGCAGTCTCATTAGAGTGTGCTTAATTCATTCTTTATGAGCATTATAATTTAGCACAAACGTAGTGAAAGAAAAGAAAACAGGCATATTTCTAAAACCAAAGTGCATCATCTATTTCCTCTGCTCTCATAAATTCTTCTTCTATTTCCTTAAAAAGGCATTACTATATAATTGTAAATGATGGTTGGCTCTTCCATTTAAGGGCAAATTCGGTATCTTATTTATATTGGAATCATTTAGATCTTGCACAATCTGTGGCTAAGTGGGAAGAATGAATGAAAACAATAGGGTATGATGTGAATATTAACAAATCTTTCCATTCTCATCCATTTAATTCCTTTTCCTAGAACATCATTAGAGGATGGCTTTATTAGATTATCCATAATGTAATGTTACTTATAAGACAGAAAAAAAGAGGCTAATGTAAAAATCAGAGCATCACAGGCCAGTTTATATGATTCCCAATAAATCATAAAAGGATTCAATGGACTTCCCGATGTGTTATTTCAATCTTGTTAAGACAGAGACAATGAAAGAAAGAGTAAATTAGAAAGTTGCTAGGCTAAATTAATGAGTAATGAAGTTATCATGTGATGTTTTTAAAATATTTTAAAGATTATTCTTGACAGTATGCTTATTTGATTAGGTGTTATAAGAAGTTGTTGATTAAATAAAACTTGCATTATGATTATAAATGTCTAACTAGTAATGAAAACGTTTTGATAATTATAGTTTGTCAAATATTTAATAGGATGCAGGCATCATCTTTATCATAACATAAATATCAATATAGATACAGTGTATAGATATATTTAACCCATTAAAGAACACAAAGAAGACACTCTTATTATTACCATTTTTATAGTTTAGAAAACTGAAACTTAGAGAGTTAAAGATATTTGCCAGAGGTCACATAACAAATAGATGAAAGAGAAAGGATGCTAATCAAGGTATTTCACTTTTAAAAGATCATTCTCTTAATAAATACCAATTCCTGACCTTTACTTTCATTCATTTATCTAGTAAATGAAGAATTAAGACAAGGTTATTTTTAGATAAGAAGTACTTACTAATTCTAGAAATATTTCTTAAAATAAGCATAAAATTGAGAGAATGAGTAGTGCTCAGAAATACTTCCTTCCCTTTTATGGTAGAAATTAATGGCATTTTTCAAAGGGTTACAATTGTAATTTAATTTTTAGAGTTGAGCAACAGATTTTGACAAATGAACACAAAAAAGAAAATTCCCCAAAACCTAGATATGAAATGTAAGACTATGATTAGGGAATTCGGAGTCTTTTAATAAGCCTGAGTCACGGTTACAGGATATGGGAACAGCGAGTATTAACCTTCAGCATGGAAGCAGAGGCTGGATTGTTTGGGGGAGAAGCATAGACCAGTTTTGTGAGTACAAATCAAAGAAATCTGGTCTTCAGAATAAGACCAGTGGGAAGCCACCAAAGTTTTTAAACAGGGAACTGCTAGTATGTATCAGTTTTCAATTAATAATCAAATTTCAAGCAATTTGTGGCACTCCTTAATAGAAAATAGTCAAGCAAATTTTCTGATAAATACTATCTGTTTTATTTAACTCATAGATAAAGATTACCGTCTAGAAGGAGAAGAACATAGAGGGTGACTAGCAGGACATGAGAAAAGAGATCAACAGTGCTTACTACATAGATCCTCATTTTCCCTATCTAAAAATATTCTAAAATGTAGGCATTTAACTCTTTCCCTCATATCCTTTAGATAGGTTTAATGTTGACTAATTCGAAGGCCCACTATCCACCCTAGGTTTACCTCATGCTATTTTTCTTCACAATCCATTCCACAGGGAAAATAAAAGCCTTTGACTCTTTTTCTTATGCTGAGCTCTCTCCAACCCTTTAAATAGATTGCAAGAGGAAGCATGAATTGCTGTAAAAGTGGGCCACAAGGAAAGTATACAAAAAAAGCTGGGTTTCATCTCTCAACTTCACGTCATTTGCTGAGTGTTCAGTACTTTTTCTTGTGACATTTGACTGGCATTTAATATTGGAGAAGGACAGATTTTCACTTCCACCCTGCATTTTCTTGCATCCTTCCTCTTCTTACAAAGAAGTTTTTATTAAAAATGTAAAATGCATGTAAGTGTGGTGTGTTTCTTGTCCAGAGCTTACAAAAATGCTTTCTTCTAAGTGAAATATATTTTTAAAATAAACAGATAGAATACAAGTTAACCACTAAATTACATAAAGTATCTTATATTATTTTATTTCATCCACAAAATTATGTAACTGGTTTGTAAACACTGATCTAAAATGACTAGAAATGTTTTAAGAAGAATACAAAAAAAATCTTTGTTAAAATACTTCTCTAAAGTTTGCAATGAAGTCACCATTCATTCAACAAAATATTTTCAGAGCCCAGTGTACAGGAGGATGAGCATGTCATAATTCATCCCTGGGAAGAGCTCTTAGTCTGGTGGCAGAAGACAAATACCTAAATGAATAATCATAAAATAAGGTGATACATAGTCTGATAGACTCAGAAGGAAATACAATTCTGTTTCCCTGAGTCAGAGAAAGCTTCCCAATAATGGTGACACTTTGAAGAATCGGTAGGAGGTGAGGGATAAGGACACCTTCTTGTAAGGTAGAATCATAAACAAGCACACTTGTCAAAACTCCCATGCATTCTGATGTTCTTTTGAGATGAACAACCTAGCACGGAAATGCAGGTAAGAGGAAGAGTGGGAGGAATGGAGAGTGGCATCAACACTGAAAACGAAGAAAAATATCAATCTCCCAGAAATTTCTTCCAACTTCTTCATGATGTAGTGTAGAAAAAGGGTCCCAGAGGGGACTACAGGGCAGACCACTTTGAGACCCACTCTGGGAAGTGCTCAGGTAAGAGGAGAGCGGGAGGAATGGAGACCAGCGTTAACACTGAACACTAGGAAAAACATCAATCTCCCAGAAATTTCATCCAACTTCTTCATGCTATTATGTAGAAACAGGGTCTCAGAGTGGGCTACAGGACAGTGAAAAGCACCTATGTACAGACAAATATAGATGATAAAAAATACTCAGCTCAGATGCCCCAACTGCAGGGATGATAAGATTGTGTTGCCTACATTCTCCCTATACTAGGAGGTAGCTAAAGATGTTCTTGAAGGAGAGAAAAAGAAGGGACATATAATTATTGCATTTTTAAAAATTTCTCATTGCGTAATGACTAGCCTTGTGTATAATAGACCAATATATATTTACTGTTTCTCTTCCCATGATTTCAGCCTCACTGTTCAGCTTGAAAACAAAAAGATCAAGTTTATCTTGCCATTCAGTCCACAGGAGGCGTATAAACTCTAAGCTTGTCAGAGGATCTAGTAGTTACTACTTTTCCTTCCCTGGGTGTATTCCTGCTGGTTTATGTGTGAATGCATAATCTAACACTATGAATCTCAGTTGCCACAAAGCAATTTACAAAGCTGCTTCATTGAAGATTTATATGTCAATTGCCATAATCCTACCTGACAGTGTGTGAAAAGATATGCCTAACAAATCTCTTAATGTTGTGTCAGTGTCCAAATGCAAAAGGAATAGAAGCAAAAAGTCGACAATTACTTTACTTACATTTCATGAGGTCAGCCTGGGCATAACTAAACTCTGTAAAGTAGGTTGTCCTTTTCCCAAGCAATCTAGGTGAAATTAGACAGAGAAAGCCCTTACATTGGAAATCTCCGAATCAGGATTTCTATTAGTGAGCTAGAGGCACTCAGTGTTAACATATATATTAGGTACAAGGCATTGATGTTACCCACACTATTATTTGGAAGAGTTGGGTTTTTATGAAGTTTTAATTCCTGTCACATTAAGGAGAAAAACGGGACAGTGAAAGATATTAAAAATAATATGAGGAGGACAATAAACAAGGATAAACCATTACTTATCTAAAAATTCAATACGTCGATCAATATTATTATTTTCAAAATGGTTACTAGCAATTTAAAAAATGTCAGTCTTAATTTATGAAAGAATAGGCATCAACTCATAGACTTATGGAAGTTTCTTAAAGTAGGCACAATAAAACTTTTCTTTACACAGACACATTTTACAAAGAAAATATATTTATAGTTTCCAAATAAATCCCAAATGTATTTTTCATGGTGTGTCTATGCGGTCCCCAACTCCCAGGGCCGCGGCCAGGTACGAGTCCCAGGCCTCTTAGGAACCAGGCTGAGTATCAACAACTGACCTCCGCCTCGCAGAGAACCCCTCATGCACCCCCTGCCCCCTGTCACGGAAAATTGTCTTCCATGAAGCCGGTCCCTGGTGCCGAAAAGGTTGGGCACCTCTGGTATCTAATCAGCACAAAGGTCTAGATCCTACCAATAACGGAGGTACATAGAAATGGATCTATGTGATAATGAATCCCTAGCTGAAAGCCCAAGTCCAGAGCAGGAGTTGAACTAATAATGGAGTGCCTGAAATGCAGATTCTCCTATCATATATGTGTGAATTCTCATTCAAATATTCTCATCCTCCATGATGGCCCAAAGCCACATTTTGCTACTAGCAAAATGATTAAACTCAAATTCTGGAGTCAGATCATGTGCTTCTAAATCCTTGCTTCACCTCTTCATAGAAACGTGATGTAATATTGAGTGAGCAACATAAGCTTGTGTACCTCTTTCAGTTCACATTTGTAAAACAGAAATAATAGAAGATAGCATTTTCATTGTGAAGACTGTGTAATTTAATGTGCAATGACTGGCAACTTACTGTATGTCCAATAAGTGATAGCTATTGTTCTGAGAGAAGATTTAGCTTACTGAACAACCACAACTGCATTTAATCTTGAAGCAGTAGATCCTGGGGGTCAGAAAGGAAAGAAAGACAGGACCTACGACATTCACAGATGAGTAACAAAAAAGGACCAATAAGAGAGATACTATTCTATTTTAATAGAAGGCTGCCTGAAAAGGTGAGACACAGGGCAAAGCACTCCTGAGTGTTGAGAGAATAGGTACCATCAGAAGAGGGAAATCATGGGATAGATAATGTACTATAATAGATGTTGGTAGGTAAGTACTTTGCTGAAAAAAATAAATAGGTTACCAGGCTTCAGAGTTTTGCTGGAATCTTACTCCTGTATTCTATTCAGAGATGTGGTACCCAGGAGACCACCTGAATAGACGCCCTGGCACCATATGGCAGTTATGCTTACAAAGTACCACATTCAAAGTGTCAACTTTTCCCCATCAAATACTTCAGTGAATATTTCCAAGGAAATCTGCAGGTTTTGAAGCTACAGTATTTACGATAAGTGATTTTATCACCAGCTGTGAATCCATTCTCCTCACGACAATGAAGTGTACAGCTCAGAGGTTTCTGTGATTCTCTGTGTGATAGCCAGAGCATTCAAATGTCAATTGCTTATTTTTAATAAAATATATGTTCAATTGAATTGTTATCAGCCAGGAAAGCCCGACACTTTATCAAGTACCCATCAGATATGTGGCACTTTATCGGTAAATCCATCAATCCCCATCAACGAAGTGATGGATCCCAGTGGATAAATAATCACATTACTCAAGTCGAGTAGATTTTGGAGTATGATTGGAGAAGGTGGATAAAAAAATATGAAAGAGGCACAAATAGAATGTCAATTCCTGAAGATGAAACAGTAAGTGGAAAGAAAACAAAAAGGGCAGATGTGTTTTTGGTTTTTACAGAAATGACTCTTAGCCACCCCAACTTAATACTCAAATTTTTATGTTTTTTAAAAGAATAAATTTTACATGTTTTTTGAAAGCATTAAGTTTTCTTTTTTTAATGGGGAGGTGATTACTATGGTTATTCATACAAAAAAGTAGAACAAAGAAATTGGGCAAAGTATATAAACAGGAAAATCATAGATGAAGTAATGGAAATTGAAAATGAGGACAAAAAATGCTCAACCTCATTAATAAGTAAGAAAATGTAAACTAAATCATGAAATATTTTCATATTCTTTTATCATACTGTCAACATTTTTAAAAATTTGATAATATAAAATTTAGGAGGACATGGGGAATTAGAATTCTCGACTGTTGATGGGGGGAAGGTTGATGGTCTGACCAATAAGCCAATAAGTATTGTACAAAAATAAATATGAAATAATTGCTACTTTGTTATAGAAAAGCAAACCAAGCTTTGTTATAGAAAAGCAAACAAAAAAGTTATTTAATCTTGTAAACATATAAATCCACATCCATATAAATTGACATTGACTCATAAAACTTCCTATTATGCATAACAATTTCCTTCCTAATCTTATCATTTTATTGTTCCTTTTGCTAGTATAAGAAGATTATTTTCATTTTATTTAGACTGCCTTGAGTATTTTGTGCAAAATACGTGTTCATTTCAATTATTTATATTTTTTCTAAGTTACTTTTTATGATTTATCTGTCCCTGATGGTATGTTTAGCACCTTTCAAATTAGTCATGCTAGATATTTTGTTAAAGGCCAGATTTTCTCTCTTCCAGATCATTAATTAGAATATTAAATATATTCATTTCCAAAGAATTGTTCCCTGGGGCATCCATTAGTACCTTTGTTCTATGAAAGTTAAATTATAATGAATAAAATTATAAATAATAAGCCCTATTTTAGTTTTTATTCAGGGGAACAATGGCCAAACTAACAAATCTAGAAATTCTATCTGCTCACCACATTTAACCTAAATTATACATATATAATTATAATATATATAACATTAAGGGGAAAAATCTGATAGCTATGCTATAGGCACAGAAAATATTCCCAAAACACTCAAGCCTTATTTTTAAGCTACTCTATATCTTGTTTGTTAGGTCAATTATTCTTAATGATTTTTTAATTATATTAAAAAGCTTTAATGATATTTAAGCTTATCTTTTATGATTATCAAAAACAATACCACCTATTGTGAAAATTTTAAAAGGTACTAAATATAGAAATAGCAAATGGAAAAATAAAACCATTGTAAACCCAAGTAGAAAATCATTAACTTCTTAAAAAATGATTACTACTTGGATGAAAAATCATTTGATAGTAACATTCCATCATTAATTACTTTTGCAACACAGTCAACATACATGAAACGTGATATTCATCTTTGGCTGACAAACCTTTTTAAAACAAAGATATCAGAATCAAGTCTGACCTCATGCTGGTGCCATGCTAACCCTGTTATTAAATAGAGCAGGGGATCAGAGTGAGGAGGGATTGTTAAAAAGTAAGGAGAACTCAAATGCATGTAATAGCACATATAATATAATATATAATACAATAGCAGATATGTTAAATGTATATAAAATATATAATAGACACTACTCCTGGAGGTGAGACAGAGCACCCAAGGAAGACTCTGTTTCCTAGTCCTGAGATCTGGACAATGTTGGATAAGGCATAACCTTGGCTCCCTTATAACAGAGAAGATGCTGTGGTGTCACATGGGCAAAATGTGCTAGAAATTTGCTTTCTGAAACTTGCTGTCAAGCTGCCCTCTAGGAAACTGGCAAAAGCTATTCACAGAAAGATGTCTCACTGGAAGCACTTTGGTATGAAATGGCCTTAGAGAGAATACTGGGGGAATGCAAGGCCTTGACTGCTCTTTACCTAGGCCATTTTCTAGGGTTGGGCTGCAGTGAGCAGTTTTGAGACATGCTCAAGAATTTGGGCAGATTTCTTTTCTCAGTATGTTCTTGGCTGAATTAAAAGATCACAGGAGTATGCCACTCTGTCAGTCATTCCAATCAATCTGACTACAGAGGCTAATACTAAATATGTTATAGGACCCTTAATTAAGGCTGCCATCAACTGAATTTCAAGCATCATGACAAGGCCACTCTGCAGTTTTGCCTACAATTATGCCCCCTCTTCATCAGGATTTGGGACTGAGACAACTAAATACATTTCAAGGGGACCAGAAGGTCTCATTATATGTATGTATGTATGTATATATATATATATATATATATACACACACACACATACACACACTTATATATATGTATGTATGTATATTATATGTATGTGTGTGTATATATATATATACATATATATATATATATATATATATATATATATAATAGATAGCTATATAACTTAGATAGCCAAGTTAGATTCTAACACCAGGCATTTATCTAACATGACCTGTGCAAAGGAATTAAGATTGACTTGCTGGTCTTTGATGTCATTGACAACAATTAAGGAAGTGATAAATTGGCCACAAAGAACCCAAGTTTTATGGGAGATATTCTATGGCTGACACTTGCCTGTGTTGTAAAATGTGATTTGCATCACCGTCATGTTGTTTCCGTGACGAAACATAGTATCACCAATAAATTGCAGACTTCATTGTTATTTATGGCTTCAGGAAGAACAGAATAATTTAGGAGCGGCCACGTTTACACATATTTTTCTGTTTTTATGGCGCATGGACAGGTTACAAACCCAACTGAGGGTCACATTGCCAGATGCAGTTGCAGGTGGATTCAGGCAATGGTTTGCCTCCTCATCCCCGTTTAACTCCTAGGGTCTAATCCCAGGTAATAGGGTTGCTAGTTCTCCTCTGCCATTGCAAAATAGCTGTGTCCCATTTCAGTACTGATAACTTTACCTTTTCTGTAATCACTGCCTATTTATACCCAGAATTTTCATCCAGAAGAGTCAGAAGCAAGGGGGACAAGGTCATTTTTAATCCATGTGGCTGAATCAGAATTAAATTGGAATCTTCCAGGCTCCTTTTGTTCATGATGCCACCCAAAAATGTAAAACCAGGCTGGCCTGAGGTTGCTTTTAGGGTAAAGACATAAACATTGAATCCGAGAAATTTAAAATTTAAACATTTCAAATCCCAAAATGTAAAATAGATTTAAGTAGCCTTCCAAACACCTCGTTTGTTTTGCTCATGATTCAGAAAGCAGCCAAGAAGAGATGACCCTTTAAGGAAGGACAGCCATATTTAGTAACCAAACTATCTTATTAAGGTATGTGAACCAAGAGGAAGTGAAAGAGGTAGAATTAGGAATATTTTTGAGTTGATTTTTGATGAAATCATCCCAATGCTCAGCAATTTCAGGTGGCTGTTGGTGACAGGGAGCACAGATTGTCCATCAAATACCTTTACTATTGGATCATTGTTGGGTAGTCACTGTCAGAAAAAGTACATTGACAGACTGTGAATGTGAATGGTCCAGAAAACCAGAAACATGACACAGATGAGTTTCAAGGGACACAAAATTGTGTCTAGAATAGACCTATCAGGCTGGAATATTAGCACTATAACCTCAAAAATGTCAATAGTGGAGAGACCCTATCTATGGTCCTCAGAGGGAGCTAAAAATATGATGTGATCAATCTATGGGGAATGGTGCCGTATACTGTGGCCTCCTTTATGGAAAGATAAATGGAGCAACTTTGGGCAGGAGTCAAGTCTAATCTGTAACAATGAGTTCTATATCAGGATTATAGATCATCAGAAAATGGAACCCTACCATGGGTAGCTTATGTTAATTAATCAGACAATATTATCAGCTGTATGATTGTTTCTACAATTTGTGGCCCTATAGGAGGTTATCTTTTATCTTCTAGCCTAGAATCTTCCTGCCCGAGAGTCAACAAAAATTAACATAAGAAGTCTTATTAAGGAGAATATTGGCCAGAGCTTTGAGAATGACCTTGAGCTCTGCCCACTGAACTGAGTGACCACATTCATTGTCAGTTCTGCATAACTGGCAGAGTTTAACACCTGCAGCAGCCCAGTGGACACTATTATGTTTCAGCTTAGCCAGACTTCACTGAACCATGTCTGTCCATATATTTAGGAGAATCTCTATCAGTTTAGGGCCTCATTGAGCCAGGGGCTTTTTTCAGGTGGCGGTTGGAGGACATGGTTTTCCCCAAGGAGGGAGTTGACATTCCTCTGTGTAAGTCTAAGATGGGACTAGACCATGTCAGTTGAATATACCCTTTTCATTTGACTAAGCAAAAAGGTCTGTTGAACCCTTTCTTTGTTAGTTATCAGGTCTCAGCGGGGACTTTAGGACAGAAAGTCACAAAGCCTTCATGGGTCAGGTGTTCAGTTACCAAAAAAAAAAAAAAAAGGAAAGGAAAGATATTCTTGGAACCTGCTACATCAGGCAGGTGGCACTTCTATACTGAGAAATAGGCTCTGAAACTCAGGCAGCCACCAAGTCTTCAACTAAAGTTGTTTTCCTCTGGAAATCTCTATTGTTTTTATCAGATGAGTGTTGGCGGGAAGAGTGGGGGAGAGATTAGCCTGAGAAAGGTGGCTGGGGTTTGAGAGGCTTTTGGGTTTTTTTGTCTGGGTTGGTGCCACCTAATCCCTCGTATACCTTCTAGCACTTCCAAATGCCTTGGCCCAGACATCTCTTTTTGAACATCATTTCCCCCTGTGCATACCATCTCCCTTGCAGGCCACAGTGCCACCTCTGTGCTTTTGGTGGCTTTCTGAGAACACAGAGGTTGTGGAAATTTTTGAATTTTGCCAAATGCAAATATGAAAGTTAAAGATGTTTTGATAATTGCTTTATCAATTTAGTACTACTGAGGTAGCCATGATCCTGGCATACAGAGATTTTTGACTTAAATAAAATTTTGCTACTTTGATGCAGCACTATGGGCATGAGAAATTTCAATTATCAATGAGAATTTAGATTACAAATTTCTAATGTAAAGCCCTTTCTAATTAATATAAATTATTATTGCCCCACTAAAAACTTTGCTAAAATATTCTAAACATTCTTCTTTGAAAAAATTAGTTTCTTGTCTTTTAAGAATATCCTGCCTGGATATTAAGATGGGAGATATATCTAGAAAGATAGAGTGAGCTGTATTCTAGAAGTTGTTTAATACTATATGATGTTAGATTGCATCCTTTAAGCAATGAGAAAACACAGAAAGTCTTTTGAAATAATGTTAGATGATAACTTTATATTTCATTAATATCACTATGGTGGTGAATTAGAGTTTTTTAAAAGAGACAAAATCTAGAACAAGGAATTTCCATTAGGAATCCATTAGACTAGTCTTGGCTAGATATGTTGAAGGTTTAGATCATGGATGTAGCTATGGAAATACTGAAAAATTACTCCTTTAAGGGGTATATTAAAGAAAGATAAACAAAGCCATCTGCCTGTTATTGGCATAGGAAGAGAGTAAAATAAGGAAGCAGTGTGAAAAAGTGTGGATTCCTTAAAGGAGAGGGGAGCCATTGCAGGAATTAGGATAGAGATGAGAAACAATATGCTTGCTAGGATTTAAGGAAAAGAGTATAAAATACTCTCTCTGTAGAATATGCTAAATTTGAAGTTTCTGTGCAACTTTAAGAGGAAATGTCAATTGGGAGAGTGACTGCATAATTTATCTATCATCCAAAGTGAAATTAATGATTATGCATAGTTAACAGTAATTTGCATAAATCCAGACTATCCAAGGCAAGTTGGGATATATTGCCTTTGCATTTATTGGACATTGTGTGACAGTAATCTCAACAGAGAGATTATAATTGACATTTTCAATCATAGGAGTCAATGGTAAAAACACCCTAGAAAAATGTGGCATTGTATTTGCGTTGTATATTTCTTCATTTATAGAAATTGAAGCACTGATTCACACTTTACTAAGATTTTTCTTCCATATCACTTGATTTGATAACTTAAACCTACAAGGCAAGCCAGAAGGAGATTTCATCCTGCACTGGTGAAATATATCTGATTGTCCTCTTTTCCTTCAAAATATTTCATACTATTTGTCTAGTAGAATAGACTGTAAACTGCATGAAGTTTTTCTTATTCCACTTAGAAGTCTATCCCAAACACCAATAAATGAATAAAATATCTACTGTGAAAAATCTACCATTTTAGAAGCTGTCAGGATGCAAATTATCTATTTTGAGTCTTAAGAAAACTTTTTTGCCCATGTTGATTGTAACTTTGAGTCTATTTTCTGAGATCTGTATTTCTCTGAAGGAGGAAGAACAAAGATTTGGTGAATGAAAGCAGGAAGAAACCTAAAATTAGATTATGTTGTTGCATCAAATGGAATTAGAAACATTGAGCATGTATAAGGACCCTAAGAATATTATTAGGCAGTAATCTAATTTTGAAAGTCCTTAAGTCTATTTCTCAGAAGCAAATAAAATGAAAAAGCTATCCCCTCCCACATGATTGCTATAGCACAGATGTGAATAGAAAAAGTGTCCTTATATTTCTGTAGCTGATTTAAACCTTTTCAAAATCCACTATCCAGGTGCTGAGAGGAAAGATTTAAACTTTTCAACTAACTAGATATTAATCTTTTCTGCTTTAAACAGTCCACCCTTTAGTAGGTGCTTAGATATTCCGCTCCCTCCTTTCCGCTCCTCTTCCAGTTCAAGAGCGTGTCTGGATACGCTGCAGAGTGGCTAACTTTTTGCTCATGATAACGTGGAATCAGGATTTTGGATCCAAGTACACTGCTACTCTCTGGGTCCATTCTGGCTTCTGATGATGGTTTTCTTCATCCTCCCATAACTGTTCTGCCTGCAGACCTATGATGCTAAAGTCTTCAGACACTGAACTTGTGACCTGCTTTCTCAGCTTGGTCCAGAAGTCGTGGCTTTCCCTCCTGCCTCAGGTCTACCTCAGCTCCTGCTGGCACTACCTACCTATTCCTTGGAAGTCTCTCTGCAACATTTGCCTGTGTCCTGTTCCTCCTTGTAACAATTAAGTCTTGCCGTAATGACCTAACTCAGGGCATGCTAAGGCTACAGCTTACACCTTCTCATCTCTTCCACATTCTTGCACAGAACTTGAGGGAACATCTGTGTATCTTCTACATAATGTGTGATTGAGGCGGGGGTACTCCCATGAGCTAATCTCAGGCTGGTGTCTTCCTATACAACTACTGACTTTACTCTGATGAGCCTGTTCATGTTGGCCACCCCCCTAACCCATGAAAATGTCCTCAATGTCATAAACGATGACCCAGATTTTTAAAAAAATAAAAAAATCTGTGTTCTAACTTGCTTCAGCATTCAGAGACTTGGGGGCAAGAGTGGGAAAAGGAGAGAAGAAATGTCTGTATGTAAATCTTACCACATTATCCTCACAATCCACCCAAAGATGGAATAAGTAGGTTTTCTATTTCTTCTGTCTAGATGAGATTTCTCTTTATGTCTATTTCTTTCTTTCTTGAAGTGATTTTCCTCCTGCATACTTCCCTTTATTTATGTAGTGTCTACTATATGCAAGGATTGTTCTAAAAGCTTTACAAAAATTAACTAATTTAATCTTTGTAACAACCCACAAGATAAACACTATTATTACCCAGCTTTACAGATAAAGGATTTAGCCAGGTAGTAGCATAGCCAGGATTTGGACCCATGTGGTCTAGCTCAAATCTAAGATTACTCACTATGCTATACTTCTCTGTTAGGTGGTTAGGCAGAATGAGAAAACATGAATTACATATGAGTGTTGTGTTCATTAATTTAATATTTTTGAAATATTATTTAAGTTCCTTTTTTGTTAAGTTATCCAAATGAATGGGAGGATCTGGGAAGACTATAAATTCCATAGATGGTGAGAGATGAGATAGAGGATAAATCCACAGTATAAAAAAGAAGTAGTGTTAACTTAAACAGGTAAAAAGAATATGTAAATAATATTGAGAAATGATCCATGGACTTAACAACAAAAAGGCTCATTAGGGTATTTATTGGTAAACTAAAGTTTGAATCCAGGCCTTGTATGTTTAAATTTTCTCCTTTTTCTATTACTCATAACTTTTTCCTTATGAATTTTGCCTTTCATTTCATATACATTTCTCAAGTGGTCATTTCACCTATTTAGATTCAAGTGCTTGCCCTTTGTCTATGTGAGAAGATGGAAATAGGTTCATTAATGATTTAGCTCTTACATACTATCTAGGCATAACTTTCCACTTCCTGACCCCACCCCTCTCCATTGCATTTTATGAAAATGTGAAATTGAATTATCTGTAGCTTTTAAAAAATACATAATTTGATTCTCTTATATGTCTGACCTTTGCACAAAATGATCTTTCTGCTTGACTGGCATCCTCCTGAATTCTCTTTGTGTCTCCTTGTTTCTCATTGTATGTAAAGACTTGCCTCTTTGACCACTTTCTATTATCTTTTAGGCATCACTCCTGTAAAGAATTTCTTGGCTTCCAGAGAAAGTTTCTGTGGTTTTTATTTTTTATTTTTGAGAGTGAAAGTAGGTACTATTAAAATTGCAGTAGTAAAACACATATAACCAATTCCATACTGGCTTGCGAAAGTGAATTACTAAATTTTCAAAAATTTGGCAAGCTGGCTATTAAGTCATCAAGAGCTTGAAATCAACCATGCTGGCAGTATTTATATCACAGAAATCTGCAACACAACAAATTGTTTTCTTTGTTTTGTTTTATTTATTTTTCTAGAGATGTGTTTACTAGCACATCAGTGGAAATAACACTGTCTATAGTTTGAACATATGAGTATAAAATGAATATATACTGGACATAAAATGAGTATGTACTGAACATAATTAGGCTAAATTAGGCAAGAAATTAAGGTGATGTCATATTCTTCATATTTTTACCTACTTTATAAAAAAACTATTTTATTTGTTAAAAAAAGTTCCCTAAATTCAGACTTGAGCTTTAAGGGGGAAAAATCTGTATTCTGAAGAAAGAGGTCTGTGTTTATATACGCCATTATCAGCAAATGGCACAGCAATAGGGGCTGGGAAAATTGTAGACCTTTACAACCTGCCTTTGATTAATGACTTAATTAAAGTGGGATTAATATAAATCTTTTGGCAAGAAAGAATGCTAGTGAAAGTAGAAAATATTCTGACAGTCTATCCTTCCAGCAGACATTGTAGGAGGCATTGATAACAGGGCAACAGAGTCAGTGTAAAACACTTGAAGATCTCCTGGAGAAAAGGCTAATGTTTGCAAGCTATGTAAGAAGAAACTGGAAAGCAAAGAAATAAAATTTGGATGACTACAACTCAGCCAATATATCATATAGTGTTCTTTTTATAAAGACCCTTAGGAAAAATTTCTCTCAGGTTTTGATAACAGGCAAAGCTGACTTCTCTTCAATAATTGTTTTCTAACTTTATGCACACTATGAATCTTGTAACTAATCCTATTTTCCTTTTTGATCTGACAGCTGGGGAGATTAGAGCTATATTTGTGGCCTAAATAACTAATGTATAGAACCATGGGTGCTTACGTTTGGATGCTAATCTAAGCTCTGCATTTACTCTTCCCCTATCTTTATTTTCCCTTTGTCTCATTCTTTCAACCTTATTTCTTCTTTTGTACTCTATGCATTTTTATAAATCACTCTAAGACCTTTTTGTTCTGAAATGGGGTATAAATAAACAACACAGGCAGGAGATGAGCACAGCAGCTGGCTCCGCAAAGCACAGTTGCACTCGTAAATCTTGCTTGTTTCAAGGGAATATTGGGCCCATTATTTCAGCTTCTACTCAAAAGGCCCTGGGACACTTGCATCCAAACTAATTTTGTAGTTATGGAAACTGAATCAGAGAGTTTGGGATGTGACTGATGTAATATAGCAATGAAGGAACTGCTAGAGCCAAGATTTATCCTCCAAGCTCCCTAATAGATACAAACATTGGAAAATGACTAGATAATCATGTGTTGGTAGGTAGGGCCCAAATTATTTCCACCCTGTTGTCAAGACCAATGGTTCTTTGGGTAAACTTGTCTCCTAGTTGCAAGAACCTGATATTAACCTAATGATGCAATTTACATACTTATTTCTAGCCTATACTTATTACTCACCAAACAAGTTATAGTTATGATATTTTAACTATACATGTTAGCATAAGTCTTTAAAGTTTAATTGTAAAAGTTATACAGTATGCATAACTTACTTTTATATCTACTTTTAGGCTCCTTCTTCCCCCCTCAGTACTCAAAAAAAAAAACTGCCTTGATTTATATAAATAACCCATAATAATTAAAAATAAAAAAATAAAAAAACAATTTGAATGAGTGTCTATACCTTGGGAAAAATATGTATTCTCTAATATTGATGATTAATTCAATAGTATAAATAAAATATGACATGTAGAAGTTAATAAAAGCAATATTTTAATACTGATACTGTTTTATTTATATTAATTTAAATATGTCTATGTAACTAAAATAATTTAAACATAAGTAGATATTGACCTATTTATATATATTTAAGCTAGCTAAAAATGCTTCTTTTTCTCTTCATTGGACTATAATTGATATTTTTATACCACGAGAATTCAGATTCTTTTATAAAAGATAGGAAGGTAACAAAATCTGCTTGGGAATAGAAAGCCAAGGGGGTATGGACATACAGAGTCACAAATATTGACATTTTCAAACCACCTTTTGTCAGTATGCTTATTTACGTAAATCATGCTGTTAGGATTTGAGAAAAAGAACAGCTAAGCATAGGCTAGATTTTGATAAGATCCTAGTCACTTTCACAACAAATCCAAAAGAGTCAGCTTTAATTCACTATATTAAAGATGTATTTCGGGTAAGTACCTAAATGGAGATGTGACAAATTTTAGGACAGACGTCTCAATATTTCCCTGTATTCACAGATACAAAACCACCGAATAGTCCTGGTAGCCCAGGCTTTGTGTGATGCTGTTTTTAACACTGCTTTTCTTTTCTTTCTTTTTTTTTTTAATTACGCAAAAGCCCAATTCAGAACACAAAAAATACCATAGATTTCTTTTCTCTTTAAAAAACATACTTTTATTAGTATGATGGGGAAAAAGCTGAATTTTCTTATGACTTAGAATATCTACTATGTAAACCGTGTCAATAAGATTTATACTGCCATTTAGCCAATAAAATATCAAAATCTGGCCAAATCTGTGAAGAAGATCATGAAGGCAAATTTGCAATCTTTTATTCTCTACATATATCATTATAGAGTTGGCAAAATATGTTCAGATTAAGTATCTGATTTTATCTCTTAATCGAGGTGGACTTAAATAGTTGTTATTACTATTTTCTAATAGAATAAACTGTAAAATGATGTGCACAAGGTTACATAGAGACAGGGCTAGAATTCATTCATTCTGTTTAATCTAATTTTCCTCAACAACTGTTTTTGCAAGGAGGTGTGTTAGACACTAGAAATACATGGATGGACACAACTTTACACTAGGTAGAGCAGAAGGCAAAGGGCCAAGAATTCTGAGTTCAAGATTGTTGTTTTGGAAAATTTATTCCTCTCAATCCTGACTGTTTGACCATAAAAGACAATTGAAATTAGTAAATCATCAACTGCATTAGAAAGTTAAGCAAGCTGCATGTGGCCAGAGAAATAGGAGCACATTTGACATAGACAGATAGATAGAGCTATCGATATAGGTATATGTATATAAATTATGAGTCTCTGAAACACTGGGCTCAACTATGTTGTAAGATACATAATGTAACTTCAGGTTGACTATACTTCTTGCAACATTTATGCTGTCATTTAGCATTTCTATGAACATAACTGCCTGATTACATGTGAAAACTTTTGTGTTTATGTGATTATAAATTTTTTATGTAAATGAATATGTGGTATGATAGGAAAGAAACACAGTTGTGACTCTTCTTAGAACTTGGTGGGACAAGTACATGACAGAAGTAACAAGAGACTGGATAGGAGTTTTAAAATACACTTTCCTCCTCATTGTACTAAGATAAGAGTTTGCAGAGCAGACTTTTCTTTTTATTATTGAGTTGAAATACTAAACATATAAATGGGAAAATAGTTACTGACTTTTGTCCCCAACTGGTAGAATAATGAAAATTCATTTTTTCAAATGGAAATTTATTTTTGAAACATCGTCAACATTGTGTAGTGAATAACAATGCATTTTTACTTAAATTTTCTAATTCAGATTCTTCATACAGTAACATAAATATTTGTTAAGGAAGAACAGGTGTTTGGATAAAGAAATAGGGAAAGCAGTGAATGTGTTCATAATTTTTTCAACTATAGACAATGTCCAAGTCTTCCATACATGTGCTTAACTTACCATAAACTTAAAGCAGATTGCAATGAAAGAATACCAATCTAAAAGTAAAGATTATTATGATAGAGATGAAAGTCAACTAATGTGATAACAAGAGAAAAAAATAGAACAAAAAAATTCACATATCGTTTTGAAATAGGGAGAAACTATCAATAAAAAGTAGAGATACTCAATATTATTTTGAACCTATCCCTCAACCTTATCACTATGTTATTTGCAGGCACCAATAGGCATCTGCCCTGAGAATAAATTTTAGCACTTTCTGCCTATTTTACTAATTAATTAAAGTGGTATTGAAGTCCCACTTAAGGTATAAAGTGCAGAAGGTGAAGCAGAGCAAGAGAAAAAGCGAGGCTCATGAAATCAAAGAAGAAAAAAGTCTTCACTCAAGAATCAATATTCAATTATTTCTGGCTCTATGATACATAAAAGTTATGAAACAATATTTTAATAGTAGCCACCATATCTCATTTAGAAGAACCACTTAGAGTAAATAACATGTTTTAACATTCCTGCTAACAATGTAGTCTCATAACATGAATGATATATCTCATATAAAATGCAAGGCAAATTTTTTTCCCTGTATTTTAAAAAGATGCTCTTGGCCAACCTACAGTTGTAATTCTATGAGAACTCCTGGAGTATGTAATTAATGAAAAAGACAAGTCTAGAAAGATATTAGCATTTGTGATTCTATGGTTGAGTCACAAATGTCCTATGTCACCTTGACCATATTTACTCATTCTTTCCCTTAATGACAAGACCTTCTGAAAGCAATAGGTTTAGCGATATTATAGTCATTTATAAGTTTGTTCTCATCTTAATCAGCCAAGATCTGCTGTTTCTTCTGCCTGATTGAAAACAGATGCTGATTGAGAACAAGAAAAAATTCCTATGCCTTTCTCAGAAGAAAAACCACCAGTGTCTTTATAAACATAGAAACATCATTTATATGAAGTATTCTTAAGATTAAACATACTTAGGTTGCACAATTTTAATCCTGAGTCATGGATTTATGGATAGTGGAAGTCCTATCAAAGTAACTATTTAATTGGTCCAGACTTATTTGGTCAGTAATATTTTTACTACTGTGCATACTTTACTCCAAAATATACTCACCAAATATTTGATTTGGTTGCTCTGCATAAGTCCTGCTTCTCTTTATACTGTCTCCATTAACTAAGGGATAGACTAACTTCATGATTTTTTATTTTTTACTGAAAGGATTTTTTTTACTTGAAATTGCTGAAATGTGTCTTCTCTTGTAAATTTTTTTTGTTTTCTTATAAAAATTGTACTTTAAAATACAGTGACATATATCAGAGCATTTGTCTTCTGCCAACATCAGATTTCCAAAACAGTGCACATATCCCAATAGTGACCAAAGAAATCTTCTGAGAATCACACAATTTTTGCTTGTATCCACCTACCTGATCCCCATCTCAGGTTTAGTGATTTTTAAAATAAGAACAAAACAAAGCAAACAAATAAAAACCACAAACTTTTTCATGAGGATATTAGAAGATACAGACTGAAAGAAAAACTTTGAGAAAGGCACAACAACATAAATATCACAGCTGGAAATTAAAGGCAGAAAAATTATATAAAGCTGTATGCAAAGGGAATATCATGGGATGCTGATTGAGATGGCCTTGGAGCATCATTAAATTATATTCAGTGATCTCTGTTTGAGCTAGTATGGAAATATAATATTCTTAATCTAATTTCTATACAAAATATTTTATACTAAAAACAATTACTTTGGCGCTTGGAGGAGTAAACCCTGGAATTCAATAGTATAGATCATTGCTTCTCAAAATTTAATATGCATATAAACCACCTCAGGGTCTTATGAAAATGTGAACTCTTATTTAGTAGTAGGCCTGGGGATATGGGCCTGATTCTATGTTTTTAATGAGCTCCCAGTTAATGCTGATAGTTTTTCTAGCAAGGGTATAGGATGTATTAATTTTCAATAAAATTAGGTAAATGAGATGTTACTGTATTGGATCCCAAATACTTTTGGAAATCTGAAATAAAAAATATACTATTCATATAAGTTGGCAATTTTATGTTAATGCAATTCATTCACTTTGGAAAAAAGGAAATAGCATATAACAAACTATTTTTAAAATGTGAAACATGTAAGGGAGCATAAATAATATTGCATTATTCAATCCTTCAACCATATAATATGCATGCATGTGAGAATTTCATTAAAATCCGAACTTGGTCAATATTGTGCAAAATTTGAGGTGAGCTATACCTATATCATACTCAGTCATATTCAGTAGAATTCTGAATCTCTTAATCTATATTGTTTCATTCTTTTTACATCTGGAAAGTATGCAACACACAAGGCAATTTTTTAAAAAGAATATTATGTTTTCACTTCTGTTAATGGTGAAAGACTGTGCTTTGTTCAATGGTAAAAAATCAAGAATGTGTTCCTTGATTTAAAAATGCCCAGGCAATCACATTTTTCTGGCTCTGGACTTTAAGTACATCAATATGTGTGCACTAAAATATTCTATAAATAAACTGAAAATGAAAAAAGTTAAATACAATAATACATTTGGAATTATGGATTTATAGGCATTTTCATATTACATAAAGTCTTGACCCTGCCCAATTCCTTTATGCTGAGTTTATAAACTATTCATGTCCAATGACATTAGTGTGAGACCTACCATGTCTTCCATACTGAAACTGTTGGTTTCGATACATTATTGTCTATTTGACCTTTTCCCATTTCTCAGTACGATTTTGCTAAGGGTGAGAATTCTGTGTTGCTCCAAAAAGTTTTTTAACTTCACATGACTAAACTAAATTATCTTTTATATTTTATATGGATAGAATGTTTAGTGGGGCACTAGGGAAGATTGTAAATAATATTGATGAAAAGGGATATGAGATATGACTTCATGTGTTCCTTGAAAGGTGTGTGTGTGTGTGTGTGTGTGTGTAAAAATCTGCAAAATTTTATATTGGGCAGTAAGGAAAATAAGTTCATGATTTAAAGTAATTTACAGGTAATTTCCACATTTACTATTACTCTGCAATTCCATCTTTCATTTAGAAAAAGCCAGAACAGTACAGACAGCAACCATATAAACTCAGTAACTATAAAAATCCTCTAATATTTTTGACCCATTTGCCTATGGAATGCAAAATTACATGTACCAAAAAGGTTCTGTGAAGCTAGAAAAGAAGCGTAATCTATGTTAATCAACAAAATATAAATGATTACTTAGTAAATTATTTCGTTTATTAAAATGAAAAAAAAAATCAAGACCCAACAAAACAGCTAAATGTTTAAATGACATGTTATATAGTGAATTGAGAATCTGTCCAAATAGATTTTCTGGGAAAAAAAAAAAACAATTATAATAATTGATACAAATGTGAGTGCAAATCTGTTCCTTTTTAAATTTTAAAGCGTATTGTTCAAAGTTTCAGCTTGTGTGCATGATATAAATTCCATACATTGTTTTCTCAGTGACAATAAAAAGCACAGTTTATTAAAAACTGAAGTAAAAATTAACATAACTTTTTTAAAAAATCAGTCACAGTTTCGTCATTGGTATATGAAGATTGTTCCAGGGGCCCATCCAAAGCTCTTCATCATCGGACTGTGTGTGTTCACTGTGAAATTCCAAAGCCTCCTTGATGTTCTTACTGTCAATCATGGACTCCTGTTCAACTGTGCTTTTCAGTCTGTTCCCCAATGGCTTCGCTGCTATACTGTCAGTCCTCACAGGGCAAGGGGCAAACGTAACCAGAGTTGGTCTTGTGTTTACTTTCTCAGTAGAAAATGGCCCCTTTGATAATGTGTTCAGGGGCACATTCTCCTCATGTGTCACTGCCAACTTGTCTAGTTTCTTAAAGTGCCTCCCCAGTTGGACAGGCGAAGAAACTTTTAAGTTATCCATGAGGCAGGCACGGCGGGTTCTCACCACAGAACCATTCTGTGCAATATATATATTGCCATTGATGTTACTGTGGATGTTAGGATTGTGAAGGCGGTTCCTCTGACATTCTGTAGAGCTCTCTTCTCCAGTTGAGCTACTTTCATACTCTCGATCGACAACTAATTTGATCATTCTTTTTCTTGCCCACTGACAAAATAAAAAAAAAAAATATGTGAGTTATCATCAAAGAATTAAAAAGGGAAACATTACCAATGCCTGTGAAATCCAAAACGATAGCATTTAGAAAACTAGCAAACTTAAATAATTTAAGAGAGATAGAAGGAAGCAACTCTTTCTTAACATCAGTTTGTTTTCACCAATTCTTCACTGGCTTCGGTGTTCAATAATTTTTGAAAAAAAGTGTTACTGGGCCAAGAAGTAGACATTTCAGGGAACCCATATATTTTTCTAGATAAAGTTACTGATCTCCATGAAAAAAAGTGTATTATTTATATTCATCTAAGGAACTGATCCATTGCTTGACAGCTGCTATACTATTCAGGAAAGGTAAACTGAAAGGAATGAACAGCATTAGTATATTCTGTTCATTTTAATGCTTCTATTTCTAATATTTAAAACAAATTTAAACTCACATAATCCTATTTTTTAATTTACTCTCCACTGTTAGCCAAAACTTTTGCATAATTTAATGTATTATTCACTTGAGGGACCTTTATTTTCTGGCTTATCCCACTTAGATATATGTTAACTTCAAAGAAAATATCTTCCTGACTTCCATAATTCACTTAGTAATACAAAAAGCTGAAAGCTAATTATTCTAAACTTTCCTTTTGTAAGCAAGTGGAATACAATGGACATTTTCATCCATTCATTTTCCGTTTACTAATTGACATTTAAAATGGCAAGCAGCAAAGGTTAAACAATACTGTTCTTCTCAAAAGAGTATTGCATTTGGGGGATATACAGGTATAAATATTAACACTTTATATGGAGTAATCCATGCTTTCTGATTTTTAGAAATTTTTATGTTTACTTACCCAGAAAAAATTTCACAACTGTTATAATTCATTATTTAAAATCCACTTTTACTTATACCACAACAGAAAATAAGTGGTAATGACTTTTAATTTTTAAATATTACTTCATTTAACTCTTAATATTTGAAATTGGCAGATGCAAACTTATTTGAACATGTTCACGATATCTTTGATAAAACCCTTGCCAATTGAAGTGTACATATCTGCAAAAGTAAACTATTGGAGATAATTTGTTGCAGCTTGTCCCAGTATTTATTTTGAAAGATGATATAAAAACTGTTATATATATATACACACATATATATGAATATATATATTCATCCTATCCATTCCAATAGACAAGGCATCACCGATAATACATAATGCCACATTGCATTTGCAAAATTTCACCAGAGAACAGTAAATATTGATTAGTTGATTCCACGTGTTCCAATTTAGTAATGTAAGAAGGATTAGTTGATTCCGTGTGTTCCAATTTAGTAATGTAGGAAGGATTAGTCAGTTTTAATACATTCTAATATACAAATCTATTTGGATAGTATATATATTCACTTTTATGGCATGCTTCTGATCTTAAGTCATTTCAAAATCATGATCAATTTCCTACCCCTCTAGCGGCATTTCAGAGAGCACACAGAAGGCACTGCACACAAGGGCACTCATCACTGCAAAACCCCCACCTACTGTGATCTCTTTTAAAGTGCCGTGTTGTAACCTTCAGAGTTTGCTTCTGGAGACTTCCTTTGGTTTGCCCTTTTGCTTCTGTCATACTCTGGCACCTGAAAGCCCCATGGACCTCCAGACTGACTTTCGCTACTACTGCTACTACTGCCAGATTCCGATTCAGATTCCTCCTCACTTTCCACGCCACCTTCCACTGAAGCTGATTCTACACTGCCCTCCTCAGGGACATCTTGAGCTTCAAGGCCTGTAGATTCTTCTGCAGGGGCCAGTTCACTTTCTTCTTCTTCTTCTGGGTGTTCTTCTTCCACCTCAGGTTCTGCTGCTTGTGCTTCAGCTGCTTCCTTTTTTCCACCCTTGACTTCCTTGACCTCCTCAACAATGATGGGGCGTCTTCTCGCAAGCACAATATTCTTCCTTGCTTTTTCTCCTTCAGACTCTGTAGATTCAGATTCTTCTGATTCAGGGGTAGAACTCTCCTCTTCCTCAGAGGGTGTCTCGGACTCAGATTCCTCTTCTGTGGTCTCAGACTCACTGAACTCAGATTCTTCCTCGCTGTATTCAGTGTAGTCGCTGGAGGACTCCTCCTCTGATTCCACAGTGCTTTCTGTCGCTTCATCTTGGTCCAGAGTTAGTTTCAAATAATCTTTTTCTTCTTCCTCCAGCCGTCTCTCCCACTCTTCACCTTCAAGGTCCACGATGCCTCTTTTATCAGCTAGTCCTCTAACTTTCTTAAATATCATTGGGAATATCCTGGCTCTCTTCCATGTTGTGTATGTAGGCTCAACTGCTGGCGGTTTTTCAATAGTTACAACTACTTCTTCCTCCTCACTAGGCTCTCTAATTTCAACTTTTGGTTTTATAATTTTCTTTGGCTTTTCCTGAAAATTATGAAAATGCAATTAAACTGTCAGCTTTGGGGTAGTTATGATATGACAAAAAAGGAGAGATCAATAGATCTTGGTATTCAAAGTTTATTTTGCATCTTAGAGCAAAGAAAAAAGAAATGAATAATCAACGCCTCTTCTCTCTCCTATTCCTAGAACTTTGCTTGATAGCTTTATGTATTTCCTTTAGATAAAGTCTAAGAATTTTAAATAGTCATAAACATACGATGGTTTATCATCTCCTATGAGAAATTTGACTATTTTGTTAAATTCTGAACATGTTAAAGCTACAGTGATGTTTATTTGTTGTTTTTGTTGCTGTTTTTGGATAATTTGCCAAGTAAATAAGGCAAACAAAGTATAAGAATTTGATAAAAATGATTCATGCTAGCTTAAACATAAAATTAAACATAATTCCTTCAAAAATATTAGAGGAAATATTTTATTTTTCTCTGATAATTGAAAAACAGAGATTGTATTTTTCCAGATTTTTAGTTATGCTAGATAACATGGGAACAAAAGTAGCCATGTGTTGCAGAATTTTAAAAATATATTTGATTATAATATTATCTTTATGGACCAATATTTAGAATTTTGGAAAACATAAATTTTATTGTAAGTGTTTCCAGATGTTTGACATCTTATGGAAGTAAATAAATTAAACTATTAAAAGTTAATTTTCTTTCATAGACAAGGCAATGAAACGGTAAGCATTTGTTAAATTTCTATGGAAAGCAAATGAATAGGATTTCTGAAAGCTGAAATGGTCTATGGCCTGCTTGTCATATAGGGTTAAAAAATACTGTTCTTGGCGTATTACTTCAAATAATAAAATTACCTCTTCCTCCTCATACTCCTCCTCAGCTTCACCAACCACCTCACCATATTCCTCCTGTCCAGCAGGTGGTAACAATCGGCGGCGACTTCCATATTGAGGCATTTCATACCTGTAATATAAACTTATAACTTTAAACACTCTGTCATGTCATCTGTGTAGAATCTACCATGATGAGCTCTGTTTTCTTCATTTCCTTCGGTCATTCAATCAACAAATATTTATGCAGCACCTATTAGGCTTCTTGCAAATTAGTTACAAAACTATAGAGTAAGAACTACTACCTGATGACCAATGATTTTTGTCATAATGGTGCCCTGGAATAACAACAAAGAAAGTTATTTCAGCTTTAAGTTTTGGGAGATATTAGAATGAGGAAAAAGGCATATTGCTTCTTAATTAACTAAAGAACCCAGGCCACATAAAGAGGTTCTTTCCAAAAGTGTAATAGCTCATTCAGAACATAAAATCTATATAGGCAAAAAAGTTTGCTTCAAATATGGTCTGTAATGGTATTCACATTTTTCTGGTGTTATTTTTGAAAGCAATTAACTCATGTGTGTAAGTGACTTTTGAAATACTTATTACTGAATTCTTAAAGGATGTTTTCTGCTTCTCAATTGCTCTCTGGGGCAAAACTTTAGGCTGACTGATTAGATAAAATGTTAAACATCTCACATAAAATAAATGGTGAATTCAGGAATTGAGCAAATATGTTTGACTTCTATTTTCCATTGAAATAGTTTTGAGTCATCTTACCGCATTTCTAAAATTGTAATCAACATCAATATAAAACATCAATACAGAACTCAACATAAAAAAATGGTTAAAACGTCATTAAAATTAAAGCTAGAGACATTACTTATTTTTAAATATTAAACTAGTAAAATGACACTTAAAAACAAATGCTAGTAATAATCATTTAATAACTCCCTATTATTAATAAATACTACATGAAGATTCTGAATGAAAAAATCTGAAGATGTACCCATGCTCATAACTGTAATAATCTTGTCCATATTCCTGGCCAGGATCAATTCCAGATTCCATGGATAATTCCTATTGTTCAAAAAGAGAAACTGTATTTGAAAGAAAATTCATATCATATTTCAGCTCAAAGTCAGGTTTTCACAAATAGAATTCAATGACTCTCAAAACACTCCTGCCAAAATAACTAATTACAAGTGTCAGTTAAAGATATTCAATTATTTTTTTCTAGCTGTAACTATTTTATACAAAATAAAATTATGTTAGACCTGTGGAGAAAAAACTACTTTTTCCTAAAGGTAAACCTGTTAAAAATTGCAGATGGGCATTTTCATTTGTTTTTGGATAACTTGTAAAATTGTTGATAAACACTTAATATTTAACACTATTTTTAATATTATCAACTGACTTTAGCCTTGAGGAAGATTATAACATTATTTTCAGCATTTTGTCCTCTTACCATTAATAGTTCTCTAGTACTAAGTGTTCTTCCCTTCATTACAACTGTTCTGATAAAATCATCTGACAATAATTTATACATTAATAAGAATTCAAGTTAATGTGTGATATCTTCCAAGGATATTTACATTTTAAAAAATATTGATAATTATAAATTTAAGGCTTTTTTTAAAAAAAAAGGATTTGTTAGAGTAGATGCCCTTTCAAGATTTTCAGTTCTAAACTCTAAAGAATACTGATTTTTGTCAAATTCAACTCTTGCAAAAAAATTTTTTTTCTGAAACATACATATAAAAACAGCTTTCAATAATTATTAAGTGCAATTTCTTTACATTTCCCTTCTTTATTCTATTTTAACATGTTAATCAGGTTAAATGGCAAAGGTTAATCGAAGTGCTTTTGCAATTGAGTAAGAGAAGGGGGCAAAAGTATAGGTACCCTCAGGAAAATGGGTTGGTACTTATTTCTAAAATTTGCTATTTATAAGACTTAATTTTGTTGATCCAGGTATAATAATGAGTCAGGGGGAAAAAGTACTCCTCAGAGGAAACAGATATATCATTTAGAAAGTGTGGAAATTCATAACCTGCATGATGGACATGAACAATGGCCTTCAGTTGTACTTAATTTGGCCAATATCATTTTAAGAATTGGAAATATTTGAATTTCTGTTGGCAAATTGAAATAGTTGCCAACAATTCTAATCAGAAAATTCCACCAAAAATCTGAATTTTGATTTATCTTAAAAATAAAAACATGGCAACACTAGAATTATATTTCTACATGCCAAGAATCTAGTTGGTGGAACTACTCCTTAGAGAAAACATTTTCTATCCTAGTTACAAGAGTATCCCCAACTATACTGTTCTACATCTGTACCCATAGTCACCACAAAATCTGCTATCCACTGTTGTTTTGTATCTAATAAACTCCCTTCACTTACATTACTTTCCTGGATCCTGTAGTTATTTAAATAAACAATAGCAAGTGTTGGCAGGGACATGGAACAACTAAAATTCTCATACACTTATGGAGAGATTATCAATTGCTAAACCCTTTAGAAAATGGCAGTAATACTAAAGTTACATATAGGCATATTCTTTTTCTTAGAAATTCAATTTATGGTTATATACCAAAGAGAAATATGTACATCTGTGCACCAAAATGCATTATTCATAACAGGCAAAAATTGGAACGCTGAGACAAAGACACTATTCACATAATAACATAGAAGAATCTCCCGAACAGAATGATGAGCAAAAAAGGTAAGGTACAAATGAAACATACTATATTATTCTATTTATATAAACTCCAAATGCAGACTAATTAATGAGTGTGCTACAAGCCAGATGAGAGGTTGGGGAAGGGTAACTAATAGCTGAGTGTTGACTGGAAGGGTCTTCTGGAGAGCTAGAAGGGCATATGTACTCTGTAAAATTCATCTGGCTGTATGGCATGATTGGTACACTTGCTATGGGTGTAGGTTTTATTTCAACAACAACAAAAAAATTTCATCATTGGCATGTTGAAGGAAGGGTGGGAACAAGGTTGAGAAAGACCAGTAAGAAATTGGGACAAAGTTAAAGCCTAGATTTAAGTTATTCAACCTAAATGCTTTGAAAAAAACATAAATGTTTCATAATAGTAAGCTTAGATTTTTGAGGTACCTAAAAGCCAATGTAGTGATATTATTTTAAATGATGCAAATGGGTCTCAGAAGTAATACTTTTAAACTACTTACCAAATGCGTGTTTAATCTAATAACATGCAGAGACTGAGAAAAGGACTTCAAATGGTTGCGAAGTGAAATTTTAATAACTTTCAGTTATAATAAAGAAGACAATAAAATATTCAAGTAAATATTTATAGATACAATGCAACTGAATGAATTTCAGATATTAGAGTCAGAATTGAAAACTTTTCTTTACAGACATACTTTTTTATTTTCCTAAAGAGAGAACAATGCTCTGCTCTTAGTAGCTACAATGTATACTTGGCATCAATTAGTTTAAAAATATAATAAGAAGGATAGAAGGGATAAGGATAGGAACCCAGGAAAACTCAGCAAGATTGTCCTTGATTCCATAGTCCCTCTATAGTTCTGAGTTGGGTAAGAAGGGATAGGGACTGGCAGAAGGGAATGAGGAAATGATCTGAAGGTGCCTATTGGATGCTTATCTCACACATGAATGAAGAAGAGAGCATCATCCCTTCAAAAAAAAAGAAGGACCTGGTGCCCCGTAAGATCCCTGAGTTGACCTAAGCAAACAATGTAATGCCGGCTCTTTTTGCTGCTCCACAGTCCCTTTTGACATCCCTTCGGTGATGAATCCTAGATTTTGGAAAATCACACAAAGTAGCACACTAGTAGTGTAGATCAGTTAGTGTTACTTTTAATATTCACTTTTGCTGAACACATTGAGAAGACACAGAATTAACGTAGTGTCCTGTTATTATAAATACTTATACTGATGCAAACAAAAAACAATAGTAATTATCATTTACCGAATTTTTTTCTGCCACATTCCAGTTGAGCTGAGCTAGGAGCTTATATGTTAGATATTACTGCCAACATTTTATAGAAGATGAAATTGATGTTCAGGAGGATGCCTATTTTGATGAAGGCCTTGCATCCAATAATCGGCATTTGGATTTTAACCCTGAGTTTTCTGATTCAATAGTCTATGGAGCCCTCTCCACAAAAATTTTTGCTAAAAACTTTATAAAAGTTGAATATTCTTGACACCAAACTTCCAGATTTGAGGGAATAATTTCAAACCAAGAAATGCCTCTCTTTAACAAAGTTAGAATTCTGTTCTTAAGGAAAAGGAAAAAAGAAAAAAATTGCCAGTAGAGCTTATAAAATACTAAAAAAAAAATTAAACTAGCATTACTTTATTTTTATTTTTTAATATCTAAGCAGTTATATAAACATAATAAATAAAATAATGTGAGTTTATTACATAACTCTGAGTATCTTTTCCACACTGCAGAAGAAAATGTCAAAAACGATTTGAACTAGGCATATGTCCAAAGGCAGAATATTGAATCCCATGAAATAGTTCAGTACAGATGTTAATGTTCTTTCTTTAAACGATGCATAATCAAGTCTGAGCTTAGGAATGGATTTGCTGAATCCAGATTCACTAAGACAAGTAACTACTGATCAGGTTCATTAATTATTTCATTCAATGATGTCTTGTTTTTACTAGGAACAAGGCCTTATTTGTCCAATTCCCAGAGAATGAAATTTGAAATTTGAGCCACCAGCACACAGTGGAAAGGTGACTTGTTTGTTTCTTTGTTCATTTCTTATTTTAATTTGAAGTACCTTTTTTCTCTTTTGTAAAATTATGCTGCATTGGCAGATACCCACTCTGCCTACATGTAATATGGATCTTAAAGTGCCCCCCAAAAGTACTGTGAAGACTCAGTGAGGTTGAAAAGAAAATGAAAATTGATACCTCTGGTTTAAGAAGAGAAGGCCTCAGCAGTTGTTGTTGCTGCCAAAGGAAATTAAAATAGAAAAAGATTTAGAAAATAATTCAGATGGAAAAGGTAGATTGTGATTGAGAAGACAGAAAAAAAGACAACAGCTTAAAACTGGTTACCTTGGGATTCCGATTCATTACTTGTGTGATAGCTATCAAAAGCATTAAATAATATTTTGACTACCTCTGTATATTGAAACATAAAATAAGAATTCCCTTGTTTTAATTTCATCACTGTTTTAATTAATAGCAAATTTAATAGCCTTAATAAACAGGAATCTATAAGGATTCTTTTTGGTTTAAGCTTCATAGTACAAAAAATTATTTATGTTTCTAAAAGTACTTTAAGTGTCACACATTATTTTTAACAAGTTTAACCTTGTTTTATTTATTTATTTATTTATTTATTTATTTATTTATTTTTGAGACAGAGTCTTACTCTGTTGCCCAGGCTAGAGTGCAGTGACTTCAGCCTAGCTCACAGCAACCTCAAACTCCTGGGCTCAAGTGATCCTCCTGCCTCAGGCTACCGAGTAGTTGGGACTACAGGCATGTGCCACCATGCCCGGCTAATTTTTTCTATATATTTTTAGTTGGCCAATTAATTTCTTTCTATATTTAGTAGAGATGGAGTCTCACTCTTGCTCAGGCTGGTTTCAAACTCCTGACCTTGAGCGATCCTCTTGCCTCGGCCTCCCAGAGTGCTAGGATTACAGGAATGAGCCACCACGCCTGGCCTAACCTTGTTTTAAATTGCCTCTCTTTTTTTCTCCCCAATCAATTTAAATATAATTAGGTTCATTGGGAAGAAGGGTAGAACATACAGAATGATATAGTTGTGATGCAGTAATCATATTTAAGACATCCTTCCATTCTTCCTTCTTCTTAACAAAATGTGGATTGCTTGCTCTAAAGCATTAAGGGTATTTTCAGAAAGTCTTTTGTGATTAGGAAAACTGTTCTTCTTCAGACTTGGTAGGGATTGCTTTCTACCTTTTCCTCCGTTCACCCATACTAATGTAAAGAAACAGTCTCTATTGGTCTGTTTCATGATAACTTTAACCAGCTGGGAACAAAATACACAATTCAAAACTTTGGGTTATCAACTCTCTGGGGTGAAATAGTTAAACACCACATATTTTAAAGTAAGCATTGGGAAGGTGTATAGAATGGTTTTGTGAGATAACTCCACCAAAGAATTGACTCTTTAATATGACCAGTAGAACAACTATTTGACTGAAGGGATAGACTTTTTAATGATACAGTTGTTAGTGAGTTAGTCTAATTATGTTATTTATTTAAAGGGAAGGAAAGTTAAAGTTAGAGATATTCTGATTCAATCTGTTATCTGTTATTATTATCCCTGAAAACCACTTATTCATAGAGGCATTCAACTTGATTTCCACATAATTTAGGATTTATGTATTCTGAAGTATAAACCAACAGGTCATGTACTTATTAGGTTACAAACTTTTCTTGACTGAAAAGCTGTATGCTAAATCAAACTCTGTTCTCAGTGACTTCATTGATAACATCACTTACAATGTTGCAGTACAAATACTACTGGCCAGAATGCCCAGTATGCTCTCTACAGACTGAGACTCAAATTAACACAATAGAAAATTCAGAGCTTTCTAATGGTCTGATTTTTTTTTTTTAATATTTAAGATCCTAAGCCTTAATACAGAGATAGGAAGGAGATGTGAACTGGCAAAATTACCAAAGGTTAAGTAATCCTATGGTTTCTAAATTAGATTTATAGCCTTAAGAAACAAATTTGGGGAATGTCACACAATATTGAATAACAGTAATTCAGGACAAAAGAAATTTATATTTAAAAAGGTAAACAGTTGATCTTTGTTCACTCACTGAATAATCGTGGATTTAAAACGCCAAAGCAAAGCAGCAACATATATAAAAGAAAACAAATTCATAGCATACTTTTAAGTTTTTGTTGAAATGAAGGAAAATAATCTAGTTTCAAAAGAATATATATTAGTCTTGCCTATTAACACAAATCTTTTCCTAGTAAACTTGATATAACACCATAAAGCCCTTACCTCTGATGCATAACCTCTCCTGCAAGGCAGAAATAAAGAAATCAGTATTAAACATTTTGGATTTTCAGATTAAATTATAGATCAGGGCTTTTTAAAAAAAATCTGAGCAAAACTCAGAATATAATTTTTAATGAAACTGTCTTAATGGGAAATATATTGTGGTATTATCAAAACAGGAGGATCATGGTTTCATGTCTGAATTTCTAAAATAATGAACAACCCAGACTCTGATTCCATATGAACAACAAAATATGAAAAATCTATATTATCTCAACAATGTATAACACAACTTGACTGTGTTATCAATCAGGATAAAAATTATTCTATATTATCTGTGTTCTACACAAATCTTGATACATATAAGGTACTCCTGAAGGAAAAGATGTGTTTACAACATGAAGAATGTGATAGAGCATGAAAAATTATCTCATGACTAGAATATGTTCTTCCAAATGATTGTAAGATTTCGTTTCTGATTATATTAACCTGATTCTAAAAATAATGAATGTAAAATATTGACTATCCTTGAAGGGGTAATTACATTATTAGAGATGAAGTGAAAAGTTATTAGAAATATAATAGGGCAAATATTAAATATTATCTAAAGATTTATAAAGTTCATGGACCACAAGTTGATGAAATATTTGACTTTACATGAGAGAGGAAAAAGAGTATAGAGCTTCAAAGCTGAATGTCATTAATTATGAAAATTTTCTTTTTATTTTTCATTAAGCAGTTGACCTAAAGTAGTAAACTAATCTGTTCACATGTATGGAATAAATAAGCAAGTGTAATGAAGATTTATTACAAAGAGGTACATGTATAATTTTCTAAAGTCCAATGAAACAATCTGTAGAAAATTATTTTTAAAAGTCACAAGGCCTTCATAAGATAAGTAAGTCTACTTATTGGAAAGTATGCTAAGTGGTTAATGCATTGTACATTGAAACTGTTGGTAATAAAGTTAATACAATGGTTACTTATTCTCATCAACAATTTATTATTTAAAATGGTTCTATATTGAATTTTGAAGAGTATGGTTCTGCAAATATTTATGAGAAAGATAATCCTTCTAGAGTCTTTATAAATTTAGACATTTTCAACTTTTACCCAATTTCTATTTTTCAGAGATAAAGCAGAGGAAGCTCACATCTAGGTTTCAATAATGACAATTGATTAACATGTCTCAGAGAAAATACCCAACCAAAGCTAGACTACGTTCTAGAATAATTTAACTGACTCTTTTTATTAGCAATGTTTTCCTTAAATGTGGAAAATACAGTATCCATAGATAAACTATATTTTCCATTAACCTTTCTGTTGCTTTTTATTTAGTTATTTGTATTGCTTTTCTTAGCTCAAAGGCAGCAAGTTACTGGAAAGAGGTACAGAACAGAATCACTATTTATAAATCTCTGTATGCTTTCAAAACATGATTATTGATTGATACTTACAAAACCAGTTCATATAATATTAATGCATCTTTTTATGCAGTTCATAATTAATGTATATTAATCACTTCATATCATTTATATGTATTATGGTTTACTTTTAACAACAAGGACTAATGTATGGCATTCTTGCTTATGTCTTTTAAATAAGGTGTCTAATCATTTTTTTAGCACATTAATTGGATCACATACAGAGGAAAAAAGAGTTCCTTTTCTAGAGGCTGATTTTCAGGTTGTAGGGAGTTAGGAGATGAGAAGAGGAAGAATATTTAGTCTTGTGTACTCAAATAATATTTAAAAGACTCATATAGGAGATATTTTTAACTGACTTTTATGACAAAGTCAGGAAATTCCAAATTTGTGGCAATAAAAGATGATTAAATATAAAACATGAGCATGGATGTTTCATTTGGAGAATACAGAATACTAATAAACCTTTTAGATCATACAAATATAGTTAAATGTTACAGAAAAAAGTAATGTACCAATTTAATAAGGCTATAGGTGACTTCACAAAAATATTATTTGGATTTCTTATAACATTTTTGGGGGCACTGCTTAGAGATTTCATTATCAAGGAATTCTAAGTTTCACATTTGCACGAAGTTGGTAGAAGTTAACTTAAAAACACACATTCACATTAAAGGCTTACACAATTGTGAATAATACCTTGTCAGAGTCCGCCAAATAGCACAAGTTCTCATGCATATGACCAGCTGCCAACAAAAACTCCAACTGAAGTTTTTCAGTGAAAGAGAGAAAAAAATCACGTTCAAGAACCCCAAGAAAGAAATCATTCTTGATTTGGATGAAAAGAATCTGAAGCAGATGGGCTAATGAAAATAATTAGACTTACTGTTTGCTTTGTATCTGATCTTATTAATTAGGAATACCAGATCAAAGTCTTGGAGAAATGTCACATAATAAAAAGGCTGAACAAAACCCTTAAAATGATGCACTGTAGGGCTCTCAAGGTACATTAATATAGTTAACACTGGTAATTAACAAATAAGACTTTTGTCTGTATTTTGGAATTATGCTTTTATGTTCTAAAAAATTAAAACTCTATGGAAAAAGTAAATAATAATAACTGAATTAAAAATAGGAACTTCCAGAAATAAAATTTATTCCATGTAGTTCATGGGAAAAACAAAGTAACTACTTGATGGTTACATATTACACATTATGTACTATTATATATATATATGTATATATACATATATGCGGATATATATCTATTTATCTATTTATTTATATATATATTTATTTATTTGAGCTAGAATTGAGCTCACTGAAAGTGCAGGTTTCATTACACAGGTAGAAAGACAGTACTTAATTTAGGTGATGCTGTTAAGAATTTAACAAGTTAAGCTCTAAGATACTAGAACAACTACTACAACTACAAAAATGTCTTCCCAGAGTATATATTTTTATCTTCTTTGTCCAAAACCAAGAGCAAATACCTATATAAAATTGTTAATTGTTCATCAAATATAATTCTTCCTGATTTTTATATTTAAACTTTTTATATTTAATTTATCAACCTGGAGATAAATATTTTCTTTAAAGAAGAATCTTATGATAAAATTATAATTAAGGAGATGATATAATAATGTGAACAAACAAAATTAAATAGCACTTTAAACATCTGTTAGAACAATGAAATGTCTTACGAAAGTCAACAACTCAAGATTTATTTTCATTATAAAGAAGGGAAGGGAAAGCACAATGAGAAATAAAATGAGACAGCAATTGAAAAAAGTAAAAAATTCTTCAAATCCATAAGCATACTAGTAAGATAAAAGCAAGCCAGAGGAAAGGATGTTCTTATAAGAAAACAGATAATTGAATGTTATAGCACCTGGGAATTATTTTGGAATACCTTATGTCTGTCATCTGCCGTTATTTCTAAGTACATACCATTTTACTTTGGTAGTATTTCTTGTTACTAAATACATAGGCTTCAAGGTAATGACAAAACCTATGATATCACTCTTAGCTTGTTTATAACAGTTTGCTTTTTTTCTCGGAACATTCATACAAAACTATGATTGAAAAGTAAATTTAAAAGTCACTACATCAACATGCTAAACATGCCTTTGGTTTAAGTTAGATATCTAACGTTCATGCCCACATGTTCCCATTAAAAAATACATTAAAATTACTTACTTTTTAAATAAATGTAGGACAAATAATGCTACTTTGTAGTTTAAAAATAAGGTAAATCTACTATATGAGTTAGTAGTGGTGAGGTTAATAATTTTTTAAAGTAAAAAAGAGGAAAAACTGCATTGCATTGAGTTTGGGTTAAAATAATGGAATCTTCTTTGATGTTCAAATTTGATGTTCAACTTGGAGATTAAAATCAACAAAAGACTTGCTCAATTAAAATAAGAAAAGCCACATTACAGTGAAGTAGATTGACTTTGAGATTGTTTTTCAATTCCCTCATCAATAATGTTCGAATTCTCCTGGTTTTGTTCAGATGTGATTTCAAGATTTGTTATCTCTGAAGGGCAAATAGTTTGAAGTTCTGAGATGTTTGTGAGTGGATAGTTTTTTTTTATTTGATTGTACATGTTAGCAACTGTCTTTTCAAGTTCTGCTAAATTTTCAATATGTTTGAGGATTCCCTTTGGTTCTCTTTGAGGGTCTGCATTGTGCCCTGTTGTTGATGCTGACAGCTGAGTCACAGAGGATTTAATTTCCTCGGCAGGAGTCTTGTCGGTAGTGCATTTATCGACTGGCATACAAACACATTCTGTGGCTAGAAATGAAGCTGAAGAAGGCAGTGGACAAGGAAGAGGAAGAGGCAGAGGTGGTGGAGGAAGAGTTGGAAGTGAAGGTAGAGGAGGAGGAGTAGGTGGAGCAGAAGTAGGAATAGAAAGTGGAAATGGCGGAGGATGAGGAAAAGGAGGAAGGAGAATAAGAGGACGAGAAGGAGGACAGGAAAGAGAAAAAGGAGTAAGGTCAAGAGGAGGAGGAGGACGAGATGGAGGAGGAATAAAAGGAAGAACAGGAGGAGGAGGAGAGGGAGAGGGAGGAGAAGAAGAAGGAAGATGAGAAAACTTTTCAAAAATGTTCTTTTTGGTTTCAACAGCTAACATACAGGCAGGTGTCTCTCCCTGAATGAGTGAAGAATTTAAAATACAAGGAGGAGAAAGTTCCAAAGAACTATCAGCAGGAGAGGTGATGACGTTAGGTTCTGACTTGAGTTCCACAGTTCTTGAAACAGTTGGCAAAGTGGAGAGTGAGAAGTGAGAGCTAGGAGAGCAAAATGAAGAGTCTGCAGAGAGAGATTTCAACTCTTTTGTTCCCGTTATAATCAATGTTTCATCTTGCCTTTTTTCCTCTTTCTCTGTCAAATTTGTGTCTTCAGTTGTAAGCAATGGATTGCTGCTACCTCTTTTGTATGGATAGGTTCCAGTGCTTTCATTTTCAGCTTTCTGTCTGGTGCTTTGCCATTGCTGCAGATCTATGATTTCTGGTCTATCTGGAACTTTCCTCATCAGTCTCTTAGGTAAGCTGACTGGCTGACTCCACAGCCTCTGAATCTTTTCCCTTGGGCCCCTCAGAGACTCACTCTTGGCTTGTGTTTTGGGTAAAAATGGGTCTACAAAATCTGTCTTCAGTGAAAAGCCTGAATTTGATGATGTTTGATCTATATTTTCCTTATAAAGGAGATTATGGGTACACAAGGCATCCTCATCAGATGGAAATGTGAATTTTCTTGCAGACCTTGGTTGGTTCTTAAGTGATTCGTCTATAGGAGGTGACTTGTGAGCCTCAACAGTATTGGAAGAAAAGGGCATCCCAACTTGTTGATGTTTCCTGTCTTCTGAGATTGAGTTATTTCCCCTGCTTTGTTGAAAATGGTAGAGAAGGAAAAGACTTGAAAGAAAAGAAGATAATGAAATGTAAGGAAACAAGTTGTGATATAGCTTTCATGAGAAAGATGTTTTTATGGTTCTTATTACTACTTCAAAATGTAAAGGCTAAAACCACTAATCTACTAAAGCAAGGCACTACTTTAAAGTTCCTATTCCCAAAAGACAGGGCAGGAAAATCTTGAGAGTTTTGAATAGAATAAGACATTTTCATTAAAAAATGTCAATTTCTACATTTGCTTTTGTTTTTTTGGTTATTTTGAATACAGCAAAGAATCCATGTCTACACATAACAGATCACTCATGTATAAATCACAGTTCTTCAAAGTGCAGACCAGCCTCTCCTTTCATATCCTTTGCCTTACTTGAGGATGTTCAGAGCTGACTGTTATGCATAAAGGATCCTTAGCTGTATCTGATTCAGTACCTGTATATTATCTCTCATTTCCGTAATATTGTCCTAGAGCTAAAAGTACTCTCCTGAGAGAAAATTTGTAAGAGAATACAGAAAAGGATATCTTATTCTGCAGATTAAGAGAGTTAAAGTCCCTAAGGACAGATAGGAAAGTTTTTTTGTTTTTGTTTTTTTTTCCGCCAAGTTCAAAATCACAATTGAGAAAGTGAATTTATGCTAGAATTTTGACAAAAACTATTGTCTTCTGTTTAAATTGTATGCATAGTTAGTTTTAAAATATTATAAATAATACCAGTCAGAAGAGAAGTTGTTGGTATTTCCTTTAATTATGATCCAGATCAAGTTTTAATCAAGACTCACCTTAATGTAAAGATTTATGTTAAAATAAAATGGTTTTGATATCCCCGAAAGATTTACTTGTGCTTGGATACTATCATAGGTGGCGGTGAGTCATAAAGTTGAATACGTCAAAGAGCACAAATTAAGTGCCTCTTACAAAAGCATTTGTACTCTTCTCCCAGAAAGGTTGGGGGATATGTGGTTTTAAATAATCTCTCATGAGGTTTTATTCTCAAGCCCAAACAGAATAACATTATGTAGTTACTGTTTAATATTTATCCACCCATCAGGAATGAAATAAAATGAAATATTTTGAATAAAAATTAAATAACCACATTGAAAAATTAGAGTGATAGGTTAGACAATAAAATGATATATAAAGCCAAAATTATTAATGTGTTATTTGGCTAGGATTCAAACTGTATGAAAGAATCTTCACAGATGGACCTACAATATCAAGCCTACTTGAATAATTCAGAAAGTGCAGACAATTTGGATTAAACAGAGAACAAACAGTTTTACCTTTCCTGGCCTTTAAACAATCATTTTAAAAATATGGCAAGAACCACTGGGCTTGTTATTACCTGGCCATTGTTCTTGTGTAGATCTGTTCTTGGTTTGATTTTTCTTGGAAAAAAAATGATTGCTATAATGATATCATATCACTTTTGATTGAGAGAAATCTATAAATATTTTAATTTCTTAAAATTAAAAATTAACTTTTAAAAACTTTACATTAAAAAATATAAAACAGGAGAATTTTGAAATACCTCTCAGTAAGCACAAGTACTATCATTGAGAATACTCGTTTTAAGCTCATGCCATTTCAAGACATCAAAAGGAAATTGAGTGTGGAAGATAAAAATTTCCTTTTAAAAGTAAATGACTGCATGGTAAAAGATGAAAATCACTGTATACACAGTAAAACAGCACTTAATCTATTCTACTGCATCTTTTTTTTCTAATGTTCTTCTATTAGAGTGATATTATTTACTTACTTATGCCTATGTATCCACAGGTGAGAAAGAGAAAACATGTGATAGAAAAAGAAAAGTTTTAACTATGGTTAATTTAAAACAATTATGAAAATACTAACAGGAACTTTCTTTAAACACTTACTATGCATATCCAAAAAGGAAAATAAAAGTTTTTATATTTGCTATGTGTTTATTCATAATAATGACATTTAATATTGTTTTAGATAAAATCAAATGGCATTTATTTGGTGTCTTATATAAAATTATATTTAACCATCTACTTACTATTTACACACAGGTAAAATTCACTTCTATTAAACATGGATGATTTCAATTAAAAACTTTAAAGATAGAAATAAAAATTTTAAATTAAATTCTAATAACTGCCTCTATGACATAACTAAAAAATTGATTAGTGCACACTGATTTATAAAAAAAGATATATTTTGTGGGAAGAAAATAAATATATAGGTACTATGAAAATTGTTACAAAGTCATTATTGGATCCATGTGAAGTTATTATTTGTAAAGTTTTCTTCAAAATGAGCTTTTAAAAAATAATTGACAATAATTCATTTGGAGCTAGTTCATTTTCTAGTAACTTGTTAAAATTACTGAAAAAGCTTTGGAAGAGATAAGTTAAACATTTCCTGAAGATAAAATAATTAAATGTGCATAACTTAAAATATTTCAACAAATACACCTATTACAATTGCAAAATCTTCTACTAAGTCTACTACAATTGTTCAAGTAAAAATACCACCATTAAACTATGTTGATTCCAGATAGTGTTACAGTATACCTGCTTTTATTAAATTAAAATGAGTATATATCATTCATTAATTTAATATATAAACGTACTACTCATAATGCTTTTTTAGTTTCTAAAGATCTTTGCTTGAGAAAGGTGGTTAGCATAATCAAATAGAATCAAATCATATTAGCTCAATTCCTACATTCACCAATAATTCAAAAAGAGACCATCATTTTCTACTTATAAAAAAAAAGAAAAAGTATATTTAAAACATGAATCCTGTATTATGTTATTATTTTGGAAATAGAATGTCATGTTTTAAGCTATTTTAAATTCAGTTTTGTGTTAAAACAATAGCATTAAAATCAATTTTGACAGTATTAAAAATATTCTAAACATAACCTTGTATATTATTATTAATATTGCCAATAAGATTAATACATCTATTTAAAACCAGTTTTCCCATAAATGGTGTATTTCATGATTTCTGATGCTTGGTTTATTCCTACTAGTAAATGCTACAAATGTCACATGTAAGAATTTGTTTTAGTCTCTCTACTCTAACAAATTCCAGTTAATAAAAGGTTCTCTAGATTTTACTGCCATATTCAAAATTGTATAATATTCTGTCATTTAACATAGCATATTAAGTAGAAATTTGTCTAAATATACACAAATTAAACATCACCCAAAAGAATCAGATTATAAGGGTAGCACCATTATAGAAACAGCTGTGATTTCTTTTAACAACAAGCTGTTTCTTTCAAAAATATATGGTTTAAAATTACTTAGGAATTACAAATAATGTAGGAGAAAAATTAAGTAATCATAGCAGTCTAAGAGTAATATAATGGAAAGGATGTTCTCTAAGTAGTTGGGCATTTAATACATGATTATTTTCACTCAGATTTTAATTACTATATTGCATAATGTCCTAAAATGGTGTCTTGGAAGTCTAGGATTTTAAACCATAGAATTTGGCTTTGAATACTAAATAGGGGTTGGTTTGATAACAAATCAGGAATTACTACTTTATGATTGGGTTTTATTGTTCTCCTCTCCCATGTGAAAACATTTTTTTTCCGCAATCTATAATTTTAGGTAAAAAGTCTACATGACCTTGAAAACTTAGAGAGCAAATACAATATCAAAGCTATAAATCTGTATTGTCTCCTGAAGTTGAATATTGCCTTTATCTAACTTGGTTTTCTTTTTTGTTTGTTCGTTTGTGTTTTGACTATTATTTTTCACTTAACTTTTCTTAGGTTCCCAACAAATTTCCCTTTAAAATAATAGAATAGAATAGTCCAAGCAGGCTGAAAGCTGCATTTCCACATCAGGTTGAAATTAAATACTCACCACATAGCATCCACTAAAAGCCATCTACTTCTCAAAGCTCCTGGAAAGTCTACTTACATTGTGCTGTCTCCGAGCTCTTCATAGAGATGCGCCCCCGGAGGCGGCGGCGGGGGCGGGGGCGCTGCTACAGGTGCAGGGGCGGGCGCTGCTGGTTTAGCCGCGGGTAAAGCGGATTGAATTCGTGCAGTCTTGGTGCACTCAGCCTGGCGTCTTGGGTAAAGCAAGGATGTCATGTAAAACTCATTTTAGAAATCATATGCTTGTCAATAGGCTACCTTTTAATAATGAGGTCCAGTTATCAGAAGATGCCACTTAAAAAAATATTTTACACAAATGTGTGCATTTATAAACTGACATAATTACAAAAGCATCCTCACAGGGTATTATTTACATATAACCTCCACGCCCCCCCCCACTTAGTTCTTTATTATTTACCCCTTGGGTAAGGGGTAGAATTCAGTAGAAATATTTGCAAATTACATAAAATGATAATATTAAAGGGGGAAGGCTAAATATTTATAAAAATGTGATGGGTAGTTGATAGTTGTTTAATGAATCTCTTTCATAAGATGAGGCATTCAAAAAACAAATAGTTTTTCTTTACTATTTGTATGTTTAAAGGAAAGTTACTTTATTTAAAATGAATACAGTGTGTTATATGTATACCATGGAGTTCTACTCAGCCACACAAAACAATGGTGATCTAGCACCTCTTGTATTATCCTGGATAGAGCTGGAGCTCATTCTGTTAAGTGAAGTATCACAAGACTGGAAAAACAAGCACCATAGTGCTCACCATCAAATTGGTATTAACTGACTTAACTGACCAACAATTAAATGCACATACAGTAGTAACATTCATCGGGCAGGTGAGAGGGGGCAGGAGGGGATGGATATATTCACACCTAATGGGTGCAGTGAGCACTGGGGGATGGACACACTTGATGTTTGACTCAGATGGGGCAAAGGCACTATATGTTACCTAAACATTTGTACCCTGGTAATAGGCTGAAATAAAAAAAAATAAAAGAAGACTGATTTGAAACCTTTTTGACATTATTTCACAGAGGCTGTATAAATGTGCACATGTAGAAGGGAGATTGGGTTAGCTTTCATGTCCTTTTTATCCCTAGGAACACCTGTGACTCTCATATTAGAACTAGGCTACTATTTTTGGATGTTCTGAACAATGATGGTTAATGTCTTCCTTAAAACTAGATTTCAAAGGGTGGAAGATATGAGCAAACTGGTTTTCACATTTATTCCAATGTGTGAATATCTCTTACACCAAAAAGTATACAACTATTGCAAATGCAAAACAAATAAATAATATGTGGTTCTGGTCAGGTTGACTACTTGATCAACATAATCTAGGTTTTTCTTTTTTGCATTACATAAAAATGATGTATAAAATATTAGTAATTATACTTACACTTTAAACCTGTTTGGGAAAGCAATGAGTAAGAAAAAAGAGAAAGCTACGTTAGAAATATTACATTCATAATACTTTAACATCTGATTTATTCTAAATATAAAAAATTTACTGGTTAAACTCACAATGACACAGAGTTAATTTAATGACATAGTAAGGAAACTATTTCAATTCAGAAGGTGAAAATAGTGAGTACTTTATTATTACCATTAAAGTCATTCATGCTGTTAAAACATTAACTACAGAAAATAAGGAAATGAACTACACGGAATAAGAAAAACTGGATTAAAACATGAGTATGTGAATTTCAACTCTAATAGAAAAATGGAATATTAAAGATGATCTGATCTTAATAATTGGTTTCTTGGTTTACTCTGCTTGAAGAATATTAAGGGAATGAAGTTACGCAGCAAGCCCTGATTATACTCTGGGCTTCATTTTGAAGCCGAAGATAGAATTGGAAGGTCCTACTGCTGAGTAATAAATTCCTAAAACTGTTTTTCATATTTGCTTCTTAGTTTTCCATTCATGGCAAATTTCAAAGACACATGATAATATAAAATAATAGCTATCCATTCCTATCTTATTTATAAGCAGAATATGAAGGTACAAATGTCAGTTCTTTAAATATTAGGATTTTCATTTACTATATGAGCAGAGCAAAACTCATTTTGTTTAATTCTGTTAATCTATGACAAGCAGTAACTAAAATAATTTCCTAGGGCATTGAGCTGATTATCAAACTAAAAGAGAGTTAAATAATGTATCTACAAAATGTTTAAATATTAAGCATCTTAATTTTTTGTTAAATTTCAGACTACTGTGTATAATACCCAGGGTGCTTCAGTTTTGATCATTGCATAGTGTGCCAAATATAAGAAATTTTCTCACTGATTTTATTGCTAGAAAGATATATTAAAGCTCTTTTGGGATCCAGTTAAATGGAAAAGGAAAGGTAGTACAGAATAGATTTAACATGAAAATTAGTATTGGGCTGATCGGTTAATAATTTAAAACAATTTGTCCACTATTAAGTTTGTTCATAGGGTTTTGATTTAGCATATCAATTGATTTGTTAAGGATATATTAAGCTCCAATATATCAACCTAAATGGTATATTTACAACTTCACATTGCTTTTGTGATGGAAAATACAATGTCTTCATGCAGAGCACACTTTTAGATTTTCAAGTTGGAATTATCTCAGCTTATTCAATAGAAAAAAAAAAAACTTTTTCAGTTTTTGAGAACAAAGATAACCGTTTAAGGATATACAAGGTTGAATGTCATGCTGTACTATAATAAAAATAAAATAAAAGAATATATAAGGAATATTTTAGTACATTCCCTGTAGGTATTTTAAATGATGAATAGCAATTCTACCACCATTTCTTACTGTTTGTTACATCAAGTAATTGATGTGATCTATGATTTCTGTCATTTATTTTATTTTTGTGGCACACTCAGTGCTACCTGTCTTCTTAACCAGCTCTTCAGGTTTTTCAAATTATTGTCAATAAGGATATACTTAAAAAGTATAGCCCTCTATCACAAAGTTTCCCCATACTGAGTGTCAAATAAAAATACATTACTAGCCTACCTCGAATATAGATATTGAAATTAGTTATAATTAGTTGACTACTTTAAAGGATGTAAACACAATAAAAATTATAGACATTGTAAATGGATTTATTTGACTATAGGAACCAGAAAAGCTAAGGGCTGCACAGCCAAAATGTGGTGTCAAACATAATAACACAAGTTCTGACAAGGCTATCCAAGAAGGAAGAAGCCACAAGAAAAATGGCATATTGTGTGCTATGATTTTCAACGGTTTTGCTAACATTGTGATCATCTGCACAGAGGTAAATTTAACAGTATGGGTAAAAACCTATCATGACAAAGTAGTGAAGTCATAGACCCCCCTTTGGGACTGGGCAAAGTGGGCATCTGTACCACATTCCATTCTTTTGTCCTCAGGATACCTATTACTTTTTCTCCCAAAGGAGCTCTTCACCTAAATAAGGGTGTAAAGAATGTCACAGGAGCTAAACTAATATTCCTGTTGGACGAGAACATATTAGGAATACCGGAATGTCGAGCCTTCTGTGAAAAACATATTAGGAGTTTGTATTGCTTTCCCTTTGAAGAAGATGATTTAGTACAAGAAGGATAAAGCAATCCCAGAAGTGGTTGCACCATCAATATTTTACAATCACAAAACTCTGTTACCAGATATGGTTTTCAACAATGCCTTCCTGAGGAAATATTCACGTTTTTGGAATACTTACTGTCTGTAGCTGACCAAAACTACCAAGATGGCAGGAATGCAGCAGAGGATGATGATGAAAGCCAGAGCCAGCAAGGCCCCTTCTGTGTATCCTAGACTTTCTCCTCTCTTTTTAATGCTGGTCACTGCCTCTGGAGTCCGGATCTCCAGGATACGTCCTCCTTCCCCATAATGCGGCTGAAAGTCTTTATTGATATCGAGCAGTTTGCCATCCAAAAATCTTTATTGTTAGATAAATGGTAAAATTAATAATCTTAACAGAGAAAGATCTTTCTTTAAAAAATAAAATCATTTCTGTAAAATCTTTTAATATTTTTAATTGAAATACAAGCTGAGTCAGAAGACTTATGAATAAATGAAGTGTATATAAAAAGCATGAGCAATAAAGAAGAGTAACTACATATCTGTATATAAATTTCAAAAATATTTAAAAACATGACCCTTGCTTAATGTGCTTACAGACTTGAGAAAACTATCAATATCATTAAACTTAATATCACTATGTTGAAATAATTTACATTATCAAGTTTTTCAATATATAAATTTTTTCAATATAAAATTATATTCACACATCTTATTTCTTTGGATCCTCAGAATAATCCTATAAACATAGAATATTACAATATTCTAATTTATTTCAGGCCACAAAGCTTTATACGTATAAAAACAAATCTGACATGCCCAACCTAAGTCTTCAGATTCAGCCTTTCCACAACACCCATCTTAAATGTCAACACTTTCAAATCTCAAACCAAAACAATGTTTTATGAGCAGTGTGAATAAATTAAAAGGTTTTTCTGTCTAGGAAAAAAAAGACTAAATAAATGATGCAGGTAGTATATCAGTGTAGTCAAAAAGACAAGAACTGATAGTCAATTTAATCCCTTAGTTCTTAAAAATCTTTCCCCTAACTAATGCAATTCCAAACATGAGTATTGCACTGAGGAGGAAAATCAAGGAATAATTGTTAATATTATTAGATAGAAATTTTATTATTGATATTTATTAACAATAATTTTATTATCAATAATATTATTAATATTATTAGATAGAACATTAAAAATATTTCATATTGTGATTAGCAGGTAAATTTTTTTCAAAATTCTATGGGAACTTTTAAACAGTCTCCCGTAAATCCTGCATATTGATGAGACTATTGTGTTTATAATACAAGAAAACCACAATATATCTTAGTTGTTTTTCTTTGTAAATTTTTTATTATTTTTATTTATAAAGGTCAAATGTCTTACTATAGAAAACTGAAGAGCACAAAGTAGTTCAAGAAAAGCAAAATTACTCATAGGTTCCTGAAATAACCATAATCACTGCTAACATCTGGTATACTCAAGGCTAATCTTTCTTGGAGGGAGGATATTAGTGAATATTTTATTTATTAATATCATATATATTTATAATTACATAGCTATACAAATTAAAAATATTATTTTTAAAGCATATGTCTTGATATACAAATGCTTATGTTCAAAAATGTAAAAAACATAAAGAAATGCAAAGAGAAAATAAAAATGATCAAAATTTCACTATCAAAATATAACCAATGTCATGTCTGTGCATCTTTTATAATCTATTTTATTAGTTTTTGAAATTTTCTAATATTCAGAGTGATCATGATGATTTTAAATCTAGTTAGCACACTGTTGATATCTTACTTATAGAAAAGATAAAAGTGCCTGATATTCAATATGAATTCCACTGGGCAGTTTATTAGTTATCCAATTTAAGAAACCCAGTGGCCCCGATAATTCAATTTTGATTTTAAAGCTACATATTTTTAAATCTAAATTTTCATATACATCATAAGGCAGTTAGGATGCTGTTTTCCTACAAATATACTTTTGTAGATTAAAAATGTATTGTTATAAGAATTTTCCTTGATCATTTTTAGTCATATTAAAAAACATAATGACGGTTCAGCAATTTTAACAAGTACTAGAATAAAATAGTAAAACTTTTTTGTTTGAATTGTTGATCAGAAAAAGGAAGAGATTTCTAAATCAAATATAGATTAAGAATTGTTTGACAAGAAAAATATTATTAGAACTGGGAAGAATCTGAATCAGAGGACAACCATTAATTGCATGGAAAAATATACCCCTGCTATGTGGAATTCACTTGATAGATTACAATTTTATTGTATTTCTGCATTTCATGTCTAAACCATCTAATGGAAGATCTGCTAGTCTTTTAAAACTATAACAACACCCCTTATTTAGATATTTATTTATTTTATTTAAACTGAAGTGATGTCATAAGTAATTGTTTTACTTTACAGAGTGGATATCTTTTGAGCCCACATCTGATCTAGAATATCTTTCTTTAAAAGAAAGAATATCCCTCTTTTGAAGTTTTTACATTTAAAGCAACTTGCCTACATAAAAATTCTTTAGTCATAACATTTTCCTTAAAATACAGTGAATCTGGTTCCATTGCCTTTTGGCATTTTATATGCAAATGAGATGTGTAGTGCTTACTTTTTTCTTTATGAGTAAGTCATTGTTATTTCTGTTTCAATAATTTTTAAACATATTCAGATATTATTGAAGGAAACATGATCACTTTTTCATTTATTTTGCCTCTAACATAATGAACTCTTTAATTATATTTCAGCATGTTTTTCTTGCTATAAATACTACATTTTGTACCTCAGAAATATCTGTAATTATCAGAATGTATCTTAATTGCTCTATAAATATATTTTGATCTCTTTTTTAAATATTTTTTCTTTTCCTTATAGTGTGTGAGTTTTTATGTATATTAAATACTTCATGTTGTCAATTTAATTTTCAAATGTCTTCTTTCAGACAAGGTTGAATCTAGGTGCTCAGTTGATTTTAGGAGATTGCTTTTGTGAGGTAAAATGTTGGCCCTGAGAACCTTCAGGCTCTTTCATTGTGCAAGAATAGGAAGTAATCAGCTAAGGCTGGGGCACAGGCACAACCACTGTGCAATTTCCCCAACTTTCTTCTCATATGAAACAAGAGCCTTAAGTAGTAGAGAGAGGGGAAGTAAGTGTAACCATCCCTGGAGGGTAGGCAAAGGTCCACTGCTCTGGGAAGAGAAATAAGCAAAACTAATTTACACCTGTAGGAGGAGCAAGAGGTCCTCTTGGGCCTAAGATCCTGCGCCAGTAGAAAGATGAGATCTACTACTCATTGGAAAGGAGCAAGAGTCTCTCTTGCACCCATGATCCACCGCAAATATGACGCAGAGTATGGCTGCCATGGCAAGGAGGGAAAGATGCACTCAGAAAGCCCACCCAAGGCTTAAATACACAGGCTTGGCAAGGAGAACAGTTGAAACCCCTAGCCCATGCCTCTTAACCTCACCATAAGAGCAGAGCCAAGCAACAGGCAAGAGCAGTCTACCATGGGAGAGACAGGAGTGTGGGGAGAAACCCCTTCTGTGGCACAGGCATGTAGGGAACCCTGAGAGCTGAGGGTTGAACAAGAAGACCAAGAAAACCTTATAGCACCCCAGCTTCTAAGAATGAGATGACAGCAATTCACTAAGAGAAGAATTTGAAGCTGTGGCACAGTGAAAGTAATAATTGCAACAACAAAATCCCAAAGTAACTTTGAATAGATTTACTCATCAGAAGACATCTATTCATTTACAGGAATAAACTCTATTTTTGTTCTTCCACACTATGTCTGACACTCAATCAAGGAAGATACAAAAAGGCCACTAGATTAAATCAACCTGTTTTCAGGAAATAAGAAAGTAACAGAACCAGACAGAGATAACTCAGATATTGGAACTGTCACACAGGGACTTTAATATAACTCTGATTAATACATTACAGAATCTAGTAGAAAGTGGAAAACATGCCTGAAGCAATCGGGAAATATGGTGGTGGAGGTGATAAGAAAGAATCCAATGAAAATCCTAGAAATTTCTATTTTAAAAGACAGTAAGATGAATAATTTCTTCAATGAGCTCATCAATAGGTTAACACAGATGAATCAGTGAATGTTAAAATAGGGCAATAAAAAGAGAAAATGGGGCATAATAAATATTTGAAGAGATAATGTCTGAAAATATTCTAGAAAGAAAAATAATTAAGAAAACAAAGACAAATGAACAAACACAAATGTGGATCCAGTAAGTTGAGAACCACAAGGAACATAAAAGTAGGATAAAAGTAATATATAACTATGACAGAAGTCTAAGCAATTCAGATAACCAAAAATAAGAAAAATAAAAATACCAATAAGTTTGCCAAATGAAGTTATTAACATCGTTAAAAGTCATTCTAGTCTCTTCTATGCATTTATGAGCTTTTTTTTGATATTTTAAATCCATTTTTAAATCACTCTAAAATTCCTAGAGTAATTATTATTATTATTATTATTGGTCTCTGGCCTGAGAATTCTGACATCCACAGAAGCTTAGAATTTAGAATAAGTAGAAATTGAGAAAATAACCCTACCCACTAGCCTGGGCATTGGCAACAATCTCAAAGTTCTGGTATATTTGTTCAATGTTAAAAGCTAAATTTCAATAATTTTGATAGCTACATAATAAATACTAATACCTGTACATTATTAGCCTTGTATTTTATACACACACATACATATGCATATACACACACATATATATAATTTTATTATAGAACGTTTCAAGGGACAATTCTAGGGTTTAGAACAGATCAGTGATTCTCTGCTACTAGCTCAAGGTGAAGACTGCTAAAGCAAAATTTTAATTCTCTATACTTACTTCTATCCTCTCCTTAATATAAGCAATTTTTTTTTTTTTTTTTTTTTTTTTTTTTTTTTTTTTTTTTTTTTTTTTGAGACAGAGTCTCACTTTGTTGTCCAGGCTAGAGTGAGTGCCGTGGCGTCAGCCTAGCTCACAGCAACCTCAAACTCCTGGGCTCGAGCGATCCTTCTGTCTCAGCCTCCCGAGTAGCTGGGACTACAGGCATGCGCCACCATGCCCGGCTAATTTTTTTATATATATATCAGTTGGCCAATTAATTTCTTTCTATTTATAGTAGAGACGGGGTCTCGCTCTTGCTCAGGCTGGTTTTGAACTCCTGACCTTGAGCAATCCGCCCGCCTCGGCCTCCCAAGAGCTAGGATTACAGGCGTGAGCCACAGCGCCCGGCCTAATATAAGCAATTTTGATTATTAGATAGTCTCTCTTCTTCCCCTTCCCTCCTGGCTATAACACTTATTCTATTAAATTTAGATATTTACTCTTCACAATATAATTTAAATTTGGATAAATTTGTTTAGAATGAAGAATGTTGATCTTGTACTTCACTGTGTCAGTGGAAACCCAAGTGCCTTGTTTCCAAATATTTTATCCCTAAAATGTTTGCTAGTTCAATTCAAAATATAATCACAATCATTTTACTCTTTAAAGCCAGGATAACATCTTAAAGAAAACAGATATTTTCATATGTAGGAAAAACACCCTAAAGCTCAATCTATCATCAAATTTAAAAATAAAACCAATGTATGTAGAAAACACAGAATGCAGATAGATTTAAATTTAAAAAGATGTGTTAATACTGAGGATTAAGAGAAAATATACATGAGTGACTTTAAAAGTACATTTCTAAATAAACTTTTTAAATTCATAAAATATACAGTAGATCTAAATCTTACTTCGTTTGGATGGTGATTATAAAGCTGAGAAAAAGAGAGCTATTACTTTAGTCATCTGTATTTGCCCACAGTAATTAGTATACTGTCTTGCATATATATCAAAGACCTATTAAAAATAAGTCGATGCATCACATACTTAAAAATTATGGCTTTTAAAAAAACTAAGTTGATATTATTAAATCACTACTTTATTGTTGCTAAAATAAAAGCAGTGAAATTTTGTTGATGAACAGATTTAAATAAAACTATAGAATTTATGAGTGTTAATAAAAATGAATGAGTAGACATTTACTAAATAAAATGCACACTCATATATGGATATATATGTAAATTTGCATATGGATATATATTTACATACTGTCTAGAATGTACAGGCAAAAGAAAACTAAGTTCTGAAATCATGAAGTTTGGCATATATTAATATATGTATGTATGTGTATGTACAGATGAATATAAACTATCTAAACTATATACATATTATTATATATCAAATCTGTTTTATTTAGATGGAATTTCATTCCAAGAACCTGTTGGACACTAGGTGTCACTATACTAAAGCAAAATCTGTTACTAGATTTAAAAAAAAAAGGATTAAAGTATGCTAGAGTAACATCCAAGGGAAAATGTGTAACGGTATTTTGTTTTAGATTCTGCATTTTCTTTATTTTTAGGATTTATAACCCAAATATTTAGGTTCATACCAGAATGAACTATCACAAGCGGCAAGGACTTACATGGGGCAGATTATTCCCTAACCACCTCTAAGTCAAGAGAAAAATCAAATACTAGTTTTTGCTGATTCAATAGACCTGTGAGAAAGCTGGATTTCTTTGTAGAATGCAAGCCCACTGAAACTGTTGCAGGCAAACTGCTGTTTTAAGAACCTGTGCTTTCCTCCCAAATAGCCAGGGCCCTGGAGCAATAGTGGGGAGCTGTGTGGAGAGGATCTCAAGAAGCTGTTCCTTACTCATAAGTATAACAGGCCCTATGACACCCATAAGAACAGCCCCTCTGCAGCCACTGTAGTCCATGCTTGGACCTGAAAACTTTTAGGCATGAGGACCTAGGTATTGTCTTAGAGTTTTTGCTCACACTTCCTTTTCAACACTAATTTGCTAGGTTTTAAACTTTCGGTATTTAAAGCCTTAAGTCAGAATTATCTGTGGGCGCTATCGTAATCACAGAGCTGTTAACAGACCACTAAAATTACTTACTTAAATAGTTCATTTCTGTCAATGGCTCTGTTGGTTTGGGGGTCAATTGCATAGACAGTCAAGTCACATTTGGTGTAATCTTCTAGGGAAAAGGCATCTCCATGTCGGCGAGCACCAATAGACTCCACCACAACCTTGGCACCAGGAATTTGCTCCTGAACATAGCGGTCCAAAATCCTATAAATCAAACAAAGTACAAACATGACATTTTGACGGGCTTGCTGGGCAAAAAAAAAAAAAAAATACCTTCAACTTGAAATGACATTTAGTAAATGAAAAATGATAACAGCCTGGTTTTTGTTAATGTTTACTGAATATAAACTCTTGAAAAAATTCTCTATATTTTTTCAGTATTTAGCTCCCAATAATGCTGCAAGCTAAATAAGGTAGAAAAGGTCATCAACCATGTCCTATTTAAGTTTAGAGTTTTTGAATTTATGATACCATTTGAGCTTTTATGTGGCTCATGGGAAATGCTAAATACACTTTAAAAATAAAGCTGTCTATGTTTTATAGGAGTCATGGAATCTGAGAACTCTTGATTTCATACGATTGTTGTCATAAATTACACCTCTCACCAGAGTTTATAATATATGCCACATAGCTAGATGCTAAGGTGTAGGACAAGGATGCCTGCTTTCCTAAGGGTATGGAAATACTTAGAGCATTATAGCAAGGGAAGATGTAGAGATATTTTGCAATGGCGGGTTTACTAGATAAAGACAAAAATATGGCATACAAATCTCAGATGCTATATAGGTGAATACAAACAACTTAAAAGTTATACCATATTGTATAGAATCAGTAATATTCAATAAAAAAAGAAAGAATATGAACTAACATCTGGAAAATATATTTTTTTCTAATCTTATAACTGGATTTTAATTGAAAGTACACATTATTATAAGTATTTATTTTCTGTGTTTCTATGGATGGTAATTTCCTTAATGTCTTGTTTCTTATTAAAAACTTTATTTTATCAACCTTAGAATGAATATTATTAAATTTTCACAAAAATTTAAATGTAAGTAAATCAATTTTAATTTATGTAAACTATACATGAAAAATATTTTAAAATTTATTTGTAGCTTCCATGCTCCTTTTGGAGTCCATACTTTGAGGTATTTTGGGGAATGAAGGGTAACATATTCTAAGGTTCTTTGACACAACAGAAAATAATTTTTGCTTCAGATCCCCAAATTGACCCATTTTCTGCTCTATGAAAAATATGTTGCCTTAAGAATTTGGTATGTGCTTGGTTTGCCTTTGTTACAAGAACAATGACAATACTAAACTTCGGAGGATATGACTACATTCGTTCAGTAATGTCAGGGGACACTGCTGATGACAGTGACATGTTTCATTTGGTTGTTTGTTTTTAAGTTTTTATACATCAGCACAGATGAAGGCTGTCTTACTGGAGTACTATTCATTCTTTGCCATTTTTCTCACCAACCAATGCCCACTAGTCTCTCTGCCTTACAGTTTCTTTTTGATGATATCCTTGAAGAATAAAGAAAAGATGATGTGGAAAAAAGAAGTAAATGTACTCAGCAAATGCCAGTTAATAATTGAATGCAGCCTTTCTGGGAAACTGAAAAGAATGGATGTACTGGGAGACATAGGCCTGGTCTAACATCATTCAGCCTGTGTTTCAGGATTCTCCTGAGAGGCTCATGCTCACTTAACAAAAATAAGAGAGGCCTCAGAGTCAAACCACATTACCCTCTTGACATTTTATAGGAGCCACACACAGTAATATAGCATTGAAGAGCACAGAGGTTTGGCTTCAGTTTTCAATTCCCTTATTTATCAATTGCATACCTTAGACAAGTACTTTTAAGGCTTCAAAGTCTCAGTTTCCTAAAACATAAAATAAGGACATCATCTACCACATAGGGTTGTGTGTGCATTAAGTGAACTAAAGTTTAATTTTTGCACAGTTGTTAGCATATACTAACTGTTCCATTAAAATGATTATTATTTTTATTAATATTTATTTGGCTTAAATGTTTGCATTAATAAGCTTCCTTCTTGTTTCTAATTCATCAAATGCATTTATTAATAATTAATTTGTGGAATTATTAAAAAAGTGTATTTCTCACTAGTATTATTAGTTCACAAATCAAAAAATAAACAAATGTTGGTATATAGTTAAATACAATAGAGTAGGTAGGTGCCTCTTTGTTCCAATACTACAGTTGAACAGTTTATGACTTCTCTTATGACAGTGAATTTAAGCATTGATTTGATATGTTCCAAGAATATCCTTCCTGTATGCATAAATTAACTTTGTGCTATCCTTTAATGAAGAAACATGTCTATTAAGCCTTTGTCTTTTTCTATATTTCAGTACAATACTGCATACTCATATGTGACAAAAAGTTAGATGTGGAATGAAATATGACTATTAATTACTTTATGGTAGCAGGGAATCATAAATCAAGGAAGACTAAAAAATTTAAATTATGCCATTTAAAGCAAGCAATAATGTTTTCTCCCTGAACATTTTTTTCTTAAACTTTAGACATATTTTGGTATAAAATGTATTTTATGATGAATAGAAATGTGTCCTAATTTGAATTTCTCCTGTGTCTTTTTCTAATAAATATACTTAAAACTAAATTTACTGCTTTTTAAATGAGAACATAGATTGTAAAATCTATCTTTCCACTTATCTATATACTAAACATTTTCTGTTTTCATTACATATATGTATACAGATTTAATTACATAAATATATACACATATATATATATGTGTGTGTTTGTGTGTATATATAGAGAGATTTGCAATGATGTTTATCTAAGCTGTAATATCTGTATTATACACACATACATACACAAAAATATCAATACAGATGTCTGTAACAATGTTTATATGATGCTTAGATTGAGGTGTATAATTTTGAGTTTACTTTTTTATAATTTTCTTTTTTATATATTATGTTGCTTGACTTTTTTATAATGGAAACAATAACAACAATATAATCATATTTTTGAAAAAACTCTTTAGATTCCTATTTACTTTTTTCCAACTTCTTTAGGAAAAAACTTTATATAAATCTATATTTTCATAGTTTGAAAATGTATGCATAGTTTCATAGTTTGAAAAATTAATTGGACTAAGAGCTGTCTAATAAAATTACAGCAGTATTCAGTTGGGTGTTAAGTAGAAAATTTTTCATTCATTCAGCAAATAATTACTGAATGTCTATTATGGGCTAGACACTATCCTAAACACATAGAATATATCAGTGAACAAAGATCTCTTACATTATAGAATTTACATTCTAATTGGGCAAGAGAAAGAATTGTCTTGCCTATTGTTTTATTGTTATGAAACAATAAAATTGGTAAGAGTGTTCAGAAAAAGCATCCTTGAGAAATTGTTATTTGAGCAAAAACTTTAGGGGACAATGTGTAATATCGATATTCTAGGAAAGAGTGTTCTAGGAAAAGGGAACTAAAATATTATTAAAGCTAACTGTGCTGATGTCCTGATACAGTGTATGGCCAGAGCAGATCACATGAGGACTTTTAGAATTGTAAGGGCATTACCTTTTGTTCTGAGTGAAATACGGATCCATTGCTGGGTTTTAAATGTTGAAGTAATATGATCTACCTTGTATTTAGAAGCACACTGGCCACTATGTTGAGAATAGGCTGAAGGGGGAGCCGAGAGTAGAATCAGGAAAACTAGTTAGTAAAGAGCTTATGTAGATGAAGGAGTTATTAAATGTTCAGCCTACTCAATAATTTGGAGGAAGAGAAGAAGCAACTTAATCCATTTATGAATTATATTATATTTTAGTCACATATAATCAAATTCTATGATATGGATCACTATTATGCCTAAATATATACCCATTTACAAGTAGTATAAATCTTATAAAATAAACCTAGAAATGCAATACTTAACTGAACACAAACTTACATTAATTATAGGTTGACCTAGATAGATACTGGGTTTGTGGTTCTTCATTTTGAAATAGGTCAATTTTTATAGATCCTTCTTTGTTTAAAAAAACATAAAGGAGAGACTGAAGCTTACAGACCAATTTAGAATGCTTTATCATCTTCCTTGAAGTGTATATCTAGACATAGATGGTTTTAAGAGAGGGCAAATCTTTTCAGAGTTCAAGCTGCTTTTTTTCTATCATCTTTTCCACTGAATACGGGTAAGGATCCCTTCTATGCTTCATCTCAGATACCTTGAACCTTCTGAATTGTTTCCTTATAATGTCCAGTGATGTATTTGAGGAAAAGTTTTCATGGTGTTGGTGTTATGACAGTATTTTATAAAATATTATTAAAGCTGGCTAACGTTTGAAGAAAGTGGAAGTAATATATCATCACTTGGTACTATATACTGTTTCATGATGCTTTAGGTCTATAATGTGGAGAAAATGCATTCTAATACAAAAATGATAAAAAATAATAAAGCGAGAAGTATTTCTTGAATGCCATAAAAATCCCGAAAAGTGGGGGATTTTCCACTGTAGCCTGCACATGTCCTGGTTCCCACAGGTGTTCCTTCTCACCTGCCTTTGGTCTACCTGTTCCTCTGTGCTTCTCTTGATTACTCAAACTACCCAAACAATGACTGTTAACACATAAGAACAATTCTTCTGTTCTCAAAACTAGCTGTATTTCAGCCAACCCCTTCCTGTTGAAGTTCCATAAAACATTCTGCTCTTTTCCCAACATCCTTGGGAAACTTCCCGTCATGCCCTCCCATGTCTTGCATTTTCTAATAAAAACTTATTTTCTTCCACAATCGTTCTTCTTCCCCAGCTTTACTGAGGTATAACTGATATACAAAAATGCACATAATTAATGTATATGATTTAGTCAGTTTGGACAAATGTGTCAATTGTTGTTACTAAACATATCCATCACTTTCAAAAGTTTCCTTTTGTCCTTCTTATTTTTGTTTGTTTTTCTTTTGGTATGAACAATTTATATGAAATCTACCCTCTTAATACATTTTTAAGTACACAATGCCTTATTGTTAACTATAAGAACTACATTTTATAGCAGATCTTGTATAACTACAACTCATCTTGTATAACTATAACTTTATACTCATTGAACAACAAATCACCATATCTCCTTTCATCCCCTGGTAATCATCATTCTATTCTCTACTCTTACTTTTGACTATTTTAGATGCCTCATATAAGAGAAATCATACAGTATATGTCTTTCTCTGCCTGATATATTCATTTAATGTCTTCCAAGCCCATCTATGTTATCACAGATGGCAGAATTCCCTTTTTTAAGACTCAGATATTCCATTGTATGTATATACCATATTTTTCTTAAACTACTGATCTGTCAATGGACATTTGAGTTGTTTCCATGTTGAGGCTATTGAGAATAATGCTGCATTGAACATGGGAGGGCAGATATCTACTCAAGATCCTGCTTTCAATTTGTTTGCATATATATTCAGAACTGGAATTGCTGGATCATATGATAGTTCTGATTTTTAGTTTTTTAAGAAAACTCCATGCTGATTTTCATAGTGGCTGCATCATTTTATGTTCCCACTGACAGTGTACAAGTGTTCTAATTTCTCTATAATCTTACCAAACTTACCTTCTGGGTTTTTTTTTTTTTTATACTAGCAATTCTAACAGGTGTGAGATGATATCTCACTGTGGTTTTGAATTGCATTTCCCTGATGATCAGTAATGTTGAACAAATTTTCATGTACCTGTTTGTCATTTGTATGTCTTTGAAGACATTTAAGTCCTTCACCCATTTTTAAATTGGGTTACCATACACAAAAATTAACTCAACACAGAATAAATATTTGAATTTAAGATCTGAAACTGTAAAACTCTCAGAAGAAAACATAGAGAAAAGTTTTCTGACATTGGCCTCTGCAAAGGTTTTTTGGATATGACACCAAAAGCACTGGCAATAAAAGCAAAAATAGATAAATGGGGCTACAGCAAACTGAAAATCTTCTGTACAGCAAAGGAAAAATCAACAGGATGAAAACACACCCTATGAAATGGGAGAAAATATTTGCAATACATATATCTAATAAGGGGTTAATTTCCAAAATACATAAGAAACTACTTCCACAATCTTTTTGTTCCCTCCCTTCTCCCTCTCAATTACAAGAGAATTGTTTGGGGAAGGTACTTAATTTAAAAATTAATTTAAAAAATTTAATCTAGGTTATGGTTTTGAGTTTAGACAGGAAATGGTGACTGTATTTTATAATTTCATAATTGCTGAGTGGTTTAAAACTGAACTTAAAAATACATATTATTTGGGGGCCTCTAATAGAGTAATACTACCTGGACACAAAATAAGGAAATACATATTTAAAGCATGTTGACTAATTATTTTCTTAGAAAATATGAGATTTTGATTTGGACAGTAACCTGTTTTGCACCTGACAATATTGAATTTTTACCTATGCCCTGTGCTCCTAGAAAACAGCTATGGTTAAGAAGCCCACCACCCTTTTTTGTTCCAGGAAACTGCTTACTGCAAAGGACCACCTTCCCCCATGACTTAAATAGGGGCTCATGATACCTTGTGTTTACCTATGAGAAAGAAAGACACAGACCCTAAAATTTCTATTCTTTGCCTCATAAGTAATTAATAGAACTGTTTTATCTCCACTGACCAGTGAAAGCCAATACCAGTTAACCAAACTTCAGTTATGTTTATCGTTTTCTGTGCTCCTAAAGTTGACCCATCCTTTTCCTGAGACTCCATGCAACCCCCTACTTAACAACTCCTCTCAGAATAGGCTGACATCAGGGTAAAACATTCTCTCAGCTACTGCCGAATCATCCCTCTGCCCACATCCAGTTCTCATTTACTCCTCCCTATGAAAGTCCTTTTCTTCCTAACTTTTGCAACACTTGCAAACTTTGTTTTTTATTTGACATATGGTATAGGTAGACAGCTGATGGAAATTTTTTCACATGCCTCTTTGTTACTCTTACATGAGTCTATGTTATCAACCAAAGAAGGTGATACTCAAAGCATTTGTAGCAAACTCTACATGAAAGAAAAGAATATTCATTATTCTTTATCTTATTCCCACTTGTTATGAACTTAATGTTTACATCCCCTCAAATTCATATGTTGAAGTCCTAATTTCCAGTATAGGTATATTTGGACATGGGGCTGCTAAAGAAGTATTAATAATTAAGGTTGAATGAATTCATAAGAGTGGGATCTTGACCCAATAAGATTAATGGCTTTATAAGAAGAGATACCAGAGAGCTCTTCTGTTTTCTCTCTATAAGCACAAAGAGGTCATGTGAGCACATAATGAGAGGGCAGCCATCAGCAACCCAAGAGGAGACACCAACCCTGTTAGCACCTTGCTCTTAGACTGCAGTCTCCAGGACTGTAAGAAAACAAATATCTATTGTTTAAGCCACCCAGTCTGTTAACAGTTTGTTACAACAACCAAAGCAACTAAGATGCACTATGAAATAGCCAGGAGACCTCAAAATCTCCAATCGTATTTGTCATTTTTCTGTCAGTATGTATAAATTCTGGTCAGCACTACTTAATTATAACCTAAAAACTGTTCAAACAAACTGTACAACAATAAGTAATTGTTTAAAAGCCTTTTTTCTACCATAAGACATGACAATAACAAATAAAATCTAATCAATTGAAGTATTTTTTCCTTCCTCATTTTGCTAATTAAGTGCCAACCTGTGTACTGCCAACTTATTGGCAAATGGTAGGTACAGTGCAACTTCAATCAGTTGTTTCCATCCTGGATAAAAATATATGCTTAGGACTGTGCTATCTATACTGCAAAAATTGTATTAAATCCTCATAAAAGACATAAAAAGAAGATATTGATATAAAGACATTAATACCCTCATTTTACAAGTGGACTTTGTTGCTTTTTGTTTGACTAGCACTTATGTTCTTTTCATAATAACATTCTGGTTTTGATTTAAGGAATTTGTTTCTAACTCATTTTTGGTAGAACTTTAATTATGGGTCTTAACCTGCCCTAGCCCCATGCTAAAAAGACTCCATTTGACCCAAATGAAGCCATTTTCTCCATGGAATTTGGTTCTTGAATTTAAAACAGTTGGAATTCATTCATGCAAGGTGCAACATCCTCACCAGACTGATGACGTATATAAATCTACTTTTGATGCTTCCCAGGCCTCTAGAGCTGCCTCTGTTATTGATCATTTCCCACCCTAGTTGTTCATTCTCTTGATAATAGTGTAAGCTCCCAATCATCTTCTAATAAATTTATCTACACTGAAGTGATCATCAGTCAATTTCTTGCACATTAGAACTAATATCATGCATATTTTCACTTTAAGGTGCAGCCATGCCAAAATCATTGATCTAATTATTTCATGACAGCAACATTTTTCTGATTGTTCTAATCCCTAGTCTAATCTGTCTTTGGAATTCAATTAATCACATATTTTGCATTCTGCTTAAAGTTGCAGGATTGCTACTGGGTTTGATAGAAATATGTAGTCTGGATAATTCAGATTTGTCATGTAAATTTGCCCTGGATCATAATTGCCAAAGCTCAGAAGCAATGAAGATGTCCTTAAGATGAATGGATAAATAGTGGTACATCTAGACAATGGAATGTTATTCAATGCTAAAAAGAAATGAGCTATCGGCTGGGAGCAGTGGCTCATGCCTGTAATCCTAGCACTCTGGAAGGCTGAGGCAAGTGGATCGTTTGAGCTCAGGAGTTTGAGACCAGCCTGAGAAAGAGCGAGATCCCATCTCTATTAACAAAAAATAGAAAAAAATTAGCCGGGCATGGTGGTGCATGCCTGTAGTCCCAGCTACTTGGGAGGCTGAGGCAGAAGGATTGGTTGAGCCCAGGAGTTTGAGAGGTTGCTATGAGGTAGACTGATGCCACTGCACTCTAGCCTGGGCAACAGCATGAGACTCTGTCACAAAAACAAAACAAAACAAAAAAAAACTATTAAGTCATGAAAAGACAAAGAGTACCTTGAACTATACTTTATGATTCCAACTATATGACACTCTGGAGAAAGCAAGGGTTAATGCAGTTATCACCAGAGTGGGTTAATTATAAAAGGGAGAGTTTGGTCCACTTTTACTCTCTTTTTCTTGCCCTTTCTTTGTCCTTCCTTCATGAGATGGTGTAGCAAGATGATCCTTCCCACATGATGATGGTCCCTCAGTCTTGGACTTCCTAGGTTCCATAACTGTGACAAATTAATTTCTGCTCATTATAAATTATCCAGCCTGTGATATTTGTGTTATAGTAGCACAAAATGAACTAAGACAATGCATTAATGTAGATTCATCTGTTGTCAAAAATGTCCCAAAGATTGGGGGACATTGATAGACTATGCATGTATGGAGGCAAGAAGTATGTGGGAAATCTCTGCACCTTTCTCTTTATTTTGTTATCCACCTCATATTGCTCTAAAAAAGCCATTTTAAAAAATCCAGTAAAAGTGATCTAGTGATATTAGAAGGATAACAGATCACCAACACTATGATATATCCATAGACAAAACAAGATTAATTGGAAAATTACATGTGATAAGATGCTCCAGACAATCGGTGCTTTGAAATTGGCCAAAAGGACATTTGCCATGAGCTAATATAATCTAGAAAGGATTCTTTGAGGAGAGGAAATTTTCTATTGAACAAATGTATCATATGTTTAACAAAACAAATTCCATGTGAAAGGAAAACGTGAAGGTAGCAGAGAACAAAATGTGTTTGAATATATAAGAACTGAATTTTTGGGTGGGAAATGAATACATGGGTAGCAAATAAAATTGTTGAAAATAGATGGGTTTAAGTAAAACTGAGGAGCAATTCCATTTACTCACTCATTTATCAAATACATATGTATTGAACACCCATTCTATGTTAGAAACTGGTCTAAGTACAAGGAATACAATGAACCACAACAGCAACAAAAATATCTTGACTTGAAGTTTGTATGACTATCACAGGACTGATAAGACAGTAATTGTCTGATACTATTGATTATCCTGTGTGGGTTGCATAAGACATTTCTCTTCTTAGTTCTATTGCTTATCACTTGTGCACAAGCAGTCAGGGATCATGGAATATATACTTTTTACACAAGAACATTCATTCAACATGTTGAAAATTCAACACTATTCATCACCATGTACACAGAAAAATATGATATCGGTTGATTATATTCCTTACATTGTTCTAGCTTGTTTTAGTATTAGTATTTTACTGCTATTTATTATTAATATTATATAGATTTAGCCAGACAGGAAAATAAAAACATAGTTATTGCATTTACTTAAAAGCAAAGAATTATGATGCTGGATTAGGATGTCACCAACATAGAAGAATAAAAGATAACTGGCTCTTACTCCCCTAAAACAACAAGAATTCTATATCCATCCACAGTCAAAAGTCTCTCCCTCCACAAGAGCTTTGGAATTCAGGGAGGAGTTTGAGAAACGCTGGTGGAGGCTGGGAAGAGTATTTGGAGAGTGTAGACCAACACCTAGTTGGCTAATATGCCCCACTCAGCTTGCTTTGGGGTTCAAGCCCAGAAAAGGCCTAGTTCCCTAAGAGGCAAAAAAGTACAAAGATCAAGCACAAGAAAAGTTTGTTTCCTGAAAAGGTAAACAAAATCAACAAACCTTTAGCTATACTAAGAAAAAAAGAGAGAAGACCCAAATAAATAAAATCCGAGAAAAATAAGGAAAAATTACAACTGACACCACTGAAATACAAAGAGTCACTAGACACTATTATGAGCAACTATATGCCAATAAATTGGAAAACCTAGAAGAAATGGATAAATTCATGGACACATAAAATCTACCAAGACTGAATAGCAAAAAAATAGATAATCTGAACAGATCAATAATGAGTAATGAGATCAAAGCAGCAACAAAATATCTACTGCCAAAGAAAAACCTAGGACCTCATGAATTCACTACTGAATTCCATCAAACATTTCAAGAAACCCAATACCAATGTTATTCCAACCATTTTAAAACAATTGAAGAGGAGGGAATACTTCCAAACTCATTTTATGGAGTTGAAGACAACTCTTGTCAAAATAACTCAGTCAGTCAAAAATAAAGAACAGAAATTAAGAGGAATGAACAAAGTTTACAAGAAATATGAATTATGGAAAACAGCCAAATATAATAATCATAGGCATCCCTGAGGATGAAGAGGAAAATACACAGGGCTGGAAAACTTATTTGAGGTAATCATTGAAGAAAACTTCCCTTGTCTTGCTAGAGATTTAGGCATGGAGGTATAAGAAGCTCAATGAACATCTGGGAGATTTATTGCAAAGAGGCAATCACCAAGACACATAGTCATCAGACTGGCTAAAGGCAACACAAAGGAGGAACTCCTGCCACCTGTGAAGCATATCAAGTAACTCACAAAAGAAAACTCATCAGGCTAACTACAGACTTCTCAGCAGAAACATTATAAGCTAGGAGTATGGGGACCCCATCTTCAGTCTTCTTAAACAGAGCAGCTGCCAGCCTAGAATTGTATCCTGCAAAACTAAGTTTCATACATGTAGGGAAAATAAAGACTTTTCCAGATAAGCAATCACTGAGGGAATTTGTCAAGACCAGACCTGCCCTGCAGGAAATACTCAGAACTGTATTATACATGGATCAGCAAAACAGACCCTCAGCAGTGTAAAATAGCCCAAAAGCTAAAGCTCAGAGCTCATATAAAACAATAGCACAAGAGGTAAAACAAAGCAACAAGATACTATGCAACAGGATGAACAGAACATATCACATATCGATTTTATCAATCAACATGAATGGCTTGAATGTCCCACACAAGAGAGACAGTCTGGCTGAATGGATGAAAAATACAGACCAAGTATCTGTTGTCTCTAGGAAACACATCTAACCCACAGGGACTCATACAGACTCAAGGTGAAAGGAAGGAAAAAAATATTCCATGCAAATTGAAACCAAAAGGAAGCAGGCATATCCATTCTCATATTAGATAAAATTGACTTTAATTCAACGATAGTAAAGAAAGACAGAGATGGCCCTTATATAATGGTAAAGGGTGCAATTCAACAAGAGGACATAATAATCCTAAATATCTATGCAGCTAACAGGAGTGTCCACATTCATAAAGCAAACCCTGTTAGATCTAACAGCAGCATGGTAATCACTGGGCACTTTAATGCCCCACTGACAGAACTGGACAGATCACTGAAGCAGAAAAAAATAAACACTGGACTTAAATGAGACTCTAGGACAAATGGGCCTAATGGACATCTACAGAATATTTTACCCCAAAACTACTGAATATACATTCTTCCCCTTAGAACATGGAACATTCTCCAAGATTTATTGTGTCATATACCACAAAACATGTCTCAACAAATTAAAAAATCACACCATGTGTCTTCTCAGACCACAGTGGAATAAAACTAGAAATCAACTCCAAGAGAAACACATAACTCTACCCAAAGTCATGGAAATTAAATAACTTGCTACTGAATGATTATTGGGTCAAAAGTGAAATTAAAATGGAAATAAAAAGATTTCTCAATCTGAACGACAAAGGGGATATGAGCTATCAAAATCTATGGGATTCAACGAAAGCATTCCTAAGGGGAAAATTCATAGTCTTAAATGCCTACATCAAAAACATAGAAAGATCACACATTAATATTGTTATAACACATCTCAAGGAACTAGAAAAAGAAGAGCAAACCAAACCCAAAGATGGCAGAAGAAAAGAAATACCTAAGGTCAGAGCAGAACAAAATGATATGGAAAACAAACAAAAAAACAAACAAACAAAATACAAGGATTAATGAATCAAAAAGTTGGTTCTTTGAAAAAATAAACAAAATTGTTTAACCTGGAATAAAAGAGAAAGGCCTCAAATAAGCCCAATCAGGAATGATAAGGGATGTTACAACTGATAGCACAGAAATACAAATGATCATCTGTGAATACTATGAACATCTCTATGTGCATAAACTCAAAAATATAGAGGAAAGACAAATTCCTGCAAACACACAACCTCTCAAGACTCAATCAGGAAGAAATAGAACTCCTAAAAAGACCAATAACAAGCAATGATATTGAAGTGGCAGTAAAACATCTTCCAACAAAAAGAGCCCCAGACCAAATGGATTCACAGCCAAATTTTACTAGACCTACAAAGAACAGCTGGTATCCATACTCCAGAAATTATTCCATAACATTGAGAAGGGGGGAATCCTCCCCAACTCATTCCACAAAGCCAGTATCATCTTGAAACCAAAGTCAGGAAAGGGCACAAAAAAAAAACAAAACTACAGACTAATATCTCTTATGAACATAGATGCAAAAATCCTCAATAAAATATTAGCACTGAATTCAACAGCACATCAAAAAAATATTCCACCATGACCAAGTGGGCTTCATTCCAGGGATGCAAGGATGGTTCAACATATGTAAACCAATAAATGTGATTCACCACATAAATAGAAGCTAAAACAAAGACTATATGATCATCTCAACAGATGCAGAAAAGCATTTGACAAAATCCAGCATCTTTTCATTATAAAAACCCTCAACAAATTAGGCAAATAAGGAATATATCTTAAGGTTATAAAATTCATATATGACAAACCCACAGACATCATAAAAAATTAATTTTTTTTTCAATCTGTCTCAATCTATACTCCAATCATGCTATTTTCTTAAAGTATTTGCCACCAAATTCTTAACTTTTCCATATTTCTACTATTTTTGCAGGGCAAACCAAGGCAACGTAAGAATGTCTATTTTTGATTTAAAACTCAAAAATTTGTTCTTTAAATTAATCTCCACTAAAACATATTTTTAGTGTAGGATGACTCCAGTTATCTCTTTCTGAAAACAACAATAGTTCAAAGATTTCAAACTTTTTTAAAACCTAAAAGCAAAGGGAAAATATCCTCTATGGAATTATAGAAAGTATTTTGTTTGTTCAGTTGTTTGTTTACTTTTGGATTTATCTTCACTGTTTCCAAAGTTTGAATACCCAAAAAGCAAATAAATAAATAAATAAATAAATGTAGAAAGAATATTGATTCTGACAAAATATACCATCTAAACATAGCAGCCAAACCTCATCCTTATTTTTAATGTCAGGATATTTCAGAGGTATAAATGTTTACGTTACATATATAGCCTTTGCCCCTCTGAGCCAGAGTTCCAAGAATGTCCATCCCCCAGACGGTGTGCACTGCACCCATTAGGTAGGAATATACCCATCCCACCTGCCTCACACCTGATGAATGTTACTACTAACTGTGCACTTAAGTGTTGATCAGTTAATAGCAATTTGACTGTGAGTACTTGTGGTGTTTGTTTTTCCATTCTTGGGAATAACTTAGTATAATGGGCTCCAGCTCTATCCAGAATAATACAAAAGGTATTAGACCATTGCTTTTTGTGGCTGAGTAGAACTCCATGCTATACATAATACCACTCTTTATCAATCCACTCATGTATTGATGGGCACTTGGGTTGTTTCCACATTTTTACAATTCTCAATTGTGCTGCTATAAACATTCTAGTGCAGATGTCTTTTTTATAGACTTTTTTTCCTTTGGGTAAATGCCCAGTAACGGGATTGCTGGATCAAATGGTAGTTCCACATTTTCAGTTCTTTGAGGTATCTCCATATTACTTTCCACAGAGGTTGAACTAATTTGCAGTCCCACCAGCAGTGTATGAGTGTTCCTATCATTCCCCATCCATGCCAACATTTATTGTTTTGGGACTTTTTGATAAAAGCCATTCTCACCAGAGTTAAGTGATATATCTCATTGTGGTTTTTATTTGCATTTCACTGATGATCATTTTTTCATATCATTTTTTCAGATGTTGAGCATTTTTTCATATGATTTTTGGTCATCAGTCTGTCTTATTTTGAAAAGTTTCTGTTTATGTCCTTTGCCCAGTCTTTAATAGGATTGTTTGATTTTTTTCTTGCTGATTTTCCTGAGTTCTATAAATGATTCTAGTTATCAGTCCTTTATTAGATGTGTAGCATGCGAATATTTTCTCACATTCTGTAGGTTGTCTGTTTGCTCTCAACGATAGTTTCCTTGACTGTGCAGAAGCTTTTTAATGTGATCAGGTCCCATTTATTTATTTTTGTTACTGCTGTTTTTGCTTTTGGGGTCTTCTTCATAAATTCTTTGCCTAGGCCAATGCCTTTAAAGTTTTTCCAACATTTTCTTCTAGAATTCTTACTGTTTCATGCCTTAGATTCCTATGTTGCTAAGAAACTACGGAAAAAGGACACAAATTATTTTCCACATCACATCTATCAGATGGCAAGTGTTAGCTGAGAAAGTTGATTTATTATCTTTCTCTAATTTTTTTTTCCAAACAGAAGATGGTATAGTTTTGACTACAAGCATTCAGAAATTTATTAACTAATGAATGATGCTTATCATAACCATTAAAATAAGAAACAAACCTATTGGAAGGAAAGATGTTAGCATACTGGACTCTTTATCAAACAAATATACAATGGAATCTTACAAAAAAGTAAAATCTGGCCTGGCACAGTGGCTTATGCCTATAATTCCATTACTTTGGGAGGCTGATGTGGGTGCACTGCAGAAGGTCAAGAGTTTGAGAACAGCCTGAGCTAGAGCAAGACCTTCTCTACAAAAAATAGAAAAATTATCCAGGCATGGCAGCACGTGCCTGTGGTCTCAGCTACTCAGGAGGCTGAGGCAAGAGGATTCCTTGAGCCAAGGAGTTTTAGGTTGCAGTGAGCTATGATGATTCCACTGCACTCTAGCTAGGGCAACAGAGCAAGACTCTGCTTTAAAAAAAAAAAAAAAAAAATAGAACTATGGCTTCTTATAACCTAATTAGTTAAACATAAGTCATTGTTTTTGTTTCATTTAATAGAGAAAGTCACTTCCCTTTCTCTAGCAAAATAAGCCCCAAAATTGAATATTTCAAAAAATAGCAAATAAATTCTCTTAACGTCAAAACAATGAATTACCCAAGCTCTGTTTGAATAAAACTAAATTACTATGTTTTTTTAAGGAGTAGTGAATTATACCTTGAATATTAAAAAAGATTTTATTATTATATTTAGAGTTTGTGTTCTACTTTTTTGATTGTTTTCAATTTATTTTATAGCAATTACATTCGTATAACAGAAAACATTACTTTAAAAAATTGCACTATTGGGATGGCTATGTTCCATTATCTGATAAAAATTAGATCGTTCATGGAAATTCTCTGTTGATATCCTCTTCAAGTGCAACTGTTTATTTATGCTAATTTTACTTAGAGAAACTTGGCATGTAATTGGCAATACTTACTCAAATATAATTTTAGAATACTGCATCTAAGAAAGACTACATAATTAAATAAATTCTTAGAGTAGTTAGTGGCTACAATACCAGGTACCCAGTTCTAAGGACTCTTCATCTTACACAGAATAAAACATAAAATCTTCCAAGTGACCTGTGAGGTCCTAAACCTCATTTTCTACTTTGATATCTGTATCTTAAAGTGACAAACATGCTCCTATCTGTCGGTTTTCATATCTTCAGTTCTTTCTCTCTCCCCCTTCCCCATAGTCACATGACTTCCTCCCCATTCATTTGTCTTTATTGCAGCTATCACTAATATCATATTATATTAATATATTAATTTATCAATATTGTTATTTTAGATACTATTTTCATGCAGTGGAATGTAAGCTACATGGCTACAGGGACTTTGTGTTGCTCACAGCTAAACTTGCAGTGCTTGCAACCAGTAACTATTTGTTTTTTATGAATAAATTCCTAGTTTTAAGATATAGATACTAGGACTCGAGGAGTTATATATACTGGCCCTATTGGCAGGGTAAATATTGAGCCTATGTCCTCTGAAATCAAAAGAAATTTAACCTTTTCCCTCACAACTGTCTTTATTTCACAGATTTAAGAAAATATATGTGCTGGCATTTATCATTTTATTGGTTTGCTGTCCAAAAACCTTTCTAATTCTCATTCTAGAAATAAATACACACACACACACACACACACACACACACACACACACACACACACACACACGATTTCTAAAATATGTTTTGTAACCTTAATTCCCAGAACTATAAATTGACTACACAAATATGTTTCAATTAGTATCTAAATATTTCACTAAGATGAGGCTCTTCCACATTAAGTCAATAACTACTTCAATAAAGTTCTACTACAATGGAATTTTCATATTATGTCTATAAAGCAAGAGATGTGTTTGAGCAACACTGAGACTAAAATTATCAGTTCCTATTCATACTGTAACACAGTACTCTAAACTCTTTAGTCGATACTTATAAAAATATTTTTACTATAAATTTCTAAGGATTTAACTTTTATAACCCCAAATTCCTTATATTTATTTGAGCTTCATGTTGAAGTGGGAGTAGAAGAAAGGAAGATATAAAGTGAAAACATATCTTAGTTTCGTCTTTAGATACTACTGTCGATTATTTGTTGGTTATATTTAGGTGTCCCTCCCCTTATCGTCACAGTATTTTCTCCAATGCCTTAATTACAAAAATTTGTAAGTAAAAGTAAGGCAAGGCTCACAAAAAGAGAAATTCTAAGATCAATCTAAAATATTTTACAGCATAGATATGCAAGGCTATCTGTAGGGGACACAGATGCTCACTGGAATTTGTTGCATACATTAATCTAATTAAAAACAGATGTGATTCATTACTTAGGGAAGTTGGCCAATGTTATAAGCATAAAGTAACAAAAGTAATATAAAAATTTCTGTAAGCCATGTAATCCCATTCCAGAGAAGTGAGGAGTAATCATTATCAACATTATAGCAGCTCAGATTTACTATGAGCATTTCATTTTTCAGTCACTGTGCTCTTAGTTGTCAAGGTATACTGATCTTTGTAAAACCTTCCGCACCATAAAACAGATATATCAGTTCATTACTTTTTCCTTTCATCAAGTGTCTCAATTTGTGCTGATTTCATGCTTACCAAGGAAACTCTGAATTTTATTCTGGCCTAACATATGGGTCTACCTGAGGGGAAAAAAAAAATAAAAAATGATGATCACATGAAATTCAAGTTTTCTACTCCACAGGATAGGGATGTCTCATGGGAAATATAAAAAATGGCTTTGATGATGATATGATTTGTCATCTGGGAATATCCACAGGGAATAAATCTGCTGATTTGTCTGGTCACTGGAATAATAAATTCTTACATTTAATTAACTACTTGGCACTCTGCTGCCTGTCTGAGTTATGTGTGTATTTTCATTACTCGCCCCAGACACTGGAAGGGTGAGCACTGGGGCTTCACCGTGCTGAATCAGGTCCCACAATTCTTATCACTACCACTTCCATCTACTAAAGTAGTTTTCAATAAAGAATCATAAACATTCCACTGAAGAAAATTCTAAATTTACACAAATTTTCAAAAAGAGTCTGCAAAAAAGAATCAGGCAAGGAACGGACAGTCTTCAACAACTAGTGTTAGGAAAATGGAATGTTCATGTGTAAAAGGATAAAATCGTTAGATCCTTTTCTTACACCATATACAAAAATTAACTTAAAATGGATTAAAGATCTAAAAGTAGGACCCCAGAACTATACAATACCTAGAAAAAAACATATGATAAAACTTTTATAACATTGGATTTGGCAATGATTTACTGGATATGATACCAAGAGCACAGACAACAAAAGAAAAATAGACAAAGGGGACTATGTGTAACTTAAAAGCTTTTTGTTCATTAAAGGAAATAATCAATAGAATGAAAAGGTAACCTATGGAATGGAAGAAAATATTTACAAATCATGTATCTGGTAAGGGATTAATAACAGAATATATAAATAATTTCGTTGAGTAAATACCTAGTAGTAGGAAAAGACATTCTATGATAAAGACATCTATACTCAAATGTTCGTAGCAGCACAATTCACAATTGCAAAGATGTGGAAACAACCCAAGAGCCCATTGATGAGTGGATTAATAAAATGTGGTGTATATATATATATATACACATATATACACACACACACACACACACACACACACACACACACACACCATGGAGTACTACTAAGTCATAAAAAGAATGGTGAACTATCTCTTTTATTATCCTGAATGGAGTTGGAACACATTCTTCAAAGTGAAGTATCACAAGAATGGAAAAACAAGCAACACATGTACTCACCATTAAATTGGTACTAATTGGTCCAACTTATGTGCACATATGGAAGTAACATTCATTGGGTGTTGAGCAGGTTGGGGTGGGGAGGAGGGCATGAGTAAATTTACACCTAACAGGTGCTGTGTACACTGTCTGCGGGATGGGCACGCTTGTAGCTCTGACTCAGGCAGTGCAAAGGAAATCTATGTAACCAAAGTGTTTGTATCTCCATAATATTCTGAAATAATACAAAAAAGAACTCCTACAAGTCAACATCAACCAAAGTAAATCAAATAACTCAATTAAAAAAATGGGCAAAGGACTGGAATAGACATTTCTCCAAAGGTGGTATTCAAATGGCCAATAATTGTATTAATAAAAAGATGGTCATTATTATGTATTATATACATACAATAGAATACTTCTCAGCCTTAACAAAAAAGAAAAAAAGAAGAAAGAAATCCCATTATAACATGGACAAACCATGAGGACATTATGCTAAATGAAATATGCCAATCACAAAATGAGAAATATTGCATGTTTCCACTTTTATGATATATTTAAAGTAGTCAAATTTATAAATGTGGGAAATAGAAAGGAGCTTGCCAGGGTCTGGGGGTAAGGCAGGAACAGGGAGTTATTTAATGGTTGCAGAATTTCAGTTGTGCAAGATGAAAATATTCTGAAAATCTATTTTAAAACAATGTAAATATACTTAACAGTACTGAGTTGTGTACTTAAAAAAAATCCTTAAGGTGACAAAGTTTGTGAGATATATATATATATATATATATATATATATATATATATATGTACATGTATATTTTTACAACAACAGCAAAAATATGAGCCTTCTATGCTTACTATATTGGAAAATTTATATTAAATCTTTCAAAATCAACACAAGATAGATATATTAAGTCTACTTTTCCTGATGAGGAAGTATGGCTGTAAGTGTGAAATATCTTGCTCAGAGGTCACACAGCTATAATGGGATTCAAACTTCTGTGTCTGAATCCATAGTCTGTATTCCAGTACTAAACCATGCTCTTTTACAAAAATGTACAAAAATCACAGCAACTCTCTACCTAAATCTACTGGAATTGGTCTGCTAATGCCATTTATGTAGAATATTGATCATTCATTTAATATGCATAATTTCTATTGCCCTACATGCCTTATATATTGTAGTTTTCACAACAATAGTATAAATTTCATTAGCTCTTATCAACAAATGGTGACACCAATGTTGGAAAAAATTAAACTATTTTCACATATTTATGTTTTAAATCCAATGACATTATATGAAGTCAAAGCTCCTTTCACAATGATATGATTCTTTCAAGACAGGAAAAGTGCCTGATATTTCCCATTTATATCATCATATCCACTTAAGAGACATTAAATCATATAAATTCTTATGAAATTACACTTTCATTTTGCCATTTGCTTTTTCAGTTTCATAAATTTTGTCTCAATATGAAGAAAAGCACATCATGATTTGCGTGTATAAAATGTCTATTCAATAAAATGCATCAAGTGCCTACTATATAAGTAGAGTTATGACAGTAAAAAATAAATTTCCTACATTCATACAGATTACATTCTAGTGGGAAATTGACATATAAAAAGACCTTAGATAATGCTTTGAAGGAAAATAAGGCAGAATAAAGAGTTAGAAATTGAAGAGGGTGTCATTTCGTTTAGATAATGCAGCCAGAGAAAGCCTGTTTCAATAGATGACATGAAAGCAGCTAAAAATTAAGCATAATTCTAATTTTTTCAAGTGTAATCAGCTATTATTTTGATAAAGGTTAAGTGTACATAAGCTACTGCTGTAGAAATAAACAAGGATACTTCATGATTGATATTTCATCCATAAATACACATAACTTCCTCCCCCATAAGACAAGTCATGTGACACCAAAATGCTGAATTTGTGAACTATACTGAAATAACATATGTGATTTTCCTATAAGAAAAGCATATGTTTTAATCAGTGCCTATTGAATTTTATTTGTCTTGTAATTATTAAAAGTTTAGCTATCTATTTGAAACAACTTCTGACAATTTAGTAGTGGGGATATTCCACTAGAGAGAGGCAAATTGGCAGTGGTAATTGACATCTGTCAACCCGAAATCAGTAGAAGACAAGGAAGAACAAATGCCAAAATAGAAAAATTAAATAATGATGGCAGGCTAGATTAGGGTAGTTAAGAGTGAAGTAGTAAAGATATTTTAATAATCTTTTATGGCATCAAAATGTTAGAGAACAGCCGTTTAATAAATAATCGCAATTATTTCTGCATCAACTATAACATCTTCAGCCATGGTCAGTGCACATGGCTGAGAAGCCAGAGGGATACGCCACATATTTTATAACAATTTGAATATATTTACATATGTATAAAGTTTAAAATTTGTCTTAACTTTGTTGTAAAAATGTAAGCTCTAGCTATCTAGACACATCACTTGTAGAAATAACATATTTCCATAGCCAGATTGTTTTTTGAGCAATGCAGGGCCACAAAATCAAGGTATATATTTAAATCATGAATGTTCTGATTTCTGAGATGCAGCATTTTGAGGCTTTGTTGATTAATCAATTGAAGAATTCTAAATAAGAACTTCTCACATCTAATTTTCATCCTTATTTAAAGATACTTTCAAAATCTTTGCATATTTCAAATGAGTCTACCTACTTTAGGAAAGGAGTAAGCTAAATTATTATTAAAACACTGTTGTAAAATATATGTTTAATCTGAATAATATAATGATTAAGATGACCAACTCAAATTAAAATTATAGTTATGTGAAAATAAATATATAAGTAAACATAATCAATTACTCTGTAAGATCTTCTATCTTTTTTTCCACTAGAGTAGGGGGCACATTGGAAACAATGACTTGCATATCCAGCTGATTGACCACAGAGACCTGCAAGAAGATAAAACAGAATTCATTTAATTTTTACCAAAATTTCTGTAACCAAAACATAACATTATCTCTCCCTTACTACACAGAGACGCAGTGGTTTCTAATTTTTAAATTCAGAAGCAAATAATTTTTTAAAATTATACAATCTCCACTAGATGTTAGAGACAAACTGGGGCAGATTGAAAATTGTTTACCTAGAAATGAAGAATCGGAAGTGATTTCAACCTATTTTTGGATTCTGTGTTTGTTTTCTTGGTTATTTACTAAGAAATTAAAAGTGGAATTTTTGTTTCTTTTTAATTTGATTATCAAAGAACATTCAGGACAGTGGAAAATTTGTGTTTTAGATTTTAGAAGTTTCAAGAAAGAGATTATTCATAGTGACTAAGAATCTGAGATATTAATGGTTGGAATAATTTGTTCTATGAGATCATCATATATAGTTTTCATGTCTACTTTGAATTTGTGTAGGGTAAAGAAATATATGCATAGAAATATAAATATGAGCTAAAATGAGCTAATTTAACAGCTGTTGATGAATATGCCCTATTGGAAGTATTCAGTAGATGCATTTGGCTGATAGCTGGCATACTGGTAAAGTGAGCTCTAGAGATACTCATAGTCTCCTGCTTAAACTGTTAACTGTCTCTGGTCACTGCTGTAACCTCACTTTTCTAGAATGAAAGGAGTGTTTCAATAGCCTTTTTTGATAATTGTGTATTTTTTTTATACTACACCAAAACTCAAGTGGTAGTTTCTTAGTTTTGATATGAAATCTAAAACCATGTTCAGTTACATTAAAATCCATTTACCTCTCTTGTACTTTGAATTGATCCTTTACCCATGAATGATTTTTTAATATCTTGTACATTGGTCATTCAGAAAATATAGGTTCACTGAATAATGCAGATTTTTCAAATGTTGACACATATTACACAATATCAACAAATAAATCACTATTTAGTATGACCACTAATCTCACCAGAAAAGTCGTCAAGTGATAAGAAACTGTCAAGCTCCATGATGGAGACAATCTTTTAAATATTCTAATTTGTGCTTGAAAGCTTCAATGTTATCATTAATAAAACACACTGTCAATTTTCCTTGAAGTGACAGGCTCATTTCATTTATTTTTGTGTAAATGCCTACCAAGTACCCAAGTTTGAGTAACCATATTTTGTCTCTAAGTTATTCTTTCAAATAAATAGTCCATGAAAAAAGTGGTTAGTTCAGCTTACATAGTGCTTTTCCTTGAGAAAACCACCTTAATTCTGCATACAGCAGAAGTACTTTATGCATTCTTCTTATTTCATCATACAATACATTGGATAGGTGTTTAGACACCTTATATTGATAGACAGGTAGAAATAACTGTCTTTACTGAAGGAATGAATTTGGGGTTTAGGAGAGAAAGGAATCAAGAAATTGTTTTTGCCTAAAAAATTCAAAGATGATTTGTTCATCAAATGAAATTGTGAAGACTATAGGTGGAAGAAATGTGATAAAGAGTTCAGTTTAGGAAACATTAAATAGATATCTTTATTAAATATTCAAATGAAATTGTTGCATGTAAAGATAGATATACGAGTCTGGTGTTAAGGAATGAGCTTTGGGTTAAAGATATAAGTTTGCGAGTTTTCAGTATGTAGATGATATTTTATAAAGTTATGGGAATGAGTGAGCTTACCAAATCAGTGAGTGCATACAGAAAAGGGAAGTAATATTTGAGCCCTGAGAAACTTCAACACTAAAAGGTCAGGAGAAGAAAATGAACTAGTGAAGGAAACTAAGAGAGTGAACAGTGAGATAGGAGGCAATCAAGGGAGTATGGTGGGTGGCCTGAAAACGTAGGGCTGGTAGTAATTAGTAAGATGTTGCTGATGGTTCAAGTAAGATGAGGACTGAAGTTATCAACCCATTAATAACACGTAATTCATAGGCGATATTGACAAGTGCAGTTTTGGATGAGTGTTTAGCGTGGAATTATGATTAAAGAGGGTTTAAGAGAGATTAGATAGTAAGATATTAGAGTCAAATTTAACAGGGAATTTTGCTGAAAATAGGACTAGAGAAAGGGAGTGGCAGCTAGATGGACATGTAGGTCAAAAAGGGTTTTATTTTTAGAAGATAGGAAAAAAGCATTGTTGAGGGAATAATCATAAAGGGGAAATTGATAATGTAATAAAGAAATGGGAGAGCTGCTGAAGCAATGTCATAGATCTGTTGAGTGGAAATTGAATCTATTGCAAAAAACCCATAAACTTCATATTGTGTATGTATTTGTTGCCTTGGTGGTCATCCTAGTTTGAGATAAAAACAGAGAGAATTCATCTAAAGGAACCACAAGGACAGCAAAGAATGCTGCTGTAGATCCTGATGAGTAGGTAGATTTAGTGGTGAGAATCATATAAGTATCCTTCTAATGCTTCTAAATGCTTTAATTTTTATCTTACTGTGAAATAGGATGCCAGTTAATTAGACAACAGTGAGGATGAAGAGAAGGGAACAGAGAGATTTTCTAGCACATTGGGAGTATGAATAGACTGGGAAATATTGTGTGGTTACTGAACAAAATATAAAGTCATTTTGAGGGGTTTTAGTCATTAATTTAAAGTGATACTAATTATAGTATTGTGTAATTTTTTTGCAGACGTAGTCAGCACGTGTATAGGGCTGAAGAAAGAAGAGAGTTGTAACTAGTTAGGGCTATGGTTTTGCTGAATATGATGTAGGGAAAGAAGGCAAGAAAGTTAATTTTTGTGTGACTGAATGCTTATTATAATTGATAATGCACGATAAATCTGGTAAATAAGAAAGAACATAAGGGGTTTTCATGAGAGAAAATGATGGAGGTTAAAAATATGGTAGGCTAATCAAATTGAAGGTCCTGAGGGGAACAAAAGAGTGCTGAATTTAACTGGAAACATTCAATATTAAGGTCAGAGTAGGAGGTTTAAAATGAAAGTTTAGAGGTAATGGCAAAGCCAACCATGGTTCTAAGTATTTGAAACAGGGTGGAGGGCAAAAACCTTGGAGGAAAGACATACAAGAAATTTTGAGTTCAGAATGTTGAAAGAATCATCTCCACACATAATGAAACTGCCGAAAAAAAAATTAAGAAAATAGACTTGTTGGAGATAGTTATAGTAACTCAGGAGCTAAATTCATTGAGCTATGATGGAGAATGATCCAAGGTTTTAGAGATCACAGGGGCAATGAGTGATAGAGTCAGATGATGAGAATGAAGTCTGGATTCTCAGGAAGGAGGAAGGATTTAAAAGTAACTATTCTGTACACTAAGGATCTACTCTGGCAGTGTAGTATGAAGATGATGGCAAACAAAAACAGAAAAAAATACAAACAAAAGCCACCATTTCAGTAGGCAGCAGTAACAATAATGTCCTCAGGGGAGACCTAGATTTTACTAAGCAAGAGGCTTTTATCTAAATTAAAAAATGTTATCTTCCCCCTTATAAAAATTTTCAATGGCTTCGCATTGGCTTCAGAAGAAATGTCTAAACTTTTTTTATATGGCTTTCAGCTTTTATATGGACTACCTACTTCCATCTCCAGCCCCATTTTTTCATTCACTTTTCCTCTCATACTCTTCTAGGCTGAATAAATGTCTGTGATAAAACTCCTCTTTCTCTCACATCTCTCTCTTGACTGAAAGGATTTCAGAGCTTATTATAAATATCATTTTGCTGGAATGGCTTCCCTGATGCTCTTAGTTTGCATCAGAATAAAATATATATATTTATAAACATAATGTATGGCAACTTCTTTGAATTAAATTTCTTTCTTTGTAAATACATTTTAAATTGCTTTAAAGGTATATTTTTAAATTTGGACACAATAAGTATGAAATTCAAATAAAAACCATAAATTTTATATTGCTTATGTACATATTATATATAACATCTACTTAGTTATATTTTGTTTGTGTTGATGTTTATAATATTTTAATTATACTTATTGTAGTGATCTTATTGTGTAGCAAATAAGTACCACAATGCGACTATTTTAAATAACAGAAAAAGTAATTACATTATCTTATATCAGGTTTACAGATCTTAATTTGATCAAAATCTCTGTCAACCTTAGTATCTTCTATGTCAAAAGCTTCTCAGCTTAGATCGGCCTTTGTTTATTCTATTGCAGCTTTACTGTCATAAATGAAAATGTTGCTAGAGGAGTGTTCTGGTCCTCATACCCACCACAATCATGGTGGCTGGTCTTTAATATTATTTAAGAAAAAACAAAAATTAGCCACTGATGTCTGCATGTATATGAAGGTTAAATTTGTCCAGAGAACTAAATGAGGAGAACTATGAAAAATGAAGATTTATTAAGATGATTAAGATGTAATGAACAAAAGACAAATTATACCTGATCTGTCTTTATGTGACAAATATTTCCAATAATAATTCTACTTATACTTTGCATTAGATTTACCAGATAAAAGTCCAAATAATCCATGCATCCAAGTTAGTAGAGAGTCCACTGGATATACACTGGTGTTAAATATTTTGAATAAAAATTAATATCAAACTGCCCTTGGAAATGATCTATCACAGCCTAAGTGAAAGTTAGACTAGAGAAATGATATTGACTGTAGCCAAATGTAATTTAGTCAAGGATCATCAATGCCATCAATGGAGATTTTGATAAAACAAGGAAATCACATCTGTTGGAACATAAATTTGCCTCAAAACATTTGCTTTTGTTTTCTCAATTACAAAAGGCTAAAAGTAATTTAAACTGTAATAATTTCATACATTTTGGTTTCGATAGCACAACTCTGTGAAACAGTTTGAAATTGTATGTAGCTCTAGCCAACCTTATTAAAAATGAAATCTACAGACCAAATATAAATCCTATGTTTATAAAATTGCTATTACAACCATATATTTTCCAAAGTTCAAAAAAAAAAATCAAGCAATATAATATACATGTATATGTCTGTGTGCATATGCATCCATATGTGTCTTCCTATCCAAAACTATAGTAATTAACATTCTGGATAAAAATTAATAATATTTATATTTTTGAAAACCTGTTTTAAATTAACTATAAAACTTTTAAACTGAAAACACTGCCCCCTGGCTAGCATTGCATGTACCTCCCTTCCTGAAGTTTATGTACTTACAAGTACATCTGCTTTGCCGCTCAGTCCCTTCCCATAGTCATCAGTTGCGATAACTTGAAACTTGAAGTAGGATCTCCTCATATTATGGAAGAGCATAGCAGTTTTGATAAGCCCTGTATATGTTTCCACCACAAATCCTTCTTTTCCTTCTTTAATTGGTGGTATTATGAGTCTGTATGCCATGGCGCTGTAATTGCCAGTATCTTTATCAGTAGCCTAGGATGAAAAAAAAAAAAGAGAGATTATAAATAAGCAGGAAAAAATAACCTTTATTAAAGGGCTTAGTGATATTTATTTTTGATGTTTCTTATGTAGTAATGACATAGTAAAGTGCCTCTAAAAGTCTATTTATTCTGAATATCATTATTTAGATTTATAAATCTTGTGCCCACACTGTTGAATGGTTGTTATTAGAATGATAATGATTACTTAAATGTAAGTAAAGGACATAGATGTAATTTTGTATCCTTTAATAAATCTCTCTTTCCCTTTCCCCTCCCTCTCCCCTCCCTCTCCCCTTCCTAACCTCTAGTATGCTCTGTTCCACTTTTTACTTCTATGAGGTCAACATTTTTTAGCCTCTACATATGGTTGAGAACATGTGGTTTTACTTTCTGTTCCTGGCTTCTTTCATTTAACAAAATGTCCAGATAGGAGGAATATGTTCTAGTGTTCTATATCACTGGAAGATAACTATAGTTAACAATAATATATACACTATATACTTTCAAATAACTAGAAGGAGGATATTGAATGTTTCCAGCCCAAGAAAGTGATAAGTGTTTGAGAAGGATATGTTATTAATAATTACGCTGATCTGATCACTATACATTGTATGTATCAAAACATCACTATATACCATAAGAATATGTACAATTATTATTTGTGAATTTAAAAAAATTAAAAAGGTCATGGACACTAACAGAGTCAATAAATCAAGTTTTAAATTTCTGTATCTGATGAGTTCAACTCTGGTTGGTGATCCAAATTTGCTGATGTATGAGATTGATTGTCCACCTAACAATTGTCTTGGTATAATAGCTATGCACACCATGTGATTGTGTTTTCGATGTAGCATTTGGCCTTAAGGAAATAAACACAAAAGACTGTAGTAAAATATTTTCAGATGAAAATAAGATAAATCAAAGTTCAGAGTTATAACAAATAAATTTAAAAATGCATAAAGAAATCCTAATTAATTAGTGCCATACTGTAATTAGAGAGAGTTAAAATACTATGTGACTTCCTTTTTAATCATCCTTTATCCTGATTAACCAGATTTGTATCTGGTGGCAAGTACTTATGATCTACGTGTTAAAATTTCTCACCATTTAGAATTAAAAAGGGGTAACTAGTTGCTTAAAATTTTTTAAATTTATTTTTAACTACAGTGGTGAGCATAATATATTAGGCTAGCTCTATTACTTCTACTTAGGGAAACATTTTCAGAATATCACCTTCAGAATTATTTCATAGTGAAATATCTGGAAAAGAAATGATGGATAGAAGAGTCTTAGAAAATGTAAACAAAATTAAATATACTTACTTCATGATACTAAATGTGCAAGCTATATATTTTTATTTACCATTAACATTATTATTATTTCCTTTTCTGGTTATTCTTATTTTTCCTATGCTATTATTGTTAAGTATCATATAGTAAGCATTTATGAGTTGCCATGACAATGCTAAGAATTGTACAAAATAATCTTATTTAACAATAAAAAACCTCTGAGGAATGTATTGTTTTAATTATGCAAATTAGTGCTGCCCAATAAAACTGTCTGAAATGATAGAAATGCTCTAAATCTTCTCTGTTCCATACAGTAGGCACTAGCCGCATATGACTAATGAACACTTGAAATTAGGCTAATGTGACCAAGAAACTGAAATGTTAATTTGTTCTAATTTTAATTAAATTTCAATAATCAAAGTCTATATAATAAGGAGTAAACTTGGGATACAAATAGTGACAATAGTAAATAATAGCAAATATGTATTAAGGTACAATATAAGCTTGACTTGGCTTCAAATTCTGTACGTATTATGAACCGTTGAAAACATTCAGGATAATCCTATCTACTTGTTAGAAAAGGTAAATTAAACTAAGCAACTTAGATATTTCACTGTAGGATCAAATATTTCATGAATTTTCTAAGTTAAAATTCTTAGCTATAGAAGAGGATAAGCTCAAACTACCAGTTTATAATTTTAGATGGTTTATGTGTTTTACATCATGGCAGATGTCAGTTTTGGCATTAGAGTAATGGCATAATAATTAGATATCAACATTAGTTCACAGTATCTCTTAAAGTAAAATAAAAAGAACAAAGAAAGAAAAACAGTTATCAAAGTTTTTTTTTTCTAAGCTTTGATCCACAAGATTTTTATTCATTTGACAAAAGATAACATAAGAAATAAAAAGTATATTTATAACTAAAATTAGGCCAGCATCTGAGTCAAGGAATCCAGGACATTTCTTCTACTTAATAACAAGCAAATTTGGGACTGATGTCCAGTAAGTCATATTTGGTTACATATTATCTTCTAACTTGTGGTTAACTTAGGAATTTTCCTGAAACAAATTTTTCTTACTCTTAATGTAAGCTTTATGGAGGTATAAAAATATGCAAAAAGTATAAAAATGATAAATGTATAGCTCATCAAAATTTTTCATAATACACACATCCATACATAATACAACACATCCATGTGACTAAAGCATCCACATCAAGAAACAAAAAATTCCCCTTATCCTCTAATGTACTTCATGCACTTCCAGTCATAATCCATCTTCCTCAGGGGAACCATTATCCTGATCTAATATCATTAATTAATTATGTCTATTTATTTATCGTATATTGATGGAATCATAGAATATGTTTTGCTTTCTGTCTTCTGGATTCTTTCATTCAATTTTGTGTTATACGATTCTTTTTATTTATTTATTTATTTATTTGTTTATTTATTTATTTATTTTTCAAGACAGGGTCTGGCTCTGTCTCCCAGGCTGAAAAGCAGTGGCCCCATCATAGCTCACCGCAGGCTGGAACTCCTGGGATCAGGCTATCCACCCACCTCAGGCTCCTAAGTAGCTAAAACTATATAGACACACACCATACAACTGGATGTTGTGTTGTAAGATTCTAAGCATTTATATTTTTAAAAAACTCCTGTATCACAACATAATCCCATTTAGAAAAGATAGCATAAAATCATAGTGATTGTTTGGTATATTAAATTACCTTACACAGTTCTTACTGATTAACTTCCAATTTCAATAAACAAGTAATTTCACTTTACAATTTTCTTGGTTTATCAAATTTTGATAACTACAAAATAGTCATATTTCATCTTAAAAGATTAAGGTGCTTTTTTCAACATGCCTTTTCTAAAACAAATAATCTTTTAAAGCAAAAGTTAAAGTTTGGAGTTAGTTATTTTAATTTGGAAACATCTATTTTCTTTTATAATTTGTTTTCAAAGTATATTTGAATCAAATAGTAAAAAATGAGATATAGTTTTTAAAAATTCATATTTACTGGACTTTTAAAAAAATATATAAAACCCTACTGTCATATGTATGTTGTGTAGTAGTGACTCCCTTTCAATTTCTATTTCTTTGAATGAACATGATACTCAAATATCTCATTTCAGAAGATACTCATTGAGTGAAGATGGTTGCCAGGATCATTAGCATTTTTTCAAATCTTTCCTCTCCCTGAAGTATGTACATATTATCATAAGATTGCAATTCCCTTAAAAAATAATACATGAATCATTTTTTTATAGAGCTCAAGAACTTATAGAACAAAGTACTTTGTTCTCAAAATCTTATTTATTTTCTTTTCCAGCTCTCCTTTATTCCTTCCAGATCACTTTTGAATCAACTTTGTGAAACCTCTGCCTCAATTGAAATCCATGCGTGTATGTAAATATATACACTCTACCCTTCCTTGTTGCCGAATGTCATGAAGATGTTGCTATCTTGCTGTCAGTCTACCTCTTCAACTTCTTTCTTTATAAATTTCAGTGTTCATTTCCATGACACATCTGGCACCTTATCTTTAAATTCTTAGGCATTAATCACTCTCATCAGTGTTTGAACTGCCTCATGGCATAAATTGAATTCCATAGTCACACTCTAGTCTTTTGCCTTATGAAGATATTTCTTCCAAGGAAACATTCCGTCTTTGGGAGCTTAAATTTTAATGTATAAGTTTCTGATCAAAACCTCCATCATTATAGTCAGTTAAAACATCTTCGTTATCAGTGAATTTTCAGATCTGCAATCTTCTTCTTTGCTCCCATTGCTTCGGGGTTTATGATATTTCCTGCTCTATTATAAAAGTCACCGTGGATCACACTGTTCTCATTTCTTTGTCCTTCTACAAACACCTGGACCTTTCTCCTCTTGGATCAGACTAATCATCAGTTTATTCACAGTGACTGAAGAGAGCTGAGAGAAAGTAAATAGTCAGGTAGACCAGTATTACTATAAGTCCATGATCTCTGAGTTCAACTGTGCCTTTGACCTATTTAGAAAATCTTTGCCATATATAATACATTCTCTCTCACACTCCAAAAGTTCACTCTTTTTTTTAGTTCACATATCCTTTCTGTCCTCTTGAGAGATTAGGAAGTTCTACTTCACATAAAAATTGAGACTATCAAGTGTGAAATCTCTACACTTTCATCATGTAACTAAATAAACTACCCATATCTATTCTCTTACTACATTCTTTTTTTTTTTTTTTTTTGAAAGAGTCTCACTCTGTTGTCTGGGCTAGAGTGCTGCAGCGTCAGCCTAGCTCACAGCAACCTCAAACTCCTGGGCTCAGGCAATTCTCCTGCCTCAGCCTCCCAAGTAGCTGGGACTACAGGCATGCACCATCATGCCCAGCTAATGTTTTCCATATATATTTTTATTTGGCCAATTAATTTCTTTCTATTTTTAGTAGAGATGGGGTCTCGTTCTTGCTCAGGCTGGTTTTGAACTCTTGACCTTGAGAGATCTGCCCGCCTCCCAGAGTGCTAGGATTACAGGTGTGAGCCACCAATCCTGGCCAACTTTCTTTAAATTTCAGAGGAACAGCTGTGCGTTTTCTCACACTGAAGGCTCTTATGCCACGATCTGATTCACTCTGGTCTCTTCTGCATTTAATGCTTTGTCAACACTATTTATCTTTGTCCTTTTAACCTTCTCTTCTACACATTATAAAACACATTATTTCTCTCTCATAAAAACAAAATGAAATTCTTCTTCTACTTAATCTATACTTCTGACACTAGTCCTACAACTTCCATACCTATTTTTCACAGTTAAGTCCTTCAGAAAATTTCTTTACAGTGACGGTTTTCAATTCCTTACCTCACAATCATTTCTTAACTGCAGCCAAACCTCTGTTCCTACCATGCCATTGATTGAATCTTTTAAAGTCAGTCACTGAGTCTGGGCTCGGTCTCAGGTCAACAATCATTCTTGCTATCTTTAAACTACAAAGTCTATTTATGTTATTTGTATAACGTTGTTGTTGCTTCTGTTTGCCAACATTTATTAAACACTTAAAATTTTCCAGATGCCATGTAAATATACTTCTCGTTATACCAGAAATAAAATCCTCTTGATAAGAACAGCAAAAGCTGAATACAATATTCTAAGAATTCTTCCTACATGCATCAAGGATATGGAACTATAATAATAAATATACAGGTCAAAAAGTAAGTGCTACAGGATGAATGTCTGTACCTCTTCAAATTTATATGTTGAAACCTAACCCTCAATGTGAAGGTATTGTGATTGGGTCTTTGGGAGGTGATTAGGTCATAAGGGCAGATCTCCATGGCTTGGATTAGTGTCCTTATAAAAGAGGCCCCGGAGAGTTCCTTGGCCCCCTTCTATCACATGAGGACACAGCAGAATGACAGCCATCTATGAACAAGGAAGTCAGCCTCATTAGACACTGGATATCCTGGCACCTTGATCTTGGGCCACCTAGACTCCAGAACTGTGAGAAATAAATTCCTCTTATATATCAGCCACTCAGTGTATGATATTCTGTTATAGCACCCAGACAAGCAGATGTAAAAATTTTAAAAATCTTAGTACTGATGGTGGCATTCACTTAGATTTTTTTTTTTTCCGGAGTTGGGTAAACATAAAATTTAATTTGTTTGATTTTGAGAATCCAGAGAACAGGAGGCCACCCCCAAAGCCCACTCATGAAAGTATGTCTAATAATATTTATTCTTTTCAGAAAGCTAAATTCTCACTGTAAGTGTGAATGAGAAATTTACCTCTCCTTCCCAGGTACCACAGCCTTTGCTGCCCCAAAATTGCAAAAAAAACTATCTGGCTTAAATCTTGATATTGTGTGCAGTGGGGAAAAAATTCCATGAAAATCTAGAACTAAACACAAACTCTCATTTTAGTTTATGGCCTTCATTTGCACATCATCAATTTGCCCAACTCAAGGAGACATCATAATATTCTGAGTTTGTAAAGTCTAGCAATCTTGAACTCTACCTGAATGAATGTATAAAACACAACCTGAAAAAAAAGTCATCTTTGACTAACAATGCCCAGCATTCTGACAGAAGCAAAAAAATTCACCTCCAAAACATGCTTAAAATTATTCTAACAAATAATTCTAAGAAAGATGAAAAGTTAGATTATAATAATTCCCCAAACAGATAAGAAACAAAACATCATGAGTTTCTTGAGATAAAAAATGAAATTCATAACCATAAGAAATGTTAGATATTTGAATTAATAGATACCGAGCATAAAGCAAATATGTTTAATATGTTTCAGTAAATAATAAAGATCTTTAAAATTTGAATAATAATAAGAACAGTTGAATAAAAATAAAAAATATTTTAGAAATAGAAAATAAGATAGTGGGAATTAAAAACTCAGAGATAGAATTGTTAGCAGATTGGGTGTAGCAGACTAGGGATTTAGTGAATTGAATGATAGGGCAAAAGAGATCCAGAATGCTTCATAGAGCTACAAAGATGAAAAGACTTTTTTAAAAGTTTGAGACATGGAATTAAGAATGAAAAAGTGATATTGTTTGGATTTTGGGACCCTCCAAATCTCATGCTGAAATTTGATCCCCAGTGTTGAATGTGAGGCCTGGTGGGAGGTGTTTGGATGATGAAGGTGGATGCCTCATGAATGGCTTGGTGCCTTCCCCACAACAATGAGTGAGTTCTCACTGTAGTAGTTCACTATAGTAGTTAAACACCTGGCTGTCTAAGGAGCCTGGCACCTCCTTCTCTCTCCCTTGTTCCTTTTCTTGTCATGGGATACCCATGTTCCCCTTTTGCCTTTCATTTTAATTGGAAGCTACCTGAAGCCCTCACTAGAAGCAGATGTTGGCATGATGCTTCTCGTATAGTCTGCAGAACCATGAGCCAAATAAACCCCTTTTCTTTATAAATTACTCAGTCTTGGGTATTTTCTTTATAGCAACGTAAAACAGACTAACACAAAAAGTTTGGGAAACATCTGATCAAAGTTTCAGAAAGAGAGAAGAGAGAACAGAACAGAATTTTCCACAATTCATAAAAGACAGCTACCTGCAGGTATAAGTAGCCCAATAAACTGCCAACAAGTTAAATAACAAGAAACTCAGACGTCATATAGAAATTACAGAATACTATATACTCTAACTGTAACCCATAAGTGGAGTCTTAAAAGTCTTAGGTGTGGTAGACTGAGAGTTGACATCTCATTAGTAGCATTGGAAGGCATATGATAGGAAAAAAGGTATTTTCAAAATGCAGAGAGAAAATCACTGTCAATTTGGAATTTTAGACCTAATGAAAACATCTTTCGAAACAGCAGTGAAATGAACACATTTTCAGACACTGAAAGAGTTTACCTCGAAAAGAATCCCATGGAAAGCTAAAACTGTGTATTTTAAAATGAAAATAATGTGATTCTAAATGGAAGAGCTAAAATTTAGATAGAAATGGAAAAGCAAAGAAGGTGGTAAATGTGTGAGTAAATCTGTATAAGCATGGACTCTACAGCACAGTAGCTATATTGTTGTGTGTAGTTAAAGAAAAGATAGAGTAAAATGTTCAAACATGACAATATATAAATTGGAATGATAATAACTGGAGTAAAATGTTCTAAGACACTTAGTGATGTTCAGGATGAAGAGGACATTAATATTTTTAGGTATAGCATTTGTGTTAAAATTTCTAAAGTAACCCTTACTTAATAGAAATAGAGCATATACTTCTCACACACGCTAAGAATACATGTGGTAAGAATAAAAACATTCATCTAAAAGAAAATGAAAAAAAGGAATGAAAAAATATAGAAAAAAAATGACCAAGGAAAAACAAAATAAAATGATAGGTGGTAAAATCTATTATATCTATAATTACAGCAAATGTAATTCAGTTTTTCACTTTAAAAGACAGATTTAATTAGACTGGGTAGATTACACTTTGCTGTATAAAATATTGTCTCTAAAAGAAGGGAAATTATTAGATGGCCAAAATCCATTTGTATTTTAATTTAGAATTCATTTTCAAATAGAATTCTACCTTTTAGAGGGAGTGAGGGAAAAACTGATATGGTAAAATTCTAACAATATTAGAATTTAGGCCTGATGAATGATATATGGCAAAGAAGAACCAATTTGAAAGAAAACTATTGCCTAAAGTGTCATTAGGGAATTTAAGCTTGAATAAAGCAATATTATGTTAATTCTATAAACTGTTACAAATATAACCAGTACTGTTTCCTTAAAATTTTGGGAAAATTCACAGAGATTTTCTAGTAAAGGCATAAATAAGTAAAAGTCACAAATCCATTCTATCATTTATTAGCTAGTAATAAGGAGACATCTAACAAGCCTGGTTAAATTAATGCTTAAAAATGAAAACTGACTAGCCTTGGAAAATCTAAATGAATAAAATTACTGACGTATCATTGCCATTTTACTTATTCCATCAGCTTCTTTACAATCAAAAATTTGTACTGGGTTTACAACATTAATATTTGGCAAAGATGACCCTGGAAGATTTGATTCACTGGCTTTTATGAGTTTCCCTAGTGAACAAAATAAGGAAAGTTATGTCTAGAGTTGTTTTAAAGAATAAAGGTTGGAAATGAATATTATAATTATACTTGCTGTAATCATAATTTTAAATGAAAGCTTAGATACCCGCAACCACTTATCCATTTCTAAGACCTCATCTGGAATTTTTAATGCACACAGGTGCCCAACATTAAGAGAAAATCACCAAATAATTGCCTCTATCATACAGTGGAGTAGGTGAGACCATTAATTTTCTAACAGCCTAAATAACTGTTCCTCTCTGTTGCCTAAATGAATACTATGGATGCAGAAATATTAGTGGAATAATTAGTGATGTCCTAAGAACTTTCGAACCCATTAAAGTCCAATAATGCTAACTTTAACTTCAGCTTCTCAATTAGACCCGTTTTAACATTTAATAGCACTGAAGGTTCACTTGCCCAGAAGTAAAGTGAAAGTGTTTTAGAATGTTGGGTAAAAATATTCAAATCTTACATCTCCAACTACTAAGGTCAGAGTGTCAAGGTGTGTTTGCAGGGGGCAAAAAGAATATAGCTTTGGCAGATTAGAACTACTTTAACTTTACTCTTATATTTTTAGGAACTAGAAAAAAACCTTGTTTTTCAAGTATTTAATAAAGACAATATACCCAGCATATGATCAAATACGAATAAGGAAAATGTCAGGTAGTATGATGTATTTATAAGGCTATTCAAATCTTTGGAAGAGAGAAGGGGGGTGAGGGGGAGAGAGAGAGAGAGAGAGAGAGAGAGAGAGAGAGAGAGAGAGAGAGAGAGAGAGGAAATATTTTAAATAAGAAAGCTCAGTGTTTGATTTGCATAAGAATGTCAAAAAAGCAACTTCAGTGTAATGTTAATAATTTCTAATTTCAATATACCCATTTACTATTTGTAGAGTTAAGTAAAAGTCTAATATAATTCTGAGCTATCTTAAAGAGTAAAATACAACTCAGTGGAGAAACAACAATGTGATAATATTATGTATAGACATGCCAATCACATTTTGAAGTACAAAGACCTTTACAGGGCTAGGTTATAGTTAGGATTTGTCTAAGTTTACACTTAATTTAAGCATGGTGCCAAAGATCACAGGATAACATCTATTTGAAAAATTAAAGAAAAGAATCTGAAGAAAAGCAAAATGTTCCTATATATTGCAATAGTTTGTATTATAGAAGGCACAAAATATGTAAGACCTGCATTTATGTAATTACTGAAACTTCTCATTCTTATTTTCCTTTTCTTGTAAAATATTTTGGAAAATAAATATTATTACCTCACAAATACAGGTTTTGTTCTTTTCCTCATTATTGCTAACATAATGAGTGATTATAAATTCCTCAATGATGTTTTCAAATGAACTCTGAAATTACTTGTTCTGACTTTTCATCTGTGTGGAAAAGAAATAAACTGTATTCCATTATACAGACATTTTAGTGAAAGAAAACACATGAACAATTTGAGCCCTCTGTCTGAGAGAGGAAGCTAGTTTGTGTGCTGATTTTGAATCACAAAGTATCACCAATTTTTGTCAAAAGCTTACCTATTCTTTCTTAAATTGTTTAAGGATGTTATACCCTAGTAATTCTGTAGTTACGTATCCTAAATCTTTCAACATTTAAATCAAAGTAAATGCCATGATCATTATTTCTAACTCCCTGATTGTTCCTTAGTTACATTAAATTCAATTAATTCAAACCAGTTTCTTCTCCTTGACTCCCACCCTCATGTCCCTCTTCTGGCCACCATACTTTCTGTATTTTCTTCACATCCATCACCACCTATGGATTGAACTAAACTAAAAATCTCAGCATCCTCTTCATTTGTTTAATCTTATCCCCTGGCACCCTATGTGTTTAACAGCGAGCATTCAACATTCTTCCTATACAATATTTCTCAGTTTTGTTACTTTCTGACAAATTTACACCACCCAATTTCAGGCTTGCATGGTGTCTGAGTTTTTAATGTAGCAATAGCTTCAAAATCACCAATAGCTTCTGCTTGCCAGGGATGAATGTTAAAAAAAAGCCTGTAGTATAATCTGAAGCTAATCTCAGTTTACCATTCCAACTTCCTGCCTTACATTTACTCTATGTATATTTTAGTCATTTATTTTTAAATAAATTTATGTTTTTTCAAGTTTTCAAAACTTTGTACACTTGGTTTCTTCTACCTAACATGAAATGTGTCTTGTCTGCTAGGCCAAATGATGTTCACTCCTGGACTATACTATAGCATAAACACACATACACACTTACAAATACACACAAACACACACACACACACATGCTCTGAATACATACAATGCTAAATAAAACAATCAAATCTCGGCTTAAATGACCATTTTTCTGAATACTTTCCTGTCTCCCCTATTAGTGGAGTCCTGCTTCCAGTATTATATGTTTCCAGTATTACATTTTATAACTATATTTTACTATAACATTTGCTATGATATATTATAATTATGTGTCTTTTACACATTAAATTTGTATTTGCTCATATTTTTTGACTGTAGTACCATGGCCAATAAATAATCAAATAATGTTTGGCTAATGTCTGTTGAAAAATATAGTGGTTTAGATATCAATATTTAGAATTGTCAGAAGTGAGCTCAGTTCTACCACTTATTAGATATATGAGCTTGGGAAAGAAACTCTATAGGGTTTAATTCTTCATAGTAAAATGGAGAAAATAGGACATGCTGACTAGGCTGGCAGTGAATATTCACTCAGGTGTTAAATACAATGCCTGTTACAAAGTAATCTCAATCAAGTTTAGTTAGAGTTTTTATTTTACTAGTGACATTTTCTCTATGAATAATTTTGTAGCTATATAGCTGATTTCTTCTTCTTTTTTTTTAAATCACTTATTGTACAATGGAAGGTACCTATCATTTTCAAGCTTGTTTACTTAGCTGTAAATTATTTGGGAGCAGAATTATTTTCTGATTCAGCTCTACATCTCATAAGTCTCATTGGCCAGCACCTTGTATATGGAATGTAATTAAGAAATAGTCATGAAAGGAATAGATCTGCCACTTAGGAAAGGATATTTATTGATTTTTTTTAGTGAATGTATATTATGTATTTATAGCAAAAAATTCCTAAATAAAAATTTTTATTGTGATATTACTATAATAAGATGCTTATCAGACATTAAACTTACCAATTTTGAAAAGTGATCAAGAAACTACTAGAATATTTATTAATACAAATTAAGTAGATGTTATACATATTACATCCAATGAACACTGCACGGTTCATATTATTCACAGTTCATAAATTTTAAAATTATATAGCCATATATTCAATCCATGAGCCCAAAACTTACAATAGAGAATGCATCCTTAAATTTTAATATATTTAACTGTGCAGTTTATTTAACCTAGGAGTAAAATGATTTAATATTTTCAGAATGCAGGTTTTTTTAAGGCAAGCTTGATCTTGTATTCATTTTTAATTTAATTATTTTTAATTTTTTATTTTGTAATTTTCCTATCACTTGGCTTGCTGATTGACTAGTAAAATCTATTTTAAAAATAAAAATTTAAATTTAAAGTATAGTACCTGAGATGTTTCAGAAAAATCCCCTTTTGAGTATTAACTTTTCTTAAAGCTTGTTTTTATTTTCCATCTTTAGATTTAACACATTAAATTCTTTATTTGTTGGTGAATTTGTGCCATCTTTCTCCATATAGATTTGAGTATTTTTAAAACACATATATATTTAAATATTGAAAATACTCAAATGTCTATGATTTATATGTATAGAATTTATTTTGAAGCACTGTATTGTTAAAAAATGATAGCATTTTTCATTACTGTAAAATGGTTTCAAATATGAATAGTGTATAAGAAGTCTACTTATTCTTTAACTACTACATTTAACAGAAAAGCAAGGGAAAAGGACAGTAGGGCATTTGAAAATTAAATTCAAATGTGGAATCTTCTGTATATTTTTTCTGACAATGTTTTATTGCCTGTCTAATACAAAATTAACAAACCCAAACAAAAAGCTTTATACAAAAATAAAAATCTCAATCATTGCTCTTATAGAAAAACAGTATGTCAAGGCAAATAGGATTCAATTTATAAACCTTTTACTTTGCAAAATAAATTAATAACTTTTAAAAACATATTGAATATAAAGTGCTATGATGAAACTAATGATTATCAAAAGGAATGCCTTTTGTTATAGTGACATTTATTATAAAGAATTCTATATTTACAGATTGGAATGGTTTTATTTACACATGGGACAATGATATTTGTCAACTTAAATTTATATAAATTGCAACATTTTAATATAAATGTATAAATTTATTTATTTTTTTTTTAAGGGTTTCATTTTTTAAGGTATCCTTAGTCGCTTACACCTGAGAGTGATGAGTTGATCAGATCCTTCCTGAGAACAGGTTTTCCACAGAAAAGGTACGTGGTTGCACAAAATAGGCACTTAGCTCCTGGCCGGGGCAGCAGGCCAGGGCGGGGACGGGGGGCAAGGCGGGCAGAGGCACACGCAAGGCGCAGGGCAGCACCTTCGCAGTCTAGCCCGAGAGCACTTCAGGGTCCGGGAGCGGGCCCCAGGGACCAAGGGCTCAGTGAGGGAGACATCACAGGCACCTGCTGGCAGCAGATGAGACAGGTGACCCTGGAGTTCTTCAGCTGCCCTGCCCTGACCCTGGAAGTGAGCAGGGAGGAGAGACATCTCTGGACAGGACACTGAGGCCCCACCGTGGTGACACGCACCAGTGCTGGGCCCCGGCTGGTCTTGGTCCCAGCGTCTGCAGCAGGACAGGGTGCCAGGGTACCGCTGTCCCTAGAGGCAGGGCCTGGAAGGAGCTGGCTGAGTCTCACGGACATTCCTGCCCCAGGAGCCCCAGCCAGGCAGGTCCAGGGGCAGGAGGGGAGCAGGGGCGAGGAGAGGCAGGGCGGTGCTGCAGCAGGCAGGGCCCGGAAGGCCCCGAGATGCAGATGTGTAGGCCTCTCTCAGCGGGGCTTGTCACACCTCGGCTTCCAGCAGCCAGTCTGGTTTCCTCCCCAACGGAGTCCTGTTGGTGGCTGCCGGCTCTCTCTGTGCCTCCTGGGGGTCCTGATCCCCAGACTCCTGGGTCCTGCTGATCCACAGGTTGAGCCTGGATGTCACAACCCCTGAGAGCTTCAAGTTCTCCTTGCGGCTGGAGACTGGCTCCACTCGGCACATTTATATTAAAATGTTGCAATTTATATAAACACATTTAAAAGAGTGGCTCTACTCTCTTCATTTAAACTGGTGTTGTTTTAAAGTTCTCTCTCTTTCTGTATATGTATGTGTGTGTATGTGTAAATATACATATAAATATATTACACATATATATGCTTGTTTTTCTATAGCACAATGTATTTTATGTCTATCAGCATCAACTAACAAGTTTGATAAGAAGAAACAAGCTTGATAGTTTCTAGATAAAATTGGTGTTTTTTTTTTTTAGTTTGTTTGATTGTTTCGTTTTGATTTGGCCAAAAATCAGCATTGGCCAACTTGTCTTTAACCTAATTGTTTTTTGGCCAGTGTGCTCTAATCCAAATAGCTCTTTAGCAAAATTGTCAGGGGCTAGCACTGACAACAATTGGGGTGATTAAATGCAGGTTGAATGTCAGTATTGAAAAGGAATAAAGAATAAAAAACTATTTGCTCTCTTGACAGTTTCTTTCGTTGTGCAGAAGCTTTTTTAATTTGATCAGGTCCCATTTATTTATTTTTGTTGCTGCTGTGATTGTCTTTGGGGTCTTCTTCATAAATTCTTTGCCTAGGCCAATGTCTAGAAGAGTATTTCCAACATTTTTCTCTAGAATTCTAATGGTTTCACACCTAAGGTTCAAGTCTGTTATCCAGCGTGAGTTGATTTTTGTGAGAGGTGAAAGGTGTGGGTCTTGTTTCAGTCTTCTACATGTGGCTATCCAGTTTTCCCAGCACCATTTATTGAATAAGGATTCTTTTTCCCAGTGTATGTTTATGTCTGCTTTGTCAAAGATTAGTTGGCTATATGACGATGGTTTTATATGTGGGTTCTCTGTTCTGTTCCACTGGTCAACATCCCTGTTCTTGTGCCAGTCCCAAGATGTTTTAGTGACTATAACTTTGTAGTATAGTTTGAAGTCTGGTAAATTGATACCTCTTATTTTGTTTTTATTGCCTAGGATTGATTTGCTATACGGGGTCTTCTCTGGTTCCATATGAAGTGTAAAATTATTTTTTCTATATCTGTGAAAAAAGATGATGGTATTTTGATAGGGATTGCATTGACTCTGTAGAACACTTTGGGTAGTTTAGCTTCTGCACAGACAAAGAAACTGTCAAGAGAGCAAACAGACAACCCACAGAATGGGAGAAAATTTTCTTTAGCTACACATCTGATAAAGGGCTGATAACTAGAATCTATTTAGAACTCAGGAAAATCAGCCAGAAAAAAATCAAACAACCCCATTAAAAAATGGGCAAAGGACATGAACAGAAAGAAACTTTTCAAAAGAAGACAGATTAATAGTCAACAAACATATGAAAAAATGCTCAACATTTGTAATCATCAGGGAAATGCAAATCAAAACCACAATGAGATATCACTTAACTCCAGTGAGAATGGCCTTTATCAAAAAGTCCCCAAACAATAAATGCTGGTGTGAATTCAGAAAGATAGGAACACTCCTACAATGCTAGTGGGACTGCAAACTAGTTCAACTTCTGTGGAAAGCAATATGGAGATACCTCAAAGCGATACAAGTAGATCTACCATTTGATCCAGCAATCCCACTACTGGGCAACTACCCAAAAGATCAAAAGTCACTTTATGAAATAGACACCTGCACTCGAATGTTTATAGAGGCACAATTCACAATTGCAAAGCTGAGGAAACAACCCAAGTGCCCATCAATTCATGAGTGGATTAATAAAATGTGGTATATGTATACCATGGAGTACTACTCAGCTTTAAGAAACAATGATGATATAGCACCTCTTGTATATTTCTGGATACAGCTGGAACCCATTCTACTAAATGAAGTATCTCAAGAATAGAAAAACAAGCACCACATGTACTCACCAGCAAATTGGTATTAACGGATCAACTCCTAAGTGGACATATAGTAATAACATTTATCTGTTGTCGGGCAGGTGGGAGGGAGCTGGAGGGGAGGAGTATATACAACCACAACAAGTGAGATGTGCAACATTTGGGGGATGGTCACACTTGAAGCTCTGACTCGAGAGTGGGGAACATGGGCAATATACCTAACCTTAACACTTGTACCCCCATACTACGCTAAAATTTAAAAAAATAATAAAAATAAAAGAATAAAAAACTATATTTGAAGAAGATCTAGAAAAACATATGAAATAATCTGAAAGTTTACCAATGTCCTTCACTGGTTTACCAATGTCCTTCACCCTTTATGAATAGAGTATCATTTAATCTTCTTAACTCTGGTAGGTAGATGGAACAAAAGTCATTCTGCAGATGCCATTCCTGAACCATGGAAAATTCAGTAAATGACCCTGAGTCACACAGCTGGTGAGCAGAACATACAGTCTTTGACTCCAAGGCCCATGCAGTGTTTGCCAATAAACCAACTGTACTGAGAGGAGTATGTGGTGGACTGAAGATTATTACCAGGTTCCTTGTTTCAGAAAGAGATGACATCTGTACTGATAGAGTTCATTAAAAATTGCAATCTATTATTTCTCACATTTTTCCTTCTGTGCAGATACTAAGAGTCCAGTAGGAATTAAATTAAGACAAGTAGCTTCATCTCTACCTCTTTTTCAGGACAAAACAGAACACAAACTTTGGCAGAAAATAGAACTGCTTATGTCCTTGTTAGTGATGCTGCTTTATTAAATGACATGTTGAAAGATAATTCAATGTTTTAACCACATTTAATGCTAATCAGACCATTATAAATGTAGTGAGATACAAATTTTCGTTGTATTCTTTTCCTTTTCACATTAGTTAGCCCAAATTTTCATGATGATTATCAAAAAACATACCTTTAACATGCTCAGGAGGTTCCAGAAAAAATTATGTGTCACATTATGATTTATTAATGCCAGAGAAAGGATTGCTTTATTTTTGAATATTTTATAGATAATTCATTTTCAATCATGAAAAAGAAATTTTCTGCTGTTCATAACTCTCTATTAATACCTTTATTTGGAAAAAGTATTAAAATTGAAATTTTGACCATATTTATCTAAAAGGGAGTATTTAAGGGATCTCTATAAAGATTCTTAAATTGCTGGGCTTTTCCAGTCTAGGATTATTTTTTGTATGGATTTAACTCCTTCCTTATAAAAAAACCTATTTAATAAATTTTACTGTCTTTTTAATTGCTTTCTTATTTTACTAAAGAGTATATCAGCATTTCTTTCCACTTATCAGATATACCTTAATTACTATAAAATAATCTCACTCAATTTTATGATATCCTATGGTATGATGTGATAAAGACTAATAAACTCCAATATGTCCTTTATAAAAAAGAATATTATTTTAAAAATTGTTCTCTGGGTAAGTTGATGGTGATACTGCCTGAAGACTGAAAGTTTTTCCAGCTATGCCGTTAGGGTATGTTTCTCAGAACTTCATGCCAGTACATACAGAGATTATTATTTTTTTCTTAAATTCACTATGGCTTTCTGAAAAGAAAATACCAAGCCATGGGATAACTATTGATAAACAAACAAACAAAAAAACCTCTACAAAAATACTTCATAATATGATGTTAAGATAATACTACTCATTTAAAACATAAATATGCCCAATAAATTACAACTGATCACTGCTCATTTAAGAGAATCAACTATTTCATTTAAAATATATAACAATTTGGAAAAGTTATATTTATTATTCCTCAATGGAATAATATTTTAGCAAAAATAGTACACTAAGGTATATCTCAAAAATAGAATACACCTAGTCAGGACATAATGGAGGAAACTGTTCTTATGTTAACTTTCAGCTTTTTGTAATTATTCCTTATTCTACCATAAAGATAAAAAAAAATTAGTATTCTATACTAATGCAGAAGAGCAAGAATTCTATCTTCTAGAAAGATAGGCCCACTGTTTGGTTTGAAAGACAATGAAAATTACCTGAAAATGCAATAGAATTGTGTTTTTAGTAAGTTACGTGTGCTGTGCAAACTGAATTTAGAACATTCTGATCTTGAGTTTACTATTATATTATAGGTAAAAAGAGCTACTCAGACATAATAACTAACAATGACTGTGAATGTTTATTGAGAGATTTCAGGAAGCCAGGCACTATGCTAAGTGCTTTATATGCATTTTTCCATTTACATTTGTAATAAATTCATTAGATAGTATTATCATCACTTTGCAGACCTGTTGCTAACAGAAATTAATAAACTTGTGTAAGGTTATACAGCCCACTGTGATTAAAGAATAAAAATTCACGTTTGTCTTTCTCATTGTACTTTTGGAAAAGAGTTATAGATTGAAATACCAAAACTTTATTTTATGCCCTTTATTATTTGATTTCATTAACCTTATTTTTTCATAATCTTGGGATTTAGCATATTCATAACATTTGATTAAACTTTAATCAACACTGACTTAAATGAAAAGTTCCCTTAGTAATTGCTGCTGTGACTTCATGTTATTAGAGCAGGAGCTACTATTCATATCTTTCCCACAAATGTACCTTTTTGTTTATTTGTTCGTTTTGGCACCTTTGGGCTGAGTCTCATCCCATGTTCTTATCTTAGATCTGACCCAAAATAGTAAACCCACAAAGAGGACCACCTTCAAAAGAGTTTGCTTCAGTACCAACTGGTCTTGCACTATTCAAATGGTACTTAATCCTACAGTGAATATATTCTGAGCTCACTGCCAGGGCTTTCTGGGTCTGGAAGGCACACTATTCATCTTTTCCTATGATGCATGGTATCTGCTGAGTGGCTACATACTTCCACTTGCCTCTTCTGAGATTCAGACTGTTCCCTTTCAATTATTCTTTTTGCCCAGTTTGGATTCTTTCTCAACACCGTGTATCATAAAACATCAGCAAGGTATGTGCTCATGTGTCTTAAAAGGATTTATGAATCTGTTTCTGACCTGTGGATATGATTACACAATTGCCAGATCCAAATATACTGCTTTTTAATCCTGGATTTTGAAACTAAGAACCAGAATAAATTTACATAATTGTTCATACTGACTTTCATTGCCCCTAGGTGCCCCTATCTTCCAGATCCAACCTAATAGACTTGATTATTGGCATCTCTCAGTCACAGTCACCAATAATATAGTGATTCAGCTTTAAATCATGCCATTTTGCTATAAATCATAAGAATATTATGTGGCATTGTTTTGTACAAAGCATTAAAAATAGAGAAATCTGTAATATTAATTAAACAGAGGGCTAATATTCAGATAGAAATGGAGTAAATTATGCTGACCAATGAGAAAAATATAAACTCCTCTGCTTTTGTCAGGATTCTTTTGTTGTATTTCCATGAAGAATAGCTTAAAATTAATAGAAATTTGAATAATCTTCTTCCTTTTGATTTTTTTATTTCATGCTTTTAAAATATTTTTAAATTGTATTTTATTTTTAAAATTACATTTCTAGAACTTGACTTATCTTCTTTACTTCTTACTGCATAATACAGTCCTCTCATGGGATGTCAACCCTCTTTCCAGCATTCCTTTAAACTCAAAAAACAGGTAACAAGAGAATATACTATCCACCAAAAAAAAAGTACTCACAAAAAAAAACTACAGAAATGTTGAAATGACCTGACATCTACAACTTAATTTGGCAATGTTACGGTGCTATGGACCATGGATTGTAGGAAATAAAAGAATACACAGTAAAAGATTATTACTCCTTTTTTTCAACCCAACCTATATACAACCCACCCTTATAATTTTTCTTTGTAGAAGAAGAGGTTTAGCTGGTCTGTAAGAATCCAGACCAAAAATATATACACTTCTGCTCAATTTGGGACATTCTTCCCAAATTGGCATGTAGATTCAATTAGATCCAATATATATTTACCACTATACATTTACCTGTAGAAATTTATCAGCTGGTTTTTAAACTTTAATGAGTACACAGGGCCAAGAGAAGCCAACACAATGTTAAAGCCTAGAAAACTAAGCAGGAGACTTATACTGTCAAATATTATGATATAAAATTATAGTAATTCAGATAGTGGATTATTGATGCAAAGATAAACAAATAGATCTATAGAATAGAATAAAGTATCCAGAAATAAGTCTTTACATCCATGGTCATCTGATTTATAGACTGACTTTTGTAGAGGCAGGGAGAGAGAAGAGAGTAAAACATGTATGCAGAATTATTTTATTATACACTCAATTTGTGTCTACAAAAATAGACTTTGTTTTGTTCATTTATAATCAAAAAACTATAATGTTTTACTTATTCAGACAAATAATAAACTGGTAATAATTTTTCAAGATTCTCAACTTGTACAGGGGAAAATAATGAAGGCTTAGAATGCAGAGACTAATAGAAACAGAATAAAAAATTTCAATAAGATAGGAGGAATAAGTTCAAGAGTTCTATTGTATTGTATGGTGACCATATTTAATAGCAATATACTTTTGAAACATAAATTAAAGAATACAGTGTAGGAATAAATAGATTTCAGTGATCATCTGTCTACATATACTCCACAGAATTCCAAAACAGATATGAGATGTTTTCTAAAAATACATATATAATAATGTAAAGTAGTTAAAAGAAAATGAGTTGGTACGTAGAAGTAATATTCATTGGGTGCTGGGTGGGTGGGAGGGGATGGTTGGGATGTGTAAACTCACAACAAACGGGTGCAGAGAACACTGTATGGGGGATGGGCACGCTTATAGCTCTGGCTTGGGTGAGGCAAAGGCATTATAAGTAACCAAAATGTTTGTACTCCCATAATATTCTGAAATTAAAAAAAGAAAGAAAATGAGATGGTAGAGAATAAAGGCAGAATATAAAGGCAGAATATATAAAGGAGTGCAAAGAGAAAATAAGTATGCCACGATTTGTATTGCATTCATCTAGAATTGTTTAGAGAGGGGTCAAATATTAATATTTGATTTTGAAGATTTGGGAGACAAACCAAAAGGAAAACATTATTAACTACGACATAGTCTGTGATCACATAACAAAAATATTCCAGTTGTTCAAGAAGAAAACAGTTTTTTTATCATTTAGATCCTCCACTGATGCATAAACTATGATAAATAGTAAATGATAAATGTAAAACTATGATAAATACATAATATTCATAAACAAGAAGTTTATGAATCAAGTCTACGTTCCTAATTTTAACAAGAACTGAAATCCCCAGAGAAGTCAAGGGTGATATTACTCTCAGTATTGTAATCAGATGCAAAAGATGTTAATGTAATGTATATTTTACTAATTTGAAAATTAATAATTCATTCATGTAATATATGGAAAGTCTTAATTAGGTTAAAAGGCATGGCTATCTATTTAAGCAAACATTAATTTGAAACATTAAGGGCAATATATAACATCATTAAGTTTGTGGGGAAGCATGACACTTGCTAGATGAAATTTGAATTCTAGTAGAGAAAACAAGCACAAAGATAAATGGTAATAGTATAATTTGCATAAGTGCTAAACTAAAAACATAATGATTCTGTTATAGTGGCATAGGCAAGAAGGCATGAACACTCACACATCTAAACACTTTTACATTGTTCAAGGTACAAACCATACAAGGTCAGATGCCATGCCAAAACATCAAGGAAATCAATAGTAAGTAAGATCTAGAAACATCTTTCTTTTGAAACAACAAGAGGGGTTTGAATAAGTCTGGATTTCTTATTTGTCTAAGGGGAACCCAGATTAGAACTTAATTCAGGCTGGTACTTGTTTACATCTGGATTGTCCATAACTAGGGAGAAAAATGTCATAAAATAACCAACTACATTAAAGTGACACAAACCACAAATACTGTGAAACATAAATGATGATGTAGATTTTAGAATTAAGTAATCCGACTATTTGACCTTTAAAATGTAACCCTCAAGTATAATGATTGCCTTAGAGCACTTGGCATTATAACAGTAAATGATATAAGACAAGCAAACCATCAGATTAAAGACTTCAAAAGGCACCTGATTCTAAAGCAATGTTTGTGTGAGAAGACATCTGCGGCCTAGAATGATGCAACGTAATGTGCCACATAGAGATAACAGCACATCCAGAACTGAATCCAAGTGATTTGAATGCTCTTCACCTGAAAGGTAGTGGAGCATGCTGGAGCAAAATGCCTGGCTGTGAATGAATCCTGGCTCCACTACTGAATAGCTGTACAACTTGGGAAGGTTACATGTCCCTCTTGTGATGCAGCGTTCTCCTCTGTAAATTGAGATGCTACATCAGGGAAGCACACTAAACCCTCAGGAATGTACACAAGATGCTTTGCATCAGACCCAGGTGAGCAGGTGTAGGGCTGCAAACCAGGAGTCTGCATAAGCCCTAACCTCTGTTTAAAAACAAATTGTATTACTCTCTGCATCTTTAACATTTTATTATACATTTTTGTACCTTTTGCCACTAAGGACATTTGCATCTTCCGACTGAGACTGTAGCTTTTTTCTATCAACAGTAACACTCTGAAGCTTCTCACCAGCAAGCTGCACTAATTTAGAAAATGTAATAAATAATTAGCAATTTGAGAGTGAGAACTCTCCCTGTCTTGCTGCTTTTTGAAAATATTATTTTCTTTTGGTAAATTTGGTAAAGTTGGTAAATTTCTTAAATCTGGCATCTTTAATCATTCAAAGATACAATGTTCAAAAATCCTTTTGACTTTCAATAGACATCAAATCAATGTTATAACTCAATTTTTCTGACACTGAATTTTTCATATTTGTAACTTGGAGAAATGGATTAATCGCTACTGCATTAACTTTAGGGAAAAATCTCATAATTCAAAGGTATTTTTTATTATTCTTGATGGTACTTAAACTCTCCCTATATTTCCATTAAATAGGGCTACTGTTGTAGTTAAAACAACATGCAATAAACTGGAAAAATTAGCTAATAGTTTGAAAAGTGTTTCTAAGATCAGATCTTACTTGTCACCTTAGTAGAGAGTGTCCCAAATTCACAGAGATCATCTTAATTTGAAAAGCAATTAGTTGCCTTGTTAATTAACTCCTAATTTTTCATGGAAACTTAATATATTCTGTATTTTCTGCCAAGATTCTACTCCTCAGTTCTCCTAGGAAGCAACATAATGTACAAATTACATGAAAAGATCTTGAACTAAGGTAGATATAACTTTGAATTGTGACTTCCCTAGTTATTTGGCTGAGTGATACTGGAAAACTTACTCAGACTTACTGATCTTCCTTTTACCCAACAATACAAAAAGGAATAATAGCATCTACCTCATAGGTAGGTGTTTTGCTTTCTTTTAACTTGTTTTATTTTAATTGGTTTTATTTTATTTATTGTTTTGTTTATTTGCTTAAATAAATTCTGTATGCTAAAATTAGTAAATTGTTTTTCAAAGTTCTCAGAAAAAATAATAATGAAAAATAAATGGCAGGTATTATTACTAAATAAGGAAAATTCATCTATTGACATTTTTTTCAAAGCCCAAGAGGAACAAAAGTTAATGTTCAAAGGTCTAGCTTAATCTTTTCCCACCTCGCACAGAAAATCGTGACTAATGTTCAACAAATATTCAGTGTTTTCAGTTTTGTTTTTATTTACTAAATAATTGGGTTTTAAAATTCTTTCTATACTCTGGATACTGCTTTTTTGATTTTTTTAAATGTCTTTTGCATTTACTTGCTTTTGGCATATTGCTTCTCTCTTAGTCATGTATGGCATTTTTGTCACAATAGTATATTATTGTGATGTAACCAAAATTATCAGTCATTTTTCATTAGAGCAGTGGTTTCCATCTCAGACAGGGGTGAATTAGAATTTCCAGGGGCTTTTTCAACATAGATGGTACTGTAGATTCTGACATATGTTCCTAATAGGCAGAGAAGGGGCAGTACACCCACTTAATGAGTATTACTGCCATGCTATTGCAACTGGTACTGATATCACTGACGTGTATTGTAGAATAAAATGATTAAAAATACAGTTACACAATCAAGAACAATAAATTGACTAAAAGAAATTTTTACTTCTGAATCTGAACAAAAGCTTCACATTCATATCAACTGAAGAAGGATGGATACCAATTAAGAATAAAAGCTTAGAACAAAACAGTTTTCATATTTTATCAATAAAGATGATGTCTGACCCCTTGGGGATTTTTCTTTACTGAGGTTAAATATATACAACACAAAACTTAGCATTTTAACCATTTGTAAGTGTACAGTATGGTGACATTAATTATAATATATTCATGCTGTTCTGCAAATGTCACTGCCATTCATGTCCAGAACTTTTTCATCTTCCCAAACTGTAAATCCACAGCCATTAAACAGTACTTTCCCAATTTCCTTCTCCCACCCACCCACAGCCTTTGGCAGCTGTCATTCTACTGTCTATGAATTTGACTACTCTAGAAACCTCATATAAGTGGAGCCATATTTGTCCTTCTGTGGCTGGTTTATTTCATTTATAATGTCTTTTTTTTTTTTTTTTTTTTTTGAGACAGAGTCTCACTTTGTTGTCCAGGCTAGAGTGAGTGCCGTGGCGTCAGCCTAGCTCACAGCAACCTCAAACTCCTGGGCTCGAGTGATCCTTCTGCCTCAGCCTCCCGAGTAGCTGGGACTACAGGCATGTGCCACTATGCCCGGCTAATTTTTTATATATATATATCAGTTGGCCAATTAATTTCTTTCTGTTTATAGTAGAGACGGGGTCTCGCTCTTGCTCAGGCTGGTTTTGAACTCCTGACCTTGAGCAATCCGCCCGCCTCGGCCTCCCAAGAGCTAGGATTATAGGCGTGAGCCACAGCGCCCGGCCTTATAATGTCTTTGATGTTCATCCATAATGTAACATGTATAAGAATTTCCTTCCTTTTAGGGTTGAATAATATTCCATGATATGCGTATACCACATTTTGTTTATCCTATTCATCCACAGATGAACATATGGGCTGTTTTCACTTTTTAGCTATCGCAAATAATACTGCTATGAACGTAGGTATACAAATACCTGTTCGAGTTTTTGCTTTCAATTATTTGGGGTACTTACTAAAGGTGATAATATTAACTGATGTTAACACCTTGGATTGAAAACTGAAGAGAAAAATTACCATTGGATTTTCTTCTTGCCCTCCCTGCAATTAAAATGGCTGATTACTTGATATTAAAGGAAATCAACTTGCTGGAACCAGTTGTGCCATAGATACCTGTATTAAGCCATGTTAAATGTAGATCTTCCCATATTAATCCCTTTGTTTAGTGTCCTTTTGAGACAATCCAAAAATTACTTGAACTTTACATGAGCATTCAAGTTATTGAGCCAGAAACCAAGACTCTAGATGTCTATATAAAACGTCTTGGTCCTAGAAACTTCTCAGGAGACCTCCCTTATTAATAATTGCTCAAAAATGAATCACATATACATGTCCAGGCCATTCATTTGCAAGGATAACAGGACAAGAATGATTGGCTCAGATCGGTCATTTTTTACTACTTGGGAGTAGGGTTTACCCCTCTTGAAGTGCATGACCCTCAAGGATAATAGCTATCTGAATAAAACAGGACTTCTGTTAAGTATAAAGAAGGGAGGATAGTCAACTAGCAGTGTCTGCTACACTCAGACAATGTGAATACATAAAAACCAAAGATACTTCACTTAAATGATCCCAATGTTTCAAATTAAATAGTTTAAAACTTCCTTCACCTAAATTCCATATAATTATATTATTTTCCAACTAATATAGTAAAAACCTACATTAGATATTTTGTCCATCCAGATATAATTACAACTTATATGTTTATTTACTTTTTGGAGGAGTCTACTTTGCTAGAATGTTAACTCCCTAAGGGCAGAGAAACAGTCTATTTTTTTTTGTCTCTATAGTTTCAGCACATAGTAGGAACACCTTATTTATTTTCTTAAAAAGTGAACTTGTAACAAGACCTTAAGCATATTAGATATGCCACTTCAGAGCAGACATGTCATTGTCTTTATTTTTTTAATGTATATTGGATAACTCATTTCAACAATGCTTTTATTATTTACTTACTTATAGCATATTTTTAAATAATGCCCTAAATCTACTATCCATATTTTAAGCTAGTACAGCTTTCTTTATTTATATTTCAAAGTCTCATCTTACTTCACCACTCCTATTTTATGCAATATTCCCTCTGCCCCTTCTTACTGTACATTTTTTAAATTTAACTTTTATCTTTCTGCATTTCATGGTGGACTAAAATAAATTAACTGGCATGCATGGTAGATGAAATCTAACATTATGTTAATTTTCTATAGCAATTGGTATAAAAGCATCGTTCATAATCATGGGCTACTTCTCCGCTTTAAAAATCATCTTTCTTTCAAGCACCACATCGTGGTTGGCTCTGATTCAGTGCTGTTTCCAATAATATTTTTGTTGCTTTAAGTATAAATTGAGAAGAACAGCTTAACTCACTTTCACTGTGATAAAATTCTGGAAAGGGGAAGAGTCCTGGCTTTGAGGCTAAAGGCAGCAATTGAAAATGTTAACCACTAAGGATGTACTACTCCTATCATGTCCTAAGTCCCTTGCTTCCTACAAATATGCTCTGCACTTCATTTCTTCTGGGTTTTTGTCTCACTTTGTTTCCTCTACTTAGATTGTCTTCCTCATATGATCCTCTATTTGAAAAAAAATCTAACCACCCTTTGGTGACAGTCTGAAATTCTTCATCCTTCAGGAAACCTTTTATGCTTTCACCTATGGAAATGTTTCTTTCTTTTGAATCCACAGGGCAATTTGTGCTCTCGTAATTGAATTGATGATTACAGCATATACTTTCATCTCTCTCTCCTCTCTCTCTTTCTCTTGTCTGAAGTGCCTAGTATATTACATTGCAAGAAGTTGGTTTCCTAGAAAGAACTCCTTTCCCTAGACTGAACAAAACACTGATAGATTGAAGGGGGAGGCTTCCACCGAGTTCACCATAGTCCTGGATAAACGAGTCCCTGTTAGCCGCATCACAACAAGTCTATGTATTCCCTCCAGGGCATATCTCATCAAAACCACACAGCCTAGGGGCAGAGGGTAGGATCCTTGTGTGTCTCAGTTGCTGCTTGTGGGACATTCTTCTGTCTCCTTTATCACCCAGTCCCAATTCCTCTGAACTAAATTCCACTACATTTCCTTATTATAGTCATCTACATACTTTTTGACTAGTCCCCTTTATTAATGGAATACTTTGACATTTGACTTATTTTTTTTCTCCATCACAATATACCCTAATTAGCATAAGTGGTGATACAAAAATCTACAGGGACATTCTAATCACAGCAGCATTTGACAGTCAGTCACTCTCTTTTATCAATCTTGTCTTTACATGGCACACAGACCTTGCATTTTCCTGGATCCCTGCTACCTTATGGCAGTAACTTCTCAGCATCCTTTGATGGATCCCCTTTTCTTCCTGATAGTGTTGAAGTTACCAAGAGTTAGTCTTTGGACTTGTCTGCCAACCCCATTATCTAGGGGATTTTGATCTTGGTCCAGGATTTTTCTCTCAAGTCTAGACCAGCATTTGCCACTGCCCTACCAAGAACTATATGTATGTGTTGAGAAAGCTTCCCAAATATAAAATCTCCATAAATAAACTCTTGGTGGCTGCCATCACAGTATCTGGGGGAGGTATAGGAATTTGTTCAAAATAAAAACCTTCATGATATTTTTGATTTTCCCTAATGTGCCATGTAGAATTCTTCAACAAATCCTTTTGTTTCTACTTTTTGTCTCCCTTCTCACCATCTCCACAGCCCGCCCCGCATGGTTCAAGCCACCATCAAATCTTGTCTCATGAGTAATGCATTAGACTCTGCCTTTACTCTTGTCCCAAAATACTGTGTTACTCATTCCCAACTTCCACCCTACAGGCATCTAGAATGATCTTTTTTTTTTTATTTAAACTTTTTTTTCTTTTTTTTTTTTTTTTTTTTTTTTTTGAGACAGAGTCTCACTTTGTTGCCCAGGCTAGAGTGAGTGCCGTGGCGTCAGCCTAGCTCACAGCAACCTCAAACTCCTGGGCTCGAGTGATCCTTCTGCCTCAGCCTCCCTAGTAGCTGGGACTACAGGCATGCGCCACCATGCCCGGCTAATTTTTTTTTTATATATATATCAGTTGGCCAATTAATTTCTTTCTATTTATAGTAGAGACGGGGTCTCGCTCTTGCTCAGGCTGGTTTTGAACTCCTGACCTTGAGCAATCCGCCCGCCTCGGCCTCCCAAGAGCTAGGATTATAGGCGTGAGCCACAGCGCCCGGCCTAGAATGATCTTTTTAAATTGGAATCTGTCATAGCTCTGGTCAAAACCATTCAACACACCTAGAACAAATCCCATATTCTAGCTCCAGGCTACATTTCCAATCTCATCCCCAGTCAACCTTTTTTAGTTGCACTGGCCCTCAAGGTCCCTCTAGCTCTAGGGGCTTTATAAAAAATGCCCAGAATGCACCTCTCCTAAGAATCCATAAGTCTTGCTCTTTTCCTTTATGCAGATTACTGTTTAAATTTTACATAAAAGATCTCAGAGAGATCTCAGAGAGATCTTTTATGACCTTTTAATCTAAAGTAGTACCACTCTTTTTTCTCTCCTTATCAAGCTTTTCTTTTTCCTTAGTATTTATTGCTACATAACTTACTGATCTAATTGTTTCTTCCACTAGTTTGTATATGTTACTAGGATGAGACCTTGTGTTTTTGTTTGTTTATTTGTTTTAGTTGCTGTACATCTAACTTCTAGAACAGTGCCTATCACATTATAAACACTCAAAAATATTTGACTAAATGATTGCATTAAATCAATCAAATGGCACTAAAATACAAAATAATATAAATATCAGCTACAAAGAATTGCTACTTATAAATCATAATATAAATTGGACATAGTGTGAGTGACAAATCTGTGGACTGCTTTTAATTATAACTGGTGATTCGGATCAGGAGTCAGTAATTGGCATCATGGAAGAGCTATTTTGCAAGCAAACACACAGGCTTTATTTGCTTAGGTTGAAATTTCTTTTTCTTACTGAAAGTATTTGATAAGTGATCAAACTACATGTAAGAAGAGCTCTAATCATGGTACTCCTTGTAATAGGTAAGAAAAGCAATTACTCATTTGCAAAACTAGAGGTAATCAAAAGCTAGATTTGCCAGAGATGTTTAGGTTTGTACATTTATAGCTATTTAAAAAATTGATTATTAAAATAATGTCCAAAAACTAACTCTGCAATTGAGAATCCAAAGACTAAAAGTAAATTGCAGTATTTTAAAATTTATTTCTTAGTAATAAAACTACTGCAACTCTGTATAGTGTCAACCATCTTAAAATCTTTAAACATATTTGTTAATAACTAAAGAAAAATTGAAAATTATCAACTCTAGTCTTAGATATTGTATTTTAAAAAATTCTTAGTAGAAAAGTCAAAGTTTTCTGATATATTACTTTTTTCTTATACTTTTGGTATAGTACTAAAATTAGTAGTGTTGTTTTTATACACATTTAACCAGCATTTAAAATTCAAAAACTTATTGCAGAAAAAAGTCATTGTATAATTAATTACATTATTGCTTCTATTAGAAGAGGTAACTTCATATTTATCATTAGAAATTTCATTTTGAGAATTTTTTTAGTTATTCTGAATTAAACCTACTGGAAGCATAAAAGCCTACCAGGAAAATATATACATTTTAATATCTGACTCGATATAAAACATCATATTTAATTCCCATTTTTATAGTAAAAATAAAACAAAAAGTTGCTTACTATTCACCTTATATAATTCATCTGTATTTAGTTTGGATAATTAAACTCATATATCGCCAAGTTTCAGGCTTTTGTTTACACAACATGAATAAGTATGCAGTTAATGCAAACTAGAGAGTTATAGTTTGTCTGTAAAACCTGAGCTCTTTGTTTTTACTTTAGTTCTATCTTATAAAACATTTTATCATACCTTAACTCTGAGCACAGAAGCAAACATTCTTGCATCTTCAGATACACCTCCAATGTAGAATTTTTTCTGAAACACTGGGGGATGATCATTTTCATCCTGAATTTCAATGTATACTTTAGCTGTATTGCCTAGAGGACAAGAAATAATACAATTTTTTGTTGGTGGTTACTCACTGGGGAAAAAAATTCACTGAAGTAAATGCTTAACCTCCTTTCTTTTTTGAAGAAATAGAAATAACTTAAATCAGAAAGTCATTCCTCGATGGTATACCAAATACCCCCAAATTCAGAGGACACCGATAATGATATTTCTGGTATAAAAATGTTAAGTAACTGCTATTTCTTTTAATTACATTGTCCTGGTAATTCATTTTACTTGATTTAATTTGGCACTAAAATATTGTATTCTCCTGATTTTAATGAAACAACTCAACCCTTCATGTTCACAAACACTTACTTCACAATCATTACCAGTTATACCAAAGTAACACAAATATATAAACTCTTTATGAAATAATAAAAAATTCCATAAACTAAAAATACATATGTATATTTATTCTTCAATATAATACCAGCAATGATATTTCTTTAGCTGAAAAATGTTCTATAATATTTTTTATTTTAAGATTAAAAGTGACAATGGCTGAGGGAGGTGTTTGTTTCCACAAATGGAAAACAAGTTTTATCAGGCTCTGGAGACTGTCAATGTTAGAGGCTAACATTCTTTGAAAAAAAAAGTAGCTGGACATATGATTATCAAATGCCTCAATAAATGCTTCATTTTGACATTTAAATTACAATGGGTATACCATATAGAATAAATCAAATATTAAAACCTCCCTCAAATTATTACACCTTTATAGTCACTAGTCCAATAATGGTCACTAGCCCAATAATGACCTTTTTACAGAGACTTTAATGTATAAAACTAACTTACAAGCCAAATAAAAGGGAAATGTGAGCTTATTCATTTTGAAAAAAAAAAAAAAGATTCAAGTAAGTATTCTAATGTATTAGCTAATAAGTAAACTTTTCTGATGTATTTTGATTATGAGCAAACATAGGGCAATTAACATACAAACTATCAGGGACATGTTTATTTTGGTGTTTTACTTGTGTTTAATGCTCCCCTCAAACTTTATCTAATTAGCACCAACCTACTGGCATAGGGTGTACTTTACCGGTATACTATATGTCTATGTTGATTGAATAACTGAATGAATTAGTTGGCCTCATATTAGTAAGAACTTAAAAATAGGATGCTTTTTGCTTGCATTGGGAAAGGTCATAGAGAAATGAGAGTTAACCCCCAAATTTTGCTCATATCCTGCTGCTACCCATTTAGTTTTCCTATTATTTGCCTCTTTCCTATAATTGCTGACCTGGAAGAACTAGAATTAAGAGGAAAACTGTGCTAGGTCAACAGAGATGAGTACCAGTAGAGAAGTACAAATAATGGCAGATTATGCTTCTCTATCCTACAGTGCCAGGGCTCTGACTTGTACCCAACTTGCCACTAATTAAAGTTCATGCAAAATAAAGCCCAGTTTTATCTTACTAAGACTATTTGTATATCTGGAATCAAAGGACCTAACAGCTCTAAATTTAAGATTTGTAAAAAGGAATTTCAAATATATCACCTTTCTAATAACTTATTTCCTTTGTCTTTCATTCAGCAATATGTAAAATTCAAATCTGCAATCCTTTATCAGAAATCTAAGAATGATAGAGGTCTCAGAAAATATAATGACATAATTCTTTTTCATTAAATGAGGTAAGGCATTTAAAATGTAATCAAATTAATTTGCAAAGAACAATAACTTGGCCATTATCTTCTTCTCTTATCTACCAATCCAAACTTCATATCTGGATGGTCACCAAATTCTATATATCTGCCTCATAAACAATTAAATAAATGCATAATATATATTTCTTGTGTCATTTTTCTCTCAACCCCACAGTTGCCCATAAACTCAAGTCTCTTGGTGTCTTGCCTGTGTGACTAACATCATCTGTTCTCTTGTTATGTCTTTCCAATGTGGCCTGCTTTCTGATATCACAGTGACATTAAAAAATACACCTATAATGCGTTAAATCAGTATTAAACCATCCATTGTCCATATATACATTTTATCATTTATTCAAACATTCAATATAACTGTAGAGATATTTTCATGTGTTAGCTACTATAATTACTACTATGTACAATGAAACATTAAATATATAATTTTAAAAACAAATAATTTATATCAAACAATTTAGCATGGAACACAAGGTTATTAATAATCTAGCATGGTTATTTGGTTTTATTTTACTCCCATCTGAACTTTAATACCTTTGACAAATAACATCAGCAATTTTGTGGATACGACTATGTGTATATATACACCACCATTCTACTTCCCTACACATGCGTGAGCATAAAACAACAAACGCTACACCAGTCATATCTGAGGCCATTCCTTCTGACACCATGTACTTTTACAGGGTCATTGTGTGCTCCGTTCTTTGTCCAGTATGGCATTACTTTTCTTATCAGGCCTGCAAAATCCTGAAGAATAAGAAGTGTATCATAGAACAAACATGTGAGCTCTATTACAGGCACAACTTTAAGGAACTCATGATCAGGAGTTATCAGATTATTCTTCTCTTTCAAATGATACATTAATCTATTTTTTTTTTTGAAATTGAGAATTTTTGATGGCTGTGCTAGATTATTCGCTAATATAGCTTAGATATTTATAACCTCCAAACCTCATGTTGAAATTTGATGCCCAATATTGGTAATGGGGCCTGTTTGGGTTGTGGGGAACAGATGGATCCTTCATGAATGGCTTGGTGCCATACTCAGGGGAGTGAGTGAATGCTTTCTCTCAGTCCCCAGAGAGCTGCTTGTTGAAAAGAGCCTGGTATCTCCTCTTTCTATCATGTTCTTCCACAAAATTTGGGTTCTGATTATTTCAAGGCAGAAACTTGGGAGCAACTCTGATTTAAATTCCTTTAAGGGAGTCTACTTTTTATCTCCTTGATTATTTGCAAAAATTTTTTTTTTTTTTTTGGCTCATATTGTATCTTTTATTGAAGGTAGATAGCAAATACATGACAAAAGGGAAAGAAGGAAAAAAAAGGAGTATTGATCAAATGAATAGGAAAATATTGCGAGCAGGGCAACGCGAGTGCCTAGTGTCCTGCTAGCCTCCCAGTCACCCTTCTGGTTCATCCAAACAATGCAAGTATTGGAAGGAGAACCACAGGGAGTTAAGGAAATTACAAACTGAGTAAGTGTTCTGATTAACAGACATTATAATTTTTCTATGCTCCTTGGAGCCCAAGGCCTCATTTTCCCCCTTTATTGAAAATCATTTTCTCAATTTTATACAACACATCTTTTTCTTTGGTTAGCACTGTTAGCTTCAGTAAGTCAAATTTCCAGAAGTGACCCCTGATGTGTGGAAATGTAATATACGTTAAGATATAAATATCTTAAGATTTGTTAGTTTAATGAAGAAAATAGAACTTCTAAGTATTTCAAGCTCAGAAAAGGACATAAGACTTAGTATAGACACCATGGTGAATAGCACTTCTGTTGTATTTTAGACATTTTAAACATGGCAAAAGGAGTTCAGAGAAGTAAATGATGTTCAAATGCCATAACATTAACGTGACTCTTTTCCAAGACAAAAAAAGTAAGTTGGAGTTTTTTCTTCCTTAGCTTTTAATAATAATCAATACTGTGGTCAGTTTTATCCTCATAGGGAACCCCTATTATACATAAGATGATCTATTTCTTTTATCAGCATGACAAACCTAGTGGTTACATTGAACTGGATTCTCAAAAAAAAAAAAAAAAAAAAAAAGCCCTGCTGAATAACAAGCCAGGAAGTTAAAACAATGTTCACAACTCTGATCAATTTAACTACTTTAGACCCACTTTTAGAAGTCACAACTGCAGCAGGTAAGGGGAAGATGATGCTATCAGAATTTAGTAGGTAGAGGCAAGAGATGCTGAGAAACATTCTGTGATTAAAAAACAAAAAAACAAAAAAAACAGTACACCCTTCCCCCCAAAATATTTTTTTCAGCCCAAACTGTCAATAATGATGAGGCTGAGAAACTTCAAGTTAAAAGAGAAAGCAGAATTAGAGGCGTTAAAAAAAAATCGCAAAGTTTGTGTAAATATATAGTAATGCCCTCTCCTGAATCCATCTGCATGCATATGCTTTTAGTGTGGCACTTACCAAAAAGTCCTGCAATTATTTGATCATATATTGGTCACACTGATTTTGACTGTGTTCTTTAAAGTCAGGGATTCAATCCTGTGCACCTGCATTCCTGTCACTGCCTGCTGGCCTCTGTTCCTGATATCCCCTCCATCTGGAATGCTCTTAAATTCAACCATATCTCTAGTTATTGCTGGTGTATATACATCAAAGAAATATTTGTTGTCATACTTGGGACTGTAAGATCTCAGTCTAATTAGAAAACATATACTATACTAGACTATAAGACCTTGAAGGTAAAGACTGTGTTTTTCTTATTGTTATGCATCCTTCATGAAATAACATGTTAAATGTTTTCTTATATCATAATGATGATAAATGATTTATAGATTATCCAAATCATCTTATTGTAGAGAATTTTTAAAATGTTTTGAATACTGAATTCACAATTGTTACTTTGCTGGTAGAAATAAATTAAAGCCAATTTCTTACTTAAAAATAATTATGCTATTTTTCTCTATTTTTGTATTTGCTTTACTGGTCAATTAATTCAAGAAGCATTGTGACTTCCACATAGTAGGTAGTCAATAAATGTTAAATTATACTGTAGTTGCTACTACTCCTCTACCCTAAGAGTAGTCATTAAATAAAATGAATTGCTCTATTTATTCCCATACATTAAATGAAATAATAGATTTTTAAGCTTTTAAAAGTCATAGTAAAAAAACAACTGCAAGTTGTTGCGATTGAGAGTAATCTCTTAAAGATAACAGATTTTTCTAAAAAGTTCAATAATACAAAAATATTGACTATGAAACCATTTAATAATTCTAATGGGATATATGAAACATCTTGAAGATTCTTGATTTTTATACTATTGTTAATTTCTTCTGTGCTCCTCTGCCCCATTTTATATTCTAGATAATGACTAGTTCTATAGACATGATAATGTTTAAGAACAAAAGGATTATCTGAGATAAGCACTTAATCTGATCTTACTAAGGGGTTTATAGATAGCTATTCATTTAAAAAAAGTAGAATTCAAGAGAAAAGAAAGCATATGGGAAAAATATGTTATAGTATGTTCATTAGAAGGAATTAATAGGAATATAAAATATTAATAGTTACAAAATATTTGGAAAATAAATTATTGTGTATATTAGGATGAGAAAACTCACTGGTTCTTATTTCTTAGCTTTCGCTTTGCAGGGATTTTACTTAGTTATGTTCATATACACTTTATTTTGAGTAGCTAGGCAGCAAAAGAGATAGAATCTTTTGAGCTTCATTTCAATAGTCTTCTAATTTAGCTTTGATGTTGATTTAATTAGCCTTTGCAAGATTTTAATTGCTTGTATCTAAAACATACATTTTGTGTATGCATTTGGTTAAAAGGTTAATAATTGAATTAAGAAAATAAATGCATGTAACTACTGGCTCCAAAAACTGACATTCAGATTACTATAATATCTAATACTTGATTTTTAGATAAGTCTTTTAATGAAGAAAACAGTAACACATTTTTACTACTACAGCCCTTTCTTGGTACCCCTGGGGGATTGATTCCAGGATTCCCCATCCCATACACAGATACCAAAATTCAGTGATGTTCAAGATTCTTATATAGAATAGTACATTTTTTGCATATAACCTACACACATCCTCTCTTATATTTTACATAATCTCTAAATTAACTTGTAATATCTAATATGTTCCAAATGCTATGCAAATGTTGTTATATTGTATTGTTTAGGAAATAATGACAAGAAAAAAGTGGGTACAAGTTCAGTACAGACACAACCATCCTTATTTTTATGAAAGGATTTTTATAAATCTTTGGTTTGCTGAATCCAGGGATGCAAAACCCATGGATATGGAGGGCCTACTGTGTAATGATGAGGAGATAATCAAAAGAGTAATATCCTAAATATTAATTACATTTGGCTTTCAGTCCATTTTAATATTTTTCTTCCTGGAAAAAATCATGAGCTAAATTTTTCTGCAAACAGTAATCATCAAAACAGGAGTTAAATATGCAATATTGTTCATTTTCATTGGTATCACCAGTATTTTCTCATTTCTGTGAGATCAAACTGATACATTTAGAAGCAAAAGAAAGATTGTGTCTTTTAGTTCAGTCCTCTTCTATTCAGAAAAATGATAGCATTTTAAAGTATGTGTATTTATTGAATTCCAGCTTTTTCCACAAAGCAGTTTAATACAGGATCCATAAGGATTAGCAAAGTTTCTATAGTTGTAATCTGGGCAATGAAAATTGAAGCACAAGCTTTGGAGCCAGAGCATGGATCTAAAACTAATAATGACCTAAATGATCTAAATGACCTCTGAATTCTTTGACCTATAATTAAAAGTATATTTTAATCCCCAAAGCTGTTTTATTTAAATAAAAGCAACAATGATAGCTAAATTTGCTAAATAAATAAATAAGCAACCAAAAACAAAAAAAACAAACCAAGAAACAAACAGATTGCCCTGGAAATGCAAATTACTAAGCACTTGAAAAGACAGATGGACTATAGTTACTAATGTCACATGAGCAGTCTTAAATTGTCACATGTGCACCTAAGTACAGACACACACAAAGAACAGAAAATAACACTATGTTCTTCTTTATTGAGAATATAAAGAAGTTGTATCTGAAAGATTAGAGAAGAATCCATTGAGAAAAAAATTAACCAGTCAAATATGGATTGCCATATTTTATGGAAGGAATGGCAGGTGCATTACTCTTTTTTAAATATTTTCTTTACATTAGTCCTTGTACTAGCTCCTTTATTTACAATATTTAAACAAACTCATAAAGTAAATACTTATTTCTGTTTTTCTGATAAAGAGATTGAGGCTCAAACAGATAAATAACCATTACATAAAAGCGCCAGACTTCATTCCCAGGGATAGTTTAAATTCATGCCAATGTCTCTCTCCCTACCAAAAATAAGATTTGTAATAACAAGAAAGTTAATATTCATTAGACACTAGAAAGCACTTTTCTCTATCTCCTAGAATACAAGCAAGCAAATAATAGACACTGCTAAGAACTGTTGAATAAAAAGATATGTCTATTTGCAAGGGCAGACAAGGACAGCCTCTCCTTCTATATTTGGGTATCATCCTAAAAGTTATTACTAATGATTAATGAATTTATAAATGTTTATGGAATTATTGAAGGAGGAAAATATAGCATTTCAAATAATATGGTTAATTATTTTATAGCAGCTCAGATAGGAGCCCCTGTCCCTGGAGCCCATTCTACTAAGTGAAGTATCACAAGAATGGAAAAACAAGCACCACATGTACTCACCATCAAATTGGTACTAATTGATCAACACTCACGTGCACATATGGTAGTAATATTCATCAGGTGTCAGGCAGGTGGGAGGGGGGAGGAAAGGAAAGGTATGTTCACACTTAATCAGTGCAGTGCACACTGTCTGGGGAATGGACAGACTGTAGTTCTGACTCAGGCAGGGCAAAGGCAATATATGCAACCTAAACATTTGGACCTCCATAAAATTCTGAAACAAGTGTGTATATATATATATATATATACACACATACACAATATATATATATATATATATATAGGTATACACACACACACATATATACTAAAGGACCTCAGATTAGTTTCCTATTACTTCTGTAATGAATTACTACAAAATCAATCACAATTGTGATTACAATTCTCAAGTACTCTGTGAGGTGTAGACGTATTTACCCTACTAGAAAGGTGAGGATTCTAAAGCTTAGAGAAGTTAGTAAAGGTCAGAACTGGTTATGGAGTCCAGGCCTGTCTGATACCAAAGTCAAGGATCTTAAACAATTTATTACGTAAAATTTTTAGGTATCTGCCTATTCTCTGTTGTCCTAGTAAGGTAATTTTAAATGGGAACAATTTAATTGTTCTGTCATCTAAGTTATAGAAATTTCCCCAATATAGATTTTCTATAAAATCTCCCCTTTACTGTGTGTCCTTTAAATCCATGCACATCTTGGAATTTATGGACTATCATCTAATAGGAGTTGCCATGAAAAAAAAAAAAAAATGGAGCCACTGGACTGGTTAGAGTATTTAACTTTTTCATGTGCTTTAATAAAACATAAACATAGCGATCTCTATCAAGAAAGCTTGATGGCAAGCATATGCTGTAAATAAATAACTGGTAACAGACTTTCAAAATTAAAAGTGACAGCATTTAAAATAATGATTTCCTTTAAATTGCTGTCTGTAATTATTTTTAAGATATTACATGGGGGACTAATTAGGTATAAGACACCAACAGGGATAAAAACAGGAACAAGATTGATTAATTGAACTTACAAAAGTTCCTGGGAATAAAAAATGAATTAAATTTGGAAGAACTGACTACTAACTAGACTTGTGTTTTGTATAATGATTACAAAGAATGACAAGCTAAATTTATGTTTCTTTTCTCTGAATCATAAAATTCTTAGTTTCTGCTTTTGAATTGATATAATATATAAATTAAGTTGAAATGCAAGTCTCATAAAAATGTAAACATTAACAAAATCAAGGAATGTTTAAGAATAAATTAAATTTAAAAATTATTTCTATTGTGCAGATAAAATCGAGGAATCCTTTACCTACTCAATTTCCCTGTTTTCTTCCACATAGATGCTGTTTTTAGTATTTATTTGGCACTAACTATAGTCAATGTGAGGCCCAATTAAGTGCCACCCGCCATATTTTCTTTACTCATACATTTTCTTTAGTATCTGCAACATTTGATGTTTTAGCCATTCTATACTTTTTTGAAACCCTCCTCTCCTGTGGCTACCAGGCCATCACTACACAAATTTTACTTTTCTCCTCTGAGCTCTTCAATGACTATTCTTTTTTTCTCCATTCATAAACGAAAGAGCCTTTCTAAAGTTCAGTCTTTTGCTCTTCTTTCTGGCCAGTCTCATAGAGAGACAAAGCCAGTTGGGCCCTGGAGGCACATGCAATACTTTTCTTTTGACAGTTTACCTAGGTCACTGGATCTGAGTTAGCTCTGTGTATCCAAACAGCACTTCTCCCTGATACAAGCTGCTGAGCTTCACTGGCTCCCTTCTTTTAAAGGGATCATCACCTTAGTCAGGAAGTCCCAACTGTTGCATGATGGAGAGATTTTTCTTATTTCCATATTCCCTTTAATTATGTAGAGTAGTACTATTTCTGGTCCCTGATTTTGAGCCCTTTCTATGGTGTGTTTAGGTAGGTGCACTTTAAGTTCTTTTCTCTGTGGATTATACAGGCTCAAAAGATACTTTCTTTGTTAATGTTCTTTTGACTGGTTTTCCCAATTAAGTCTCGTTTTACATTTATGTCATGTGAAGCTATTGACCCCATGCATAACAATCCTTTGACTTAAGTATTCATTCCATATGACTTTTTTCAAAATCTATATGTCAGTCTCAAATATTCTTTGGAAGTTTACTTTCTTGTTTCCAATTAGTTTTCAAATCTAATTCATGTCACCCAAGATCAAAAGTACAAAATCATCCTTGATTTATTACATTTTCTTTATGACTAGTATTGAGTCTTATCAACTTTTCTTTTCCATATGTCCCACATTTTCCTTGTCTCACTGTATCAATACTAGTTTGGATTTGGCCTATTCATCTTGGCATTCATTCTTTCACTCTCTAAATTATGCTATATGCTGAGCTAATTTTCTCATGTTACTTCTCCATCAAAACAAAGAAAACATCTATATGAAGTTATTTTCTGTATCAGTATTTAAAATAGTTAAGAAAAACAAAAATACAAAATTACAGAGAACATGGTATATATTCAGATTTCCAATTTATCTTTCCAGATATCTTATTTTAGTAGATTTGGGGAAAGAAAGCATAAAAATATGTATTTATAAACAAACATCTCAAGTGATCATTATCAGTTAGTTCAAAGACCACATTTCAAGAATTACTGCTTTATGATTTTTTTTACTTATCTACTTCTTATTTCTTTCCTTTTGTTAACACTATGGTATTCACTATCCTCCAAAGCCCCCTTAAAAATTCTCTCCCCTAAGTTTTCCTTTCTAATTCTCTCCCTCAATTCTTTCTCCTTACCGCTTCCACCTACTCTAATCAGAATGAATCAACATAAACAAAAGTAGTTATTGCTTCAAGTAAAGTTTCCATTTCCCATCTCAATTAAGAAACTACATATGTACATAGTCCAGTGCAGCAAGCTACTCTTTTTAATCTCAAGTCTCGCATCTATGCCTCTCATGTATCACTTAGCCATGTATTCCTCCATGCTACTTGTTATTTTTATAATTGTGTCATGCTTCCTACACCAGAATATAAACATATTGAAGACAATGATCTCATCTTGTAAATACTTATCACTTTATAACACTTAGAAAAATATTTGTGACTAGCAAGTATTCAACATATGTTTGGTAATTTAATATTTTCTTTATGATCCCTGTGGTATGAAAATAATGTTTTAGGAGCGATATGACCTGAAACAGAACCACATTAAAATGCCTCAAAAATAAAAGGAGCCTAGTTGTTGCAAGTAAAATAATAACTTAAAAAGTATTAGTCTCTTTGAAAGTTTATACATATACTTGTGGGTGTGTGTGTACATACACACATAACCATAATAACTGCCTTGTTTCTCATATAAAGTATTGTAACCGTATGTAATTGAAATTAAGAATATTAGCATTAATTAAAGACTATCAGCAATGGCAAGAGGACAGAAAAGCCTTTACCAATCTATATAATGTAATCAAAGATAATATTTCATTTTCAGGCTCAAAAGTGCATAGTCCCAGTCACTTTTCCTCTGTATATGTATTTACCACTTTTTTTCTTGGAATGCATTCGATTCTTTTATTTGCCCATGTATACAGAATTTTATCATCATTTCATATGTTTAACCCATAAAATGTTTTCATAAATCTGATAGAATTTACAATTCTCTGAGATGAATTATAATATTATTATGTTATTAATTAGTCCAAGTCAAAAGTACACTCATTTTGGCCAAAGCCAATCATAACAGGATATGAGAAATTATAATATGGTCTTTTAAATGCATAATAAATATTAAAAAGGTAAAATTAAATAGAACAATAGACAATATGACAGCATTTCTTTGATAGAAAACATTAAAGCACAGCATCAATCATAATCTACTAAACAAATTTTGTATTGTGCAAAGAAGTATTCACTTTTTTTAACTACATATTTTCATCTCCATTCTGTTATCTACTCTATTCTCTTTCAGCATCTATCGTCTTTGGGGCCACACACTCAGCGCCTGTGTTTCTGTGATCTGGGGCAAGACCAAATTGAAAAATAGGATACTACTTTGAGAAAAACTCACAGGCCACATGCATTTGTTTCCAGGTGGCTGGGACAATGAATGATTAAGGAAAGTTTCAAAAAAGGAGGAATTTTAAACTGAGCCTCTTAGAATAATTAAGAGTTGATCTGGAAAACAATTAAAGAAGGACAGTTTCAAAAGACAGAACAGTACAAGCAAAGACATTAAAGTGTAAATATCCCTCGATATTAAGTGAAAAGAACTCAATCAATAGGGAAATTAAGAAAAGCGATGGCCTAGGAACTGGGCCTAGTGGAACAGGGAGGCCAACTGAAGTAGAGACAATAAAACCTTCTGAAGGTTTACTCCTATTTATATTTCTTCTATATGCTACTTTTCCCCGTATTTCTTTTTTTATTTAATCATACGATGAATTTATTTTTGCCTAATTGAGAAGCTTTTTCTTTTCTTAACAGTAATCAATCAGTAAGTGCTGCTGTTTGTTAAAGCTGTTCAAAATAAAATACTTAGAAAAAAAATATTCAGTATTTCCCATAAGGAGTAAAAATAAATAAAAATCAATCTAATAGCTGCACTATATCTTTAGCAAATTATTAAAAAGACAATTCCTACCTTACTTTATAATGAAGACCTGACCTTGATTATATAAGAACTGTGGATGGCGAATGCCTGCACACATAATCAATAATGAATAATTAATATGATTTAGCAGGAAGTCCCCATTTTCCCCATATTTACAATTGCTAAATACATTTTATGCTTATGTTACCTATTAGTTGCTTCAGTTTCTGTTTCCTAAAATATTGATATTTATGTAATATATATGATTTAACAGATTTCAGTTTTTCAATAAATACTTTCATTTGCATTTAATAGGGCTTAGTTTGACTCTATTGAAATAAAAGTTTTTCTGAAGCAAGAGGCATAGAACTTTTATTGTATAGTTCTGGGACCTTGTGTTATTAATCAAATGATTGGTGCTCTCTGAAAATATAAGTTTGCAAAAATATTTGGGATCAATGAACAGTCTCCATTTTGAATCCAAATTAAAATTTAGAATAAAGAGGCTTAGGAAAAAATTTAAATTATTAATTATATTAATTATAAATTAAGTTCCAAAGAACGAAGAAAGTTGTTTCTCCTGTGATTAGGTTCAGTCTTAGTTATAAGTAAGAACCATTTTATGCATTCTTACCTGCTTAAATACTTTAATTTTAATTGCTCTTGAAAGGAATATAAAATATCTTTCTCATGAAACTAATTTTTCTTCATATTGTATATGCAAAATATACATTATAATCTATACTTTAATTTAGAAAGGCTGATCACATGTCATTGCCATCAGTTCAACAAACTGATTTTGGGGGATATAGAAGAGCATTGCCTCAAGGCATTTGGTTTCAGAAATGTATTAATAAAATTCCATATCCATCTTTAAATCATATTTCCAAGAAACTCTATTTTTCATAATGCAATTGGTTTTGTGGACAGATAATTTTATGCCATAAATCTACTGGAATCAATTTTTATTTTATTGAAAATATATTTCCAACTGTGTATTTATATAAGATGCCTAAAATTTTTGAGACAAAAATACCGTAAATGACATTATGGTATTAATTTCATAAACTAATGTTCAAGTTTTAAAGTAATAAATTATTAGTAGAGTTTCTAAAACTGTGGCCATATGTTTATAGCATAAATATAAGGCCCTGAGCACACCTAGGATTTTAGGACTGAAAAAATAACATGCGACATGCTACAATATTGTTACTCAAGTTATATTAGGAATGCTTTTGTAAGTCAGTCAATCACTGGTAAAGAGTCATTAGCATCATTTGTCACCTTCTGTTTGAAATAAGAAAAGCCAAAAAAAGTAAAAGATGTTACAAGCTCGTAAGGTACCCTAAAGCAAAACCATAAAATGAAATCAGAACATTGCAGTTGTTTTGTCACCAATTTAAGGTTTGTCTTAATTGTCCTGTAATTTATTCCTGATTGAAAGTCTAGTTATTGAATCAAAGTGCAATGATATATTTATATAAAGCAATGGTTTTCTTTTTCCACTTTTAAAGATAGTTATAATTTTACCATAAAACAAAAATTGCCCTTTTAATTATGGAATTACATAAATCAAACTAAGCTATAAAGTTGCAAGTCATTGCTTTCATTCTACATAAAATAAAAGAATAGTAATGACTTTGTGGTAGAAATATTGATATAAATTCATATAGAAGTTTTCCTGGACACAGTCTCCTTGAAGCTTCTTTGAAATCAAAAAAACATTCTATCCTGAAAACCCAGGAAAGATTGAGTTGATCTGGGAAGATAGAGAATATGGACAGGGACAAAAGATTACTCATAATTTTGAAATAACGTATCAGTTGGAATGCTGGAATTGAACTGGATTGAAAGACACCCAACTGGTGTTCACTGAAGAACTTTTTGCTTGCTAGCAGATGGGGATAAATTCCCACACATTTGGTCACAGAAGTCTTCTGTGTTGAACATTGCTGAGTGAGAAAATTTAAATAAAAACACGTTGAGTTTGTTTTTTCTACGGAAAGAGGAGGAAACAATGGTAAAGTAAGTAGGAAAGTGCCTATTAACTGTTGTGAAATGGTTGATTACTCTTTGGGTTATACCCGTGTTTACATTTTGATTTATTCCAGCTTGTCATTTTAGTAGGAATTGATCAGTCCATCTCCAGTTTCTGTCATTGGCAGGGCCACCACTCCTGCAGGTGATCCTACTAAACAGGATGTTAAGAAAACTAGCATTCATATGTGTCTCAAATCTCGACCTTGGGTTAAAGTCACAGGTTCCTTGCCTGAATAATTTTAAGAGCACAAGCTTATCTAGATATATGGAATCTGCTCCAGCCATGGAATAGCTTGTTGCTCCATCTTTTTTACTCTAGATTTGTCTAATAGGTCTCAAATATACATTCACTTTGCCCTACAAACACAAAGATACACACAGTCTTTTTATAGTAGTTGCCAACATTAAACTTGAGAAGGAAAAGCACGTATTCTGCCCCTTTTATGGGGATAAGTGTCATGGAAGAGAATTCAAGTACAACTTTGCAACTGCTTTTTTTCCTAAAAGGAACACTTCATACAAAATCATTTCTAAATTTCCATTCTCTTTGCCATTTTTAATTCTACTTGACAGTAAGGGCTTTTCTAGTGTAAACTCTTTGTTTTTAATATCTTTGACAATGTGCATCTGTTTTGCATATCTCTTTGCAATTTTAGGTGAGTTGTCAAAACTTCCAATTTAACACTTATTTTTTCATCACTTCTGCTATCTGCATACTCCATTTGGAATTGTCCTTTCAAAATTTTTCTACTCATTCTTCAGGATACAGTTAAAAACATCATTTGAAAAACTTTTTCTGAATACTCATATATTAGACACTTACTATTCTGTACTATGTTGCACCATTTTCTACTACCAGTCATCACTCTTTTAATAATGTTGACTTTACATTGTCACTATTTGTGTGTCCCTCATGTCTTGAACCAAGGGGTCTTGAAGGTAGGAATTTGGTTTCATTATTTCTGTGTCCTAAAATCCTCTTACAGTGCCTGGAATATTATAAATTATAAATAGCTATCAAGATCATGGATGGTGTAGCAACCACAAAAACAAAAGAAAACAAACCTCTGCAGTAATTAGTGGCATGCTGAGCTTAAAGTTTATTGTCTAAAGAGAGAGAGATAGATACTATATTTGTAACTTACTAGGATACAATTTTTATCTTTATTACTTTTAACAGTGGGCTAATGAACTAGTAGACAAAATTACTTAAACTTTTTCTTTATATTTATTTTTTAATTATTGAGAAAATTTGCTCTTTAAAAATGCTTTCTGTTAATCTGGGTTATTTTCTTCATCATTCATTCATTCATTCATTCATTCAACTATATATTTATTATATTACCCACTATTTTCAAAGATAATTAATGAATTTTAAAAGAAAAGCTAACAGTAGTTAAGAAATGGGGGAAATATATATCTAGAAACCCCGGATGAAAAATCTAAAGCACGTAAGTGGAGATGTATTACTAAACTTGGTATCAGGTAACACAATGTGAAAATCTGAGTGAGCTACATAGCTCCTACTCTCTTAAATTCATTAACGGTGAAAACAGTGCCACTGATTCAATACATACTGCAAGTATCTTTGGACTGGAATATGTATATAGAGATTCAGGAAAGATGATTAATGTGACAATGTTTTTTTGAATCTTCTTGCTTCCCCTTCATTACAAACAGATGGCAATTTGGGTGGCCAAATGCTGGGAGACAGCTGGGAGAAGGCCTTTTGGGGCCTTCTAAACATCTTGCTGAGTGTACACTAAAATTGCAAATCCCAATCATTTTTTCATACAGGATGCAAGACTGCTTATGCAGCTGGAAATTCTGAAAAATGAGATACTGTCTTGCAAGAATATATCATGTTGTCTAGCAATGTACATGATCTCCCTTTTGACACAGACTTGCTTATTCCTTATACAAGAATGGCAGAATCTCTAAACTCAGAGCTCTTCTCCTATAGTGTACTCTTTTCACTTACAGGGTTTATTTACTTGGCTCTATACTTTGCCTTTGAGATTTGGAGTTTAGGGAGCTGCATTTCTATGCTTATTGCTATGCTGATACTATAGGTAATATTTTTCTTGTGAGTTAATAAAAGGTCCTTCGTCTCTTACTCAGGAGCCTTGTGTCAGCATCCAGGGAACTGTATATAATTATTAATTTGTGGGCATTCCTCTGCTTCTAGGTCTCCTCCTCACCATGAATTTTATTTAAGTAAGACTATATCCACACATCAAACCAAAAACTCACAAATGACCACAACTACCTAAGGAAACAAGCCAATCACATACTATGGGCGGGGGGGGGGGGGGGGGAGGGGGGCGAGGGGGGGGCAAGGCAGCCAGAAACAAAGGTTGTACTATCATCAAATGTGATAAGAATTGTTTTTAAGGAAGTTCAGAGAAGGTTAAGTAAGGGTTTCCCTTGGCTCTGAGAGCCAATGAAACTCAAACTCATCAATGAGTACTAAATATAAAAGTTACTATGCAATATTAAAAGCAATAGCAGGGCAAAATCCCACACTGAGAAGAAGAGAGACTATCTTGAGAGCAGAATACATATGGAGCCGGACAAGTATAAGAGGGGCAGAGAAAAGATAATTTTTCCAATTAAAGTGGGACTGCAGAAGAAAACTAGTGGATTTCTAAAAGTAGGAAGATAAATTTTTTAATATTCCATTGAAATAATTGAAACAGATGCCCTAGAGCTATGAATTATAAAAGTTCCCTGGCCCACCTTTCCTTTTTTAAGAGTATAGGCAAACTAATTTTATGTCAACATGAAAAATAGAAAAGAATTGTAGTGAAAACCTACCAAGTAAAAAGAGACTAACAAGCAAAATAATGACTCTAAAAAAAAATGAAGACTTTTAAAAAATATGCAAACTGTCTCTTAGTATTTTAAAACTAGATAAAATAACTTATGGGGGAAAAAAGAAAGCTATTTTTAAAAAGCATACATTAGAATTAGAAAAACTTAGAAATGCAATAGCTGAAAACAGGGGATTGGAAAAAGAAAATCTGAAAACTTCAGTTGAAAAATATTTAGAAATAAATGAAATATAATTTCAGAAATGAAGACACGAGAGATTATGAACCAGCATTATTAATACATTAAGGAAATAGAAGATCAAAAGGAGGAAAAATTTTAAAAATCTAAAAGAAATAGCAAAAGATATTAAAGAGATAAGGGGGAAAGTGATAGAAAACATATGGGAAGATTCATCAATTTTGTAATAGGCATCTCCTAGGATGAAAACCAAATTAATCAAACAGAAAAAAATAATAAAATCTAGAATACAAGAAAATTTTCCACAAATAACACACAACAGATATAATAATACATATGTGCAGAAAATGACCCAGATTAGTCAACATGATCAATTATTTTAATAAAAATATTCAACTTTAAAGAAAAAAAGGAAATTCTTTAGAAATTCAGAAATAAGACCAGTTTCTCTTATACTTTTTTTGACAGCAATACTTCATAAAATAAGAAAATGGAGTGAAATATTTAAGTCAAAGAAAGAAAATGAGTCACACATCTTTTATGTTCAGCCAAATAGGTATTCAATTATATAGCCTCAGACAAGTTTTTACTAATGCACAAGATCATAGTAAATAATGTTCCTTTGATCCTACTTTGAGGAGTGGACAAGCTACAGATAACTAAATGACTGATTGTCTTATTCATGTTAACAGGGATAAAGCAATATTACTTTAATATTGTGTTGGGGGGAAATGAGGATGAAGCAGAAGCATTGCTTACAGCAGAAAACATAAACAGTAGCAAAAAAAAAAAAAGAAAGACACTAAGTGAATTATATAAAGTAAAACCAAGTGTTAGAACCGGGGTGGGAAAATGACAGCCCCTTGGTCAAATCCAGTCCACAGCCATTTCAGTAAATAAAGTTTTACTGTAGCACAGCCACACTCTCGTTTACACACTCTCTCGCTGCTTTTAAGCTTCCGTAGAGTTGAGTAGTTACTACTGAGATTATATGAAACATAAAACCAAAAATATGTGTTATCTTAGCATTCCCATTTGGAATATGATAGTGAATCAACTTATATTGAAAACTAGTAGGTAAAGGAAAAGAGGCAAACATTTTTTCCCTCTTTTTCCTATAGGAGTTGGACCTTAGGGTAACTGAACATTTGATATGGAGAAATTTCCCTTTATAAAAAATACTTTGGCTAATGAATATAGAAGAAATGAAAAGAAGAAATTAATGAATTTGGAAAATGACTATCAGTGGCTGGTATCTCCTATCACAAAAAGAGAGCCAAAGAGACTTGATGTCTAAGCAAGGAGCTAATGTCACCAATGATTTGTTTAAAAACAAAAACAAAAACAACCTGGATGTGATCAAACTTCCAGATCAAACTACTTATTTACTGGAAATAAAAGAGACAGAGAATAATACAAAATGACCCCTTAGAGATATAGTCATCAATCCAGGCTTCAGAAATCTCGTTTCTTAAACAAATGAATATTAAGGTGAATAAAAAAGGAATAGTGGTTATGAAGCCAACAAATTTAAAGAGACTTAAAAGACCTATTAACCAATTACAATGTATAAATATTATTTGGATTATGTTGTAAATAAATGTTTAATGTGAATACCGTAGTCTGTTTAATATGAATACTGTAATATGTATACTATTTAATACTTTAATATGTATACTGTTTAATATGAATACTGTAACAAAAATTGAAGAATTTTTGTTAATTTGGGGGGAGTATCAATGGTATTGCAATTAAATTTTAAGAGTCCTTATCTTTAAGAGATACATATAGAAATATTTACAGATGGACTGTTTTGACTCTGATATGCCTCAGAACAGTGCAGGGGGAAGTAGTTGGGAGTAGATATCAAAGACTTTTTCCCAGGACAAAATAATATTGAGTTGGGTGGTTGGTACATGGAGGTTCACTGTAATACTCTCTGTAATTTTTATATGTTTAAAATATTCCATCTTGCAGGTTAAAAGATTTAAAATATTCCTAGTGTTGAATGAGTTCTAAAATTTTCTATTTTATTTATTAATTTGCATTTAGATAATAAATCCAGTTACAGAATGGTTGTGAAATTTACTTTGAATATGATTTCATTAACAAATTTTTGGTAAAGAAGTCACAATAAAATACTTCTTTAATGAATTAAACTTCTGATTTTTATTACCTTTATTCAAATGATATGTGGCAGAGCTAAAGACCATAGAGCAGCTAATTCCAAGGCAGGGATGAACCTTTAGATAACTAATTAATTAACCTCCATTTACATAATGGTCTTATTATTTTCATAGTTAATGGACTGGGGATTGATTATAGGCCATTAACAGTTATTAATTAATGAAACTAGGTTTGAAATATAATTTCAAACTTAAAAGGCAAAGGTCAATCATGAAATGTTAATAACAATATTCAAAGCATCAGGCATTAAACAAACTAACATTTAGCTTTTAGACTTCCTGTATTTCTGAGAGGATAACTCATGAATTCTTTAATTGGTCTCACATGCATACTGGGGCACATGCAAGTATACATGTGTGCATTAGATAAATTTTTCTTAGCCTTAGATTTACAGTTAAATTACAATAATGTGAGTTAGTTGTACTATATTCAAATATAAAAACTTAATGTATCTCTATTCCTAGATATCATAGATATTTCTTGAGAAATATCAGATTCTACCACCTAAATATTTACAACTAATTATTCATTTGTTTCAAATAAAGATTACAGCAATAATTTTCAATTAATCTTTCCCATTTATTTGAATTTGCAATAAGATATGTCACATTACATAACTTATAGCTACTCTAACCTTTGGACTCCTCATCTAGCCAATTCAATTTACAATTTGAAGCATCTTGTCTATTAAAAAAAAACATAATTGCCTGCAGTTGAAAGATTTTAAAAACTCAATGAACTAGTTGGCTGTTTTTAAACAATTTAATTATGCAAGTGATGCATAATTATGGAGGAAAATTAATTTTATTAATTTCAAAGACACACTGTATAATCTGATTTTTCCAATAGTTTGTACCTTCACAAGCAACTGTGCAGCCTTCTACACTAAATCAATAAATGAGGTGTGTTTTAAATTAAATGAGGGATTAAATGAGGGATTAATTAAATGAGGGATTTATTTTCATGATCATCAGTTTTTCCCATTTTGATCCCTTCTCTCTCACACTGCCTGGGCTGTCTTGCTCTCGCTTTCCTTCTCTCTTTTTTTCCTCTTCCCTCTTTAAATACACTGATTGCTGGGATGCTATGATATAGTGTCCAAGAATGGTCCCCAGGTAACGTTTCAGATCCTGTTCCCCACTTTGCACTCTTACTAGGCCTCCAGTCTATCTATTAACAGTTAAATTAAATTTTGTTTTCGTGAGTTTTCTAGATTTTAAAAGAGTTGCTGTGATAACAAAAAAGAAATGAATTGCTTAAGTGCAAAAGAGTATTACCTCAATAAATGGAAAAGAATAGCATTTATGCCATTATTTGTAAAATCTCTTAAAATCTGTGTCAGCCCCCTTCACAAATAGGCTTTTATTTGCTTCTCTGGGTGGGTATACATAGGGAAAATGAGAAACTGTAGCTAAATGTACCTTTATTTACAAAATATTCATTACAAAATTTTTCCTTTGGATGGAGACTTTTGGGACACTGTATATTATGCTGATATGTTAAGGAACAATTTTGGAGTCAAAAAATGTGGACTTAAATCTCTGATTCTTCAATTACTATTATTTTTTAAAAATTACTTAACCTTTATTTATCTCATCTTTGTAAAATGGGGTAATAAATCTCATCTCATATTAATATGTATAGACTAAATGTGATGTTACATACAAATTACAAATATATGTTAGTCACTAATTTTAGATGATTTTTCTCCTGATTTATGAAAATACGTAAGTACAAGAAGCTTCACAACTCAAGCAAGGTTTTACAGTCATCCACTAATAATATGTATCCCCAGTATTTATCCAGAGCCTCACTGTGGGATTAAGAATAAGGTTTATTATTTAATATACACAGATAATGGTGATACTTTAACAATATCATATATAAAATTTGAAAGCAGTGCATTATTGCCTTGACATTTCAGGAGTATGAAATCACTCCCTGATTGTCATACATCAGCTGTCAAAATGAGTGGGCAATCATCTGCCAAATATTAATAACCTTCCTGTGTTCTCCACTAGGAATGCTATTTTATACAAATGTACTTAATTAGAAATCAGCAAAAATACCATAAAATTCTTTTAAAACCCATCAGTAGTATAACTTACTTTTTGAAGGAACTCGAAGATTGGCAAGGACCACTTCAAGGGAATCAGCCTGGACTCGAAGTACATAGCTGGTCCTGGTCTCATAATCCAGAGGGGCATTCACGTAGATAACGCCTGTGACATTATTAATTCCAAACTTATCTAGAATTTGAAACATAATTGCTTGGTCATTTTCTTTACACTATAAGGAAAGAAATTCTCTTTAAAAGGCACTGTAACTTCAAAAACACTAAAAACACTTATTTGTAACTACAGTGATGCATAAAAGTGACATACTGCTGGCTTTTGGAAACTCTGTTTCAGCTCTTAAAATGGTCACCATCAGTGTTTTTCTAAATATTGACTTGAAATTGTAATTTTTTGTTTTGTTTTGTTTTGAGATTCCCCTGGAAATCAATGTTTTTATTGTCAATTACATTTAGGAAGCACTGAATAATGTATCTCTCATCATAGATTCAGATGGTCTTCTATCATACCAAAGGCTTTCAGAAATTCTATTGTAAAGAAACCCATTTAATTTTGTTTAACCAAATATTTTATGATCTTACTGAATTATTATACTTTTTATAATTTAATGAATCATATTTTCTTATAGATTTAATATTCTGCTAAGAACACTTTAGAGAACAAACTGATAATTTGATATGTTGGTTTTTTAGAAAAAATTATTTATTATTCTTAATATCTTAAAATATTTTGCCCTTATGTCTATTTTTATAAATTTCTACATAATATATTTGAGTAAAATGCAGGGCACTTCAATAAACTATATAATAGCCCATCTCTTACACTCTCCATATTATTCCTCATTTTACTTTTTCCATGAATTGACCAGTTATAATACTATGTATTTATTTGTTTAATAGTTTTTATTTTGTACTTCCTCTTACTGGACTATTAAAATCTATGAGGGCAGGGATCTACCCCTATTAGCTGGAAGAGTAATTATTACTTCATAGATGCTCAGTAAATATTTGTTGAATGAATTAATAAATGAATGTAATGTAAAACAGGCATTGTGGGAAGAGAGATTAAAAAATTCAGCCACTTTGCTATCTTGAAGAAAAAGAATACAGTCAAAAAGAGAAAGTATCAGAACAGGTTGGAAGTTCAAGGCAAAAAAAGTTCAATGATATTTAGGGAGGAGGCATAGTAGCACAGCAGGAACATAGAAGAGAAGCAATAAAAGTAAGATGTTGAACACTTGCTGCATTGTATGGGCAATGATTTCTAGTAATAGTTGGTCATTAAAATCCTTTAAAAGGCCTTTATAATTTCCTTGAAAACTGTTTAGCAGTATTTACATTCATTTATTTTAAAAAAATTAATATTAATTAATTTATTAGACATATTAATATATCAATCAATTCTTGGCTATATGTAATATGCCAAGCTATCTAGCATTTCAAAGAGGAAAACACAGGACAACCAACCTATGGATAACAGGTGAAACAAAGAATCAGTGAGAAAGACTGAACTATAGACTTATTCCCAAGGCCAGGAAACTACTATAATTCTTAAAGTGATTGGTAGACAAAACTCAAAATATTTGTTTCCTAATTGCATGTCTAATTTGATTGCCTTGGGAGTCATATTGTACAATATACATGGCTTTTAACATGTATGTGGCATTTTGGGCATTCACGCTTATTTATGATTCTGAAATTTGTTCAGAAATTAGTTAAGCTATGACATAGATGCTATAAACAGCAGGAAGAGAGTACTGTAGGCAATAATTATGACTAAAAATATGATGTATTAATTTTGAAAAAGTGTCATTAAAATGTTACCATATGCAAGGAAGGGAAAGGCTTCTAGAATTATATATTTAGTATTTCTTAAGGGAAAAAATCACTTGAGCTAATATAACTAGATTTTTAATCAAGTTCAGCATATTAAGTTATCAATCACATTTAAGATAGGCATAATTTTATTAGGGAAAAATAAGATAAATAATAATAATTTAATCTAAAATTAGTCCAATTCTAAGTTTATTAGTTTATGATGAAAACACAGACTAAATCTCACCTTCTTCATTTCCTGAAACAATGGAGTACACAATGCTCTGATTAATGGCCGCAGCAGAAATTACACCAACCATGGTCCCTCTGGTGGCAAGTTCACTTACTGGAGGAGGTCTGCAGGTTTAGAGAAGATTATTTATTATTTTTAAAGCCATTTTTTAAAGCAACTTTAGGTTCACAGAAAAAGTGAAAGAAAGGTAACTATTCCCATATACTCTCTGCCCCCACACATGCATAATAACCCCCTTTACTATCAAATCTCCCACCAGAGTGATACATTTGTCACAATCAATGAATCAACATTGATGCTTCATAATCACCCCAAGTCCATAGTTTACATTAGGGTACACCTTGGTGTTGTACATTCTATAGGTTTAGACAAATATATAATGACTTGTATTCACTATTATAGTATCATGCTGAGTATTCTCACTTTCATAAAAATCCTCTGTTCTACATCTATTCATCTCTCCTCCAACACAACCAACCGCTGGAAACCACTGATCTTTCACTGTCTCCATGGTTTTGTCATATAGTTGGAATCATATGGTATAAAGCTTTTTCAGACTGTTACTTCTTTCACTTAGTAATGCACATTTAATGGTCCTCCATGTCTTTCCATGGCTTGATATCTCATTTCTTTTTGGTGCTACATGACATTCCATTGTATGGATGTACCACAGTTTACTTCCATAAATAAGAACATCTTGATTGCTTCCAAGTTTTGGCAATTATGACTAAAATTGCTATAAACAACCCTGTGTAGGCGTTTGGGTAACTGTAAGTTTTCAACTCCTTTGGGTAAATACCAAAAAGTGTGATTGTTAGAATGTAAGGTAAAACTATGTTTAATTTTGTAGGAAACTGCCAAACTGTCTTCCATAGTTGTAATGCCATTTTATATTCCTGCCATCAATGAATCAGAGTTCCTGTTGCTCCACATTCTCACTAGTATTTGGTGCTGTCGATATTCTGGATTTTGGCCATGCTAATAGGTGTGTAGTGGTATTTATTCGGTTCTTATAATTCATTTTGTAATAGTAGAATTTTGAATCTAATAATAGAATATGTATAGTATTATGCATATATGTGTATGTTTATTTGAATAATACTATTATCTGAAGTTTTCAAGGAAGTACTACATTAAGACTTTCGGCTTAATAAATTGTGTTCACAATTAAGCAAATACTTTTGGTTAAGAATGTCTTACCAAAAAAAAAAAAAAAGAATGTCTTACCAGCTACATTATTTTTAATTAAATTTGGTCATAATACCACTGTAATATCTGTCATATTTCATACAAAAATTTTTCACTTGTCTCCAAAGTATCTTCTGGACCGAAGTCAATAGATAGAGGCAATTTGCTACCTCATCCTGCTAAAATAAAATGCTGCTCTTATGTTGTTGATTGAGCATATTTAAGCAAAGAGTTTCCACATGTCTTTTCTAGTTCTTAATTCTGACCTCCTGCAAAGCTCTAACTGTGCCAAAAGTATTTGAATGGCTAGCATCACAAAATTCATATATCCTTTGAATTCTCTTATTTTGCTTTATTATAGTCATGTCATGCCCCTAGTACTATGGTATCTTTAATTCTAAAATGTATTTTTTCAAGAATGCATTATTTTATTTTCAAAATTTCAATTTCATTTTTATAATTATTGGTTACTATAACTAGGCTATCATTACTACTATTGCCTTTCTTTCATGTAATCTTTTTCCTTCAATAGCTATTCTTTTCTCATTTTCTCTCTATCCTTCTGGTTCTAATACAGATTACATTGTACTTTTATTGAAGCCTTTTATAACAAATTTTGAACTACACATCTAGTCTGAAAAAAAATAATTGTATACAACACTTTATAAACATCTTGTCCAAATTTCCTTGTTCTTTGCCATTGTAGTTCATATGTTTGCTTGACTAGGCTATCTAAATGTAAAGCAATCTCTCTCATAGACCCTTCAGCACCAGATGGTGGTCCATATATTCATTGCATGCCAAATGACTATTTCTTGCTAAAAAATAAGAACCAACCTATATCATTTTTAATGAAAATGTATAAAGTAGCTATTTATTTATTTACTGATTTATTTTAGTCCTCTGAATATTTTCTGCCTTCTTTTGATAACAACATCCAAATATTGTTTTGGATAATCATGCCTCTTGATTCTCAGCCTAAGTGGTTTGGGTAGGGGTGACCCAATCCCTGGAGTATATGGATAGACACATTAACCATCTCTGGGCAATTGAGAGTGTTTTATCCTTTGCCCAATGTTAATATGAGATATATGTGTCATGCAAAGTCAATGAATATGCTATATAAGGCTGTAACTTATAACCTCCTTCTTGCTAGCACACTCCAACTATTATCTCTTGCTGGATTTGATTAAGTAAGCTGCCATATAGAGTGGTCCACATGTCATGAAACTGAAGATGTCTGACCACCAGCCAGTGAGGAATTGAGGCCTTCAGTCCAACATCCCACAAGGAACTGAATCCTGTTAACAACCACATGAGCTTGGAAGTGGACCTTTCTCTAGTTGAGCTTCAGATGAGACTCTCGCTGTGGCTGGCACCTTGATTAACATCTTATGCAAGACCATAAAACATAATACACAGCTATCTCATGACTGGATTCTGGACCTACAGAAACTTCAGGTTGATAAGTTTGTGGTAATATAGTCATACTACAATAGATGACTATTATGCATGGATTGACTATTACAACAGTAGATTATTAATTTATGACAAATCATATCAAATTACATACTAATTATTCAAGAGTTCAATTTAAGAAAACATATGTTGGTCCTATTCTGGGATAATTTACAAAAACTGAATTCCTTTTTGTGGAGCAAACATTGCTTCAATTGTTTATTTGTCTATCTTATTACTACATGAGATAAGAGCTAAGTTTTATGCTTTCCATAATTTGTTTTTTAATCCTTATAAAATATGGAAAAAAATATAGAAATATGATATCTGAAACTAATGTACCTCTGGCTTTAACATTAGAAAAAGACCATTTCTTATTTCAAATAGTAAAAATATATTTTGTGTGCATTTTTACAACCTCAACTGCATAATCAAGATGGAAATAATTATTTAATAATTCTGGAAAAAGTAACTGGCACAATTTATGAAGAAATTGAAAACCTGTGCATACCACTTAAAGCATTTAAAATTCTATTTGTTGGTAAATATTTAAAACAGATTTACTTTGAGACAAAATATCTCCTCATTAACCTTTGTCTTAATTGTTCTGGTACACTTCTTTCTACCAGAATTAAAACTTACTATAAAAATGCAATTTTCTCATGGCTAGAATTAAATGAACCTCTATGATAATGAGCATTAGATTACAATATCTCAATTCTTTTCTATGTGTTGCCAGGCAGAACCCATTTTATTATTGTTTTATGTCTTTGAAAGTACCAGTTACATGATTGGGGCAAATTGCATACTGTCTTTGGAGTCACATATGTCTTGAGCACATAATGAAGGAATTGGTATAAATCAGGATCTATTAAGTCATATGGACAAGAAGGTATAAACATAATAAAATTGAATAAAATGCACTAGGTATAAATGAACAGAGAGAGAGATGGAAGTTAGCAACTAGACATCATGAAACCATTATGCAATAATGCAAGTCCAATATGATTTTTTGAAAGATTTTTATGTGAGTTCTATAAACTTTTAAATTTTGGCAACCAATAGAAATTTACATTTAAAGCATCAGGTGACTAGATTTGATTTATGGGCTGGCAGTTTATTATTTTCATAGTAAACTATCTCTCACGTATTTTACAGTTCCATCATTCTGAGTCTGATATAATAAGATTTATCATTCCCCCCCTTTTTTTTCTATTGAGTATAATCAAAATCTATTGCTCAATTTCAGAAGCCATGAATTATGGCCAAATTTTTAAAAATTCTAAGTTTTTAAAATATTTCCTCTCATTATTATTTTATATACCTAAACTTCATTTATGATTAATAATGCATCATTACCTTCTTCCAATGTAATTTTTTATACCCGATTCATAACAAATAGTTGTTGAGTGTCTGAAATTCAAGATTTCTACCTTTCAAAGTTAAATTTACTGGTAATACAGTTGACAAAGTTATGCTTAAAAGAAACATTTCAAACAGGCAGGGTTTAGTAATGGAATTATACAACTTTACTGATGAAGCTTAAGAGACAGACACCAACTAGGTTGACACTCCCCAGACAAGGATTGCTAAAAGCAAGCTAAAAGAAATGGTTATCTCTTTAACAGATATGGACTGCAAACATTGGAGAGACAAATGGTTTCATATTTTAAGAATGATCTTCAGAAAAGGTCTTCACCAAGAGCCCTTTCTAGCAACTTGATTTGAATTGGGTTTGATATCCTGGCATATTCCTGTTGGCAGCCCTGGCTTCTGTCTACTCCCCAAGGGCAACACTTCAATCTTTATTGGCCATTTTAAACAAAATCCACAGGATTTGACTAAAATTTAGCTAAAATCACCTCAACTAATACTTAAATAGAAGCCCAAATAAAATTTCAATTAAAAAATAGTTATGATAGATATCAAATTCAAATTTCATTTGTTCATTAATGTCACTTTTTACATTGTCCTCACATCCTTAAACTTTACATGTAAAATAGTTGCGTGTATTTTAAATTAACAGACCTTACTTTTTTTGCTGTTTTTGTAATAATGTTACAGAGAAACAAGTTAAGATAACCTCCTTCACCTGACCTAAAAATTTCCTGTCCTTCATCTACTCATTACACTCTCCTCCTCAACCCCTGGCAACCAGTGATCTTTCTGCCAACTCTGTATGGTTGCCTGTTCCAGAATCTCAAATAGTTGGAATCATACAGCATGTAGTCTCTTTGGACTGATTTCTTTCCTTAGTAATATGCACTTAAAGTTATTCTATGCCTTTTTTTTTTGATATCTTATTTCATTTTATTGTTGAAAAATATTACATTGTATGCATGTACCATAAACAGCTACATTTTAGAAAGAAAAAGATTGATCTAAATAAACTCCAAATCTGTTGTTTAAAAATAAATCTTTGTGGATAAAGTGAGAACCAGGAAAGTTAACTGTGTCAGTATTTATATACAAAGTACTTCTACTTTTTCTTATGGAGATATAAATTAATTCATAAATATGTTTTCAACATTTTTAATTTCATAGAAAATATAGATTACAATAAATCTCTTCCAGTTAAATACATCTTAACATCTCTGAGTTATGCAAACAATGACTACACTAAAATAACATAATTTGCAGTGTCCAAATGTTAGACCCAGTTTCGACAGTATAAATATAGGTGAAACAATTATTCTACAATTTAGAATCTGCTTTTATTGTTGAGTTCAAGAAGTAACAATAAAAGTAAATGTTGTATGTGTCACATAAAGCTCCTAATTATTTTAAATGCCATGCAGTTTAGGATATAAAAGTGTTTGTAAATAGATGCTATAAAATTTCACTGGGATTCAATCTGGCTCTATTGCTTTTTTTCTACTGAGCGACAAATCTAATTTATTTTGACATGTTTGAATTCAATATATTTGCAAATCAGTACCAATTAAGGAGCTGTTTTTTATACCTACTATGAAGAAATTTAATGAAAATGGGTAGGGGAAAAAAACACCCACTGCAACTCTTATTATTTGTAACTTTGGAGTAATTGCATCAGAGTGATCTAATTTTACATATTTAACTAAGAAAAACAGTTTTAAAAAGACATGAATCAGGAGACTCCAGTTCTCCCAGAATTCTTAGGATAGATTACAGATACAAAAATTCATAAAGGACCAAATGATTAAATCCTGCCTTTTCCATTTTTTCCAAAGTCCGTCTGCTTATTATCCTTGAGAGTTTTGCTGTCCTCAGCTCCACAAAGCATCCTCATCTTGAAGATATGAAAACTGAAGTATAAGCAGTTTCTCAATCTATTTGAAATCTAAAACTGCAATCTATGTAATGTAGGGTACTTGTATATTTGTTCATTCATTTCATTTTAACTTATTGTTCTCACTGATATAGTATATTCTAATCCCTTTTACACATTGGCTTTCAAGCCTCAAATCCATAAGAATCTTCTGAAGGCACTTACTAAAATTTTCACATTTCCTGATATCATGCTCACAAATTCTGATTTAGCAGGTTCATGAAGTCAGGCTTGAAATATCATTTGTAAAAGTTTCCCAGGTAATAAAGATATTAGAGTTTTGAAAATTAAGCTGTTGAGAAATAACGAACTTCTCTCTACTTGCTACCTTCCTCCTGCTTCCTTGTCCTTCCTCTGTCCCTTCACCATGTTTTAGTCATTGAGCATGCAGCAATGGATGTCCTCTTAACAGACTAGACTAAGAACATTTCTTCTGATTCTATTAGATATGGGTTTGAATTCTGGCTATGGTACTTACTACTTATGTGACGTTCTGAAAACTACTTGGCTTCCCTGATCTTATTTCTTTATGTGTAAAAATAGAGACGTGATTTACTTCATTCTTCTATCATGGGTGCACCAAGAACAGACATTTTCACAATTAAACCTGACAGAACCAGGCGGCTGCATCTTTGATGGAATGAATAGGCTTAGCCTGATCTATTTACTAAAATCAGGCTATAATATAGGTATCTATATGCTTAGTAATCATCTCTGAGCAAACAATTTTTTGAATTTTAGCTCATTTGCCAACCTAGGAATGACTCTTTTTTCCTCTATAAATGATTTTGTGCATTTGGACATAATAGCAAACTTTTGAAATAAGCTACTTAATGCTTTTATTTGTTATTTTCTATAGATAAGACTAGGTTCTATGCCTCTAGGTGTGAAATTGTCATGTAAAAATGAGAAATCACCATAGAATCTTGAAATATGTTAGTGTAGTCATACAAATAACATCAAATAGGAAAAAAAGTACCTAGACAGAGCATCTGATATTTTAATTCATTTTAAGTTAACAGATGAATAAACTTGCTCAAAAATAAGATATTAAAAATAGGTATTCAGTTCCTGGCAGAATTTTTGAAAAAACAGAGATAAATCATTTTTATAGGTGTTATTCATACCCTAGAAAGACAGTGATCATTTACAATTATGCCATTTAGGGAGGAGGATATACAGTTAGTTCTCAATACCTTAAGGTAAACAAATTCATCACTACTTGAGGGAGTAGAAGTGTTTCATTTTCATTTATACTTTTGCTAATAAAGTTACGATGAATACATTATTTTTAGATTTAGTTTTTATTATGATCAAGATAACTGTAAATAAAATTTTTCCCCTGCATAATCACTTGGTTTTTAAGCCAAAGACAATGAAGCGATATAAAGGAAATTTTTCTATTTTCCTTTAATTTTAAAAATGACAAAATGCTTTAAGTATAATTAAAATAAGAAAAATATCATAATATGTATGTCCCCAGATTTAACTTATTTTTAATTTTTTGTTTTTGCTGTTTAAAAAATACATCTATATCCCCCTACCCTCTTTCTTTGTCCACTCTCCACCGATTGTTGTTAAACATTGAAAAAGTTTTAAAAAATCCTGAGATATTGCTTTGATAAATAAGACTTAGTATCATAGTTTCTCCATAAATATGGTAATTTATTATTTTGAATCCATTATGTTTAAATGTCCATTTACCAAAAACAGATTCATTATGTTTTCTAGGACTGACTGACAATTTGATCTTTCCCTTCTTTTTGTATAGTAACTACCTGATACACTGCTAAATTAAAATAAATAAGATAATATATCTAAAACCTCTTTAATCCTAGACTTTTAAAATTGAGAATATAAATGTTATAAATTAGAAATAATATAACATTTTGAATAGAATGAAAAGAAATTTTCCATTGTTTTTATGCCACCATTAGTAATGTGACATTTGCTCTCAATGAAATATTTGCATAAGATATTCTGCTTTTCTAATCTACCTGTTCTTCTACCTTTTGAAGATAAGAGACCATTATCATGGTATGCTGATTAAAACAGTTGAAATTTCTTTGCTATTCTTCCCATCCAGAGGTGGAGTTTATCTTCCCTTTTCTTGTATCCAGGACATTCTGCCATTAATCTGACCAACAGAATGAGGTGGAAGTGACAGTGTTGCTTCCATGAAAGTGAAGACTTGTAGCTGGCTCTCACATATGAGAAAGCTGCTCTGAGACCACAAGTGAAAAATACTAGTGCAGCCTCCAAGTATGAAAAAACACCCGGAGAGAAAGCTCAAGTCATTCTAGTCACTTTAACCTTAGGAGAGTGCCCACCCAACATTAGTTCAAGCAGTTCACAGAAGCTTCAGAAATATAAATTTTCCTTGCTTTTAGTCATTAAGTTCTGGGAGAACAGAAAACTTCATAAAGAGAGAAGCCCAGCCATTGTTCCAGATTTTAAAATACCATCCCACCCACCAGCTGAACATGTATTGACCAAAATAATCTTTAAGTTCCCCTCAGCTTGACTAAACTTTAGACAAGCTTCTTTATGACTCTAGGCTCCTGACCTCCCTTTTCTTATAGTATTTACTTCAGAAAACTTGCAATTGTAAAATCGTCTCTGCTCCATTGAGATGTAAATGTTTTTAAAAACTTCTTACCAGTATTAGAGTTCAGGAATGTCTTTGTCAAGCACCTGGGAGTAATCCCTTTGAAATATAATCATTAATGAAGGCAGTGTGCTTATTTTGTTTCTGTGGGAGGGTAGGCAGCTACTTTTGATGGATACCTTGGTTCAAGTTGTTAAATTACCACCAGTTATATGAAGGTAGGAGAAACTTTACTTTTTGTTTGTGAAAAGCCAATTAGCAAACACAGATGAGTAATAATCCTCCCACTCCAGCTCTCGACAATTCTCTAGCTCCTTGCTTCAGTAGAGTTGAGCTCAGATTGAGTTCTGGTTTCTCTTCTCTATCACAATAGCTTTGAGTAAATTCTTCCTTGCCTGTTTAAATTTGTCAGGTGCCTGTTTTGCTTTGACAGTAGCGTAATTGAACCCAAGTGAGACTAGCATAACTGTCACTCAGTCAAGCCATAGAAATATAAACTAAAAAAAAAAGTAATTTTTTGTTTTAAGCATTATGTTTTTAAATTTGAAAGGGCAGTTATACAGCAATAAATAACTGATACACATAGGAAAAATCCTATATTGAATAAAACTCCAGTCACAAATATCAAGACAGTGGGTCACCAGGCATTTGATAGGATACCTATCATTACTAAAGTATGGTCAGTCCCTGACTTATGACGGTTTTACTTAGGATTTTTCAACTTTACAGTGGTGCGAAAATGATACCTATTTAGTTTTCTCTTTGACTTATAATGGGATTGCATCTGAATAAACCCATCTAGTCCCTGTTTATGTCTATTGCCCTCACCTAATTATTATAGAAGGACCTCTTTACTGTCCAAAGTTTCCTGCTTCAGGTAATAAATAATATGATCATAACTATATGGGACACCATATGAATATAGTAAAGTAGAAAGTTTAGCCCTCTCACTTAAAAAAAATTGTAACCTATTTAGTGAGACAAATCATATACACAATCAGAATTCTGTTTTTAACTATACATTATTTGACATTAATGTAGTAATTTCTGCTCTCCCTTGTTTGCAACTGCCTGATATATCTTTTCTGATCACTCTATTTTTGTGCATGTGATTTTGGTTTAAACACATTGTTTAATGGCATAGAACCATGCATAAAAATGTTTAGCAGAAATAAAATAGCTGTGCCAGAAATGGCACAGCTATTAAGCACCAGAGGAGTTTGGAGATGAATGACTTCACCATTATAAATTGGTGATAAAAATGTCATGATTGTGAATCAACATTTAAATTGTGTAAAAATCTACTTTTCATACAAAATGTGGAAGCACAGAATGTCTTCTATAAAGAACCCCTGCATGTCATTTGCCTGTTTAAGACCATTCAATGTCTTCAAATTTCTCTGGGATAATGAACAAAGTCTTCAATATGGTTCATTAGGTCCCCTCACAATCTAGCTCTACCTACTTCTCCAGACTCATCACCTTAGGACTCTAATTAGCGTGTTATTTTGCCTCAAAATGTATTTGCATTAATTACTAATAAAATAAAATTAATGTATCCTATTATATGTTTAACTTGATTTAAAATTTCTCATAGATATAATGCAGCGAAAGAAGAATGGGATCTAAAAATCACTCTTTGTATGGAAAAGCCTGTCATAAATTCTAAATAGTGGATTTAAGGTGAACTGTATGGACTTGAGTTCTTTGCTGTAGGAAGACTTGCTTCACTCTGCTACTAGAGCAAATGCCAAGCCATGCATAACCTTGAAGATGTGAAGGAGAAATTAAATTCCATGTGGGTACAGAGGGAGCTTATGAAAACTGTAATGAAGGATTGTCAGAGTCATTCTTTCAATAGTTAAAGAGGCAAAATCTATCATGTTTGAGGCAAGATTTTAATAGTGCCATGAAAGACAGGAAAGGTTATCTTCAGGTAAAGTCAGCTCTTGTTTTGGAGAATAAATTTAAATTAACATAGAAAACAGAATTAACAATCAAGTGTTGCTTTCTGCGTGGGGGTTTGTTTTACACTGAATTAAGAGTTTTCAGATAGCTTTTTTTTACATTCTTTGCATTCAAGACCAATGATTATCCCTAAACTATAGTTCTTACTGATTAACTAGAACTGCTCATTCACTATTTCCTTGGTCATTGTGATAATACTGTTTATTTTTTATAGTTTATAGAAATGAATGTCTCTGTATTATAAATTGTATCTCTTTCCTGTTTTTGCACGTCAGAAGGTAGAATATTAGTTATTTATAAAATATACTCTAATTTCATTCTTCTATATAAAGCCTCTTGAGAAATTTACTTTAAATATAAACTGTATGCAATTTTTGCCTTTACAAAATCAATTCATAGTAATCAACAAAGTACTAATTTTTTACTTACTAGGGAAAATTTTTTACTTAGGGAAACTGATAAGACTATTTTTGGATTAAAGAGCATTTGAATTTGTTTAAAATGTCAAGATGTTCATATGTATAATATTCTTATTTGGATTTGGTATATTAAATTTGAATAATAATAAAAATTGGAATTGACTCAATATTTTCTCTAGGGTTAGGAAAATATCAACTTGTTCAAGAGGTGAACAAAAATATTTTAGGAACATTTGCCCTTTCTCTCTTTTATATACATAAACAAAAATTTTGAATTTATATTTTTATGGAAATTACATTTGAAAATACATGTACACTAAAAAAATAAGTATTAATGTGACATTAAATCATGCAAATTCTTAATAATAAGGTTGATCCATTTCCAGATTAAATAAATACTAAAAGTATATCTATATAGGTAGAACATCTCTTGAAAATTTTGTAATTAATTTTATTTGGTAACTTTTTTGATAAATTGTGTAAGATACTGCATTTCCCACTCAAAATCAATATTCACATTTAGACTCTATGATCTATTCTAGACATGTTGACCTTTCTATGATATTTACTTCTAAAACTGATGACAAGTGAATTTCAGTGTGTATAAATAAATCTTAGTCTATCATCCTTAGATGGAGGTCCAATGTCATTTTTTAGAATGGCAACTCATCTGGCCTATAGGAGTCAATCTACTCTCAAGTAATATTATATGTTTGAACTATTATTAGGATTCTGATATTTCTGTCTGGATTAAATGAAAGATATGTAAAATCAATATGCTGACTATGAAAGTATAACTATTTTCAGAAGATCCAAATAGATATTTGACTGAAAACCTCTTAGCAAATATGCACATGTGGCAGCAATGAGAGTATGCCTCACAGACCTTCAACTATGGGGAGCACAACTGGTGAAAGTCCTAGTTGTTGTGCTCTGAAACATGTATACTATGTTTGTATGAAGGATATATTTCTTAGGCACTGCTTACAGATTCAGGTATTAAATGATTGAGTTATTAGGTCAACTAAATGATCCCTATGGTCTGTTTTATTCCTTACACTATGAGTTTGAGAGCAGAATTTTTATGAGTAAAGTAAGATTAACTTATTTTTCTCAATTGCCAGAAAAACAATTGTGGAAAACAGTTTCAATAAAGATATACAATTGTATGTAGATATTAAGAAACTTCATAATCACTTGAATGGCAATAAATCAAAATTTATTAATAGCATATTTATGTGAGGTAGGGGCTATTATTTGGAGTTAATTCATTCCAAAAAGTAATTGAAGCCTGCTGGAGATGATGTTTAGAGAGGTGGGGAATGCTTCAGCAACAGAGAACAAAGAAATGCTGTGAATCTTTAAGAGGTTTGTTTTAAGGAAAGGTAGGAGAGAAACAAGGAAGAATGATGACTTGGGGCATGCAAACTTCAAAGCACTAATATTATTGATATAGTGTTGTTTGTCAAAAAGAAAGACTGAAAGAACCAAATAAAAGGAACAATGGATTATAAATATTCATCACATTTTGAGATTTTTGGCTGTGTGTATGCTTCTAAAATACATGGATACTTATTTATAGTTGTAGAAAGGAATATTATACAGTTTTAAAAGTTTTAAGAACTCAGTGTTTTCCAGATACTGTAGATGTACATCCAATGACAGATGTACAATCCAAGAAGATGATGCCTGATCTTTCATTTAATCTAATTAAGTGACTCAGTGAAAGATTGGTTTGAGGAGGTCATGAAATTAACAAAATGAGTCTATTTCAAGTACTATAACAGCCCTAGGGAGCAAAGAGAATCAAATGTATATTTATTTTAAGAATTACTATAAATCTGACCATTATGAAAGTAAACATATATCTCTATGGGGCAAAATTGCTTTTCCATTATGAGATTCCTCCTATCACTAAAAATCACCAGATGTCAACCCATTAGGAAACAACTTCAGTTCACAGAATTTGAAGAAAGACAAAAATCAAATATTTTTATAATACGTAGAAAATATCTCAATATTATAAATTATAAACATGAAAATAATCTTAAAAATTTATCTTCTAATAATGACAGACTAAATTATTTTACTGACTATAGGGTAGCCTTTGTAAAATCCTTGAACAATTTTACAAAGCTCATTATTTCCCTTTCAAAGAACCATTAGCAGAAAGTAAAGACATTTTTAAATATGAAAAGGAAACAGAAGCATGACATGATTGATTAAGTATGTGATAGGAGGGTTTGTTTTTTTATTATATTGCTACTTTTATATAGGTCACATTACCTACTAATTATCTGTCATCAAAAACTTAGCTGGCAACCCAGAATGTTTTCCCTTTAGCAAATATTAAAGTATTTACTAGGATGTTTATTATTTGTTGGTTGCCTATTATTTTGTGCTTTTATAATTTTAGAAGAAGATAATGATAGGTCTATTCTTATAGTCCAGCTACCAAGCAATTACCAGTGGCTCAACATAGAAATTATTTTAATTCTTAAAACAGAATAATGGATTTTGTTTCTCTGTGTAGATAGAACTGGAATATTGAAAAATATTATGCAAAATAGTAAATGCCGCCTTACAAACCTTTTTGATGGTCTTCACAAAGCTAATTTATAACTCATAACTCTCATTTACACTTTGCCATAATGCTTTCATTTTCTTTTCTTTTGTGATCTATTAGATTAATTAGAAAAATGGAGAAAGTATTAATTGTATCAAATGGCCAAGCTTCAGCTTGAAGTCCAGAAAAGTTTGATTTGGATTATGGAATATTAATATCTGAAAACTGAAGTTACTGATAATAAAGATTTTTAAAACAACCAAAAATGTTTATCTGAAATTTACTTTGAATTTAAAAAAAAGGAAATACTTGTTCTCTTATTTTAAGAACAATTTTTTTGACCAATACATATTTAAAATATAAATGTTTGTATTCTATATCATTTCATGTACCCAATTATGCATTCTTAATTGAAATCAGTTATTTAAAAATCACTACAGTGATTAAATTCTATAATTTTTCTAAAATTACTTGTTCAATGTGCTAGCTCTTCACCAACACCATTTTCTGTTTTTACTCAATAATTGAGGTAGAAGTAGGATATTGTTGGCAAGCCAGGAACAGCATTTCTCTGTCCTTTTATAGCTAAATATGGGCATGGGCCTGGATTTTCAGGATGAAATGTAAGCAGAAGTAAAATTTGAAAGCATTCTCACTCAGAACTGGAATAAGACAAGGTTGCCCACTATCTCCACTTCTATTCAACATAGTGCTAGAAGTCCTTGCTACAGCAAGCAGACAAGAGAGCGGAATTAAGGGCATCCAAATGGGAGCAGAAGAGATCAAACTCTCACTCTTTGCTGATGACATGATATTATACCTAGAAAACCCCAAGGATTCAGTCAAGAGACTCCTTGAATTGATAAATAAATTTGGTAAAGTCACAGGATACAAAATCAACACACAGAAATCAGAGGCATTCATATATGCCAATAACAGTAAAATTGAGAACCAAATCAAAGGCTCAATTCCCTTCAAAATAGCAACAAAGAAAATAAAGTACCTTGGAATATATTTAACTAAGGAGGTAAAAGACCTCTATAGGGAGAACTATGAAACACTGAAGAAGGAATAGCAGAGGACATAAACAGATGGAAGAATATACCATGCTCATGGGTCAGCAGAATCAACATTGTTAAAATGTCTACACTACCCAAAGTGACCTACAGAGCCAATGCAATCCGTATCAAAATACCATCATCTTTTTTCACAGATATAGAAACAATAATTTTAAGCTTCGTATGAAACCAGAGAAGACCCTGTATAGCAAAATCAATCCTAAGCAATAAAAACAAAATAGGAAGTATCAATTTACCAGACCTCAAACTATACTACAAGGCTATAGTCATTAAAATAGTTTGGGACTGGTACAAGAACAAGGACATTGATGAGTGGAACAGAACAGAGAACCCAGATATAGCCAACTAATCTTCATATAGCCAACTAATCTTTGACAAAACAGACATAAACATACATTGGGGAAAAGAATCCTTATTCAATAAATGGTGCTGGGAAAACTGAATACCCACATGTAGAAGACTGAAACAAGACCCACACCTTTAACCTTTCACAAAAATCAACTCACGCTGGGTAATAGACTTGAACCTTAGGGGTGAAACTATTAGAATTCTAGAGGAAAATGTTGGAAATACTCTTCTAGACATTGGTCTAGACAAAGAATTTATGAAGAAGACCCCAAAGGCAATCACAGCAGCAACAAAAATAAACAAATGGGACTTGATCAAATTAAAAGCATCTGCACAGACAAAGAAACTGTCAAGAGAGCAAACAGACAACCCACAGAATGGGAGAAAATTTTCACAAGCTACATATCTGATAAAGGGCTGATAACTAGAATCCATTCAGAACTCAGGAAAATCAGCAAGAAAAAAAATCAAACAATCCCATCAAAAAATGGGCAAAGGACATGAACAGAAATTGTTCAAAAGAAGAAAAAAGAAGACAGAATAATGGCCAACAAACATATGAAAAAATACTCAAGATCTCTAGTCATCAGGAAAATGCAAATCAAAACCACAATGAGATATCACTTTACTCCAGTGAGACTGGCCTTTATCAAAAAGTCCCCAAACAATACATGCTGGCATGGATTCGGAGAGATAGGAACACTTCTACACTGCTGGTGGGATTGCAAACTAGTTCAACCTCTGTGGAAAGCAATATGGAGATACCTCAAAGCAATACAAGTAGATCTACCATTTGATCCAGCAATTTCACTACTGGGCATGTACCCAAAAGATCAAAAGTCACTTTATGAAAAAGATACCTGCACTCAAATGTTTATAGCAGCACAATTCACAATTGCAAAACTGTGGAAACAACCCAAGTGCCCATCAATTCATGAATGAATTAATAAAATGTGGTATATGTATACCTTGTAGTACTATTCAGCTTTAAGAAACAATGGTGATATAGCACCTCTTGTATATTCCTGGATAGAGCTGGAACCCATTCTACTAAGTGAAGTATCTCAAGAATGGAAAAACAAGCACCACATATACTCACCAGCAAATTGGTATTAACGGATCAACTCCTAAGTGGACATATAGGAATAATATTTATTGGTTGTCGGGAAGGTGGCAGTGGGGAGGAGGGGATGGGTTTATACAAACACAATGAATGAGATGTGCAACATTTGGGGGATGGACATGCTTGAAGCTCTTACTCAAGGGGGGAGGTGGGGTATGGGCAATATATGTAACTTTAACATTTGTACCCCCATAATATGCTAAAATAAAAAAATTAACAAAATAAAATAAAATTTGCAATTCCCATGTCACTTGGTTAAAGAGATCTCTAGATGTTGATTTCTGCCATTTCCCCTTTACACTAACTTAAATGGAAACAGAATGATTGGAGTTACTTTGAAGCAGAATGTTGAAGATGATAGATTCTGAGCTGGCCCCAGTCCCTGAATAACTACACAGAGAACTGCCTGGAGAAAAATTACTGCTAACCTGAAATAACCACCTCAGATTGTCATATTAGCAAAAATACACTTTTTTTGGTTGTTGCACTTTAAACCATTGAAACTTGAGGATTTCCTTTTATAGTGGCCTAAACTATTCTAACTACTCTGATTACCCTGAGATTTAATAATTTAGTGGCCATTCCAATAAAAATAAAACAACTAGGTCAGTGGGGGGAGAGAGAAGTGTGGGTCAATAATTGAGTTTAAAATTTTAAGATAAATGAATATTTTATCTTGAAAATCTTTAACACCTGGTTATTTGTTGAAAACTAATTTTTCCTAAGGAATTCTAACATCAATAATGGAATGAAGACATTCCTGAGATACAAAAACCATGTGTACCTTAGCTCACAATGCTACTTATCTTAGATTGATGCTTTCCATTTCAACTCATGACCTTCTCCCCGCACCTCACAAAGAACAGAAATCTTGCACTATCATTTTGTTTCTCCCCAAAATTTGATTGCAGGAAATAGAAGTTTTTCCACCTGCGGTAATCCCAACAGAGGGGATCATCCTGATAAGCAAGGATTAATAACATTGTTTAACATCGCTGGGAGTACATGCACCCCAGTAGACATAGTAAACAAATCTGAAAACATTAAAGAAGGAAAGAGGCATGTGAAGTTTTCAGAAGCCATGCTATGCTTAATTTTTTTTTTTTTCTATAAAGGAAGGGAAATATGTTGGTCTAGAAAGCAATCTGAAGTGGCAAAGGCATATTGCCAAATCTATCAATTGAACCTAAATATAAAATAGCATATAAGAACCTAAGAATAAAATAGCATACAAGAATAAAAGTATTCTACCATGTATACTGTTTTAAAAATCTCAAAACTATGAAACATTGCAACATAAATGAGCAAGATGTTTAATATGATTAATATATTATGTGATTAGTTGTTTCAAACCAACAAAATGTTGAACAATTTATATAAGTTGAAACAATAGTAGCTAATATAATCAAGAAACTCCTAAATTTCTTGCTTGAACATAGAGTTCTTCTTGAACACAGAGTTCATTGAGGGTGTTCTTAGGTTGGCAGCTCTTCTCCAAGCTGGGATTCAGGGGCTTAGGTTCCTTTTATCTGTGTTTCTATAATTATCAGCATATTGTTCTTAAAGATCCCCTGGATATTTTCTCATCCATAAAGGGAGAAGGTTAAGCCTGGCCAGGAAATGGTGCAGACCACTTAATTCCACATTTTATTGGCCAACATTTAGTCATATGGCTCACCCAGCGAATAAGGTAAGGAAATGTGGTTTTATGCCTGTGAGAAAGAGGAAAGGATTTAGTAGACCTTCAGACACACTGCTATACATGTCTCCAACAATCTTCCTAAGGATGGAGAGATGATTGAAGAAAATAATCTTAACTTTTTTTATAGCTCATTCCATGTTTAGTTCAAATTTAAACCTATTTAAACATTTAAATTCAGTTATTTGCATTTATACAAAGATACTGCCCTCTGCCCATATTAAGCATTACTTTTTTATGATTTAACTTTTCTGGGGATTTGATAAAAAACAAAACCATCCTTTTCAGTACCCAAGGACTACTGAATCCATTATAACTAAGACATTGATTTTTAGCATCACTGGGAGTTATTTGTGTCCAGTTGTACATCCTATCCATAAACAGTAGGATGCAACAAGATTATCAAGTTACCTTTATAACTTAGAATTCCAAATGAACTGGGATAATCAAGGGCAATTTGTCAATTGTTAGAAAAGTTCTACAAGGTCAAAATTCTCCCAGATGTACCCATGTGACTGATGTTACTTTTAGCACCATGTAATTGGCTAGTTTTTGTTCTCTAAGTTAACAACTTTATTAATAGAATCTATTTGCAGTTAGTCGTTCTAAGATGGTATGAAATGGTAAATTATTCCTTCAACAAAACATTTGCATTTTTAAAAAGTGGCATTAAACAAGGACACTTAAAAAAGTTAAGTGAGCAAAGTCCTTATTTAACTCATGACCTTGGCCTCTATGCCACAATATTTTAGCTAAAAAAGAAGTCTGGAGGCATACTTCTATTAATAAGGAAATGAGCTCCAAATAAAATCCCAGAGAAAAGGGCCACAACTTACTGAGTTTATTTAAAGAGGACATTTTAAGCACTCTACCACTTTCTTTTCTTAGAGTTTCCAAAGAATGGCCAGACTTAGAAATAAGGGGTTTTGAAGAACAAAGGAAGAAATTATATTGGGATGGAAATGCAAGTGTTTTTTGGATCCACCTGAAAGAGTAAGTTCACTTTTTGTGAACATGTTATCCAGATAAGTTAGTTAGAAACATACCAAGTCAATTTATACCATCTTGGTTCTTGAGAACATCAAAATTAACACATTCAGAAAAGTTCTCCCAAAACAGAAAATTGTAAACAGTAGTCCCCCCTTATCTACAGAGAATACATTCTAAGACTCCCAGCGAATGCCTGAAACCTGAGATAATACAAAAACTTATACATAGTGTGTTTGTTTTGAGCTAATAACTGAGACAGCTTCTACGTGACTGACAGGGAAGTAGCATACACAACATGGATACGCTTCACAAAGGGATGATTCACATCGCCAGTGGAACAGAATAGGCCAGCACATGATTTCATCATGCTGCTCAGAATGGCAGGCAATTTAAAACTTACGAATTGTTTACTTCTGGAATTTTTCACTTAATGTTTTCTGACCACAGTTGAACATAGAAACAGACTGTGGAAAGGAAAACTGTGGGTAAGGGGGAACTACTGTATCCCCATAGCAGAGAACTGGAGTCCACAGGTTACCATCCCAGTAATAAAGGAATAGAACTGGTAATAATGGACAGGATGGAGCGAATAAGATTTTGAAACAGATTGACCAACATTTCTTACTTGTTTTACTTATAATTTACATCTCAGTGATTTACATAATTGCTAGGGAGGGTTTTCTGGTAATTATATTACATAATTTAATTTTGTGCTAGAATATTATAAAGAGAGTTTTTTTATGAAAGGAGAAAACTACTTGGTTCAGTGTGTTACATGTTCCCAGATGAGCCCCTTAAGCACCTCATCCCTAAGTACCTTAGCTCCTGCTCTAGCTTAAAACCTAGAAATAATAAAGCACTAAAATCAAAATTCTAGACGATGTATCCTCAAACCACGGCCCGAGGGCCACATACGGGCCGCCTAGCACATTTATACGGCCCTCTGGGTGTTTTTGCGGTCACTGCCTGTCCTGCTTAGCAGCTGACTCGTCCTGGGCCCGCAGTGTGCACTCTCCAATAGTCTGAGGGACAGTGAACTGGCTCCCTGTTTAAAAAGTTTGAGGACTTCTGTTAGGCCATAATAAAGCCCTCTATTATCTGAATTCTTCATTTCTCTTGAGGCTCAAATAATATCATTGTCCAACTTCCAATTTGTGTCTGGATAGACTAAACTACTAAAATATTCTGAAATTCAATAGAGACTCCCACATCCCATATTAATACTTCTATATATGCTGATTCTTTGGTGTGGAACATCTGTCCACATCTTTGTAAATTGGCTAAACCCTACTTTTTCTTCAAGATACAGCTTAAAACTGTGCTGATTATGTTCAGAAATAGTTAAGTGTCTCTCCAACATACTTCCTCAGTACTGTGATCTTTTCTCTATTATTGTGTCTTCACAGTGTATTGTATTTTTCATCAGTTCTTTGTTTCCAGCTGAAAGCTGTGAGCCTCTGGTAGTGAAGAATTTATTGAAAATATAGTGAAATTAAAGTTGCTATATTTCATGATTGCTTCATGATTCAATATGAGTAATGGCAATGTTTATAATGCATATATATATATATATATATATATATATATATATATAATATAAGCCTTAATCTTGGTGAGTTGGTATTGAGAGATGGGGTTTTAGGGAAATAATTAGATTAAGATGAGGCCATGAAGGCGGAGCTCTCATCTTGGGATTAGTGCCCTCATAAAAAGATGTGCAAGAGAGCTTGCTTTCTCGCTTCGCCATATGACGACGCAATGATAAGGCAGCTGGCTTTAAGACAGGAAGAAAGGCTAAACCTGACCATACTGGCATCTTGATCTTGGACTTGGATTGCTTGCCATCACAACAGTGAGAAAATCAACTTCTGTTGTGTAAGCCATTCAGATTATGGTATTTTGCTATGGCAGCCTGAGCTGACTACCTGACCATGACACTATATATACTGACTATAAACTACAATATATAACACAGTACTGGTGAGTACACACACACACACACACACACACACACACACTCTCATATTAACTGGATGAAAAATATCATTGCAGATTACATGTCAAAATTGGAAATTGGATGACATATTCTACCTGGCAATAATGAGAAACTAAAAGTCTACTTCTCACCATTAAGGTCATTTATAAGTTCAAATTTAAACCCAAATATATAATGTTGTATTTTTAAAGCTTTCATTACTTATTTATAAAATATCTATTATTCATCAAAGCTAATATCAAATATGTTTTACGAAAACATATTTTTATCTTAAATTGTTACATTAACTGTATTAAACTTTAAAACAAATATTATATTAATTTAGAAGAGCTTAAACTAGAATTGGAATTCCACTTCACTAATAAATTAATATTATATCAATTGTGAGAGACTCCCTCCCAAACACTATACAGTTTATGTATATCAAAAGCAGACAGAAATTAATACCTATATTCCTCTTGTGTGAAACGTGGGATTTCTCCAGGATGTAAAACAAGAATTTTCACTGTGGCACTGCTGGACATCACAGGCTCACCATCATCAAAAGCAACCACCACCAACTTAAAAAGAATAAAAAATCCAGGGTAAAGATTATAAACAAGAATATAAAATAATTGTTTTTATATGTGCGTTTTTAATCTCCCTATTCCAGGAGGCGCAGCAATGATTATTTACTTACTGCCTAGGACATTGTGCTAAGATCTGCTACATTATCATTTAATCTTTACAACAATCCAGCCAGTTAAATGTTCTTATTTTCATTTTCCAGATGAGAAAACTCAAAGAAGTTACTAACTCTATAATAATAATAATAATAATAATAATAAAAACTAACAGTAAAACAGATACATGATACTATATCTCTGTAGTTATAACTCTTTTCTCTTCCACAATTCCACTGGTGCCCACAGCAAACATGTGATTTTATAGCACCAATACACTTATTTAAAAAGTGTTAAATTGAGTCACATCAATAGAAAAAAATCTAATTAGCTTGCTCATAAAAATAAATTAATTTTTCTAGTAAACTAATTGTCTTCAAGATTATACAGTAGAGATATTTCATTCTGGAGGTTAAAATTGGGAATCTTTATAATTTAACATGCTTCATTACACAATTTCTTAGAAACAAACTATATAAAACCAAGTTTGTATGGTATAGCAAAAATTGTTCAAATAATGCAAACTAAGGAAAACTTTAGTGTTGGGATGTGATATCTGTATAATATTTATTATTGTAATAGCTTTTATAATTGATAATTATTTTTAATAACCTGTACCTCATCAAGAATAATTATAATGTTTATTTTAAGACATGTTAAATATTTTCAAAGCTATGTGTTTCTCTGGAATACATATTCTCTGGAAACCTACAGGTTACTAATCTAAACTAATTTAACCTAGATTGTAGAAGACCATAACTAAGTATCATTTTGAGAGTCACAATCCTCTCTGGGTTAATACTAGTATACAAACAGAACAGCTATTCCAAACATTGGTAGATCATGTGAGACATTGATATTCACATGACTAACCAATAAACGTATTTCCCTAGTGTTGAGTCAAAGGTTTTATTTATAGTGACAAAAATTATTCTAAGTAACTGTCAAAGATGGTAATGCCTCAATGTTTAATAAAATGGATTATTTAGCTTAATATATTTCCAATATTTTCTTGACACGTAGAAATAGGCATTATTTTGTCAACTATATTTTTAAAATAAGCTAAAAACAAAAGAGGTAATATGTTCTTTTCCACTGGTAATTAAAGAAAAGTAAAATTTAACAAAAATCAAATAGCTATATATATTTCTAGAGATATGCAAAGCTAGAGATATGCAAAGATATGCATCTGTTGTTGGGTGCTATTAAGAAAATGGGTACTATTCTGAAAGATGAAGAATGTATACTAAAGGGTAATTATTTTCAAATTTTCTAGAAGTATAATATATCAAAAATACGTAATATAAACTTGATCTGGCAATTCTGCTTGTTCATACTTCCTTAAGAAAAAATATCAGCAAGTGACAAATGTTATCTGCACAAGCAGTTTCAAGACAGCAGAATATATTGTAACAAAATATTTGAAATAACCTAATTATCCAACAAGTTATCAGGTTAAAAAGAAAAACATAATGGTATACTCATACAATAGAACATCATGAAATCAATAAAATCATAGCATTATTTATTGGCATGGGTAATATATTATTGAGTTTAAAAAGCAGTATGTTAAATGAGAACCGAGCAACAACAACAACAAAAAAAAGCAGTATGAATAATAAGATCATGGTATTAGAAAGGATATATTTATAAGCTAGTATTTGTATAGAATGTCATCATAAGGATAGAGATCAAAATATTAAGTTCTAGTTATCTTCAAAATGTAAAATATCAAGGAATTTTTTTCTTTTTATTTAACTATATTTTCTAAGTTTCTATGAGGAAACAATGTTTTGTAATTTTAAAAGATTAACGAAGAGAAAAATGGAAAGGAAAAAGTGCTATTATCTGTGAAAACAAACTCTCAATTAAAAGTTAAATGTCAAATAGAGAACATTAGAAAAATGATGCACTGACCTTAAAAATTGTTGTAGGTTCTTCGTTAAGATTAACTCGAGTTATTACTCTTCCAGAATCTTCTTCTACATCAAAAATACTGGCAGGGTAAGGAAACAGGACATCATCTACTCTATACCTCACACGACTTCCAGGTAATCCCTAAAATGAAATTATGTATTATTAATTTACTGTCACAAAATGCAAACAAAGGATAGTGATAATATTAAGCTAATTTTTTTTTTTTTTTAAATGAAGAGACAGGATCTCTCTGTTGCCCAGGCAAAGGTGATGCAGTGGTGTGATCAAAGCTCAATGGATTCAATGGAACCTTCAACTCCTGGGCTCCAGAGATCCTCCCACCTCAGCCTCCCAAGTAGCTGAGACTAAAGGCATGTACCACCAGGCCAGGCTAATGTTTTGTATATTTATGTAGAGAGCTGGTTTTATTATGCTGCTCAGGCTTGTCTTGAATTCCTGGCCTCCAACAATCTTCACACCTAGACCTCCTGAAGTACTGGGATTATAGGCGTGAGCCCCCACGGCCAGCCCTAAACTGATTTTTTAAATGCATAGCCTTTTATTATAGAAGTAAAAAATTCTATTTAATTATCTCATATTTCCAGGGTTGAAATGTTGCTGAATCTTTATTTCTAAAGATAGCTTCGTCTGAATCAATAAAGTTATTTTAAAATGATTCATGTGAGAGAAAAAAATAATGGTTGCCTTGAGAGTCTTCTCACTTTCCTTTAATTATGTAAAGCACATCTGCCTCCCAAAACACCCAGTGTCTCCTTAACATTTTATCATCTGAAACAATAAGTTTCTTTTTAATATACTTATTTGAATTCTTTGATACTCAGAGAATGATAAAGTGTGGAGGACTGTGGTAAAATGGAGGAACGGGAATGGAAGAGAAGGGAACAAAAATTATTTACCATCTACTCTGGTAATCTGTGCTAATTACCAAGTATTAACATATATCACTAAAATTATTCCTCACAACAATCCTTTAAGATAACTTTAATAATGATGCTGATAGTAATAATAGTAAAATAATGATAGCTAACATTTGTTGAGTGCTATGTGTAAGAACCATACTGAGGATGTATGTATACTTTATCATCCATTTTATAGTTAATGAATTTGAGGCTTATAGTGAGTTAAAGGATGCTGAATTGTTCCAGAGATAGCCCAAGATAAGTTGGAACAACAAACAAAAAAAATCTCATTTTTAAAAAAAGAAATTAAAATTGAATAATTTTTTTAAAAGAATCAAAGTGATTATAATGGAACAGTCAAAATTTTGTCAGATAGCCTCATGTATATTAAGGCTTAGATTGGTTTTATTTGGAACTATAGAGGGTGATACTGGGTGAGAGAACACTATAATCTTTTCAGTGCTAAGAGCTTATAAATTTCTTAAATCCTAGAAGGCAAGTAAACAATTCAAGCAGAGAACTAGTATGCTGTAGAATTTGATTTCAAACCCAGAAACTACATTATAGCATTATATTCTTTAAAGGGAGGGAAAAAAACCCCTCTATTTGGCATTATTCTGATGCAAAAGAAGAAAGGACATTACCTCCACAGACTGTTGATTTAGTTATACTTAATGATTCTTTGGTGTAAGGATAGTTCTGAGAACAGTCAGTGCTCTTTGTGCTGTCATCTTCATGACTGTCCTTCAAAATAATTTGTTACTCATGTTGGTTCCTGAATCCCAGTTGGGTTATCGGATAAATGTAGAGCCTTCTGGATTTGTATAATTCCCTGATTGTTATATGTAAGTTCAGTCCTTTTATATACTACACATCCCATTAATCACCATCTCCTTGAACACATTCTCTTCTTTTCCTTTTTAAAAAACTGCTTTATTGGGGTAAAACTGGCATAAATAAACTGCACATACTTAAAGCATTCAATTTGATAAATTTTGACATCTATAAACATTCGTGACACAATTCGCTACAATCAAGATAATGAACATATCCATTACACCCAGAAGTCTCCTCACATCCCTTAGTCACCTCTTTCTCATACCCACCTCATACCATCCCCCTCCCCCAATCCCAAGCCACAGTTTGCTTTCTTTCACTATTGATTAGTTGGCATTTTATATAGTTTCATGCTAATGGAATGCTACAGTATGTAATTCTTGTTGTCTGGTTTCTTTCACTAGGCATAATTATTCTGAGATTCATTAAATTGTTGTATGTATCAATAGTTCATTCCTCTTTAATTGCTGGGTAGTATTCCATTGTATCAATATATCAATGTTTGTTTATCTGTTGATGGGTTATTTTCAGTTTTCAGCTATTGCAAACAAAAAGCTGCTAGGAACATGTGTGTGTATATGTTTTCTTGTGTGGATGCTTTCATTTCTCTTTGGTAAATACCTAGGTGTGGAATGGCCTGATCATATAGTAGGTAGATATATATTTAACTTTTTAAGTAGCTGCAAAACTGTTTTCCAAAGTGACTATTGTATCTTACATTTCCACCAGCCGCACACAAGAGTTCTACTTCCTTTTACATCCTTCCCAACTCATCATATAAAATTAACACAAAATGAATCATATACCTAAAGGTCAAACCTGAAAGTTTAAAACACTTAGAATAAAACAAAAGAGAATAGAATCTGAGGGTATTTTGTAAAAAGAAAAGAGTGAAAATTTTTTATATTATAAAGAATAATAAAAAAGGAAAAAAAAAAAAAACAAAAGAGAAAAATTTTGTGACCTTGAGTTAGACAAAGATTTCTTAGATAATACACTGAATTTACAATCTGTAAAAGAACAAATTGGTAAATTGGACTTCATCAAAATTGTTTAAAACTCTATATCTTCACAAGATAGAATGAAAAGACAAGTCTCAGACCGAAAGAAAATCTTTGTAAAATGTCTATGAAGGACTTGAATCTAGAATGAATATGTAAAGAGCTCTTAAGACTCAATTATAAGGAAAAAATAACTCAATTTTTTAAATGAACAAAGTATTTGAACAGACACTTCATAGATATATGGATGTCAAATAATCACAAGAAAACTGATTAACATAAGTAGTCATTAAAGAAATGCAAATAAACATCACAGTTATGTACCACTGTTCATCTATAGAATGGCTAAAATTAAGAACACATTCTTTATTTAACTTTACTTAATCTTCTTCTTTTCTTTCTCTCTAACTAGCTGCTCTGTCTCAGATGCTCTGCTGGCTCCCACTCTTCTTGGCTGCGATATGTTGGAGTTTTCCCTTGGCTGCGATATGTTGGAGTTTTCACAAGAAGATCTATCTTCTTCATGTCTACTCTAGGCCTCAAGGATCTCTTCTAGTCTTTAAATATTTTTCAAGACTTTAAATTTCTTCTTTTTGTTCATAACTCCCAAATTTTAATTTCTGGATGAACTTTCAACCTTTAAGGTTCAAACTAGTGTATATAATTGTCAACTATACAGTCTATGTTGAACTCAACATATCCAAAACCAGAATAATGATTTTTTTCTCCTAAACTTGTATCTCTTCCACCTTTTACAAATATTGTCTATTTCAAAGCTTAGGGGTGATCATTGATCCCTTCTCTTAGACTACATAACAAATCATCACTATGTTCTGCCAATACCTCAATGAACATATACCCTAATGTCTTCTCATCTTCTTTAGCTACCTAGAGTGGACCCTTAATTGGCTCTTAGCTTCCATTCTATTAAAGTTATCTTCTAAAAATACAAACCATCTCATAAATCTTGCTTAAAACCCTCCAATGATTTTGCATCACACAAAAAATTAAATCCAAATTCCTTAGTATAGGCTATCATACCCTAAATACATGTGGTTTCTGCCTACCTATCTAACTTCATCTCCTTGCTCATTTCACTTTCACACACTGTCCTTGTCCTTGCTTCATTACCTTTGCCTTATGTCTGCTACACTCATCTTCTATATTTACAGCTAGTAAATTTACCTTTGTCTTCCCCAGGCACTCTATAACATATCCCTCTAAATTATTTTTCTTTAGTAATCCCACCTGAAATCATAACATACATTTTATGTGTCTACTTGCTCACTCCATGTCTCCCACATACAAGCTTCAGTAAGGTAGGCACTCTAGCTGAACAATTACCTAGTGGTGGGTGGTCGGTTCAGCCAATTAGGAAGTATAGAAAAGAGGTATATTTATTAGAAAAACCTTTGTCCATCTTGACAGAATCAGACTTATTATGATCATGTACAATAGCATCTCTCCTTGCATTTTACTAATAATCATCATGACAAGAGGTGTTGGCTATCAATTTGAGTATTTTATACCAGACTGTGTGAATTACATGCATTCTCATAATTATACTTACAAGAAATTAAGGACTTGGTATGAATAATATCTACATTTTATAAATGATGAAATCAAGGCTTTAAGAATTGATTTATTTCCTGATTGCCTTTGGGGATTTCTTCATAAACTCTTTGCCTAGGCCGATGTCTAGGAGAGTGTTTCCAACATTTTCCTCTAGAATTCTAATGGTTTCATATCTGAGATTTAAGTCTGTTATCCAGCGTGAGTTGATTTTTGTGAGAGGTGAAAGGTGTGGGTCCTGTTTTAACCTTCTACAAGTGGCTATCCAGTTTTCCCAGCACCATTTATTGAAAAGGGATTCTTTTCCCCAGCATATGTTTTTGTCTGCTTTGTCAAAGATTAGATGGCTATATGACGATGGTTTTATATCAGGATTCTCACATCTGTTCCACTGGTCAATAATCCTATTTTTGTGCCAATACCAGATTGTTTTAATTACAACAGCTTTGTAGTATAGTTTGATATCTGGCATATTAATACCTCCCAATTTGTTTTTGTTGCCTAGAATTGCTCTTGAAATTTTATAACTAGAAAATGGCAAAGTTACTATTTGAACAGACTTACCTCATACTAAAAAAGAGATTCTTAAACATTAAACCAACTTAATATTTGTCAATAATATCTTAATGGCAATAGTCCTTTAAAAAGAGAACATCATACTAACACAATTGAGCAAAATTACTTGGGAAACATGCTTAGGAATTTTATGTCCTAGTAAATGTTGGCATAGTACATTGTCTAGGAGTTATGCAGCACATACTCCAAGGCATCTTTAGTAAAAAAGGCAAATGATGAAAGAGCAAAATCACAGCACCGTTTCAAGAATAAATTTTCTGAGTTTTGCTAGTGTCAGTACCCATTCTATCTGCATTACAGTAACCAAAATTATTTATGGCAATCATAAATTGGACCTCAAAAAACTTAAAATGTTAATTATATTTAGCATTCTTTCTTTAATAAAGCCAAGGTATTTATAGTATGTTTAGAATTATGCCTTTAATTGATAAAATAAAAAGAGACAATTTTCTAGTATTATGGAGTGTTATATCTTAGATGTCTAAAATATTTTGCTATCCAGTACATTCTGGAACTTTCTTAGAGGATTTCACAGATAAGATTTTTCACAGATAAGATATTATATATGTGAATAGGAATACATATGTTACATATTAGCTATATCAATAAATTTTATTCTATGATTTCAGTTATTCTAAAGACTACTACCACATCATGAAAGTGTGACCTTAGTAGGACTTGGTTAACTTATAAGAGACATTTTAATTGCTTCTTTGATCACTTTTATAATCAAAGCATCAAATTTTATTTTATATCACATGTTACAACAACCAAATTAAATACCTACAATGATTTCGATTTTTCTTTATGCATATGCCAAAGTTTTTTTTCTGTCTTTCTCATCCTCTCTCCACCCTTCCCTCCCTTTATTTGTTCCTTCTCTTTTTCTTCTCCTTCCCCTCCTTACTTTTCTTCATTCAAAAGACTTTTAAAAATACTTTACCTCGACCGGGCGCGGTGGCTCACGCCTGTAATCCTAGCTCTCTGGGAGGCCGAGGCGGGCGGATTGCTCAAGGTCAGGAGTTCAAAACCAGCCTGAGCAAGAGCGAGACCCCGTCTCTACTATAAATAGAAAGAAATTAATTGGCCAACTAATATATATAGAAAAAAATTAGCTGGGCATGGTGGTGCATGCCTGTAGTCCCAGCTACTCGGGAGGCTGAGGCAGAAGGATCGCTCGAGCCCAGGAGTGTGAGGTTGTTGTGAGCTAGGGGCTGACGCCAGGACACTCACTCTAGCCTGGACAACAAAGCGAGACTCTGTCTCAAAAAAAAAAAAAAAAGAAAATACTTTACCTATATAATAGGCAAAGGCAATTGACTTTGAGAAAGAGCTTTAATCAACATTCCTAACACCCATACTGGGCACTACACTGGGCACCCATCACCACTACTCGGATCCAGGAGGAAAGCAAGCTATACTGTATAAGCTGGTAGCATGATACAATGTCCTTAAGAAGTCCACTGTCCTTGAGCTTGTGTAGGCAGAAGAGTGCTTTGTAAGTTCAGAGACCAGCAGTGTGGTGAGACGGCAAGGAAGACCCCAAACACCCCACCTATGGAATACTAAGTCCCTCTATATTTGATCTCTGTCAGCCTCTTGCTTCCTTCTTTTTCTGTGCCCTAGCTACTTCCTGTGAGTTCTCCAATAGTTTCCAGCACTCTTCTCTTAACAATTCACTCAAGCTATGATTATTTACCTGTAACTCTGGTTCTTCTTTCTGAGGAAAATTGGCATTTAATGTGTCTAGTCAGCTACCTTCTATATTTCTGCACTGGTATATTTCATTATAGTTCAGAGGACCTCTAAGAATTTACTTACTTCAAATGTGGCTAAACTGTTGGCAATTTTTCAATTTACAACCCACCAATGTCTGTTCATAGATACTCATTCATAGTTACTCATATTAAACTCTCAAGATGGAAAGGCATTGATAAGAAAGACAAAGATATTTCTGTACTCCTGGGCCTCACAATTTATCAGGTTAGAGAGACAAAACAGACAGAAAAACACAATCATCTACCAACATTTCTGATTAAACTATGAAGGAGAAGCATATGGTCCTATTAAATGAAGGTGTAGGCAAGGATTTACAGGCAAGTAAACTTTATATCTCATTGTGTAGACACATATCACAAAATATAAAAAACATATTTTGATTTATAGAGATTGTAGTGATTGTGTTACATGTAGAGCTTGGTCTGGCATATCATTTGAATATTAAAATGACAAACTAAAAGTAACTTTGTCAAGATTTTGGACATTTTATTTTAAACTTGAATAAGATAAAAATAAATATGTATCAGTATGAAGTGACAAATTAAAAGCTGTGTATTTAAAGAAAAAGTCATTAGGTTTTGGTGAAAATTTTATTAAAATATGTACATGTACTTATTTTTTTATTTTGGGGGATTGTAAAGACCCTATTACCATGATATTTTCATGAAAGCTTTGTTCTTAAATGTTACAATGCCATGGGTGACATCAGAATTACTTCATGAGTCCAGGCATTGATATCCCAATGTTTACAATTGATGGGGCACAAGCACTCTACCAAATTATAAGCAAAGTTAAGCATTTTTGCCATGACCCTAGAAGCGAGGAAGAGGAGGAGAAAAAATTATCTAACATCTATGTGTTTCACAACAGCTAAGTGTTTTCATTCTCTACTAAGCCCAGATAATAATCCAGTGAAAATGGGATTTATTATTTCTATATGGAAATAAGTTTTAAAGAAGTTAAGCAACTGCTGTACAATATCATTTTTCCTAATTAACCACAAATGCCAACACTAGTGACATTAGTCAGTAATTTTGAGATATTCTGGAAATGTTCACCAATCCTAGTGGTCCTCAGGAAGAATATGATTTATGGCATCTATAGATAAATGAATCAATTAATTTGTTTGTTCGTGTATTAGGTATCTTTCTAAATATGATTCAAGGTAGTATGTAACATTTAAATATTATATGGGTTCCAAAATGTGAAAGGAATGATCTTAACTTTGTGATACCCTTTTATCTGCTAAATTTGAAATTTATAAAATTCAATAAATATTTGTATGAACAATACTACTGCAATAGTCTTTTATTTTGTATACATATATTGCTATAGTGACACTATGAAATAGGCAATTTGTCTAGGCTACTAGGACATGACAGTCAAATCTTGTTATGAGGGTGTCTACATTAGATTTTTTAAAATCAAAAGTGCTATAAATCTATACAATAATAAGGTGAGTAACTAATGTAGAAGAATAAATGTAAACTTATAACAAGAAAATAGAATTTTAAGTTTTCAATTATTTTCTTTATTACTCAGTATGTTTTCTACTTCTGATATCCATTCTTATTGTGAATATTAAACACAATATGTCTTGACTTAATGATGGTGAGAATATAATTAATTACTACAGAAGGTAATTGCACACCTGTATGAAAGATGTTTCAAACTTGCAAACATAGGGAATTTCAATAAGACTATAATGGACCAAAATAATTAGGTACTTAATATCAGGGGATATCTTGATTAATCATTTTTCTTAAATACATAATTATCAAGAAATTACTTATTCAGACCCACATAATTTTCTTCATAATAATAGCAATCACATTGTATCAGGGAATACTAAGCCCATTATTATCATTAAACACAAACATTAAGTAATGTGTTTTCAAGTACACAAAGATTTTTCTCCCTGACAGTTTATAAAATTCTTTCTCCCAAAGTCTTCGAAGCAACTACTCTGATTTATTTTACAACAGTGGAATTCACAAACTCTCCCAAGTATGATTGAACATCGTGAATCATGGTAAACTGGTATTATTGCTTTTTGCAGTCACATGAATTAGTCATTTTTTTTCGGGAATTTAACTGGATGTTAAGGTCTCCTTAAAAGAGAAGAGGAAAAACAGTAGGTCAAGCTGTGCATGAGAAGATCATGTACTTTTCTTTCTTCCTTTTCTCTCCCCCACTTTTTAACACCTTGACAACACAGTGCATCAACATTCTTGTAGGCAAGCCCCGTATGGTGCTTGTCACTTAATATAATGTGTGTGTATAATTCAGTTTCTATACATATGATATTAACACAACCAAAAGATCCACTAGAAGTTGACTAAGTCATGTGACTGCAAAAAACAATAATACCATTTTACAGTGATTCATGATGTTCAATCATACTTGGGAGAGTTTGTGAATTCAGTGTTACAAAATAACATAGAGATCCTAAGAAAGTAAGTCTTACTTTAAGACTATTTACCACTTAGTCTCTTGCAATATGGTTTCAAAGGTAAATGTAACTCATCCCCTAAAGACATCAAATAAATAGCACATTCCTTGTAAAAATTTCTTCATTTAGACACAGTTTTTAAGTTTATAAAGAAAATAACTGGTACACATCTAGATGTCCCTCCCAACAAACCAACTCATAGAACCAAAGGAACTTAAAAATAGGAATGAACCTCTACCAGAGATAGTAATTAATGATCCTGTGCCCTCTGCCTTAAAACCCTTCCATTTTTTTTAGGATAAAACATTTCTTAATATTGTCTTTATGACTTACTAGACTCCACAGGATCTAACTCAGGTTTCCCTCTCCAGCCTTCTCAAAAATGGCCTTCCATTGGTTTTTAATCTTACTGTTCTCACTCCTACTTTAGGGCCTAATTCTTCTGTCATGCCCCTTGGCCTTTGGCATAACCTTCAGACCTCAGCTCAGAATCACCTCCCCCACTACCATCCTTGACTCTGGAGATAAAATTAGTCTGCCTCTTATCCAGTTTCACAGCACTCTAATCATTTCTTTCAGCCGGGCGCAGTGGCTCATGCCTGTAATCATAGCTCTCTGGGAGGCTGAGGTGGGCAGATTGCTCAAGGTCAGGAGTTGGAAACTACCCTGAACAAGAGCGAGAGCTCATCTCTACTATAAATAAAAAGAAATTAATTGGCCAACTAATATATATAGAAAAAATTAGCCGGGCATGGTGGCGCATGCCTGTGGTCCTAGCTACTCGGGAGGCTGAGGCAGGAGGATTGTTTGAGCCCAGGAGTTTGAGGTTGCTGTGAGCTAGGCTGACGCCATGGCACTCACTCTAGCCTAGGCAACAAAGCCAGACTCTGTCTCAAAACAAATAAATAAATAAATAAATAAATAAATAAATAAAAATAAACATTTCTTTCTTAGAGCATTTTACAGCTTGTCATTTCAATTTATTTGATTGATTTTTGATTAATTTTTATCTCTTTAAGTTTGAAATTCTGAAGCCAAGAATCATGACAATTTTAATCCTCACTACTTAACCCAACATCTCTTATATAATACATGCTTTTTAAGTAATATTGGATGTCCACATATATAGTAAATATTGAGGGATTTTTATTTTGTTTGGACTCCAAGGGCATATGTTTGAATTTAATATAATCTATAGTTTATGAACCATTATCATTTATGGATCTGTAAGGCATATTTATTTATTCATTGGTTTATCTCCCTTTGTTCCCCTACTTCTCTCCTACCTCTCTTTTACACCAAAGCAACCATTTGAATGCATTTCAAAAATGTCTTCTAACTATATTATTATGGTATATTATGTTATGGTTTAGCAAATATCTACTGCCCCTACCCCCACTTCCTGCCCTACTGATTTTAGGCGAGGCCATGTGACTTGCTTTGGTCAATGGGATGTGAAGAATCATCACACAGAGCAAGTCTTTACATGTGATCATGTGGTTAGGTAAGTTCTCATGGGAAGAGCAGGCCTGGTTAGTCATGGGTCCCTGAAGAAAGAGATATGTGGAATAGAAAAGAGCCCAGCCAAGACCAGCCAACCCCTACCTGCAGATTCATAAATAAAAACATCAATCTTCATTATTATAAACCAGTGAGATTTTGTTGTTGTTTACTAAAGCAATATTTTTTTGTAAGAAAACCTAATTAATGCTATTGTGGGCACTTTTAAAAACTAAGTTTATATAATGGTATTTGCTTTCGTTCTTTTACCATTTTCACAGAGTACTAGGTTCTTACACTCCACTCTTGTTTTCATCAAATCCTGCTATGCTAGAAGTACACAAAATATTTCACACTTAATAATGATCACAGCTGTATAGGAATCTCTGTGATGTGTTTGACAGTCCTCAATATAACAGATAATGTTATATTGACACTGACATTTTCTTTAATGCTTTTGGATTCTTTGACTCTGTGGTAATGATGGCTTGGAGTTGGGGAGAGAATGGGGTGACAGGCTCTTTATTATCATGGTAGATGGAAGAGCCAGGTATGGAGCCAAGCTGCAGCATTTAGCTACAGCTCAAAGACAACCCTGAATACAGAACACTCAGATCTGGTCCTTAGATTTCAAATATCCTGAGAAGACAGCAAGCAGGGGACAGATTGTCATATTGATGGTTCAGAGGCCCAGCACCTTCTTCACTGCCCCAATATCTTGGACCCCTTGCCCCTACCAGCTGTGTTCAGGTTATTGGACCTTTGACCTTTATAGGCTTTTCCAGAATGCAGATTAAAAAGGACAAAAAGAAGGAAACAGTTTACAAACTATAAATATGGAAGACAGATCTCATAGACTCAAAGCATGAGTCTGTTCTTTACCAGACTAAACATAAAAACAATGATAGCTGTTATTGAGTATTTACTATTTGGTAGGCACCAACTACTCCACATAAATGGTATAATTTAAACCTCACAGCAACCCTATAAAGTAAGCACTATCTTTTTTTAGTGTGATAAGAACACTTAAGATTAAATCTCCTCTCTAAACAAAATTTTAAGTGTACAATAAAGTATTATTATCTATAGACAGAAGGTTGTACATCAGATCTCTAGTATAATAGCAAAAATGAAAAAAAAAACATAACAAATGAACCAATTAAAAATGGGTAAAGGATTTGAATAAACATTTTTCCAAAGAAGACATACAAATAGCCGGCAGGTATATAAAAGCCCACTCAACATCACTAGTCATCAAGGAAATACAAGCCAAAACCACAATGAGATATCACCTTATGCCTTTTAGTATGGCTATTATATAAATTATAAAAACAACACTCTTAGCAAGCATGTGGAGAAATTGGTACATATATAGACTGCTGGTGGGAATGTAAAATAGGGTTGTCACTATGTGCAATAGTATGGGGATTGATGAAACAATTAAAAGTAGAACTATCACATGATCCAGCAATTCCATTTTCAGGAAATTATTCAAAAGATTTGAAATCAGGATCTAGAAGAGATATTTCTACTCCAATGGACATTGCAGCATTATTCACAATATCTAAGATATGGAAACAGCCTAAATATTCATTGATAGATGAATGGATAAAGAAAATGTGGTATATACATACAAGTGAATATGATTCAGCCTAAGAAATATAATAAGGCAGTCATAGGACAAATGGTGCATGATTCCATTTATATAAGGTGCCTGAAATAGTCAAACTCAGAGAAGCACAGAGTAGGATAATCAAAGAAGTGGAGATGTTTGCCAGGGGCTGGAGGAATGGGAGACTGAGGAGTGGGCTGTTTAAAGGGTACATAGTTTCAGTGGTGCTATTTTTCTTCTCATTTTCCATACGCCAGAACTGAGGGGAACAGTGACAAGGTTAGTCAGTGGGAGCTTTTGGAGTTGAAAACAGATGGTCTTGCTCCTGAGCCCGTACTCATGAAGCCACTTAAAATTCTTTTAAGCTGCTGAACTGTATGTTTGCATATAAGGGGCTATTGTATACCAGACTCAATTAATGCAGATAAAAGAATATCTAAATATGTACTAGTGAAAACTTTCAATGTAAAAAATGAATAAAAATAATTTGGCTTCACATTTCTATAATGTTAAATAACAGAAAATAGTGGAAAAGCACATATATAGGTTTTTTGTTTTTTTTATTTCAGCATATTATGAGGGCTCAAATGTTTAGGTTATATATTGACCTCACCCTACCTGAGTCAGAGCTTCAAGTGTGTTCTTCCCCCCAGATGGCGCACATGACACCCATTATGTGTGTATATGCCCATCCCCCCTTCCCCCTCGCATCTGCCCAACACCCAATGAATGTTATTACTATATGTGGTATATGTATACCACATATATAGCTTTAAAGGGCAAAAGCTTAAAAGGGCAAGGCTCTAATAGCCTGTCAAGTTATATAAGCAAAAGAAATGTCATATATATAGGAACTCACAACATATATATCTTTAATAAATTTTAACGATATATATGAATATATGTATTATATACCAAGAAATGCAACAAAATGGAGAGTTTAAAAATGGATGAGTCAGAATATGAAAGGAATGTCATAAATTATATATAGACTTAAATATGGAAAGGAGAATAAGTAGCTGTTTTAAGTATGTTTAGAAAATATAATGAAGATGCCATGAATAATTTGTATAGATAAGGCACATAAGTAATTGTTCATAGAAAATAAAATATAATAAAAATCAACAGATAAGGTCCAAACCAAAAAAGTGGCCCATACATAAAAGTCATGTCCTGAAATAACTCTGACACATGAAAAACAAAAGTGTAAGGAAGTAGCACCAGAAGACTAGAGGCCAGTTTATCATGAAAGTTGCTCATGTGTTTCTAATCAACATGTTTCTAATCAATTATGGTTCCTTATTTAGATTTCATTTTCCTCGCCATGTCTGCAAAGTCCTTCACCATTTATTTTCTTCTCTTCATTGAAAATTTCTTTTACCCTGCACTGGTCACTAGCAAATTTCTCTTCCACCCACTGAGTTTTTTTTGTTTTTTTTTTTTCTTTTTCTTCTAGCTCTGTGGTCCCCAATCTCTGGGCCATTGACTGGTACTGGTCCAGTGGCCTGTTAGGAACTGGGCCATGCAGCAGGAGGTGAGTGGCAGGGGAGTGAGCAAAGCTTCATCTGTATTTACAGCCGCTCCCCATTGTTCACCATCTCCCCCACCCCACCCCCACTCCCGTCCATGGAAAAATTGTCTTCCATGAAATCAGTCCCTGGTGCCAAAAAGGTCGGGGACCATTGCTCTGGCTCTTCTCCACTCTTCAGTCCATGACCTAGGCCCCAAGTCCCCTTGGTCTTTATTTATAATTTTTTTTCTTTTATTTAATTATGTTTTCTTTCTTGCAGAATATATATATATATATATATATATATATATATATATATATACACTCATATCTTGAACTTCCATTCAGGTGACTCCTGTGTTCACAATTCTTTCCTGAGCTCTTAATCTGATATCTTCTGTCTGATCCATTCCTGGGCTTCGAAATGCAGCCAGATAATACTGGGATCAGATCAAAGTAACTGTGATGACTCAGTGACTACCTCAGGTTCTCCTAATAGTATTGTTGATCTGTGCAAAGGAGATCTTTTCCTTCCCTGGCCTTTTGCCTCCAGCCTCCTCTCAGAGTTAGGTATCATGTACTCCTTGGTTGAATAAACCTATATCTGGGCAACAGATTGGCTTCCTGCCACCCCTGCACTATGATTCCTGAATTGGCCTGTCCAGTGATACTCCTTTACCAGCTCTGTTATGACTCAGTTCTCTCAGCCCTCATTGCCCTGGGCAGGAGGTGGGGTGCAGGGTGGGTGCCAACTTCTATCATTCTAGTTGCACTTAGATGTTTTGAAGTCTTTTCAAATTTAATTGGTACTAAAATTAATCTCATTATTGTCTCCCTAAAATTGTTTCCCTTCAATCTACATTATTTTTTCACCAACTATTATTATGACTATCTTCATCACTCCAGCTAGAAACTCCTGATTCACTTTTGTGTCTTCATTCTGTCTCTGACCTTCAACATCCTGCCCAATTCTTCCATTTGAATGGCTGTTCAGTGTTTGTATTTTCTTCATTTCCATTGTACATCTCTGTTGTTTTCATACTTAAATGAAGTTAATAGCTGCTTACTTGTCTCCAGGTTTTATTTATTATCTCATCCAATGAAGACTACATATTGAAGAAAATGTTTTTGTTCTAATATGTAGCTTTAATTTTGTCACTGGCCTATTTGTAAGTCTTTAGTAACCTTCCATTTCTTATATAATAAACTGTGTGTCATAAAACCATACCTGCCACATTTCATGCCTACAAAAGGGCTTCTAAAGACAGCCATAATATATTTTTTTAAATAGCTAACATTCACTGGATCAGATATAGGTTAAATCATGTTACATAAATTCAAGAACATATGATGAATGTTTTTGACTCTGCAATTTTTTGATACATTTTATTTGGAAATTTCTTCTATCTTCACTTAAAGGAATCTCTCCATCTTAAAAACTTAAATTCTTGTCCTGATCAGCCATCAGACTTTGTTCTTGTCTTAACATATCCTTATATTTGTTTAGTTCATAATAAATGTTTTCATACTGATTTATTTATTCAATAAGTACTATGGAGTTTCTAGTTTGTACTAGGCCTGTGTTTCATAATAGGCCTACTGCCTAAACACAGCAAACATTCAAGAATATGAAAGAATGGCAAAGTGGATAAACAATAAGACCAAGAGTAATCAGTGGCTCAGCTTAGAGTGTGTTAAGGCCAAGAACTTATGTCATGGCAAGCCAAGATACCTTTTCAGAAGGCCTGTTTACATTTCTCTGGCAAAGAATTCAGAATAAAGCACATCATTTAAGCCATAACGGAGGCCTATGGGCAAGCCCCAGAGAAAGCCTGTTCTATTTCATTCAGTTCCCTTAAAAACCTGTCTTGTTCAAGTATGCTGGGACTCTGATCCAATAGGGTTTATTTTCAACACTCCAAAAAAAAAAAGACGTAAATTGTTGATATATTATGGGTTGTGAGGTGACACTTTTGTAAAGGTTGAAAAAAACAAATTTTATGTACATTTTCATTTATAACAAAAGAAAAATGTCCCTTTAGCTCTGGTAAATATGGCAGTTGTTCAGTTAGAAGAGCATCACTTACATTTAAACAGTTAATTTTAGCATTGATTTCAAGTAATATTAACTTTATAATTATTCTTGACTGTTCCACAAAAAGCAAACAAATGACACAGATTATTCATGCACTTAGATAAGACTTTTTTGGATGTTAATCATGTACATATAAACTTTCTCATAAAACCTCCTCCTGTGTATCCATTTACACTCTCAAATCTAATTATAACCCATTGTCATTTTAAAGATCAAGCCCCAACTGTTTCATGATGTGCTTTCTTTCTAATTAAGCATTTGAGACCAAAGGGACTCAGGCTAGGGCTATAGCATCTCAATTTTCATAAACTGACATTCACAGTGAAAATATTCTCGATTATTTCCCTAACAGCTTTGATGTGAAGGCAAAAAAACAAAACAACAACAACAAAAAAAAAAAAAACAAAAAAACACTGAGCTGTGTATATTCCCTCCTCATACTCTAGGGTCAACAATCATAGTTCGTAGCTGCTGATCTTTGAATCGGAGTTTCGGCTACATTGCTAGCAATAACCTAAATCAATATAGCATAAAAACACAAGCCAGTATATGGTGAGTGATGAAAAATAGATTAGTAGAGGTATCAATTGAACATGATACAGAAGAGCCATATAATCTGGAGATAAAAATAATATCTTATAACATTCCTGGCCATGAATAGTTTTAACTATTACACACAAGCAAGTAAGCAGAAAATTATGAATAAAGATGATCCTTGCTTTTGTTCTACTGCTACACCCTCTGCTAATACATTACAACAGAATGACTATTTAGTTAAGCATGGTGAGAAGATAGCCATAATTACTTACTATGTTTGGTGACATCGTGGCATTTTAATAAAACACAATACATCCATCTTAGTAAAGAAGAACTGGCCATCTTTTTGAATCTCTAGAGATCAACAAAAGTGCTCTTGAATGACTATGATGGGTGTTAAAACCACCTATGAAAATGCTTTGCAAATAATTCCTCAGGTAGCTTGCCCAAACTCTGAAAGGCTATGTCTCAAAATTCTCAATGGGGGAAAGAAAGTACTTCACACTTGTAATCATTTTCTCATTATAAATATACTTTCTGAAAAAAGTACAGTGAGAATGCTTACAGTATTTAGAAACTGATTTAAAAGCCAATTATCATTGAAAACTAGCAAGATCTTTTTTATGGAGCATATTTATATCATAAATCAGTATCAAATCCTAAAAAAAGAAGTCTTAAATGCCTAAGAGTTCTCATCACAATATATACATGCAAATAAGAAAGTTTGTCAAAATTGCTAATATTAAACATGCTTCTATTATGGTCTCGCTTTAAACAAGAACCTTAGAAATTCCCAAAATGCATTAAATGGAAAGAACGGTACGATGATGAGAATGTAATCCCTCATGGGTTCCCCACACTCCGCTTCTTGGAAATAAGTAAAATGTGAACTTTGTTTATTTATCCTAATTATTATTCTATGTCCCCATACTCACATAGGACAACATTCTGTCAGGCATTTAACCCTCTCCACAAAGAGAACTCCTGTATCTATAGTTTCAAAAATAATAAAACTATGCTAATAGAAATTACACTTGCAGTTTTGTTTTGTGAACATTTGTAAATGAGAAATCTCTGATTAGTAGAAAGAAAAGGTTAGTAATTTTTAATTTTCAAAATGATCAGTCATTTACTATTCATATCTTATATGAACTATGTAATATCAATGCTGTCACCAAATGCAAGGCAGAAAAAAGAAATCCTATCAGGTGTCATTCAGTGGGGAGAAAATATCCCTAGGAGATGTTTTTTTTCTCCTTGAGTGTGTCAGTTTTGCACAACATGTATTTTATAATTCTTCATTTATATTCAGCAACAATGGTCTCTCTGGCTTTCAGACAGTACCCAGTTTGTGATATTTCAAAGAGTTTTGTTGTTGCTATTTTATAATTTAAAGTGGGTAGTTCTCACTTCATTCAAAAGAAGTGAGAAAAGAAACAAGAGAAGAAACAAAAGAAATAAAGAGTATAAAAATAACCATTTATTTATTGGCTTCTTTAATTATTCAACAAATGTGTCCTGGGATAGCAGTCCCTAACCTTTTTGGCACCAAGGACTAGTTTCATGGAAGACAATTTTTCCATGGACCAAAGAGGTGAGGGGGGATGGTTTGAGGATGATTCAAGTGCATTACATTTATTATGCACTTTATTTCTATTATTATTACATTGTAACATATAATGAAATAATTACATGATTCGCTATAATGCAGAATCAGTGGGAACCCTGAGCTTGTTCTCCTGCAACTAATGCTGCCACTGATCTGACAGGAGGTGATGCAAGCGATGGGGAGTGGATAAAGATGGGATACAGATGAAGCTTTGCTCACGTGTCCACTGCTCACCTCTTGCTGGGTGGCCCGGTTCCGAAGAGGCCAGAGACTGGTGCCGGTATGCAGTTCGGTGGTTGGGGACCACAGCCCTAGCAGACTACTAAGTCAGGCTTGGGGTTAGATGTGGGAATACTAAATGGAATAAGTTGATTTCTGTCATCAAGGATCTTATATTCCAGTTTGGAATAGAGACCATTAAACAAACATACAGTGTTAAGATATACTTATAACCCCAAGTAGTGGAACTGACACAGGAACCCTGAGGATATGAAATTGAACTATATTCTTATAATTAATAAATATCTATAACATAACAGAGAATAAAACATTTGGCAAGCCCATCAAAAATACTTTTTCTGTTTTTATGACACAAATATGAAATGATAAGAGTAAAAATCAATCATAATATTTTTGAAAATTAGGTACTATAATGCTTATGTTCTGAAAATATTCATGCAATTGAGCTTATATTTCAGGTTGGTGTGGGTGCAGTCAAATTGCAACTATACTAATTTAAGGGACCCAATTTGCATAAATGATTCAAAAGCTTTGAATAATTCTTATACCAAAAGATTGTTAGAGTTTCAAGGATCAAAACTGAGACTGACAAATACATACTCAGTAGCTAAAATAAGTATATTCAGTATTTTAACTGAATCATTGGAGTCCACCTTTCATCTGCTGAAAAGCCAGCATCAAATATTAAATGTTGAAAATTACCACTGAGAATGCAAAACTAAAAATTTCTTCCAAATAAATTTGAAATTTAAGCCTGGTAAATTTCTGCAAAAGAGCTTCAGAATGTCGATAAAAGGCCTTCTCTCTAGATAAATACTTTAGATAAGTAATTTATCTTCTTTATAGAACAGACAACAGACCAAGACAACTTCTCTCACACTGGTGGATGTGCCCTGAATGTCAAGCCAAGCAGCACATAGGTGCAAAAAGAGAAGTAAGGATTTTGCTCTCTATGTGAAGACTTTGACGTCTGTTTTACACAGGTGAACAGTTGTGCTACTTTCAGTTTCTCATCATTAATGCCATTAAACTTAACACGACCTTAATTCTGTGCTAATGAAAATTTGATAGAAATGTATGTTAAAATATGGTGTTTTCTTATACTCATGCAGTACAGTGTATTATAATTTCTTTTTGAAATTGTCTTTTCTATAAAATTATTAGTTTCTTGAGAGTAAACACTAGTTATCTCAATGCCAAGTATGTAGTTGGTGCTCAAAACATATCTTTTGTATGAAATTAAATACATATTCCTATGTTCAAAGTACTTTGTACCTGTGACAGTTTACTTAAAAAACAGACAAATTGACAATTTCACATTCCCATCTATTGGTGCGTTCAAGGCTATGGAATTTTTTCTCTCATGTTTCCCAAGATGCAATAAATCAGTTTCCAAGACATTTTAACATATTTAAGAAAAGGAGCTTCAGAGTTAAAGGTCAGTGCTTTCATGTTAACATTACTATTTTTCAAAACCTTATAGTCACAGTAAATTTTATAAGGCTTGTCACTATCAAAGCTGAAAAATATTTTGACTGCCATTTATCTTTTACTAAATAAATAACATTAACAGAAATGCTACTTATATTAGCAATAGAAAATAGACTTCTAAAGTACTTATCAGATTCAGGATTGTTGTTGCCGTTTCCTATTTCCTTACTCTTCCAAAATGGTTCAATACTTTTATTATAGTTTTCTAGAATCTATCAGATACCAACTTATAGTGAGCCCACTCAAAGCAAAAATCTAAATATTCATCATCAACTCTAAACAGAATAAGTAATTAAGATTTGTAAAACACTCAAGATATTTATAGAAAGTATTTTTATATAGGTACTATTACAACTATATGCTGTTTTAATACATCAAGATAATGTCATTATGAAAAATTTACATCACTTCTGCTATAATAGCATTTTAATTGAAAATCACCTGTCTTGAAAGATATTTTGGGATATGTCAAAAGAGGTAAAGTTCTGTAAGATGAAAGAATCTATTAGATATGTTCTAAAAGCAATGTTAAGATTTTAGTTTACTAAAATGAACATATTCAATATGTTTTATGTCATATGCTAACTTGGGATTGCCTACTAAAATAGTCATATATGAATAAAATAAAAAATATATAATTTTAAAACATCCAGACTAAGCTAAATATACACTATCCTAAATAAAGAATCCAAATGATAGTGATACCAAATGTAGATAATTCTTTCCACGTATGTTTATCGTTGATGGGTAAATAGGCAAAAAGTAAACCTTGAATGCTAGTAAAATAAAAAGCACATTCCTAATTGTCTAGGATCAATAATAATTATTTGAAATATGCTCTGTACTTATGGTTGCAATAGGCAAGAGAACATTAAATACATGAGAGTGAATTGAGTGAAACTCACATGGACCACCTTTGTTGTCTTGGGAATTAGGTCATTTATGAGTGTTAAAGTTATTTTTCTCACTACAGTTGAGGGTATTAATCAATGCTTCCTACTTACAGGAGTGTCTGCATCTTCAGCATAAACTGTTGTGATTGGTGTACCCTTGACTGCGTCTGGAGCCACCATCCCTTTGTAGATTCGTTTACTGAAAACAGGAGGATAATCATTCATATCCTGTAAAACACAATTAAGAGTTTAGTGGTTCAGTCCAAACCGGGTTAGGGACACAGTTACTAGAGTGACTCTCACTCTTCATATCACACAGCCCATTTGCCACTGTCAGCCTTCCATGCTCTCAATTCCATTACTCTCACTTCAGACTGGCACCCCAGAGGAAATTGCCAGAGTTCCCATATAATATTAATGTATGTGATCTCAACCGCATGGGAATAAACAGTCTGTCACCCTCAAAAATACACTTTTTGGAGACTAAGGTAACACTTGAAATTTTCTCTAAGATATTCCTAATGGTATAATGTAAAATTTTAACCTTTGAAGCACAAATTAGAACAAATTTCTTTAAAAGTGTCATCCTATGAGTAAGGAATAAAAGATGGTTTTAAAAATTTGTTTCATTGTTATTGCTTTTTAAGAAAGCTCTTTATACGTTTCCATAGCAACTACAAATTATTTTTTATACTTCACATAATGGTATTATTAGATCATTTTAAATACAAACTGTGAAATACCCTTTGATGCTATCTTACATTTTTTTTTCACAAATGTAAAATGATAAAAGGATGTTTTCCCTGTAGCACACAATAATGGCACTTAAGATTAGATGTACTTATAGAGAGAAAACAATGTTAGTTTACTTAAAAAATTTTTTTCAAAGCAACTTATGTGTATCTTATTTTCACAGTTTGGTGATATATATGCATTGTTACTCATGCAGTGTCACCTATTAAATAAATATTTATCAAATGCTTCTTATTTTTATGACCCAGTGCTAGCTAGGCATTGGGGATACTGTGGTGACTCAAGAAAAAGATGTCCCCGTCTTTGAGTCATTTAGCTACCATTTGTCAGGTAAAGATACTGATGCACAGATAGGTTAGTGACTTGATCTAAATTTATCTACTTATTTGGCAAAGCCACTATAATAAAGCCAGTCCACAGAAAACAAAAAAAAGCATCTTTTTTTGAACCAATTGCATATTATTTTTCACAATTAATCATGAATATTAACATGGCTGATTTTTTAAAAAATAATTGTTACACCCTGCAGTGTTTTGGGTACTTTGGGTCAAACATATTTGGGCCCAAAGCTAAATTTGTTAATTATCTACTCTTCCTCTCCAAATCACCTTTTTCTCATTTGCCATTAAAAACAAAATAAAATTATTCTACATAGTGTTTGATATTTGTTCAGACACAATTTTCTAGCACAATGTAAGTTGGAAACTAATAAATTAAACTGATTGTAAACTTCTGTTTTTGCAAAGAGGTCAGGATAATTATCTCATACAATCAAATAGTGCTTCCTTTTATGTTCACAGTTGAGTTGACTTCTGAGTAGTAAATATGAATAAACCTGTACATTCTAATAAGAAATAGAAGGGCTTGAACTATAAGCAAAACTGAAAAAGAAAAGATATCACTTCCTCTGTTTTGACCTACAGTATTTATGACCTTTCTATCAAAAAGATTTCCTTTATAATTATGAACTTTAGAATCTGAATGAGTAAATTAATGTAGGAAGCACTGGTTCTCTGTAATGAGAGCTGTGTGGGCTATTGATCTTGAGGTTCTAAGCAGGGGGTAAATATATTAACATAAAACACTTCCTGCTCACTTTCTCATGCTCTTTTCAAGAGTGCCAATTAACTTAATGAGTGGATCTTGTAACTAAAGGAGTAGAAATTCTCTTGCACCCCTAAATTCTAACTTCTGAAGCTTAGAAAAGAAGGACCCCAAGATTGCAATTTTTCCATAGAAGAGTTTGCAAAGCTCAATAAGCTCAATATGTTCCTTTGAATTTTCCTGTCTTTTTTCCCAAGGGGAAATTTGAAATCTTATCGTCACAAAGTACTTTCTGAAAAATTTGATTCTTCAGAAACAAAAAATATATATTTTTACAATTATGCTAATCCAGCTGGTTACAGCATTTGTACAGTGGTCTTCTTTTCTGGGAAATTATTCCCTAGCATCACCTTCTAACTGAATACATAATAGATGTTTTTATAATCTGGCTTCAAAACTGATTAGACATAAACATAAGGCTGTAAATAACTGAAGACTATGAAAAGATTTGTTCTTATCCCTTTTTATATTCTATTGACAGAATGAAGGATGAATTAATACAGTTATTATAGCATTATTTCTTTTTTATGACAAATTGTACATATTTGGAGGTTACAATCTTTTATTGTGGCTAAAATTTGCAGCCAGTTGCATATAGTTCTTCCACAATGCGTTATTTCAAGAGAAGAAAATGTATTGAAATGCAATGCCAACAAGCATAATCAATAGTTCATTATATTTATGCTTCAGGGACATCAAAGAAAAATGTATGTAAATCTGCTTCTGTACAAATATTCTATTCTGCAATAAATTAAGGATGAGCTCAGCTCTCCAAAACCAAACCCTTTCCATTGGCTCTTATTCCACTAGAGGGTAGTATTGGCAAAAAGAAACATTGCCTCTTCTATCCACTATTTAACAATTTTATTATTAAAACCTGTAACAGTTTGTTTCCTGTGGTTATAATTTTTGTGGGCCTGAACAAAAATTAGTTTTCATATTTCAAAAAGGTATTATGAATATTATCATGGTTCTCAATAGAACAACACCATGCTTTTCTTTTAAAAAAATGTACAAGCAAAGGTTGCAATTTGTTTCTATATATCAAGCAAATAAAATTGTACCTGAAAATATAAGTAGCTAGCAGGAAGAAAATATGGGTTTTATTTATTTATTTCCTAAATTAAAGCTTAAAATAATCACAAAAACAATTTCTATTTTGGCAGACTACAAAGTAGATTTAAGGAAACTTTTTAATGAGCAGGTCAAGAAAGACAGGAAGTTGCTGGTAAGTTTTCAAATTAATGACAAGTTGAAGTTCTGCAAAAACATACAGAAGGTGATAAAAACTCGTATTTTCTGGAATCCCAGGTAGAAACTGTTCTGCCTTAGGACAGTTTTCTATTTGGAAGGTAAATAGAAAGTGCTAAGCAGTTATAGTTTGATCATCTATTAAAAATGATAAAAATAATAGCAAATGTCAGTCCTTATCATCCTGAGAATATGTCTGCTGTATGAGGAGACATAGATCGTATAAGCCAGAGGGTGGAATGACTTCAGTTGTTTCTGTAGTACTGTCTAAAGTTAGCATTATTCATGTTGAACTGTTTGACTGGCCAGTCCTTCATAAGCCCTTGAGGCTTATGGAGCTGATACCTACTCTTCCTTGATAAACTGTACAGTTGACACTTCTGCCTGTTACCAGTTCTGTTTTCTACTACCAGACACCCTGTATCTGCTGTTTCTCATATTGTTAGCCTTCTGCTGCTTTTTCCCTCTTGGTTTCTCCACTTGTCTTCCTCTCTTTTCTGACTTTTCTCCCTCCTCTTGTGCTTCAGCACATAGAGTAAAAAAGGGCCACATCTCTGGCTAAACAAGTATTTTTGTTTTGCATGGAGATTTCTTAAATACAAATCATCAACTTTTCTTAACTTTTTCTTTTTAAATCAAAACCGGCACTGGAAGCTTCTTTTAGCTGCCTAAATTTGTTTTGATTTTTTATTTCCTTTTTATTTCTGAGTTTGGAGCTATTCTAGAGCCTTGGGGGTAGTATATCTCCAATGTAGACATAATGGAAGTTACGCCTTGCCCCAAAGAGCAAAGTGTACCTAACCTCTCAGTCTCACACATATCCATGGAGCTCTTGCTGTGCATCAGGCAGTACCTCAGATACTGGTGATGTGGTTACAACCAAGAAAGGCATGGTGCCTGCTGGTACTGAGCTTACAGTTTAGTGTGGAAAGCAAAAATTTCAGAAATAATTTCAAGTATGATCAATATTATGAAAAAAGAAGTATAACGATATGGTGGGAGTTTATAGTAAGAAATTTAACTAAATTTAACATGGGATGTATGGCAGTAACCTGAGCAACTGACCCAATCACTCATGCACTCCGACATGTTAAATAGTTCTCCAAAGCAGATAGATAAATTAGATGACAACACTGTGCAATGCTGACAAACATAATGATTTAATACAGAATTCCATTGCACAGGTGGTTTCCCTGTGTTGGAATGATAATGTGGGAGAAAGGATTTGATAAATGTTGGGGCTTTTTTCTGAACTATGACACTATACCACTATGGTCAATTGGGAGAATATGTACTTATTCTGAGCACAATCTTTGAGCAGATTCTATCTAATAATATTACCCTATTTCAGATTTTCCCAAAGCAACTATTACTTGTGTGTGCATTTGTGCATGTGTGCGGGAGGCATTTTTACTGTATGTCAAGCATTATATAACAATTAATGTTGTGTAACATTGTATAACAATTAATAATTTAATAACACATTAAACATATATCAATGTGCGTGAAATACGTGTTAGCTATTATTTTTATTATTTTTTATTGCAAATATAAGGAAGCTTAGAGACATTAAGTTGCTCATGATTAGCTAATAAAGTATAAAAATATGATTTAAGTCTGTTATATCAGATTTTAAAAAGGCAGGGATCTGATATGTGGAGGTGAGAAGAAAGGGAACTGGAAAAATCATCAGATGATTCTACATATAATAACTTGAGTAGTATTTTCATTTAAAAAATTGACAGACAACTTTGCAAATATCTCTTTCCAAAGTGCTTTTACATTTTTAAAATATAGCCCATACTTTCTATAATTTCATCTTGGAAAACTGATGAGCTTTTAAATGTTGCATGGTGTAATTTTTTTTTCCTGAAAATAATTTTTACAGTTACTCACAAAGCTTTTTTTGGTAAAAATAGAAAGTTGTAAAAGTTGTATTTGCACACTTACAACAACTTCCTATTCAATATTTAACCCTACAAATAGTTATTTTCACGAAAATCTAAGAAAGTGTTTTTCTAAATAGCATTCTTTGGAAAACTAGTCCTATTAGAGGCTTTGCAACCAAAAGGAACCTCATAAACAAATATTATTAAGAAATGCAGAAAATTAGATTTTCTTTTCTTGAGATTCACAATGTATACTAGCATATTAAAGGCTCCTATAGGAGACCCTGGAGTGTAGAAATCTGTTTACTTTTGTATAACCCCAGTGTTTACCAAATGTATTTGTTTATGAATTTTTTTTGGTATATGACTTACCATTGCCTTCTTGAGAAACTAGTGTTCTATGAAATATACCATGAGAGACATGGCTCTTAGATATTAGAGGCACAAAATATTAATATTAGGAATATTGTATGACTTTAGTGAACTAAAGTGTCCAGAGAATATATTGAAGATTCTCATACATCAAGAGTGATCCCTAGTGTGTGGCAGCCAATTCATCAGGAGATACCAGCTACAGCAGTGATGGGACTTGGCCATGATAACACAGCCTACTGGGCAATGGTGGCAGTGGTTAGCAGTAACTGGTATCAAGGCTTAACAGTATCCATAGACTTCACTGGAAGGCAGATTAGAGATTTATGGCAATAACAAGTCTGGTCTCATTTGCCTTGGGAAGCAGGGGTAAATATGATAATCAATGAAGGTTAAAAGAACTTAATTATATATGTGGAAGAGGCACTTTGGGAAATCCTAGAAACTACCAGGTGATATATAGGGATCCATGAAAAAGACTCATGGAAGTATGAATTGTTACTGCTTAGAGATATTATTTTTAACCCTGGTCACATACTTTTTGATTTGCTCTTTCTAGTTTGGTTGTTTAGGTGAAATAAGTTACATCGTAATTTTAAAACTCTAGAATAGCAAAGGATGACAATATCATGACCTACTCTCCTTAATGTATTCACATTCTTTAAACTTAGTGATGACTATATTAGAAAGAACACATTGATAACAATCTGACAATGCGGAATAGAGTATAGGGAAACATTTGAAGGCCATAGTTCAAAACAAGTATTTCCTCTGGACCAGACACCCCACAAGGGAACAATTAATAAGTTGTAAGAAATAATGATAAATCTATTAGACCATACATTTACTAACTGGTTCAATGAAATTATCATTTATTCAAATTCCTCCCTCCAAACAAGAAAGGAAGTAACTGCAAATCTTGAAATATTCCAAGTTTCTGTTTGTTTGAGTTCTAGACTACCCCTTGGTTTCTCAAGTCTCAGCTCCTCTGATGAAATCAAAGCCAGCACTTTACCAATGGGTTATCACTGGCACATTACTGCTTCTCAGGTGTCCTTGGTTTGGCAAATGCCCCCTTGGTCCTAAATCGACCCCTGTATGCTCTGAGACAGGCAAATACAACCAAGGGTGACCACAGTCTCCTTCCTTTACAGAAATGTCTCCCTCTCTTTTACTCCTATGCAGCCATTCTGCCCAAAATTGCGATTAGCAAAATGATTCAGGTCACCTGTTTATCTTCTAACAAGTCTTTACACTCCTTTTCATGCCTTCCAGAATCATCCATCCATTTACATATTCAACTGTTCTGATTTGTATTCAGTGTTTACTTTATTGTAGAACAGACCTTTTCTTTCTACATATTTTCTATTTTATGTTACAATTCAGATCTTAAGACCAAATTTATAGTACTACTTAATTTTTAAGGCCAGATTTCACTCTAGATCTTACTTTTTAAACATTTGGAATATTTTAAAATTTTCTAGAAATTTTCTGATTTCATCTAATTTACTATCATAATCATCATATATTCAATTCTTCTAGACATTCAATAAAGATACACAATAAGAAAAAGGCCTTGTTTCATCAGAGTTCAAAGCTTTGCAAGAAAAATATATATTATTTATATGCTCATCACTGGTTTTGTTTGGATCCTTGAAACTTGACACTAAAAAAGCTCTTTGCAGGCATCTGTGATAAAGTTCTATTTCCTTTATACTGTGGAAATATCTTTCCTTCCAAATAATACTTCAATTTCTCCATTCATACTTCAATTTTAAATAAGTTTGATGGACTAGACATTAAACACTTAAATTAATCTTTTCTTTTTATCATCTTCTTCTTTACAAAGGAAATTATGTTTCTGCTCATTTTCAAAGATCTTGGAGATTCTTTCCCTGTGGTGACTGTTTTGGGTACAAATATGTCTTAGCAAATAACATGCAATTATGTTATCAGCAAAATAGCTTGTCAGTACTACAAGTAAACAGACCAATAGCAGACAATTTGCAAGCTTGGGAAAGATCTACATTTATGGAGAAATGAGAATTATACTCCATTTTCCTCCTTAAAGCAAACAAGGATAATATTTTTATATGCCTTAATAGTATGTAATAGACTTTTAAAGCTGTCTTTGTGATAATCTCACCTGAGTTATCAGGATAAAGGAAACAAGTGTCAGTTTGCACTTGGGAAAGTTTGCTGCTAATTTTATGATGCTTTTATCAAATTGAAAAAGAATAAAAGTGGTATTGAATACATCTAGAATTAAATGTTGATTAAATTTTATTCTAAATGAATAATAAATAAGAAATAACTCTGTGTGGGACAGTAAGTCTTGACCAATGGAATGGTTTGACTTCTCTAAAGCAATGAAAACAATAACCTATCATTCTCCTATATGTAAGGACAAAATGAGCCCCTCAGTGACCAGCTTCTTCCTAGATGCTGATGTAGAAGTCTTAAGTGATACCTCTATATTAAAATAAAGGAGTGGTTAGGTAACATGAAGAATGTTTTAAGAGGCTTGATTCCCAGATAGGGAATGAGGCTCACTTAGTGAACATCTTGCTTTTTGAGATTATATTTTTGGACCAGTTTGATTCCACTGACTTCTTCCATCAAAATAAGCCTAGCAAATGAATACAAACTGGATCCAGAACAGATAAATCAGAGTCAATGAGTGGTTTTTACAACTATCCATTATCAATAACATCCTCCTGAGAACAGCCAAAGCATTTGAATATCTACCTTTCAGTCTGGGGAGAATAAGGGTAGGTCATTAACAGCAAGTCTTTTTTCCCCTTCTTTGTTTAAAACTATTAATAAATGAATCATTTTTTAAATTTTTAATGTATTAAGTGTCTAATATCACCAAATCTTATGGAAGGCAAGAGTAGATCAGGGTAAGTTGACCTAAATTTTTCACCTGGTCCAAAAAACATTTTGTTATAATTAGTCTATTTAGATCACCCTGAGTTTTTTAACCTTCTGACTTATGACATCTTTATAACCACCAATATTATCATGTTCCCTAAAAATTTTTGTAAACAGATTTTTAAATTTCTAAATGTCATAACAGTATTGTGACAAAATAATGTTTGCAAATACAAACTGAACCCCTCCCCAAGGCTCTCCATAATTTTGTGGTGTCCTCTGATCCTTTCCTAGGTTACTTGAGCACCAAAAATCATTGTCTCCCGAAAAAAAGAGGTAGACAAAGAAAAGCTTGTTACCTGAGAAAAGCTTTTGATAGTTTGTATTCCTATTCCTAAAGGCAACTTAGTGCTGAGTAAAGTTTTAATTCCCTGAAATAGATATGTTTCCTATCCCCTGAAATAGATAAATGGTCTTAGGATAGAAGACCCAAAATAGAAGAAGTAAGTATATAGTCATGTGGGCCCCTCAGCAAGAAAGAACATAGATCCTGATAAAACCCTCCAGATAGCTTTAGGGCATCTGAAAATGGAAGAGGCTTATGATCTCCTTTCCAAGGAAGTGGAATAATTCCTGTGTCTCAATTTGATTTCAGAGTTATCTAAAAAAACAACCAGACCTGAATATTTTATGGTCAAGAGCATTACCCTACAAGAGAAATATAATTATGCTAATTACATATTGGTAAAGTCTTTATTAATCTTCCGTGTTTTCATATTCAATTTTTTATTGTGTAAGAAAAACAACAGCATATATCTAGTTATTTATCAGTTAAACAATCAAACAAAAACCCAAGAAACATGATTATTTCTTCTTCTATCATTTATGCATAAAAAAATGAAAATTGTAGAAAAGTCATCTATGACCTTGTTTAACATATAATCCTGAATACATATAAATCACCTATGGCCTTGTTTAACATATAATCCTGAATACATATAATCTTCTACTAAAGCCGTGTATCCCTCAGAGACACTCATGTTGCACATTTAGAATATAAGAGTAATTCTTTTTTTTTTTTTTTGAGACAGAGTCTTACTTTGTTGCCCCAGCTAGAGTGAGTGCCTTGGCGTCAGCCTAGCTCACAGCAACCTCAGTCTCCTGGGCTCAAGCAATCCTGCTGCCTCAGCCTCCTGAGCAGCTGGGACTACAGGCATGCACCACCATGCTCGGCTAATTTTTTCTATATATATTAGTTGGCCAATTAATTTCTTTCTATTTATAGTAGAGACAGGGTCTCGCTCTTGCTCAAGCTGGTTTCGAACTCCTGACCTCGAGCAATCCACCTGCCTTGGCCTCCCAGAGTGCTAGGATTACAGGCGTGAGCCACTGTGCCCAGCCTATAAGAGTAATTCTAAATAAATGTCCCTAGCACTAACAAAAAAATAAATTAATAAAGATAGAAAGATAAAGAGATAATGGAGTTATCCTTAGAAACTTTTCCTTATTCTCAGCAGAAATGCATATGCTCCTTTCTATACTTTTCAGATAGCCAACAAAAATCAGATGTTATAAAATACTTACTAATTTAGCACAGGTAAATTCTGCTAAACAATTCATCTTAAACACATTATGGACTATAACTCTAGCCACTTCAAAAGAACAAATTAAAAGGAACTCATGGGAGCAAATACAACCTGAAAATGCAATGATGGCAAACTTTAAATGAGCACAAGTGCCTACAGGTTTTCTGCATGATCTCCAGGATCATATGACGTACCAAAGACGGTAAGTTAAGTAAGTAACTTTCAGCCCATTCAGCTCTTATATGTTTCTAGTAACAAATAGCTCCACTGGATAGTAGACTAAATTATGTTTGCCAAAGATTTTGTTCCAGTCTTGCTGTATAATCCTGTAACTAAACATTAATTCAAGATTTACATATTTTCCTCATTTTTTCTGTCTAAGCACAGATTTTGTTTTCTTTAACATAGAAACTTGATTTTCACTTTTCACCTCATAAAATCTGAGCCATAATAATCAATCATATATTTTTTTGGTAGAACATAATTATAACTGTGAATAAAATCAAAATAAAAAATATATATGTATATTAAATTTAAATTGTTTATACAATTAGTTACTCATATTCTCCTATTGCATTTATGGGCTTATTAAAATACTCTATAAGCTTCTCTATAAAGTGTTTCATTTATTTTATAGATCTTCTATTTCATTTTCGTTCTTTCCCCAACCTCAGACATCAGCTCTCGCTCTAACTCTTGCTCTGTGTAGGTGTCTTTGTTTCTTTCTGACTAGTTCTTTTTAATCATTCAAATTCTATTCAGGAACCAGAAAAAAAAACCACACTTTAAGAGGACAGTTTCTTTCCAGTTTCTATTTTCTTCCCTTACCAAAACAAAAATTTATTTTCAACATACAATAATCATGAACGAACTTTTATTTTATATAACCTACGAGATCAATGCCATTTAAAGACATTTTTTTTTAGTACTATACTCATTTAGTAAAGTACCTCAAGGAGTCTGTGTATATTTGTAGTTGAAGTAGGTTCTCAGCATGTGATATTCAGACACCTGCTATAAGAATCATTTGTGAACTTCTATAAAATGTAAAAGTCTATAATTGTCCTCATGGGAAAGTTGGTTCTTTGGGGAAGGAGAATAGGAATCTGAAAGTTTATGATGAAGCCTAGATAATCTTTATATGCACTAATGTTTGAGAACCGATCAACTTAGGATGACTTTTTCTCAGGTCTACTTTTAAGGTGTACTTTAAAAATCAATAGAAACCCTAAGGATTAAAGACGCCATGCTCTTTCAGGCAATCATCTGACACAGGTTATTATAATAAATGAGATAACAAATCCAGAGAGGTTGACAAAGTCCCCAGTATCATAGAGCTTGAAAATGGTTGAGGCAGAATTTATCCCCTATTCCATTTAACTCTGAAGCTTACTTCATCCCAGAGTTTTGGGTATCCAAACTGTTTAGTTCTGGAGCCTAAAAACTCTTAACCCTTCAGATCATTTAAAAGAAATAAATTAAAGGGTTTGGACTAGGTTATGATTCTGGGTGCTGTGGAGTTTGAACTAAACTGTAGTCTAGAGAAGCTATGATTGACTAAAGTCACAGTGCTAACGGCAGATTCAAACAGCCACAGTCTATGAACTCACATTTAGTGCCTCTTTCAAATTCATCTTTTATAGTTTAAAATATAGTTATTTCTCAATTCTTTATAAATATTTCATATTCAAAAAATCTATGTTCTGGATCTGGTACCACTGTAGTATTATCAATTGTTATAAAAAATATTATAGGTATAATATAAGAAATAAAAGCTACATGCAGCGAAAGCAAAGTAGGCAACCAGAAGTCATCTATATTCCTTACCTTTACTATCACCGTGACAGTAGCAATACCAGGTGGCATCGTTCCATAAATATCAAAGGCCTCCACCAGAAACGTGATACTTGCTTCTTGGTCTGGAAATGCCTCGTAATCTAAACTCCTTAAAAGGGATAGTTCTCCTGTAAATGGATGTAGTGCAAACAAGTGCTTCACTTCTGGGCTTCTTATCCGATAAGACACATTTGCTCCAAGGTCAACATCTTTGGCCTGTAACAAGTTAAGCAGAAGAATAGTTGTACTAGTGACATTACTGAAGAAGAGAAATGCAGGATGGATAGAAGTCATGTGTCAGTGCCTAGGACAGCATGAATGTAATGATGGTCAAAAGACACATTAAAAAAAAAATAACACTTTGTTAAATACTTTAATAAAGAGAGGGAGGGAGAAAGAGAGATCTACCCATGAGATTTTATCTTTGTTGATGTTATTACTATATCTTTTTATGTGAAAAATCACCAAATGAAAATCGTACCACAGTGAAGAAATATTGTTATAAATGATTGTGTGTTATTTCCTGAAGATTTAATAATCATGAAAATAATATTTAAAATAAAATAAAATTATAAAAATAAATTATATCGAGTGATTTCCATAAACATAATAGAGTGCTAAAGGACTATAAGAAGACTAAGAAAATGTAAGTGGCAATTTATTCTCACAGGGATTCTGTGATAACATTCTTAGAGATCACTCTATTATACCTCCCTTCATTTAACTAATATTTGAGAAGTAGTTATGCACAAGGTGCTGTGAAGATCACCAAGATGAATCAAGATACAATTACTGCCCTCCAGGTAATGGTCTCAAAGAAGAAATGACACAAATATCCAAATAGAAGGAAACAAAATAGTGATGCATCATCTAAAAGGTGTTCCAAATTGGGAATGATATCTTTTAGCTGAAAGAATTCTTTTTTATGGAAGTATTATAGAATAGCTATTTCGATTGGTAGCGTAGACTGGCAAATGCACCTCAGGTAAAGAAAATGGAACGGAGCAAGAATAAAAATGTAGAAGATTCAGGATATGTAAGAATGTGCATTTTTAAATACAAACATCTCCTCTCTCCCAGGATTTTGAGCTGGTTTATTTACTGCTTTGAATAATCTTTCTTTCCTCTTTTCTTGAGTAACTCTTACTTGCCACTCGGTTCACGCTTTAGAAAGAACTTTTTTCAGTAAATGTTTCCTTTGCTTTCAGATTAGATTAAGAGCTCCACCTGTATTATCCTAAACCCTTTGTATTGATGACCTATGTTCTAACTATCAATTTATTTGTCTGATTGTTAAACCAGACTGAAAACTTAAAGATGGCAAGAAATCTATCTTGTTCACCTTTGCATGCCCAAAGTCTAGCCGAAGATTTGGCACACAGTAGACACGGAAGATATACTTGCTAAATACATGAATTAACTAATTGATTGATGAATGAAGAAATAAATGGAGAGATCCTCTTCCTCTTCCCATCTTATTTACACTTATTAATGTTTATTGCCTAAGTGAATATTTGTTGAGTTCAATTATAGAAGGAATACAGATCCTTTATTTTTTTATTTTTTAAAATTTTTTTATCTCAAATTCTGTGGGTACAAATATTGTTAGGGTTACATATCTTGCCCCTGCCCCTCCTCCCCACCCTGCTCTGCCAGAGCTTCAAGCGTGTCCAGTCTCCAAGTGATTCTTGAAAACCACACCAACAAAATTCAAGTTGTGGATTGCACATAAGCAACAACTATAAAATTTTGTTTCAAAAATACCTCATAGATCACCTGAGCCAGAATCAAATGGAGTGTTTGCTAAAACATGTGGATTTATGGGTCAACCTAACATACTGAATCAAAATGTCCAGAGTTTCTGGTAATTTATACTCAAAAATTAAAAAAAGATCCTTGGATATGGAGATACCATTAAAAAGTATACTTAGATTCCTAAAAATGTATATTGTATACAAAAAAAATACAGAATACAGAATTATGGTTACAATATCTGTATAATATAGTGGAACCCATACATATGTATGTGTGCATATATATGCATGTATGTAACATATACATATGCATGTATATGTTATATATGCACATATCCACACAAATGCATATTTATGTATATGTAAATATTTACTTGATATTTATGTGACAACAAATATAACTGTAAAAGAATATTCATGAATGTTTAATACTGCGTACTTCCCAGGCACAATGTGGGAGATTATTAACTTTTGCTTCATAGACTATTGTATTGTTAGCTGCTCCAATAAACATACAACATTACTTTTGTAAATTAAAAAAACTATTAAAAAGTGTCATTTTCTTACAAATTAATCATTCTCCCTTTAATTTTGAGATATATCTAAAGTATGGTTGCCATATAAAATATAATACCCAATATTTGAGATATACTTGCAATAGAAAATTATTTATTGTTTATATGAAATTAAAATTTAACTTGGTGTGTTATATTCTTATTTGCTAAATTGGGCAAACTCTAATAGCAAATCTTATAATGTAGAACTCATGAAATTAATGCTTCTTCTACACACCTCTATTTGAAGGAAGGTGGTCCCAGCTGGCAGATTTTCTTCCACAACGACAGTGTATGTTGAATTGGTGAACACAGGACTATTATCATCAATATCCAAAACCTTGATGGCCAGTGTTAGAGTTGAATGACGAGGGTGTACTGCTCCATCTGTTGCCACAACAACAAGTTCATAGTAGTCCCTGACTTCTCTGTTAAGCTTCACTGCTGTGTAAATGCTCCCATTGGATGTAATGCGAAAAAGGTTATTGAAGTTACCCAAACTGTAGTGTACTTGACCATTTATTCCAGCATCAGGGTCTGTTGCCTAAATGAAATGAAAAACAAAGGAATTCACAGAATAACTTTTGGTATGCTGCTAACAGATGAAGGGGACAGTTAATGAGCTATGACATTCTTCTAACCAAATGTTCTTTATTTCTCTAAGGATAAAATTAAAAAAGACAATGACAATCCAATTCAAAGTCTAAAACATTAAAAAAAACTAAAGTTTAATTAATATCCTCCATTCAAAATTAGTATAACTTATAAACTAATAATGTAATTAGCAATAACAATATATTATGACATAAAAATCTTATTTTATAAATACTGAATTGTTCATGCATTATCATTTTTAATGTTTTTGATACTAAAGTAAGAAAAATATTTAATTTTTAATTAACTAAACATAATTTGCTGACAATTTAAGTGACAATTTAAGATCCAATAGTTTTTGTTAAAGTACTTTATATATTCATTTTCACATTTGTATATGTTTAATAATATTTATTTATAACAAATAATACTTGTTATAAATAATCTTCATAAATAGTACCTCATTTAATCCTCATGATGTTCTTATGAGTAAATATCATTGGTTTCATTTTACAAATGAGAAAACTCTGGCTTATGGAATTTAATTATCTTGCTTAGGGTTATTCAAGAATTAAATATCTCAGTGCCCAGTTCTTAGTATAATATTTCACATATAAAACTACTTAACAAATACTTGTGGAATTAATGAATATTAGATTAATTGAATATATAGAGCTGAGATTCAAAACTTTATCTTCCCCCAAATCCAATTGGTACTAAAAATACAGTAACCAAAAAGTACCTGCAAGGGCACTTAGTTAATACTGGAATACAAGTCCCCAAATAAAAACTGAGAATTGGTCAACCATAATGAATCTGTATTCATGGAAAAATTTTAAATCATGTAAAATCTCTTTTAATCAAATAAAATGAGTAAATTTTGAGTTGATATTCATCTAATGGAATGTTATGAGAATCTCATCTAAAACTCAGTTGTGGTACAAATTATGATTCTTACTATGAAGTACTGTATATTTTGGAGTCAGATACACTACCATTGTGCCACAAGGCCTCCCAGAAGTATTGTATTATTTTGTGTTAAATCTTTCTATGTTATTGTTCTTTACAGAAACTAGAATAAATCTTAGAAACTGTGAAATGTTATATAACTATGCTATCAACAAGGAAATTAAGGAAAATAAGACACTTGGCAGCCTTATGAGCCAGGGGAACAATAATAACTTGATGTCCACAAAACCTGGAATTCAATAGGATGTATTTAACAGCACGTATGCAGTTATATATCCTGCTTTATGAACACTGGTGAAGTATGTGGGATGGATTTGCTGAATGCTTGTGTCTTGTTTGCAGTGACAAAGTTCAAGATATAAAAATCATGTTTATAACTCTGCTCCTCCTGTATGTCACAATGTCAGGCATTTCAGCAGGATTTGTCTCTTTGATTCATCAAAACACAAATGTCCCTGGTAGTTAAACATCTCTTGAGGTTTACTCCTGAGAAAAGACAGAAGAATTACAGGAATGCCTCCAAAGGGGGGAAAATACTGTAAAAGAGTTGAAGAGTTTCTATTGACATATTTTCTTCTACTTTTATACTTTGCCTAGAGTTTGCCTTACAAATTATTGAAAAATTAGTCAGGTTAGTTGTCTGAGTGGAAAAAACCAAGGACCATTGTCTCCTACTCTTCCCCCTCCCCCCAAAAATAGGCCTTGATTCATACTACCGACACTCTTAAAATTTTCAGTCACTTTTTATGCCTTTGGAACATATTAAAACTACAGAAATCAATGATTTATGGCAATTAGTAACTTAAATGACTCTTGATCAAGTTGTTTATTTTTTCATATAATTTAAGACTTAGAATGGTTCAATTTGACTATCTATGTGAGGTTGTGTGTGTGTGAGTGTGTGGCTGTGAGGGGGAGGGTGCTGTATATGTATTGTTCTACATGCATCCTGCTGCTTAATGATATCTCCATTTGGAATCCTCCAATATGTCTGTATTGGTTTTATTTTGCTGCCATAACAAATTATCACAAATTTACCAGCTTATACAACACAAGTTTATTATCTTATAGTTCTATAGGTCAGTTCAATATGGTCTCACCAGGCTAAAATCAAGGTGTAGGCATAAATATGTTTCAAAGCCCTAGGATTTCCTTATTCATTCAAGTTATTGACAGAATCCAAGTCACTAAAGGTTGTAGAACTGAGATCTCCACTTTTCCTTGATGGTTGACTTATGAAGACCAATCCCAGTTTCTAGAGGTCACCCATATCCCTTGGCTCAAGGCTCATTCCCTCCACTTTTAAAGCCAGCAATGATGAGTAAGTCCCTTTCATGTTTTTTTTAATTGCTCTTCCTTTTTCTTCCATCTCATCTTTTTGACAGACTCTTTAGCCATCTTCTTCCACTTTCAAGGGCTTGTATGGTTATATTCAGTTCACCTGGACATCCAGGATAATATTTCCATCTCAATGTCCTTAACTTTAATCATACCTTCTAAAAATCTATAGTAATTTATATTTTTTGATGGCATGCTTTGTTGAGAGAAAATATCCAAATAGATATTCAGCAGGTAGACTAGAAGCAAATGTAAGATGAGGCAGCCTCATCAATAGGGATTCATAATTTTTAAAATAATCAGTTCAAATTTTTATAAAATGTAAGTAACATGTCAAGTACACACACACACACACGCACACACACACATGCACACACGTTGACCCAACCCACTATGACTTAATTCACTAAATGCCTAGCTACTATGGAAAGAAGTATATTTGATGCTTATGGAATAATACTGTAAAATCCTCCAGGAAACTACTGTAAAAATTTTAATGTGACTCCGATATACATCTAATGGAGATTAAAAGAAAAAGTAGAATGTAAAGTGCAGAACTATTTCCTTTGTTTTTCTATGTCCTTGTTAAGTGAGGAGTATAAATAAGGCCATATAAGTTAAGGAACATGGGCTGGCTGAACAAGGCAGTTTCACTAATTTACTACTATAGATGAGTATCTGGATGTTAGATAAGATAACCAAACATAGAATCCCATATTATCAGCAGTCCTGTCAAAAATTTGCATCGATGTTTAATATCTAGTCAAGCAGCTCAGTGTGTAATGCTATAATGAAACCATTTATCTTTCTAGAAATCAATTAAAAGTTAATTAAAATTGTTAATAAGAAAATCACACATCTATTTTCCCCTTGTACTACATCAAAGCAATAAACAGTAATAGCTGCAACTTTATAATCATCTGTTCACGGTTAATACATTTTTGTAATATACACCTTACTATGGGGCCTGATTTGTGGCTACTAATTTGTGAATGCATAATGCTGGGAAATTGGCTGATAGTCTGTAGTCAAATAAAGACCTCACTGGACAGAATTTTGAATATTTGCCAGAAACACTACCGCCAAATCTTAATCATTAAAAGTTAGAGTATATTAAAGACAATCAAATAATTACTTAAGAAAGAAGTCAGATGAAAGTACCTGGGCAGTTGCTGAACAAAGATTTTTGGGGGACCAGCACCCATTTTTGGGGGTTCAGCACCCATTTTATAGCTTTCCACTTTGAAATATGAATAAGGAAATATATTTCTTAAACATTAAATTCATTCCTTTTCTTCTTTTGCTTATTATCTTTTTGGAATGGTCTACTACACAATCCTTCCCATCAATAAAAGTGAAAGCTCATTACTGGGATTCCTACACTGGGGGCTCCTAATCCTATAGACACTTAAAAGGATGCCTCTACTGGTGGAATATATTAAGACAAAACCTCAAAGGAAAGTCTGATGTTTGCAAACACCTCTTCCATGGAGGAGTTCCTGGGTAGATTACCTGTGCAAATTGTCAGTGATTAATTCTAATTTAAAATATTTTTTAAACTTTTACCCATTCAGATTTATTACTTAGATAGAAAATCATTTGTTTATTCTGACAAAAATCAGCTGCAAGCAAAGAACTTCGAAAAGAAAATGTTATAGCTATTAAAAAGGTGTGAACTACCACGAAGCACTTAATTAGCCGAGTGTGAAGCTGAGAGGAAGCTTTGCTCTAGTTTTTGTTTGTCCTTTATAGCAATTTCAGGGGCTGTGCTTCTCACCCTGAAGCAGGAACTGTCATGATGGAGAAGTTGGGCAGTACATCCTTAATGTACTAATGACATTACTGGTGAAAATATACTTTAAATTATTACCTGTAAACTTCAAAAAGATATACAATAGTTGTATTTATTTCTGTAAAGAAGTTGAGATATTTAAGGGCTGAAATTACCAGCGTAAAAGGAGAGAAACAATTTAATGACTTAAGATGTAGGCAAATTTTTCCTCTCTCAACATAAATGACTCATTATTGAACAAGAGCAGCTAGACTTACTGGTCAGAAAGTAACAAGCACACTTGAATTGAAATCAATCACTGAAAACATAACCACAGTGAATACTTTTTCATCAAATATTGGAACTCTCAAATATTCAATCCCTAGAAATCTAGAAAACCCATATTTAAACTAGCGATTTCTCAAGGGCTCAAGCTCTAGGTTAGAACCCAGATCTTCCCCATAGTGACTCAATAGCTTTGGATGAGTTACTTGCTCTGAAGGAGCTCAGGAAATTTCACCCAAAAATATGACTCATTGGTATAAAGAGTATTTTGAATTAAAGGCCCTTAGAGATCAATAGGTCTTGGAAGAGGCTTTCCTTCTAACTGCATAAAACCAGATGGACCCATGAAAAAAACCAAAAACAAACAATTGTCTTTCCCTCCCCTCCCCGTTATCTCAATATATTACAGAAAAGAAGATCAAGAATATAACAGATCTGGCCCAAATCATTGAAAATATAATACCTGTCTCTCAGGTTAATTTAATTTCCAAAGACAATCATTTTCAAGTCAATCTGTTTCCCCTGTCCATGTCCATTAATTCTCTGATGGACCTATTCATCCTCTCTCCCTAGTAACCATTCATTGTCCCTAAACAGAATTATCTGTATTCCACATCTCCCCTTCCCCTCTAAAATGAGGGTACATAAATTTCTGGATCCCACTGGGATATAGGATGATCACTCTGTGATGTCTCTTATTAATCTGCTTTATTGTTAGTTAACAATAAAGGAGGGAAACTCCGTGGTAATTGATAATCATCATTAGTATTTATCTTACTACCTCCTATGAGGACTGAAGACAATTAGCAGAATATTTGGGTCACATAAAGCAATGAATAAAGAAAGCCATCTTTACTTTTATTGCAATTTTTTATATCTACTTAGAAATTATTTTCAAAACATTAATTCTGTCCTAAAGTTCTTAAAGAATTGTTTTTGATAGAACAAACTAGCCTAATTTTATTGGCTTATTTATACACATAATTTTTCTTAGGGTCATGTTTAATCTGGTATAGGGAGTCTGTTAGGACTTATAAACGTTGTTGTCTAGATTTATGAGAACTTTGGTGTCTGTATTAATTAGAGAACTCATATGTAAAAGATACCTGTCCATATAGTATTTTTGATGTAATAAGTAAATATATAAAAAGTTTATATGATCAGATGATAAATAACAGAAAGGAAAGAGTACTTTAATAATTATAATAAGCAAAAATAGAAATGGAAAACCTTTTGATGCATAAATTCATATAGTATTAGATTAAATACATGACAGAGGAATTTTGATGAAAAAGTATATCTGATGATGTTATAGATATTGCCACACTGAGAAATGTTTACTGTGTTTGGTTTGAGAAAAATCAGTTCAAAAGGTGCATTCCATTTGAAAGGAGAAGAGAAAAGATGATAACTTTAAGTTGCATTTTCAAGTGATTTCATCATGGTTTGGAAAACAAATATATAAGTCAGTGGATGAGTGATCATGACCTGATCATAAATTGTGAAGCTCTTAAAAATCATCGTAGTGATACCTGAAAGTAATATAACAGTTATTTCACACTAAACATTCCCTTATTCGTTGTAACTACTGCAGGCTGTCCTTCCAAATCTTAAAAGATAAATTGTATCCAGAGAAATCAGTAAATAGTATTTCCACACATAAAAGGTTTGACAGCTGCCCATATTTTTCTCCAAAGCTATGTCTTTTTTAGTGTTCTTAAATTCTTTCCAAAAGGGCTTAGATATTTCTGTGGGATGCCTTCTCTGGTCAAGTTGAGACAGCAGTCCTTCTACTGAGACTCCCTGTCGTCCTGTATTTATTTAGCTCTGTAACATATTGTAACTGGCTGGTTACCTGCCTGTCTCCCACACTATACTTCAAGCAACGTGAGGAAAAAATGCATTGCTCATAATCGACTTGCCAATGCCTATTTTTCACAGGTGTTTAATGAATATTTGTTGAATAAATGCTTCCTTAAGGACATCACTTTTACCAAGCAGTGGGTGCCTTACTTGAAGGTTTTGCTGAATCTACCAATAGTCAAAGCAATTACTCTAAGTTATACAATGAATTACATTTTATCCTGGCACCCAAGGCTCTTCATGGCCTTGTTCTAAACCTATCTTTTTGCATTTATCTTTCTCAACTTACTCTCTGACACAAACTCTATGTTTTAGTCAAAGTAGTTTATTTACTGTGTTAGCCAGCTTCCAAGCAACTCTCAAATTCCGTGCTTTGTTACCACTGATATTTGTGTCGCACCTATGCAGCATTCATCCTAAATTGCCTGCAGCTTTACTCTGTATTATCCTTACTCAGAAAGGAGACTAAAGGAACTGCCTCTATTGAACATGATGCTCATAGGACACAGGAAAAAATAAAAGTGATGAGAAGACCAAACAGCAGCTTTTAATGCTTCTAATTGGAAGTGAAACACACCACCTACACTCCCACTACACGGGCCAAGGCAAATCATATGGCATTTTCACATGTGAAAATAGCATCCTCTCACAGAGTGGGACAGCAATAAATTGAAACAATTAAACAATCTACTACCCTGGTTTTCCTTGAAATGAAATGTGACATGCTCTCTCTCACCTTTCTGGATAGGTTTCTTTCATCTTTCTCTCTTTTTTTTTTAATCAAGCCTAAATCTTCAAAACCTAGCTTCAGTTCTACTCATCTGGGAAGCCTTTTCTTTCCACCTAGCCTTCTGATTCCTCTTTCAGTTAGCATGAACCACTTTTTATTGCCATATATGTGTAATGTACAATTAAATATTAGACCTAAAAAGCCATAATGCATCCATCTATTACATAATGGAAGCACCCATTAGAGAAAAGAACCAGTGAATTATTTGGTGAGAGAAAAGTGGGAAGTGAGGCCACAAGCAAATGGAAGCAAACTATCTCCATAGACATGGGTGACATTTGATGCAAATGAACTGTGGGTGTTGAATTAAACAAGCCATTTTAAGCTGTTACAATACAGCCTACAAATCTCCAAATGAGTAAACACTGGGAAGAAGCCATGGAGTCCTGCACTAAAAATCTTTACATATTCAGTTGTCACATAGTAGTGAACACTCAGAAGTTATGACTTTAATGCTTTAGGAAAAGGGTTATTGACAGATTCATATTCATACAATGAACAAAATAATTTTTCATATTCATTAAATGTATTTACCTAGTTCTATAGTAAGCCTGTCTTTTCCCTCTCTCAAATATACCTTACACTTCTGAAAAGGGAGAGGGAACACTGAGAGGACACATTCCCTTATTTTCATATTTTTCCCATTGCTTAGTATTTGATAATTCCACACTATAGGTTTACTGTGTATACACCTTTTCATGTGATGGTGGAAAGTCATATGCTGAAATTATATTTTGTTTACTTAATTACCTGTTCCTACTTCTACTTCTCTCACTTCTTCAGTCCCATCATTTCCTCTGTGGACAAATGTGTTATAAGCCCTAAATCTAAGGCATTTTGCCAAACTAACCACCCTGTCTCATGCCTGTTTTATCCTACCATAAAGTCCTCCTCTGCTTCCCAATCTGGTTGTTCTCCAGCCCAAACATCAGCTCTCTCAGTAGCAGCAAAGTTATAAGCCTCATCTTTATGCACCTGTAGCTCATTGTACAATCTTTACCAAATGCTTAATACTTTTTTTATATTTTTATAGCCCCCATGAAATTGTTCTTATGATACAATGCCTGTTCTTTGCATTGACAGGTGTTAGCTGTGCAGTAATTTCTGCAAAAATGTCTTCTGAAGCTATTTCTGTTATGCAGCTCCATATCATTCCTACCTCAACAACCCAAACACATGATGAAATAGAAAAATGTCAATTAGTATTTATAATCTTTTCTTAAAAGCAAGTATGTTTCTTGTTGATTAGATAAAATGTAAGATGAAAAGACATTGAGTGAAAATTGAGTGAGCAATCACATCAACAATTATTTTGCTCAAACTTTGTCCTTATCTTACAATCTATTGCTTTTTTACATTTCATTTTGTCACCTAAACTACATCGATGCCTATTTCTAGTTTAGTTTAAAAATACGTGTAGTACATATACCTATTTCTTATAAAATTAAATGCAGAAGTTTAATTTGTCAACATTCTATTCAGATGTAGCAGGTTTTGTTTTTTTTGTTTTTGTTTTTGTTTTTTTTTTCATTATCTTCCGCTTGAAGAGGCTTTTTAGATTTTTTTTTCACTTCCTAATTGAATTTCCAGAAAATTTTATTAACATAGATATATTATGTATCTGTTCGTGTGTGTATTTATACATGTATTTGTGCTTTACACATAAGAAGAGTAAGATATTTTTGCCACCCAAGAACTGATTTTTATCACTTTGAGGATTGTGCTCCTAGTTAAAAGAGAGACCCCATCATTTTCTAATATACCACAAATAAACATTCACATGACCATTATTTAATACTCATTACAGTGGCATCATTTTCTAAAATATTTGCCCATACTACTATGCAGAGTAACTCAGGGCATCTCTGGAGTTGTACTCAACACTTACCACTTTTTAAGTAATGAATTAAGAGAAGACTACCATTGCTATAGATTTGCATTTTATGTGATAATAGGCTTGGCCCAGTCATTTGGACTTATTTGTTTGTGTTTATTTTTTCTGTCAAGTTCTGACACAAAGTATGGTTTCCTTTTTTAAAGAATATTTTAAATAATATTCTCTATGCTTATCAAATATGTAGTTTTTGTTTATCAGATGTCTTTATTATTCCATATACTAATCTCAAGTTTTAATTTTCTTTTGATCCAATATTCTTTTGCATTAAATATAAACACGCTTATGTATATCCCTAAAAAGTCAAGAATAATCCATGTTTTAGGTATTTTCCTTCTGTCTGTCACAGAGCTTTTTATTGAATCATTTTATCCCACATATTATTTGCTTGTATCAGTGCTAGAAGAAAATCATGATTGGAAACTGGAAAGAATGACAGCCAGGTTGGATTCTCTGTGAAATTCTCCATAATTAAATTTTCTGGAGAATATTCAATTGTTAGATTAACAGATGTGGATCTAAATCAAGAGAAATAAAAGTGCCTATGGCCAATATAATATTCATTTAATGAGAGAAGTATATCTCTCAATTCCCAATACTATCAATAATTCCACTTACTGAATATAAACTAGTATTGTTTCCCAAACAACTACCCATAAAATTTAAAGAACTTTCTCCATTTTACACACATTGCTACAATCTTATCTCCTTTACCTACCTTGATAAAATCACTGGGCTAAAGCAGGGTATAGATTCTGATCCCCTAGTTTTATTTTATCGTCACTCATTCCTTGATCTAGGTCTAAAGTTTAGTTACTTTCAGCTATGTTTCATTGCCTTAATCTGGGATATCTCTAAATAGGCTGATTTAAAAATGTATGTTTTATATTCATTCCTATGACAAGAATTCACTGAAATAACTAAAGATCACATTTCTACTGTCCTGCTCAACATTGTCATTTAAATTAGGGCAATAAAATTAATTAGAGATAACAACTTATTTCCTTATTTACCCCTTGGGACTATATTTATGTGTAGAGGAAAGAGATAAGATATACAAAGTGTGGAGCTGAATTTTGAATCAGAAATTATGGATTCAAATTCTGCTATTCTCTTTCCTTTATTCCTGCCTTCTTTCCCATATATTTTCATAGCATATTCGTATGTACTAATGATTGTGTAAACAGTAGAAAACTATTTTAGAATAATTACTACTTATCAGATCTTATGCACAGTTCGTTTCCTTTAATTTTGGTGTAAATGATATTGCTGTTCACATTAATATTAAATATATACATAAATTTTTAAAAGTTATAGATTTATAAAAGATTCAGATATTTTATCAACTTCTTTAAGTTTTTTTTGGTTCAATTAGAGAAAATAAACTAGATTGAAAATTAAAAAGTGGGGAAAAATTTAATTTGGTCATACATTATTTTTTAATTGTCAGCACACATAAATAAAATAATATTTTACTTTCAATTGGCCAAGCAGGAATTTTTCCTAAGAATAATAGAATTTATTCTATAGAATGTTATGTTTATGGAGCATAACTGCTCCACAGGAGCAATCTGGTCAGTAGAAGTACATTATACTGCATAGAAGAACCAGATTCTATAATAAAAAAACAGATAGAAACGTTAAGTTTACATGAATGTCTTATTTCATTACATTTCACTTTATTGTGCTTCACAGATATTCTATTTTTTGCAAATTGAAGGTTTGTGGCAACCATGCATCAAGCAAGTCTATTGGCATCATTTTACAATGGCATGTGATCATGTATCTGCATGACATCTTGGTAATTCTTGCAATATTTCAAACTTTATCATTATTTCTGTCATGGTGATCTGTGATCGATGACCTTTGCTGTTACTACTGTGATTGTTTTTGGATGCCATGGACTGCACCCATAAAAGACAGCAAACTTAATAAATGTACATGTTCTGACTGTTCCATTGACTGTCCATTCCCCAGTGTTTCTCCTTCTCCTTGGGCCTCCCTAGTTCCTGAGACACAAAAATATTGAAATTAGGCAATTAATAACTCTAAAATGGCCTCTAAGTGCTCAAGTGAAATGAAGAGTTGTGTGTCTCTCATTTGAAACTAAAAGTTAGAAATAATAATTAGTGAGGAAGGCATGTCAAAAGTTGAGATACCAATAGCTAGGCCTCTTGCACCAAACAGTTAGCCAAGTTGTAAATGCACAGGAGAAGCTCTTGAAGGAAATTAAAAATGCTACTGCAGTGAGCACACAAATGATAAGAAAGTGAAATAATCATATTACCGATAGAAAGAAAGTTCTAGTTGCCTGGATATTATATCAAACTAGCCACCACATTTCCTCAAACCAAACCTAATCCAGAACAAGGTTCTAACTCTCTTTAATTCAGTGAAGACTGTAAGGAAAGAAAAGTTGGAAGCCAGCAGGGGTTGATTCATGAGATTTAAGGAAAGAAGTCATCTCAGTAACATAAAAGTGCAAGGTGAGAAGCAGCAAGTGTTGATGTAGAAGTGGCAGTGGGTTATCCAGAAGACCTAGTTAAGATAATTGATGAAGGTGCTTAGACTAAACAACAGATTTTTCTGTTATCCATTGTGAGTTGATTTTTGTGAGTGGTAAGAGGTGCGGATCCTGTTTCAATCTTCCATATGTGGCTATCCAATTTTCCCAGCACCATTTATTGAATAAGGATCTTTTTCCTCAGTGTATGTTTTTCTCTGCTTTGTCAAATATCCGATGGCAATATGAAGATGGTTTTATATCTAGATTCTTTGTTCTGATCCATTGGTCTAGGTCTCTGTTCTTGTGCCAATCCTATGCTGTCTTGGTTAATATAGCCTAGTAGTATAGCTTGAAGTCTTGTAAATTGATACCTCCCAGTTTGTTCATTTCGATTAAGGTTGCTTTGGCTATACAGTGTCTTCTCTGGTTCCATATGAAGCATAGAATTATTTTTTCTAGCTCTGTGAAAAATGATGTTGGTTTAATCTCAGGCATGAAACTATAAGAATTCTAGAAGAAAATATTGGACATACTCTTATAAACATTGGCCTAAGGCAACAAATTTATAAAGAACACCCCAAAAGCAATCACAGCAACAACAAAAATAAATAAATGGGACCTGACAAAATTAAAAAGCTTCTTCGCAGCCAAGGAAACAATCATTAGAGTGAATAGACAACTTACAGAATGGGAGAAAATATTTTCATGATATATATCTGATAAAGGGCTGATTACTAGAATCTGTAAAGAATTCAAGCAAATCAACAAGAAAAAAAAATCAAACAATCCCATTAAAAAGTGGGCAAAAGACATGAACAAAAACTTTTGAAAAGAAGATAGACTAAGGGCCAACAAACATAAAAAAAATGCTCAACATCTCTAATCATAAGGAAAATGCAAATCAAAACCACAATGAGATGTCACTTAACTCCAGTGAGAATGGCTTTTATCAAAAAGTCCCAAAACAACAAATGTTGGTGTGGCTACAAAGGGATAAGAACACTCATACACTGCTGGTGGGACTGCAAACTAGTACAACCTCTATTGAAAATAATATAGAGGTACCACAAAGAACTAAAAGTAGAACTACCATTTAATCCAGCAATCTCACTACTGGATATTTACTCAAAGGAAAAAAAGACATTCTATAGAAAAGACACCTGCACTCGAATATTTATAGCAGCACAATTCCCAATTGCAAAGATGTGGAAACAAATCAAGTGCCCATCTAGCACATGGGTGGATTAATAAAATGTAGTATATGTATCATGGAGTACTACTCAACCATAAAAAAATGGTGAAATAATACCTCTTGTGTTAACCTGGATGGAACTGTAGACCATTCTTCTAAGTGAAGTATCACAAGAATGGATAAACAAACACCACCTGTACTCACCATTAAATTGGAACTAATTGATCAATACTTACGTGCATATATGGAAATAACATTCATCAGAAATTGAGAAGGTGGGAGGGGGTGAAGGGATGGTTAAATTCACATCTTATGGGTACAGTGAACACTATCTGAAGGACGGGCACACTTATAACTTTCACACAAATGTTACAAAAGTAATTTATGTAACCCAAATGTTTGTACCCCTGTAATATTCTGAAATAAAAAAAAATATAAAAAACAACAACAGATTTTTCAATGCTGAAAAATGGCCATATGTAAGCATATGCCATCTAGGACTTTCATAGCTAGAGAAGAGAAGTCAAGGCCTGATATAAAATTTTCAAAGGATGGGCTGACTCCCTCTTTAGGCATTAATGCAGTTATGACTGTAAGGGGAGCCAATGCTTATTTACCATTTTGAAAAACCTAGCCCTTAAAAATTATGCTAAATCTATTCTGCCTATTCTCTAGGAATTGAACAACAAAGCCTGGATGACAGCACACCTGTTTACAGCATGAGTTACTGAAATAGAATTAGAAGGAGAACTTGAAGATGTGGCAGAATTGCTGCAATCTCATTATAAAACTTAAACAGATGAACAGTCGCTTCTTATTGATGTACAAAGTAAGTGGTTTCTTGTGATGGAATCTACTTCTGGTGAAGATACTGTGAACATTGTTGAAATGAATACAAATTATTTAGCATATTATATAAACTTAGTTGATAAAGTAGGATTGACTCAAATTTTGAAAGAAGTTCTACTTGTGGGTAAAGTGCTATGAAACAGTATCACATGCTACAGAGAAATCTTTTGTGAAAGGCAGAGTCAATCAGTGAAGCAAACGTCATTGGTGTCTTATTTTAAGAAATTGTCACAGCTACCACAGCCTTCAGGAGCCATCACCCTGATCAATCACAACCATCAACATCAGGGCAAGACCCTCCACCAGCAAAAAGATTACAACTCACTGAAGGCTCAGATGGTCATTAGCATTTTTTAGCAATAAAATATTTTTAATTTAGATATGTACTTTTTTAAAGACATAATGCTAGTGCACACTTAATGGACTACAATATAGTATAAACATATCATTTATATGCACTGAGAAACCAAAAAACTTATATGACTGGCTTTATTGCAATATTTGCTTTATTGTGGTGGCCTGGAATGGAACCCACAATATCTCTGAAATATGTTCATTTTTTTTTTTAAAGCATATTACTCTAAGAAACTGAAACTCTATAATCTGTCTACCAAGAATTTTTGCAGATAATAAAGAAGAAAACTATTGACTTATTTCAAGCTTAAAGTCTGAGGAATCTAAATGGAAGCTGAAGTTACTAACATGACAAGTGTGAACCACTTTGATTTGGTTTGCCCAGAGGAAACATTACTCCTGCTACTTTCATAAAGACTGATTGCTTTTGACAGAAATCTGTCTGTGCAGTCTTGGATGAGTATGATACTGAGAAGTCATAAAACCATTAGAAAAGACTGTGGCTCAGAGGAACGCCACATAAAAATGTTCAGATAGAAGAAATAAGACAGTGAAAAAGAGGCTATATTTGCTACATATCCACGTTGTGAATTATGACACACAGAGGGAATATTTCCAGCCCTGGGTTTCAGAAATCCCAATGAACTAATTCTTCTGAGATATCATAAACTAAATAGTGAGAAAACAAGCCAAAGAAATATTGCCTACTTTTATTTATTTATTTTGTAAACTGCACCTAGATAAAAAAAAAAATAGCCTCTCATCTTTGATTCTTGTATGACTTACAGAAAAAGCTATAATATGTAAGGGTCTTTGCAGGCTGAGTTCTCTGATAAGCAGACAATGAAACAGAGATTAGTTTTAAGTGTTTTACTGTGAAGTGCTTTTGAGATTAACACTTCTGGAAGGCAAAGGAAGAAAGGAGGACTGGATTGAGGCAAAAGTCTAACTACTACATAGGGTCAACAACAGCACTGGCCAACCCAAGTAGGAGCTCTAGAATCAAAATTGCATGTCAGAGTTGTTCTGAACTGGGGCAAAATGCCCAGAACTTTACATTCAGGCACCAGTCAGGATATGAGCTACAATGGAAAGGGTGTGACTGTGACAAGGGAGCCTTCTGTACTTGGGGTAATGCTTGAAGTGGGTGGCAGCTGAAAGATAAATGCCTATACCACTCCCAGAAACTAAGACATCAAGTTCTTTCTTCAAGGAGGATCTGGGTGGTATATTTCAGTCTTCATAACAAGCCTATTCTGTACTGACTTTTCATTAGATTATAAACTCCTTATTTAACAGAATATAGCAAATTTTATACACATATATCACATACTAATAGAACCTATACAACATTATTTATTGTTTTGGAATGAAACAATTAGCTATATTAAAGCCTCAAAGTTAAAAAGTATCTAGGTTTTTATTGTTCTGATCCAAAGTAATAATTGTTGTGTTCTGCTCCTGTAGAGCTGTTACTCATATTTTCTTGTTGAATTTGATTCCTAAGTAAGAATAGAAGTCCTATGTATAGTGAGATTTAGATATTTTTTCTACTTTTAGTTCTTACAAACACCCAGCAAGACTATTTATTGTCCATAGTTTACAGATAAGAATATTTCAGAGAAGCTAAGAAACTTGTTCAAGTTCCTACAGCTAGTAAATAAGAGGACTTGGACTTGAATTTAGGACATTAATACAGTGTCTGTTTGTGATCTTGGTGCAGGAAGGGAGCCTGCTATAACTGGTGTGGCATTATAAGTTATTCTAACTATAAGATAACTTGGAGCCCAGAGATAAACAGTAAGATGACCTGGAAAAAATTTAGAATTCATTCTGAAATAGTTTATGTATTTTAATTATGGGAATTAGAGCAATATCACAGAAATATATACCTTGAAGATTATTATTACAGAGTAACTCAGAATTTACATGTATTTGATTAGAAAAATAAAACCTAGAAAATTATCAGTGGTTTCCCTCACTCTCCTTTACTTTGTGGCAAGCCAGTCTGAAGTGTAATCAGAAAGAAAGAAAAAATATTACAGAAAAGTCAATGGAAGTCAGTATTGTAATGTGCTCAAAGCTATGAATTTCACTGATTATTTTGAAACATGTTAAGTACTCATTTCACACTAAATCTACAAACCATCCAACATCTAGACCCATATTTAGCATTCTCCTGCTGCTAAAATTGAGGAGAACTTCCATCCAAGGACTCCATTCTCTCCTAAATTCCCAGGGGCGACATTGTAGGAACTATGATACCTGGAGACTACATCTCTTCCTGGCATGCTCTATATCCCTATTTACTGCATCTATCACCATTAGTCTTCAAACCTGCTGAAGAATTTATCATTAAGAAATAATAAAAAAGGAGAACTAAAAAATAATCACTTCCTACTGTGTCTTTCTCTCTATAGTCCCCTCAGATACCAATATTCTTAGGTGGGGAGGAGAAAAAAGAAAAGGTCACCACATGTTATATTTATTGCACTTATTCCTTAATGAGTTATTGTTTAGTTATTTAGTCTATCAAATATTTTATTATTTTCTCTATTAGATTTCGCCCTTTCTTTTATGTAGTCTTCTCACGACTTTCCCCATTTTTTAGTTCTGGGATTGCACAGCATTCCCTCAAAGAAGGATTTCCCTAGCCTCTCAATATATAGAAGAGGATCCCTGTCATACATGCCCAGAGTACCTTCTGTTTTCTCTCACAGTGCTTATTACAATTTTACTTTTGTATTGAACGATGTGTCTATTTATTTAATGTCTGACACTTCACTAGTTTGTGACATCCATAAAGGCAGAGACCCTTCTGTTCATTCCAATATGTGAGTCCAGTGTTCAACATATAATCAATATTTTATAAATATTCATTCATGGAATGGATAAAGGAAAGCTAAAAAATGTCAGAACCATCCAACTCAAGTAGAAAATATATCAATGAAATTTATATTAAGTAGAGAAATATATTGACAAAATTCTTTCATTTCCTCTTTTATAACTGAAAGAGCATCTAACCCTTTATGGGGAGGCAGAGCAGAGTATTACTTAGTCTACACTTAGAAACACCTGTACATTTTGTATTTGTGTTAGTTGAAGAAAAATATTCTGATAATAATATTCTTATAGCCTCTAGATTTTTATCTTAGTATAGATAATACAGTTAAAAATATTAAACTTTGAGCCAGAAAAATTCACTATTTTGTTGCCAGTATTTTTACTCATTACTTGTTTTACAGGGACCATGCATTTACCTCTATCGGAGATGCCATGTCAGTAAAGTGGGAAAATAATTTAGTTCCTAAAGTGCTCTACAAACAGATCATTGTTTGCAACTAATCTGCAAATTTTGAAAATGCAACCTAATTTATGGTGGCTAAGAATTGTTACATTGCTTTTTGTTCTTAGTATCAGAACTGTCACTTTACTCAAGATGGCTTAAGACTCAAATGTGAGGCCTGAAACCATAAAAATTTTAGAAGAACACTTAGGAAAATCTCTTTTGGACATTGGCCTAGGTAAAGAATTTATGAATAAGACCCCAAAAGCAAATACAGCAACAACAAGAATAAATAAATGAGACTTAATTAAAGTAAAAAGTTTCCACATGGTGAAAGAAATAATCAACAGAGTATGTAGATAACATAGGGTGGGAGAAAATATTCTCAAACTATATATCTGACAAAGGGCTAATATACAAGATCTACAAGGAAATCAAACAAATCACTAAGAAAAAAACCAAATAACCCCATTTTAAAGTGGGTAAAATACGTGAACAGATATTTTTCAAAAGAAGATAGAAAAATGGCCAAGAAACATATGAAAAAATGTTCAACAACACTAATCATCAGGGATATGTAAATTAAAAACCACAATGAGTTATGATTTTACCCAGATCAGAACAGCCATTATTAAAAAGTCAAAAAACAATTGATGTTGGCTCAGATCCAGTGAAAAAAGAATGTGTATTCATTGCTGGTGGGAATGTAAATTAGTACAACCTATAAGGAAAACAGTATGGAGATTCCTCAAAGAGCTAAAAGTAGATCTACCAGTTAATCCAGCAATCCCACTACTGCTTATCTACCCAAAGGAAAATAAGTCATTATATAAAAAAGACACCTGAAGTCGTATGTTTATCATAGCGCAATTCACAATTGCAAAGATATGGAATCAACCTAAGTGCTCATCAACTGAAGAGTGGATAAAGAAAATGTGGTTGTGTGTGTGTGTATGATGGAGTACTACTCAACCATAAAAAAGAATGAAATAATGTCTTTTGCAACAACAACTTGGGTGGAATTGGAAGCCGTTGTCCTCAGTTTTTTTGGTTTGGTTTTTTTTTTTATTTTTATTTCAGGAACAGAAAACCAAATACCACAAGTTATCAGGCATACATGGGAGCTAAGCAATGAGTACACAAGGTTATACAGAGTGACATAATAGACATGGGGACTCAGAAGGGAGAAGGGTGGAAGGAGGGCGAGGGCTGAAAAAGTACTTATTGGGTACAATATAAACTATTTGGGTAACAGGTATACTAAAAGCCCTGACTTCACCACTACACAATTCATCTATGTACCCCCAAATCTATTGAAAAGAAAATAAATAAAAGCAAAAAAATAAAAAGAAAGAAAGAAAGAACTGTCATGTTAATCATTCATTTTACTAGCATGTATTACATGTAAAATTTTTCAGGTTTTATACTGAGTGCTGGGTATACAGAAACATACAACATATTTCTTAATACTATTCACATAATTTCTCTTAAATATACCACAATTATTTAAAATATACAACTAAAATATAATGAATGATGTCATCTTTGCTATAGTTACTAAAAATGTTTTGTGAATAAAGCTGGATGTTGAGTGCAGATGCTAATGTCGTGCTACATCCCAATTAGACATAATTATGTCTATGTGAATATATATATATAGTAACTGATATTTGTTTAGTACTTTCTAGTTTAAAAGCTGCTTTTATGTATGTAATCTCATTTAATCATCACATCACTACTATAAAGAAGTTACAACCATCTTCATTTTACTGAAATTTACAGAATTTTACAGAAATTTTTTTTTTGCCTTTCAGGAAAGCATGTTATAAAAAAGGAACATTTTCTTAATGGAGCACTTTTCTAGAACATGATTGTACAACTACCAGACCAGATTTGCTTTTGTTTCTGTCTTTGGTTTTGTTTTCATTAAATAATAGTAAATGAATAAAGATAAATATGTATATATATATTTGATATTTAAATGCTGAGTTAAATTGAAATAATTTTCACTTTTCTCTGTTCTCATAGCACTTTATATATGCCATTCTCACCACTTTCACAATGAATCATATATAATTATTTGCATTTATACCTTGGCTATCTAATGTAAGTTCTAAAGGGCAAAAATGTACTTTATTCACATTAATGATTTACCGTAGAACTGAATTTTCCTCTCTGTAAATATTAATTAAATTTTTTGGATAGCATTATTTTTTCTTACTCCTATATTAGAAAGAATATTCTAATATGTAAAAATACAAAATAATTATGTTATAATTTGATTTGAATCAGCCATACATGCCTTATATTCATTCCTTTACTCACCCAGATTTATTATTGACTTTTAGCAGGGCAGCATTTTAGGGGCTGGGGCTGCATTGAAGGACAAGAGTAATGTGCTCTTTGATCTCCTGCCACTTGAGTTCAGGGGGAAAAGTAGATAGTAAACAATAATTACCTTTTATACAATTACTACAGTGATAACTTCAAGTAATAAAGTAAAGATGTATTGCATAATTAGGGCAAATAGCAGGGCTTTTAACCTGCCCTAACCTGCTTTCAGGTCTTCTTACTTTCAACCAGATATCACTCTCAATGAGTCTCCATGCTGCAGCCAGAGCAATCTTTTGGCAACACAAATCAGATAAATTGCTACTTCAAGCTCTTTGGTGACTTTCCTAGTTCTTTTGGGACAATGCCAAAATAACTTAACATGTCCTACAAAGTCCTCATTGTTCGTCCCCTGTCTACCTTTCCTTTTACCTTCTCTTTCAGCCCCCCCCATCTACACTAAAAGGGTCCTGTTCCCTCCTGCCACTGGGCCTTTGCATATGCTGTTTCCTTTGCTTGGAATGTACTTCTTTCATCTCTTCATTCAGTTAATTATCATTCAGATTTCAAATTAAGTATCATTTCTCAGAGAAAACTTCTCTGACTACTACTAGTGCAAGTTCCAGATATACATCCTCACATAGTACCTTGTATTTTCTCATTAAAACATTCATCTCTATTTTAATTATATATGGGCTTGTATGTTGTTTGAATAATGTCCATCTTCTTACTCTAGACTACAAGCTACATGAGGCCAAAGATTACGTCTAGGAAAGTGCTAGACATACATTATAAATAAATTTTTGCTGAATGAATTTATTTATACATATTATACATTCCTGTAATCATTCATTCATTTAGGAAGTGCTATTCTGGTCCTTTGGAGAGTAGAGAAGGACTTGGGACTCAATGCATTTCCAAACAAATCATCATCAGATTATGTTTCTAAAAGGCAATGCTTTTTTCACTCACAACTATGTTTTTACATAACAAAAGGGATTTTATTTTAAGAGATTCTCTTCTTTCTGAAATTAGAGCAAATCATCAGCTGGAGTATCTACAAAGTCCTACCCCTCCATTTGTGTAGGGGTAATGAACATCTGCTTATACTGCTTGTTTCCACTTTACATTTGGCTCAGTGCCTAGATGCTTTGCTTTCCATACACACAGCAGAAATCAACAGCTATCACTGTTCAGAGAGATGCAGTTTTACATTTCTATTGGAGACCAATGAAGACTTCCCTATGGCTAGCTCTGAAACTTGATTTGCAAATATGCCTTTGTGAAATGGGGGATACATCAAGAATTTGGTGCTGTCACCAGGTGCTTTAAATTCTGCATTTGGATATTGCTGTCATGAAAAATAAAGTTTGTACAACTGCCTATAAGGGCCATGTTAGAGGCTCTAGACCCTGTCTCAGAACAAAAGTTGGGGACAGCATACAAAAGCATAGAAGAAACTGAAAGAATGCCACATCGTGATATTACACTAGCTTGCTTTCCAGCTCAAACAAAAAAATCCACAATTGTCTTCAGGAGCCATGAATATAATGGGAATTATCTCTGTTGTAGAACACAAAGTTTTATGGGATCCCTAAGGGAACTGATGAATTTTTTCATTAGAACAGAGGCGAACTCAGGCCAGGTGTCAACTTAGAAAATATGGTAAAATATTTAGCCACACTGAGATTGGAATAAATGAATGGGAACCCCAAAAACAGTTCTTTCAAAACAATGAAAAATTTGCAATGCATATGAGGAAAACTGTTTAAATATATACATACAAGAATTACACCAAAAAGCTATTAGAATGGCTAAAAGTAAAAAGACTGACCACACCAAACATTGGTAAGGATGGAGATAGACTGGAACTCTCAGACATTGCAGGAATGTAAAGTGCTGCAGCCACTTTGCAACAGCCAGTTGGCAGTTTCTTAAAAGTTAAACAGACATTTATCATCCTGCACTAGTTACTGATCTAAGAGAAATAGAAAGCATTTGTTTCATACAAACAAATGAACACAAATGTTCATAGCAGTTTACTTTGTGCTAGTCAAAAATCGGAACCAGCCCAAGTGTCCATCAAAAGGTGAATGGATAAGCCAATTGTGGTATATCTATACAATGGAATACTACTCAGCAATAAAAATGAGTGAATAAAAACCAAAACTGGATGAATCTCAAAATAATTATGTTGAGTAAAACAAGTCAGAACAAATAAAGAGAGAGAGAGAGAGAGAGAACACACCAAAAAGAAAGAGAGAGGAAACAGATTATATGATTTAATTTGACACAAAGTTCCAGAAAATGCAAACTAATTTATACTGACAGACAGTGAATGAGTGGTTGCCTGGTGATGGTGTGGGTGGGTGGATGGGACGGCAGAGTTGGGAGGAAGGATTACAAAGGAGCATAAAGAAACTTCAAGAGATAATGGATATGTTAATTTTCTTGATGTTTATGGCTCCGTAGGTGTATACACTCACCAAAAGGTATCAAATTTTTCACTTTAAATATGAGCAGTTTGTTGTATGTCAATTATACCTCAATAAACCTGCTTTAAAAATGTGTGAGCACATAAAAAGAAAAAAAAGACAGAAAATATCAACAGTCAATTCTCATGAGAAGGGATATAATCTTTTTTTAACCAGCAAACTAAAATTAGATAGTTCCTCACATAGTTTCTCACATTGTCACTTCACCTCTAAGGTTTTCCTGCTCTCCCTAGATACTGAGCTGCTCACTGACTTTGGCTTCCCAGTGCTTCCACCAACTGAATAGCAAACTCCCTGTAATAAACTCCCTCAGAAATACCTGGAGCAGTGTCTCATTTCCTGGCGAATCTCTGATTAATACAGATATTGATCATAATGATAATTTTCCTACCATGAATTTGAAAATTAGACACCTAGTAATAAGTCATTTGCTAAGATGATAGAATAGTTTGCAGACAATAAAAATATGTTTTCAAAACACACTTAAGGAATTTTTAAAATGTGATATAAAATTGATGAGAAAGTTGAAAACCAACACAAAGAAACCAAAAACAAAAAAAAAAAAAGAAAAGAAATTCAGGACAGAAATGAAAAATTCATTTTTATCAAGAGATAGATAACATAAGAAAAGATATAACGGAACTTAATGAAATGAAAGAATAATTTATGGAATTCAAAATAGAGTAGAAAGTATTAACAACAGACTAGACCAAGCGGGTCTAGAATAAATAATTTCTAGAGCTTGAAGACAAGGGTTTCAAATTAACCCAGTAAGTTAAAAATTTAGAAAAAAGAATAAAGAAGAATGAACAATCACTCTGAAAAGTATGGGATTGTGTAAAGTGAACAAATAAAAAAATCACAGATATCCCTGAGGGGGAAGAAGTAAAAGCAAAAAGTATGTGAAACCTATTTGAGGGAATAATTGAAGAAAACTTCACCAGTATCACTAGTAATTTAGAAATTCAAATATAAGAAGGTCCTCAAACACCTGGAAGATTCATGGCAAATAGAACATCACCAAGGCACATAGTCATCAGTCTGGCCAAATCAAAGTGAAGGAGAAAATCCTACAAGCTGCAAGACAAAAGAAACAAGTAACTACAAAAGAAAACCTATCAGATAAACTTCTCAGCAGAAACCTTAGGAACCAGAAGGGATTGGGGTCTCATTTTTAGGTTTCTTAAGTAGACTAACTTCCAGACAGGAATTTTGTATTTGGCAAAACTAAGTTATATAAATGAAGGAGAAATAAAGTCTTTCTCAGATAAGAAAACATTAAGGGAATTTGTCTCACTAGACTTTCCCTACAAAAAATGCTCATATGTGTTCTACATGTGGAAAAGAACAATCAGTACCCACCAGTGTTAAAAACATTGGTAAAATTCACAGCTCTTATAAAGCAGAAATACAAGGGAGAAAAAAAAAAACTAGGTAATAACCAATATGATGAAAATAACAGAATCTCACATATCAATGGTGAATGTAAATAGTCTTAACAATCCACTTAAAATATATAGATTGGATGAATGGATAAAATATATAACCAAAATATATGTTTTCTCCAAGTAACCCATCTAAGTTGCAAAGACTCTCATAGACTCAAGATAAAGGGATGGAAAAAAAATTATTACACTCAAATGGAAACCAAAAGCAATCAGGATTAGCTATTCTCATATCAGATAATAAGGCTTCAAGTCAACAATGATAATAAAAGACAAAGATGGTGATTATATAGTGATAAAGGGAGCAATTTAGCAAGAAGATATAACAATCATAAATATGTATGGGTATTTCTCAGGGTACAGAGGTATCCTAGGGTAGGGAGGAGTGGCAGCCTCTCCCCCCACCATTCCATCTGGGAGAGCAGTGTGAAGGAGGCAAGCAGCATCCTCTCTCCATTGAGTATGTACTCCAGGCTGAGGCATTCACAGAGAGTGGGGACCACATCTATTCCTCTGTGGACTTATAGTAGACCCGAGGTGCCCAGTTAAGGAGTTCCCTGCCTGCCAGTGTTTCATGGAGATACACGCTAGTGGGACAGACATGCAGGTGGTAGGGCAGGGGGAGATGTGAGAGCTGAACAGTCAGATTGTGAATCTCAGACGACCCTGTCTCCACAAGCAGACTTTCTGGTTGGATGAGGCCACTTTAACCCTCACAGGTGGCTTTCCCCAAAAGCTGAGAGCAGACCTTTTGAACACTGCTGAAATAGCTACCTTACCAGCCTTTGTGGAGCCTGAGGGCAAGCCCACTCAACCCAGGCCTGCCCAGCCTCACTCCCCCACCCACCTCTGTTGAGGCAGAGAATCAGGATAGACCTGTAGACTTGGAAGTTCCAGATCTTCACCCACCTGGGGCATTTAATTGCTGTACCTGAGGGACTAGAGTCAGGTATAAAGACAACACAGCAGCCTGTTGTTTCTGACAAATACCACCTACTGACAAGGATGTCAATTTGCATAGTCCTTTATAGCATTTACTGACTCAATCATACAGAGTGAGGTTGTTTCTCACCTATAAGCACCATCTACTGTCTCAGAGATTAAACTAGGCATGCCATTACAATTCACACTGCTAACATGGCCATAGGACTAGGGATAGAGGAAGGAATCCAATGGCCTCCATCCTGTCTAATCAAAGAGAGACATGGAATCTGCCCACACACATAGCTCACCACTATTACAGCCTACAAACAACTAGCAACTGAGAAAAGCATCAACCATGGATATCCATAACTAAGGCATCTATCTGGAACCTACATCATCATCAAAGCATCCACAAACCAAGCCAAAGGTCCTTACCCAACATATGCTACAAACACCCCCATATGAGTGAGGTGAGGGGGAAGCCCCATCTAAACAAATGAAAATGAAAATAAGAAGCAACAACTGCTCCAGATGAGAAGAAAACAGCATAAGAACTCTGGAAGTATGAAAAATCACAACAAAAGTTGTCCTCGAAAAGGGAAAACCAGCCCTCTAACTATAGATACTAACCAAAATGAAAATACTGAAATGGGAGATAAAGAATTCCAAATATGGATTATAAGAAAGCTCAATTAAATCTGAAATGGAAAACCAAATCAAAGAAAAGAAACTAGAAAAACAATTCAAGAAATGAATGAAAAATTCACTGAGAGATTGACATGATAAAAAAACAAAAAACAAAAAACAACAAAAAACAGAACTACTTCTCTAACCAAAAAAAATCTTTTAAGGAAATACAAAACACAGTGGAAAGTTTTAAGACTAGACTAGACCAGGCAGAAACAAGAATCTCAGAACTTGAAGACAACTTTTTTAATTAAATCAGTCAGTCAAAAATAATGAACAGATATTTAAGAGGAATGAACAAAGCCAACAATAAATGTCAACCAAAAATAAAGTTGTGCAAACAAGCAATTTCAAATTTTAATGAATGTTATGAAAAAATGTACAGTGTTATATGAGAGCATGTAAATATAGGCCCTTAATCTAATATTGTGATTCAGAAAGGAAATGGCATCCAACCCATATCCATCACTCTCAAACTGTAGCTTTAATATGGTCAGGAAGTTTGGAATCCCCATGGTAGCCTTCACTTATTTGTACTAAGTACAAATCATGACAAAAATCATTATTTTTTTTCCATTAGGTTATGGTATTTGTAAATCTTGGAAATTACAATAGCTATAGTACATCTTGATTTCAGTAAAATTCTTGAGACAATTTCCCATTGCATTTTAGTGGTTAAGAGAGAAAAAATGTTTCCTGAATGATGGTGTAATGATTCTGATTCAGAGCTGACTGAATAGTCATCCTCAAGTTGAATGTCAAACTGGAGAGGAGATTCTGGTGGCAAGCAATATGCTTCTATAAGCGAGTAGTGATGAGTAAAACATTGTCAGACATTTTATGAAGCCTTAGAAAAATTATCTCCTTTAAATCTTACAGACTCTTAATAACTAGAACTACTCTCTCCATTTCATAGATGAGAAAACTGAGTTTCATGAGGATTAGAAAATTTGCCCAAAATCACAGAGTTTCTTAATGATGCAGCTAGAATTTAAACCCAGGTTATCTATTAATAAACAAATATATACTGTACTTTCAGGCAGTGATACATGATGTAAAGAAAATTAAATCCAGGTAAGAGGAAAGGGAGTGTACTTGGTCCGAGAAGACACTGAGGGTGCTATCAAAATGAGATAATCAGGAAAGCCATCCTTGCAAAGATGTCTTTTTTTGAATGAAAGAGTGAGTCACACAGAGAGTGAGAGAAAGAGTACCCCAGGCAGAGGTGACAACAGGTATAAAGTCCATTTGTAGGAAGGCAGAAATAGTTGTGTTCAAGGATAATGAGAAGCCTAGATTGGCTGGAGAGGAGTGATGGAAATGATGCTGGAGGAGCTAAGACATGTGGAGACATGAAGTCCCAGAAATGAGTTTGGATTCTATTCGGATATGATGGGAATTCACTTAAAGATTTGGGCAGCATAATGGTGTGATCTAATTTACATTTTTAAAAATATCACTCTTGCTCCAGTGCAGAAGATAACTTTAAGAGAGGAATGGTGCAGGTTATGAAGACATATATTAATATAATCTAGAGAGAAATTATTGTGGCTTAGGGTAGGTGAGGAGCACTTGCTGTTGGAATGTGTTTCAGAAAGGTTTGTTGCTAAAGCAAGGATCAGAAGTAGTCCTAGGATGCAGGTAGTTAAGATGAGATTTTAGAATTTGATAATTTTTCTGGCCAAATGGCACTATAAACTCCTTTCCTATGGTGTAAAAGTTGAAGGTGGAGTTGTGGCTCATTTGAGACCTTCCCCTAAGATGACCTGGGAAGATACCCAGGGGAAGAGAGACATATTGGCTGATGCCATAGCTCTATAATTTGAGATTTATAGATAAACAGTAATGTCTTTAAAATCATGCAGTTTATTGTTAAATATAATAGAAGTGTTGAAAAAAGAAAATACAGCTCAGAACCACCAATATCAATTCAGAGTAAGGGATAAAAACCAGAGACCTCTTTTGTAGCATTTGAATAAGGCTCAGACCTACATATAAAGACAGATTGTACTAAAAATCACACTCAGGACATCATTACAAAAAAATATTCGATCAACACCCTGACAAGCTTTCCATGCCACTGAGAGTGCAATTGGCAAAGGAGAGTTGGGCTGGGCACAAGGTTGGAAGCACTTCAAAACCTTGAACATCCCAATTTTCTGGAACATTCAGACTGGAAAATTTCCTGTCTTTTTATTACTAGAGCAGAGCAGTCTCCCTTGCCTGAAGAATAGGCAACCACTTCACTTAAAGTAGATACCTTACAAGATGATGCATGCCCTCCGTACCTATGTCCTCTCATTGCTTCTGGACCAGTAACTAAGGTCAAGTTGCAGCATGTTATAACTGTACCTGCTGTGGAAAGAAAAAGATTATTCACCACAAAGAAGAGCAGGATATAGCTAAGAAGTACTGGTAGGATCCAGAAGAACATGTACAATAATGGATCTTGATTATGCTGGAAGGGGTTGAAGGGAACAAAATACAAGACTTAATAAAACAGAGTTGCTTGATAGGGAGGCACCTTCTCATGTGGCAAGGACACCTAGTGCTAATCATAAGGTACAGCTGGTCTATTCACTAAAGGTGAAAAACGATGACCTATAGTAAATAGGGCATAGATACTGGAAGTGTCTGGATATTGATTTGAAGACAAGTGCTTGAAGAAGTAAGCAAGTTAGCTTGGTTTTATTATAGATGATCAGAGAAATCCTCAGTTAATTCTGTTTCCCAGGAGGGCCTAGGTAACACTGCTTTCTCTGAAGCAATATTGAATGGTGCAGCAAGAGGTGTCCTGGCATTCTCAGGAAGTATGTTGTGGGTTTCTTTCTCTATGCCAGGAAAGAAGAAAGTGGATGCTGCTGTGGGGCTGAGTTTCTTAGTGTTAATATGAATGGAATTCTAGATTCTGGACTTACCATACAGGTGGAAATGCTAAAACATCAGAAGCAGATGGATGAAATGTATCCTAACAGTAAACAAAACACAAATGTCAACTAAGTTGCTATGAAATACAGGGTTTGTTAGGATAGCTAACCAACCATGGTGTTTCTAAAGTCAAGATAGAAGGGCAGCCAACAAGGGTGTTGCTTGATTTATATAATTTAAAAGCACCAAAACCAGGTAAACTAAAGGCTGATCTTTATTGTGATTCATACATATTATAAGTGTGAGTTGCTTTTTCCTTCTTGCAATGCATCAATCAATATCAATATTTGAGGTTACTAAATATCTGACTGATTGTCCATGAGATCCCATTTAACATCATTTCTGACCAAAGGGCTCATTTTACAGCAAAGGAGGAGCAATTGTATGCTAGGACCACTGGCTCTATTAGTACTAATATATAGTATCACTCAACATTGCTGAACTGGTATAATACTGGAGTAGCCTCTTAAAGAGTAGGTAAGGACAACTTTGGGGAAGACTTTCTTCAGGGCTAGAGAAGCAATAGCCATTACATGATACTTTGCTCTTGATAGGGAGAATAGATGAGAATAACAATCAAGGTAGGAACATCCTCTCCCACCATCACCCTGACTGACCCACTTGGGAAATGCATACTTCCTCTCCTTCAGAATATAGGCTCTGCTGTAATATAGGTCCTGATTTTCTGCAGAAAGGGGTGACATTTTCACTAAGGGTCCTATAAAACCTGTATTTATGGTTGGTTAGTGGTCATTTTTGGCTCTTTATGCCAATAAATCATAAGGTACAGAAAGGAGCCACTATAAACATGAAAATAGAAAAGGGCCAATAGTATCTCAAATTCTTTTGAAGAACAAGGTGAGAGAGCTTGGTCTACCAGATATCAAGATTTATTATAAAATTACTATAATTAAAATGGTGTGCTCTTGGTGTAAGAATAGACTAACAAACAATAAAACATAATACGTGGCCCAGAAACCCAAACACATATGTGTACGGAATTTATGATAATGTTGTTCTGTGAAGCAGTGAGGAAAAACTGTCTGTTAAATAAATATTTATATAGAAAAAACAAACAAACATATACTACCACTTCACTCCACACAGAAAAATCAATTTCAGATGGTAAATCTGATACAAATAACAAAACTATAAAGCTTCTTAAAATAATATGGGAGAATATCTTTATAACCTGAGAATAGTAAAATATTTCCTAAGCAGACCAAAAAATCAATAACAATTAAAAAATGATGAATAAATTTCAAAATCTGAAAAGTAGAATCTCTATGTGTCAAGACTTCTTTAAGGAAGTGAAACGGATGCTTCAGAGTTGGAATAGATGTTTGAAGCACATATAACAAAGGAAGGGATCCTATCTAGAGTAATCAAAGGACTCCCACAAATGACAAAGAATATTCAAGAAGAAAAATTGATGGCAATCCAATATGTAAATGGATAAGAGACTTAAGTAGGCACTTTGGAAATGAGGAAATTCAAAACAGTAAGTAAATATATGAAAAGATGCTTAATGTCTTTAGAGAAATGCTAATTACAACTATAATCTGATGCCAATAAAATCATACCAAATTGATTCAAAATGGAAAGATCGACACACCAAGAATGTAAATGGGGACCACCATTAACACTCACATACAATTCTTGGCATAGTTACTATAGAAAACAATTTGGCATTTCCTATAAAATTGAGTAGGCATATATTCATAATAGAGAAATTCAGGGACATGCACCAGGAGATATGATACAAAAGTATTCACAGCAGCATTGATGGCAACTTCTTCAAATTGGAGACCACTTAAAAATTCATCAGTAGTAGAATGTGAAATAGCAGTGCCACATACAGCAAATAAAATAAATGAATAAACAGGTAGAAATATAATTGAACAGTAAAAAGATAAAAATGAAAGAAAGAAGACAATATTAACATGTACAAACTCTACAAATCTGGTTATATATATTTCAAAAAAAAAGACAAAATTTGACTTTTGTTAATTTGGAATCCTAGTAACATCTTTACCTTCTCTCTATCTTTTAAGTTATTTGACAGAGTTACCTAATTTTCTTTCTAAACTCATATGCTTTCATTTTTCTATTTTCTTAGGCTCTCTCTCTCTCATATTAAGTTTGAGTTATTCAATCAATTTTATTATTATCCACTCCCTACTTGATTAAATCTTAAATTTTATGTTATGTTATAAAAATTAATTAAAAAATACAAAACTAAACTATATTGTTTATGAATGCTTACTTCCAAGGTAAATCAAGAATGGAAAACAAAAAATTATTATAGTGGCTAAATGTAAAAGGAGGAAAGCAATTGTGCCTGGGAAGAAACATGCAGGAGGCTTTTCTGGTGATGCATTATATACCAGGGTTGGACATACATTTATGTTTACTTTATAATAATTTATTTAAAATTGTACATTTAGGTTTAAATTACTTTCTGTATATTATGCATTTTTCCTTAAAGTTTAAAGGACAAGAGTGGTCTTAATAAAAGGCTTCAGAAATAGTTGAAATCCTTCCTGCAAAACCAAAAGTAGATTGCCAAGCTTAATCCTCAAAAAGGTAGTAAAGTCCACGTAAGTAATTGTAGTGAGCTATAACATTTGTAGAGAAGGAAAACTGAATCCAACTAAAGTGAATAGGCCATGAATTCTCATTAGTCTATAAAACAGAACTGCAATTTGTATAAAGTGTAATCTCATAAATAAGTAATGGAGCATTAAAAGATACAGCTAGATGAATGTAGCAGGGGTTTGTGAGGCAAAAATAGTTGGTATTTCTTCCTGGACAAATATTAAATAATTTAAATGGAGTATATATTTTAAATGGGTAAATGGAAAACACAATTTCAAATATGTGACCCAACAGGCTGGTAGCATATTTGTTATAATTTTCTTCCATGCAATCTTTACACCTGGGAAAGTTCTTCATTATAGTTGCTCTGTTTCATGGGTGGGCAAATAAATGTATTATTTCATCCTGTACCAACTGTAAATTTCAATTGTTCTTTGCATTAACACTACTTTTTAAATCAACTCTTGTGTACTATTCTACATGCTGAAATTTTAAAAGTAGATAGATATCTAATAACAAAACTTTTTCGTTATTTATCAAGAGTATTTATTTATGTGTGAATATGCTTGTGAGGTAAGCCAAATATGTATGTTTAGATGCTGACATATATTATACATATTTTTTTCTATAGCATTTATGAATTTTCATATAAAATTTTACTTTTAGATAATTTATTTCATTAAAGTTAGTTTAACTTAGCATTTTGTAAGAGCCAAGCATTGAGCCAGGCAATCAGATTTTCAATGTCAATATGACACAGTCTCTGACTTCAAGAAATTGGGATAAGTAGTCAACAAATATACTTCAGTAAGTACCATCAAAAGGTTGTGCACAGAATAATATGGGACCATGAGCAGGGAACACCTGGAAAATAGAAAAATTAATAAAGGGTTTTCTGGAAAAAGTTATGTATGACTAGAATTTTCAAGGAGGAGTTGAGTTATCTAAATAAAAAATGGAAAAAGAAAATCAAGGTTGGGGCTTGCACAGAGGCAAAGAGACATGAGAGTCCTGAGAACATATACTACAAGCAGGTTACTATGACTGGAGGTAAAATTGTCAAAGTAGTTGTGGGAGACGGGAGGGGAGTCTTGTTTGCTGCATGGGGAATAAGGACTATATTCTGGACTTAAATTATACTTGTTAGAGACATCCTTCTAGCAATCACATTGCAAATAATTACGAGGTGTCAAGACTAGTATCAGGATAACTAACCTATAAGTGCCTGTAACAATAGTTCATGTAAGAAATAATGAGAGCCTTACTATGGTTGTTATGGAGAGAATGTGAGAAGAATTTGCAACACGTAAAATTATGAAAATTGGTGATTGATTGGATATGGAGAGCAAGAGAGAAAGAGGGAACTTAAATGGTTCCTCACAATTTGGCTTGGGGGGTGATTAATTGATGGACAGAATTCAGGAAAAGAAGTCTTATTTTCACTTTTTCCAGACAATTCTTAAAACACATTGAAGTTAAGATGCCTGCAGGACATTCAGGCAGATTTGTTTTACAGATAAATGTCTATATGAGGCTTTAGCTTCAAGGAGCTGAATGGAAATCAACATCACAATGTAATTAAAGCTGAGGGTTTTAATGTGAGTGGGATTTCCCATAAGGAATGTATAGAGTCAGGAGAGCAACATAGAAAATATCTCCAAAATCCAAAGTTTAAGGAGCAAACAGATAAGGGAAAGGCAGGAAGAATCAGACGTGCTTAAACAGGAGAACCAGCAGCAAGCAGGTAGTAGACTCTCAAGAAGGAAAGAGAGATCCATTTCAAATACAGCTATGAAGTTACTCAGATAAAGATAACATTTAGCAATAAAGAGATCATTAATGACCATGAAGTTGGTAACAGATATCATTGATTATATATCTGGGATTGTACAACTATGAATATTTATACACACACAAAAATATATACATATGTATTTTTCTAATATCTGATAGTAAGACTTCTGGACTAAAATAAAATCTTAAGCACCCTCGCTGACTGAATGGACCCCCTCTTGGCCAAAGGGACCCCAGAACACCCTATGGATGACTTGCTGACCCAGAGAAGGAAGGTCAAACATGCCTTGTCATACCCTCTTCCCTTTCTAGTGATTTCTGGTGTAATTCCTGTGTCCATGAATGTATAAAAGAAAACTGTAACCCGGCTACTGTAGGCACCTTTCTTAGGACATTTTCAGGCCTTGTGCTACGGGCTGGTTACACATATGGCTCAAAATAAACCTCTTTAAATTATTTTACAGAGTTTGGGTCTTTTTCCTTTAACAGGGTAAAAATTGCTGAAGAAGTAAGACCTGAATAAGTAATGTAAAAATAAATCCATAAAATTTTCTAATTATTTATGAACTGCTAATTGAAGTTTCAAAAATAGTCAGAAACAATAGGCACATCTCTATTATAAATATTTTCAGGTAGCAGCATTAAAATAAACATCACAAATTTTTCAAATTGTGTAGGCTTTTTTCTATACCCAAGTGAGTACAGTGTTTGCATTACATAGTTTGGCTTGACAAGAGAACCCATAAAATCCCCCACTTGCAGCCCACTTAAAAAAGAAGTATTAGAGTTTTAGGCACTGTTGAATGTCATGCTGAGCTACAAAAAATAAGAAATCACTGTAAAGCTCCCCACCTTCATTTCATTTTTAGAACCCCACACAGGGAGATGACAACTGCATTAGTCAGAGACAGACCACTGAGGTTCAGATTTATTTTGTTTAATATTAAATTGCATAGTTGAAGGAAACATCAGTTTCTTTTTCAAATGACACCATCACTACCCTGCTAAACACCACAGTTTACTAATGATTTTAAAACTGCTTTAAGGGTTTAAAACAGAACCACTGCTGATACTATTAATACAGCTCAGCTAAGATTTAGCATGCAGATCTCATATTGGGAATGTATTTGTGTTTCAGGTTAAATAAATTCAATCTTTTGTCTTAGAACTGGAAGAACATGCTGTTGACTCAGGGTTCTATTTTTGTTACTTAGAGCTAAAAGAAATCAGTCCAAGCAGAAGGATACCTACAAGGCATTAAATGGAAGTTGCTAGGAACTTGCTTCCTGTATATTGTATACAATGCTGAGAATCTTATTTAAACTTAACAGGCAGACTTATTTCCAAGTATGCCTTCTCTGATGCATTTGTGCATGCATTTTTGCCCAAGATTACTCTGAAAAACAGAGATGAAGAATTTAGTCCTTATTCTGGAGAATTCTGGCCCTTTACAAATGTTCAAGGAGATGTTCCCTTGAAGACTAGATACTTCTGACAGAAGTTCAAAGGCTTCCTCTCTTCACTTCTGTCCCCCTAGTCTCCACCCACTCTGCAAATCCACATACAGAGATGCTGAAGTTCTTAGTGTGGCAAGTGTGCCAAAGTAAACACTCGATTTTCCATTATGCTAAATTCTGTTATACAAGCACAAAGAAATTCCCTTTGTGAACCTGTATCTTAGCATTTACTGAGATAAATCTTTCTTTAACTTCTTCTCACAACCCAATTTGAGTCCATAGGACATTAGTTAAGAAAACAAATTAAAATGACAGGCAGCATATTGAACTAGGCATTATGATTCTCTACTTCTGAAGACACAGAGTTTATAATGAGACCAATCTCATCCACCTGACTCTTACACATTAGGATAAATTATTCACAGAATGTCTTTCAGTTTGGTTTCAGGCAAAAATAGAATTATCAGAGGCACATCCAAATGTATTGTTGGAATTATGCCGTTTTTTTATTGACATAATATTTGTACATATCTATGGGATACATGTGATGTTTTGTTACATATTGAATATGTAATGATCAAGTCAGGGTATTTGGAGTGTCCATAACCTAAAGTATTTATCATTTCTATATGTTGAGAAACATTTCAAGTTCTCTCTTCTAGCTATTTAAAAATTATATTATTGTTAACTACAGTCTAACTCTGCTATTGAACATTAGAACTTACTCCTTCTACTTAACTATATGTTTGTACTCATTAATCAACTTCCCTTCTATAGTATAGTAGTTATATTACATTTGAGAACCATTCAAATATAAACTACAAAAAGCACTTAGTTCATGGAACATTGTAAGACTTAAAAACTGGTAGCCATTGCTATTAATCTTTTAGAACAACTGTCAGCTGATCCAACATTCCTTTTCAATTCAAGCTCCACATATTCTGCTAGGTAAACTTAATTTTAAGAGAAATAAACAAAAATAAAAAAATTAGGTTTGTAACCATAAACTCAATTTTGATAATTGAAAATATTTTTCATTTCCCTTGAATTTCCAAAATAGCCTGCAAATGTGAAAAATGTATATTTATATACTATACATAGATTTATATATTTGTTATGACCGAAGTCCAAGCCTTGGCTAATACTCTTAGAAAGAAAAACTGTTGTTTACAAATTGATTGATTATGTTTCTGTTTGTAGTGATGCTACAAAAAAGAATTATTTATCAACTTAAATAAGATTTTATATTTTATTAAGAACAGTAATTACATTAAAATGTTCTGTAAATATGGCATTATATTGGGAAATGCACTAGTGCAAATGACTTATAGCTCAAAAAATAATACACAGTCACTTGCATTTAATTCATAGTATTATTAAAAATATTAATTTCTCTAATACTGTAGATAGCCATACTTTATAAATTGTTTAATGATTTAACATAATTATAATAGCTAATACAAATTAAATGCACACTATTTTCATGTATTATGCTAAATGTATACATATATTGCATGTATGTATTAATCCTGCCAATCACTATATGAGGTTGATTCTATTATTGTCCATATTTTACAAATAAAGAAGCCCATGCCCAGAGAGGCTAACTTAGTTATCCACAATCACATTAGTCATATTGGTAAGTTAGATTTGAACTTAGGTACTTTGATAGCAGAGCACATGTTTTAACCCATTCATTAAGTTTTGTATATTGCTGGGATACTGGGTCTGTATTCATGGAATCATATGATTTAGTGACAGTATGAACCACATGACCAGGGCATGGTGTACTCATCACAATACATAAGTAAGTGAAAGCTTGCAGGTGAGCTGAGAACTCTGGGATTCTGGTGTAGTGAGTACAGAAGTAACGGTTCAGAAAGAAACAAGTTAAAAGAAAGTAGATGAAGAGCTGCGCTCAGATTTAGAAGATTGCCTGAATCAGTGTATCTAAAGGTTGAATGGTCCTTCACAGAGGTTATGCCATGCTCTGCTGTTGTATATTCCACATTGTAGCAAATGCCTGGTCCTTTGAACAGAGAATTCCAAGGGACAAAGACCAGAGCCGCAGAATTAATCAGTATATTACTGCATAGAAACATTTTGGGGCTTCTGCTGGCATCTGCTCACCCAGGAATTTGGGATCATCTGAGAGTGCTGCAGCTGGTATGAGGCCTCTTATATCTGAGACCATTCTAAAGAAGAACTATTGGTATGCTTGTGGTGTAGCGTAAGGATATGCATACAGGTCCTCTAGAGTCTATCTCCTATGACATATTAATACTATGAAGGATACTAAACAAAATACTAAGCTGATAAAGTCATTGTATCAGTCACTATTTCATGAGGCTCCATATGAGCTCAACATGTCTCTAATCATTTTTTAAGAGCTCCTCAAAATAAATATTCTATTATTGTTAGACTATTAACTTAGAGTCCTCAAATTGCCTCTCAGGTGAATTATATCTTGTAATACATCTTTTTTGCCTGGTACCTCTATTTCCTTTTTTTTTCCAACCATGATTTTATTAATATGTCAAAAAGTACTAGGAGTAATCTTTTCCCATGAACCCTGACCTGGCCAGCTCAGTCCATTGTAATGTTTCTCATTTCAGTAAATATTTTTTTTTACCCATTTGACACTTGACATAGAGTATATTCTTACAGTGTTTACTAGGTTTTATTATGCATGCATCTTTTCGCCCCTACTATACTGTTATAGCAAGTACTTTGAGAATATTGATAAGATTTTCAAGTCTAAATGTGCTATACTGTACACTTGGGAATAAAGTGTGGAATGATAGACAATGGATACTTGGAGGATGGGGGATAGTGGGATGGGTGATGAGAAATTAGGAAATGGATATAATGTATGCTATTCTAATGGGTAGCCTAAAAGCCCTGAGACTTTACCACTATGCAATGGATGCGTGTAACACAATTACATTTGTATTCCATAAAATTTAGACAAATAAACAAATGAATGAATAAAAGTGGTACACTATACTTTGTGAATAGTAAAATTTACATTCAAATATTGCTGGTTGGTAGTTTATTTTTTAATATGCTGGACAAAACGTTTGCTATGTATGATCCTGAAATATTGCTTCAAAAGTATTCCTTAGTTACTATAGCTTGTTACTGTAACATTACCTTTAAAAAGTAAACAAAAAGATTCCTTCAGTATTTGAATCCAAACATTAGATTATTCATATTAAAATATCATTAAAACATAAACACAAAGTTGATAGCTTGAATTCAGTAAAGTAATTAACCATACATATCTTGGTTTTAAGTGTGTCTTAATAGTTTCTGATGACAATTAAAATTAAATTTTACAAGTGGAGCATGAATCATTTAGTAAAATTAATGTATTATATAATTATCATTAGGTAGCAACAGGAGACCATTATGATGCATCAAAATTCCATCCTATGAACATTACAACTTCTCTGAAACTGTACAGAATCAGTTGGATGCAGGCTGCTTTAGATATTTTCCTCTTCCTTTGTACTTTCAAAATCATTTTAGTTTTTTATGAAAACATGTTATTGCCTAAAGAGTAGGACAATTACAGTGTATCTAATTATGGGTGCTAAGGTCTACATTTCAATTTCTAATCTGAAATAAATTATGGAGACCATTTCTCATCAAATTTAAGGACTAGGAGACAAGAAAACATTAATGCAACAATTCTTTCAGGGACAAAGAATCACTAGGAAAAGTGGCAAAAATAAGAAAAAGTGAAAGAAAATTAAGTAAAAACTAACCATTATGTTGATGTCTGTTTATGGGTTATTAGTTGTGTATTCCATATAGGCTTTAGATCTCCCGTACTAAATAAATTAAGAAAATGGGAAAGATCATTTTTCTGATGATTTCAATACCTGTTTGTCATATCTAAATAGTTGATAGATATGACTAAATAAATTTTTCAGTTTTCAGCAATGTGGTGACAACTGTAATGTAATTTAATTATAATTATGGTTAGACTATTACATTAGTTCAAACCTCTTATACTTGAGCTATTACAATTGCCTACTATTTTAGCTTTCTGGATTTTAGAGTCTCCCATTATAATCTGCTCAGGAGTAACCTTTATAATGTGAGGTTAAGGTTTCTCTATCACCTTCTATGACATGGTATAGAAAAGTTTTACAATATGGAATAGTTGACTTTATCACATCATTTACTTGGTTCAGCAGAAATTGTCGGTACCCTATGCATGTCCCTCAGAGCATTTGGTGTGCTCTGGCCAACTTCCATCTGCTAGTATTTACAGACTGACTCAATGCCATTATATCAGAATCAGCAGAGGCAATTTGGCTACTTGCTTGCACTGGAGGCAAGAAGAGCCAAAACTTTGCCATCCCCTTGCTCCAGTATAGCAGCCAATAACTCTCAGATTTAGCATATAGATTTTTCAGTTTCATCACTTCTTGAGAGGGATAATTTTGATGCATAAATTTGTACCTTTTCCTAGAATTTGCTCTTGGGATTACACTCCAGTTTTCTTTGTGATAGCTGGTTTAATAGCAATGCCGTCATTGGCAACCTTCTTTTCCTTGCATCATTTTCTCACTTCTCTATTAGTGTCACCTGAATTTCTCAAACAAACTATTTATACTTGAATATATTGTCTCCAGGTTTTTTCTTGGAGAGGCCACAGTAAGATAGTACATCACAGGTGGGGTATTATGGTAGGGGATGAAGGTGGAGCCTTCAGATGGGATTCTGCATTTGAATCACTTGCTGGCCAGTTGGCATCAAGCCCTCCTGACATGTTGTAACTTCATGATGAACAAGATTATCCCCTGTAGTGAACTGGAATGGCATAAAGGTATACGGGGATGTATGCCCTATGCAATCTCTTCAGTGTTTGAGAGAGACGGTGACAATGATAACGATAATAACCGTATAGTTAGTACTGTTGTAAGTATTGCCAGTGCTCTGAAGGAAAAAAAATAACAGGTTCAAACTAGTCAATCAAAATTTCAGGATTAATAAAATGTGGTGTATATATACCATGGAGTACTATTCAGCTTTAAGAAACAATGGTGATATAGCACCTCTTGTATTTTCCTGGATAGAGCTGGAACCCATTCTACTAAGTGAAGTATCTCAAGAATGGAAAAACAAGCACCACATGTACTCACCAGCAAATTGATATTAACGGATCAACATTTAAATGGACATATAGGAATGTCATTTATTGGTTGTCAGGCAGGTGGGGGGGGGAGGTGATGGGTATATACAAACATAATGAGTGAGATGTGTAATGTTTGGGAGACGGTCACGCTTGAAACTCTGACTCGAGGTGGCAGGGTGGGGCATGGGCAATATATGTAACCTTAATATTTGTACTCCATAATATGTTTTAAAAAAAATTCAGGATATGGTGCAAAAGTCAGAAGATCTTTATGATGACATTTAAACTAACTCTCTTCTTTTTAGCCATAGAAGACTGAACTAAAAACCAGGCCCTGTGTTAGATTATAAGAGTAGCAGAACTGTAGAGAAGGCTTAAGGGCCTTAGCAGGGAAGGAGTGTGACCCTGAAACCTGTTTCTGGAATCCTTGGGTACCTTATTCCTTCTTCCTAGAGAAAGATTCATTCCTTGCCAGGAGACCACAGAGGTAAATGCTTCAGAATATGCATGTCTTCCTAAAAATTTGTCCTATTTTGTGGCTTACAGACCATTAATTATGTTTAAGACCAAGCATGGCCCAGTAGAAGAAGTAATGTCTCTGCTTTAAGAATAAAGGGATTATTCATCAAATGAACTGCAGAAACTGGCTTATATGTCCAGGCAGGTTATAGGAGAACATGCCTAAAATAAATTTTCATAATGATGGACAAGGGGCATGGGGAAATATAGGACACATAGTAGATGTTAAAGATATATTTATATAACAAAATGAATTCACACCTAAATATATGTGTTTTGAGGGATGAATATCTACATCTATACCTAATTAGTATATCTAATTGCACATTTCTCTAAAAATATTTTAATTCCAGAAAATGAGAATATATATTAAATATAAGAAATAATTAATCAATTTTAATTAATCACATTAATCAATATTTAAAGTACACAATGATCATAAAATGTAAATTAGTACCCTTAATAAGTTAAGTCCAAATGTACAGGATATCTTTAAGAAAAAAAAAATCTTGAAAAGTATCCAGAACAGTCATTTAACAAATTACATCAGCTGCATCTCTTTTCAAAATTAAGATGTAAGAAGTATATGCACTTTTAATAAATACACTTAAGATATATATAAATATTCCACTTACCCTTACTTGACCCACAAAGGCATTGGCTTCTTCCTCCACCACAGATAAATTTCTAGGTAGGTAGGGATCAAACACTGGAGCATTGTCATTGACATCTGTCACCACCACATTTACTGTGGCAGTTGAAGTCTTAAAAAAAAAAAAGAATTAAATGTGAGAAGAGCTATTTTTATTTTGAATTCAGTTAAGTGGTCATCTTGGTATTTGTCTATCTGAAAAGTGTCTCATTCTTATTCCTAGTCCTTAGCTCTCTAAAACATATATAAAAAATATTTTAAAAAAGAAGCTTGCAATTTTCAAACACCTCAAAAAACAGATGAAAAAAGCAAATGATGGCATTAAAGGGCAAACATCTTCTTGAAAATGTCAAGTATTTCCTGGAGGATTACTCTCAGAAAATGATTTTTACCTTTATCTTGTTCACATTTTATGAATGGCAAGCTTTTGTTTATACACACATGCACCCCTTTATCTCTGAAATGTGCCTTTTCTGTAGTCTTCATCATTTATATTTCTTACTCTTTAGAAATAAAACCAGTACATTATAAAATAGCATGATATATCATATGGGTATTTTAAGGCAAGCTAATGTTACTAGAAAATACTACCTTAGTAATTTTTTATGTTTGCATCTAAACCAAGACTATGAGCACCATGCAGTAGTAATGAAATGTTTATCTTATGCACATATGGTCTATGGAAATGGTAAGCAAGTAAACCTCATCAGTAGTATGAGCTAACTAATTAAAAGGTAAATCCCTGGCCTGCTGCAACTACAAAATTTTATGTAGGTCCCAATTCAGTATGATATTGGCCATGGATTTCTCATAAATGGATTTGATAATTTTAAAATAAGAACCGCCTATGCCTATTTTGTTCAGAATTTTTATCATAAAGGTGTGTTGGACGTTGTCAAATGTTTCTTCTGCATCTATTGAGAGAATCATATGGTCTTTGTTCTTGTTTTTATTTATAAGGCAAATTGTATTTATAGACTTGCATATGTTGAACCAGCCTTGCATCCTAGAATAAAGCCCACCGGTCATGGTGAATTATTTTTTTGATGTGCTGCTGAATTCTGTTTGCTAGAATTTTGTTAAGGATTTTTGCATATATATTCATGAGGGATATTGGTCTGTAATTTTCTTTTTTTGTTGCATCCTTTCCTGGTTTTGGAAATTGAAACCACTCCCACTTCGAACTGGAACTAGACAAGGATGCCCACTATCTCGTCTTCTATTCAACATAGTGCTCAAAGTACTAGCTAATCAATGGAAATAATTATAGATTGGTTAGCTATAAAACATGATCATGTACGTTTTTTTTGGATTGGTTCAAAAGGATGGCAACAACATACTTTGATATGGATCTGCAGGGTGTAGGCACACTCTACAAAATGTTTATGTCTCTTATTAAAGACAGATTCTTTAGTTGTTTAAGTTTAAATACTAGTAAATGAACATGGACTATTTTAACTAAAGTAAGAGAATTGGATAATATGTGAGCCAACACATTTTCACAACAATTAATTTTTTAAAGTAAATTTATATTATGCTAATTAAATTAAAAAGTTACCAAACTAATGAGCCTAATAAACCAAAAGTTACCTGTTTTCTATCAAAAGAATTTATTTACAATTCCATTGGCTGGAAATATTTGCACTTTATTACTAAATAACACAATTGATCATTTTGTGGCAATTAGATATTTAAGTAGGTCTTAAATTTTATTTTGTTTTAAATCACAGATATGTTCTTAAAATATATATTCCATTCTCAAAAATGCAAGTAGATATTTCTGTTGTAGCAGACAATTTGAGCATACATTTATTTTTATAAATTAGCATGGCTGTGAAATAAAGTATGCTAATATAGCATCTTTGGTTTGGTATAGCATTAAAAATGTAATCTGTTAAGTTATACTGAAACAATGTACATTCATCTATACAAAGCATTTTTAATTCATTAGAACATATTTTAATTATGACTATTTTATAATATTTATTTTATATTATGGACTTTGTTGAACCTATCAAGCTAATTTTTTTAAATTATTGGAAACTGGGTTTAGAAGTAGAAAATAATAAAGATGTTCAAATTTATTCATTCAGGAAGTATTTTTATATCTACTACAATATAGTATATATAATATTAGTGTATATATTTAAGCATTTATGTATTTAAATAAATACTTTTTATATATTACATATATTATAAAATGTATATATGTAAAGTTTAAACATTTAAATCTATAGTTTATTTTATAATTATCTGCTTTTTTTGTTCTAAAATCTTATTAAACCAACTGTATTGAAATTCAAAGTTATATAAATTTCACACATTACCTTATGCACATATTTTTGCTTTTTCTAATGTCTCCTATATTTTGATTATAAAGTTAAATGCTCAACTTTTAAATATTGTTTATTTATGTCATCATGTTTAAAAGAAATTTAGGAAATAATATCACCTCAAGGCCAAAACAAAGATGCTACACTTACTAGCAATCTGAAGTTGTAAAACATTACAAGTGTTCACTGTGAAAACCATAAGTAATTCAAATAATTCAAGCCAGTAATTCAAAAGCATTTTGTAGGAATCAAAACCATGATAGAATCAAGTTACCTATCATCTCTATTAAGGAGGAAAACAATATTGCTGAACACATAGAATCTGGTCAGAAATATGCATGCTACAGAACACTTTCATATTTTAAATAAAAAAATTCTAATCACTATCTGTGTATATTATACATATGCATATATATACATATATATACATATGTGTGTGTGTATATATATATATATACACACACATATTACATTGTGTTATCGATGGGTTAACATAATCACAATCCAAAATCCCTATTTACTAGTTATCTTTCAGCTTGGTGCAGCTACTTATGGATAATAAGATCTAAGAGGAAATCTGCTAGGTGAGATTTCTAAAAAAACTTTGGTTCTCTGCTGTAAAACAGGGGGATCAGAGTCTTTTGGCATTTGCCTTTATACTTTGCTCCTCTGTGATGGACAGCTGATGCTTGGAGTTGCAGCAGCAATCTTGGACCATTAGGTAACAAAAATAGGATGAATATAAGCCCACTAAAAATGGCAGAGCCAAAAATTTCCAGTAGGCATCTTCAAAGGTATTGTTGAGGCCCTATACCATCCCTTCACTGTCCACTTCTAGATTTTTTTCTTTTTCTTAATTATCTTAATTTTTAAATGTAAAGTTCAGTGATAGTAAGGTTCATTGATATTTTTCTGCAGCCATCAACACCATTGATCTCCAGAACTCTTATTATCTAGCAAAACTGAAACTCTATACTCATTAAACATTAACTCCCCATTTTCCCCTCTCCCATCCCCTGTAAACTACCATTTTCCTTCTAGTCCCTATGATTTTGAGTATTCTAAGTACCTCAAATAAATGGAATCATACAGTACCTTGCTGTATGTATATACTACATTTTGTTTGGGTTGTTTTCACATTTTAGCTATTATGAATAATGTTGCTGTGAACATGGCAGTATAGATATCTCTTTGAGATCTTGTTTTCAATTCATTTGATATATATGCAGAAGTGCAATTGGTGGTTCATATGGTAATTTTATTTTTAATTTTTGAGAAAAATGCCAGACTATTTTCCACAACAGCTGTACCATTTTACATTCTCAACTACAGTGCAAAAGGGTTCCAATTTTTCCACATCCTCGGCAACACAATATTTTCTCTTTTTTTGTTGTTGTTTTTGTTTGTTCTGTTTTTGTTAGTAGGTTTTTTATAAAAGCTATCCTACTAGATGTTAGATAGTACCTTATTGTGGTTTTGATTTGCATTTCCTTAATGTGTAATGATGCTGAGTATCTTTTAATACGTTTACTGGCCATCTGCATATCTTCTTTGGAAAAATGTCTATTGAAATCCTTTGCCCATTTTTAAATCAGTTTGTTTACTTTTGTAAAGTTTTAGGAGTTCTATATAGATTTTGGATGTTAATCACTTAATGAGTATATGATTTGCCAATATTTTCTCCCATTTGGTGAGCTGCCTTTTAATTCTGTGTGTTTTTGATGCTCCGTTTTTAAAAAAATTTCATGAAGTCCAATTGATACAATTTTTTTGTTGTTGTTGCCTGTGTGTCTGGGATCATATTCAAGAAATCACTTCCAATCTAATGCCAAAAAGCTTTTTCCCTATGTTTTTATCTAGTAGTTGTATAGTTTTAGGTTTTAAATTTAGGTCATGGGTCACTGTTGAGTTAATTTTTGTATATGATGTAAATAAGGGTCCAACATCACTCTTTTGAATGAAAATATCTAGTGTTCTCACCACGATGTGTCAAAAATACTGTATACTCCCATTGAATGGTTATGGTCACTATCTTGGAAACAATTTGACCAAAAAAGTGAGGGTTTATTTTTGGATTCTATATTATATGACATTGATCTGTATTTTTGTCTTTATGCCAGTACTATCTCTGATTACTATAGCGCTGTAGTAAGTTTGAAATCAGGAAGCATGAGTTTGCCAGCTTTTTATGATTTATTTATTTATTTATGGCTATTTGGTGTCCCTTGAGATTTTATATAAATTTTAGGATGAGTTTTTCTATTTCTGCAAAAATCATCACTGGGATTTTAATAGGAATTGCATTAAATCAGCAGATTGCTTGCGGAAGTATTTCCATTTTAATAATAATATAAGTATTCCAATCTATAAACATGGGGTATCTTTCAATTTACTTAAGTTTTTTTTAATTTCTTTCCAAAATATTTTGTAGTTTTCACTATACAAGTCTTTGATCTTCTCAGGTACATTAATTCCTGATTGTTTTATTCTTTTTGATGTTATTGTAAATGTAATGGTTTTCTTAATTTTCTTTTTGGCTTACTCATTTTCAGTGTATAGAAATGCAAATGCTTTTTATGTTGATTTTGTATCCTGATACTTTGCATAATTTGTTTATTAGTCCTAACATTTGTATACGTGTGTGTGTGTATGTGCGTGTGTGCGTGTGTGCATGTGTAAGGAATCTATAGGATTCTCTTTATATAAGATCATATCATCTCTAAACAAAGATAATTTTTCTTCTTCCTTTCCAGGTTGGATGCCTTTTATTTCTTTTACTTAACTAATTGCTCTGGCTAGGACATTTGGTACTATTTTGAATAGAAGTGGTAAATAAAAGCAGGCACCACCGTCTTGCCCTGGATGAGAAAAAAATTATTAAAATCTAAAAAAAAAATATTATTTTATCTGTGTTCATGATAGCTAAAGAAATAGACATTTACAATAATAACATATAGATTTTTCAACTATTACTGATAAAGTAAATTTAGCAGAGAAAAAAATGTATTACAGTCAAACCATACTCAATATTGTATACAAGAAATTAAAAATGACTAATATAATAGAATGTGAGCTGTCTTACCCTCATCCTTATTTTGGGGTGGTGGACAAGGTGATTTTTCATGACAAAATTTTTAAGTTCGTCCTGGCAATTTCTTTCATATAAATTGCTGATAATCATTTTGATTTAAGCAAATTCCATCCATCTGTGGTCTGTGTTCATTAAATATGTCTTGAAACCAATACTTATTACAGTTAAACTTAATTTTTTAATAATTATATAAATGACATAAGTTTAAATGTTTAGATTAAAAAAGTGCTATCAAGGTGTAAGAATATTATTTCTATATAATCATTTTTTTCTTCCAAAACTCATTGTATATGTGTGCAGAGCCGCAGCTCCTGATGGCTGCCACAACCTCACATAGCCAGCCTGAGATGGATGCCTGGTCATGATCGGGATACAGAAAGTGCATACGTTCTGTTCCTCCGACATGACGTAGCCCCCAGACCCTTTACTGTCTTCCTTATATGGTTATCCTTTGCCTCTTGCCCCCAGACCCTTTACTGCCTTCCTTATACGGTTATCCTTTGCCTCTCGGAGAAACCCGCCCAGCTACTGGCATATAAGTCTGCACTCTGTTCCTAATAAACAAGACTTGATCAGACTCCGGTCTTGTCTCCATTTCTTGTGTCTTTAGCCTTTCCCAGGTCCCACTACCTCCTCCGAGGACCCCACTAATAACTGGTCCTGCGGGTTGGGACATATATGGCCACATGTAAATGTATCCCTAAATTATATAAAGCATAAAATTAACTGAAGAAATATTTGTTTGTTTGAAATCTAAGTGTTTAGTTCTCTACTGATACTCCCAATACAAGCTTTAGAACATGAAACAAAATTTATTCAAATACATTAGAATTTTAAAGCTGAATGAGACCTGATTGATTATAAGAATGAGAAAATGGGGGCCTAGAAATGCTAAGTGAACTGGCCAAAAGAATTAAAATATACAAGTAAATTAGTGAAAAAATACCCTAAAGAGAACAGAACCACTAATTTTAACACAAAAAGTATTTTATTTTTGAGTGGACAAAACTATAATTAGCAGATAGTGACTATGCCAGACATCTAAATATACTATTTATTTTCCATCTGTTCTATTGTCTAAGAAATTTTGTTTTTAAAGACAGACTTAAAATGTTCTAGCTAATACTATTGCCATTAGTTTTTGATTTATAATGTGACATATTTGAAAGCTATGTATTATCCTTCCTTGTTTTTTTCTATCCTAATGGTTCTGAATGCTCTTTTTTTAATTTCACTTCACTATAATTATACTTCTTACTCTATGCTAAATAATTCCTCCTCTACCTCCTTAGACTATTTCTCCTCAGTTATAGCCTAGCCAAGTTTCCCATTAAACTTTCATCATAAGTCAAGTTCTTAAATTACTTCCTCTAGAGACTCTCATTGACTTCTTTACATCCATCTAACACAGGCACATTATAATAATCCAGAGCATTTAATATATAAAAAATTAAACTTCAGTTTTATTTTTCTCTTATCTAGGTACTTTCTAATAGCCTCACTATTTTATAAAACTGGTCTGTAAATTTCATTCTCTGCGTATAGTTCTTTACCCAATGTCTGAAAATGCCACATAGCTTATTATGGACAGATTGCAATTACCAAAAACTATTTCTATCTATTCGTCTCATTTTTAATTAAGATGATAAAACTATTCAAGTATCAATTTTATGCATTTATCATAGTAAAATTTTCTCAGAAATCCTTTTAAAATAAATGTGAGGAGTACATTATCTTATTCCCTTAGTTAATACATTATACAAAGAAGTTATTTCAAGTAAACTGGAGATATGTTGCTATTTACATCGAGTGAGCCTTGCTTTAATATCTATACTGGCTTTAAAATTATTTACAGACAGTAGCATTGAGTTGGCACATAAGCACTCAACTAAAGGAAACAACGAAACAAAACTAACTCATTGCATACAAATGGTGGAAAAACGATTACTACCAATTATTATATTACAATGCTTAGAAATCAAGATGATGGTGGTTATGAATAGGATAGTTCAAAGAATACAGATAAATGATTTTAAAACACTTCAGAATGACTCACAATTTATTTTTAAAATCAATTTTTAGGTCCAGAGTAAATAGAATTTATCTTCTCTGGAATTATGGACCCATTTAAACTACTTAGATTATCAAGGATTACTCAGAATTCTGAGTGCTACTTACAAAAACCTATGGAATCAATCAAATCTGTTTCCTAAGTACTTAAGGATATTTATTTAAAAATCCATCTTCTACCCCATACGCTCACAAAAGTGACACTAAGTGAAACTGGTTCCAACATAGTAAAACTGCCAGAAGGCATTTTATAGTGCTGTGCAGATGATAGACACAATGGGATACTTGTTAGAATAAAATAGATTTCACTTTCCCTATAAATTGGGTAAGAATGCTGATCACAACTATGTGTTCTGTCAAGTCAAAGGTTGTAACACAATAACGGATTCACAGTACAGGTGCATTCCTAAAAGAGCCTATTGGAGAAAAAAAGCACTTTTCTCAGTAATATAAGTTGCTGTAGGTAAAAAAAAATAATTAATGTCTGTAACAAATTGTTTAATAGTTCAAGACTACAAGACCCTCTGTTTCAGTAATACTATTTTCAAAACCCTTTCCCAGGGAGCATACTCACGCCATCTGGCCTGCCATCTGAAGCTGTGATAATCAGAATGTAGCGATCGGTGCTTTCTCTGTCCAGTGCTTTCCCTAAGGTTAGAATCCCAGTACTAGTGAGGGAGAAGACAAACAAAAAAGACAAAAGAGATATGTCACAAAAGACATATTCTTAGCATAGTGAACTGTTTTGGTAGGTTTTATTTATTTATTTATTTTTTTCCTTTCAGCAATCATAGCTTGAGTATTTAAAATGTATGACACTAAGATTCATATTGAAAAGTTCAAAAAATTGTGGCTCACATCTGCAATCCTAACACTCTAGGAAGCTGAGTTGGAAAGACAGCTTGAGCCCAACACTGAGTTCCAGACCTGCCTGAGCAAGAGGAAGACCCTATCTCCACTGAAAACAGAAAAATTTTAGAAAAATTAGCCAGGTGTGGTGGCATGCACCTATAGTCTCAGCTACTTGGGAGGCTGAGGCAAGAGAATTACTTGAGCCCAGGAGATGGACGTTGCAGTGAGATATCATGATGCACTGCACTCTACTGGGGTGACAGAGTGAGACTCTGTCTTAAAACAACAAAAAAATTTTTTTTGACAAACCCTCTAGATAAAAGTTTATTTTTTTCTTTTTTCCTAATTTCAAAACAATAGCAGGCCCTTGTAGAAAATTAGAAGATACTGAGAAATTATGAATTTTTAAAGTATTTCTTTGTTTTTATAACCATGTTTAAATAAATAATTGTTTTCAAAAGAGGAATCAGTTTGTATATTTTACATTCTTTTGAAGAAAATATAATTTTATTAGCATTCAATCTCATTTTATAATTTTTAAAAAATCTTTTGTGGATACACTAACAATTTTCATGTTTTGTTATTCTTTTAAAATCTAAGTGGTTTTCAATTTAACTTATGTATAATGGGAGATAAATAGCATTTGGACAAATTCTTAGAATATTTCTAAAACTATTATTATGGTTATTACCTTTCACTGTTCAGAATAAACGCTTCCAGATATTTGACTTTATACACCAATGTAAGTTGTTTTATAACTGTTTATACTGCTCTCTAAAACAAATTCTACATTTATTTCTTAGATTTTACAATCTGACACTGTATATGATATTTTAATTAAGCCTTAACAAGCATCTACTGTAGAAGAGAATTTATATTACTATAACAACACATTAACATTTTTATCAAGTATGAAAACAATTTGTTTCTGATTGACAAAAAACGTTCATTTTAAGGTAAGTTCTTTTTTTATTGTAATAATGGAATTTTTAAAAAGTTCATATCACATATGGTAGTTTAGTACAGAGAGTCAAAGCCAATGAATCAAAATCAGAATCATAGTTACTCCATTTGTTTTATTTTGTTATGGTGGTTGATGTGGACTTAAAAAAAGTTCTAAACATATGGCATGACTAGGAAAAACTGACTTTGCTTCTCATACATTTAAAACGTGTTTTGTCAAACTAACTGAAAACCAATTCCCAGAGTATATTCATGACAATCAGGTTTGGATGAACTTTCTATACTACAGATGGTTCAGATAATCTCATTTTACAATGACATTAAATGAGAAAAGTAAGGCATTTATTGCTTCAGAGACTTATTTACAAGTAACTTAAGAAATAGGACATTTAAAAAACTTAGGTATAGTACAATAAAATAAAGAATATTTAGTTATTGTTTCCCTCCCCCCTTGCAGTTTAAGGTCTCTGTATTCTTATATTCCTCCTTGGACATTAGATTAGAAAATTGCTAAAAATTTATATAGTATTCCTATGTAGGGCCATATGACACATAAACAGCTACTCTTTTTGTGATCTGGTGATTACAATGGAGATAGTCCTTTACTTAGATGATGTGTGCTTTGTGACCCAATGTTGTAGGCAATTGATTGAGATATTTGGGAAATAGAGGAGGAGAGGAAGAATAGGTAGTGTCTGTTAGTATTTATAGTTTAAAGATTAGTTTAAAGGTACACATGAGCATTCTTTCATAACATCCCAGAAATAACTGATATGGAGGAGTCTTCTTACTAGGTAGATGGAGGCTATTAGGTCAGGATATATTGGAACACATTTAGGAATGCAATAAACCTTGTAAATCCATATATTACCAATGCTGAATCATCACTTCTGATCAAACCTCAATAATAGTGCTACTTAAATTTTAAAGGATTGGAAATATATTGCACAGGAGTCATGTCAGTGAAAATAGTGAGGTAGGCATCTCCAAGAAAAGGTCTTACCACAACATTAAAAAATCAAAATCAGGAAGGTAAAGTCAAAACCAACTTTGATGGAATGCTGGAAAACAGTCAAGGGTTTACAGCAACCAAAAGTCAAAGGCAGGATCAAGAAAAAGGCAACTTAAATATGGTAGGATAACTTTGTGGCATGTTCAGTGTCTTCATCCAACCCTTCCCTGGCTCAGGGTAGTCTTAAAAACAACAGTGAACATTTTTAGTGTGACACCCTGGTTCCCATTTCTAAAGGGAACAGAACTAACCTTATTCACAAAATCTTGTGGTGATCTATCCTAACCTGTATAGAGGCTGCGTGAAGGAATGATACTTGTGTTTGTTTCACGAACTTGGAACTCACTCAAGGTAGAAAGGCTGTGGGCATTCCTAGGAAACATTGTAAGGCAGAGGGGTAACCCATAGGCACCTGATGCAAATGATTAAGCCTGAGGTATATAATAGAATGTCAACAACCTGTTAAGAAAGCTTGAGTAAAGAGTTTTTTTTTTTTTTTTTTTTAAATTAGGGCATCCAAAAATGTAGTGCGGAATACAGGCTAATAGAATTGAGAGTCCACAAAGAAACCAATATATCTATGGCTAATTGATTTTCAATAAGTATGACAAGATCATTCAATGAGAAAGAATAGTCTCTTCAACAAATGGTGCTGGCACTACTAGAAATCTGCATGCAAAAGAATTAAATTAGACTACCTCACACCACATTCAAAAATTAACTTAAAATGGATCAACAATGTAAACATAAGAACCTGAAACTAAAAAAACTCTTAAATGAAAAGTTAGGGGTAAATCTCTATAATCTTGATCTGGCAATGGATTCTCAGATATGACACAAAATGAAAAGAAAGTAAAAGGAAAAGATAGATATACTAGATTTTATCAAAATTAAAAAAAATTTATGCATCAAAGAACATAAGAAAGTGAAAAAAAATTACAGAATGGGAGAAAATATTTGCAAATCATATATCTGATAAGGGTATGGTTTCCAGGGACTATTAAAACTCAATAGCGAAAAGACAGCCCAATTAAAAAATAGGCAATGAACTTGAATAAACATTTTCCAAAGAAGATATAAAAATGACCAAAAGCACATGAAAAGATTCCCATCATTGTTAGTCATCAGGGAAATGCAAATCAGAACCATGATGGGATATCACTTAACTCCAGTGAGAATGGCTTTTATCAAAAAGTCCCAAAACAACAAATGTTGTTGATACAGAGAGATAGGAACACTCATACACTGCTGGCAGGACTGCAAACTAGTACAACCTCTATGGAAAGTAGTATGGAGACACCTCAAAGATAAAAGTAGAACTACCATTTGATCCAGCAATCCCACTACTGGGTATCTATCCAAAGGAAAAAAAGACATTTAATAAAAAGACATCTACACTTGAATGTTTATAGCAGCACCATTCCCAATTGCAAAGATGTGGAAACAACACTGGGCCCCTTGCCTTCTTCCTATGGTCATTTCATTTCAACTACCTCATTACTATTGCTCCCACTGATATTTATGGACTTGCCTAGACCATTAGCAATACATTCCAATGCATTCAAATGGGGAAAAATAAATGACATTTAAACTGCTACCCTCTAGAGACATCTGGGATTCTTGTGTAAATTTGCACCACCACTTCTCTGTAACTTCCAAGGATTTGAGTAATTCAGATACTTCCTCAAAAAAATTAACAACAGAAAGGAAGTAATGTTCTACTTTATCAGATGCCAAATCAGGGTAATTGGAGTATCTATCACCTCAAACAGTTATCACTTCTTTGTGTTAGGAGCATTTCAACTCTACTCTTTTAGTTATTTTTAAATATGCAATAAATTATTGTTAACTTTAGTCACCTGTTGTGCTATGAAATACTAGATCATATTCATTCTATCTAGCTGTATTTTTGTATCAATTAACCATCCCTACTTTATCTACCCCTTCCTTCTACCCTTCTCAGCCTCTATTAGCCATCATTCTATTCTCTATATCCATGATTTAAATTTTTAAAATTTTTACCCCAAAATATGAGTAAGAATATACAAAATTAGTGTTTCTGTACCTGGCTTATTTCACTTAACACAATGTCTTCCAGTTCCATCTATATCATTGCAAATGACAGTATTTAATTCTTTTCCATGGATGAATAATATTCAATTGTGTATATGTACCATATTGTCTCTATCTATTTATCTGTTGATGGACACTTAGGTTTTGGAGTGTACTTTAAAATGTGTGGTTACTTCAAGTTGACATGGAATTACATGTTAAATGGTAAATTGTGATTAACAAACTTAGATCAATAGAAGGAGTTAGACCTTGATAGCATTTCAGGAAAAATATGTTGGTGGCATAAACAAATGAGATAAAGTGAAGAGTATTAGAAGTAGTTTGAGTTGAGTATATATTTTGAAAGTAGAGCTGAACTGCCAGGAAATAAAATGCATGACATTTTTCTTATATATTATTTAATCTTCAATGTAATCATAAAGTTCAAACTGAAATGAAAAACATAATCAAGCTTTAAATTTAGTGTCAAAATGAACTTGTCACAATAGAAACAAATAAAAATGCCAGTGAAGAAAAACTTTTTGAAATAAAATTTGAACCAGAGACTAGAAATAATTTTTTGAAAATCTCTCATTTAACATTTTGCTTTCAAGTATTACATTAAAAAACATATGCTATAATGATGGCAATCCATAACAATTTGAGAGATGGCAATTCCTTAACCTCTCATGATAAATAACTTAAATATTTGGCTATTTTATTTATAAAATAAATTACATCTTATTTAAATGTTTACTTATTTATGAATGTTTGCTGAATAAATATTTGCTGAATAATTTACCACCACTACCAACACAGGTACTATGAAAAATTATTGGAATAATAATTTATTATACTGCAGAATCTTATAGAGATGGCCATTTAATATATGACAGTGAGCAATTTTCATAACCAATGTTTATGATTTTAAAAGAACTGATGCCTTTTCTTTAAAGAATGAGTTTCTTTCTTGGCTATGTGACTAAGCCAATTTATTAAATTGTATAACAATTCAATGCTTTGTAACTGCAGACTAACACTGAAATGATTATTCATCACTACTAATATATATATATTTTTTATTTTAGTTTTTTTATTTTTTTATTTTAGTGTATTATGGGGGTACAAGTGTTAAGGTTGCATATATTACCCATGTCCCCCAACCCCCTCAAGTAAGAGCTTCAAGTGTGTCCATCCCCCAAACATTGCACATCTTACTTGTTGTGGTAGTATATTACAAGAATCTGTTTAGTATATTTTTACTTCAATGAAAAAAGTAAAATAGTGATATTATAATGATGTTTATTGCTAAATTTGCATTCTAGCATAAAATGATATAGTATTTAAAGTAAACAGTGGATAGGTAATTATTTTTTGTTTTAAGGTAGCAAATATACTCAAAATTATATATATGTATTGAAGTATCTGATAAGGTAGAATATTACTTCCTTTCTGTTGTTTTTTGAGGGAGTATCTGAATTACTCAAATCCTTGGAAGTTACAGAGAAGTGGTGGTGCAAATTTACACAAGAATCCCAGATGTCTCTAGAGGGTAGCAGTTTAAATGTCATTTATTTTTCCCCATTTGAATGCATTGGAATGTATTGCTAATGGTCTAGGCAAGTCCATAAATATCAGTGGGAGCAATAGTAATGAGGTAGTTGAAATGAAATGACCATAGGAAGAAGGCAAGGGGCCCAGTGTACTGAACCCTGAATCAAGAATGATCACCAAAAGAGATCACGCCACCATCACGGGACCTGCCCTGCTCTAGCTTTCCTGGAAACAATTTGCCTGTTAAGGAGATAGCATCTCAGTCGACCTAAGTGTTGTAATATAAAAATTATGATCAATTTAGACTAAAAGCATTCTTCACTGACATCTTTTACTTCTTGAAGAACTTCTGTGACCCAACCAGTATTTTTTCACTTCAAAAGCAGACATTAGAGAAGTACTAGAGAAACAGGAGGGCCGAACAAGTAGAGAATTTCCTTGATTCGATTTCATAACCAGCAGTTGGAAAATACTTTAGCATCAAGGGAAAAACATATAACAGAACTGTGAATCTGAGAGAGAGAGAGACAGACAGAGAGAGAGAGAGAGCCAGAGAAAGAGAAAGAGAGAGAGAGAAAGAGAGACATGGACTTCCTGCTTAACAGAGCAAGTGAAAGCTTGAGGTTTTTCTCTTTTTAATTTTGAGTTGTAATAATTCTTTATGTATTCTTGATATATATTCTTTATCATATACATTATTTTAAAATATTCTATCTTAGTGTGTGGGTTGTCTTTGATTTTAATGATGGTGCCCCTTGAAACACATTTTTGAAAAAAAAATTGATGAGATCCAATTTATCAATATTCTTATTATTTGTGCATTCTGTGTCGTATCTCAAAAATATTGCCTAACTCAAAAGGAGACAGACTTCTGTATTTTCTTCTAAGTGTTATATAATTTTATCTCATATTTAGGTCTATAATCCACTTTAGTTTATTTTTGTGAACAGTGTGAGGTAGAGAGTCAACTTCATTCTTTTGCATGTTGTTCTGGTTTCATTTGTTGCAAAAACAAAAAATTCTTTCATGATTGGATGGATTATTTTGACCCCTTTTTTGAGGATCAATTGATTATAAATGTTAGAGTTATTTCTGGATTCTTAAGTCTATTCCAGTGATCTATATGTCTATTTTTATTCCAATACTACACAGTCTTGATTAAAGTTTTCCTTTAAAAAGTTTTGAGATTTCTTCAATAGTAACTATAAATTGTAGCTAATTTATGATTTCACATCTTGATGGGGAATATTGAAAATAATTAAGTCTTTCCATTTTTAAATAGAAATTTATTCATCTGTGAAATCTAAAGTTCTGGGAAATAACTGTTCTTGTCTATGGTTTTCCAGACACTACTAACCTATGGCTGCAAAATCGTATTCAATATGAAATTGCTGGTGTTCCTCCGTCAACCAAGTGACCCACACATGGCTCTCTTGATTTGGTATTATGCACCATGTATTCCTGAGACTGAAGCAGTGGCTTGCTCATTTGTCAAAGTTTTCACTTTATAATTATGAGCTAAGTTTCCATTTTCATTCTTTCAGGAAGTACAGCCAGTCACAATCACACAGAAAATATCAGAGAGGAAGCAGGCACAGCTTTTTATCAGCCAGCCACCTGTGACAGTAGAACAGCTACCTTGCTATTGATGCAGGGAAACAAAAGATTTCTCTAGAAACCTAAACGCCTTCTTTTCATGCCTGCTCCCAATTTTTTCAATAATTATGATTAATATTATCTCAGATGTGTTCAGAGAGGTAAGTAGAATGATGTTAATCTAGACCTCAAAAAGGTTTAGTATGGACATTTTTTTTAAAAAAAAGTTTTAGCTGTTTAAAACATACCTACATTAATCAGAAATGGAAAGATGGATTTTAGTGGCACCTTAAAGTGTTTGTAACATACCTTGCCTACAAGATTCCCTTTGAATAAACAGTTTGGTGCTAAGTTATCTTTTGTAGAAATGCCCTTGTCATTAGGAGTAGCTCACAACTTTAAAGAGATCTAATTAATCCCAGGTTATGCCTTCAAATGAAGGTTTCCACCCCAGTGGATTTTACCTAGTAAAAATTTTAAAAATAAATAGCCTCCTGGGTAAGATTTCTGGGTTCAGAATTATCCTTCTAGCTGTCATTAATATTCATAGCAAAAAAGGTAAAATAAAACTAAAAACAGCTGAAAGCCTCTGATTAAAAGTCTGTTCTCTTCCTAGCAGTACATTGTTTAAGAAAAAAGGAAGGGGGGCAAGTTAGAAGTCATTTTTAACTTACGTTTCAGAAAGATTAAAAACCTTCTGAGGATCTCCATTCTCAATGGCATACGTTATTGGATCTCCCTCTCGATCAGTTGCCTTTAGAGAGAAAACGTAATTCAATTATCAAGTAATTGATAAGGCTCCTAATCAGTACAGAGTAATATAAAAGCTTGAAACTGATAACACAGAATATCCAAAATACTTTTAAAAATAAAGACTAAAGCATAGACTAGACAATGGCAAGATGCAAAATACAAAATTTCATATCTGATCCCAGTATTTCTGAATGTGGGAAATTCTGGTGGGGAATACAATAATGGTATTTCCAATATTTTCCTTTTTAATTAATATAATTAATTATATTATTTTAATTTATTTAATCTTGTATGAGTTTATATCTATAAACAAATATATCAAGTTCTAGATAGATGTTTACAGTGTCAAAAATTATTTAATGTTTGCTTTTTCTTTTTCTGCTCAGAATATATCAAGGTAATAATTCAAGAATCCTGAATCTGGAGCCAGAGAGCTGAATTCAAAACCAGGCCCCCTTCACCCCACGTGATTATTTCTCAATTCTTCATTTATAAAATGAGGACTATAACAATTCAAATCTTAATAAATGTTGAGAGGTTTAATTGAAATAATATATGTCAAAGCACAGAGACTAACAAGTGGTACATTGTAAGCTTTTAATAATATTAACCTTTTGTTGTTGTTGGTGGTGGTGGTGTTTTCTTTCCTCCCTCACCCATCAGAGAAGATAAAACCTATAGCTTCTGAATTTGAGATCTGGGTTTCTTTTGCCCAAAATAAAGACATATACACTCCTTTGTGGCACTGGAAACCAGGATTTGACCTTCAAAAACATCCAATAATTTTCATTTCCAATGAAGCATTAAGTCCTCTTATGAAAGACATGGCTAAAAAAAAGAAATCTGGATGCTGTATTAAGAATGTGAGAAGAATCTACCTTTGCATGACCCTGGAGAGAGAGGAAATATCTTAAGAAAGGGCTAGGTGAATTTTATTTATAGGTTATTGTTCTGGCAAAAACACCAGCCCCTCCACTGACAGGAACTTCACTGGAGTTGGCAGGACCTAAGAAAGGGGTATTTGTATGATATGGGTTCCTTTCAGTGACTTACAATAATTGTCCCAGCACAGAGAGCCTGAGTGTGAAATTCCATGTCCAAACAAGCAGGGAGGCACTGCTTCTACTTATAGATCCAATGGCTCTGACATGGATTATACAGTCCTGGTCATGGAACTACCACAGTGGATTGATGATGAGAAGCTTCTCTAGGACTACAGAAACCCCAGAGTCCAGGGACAACTGAAAATAATAATTCAGTTAGTAATAAACTACTGAATATTTACTATGTGCCAGGTTCTGTGAAAAAAGCTTTGCAGGGTTAATCTGTGCTTCATAAAAGTGAAACACTTCCTTCACATGGCTTCTAGGATACCACATTCTCCTGCTTTTAATTCCCACATTCTGACCTATATTTTCTCATTTTCCTTTGTTGATTTCTCCTCACTTATGAGACTTATTTTGTATTGGATTTCTCCAAAGGTTGGTCCTTGAACTTAACTTATATGGTCACCTCCTCCAATAGATTAGCTTTAACTACTACCTAAATGCTGAAGTTGCTCATATCTCTAGGCTTTCTTGTGGATTTCAGACTTTTCTCCAACTGCCTACTTGAATCCTCAATTAGATAGGTAACAAGACTCCCATTTTGAAATTAGAAGCCCCACATCCTGATCTCTGCTTTACCCTGGCCCACCTCAAAAAATAAATATTGACAACAACCTGTTGTTTTCACTGCTTCATCATCTCAGTAAATAACAGCAACTCCATCCTCCTACTTTCTCAGGCCTCATTTCTTGACTTTGCTCACTCTCACTAACACATTTTCTTAATCCACTCATGCATTGAAGGGCACTTGGGTTGTTTCCACATCTTTGCAATTGTGAATTGTGCTGCTATAAGCATTCTAGTGCAGATGTCTTTTTTATGGAATGTGTTTTTTCCTTTGGGTAGATGCCGAGTAATGGGAATGCCAGATCAAATGGTAGTTCTACTTTTAGCTCTTTGAGGATCTCTATATTACTTTCCACAGAGGTTGTACCAGTTTGCAGCCCCGCCAGCAGTGTATGAGTGTTCCTATATTTCCACATCCATGCCAACATTTATTGCTTTGGTACTTTTTGATAAAAGCCATTCTCACTGGAGTTAAGTGCTATGTCATCAGACTGGCCAAAATATGATGATATTTCTTTGGGGTAAAGGCTATTGCATATTTTCCCCTCTTCCCCGCCCCCCTGCAACCCACCCCCATACTAAAATAAAATGGAATAAAAACAGTAAAGAACAAAGAAATAATAAGCGACTCTGGTCAAAATCTTTGAAACATTTCATTTATGTCAAAATCTAAAATTTTAAATTTCATTAAGTTAATCATAATGGAAGCCTAAAGCAGAAAATAAGAAACAACAACAAAAAAATTAAAAATACATTCAATAGGTTGATAGTAGATGTTGATATTTTCACCTTGTTTTCTGTTCTTTGATTAACAAGAATTAGCAAAGAAGATAAAATGAAACTACAAATAATTATAGTCAGGTAACTTTTTGAAGAAACACAGATTTACACTATATCTGGTGACTATATCTTATCACTAAAAAAGGCATGCACTAAATTTTTTTGTTTTTCTCTTTCAGGTCAGTCAATTTTACTTATTACATGGTTATATATACTATCAAGTTCTTTTTAATTCTTTATTAGTGTGTGGTGGTTGTTTTTATTTTTTTCTTGAGAAACAATTTATATTCTTTTGTTTTCATAAATGTCAGAAGAAATACATTCTGAAACAAGATAGCTTTGGGTAAACAATTTTAATACCAAACTAATGTTAAACCTTTTAATGTATCAGATCTATTCTAATATTTAATATATTCAATATCCTTGATGTGGGATGAGAGTATTATGAAAGTTGTTTCCTTTTACTTAAATATTGTTATTTCTTATATTAATTACTTTCAATCCCTGAGGTACCTGGAAATATTTCTTCAGTTTCATTTAACCATTTAAATGCCTCAGGGTTTTAAGGATTGTGAATATCAGTAACTTGTCTACTTCATTGTTGTGTGAGGTTGTGCCCACAGTGGAAACTTGAAAACACAGGATTTAAAAGAAAATCTTCATTTGATTGTTTTCTTCCTTTTATCTTGTCAATCCTTTATTGCTTCAGGGTGTGTGGTAGATGGTATAATAATTAGGAAGGATTCATAGTTTTTTAGTCACAAAAGCAAGGGGGAATGGTGCTATATATAACAGAGTTCTCAAATCTATTACATGTATTAGCACTTACACAAACACCATCTATTTCTATTTGCCAGTCCAAAGGCAAGAAATATTGCATAAAAGGAATAATTGAAAATATCAACAGAAGCATTGATCCTTCAAGTATCAGGATTTGATTACATATGTATATGTGGCCTAAATATATTCATACTATCATTTTAGAATATCTTTTTTTTTGTATGAGTCTAACCAGTCATCTCAAAATAACTGTTTAATGTCAGGAACAATTAATATATTAAATTTTTGCATGGTTTAGCTCATTTAAGCCTCATAGTAACTTTATTGGTAAATAGAAAATGCAAAAGACTTCAATTATATTAATATTTCTATCACAATTTCAATTAGAGTTCTCTGTAATTTACTTAATTGAAACTTACATATATATATTTTTTAAATCTAGAGTTAATAGTAACTGTTTCAGTGTGAGAAAGGAGAGTATAGTATTGTTTAGTATTTTCCATAATATGAGAGATAGGAATCATTCCTCATCAGTCCAAAAACATTTCCTATGTATTTATTTTTGATAGATCAAGTCAAATCTGCTTCCCTTCTTCAAGGTCTGGAAAAAGTATTAAATGTGATAGCAGTTATCATTTTTGGAGTTTATGATGGAGTTTACTGAGGAGGTTCTGGAGCCAGCTACCTGGGTTCTAGTTCTAGATATACCATCTCCTCTCAGGTAAGATACCTAAGTACAAAATGAGGATAATAATAATAATGTTTATAGTACTCATTAATAAATTGAATAAATATTTATTGATCACCTGCACTGTATTAAGCATTCGGCTTCAGCAATGAACAACACAGACAAAAATCCTGCCTTTAAACAGCTTACATTGTAGTCGAGGAAAAAAGAATTTGCAAAATAATTAAAATATATTGTTTTCAGATCTTTATAAGTGTTACAAAAATATAAAATAATTTAAGAAGGACACATAGGGAGGGCAGGGGGAGGATCTACACTTACATAGAAGTGATCAGAATAGTCTTACTGAAAATATAAAATTGTGGCAAACACTTGTAAAAGGTGAAAGAACATTCTAGAAAGAGGGGACAGCAAGTGAGAAAGCCATGAGGTGGAAACATGCCTATTGAGTTTGAGGAATAGCAAAGAGGTTGTTAGGTCTGGAGACAAGCAAGCGTAAGACTAGCTACTCTGTTTTGTCTGGCCATTTAAATACCTCAGGTTAAATGAGTGAATGATGCTATTTTGGATAGCTAACGAGTAATACATATTAGCCATTGGTTTGATAATACATGGTCAACAACATGATTAAGATTAAAGCAAGTCATTCCTTTAATTTTAGCTTGAAGGACAAATAATACCTGTAAAAATCAAAGCAATTACTCTTTCTAGTCCAGTCAACCAGATGACTTACTGCATCTGAATTTGAGTTCCCAATTTTTCAGAAGAACCAATAGGGAAATAAAAGCAGTTATCCAAGGAAGCAATGTTCTTAGACACTAGAAAATGGAAATTTTGAAAAAGAAAACACATCTTCTCTAAACTAATATTCTGTTCATGTTGAAGATGAACACAGCCATCAAATACCATCTGGTAGAGTGCACTTTATGTGCACAGAATGATTCTACACATTTCAGAGGACATTAAGACAAAGTACCTGCCCTTAGGGATTCTAAAACAGATAAAAATCAACGTATTTAGATGATCTTTTCTTTTATCACTTAGGCAAACAAGTTCTGATTTATGTTATTAAGCTACTTGAGAGCAAGAACTGAAGCTTTCAAATCAGTACAGCAGTGTTTCCAAAAATGTGTGTATGTACTCCTGGAGTTATATTTTTGGCCCTTTAACAAAATGTTGATATTTCTGAATGTATTTAAATATAAATTATGGAAATTAATGCATATATTCTATTTATGTCAAGTAGTATCATTTTGTCATTCATGATTCTGAAATAATTTTTGAAATAAATGTATTTCATTATTTTTGAAATAAATATATTTAAGTAAAAAGTTTATTTAATATTCCCCAAAATGTAAATTATTATAAAATATATGATATATAATATGCAAATATAACACAATTGAAACTTGAAAATGTAGCTAAATCTAGAATGACAAAAATATAAATATGCTCAAAATACTAGGATGTTGGGAAATGAAAGATGGGAAGGCCACAAATCTCCAAAAATCTCTGTTTCTTTTAATATTGGTATTGATTAATGATATTTTGCTCAGGAGGCCAAATGAAAAATGCTTTAGGCTAGGAAGACATAGCAGAATCTCTGCTGGTTGTGCTGAAAATAAACAGCATTTAATAATGAGTGTGTATTTACTGTCCCATCCAGAGAAATTTATAAATTAGGAAAGATTTAGTGGGAAAAATACCTAGACAGGTCCAGTATCAAAAATGTTTTATTGTATAAAACTGGTAACTTTGGGACACAAACAGATTTAATTCATTCTAAAATGGGCGTGCAATTCTAATAGTGTCTAGTTTTGTCAATAAACCTAGAACTAATATAAATATTATAAATAATCCATTAAAATCATGGTAGATAACATTTTATCCCTATTATGTATTAGATATTTTACATATCCTATCTCATTTAATCCTCAAGCAATCTTATCTGGTGAGCTCTGTGATCACTACTTTACAGATGATAAAATCTTAAGCTTAAAAAATTAAAGAATTTGTCAAAGTTCACAAACTGTTTGCTACAGAAGCATAAGTGAAATACTCTGTCCTCTGAAACTCGTTCTCTATCACTAGCAAAGTCTCCTCTGCTCTAATCTTCTCTCAAGGTTTTCTTCACCTTCTTGTTTTAACCAAAACCAAGCTCTCCACGAGAACCTTTATTCCCCTGTATCCCTTTGATTTTTATTTTTTATTTTTGAGACAGAGTCTCACTGTGTTGTCCGGGCTAGAGTGCCATGGCATCAGCCTAGCTCACAGCAACCTCAAACTCCTGGGCTCAAGCGATCCTCCTGCCTCAGCCTCCCGAGTAGCTGAGACTACAGGCATGCGCCACCATGCCTGGCTAATTTTTTCTATATATATTAGTTGGCCAATTAATTTCTTTCTATTTATAGTAGAGACAGGGTCTCGCTCTTGCTCAGGCTGGTTTTGAACTCCTGACCTTGAGCGATCTGCCCACCTTGGCCTCCCAGAATGCTAAGATTACAGGCGTGAGCCACTGCGCCCAGCCCCCTATATCCCTTTTAATTGGTGAGCCTCACTATAGCCTCCTTGTTCTTCATTGCCACTTCCAGAATATTCTTCTGGAAATCCCTCAGTTTTGACTCTTTTACCATAGCCTAGATTGTATCAATTGTTACTCTTCCTTGTTAAAGTCATATTCCACACTATTTGTCACTCCTCTTGCTCATTGTTGGTCTCTCTCATTGTCTCTCATTGTCAATTTGATCCAATGTTAAGGTTTTAAATAATACTTAAATTTTCAAGACTTCAAGTGTATATTTATAGCCCATACCTCTTCCATAAACATATTTTTTAGGAAAATAACCTTGTAAAAATTAATGTATTTGTTTTTGCAATTAAAAAATAGATTTAAGGGGTACAAGTAGAATTCTGTTACATGTACATATAGTGGTGGACTCTGGGCTTTTTGTGTACCCATCACCCAAGTAGTGTACATTGTACCCCATAGGTAATTTTTCATCCCTCACCTACTCCCACTTCCCCAAACTTATATTCATCTGCTTACACAGTAGTTTCAATTAGATGTTGCCTTAGTTCAGGCTGCTAAATCTGCAAAGCTCGTCCCCCACCCCGAGTATGTGGAAAAATTGTCTTCCATGAAACTTAGGAAGTGGGGGGCACACATTATGAGGTGAACTGTGAGCAAGCAAGTGAAGCTTCATCTGTATTTAGAGCAGCTCCCCATTGCTGGCATCACCACCTGAACTCCACCCCCTACCCTGTCCCTAGAAAAAGTGTCTTCCATGAAACTGGTGGCTGGTGCCAAAAAGGTTGGGGACCGCTGATCTAGAAGACCAAGATCAGGATGTGAGCCTGAAGGAAGGAGCCCAAATTGAGATACAAGGGAACAGTATAGCCAAACAATTTTAAAAGAACAAAGTGAGAGGACTCTTCCTGATTGAAAACTTACTACAAACTAAAGTAATCAATGGGGAGTGTTACCAGTATGAAGATAGACATGCTTATCAATCTGACACAATTTGGAGTCCAAAAATAAACCCTCATACTTATGTCTGATTAATTTTCAAGAAAGATTATAACATAATTCAATGGGAGAAAATAGTCTTTTAACAAATAGTGTAAGGATAAAAGAATATTCACATGCAAAAGAATGAATTTGGGACTCTTCCTTACATCAAACACACATGCACACATACACAAACTGCAAATAAATCATATACTTAAATGTGACAGCTAAAATTTTAAAAATTGTGAAAGAAACATAAGTGAAAATATTTGTGGTCTTAGGTTAAAAAATAATCTTAGATACAATACCAAAACACAAGTAATAGAAGAGAAAACGGATATGTTGTGCTTCTTCAAAATTAAAAAAAAAAAAAAAATTTGTGTTCCAAAAGACAACTTGAGAAATGTGAAAGACAACTCACAGAAGAGAAAAAAAATACTTTCAAACTGTATCTTATAGACTTATATGCAGAATATACAATAGATTCTTAAGACTCAATAATTAAAAACCCCAAATTAAAAATGGACAAAGAAGTTGAATAAACATCTCTCCAAAGAATATATATAAATGGACAGTAATCATATAAAAATATGCTTAGACGATTAATCAGTGGGAAATACAAATCTAAACTGCAATGAGCAGAACCGCTTCACATACAGTGGAATGTTAATGACAAAAAAGACATTAGCAAGTGTTAATGAAGATGTAGGGCACATGGAATCCTCATAATTTTTTGGTGTGCATGTAACACTGTGCAACCTTTCCCAAAAATAGTTCATCAGTTTCTTCAAATGTTAAACACAGTTTCTTCAAATGTTAAACACAGAAATTCTAATCTTAGATTTCTGTCCAAGAGAAATGAAAACATGTCCACACAAAAAATTAAATATAAATGTGAATAGTAGCATTATTTATAATGTTCAAAAATTAGAAACAGTACACATGTCTATCAGCAGATGAATATATAAATAAAATGTGGTCTTCAAATTTAATCACATATAAAAATAAATTTCAGATGGCTTGAAGGCTTAAGTATAAAATACAAACAATAAAAACACTGGAAGATTATTTTGTCAAATATATGTATAATCCAACGTCAGGAGATTATCCTATTCAAGACAAGAAATCTTCAATGTATTAATATACAGACATATTTGGCTATATAAATCTGAACACTTTTCCTTCCTTCCTTCCTTCCTTCCTTCCTTCCTTCCTTCCTTCCTTCCTTCCTTCCTTCCTTCCTTCCTTCCTTCCTTCCTTCCTTCCTTCCTTCCTTCCTTCTGTCTTTCTTATCTATTCATCTATATCCAAGAACCAGCAAAAAATTCTTCACACATAGTATTAATTTTCATTTTCATTACCATACACAATACATTCTGATATTTTCAATTCTCTTCTATACTATTCAATTTCATTAACAAAAGATCATTTGACATACTAAATTGATTTTGTGATCCAAACTACTGCTTGGAAATCTATTGTAGTGTCTTTAAATGTTTGCGGTTCATTAGCATCATAAATATGTGTACTTCCTGACTCTTTTCTTCCTGCTTTTCTTCTTGAATAATTAATGTCAAAAACCATTAGATGTGGCTTAGACAGTAGCCTTTGCACCTACTGCAAATAAGGGCTACAGTCTGACACAGGGATCAGAGCTACCTAGCGCAGGAGCAGAACAAGCAGTAGTATTGTGAGAGCAGCCAGCCCAGTGTGGAATACTGTGGTCTGAGTCAGATGAAGAGAGTGTCTAAGAGGGTGGAGAAGCCAACGTGGTTATGATAGGAAGAAGATGAGGAAATGTAATCTGAAGTCAGATGTGATAAGGAAAGGCCAGAAAGAGTTGTTAGAGGCTAATTAGGGTGAGAAGGGCATGGCTATGAGGTAAGTGGCAACAGTAGTCAAATTTGGAGTGTCCCAGACTGAGTGATATGAAGAGAGTATCTGGGTTGGATGGGGGAGTCATGCCAGGGACAAATGTGGCGAGTCAGAGCCCTAGTGTGTTATTGCAAACTAAATGGAATCAAAGAAGCCTCTCTTGGAAAAAGGTTTGCCAGAGCAGCCTGGTTTGGTGCATCCAAACCCAAGAGGGGCAAAGAGGGCATTCATGATGTTTGGAATGGGATGCCAGAACACATAGGAGGTAAGCCAGTTTTTTGTAAGCAGGTCAGAATGGAAATAGTGGCTTGGTGTGGTTTCAAATCCTAAAGATAGTTATAAGGGCATTTGCATAGTCTTTTGTAAGTGTTGGTTTGTAGGTGAATGATGATGTCTGCATGGGAAGGGTGCCAGTGAAACAGCAGTTCATAGCAGAATGTCAAACGACAAGAGAGTGAAGAAGGCAACAGTTTAGGGTATGGTTTATGGCAGATAGTGTGATGTGTTGGACCTGGAACTTGGTAAGGGGAGTGTCTGCATATTCCTGGGTAGGGTAAGGAGTACAACTGTGTTGGGCATGCAGCAGCCAGGCACGTGGTGTCATAACACAGGTGGAGTGAGGAGAGAACTGGTATGAGGCCCATCGACTAGCGATTGTTTACATATAATGACATTTATTTAGTAAGTAATATATTGAAAATAAGGTTTTTCATAGAAGAGACAAAAGTATCAAAAGAAAGGAAACCTGAGTAAACTTTGTGGTATTATACTGGGATTGGAGTTATTAGTGTGAACTCATGGCTATCTATCTATCTACACACACACAAATGTGTGAATGTGTATTCAACAATCAAAGAAACCAGAAAGTTTTGGAGAAATGCCTAAATCCAAGGCTGATATCAGAAAAATATAAAATGAGTCTAGAACATTGTATTGAATCAGAAAATAGCAAAGTGCTCAACGAATGATGGGAATGTGTTAAAAGGACATAGGAATCTGATTGAATAAGTTCAACATGACCAATTCTGGGATAATTTGAGCATCAAAATAATGATGGTAATGGTGTTATGTATTGAATGTTTATGCTCTCTCCAAAATCACATGTGTAAGACCTAAGCCCCAATGTGATGCTATTAGGGGGTGGGGCCTTTGGGAGGTAATTAGGTTTAGATGGGTCATAAGAGTGGAGCCCCATGTTAGGATTAGTAACTTCATAAAGAGAAGATGAAGCATGAAGCTTCCTTTCTCCTCTATGTGAGGATACGGAAAGGAGGGCCCTCACTCTAATCTCAGACTTCCCAGACTTAAGAACTGTGAGAATTAAATTCCTGTGTTTAAGCCACCTATTTTGTACTTTGATACAGCATTTTATTTTATTATTTTGTTATATGTTATATATAATAGCAGCCCAAGATGACTGAGATAAATGGATTATAATTCCTTGAATGGAATTGAAGTTTATGAGTTCATAATGATATTAACAAATAAATATATAATTATAGGAGTAAGAAAAGAACATTTTTCTTTACAGTAGAGTTCCAAGAAATGATGATGTTACAAAGTCATTATTTTTCAACAATCATACTAATTCAGTCAAGGAACATCAACAGATGTTACAAATAATGGATGGATAAACAAATAAAATGAATGAGGAAAGACTATGTACATAGTCTCAAGGTATGACAAGATGGTACATTAAGACACGAACAATTATGATCAAGGTATTACCTGTAACCTTCCTTGTAATAGGACAAATTTAATACCATCTGATAGGATGTGATAAGGTGAATATAGCATTAATTCAATGTTATTCTTGAACTCCCAAAATATGCTTTAAACCAAATTATATAGAAACATCAACCAACCCAACTTGTACAAAATAACTGGCTTGTAATCTTCAAAAGTCTCAATGGCTTGAGTCAAGGAAGGATTATTACAAATTAAGGATACTAAAAAAACATGGCATCTAAAGATAACATGCAATTCCAGATTGGATTGTTTTGCTAGCAAGGACACTATTAGAAGAACTGGTAAAAGTTGACTGTAGATAGAGTTATACTGTAGCAATGTATAAAAGTTATTTCCTGATGATTTAATGATTTAATTGTAGTGATATAGGAGAATATGCATTTTATAATAATTACAGATTGAAGTATTTGGTAGTGATGGGACAGAAACGGTGGTAAATTAATTGAGGGAAAAGAGGCATGACAATAAGGAATGGAGCAAAAATGGAAAAAAAAGTGAAAGAAATAAGATAATGTATATGTTATGATTGTATTTATAAATATATGCATAATATTATAGTTGTAATATAAAACTAAACTAGGGAAAAGGAAGTATAAACATCTAGGTCTTTTTAGCCAGCTATTTTTGGCATTAATCTTTGAATTTTTCATCTTGATTCACAAAGGCAGCTTCTGATTCCAAATCACTCAGCACACAGTGGTTAAATTAGGAAAACTGTCTTGACAATCAAGTTTTGCTGTTCTTTCTAACCATTTGCTTATCAAAATCACAGTAAACTATTTTTATTTTGGAGGAGTCAGGTAAGGAATAACTGTTAAAAAGCTGAGTCGACTTTTATTGTTGGATAATTTTGCCTCCATCTCTGAAAGTTGTTTTCTTAATCTGGAGCTTTTTTTTTTCAAGAAAATCTTTGTTCCTTCATGTGAGTGAGACATACACGTGAATGGGGAAAATCACAGAGATGAAGAGGACATTTCTTCCTTTATTTTCTTTTTAAAACTGTTTATGGATTTTATGAAACTGTGATTTAAAAAATACTCAGAACCAGAATAGAAATATAATTTATTTCTTCAGTATTGTCAAGTAGGTTTTTAAATACAGCTATTCTCTGTTTGTTTTTTAATCTAAAATAAAATTTTCATTGCTCCAAATTAATTAATTCCTGGTAGTTAAGTATAGAAACACCATAAACATTTCTCAAGATTAGTTGGGTCTCCTGTTGTTTTCCCTAGACAACTGACATCTATTAGCTGTTTATTGAGTATATCTCAGTAACACAGTTTCCTTTCTTTCTATTTATCAAAATCACAGGGAAATAATAGCATTTGCATACTTAAGCTTTAATCAACAATAGCTGGCAGCATGCGAAGCAATAAACAGCTTTAAGACATGCAATAAACTTTGAAGTTTATTTACAAAACAACACAGTAAGAATCATTTATTGCTAAGTTACTAAAGGTGATAGTGATTACTACTATTAAAATACCAGTAGCTATTAAATAGTTGTCCAAGCAAATATTCTACTTTCAAACACAGAATTCAAATTAGTCCTTTTTTCATTTAACTTTAGAAAGAACAGAGTAGTTAAATTCTGTTCAATTAAAAAGGAAAAAAACAAAGCAAAACAAATGAACAAGAAACAATAAAAAATTCTTTAAGTTAAACAGGTTTAGAAATTGTAAGCTTTTCTTTGAATCATATAACGGTCTTTTGGCATGAAGCAAATAAGAATCCTTGCTTTCTTCCATAGTCATAAACTTTTGTTGACAGATCATTAATAAGAAGGAGAAAATAAAAGTTTGTTTCCATTATTTCCATAAAGATGGATTTTAAAAGACCAAGGAATATCAGCTGACTATCATCTAGAAAACTGGAAAGTTTTCACAGCTTTAGAAGAGATGTGACAGATATTTAAATAGCAGCAGTAAGTAGGATATAAAGGTTTATTTGAAGTGTCTTTTCTCCAGAACTCCAAAATATTACTTTATTACTATATTATTAGTATAATGCCGGTGATTATAGTGATTATCATTTATAGTGATTATCTATAAAATTCCATTAAAAATAAATATCTTGCATTCTACCTCATTGCTCTGGTTACCATATATTCCTCTAAGCCAGAGTTTCTCAGTATGATACTACTGATATTTTGAGTTAAACAATTCTTTGTTGGGGGGTCAGGGGACACTTTCATGCTCATCTGAGAAGCTTAGAAGCACCTGTTCTTTACCCACTGCTTGTCAGTAGGATCTACTCTCCAGTTGTGATGAACAAAAAATGTCCACAGACATTGTCAGATGTTTCCTGAGAGGAAAAATTGTAGTTGGCTGAGATCCACTGCTTTTAATCAATCTGAAAATGCATCACCTGACATCTAGTCCAATTAAGAACACACACACACACACACACACACACACAGTTCTTGAAACCATCTCATGAAATCTTGGACATATATTCCCTCTAGTCAAAGTTATTGATTGTCACCAGTCAATTGCTACGCATCTTAAAATATACTCACTGATATCTGTAGTTTTCCTCTGCTCTGCTGATTTGGTTTTCTAGGCAAGTATAGACAAAAATTTTATATGTTTAACTCATCATTGCCCATATCTCTCCAATGTTCCCGTGACAGGCTACCCATTTTTACATATAGAGTACCTCAAAGGAAAAAAGTCTTTAATTTTAAATTATGACAATATATTTAAAGCTAATCTATACTTAAAGCTAAATTCAGGAGAATCTGGGAATATGAAACCCAGGGTGACAGTTCAGCTGCAGTTCAGGAAACCTCACATAAGTTTGAAGCCTAAAAGGAGAGTACTTTGGCTGATGAAGAATTTAGGTTGCAGGTTTCTTTAGTCCCTTGAGAAAAGTTTTGTGCTGTACAATTTCAAAATCATTTCAGTTTACTGGGAAATAAAACTGAAAACCTTTTCTAACACTCTAAACCCTAATATCACAGGGTTTAAATCTGATTTTAGCTTAATTTGTGAGCTTAAAGCACTGTTAGGGGCTGCCAATTACCAGGTAGAGAGATAATTTTAGGGAAATTTGGCCCCTGCAATAGCTAAGAGCTGGACATGTGCTGGAATTTCTCTAAATTAAAATTTTACATTTATAACAATAACAATGGGCATTTGTGTAAGAATGTACATCTAACGCAAACTTTACAGTTGAGGGGATACAATTTATTTTATTTGTATATGTCTTGTATAGAGGCAGAAACTATATTGCTGAAGATGTTTTTCTTACTCCAGATAAAACAATAACTTCAGCAGGCGTAAGCATCCATATTCATCCTTCTCACTTTTCAACACTACGTCCTCCAGACACAGCAAAACATACACACCCCTTGGCCGACTATGATAGTCTCTGTGTCTTAACAGTGTAAATATGCTTTGAGGAATCTCTTTGTGGTGTGGAGAAAAGTGGCTAGAGTTTGTTCACTTGTTCAAGTGTGTGCTCATAGGCACACTTTCTCAAAGGGAGAGTCCCCATAGCGTTCTCCCAAATAAATCCTGCTCTGTTATACTCTGCTTTATAGTACTCTACCTATCTCCCTCCCAACACACACCAACACACACACACACACACACACACACACACACACACAACCTTAGTTTAGACAATAGCAATAAATCCTTTGTAAAATTATGCAATTATTGAGACAGCAAAAAATCTCTGGAGAAAATGTTAAGATGAATCTTCTTAAAATTTGTTCCTTTACTTCTAAATATATTCAAGTTTTTTTAAAAAAATATGTTTTAATATATTTTTAAATTCCTACCGAATATATTTGTTACATTTCTTCATTTGAGTATCTTTTTTTTTAGAAAACTCCCATCTTGAAGCTACATGACCCCAAGTCCTCATTGCAGGGGAAAGAATAAGATGGTTGTTATCTCTATGTCCTCATTACAGAGGCTGCCTGAGAGCAAAGTCTACACAGAGCTGAGTGATAGGAAGGAGGAGGAAGCCACAGACCCCTGGCAGTGTTTGAAAAGTTGGACCTAGCCTTTCTCAAAAACAGATCTACATGACAGGCAACAGATCTTTATTGATTACATAGTATATTCCAGGCACTGTTCTAATTATTGAGGATACAATAGAGAAAAACACAAAGTCCCAGTGATTGTGGACCTGATATAATATTTAGAATAGTGAAATGATAAATGAATAAGCAAGGGTTCACATGGAGTGACACCAAGCAGGACAAAGTGGAAAGAGAGCACAGAGTGCTGCAGAATTGCTATTAATATTTTTTATAAGGTGGTCCTGTAAGACCACTCTGCTCAGGGAAAAGCAAGCATAGACCAGCAGGAAGGGAAAAACTTAGTTGTGTGAATGTCTGGAGCAGGAACATTTCAGGCAGTGGGAATAGCAAGTGTAAAGGGTCTGAGGCAGGAGTCACTCATTGTGTCAGAAGGCCAGTGGAGCTGGAGTAGAATCCATGAGAGCATGAGAAATAGATGAGGTCAGGTAGGTATCAAAAGGACACTTGCTTTTATCCTGGGCAATTTTGGAAGACATTGAGGATTTCTACAAAGAAGTGAAGTTGTCTTAGACCGGTAGTTTTAAAATTATAGCCTGCATTTCCTCTGGGAAAAAAATCTCACTTATTTTTTATCATGTTTATTTCCTACTTAAGGAAGGAAGGGATAAAGGAAAAAATTTAAAAAGTATCTGTTTTAAATATACAGGACTTAGGGTTCTCCTTTTCCTAATCTCCCTGACACTTCTCTGGCATTATGCCTATGAGCACACTGTTGTCTATGGAAAACTTACAAGGACCTATGCTGTTCTTAGAGAAGAGAAAGATACATATATGAATAGAAAATACATAAAAATATGTTTTCTCACTTTTTATAGCTTTATATGCCTAGAGACAAAAAATCATTCCTAGATAATATACTCCCCATGTTGTCAAGGGCATCAAAATTTTTTCTTTGAAAACTCGGACATATCAGAATATTTGCTTCCAAGGAGAAAAATTCACACTACGAATCAAATTTAATTTTTGCAAGGAGCAGGTGATTGGCATTGTGAGATCCCCCTTCTCTTATCTCTATCTATCTTTCTTTCATAGAAAATATAAATTATGCTTTGAAAGCAGGTAACCAATATCAGTGTTCAATGTATTTCAATGTCCTTATCTACACGTATGATGACATTATTCTTTTGAGATAATATTAATGATGAAAGAGCCACATGAAATATAGTGCAAGAAAAGATAAGAAAATATATTTTCTACCACATAGACCAAAACAAAAAGAAAAATTAATGAGACTTCCATTCCTGAAACTTATCAAAATCAGGGTAACCTACTAAATAGGATAAATTATATATTATGTAATTAAATAGAAATAACCATTTTTTAGTAGAATCTACAGTGTTAATCTATATTATAATACATTAAAGAATAAGTATGCTCAAAGAAAAGCTTTTTTGATTACAGAAGAGCAAATCTCCAAATGATGTATACAAAGTGATCCTCATAATATAAATGACATTGTAAATTTTAAGGCACAGTGCCTATAATTCATGTACATGATGCCTATACCAGCTGCGAAACATTCATGAATAATAAACTCCTGTATCATCTTCTGGAAAAAAAATGTATCCTATTGTGCAAGAAAAATTCATCAAAAATAAAGGAAAGAGAAGGAAAAAACTCTGAACTTTCTAGCACATTTCAAAGATATCAGAAAAGCAAATTAGCACCTCTAACAGGAACTGTTAATGCAAAGGGGCATGGTATAAGACAGTTTGCATCTAATTCAAACCGTTTTGGTAAAAGATCAATCCTGTAGTGAGATCAAGGCAGCAGGAATTTTTCCTTAGGGCTAAAAATAATAATTCCTTGAGGCATATAGGTTAAATTCCACAATTTTTTGAAATTATTTAAAATGAGAAGAATGGATAGGGATGAAAAGAAAACATATGTTGCAAGCTGACAAACCCCTTCTTACACCAAGGAGTTCATTAATAAAATACATGGCTTTTCCTTAGGTAATCAAAGGTGGCACCATTCAACTTCTTGGTCTGTTTCTTACTGTTTTCTATCTTCTCTGGCTATCTGTACCTGAGGTGGGTTTTTTTGTTTTGTTTTGTTTTTTGTTTTTCTGTTATTGCAGTATCCAGCAAGGAGAAGCCGCCAAGAAAAGGAAAGAGGATCAAACTGTCAGAGCCATTCAGCCCAGTGACAGGTGGAACCAGAAGTTTAAAACAGAGGTTAAATTATGTTTTCCAAGTGTCCACGGACATTTTCTGTATAATAATTTTCTTCACTTTTGTAAAGAATCATGAAGCAACCACAAGAAGATACAATCAAGGCTAATCAAGCAGATTTTAGACAGAAAAATAATGATTTACCTTCTGGGTAGACCTTCCCTGCTACTGAAGTAATTGTTGGCAAGTATGAGTAAAGTTGAAGGGAGTAAGAAAACTTCAATCTTCACAAAAGGCAGCAGAAAATAGTGCTTAGCACATAGACTCTAGGGCCAGGCAGCTTGTGTTGGAATCTCACCACTGCTACAGGATGCTCTTTGACATTGGAAAAATTACTTCACTGCTTTGCTGGGAGTATTAAAGATAAGGAAGCTTCTAAGTGCTTAGTATAGCTCCTGGCTTATCGTTGCAGTCAATTAAAATAAGATGTTGATTCTATCATTATTAATATTGATCCCTTTGCCATCTACGTCTTGGGATTCCAAAGTATTAGTTTGTTCTTTAAATTGCAAGTGATCATTTTTTCTCAATAGAAGAGCTAGTAAATTATAAAGTGCGGATGGAGATATTTTTTTGAATATATCCATTCCCCCATGTTCTTTTGACATTTCTCTTTCCTGTCCATTATTTCAAAATCCTAGTAGCTTCTTGATCACTTATAAAATCCCAAATCTTTTATGAGTTAAAAGAAAAAACAAGAATGGTAATTTTTCTCTTAGGGAACTGGAACAAAAATAACAACCATTAACTGATTACTTTCTTTTTTATTTCAAGCACTATGCAATTTACATACTATCTGATTTAATCTCATTTGCCCTACACCAAAGATCATAACCTCCTGCCTATTTTCCAGGCTCTTAAAATGTTGCTTTCCTACATACTAAGGGATGAGTTAGTCTCTATTATTCATTTAAAAAATTTTTTATTGAATACAATCATCCCTTGGTATCCCTCAGTTGGTTCCAGAACTCCCTGTGGATACAAAAATCCACAGTTGCTCAAGTATCTTATATAAAATGATATACTGTTTGCATATAATCTATGCACAACTCCCTGTGTGGTTTAAATTATCTCTAGATTACTTATAATAACTAATACAATACAAATACTATGTACATAGTTGTTATACTATGTTGTTTAGAAAATAATGACAAGAAAAATGTCTATATATGTTCAGCACAGACACAACCATCCTTTTTTTTTAATATGTTCAATCTATGGTTGGTTGAATTCATGGATATGGAACCCATGGATATGGGAGGGCAACTGTTGATAACTTTACTAACTGACAATGCTTGTCTTTATGGCTAGGTAATATGAGATCCATCTTTGCATAGTTGAATGAATAATCCCTTAATTCAATTTAATGTAATAAACAAATGTTAAGTTTTAGGGTTGAAAAGATATTTTTTACATCTTTACTCTTTTAAAGGTGGCTTTATAAGTTATGTAAACATAACAGGCATTTTTTTAATGATAGACAATGAATGGTATGTGGAAAGGGTCAGTAAATCTTTTCTGTAAAATGTCAGCTATAAAAATTTTAAGCTTTGTGGGCTACCTATAGACTCTCTACATATTATTATTAGTTTAACTTTTTGTTGATTTTTGCTACATTTTGTTTGTTTATATGTTTTTAACAAATCTTTAAAAATGTAAAGACCATTCTGAGTTTACCAACTGCACAAAAACAGGTTATTTTGCCCATGTACTGTAGTTTGTCACCCTATGCTACAGTATATCTGTTCTTTCTTTCTTTTTTTAAAAATCAGTACTACTATATTTCAAGTGCATTGCTTTCACTACCACTCATTTTCAGAAATAAGCCCATATGTCAATATAAATAGAGAAATGGCAGCAAAAAGAGAGAGAAATGAGAAAAATATTATAAATCAAGGAACAGTTGCCAGCAGTTATTTCCTACCTAATCCCAAATCTTCACAACTTAAGGAAAATATATGCAAGGAGGGTCATACTTTTCCTCCACTCTCCATCAACACATTTGTTATTCATTTCTCAAATTGTGGCTGAACTTTCCCTTGGGATGACCTCACCAGCAATAAGTGAATGGCTCACTGGATTCAACACTTGTTCATAAGTGTTTGTTCTTTTCAGTCAGGCAAAAGCTCACTGCTGATAACTATATATTTTGATGATTTGTAGAAATGAGAAAAGAACTAAGAATTTCATCTTGAATAATCCATGCTAAAAACAATGTCAAGGTTCTGAGAGTAATATACTTTATAACTGCTCAACATGTAATGCAGGAAAGTATAATTAGCAGTCCAGGAATGGACTGAGGCAGGGTCAGAGTTGATTCTTTTAATTGCCAAACACTATAGATCTGTACCTTCATGGAATTTCCTAAATCTTTCCCTTCCTTTTGCTTCCTTTATAGGTACAAAAATTTAGGACTGCATTCTCTTACATTATCTTATATTCAGTTTGAATAAGGCCTTCAGTTTTGTAAGGCCTTTAAAAAGCTGTTTAATTTTATTCTCCTTTGGCTGCTATCAGGGTGCTGTATTGATCACCTTTATTTCTGGTGTGTAGCTGACTTTGTCAGTGATGTCTCAGTTTAAGTCTATAACTATTATTTAGTAAAAGTCATTTTTATTAATATGATACCTTACTCTTTATTTTGTTAAATTAGTTTCCTCTTTATTTTAAAACTAATTTTGTTTCTAGGGACTTGAGTGAGGTAGGAATGATCTTACATTCCTATCTTGCTTCCTTTTGTTTTCCCTCTGGTGCTGGCATAGAGAGAATGTTTGTTTGTTTGATTGTTATTAGAACATTTTCCTATATAAAAGATTCTCCAACATTCTGAAGGAGAATGAAAATGATGAAGAACAGAGCTGGAGTTGATCCATAATGGACCTACAATGTGAATAAGAAACAAATCTTTATCAGTTTCAAATCACTGAGATTTTGTGGGTGTACACAATATAACCTAGCTATCCTTACTGATACAATAAGTAAAGAATCTAAAGTAAAGAACTTGGACAGTGCCTGACTCAACATTAATGTCAAATTCTTGTTAACTACAGTCATCCCTTGATATACCAGGGGATTGGTTCCAGGACCTCCAGGTATACCAAAAATCTGCACATTCTCAAGTCTGGCAGTCTGCCCTGCAGAACTCATGTATATGAAAAGTTGGCCCCTCATTTAGGCAGGTTTCACATCCTGTGAAAAATCTACAAATAAGTGGACCTGCACAGTTCACACCTGTGCTGTTCAAGGATCAACTCTATTATTATTTGATGAGGATGAGGATAAGGATGATATGGGGGCTTTTACATGTAAGAAAGGAGGATTATGCTAATGGTGGTGGGGTGTGTCAAAGGAAATGTGAATTATATGAAGGGTAATTTGGAAGGAAATAATACTCTTGTCAGGAAAAGAGAAACACCTGTGTATTTGAACACAACACATGGCTTTATTTAGTAGTTTTGCCTTTCCTTTGGTGTGATGAAAATAGATAAAAAAATCAGAGCGACAAAAAGGGAAGAAGCCATAGGGATCAAGATATTTTATTGATTTAAATACTTGAGGAAATTAGCTCTGTATCAGGTGGCATGCTGGTAAATGCTTCACAACAAGCTCCAGAGTGAAGGCCACTGATTTCTTGCATTTGCCAATTCCTGTGGCATGAATATGCCCAGAGTGGCCAATGTTAAGCTAACAAAATGACAGGACTGAACACAGAGTAGGGAAGAGATACACACAATTGGCTCTCACGATCCCAGTGTGATCTATTCCCATCACACCATTGTACCAGGTTTCACTGGCAGGTCAGAATTATATGTAATTGTGCTTTTGAACAAGATCTGACCAACTCTGGAGAAAACAATCCCACCTAAAACTAACCCTGATCAGCATAAGAGGTTTGAGAAAGCAAACACCTTTGGGTAACATTTTCCTCTACTAAACACCAGCAATATGGAAGTCAGGCAAAACAGCATTAATACACTGAGGAAAATCTCAAACAAGCTTCAGATATAAGGAAAGGAAAATACTTAATAAAGGAAGGGGGAGGGGGACAAACAAGGATTGTTGTCTGAAAAGGAACTCTTTTGGTCTCAGTCAAAACAGATTATTTTGAAAAAGCCAGTCAGCTGCTATTGTTGGAAATATATTTCCCCACAAATCCTGTCTTTCTAAATTGAGCAGTGAGTCCCCAGTAGGTAGTGCTACATGTGTGAAAAGGCTGGGGCTGGAGGGCCCACAGGCAGCCAGACTAGCTCTAATACATCCTCTTATTAGAAGTCTATGGAAGAGTAATTTGATGGAAGCTTTTCAACTTTTAGGTCACTAGTTTAAATTCAGTCTCAGTTGATCATGAACAAAAGTGGGTGGTTGGTGGTCTGTGAAAAATACCTCGCTGGTGTCACCTTCATTCTTTCTAACAGAGACTGCACTGTAACTGGAACCCTTTCTTTTGCTTCTACCATAAGCACAAAGGGTGAATAGAAATGTCATTTCAAGTATTTTTTCAGCCTTTGTGCCAGAGAAATTTAAGATATGAAAAAGGCCAACTTCTTTTCATCTTTAACTCACAGGTAGAATTATTCAACTATCATATGGTTCCTAGATCTTTCTGGAATTTATTAAAATGAAACCTGAACCAACTTACAAGTAAAATTATGTTTTATCTCAGAGAAAGTTAAATTATATAAAGGCACATTCTTAAGAAACATTTAAATATGAAACATCTATAACTTCTTGACCTAAATCTTAAAAATCTGAGATTTAACTTTGTTTTACTTTTCTTTTCTTTTCTTCTTGGTTCAATAAATGAATTCCCATGAGTGCAAAAACAAAGATCTTCATTATTTCATTAAATAAATATGTCTTAATGTTTAGTTTTTCCATTCTTTGTCAGTACAACAGTTTGAGTACAACAGCTCTTTTCTTCTCCCTAAAGAAACTTACATATATATATATATTTACTTTCTTTTTAATTTATTCACTAACATCTTCCTAATTTACTTATTACTGGTATCTTTACTTTTACATAATTTTGTTTCCCATGTTTCAGTAGTAAATGAAGAATTAAAGTAAATTCTCTCTAGTTAGCTGTAGAGAAGCAACAAAATAAGTATTAGAGCTAAGGCACAGAGAAGAACCTGGTAATGCCAACCAAATTTTGGCAGCCACAAGTAATTAGTATGATATAATGGAAAAAGCCTAGTTTTAGACGTGAAGAAAATCAATTGATCCTAGGCACTTTCTATTTGGTTCAATTTGCACATCTGGAAAATTAAGTTTTATATGTTTCATTCTATTTAAATCATTTTCAATACAAACATTCTATGGAATCTTTACTTTTATGTCATCAAGAATTGGCAAGAGAGTATGGATATTTAAATGGTATTTGACTAAAATGTAGCTGTGCCTTGTGTCACTTCATTTGATGGTAAAGATTGATGCTGGAATTTTCCTGGGTCAGTCACATTAAAATATCTCCCAACATTCAAGGCCAGCTTCCTGAATTCTCATATCAGCAACTTCTGCTATTCCCATGTAATGCCAGAAGATATGTAAAATAATATGTCATGTTATAGTTCTTATGATTATTAGAGTAAGTGACAATTGGCAACACCATATTTAGTACAATTTGAAGCACAACATATTCAGTTAAAGGTAGAGCTTTCCATGGCCAAAGGTATTTTGGTCAGAAATATATAAATATTGAAAACCAAGCTATCATCTTACAGGTAACTCATATACCCATGAATCTCTAGCTGAAAATGGAAATATTACCTAAAACTACCATCACACTTTGAATCTAAGGTCATTTCCCTGATACAACACTGTAACAAAAATAAATCCAGCTGGACAAAAGCATTCAAGACAGAATCATCAGCTGCAGACTATTTGGATGCAAAGTACAAAATATTCAAGTACATATTTCCAATCCCTTCATTCTCTAGTATAACAATGGCAGCTAATCCCTGACAGCCAAATGCTAGTTCTTCAACTGTGGCAATCAATAGAATAGATTAGCCGTGGAAACCTTCCATCCCTATTACTCTTGCTTTCCCTTCTATATGTAATTTTCATTCACCATAGTGTAAGCAAGCATGTGAGGTTTTTCCTTCCACATACAAATATAATAAACTCATATGACTTCAAGCTTGCACCTTTAGAATTTTTATACACACACACGCAAACACATACACACACAGACACATATCTCAAGAAGCATACCTGTAGATTTAATAAAACAGCACCAATCCTCATGGCTTCACTGATTTCAAGACTATACATCAGCTGTGGGAAGCGAGGAGGGCTTTGATTATTTGGTGGAAGTACTTCAATGTACACGGTGCATATGGAGTGCCTGTACAGAAAGAAAGAATGAACAAGAGGGGTTACAGATCTACATAACATTTAATGCTAAACTGAATTCTTTATTCAGTTATTAGGTTTACAGGAAAGAGCATTTCCAACCTTCATAAAAAATAATGAAAACAGAATAAAAGGATGGGGAAAAAACCACCACAAAAAAATAAAGCTTTTATGAAATTACCTTAGTGATAGGAAAGGGCTTGCCTTCAGTTTCTATTTTTCCTACTTAGATTAATAGTGTGAATTAAAAAGGAGTAGCTATACAAATAAAGCTAATAAATTAACTTGCCTTGACTTCTGACTTTGTTTTTTAATGCTTCTTTAATAGCAAAAAACATTCTGTAAACATCTGATAATAGGAGCTGTCCTTGGGGCTCTCTTCCTATTAAACCAGCAGAGGGAGTATTGATTAAAATAACACAAAAAACAAATTATGAGCTGTGTTTTATTAGTTCTGTTGCTGACATCAATGGCTTGATGTAAGTGTATGTCAGGAGTCAGGATCATAAGTAATCCTTGCATAAAATAGTTGCAAACAAAACTAAATACATGTTTAAATCTTCTTTAAAAAGTATAATATGAGAAGTTAGAAATTAGATTTAATTAATCCTTTACATTGACAGTGAATTTTCTTGAAGGATAAGATACTTTATTATTCTAAGGGAAAATATTAGCATTGACATAATTAACTTTTTTGCTGTCGCTGAACACTAAAATTTCCCTACAAAATGAAAGCTGAAGAAGCAAGGTGTTCAAGGTTTGTGAAGAAGAAACATTGGCTAAAATATATTAATGAGACCTGTGAATTTATAAGTGAACAACTTATAAATACACATGTTTCTACTTTAAAAAATACATACATATGGCATTGTTATAAATAAATGACTACCACTGAGATGCTGTAAATTTTTTTTGACAAACATCATAATTTTTTATTCAAAACACATTTCTTATAATTTCTATGTGGGGGCTAGAATTTTTATAAAGTAGCCCAAAGCTCTTTTTATTAAGTGCTTCAATTAAAAGACATAGTCACCAAAAACATTTTTCTGAGATTACTAACAAAATCATTCTACCTTTTAAAAAGCTTTTAAGATAAATGTAGATCATTGGCACTAAAATTTGGTTTTATAGCTTATCACTTTATAATATGCCTGAATTCAAATTGTTTCTGAGCGTATCCTCAATTAGATACCTATAGAGTTTTGAACATCTTTAAGGAAATACAGTGACTGTAAGGAATTTCAGGCTTACACTTGTCACAATATTATTCCAAAGTAATCTCATTTTAAATTAAAATATTATAGACATCTATAATTAGTTAAAATACCTGTATTGATTCTTCTCTCTGATTTTATCACTGTATTTATTATTAAAGTTTGCCAATAAAATTAATCAAATTCTAATTTCTTTAAAATTTTTCTTTACTTAAAATATATATATATGTATGTGTGTATGTGTATAACAACTGAGCCTATAAAAGTAAAATGTTTGAAATAGATTAAAATAGATAATGTAATATTTTTACAGGCTTATAATTATTAATCTGAATGCAAAATAATAGGAAATTATAAAATATATGCATTGCAAAGATTCTTACCCTCCATGTTGTGGGTACAAAGAAATTGTCATTTTGATGCAGACCTAACATCCTACTTATTAGGTGGTGATCTGGCCCCAAAATGTATAACACTCTCCCTGATATTACCCTTAAAGATGCTGGTTTATTGTAGCATCTGTTATTCATCAGGTCTTTAAAATATTTTATAAATATGTTCCATTTTTCTGACAGCACATTTTCTAGGTATGACAAGTCCTATAACATTATTGGCAATAACTGTAGATGAGTGATGTTGAGTACAAGGTTTGTATCCAGATATTCTTGGGTTAGAATTCTGATGCTGCTACTCTGTGAACTTGGGCAAATTACTTCTTTCAGCTTCACTATTTTCATATGAAAAACGAGAATAATAATTACATCCAAGGTTAGCATCAGGATTAAATAAGATTTTATATTGTGTGTACATATGTATACATACATGTATATAAAACATTTATCATTTATTATTGATAAATTGTTCAAAATAAGGCTTCTTATTCTATTCCATGATTGGTATAAACAATCTTACACTTACCTTATTCATATCCTTTATAATATTTTAGACATTTTAATTGCATCCTTTTCTAGGTTAAATACTGAAAAGAGGATGCTATCTCCTCATCCCTCCCAAGTGTAGGGTATGGTAGTATTAGAGTTTGAACATATTGGGTCAAAATCTTGGGGTGAGTTATAAGAATCTACATTTTTACAGACTTCCAAGGTTTTAGTTGTACACACTAGAGTTTGAAGACTACTGCTCCAGAATCTCTGGAGAGTATGACATGTAGACTCATCTGCTTTTAAAATTAGCATCCCAGGAGATTCTTGTACAGGAATCTAAGGTCCTGATCTAAGGTCCTCAGTAACTCTGGAGCCAAGAGTTCTCTCATTAATTAACATTTTTTTGACCTGGAACATACCCATCAAATTCAAAGCTTCCTTTCCAAAATCTAGGCCTTTCTGCTTTTGATATTCTATAGAGCTTCAGCTTACTGGTATGGAATACTTTACAAAGGCTTTACAAGAATAACAATCTCTTGAGGCTTATGGAAATACAGTTTATACTAAACTTTGTGTATATACACTTTGTATATTTCCTTATTCTCTTCCCTCTATTTTGCCATTTTGGTGGGCTCAACTGTTTACACTCACAATACTACAATAAAAACCTTTAACTTTTATGAGGCTCTTATGTATTTGCCACGGAGAAGAAAACTTTAAAATTCTCAAACAAAAAGGACCCTAGCCCCCAAGACAGAAGACAGAGAACAACTTTGTCCAATATGACCATCTCTTTGATCTGTCCTTACTCCTCTGCTTCCTCTGCTCCTTTCCATGATATATCAAGTGCTAGAATTGCTAATTATTGTTTTCCTCTTGGACTTGAATCTTAGAGTTATTTGGGAAATATCATATTTCAAGGTTTTACATTTTTCATCTTCAATATCCTGGCTCTTTCCTACAATGTGTTTAAATAAGCACCAGCCTTCTTGAGGGTTATTGCCCTTTAAAATGCTATCTCCTTTTTATCTCTGATGTCAGCATAGTGTCAGAGTCAGCTTTCCTAAAATTGAATACCAATAATATTCACAAAAAAATGATAGCGTTAATACTGTAATAAATAGTAGTAATTCAACAGCATCATTTAAGTACATAATAAAACAAGGCAGTCACCAGATAAATAATATTTTATGTGAGTGTTTTGTATTTACATTTTATAGCTAGTCTTAATGCATAAAACTGAGCATCTATATAACACAAATTTTATTTTTGTAATATAGCCAGTATAATGTAGATAAATCTCTATTTATAAAAATGAAAATCATAAAGCTTTATGATTTCTCATTTGGTAATGAAGGTCAGAGTAGAACAAAGGAGGTAATGTATTTCTCAGATACTCATGATTTTAAAAGAGCCTTGAAACCATCTAATTTATCTCTCATTTTACAAAGGAGGATTTAAAAAGCAGAAAGAATACGTGACTGAATCAAGGTTACAAAATTAATTAGCAACAATAGATAAACTAAAAGACAAGGCCTCTGAATTCAAAATCTGACTGTTCTTTCTAACCACATCCCACAAGAACAAATTTGGGAAGTAAATCGAGGAAGTTTTACTTATCTGATGTGTGTGAATATAAAACATCCTGGATTTCTAACACATAATGTTACCTTATAGAAAACCACAAATTATTTTAAGTTTTTCACTCAGACTATATCATAATTTTAATTATTTATACCATAAATGAAACTTCACTTGTAGCTTTTATAATAAAAAAAATGAATAAAGAAGAGTTTGGAAAAATAGATGTAAGATGCTTTAACTTTGGAAATGGTGTCATTTACAATAATAATCAGTTGTAATAAGATGATGTCATTGGCATTTAGAAGATTGTACAATTTGTATCGCAGTCTAATATTAAATGTGTTGATATGTGCTACTAGGTGTGTATGTGTAATTCTACATTTATATCTTATTTTTAAGATGAAGGTTATAGATGTTTATATTGCCTTCTCTAGTGGATTTCAGACAGATAAATTACTGATTTTTGTTTTATTTTTTTGTTTCAAACCAATCTGTGCTAGAAAAGCTACATTTAGAGTTCACAGATTCTATTCAATTGTTTTGGAAGTACATATAGAAATCTGCAGGAACAAAGACTTCAGATTTGAAACCAACATATGAGGGAGATGAGAGGAGACTTTTCGGGATAAGTTACAAGGGCAAAGTTTCAGACACAAGATGTATTTACATGTAAAAACCATGTGGCATTGCAGACAGAGGAAAATGCATTTACAGAACATTAAGTATGAGAACTGTAATTTTTGTACAACTAAAGAGAAGGATATAAATGGGGCAGTGTAAGAGTTAAGGCTGGAGAGAGTTAAGGTGACACTCATGTGCTACACCTATTGTTATAAACTTCATCCTGGCAATGAAGATTAGTTGATAGCTTTTAAGCAGGTCAGTGATATGATCAAATATGCAAAGTCTTTCACAGTTCCATAACATACTGCTTTCTCGTATCTCTTTGTCTTTGCTCATATTTCCTCTACTTGGATATCCCATAACCATTCATGTTCAAGTGAACCTGCACTTCTATTTGCCTCCTATGCCCTATCTGGATTTATTTGTGCCTCCATCTGATGTCATGCAGGCAGAGACTTCATTTCACTTGTCTTACATTTCTGGTGCCTACCCAAGAGATTAGGATTTGTGGGAACTTAGTAAATTTTTCTTAAAATAAATGAATAAACAAAGACTCCATGAGTTCTTTATTAATATTCAATAGAGCATGTAAAGATTTTAAAATATATTTAAAATGAAAAAAAATTGTATTTGAGAGTACATTTTTTAATCTAATGTTAAAATTATTAATAAATATAGCCTTAGATTCCATTAAAAATTTTGGGAATTAATTTATAAAAAAAGTATGCTATGCCATGCATCAATCATTTTATTACAGTTTTATCATAAGCTATTTGGAGACAGGGGCTATAATCTTTTATTTTCTATATTGTCATAAATACTGCACAGTAATACTTTATTCATATAACAATTTAATAAATATTTATTCAATTTTATTGAATTTAATAATTATAGATGATCTACATATATTACTAGAGTAAATACCTTTTTTTAATCTTGCAGTTTTGTCTCTTATCTTATGTTTATCAAATCCTAACACAAAATGACACAAAACAAAAAACTATGAACTATTCCTCCTCTCACTCTTAATCTTTAGCTGGTTTACTAAATTGGAATGACAAATGTATAAATAGTTAATTCATATGGCCCTTATTTTGAGAGTCAGTGTTATTTAATTTTATGAATTGAGGTTGCCAATCTGAACAGAATATTACTGAATATTGCCCAAATTCAGAAAGTTGCTTCCATTGTTTTTGGATGTTATTTAATTAGGTTTACATGCCACTGTTGCTGTCTGGGTCAATCTGTAAAGTGTATCACCACTTATATTTTTATGTTCATAATTTTCAAATAGTATCTTCCTTCTAAAGGAAATACTGAAAGCAAACCCTCATAACTCTTCAGTTCTTTCATCAGTTTAATTTGAATGATTAATTTCCCCCCAGAAAACAGCAAATGTCATTATCCTACAGTGAACATGACATTATCCCAGCAGGTAGAATGGATTTTATTCTTTATGGATTTTATTCTTTGCAAGTCCCACTAGATGTTTCACAAAACACTATAAGGTGATCTTTTAGTATCCAAGTCATTGTTTAAAGCGAGGCTACCTCAACTAAATGTCTGTTATCACTGAAAGACTTGTAACCTCAGATTCTGAGAATAGCACTTTCTTTCTGAAGTGGAATACAATTTTACTCAATTAAAAAACTTTTACTATACTGATGATTGTAGGCAATGGCTTATCCAGGAAAATCAGTGATATGTCTTCCAAGTAGGAACTAAGCAAAAAGTGGATTATAAAATCTCATTCATTAAATAATCAATTGAGTTATTTAAAGCACTTCAAACATAATAATCATAATATATTGGCACATATAGGTCAGATCAGATCTATTTTGCACACCACTATCTTCAGTAGTAAACAAAATATATGTTATAAAATAAATTTATGATTATTGAAGGACTTTAATGAAAGTTTAAGTGAAAAAATGGTGATTTGTTCTTATAATTAGCATTGTTAGTGTAGCTAGTAAACAATGGTAATTTTTCTTCCTATAGTTAGCATTGTTAGTGTAGCTAGTAAACAATGGTGATTTTTCTTCAAAACGGTAATTACAATGATTATGAATATGGAACAGACTAGAAGAAAGTGTTATGAAATCTAAGAGTCCTAGTACTTGTTAACTTGGGGTTTGAGGAATTGCTTAGCCAAGTCAAGTATCCTATTTTGGCCTCAGATTTATGGACTGTAAAAATAAATGTAATTATGTAAAAGTCACAATGTCATTGTTAAGATTAGAAATTATGTATATAAAATAGCTGGCATGGTGGCCGGCCCTATAGTACATGCTCAACAAAATACCAATCATCCTTAACTCCTCTTCAGAATAACCTAGCATGAATGAAGCTCTCATTTAAAATTTATTTAAACTTTATTTGACTCTTGAGACTCTGTAACTATTCATTATATAGAAGTATTCTATAGCTTTCTTCCAAGAAAGAGCCCTTAGCCATTTTTATCAGGTTCAGGTATATATACTCATTCCTTACCAAGGAACGACTAGTTCCAGGATCCCAGTGGATAACAAAATCCTCTGATGCTCAAGTCCCTGATACAAAATGATGTAGTATTTTATATAATGTAGTATTGTATATAATCTACACACATCCTCCCTTATGCTTTAAATCATCTGTAGATTCCTTATAATACCTAATAAAATGTAAATGTTACGTAAATAGCTGGTATACTGTATTGTTTAGAGAATAATGACAAGAAAAAGGTCTATACATGTTCAGTACAGACACAATTTTTCTTTCCAAATATTTTTGATCTATGGTTGGTTTAATGAACTGATGTGGAGCCCATCAGGGCCAATTGTACATCGATTGGCTTTCTGGGCATGTTAATTATGACCACATCCAATAAAATATGTCTAAAATTAAACTCATCTACTCACCCAAGTCACACACACCATCTGGACATCATTGCTACCAAGTCACCTTAGACAAAATCCTGGGAGATATTTTCTTGACAATTCCATCTATCCATTCTTCTTAACATACATACCCAGTTCAAGCCATCAGCAGCATTCCCCCTAGACTCTTCCAGTGGTGGTGTTCTACCTGATTTCTCTGTCTTTAGCTTTGTCCCACTGAAATGTTTTCCATAGGGAAATCAGAGTGTTTTCCCCAAAATTGATATTTTCTCAGATGACTTTCTAATTTAAAGTCCTCCCAGAATTCCTTTCATTGATTGGATAAGTCCAAGCCTTGTAACAAAACAGATTAAATTTTCTGTGAAATAGCCTTTAAATTTCCACCCCCTCATTTAATCTGTTTATGCACTAGTAACACTGACTGACTTGTAATTATCCCTAAACACCAAGCTCTTTCTGATCTCTGAGGCTATGAAAATAATGCCACATATTTTTGTCAGCTGGTTAGCCACCACTCATTCTACTAAACTTATTGTGTAATAGGAGGATTTCTTAGTACTCCCTCACTATAAGTACCCTCATCGTTGTCCCAGAAAGCCCAGAATTTACCTTAATTCAAAATTATCATGTTAAACTGAATTCAATTATTTATACTCTTCTTTCTGTTTTCTATTGTATGTTTTTTTCCTGCAAATAACAGTACTATGTTTATCTTTGTATTCTAAAATGTGAAAAATGATAGTTATATAATAAATAGTTTGTTGAACTGAAGGAAGATTTTACTATTACAGGCATATGAAAGAAATGTGGCCTTAGAGAAATCTGAGGAAATAGCTGTCCAGTCTCAGAGGAGATGAAAACCAATTTCAAAAGTTTGAATGTAGCTGTGATCCTCAAAGACAGAGAGGAGACTGGTGCAGTGACTAGGCTGGAGTAAAGGAAGCCAAGTCGAGTAGGAGATGAGGTTAATATGAATTGGTGACAAGAGGGAGTGTCCTATGTCAGGTGACAGCCAGCAAACCACTCTGGGCCCCACTGGCTTTTTTAATGAGTCTTCCTTTTACCAGAGTGACTTATGAAAGCCCTGGAGAGCTCAAGTAAAGGAATGAGGTGTTCACTTTGGCTACTGTGTTGAGAAAAGATTGAAGGGGACACAGACACAAGTCCAATTAGAAAATGTTTTCAACACACTGGACTAGAAAGTACAGTAGCTTGGACTGAAATATTAATAACCAAAGTGTCAGGAGCAGTTGTTTTCTGAATCCATTTTGAAGGTAGTCCACAGAGGAGTTGCTCAAGGTTAAGTTTGAAGTTTGACAGAAAGAGGGACATTGAGGATGGAAGTAAGGGTGTTTGGTCAGAGCGGCTGCAAGATCGGAGATGACTTAAACTGCATATTGGATATGAAGTTAACAAGAACTTTGACAGGAGTACTATCGAAGTAAATTTCAGGCAGGTAGGAACTAAACTCTTCCAAATGTGACCTGCCGATCTGTAGATGGCAATAGGGTGTGAGGTTAGAAAGAAGAGGAGATAACACAGGAGGGACCTGTCATCTGTACAGCAAGGTAAGTAATGGGTATTACATTTTGTTCAAACCTGAGATTGAAAGGAAGATCTCCTATTAAGGAGGAGGAGGGAAAATAGTCTAGAATTATCAATGAGAAACTAGGAATTCACTCACCATATTTCTATGATTAATGGTAAGAGTTGTGAAGAGAGAAAACTGTCCCATGTGGGTATGCTACCAGGAAAACAGTGGCCTTTTGGGAGAGATTTATAAACATGCGAATGATCTTCTCTCTAAGGTTTAGTTACAATTATCCTGTCAAGCTGCCTGGACCTGGTGTAGTTTTGAGTCCTTTGAGAACTTTCTATATTTCCTCTGTGGGATTAGTCTCTTAAGATTTTCTAGCTTTGGGGGATCAGTTTTCGTAAACTGTATTTTTAAAATATCCATTCATGTTTTCAAATTGTGCATATTAAAGCAAAGTTGTCCCTGATATATTTTTTTTAATTTCTTCTATGTCTAAGTTATTTCCCCCTTAGAATTTATTATATCAGTCTGTATTTTCTTCCTTTTTTTTCTTGATAAAATGGATAAAACTTGTGGTTTTTGTTTGTTTCTCTTATGAAGTTTTATGACAACTATATAAAATCTTGATAAGATTTCTCAAAAAGAAAAATACACAATAATTTCATTAAATAAAATGTCAATAGACATATTTCAGCAGTTTATTTCAAGAGTAAAACATCATGGCATAGTGGGATTTATATCAGTAATGCAAAATAAATTTATTTTAGAAACTGTATTAGATCAATAATCATAACATTAGCTCAAGAAGAAAAGTCATTACTACCTTTATATAATAATATTTATTTGACCTGAAAAAGCCACCATTCTTATTTTTAAAGCCAATATAAAAGGAATAGATGAATACTTTCTTAACATAATAATATATTAGTTTTTAAAACGATAAAACAATCTAACGGATAAAAATGGAGGCACTCTCATTCAAGTCAAAAGCAAGACAAACATCTTTACTGGAAGTTAAAGAAAAGAAAGTAAATGAAAACAAAAATATAAAATTATCACTATTTTTAAAACATATTTTTGAATAATATAGGAGAATCAACTGGAAATTACAAAAACATAACAGAATTAAATAAGAAAGTGAGTTAAAAATTAATCTAAAGAGATTAATACCTTTTATTTATGCAAACACCAGCCCATTCAAAGATATAAGGAAGAAAGGAATCTAATTAATAAAAACAAAAGATATTGAAAGAGACCAAGAAAAAAATGTACAGAACTTGTGTAAATAAAATTAAAAAAAAAAAACAACCAAAAAAACAACTAAAGGACACAAAAGAAAGCATGTATAAATTAAGATTCAAAAAATTCTTGGACGGAAAGATTTAAGATCAAAGTGTATTATATAATCCTAAGTAATTAATTTGTAAATTAAATGTATTGCTAATAAAAAATATAGATTAAAAAAACAACAAAAAACTCACTGAACTAGCTCATTTAAAGTCAAAGAGAAAAATTAACAGAAGAAGTATCCAGGAAAATTTTGGAGGGAAAAGCATTAAGGTAAGTTGATACCACCAGAGGATATAGCATAGTATGCAACTTTAACAATTAAAATTGTATGATAATAGCTCATAAAAAGATAAGTAAATAATGGAATTGAATAGAAACTCTAGAACAACATATAAATACATAAAATATGATAGAATAAATGTAGCACCTCAATTAGTGAGGAAAAGATGAATTATCCAATAATTTGTGTGGGGAACGCAAGGTATTTGAGAAAAATGTGGTTGCATTAATATCTCCTACTGTACACTAGGATAAATCCCAAATGCAACAAAGGTTTAAATATACAGTATGGGTCTATAAAAGCTCTAACAGAAAATGTAGAATAATTATAATCTGAGTTTAACATACTATGAGTAAAAATTATGAAAACCGACTTCACAGAAAAAGTAATAGAATTTGGCTCTTAAACATAGGAAATATACTAAACTTACTCAAAATCAAATGGATAAAAATTAGATACTATTTCTTACCTATCAGATTGGCAAAAAATCCAAATGTTTGATATCACACATGCATGGGGATATTGTGTAGAATTTTCCATTCTCAGACTTTGCAGTTGGAATTACAAATTGTTATAAGCTTTATAGAAGGCAATTTGGTAGTGATCTATACAACTTAAAGTTGCATATACTTTTTAATCTCACTTCGGCTAATTTACTCTATTGATATTGTATACATTTAAAGTGATGCATGGTCTATGTTATATCTCCATTGTTATTAAAAGAAAAAGATTGAAATTTAAAAGTTCATCAATAATGGACTTCTTCCACAGCGTAATATATAGCTGTAAATAAGACTTGAGGAAGTTATCCAGTATTCATATGGAAAGAACACCAAGACATATTGTGAAGGGCAACAAAAACAGCAAAGTGCTTGTATTTATATCATTCATATTTTCTTGAAATATACACTGACAGTCTGGAAATAAACAATAAATTAATAAAAGGGATATTTCAAGCAGAAGCTTAGAGAGATGAAATTATAATAGTAGGAAGCCTGTCTGGGTGCAGTGACTCATGCCTGTCATCCTAGCACTCAGGGAGGCCAAAGCAGGAGGATTGCTTGAGCGCAGAAGCTCAAGATCAGCCTGAGCAAGAGCAAGACTCTGTTGCTACTAAAAATAGAAAAAAATTAGCCAGGTGTGGTGGTGCACACCTGTAATCTCAGCTGCTCAGAAGGCTGCGGCAGGAGGATCGCTTAAGCCTAGAAATTTGAGGTTGCAGTGAGCTACAATGAGGCCACTGCACTCTAGTTGTGACCACAGAGTGAGACCCAGTCTCAACAACAACAAAATAGGGAGTCTTTGAACTTTCTCTCTCTCTTTTTCTCTTTTTATGGGTATGTACATATAAACATGCGTGTATGTATGTATGCATATGCTACATGTATATTATTTTACCTATATATTTTATAATTAGCCATACACTGAGAGGTGGCTTTAAAACCCTGGGACATTACATGCCACTGATAACTTTTGTGAATTTCTTTGAAGAAAAGAGCCTTTCTCTGTCTGAAGTCTTGTTTTTCACTAATAAATTGGAAACATGCCTCTGATATTTCCCAGTTCCCCCACTAAAATAGAGACCTGCATCCTTCTGCATCTGTGAAATCATAGTTAATTATTTTGTGGTTTAATCTTGTCTGTATTGTCCTTTTCCCACTATTTAACCAAATCAAAATATGCAGTTCCTGCAAATCTGGTCTCTCTGATTTTCTGATCTAATTTAGATGTTTATAGGATAAAAGAATGCTTGCTGCTCTTCTTAAATTTAATTACGGGATTAAATGGGAGTGATGAAAAGACCGCACTGGTTCTAACATAAATTACCTTCTCTCTGCAGGAGGAGCATTATCCGCTGCTTGGACTGTGAGCGCGTAAGTCCGCCCGACTATCAATTCCACCCCCGGAGCGATGGTGATAAGCCCTGTTGTTTTATTGATGATGAAGTCTCCCTGAGCCCCAACCAGGATTTCATATGTGATCTCCCCATTTGACCCTTCGTCTGCGTCGACTGCAGTGAGCTGGAATTGAAAATCACAACATAAATCCTCTTGGGACTCAACTTTTCACCATCACGTTGTTATTTCCCCCAACAAAAGGAGCTAGCTTTCAAAGATAAAACATAAGTAAAGAAAGTTGTCTTGACATATATACCCTTGTTTTCCTGAATTGAGGCTACTGTGTTGTTATGATAATGAAGCATTCACAGCAAGAAGGATGTTTCCTTTTCTTTTCTTGTGAGAGTGATAAGGAAAAAAAAATTTGGATCTTGAAGTCTATCTTTATTTTAATTTAATAGAGGAAAATAAAAGGAAAACCATAACAAAAAATCTAATATCCCTATAGGAAATTTAATTTTTTTCCCCTATCTTACCTAGTGTTCTTGACACATAAATTCATATTATTACAGACTGAGATCTGGAAAAAATGAAATAGAAGTTTCTCTTTATTACTCTCATCCTTTCTTTTGCTTTCATTTTTTTCATTAATAATGTTCTCCTTCCTGTCTCCCAGAGACTTTCCTGTCTTTTTGTCTTCTTTATTTACACTTTCTCTAAGAAAGGTTCCTATCTTGTTCACACTGACTTATAAAGGACGGATAAGGCCTAGAGTATTACCCTTTCAAAATCAAATGAATACATCTCTAACTGTTGAATATTTAATGTAGCCCAAGAATTGTTGTTGTTTTTTTTCTTTTGAGGAAAGGGAATCTATTCAGAACCCTTGAAATTATATTGCATTAATACCTGTAAAGCTAATTTACACATATTTATAATCTTTTTGAAGCACCTAGTATCTAATAAAGACTATATATGAATTATTATATGTGAAAAGAGAACGATTCATTAATTTCATAAAGCAGCATTAAGGTAATAGTGATTTGTTATATTAAAGAATTCTCCTTGACTTCCTGATAAATATAAATTTACTTAAAGGGGAAGAAAAATAAAAATAGATTCTAGTAGGAAATTTTATAGTATATGCATTCACAGTAATTTCTGTTTTTATCATTCCAAAAGTGATGGATGAAAGACAGAGAAGTGGCCCCAAGAAATGTAAACAAAGAACTTTATACATCCTATCATGCTCAAGGACTTATATTACGCATATTCTATTTCTACTTTTATTATAGGCTACATTTAGAGTGATAATGTGCACGGAAATAGCAGCAGCAGAAATAATTGAGAAGAAAAAAAGAAAATTGAGAGACTGGCATTGATGCAGCTAAGTCCTGAGATTGGGTATTTGAGGGTGGACAGATGTGGTTGCCAGAAGGAAAGGCATTTCATGAAATGATTCTGGGACTTATATGAGCATGACAGGCATACTCCTAAAGGCAAAGGAGAAGAAAACTATTTGCAGAAACAGTCAAAATGAATGATGTATATTTATGGAGAAGTATTCAAGCCAGACAAACTAATTCTCTCTTGTGTGCGGATAAAATTAGAAAATTAGAGGATAGGGGTAGCAGAGGAGATATCAATTTGATTATAGTAAATCATTTAAACAAAATCTCTCAGGAATTCTTAATTAAAATTTAGCTCAAATTGGATTCAATATTAACATTCTTCCTGGGACATAAATTGGCTAAAGGAATTTAATGATAAATGGCAATGCATCAAGCTAAGAAGAGACATTAAGGAGTGAGCTTCAGGGATATAGGTATTATGGCTGGTCTTATTTAACATTTTCATAAATGATTCTGGAAGGGAGGATAAGCCAGATGATAATTAAATTGAGAAAGGCACCCACCTGGGAGGTGCTATAAATACCAAACAGTACTGGAAAGCATAGGAGACAGAATCACCCCCAAACCACAGAGCCAGTCAATCACAGATAAGCTAACATATTGAGGGACCACAACTACCTACACAGAAACTATTATGGGTAGAAAGTTTAACAAGTAAGGCAAAAATGAATTCTATGTTTAGGTTAAATAGTTTTATACTGTTTTTCACTCTCTTAGTACTAAATAATAAAATAGTAGGCTAGGAATCAACATAACTTTGTTTACACATATGCTAACAAAAATATTTGGAAGAAATAATTGGTGATCCAAAATTAGAAAAGGGAGCTGAGACACTGACTCTGAACAGCCAAACAATAATGATGCCTTCCATGTAAGACCCTGAAGACTCAAGACATTTATTAAACCTCAATGATACTATGCAGTAAGTAGCCCTTCTTGAAGTATATTATACGATACTAAGAAGAGCTCTAGATGCTGATTTTGCAGCTAAATTATAGTGGGAATTTAATTCAATTACAGCTCAATGACTATGTGACCAGTGACCAGTATCTATGAGTTGGAAGTATATGAAACTTATTCCCTTATTCCCCCTTAATCTAGGGGGGGAAATCTGCCTAAATCTGCCCAAAAGAGCATGGAGGAATGATTGATTTACACGGGAAAAGGCAAAGTGTTGCTTACAAATTTCAGATGAGAGTAAAATTAAATCTATGGCTTTTAATTGTTGATTTAAATGTGATATCTAAATGGTAAGAAACACTGAGCTATTGTTTATATTAATATATTTCTTTTCCACGATGCATTATGGTTCTTTTCAGGAAGTCTAATCTTACCCTGCCATAATCCCTTCCCCTCAGTGTTTCAACATGCTCATCTTCCAAATGTTCCCTGCCATCTCCTACCTTCCCCCACTCAAAAACAAAACAAAACAAAACAATCTGATTTGCTCTTTCTGTTCCCTTTTAATTTCTGGCTGCAATTTACTTTTCTCTTCAATTTCCCTTTTCTAGTTCTTAGAAAATGAGAAATATAGCTTTATATAAAATGAAAAAGGTAAAGAATATTGAATTATACATAAGTGGAACATAAACATTCAAATTATAGCCTTAATGACACAAGGATAGGGTATAAGACATAGTTGACACAAAAATAATCCCCAAACTATAAACTGCAATAATGGAGTGTACACATAGGATTTCATATGAATAAACACATTTTCACTAGAAACAAGTTGTGGCTTCATTGATAATGAATAAGCGTGTTGACCATTAGTGTTTTTGCCTCCTGGGCCCTTGCTTCTAGTAAAAGCCCTTCATTTTCCTTTGGGAAGCCACATTCCTTTCACAGTCCATGTTTTGGTGGGGCTGAAACTTAGCTCCAGTGATAGCAGTGAGACTCAGGTGTGGACACTGTTTGGTTCAAGAATTGGCAAGTTATTCAAGTTGGTATACTCAGGGTAACTCTTAAAACTGCTGGGAAGGGTGGCTTTTATTTTCTTTGGGTTAAACTAATACATTTACATGCAGAGTTTCTGCTGGTTTTCTTACCTGCATTGAGTCTACCTGAGACTGAGACCTACATAGAAAAAGACAGTGCCAGGAAAAAGCAAAGAATATCATTGATGACAAGATTTCTATTGTCATCTGAATCCAAATATACCACTGGACTTTCCTGATATATAAAAATGTATATATTTTTAAAAAGTTAATTTAATTTCAAGTTATGGCTCTTAATCATAAGAATCCTAAATATTATAGAAAAAGCATTTTATGATTAACTACTATTCTTGGTTTGCTTTAAGACTATTCTTCTTGGATCGTTGTGCTTGAGATTTTGGTATGTGGTACCATGTGATCATTAATATATCAAATAGTCTTTGACTAATGTATGATTATTCATTAAAATGGGCAAAGATCTTGCTATGAAAGTGGTAGACTTGTCCTTGCATAGAAATCAGAATGAGCTATTTAATAAGCAATAAAAATATAGTTAAATAACAAGTAAATATTTCCCTTTAATAATTGTTGAACTTTTAAATAAAGCAATTATCAGAATTTTAACATTAAGCTCTTTTTAAAATACGTAGTTTTTAGAATATCGTTTTAAATCTCTTTTTTATCCAGATTGATGATTTAAACCAAGCAGACAAAAGAAAAGAAAAAGCCACTTACAAATTTTGTGATATTTGGAACTAGATAAGATTTTGAAAGCTCAAGTTTGGTTCTTTTTACAATGACGTTAAATTTGGAATGTGAACTCTATGTTGATAGTATGCAAAAACATGTAAATCTGAGTTTACAGAAGACTAGAAAATTCTGCCTTCTTTCCACACAAGCAGAGTTATAGAAGTAAGCTAGGTGAAACTTCTTGGCTGTAATCATAAAAACAAAATAAAATTCTAAGCATGACTTAAGGAAAATAATGTTCTTGGAAAAAAAACTTTCAAAATAATTAATGAGCGCCTACAGTAGTTCCAGGCAATGTACTAAAAGCTAAGTGTAAGTTAAACTTGGTAAATAAATCTGGGCTCTACTTTTTTTTTTTTTTTTTTTCATTTACTGTCAGATGAGGGAGATTTTTACTGACAAAAAGTAAATCCATATTGACAAGTTGTGACAAGCACTATTAAAAATGAACACAGGGAACAATGAGTGGGTGATAGAATAAATATTAAAGTCCTTTGACATAGACTGCATTTAAGATGGGATCTGAAAGATTAGAACATAACTGAAGAATATGGATTAATAACAGTACTTGGAAAAGAGAAAGGCCTGTGTGAGGACCCTGAGATCAAGGGAATGAAGTACTGCTCGCTCTCAGGGAAGCTAATGAAGTACTGCATCCCATGATGAACGGGGAAAAATCTAGCATGTGATGATGTTGCAGAAATACATAGAGGCAAAATGAAGAATTATTTTGTGAGCTATGATAACAGTTTGAAAATCACTACATCAGACAACTAAATAATGAAAGCATAAACTTATATTTGGTATTTAACATGTATAGTAGTCTCTGCACTTTTTTCCTTCTTTGTTATTTCATATTTTGTTTCGAGGGCAGGAAAAGCTAAGAACAGTGTTATGATTTTAGATAAGAAGGTCAAAAAAGAGTACAGGTGAATCCTTTTAATGGTTCTTATGCATAATAAAAATTATGATTGAACTCTGCTGGTCTCCAAGATATGGAATGAAACATTTCACACCTGACTTAGATGACAAAATAGATTTGGAGGCAGAAAGGTTTTGATCAACAGTATAAATACTAATCAAACAATAAAAAATGAAACCATCTTATTTTCTATTGTACACATTGCCTTCTGCTGTTATGGAAAAGGACTTCCTGATGTATACAGGCACAAATCTAGGATTCTTTATGATCAAAACTGTTCTGTTCTAGAGACCTCATCACTTAAATATTTGTTTCAATCTAGTGCTTTTTTATTACAGGGAGATAGTCTATTACTAAGGGATTTCTTTGTATTCTTTCAATGTATTTCACCTAGACAGTCTACATAGTGAGAGATAGTACTAGGTAGGGATTTCTTTAAGAAATATTCATTGAGGAGGTACCCTCTGCCCTTTCCAATATCTCAGATGGTGTCTCAAGCCTTGTTTAATTTTTAGCTACAGTAGAAAAAAGATTCCACTGTGTTTCTAGACATTAACTTCTGCTTCCTAGAATTTCATGCTGATTCCTTTTATTTTATATTTTGCATTTAATAAGATACATTTATTCTTTTGTTAATCTGCCTTTGCAACTATAAGCAACACTGTCCTTCAAGCCTTTTATAACAAGTTGCAGAATTACTTTTATGTTAAACAATTTGTGATATTCTAATTTTTTTCAGACAGTAGGTCCTTTGATTATTTTAATTCAACAAAGGAAGAATTAGTACACCAACACATTACTGTCTAATATTTTTATTAGTTATATAGTTTACTGCACATTATAAAATTTATCATCATAAACTGAATATATTTGTACAAAAGTGACATAAAAACTTATGGAATTTTCCTTCTATAAAACAAATTATAATCCATAACTTATAATTGATGTATGAAAATTTTAATTTAGATTATTTGATTAAAAAACTCATCATTTTCCCCCTGTTGGTGTTTATTTATTTTATTTGCTTCCCTTCCACTTCATCATGGCACTCCTTATTTTCAAATTCTGTCCCTTTGTGATACTATACATGTAGCCCCATCTGACTGAAATTACTCTTTTAAAATGGCAAAGAGGGCTGGATTGGAGGGAGGACCTCCAACTATGGTGACTTCACTAGGTAGATAAATCTTTCTTCAAAAAATGAGGGAAAATCTAAGCAAAATTGCTTAAAAAAACCCATTTAGAACTCTGGAGATTCATTGATGCAAACAAATAGAGAGAGATTATTTGTGAAGAACTGCTACAACTTTAGGTAAGAAAAACAAGAATCAATGGCATTCTTGTTTGGGTCTCACCCCATCCCCTACCATACCACCCCAAAGCCCATGTGACATGTAAGGTTTATAAGGGTAGTGTTGGCCATGGAAAGCAGCATATTTGCTTCAAGAGAAGACAGACTCAGTTTGGCACTAAGTTAGTAAAGGAAAAAAGCATAATAGAAATTGAATGGGGAACAACCTTGGCTCTGACAATATGAGTTGCAGTCCCATTGGAAGTAAACTTCAAGCAAGACAGAAATTTAGTGCAAAGAGCCAGAAAATGAGAATCCAATGGAAAAGTGAGATAAGTTACCCACATCACTCCAAAATGACAAACATCGTCAGAGAAGACAGGAGAAGACCCAGGGTAATGTCAGGGCAAAGAAAGTGCTGAGAACTACCTGAACTTTCAATGCCTTTCTCAACTCAAACTCAAATCTGTTGGCAGAGGTTGAAAGCCTTATGTGCTTGAGGCATTTTGTGCAAAACTTGGTCCAAATAACTGGCTGACCTTAAGTTATGCAAAAGGAGGAGCAGCTCATAAAATGCCAGGTTAAAAATTAAAAAAAAAAATGAATGAAAGCAAAAACTATGCAAAGACATTAGGAGCTGCACACTGAAGAATAATAGATTCAACAGATGAAGTCCAGACATGTTATTAAAAAAAGAAAAAAATCCTCGGGGTCAAAATTCAAAATCCATAGTTACTATAATGCCTTGTTAAAACAAATAAACAAACAGTAAATCTAGATATCGTTAAAAAGAAAGTTGTTCTGACTCTAAAATAGTAAGGAAGACTTTATTCAGGAATAATGTGATATGCATCAAGGCTTCTACAGTAAGGGAGAAAGATTTTGCTTCACTCCACTTCATATACAGCTGGGAACTTATAGCCAAGGAGCAGGGTGAGAGGGTCAGCAGACAGAAAATTACTAAGATATGACATCAAGAGTAGAAAGATTCTTGCTAAACTATCTAAACAGAATTATTGCTAAAGGCAGGCCAGGGCAATCAGACATCAAATGTGAAGGAGGAGAAATTTAATCAGATATCAAGGGTGGGAGATTCTTTCTAATCTGATTTAACAGGAGTCTTGCTAAAACAAGGTTAGACTGGCCAAAGATAGGGCCCAAGGATGAGGTTTAGTTGAAAAGAGGGTCAGAGGAGCCTAACAATAACAATCAGTAGGAAAGATGATGTTGTTGACATTTAGAGGATTGTACAGTTTGGTCAAGGAGAGAGTCTTTGTCAAGATCAAAGAATTTCATTATCTCACATACTGTAAACACAAAAAGGGGCACACATCTAGACACATCACAGTCAAATTGCTGAGACAAGGAGAATATCCTGAAAGCACTGGGAATAAAGGAAACAAAATATGATTCATGGCTGATTTCTTATCACAAACAGTAGAGGCCAGGAGGCACAGGCATAATATATTCAAAGTTCTGGAGAAAATAACAATCACCTGCCAACCAATATATGAGTACTTTATCCAGCAAAACTATCATTCTATTAAAGGTAAAATAAAGGCATTCAAACAATTTACATAATATATCATATCTGTAAAATAGAGAACCACATGATAATCTCAATAAATACAGAAAAAGCAATTGACAAAACTCAATATCCATTTATGATAAAAACTCTTAAGCTAAGAACTAAAGGGGGCTTCTTCAACCTGATAAAAAGCATCTATAAACAAATCTATAGCTATCATTACACTTAATGGTGAAAGGCTGAACACTTTCTCCCTAAGATAAGGAATAAGAAAAGAATGTTCTCATCACTCTATTCAACACCATCCTGAATGTTCCAGTCAGTGCAGTAAAGCACATTAAAGGAACAAATTTAAAAAATGGCATCAGATTGGAAAAGAACAGGTAAACCTACATTTCTTTGCAGAAGACATGATCGTCTATGTAGAAAATATTAATACTAAGGTAACTAAAAGAAATAATTAGAACTAAAACATGACTAACACGTGAAACAAAATCTAATTGTACTATGTAATAGCATGGCACAGTCCAAAAATAAAATCAGTTTCAGCAACATCAAAATGACAAAATTATCTAGGAATAAATTTAAAGAAAGTGGTGCAAGACTTGTACACCAAAATCTACAACATTGCCAAGAGAAATTTGAAAGTATGTTTAAAAAATTTATGTTTATTGATTGAAAGACATGATTTGGTTAAGAAGGAAATTCTTCATAATTGATTTGATTTATAGATTCAATGTAACAACTATCAAAAAAGCATCAGGGTTTTTCATAGGATTATCAAGTTCATCCTAAAATTTATATGGAAACATAGGGATATAGAATAGCCACAGTACTTTTAGAAAAGGAAAGTGATAAAGAAAGACATACATTATCTGATTTCAAAACTTACTTCAGGTTGAACATTCCTAATCTGAAATCTGAAATGTTCCAAAATCTGAAAGTTTTTGAGTGTCAACATGATGCCACAACTGTAAAATCCAACACTCAATATATGAAGGCTGCAAAACACAGTCAAAACTTTGTTTTATACACAAAACTATTAAAAAATTTTGTCTATAATTACCTTCAGTCTTTGTGTATAAGGTGTAAATAAAATAAATAAATTTCATGTTTAAACTTTCGTCCCATGCCCAAGATATTTTATTTTTATATGTGAAAATATTCAAAAATTCCCAAAAATCTGAAATCCAAAATTCTTTTTGTTCCAAGCATTTCAGATAAGGATGCTCAACCTATACAAACCTACAGTAATCAGAACAATGTGGTTTTGTCATAAGGTGGACATATAGATTAATGAAACAGAAGCCTGGATATAGCCCTTTATATTTATGGATAAGTGATTTTCAACAAAGATGCCAAGGCAATTCAATGGGAGAAAAGACAGATTTACAATAACTGCTCATGGGAAAATGAGATACCTGTATGTAAAAAATAAATACAGCAGTCTATCCTTATCCACAAAGGATACATTCCAAGACCCCCAGCGAATGTCTGAAACTACAGGTAGTACCAAACCCAATTGCCATTAGTTGGAACATGTTTCTGTTTCTGTCTTCCACTCACAAATTTAATGCCTTTTCCATCTTAATTAGGCACTTATGCACTGTGGCTGTAACTTGCATTTTGAGGTATAACAGCAAAAGGAGCGTGATTTTCTTTCCCTTTCTTCACAATTTCATGGATAGAAGATTTGTTCTTAATGGTAAATCTCAGCAAACTTACCATGATTTTTTGTCTTTGCTTATTAAGCCAAGAACTTTCACCTTTTCACTTAAAGGAGGCACTTTACTGCTTCTCTTTGACATATCTGAATTGCCAGCATCACTACTCTTGTTCTTTGGGATCATTATTAAGTAAAATAATGGCTACTTGAATGTGAGCACTGCCATACTGCTGCAGTCGAGTGGTAAAGAGAAGGCCACAAAGTGACTCACAGGCAGGTAGCATATACAACATGGAGACTCTGGATAGTAAGGATAATTCACTTCCCTGGCTATATGGATCAGTACAATATGAGATTTTGTTACACTACTCAGAACAGAGCGCAATTTAAAATGTAGGAAGTGTTGATTTCTGGAATTTTCCATTTACCACTTGAATGAAAGTAACTGAAACCATGGAAAGCAAAACTATGGATAAGGAGAGACTACCGTGAAAATAAAAATGAACTAAGACCTTTACCCCACAGCAAATATAAAATTAGCTCAAAATGAATCACAGACCTAAATGTGAAAGCTAAAACTATGAAACTAGCAGAAGATAATATAGGAGAAAATCTTTTTAACTTAGGTTGCAAAAGTTTCTTAGATATACTAAGAAGACAAGCAATGCAAACTTTAAAAATGGGTGAAAGATTTGAATAGATTTTTTACCAAAGAAGATCTACATATAAGTAATAAGCACATGAAGGTATCTCCACATAATTAGTAATTAAGAAAATGCAAATTAAAACCACAATGAGATACTGCTAGGCACCTGCTATTATGGCTTTAATAAAGAAACTGACAATATTAAGTGTCATGAGGACGTGGTAGATGTGTAAAATGGTGCAGCCACTATAGAAAGCAGTTGCACAGTTTCTTAAAAGAATAAATACGGATATATTTACTATAAGACCTAGTAATTCTACTTATGTATCCATAAATAACTAATAGAAATAAAAATATTTGTCTATAAAGAGACTTATACAGAATATTCATAGCCATATTACTACAAAACTGGAAATAGCTCTAAGGTCCATCAACTGGTGAGTGGATAAGCAAAATGTGGTGCTTTTATACAATGCAATACTACTCAGTAATTCAAAGAAAAAGAAATATAGTCTTGATGTATGCTACAGCATAAATGAACAACATAAACATTGTGCTATGTAAAAAGTATAATGGCACAATGTAAAAAAGCCAAATAAAACTAGGAAACTATATACTATATGAATCCATATTTTTAGAATTCCTAGACAAAACAAATTTTTGGAGACAGAAATCAGACCAATGGTTGTCTGGAGTTGGAGATGATAGTGAGTACTGACTGCAAGCAATCATGAGAAGACTTTTGGGGTGATGGAAATGTATAGGACTAGATTGTGGTAATTAATTCATAACTGTCAGAATTTACTAAAAATCATTGAAATGTACATTGTAATGTGTATAAAGAAATGTAAATTATACTTCAGTAGAACTCTCAAAAATTACAAACAAAATTTTACCCACACATATAGTCTTTTTAATCATTATCCATTTTGCCTTTACAACTACATTAATAGGATGCTATTCAGGCTAATTTTTCATATATTGTTTCATTATTTGATTCATTTTTCTCTATTCTTCCTCCTTTACTACACACTTTTGAAAATGTAGATCTTGGCTATTTCTTTATGTCTTTATCTTTTATACCTTTATATCTTCCTCTAATTTCAGAGACTTGACTATAAACTTTTATGCCAGTTCATTCCACCTTTTTAAATCTATTCCTTCTTTCTCTAAATGGACAAAGAAGAAAGTACTAGCTAGCATGGAAGAATCAGATCCTTGTATGAAAAATAAAATAAATTCAGCAAATCCTACCCTGTAAGCCTGAATTTGCATTCACTAATAAACAGAAAACAAAGTGAAATTGTAGAATATGAAATGAGGAACACACAAGGATTTCAAGAAAAAGCACTTTCATATTTTCTTCTGAGAGAACATTTGAGAGCAAGAGTATAACTCTCTTAACTGCTTCTCTCAGGTGTAATAAACTTCACCTAGAAGTTGAATATGTGCAATCTACAATCCTCTGACACATTACTATCATATGCACACAGTACACTGGATGCAATTAAAGTATATGTTGTACATATGGGTCTTGTGTCAGCTTAATCAACACTAGATAAAGAACTAAGAGGGATTTGGGAACTTGAAAACTTGAAGTTGATTTGATGAATCAATTAGAGATGGTTTCAAGGCAAATTTGTTAACCCAAATAAGCAAATTAGGGAATATTCTTTTTCAGTAACCTGGTATTACTCAGGAATGACTTTCTAATAATGATTATGATGGAATCAGATGCATTTAAAGGGTTGTGGTTGCCTCTACTGGAGGATCAAGTCAGAGGGGAATATTTGTGGAAACTATGGTTAATCTAAATCAAGATGTCACTTGTAATTATGGGCATCATGAATGTTCTCTCATCGTAATAGTTCTATGAGCTAGAAAACAAATTTATCTTCTCTATTGTACCTTTGGTGAAGTTGGGACAGCTTATAGATCAGCAATGTATTATCTCATGGAAGATAAATGGCTGGTGTGCTACAATGACACCCAGAAGCTTTTGCTAGTGAAAGTTTATGTCTATAGTAGGGTGTAAGGTTATGCTGTCACACCAGATGAAACCCAGAAGTGTCTGAGAAATAGTCTATAATGACTACTGTGGTAATGGAAAATATATGATATATGGGAAAAAGCTGTTTTTGCTGGGAAAGTTGAGGAAATAATATGGTAATATTAATTAGAGTGTATTGTGTTTAAATATTTAATTTCTGCCTCAGCTCTATGATATAATAACAAATTTTCACTTTACTTATGCAGTTAGATAAAAGTGAAACTTAAGTAGATCTTGGTCTCTAGGACAGGAACGTTATTTGGACAGGCAACCTAAAATTCACAAGCTAGGTAATATCCATGTAGAAAGATTCACCAGAGAATGGATTTAGTTTACATTTGGAAAATTTACATACGCAGTTGAATGTTTCTATCAACACTTGTACCAAGAGACAAGTAATAGAAGATAAGTGGAATAAATTGTCTTTCAAATGTTAAGGAAGTAGACAATTTAGGAGAATCTGTGGTTGTTAATTTGTTTAGCAAAGGGAATTCCAACTCTTTACTGAATGAAATATATTCTGGTGATAGCCAGTGTTTTAGTAAGTTTATAAAAAATAGTAAAACTATTTTTTTATGCACTAGATATTATAAAAGTTGTTTAAGAAAAATTTTAAGCAAATTCCATAGAAATATATAGCAAGGGGTTAACCCATCCTCAGTGAAGATGATTTATAAGACATAAAAAAGTCATATCCAAAGGTCATAAGACTTCCACAATGGTATATTGCTACAAAAGCTCTACTATTGCCTGTCCTCTATCTTTGCTTGAAATTAAATGAACGTGGAACAAGACCCTGTTAGGTCTCTCAAGGTTTGTAGTCAGGCTAAGCTTAAGACTCCTGCTCATTGAATTAACCTGGACAGCCACTTTGTGATTTCTGATAAAGAAAATAATACAATGCTTTCACTTTTGTGTCTGTTGATTTCTTCAAGAATCAGAGACATTTAAGAAGTTCTTCAATAACTCCTGCTGGAAACTCCTGTTGGTCAAGAAAATTGTACATTCCAAATTTATTCATTTCCAGAGTTATTCTCTCTGGCCTTAACTAATGTGACAGGTCTTAATGTGAACATGTGATGCTTTAAAACTAAAAAGCATACCAGGCGACTGGTTAGGCCTTTTCTGTTCAGCATATTTCAGCATATCCTAGAATAATCCAAGATGATGAGCACCTTAGTAGAGTACATGGTTGGCAAATATATCTCTTGGGTTTATTATTCAGAAAAAGGTATCAACATCATTAATAATAACATCATGATTGATTTTTATGGACCAAGGATTGTTACTGAAAATGAATCTCTCATCAGTGTATTCTTCTTCCTGACAAAAAAAACTCCCAAGGAATCAAATAACAATAAGATCACTTTATAGCATTTCTTTCTATTGCCTGATAACTTGAAGGGGGCTTGCTTCTTCTTTGTGGCAACTTCATGATCCTTTTTTAATGTTTTAATTACTCAAATTCTGAAACTGTAAACTAGAAACTCAAATGTTCTAATGCCAGTGCATTCTTCTATGCTCAACTTACACTCTCATTACTTCAAATAAGAATTTTTCTCAAAGTTGACTTACATCAATCTCCATTTCATTAGCCTTACCCATTAATTGAAGGACTTATTCTTTAATATTGCTTTTAAAAATCTCATATTGTCTACAATGTCAATCTAAACTAATCTTCTATGAATAATAGTCCCCTTAAAATAATTTATAAATAAACTGATTGATTTATTCAGATCTTAATTTATGCCAGATGCTGGACTCTGAAAAATGGAGACTGTAAAAGATATAGACAGAATAATTTCTGTCAAACAGCAGGTGGTCTAGGAAAAGAAATATGAAAGAGAACTATCTTTAACATAATTACTATTATAGAAGGAAAAAAAGATATCAGAAAAGTACAGAAAAGCCTGTAATGACAAGGGGACTGGAAGAATAAACCAAAATATATTTGATTTACTAAAAGAAAAGCATTTTATTTTTACCATTCAGTTCCTCTCCTCCCCAGTGGCAGTCAAATTGGTATCCTTAATGTCTCATGAAATCACCATGTCTTTGGACATATCATTCAATTTCCAATAATAGCGTATCATCTTCACCTGCCTATCTGAATACAAAGCATTTTGATAGGTTCATGAAGTTCTAATCAGCAATGAAGTCTTCACAACTACATAAGCCCTAACATTATCATCCCCACTCACTTTTTGATGAATTCTTATAATACTTAGTTTTTCCATAAAATTTAACAATTCAATAATGGTTTGTGATATTTTCTGATTATTTCACTGTGAGTAGGATTACTGTCTTTTGCAAAATATATTAAACTCCTACGGGTTGGGACTATGTCTTGTTCATTCTATGTATTTTTTAGAGCAGCTAGTTTAATGCTAAGCACACAAAATGTGTATTCAGTAAATTAGAATTTGGCCAAGAAAATACATATGTAATATGTATTTGTAATGTACATAGATATTAGGGTTTGCACAAAGGCGATTTTGTTTGTTTTCTTTTGTTAGGGTTTCAAAAAGTCCTTTCTGCTCTATTTCAATGTAGCTGTTTTCCCCTAAGATTCCATGTATTTGAAATATCTCAATATCCAACTATTTCTCAGAAGACTATGCTTTGATATCTTAACAAAATTTACTACAGGGGAACTTGAGAGGCAAAGTGAGTTGTTTTTGAAACAACAGGTGAAAAAAAGCTAAAATACTTTGGCAAAATGTTTTATGTCCCTCCGTATAGAACATGCAGTAAAAGGAAAAAAATTCTAAAATATATTGTACATTTTCATTTCCTCTGGGGAAGCATCACATTTTGTCAATTATCTAGTAAACGAAAAACATCTGGAACTGTAATAATGGGAGAGAATACTGTCAATATAAAAAGAGCACAACTTATATGATTGTAAAAACAATCACATACAAATAAACAAAAAGCTTCATAAAAAATGCAAGCACCTAGGCATTAATTATTGAAATTGGACAACAAAACTGGAAAACTTTCAGTATGACAAAACAAAAATCACACTAGTTGAATATAAAAGTAAATAATTTAATTGCATTTACAAATACATTTTATTTTAAAAGCTATTAAATAAATATATCAAGGAAGGGGGATAATGTCTGATAATTAATATAAAAGCCAAATATTCTTTTGTAGTTATACAAATTCAAGATGCAGGTGTTTGTGATTAATATATTAATATCATTAGTGTCTTCTCCAAATTTACCAATGGGAAAGTCCAATTTAAACAACACAACTCCTAAGGTCTTAAAAGATATTTACATGTTAACAATTTCATCATGTATAATTTCATGATATGAGTTATATTTGTTATATATGGTAAAACTGAAATACTATATGCCTTTCTTCACTAGTAGTGTATTGAAGTAGTATATATATATACATATATATATACTAGTATATACATATACTAGTAGTATTATACTAATATATATACTTAACATTATAAATTTAATGTTAATATTTTCCTTAATCCTTATGATTTGGCACAGTGCCCAGTATTTTAAACACTCCTCCACACAATAAATGATTTTTGAATAAATGTGTTAATTATTCAATGTTGCCTCTCTAAAAGCCTATATTATTGACTTCTCATGACATATTTTCAGTAAGATTTGTTAGCCTCTTACAAGCCTTTGAAAAACCTTCTGAATTACCAAGTTTGAAAGTACTATGTACTGGGGATACTAATATATATACAGTTTGATTAATTACTTTTTAAAAATGCATTTACCTGAAATATAGGTAAATTCCTGAGACTCGTGCAAACATCCCTAATCTTAATTTACATCATTATTTCTTTTATTCATTTGTTCATTAAACAAATTTTATTGAAAGTCTACTATGTTCCAGAGGCTGTATATGATGTTGAATATGTGATGAAAGAAGACACAAAGTAATGGAAAGAAACTGGAAATATTTTTACTTCGCTTGAGCCTATAATCAAATGAGCAAAAATGATAGCTTAAAAATATAATTAGAAATTTTGAAATGTGCTATGAAGGAAGAATCAGCATGCTCTGAGATAATAAAGGAGAAAAAATTAAGAAACGGAAATCATGAAAGGCTTCTTTGAGGAAGTGACATTTAAACCGAGACCTAAATTATGAAAAGCATATATGAATAAGAGTTATCTAGTAACAGTGGGTGCATCATGCCAAATAAGAAAAGAGTGAATGATAAGCAATGAAATTAAACACTAATCAGAAAATTGGTCACGTATTATACACATTACAGGCTTTATTTTTATAGTTGTGGAAAACCACTGGAGAGATCCAGTATGGGAATTATTTGATTTGATTTCAAATTTAAAATTTCCCTGGTTACTGAGCAAAGAAGAGGAAGGGAGGAGACACAAAACTCAAAGAAGGGCATTCCAGTGTTCTAGGTAAAAGTTAATGGTTGCTATTACCAGGATGGTGGCAGTGGAAAGAGACACAAGTAGATGTATTGAATATGTACATTAGGAAAAATTGTTAAGACTTGGTAATATATTGGGAGGTGGGAGTTTATGAGAATGTGTCAAGAATAACTGTTTTCCAGCCTGAGCAGCTAAATGGAAGGTGTCGCTATTTTCCTAGGTGTAGAATATTATTCATCTGAAGAAACTACAGATGTAACAAAATTTCAAATTCAATTAAAGTCTGCAGCATGAGTGAATAACCTGTATTAGTTAAGAATTAAGTTTTGGTGTATATAATTCAATTCTAACAAAAACAGGTTGAGATAAGAAATTGTACAGTCTTTAGTAAAATTAAGCAGTTTTAAATACCCAAAATAAAATTGTGTATAAGTGTAAAAAATATGTGTGCATTTTTGTAAGCTTTGCTCATTAAGTCTTTATCTGGTATTTACTGAAATCCTAAACACTATAAATACATTAAATAAATATAACCCTCAAACTTTAATCATGTATCATACATACATATATGTGCACACACACACACGCACTACAGAAAACAAAATCAATATTTGAAATAAATTGTCGGGAGTCATTAAAATATTATATAGGTTTATCCTAAACTTAAATGTTGGAAGTTATAAAAAATAATTTTAATATGTTATTTTATATGTTATGTTCATGTGTTTTCCACAAGGTATTAAATAATATACATGACATACAGAGATATACACAGATAAGGTAGCAAGGGATATTAATATTTGTAAGTGCTTAATGTAATTAATAAGAATGGTACCATAATAAGGCAACAGATATACATCATTTGCCAAATGCACATGGGATAGTAGTTTATATAATTAATACAACACTGTTGTGGGGTTGATATTATTATAAACATTTTAAAGATCAGAACCCTGAGGTATAGAAGACTAAGCTATTTATCTAAAGTCATGTAAAAGTACAAAGTAGCAGAAGGGGACAAGACTAGCTAGTCTGGTGCCCCATTCTCTTATCTTTTAATTGGATTCAGCAACAGTTCTATCACTTACAAAATTCATGAATTTGGAACAAGTATTTATCATCATTTTAACTCAAAATTTTTCTATAAAATTAGTCTATGAACAAAAATATTTTCAAAGTCATTTCTTGCTCTAATATCCAATGATCTGCAATACAGAATAACTGAGATAAATATATCAGAAATGTTTTCAATCTAAAATATGTTTCTATATTAAGAGCAGTAAGGAGTATTTTGCCTGAGCTGTGAAGTTAGAGATCACTTTGAGAAAAAGCTATGTGAGACAACATTTTGTGTATGATAGAATTCTCAGGTCAAACCAAACAGGACACATTTCTAAAGTGATACTTTTTCTAATCTGATTGAGAGTGCCTTAATTGAGGGAATTAAATTCAATTGATTTAGTTGAATCCGTGTGTAACTCATTATGTTGACCACTGGTGGTTAGAGCCTTAAGAGTTTTTCTCTTAAAGGAATTTACAGTTCAGTAAGGTAGACAGACTTATAAAAGCTAACTTTAATACAAGGTACAATAAAATGTGTGGAAGATAGAGTTGGTAGCTGGTAGGTGGAAGCATGGTGAAAAGAACAATTAATTATGATCTGCTGGGAAAATAAAGGTTTCATTCAAAAGGTAACATTTGAACTGTATGCTAAAAAATGAGAATAACAGTATAACTCAGATCAAACCTTTCTACCTGGGAGAGATGTCAATAGAATGGGAAAGACAGTCCATGCTAAAAACAAACAAAACAAAACAAAAACCTGTATGTTCTCTGCGTCAATTACATGGAGGCATGTAGCAGGAAATGAGACAGAAATATCTGAGAGTATTATACAGATGTTCTTGATTGCATGTGTGGAGATTGGACCCTTGCTTTGGTAGGCTTTTTAGGAGGATAAGGATGTGTTCTAACTCATTTCACAATCTTTTGGAGCAGTGTGGTGGGGAATCTGCAGAAATAGCCAGGTTGCCAATCATAGCTACTACAGCAGCTTTATTTACCACAAAGCATAGGAATAAAAAAGGAAATGGTGGTGGGAATGCAAACTGGTACAGCCACTTTAGAAGACAGTTTGGCAGTTTTTTACAAAACTAAACATATTTTCACATGATCCAGAAATCCTGCTTCTTGACATTTATCAAAGAGTTTGAAACTTAAATGCCCATGCAAAAAACTGCACACAGATTATTACAGCAGCTTTATTCATAATTGCCAAAACTTGGAAGCAACCAAGATGTTCTTTAATAGGAGAATGAATAAATAAACTATGGTACATTCAGACAACTGAATATTATTCAGCACTACAAGGAAATGGGCTATCAAGCCATGAAAATACATGAAGGGAATGTAATTTGCATATTACCAAGTGAAAGAAGCTAATCTGAAAAGGCTACATACCGTATGATTCCAAGTATGTGACATTCTGGGAAAGTCAAAATTGTGGGGAGAGTAAAAAGACCAGTGATTGTCAGGAGGGAGCAGTGAAGAAGAATGCATATGCAGAGATAAGGATTTTTAGGGCAGTGAAACTACTCTGTATGATACTCTAATGGTAGATATGTGTTATTATACATTAGTACAAAACCACACAATGTATAACACCAAAAGTCAACACTAATGCAAACTACAGACTTTTTTGGGTGATTATGATGTGTCAATGTGAGCTTATCAATTATTAATATAACAAATGTATTGCTTTGGTAGGGGATATTAATATTTAGCAGGCTATGCATGTGTGGGGGCAGGGGATATATGGAGATCACTGTATCTTCCTCTTAATTTTTCTGTGTACCTAAAACTTCTCTACAAAACTAAGTCTTTAACAAAAAAAGAAAAGAAAAGAAAAGAAATGATGATTGAGATACCTTTTAAAATAGAAATCACATAAACTGAACCATAATTTGGATGTACGCAGGTGAAGGGTAGTGAAAACAAACACAACTCCAAAGTCACTAGCCTGCTGCTATGTAACCTAAAAATTAATGCTGAGCTTCACAATATAGTAGCCTCCAAAGGGGACTGGATGTGTTTTTAGTCTGTGTGGGCTTATGTATTAGAAGAAAGATAGTGGAGAGTTAACTGATCTTGCAATATGTCCTGTTTGAAGTGAGTTTCAAAGATGCAGATAGTCATGTAGTTATAATATCAGCTTGATGTTCAGCACCAGAGGTCATCACAGGACATTTAACTTTAGGAAACACAAGAATAAATAGAGGTGATGATTGAAAACTTGGAAATAGATGAAAGAGAGATTTATATATAGATTGTTAAAGAATGGAATATTTAAAGGGTAATAATTGAATAAGGAGCCAGTGGCAATATCCCTCAGCCAACAGAGAGCTAGGATGAGAACCATGGATGTTTTCCATAAAAGGATGAAGTTGAGAGTTTTGCTGAGAAATGCTTTGAGGTTAACATTTAGAGATAGACGGATGATATGTATGATTTTATATGATTATTATTATTTGTGCGATGTGAGTGAAATCCAGATTATACAGATAAATACAAATACATATATATAGATAAAATATAGATATGTAGGCACTTGATTAATAAATTTAGATAATTTTATGAATGAAGTAAGGAATCATAATGAAATAGCAACATGAATAATTCTATCTGGGAGGAGTGGTTAGGCCAGGGCACGGGGATATTTAAAAATGTTTATAGGCCAAAGGAAAGGAATCAGCAGAGACAAAGAGATTGTTGTAGTGAAAGAAATAGAATAATTAATGGATTACAGGGACGGAAAGGAATGGACTCTAAAGCAGAAAAGAAAAGTGAGAAATATGACAGAACAAAATAAGGAGAACTGAAGAACAAGAAAAACAGAAAGACATGAAGTGTGGATCAGAAACTCAACTCTGTTTGGAACTCCATTTTAATGACTCAAGAAGTACGATTAGTCAGTGGTACAAAACACTGTTAAAGTTTAAGGCAATGATTCTTAACTGGCTATATATTAGAGCTGCTTCATGTTCTTAAATAAAATCTCTCCATGTGATTCTATTATGGGTGGATAGATCATTTAAATAAAAATATTTTAGGATAGAAGGTTGGCATTCATTTTTTTTTAAATTCCAATATATTAAAGGAGTATGAATTTTTTTACATGGATACCTTGTATAAGTTGGGGCTTTTAGTGTGCCTGTCATATGATAGTTTTTATTATACATGACAGAAATCTTACACTCAATTATGATTGAGAATCATTGATGTAAGAGAATTGCAAATATTTAGGAACAATGTTTATGGAGTATATGAGTTGGATAGTTAGCTACTGATATTTAAATCTACATCTTCAAAATATTATAAGAGCACATTAAAATCTGTATCTTTGATATAGAGCAATTGATTTTATAAGAAAACTAGCAATATGTGGAATGAAATCATAAAGATACAGCAACATGATATCAATTAGTGTCAACCTGTAAGATTTCATTGATGGCCCATAAAATGGTCTGCATAAATTGAAAAGTAAATTCTCTCATGCCAGCAATTTTCCCCAAAATGTAATGTACTAATAATATGGTTACACTTCAGTTCTAGTTATGGAAGATGAAGATGCTGCTTTAAGGCAATACTCCTCTTACTGTAGTTCATGATCCATATATATGAGAATCACCCTGGTCCTTTTCTTATGCTTGATTACAGTAAAAAGGGCCAGAGTGATTTTCACACATGGGGGTCATGAACCACAGAAAGAGGAGTATTGCCTAAAGCAGCATCTTCATCTTCATCAGCATCTTTCCATACAACAATCTATCTTCATAATTTGCATAGTTCATGGAAATATAGAAAATATACATCTTTAAAGATAAGGTGAGATCCATTTTCTAAAGAGCATGTATTGCATATATTGAGTCAGAAGTCCAATTTATAACTGAAAACTTTTAACAAGGACCTAGTTACATCTTTATGATCAACCCATTCACTTGTAGAAAGGATAGCTACCTTATAATAAGAAAATATCATACTCAAATAATTGAGTATATATATTCATATCAGGCCAAAACAGTCTCACGGTATACCTGAAAATGACATTACAATAATTAAAACCTATTATCCCAGACTCTTTTTTTCTTGAGAGTGCTCATTGTCACCTTTGTTTCTAACACTTTCAGTCTTTTTGACATTAGGTTAACTGTTAGGCAGGGACCAAATCTTCACATGGCAGATACAGGCAAAGAGGATGCATCTTAGGGGCAAAGAAAGCCAGCGACTAGTCAGGGAAAGGGACTGCAGGAAAATGCAGAACACCTGAGAATCAAATATATCAATAATCAGTTAACATCCCACACCACCCGTAAGCCTGTCCCTGGACAAAGCCAATAAAAGGAAACCACCTGGGAGTCCTTAACATCTTTCTCCACTCATGGAAACTGACACGTTCCTCTCTAGAATGTATTTTCACTTTCTACAGCTTCCTTCTTTTCTGCAATAAAAGCTGTTTGTGTGGAATTGCTTCCTGTCTGCATTCACTCCGTTGCACAAGCCCTGTTTGTGATTTTTCCAAGCAAGGAGCCACTGAACCAGGACAACAGTCCACCAAGAGGCCGGACCTGACACTAATCAAACAGGAAACTGATCTTCTGTTGGGGCAACGTGGAAAGGTATTTTGATGAGGTAAAGCATAGGAACCTATGTTGTAACCACTGAAGGGTATTTGCACATCACAGTTTTACATCATTTTTGTTGTAATTTTTTTCTCTCAATGACAGATCTATTTTCTTTTACTTCTAGGTTCTTGGAGGATGCTTTATAGTCACATCATTCTTTTACTACATACTAGGAATAACATTAAAAATGCTAATTATAAAGCTTCATTCCTTGCTTTTTAAATAATTTTAGAAAAATACAAGCATATAGACACAAATAACTATCTTTATAATCTTCATAGTTCATGGACATGTATAAAATATAAGTCTTTAAATATAAGGGAAGATATGTTTTATAAAGAGATATACAAGGTAAATTAACTTCTATAGCCTTCAAATACCAGAATGCCAGCTTTTGATCCCCTAAGGCAAACACTGTTGAGATACATACAATTCTACCAGATAATTGCTGTCATTTTATTAGTTACACTTTCTAGTTGCCTGCTGGCTGCTTTTCTGTATAAACTTACTTTTATTTCCAATTATGTCATTATAGAGATGAGAATCATATCTCATTAAATAAGAACATGACAATAATTGTCATTCCTTTATCTGAATAAATTATAATTTTTCTACCTGTGAAAGGGTGCTTCAGTAAAGAAAAATATACATCTTCTCATTCATTCATATTTTTATTCATTCATTTCTACTTATCTGCTGGTCCTCCTTACTTTCATCCTCAAACATTTATTTATAAAGCATCTACTATATTAAGCATATACAATTTGTCAAGCACTGTGGATATAGATGCTATGGATACAGAATTAAACTAATTACAGTTCTGCCCTCCAAACAAATGGGTAAAAACAAATTAATTTCATTAATGTGACACCTGCTAACCAATATATGAATAAAATTTACTGTGGCAATTTGAAACCTTTTTCCCCATTACCACATACATACCAGAGGATATTTACATACATGGTAAATGTTCAGGTGAATTTCTAGCCCCCAGGCTATCACGTCAAACTTTCTATATAACTCAAGAAAGCATATCTTAACTCATTAATAAGAATAGCATTGAATCATTTCTAATTTATATTAAAAATTAGATAATGTAAAGTTGGTGATCATCTTTTGAATAAATATTTACTGTATGGCTAATATGTCTGCATGTGGTATTCATTAAAATGGCAAACAAGACACTTAGAGTTACTGAACTCCATTTGGGGTGAGGGAAAGAAAAACAATACTTTCCAATGTTTATAACATCTATGACCTTGATGAGAGCGGTTAACATATAGAGAAAGAATGAGTGTGTGCCTGCATGGCCTGGGGGCTATTAACACCAGGTAATTAGGGAAGTTTTCTCATTGTATCATAGTGTCTTGGCTACAAACTGCTAGGTTACTGCTCAATTGCATGTACAGGAGCTACTAAGAAAGAATTTCTAGGAACTACCTACTGAAACTTACTAAGAGATGCTTCCATAGAAAGAAAAGAATCTAAAAGGGTAAGAACAAAGTAGTAAAGCCATAATTAGAAGTGAAAGAGTTGAAGGCGGAAGAAATAATTCCAGAAAATGAGAAAGAGCAAGAACAATCAGATGAATGGAGGTACATAGTTCAGCATGACTGAAGCTTAAGTACAAGAATAGAGAGACAAAGACAAAGCTAGAGAGAAAAACAAGGACCATAACATGAAGATTAAACATTGTTGAGGCACTTGTGCTGCTTTATTAATATCATGAACTAGTTATCTAGGAATAAAATATATATTATTTGTTTATTATTTATTATTATTTAATTTATATAAATCATTTGGAATAATTTAAAGCCATTCAAATACTCTAAAAATGTATATCAGATCAAGGCATTCCTGGCCTGAAAGCAACTTAAAATTATGAGGTCTGACTCTGAGGTAAAGCAATTTCTTAAGAAACACATTGTGTGATGGCCTTGGAAAAACTGTTTTGAGTATATCCCTATATTATATGGGTAGTTACCTGTATGACACTGTCTCCAGGGTTCATATCTGTATAAACGTAGACATCATAGGATATTTCAGGGAACGTTGGGGTGTTATCATTTGCATCCATCACTCGGATATTGACAATAACTGGCTCACTTTCTTGTACACCATCAAATGCTGTTATCTTTGGGGGTAGAAAAATACACTTAGTATAGAAGTCATGCAAATATAAGCAGTACAGAATTTGCTTTTACGGTTTAAAAAGTTTCTTACATGCAATTTATAATTTTAAAAAGATACTAAAATGTTTTGTTGATTTAAAAAGCAATAAAATATAATACTACACAATCAAAATTATTTTAATGTGCTAAGAAGCAAATATTGGGGATTCTGTTTTACTTTTAATGTATTCAAGTAAAAGTATATTTTAAATAAGCAGATGTATGAAATATCTTAGAAGCTTAAAGTGGGCCAATAACATTGGTGATTCTTAAGAGTTAACTGTAATTTAATCCTTAAAAACGTTATCTGGAAACTATTCTCCACTTTTACATATTTTGTATGCAATACAATTTACAGTAAACATGCTTGTATCAGTCAAGAAAGTAGTTGCTCTAGATATATAATATTGTATTCTAGTAATTGACAAAAGGATAAATTTTAAAGGACTCATTAGAATTAGTTAATAGTGATATATAATTACAGTGTCAATATTTTAAGAATACCTGACAAACAAAATCAATGCTAAAACACCATCATCCTTTTCTGAATGACTTCTAAAATCCACTCTGTATCTAAGTTTTAACTGTCACATAGCTAGTCTGGAAGCTCTGGTTTTCTGCTGTCTAGGTTTCTCCAGAACTCCTGTATAACTACCAAACTTGTGCTTTCTATCAGCTCATCTTTCTCCTATGTCTGATTCAAGAATTTGGATATAGTTAGAACTTCCTTTTAATCTGTATTTATCTCTCAACCCTACTGTACGAGTTATATATATTTTTTCTTATGTCATGATATATATTTACAAAAGCAATTTTAACAACCTTCACTTTTTTCCCTTTGATTAGCTTAATGCAGGATTTCTCCACCACAGTACCATTGACATTTTAGGACAGATAATCCTTTGTTGTGAGGGAATTTTCTCTGTATTATAAAGTGTTTAGCAGCATCCTTTATGTCTGTCTATCCACCAGATGCCAGCAGCACATTTTCACAATTGTGACAACCCAAAATGCCTCCAGACATTGCCAAATGTTCTCTGAAGGAAAAATTATCCCCAGTTGAGAATCACTGGCTAAAACCTACAACAAAATTAAAAATTCAGTAACAACAACAATAACAACAAACGTTAGGAAATAATTCTTCATGTATATCTCAATTTTAGTCAATTATAAGTGTAAGATGATAAATGAAATTCCCATTTTTTTTGTTTTTGCCCTGAAGCATTGTTTTTTTTTCTTTTAAGGGGAAAATATTAATATTGTTAAACAAAGTTATTAACAAAATAAGGAAAAGTACATGTGAATAATTTTTTGTTTTGATATTCTCTTTGATGTTGAAAATATTGCATTTTTCCCTCAAATAATTGACTTTTTAAATTTTAACCAGACATCTCTTTATTTAAATTAAATACACACACACGCACACACACACGCACACACATATATATGAAATCTCTTTACCGAAAAGGTGTAAGTTTGCTGTTCTTCCCTGTCCACTGGTTGTAGTAAGGTGAGGTAGCGAATGATACCAGTCTGAGTAACCGTGAAGACTGAAGTGTAATCATTCAGAAAAAGGTGAAGCTCTGGATCTTTTGTCTTTGAAAAAAAATGCCATTATTTAAAATGTTGAATAAATAATGCAGTTATCAGTTCGTTACCTGGTAGTTACTTTTTGAAATTTATTGCAAATATATATATAAATTTATTAAGAATTTCTAAAGGAAAAGAGAGATTTAACTAAATACTTAATTCATAAACAAGCTGAAGTATCCAAAAAGATAGTGACTCATATTGTGGAATATAAAATACTAAAATATGTACTAGTATAATTAATGTGGAAAAAAAAAGAAAAATAACAGAAAGAAGGAAAGAAAACCCAATTAAATAGATTCCTACTGATTTTTTGATATCAGTATTTTCCAGAATTTTAATGGACTCGAAAAATAAGAAGTAAAAGCAAGGGAAAGAAATTGGAGTCCAGACTTTTAGCAAACGATTTTATAATTACTTCATTTGTAGTAATAAACTACACATATGCATATTACTATCTTGTTCTCAATTAGAGTGCAAAATAGAAATAAAATTGGTTATGTATTAATCATTACCTAAAAATATCACGCTTACCCTTCCTTATTTTAATGTTGCAAAGATTCTCCAAAGGGAAACATAATATTTATTTTAATTAAAATGTTTCAGATGATTTGATTGAAAATGTTTGAATTAAGTACATGTGCCTAATAGAAAAGTCTAGTCAAAAATTATAAATACTTAAAAAGGTATTTCAAAATTCAAGACTGAGAGATAATTAACCTAGCATTGGAAACCCTTCACAATTTCATTGCCACTCCTGAAAAATAAGACATTATTTTTGCAACTGAAAGAAAGAACAATGACATAAAGTGCATAAAGTGGGGATGCCTGGATTTGTCTCTCTGTAGGGGAAAAGGAAGCCAAGTGGGGCAAAGACTATATCAAGAAGGCTAGGAAAAAGAGATGATAAGATACTTTTATAGAATATGGTACTATTTAAAATATTATGCGATTCATGATGTGAAATGTTATTTAATATTATAAAACAGTTTTTTAAGTCTGGCATTAAGGGCTTAGGGCAGAGCAGAGAGTAGGAAATTGTTAAACATGTTTTCATTTGACAAAATAGAACTCATGTTTATGATTTCTACGTAAAATGCAAAAGTGGTAAAGTATACTATTATAATAAAAAGTGGACATCATTTCATCCATGATATACTTTAATTTGTACATCTTTTAAAAGCTGAAATATGTGTATATTTCAAATAATTTTGAAATGAATGGTTTCATTTAAACCTGAAATGAGTTATGTATTCATGATATTCATTCTGTGATAACTTCTATGTCCATGATTTTGATTTAAGGTCACTGTGCTACATTTATTCTGAAACACTAAAATATGAATACTATAGATAATTACTGACATTTGCCTAGTTATTTTTAAACTGTTCAAAGATATCAAAAGAAAGACCAAGAGGCTTTACAATCTGATATTTTCAAACAGGCACTTCAGTCGTTTCCATTTTTGTGTCATGAACCCAGTTATTCAATATAACTAGAAATTGAGATATTTTGATTAATCAAATATGCTAATTTTTAAAATAAATTATTTATAAAAGTAAATTATAATATAAAATGCATATAACTAAATATATTTAGCTACATTTTTGAGGATTATTGTTATATTGTTATATTTTAGAGTCAATTGTAATGAAATTCAATTATTATTTTAGAGGTGATCAAAAATGTTAGCTAACATGCAGTTTCAATCAATGAAAAATTAAAGTATGAATGTTTATCCTTGATTTTATCTAATTACTGGGCTTTTCAATTTATATTTTTCTGTTTTATAAATATACCAATGGTGCCTTTTACTTTACTCATTTCTTTAGGTCCTAATAATGCACAATGAGCAAATTTTGCTGTGTAACTTACTTCCCAAATATTTATTTATTTTTTCTTTTGTTCAAATCCTTCTGTCATTCTCTACTACCTCTATACCTAAAGTTTCTCTAATTTTTTTCTTCTATTCAACTATATCTTCTGTTAGTAAATTTGTTAGATATATTTATTCATATGTTCGCCATATGTTTTTAAGCATTTTCATATGTCAAGTATTATTGTTATAATGCAATACTGCAGTGAGTATTAAGTTGTGAACCTGTGTGTGCATATGTGAATGTAGTATAATATGATTGTGTTACAAGTAGCACCATTCTATTTTACCAATTACCAATTTTATGAAAGTCCCAAGGTTTTTATTTTTTGTCAAATGCTTGCCATTTGAAGATGATGCATACATCAATACTCCATAAACAGACTCTCTCATATTGTATAACCAGAGATTTTAAAGGTCCTTTGATAATTTAACTGTCTCTACTTCTTAAGTTCTTTTATGATAAGTAGCTACAGACTAAGGTAACATTTCCCAGAATGGTATATTACTTGTTTTACTGGAAAGAAATAATACCATACAAAAACTAGCACTATACATAGCATATTGTAGCTCATTATAATCTTCTTTGCACAGTTAATCTCTGATCAAAATATAACTCTTTGTCATTTATGTGTATTTAAAATAACCTTGTTAATATCTATATATATATATACATAAATGTTATTGGTAAATATCTTGTCATTTATTCCAGTGTAAAAATTGAAAAAGACAGACTTAGAAATGTTCAACAAATTATCACTCAAAGTTTAACTTTTTAGATTCATTTGTAAAGATACTACTAGTTTCATATGTGGTATATCAAGAGTCTTCCAAAAATTACAATACATCATTTTGTGAATTTTATGGAAATTTCATGTAATATCAATGTCAAATTTCAATTAATACATGTCAATACCAACAAACCTATTGTTTGATAGACAGTATTTACAGTTAAAGATTTTGCTGTTCTTGACTAGAAATAAGTCTGGGTAAAAGAATTTTTTAAAGGAACAATTTGCATATGAAGTCAAATATCCATCTCCTATCAATTCCTTTATAAACAAGTTATTTTTTGTCAAGCTACATCTTAATATCAGTTTTGATTTCACAAATATATTTGAATTTTACAATTCCTACAGTTAATGACTCAAGTTTAGTCAACATTTATATATTTTTAATACCCTTGATCATGTAATATTCACATGCTCATAAATTTTATGAACTAGGATGTAAATTGACAAATAATACTCTGGCTTCATATTCTAGTGGGGACAGTAGATTTTATATAGCTGTTGTGTCTATGAGTTTTCTTAAAATGAGTATTAGTGTTCTAAATCAATAGGTACACAGAGAGTTGATTAATAAGTGATCTTTTCCCCAATACAAAGTAATATTTATTTTACCCTAAATTTATTAACCAAAAGTATAATATATTCCTATATTGATTTATATACTATTTTTCAGGAGAATACAATAAACTCTAACATGCACTCATAAGAAACAGAAAGAATAAATGCTAAAGTAAATCCGTATATAAATGCAAAGGTAAACAAAAGTAAAAATAAATGAAAACACCCCATCATATACAACTATATTCAAATATGACAGTCTATTAAATTTTAACAGATTTTCTAATTGGAACCAAAATATGATAGCACACACACACACACACACAAGATTATATGCATGCTCATATATATGCACATACAATATAGAAATGTATATATGTATATGTGCACATATATATATACACACTTAAGTGTCTACATATAAATTACAAAGCATAACAAGAAATGACAAAAAATTATCTCATCTGTCAATTTTAATTAATTGGAAGTAGTTGCCTGAAATACTTAGTTCAAAAAGGTTTAATCTCAAACATTTTTAGGGAAAAAATGGCATGATAAATGACTAACGTTTGTCATGAACTAAAAAAATAATAGTAATAATCCATCTAATTTCAAAATGAAATTTGTATTCTACACAATATCTTAGTACTGTAATCAATAACATGATGTAAATATATTTAAATTTGTGTAGTATAGTTATAGATACCTTTATGAGTGATAATGAAGTAATGCCTATGTGTTTTAAAGGAAAAGAAAAAGAACAAACAAATGTATCACAGCAATTACCAAAAGAACAATCACAAAATTAACACCTAGTACCTACAGGAACTCCACCAGGTGGAACCTATATGCAAATTAGACATGAAATAAATACTGTAAATATAAATGATCACAACCACACATATGAAGAACAAACAAGTAAATAAAACATATGTACACTAATGTTTCTTCTTATAGATATATATAGAGAGACATATACAAATATATATATGTTTATATATCAATTGCTTACATTTACACAATATGCTTTTTCAAGTACTTGTACTATGCCAGAGTTTTAGTTTTACTGTGACCTTCAGGATTCTATTTTCCTGAAATCTACACTTGGAAGAGCATCAGCACTCACCAATCCCCATTACTATTTCTTAAAACTTTGTCTTACTTTCCACTGACTTGAAAAGAGAAACACAACTTAATTTTTAAACAAATGGATCCAAAGTTATGCTTTTCTTAGCATGTGCCTTCTGGCATAGCTGTGCTTGCAGCAGCTCATGAGAGTCAACCTCTACAGTAAAACTTCTCATTTTATGCTTGAGGCTTAATCTCCATTTCTAATTCTGACACCTATATAAGGTGAAATACCCCTGTCTCTCTTCTTGCAAAAATTATCCCAATGCTGATTATTTTCACTAATTCTGAGTCTAAAAGACAGCAAGATTTTACCATGTAGTAAAATTCTTGCCTGTAAACTAAAAGGACCTTGATGTTTTATTTTGTTAATAAAGATCTTTAAAAATCCTAGTAGTGAGTTAATTTACTTTATAAAAATAAAGAGTGCTTGGACCAGAAAAAGAGATAATTAAGAAGGACACAAATATATCTTTAGACATATTAATGACTATGTCATAAATTTATTGTGTCCTGGCAAGTGGAAGATTTAAAAAAAATAATGGCTGAGGTTACGAGAAGGCTGATTTCTACATGTGATGAAGAATTTTCTAAGAATTAGAGTTGTCCGATCATGGAATGGGCCATATTGTGAAACAGTTAATTCAATACTGTTTGAATTTTTGAAGCATATGATTCATCGTATCATGTGTACATATTGCCCAGCCAGCCTGTGTAATAGAAGATGAAAGATCACAATGCATAGAAAATGTAACAAACAAAAATAATTAAATGAGATGTAGCCTGGCATATAGAAGAAACTACAAGTAGTGGTTAAATGTAATAGGTGAAGTAGGAAGTTTCAGACATTGAGGCTGCAGAAATATTTAGGTACCCAAGATACAGAAAGTCATGTATGTGAGCTTGAATTTTCTTCTTTAAAGAAATAAGCATCACAAAAGTATATTAGAAAGAAATGTGATATAGTCAGATTTGAGCTTTAAAATAAATCATTTTAGTGGCTGAGTGAAAGATGGATTTGATTAGGAAATGAATGAAATAAGGAAATCAGGAAGGAAATCTAACAATAGACTAGTAGCATGGAAGTTGTAAGGATGGAAAGGAGAAATGCGATTCAAGAAATAATTAGGGAAAAAAATAGGAAGAACTTGAAGGAAACATAAAAATCAAGGAAGAGTTCTCAGTTTCTAGCTTGAGTGGTACAATGAAGTGTTACATCATTTTCTAGGGAAAGGACTTTAGTAGAACATTGAACATAGTGGAAGTTGGAATAAACTCTCTCTAATATTCTATGAACCTATTTAAAATTACAGGTATATAAAAACTATGATAAAACTTCTGTTACTAAGGGATTAGATATACTTGTTCACTCTCTAGACATCTAATGACAACCACTCACTATAAATTTTAGACAGAGGTTGGGTATAAATAATAATCAAATGATCAGATTTGCATCATTTAATTACTTGACATTTTCACAAAACATATTAATCATGCCACCCTCCATGTACAAGGCATAATCTTTGGGAAATTTCCTCCCATGCCCATCCCCACCAACTGGAGAAGCAGGCCAAAGCAGTAATGATTACTACCATATAGACCATGTAAGTGATTGGACAAGATGGGGTATCTAGTGAATATGAAGCTAACAACACTGCACTGCTATTACATGGTAGAACTAGGAGTCAATTCCAGAGCTAATTCCAAAGCGCAAACCCCTAACAACCCATACTTTGGAAACATCTCAAGCCATTGAAGAGGCTAACTGGCATTGTAAGTCTCTAAGAGTAGAATTCTAAGTAGTGTTTCCCAAAGGTTTTGGATCCCTGAGCTCTCCCCACTCTATTTTATTAATGCTCTGTAGTGCCACTGTCTTTCCCAAAGTTCTTTGGGACACAATTTTAACATTTGTAATTTTAAAGTGAAGAGACAATACAGGTAAGATAGGAGCACACAAGCAAGCACAGGGCTTAGTATGCAATCATTAAATAATATAAATATACTGAACAAGAATAAATACAACATTTTTGCTATTATATAAATCTAAAACTGTGTAACTTTAGAACTTAGCTTTTATTAATCACTATATCCACTAGGTATGACCTAAACCACTATGAACTTTCAAATTGACTAGTCACTACTAAGCAGAATTCACACCAAAACCTGAGGGACATCACCAGGCCTGCAAAATTTATTATCTTAGCCTGGAATAAACTTACTAAGGTGATTCTGGGTGTTTTCTAATCAGGATTCACTAAATGAAGACTTTTTTCCTGTGACTCATGAAATCTACCAGGGGGGATCTCAAAACCTTCTAAGCTAGTATTTAAAATAGTGTATTCATGTGTACTTTTCTAGGGAGAAAATCTATAGCATTTGTCAGCTATTATTATGGTCAGACTATAGTCAAAGTATATAAAAGAGAGGGGGGCTATCTAGAGTAGTGCTTAAAATCAAGGACTTTGTTTCCCATCAACTTTGGCTCAAGGTCCAGCTTTATTATTCACTAACTCTGTGATCATAGTAGGCATTTAAAAATAGTTTGAATGCCCCCTTCTGCAATATGGAAAATTATATCTACTGTGTTTTCTGTAAGGTTTAAGGGATTAAATGCAAGATAAAACATTTACTATATTGTCTATCATGTACTAAGAATGCAATAACAATTAGCTATTGTTAAAACTTGTGATTCAAAAAGACATGACATAAAATAGGTGGTGTGGAAGAAGAAAAAAGCAGAGACAGATAAAAGAATAAAATAAAACATCTGGAGGGAACAGGTGGAATGCCCACGATAGCACTTCCAGCCTTTGCTAAAGCTCACAAAATTTCTTTATAAAGAGAAAAAAAACAAAACAAAACAAAACCTGAAAGTATCCTCCTAATTTACAGAAGTGATAATAAAGCTCTGTGTAACAAGACTTTTGGGACATTCTAGAGCTGTGCTGTCCAATTAGTGACATATGAACATATATAGCAGCATGTGATTATTTATATTCATTTATTTAAATTCATTAAAATAAATCAAAATTTAAAGTTATGTTTTCATTTAGTCACATGGTTTGTTGCTACCATATTGGATGGTGCAACTACAAAACATCATCACAAAAAGTTCTCCTAGACAGCACTGTTACAGAGTCAGGCTAAGAATCAGGACATTTAGAAAAGCAAGTGACAGAACTCAAATTATGTAAAAAAAAAAAAAAAAAAAAAAAAAAAATATATATATATATATATATATATATATATATTTGGGAAATATTGTGGTAGTTAACAGAATCAAAGAAAAATCTTTAGGAATTAGGATAGCTGTCAGGACCTTGTAACTTAAAATGCAGGAACTCAACAGGACTCTCTTCCCTGTGTGTGTCTCTCAGGATTCATTCTCTCCCCCTGATAATGGGCTTTCTCCATCATGTCAACAAACATGGCTAGAAAGACTTCAGATTCATAACCACTTCTTTAATACATCATGCCATCTAGAATTTTATTTATTTTTTCCCCTGAAAATCCCTGGGAGGACTCTGGCTGGTCTTGTATAGGTTTTCTGTCCACTCTTGATACCATCACTCTGGCTGAGGAGGTAAATAAAGTATTCTGATTTTCTTAGCCTGTGCCGTTTCCCACCCATTTAGATAGTGTCAGTGCCACAAAAACCAAGGACAATAAGGAGTGGAAGAATGTTAGCATAAACATAGTCACCAGCAGAAATGTGAGTGGGTCAGTTGCCCCTAATTGTGTTTTCTTTAGTAGCGTGACATCAGAATGGAAGAAAATTCTCCCCAACTCACTCTCTAGGGCTACCTTCATAATTTTTATATGCATTGAATAACATCATTATTTTTCCTTATCAGTAATTACATAAAACAATTCTCAACCTATGTTAATAAAAAATGTTGCCCTGCTGATTTAGCAAACATCAAGTGAAACATTCTTTTTCTTTCATATACTGAATATCTGTAAACTGAAAAAAGAGTTATTAAATACATATCTTGAAATATCCTTGCTTTGAAATTGAATTATAACACTAAAACTCATTTATACTGATATTGTTCTCTGTAATACAGTTCATATAGCCATATCTTTGAAATATGTCCTATTAAAATAAATATAACAACAGATGTACTAAACAAACAAGAACAAAATATATATACTTAACTTACATCTTCTATGTCTTTGTCCAGAGCTACTATTCTTAGAGGACTGGTCAAATTTAAACTGTCAGAAATGGTTGCTCCCACAGGGGCAGATTCCAGAATATAGCCTTGATAACTGGACATTGTGAAGTACGGGCTTTGATTGTTTTCATCCAGTATTTCAATGTGTAGACTGGCAAAGGCAGGAAGAGGATGGCCATTGTCCTGTTCAGCCTAAAAATAATTTAAAGAAAAGATTTAAAAAAGTATATTTCATGCTATCCTTTTGTACTGTTACTTTTCATGCTATATATAGGGATTATCTTTTTAACTGTAATCATCACAGAAAAAAGAAAGGCTTTAAGGGGTCATTAGAGAAAATAAATGAGGAAATTAAAGTTCAGAGAAGCTTAATCAATTGCATAGTCTCCTGTTTTCAAACCCAGTATGTATTTTTTTAAAGCATTACTGCAATAAATTATTATAATTGTTATTGCATGCACTAAAGAGAGATAATTGTGCTTAAATATGTTTAGTAAGAAAATTAAGAGGTGAATACATTTGAATGAATTGCTGATGAAATGCTGAGAAAAAGATTTATAACCCTAATAAACTGCTATACTTACTTCTCTCTCTTCCATGTCTTTTCATTCCACACTAATGATCAAATCCCTGCTATGGTCTGAATGTTTTTGTACTCCCAAAATTCATTTGTTAAAGTCTTAACCCCCCCTAAGGTGATGATGGTATTAAGAAGTATGGCCTTTGGAAGGTAATAAGGTCATGAGGGCACAGCCTTCATGAATGAGTTTAGTGACCTTATAAAGGAGGCTCTAGAGAGATCCTTTGCCCATGCTTCCACCATGTGAGAACACAGCTCTATGTGTTATGTGTGAAACACAAGAAGGCACCCTCTATGAGGAAGTGGGCCCTCACCAGATACTAAATTTGCTAGCACCTTGATCGTGGAATTTCCAGCCTCCAGAACCATGAGAAATAAATGTTTGTTGTTTATAAGCCACCCAGTTTATGGTATTTTGTTATTTGCAGCCCACAAAGGCTAAGACAATACCAAATAATTCACAATTCTGTATAAAACTGATAAATTAAGGCTATATTTATTGTCCACTGAATGTACCCAAAAGTATCCTATAAAGGGACAGAGTTAATTTCGTTGTAATATTTTAATAGCTATGAAATTTCACATATTTAACCAGAAATATTATTCAAATGAAATTAATATTCATGTATTAATAGTATGTATATAGTTGTTTTCTTGTATATTTATTCCTCTTACATTTAAGAAATTCATGAAAATATTTATTTCTAATAAATTTTCTTAGGAAATCTTTAAGTGGTCATACTGTGAATGGGGAAACACCAACCCCACATTTACTGTTTTCTAAAAAAATGTATTTTATTATACAGAAATCAAAAAGCTTAATTTGGCTGGGCACGGTGGCTCACTCCTGCAATCCTAGCACTTTGGGAGGCTAAGGTGGTAGGATGGCTTGAAGCTAGAAGTCCAAGGGCAGCCTGAGCAACATAGCAAGACCCCATCTCTATAAAAAAAAAATGTGAAAGTTAGCCAAATGTGGTGGCCCATGCCTACAGTCCCAGGTATTCAGGAGGATGAGGCAAGAGGACTGCTTTAGCCTAGGAGTTTAAGATTGCAGAGAACTATGATAATGTCAATGTACTCTAGCCTGAGCAACAAAGTGACAGAGTGAGACTCCCCCCACCACCAAAAAAAGGGAAAAGTTTATTTTAAGGAAGATTTCATGGCAATTGATTTCTAGAAAATTTCCACCAACATGTAGGAGAAAATATTGATATAATTCAATGGTATATACATTCATTGAAATGGATTCAAATTGTGTCATTTTTTGTTGGTATGTCTTCTCTGTTGTCAGAATAGTTATATTTTAAAGTCAATTCAAAATGAAAGTAAAATGTCTGATACTAAACTCTGGAGTGCTTTTGTAGATGAAATAGTGACATTTTAGCTATGAAAGTTTATAAGTAGTTCAGATAGATATCTCTAATTATTCAATCCTGAGGCAAGAACTTGGTCCTCTCAAGAACAGTTTAGTCCACATTATAGCAGCACTGAGTAGATTCCCAGGCCTGAGGGACTTGGATTGTTTGGCTACTGGGTTTTAAACATTAAAGAACTTCCACTAGAGTAGTTTCAGCATCTAGCAGAGTACTTGTAAACTAAGAAACTACAATAAACATTTGTTCATTGAATGCCCCAACCCACAAAAAAAAAAGAAGAAGAAGAAGGTAGGTAATAAACTAAACTACAGTGATGTCTGGCAGAATTGGGGACTTTGCACTGAGATATCACAATATATTTCACTTCATACTATAATTTATATTGAAGATATGTTGAAATATCATTTATGTCAATTACTAATTTGACATTATGGTAATTAATAAACTCAGTGAAATGATTTTATGTAATGCATTGATATACAAAAACTACTATGATTTTTAATATTTTGATATCTCTATTTCAATATGTTAGATTTCCTTAGTAATAATATATAGTTTATTTTATGCATTTAAATTTTCATTTGGAAGCTGATTGTGGGAGTGGTCCATGGCACAAAATGCTTATGGGCCACTGCTCTGCACTAAGGAGAACAATACCAAAATAATGTTTGGTCCTGCCTAGAATTAAGCATCCTTCACACATAACCAGCTGTGCTGCTGATACCATCAGTCTGGATGAGATCGTTCTGTATCCAGTGGTTGTGATTAATTTGTGCTGAGCCATAGATGTTCTTTTAGGAGTTCCCTCTGTGACATACATCAGGCTTTCTGGAGACAGCTGACCAGGGCAAAAGGTACAGTCTATGACTAGAAAACATCATTTTTGCACTGTTTGAAACTAATTGGTCCATATGGGGCTCCAACCCAACGACCTTGAAATAATTTAAGCAGGGATGCTCTGCCTGACTCCTGCAGGCTTTGAGCAGTTCATACATACAAGTCATTCTAAAGAGGCCTTTGTCTCTCTCTTCCTTTCAGATCTGACTATTCTAATAGACATCATGTCATATTCACAACATAAAACTATGAAAAGTCACAGATTTTATAATTTATCTCCTACAAATAAACATACACAAACACAAAATGTATAAATTTAAAGAGGGCAAAAAAAGCAAAATTTCATAATAAGAAGCTTATATTTTACATTCAGATCATATGTTGTTAGTTTTTACTGCCATTTGTGAAGCCAGTAAAAACATGAATTAGTTCAATGATGAAAACAAAGTGATCCAATAAAGAGAGAAATAAAATTCAAATTAGATCTATGAAAATAATATAAATCTTATCTTCCTCAAAAATAACATATAAAAACTCTGCCTATTATTACCCTAATATTAGTTTGTTGTTAATGACTAAAACTTTTGGATCGCTACTTCATATTTTGTTCTATTTGAGGTGTTTCAGATTACTAACCAGGTATCTATCTCCAAAGCCCACATTCTTAATCTTTATCCCGTTTTAGTTTCTTAGATGTGAAAACATATATTTTTGTATTGATGGAAAAACAGAAAGATTAGTTTTGTGTTCGAGTCCACATAGCTTGTAACAGACAGACCTTGGGCCCAGACTCAAGTTTTCTTGATTTATAAGAGGCCACACAAGGAAATCCATCTATAAATTTTTCAAATTTATAGAATGTAAATTAATATCCAAAAGACTGATGGGAGACCTTAGTGTTAGGAGAGAATATTAACATAAATACTTGTGATCAAATTAGAATTAAAATATGAAACTTAAAACAAATTAAGACTATTATACTTTGTTCTTTAGTAGGTCCATGTATCAAACCATCATCCAGTCACTTTTTCTTCTGTATAATATAAATAAGAGTTCTCAAAAATATGACTTGTGTGCTCCACTGTGATCAGAAGTGAATAAGATGAGGACTATAAAACATCAGGTCAAGTGACACAAGGTGTTATTTTTAAAAATCATTTAATCATATAAAATTACCTTATTTATATCTACAAACTCAATGGTTATGAGTTAAACATTATATTAAATGCTGAGATTCGTTCAAAGAGAATCTGGGCATGTGTCCCATTTTCAGTAATGGGATCAAAGTAAAATTTTAGCCAAAAAAAGTAAATATATGAAAAAAACACATAATTTATTTACTTTGAAAGGCAACATATTGAAATAGAAAAAATCACTCCCTTTTTAATATTAAAACAAGAAAATACTGATAATTTCTGAGCTCCTTGCACCAGGAGACAGAGAATACAGAATAACTTTTTTCCTGCTAGGTGGTGGCAAGTGATTTAACAAACTCCATATGAAACTTTTGAAGTAGACATAACAATTTAAAAAAAAGGGAATTGGAGAGTTTACCAAGGCATATAAATAAATTCTAGGAAAGAAGAAATATTTTTTTTTCCTAGAGAGTCAGAAATTATTTATTGTACATCTATAGAGCTGACTTTTTAGATCTTAGTTGTTAAACTTTGTGTAAACTACCTCCTCCAATTTTTTTAAAACCACTTTAATCAGACTTTTGCATCCAGTTTCTTATGTCAGAATCACCAATGACTTTTACACTAACAAAAGCAATTTATTTAATTTATGTTCAGTCTTCATCTTACTTGATCTATCTTCAGCATTTAAAAGCACTATTCACTAGACTTTCAGAACACTCCATTGGTTTGCTTCCTATTTTCTATCTACTTTTTCTCATTCTCCTTTGCTGTTTTTTTCCTTTTCTTCCCAACTTCATAAATTGGAATGACCCAAGAGTCAGATTTTAGTCATCTTTTTATACTCACTCCTTTGCTGATCTCATCTAATCCCACAATTTTTAAAATGTCAGAACTATAATTACTCCTAATTTATATCTTTAGTCTGGATCTCTCCCCTGAATTCCACAATCTATATCCAACTGTGTACTTCATATACTGTGTACTTTATAACTCTCATTAGGGATCTAATAAAAATTTCAGATGTCAGATCTGCAAAAATGAAAATCTGATTCCTCATCACAAACCTGCTCTGCCCACAGTCTTTGCCACTTTAATGGCTGCTGGATACTTTCAGGTGCTTATGTCAGGAACCTTGAAGTCACCTTTACTCCTTGCTTCTATTCACACCTCACATCTAATTTATGAAAAACTTGTATTAGCTGTAACTTTAAAATATACACAGGATCTAACTACTTTTTAAATCCTTAACAGCTATTACCCTGACACCCTGATCTAAGGTACTGCCATCTGCTACCAAGCTTATTTTAAATTCTCAATTAGCTTCTACCTTTGCCAATAGCCCATTCTCATAATTGCGAGCCCAATGATTTTGTTAAATAATATCCAGATCATGTTACTACTCTTCTTAAAACCCTGCAATGATTTCCAATTTGTCTCAGACCCTACAGGATCTGATATCTTAGTGTTTTTCTCATGATACTCTCCTCTCTCTCAACATGCTCTAGTCACGTTCTCCTTTTGCTACACTGCTGAAGACCAAGTACATTCCTGTCTTAGAAACTTTGCATTGGCAGTTCCAATGTATGTCCATGTGGATCAAATATCTTTCTCCACATGGCTTACTTTGACAGCTTATTTAAATTGTACCCCCCTTAACTGGAATTCCTGATGGACTTTGCTATTTTTATAGTACTTCAGAGCTCTTAAAATATTATAAAATGTGTTTATTTATAATATTTGTCATTTGTGAAGTGTGCTGACTTCCAGAGTTTATAACAATGCCTAATATAGAGTAGGACATCAATAAATATTGAATAAATGAATATACTTTTGGTAAGGAAGTCACGTTACTGCAAAAATAATACTCTGGTGGAAAGATGGCTTAGACAGAGAGGTGTTTGTCTTCAGTCTATATCCAACCAATTTCATCTTGACAAGTCCTTTAATCCCCCTGAGCCACTATAAGTGATAATTTACAAGACACATTATTAACTGTGTGACAACTATATAACATAATATACTCAAGATGCTCATAAAAATGCCTTACAAAAAATACCTTGCTCAATAACTGTTAGTTGTAGTACTGCTACTTAAAAATAGTTTAATGAAAGAACTCCTGCTTCAGTTGATAATTGTAGAAAAAGTGAAAAGTAGTTTGATAAAAATTCATAACTTTAGGTTCCATCTTCTCATTTGATAATACACAATTAATGGATTTTGTATGCCAAGAAATGTTCCATGTCAATAAACTTGAGATGAAAAAAATACTTTTATATCAATGTAGTGGATTATGGTCTTATCTTGCTTCAAAATTAAAAGTACATGTTAAAATCTTAAAAGTTAAAGTAAAAACACATTTTAATTCTGATAATGCTTATAAATTTCTATATTCATTCAATTTCTAATTTTCCTATATTCATAATATTGAATCATAAAAATGGAATCACATTGCATGCAGAGTAAATCCCCTTGCTACATGCTTTTATATACTGGACCCTTTATTGTAGTTAGAGTCTTAACATCATTTTTCACTAGACTTTTAAATTCCTTGAGACTAAACACTATATATTTGTCTTATGCACTGACAAATATTTAACCAATCTCTGGTATATGGAAGAAGCTCAACAATATTTAGTGTGATTTTTGTGTATTTTCAATTTTAATAGGCTTTATATTAAATATTCTCTACAAATTAAGTCAGTATACCATGATTTTTAATTCTGATTTGATAGATATTTAAGGTTTTGTTGTTTTTTTTTTCCATGAGGAGGGCATATAAAGCAGAAGTTAGTTAATCTGAATCTACAATAAGAACATGTTAGATTATGAAAAACATCTCTATTCATGTATCTTAAAGGTTTTTGATATCTGCAACATGTTTACCTATAGGTAATTGGTACTGATGCACATTCTTGCCAGTTGTATGATATGAGCCTCACCTAGCCTCCTCACTCACCAGTTTTGGTTCTTTCTATAGAGATCAGTGCTGTGAATAGACTGATCTACAATCTCCCAGAATTTTTTATGCATTTACATATACTATTTGTGCAAATAAGCCTATATATGTATTTTTTAAATGGACAGTGGCTTAAACAAAGAGAGGTTTGTTCTGAATTGTTTTGTTGTTTACTTAATGCATGGTTTAGATACATTTTCTTGTCAAACCGAGACAAATCTTATTTGCCAATTTATTTGTTGTCTCTCTTATTAAACTATACTACTTAATCCCTAGTTCTTAAGACTTGCTTGACAGATTTTCAGGAAGGGAGAAAGGGAGAAAAGGAGGGAACAAAGGATGGATAGAGGGAGTGGGGAACAAATCATGGAAATAGAAATTAAAACCACAATGAGGTATCACCTCACACTTGTTTGAATGATTTTTATTAAAAAGTCCCAAAACAATAGATGCTGGTGTGGATGCAGAGTGAAAGGAACACTTATACACTATTGGTAGGACTGCAAATTAGTACAACCTCTATGGAAAACAGTACAGAGATTCCTCAAAGAACTAAAAGTAGACCTACCATTCATTCTAGCAATCCCTCTACCAGGTATCTACCCAAAGGAAAATAAGTCATCTTATCAAAAAGACACTTGTCAACTCAAATGTTTACTGCAGCACAATTCACAATTGCAAAGATTTGGAATCAAACCAAGTGTCCATCAATTCATGAGTGGATTCACAAAATGTGATATATATATATATATACACACATATACATACCATGGAGTACTAATCAGCCACAAAAAGAAATGAATTAATGTATTTTGCATCAATTCGGATGGAACTGGAGACCATTATGCTAAGTGAAGTATCTCAAGAATGGAAAAACAAACCCTAAATGTGCTCTCTAATAATTTGGAACTAATTGGTGGGCACACATGGGCACAGAAAGAAGTAAAAATGTGAGAAATCAACAAGGGGGTGGGGGTGGGGCAGGAAGAAAGGGGGTAAAGATCTAACTAATGGGTACAATGAACACCATCAAGATGATGTGTGCACTTACAGCCTTCACTAAAGCATAATATATAAAAATTGTAAAAGCTATCCATGTAACAAAAACATTTGTACCCCCTTAACATTTGGAAATATATATATATTTTTCAAATGTACATATATTTGAAATATATATATATTTATATAGAAACAACTATTTTTACTTCATTATTTTTATTACTTATAAAGAAAAAGAAACAGCATATTGAGAAACAGCAGAGAGAAGATAATTTGATCTACAGAAGATTTTTAGTATCTAATCAGAAAAAAACAAATGCATACAGAACATACTGAAAACAGATAATGAAAACGTTCTGAGTAGAAATACATTAGTGTTCCAATGACTTTCAACATGGGATATAAGAGTACTGTGTAATTAAAATCCCCCTTACTTTGCCCCCTTTCCAGACATTACATCTCTTGCTAAATAGCTCTACAGCAAAGCTTTCAATATGCAAGGATACAAATTTCCAAAGTTTTCTCTCCTAGTAAAATACAGGCTGTGTATTTACCTTCAGATGAGGATGATTCTGATAAATCAGCAAGTTCACTGAGCTACTAATAGTTGAGGCATATCCATTTATTCCTTTAATTCTAATTTTAAATTCAACTCTCTAGTAGAAATGAAAAGTATTTGCTTTGGAGAATTATGCCAGAGGTCTATATTATACATTCATTGTTCTTTTTATTATAAATTGTATTAGGTTAACAATTTTCTTATCAATTTAAATGGTAAAAATATTTCTAGTTAAGCTTTCAACCAATTTATTTATTAGCATTAAAAATATTATTAATTTATAAACTTTCAAATAGCCAGACATTTAGACATGTTTGCCTTGGGATTCAAATATGAATTACTTACATGTTTATTTTGAAATCAAATGTTAATGAAAATTCCCAAAATTTCCTTTTGCAGATTATTTATTTTTATTAAGTTTTATCACAAGTGGAAAATGTATGATTGTGGAACATATACCTTCTAAATTGGCCACAGTAAAACAAACAAACAAAAAAGGCAGGGGGGTATATAAAATTCTTAGGATTCTGTTTAAAAATATGAAATTCCAATCCAATTATAAAGTGTTCAAAAAAGAGAAAGACAAAATATATCTGTTATTAGAATCCAATAGTGAGAATTCTTGGTGTTGGAAGTGGGGGAGGGTTAGTGACCAAGAGGGGGGTGAAGGGGACATATGGGATGTTTTTAATATTTTTTTCTCATTAAATCTGGGTGCTGGTTATATGATTGGCTTTGTGAAAACTCATCAATATGTAAACTTTTGTGTATATCAGAAAGATTTTAATACAAATGTTACTTAAAAAAAAAAAAACACTATGAAATTGCTCCCCAAAAGTGCATACAGACTACCTTTCCCTCTCCCATCACAGGAAGCTAGTCTATGGCCACTCAAGTTCAAGTGGTAGTTTAATAAAGGCTGCTCTAAAAAGTGACTTAGAAAACCAACATTATGAAGCTGCTTAAGCATTACAGATGCCCCCCTCTTCAAATGTATGTATTCATTAAAGGAAGACCCCAAAAGTAGTCTCAGTCTTTTGAAGTTTTCCACTAGTGTTTCCCAAACACTGTGGTTTCCAAAGCCCTATTTCTTATCTGCTGCCTAAAAGAATCATTTGAGGTCACTGTTAAGGCAGATTCTTAGGGGCTTAAGATACTCGATATGTGTTAGTAATATATTTTGTTAGTAATATATTTTGTTAGTAATATATGTGTTAGTAATATAATAGTAATATATTTTCATTGCCTTAATTATTATTTTAATTTTATTATGCCTTCCCAGGTTTATAAGTGATTTTAATACATGATTTGTTCTCAAAATTTAGTGTCCTGAAAATCACATAGAAATATTTATCCACTGGGATTAGCCCTGAAATCTGCCGTTCAAAAACAAGCACATTACATGGTCCTGATATGTACAATCAATCGCCCTTTGAAATTGATGGGACCAGGCATTTTGGCTTCTCTCACATAGGATAGCAGATAGGTGTTACAAAAACAAAAACAAAAAAAAGCCTAGGATGAGTAGCTTAGGCCAAATCTACTCTAGCTTCTTATGCAAATAATTATCACTCTTTTTCACTTTGAGAAAAGTCTCAAATTTCAGTTTGGACTTGAGTGTTGGAAATAGAGTGGGGGAAACACTTTTATGTATGCAAATTTTTCATAGGATACTGCACCTAAATTCTACAAGGGTTTTAGGTCTAAATCTCCAGTAACTCATAAAAAGTTACATTTCCTTTTATTCTATGTACATATACATAATATGTGACTATTTTGGAATGTCTTAGAGACAGATAGCTATAGCAAGCCTGTGCTCCCTGGGTCAATGATCATATTAATATTACCCATTAATAATTAAAAATAAGAATATTCCATTACTTTTAGGCCCTTCTTATAAAATTGGCATCCTTAAAACATACAGGAACCTCCTGCATTTAAAATTTAATACTCTAAAATATTAAAGAATCTGTAAAGAGTTGACTATAACCCTATTTATGGCTGTTACTAAAAACATTTGAAAACTTACAAAACTGTATAATAATTTATCCAATCAAATACAAATAATTATGTTGTATGTTATACAATGGATTTATTTGTAAGGTCATAAATACAGAGAAAGAGTACTTTTTTGGTTGGAAATAAATAAAATTTTTATGACAAAAAAGAAAAGATATCCTTACTAGATAGATAGAATAAAGGCAGCACACTCAAAAAGGCCTTATAATTTGACAACAAAATAATATTGACACCTTTCCCACCTAGGGGATAGTTTTCATTAAATGAAATATATTTTATTTTCATTTCAAATAAGAACATGTCTATTCTATTCATAATTTATTTCAATGAAAGCATGAATTCTCAAAGTTTTTGTATACCTTTCAATAACAAAAATATTACTTTGCTTAGAGTTTGAAATATAAACTGACATTAGAATGATTAAATCAATTTTGAATGCTGTAAGGAAAAATAACATAGTCACTCTGGGGAGACTACAGCTTCAGAAAATTCTCACTTATCACAGATATGTTAAACTATTTGGCTATTGTTTTGAACATGGAAATCACCTTAGTTATAAGCAACAAGACTAGCCAAAGATAAAATTATGATAGTGATGAATAGTAACTTTTTATGGAACTCTTCTAACTCATGTTTTATTCCTATTATTTTGTCCTGCCCTTTGTCTCCCCAAGAAACAATGACACCTTGTCTTACCTATGCTGGGATCTAATCCCATTCCCAGTTTTCTTCCAACCAGGAAAATACTCCATTAAAGTACCTTCTGTGATTTAGCCAATTAGAATAATCCCTCCTGCAATAATTGAATTTTAAAAACCATCAACATCCAAAAACATTGATCTCTAAATGGGTTGGTATTTTTCAGAGCCTGAAAACTAGTGAGGGTGAGAAGTCAATGTTTCTCCTACTCACCAGGCTGTTCTTCAGAAAAACGGTAACAAACAGACCTATTTAGCCTACAGTTTTTCCAATATGCTCTTTTATTTTTATATTTCTAGGCAACCAAGAAGCCTAAGAAGAACGATTACTTGGGAACATTGATGTGGGAATGCTCATGAGGAACCTTATGTGTGTGAAGGTTTGTGGAGTGGGGAGAATATGGCAAGAATGGCTCAGAAAGTGGCATTTGTTTGAACATTTTACAATGTTTGGACTTGCTGTTGTACTCTTACAACAACCTTTGCAGACAAGAAGGCCAAAAATCAAGGTACTGTGATGAGAAGGAATAAATCGCCTTCTTTTTCCAAGCAGTGGCAGCTCACCTTGAGGGAAGGAAAGAGGCCAAGTAAAATATCACCTCCGTGTGTCTGTTGTCAGCTTGCACATTTGGACAGCCACTCTATTCAACTGCCACATTCTATGTCTGTGTTGATTAACCCCACTGGATGAATAATGGTGTGAGACTAGAGGATACCATACTTTCTTTCCTTCTATTAATTTCCATAATTGGCATAGCAGTTAATTAATTTAACCCAGTACTCGGAATTTTTAGAAACATACCAGTAGTAAATAAAAAGACAAGTGGTCTTGTAGAATAAACAAAAATAATGTTTTATGTGGCCATATAATAAACTTAAAAGACAAAGGACACAGGGGGAGCGGAGCAAGATGGCGGACGAATAACACCGCCAGACAGAGGGTCTCTGCAGAAAAGACCGATTCTAGCAGAAACTAGAGGAAAGAAGCAAGAAGACGAGCATACAGCGGACAAGGGCTGGAAGAGGGGTACCTGAGACCCCGGGAGACTCCACGGGAGGAGGCTGCGGAGGAGAACTGGAGGCTGAGACCACCGGAGCAGCCCGGAGACCAGCGGCAAGGGTAGGTGGATCTGCTGTTTCCCCTCCCCTGCATTCGGGACTGCTGGTGGGCTCCCCAGCAGGTGGAGAGACCTGCGGACACCAGCCCAGAGACTGCCGCCGCCTGCCAACGGTGAGCCTGTAGCAGACGTGGCACCAGGTTCCCAACTTCCTCCGGGCACCTCCGTGTGCACGGACCCGAGCCGCGTGGCAGGTGCCATATTGCCTCCTCCTCCCCTCCGCCGACCCTACCCGCGGCTGCCCAGAGAGACAATACAGCCACCAGCCGGAGGCACCTCCAGGGAACGGGACCTTCCCGTTTGGGACCCCGCCCGCCCTCCCAGGTGCTGCTGGCACCGTGTTCCCAGGAAAACGGTGCCGACTCAGAGGCTGAGAGACATAGACCCAGCTTGGGCTCCCTGTGGGTGAATTAGGACCGGAAATCCTCTCCCTGGTGGGAATACAGTTTGAACTCTGGGACCCAGAGGTCGGACCTGCAGACCAGATCCCCTGCACCGAGGGCTAGCATTGCCCGGGGCACAGAAGGGTTATACCTGAACAGCCTACTGAGGGCTCTGTGCCTCCAGGGGTGGATCGGCGCCCTAGAGGGCAACCCTCCTCCCAGGAGGAGGCCGTGCGCCCAACCCAGGTGGTGTTCCTGTGCAGGGAACCTCCCCGCCGGCATCACAGTCTGGGGAGGCCTGGTGGCTTGTGGTCTGGCCTGCTGGCAGAGGCCCAGGAGTAGCTGCAGAGTTGGAGAGGGTGGAAAGAAGCGAGGCCTGCTGCAGACTGCGGGTCTCAGACAGCCCCACCCCCACACCCAGACTTTCTGGCTGAGCGGGACCATTCCAGCCCCGCCCCGACAGCTTACCCTGGAAGCAGAGAACAGAACTTTGACCCCTGCTAACAGCCTGAGGGCAGGCTTATCCAACCCAGCTCGGCCCAGAACGAGAGCTGATAACAGGACTTAAAATCAACACCATAGCCTGTTCCTCCAAGCAAACGCCACCTACTGACAGGGACGGCATCTTGCACAGTCTTTCCACGGCACCCACTGACTCAATATACAGGGAGTGGTCCAATTTCACCCACAGGCACCACCTAACGCCTCAGAAACTAAACAAGGTGTGTGAATACCCAAACAATAACCTAAGGAAAGAAACAACAACTGATCGACATGGGAAGAAATCAGCGAAAGAACTCAGGAAATATGAAGAACCAAACGGAAAACACACCCCCAAGGAGGAGCACCAGCCCCCTAGAAACGGACACCGACCAAAATCAGGCAACCAATATGACAGAAAAGGAATTTCGTATGTGGATCATAAGAACACTCACCCAGCTGCAACAACAACTCAATAACCAACACCAAGAAAACACAAAAAACCTCCAAGAAATGGAACAAAGGTTCAACAAAGAGATTGACACAGTGAAGAAAACTTTAACCGAAGTCCTGGAGATGAAGAATCAACTCAGAGAACTACAAAATACTGTGGAAAGTCTCAAGAACAGGGTAGATCAAGCAGAAGAAAGAATCTCAGAGCTTGAAGATAACACTTTCCAATTAAATAAATCAGTCACAGAAATACAGCAGAGAAACAAGAGAAAAGACCAAAGCCTACAAGAGCTGTGGGACTATGTGAAAAAACCTAACGTGAGGGTCATAGGTTTAGCCGAAGGGGAGGAAGACAACACTCAAGGGCTGGACAAGCTTTTTGAAGATATAATAGAGGAAAATTTCCCAGGCCTTGCTCAAAATCTCGATATACAAGTTCAAGAAGCCCAGAGGACCCCTGGGAGATTCAATGCAAACAGGAAGACGTCACGTCATGCAGTCATCAGACTGACCAAAGTATCAACTAAAGAGGCCCTTCTAAGAGCTGTAAGACAAAAGAAGCAAGTGACATACAAGGGAAAGCCAATTCGAATAACATCAGACTTCTCTAATGAGACTTTACAAGCAAGGAGAGACTGGGGCCCCATTCTCACTCTTTTGAAACAAAACAATGCCCAGCCTAGAATATTATTCCCTGCAAAACTAAGCTTCGTATAGGAAAGAGAAATAAAAACATTCTCAGACAAGCAAAGGCTCAGAGAATTCACCAAGACAAGACCAGCCCTACAAGAAGTACTTAAAACAGCGTTATGCACGGAACATCATAATAATAATCCACGGATATAAAAACAACCAAAACCCAAAGATATTAAAGGCCAGATATTACAATGGCTCAAGACAGAAATCATAGCAACAACATCCAACCCAACAGAATGATCAGTAATCTACCTTACCTATCAGTTCTCTCAATAAATGTGAATGGCTTAAACTCTCCACTCAAGAGACATAGGCTGGCTGAATGGATAAGAAAATACAGGCCAAGTATATGCTGTCTTCAGGAAACACATTTAACCTGCAAGGATGCACATAGACTAAAAATAAAAGGGTGGAGATCAATATTCCAAGCAAATAGAAGCCAAAAGAAGGCTGGTGTGGCAGTTCTAATTTCAGACGATTTAGTTTTTAAACCAACAAAAGTAGTAAAAGACAAAGAGGGTCATTATATAATGGTGAAGGGCACAGTCCATCAAGAAGAGATAACAATTTTAAATATATATGCACCCAACTTAGGTGCACCCAGATTCATAAAGCAAACCTTACTGGAGCTAAGCAAATGGATTAATAGCAACTCCATAATCGCCGGAGATTTCAACACCCCACTGACGGCACGAGACAGATCCTCCAAACAGAAAATTAATAAAGAAATAATGGACTTAAACAAAACTCTAGAACAATTGGGTCTGACAGACATCTACAGAACATTCTACCCAAAATCCACTGAATATACGTTCTTCTCATCAGCTCACGGGACATTCTCTAAGATTGACCATATCCTAGGACACAAAGAAAATCTCAAGAAATTTAAAAAAATAGAAATCATACCATGTACCTTCTCAGATCACAGTGGAATAAAACTAGAAATCAACCCTACACATTTCTACACAAAAATGTGGAAATTAAACAACCTCCTACTAAATGATTACTTCGTAAATGAAGAAATCGAGATGGAAATAAAAAACTTCTATGAAGAAAACGACAATGGAGAGACAAGTTATCAACTCCTCTGGGACACAGCTAAAGCAGTTCTGAGAGGAAAATTTATCTCCATAAATGCCTATAACCAAAAGGCAAGAAGATCACAAATAGACAATCTAATGAAACGACTCAAAGAGCTGGAAAAAGAAGAACAGACCAACCCCAAACCCAGCAGAAGAAGTGAAATAAACAAGATCAAATCAGAACTAAACGAAATTGAAAACAGGAAAGCTATTCAGGAGATTAATAAAACAAAAAGTTGGTTCTTTGAAAAAATAAACAAAATTGACACGCCATTGGCTAAGCTAACGAAAAGCAGAAAAGAGAAATCTCTAATAAGCTCCATCAGGAATAAAAAAGGAGATATCACAACTGATCCCAAAGAGATACAAGATACAATTTATGAATACTACAAAAATCTTTATGCACACAAACTGGAAAATGTGGAGGAAATGGACAAATTTCTAGAAACACACAGCCTCCCTAGGCTCAACCAGGAAGAAATAGATTCCCTGAACAGACCAATCTCAACAGCTGAAATAGAAACAGCAATTAAAAATCTCCCTAAAAAGAAAAGTCCCGGTCCAGATGGCGTCACACCTGAATTTTACCATACTTACAAAGAAGAACTAGTACCTATCTTGCAGAAACTATTCCACAACATCGAGAAGAACGGAAACCTCCCCGACACCTTTTATGAAGCGAATATTACTCTGATACCAAAACCAGGAAAGGATGCAACAAAAAAAGAAAACTACAGACCAATATCCCTAATGAATATAGATGCAAAAATTTTCAACAAAATCTTAGCTAACCGAATCCAGACACTTATCAAAAAAATAATCCACCATGACCAAGTGGGCTTCATCCCAGGGATGCAGGGATGGTTCAACATAGGTAAATCTATCAATGCAATTCACCACATAAACAGAAGCAAAAACAAAGACCACATGATTCTTTCAATAGATGCAGAAAAAGCTTTTGACAAAATTCAACACCCTTTCATGATACGAACACTTAAGAAAATAGGCATAGAAGGGACATACCTAAAAATGATACAAGCCATATATGACAGACCCATAGCCAACATCATACTGAATGGGGAAAGATTGAAATCATTCCCACTTAGAACTGGAACCAGACAAGGCTGCCCACTATCTCCACTTCTGTTCAACATAGTGCTGGAAGTCTTGGCTACTGCAATCAGACAGGAAAATGGAATCAAAGGTATCCAAATAGGGGCAGAAGAGATCAAACTTTCACTGTTTGCTGATGATATGATATTGTATCTAGAAAACCCCAAGGATTCAACCAAGAAACTCCTGGAACTGATCAATGAATTTAGTAAAGTCTCAGGATACAAAATCAATACACAGAAATCAGAGGCATTCATATACGCCAACAACAATCTAATTGAGAACCAAATCAAAGACTCAATTCCCTTCACAATAGCAACAAAGAAATTAAAGTACCTAGGAATATATTTAACCAAAGAGGTAAAAGACCTCTACAGGGAGAACTATGAAACACTGAGGAAGGAAATAGCAGAGGATGTAAACAGATGGAAATCCATACCATGCTCGTGGATCGGCAGACTCAATATCATCAAAATGTCTATACTACCCAAACTGATCTACAGATTCAATGCAATACCTATTAAAATCCCATCAGCATTCTTCACAGATATAGAAAAACTAATTTTACGCTTCGTATGGAACCAAAGAAGACCCCGAATATCAAGAGCAATTCTAGGCAACAAAAACAAAATGGGAGGCATTAATATGCCAGATATCAAACTATACTACAAAGCTGTAGTAATTAAAACAATATGGTATTGGCACAAAAACAGGAATATTGACCAGTGGAACAGATGTGAGAATCCTTATATAAAACCATCCTCATATAGCCATCTCATCTTTGACAAAGCAGACAAAAACATACGCTGGGGAAAAGAATCCCTCTTCAATAAATGGTGCTGGGAAAACTGGATAGCCACCTGTAGAAGGCTAAAACAGGACCCACACCTTTCACCTCTCACAAAAACCAACTCACGCTGGATAACAGACTTAAACCTAAGGTATGAAACTATTAGAACTCTAGAGGAAAATGTTGGAAACACTCTCCTAGACATCGGCCTGGGCAAAGAGTTTATGAAGAAGTCCCCAAAGGCAATCACAGCAGCAACAAAAATAAATAAATGAGACATGATCAAACTACAAAGCTTCTGCACAGCCAAAGAAATAGTCATGAAAGTAAACAGACAACCTACAGAATGGGAGAAAATTTTTGCAGCTTATGCATCCGATAAGGGACTGATAACTAGAATATACTTAGAACTCACGAAAATCAGGAAGAAAAAATCAAATAACCCCATTAAAAAGTGGGCAAAGGACTTGAACAGAAATTTTTCTAAAGAAGACTGAAGAATGGCCAACAAACATATGAAGAAATGCTCAACATCTCTAATCATCAGGGAAATGCAAATCAAAACCTCAATGAGATATCACTTAACCCCAGTGAGAATGGCCTTTATCAAAAAATCTCCAAACAATAAATGCTGGCGTGGTTGCGGAGAGAGAGGAACACTCCTACACTGCTGGTGGGACTGCAAACTAGTTCAACCTCTGTGGAAAGCAATATGGAGATACCTTAAAGCGATACAAGTGAATCTACCATTTGATCCAGCAATCCCATTGCTGGGCATCTACCCAAATGATCCAGTGACACTCTACAAAAAAGACACCTGCACTCGAATGTTTATAGCAGCACAATTCATAATTGCAAGGCTGTGGAAACAGCCCAAGTGCCCATCAATCCAAGAATGGATTAATAAAATGTGGTATATGTACACCATGGAGTACTATTCAGCTCTAAGAAACAATGGTGATATAGCACACCTTATATTTTCCTGGTTAGAGCTGGAACCCATACTACTAAGTGAAGTATCCCAAGAATGGAAAAACAAGCACCAGATATATTCTCCAGCAAACTGGTATTAACTGAGTAGCACCTAAGTGGACACATAGGTGCTACAGTAATAGGGTATTGGGCAGGTGGGAGGTGGGAGGGGGGCGGGTATATACATACATAGTGAGTGAGATGTGCACCATCTGGGGGATGGTCATGATGGAGACTCAGTCCTTTGGGGGGAGGGGGGGAAATGGGCATTTATTGAAACCTTAAAATCTGTACCCCCATAATATGCCAAAATAAAAAAAATAATTAAAACTTTAAAAAAAAAAAGACAAAGGACACAAAATTAAAATAAAAGATGAATATTTATCAATCCATCAAATAGGTCCATTGATTTCAGAAAGTGCATTATTTATTTAGATATCCATGGAAGGACTGCTATTTTATTATTAATAACAAATAATGTCTGAAATTGCTGTGGGATGATTTTCTCTAAAATGTATAATCACTTTCACTTTTCCTTAACTTAGAGACTTTGCTATTTGAATAACCTAAATAAAGAATGTGTATGGTGTGCAATGGACTTAATATTTGTGTCCTTCTCAATTCTTAAGTTGAAATCCTAATCTCCAGTGGTGATGGCATTATGAGGTGGGGGTCTTTGTGAGGTTATTAGATCATGAGGATAGACGCCTCATGAATGGAATCAGTGACCTTATAAAAGGTACTTCAGAGAGCTAGTCCCATCCTCTTTCCTCCAAGTGAGGATACAAGGAGAAGTTGGCCATCTGCAACCTAGAAAAGGAACCTCACAGGAACCCTCCCATGCTGGCACCTGATCTTGGGCTTCCAGCCTCCAGAATAGTGAGACAGAACTATTTATAAGCCACCCAGTCTATAGTACTTTGTTATAGTAGCCTGAATTAACTGACTAGGACAAGTGTATGTGTGTGTGTGTGTGTGTGTGTGTATTTCATTATTTCAACAAGAATCCATAAGAATAGGACTAGGGATATACAATTAGAGTATTTCCAGAGATATGAAGATATGTCATCCGTAGGAGTCGTTTTGCTTCCTGAGGCTGGGCAACAGCAGTCCTCATTTTTTTTTCCTCATCCTAACCCTGGTTCACTGATGGTTCCTGTTCAATGTCTCCTTAAGGAATGTTCATGTCTTTCTTCTTTCCTCTTTTATCCCTCTCTTTTTAAAATAAAGTGATGTTACACACATACAGAAGAAAGAATAGTAACTTATCTTTCATAATCTCCTTAACATATTTAATGAATTTTATTAGCTTTCATTTTCATGGGAGGTTCCATCCTTTCTATTTTAAGAAGTGATGACTGATGATCTGTGACTTGCTACACTGCCAGACTCTGACACCTGTGATCTTTCAACTTGACAGAATCTCTGCTGGAAATTCACGTAGGGGGCAAATTGTAAAGTGGCTTGAAGGCAATATGCAGGGGCATGATCTATTTTGTTGTTGTTTTTGTTGTAGCAATATTCTATTGGCAATGTGGGAAGACGGATAAGACAAGGGAAAGAAGCAAAGGTTTGAAAGATTGTTTGTGTAAGATCATGGGCCATGAGAATGTGAATTAGAGAATTACAGTGGATGTGGGGAGTTAAGGAGATATTCAAAAAAAATTCAAGAGGTATCTGGATGGGATTTTATAAGTTACTGGGTGAGGACATATGGGAACAGAGATCTATGAGGAACTGGAAGTGCCTAGTTTAAGTGGCTGGCCAATTGCAGTATGACTAACTGAAAGAGAGAATCAAGAGCAGAAGGCTTGGGATTTTAAAAGAATTTGTATAGTTTCCTACATTTGTAACTTGATACAATTGTGTGATACTAGAAGTAGTTATCCAACCAATAATTGAGAATATGGATGGAAACATCAGAAGGTAAATATTTCTAAAAGCACAATGTCCATATTTGTGATTTCCTTGAGGCAGAGCTGTAATATATTTCTATCTCTTCAATGTCAAGCAAAATGCCAAACACTCAAAAAAGATTAAGCAAGCTGAAAATTAGTAAATTCCATATGCTTTATAAACACTGAATCCAGGTTTTCTACTGAATTCCTAAGAAATAAAGTAGAACTGATATAATTATTCAAATAGTGGCTAAACGTTTTCTAGAGTTTCAGCATTAAAGATTCATGTAGGTTCAAGGGTTGTGGTAGCTGTTCTCTTGGGCCTCAATAATTTCTCAGATGCTATTTTCCTATAACTCTCAAATTACTGGGGTAAGGTACCTTGCACTGGCACACTGGCACTAACAGTCAAGCTCACTAGTTTTAATCCCCTGGCTTATTTTCTACTATATATATATATATTTTTTTTTTCTTTATAAGAAACAGGTTTTTTTAATGCAGTCATAAATAGCTTTAACTGTGCCTTAATGTAGGTCTGACTTTTTTCTAGGAATTGAATTTATTTGAGAACTTAATTGCATCTTTTTTTTTCCTGAACAGAAACATGAGATAAAATTCTACCAAATACATACACTTTCAAATATGTGCATTTAAATAAAGATGTAAGTACCCCAATTCAGCAATCTTAAAAAACGAACTGTGCCAGGGAGAAAATTCTTACAGGCAATGTTTATTGAGCACCTTCTATGTGCTATATCTAGGTAGGGTGAGGGGCATAAGATACAATGTAAAGAAATATTACAATCTGCCCTCCTGTAAAAGTCAGGAGAAAATAAACAGGCAAATTTGTATTATCCTGAATAGAGCTGGAGCCCAGTTTACTAAGTGAAGTATCACAAGAATGGAAAAACAAGCACCACATGTTCTCACCATCAAATCGGTACTAACTGATCTACACTTACGTGCACACATGGTAGCAATATTCATCAGGTGTCCAGCAGGTGGAGGGAGGGAGGAGCAGGGGGTGAGTATATTCACACCTAATGGGTGCAGTATGCACCATCTGGGGTATGGACACACTTGAAGCTCTGACTTGGATGGGACAAAGGCAATGTATGTAACCTAAACATTTGTATCTCCGTAATGTGCTGAAATAAAAAAAATAATAATCATATATAGGAATGGAGGCCACTATAGGAGCAAACAGGCTGTAAGGGAGCTGGGTGGTTCTTCCTCTCCAGAATGAGTGTCTTCTTAATTGAAAACTGAAGCATCAGTTTGAATTAGACTGTTGACAAGAAAAGAGAGGGATGGTTCAAGAAGAGGGTCAGCATCTCTAAATGCCTGCATGTGGCTAGAACAGAGTGTGCCAAGTAACTGGTGGGAGCTCAGAATTAATACTTTCTTGACTTGAGAGGAAAAGGAGTTAAAGGCCAGCCTGCTAGACAGAGGGACCATAACACAATGATGTTTGTGACTTCACTGTTATCCTTGCTTAGTTGTTCATCAAAGGGATTTATATTTAAAATAAAAAGCAATTATTCTTTGAGGAACTGAGAGACAGTGAATTATTAATAATTTACTCATTTAATCAGATTTAATAATTAAAGGCTAGAAGCTTTGTGCTAGATGCCTGGAGTATAAATATATCAACTGATAACACTTTAAAAGTACTGCACTTATAATAATGAAAGGGAATTTTCTGGGCTTTGTTATAGATGCTCAACTCATGAGCTAATGCACTATTTTTTAATACCTCAAATGTGCTTTCATATTTTTACATGATAGGTGATTTTTGCTTTATGAGTGTAATGATCAAATAACTTACCCAAACTGGGACATTTTCAAGAGTGAAAGAAGTATTAAGAATAATTATATAAAGACAAAAGAAATAAACATGAACTGTCCTCGGTAAACCAAATGTATGATTCGTGTTCACAATGTGTATCATATTTTCAATGCTTAAATGATTACAGTTATTTAAAATTTGGAATAGTGTTTTGACATGGAACATCCTTTTCAATCAAACATCTTTGAATCTTTTCATGTTCTAGAGTTTGTGAAGTACTCCAGTTTGTCTTCCTAGTTTCACCTTTACATTTTAATTTGCCAGCGTGCTGAATAAATCATTTGTAGAAATAGGAAAAAAATGAAGATGATAAATCTCTATTTTGTGGCACTCACCAGCTGTTAAATGCACACATAGCTTTTTAAAGCAGAATTCTTCAAAGTTTAGGAGAAGGTATTTCATTTATTTTATTTTTCTCCGCTTCTGAAACAGAAATTGGGATCAAGTCCAACAAAAACTTGTATGGCCAATGTAAAAATGAAGCATTATTAAAATAAAAAAGGGAAGAATTTGAAAGACTTACTACAGAGGAGACCTGCCAGATTGTAGTATTTCAATGGTTCCCTGAACAATGCCACAATACTCAGCTATTATTCAAGCAGGTGGCACATTATTATTCTTACAGATTGATACCTTTGCTTATTATCCTCTTGACTGCACACAAAACACAGTAATTTGAATCTAATAATGTCTTTAAAATTTTCCATTAATAACAAGAAAGTGTTATTAAAACAAAAAAATTATCCTTGGCCTGCTCTAATTGATTTTTTCCCCCTATAATTGATGGACTCAGTTACTCTTTATTTAGGTACTCCAGGACAGCTGACTTTGATAGTAAAGGAAAGTAATTGATTTTTAGTTTCAATGTGTCAGTTTGGAAACAGTGCTTTGTAAGTTTCTTAACTCCCACAGAGAGCAGCACCACAAGACTCCAGGTAGATGCAAAATAGATTATCAATACACATTTTGGAGTTTTAGATAGTCCCATGATAATTAAAATAAAATACTCAATGCAAAAAGATGAATCTCATGCAAGGCCATTTAATACAAATGGTAAAAGTAATGTTTCTTTGTTGAATGACTCCTAAACCCTTACTGAATGAACCAAGGAAACTATAATCATCCATCAGGCTGTCTCCATGGTCTGGCTCTATACCTCATTTCCCTGTTAACTGCTTGTAGCCTGCTACATTATGCCTCCAAGCTTTTGCTTCTGCACTTCCTTATGTTTCAAACATATTTCCCACTATTTTTCATTGGCCGAATTATTTTGATTCAGCAACATTTGGCTTAGGGAATTCTCCAGAAAATCCTCTTTGAGTCCCCAGATTAATTTAAATGTCCCAATTCTGTGGTTTGCTAGTATTTTTTATGTGTTTTCCTATTGCATTTGATGTGTTATATTTGATTTATCTGCTTATATGACACTTTCTCCTTCTAAACTATAAGTTTTTCAAGGACAAAGGACCAGGTCTGGCATGCGTACTACAACTGGTATACATGCCAGTAAGAACATATCTCCTAATTTGAGCATATCTCCTAATTTGAACATATCTCCTAATTTAATAATTAAAATTATTAATAAATGTATGTGCACATAATATTGTTTGCAGTTGAACTTACGGGTAGTTAAACCAGAGAACAAATTTTAAGCAATTGCATATTTGTGAGGTAAAAATAGCATGGCTTTAGTTTAGATAAAACTAAATTTGAATCCCAATTCTGCCCCTCATTAGCAATGTAATTCTGAGCTAATCACTTACCTTACATGAACTTTAGTTTCCACATTTTGTACAAATGAGCCTACTATTAAGATTGTGGCAACAATTCAATGAAAAAAGTACATAAAGCAGCTGGCATAATGTATATACTCAGTAAGTTTCCTTACCTTAATTCCTTTTCCTCTAATACTTTTAATTTTAAAGAAAGTAAGAAAATACCATAGGGCTACATTTCTAGAGCTATTTTTTTTTTGGTATGCTTAAATATGAAAATGTTATGCACTATATACTAAACTTATGTTGTACCTTTGCTTTTGTCTTTTCTTTTACTTATAATGCCCTTCTCCCAGTCCCCATCTCTTTTGGCAAATTACTATTTTTCCTTTGCTGCCCAGCTTTAATCTCATCTTCTCAATGAAGTCCATCAGAATCAATTGGAGGATCATCTGGATTTCCACAATATCTCTTTCACGATGTCATTGCAATATGTTAGATATTATTAAACCAAAATTGTACTGCAAAATAGATTACCTTAGCTTTGAAAATTTTCAAGTCTAGGGTCATCTTTCAACACAAAGAAAATAATGAGATATATATTGAAATAATCTCTGGATAAGCAAGACCTTTCACTTTTATGTTAGAAAAAGCAGCAGCATTTAATTAAATAATATGTTATTAAAATTTAAAAATGTAAATGAAGCACATTTTAAATATATTCATTGGTTATGCTTCTTTGGTCAAAACCTAATTCCTTTTTGTAGAAAAATAAATGTTAGAAGATGTAATAAATTGAGTAGAATTATATATATTTGACCAGGGCATTTATTACATATAAAAAATACTGAGTATTTTATCATATAGTGCTATAAAAATTATTTTAGAGAAAAGCAACACAATGTATTAAAACTATACTTCATTTGTTCTTTTTTTAATGGAAAACTGGTAAATTGCTGTTCACATTAATTTTAATTTTTATAACTTAAGTGTCTACAGTAGCTGCTGCAGGTTTCTTTTATTAGCAATTCATAAATACAAAGAGATAAGATATTAGTTTAATTTACCTTAATAACCAAATCAAATTTCTGGTGAAAGTCTCTGTTTACTGGTTCCAGGAGACTAAGTTCTGCAGTCCTAGGATGCATATGGAAAAATCGTGGGTAATCCTCAGGAGTCCCTGAAAAACATTGAGATTTCAGCACATAATTGAGAACAATGAGTAATATGTGTGTCTGCTTTATTAATTTCCATTCATTAACTAAGGAACAAAATTACAATTTCATTAGTAAATTAAGTTTCAAAATTATGCAGTCAAGGGAAAGAAGACACACATGTAGTACATAATTAATTTGCTTTTTTATGAGTAAGAATAAAAAATAGTTGTTTGGATGATTTTCCAAATATTTTTTATTAAGAGAGTTCTTTAATTAATTTGAAACTTCATCACATGAAAAGAGATATTAGGTACAGGGAGAGTAAATTTTAGATTATAAAATTATATTTTAATGACACATGAATCATAATTATATCCTGCATGATTTTTCAACATATCTTATAATAAATAATGATTTATAATTTGTACCAAATGCCAATTTGCTTGCAAATTAATAAGAACATATGCTGTTCCATCAAGGTAAATATTTTTCTTAAGATAAGTATCTAGATAATTATGTCAACCACAGTAAATTAAAATATAGGTTTTGATTATCCTCAATGTTTAGGGAGGCTATTTCTTAAATGCAGTCATTTCAATAAATTGTACATTTCTTCTTAAATAAATTTCTGTCAATTGTATCATCTTGCTTTGTGTACTGCAATATCCTTTTTCCCAAAGTGAAGAAAGAGTAGAAGTCAAATCATAGAGCTGTGTAGTATACACATTTGGACAAATGATAACTATAAGAGTAAAATAATATAACTTCCAGTTTTTGAAGCTCAGTATGTGAAAAAGCTTTATATAAGTAACCATCAATAACCCCACAAATCATTTCCATTCTATAGCTAAGGATTTGGGAGGTTTGAGAGATTAAATAACTTATCCAAGTCAAAAAAAAAAAAAAATCTGGGACACAGTTTGCATTCAAATCCAGGCTGCCAGAAGTAAAACATACCCCAACATGGGCTTATTGGTACTACTCCTTTGCTTCAACTCTGAGACAAGAAGGGAAATGGATAGAAGTACAGAAACAAACTTTGGCCAAATGTTCATAATTCTTGACACCGAGTGATGGTAAATGGTGAGTCATGTGCTATTCTCACTTCTTTTTTATATACTTTTAATTAAATTTTTTTAAAAATGCAATATAATTTACAGTTGGCTTTGGTTGGGTCTTACTCTCATCAGAGTAGAATGGAGCAGGGTGTGTGAAAGGATGAACTGAAATCAAAGAAGCTGATTGATTGATAGCTGATCTGGGAAAATAATTTAATTTCCTAGAGAGTAACACTATTTGCAGTTAATTCTGGAGTTACTGTGGAAAAAACTTTACCTCTTTATTCATAAATTCTCTTCCTTGTCTAAGTGTCAAAACAGCCCTATGGGAAATATATTATTATTTGATCTATGAAGAAATTAACACTCAGAGGGATTAATAAAATAAATAAATAAAAAATAAATAAAATAAATGACTGAGCCAGATTCATTCTCAAGGTATCAAATTCCACAATCCATACACTTTCCTTTTATACTATATTGTCTTTATCCAATGAATTGGACACTTGGGCTCTATTGGCCTTCTTAAAGTTAGTTTTTAGGCATCATTATATAATTGTATATAATTGTATCATTATACACAATTTTCTGAATTTTTAGTTATGTATAGATTTGTGTAACCATCACCAAAGTCAGGACACAGAATGTTTCTATGATCAAAGAACGCCTTTGTGTTTTGCTCCCCACATTCTAATGCCTAGCAACCACTGATTTGCTCCCAATCACTACACTTTCATCCTTTGAGAATGTCATGTAAGTGGAATTATATGTATGTAGATTTTGACACTGGCTTCTTTTAACTGAGTATAAAGCATTAGACATTAATCTAAGTGGCTGTGTCTATTAATAACATCTTTTCATTATTAAGTAATGTTTAACTTTTTTAAGAAACTCCCAAACTACTTTCTAATGCAGCTATACCATTTAACATTCCCACTGGGAGTGCATGAGAGTTCCAGATCTCCACATCTTCATCAACCCTTGATGTGGACGGTCTTTTCAAATTTTAGCCATTCTAATGGGTGTCTGGTTGTATTCTTTGAGGCTTTGATTTGCATTTCCCCATTAGCTAATGAAATTGAGCATATTTTCATATTCTTATTTACAGTTTGTATACTTCTATGATAAAGAAATTAACACATTTTTTTCCATTTTGTAATTGAGTGGTTTGTCTCATTTTTATTAAATTTTGTTTTCATTTATTCTCAATATAAGTCATGTGTTGGATATATACTTTGCAAAAATATATTCTCTTTTCTGTCACTTGACTTTTCAATTTATCATCAGTGTCTTTTGAAGACTAAATTAATTTTTATTTTCATGATGTCAAATGTTTAATTTTTCCTTTTATATATTTTCATTTTGTTATATTTAAGAAACTGTTGCCAATCCTAAGGTCACTAAATTTTTTACCAATGTTGTATTTTAGATGCTTTATAGTTTTAGTTTTTATATTTAGGTATAGATAGACTTTAAAGTTAATTTTTGAACATGGAGTGAGGTATGGATTGAGGTTTATTTGTTACATGTGGCTGTCCAATTGTTCCAGCAATATTTGTTGCAAATATTAACTTTTCTTCCTTGAATTGCCTATGTGCTTCATATTATTGAAGTATTCATACCCTAACATATTTTTCTAAGAGCTATATTTAACCATCATTTATGAGCATAGTATTTCTGACTCTTTAGATGTAGCTGTTGAGATGAATTATAGACACCTGACCTAAAATATATAATTATCATATTCTCTTCCAATAATTTTCATTTTCAGCAAAAGATCAGAAGATAGTTATGAGAAATGAACTATAGTAATACGCCTCCAGAGAAAATGACTTTTATTCTCACTTGTTGAAATTCCTGTTTCTTCTCCTTAAAGTGCTATATTTTTCCAACATTTCCTTGAATTCTGGAAGAAATCAAAGTCCTTTCAATAAATTTCCATTACTGTCAAGATGAACTTAAGTTCATTCGTGTATTTTTAACCAACAGAGTCCTAGCCAAGGAAATATTTGTTTTTAATGCTTGATACATTGGAAAATGTGCATTCAATGTACTACAAAGCACTTTTTCTTTTTCACTAAAAATGTAACTCTTCACATATACTATTTAACTAGTAATCTGATATACACAGAAATATAAGAGAATCCCGTCTACTGGTTGTCATGAAAATGTATGGTTATTCCTCAAATTCTGACATCCTAGATTGGTAAAAATTTATGATCAGTCTCAGTCAAATGTTACTAATGAATATACCCACAATTTCCGTTAGGAGAACAAAAGCAGTTATAATATGTAACTTGTCTCTGCATGATTTTCTATGAAAACATTTTAGTAACTTCTGAATACTGAATACCTTGCAGAAGCCAGGATATTCAAGTAAAAAAACATTGTCCCAGAATAGAAGTACATGTCTAAATTCAAGATCCCTATAGATTCACTAAATTTGTCCCATTTGGAAAATGTGATGTTCATTCCGTTTAGTAAAGCTTAATTCAGCTAAAAATATTGCTTATTCGCTGAAATAAAAAAAAATATCGCTTCTTCCAAAACATCTCCAAAGCTCATGTTTTTCTATATCTAGTCCTTATTTCATTTAATCTTGGAGGCAATTGTATTAATATTCTATTCATCTGATATTCAATTCGCCTGCTACCCTTTTTATATAAGTAAAGTTTTGTTAATAGTTTTAAACCATATTTTCCTCTATGCCATCAAAGAGCATTTATTTTTGTATCAAATTATCCTTAGGTTAAATTATATATGATAAAAATTACCTCTAATTTCTTGCTATTCTCTTCCATTAGTTTTAACTTTAGCAACAGTGTTATTTTCAGCTACTCCATTTCCTTGGTGCATAATTCCGATTGCAAACAGTAAACCACCTGTATCCTACTTCTATATCCTCCAAACTACCTCAGCTCTTTGTAAAACTTCTTTTGAGCTATTTCTAATGAATATCAAACTTAATTTTCTTATCTACAATAATTCTGTAATCCCCTCCCCCCAAAATTTCAAATCCTCTTTTCCTTGTCCTTCAAGAAAGCTAAAGTTTTTATAGTAGTAGCCACTTTCTAAACTTAGAAAAATTCTACAAATATTTGTCTGGGTTGTTTTTCCTATGCATTTTTATGACAGTGCTTCTATGCACATAGTTCTTGGTCTACCTGCACTAGAAAGACCAAAGATCCTATCTCATATCTTCTGAATCAGAACTGCTGAAAAGGGAGATCAGGGATACCACTTTGAATAACCTCAAAGAATTCTCAGAGTCTCTGAAGTTTGAGAACCACAATTTTAGCAAATATGACATACTCATATATGTTATTTAAACATAAATAACAATTCCAAACCCAGGAGCTAAATTCTTGCTAATTGTACCACTGCTTTTCTGACTCTGCAGAATCCCCAAATCATTCTCATTACCCAGTTGTCCACACATTCTCCAAGTGATTCTTTCTTGCCTATGTCATTCTCTCCAATGTGTTTCTTTTTTATAATCCTACTCTCTTTCCTTATTTAGACTTTTGTTCTTTCATACATGTACCATTGTAATAGTCTCTAAAATCTTCTGACATTCCATCATTTATAATCATTGAAGTAAACTATCTAAAGTGACACTTTTATCTCCTAATAATCTAGACACAATTTTATGTATTGTATATTTCAGTAATCCCTAAAGTGGATGGTGAAGAAAAACATACAATTTTTTTTATGTTTTATTGACTGGTGTAATTTACATACACTGAAATACATATATCTTAAGCTTTAATATTTTAGGGCAATTGTACAGACCTGTGTAATCACCACTCCTATTCAAATCTTACTTTCATGTTTATTTTCAACTAAAAATAATATAAAATATACACTTAACCAACATTTTACATACCGCTTGACAGTGTTGTTGCTCTTGGTATATTTTAGGGCCACAAACAAGAAATCTTGAGAAAGATGTTGTAAATATACAATGTGGAAGGATATACAGCAGTGTGTTACTCAAAGTTCTCCAGAGACATAGAACCAATAGGATATTAGGATATATTGGTTCTGAGAAAGAGAGAGAGAGAGAAGGGTAGAGGAAGAAAGAAAGAAAGAGAGATTGATGATCTCTTAATTAGGAAGGCTGGCCCAGATCACTGATTATCTCAAGCTAGAGAACCAGAAAAACTGGTGGTGTAATTATGTCCAAGTCTGGAAGCCTAAGAAAGGAGGGGGCACTAGTAGAAATCCTGAATTCTGAAAGCCTGAGCACCAAGAGTTTCAATGTTCAAGGGCAGGAAAAGATGGATGTCCCAGCTCAAGGAGAGAGAGAGAAAAAAATTCCCCTTTCCTCTGCCTTTTTGTTTTATCCAAGCCCTCAATGGAATGGATGATGCCTGCCAACATTAGTGAGGGCAGTCTTCTTTACTCAGTCTACTGGTTCAAATTCACTCTTCCCAAAACACCCTCAGAGACATAATCAGAATAATGTTTTACCAGTTATTTGGGCATCCCTTAGTCCAGCCAAATTGATATATTAACCATCACAAGCAGCATCTACCCTTATCTGTTTCATTTCAGCACATTCCGGTGGGTTTTGGTTTACATTTGTCCAATTAAAGTGATCTATATTTAGTAGTGTTCATTTTTCATCAAACTAATAAAAAATAAGTAAATAGCTGAGAAATGTTTCTGCAAGTGAACCTGAGATTAAAGATAGCACTAATGATGCATGCAAAAGTGAACAATAGCAAAGAGACAGAACAATCACTTCCCATGCTCCTATTAGAAGAGCTTAATCAGTCATGTCATTAGGTCAAAACCATGGCAATCTAAGCATATCTGAGAAATAGTCTGACAATTTTGAAGTGATTAATACAATTATGTGAAATGTGAACTTGTATTAATATAATTAATAATAATTGATTTTCTATGCACCTTTTGAGAATTAAAATTTTAACTAATTATAATAATATATGTATAACTTTTAAATATTAGAGTGTGTACACAAATATATTTTTTAACCCTTGAGTGAGGTATCAGAAAGTTATGTTTTCAATCTATAATGTTACTATCTTAAGCTAACATCCACACACGATCTTGCCTAAACTTACTTTACATCTTGTAATTCACAGCTCCACTTTATGAACCTTCTGATCCCCTTGAATTACTTAGAGTAGGTCAGAGATGGCACCAATTTTTTGCTTCCTATCAAGAAGAAGATTCTATTTTCCCTCCCCTTGCTTCTATATTTATAAGGAATATTGGTATATAGCTTTCTATTCTTGTGATATCTTTGTCTAGTTCTGCTCTCAGGGTGATATTAACCTTATAGAATGAGTAATAAAGTGATCCGCCTCTTCCATATTTTAGAAGAATTTCATAAGAATGGATGCTAAATCTTTTTTTTTTTTTTTTTAATTTGGTAGAATTTACCAGTAAAGCCATCTGATGCTGGGTTCTTCTTTGCAGGATTTGATTACTAAGTCAATACCCTTACTTATCATGGGGCTGATCAGATTTTATATTTCTTCTGGAGTTTTTTTCAATAATTTGTGGATTTCTAGGAATTTGTCTATTATATCTAGTTTAACTAGTTGGCTTATATTGTATATAATATTCCCTTATAATATTTTTATTTCTCTCAGATAAGTAGTAAGTTCTCCTTCATTCCAAAGATAGTGCAATGCATCTTATCTTTTTTTCAAGGTTATTGATGGATTTCTTATTTTTTTCCAAAATATTGAAGTGTTTCAAATGTTTTTATTATGGATAGTTTTTGTAATGCTTGAGTCAGGACTGAAAGTATGCCCATACCTGAATAGTGTTCATTGGACCTGTTAGGTAGGGATCTGCTCCCCTTCCCCTTGATCTCCAGCAAGTTTTACTTCCCTCTGTGCAAATATGTGCTCATTAGTTAGTTCCAATTTATTAGAGAGTACATTAGGATAATGGTGACCAGTTCCATCCAAATTGCTGCAAAAGGGACTAATTCATCCTTTTTTTAATGTCTGAGCAGTATTCCATGGTATACATATACCACATATTGTTGATCCATTCATGAACTGATGGGCATTTGGGTTCATTCCACATCTTTCTAATTGTGAATTGTGCTGCAATAAACATTCTAGTGCCGGTGTCTTTTTGGTAGAATGACTTCTTTTCCTTTGGGTAGATACCCCAGTAGTGGGATTGGTGGATTGAATGGTAGGTCTTTTAATTCTTTTAGAAACCTCCTTAATCTTTTTTATAAGGTTGTACTAATTTGTAGTCCCACCAACAGTGTATTATCATTCCTTTCTCTCTCTACATCCATGTAAGCATCTATCGTTTTTGGACTTTTTAATAAAAGCTATTCTAACAGGAGTAAGATGATATCTCATTGTTATTTTAAGTCACATTTCCCTGATGATTAGTGATGTTGAACATTTTTTCATGTGTTTCTTGGCTGTTAGATAAATAAATAATAAATGAATAAATCTTTTGCAAAACTTCTGTCCATGTCTTTTGGCCACTTTTTAATGATGCCATTTTCTTTTTTTCTTGTTGATTCGTTTGAGTTCTTTGTAGATTCTGGATATTAGCCGTCTATCAGACATATAGCTTGCAAACATTATTTCCCATTCTATAAGTTGTCTATTTGCTCTGTTTATTATTTCCTTAGCTGTGCAGAAGCTTTTTAATTTAATCAAGTCATACTTATTTATTTTTGTTGTTGCTATAATAGCCTTTAGTGTCTTAGTCATAAATTCTTTGCCTAGGCCAATATTTAGAATAGTTTTCCTACATTTTTCCCTAGAATTCTTACAGTTGCATGCCTTACATTTAAGTCTGTTACCCATCTTGAATTAATTTCTGTGAGTGGTGAAAGATAGGGGTCCTGTGTGTTTCATTCTTTTGCTTGTGGCTATTCAACTTTCCCAGCACCATTTATTGATTAGGGCTTCTCTTCCCCAGTGTATGTTGTCTGCTTTGCAGAAGATCAGTTGGTTGTATGTAGATGGTTTTATATCTGGGTTCTCTGTTCTGTTCCATGCATCTATGTCTCTATTTTTGTACTAATGCCATGTTGTTTTGATTACCATATCCCTGTAGTATAGTTTGAATTCTGGTAATGGGATGCCTCCAGATTTGTTCTATTTGCTTTGGCTATTCAGGCTCTTTTTGGTTCCAAATGAAGCATAGAATTATTTCTTCTAGGTCTGTGAAATATGACATTGATATTTTGATGGAGATTGCATCGAATATTTAAATCACTTTGGACCATATGGCCATTTTAATAATGTTGATTCTATTGATCAATGAGCATGGTAATTTTTTTTTTTCATTTGTTTGTGTCATCTGTGATTTCTTTCCTCAGTGTTTCATAGTTCTCCTTGCAGAGATATTTTATCACCTTGGTTAATATCTTATGGCTTTTATTTCTGGCTGTCTTTGTCAATTTTGGTGATTTTTTTAAAAAATCAAGTTTTGGTTTCATTGATTTTCTCTATTGTTTTTCTAATCTTTGTTATATCAATTTCCATTCTGGTCTTTATTATTAGATATTTCTATTATTTTGCCTGCTTTATTTTAGTTTGCTCAACCTTTGCCAATGTCTTGTGTGAGAGAATTCATTGTTGATTAGAGATTTTTCTTTTGTTTTAATACTGGTATTTACAACTGTAAATCTCACTATGTCACTTAGTCTGTACCCTATAAGTTTTGTCACAATGTATTTTTTATTTTTATTTATCTCAAAGTAATTTGCTAATTTCCTTTTTGATTCATTCTTTGAGTCACTGGTTATTTGAGTGCTGTTTAATTTCCACATAGTTGTGAATTTCCAAAATTTTTCTTTATTATTGATTTCTAATGTCATTTCATTGTGGTCAGAAAATATAGGTTGTATGACTTTAATCATTTTAAATTTAATGAGACTTGTTTTATAGCCTAGCATTGTCTATACAAGAGAATATTCTAGGTGTACTTGAGAAGAATGTATATTCCTATGTTTTGGGGATAGAGTGTTCTAAAGATATCTGTTAGGTCTAGTTGGTTTAAGGTATTGTTCCATCTTAAATTTCACTGACTGGTTTTTCAGAACCTCAAGGTCAGCCAGAGATGAGTGTTTAGGGCCTTTCCAGGCGTTTCCTGAGCATACACACAGCACAATTCTTACTGTTGTCTTTCTAGATTTCCAGAAATATGTTGAAGCTTTATATATACCCTATGGACATCATTCTCTAGCATTTCCTTTAAGCTTTTTGGTTAATCTATGATTCCACCATTGAGCATAATAGTAGTAGTAACAGTGAAGAGGTTGGCAACATCCTTTGGATGTTCTTTTCACAGACACCAGCATCCATATCTTCACATCTGGTAAACAGAAGACTACCCCTAAAAAGTATGAGCTGGAGAGAAGCCCTCACATGGTAACTGAGATCTGGCTCTGAGGAGCACATGTGTTCAGAATTATTTATGTGGACTTGAGGAAAATTAAGAGTTTTAGCAAAGTAGGTGAAGCCAGAGCCATAGAAATCTTGGGACAGGGGAGAGGAGTGTGTATGTATAGGTGTGTGTTTGTGAGTGCACATGTCCTAGACAGTACAATTTCAGAGACTACACTCTTATTCCCTACAATGTTGTGCCTTCTAAAAATGTAAAAACTATAAAATGATATCATTATATTTAACTTAGCTGTGAGAGGAAATTTATTATAAGATGTTATATCTATTTTTAAGACTATCTATCTATTATCCTATAGTTGTAGGTTGATGGAACTTAACATCGTTATGTTATTTTTCTGCTCAAATTTCTGCACTGGCTCCTCATTTCACTCCAAGAAAAAGACAAAGTAGATAAATAACCTACAAGGCTCTGTGATTTCTGGCACCCTGGCATCTTTCACTTTTCTATACTCTTTTCACTAACTTCTCTCTGGTGCTACAGGCCTACTTGTTGCTTCTGAAACCCATCAAGCAAGCTCCAGTTTTTCTCTCTGCCTAGAAACTCTGCCCTCAGTTATCATCATCAATCATCCCCTTAACTTCCATAAGCCTTGGCTAATATCCCAACTTTTGGATAAGGCATATGCTAATCATCCTATTTAACACTACAATGTAAACTGCCTTGTCCTTCTGTCCTTCTAATGCCACTCATCTGCTCATTTTTTTTTCCATAGCATTTACAACTTTCTCTCGTCTACTGTAAACATTTATTATATTAATTGTTTATTGCCTATCTCCACTGCCAGAAAATCAGCTCCAAAAGTCAGGAATTTGTCTCACTCCACAGCGTAGGTACACATTTGTTGAAAGAAAGAATAAATGTAATTTATAAAAGATAAAGAAACATGAATACCAGTGGTTCCAGCCTACCTTAAGTAGCGTGGTTTTACAAGTCTATCCTTAAACTTTGTCCTTTGGCCTTTACACATGCTCTTCTATCTATCTGGACAATTTTTCTTCCCTTTTCTACCTGGAAATCCAGTGTTTTTGCTAAAATGACTCTTTCGAAGCAATCCTTTTAGAAATGCCTATGCTGTCCTCCCATGAGCCCACATGATATGCGGTTCAATCTTTATTAACAGTGCCTAAAATGATGTCTTTCAATTTCTCTTTTCATATTTTTCTAGCCACAGACTCCACACCTCCCTAACCTAGAATATTTATCTCTCATCTTTGTATCTTCAGCATCTAGAACAGTGAATGACATACTGTCAAACCTTCACTTAATGAAATGAATGATGCCTATTTCCTGTTATCTATGCTAAGCTCTCCACAGACTTAAAGGAGCTTTTTAAAACTGTAACATTCTCATCTCTGCAACTGGCTAATGATATATGTGTCATTATAAAGACCAAAAACTTGAAATGGAATTACTTGAATTTTCTTTACAAACAGCATTTCTAAGTAGGATACAGTATAATATTTTAGAATCTGTCAAATATCTACACACAGTCTGGAGGCAAGAGGACAGAAAGGGGTTGAGGGCTAATGCTGAACTCCATTGAAGATATTTTTCAAGGAAGCTTCAAAAGGGGCCCCTTCTTCATTACAGGATGTATGGTATGTCTTGCATCTGTCTCTCTAGAGGCTATGAACCGTGCAAATCAGCTGCATCCATATTTTAGCAAAAGTAATTGCAGAAGAGCAGCATAATCAATTTCTTATCAGTTTGCTTTTGGTACAATTAGCAATATATGCATAGGGATAAAATAGGACAGCTTCTGTGGAATTTTTCAAGATAAAAATTAGCCAAGGGTATAACGTTCTGTGTATCCTTAAATAAGGGCTCCAAAATAGCCCTTATTTAATTCATTCATATATTATCAGAATTCTGTATAGTATTCAACAAATGATAAAATACCAGAAGAATGTAAGTTCTTCATTTCATCTTAAAATGTGATCCTAAATAAATCTTTATAAGTTGATATGGAAAAAACTACCAATAGGAAAATAGATATCCTATTATTTTAAATTACTTTGCTTCTTCCATAGAATTTTTTTCATTTGTTCTTCTGTACATTTCACTCAAACTAATTGTGTAGAAGAAAAACCTTTAAAGTATTACTATAAAATTGTTTATAAATAAAGTAGCAATCATTTACAATAATATAAGAACTTTGTTATTACAAATGTTTCCTTGGATTCAAGAAAAATTTTTCTACATGGTTCTAGAATGATAACCGAAAGTGTAACATGTTAGCAGATACAAACCAACAAGGATGGAATAGAGGATTCCTGGCCTATCTGATGGTGGTTGTATATTCCGGTCTTGATCAATGGCTTGGATCGGTGGGGTAACAATAATGGGGTTCAGTTCTTCCTGGAAAAAAATTTACAGAATTTAGTTCAGTTGCATGACTGATACTTTGCAGAGAATTGACATTCAGATATTTTAGCTTGGACAGCTAGATGACATCTGAGCCAGTAGTTAATCTTCAGTTTCAAGATTTATAATTTAATAACTTATACTAATTAATTTTGAATCTTAAGAGGAAGCAAGGTATCCTCAAAATTAACATGAAAAGACATATTAATTATATACATAAAAACGTATATCAGTAATTCAGTAATTGCTCCTAAAAGAAATGCAAGGAAGAAAGGTAACAATACATTTTTAATCTTTCTTGGAAGATTTATTCAAAAGAAATATAAGGTTATCAAATAGAGTATCAAGTAATGTTTTCCCCTTTACTTTAAACAAGAATTCTAAGAATATTTATGTTCTTTCCTTCCTAAATTATTTTTAAAGGTGCCACATAAATTAATTATAGTAAAATATAAAATTTTAAAGTAGATGCTTTAATTCAATAAAAATCAAAGCTATATCATTGTAAGTTTCATATAATTAAAATTAACCAGGTGACAAAACTAACCCATCAACCAAGCCCTCCTTGCTTCTTCCCTAACCCTAATTCCCGGGGCACTTGCTTTGAAGCATTTTGTCTCCTTGGCAAGTGGGGGGTGCCCAGTGCCTTCCCTGCAGCGACTCCCCGACGATGGTAAGGACAGCCAGTGGATTCCGGAGCTCTCCCTTCCTGCCCTTGAGCAAGGATAATGAACATGACCCTGGCCATTTTAAAATACCGTGCTAGGTGCTTTGTATTAAATGGTCTCCTTTAAAAATAATAATAATAATAATACATACTCCATTTCCCACAGATCACATCCTCTGACCAAAATGCAGTATGAAACCAATGAAATTGTATTTTAAAAAGATACAGAGAAATATCCAATACATTTAGAAGTTAACAAACATTTAAAAAAATAAGTGGATTAAAAATAGACCCTAAATCATAAAAGAGTTAAAATGAATGACAATGGCATCTTTAGAGACCAAAACTTGTGACATACAAGATGAACTGTGCTTTTAATACATTTATTAGGAAGCTGAAGAGTTGACAATATATGTGCTAAGCATTCAATTTAAGTATCTTTTTTTTTAAAAAGAACAAGATAAATCCAAAGAAACTGAGTAAAAAAATAAAATTAAAGAAATAAAGCAATATGTAGTAGTCAACTCTATAATGCTGATTAAAAAAAAAGAAAACATAAAAGAGAAATAGTCATGTTTGTATTGCCAAGTGCCAGCACGTTAATGATCTTAAATTTACTGAAACAACAGTATCCTTATAATAAACCTCTGTTTCACTAAGTTAGATTAAGATCAGTTTCTGGGACTTTGAACCTAGAGTATCATCTAATAAATTGACAAGGAAAAGAATAAGAGATGATGTGTTGGCTTTCTTAGAGACACTGTCCTTACTTCCCTATACCCTCTAAATTATGTTCTATGAAGAGAAAAGAATTATTTTTGCATACAAATTCAAGTCATGTAATCACTTACAGGGTTTGGTAAATAGAAGATATTTATACATTTTTGCCAACTTGTTTTCTATTGAACAATCTAACCTGGTAACAGATCATTATTCTAAAGTAGACTTAGTATTATCCACTACAAGAAAATCTGTGGCTACTGCTGGAATAACTTCCTTAGCTCTTGTGAAAAAGCAATCAATTTAGAGATTTGTTTCTTTTGAAGAACAGATTCTCTATAAGTAGATAATAATTACTGTTGTTTATTCTTCTCCTGTCCTCCTTGTTTCTCTTAGCTTCTGATTTTGCTGTCTAGATTACAGAGGAAGTCCAGTATGTGTTAAAGAAATTAGAAATCCACCCATAGCTCAAACATGCTTGGATGTCCTTTAGAGAAAGTATCAAAATATTCTTCTACCTTGGTATAATTGCTATAATTACATTTTTACTAGAAGCTTTAGTGGCTTGAGGGCAGAAAATATGTTATTCCTATTTATAACTCTTAGCCCAGTGCCTCACGGATTTCAACAAATTTTTGTAATCCAGTTGAATTCCAGGAGACATATAAAAAATCCACTCAAACACTGGAAGGCTCTTTTTCACTTTGCCTCTGAAGCAAAATTGGTTTTTTTGTAGTCGCATTTGTCTTTGAGAAGTCATGTCTCCCGAATTCTGTTTTAGCTGATAAGTGTACATTAGAAGTGCATAAAATCACAGGTGATTTTCACTGCTGTTTGAACTGTCAGAGGTACATTACCTGACTTAGTAATGGGAACATAACATCTAAAATGAATTAGGTCCCTGTAAAACAATTCCTATTGTGAAAATAATCATACAGACTATTAAACAATACAAAAATATTAAATTCTGTAAAAATATTGTGTGATTCTACATAAAAATCAATATTATTTCATTATGAATATATGGTTCGTATTCATTAGCTTTTCTTGTAAAGTAGTTTCTCTTTTGACTTTTTCATGCACAACTATTGTATTCCTCTGAGGAGATAACAGTGGGCAGTTAAAATTTTGGAGTGAGTGAGGGTTAGCTATTCCTCCTGCAACCTCACTACCAAATTGAAAACATTGTTTCAATTCAAATTTTGTTATATACACATAATAAATAAAAATGTATTAGCAAGAAATCACACAAAAAAATTCAGAAACCTTTTCTTTAGGTTTAAGGAAATCTCAGCTCTCTGTTCTTTAAAATGTTCAAACCATTACCTTGCATAAAAGGTACATTTCAAGGGAAACATTGAAATTTCAGAGATTGGATATATTTACCATTTTAACTTGCATCAGACAAACAAGAGTCATGATCCACAGAACTATAAGATTCAGCCTATTATACCATTCCAAATGTTAAAAGAGTGCATAATTCATTTGATTCTTAATCTGCTTTATGCACAGGTAGACTACCTTTAAAAGTAATTTTAGCCAATCTTTATTTCTTAAATATTTTTTCAGCAATGTGAAATAATATCTATCATTTATAAAAGTCAATGGTTAATAAACTTTAGAAATAAAAACCCATATTTGACATTTAGCAGACTATCAAAGTCTTCAGCCTTAGTTGAGATACAGATAACAGATGTATTAAAATGCTAAATATCCTCAACTTGAGGTATGTCTTCATCTGAACACATGCATAATAGTATACTGAACTTGTTGAACTATCTTGAATCACATGAAGACATTATTATGATCCCCAAGATATTATAAAAATACCAAGAAAGAATATATTCTCATAAACCCTTATAAAGGTAAACTGTGATGCAACCACATAGTTCACAAGCATCAAGGCCAAACTTGGATGTTATTTTAATTATTAGAATTCTTAATTGTAAGTGTTTAAAATGCTCACTCTTCTATTCATATAATACTAGATTCATCATTGCTTAGATTTATGCTCTATATTTTCATTAATTAATAAAGTATTTGAAAAGAAGATAGTGATGCTAAAATAGTAAAAATGTTATCTGTAAGTATTCCAACACTTAAAATTAAGTGACTTGAAATTTTAGTGAACTATATAATTTATACCTAAATTACTGAATATATGATTTATTAAATTACTTTCATTAAGTTTTATGAGCTATTTACATTTAAATAGACACTTCTGTTTTAAAATATCCAATGAAAAACCTTAATAATTTATATTTTTAAATCTGTTATGCATTCCTTTTAACAAAAGATTTATATTGTACCTAAGAAAAGTCAGTAAACATTATTATTCTCACCTCATGTTATATTATAAATCTATTATTTTCCTGGAAGCTTTGGCAAGTGTTCAGCCAGATTCTTACTTATTTCCATGTGTTAACTAACACAGAAAGGAAAAATGAATCAAATGTGTTCTCACACACATGCATATACAAAATAAATACACTTACATATATCCTTAAGAAGCCAAGCAACTATTTCTGTCTTTGCTTAATTTTGCTTTTCTTAAGTGTTAGAAAAATCAGATTCTTTGAGAAAGTATCAGATATTTTGGAATGTGAATATTTCAAAAAGTGTAACTAACTGGGGTGACTCGTATGTGCCAAGCTGATTAATTTGAATTTTTATATTTTTATGAAAGAAATATAAGTGGAACATTCACATACAGCTTTGAAAATTATATACTATGCATACCAAAGTCTTCCAGTTTTGATAATTATGATCCCTATAACAGAAGAGCAAAGAGCACATGTGAAATACTCGTATAGCCATGACCCATAAAAATCACATCACCTTCTGCCTGATCATTGGAATTTTATATCACCTATTAAAACAAACAAAACAAAGCTCACTGACCTAACAAAAAATACTCTTGTTTTATTATTTTCATGAGTAAATTCCATAGCCCCTTCAATATTATACTCTTCTTTATTCCACTGTGTATGTGAGTTTTTTCATATTTACCTTATATACTGTGACTTTGTTTGCAAAATATGCATTTCAATATCCTTTCAATCTCATACTTGAACACTTTTACTGATAATTCCCCTTGTTTTCAAAATGTTGCTTTAAATCTCTGTCTTTTAAATTTGTTTGCTTGAAGATTCTACTTTTCCTGTGGATCTCCAAATAATTCCTGGATAGGTAAGAAAAATGCTGGCTACTGGTCAACCCTTGATTATTTCCTATGAATAAATATTAAAATCCTATAATACATTTTTCAAGCCTGTGAACTTGTTCCACACTGCCCAAGTGACAGTCTCAAAACAATGTTGCAATCAAAGTGATTTGGCTACCAAAAATCAGTTTCCAAATAACTCAAATTCAGAGTGTGCATTTTACAGATGTTTTAAAGAGATCATAGAAATATTCCTTAAAACAGTTTTTGGTATTCTCATCTATTTCCCTAACAATTAGGCTTCTGTCTATTCCTCACACTCCCTCAGGCCTAACTCAAAATCATCTTGTTATTCACTGCCCCTTCACTCTTATCTCACATAGCAAAATTTCTCAAAATGATTTTGACGAGGCATGACCCACTTCGGAATTCAGAGGAAAGAAAGAAACTGGGCAGAATTTGCTTTATTATGAAGATAAAGAGGAAATCTTGGGAGAACTTATTTGTTACTAATTTTAGTCTCATCACATTGGCATGGATATTTCAATTATAAGAATGATATGATTCCCATTGTGTGCACTCACTGGTCAGGAGACATCTATCTTTGTGATCACTTCAATTCATCATTGAGTCAGAATTCTCTACAAAACCTTCTTGTTATTAGGGACTTTGTGAGCACTGCCTAGGGTTTCACCTTCAGTCTTTCTAGGTCAGGCTTCCTCACTCAGTAGGAAGGCAAGAAAACAAGGACAACACATATACAACATATTAAAGACATAATAGTCCTTTATATTGAATTGATTTTGGAGAAATCAAATCTGATTTTAAAATTATCAAATGTAGTATATGGTTTAGTGAAAGAAGAGGTATTTTTTATTTAGGTCAATGAAGCCAAGTAATTTGCATACAGTTTTCCTGAGTGGTTTTATCAGTTTATATTCCTACCGAGTATATGTGTAGTAAACATGAATGTTCAAATCAATGAAATAAAATACATTTTTATAAGCAGTGATTAAATATTATTGGTTAGCAATGGATATGGAAAAATTATGTTGGATATTGGCATCATATCCTATGCCAAATAAATCTTTGTAGAGCAAAAGTGAACATAAGAGAAAAACACAGAGATATTATAAGACATATAGGTGAAAATAAGAAAAGTAAATGGTTAATAACAAATAAATCAGCAATGATAAAAACAATTCCAATAATCAGAACCGGTGAATGCAGGTGGAAAAATGGGCTCATATTTCTGACAGAAAAAATAGCAGGTTAAATTCCAGGAAAAAAATTATATCTATCACCAGGTTTGAAAATATTTATAGCTTGGACTTAAGGACTCCAGTTTGAGCTTTATCTTACATAAATATTGAGAGAGATGCCCCGAGATGTGTTAGCAAGGATATTCTTTGCACAATATAATTTGATTTTTAAAATAAAATTTTTATTGAAGTACAGTCCATGAGATACCTTCATAAATCATTAGTTCATAGTCTGATGAATTATATTCCATTCATGTAACCCCACACTGAAATTAAGAAATAGAATATTACCAGTATTTCAGAAGCCCACTTATATTCTCTACCAATCACTGCTTTCCTACCGTCCTAGAGATGGCCTGACATTTAATATTATAGATTACTTTTGCCTGTTTTAAATTTTATAAAAATGGAATTATATAGTATATAACCTTTTATAACTGGCCCTTTTCGTTCACTATTATGCTTGACATATGCATGCATGTGAGATTCACATAAGTCATTAAGTGCAGTACTACTAATACACTAGTTTTTATGGCTCTACAGTAGCATATAAGATGAATATCCCAAATATTATTTATTCATTCCTTAAGCTCGTGATGGACTTTGGATTGTTTCTAATGCATCCTGTGATTAATAATGCTATTATGAACACTCATATATGTCTTCATATGTATATTAATATAAGAATGAAGTTGCTGAATGTGCATATATTCTGATAGGCTAGATTACTGACAGTTTTCTAAAGTGGTTGTATCAGTTTACATTCTATCATAGTGTAGGTGAATTCTAATTGATCCATACCTTTCCCAACCATTTATAATTCTGGTGGGTGTGTATTGTGATCTCACAGTGGCTTTAATTTGAATTTTCTCTATAGTTAATATGATTAAACAATTGTTTTATTAATATGATATGGGACATTTGTGAAGTGTTTGTTCATGTCTTTTGCCTATTTTTCTTTGAATTGTCTATTACTTTTTTAAACAGGGTTTTGCTCTGTTGCCAGGTTCAGTGTGCAGTGACATTACCATAACTCACTGTAACCTCAAACTCCTGGGCTGAAGCGATCCTCCTGTCTCATCCTCCCGAGAAATTGAGAGTACAGGTATGTACCACCAGGCCTGGCTAGGGTTTTTATTGATTGATTGATTGATTGATTTTAGAGATGCAGTCCTGCTATTACCCAAGCTGATCTTGAACTCCTGGGATCAAGGAATCCTACTACCTTGGCCTGAATTATCTATCTTTTTCTTATTAATTGATAAGAGTTCTCTATATATCAGAATATGTCTTTTATGAGCTGAATGGTTTGTAAATATTATAATCCTTATGGCTTATATTTAGTTAGTATTATCTTGTCAAAGAAAAGTTCCTAACATTAATATAGTACCAGTTGTCCCTTCCTTTTCTCTTTTCATTTGTACTTGGATATTTTCTCTGCAATATACAGATTCTCACCACTTGAAGTACAGCTGCTATTTTTTAAATTAATTTCTACAGATAAAATATTATGCTCATCATATTATTTAAATTTATCTCACACACTTGTTTAACTGTATATTAACTGAGTTGGCTTGCCTGTAACTTTCTTGAGAGCAGGGATAAGGCCCATTTTCTTTTGTATCCATAGCACCAGATAACACACATACTGAACAGGCACACAAACACTGTGAGAAAAGGGCTTCTTGGTTGTAGATTGTTTAGAGTATTTTTGAGGTTCATAGACACCAGCCTTGCTCTCTGAATTTCTGTAGACATCTAAACATGAATACTGATTTTTTTACAATCTTTTTATAGCTCCAATGTCGTTGCACTTCCAAAGTTGCCACACTCAACTAGAGGCAAAAATAATGTGGCCATAAGAATGGATCAAAATATACAGATAGGGGTTCAGAGTGCTTCATTGAGATGGCCTTTTTGGATAACACAGTCCATAGTCTCACAAACATTCCAATACAGTGAATGGTGAACTCCTATATCCTGCAACAAAACATGATAAGTTTGCTAATAAGTAGCAATGCAACTTTTCAATAAGCCATTTCATCTCTCAAAGCTTGAATTCTCATTTTCAAAGTGAAGTTATTAATATCTAAATTCCATGATTGGTGTGAGGATTCATGAAAGAATATATATATAAAGAAATAAAACAGTAAATGACATTTTAATATATGGAAATTATTATAAGTTAATATTATTAAAATTAACTAGGCTATATAGTTGGACATTTAAATTGCTTACATTGTTTTAGCAACATAAATAATATATTCTCTACTGTGCTATATCCTAAATTATGTTCTTAGATGTGAAATTTTTGCATCAAGCAATGAAAACATGTTGAACTCCTTTGCACAAATTGCCAGATGGTTTTCCAAAAAGATTGTAATGATCTATTTCCTTCTCAGTATTGTGTGTGAATTTATAACTGCAGATACTTGTCAATGTGTGAGTCATATATGCACAGATAATTGCTAAATAAGTGTAAAGTTTAATTTTGAATTTCTTTGGTAATGAGTATAAATTTTTTTATATATTTGTGTTTCTTCTGTTCATTTACTTTGCCTATTTTTTTTTAATTTTGGCATTTTAAAGTTTTATTTCCATAGCATATGTGCATAGCATAGAAATCAACACTATGTCACCAGTCTTACAAATATTTTCAGTTTGTTGTTTGCCTCTGTATGTTATTTGCTTTTGACATCTAGAAGGCTGGCATTTTTATGTACTCAGATATATCATTTTTCCTTTTTGATTTTTGCTTAGTTTCTCACAACCTGAAAGTTATATAAATGCTCCATTATATTTTCTTTCAGGTATTATGATTTTAACATTTTAAATTTAGTGCTTCTATCCATCAAGAAAGTTGAATAGTAAAGAATTAATCTCATCTCTAAATATTTATATCATGATTTACTTATTTTTGAATTATTTTTTTTCTTGAACAATCTGTCCATTGACATATCTCTGAGTAATTTTTTTCCTGTAAAAACATGAGTTCTTATATATATGAGAATGTTAATTGCTTCATAAGTAAATAAAAATTTTACTGAATTTTCTCTATTCATAAACATTCCTTTTAATGCACACCAATCTCTATCTAATATTTGGTGTCTTCTTGTTTTTTTCTTTATGTCTGGTAGGAATTTGCTTTTATCTTGAAATAAACCATTTACCAAGAGTTTTCTAAGCATTAATCACATTGTCTTAACTGTGTTTTGTACTTTAAGTAGTTTTAATCTGCCAACATACATTCTTTACATAATTCTAAAGTTTTTTTTTCCTCCCTACAGTGTCTTTATTATTGCACTTGCTTACTGTTTTTAGTTTCTTTAAAACAAAAATTGATTATATTTTTATTTGGTTCTCTGATCTTTGCTTTATTTTCCTAGTCAATTATTCTGCAGTATGGAAGATTTCCTCAAACATGTAAGGCAATACTGCAAAATGGTAAGAGCATTCTTTTGTTAACCAGACTGCTACAGACTGTGTTACTGTGTCTTGCCCTCCAAGTTAGTTTCTGTGAGCTTTACCCTTTGCTGGTTTATAAAATAAAGAGTAATATTACCTTCTTTACCAAGAGGTTTGCTTATTAACTGAGGAAATGCTAGTAAAATATGTAGCACAATCTTATCAAATTCTAAATATTAGTTAGTAGTTGTGCATCTTTGTTTTCTGCATCTTAAATTCTGTTTTTCTGCTTTTAATCTCCTCAGTTTTACTATTTAACTTTTATTTTCTTCTGTATCAGTATTTTTATTTCACCTTTAATCTCAGGTTTTGTATATCACATTCTCTATTATATTTTATTTGTGACCAAAACATATTTTTTACAATTCACTTGTGTGTCTTCTAGTAAGTCTTATTAGAGACATGCTTCTTTACCTTTTTACCTTGAACAATAATGTTCTCCTCTAATAGTGCAGAATCTTTCATGGGGTTCATGTGTATTTGGACCTGTATATATCGGTTGACGATCGCTGCTCTTTTGACTGCAAAGTTTCCATGTCTTTGGTGATGAGGCTGAAAATCTATCCTTTATCCCTGTCTATACCTTTTTTTCCTCCTTCTTTCAAGACTATAACAATCTTACACTAGGCTTAGCAGAAATCAGACTTAGCTCCCTTGTTTCCAATGCTTATGCAATATTTCAGCCCTTTTTGTATCTCCAAAAGTATTCTAATAGGGCTGCAGATAGAGTTAAAGTTCCCTGCCATTTCAATCCAGACCTAGTCTATTCATTTCAATCTAAACCTATGCTAGGTTTAAGAGCAGGGAAATAAGAAAGTGTTAGATAAAACCATGTTTTCATGTGTAAATAAAATTGACACATTGAGGGAAAACCTTCTCTAACTTTTCCAGATACAAGAACAATTGCTTTCATTCACTATGCCGACAACAATATGCTTTCACTTGCATTACCCTATTGATCAGAACTCCCACATTCTTAGTTTATCACATTATATTATAATATAAAGGAGTGCAGTCCAGAGGAAAGCATGCTGCCATCAGAGCTAGTAACTACCAAGGTCTGAAACTATGTATCATAAATTATTCATTATGTGAATACTTACATATTTCTGAATTTTAGCATTGTCAGTGTATAATAGTACATTGATTTACATCAATTCATATATTGAATTACAGCAGTTAATGTTATATGAATATAATCATGGAGCATTTCTTAGAATTAAAAAATAAGATAACTGTAGAAGGCCTTGTAATGATTGTTCTAGGTGAACATTCAATAAAAATTAGTTTTTAAATTTCTTACTACTTTAATTATGTATAAATTTATTTCTGATCTAGAATATAGCTACAATGAAGAGGATGGCCATTACTATTTCTTTTAAGTTAGTACCTTACTTGGTGCCTCACATATTGCTTTAATAAAGACTGCTTGGGTGGAATTGCTTTGCATGTTTCATCTCTCCATTGCACCAGCCCTGCTTGCAATTCTTCCAAGCTAAGAGCCAAAGAACAAGGACATCTCTCCAATACCACATAAACCCTAACACTGTAAACTGTTTCATTTACTAGACCAAGTAGACATTTAATATTAGCTAGATGAAGATATGATAATGTCATTTTCCAGTTATATTTAATCTGATATACAGAAATTTTTAAACATAGAAATCATTTGTGCATCAACTTCCGGGAAAAAATATATTGCCATTAATTATATTCTTTTCCAAAAACATTTCTGAAACTAACAAAAAAGGGGATATAATAACTCATTTTGGATGACCAGTATCATTGTTTATACTTTATCCCAGGCATTGATAAGGCTAAATTTATCCCACTGGATGTTGATTTGGGACACAAAATACCTAGATTTTTTTTTTATCTCTTTCTTATTATTAAAAATTGAGTGAAAAAGAATAAGCACCCTCTGGTTACCAACAGGAGGTAACCAGTGTTTCACCCTAGGGTTATTCTATGTGATTCAAACAGCAAGGATAAGAACTTGTAGAGATTATGCAAGCTTCACTTTGACAAATAGAAGATGTATAAAACAACACTAAGATGGAAATAACATGAGAATACACTAGCCACATAAGGTTTTGGTGTTTTAGAGAGCTCATATAACCTGAATTTCCCAAGAATACAAGGAAAGCAAACATAAATATTCATTTTTTGATAGATAAACTTGGTGGGATTACATCTGCCTCACTGAACAGTGTAAAACATTTGGCAGAGCACGTATGATAACTGCCCATAGAATGGTTCCTCATGCAATCTCACCCAACTCCCACAACTAGATTCTGAATCACAAACAAAACAGGAACTTCCTCAAAATTAAACCATTAGCAACATTTAAATCCCCCAGCCTAATTGAAGGACCCTGGGAGATTAGGCTCTTTTTATGGAAGGGCAAACTAAAACATTTGGTTTTAACGTTTGAAAGAAGTGTGATCCAAACTTGTTTTCAGACTTCTATTTTGTGCTTGCAAGAGAAGCTACTACTTTAAACTATAACGGGGTACTGTTGATAACTCTGGATGCTGATGCCTGTGGGGCATTGATAGATGTTTCATAAATCTTTTCCAAATGACATTCTTGATATTTGCCCACAGGGTCTCTGGAAGCATCCTCTAAACTTTTCAATTTTTCTTTAGAAATTCAATGTAATAGTTTTTCTTTCCCCTTTCTGCATTGGTAGCAATTTATGTCTTCCACATAGGATGCAGTTATTTCCCACTATGTTGATATTTTTCAAAATGTAGGCACCATTACATTTGCAACAGAAGCATCTGTTAAAGTAATCACAATTGTTGGGCCTGACCCCAGAAAAATACATTTCATCATAACACCTCAGGCCAGGTCTAGGACAAACACCACAGAAAAGTTCCTATAAAATAAACTTTGCAACCTTTTAACTCTTTCTGATAAGCTTTCATACTTTATTTTATTTCTTTTTCCACACTCTTCAAAAACGAGATGAGGAGCAGTATTGCAAAGGATGTGTAGCAGATGCATGTCACTTACTTTGAGAACTTACTGATAAAACCCTTTGCATTGCATTTATACTTACTTTGTATTGACTATCTCTCTTCACTTAGAACTTTCTTAGGTATTTTTTTGATTCTTATTGAAGACCAAAATTGTGTTCTTATGATGAAATCTGTCTAAATATCAAAACTTGAATAACTGGACAGCCTACTTTAAGAAACCTATTGCTAAGTATATACCCCAAAATATCAGTTTAAATCTCTATATTCAAGCTAGTAGCAAGTTATCTATGATAAGATATCCAAAGACCAATAACGTAAGGAATATCTATGCTATTTTTCAACTGAATTTAGTTAAGAACAAATATAGCAACAAGTGGGTTGGCAATTAAATATGGGAGGAGAAAGTGGAATTTCAAATGTAAAAGACTTATCATGGCTATAAGATTAATGATAGCCATAATGCCCACTGAACATCTCATAGTACCAATACTATCTGTCATGTAGCAACAGGTTGATATCTGGCCTGGGGATTTCTAACCATGGCCCAAGGATTATCAGGATTGTTCTTTATAAAAATAGGACCTAAAAATCCTGGTTGCGCTAGAAATATGTCCATCTCAGCCTAGATGCATCATTCATAAACCTTAACACAAAGCTTACTCTTATAAGAATAACTTAAACTCTCTTTATGAAAGAAACACCTGGTAACTGACCTGGACTGAATACAAGTATAAGAAAAGGGGAAGAATCCCCCAAACTCTGAGAATGGTCTGCCGATAGAGACCCTCCCAATTAGTGGGTCATCTGACCTCCTGACTCTATCTGCCTCATGCTATTGGCCTGCTCCTACTACTGGTCTTACAAGAGCATTGCCAGAATAAACCATTCGAGCGTTGGATGTTGTCTACAATTTATCTTTGAAGCAAATCTGACTGAAGGGGAAAAGGCATCCCCAGGGAAGCTGGTCAACTAGAACCACCCAAGACCCCAGTATGCCAGGATGAAACAAAATGAAAAAAAAAAAAATTAAGAATTCCACAATGATCTAATGAAGAACAAAGAAATCAATAAATAAGTTATTTTTTAAAGGTGAGGAGGAACTGGATAATCAACTTTATTAAAGTAGAAAATATTTGAGGTAGGCTGCTCTAATCAATTAACCAACAAGCACTTAATGAAAGAAAGTGAATAGATGGGAAGTAGAGTAACATTTCTTGATACTCTATTTGTATCTGCTTCTAAATGTTTCATTTTCACAATGTTATTGATATAGAACCTGTCAAAACCTTCGACTAGAAAGTAGTGTAGTTTGAAGCAGAATCTGACTTTAAAGCCTGTGCCTTTTGAATGCCTTTAAATATCCACCACTATGTGGGAAAGGTAACTATGCCCTGGCCCTTATCTATCTGTTTTGTCCAATTGCATCTTCCAATACTGAGTTTCTCATTCCTTGTCTCTCATTTCTTAGCATTTCTGATTTCTTGTTCTTATTAAAATATGTCAAATATTTCTTTTCCAGGGTTTTTGCATTTGCTACTTCTTTAGATTTCCTTTTTATAACTCATGACTCAACTCAAATGACCCTTCTTTAGAAAATCCTTCCCGGACCACTTTTGCTAACAAAACCACTTCATTCATCTGCATTTATATTACTTCCTACATGTTGTATTCTTCACAGGGTATATCAGTGCCTTAACTTATATACTGACTTTTTAATTTTCTGTCTTCTTACACTAAAATGTAAACTCCCTGAAGATGTATGATCACAATGTCTATATCCTAGCACCTAAAACACTGTCTTGCAGTATTTTCTCAAACTTTCTCATTCACTCTTTCTCTCTGTCTCTCTCATTCTAGATAGACAGACAGATGGATAGACAACTAGATACAAAGATAGAAAAATAGTATATTTATACCTACAACTGAGGACTGATTATTTTTAGGTGATTTTCCTTGTCAATAAGTTTAAAATACAATTATAAGACAAGATTAATTAATATGTAGCATGACTAATAAAAACAATGCATAGTTAGTGGAATTAACTTTCTACTGAATTATTCAGAAGGCAAAATGTTGAGTAATTAGGGAGCCTGAGTAATGCAAATATCACTTATATCATTTCATATTTCTGCAAGGTTTTAAAGTTTATCATATATTTTACTTCATTCGAGTCTCAAAGGAGCAGCAAGAAATAAAGAATTTTTTTTCCCCCAAAGAGGTCAAATGACATCTCAATGCACAAATCCAGTGGTAAAATAAAGCTCCCTAAAGAAGATAAGCTCATGAAAAATACCATCTTCTCTTGTTTATTTTTCAGAAATATAGAACTACTACTCTTAGTTGAGAAAATTAGGCCAAATGATGAGATAAATAAAAACGTATCTGCTACTGTTAGTAGTCTTATGACCTTCATGATATTCAGATTCCTGAAAGATTCATACATCAACTTCATAAAATAAGAAAATTGTTGTGGGTTTATGTGTGTAAGAGTGAGGGAATATGCATATGCTTTCAGTATAGTCTAGTAAATCAGTAGAGCTAGAGTGAGATGTCATATAAATACATTTAGTTACTGATTTAAAAATAAAAGGATATGATGGAAGTATTTGTTTTCAAACAATATACTTGCCAAAATGATTTTGCATGTGAATAAACCCATATTTTCTGATTTTATATGTGCAAATAATCAATTTAAAAAGTCCTAAGGAACAGCTTCTATATGCATTGTCCTATGCATGGGGCCTGGCCCAGACACATTAAACTGACCCATTAGATGGTATTCATTCAAAATTAAAAGAACCTAGATATTTAAAAAATCTTAAATGTTTCATATGTAGAAAATAATTGGTAAATTCACAGTCTCTGTGTGATTCATTTTCTTTTTTGGGACGCCTTCTCTGCTCTGATTTTACCCAATATTCCAGAACCATTTCTGCTGGTGATAAAAAACTAGAGATGAGGTTGCCTAGATACAGCAAATCCTGTATAGCCAAGGGGAAGCTGAAGGTCAAAGAGTGAATTAGATTGATGTCTTGTTCTTGTTTGAAAACACAATTTATTTGTTTTGCTGACAGAGTAGGAAAGTATGAACAGTCAAGGAAGGAAAGAAATATTATTTTGCTATAGAATGAATTCACAAAGAAATAATACATATAAGGAAAAGCAGAGTGAATACTTTTATAGGAATAATCCAGTTGGAATAGAAGGACTATGGACCTGAATATTTGCTATTTTTTCTACCAAAATGGATCAAGTGATTGCTTCAACTGGGGAAAAAATCCCAAACTAACCTAAATATAAACGACTACTGGAGGGCAAGCAGAATCACATCATGACACTGATTTAAGAGCAGAGGCAGAAGTACAATAAAGCTAAGTCCTGAACTCTCTCTATAAAATAACCCTGTGTATAAAGTCAACAACACAGGTATCTCCTTAAATTTATTTTTGAAACTCTTGTTTCTGTACTTAATTATTTTCTAATAAAAATGAAATCATTTGATTAAAAAATAGTAAAATAATAATAACCAACATGAATAAAGTCCCAACATTCAAAGGGAAAATATTTTTCAATCACTGTAATAATTACATTTCTCAAAAAAAAATCTTATTTAGCAAATAATATTGTGGAACACCAATTTTAATGATATAGCTCACAAAAAATTTGATATAAAACATAAAAACATAACATGCCTCTTTATTTTCCATTTTGCATTTATTTCTTATCTCATCTTGGAAAAAAAAAGAATGCGTGCTTTCCAATAGGAGCAAATAATAGTTTTCCTTTGGCCATATATCCTTTAAAACTTTCTTATTCAGTTTCAGTCTTATAAAAATACATGTATTATGGAAAAACTTCCTGAAAAATTATAGAACGCCTACATTTGAGGACACAGTGACCAAAAATTACTTTAAAAGTAATCTTTACTATAATGGAATGCTACAGAAGGGCTCAAAGTTTCACTTTTAGAAAATAACAAATTGCATGGCATTTAACAGGCCTACTCTAAATAAGCCACAGCCTTGGAAAGAAAATTACTTTCAACACTAGTCCTCTTGCCAATGTACTGAATTCTGTTACTAGCAAACATATTCTTCTCTCCCATCAGAGGAGATCCAGCCTTAGATATAGCTGGAGCTATGTCCTGAGAGGCCTGAGTAGATTCAGAATCAGGATGCAACTTGCTCATGGTGACAGCATAGAAAGATAAGAAGAAACTAACATGAATAGCATGGGACATGAGAGTCAATCAATGTAAGGGTGCAATGAATGTAACTGGATCATAAATCTCAAATGTGCTAGAGAAAGAAAGTAGTAACAAAAGTCAAATGTCATGGAGACAAAGCGGAGATAAAACAAAAAGTAGGCAGTGAGCAGAAAGACAGTAGTAACATGGAACATCCTTGAGTAAAGTTCAGCAATTTTTAAATTACAATCTTTATGACTCTTCTCATTAATGTGGTAGGCTATTTAAATAAACTAAAATGGCAGAGACTAGGACAGGGGTGGGGTACCTGTGACCTTAAGTCCACATGTGATCTTCTAGGTCCTTAAATGTGTCCATTTGACTGAATCCAAATTTTACAGAACAAATCCTTTTATGGTTATTAATATACTTTTGTTCATCTTTCATATTTTTATTTTATTTTTAAAATGAATGTATTTAAAACACCAAAGAATAAAATAAGTTTCGATGAAATAATCCTTTCAGATTGACCAGCACAATTAGAATATTAGTAAGCCATAAGGGCTAAATTGATGGCTGCTACATTCATGATTTACTTCTAACGTCTCCCACCTGACTGGTGCCACTACTACACAAGGCTGGTTGGCGAGAGTTTATGGGGTCAAGTACACCAGTCTCTTATCAGTTTTTGACAACAGTGCACTATATTTCTGTTTGAAGTGGATAGTTGCACAGCTTGACAGTATTTTTAAATTTTGTCTGCTTAATACCCCATAATGTCAAAAAAGACCAAGAGAACATTGATAGAAGAAAACAAATTGTTTAATGAGGATTGGGAATTGCAATATTATCTTGTTTCTGCTAAAGATAAGATGATTTCCTTGCTTTGTGATACTACAACATCAACATGAAAGAAATTCAATGCTCATCAACATTATAACACTCACAAGGACCACAGATATTTTAAAATTGTGGGAGAGGCATGAAATATTGTATTGCAGAAATTAAAAGATGAAAAGCAAAAGCAAAGGCAATTATTTCAAGCAGCAATAAGATCTGGTAATAATGCCACTAAAGCAATTTATAAAGTAGCTTACGTACTCAGGAAAAAAAGAGAACCATTCAATGATATAGCAATTGTGAAAGAGTGCATTGACGAAGTTGTAGGATGCTTAGACCCCGATAACATTACAAAGCACAAACTGCCTTTTTCAAGGAGAACCATAACCGGTAGGCAACGTGAATTAGCTTTCAACTTAACAAAACAAATTCATGCAATACTTCTAAAAGAAAATGTATATTATTTAATAGCTTTGGATGAATCAACTGATACTACTGACTCAGAGCAGGTATTATACTTCATTCTGGTCATAGCAGAATATTTTCTTTGCTACAAAGAGTTACTCACTTTGGGAATAACTGTTCTCTTGTGAACAGAACACGGGGAATAGATATGTTCAACAACATTCAAGGTAACTGTCCTGAAGTTGGACTGAATTTGGTAAGTTTAGTGAGTGTATGTATAGATGTACACCTTTCCTTACAGGAAAAGATGAAGGGAATATGGTACAGATTTAAAAAGTATTAACAGATCCAGATGTTCTCATTTCTTTTCATTGTATCTTGCTTTAGCAAAATCTCAGTGCTAAAGCTACTAGTTTAAGTGACAATTGGCAACACGTTCTAAGTATTGTTAACTACGTTCGACCAAATGCAACACGGCATCATCAGTTTCATAACATGCTAAAGTTGAACAATGAGGTATTCAGTCTAGATTTGCCATTTGCATTATCATTCTAAAGTGTGTTGGCTGTTAGCCAAAATTTTAGCTCTGTGAAAACAGATAGTTAAATTTTAAGAAGAACAGAATCAACAATGTGAATTATTGAAAGAAAATTTTATAGGAATGCAGCATTTCTGTGTGATGTCATGTCAAATCAAAACAACTTGAAAATTTCTTTGCAAATTAAAACTAAATCTATAGGTCTATAAGTCTATACGTCTATATATGGCAAAAAATCCACGGATATCTAAAAAGCTATCTTTTTCAAAACACTTCTTCAAAAGGAAATTTTGGATGAACATCTTCCCCAGTTAGCAAAGGTCACTGATGAGCAGGATGAGATATATGCAAATCATTTGGAGAATTTGCGGCTGTCATAGACTTATTGATTGGAGAATACAATGAAAGCTTCACTGACTTTGAGAATCATGACAACACACTCAAATTAACATTTCAGCCTCACCTAGTTGATATTACTAAGGCACCTAAGGAACTATATATGGAATTGATTGAGCTCTCCGTAGGTGATATTTTAAAATCTTTGATGCTAAGACAGATTTAATTGAAATATGGAAAAATGCAGAATACCCACACCTTTGACAACATGCCCCAAAAGCGCTTTCTTACTTTTCAAGCACTTATTGCTGCAAATGTTCATCCTCCTACCTAACCCAAATTAAGATGTCCTTACGGTCACAAATGACTAATACTAATCTAGAGGATCAATTGAAACTGCGGACTTCCACGCTGCAACCAAATATTCAAATGCTTTTTAATAAAAAACAGTCACAAAATGTCATTAAATGGCTAGTTAACTTTAAAATTAATAGTTTTCATTTTTTTAAAAATTATTAAGTACATAGTAGTTAGATTTTTACAAAATAATGTACATTTTAAGTTTTTCTAATTAAAGTTCCTTGAATGCGGTCTTATCTGATTACAGCTAAATTTATGTGACTTTTCAACATGAAAATGTTCCTTATCTGTGGACTAGGTCATTGCTATAGATGCATTCCTCTCTGAGTGTTTCCTGAAACCTGAAGAAATTTGTAGTGCATAAACTTAATTTTGCCTTAGAAACTCATTTTCTATGTTCCAGTATTGTAAATTGTACCAGTTTGTAGAAATATTTGGTCCAAGAGGCAATGAATCTAATCCCAAATAGATTTTCAGAAAAAAATGATCAAGAAAATAGAAATTAAGATTATTTCCATATAAACTGTAAATATGATCTTAATCTAGAATAAAATATTTTTCCTAAACATTTTAGGCAGTAAGATAGATATTCTGTGGTATTATCAGGAACTTGGCTGCTAAATTTATGCTACTAAAAGCAAAAAAAATCATAAGAAAGACATAAACCATCAACTTTGATTTATTGTGAGAATTATTATTTATGTAAATGAGAGTAATGGTATTTATCATATGTAAAATAAAATTATAATACGCTTTCAAACAAATTTTAAAGGCTAAAAGAATACTTTAGAACAAAATGAGTATCAGTTTTGTCACCGTTATGGTTAGAAGATTTATACACGTGTTCATTCTTGGGAAAGATAGAGGAAGCCTATTAACTTTTTAAAAAATTTAATTTGTATGGAGCCAAGAGTTACTCAATTAGGGTCACTGCATTGTTAATAATTCTAGTAGTTTTTAAAAAGTAAGTTAATAGTATCTTTTGGGTATTCAGATATACCATCATATTTTTGCCAAAATTTGTTCCTTTTTACTTAATGGTTAAAGCAATTATTTTCATTTTCCAAATTAGTGAATTCATATGAGCTTAAAAAAATCATAACACTAGTTTTAGTGGGCATCTCTGTGTTGATTTTTTTTTAAATAGCTTTTGGTTTCCTTACTTACAATGATGCCTGCTGTTGGTTTGATAGCTAACCTTCATAATGTTTAAGCAGTTACTTTATCCAAGAACATCCTTTCTATTTAAGTACTAACAACTATTCTGGTCTTAGGCTTTTCGAGGCAAAAAACTTATAAAACATTTGGAAACTGTTTAGAGAAAAGACATAAAAAATAGAATTTTAGAGGGAGATATAAATCACTACATAAGAAATATGAAATCTGTGAGACCTTATTCATGGTAGGATAATAAGTAGCTATTAAAGAGATATAGAGATTTTAAGTTACATGAAAATTTAAGCAGTTATATGAAAGAACTACCATTAATCAAATGAGACTATGACAGATTTTGGAAAAATAACATCATTTATCAAAATAAAGTTCAATACCTATAATAATACTATTATAAATTAATAATACTTCTTCAAATAGACATGAAAAGTATTTTTCTAATTGAAAATAATGGAAAAATTTATGAATAGACAAATCACAGATGAATAAGTAACTATGGCCTATGAACATTTGAAGCAAGTGCACAGGTTCTTTAGATTTTTGGTTGTAATGGGTATATATACTAAAAAGAATATATTAGATCTATACCTGAGAACTTGTAGGAAGGGATTTCCAAGAGGTATTTTTTAAAAAGAAAAGCAAGATACTTAAAAATGTATATATAATTACTGTATTTTTAAGAAACACATGCACACACATTACATTTGTTTATTTCTTATCATATGAGTATTAAGAATTGAAAGTCAGAATAGGTATCAGTATTGGAGGAAGAGAATAGAGAATAAAGCAGAAAGCAAAAGGAAAAAATAAGTACCAAAATATTTTCATGCATAAAACAGTGGATATAATCATGTGGGAAATTATCTACTAATTATTATATGTGAAATAATCAAGTAATATTTTCATAAATGCATGAATAAAAATAGCTATTACTGTATGGTAAGATTATAAGAAATGTTTAAATCCTTCCTCATAACTGTACACATAATGATATGTATAATTAATAATAATGAATAACATGGTATTGAAATAATCTCTACCGAGAAGGATAAATGTATTTAAATTATCTATTTAAGTTAAAGTCATTTATCAAACAAATCAAAGTCATTTACTTTCCTCTTAGGGGTCTTAGGAATCCATATTCCAGTGACAATGAAACACAGTTTCTCCTTTCTATTGCCCTAGTCTTTATTTAACATCTTTGTGTAGGACAAAAAATGTTGAGAAACTGAATCTTCTCTTATAGACAAAAGAGGAAGATGGACACTTTGCAATCATTTGGGCCTTAGAAATAGACTAAGACTCTTATATTACTTATTATTGTGTTTAGCATGGTATCCAACCTATCAGGATGTTATATACTGACCTGAGAACAGTCCCTACATTCATGCTGTCAAGATGTTGAATGTTGAGCTAAGAACAAGCCTTGCTCAACTGTAGCACAAGCCAGAGGAGCTACTTATTCTTGTCTTTCTATGATGCCAATCAGTGAAAACCAGATGAAGTGGATGCCATGTGAGAAATTATTGTCATTGCTATCTTTTCTTCTTTTTAAAAAAACTTATATATACCCTGTATTAGTTAAGTTAATGCTTACTGCTATAAAAGATGAATATCCAAATCTCTGCGGCTCAGTATAATAGATGCTTATTTTTCACTCAGAGAAGGTTCAAGGTCTTGGTGACCAAGGGTGACAGAAGCTCTTCCATTTTTTATGCATAGCTTCCCCAATTGTCCAAAGAGGAATGGAAGATTTTATATGGGATTGCACACAGGGAAAGAACTTAGTTCTCAGAGTAATTCAGTTCCTGATTTACTCATTGAATAAACATTTATGCAGCCTAGCATACTAATCACTGGGCAGATACTGGGACACAAGAGAAATCCTTATGACATGTCACTGCTTCTTATCAATAATGTTTTCAAGAGTGAAAGAGTTAAGAACAGTACTAATTATAATATTGTAAATATGAATACAGTTCCAAGAGAATGCAAAAAAGGAAACAGAACAATTTTGTCTAGTGGTCAAGGAAATCTTCACTAATTTAAGATATTCCCTAATTAACAGCATTTTCTAAAAACTTTCAGAGGAAGAATGCCTATGACCTATTTTTAAAAAACATTCCTACCTGCCTTGCATATCTGACACTTTCATCTCTTATTTGACTTGGATACAATATAGCGCTTGACACTTCCTTTTTTCCCAAAGATCCTCAAAACATATCCTACATTAAATCTGAGTATCTCTGTAATTTTTCTTATACAAGCAATTATAGCCACATTCTCTCAATATCATAATCATGAAAAAGTGAGCAACTGAAATTTTAATATGCAGAATATGTAAGACATATTAAATTAATTCAAGTTGTTGTTAGGCAGCATATGGTCAACTTTCAGTCAAAGTGAACAAATGAGGATAAATGAGAAACTGAAAGAAAACAAGCCAATATGTGTTTTTAAGAAGCATTGTTATTTAAGACAATATGCTTTCCACTGAACAAAATCAATGGACCTTTTCCTCAAATAGGTAGTGAAGTATATTAAAACAACTTTGTAAAGAGCAATTAATACAGTTTAATGACTAGTGTGTGAGGGAATAATATACTTTGTTCTAGTAATGATATCCAAGGCATTGAAAGTTAAAAAAAAAATGAAGAACTGCATAGGTATTTGATCACAGTGTTTATTGAATTGCTTTTCCTATATCTGAAAAGCTTTACAGAAATGTCTCCTAAAGAATAACTACTGAAAGCCAAATGAAATGCATTGTGAAATATGGTTCTTCACTTGGTATGCAGGTGTAATCTCATGTGCAATTTAGGTAAAAGTGAGGAATTCAATTTGAAAGTTCCATTTGTTACAATTTGAAGATTGTGATTAAAGAACTATAAAAATTTTCCCTTTGACATTTCATTTTTCCTTCACAAAAGCAGTCACTACAATTTTCTTAGTTTTCTTCCCGCTTCAATGTGGTGCTGCCTATAAATGTTGGATTTCTCTTTTCTAAGTGTAACAAACCTACAATCATCTTTTTTCTGGAGAATCACTTTATCTTACCAACAAGTACCCATAAATATTTTAAAATTCATAAGGTTGTATTGAAAACTTTAAAATATAAATAATAAATTGATAAATAATAACTATTATGATCATAGCCATAATTATGACTATAATATAAAAGAACATCACCTGAAATGAACTTTTACACATTTTATCTTAGAAGCATCATTTCTATTTTTGAATTATTTTAACACATCCTACTAAGTGGTAATAAAATAAACTGCCTTATTAGATAGTCACTTACCATTTGTTTTACATCCCTTACTAGATTTTATTCCATTTAAAGAAGGGACTTTATCACTATTATTGTATCCACCACAGCAATCAGCACATTGCCCAGCACCTAGTAGGTGTTCAGTTATTGTCTATTGAATACACTGACACTTTCTAAATTTTGACAAGTCACTATTCTTAAAACAAACATCTTAAAGCAAACACTCCCTAAATTTTGTCAACTACTGTCTGAGTAGTCCTAGGAATTCTTTGAAAGAGGGTAAGGGGTATGTTGAGGTATGTTGAAGATGAAGCAATAAAGGCTCCAGTCTTCCTCTCGACACTCTTTCAGAGTATCTTTATTGCTGTTTGTTTTAAAGGAGATCTAGATATAGTCTAATAAGAATTGCGTCAATTTGATTTTTCACAATGATTCTAACTTACATGGTGCAAAACAATTTGTTCTATCTTAGTGTATGTTTGTACCCTTTAACCCAACTTTCTTTATCTTTCTCTTTCCCCCCACTCATCCTTCCCAGTCTCTGTTTCTATCTTCCCACTCTTTATCTTCATGTGATCAAATGTTTTAGTCCCCAAATACAAGTGAGAACATGCAATATTCGTCTTTCTGTGTCTGGCTTGTTTCATTTAACATAACGTCTTCTGGGTTTATCCATGTTGTTGCAAATGACAGCGTTTCCTTCCTTTTTAAGGCTGAATAGTACTCCATTGTGTATATATACATTTACTTTATCCATTCATCTATTGTGGACATTTAGGTTGATTCCATTTCTTTGCTATTAACAGTGCTGCAATAAATGCAAATGCACATATTTCTTTGATAAATTGATTTATTTTCCTTTGGGTGACTACCCAGTAGTGGGATTGCTGGATCAAATGGTATTTCTATTTTTAGTTTTTTTGAGAAATCTCCATACTGGTTTCTGTATTGGCTGCACTAGTTTATATTCCCTCCAACTGTATATAAGTGTTCTCTTTTCTCTACATCCTCACTATCTGTTTTGTTGTTGTTGTTTGTTTATTGTTGTTTTTGTTTTGTCTTTTTAATAAGAGCCATTCTGACTGGGTAAGATCGTATCTTATTGTGGTTTTGATTTGCATTTCTTTTATGATTAATGATGTTAAGCATTTTTTTTCATATACCTGTTGTCCATGTGTGTGTCTTCTTTTGAACAATGTCTATTTGTGTCCTTCGTCCACCTTTTAATGGGATGATTATTAGTTTTAATTTTTTCCTGTTAAGTTGTTTGAGTTCCTTGTAGACTCTGGATATTAGTCCCCTGTCAGATGCATAGATTGCAAATATTTTCTCCCATTCTGTGGGCTGTTTACTCTTTTGTTTGTATCTTTTTGCTACACAGAAACTTTTTAGTTTAAGTCCCATTTGTCTATTTTTGTTTTTGGTGCCTATGTTTTTGAAGTCTCAGACATAAATTCTTCGTCTAAACCAATGTCCAGGAGAATGTTCCTTAGGTTTTCTTTCAGTATTTTTATAGTTTTAGGTCTTATATTTAAGTCTTTAATCCATTTTGAGTTAATTTATGTATATGGTGAGAGACAGAGGTCCAGTTGCATTCTTCTGCATATGAAAATCCAGTTTTCCCAGCAGCATTTATTGATAATGGCATCCTTTACCTTTATGATTCCTGAATCAATACTGTCATTGTATTTCCAAATCCAAATAATTACTTACATGTTTTAGAAAAAAAAAAACTAATTACTTTTATAACTTTGGCATGGAAAAATAGTTTTGAAACTTAATATGCATCATGTAATCTTCCAGTGCCTGATAACTTTACAACAAAATACATGTCAATCTTATAAATACAGTTAAGCTAAATCCTTTTTAACAGATCAAATGCATATACTTCTGTTCTCTTTTTCTTTAACTAAATTTTTAACTTAAACTTTTAATTCCCCTTCTTTTTTCCCCTAATTTTTCCAAATACAAGTGGTCCTCTATATCCAATACAACAAAAGTTTATCTCATGTTGTCTGTGTAAAAGCTGAGATTCTTTTAAACAGACTCACAGATTTGTTTACCATATTTTTTACCTTTCCTTAGTATATTCCAGCTACTAAGTTTTTGTTAATATTCAGTGACAGTTAACAATGATGAGAAACCATATCCCATAATTTGTCTAAAAGCTGGAACTTACCTATCAGGTACAATGTAAACTGTTCTAGTAATGGGTACACTGAAAGTCCTGACTTCAGCATTATGCAATTCATTCATGTAACAAGAACACTGGTACCCCTAATATTTTGAAATAAATGTTATGAAAAAAAATAAAAATAAATTTAAATAAATAAATAAACGAACTTGTTCCACATTGCTATTCAGGGGTTTTCGCAAATGATAACGTATGAGGACATCATACAGAATGTGGCATACATTAGCAGAGAAGCCTAAATATCACCATGTAACTTTTTTAACCCAGACTCAAACTTTTTATAACATTTTATTGCTTGTGTTCTTTGCTGAAAAGAGTGATGCAGTTGAAATAAAAAAAAATAACTTTACTAAGAGTGCAACAGTGCCAATTTAGCAGTTCAGGACCCCCTGTGAAAATATATTGTAAGAGGAAGGAGTCTGGAGGGACAGAGAGAAGCCACACAGAACAGATGTCAAGAGAAAACAGCAGCATTAGCAGCATCCCAGGAAGAGCGAAATAATCATGTCAACACAGGTATATGATGCTCTTCCATATTCCACCGTACAAGTTCCTATTTTCTGAGATTTTCAGAGAAAAGTACTCTGGTGGAAAATACTGGATTTGCAAGGTTAAAGAAACAAGAGCATTGATATTTAGAGAAGTGGTCTATGTGCATATTTACTCACCAGCACATGAAGCTTGAGTGATACCAGTTACAATTGTTATTATTAACAGTTTCTATTAGTAAAGTGTTCTCATACTAATGAAAAACAATCTATTATATTCTATCTCTTTGTTAAAAAAAACATAGACATAAAAACTGACTTTTCTATCTCCTTTCACCTCATATTATTTAACTCAACAAAGAATTATCTAAATGACTACCTAGTGCTGGGCACTATTTAGGTACTTGGGCTATAATATTGAAAACAACAGGCCTTGTATTAATGAAAAGTTAATTTTAATGAGATGTATGGATGAAGTAAGAAATAACAAATAAAAAATAAACATAAAACATGTCAGATGGAAATATTGGAGTGCTCTGAAAAAAATGAAGGTGTGTAAAGGTTCTAAATTATTATATATGATTAATATTTCTACCATATTATGTAGAGAAATAAGAGTTGATAATATTTACCAATATGTTACATGCAAAGAGCTAATTTTCTCCAGAAAGTCAGTCACTGAGAAGGGAACAAACAGGCAACTGATTTCAATTTGAACTTTTATTGCAATCGCAGCTATGATCTGCAATTATATTTAGTATACATTTTAAATTTTTTATATTTCAATCACATCAACACATATTGTGCTTACATTTAAATATCAGGTATCAATCAGATTTGCTTTTCCTCATCACAAACATTGTATCCTTTTCCATTGGCACATGATTCTGTTTTCATTCAAGTGTTGGCCTTACAGTGTTATTTAACAATAAATTGTATTACCCACTTAATCAATACAGAGGGTATATAAGGTACAAATGAATAATATGCAATGATTTTCATACTCATTATATCACGTAAGAGTTCAATCATACATAATGTTTATATTACCAGAACTTAATTAGAAAAAGAAACTGAGGAAAATTGAATAAAAATATATCTCAAACATTTGAATCTTAGAATAATTCTGGAGGCACAGACCAATAGAAATGGTAAGTGTCCACCACTTAATCTGTTAATCATTTTTAGATTCAGATTATACTACTCTTATTACCATATAAGAAAGAAAATTTGCTATTGGATCTCTCTACCCAGTAGCAAAGAAATATGAATCATCATTTAAAATCATGCCTGCTGGTGTCCATGGCATTTAAGGCACCAGAGGCACTAAGGATGTAATTTTAATTTTGTTTACAGCTAGCTAAAGATATGTTTTCTATTTATAGTTCACTTAGATTCAATTAAGTTGCCTATATTTAATTAATTATATAGCTATCAAATCATTCAGGGTCCCCACTGTTTCAACAACAGTGGAAAAATGCTCTTTCATCCCTGTTTATATGCAGCTATTTGTGGTCTAAATTAATATTCTGGCAATGGACATTAAAATTGCTACTATCAGATATGGTAATTTAATGAAGAAGCATGAGAATGAGGGAATATTTTGAGCAAGAGGGGACGGTTTTGAATGATTATTTAAAGAATGTGAACAAGTAAATATTTTATAGAACTCTACAGAAAGTGGAGTCTAAAATTAAAATAATTCAATAATGCACTAAATTAATCCAATTTTGAAAAATTGGATCAGTTTTATAAAGTAAGGCATATAGATAATCATAATCTTTCTTACTATCATGCATTCTAAACCACATGAAGCTCTTTCCTTGGCTGCCTTAAAGTAAATAGGGACTCTTTACATTCTAGGGAAGCAATTATTAATTTCAGTTTATATGCCACTAATAAAATCATATTTAATAATGTACTAATAGGTATAAATTCACTTTAAAATTTCTGTGAAATGTTAATAAAATGCTCTTTAAAATTATTTTTGGGAATATTGACCAGAAATTGAACAAATTGTAATTCATAAGGTAATGTAATTCATAAGGTAATGAATTCATTTTGGCTAGTGAATTGAATATCAGAACATATTAAATTAGTAAATTTAGCAAAATATTTAGAGGTCAAGAAAGTTATTTTACACTGACCATATTCTCTGACCTAAATGTAAGACAGAACCAAATAACAAGAGACAGCCAAATAATGCTGTTATATTTGTGAAGTTAAATAGAAGCTTTCATGTACTTTATAGCTCAAAGAAAAATTAAAATAAAATCACGCCATATTTAGAACTTAACTAATGATACATAACAAAGGAAAACTATGTTGAATACAGCAAAAGCTGAAATTATGTAGGAAACATAAACATATAAAGCAAGTGGAAGTAATAATATAGGAGCAGAAATCAATAAACGAGAAAAAAATGAAATAGTACAGCAAAAACAAGTGATTCCTGTAAAGCACAAGTTAAACAGACACATTTCCAGCCATACTGATCACCAAGAAAAGTGAAAAAGGAGAAAGAGATGGACATGAGAACATTAGATATGAATGAAAAGAAGACCAAAACTATAGGTATAGCAGAAATTCAAAACAAAAAGGGCATGAGAAAACTTTATCAACTTACTTTTGAACACATAGAATTAAGATAATTTTACAAAAGAAATCTAAACAAAAAAGACAAGAGTTTTAAAAGCAAAACTAATATATGTGTGTGTAGATATATTCTATATATTATATATAATCAACTAAATCAATCATCAAACACCTACTCTTCCAAAAATATAGACTCCAAAAGTATGAGTATGCGAACATAAACAACACTTTAAGCCAAACCTCTCAGTTTTAACTGCTTGCAATTTTAGAACACACCAGCTAAGCTCCCAACTCAGAGCTTTGTACTGGCTATTCATTGTCTGGAACACCCTTTCCCTTCCTTCTCCAATCTTTGTTTGAAAGTCACAATCTCAATGAAGCCTGTTTTTTAGTATTCTACCCTTTCTCAGTATTCCCAATATCCTTTGCCTGACCAATATTTCATATTAACAAAATATTTTCATCTTCTACTATAATGTATTATATATATATATATATATATATACACTCATTTTATTAGAATATAAATTCCTTGAAAGCAATGATTGTTGTTTGCTTTGTTGTCACTTATGCCAACAACACGTAATGAAAATTTTTTGGTGAATATGCATACTTTGATTCTAAACCTGAAGTACAGAGTAAAAGAAATGACATTATAGGCCGATTTCACTTCAGCTTATAAGTACAAAACTTTTAATAAAATGTTAGCAAACTCAATTTAATAATGTGTGTGTAGTCACCAGAAGTGCACAATTTTTAGCCCTAGAATGGGAAGTGTGTTAATATTATTCAGTGTATTAATGTATTAATCTATTTTATCATATTGGCAGATACAGAGTTCTAACAGATACAGAGAACCTCAAATATTCTCAATATATGCAGAGGAAGCTCTCAGTAACATTTAACATTCATTCGCAATAAAGATTCTTAGCAAATGAGGAATATGTAAAAGAAAACAATGTGTCAGTAAGAAAATGACACAACACTACAGAAAAATGAGAAAAGGATGTGAATTAGCAGTTCACAAGAGATAAAATCCAACTGGACAATAAATATTATAAAAAAGTATTCCACTATTTAACTATTCAAATTACAAGAGCAACACAAATTAAGTTGCCACTAAAAAATATATATATTTTATTCCCATCATATTGGCAACAACTAAAACTTCTTTACTTATTTATTTATTTTTGAATCAGAGTCTCACTCTTTTGCTTGGGCTAGAGGGTGGTGGCGTCACCTAATGGACAGCAACCTCAAACTCCTGGGCTCAAGCGATCCTCCTGCCTCAGCCTCCCAAGTAGCTGGGACTACAAGCATGCACCACCATGCTTGGCTAATTTTTTCCATATATTTTTAGCTGTCCAATTAATTTCTTTGTATTTTTAGTAGAGACAGGGTCTCGCTCTTGCTCAAGCTGGTTTCCAACTCCTGACCTTGAGTGATCCGCCTGCCTTGGCCTCCCAGAGTGCTAGGATTACAGGCGTGAGCCTCTGCGCCTGGCCTAAAATTTCTGAATACTACTAGATGGTGGTGAAAATGTTGGCAGCAAACTGACACCATGTAATACAGGTAAAGATGTGTATATACACACATATATATTCCACTGTACTAGAAAAAAGTGCACATATGCACAATAAAATTTATATAAGAATGTATATTGCAACATCTTTTCATTCAATTAAAGATTAGAAACACTTTAAATGCATCCAAAGAAATTGACAAATAGATTATATGAATAAATATATTCATACAGTGGAAACCCATAAACTGATAAATCACAAAATCATAACTTGAGTAAGGAAAGCAATTTGCAACAGACATGTTCAGTATATCATTTATACAAGTTAACAAAATAAATATTACTGTATTTTTATGGATATGTGTATTCACAGTAAAAGTATAAATGTAAAAAGGAAAAATATACAACAATTTGAAGATAGTTTTTGTCTCATATCTGAAACTGGGAAACAAGACTGAGCAGAGAGGGTGATGGCTACAACTATTCTTTAATTATTCTCTTCAAAATTAAAATGATCTGACTCACAAGCTTAAGAGCTGGGGAAAAATTAGTGTGTTTCTTGTTTTTTTGTTTTTTTTTTCCCCCGATTCAGTAATCATGGAAGCATGGTGGTGTTATCACTCTCCTGATTCCTGAATAAGCACAATATAGACAAAAATTCCCTAACTGACTTGACAGGGAAAGATGTAAGTAAAATAACCTTGAGTAAAAATAACTTTGAACTGTTTTAAGGCACTGAGATTTAGGAGGTTTCTTTACCATAGTATAACCTAGCATATCCTCACTGATATTAAAATTCCTGGCATGAATCATAAAATATGTGACACTGCTTTAGTGATCATTTAGTGAATGATAAAGCAATTATTAAGACTGAAGCCATAGTAATACATGTTCTGCAATGACAAGATATTTAGTAAGGCTTTCAGCAGCAAAAATATAGATGTTAGATAACATTCCTAGTAAACTTGTAGTTCCATAGGCTAGACTGCCAGATTTAGCAAATAAAATTCCATGGCACCCAATTAAATTTGAATTTCAGAAATACAACGAATACTGTTGTTTAGTAAAATTTCTGTGTGACATTATACTAAACAATTACACATGCATATACTAAATAAATTATTGTTGTTATATTGTAATATGTTGTTGCTATTATTAAATAAAAATGTTGTTTAACTGAAATTCAAATTTAGCTGGTTGTCCTGTATTTTACCTGGCAACCCTATCAAGAGGAAGAGGTTGTAAAACAAAAAATGTAGCAATATCTCTTGGGTACTATTAAAGTTATTTGACAAGATTTTATGAAGGACCATGAAGTGAGAAGGGGCAAGACACTAATCATTTTTAAACATGAAATTTTTCTAATGAAATGGGAAATCATGGGAAAGTTTTGAATTGAGTTATGACACAGCTGAACTATGTTTTAAAAGTATCACATGGGTGCCTGTTTGAGAATGAAATAAAGAAGCCAATAGCAGAAACAGAGCTCTCTGTTAAGAGGCTTTTGAAATTTTACAGGTAAGAATACTGGCTTAGACTTAGGTAATAGTGGGTTAGCTGAGTAAATTCTGGAAGCAGAATTGACTAGATTTCACAAAAGATTGTGAAGTGAAAGGAATATAGAGGAAACCAAGATAACAAGGTTTATGGCTTGAAAATTGGAAAGATAGAGTATCTGGTATCATAGATGGAGAAAACAGTACACATATTTCATTTGAGATGCTTGTTAGCATCTAATTAGTAGTACCAAATAGAGGGTTGAATATTTGAGTCTTTGGTTTCAGGAGAGAAGTTCAAATTGAAGATGTAAATGTGGAGGTTGTCAGCATATAGATAATAGTATATTAAGATGATAAAGGTAAAATAATAATAAAATACTAACTTTTTAGGTATGAGGCATTCATATAAATATTTTATATGCTAATTTACTGAATCCCTACAAACAACCTGATGTGATTGGCTCTACCAGCATTATACTATTTAAAATATCATATTAAAAGGAGGGACTCAACCTGTATGAATCTTTAGCAACTGTCCGACCTCCAAGGTAATTTTTAAAAATTGACTAGTCAGTGAACTCTGCCATAATCCCTAGTGATGTAAATGTATTTTACTTTCTAAAATTCCTTTTCACTATCTGTGAACCTTAAATAACATCTTTTAAATTTTTTGGTCTTAACACCTATATCATAGTGAATATTTAAAGAACCTGCTCCAAGTTCAGGATACAGAAAGGGGCAAATAATCTCTTCTCTCTTATGTTTCACTAATTAACATGATAGTAAATTAGCAGTTCAAGAAATCATGGTCCTGAAAGTGCACGAAAAAAAAGTAGGGTGGAGTAAGCTGACTTGACTAAGGAGCACTTTTAAGTCATCATATCCCGGGGGACCTCCAAAGAGGCATTGAGATGAAAGGGAGTTGAGATCATTTTGCCAACCATGGCACTATAGTTTGGGCATGAAAGTCATTTCATTTATATGTAGATGAGAACATACTATGGAATCTGGCAACATGCTATCTGCATACATTTTAGAATGAATTAATGTCCATTTATGTACCTTTTCTCATGTGAACCTTTTTGCTCAGCATGCTCCAAGATCTCTTTCCTACTTCTCCAAATAATCACTTCAATATTTCCTGTTTGAGACTCAATTCAACCTCTGCCATCCTTAGTTTTCTGTACTTTCTTATTATATCTCTAGAATTATACATTATAATATTATGCAATATATATCTCTAGAATTATATGCTATGTATTATATATACAGAAATTAGAATTTACATCTAAGCTCTCCTGTTTAAATATATTCCTGCTATTATCTTAGTGCTAATTCATATTACTAGATGGCAAAATGAACAAAATGCTCCCAAAATCAATGTCAATAGAGGATAATCAATTTTAAATATTAGCATAATAAATATATATAACACAAATAAATTCAAATAGCGAGGCATGCTAATTTGGTCAGCTATTTTGTTGGCATAATCTTATGATCTCAACTTTAAATTTCATAATGTAACAGTATGTTCTGCTGGTAAAATGATTTCTTGTTTACATGAAGATATCATATATATTGATATTCATATGGTCTCAACTTCTAAATGTATTTTAAAAAGACTTATTGTTGAAGATCTCTTATCTTTCCCACTAGTGTACAAAATATGTACTTGTTATATACTAATAATTAAATAATTTTGGAAACTCACAACTTAAAAAAATCTCTACAGTGGAGAAGTTTATATGAGTGGTGTCACTTTTATATAAAAGAAAATTATTTCACTTTATATTAATACTGTACTCATTTGCAATCCAAATATGAGAGAAGACAGTTCTCATTCCTAATATTAATAACTATTTCTGAATATCACACATTTCATAAAGGGGGTATAATACTGATTGCCCTCTCAAATTTCACTCACTTTCCCATAACAATTAGAAACAGTTTCTTTTAATTACCCCTGCCCTTCTTAGAGCAGTTTCAGATATATAAAAATTAATTATCTGGAACTCACATCTTTATAATTTTAACCTTTTTATGCTTCGCTTGTTTACAGTGACATTTATTTAAAAAACTTATCAAGTAACTGCATATGTAGAGATTTGATTTATCAGAAGAGGCAGGAGAAGAAAGAAATGCAGGACGTTAAGCTTTTTATGGTGCTTTAGGACTTCCTTAGAAATCATTAGCTCATCAAACTTGTTTTGGCATGACTGAAAGACATATCCCATTAAAATGATATTAATGCAAGATCACTGTTGTCATTAAGCCATCATATCACATATTATACATTTATGCCTAAAGTGTGTTCAAAATTCCCATTCCTTTACCTTTTAATCATGATAAGGAATTTTGCCGATTATAGTCAGCTAATTCAAAATAATAAAATTAACGTCATCTAAAAGGTCATAGGATTTAGAATAACACTGGTAAACATTTTATTCTAAATACCTTGGTATTTTAGTAATTAATGAAGACTGCCTATTTATATGGATACTGTGTTTTTGTTAGAAATTAATTAGCAATATATCTAGCTTTTCCTTACTTCTATAGCATTTCAATGCATTGAAAGACCTTTTGTAAGCTATGCCTCTAACCACAACTGGGCATCTCTGTCTTAAGAGATATTTATCAAGTCTATACTTCTCCACACTGTTCCTACTGTCCTCAGCAAGACTTAACTTTTGACTCACAATCTCAATTCTTGACCACTGATCTTCAGTCTTCTTTCTTTTATTGCTAATTGTTGGAATGAGTGGTTTGTGAAAATGCCTATATCTATTCCCTTTCTTGCTCTTTTGATCATAACTTAAGCTTTATATTATTCTCAGTGTCCACATATTAACTTCATAAATAGGAAGTGTTTGTTTTTTTAATTTAATTCCTTATTAATTTCCTATGTAATTATATTTTCTAAAGTCTTTACGTTTTGTTGATTGTTACCTTATTGTCTGCTTTTTATATATGCTTCTATTCAAAGATGATTTTGCAAACTGGCATTTTAAATTAGGTAATTGTCCTGTCTGACTTTTCTAACTTTCTCTACTTTTGCTGACCTATAGAAATAACAAATATGAAAGTAATCAACACTCACATGTGCATATGTTAGTAAAAATCAAGGGAATTTGAGCAGGTGTAACGGGGAGGAGGGGATGGGTAAGTTCACTCCTAAAGAGTACAATGTGCACTATCTGGGTGATGGACTCATGACTTTGACTCAAACTGTACAAAAGTAATTCATGTAACCAAAACATTTATACCCCTGCATAATTACACCTGTCCATGTCAATTCTTTCTTTCTTTCTTTTTTTTTTTTTTTTTGACAGAGTCTCACTTTGTTGCCCGGGCTAGAGTGCCATGGTGTCAACCTAGCTCACAGCAACCTCAAACTCCTGGGCTCAAGCAATCCTTCTGCCTCAGCCTCCCCAGTAGCTGGGACTACAGACTACAGGCATGAGACACCATGTCTGGTTAATGCTTTCTACATATTTTTAGTTGGCCAATTAATTTCTTTCTATTTTTAGTAGAGACAAGGTCTTGCTCTTGCTCAGGGTGGTTTCGAACTCCTGACCTTGAGTGATCTACCCACCTTGGCCTCCCAGAGTGCTAGGATTACAGGTGTGAGCCAACAGGCCCAGCCCATGTCAATTCTTTTAAAAATGTTAGAAGCATTATCGGGTGGTGAGCAGGTGTTGGGGGGGAGGACGGGAAGGATGTACACTTACATAATGTGTGTGGTGCGTACCATCTGGGGGTTGGACACACTTGATGCTCTGGCACGGCGGGGGGGGAGGGGTGGTAGGGGCAATATATATATAACCCTAACAATATTTGTACCCCCATAATATGATAAAATGAAAGGAAAAAGTGTTAGAAGCAAAGTTTAATTTCTGGAGCCAACTGTTACAGTTGACTTATGGGCAGGATGATCACTCTTTTACATTTACTACTGAAAATGTTTGCTAAGTTCAGACTTCAATAAAACTCTTACATTTTCTTTTTTAAAATTAATGGTGTGATTTATCTAACTAGTTATACATGAATATATCAGTGGTTCTCAGTTTGGTCTCAGCATCACCTGGAAACCTGCACATTCTCAGGCTTCACCCCAGGTCCATTGAATCAGAAATTCTAGAGATGAGGCCCAATACCCACTTCTTTCACATGCTCTCCAAGTGTTTCCAGTGCCTACTAAAGTTGAAAGAAAGAAGGAAGGAAAGAAAGAAAGAGGGAAGGAAGGAAGGAAGGAAGGAAGGAAGGAAAGAAAGAAAGAAAGAAAGAAAGAAAGAAAGAAAGAAAGAAAGAAAGAAAGAAAGAAAGAAAGAAAGAAAGAAAGAAAGGAAGGAAGGAAGGAAGGAAGGAAGGAAGGAAGGAAGGAAGGAAGGAAGGAAGGAAGGAAGGAAGGAAGGAAGGAAGGAAGGAAGGAAAGAGAGAGAGAGAGAGAGAGAGAGAGAGAGAGAGAGAGAGAGAGAATTTTCAGACCATACACTGGACTAGAGACAGAGAGCTAGGGTTTTACAACAGGCTCCACAAATTAGAGATGAATGATCAGATTTGAACAAAAGGGAAGGGAGCCCAGCGGTCCAGAGAGTGTCTCTTATTTTAAGCACCTTTGTTTCCTGCTCATGCATTATCCAAAGGTATTTTTAATCTTATAATGAGTTTCTACTACCAAGTAGAACTAAAACAAATTTAATGTCTTCTTTAAGTTTGTATGTTCATGGGATTTAAAGGAATACACCCTTAGCTCAATTTATGATTAAGGTAATGAGTCTATGTTTGACATGGGAATAAATATTTTATTAGACTTGCGATGAATTCTGGATTTTTTGACCACAGTAAAAATGATTTTGAAAGTCTGAAAGACAAAGATAGACCTACACTGTGGATATCCTATATCGTATATTGTGGATAAAAGTATCGATAGGATTTAGTAATTTTATCAAGTTGTAATATATATAAATTCATGATTTTGTTGGAGATTCATTGGTCAGTGCCTTTGGAGGACAGAATGTGGAAAAAGATTTCCATATAACATTATGAAAAATATTGTGATAAACAATTTAAAAAATTGATGATGTAGAACAAATCCACTGGGTAAAGTTAAGGGAAGTAGACCTCCCTAAGAAAATAATGTAGCAAAAGACAGAAAGTATAGACTCTACTAGTTGAATCTGTGCGAAGATCTCCCAAGACATTTGAATGCTATAGTTAATCAAGAGAGATTGATGGAGTAGAGAAACTAGGGCAATATTTATGCAGTAGTTTTGAAAGACTTCAAATTCTTTCCATTACTGTCTGATGATACGTTACCAAAAGCTAGACTCTTTGCAATATTCTCATTTTGTTTGAGGAATTGGAGAAGGAATGTTTTTCACTCCTATTTCACCTTCAGCTTCTCATTTCTACCACCCACTCACTCTCCTTTCACAATTCCTAGGAAACAACTGAACTAACCTCACAGCCCTTTATGTGGTTAATTTTTACCATAATTACTAGTATTTAAATGATGGAATCACTTATCAGACTGTATAGAAACTACAGGTTCCGGTAGTTTTATGAAGATTAGTCAGTATAGGCAATAGATGGCCTGAGAAGTCAAGTGTCACTAAAACACTGAAATCTTAAGCCAATTCTCTAAGAATGGCTATATATGTTGCTATTTCTCCATAACAATAAAATATTTGTAAATGTATTATAATAAGCAAACTATTAACTAATAAAAACATAATAAAGAAAAAATGTTAACAAAAAACCTCCTACATACACTACATACTGGAGTACTATACCAAAATAAAAACTCATTTTTATATAAGATGAGCATTTTCAATAAGGTGAAATAGATAAAGGGACATGACTCACTTGATGCTTCAGACCCCAGAAGAGCCCGGAGGATGCATAAGACACACCAAAATTAAAGTGATAATAAAGGATTTTAAATGCTATTCATAAAATGGATTAGAATGAACCAGAGAATAAGACCAGCAATTCCAAGCTTTTAGGAGTGGGTGTAGGTATCAGTGTCTGTATGTGGATATCTCTTAATATTTTTCTTTCTTATCAAAGAAAATAATTTGTGAACATCTTTGAAAGTAGCTCCCTCCCTTATTGTAATTATATTTATAAATAGCAGAGTCTAGTTTTTCAGACTAGAAAACCCACTATTAACCCACTATTTATATTCAAGTCATTATTCTTACGGCACATTTTAGCATTCTTCTCTAGTGGGTCAGAAACATATTTACAAAGCAGTATTTTAAGCAGGACTGGAAACATTATCTGAGGAAGTCATTAACTTATCTCAGAGATAGCTCTTTGATACCCACGTAATTCAACTTTCGTAATGGTCTGAAATAAAGGTTGAATTCTTCACAGGAAATTAATACTGTGAATTTTTAGATGTAGTACAGACTTCTCTGGGTTGGCTGCCTTTTCTGCGCTCACAGAGCTGCCTATTGTAGTCAAATCGGCCACATTTAGAAGTTGGTGATGCACAGTGATGCCACTAATAGCAGAATGAGCATTCATCCCTTGTTCCAACTTAAACATTTATTATAGGAACCATCATTTAAGACCCTTTGCCTTGAAAGAAAGAATAGAACATTAATCAGGAATAGAGTCTCCAAAATTTAGTTTCCTGGTTCATAGGGGTAATACAAAAACCTCTTCATCACCTTAACATTTTAGTCCACCTAAAAGGCTCAGAGAAGGAATAAAGTGATTGATACATAGTAACCATCAAAATAATACAAATAAAATAGTTATATATTGATTATTGAAATTTTGCATGAAAAGAGTTTCCAATAAATTTTAACCAATATAATTTAAACAATAAATAATTTTCATCCATGTCTATTAAATAAATGCTTACTGAGAACCTACTATTTGCCTACCCTTGTTCTACCTCTTTGGCATTCATCTAATGCTTTGTGACATTGGTCTGGGCAAGGATTTTTTGGATAAAATCCCCTCCCCCGCGTTCTCTTTTCTTTCTTTTAACAATTATTCCTTAGACTCATTACTAGATGCTCAAGGACACCACAAGGCCCAAATGCTACATATAACATGACCCTGTGCCAGATGCCAGAAGCCCAGACCTCCGTAAAGCCAGTGCACACCAGAGCAGGCGACATCCAGTTACTTTTGACTCATTAACATATCATTGTAATATTAAAATAACTCCTCCAAATTAAAATCACCACCATTTTCTGACAGTGATGTGTGAAGCAAATGTACATGAATGTGTCTGCACATCTGCATCTCCACCCTGTACTTGTTTATACACCTCCTCCCTCCCATATCTAACTCTTTGAAGTTCCCACATCTCCCTTTTCTCAAGGAGAAGATACCTTTAGAGCACAAGCTCTCCTTCTCCATTCTTTGGCCAGAGAATTAAAAATCTGAAAGCTTTACCAATTGGATGTTCTTTCTTTGGGGCTGATATAAAGTAAGGAAAGAACACAGTTTTTTGGTAACATAGTTTCCACTGCTAGTATTAAGTGTTCAGAGGAAAGGGACTTTAAGAATTGGTTACCATGCTCATAGGTCAGCAGAATCAACATTGTCAAAATGTCTATATTACCCAAAATGACCTACAGAGTTAATGCAATCAGTATTAAAATATCATCATCATTTTTCACAGATATATAAAAAATAATTTTACGCTTCGTATGGAACCAGAGAAGACCCTGTATAGCAAAATCAATCCTAGGCAATAAAAACAAAATAGGAGGTTATCAATTTACCAGACTTCAAACTATACTACAAGGCTATAGTCATTAAAATAGCTTGGGACTGGCACAAGAACAGGGACATTGATGAGTGGAACAGAACAGAGAACCCAGATATAAAACCATCCTCATATAGCCAACTAATCTTTGACAAAGTAGACATAAACATACACTGGGGAAAAGAATCTTTATTCAATAAATGGTGCTGGGAAAACTGGATAGCCACATGTAGAAGACTGAAACAAGACCCACACCTTTCACCTCTCACAAAAATCAACTCACGCTGGGTAACGGACTTGAACCTTAGGTGTGAAACTTAGAATTCTAGAGGAAAATGTTGGAAATACTCTTCTAGACATTGGCCTAGGCAAAGAATTTATGAAGAAGACCCCAAAGGCAATCACAGCAGCAACAAAAATAAACAAATGGGACCTGATCAAATTAAAAAGCTTCTGCACAGCCAAAGAAACTGTCAAGAGAGCAAACAGACAACCCACAGAATGGGAGAAAATTTTTGCAAGCTACATATCGTATAAAGGGCTGATAACTAGAATGTATTTAGAACTCAAGAAAATCAGCCAGAAAAAAAAAAAAAAAAAAAAAAAAACATCAAAAAATGGGCAAAGGACATGAAGAAAAACTTTTCAAAAGAAGACAGAATAATGGCCAACAAACATATGAAACAATGCTCAACATCTCTAATCATCAGGGAAATGCAAATCAAAACCACAATGAGATATCACTTAACTCCAGTGAGAATGCACTTTATCAAAAAGTTCCCAAACAATAAATGCTGACGTGGATTCGGAGAGAGAGGAACACTCCTACACTGCTGGTGGGACTGCAAACTAGTTCAACTTCTGTGGAAAAAAATATGGAGATACCTCAAAGCGATATATAAATCAACCATTTGGTCCAGCAATTCCACTACTGGGCATCTACCCCAAAGAACAAAAGTCACTTTATGAAAAAGACACTTGCACTCTAATGTTTATAGCCCCACAATTCACAATTGCAAAGTTGTGGAAACAACCCAAGTGCCCATCAATTCATGAATGGATTAATAAAATATGGTATATGTATACCATGGAGTACTACTCAGCTTTAAGAAACAATGGTGATATAGCACCTCTTGTATATTCCTGGATAGAGATGAACCCATACTACTAAGTGAAGTATCTCAAGAATGGAAAAACAAGCACCACATGTACTCACCAGCAAATTGGTATTAACAGATTAACACCTAAGTGGACATATAGGAATAACATTTATTGAGTGTTGGGCAGGTGGTAGGGGGGAGGAAGGGATGGGTATCCGAGGGGAAGGGGGGCATGGGCAATATACGTAACCTTAACACTTGTACCTCCATAATTCGCTAAAATAAAAAAAATAATTGGTACAATCTTTGACTCTGTCTGGCTCCCATCAACTAGCAGGTTGAGCAACAGAGAAAAAGCACAGTTATCACTCAGAGAATCGATGAGAAGGTCAAATTACTGTTGTCAATTCATGCTGTATCTCTTCACATATTTTTTTCCCAAAGAAGACTGAGTATATATATTTCACAGACCAAAAGCCTGCAAAACAAATAAGTTTATGTGTCCTATACGGATTCCTTAATTATTGTTAATGGCACTGTTTCTAAGAGAAACTATTCCATATTCCAATCAACTGATTTGCAAACCAATTTTTGGAGTAAAATTGTTTTGAGAGTAGGTGATCACCTTATTTCTCTATTGTTCCATATATATATATATATATATATATATATATATATATATATATATACATATATATATGCCTAAATTCCTGTGAAGATTATAATATGTAGAACTGTATTGCTGCTGTTATATTTTAGAGTGATAATAATTAGTACTGAAAATCTATAGTAGCCCAACTGAAAGTCATGCCTTACATGCACTATAGGTAAGGTATTTTGCACTATATATATGAAAACAATTTTTAAGGACCAAAAGTATGTTATCAATTGAGTATATATTCTCTTTAAACACTATGTTGTATAAAATTGCTTCTGAACACAGAAAATATTTATAACCTAATTATGCAATCCAAGAAGTTCCTTACTTCTGACACTTGGTATCAAAGCAACTAGACTGAGAAATAAGCATTCTGAGTAGAAAATAATGTTTTAAATAACTCTTGAACCCAATGCATGCATCCCATGCTGATAAATACAAACACTTTTATGCAATCCTCAAATCATATTAAAGATGCTTCTTGGCAGAGACATACTTAAATCATTTTAATATCCTCCTTTTTCCTGTGTGAAAATGTCACCTTAAGAATAATTTTTTTTTTTAGAAATAAGTAGGTTTTTTTTTCCCATTTCATATTTCTTCAAATAAATTGTCGGCCAAGATTTTAGTGATTGGAGATTTAGAGTTCTTTGAGTGTTTACTATAACTCTTTGACATTATCAGTATAAATATTTATAATACCTATAATAATAACTGTTTGATTATCTTATTCCAATTTTATTATGATGAAACAGCTGTCTTGTGTATTATTTACTGATCTATATCATTGTTTTTCCTTAAATCATCAACATTGTCCCAGACCAGCTGCGAGCTTCAAGAAAATCTCACTAAAACAGAGCTATTATAAATTTTATTCACCTCTCTACAGGAACTGACAGCAAATGAAGCCTTTCTATTAATCTCTATGAATGTGTTGTTTTGTTTAAAGGAAATCTACATTAGGAAGGGTTATCAGAAAATTGAGGATGTGATATTGTTTTCTGAAATCTGAATTTTATTGTTGAGAATGTGCCAACCATTGGAAAGTCTGAGAGAATTTTACAGCAGAGTCAAAAGCAAAACCTTACACATGGAAGCAACTCAGAAGGTTCAAGGGACAGCATAAAACTCCTGGCGGTCGACCAGCATATAGGTAGGAATTAAATCATATGTAGCCTGGTAAGCCATATTCAGGTACAGGGGATTTTATTCTTACCACAATTGGAAGTCACAGCAACATCCAGACATCCAGACATGTTTGACCACATGTCTGGATACCATGGCCTATCCAAGTTAACCCATAAAATTAACCACCACAGGCTCTATGCCCTCTAGTCAACAAGTGAGCATATGATTCAAGCTAGGTCTCTCTCTTAAATTTGTGTTTGATTAGATGGACAAAGAAGTGCATCACATCTTTATAGTCATGTCAAATCACATGATCCTGCCACAAGCCCCTAAAACACATGGTCGTGGCTTGTGTTTCCCAAACTTCAGCTCCCAATCCCTTTAAAAAGTCACCAGATAGATTCTATGAGGCCAAAGTGAACTTCTGATACTTGAATTTTTGGTAGGCCAGAGTCATTTGGCTTGTTTGCAGTTAAAATAATAATAATAATCATAATTATCTCTAGCAAACTCCAGATATTTAGAAAAACCTCAATCAAATTAATAATGGAGATTAATAATAGAGATTGTGCTTTAAGGATTGAAGGTTTTTAATTTTTAATTTGTGTATAATCTTTTAAAATGTTTCTATATAGTTTATAATTTGCAGCCAATCCTTTTATAATTAAAGTAAATCACAAAAACCTTTCTATATTAGTGTGTGGGGGGAAACAGAATTTCCAATGTTATAGGGAATAGAAGGAAGTCCTAGCTTTACCTGCAGCAGAAGTGCTAGGGCACTTCTACCCAACAGGAGGCTCTGTAAGACATTTTGAGAACTTTACTAAAATCTATTGTTTCTATAATCATAATAAAGAAAGAAAGGGAGCATGATACTTGCTTCCCTGTCTGACATTTAACATTTGATTCATTGATATATTTTTGGCTCACAGTATCACCTTGTAGTATTTTGCTTCAGCTGTTGCCTCTCCTCAAAGTGATAATATATTGCATAATTAATTCAGCAGAAGTAGTGATGGTGCCAAAATCTGTTTATCTTAAAAAATGCCTCCACTGTTCATCTGAGTGAATGTATTGCGTTCTTTTAAAGGGTCAAAATTATACTGAGTTAATTAGGAATAATACAATCAGAATAAAGTAGGCAGTATCCACATATACAACTCAGTTTTCTTTTTTTTTTTTTTTTTTTTTTTGAGACAGAGTCTCGCTTTCTTGCCTAGGCTAGAGTGAGTGCCGTGGCGTCAGCCTAGCTCACAGCAACCTCAATCTCCTGGGCTCAAGCAATCCTGCTGTCTCAGCCTCCCGAGTTGCTGGGACTACAGGCACGAGCCACCATGCCCGGCTAATTTTTTATATATATATATTAGTTGGCCAATTAATTTCTTTCTATTTTTATAGTAGAGACGGGGTCTCGCTCAGGCTGGTTTTGAACTCCTGACCTTGAGCAATCCGCCCGCCTCGGCCTCCCAGAGTGCTAGGATTACAAGCGTGAGCCACCGCGCCCGGCCTACAACTCAGTTTTTAAAGTCAGAATTTCAGTTAAAGATAGGTAGATATTTAATAACTAATTTGAATTTGCTACTTTTCCCCATGAGTCTCTCAGTAAAAACTTAGCCAGATAAAGAAATTCCAGTGCCAATGATAGTAATAATAAAAATTGCAAATATTTTAAATCTTTAGTATTTTCTAGGAACTAGTTAAGTGTGCAATATAAATCTTTTGATAATACTCATAAAAATCACATATCTTAGATATCATTATCTTCATTTTGTGGAGTACAAACTCCAATGAGGTTGAGAGACATTAAGCCACATTCCCAACATCACACAGGATTTCACTTTAGACTATGAGTTCTTTACAAACTATCCCACATTATGATACCAAACAACTGCAAATTTTTCCACACAATTTAGTAAGCTATCAGAGATTTCCAGAATAATGTTTTAGAAAAGTTATAAATATCAAGCACAAGTTGAATGATTTGATGTCTTTTACTTGTATGTATGTTTCATAGAAAAACATAGCTAAGATGTTGAAGTAATAGTTTGAACAAATTCTTCAACAAGATGAGTTAGACTTCAATCTTACTGTGTTAGGAAAATTCCTAACACAAAAAAATGATAAATGCTTGAGGTGATGGACACTTCAATTATGCCGATTTGATTATTACACATTGTATCAAACCCTAAACAATCAAAAATTTTAAAAAGGTTCTAAGTAAATTATGGTACATCCATATACTAAAACCATCTACAACCATAAAAAATTAAAAATTACAAATATCTTTACATTATCTATAAATGAAAATATGATATGGCTGAATATAGTTGACCTATTCAAATATATTTTCAACAGTGATGAAAAGAACAAAGAATTCCTTTGCTATCCTATAATTTCACACACTACTTTTAGAATTTCAATACATTTTTACACTAAAGAAAATACTTGCTGAATTTTACTTCCTGTGTGTGTGTGTGTATGTGTGCCTGTCTATTGTTTCCCCAAGTTGAATCTCAAGTTTTATTTGATCATTTGTTTCTGGTGTGTGTGCATGTGTGTATATGATTGTTAGTGGTAAGAAAAAGTGACAGACATGCTATACGTTGACTCCAGATGTATTATTTATCATTTGTCCCTTCAGTATATTTTCACAAACAATCTTCCCATTAAATGGTTGTGGGCAGTTTGGGAGCTAACACTTGTTTCCCTCTTTATCCTTCATTTTGCTGGCCCCATAGGTGCTCCATAAAAAGCATTTTAAAAATTATTGGTTTAAAGACTGAGGGGAAATATGATTTAATATTTGGAACACTATTAAATAGTAAAGCAGACATTATGAACAATGTACTTGGACAACAATTATATACTAGGACTCTCTGTGGCAACTGGAAAAATATGGATACTTTATCTAAACTTCCTATTAGACTCCTATCTGAACGTTAAGCTTCACTGAACCATGACCCAGAATGTTTGTGCTTGCTCTCACAATTTCAGTTGAAAACTCCAAAAATTGATCAAAGACTTATATATTTTATAAGCTAATATATTTGGATAATATATAATTATAAAAAATGAGTATATACAAAGTATATGTGTACCCTATACATATGCACGTTTATGACACATACACTTTTATTGGGAGAGAAAGGGCAGGAGCAATATTTATCAGTGTCTTGGTGTATAATAAATATTTCTTAAAATGTAGATTGATGAATTAATTCAATTTAAAATTTACTAAATATCTACTATAGGGAGCCAATGGATTTCAAGTTAGGATATAAAGACAAATAGGAACTTGAAGAACTCATAGACTAGTGAAAGAGAAATGGGTAAATGACTACCTGAAGAATTCTATATTTATAGTAGGAATTCATGGGGACACAAAGAGAAACTTAGTTTTGAGGACCTCTCACTTTAAGTTAACCGAGATGAACCTTGAATAACAAATGCAAGTTTAATATACGAAACAAGGTGGAAATAAAGGAGGGTAATTCTCAAAAAAGTTCAGGATCACATGTGTAATTCTGTGTGCCTAGAAAATTTGTGCTATGTGAGTTAGAAGAGATGAAACTGGAATGTTGTGAGATACAAATTACTTTGAATGATATATCAAAAGCTTTGGGGTTTATTGGTAAACTACAGAAAACATTGAACCTTTTTTATTTTAAATAGCAAAAGATCAAATTAGAATTGTATTGTTAAAAATATTAATAACTTTGGCCTTACATAAGGGTAGAAGAGTGAGAGACTGGAAGCTGGTAGTCCAAGCTGAGAGTAGGTCTTTAAATAGGTATATTGATAATGGAAATAGAGAAGTATCAAACAGATTTGAGTAACAGTTCCTAGGTAATGCAGAAATTGTCTTTGAAAATTGACTGAGTTTGGGATGTTCTCCACTGATGTCTATGTTCAAATAGACAATGACCTCGTTGGTAACAGTAGGTAATAACATGAGAGTAGGTGAAAATGCATTAGAATTAGTTAGAAAGGATAATGAGGCACCTATGGGAAATACAGGTAAAATATGAGAAATGTAAGCTTGGAACTCAGCAGACATTTTAAGTCAGAAGACACATCTACAACAAATAAATAACTCTAGTTGAAGAAAATAGAACTCATTGATGTAGATTTGCTCAACCCAATCTTAGGAAAAACTATAGTAAAAAAATGCATAGAATAGAAACCTGGAAAATTTCTAAAATGTTAGAATAAGTAAAAAAAAAATGAAGGGAAGAGATTCAGTTTTAAAAAATAATAAATAAAAGCTATCAAAGATTTAAAAGGAGAAATCCAAGGCCATCCTGTGAAGGAGAAAAAACAGTACTTTCATAAAAAACAAGACATGAGAGAGTTCTCAGACTATAGCCCATTTAATGAGCATACATGCCAAGAAGAAATTATAAGTGTTGTAGATCACTGCATATCACCACTACTTTTCTAATAACTGAGAAAGCTTCCCTGGAGGGAGAGAGCACCGTAAATAAACCAGAGGATCTATCTTTGACATGAAAACTATACTTCATTATAGCAAAGATTGCAGTGGAGGTATTTGTGGCTAGAGACTATTGGGATCAAATCCAAGGCTTTAAACATGGGGAGGGAAAAAGATGATTATGTCTGGTGAGACAAGTAATGCTGAAATACTGAAAACCATGTGATACAATAATTAAAGGAAGGTATTTACAGTAAACACATAGATAATATGTCAATACGCTATAGCATTTCTGTCCAGGGAAAAATTACTCAGCAAAAAACCAGCCAGCTAAACAAACAAATAAATGTATGCCACTGTTCAATTCTGAAAAAAATGTATAGGGATTTATTGTATCTCTGTGCTTAATTAGAAAATAAAATAGAGCCATGCATTCTATATTCCAAATTATACAGTTTTTTTTCATAATACTAGAAATCCTAAACTTTGTAGACCTAATAACAACTTTAAGAGAGTCAAACAGTGAGAATAAATTTACATAATAATATATTTTGGCAAGATTTTATCTCATCCTAGTTGCCCAGGATTCTCAATTAGCATAGAATCTGGCATATATTAGAGTCCTGAAGATATTTATCAAGTTAATAATAAGTGATTTGCATAGGACTACCAATTGCTTTAGTACTTTTGAATCATCTGATTTATATATTTATGTATTCAATATAATATTAATCTTAATGTTTATGAAAACAAAGTATTACAAACAAGTTTGTAGTAAAAAATCATGTAATCTACATTTATAAAATAAGTGTATTTCTAAATAAATGATTATTTAAATTTTGATATAAAGTAGATTTTATTATAGCCTAGCTCATGAGTTAAACACTACATTAGACTACATTTTTCAAAGTTTTTCTGAGCTGACAAATTCTGTATGTACTATAATGGGTTTAAGAATGCCTTCTAAAGTCAAGACTACCACTAAGGTAATTGGTAGAAAATTTCACATCAACACAGAAAGTGAGCAAATGTCAGAGCTTTCAAAATTTGAAGAATTAGTTTGAGAAAGGATCAGTAAGTATATAATTAGAGTCAACATGTCCTGCTTATCTGACATAAATGGTTAGTTCTCTCACTCTGAATAGCAAGATCTTAGTAAAATTTCATGAAATTTTAGCAGAATGTATAGAGAAAAATAAGAAGAGAAAATAAAAAAGAATGAAAGGACAGACATAAACATAACAATCTGAATGTGAATCTCAAAAACTACTCCAGTTACACCTAGTGTTCCAGAATGGATTCAAAATAACAATGTACAAGAGAACATGAAAACCTAATGCCAAGTACTACGGCTGATTTTAATTTTCAAAGATTGCCACAATAAAATTTCCTTTCCTGTATATTCTTCTTATAATGTGATTTGGACACTCTTCTCATAAGGAGATGGAATATGTTTCTCCTCCTTGATCTGACAGAGATTTGACTGCAGAAGATTGTTACAGCAGAAGTAACACTGCAAATTACAAGGCTCATTCATAAAAAGTTCTGCCTAATTCTCTTAGGAAACTTGTTCTTAGAACCCACTGCCTTGCTGTTAGGAAGCCCAAACAGTCTATAAGAAGAGTGAAAATGAAGCTTCCACCCACAGTCCTGGCTGAGCTCCAATCAACAGCCAAAATCAACTTGCTAGGTGTCTAAATTAACCATCCTAAAGATAGCACCCCACCCTCAATTAAGGTGCCTCAGCTAATCCTTCATGGAGCAAAGACGAGATGTTCCTTCAAGACTTGCCAAAGTTGCAGCTTTATGGGTAAATTAAACAATTGTAGTTAAAAGCCACTAAGTTTGGTGGTTTGTTATGCAGCAACTAAATAATTAGAACAAGTGCCTATGTTTATAAGTAAACACTTTTTTTTCTACATGGCAATAAAATATAACTCTTAATAAATAAATATTTGTCATAATTATTTGAATATGTAAAACTATAATTCTCTTTGTTTCACAGTACATTAAGAAATGGCTCAAACTGTTAAAATGATAATAAAATATAAAAATGATCATTCTGGAATTTTTTGCATATAACATTTAATTCAAGAAACATGGTTTTAGAAGAAAACACAAAGATACTTTTTCATGAAACAAATTATTGATCTTTACTTGAAAATCTCGTTTTCTACCAGCAAGAATCTACTATGCCCAGGAACCCTTGGTGCTCCTAGTATAATTACTGTTTTGCAAATGATTCAGTGCATAGGAATTTCTTCACTGGGCACTATTATTTCATCAGTCTCTTTACATTACAATATTCAATTTTACTATCAAAATGGCTTTGTCAATTGAAGAATGAATAATTTTTATCCTTGGACTAATTTTTCTTTGGGTACTAATACTCAAAATATGAGTATTATATATCTAGTACAACAATAGAAAGGATGAGACATTGTGACCAAAAGTTTACCCATACTCTCTGAAAATAATTTTGAACATTAATATTTTTCAACACCCATGTCCACCAAGATGATGAATCTCCAACTTAATCTAGGCTACAAGAGCCAGAATGAGACCTTTATCCATTTTTGCATGTAAAGCTAAGCTTCTAATGTATCTGAATTTTATTTACTCTTCTTAAACATGAAATAAATTTTAGTCTTTAAGATTCATATATATATGCATATATATTTATATGTATGTATATATATGTGTGTGTATAAACATTACTTATATATATTATTTATTATTTGTATGGCTGTAGAAAGTTACTTAAACATTTTTACCCCTAAGAATTCATTTGTAAAATGAGCTTACTGGTAGTATTTATCCAAAAGAGTTATTTTGTATATTCAACCAGTTAATATTTGTGCAGAGCTTAGCATAGTTCATTATGAACTGGACACAATAAAATCTTTAGCCATTATTATCATTTATATCATTACCCTAAATCTGGAGCATGGCCTGATCTGTAGCACTAAACTGCATAGGAATGAGAGAGATGGTCAATCTGTAATCTAGGATAGAGAGGAAAGGAGACGCAATGATTCTTTATAAAATTAAGTCAGTCCATTGTGCTTCTTAAGCAGCAGCCTTTGTCTTCCTTTACTTTCCTCATTGCACCAAAAACTGTTAAACAGTCATCTGACTGATTCACTGGATTTAATTATTGTAATCTCAATACATCCCTTCGCAGGATCTCACTGGTATACTAGCTACATAAATTAACTCAGAAACATTAATTAATATTAAAAATTACCTTTCTCACTATTACTTCCACTAAACCTTTCAAAGGAAAGTTTAATGCCCACCATCTTTAATAGTTTTTGTACTGGGATTCAACAGAATAATATCATGGCATATAACTTTAGGTAGTTTATTAATGCATCTATTTGCCCAGATAAGTTCTGATTAGCCTTATTGTCTGCAAAATTACTTCATTTAGCTGAAAATTGATATTTTTTTTCATTCAATGCACATGATAGCATTTTTTCTTTTCCCTCTGGCTTTTTTTTGTTAATGCAAATCTACCGTACCAGTGATCATCTGTGCTAGTATACACAAAGGCAATTCTCAACCATTTAAGATCTACTGTGAATAAAGCCCCCAGACATATTACACTATTGGATGAGAACTTTTGAAGTGACTAAAATGAAACATAATTTATTTTGCATTTAGAAGTCTTTCCTGTTTTATTCTTCAAAATCTCTAATACGGTGAGGACCCACAAAACTAAAGTTCTCATCCATTTTGAGAAAAAATTCAAATATCTTCCAACAAATTCTGACATTCTGAGTCATGCTGGGAATCCAGAGAGCTGAATGCTTCTCAGAGAAACAGCAAAAACATTAATCATTAGTTGACTTCTAGGCAATTTGACTTTTCTAAAACAGAATATATATGTGTATACTTTACTTTTAGGAAGAAATTTATATTTTAGCTTCAGCAGGATATCTGTTTGCCTTACAATTCTTTATTCTTAGGTATGTACATCTATCATCTAGGGAGGTCCCAGGCATGAATTCAAAACTGGCAGAAATTTATAACTCTATTAGCATTTTTCAAAAATGCAGGACTGAGTATAGAAAATATGTATTCATGCTTCACCTCCCTACTTCTTTTAAATATATCTTTAAGGGATGGGTATTTGTCTTCAGGATTAATGTTAGTTCCTACCTCCAAACAGCCAAGTATAATCTCCAGTAACATTTCAGACTCTAGGGGCTAAAAGAGTAACCCATTGACTTTTGTGTCCTCTGACTTGGGACGTGTGTTTAAAGGTGAATTTGAGGAAATGCCAGAGTTGTTTCTTGGAGTTTTCCAGAATATACTGGCAACTGAACTCTGCTGTGATTTATTAGTGGGAAAAATAAAATAAAATAAAATAATCAGTGTCAGAAAGATTGACATGCTCACTACTTTGATAATGATATAATTATGCATCTTGACCCCAAATTTACTAATACTCTCTGAAAATAGTTTTGAATATAAATATTTTTCAACATTGTGAATTTTGCTATTATCAATCAATATGTCTGCAAAATACTAGAACACAATCCCACTGGGCTTAGAAAGCTGTAAATGAAGGGGAAAAGATGAGAGTATATTTACCGGAGTTCTCAACTCAGGTATGGCAGCTTGGTAAGTGAGTGGACGACAATCACGAGTGTTTGGCACAAGGACACACGGAAGAAACATTGGACCCAAGTCATCTCCATCCAGAATATCCACTGTGAGGGTGGTGGTAGTGGTCCGCCTTTCATTCAGGTTTTGTGCACGGTCCTACGAGAGAGAAAAACAAACAAGTGGTTTATAGAAATTAGACACAATGTAGACTTATATTTTTCCTTTTTAAAAAAATATTTGATAAGTAATTTGCTTAAACCAATAGTTTAAAGTGGTGAAGCTGGGATGTAAACTGAAATCCACTTTTCTTCAGGCCTACTTTCATGAAAGTATGTTATAGTAGCTAAGCTTTATAGGTAAGGCCTTTACCTAACATTTCACATTCTTAAAATGGTAATAGCATAATTTTGTTATGGGTTTATTGTATCCTTAGGAATTTGCTTCATTGAGTTTCTTTTGAGATTTATTATAAAAAGAAAAATAATTCTGACAATAATTCATTGGGAAAGCTGCTCTGTGAATAAATGGAATCTTTATGTCAGCAAGTTTGAGTAAGAAGCAGGAAGAAAGTACATATCTATTAGGACTGGTAGCTGTAAATTGTAGTAATTTTAAAAAACATTTTTTATTTTGAAACACTTTTAGATTTACAGAAAAAATGGGCAATAGTACAGAGAGTTCCCATATAACCTAAGCCTAATTTCTCCTGTTCTTAACATTTTCTATTAATAAGGCATATGTGTTACAATTAATGTACCCATATCGATATGACCAAGCCGATCTTAGTGTTACCCTTAGTTATGCTAAACTTCATAATGTCTTCTTCTTGCTTTTGAGACCCTGTTCTCCTTCTCACCTGGCCTTTACAGAATCCAGAAGACTTAACAATAAAGGTCCCTCCCCTCCCTCTTCTGAGAGCATTTATTTTAGAAGCCTTGTCATTGTAAATTGTTTCTCTTCTTTGAGATGTAAATGACATGTAAATCTTTTAAAAATCCTTGTTGGTTTTACAACCCAGGCCTGCCTTTTTCTTTTCTTCTTCTTCTTCTTCTTTTTTTATTTTTATTTCAGGATACTATGGGGGTACAAATATTTTGGTTACATAGTATGACTTTGCCACACCCAGACCATGATTTGAGGTGTGCCCTCCCCCCCTACAACACTCACCTTTTCCATTAGTTGTGGGTTTACCCACACCCAAGCCCCCAACCCCTGAAGAATATTACTACCCTGTGAGCACAATAGTGTTGATCAGTTAGTGCCAATTTGATGGAGAGTACATGCGGAGCCTATTCTTCCATTCTTGTCATACCTCACTTTGGAGGATGGGCTCGAGTTCTATCCAGGAAATAAATATAAGAGGTGCTAGGTCACCATCATTTTTATATAATTGAGTAATATTCCATTGTATACATATACCAAATTTTATTAATCCACTCATGAATTGACGAGCACTTGGGTTGTTTCTACATCCTTGCAATAGTAAATTGTGACTGCCATTTTCAAAGACCTGGGAGCCAACTCTTTGAAATCTAATGGTCAAGGGAGACAGAGCTTCTATCTCCCAGTTTCTGTGGGAAAAGGGCCTAACTTTACCTTGGGACGCTTAGTATAAGTTCTAAAATTACCTCCTGTCATGAAGATTCAAGGAAGTTTATTTTCCTTTGGAAAGGACAATTAATAAACACAAATGGCCCTTGATCCCTCCACACCCACACTTACCCCAGCCCTTAACAACTCTCCAGCCCTTCTTGTCAGCAGAATTGAGTTCAGACTGCATTCTGGTCCTTCTTCCTTATTGCAATAGCCTTGAATGAAGTTTTTCTGGCCTGTTTAACTATGTCCAGTGCAATTTTGCTACCACCATACATTGCTATTAACTAAAATCCATAATTTACTCAGATTTCTCTAGTTTTTACTTAATGTCTGTTTTCTTTTACAGGATCCCACACAGATCCCACTTTGTATTTAGCCACAATATCTCCTCAGACTCCTTTCTGCTGTGACAATTACTCAGACTTCCTTTGTTTTTGATGACATGAAAAATTTTGACTACTACCCAGATACTTTGCAGAGTGTTCCAAAATATGTGTTTGTCTGGTGTTTTTCTCAAGATTAGATTTAGGTTATACGATTTAGGGAGGAAAACCATAGAGGATAAATGCCATTTGCATCACATTATGGCAAGAATATGTATTACTAGCATGACATATCACTGATGTTAGGCTTGATCACATGGCTCAGGTTGTGTTTGGTTTCTTCATTGTAAACTTACTCTTGCTTCTTTCCATTTACATTTTTTTTTTTGAAGGAAATCACTATGACCAGCCTGCACTTAAGTAACGGGTAGTAGTTTCATTAAAAATTTACATTGTTTGTATTTATCTAATGAATATTTGGCATGAGGACACAAAAAGAAGGATTAGGCCCAAGTCATTTCCATTAAGAACATCCACTGTTTAGGGTGATGATGTTTGTTCATCATTCATTGTGGTAGAATCTGGAAATATTTTTACTCTCACAGTATTTAGTTACTATCTTGAAAAATTATTATATTTTTCTATCTCTTTAAATTTCTATGTTTCTCAATTTAAGAGAATAATTATAATTGGATGCATGTTCATCAAAGGACCATCAACAATCAACTTTTGCCAAAAGGTGGCAAAGCCTACATATCTATCAATGAGTGAATGGATAAACAGAGATTATGGTATGCACAAACAATGGCATATTATTCAGGCATAAAAAGGAATGAAGTACTGATATATACTACAACATGGATGAGCCTCCAAAACTCTTTAAGAAAAGAAACCAGACAAAACAGAAAGTCACATATGGTATGTTCCATTTATATGAAACATTTAGAAGAGGTAAATCCATAAAATAGTACACAAATCAATAGCAATAAGGAGCTGGGGAGGGGAAATGGGAAGCAACTGTTTAAGGGATGTCAGCTCTTTCTGGAGTGATGAAGATGGTTGGGAACTAGATAGAGGTGGTGCTGAACAACACTGTGAATGTACCAAATGCCACTGAATTATTTACTTTAAAATGGTTAATTTTATTTTACATTAATTTACCTCAATTAATTCTTTAAAGAAATTATACTAAAAGACTGGCATTTTACTTCATTTTGCTCATAAAATGTCTCCCTGTGTACCAGTTACCAGATATTATTTGCCTGTCAATTTTTTTAAAATTCCCACTTTCTTAAACCTTGAGTAATACTGGATTCTAGTTATGCTTTTTCCCAATCTAGTTGCTCAAGAGAGGTTCTAAAGAAATGCACGTAGGTAATGTCTTAGACAGCAAAAATCTCTATGGGTAGAATTTTCCAAATAACTATGTGGTTCCTGTATTCTGTGATTTTTTTTGATCCATTATAAGATAGAACATGATCATATTATGCCCCCCTCCAAAAAAAAAAAAGCCAAAGTGATGTTTAAATTTCAAAATGTGAGGACATATTCAGATCCCTAGATATAATATTAAGATTATTTTCAACTAAAGACATTTGAGATTCAAGAGACAGAAAGAAGCCTTATCCAAACTTCTTTTATCTACTAAAAGGAAACGCTTCTGGGAATGAAGCTATGATGAATCCCCTCTACCAGGGAATGTTATGGGAATGAAGAAAAAACTGGAGAAGACCATTCCTACGTACATAAAGAAACATTATCACACACTTTTGTTTCCCTAGAAACCCATTTGTTCTTCCCTTAAGGGGAGAACATCCCACTCATATATTACATATATAAACCTCCTTTAGCTGTTTAGGGAGCCATTTCTTCTGTGTGATCCAATATGTACATCAATATGTGGTACAACTGAAAGTATAATAGGAACAGAAAGTGACATGGGAGATAATTTTGGTAGCTCACAAATGAACTTTCTAAATTATACTTAAAATGAATGAGTTCTGAACACATAGAAAAATCTTGATTTAAGATAAGTGTAGGGGGCTTATTTTAAATTTTAGAAAATACAACTAACTCATCAAACCTGCCATTTTAAAATTATGATTACTTAGGATGAAGCTAAGATTTAAAAGACTGAATCAATTTAAATTAAATTTAAGAAAAATATTAAATATGTATTTAATACAGCATATATACGTATTTATATATACATATTCCCAGAGGCAATATTTCTATATTTCCATACCACTCAGCCTTATTCTTTATGTTATAACCAAATCACTGTAATAGAAAACTTTGAATGTTTTCTACATAAAGTCTTTTAGTCTATCAGCATCAAATTCTCACTATAATCTACTTCTTTGGGTCATTCTCACTACTGCATAGAATGAATACAGGTGCATAAGAAAATGCATATAGATACCTAAATATATAATGCAGGCTTTTATCTCACATTGGAGAAAGATATTGCTTACAAAGTTTCAATTTCTAAAATTTGTATTTTTAAGTGGGAAAAAAATAAAGCTCTGGAGAAACTACTATGAGCAGAAATGAGAGCTCTAACAATGAAAAATATAAACATAGTTCCCACACATGTGGGAATTCCACACAATTTGTCACCTATATATAACATAGAAGATGATATGAAATATGTCTCATGTATATTCATAGCTTGTAAGCCCATGAAGGTGATACTAATTCATGATGCCCTTCTCCCAGTTTGGATTCAGTTTGATCATAAAAATTGATCTTAAAAAATCCTTTGGCAATTAAGATCAAAACCAAAACCCAAAAACAAACAAACAAACAAAAAAATCCACATTCACACCCTTTAATTCTTTCTAGTAATATAGTACTGCTCCATACTGTTTTGAATAAAGGAAATAGCATTCTAAATTATTAGTAGTAAAAATATAACATAACTATTTAGATAAATGTTTTATATGGTTTCATTGTTTGCTTTTTCATTCATTGCTATGTGAAAATCCAATAGATAATAAACTCTACGAAGATTTATTTCCTTCTTCTCTATAATTTTTCTTCTACATTCTCTTCTTTCTGATTAGAAAAGTAAGATAATATTTTAGAATTTTAAGTATTTAAAAATAAAAAAAAATTTCATTAACTTAGGAAATTGTGACTGTGATTGGCATGCAGGAATATCTTTTTAAAAAGTTTTCCAAACTCAACTGCTACTATGGATTAAGTTGTGTCCCCCCTGCCAAAAAAAATTCATATGATGAAACTCTAGCACCTAATGTGACTATATTTGGAGAAAGAGTTTATTGTGAGGTAATTAAGATTACATGTCATAATAAGGATGGGGGCCCGATAAAATAAGATTAGTGTCCTTATGGTTCATGCTCTCTTTTTCTCTCTCTCATTCACTGCTCCCCTGCCCCCCCGAACACACATACTGGAACACAGGGGAAAAGCAAAGTGAGGTCAAAAGAGAAGGCTGCCACCTACCAGCCAGGAAGAGAGCCTTCACCAGAAAGAGACCCTGCTTGAGTTTCATCGGGAATTCCTAGCCTCCATATTTGTGAGAAAATAAATTTCCATTGGTTAACTCATTCTGTCTTTAATGTTTTGTTATGGCAGCCTGAGACGTTTAATACAGCTGCTTAATTTATACTTTCTCAACATGTATCATTATTTCCCATGTCATTTATGTATTTCCTAACATTAAACATTTAGTAACATGAAACCTTTAATTAGCTTCAATAAAAATGAATCACTAACAATTGTGAGTGGAGCTAAATGTAAGAAATTGCAAATGACACAAAGAATAATCAATCCAGCATAAAATTGAGTTTAAAAGTATACACATATCTTCAACACAGAATCAAGAAAGCCATAAGGAATATTCAGAGTGTGGAATTCAGAAAACTAGAAAATTCTGTCAATATTCACAGGGAAGTTGTACTCACTGGGTCCCTGCATCATTAGCATCTTTTTACGAGACTTCCAACACTCTGGCTCCATATAATGGCAATACACCTATTCAGAATCAAAATGTAACATGGTGTCTGGCATATCAAAGACACCCCATTGATTCTGAATGAATTATTTACTAAATGAGTTGAAATTTTCATCAATACATTACAAGAAAGAACTAATATACAAAAAAAAGTGTGCCTAGTAGAACTTCAAAAAAAATACTTTGTATAGATAGCTTAGAGATACAATTTGTTGTCACAATCTACTTTTTACAAAGCATATTTTTATAAAATTAAAAATATTTCAACTGTGATAATTTTAAGGTAATAAAACACCTCAAATTGTTAGATGATAAGTAAGACTAATCCCTTCACCCAAGTTGGAAGATTTTCTTGTAAAATAGTTTAATTGCCAACTATTCATTGATCAAACTAATGATAAATGTGAATTTCTAATTTATTTAGTACATGTTCTATATTTAGCTGTGTATTAAGTGAATAATAATTGTGTGGAGTAGAGCCAGGGAACATGTAGATTCTAATAAATAATATGAAATTATTTGAAACCTGGATTTTAAATGAGTATGAGACAAACATGCTGATGTGCTGAATAATTTTTAAGCAATGTATAAGAGCCCTGAAATAGATTTCTAGCATTTAAAATATTCAGTATTCAAGTAATTTGTAGCTTAACAAAATGGCTAGAAGCACCCAACAGACTTACTCAGAGACACATAAATTAAATACTACTTCGTTACCTTATCAAGCATTTGCAATAGAGAAAAAGAGAAAAAAAAAAGGAATATAATTAAAGTTGCCCTGAGTCTTTTGATCCTGTCAGTTCCCTAAAACCACAGAGGTATTTGTCTGGTTTCTGCTCACCAATGATAGATGGAATATCATAGAATGAAATTTTAAAAATCTGTCCTTGTACCTTATTCTGTTAGATTTCTTTTTTTGGAAAAGAGAATAGCAGCAATAAAATTGCCTTGGTCTAACTCATATGCTGAAATAAAAAAAAGAATGAAACAAGAAAAAAGAAATGGGGTCTTTATTTTTTTCTTGAAAGCCATTTTTTGTTTGAGATAGTTACCTAATTTTCCTTAATTTTTATGCATACTAGTAGATAGAACAGTATCATATTTCATAGTGCCACATGTTTTATGTGTCTTTACTACTTAAACATTCTATAAATATTCTTTTCTTAAACCATCAACCACCATCTTCCCATTATACTGCCACTCCCCAGAAATCCCCAAGAAACTGGCAGAGCTAAAAATTAAGTAAATAAATAAATAAATAAAAAGTGGGTTTAAAATGAACACTTATTCCACTATTGATAGGAAGCAGAACTGAGGGGAGGTCATAGGGGGTTTTATTTTTCAAAAGTTGTTTACAAAGGTTGAAATCTAAAAGTATAGAAAGTGATAGTTATATATCCAAACCTACATATCTGCAATGTTTATACATTTTCTTTGAATATTCATGGCTACTATGTGAAAAGATGGAGCTAGGAAAAAATAGTAATATTGTATTTTTAGGAATTATATCTTGTTACAGAAGACAAGTAGAATCCTTTCTCTAGATCTTTATATTGGAGAAGATATAGAATAGTCCTGCTAGTCACAGGATAATTCATAAATTACTCTATGATTCTAAATTAAATATAAACCTTTTTCCTTCTGATGATTAAGAATCCTTGAATACCAAAGTGCCCTTAATATTTTACTCAGGATAACAGTAATACAAAAGAGAGTTGGCTTTGAAAGTAAATCTGTGTGTGAAGAGATGAGTTTGATTCTTTTCTAATTTAGGATAACATATCAAAGTTAGAGTTTATAGTAATAGAACCTATTGTACATTTCGACAAAAGGAAAATCCATTGATCTTTGTAATCCTCTGAACTTTCTTGTCTGGATTCCACTACCTCCATTTTTGTCAGAAAATTAATCATTCTTCCATTGTATATCCATATTTGAAGTAAACAGCAGGAGCTGTAACTTTGCAAATATTCTCCAGAAAACAAGTGACGGGCTTTCTAATGGGAGTCAGTCAAAACTTGTTTAGCTTAATTAAAAATTATAACATGTACACATGGATAAAAAGAAACCTTCCAATTACATGTAATTTGACAAATCAGTTTGGCAAATCAGTTAAATCTTTGTATCATAAGCAAAACCAGGTCAAAGCTGAGTAATGTTCAATAATTTATCAAATAATCTCCAATTAATCTTTTAGAGACCATCTACTTTAAAGTCAAAATTGCTTATATTTTAACATCCTTATGATTTAAGAGAATATATTGGCTTTCAATAAATGTGCATGTCTAACATTGTATGTTGGTTTATGTAGCATTAATAAAATAATAAAACAGACAGAAATATAAAATAATAATTAGATGAATTAAATTTATGGATATCATTATCCTATATAAAGATACAGATATACATTATATACTTATATTGATATTGGTATATATAAAACAGTAAATGATTAACAACAACCCTGCATAGATAAGAATACCTGATTTGTACCATTTGTCACTTTTCAAACTGTAAATACTCCCATCCTGGGTGCAAATATGAGGTCACTGAATGTGGAGTTGGGAAAACATACTCAAAACTGACCCTCAAGCATGGCTGAGCTGACTTTCCAGTTCCAACAACCCACTTTTTAAAGTAAATTATATATTTACAATGTAGTAGAAATGACATCCTTTTCCACCATATGTGAGAATGCTATATGTTGTAAGAATCTGGAAAATAATATGACATTTTATACAAAGATTAATAGTATATGCATGTATCCTCATTCTGTTGCCTGGGTTAGAGTGCTGTGGCATCAGTCTAGCTCACAGCAACCTCAAACTCCTGGGCTCAAGCAATCTACCTGCCTCAGCCTCCTGAGTAGTTGGGACTACAGGTGCACACCACCACACCTAGCTAATTTTTCTATTTTTAGTATATTTTTAGTAGAGATGGAGTCTTGCTCTTGCTCAGGCTGGTCTGGAACTCCTGAGGTCAAGCAATTCTTCCACCTCTGCCTCCCAGAGTGCTAGGATTACAGGCATGAGTTAGCCACCAAGTCAGGCCTATAATTAACTATTAATTTTTAAACAGTAACATACCAGTACTTAAGTGATTTATGTAATTCTATCATAATCCATTCAAAATATTAGTCTAAGTATTTTTTTTCTTGTTAACTTACTCATCCTCACCAGAAACCTATGTAGTATGTTTTATTAATATCCTCATTTTTCCAGGTTATGAAATTAACATACAAATAATTTCCAAAGTTACACAGCTAGTAAATGGCAGACCTGGGATTTGAACTCAGTCAATATGGAGAGTTCATGAGTTCCAGAGTTCATGCCGTTACTCTGGAGAGTTCCACCGTTCATGCTGTTACTATTATTATACTACATACACTCCATCTCATTAGAGTGATGAGGGTAGCTATCAATTTAATGCCAAAAACAAACAAATAAACAAACAGCAAAGTATAGTCAAATCAACTGCAATGCACCCTTATTTGCACATTCTACAATTATTAAAATTATATAATTCTAAAAACTTTTTAAGGCACTGAAACATTTATAATTTTCTGTATTTAACATTTTATATTTTGCACTATGTGATTTAAATATATGCTAAAAATTGTTAATATAGATAAATTTATATCTTCTTTTAACTTCTCCTTCATCCCATTCCTTCCTTTTGATATTTTCCTTCCTTCATATATATTATTCTGTTTCATAATTTTATCTTTGAAATGCTAAAAACTCATCACTTTCTCAGTGATGAATAGTCTATCAAATTGAATGTAAATTTTTCCAGATGTCTTTATAAATATTTTTAAACTAGACAGCAATTCAGAATGCTTTAACCTGTATTTCTTTTAAAAATTAGGTCATTTAAAATGGCACAATAAAAAAAAAACTGTCTTACAAATACATTTCATAACAATCTGACTTTTCTATATATTGTAGTAGAGATACTGAGTCAGAAAAGGGAAATTGCACCTTTTCTCCACATCTTCACTTAAATAGAAAAAAAAAATGTTTTCAATGTTTTTATGGAGTTCTGAGTGGCCATTCCTAATAAATTTTACATTTTCCCTTATCCACAGTTTGTCTTCTAGTCTTTATCACTTGACACTAAAAAAAGTCCACCAAACCAAAACAAAAACATTGAATTAAAAAAAAATTAAGAAATGTTAATGAAAGTGTATAAATTTGGCTTCAAAAATTAGATCTATATTATTTCTGTCTACATATCTCTATCTGAATATCTCTATCTACATATCTTTATGTCCATATCTACCTATCTATCTATGCATGTTCATACCCCTTTTCAGGTGAAATATGTCTAAGAAAGGCAGAAAAATGGCAACATAATGACACCTTTTTGCATATGAACCTGTTCAGAGCAGCTGATTGACAATATGTTATCTTTCTGTTCCTTTATATCAGTAACATTACAATGCTTAAGAGTCATTAAAGGCACAGGCTGGCTTCAGAGTCTTAACTGTCTTTTTTGTGTTTTTTTTTTCAGTAAAGACTTCATGATTTTAGAGCAGCTTTAGGTTCACAGAAAAATTGCCTCCACACATGCATAGCCTCCTCCATTATTAGTATCCCTCATCAGAGCTGTACATTAGTTACAATGATGAGGCTACATTGGCATATCAAAATTGCCAAAGTTCATAGTTTACATTAGGGATCACTCTTGGTGCTGTCCGCTCTATGGGTTTGGACAAATATATAATGATATATATCCATCTTTATACTATCAAACAGACTATTTTCAGTGCCCTAAAATTTCTCTGTGATCATCTACTCATCCCTCTCCACCTTCCTCCATTACCAGCCCCTGGGAACCACTGATCTTTAAATTGTCTCCATAGTCTCATTTCTTAACTAATTTTTTAACTGCCATTTCAGAACTCAAGTCTGTCACTTACTAGGCGACTTTTCCAATGTTAGTAGTTATCTACGGCTGCCCCAGCTAATTTCTTGCTCATATGCTAGCCCCATTCTTCTTCTTGCTAAAAAAAATATTGTTTTTCAGGGCATCAGTGTGCCCAGTCCCAGGAATTGAAGCATAAATCGTGTAATCCAGAGATGACTCTCTCATTCCCCCTTGGCACAATGACTTCTTCGTTTCTTCCTGCTTTGCTGATTCATGTGACCCAGTTCTGTAAGGAGAAGCTGGGTGGGAGAGAACTGTAGATAGAGTAGAGCCTCAGATAAAAGGAGTGAGAATCAACAAACATAAAATAAATTTTATTTTTGCTACCCTTTTTTGCCTGCTTACACTCAGAATTGCAATGCAGTTGTGATGCTTATGGCTGTGTTATTCAACTAGCTCCCAACAGATAAGACATTGAAAAAATAACCAAATTTCAGGGAAGGGCAAAGAATAAGGATGGAAGGATCCTCAGTCCTTAGTGATTGTGGTACCCAACCCCCAGGTTGTGGACCAGTAACAGTCCATGGCCTGTTATGAACCAGGCCACACAGCAGGAGGTGAATGGCTGGCAAGCAAGTGAAGTTTCACCTGTGTTTACAGTTGTTTCCCATCACTTGCATCACCACCTGAGCTCCACCTCCTGTCAGATCATTAGTGGCATTAGTTTCTTATAGGAGCACAAACCTTACTGTAAACTGTGCATGCAAGGGATCTAGGTTGCACACTCCTTATGAGAATCTAACACCTGATGATCTGAGGTGGAGCTGAGGCAGTGATGCTAGCCTTGGGGAGTGGCTGCAAATACAGATTATCACTAGCAGAGAGGTTTGACTGCACAAAGCCCGTAATAAATCAATTGCTTGTGGACAATTATTATACACATTATTTCTATTATTATTACATTGCAATTTATAATGAAATAATTATATTGTGCCTATTTAAACATCACTTATATCTATGAGTGCAGCTCTCAAACGTATAATGAAATAATTATATATTACAATGTAATCATAATAGAAATAAAGCACACAATAAATGTAATGCACTTGAATAATCCCAAACCATTACCCCCCACAACCAGTCTATGGAAAAATTATTTTTCATGAAACTGGTCCCTAGTGACAAAAAGGTTGGAGACCACTGTTTGGTGATATGTTTGATCCGTCAAGCAAACCTCTGAGCCACATAATTACAGTATTTTTCTTAAATTAATAATAATAACAATAATAAATGTCCACATTGTATAAGTAACTGTCTTTCACATTTTCTATCATTGTTGTTTACATATATTACAATAAACTTCACCTATGGGCATAATAGCTGATAACTAGTAAGTAACTACTCAATAAATGATAGTCATGAGCAAAAATATTACCAATCAGGCAATGGTTCTCAGATCTTTAGAGTACTTTAGAATCCTCTGACTAACTAAAAATACAGATATTGCACTTCCATCCCCTGAGATTTTTATTCAGAACTCCTGAGTTAGGGATTAGAAATCTATATTTTTAATATGCCCCCAAGGTGATGTTGCTGCAGTTGTTTGGTGGATCATATTTTGAGAAATACTTCAGTATAGGCTATAAACAAATTATTGGAATGTGGGTAATACACATGAGTGATTTAATGGTTGAAGAATACAGTGAATGGAAACAATATCAATCCATTTCATTCCCCGTCTAGAAGAATATAGTATATAAGTACCACAGAGGGCAGGGGTATCCTTTTAGGGACTGAATCACACTGAGCACTGTAAGAACATTTAATACATTCTGGAAGAGTTTTTTACTTCATAAGTTCATAGGATAAATTTAAGAGAAATTGAATACTCACATTAGCTTGGATGATGACAAAGTAGCGAGTTTTATCTTCATAGTTGAGCCTCTTCCTTAACACCACATTTCCAGTCAACATTAGGGGGATTTCAAAGGTGTCATTGGATGTCTGCAAATATTAAAGATACCGGTTTCAGGTCATTTGAATATAAGATGAATTAGATAGCAAGATACTGTAGTTTAGTCCTCTTGAAAGTTACAGATGGCATGCTTATCATCTGAAAATAGAATGAATATTAGCTTCATATTTAATATTCTTATCAGTTCTCAAAATATTTCATTTTGAATGATGTGTTTTCCCAGAGTCCTTTGATAATGATAACCAGGAAACTTGTTTCCTGTCATAGTTTTTCATATATTATTAGGGTTATTCATTGACAGCCTTGGAACAGTTCTAAATCAAAATATAGGTGTCTGAAAATCTTCTCTATTACCATATTACCTTTTCACTATTTGTTTTAACACCAAAGAGTCCTAATATTACAATTTGTGATTTCTACATATTACTTTTCAACATTAGTGCCCATTCTGGATTTCAATTATTTTCAGGCATTAAATACAAATACAGTCATGAGCCACTTAAGAACAGGGATATAAACTGAGAAATGTATTGTTAGGCAATTTTATTTGTTGTGCAAACATCACAAAGTATACTTACAGAAACCAAGATGGTATAGCCTAGTACACAGCTAGGCTACACGGTATAGTCTACCATTTCTATGCTACATATGTATACAACACATTACTGTGCTGAATACTGTAGGTAATTATAACACAATATTAAGTATTTGTGTATCTAAACATAAAAAAGAAACAGTAAAAATATGGTATTATTATCTTGTGAGGCCACCATCATACTTTTGGTCCATAGTTGACTGAAACATTATGTGGCACTTGACTATGAACTTGATGTAGTGTGCTATTGTAAATATATATATATATATATATGTATATATATATATATATACACACACATATATATAGTTATAGGTTAATATTTTTCAGGCTCCATAACTGCATAACTGCTGTTCATCAGTTTACATCCCTACTCTGTTAGGAATGGAGTTTTTTCCTGGTAGTACTCAGGTCATAAGTGCAATCTCTAAAGTGCCTTCCAGCACTACTTGCTCTTATATAAGCAGCACTTAGTATAAATGTATTCACACTTTAAGAGAGTATAATTATAAGATCAGTCTCTTATTCCTAAAAAGATCTTACATCAATCTTGTATTTTTAATGCCATTTTAAAGACTGATAAAATAGTTTCTCAATAACTGCAACAAATCAGCTTTACTTTTAGCACTGAAATTGCTTTTTGTTTGGTCGTTTTTTTGTGTGCAGTTGTGCTTGTATTTGCACCCATGCTTGTGGGCATTGGATGAAATACTTAGCTTAGATCTACATTAGATTGCTGAGAAAGGAGGAGGAGGAGAAAGAGGAAGAGGAGGAGAAGAAAGAGAAGGACGGGGAGGAGCAGCAGGAGGAGGAAGGGAGAAAAGGAAAGAAGATAAAAGAAGAGTGTGCGTATGTGTGTGTGTGTATTCACGTTCTCAACTCAGGGTAAGTGTATTCCTAAGAGTCACATAGGAAGTAAACTCAGTAAAAAAACAGCTGATGCAAATCTCCTATCTCAAACCCCTCTTGGATGCACACAAACACACACACATACACAGACACGCTGTATACTGTATACAATTGACATATATTTTTAAATGATTCAAGTAATTGGCTTTGTAAACCTTTCTTACATGCAGTCATTCAAAAGTAACAATTTTATATATAAATACAGATGATGTATTATGAAGGATATTTACAATTAAAAACAGACATTTGACACTTTCCTACATTTTAGCCTATTTAAACATTGCTCATATCTGTGAGTGCAGCTCTCAATTATGGGAAGGAAGTGTATGAATGATTTAATCTAAATATCTAAGTTCATTATGGATAAAACCTCAGTAAAAAATTGCCACTTACACTGTTAAACATATCTTAATGTGCTGTTATAGGGTCATTACATTTTAGTGACTGAATAACTATGGAACACATTTCACCTTCTAGCATAAATATGGAAGATACTGTAGGTTGCTTTATCCTAAGGCCATCTCATCGCTGGACTCAGAAGTGCAAATTAGTTCAAATATCTAGTGGCTTTGTGCTTCAGAGGAGAATCTGCCTCCAAGTGGGTTCAGTCTTGAATAGTTTAACCCAACCATGATAATTCCAATCTCTTTTCCAAGAATTATTTTTGAAATGTACATGTGATCCAATTCTGGGTAAAAATGCAATAATTTCTCTTAATTGTAAAGAAAAACAGGTGTTATAGATGCTGTTGTCAGAATATAAAGCTTGAAATTTCAGCAGCCATTTTGAGATCATTAATGGAATTAATTTACAAAAAATAACATTCTAGGAATAGTAGAGCATAAAATGAAAAGAACCTGGATCTACATTGTCCATGAGAAGCTGAACAAATCCTGATATTACACCATCTCTGAAAAACCTATCTCTATACTATGAGAGATAACAAATGACCGTTTTCGTTAAGTCATCTTTAATTGAGGTAGGTTTTTTTGGTTGTTGTTATTACTGTGTATTTTCTGCAGGTGAAAGCACTGTGATACATGATTATCTCTTATCTCTGTTTCTTTACACTGCAAGCCCTTCTGTTCTCCATACAAGCCGCCATGGCTCTTCACACCTGACATTTGCTCTTATTTTCTCCTGCTTAAATATCCCATCACTCATTCCTCTGTGTAGTAAATTTTGCAAATCCTACTCAGTGAAGCCTTCTTTGTTAGCCTATGTAGACTTAAGTCTTTGATGTGATGCTATATTATTTTTTTCCAAATAACAAATTATTTGTGTATTTTCTGTTTCACTTCACAGATTTCCCTAAGGGTTTCAGTCTATGATGTAGAAACACTTATCCTTATATCTCTAGCAAAATAGCTCAATGTTTGCAATACTTTTTCTTGTTGACAGTTTTCATTGAACATTTGCAGAATTATTACGAACAATAGAATTATAACCCAGTGACTTTATTGCTCTTTAGAACACTTTCAATTGAACTTAATTCTTATTAGTTAAATTTATCTTTTATAAATACCTTATATTTTTCACTTTATTAGGTATTTCATAAATACTTGTATTCCAAGAAACATAAGGACATTATATGCTTTATGATCAATACTACTTCTGAAATGTGGCCTAGGGAAAGGTCCTATATTAAAATTAACTAATTTATGAATTTAACAAGTATTTCTTGAGTATCCCTTCTGTCTCTAAAACATAAAACAATAATCAAGAGAAGAATTAGAAGCAAAGTGTGGATGTATCATTAGGATATACTTTTTATCTATTAAAAAGATTAGATTATGTTAACTCTGAGTAATTGCCCTAATCTAATAGCATTTTTTAAATAGTTAAATTTAGTAAGAAAATAGCAGGGTTTTTTAAAAATTATTATATGATAAAGCCATGAGGGAATGGAACAATGATTCTCAAAGTTTAGAAGGCATAAGGATCACTGATATGTATAATTTAGATTGCAGATTCCTAGCATCTATGTCCCCAAATTCCAGAAATTCTCAGTAACATTTGTAACACACCAACCAGTTGATTCTGATGCAGATGATTTAGGTTTCGGTTTGAGAAAGAGTGGACTAAGAGATTAGTCTAGGCATGACTGCACTATCTCTTTCCCTACTATGTATTTTACTTCCCTCTGACTCCTAGAGGTTTGGTCCACCAACAAAGCAGAAGAGTGTGGGGACAGGACAAGGACCATTTCCTTAAGCAACTTTACATTTCTGAAGTGAGGTCATTGCCCCCTTTCTGATATTTTTGGACACTTCTCTTTAAAACACAAACTGGCACTAGTTTTTTGGGTGATGAAAATTTAAGTGCTAACCTCTACCTCCACTGTATTAATGAGGGAAATCCAATTATGGCTAAATCTTTTAATATAGGTCCCTAATATCTGGCCTCTATCAAGAAAGATCCACTCACAACTTACTGGCAGTTCAGTGACTTAACAAATGTCAGATAAAGGGCAGTCCTCTTTTTAGTAAAATGAAGATATAGGGCAGTTAAAGCAATTTTATCACTATTGGGAGGACGAGAAATAGGGTAAGAGGCAGGAGCGATGCCCACCCCACACACATACACATTAACATAAGAAGGGAGAGAGCATGAATGTTGACACTCTAGCAACTCTGTGTTTCCCAAGGTGACTCCATCTCCTTGCAATCCTTTTTACTAATATCAGTGAAGGTAGAATAGTACCAGTTTGGATAAAATGACAACACTCTGCAAGGAGGTTTTGGGCTCTTCAATAGAATTGTTCTGAAAATGGAATATGGGGTGGGTAATTAGCACTATTTTTAATCATCTGGCCGTTTATCATATTTTAGGAGAAAGGAAAGATCTGTACAGCTTTTCATATCTGTTATATTTATGAACATTGTTTGTGATATTCTCCAGCTGTAAGGGCTACAAATCTGGCTCAAGAGATTTTTTTTAAGAAAACACACACACACACACACACACACACACACACACACACACACACACACATTTATACTTCCTGTTGTCCTAAGGATAGAGGCTCAGCCCAAATGTGCCTCACTGGGCCTGTCAGTGGGAAGTGGCAGGGATTTAGGTAACGAGGCTTCTTTCTCTGTCTCTAAGAGACTAAAAATTCTCTTATCATTGTTTTGTGATATCATTTTAAAATCTCCCCTCATCTCTCTCTCTCTTTTACTGTCCCTGTCTCATCTGGATACCCCCATTTGCTCACTTTGAACAAGACTGTGAGTTTTTCTCGTAGTTCCAATAAGCAAAATCAACTTTGTCCTAATCAGTCTCTAGTCAGCCTTAAGCTTGTTTCTGACTAAGCCAGGCTACCAGGCCATCAGCTGCTGATCAATCCATGTCTTGGTTATCAATGGTTGGGTGTCTCCTCTAACTAATGACCTGAAATGAAAAGTGGAGGACTAAGCAAGATCATGTGGTCCTTCTCCACTTTTTAGGGATTGGGATTTGAGCAGGCATCATTGAATTTGTTCCTAATAGTAAGTACCAACACTCTGATGATATTTTCCATTTTGTAAAGTTTTTCCCTCCTCCACCACAAAATAAAAACACATATATGCATATTTAAGGATACATTAAAGATAGATTACAATACAGTTCATTTTACCTTGTTCTAACTAATTGCCCAGGAAATTGTATTTGGAAGTGCTTAGTTAGCTTCAGCAGCATATATGTTTTAAAGTTAAAAGGTCACATAGACTTGGAAAGAAAAGATCAAGACTGAGGTACAAAGTTTAAACAAAGAACTTTATACAATTATTTAATTAAACATGAATGTTCACTGTAAAATGAGAATATTGTGAATTTATGTAGGTATAAGACTTTCATCATATAATGTACCCTGCAAAGCATTATTAAAATGTAATATAATTTTCTTAGTGACCTACCTAGGAATAAACAATCACTGTTTTTGCTTAGCTTGAAGTATTTTAATAACATCTGAAATTTGGACTTATGTATAGAACTACTTCGGGATGGTGATTTGTTAAAAACCTTTTCCCTTTGAACTGTGTTTTTTAACTTCCTGACTCAGGAAATTCAAATGCATTACATGCTTACACATTACAAAAGAAATTATGGCTCATACTTTCTCAATTTTCTAGAGTCTATAGGGTGTCAAACATATTACAAGAAAAGGACAATTTACTCAGGAGGTGTTGATAAAAGATGTTACCACCCACTGGAACACTACTGTAATACTTCCAAGAAAGAAGCTGCCTATGCACATTGCTTAAATGTCCTCATTGCTTTTCTGAGTGGCAACAGTAGTTAATAAAAATGTTGTGGCGCTATTTCCTCAGTCCTCTATAGACTGCCACAAGGAATATGTCATCAGTTTCCTTCTTATCACTTTTAGGTTGAAATACTTAAAATGCTGAATAAACATCCCTCCAGTCTAACATTAAAAAAAAAAGATTAAGATAAGAAAAGTGATATGATAATCTATTGTGTGGATAGTGTTATCAATCTTGCTAACAATTGTATTTAAAATATCAGGATGATACTTACTATATTTGCATTTTTCCATATAAGATGAACTCTCAAAAATGAAAGTTTTGCAGAGCAAGGGATGACAAATTCTGACCCATTTCAAAGAGTTTGTATACATTTTTTTTCCTAAACAATCTATTTAGTTCAATGTATTATGAACAGCTCTACTTTGCATTACCAAGAAGGCATAAAACAAAATAGTATTTTATAATAATTGTGATGAGCATACTACAAATTTCATAAAAACTAAACTCCTCCCATTAAAGGCCTGAAAATACACATCATCCAGTAGATACTCTCTATTACTAAGTTCCAACAGATGATTCAACTGGTCCTTAATGAACAAAAGGTAATTCAATGACAAAATGGACCTATTGTTCAGATGAAACAAGAATGCCTCTTCTTGCTTTGAATACAGAGTGGGACCTTGCAAAGATTCCTTGCTTAGCTAAACTTTAGTCATGCTTCTGAATCTTCTCCTAGGACCATATATGTACTTCCTTGTAAAATCCAACTTTAGCAAAGAATCCTGCTACATCAGTTTATCAAGAAACATCTTCCTTACCCGAATATCTGATCCCCCTTGATATCTGATCCAGTTCCTCATCCTTCACCATCCTACAGGAGATGTCTGATCACCCTGGCCTGTCTTCTGCAACAATTGTGTTAGGTTGGTTTAGCCAGAATCCCCTTTTTCCTAATGTTTTCTTTCCCTTAGTAATTTTCCATCCACTGATCCCCACACTGATATTGGCTATAAATTCTCACTTTCCCAGGCTGTGTGCAGAGTTGAGCCCATCTCTGTCCCCAGTCGCAGGTCTCCATAGTGGTGGTCCCTGTACCTATCTTGATGGTCCTGAATAAGGTATTTCTTACCATACTTTAAGAAGAGTCTTTGAATGACTTTTTTTCTTTAACAAATGTCTGGAAGACTTGCATAATGTGGTATTTATTACACTTTTTTTTCTAAATATATCAGCCAAGAAAGCATAGGTTATCCTACAGGAACAAATACCTAAACATTTATTCCTTCCTTACTGTACATATTTACACATCTATATATTTACTCATCAATAAGTGGGCTCTGTTTATTGTTGTCATTTGGGCATTCACGCTAATGAATGTTTCATTCAGCTCAGTGTCTTTTTCTCCAATCACAACAACAATGGGAGGGGATATGATGACTTATACATTGGTTCTTTGAGTTCACATTTTATTAGTCAAAGCCAGTTAATTTCCTCCTAGCAAGAATGGTACACTGCCAGTATGCTCCAAAGATGAAGAGGAAGAACAGAAATTTTTGGCAAACAGCACAAATGCTTTTGTTTTAATTTGGGTCAATGAGTTCAATAGCTCTTTATCTCTAAACTCACTTCTTTATTTTAGAAGATCATTTTAATTGCAATTTAAAAAAAATGGTAAAAGGAATGAAAAGCTCAATTCTAACTATTCTGATTTTATTCATAGATTAAATAAAGGAGCTTTGTAATGGTGAAGAGTTTGCAACATTTGGTTATAATTGAAATTTTATGACTTTGAATAGTAAAAATGCAGCATATGTCTTTACTGCACATTTCCTAGGAAATTGTTTATCTGTATCTTGAGGAAAACATAAGTAGGGCGAGAAAGATGTTAATAAAGCAAATGTTCATCTTCAATTTACCCTATTTAAAGATTAGAATAGACCCTTATCCCTACTATTTTGTGTAGTTTATAAAAAAAAAAACTCGAAAAAACTTTTACAAAGTAGGTCCTTTTAAATGACATTCAAAAATGACAGTAATAACACTGCACATTATAATATGTGTAGCAGACAGATTCATTCCTGCTTCCAGATAAGTAACTCATACCTTTGTGTAATCTCTTAAGTGTGTCCAGAATTTCTGACTTGCTTCTAACTAATAGAACATGGGATAGGTTTATGCTGTCACTCCTGTGATTAGATTATGTCATATAAGACTGTCTTGCAGACAGACTAGCTTTAGACACTCTCCTTGCAGGTATAATGAAGTAAGCAGCTATGTTAACAAAGCCACATGGCAAGGAACTAAGCATAGCCTCTAAGAGTTGAAAGTAGCCTCTAGCCCAGAGATTGCAAGAAGCCAAGGCCCTGTTTCCTAGAACCATAAGGAAATTAATTCTGACAGCAATCTAAGTTTACTTGAAGTACATTCTTCTCTAGTCAAGCATCCATATAAGAACTAATCTGATTAACCCCTTGATTGCAACCTTGTGAGAGAGCCTATGTAGAAGCCCCAGCTAAGCTGTGTATGGGCTATTAACCCATAGACACCGAGAAAAGTTTCTGACAATTTGTTAGATAGCACTAGATAACCAATATTTTATATTTTACTTTCTCTTATATTCTAGAAATGCATTGGCATGAGGGTACCTTCACATATGTTCCTGTATGGAACAGCATTATTTTCTGGTTTTATAGAAAGATATTGATAGATATCTCAGTTCCCAATACTTTCTCCAGTTCTGTCTTTCTTATAGAGAAAACAGCCTGAGTATATCTGAAATGTCAGTATTTCTGGATATAGGTGCCAGACTAGTTGACAGTGTATCACTGAAGATCCACAGTCATGGATCTAATGAATGTGTGTGCCTTTGTTGTTGTTGCTAAAATTCTGAAATGCTTCTATCATTGTTGCTGTTGCCCAATGTTTAGGAAAACAAGCATGATTCAGAACCAAAAATGAGTAAGAATGCTAGTCATCTAAAGATATATTGAAGAAAGGAACTCATTGAGAATTAATTATTCTACTTCTATATTACCAGTTAACTCCTACTTGACCCAATCCTTTCACAAAAAGCACCTATAAACTCTGGACAAAATAGCAAAAACAAACAAAAAATATATGACATCCTTGAAGATAAAACCAAAGCAGACATATTCTTAAGGAACTGGACACTCAAATGAGGCAAACAACACGAGTGATTTTCCTGTTTTATAGCAGTTAACCTAAAACTCTGATAGGAAGTCTGAAATCTTTCTGGCCTGAAGAGTCAGGTAGTAGATTTTGGGACTACCAAAACTGATGGAAAGTGAGGGAGAAATACTGAAAAGAGAAAGCTAGAAAGAGGAAGAACAAAATTCTACTTTTAAACGATGTCTAAATTTTTAGTTGATCTCTAAACTTCATTTGTGTGGGGCAGACTATAGGCAGAATAACTAAGAAAGAAATGTATACTGAACACTGATTTGAGCAGCATTCAAGAGAAACAGTTTTCACTTTGAATTTTACCAAGTTATCTGATAAAATTAAAAACAAACAAAAAAATATTCTTTAGAGGAATATAATAAAAGCAAGAGTCTCTCCATAACATAACACGATATCCAATAGAGCAGGCATCCTCAAACTACTGTCCACGGGGCTGCCCAGAACATTTATCCGGCCCTTCAAGTATTTTTGCCACCGTTGCCTGTCCTGCTTAGCAGCCAACTCATCCTGGGCCCGCAGTGCACACTCTCCAATGGTCTGAGGGACAGTGAACTGGCCCCCTGTTTAAAAAGTTTGAGGACTCCTGCAATAGAGAGTCTATCAATGTGATACACCTGGAAATGTGATCTCTTTAGAAGAGGCGAGGCAATCCAGGAAGACCAGTGTTAGAACCAGGAGACAAAAATATTGAAACAGCTATTATAACTATATCTGTGCTCAGAGATGTAAAAATAAATATTCTCACTGTAAGTGAAATAATGGGAAATATCAGCAAAAATACAAAATATAAAAATACAGAAAGCTTAAACCTGAAGAATATCTGAAATAAAAAAAAGACACTAAAACATCACTGGATAGGTTTAAAAACAGACAAAATGGAGATTGGCAGAGAATGTAGTAACTTTGAATATAGATCAATAGAAAACATGCAGTTTGCAGACATGTGATAAAAATATATTGAAAATAATTGAACACAGCCCCATAAACCAGTGGAACAGCATCAAAATGCCTGGCACACCTGTAATTGGAGTCTTGGAAGGAGCAGAGTCAGATGAGAAGAGTCAGAGAAATGGACATGAAAATATTGAACAAATGATGATTGATAAATTTTTAATTTATGAAAAAATAAATATTCAAAAATAAATATTCAAAATATTTAAAAATAAATATTCAAAAATTCCATAATCTCAGCAACCCCCCAAGAAAGTTAATATTAAGAAAACTATAGCTTTCCATAACAACATGCTACAGTCAAGTTGCTAAGCACCCAAGATTAAAAGAAAACTTTGAGAGCATCCAGAGAAAAATGACCCATTACATTCAAAAAACATTATTTATGTTTCTACTTTCATTCATCAGAAATCAACAAAGGCTGGTGTTTAAAGTGATAAAAATTTTTAATTAAAAATGTTTTGCATTTCTCTAAGGCAGGTGTTACATCTACAAATGTCTAAAAGGATGAATCAGATAATGAAAATAAGCAAAAAAAGTAAATAAGCAAAGCTAGTAAAGCTTGAGTGTGAAGAGTGGTAGAGTTCAACTCTAGCTGATTATTCTCTTACTGGAGATCAGGACCAGTGTTGTTATATTTCTGTTTATCAAGAGAGGACAGAAAGCTAAATTTGAATGTAAATTTTCATGAGTTTTAGATATTAGATTTAAAATTGTTTAAAATAAGTTGCGACCAAACAAAATGTCTGTGAATTGAGTGAAACTCCTGATCATTAATATGTGACTTCAAGTAATGAGTAATAAAGAATCAGGTGGAAGAAAAGCAAACACACAAATTGAGAATTTTAAATAGATCAGATAATCTACATTTTCAATCATCAATCGTACAATATGAGACTAATTTGAAAGAAATTATAACTGTGGTTGCAAAACCAAGAAGTGGCCACATTTTCAGGTTAAATAATGTTTGTTATACATACACAATTTTGTTTTGACCTTAAAAGATAAGCAGGAGAATATAATGGTGCTATTAATATAAACAGAATTACTAGAGATTTAATAGAAGCAGACTAAAAAAATCATCAGGCATTTCTCTCACATATTTTATAAGAATAGAAACTGGTATTGAGGTTTACACTAAGTTTATATGATGGCTAAAGGTGGATTATCTACCTAAGGGTATGACTTGATTAATGCTTTCCCCTCCAATATACCCTAAGTTAAGTGCTGGCATGATATCTTGCTCTTTTGGTCACTGAATTAGGATTGTAACCAGAGAACTTTTTATTTATTCCACAGTGGAGGTTAGCTAGCCAAAATATATTTTTCTTCTTTTCCTTTTATATTTTTATGTTTTTTTTATAATTTTGAAATTACATGTGGCTGATTGGCTAACCATTCTGTAGGTAGTGAAAGGTACATGTTATATTTGATGGCAAGCCTACAACTATTCAGAAGAAATTACTGCACAGCTTAACAAGGAATTTAAGTCTCATGAAACTTCTAAAAGATAGCTTTAAGTAATATACATTTGGTCTCAAACTATATCTAAACTATGGACAGTTTTCTTTTGTATGCATGCAATAAATATTTCCCTAAAATGCATGGACTGACTGTTCCATACTTGCTGGGAGGTTTTATTTTTACAGCTTGAGGAGTAAAGATTAGAAAATGACCTTCGTAAAATGTAAGCTAGAAATACAACACACTCATACAATTAATTAAAAAAATAGCAAACAAAATAATGGTTTAGAAATAGAATGTGAAGTCATATGCTTATACTTTTAAGCAAAAATGTTTCTCTTGCCCTTTTCTCCTCTGCTTTTACTTTGATCCTTTCCACTTCATTTCTTGTATAACTCTTAATACTTCCTGTCCTTCTCTGTCACATTCTTATCATGTCCTTATCTCTTGGTTTCATTGTCTGCCACAGAACATGTCCAGTGAGATATCTTCTTTCGGGGGAAAAACAAACACCCCCCAAATCTCCAAAACCTTCCCTTGACCCTGATACCCTCATGGAATTTTTATTTTAAATGTTCATTCTTATTCTCTAAAGTTTTTGGAAATTTTCACACAGTACTACAACAATTTCATAAGAACACAATAGAGGAAGAGTGGGGTACATGCTACTCTGAAATTGGACTCTATTACCTTAGAAACGGCTGTGTTATATCAGGCACATCACTTAACCTATGAGTCTGTTTTTTCTTCTGTGCAATAGAGATACAACTACTACTAACTGATTTGTCAGAATAAAATGAGAAAACACGTTCATGAGCACTTAATCCTTACAACAGGTTTGTGAAGATCTTGTGAGTTCTGTCTCTGCAAGTGCAACAGTTTTTGAAGTTTTTTGTTTATTTGCTTTTTTTGTTTATTTGTTTAAAGCGTACATAAGAAATATGAAGGTAAAAAATAAAGGCAAAATGTTAACTTCACTGCTATACTTCTACTATTAAACATAAAATAGAAGCATTAATTTAGAAAGCTCACTTAAGAAGTGGCTTTAAAACTGCTTTGGGGAGCCCCTGGGATTCTCAGAAGCTGCCTCAAGAAAACAAAAAAAAAGGGAGGATTGCGAGAAGGACTTCCAGCTTTAGCTTCAATTAAATAATTCTGATTTTGTCTTTTTTTTTTTTTTTTGTATATGTCACTGGAGCAAATGATTTCATGGCCTAAGAAACAATGTAGAACCCCCCTACTCTAATGCAGAAAAAAATGGCCTATAGTTAGAGGCTTTGTCTTCTTCTTTATCTTTGGTTTCATTGCTGAGATGGCTGGGATTTTAAAGGCTTGCAACACCAGAAATACATTTGGTGTATGTATGTCTGTGCAGTGTGATGGTAGCATTTGGTATTAATTGCCAAGTTCCAAAAAGCATAAGCAATCACATTGGTTATATCATCTTCAATGATTTGTTTAGAATGCTTAGAATGATTAGGAGTCCACAAACATAATGAAAATTTAGTAAAGACTGCATTTTGCAATTATGAATACATTTTAAACTTTTGCCTAGAAATACCACCAAAAATGCTTCTTTAAAATTATAGTATAAATATTCAAAAAATAATTCAAATTTGAGATAATTTTTAATAATGGTATTATTACTATCATGGTTCCAGGAGCTAATAGAAAAACACAATAAATATCAGCTGAAATAAATATTAATTTTATTCCTCATAGTGAAATTACATTGCAAAAGGTGTTTACATACCGGATCATCTGGATTGTATTGAATAACATATTCTATCTGTCCATTTGGGCCATCATCTATGTCTGTAGCTCCATTGTCTCCTGAAAATCCTGTAAATATTGTGGTGCCAACTGGAGTGAGCTGAAAGAAAAATAAAAGAAAAACTGTCAATTCTCATTTTGTCAGCTGCAAACCAGAAGTGTTCCAGCACAAAAAACAGCTCTTTATTACACAAAGAAAAAGAGAAGTCAGCAGCCTACAACCTTAAACTGAAGCATTGTAAAAGAACAGTTATGTACTTCACATAGGGGTTCTTATAATGTCTGCATTTTTCAGCTTCATAATCTTTGCTATGGGTATAAATAGAAGTCACTGATTCAATGTGAAGCATGTCTGGGACAATTTATAACCATTAGCATATTAGCACATGTGGAGAAAATGTGCTCGTTGTTTTGTCTTTAAAAAGCTTGATGCATTTTTATCTATAAGCTAGAATTTAAATTGTATGAAAAAGTTAATTTCTTTATTTTAAAATTAGAAATTATTTCAGAAAGCAATAAAATCCAGGTTGGTAATTAATTATATGTAAGTGGCAAGTTTGAAGAAGAGAAGTTTGGGATAATGAATGCCCCATTTATCAGAGGAGAAAGCTGGGAGTTTCTTCAGTGCTTGTTGAGTAGAAATCCATCAGGTGACAAGAGTTGGAGACATGGTCACATCTTTTCATTTTTTATTAAAACAACAACAGAACTTAATGTTTGTGGCATATAAAACCATTATTTGGCATTTGGCCTAAATAGCTATCCTTCATTCTTCCTGATCTTCACCAGACAATCACTGTTATTTTCTCTCACCTGTAGGTTGTAGGTCTCTGCAAAATATACTCCTATATCCAGAGCCATTTTTTCCAATCCTCCCTTTTGAGTCCACAGGCATGAGCTAAAACCCTACGGATTCATTATGTTTCAACTTAATTAGGTATCGCCTTCTCCTATGCCATCCCTGACACAGCAATACTTACTCTAAGTCAGAATATGGTTTCTTATTCTTGTGCTTGCATTTCACACTTTATTTCTGTAATCATTTCATTATCACAATAACTAAATGCATTTTTAGCAATAAATGGAAGCTTTGTGCCTCTACATAGCAGAAACTTTTAAATTTGGCTCTGAGGTTTGTTAATTTTTGAATGGGATATCCTAAAGAGATAGTTTAAGAGGAAAAATATGTTGCCTCATTTACTTCAATTATCAGGGACTGCAAACTCAAATGTTTACAGGGATCTATCAGGTAATGTAAATGAGAGAAGCAAGCCTGATGGGATGGTGACAAATTGGAAATGACATGGCATCTCTCAATTGGTAGCTGCCAATCAAGCCTAGTAAATTCTTTCCATAGTGGAATATGAAGTTAATGCTAATAGGTCTTCTAATATTCTAATTATATAAGAAATCTTATGATTCTAAGGTTGGCTACAGATTTTAAAAAATTAAACTATAAATGGGTCAAACAAAATAGAACCATTGGCCCAACAACCACACCAGCTCTCACTTTCTGGTTTAGTAAAATAATATAATTCTGATTTAAAAAATAAGCCATAAATACAAAGATGTTGGGTATTTATAAAGCCAACACTCCTGAGAGGAGGCTTTAAAGGCAAATTTAGAGAACTGAGAAGAGTGAAAAGAGACGTTTAGGTAGTACATAAAAGAACACTGAGACACTACTGGCTTAGGTAGGTTTAGAGGAAATGTTAGTTAACTAAATGGCTTGTTAGCGGACAGTTTTATAATTTTTTATGCAATTTTTATTCCCCCAATCACTTTCTCTTATAAAAATTCATCTATTATTATGTAGCTATGCTTTGATATTTTGATTTCTATTTTATGTATTTTAATTAATAAATAAAATTTGTATATATTTATTGTGTATAACATATTGTTTCAAAATATGTATACATTATGAAATGGCAAAATCTAGCTAATTAACATGTCCAGTACCTTGCATATTTATCTTTTTTTGTGGTGAGAACACTTAAAATCAACTCTTTTATCAATTTTCAAAAATACATTATTAGCTATAATTGCTTTGTTGTGCAATAGATGCTTTGAACTTATTTCTTCTATTCAACTGAAATTTTGCATCCTTTGACAAAAATTTCCCCAGCCCCTACTTTCCCCCTCTAACCCCTAGTAACCACCATTCTACTCTCTGTTTCTATGATGTGAATATTTTTAGATTCCACATAAAAGTGAGATCACATGGTATTTGTCTTTCTGTGCCTGGTTTATGTTACTTAACATAATGTCCTCCAGGTTCATACATGATTTTTAAATCATGAAATTTTAAAATTGTATGACATTAATTTGTTTCCAGATACAAAATAAAACAAACTTAAAGCTTTTAATCAAAGAGTTTGTTGCCAAGTAAAATAACTGTCATGGAGTTGGACTAAAATACTAAAACAAGGAAAACAAACAAAAAAATGAAACCAACCACACACACACACACACAAAACCTTGAAAACACTGGAAATTTTGAATAAAATGTGTTTCTGTGTCCTTCAATTTACTTACTATTTCCTGAGGAAGCCTATATTATTGGGCCAGATTCATTTTAGAACAGAATCCTGAAGTCCTATAGCTGTGGACAATAAAATAAATATTGTGGGGAAGGAAGAGAAGACCCAGGAAGAACTTTAATTTTCCTAGTCTCATTAAAGTTTAAATTTCTGGAAATACATATTTATATGTCAGAAGTGTGTTGGAATGGATGGATTGAATGATTTTACTCATTACAATGTAATATTTGCAAATTCAAAGACATATTTATAAATTTAAACACCAAAACTATGAACAATATTTATATTTTTATCTAGCTTTCCAAATTTTTTTGAAACTCATTAATAAACAACATACAATTACTATGGTACTTTAATAAATTACCATCGACTAATGTTACTTTCATCACTGACAGGCTTTTTCCCATTTAGATATCATCTTTATAAATAAGTATAATTTCTAATATCTAGTCTTCTAAAATAAAGTCTACATTGTATTTCTTTGATTGCCTTTAAAAAATATACTTGATGAAAAGTCCACCAAAGATTGATATTAGACTACAGGAAAAAGAACAGGCTATTCATTTGTTTATGGTTGCAACTTAAGGGTTGATCTAAGAAGTAATTCAATTTCAGTTGCTGTCATTTCAGAATTTGAGTTCATTGGGGGGGGGGCACACATGATTTCCCCTAATAGAATTTATGTGGCTATATATATTTTTACTATATCTGTAAGTTGCAAGTAGAAATATGATGCTACAATAAATTCTATAAATTGATATTTTTGAATGCAAAATAAAAGAGAAACAGTTGTATTAGCTGTGGGGATAGCAGGAAAAAAACCTTATTTCTACAATGATATTGTATAGAGTTTATGAATGATCTCTAAATAGAATTTTAAGCTCTTTTATCAAAGCTTATTTTAGGTCCTTTGAAAATTAAATGAAATGGATTAGGTTCACAGTCGATTTCAGCATCTTATTTAATTCATGGTATTGTCTTTGTTTACAATTTCAGTGAAAACTAAAGATTTCCCTCCAATTTTGAGGGTGTGGCATTTACTTGTTGACAGTGAAGGATGGGTAGACTCAGGCAGCGTGCCAAGTTATTTATTACCTTAGCATTTGCGTAGCTAGTGAATTTTTCTCTCTTCCATAGTTGTGCATTGAGACCAAATGCACACATTATTCTTAGCACACACACATTGTTGTGTTCATTTCTACTACTATGATATATAATACCCACTCACAGACATACCCATGTAAAACACAATACATAAGTAAATAAGTAATTTGTCTACACACATCTATTCATGATCTACTGCTCAAATAGTAGACCTGTTCAGACATAGGATAGAGTTTGAAGCTAACGTAAGAGAACTTGCTGAGTAAAAAGAAGATAAGGCATATAGACAAATATCTGTTGAGACTAAAAAGGCCCCTATGAAGAGGCCTACACCAGATGCAAACAAGCAGATGAAAGTAGGAGTATACAAAAAATAGTATATTTTAGCATCCAATTTAATTCATGTTCTTTATGTATACATCTACCAGAAATATACACATAATTATGGACATGCACATAAATATTATAGAAATATAAATATACCAACACATCACCATTACTATTTCTCATTATTAAAGATGTGGCACACTAGTGTTTTGTGATTTTCGGAATATTATGTGTGGGTTGAAAACCTTCACATAAAAGATTGTGTATTATAATGTGTGTTGCCCTATATATTATTATTGATATTTTTCAAGGGATATATGCCATGAGAATGTCTATGTTCTGTATCCATTAACATTTCAGCAATTCTCAGAAACATAAATTCATTTTTTTTATTTTGCATGGGATGTTGATCAGCTCAGGCAGCTTTCTGAGGTTATCACTTGGTTATTTAGCTCATGTCTTTTTTCCATGAACGATTATATACAGCTATTGGGAAATACATAAAATATATAATAAATTCAAATGTAAAAGTTAAAGAAAATCACAAGCCAAAAATTACATATTTTAATAAGATGCCAATAGTAAGAAAAACTAGAATGTGAATGTAAAAGGAGAGTAGTTTTCAAGCCAACCCACAAAATATGAACGATGCTCCAAAAAGAAAATATTTGTCCTCACTAATCTTATTTGCAATACTTCCCCACAGACTCATTATATTCACTGCTTCATATCGATACAATTGCTTATTTCATTTTTGTGTGTAATTGTGTTCTGTAAAGTAATGGTGAACACTGAATTAGTGAATATTGAACCATTGCTACTAAGAGAAATACAGAGTTTGGCTCCTGTAAGCCACTGGTTTTCATCAACTGAGCAATATACAACCTTGTTTCATTTGTTTCTGTTTAAAGTCATCTTATTTATAATATATATTTTTTGATTTATTAGCATCTTACAGTCTGGATGACATGAAGTTTATCTAACACCTAAGGCACATCACAGTCTTCTTGTGCTAAGAACACTAGACAACATGTCAACTTTACACTTAAAGGCTATTTTAAATAGGGAAATCACCAACAAAAGCACAAAAATGTTAATTTTGTGGCACCAAATAGACTGCAAAAAAGGCACCTGTTTACAGTAGGGAAGCTGCAACAAGGTTGCAGAACGTAACCATGTTTTACCTCAGGTAGAAATGTGTGCATTTATGGTATTAGACAACCATTTCATGTCAATTAATCTCTTTAAAAAACCTGCCCCACAGAAGGCAACATTCTGTACAAATTATCACAACCAGTGAAACTGAAGGAACCTCCCATGTTTAATTAACAAGAACTATGATTTATTCTTTAACCTCCTCCTCAATAAAATAATTTTATAAATCCTTTCTTGTAATTCATCCCTGCCTTGGAAATATGCTTTAGAAATAGTTATAGATTTGGAAACTAAAGTTTCGCCATACATGGAATGCAGAAGTGACTTGGTAAACAGGTCATAAGTAGTGGAATATTATTGAGAATTTCAGCTTTTTCTGACAATGATGAAATTACATTGTCACTAAATTTATGATTATTTTATTAAGAATTTATTATGGGTAAATCATTGTCTCTATGAGTGCTATGTTGGTTTTATGCTAACTTATAAACATAACATTTGTTTTATTCAAGCATTCATATAAATCAACTATCCATTTGAAGTCCATCTTAAAACTTTCTAGAATTGATAGCAAATAGTATACATCCTTGTATTCACATTCAGTGGGTGTTATCTGGTAGTGATTTACTAAAATTAAATAAAGAAATAAGAAAAGAAACAAAGTTACTTTTTTGTTCTAGTTAACATTAATTTATAGAAGTATAATTTACATAAAATTAAATATAGAGATCTTCAATATTCAGTTTGATGAGTTTTGACAATTTCATGCATCCATGTAATGACCACCTAAAGCAAAGCAGAACATTTCTATCAACCCATAAATTTCCCTTCTATCCTTTTATATTTCCCTTTATCCATATATATATATATATATATATATAGAGAGAGAGAGAGAGAGAGAGAGAGAGAGAGAGAGAAGTAGCTGCATCTGAAATCATAGTCTTTAAAGGGATTTATTATATATATATATATATATATATATATATATAGAGAGAGAGAGAGAGAGAGAGAGAGATTTAGCGAGTACAAGTGTAGTTTTTTTTCCATGGATATATTTCACAGTAGTGAAGTCTGGGCTTTTAGTGTAACCATCACCCAAATAATGTATTCAATACATTGTACACTTTAATCTATCATATTTCCCCTCCACACTTCACTCTTCCAAGTCTTCAATGTCTGCTATTTCACACTATATGTTTATATGTACACATTATTCAGCTCCCATTTATAAATGAGACCATGTGGTATTTGACTACCTGTTGCTGAGTTATTTCACTTAAATTAATAGCCTCCAGTTCCATCTATGTTGCTGCAAAAAAACATGATTTTATTTTTTTTTCCCTATGGTTGAGTAGTATTCCATTGTATGTATGCACCCCAGATTTTATTTATCCAATCATTCATGAATAATTAGTTTTCATATCTTTGCTAGTGTGAACCATGCTCTGATAAACGTACAAATGCAGGTATCTTTTTATATAATTTTTTTCCTTTAGGTAGATACCCAGCAGTTTTGATGTAAATCAAAATAGCTTAGTTTTCACTGCTCTTAGACTTCAATAGAGTGCGTATTCTTTTGCGTTGGCTTCTTTTGCTCAACTTAATATTTTTGTTTATCTTTAGGTTCATCTAATGTTATGGAGTTTTAGTAATATTCTTCATATTACTTTTAACATAATATAGTTTGTGTACCTGTGTTAAAAGTCATGACTCTATTTTTTATCATGAAGACTAAATGATTAATATTAAAGATTACTTCCCCTGAAGAAATAATAAAAGATAAATTAATGTAGATAAGTATCTTCAAATAAGAGAAAGTATTATTACTATTATAGAGAATGATATGTAGCTCTAATTATCTTTACTAAAAACTGAAGAGTAATTAAGCTTAAATTGAATATGTATGTGAACTTATTAAATTAGAAGTTGTTGAATATTTGAATACTTGAATATTTTACAAATAGCTGAAAGATTCCCATTTACATTCTTAAAGTAGAAAATGTTTCATATGTACTTCTTGCCCTTCCCTTTAATCTCCTTTCTTTTCCTACCTTACCTATTTCTTGATTCCCAGAAGCAATGTGCCCCATCCTCTGGTGGAGAAAAATGAGGATAAATAGGAGGGACTAAGGGCTTAGTCTTATTCCTTTCTTCAGATGCTTTTGTGTGTTACATATTAATGCACTGTTTATTCAAAGAATTTCTATAAATGGGAATGAATCTGAAGGTCCAGTGATTTTTATTCCTTGGATAATTGAAGATATTCAGCAGGTTTCAAATTTCATGAGACATTTCCCTTAAAAATAATTATTTTTATAGTCACCTAATTATATCTAGAAATTAGACAGAACTATAAATAAAATGGATAAAAATGAATACTTAACTCTATATGGAACCTCACTGTTATGCTTCATCATGAAGACCATCTGTGCTCTTAGACCTACCAGAATGACTCTGATAAGACCAGATGTTCAAAAATACATGTATTAATTGGAAGGGGAGGATTTAACCATGATGAAATGGTAAAGACTAGCGCAAAACTACAACAATTGTACTAGAAAAGTGAAAGCTCAAATTGGAAAAGTTCAGAGATAATGTAACTTCATGATTGTGAGAAAAAAGCCAATATCTCAACAATGTTCTACTAATTATTGCTTATTTATAAATTTATCTATGCATTTTATGTGTGGAGAACCCCTAGAATTTTACATCTATCACTAATTTTAAGAATATTTCCGGGGGCGGAGCAAGATGGCGGACGAATAACACCGCCAGACAGAGGGTCTCTGCAGAAAAGACCGATTCTAGCAGAAACTAGAGAAAAGAAGCAAGAAGACGAGCATACAGCAGACAAGGGCCGGAAGGAGGGGTACCTGAGACCCCGGGAGACTCCACGGGAGGAGGCTGCGGAGGAGAACTGGAGGCTGAGACCACCGGAGCAGCCCGGAGACCAGCGGCAAGGGTAGGTGGATTTGCTATTTCCCCTCCCCTGCATTCGGGACTGCTGGTGGGCTCCCCAGCGGGTGGAGAGACCTGCGGACATCAGCCCAGAGACTGCCGCCGCCTGCCAACGGTGAGCCTGTAACAGACGTGGCACCAGGTTCCCAACTTCCTCCGGGCACCTCCGTGTGCACGGAGAGCCGCGCGGCAGGCGCCATATTGCCTCCTCCTCCTCTCCGCCGACCCTACCCGCGGCTGCCCAGAGAGACAATATAGCCACCAGCCGGAGGCACCTCCAGGGAACGGGACCTTCCCGTTTGGGACCCCGCCCGCCCTCCCAGGTGCTGCTGGCACCTTGTTCCCAGGAAAACGGTGCCGACTCAGAGGCTGAGAGACATAGACCCAGCTTGGGCTCCCTGTGGGTGAATTAGGACCGGAAACGCTCTCCCTGGTGGGAATACAGTTTGAACTCTGGGACCCAGAGGTCGGACCTGCAGACCAGATCCCCTGCACCGAGGGCTAGCATTGCCCGGGGCACAGAAGGATTATACGTGAACAGCCTACTGAGGTCTGTGTGCCTCCAGGGGCGGATCGGGCGGAACGTCCCAGGAGGAGGCCGTGCGCCCAACCCAGGTGGCGTTCCTGTGCAGGGAACCTCCCCGCCGGGATCACAGTCCGGGGAGGCCTGGTGGCTTGTGGTCTGGCCTGCTGGCAGAGGCTCAGGAGTAGCTGCGGAGTTGGGGAGGGTGGAAAGAAGCGAGGCCTGCTGCAGACTGTGGGTCTCAGACAGCCCCACCCCCACACCCAGACTTTCTGGCTGAGCGGGACCATCCCAGCCCCGCCCTGACAGCAGAGAACAGAACTTTGACCCCTGCTAACGGCCTGAGGGCAGGCTTACCCAACCCAGCTCCGCCCAGAACGAGAGCTGATAACAGGACTCAAAATCAACACCATAGCCTGTTCCTCCAAGCAAACGCCACCTACTGACAGGGACAGCATCTTGCACAGCCTTTCCACGGCACCCACTGACTCAATATACAGGGAGTGGTCCAATTTCACCCACAGGCACCACCTAACGCCTCAGAAACTAAACAAGGTGTGTGAATACCCAAACAATAACCTAAGGAAAGAAACAACAACTGATCGACATGGGAAGAAATCAGCGAAAGAACTCAGGAAATATGAAGAACCAAACGGAAAACACACCCCCAAGGAGGAGCACCAGCCCCCTACAAACGGACACCGACCAAAATCAGGCAACCAATATGACAGAAAAGGAATTTCGTATGTGGATCATAAGAACACTCACCCAGCTGCAACAACAACTCAATAACCAACACCAAGAAAACACAAAAAACCTCCAAGAAATGGAACAAAGGTTCAACAAAGAGATTGACACAGTGAAGAAAACTTTAACCGAAGTCCTGGAGATGAAGAATCAACTCAGAGAACTACAAAATACTGTGGAAAGTCTCAAGAACAGGGTGGATCAAGCAGAAGAAAGAATCTCAGAGCTTGAAGATAACACCTTCCAATTAAATAAATCAGTCACAGAAATACAGCAGAGAAACAAGAGAAAAGATCAAAGTCTACAAGAGCTGTGGGATTATGTGAAAAAACCTAACGTGAGGGTCATAGGTTTAGCCGAAGGGGAGGAAGACAGCACTCAAGGGCTGGACAAGCTTTTTGAAGATATAATAGAGGAAAATTTCCCAGGTCTTGCTCAAAATCTCGATATACAAGTTCAAGAAGCCCAGAGGACCCCTGGGAGATTCAATGCAAACAGGAAGACGTCACGTCATGCAGTCATCAGACTGACCAAAGTATCAACTAAAGAGGCCCTTCTAAGAGCTGTAAGACAAAAGAAGCAAGTGACATACAAGGGAAAGCCAATTCGAATAACATCAGACTTCTCTAATGAGACTTTACAAGCAAGGAGAGACTGGGGCCCCATTCTCACTCTTTTGAAACAAAACAATGCCCAGCCTAGAATATTATTCCCTGCAAAACTAAGCTTCATATATGAAGGAGAAATAAAAACATTCGCAGACAAGCAAAGGCTCAGAGAATTCACCAAGACAAGACCAGCCCTACAAGAAGTACTTAAAACAGCGTTATGCACGGAACATCATAATAATAATCCACGGATATAAAAACAACCAAAACCCAAAGATATTAAAGGCCAGATATTACAATGGCTCAAGACACAAATCATAGCAACAACATCCAACCCAACAGAATGATCAGTAATCTACCTTACCTATCAGTTCTCTCAATAAATGTGAATGGCTTAAACTCTCCATTCAAGAGACATAGGCTGGCTGAATGGATAAGAAAATACAGGCCAAGTATATGCTGTCTTCAGGAAACACATTTAACCTGCAAGGATGCACATAGACTAAAAATAAAAGGGTGGAGATCAATATTCCAAGCAAACAGAAGCCAAAAGAAGGCTGGTGTGGCAGTTCTAATTTCAGACGATTTAGTTTTTAAACCAACAAAAGTAGTAAAAGACAAAGAGGGTCATTATATAATGGTGAAGGGCACAGTCCAACAAGAAGAGATAACAATTTTAAATATATATGCACCCAACTTAGGTGCACCCAGATTCATAAAGCAAACCTTACTGGAGCTAAGCAAATGGATTAATAGCAACTCCATAATCGCCGGGGATTTCAACACCCCACTGACGGCACGAGACAGATCCTCCAAACAGAAAATTAATAAAGAAATAATGGACTTAAACAAAACTCTAGAACAATTGGGTCTGACAGACATCTACAGAACATTCTACCCAAAATCCACTGAATATACGTTCTTCTCATCAGCTCACGGGACATTCTCTAAGATTGACCATATCCTAGGACACAAAGAAAATCTCAAGAAATTTAAAAAAATAGAAATCATACCATGTACCTTCTCAGATCACAGTGGAATAAAACTAGAAATCAACCCTAACAGAAACTCACATTTCTACACAAAAACGTGGAAATTAAACAACCTCCTACTAAATGATTACTTCGTAAATGAAGAAATCAAGACGGAAATAAAAAACTTCTATGAAGAAAACGACAATGGAGAGACAAGTTATCAACTCCTCTGGGACACAGCTAAAGCAGTTCTGAGAGGAAAGTTTATCTCCATAAATGCCTATAACCAAAAGGCAAGAAGATCACAAATAGACAATCTAATGAAACGACTCAAAGAGCTGGAAAAAGAAGAACAGACCAACCCCAAACCCAGCAGAAGAAGTGAAATCAACAAGATCAAATCAGAACTAAACGAAATTGAAAACAGGAAAGCTATTCAGGAGATTAATAAAACAAAAAGTTGGTTCTTTGAAAAAATAAACAAGATTGACACGCCGTTGGCTAAGCTAACGAAAAGCAGAAAAGAGAAATCTCTAATAAGCTCCATCAGGAATAAAAAAGGAGATATCACAACTGATCCCAAAGAGATACAAGATACAATTTATGAATACTACAAAAATCTTTATGCACACAAACTGGAAAATGTGGAGGAAATGGACAAATTTCTAGAAACACACAGCCTCCCTAGGCTCAACCAGGAAGAAATAGATTCCCTGAACAGACCAATCTCAACAGCTGAAATAGAAACAGCAATTAAAAATCTCCCTAAAAAGAAAAGTCCCGGTCCAGATGGCTTCACACCTGAATTTTACCATACTTACAAAGAAGAACTAGTACCTATCTTGCAGAAACTATTCCACAACATCGAGAAGAACGGAAACCTCCCCGACACCTTTTATGAAGCGAATATTACCCTGATACCAAAACCAGGAAAGGATGCAACAAAAAAAGAAAACTACAGACCAATATCCCTAATGAATATAGATGCAAAAATTTTCAACAAAATCTTAGCTAACCGAATCCAGACACTTATCAAAAAAATAATCCACCACGACCAAGTGGGCTTCATCCCAGGGATGCAGGGATGGTTCAACATACGTAAATCTATAAATGCAATTCACCACATAAACAGAAGCAAAAACAAAGATCACATGATCCTTTCAATAGATGCAGAAAAAGCTTTTGACAAAATTCAACACCCTTTCATGATACGAACACTTAAGAAAATAGGCATAGAAGGGACATACCTAAAAATGATACAAGCCATATATGACAGACCCATAGCCAACATCATACTGAATGGGGAAAGATTGAAATCATTCCCACTTAGAACTGGAACCAGACAAGGCTGCCCACTATCTCCACTTCTGTTCAACATAGTGCTGGAAGTCTTGGCTACAGCAATCAGACAGGAAAATGGAATCAAAGGTATCCAAATAGGGGCAGAAGAGATCAAACTTTCACTGTTTGCTGATGATATGATATTGTATCTAGAAAACCCCAAGGATTCAACCAAGAAACTCCTGGAACTGATCAATGAATTTAGTAAAGTCTCAGGATACAAAATTAATACACAGAAATCAGAGGCATTCATATACGCCAACAACAATCTAATTGAGAACCAAATCAAAGACTCAATTCCCTTCACAATAGCAACAAAGAAATTAAAGTACCTAGGAATATATTTAACCAAAGAGGTAAAAGACCTCTACAGGGAGAACTATGAAACACTGAGGAAGGAAATAGCAGAGGATGTAAACAGATGGAAATCCATACCATGCTCGTGGATCGGCAGACTCAATATCATCAAAATGTCTATACTACCCAAACTGATCTACAGATTCAATGCAATACCTATTAAAATCCCATCAGCATTCTTCACAGATATAGAAAAAATAATTTTACGCTTCGTATGGAACCAAAGAAGACCCCGAATATCAAGAGCAATTCTAGGCAACAAAAACAAAATGGGAGGCATTAATATGCCAGATATCAAACTATACTACAAAGCTGTAGTAATTAAAACAATATGGTATTGGCACAAAAACAGAAATATTGACCAGTGGAACAGATGTGAGAATCCTGATATAAAACCATCCTCATATAGCCATCTCATCTTTGACAAAGCAGACAAAAACATACGCTGGGGAAAAGAATCCCTCTTCAATAAATGGTGCTGGGAAAACTGGATAGCCACCTGTAGAAGGCTAAAACAGGACCCACACCTTTCACCTCTCACAAAAACCAACTCACGCTGGATAACAGACTTAAACCTAAGATATGAAACTATTAGAACTCTAGAGGAAAAAGTTGGAAACACTCTCCTAGACATCGGCCTGGGCAAAGAGTTTATGAAGAAGTCCCCAAAGGCAATCACAGCAGCAACAAAAATAAATAAATGGGACATGATCAAACTACAAAGCTTCTGCACAGCCAAAGAAATAGTCATGAAAGTAAACAGACAGCCTACAGAATGGGAGAAAATTTTTGCATCCTATGCATCCGATAAGGGACTGATAACTAGAATATACTTAGAACTCACGAAAATTAGGAAGAAAAAATCAAATAACCCCATTAAAAAGTGGGCAAAGGACTTGAACAGAAATTTTTCTAAAGAAGACAGAAGAATGGCCAACAAACATATGAAGAAATGCTCAACATCTCTAATCATCAGGGAAATGCAAATCAAAACCACAATGAGATATCACTTAACCCCAGTGAGAATGGCCTTTATCAAAAAATCTCCAAACAATAAATGCTGGCGTGGTTGCGGAGAGAGAGGAACACTCCTACACTGCTGGTGGGACTGCAAACTAGTTCAACCTCTGTGGAAAGCAATATGGAGATACCTTAAAGCGATACAAGTGAATCTACCATTTGATCCAGCAATCCCATTGCTGGGCATCTACCCAAATGATCCAGTGACACTCTACAAAAAAGACACCTGCACTCGAATGTTTATAGCAGCACAATTCATAATTGCAAGGCTGTGGAAACAGCCCAAGTGCCCATCAATCCAAGAATGGATTAATAAAATGTGGTATATGTCCACCATGGAGTACTATTCAGCTCTAAGAAACAATGGTGATATAGCACACCTTATATTTTCCTGGTTAGAGCTGGAACCCATACTACTAAGTGAAGTATCCCAAGAATGGAAAAACAAGCACCAGATATATTCTCCAGCAAACTGGTATTAACTGAGTAGCACCTAAGTAGACACATAGGTGCTACAGTAATAGGGTATTGGACAGGTGGGAGGGGGGAGGGGGGCGGGTATATACATACATAGTGAGTGAGATGTGCACCATCTGGGGGATGGTCATGATGGAGACTCAGACTTTTGGGGGGAGGGGGGGAATGGGCATTTATTGAAACCTTAAAATCTGTACCCCCATAATATGCCAAAATAAAAAAAAAAAAAAAAAAAAGTGATCTATATAAAAAAAAAAAAAAAAAAAAAAAAAAATAATTTAGGAAGGAAAGAACATAAATATTCTTAGAATTCTTGTTTAAAGTAAAGGGGAAAACATTACTTGATACTCTATTTGATAACCTTATATTTCTTTTGAATAAATCTTCCAAGAAAGATTAAAAAAAAAAAAAAAAGAATATTTCCAAGGAAGGAATGACTTACAAAAAAAGATGGCCAAAGCCTATACTAATTATATTAAAAGCATTATATATTTTCATGGTCAGTACAGGTTTATACTATCATTATTTTGTTACAATATTTATATTATAGTTAGGGAATCCTAGACTAAGAGAACATCTGCCTGATATAATAATTCTAATACTTGGTAGATAAGGTCTGTAACACAAGAGTGTTTTATTTCAAAGTGTTCATTTTTAAGCATTGTACAGTATGTAATTTGAGAAATTTTATAATTCATTATTAATAAACTTGTGAGAAAAACAGAAATAAAAGGGGAAAAATAAAACTTGACACATAACAGAAGCCAAGATTCACAGATAATCTGAACTGATGTAATTTAGATATATTCCATTAAAGATAAATTTTGTTTGGCCCTAAGGAAAAATACTTTTGAGTTATTTTACAAAAAGAGATATAAATTCAACTTAGCCAGTGTCTGCATTTTACAAAAATTTGCAAATAATTATATTTTTGAAAACAAGTTGGTTCTCAGAAAGAATATTATTTCACAAATTCCAAAATTCACCATGATTTCATATGCTAACCTTTCCATTACAAGAAAATCTTTATTCTAGATCATTGCATAAAGCCTGAAAAAGCATTCAGTAAATGCTCAAAGATCAAGAGAAAAAGGAAGAAAATATATTCAACCACAGCAATTTACATTTTCTTCCATGGTTTTTCAACAAATCAATATTTTATAAATCACTAACAAAAATGTTGAGTGAAAGATTGATAAGAACAAGCTATTTTGAAAGTCTTAAAAGTAGTCCCCCACAATATACTTATTTATTATTAAGGACAACATAACTAGTAAATACAGTGGAAAAAGCTGGAAGACACTGTCTTATCAAAATGATAAAAATCTACTATTACCAGCAATGGAACATATTGATATTGTGTGTCTCTTGTGTTACACACTATGAAGAACATGGTGTCACATTTTTGTATTCCCACTCAAAGTATTAATATATAAATCATGAGGAAATATTAGATGAATCCAAATTTGGAAACATTTATTTATAAATGTCCTGCTTCTGAAAAATATTAAAATCATAAAAGTCAAGGAAATAGTGAGGAACTACTAAGAATTGAGATTAGAAAGAAATAACAACTAAACTTGGTTTTAGGAAACACACACTGAAGTTTTAAGAGTTTAAGAGGTTTGATATTTGCAACTTACTCTTCATTGGTATAGGACAAGTAGTTATGTATTTATATATTATACATAATACATATTATAAATGACAATACAGTACATGTACACAAATAATATACAGTGTAAATACTTAACATTTTATGTTATATACACACATACATACCTATATCTACCTCTCTTTACATATATGTTAGAAGAAAAGATTATCTGACCAATACTCCTGAAGACTGTAACAGTCATCAAAAAGCAAAGAATAAAAATTGTCATAGTCTAGAGGAGACTAAAGAGACATGGGAACTAAGTGTAATATGCTATTCCAGATGGGTACTTGGAACAAAAGAGGACATTAGGTAAAACTAAGGAAATCTGAATGAAGTATGGATTTGAATTAATAACAATGCATCAGTACTGGTTCATTGGATGTTTAAAAATGTTCCATACTCGCTTAAGATGTTAACAATAGGGGAATTAGTTGTGGGCTATATGGAAACTCTACTAATTGTATTAAAATATTATTTAGGTTTAAAGAGTTCTGATATTACTTAAATAAATAATAGAAAATATGGTAATAAACGTACCATTCCCATAATCGTTTTTATTATAATAAAGTTTGATATTTGAGCGTATTATTTATAATATGGAGAATGGTAATTTTAAAGATAATACAGCTTAATTTATTTATGTTACACTTAAATTTTATAAATATCATGTGCATTTAACCAATTCTTTGCCAAAATTAAGTAAGGTATACTTAAAGAGTAAGAGAGAGAAAGCAAAAGAGTGAAGAAGAGAGATTTTAGTGTTTTTCTGTGGTTCAATTTGGCAGAAGTTCAGTTATTGATTCCTGCTGATTACTAAGATCTTTAAATGTTTTTAACCATTCTCAAATCTTCAGTAAAAAACTAAAACATTTTAGAACTCATTTTAAAAATTAAGAGCACATTGGTGAAAGGAGTATTGTTGAAGGAGGTCATTATGCCATGTCAGAAGAAATAATCATGATAGAATTTAAAGTAAAACAAAATTTCTAGTTAAACTAGTACATAATACAAGCTAGAATGAAATACCTTCTATTATATAACTATTATGCATGTAGTTATATAGAATGCTCATTTTGATATGCTTATCATTTCATTACTTTTGAGGTTTTTTAATGAGTTTATGCATTCTATAGAAAATGTATTAAAGGTTATATACAGATATGATTATAACTTTTTATAACTGTATAATTACATCTGCTTTTCAACCATTCAAATTTGATACTACTACATCATCTGATAATCTACACTATATTCCAGTTATTATGTCATAAATAAGATACTTTGTAGTGCCCACTCATGATGTATTAAAGGGAATTTTCTGGTTATTAATCTCACAAAGTCTGAAAGGAATGATAATTTTTGTGCTATTTGAAATTGAAAAAATATATGATAAGGAAGGTGCCCATCCGTAAATAGAGTGAAGTTTAAAGTATCTTTGTGGCGGGTGTGGTGGCCTGTAATCCTAGCACTCTGGGAGGCCAAGGTGGGCAGATTGCTCAAGGTGAGGAGTTCAAAATCAGCCTGAGCAAGAGCGAGACCCCATCTCTACTATAAATAGAAAGAATTAATTGGCCAACTAATATATATAGAAAAAATTAGCCGGGCATGGTGGCGCATGCCTGTAGTCTCAGCTATTCGGGAGGCTGAGGCAGTAGGATTGCTTGAGCCTAGGAGTTTGAGGTTGCTGTGATATAGGCTGATGCCTCGGCACTCTAGCCTGGACAACAAAGTGAGACTCTGTCTCAAAAAAACAAATAAATAAACTATCTTTGTTAGTCTTGGTATTACATGAGATTTAGTCATTTCCATTTTGTTTGAATTTCCTACAATGTTGTTTTTAAATTAGAATTAAATTAGAATTAATTTACCATTGCAATCTGCCTCTATTCCATTCAACATCAGAAGATATGATTCCACTAAATTGGTAAATTTTGCATAATAACAAATTTAAAACTGGTCTGGTATGAAATTAATTCCTAATGAGTATGCCTAATGATAAAGGAGTCAGAAAAATACATACTAAAATTATTAAAAATCTAAAGTCAGAGATATTTAAACTGTTAAACAAGACATAATTTGTAACATAATGTTAATATTTATAAAACAATGTGATTGTTCCTGAATATCAAGTTTATTTCAACTGCTAATATTTACCTTTCTAAATTGTGAATGGCATTTTAAATTTAGATTTATGAAGCAACCTTTAAAGTTTCATGTTATTAAGAACTGAAAGAAATACAAGTTGATCAAACACAAATTTATTAAGCTGACTGTGAATCTTTTGGGAACCTTTGTGTTGAGCCTCATAAAACTTTGCATGTAGGAAACTATTGCAAAGGAGAAGAAAAGAGATGTGTAGTCAAAGAGGAATCATATTGATGTTGCTTAATCAATATGACTTTAGTTCTTCAGGGACATGAAAAGTAGGGTAAAAATTCTCAAGTGTCATGATAGTTATATCACACATAAATACATAATTGACCCCTAGAGTTATGTAAAAGGACCATAACTTACATAGTTCATATTTGTCAAGTTTAAAATAAAATGATGTTTTTGTCATTATTACTATTGTTTTAAACTGTGTAATGTATTACAATAATATGGAAAGCTTTTACTTGTTTCATTAAAAATTTTGCTATGTATGCACTTCTTTCCAAATTGAACTCAAAACAAACCCCTACTTCCTATCTTTTATCTCAGGAACATCAATGGGAATATATATGTTAAATGATATTTTCCTATTTCACAATTGTACTACTTGTAATTAAATGAAGTCTACATATAGTATCCTACAATGTGTCATGCACTGTTCTACTCAATGAAGAAAATAAACAAAAAAAAGTTCCAGCATTAATACAGATTAAATTACAATGAGGTAGGTATGTAATAAACAAGAATATACATATATAATATCAGGAATAGATAAGTGGTATAAAGATAACCAACTTCAGGTTGTCTGTTAAAATAGTTACAAAGCATGCAGAAATAACATGTTTTGTATGCTGAAAATCTTGGTTATTTTCTTTTTGTTTTAAAATTTGTTATATGTATTCATTAAATCTTATGAGGTAGGTATTAAATTATAATATTATCATTCACATTAGAAATTTGAAGTACAGAGAAGAGTAAACAAAATGCTTGTGAAAAAGACAAATGCAACTGAGAAAAGGTAAAACAACACTGCCATCATGCAACATTTGGATTGCCTCCAGTTTTTGGCTACTATGAAAAATCTTCAATGAATCTTCTCATACATTTCTTTTAAATTCAAAATGTTAATGGAGTACAAGTGTTTTTGTTACATGGATGAATTTAATGATGCTGAAGTCAAGGCTCTTAGTGTTCCTGTCACCAGAGTAGTGTACATTGTACCTGATGGGTAGCTTTTATCTCCAACCCTCTTTCCTCCCTTCTCCCATCTTAGTTTTCAATATCCTCTACATCACTATATGACTGTCTATAGACATCATACATGTACTGTTTTGATCAACATGTGCACTAATTCTTTTTGGGTATGTACAAAAGATCATAATTGTTAAGTCATAGGGTATCTACCTGTTCCATTTTTGTAGATGCTACACACACATATCCAAAGTAATTGTATCCATTGACTCATCTACCAACAGTATATGAAAGTTGTGGTTATTCCATATCTTCACCAATACATGGGATTACATTTCCTTTCAGTTAAAAGTTTAATTGAACTTAAATTAAATAAATACAATCAAAACTCCATTTTGGTAGGTACTACAGACAGTAGATCACATTTTCAAATTCATTTTCTGTTTGTTTTTAGCTGATAAAAAATTTTCTTTTTAAAAAATACTGATCTTATATCCAGCAAACTTGCTAAACTCACTTTTAACTATAATAATTTATCTGTACATACTGTTGGGTTTATACATATAAAGTACTGTCATTTGTAAATATTGTTTTATATGTCATTTTTAACTATATGGGAAGTTTCTAGCTTATTTCATTGTTTTTATTGATTTTAAGCTCAACTGCATGGTGATTAGTAAAAATATTCTGTGTAATTTTAGCCATTTTTGTATATATTGATACCTCATTTGGAATTCAGCATTGGTAAAGTCTTGTAGATAGCCTACGTGCTTGAAAAGAATGAATTCTGTAGTTGTTGGGGACAGTGTGATATTACTATAAGACCACACCAGGTAAATTTTGCTAATTTCAGTGTTCAAATTTTCTATCTCCTTACTCTTATTTTTTTCTTCTACCTATTCTACCTCTCTCAGTTACTGAGATAACTTTTACATTAGTTTTCTGTTGCTGCTGTAATAAATTATCACAAATTTAGTGGCTTACAATAATATCCATTTGCTCTCGCACAATTTGGTCAGTCAGAAAACAGAGTCAGCTCTTACTAAGCTAATATCAATTCGTCTTGCAGGGTTATTTTTCTTTTTGGAGACTGAGAATGAATCTACTTCCAAGCTCATTCAGCTTATCAGCCAAAGTTATTTATTTATTTATTTATTTATTTTATTTCAGCACATTATGGGGGTACAGATTTTAAGGTTTCAATAAATGCCCTCTCCCCCCCCACAAGTCTGAGTTTCCAGCATGACCATCCCCCAGATGGTGCACATCTCACTCATTATGTATGTATATCAAAGTTATTTATTTATTTTGACATTGTAGGACTGAGCAACCTGATTCTTTGGTAGCTCTGTCTGGAGTTCCTTCTCAGCAGGTAGAGTATGCTTGCCTATAACCCAGATTTATAGCTCCATTCATCCCCAAAGCCAGTGACAATGGGCTGAGTTCTTCTCAGACTTGGAGTCTTTTTGGTCTTTCCTTCTGCCTCATCTTTCCCCAGTTCCTTTTCCCTTGCTTCTCACTGACTCCAGCCAGTGAAAGTTCTTTTCATTTAAGAGCTCTTGTTGACTAGATTGGATCCACCACACTAATCCAGGATAATCTCCCTATTAACTTCCATAATTTGAATCATATCTGCAGAATTCCATTTGTCAGGTTAGCATGTAGATATCTTTGAGGGCTTTTATTCTACCTCCCATATATTTTTAAATTTCTATGACTATAGATTTTTTTTTCTATTTCTCTTGTAATTCTGTCAATTGCTATTTTATTTAGAGGCCACTTAACCACTATAGATTTTTTTTTTTCTATTTCTCCTTTAATTCTGTCAATTGCTATTTTATTTAGAGGCCACTTAACCACTCTACCTCACCTTGGCCCAGTTATCTGTAATAACTGAGGAAGAAGAGATGATGGAGATTTGAACCGGAGTGGGAGGGAAGGCGAGGGTAGGTGCAAATATTAATAAAGGGTAGGTACAAATATTAATAAATTCATAACTTCTATAACTTTCTGGCAAATTGAATCTCTATCATCATGAACAGCTTTTTATTCTCTAACGATACTTTTTGCTTTAAAGTCTATTTTATAAACCTACTACATTTGGCTTTATTTTTTTAGGCCAATATTTTATTTATTTAGGCCAAGAACCTTTGTCTTTCAATTTGAGCATTTTGCCCATTACTTTAAAGTGATTTTTGATATATGTTGGTTTAAATCGACTCCTTTATTAAATACATATATTTTTCCTGCTTTTCTGCCTGTTTTGTTCTCTATTACTTTGCTTTACATTGATTGATTAATTCCATCTTCTTTCTAGTCAATGAAGACTTTGAAAAACGTTTATCAGTCATCTCTTGATTTATAATTATAGTATTCTTATATTTTAATTGTATATCTATATATCTACATGTGAAATTTATATATTCATCAAAATAAAGTATCATTTTATGCAATCAATATTCATTGAGATTTACTCACATATCCTTATATTTTTATATTTTTTTCCTTATTAACTCTTTTGTGTCTTCAAGGAGACATATTTTTTAATCATTTCTTGATTTCCATTTTATGTACTTATTTGCTGTATTTATACATTTTCTCATCTACACATTTATATTTGATTAGTTCTAGTTATCGTGAGGAGAATAATTGGCCTAAATTACCTAGTATATCTCAACAGAAGCAGAAGTCTTTTAAGTTTTCTAATACTAGAAATAATGGCAATCACATGAATCTAAACCTCCTCAAATCACCACATACTACTACTTCAGTACATAGGTTGGCAAGAATCCCAAGGCAATATTTTGGAAACATACTGATATAAGATTTAATGTATTTCAAGAGAGAGTAGGAGAAATACAATTTCTTTGTATTTTTATGTGTTACCTTGCAATTACACAGACCAATATATGCTTAAATATTTTTCCGTGTGGGAAAAGCAGTTTTATTTTTGCAAACGTACTGTTTATAGGCCTCACAAATTAGCTATTCACATCATTTTTTCAATCATCAAACTGAATGACCACAATTCATATGTCAAAGGGCAGAAGCTGCTGTGGTAAGTACCACAAAATATTTATTTTCACACACACACCAATGGGGTGGGGAGTGAGTATAAAGAGCAAACAAACTCAAATAGCTGATGCTGACCTCAAAGTTTAATCTGCAGATTTATTACAAGATCACCAGTATTCACTTCTGCCTCTCAAGGACCTCTGAAATTATATCCTATTTGGGCATTTTGATGAGTCTATTCAGCGGGGTAAAAGCTTCACTCTCACTCCTCCCACTGAATGTCCTCAGAGTCTAAGACTTTATTTGCCAATTTAGCAATGACTTACTTGTGGGGATGGAGACATGGATGCAGAGAGATAGGAACACTCCTACACTGCTGGTGGGACTGCAAACAAGTTCAACCTCTGTGGAAAGCAATATGGAGATACCTGAAAGCAATACAGGTAGATCTACCATTTGATTCAGCAATTCCACTACTGGGCATCAACCCAAAAGATCAAAAGTCACTTTATGAAAAAGACACCTGGAGGACCGGATCAAGATGGCGGACGAGAAACACCACCAGACAGAGTGTCTCTGCAAAAAAGACTGATTCTAGCAGAAATTAGAAAAAAGAAGCAAGAAGACGAGCATACAGTGGATGGAAGGAGGGGTACCTGAGACCCCAGGAGACTCCACGGGAGGAGGCTGCAGAGGAGAACTGGAGGCTGAGACCGCTGGAGCAGCCCAGAGACCAGCAGCAAGGGTAGGTGGATAAATCACCTTTCCCCTCCCCTGCATTTGGGACTGCTGGTGGGCTCCCCAGCAGGTGGAGAGACCTGCGGACTCCAGCCCAGAGACGGCCGCCACCAGCGGTGAGCCTGTAGCAGACGCGGCACCAGGCTCCCAACTCCCTCCGGGCACCTCCGTGTGCACAGACCCGAGCCGCGTGGCAGGCGCCATATTGCCTCCTCCTCCCCTCCGGCGACCCTACCCGCAGCTGTACAGAGAGACAATATAGCCACCAGCCAGAGGCACCTCCAGGGAATGGGACATTCCCTTTTGGGACCCTACAGCTGACTAAGGGGAACTCAGACTGTGAGCTCCCTACCCGCCAGCCCTCCCAGGTGCTGCTGGCACAGTGATCCCAGGAGAACGGTGCAGACTCAGAGGCTGAGAGACACAGACCCAGCTTGGGCTCCCTGTGGGTGAATTGGGACTGGAACTCCTCTCCCTGGTGGGGATACAGTTTGAACTCTGGGACCCAGAGGTCGGACCTGCAGACCAGATCCCGTGCACCGAGGTCTAGCATTGCCTGGGACACAGAAGGGATATACATGAACAGCCTACTGAGGTGTGTGTGCCTTCAGGGGCAGATCAGCATCCTAGAGGGCAACCCTCCTCCCAAAAGGAAGCCATACGCCCAGCCCAGGTGGCATTCCTGTGCAGGGAACCTCCCGGCCGGCATCACTGTCCGGGGAGGCCTGGTGGCGTGTAGTCTGGCCTGCTGGCAGAGGCCGAGGAGTAGCTTCGGAGTTGGGAAGGGTGGAAAGAAGCGAGGCCCGCTCCAGACTGCAGGTTTCAGACAGCCCCACCCCCACACGCAGACTTTCTGGCTGAGCGGGGCCATTCCAGCCCTGCCCTGACAGCTTTTCCTGGAAGCAGAGAACAGAACTTTGACACCTGCTAACAGCTGGTGGTGCCTGAGGGCAGGCTTACCCAACCCAGCCCCGCCCAGAACAAGAGCTGATAACAGGACACAAAATCAATAGCATAGCCTATTCCTCCAAGCAAGCGCCACCTACTGACAGGGACGGCATCCTGCACAGCCTTTTCATGGCACCCACTGACTCATTATACAGGAAGTGGTCCAATCTCACCCACAGACACCACCTAACGGCTCAGAAACTAAACAAGGTGTGTGAATACCCAAACAAAAACCTAAAGGAAAGAAACAACAACTGATCGACATGGGAAGAAATCAGCGAAGAAACTCAGGAAATATGAAGAACCAAACGGAAAACACACCCCCAAAGAGGAGCACCAGCCCCCTAGAAACGGACACTTTGTGTCTCTGTGTCACATTGTGGTAATTCTTGCTATATTTCAAACTTTTTCATTACTATTACATCTGCCATGGTTATATGTGATTGGTAATATTTGATGCTACTGTGGTAATTATTTTGGGATGCCACAAACTACAACCATATGAGACAACAAACCTAATCAATAAATGTGTATAATCTGACTGCTCCACTGACCAGGCATTCTCCCATCTGTCTCCTCCCTAGGCCTTCATTTTCTCAGAGCTGCAACAATATTGAAATTAGGTCAATTAATGCCCTACAATGACCTCTAAATATTCAAGTAAAAGGAAGAGTCATAAATCTCTCACTTGAAAGAAAAATCTAGAAATGATTAAGCTTACTGAGAAAGGCATATTGAGAGCTGAAATAGGCTGAAATATAGGCCTCTTGCACGAGTTTGCCAAGTTCTGAATGCAAAGAAAAAGTTCTTAGAGGAAATTTACAGTGCTACTCCAGTGAACACATGAATTATAAGAAAGCAAAATAGCCTTATTGCTGATACGGAGAAAGTTTGAGTAGTCTGGATGGATGATCACAACAGCCACATTTCCTTAACCCAAAGCCTAACCCAGAACAAGGACCTAATTCTCTTTGATTCTTTGAAGGCTGAGAGAGGTGTGGAAGCTGCAGAAAGGTTTGAAACTAGTAGAAGTTGCTTCATGAGGTTTAAGGAAAAAAGTCCTTGTCATAACATAGAAGTGCTAAGTAAAGCAGCAAATGCTGATGGAGAAGCTGCAGCAAGTTATTCAGATCTAGTTAAGATAATGGATGAATGTGGCTACCTAAACAATAGATTTCCAATGTAGAAGAAACAGCCTTCTATTGAAAGAAGATGCCCTCTAGTACTAGCTACAGAGGAGTAGTCAATGCCTGCCTGCCTTCAAAGCTTCAGAAGACAGGCTAACACTCTTGTCAAGAGCTAATGCAGATGGTGACTTTAAGTGGAGGTCAATTCTTATTTATCATTCTAAAATTCCTAGGACCCTTAAGAATTATACTAAATTTACTCTCCCTATAAATGGAACAACAAAACCTTGATGGCATTACATATGTTTACAACATGGTTTACTCAATATTTTAAGCCCAGTGTTGAGACCTACTGCTCAGAAAAAAACAATTCCTTTTGAAATATTACTGCTCATTGATAATTTACCTAATCGCCCAAGGGTTCTGATGGAGATGTACAAGGAGATGAATGGTGTTTTCATGGCTGCTAACACAACATCCAGTCTGCAGCCCATAGATAAAGGAGTAATTTTGACTTTCAAGTTTCATTATTTAAGAAATATTTTTTCTTAGTCTATAGCTGTCAAACATAGTGATCCCTCTGATGAATCTGGGAGAAGTAGTTTGGAAACCTTCTAGAAAAGATTTACCATTCTGTATGTCCTTAAAAACATCGATGATTCATGAGAGGAGATCAAAATATTAACATTAACTGATGTTTGCAAGTTGTTGACTCCAGCTTTCATGGATGACTTTGAGAGGTTTAAGAATTCTGTGGAGGAAGTAACTGCGGATGTAGTGAGAATATCAAGAAGACTAGCATTAGATGTGGATATTGAAGATGTGACTGAATTGCTGCAATCTCATGATACAATTTGAATGGATGAGAAGTTGCTTCTTATGGCTGAGCAAAGAAAGTAATCTCTTGAAATATAATTTACTCCTGGTGAAGACACTGTGAACATTCATGGAATAAAAACAAAGGATTTAGAATATTTATAAACTTAGTAGTTAAAGCAAGGACAAGATTTGAGAGAAATGACTCCAATTTTGAAAGAAGTTCTATTGTGGGTCTCATGAGATCAAACAGTATTGCATGCTACATAGTAGTCTTTTGTGAATGGAAGAGTCAACTGATGCAGCAAACTTCCTTGTTGTCTTATTTTAAGAAATTGCCTCAGCCACCACAACCGTTACTACCACTTTAATCAATCAACAACCATCAACTTTGATGCAAGATCCTCCACCAGGAAAATGATTGTGAGTCACTGAGAGCTCAGATGATCATTTACATTTTTTAGCAGTAAAGCATTTTTTAATTAAGGTATGCACATTGTTTTATAGAAATAATATTATAGCACACTTAACAGGTTACAGTAGAGTGTAAATATAACTTATATGCACTGTGAAACAAACAAAAAAATCTGAGTGACTTGCTTTATTACAGTATTCATTTTATTGCAGTACTCTGTAAACAAACCTCCCAATATCTTTGAGGTATGCCTGTACACACACACACACACACACACACACACACACTTTTATCTCTAAAGTAAATGCATCATATCTAATATGTATGTTATCTATAGTTATTTTATATCTTACTATATGTCAAATAGAGTAACAGGGGTCAGCAACCTTTTCTGTAAAGGGCTATTTGTAAATATTTCCAGCTTTAGGGACCATTCTGATTCTGTTACTACTACTCAAATCTGCCATTATAGCACATATTCTGCCACAATACAAAATGTATGGGCATGGCTATGTTGCAATATAATTTATTTATAGTTACTAAAATTTGAATAGTATAAAATTTTACATGTCACAAAATATTACTTTTTAGTGTTTTTTTTCAAATATTTAAAAATTTAAAAGTCATTTTTCATTCATAAGCCATATGCAAACAGGTGGCAATATGTCATATTTGGCTTGTGGTCCATAATTGACCTCATAATATAAATCTCAAAAGGCTGCCCAATCATCACTTAATGCTATTAGGAGCAAAAAGCAGATCTTTTGACCTTAAGACCTTTAAAAATGAATTTTTTTATTGTTTGTACAAAGCAAAATTAAAGAAAATGTAAACTTATTTAAACTGTAGATTATAGGTTCAAAATAATTCAAATTTTGTATTTTGAAAAATGATAGCATTGGTTGAAAATCTCCCATCAAAACAACATAATTTTTTCAAAATATAAACAGGGCACAGCTGAAGCTTATAAGAAAAATTACCGTATATTCCATTTTAGTATTAAAATCTGCATTAATGAATACTCAACATTATCCTCAATACTTGATGTTGATTATGATATATATGTAATAATTATATATCTAGTAGATGCAACTAAAATGGTCTATTAAAATGCATATGGATCAAAACAACCTATTAGTGGTCACAGCACCATAAATGTTGCTCTAAGAGCTTTCCTTCAGATACATGTTTCATACTTCAGATGAGAGGCTATATGGTAGCTATGAACACATTTTCTGATGTTTGAAAAACCTGGCTTAAAATATTAATTTTACCATTAATTTGATGTACTTGGGAATGTTATATGACTTCTCAAGCCTCCTAAGCAAGGCTACTGTTAGAACTAAATGAGATAATGTGCATAATAAAGAGCTTAGCACAGTTCTCACTATATAGAAATAGCTCCATGAATGTTAAATTTTAAATTACTTCATATACCACTGCTAAAACATGCTATTAGTGGTTTTTATATTTCCTTCCTGCCTGCCTTAAGGTGATAAAAATAATAAACTAATGTTGACTGAAATTTTTCCCTTCTGCAAGGAGATCATTAAAAACTGAGACAAACATAACCTCTACTAACTTGAGATAAATTCTTCACTGGCCAACATTATATCTGCCTTCATTTGCCTTTCTTTACTTATATCAAAATAATTTTGGGGGATGCATGTGTTACTAACGTTATCACTGTCAGGAATGATTTATCTTCCAAACATTGCTTAAGAATGATCAGCAACAATTGAACTGTGCAATTTTTTCTTGAAACCAGCTGGACTATCTCTTAATGATACAATTGTTCTAAACTAATTGGGTATCTCCATTACCTCAAAAGATAAAAATACTTGCAATGCCTTATTGTCTTTTTCACAAACAAGAAACTATAAAACTTGTTATGTTCCTTGCTCAACATTTAAATACTGGCATTTGTAATGTTTTGGTGAATTCTTCACAAACTAATAGAACATGTTTATAAAGTGTGTAAGAGGATGGCATTTAATGCATTTACAAAAGTGTTGATTGTGATTATAATATTGTGCTATAATACCATAAATATAAATCCTGATATTTATTTCTAAAATCAGGTACATGAAAGTGGTTATGATTTAGCATACTAGGGTGTCTATTAATAGTGAACAGATGATTGAGCGAAGAACTTGATTTTATTGCCAACTTTGTGACCAACTTACCATATAACTGTCAATTTATCCTACTACTCCTGGTCTCAGTTTTCTCACAATGTATGAGAAGAGTGACGGATCAGGACTATAGTTTTGAAGCTTCTTTCGTAATTCTGTGATAATGACTTTATAACTATCTTTTATATTTTAATGAAGTGTAAAATATTTTGACACCAGCAATCTATTAAACCCTAAATGATGAGGCTTTTTTGAAAATCACTTTTGAGTCTTAACTGTAAAAACTTCATGTATTATACTAATTGGAGAAACAGTATGAAAAATGTCTTGCAATCTTGCACACAGTAAAACCCATTTGACTCAATTTTATTTTGCAGACAGCATTGCACCTAGAAGAGACAGGGATATTGACACACATGCACATATACATATAATTTTAACATATTTTCCCAATGAAGAATTCATGTCAAATGAAATAAGAACTACCGCTATGCAAGAAATACTCAAATGAAGAATAATAGCTAAATTTTAAGTTTTTCTTGGTATGCTGTTTTGAAGTTTAAACATGTCTTGATTTTTTTTTCTAAAAAATAGACATTAGACAGTATGAGCAAAGTCAAAAGTTGAAAATTTGATACTCAAGTACACACGTCCTATATCATTACAACATAGAAGATATAACCATAGAGTCAGTGGAATAGTATTGCCTTGGTTGGCTATAGGGAAATGCTTTGTGAGAAAATTATCAGTTTAACTATATATGGGCAGCTTTGGAAAAGAACCCAGGTGACCCAAAATACTGTTTAAGATAAAACGCTTAACTTTTCTATAAATTTTATCACTCTAATTCACATTTATTCGGATAACATAAGAATTTAGGGTTTAGAGAAATTGAAGATCAATAAATGTGAATATTCAGGGATGACTTCAAGAAAATATGTCTTGAGTTAGACTTTAAAAGATGAATCAAACTTGGAGGCTTGCTAGGTAAGGAGAATCTCATTCTAAGTAAGAGGAACAGCGTGAGCAAAGTCCAAGAAGTGGAAATACTTATGAGACGTGAGGAAGTTTATCTAAACGTAGTGAAGTATTATTAGAGAGAATTTAAAGTTAAGAATACATGGACAAATGGTAAGATTATGGAATACCTTAAAAGTATGCCAAAAGAGGTGGACTTTTTCTACCTGACAATAATGAGAAGTTACAAAATTTTTTAATAGTATAGTGACATGGTTAAAATATTTGAGAAAGATTATCTTTCAACAAGGCACTGAAAAGAGTAGAGAGGGGCGTGGAAGTAGTCAAATCACATAGGATGCTTTGAAATTCAAATTGAACTTTATAAATTTCTATTCCAAAAATGAACTATAGATAAAGATGCAGGAGCAATTAAATATGGCACTGAAACATTTTATAAGTAGATTCATTGCCTAAGGTAATTCATCTTTCAGTTTATTTCAAAATAAAGTTAGCACTCAACCAAACAAAGCAAAATCAATTCAAAGGGTAGACTTCAGATGCTAACACAAAATCATCTACATATATTTAAAACTAACTAGTTGGCTATTAATTAGCATTACACCAGAAACTGTTCAATGAAAGTGTGGCTCAAAGACATTAAGTATTTACTGATCAGTAAATACTTAAAACAGGAATTTATGGGATTTTCTTAATTATTAATAATATAACCTACGAAGTCTCAGATTATGTGAAATATAATTTCTTCACATTTTTATGAATGCAAGAATATTGATATAAATAAAACATATTTTTAATAATTTCAAAAAGAATGTAGAAGTTAAAGGCCCAATGCTCTTTTATTTCCTTCTATAAGTAGGTATGTATTTTTTAAGATTAAAAAAATCTTAAAGGTAAAGATGTTCTGATAAAATATGTACTATCACATTAAACAACATGTTTTTTCATGTGTATAAAGGATACATAATAACAACATTAGAAATACTCTAGAAATATTTTCCAGCTTACTGGACTAACTAAAAAATTAATAATGTAACCACTATTTTTATTAAAAAAAACACATGAAAGGGGTTCTTAGCTCATGTATTTTGGCTCAAAGAGAAATAAAACAAAGCAAAATATCATACAACAAAAGAGCACTTTCTAATAAAGATATTTTTTTCTAATTTGATTGGCATTTTCTTGTAAGAATTCAGCTGGGATTTATATTTAAATTTTACATATCCTTCAGAACATGATTTTAAAACTGAGAAAATAACTTCAAATTAGTATAGTCTCAGATATTTCTTCCAGTATAATCATTAATATGACCACCTCATAGACAAAAACATTAGTCCAATTTCTTACAATAATGATAAATAACTCCTGTTGTTTCTCAGTAAGCATGTATGTGGGTTTAGACAACAAATTATCTAAGATGATAGAATTAAAATCTCTTTGGTCATTATTATAAATGAATTGAATTTTTCCTGTGGCAAAGTGAATTTCTGAAATCACATTAGAAGTCATATATTTCTTCCAAGTATGATTCCTTAAAATGTATTCATGGTATTTGGAAATAGTTAAGCTCATTATTATAAAGGAATAATTTATAAATATTTACAGTTTATCATTAGTTATATATATCAAAAAAACAGACATACAGAGAGAGTAGATAGAAACTGACCTCATTTACTGTGGCATAGTAGCTTTCATGCTTGAACGTGGGTGAATTGTCATTCCTGTCTCTCACCACGATTCGCACTTCATGGTAGATGACAGTGCCCACTTTTTTGTTGATACACTGGACTTGCACAACAATGGAGTGTATGTTCATCGGTGGCTGCAATATAGAAATTGTATCCTTTAAAATACCACTTTCTCATCAAATGCACTTGTTCATTCAATACATTTTTCTGTACTTATTTTTATTATAATAATCTAGAAAACATAGATCATTTTGCACTATTTATTTTAAGGATAAGAAAAGACAATCATAGTCATTATATTGTTCACGTTTATATCTCCATATAAAATTGATTGCAGGTAACATTATGTACACAGAGGATGGCTGACAAATGCTTATATTTGATGGAATGAAGCAAAGTTTATTCCTCCAAAGGTTAAATAATTTTTTGAAAGTTTAATTAATAAATCGTTTGAGAAGAGAGATTGAATAACCCATGTTCATTTATATTTTTGTTAGAATATTATATCTTGATTGCTAATAAAAATTGCATTATTGATAATCAAAAGAAGAAAATCCACAATCTAACAAACCTGACTAACTTGCTCTATATATTTAAATACTTGTTTTGCTAATCTTCTCTTCTATCATCCTATGTTTGTAAATATAGATTTACTATATTTTGGTGTATACGACTAAGAAGCTATGTTATTATATGTGATTTAACAATACTCCATTATAAGTTTATAGCACAACTTGTCTAAGTAGTAATAAAATGAGATGTTTCAGGCTATCAATTTCTGTCATTATAAAGAATACTTCAATACATACTATAGATAAAATGTGCTCACTTGCCTAGTTATTCTTTATGATAATTTCCTTGAAGGAGAAAAGTGTCATCAAAGGGGACTTATTTACTCAAATACCATGGCTAAGAGCTTGTAGAGCTGGGACTCACATCTATATCTTTTGACTCTAGAGTCAGAGTATTAAATGCTACAAATATTTCTTTGTGATTTTTAAAATTTCTTTTGAGCTTGTAAGATTTTCTCTCTAAATTTATCATTTTATTGAAATGACCTATCCTGGCCACTCCACCTTACATACCTTGTCTCCAACATGCCCCTTCCTTTAAACTTTCTATTTGTTTTTCTTTATTGCATTTCTTATTCACTACTTGGCATATTATATGTCTTATATATTTGTTTCAGTTTGTCTCTCTTCACTAGACTAGAAGCTTCATAGAACTTAGGTGTTATTTAGTCATTACTATATCCCTCTATCCTGTACTAGTGCTGTGCCTGGGACAGATGAGTATATACTATCCAGAATCAAACAGTTTGGTTTTCCATTATAATTCCATAAACTACAACCTGTATGATCATGGAAAGGAGCAAAATCTCTCTTTGCTTAGCTCTTTCATGTCTAAAAATGGGGATATAATAGTTATACCAATGTGAATCGTTATAAATATTACATAAGATTATCATATACTGGGTGCATATTAAACATATAATGAATGTAATTTATTTTATTGATAAAAAGCTAAATTTCCAAAACAATGAAAGAAACAAAATCTATAAAATATAAACTAATCATTTTAGATTACAAAATAAATAATTAAATATTTTTATTAAAACCAGTTATAAAATACAGCAATAATCTCTGAAAGCTAGGATATATTCATTAAAAACATGCATGTCACGTTTATAAATAAGAATGCTATAGAAGCTACATCTAAACTGGAGCAAAGCATTGTTTAATCTTAAGTTATTTTATGGCCAAAAAAGAAAAAGACAGTTGAATTTATTTGTATCTGTCTGAATAATGGTACCTAGAAAAAATAATTGAAGGCATTATTGACATATGAAGAAAGGTTTATAGTGAATTTTCACATAGTTCTGTGTTCTAATATCTACCTCGGTTCAGTTTTAATCATTGAAATAAGTGAAGCCATTAAAGTCATGTGCATAAAATCTGTGAATGTCACAGAGTTCAGAAAGTATATAAAACATTTAATGACAAAGACAAAGTTCAAAGTCATCTTAATAAGTCAGAATAGTGGGTTACAAAAATAGTAAATTTTTACAATAACAAATTTAAAATCTCCAATTTGTAATATAAAATAAAATAAATCATTTAAATATAATTAATGTTAAAATACAATTGTGAAATTTTGATAGCTAAAAGCTGATTTTACATGCTCACACTGCTGGAACACTAATGCAAATGTTATATTCATTAATATTATCAGATGCAGAAATAGGTAGATTATAAAAGGCACCATTTTACAGGTGATTAGGAAGTGCAGTTTGAATACTCTGAGAATGTATCATCATAAAATTTGAGGATTTTAAACTAAAGAAGATGAGATTTTCCAGACATCTAAATGGCTGTTATGAAAATATCTATTAGTGGTTCCACAGAGCAGAAAAAATGAATAAAATGTATTATAAAGCATATTTTTCAATATAAGCTTTTTCTTAAACCAAAGTGGCCCAAGATAGAATGGAGTATTCTATAAAGGAAGATTCATTTCTCAGGTATTCAATCTCTTAAAAAAGAAAAAAAAAAAAAAAAAAATAAAGGAAGATTCATCACTGAAAATCTGCAAACTTCAGGAAAAAAGACCATTTTAAAAGACTACCTCTTAGATGTTTCCTGGAAATAATTTGAATGAAATAACCTCCATTTTTAATACCAGATTTAAAGTGTTTGCTTTAATAGTCTTTTAAAGATAGATTCTGCATATTTTAGTTGTAAAGCAAAAACAAAAACATGTACTATTAGTCCTTGGCATACCTGTTGGAAGACAATCAGGTGAGTTATGTTCTTCTAAAGTTATTTATCTTTAGAAGAACATAACTTGAAACAGAGACCTATAAAATCATTCCATCTCAACTTCTAATTCTACTTTGAGTGGTAGCACTGGGACAGAAAGGTCATAATCTTTTTAAATAGAGGATCAAATGGGCTGTGCACTGAACCCCCACTTAGGCCTGCTAAGTACCCATAAATTAGATATAACCAGGTCACCCAGAACTGTTGTCACTCTCAAATTTAGCTCCCTGTGCAACTGTTAGTAGCTTAGCTAGAACTTAGATGGTAATAAATTCAAACCATAATGGATAATGCTGAAGACAAGAATTCCCCGTGGCTAATATATAATGCACATTGCAATTTTGTGTTGGAATAGATTCTGTTCTGCTGTATAAGAAGGTCATAAATATATCAAGTACAGTTCTACTAAATCGATTAGTGAGAGTTTAGGGACTCCAAAATGCTTAAGAATATGTTAAGGAAATGTTGGTTTATCTTTCATGACTGGTGGTAAAAATAAGTCATAGTAATTTTATCTTTTCTGATTTTCTTTAATTGCTTCATTCACGAAACAAAGAAACAAAAAGCTGTGTATAAATAGTGTTGTGGTAATTATTCAGAACAATTACCATTCACATATGCCTAGACATGAAAACTATTCTTTTAATCTAAAAATGAATGCTTAGCACAATACTCTGAATGTATACTTGCATATTTGTGTATCAATGTCCCTGTGTGTATACAGGTTTTGCTATGCATATCAGTAATTATACACGGCAACACTTAATAGTGGTTATCATTGAAAAGTGGGTTTGAGATATGAAGTATTATAAAAGGAGAAACTATGCTAACAAATATGAACAAATTTTGTAGTTAAAAAAACAAAAATATATAATAGAAAATTATCTATGAGTTTCTCAATCACTTAGGATTCAACATACAAAGTAAATTTGTTATAAGGGATTTATTATGTGAAGAGTGCAGATTATAACACACATTTTCAATCTAATGGCATTTTTTTCCTTTTTTTTTTTCTTTTAGAAACTGCATTCTTTCTAAGTCTTGATGTAGGGGGGAAAATGTAACAAACTTGTAAGAATTTATTTTATTTTTCATAAAGTATAGGCAATGTTTATCTATTCCTAACATGAATAAATTGTTTTTTTTTTTTTTTTTTGAGACAGAGTCTCGCTTTGTTGCCCAGGCTAGAGTGAGTGCCGTGGCGTCAGCCTAGCTCACAGCAACCTCAAACTCCTGGGCTCGAGTGATCCTTCTGCCTCAGCCTCCCGGGTAGCTGGGACTACAGGCATGCGCCACCATGCCTGGCTAATTTTTTATATATATATCAGTTGGCCAATTAATTTCTTTCTATTTATAGTAGAGACGGGGTCTCGCTCTTGCTCAGGCTGGTTTCGAACTCCTGACCTTGAGCAATCCGCCCGCCTCGGCCTCCCAAGAGCTAGGATTACAGGCGTGAGCCACAGCGCCCGGCCATGAATAAATTGTTTTTGTCATGATTTTTCTGCCTGTATACTTACTACTTTTACAAAGTAAAGAATCTTCATTATTTCACAAATCATCTGGAAGACAGTGAAAGGAAGTAAGACAGTGTGTTTCAGAAGTTATTTTTAAATAAAGACTCAAAGTTAAAGGAAATCGCTGGCCAGAGTTGTATCTTCTACAAATTAAGTTTCACAATGAATAATAGTATATTTACAGAAGAAATTGCCTAAAAAAAAAATACCAATTTGAAAATATAATTAGGCAGATGTAGATAAATTTGTAGATTTTTCATAATGAGTTATTAAGGACATGCAGTCCTTTTAATTGTAGGTATTTGCTATATGCAAAGTTCAATGTGGGCTGAGATTAATAAGACACAGTCCTTGGACTCTAACAGCAAACTCTGTAAAACTGATATGTGATGAACATAAATAACTATATGATAAGGCAAAAGGATATTAAGGATTATAAATTTTAGAACAAGGAAATTCATACAAGTGTTATCATTAGAAAATTTTTATAAAAATTACTATTTAAGTCATGTCTTAGAAGTAGATAAAATTCAATTGATAGCACTGGATAGTGAATTCAGAACTTTGGTTGGAAAGAATATCAGGAATTCATGCTAAGAAAAAATTAGATTGTTTAGGAAATAACAATTAGCTCAGTTTTTTAGATTATAATCTATATATTTTTAAATAAAAAGAAATTATATAGACGAGTTGCAACTTGAATCTAGGAAACCTCAAGGCCAAAGATAAAACAGTTTGCAATGAATAGCTGTCTCCTGATAAGGTCAGAACTCTGGGGCACTAAATCTAATAGAACAGGTTGAATCAAGAAAGATGGTAGAGAGAACGATTAGATTATCCAAGTGAGAACTAAGAGGACTTGTGCTAAAGTGATGCTGATGGATGCAGATTCAAGATACAATGGGGAGATAAAACTAGCGGACTTAGCAGTTAAATGATTTTTGCTTGGACAGAGAAGTCAACACCTTTGTCTAGCTACCAAATTAGACTCTGAAAGAAAAGAAGTTAAGACGTTTGGTGTAGTCATGAACACAATTTCTCTGTGTTCAAAAGCTTTCAAAATTTTCCCAGAATTTTCAGACAACCAATAAAGAACTGTGTCAGAGTCATATTTTTTTCCTATTATTATTTTAATTATTGATGTTAATATGACCATTATTATTTCATGTCCAATAGTGATTAGAGAATATTAGCAAAGTGAGACAATAATTTTGCATTTCAAAGGTTCTTATGTGATGCTCCTTTATTACTGAGACTTTTCATTTTCCCACCAGACATTGTATTATGGTTGTTTTATCATTTGTGACTTTTGATTTTATATCTTCTCCTTTTTTAAAATATAATTTTAGTAAACAAAAATAAAAGTAAGAAATAAAAATTGATGACCTTTAGGAACAGAGTTACAGACCATACTTGAAAATTGTCAAATATTTTATATTCATATAATCCCATATAAAGTTTTCTAATTAGATACAAATATTTGGGACTTAGGCACTTTTATGCTTTGTTTTTACTTTTGTAAATTTTCCTGAAGATCATTAGTTTATCAGCTTATGTTTTAAAATTTAATGTTAAAAATATTTTTTGTTTATATTGCTTTCTTTTACTTCTATGTGGCCATAATTTTTCAAATGTTCCTATTAAGAGATAGTTTATGGCCTCAGTGAACAAAGAGTAGAAACATGATTTGTAATACTTTCTCTGGCTAATACACTTTTTCCTAGCTACTGCTGAAAAGACAGGAATAACTGCATATGGATCCACCACATGACCACAATCCTCCTTCTCTGGCTATAAGCACTCTTTAGTAGCCATTGCATTGAAACTTTATAGGGAACTGGCATTATGTGAACATAAAAAAGAACTAAAGTCAAGTACAAAATAAGGAAACAGGAGAGCAGGATCATAAGTATTCAAAGGAGTCTGATCTACGGGGAGGAAAATAGAGAATACACACAAAGATAGGTAGAGACTGGCTACCAAACGGTCCAAGACCAACCAGTATTCCTCTGTCCCTGGTAAACTTACAATTTTCCTAAAACCAAATTATTTTTCATTTTTATGGAATTGATACTCTTAATATTCTCCCTCATCATATTTTTTTAAAGTATCATTGTATACCAAAGACTCACTGTAAAATTTTCCACTAAAAAATTTCCAGAGAAGTTTTCCATTAAGAAATATTAAAATGATCATAACATGCAGCATTGGCAGTTATTTGTAGGGTCAAATCCTGATTATTAGCTCTATTTTGCTAATCAGAGCAATTATCTTTTTATTATAATTCATTATATTCATAAAAATAAACAACACAAAGAATTTTGGCAATGATTTAAAGAATTACATTTCCAGCAAATGTCCTATATTTTAAAATAACTACAAATACTTTGGTATTTATTCATAATAAAACAGTTATTTAATAATATAGATTTTATTAAAATGTAGCCTTTGATTGTAAACATCTTTTATATTTAATAAAATTTTAGACACACATATACCTATATATGCACATGTTCATATTACATAATTAATATATATTATGTTAATACTGGGCAGTGTTTTTTTTATAAATGTAGGATATATAAGAAAAATGTGCACTCAACAGTTATTTCAAATGAATTATCTGCCTTTTTAATAGAAAATGTTAACTAAAAGCATAGAGAAGCATATCCAGGGAAAAATCTTATTCTAAATTGATATAATGTTAAAACAACAAAGTAAAGACAGACAACAGCTTTCCAAGTAGACTAAAATCATTTTAAATGTTTAAATGGTATTATTATTGTATATCAAATGATTATTTAGCAATATTGGTGTGGAAGCATTACGTACCATATATCTAGAGGAACATTTAGTAAAATGCATATAACTCACTATCCCAGTAATATAATAAAGGTAAATAAATCTGTCTTTATAAAAAAAAAAAAACTAGACAAGCATACAAAGATATATGTGCAAAAATTTTCACTGCAGCATTTTTGTAATCTTAAAAACTGCAAACATACTAGAGTTTCAAAATAAGGGATTGGTTTAAAAAAATCCCTAATTTATTCATCCAATAAAACATTTTGCAGCTATTATATTAAAAATAATTATATAAACATACATTCATTCACATTGAAATATGTGTATTATAGATTACATGTAAAAAGCAAGGTGAAAGCATAATGTACAATATGATCCAATTTTAATTAATAAGTATTATAAATATATATGTGAACATGCATATGCTTGAAGTAATATGTGGCAGTATAAATACTAAATGTTATTTTTCCTAGATGGTAAAATTACTTTTGTACATATGCTTTTTTAAATTTTTGGACATGTTATCCTAAGCTTATATTATTTTGCAATTAAATGAGATTATAATTTCCAGTTGTGCTCAGATTTGGACTAAAAGCATTGATTTACCTCACTACTTGTCAAGCGCAATGGTCTATGCTTCACACAAAATAGGCACTGGGTTAAGAATTTTCAGGATAAAAAGCCTTCATGCTTTGATAAATGGAGCCCTAAAAGTGCTATGGCAATAGGCAATAATGGCAATATGGCAATAGGAAAACCTGATTCACAAGAAATAAAAAAAATCATAGTTAATAAAGGATATCATAAACTGCACTAAAATAAGAGGCACATTGAGATTTATTAAAAACTCCAAATTTTAGACAAGAAATAGATTAAAGAATCATAGACTCCATAACCTAATATAAAAGGGAACATAAACCCTGAGCAATGATGTGAGATGATTCAGGTTCACTAAACTGAATATCTGACATCTGGATTTCATAAACTGGAAACTTGAGTCATATGTCCCCCCCCCCCCCAGTTTTCCCAGGGTCCTGTACAATTACAGGTTATAATCTCCCACATCCTTTCTCCCTTCTCTGCATTCAAGAAAGGCAGGGGTATAAATAGGTGAGAACAAAGTTACATTAGAGAGCTACTTAAATCCACTAAAGGTTTTCAGCTTTTTCAGAAATGAGACTAGGAACAATTTTAGTAATTTATTTTTTCTTAATAACAAATTACTTATGTCATGCTGCCTGAGAACTACTGGACTGGAACTTGGCTAGGAAACTTTTGCTCAACTGTTCCTTTTTTTGCAACTGTGTAAGTACACTGCCACAGTCTTGTTCTTCAACCAACCCTTACTACTTTTAATAGTAAAAGGTGGGTGTGAATGCATCCACCAAAGTCTGTCTTCAAGCCAACAGCTGAGTGACACTCTAATACTCCGCTGTTGTTGGAGAGAAGTGGATTATAGTCATGCTTGTTCTACTTTACAAAGGTTACTACCTCTTTATTCTTAACACTTTATTCTCTTCTTGTTCAAATATCTGATCCTCTTCCAGGAGATTAAAATGGAAATAACATGGTTATTCCCTTCCCTTCCTTTCTCATTCTTCTTTCAAGGAGTTACAAAAAATAAATGTTGTTGATATACCCAGGAAATAAACTCAAATTATGAAGAAAATTTAACATCATATTAAACACACGTAGATATTTAAAGCATAATAAAGTTACAATACAGGGGCAAAGAAGAAAGAAATTACTAACATCTCTATCCAGAACTCTGCCCGTGCTGTTCAGGAAAAGCATTTGTTTAACAGGATCCAACAACACCCAGTAATCCACGTTGTCCTTTAAAGAGAGTTCTATGGTGGGGTCTGGTCCTCCAGCAGTCCCTTTGATCAACATGTTGTCCACCAGAATTGTACCTGCAAACCAAAGAAAATTATTTGAAAACATATTCTACTCATATATATTCTTTAGCAGAGATAATGCTCTTAAATCCCTGCTAGTTTACAAATCTGTTTTAAAATAAGACATACTCAATTGAGTATCTAGCATAAGATATAATATATTCTTTGTCAAAAAGACAAAAATATCTTCCTTAAACTATTTATAAATGATATTTTGGGGAAGATGAAGGTGGAAGGCAGAGATTCAAACACAGGGGGAATTTCATCATCTATCTCTTGTTTTCATTTAATGACATGAATCTTTCTCTGTCCATCACTTCTCACAGTAGTTATCATTGAATTTTATCCTGAACAAAAGGAAATGCCAGGAATAACAGAGTTTGATATCTCAATTCATTCAGTAAGACTTCTGATATTAAGAGAGATATATCCAGACTAAGAGAGAGGAAGAAAAAGGAAGAGATTTTAAAAAGTAGCTGACTCTCCTACAGTGAGAACTGCTTCTTTTTCTTTTATCTTAAAGAAAATCCATAAAACATAAATCTTAATGTGAAAGACAAAACTAGTCTGTAGATATGCAATAGAAGCCATTCTTCTTTAAGACATGTCTGAGTTACTCCACTAGAACAACACACCGTTCCAATGTAATATTTTGGTGCTTGCTTGCTTTCATATTATTTTTCCAGTAGGATGAATTATAGACAATTTTTGAATAAGAGTTGAAAGAGCATATGTCTCTAATCTTTCCTACTCTGTTAAAGATCCTATGCATTTTACATGTTGAAGGCAAATGGTACCAACGCAACTCAAATTCCATTTTTCCCCCATACAGAAATCAATGATCTCTTTGCCAAATCATAACGCACTCTTGCTTAGAGCAATCATTTTCAAATGATCCATTTTATTAAACTTATAGCATATAGAAGAGTTGTGGCTATGCAAATAAAAATGTACCCTCTTAAAGACACTAGAATAAATGATAAATATCTAGAGAACTCATTGCTTTAGGATAACATACAAGAATGTATAGAGAACCCATAAATATTAATATGAATCTGGCTTGAAGAATATGATGCAAAATGTATCAGTTGCATTTTCTTAAAGCATAAAATTGGCCTAAATGTTATACCACAGAATAATTACAGCAAAAAGAGGGGAGTCTCTTTGGAAGATTTTTCTCAGCAATTTAGCAGTAATAATAATAATTTTCTATGGTATTTCTTTATCATATTATTACTAATGGGCTTTATCTGTCTAGGAAATGTTAGAAGGAAACATCATTCTTTTGTGACACAAACGTAAGTAACATTTAAACATACACAGTCTCTCTCACACACATGCTCTTCTAAATGGCAGAATTTTTTTCCTACTTTTTCATACTCTAGCACATAAAAATGTAAATATTGAATGGACCTGATCTTTCTTAAATGGCAAACAGATAGCCTACAGACAATATACCCCAACTTACAGCTCACATGTTAATGGCATTTTCTTACCTATACATATGTTGAAGAATATATTCAAGGCCCTAGTTACATACCCATTTGCAAATACTTCACATAATTCACCACTTAAAAATTATTTGGTGTGCATTTCAATATGTAATTGAGAAATTAACTTGGCTTTTATTCTCTGATCAAGAAAAAAAAAAAAGAAATGTACAATAGGCAGGTCAACTAACATTAACGCTTACTCCTTGACACAATAGTGCATAATAGCAGCAACAGCAAATTTTTTGATAGTTTACATATATGCCAAGCAGACTCACCATTGAGTTCTCCTTTACAAATCAAATGGTTTATAACCAGAAATGTTTTTAGCTACTATTAAAGTAGTTAATGTATCTAAATTTATATTTTATTTAATAATCTCTTTATTTCTATGGAGAAGATTTAAACATTTTTCTTGTTCTCAGCTCAACCCTACGTTCATCAATGATTGAAACTCAGCAATAGGTATTTCTACTGAAGGTATGCTCAAAGAGCTTTGTGTTTTTTTGGTTTTTTTTTCCCCCACAAGAATACTTCATTCATATTGCCAAAAAATCTCTCAAGATTGTCATGTGCCATGTTGCTTTATACCAAAAGTTTAGAGGAGTGAAGGAAGAAAGCACAGCTAAAGCAGACACAATACAAGGAAATGTGTTTAAAAATGTAAAAATAAATTAACCTAGGTGTTCACTCTGGTTTACCTGGACAACCCTATCCTTCCCCCTCCCCACAGAATAGGTAACATCCAATCTGAGGTTAGCACTGAGACAGAAACTCCTGTCTCTCCACTCCTGTACTGGTGACTATATCTTCCCACAGGTCCTAAGATTTCTAGATTTGGGCATCTGGTGTTCTGAGATAATGTTGAATATGCAGCTAAGCATCAGAATACCCTGGGGGTGTATAGGGAGAATGTGGTCCCTTACTGCCTTTCTTGATTTGTAAGATTCTCTTTTTGCCAAGAGAACTTTTGCTTAACATATTTCATATAATATTTAAAATACATTTCCTTCCCTGACTCTATTTTAAATATAAGGACACAGATAACTTAAAAATAAAAAGATAGGATATATTACACAACACCAATAAGAAAGCTGGATGGCTCTATTAATATCAGCTAGAAGAAGGAATAGTACTAGAGGTAAAGAGACACATTTAATGATAATACAGGGTTGAACAGGTATTGACCCTGAATAGGCCTGTTTATGGAATTGGTGATAGTCAAGATGGGATTCCCTTTACATGTTTTCATCATAACAAAAAAAAAGATGTCAATCAGGAAAAAGGAATTAAATTTTGTTTGACACTCGTATCATAGAATTTAAGAGAGCTCTGGCCCTGGAATTGACAGGCTTAGAATCCAATCCTGGATCCACCACCATTATGCAAAAGCAGATAGATTGTTTAACCTCCTTCGCCCTCAATTTTTCTCTTCCATAAAATCAGTACCAGAGTAGAAAAGGTATTTCTGCAACAACATTATGTGTATGATTTTAAAAAAGACTTGTGTCCTTGTATCTGGAACACTAACAGAAACTAAAATTATTACAACCACAATAAAAATACCGGCAGAGTTAAATATTTAGTAATATTTCAACAAGCATCCCAGTCAATCTTTTACAGCCTTAAATATTGGGTTTGTGCTTTTTCCTTCAAGAAGTAGATATTGAGGTTCATTTACTTCTAAACAGAGATCCTTTTCATCAAAAGTGAAAACTCAGTCCATCACTTACCTTCTTTATTAGTCTATTGTTTTAATTCAGAGAAATAACTTTGTTGTTTCTTTTTTCCATACTTCTAGGTTCCTCAGAGAGATTAACATATTATAAATTATAGGTGTTCGTGTAGCCACTAGTGTAGACTCTACTTGCACTAAAATGTTCCTCGGTAGATTTTCAGTTGTTTCTTTCTTACATAGCCAAATCTTTCTTTTTTAATTGTGAAAAATTATGTCCATATTATATAAAAACATAAATAAAAATTCATAAATAAACAAATAACTGAAAAATAGTTTACAAATCAATTCAACTTCCTCATTTTACCAACTTCATTTCACTACTTATCAATTTTGTACCATGTAATTTACATCAAAGAGGAGCCTTTGGGTTGCTCTAATCAATAAATGAGATAACCCATGTGAAGTGCAGACTGTAGTTCCTGGCATAGGAAAAGGACTAAAAAAAATTAGACTTATGGTTATTGTTGTTAATGTTATTAACTCCATTTTGAAAGGCAAAGCATTTGAGGCTAAAGTAAAATGACTTATTTTTTGTCACAGAAGTCTTTGCAAATTAAGTCTACTGTCATGTCATAAAGCTAGAGTTATCATGTTTGGTCAACACATAAGTGTAGCAAACAGTCTGGAAGACTATATGAATTCAGATCTTTAAAATCCTATATACTCATTATTAGACATTAGAAGGTAGGGAGGGAATGCCTGCTCTAGTCATAACTGTAAATAAGACCTCAATGATCAGGTCCTCCTATGCTACATTCCAACTGATAGATAACCCATCTAGGCCTGCTATCACCAGAGAGTAACTCTCATTCTTTATACTTCCAAACTTAGGACGATCCTGAATTTTCTCACAGAAACTCAAATTAGATTTGATGGCAGGCAAAGGTCTTTCTTATGCAACAAATTCATACTAGTAGTGATCTTTATATTAAATACTTTTTAATCATCCCCAGAGCAGTGTTTGGTTTCATTAGGAACTATACACATAGGCACACACACACACACACACACACACACACACACACACACACACATACACACACACACACACGAATATGCATATACAATCAACCTTCCATACCCATGGGTTCCTGTCTGTGGATTCAACCAACCACAGATTGAAAATATTCAGAAAAAAAAATTGGATAGTTATTGGATAGTTGCATCTGTACTGAACATACATAGGTTTTCTTATATCATTATTTTTAAGCCATAGAGTCTAACAACTTTTTATATAATATTTATGTTGTATTAAGTATTAGTATCTAGACATGATTTAAAGTATAGCCATTCATATCACTTAACTACGGGGATACATTCTTAAAAATGTGTCATTGGGTGATTTTGTCATTGTGCAAACATCATGGAGTATACTGACATACACCTAGATGGTATAGGCTACTAGGCACCTCGGCTACACAGGGGTCCTCAAACTTTTTAAACAGGGGGCCAGTTCACTGTCCCTCAGACCTTTCGAGGGCCGTTGGAGAGTGCAGCGCATATTCCACACATGCGCACTGTGGGCCCCGGACAGGTCGGCTGCTAAGCAGGACAGGCAGCAGCGGCAAAAACACCTGGCAGGCTGGATAAATGTCCTCGGGCGGGCTCCATGTTGCCAGTGGGCGGTAGTTTGAGGATGCCTGTATAGCCTATGAATCCTAGGCTACAAACCTGTATGGCATGTTACTGTACTGAGTACTGTAGGCAGTTGTAGCACAATGCTAAGTATTTGGGTATTTAAACATATCTAAACATAAACAGGGTGCAGTAAAAATATGGTATTGTAATCTTATAGGACCACAGTCATACATGTGGTTTGTCATTGACCAAAACGTGGTTATGCTGTGCATGATGGTACATAGGACGATGCATGTAGATTATATAAAAATATTACAGCATATTATATAAGGGACTTGAGTGTTCCTGGATTTGGGGATCCATGTGGGAGGTAGTCCTGGAATCAATCCTTCATGGATACCAAAAGATGACTGTATATGTGTATTATGAAAATTATATACACACACACACACACACACACACACACACACACACACAGAGTGCTATAAATCATAACTGGATATTAATGTTTTTCCTGGAAAAGTTATTTGTGACTTTAAATAGACAATTGTAACAAAAATGGATTACTCTTTAAAAATGCTGTGGAAGTGGTTGGGAGAGGTCCATTGCCTTTCTAATTAACCTAATTCAATGAAGCTGAGAGAGTAGGTTCTACGGGGAGAGAGAGTAATTGACTGGTTGGGTTCATTCCAAACATTAAAATAAAAAAAAATAAAAATCCTATGCATAGAAACCAGTACTTGATGCTTGTAAAACAATTAATTATTCAAAGGTGAATAAACAATACAGATTGCACAGAATTTCTCCAACAATCTTTCCCCAGGTTAAGCCAACTGGAAGAATGTTCAGCTACATCATATGACCAGAAGCATCCATTGCTTTTTCTTACATGTTACTCCTTGAAAACAAACCAAAACAAACAAACAAACAAACAAACAAAAACAAACAACAAAAGCTCTTAAATGTACATTATTTGATTAAAACAAATTAAAAGATAAAAAGTGAAAATTTAGCTAATATGTAGTTTCCCAGTGAGGGTAAGCAGTAAACATGGCCACTATTTAGTTGGTATTAAAATCTATATTCCAGGATTTTTAGGCCAAAGCATGAATCTTATACTCACATCCTCATCTTTAAAGCTTTCCACAACTTTCCTGGAAGTAGACTCTCCCTTCTTTAATTTCTCATTCTTCTGGGTTTACAATAATTTGAACTGCATTTCAGGTATGTGTATGTGCATATTGTTTCTATATAACTACTTAGAAGTTCTTATATGATAGAAATTATATAATGTATGTTTCTAGCAACTTCATAAAGAAAGAACACATTTTGATTAGGCTAGGTTTAAATGTCAGAAATATATTAACCACATGCAATTCTTGCTACAGATAAAGAAGAGTACCCACCAAGTCAACGGTGGTTAAATAAAAAGTTACAAGTATTAAGAATGTGTTGCTTTTCAAAACTATGTTAGTCCTTAAAATTTAAATTTTATTTACTTCAGAAGAACAAACCATTAAAAATGGGAGGATTTGCTGAAGTATACTTCACTCAAATTTCTTAGGTAACAATATATTTTATTTACTTATTATTTTTCTTCATGATATATGATAGGTGATATACTAGGGTGGAATAGAAATCCAAGTATAAAACTTCAGAGATTTTTTTCTTCTATATTTAGCTTTTTCTTTAGAAACTGATATAAATATCTTAACATTTAGGCAATTGCTGATATCTGTATTCTATTGTGAATAAAGTATTATGTAAATGCATATACATTATGCACTTTGATTTAGAAGTTATATTTATTTTGTTTATCTGTCACTTATCCAACTAAAAATTTAATCATAGAATTTTAGAATTAGGAGAAAATTTAGCATCCCTTCATGTATATATATATATATATATATATATATATATATATATATATATATGGAACATATATAGTTATACAAGTTTGTCTATCATATATATATGTATAAATAAATATATATTATATAATAAATATATATATATAATCCCATATCTGGTATCTCCACATTTCGCTATTCCAGGAGTTAAAATGACCTGACCAAGCTTACCTACTTGGTAAAAGCAGATCCAAAACCAAAGCCTGTTTCTACTGCTTAACAATTTAGATCTCTTTTCCCTACTTCTTGTTAATGCCTTGGAAATATACAAGCTTTCTTAAAAAAATGAACATAAAAATCTTGTTAGCTTTGTTTTCAATTCTTGAGAAACTTACTCAAAAATCCCAAATATGTATATATTAAGTATTTTTGAGTTCTATATCCTATAATTTTCTTGACAAAAGTTCATGGGATTAAAATGGAAATGACTCTAAAGTAAAATATGAGAGAACAATACAATGTAACAACCAATGATTTGATCCTGGAACCAATTCCCCTAGGTCATAGATACAGATGTACATATAGATTTATAGTCTCTAACATAGCCTGACACCCATAAAAAGGGATAGCAAGCAATAAGGATGGTCCGAGAAAATTGCAGGTCAAACTGGGATTATCAGTTTAACAAGTGAACATACTGATCTAGAGTTCCTTGGAACAACCATGGTACCTCCTTTCAACTGTGGCAGAGAGAAGAATGCTGAACACAGACGCTGGATCTTGAGTTTAGAAAAGCTGCAAAGTTTGTTTGATGCCTGCCTCCTGGATCTATGACTTTATGGCTTGTATGATTTTCTTCGAGTGTGGGTGAGACCTGTGAATTGCTTCTACTCAAAAGAAAAGTCCATGTTTCCAATTTCCATGTAAGTGATTATGTGGTTACATATAACATGACATTCTAATGACATCTTTTTGGCACTCTCTCCCTCTCTCTTTCCCTTGCTGGCTTTGACAAAGCAATGAGCCATGATGGGAGGCCCACATAGTGGGAACTGTGGGCAGTCTTTAGAAGCTGAGTGTAGCTTTCAGCTGATAAACAGCAAGAACCTAAAGACTTTAGTCCTAAAACCACAAGGAACAGGACACAACACAGAACGCAACAATCTGTGTTGTGTTCTGAGTCCACAAGGAAAGCACAATAACCTGAGTGAGCTTGGAAGCCAATACTTCCCTAGTCAAGCCTCAGATGAGACTGTAGCCCTGACAACTCCTTGATTACACTCTTGTGAGATCCTAAGCAGTAGACCTGGGTATGATCTGCCTGGACTCTTGACTCAAAGAAACTACGAAATAATACATGTGCTCATTTAAGCCACTAAGTTTGGATAATATTGTTATGTAAGCAATAGATAATTAATATAGGGTTTAATGTCAAAAGATCCATGTTTAAAATCTTGGCCACATTATTTACTAAGTATGTGATCTTAGTCAAGTTCCACAGATTCTTATAATCAGCAATATAGGTTATTATGAGGAATACATAAAGTCATGTATATTAGCAGAACACACAATTACTCAATGAATAATACTTCTTATCTCACAGTTACTGGGAGTTTATGCAGATGTAAACATATAAAGTGGTTATACATTATTTTTAATTAAATTGGGAACATCTTCCACAATACTTCCAAAATATAATAATACTTTCTTTACAACTGAGATAAAAGAAACACCGAACATACATAAAAGCCAATAGGAAAAAAAAACAAAACATGCACATGAAAAACAGAAAACAAAAGAAGAGGACAACAGTTTATTCACCATTATCATTTAGAATTTGTCATGAAGAAAAAGGCTATTTCTTGATAGCAAAAACAAAAGTGTACAAGATAACAAAACTAGTACAACCTCTGTGGAAAGTAATATGGAGATACCTCAAACAGCTACAAGAGGAACTACCATTTGACCCAGCAATCCCATTACTGGGCATCTACCCAAACGAACAAAAGACATTATATAAAAAAGACATCTACACTAGAATGGTTATAGCAGCACAACTCACAACTGCAGAGATGTGAAACAACACAAGTGCCCATCAATACAAGAGTGGATTAATAAAATGTGGTATATGTATACCATGGAGTTCTACTCAGCCACAAAAAATATTGGGGATCTGGCACCTCTTGCATTATCCTAGATAGAGCTAGAGTCCATTCTATTAAGTGAAGTATCACAAGAATGGAAAAACAAGCACTACATGTACCCACCATCAAATTGGTATTAACTGATCAACTTATGTGCACATATGGGAATAACATTCATCAGCCATTGGGCAGATGGGAGGGGGGAGGAGAGAATGGGTATATTCACACCTAATGGGTGCAGTGTACACTGTCTGGGGGATGGACACACTTGAAGCTGTGACATGGGTGGGACCAAGTAATATACATAATCCAAACATTTTACCCCCATATTATGCAGAAATAAAAAAAATTAAAAAAAATAAGTTGAATTTACGATCATATATGATCGTAAATTAAAATATATGATTTTGATATTAAGCATACCACTTAAATGCATTTAATATTAGCTAAAACCCAAGCAATGTTCCATGCACAAACATCTCACATATTCAAACAATAAGTACAAGCACCTAATTTATTGTAGGACCACAAAAACAGTTATATAAGAAAAAGGAGATGTTAGTAAGAAACGGGGGTGGAATTAATAGTGAGTAATGAAACAATGAATATATCTTCCAAAAACTTTACTCATTTTCTATATTTTTGAGTTTCTGGGATTATTCAAATCCAGGTTTATATTCTAGGCAGAAAAATAAGTAATGTCTTAGTCCTCCCTCATTTCTGCTCTGATTTCAGATTTAGTTTGTGATGTAATATATTTAAAATATTTTACTCCATAGACCAATTTATACAATAGCAATGTGGTTTTCCAGTCCTCTAGGACTGCAGACCTCAACCCCCACATCCAAGGATGGGTACTATCTGTAGCCTCTTAGGAACCAGGCCCCATCATGACCCAAGCTCCCCCTTCCCACCCAGCCCCAGTCCATGGAAAAATTGTCTTTCCTGAACCTTAGGGACCACACCACACAGCAGTAGGTGAATGGGGGCTGAAGATTTGAAGCTTCATCTGTATTTACAGCTGCTCTCCATTGCTCCCATCACTGCCTGAACTCTACCTCCCCACTCCTCCCCCACCCCATCTGTGGAAAAACTATCTTCCATGAAACCAGTCCCTGGTGCCAAAAAGTTTGGGGACCACTGCCCTAGGAGAATTCTGTGTGGTCCTACCTCTAAAGTTAAATCTGTTTTCTTACCTCTAAAATAACTCAAATAAAGAAATTCCATAACAATAGGGCAAAGTTATTGAATAAGGAATCAGAATAAAGGTCAAAACATGAGGATCTTATTACTAGACTAAATGACAATTAGAAATACATTACAGAAAAATGCTTTACTTCTATAGGCAATGTGCTTCTGGAAACAATTAATTGGAGGACATATTGAATGGCCATTATGTGTTCCAGCCTTGTTTCTTTATATAAAAGTGGACATGTATTAATACAATAAATTCTTACATTTTTCTATCACAGTGTCTGTAATAGAAAAATGAATAAGTTTAAGCTTGATAATTAAAAAGCCACAAATGTACTCAAGTGTTAAAAGGTTTTGATAGGCTTATCATATGAGAAGCTGAACCAGCTAAACAAATTTAATTTAATGTACTTTCTAACTACAAATGAAATAAACTTTTTAAGTCTTATCCCTTTCCATGGTATAGGTAATTGCCCTTTTAAAAAATCAAATAAATAAACCAAACTAAATTAAATAAGCTTCTTTCAGATATTTTTAAAAGGTCATTTAATTCACTTGGTCTTTAACATGATGAAATTCACATAAAAGCATTTTATGCATTGAATAAGTTATTTTAAAGTCTGATACAGTGCATTTCTTTCAGAAATATTTTCTAGTTTTCATTATACAAGTCTTTCACCTTTCAGTTTAAAGGAATTCCTAAGTATTTTACTCTTTTGGATGCTATTGTAAATGGAATTATTCTCTTAATTTTCTTTTTGGAATGTTCATCTTAAGGTATAGAAGTGAAATTGATTTATGTGTATTGATTTTTTTATCCTGCTAGTTTGCTGGATTCAGCTGGTACTTCTAATAGTTTGTGTGTGTATGTGTGTAGAATCTTTAGGGTTTTCTACCTACAGTGCATTTAGGAAAGAGGAAGTTTGTTCAACTTTATCCAATTTTGATCAAAGATTTTATCCAAGAAGATTTTATCACCTTTATCAACTTTATAAGATTTTAATCTGATATTAATCAGAGACTTCCCTGAAAGTGATTGTATACTTTCTACATATAACTTATAACCACTATAAATAAGGCATTAATATTGAGAATATATAGAAAACTCCTAAAATTCAAAACAAGAAAACAAATAATCTGATGCAAAAGTGGGTAAAATACTTGGATAGATATTTCTTTAAGAAAGAAATACAAATGGCTAATAAACACAATAAAGATGCTGAATATTACTAACCATTAGGGAAATACAAATTCAAACTACATTGAGATGGCACCTCACACTCATTAGAACGGCTCCTACCTAAAATAAATAAATAAATACAGAAAATGTTGGCAAGGATGTAGATAAATTGAAATCTTGTGCACTGCTGGTGGAAAGATAAAAATGGTATAGCCCAAAATTTCAGTTAGATAGGAGAAATAAGTTCAAGAGATCTATTGTACATCATCATGTCAACAGTTAATAACAATATATTTTACACTTGAATGTTGCTAAGAGAGTAGGTTTTAACTGTTCTCTGCATAATAAAATAGTATGTGAGGTAATACAGATGTTAGTTAGCTTAATTTAGCCATTCCACAATGTATACATGTATCAAAACATCATGTTGTACAATATATATATATATAAAACTTCTCTTTGTTAATTAAAAATAAATAAATCACAATATCATCATAGAAAACAGTATGATGTGTCCTCCAAATATTAAAAATAACATTACTGTATAATCTAGCAATTCCATTTCTGGAATACTCAAAAGACTTGAAAGCAGGGTCTGCAATAGGTATTTATACACTCATGTTCACAGCAGCATCATTCACAATAGCTAAAACATGGAATCAACTCAAGCACCTATCAATGGATAAATGGATTAAAAAATGTGGTATATACATACATGGAATATTGTTCAGCCTTGAAAAGGAAGGAAATTCTGACACTAACTACATTGACAAAACTTGAGTTCATTATGCTAAGTTAAATAAGTTAGCCACAAAAAGACAAATAGTGTGTAATTCCACTTAGATGAGTTATTTAAAGTAGTCAAAATGGTAAGAGAAAGAAAGTCAAATAGTGGTTTCCATATACTTTACAGGAGGGGGTAATGTAGAGTTATTGTTTAATGGGTTCAAAGTTTTAGTTTTGAAAGTTGAAAAGAGTTCTGGAGATGGATGGTGATGGTGGTTACACAACAATATAAATATACTTATCACCACTGAACTGTACACAGTTAGAAATGTTTAAGATAATAAATTGTATGCTATGAGTATTTTATCCCAATAAAATTAACAAAAAGATGTTAGCTAAATAAACATCCCCATGAAAGACTTAAAAAATAAATGTTTGCATTTTCTCTGAATTTTATTTTATTTTGGACTATATTTTGCAAATGATCCTCATAATATTACACTGTAACATGGTCTCTCTACACCAATGTAGCCCTCAAACACTCAAGCTGGTCTTCTCTCTGTTTACCAAGATGGGTCCACTGGTCATGCACTTAATTGTCAAGGTAAATTGCTACAAACATTTATAATGGTTAAATTATAATTACTGTACTAAACTCATTGTAGAACAACAAAAAACACAGATCTTCACATGCTTTCCTTACACACTTCAAACCGACTTGCATCTGTTATATCAGGGCATAAAACAGGGTAGACACAAATAAAAAACAGATTTGGAAAATCAAATATAAGAGAAAATTTGGTCTCTTCACATATGGAATGCCATCAGCTACCATACCATTAAACTCCCTAAAGATTAGCCACTACTAATGTTCTTCATACAAGAAAGCATAATAAAAGAAGAGGCAAGGCAGGGCTAGACTGAGATGGTCGAGAGGCCTAAATTGGTAATCACAGAAGCCTTCTTTCATCACTTTTATCTTTATCTTCTCTAAGCAGTTCAGCTGAATGGAATTCTTTATATGGTAGGTTGACCCAAAACTCTGTTCATGTATGATCTGTGTCCTTGGTGGTCTTATATTTAGTGGCTTGCCATAGTTTTCCATTGTTCAGGACTATGGGGCAAGGAAGTACTAAGGGACATCTTGGTCAATATCCTAGGTTTACACCCAGTAGTCTGGCCTCACTTGTCCTTATTGTATTTAACTAATGTCATCAGGAAAAATTATTTCCACAAGTACAGAAAGTCTTGTCTCTGTCCAGATTTTTAGAAGCATGAAAACTTCAAAAATGGCCAGAGGATGATCTGAGTTTCCAATTAATCAGAACCATAACTGAATTTCCTTGTGAAAGCATTCATCCTTAGGTCCTAGAATTCAAATCCCTCCTAGATGAAAGTCTCAGAGAAGAAGCAAAAATTCTTCATGCAGATTATTAGGTAATATAGTAAGAGATGTCATTTTCATTTTCACTACATGGTTCCCAGTCTCTGCTATATCATGTCATCTTTTGCATAGCTTCTAGCATAGCATAGCTTCTAGCTATGCAAGAGATGGCATGATATAGTGATCTCTAATTTAAGGCATACACCATATAAAGTAAAAGAACAACCAAAGCTTACAGAATATCATCTCCTAGCTAGCCCTGATGTCTGAATTCAGCAGCATAGGTCACTAACCTCTCATAGTAACTGCTTCTGAGTGATGGGGTATTGTAGTAACACAATTGGATTATTCTGGGGATGGGAACACTGTGTTTCTTTGCCTTAAAACAAAATCACCTGGTTGGAAATAAGGTTTAATGGCCACCATACAATAGTAAAAAGAATTAGAAAAGGCATTCTATGAGCATACGTATATTGGTTCAGGAAGACACTCTCTAGAGACAGCTAACACAAATCCACACTGAATAATATCACCCCTGTAGGGACAATGTACTGTCTCAATGATTAAAGAGGGTTTAATGCCACTAGATAGCCAGCTCGTTCCCCTGGGGAATGACATCATATTAGGGATTCAGATTGAGCCTCTTCTGCTGGCAAATTGAGTCTTTAGTAACAGAGGTAGCCAGATCAACCTTACTAAGTCTATCTTGTTGAGCCCACATATTAATCCCCCTCCTACCACTGCAATCACTTTGTACATGGGGTCATTTCTTTATTCCTATTGAGATCAGGAAACCCAATCCATTACTGCATCCCTCACTGCCATTCCTAATCTACAGAGAACAATATGTAGGGCTTTCTATGGAAGCTGGATGCTCCCTTTACCAATATATTTTTTATTTGTTACAGTGTATCCCCTCTGGGAACCCTCGAAGGCTATGGATAAAGGGTGGCTTACCAAATTACACATAGGAATAAATTCATTACATATTTCCATCACTCTGAGCCTTTAAATTCCTTTAAAGTAGTGCTTCTCAACTCTAATGTGCACATGAATCACCTAGGGATCTTGTTAGAATTATAAATTCTGATTTAGTAGATATGGAATGGGACCTCCTAGTTTGATGGCTGACACTGCTTGTCTGTATATGTCATTTTACATAACTACGCTTTATTGCAATGTCTACCAAAGTATGGTCCTTAGAAGTATCAACTTCACATGATATCTTGTTAGGACTCTATTTGTGGCTGCATCCTTGAGTAGTGCATTAGGAACTCAGAGGATAGCATTCAGCAATCTGGGTTTTAACAAGCCAGCTATATAATTCTGATGCTTGATGAAGTTTGAAAACATTGTTTTATAGAATCCTATGGAAGTTCAGACATTGTGACCTCATTAACTATAAGCTCTTGTTGAGACCTGGGTTCAACTAGCTGATCCAGCAGACTATTAACACCACTTTTCCATGTGCTAGCCAACACATCACACCCTGATTCCAGGGTGAATGCACTCATGAAAAATATTTCAGCCCAAGCACATTTTATGTTTCATTGTCTGTTCTCTAACATCTTTAGAATTCACTCAAAGACATGCTCTCTAGTTAACTGTCAATAGAGTTTGGCAAACTCTGTATCTATTTTGGAGTATAGGCTATTTTGTTTTTGAAAGGATCTCAGATTTCTGTCTGGACAGGGAGCTAACATTTCCTATGGGCCTAGAGGCAATGAGAGTTGGTAGAAGCATATCATGGGAAGGATTCTCATCCACTCCTGAGGAAACTGTCCAAGTACAGTTACTGTACGGTTATTAGGCAGGGGAGGGCTGACTACCTGGGAGCTAAAAAAACAGGGAAAGTCTATGATTATTCCAAGAAAGATTTATGGAATTCAGATGATCAATGATCTCAGCCTCATCGTTTTTCCATTTTATGTCTCAACATCTCTCTTTTTCCCAGTGCCATTTCTTTGGCTCAACAAAATCCAAGGAGTTGAGAATTCAAGTGGTTCTGCATCTCTGCAACATTCTAGTTATGAAAAGACATGGGACTTCTTCAAAGCTGCCACAGAATCTTCTGGTTCTCCATGTGTGTTCTTATCGTATTTCATAGTTGCTAATTTCACATTTTTCCCTATGTACATTTCCTAGGGTTGTCAGGAGAAAACAAATATAGTAACAATTACTACTACTATCATAGTTACTAAATGTTTTAGTCACTGGATCTTCCAATATTCTACATCTGCACTTCATCACATGCCACCACAGGTGCTAATTTGTGTAACTGTGCTGCTGCATGTGGCATGGATTAGTCATATGCCATTTGGATCCCCCATAGCCAAGAAACCAGGTTGTCCCTGGATCTTTAATTATATGCACAATCCAATCCAAGAATCACATTTTGCGGGGTTTTTTTTTTTTTTTTTTTTCCACTTGGAGGCAATTCAAGCACCAATTACTGTATAAGTTTGTGTATCAACAAGAAAAATCACTCCTAAATTAGGATAATCTAATGTGGGTTTTGTAAAGGAATACTTAATGGAGACATGAGTAGGGTATAGGGAAACTGTAAGGAATAATGTTATACATTGGAAAAACAAAGGATACCACATAATCCCAAGGGAAAATGTCATGTAACAAGAGCCAGATGTAGGGAAGAAGGCAGCCAGTTTGGGAAGAACCTAGGCAATACATTCCTGGATCCAACTTTCCTCCCTCCCTTCATCATCTCTTTGTTCTGACTATTTATAAAAGCACATAGAAATCCAGAGGGCTAAGAGCTCTTATGATATAATCTATACAGCCCTGGGCAAGTGGAGAATGGACATAAAGGGCAAATGGACATATCTGCACATTGATCTACCTGATATCCAGACTGTCTCTCTTCACTTGGTTTTGTTGAGACAATCGAAGGTAGTGGATCATGGAACATAGATTGATGGAAATGAGGAGACATTTAGGAGAAATGAGGAGAAAGCAAGGGCCATATAGTTTAAGGCATGGTAAAGTTTTGGCATTTAACATCATTTAGTTGTAGTTTCCTTTATGTTTCTGTGTAAAAATCAGCTCTTAGTTATCTAATTTTCACTATAATGTAGGTACTTTGTTTTCATCTCTCTCTATCCCTGGCTGCCTTCTTCCCTACATCTGGCTCTTGTTACATGACATTTTCCCTTGGGATTATGTGGTATCCTTTGTTTTTCCAATGTATAACATTATTCCTTACAGTTTCCCTATACCCTACTCATGTCTCCATTAAGTATCCCTTTACTAAACCCACATTAGATTATCTATTCAATGTCAGAACTGAATACACATCTCAAAACCTAGCTTAAGAAAAACAAGTTTATTAGTATTTTTCCTCCTATTGAAAGTAACCAATGATTATGCTTATGTGCTTAAATCATATTGACAGCATGTGTCACATTATATAATTCTACTATATTTTGCTCTATTATGTCATAAACATCAAACATCTCATGAGATTATTTTATAAGAATATACAGTATTCCATTTAACAGTGCTGCTATCCAATTTTTAAAATTAGAAAACAACTCATAGGCTATGACTATAACAGTATCTTTGTTCCCCCATGAATGTCATTGAAAGTCTTCACTTGACTGACTGTTAGACCCACTATAGAATAGGACAATGATCTCAGAAGTCTGTAGGCTGATCTTCTGAAGAATAAGTTAACTATAACCTACTTCAGACCAAATTAGTTTGGCTGGTCACATGTACCATACTCCTCTCCTAAGGACACCCCTTCTCTCAGCTCTAAATAAATCCCTATACAACTTCATTATACAGCTCCCAATAAAGGTCCCTTGCTGATGAAAAAAAAAAAAAAAAGATTCAATGAAAACACATTCAAAACAGAAGTCCCATTATATGTCATGATTATTGATATGGTTTGGATGTTGGTTCCCTCTAAATCTCAAGTTGAAATTTGTTCCCAGTGTTGGAGGTGGGGCCTGGTGGGAGGTGTTTGGGTCATGGGGGCAGATCCCTCATGGCTCGGTGCCCTCCCCATGATGAGTGAGTTCTTGCATTATTAGTTCACGCCAAAGCTGGTTATTTAAAGGAGCCTGGCACCATCTCCCCCCTGGAACCATCTTGCTCCTTCTCTCACCATGTGACATGCCTGCTCCTTCTTCACCTTCTGCCTTGGTTGGAAGCTCCCTGAAGCCCTCACCAGAAGCAGATGCTGGTGCCATACTAATATAGTCTGCAGAACACTGAGCCAAATCCACCTCTTTTCTTTACAAATTACCTAGTCTCAGGTATTCCTTTATAGCAATGTAAAATGGACTAACTCAGTTGTGTTAGTCAATGAAAAATTTTCTCTTCATGGAAAAACTGATCAAAAAAATTGCTTGTGTGCCCTCTATTCTCTCACCATACATACTTTTGAACATATCCCAGTTAGGCTTTCATCCCAATGTCCCACTGAAAAAGCAATTGTCTAAGTTACTAATGACCTCCATGATGTTAAATTCTGTATTTAGTTCTCAGTCCTCAGTTTACTTGCTCTATCAATAATGTTTCATATGGTTGATCACTCTTTCCTGCATCTACCTCTATTCACTTACCTTTCAGAATTCCACGCTCTCCTTGTTTCTGCCTCATTATTTGCTCCTTCTAGGTCTCCTTTTCTCTTTCACCCTTGTCTCTATGACATTTTTTTCATGTGCTCTTTCTTTTTGATTGTTGTATTCAGTACCATCTATACTCTTAACTTATGACTCTCAAATTTAAAATCTCTAGTCCAGATCTCTTTCCTGGATTGAAAACCCACATCCTAACTGCCTCCTCCACATCTCCACTCATATATCTAACAAGTAAGTCAAATTGAGATCTACTCAAAATGAGCTCTGCATCTTTACATGTACTTCTGTGTCTGTTCTTTGTGTTGTTTTTCTCATATCAGCTAAAAGAAGCTCCGTTTTTCCAGACTTTCGAGTCATGAATTGTATTAGTCAACACTGACTTACTTTCTTTCATGCCCCATATCCAGCTCCACATGCATATTCATTCTGTATATAATAGGAGAAAATCCTATTACATAGAGAATGTATCCAGAATTGGATCCTTTCTGTATACTTTTATTGTTATTAACTTGATACATGTCAACATTATCTTTTGCTTGGATTATTGCAAAAAATTCCTAAATGATCTTCCTGGTTTAGACCTTACCATGCTTCAGTCCATTTTCAACACAACAGCTAGAATTAGTTTTCTAAAACACAAGTCAGCTCAGAACTCTCTCTAATGGCCCCCAATCTCCCAAAAAGTAAAAGTGAAATCTTTATACTGTTCTAAAATGCCTGGCATGATTTAGTTCTTTTAGCCACCAGCCAACAGCTATTTCTCCAACACACCATGCTCTCTCTCAACGTAGCACTTTGCCTTGTGTCCTATTTGTAGAACCTCCTTCCCCAGAGAGACATGAGGCTTATTCCTTTGTCACCTTTTGGCTTGCACTCCAACAAACCTTTCCCAATGAAGCCTTCCCTAACAATTCTATTTGATGACCTAACATGTCATATACAATGTACTGATTTATATTTTTCCACTCCCTCCAACATGTTCTCCCCCTACTCCCAGTGAACACCTCCTAGATTAATTCCTGTATAATTTATTTTAAAAAAACTCTCTTAAATAATAGATTTATTCTAAATTTATGGACATTTTGAAATTTGTGGCTGGAAATATATCTTTCTTTACTGGCTGTTATAAAGCTTGGATTTAGAAGCACCTCTCACCATTAATGGGTACGTGTGTTATCTTAATATGCATTTTAGCCTCAGATATTACTGCATGGTATCCCCATCTTTATTTTCTTCCTTCCATTCAGATTGCATTTATGATATTATATAATATCATATATAGATAAAATCATGCAGAAGAAGAAATGTGATATAAATACATGAATACAATTGGACATATGGATTGCTTCTTCTTGTTTTGTTGTTGTTGGGGCTATAGCAGTAAATATCTAATTAGCTTTTTCAAAAAAGCAAAATTATAATAAGTATGAAGTAATAAAAAGAGATTCTCACAGACTGTTATGTATGTTATGTATCATACAGTCTCACAGACTGTTATGTATCAAAGTCATCTTATTTTACCTACTCTGAGAATTAGAAGTTAGTATAATAAGGTACAGTTCGTAACTGTCCAATGGTCACTATTAGAAATGTCCTCCTATTATAACGTCCAGGTGCAGCAAGAAATATTTATGTATTAAAACATATCAGCTTTCTCTGTAACTGAACAATTTTATTCTTACCTTCAGAATGAAGAGAAATCTTGCACATGAACATCATAAGGAATATATATGAGTATGTATGTTTGTGTGCAAGTATAAGGAAAAACCTCATCTCTGAGATTTCAGAAAAATAAGCATATGCACATATGCACTCACATGTATTATTAGAAGCACATTATATGCACAAATTGATTTTTTCTGTTGGAATATATAATTTAATAATGGGATAAATTTAACAATGTGTAATGCTTCTCTCCCATATCTTTATAGTTATCCAGAAACAGCCATTTAATACAACATGATGCAATATTCATGGAATCATTTGGGCGTCTGGCACAGCATTTAGCAATCAAAGAGTCCTATTCTCAAACTGTGAACTTGAGCCTCAGGAATAAGGAACAGTTCCTTTTCATGTGGCTGTAACTTAAATACAAAGCTCGGGTTTTCTCCTTTTGAAGAAACTTGTCTTCAAGGAATGGAAACAAAAAGCTGATATGCACAGCAGGGTGTATTAGTAGGGATGCAACTGTATTAGCTAGCAGACACGACAGTTGAAAAGAAGAGGTCCTAACAGTGTTTGAAACTGTAGTTCCTGATGTTTATTCTTAGGCTGAGTTACTAGGTGTGATACTCCTGTGTCCTTCCACCAGATTCTCATTTTAACTTAAACATATTTGTGTCTATATAAGCCAAAGGAAATATTTTAATGTTTATGAAATAATTATTAAAAATTACTTTTTTCTAATGTACATTAAGCTAGGGGTTATCTATTTGTAAGTATGTTCATCAAATCTATTTGAAAGTTTATTTGTATACTGTTACATGTTAATTGGCAATTAGATGAGGAAAAAATCAGTTAAGATGAATGATAGAAGTTAAATACTAAACCATGTTGCCATTTTTCCATTAGCTTTATTTATAGGAGGAACACAAAGGATTCAGGAAATAGTAAGTAAAAGATGCTACCCAAGACTGTGGGTAATTTATGTTCCTTACCCTCAGGCTAAGCGCATCTTAACTGAACAATGATTTCAATATAGCAGAGGACTAGAAGACCATGGATGTTAGGAATTTCTTCTACATGTTAAATGTTTTTTGCTTCTTTTGATTGGCTTTGGGGTTATTCAATGAAAATTATTCTCATATTATTAGTACTCTTAAATTCTACATATTTTCCTCACCTACTGTGTTTTCTTGAGATTTGAGATATGGGTAAATACACTTCTGTCATTTCAATCTCAGAGTTCATTGCTAGAACTCTGGACCCTGTGGCCTTTATTCTATTCTATTTTATTCTTACATTTCTACTTTTTTACTTTCTACTTTTTTTTACTTTTGAGCTAATAAACTCACCCAATAATGTAAAACTATAATGTCAAAAATACAGAATTCCTTCTACCCAAGCCTTAAGCCTATATGTGAACATCAAATATTTTAAGTATACCACACTAACAGGATACATGTGTCAAAACTGACATATAGACAAGCACACATACACACAGAGAAAAAATATACACATGTATACATACACACACACACACACACACACAGAGTGAGAGAGAGAGAGAATGCTGACAAATGAAGAAACCTAAACTTCTTAACATAGCAAAGAGTATTGTGAAATGTGAATGTCAGCATGGATGGCAATGTGACTGAGAAAAACATGAAAAGACATGAATGGATTTTTCATTCCCTCAACATAATAGAAAGTATTCATGAAAATGTTATCAGTCTCACTGTTCCCTCTAAAATTTTCACTGGCAGAACTGTTATCTTGTCAAGGAGGAAACATCAGCTGGGTAAAAATTCAGGTACATTTTGCTCTGCATGAACTTAACTACTTTATAAAAATCTTACTCTTCTCTTGTTCTGTAATCTCACATGTTTCCTAAATTGACTTAAAAAAAAAAAAAAGAAAAATTACACATATGATACTAAGATGCTTTTCTTGCTCCTTTGTCCTTATACAAAATAATGAGATATCAATCAAAATTTTGCATTTTTGCAAAAAGGAAAGCTGTTACTCCAGCCAGAGTACAATTAAGGGAAGTGCATCAAAACTTTTATTCTCAATACGTGACTGAAATTCTTAATATTATTTTTAAGTTCTAAGAGCATTTTAATTAATAATTTAAGATGTTTGGATCTTTTCCATTTGAATTTAGATTCAAGCACTCTAGAAGCCTGTTTTAGTCTCTGTATTTAAAATCTCTATAAAAATCTATATAAAACCAGCCTCACTACATGTAAGCTGTCAGCAAACTCTCTGCCCTAGACGCACCAGAGCTATGAAGTCAAGTACCTTTCTGGCTAATGATAGTTAATAAAGTTGTTGAATAGGACAATACAACGATATCTCTAATTGTTATATTATAGAGATTGAAATGATTATCATCTGAACTACTGTGTTGGGTGGCAAACCTTCCCCCCACCAAGGAAGATTTTTGGCAAAATACACATCTATCACCAGGAGATACCATTAAGTTCTTAGCACCTACCAAATCATTTATGAGGTGATAGACTCAAAATATGATGGTCTCCATGAAAAGTAGTGAAACAGTAAGAACTGAATGATATGAAACATAGAACATGAATATAAGACTTGGAAGTGAATGCCAGAAGGAAAAGATATAAAAAAAGATAACAACTCATTGGTATTTTCTTATCAAAATACCTTGGAACAATATTTTATCTACTATTTGTGATCCACACAAGTGCACCTTTCTTTGTCAAGTTTTGCCTTGTATTTTTAGTATAAAGAGTCCCCTTACTTCTTTGATAAAAAGACACAAATAATACATCAGCATAATTCTTAAGGCTCTTATTATAGACAACCCTGTAGCTATTGATGCATATGTCATTTCTATTTCTGGGCTGACCAACTTTGATGGGCAAAGCTGTTCTAAAATATGCTTTTGTATCCCTCATATCACCTAGTATTACACTGTTAAAATATGGTTTAAAGCATGTTCTAGAATGGGAAAAAGAAAGAAGGAAAAAAGGAAAGGAAGAAAGAGAGAAGTACATAGAGGGAAGAAAGAGAGGAAAAAAGAAAGAAAATGAAAATATGAGTAACTTAAGTCTATAAATTATCTACAATAAGGCTCTGAAATAGGCCTTAGTTACAGCAGTCATAATAAATATATTGTAAGGAAACTTCAAAATATATAATGATTTTGTCTTCATTTTAGCCAGTGTGGAAACTCTTAAGTCTGATGTTGAGACAGAGAATTCCTTCCATAAATCATATGAATTACAGTCATTTTTATATTCTTATTATATATTACAATATAAGATATTGCATTATATATAGACGTCTTGGAAGATACACCTAAATAAAAGGAAAAAAAATTAAAACTGCTTTTAACTTGTTGGTGAATATCATTTGTAACACACACATATGTGTGCACACACACACACAAACACACAGAAAGTAAGTCCTCACTTAACACCATTGATAGGTTCTCAGAAACTGTGACTTTAAGCAAAATGATGCATAAGGAAATTGATTTTTTTCTCATCCACATTATAAACATTATTCAAGGACCTGCTATATGTCGCATGAGAAAAAATCAATTTCCTTATGCATCATTTTGCTTAAAGTCACAGTTTCTGAGAATTTTTCAGTGATGTGAGGTGAAGACTTATTGAATATATATATGTACACACACACACGTATGGTTATACAGAATATACTATCTTATAACAATATTTTCCTATTTTGTAGTATACAAAAATATCACATTTTATAATGCTTTTAATTATGCTATATCTTCGGATGTGATTTATTAAGTACCATAAGTATATCTAATACCATGCAGAGCATATGTTTGACATATGATTGTATATAGATTATATGAATCTCTGGAGAGGGGTGGGTTGGGGGAGTAATTTAAGAAAAGATTTTGCTGAACCAATATTATCTGTGGGAGACCAGAATATGCCACCACAAAATATATCTCTTTAGACAAGGATTGTTTAAGCTGAAATCAATTAAGAAGTAGCAGATGCAGAAAAGCTCTGTGCTTTTCCTTTATTTGCCTAAAAGCAGGGCATACATTTACAAAGACAAAAGATATGCCAGTGCCCCTCTCAACCACAAATAACAAATGTTAACAGCTGAAGAGAACTTTGGACTCTGTGGGCCTGGAAATGGTACCATGTACATTAACAAGCTTTTACAAACTAGCCTTCATCTGGCATTTAGTTGCCTTCCCATGAGTTGCTGCCTCTAGAGATTCACAGCTCTTTTTCTTTGTCTTGACACTTCCTTAAAAATTTATTATTCTTCTTTGAAGATGCTATATAAGTTCGAATTCACACCCACTTCTTTGAGAACTACTACTCCCTTGGTGTCACGCATGCACATATGAAATATGCATGTTAATAACCCTGTCTTTGTTTATCTGGTTTTTAGTACAGGGTTTCATTACAACTAAGAACTTATAAGAATTATAGAAACAAAACAAAACAAACAAACAAAAAAACCCCACATTTTTCTCCCCTACATATCTACTTAGTATTTTCCTGCTGAAAGAGCAAGGGTATTGATACAGAATTAGCATTTCTTTTCTGTACTGTTCTTTGATGCATTTTAATTATAATTCTTTTAAAAAATTAGTTTTTCTGTTAGAAATTGACATGGCATATAGAGGAAAAGGGCAACTTTTAAAATTTTGGAAGTTAATGTACTAATATAAAGTAGAAAAAAGCAGGGGCATATCTTGAAATATATTTCATGTCAAACACAGATATATCCTCATAAAATGTATCATCAAGGACTACTTAGTCATAAAAATAGTTTATAAAATTCAAAATATGATTTTTTTGAAAAGAGGATTTGATAATCCAAGTACAAGTATGAGAAGCTTCTATTCCAGTATGTTCTTTTCAAATATTCTCATAGTGGAAAATATCTAGACAAAATATGAAGGAAAATAACATATATATTATGTTCTTTTGCTTCACTATTTTTATTATGTATTTTAAAGTAACTTTATTCTTCAATATTGTGTGCATTCTTGCATTTCTCAATGGTTGCTCCTAAGTCACAATGAAGTCAAACTGAACAAGATGGCCTTAATGTTCCCTCAGTTTGACTAAACTTTAGACAGTTATGTTCCTGACTATAGGCCTCTGACTTCCCTTTATCAGTCATTGACTTTAGAAAACTTTCAGTTATAAATTATTTCTCTGAGTCTTTGAGTTAAAATATTCTCCCAGCATCTTATGAAATGCAATCATCAAGAAAGTTTCCCTATCTTCTATTTTGTTTTGAAGGATAGGAGCATAAGTCCCATAAGCAACAATTAACAAGCAGATGCTCTAAACACATGGACCTACAGCCCCCAACTCCCTCCAGCACTCTTCCACTAATTCATCCCAGTGTGTACAAATCCACTTGCCTTTTGTTTCAAAAGAAGTGAGTTCAATTTCTCTACACTATTCCTTGAATAAAGTCTTCTATGTCTATTTATCTAGTACAATTTTCCTTTGAAAGAACCCTAATTAGTCAAGTCTCATTTTGGAATTTGGATTCATTTTAAAATATAATTTAATATTATAAAAAAGCTAAATAATCACAAAAATAAAATAAAATACAAATATATGTTTCTACCAACATTATATGCATCAAACCAGGCACTTAACAGCAAAGGTATAAGCAGAAATAATAACTACTTTTGTGTTGGTAGGATTTTTCTTGATGCATTGGATACACTGTTATTGCTGAAATAAAAATTCTTTATAAATTGGCCAGAAGATATTTCTGCAAGACAGAAGTTTTAGTAATTATTTCAGGAATTTTAGATCTTTCAAAATTAAGAAAATCTGTGTGAAAGTCAATGTACAAATTGTTCTAAGTCTGAAAGTTAAGGTCAGGTTCCTTGGTGACCTGTACAAAGATCTGTCGCTCCTTCTATTCAAATACTCTGCTGGGTCAGGTTTTGGCAAATCAATTTGGCTTACTATCCCAGTTGATCATAAACATAAGTTTTTGTTATTACTTAAAATATCTTATTCATTGATTACTAGAAGTAATTTTAAAGTCTTAGTCCAGACAAAAATTAGATGTTAATGCTTTTTAAGTAATTATGAATTTTAGAGTTATTTTCATGTAACCTACTTTATTTTGAGCTTTATTTAAGCAGATTTCACACATACAAAGTAATCAAGTTTAACTTTTAAGTTTATCCCTAACATAGAGAAATAGTTTGCTCATGATTTTTATTTGTTTATTACAATGTCAACAAATAAACACTATTAAATAAACTGTCTTTAAGTGATTTATATTATCCCCATGATGTGAGTTATGTTATATAAACCAAAATTTATGAAAACATAGCTCCACACCTCTGAATTTCAAAATACATTTTCACGGATCAAAAATTACCCCCCAAGCATGTTCAGGAACAATGACCAAAATATCCATCTCTAGTAATTTTATGCACAATATATTTTTTCCAGCAATGATAACCAATATATTATAGTTTAGCTGCAACTATAATAAAATCTATAATCTATAAAATAAAATCTATAAAATCAAATATAATAAAATATGTTAAAATCTATTTGAGCAGGCAAATTTTAGAAAAGGTCAAGAACACTTAGATGATTTTACCTTCCATATTAAGCTAATAAAAAGTTATGTGTCAAATTTCAAACCCAAAAATATTTCTTTCCCTCATAGAAACTTGGCATTCCTGCACAACCTGAAAAAGCAAACAAATAAAACTGGTACTAGAACCTGCTTTATTTTATTTGCTGCTAATTTATTTGTTTGTTTGTTTCTTTTAAATAAAAAAACAAAACAAGTCTTCTGATTCCCTAGCAATGGAAAGAATCAAGTATTAGAGCTGCATTATGAACTAAGCATGGGGACAAATTAAAAGACTGCTGAGATAAATTGGTAATTTTTAGTTTTATGTATACAAAGCTTAAAATTCAAATACTTTAGATGTTCTATATCAAAAATACTTTGTAAACTATAGAATTTTATATCAAAAATATGCTCTGCCACAGTATCTTTTTCTCAAAGATTGCTAGCGATTTATTTTAGGATGCAAATTATTTTGTCGTATGCATTTGGTATATATATATATATATATATATATGTTTTTATTTCTGATTTTCTCAGCAACTCACTGTTAGAGGGAAAGCATTTTCTTTAAAATAAACATTGTATGTACATAATCACTTATATCTTTCCACACAAACATAACAGAACATTAAAAAGAAACTGTTTCAGTCAAAACAGTGCCACCTATTCTCACAGTGAAGAGCGTGCCAGACAACTTTTGCAGAACATGGAAAATAAATGATTAAAGTTCTGGTTTTAACATTAATCCTTTTAACTACTTAAAAGTATAAAATGATTAGAGATGAGAGGTTGGGAGAGCTTGGAAATGAAGTATTTGAGAAAAAAGGGATATTAAAGTGTGATGAGTCCATCCTACCACAAAGAGTAATTAGGCTATCTGTATTTTGCCATAAGCCTGGTAAGAAGAAATTCTAGGGGGTATCTCTGAAAAGAACTGAGTTTAGAGAAATTAGCTAACTGGTGTCTGACTTGCACGTGAAAATTTTAATGGGCATAGAAGTATAGACGGGCTTTTGTAGAAAAATAAAGGGATAATTAAGAAGTAACTGCACACCAACTAGATAAAGAAGGTTCTTACATGAGTATTTCACGGCATCAGATGTGGGCCATGCAAGAGAATAAGCAAGAAAGAGATAATCTAAAGTCCAGCCTAAGGGAATCACCAGGAGTGAGGAGACTTGAGCAGTAAAATGCTGGACTGTGCAGCCACATCCACAGCAATCATAGAAGTAAGTGACCAGATGGAGAGTGTCCCAGCCAGCCCAGGAATTGCCAGTAAGATCTAACCAAAGTCAGGATCTCCAAAGAATCTGCCAAAGTGGCCCATGATCTCGGGAGTCACCAAAACCAGCCAAAGAATATTAATAGTATGGAAAAGACACCTTTCCTTCCCCTTTAAGTCTCCGGCCTCTTCCAGCATCAAACCTGGAGGAGCTGAAAAACAGTGTTTAGTAAGTTAAATAAACAGATGGAGAAGAATAAGGCAGAGAGAAAGCAAGGTTGTCAAACTCCAGAATCTAAGACAGTCAGGAAAAATGATGCCCCCACAAGTGATATTCATGAGGGAAAAATAAAGTTGATTTCCATCAAACCTTACAAGTCAGACAGGTTAATGTATTTCAAAACAAGAGATAAAAATATTTGACTAAAGTATTAGCCAAAAACCCCCAAAACACTGGAGGAAATATGTATGTAATGACAAGTAAAAGCCAGTTATTTTCCAATACAACAGATAAAAAAGACCCTAATTTGACAATTAAAGTGTGGCTTTTTCACCAAGTAGCTTTAAAATCAAAACTATATAGGTGGACAATATATTCTTGTTTCACTAACAAACAAATGGATAAAGTCCTTTCTACTATCTTTGTCATTTGCTTTTCAGTGTGCTAGCCCTTATGATTTCATTACAAATTTACCATCAATTGATAGTCATAAGCTGCATAAGTTTCAATGATGTGAGTATAAGTCACATAATTTTATAAGTCATCCTTAGTTATTAAATAAAATTATTAGTCAACATACAACTGTGTTAGGCTATAATATACATGAGACAATAATATTCTGAATTATATGTACTTTTTCCAGTTCCCTTAATAAGGCTATAGTAAGAGCTTAATATAACTTGTTATTCTTGAATATGAATATTCATGAATCAAAGTTAATCAAACATTATTTATTCATTATTAAATGAATAAATTTCCATGACAAAGACTAGAGGAAAACAGACTATGAGTCCAGATTTCTTCAGGTATCTGTCAGCAAAAAGTCACCAAAAATTAAAGAAATATGAGAAAGAGAAAGAAAGAAAGAGAGAGGAAGAGAGAGAAAGAGAAAGAGAGAGAGAGAGAGAGAGAGAGAGAGAGAGAGAGAGAGAATGAATGTTTTATCCATTAAAGGTGAGTTAAATTCCTTTATTTTTATAGACATCCTCTTCCTCTTCTTTCTCTTCTTGCTCCTCCCTACTCCTCCTCCTCTTTTTTTTTTTTCTTCCTTTTCTTTTTCACAATACTTTAGATATACAAAAACCATTATTAGCTTGTGGACCATACAAAAGCAGGCTGTGATTCATAGTTTGGCAATTTCTGGAATAAAGTCACAAAATACACCCACAGTCGCCTTTCCATAAACACCTCAAACTAATTTAATGGAGAGAGGAAAATCTTTTTTTAACAAAAAATGCTAGAACAACTGGATATCTACATAAATAACAAAATTCAACCTCAACCCCTATTTCCTAACAAACACAAAAGTTAATCCAAGAAGGATCAAAAGCTTAAATGTAAATGCCTAAACTATAAAGCATTTAGAGGAAAACAGAGGAGCATCTTCATATCCTGATATGAGACAACAATTTTTAGATAGAACACAGTAAGCAGCAAACCCCACCCCCCAAAAAAATCTTTGATACATTAGATTTCATCAAAATTTAAAATTTTAATTCTCAAAAGATACCTCTACATATACCATGAACTGGATGAAAAATATTTGCAAAACACATATCTAACAAAGAACTTGCATCTGTAATAGATAAAACTCTCCCAAAACTCAATAAAATGAGGACTACTTTTAAAAGGAATAGAAGATTTGAAAGAAAGTTCAAGACAGAAAATGTATGAAGAATTACCATGTGAAGTACTCAATATCCATTGATGTAAAATTCTGAATTAGACAAAATTAATCTGTAGTAATAGAAAAAAAAGTCAGTGGTTACTTGGAGAAGGACATGAAGAGAATTTATTGCAAAAGAGTACTAGGAATAAAATATTCTATATTTTGATTGAGATGGTAGTTACATTTGTGTATGTATTTGTCAAAATTGCATAATGTTGGTGTATTTCAATGTAGACAATTTTAACTTCAAATATCCATAAAAATAGTAATCACATGGAAGGTGATTCCCTAATAGGTGGAGGCATAGTGGAAAAACAGCAGAATATTGATCATTTTAAATCTGGATTATGGAAAGATGATAATTTATTATGGCATTCAATTTATATTGTATATGTTTTAAATTTTAAGACTCTTCAACTGGAATGCATTCGTCACATGCTTTTGTTGGAATATTCATGTCCTGTATCTTCTCACTTAATTAGACTTCTAAAGGTGATTTATTTTTCTTCCAGAAAAATATTAATAGAACTATAGGGCTTCGTGTGTTTTAACATGTGACTTTAGTTTTAAACATAACTAGCTATGTTTAAAAATAGCTCATGCTTATTTGTTTTCTCTATTTGTAGGACTCTATGATGCAGAAGTTTTAATAATGTTTATGAGATAATAATGTTATTCCATGACAGTACAGTTTCCTCCCTTAAAAGTATTATCATAGAGATAGGCATCACATAATGTTTAAATATATAGTGATAAATATATAATATCATTACACACCATAAGAATGATTATCTATACTTGTAAAACATGAACTAGTATCATTTGGTGTGAAAATAAAGGTTGTAAATTCAATGTCAATAATTTACCTATAGTATTTCATAGTCCAAAGTGACTTAGAAAATGAAATCAGTTTATTATTACAAGTTTTAACAAGTTTTAACGTGTAACCGTGTTACACGTTACTTGAACTCTACTTCCATCACCATATATGAGACAGATCACCACATGCCAGCATGTGATGGGTGTAGCAGATGCTGTGGATCAGCTCACACAAAATTTATTCCAACCACCTTCCTTGACCATGTTCCTGAACTGCCGAAGCTGAGATGCTAAAAATTACACTTAAAGATTCAATTGCAGCTGAGATTCTATGCATGATTCAGGTTACTCTGACAAGATTCTTTTTACATGAGATGTTGTTCAGAATGTATTATAGAGGGTAAAGGAAGTGTTAACATTTTTCCAGGTAGGAATCATGGCAGAAGTGCTATGGTTCAGGAGTTGGCAACTTTTGCAGCAGATTTTTGAGGCCACATTTCTCAATCATAGCAAAAGCAGCATTTCCTATAGCAGCTCAGTTGTGTTGTCTTTTTGCAATTTGTTCATGACAGATCAAAACAGAGTCTATCTCTTCAGTCCTTTCAACATTATGTGAGCTATTGATACCATTTAATAAATCCCTTCAGCTTAAAGAAGGTAGACTGGATTCTGATTTTTGTAAATAGGACTTCACATAAAACCAATCCATTGAAGATGAGGAACTAGTGGTAGAAGATTCTCCCCCCAAGGACACATGACATAAGACAGGAGCAGCTTCTCCCTACTATATATATTACCAAACCCTTACCCAAAACATTATGACAGTATACTTGTATAACATTTTACAATATATTCAACAGTTTTTACAGTTGCAGCAAAACCATCTTCCTATCTGCTATGATTTGAATGTGTCCCCCATGTTTCATGTGCTAAAAACTTAATCCCCAAATGTATGTATTGATGGTATTTGGAGGCGGCCTTTGGGAGGCAATTAGGATAAAACAAAGTTATCATGGTGGGTCCACCATGATGGGACTGATAGCTTTATAACAAGTGGAAGAGATATGAGCTGACATGCATGTTCTTACCATACCATATGGTGCCTTTCACCATGTTATGATGTGGCAAGAAGGCCCCAACCAAATGCCAGTGCCATACTCTTAGACTCCCAGCTGCCAGAATTATACACAATAAATTTGTTTTCTTTATAAATTACCCAGTCCACAGTATTCTGTTATAGAAACAGAAAACAAAGACACTATCTCACAACCAATTCTGTCTACACTGTAAGAATGTCACAACTGCAATCCTTTCTATATAACATGTCAATTAAAATAGAGTCTACATAAAATTTCAGCTATTAAAGCAATCAGGAGAACAGGACTGGATTAATAATAAGACCACAAATTTTGCTACCTCTGGGAATCCAGGAAGAAATGGATTTGAAGAAATCTTTTTGCTTGCCTATCTAGTTCTTTTTCATATGCACACAAACCTGTTGGGGGAAAAATAGGCTCATTTTCCTTTTTGATTGATAAAAAGCACATCACAGCTCTCTGGCTTACCTTTCTTAACAAAACAAGTCAGGATGCAGAATGATTATGGTGTTGAATTCGGCCATGACTTTTAATTTATTTCTTTTAGGCTTTGCTTGACTGTAAAGCTCTGGAAGCTAGAGTTCAAAGGCAATTGTGTGTTCAAAAAAAATTCATACCTAGGAATAGTCTAACAAATTGATGGATTTAATAATTCTTGTAGAAAGTATAAAATCTTTCGGAAGGCTAGCATTTATGTAAATAATTGCAAAGAAACACCTATCTATTGGAATAGATTATTTATAGTCCTGTTTTTATCTATTTCCAAATAATTTCATTCACTTTTTGATGAAACTCACAGCATACAAAATTCCTGGGGAAAATGAAAACAGGAGACCTCCTTAAAATATGATTATCCTTATTTTCAAAACTTCAAGGTAGGCCCCTGCAAGTTAGGCAAAAATGTAAATTTTACTGAAAATCCTATTAGAAATGCAAAGGCAACAGTCACTTTCCAAAAAAACGACAAACCCACTGTGAGCAAAAGAGAGAAGATAATGAGTCTGACTGAGCTGGCATTGTTGAAACAGGGCTCTGACTTGCTGTTCAACAGTTGACTCTGCAGGTTTCAATTATAGGAATAGCTGGGATAGCACTACTCTACAATCTATAGAGTTTAAGTGTGTGCATGCATACACAGAGGCATTATGGAAAGGAAGTTATTCAAAGGAAAAACACTTGGCCTTATCATAAAATGTATGATCTAGGTTAACCCATATTGTTGTGAAGATAGTGGGGCACTGATAATACTAGAACATTTAACTACAGACACGCTTATATTCCAGTAATATATAGGGCCTACTAGGCTTTCAAATTGTTGTACTAGAGTTTTTCTTTTTGTGAGTTTATACAGCAATTTCTAAAATATGTGCAGAACCTTTTAGTCACATAATCAAAAACTGAATGAATTACCAATGGTAATTATAGTCTTATTGATTTTTTTTAATAAAATAAAAAGATCAGTATAACTGTAGAGCATAGTTTAGGACATATTAAGTTCTTAAGATCTGGACTCAGAGTGCTGGGTTTAAATCACAATTCTATTAGTCATTAGCAGTCTGATCCTAAGAAGATGACTTAATCTTTCTATGCCAGTGTCCAGTTTATAAACTGGGAATGATATCACTTATTTTAAAGGTTAAATGATAAACTATAGGTATGTCTCTTTGCACTATGTCCAGAATATATTAATAGTAAACATTTAATAATTATTGGCTGTTGCTAACATAATGATGAGTACATTTTTATGTTGCATATTTCTGGATATTAATAATTTTGATGTCAAACAAGAATGTGAGTTCTTTGTTCACAAAGGCTGTGTATTATTTAATTATGGGTCCTCAGTGTTCAAGAAAATGCCTGTCACACAGCAGTCACATAAAAAGCTTAGTTGATTGATGTGACTTACCAGAGAGACAATATTGAGTCTATCATGCCATAACCTCAGTGTACCCTCAATATCTTAACTAGTTACTTATCTTATTCTCTTTTACTCCTGTCTACTCTACTTCAGTTAAAGGCAACAGGGGAGTATACTGCATTAACTGTTTATCTTTTTGGGACAATCTCTGTCGTTTATTCACTTCTAATAGTGACCTTGGGGCATGCTAAGTGATTAAAGAAGGCAAGTTCTAGGGTGGCAAGCAGAGAAGGAGTATATACTGGGGATTGAAGGAATGCGATGAGCAAAATAGACTGAGGGACTCAGAATAGACGAAGGTCAGTAACTGAACTGAAGAACGAATGTAAGTGAAGGCATTCAATAAAATTAAAAAATAAATCTCTGATTTCAAGTATGTATATGTATCTTCAGTAAAATAGGTTACTATAGTAACTTTCACCTTTATAGGTCTGTTTTCAAATCCCATCTTTAAAACAGCTATCACTAGAGTTGTGCCACAGAATACTTGATCTTATAGATATTATAATTTTCTCTAGAATGTACGAAAAATAACACTCAGCAAAGCATTCTAGACAATTTCAAGAGGATGCATTTGAATGACCAAGGCATCTTGGTTCTCCCCAATTCCTCAAAGGACATGCACTGAAATTAGTTGTAATAGTTGGTATTTTGCCTGTTTAGGGTGAGACCCTTCCAGGTCCTAGGTTCCATAGCCTCTATGACCCTCAAATACTGTACTCTGAAATTCTAACATTACTGACTATTACTGGAAAAACTGCCTTTAACAAGCCATTCAGTTACCACATTATCTTATTACACTGTCCATCCACAACTATATTACAAGGGCCAGCCAACACTTGTGCCATCATATTGCATGTATGCAAGATTACACAGCCTGTTGATATGCACCATATATTCCAGGGCAATGAAAGATCAAGAAAGGCAGACTTGACTATGACCTACACACTTGTTTACTGAACTGTGAGTTCCATGAGGGTGGGAACTATGAATATAGGTTTACTCGGAAACTTAGAGCCTAGCACATTGCCTGGAACACAGTATGTACTCTAGTTATTTGTTGAATGAAAGAATAAATGTTCTTAATACAATATAACATATCTTTTTCAAATAAGAACAAAAATTTTTAATAGAAAAATAATGAAGGATATTCCTATTCAAATGAGAAATAAAACATGGTTGGCTAGCTATTGAGTCTCTTTGTGATTGCTGATCTGTAAGTTTGAAGACAATATTTCTTCAAAGTGAAGTTCAGGAAATATGTGATCAAAGGGTCACCTGGGTTGCTACTTAAAATTTTGGATTCCTGGGATGACTACTTCCTTCTCCATAGCTCACAACAGTACCCAGGAATCTACATAATTAACAGTCTACCCAGGCAATTTTGTGTACACTAACATTTCGAAATCTTTGATCCTTGCTATGGGTGAACAAACAAGAAGGTCCTGATACAATGTGAAGCATTTTTGGTCCAATTTATACCCATTAGCATCTTAGCACATGTGAGACAATATACTTGTTGTTCCTCATTTAAAAAATTTGACACATTGTTATCTATAACTAGAATTTAAATTGCATAAAAAAGTTTCTTTATTTTATTTTACTATTTATTTATTTACATGGGACACAGGATTTCACTATGTTGCCTAGGCTAGTGTTCAGTGACATCATCATAGCTCACTGTAGCCTCGAACTCCTGCTGCCTTCCTTCTGCCTCAACCTCCCAAGTAGCTGAGACTATAGGCATGCACCACTGCACCCTGCTAATTTTTCTATTTTTTGTAGAGATGGGGTCTTACTCTTGCTCAGGCTAGTCTCAAATTCCTGGCCTCAAGTGATCCTTATTTTGATAGGGATCACATTGAACCTGTAAATTGTTTTAGGCAGTATTGTCATTTTAACAATACTAATTATCTCTACCCATGAGCATGGGATGATTTTCTGTTTGTGTTGTCTAAAATTCATTTCATCAGTATGTTGTAAATTTCCTTGTAGAGATCTTTCACTTCCTTGGTTAAAACATTCTAGGTATTTATTTCTTTTATTTTTTTATTTTTGGCGGTTATTATAAATGCATTGCCCTCTTGATTTGGTTCTAGGCTAAATCGTTGTTGGTTTATAAAAATGCTGAAAGTTTGCTGAATTCATTTATGAAATCTAAGTTTTTTGATGAAGTCTTTAGGGTTTTCCAGATATATCAAAGATATCATATTATCAGTGAACAGGGGCAATTTGATTTTCTCTTTTCCAATTTGAATACCTTTTATTTTTTTTCTCTTGACTGATTGCTATGACAAGGACTTCCAGTACTAGAATTATCTTCACTAGACTCATTGTTTTACTTGATAAAAGTCTATTTATTTTGCTCAACTCAATCTTCGGGATTCACAAATTTAATTTGAATTCCTGTTCCATGTCATGAAAGTCTTTTCCAAAAACTTCCTAAATTCCTGACTCAAGATATTATAGTTAGTCACACATTTCTCATTCAAATACAATAGATTTGCCCTCTAAGAAATATTACCAAACAATACACTGCTATTTCTCTCCAACCATCACTTGCCTTTAAGCAGAATTTTGCTAAAAAAAAAAAACAAAAAAAACAGCTTTATGCTGCTGGGGATAATCAGTAAGTGTGGCAATTAGAGGATAATTTATATATATATATATATATATATATATATATATATATATATATATTAGATGGCAGAGCATTAATGCAGATTTTTACCACAAAACCTAGGAAGATAAAATGGGACTTATGTAGAGTAAATGTAGAAAAGCCCTCTTTGGGTTGTTAGAAGGGAAAGAACAGATGTGTGCTTAGAAGGTGCCAAGAGTCTGACTCTTTGCAGATGTTTCTCTATGAAGTTAATGGAACAAAAGTTACAAGTCAACCATTCTGGGTTATAAAATGTATTGAATGGAATCTCACACAGAGGGAATAGTTAACTTAATAAGCATATTGTTTACATGAAAATCATGATAAGTTTTTAGCAAACAGCAGGTGATAGATACATAGAAAATAACTGCAGGAAAGATGTGAAATTGAGATGTGTTGTGTTCCTTTTATATTTTATTTAATTAATGTGTTGCCATGATGATTTATTTCAGAGAATGCAAAATCAAAAACATAGGTCTTTCATAGTAGCCTGCTCTCATGGAGCTTCTATCCTACTTCATAAGCGATGCCAAGGAGATGTCATTTAAGCTGAAACCTCAAGAGGAGTTAGCCAGAATATTTTGGAAAAGGATATTTCTGCTAGAAGCAGCTAGTGTAAATGTCCTTAAGCAAGAATGAACTCAATATGCTTAAAGAGCAACAAAACAAAAAAGACTTATTTGGCTCAGGGAAAGTAAATTGGGAATAGAGTTTGAAGTGATGAAGTCTGAACGGTATTCATGAGAGATCACAACAGAGACTTGGGGTAATATTATAAGTGAATGGGTAGCATGAGATGGTTTTAAGGAGAAAAGTAGCATGATTTCACTTATGTTCTTAAGAAATTCATTTGACTGCTCTATGAAGAACAGAATATAGACAAGCTGAAATGGGAGCAAAGAGAGGGAGTGTGAGATAATTGCTCATTTATAAGCAAGAGATGATGTGGGTTTGGACTCTGATTGTAGCAATGGATGAAGAAAGGAGGAAGTACTGAGTAGAGTTGACTGAATTTGCTAAAATTATCAGCATAAATGGAAAATCACTATTTTCCTAATAACCATAATATGCATAAATCCTTTTAAATGAACACTCTTCTTATACCATTGTAAGTATACTTTGGGAACTAGTCAATACAGAATCATATAAATGTGAGCATTGGTAAAAATAAGATTAAATAGGCATTTGAATGCCTCTCTCAATTCAGAGTACTACAAAAAAGGTAAAGCTCTTTGCTTCTCATGCTGCATTATTACTGTACCCTGTAGTTATCTGCCACTGCCAGTTACTTAATATTATGCTTTGCCTCACTAACAATGTTGTCTACTATTATATTTGTAGCAATTATTACTGAAGTTTTGAAGTTCAATATGACATTTAAAGGGGAAAAAATTCTTGCTTGCTTTTTTTTCATTTAAAAAATAGGATCTCTATTACAAAAGAAGCTAAAAATATCATTAAATGGTTTAAATTGAATAAAAATATACACGATATATTTAGAAATAATTTCTGACTTTGTAGTTTTTCATTACTACAACATGAATCAATATGTGAACCCTGGCTGTAGTTTGGATCTAAAAGCTATACAACACTTCCTTGGTTAAGTATATTCCTAGGTATTTTATTTTCTTTGTAGCTATTGTGAGTGATATTGGGTCTTTCATTTCACTTTTAGCATAACCCTTACTGGTGCATAAAATACTACTGATTTGTGTACATTGACTTTGTAACCTGAGAATTTGCCCAATTTATTTATCAATTTTGGAAGTCTCTAGGTGGGCTATTTAGGGTTTTCTAGATACAAGATCATAACACCAGTGAAAAGCGATAATTTAACCTCCACTTTCCTCCTTTGGATACTCTTTATTTCTTTCTCTTGCCTGATTGCTCTGGCTAGGATTTCCAGCTCTATGTTGAATACAAGTGGTGACAATGGGCACCCTTGTCTTATTTCAGTTCTGAAGAGTAATGCTTTCAACTTTTCCCCATTGAGTATGATGTTGTCTGTGGGTTTGCCGTACATGGCAAGAGAACTATGAATCACTAAGGAAAGAATTCACAGATGGCACAAACAAATGGAAAAATATATCATGCCCATGAATCAATAGAATCAACCTTATTAAAATGTCCATACTACCCAAAGTGATTTACAGATTCAATGCAATCTCCATCAAAATACCAATGTCATATTTCACATATCTAAACAATAATAATTCTACTAAAAAAAAAGAAAAAATAATTCTACACTTTGTTTGGAAGCAGAAAATAGCCCAAATAGCCAAAGTAATCATAAGCAAAAAGAATAAATCTGGAGTCATCACATTACCAGACTTCAAACTATACAATAAGGCTCTAGCAACTAAAACAATATTGTATTGGCACAAAAATAGAGACATTGATCAATGGAATACAAAAGAGAATCCAGATATAAAACTGTCTACATAGAGCCAACTGATCGTTCACAAAGCTTGCACAATATACACTGGGGAAAAGAAGCCCTATTCAATAAATGGTGCTGGGAAAATTAGATAGACACATGCAGAAGAATGAAACAGGATCCATATCTCTCAACAGGATCCATATCACTACAAAAGTAAATACATGACCAATTAAAGACTTAAATATAAGGTATGAAGCCATAAGAATTCTAGAAGAAATGCAGGAAAAACTCCGTGCTAGGTCACTCTCAGTCTGGCTGAAAATGTGCTTCAGCATTTAGAATACCAAATGCAAACATACATACACAAAATTATAAAGATTAAACTTTCATGGCTGCTACAGTTTGAATGTCCCCTCCAAATCCCACATTTTAATTCCCAAGGTGACAGTATTCAGAGATGGTGCTTTTAAGAGGTGATCAGATCATGAGAGCTCTGCCCTAATGAATGGATTAATCCACTGATAGATGAATGGATGAATGGGTTATCATGGGAGGAAAATTGGTGAATTTGTTATAAGAGAAATATTGACCTCAGCTAGCATATTAGTATACTCAACTCCTTCACCATGTGATACCCTGCTCCTGTGCCACCTCTGGACTCTTCAGAGAGTCCTCACCAGCAAGAAGACTCTCCCTAGACGTTCCTCTGAGCTCTACCTTGGAATTTCCAGCCTTTTTAAATGTAGGAAATAAATTCCTTTTCTTTATAAATCACCCAGTTTCAGGTATTCTGTCATAAGCAACAGAAAATGGACTAAGCTAATAGTCTTATTCAGAACTTGCAAATAAGAATTAACTGTTTGGCTTCAGCATACATGCATTTATTTTATAGCTTTGAAATGATTTTGTTTTGAGTTGAATAATGAAAGGGTGCCATGAATTTTTTCCACATGTAGAACATCTAAATGTCTTAGTCTGGCATTATGATAAAGCAGAGAGTTTAAAATGAGTCTTATGTGTGCCACATGATCTTACTTTCTGATTACAGCTTAGTAAAATAGGAATGGATGTCTAATACAAGGAAAAGCAAATAATAGATGAGTCTTTCATTCAAAAATTTGATTTAGGAGACCAAATATTCTAGTGTGTCATTTATAAGTATTTCTATTGAGAGGTCCAAAAGCATTGAACCAGAAGTGGGCCACAGTGACACAAAGCCATGAGTAACCTCAAATTAAAGTGGATAAATACTAAGAGCTTTGCACAGGAATCCTGTCCTGGTGACAATGATAGAATAGATGAAAAAAGACTAGAAACCATGTAGTTCCTGAAATAGAGATAAATAGTTATATAATAATTTGCTACTTCCTATGTGTCCAAGGCATTCTTATACCCTTTTAAGAGGATTCATGCCTTACTAAGGCAAATTTAAATAAGTTTCTGTCTCTTGCAAGAACATGACATGTAAAATAACTTCATATCTTATGACTACTTTAATTATGTTTTATACTATAACATTTCCACACCGGTCATGACATCACATCTGATGGGCTGTCTTTAAGATCCACTGATAGTCTCAATTCAAATATGGACCTGAGAGGTAGATTATTATTTTTTTAATTGAATTTGAATATACTTATGCTGAGTAGACAGTTTCCACTTTATCATAGTTCTTATTCTTTCTGTTGTACCTTTCTAGCACTGTAGGATATTGACTTTGAATTCACTTCTCCTGTTTTAGGGCAATTATTTTGTTGTCAATTATTAAAACATATCTACTTTTAGTTATATTCACTTGATAAAACATAGTAAGCAATTTCAGAATATTTAAAATAGCAGTTTTCCCATGTAAGCATAATAATACAAGGAACAACAATAAAAGATCTTTGTTGAGTATGTGCGTTCCAAACACTGTGCAGCATGCCTTGTTTAACCAAATGTTTAACTAAATAAAATGCCTTTTAAAAGTTCCATCCTTCAAAATTAATAACCATGTAAGGATAAGGTTAGATTTTATATCAAATTAGCATTTTTGTGAAAATAGACCTTTTTTGCTTTATAGAATCCAACTTGAGTGTTCACATGATGGAGTGTCTAGAATGTTCCATAGATATCAAATGTCTGTATGTGTTCAAGTCTGTGTGTTTTTCTTTCTCAAGTGAGCTATCCTCCACTCCTTATTTCGTCAGACTTATCATCTCATTTCAAAGGGGAAGTCAAATTTATGCAAATATAGTGTAGGGTCATTTAAAAAGTATTTTTGTAATGGATATCCCTGTATATAAAATATTTAATTTTATTTTTCTTTTCTTTTCCAATAAAAAACAATAATTGTAGTGCTTTTTACTTTCACTGAAAAATTTCAATACAGAAATTTTATAAATTTTTATGATTTTTTTTAATTTTGGAAAAGTTAGAGAGAGTAAGTTTTTCAAATAATTCAACATAAATTCCCTTCCCTCTCATTTCAATAGTCATCTGTAGCTACAATTCCTCAGTATTTTATAAGAGACACTGAGGTAGAAAATTAATTGTTAAGGGAAAAATCATAATAACAGAAATAAAACAAAACAAAAACTAGAATATAGAAATATTAACTAAGCATAATTCTGGAAATTGACATAAGAGAAGTTATTGTACTAGACAATGCAGTTGACCATCCAGATCTTTTCTTCATGAGAACACATAAACCTAATAGGGAATATCAGCAGTTAGCTGTTGACATCTGTACCCTCCACTAAACATTGCCCTAAGGCAAACTAACAGGAGCTAACTTGCCCAAGGCTGTGCCTCCATCCACAGGCCAGCCATTGGCCTATGGCTAGCTAATATAGGGGTTCAGGGATTCACCCTTTTTGTATCAATCTGGGACAATTCTGAAGGGTTCCCACTAAGATTGGCCAAACACTCAGTTTAGGGTTCCTATGTAAAATACAGCATACCCAGTTGAATTTAAATTGTTTTGTATCAGTATGCTTCATGAAAGTTTTGGGAATTACATGTATTAAATATTATTCATTGTTTATGTGAAATTCAAATTCAACTGGTCAGATTATATTTTTATTTGCTAAATCTGGCAACATTATCTTAGTTGCATGTATAGTAAATATTGTAAATGTATTCATCTCAGAGTCTATTTCAAGGAGATTTGGTATGAGATAGAAATATTTTCCAATATAGCTCAAATAAAGACATTTTATATGTTTATTTACATTGAACTAATATCATTCTTATACTTTCATTTTAATGGCATTAATTACAACTTAATAAATAACATAACCATAACACAAATGTCAATGTTCTTCTTCTTAAAAGTGGTGTCAGAATTAGGCTAATAAAAACAATGCTGAGTTTGGTTGCACACCTACATCTACCTCTAGGACATGTACAGTCATGTGCCACACAACATTTCAGTCAGTGACACATTGCATATAAACAGTGGTCCCATAAGAATATAATGGAGCTGAAAAATCCAAATCACCTAGTGACACTGTACCCATCATAATCTTGTAGCACAATGCATTTCTCATGTGTTTATGGTGATGCTGTTATAAACAAACCTATTGTGCTAATAATCATATAAAAGTATAGTATATATAATTACATACAGTGCATAACATTTGATAATGATAAAATATGTTACTGGCTTATGTATTTACTATACTTTTTATCATTATTTTAGAGTGCACACCTTTTACTTATTATTACTCTATAATATCCTACAGAAGATCCTTTAAGAGATATGTCAGAGGGCATTGTTATAGAAGGAAATGACAGCTCCACGTGTGCTGTTGTCCCTGAAGCACTTCCAGTGGGAAAAGTTGTGGAGATAGAAGATAGTGATATTGATGTTCCTGACCCTATGTAGGCCTAGGCTAATATGTGTGTTTGTGTCTCAGTCTTTAACAAAAAGTTTTTAAAAAGGAAAAAAATAAATAAATAAAAAAGTTATAGAATAAGAATACAAAGAAAGAATATATTTTTGGACAGCTGTGTAATGTGTGTTTTAAACTACGTTTTATTACAAAAGAGTCAAAAAGTTTAAAATATTAAAAGTTTATAAAACATAAATAAAAATAAGTTTCACAGTAAGCTAAGGTTAATTATTATTGTAGGAAAAAAGTATTTTAAAATAAATTTAGTGTAGACTACACAGTGTTTATAAAGTCCACAATAGTACTCAGCTATGTGCTAGGCCTTCACATTCACTCATCACTCACTGACCCTGAGCAACTTTCAGACCTGTACGCTCTTTTTATGGTAAGTATCCTATAAAGGTGTACCACTATTTGTCTACTACATTGTATTTTTACTGTATATTTTTAAATTTGTTTAGATACATAAATATTCACCATCATGTTACAACTGCCTGCAGCGTTCAAAACAGTAACATGCTGTATATGTTTGTAGCCTAGTAATAGGCTATATCCTGTAGCCTAGGTGTATGGTAGTCTACACCATCTAGGTTTACGTAAAGACACTATGATATTCACACCATGAAATTGCCTGAAGCATTTCTAAGAAACAATCTATACCATTAAGCAACACGTAACTGTACATCTGACCACCTTATTTACCCAAGATCAGCCTTGTGAGAATGTCACCTTCTAGGACAAAGTTGGAGGGTGAATAAATAAGAAGGATGTCCTATCAGAAAAATTATACCACAATTTCCTTGTACATTTCACTTTTTTAGGCCAAGGACAGAAAATATAAATATTCTTGTTACCCACTGCAATCAATTGATATTACCTGGGGTGCCACGTATAGGACTCCTGAGAATATATCTATTTTTAATAGGACAAAATTAACATGAACAATTTAAAATATCTGAAATAGGCCAGTGGGGTGGCTTACTCCTATAATTCTAGCACTCTGGGAGGCAAAGGTGGGAGGATCCTTTGAGGTCAGGAGTTTGAGAACAGCCTGAGCAAGAATGATATCCCGTCTCTATTAAAAACAGGAAAAAATAGGTCAGCATAATGGTGCGTACCTCTAGTCTCAGCTACTCAGGAGGCTGAGGCAGGAGGATCACCTGAGCCCAGGAGTATGAGGTTGCTGTGAGCTAGGCTGATGCTACAGCACTCTAGCCCAGGCAACAGAGTAAGACTTTGTTAAAAAAAAATAAAATATCTGAAATAGAATCATTGCAACTAGGAAGATGGTTCAGGGATATATCGCATAACTATTTATTTGCTTTCCTTCCAGTTTTTAAAGCTTATATGTTTTTCTCTTTTTAAAACTCTATAAGATTTCTCAATGATTTCAGAATTAAGTATACAATCTTCACCATAGACTACAAATTTTTGAGTAACTATGTCATCCCTCTCCCTTCCCATTTCTCTAGACCCATCTCACACCATATTTTTATTGGCTCTCTATAACCCAGCCACATCAGCCATTTTAGAGATTTTTTATGAATCACAAAGCTTTTAACCTTATGATTCCAAATGCCTGGAATTTTCTCTCTCCACTTTTCTTTCTCTTCTAGCAAAATTTTATTCCTTTTTTAGATCTCAACTAAAATATTTCTTCTTTAAGGAAGAAATTAAATTAGATTAGGTCTGATAACACCTCTGGACATCTCAGCCTTGTGATTAACCATTAGTTTTATGCCTGTTGCTTGCACTATATTGTAAGCCAAAGATAGTTTACAAATATAGCTGTCCAACAAATATCTGCTGAAAGAATAAAGGATTCTTTATTTTACACCTCTATTCTGGGTGTCATTAGCCTTTAGTAACACACAATTCTTCCAAGTTTATTTATCTGTTTTTCCAACATGAGGCATACTAGAAGCAGCAAATAGACACAAATTAGAAAGGGAATATTGGAATTAGATACAGCAATGGAAAAGAAAGTAAGTCATAAAAATGAATTAGAATGCTAACTCAAGAAAAATACACATCCTAATTTAATGAGGTTTTTGCTTTTTGGAAATTTAATTGAAGAAAGTAAAGTTACCCTGGCTTACAATAAAATTAGGTATTATAACAAAAGACAAGTCAGTGACCTTTATATGCAGTGTGTTTTGGTTTACTAGTCAAATAAAATATTTTATAATAAACCAAAAAAAAAACTTTTAAAAAGGAACATAGAGAAAATCCTAGAGCTTAGCAGCATGGTTCTCTGAAATATTCATAAGTTCAGGCATATATACCAAAAAGAAATGTTTTGAGAACTTTACCCTGAGGGCCAGTATAGCTTGGAAATTCTTAAAGGATTCATTAAAATTTCAAGCACAGAAAGTATTTCTTTAATTGATTTTCACGTACACCATTCACCATCTATGCCAGTTCTGACTGCCTTTAACCAAACACCAAATATGCTATAATGATAAAAAAAAGTTCATATATATTTTTCCCAAAGATTAAAAAATATATATTTATTAAGTACCTATTAAGGTCTAGATACCATTTGTAGCAATTAGCACATATGTCTTTATGAATAATTAGTAACCTATTACAAACTCAAGATTCAAAATATTTTATCATTTGAAAAATCAAATAATATTATCTTAATAATTTAAGATATTAACCAAAATGCACAACTCTGTGTCTGCTATAACTTCCCTCAACGCTGGTTTACACTAAGAGACTTGGGTTGCCACTTGATCCACAGAAAGTGATTATTAAAAATGAACCAAAGAACAATTATGTCCAAACTCAAAATCCTGATTTAATTCATAAGATTTTCAAATGAGGTCTCCCTTGTGCCCCCTATCTAGATAACATGGATTCCAAATTGAGGAGGGAAGCCGTAAAAAGGAATTTTGGTCTACTTGTTAAAATCCATGCCCTTTACCAGCAATCACAAAAAGACATAGTATTCATTTGGAGTAAGGTCTCTTGTCTTTCACAAGGATAATGAATGAACATTGTACATATGTACAGAATTGCTAGAATTGCTACAGAATTGCTAGACACCCAAAGCAAAATATATAGGAGTTGCTAGTCAATAAATTATTAAACATCAATTAATAAATATCAAATTAATTGACATTAATAAATATCAAATTATTAAATATCAAACCAAGAACATCCAGCCAAGATGTTGAACAAATTATCTGTTGGTTATGTTGTAGATGTAATATTAGCTCTTTGACCAGAATTTTTTTTTTGAGTGAGGAGATTCTACAGACATGAACACTACTTTACTATGCAATTTCCTAATCCAATCACCTTGATATACGTAGTTGTTTATTTTTAGCAAACTATTCACTGTTCCATGAAACAGGCTTTCAGTTTTAGCCTTGAATGAAAGATAATTTTCTTTTGTCCTTTTTTATTTTTGTATTTTTGTTGTTGTTGTTATTAAGACAGGGTCTTGCTCTGTTGCCTGGGCTATTGCAATATTGTCATCACAGCTCACTGCAACCTCAAAATCCTCGGCTCAAGCAATTCTCCTGCCTCGGGCTCCCAAAGTGCCAGGATTACGGGCATGTGCCACCACATTTGGCCTAAAGACAACTTTCAGAATGCCTAACATAAATAAATAAATAAATAAATAAATAAATAAATAAATAAAAGCCACAATAAACTAAAATTTGACAAAATCTATAGCAACTTTTTTATTAGCTACTTCAACATCATTAATGGCTAACAAATGGCTTCTTCTTGGGAACAAAGAAGAGAAAACTGTTCTAATTAATGCTTTAGATGATATCTAAGCTTTATTATTTGCCAGATATGCAATACTTTTTCCTTGGTTTGAATTCCCCATTTGACATCCGTAAATTAACTTCTATCCAAAATCATAAAATACCTTGTAGCATATTAAATTTAATTCTATGCCAGAATAAAATTATGCCTAACTTGGCATTAGAGGGACTTTTGGTGACAAGACATGAACTTCGTGTGAACTGCCAAAACCAATGTAAAAACAGATTCCAGTTTATAATATTATAATTATCTATATGTAAGCTCTAAGGTCTTAAATTGACAAGAACATAACAATGCTAATACTATACTACTACTAATAACAGATGGCATTGATTGGGTATGTAGTATGCCTGACACTTCTAAGCAGCCTTAGATATATTAACTCAGTCAATACTCAAACATTGATCTATTATTCACTCCATTTTGGGGTAAATAAATTGAGATACATAAGGCCAAAGACAGTGAATAAGGACTATTTCAAGAAATTATTTATTTAATACTTTGCTTACCTTATGCCTACCATTACATAGATATGTGTCATGTCATCTCTTCCCATGACAGCCTGAGTCTGGATCTGAGTCAGAATCCTTGTTTTTTTTTTTTGAGATAGAGTCTCGCTTTGTTGCCCAGGCTAGAGTGAGTGCCGTGGCGTCAGCCTAGCTCACAGCAACCTCAAACTCCTGGGCTCAAGCAATCCTTCTTTCTCAGCCTCCCAAGTAGCTGGGACTACAGGCATGCGCCACCATGCCCGGCTAATTTTTTCTACATATATTAGTTGGCCAATTAGTTTCTTTCTATTTATAGTAGAGACGGGGTCTCGCTCTTGCTCAGGCTGGTTTCGAACTCCTGACCTCGAGCAATCCGCCTGCCTCGGCCTACCAGAGAGCTAGGATTACAGGCGTGAGCCACCGCGCCCGGCCTCAGAATCCTTGTTAACATAGTAATTTATATGTCTCTATCAATTAGAGTAGTCTTACAGGGTAAAATTTATTTATCAAGACTGTTTTAACTACATATTACTTTTTTAAAGTGGATTCTATAAACAATGTATTAATAGCTGAAAAACAGAATCTTTAGGTTTTATCTTGAACTTGATCCATAAGCCAATTTTGTGTCTTGTAGTCAAGGGGATGATAGAGAATATTTGAAAAAAATATAGAAATTATGTGCCTAACAAGTGACTCCCAGAATATAGCACATGATGAAAACCAATTGTCAAAAGCATCAAGAGGATTTTTTCTATAAACAATATAAATGGTAATATTATCTGTCTTAGATTTTCTTTTGTTTTCTATGTCATTTTTTTTCTATGTACTACCCTTGAACAAAATAATATAAGGATAATCTGACTATGGTACTAATATACTCTCAAATTCTTGGAAAATTTGCAGAATACATGGGGAACATATTTAATTAGATTATATACAATTGCTATAGAATTTCCACAATTATATGTCTTTTGACTTGATTAGGATAGCCATTGTTTGTATGTTTAAATGAAGTGTAGGAAAAGAGTTAAAAATGATCTATTAGAAATCTAGCAAGACATTGATTATAACGCACTCTTTAACATTTTTTCTAATAATAATCTCAAATAGTAAATTTACCACTTCTCATAAAAGCAGGCAAAATATGAACATATCGATTAAATAAATATATACATTCTATTCAAAAATATTTAATCACTTATTTATTATCTAGAAATATACTTTTACTCCAGAACTGACTCTCTTTTTTTTTTTTCATGGTGAGGAATCACTCTTAGCTGTAGGAACTGGTTACATATCAGTAGCTAATGGACGCTAAGACACTTACAATTGGCTGTTTGTTTTATAAAGTAGCCCATTCAAGGAAAAATGAAGAACATTTGACCCTGCCTAGAACTGGAAAATATCTGTTCAAAGTCTAAAGTAAATAAGGCTTTGTTATTTTTTGTTTTGTTTTGTTTTGTTTTTGGTTCTATTGTTGTTGAAATTCTCTTGTAAAAGTATTTCTCTCTCTCTCAATCTCTCTCTCTCTCTCTCTCTCTCTCTCTCTCTCTCTCTCTCTCTCTCTCTCTCTCTCTCTCTCTCTCTCCCTGAATTTGATTTTCTGAGTGTTCTGCTCTGGTGTCCCTTTTAAATTATAACTTGCTGCTTAAGTTTCTGTGCATGCCAGCTACATGGTCTTGCTCCCAACTGAAACTAAAATGAGTTTGAAATAAAGATCGTGAAAAAAGGGCCTTGACAGAGATTGTGATATATGAGTGAAAAATGAAGAAAAAAGTCTTTACATTTGCATTAACAGTTTTTAATTTGCAAAATACCTATGTACTGTATGTTAATTAAACTTTTTAAAATAAATTTGGCAGTCTGGTGAAAAATAACATCTTCCCATTTTACAGATAAGAAAAAAAAAAAAAACATGAATTGCCTTAAAGTGTAAGGGGAATAAGAAATGAAATCTCATAGATTAGTCTTTTTTTTTTTTTTTTTTTTTTGCCTTTACCAAACTCGAGGAACAGCCAATGAGCACTAAAAAAAAGTATGACCTTATTATCTTTATTGGGGTTGATGTGTTGTTTTATTTTATCCTACTGCAAAAAAAAAAAAAATCATCTACTCTGACTTATTTTCTTTCTTGCTTCTCCAAACAACTCCACTCTCACTTGCCAGTGCCAATTTTCATTTTCCAGCTAATTAGCCTTCTGTTTTACACACCTAAAGTTTCATTTCACTTCTATTTATCTATTTCATAATCCTTTCAGGGTAATTCTTGGGGATAAAGAGGCAACAGAGGGACGAGAAATAAATAAAGCGACAGAGAATTAGGCATCTCCTTCATTAGTATAATTTAGACCACTGGTAAGCCACTTATTTTAATATCTAGAATAGAAGCAAGTTTTAATTTATTTAATTTTTAAAATTGTTATATTCAATTATAATCAATTTGAAAATAATAATCAACAAGTTCTATATTTATTTCCGTAATTCAACGAAGTAGGTAGATTTTGCACCTATCTTTTTGGGGATCTTACCTCCCAAGGCACAATTTAATTCTATAAATCATAAATACTATAACAACAACAAAACACAAATACATCTACATATACACACACAGGCATAAAGATGTCAGGAGAACATAATATCTCAATTGGGAAATATTTGATAAAAATAGAGGTTTTTTTTCATTCTAAAGAGATGACTAAAATAAAAGTCCTATCCTAATCCATGGTTAAAGGGTAATTGTTTATTAACTCACTGGTCTTTAGCTATTTCAAGACTTTCCTCAGAAAGTAGATAAATAATGGATTTATATCCTATTAGTTTATCATTCATAAAAAGGAATCTCAGTATTTATATTTACTATATGTGTATATATATAATGGGGCACAAATAAGAAATATAGAGAGACGATCCTCACTATATGAGAAAGAAGAAGAGCAAACATAACAAACTTTCAAATGATGTCAGCCAGGCATATGTTTGAGAAAGGAAACATTACTAAAGAAATAAATGAGTACTGGTTAAGATTTTCTTAATTCTATGTAAGAGGTTTATCAGTCAGATTTATTGGATATACTTATAGATGTACAGGAAGAAAGGCTTTAATATCTCCCTCTTATCAGTGCCTTCAGACATGCTCATTGGAATGTCTTTTTCCCAATCCTTTGACAAGAACTCCAGACAGTCCTCAGCTATCTAGTAATCTTCAAGCAAATTTTCAACAAAATTGAAAGTCAGGTAATAAATTTAATTTTGGTGAATTTGGCTTATTTTCAGGTTTAAAAAGGTGTAGTTGAATGTAAATCAAAACTATAATCTTGGAACTAATTCAAAGTATTCTCCCTCCTGCTCCTCACCCCAGCTAAGTTGTGATATGCAACAGGAAGTATGGTCAGTTCTGGCACTTTTCCTTACTTATCCAGATCCCTCTCTTTTGTTTGTCCCTCCTTCCTAATTACAGCAATGAAAGCAGGAAGACTATAGCAGGAAGAATGAAAAGAAAAGGAGCAGAAAGTCTTTTGAATAACATGGCCTTTGTTTCTCTTGAGAGGCAGGCACCCAAATGTTGCTTCTGTCATAAAGTGCATTTGTAAATTTTTGGAACTCTGCCCCTACATATTCTGTAACCTGGGTAATTTGTTCTCCTGCTGACTTCTTGCAACTGCCTGCCAGTAGGATACTCCAAGCCTCATACATTTTCTGCGCCATACACTTGATCTATATATAGTATATGCACATATCCAATATGTGGAAGAATAATTTGACAGCTTTTCTCTTTCCTCTTCCTGTCATCGAAAGCTGCCTCAACAAGCATTTAGCCTTCAGGATTTTAAAAGCAAGAAGCATGTAACAGGACTGGTCTGGCCAATTTTGGCATCACCCTCAATCTCTTTAGGACACCTATCAAACTTTTCCCAAACTGTCTCATCTTGTACAGTCCCAGTGTAGGACAGTTGTAATGTTGAATGCCTGAAACTCAATAGGAAAGTGATATTCCAGGCTCTCTTTGAAATTGTGCCCTATCTCTTTGAACTCTCTTCCTACTTGGGCACAGATGAGAAAGCAAAAAGAGGAAATGATTGAAAGCATTCTCACTTAGGCAACCAACTCACATTCTATTTGATTCCTCTTAGAATATGTAGTCCTCTCTTTACATAAAAGTATAAGGAATTGAAGTCAGTGAGGGTTTCAGAGTCACAGAACTGATCTGCCTAAGTTTTTTAAACCCTCCAAAGATTTGTCTGTTTTTCTTTAGAATTTAGGGATACCCATCATTTATATTTGGGAACACACAAAATTTCAGACATAAGAAAACATTCTGTATACCTCTCATGAAAGTTATAAATTATAGGTTGAAAAATAGAGTGTAAAAAGAGTTAATGTCAATTTTCAGAAGACACTAAGCTGGGAACAATAGATAATAACATCAACATCTATAAAAATTCAGCAAAATTTCAATTTGAAACAGGGGCCTAAATAAACTTGAAGAAGTTTAAGAATGATCAGGGAAAAACCCAAATAAGCAGAAGTCTATGGACAAAAGTACATGTATGGTTTTATTAGGTCACAAGTACAGTGTGGGTCAATAAATAGCTTAATGCGGATTCTAAAAATTGGAGGGACATCGTATTGTGAGGCTTTATTAATAAAAGCAACCAAATTATGAGAACACTCTTGTTATATTTTACAGTTGCACCCAATGTAGTGAAGTATTTTAATAAGGCATGGCTATCTATTCCCTTGCAAAAAGAGTGTGCTGATGTGTGGATTTTCATATAGCTACACTGAAAGATATTTTCAAAAGTCTGTGACTAATAAATAATTCTATTCATAAGCAACTGTTTTGAAGGTTTAAGGTAAGGAGGATGAGGTCATTTAGAAGCAGTGGGGAAAATGCTAATGTGGGACTTTGAATTTTATAGATGCTTTAGCTGTTCTTTATTTTTCAATTAAATATACTTTTTAAACACCATACTTATGGCTATTGCATTTAAACTGCCCTCATCTTTTTGCCCCAGAGAAACCATTAAGATTTTCACTCAGGTTGATACTAGGTTCTTCATAAAATTAATATATTTTCTTTGAGTCTCTCAAAAGGAGTAGAAATTACTTTTCAATGCAAATGCTATTTTTGATATTATGAAATTATTCTGCCTGTAGTAAGTATTTGAACTTTTATGGGCAATTGGACATTGGGTGAAGATCTAGTATATGACTAATAGACTCATGCTTAGATTATCTAATAAATGTTTTCCGCCCTGCACCATAAAATCTGATTTCTTTTTAAAGTCTTGGTTATTCTTAAAGATGAAATGCACTTATATAGTAAATGGCAATTTGGCTGAGGGGAAAAATCTTCACATTTTTTTAAAAGAGTGATGCTGGCAATTGAATGTCTACTGTTTATTCAAAGCTTATAGAGCAGCAGCCAGATGTAGCAGAAAGTTGGCTGATTATTCATTTACAACAAAAATGATGCTGTGCTGCATGAATGAAGGTTTGTTATCCCATCAATAAGTAAAAGGAAGATGAAGGCCCTTATGTGTTATCCTCATGCAAATAAGCTATTTGCAGGTGGCTTTTGGACAGGAGACAAAATATTTTAAAAACTGGGTCAAGTTTTCCTATGCTTAAAAATTAGCAGCTTCAGGGAAACTTCCTAAAATTGTATTATGCTATTTCCCAAGTAAATTAAATACTGAGTCACTTACTGTTTGATAATTCAATTACATGTGAAAAATCCTTATGAGTTCACCAATAATTTATGAAATTCTAGACGATTCTGGATATATTTATTTAGTATCTATTTCTCTAACTTGGTGTCAAATTTTATATACATACCTTGGGAAATCAAATTCATAAAATAGCATTGAACGATTAAATTAAAATACTCTCCTTGAACCATGCTTTCTTTAAAAATATTCTTTTATATATGTTATCCATTAAAAATGAAGCTTCCATTTTTATAAATATTTATATCACTGCTCATCATTTTGATTATACTTTTTGTTTATCAACCTATTTGATAAACAATAAAATATTGCACTTTGAAAAAATAAAGTCTAGCATTGTTCTATACTAGAAAAAAAGAATTAGTAGAAATTATATTAAAAAATATAATAGAACACAAAATGACAAAACTCATAAGACCATCTTCCAAATTTCCAGCCATGACATTTTCTCTCGATGTTGTCTTAGGTATCTTTTCCCTTATTTTAACTTCTCATTCAGTGTTGTAAAAATAATTTGTTACTGAGAAGCTTTCTAGCTTTAATTGTGATAACTATAAAATTAGCACATAATTCATAAAATGTGTTTGAGTTATACTGAAAGCGTTTTTAAATATCAGTTAATCATTTAACAACACACAATCATTTAATCATATGGTAAGACAGTGTTGCAATTTCAATCTCCTTCACTTCTGTCTTTCCTAAGACTCACATAGATATGGGGGTTGGTAAAGGATATTAATGTGTAGTAATTCAGATCTTCTCATTTGTAACTCACTTCAACAGGACAAAGGATACTTTGCAATAACAAGATATTTCTACTGTAATACTTCTACTATTCTACCCCAATTAGTAGCAAATCTACCTAAATCATGAGAATACCGATACTAATATTTTTCAGAAACTAAAGACATAATAACTACTATTAAACTCAACAAATTTTTTATCCACAACTTGAATGTGGATATGAGTCAGGCTTCTGATGCTCTGGTCAATCTTCTAAAGTCACTGACCCCAAACTATTAATTGAATTCTAGCGTGATATGTGTGAAACAGCTACAGAGCATGATTTAAGTCTTGGCATTGCAATTTATGATTCACCAGCTGTAAACCTTCAACAAATTATTAACACCTAGAATTGTGGCCACAGAATTTCATGAGATAAACTAAGCAAAAATGAGCTGGTTTCAATAAATATTTGCTAAATAGGAATTGTTAATTATAGAAATCTATGTCTTGACAAATTTGAGAAAACTTGTCTCCTCAATACATATTTATTGAGAGTTTCCAGGATATACCTCAGTAAGGAAACATTACTACAGGCATTTCTTATGACGGTGATAAGAAATAATAAGCAACAGTGATTGAAAGACAGAAAAAGGCAGGGAGACCTAGAGACACAGTAGCAGGAGCAGAATCATGGATTGAGGAAATGTTTGAAGTAAAAGGGAATTAAAGCTTAAAAGTGAGTTATAGAGGAGGTTCAAGAGAGAGAAACATACATTCTTCTCCATCTGCTCTCACAATGAAGAGAATTAATAGCATATTTGATGATGAATCCCTGAGAAATATTAGTCTGTCATTGAAAATCTATTTAAATGGCTATTTCTTAAGGTATAACAAAAATATCCAGAATAAAAACAAGTAAACAAGAGTTGCCATAGTATGGGGTATTATATTTCCCTGCACGTCTGTCTCAAGGCTGAATCCTACTTCATGGTAATGAACTTAGGTAAAGTATTCTTCTTGCAGAACTTCTGGGTATTTTCTGGGACGTGGAAGGCAAGGGGTGAGATGAGGAGGAAACTTCCAAATTCTTTGATCTTGACCTTTGACTATATTGGACATGGGATCTTGGAAATCTTGGGGAAAATGCATTCAACACTTCAGGAAGCCACGATTATACAATGGGTAGCAGCTACAATACACTTTTGAAGGAATAATATCTTTTTATATTTTTTAATAAAATAAAAAGATAATTTGTATATCGGAAGGAATAGCAAAATCCCAATTCTAATTCTGGTATAGGGAATTTCTACATAATTATGTAAAATAGTTGCCTTCCTTCAGAGTGAAGTTGTATCTTTGCAGATTGTTTCATTTTAGAAAAACAAAATCTTAGTTTATTTATTTATTTTTTGGATTAAGTGTCAGAGGCCTAAACAATGGTGAAAAACTTACAGACCTGGTATTTGTCCCCTTGAAGTTTAACCACTTTGGTACCAGCGTCGACTATAGTCGATAGCCACAGATGAACATGCATAGCAACTTTAGCTGACAGCTGTGATATGACTTTTCTAATTTTTCATTTATCAAAATAAAATTGTGAACATTTAAAAATAACATAATGAAAATATATGTATATGTGTGTGTGTGTGTGTGTGTGTGTGTTACCTATTCTGATTTACATTACAAATAAAGTTGCCTGTAAAGTAAAACAAGCTTTCAGTGCTTTAAAACTTTCCTCATCACACAAAAGCAAAACGGATTCGTTGTCAATTCACAGCACAAACTATCGTGGGGACTATGAGTGCCGGCTGTGGGCAAGGTTTTGCAGCTGGTAAGCACGGTCCTGAAGTGGTCAAATGTCATGTAAGAGATTCAGATACTAAAGAAAACACAATTAGTTATGTAACTGTTATAGTAGTAGGTACTAAGCAGTGAAAGACAGCCCAGTGTTTGCTTTTTGAGGTAAAACATGAAACTTCTGGTAAGGAAATACTGTTGTTTATTAAAGCTAAATTAACCATGGTTTATCCTGTACCAGTTTTCCTATTAAAAACTCTTGTCTTGGAACTTCTGAAATATTCCTGAATTACAAGTGAAAAAACTTGTACACTACAATTTCTAGGATCTCTTGGCAAGAGTTCCAGGTGAGACTATGCTAATAAAAGGCACTAGTGTGAGACGTGCATAGCATAGTGAAGAAGTTTAGAGCATTTCTCTGGTTATTTTCCGGTTAAGTTTCGCAGGTAAATTCCTGCATTTACAGCCTTCATGTAAATAGCAGTATCTTTATTTCTTCACTATCACACATATGTTCTAATCATTAGATGAGTCTGCTAGTCCCTATATTAAATAACTTTTTACTTGAAAAATAGCTTTTTACATAGACTGGGATCTTTTTCTGACCTGCCTATACCTAACACATTCTTCAACTCTAAGATGACTTCATATTCATCTTCTGAAGTTTCTTGGAAAATGGGATTTAAAAAAAAATACATTTGATGTTGGAACAGATAGAGGACAATCATTCAATGAACATCTGTCTGCCAGGAATGTACTAGGTACTTACATACATTATTCATATAATACACACAAATGTATCAACAACAAAGGAAAATCCCTATATGAAATAATTATGATCATATCCCTTTTATGGAAAAGGAAACAGATTCAAAAAAGAAGATACATTCCACCTTGTAAATAGAGGAATCAAGAATTAAACTTTCATCTGCTTGACTACAAGTTCTTTCTTTTTCCATACAATGCAAATATTTCTCTCCTACTTCTAATTTTCTCATCAAAATCTATTCTCTGTTGTTATTGGGTCTATGGCTGGGCGGTGACTCCTTGGCATCTATTTTGATAATCCCCTGGTTTATATTCTTATTTATTTTTGTTCAAGTGTTTATTGAGAGTCCTAATTATTCCAGCAACTCTAATTTCCATCAGCTCCCCATTGACTCTGTCTCTAGCTCACGATTCTTTTTTTTTTTAACAGAGGTTTAAGCTCTGTTACAGCTCTGCTGTGTGTTAGTAGCCTCTCTAGATACAAGAGATTGGTGCCTGCCAAGTATACACGGGCATGTTTTAAACTTTCTCATTGAACCTATACACAAAGTCCTCACATCTTCTTCCTTGAAATAATAGCATTCTGAGAAAAAATTTGCCTGTTTAAATTTCTTTTTTTTTACAACTAACTCAGCCTGTTTAGGTAATCCATTAACATTCCACAACAATCAAGAAGTGGGGAAATATTTACCTGCTATTTCTTTCTCTCAATATCATTCTCACACCTTATGAAAGTGAAGTCTTAATAAAGTTTTGATGTAAAAATAAAAACATATATACAGAATACAAAGAAAAAGTTGGCCTTCATATCATAACCATTATCCATCTCACTGCCAAAGGTCAGGATGTACATTGCATTATTCCAGGGAACACCATTCACACAGACTGTGGTGTACATGGCACATGCAAGAGACCACACAGTTCTACCTGCCTTTGTCTCTTTGTAGACATACACATAGATACCTGACTCCTCACCTATAGTAGCCAAATGGAGAGCAATGTTAATTCCTTATTTTCCTTTCCATACCATTTTCTGTGTATTTCCATTCTATATTCCTCCAAATAGAATTTTTTTCTATAACTTGGATCACACTGTATACATTTTTCTGAAATCTGATCACTAATTTCATACAGTTTCAACTTTGAGAAGCATCTGACAGACTGACCTAACTCTGTCTCTCTAATATAAAACCATAGAAGCTAGTCATGTCCTTATACTTTCACCCATTTCCCTAAATCATGTATCTATTTATTTTCTTGGAACATCTATGAATCCTGCATTTATTTAAGATGACTATGAGCTCACTACATGCTGGTGATGGCATGAGTGGCTTGATTCAGCCTGGTGCCTGGCATTTAATAGGACTAGTCTATTTCTTTTCCTAAACTTAAGCAGCAAGTTTAACTCTTGGCATATTTTTGATGAGCAATCTCCCATGTTTAACCATAGGCAAGGAAAGTACTCATCCTCTTATTGCACTACACATCTTCATATGGCCACAGAAATCCATCCTTAATCTGCCAAAATGAATATAACTTTCTTTCTGCTGAGGTCAAGGAAAGGATCTTTCTCTGCTGTTTCTATGGAGATATTTCCTGTTTTCTCAACTGTCAATTGTCTACTCTGCATGCCTTCTTCCATTTTTTCATATCTCATGAGGATTCTCAATCCAGCATCATCTTCTCTGAGTCAAGGATCTTGGCCTTCCACTTGTCAATTGTTTTGTTTGTGGGGTTTTTCTGTTTTGTTTTGTTTTGTTTTGTTTTGGTGCTTACATTTTTTTTCTTACTTCAAACATGCAAAGAGAGTAGATGTGAAAATGCACTTATCTTTTTTTTATATTTGTTCTTACACTTTATTCATATACCAAACCATGCAGGAAATGAATATGAGTAGATCTCCTTTAGCAGGAGGTAGGAGTAAAATTTTATTTAGAATAAAAACAAGGAAATAGAATTAAGTCATGAGCCCCATATCACCAATTTGCTCTTGGATGCCCAGTGTCTTGGGAATAAACCAACGTTTCTTCTCAGGAGCTTGCTACTGTATGTAGCTCACAGGCTTAAAGGGAGTATAAGAAGTAGTGGTGGATGATATACTTTAGGCTTGATTACTTTCAGAAAAATATCATCATCATTTCAGCCTTCAAAAAATATTGAATGTATTAATATCATAATTGTTAAAGTTGAGTAAAGTTAAGGTTTCTCTGCATTCTATGGTTTTCCTTGTAAACACATTCTCTAATGAATGCCTAATATTTTCCCTATGAAATTAAGCCATTAAATATTTCTGAATGTATGCTTCTTACTTTTCTAGGGTCTCATTCTTAATTATTTCTCTCTACTTTTCCTTCATCCAAGTCTTAAAACCCATGCTGCTATTATTCATTATTTAAATTATAGGATGATTTTATTTAACCTTATTTACTTTCTTAGGCTTTTCCTTAAAATCTTTTTTTGTAATCTTCCTCTCTATCCAACTTATTTCATATCTCTTTTCTGTACTTACCTTCATTAGCAGGTTGCATTTCGGTTTCTTTATTGCATTTTTAGATAATATCTTTTATTACATATACCTTCACATGGCATATAATCTAACGATCACACATCTTTCCTTTTATGGGATTCTCTGCTGTCTTGGGACATAGCAAAAGGGAATGCCTTTTCACCTGGCTTAAACAAACAAACCCTCAAACCCTTAAACAAACCCTTAACAAACCCTTAAACAAACAAACCCTCATTTGTTTCCTCTCTGAATTTTCATAGGTCCAGCATTTCCATAAATAAATAACTACATTAGGCATAATGATACTTCACAAAGGTCAAATATCAATTTTGGCTACTTTCTATTTCTATTTTTCTTCTAGACAAATTGTCTATCATTAAAGGTTTTACTATCCACTACGTGTATATATTTTCCAAGCTAAATATTTAGCTACATTCTTTTATATACCAATATATTCTGAATTCTTTTCTGTTGTGTCTCTAGATTAATTTTTACAAAACTGGATTGTTCATAAAACTTTTTTTTCTAACTTTCAAGGTATTATCAAAAGACACCACTGTTTATTCAGTTATTTATGTTTATTGATCATTTTCCCTTTTCTTTCTTCACCATTTCCTGATATCCTATCTTTGTGATTCTTTTCATTAGCATATTTTTATTTTTTGTTTATTTCTTTAATGGTGCACAGCATAATGTTTTGTAATATGTGTACACTATGGAATGGTTCAATCAAGTTATTTAATATATATATATATGCATTACTTCACATACTTATTAGTTTTTGTGATGAGAACACATAAAATCTCTATTAGCAATTTTCAAATTACAACATATTAGTGTTAACTTTAGTAATCATGATTCATAATCGATTTTCTTGAATTTATTCCTCTTGCCTAACTGGAATTTTGTATCTTTTATCCGACATCTTCCCAACTCTGCCATACCCCAGCTCCAGTAACTACTATTTAACTCTCTGTTTCTGTAAGTTTGTCTTTTTTATCTTACACATAATAAGTGAGATGATGTGATATTTACTTTCTGTGCCTGGTTTATTTCCCTTGACATAATGTCCTCCAGGTTCATTTCTCACAAATGACAGATTTTTTTTTTCTTTTTTTAAGGCCCATTAAACTTTTATAGATCTGTTACTGAGATAATCCAAATGCATTGGACAACTATAGGGTATTTTAACAAATTGAAGCATAACAGTTTTGGTCAAATTATAGTAATAGTGTAAGAAATAGTTTTGGAATGTAAGTATTAATTATTTCTTAGTGTTAAAGATAATATATAATATTGATCAGCCTTTTAGGCTTGATCTCTTGGTTAGCTACATTTCATCAAGTAAATCGTAGAAGAATAGTCAATAAATATTTCACAGAAACTTTTGAATGAATTTTGATATGACAAAAACACAGTGAAGACAAAACCACTATTCTGTATGAATCACATAACCTGGAAAGAAATATCCTTAAAGAAAACCTTCAGAAAGTACATTATTCAATGTTTTTCCTGCAAATATCCTATATAATACCACTAATTATAATATTTATTTGAATATAAAATCTTATTCCTTGAGAAAATATTTTTTTTTCAGTTTTTTAATGTCAAAATATCTGTTCTCTAATATATACAGAATGTATCTAACCTTCAAAGAATATTGTCTTTTCCACTACTAATGATAATTGAGCCCAATGGAAAACATACATAATTAAAATATATCATTTATTATTTCCCCTTATATGAATGGCATCCCCATTTCCAATTTAAGTTCAAGCTATAGATTTAAACAAATAATAAAGTGTTTTAAAATATTATTGTGTTTAATTGTCTCTCCTTTAGTCTAAGTTGATCACCAGCTATGTGACATGCCCAGAGGGTCATCAGAGGAAGGATGAAAAGAAACCAAGTACTGGAGCATCCATTAATCATGCCTTAGGTGGATAATCATTTTATTACTTTTCTAAGCAAGTTGAGGATTGCCAATTGAAAGAGTAATTTACATATCAGTATTTAAACTTTCATTTTTTTTTTCAATTGGGGTATAGTATGTTTTAGAATAGATTAATGGAATCACCTTTGTCCTTTTCTGGTGGCCATAATAAGGAAAAAGCTAATGGAAACCATAAAGTTCTAAACTTGCTGCAGGAAACAATAATCGGAACCGTAGGAAATCTTACATGAAACATAAAAATAGGAAATTTTAGCAAGGGAATCCATTGTTAAAACTGTAAGTTACAACAATATTGCCTGTACATGCTGACCATAATCCTCTGTAATCTTCAAAGGCAAGCAGTGATACTAACAATCTTTTTATGCTCTCTAATATTTCTTCTCTGAAAGGCTAGAAAATGTCTTATATATAGCACACATACTGTCAATTTAATCAAACCCAATTTCTATTCTTTAACTTCTCAATGAATGAATGATTAGGTTTTCTGGCACAATGTGAAATTCTTTAAGTGCCTGTAGACCACATCTCTTATTTTTACAACTCAGAGTTTTACTCACGTTATGATAAATAGTCTTACTCCATCATTGATGTTAACTACTAATGATTTTCAAACCCTTCTCCTTCCCTTTTCCCTTTTCTCCACATCTAAGCAAGCAATAAGAAAACTCAAGATCTCCCTCCCTTGGCTATGACAGGGAAGTTCAAACCATGCAAATCCTGGCCCATTGGGGTACTCACCAGGAGCCTACCCCCTTACCCTTTAAATATGAGGACTACACTGACACCTCCCTTACAATTCACTTCTCATGAACCTGAGCCCTTTTTATTGGGAATCCTATTGCTATTTAGTATGTAATAATGCCATATGCATAATAAATTTATTATGTTTCATATTCATTTTTTCCTTTGAGTGGATATCTATAAATTTCTAGGCATGGGATGGGATTGCCAAATATCCAGCAAGTGAAATAAATGAAACACACACATATACTTAAAATACACACATACTGAAAGAAAAACCTATCCCTATTACCACACAAAATTCTATTGGTTTCTCTTGGTAAATGCAGTACATGTCTGCAGTTTCAATCAACTGTGGATAGAAAATATTTAGAACAAAAAATGGATGGTTGCCATCTGTACAGAACACATACAGGCTTTTTTATTGCCATTTATCCCTAAACAATGCAGTATAACAATTATTTACATAGCATTTACATTGTATTAAGCATACAAGTAATCTAGAGATGATTTAATGTATACAGGAGAGAGTATATAGGGCATATGCAAATGTATATAAGGGACTTGAACACTTGCAGAATTTGGTATCTCTTGTGGAGGAAGTTCCTGGAACCAGTTCTCTATGGATACTTAAGGACAACTGCATGTAGAATCTACAAAAGTGCATTATTTATTTTCTCTTTATTACTAATTTAAGAAAGATTATACACTATATCATTGGTATAAGAGTCTTAAAAAGTCTGATTTAGAGACAAATTCCTCCCAGAATTTGAATAGGTTTGGGAAATAGCAAAATATGATAGGCTTAAAAAAAAATCTCTAGGGACAACCAGTCCCATTTTTAGAAGCAACTTTGAAGTAGCAGATGACTATTTCTTTCTCTAATGAAAATATTTCCTTGGATTCTTGTCAAGTAATGTGAATTGTAGGGATGTATCAGAGATTGGACCAAATAGTGAAATGGTCCATGAAATGAGTGTTAAATGTAAATTTATTTATAATTCCTTTGTTTGCTTTCCATTTATTTGTTTTTGTTTTTGTTTTTAAACTTATTTATGTTATTTTCCAAGTAAAGTTTGTCATTTAGATAAACTTTTTATGTGGCTCCACATATCATTCCTATGGCTTCTCAGATTGAAGAGGATAATGAAATCTCAAAAGCAGACTGATCCTTGGCTTCCATAAATTAACCATGTCTCTTCACAGACCATAGTTAGTGAAGAGAAATATAGGTAAGCATAACCAATGTATGAAGTTATAAATAATATTTACAAAGGGTAATTTTGCTTGGATCTATAGATATTTATATAAACAAAGGAATCCCAGTAGTTTCAATAAAAATGAATAAAACCCAGGGAGTCTATGATATTTATTTTAATCTCTTCCACATTCAAAGGAAAACAAAATAAATTATCCACACGTTTAACCACATGTTTTATTTTACTAATGCTTTATAAACAAAATGCTTCTCAGGCATATTCAATATAATATTACACAATTAAAAAATAGCAACACAGGTCTGATAAAATGTGCAGTTCAAAGTAATCAGTTGGATTTATTGACTAACAAAGAAAGATGAGCAATTTAATGTGAAATTTTCCTTTAGTGAATATACAAAATCTTGTCAAATTTAAATTAGTCCAAAAATATCTAAATTCTCCTAATAGATCAAAAATCTAGAATTCTTATACTCTTCTGCACATGGTCACATATAAAAATATAATTTAGAAGTTATTTATAACAATTTAAAATTTGTTTCTATCTATCTTTTTCATTGCCAAGAGCCCATTGACTTTGTTGAAATATAAAATAAAAACAGCATTAAATCAGATGTGATAAAATCACCTTTTTCTGTTTATCTTCACCACTGGCATTTATTGGCACTTGGAAGCTATTTATAACCTCATATTCTTACTGCTAACATCAATTATTATGCAAATAGTTGAAATTTTTACTGACAGTTTATAAATAATGCATGAAAGTCTATAGACTTCAACAACCAGTGAGTATTCTCTTTTGTGGTTTATAAATACAGAATACAGAATAAGTTATACCTTGGATGAGTCTGAACAACAGATGTTTCTGTTTTATGGATTCTGGTCAAATTATTTGGAAAGAGTTTCATTTATACAATTAGCATCTGTGTTTTGAAAATTAAACTAAAATTTATTTTGTCATTTTCTCCAGTAGCTTAGGACCTAGGTAACTCTATTAAAATATTGACCTTAAATAGAACTGAAGGAGATGCTACAGGTGTTCGAAATAAGTTTGGATAGTTTTCCTGCTTATAGATCTTTAACCTACCTTCATCAAAGTCTAGTAGTTCAGAAGAATTAATGGAAATTGTAAAGTTATTTCAACTTTAAAATTCTATGATACAATATGTGATTTAGATATTATCTTTATGTTTATTTTTTTTAAACGACTCCAGCATGCTTTACAGGAAATTTCTATAAGGGTATTTATTCCCCATCACATTTTATGAAGCTGAAACACAATTCTACATCTTGTTCATGGGTACAGAATAAGTTCAAACCATGTAATTCATGAGTGACATTGTTATTTAAGAATAATTATCAAGTATTCCTTTAAAATTTGCCTTTACAGGATAGACACCCTCACTTCCTTCAAGTAATTGTGAAATTTCTTGTTTTCAAGAGCTCTAAATTATATAGTTCTCATTTCTGCCACCTATTTTTGAGGTGTATTCTGCATTAGCAGAGAAAGTCAGGTAGAAAACTCTGCTTTATTGAAATATCCAAAACATAACTGAGAGGAAAGTGTAGTGTGAGTTCATGCTGGGGTGTAAATGCAGGGCACATCTCCACCCACATGAATGTCTAGGTCACCCTCTTTCTACCCTGGATAGGGAGTTTCACAACCTGTCAGCTTCATTTCCTGAGTATAGCTGCCTTTTGAGTAGCCTGACTGGCTAGGCCTGCTGCTGGCATCCACTAGCGACAGATCATCTCCCACCCTTGACTGGAGAGAAGTGAGAGTGGAGCGAACCCTATGTTTACCTGTTGGACTATAGATTCTAATGTGCCCTGCCAATATAAGCAGGTTCTTTGGCATGATGGGGGCACATCTGCCTCTTTGTGGAGGCTTCCCCCAGTGGCCTGGGAACCTACCCCCAATCCCTATTGGGACAGCACTTATGCTTGCTTTTAGAGGGTCTGGATGTGAACTTGACTGACCCAGCTCCACCCAGCTTTGACTCCCACTCTTGCATCTGTCATGGTAGTGGCAGCTCATAAGAAGGGGGCTTCTGAGAGTTCCTGGTCCCTGCCATTCCCTACAAGGTCTAAGTGCTTCTCCTGATTGACCAGGGTCAGGCATATGTTCCATAAACACAGCTGGCCCTCTCCTGCAAGTGCTACCTATTTGCAAGGAGGTCAACTTGAAAAGGTCGTTACATCATTTGCTGCCATAATTGTAAAGGGCTTGGCCAACTTCTACCCACAAGTACCACCTACTGGTCTGGATGGAGTCAAAAATGGACATTCCAATATAATTCATACTGTTAGAAGGGGACAGAGCTAAGGAAAGAAGTAAGATTCTAGAGACCTCCATCTAACTATTTTGGCAAGAGGCAGGGTACCTGCCCACATGCATAGTGTACCACCATTGTATCCTACAGATAACTGGTTTTTAAGAAAAGTGCCACAGTAAAGCTATCTATAACCAAGGAATTCTTTTACAGCCTGAGCCTCCCAAATCTATCCATAAGCAAAGCCATAAGTCCTTATGTAATATATGCTACAGTCACACCATCAAGAGGGAAAAAATAGGCCTACCTAAACAAAAGTTAAAAAAAAATAATAACAGTAATAATAACAAGAAGAAGAACTGACAGAATCTCCAGATAAGAAAGAATCAGTGCAAGAACTTTGGCAATAAGGAAAAACAGTGTAACAACCCCCTACCAAAGGATCACATCAGTTCTATAGCAATGGAGCCCAACCAAATGAAAATACTTAAATGATAGATAAAAAAATTTGAAATATGGATGGTAAAAAAGCTCAATGAGGTCCAAGAGAAAATGGGAAACCAACTCAAAGAAACCAGAAAAGAATAATTCAGTCCAAGAATGAAAACTTTACTAAAGTGATAGATGTATTAACAAAAAACAAACAGAATTCCTGAAAATAAAAATATTAATTTAGTGAAATACAAAACACAATGAAAAGTTTTCACAATAAACTACACCAAATAGAAGAAAGAATTTCAGAGCTTAAACACAAGTCTTGCTAATTGATTCAGTCTGTCAAAAATAAAAAAAGAATCAAAAGTAATGAACATAATCTTTGAGAAATACAGGATTAGTAAAACACCCAAACATAATAATCATAGCTATCTCTGAGCGATGAGAAGGAAAAGCAAAAACCCTGGAAAACTTATTTGAGGGAAACTCCCTCAGTCTTGCTAGAGAGATATAAGATAAAAGTTCAATGAATTCCTGGAAGATTCATTGCAAAAAAGACATTACCAAGACACATTGTCATCAGGCAGTCCATAAGCAGTATGAAGGAGAAAATCCTATGAGCAACTAGATGAAAGCATCAAGTAACTTCAAAGGAAACCCAATCAGACTAACAGCAGAATTCTCAGCAGAAATCTTACAAGCCAGAAGGGTTTGGGGTCCCATCTTTAGTCCTCTTAAACAGAATTGACTGTTGGCCATGAACTTTGTATCCTGCAAAACTCAGAAGGAACATGGCCTTTACAACACTTATATTTCAGACTCCAGAAATTTGAAAGAATAAATTTTTATTATTTTAAGCCACAAAATTTGAGGTAATTTATTACTGCAGCCCTAGAAAATTAATACACATGTTAATGTCCTTTCCAAACTATTGGTCATAAGGAGATGTACAATATGTTAAATAAATATAATGAGGATTAAATACAAATGATTTATCTAAAATATATTGATATACTTTGGCAAATATAAATATATACATATAAATTTAATTTTGAACCACTGAAATTTTTCAAATGGATTCCCAATTATAAGGCAAACACACAAGACCAAACAGGATAATACTTGCTTTTTAAATTGTAAAATAATAATACTGTTTTCATTTATAGGTTATAAATAATCTCTTTATTAAGAGCTAATAAAATTTATTTCAGAAATTAAATTAAAACCTTTTCAAAAATGGTAGAGTGCTAAATACATAGGATTCTAATATTTTTATGTGACATTTCTTATTTGAACTTATTTATTCTAATTTATATAAAATATACAATTTATAGTCTCACTTCAATATACTCACTGTTTACATCTGCATGTAACTTTATTGAAACCTACCTATTTATTTTTATAGACATTTTTGTCCACATGTGAAAAATCAAAATTTGTACTTAATATTTGGAATTCTCCAATTCTAAAGCATAAAATGCAAGAGATAAAATAGCATATGATAACATTTTAAAATGTTTATTGAAGGTAATGCATCACATTTAATATAATATATTCAGAATTTTATTCAACCCAGGTTTAGGAAATATTTCTGTGGATTATTCTTTTGAAGCATTTTTTAAGTGTATGCATGCATAGACATACATATACATACTTGGTTCAATGTGGTGTTTTATTCTTAGCTTATTACTTCACAGGTAAAAGAGCACATATTTATGGTGAAGTAAAACCCTCTTGCTTTCAAAAAAAAAAAAAGAAAAGCCAAACAGAGTTTTAAGAACAAAAAGCGCTATTACCATACATTTATTTTCTTTTGTCTTCTGACCTTTTCAAGCAACAACTTGCAAGGATATCTAGGTTACATTTCATCAATTTTAAAATATTTTGGTAGGTTTTGACAATTTTTATTCATATCTTTTTCAGCTTTTATTTCTTAGGGATGCAATTCAAGTCAAGTAAGAATAATGAAGTGTAAATCAGCCTTGCAAAAACTTATATAAATCATGAATTCAACAGCTAATTCAGATCACAATATTGTGCATGGTACAAAACGATCTATTGCAGATGACTAATTTCAACTCCAGCTATCAAAGTGACAAGAAAATGAGCCATCAAAGTCATCCTTCCTCAAAAATGTATGAACTATTTTACTGACAAACAGTAACAACCAAACAATGAATAATATTAGGAAGATTGAAACCCATAATGTAATATAATGGGTGACAGCCAAGGACTTAACTATGTCCTCTCCTTTCTATTACCTTTGGTTACTTTACTCTTCAGCTAACTTTAGTTCTCCTAATCTTTCACATCCCATTCACACATTCTACTATTTCAGAATTTTCTGTCTCACAAGTTACAGTCTTATCAGATATTCCCAGTATGTGGACCACCTGCCAGTGTTCTCAGCTCATGTTTAGAGAAAATTGGTTTACGTAAAATTTTATTTTTTCTTTTGGTAAATGAAAACTAATTTGCAACATGTTTCCATGGGAAAAGTCTAGGCATAAAATTATATAAACACATCTAAAAATGCTAAACATTTAAAAAATGTACTTAAAATTTAATGATAAATCATAGTTGTAAGCATATAAAATGAAGTAGTATCAAAATGATAATTATGAATACATAAGTATGTGCTACAGGCAAAAATGTAATTCAGAAGTTCTCAGATACTCTACAAAGTCTATAAAATCTATGTACTGAGTTTCTACTATGTATTCAGCACTGTTTTATGCCTAAACATAATATAATATTACTGTTTCTAGGCAAGTAGTTTGGGCTGTATATGGGATGTTGTTGGTCCCATAGTCAATGGCTATGGCATAACAATGAAACTCATGTTTTGTTTTCATGGAAGCACGCTTGTGAAGGCTACTGACAAGTGGGACTTTAGTTTGACAACACTGTGTGCATTTCTTATATGTGTTTTATGTACTTCTATTATATAAAGGATGTCTTCCCATATGCTTTTTTTTATTAGAGTTACAGATTCTGTTTGTCTTTACTTTTAGACAACTAACTTTTATTGTTTATGCTATAGACACTCTCCATCTGTTTCTTGCCAAATCAGTGTTAGATAAGAAACCAGGTCCAATAGTAACCTTTAGTCCATGAAGAATTACATTCTTTCACACCACCATAGAGTTAACATCTTTAAAAATTTCAAATCTGTGAATGTAATGCTTAGAAAACTTTAATCATTTCACATTATCTTTGGCATTAAGATTAAATATCTGGCCTGATACATAAAGCCTTTCACAATTTAGCCTAACACGATTCTCTTCTTCCCATACAATTCACTCTACCTCAAAACCTAACATGGCATATCCATCGATGGCTCCTGGCCTTTTTCTCCACCTGCCAGGCTGAGTCTAACTTGTCCTTAGCATTAGATAAACTGTTCAAATGTCATCTCTTTGATGGTACCCTCTCTGATCCTTGCTGAGTGAATCTTCTGTTTCCTAATACTTTATATAAACATCTATAGCATCTATTATAAATTATCTATGCTTTTAGTTGTGTATTTACATGCAGGACTTGCTCTGTGATGACTCCTTTGGAAACATACTTCATTACCTGAACTCAACAGGCAGTGTAGCCTAGTAGTTAAGACAACACATTCTGGGGCCAAGATTCTTGCCTTTGCATCCCAGGGCCATGTACTAGCTGGACTGATCCTCAGCAAGTTACTTAACTTTCAATATCATAGTTTCCATAAGGACACACTCATACTAGGTCCTCAAATAATGTTGATTCATTCAGTGTCATTTTTTATGATGCTAATGATAAAAAAAATTGATTCCTGGCAGGGGTCACTATCTGTGTAGATTTTGCATGCTCTTCCTATGTCTGTTTTCTCTGAGTACTCCAGTTTCCTCCCACATACAAAAGATGTGCATGTTAGGTTAACTGGTGTGTCTCAATTGTCCCAGTCTAAGAGAGAGAGAGAGAGAGAGATCTGCAAAAAAATGGAGTTCTGTCCAGAGCTATTTCCCACCTCATACCCTCAGCAGCCAGAATAGGCTCTGGCCATGACAACCCTGAACTGGAACAAATGGATAAGTAATTATCTTACTTGTTTTTATTAATCTTTCTTAAATATGTGTATAGCTTACATTCATCTCAATGTGTAATATTAGAAATGTTTTGGTCTTTATTTATAAGTTCGGTGATGTTTTTGTGACCAGGAATATGCCATAGGAACTTAACTCTTGTTTATATCAATTAGCTTGTGTTAAAATTGATTTCATCATTATACATTGTTTTGTGTAAAGTCACAGTTTCCAAGAACCTATGGAGGACATTAAGTGTGGATTTACTGTACGTAATTCTTAGGTTGTTGTGAGGAAAAATGACTAAATATAATTAGTCCATGATGTAAGGATCTTAGAACAGATCTTAGAACATGTAGTCATTATTTTATGAAGATTATTACTGGGAAAAAGAGGTGAGGAACAGGACAAAAATAAAAGAAAGAAATAAAACATTATTTCTAAGACAGAATAATTTTTATATGTAATTACAGACTTTTAGTATTGGATAAATTTCATGCAAAATCTACTTCAACCCCCAGATGAAGAAACTGAAGCCTTATAACATCACACAAGAAGTTTAGAAGCTGATGTAGGATTAAACTCCTATTTCAGTGGTCTCTTCACCTCAATACTTTTGTATTATACTTGACTAAAATGCAATATAATTTATTTATGACAAATCTTGCTATTAATATTTTTAGGCATTTTATGACCCTTTGTTGACTACTTGATTTAGCTCTATTTACCTTTATTTTACATGTTTTTATTATAAGCCTGCTTTGAAGTTTAAAAAAAAAAATCCAATGCTGTTCTTTTTTCACAGATGGCTCAGGAAATAACAAAGAAGTAATGTCATCTAATTTCAATACTGAGAGAGAGATCAGATGAACTAAAACAGAGGAATAAAATGAGGTATGAGGCAGTCCAATAAAACATTCATGATTTCCAACTGAACTGTTTAGGTTCAGAATTGTATTCCTTGACTAGATTCATTCATTCATTTATTTAATAAACTTTTACTGAATACCTCCTATGTGCTTGGCTCTGCTATTGATTGGCAAGATTGTCATGGTTCCCATATGCATAAAGTTTATTCTGGTAGAGAATTCATAATAATTTAAAACAATACAATTATAAAAAGACACTTGAAATTGGGACAATGAATATCCATTAAGGAGTTTTTAAAAGAGAGTGACATTTCAGGTTTTAAAAAATCACTCTAAAAAATAGTTTTCAGAGTTGGGAGGAAAATAGAGTATACATAAGGAGAAAAAGATGCTAAGGCAGCAGAACACAAAATACCAAGAAACAAGCAAAAGCCATGGTTCTTGGTTCCTGGCTGTGGCAGAAATGAAAAAGAGAACCATTGAGAGACATGCATAGGTTTAACAAATAAGACATCCTATTGCATTTAATGTGAGGGATGAGAGACTAGGAGGCATTAGAAATGACTTCCATCTGCCTGGCCTGAGGAACTAGGTAGATGGGAGTAGCATTTCATGAGGTAGGGAAACTGAAGGAAAATATTTTTTAATGGAGGGGACAGGAGGTTAAAGAATGATGTGAGTTTTGAACAAAGAGTTTGAAGTGCACTTGAGAAATATAAAGGGGGGGGGTTGTTGAATAGGTTTTATAGACATTTATGGCCAATCCTAATTAGCAACACTCACTGAAAAACATATTTCTATGAGAACAGGTGAAGTTCAAACATAGAAGGAACATATTTTGAATCAATACCAGTTATAGCAGGGCCTGATAAACAGATGCAAGGTGTCTAAATGATTCCTTTACATAAGTTATTAATTCACTAGTTAAATGATATTATAACATAGAATTTCTACTTTACATCACCTGCTATAAGAGCAACAAAATAACAGTCACTGGCATCCATGCTCAGCTGTACACGTTAGAAGCAATAGCGAATAATTTTTTCATTGTGTTCATAAACTCTCTCTTAAATGAATAAATAAGTAAATAAAATGAAATTCTGGGCAGTATATTCTAGCAATTATTCTTCTACAAAGAATGAGTATATATTTGCACAATTTTAGCACTAGGTTCAACCTAATTAACTCAGAAAACAATTTATGTGGAATAGCCTTTGTTTCATGTATAGTAGGTTACATCTATTTTCTTCACCTTTTGCGGGTGTTTGATACATTAGCAAAAAAGGATGTGGTGGTGGTTCTTAGCACTGTTGCTGTTAATCACAGACATGTCCATGTGAATTTCTTTCTCTGGAGTTTAACTGGCAAGTCCAAATTTCTTAAGATTATACCATCTCTTGTGTTTATGACTCTATGCCTAGAATATTTAAGCTGTCTGAGGTCTTTGGAAGCATACATGGAACACACATCAACAAAAACAACCTTTTGCATACTGAATAGGTGAGAGCCTCTAGAATAAGACTAATCTGTATGCAAATCTTAAAAACTGGTTAAGACCTTGGACAACATTTTTTCAACTGTCTGTGCATCTATGTCCTTATCTGTAAAATGAAACTAATGATAACAAAACATTCCTCATAGGACAGAATTTTTTTTTTTTTTTTTGCACACATGAAGTTCTTAGAAGACCTACTGGCATATGACAAAAACTTAATGAAGCTTAGAAATTTTTATTATACAGTAGGTATATATAAGCATGATAGATGTATTTAAATACTTGTTAATGTATATAAAAATAATCTGAACTGTGTGCCTTTCATGTTATTTGGCTTTCAATTTCTCATAGTATCTTAAAGCAAATATAGCTAGTAGCTATCTTTCAGAAGCTGAGAATTTTTCTCCAAATATATGTTATAGTTCTTGGCAATGTTGGCAAGGATTTTCTGTGAAGTTGGTTTTTAATGAGCTAAACCACTGTATTTAACATTTATATCCTAATTTCTGGAAGAAAACACACACACACATACCCCTATAATGAGATCCTTTTATCCAAACTTAAACTGCACATTGAATACATATTTGGTGTGTGTTTATTTTGCATTGGTAATGCCAATTTTCTTCCATCTGAATAGAAGTCTTTTGGAAATCTCCTTATAGATAGTTTCTTCAGATCCTGTTTGTAAACCTGGATGTTGTTATTTGTCAGTTGTTTGTGTTTACCTATTTTTTTTACATTCTCATTTGTTAGTTTATATTGTGATTTTTTAAATTTTTTTCATGAAACACTGAAACTTTTTACAGCATTTTGAAACTTGTTTTGAATATAAAACAATATTCTAAGAAGCTTAACAGTTCCTTCCATACATACTGGGTATTAATAGAAAATAAAGTAAATGTATTAAAAGATCAATCTGGCCATAACATAGCTCAATAAGGAGAAAAGGCACATGTTCAACCCTGTTCACCCATTAGAGAATCTTACATAAAATGTATTGCAAGTAAACAAAAATTTCATAGATTAAAAGTTAATAAGCTGAATGCACATGTGTCAGTGAATATTAATGCAGATATGCCTTAATATGCTGCTTTCATCTTACCGATTTCATTTTATATATTGTAATGACCTCCTACAACTATTATGACAAATTTCAAACTAAATGTCAAATGTCAAATAATTGTTCTTTACAATCTGTACCCAACAATTCAAAATAATTACTTTGTGTGTACCTTTGTACCAGCTAGAACAACAATTATAATGGCAAGACAAAAAAGAATAGCTACTATTTATCAATGAGAAAACTAAGACCTACTGAGGACAGCTAACTTATTCCGGGCCACACAGTTAGCTGGTCAGAGAACCAGAAGTTGAACTGTGGTGGTCAGACCTCAGAATCTTTGCGCTAAGCCTTAAATCTATTGACTACAATATAATAAATCTGTGCCTGGAAGGACTTACTGCCTTCTAGTAAAAATTCAAGTAAACATATACTTTTAACTGTCTATGTGTTGTCAGAGAGGCATAAACACTCCTACCAGACAGTGAGCTTTTCACCATACTGGAAGATCCTCAAGAAAAGGGATTATGTTTTATTTGACTTTTTATTGCCAGAGTTTCCCACAACATTCATCCCATTAGAGAACTTCGTTCAAATTGCACTGTTGTTTTATGGCAAAATGTTGTCATACAAAGAAGTAGTAAAGCTAGAGAAAGAATGCTTTACAATATATGTGAAGTGACATTTGAACTTTGTCTTGAAAAATAAAACAGGTATTCAAGGAATAGATTCAGAGGGAACAAATTTAAAAAGAGGAAACAATATTTGTGAACAAAGGCCTAGAGTAGGAAAACCTGGATATATCTAGGTGGTGGGTGTTTGGGTGCAAGGGAAGCCAGAGACAGTGTGGTGGAAGATTCTGGACAGGGAGTCATGGCAGTTTAGAAAGACAGTCTTTATGTAAGGCGAAGGGCTTCAGCTGCACAGCCTTGGGTAGCTGGGCTACACTTGGGTCAGCAGAGGGAATGGGTGCAGTTTCAGTAAGCTTTCCATGAGCTGGAGACAACCCTACATTTATCTTATTTGTGTCTCAATGTGGTTGAAATTTAGTTTCTCCCCACACACAAGTATTACAAATTTGAATAAAATCCCACAAGGGCACAGTTGGGGGAAGGCTGAAAATGACTACCACAAAAGGGAGCTTTTAATATTGAAGAGTATCAAATTAATATTCCAAAGCTTTCAAAACAGGGTGCTTATGTGTAAATATAAAATGAGACTGTGACTGATTTATTAATTTATTATTGAGGGAACTTGTAAGATCATAAACATTGTTACTGGGTATCAAGAGCATGTAGACGAACTGGGTATTTATATGCATTTGGGGAGAAAATATGTTTGAATAAGATTTCTATGTTTACACAAAAAATTATAATAGCTTACAGGCAGTAAAACATAATCTTTGAGGTTATTATCTCTACTGGATAGAAATCTATAAGTAAACATATACATTGACAGTGTCTGGCCTCTAATCAAATGATGACTGGTAAAGTCAACACAGGTACCTTTTCCTGTATAATTCAATAATGCTTTCCTCGGCCTCTTAAACAGTGCCCCAGGATGATGTTAAAATGCCGTGTTGTCCCTCTCCATTTTACCTTATTTCCAAGGTCGAATATCTGTCTACATATCTATTTTAAAAAAGAGTGACCTAATTCTATTCTTTTAAAAGACAGAATGATGCTTGTCACAGAAGTCAGAAAGTGAACTTTAAAAAAGATGCTTCACTACAATATGGAGATACCTTAAAGTGATACAAGTGAATCTACCATTTGATCCAGCAATCCCATTGCTGGGCATCTACCCAAAAGATCCAATGACAGTCTACAAAAAAGACACCTGCACTCGAATGTTTATAGCAGCACAATTCATAATTGCAAGGCTGTGGAAACAGTCCAAGTGCCCATCAATCCAAGAATGGATTAATAAAATGTGGTATATGTATACCATGGAGTACTATTCAGCTCTAAGAAACAATGGTGATATAGCACATCTTATATTTTCCTGGTTAGAGCTGGAACCCATACTACTAAGTGAAGTATCTCAAGAATGGAAAAACAAGCACCACATATACTCACCAGCAAACTGATATTAACTGAGTAGCACCTAAGTGGACACATAGGTACTACAGTAATAGGGTATTGGGGAGGGGGGTATATACATACATAATGAGTGACATGTGCACCATCTGAGGGATGGTCATGCTGGAAACTCAGACTTGTGGGGGGAGGAGGGGAAAGGGCATTTATTGAAACCTTAAAATCTGTACCCCCATAATATGCCGAAATAAAAAAAAATTCATTTTTCCCTAACATAATAAAATATGTGGAGAATTTAGCTAAGACAGAAAGATAAAAGAACAAACTGGAGACCCTTTCACAATCCTGCTTCCTAGAGATAAACTCCGTGAAGAAATTTGGGTCTATCACACTGAGGTTATTCTCTATGTTGCAAATGTATAGATGTATAAAGGTACAGATGTATAGAAATATAGAAAAATTTTGTATCTATATAAACATATTTGAAGGTATCTATATTTCTGTATTTATATATGTGACTGAACATACAGGCAGACATACAAGGTTAAATTTGAGAGATATATAGGCATTATATTTCTATAGATAGATAGCTATTTCTATATTTCTAGCTTATTTGTATTTGTGCGAATGTGTGTATCATGTACATACACACATTTGTCTGTTAACCCTGGCACCATTTCTCTCAGCATGGTAAGTGTATTTGTTTAAGAAAGATTTTTTGTATATTTCAGAATAGCTAGAAGAACTGTGATGCTCTCAACATAAAGGAAAGATAAATGTTTGAGGTGAAGGATATCCCAATTACCATGATTTGATCATTACACGTCATATACATGTATGAAATTATCACAGGTAATCCTAAAATATGTACAACTATAATATATCAATAAAAAATAACAAAACAAAACAAAAAAAAGATGCTTCACTAAACTGAGAGAGGAGGGTCTAAATTTAGGTGTTGAAGATTAAGATTATCAGACAAGATTTATGGAGTAATATACCCTGATTTATGCCATAAAGTCTACATTTACTTTTTGTCACCTCTGTACTCCTGGATCTTATCACACTATTACATTTCTCTGTAGTATCTTTCCTTACTACTTTATTCATTCATCATATATAGTTGAATTTTGAACAACACAGGGGTTAGGAGCACTGAACACCTGCAAAGCTAAAAATTCGCATGTAACTTTTGATTTCCCCCAAACTTAACTACTAATAGCTTACTATTGATAGGAAGACTTGCTAATAATATAAGTCAATTAACATAGATTTTGTATGTTTTATGTATTATATACTATATTCTTACAATAAAGTACAGTAGAGAAAAGAACATGTTATTTAAAAACCATAAAGAAGAGAAAATATATTTACTATTCATTAAGTGGAAATGGTTCATCATAAAGGTCTCAATCTCCTCATCTTCACCTTGAGTAGGCTGAGAAGGAGGAGGAAGGGGAGGGGTTGGTCTTGCTTTGACAGGGGTGTTAGAAGTGAAAGGAAATACACATATAAGTGGAGTCATGTAGTTCAAACCCGTGTTGTTCAAAGGTCAAATGTATTCTATTTTTTTCTAAAAAACACTTCCCAGACTATCCAAATCTGAAAAAAATATGTTTTTCTTTTAATTACTATGGAGCTTATTGCCTATATAGTTATTTAGAAGTTATTCGTCTGATGCCTTATAATGGCTTACCTTTTAATATGAGCATCTATTCAAATTTATTTTTGTTTAATTTTCTAATTTTATTTGTTGAAAGATTTTATACTTATGTCACATTATAAACACTTAACAAACAGGTGATTTACTGCAGAAGCTTTGATTTTAAAATTTATTTGTATTTTTAGAAATAGATTTTTTTGCTATATAATATGGTTCCCCATATATTAATAATAAAAAATAAGCTATACTAAAAGAGTAAAGGGTTATGTTTATAATTAATTCTTGAGACAATGAATCAAGTGTAACAATATTTCCTTGTGTCAAAAATTAAAAATAAGTAATTTCATAAATAAAATATGTGGTAAAAACTGCAAAATATTTCTTTTAAAATTAGTTATATATTTTTAAATATCTTATTTTTCCATAAAGAGTAATTATGATATTTCTTATTGAATAATGACTATCTATAGAACAGAAAATAAAACATGATTTTTACAAAGACAGTCTGACACATGACATCACAAAATATTTTTCATCATTAAGTCAGTGAATTCATACAGTCCACTTTTTTAATATAAAGACAGTGAAGAAAAAAAGAGTAGGTAACTTAGTAGGCTATAAATAAGGTGTAAGAAAAAATGATCTTAAATTTATCTTATAAAATACTGTAAAATATGAATTGCTTCTCTACATATTTGAAATGTATTTTAAGGTAGATTATACATATTATTCTGCTGCAAAAATGTTCTGTATTAACAAGTTTTCCCTAAAGTGAGTAATTTATTTAATTTAAATAAAAATTTTATTTTTATTTAAAAATAAAAAAATTTAAAAAAAGTATTTGGTAGCTGTTACACAAATTATGCAAATATCATGTAAAACTGTTATCCCCAACCCCCAGGCATCCATCCAGTACCAGGGTCTATGGCCTGTGAGGAACTGTGCCGCACAGCTGGAGGTGAGCAGAGGAAGAGTCAATTAAGCTTCAGCCGCATTTACAGCCACTCCCCATAGCTGGCTCACCACCTGAGCTCCGCCTCCTGTTAGATCAGCCGCAGCCTTAGATTCTCATAGGAGCAGGAACCCTACTGTAAACTGTGCATGTAGGGATCTAGGTTTCACACCCCTTATGAGAATCTAATGCCTGATGATCTGAGGTGGATCTTAGGCATTGATACTAGCATGGAGAAGTGGCTGCAAATACAGATTGTCATTAGCAGAGAGGTTTGATTGCACATTAAATGTAATGTGCTTGAATCATCCCCAAACCGTCCCTCCCATCCCTTGGTCCATGGAAAAACTCATCTTTCATGAAACCTGTCCCTGGTGCCAAAAAGGTTGGGGACCACTGATGTAAAAAATCAGTTTGATGGTCAAACTAGTCAAATCAGTCACTTGATGTTAGGTTTATTAAGAGTTTTCACCTAATTTTTGTCACCTTCAATAGTTGCAGTTTTAAGTAAATATAAAAAAGAGTTGCCAAGACATCGTAGGCCCAATGTTCTTTTAATTCATACTAGCCAAAAAGTCACTGTGTTGTTTTTTTTTTAAAGTACCAGTGCATGAGACACAAAAAATTCCTTTAAGAAATGATTATCATCTATCATGCATCAGCCAGTGTGCTAAGCATCAGAACCCTTAAGAACTTTGCAATCTGTAGAGAAGATATGACAGACCTAAAACCAGAATAATTAAAATAAAAAGAAAACACACAGGTCAGTGACACTGATAGGCAAAGCAGATTGTAGTGGAGAAAAACATGGAATCAAGAGTAACTTCCAGAAGGAGGTAATGCCTAGCCATAATTAGAGGATGAGAGAAGGACTAAAAAGGCGTGGAAAGGTATTCACACAGAATTGCATTCATGTAGAACACGTGAAGAGAAGGATGGCCAGCTGGTGAGATATATAATATAAACAAAAGGGTATTTAAATTATATGTATAGTTTGAAAGAATAAATTTTAAAGTAAACTCCTATGTAACTACCCTTCACCACTTTTAGAGTAAAGAAAATTGTTGGTAATAAGATAAGAGAAAAACAGACTCCTGTGTAGTTGTGCACCATGTTTAATTTGAATGGAGGGACATGTAGACCTATGTGAGGTGGCTTTTCTTTTTCTGATGCAGAATCCTTATAGATCCGTTTTAGGTAATGACCATAAGATTGATTAAGAGCCAGAAAATGGTAAGAAGAGAAAGCACTAGTTTAAGTGAATGTAAACATATACTGTTTGAGATTTTGTAGGATATAAATCAAAGATACCTTTTGAGGAGGAATTTCTAAAGAAAGCAAAAACATAATAAGCAAAAATTTCTTTCTGAGAGTGTATTTGCAACCATATCAAGCAAAATATTGCCAATTAAAACATATCTAAAGATATTAGATATTATCCTTTAGAAGAGAAACATCCCAGAAACTTGCTTTAGGACTGAGAAATACTAGGTAGAGCAATAAAGAGATGGAAAGAAGAAATGTAATGATCATTTTGTTTGAGATAAGAATATATGCTCTCTCTTTTCTTTTTTCTTTCTGAGAAGAATATTATTTGGATGCAAATTTTCTTACTGAACTTTAAAATTTTACTTCTGTTTTGTTGTTAACACTTTGGTTCTCACTAATGTGCTTGGTAAAATAAGTGCTTTAATTACTTGCTTGCACAGTCAATATTAAAATACCACACTGTCTTCAGTTTATTAAAAGAAATTTGGATTTTCAAAATACTATAAAAAGTAACATAACAATGCATTGAAAGGGCATATTTAAGTATTTTGTTATTAGATTATTATTTTGTCACCTCCAAAGAAACAAGAAATGCATAGGTGAATATTGGTACACATAAAAATGTAACTATAAATTTATAATAAATTCATAAACATAGGAATTTTATTTAATAATTTTTCTGCATATATGGGTATGCTTATTCAAATTTCATTAGATTTTCTAAGGTATTACATATTAATTAGTTTTAAAGTCTCTATAAACATAATTGTAAAGCTGCTTTAATCAAATAATTAAATAGTCACAATAATTTGCAAGCTAGCACCAAAATACACTAATATAAATTTACTCTGGCAAGAATGTTTCTTTAGATTTTAGTTGTTTAAAGGCTTAAATAATTAGTCACAATAATTTGCAAGCTAGCAGGAAAATACACTAATATAAATTTACTTATAAGCCTTTAAACAACTAAAATCTAAAGAGACATTCTTGCCAAAGTAAATATATTATAAACATAAATACAAGAAAATGAAACATTCATTTCTATGTTCAAATTGCAAAGACTTTGACAATAATAAATATGCTATTTGTATTGCTTATATATTATAGTCAATTGACATTTGCTAAACATATTATTTACAATGGTATCCTAAGTTTTCAAAAAATTTTCAAGAAATCCTAAGGATAAAAATTAAATTCAGAGAGAGATGGAAGCTTAGCTTCTTTGAAGTGAAGAAAAAAGTAGCCTCAAATCAATCCCATTTCACAGATAGGGACAAATCGGATCCAAAAAGATTGAAGTAATTTGTTCAAAGTCACCTAGGTAAGAATTTCAGGGTCAAAACAAGAACTGGGGTTTGTGTCAAATCCTATGCTAGTGCCACTAAGCAAGCTCCTTCCAAGCCATTGAGTCAACTCAGTCATGTGATGATTGAGGTTTTTAAATCTAACCAGCTAACATAATACTCCACAATGACAGGGTTGAACACAACAGATTCTCAGAAAAGGTAGCTGATAAGTAGACAAAGATTAAATAATTATATTAATTCATCCTTTTATAAAATTAGAAACTGATCTTCATTTAAGGACAAGGCCAGCCATCTAAATTTACCTCCTAACCTAACTGCATCATTGTTTTAGCTTGTATGTTTGGAAATGTTAATATTTTTAAGCCACAATATCTCCATTTAAAAAATTCTGATAACAATTCTTACCTTATAAAGTCCTTACATATATTACAGATAATGCATGTAAAGCAACTAGCAAGTGTTTGGCACCCAATCTTAATTCACTTACATTTCATTATGGTGAACATCTACAGATATTTAAACCTCATGGCAATTATAATTGTACAATATTTGTTTCTGAAATGTATTTATTTATGTAAACTCAGATAAGAAAAACACATGTCAATTAGTAAAAACAAAAATCAATATACTTTATTATTATTTTTGCATTGCCTCAGAAGAGAAAACACTTCTAATAAACAACTGCTATCTATGATATTTGTATACATAGCTACAGGCAAAGATAGTGATTCTTTATCATTATCAAGGAATGTCATGGGAATTCTTTCAAAAATACTCATAAACTTACATAGATCCATCTGTATGTATGTAAACTGTCAACAAATTCCCTTAAGGCCGGGCCTTAACACAGTATATATATGCACAGTGATAACATTTATAGGGCATTTCCAGAACCTATGCTAAATGCTTTAACATTTTCACCAATAATGTGTTATATGGTCTTTCCTTAACACTATGAGGAGGCTATTTTCCCCACTTAATAAATAAAGTACTTAAGTATCTAGCGCAAGATAACACAGAGGAGTACCGGATTTCAAACACTGGCAGTCCAACTTCACAATGCACACACTTTATAGCCCCTCATTCATCCTCAATTGGCTGTCATAGAAAGGACACAGATAAATACAAACTACCAAGATTGTGTATCTAGTTCTCCACATTCTGAAATCTCCACATTCTGAAATCTCTACATTCTGAAATCAACAGATTATCTAAGAAGTCGAGAGAGCATAAATTTCTTTCTTGGTATAGTCCCTAAGGTTTCTCTACAGTCCAGTTTCTTTTTGTGGCCTTTTTTAAGTGTCTATTTGTCTGTGGTCATCTGTGAATGAACAAACCTAGGGCTTACCATGGTGCTGAACCTGTGGTCTTTACTCCATCATCACTCTTCTCTCCCATCCTCAATCATCAGTTCTTAAAGATATATTGAATTTGCATATTTCTTTTCATCCCCAACTGTCATTAATTTATTTTAAGTGCCATTTCTATTTCCCTGGTTTCTGCAATAGGCTCGGACTTCCTTCCTTGCCTCCAGCCTACCTTATTTAATCTGTTCTCCTTAGGGATACCTGAGTGAGCCTTCTGATCTATAAATAAGATCATGTTGTAGCTTCAATAAGTCCTTTACATGGTCCTCATTACTTTCACAATAAAGTGAGGCTCTTTATGGTTTAATTCTAACTTCTCTCCATAGCTTTATTTCTCAGAGCTTATGCAGTCAAATATGACAATAGAGTTCATTGAACAACCTACATTTTTCTCATTTTCTCACATTTTGTGTACTTTCTCAAAGCACATTTTTCTGAAAATGTTCTCCCGTTTTCCTTTCCTCACATATACTCCTTTGGCCAACTATTACACCTCCTTTAGTTCTCATCTGAGAGATCACTTTGTTCGGGAAGCCCTCCGGAATCCTTCAAGTCTGGGTAGGAAGCCCCTATTAGGTATTTCTTTGATTTTTATTACTGTTCTTATAACACTCATCATGATGTGTTATAATTGCTTCTGTACATATCTGTGTCCAAAATTGAAGTTCTTTGAGAACAATGACTTTGTGTTTTGCACTCAAAGTAAGCTGAAGACCTGTTGTGTCCTAGATGCTTACAAAGTACTTATTTTTGAGTGAATAAATAAATAAATTTTTTAAAAAAATGAAATGTTTACTTGACCGAGACAATATATTGTTATACAGTCATTATATTTTCTTTAAAATCTGAGGCTTATTTTGGATATCAAAGTTTATTTTCATAAATTTAGGTATTTTCACTACTATGTGGGACCTCAAGTTCAAAAGGCCCAAATACCTACTCAACTTATAATATTTTCCTTATGTTGCAAGAGCCTACATAAATTGACCATTTACCAACCACTCTTCACTGCTTACCCAAAGCTATACAGACTAATAAAAACATCCAGCTTCTTTGCTTATTATAGTGAGGCTGTTGGTTGTATCATTCTGATGAAAAATTCTGGCTGTCAGGCATATGAAGATTCAACATTTTTTGAAGAATAAAATAAAATATTTTAAAGTACAGTGTCTTCAGAGGAAAAAAATAATTAAAACATGACTGTCCGAAGGAGAAAGACTTTGAGACCAGTAAATTAGTAAATTGTAAAAGTTAGATGCTTCAAAATTGTAATGACAGCTAGTGGCACAAATCAGTCTGTTAGTTATATTTTAAATTTTTATATATTGCCAAGTTTGAAATGAATTGATCTATCTTCTTTAAACCCAAATCCTCATAAGAAAAGGAATTTCTACCTCAAAACAAAGTGACACAAGCCCATTTTTAACATAAAATAAGCATTTGCCTAATTTCAAAGAGTACATTAAGTCATTAGTATAAGTGGTGTTTTGCTCCACATTCTCTTTACATTATTCCATCTCTTTCCATCTGCCAGCAAACCTAACAAGCAATTTTAAAATAATGGAAGAATTAAATCCTCATTGGTGGCATCATTTTCCTTTTTTGCGTATGTCTTCAACAGTCTTATTCTAGCAGTTCCATTAATATAGCTGCTGTGAAAAAAGAAAAAGCTGTGCAAATGGCATATTATAAAATTAAATGGTAACATATTGTGTTGCTTGGGATCACAGTCAAGTCTAGAGGCAAAATAGAAATAACAGATGCAATATAAATGCAGAGTTATTATGTGTGTCATACTGGAATCCAGTCTCACAAAATTAGCACAATATGCTCTACCTGAGGAAAAGCTGGGGGGGGGAGAAAGAGAGAGAGAGAGAAAGAAATATTGTCCCAGCAACATTTTATTCTTAGTTTGGTAATAAATTTTGAAAAGAAATTGTATACTAATTGGATTTTTTTATTAATGTTTAAAACAAAGAGAAATGTCTTCTATGTTAATATTGTCTTCCAAATTGTTTTTAGTCTGAGATTTCTAATATTCCTTTTTAATTAGTGAATTTATTAGTTTGAATGAGCATAATTAAAGTCTACCCTAAACCTATTTATAGAGTCATTTCCTCATTTTATTAGTCCTTTAGTGGTGTTGCAAATCCAGATTGGGGAGCAACTTAAGGCAAATGCATTATATTTGTAGCTGAAACTTAAATGCGTATGTAAAATTGATTGAATAAATTATTTAATGTAATATCTCTAATATTTATTTTATTAATCACTGAATTTGTGTGTGATACATCATATAATCTGATAAATTCCTGGGTTTGTTTTGAATTGTAATCTAAAAGGAATTCCCTCTATAGTCATAATTCTTATTTTTACATAAAAAAGTAAAAGATCCTCCTTCTTCGTGGAAGAAAATTTAAGAAAATGAAAAAGAAAATATATATAAATCATGTATTTCGGGGTAAAATTATTGGTTTCATTTATTTGCCCTCCCATTAGTCATGCAATTTCCCATGTAATTTTGCAGTTCCTTCACTAATATTGCCCTTTACTTGCCTTCCTGAACAAAGAAAACAACTTCACCTCTCACCAACAGAAAGAATAATTTGGGAAAAAGTACTATTAAATTATTTAACTATATAGTAAGCATTTTCTTACAACTGCAGGTATAAATGATGTCATATTGCAATTACAATCCATAATTCAGTACCTCAGCCATCACAACTTGCAGAATCAGTACCACTGTCTTTCAGAAAAACTTTCTGAGTCTGTTTTTAGTGATTTGGTTTAGGTGGGTGTGAAATTCTTTGTCTCAAAATATATTAATAACTGTAAAATATTCACTAGAGTTTAGAATAAAAATCACTATTAAAATCAGCTCTAAAAGCTAGAAAAATAAGTCTACACACTGTTTGTAAAGCACAGTGGTTTTGCTATATAGTTGATAAAATAGTGATCAGGTAATAGGATGTTATCTTGGGCAGCCATCAACAAACTATAATAACAGATGCTGATAAGTATGAATAGCAGCACATTTTAAATCAATTGTAGAAGTAAATTCTTTTTGGTGACATTTAGCTGGTTTTAAAATCTACGTCAGAGGATCAGGTAGGAAGAAATGATTGGATACACTTAATAGTCAAGAGACTTTCTTGTGCACAACTAAAAACTCAATGGAGGTGAAATAGCATATCAATGCCTAAGAGGTCCTGTAGCAATAGTTGACTTGAACAAAACCGTAAGTGGCCAGAAATTGTAGAACTTTGGCATTTTAGTGTAACACATTAATAATCTTTCCTAAATCAAAGACCCTGAATAAGAGGGCTAGTTGCTACTCAAAATCCAATCAGATCCTCTTCAAGATATACAAAGAAAAAAAAGAGGTCACGTTCTAAGATAAAATATATTTCATTTGTCAAATATCTACCTTACCAGAGTCTAAAAATTAAGTGAATACACACTGAGAAATGATATTCTTGGTTGTAATCCATCCCCATTATGAAACCTAAGCGGAAGAGCTCAAAGCTAATGACTGAAATCTTGAATTATTAGTAGCTAGAGAGCACTTTCTTAAAATTTTCTGGGACAAGTGATTGCTTAGCAACTTTTTCTATTGACATTGTAAAAATTGGTATGGAGATAATATATTGTTGATATTTGGAATTCCTTACCAAAAAAAAAAAAAAAAGTCTGTATCTATTCCAGCTGCAGTAGTCTGATTTTATAATTTGATATTAAGCTGATTTTTTAGCATCACAGAATTTCTGGGTTTAAAGAAATCTTAAAAATTCTCACATACTCAATATTTGATTTTCTTCTACATGAAAACAATAAAGTAGTTTTATAGCTCATGCTTGAACCAAGTTTATATTGATCTAAATGTTTTTGTGAAGAAATCTTTTGCTTCAAAAAATTTTATATCACATATTTTTCTCTAATGTATGCTCATTGCACTTTAAATTTCTCTGGTTCTAGTGAGAATTGCATCATTGTACATTATAAAATCAGCAAGTAATAATAGGAATTGGGTTGAGTTAACCTTTTTTATATAATATAAAGAAACACTACTCATGTATAAGTATGCTATAAAATACTAATTAACAAAAATATTAAAAATCATTGAGAAAATATAATTATAAACATTCACAATTTTATTATGACTTTGTATATTTTTCTAGCAAAAATGGCAACTTGAAAAAATTGCTATGTTTAAATTGGGTGCTTACTAATCTAGAGCTTACTCTAATAGCTGCCATGTATTAAATGTTTATTTTGTTTGGAAAGATGTACTTTTATATGTCAACATTAGTAATTTCTGGGTGAAAAGACTACAAATAATTTTGTCTTATATTATTTGATTATTCTACAATGAACAAACATTATAAACATGATTTTAAGATGTTACAAAAAGTAAATTACACAGTTTTTTATATATTTTTTTAAAAGTTCTTCATTTTTATATAAACTTTGGTAAGTAAGTAATGAATGGGACTTCCACAGAGTTCTTAAGATTTCACTGTCCAAAGCAAGTCAGTCTATATTGTATATATACAAAGTTTCATCAGTTAGAATTTTATAATTGTTTTAGATACAGAATTCTTAAGGAACTATCTCCTTGGAGTTCCATATAACAATGTATTTATGTAAACTTATTATTACTGTAGGTAAAACAAACTGCTGCATAGCAAGAGTGACACAATCTTAAAGGGAAACTACCATGACTACTGTTTGACTTCTGAGTATCAAAATGTCCTGCAGCAAGGCCTTTAAACAATGCGTGTAGCACACACAGCCCTTCATAAAACTACTTCATTAATCTCCCCAGTGGTCACAAGTTTTAGCAAGAAAGTCTGAGATGTGACCAGCTGCACATGTATTTTTACCCTAAAAGCTTGCAATATAAAGGACACTTTCTGGAGATGGGTGTGGGTTTCCACTATCTCATAGCCACCCAAGACATCACTTCTTTTTATAAGTCCCTATTACACATTTCTTTCTGAGAAACTGGATTTGTCAGCCACTTTCTTTAGCCTTTCAGCCCTCTTGGTCCTTGGGGGCAGGTTTGTGTATACCTGCTCACCACAGAAAAACTACTCTACCCAGAATCCTTATCCAAAAGAATAAAAATATCTAATGTAATAAGAACAAAAGGACTTGGAGAGAGATAGTAGAGGCTGAGAGATGTCAACAAAATTAAGGAAGACTAGGAGATGACTACAAGTGTTCAAATGCAGAGCTGAAAGAACTGTTGCTAAAGTAACTACAGGATGGAGTCAATAAGAAGCAATGTTACTTGTACCTCAATTTCTTAGAAAGGTGCAAAAGACACAAAGTACAACACCAGAAAATGTGGGCAAAATTGAGATTTTTAAAAATGGAAGGATTAACTTAAACACTTACAAGGAGATTTAACACTTCAAATCATTATCCCTAACTCAGTCAACTGAATTCAGATTTGCCTATCCTCCTATATTTCCACTTATGCACAGAGATTAGAAACAAATATGTGTGGTGGAGGGGAAGGGTATAAAGTGCTAAGGTAGGTTGAGGTCAGGGTAGACAGAAATGTGTTCAACATCCACTGTGTGTTATAAATTTATATCAAGAAAGCTTTATAGTTATCCATGACTCAAAGATGAGAAAATTAAAACTCAGAGAGATTAAATAACTTGCCAGAATGGCACAGCAAGTGTGGAGCTAACCAAAAATCTGTGCTTCTTCTGCAAAATTATATTATTTTCGAATATGCCTGGCATACCATACCTTATGGTCCCACATTTCTTGATAAAGCAGAAACAAACCAGTGAGTTTATGTTGGCATTTAAAAGAAAGGAATACCTGGAAGCAGAAGATCTGGACTTAAGAAGAGCATGAGTTTGTGATACAACTTCCTGTGGAATCACCTAGTTCTCTAAACATCTGTGGCCCAGGATAAAAAAATGCAGAAAGTACACCAGAGAAAAAACGTGCTTATTGGCTGATAAGGGGACAGAACAAAGAGTAACACATAAATTGCTAGGCAGGTGCCAGAATCAAAACAATAATAAGGAGGTACATATTTACTAGCCATCAGCAGCATTCATGGCAGAGATTCAAGAAGAAAAGGCAGGCAGATTAACAAAAGGAATGAACAATCAAATAGCATGAGAAGAATATAATTACCACATTACCACAAATGAGTCTGTTTCTTCCATCGATCTCCTAGATTTCTACATGTAAAACAAAATCTTAAGGGAAATAAATACAGAAATTATAATCAAAATTGATTCTTGATTCTGAAATACAGTCATACTAGTGTGTTTTATCCAGAGGATCTGTCTGGAGTCAGGGGAATTTGGAAATGGGACGTGGGAAAGTTGGAATACCAAGTGATTATGTTGTGGACAGAGAAGACGTTACATTGATGTGGGATTTTGAGCAAAATTGCAGTTTTCCTGAAGAGAGAGGAATGAATTTTAAATTTTACTTGAGGCTTTCCATTTGCAGGAATTGGTAGATTTTCATTGTAGGAAGCTTCTGTCAGGTCATGTCAGCTCCTAAGACTTCTCATCCCTTTGTGATTCTGTTTCTTCATGAAATTGAGAGTTTCACTAGGGTCATACTGTAGTGGAGGAGGAATAAGTTCCATAATAAAATTGTGATGACTTTGCCAGAAGAAAATAATAGGATTGCAGGGAAGATGAAACAAACAAATGAAATACAACAAGCAGAAAAACCAAAAGGAAACAAATGCTACACTTTGGTTCTCTTCATTTTTTTCTTTATTTTCACCCACTTTTTCTTCTGAAAGTTACCTTCTAATTCTAAAAATGTGGGGAAGGTCATACACTATGTATTATTTTAGTAATAGTTTTTGTTTTATGCCAAGTGCTTTGGAAATATTTTCCAATTTAATCTTAACATTCACTCTATCAAATAGATGTATGAATCTGTTTTGACAGATATAAGGGAAATGACATTCAAACAAGTTCAGTAATGTAGTTAAGTAAGTAATAGAGCTACTAGCAGAGCTAGTATCCAAACTTGAGTGTGACACATTTTTAAAATTTATGTTATTTCTTATATGCCATGTTATGTTATATGAATAGATGATTTTGTCTGCTGTCCAAAGCCTATTTTTATGTCCTCCATAATCTTCAGAAATGTTTCCTTGCTCCTTTAAGGAGAAAAAAATAACTTATATAATCCAAAATTGTAAATTGTTTTGTTGTAATGGAACTTAACAAGGGATGCTAGCCCTTTGAATAGAACAGAAAGGCAATGATAATGCTTTTTAAAGAGAAAAAATGCACACCTCCATCATGTGAACAGAGCATAAGTGGCATTTTTGTAATTTGGTTGCTTGATGGTACCTGTGTGCAGAAGTACTGAAGTATCCTTTCTGAGAAAAAAGCAAGGAGATTAATTTTTTTTTTCTTCACACTCTCAAAGGACTCACTCAAATATCTAATTGTGTCTTTCAACTTTTAATACATTGGTAATGGAATTCCCCAGTTAGAGTGTTTTCACTTGCCTGGGTTAAGGCTACAGCTGCAGCCTCTATAAATATATATATATTTTTAATACTGTTCACATGAATTGTAAGAATCTTCAAAGGAAAGCTGGAGTACCTCAAATGGAAAATTCACAAGTAGCAGCAGTCAGGAAGGCACAGAGCAGAAGAGTGAATAGTAGCTATAAATCAGATACAAGTCACATTAATGAATTGAGATAAGAAATGTGAAATAAAATCAATCCTGCTCCTCAGAGGAGGAGGAGAGGGTTTCTTTTAATCTTGGGATGAATTTAAAATCAATAAAAAGTATAATAGACTCATAACCAGAAATCACATGACAAAGCAAGGAAATAGGAAAAAAATTAAAAACAAAGAAAAAAGTATACCTCTTTACTTCAGTAGTTTCTAAGCTCCAAGAAGCCTTATTTGATAATGTTAACTGCAGTCATAATGAACATGTTTGTTCATAAAGCCTTTTAAAATATTCCATCAAGCACTATACAGTTGAAAGTAGTCAGTCAAATTTTATTTGATGAAAGTAAAGATAATGTGTATAAATTATAATCTCTCAGGCCAAACATCTTAGATATTACAGTCAAGGCCACAAGGAAAATGAGACCTCCTCTCTGTTAAGATTCTACTAATTATAATAGTAATCATATGAGGCTGAAATTCAGCAGGGATTCTGAGATTCCCCAATAGGAGAACAGTTTGTTGTTTGTTTGTTAGTTTGTTTTCTCTCTCTCTCATAAATTGTTCAGAATATCCATTTTTGGAATCAATCAGAAGTAATTCCTGACAATAGTGCTCATAATATGTCAAAAGTTTGGAGGAATAAAAATATTCTTCCAAGTTTCTATATGTAAGAATCTTTCATTTTCTATTTTCCACAGAAAATCAAAGAACCCCATTAACTGAAAATGGGTTCCTAGAAATGTTTTCCAAAATCTGTCATGTGGAAGCCTAGCTGCTCAGCCAAGCAATTGAACCTATTTTCCTTTTGTAAGCAGCACATCAAAGGCCAAAGTTGGATATTATGAAAGGAATGGACTCAACCAAATTGAATGTTTAGGGAAAAAATAAGAAAACAAGTAAAATTGCATAACACTTACTACCCTGCATATTTGTCTCATTCCAGAAGGAACTTTGTGTCTGCCCCTTGAAAAATAAAAACAACAGGCAACTTGTTTCTATTTCTCATGAAGCTAGACATTAGCCAGTTGTTAGACTTCAACTATGATATATTTATAAGAAGAAACAAGATGGAGAATTTCAACTTGAAGTAAACAGAACAGATGGAGTTGTTTTTTACCTTTTAACAGACCATGAGCTTCTAGACATTTATTTTTCAAAAGTCCAGTCTTCTTCAACAAGGACCATCCATATGAGTGTGTGCAATTCACACTGAGTTATGAAACATCACTGCCTATTTGTCCATAAATTTGGCAAAAAAAAAAAAAGTCTAGAGGCATGCCCTGGCAACCAAGTGCTTGAAGAAATCCTCTAAAGCTTTCTGGCGAGTAGGATGGCATCAGAGGTTAGGAAAAAGCCAAAGCCATGAGAAGTGTAGATCTCTAATGGTTATATGGAAAGATATTTAAATATCTTCTCAGTCAACTCAATCATAAAATCTAATTGATGATGTAACATTGTGGTTGGAGTTTGCTGGGTCTAGTCTCCACAAGTAGCCAGACAAATCAGGAAGTTAGTAATTTGAATCGAGACAATATAGACTGTGAAGCCACATTGACATAGTCACTATAAATGGGGATCAGTGAGTCCCACCAGTGTCATAGAGAACCATCCAGTCAGCAGCTTGGTCAGGGCCTTGCTAGCCATTAGGAACTCCATCAAAGTGAGAAGGCACCTGCAAGCATCATCTAGGAAGGTAATCAAAAACACTTAGCCTGCTACCAAAGGGTTTCCTTAATGAGCAGTCATCTTTTTACCCCGGAAAGATTCAGAACTATGCATAGTGATATCTAAGAGAAACATATTAAAGTATTGATATTTAAAATCTATCAATATTTACCATTTTATGTTCTTAAAATAGTTAAGATAATTTGGGCTTATGAATCACATTTGTATTATATGATGAATAAGTAATTGATTTACACTTGTGTTAAACTTACATCTACTGATTCTGTGTGGTAGAGGCTACTAGTTGCACTAAATGTCCATTTTTCCTTTTTCTTTAGTAGTAAAAATCCTGATTTTTAGTTATAAATCTACAAGACTATAAAACACTCCATTTTATGTTTAAATTATTTGTGACATTGGGACTAAGTTTCAACTACTCAGATGTAAGTATAATGTTGTGTAAAACTTCCAGAAAGCATCTTTGGGGCAGTGGGAGCTTGTCGTTTTTTTTTTTTTTTCTTTTCTTTATTGTCTTTCTGGAACTTGGCTAATGACTCACATTTAAGCAGCCATCTCAAACCATATGGAAAAGGGTTAGACTTTAGCAAATGGAAGAATGGTGATCTGGGAGGAGCCTGAGCTAGCGAGGACTTCACAGACCTGCAGCTGCTGGCTTCACATACCCAGACTCTTCATAGCAAGCAAACTGCTATTTTTACCTAAGTCATCATTATTTAGGGATTTTATGTTCCATGAGGCTAAGACATATGCTCAATAGTTTATATTACAACTAATTTTAAAGGTCTTAAAAATCACCACAATTACAATTTTTACCTTATTAGCTTTATAAGGGCTAAGTACAGGAGTGTTATCTTTTAGTCAAAATAAGTCCCCTTCCCCCTTTAAAGTCATGATCAAAAGCTGCTAGAAAGTACTAGAAGTATAAATACGTAATGTTGTTTTGTAAGTTGAACCCAGAAAATAGAAGTGAACATCTAATAATTTAATGTCCTGGCCATTTTTTTAAAGAAAAATACAATTTTCAGGGTGTCCCTTATACCTCATACTGTCTTGGTCACACTTCAGACTATCACAAGAAAATCACAAATGTTTGTCTTTAATTTGTTCTATAAAAAAATGCTGGAAATAATTATATTTCTTTGAGAGTCTCCACATTTCTTACATAGCTCAACATTATTGTGAAAGCTACAAGAGAAGAGTTGTTACTAAAAGCCTTTCCTAAGATAGTTTTGTTTAGGTAAAATTTATGTTTATAAATGTCCAGAGTGTACAGTCTCTGAAATATATATATATACACAGAAATACAACTATTCCAGAGATTGTGCACTCCAGAAATTAAAAATATCCTTACTGTGTACTCTTTATCTCAGGGAATCATTAATAAAAATTATTATGAATAGTTATATGTTGTGCCCTAATATAAGACATTATTATTCCTCAGTCTGATATGTCTGGCCATCCAATAAATGTACCATAGCCATTTAATACTGTCCTCAAGAGGTAATATTTGTTCTTGCTTTTTTTTTTTGCATCCTTTTCTGAAAGGTCTGTTATAAGCTATGGTCTGGAAATCAGACCTTCAACAAAGAAGGATAACTTTAGGACTTTAGTGTAAAGAATAATGCTAGAAATTACATAGATCTCCAAACTAAATGTGTTACATTGTAATTTTTATTTGATTCCTGAGGAAGATGAGACATTTACAGCAGGAAGGTCAAGATTTTAGATCAGCTGATCAAACTGAGCTGATATCCTTCTTCTGCCCCTTGTTAATAAATGTGAACTTGGGCATTCTCTAGACAATCCTCAACTCTCCTGACTTTACTTTTCTTAGATGTCAAATGAAGAAAATAATATCCACAAAATAATCTAGGCAAAATGTTTAGTTCAATAACTGGTATGTGATAAGAATTAAGTAAATTATAAATTTGATCCCAAAAGGGAAACTCAAAATAAGGGAGAATTAGCATTATATGTCTGCTCCTCTGACTGTCTGAATGCTCTTTACACTTAATTACAGAGAAATATTGAGTGATTGGGAGCCAGAGAAACAAACATGACGGTTAATATCAAAGTATTAATACCTGTGCCTTTTACTTTCTAATTTCTCATATAAGCGCTTTAAAAGTCAGCATATGTGTCTTCAAGTTTATGTTGATGATATAAAATAACGAGCTTTTAACTTTGCTGCATACTCAAATCAGCTATGAAGTTTTAAAAATAAACATGCTTCATCCTACCTTAGATCTGCTGAATCAGAATGTTTGAAGTAGAATATTTTTACAAATCTACACCAAAATATTCAATGGGTAGTAAAAGTTGAAAGACTGATCACAATAACTGAAGCTTTCATATGAATGGCCTTTTGCCAATTTACTCATTTTCTAGCTTAAACAAATGAGTTGGTGAAGACATAAAATCAGGAGAGAATATTTTACCTAGATACTCCAAAATGGCACTTTTCCCTAGGATGGAGAGTGAAGGAAGGCCTAAAACCCAAGCATTACATGAGACTTCAGATGGTTACCTTCAGTGATGTTGGCTGGTGGTTTTATGTTTAGCCCATCCTGGCCAGGGCTGTTTCCTTAGTGTCAATAGTATAGTCTTCAGCAAAGTGTGAACTTTAGGAAATACTTGTACATATAAAAGGAAGAAAGCTCTCAGCAATTACTTTCTCGGTAGGTGAGTATAGCAAATTGAGCTAGATTCCAAAGAGCAGCAAATTAAGAGATCACTTCAAAGTCATCAGAAAAAAAGGCATCTTGTAGGACAAGTCCAAAACTGAAGATTGAATTTTAATAGTTACTGTGTGTTAAGTGCCAGTCTCTTTGTATATTTTAAACTCCTGTGGTGGCTAAAAAAAAAAACAAAAAACCAGAAATAAAACCCTAAGAAATTTGTTCAGATTCACATAGCGACTGGAAAATTCTAGATTTACATTTAGCTTTTTCAAGTTTCTAAGTTCTTTTTTCAAAAGTCCACATAGTTTTAAGAAATCTAAACTTCACTACCAAGTAATCTACCCAAGCTTAAGGTTTATAGAGTAGATGCTTAGGAGGGAGTAAGTTTTTAAGAGGTTAAGAAAATAAGTTTACTACATTCCTTTGATACTGCTAGAGAATAAAATAAGAAAAGCATTGGTGACAATTTTTTTGTAATTGAAATCAGGTATACCATTTTTATTTTTTTCATTTTCAAGAGCATTATAAAGGAAATTCAGTGATGTGTGTTCTGGTAGTGGTTGTTTTGTGCCACTTTAGAACTCATTTTGCTAAAAGCATTAAAAAAAGGAAGCCCTTTCTTAAAGACTTTAAGTGGCCAAATGCATATTTTGAAATAATTAAAACTCAAAATTCAGTTCAAGAGGATGTGATTAAGTTCTTCTGTTAAAACCAAAGTGAAACTGTCTTAGTTTTTATGATATTTTCTGAAAATCCAAAATTCTGGTTTTTGCTAGCACTTTTAGAAATATTTTTTTTAAAAAGTTTCCCTACTTGCCCATTACTAACTCATCTACATAATGAAGTTGAAATATCATTGAGAAAACCCTTTGTAAGCAATAGAGAATTTAATTTTTCCTGTTTTGAAAAGGCTAGTTATAATAGCACATGAAATAATCTAAACTTATATCACACATGTCCTGATTATCAAAGTTAAAACAATATGTGATTTATTACTTTCTAATATCTAGTGTCACAACTGTTTAATAACAACTGTTTCTATTTCCCTTTAGGAGCGGGATAGCAGCAATAACAGAAAAGCTGTATATCTTTAGTATAAGACTTCAAGGTGAACTGCATTCCAAACAGTAGTTTCAAATGTTAGTATCATACATAGCCCCTTGAATAATGCAAGAGGCAAGATGTATGAACATGAACATTCATCTCTTTGTACTGAAGTGAGAGATACAAAGACCTCTACCACACCCAGTAGAGAGATGTGTTGAGGCATTCAATTGTCAAAGATACTAAGCTATTTGGGGCGGATACTATAGTCTTCAGGTCTTGGTAAATAGGTTTCCAGCTGTGCATGATTTAAAGTAAAATTTACAGAAGGATCAAAGAGAAATAAGGTATAGTGGACTGTAGTAGCCATTATCCTTGGCTACCCACTATAATTTATCTTTTTAGTTGTTGCATTAATAAACTCTGCAGTAATTCCCTGTTATCTGCTGTTTAACTTGCCACGGTTTCAGTACCTGCAGACAAACATGGTCTGAAAATGTTAAATGGAAAATTTGAGAAATAAATGTTTCATAAATTTTAAATCACATGCCGTTCTGACTAGTGTGATGAAATCTCTTGCTATACTTCTCCATCCCTTTTTTCTCCTTGCAATAATGTTTTGAATAAAGTATCTCTTTACTAAATCCAGATTTCCTTTTTTGTCTTTGAAAATAAGGGCCACAGTCAAGAAAAAGAAGAGGCAAGAAGGGATGAGAAGTAAAAGGAGGTGATGTTTTAATGGCACTGAAATCATGGCTCAATTCTGGAAGCCCTAGTATCTGAAGCCTTACAATCATGTAATCCATAACCTTTGACTTCAGCATAGAGTTTATGCTGGGGTAGCTTTCAACTGTATCATCTACTCCTTCGTCTTCCCAGCTCTTTGCTTTCCCTGGAAAAATTGATAATATTTTGTATTGGATGTCTGAAACATTTCAAAATTCAAATGTCATGGATTGAAACTCCATCTGTTCTTGCAAAGTGTGGGAATCAGGGAGAAAGTGCTATTAGTAGTCTAAAGTCACTAGAAAGAAATTTCTCTTTCAATGTAATTTTCACATTCATATTAAAATTTGGAGATGCTTTTGTGTTTAATAGCTCATCTACAAAAATGCAAATATATGTGGATATGAATGATAATGTATGAGGCAGTATAATAGAGTAAAAAGACATGTCTTGTGTAGCAATGTAAATTTGAATTTAAATCCCAATTGCGTGATCTTTTCTAAATAACTTTTCCATCTGTAAAAGAAAATATATCTACTTTATTATTAGGTTTTTGTGATGACTAAATGAGATAATGTTGAAATGTTTTACATGGAACTTGGCCCATAATAAGTACTGAATAAATAATGTTTGCTATTGTCACTTATATTCTTTGTAAGCTTAAGTATAGCATTCAGAAGTGAGACAGCATATTTTTATTTTGTTAAGAAGGATGCATGTTATAATCCTTATTCCTTCCATAGAGATAAAATAAAGTTAGGGAGATGACAAATGGAGAGCTTTCTTTTTATTTTTTTATTAATTTATCCCACATTTAAATTTTGGCATCATCTTTTATTTCTCCCTCATTAACCGCTTCTGCCTGATTGCCTCACATCCACTCAACATTTATTAGATTTACCAAGGTCTATGTCCAGAACTTTTCTTTAACTCTTCATGCTTTTGGTTCAGTCTTACATTACCTAAGTGTCTCTTACTGGATTTCACAATAGCCTCTGCTTTAGTTCTTTCGAAGTCAGATTTTCTTTCATATACTCCACTGAATGTGCTCTCCTCTTAATAAGAAATTTCCCTTTTACCTTAACAACATTATTGCAGAAACTTTACAATAGAACTCTGTTTCTTAAAAGGGTAAAATTCTGGACTTCCGGTTAAATATAGTAGATTTAATTTGGGACCATTGCTCCCCACAAGGGAAGTCCCCCACAAGGGAATTCTGAGGCAAAAATTTTGCTCCACGTTTGTGAAGACGTTTGCTTAAGGATGCTGTATAGTCAAAGGTATAGACTTGGACAGGTATATTACCTACCTACCTAATATACATTCCTCTTTTCTTCCTCATTAACATTACTTTGATTTGGTTGGGAGGTGGAAATTTTTTCAACTTAAAATTTCATTTCCTAGATTTCCTTTCAGCTTACAGTTTCAACATTACACAATTCTGGGCAAAGAGCCTGGAGAAGAAGTCAGCCAGAAAGAGTTTTGTTTTCTTTATGTAGGCACTATTCTTTCCTACTTGTTGCTTCTTTCTTCCTCTTAATGCCTGAAATGTGGGTGTGGGGTTTTGAGATGCAGGAACCATCTCATGACCATGAGGCAAAGGTCACACACCAAGGATGGCAGAGTAGAAAGAGAGAAGGATACCAGGACATTTGTGATATCATCAGGCAACTGCACCACCTTGAACTACCCACCCCCAGACTTCTTTTGCCCATGAAATGTAAACTTTTATTTGATTAAGATATAGTTTCTGGAGGTTTTCCTGTCATGCATTTCATCACAATACTAATTGTGATAGGATACCCCAATAATTACACTAATTGTGATAGGATACCCTAATAATTATTTGCAGCTTTTCTCCAACATTTCTACTAAGCTCGCCCCTGAATCCTGTGATGATGGAAATTTAAAATTTAAAATGTATACCATATTTTATTAATCCACTCATGCATTGACAGGCACTTGGGTTGTTTCCACATCCTTGCTATAGTGAATTGTGCTGCCATATTTAAGAAAAAATTTCAAACATATTCAAAAGTACCAAATACTGTAAAATGCTCTCCTTTATCCATTACCTAGCCTGAAGATTATCAATTTATGAGCACTCTTATTTTATCCATTACTTCATCCACTCTGTATTGTTGCATTTAGAGAATATATGTCTAAACACATTATCAAGGAACACTTAAAACAATTAAGACAAAAATCATTTACTGTCATCTAGAAGAAGATAAGAGTCTAGGATAAGATGATCTTCCCAAAAGCTTCCATGTGGTACAGGCAAAAAGTCTAAGCAAGAGTGGTTATAATGGAAGAATTACATATTAGATATCCAAGGGTTTAAGGAGGCAAAAGACTTGAGAAAGAGTAGTGTGAAATTGAAAAATAAATGATGTTTAGAACAAATTTAAAATATTTCTCTGAGTTGCTGTAAGCAGTCTGCAAAACAAGGATGCTTTGGTAACAATCCACAACTAAAAAAATAAAGACAACATTATTCCATATAAAGTGATAATTGATTTCACGGTGTTTAACCCATGACTTTAAAAAGAGTCTCATAGCCCAGTTTGATACCAGAATCCTTATTCTTCTTTCTACTTTTTGATCAGCACATACTTTATAAACATACCCAATGACAGATGAGAGCAAAGGTCATTGTGTTTTACATTATCCCTTTCACTCTTCTATTTTATTTATTTTTAATATGGTGTTTTTCAACTCCTTCTCTAGAGATATCCAATATTATAAAAATTTGATGTGTATACTTCTACATTACTATAAATATACAAGTATATATGCCTGATTTGTCTTGTTTGATTTTTTAAATAAACAAAATCATTCTGTACATATTTTAGTCTATGCATTGCTTTTTCATATGTTATGATCAACCCCAAGGGTAATATTTTCCAATTTCTGCATGCATAGATAACCATATATAATGTGCATGAAGCAGACTATATAGCACATGCTAGATTGATTTGCTTAGTGTACTCTTTCAGTTGTTTTCTTTCCCTTTTCCTTCATCTTCCACTTCTGTTGTTTCTCTTTTTCCTCCACTTCTTCCTCCATCTTTGTCTTCATCTTCTTTAATTGGATCACTCCTCCCTCTGGCTAATAACAACATCAAGTTTGGAATCAGAATGCTAAAATTCAAATTTTGAGTCCACCAGATACCTATCCTAGAATGATAACATTTCCTCATCTGTAAAATTAGAATGATATCAGTCCCCACAGTAGAGGGTTATTGTAATAAAAGTAAATATTCATATACAAAAGGTGCTTAATTTAATGCTTGGCACCTATAGAATTTAATCAGTGTGGAATTACTGTCCCCTGTATAGCTTTTCAGCCTTTCTTAATACATTTTTCACCTGTATCATAGTGTTCCAGCCATATGACCTTTCTTCTGTTCCTTAAACAAGGGAAGCTTTTCTTGCCTTGGGCTTTTGCACTGGTTGTTTTACTCTTTGGTATTTTACTATTGACTCATTTATGCATCTTTTTTCTCCTCATTTTGCCCATTAAATATAAGCTCTAAGAATGCAAAAATTTGGTTTGTCTTGTTTTACACTTTATTTCTACATCCTAATATCATGTAAGGCAAAGAGTTTCTGGTTTAACATATAGTTGTTGAATTACTTAATAACTTCATATGGTTTTTAGTATTAGAGTAACCTATAAAGGTATTATTTCCTTGATTTTTCAAATAATAAAAGTGAGGCTAAATACTTTCTTGAAAGTTATAGTAAGCTGTTGAATTGGGTTTGAATCCAGTTTTCCTTTCTATATGTCTTATTCTTTCTACTGCTCCTTAAATTTTATTTATCTTTTTAATATACACACATTCACCCTCTTCAATGAAATTATAAACCTCTTTAAATCACACATTTTAATGTCTCTCATTTATTAACAATGCTTAGCTCACAATAATTACATAATAAACATTTCTCACTATTGTTTCTTCTTCATGGGTTTACGCTTTTGCTTAAATGTATAAAGTATGTATTTAATATAATACATGTAAAACATATGTGTACAATGTCTTTTTTAAGCTTGCTATAAAATATTACTTGTTTATGTAGGTGCTGGTAGTTAAAATTAATTCAACATTAAGCATGTCTATGGCACTCTTAGAAGACATTCATTATTTATGAACCTCAACTGGCAGAGCAAATCAAAAGTGAATCTCAGGTAAGGAAATATAAGGCTGAAGACAACAGAAAGAGAACACTAAGTACTACAACAATATCAAAGCAAGAAACAGTTGTTGCTTGTGAAGTAAGGGAAACTAGGGCAGGTACTGTGCCGGGCTATGATGACCACATGAATTTAAGTGGAATATTTCAGGCAGAAATAGACAGGGATGGAAACAGAGTGTAGAGATAATAGGTTTTTTAAAAATATTGAAGGCTTAGTGCTTAGAATAAGCTTGACTCAGATAGCTCTACTGGGGTGAAACTAACCCAAAAGATCTCTGAAACCTGTCTCCTGAGACACACGGGAATGTCCCTAGCTATGTATACCACACACCTCTTAAATCATCAGGCTGGTAAAACTATGGTTTGTATAATACTTAACAGTGAAAGTTAACCCCTTTTCCTATTTATAGGTACAGAAAAATGGAAAAATCATAAATGTTTAGAATGTGAGGCAACAAGAGTTTCTTTGTTTGTTCTTTGATTCTGTTTTAACACTTAAAAATACCTGACAGGTCTGGCCCATTCTCTCCATTCCTATTGCAATAAACGTAATCCAAATCCTAATATTTTGTCCCCTAGATTAAAACAGCATCCCAATAACTTGTCCCTTTGATTCCTGAGGCCAATCCACAGTCTCTGGACTGTATCCACACTGACCATGGTGGTCCAATGCTGCAATTACACTGTGGGCTCCTGGTGAAAAACAAATAGATCTTGGCTCCCATAATGTTTGTCTCGGGCAGCTCACATATTTATAGTTGTCTAGTAACCTTAAAATACATACCATCACTCAGTAAGCTTGTAGCATATCTTTGGATCTCAAATGCAAGGATTCTAATTCCATAGTTATGGGGTGGGTTTTGGCAATTTAATTTTTAACACACATTTTGGGAAGTGAAATAAATTATTAGATAGCCCTAAACAACATGCTATTTCATGACTATTTTCCTAGAGCATCTTCTCTTTTCACTTGATCATTTTGTCTTGGAAAATTGCTATAAACTCCTCACAATCGTGTTCAGGTATTGTTCAGGCACTGATCCTTTCCCCAAGCCTCCCTCTATTCTTCCTTCTCTTCACTAGGTGTTTAATATATTTCTCTTTTGTATTAATTCTGCACCTCAAAGATACTTATTTAAGTGCTTATTTCATATTGCACCTTTATTTTTACCTTCACAAATAAAGTGTAAGTTTTTGAAGAGTTGATAATCACCTTTTGTATTAGTGGTTATCAAAATACTTGTTATATGTTAAATTAAGAATAAATGGTTGTTAAACATCAGCATTTCTTACACTGATCCTAAGAGTAAGGAGCAAGAATTGGTTCTATCCATTTTCCTTTTTTTTTCCATCCCATTATATATATATATATATATATATATATATATATATGAATTTCTACATAGGGTTTCCCTAAGACAAATCTTAATAGGTAGAGAGGAGAGATATCTTGAATGATTGTAAAAGTAAAGTTGCCACTTCTCTCTCTACTCCATGATTTTTTATCTAGAAAATACATACACTATCTCACCATCAATAAATAAATCGAACTGTGGAAAAACACTTAGACTGATTTATAAAGTCAAGTAAATTATTAACTTTTACTGTGGACTCTTTCAAATAGAGGAGTTCAATTGGGAATTTTTAAAAAATGCAGACTGTTTTGTGAGTTCTGGGATCACAGAAATGAAGATACCTATACAATAAAAAAAAAAAAACAAAAAAACCTCTACTATTGTCCTTGTGTTTCTCCTAAATCTCTGCCTCTTCTATTAGTTATTGTCCTAAGATCAAGGAGTTATGCATTATTGCTTAATCATTTCCAATTGAGAATTTGTAGCCACTAAAATGGGTTGCTTTAAGAAAATTATTTGTATCTCTCTCTCTTATCTGAAGTCCTATGCCCCTTATCAACAGAACTATACATATTCCAAAGTTCCTTTCTTCTCATACAATGTCAATACACAAGCAGTTTCCTGTACATAGCTAAAAGCATATTTAGGAAAAACTGAAAGGGAGGAAGGGGATAATTCCCTTATTCCTAAGTATAAAATTCCATTTGCCTATGTGTAATATGCAAATCTTTATACATTATCTGTACAGATTTTATCATCTACCAATAAATTTTCCAATCTAATTTCTTTCTAGTTTGGTCATATGAGTATAATTCAAATAATTTTCAATAACCTTTATGCATAATAAAAAGAGGAAAGACATTTTGTCAGTTTAAATTATTTTTTAAGAGAGTAAAAAATTAAATTATGAAGGTTGACCTAACTAAGCTGTAACAAATAATATTCTCAGTGATGGTGAAGATCTCCCTGAATAGTAGTGATATTATATCAAGAGATATCAAGTATTATTTTACATGATCATTGCTTAGTGATAATAACAATTACTTAAAAAGCAAATTTTGACTACCATTTGGCAGAATTTTTCTGACACTGAGTATTAAAATGTAGCTCATAGCATTAGACATTTTTCATCATACATTGTCCATCACACTATTTACTGTGTCAATGCACAGCTCATGGTTCAAATGGTTCAGCTCTTTTAAATACCTGATAAATTATCATTTACTAAACTTGAGAACTTTGCATGGAAAAATGAGATGGGCTACCTGAAAATTTGGAAGATAGCAAGAATTCAACACACTGATTTTTCCCCTCAATCCAAATAAAGCATTTTGGAAATATACAGGCTGGCTTTAAAAATAATTTCTCCCATCCAAGTACTAACCAGGCCCGACCCTGCTTAGCTTCCGAGATCAGACGAGATCGGGCGCATTCAGGGTGGTGTGGCCGTAGACTAAAAATAATTTCTATAAAGTCAGTGTTTTGGTGGGTAACTCAAAAGGTCTCTACCTTATATAATATGAACACTAAGGACAAAGAAAGAAAATATGATTAAATTGGGTATCTCAAGTTTAGCATTTTTGAGATATATTGTTCTTCAAGGTATTAATAGAAATTAAATAATTTCCATATTTCATGAAAACTTACTTAAGAAAGTATTCATATTTGTTTTTTTTTTTAAAAATGGAATGATGTGTTCCAAAACATAAAGAATGCTTAACCTCTTATCTAGTAATCTTTAACATAGATCTTGAATTTTGTAGTAAATGGCCATTGTTCTGCCCTAAAATTTAAAGGTTGACGGTTAACACTTTGGGGTCTAGTACAATAACAAGGTAGAAACACTCCTTAGCCATTTTTCAATTGACTAAACTGTGAGTTGAGACTGAATTGCCTACAAAAACTGGAGTGAAAAAACAATTTTTGCATGTGAGTAAAATGAATGTAAGAAATATGGCCAATTATTAACTCATCAGCATTCTGCAACATTACTTTCAAAGGATGGGAGACAAATTGAAATGAAATAAGAAAGTACATAGAGGTTTTTGTTCTAAAGTACATAGAGGTTCTGTTTTTGTTCTAATGATTGTGTATAGGTGCCAGGAGAGAAAAACATTTGGAAACAAATAACTATGTAGTTATATATTCAGCAGACAGATTTTTTTAGGTCCAAAACATGGCCATTTTACTAACCAATCTTAAAACAACAAAATTAAGCAAAGCGATGGTTATTTACAAACATCCATAGGCATTTTCTTAATAAGGACATAATTCTACTCCATGCCTTTAGGATTCCTTTAATAATTATATGGCTAATAAACTATTGCTTTTCCTCATGTACATATAAAGAAAAATACCAAGATGCTCTTTAGGAGAACATTTCATAGTATTATTAGAATAATTTGTTTTGCATTTACACTTGCTCCATAGCGAGTAAGAGTTCCCTATATCAGCCTGTCGGCTCTTGCCAATCTCTTCTAATTAATGTCCATTTCTTCTAACATCCAAACATCCCTGCTAATAGTAGCAAATACCCCTGCTACTGTCCTTGTTGTAAAGCTTCTTGGTGCCTCAGGTTTAACATCTTCTTCTGCCTAAACATTTTTTACTTCTTTCTTCCTTCAATTTGATTAGCTCCTCATTGGAAAGCTCTTCAGCCTCAATGCCAACAAGCTCATGAATATCCTCTTCATCAATGTCCAATTCTAGCTGTATTCCAAGCAGTAATATCTTTTTAGTTACTATTTCATCAACAGCAGAATCTTTGTTAAAGCCTTTGAATGTGTTCACATATGTCTTCAAAACTTTCTTTCCAATGCCGTTCATGCATTGCTGTGTGACCTCCACCCATGGTGCATCAATGTTAAAACCTTTCCGAAACTTCAGAAGCATTTAGCCAGATGCAATCCCTTCAATAGCTGGTGCAAATGTTTGGAGGAAATGGTATGCTTTAAATTCAGCTACTGTACCTTCATTCTTTGGTTGACTGTGTGTGGTTGTAAGAGTGACAATCACACAACCAAAAATATTTGTTTTTACTTCTATTTTTGTTTACTCACTTTTCCTAATTGCCTTTCTGAAGATCCCTCATAATCATTAAAACTATGAAAGTGAATTTTGTGTTTCTTAAAAAGACTCTCAACAAATTTCACAAAATCTATTTCTGAGTACCTGAAAATTCCATCTCAAATGTAATATTTAATTAGAGTCACCAAACATTCAGGTTTGCCCAGGATAATTCCAATTTATGACTTTTTTCCAGGCATAATTTTATTAATGTATCTCCCTTTTGCTTAAAAGTTTTCCCCTATGGGCGATTTAGACCAGCAAATCCAATTGTATTTTTCCTGGCAGATAAAACATTCATGAAGTTCTTATACACATATTGACATTGAGCCTTAGAAATTTGTGGCCAAGTTCTTCCATCCTCTGCAGAAAACTATTCTCATTTTGAGAAGAGTTTCTAGTTTGCCGGTGGACTCTACTAGAAGGTGTACACTTGACTATGGGTCATCAAGTTCCTATGAGGACTGAGTTGCCCATGATGAGCTACATGTTGACTGACCAACCAACTATAAAGTTGAGTGGACACAGAAGCTCTCTACCACCAAACAGAAGTTACACGCATAAAATTGGGCTCAGGCAGGTTTTTAATACAGAAATAAATTTCACAAACAAGTGGCCCATGACCATGTTTCTATCCTGATACATTTTCTGTTCTTTCTCACTTGACATCTATGGTCTCATGGGAAGCCTCTTGTGACTGAATAATAAAAACAGCCTGTTTTAGGTATGATTCTGTGAGATATGTTAGCACCTCCTCCAAGTGGGCAACTATAGCACTATATTATTTTTATTTTTAAAATTATTTCAATATATTTAGGGGATGCAAGTGAAGTTTTATTAGGATATATTGGATATATCCATGGTAAGATTTGTGTTTTTAGTGCATCTGTCATCTGAGTAGTGTATGCTGCACCCAACAAATAATTTTTCATCCCGCACTCCATTACCCCACTCCCATCCTCCCACTTTTGGAGTCTCCAATATCCATTATTCCATTCTGTATGACCATGCTTACTCATAGTTTAAGCTCCCATATTTTTTTCAGGAAGAGTCTCACTCTATCATCCAGGCTGGAGTGCAATAGCACTCACTGCAGCCTTGAACTATTAGGTTCAAGCAATCCTCCTGCCTCAGACTCCCAAGTACCTAGAACTATAGGCATGTGACATTATGCTCAGCTATGGGTTTTGTTTTGTTTTGTTTTGTTTTTTTTAGTAGAGCTACAGTCTGACTTTGTTGCCCAGGCTGGTGCCAAACTCTTTTGCCTCAAGCAATCCTCCTGACTCAGTCTCCCAAAGTGCTAGGATTGCAGGCAGGAGCCACTGTGCCCAGGCTGAATAGATAATTTTGCCCCTCATCTTGTTCCCACGCTCCCACTTATGGGGTCTCTAATGTCTTTTTGGAGTCTCTAATGTCTGTATGACCACATGTAGCTATAGTTTTTAGCTCCCACTTGTAAGTGAGAAAATGCAGTTATTTGTTTTTTCATTCCTGAGTTACTTTACTTAGGATAATGGCCTTCAACTTCCATCCATGGTGCTGCAAAAGATGTTATTTCCTTCTTTTCTATGGCTGAAGAGGATTCCATGGTGTGTGTGTGTGTGTGTGTGTGTGTGTGTATGACATTTTCTTTATCCACCTATCAGCTGGTGGATACTTATGTGTCCAGCTTGTCTGCTGACCACATTGACCACACTGTGGCTGATCTGCTGACTCTCTTTGTCAGCAAGAAGTAGTTGTCTAGCATACAGGTTAAAGGTGGTGACAGATGTGGGTTCCCGCTTTGGTCCCTATGAAATCTAGTTTGTTTTTATGGGTACCAGTTTGTCCTTGCTCTCTTCTGCGTCACACCAGTTTCTCCTCCCCAACTGCCAGCCTAGATGACAGATGAAGATGACAGCTTCTTCATACCTACCATCATATACAGAGGCAACAGCCCTTCATAGATTTTTTCATCAGATCTTGCAGTTTTGTAGAGTTTATTTTCTATAGGAAATTTTATTATACATTGATTATTGTGGTTTTTGTCAACCGATATGGTCATTTTATGAATAATTCATATCAGTTGATCACATTAAATCTGAAAGAAACTCTTTAAACTCCTTGGAACTTTAACTCTAGCCTCAAACCAAACACACATTTAGCTTCACTTTCTAAAATATGATCAAAATATATTCATAGCACTAGTATATTCTCAGATCCAAATTATCTCTACATATATTTTAATAGCAATGTTTAATATAAGTCTCCGAATGTGTTTATTATGATGCTATGAAGTTATGGATAAAATAAAGTATTAGCATGCTTAAATATTATTTTTCTTGGGAGAGTGTTTTCAAATGAGTATTAAAGCCAGAATAAATACTAACCATATGTTTAAGAAGAAACATATTTATAATATAAAGAAACCTTTAATTATTTTTATAAAATCACTAACACCTACTGACCAAGCTCAAAAAGTGAAAGCCCAAAGATGTCATCAACTTTGCAATCCCAACTGTACCTTTGATATTGTTTTTAATTTTAAAAATAAACAATTTATTCTTTAATGAGGAAATTCCCAGTATCCTTTCTAGGGTCTTGACCTTATGTTTTTCTCCACTACCATGCCCTATAAAACATAATGTTTCCACGGCTTGTGTTTAATATGGATTACTGAAATTTGAGAAAGAGGTTTTATTATTTATTTAAAAATACAGTATTTTTTTCTTCACTAGTACATATACAGGCAAGAATTCAGGAAAGCTATAATAGTATGAATATTTTAAAATTGTGTTTCTTTTTAATATGATACAGACATTTCTGGGATTTTGTGTTTATGTGTGTGTATATGAGTGAGTGTGATATTATTGGTAGATTATGTATATATGAATATCTAGTTTCTGTATGTACCACATATTACTACACTATAAAAATGGTATTATATATATTTTATTTTATTTTACTAAAGAAATGTCCATCAAAAATCAGTAACTATTTCTGGATATTTAATTTTAATTTTAAAGAATTGGAACTTTTGCACATGGGACTTTTTTTTCCATTTTATGAACTGCAAACTCATATGTGATATTCATGTGTTTTAAACAGTTTGCAGTTTCTGGAGAAATATTTAGATACATACTAATTCAGAAGTTTTCTTTAATTACTGACACATGGGGAATACACAGGAAATTACCAACAAAAGTATCATTTGATCCTCCATTATTTCCTTAATTCTAAATATCATATTTTCCCCCATTATGCTCTTAAAAAATGTTACCCCATGACAGATGTATAATTTATACAACTTCCCTTAAAAAGCTATTATACTTAAATAAAGTGTTTACTATCAAGGGTTAAAAACTGAAAGATATCATTTTCTAAAATTAATATTTTTACATAGTCGCCTTCATATCATACCAAATCACTATGTTCATAAACTTCAATAGTCCTATGAAAATATCTAGCATCCAAATAATAACTTAAATATATCCTTATAAATTTCATTGGCTCTATAATCAGATATTTCAATTTGTGAAATGCTCTTAAATGTGCAAAAAAAATTTTAAATATGAGATATATATTTTATAATTTAATTTGTAATAATATGGGCTTTTAAACACTTTAACATTGTATATATTTTTTCTTTGGTTTGAACTAATATTTGATTATATCATATGTATATACACAAAATAGCATTCCCTTGTATTTTAATATTATTATAACTCATTCTTATTATGTCAGATAAAATCCTATTGAATGCAAAATGAAATTTATTTCATCATTGCAGATATGGTCATGGAAGCAAAAAGAATATTTGAAATTAAAAAGGATCACAATATCCATTTTTATACATACACAGTAAATTTTGATTGAGGGTTGATTATGTTGAAAAATCATAATGATAATAGTACTCCAAACTCTCCTAAATAGACAAGTGTCATTTAACTCTGATGAAGCTGGTGTTTGTGAGATTCATGCTAATGTCAATGATTTATTCAGTCAAAAAATAGCTTTTGAATGCCTACTATGTACCAGAAACATTCTGGGATTATAGCAATAAATCAAAAAAGATAAAAACTTTGCTCTCACAAAAATTGAAATATATTATAATGATCCAAATATTCCCCATTTTGAGATAAAAGGTGCTGTCAGTTGTTTTCCAGAAAAATATTAGCCAAAGGCTTGCACACTGGCCTTCCATCCTGTCTTTCCCCTAAGGCATAGCTTCATTTTTATAGGCTAACTGAATTCTGCATCGGTGAGTGTGGGCGGTACTCCTTGTATTTTAATCACTGTGTTAGTGTAACTGCAATTATATTCTTTACTTATGTGACATTTTTCTCATATTAGCAGGAATATTTGTGCCATTTCTGAATAAATGTGTCACAGAATAAAGAAGACACATCTAGGAAGATGTGCTTAATTTTTGCCTTATTTTTAACTAATAGTCAATAATATAAAAATTAAATTTGAAGTTAAAGACAGTCATACCATGAAGGAGATTGTTAATTTCACAGTGATACTTCAAAAACAACACAACACCACCAAAATATTAATTTAAGCAGCATGCTTTTATAATGTTGAAGCCTAAAAGATGATTTCTGAAGTCTTCATTAAGAAAGCAGATATAAAGCCGGGCGCTGTGGCTCACGCCTGTAATCCTAGCTCTTGGGAGGCCGAGGCGGGCGGATTGCTCAAGGTCAGGAGTTCAAAACCAGCCTGAGCAAGAGCGAGACCCCGTCTCTACTATAAATAGAAAGAAATTAATTGGCCAACTGATATATATATAAAAAATTAGCCGGGCATGGTGGCGCATGCCTGTAGTCCCAGCTACTCGGGAGGCTGAGGCAGGAGGATCGCTTGAGCCCAGGAGTTTGAGGTTGCTGTGAGCTAGGCTGACGCCTCGGCACTCACTCTAGCCTGGGCAACAAAGCGAGACTCTGTCTCAAAAAAAAAAAAAAAAAAAAAAAAAAAAAAGAAAGCAGATATATAGTAAGAAGAATCTTTTCACATTTTCCTATTAATATTTTATTTGTCAACAATAATAGATTTCTATAGATAAAATAGTGATTTCAATCAGAGAAATAAATAAGGTTAGTATCTTAATTAGGATTATGTAGAAAGATGATAATTATCTCTTATTCAATTTCAAATGGCTGGTGTTTAAATGAAATCTATCATAAATTTTAGTTGATTTGCCTCAACTGAGAAAAAGAAAGCAAGGAGTAGTATATAGTTAGTTAAAAGCATGAAAAAGTATGAAGAAAAATGACATTTTGTGAGATTTAGCTAGTATTTTGAATGAGGCTGAAATAACATTAAAATAATTGCTTTTCTACTAGAGCCCATAATAGAGTACAAAGAATAGTATTAACTGACAAGAACTTATTCATTGTGTAACATGATTTATAAGACATAGATATTCAAGATTCAAGGTGTCAAAAGAATGTTCAACTAACCACAGTGAGATTGGCCTGTATCAAAAAATCACAAAACAACAAATGCTGGCGAGGATGTGGAGAGACAGGAACACTCTTACACTGCTGGTGGGACTGCAAATTAGTGCAACCTTTGTGGAAAAGAATTTGGAGATACCTCAAAGAGCTAAAAATAGAAATAACTTTCAATGATCCAGCAATAGCATTATTAGGCATCTATCCAAAAGAGCATAAACATAAGACATTCTATTATAAAGACATCTGCACCCAAATGTTTATGGCGGCACAATTCACTATTTTTTTTTTTTTTTTTTTTTGAGACAGTGTCTCACTTTGTTGCCCAGGCTAGTGCTGTGGCATCAACATAGCTCACAGCAACCTCAAACTCCTGAGCTCAAGCGATCCTACTGCCTCCGCCTCCCGAGTAGCTGGGACTACAGGCACGCACCACCATGCCCGGCTAATTTTTTGTATACATATTTTTAGTTGTCAATTAATTTATTTCTATTTTTTAGAGGCAGGGTCTTGCTCAGGCTGGTTTTGAAGTCCTGACCTCGAGCAATCGCCTGCCTTGGCCTCCCAGAGTGCTAGGATTACAGGTGTGAGCCACCATGCCCGGCCACAATTCAATATTGCAAGGACGTGGAAACAACCCAAGTGTCCATCAATTCATGAGTGGATTATTAAAAGTTTCTGCACTGCCAAGGAAATGATCATTAGAGCAAATAGACAACCCACAGAATGGGAGAAAATATTTACTCTCTACACTTCAGATAAAGGTCTAATAACAAATATCTATCTAGAACTTAAAAGAATAAACAAGAAAAAATCAAACAACCCATCAAGAAATGGGCAATGGAAATGAACAGAAACTTCTCCAAAGAAGACAAAATAGACCTGCAAACATATTAAAAAAAATGTTCAACATCTCTAATCATTAGAGAAATACAAATCAAAACCACAATGAGATACCACCTAACCCCAGTGAGAATGCCCTGTATCAAAAAATCCCAAAACAACAAATGCTGGCAAGGATGCAGAGAAACAGGAACACTCTTACACTGCTGGTGGGACTGCAAATTAGTGCAACCTTTGTGGAAAAGAATTTGGAGATACCTCAAACAACTAGAGATAGAAATACCATTCGACCCAGCAATAGCATTGTTGGGCATCTACCCAAAAGAACATAAGTCACTCTATTATAAAGACATCTACACCCGAATGTTTATGGCAGCACAATTCACTATTGCCTGGTCATGGAAACTACCCAAGTGCTCGTCAATTCATGAGTGGATAACTAAAATGTGGTATATCCTCACAATGGAATATTACTCAATCCTAAGAAACGATAGTGAGCTAGCACCATTTATGCTATCTTGCTATTACTGGCTTAAGCCCGTAATACAAAGCAAGACAACACAAGACCTGGAAAATGGGCTACACGTTTACTCACCACCAAATTGGTACTGACAGACTAAAACTATGGTGCTCAAAAACTGGTAGTGTTCAACAGGGATCTGGGGTTGGGAGGACACCCACATCTTAAGGATGTGGTGAGCATTGTAGGGGGGAAGGGATTACCTCTATCCCTTTTAGGGAGAGGCAAAGATACACACTGTGACCAAAATGTCTAAAAAAAAAAAAATCTGTTATTGGGAGGTGGACAGGTGGAAGGGGGTGGAGGGGAAGGGTATGCACTTACATGATGGGTGCAGTGCGTACCACTTGGAGGCTGGGCACGCTTGAAGCTCTGGCATAGAGGGCTGGGGAGTGGGGGCAGGGGCAAGATATGTAACCCTAACAATATTTGTACCCACATAATAAGAGATAACAAAAAAATAATAAATAAATAAATAAAATTTGGTATATGTTTACAATGGAATATTACTCAATTTTAAGAATGACGGTGAGCTAGCACCGTTTATATTATCCTGGATTAAGCTTAAGCCCATTATCCAAAGTGAGGTGACACAAAATCAGAAAAATGGGCTCCACATGTACTTGCCATCAAATTGGTACTGACTGATTAACACTATGGTGTTAAAATGGCAGTGGTGTCCACCAGGGATTTGGGGGATCTGAGGGATGTGGTGAACATTGTGGAGGGAAAGGGCATACCTCTAACCCTTGCTAAGGAGAGGCAAAAATATAAAATGCAATCAAAATGTAAAAAAAAGTTAATTAACTGTTTAAAGATATTAACAATGTATTATGGGGTTTATAACATCTTAGAAGTAAAATTGTAAAATAATAATAGCAAAAGAGATGGGAAGGGAGAAAAGAAATTGTGGTGCTATATAATTTCTTATGTCATCCATAATTGGTATAATAATATAAAAAAAGAATGTCCAAATAATACAAATAAAACATTCACTTTCATATTTGCTAGTCATTGCAGAATGGAAATTCTAGTAAAGGTATTAATTGATCATCAATAATACAAAAAATAAAAAAGAAACTTTGTTTATGACAGTGTTCCATGAAACTTATTCATTACGAAGAAGTTTTAGATTGATTGAATCTTAGAGTTGGGATAGTCTCAAGGGCAGCATTTAAATTAATCACTTCCTGTTTTTAATTCATAAACACTTTTAAGAATAGTAAATGAACTCTATAGAGATTACTGATGGAATGCTATTTCTTCACTAGCCCCACACCTTGTCTGTCCTAAAGTATTAAGATAAACCAAGTAGATTAATCAACATTTTCACCAAAACATGCTTCTGTAAAAATGATCATTTTATCAAGCAAAGTAAATATGTTTGTAAGGATTTCCCTGAAATGTGAATCTGTTACTGTTGAATCTTCCCTCTTTATGAATGATGTTTTGAAGTCAGTGTAACAAAAAGATTACTGATTAATTTTGATGGCATCACACCATCAAAGTTTTAGACACTTAAATTTATACTTGAAAGCCATCATGTTCAAATGACCTTTGGCATGATTTCATTGTGTGTTAAATGAGACAGTGAGAGCACTAAGCCAAATTGAATGACTTAATGTATTTTATTTTATTTTTTTTTGATGGAACATGTTTTAAAGGATAAAATTATCTAAGATAATAAACAAACACACATACACATAATTGTGTAGCTGAATTTTGAATTGTGCAAAGCTAGGATGTTGAGCGAGGGATAGGAAGAATAGCTATCCTCTGTAAACTATAGGTTGATAGATAAGATCACCATCAACTTATTTGTTGGCAAATCAGTAAAAGGTAAAAAACATTTCTGATTAATCTACCTATATTCAATCAGCATCCATCCTCTTTACTTCTTCAACCACATTTGCTGTCACTCATCTTCTACAGAAAACTTCTTGCCATTTCTTAAACTTACCATTCATATTCATTCTCATAGTCTTTTTATTTATTTCTCTATAATGTAAATCCCCTGGTTGAATATATGGCTCACATCTTCAGTCAACTTTGTACAGAGTTCTGCTCAGATATGATCTCCTCAAAACATCAGTCATCTATCTGAAATATCACCATTGCTTCCTCACTTGTCTATCATCCTTTGTTCTCTCCCACTGCTTTAATTTTTCTCCCTACAGTCACCTGCCTCTGCCTCTGCCTCCACAAAGGGAGTGGTTTTGCCTGTTTTATTCCCTGATGCATCACCAATGCTACAGTAGAGCCTCACACAATGTACAGTGTCAGTAACGATATCTTGAAGAAATATCTATATAAATGAATGATTGAAAAAATGAGTGAGTGATTGGAAGAACAACAATAATTACGTATTGGGCATGTGTTAAAAGTTGTTAGTAATAAGGAAAGAGGAAATTGCAAGCAGGTGGTCTCCTTCATTCATGTTCTATTGCAGCTGCTTTGTTGTAATGATGAAGACAGAGAAATTTGAGAGGATTATTTAACTGGTACACCTTGAGGGCGAGCTATTGTTTTCTTACTCAAAATCAACTTAAGAAGCAACCCTCTCAACCACATGGCAGTTTGACAATTCAAATCGTAAATTTTCTAAAGCAAACAAGCAAGGATAAAAATGCTAGCAAAAGCAATGGCCTTGTTTCCAAAGTGTCCAGGGGTAAATAAAAAAATTAAGGGCTAACCAGCTCACTATTTTTGATTTGAGAACCAAGAATTAGTGTATGGCAAAATGTAGAACCTAGAGAACAAAAACAAGGGCAAATACGAAAAAAAAATCTTGTCTGTGGTCGCCAATGGCAAGTAGTTTTTGTAGGTAAAAAAGAAAGCACCTTTATTACATTAGTCTATCTCCACATTTTGTTAAATAAACTCATTTATTTTTTAACCAAGCTTAATAATATACTTTAATAGAATATATCCTATAACAATTTCCCAAACCTTTTATTATTTTGTATAATTAAGAGATTCATTTTGTTTGTTCTGAGGAGTAAGTATGCACACTTCTCTTAAACTGCGTCACCTGCTATGAATATAAAATAAATGCTAGCTTTAGTGTGTACATCAAAGTTTTATGAAGTAGCCATAGATGAAGGGATAGCAAGTACTTTCATATTCATTAACCCACATAGCATACTTACATTTAATTGGATTGCATAAGCAATTCCATTTAGGAATACTTGGCAGTTAACTATTTCTTTTGAAAACTGCTATAGGAACATTTTAAGTCCCCCAAATATTTCAAATCATTGTGGGACTACTCTTTACATCCACTGATTGCTAAGAACCTTTACACTGTTGCTTACTGAACCCTATTCAAAAGTAAGGGAAGTGGCCAATTTAAGATTTCCAATGTCCTAAGGGAGAAGAAACTTACAGCACAATTGCCTCAGCAACACAAACCAATTGTATAGCAGCCAATATTTGATCTTAAAGAACAGAAGAAGTGATAGAACTGTTTATGATGAAAAAAAATTTGGAAAAGAAAGGCCTTTGAGTATAGGGGATGGTAAAATCTAAAACCCTGGGAAATCCTGCGTGAGGAAGAAGAAATGGAGAAACATTTTATAGGAAGGTTCTTTGCAGAGAAAACCCCCACAAGCTTTATTCCAAAGCTGATAGTTGAACTTTGGTGCTTCCTCCATCCTTAAGATTCTAAATAATTTCCATCAGGGACTCACTCCTCAAATAACCTCAAAAAATTATACAATCTAAGTGTAAACTTTATGTTGGATATACAAAAGAAGCTCAAAGCCAATTCCCCTCACTCCCTTTCCACTGAAATATAACTCTATGGATGCTCCTTCCTTCATATACAAGAATTTCTGCCTTTTACATCAACCTAATTCACTTTTCTCATCTATGTTGCATAGAGTCAAAATACTAGTGATCTGTGGGCCATTTGAGGTACACAGTCCTGTTTACTTTGACTTAAAAAAGGAATTAAAATTTAAATCAGATCGACAATTCTCCTGTCTCTTGTCTTATAATCATTCCATTAGCTCCTGAAATCCCCATATATATTTGGTGCAATTTGGTCAAGAAATGAAGAAAGGAAGATCATAAATGAATATGTAATATATGCTTAAATGTCGATAACTTGAGAATATAAGTAACAGCCTATTTTCTTAATGCTTAGAAACTTTTCTATTTGCTTATCATTTCTCAGTTATATATCCAGAAGGTTTGTAGCTACTGACCTTTTAGAAAATGATTCACTGGCACAAATGCAGAGAAGCAGAATGCATTGTTGCATATGTAATTTCACCAGTAATGAACAGAGCCAAATAATTTCTATTACAATGACAGTTCTCTTGCAGTAACAATAATAATAGGGTTAAAATACATGAGGAATTGAGTGTGATTATCTTTTACATCAAATTAGGTCTAATATTGGCAAATGAGTTTTGGGTAGTTTCACCTACCATCTTCATCATAATTCATGAACAAACTCTCTTCACCAATGTGTACCCTTTCCACTGGAAATAACTTAGAATGACTTGATGTTGACTTTGAATAGTAAACTAGGGAATGACAATAAATGAGTTTGTAATCATGATTTTGAAGCTATGCAACATCTATAAGCAATCTAGCCAGAATAGCACTCATGTTTGTGCTGTTGTTTCAGTGCCCCCTCCAAAACTTACGTTGAAATTTAATCACAAATATAATGGTAAGAAGTGGGGCTGTTAGAAGGTGATTAGGCCAGGAGGCATCCACCTTTATGGGATTGCTGGATCAAATGGTAGATTCACTTGTATCACTTTAAGGTATCTCCATATTGCTTTCCACAGAGGTTGAACTAGTTTGCAGTCCCACCAATATTAATTTACCTAAATATTTATAGAACTTCTCTTATGGTGAAATTTGCTCTGTTCCATAAGTGTACAGCCTGCTGTACAAAACCATAGTTTCTTTTATTCATTTAAATTTTCCTTTTACTTTTATCATATTTCAGAAGTAACAGCACTTTGATCTAGGATTATTCTGGTATTTGGTGATGAAAGCTATCAAAGAAAGAAATTACAGACATTTATTTACCATAGCAATAAGACTATAATGAAGAATAATGTTTGTACAGAAGTGCCTAACAGAGAGTAACTGCTTAAAACCAAACAGAACTATCCCTTCCATAAGGCATGTGTACTACTAGATCCCTGTTCTTTTTTTTTATTCAAGAATTTATATTGTTATTCTGATTTGAAATGTGTAAGTTATATAGGAATAATTTTTGTTATGCAACTTATTTGAAAGTGCCAAAATCTTATCATAGAAATAAGAAAGAGAATGAAAGAGAGACAGAAAGAGAGAGAGACTGAGAACTAAATCCAGGAACATCTTAAACCAGTGTCCTAGTTTAGAAGAATTGAAAAAAAAACATGATCAAAGGATAGGCCCAGGTAAGAATTTTAATATTTAATAACATTCTTTCTCAAAGATTTACAAAAGCCAATAACTACCCATGGCAACTATTATTGGAACATCTTTCCATCTATGATATATCCCCAGCATCCACAACAGCTTGGAGTCTTTCACTTTACCCTAGTCGAATCCTGTCATCTAGGTTGCTTGATCCCTGCATCTTGGTCCCACTCTTCTCAAAATGGTAAAGTCTCATATCTGGGGTTCCAGGCATGTCTGACCTTTTACTACGAGCTATTCCATAAAGAGTCTACTCTTCTTCCACTCTGATTTTTCTTCTTGCAAAAACTTCATGCTACTTTAGACCCTTTTCTCCAGAGAATGTGTAAGAAGAGAGATAAATTGACTAAAAGTGGAGGGTTGTAAACACTTGGAGGTCAAAATTTTTTTCACATTGTATTTTGTTTAAATTTTGGGAATTTTGATAAAGACATGTTGGATATTTTGTCTATGAGTCCAAAGTCTCTTTTACTAGGAGTGTATGCAACTTTACTTGGGACCCTTTGGAGATGTTCAGGGTAGATTTTGGCTAACTCCTTCTTGTTATGTAGCATAGTCCCCACTTATCCACAGGGAATATGTTCCAAGACCCCCAGTGGATACCTAAAATCATAGATAGGGCTGCGTCCTTTAAATACTATGCTTTTTCCTATGCATATGTACCTATGATAAAGGTTATTTATGAATTAGGCAGAGCAAGAGATTAACAATAATATCTAATAAAATAGAATAATTATAATAATGTGTTGTAATAAAAATTATGCGAATGTGGTTTCTCTCTGTCTTTCAAAATATCTTAATGTTCTGTACTGACCAATTTTCAGACCCTGGTTGACTGTGGGTAACTGAAACTGCAGAGAGCAAAACCATGGATAAGGAGGGCCTACTGGAATTGGTAACTATAAGGAAAGAAAATATCAACAAAAAACTTAATCTTTTATTCCTCCAAACTTACCAGTTTTGACAATAGGGGAAAATAATTCTGGGGAACACCTTCTAAATTCTCTCCAATATCGTAATTGTTTCAAATGAAGGATCAATCTCTAGATCCATGCCCTCTCTATCCTAAGCATGCTTGAACCAGAAAAACTCTGGGAAGGGAGTGAAAGGAGTGACCAGCTGTATTCATTGCTCCTTTCTATGACATCCTCTACCTGGCACATGAGGATCTACAACACCTAAATTGGTTCACGCTCTTGTCTGAGTATGGATGTGTCCTGATAAGAAATGGAAAAGTTCTTTACTGAGTCTTTTGTGACACCCTTTGTTGATGCTGTTTTCAAATTATCGAGACACCTCAGAATCATTTTTCATTTCCCCAATTTATTGACAGCCCACAGCATCTTTCTATTTTTAAATCCATAAGGGCCCTCAGAATGGGCCTCCTAATCGCTCATATTAGTAATATCCTTTGCCTCTGAATCTGTCTATTTTTGTATAATCACAATGGTATGTTCTAACCATAACTTAAAATCATTTTCTCTTCCTTTTGACATAGCACTGCCTAAATATGTATGCAAATTCTGAGAATTAGTTTGAACCAGTGATTGCAAAGCTTGTTTAATGCTATTCTATAGTTGCTGTAAAGCAGCCAAGGACTCTGATTTGGCTGGCAGAGGCAGGTCTTTAAATAGTCCCAGCCTAACTGCCTCTGGCTTCTCTCTTTCCAGTAGGTTTCAGTGTCATAAGCAATTCAGAATCCAATGAAACTAAAAAATATATTTTCAGAAAGGTTTTTTTAGAAATTCTCACTTATTAAACATAAGTGATATGTTTTAAGTTTATTTCTCTAAATGCATTTTCCCCTCAAAATATAATTCTACACTAAACATGCTCTACACACTAGCTCGAGAGCTTTCTGGTGGTTGTCAGGAACCAACATATCTTATCCTGTGTCTACTTTGCCTCTGTACAATATAAGTGTGGTTTTACTGGTAGTTGTGATGAAAATGTAGCCCTGGTTCAGACTGATGATAATGTAATGAACCTGTCATCAATGTGCTGTTGAGGATAAAGACCAGTGAAGGAAAACACCTAACAGAGCCCAGGTGACAAAGAACTTTATATATCTCCACCTGTTAAATCTGTAATTCTTTCATATATTCACATGTGTGTAAGTGCATTTAATTTGGCATACATACACACAGGGGAAATATTCCCATCTCACAGAGTATAACAATCTTGAAAGATAAAGATACATATGCAAATGTGGGTGTTCTATAAATGTAGCTCAGTGACTCTATAAGAAAATTAAGTATAAATTAAAAAACAAAACAAAAAAGTTATTTAGATGCTATGATTCAGTAGAGGATGCATTTAGCAACAGAGATTATTTGCCAATAGACATTAATAAAGTGAGACAAAAACAAGTTGACTCACAATAAACTTGCTAGTTTGGCTTAATAAAGGATTTGCTATTCCTTTCTTTTAAGAAGCCCCCAAACCTTTAAAAATGAGTGCTCATCATACTGGTAAAATAGGATACCCACATGTTTTATTACTACCAATTAAAAGATAAAGGAATAGAGAAATTAAGAGCATTTAAGAACAGAACTAAAAATAACTTTTATTTGAAAGTTTAGTTTGCTTAAAGAAAACTATGAAAAACATGTTCACAGATTATTTTCCTTAGACTTTTAAGACAAGGATGATTACACACTACATTATAATATCTGGCAGAGGTTCATTTGATCACCATATTTTTAGAAATTTAATGTAAAAGAGAAATGCAAAACACATATATGCTCTAGGTCGCTATTTATATTCCTTGTGATGACATTCAAATAACTCTGGCAGCTTTCTGAGTAGTTGGCAGTTTCTACAAAATATGCCAAGGAAGGAACACAACATTACTACACTATTTCATGTCACATTTCTCTAAAACACAAATAGTGAACTTTCACCACATGCTATTGTACAGCACTGCTATGGCAACATCTTTATAGAGTTCCTGAGCTTCTTTGAAAAGTAGGATCTAATAAGCACAGAGGAAGATAAAATGTCATTACTGTGGCTATAATTATCTAAATAAACTCTATATAGAATCACATATTAAAACAAATTTGTTTAGTAAAACTGAGTGTTTTATTCAGCTCAGCTTATGAATTGGTTAAAAATAAGCAAAGAAAACACTGATGGACTGTCTATCATGTTTATTGGATTTTTGTTGCTGGTTAAAAAGGCTAACTATTTTTCATTGTAGAACATTTAGAAAATATAGTTTTGGTCTGTATAAAAATGGCTAACCATAACTAAACCATAATTATACACTATAAGACAGAACCTTTTTCTGTTATAGTATTTTGATATATTTTTCTTTTCTGCAGATACATTTAATATCATTTCCAATTTATTTAAATGTATCATAATAAGTCTAACTCCATATATTTATTTATCAATAGGAATTTATTATTTATTTATTTGTTTATTTTTGAGACAGAGTCTCACTCTGTTGCCAGGGCTAAAGTGTCATGACGTCAGCCTAGCTCACAGCAAACTCAAACTCCTCTGTTCAAGCAATCCTTCTATTTCAGCCTCCCAAGTAGCTGGGACTACAGACTATAGGCATACGCCACAATGTCCGGCTAATTTTTTCTATATATTTTTAGTTGGCCAATTAATTTATTTTTGTTTTTAGTAGAGACGTGGTCCTGCTCTTGCTCAGGCTGGTTTGGAACTCCTGACCTTGAGCGATCCTCCCGCCTTGGCCTCCCAGAGTGCTAGGATTACAGGCATGAGCCACCACGCCCAGCCTATAGGAATTTATTTTTTAAAAATAATCAAATGCTCACATTTTTGTGATTGTTTATTGTTGCCAAAACTTAGTGTACATGCTTAAATTTATTTAAACAGAGGCAATGTTGTGGACATTTTTGGCTGATTTGAAAGAATGTGCCTGAAAGTAAAAGTTTGTGCTAAATCTTCAAAAGAGTAAAAGGAGTGTCTAATATAGCACAATAAATCCACGATGAAGTGAACTGATACAACTAATACATGTATCATATAAGTTTTCAAAGTATGTGTAGATTGAATTACAGGAAAAATGTCGTCCTCCAATAAGCCAATTGATACAATTTTTTAAAAAATATAAATCTGGAACAACACAGTGTTTAGAATAAACAGGAAGTGCATGCAAATCAAACAAGCTCAATGGAAGGGTAAATCACAGAACTTGTAGAGAAAACAATCCATGGACCACATTCACACACACAGAATAGTTTGCAATAGAAACAGCCCTAAGAGATGTGTTTCCCCGAAAATAAGACAGGGTCTTATATTCATTTTTCCTTAAGAAGACACCCTGGGGCTTATTTTCAGGGGATGTGTTATTTTCCTCTCAAAGCCTCAGCTTGCAGCACACACAGGATGGCCGGGACCTGACAGGGGGAGCCTACATTGTTGGTGGGGCTGCCCACACCTTTCCGGTCACCTCTGGGATAGTAGCTGTCACGATGGGACAGATGAGAAGGGCTGCTCATCTTCTTTACTGCTCTGCGACAGACAAAATGCTTGGGTTGTGCAGATACGCTGCATAGCCACACCCATCACTAGTTCTTATTTTCGGGGTAGGGCTTATATTGCGTAAATGCTTAGAAATTCTGCTAGGGCTTATTTTATGAGTAGGTCTTATTTTCTGGGAAACACGGTTCATAGAAGAGGAGGAGACGCTTTAAATATTCATACATTAAAGTTCAGAGAGCCTAAGAGGGTGCTATAAACAAAAACACTAGTGATATTTATTTTTAGTTCTAATAAGGAAAATTATCTTTTTGAAAAAGATCTTGACATGAATTAGGTATTAGTTGTTAATTACTACAGACATTTCAAGTGAAAATTCAGACTTCTTCCTCTACTCTCGATCTTTTGTCATGTTCTTGCTTCCCAAGCACATTAAGTTCTCCTGTTAATCATTCACAATCACCATGTCTAATCAGCTATGGATATTGATCCTGACCAGATTCTAGCTAATGTTAGTTAGCACTATAAGTGCTACTGTAAAGTAGACTTGTGGTCTATCTCTTTGGAGGAATATTATAATACAACATTATGTTTCAGTCAGATGACTGTATGCATGATTGTCAACTTTACTTATTGATACAGAAATATTCCAGCCTGTATCTATCTGAATGCATTCTTGGCCTGATCTGGAATCAACTCCTCAATCAAAACTAAATATTTGTATTCACTGAAAGACGCTCTTAGAATGTAATCCAAGTAAAGTGTCTCCAGGGAATGGCATAATTTAAACCCATATGGGACGGAATAAGAGAGGAACTGTTTATGAATTTGGGTTGAAGTATTCATTTAGTACCTCTATCCATGGCAAATTGAGGATTGAATCTGAAGAAACTCACTTACATAAAACATTTTAAAACATAAAATTAACTCACCATTCCGACTCTCTTCATCAATAGCAACTATGGTAGCTGGTGGTCCTCCCCTAGCTAGTTTGCAATCTAAAGACAGAAAATAACCAAAAGTAATAATTAACAACTGCAGGAGCACTCATCCTGAAATCAAACTCATTCAGATTTACATTGACATTTAAGAAAAAATCTTACAACAAAATCATTATGTGTCATTACTGCAGACATTTTATTATTTTAAAAATGTTTTATAAGAACCCATAGATACCTTACCATATCAAAACACAATCATGTTGTACACCACAAAGCTATTAAGATCTTACTGAGAAAACACCAGCAGAGACCACTGGAGAGCAGAAGTCCTTCAGGACAGAGATAATGGGATGGAAATTTAACCCAAAGAAATAACATAAAGGGATGATTAACAAGGATAAATTGTAATTAAAGCTTCACAACAGAAACAAACATAATTGAACTTTAATTGTGATAAAGGGTCTAATTAAAGAGAGTGAATAGAATTTTAATAATGTTCTAAGAGAATAAAACAAAGACAGACAAGCAATGCTCATGAGATTGTTTGGAATTTTTATTTTTGTCTTCTTACCCTCATATTGCCAGTCTGGAGTCAAAAGTATAGAGTCACCAATGGAAGCAGATCAGAAAAATGGAAGAAAGAAAGGAAGAAAGAATATATGTATATGTTTAGCAAGAAATTTAAAGGTATAAAAAGCATTATACAATAACAGATACATCACCTAATGATTTGTGGAAATGGAATATATAAAATATTTATATCAGATTTTATAATTGTAATATAATATTAACACATTAACTTGATAATACACATCATTAGCATTTTAAAACTATTGTAGATAGACTTGAAAACAACATAAAGTACATTTATATGCTTCTTATAAAAAGATAAATACAAGTTATTTATGAACAGTCTACTATCACCATGATGAAAAAAACCTTAATAATAAAATTCCTGTCAATCAATAGTGATGATTAATTCATTATTTCAAACACTGTTAATACCCTGCCAAGTATCACATAATGAACTTAAAAATAGTATCATGATCTATAATATTCATGACAATTAAAATGTGAAAACTGTACATTTCTGAGACATAATGTACTCTCCTGGCAGGTATGCAATGAGGCTGATAGGTCTGTGTTATACAGTTATATCTACATGGCACACTCATGTACAGTGTGCCAAGTAATTTCCTTAAAGACATCCAAATATGTGTGTTAACTGGCAGAAGATATCAAGGTTTATTTATTTAGTTATTTATAAAGTTCTACCATTTATTACGTGCATGGGTATGAATGCTTTGGTAAACACTGTTCTATATTGTAAAGTATGTTCTGTCACATATGAAGCAAGGAAGCTGAGAGATCTACAGTTTTTCTCTTTTCATCCTTGTCAATATTCAAGGGGTTCCAAGTCTTAACATCTTCAGATCTACAATAGCTCATTCTCATTCTGTTCCTTCCTCTCCTTCCTATATCCCCTGACACAAGTCAGCTCTTCACTATTTGTAATCTCAACTCTTGCAATGGTTTCCTCACTGATCTAAAAGCATTGTTTTCATCCTGCATTCACCTGTTCTTTCCTGCATTCACCCATTCATTTCATCCTGCATTCACCAATTCTTTTCATTATTTTTATGTACTCAAATCAAATACAAAATGATGGCATTTCTCTGCACAATAACCTTACATGGTTCCTTTGCAGTAAGGAAAAAAAAAATTAGGATAACATTTAAAGTTTTTCACATGGTATCAACATCCTTTATTGAGAATTAAGTAACCTGTCCACAATCACATTAAACAACATTAAACCACATACTCTTAATGGAATGTGTCTTGTAGTTTTCATGAAGTTTTGTTACCTGCATTCATTTTTGCCTTTATTTCTGCCTAGCAGATCGCTACTTCTCGTTGGAGAATTAGAAATTTCACCTATTAATATATCATGAAACTTTGACCAATCTCCCAGTCAGAATTTCTTTTACTCCCATGTTCTCAGAATATTTTGTTTATCTAGTTCTTCCTTCTTTTATGTATTCAAAACTCATTAATTCATTCAGTCAGATGTGTAGATTAATTCCTCAATTCTGAATACGAGAATTTTAAAAAAGGCAACAGCTCCTTTTTTCAAGTATCTTAGGTGGCAGGGGTAGAGACCAGAAGAACAAAGATATACAAGCAACCACAGAGGTATAATACAATGTGGTATATGTGAAGTCAGGTCTTTAATAAATTTACTAACAACATAAATGACTAAAAGAAAAAAGAGACAATACATGTGGAGTGGAAAGGAAATAGCAAGATGGCAGAGATGATTTGAGAGGAGAAAAAAGGAAACCTTACAAGTTCTTAGAAAAGCAAATTTATGGATTAACAAATATAACTTTTGTTTATATTTTTGAGAGCAGTTTATTTTTCAAGATTATTCCCTACACACACACACACACACACACACACACACACACACACACACACACACACGATGTGCCACTGTGTGCTACTGGCTTAGTTAACACCATCACACCTACAAAAATATATTAAAAAGTTGTAGAGGAATATATATTTAATCAATAACCATATGGGCAGGCAGGATAAAAGAAAAAGAAAGAAGGTGAAAGTTAAGTAAAAATATTTTAAATAATTTCACTAGTTGGTTGCTATTAACTTTAAGGGTAAATTTTTCTGGTAGCTAAACCAAATAATATTCTTCATATCCCAGCCCTGTTTAACTCCCCTACCTTTCTCATTTTCATAGTTATTTCTCTAGTCATAACAATTTATCATGCTTGTAGCACCAACTGCTAAAATGAACTTTCTTTTCTTTTTGCTCTGGTTGGTTTTATTCCTCTTTCAAGAATCTGCCAAGGCATCACCTTTTCTAGAAAATCTTCCTTGTTGTCATTCTGGATTAAATGTCATTTCTCTCTATTCCTGTAGTATACATTGTATTTCATCGGATTAACTACCCCATCAGGAAAATACTTATGTGTCATTTTCTATCACAAGAACTTCCTCAGACCAAGTCTGTATCACATTCATCTTGGTAACTTCAGAACCTGACAAGAGCTTGTCCTGAAAGAATGTTTGTTGAATTTTTCTGAACTGCAATTAACCAAGCTACAACCTCCCACTGAACAGCCCTTCATGAAAGTGCTCAGAAGTCTGTGTTTACTTTCTTCTTACTAGTAGAAACAGCCCAGGAGTAGAGGCTCAACTACATTTCCTCCCAGTCAGATTCCTTTAGATTACTCCTCTTAAGTTTTATTCTTTTAGCAGATTCTAAATTCCCCTATAAGATATTTTCATGAACAACAAATACCTCTACATCAATACAAAAATATTTTTTAAACTTTTTTTAGACTCATGACACTAATAAAGAGAGGTGAGTCAGACACATAAAAATAATCTATTAATAACATTGTTCATAACAAAGTGTTTGTTTTGAAATGATGCTTTCCTGAAAGTATAATTAATTAGTTTTGAAATTCACAAAAATATTTTTAATAACAAGTATACTCAGAATTGTCTTGAAAAGAAAGTAATTTTGGATGGAATAGCCAAGGGTGTATTATAAATGCAAAATATCCATATGGAGATCAAAGTGAAGACTAGAAAGCCATTGGGGGATGGTGAGCCTGTTCTCTGTGGTTTATGGATAATCTGTCTGCCACGGGAAAGTCAAGTTAGCTGCTGATGCCTGTACCTTAGAAATGGGCTTCTTTAATCTATTTAATTTCACCCTTGACTGTCCTGGTTAAATCACAAATTCATTGTTTTGCATGCCTAAAATTTCTAACTTCTTAAGCCACCACCCATTTCTTATATCCAATTTGTTATAAAGTACAGGATATGAATACCAATACCTGATACTCAGTGTGGCTTATTTCTGCAAATTTGTCATCAAGTTAAAAGTAAGCCATATGTTTTTAAATAATACTTTGCAGCAAGTTGGATTTAAAACCCAAAAAGAAGAGTTAGAATGAGACTTATGTAATGACTGGTCTCAAAGATACTAAACCTGTGATACTTGGTTCTCATTGTAGCCTGAAGTTTAAGAGGATGTTGCAGATAGGTCAGAAAAAAGGCAATAATCTAGAATTTTCTGAATAGGCTTATTTATTACCAAGAAAAGAGAGCAGCCAAGAAGTACTACCTTATTTCCACCTTAACCTATTCTTAAACTTCCTTTTAAGGCCAATAAATGTGTTTTCAATAAAATTTCAAAACTATTCATACTTTTTTTTCCATATACTAACATGGTAATTGCAACCTATATGTCAATGACTTGCATATTATTTCCTACCCTGACCTCTTTTCTGAGTCAGGATCCCATTGCCCAGACAAAAACTACACTTGTAATTTCAAAGTTTTCTTAAACATAGTATTCCAAATTGAATTCTAGTTGCTACCCACAGCCTAAACTTGGACTCTTTTAGTATATATTATTTTAGTGAATAGTATGATTTTATACCAAGCAGCATAAACTAGAAACCAGGGTGTCACTTTTCCTACCCATATCTCTAGCATTCCTAAATAAACCTATTACTAAATCTTGAATTTAATTCTTAAAGGAAAACTTCTCATATCCACCCACTACTTTCAATCTCCACTGGCACTGCACTAATCCTATCTCTTACCTAATCAAGTAGGTTTTCCTAACTACTCTCCCTACAATCTTGTCCCCAGTAAATTTAATTTTCTATGTTTAACCAGAGAAATCTTTTACAAATAAAAAATTGTTTCTTTTTTAATCATTTGCCATTTCTTTTAGATTAAAAACTAAAATATGTTTATGCCCTACATCCCAGTACATAATATGATTTTAGAACGAAAACTGAAATATTTTATATGGCCTATTAGGTCCTATAAGATATGGCCCTCTCCTTCCTCTTCAATCTCATCTATTCACATTGTCCCATTTTCTTACAGCAAAACTATTCCTGATCCCACACTAGTAAGGTTCCCCAAACTAGGTAAGGTTACACACTCTCATAACTCTCTGCTTCATGCCTATTTACAATTACTTGATTTCTTATGGACAGAAAACTTAGTGACAACCTATACCTTGTTTCTATTCCTCATGATTGCATCCCCAAGGCAGATTTCCTGGCATATAATTGATTTTAAGCGATCATTTATTACATGCAAGAACTAAGAACCCTCAATCAAATTTGCAACAATAACATTTAAAAAGCACTCTATATAATTTAGTTTTTCTTTCTTTTTTTTTTTGACCTTTTAAACTTTGAAATGTCATTCTCAAATACAAGTACAGCAGGTCCTAAAATCATTTCTTTCTATTCAACATCCTTTCATTATAACATTGATGAGAAAAAAAGAGAGAGAGAGAGTTGATTCCTGGTGGAGGGCATTGTCTGTGTGAAGTTTGTATGCTCTCCCCATGCCTGAGTAGTTTTCCTCTGGGTACTCTGGTTTCCTCCCACCTTCCAAAGCTGTGCCAGTGAGGTTCATTGGCATGTCTACATGGTCCTGGGCTTAGTGAGTGTGAGTGTGATATGAGGGCATCCCACAATGGGATGGCATTCTGTCCAGGGCTGGCTTTTGTCTTGCCCCTTCAGCTGCCCAGACGAATTTCAGTTAGCCGCAACCCAAAACTGGAATAAGTGGGTAAATAATTATCTTACTTGTCTTTATTAATCTTTATTAAATGTATGCATAGATCATATTTTTTCCATTTTAATATTAGAAATGTTTTGGTCTATATTTGGGAGTTTGGTGATGTTTTTATGACCAGAAATATACCATAGGAACTTAACTCTTGTTTTTACCAATTAGTCTATGGTAAATTGTTTCCTTATATGGGTTTCACTATGGATGTTAAGACTTACTGTAATGGGCAAAGGATGGGCAACACATCAGTATTTTAAGGATAGAATTATCGGTCCTATCTCTACAGATGTACAAGGCTATTATTAAAGTAAGAAAGGTATAGATAATTCTGCAGGAATTTGGGATTATTTCAAACTAGTTATGAAAGATTACAGACAGCTCATAATAATAGAGAAAGTGGTAATGAAAAGTGAAGAAAGGAGAATACAGTAATTTGTTTACAATTGTCTATAGTTTCTATTAGAATTCCACACTCTGATCATTCAATTGCTTGGACTAAAGAACTAATGTGGAGGAAGACTGCTCCAATATCCTATTAGTAGTCAGAATGTGTCCCAAGCTGTTTCATGATTTTATCAAATTGTACCTAAAAGTAATAAACTAAAAGACCTCAGATACTAAAGCTTTTATGGTATCAAAAATCATACATGCTTTTCTGTCATCTTAGAATTTTAATTAAGATATTTCCTTACCAGATGCCTATAATTATCAATGAATTACTCTAGCACCTAGTGGAGTATTTCACCTAACATAAATCATTCAATAAATTTGTTGAATTAGGATATATCTTCTTCTATGGCAAATGAATAAAATGAATAACCATCAAATCCTTACCATTAGTCATTTCAAATCTTTTGGGGAATGTTTTCAGACATTGACAAAATTGATTCCTAGTATATATAGTACGATGATTAAGAAAATGTGCTTTGGAGTCAGAAAACCTAAGTTTAAATCCTAACTTTAGCTTTTAATAGGTATATAATATTGGATACATTATTAACCACTTGTACTTAATTAATGTGGATAAGAGTAGGTGTAACTATCTCATATACTTTTTACAACAAGGATAAAATTAAATAATCTGTAGTAATTCCTTAGAATAGTGTCTAGCAAAATGTACAGGCAAAAGAGATACACATTTACTTTTTTTATAGTATCATTATTTTCAGAAGGAATGTATTTAGAGTGTATTTACTTATTTTTCCTTTGATCCAAGAAAATCCAGTAGATAATCCCTTGACTCTGCCTAAATATCTATGAGGGCTGACCTTATTTGTTATAGGATTTTGGAATGCATTCTTACTAAGAATAAAAGCAATTGCATCCAATGTCATTGATGGTCTGCAGGGACAGAAATCTGCTAGAATTCCTATCCCAGATATCAACCTGGAAACATTATCCTGAACTGAATTTATTAGAGAAAAAGTAAAATCTTTTAACTTGAGGTTAAAAACAACAACAACAACAACTAATGGGGTGCTCACAGTCCTTTGCTGGTCTCAATATAGCCCTAAAATATATTGCTGTGACTGAGCAGAAATATCAATGAAGAGCTGCAGATTTTCTGAAATTTCTATTCTTGCCAACATTCTTCTATTATTGGTTTTGAAATTCAGAGTCATCTGGTCTCTTTTACTCAGGTGTTTGCATTTTCTCACACATATACACACACCCACATTGAATGGGTTGCTTAGTTCAAGGCAATTTGGCTTCACATTCAAAGAGGGTACCGTGCTCTCTTTAGATTTCATGAGACACAAACGTTTTATTTTCACTTTGCATGTCACAAGAAGCAGAAAAGGGCTTGTTCTCATTTTTCCTGTTGATCTTTGTTATGTTCATTTTCAGGAAAAAATACAAACAGGAGTTAAATCTTAAGACAGGAACTCCTTATATTCCATTTTGATTGTCTCAACCAAAAGAAAAAGAGTTTGATCTTGAAATTTATAAAATCATTGGAGAATAACTCTAAATTATCTCATATAAAACTAGAAAGTCATGGAGTTAGATCATGATGGAAGAAAAGTAAAATAAACCTAGTAAACTCAAGGGTATATCAAGTAAGTCATATTCAATTAAAGAATAGGGTATGCTGTTTATGATTACTCTGTCTGTATCAGCATTTATAGACTTCAGATTTCACTGTAGAAGCAAACATATTTTTGATATCTTAGTGTCATCATTAATTGAATTATATAATTTGATTAAGACTTTCCAACGACATGGTATAATAATATCCACTGAATTCATTAATGTTTATTACTCTATATCACTGCTTTCATCAGGACAATTTACTGTAGAGGCCATGGCTCCCTCAATTTGTACATTTTAAAAATTTTCTATTTACTTAATTTTATCCTAATTGGTCTATCAACAACAGCAGACTTGCACGTGGATGGACTTTGGTGAGAGACAAGAAGCCCATTCTCATTGTTAAGAAGCTGAAGGATCTAAGTAATGAAAAGAAAGATAAGTGAGGAGCGTCAGGAAGAAGCCAGGATAGGAAATAAACTGTCAGTAGAAGGCTGCTCAGAAGATGAAGTAAATCATTTAAGGTTATTTTTGTTCACCGAAGATATTACTTTATTATTTTGTAATTTTATCTAAATGCATTGTTAAAACATGTTAGTCTCTGTACCTAAATATAATCCTCTTACATATAATTCATACTGTATGAGTTAGAAACTGGATGTCCCTTCCATTGATGGTTACAATTCTTTCCTTGTCTATACTTCCAATAAGGAATCATTATTACATTTGGGGAATTTTAAATGGATGGAATAATTCTTAGTCCAAGGTGTGATATCACCTCTGACATCAGAAGTTGCAGAGTGTTGTAGTTAACATAGCCTTCTTCAAGACAGACTGCCTAGCTTTATTACTAGTCTCATTTAACCCTTGCTCACTTTCAAGACCATTGGTAGTTACATAAACTCTGTAGCTCAGCTGCATTATTGGTAAAACAGACGTTATTTTACAGAGTAATGTCTGGTATTACAATATTAAGTATGAAGTGTCCACTTTCCTTAAGTACTTAGTTTGACAGTTGATATCTCTGACAATTCACTTTGACATTTCTTGTTTGCTTTTATTGTAAAGATACATCCTCAGTCTTTCAAACACATGGTTTAGCTTGTGTTTTCAATTGTTTTAGAGCAATTTTTGTAAACCATGGATAAGTCACAAATGTGTGTTGTTTTTGATATTAATTCCATAGTGGAACCAATGCAGTGCAGACAGCTTGAAATAGCAACAATGTGTTTGGGAAGGATGTTGCTAATAAACACACAGTACAGTTGATAGTTTGAGAGGTTCCATTCTGGTTATTTTAATCTTGAAAATGAGCCATGTGGCCAACCTGAGACCAAGGTGGATAATGATGAGCTAAAAGCTATAGAGGAACCCAAACTATCTCAACCTATGCCTAAATCAACAATAAGGTTTAACGTTACTATTCCAACAATACTGGGCCATTTGAAACAAATCAGCAAGAAGTAGGATAGATGGGTTTCACATGAATTAAATGAGCATTAGAAAGAGAAATCATCTCGAAGCTTGACTTTCTTTGCTGTCATGACATAAAGGTGAACAATTTCTACCCTGTATTGCTATGTGTGATGAAAAATGGATTCTTTTGGACAATCACAAGCATGCAGCACAATGGCTGGATAGAGATGAAGTGTCAAAATACAGTCCTAAACAAATATTCATCCAAAAAAGCTAATGGTGTCTGTTTGGTGTTCCAGTGCTGGTATTACCCACTACAGCTTCATGAAACCTGGTCAGTCAATTATAGCAAATGTCTACTGCAACCAATTGGGTGAAATGATGAGGATGCTTGCCATTAAGCAGCCAAGATTGGTCAATAGAGACAGGCTAATCCTCTTGCAAGACAAAGCTCAACCACATGTAGCACACACAAGCTGTGGTAAACACCTTTTTCAATTTCATCACCACTCATTCTCCAGTGTTCTTTGCTGCTAGCATAAACAAGTTACCTTAAGAGGGCAAAACTGTGTGGATAGTTAAGGTGCACAATGTGATCAACTGTACTGCTTCTTGTTTGAGAAATAATAAACTACACTTTTGATCTGAAATTGGACATTTCATATTTAATGACCCATATAAATACTTCCTAAATTATTGTTAGATAAATTTTTATTCTAACCAAATAAATAAAGCACATTCAATCACATATGTGTACATTTTAAAAGCACTAACTTTGGCCGGGTGTGGTGGCTCATGCCTGTAATCCTAGTACTCTGGGAGGCCTAGGCGGGCAGATTGCTCGAGGTCAGGACTTCAAAACCAGCCTGAGCTACAGCGAGACCCCATCTCTACTATAAAATAAAAAGAAATTAATTGGCCAACTAATATATAGAAATAATTAGCCGGGCATGGTGGCGCATGCCTGTAGTCCCAGCTACTCAGGATGCTGAGGCAGTAGGATCGCTTGAGCCCAGGAGTTTGAGGTTGCTGTGAGCTAGGCTGACGCCATGGCACTCACTCTAGCCTGGGCAACAAAGCGAGACTCTGTCTCAAAAAAATAAAATAAAAGCACTAACTTCCACATATTTTGAATAGTTAAGTAGAAGTTTTTTACATTTTTAACATTCAAAGGAAAGCTTTTTTTATTAGTACATTAAATTAGTTTGGTATATATGCTAGCATTTTTGGTGTGCAGTTAACATACTGGAATAGTAACTGGATACATTTAATTATATGAACATAGATTGTTAAGAATATATAGGGATAAGTGAATCACGCAAATACTCTCCTTATAAAAATTATCAGAGGAATGTGTATAAGTAAGGTAAAAATAACTCTTGATAAGCTACTATAAAATAGACTGTGTACGTCATCTAGACACTCTGCATAAGATATTGCTATTTTTAAATCACCCTAAATAACTTTTTCTGTTGTTTAGTTTGTTTTACCACATTATCCAACTTCTCTTTGTGTTTTATAATTAAAATACAAAAGAGAAGAAAAGGATAAGGGTTTGGGTCCATGAGGAGGACAAAATTATTCAACACTTTATGAAAAGCAGTTAAAGAGTTTATATCTATGTTGTTTCTGAAAGCTAATTTGCTATTTTATTGTCTAATTATTCCTAATGAAAAGGCTCTGAGGAAATTCTCAGTCATGATTCTTACTAAGATAATCAACAATGTCAAAAGATAAAAGCTGCTGTATCCACATCACAGTTTAAAATTACATTCTTCAAACAGAGAGATTCCTTTGTTTACAGACTACCTTGACTCTTTAAATGAAATTCTTTGTTACAAACCAATTATGCGTACCTAAACTGTACTGAAAAGGCAAACTCTGTGGATTAAGTTGTAAAGCAAAAATTGCAAGCATTTAGTTACTTATAATTCTTTATCAAAAAGTCCCAAAACAATAAATGTTGGCATGGATGCGGAGAAATAGGAACATTCCTGTACTGCTGGTGGGACTGCAAACTAGTGCAACCTCTGTAGAAAGCAATATAGAGATACCTTAAAGCAATACAAGTATATCTACCATTTGATCCAGCAATCTTATTACTGGGCATCTACCCAAAAGAACAGAAGACACTCTATAAAAAAGACACCTGCACTCGAATATTTATAGCAGCACAATTCACAATTTCAAAGTTGTGGAAACAACTTTGCCCATCAATACATGAATGGATTAATAAAATGTAGTATATGTGTACCATGGAGTACTATTTAGCTGTAAGAAACAATAGTGATATAGCACCTCTTGTATTTTCCTGGATAGAGCTGGAACCCATTCTACTAAGTGAAACATCCCAAGAATAGAAAAACAAGCACCACATGTACTCACCAGAAAATTGGTATTAACTGACCAACACCTAAGTGGACATATAGGAATAACATTTATCAGGTGCCGGGCAGATGGGAGGGGCGTGGAGGGAATGGGTATATACATACATAATGAGTGCAATGCTCACCGTCTAGGGGATGGTGCTCTGACTCAGATGAAGCTCTGACTTGAAGGAAGAGGGGGGACCAAGGGCAATATACATAACCTTAACATTGGGACCCCCGTAATATGCTGAAATAAAAACAAACAATAAAAGAACATATCCATGTAAACATCACATCTGTTTTCTAGTTGCGACATACTGTAGCATGAAACATCTGCCATATTTACAAGACACAGTGTATTGAGTAATTTTCCTACTTAAATAAAATTGTATAGGCTCATATTTCTGGACCCTCAGGAGAGTGTACTAATATTTAACTTTCTGTTTCATCAGCTAGGATATAACTATTTTTCACTTATGTATGAAGCAGGGGAGTTGTAAGAAGTAGCAGGAAAAAGTACTTTGGCAGTACTGGCAGGGAAAGTTTATATATTTGAATACATACAGGTAACAGAAAATTTAGCAATATTTTTCCCTTGCCTTATTTCTCAATGCTGTAAAGAGAGTTAGGTCTTATGTTTTATTATGAAAGCAAAAAGTCTGAGGTGGGCTAGGGCTTAGAGTTTTGGAAGGAAAAAATCTAAAAAATACCAAAAACAAAAAACGAACATTTCCTACTTTCTTCATATCTCTCATCTTACTTTCTCAGAGCTTTTTTGACACAACTCCACCTAGTAACAGCTTCCTGAGGGTCATACAGCCTGAAGTCACTCTAGAGCAATGTTGAATATAAAACAGCAAACTCCAAGTGAACCTATATTCTTTTAATTTTTCACAATAAAGAGACAGTGATGGGGGATGATGTCTACATGTGCCAACTATTTTAAAAATGATATTTCATTTAATTAGAATAATCCTCTTAAAGTTGATCATTTGAAGTAGGTCATTCTTGACATATCCAACTAAAATAGAGTCAGGAAGCCAGGAGGAAAAAACATTCTGGGCACATAACATTGGTCTAGAAATGTAATTCTCTGCAAGTCCAGCTGCTGACCCTGCCTGTCATAACATGAGATCAGTTTTATCTAAAACTTCTGAGATAACTTGCTGCAACTCTGGGACTACTAATTTTGCCCACCACCCTTGCTCATCAATCAGAGCTTACCAGATCTCAGAACCTTACTAGTGTCAATGAACTTTCTCAAAAAGCAGAACGTAACATTTCCCTTTTTTATGAAACCTCCAACCTTCTCATTGGTATTTTTGGACATACCAAAAGCCACCTGGTCTGCCTGAATGCCCTTAATTTCAATTCTTCCTTCCCAAAGAAAATGTCAAATTTAGATTCTTCTCTGCATTTTTATTTTGACTTGAACAATATCTTTCTGCATCAGAAACCTTGCAGAGAGTAATATCAAAGCCAAATCAGGACAGTAATATTATCTGACATATCTTAAGCAGAAAGAAAATTTTTATTGGCAAATTTAGCAGAAGGCAATATGGCCCCAGGTTGAAATATGCACATGTACAAATAAATGCATTCCTTCAAGAAAAGTGTGCTAAGATGACAATTTTGACATTGTCCATAAGAATAAAAGCATATTATTAATAAACCACATTTCTTTTTGGCTTGGAATATTTCTTTAGAATTCTCACAAACTGAAAATAATAAAGTCCTGAAGTCAAGTATTTACCACCCTTGGCATTTAGAGATGATATTTTTTGATAGTTTGCTATCCTCATGTACAACATTTGATGGAGAAAGCTTTATGTTCTGCTGAGTTTAGCACTCACAGGCTCATTTTTAGATAATCCTCTGCAGAGATGCCTGCAGTTTTGAAGAGCTGCTGCTATTTACCAGACATTCTCAAGGGTGGGACCCTAAATTATATTTCTTTATGTTTGCTCATATCACACATTTTGCCAACAGTAAGCCCAAAGAACATGTTATAGTTGGTAACTACTTCCCTCATTGCTTTCCAAGCTACATGGTTTCTTATTTTACAATCAACCATCCATTCCCAGTATTGTATGTCCAGTGGTATCCACACAGCAGTTTTCTCTACCATGTTCAAAAAGAGGGAAACACTACAAAGACTGGAAATCAATCTTTTCAGAATTTCTACATTAACAGCATTTTATCATATTATTCCTCAAATTAATTTATTTGAATGCAGTGCTGGGCATGTTATTCTGTTGTCATATTTCCCCCATTAACTTCATTAATATTCCTATCATCAGAAGGTTATTTTTTTAATTCAGTTATCATAATCAGAAACAAGAACCAGAAAATGAGATCAATATAGTCCCAAAGATCCCAAATGACTTTACTCAAAAATTTGACACTTAAGGAAAGCCTGAGAATAGATCAGAAAACACTAATAAAATTAGAGAATGAGTACAAAAGGCAGACATGGCTAGAGGAAGTTGCATTTTCAATTTGAGAGCAAGGACACAAAAATTACTAAAGTAGATATAAGCACTCCCAAAGCATAGTTGTCTGGAGCAAGTAAAGTCTCTACTAAAATAGCTCCAATACTGCTTTGTTGTACATTGTACTAATAGTTGTGTTAATGACCTTAACTAATCATCATAATATTTAATTCAAGCAAACTTTAAATAATAAACAAGTATACAATGTATTTAGAAAAAATATAACTATGGGGCTTATAATGTAAATAAATGCTAATTAAAAATGATATTTTTGTTCTGTCAAATCGTCAAAAATTTTAGCCAGTGTTAGTTACAGAATAAATAAATAAAAATTATTAGGTAATTTTGGTAGAGTTATGAACTAGGTTTTTAAAAAGAAAGAAGAAAAAGAAAGGCAGAAAGAAGAAAGACAGAAAGACAGAATGACAGAAAGAGAATGACAGAAAGACAGAAAGAAAGACAGAAAGACAGAAAGACAGAAAGACAGAAAGACAGAAAGAAAGAAAGAAAGAAAGAAAGAAAGAAAGAAGAAAAGAGAAAGGAAGGGCAGAGAAAGAAGAAAGAAAGAGAAAGAAACAAGAAAATATATTGAAAGGTAATATAACAAATATTTTAAAATTTTGCTTTGGAATTATACTAATATAGAAATAATCAAATAAGTATATATTGCTGCTAAAAGTACTTATAATAGTAAAGCATTGCATGTTTATTAAATCATTATGCGTTGAATGTACTTTGCAGATGTGATAGATACCGTGCATTGGACCACCCACTCCAGCCCCTCTTCTAGTAGGCTTTTATGTGTTGTTAAGGCTGGGAAGCTCAAAACTACACTTCCCAGATTCTTTTGCAGATATAGTTTACCTTGTAATCTGCCAAGCAGAATACGGTCTGATGACACTTGGAAGAAAGGAAAGGAACAAGTGAAACAAAGGTAATTCAATTAATCACAATGCAGAAAGTATAGGGTTCTTTGAGGACAGACGTGATAGAGAAATTAGTGTCAGCCTTAGGGTATTCTAGGTGGAGGGAGGTGCACCATTGGGGTTTCCACTAGAAAGTTGAGATTTGTACTTAGTTATTTCTTTGCCCCTCTTGATCTTGCTATTGCAGCATCAAAACTTAGTTTTCTGATCCTTCTAAGTTACCTGACACATGTAGATAAATCCATTCCAGATGACAGAGGATATTTGGATTCTACCATGTATACTGTGAAATCTGATGAATGAATAAGCCACTAAAATAATATATATTTACGTTGTGGAAGAAATTTTGAGGTGATGAACAATGGTCATGAGCAGTTAAAGAAATAAAATGCAGATTTTAGAGCTGGATATAAATTCTGATTTATTCTTAAGTGTTTATATATAAAGTACTTTCAATATAAAGGCTAAGTAAATTATTATAACTGCTATTATTAGTGCTTTCCCATTGATCAGTTACTAAATTATTCATGAATTTCATCATTGCATTTATAATAAGAAAATATGTGCAAATATAATTTGGAAGCAAAAATAAGGATCTTCACTTATCTATAAAACTACTTATGGTAAGCATAAAGATTCTAAATAGAATAAATAATCCTATTAACAACAAAAATACTGTCGCAGAATCTGTTATATTAGAACACATTTAGATTTAAAATTCTTTAAGCCATAGGAGATGACTTGTCATCACCTTGACATACTGAATTTGCAATTTCACCTGCCACATGAGCAATAGTAATTCCTTAACACTTCTTTCAACACAGCACAATCCTCATCAATTCATATTTTGAAATTTGACACATGGCATCAATAGAAGCATGACAGAGAGGATCTCAAATAGTCAAAGTTCACTTGGACAACTGAGCTAGAATCTCTTGCTCTATGAAGGCTGTCATGACATTGTGGGAAAGCTATAGGCAAGAGCTTCACATTCAGATCAGACCAAATACAAACCAAGGAAGAGCCATCATTCAGCCTATATTTGTTAATATATTCCAAAACTTCAACTATCCTCTCTCTACTTCTACTTTATTTTCTTCCATTTATTGTACAGTGAGACATGTTCCACCATGAACAAAATAAGGTAATAACAATTTTGAAAGAGAAAATACAATGGATTATCATGCAGAAGTTTAACATGACATTTAACTCTACTTATTGTTTCTCAAACAAAATGTTTTATCTACACAGCAAGTTGCCTTGCCATTCATCTTCTGCCACTATTCGTTACTCTTACTATTATTTTATTTTTCCTTTTTTAAAATTTCAAATATATCAGATACAGAAAAAGCATACTTGATATATTTGTAAAGTTTAAAGATCAATAATATTACAATAAAATAAATATTTATGCCCCTACTACCCACAATCAGAAATGAAATATTATTAGTACCTTATAAATCGTCAGTGTTTCCTATAGTGGAATTCTGCAAATTTGGGGGTACTATATAATGAAATTAATTACACTGCATGAATTTTTCTGCAACTTGCCTCTTCCTCTGTGTTAATTACCTTTTGAGATTAATCCCTATTGATGTATATATTTTTATGGACCCAATGCTATAACGTATTCCATTATTTAACTTGATCACACTACATTTATCTATTCTCTTATTGATGGGATGACTATTGCAATAATTTTTTTTGTATTATGAACAAAGTTTCAATGCATATTCTGGCATATTTCTCTAAGTGCACAATCGGAAAAATATTTTACGCCATACTCTTAGGAACAGAAGTGCTGGATGTGGTATACATTTATATTTACTAAGTGAATATCAAATTGTTTTCTTAAATGGCTATACTATTTTTGTAGTTACCAGAAATTTCAAAGTTCTTCTTTTCCCCTATTCTCTATAACAGTTGATATTGATTTTGTCATTTGATTGTTGTGACTTAATATCGTGTTCTTAAATTTAAATGTTTTCTGGCTACTTAACAAATTCTCATGTGTTTAATGAAAAAGTGTATCTGCTCTTCTGTGAAATGCTTATTCAATTTTCCATTGAGTTGCTTTTTAAAATTTTGATTGATGTATTCTGGTGACTAGTCAATTAGTCACTGCATTTTACCAGTTTGTGGAATATACTGCCATTCTATTTTGGCTCTTTTGACGAAGAGAATTTTTTTTAATTTCAAAATATTAAGGTGATATAAATATTTCTGTTACATGAATACCTTGTATAATGCTCAAGTCAGGGCTTTTAGTGTGTCCATCACCAGAGTAGTGTTCATTTTATACAATAGGTAAGTTTTTATCCCTCACCCCCTCCCATTCTGCCTCCTTCTTGGTTTCCAATGTCCTTTACCTCTCTCTTTGTGCCCATGTGTACCCATCGTTTAGCTCCAACTCATTAGTAAGAACATATGATGTTTGTTTTCTCCATTCCTGTGATATATCACTTAGGATAATTGTCTCCAGTTTCATCTACATTGCTGCAAAAGACATTATTTCATTCCTTTTTATGGCTGAATAGTACTCCATAGTGTATGTGTATATTACATTTTCTTTACCCACTCATGAATTGATGGTACTTAGGTTGATCCTTTATCTTTGCAATTATGAATTGCGCCACAATGAACATTAGAGTACAGGTGTCTTTTTGATATAATGACTTATTTTCTTTTAGGTAGCTGCCTTATAGTGGGATAGCTGGATTGAATGGTAGGTCTGCTTTTAGTTTTTTGAAGAATCTCCATAATCTTTTCCATAGAGGTTGTACTAATTTACAGTCTCACCAACAGTGTACAAACATTCCTTTCTCTCTGCATCCATGCCAGCATCCATTGTTTTTTGACTTTTTAATAATGACCGTTCTGACAAAGGTAAGGTGGTATCTCATTATGGTGTTAATTAATACTTCCCTGATGATTAGTGATGCTGAGCTTTTTTTTATATAGGTTTGTTGGCCATTTGACTCTCCTTATTTGAAAAAAACTCTATTCATGTCTTTTGCCTACCTTTTGATGGAGTTGTTTTTTTTTTTTTTCTTGCTGATTTGTTTGAGCTGTTTGTAGATTCTGAATACTAGTCCTTTGTCTGAGGCATAGTTTGTGAATATTCCCTATCATTTGTAGGTTGTCATTATTCCATTTGTTGATTATTTCCTTTGCTGTGCAAAGGTTGTTTAATTTATGTAATCTCATTTGTTTATTTTTGTTGTTGATGTATTTGCCTTTGGAGTCTTAGTCATAATTTCTTTGCCTAGGCCTATGTCTAGAAGAGTTTTTCCTATGTGTTCTTCTACAATTTTTATGGCTTCATGCCTTACATTTAAGTCTTATTTTAATGTATCATACACATAGAGTTTTCCTTTATTTGGCCTATTTCAGGAAACCTTCCTGATCTAAAAGACATAAAGATATTTTTCTAAAGTTTCTTTGAACATTTTTAGATTTTTTTGTATTTCATACATAAGTCATCAATGTTTTGGGAATTGAATATTGTAATTGTTTAACAAGTGTTTAAGAAACATTTCATTTTCTACGTGAGAAAACAATTATCTTTGAACAATTCATGCAAGTTAATTACATCCTATTGGTCTGCTTATACTTTTATTTTCTGTGGCATATTATGAATTTATTTCTGTGCCATTCATTTGGTTTCTTTGGTCTATTTGGTCCTTCTCTGCACTAATATCATATTGTCTTATTGACTACAGCTTTAAAAATAAGTCTCCATGACTTGTAGGGAAAATCCACACACCTTATTCCTTCTAAAAAATTTCTTAGGCTGGGCCTGGTGGCTCATGCCTGTAATCCTAGCACTTTGGAAGGCCAAGATGAGAGGACTGCTTGAGCTTAGGAATTCGAGACCAGCCTGAGCAAGAGTGAGACCCCATCTCTACTGAAAATAGAAAAATTAGCTGGGTGTGGCGGTGCACACACCTATACTCCAGTTACTCAGGAGGCTGAGGCAGAAAGAGGCTGAGGCTTGAGCCCAGGAGTGTAAGGTTATGGTGAACTATAATGAGCCCACTGCACTCTACCTGGGGAAATGTCAGAGAATGTCCCTATACTAATAGATTACTTTAAAAAATTTACTGAGACTTGCTTTAATGCCTAGTGTATGGCCAATTTTAAAAATTTCATGAGTTATTAAAAGTAATGTATGTTCTACAACTGCTGGGTATAAGCTTTTGCATATGTCTATTAGAAAGCTTTTATATATTTTTTAAATATTCTATATCCTAGTGATATAGTGTCTGTTGATCTACCAATTAATCACATTAATATGTTTAAATCTTCTATGATGATAGTGGTTTGTTAATTTTGTTCATGTTTCTGTGATTTTTTAATATATATTTTTAAGCTATGCAGTTAGGTACATGCATATTTAGAATTGCTACATTTTCTTAGTAAAATGAACCTTTTTAATCTCTGTCTAGTGGACCTATTTATAACTAGTACATTTTTGCCTTACTGCTTCATGACGATGTCAGGCACAAGATGTTAACTCCTAACTCCTTTAAACTCTTAAAACCCTTAAAATCTTAAAATATTGAATCTAGACCACAGACAATTTATAAATGCTCCAAAACAAATGTGGATTTTAAAGCCTTCTTAAAGCACAGACTCATGCTTTCTTATTTTATCTGACCTCTAAATGATTCAATGTCTATCCCCATGTTATCACCACATTTTTAAAAGAGTTCTGTTGTGTTTTATTTTTGTTATCAGCATTTTCAGAGGGCAGTATTCTGAAATTACAGTCAACTAAAATCCTAGAAACAGAAAATCCACTGTTATTTCTTCCACCTTCCACCACACAACCTCTCTCCAGCTAGAAAAAGACTATTTTGGGATATCAAAATATAATCCTTATTTCTGTTAAGCATCTATCTGCATGTAATTAGACTAAACCTGACATAGATTTGGAAAACTTTCTTTTGCCTTTCTTCTCTTGAGCCAGTGATCTTTTTCATTTTTTCCCCATGTCTTTGTATCTGTGTGTATTCACACATGTACACACAAACACACTCTTTTTGTTTGTTTTTTGGTGAACTGAAACTAAACATTAAAATTTAAAGCTAGTTTTACATGAAAGTTACTTAATGATACAATGCAAAGACAGATTTCTTGCTATATTAATTTTCTATGAAAGAATCTAAAAAGACTGGATAGCTAAATTATCCTAGAGTTATTTTCAGAAAATATAAGCATTTTCAAATATATTATTTTCAATAAATTATTGTTATTTATGGTTTTCTAATACAATGCAAATCTATAGAAAACATCCAATTCATGTTGGATGGTATAATTAAATTTACATTTTAATAGAAAATTTCAAAACTTTCTTTGTTCAGGATATGTTAACATTAGTCCTTAAAAAATTGCTTTTAATATCACAAGTGTAGTAAACATAAAAATTCTCTCGATGCTAAAAGAAAAAAATAACATATGCACACACAAATATAAAGAGGCAGTGGGGACAAATTTGCATCCATATTGAATCAAGACATTTATATTGCCTCTGCACAAAAACAAGATGCACTAAACTAAATAAAAGGGATGTTAATCTACAAATTAAATGTATCATATCAGCTACTTTTAAGATATGGATGCTTTGGGCATAATTAGATTAAGCAAACATTTATGAATCATAACAGGAAAGAAGCATATTAAAATGAAATAAATGAGTCCAACTGGAAGATGGCAAAAGAATAATTTGGAAGCAAAGTATAACAAAAATAAATACCTAAATATTAGATAATCTAGACACCAAAATTCTCTTTTTACTGTGTTGCACAATGTCCCAACATTCTGGATAATACATACTCTTTTCTCTTGCTTTGAAAAATATGCATTCACTAATGTGTTTACTTTAATCAGATTTTTAAAAAATTTATCCATATTGTTAGGAATCTTTTCTTTCATTTTTCCTCATTACAGCCACCTTGAAAATAGTATGCTTTCCTAGAAGAATCTAGCACAAATATATTTTGAACCTTAAAAAGAAAAGTGAGCTAAGCTATAGTCTATAAATGAAAATTAGATATTCATTTGTTTTAATTTTTGTAAATCTTTATTAAATCTTATATAACACATTATTAAAGAGAACATAAATTAAAAACATGCTAATATAATTCGGATGAAGAATAAATGATAAAAATATCATTTGGACCTAACTTTCAGCCACATCAATTAGAGCTTCCACTAAATCATTCCAAGACTTATGTAACTGGACTACTTTGATACCCACTATTACCCCCCACCCAGTTCCCCAGTAAGTTACTTTACTTAAATGAGACAAATTACAAAACCTTCTGAAGATTTTGGTATAAATGCAATGATGGGTATTTGCTTAGGCTCTTCCCTTCAAGAATGCTATCTCCTCTGTTTTCTAGAGGACTACATTTCATCCATTTTTTGTGAACTGGCTGCATTATGAAACCTTTCAAAATTCCAGAAAAGTCAAAATTATTCATAGTTTATAGCTGAAGAAAAAGCAGCTCATAAACATGAAGCAAATATCCCACTGTTATACTGATTGCAAGTGGAAGTGTTAGAATCAAACCTCTATATGAAACTCTTTAATATCAACATCAGCTCTCTTGTCTCCAAAACCTAAATGGCATTATTAATATGTTATAGGCATTACAACACAGTGATTAAGAACACAGCCTTTGGTAATAGTTTCCCTGGGTTTGAATCCTAAGATGGCTCCCTTCCATTTTATTTTGGGAAATTACTTAAACTTTGTGTCTCAGCTTCCTTATTTGTAAAAAGGTGTTAATAAGAGTATCTACCTTATAAAATTGAAATAATAATTATATTAGTTTTAAAGTCCATAAAACAAAATCTAGAGCATAGCAAATGTCATATGAGTTTTAACTCTTTGTAGCTATTATATAGGGTTATGAAAGTTGAAGTCAGCTGATCAGCTGTGACATGTGCCAGATAAGAGTTTATGACAATGACTTAGTTGTTGATTCCTGGAAACTTTTGTCCATCAATTTATCATAAATAATTAATAACTTCACTGTTTTTGTTTGTTTATTTTTTCCTTAAATTTTTACAGATCAATGTATTGGAGACAATAGTTTGTTTATCTGAATAAACAGTTCTCAAACAAGAGCTTATTTCTTCAAGGTATTTAACTTACTTTGTCCCACAATCTTAAACTATTATATCATGAACTTTTCCCAATCCTAATTATTTCCTTGCCTTGAAAGATCTGTATTAAACAATTTGAGCCCAGACCCTGAAACTCCATAAATATCATACTCTGACATCCCTGAAACATTTCTAAAATTCTGTCAACGGGGTGTGCTCTCTGACTACAATATATTCTAATAAGTTTAGGTGTGCTTTACTAACAGATTATCTGGTACTATTGAGGAGATCAAAGAACTGTAAGCACCACTTTGGTCCAGAGAGATCCTCTCTCTGATGTGCCCCAAGATCCTAGACTTGAAAATATAATGTTCTGAGACCAGACACAATGAGAGAAGGCCAGATGAGGAAGAGAAGACCAGACTGGAATAGGAGACAAGACAGGATTATGAAGAGAAGATGAGACAGACCAGACAAGATGAGGAAGAAGAGACCAGATCAGAAGAGGAGACAAGGCCAGATGAGGAAGATGAGACAAGACCGGATGAGGAAGAGGAGATGAGACCAGAAGAGGAGGAGGAGACAAAACTGGATGAGGAGGAAGAAACCAGGCTGGAAGAGGAGAAAAAGACCAGGCTGGAAAAGGAGGAGGACATCAGACCAGAAGAGGAGGAGGAGACCAGACCAGAAGAGGAGGAGAAGACAAGACCAGAAGAGGAGACGAGATGAGACCAGACGAGGAAGAGTGTGCTAAGTTCTTAAAATGCAATACCAGGCCGGGCGCGGTGGCTCACGCCTGTAATCCTAGCTCTCTGGGAGGCGGAGGCGGGCGGATTGCTCGAGGTCAGGAGTTCGAAACCAGCCTGAGCAAGAGCGAGACCCTGCCTCTACTATAAATAGAAAGAAACTAATTGGCCAACTAATATATATAGAAAAAATTAGCCGGGCATGGTAGCACATGCCTGTAGTCCCAGCTACTCGGGAGGCTGAGACAGAAGGATCGCTTGAGCCCAGGAGTTTGAGGTTGCTGTGAGCTAGGCTGACGCCTCGGCACTCACTCTAGCCTGGGCAACAAAGCGAGACTCTGTCTCAAAAAAAAAAAAAAAAAAAAAATGCAATACCACATTCAGACCTCATGAACCATCCTATAAGATAGGTATTGTTCTTTACCTTGTTTATAGATGAGGAAACTAAGGTTTAGAGAAGTTACATAATCTGTCCAAGGTAACACCTTAACTCTGAAACTGAGAATCAAAACCAGGTCTGACTCCAGAGTCTCTGCTCTTAGTCATTATGAAAGTCAGATACCTTCTTTCTGCCTATTTGGTTGTTCCCACAGCTTCCTTCAAAGGTGTCCTCAGGCTAGCCCTGAGGCTGAACCACAGCTGCTGTCCCAGTGATTTCTACCCCTAGATTTTATTTTCACTGTGGATGGGGAAGGGACATAGTCCTGGCCTGGAGGGCAGAAATTGGGCTTCTTGTGCTGTTCTGTCTCTGGACACAAGAGGGTGAACTCTCAGCAGGCATCTCTTACTCTAGGCCTCACTTTCTCCATCGATAACTGGAAAGAATAATCCTACTCTTGGTTCCTGCCAAAATTACTCCTTTTTGAGATCATATGTGGAAGAAATCTGCCTAATGGATCTGCACTTTCATATAAGAAAGAAATCTGCATAATGGATTTGCACTTATTAGACTATGCATAGATCTAGCCCCCAACCAAAGTTCCAGGCTTAATTCCCAAAGTTCCCAGCAAACTTAGAAAACCTCCAAAGGATCTTTACCTCCCTGCCTTTGTTCATACCTTTCTGAAAGGCCTGCTCATCTTCATCTACCATAATCCTACCTATCCAAAAGTCCTAGTTCATAGGCTTCCACCTAGAAGCTGTTTGTGGACACTTGTCCTTGAAGTAATCCATTTCTCCCACCTAATCTTTGCCTATAAGCACTTAAGCCATGCATCACTCCTAGCCTTACCATATAATTACTGATGTATAGGACATCTCCTCTATGGAGAACATGTGTTGGTTTTTGCTTGCCTAATATTTTCTCCCTCTTTTAGTAGCAGCACCTTGATTTTCCTCTGGTGAACAACCTTCCCTCACTTTTTATCCATATGATATGGATGGGGTCAACCCCACTTCCAAATCCAGAGGTAGGCATGTGACATAGGCCTATTTAGAGTTACTATAATGGATTCAGTGAAGGGCAGGTGACTCAATTGAAAGCATTGAAAATTACTCCTAGGACTTTTACTAGGATCATTGGCATAAAAACCTCTATTTTTGCTACAATTGGATGTAAACACGGAGATGTGAGGAGCTTTCATGTGGAAAAAAAATAATTCCTGAGGATGAATCCACCCAGGAGCAGGTTATAGAAGGAGACCTAATCTGGAGGATAACACTGCTGGAAACCCTTGGATCTTAGATTCAGCTATTCCTGAAATTATTAATAAAAATAACCTGCCTAGGACAAATATATTCTGTCCCCTGCCCACATTCTTTTTTTTTTTTTTCCTTTTAAGCTAGTTTGTGTTGGGTTTCTATAATGTAGACTAGGAAGATAGAAACACATCCTCAATTTGTTTATGAACTTTAAGGGGCCAAAGGCCTGATCTTTTTAACTTTATATCTCTTAGCATGGTACCTGGTAATACAGAGGGTCCTCTGGGTGTGATAATTGATTCATTCAATTTCACTTTTCTTGAGCACCTACAATGAGTTGAGCTAAGCACTGGAACCACAAGAAATAATTAGACATACTCCTTACCCTGGAGAAGTTCTGAATTTAGTACAAGGAGGAGGTATGAAAATGAACACTTTATAACTTAGGTTATAATAGAAATCTGAGCAAATTTTTGTGGGATTCCAAGGGGTTGGAGGTTTGGGGAGATGGGATATAGGAAGGCTCCTCAGAGGAGGTGACATTTGAGTTGAGTTCTTAAAGAACTGGTTTAAGACCAGCCTGAGCAACATGGTGAGACTCCATCTCTACAAAAATAGAAAACATGGTCAGGCATGGTTGTGCACATGTATAGTCCCAGCTACTTGGAAGGCTGAGGCAGGAGAATCACTCTAGCCTAGAAGTTGGAAGATGCAATGAGCTGTGATGATACCACTGCATTCTAGGAAACAGAGTGAGACTTTGTCTCAAACAAACAAACAAAAAGATTTGGTTCTGCCACTTACTGCACACATGACTTTGTGCAAAATCATTTACATTTTACAAATAAGGACAATGGTGTATTTACCTCATGAGATTGTCAAGAACATTAAACAAAATTACAAATATAAAGAATGTGCCTGGCATAAAGTAATTCTCAAAAATAAATCATGAGGGAAAAGCTTGATAAATTTGACTATCAAAATTTAAAACATTTGCTTTTGAAAATATATTGTTAAGATAATGAAAAGAAAAGACACAAACTGAAGGCCAGGCGCGGTGGCTCACGCCTGTAATCCTAGCACTCTGGGAGGCCGAGGCGGGTGGATTGCTCGAGGTCGGGAGTTCGAAACCAGCCTGAGCAAGAGCGAGACCCCGTCTCTACTATAAATAGAAGGAAACTAATTGGGTAACTAATATATATAGAAAAAATTAGCCGGGCATGGTGGCTCATGCCTGTAGTCCCAGCTACTTGGGAGGCTGAGACAGAAGGATCGCTTGAGCCCAGGAGTTTGAGGTTGCTGTGAGCTAGGCTGACGCCATGGCACTCACTCTAGCCTAGGCAACAAAGCGAGACTCTGTCTCAAAAAAAAAAAAAAAAAGACACAAATTGAGAGAATATATTTCCAAAATATATATCCAGGACATATGCAGAATCTGTAAAGAGCTCTTACAACTCAATAATAGGAAGACAAACAGCCTGATTTAAAAAAAAAAAAAAATGGGCAAAAGTTTTGAGCAGAAATTTCACTAAAACAGATGTATGAATGACAAATGACATGAAAATATGATTAACATCAATAGCCATTAGGAAACACAAATTGAAACCCCAGTATGTAGTACTACACATGTCCTAGCATATCTAAAATTTAAAAGACTGACAAAACCAAGTATTGCCAAAGATGTGGAACCACTGGAATACTGATATGTTGCTGGGGAATGCAAAATGGTACAACCACTTTGGAAAACAATTTTTCAATTTCTTATAAAGTTAAACATACAGGTAACATTTAATCCAGCACTAGGAAATTTTGGGGGGTGATAGAAATGTTCTGTGTATCAACAGGGTAGTGGTAGCTATGCAACCTAACGCATTCGTCAAAATTCATTGAATTTTACACTTCAAATTGGTGAATTTTGTCATATGTAAATCAGATCTCAATAGGCTGATTTTTAAAAGTAAAAGAAAATAAAATAATGGTGAAAACATAAAGTGGAAGCTGTCATAAGACTGATAGAAATTAACTCTTATTTATTGGATCATGAAAAAAGAAAATATAATGTTCCACTGGGAAATATTGGTGGGAATCTCTTCAACTGTGACAGTGGGGTCTAGATATTGATGGTGAGTTTGAATTTTTATTTGTTTTTGTCAGTTCCAAAATGCTGATTTTATTTTGTCTACTAGGAAATAACATCTATTTTAGGGCTTATTGTATTATCTAATCAGATTTGAACATTTTAATGCTTAATGGAAATCTGCTTTATTCCTATATTACTCATTGTCTCCTCCTGTCCTCATCATTTTTATTAGTCTATAAGAAGAAGTTTTGTAGGGAAAAGACCAGACATCACCCCTGATCATTTGCTTCCTAGAACCACCTCTGGGACAGATGAGTTTAGAAGGTTGCTCCTCAGACTGGTATCTTTTGGACAAATCTTCCCAGAGGTTACTCTTCAAAGCCTTATGTGAATATTCCTCATTTTTACCTTGTTTAGTCTGTGAGTGTCTGGTTCTGTATCAAATCTTCTATTTATAAAGTTCTGTTCAGCAAGAATCTTAGATTTAGGGGGCTGAGATTTTCTAAGCCAACCATTTATTTGGAAGCTTGAGAAACTGTACAAAAGCAACATTTTTTTCCACCTGTTGCTGGATTCTCATGGTTTTATCATTCTAAGTATAAAATTTATGTCTTCTACATGTTGGAGCCCTGCACCATATATGTATTTACAATATAAATATAATTCACATGACCATAAAAAGGGATATCATTAAGAATAATTTAAAATTAAGGAGCTATTTTAAATTTTGATTAAGTAAAATTCTAATTTGAGAGGAGTCTAAGACTAGATAGGAGTTAAAATTTCTATTAAAACTTTTTTTTCCTATTAAAACTGAATGGCCTTTTTTCTACTTTTTATTTTCCATTATCCTCTGTTCCTCATTACCATTGTCTTTACCTTCTTTTCACAAATTTCAACTGCCTCTTAGAGTTTAATCCATTTCAGAAATGGACAAGTTTCTTACAATTTATTTTTAGACCTTATCTCAGGTCTGAACTAAGAACTTTGTGAAAGTCCAGACAAGGTACATAGAAATTTACAGAGGAATTTAGAATAGTTCTAACAACATATATTCTAGGGCTATATTCCAGATCTATAAAAATGCTTCCTATGTTAGTAAGAAAACTGGATGTTAAAAAATATTGAATAAAAAAAATACAGATTCAGGATAGTCCTTAATTAGTTGAAGGTGACTGAAAGATCCTAAATTTTATAGAAAACCATAAATATTTAGGTAAGCTCTACATAGTGAAGAAAATATTTTGGATCTACCCAAAAGGCTTTTTAAATGAAAATAAATTGGATTATCATCCAGCTTGAAAAAAGAAAGGAGTCCATTGGAAACTTTAGGGATAGGGTCTTTAACACCTTTAGAAAATATTCAGGATTCGATCTTGATAGAGAGAGAAACTGAAATCTCTCCTTACTTTTTGCAAAGAGCCTTAAGCCAAAATGAGAGTATATAATATGAAAAACTGGAATAGAAAATGTACTAATTGATAGATAGAACTCCAATTTCTCATGGAATATTTTGAAAAAGTCTTGAAACAAAAGTAGAGTGAGACTTAGAATAAATGAATAGTCTTACAGATGAAAGAACTGGATATTTCCACCCAATTTGTCAAGCACCAGGGGAGGAAGCTTCCTAAATAAAGACATTGGCAGAAAACCATAAATTGAAAAGATAATGGAAAAACATTCATAAGGAACAGTGGAAAAACAGATTTTCTGCACTAACTACAAAACTAAAAGAAGATTTAAAAAAACAGGGTGTAATCAGGGAAATAGATGCTGATCTGATCTGTGGAGTAATTATATGGAGTAATTTGAATACATACAAATTTCTCTAAATATTAAAAGATAGCATTAAGGTTTGTGATTGAGTCAGGCACTGTAATATAATCCACAAACCAAAAAGTTGTTCTTCAAACTCTCCCTCGGAGTCAATAAAGTGCTTAGGAGATGGGTATCTATAAAAATCCACAGAATATTTTATGTCAGTCTATAGCCTTTGCCCTCAGATATTTAACATTATCTACTTCTTTGTGACAGTACATTCATGCATTTAATGGTTGGGATGTTCTATGTAAATAGATTTAATGCTCTCTTGATGGCCTTTCTCTTAAGATCACTGAAAATTAACTCATTCATAATCTCCTCATACCTAATTCGGACACTGGTGACACTAGTTTATCAGTAGCCTTGTGTTTAAATCAAGCCCAAACTGAAGATACCCAGGAGGTGCCAACTCTTTGTGGGAACAAAAAAAAATCTATTGGCATTGGCAGAATTATTGGAGTAGAACCCATCACATTTTTGACTGATCTATTTAAAGCCTTCACATATCTGATTGACCCATAAAACCAAAAGTGAAAGGACAAAAGCCAGCAGTTAAAAGTCTAGTAGAGAAAGAATTAAATATACAATACACCAGTCCTAGCAATACTCCTATTCTCCTAATCAAGAAATTCAGTAGGCTGGGATACACATTTGTTTAGGCCCATGAGACCATAAATAAAATATTTAACCCTATTCCTTGTGGTGCCAAATCCTTATATTATTTTATTTCTATGATACCTGAAATTATATATTTTTAGCATTCTAAATCCATGCTCTGCTTTTATAATTGTCCCTTTCAGATCAAGATAGTAAATATTCATTAGCGTTTTTCTAGGAAAACCGACAGTATACCTGGACAGTTTCAATCCAGGAACATACTGAGGCACTTTCCTACTTTTTCCAAGTCCTTTGCCAGAAACTGAAGGACCTTGAATCTCTTTGCAATTCTACTCTTATCCAGTATGCAGACAAGTTTTTTCTATGTTCTGAAGATGAAATAAGCTTTGAGCTTTGAGACTGACTCCAACTACTACTTACAGCTTAGAAAGTGTATAAAGTTTCCGAAGAAAAATTATAATTTTGTAAGAAGAAAATGTATTATTTAGGACATGATTTATGATCCATCACTCTGGAGATATTACAAGCCATTCAAAACTTTTCTAGGACTCTTAAGAGAAGATATTTTCAAAAAAGGTTTTGTGGGGTTTTTTGGATTTCATAGGTCACAGGTTATGGAATGCAATGGGTTCCCAACAATTCTGAAATTACTGCACCTCTAAGATTTAACATAGTCCTTGAGAACTAAATCTCTTACTTGGATTACTAAAGCATAATTAGGTTTAGGTAGGGCTGTGTGATTTAAAATGAATTTCGCATTGCTAATTATCCTAAACCTGTTTACCAATTTGTACCTAATTAACCCAGACAAAAGGTTGGTGTCTAATTTAACTTTATCAGAATCTTTAAAAACCAATTGTTATTTCAACCTTTCAGTAGACTTGGTGGCAAAAATCTACCTACCTTGTCTAAGAGCATTAATATTATAGAAGTCATCATACTGGAGAAGACTTGTACTCACTTAGTTTATCTTGTTGTGCAATCCTTGTATTTAGTTTTTTTTTTTTTTCTTAGCATGCAGCCATATATCCTATGAACTTTTATTAATATCCCCTTTTCTAATCATCACTGTAATATTTTAAATCATGCTCCTCTATTCCCTTTTAAGAAAGAGAATTCCATAATTGTTGCCTATTCAAAATCTGACTTTGCCTTGAATATGTTTATTAGAATCTCCCCCTTGAAATTCAAGATTTAATTTTCTTTGTTATAGTTTAAGATTCATGTAGAAAACCGAAAAGCTGCATATAACTTAATAGGTACCAATTCACTCCTAGAATATCACTTAATCAGGGGTAAAAACATCCCACTTAGAGAACCCAGATATAAAACCATCCTAATATAGCCAACTAATCTTCGACAAAGAAGACATAAACATACACTGGGGGAAAGAATCCTTATTCAATAAATAGTGCTGGGAAAACTGGATAGCCACATGTAGAAGACTGAAACAAGACCCACACCTTTCACCTCTCACAAAAATCAACTCACGCTAGGTAACAGACTTGAACCTTAGGTGTGAAACTATTAGAATTCTAGAGGAAAATGTTGGAAATACTCTTCTAGACATTGGCCTAGGCAAAGAATTTATGAAGGAGACCCCAAAGGCAATCACAGCAGCAACAAAAATAAACAAATGGGACCTGATCAAATTAAAAAGCTTCTACACAGCCAAAGAAACTGTCAAGAGAGCAGACAGACAACCCACAAAATGGGAGAAAATTTTTGCAAGCTACACATCTGATAAAGGGCCGATAACTAGAATCTATTTAGAACTCAGAAAAATCAGCCAGAAAAAATCAAACAACCCCATCAAAAAATGAGCAAAGGACATGAACAGAAACTTCTCAAAAGAAGACAGAATAATGGCTACAAACACATGAAAAAATGTTCAACATCTCTAATCATCAAGGAAATGCCAATCAAAATCACAATGAGATATCACTTAACTCCAGTGAGAATAGCCTTTATCAAAAATTCCCCAAACAGCAAATGCTGGCGTAGATGCGGAGAGATAGGAACACTCCTGCACTGCTGGTGGGACTGCAAACTAGTTCAACCTCTGTGAAAAGCAATATGGAGATATCTCAAAGTGATATGAGTAGATCTACCATTTGATCCAGCAATTCCACTACTGGGCATCTACCTAAAAGAACAAAAGTCACTTTATGAAAAAGACACCTGCAGTCAAATGTTTATAGCAGCACAATTCACAATTGCAAAGCTATGGAAACAACCCAAGTGCCCATCAATTCATGAGTAGATTAATAAAATGTGGTATATGTATACCATGGAATACTACCCAGCTTTAAGAAACAATGGTGATATAGCACCTCTTATATATTCCTGGATAGAGCTGGAACCCATTCTACTAAGTGAAGTATCTCAAGAATGGAAAAACCAGCACCACATGTACTCACCAGCAAATTGATATTAACGGATCAACACCTAAGTGGACATATAGGAGTAACATCTATCGGATGTCGGGAGGGTGGGAGGGGGTAGGAGGGGAGGGGTATATACAACCACGACGAGAAAGATGTGCAACATTTGGGGGATGGACACGTTTGAAGCTCTTACTCAAGGGAGGAGGGGGGCATGGGCAATGTATGTAGCCTTAACACTTTTACCAGCATAATACGCTAAAATAAAAATGCATAAATAAATAAATCCCAAGGAAAAAAAATAACGAGTAATATTAATATTAAGAGTAGGAGGCTGGGCGTGGTGGCTCACGCCTGTAATCCCAGCATTCTGGGAGGCCAAGGCCGGCGGATTGCTCAAGGTCAGGAGTTCCAAACCAGCCTGAGCAAGAGCGAGATCCCCCCAAAAGAAAACAAAAAAACAAAAACAAAAATCCCACTTTACAGAATTTATCACATCTACCTAAGCTTGTCAATGGCAAGTGCTAACAGAGTGCACAGGTATACCACTGGAACGGTCCCTGATTTTGGAATAATATGAGAACATCAGGGCTTTTAACCTTACCAGGAATTACAACAAAATATAATCAACAGCTTAATAAACTTAAGGAGACAGCTATTATAAAGGTAGAATTTCATACAAAATGTCTTAGTTAATATTTATGTCAGTTTGGCAGCTTTCTCTGAGGTCTTTATTCTCATGATAACTCTTTGTGTGTCTCATTTGTAACCAGAAAAATCCCATTATAACTATAAAGGTGGGAAATTGACAAGAACCCAAGCTTCCAGGTTCATTTAACACCACCTACTGGGTTGTATGCCATTGGCACTTGTCCTAGGTTTTCAATATGTCCTATGTGTTTTCTTATTATATTCTCAAAATGTATTGAAAATTTTTTTTTTCTGGAGCATTATGGTGCTGGCTCTAATGAAAATAATAATTAAATACATTTTTCAACCTTGAAACTTATAACTCTCCATCAATAGAAGTACTCATCCAAATTATAATCTCTCCATCAATAGAAGTACTCATCTCTTTTCACAGAGTTTGAAATGTCTTACTAGTTCATTGTCCCTATCTCCTCAATCCTTATGAAAAAGGAAAAGAGAGCCACAAGAGTTTTTAAATACAAACTAGCCAAATTATCTGAACACTCTTGGGCATCCTTGAATGATTCCTCTGACTTTGATACCCATTAGTTCTACATCTATGATACTCTCACCATATAACCTTTTCATACTTGCCATATGATTTGAGTATCTCTCCTCCAATTTTGGGCTCTACTTTATAAAGTGGACATGGCAAGGTACCATAAGTGACTCAAGCAATAGACCCAGGGTTAGCACAAAGATACAAGCTATTTTTCCGTTATATCCTCCCAAGCAACCTCTGTGTGATCTAAATTACAGAGAGAAAAAACATTAAATAAGCAATCATAGAAAGGCGCTTACAATGCACACTTAACTGATATCAAAACAGTTAAAACCCAGAATATAGATTTCAGGATTTAAGTGTTCTAGCTGGAAAAATATAAGGCTTCACACTCTGACAGCAATACTGCCATTCATTCAGGAAGTTTAAAACAAGACATTTTTAAGAATTCTTGAGAAGTTGATGGTCTTTGGAAGAAATCAGCTTTTGTCCACCAGCTTTGGATTAAGAATACGGCTGTATGTCACGGACAACTTCCACTCAAGAATAAGGGGATGCAGTCTAGTTGACTGGAGCAACAGATTGTTATTCTCTAATCAGCATGCTTTTTTCCTTTCATTTTCCCATTCTTTTTAACTCTTCACATGTTTAGATTGTTAATCAACTGTTGTTATTTATTAGCTGTGACACATACAAGGTACCTACACTTAACATTGTTTTCTGTGTCCTTCTAGCAATTCCTTGGCATGGTTTCTTTTCCTGCCTTTACTTTGTTCATGATTTGGCTTAACCAGAAAATCAAACGAACTCTTACGTTTGCAGATATTTATCAAAAGTTCCAACCATCTATTTCTATTTCTATTTCTGATTACCGTGATGAAACATTTAGTTTCCTAGGTAATTGAACACAATCTCTAATTGTTTTTTATATGGCTAACAGAAAAATAGGCTAGCTAACCAAAGCTCTAAATCCTTTTATCATGGTAAATCTAAAGATGAAGCTTTCTATTACCACTGACAAAAATACCCAGGGATTATTTGTAGGAGCTATATTCTGCAACTAAATCTTTGCAGAAATAAAGATGAGAAAGGAAACAGGAAACAGATAAAGTGATTTTAATACTTGTTTCAACAGATATTAAAGTGTTTAAACTTCTCATTATATGCTCTACCCTTTACCTAATTATCTCTGAACAACCACCAAAATTGTACAATAAATTTTTGCCATGCAAGGAAGGCATTTTGTCCAATTACAAGTCTTTGGGCAGACACCAGTGATAGATTTGTAAAATAAAAGCCTGTGGGCTGTGGGCAACAAATTGTAAAGAAATATGATATCTTGGTAAACCAATGACTATTTCAGGATAGTACCTAAAATTGCTCAGGACTGATTTTGGTGCATTACTCCCTCAATCCCTCAGAAAACAAAACTCTAGATAATTTAATACAAGAAAGAGAAAAACTGGGTCTCATTTTGAGATATAAAATTTTAACTACTTTTGTCTAATTCTGAGTAGTTTTCTTCTGTCTTTAAACCATATGATTCAGATGCCAGGGATACTGAACAATTTCAGTAAGGCCATAGAATTTGTCATCTGAGGATTTCATAATACTGGGGAGGTGCTGCTTCAAAACAGAGCAGTCCCAGATATAATATTGAGCTCTCAGGATGAAACATGAGACATTTTAGGGGAGAAATGTTCTATGTATAGCCCTATAGTTCTTTCTGATGTCTTTTATGTCACTAAGACAATATGGGAAATTTTTTAAAAATCACAAGACAAGGGAGGATCATCACTTGAGCCTAGGAGGTTGAGGCCAGCCTGGGCAACACAGAGAGACCCCTGTATCTAAAAATATAAATGAATAAATAAATAAATAAAACACAAGACAAGGTAATTTAACTAGTATTCCTACATCTGATTATTTAGGCTTCTGAGTGTGGGTTCTATTCTCTTGATTTAATTAGTGCATTTTAGGTTCCTGGCTTAGAAATATAAAATACTCTGATCATAATCCTTCTGTTAGTATCTATCTGTGATTTAGCACTCAAATATGGAGCATTCATAGTCTCAAATGTTTCTGTGTAACCACAGTGCTATGACAATAAATGATCATCCAGCAAAAAAGCCATAACGTCTGATGTATATTATGATTGAAATGTTCCCTACCAGAAACCTGATATGCAATCATGACCCTTGAATCAATAGGGTTGATTTTAGTTGATCATTTATCCAGATTGACAGTGTTTAATATCTAGCTTAGTCTGAACAATGACTTAATAGAGGTGTGAGAAATAAGAGACCATCTATGTTAACATTATTATTATTATTATTATTTTGCTTATTTTTTCTGGAAAATCTTTTCCTTAAAAAGATAAAACCATAAACCAATCAATTATTTTAATATATGGTTCAGGAAATTTTCATAACTCAATTGATTAGAGGTGATCCTGTGTTCATCTGAATAAATAGCTTATTTATCAAACAACAGTTTACTTACCACAATCCCCAAAGCCCTTAAGTATCTCAGTTTTGACTTCCCCAACTGAAACACTGCTATGTCACTGCCAAGGTGGTGTCTGCTCCTACCTCTTACAGTAAGTCCCAATACATTTAGATTTGCTTAGCACAGTATTTGCCTCAGAGTAAACAGTTAAAGAGTTATTGTTATTTCTAATATTACTATTACTACCATTTTGGTATTTTTTCATCATTTCCTATTGTGGTAAAATGTGAGAAAATTAACCCCTGTATATATTTTATTCACTCAAACTGTAGTTTGTGTCTCTTCTCCAAAAACCCCACATTTTTATTTTCTTATAAAATTATTTTATAAGCTTTTTTGCATAAATGCTTTGTTTCCACATGCTTAGTTCATTTTTTTTAATTTTAATTTTTACCATCTAAGTACTCAATTTACATAAGGTACAGGGATCAGGTTAGTTTCTGGTAGCTGCAGAATAGCAATGATTTTTGTACAAGTGGAGCCCACTTTTCCTGACATTACCTCCAACCAACTATGAATGAAACTTTGGGGAAGACACTAAAAGGCCTCCAAATTTCAGTTTTCTCTTCTCTAAGTTGTGGATACTACCATGCAGCATATTTATAAGAATTAAAATATGTAATAAAGATAGAGATTATGACAGGAGCTGGCAAGTCCTAAGTGTTCAGTAATAGTCATAATACTTTGCAAAGCTCCTGTGAGGCCAAAAAAAGAATATATTTAAAGTTCTTAGTAGGTACTCTTTTAACAGAAACTATTAATCTTGTTATTGATATTAATATACCTTGAGACCTAGATGGATCGGCATCTTCTATAAAAATAAAACTACATATTTTCAAAATATTTCACAATAATTCAATAATACATCTTCAATCAGAACAAATCCTAGATCTTAAAGGCCGAGTGCAAGGAATTGACTTTGTGTTTGCTGTGTATGTGGTCCGATTATTGTTTTGAAGATAAATTACTGAGACTATGTATTCTGAATCCCCTTAAGGGAATTAAATATACAATTGAATATATTTTTTTTCCTATCAATAGTCTGCAGGGACTAAACAAATGTGGATTTGGTCCCACAACGAATGCCCTCCATGATGGCGAATGAGAAATACCACTTTATATGTGCACAGTTTAATTATGATCTCTTCTTGAAAAGATTTTGTTTTGAAAACAAAACAAGCATGCTTTAGACAGAATCAGTTTCTGAGTGACTTAAATGAGACTTCTGTCTTTGCTGCGATAAGTTTATTCAACATCCTAATTTGACTTACAGTGAAAAATGGTTATTTGCTCCCTTGTCCCATGCTGTTAAGGCAATTAAATTTAATTCCATCAGCAAAATTTTGTCACTTTAGCCAATGCTGCACCAGTCCCCTTATTTATGTCATAATGTCTATTGGAAAAAGAAATCTTCTTATGAGACTCAGTTTGTTGCCTTTAAATAAGTATATTACTGTATTTGAGTTGGACATTGGTTGCCTTGAGCTTCTGGAATTTAGGCTGACTCATCACATGGACCTGTTGTAGAAATGGCCTTCTCTGGACCTCTGCTCCAGATTTTCTGCAAATGGTCCTGATGTCTGCTCACAAAAGATTTTTTTGCATGTAATGACCTTAGGAATAATCTACATCAGAAAACACTTAAATTATCATAATAATTTCCTCTCCAAATTCATATGATTAATGTTGTTTATTTCTTGGCTTAGGTGGGGATTTCTAAAAGTGAGTGTTCCTGAGGGTGCTCTGGATGATACTTTGCAAATACAGACATAAAACTAATTATTTAAAATCATTGCATAATGCTGCATAATATTAAATCATTTTCCTATTGATGAATATTTATATTGTTTCCCATCATTCACTAAAAGAATGCTTTCAAGAAATATATTTTTGTGTATAACACTCTGTGACCATATACAAGCGTTTCTATAATAAAGATGCCTAGAATTGTACTTTTTTATATCAAAGAACATATAGATATGAAATTTTATTAAAATTTTCCAATTTACCTCTTTAAAAGGCTGTACATGTTTAATTTTCTGCCAATCATGTGTGAAGGTGTCATGTGTATTTTCACAAGTTTAAGTGAAACTATTTGCTTTAGAGTTTTCACTTTTTTATGCTATAAAAGAAAACACTTTAACTTATTGCTTAAAAGAATATACCTTTCATACTTAATTTAAAATTATCCATTTTAGTATACTAATAAAAATCACCCTACTCTTTTTTTTTCTCCCAAATAAGCAAGGGATATTGGGTTTTTCAAAATTGATTCACATGAGCATTAATTAAAGTCAATTAAATGGGTTACCTATGTGTTCTTACTAATTAATATCCATATCATAAAATCTCTAAATCAGTTACCTTCTGTACAATGATTTTAAATAAACATCTGTACAGATTGTTTACTTCACTGGTTTAGAAAGCCTGATAATGAAGCCACAGTAAATGAACTTAAAGAAATAGTCAAAAGTAGTAAGATACAAGAAAATAAATTGTCAAGCCAAATTTTATGAAAAGAATAAAAGATGCTTAAAAACCTTAACTAAAATTTCAACATGCCTGTTATAGCTGCTCACCATGTGTCATTTTGGAAACAATCCAGAGAACAATCACTGAGGGTACTCATAACAAATCAAGTCCACAGGAAGGTTTTTTTTCATACTATCTGATGCAATTTTAATGCCATTATTTGAGGAGAAAAAAGGGAACATAAAAAGGGATTTTCCAAGTAAGGGCTTCCAACTTGAAAATATTTATACATAAAAATGTTAATTGTAGAAATGATGAGCAAGGATCAAAAGCAAGTAAGCCATGAAGCAAGCCAAGGCGGGATATATAATCTTTATCACTAAAACAAAAACTTCTGGTGCGAAAGATGATGTTAGCTAAGCTGAAACTTTTGGCTTAAGGAAAGAAAGCAACTTGTTAGATTGAATCGGATTCATGGAAATATAACAGAATCGTTTTGGTGTTTTCCCAGACATATGCACCAATCAGCAGTGATTATGATGATAAACTTTGGTAAAAGGAATTGGTGCAAGGAGAAAGGTCACTTCAAAACTGATATTATTTCATCTTCTAGGTTTCAATGTCTCTATAAAAGCACTCCTCATTTAAATTGAAAACAGTCACTGTTTATTTATATTATGCAGTAAATACAAAAGTATGTAATAAAATTGTATGGTATCGTTACCAAGTTTTTGTCAAGATTTAGTTAGTGACCCATTTTCCCCATGGGGGGAAAAAAAAACTTAACTCTGATCTTTAAAAAAAATATGATGGTTATTTCTTATTGTATTATGTAAGGATTATATAATTTCAGTGAATCTTGAAAGGGTGATAAGGATTCAATGATATGAGTTGGAACAGAATCTGGGAATTTAACTGGATGTCAAAAAATTGGAAGGAAAATAATATATCGTGCATAATGAAGTAATAATTATTTTTACAAAAAGTCTCTTGTGGTGTATAAGGTCATATGATACAGAGCAGCACATCTTATCTCTTACATATCAAATAACCAGAAAAGTTTATTTAAAAAATGAATATTAGGATATTGGTTTCACAACATACTTCCATATGTAATATATACATATACATACATGCATGTAGCATCTATGGTTATATAGTTCTTTCTCTATATATGAAACTCCTCTCTCTCTCCATATATATATGTGTGTGTGTGTATATATATATATATATATATATATATATATATATATATATATATCTCCACACACATCCGATATATCCCTCTAGAGAGGGAGACTTTCATATATAGAGAAAGCTATATATTATAACTCTCTATATAACTCTAGATGATTGACATTGAGTCATTTTAGGTCTAAAATAATACAAGTAAAGGCCTTTTTAAAGTTCAGATAGTTCAATATTATACATACGTGCTTATATGTATTTGTCCATATGAACTGTCTCTATGGTTTTCAGAAAAGTGATACCTGGAACCCAAATGTTTGTTGGACTCAGACTTTCAAGACACAATATAGAAAATTATTATTTATTCATTTACTCCTGTATCAGAGACAAATGATTAGTGAATTAGGTTTCAGTAGACTTTAAAACTAACTTTTGAACTTGAAAGTGTTTTGTCAAAATTTATAAATGAAACAGGGGGAAAAAGCTACCAAAGTGTATTTTAAAACAACTTGCATTTTGGTTAGTATTCTGATCCTCCTTTTATCATCCATATATTTTAAAAATAAATAAATTTAAGTCTATATCGTTGCCAGGTTTTGAAGTAACTCCCATTACTGATAATGTCACAAACCTAAGATTGTTCCAGAAAGCCACAGACCACCAATCCATGGGTCTGGGGTCCTTCTGTTTTTTCAGCACTTTTCCTCTGGTGGGTTTGTACTTGCCTTGGAACAAAGCCATGGATTTACATGTGTGATTGACTTAGCATCTGGATTTTCCAGGTATCACTGACTACAGACTCAAATGCAAATCCACTCAAAGTACAGCTTTAGTTTTTCAGCCAAAGAAAATACAAAGACCAGGATATGATATACAGTGCTTTCTGGAAGACTCCAAGTTATCCACTCAGTTGGCAAAAGAGTAATATGTTAATTGAAAAGTGCAGACAAGCAAAAATTCTCTACAAATAATTGTAGCAATGTGTCATCCACATTAATGGAATGTAGCTCAATTAACATATCTATAAAAGACAGAGAGCATTAGCTTGCCCTACCAAAGGAGACTATCTGTGAAACTGGGGCTCCTTGAGGTTTCATGATGTGGCAGACATAGGACCTATCTCCTGTTCTGCTGGTGTATATCCTGGTATTAAAAGAGGAACACAATCTTACCACAGCAAAACAATTTTAAAATACAACCATCGCCCTGAGAAATTAAATGTGAAACAGATCTTGTTCTTCTGCTCAGTGTTGATAGAAAACAATCATTTTGCTGGCAACTTCACAGGGAAAAAATAAATAAAAAAACAAAGCAAAGTAAAACAAACAAATGTCCCTAAGATAGGCTAATTGATTTTTTCTCAAGAACACAGGTCAAGAAACATATGAAAAAAATTGCTCAACATCTCTAATCATCGGGGAAATGAAAGTCAAAAACCACAATGAAATGTCACTTAACTCCAGTGAGAATGGCCTTTATCAAAAAGTCCCAAAACAAGAAATGTTGGCATGGATGCTGAGAGATAGGAATACTCATACACTGCGGGTAGGACTCCAAACTAGGACAACCTCTATGGAAAGTAATATAGAGATATCTTAAAGAGCTAAAAGTAGAACTATAATTTGATCCAGCAATCCCCTTACTGGGCATCTACCCTAAGGGAAAAAAACACAGTGTCTAAAGAAGGTTTATAGCAACACAATTCACAATTGCAAAGATGTGGAAACAACCCACGTGCCCATCAATACATAAGTGGATTAATAAAATGTGGTACATATATACCATGAAGTTCTTCTACTTAGCCACAAAAAACAATGGTGATCTAACACCTTATATTGTCCTGGATAGAGCTGGAGCCCATTCTACTAAGTGAAGTATCACAAGAGTGGAAAATCAAGCACCACATGTTCTCACCATCAAATTGGTATTAACTGATCAACACTTATGTGCACATACAGTAGTAACATTTATCTAGTGTCAGGCAGGTGGAAGAGGGAAGGAGGGAATGTGAATATTCATGCCTAATGAATGTGATGCACATCCTCTGGGGGATGGGCAGGCTTGAAGCTCTGACTTGGGTGGGGCAAAGGCAATATATGTAACCTAAATATTTGTACCCCCATGATATGCTGAAATAATTTTTAAAAGGAATAAATAAATAAATAAAAAGAACACAAGAAAAAAGTGGTAGAGAGGCAACAGGGCTGTTGCTTAATTCTAAATTAATTAATTAATGTGAAATTACCCACAATAAAACAATAACTCACTGCAGTTTTCATAGATTCCTATTTTTTCCCACATGCTATTGAATCCACCAAATTCTCAAACAAATCTTAAAGCTTGCTAAATTGTTCTATCTATTCATTCCGAATGATTATATATCAGAAAAGATCCCTAACAAAATACAAAAATGAGTTATACATTTGGACTTGAAATAATTAGGCTGTCTAATTTAAAGCAAAAGTGGAGTTTGGGATGCTTCAATGAGAGGATTCCGAAGTATGGTTAAATAGAAATTAGGGTAAAGTTGGTATAATCTTTACATTAACAGAATTATATTGAAATTGTGCCATGTTTAAAATAGCAGGAAGTCTTTTGAATGCTATTTCCAGATTTACCTTTGGTATAGTAAAAAGGGTTTATTTCAAATAAAATTTCAGGCTAAAATGACACCAAACTTTAGCTTACAATAATTCATTTTAGCAAAAGCTATAATACAATTTATCACCTATATTTACCCCAGTTAAATATTAAGGATATAACTCCCATTGTGAACTAAGGTGTCTAGTTGGAAACATTCTTTTTCTTTATCTTTTTAGTAAGAAATCCAGATGTCAATATAACCTAGGTAAATGAATAGCCAGCTATTAATATATCTTAGCATGAGATTTGCAAATATTGTCTTCATTATCACATCAATAAAATGACAATATACTTTTATCTTTTTGGATTGACATGAAGAATAAGTTGAAATATATGTAGGAAGTTCTTAGCATAGAACTGCGTATAAAGAAAACACTCTATAGATCTTTGATTGTATCACTTTGTGTCACTTATTAATATGTGTCATATATTCAAAACCGTAAAACTAGCACACACTTGGGAGAAAATTATGAAAATTTAAGATAAAAAATATATCATTTTCTCTTTAGCACTGTCAAGAGAAAGGATGCCTTAAACAGAAAACTTGAAATGTCTATTCCTATAATACAAGTGGATGCATTGGACTATCAAAGTTTGATGAACTCAAAACATTTCCAGCAATAAACTCATTTCACTTACCCTGAATCTAACTGCACCTCTTGAATTGAAATTCCTATTTCTATATTCCTACAGGGAGAAAGCATATTACCTAATATTCAGAACTTAGGGTCTCCTTTCTTCATCTGTTATATTTCTTATTATAAATAATCAAATTTGCATTTTATCACATGATTGTCTTGCATGGGTTTACCTATTGTGACATCTTCTCTTTAATCCAATCATATCTAAGGGAATGAAGACAAAAATTAGGTTCCTAGATCTGTAGACTAGCCTCTGGCCCTTAACTTCTCCAGTTAGGTGCTTCTTAAGGCCTGGTCTGAATAGCCAGCCAGTCTCTTTAGAGAGCAGCCATAGCCAGTCTGTCTCTAAGTACAGCACTGTGTCTATAGGTTGAAAAAATGTTCCAACAGAAACTGTATAACAACAAGGCTGTACAGGATACTGATAAATGATTATGATGATAATGATGGTGATGATAATAATGGGAGAGAAACCTGTCTGGAAAAGGGCATAATGTTACTTTCTAGAAAAATGAAAATTCCTTGTTTGGGGTAGTATTTACACAGGTGTATGCAATTGTCAAATACAAACCTGAAAACTTAATTTCTTGCATTTTACTTTATATAAATTATATCTCAATATGATGCTTCAGTAAAAGTATCTACAAAATATTTTGTGTATAAATTAAATGGATTGTGAAGATTTGGATAAAGGCTATATAATTTGTGGCTTTTTTATATTTAAAGGATTTTATTTTTAGAGCAGTTTTAAGTTTATAGAGAAATTGGGAGGAAGATATATAGATTTCTCATATACTCCCTGCCCATACTCATGCTTAACTTCTCCCATTGTCAACATCCTCCACCAGATGGTACATTTGTTTCAACTGATGAACCTATATTGGCACATTATTATCACCCAAAGACCATAGTTTATATTAGAGTTCACTCTTGGTTGTACATTCTATGGCTTTGGACAAAAACATAATGGCATGTATCCACCAGTATAGTATTATACAGAGGTATTTTCACTGACCTACAAATCCTTTGCTCTCTGCCAATTCATCTCCATCCTCAATCCCTGACAACTACCGATCTTTTCACATTCTCCATAGTTTTTCCTTTCCCAGAGTCTTATAGTTGGAATAATACAATATGTAGTCTTGTCAAACTGGCTTCTTTCACTTAGTAATATGCATTTATAGCTTGTGCATGTCTTTTCAAAGCTTGATGGCTCACTTATTTTTTTAGCACTGAAAAATATTTCCTTGTTTGGATGCCCCACAGTTTATCTATTACCCTGCTGAAGGATATTTTGCTTGATTTCAGGTTTTAGCAATTGTGAATAAAGGTATCATATATTAATATATTCATGTGCAGATATTTTTCCAGACATAAGTTTTCAGTCTCTTTGAGTAAATACCAAGGAATATAATTACTGGATTGCATGGTAGGAGTATGTTTAGTTTTGTAAGAAACTGTTTAATTGTATTCCAAAGTGGCTGTCCCATTTTGCATTCCAAATAGCAATGAATGAAAGTCCCTGTTGTTCCACATCTCCTCCAGCATGTGGTGTTATCAGGGTTCAGAACTTTGCCTTTTCTCATAGGAGTGCAGTGATATCTCATTGTTTTAATTTGCATTTCCCTTTTGACATATGACATAGAACATCTTTTTACATGATCATGCACCATCTGCATATCTTTTTTGGTTAGGTGCCTGTTAAGGTTTTTGGCTCATTTGTTAACTTAGTAGTTTGGCTTTTTATTGTTGAATTTTAAGAATTCTGTTTATACTTTGGATAACAGTCCTCTATCAGATGTGTCCTTTGGGAATTTTTCCTCCATTCTGTAGTTTGACTTCTCTTTGTGTTTATGTTTTTTGCAGAGCAGAAGTCTTTAACTTTGATGAAGTTCAGGTTATCAATTTTTTTAATGGATCCTGCCTTGAATGTTGTATCTAAAAAGTCAATGTCATACCCAAGGTCATATAGGTATAATTGTTTTTAATGAAAAGAAAAATTTTGAGAAAAAATATAATTAAATTATATAACTGTAAAGTTTCCCCTTTCACATTTTCTATCAATGCTTTGGATTATTTTAAGACGTTGCAAAATGATAATACCTTTATTGCATTATAAAATCAAATAATGATTTATATTTTCAAATGGCAAGGCTAAAAAATTCCTACAATGAAGTAGCATAACCTTTTGTATCTAATGTAATCATTCAAGGTTTCCATGCTCTATAATCAAGCATTATAATTTTAAAACTGCTGTTTTACTATCTTCAGAATTTTCTAATTATCCTAAAGAGATTTTCAAACTTTACCTATAAATATATTTCTAGATGTAGCAATAAAGAAATAAAAGTGGGTCAAGATATCAAAGTAATTTTATTAAGATGTCAAGAGGCAGCCAGTAGAAGGTGAAGAAGTTACAGAGTTATTTCATGAAAGGCATTCCTGCTGTGCTACTACCTTCAAGAGAAAGAGAAGTCATCATCCTGTAAGGCTTACAGCATCTACTGAAACCACTTTGAGTGATTCGCTGTTGTAAAAGTTATCTCTGCCACATACACTTATCTCAACACATAAGTGCACTAATAAAGAATAGATCCTTGTGTTTACTTAGAAAGCTAAATTATATTTAATAAGGAAATAACTAATTTTGTGCACTTTGGTTTATAAGACATTATGATACATTTAAAAATATATTTTCAAAACTTTGCTCTTTTGTTTTTTCTTTTTTACTCACTTGGCTTTAGCTATTTTGTTATAATTTAAAAATAATAAACACGTTTCCATCTTAGTCTGGCCTTTGAATTTCCCTGTTCCTGAAACACTAATTTCCAGATGCCTGCATGCCTTAGGGCCTCATATAGTTCTTCTCTCTCTTCATGTACTGTATCTCTTTCTCCAAGAAACCTACTTTGTCATTCTGCTTAAAATAGCTCACTACCCATTCTCTCAGGTCTTACTCTCCTTTTTATAATCATCATACATATAACTATCTGACATATCACATATTCATTTGTTTATTCAAAAGATGCACTTTGTAGACCTAAAAGAAGCAGTAGAATATAATCTTCAACTAAGAGTTTGTTTTATTTATTTTTATGATATAATTTATATATAGTGATTTGCATTGATGTTAATATTGCTGCTAAACAATTTTAACAAATAAGTACATTAGTGGAACCCACTTTACTGAAAAGATAAAAAGCACATCTATTACCCCAAAAGATTCTCTTTCTCCTCCCCAGTCAATATCTACCCCATCCACAAGGGAACCCACTAGCATGATTTATGTCATCGAGTTCCTTGTGTCTGTTGTAGAAATTCATATAAATAAAACAATACAGTATGCTTAATGTGTCATGTTGACGCTAAATGTATATTCTCTATGGATACCATTTTCTACTTTAACTAAAGAGATATGGAAAAGAAAATGTAAGAGAATTTTTGAATTTATCATTATTATGCTAAATTATAAACTCAACCATCAGTGAAAATTAAGATCTTAGTGAACTTCATGAACTATTTTAAAAATTCCCTATGGCAATTTTATAGTCTAGATTATATAATTTTTTAAATGTGGAACTCAGATTTGAAATCTGATTTCAATGAATAATCTATAAAGACAAATTGTTCTTATGTAATTTTAAATTGCTTTTTTATACTGGAACAGCATATTGTTTGCAGAAAACATAGAATTTTGTCACAATATCCTGAATAAAAAAATAAAAAGCAAGGATGGACAAATAAAAACCACATGTACTTGCTATTACATTGGAACTAACTGATGAACACAAATATGCACAGAGGGAAGTAAAACTCAGTGGAAATCAAGCAGGTAGGAAGGGAGAGGAGGGGAGGGGTAAAAATCTACCTAACTGATAAAATGAACACCATCTAGGTGATGGGCACACTTATAGCTGTGACTCAAGCATTACAAAAGTGATTCATGTATTCAAAAACATTACTACCCCAGTAATACTTTGAAATAAATAAAAGCTACCTAAAATCAACATTTCTCGCATATTTATAAAATAACAGAGATACTTATTTTTCTGAGATATTAGTAGCAATTGTACCCAATGATTACTAGTTTTGTTAATTTATTTTAAATCATTCCATTCCAGTAAGCAGATATTGAGGAAGTTGGAATTGGGGTAAGATAATTGCGCCAAAATAAACTCTTAATGGAGTTTATATAAAAGGAAAAAGAGTAATTGTTCCATCCCAGAGTTGGGTTTGGGGGATTTTTCAGACCAAGTTAAAGGTCAAAACTTGGGCAATATTTCTGACTAGAATCATCTCTATGCCCTGAGGACAACCAATGTGCAATCAACACTGAAATAAGAAAGCTTAAAAAAATAAATGAGAATTATACTATAAATAATCTGTCATATAAATCAATAGTCTTTGAGTTTATCACCAAGACATTAAGATACATAAAAATCTTGCTATTATTCTCAGACTGTTTTTGGTGTACAAGAATGCTTCTGATTTGTGTACACTGATTTTTTAACCTGAGACTTGACTGAATTTATCTATCAATTCCAGGATTCTCTTGGCAAAGCCTTTGCGGGTTTCTAGATATAAGATCATATCATCAGAGCAAGTAAACAAATGGAAAAACATATGTTCGTGGATCAGCAGAATCAAGATTGTTAAAATGTCTATACTACCCAAAGTGATTTACACATTTGATGCCACCTCCACTAAAATATCAATGCCATCTTTTGGAGATCTAGAAAAATAAATCTATGCTTCTATGGAACCAGGAAAGACCACGTATAGCAAAAGTTATCTTAACCAAAAAGAACAAATAAGGCGACATCATTTTACCAGACTTTAAGCTATGCTACAAACAAAATAGCATGGTAATAGCATAAGAAGAGAGACCTAGACCAATGGACCAGAACAGAGAACCCACATACAAAACCATCCTCATATAGCCATCTGATATTTGACAAAGCAGACAAAAACATACACTGGGGAAAAGAATCCTTATTCAATAAATGGTGCTGGGAAAATTGGATAGCCACATGTAGAAGACTGCAATAGGATCTGCACCTCTTACCTGTTGAGAAATATGGTTGAGGAATTAATGAGATATGGCTCATAAGATCATTATTTTATTGTATCACCTAATACTGCTATATAAAAGACAGAAACAGGAATTTGCAGGATTTTGCCCTGAAGGAATATGTGAACTCATTATTTCGATTATCAGGGGCTGCCTCCACCATGGGAGGGCTCTCAAGGCTCTGGTAAGGATGTTTTCCAAGAGGCTTCCCTGTTATCTCACCTGTGGAGGTTTCCTGTTTTTTAAAGGCAAAAACAGGTAAATATCTGGCTCACATGATAGGAGCCAGAGACAATAAGTGCCCTTTGCCCAAAAATACACCCTTGTGGTTATAAACAACTTGTTTTTATAAAAAAATAGGCTTCCTGCTCTCTCCTGACTGTCTGCTTTAAGACCACAATAACTAGATCAAAGAAATATAGAGCTATTACACCTCTTTTTTATACCTCTGTTAATTGATAACTACCTCTGAGAACTTAGAAGTTAGCCCTTAAAAGACTTTGTACCTGTTTGTTCACCTAGATAGATTAAAAATTGTTAGAAGTTCTTTGAGAGAACTTTTGACCCTAACTCACTACCTGTGTAATCCTGTTCCTATAGCAACCACACCATCTGATATGTAATTATGTCACTATAGCAACTGGTAATTGATATCTGTGATTATAACAACCTATGTGAATCTAACCATAATGCTGGACCATTCACAGGGATATGGTTCAGAGTCCTGAGTACCCCCACTGTGATTCTGATCTTTTTATACAAAACTATAAACTATACCTTAGTCTCTTTATATTCTTTTATTATCTCTATTTCCTACCAATTTTCTTATCCTCTGTGGCAACCCCTATCTAAGGGACCTAGTTTTGTGGGGGAAAAGTAGCTGATTTCCTCATGGCCCTGACTTCTGGCACTCACCATTCACAAAAATTAACTCAGTATATAAATCAGACTTAAACCTAAGGCATGAAACTATAAGAACTCTAGAAGAAGAGGTTGGAAAAACTCATAGATATTGGGCCAGGCAAAGAATTTATGAAGAAGACCCCAAAGGCAATCACAGCAAAAATAAAAATAAATGGGACCTGATTAAATTTAAAAGCTCCTGCATAGGGAAGGAAACAATCAACAGAGCAAATAGACAATCTACAGAAGGGGAGAAAATATTTGCATGCTATACGTCTGATAAAGGGCTAATAATCAGAATCTACAAAGAATTCAAGGAAATCAGCCAGAAATCATCAAACAACCCCATTAAAAGTGGGCAAAAAAAAAAAATGAACAGAAGCTTTTCAAAAGAAGATAGACCGATAGCCAATAAACATATGAAAAAATGTGCAACATCTCTAATCATCAGGGAAATGCAAATCAAAAGCACACACAGATATAACCTAATTCCAGTGAGAATGGCTTTTATCAAAAAGTCCCCAAAACAACAAATGTTGGTGTTGATGTGGAGAGATAGGAGCACTCATATACTGCTGGGGGGACTACAAACTAGTACAACCTCTATGGAAAGTAATATGTAGAGCTATAAGTAGAACTACAATTTGATCCAGCAATCCCATTACTGGACATCTACTCAAAGCAAGAAAAGACATTCTATTAAAAGGACATCTGCATTTGAATGTTTATAGCAGCACAATTCACAATTGCAAAGCTGTGGAAATAATCCAAGTGCCCATCAATACATGAGTGTATTAATAAAATATGGTATATGTATAGCATAAACTATTACTCAGCCACAAAAAACAAAGGTGATCTAGCACCTCTTGTAGTATCCTGGATGGAGCTGGAGTCCATTCTACTAAGTGAAGTATCACAAGAATGGAAAAACAAGCACCACAGATACTCACCATCAAATTTTTATGAATTATTCAACACTATGTGCACATATAGTAGTAAAATTCATCAGGTGTCAAGCAGGTGAAAGGGGGGAGTAGGAGATGGGTATATTCACACCTAATGGGTGTGGTGAGCACCATCTGGAAGATAGATATGCTTGTAGCTCTGACTAGGGTGGGGCAAAAGCAATATATGTAACCTAAACATTTGTACTGAAAGAATATATATATAGTCCCCAAGTAACAGATGCTGGCATGGATGCAGAGATAAAGCAAAACTGATACATTGTTGGTAGAACTTGCGACCATTTCAGCCTCTATGGAAAGTAGTATGGAGATACCTCAAAGAACTAAAAATAGAGCTACTATTTGATCCAGCAATCCTATTACTAAGTATTTACCCAAAGGAAAACAAGACAGCTTAGAAAAAAAGACACCTGCACTAATATGTTTATAGCACCACAATTCACTAACACAAAGATGTGGAAACAACCCAAGTGCCCACCAATACATAAATGGATTAATGAGATGTGGTATATGTATACCATGAAATATCATTCAGTCACACAAAAAAATGGTGAATTAATAACTTTTTTAACAACCTGGATGAAACTGTAGACCATCGTCCTAAGTGACCTCTTGCAAGAATGGAAAAACAAATGTCACATGTACTTACTATTAAATTGGAACTAAATGATCAACACTCATGTGTACATATGGTACCAAACTCCAATGGAAATCAAGCAGGTGGGAGGGGGGAAAAGGGGATGGGTAAATTCATATCCTATGGGTACAATGCACATTATCTGGGTGGACAAGCTTAAACTTTGAGTCAAACTGTTCAAAAGTAATTCATATAACCATTTGTACCCCCATAATATTCTGAAATTAAAAAAAAAATCTTGCTATTAGATTTTTTTTTTTTTTTTTGTAGTTGGTGACATCAGTATACAACAAGAGTCCTAGATTATGTTGGGTTCTAACAAATCAGGATTTTTAGATAAGACCTGGAGTTCAGAGATATTAACCAGACTTCTGGATGAGGGCCCAGTCAGGCTAATTTTTCATAAGCAATATACTGCCAACCCAAATAGATGTGGGTGTTTTTGTGTTGAGGTATGTTTTTCAGTGACTCAGGAGTGGGTAATTATGTGATAAGTGGGAATAGATAGAATTGATCAATTACAAATGGTGACTGGTAGTGCTGTGTGAAACCCTATTGGAGTCTGAGACAAAAGGAAAAACGTGTGCTGCTATATACATGCATAAATACATACTTATATACTGTGTTTTTTTAATAATAATTTTTGGAACATTAAAATAGTTGGGAAAAATTTGAAAAGATCGGTATTTAAACATACGATATTATTTTTAAGTTTAAATATTTCACCCACACCAATATTATAATTTTACTTTCCTGGCTTTCATGAAAGAAAGTTCATTAATATTTTTAAAATCTACTCTTTCGTTTACCTCATTTTAAATTGAGAGAATTTCTATGTTTGATAATTTCTCTTGACCAAGATCTTAAATAACTTTACATTTAATTCCAACTTGTGGATACTGGCTTTATTTAAGATTTTGATAAATTATTTCTTATGGAATTTTTGTATCACTTTTAATTTTTTTAAATACTGCATTGGGATATCATTTACCTTGATTATTAAGTTTTATGGGTATCCCTTAAATTTTGTATTCAAAGCAAGTGCCTCCTGGCGTTATTCTAATTCTAGCCTTGATGATGAGTTCTTTGGTTTGATCTTGGATTGTGAGTATCCAGGGTGAGTGTTTTCTGTTAAATATTTCAGTGTCTGGTAAACCTAATCATTAGAAGCAATGCAGAGGATTAATATATTACTTTCACAATAACCTCATTAAAGCACAATTATAATACCTGGAAAGACAACATACTAATCCATGAAGACTCACTTAACTCATCACTATAATTTAGTAAGCTACACTGAGCTTAAAAATTGCTGGGATGGGAAAAAGTAGGAGCTCTAAAAAATAAGCTCTTCAGAGACTGAGAAATAAAATAGGATTCATGAATAGCCAGGTGTGAGGAGATAGCAGTAAGCTTGGTGCCAAATGAGAAGGTACAGTTTTACTAAATATAATACATACTGTATCTTTTCTCCATTTCAGCTATTTTGCTGGCATCAAAGGAAGCTATTGTACTAGCTTACGTAGAAATTCATAGGATCTGAAGCCATGTTCTAATTCTAAGAATCAAAAATTCTGAAAATTTCCAGAAAAATTAGTAGGTAGGAAAATGGATGGTGTGAGTTGAAAAGTAGTGATTAAGGACAAACAAAGGCTTTGGAATGAAACATGCCTGATCTCAAACAGTTTCTGAAACATTATTTGGAGATTTGGACAAATTAATTTCCATTCTTGAAGCATTTTTTTCATCAATAATTGAGCATAATATTACTACTCAGGTTTATTATGATAATTAAATGACAAAATACCATGTCTGTCATATAGGAAGTTGTAATACATTTATTGGCAATTATTTATTGAGTACCTGCTATGTGATAGGATAAGGCAGTTCAAAAACCAGATGAAAACTTTTGCTCTTCTGGCTCTTACATCCCAGCAGATGTTAGCTGTAATTAGTAATACTATTAATAACATCAAACACTAGGTAAATCACAGAAAGCTGACACTATCTCATAGTTTACCTTCTAGAAACAGAAGAGTAGCATTAATCCTAATTTCTATAAAGTAGATGAAAGGATTTAATATGCTACTTTAAGAACTTTACATATGAAATAATTTGAAAGGAAAGCAAAAAGAGAGGATTTGAAAGGGTGGTCATTCCCTGTGCAAATATTCAATCTTGTCAAGTTCTCTTTAAATTTGTGTGGAGGCAGACTCCTGAAGATCAAGCACTCTGACTATCAAAATGTATTAAATATGTTTTGATGATAATTTCAATGATCATAGTAGATACTTCCAAATGGAGTCCATTATGCTGCTGATTCAAGTGTTATTACAATGAGTTGTAGTTCTTTTGCTTCTTAATAAATTAGTAAGTTTTATTCCCTTGCTCGGGGAAAATATTTTGAAAATTCACAGTGAAGAAAAGATAAGTTCAAGCAGATAACCACAGAACTAAAGAGAAAAAGAATTATTCACTTCTCTATTGTAATTCCTGTTTCCTATATGTGGGATTAACCCCCCCAAATTTAAAAAGACAAGTAAATGCTCAACTGTGGTGGTAATTTTGTATCTTTGAGGAAATCATGTACCTTTTCTGCAAATTGATGAATATGATTATAAAATGACCTCACATTCTAGTTGGACATATTTATATACCAATATTGTATGTATTTCTTTACATTTTCTTCACATTATACCATGCTTTGCTCCTCCTTCAATTAAATACACACAAAAAACCTAATATATCTCTCTAATTACATCTAATTTGTGTACATAACTATACATTATATATAATTATATGTAAATTATGCATATAAATTTTATATGCCTATGTATAATATTTCTATCAATTTTAGTAGTTAAATGAGGTTTCTTACACATGTTCTTGCTAAATCTCCCTAGAGAAGTACTACTTAATATACTTCAAACATAAAAAACCATAGCATTAGTTTAGTAAATAATAATAATAACAACAATAATATGCCTTGTCTCTCCTTTATTTTCCTGATATTTGGATAATTTTTAATTAAAAACCTTCAATATGAATGTCAAGGTTTTTTATAAAATAAGCTATTTTTTCTTTTTTCTCTCTCCTATTATCACACACACATAAATTTACATGAAGAAAAACAGGATTAAGTAAACATAACCAGGCATGGTGGTACACACCTGTAGCCCTAGCTATTCAGAAAGCTGATGCAGGAGGACTGTTAGAGCCTAGAAGTTTGAGGTTGCTATGAGCTAACTAGTCTGACACCACAGCAATCTAGCCCAGGCAACAGAGTGAGACTCTGTCTCAAAAAAATAAAAAATAAAACCCAAAAACAGAAAAGAAAGATTAAATAAGATTAGGTAAACATACCTATTTGGTGCTAACAAAGATGCAATATTCAGTATTAATATTTTTTAAATCTAACAAAGCATGCATTTTGAATATTTTTCTTTGACTTATTTTCCCTGAAGGTAAATTCTGATTTTTAAGCCATTTGCCCCCAAATAATTTCTAACTCTCTACCTTATAGTGAATTTCTCCAAATCAAAAAGTCATATAGAATGCACTACAAATAATTACATGGCTTTCATTAATATATAGGTCAATATCTACACCACAACTTCTAGTGGGTGGCCTTCTTTTTATAGTTTTCTCTAACACCAGGTTCTGGTAACCATGGCTTACTCTGCTGTCTCTGGGTTATAGTCCTGGATTAGAGAATGGAAACTGCTCTTGCCAACACTAGCATCAGATATTGACAGCCCTATCCTTTGTAGTGGTCCCTAAACTTTACCTTTATTTTGTAAATAATAGTTTTATTAAAATAACCTAAATTATCCTGTTTTATCATTTCATTTCTTTCTTGTCAGATAAGAAATGAGAATTTCTTTCTTGTCAGATAATTGTCATTTTTATCTTATCAGATAAAATGTCTTTATCTGATATAATATCCTAGATCAAATATCCTTATATATAATTTCTAAATATTAGCCAAGTTATTTTATTGAAAATTAATTTTATAGCCAAAAATGTTTGGATTCAATATTTGGTTATAATTTTATAATATGAGATTATAAAAAAAGTATTGTACTCATGGTTGTGATAATGGAATTTAACAATATGTTTCAGAAAGGGAAATATTTTCTATTTACATCTGAACAATATCTATGCTTGTATTTTCCCTAATCTTTTAAAGGTTCACCATAAATGTCTTGCTGTGTTCAGATGACTCCCCAGTGCCTTTAGAGTTATGGATAATTTCTAAGTATAAAACTAAAAAGAAAATGACAAAAAAAAAAAAAAAAGAAAAACTGAAGAAAAGACCATATATGTAGTAAGAAACAAGTCAACAGCTTTCTTAAAACTAGAGTTCTAAAGTAGTTCTCAGACAACTCCAAATAAGACTCACATAACACTTACTAATTTTAACATAAAACTGGCCCTGAAGCAATGACACATGTTTTTGTGCCACATTTAATTCTATACAACATTGATTTTGATGGGGCTTGCTAGGGAGTAACTACAGTCTTGCCTATGGTCATCAAAGTCACAACAGCATTTCTGCAGCGGTCAGAGCCAATTCATTGCTCTGCTCAATGGCCAATTTGCAAGTTAGATAAATATTTTTTACCTTGTTATTTAAAAACAAAATCAAACAAAACAAAACAAAACGAACAAACAAACAAACAAAAAAAACAAGCCCTGCTATCCTGAGTTGCTTAAATTTAAATTATCTATCATCTATTTATTTATTTTACTTATCATATTTTGCTGATATAAAATTGTTTCACTATTTGTATCCAAGGAGAGTTGAATTTCAATGCAATGAATGATCCTTTTTGTGCAGTTGTTAGGTATAAATTTGCTATAAAAATTAGCATTGAGGATTTTGAATGCATGGTTAGTTAGCATTTCAATTTAAGATCAGAACTTGAAGAAATAAATAGAACTACAGTGAAAATTATTAAGCGGGGGTGACATCTTTCTCCAAAAGTGAGATTGTATCTTCCAGAATGACAACTGGGCATTTAAAGATAACTTTTGTGGAATGAAAGAGGAAGATGAATAAAGCCACATGTTACTATGATTGAGGCGAAAACTTTTTTTGGTTATATTTTATCTTGCAATTGTTTTGGGGAAATTCACTTTATTAATGTCATAGAAATATCAAATAAAATAGTGATAAAATGATCTCTGGGGTTTGATGGTGATTTTCCTATGATTTTTTAAGTGTGGAGAATTTAATTAGACATACTATTAACAAATGCCACATCTTGGGCAGGTTGCATCCAGACCTTAGTAAACTTTAGACACTTACTGGCAGTCTATCACTCACTCACAATTACAGTGTGGTAACACATCAGAATGTTTGCCAGAAATATTCAGTGATTTTAGTCCTAATGGTAACCAAAATGATCATGACATCTTAGGCTTTTCTTCATCCTCACAAATCAAAATCTTAAGATATATAAAGTGTTGCATATAAAACATGCATAATCAAGAATCATTTGTCAAAAATTACATTAGTAGTTCTATCCTCGAGGAATATGTAAACTGATAAGTTATTTTCCTACTGGAAATGTGTATGCATAGATGAATAAAAATATCTATATTGATGGCTGAAAACTTGCGGGACTGAGATGCAGCCAAGATGGAAAGGTGCGCAGAAAGTAGACCTGGGAGATCTGAAGACAAATTTTAATTGTCTTGGCTCTTATTCATCAGTTAACCATACTCTATGCTTTCAAGAATAATGTAAAGGCAAATTAAGATGTAATGTGTAGTAGTTCTCATGTTAAGAACTCAGTGCTATGTTTGAAGAGAACACAGAAAAGGGAAAAAAATGTGATGATTGCTTAATGGCATTAATTTTATGGTTTCACTTCATGAAAACCAACAGTTCTTAAATTATAGAGATAAAATTTAAGACCAGAAATTCCCATAATAATTTCTCATCATAATTAATTTACTAATTATGTCCCTTACAGTTGTGGTCCCCAAACCTTGGGCCACGGACCGATACTGGAGCGTTTTAAAAATACTGATTCATGTATCCCCTTAGCCTTTCTGAAGTGTTTTTTTGAATATCTACAGTAAACACTGGCATGTGTTTCTTTAAAATTCTCTACAGGAAGTTTTTATACTCCTCAAAGATTGAGATGCCACTAGTCTTAGGGGTCCAAATCAGCCTTTCATCTGATTAATTCTTATTGATATAAATATGACTTTCAGACTCTAGATTGGTAAAGAAACTGATCATTATAATATTATGATATTTGGAAAACTAGTTTTGTTTTCAGGTAAAGGAACTTTTCCAGAATCATTACCCTTATAGGAAAATGCTAAAGGGAATAAATGGTTTTAGCAGATCTTCCAAATGAATCGTCTCCTGAGGTTTAAAAAATAACCTGCATGCTTAATAAATATCAACTCAACACATTGTGAATAGTTTAGGGAGTGATTGATTATTCAAGGGGAATTGGGATTGCAAAGCGGTGGCTGTGAAAGGTATCACAGCAGAGGTGAGTCACTACTCCAGACTTGCTATATGAAACAAATTCCCACCAGTCATCCCCAAAGCAATACCTTTCAAATAAGAATGGATAGATGAATGAATGAATGAATGAATGAATGAATGAATGACAAAGTAATCTCAATTGAATAATTCAGATATAAGGTCCATGGAAATTTGTGTTTTAACAGGCAACCCTGAGAAAACAATGAGTCCTTAAAAAGTAAAATGTTAATGTTGGACAGTATAGAACATGGCCAGAGAGAAGTATTACAAGCTAGGGGGCCACACATGTGCTCCCTCAACTTCATCATATTGCCTTTGCCTACTCCTAAGGCTAGTCCTGCTGCTGATGCATTAAATTTTACAAAGTAGACTGCTATTCTGCAATTTTAAAAGAGGTTGAATGCTCTTATAGTATAATAATAAACAAATATATCTATAAGATTGCTGAGCTACTTGAAAAATACAGGACAAAAAGTTAAAAATTCCTAAATGCCTCCTCTAAACTATTTCAGCACAGGTACCCAGAGACTTCTCATACTTTTCCAGAAACTTGTTTTGGTAGCATAAAAATACTAAGCATTATTTATGGAGTAAAATGGACTTCAAGCTTAATTAGTTGCTATATACATTTTGGTTTTTTTAATAATGCTAAAGTGCAATCACCCACAATCTCACATATGATATACAAATATATCTTACTAATTTTCCTCTAGGCGAATCATGAAGAACTAAGATAGGAAACAAATAGAGGAAAGTGACATTTATAGAAACATTGATCATGATACAAAAAACAACATATTTGAAAAACATGTAAAATTGTCTTATTTTTAGATCTCCTCTATTCACTAAGAGAGTTGTTAAGTCCTTTTTTTGGAATATTTAAAAGAAACTGATTAGTTGTTTCACATTTTTTGTTTGTACCTTGACTATATATGTGTATATTATTAATCCTCAGATAAAAATGTATATCATGTAGTGTATATATAAGTCTTTTAGTCTCCATTGCACAGATAACAAAACTGAGGTGAAGTCAATGCCATGTAATACACCACAAGTAAACAGCATTATTTGAATGTAAAGAGGAGTATCTTAATAGAAAATATGGTAGTCTTTAGAAACAGTGATAGAAATATAATTATCAAGTGTCCTGTGGCTTTTTGAATAACAGAATAAATATTTAATAGACTTAGTTATCTTCTTATCCAGTCATTCCTCAGTATCCATGGTGAATCAATTTCAGGACCCCCGCAGACACCAAAATCCACTGGTGCTCAAGTTCCTTATAAAAAAGTGCATAGTATTTGTAATAAATTACTCACAGCTCCTGTATACTTTAAGTCATTGCTAGAAAATGTATAATATTTAACATCAGGTAAATGCTACTAAATAGTTACTTCGCTATATTTTTAAATTTTGCATTTTTTTTATTGTTTTGTTGTTTTTTTTAATATATATATATATATATATATATATATATATATTTTTTTTTTTTTTTTTTTGACACAGAGTCTCACTTTGTTGCCCAGGCTAGAGTGAGTGCCATGGCGTCAGCCTAGCTCACAGCAACCTCAATCTCCTGGCTCAAGTGATCCTCCTGCCTCAGCCTCCCAAGTAGCTGGGACTACAGGCATGCACCACCATGCCCGGCTAATTTTTTGTATATATATTTTTTAGTTGGTCAATTAATTTCTTTCTATTTTTAGTAGAGATGGGGTCTTGCTTAGGCTGGTTTTGAACTCCTGACCTCGAGCAATCCTCCCGCCTCGGCCTCCCAGAGTGCTAGGATTACAGGCGTGAGCCACCACGCCCAGCCTCTGTTTTTTTAATATTTTTAAGTCACAACTGTGAAACCCATCTGTGGATACAAAGGGCCAACTCTATATACATACAATTTGACAAACTATAAATAACTAAAACACATAATAATATTAGCATTAATAAATTTTATTAGAGTATTTTCCAATCACTATATTTTTCCTTACATATTTCACTATTTATAACATTTGCTAACATTATTTTTAAAGGACTTTCTTTCCAAAAATGCAAATATTTCTATTCTCTATCTTTGTAAATAAAAATATTTATTATTATATGTTTATCCTTCCTATCTCAATCATATAAAACAATGCTTACTTTGCTTCCATAAAGATCATTAAATTCCATTTCATCATTTGTTTATTTTGTTGAATCTGTGATTGGTAACAGGTGTAGCTTCAAAGTTTCAGTGACATCCGATGTGAATGAGGGATCTATATACCAGTTAGATCACCATCAAGACTACTTTTCTTGTCATAATTACATACACTCTTTATTATACTTTTGCTTGTGGGAAAAATATACACAATAAAAGAGTATGTGTTTCTATTTCCTATTCAAATAATAAAAATCAATTGAAAAACATGTATATTAGACAGCACTCAACTTAAGAAATAGAATATTACTGGTACCTTAGAATATCTTGAGTGCCATTTCCTACATGACCCTGAACTTTATGTTGTTTATTACTTACTACATATGATAGATACACTACAATGTATACATCCCTAAACAAATACATAAATCAGTTTTTCCTTTTTTGACTTTACTGGAATGAAATTATACTCTTGATAGATCAAACAGACCAAAAATTCTGATATGAAATATTTGATCCATTCAATTAACAAGTTTGATTCAGTGGCTATAAGTATAGAATATTATATAACACAATTGAAGAATAAGAGTGTTTTCTAAGGTTTCTTTTATTTTTACTTGTGCTATTTGGATAGTTGTCCTTTGCCTCCAATTTACTTTACCAAGTGGAAGGCTATGTTACATTTTTATGGTCAGGTCAAAATTATAGATATTTCAAAGCAAGACTATATGTGTGAGTATGCATTATAGATAATACTAAAATGAACTTAAGGAGAGTTTATATTTATAAGGGATATACAATTGGCAAATGGGTTTATTTTTTACATACAGATGATAAGGGACATGTAGAACTGTATTTGTAATAGTGTCCAAACATATAGAAATTCCGCCATACAAACATAGTGTAGGTGAGACCATTAGCTCCCAAATTCTGCCAAAAAAAAAAGTCCATGTGCTAATCAACCACATCACTTGCTTCAATTACAAACCTAATTTACAAGTCTGGCTAGAAAATAAATTGATTTTTTTTTCAGCTATCATAGTGGAAATGTGTGAAAATAGATACTCTCTCAAGTATATTCAACACCTGCACAATAACCTTTCAAAGGTAGACATATTTAGCTACAAACATTTATTGGAAGTGAAAATATCACACAAAAAGCTATTGCCTAAACCTATCTGTTTTATCATTTTAAATTAAGAATCAACTAAAAGATAAATAGAAAAATATTTATTTTGAAGATTGAAATATGCTATATTTACTTTTATTTAGCATATAAAGATATGCCAGTAAAAACAATAAAGATACACAAGTTTCAGAACAGAAAAAGTTTCCATTATATTTATACTTTGAACTGTAGAATATATCAATAATCTCATTATTACATGAGAAACTATTTTAAAAATAAAATTACTTCTGTTAAATAGGTTGTAATCACTCTTAATAGTTTTTTTTTTCTCAAAGTTTAGATTCATGGAACAAGTTTTAAAATTTTTACAATATTAATAAAATTATCCCCTAAAGCTATCATCATAGGTGGTAAATTATCTACAATAAGATCTTTTAATATCTTGTTTCTTTTAATCCTTAACTGTTTCTCCCTGTTCAGTAAATTGTTTATTTTCTCTTTATTCTTTCTAAGTAAGCTCATGTCTAGTCTTTTTCATTGTGATACTCTCCTTATATTTTTTTCTCTGTTTTTTCAATCCATTTCATCCCTCTAATCTCTAATTCATTATCTCCTTGCTCTTGTGAAAAGCATAGCTGTGCTGGGTGTTCTTGGGTGGAACCACTGGGATTCCATAATGAATGAATACAAATTAGAAACATGACTATAAATAAAAGAAATTTGGCCAAATGTGCTGAGGAATAAAAGTCTAGTAACATAAGGAAAAATATGTAACTATTTTCCAATTATAAAACAAAACAAAACAAAACAAAAGAAACATAAAGAAAAGACAATGTCAGTAACAATTATGAGAATAAGAATATATTGACCAAATGTTAGATTTGCTTCCATTATATGAAAATTTAATTAACAAATATCCTTTGATAGCATCAAAATGTAAAATATACCAAATTATATACCTCAAAATCTTTCAAAACAATATACAAATACATTTTAATACAAGACCTGCTTCAAGAAAATCACTTTTCAGAGATTCTGGACAATAGGTTCTCTAAGCTTTTTAAAAGCTGTGAATGGCCCAAAGGAGCTGGCTGCCCTAAAAGTTGAGTTTAAATAAGCCACCCAGTGCACACCCCAACTCCAAGCTGAGCTAATTTAATTGGAACATCAATCCTGTGAGGTTTTCCAATTCCTGATTTTGGTGCTCCCAAAATAGTTTCCTATGAATTACCATTTTCCAACTAAGAGATGCAGAAATCCCCAGTTTCTTTACGAAGCTGACTATTTTAAAACTTGGCCTTTATTAAAGTTTTGAACAAAAGTTCTAATCAAACTACACTTCATTAAATAGCTTACCCCCTACCTTAGAATAAGGAGAACTTTCTTGCAGTGATTAAAACTAACCCTCAGAGCAGTTTTTAATAACTAGACTAAGAAACTGATTTTTTTTCTTTAATAGCAATTTGACAGTTGTAGGCCAACCAATAGCTTTATTCTCTTTTTATCAGCATCATCAGTCTCCCTAGAAATATGTAATTTTTAATAAAAATTTTAAAACATGAGAGTTCCAAAACTGTACAATTACTCCTTGGTCCTATTAGCTTAACAGATAACACCACAGATAAGAGCCACAATCAACTTCAACAGGTTCCCAGAGGCAAGCTCTTGCTTTTTGCTGATTAGCTTCATTCAATTATGTCTTCTTAATTGTTCATGTGTTAAAAATCATTAAATGAAAAATAATATTGCTTTCCTGTGGGTAGGCACTTGAGATTTGAAAAATAGCCACTTTGTCTCTGCCTTAAAGGCATAAGTAAGTTAATCTGATGATATCTGGAAAAGCTCAATAGATCTTTGTAGATAGTCCTGCCCCAAGAAGAGAAAAGAAAATTAATAAAATTGATTGCTAAATCAAGTTAGAAACAAAATTACTTCCAGTTTTTCCTTTAAGGCTAATTTTCAGGAAAATTAGACTCAGTTGTATAGCATTTGATTGTGCTTACACACATCATATAATTTTTATTTTTAAAAAATGAGCAGTTATTGCTATTCCATTACAGATTGTCAGGGTAGGCATAGAGGAGGAATAGATCTTTAAAATTTCCTGAAAATAGATTTTGACAGGTTAAAAAAATGTGTCACACACTTCTATTTGTTTACGAACTATTCTAAGAGTGAGGAAAGTAAAGTTCATCCATTTAAAATAGATTCAGTAAGTTACTTCTATGTTCCAGGCCTTGTGCTAGCTAATGAGGACACAGCAGTTCCTGGCTTCAAGAGATTTATAGTCTGCTAGACAAGAAATAATAATCCAAAAGCTAACATACATTGACTATTTACTAAGTATCTGCCAAGTGTTTGTAGTATTTGCCAAGTATTTGCCAAGTGTTTATATCACCTTACTCAATCCTTTTAGCAATTATATACTACAGACTGCATTATGTTTTATGTTATAGGTAAACTGAGGCTTAGAAAGATTATGTTGCTTCTTGATTTCACATAACTAGTAAATGCTAAAGTTTAGATTTAAACACAATCTGACTTTATAGTATGAGCTCCTAACTACAGGTTGTCCTCAATTTGCACAGTTCCCATATACACAGTTAACATGATTTAGTAAAATTACACCAGCTACCAAAAACATCGTTCAAATTTCAGTTACCACAGTATATTAACTTTGAGTAATTACATAATTGAAAACTTTGTTCCTTGCTTTTTAGTCCAAAATTATTTTGTAAATAATAGATATGCCTCATGATTAATGATAAATCATATTACTTTTTTCAAAGTCTATCAATAATTGATCACTACATATTTATTATTTAGTTAATGCAGACAGAAAAGTGTGCAGTTATGTTGTCTCCTTGTTTTCCATTGATAAACCAAGTGCTGTTTCTCAAAAATGAATAATTTAAAAAATTGGACAGAAAAAATGAAAGTACAACCAAAAATAACCAATAAATGAGAATGAAGAAAGTAAAATTTGAGTTGAAGGCAAATGGAGCTACAGGGGAAATCCCTGAATGTGGAAATATTGACATTTCTGCCATCTTAGAGGCTCCAGATTTGCTGCCAGATCAACTTAGTGAAGAGAAATTTATCAACACAAATTAAGAAAGTGGTTGTGATGAAAAGAATGAAGGTGTACCAGGATAGGAGATGCCAACAAAAACCCAAGCACAAATAAAAACTTTTACATTAAAGGAACTCACAGAGATACTTTACAATACGGAAAGCATCAAAGGATAAAGTATTGAAAACTGATCCCAACTGAAGATTACGACAACTTGTAAAAGGCATAACTAAGAAGAAAGCAATCACTATTAAACTATTCTTCAAACAGTTTTAACAAACAAATAAACACTTTAATCAAAAGAGGTAATCAGCCAGCAAACATGAAAGTGTAGCAATGAAATGAATAATACTGTTAATGCTGGAAGTAAAATTTGCATTGGATGTAAATAGAGTTATAGAAAGACATAACTTTAATTCTTTAATCTTCAGTGTAAATTACAGTGTAATAAAGATAAGTTGTATTATTTTTTATGTTCCTATAATATACAACTAACCTTAAAGGAGTTCTTACAGTTTTGAGAAAAATGATAAAGGTCACAGAATAATTATAATTTTCCCCCTTGACTATTGAGAACACTTTGCAGGATTTTAACTTACATTATCATTTTTATGATTTCACACTGCCATGCAAAGTGAAAATTGCTTGTACTAATTAATTATCTGTTTGTTTATAGTGAAAGACAGCATAGTAGCAGTAGAAAAATGCTTAAGAGAGAACAACACTAAATAATTTTAAGATAGTATTTTTAATATATATGATTCTGCATCATCTTGATTAAAATAATTATGGAACAAGCATGCCAACTGGTGATACAATTATTGTCAATAAAAGTAATGGCAATATATTTATTGGTCAATTCAAAAATTTTTGCAATGTGTTTGATAGGGTTACATTTTTCACTTACATAATTAAAGCTACCTTACCAGTATTTTTGTGATCACACATTAAAACACAAATTTTCATATTAATTTCCATAAGTCATGTAGGAGTTTTCTGTAACACAGAAGTTTAAAACCATGTGAAAATTTGTCAAGAAAATATATATTCCTGTCTTTAAGAATCAGTGATATGTATTTTGATGGGGATTGTGTTGAATCTATAAAACACTTTGGGCAGTATATATATTTTAACTCTAGGAAAAATAATTCTATGCTTTATTTGGAACCAGAAAAGAGCCTGAATGGCCAAAGCAATCTTAAACAAAAAGTACAATTCTGGAGGCATCACAGTACCAGGCTTCAAAATATACTACAAGATTATAGTAACCAAAACAGTATGGATTGGCACAAAAATGGAGACATAGACCAATTGAACAGAATAGAGAACCCACCTATAAAATCATCCACATATAGCCAATTGATCTTTGACAAAATGGAGAACAGTATACACTGGGGAAAAGTATTCCTATTTAATAAATGGTGCTGGGAAAATTGGATAGCACATGCGGAAAAATGATACAGGATCCTTATCTCTCACCACTCACAAAAATTAATTCAAGAAGGATAAAGGACTTAAATATAAGATATCAATCCATAAAACTTCTAGAAAAATATGTTGGAAATACTCTTATAAATATCAGCTTAGGTGAAGAATTTATAAAGAAGACCCCAAAGGCAATCATAGCAATAACAAAAATAAATAAATGGAACTTAAATTAAAACACTTCTGCACAGCCAAGGAAATAATTAACAAAGTCAATAGACAACCTACAGAATTGGAGAAAATACTTGCAAGCTATACATCCGATAATGGGATAATAACCAGAAACAAAGAACTCAAGCAAACCAGCAAGAACAAAGCAAACAACCCCATTAAAGTGGGCAAAAGACTTGAACAGGTTTTCAAGAGAAGATAGACAAGTGAACAATAAATGTATGAAAAAATGCTCAGTGTCACTAATCATCAAGGAAATGCAAATCAAAACCACAATGAGATATCACCTTATCTGAATCAGAATGTCTTTTACTGAAAAATCCAAAAACAGTAGATGCTGGCATTGATGCAGAGAGAAAGGAATGCTTATACGCTGTTGGTGGGAGTGCAAATTAGTAAAACCTCTATGGAAAACAGTATGGAGATTTCTCAAAGAACTAAAAGTAAACCTACCATTTGACCCATCAACCCCACTACCGGGTATTTAGCAAAGGATATGAAGTCATTTTATCAAAAAGGCACCTGCACCTGAATATTTATTACAACACAATTCACAATTTCAAAGATCTAGAATCAACCCAAATGCCCATCAATTCATGAGTGGATTAACCAAATGTGGTGTATGTATAACATAGAATACTACTTAGCCATGAAGAAGGTTGGCCTAATGCCTTTTGCAACAATTTGGATGGAAGTTATCACAAGAATGGAAAAACAAACACCACATGTATTCACTATTAAATTGAAACTAACTGATGAGCACACATGACAGGGAAGTAAATCTCAAAGGAAATCAAGCAGGGTGATAAGGGAGGAGGGGATGGGTGAAAACCTACATAGAGGGTACGATGAACACTATCTGGGTGACAGCACACTTTTAACCCTGACTTGAGCATTACAAAAACCATCTATGTAACCAAAAACATTTGTACCCCCATAATATTTTTTAAAAACTTTTTATAGTCTGTTAGCCATTCCACAATGTATATGTTTCAAAACATCACATATGAGATAACTATATATAATTTTATCTGTCAATTTAATAAATAAAATAAAAATTGTAAAAAAAATCTTCTTTGGAGAAGAGAATTGTTGTTTAATAGGTGGACACATAGGTACTACAGTAATAGGGTATTGGGGGGGGAAGGGAGAGGGAGCGGGTATATACATACATAATGAGTGACATGTGCACCATCTGAGGGATGGTCATGCTGGAAACTCAGACTTGTGGGGGGAGGGGGAGAAAGGGCATTTATTGAAACCTTAAAATCTGTACCCCCATAATATGCTAAAATAAAAAAAAAACTTAAAAAAAAATAGTGGAAGGAAATGGTGATATTATAATCTTTGAATATTTTCAAATGTTTCTTAAGAGTTTGAGAAAATAATCAAATTTTTGTCAATTTTGTTCTTGATATTTCCCAGAGATAGTGAATATAAATTTTTGAATAGTTTATAGTACTGTCCCAAATGATCCCACTTTCCATTTTTTTATGATTTCATTTCCTAGTACTCTACCCTTCATTGACTCTACTCTAGTCACGCTTACTGTTTTCATCTTCATCAAACACTTCAACATTCTGAAACCTTTACATTGCTGTTCCATCCCCCTAGAACTTTCTTTAGAAATCAAAGTAGATAATTTCTTCACCTCTTTCAAGCTGGTACTTAATCATCTCCTTCTCAAGGAGATATAGCTGATAATCTGTACTCAATGCTCCAATTTCCCCTATATTTTCTCCCAATCCTCATTGGTCTTTCTGTTTTGTTTTACCCATAGTACCTATTACCTTTCAGCACATTATATAATTATTTATTATATTATATAATTTTATATTTTTATAATTACATAATTATATACATCATATAATTATATATTTGTTTATTAACTCATGTGTTACTTCCATTGCTTATTTTCTATGTATCTCTATGGAATGTAGACTCTAAAAGTACAGACTTTTTTGTTTGTTATTATCAGATATTCCAAGATTACAGAAAAATCTCTGGCATATAGCAAACATTCAGTAAGTATGAATGAAGCAGTATCCCTTTGAGATGAGGTTCTTGGTGTTGGAATAATACATATACCATGGCAATGAGCATTTATCATTATCTTAGTTGATAGTAGTTATATTTTCCCAGACAATCTGAATAGTCTCAAAACATAAAGGGCTGACAATTACTTTCCTGTTATTATTTGTTTCCAAATGAAAGTGTTATTAAGCATTATGTTAATATCTTATTATATTTAGTGTAGTTTTAAAAACATCAAATACCTTTGTCTATTCTGTTTGAGTGCCACACAACAAGAAAGTGTTATCATATCTACAGTATAAGTAGAAAAATCCAGGCAGAAAGAACACAGTTGATTCACTGAAAGTGACATAACTCAGAAGTGATAGAATCCTAAGATGAAATACATTTGTGTGACTGCAGAACTTGGTCTGATTCCATCATGTTTCACTGACTGTCAGGTTTGCTGTATTAGTACAAAAATTACTTCCTCCTTAAATTAGGTGTTCTGGATGACTTTGGTAAATTTCTGGGTTCCATCATTTATTATCTCTAACAAAAAAGATAATTTAGAGTATAGAGATTTACACATATTCAGGGCCAACATTGAAAAACTGGCTTAAATATTTCTGGCAGCCAAGTATCATCTTTGGAGAATTATCTTTCCCAAGAAAGTTAGTTAGATGTGCTATAATATTGGCAGTGAAAACCAGCACAACATTAGACGCTGTATGATTCTGGGTAAGCCATATTTCCTTGTCTGTTAAAGATCAGCTAACAATCCTAACCTGTTAAAGGCAGAGAGAAAAAAAGCACAACAAAACTTGCTTTGCCTACCTGAAGGGATTTTTCTAAGAATCAGTTGTGAAATTTGTGTGAAAGCACATGGCACCCTCTAAAGCCATACATTCACATATGACTCCCCCATTTGAGAAAAAAAAAACAGAAAACAAACAAATAAAAACAAAAAACAACACACAAAAAAAATATTTCTCTTACTATCTTATTTGAGAGGGTAGGTAAAAACTCAAAAGAATACTATTTATATGTATACATACCTGGTAAATATTCAATGGCATAACAAGTAGAATTAAAAACATATATCATTGGCAGAGAGAGACATATATATATTTCTACATATATACCTATATACTGGATTCCTCTTTATTTCAGCCTCAGGAGCTAGCCACAAATGCCTATAGTGCCTAGAACCTAGATGGCTAGTGTGGTAAGCGGAGTCATGTCCTACAAAAAGTCCACGGCCTAATTCAGGAAATTGGGAAAATGTTTAAGAACTTCCCAATGAGGAAATTAGCCTGAATTAACTGGGTGGGCCCAATCTCATCACATGAGTCTTGAGTCTTTATTAGTAGTAAACATTTCTTGGTTTCATTCAAGGACAGAGAAGTGACCCTAAAACAATGGTCAGGGAAATGTAACATTGCTGACTTTGATAATGGAGGAAAGAGGCCAGGAGCAAAGGGATGTGGGTGCCCACTAGAAGCTGGAAAGGAAAAACACAAATTCTACTCTAGAGCCTCCAGAAAGAAACATAGCCTTGCCAACACCTTGATTTTAGCCCAGTCAGACCTATGTGAGACATGTGACTTACAGAATGCTAAGAAAATATATTTGTATTGTCTTAAGCCACTAAATTTATGGTAATTTTCTTTTTTTCTTTTTTGAACACAGAGTCTCACTCTTGTTTCCTTGGTTAGAGTGCCGTGGTGTCAGCCTAGCTCACAGCAACCTCACACTCCTGGGCTAAGGCGATCCTCCTGCCTCAGCCTCCCGAGTAGCTGGGACTACAGAATATAGGCATAAGCCACCATGCCCGGCTAATTTTTTTCTATATATTTTTAGTTGGCCAATTAATTTCTTTCTACTTTTAGTGGAGACAGGGTCTTGCTCTTGCTCAGGGTGGACTTGAACTCCTGCGCTCAAATGATGCGCCAGTCTCGGCCTCTCAGAGTGCTAGGATTACAGGCATGAGCCACCGGCCCGGCCGGTAATTTTCTTGATTGAGGATCCTGGGGCAAATTTCCTGATTCTCCATGTACCCTACCTCCTATAAGATAGACTTTGATATTATTAAATATGAAAAAAAATATGAAAGAATGGCATACATGGTATGAGGAGAAAAGAGTGAAAAACATACAAAAATTGCAGATTCCTTATCTCAGGGACCTCTGAATTCCTGGCATATGTTTATTTTTTACACATTATGTCAATTTGTATGCATGCAAATTTATTCTAGTTTCAGGTTAAGAGCAGGAAATAACCTCTGGCCTTAGCACTAGAAATGCCTTGCCATAAAAACACTTCATAATGGACTACAAGATAATGGAGATTTTTGAATTTATATTCTCTTACTGTGTTTATTTGAATAAATATTAGATCATGTAATAAATCAGTAGTAAGTATAAAAAGCTATTGTCTAGAATAAAGAATTCTTGCAGATATTTAAGAATGATGATGGGGAAAAGATTTATTGCCATAAGGCCTACTGTCAGCAGGATGGTGCTAATCATGCTACTTCTGCACTCCCTACGTCTATTTGGAAAACCTTTGCCTATATCATTTTTGTTTTATGAGAAAAAAATATTTTTAACTTGAATTTTTTCTTTTTTGACAAATAATGTAAAAGTGATAGCCCAAGCTCAAAAGAGGAACTGGCACAGCTCTGGCCTCTGAGGAACTTTCTATGTAAACATTTCACTCAAAATAAAAAGAGAAGTCATCAAATAAAATGATGTCATCTGGACAGATATTAGGCTCTACGAAGTCAGGCATTTAAGTTCTCTTAAAAATCCAACTTTTACATTAAGTTAAATTAAGGAGTGTCATGTTTAGTACAGTTCAGTTAAACATAATAATTTCTACAGTTATTTCTCTCAGCACAAGAAGAAAAAAAGGAAAGAGAAATACATTCAATTCCCTAAATAGAAATTTTAAAAGTCAATAATATTTGGAAAATGAAAATGTATTTTGTAGACTCTGTAATCAATCTACAAGATTTATGTGAACAAAATATTATTAGAACCAAGATGAATGATAACCATGTATTATAAGTTTTTGAATAATGTTACCCTAAAAGGTACAATAAAAAATTATTCTATGTGAAACAGAATATTGACTTCAACAATTATTTAAAATCTTGCCACTGAACTCTCAGTATATTCAATATTATTAAGACATTTGGAAAATATAAATGTGCACTTCTCTTTTTGTTCATTTTTAAAAAAATGAAATTGTTTGTTATGTCTGATCCAAAGGCAGGTATTCATTATAATAGTCAAACATCATAAAGTAAATTTCAAATGTTGTATATTCCACATAAATTACTCAGGAGAAACAACAAGTAAGCTCATAAACTTGCACACAGAGAAATATTTCTTTTTTGACAAATAATGTAAAAGTGATAGCTCAAGCTCAAAAGAGGAACTGGCACAGCTCTGGCCTCTGAGGAACTTTCTATGTAAACACTTCACTCCAAATTAAAGGAGAAGAATATTTATTAGACCAAAAAATGTATGTTTAACACATTCTTCTCTAATGTCTCAAGAAAAGGAATTTGTAGCATACTGCTCCATTACCTATGCTTCATAAAGAATGTAGCTATCTAATTTAATTTAGCTGGGAACAGATTTCTTAGCAGCACAATTTGTATTTTGAGAACATCTCTTAAGAATCATAGCTTGTAATCTATGGCAGTTCAATGAAGAATAATCTGTAAACAAAATCTCCATCTATCAACAAAGGCCATTAAAGACCATAAAATAACCCATCCTTGACTGATTAATGCTGCTACTGAAAGGAATTTCAGGCTATTAACATACAGAAAAAATACTGCTGTTGTGGTTGCATTTATTATATAAATCACATACTTACATGTGTTGGTATAAAGCAGTGTTTTCTTAACCAGCTCTCTCCTTCAAAATTAATTTAATAAGACAGTTTGAATAACACTAAATATCTATAGAAAGTAAATAACTTTATCTGCTCCTTAGAGAAAATACATGTATAAGGCAGGGCTATTTATAATGTATTAAAGAGGTAGATATTTGTTTAACACTTCCTATATGTAGTTGAATTATTTTCATTTATTTATGTCATTAAAATAATGTCTCTATATGTTGTAAAAATGAATTTTATTTCTGTTTGTATTTCTTGAAAGTTTCATCAATACTGATGGTGTTTCATGAGTAAAATAGTCACCAAAATTTGTTAGTTATTACCTTTATGTCTACCCTATTCCATCAATTTTGTTGTCACTAATTCCTCCTTTTAGGATATGTGAATAACCTCTCACTGTCACTCCTCTTCCTTGTAGCAGATGTGAATATAGCCTGATCAAGTCACAGCCTTAGAAGGTGAAGAGGCTCTCTGCACTGGGGCAGATGCTGATCCTTTCAATAAATCTCCTCACAAGTACTATGTATGAGCTCTCTCACACCTTAAAAATATTCTGGTTTATATTTTTCCCATGGTTTTAACTCTTGGTCTTGCCTTTAACACTCTTGGGGTCTTAAACATATTTTCTTTAATTTAACTTTTTATTTTTAGTTATTATGTGTAGTTAAGAGTTGTATATATTTATAGGTTATGTGTTATGTTTTGATACAGGCATACAATGTGAATTAATCAAACCAGGATAATTGGAGTGTCCACCACATCAGGTATTTATTATTTCTTTGTGTTAGGAACATTCCAATTCTACTCTTTGAGTTATTTTAAAGTATAACTTAACTTATGGTTAATTACAGTCATTTTGTTGAGCTATCAAATATTGTTTATTCTATCTAACGATATTTTTGTACCCAATAATAGTCCTCCCTTTACCACCCTCTTCCTGCTACCCTTCCTGGCCTCTGGTAACCATCATTCTATTCTTTGTCTTCCTGAGATCATATGAGCAAGAACATGTGAGATGTGTCTTTCAGTGCTTGGCGTATTTCAGTTAACAAAATGTTCTTCAGTGCCATCTGTGTTGTTGCAAATGGCAGGATTTCATTCTTTTTTTGTGGCTATATAATATTGCATTGTGTATATGAACCACAATTTCTTTATCCACAAAAATATTTTTTTATACTGAGAGTTTAGCACAAGGCACTGTCTAAACATTTGACCCATGTTATCTTATTCTGTCTATACCTACCATACAAGACAAGTATGTTTAACCAATTCTGAGGTCACATAGCTAGTAGGTTGAATAGTAGGACTTAAACCCAGGTCTATGTTGATTCTAAAATCTATTTAATTAACTCTATACTTGTCCTATCCTAATTTTCAAGTCTATTTAGCCAAAATATTTCCAGACTTTCCTCTTTCTCTCCTTATTAAATATTTTGGCTTAGCTTAATTAATCTTTATAATTTTTAGTTTTGTTCTCCTAATATAGATCTGTTTTGTTATACTAGGTTTCTATAATAATAAAAATAAAAAGAGAGTAGAATCCGAAAAGAAGGCATTCTAAAGAGGAGTTAGTTTGAAGAGAATAGCTTAAAGGATTAGCTTCTCTGTATCTGAAGTCATTAAATGGCAAAGAAATGAAAAATATATATTCTAGGACAATACATCTGCTGGTAGTACTTGAGAAATACATGTAAATGAGGTTTGTTTGTTTTTGTCTTTCTTCCTTTGCTTTATTTTGTTTCATTTTCCTTATTTATTTCTATTTTTTTTTGTCACTGCTATTTGATTCATTTAATAGTATCATTGCTCCAGGATAGGACAACATTGATCCATGACTTTTACAGATCTTTGTAAATATCATTTTATTAAAACATTTAAATGGGCTAAATACCACAGATGTGGGACATAGTTGACTACAGAAAAGGATAGTATACAAAATTCAAAAGAAAATAAACATACTATATGTTTTCTCTTACTATAGAAGAAATGAGATTTTTAAAAATTATTTGTGATTCCCATTTTGAATATTTATCATTCTCTGTGCTAACACTCATTTTCCTCCTAAGTCATGTGTCTTTAAACACTATGGAGTTCTCTTGGAAACAATAACAAAGAAGTACTGATATATATCAAGAATATTGATGTTTTTAGGTTTTTTTTTAAAAAAAACTAGATAATTTAAGTTAATGGAATGAGAGTTACTGAAACAGGAACAAAGAACACAGAAGCACTTAAAAGTATCACCTCTGATTCCTCTAGAATTCTGTTAGCATGGACTGTAAAAATCCTCTTGAAAATTAAAATGCCCACTAGATACTTCAGTTTATTCATACCTAGAGATAATTATTTTGTTCAGATAATTAGATCAATATCTGATTCTGTAAGCTGAGATAATGGCCCACTAGCCAATATGGAACACATATGTCAATGAGAACAGAATTCAAAGGGTCTAGGGACTCTAGGCCCTTTTGCACAGTGGCAGAACATATGAGACATCTAGATATCTAGAAAGACAATGAATTAAACATGGCAGAGCAACTAAATACAGCTTCCATTACTCCAAGCATCTTAGAGGCAGTGCAGGCATTTCAGCCAAAGCAGAAGTTTAGTGAACAGCCTGCTAAACCAGCATCTTAAGCATCCTATATTGCTCATCAGTCTCCCAAGTCAGTCTTCCTGGTTTAGTCATATTCCTACTTATTTTGTCTTCAAAACTTTCTCCAAGTTGGAAAAGGAAAGAAAGAAAAAAGGAAGAAATTGTATGGTTGATTAATATCCCTTCTTTACAGTTGTTCCTCTTTTAAAGTATTCTATTATTCAAAGAGTGTAGGTAAATTAACAAACACAAAAACAAACACAAGGAAAATTAATAAATAATAAGGTCCAGCATCCTTTATTAAGTATATAGGTCTTAGAACCTTCTGGTTATTTCTAAACAGTAGTTCTAGTGGCCTTGGCAGAGTAGAAACATAGCAAATAACAGAGATGGAGAATTATGTAATCCCCAAAATAAAAGAGACAAAACAATAAAATAAAATGAGCAAATGAAATAAAATCAGAAAGCCTCAGCCTAACAAAAATGCTTACCTTGTGAAGGTCTTTGTGTATCATGAAATAAGGGATATATTCCTAAAGCTTTATACAAATATATTTATAAGATAAATTGAATTAACAATTGGTAATACAAAGAGTGGCATGAAAAGGAAAAGTACTTCAACTCAGCTATTGACTAACATAAAACTCCATTACCAACAGGAAAATTTTGTCTTTGCATTATTAAATTTCTAACAATTGTTTTTCCTTTAAATAAAATGACCAATTTCTAATAATCTACAGTAATTTTGGATCTAGTTGGGTTGGTCACATAAATGAATACCTTCTTATAGATATATCCAGCAAAGTCAAGATGTCAATCTTTAGAAAAATCATAATTAAAAAGTTTGAGGCCAGGTTCAGTGGCTCACACCTTTATCCTAGCACTTTGGGAAGACTAGGTGAGAGGATCAGTTGAGGCCAGGAGTTTGAGACCAGCCTGAGTAACACAATGCGACCTCATTTCTACACACATAGAAACACACACACACACAGAAACACACACACACACACACACACACAATGAGCTGGGCATGGTGGCACATGCCTATAAGTCCCAGCTTCTTGGGAGGCTAAGGTAGGAGGATCTCTTAAGCCCAGCAGCTTGAGATTTCAGTGAGCCATGAAGATGCCACTAAACTCTACACGGAGTAACAGAGAGAGACTCTATCATAAAATAAAATAAAATAAAATAAAATAAAATAAAATAAAATAAAATAAAATAAAATAAATCAGTCAATAAATAAAAATTAAAAGTTTGAAAAACAAACAGCAAACTATATTGTTTGTGGCTCTTTTCATGTTCTAGCCTATGAGATAAAATATTGCCTTTGACTTATTCAAATGAGGTAAATAAAACTGATTGTGGAAATATATGTTAATAATATGTCTTGCGTGATCCAACAGTTGGGCGACAGTTATATTGAAATGGGACATAAAGCATTAATCTATATAGCATAAAAACTTGTTTGATATGTTCCATGAGTTCCAAGTTTATTATAGCCTCTAATCAGATTTACTTTGCAACGTCTATCTTAATATTTATGGTTTCAATGCTTTTAAAATTCATTTTAAGCAATAGCATGAATGGATGAACACATCATGCTACACAATAAAATATGAAACTCTAGTTCTTTGTAACTTAAAAGAGAGCAGGAGATTTTGTCTAATTCATTGCTTTACCCTTAGTAATTACAATAATCCTGGTCATACATATGAATTGAATAAACTAATGAGGAAAATATATTTATTTATTCTTTAAAATATTGATTCTATGCAAAATCATTAGATCTGTTTTTTAGATTAAATTTTAATTATGCTAAGCTATTAACAAAGTCACCTGGAGATAATGTTTATTTACTTTTAGTTGCTCCTTTTAAAATGACATCAAATATTTACATCAAAAATCAAATGCATCCATTTAAATCACTTTTAAGCGTCCTATAGTTTTCTCAGTTTCATAAAACCTAGCATTGTTAGATAAAAATGTATTAATACATTTTCATTTAATTATACTTTAAACATGTAATTGGCATACTATGATTTCACATTTTAACATAAGGAAGTCACAACATTTGGGAAAACTAAAGAAATATGGAGAGTTAGACAAAAATACTGGTTTAGGGCTAGAAAAAATATTTGTATTTTTCAATGCTTGTTTTAGGAAAAACATGGCATCATTTTTCCCAAAGCACGCATAATTCAAGAGAAAAAGAAACTTTATCATCCCCTAAAGGCAAGGTTTAAAATACCTAGAGAATGTGAATAGGGAAAAAGAAAGACTATTGCTCAGGCAGTCTATTTTGGTAGAATAACTCAATGACTCACAGAAAATATGATTCACTTTGTGGCATAAGTAATAGAGAAGCATGTTCTATCACAATTTTAGGATGAAATATAAAGCTCCAGTCTCCTCTCCTTTCTCTGTATCTTTCTCTCTCTCTATCATGAATACACACACATACACAAAGTGAGATAGGAGAGGTGAGTGAAATATCGAGTAGAGACTCTGAGAAACGTGATCAAGGTTCTCTGTGTGCATGATGCTTTCTTAAACAATCTGACAAGATAATTAAGCAAATTCATGATAATTTTCATATGTTAGCAGGTTAACAAAGATTAACTAGGATTTAAATGTGAGAGGGTAAACAGAAATTTTATTCTAATCGTGCCCTCAAAAACAAAAACAAAAACAAAAAAAAACAAAGACTAAGAAGTGGCAAATAGTTTGGCTGATTTTTGTGAACTGTCCTATATAAAAAAATCAACAATCCAGATTTACCCTTGAGTTTGTAAGCTCTTCAATCTTGGGTAAGTGTCCATGAGTATTGTATAAATTTGTGCTGCAATGGAGGAAGATAAGGATCTCCAAAACCACTTCAAACTGTAAAATTATACATTCTTTTACAGAAAAGTTAGCTTATTTATTTTCTTAATTTATTTCTAAATTTATTTTATTATTTATCTTTTTCCTCATTGTTTCATTTAATTCTAAGGTAGCTGTTTCTTAATAAAAATAAATATTTCAATTATATGTAAAACAAAGTGGATAGAAAATTATTAGCAAGAGAATTAGTAAGCAATACCTAGCAACATATACACACATAAACATATGTATGTACACATATATGCATTTATTCTATACCTATATGTGTATAATTATAACTATATATTAATACAACAAAAAAATTCTTGAAATACCTCAAGTGTGACAATAAAAATACTGAACCATCAGTATCCTGGAGGTGTTGAGACATCAGAAGACATTTTGAGTTTTATCATCTGTTGTTGGGTCAATTCAAGCATTTCACAACTTCCTGCCAGTACGAAATGTATGCTATTTTACTCCCCTCAAGAATTTTTAAAATATATAATAGATGTGAGAGTAGCTGGAAATTTGAAAGTTTTATTCATTTTAAGTGGTTATTATTAAGGCAATATTGCCTTAAAGGAATTTTGATGGCTTAAAAATTAAGGGTTTTGAATGTCAAGAACTTTATCCTTTTATAAGTTTTAAGCAATTTAAACTTGAATAAATTTCATGATTAAATAACCAACAAAACTATAATTTTACATTACAATTTTACTTACACTATCTGACCTAACTATTAAAGCTTTAAACATAATAAGCATGGATGAAGTGCTCTGTCCCACAAATGAATGTCTTGTCAGAGTGCTATTGTCATTCCTCAACCTTACCCTTGTATTGTCCTGACTTCTCCTATGCCTGTCCACGGAAATCCCCAGCATGAGACAAAGTCCCACTGAAGAATTATCTATAAAGAACAAGAGTTTGGAATCAAAGAGCCTGCCTTTCCACTCTGGGCTCTTCTAGCTCCTACATCTTCCTTGAATCTATACTTTCTCCTCAGTGAAGGAGAAATAATAGTGTCTACCTAAGTATTGCAGTGGGGATCAAATGAGATAATGTGCAGAATTTTCTTAGTCTAATGCCTAACATGTGATTAGTACTCAGTAAATGGTTGTTGTTTTTGCTATTGCTCTCTTGGGCTTGGATTTTAAATTGCTCATTTTTCTTGGGTGCTGGACATGTATTTATTCTTCACACAGTTTTCTAAATGATTCATCATGCTTTTTAAAGTTAAAGATAAAAGTATACAGGAAGGTGGCTATTATCTAAAAGAATAAACATATCTTAGATGAGTAAATATATAATGTGAATTAACTGATAATAAACATGCTCTAGGTACATGGTAAAGTGATACGAATTGAGTGAATACAATACAAAATGGGAGGGATGATTTCTATTGGTAGCCTTAAGGTAGAGCATGTTAGTACATGAAATAATTCTTCTGTACTAGATACAATGTTCCATGTAGAATTATATTCAATAGGTTTTTTTTTTAATTCTGTGTTTTTTAACTAAAAAGAAATACATAGAAATTATGGAATGGGGCAAAGAATAGAAGAAATAGAACATTCAAAAGACAATCTAACAGGTATGCAACAGATTGAGAAATAAGACCAAGCAAATAATGAAATAATTAGAATTATGCAATGTATAATGTTGATAAAAATTGTAAAAAAACAGTGATACTAATCAATGAAACACACATACATACAGCTATTGTAAGGCAAGTAGTTCCAAGTTAGCTTGGTACTTGGGACGCAGAGATGAATAAGACATCATCTGTCTCTGGATAAAAAACATCATAGATTTTCATTCCAGTGAGAGAGAAAAAGCATGTAAGCCAGGAATTACAAAATGAGACACATGCAAGTAACAAAATGTTTGAAACATTTCAGATTCATAAACTAAATACATAAAATATTATTCCTTTCACAAAAAATTCTCTCCTTCATTTATCTTGAAATATGCAGCTTTTATGTCAAATTTTGTGGTCTATGATATTTTTTATAGAAACATGAGTATAGAGAGAAGTTACTCAGTAATAGAAAAATATTCCCAATGAAAAATGGCCATGGATATTTAATCTCAATGTCAGTGAGATAACAGGGAGTGGTACAGATACTGGTAAAATAAAAATATCACACTCTGTTTAAAGCAGGTGAATTCTACACAGAATTGTCATATACAACAGCAGATTCAGCACTATGAAATTATCTCATATATTTTAAGAGTAGAAATCAAACTAAATATTTCGACCTACAAAGCTTTTAATGATTGGTTCAATTCAAAAACAATGAATTAAAAAAAAAAAAACTTTAAAATAAGGTAAAATATAGAAAACAAAAGGCAAATTCAAAACTCTGTCCGTGGCTGTAATCAACTTTCAGGTTTCCAGTGTTTGATCCTAAATTAAAGGGATTATTATACAAAAGGGAAGCATGAATAATTTTGTGGAAATTACAGAAAGTTTGAAAGTACAGAATAAACCCTAAAGAAAAAGTAACTCTCCTTAGATGTTCTTTCCAAAATTCAGTCATAAATAAAGACAATATTCCTAGACAGATGAAATAACTTTCAATTAGTGAAATCATAAAATCACTTTCCTGGAGACCTTAATTTTGATCTGTTTGGGATTATTTGAATGGAGTCTTTTCAAGTGTGTCCTCTTTGCAATACTGGAATCACCTGATATGTTTGTTAAAATGCATACTGTAGACTGTAGATCTTTCCAGATTTATAAAATCAAATATTTTTGGTTGGGTACCGAAATCTGAATTTTAAAAAAAGTACCTCTAATGAATTTTAATACAAAGTAATTGTTAAGAATTATATCATTATATCACTGGACTCACAGCCACCAAGGACACTTGTTTAGTCAGAGACTGAGTCCCTCTTAGAATGACAGGAACTTTGGGACTGAAACCAAGAGACCAGTGTTTACAAGTTTAACTAGGTGATATTAATTTGTGTTCAGATGCATGGAGGATACATTTTATACCATTAAACTCTTCAATTTCATTTCTAAATTTTCTTGGATGCCCATTTTTGCTAATAAAATTGATTTGAAAGTATATCACTTCTTTGTAAAATGGTGTTTCTAGTCCTAGACTTGTTTAAATTCATCATAAAAAAAGAAAACCTAGTTCATAAGCAATACATCATTATAGAACATTGATGTTTATATAAATTTCATTGCATCTTTAAAAACATGAATATTTGATAAAACAAATTACCTAAGAGTACTGCTAAGATTTTCCAGTGGGATGGTAGCCACTGAGCAATTAATGTACAAAATTTTAGGTCTTCAAGATATAATATATAGTACTTTCTTAATTGCCTAAGCTATCTGTGAATCTGTCTTTGAATAATAGTAAAATTGTGTTTTAGAAGCAATCTTACTCAGAAATAAATCATATTAACATAAGGTAGGTAGAGCATACAGTTTTACTATATATATGGAAAATGGGTACATCATTGGGTCTTTCATATAGTTAAAATTTTTGTGATCAGGGAACCTGGACTACATCTGAGTGAGAAAATGAGAAATTAAAAATCTATAGCATTGATGAACAACACACTATATGACATTACTTGCCATTATTATATGATATATAGAGCAGGATTTTTAAAGAAATAAAGAATAATACAAATAGAAGAAGAAAGAAGAGTATGAAGAGTGGAAGAAGCTCCATAGATCATCCAAATAATCATCTGAAATGAGAGTTTTCAGCCCAATTATATCATTTAATTTTCAGAAAGTATAAGAAGATTGAGGGTTCTTCTATGTGTGCTATTTCCCAGTTTAATATGTTCTAAAGTTCTTCTGTCATTTAAGTGTGGTATGAGAAGAGGTAGCATAAATTTGGATGCCTCTAGCTTTCAATAGGCAAATTATGTAGATTAACTTAAATAGATGACTATTTGAAGTTGAAATGCATCCATAACATTCTTCCTAAAGTGATACTTAGACTATTACAAAAGCTATATTAAGTTTACCCCCTTCCTCAATTGATATGTTTTTCATATACAGATAGTCATGGCCTACTAGTGTCATGCTGGAACATACATTGTGAGGTAGAACAAGGAAAATGTTTCAAGTAAACTCATTCTTAATAGTGATGAATGATTGTGAAGCTATGTTTTATCAACAAGATTGCTGTGAGCACCAAATGAGAACATGCAAGTAGATTTGACTAGCATAAAGTTTACCACAGAGTAAGAATTTAACAAATGTGAATTATTATCATTATTATGATGATTATCATTATCATTTAATTTGTAATTCCAGCACGTAAATAGACACATACATTCTAATAACATATATTTGTATTATCTACTTGAGTGTATGCATGTGTGTGTATATGATTATGTGTGCATACCAATGTGGGCTAGGTGAAATAATGAGTTGCTACATGTTATCTATTTCTACCATTAGAGTAAATTAATGATACTGAAATATCATTAAAGTAGTATATGCCTTAACAAAATTAAAACAAAAATATTTTAGTGTCAAAATAACCTCACTATAAAGCAAAATACAGAGGTGGCTATACCTGGAAACATCAACAGCATGTTATTCTATATGAAAAATATAGAACTGTAGGCAAGAGGGTATTCCAGGAGGATATCAAAGTATCAAATGGATGTTTCTACTAAAAGGAGATATTTAATATTTTTTAAAAACTTTCCATCCATGCTGCTAATTATTACTATTACTATTTTTTAATGAAATGTTTCCTTTTGCATAAAAAAAGAAACCCAAACACCCATCTTCAATATCAATAGTTAAGAGACTGGAAAAAGTTTACATTTCATGTAACAGGTTTAATACAATTTAAAAAAATGAAATGCTAAAGAAATGACAATTAATTTTAAGCCCTCTCGTGAGGAAACAACTGAGGATACTAATTTGGGCCCTACCTTCTCAGAATCTAAATTGAAAGAGATTTAAAATAATAAGTCATCAACTCCCTTGCATGGCAGACTATGATAACATTTATTAATTAGGATGAAAAACTTTAAATAATTTAAAGGAAGAAGGGTTGATAATTTATTGATTGGGGTAAGAGAGAAAATGACAAGAGAAACAGGGATAGTATCATAGCAGCATCAAAATAAGTCTTGAAGACCGAGGGAAGAATTTAATACTATTATTACTTGTAGTGAAATTGATGGGAAACACATAGTTTTCCCCTTAGGTTTCCTTTCTTAGGTACTCTTGCAATGTATTGTTCATGTTTTAAGTACTGGGAGTGGGAAAAGGTGAAGGGCAGGGATGTTAAGCACAAGGATTGGTCACCACCAAAGGTACTCTAGATAAACATATGATCTAAGTAAACAAAGATGTATTTCTTTTACAAAAGTGACTTCAAGACAAGTATTTAGCTGCCCCATGATCACTATATTCCACTTCTAACTGGGTTATTGTCTTTAATTTGTGAGGCTGCCACACTTAAGTTTTTCTTACCTTGAAATTCTGGAACCATGACAGTGTGGACAGATTTTATAGTGTTCTTCTACTTCCTATTCTTCTAAAGTTCTTAATTTGTATTCTTCTAAAGATGTGACTGGGCTTCTAAAAGTAGTTTCATTGCTTGTGTCATCTAGAACAGGAGTTGGTAAACTATGACCCATAGGACAAATTTAGCTCGCCATTTGTTTTTTTTATGGCTGACAGGATAAAAATAGTTTTTACATTTTTAAATAGTTGGGTAAAAGTCAAAGACTTAGTATTTCTTTACATAGAAAATGATACAAAATTCAAATTTTAATGTCCATAATCTTGCTAGTTCCTTTAAATATTGTTGATGGTTTTCATGCTGCAATGGCAGAATTAAGCTGTTGCAACAGAGACCATCTGCCCAACAAAGCCTAAAATATTTACTTCAATCTTTACAGAAAATATTTGCTGACCTAGGCTCAAGAATATTATTTTGGATATGCATAAATTTTTATATACTTTCAGGAAAATCATATTGTAAATCTATGATATAATTGTATAGTAATGGAAAAGTTATCTAGGCAAAGTTTGATGAAATATTCACCTTACTACTTTACAATCACAAACATCATATAAAAAACTGATATAATGGATTTAATATATTAAGTGTGAACTAAAGTGATAAAAAGATTCTGATGTTTCCAGCCTTATAAATAAAACTGAGCTTCAATGAAGCTTTTGGGGAAATTGATCATGTAAGACAAATTATAGGTGCTGGTTTCTAAACCCAACTACTTTTATTCTTTGCTGAAGGTCAAGGGTATGGAATATGCCAGTGCATTCTATCATGCTTTTCTAAAATACTTTTAAATATCTAGTACTAATTTTATTTAACAAATAAGAATAAAAATATCCAATCTCCTAATGGAGAAAAAATAGATCTTTTCTAGGGGGAACACCCAAGTAGCAGGCTAAGTAAATTCTGTTCCCTAAGGTCTACTGTGTAGGTGGAGAAAATTATTTTTCGTTTAAAATTATACAATTGCAGTTCATTTTAAGTAAGTCGTGTGGACATAAATCTGATTCACTCATAAATGTAAAATTTGGTTGTAATTATTTGCTTACCCGAAGCAAGTTTCATCTAAAATGAATTAATGCTGGGATTCTTTTATTTCAGTTAAATGAACATCTATTGATTAGTGACCTTCCAAAACCCTGTGCTAGCAGCAATAATTACTATTATCAATAAAATGTACCCTATAATGCATATTAAATGGTTCAATTTATTAAATATGATGGTCTCTGCATACCTCTTCAAGATTATTTTGCAAGAAAAGTTTGCCTTGAGTGAGAAAGTAAAGATGACATGTGCAAACACTAAGTTTACCCAAACTTCACCAAATATGAGATTCATAGAAGGCCGATTGTTCTGAATTCTCTCACCCTCTTAAAATCTGACATTTTAAACAGTAACTTAACCTACTTTATTCAGACAATAAAAAATATTCAATATGTTCCCTTTTTTCTGCCTCTGAATATCCAGTCCCTACCCATGTTTCCCATTTTTAATGTAAAATAAGAATCTTTTTTAAAAAATTAGAAATACACTTGTTCAGCATTGTTTTTACTTCCAAACTCCTTATCATTTTCCCTGAAATCCCAGTCTTTTCTGCCATAATCTCATCCTTCACTGTAATCATAGATGATTAAACAGAGTGTGACATAGACAATTTAATGAATGCTAAAATGTTGGTGTGGCGAGGAAAAAGAAGGGAAGGAATTTTATTTGTGAAAGGGAAAAAAAAAAAAAAAAAAAAAAAAAAAAAAAAACAGGACATTTGATATGGATACAGCCAAGAAGAGAAATTAGAGAAAGTGAGTGGTTGACAGTATCGAATGTTATAAGGCATGAAAAAAAAAGAGGTATTGTTTTTCAAATAGCAAAAGGGGAATCATTTTTAACTTTGGAAATTAGAGTTATTACTGAAGGATGGAAATCTAAGTTTTCCAATGTGGTTTTCTTTGTTTATTAAATCAGTGTTGCTTCTCATAAGGTAGATGATGTTGGCTAAGTAAGGATGAGATTCTGTGTAGAGTGGTGGATAATATACTGTAATGAAAAATGAGACAGTATTGGAGAAGCCTCCCTGCTACAGAAAGATAGAGACTACAATTTACATTTGGGAAGGGATGTGTGGAGGTCAAAATCAATGCTGTAAATATGTGGAAGAAATGTATGTGAGTGAGCGTGTTGTGAGCGGAGGCAGTAAGATATAAGAACTTTCTGGCTTTCCCTATCTCTGAAAGAGAAGAACTGTAGCTCCAGGGAAGCTGGGTGCTGGCGAGAAATTTGACTTTGAAAAATGTAATAATTGGTGACAAGACTTAAATTTCATTTTACACAGGTCTTGTGTGATGAGGTATTTTGTCTGGTTTGGTGTCATTTATCCTAATCCTCCTTTCAACTTATTCCTCAAACTACTTTAAATGCTTCTTTTCATTATTCCAACCGTTTTACTGTAAAGTGTCAATGTAATCTGTATATATATTTACCCATTGTAAATCCTTGAGTTAATCCATTGGCAATTTCCTGTATAATACTTCTCATGTCTGTAAAGTCCTTTCTATTTTTATTTTTTAATCACCTAGTGTCTCTCACAACCTCCTCTTTTTTTGTGATCCCTTTCAAAACAGTTTCTTTAAGTCTCCCAAGACTTGATGTGTCTTCCCTACCGCTAGCAGACACATTTTCTTCAAACATCACTTTTTTTTCAAGTTATTTCTTCTATTGAGTGCCTATTTGATTCCCATTACCTCAGAATAAAGTCTAGTCTCATTACCTTAATTATTCACAGTTTGTTTGGTTCAATTGACTTTCCTTTCCATGGCTGATTTTCCATTAGGCTATTCAAGGTAGACTAGTTTCCACCATTGTGTTTATTTCTTGCCCTGAAATCACTGTTTATAGCTTTAGCCATCTAACCAAATGACACCAAATACCAAAGTAAAACTCATGACCCAGATTGTCCATTGGCCTTCTCTGACCCTTCAGGTACCTTGGTGGCAGAAGTTCTATATACTTCCATCTTGTGAAATTAACACAACCAAAATATTTGGTGAATTATGGTTCCTTCTATATATTTCATAAGTACAATTATTATTACTAATAGTAAGATGATATTTTTTACTTTTACTCATTTATTTTATATGATAGTATCTGCTTCATAAAATGTAAGGATTAACTAGATTTTTATAAATAATATGCTTAGGCCCATGCTGAAAAAATATAAGTGCTCTAAAATTATTATTAATCACTATTATTATCTTATTGCTTAATATTTAAAAGGCACAATATTAGGCACTTTATATTTTTATCTTAAGTTTTACATCAACCTTTGAGTTAAAAAGTCTTAGAAAACTGGCCCAGAAATTTAAATATGTGGCTCCAAATCACACATTTTATAAGTAGCAAAGATGTATTTTAAGGCCAGAAATGCCTTGCTCCAAATTCTCTTCATTATTCTATGCCACCATGGTGTCTCTAAAAAAACCTGATATTTACATATTATTTGGTTTATTTGGGGGGGGAATGTTAATAGAACTAAATATTTAGATAAAATTAAACATCTTAATTTTTACAATGAAATTTAAACATTATAATCCTTTAAATTTTGTTGTTTCTATCATTTTGGTAACTTTTTATCATATTATCCTTGCTTCATTAAATAATGTAACCCATACATTCTCTTAGCCATAGTCTAATTCACTAATTCTTTCATAGTTGCAACAGCTATATATAGTTTTTCTAGAATTGTAATAACTGCATTTGTGTATATGTATTTACATATGTATGTGTTAGATATATATAAATGCACACACACTTATACACATACTTATATATGTAATTGTTAGAAGTTATATTCAGTTTAAAAAAAAAAAAAACTTTGCAGGGATGGCCTTTTTAATTGTGTCTTGTTCCTTCCTCAGGATTTCTATTTTTTATTTCACATATGTATTTATTTATTTTATAGCTTTTTCTCTAAGAATCCTGATAACTAGTAAACTTTGAGGCCCAATTCTATTTGTTGGTTTTGTCTACTAATTCACATTTACCTCAAATAAAGTTATTTCTTTTAAAATATTGGAAATACATATTTAGAAAGGGTTTATCTATGGTATTCCTATACATCTGGGTTTAATAGATGCTCTTCCAAAAATATTTTTAATTATTATTTATTTTTTGATTAACACACAATAAATATATATATTTATTATATACAAGATGATGTTTTTATATATGTATACATTGTGGAATGAAACACATAATGGAATCAGCTATTTAACATATCGAGTACCTCACATACTTATTATTTTTGCAGTAAGAATATTTAAATTCTACTCGTCTAGCAATTTTTTAGTATAAAATATATTATTAGCTATAGTCACTATCTTACACCATATGTCTCTTGAACTTATTCCTTCTAACTGAAAGTTTTTACCGTTGACCAACATCTCTCAATACTCACCTAACTCACACCCACTATCCCAGCCCCTGGTAACCACCATTCTATTCTGCTTCTTTGAGTTCAACTTTTTAAGATTCCACATATAAGTGAAATAATATGATATTTGTCTTTCTGTGTCAGACTTATTTCACTTAATATAATGCCCTCCAGGTTCATCCATAATGTCCTCTGGGTTCATTCATATGAACATAAATCTTGAAGGCAGAATTTCCTTTATTTTTAAGGCTGAATAGAATTTCACTTTGTATATTTAGTGCAATTTCTTTATCCATGGATAGATACTTAGGTTGATTTCAAATCCTGGCAATTGTGAATAGTGTTGCAATGAACATGGATTGCAGTTATGTCTTTTGACATAATGATTTCATTTCCTTTGGTTATATACCCAGTAGTGGAATTTCTAGTTCATGTGATAATTCTAGTTTTAATTTTTTGAAGAACTTTCATACTTTTTTCCATAAGGGCTGTACTAAATTACATTCTAACCAATAGTGTACAAGTGTCTCCTTTTCTTCAGATTGCCAACGCTGGTTATCACTTGTCTTTTTGATAATAGATATCCTAATATGTATAAGGTAATATATCAATGACAAAGCAATATTAAGCAAAAACAACAAAGCTGGAGGCATCACATTACCTGATCTCAAAATTTACTACTAAGCTATAGTAATAAAAGTGGTGTGGTACTAGCACAACAACAAATATATAGACCAATAGAGCAGAAGAGAGAACCCAGAAACATATTCAGACATTTATGGTCAACTGATCTTCACCAAAGGTGTCAAAAATACACAGTACAAAAAGGAAGTCTCTTCAATAAATGGGCTTGGGAAAACAGGGTATCAATATGCATAAGAGTGAAATTGGGCTCCAATCTAAACCTACATAAAAAAATCAATTCAAAGTGGATTAAAGATTTAAACATCAGACCTGAAACTTTAAAACTAGTAGAAGAAGACAGAGAAAAAGCTTCAGACATTGATGTATGTATGTGTGTGACACTCCAAAAGCATACTCAACAAAAACAAAATATACAAATGGAATTGTATCAAATTAAAATCTTCTGCACAGCAAAGGAAATAGCAAAGTGAAGAAATAACCTATGCAATGGGAAAGAATATTTGTGAGTCATGCATCTGATAAGTGGTTATATCCAAAATATATAAGGAAACTTCAAATAACTGAATAGCAAGAAAACAAATAACCTGATTAAAAAATGAGCAAAAGACCTAAAATGACATTTCTTTAAAAAAAAAAAAGACATACAAATGTACAAGAAGCATATGTAAAAATGCTCAATATCACTAAACATCAGAGAAATGCAAATTAAAACCAATTATTTATTAGTTTCTCCTAGGTAGGACAGGGTCATCAGGGTCATTACCAACCTTTAACAAGTTTTTTTATTTTTTTTTTATTTTTCATCTACCTTTCAGGCTCCTAAGGTGTAGAGTTAGTATAAGATTGAGAAACAAACCTAATTGCAATATGGCTCATTGTAGTGATATTACAAAGATTTCCCCCACTTCCACCTAGAAGGAAAAATCGTTCTTTATCATGAAATTATTCTGGGTAAATTTTTCTCTTTCCTTTTTTTTTTAATTTCTCTTTTTCCCTTCCTCCCTCCCTTCTCCCTTCCTGTCATCCTCTCTCTCTTGTTCCTTCTCTTCTCCCCTCCCCCTCCCCATTTTCTGTTACCTACCAATCCATCTCTCTTCTCTCTCTCTCTCACTTTCACTCTTGCTCTCATTGTCCATTTCCTGAGTAGATAGCACTCTGATTGTCCCAACTTTTTGTAGTTCTCATATTTAAATCACATTTTATTTGGGTCCAAAGGATGTTTCTCTCCCATATAGTATGCTTAAACAACTATAAAAGCCACAGATGTGGGAATTCTTTCCATCTTTTCAGTGGAAGTGAAGAGAATGGGTAGGTGTATTTCTTTTCCTATTGCAATTGGCAATAGGAGGAAGTTATTTTTCCTGAGAAGATGTCAGGAGCTGAAGGCTAGCATATTAGAGCAAAGTGAAGATAGCCTCCTATTGGCAAGGTCAAGATGGCTCATTTCTTGCGGCCTCCACAGCATATTCTTGGTTAAACACAATCATTTCTCCATTTAGGATACTAGTACTTTGCAAAGATTCATTAATTATGGAAAACTGAGGATTTTTATTTTTAAGAGATTTTTTTGTCTGTTTGCAAGTCAACCTTCATGGGTAATTTTGGTTTTTTGTTTTTTGGTTTTTTGTTTTTTTTTTTTTTTTTTTTGCTTTTGTTTTAGTGGTGATAATACCTAGACAAAAGGAAAAAGAATAAAAGTTGAGCAGAAGAATAATGATAAAGTTCTAGAATTTTAAATAAATTATCTGTCATTTTGGGGAGAAAACTGTCAAAACCTGGCACAGAAATAAATTAATATAAAAGCTTAAAATAAAACACATACAAGTGAAACTCCTTACTGTTTTGTTGTATTATTATATTTCAGTGACATAGAGCAAAACATTTTTGTCAGAATATTTGCTATGTCATTTTTCTCACAGATAATGATTCAGGCACTAAAATCAACTTTGATTAATTATTATTATTTGTACTCAATGCTTGAAATATCATGAAGTATGTCTAAAAATAAAACTAAGAATTTGATGTTTGTGCAGTTTTCTCTCAAAGGAATGACTGAAAATATAAATTAATAGAATTTAAATGAATTGTACTTTTCTTTATGTATTAGAATAAGAGAAACATTTAAGTGATTTAAAATCATATCGGTTTCTTATTTAAGATTCAGGCATTGAGATATTTTTAAACAACCATATTTTTATCTATCCATCAACTTATTTAACACATATTTATTAGCATACTTATGGGTATGCAATTTACCAAACTAGTGAGGTGATGAGAACTAGGCTCATCACCTAGCTAGTTGTAAAAATGGATGTATATGGCCATGTAGGGAATGCCATACAATGCAGACTTAAGAAAAAAGGACAGTCTAAATAGTCATGTCCATGAGGGTACACCAGGAACAAGAATTGAATCCAAGCTGAAGGGTCTACTATACAGGGAAGGCATCAATAAAATAAGCACCCAAGCATCAATCCATGCAGATTGGCTGAAACAGATGGAAAAAAAAATCTTTTTTTTCTTTTTTTTTTTTGCAAAAAGTATTATCTAAAGGTAAACTACCTGGTTGGAGAGTGAATGTCATGCAAAACATTCACATGTTGAAACTAATAAGACTTAGTTATTACTTTCAACGTTTCAATAATCTAGTTGAAGAAAGAGATGAATAATTCAATGTAGTAAGTGTTATGCTGTGTACAATCCATGCTAGGTGCATATAGGAGAGTGAATAACTTTAGAAGGGATAAAGAGGAAGGGAAGTTTCTAGGGAAACATGTCTGAGCTGATACTTCAAGAATGAGTAGGAGCTGCCTGGGTAAGATGATGGAGTAGCTCTACAAAAGATAACAAGGCAAAAAAAAAAAAATGAATGTTCTGTTAGAGTAACTCTAAGTTGTTTGGCATGTTTGCTAAGCAGGTAAAAGTTGCCTAAGTAAGTTTGAATTAGAAGGCAAAATTCCTTATAGAATATTTTATAAGCCAGGCTAAAGAGTTTGGCCATCTTTGAATTACTTTTTTAGTGTGTATTTATTTTTCTGAAAGAATACTCTAGGGAAAATAATGCAAATTTGATAAGGCAGGAGAATTTTATAGTTGTCATTTAGGAGAATGTTCACTGGCAGACTTTAGGATAATATTATAGTTGTCGGAATAACAGAACATGAGGGTATCCACTAATGAAACAGTAAGGTATATGGACAAAGGGATTGATATAATATATAATTAACAGGTAGAGTCAATAGAACTAATGTATACGATGGGTATAAATATATAAGAGGTGATGGAGAGAGAAAATCCAGTTTACTCTACAGAATTTTGGCCTGGACAATTAAATAGAAGGTTAGCAGATAAAAGAGTATGGGAGGAATAATGACTATTTAATTGTAGGCATTAGATTAAATGTCTATAAAAACAAACAATTTCAAATGGCCAAAACCAGAAAGAAATAATTTTACATTTATGAAAACAAATTTACTCAAATCACACAGGTTTTCCATAGATTATCTATCAACTTCTAATGTAGGCCTTCAATTTTGATTATATTTCTTCAATTTTCTGTCATATCTCATTATTTAGTTCCACTTCAAGGAGCTTAAACTATCACCAGAGTGAGTTAATACCATTACTATGCCTTCTATGTAAACAACTGAATTTATAATGATAATATATTACTTCATCGATTATTTACATGTGCATTGAAAGAAAAATTATATAGTAAATAGTTGCTTGAACAACATTTTGTATATTGAATTTTAACATCCCAAAATAATGATGAAAGGGGCATTCATAATATTATTGCAGGCATTTAAGCTACAAAGGGTTAGCATATTTTAGGTTCTTTTGGTTTGCTAGTGACTATCGCATAATTATTACTGGTTTTAACCCATCTATCACAGCCTTATATATATGCTCTATGGGCATTGGGAAATGACTTTTTCTGATCTAAACAATCCATCATTAGCTATACCCACCCTTCAAAGCAAGGCTTTAAGTCTGCATATTTAGGTGATAAAGAGAAAAAAACAAATGGAAGTTTCTCTTGAAGATACATACATACTTTCTTCTTGCACAAATATAAATTAATCTAATAAGAATTCTTCTATTATTCATTTCTTCCATTATTTATTTCTTCTAATCTACCATACAAAGCAGATTAAAAATAAAATCATCATTTTAAATTTTCCTCACTTATACTCCAAAAGGATATATAATAGATCATAGGTAATATATACTTAGCTATCATATACTTTTATTATTATTACTAGTTTTTGTTTAATTAGCAGGGAAAAATCTTGACTCATCTGTTTCCTTGGTGAGAAATAAACAATGCCATATTTTAGGCTCTTAAAACCAAGTTTCTTTTCTCAAGGACAATAAACTGTGTGAGTTGACCCTCATTAGTTAAAATGTAAACCATATTAAAAATCCATTTTCTTAATCAGAATGAAGCTGAGATATTTTGGTTTCCAAACCATTAAAATTTTCATGAACAATTACCTGTAAAACATTTATTCCTGGCATAGTTGATTAATAGTTATGCACTAACAACTATTAATAGGCTCCATTAGCTATGTGCTCTGATATTTGCTGTCACAAACATGAGGAGATTTGGAAATTGTTGATAGTTTAGACATTGACTATATGAAGCAGTATCTCTTAAAATTAAATCACATTAAATCAGTTTGTCATGATCTATTGTACTGATTGCAAGAAGAGAACAAAGGATGCATTTTTGAGACATTTCAAAATCTGTTTAAAAGCCCAAAGAAAATCATACATCTAGATTATAAAAGCCATAAGGTGCATGTTTTGTTCATGTGGAAATCTATTAATTAATTTTATAGTATTTTTTCTCTACAGAGATATTTACACATGTGGTTGGCTACCTAAAACATAATAAATAAATTAATTATAATGCTGCCAGTGAAATTTGGTTTATGCCATCTTTTAAATTGGGGGTTTACAAATGGTGATATAGCACACCTTATATTTTCCTGGTTAGAGCTGGAACCCATACTACTAAGTGAAGTATCCCAAGAATGGAAAAACAAGCACCAGATATATTCTCCAGCAAACTGGTATTAACTGAGTAGCACCTAAGTGGACACATAGGAGCTACAGTAATAGGGTATTGGGCAGGGGGGAGGGGGGAGGGGGGCGGGTATATACATACATAGTGAGTGAGATGTGCACCATCTGGGGGATGGTCATGATGGAGACTCAGACTTTTGGGGGGAGGGGGGGAAATGGGCATTTATTGAAACCTTAAAATCTGTACCCCCATAATATGCCAAAATAAAAAAAATAATTAAAAAAAAAAAAATTTGGGGTTTACAGTGAAAGAACAAAGAAAAGGAGAGTGTGGTGAAAAACTTTGGAATGATTTGTCTAGAGTTTATTTGATATTTTAAAATAATAAATACTAAAATATTGCAAAATGTAAAGCTGCTGATTCCCTTGTATTCCCTGATTCCAAGTTATGAACATTACACAAGTGTCAAAAAGAAACAAAATCAGACATTTGTTAAAAATGAGAAGATAGTTCTTATTCAGATAATTGCCCTCGGGGAGAAAGACCTCAGCATAAACTGGCCTCACCTCTGCTAACACAAAAGGCAGGAGGCTGTTTAAATATTGGCATATGCCAAAAGAAAAGTACTAGAGGACTTTAAGGGGAATGGATAATGTTATTAAGCCACCTGTGCTGGGTAACTGGTGCTAGTCATAGTTAGTTTCCTACTCTCCCACAGAGACTGGGAGACAGGAGCCCAGTCTCTTTTTATGATTAAGTTTCAAAAGGAAGTCTCCTAATTCCTTGAGAAAGATATTCCTTGGTTGTAGATGCATTTCACAGGGACAAAGAAAGGATTTACAATTGCAAGTTTTCTAAAGTAAATGCTGTAAGACAGCAGTCCCCAACCTCTTTGGCACCATGGACAGGTTTCATGGAAGACAATTTTTTCCATGGAGCAGGGAAGGTGGGGAGGATGGTTTCAGTATGATTCAAGTGCATTACATCTATTGTGAAAACTTCTCTGCTAATGACAATCTGTATTTGCAGCCACTCCCCAGTGCTAACATCACCACCTCAGCTCCATCTCAGATCATCAGGCATTAGATTTTCATAAGGAACATGCAATCTAGATCCCTCACGTGTGCAGTTTACAATAGGGTTTGCGCTCTTATGAAAATCTAATGCCACTACTGATCTGACAGGAGGTGGAACTCATGTGGTGAATATAACATGGGGCGTGGCTGTAAATACAGATGAAACGTTGCTGGCTAGCCCACTGCTCATCTCCTGCTGTGTGGCCTGCTTCCTAACATGACCACTGATTGGTTCTGGTCTGCAGCCCTGGGGTTGGAGACCAGAGTTCTAAGAAGAGGGAACTCTGGGTCCCCTAGTCAGGTTTTGGCAGAAACAAACAGTAAATTATTTTGACAACACTGATTTTTCTCAGGCAGGCATTTAAGGGGGCTAGGATTGTTGATCTGGGAATACAACCTTGAGTTGTTGAAAGTTATGCTAGTGTTTCCTCAAGTTTCTTAGTGTGGGCATTACACAAAATTATTTGTGCTAACGAATCTGCAGTTCTCATATGCCAAAGTTAAATTTTATTTGAGAAGAGGGCTCTGAGTCAGTTAAGTAGTTAAAAGGAAAAAAAAAAGTGGAGAAGGGGGCTGGCTCAAAGAAGCATATTAAAATCTACTTAATGAGAGTGTCTTTGTCACAAGAAACTAATAATGATAATCCATATCTGTGGGCTATTATATGTCATGCACTGTGCGAGCAGTTTACAGAATCATCTCATGTACTTCTCACCCTGCCCCTCTGAGGAATATACTAGAAAAACTGCCTTTACTGGAAATAGGGTAACAGGCTAAGATAAGCTAAGTAAGGACTAAATAACTTTTGATGAATTAATATTGTCCTCATTTCTTTAAACTGTATTTTTATAAAATAGTTATATATAGCAACCAAAGAAACTGAAGTAGAAGCTCCAAGAAGCTGAATGTGTGGGCAAAGCAAAGAATGACTGGACACACAGTATCCACTAAGAGTTACTGTGTGTGAGAAGGAGCAGGAGGATGTGGTCCTCCTATTGACATTCTTCTCACATGAACTACATATTAACCTATTCCTTGATTTTTTTAAGGTTTCTAGAGATTTCTCAACTATATCTTTCATTCAGTGATTTTCCCTCTAATCTTATTGTCTATAAAATCATACAAATCCTCTTTTCACAAATCTTTTTATTGAATTTATTTTTATAGGTCTTTACTTAAAAGCTGCAGGGAAGTAGACAAATGTTAAACTTTATGATACCTAGGAAATAATGTTACAGGAATCTTAGAAGTCATGCTAGTAATTGGCCTAAATTTAAGTGTAAATTGGAATAGGTATGGACAATTACATGATTCTTTCATTCTGCCATCAGTTATAGTAGAGTACTCATGATGCATGAAGTGCCTCTCATGTGCCAAACACTGCACTGGGTACAGAAGATTGAGCAAATATGACATGGTTCCTGAACTCCAGGTGATCAGTATCTAAGACACTGGTTATAGCTGAAAATGGTGAGAATCTTAGACTGACATTAAATAGATTCATTAGATACAATGGGGCATAATCCTTGCTCTTATCAAAACTCCCATCTCAGTTCTTTACTCTTTACTTCCATTAGGAATGGTCTACAGTGGGTTGCTTTAAATGTAAACATGAGACTAGGAACAAGGATGCAATCAAAGGTGGCAAGTCAGCCAAGCTTCATCTGTATTTGTAATCCCCCCCATCGCTCGCATCACCACCTGAGCTCCCCACCTCATTCCCCCAACCCCAAGTCCGAGAAAAAATTGTCTTCCATGAAACCAGTCCCTGGTGCTAAAAAGACTGGGGACCACTGGAGTAGACCACAGCATTAAGCTTAGATAATGAACTCAAAGTGATCCATATACCTAACAGTAGAAATTCCCACATTTTTCCATCTTGATATCCCTGCTATGTTAATAGAGAAACCCAAACAGTGTCACGCAGACACACACACTTTTGTAAATCTGGGAAATCAAAATTCACACAACTCTGTGTCAAAATCCTAAAGTCCTTAGATTGCTGAATTTTGACTTATATTTATCTAGCTATTCTATTTAGTTTTATATATGAAAAAGTATACTCTTCATAACAAAAACTTGAGTGCAAAATTGCTAAGTGGTGCTCTGAGAAAACATCATCCTTGCACATGGCAGCCAGACAAATATTTACAAAAGTTCAGCTAATATTTGTGTGTTACATTTAATTAAACATTAAAGAAACTTATAGAAGTATATTAAAAGGAAGGGAAGGAGAAAATAGCAAACCAATTAAAGAGAAGTTATATAAAATATGGCTTGAGGATCAGGGGAGAATCAATACCTTTGTTCTTCTTCCATTCTAAGAAAGACCATAAAATATAGGCATTTGTGCCTACCCCAGGGTCGTATCAAAAGGAGAACCAGGTCCATTAATCACTTATCTAAAATTCCCAAATCCAAAAATGTGCCATAGACTCTAAAGTCAGAACTGAATCCTGCATCAAAGGGATTTGGACAGCAAATTTCAAGGAAAAAAATATCAATACAGTTTTTCTGGAAAAGTGTGCATACTCTGTAGGTCAACTAGGATAGGCATGAGATAGCTTGTACTGTCACTAATGGCAATATTTAAAAAAGAAACGGAGAATGAAAAGTATATGCTCACCTACACAAATGAAATTATAACCCAGTGAGAATAGCTGGTTACCATACTAAAGCCTGAGGCTTGACTCCAACTTCCATTGTCTAACACCCTGATGGAATATAAAGATTGAAAAAAAATCCAAGTAAATGAGAACATTCCTAGGAAGGAGCTAGAGCATGTTTTTGTCATACAGAGTGACCTGAAGAAGGGAATCCGCATAAACCTGAAGGTCAGAGAGCCAAATAAAGAGTAAAGGGGCCTCCGATGGGGATTTTCTCCTTCTGAATGCCTAGGGTTTTAAGTACATTCTTCTGTGAGGTTCAAAGGATATTGCATTGTAGACAGAACTTGAACTTTTTGCCCTCTGGAGTTCTAATTCTTTTCAGAAGTTATTCTAATCATTCAGTAAAGAGATTTGTGTGATCCTAAAGGTTGGGAAATTTATTTTGTAAAAAAATGATAAACAGTAGTGTCAAAGAGCAAATAAAGAAGGTGGTTGTTTTACCAGATTATTTCTCTAGCTCAGACAGAGAAGGAAAGTAGTGAACTGTATAGGCCATGTCTGATTTCAAGGAGGAGATTGGAGGGAACGCAGAGCACCTGACAGCTGAGAATTCCTTGACCCTGGAGAAAAGAAGGCTTTATGTGATGACAGATGCAAAATGTAAAACAGTAAAAGGAAACAGCATAAATTCTTTTCCCCATGCAGATACTGCCCCACTAAGAGAAATGGAAGTCTCTGTAATCTCTAAGGTTTCGGAAAATGGGAAGTATCTATAAATCAATTAAGCCCTCAATCCCATGCTAATGAATGTATTTCCTGTGGAGAGATCTCTCTACAACAAACATGAAGATCAGAAAATCTGAGCATAAATCATAAAAAGGGTTTGGACACATAATAGAACTGTTTGAAAGACAGTATCTGTTATAGAGAGATTTTATAAACATTTAAAAATGAAGCAGCCATAACTTTATGACACTATGCATTCCTGGCATTCCAAGATCCCCACACAGCAACCGTGCATCTATCTCCTGCTGTGGAAACCTTTCCTCAGCTTCACAAATCTCTTCCATACTTTCAGTTTTCTTGTGTCCACAACTAAATACTAAGTTTACCTCTCATATACGTATATCAGGAACAAGCTTCAAGGACAAAAAAAAAATACAAGGGGATACAATTTTTGTAAGTTCATTTATGAGATCTTGACATTGCTTTCTATACTGAGGAGTATTATGCATATGATATGTCAATATAGCAAATAAAAAATTTAGAAATGATTAAAGTCTAAAAATGTTTTCGTATTGATGTCAAAAGCAGTTACAATTTGTTATAGCCGTGGAAAATGAGTAATATTTTATTTATTTTAATTCTCCAAGGTCATATAAATCCTGGCCCTTACTTCATTTATCCAAAAACATGCATTTTCATTTGGAAGATGGAGAATTACTTATTTGCTAATCTAAGAGGTGGCTGTGCATTTAGTGTATGAGACAGGGCCCCATAAATTTTCTTACAGGAGGCTGAGGAGAATGAGAGACAGAATAAACCATAGGAAAAGAGAAGAAAATTTATAGATTTTGTTCTAACTTCGGTAATTAAGAGAGTTAATTTTAAAGATGCCTGTGCATATATGCTATCTTCCAACTGTTTCAGCTGTGGATATACAAGCATTTGAAACTCAGTGAAATAGAAGAGACACACAGGCATCTTCACAATTATAAAACTACAGTTCTTCCTTATCTATGCTCCTAAAATGCCATATAATATCTAGTGTCACTGCCTTGGATAACAAGCCCAAAGCAGAGAATTATTTTTTTCAAAATAGAGAATTTTCACAAAATGCTTTCCTAAATATGTGGCTTCTTTAGGCAGATAGCAGTACGGCTTAAATATCTGATTTATAGAACAGAGAATCTCAGCCATGAACTCATCATCAAACTCTTATGGCCAGATGTAATCACCTTCTTGAGTTTTATAATTATCTTTTCTTTGCTTAAAAGAATATATATATAAATATGCAAAATAATATATTGTATAGTTTTTTAAATGTGCAAAAATAATCATATTACAAATAATAAATATTATCAATAAATAAATCATTCTAGAACTTGTTTCTCTGACTCAGTCAAGTCAAGGCTGGAATGAAAACAATTATTTAAGAGACACAGGTAAAACACATGTTTATTTAGTTGAGTTTTGTTGTAAGAACCCAATAATAATAAATAGCTCCAGGTAAAAATTGGTGACAAAATTTCTGTTTAAAGGCTCCCAATTTATCATTTTGACACATACACATCTCCATATACTAGGTAATTTTACAATCTTTGTTACCAACAAAATTTACTTGTGCTATCTAGTATTCTGTCAGACCATTACATGAAAACAGCGAAATTCATAATAATATAACTGCTATTATTAATCACATATAATACATTAAGCATTGTGTTGTGTGCTCCACACTCTTTTATATTCTTTAATTTAATAATAATTTTATTAGTTAGGATAAGGAAGGATATGCTATGGTAACAAATAAAAAATAACAGAAGCTTGAAACAATAAAAAATAGATATTTTTGTTTATTCTTCATGTTCAAATGGTGCTGCTATAGTACTCAAGGTTGTAGGTTGATAGAAGCCAATAATGACAAACTAAAAATAGAACTACCATATGATCCCACAATCCTACTGCTGGGGTGTATATCTAAAAGAAAGGAAATCTGTTGTTGAAAGAGATGTCCGCACTCCCACGTTTATTATAGCACTAGTACTAGTCACAATAGCCAATACACAGAATCAAACTAAGTATCTATCAACAAATAAATGGATAAATGTGGCATATGTACACAGTGGAATATTATTCAGCAACATAAGAGAATAAAATCTTGTCATTTATAATGCCATGGATGGAACTGGAGGACTTTTTGTTAAGTGAAATAAGACAGGCACAGAAACATAAATATTACATGCTCTCACACATATGTGGGCGCTAAATAAAAAAATGAACTCATGAAGATAGAGAGTAGAGTGGTGGTTATTAGAGGCTGGGAAAGGGAATGAGGAGAGAGAGAAAGAGAGGGTATGATTAATGGTACAAAAATGCAGTTAGATAGGAGGAATTATATCTGGTATTTGATAGCACAATAGGGCAACTATAGTTAGTAATAATTTATTGTATATTTCAAAGTAATTAAAAGAATGAAATTATAATCTTCCTAATATAAATAATTGATAAATGATATGATGTGATCATTTTACATTTATGCTTGTTTTAAAATATAACATGTATCCCATAGATATGTACAAGTATTATATAACCATAATAATTAAAAATAAAACATTTTTAAAAGATAAAACATTGAAAGCAAGGATTTTTTTCTAATTGCATATAATTAAATTCAATAATAAAACCCAAATGATAAGTATCATTTGCTAATATATTCAAATGCATGTGTTGATAAGCTTGGTATACATATAGTATTGTGAGAAGAATGTCTATTTTGAGATTCTCTGAGGTCAGAATATCATTTTGCCTTTTGTATAATAATAAATATTTTTGAAAATCAGTTGTTCTTATATAACTTTAATTTAAAAAATTGTGGCCCCTATTTAAAAAAAATCACACTTTTTTCTCTTTTAGAGCAATATATCTTCATAATCTGGTACTGATACAAAAAAAATTCCAATTGCATTTTGGGTTTGTGAATCACATAAGCATATAAGCCTAGATGAGATTCAGTTATTTTCAAAGCTTATTAAATATGTTTTTCATATTCTAAGTCATTGATTTTTAAAAATCTATGTTTTTTACTCTAGCAAAATATATCAACAATCTCCAAATTGCAGCATTTTATATTATAATACATTTATTCAAGGTCATCAAGGAGTATCATTAGTTGGCTCCTCCGTGTCTTAAGGGACATGCCTGAACATCTGTTTTCAAAGTACTTTCTCTTAAGTTTCTAGTTATTCTTTTTTAAAATTTTTTTCGTTATAAATTTTATTTTATTTTTTTCATTGACACATTGACAAATAATAATTATGCATATTCATGTGGCACATGGGATGTTTTGATAATATGTGGCACATGGGATGTTTTGATCACATAATACATTGTGATCAGATCAGCATAATTAGCACATTCATCATCTCAAACATTTATCATTTCTTTGGGTTGGGAACATTCAATATCCTCCGTCTAGCTATTTGAAACTGTATAATATTAGCAATTCCATCATTGACAAGTTGTTAATTCCATTAATCTTCTCTAGTGATGGAATAAGGCTAGTAAAAAGAGACCCATAAGTACAATTTCTTTGCAAATATTTTTCATAATGTACTTTTAACAGTATGCTAAGATTTAAATATTTGTGTCTCTTCCAAAATACATGATGGAACTTTAACCTCAATGGAAGAATATTAAGAGGTGAGGCTTTTAGGAGATGATTAGGTCATGTGGGCAGAACACTCATGGATAGGATTAGTACTTCATAAAATGGCTGGAGGGAACTAGCTTGGTCCTTTGCCCATCTGCTTTGTGAGGACACAGTGTTCCTCATCTCTTCCAGAAGACACAACAACCAGGCACTGTCTTGGTAGCAGAGACCAGGCCTTCACCAGACATTAAATGTGCCAGTAGCCTCCAGAACTGTGGTAAATAAATTTCTGTTCTTTATAAATTACTCAGTCTCTAGTATTTTGTTGTAGCAGCACCAATGACTAAGACTCATTGGCATGGGCACTACACTCATAAAATTCAGAATTTTCAGTAAACGAAAGATGCTACTCTTACTGTTTTTTGATATATAAGTTAGAATGTGTGTATTTTTTTTGTTTATGCTGGGGAATGAAACAGTTAATATTATGTAAAAATCCATATTATGATATTCATGAGACCAAGAAATATATTAATATCTTATTTATACAGTTGATCCTTGAGCAACAGGGGTTTGAACTGCATCGGTCCACATATACTGTATTTATTGAAGACTTGTTTCAATAAATACAGATGAACCTCCATATCAGCATGTTCAGCATCTGAAACCAACCCTACTTCAAAAATACAGCATTCCCAGAAATACAGCATTCCCAGGATATGAATCCCGGGTATATGAAAGGCTGATTTCCACAGGACCAACTGTGTGACTTGAATATGTGTGAATTTTGGTTCCACAGGTGGTCCTAGAACTAGCCCAGTGGATACCAAGGGATGACTCTATATACATCCCTAGAAATTAGCACAAAACTTATTACCATACTGCCATATGGTAAATATCAATGAATATATTTTGAAGAAAGAGACAAATAATAAGAATTGATCACAGCTTGTATCATTCTCCTAAGGTTCCATAGGAAAGGCCCCATATTATTGTACTTTTCTGAGTCTTTTAGCACTTTGTATTAAGGCTATAAAATATAATGATTAAGAGTGTGGCAGCATCATAGGGATTGCATTGAATTTGTAGCTTATTTTATGTAGTATGGAACAATATTGTGTCTTCTAATCTATGAACATAGGATGACATTTGTGTTTTCTTTACTCCCTTTCAGAAATCATTTGTAGTTGTCAGTGTACTAATCATAAGAGAAATGCTTTTTTAAATGCAAAGCACAAAGACAAGTTATGCAACACTTATTAGGAAGGCTACTATCAAAAAAAGAAATCAGAACTCCTATACACTGCTGGTGAGAATGCAAAATAGAATTACTCAAACAAATGAGCAAGAAAAATACAAACTACCCATTAAAAAGTTGGGAAAAGACAGGAACAAAGTTTTTTTAAAAGAACATAGACAATTGGGCAAGAAACATGAAAAATGTTCAACATCATTAATCACCAAGAAAATGCAAATTAATACCACAATGAGATACCACCTTACCTCTGTCACTATGGCAATTACTAAGAAGTCAAAAAATAAATAAATAAATAAAATAGATGCTGGCATCAATGCAGTGAAAAAGGAATACTTATACACTCTTTGCGGGACTGCAAACTAGCACAATTCCTGTGGAAAGCAGTATGGAGATTTCTCACAGAACTAAAAGTAGACTTACTATTTGATCCAGAAATCCTACTACTGGGTAGTAGCAGTAGTGGGATTTGGGGGATATTCTAATCAATGTCTATAAATTTTCAGTTATGCAAAATGAATAAGTTCTAGAAATCTAATGTATAACATTATGCCTATAGATAACAATATAGTATTGTTAAAAACTTAAAATATTTTAAGAAGGTAGTGTAAGGCTGGTGGCAGGCCCCTCCCTTCCCTAAATCAAAAAGAAAAGGCTATTGAGACCAGACCCACCAAGGACAAAACTGCCAGGCCCCGCTGAGAGGAACCACACCCAGATGTCCACCTGGATAAGAATGTTTGGGCTCTTGGATTCCACAAATACCTTCAGCCTCTCCTAAAATCCCCAGCTCTTTCCCCCAAAAGTCCCTAGTCAGGTCCAAAGGGTATAAAAGGCCTCAACCCCTTCAAACAGGGGTGACTTCTGGGGCCCCCTCTCTTGGGGCCCCAGAACCTCTTCCACGAGTGTATAATAAAGTCACGTGGTTTGGTCCCCACTCTCTCTCTCTCTGTCTGTCTTTTCTTTTCGCTGCCGCCGAAAAACCTTACAGGTAGATCTCAAGCATTCCTACAAAAATAGAAAATATAGAAGAGTTTGGCAGCATGGCTCAGGCTTCCTGAGCTTGCAACATGGCTGCCAGGTGTAGAAGCTATATGAACTTAAGCAAGATAGCTTGGTATCTTTAAACCTTCTGTTTCCACATCTGGAAAACAGAATTTCTCTTATGAGATTTTAGCGAAGATTAAATAGAATAAATAATATAATATATACTTCATTGAACATTCCTTTCTTCTTGCTCTACCAGAAATCTTATTCTTCCCAAAAGAGATGCTACTTTTTTGTCGCCCTCTCACTCGTGGTGACTGTTTTATCATATTCTTACATCCGTAGGACCTGAGATGGGGTAGATATTCTTACTCCTTACTCCTGCTTCCCTATTACCACTGCCATCCTGCTTTAAAACAAACAAAGAAACAGAAACAGAAAAAATAAAAATAGAAAAACCACATTGTATCTTATACCTTCAAACTGCTTGCATTTCGTCTTTCTCCATTCTCTCTTGAACCCATCCCAACTTGCATTCTCAACATTCCATCACAACTGTTCCTGCCAAAGTCACAAATGAGTGACAGATCACTATTTCAATATTCAGTTTTTACAGTTCACCTTGCTTGATCAGTTTAAATTTATCTGCCCACTTTCTTCTTGAGATGCCTTCTTCATTTGCCTTCTAGTAAACCACTCTACTTGTTTCCCTCTCATTAACTCTCTCTATATATTAGTATCATCACTGATTCTTTCTCATCTTCTTGAATTCTTAAGATCAGTGTTTCTATGGCTCAGTTGCACCTACCACTTAAAAATATTTGTATAAAATTATGTAAGTTTATGTAACTAAAATGTAATAATATATGTGTAGTTACATATAAATATACAATGTGAGTAGAAGAGAGTATGTTACATCTGCGTAGAAAACAGTCATTATGAGGTGTTTTGGCATTTAGAAATCATTCAATAAATTCTAGCTGTTATTATTAGAAACCTGATGTGAATATAATAGATGTTACATATATGTTTGTTATACATGAATAAATTAATAAATTTAATAAAAATACTGAGTATAATGCATTGTTAATATTCATTTAATATGCTGTACTTTTTTTTCCTCTATGGAGATTGCATTTCACATATCCAGCAGATGACATGTGGACAAATCCTGGATATAACTACATAAAATATTGATGACTGTGTGAACAGTGTTTTTTTTGCACATTATCTAAGTCTAAGCCTGCACAACTCTCATCAGTATTCCAATTGTTCAATAAAGATACTTAATAAACTCAGACTAGCTGAATAGTCTTCACTGAGCAGTGTAATTGAGCAGCCCTGAGGGGCAGGATAGGATTCTACAAGAGTAGGAAAGATTAATAGCATGAACTGGGCCACCTGATATCAGAAACAGGCACTGAAGTACAATCCACCAACATTATGAACAAATACCCAGAAAAGTAGCTAAAAGTAAGACTTGAGCAAGGAAAACAGGTAACACACTTGAAAAACATATAAATTCAGAGTTTGAATTTTCTGCAAAGTCTTTTTTAAATGATCTGGGTAATATCTCCTTACCACACATATTTATTGATTGCTTTGTCTCTATGGCATTGAGCAGTGTCATATAAATAACACCTGCATTCCATATATTTTTGAATTGTTGTTTGAACTCTAGCTACTATCCTCAATCTCACTGCCTTGCCCCTGTATGTTAAAAGAGTTATTTCATCTCTCAATCTATTTTCTATTCAAATTCAATGCTTATATATTTCAATAATCACTAACTGGGTCATTATGCCAGGTGCTGAAATAATGAAAGAAAATAAGAAAGTCTCTGTCTTCAGGACTTCATAATCTGAATATGAAAATAAAATGAAAAACACGTTATAATATAAAGAGGAAAATGAACACTAACTTTGATTGGGTGTCAGTAGTAACACTGAAGAATAATGAAAAACGTAGTATTAAGAAATAAGTAGAATTTGAGTGAAATTTGGAAGGATAAGATTTTGTTCAGATTTTGACATCATAATATAATAAATATAATAGCACAGCATGTTTTACTGCATGTAGAGCTGAGATAACAAGTTTGGTCTCAGTTTGCCATATATTAATAATAGTTGTACCACAGTGGGAAATCAACTTAACTTCTCTGCATTTCTGTTGTTCCCTAATCTCTAAACTAAACATAATAATAGTGTAATAGCATATAATTATTATTACAATCACAAAGACCTCATGGAGTGCTTGTGAAGATTAAATAAAATAATCTATATTGAGGGCTTAGTTAATTAACGCTACATAAATGTTAGTGGTTATTATTAATGACTTCTATTTACACATAAAATATTGACACAATTCATGATTTCAAGAAACTTGTTGAACGGGTAGTAATAGTATGTATGAAATACATAGGAACATTGCTTTATAATTTTATATCAGAAGGTACTAAATACAATCAATGCCAAAAACTGAGCACTACAAACAATCAATCAAGCAACAACCAGGGAGGAAAGAGAGAGAAAGCTGGATTCCACATTATAAATAAGCCTTGGATAGATGATGAATGGAAAAAGAGGAGAAAGAAGAGGGAAATGGTATATGAGAGAGAAGGAAAGGAAAAAGAGGGTAGGCACAGTAAGAAAAAAAAAGACTGTTTAAAAACAACATAGAGAGAAGGTAATAAAAATTTAACATCACAGTCATGAGAAAATACAATATTAGTAAACATTTAATGTATATGTTGAGAAATCTTGGGAAATAATATGACTAGGAAAAGTGAGAATATATCACAATGAGCCAATAAAGCTTAGATGTAGATATAATTCAGTTGTCAGTGGAATAACTGTTGGGACAGAATTGAAAAAAGAAGTATTGTCTTAGGAAATCATAGAGATTAGTGGTTGACTATTTTAAGAATAGCTGAAAGAGGGCAGTTGAATCATTTACGGTAGCTGTATTGCAGTAACAACATAGCCATTAAATCCAAGTGGGGAATGTATTTATATCTCTCTCCCTCACTCCCTCTCTCTTTCTCTCATGGTGCATATCCATCACAGGTTGCTGGGAGTTGGGAAGGGGAGAGCCACTCCACCTAGTTACTCCGGAATCAGAGCTGACTGAGGCACCACCTTTTATAGCTTAACTATCTGTAATGCCTGGCTTCCATATTTGTTTTGGCAGAAGAGAGGAGAAACTGAAGAATTGCACATGGTCTTTTTGTTGCATCAGCCCAGTAACAATACATCGTTCTTGCTCATATTTCACAACCCAGAGATAGTTACATGGTTCTGACTAATAGTTAATTGTTCAAATAATCCAACAGAACAAATTAAATGTTTACCAAATTTTACTGTTTTCTACTAATGCAATGTGGAAAAAAAAAGGTCAGGGATATTTATTTATTCATTCTACAAATGCAGATTGAGGAAAAAATTTGCACTGGGATACAAAATTTCAATAACATATAAGACAAATATAGCCTCTGATTTCACAGTTCTTAAACTCAAAAAGTTTAATGTCTACTTTCATTTTTCATTGAAGCTCCAGGACTAAGCTGTCCTAGGATCCCAGGAAAGGGGAGTGAATGTTGGCAAAAATGCCAAGGGAAGGTGAAGAGCATTTTATGACAGATCCCCTTGCACTGCCCCATATCTCATAAGTCACTGTGCTTTGACGTGCTTCTCTGGTCACTTTTTACCTTCTACTCACACCTGATGCTCTCATGACCTTTCCTTCCTTCATCTCCTTTGGGGTTTTCAGCTGCTCTGCCTTCTGTCTCTGGCTTCCACGTTTGTGACTCAGCTGGAGTCAAAGAAGCTTTGCACCTGAACACTCAGCATTGCTGGGTGCCTGAGGCAACTGAATTAGGGCAAGGACACATGGACTAATTTTGTCCTCAAAGGCAGGTGGAGTCTAATAAAAGCCATACACTTACAACCCTGCAGTATCAAAGCGAGAGAACTAAGACCTGAGAACTAAGATTCCCATGTAAGGCTAACTGGAATCCAACTCTACCCCATTGTTATTTCCTGGATTGTGTCCCTTAAAAAAATTACATATTTAAACTATAGCCCCAGTAGCTAAGAATGTGACTGTTATTTGGAGATAGGGCCTTTGAAGAGATAACCCTAACACTAAGTTACCTTAGATGACAATGATGAAAACAACTGACAGAGTGCTCATGTGACCATTATTTATGTAAGCCCTTTATATTAAACAATTTAATACTCATAATATTCCTTACTCACATGTTATATATGAGGAAATTTAAGGAAAAACAGATTTAGTAATTCACCATAGCCATATAGCTACAGAGATTTAGAGCCAGGATTCAGATCTAGGCAGTCTGGCTCCCAAGTGTGTACTTTCAACCACTACACTGCATTTCTTCTCAAAGGTTGGAGTGGATATATAAGGATGTGGTGAAGGCTGCTGATGGTAGTTATAAAACTTATGTAATGGCTTCTGTTACTGTATCTTTTTTAGAAATCAGGATGCTAATCACAACCATGCTGTACATGCCATTTTGTTACTTTTGGGTAACTTAATATCTAGCCATAACTGATTGAGGTCATAAAACAGCATTATGATCTTCATTGCTGCACAGGAATAGCTGTATACGTCTTAAAAACACCAACTCAATATTTTTAATAGTTTTTCTAAATGCTTGTCAATTTCCTTAACTTGAAAACTCAAAATTCTTCATGCAAACATTTGTATCTCCGCCCCAAATTCTTTTATAATCTAATTAATTAATTAATAATTTTAAAGAATTTTAATTGAAAAATAATAATTGAATATATTATATATTTGCAGAGTACAATGAGATGTTTTCATATATGTTTACATTGTGAAATAATTAAATCATGCTAATTAACAAATTTATCACTTTATAAATTTATCTTTTTTGATGTTAAAATCATTTCAAATCTAATCTTTTAGAAATTTTGAAATACACAATAAATTATTATTTATTATAACCATCATTCTGTGCAATAGATCACTAAAATTTATTCTTCTGATCTAACCAAATTTTGTACACTTTGGTCAATATCCCCTTTCCCTATTCATCCCCTTCCTTCAGCCTCTGGTAACTACCATCCACTTGCAGTAGATATCCAATTAGAGGAAGGGCAGTTAGAGAGAGGAGAAAATGACAAAGGAGAGGACCTTGCTTAATTGTCAGAAAATACTCAAATTTGTTTATTATAGAATATGGCCCTTTATGTAAAAATAAACAAGAGTGTGATAATTTTGAAATTATATTTTAAAAAGTAGAATATTCACCAGAAGATGGAGTAGAAGTCAGATATGCAGACAATCAGAAAGGGTCAGTACAAAGAAATCCTGAGAGAAAGAAAGTTGCAGGACAGGTAGGTCAATAATGCTGTTTGCTGAAATGTTAAAAAATGATAAGATTTTTCTAAAAAAGTAGTCCCTGAAGGAGACTGCAGTTTCAGTAGAGCTATGAGAAAAACCAAACTGCAGAGCTTAGGCAATTGAAGTACTGGGAACAGGTATAGTGATTTGACAGGAAAAGATCCAACTAAGAAAATCCACTCTATTATGAATTGTGTAAGTCATTGATGACTTGGAGCCAAGTAAGATTACAATTACATTTTTGCTTGATCACAGTTTCTATTAGGAACATTTAAAATGAGTTTTGCCTTTTAACACAATCAGAATGTGAGCATTTTATTTTTCAATGGTTCCACATTTTTTAAGTTGTTAGAACCACAAAGAGAAGTATCCACCTTACCAGTTATTATTAATTTTATATGCCTTGCTTGGACACTGAATGAGACCTTTTACTTCTTTTCCCTTTTTCAACAAGATAAATGAGAGTATCTGAAATATTAATGCCTGGCTATTTCAAGTTATCTCTTAACACTCCTTAGCCACACATTCAAAGGAAATAACCTCTTTCTCTGTGTGTGTATATGTGTGTGTGTGTGTGTTAGCTGAAAGAGCATCTTCTAAGTACAAGGAATTGGTCTTCTATTTATCAGAACCCTATTTTTTTTCTGTCTCTTCAGATCTCTTGCCTTCCAGGATATACATATAGGCTTTAAGAGATCCTATGACTCAAATATACAAAAGCTATTGAAGCAATCCTCAGTGAGGCACAAGGTCAGAACTTGGAGAAAAAGCATTTATATTTCTGAACCTGATTACTGGCAAATTATTGCTGAAGCAAGAAAAGACATATACTTTTAAACCTTTACCCAATAACTAAATTTGTTTTAGAGGTCCAAGATCCACAAGATTACTCACCTTCAGAAAAGGGAAGACAAAGACATGCAAGTGTGGTTACAACCTATTAATAAAAAAGAACACAGCCAAACTTTCATCTGGAGATGAAATGGTGATTGTTTATAGAGTTGAGTCAGCATTGAAAGTAACCATTTTTTTCTTGGTATCCCATTCTAAACGACATGTGGTAATGTAATCTAGACAATGTGTATATATCTAATAGCTTATAAAGTTACCCCAAAAGAACAAACTTTCAGGATTTTAGGTCAGTATATAGGGGAAACAATGAAGTTACTCTTAAACTTTTAATTTAACCTCTCAGAATAAAAATCCATGCTTTAAGATAGAAGAAATGAAAGGGATAGACAAGAAAGTGCACATATTACTTGAAGTGAAGTATCCCAAGAATGGAAAAACAAGCACCACATATATTCACCAGCAAACTGGTATTAACTGAGTAGCACCTAAGTGGACACATAGGTACTACAGTAATAGGGTATTGGGGAGGGGGGAGGGGGGCGGGTATATACATACATAACGAGTGATATGCGCACCATCTGAGGGATGGTCATGCTGGAAACTCAAACTTGTGGGGGGAGGGGGGGAAGGGCATTTATTGAAACCTTAAAATCTGTACCCCCATAATATGCCAAAATAAAAAAAAAAATAAAAAGAAATAATGTTGAAACATTGGATATGCATTTTGAATAAAGAGTGACTATCAACCCTTAAAAAAAAAACAAAAACAAATTAGTATAACACTGTGTGCTATACCTGGTTCTATTTTTGTCTAAAATGTATATTAGTTATGAATTATATGTGTATAATTATATAAGTATATGTAATAATATATACATGTATATGTGTATATACTTGCTCTATTTCTATTTATGCGACCTTAGTAAATCATATTTAAATAAATGATTAAGAAGTTACAGGGACAACCAAGTTCATTGAAAATTACCTATGATCTGCAGTAATCAACTTATTAATAATTTTATAACCGAAAGAGAGTCAAAAGAAACTATTATATTGTATTATATTCAGAGAAAGATAATAGGAGAAAGATACTCTATCTTGATCTTAAAAATAGGAAACTCAAAGAATAAGAACTTTGAAAAATAACTGCAGCGCAATCCAGAGGAAAGAGTGAGTGTCCCACAAATAAGAGTGCTGCATTCCATGTGTTACAGGTATTTCTACAAAAGTGCCCTATATGATGGTCTATGATAGCTTGGAAAAAATGAACCAATAGATCATTTAACTTTCCTTGCAGAGCTATTATGTTTATTTAAGCATCTCTTCTTAATGTGTTGATAGAGAGAAAACACTTTGCTCAAAAACACAAGTATTTTGACTCATTAGGTAGTTACATTTTTCTTATTATTCTATTACCACCATTCTTTGATGTGTATGCCATTTTATATTTTCTATACAGGTTAAGATTTTTATTTTGAAGTTTATGGAATGACATATACTTTTCAATTAAAGGTTATTAACTAAAATAAAACAAATTTATTTACAGGTTTTCTTTTTTTTTTTTTATTTACCATGTTTGAAACTAGCCCACATGCTATATAACAAACTACAACACTGTGAGGCCAGCTTCAGTATTACTTTTCCTCCTTTTACGACCACCAAGACCACTGTTCAGATCTGATGGGGAGGGGAACTGGAGGGCTATTTACAGTTTTGATTCAATGCTATAAAATATTTTTTAGTTGACACATAATAATTGTACATATTTGTTAGGTACAGAGTGATATTTCAATACATACATGTAATATATAATGATCAAATTAGGGTAATTAGAATATCTGTCACATTTATCATTTGTTTATGTTAGGAACATTCAAAATCCTTTCTTCTAGCTTTTTGAACACATACAATAAATTATTGTTAATTATATTCATCCTGCAGAGCTATAGAACACTTAGAACTTATTCCTTTTATCTGGCTATAATTGTGTCTCCTATTCTCCCCTCCCCTCTATCTTTCCCCATCCTCTAATAACCATACTTCTACTCTCTACTGCTATGATCTCAACTTTTTTTAGCTTTCACACACATGGAGAAAATGGGGGTACTTATCATTCTTTGCCTGACTTATTTCACTTAACATAGTAGTCCTCCCGGTTCACCCATGTTGTCTTGAATGACAAGATTTCATTCTTTATGTATATGCAATTCTCTTCTAAGTTTAATTTTTGTAAGTTCATGGCACTCTGTTCAATCTCCTCTGAATCCACCCATAAAAATGAAGTTTCCAGGTATCTACACTTCAGCATCAGACCTTAGAACATGGTTATATTCTTTAGTGATTGGCATGTCTGTCTCATCACTGATTTTCCAAAGATACTTAATGACAAGTATGAAAATTAACTTAGAAATTTTCCTCAAACTTAAGGTTTTATGTGAAACAATAAGCTCTCTAAGGAAATAATAAAGTTATTAATACTTTTAAAAATAAAATGTAATTTGACACAGTTAAGTCTTTGAGGTGTTTGGTAAATCCAGAGAGATAAAAAAAGAAAATAGACATGTGTACATAAGCATGAAGTATTTGCTTGTAACTAAATACATACACTTAGAAAAATAAGTATAAATAATTACATATGAGAAAATGTAAAAGTAATAATGATAAAAAATTTTAGTGAACATTGGCCATATGACAGATCCTGTGTTGAAATATATAAAATTGAGTTTCAGAGAGTTATTATTTATCAAAAAAAGTGAGCTTCAGAAAGTGATATGAATTCTTAAGGATATAAACAGGGTCCCTTCATATACCTGTTTCCAAAGGGCACCTCCTCCTAGGTTCCCCACACTCAATTTGAGATCAAGGCGCATGCTCCATTTCAAATAAAGTTGTTAGGATCAGCAATGTATTAATAAATAAGGACAATATCAATCCTAATGTTCTTTTGTGGGGAAAAAAACAACAAAATGATTCACCATAAACTATAAATCTTGTATGTTCTCTAATTTTCTGGTAGCTCTATCACTTAGCTAAGTTCTGACTCTTTAATACACTACTATCAACCTCATTTATGTTACTAATACTTGCTTAGGTATATAGTCATCAACCAAATGAAATATTCATTATGGAATAGATCATCTACAAATTTTATTACTACATCTAAAAACTTATCCCAGCAATTTGAATTACCAATTTTTGAAAACTCAAAAACTTGGCCAAATTTTTCAAGTAAAACAATTGCTATAAAATTTTAAAAATAATAATTATACAATATATTTTCTTGGAAATAATTGCACACATTAGGATAGTGCTAACTCCCTTATGCCTAATTAAGAAGATACATAGAAAAGCATAGAATATTGTTCTTAATTAAATGTCCAGAAAGATACTATTCTTTAATATAAAAAAACACCTAGACTAATTGTCTTAGGATATCTTAAAATTGTTGTTCTTTGTTTTTCTCTCAAGCTCCTAATTCTATGTAAATCCACTGTTAACAGTCATAATGGGCTAATGTTATATCACATCCCGTGGATTATCTATGACAAAAGTAGTATTTTTCTTTTAGTATTTTCTTGCAGGTTTCTCTTGTGTTTATGAATATCACCATTACCTTTCTTCAACATAACCATGTACTTGTATCCCCAAGGATTTGATAAAAATTACTTCAAATAGTCAATTCACAAGTGCCAATTTAGTGCTATTTTGAGTTAGTGATCATTTGCATAGTCCTGATTTCATTCTTGCATAGTATGAGAAAGAAAGTAAGATTTTTCTTTTAGAAAGAAAGAAAGAAAGTTTCTCTTGAAAGAAAGAAAGATCAGAAAGAAAGAAAGAAAGAAAGAAAGAAAGAAAGAAAGAAAGAAAGAAAGAAAGAAAGAAAGAAAGAAAGAAAGATAGAAAGAAAGACAAGAAAGCCAAGAAAGAAAGAAAGAAAGAAAGAAAGAAAGAAAGATTTGCAAAGAAAGAAAGAAAGAAAGAAAGAAAGAAAGAAAGAAAGAAAGAAAGAAAGAAAGAAAGAAAGAAAGAAAGAAAGAAAGAAAGAAAGAAAGAAAGAAAGAAAGAAAGAAAGAAAGAGAAAGAAAGAGAGAGAAAAAGAGAGAAAGAAAGAAGGAAAGAAGGAAAGGAAAGAAAGAAAGAAAGAAAGAAAGAAAGAAAGAAAGAAAGAAAGAAAGAAAGAAAGAAAGAAAGAAAGAAAATGAATACAAAAGCCATTTTCAGTCACACATAACTGAATAATTGAATAAAACTAAAATCAAAGTTCCTAATTGAGGGAGCTTTGAAGGAAGTAAAGAGCTGTATGGAGACCTAAGAGAAGAGAATTCATTGCTACCTCTGGGAGCATATTGGAGGATACAAATAGGGAAGGAATAGTGAAATGCATATACGGTTAGGAAATCTCTCTAAAACACTATAAAGTTTTTTATAAACTTAAGTTTATCTGCCATAATTCCTATCTTCCTAAGAATTGAGTCACTTACCTCTAAGAGGAGAGACCTGAGAAGGCTTTCTAACTGAAGCTATAGGGGATTAATCAACAAGTGTAGTACTTTAAGGGTGAGCTCTACTGTACACTATCACTCGGCAAGTCTGAAGTTCTACGCTGCTCCAGGAAGTTGACTATGTGACGGCCAATAGTGACCTGATAATTTTATATTAGAGGCTAGGCGTGTGCATTTATAAAAGACTAAGTGCTGTAACAAATGTATGAAGGAGACCAATCTGACCATTACAAGTTAAACCAGAAGTGATTTACTCTGCTAACCTAATATACATTGCTAAAAAGCACAAGGTTTGTGAACATGTGAGAAATGACAGATAGTGAATAGTTTCCTGTTCTGTGTGAACACTAAATATGAATAAAAATAGAATGCCTTACAACACAAAGAACACACTGATTTGTCATCTACTCCTGGGGCATAATTTGAAATTCATCCCTTTAATATATAGAGTCACACTCTTTTTAATTTAATTGTTTTTTTTTTCCTTGAAAGTAGCTATTATTTATTTATTGCTACTTTTAAAAAAAATTTGTTTTGAGACTTGAGATTCACAATCTCCATAAATGGCAAAGAGATAAATATTAAATTAAAATTTCCTTAAAGAAAATTCATGCAAATTAGCAGAACTGTTCAGGAGATTAAATTGCTGATTTTATGAAAATAGGTACTATAGTGAATTATTCTGCAAATTCCCAAAGAAATCTATCTCTCACACTATTGAGAATGTCTTAATAGGTGCATAACATTAACACTCTTTAGGATAAAGTCAAACTAACTCATCGATCTTCAGATCAATCATTTTTGCTAAGCAAAGCACAAAAGAAATTCACATTATTTGCTGCCACTAAGAACAACCAGTTAATAGGGTAACAAGGGTGAGGGAAATGGTTTCTTGTCCATACACCCCGAATGCCAAACAAATCTTGAGTAAGAACAATGGAAAAAAAAAAAAGAGAGAGAGAGAATAAAATTCAGTTTTTCTGAATAGCAAATTTCTAGACCTCTAGGGCAGAAAGTTTGTCTATTCTTTTCTTCTATTAAACTTAAAATATTATATATATTTTAAATATCGTATATAAATTGTACACACACACACGGTTTGTAAACATGTGAGAAACAACAGATAATGAACAGTTTACTACTCAGTGTGAACACTAAGTATGAATAAGAATAGAATGCCTTGTATCATAAAGAAATACCAACACACTCATTTGTCATTTACTCCTGGAGTGTAATTTGAAATGCATTCCTTTAATATAGAGTCAAACCCTTTCTAATTTCCAAAAAATATCAAGCCTTTGTTAATATATTTTTCATATTATATGAAATATTTTTCATATTATATGGCTGGATACTTTCTGGACAGACTTTGTATATATACCTTATATCTCATTATATGGTATTCAAACACAGATTCCTCCAATATTGAAATATCTTAGATATCTAATATCTTAGATGCCCAGAAGGCATACTGTGTTAAATGGATCCTAAGGAGCCTAAAGACTAATACATCTTTCTAAAGTGACTGACTTACTATAAGGGAAAGACTTGAGAAGCTAAAAGTCAAATCTTTTACATGTTTGTACTCTTTCCAAATAAAATAGTAGGGAATAAAATAATGCATTGCCCCGTTAAAGTGTAAACTCTAAAACCACTTATGGTTTCTACTTTTGACCCTTACAGGGGGTCAAATTTTGTTATCTTTTGCATGTCTAGCCTTATTTGAGACCTTCGTTTGCATTTATTCAAGGCTTAGTAAATATAATTTAATATCTTTTTCATAGCAATTAGCATTTGCTTAGTGAGAGCAAGTATTCAAACAGAGGTCTTGCATTAGATTTTCTACCATACTGCAATCCTTATTAAGAAACAAAATGCATCTGATTTCACTTTGTAAGCTCATTTTAGTTAATGTAAATTATTGCACAGAGCCACTAACCTTTGGAAATAAGTTACAAATTAGCATTATTCATTTCTGTGGTGTATTTCATTTTTAATTTAATAACAGAAATTCTGGCTAGCTCTAAAGGTCAGTCTAAAAGCAGCCTTACCATCGTCGTACTGGCCCAAGCAGATTGTGAAAAGAGAGCCAATGATGATCCCTGAAGCTAAAGATTTCCAGAGACAACACTGTTGAAACATCTTCAGTCAAATTCTACTCAAGGCTGATCTGAAATAACAAGAGGAAGAAAGAAACATTTGACATGTTCATTAATCCATTATAGGTAAACACAACTGTCACAGCACAGAAAAACCTTAATGACTTTATAGTTAATTACCTGAGCCATGCTATTCATTAAGAAAGTAACACATTTGTTTAATGTACTGAAACTCTCTATCAACATGATTTGCAGACAAGTAATCTCTAAGGAAAGACATATTTTCTTGTATTTAATTCGTAAGCAACTAGGTTGAGAAGTTAACATACTAATAATATCAGAAACACACTGTCTTTAAAATTGAGACCTTATAGGTAAATCAAAGGTTAATAGATATAAATTACTAAACTTACATTATCTATAGCACAATCCTATAATAAAGTTTAACATGCTTTACAACAATTCAAAATGGTAAACCAGATTTTAGTATCCCACACAAGAATTTCAATGGAAATCTATCTTACACAATTAAGTAGAAAATCCCATCGTTAAAATGGTAATTCCTTTCTACTGAACTGATAAGAGATTGGCTTAATTATGCCAAGAAAAACTAAATATAAGCCATCAATTTTTACCCCATCTGTTTTATGAAGCATTTGGATGAATTTCATGTTAATTCCTTTGTTTTACTTTGCAACCTCTCAATAAGTAAAAGAAAGAAAAGAAACTGATTGAGAAATTAGTGGCCAGTGAGCATACCAGAAAATCTTATTGAAAGAATGATGTGCACAGTTTCTATGTAAATTGAAGGAATTATTCACAAAGAATTGCCCATAATGCCCCTGATTATAGATTGTGGTAGAATAGGGATTGGAACTCTGTTTCTCTAATTCAGAGGTTCCAAACTTAGATGCCTACCGAGGACAAAGGAAAAGAGTAAATTAGCCTAGAGGGACAATAGGGATGGTAGAGGCTGCCATAAACCATGCAGTGCAGGGTTGTTTAAAGAGACCAGCTGGTGCTCAACTTCTGTCAATGGTTGTTATGTGGCAATGCAAGCCAGTGTAGCTAGGTCTTCTGATTTTCCAGGATAAAGCAGAAATCCTAATTTTCATGTGATTGCCCAGTGTTTAAATAATTGTTCAATCCTCTTTATAAGACTAAATGCTTCTGACAGGTCATATTGATGTCTGAAGACCTCCAGTCTAGAATCTATATAGAACATAAGAAAATTAACAAGAAAAAAATAAACAACCCCATTAAAAAGTGGGCAAAGGATATAAACAGAAACTTTGCAGAAGAGGACAGAATAATGGCCAGCAAACGTATGAAGATTGTTTAACATCTCTATTCATCATGGAAATGCAAATCAAAACCACAATGAGATATCACTTAACTCCAGTGAGAAGGCTTTTATCAAAAAGTCCCAAACCAGGTACAATTTCTATGGAAAGTAATATGGAGATACCTCAAAGAGGTAAAAGTAGAACTACCATTCGATCCAGCAATCCCATTACTGGGCATCTACCCAAAGGAACAAAAGACATTCTATAAAAAAGACATCTGGACTAGAATGTTTATAGCAGCACAATTCACAATTGCAAAGATCTGGAAACAACTCAAGTGCCCATCAATACATGAGTGGATTAATAAAATGTGGTATATGTATACCATAGAGTTCTACTCTACCACAAAAAACAATGGTGATATAGCACCTCTTGTATTATCTTGGATAGAGTTAAAGCCTATTCTACTAAGTGAAGTATCACAAGAATGGAAAAACAAGCACCGTATGTACTCACCCTCAAATTGGTATTACCTGATCAACACTTATGTTCACATACAGTAGTAACACTCATCGGGTATTGGGCAAGTGAAGGAGGGAGGAAGGGATGGGTATATTCACAGCTAATAGGTGCAGTGTGTACCATCTGGAGGATGGACATGCTTGAATATCATATATTGCAAAGGCAATATATGTACCCCCATAAAATGCTGAAATAAAAATAAATAAATAAAAGTAAAAAAGAGGGAGATGCTACAATTTATGACAACATGAATCAACCTGGTGGATATAATGCTAAGTGAAATAACCCTCACACAGAAAGACAAATACTGCATGATCTTAGTGGAATGTTAAAAAAAAAGGTCAAATACTATACATAGAAACAGTGATTACTAGGGGCATAAATGGGGAGGAAATGACCATATGTAGGTCAAAGTTTGCAAACTTGAAGTTATGTAGAATGCATACGGCTAAAGATCTAATGTAGTGCATGAAGACAATAGTTGATAACATTATATTATATACTGAAAATTTGTAAAAAAATAGATTTTAAATATTCTTATTACACACATACAAAATAAGGTAACTTTATATTTAAGGTGATGAATATGTTAATTCATGTGACTGTAGTGAAAATTTTACTTTGTATATATATAGCAAAACATAATTTTGTATACCCTAATTATATACAACCAAAAATAAAATTTCTCAAAATCCAAAAACAAAGTCCCCAAACAACAAATGCTGGGGTGGATGCAGAGATAGTAGGAACACTCTTACATTGCTGGTGGGACTGCAATTTAGTACAACCTCCTTGGAAAGTAATATGGAAATATCTCAAAGAACTAAAAATAGAACTACCATTTGATCGTGCAATCCCACGTCTACCCAAAAGAAAAAAGTTTATTTTTATAATAAAGACATCTGCACTCGAAGGTACTGTGTTTCCCCGAAAATAAGACCTATTCATAAAATAAGCCTTAGCAGAATTTCTAAGCATTTGTGCAAATATAAGCCCTACCCCAAAAATAAGACCTAGTGATGGGAATGACTACACAGCATCTCTGCACAACCCATGGATTTCCTCACGGAGTGGTAAAGAAGATGAGCAGCCCTTCTCATCTGCCCCATGAGAGCTCTATTGTTCCACATGAGAGATTGGGGCCAATGGTTTTAAAGAAAATAGAGTCGCAAGAAATTCAGGATGGAATTCGGGTTTGGAGAGTTAGGATGATGTTCCAGAAGATGATAACTTAACTATATTTGAATAAATGTAGATTGTTGTACCGTACTTTAAAAAAATAACACATCCCCTGAAAATAAGCCCTAGGGCATCTTCTTGAGGAAAAATAAATATAAGACCCTGTCTTTTTTTCAGGGAAACACAGTATGTAGTAGCAAAATTCACAATTGCAAAGATGTGGAAACAACCCAAGTGCCCATCAATACATGTGTGGATTCATAAACAATGGTATTTAACACTAAAAAAAGAGTACAAACTGAAAGGATGTTAATTAGAAAAAACTTAAAGGAAAAGCAATATCTTAGCAAAGGACAAAAGAACACAGTTGCGTTCCTTTGTGGGCCCTTTATCTACTAGCTTGACTTCCTTTTTACTAGTTTAGTTTTTAGTAATATGCTCTCACAAATTATGCTATTTTCTTTCACTCTGTCTCTAACCAATTTGGTTTTATGCAACACCCTTCCAGATAAAAACAACCTGATGGGTCATCATTTTAAAATCAACAATGCCACTGCTATTATTAGGCCTCCAGAAATAGAATCTTGTGATCTGTGACCCTGCACTTTGTTTTAGAGTACAACATTCATATTATTGAAAACATCATAATAAAAACATGCATAAAACTTCATTTAAAATAGGTACAGTGCTTGCCACCTACAAAAATAAGATATGTGTTACACTTGTTTTTGAATAATGAGAAAGATAATAACTTCATTTTTTACTATTTAATTTATATCTACATTATTTCCAAAGAAATTTTAATCATTTCAATGGACTTGATATTTATAGCAACTAGAAAGAAAGCTATGACTCACCATGTCAACCTTACAATACTCAAAAACATAAAGCACATATTGACTTAATGAGAAATATCAATTTCTAAATAAAGGTAAAATGAAAACCCTCCCAGAAAGGTTTCTCCAGCCAAAAGACTATATGACCAGCATGTTTAGTACAATCATTATGCCAATCTGATAGTTTACAATGGCAGATCATTCAAAATTTCCTGCTTAGGTTTTCAATAAACTTTAAAGTTACTAAGAATAAGAATGTATGGTTATCATTCCAGGCTTTTCAAGGGGAGAAAAAGCTGTAAGTGGCTTAGATTAGCCTTAGATTATTTATTGGTTGAACAAAGTAGTGTTTGTATAGTAATCAGTAAAACTTGCTGTACCTATGTCAATACCAATAGACAAATACAAGAGGATATAAAGAAATATATAAGCAAGCTAAATGGCTACACAGCTTTGGTCAAGATCCCACTTTGACAGAAACTTTATGGGACTCAATAAAAGGGCTTTTACCATTTGTTATCTGGTTTCTGCCCCTATTAGGGCCTTTAGTGGCAAAATTATTACTTCTAATTTTAGGCCCTGGCTTATATAATGTCTTTGTAAAGTCTGTATCTTCTAGATTACAACAGTTTCAATTCAAGATGATATCATAGCATGGCTTTCAACCCACATTGCCAGCTGATTGAGAGCATGAAGATGTCCTGCCCTTGGGCCCCTTAGAGCAGGCATCCAGACACTTTTACTCCTTCCATGACAGGCAGCCAATTCTCCTAAAGTCCACCTGAAGCAGTTAATACAAGATAGATATCCATCCTTCTACAACTACCTATGTTTAAGGAGTATGATCCCTGAAGGAGGAACAAGATAGGAAACCAGCATGCCCAACTTGTTAAAAAGTTGCAGGACCCAAACCAAGGTCTATGACAAAAACAGGGAAAAAAACAGGATGTAGTGAAGAAACCAATTAAGACCAGTAATAGCCAAGATGGCGAGGAGAAAGAACTCCGTTTTCCCTGTGGCCCATTATGCAATACCATACTAGATAAACTCTCCTCAGTGCCATGACAGTTTCTAATCACCATGACAACCCCAGGAAGCTATCTTATATGGTATGAAAAGAGGAGGAACCCCTGATTCCTTGAATCTATGCCCTCTTCCCAGAAAACTGATGAATAATCCACCCCTTATTTATCATGTAATTAAGAGACAGCCAAAGATAGAGTTCTTTAGCAATATACTCTCTGTTGTTTTGAGAGATAGCTGCTACTGTGTCTATGGTGTAGCCTGTTCACTGTTTGTTTGTGTAATAAATGCTGCTTTCATTTCCAATTAATTTAAGGCTATGCTTGAATTCTTTCCTGCATGATGCCAAGAACTCTCTTGGCCTTCAGGCCAGATCTTAGTTTTGAGTTCTACTTTCTGGCATCAACACCACAGCATTCTTCCCTTGGATACATTTTTGACAATGTTAACTATTTTCTGTGAGCCTCTGTCCCTGACTGCTATGTGAAAAACTGCTAATTTTCTTGAGCTATGAAAGTTTGGAGCACACTGTCTTTACCATGATAAGAAATCCCATACCAATACTGCAGTAGAAAGCAAGCTGGAGACTCACAGTGATGTGAGAGTTGTACATAAGCAGTCTGCCCTTCAACACTTTGTTCAGTCAAATTCCTGGTACTTCTGATCTCTGACAAAATTTAGATTGAGCTATAAAAATAAAACTTGTCACTGCTCTGTATTTCTTGTGGGAAATATATGCTATCCACTTGCTGGAATAAAGAAAACTTTCTTTCAAAACAACCTCAATTTTAAATTGAAAATATGAAGCTTTCCAAAGTCACCATGTTGCACCCCACCAAAAATGAATTTGCTTAACTTACTGGCTGGAAACTTTTCTTCTACTTCAGCATGGTGGAAAACATCAATAATGTCCTTATCACTGCAGAGAGTAGTTATCACTCTTAAGAATGATCTGATGAATAAGCTTTTTTTTTCTTTGCATTATGAACTTCAGAAAAATAAAACTGCAGAGACTCTTTCAGATATATCCCTTTTGTCTAGATCATTTTATTTTTTCCATAATAGTTATTTATATGTGAATTTATATTATATATGTACCTATAAAAACAATTATATTTACAGATCATTTTATATTACATTTAAAATATAATCAATATATTTATATGTAACTTTGTTACATATTTACACATAAAATTTACATAAAGAAATACATTTATGATTTATTTAAATTTAGATTATAGGTAGATTATGATATCATCCCCTGCTTTATTTATTTATTTTTTTAGTTAGGAGTTTAATTCAAATTAAAACACAGAAATGATCAGGTTGTATCTAATTTGTGGTAAAGTGGGAATGTAACCTATGTTTTCATAGGACTCTGTGAGGTCCAAGGCATCTCTTCAGCTGGTCTAGCTAAATCAGACTTTGCTGATCTTTGCTGGAGCTTATGGACTATAGACATGCTACAGTGTCCGAAAGTGCCTTTGCTACCAACTTTAAAATGTGTGTTAATTTGCTTTTTATACCCTCTCGCTCTTTCTCCCTCTCTAGATAGATAGATATCCATGCTAAATATGGTGGAACAAAATTAAGTTGATGGAAATAGTTTCAAAAACAAGGAAAAGAAATTCATAAAAAAATCATCTTTCCACCACTTCAATCAATGTATTTCATTTCAGTTTTAAATATTTTACACATATAATCAACAGTTTTAAACAATAAATAAAACTGATTTAACTCAAAATATATTTCCTAAAGTCACATGATACACAAAAGGGAAGTCCAAGCTTAGACATTGTTCTTGTACAACTTTTGGTGGACACTTGGAAACTCGAATCTGTGTGTCAACTTGTCTGTCAGGTTATATCCTTTTTTTAAGTTGTAGTTATAACCATAAAATTTTAAATAAGACTGGGTATGGTGACTCACAGCTATAATCCTAGCACTCTGGGAGGCCAAGGCAGGAGGATCATTTGAGGTCAGGAATTTGAGACCAGACTGAGTAAGAGCCAGACCCTTCTCTACTAAAATTAGAAAAAAAAAAAAAATAGCCAGTCAACTAAAAATAGAAACAAACAAGCAAAAATTAGCCAGGTGTGGTGGCTCATGCCTATAATCCCAGCTACTTGGGAGGCTGAGGCAGGAGGACCACTTGAACCCAGGAGTTTGAGGTTGTGAGCTATGCTGATACCATGGTACTCACTCTAGCCTGGGCAACAAAGCGAGACTCTGTCTCAAAAAAATTTCAATAAATGAGGGAAGAGCACTGATTTTCTTTTCGGGTAATACTATTTAAGAAAATAAATTACTGACAAATGTAATTAGCCTATTGAATTTACATTTAAAAGTTGTGTGCTATTAGAAAAAAGTAATATTCGATTAAATCAATGACAAATATAAGCTATATATTATACAAATCTGGACATACTATTTGGTATAATAAAATGTGAATACATCAAAATTTTTAAAAAATGAGTAGAAATTCAGTTTCTTATGTTCACTGTGGCTATCATATTGGATATTCTTTTTAGAGTTCATACATGCATTTACTCAATTAGAATTTATATATTTAGTGTATGGGACACCTCTTCTACTACATAAGTGAATTGATTCAATTTCCTCACAATGACTTTGCTATTGAGAAAGTACCATATTTTTTATCTAATATATTATTTCAAAGTATTTTAGTAAAAAGATTCCAAATTAGGAAAATATTAAATTTTAATGGCCAATGTATGGGATTTCCATTCAATCTATGCCTTCATAACTTTTGTCTAAATACTAGTCTTTGAGATAAATATATTTCTCAAAATTTCTTAGAATAATCACAGTTTGAAAGGAGTAAGAACTCTGAAATGAAAAAAAGCCAAGCATTATTTTAACTATGGTGTTTTTAACTTATAAACATAACTAAGTAAGTTTTACAGATCAGGTAAGTGCATGCATGGTTTTAAAAAGAAGCTTCAGGGAGTTCTATATAATGTAATTCCCTGGATTAGAAAACATATTCTGCCTGATATTCTTGTTTCATGAAGGTTATACATCCTAAGAGACACAAATAAATATGAGAAAATGAGTATTTTCTTAGGGAAAATTTATCAGCATAAAATAAAGTTAATCAAAAGAGATTGAACTTAAAAGGCCAAAAATGCCAGTGACTCTTCTGATGTATTATAATAAAACTCCTGGCTTTAGAATGAGAGAGTTTTGTGTTGCATCACGAGTTCTGCCACTTTTTTGGCACCATATAATGGTAAACTAGAGAGAACTTGTGAGACTCAGTTTATAATTAGGACAATAAAACCTACTTTATTCTACAGTAATTGACAGACAAAAAACATAAACAATAAAAAATATAGCAGCAGTTAAGAATATTCATTTGTTTATTTACTGTGTAAGTATTTATTGAGTGCTGATTCTGGGTAATACACTTTATAAGATGCAGAGGCTTCAGCACTGTGAGGACAAGTGAATGAATTAATAATTAATAAATAACTAAATAGTGGTTCATATGGAGTTTTCAGTCTAATAGGTATGGTAGTCATACCTAGAGTGTCCCACAGTGAATCAAACCGTTGGACAGTCCCCTCCCATACAGTGCAGTTGGAATATATGCCTTGGTTGTAGTTAATGGAATATGGTAAAGATAATGAGATTTCCCTCTCTTGTTTCAGTTAAGTTATATAAAACACAGTTTTAGCACATTGGGGTAGCGGTGGGGGGAGAGAGAAAGAGAGAGAGAGGGGGAGATATCAGCTGTGTGTAAGGAAGCAAACATTCATGTTGAAAACTGTCTATGTAAAGAGACATATGCCAAGGGACTTCAGGTGACTTCGTGGATATGAGGGTACCCTCTAGACAACAACCTTCAGTCATACAGCCAAAAGGAAATGAATTCTGCCAACAAAGTAAATGAGCTTTGTAAAATATTGTAATCTATATTGTTAATTGCACTTTGAAAAGAAGTGTAATTTAAACACCAAAATAATGAGATATTTTATATATAATCAATTACAAACCTAAAAATCATTTTTTCTGATAAATTCTATTTACTATTTCTTTCTGTTTGTTTAATTAAAAAACTTTTGTGTCAGAACTCAATCATATTGTTTTACTTGCTTTTGCCATTACTAAGCTTGGTAAAAAAAAATGAAATAAAATATATATATATATATATATATATATATATATAGTCTTAACTAATAGTCTTTTAAGTAAGTGTTGGATTTAAGAGGAAAGATTTATAACATTTCTAATAAATAAATAATTGCAAATATTTAATGACATATCAAACAGTAGCATTTAAATTTTAAAATTTGTTTTTCTAAATCTGCATGCATTAAAACCATGGAAATTAATTAGTAAAGTGTGTAATTTTTATTCATATAGTAGATAATAGTAGGAAACATAAGATTTATAAATTTATTTGACTATTAAGATGTATGTAATGGATACTAGAGTAAATGCTGATTGGGAATTTTGAATTCTAATTAATAAAATACTTGTTTTTATTTATAGTATATATAGATTTAATATATACTTTGTAAATTTACTTGTAACTTTTACTTTAAATGAATGGAAGAATAGAAAATATGTATTCTGCATACTTTGCTAAGTGACATGTAGAATGAATAAGACTAAGTTTATCCTCTATTGCTCCCTTCTTACTATGATGGACTCATCGATCATACCTTTTCTATACTTTACTTATACTTCACATTATATGCAGGTTAACCAGGGGTCACAAATTTGGATACCATGTGAATGCAGATGCAGAAACAAAATATTATACATAACACTTTCTATTGTCCTTTTGATATTTTTAGGGTAAAGTCTCTAGCTAACTGAACTGAAACTATGAATATTTTATTGGCCATAGTTTTAAAATTGAAAAATTCTGTCAAGACTTACATCTCTATATTTGATGCTAATAAAAAGTCATTTTTGAGTATGGTAGATGTTACTATTATCAAAATTATTAGACATCTTTTACTAACTTTGATAGCCAAATAGTGGATTGCTCTGTTTAATTTCATTTTGTGTTTTACTTAGTATTCTTAAGAAATCATACTTGAAAGTTATAGTCTGGGATATTTGCAGAAATATTATCTCAAAAACAGTGATTCAAATAATAGTCTAGTACAGAATTATGTTCATATAAACAAGTATTTTACAAATAATTCTAAGTTTTGATTTGATGCAATTATTTGAGCTTTTACCATTTATTTTATTAACCTGTAAAAATAAGGAAGTGATCAATCTTCTCAACTGGCAAAAATGTGAAGCTGAATAATTTGACTTAGAAAAATAACTAATTATGTAAGAACCATGTAAACCCTTCATTAACACTACAAATCCATCAAATTCACTATGACCTTTCTTAAAGAGATTAGATTTAATGTAAAGCTGAGTTTTATTTGATTATACAAAAACTTAATTTTTATTGAATAGAATTCATGTATCAGCAGACTCGTGTAATTCAAACCTGTGCTTTTCAAGGGTCAACTGTATATAACTGTATTACAATTGTAAAATTCTGTTTTGTCTATAGATGATAACACACTATAATTATTAGGTGCACTATGTTTGAAGGGCAAACCCAATTTAAATAATGTACTCATAAAGGGTGGGCTTCATGAGGAATAAACAAGAAAATTTATCTCTTTCTACAAATATCTAATTTTATAATGTATCCTTTTTTAAAAATTACCAAATTAAAAATTAATTATTCTTTCTTCTATAGCATCTGTTATATGGTACAATCATTATGCAAGCCCATTTTTTCTAACTTAAAAATTTAATTTATTGCCTTAAGTATTAGTTTCTGCTATTATACGGTAAATGCAAACTGCCTATGTAAAATTCTTTATCTTACTAAAATACTATAGATATAACATGCTATGGACATTCTAATAATTATTATTATATTTGTCTAAACTTTTAAATAAGATGTTATATATCCATGGAGTTGGTTACTATTTTAAGGATATTTTCTTACTTATTATTTTCCCAAAGGGTCAACAATTAAAAACATTCATTTCTCAACACACCATGGCAAGAGAATTTGGAAGTACAAGAGCCCATTTCACTTCAAATTTTTATTTCCAGGAATTGTCATATGTTTCTTCAATCTGAACTAATTTATAATCCTCTGAATTTATTACCATCACATTTTATTTTATTTTATTTTTAATTGTTTATTTCTGCTTAGGTATTTCTTCCTTCTTTCTCTCTCAACATGAGAATCTCTCCCTCATGTAAGACTTCTTTGACAAGTCCACTCCTCACTTGAGTATAAGATTTATTTGCTATAATATTTCCTAGGTTTTCCCTTTTATTCAGAAAACATGTCTCAGTTTATAATTAGATGTTTGCCAGTGGGTACTTTGATAATGTTTGTATTTCATCTTCTGCCCCTGAGAAAAGGAATTATTATTAGCCAAATTCCTATCTCAGATTTTTATTCCAGAGCCCAGCAAAGTGCTTGGCCCAAATTAGCATTTTGTAAGCATGGGTTAAATAAATGAATTTTTAAAACAAATTTAGCAATTTCACACAATTACCTATTTCTTATTTTAATTAAAGCTAATTCATTCTGGTCAAATCTGTGTATATGTATGAAATTTTTAAATTTAGCAATTATTTGTGTAGTATTTGTTGAACAGGCAATGTTAGATAATTGATAAATTCTAAAGAAGTTTTATTTCCTTCTAGATGCTTATAACACATTGTTGGAGAAAATCCATAAATATTATAAATCCTCACAGAGAATAAGGAGGTATTTATATATAAATATATATATATTCATTGTGATAGTTATTTCACAATGATATTTGAAATTGTCAAACTGATAAAATATATGCTTACAAAAGATAAGAATAAAATACTTATAATGTTGGTAAGAAAGTACCAAATCCTAACCTCTAAATTAAAATTTATGGTCTATTGGGGTCATTTTTGTTTTTGTGAATCAATTAAATAAATCTGCTCTCAAATATATTCCCTACGTCTGAGTACACTAATATTAGCAGAACTGTCTGTAACTTAAAATAATTTCTATTTTTAATATAGTTCTTCATTGAAAAATCATTAAAAAGCAGTGTACATAACCACAAAACACTATTTTCATATATTTGTTGAAATGACAAAAGTAATGGAAAGTCATAAAAAAGTACCGTTATTTAGAAGAATTTGCAGAAAAAACAAAAGGTCCAACAAAACATATGCAGAAATATATATGCAGTCACTTTTACACTTAATTAGCACTTTTGTCCAATTAAGCAATAATTACTTTAAAAAGTAATGCTTTTCCCCTTAGAATTATTATTGAAGTTCAAAGGTTCAAGTTTTTAATTACTACTCATAAAGCATGCAGTGAAACTTTTAAAATTATGAAAAGTCCACTATTTTACATTATTCAGAAAGATATTTCTCTTAGAAAAAATATCATTAATAAGTACTAAATTTCTTACAAATTAATGGCAAGAAACTTGTTCCCTCTCCTTTCCATTTTTAGAGATGGGTGCATAAATCAGTCCGAGATCTTTCGTGGATGAAAGGAAGTAGAAGACTTAAGATTAGAAAACCACTGATGTGATGCCCATGGGCAAAGATGAAATCAGATATTATGGATAATTTTGAAGTTGCAGTTTTAATAATGATAAAGGTATAATGAAAAGGAGAATCAAAGAAGAAATAAATTTCATGCCTCTGCCCATACCAACCAACCTATCATGTATTTCAAAAGGATATTTGGCTGATACCTTGTAAACAGGGATGTATGAAGATTTTTTAAAATCAGATATAATTGTGGCAGGATATGTATGTTCATGTGTGTGTGTGCATTACGATGCATGTATTATTAAGAGTAAGCAGCATGGCTATTTCAGGAAGGGGTCATAAATGCATAAGACTTTAAGGTTAAGGAAGATACTATAAATAAGTACAGCTGGCTAAGAAAAATGAGGGCTCTGTAGACTTTGCTAAATTTAAAATGATATTAGCTTCTTTGTAGAAATGTTAATCTATATTTTACATCTTATCTTTCAATTTTTTTAGATAAAACAGAATGTCTAGATTTCAATATGAAAGTATACAATTTTTAATTGTTTTAATTAAATTGTGTTTAAATGTACAGTGTTGGCCAAAGAAAATATAGCTGTTTGTGCTGTCAGACCACAGTACAATAGTTTGAAAAACTTAGGCTTAAAGGTCTGTCAGTTGGCTGCCAGTTACATAATCACAACTATATTTCCATATGCAATTAGGACTACAGTACTCTCATCACGTTCCACAAAACCTCTTTTCATAGTAATGTCCTTTTAGAGTCATAACAGTGTAGAGTGTCTTTCTGCCTGGAAAAATCTATCTCAGCAATATATGCAATAGCTATAAAGATGATGTGCTAGAATGCCCAGGATATCCTAGGTAGAAATGTTAATACTGTTGTTGTTCAGGATTTTCTCAAAAGTGGAATTTTCAAAAATGTCATGTAGTTACTTTAAAATATAATACATATATAAAATGCACATGTACATTCTCAAAGGCATTCTTGCATGCACATCTACCTCTAAAGACTGTATCTGGGGCACAGTCATCATTAATGCAAATTTTATTCTTGCCTCAAGTATTGATTTATTCTCTAAATTTTGTAATCATGTGAACAACTTTTAAAATGATACCAGATTACTAGATTAAACTCATATTGATGACATTTACCTATTTTATTTATTCCTTTCGGGTTTTAAGATGGTTCCAGACAATCTTTTAAACTAGCTTTTGGATACTTGCTGCTTATCCTTTGGATGAGCAATACTTAGATTGGCATTTCAACTTCTGATGAGAGCCCTTATATGATTCTAAGGTTAGGCATATTGCTTCTCCACTCAAACAAATTTTTAAAAAGAGAAAAAAAAGGAAGTAAATGATTGAATCATGAAAATTGTTCCCTGTAGGCATTTCTAATTTTCAACAAATTAAAAATAAGTCTTCCCAAGTGAATTGCAGAATGTTATTATTACCACCTTGAAGGTTATCATATATATATCCATAAAGATGAAAGGCAAAGGCAGATATAGTATTACATTTGAAGAAAATATAACTTTTTATAAGTAAAATAATATCCAAATTTGGCAGGAGGCAATACTGATATAAAATTGAATAGAGCAATAAAGCCCTGATGATATAGTTGGAATTCTAAAAACATTTGCATATCACTTATATCATCATTATAAATTTAAAACCATATACTTGATAATAAAATATGTTATATAATGGAATGCCCAATATTTTGTCAGCATAACCTAAGAAATTTCACTTGGAAATTACTGTATTAAAGAGAAAAAAGTCATGTGTATCTCATGATACTTACCGAAAGAGGCTTTAGACAAACAAAAACATTAGCAAAACACACTCTGTTTCATGAGGCATTGTTAATTAAAATGGGAAATACTGTACAGAGATTAGGCTCTGAAAATCACTTTTTCTGAAAACACATGAGAAGTAGACTAATTTTAATACTCTAAGATACAATTGAAATGATATTATGTACCATCTTCCACTAGGCAAGTAATACATGCAGAGCAAAAGCTATTCTAACTGTCATATTAAAAACCTTAAGTGTGGCTTATGTCTATAATTTTCTTGTAATCTCATTCTGAATGGAGCTTCATTAAGCAACAGTAATTACAGAAGAGGTAACAGACTTGCAATAGTTATTAGTTTATAGAAAATATAAAAAAACTAATAAGAGAATGAAAATGCTTAGTCTGATAAGGAAAGTTTTGTTTAAACTTCTGTATTGAAGTAAAATAATGGAAATGGAAATGAATATTTATTGGTTATTTTTTAAATATTACTACTTATTTTCTTAAGAGCAAATTAAGCAAACAGTCATTTTCCAATACCTTCTAAACTTATGAATCTTGGGTCTAATTTTAACTCCAGGGTGTGTCACATGTTTGACAAATTAAGAACATTTTTCTACTTAAACAGTCTTTAAGGAGCTTGCTTTTTTTGTGAAAAGACAAAAAATACAATTACAGTGTAGTCAGTTTACCTGCTTGAAGAAAGATGTAAGGGGAGAGAAAGAGGGTTGGAGAAGGGAAAGAGTTGCTAGGAAATTTAGGAAACGCTCCCTGATTACTGCTCATGTTTTTATTTGCGTACATCCCATATTAACGTATGTATGGCAAATGTCAAGATAAAATATATCTAATCAAAACATTTATTATTGAACTTTGATTAAATATGTTAGGTTATTTATAGATTTCTCATTTGTGAGAGAAAGGTTTGCTCCCCAAGGATAATAGAGATGTATTATCTACTTTTCTTGGGAGAAATACAGTGTGGTAAATAGAGAGGTAGGAGATGAATGAAAATATAGAGAAGCCCCTAACCAAATAGAAATGAAAAGATCAATAACCTAGCAGAGTGTCTGCAGAAATATTCTTCAGGGAGAGTGTTTGAGGTTCCTTTTTCTCCTTCTGAAATGCAATTTAGCAATTTATGAGAACAAAACTGAAGTATAGACTGTCATGCTGTGATATATTTCTCCTTATTTTAGGTATTACAAATACAATAATCAGGTATATTTTAACCTCTTTTCACCTTTCTGAAAATTATTATTTATTTAAAAAGGTCTTCACAGAGCTTGCATTTTATTATGAGAAAATAAAAAAATACAAATACAGTGTAGACAATTTTACTTGAAGGAAGATGTAAAAGGAGAGAAAGAGGGAAGGGGGTTGGAGAAGTGAGAGGATTGCTGTGATATTTAGGGGATGTTCTTTGATAAAATGACATTTAACCTGAGATCTGGATAAATCAAGGGAACAGAAAATGCTATCATTGGGAAGCAAGAATACCACTTTCAAAGGCTCTAAGTTGGAAGCATGCCAGTCATGGTTAGGAAACAATAAATAACACCAATCAATGAGTCTGGGAGGGAATTGTATTAACAGATAAGATGAGAGAAGTAGCTAACTCGGGAGAATGGGAGAACACAGAGGTGTCAATTACTGGTATGTTACGCCCTGCTGTGGGAGAAACAGATTTAGAGCAGAATTCAAGAGTTCGGCTTGGAAAATTAAAGTTTGAAATATTTAGTAAACCACCAACTAAATATGTGCCACAGATGGATATCAATGAGTCTGGAAGTCAGAGGAGATACAAAAGTCAGTCACTAAATGAACATGGAACCAACAGGGACTATGTATGGAATGAGTATAAAGGGAGAAGAAACAAGATTTACAAATATTTGAAGGTCAGAAAAGTTGGGGGTATCCCACTAAAGATACTGAGAAGGAATGAGAGGGAGTGCCTGAAGCCAGTTGAAGAAAGGATTGCAAACAGGAGAGGATGCTGATGTGCCAAGTGCTACTGATAGGTTGAGGAAGTATGGACTGAGAATTGACCAATGTGTATTTGCAAAACTGAGGTCATTGGTGACCTTAAGAGAAGTGGTTTCAGTGGAGCAGTGGGAACAGAAGTCTGACTAGAGGTTTTCAAAAAAATAGTTTAAAAATGTCTTTGGTGTTTTTCACCAAAAAAAACACTATGTCAATGAGTAGCAAAATTCAGGGCCAGAAAGAGAGTGGTGATGATTAGTTTAGGAATTGGGCACATGTGTTCGCATGTATTAAAGACAGGGCTATTATTAAGGAGAATAATCTATAAAAGAGAGAAGTGCAGATACAGCAAGAGAAAGTATGGGCATAGTGTATTGTTTTTAAATTTTGTATTATTTTTTACTGTTGTGTTATTTTTTTATTTCTTTCCAAGTATTTTAGATCTATGGTTGGTTGAATCCATACATGTGAAACCCATGGATATGGAGCTCCATGCCATAGAGATAGATAGATATACAACTATACAACTACTTTAAGCAATGCATACAGTCATGTGTCATTTAATGATGGGATTATGACCTAACAAATGCATCATTAGGCAATTTCATCTTGTGTGAACATCATAGGGTGTACTTATCGAAACCTATATGGTATAGCCTACTACACACCTAAGCTGTATGGTAGAGTCAATTGCTCCTCAACCTCGAATCTGTATAGCATGTTACTGTACTGAATACTGCAGGCAACTGTAACACAATGGTAAGTATCTGTATATCTAAATGAATCTAAACATAGAAAAAGTACAGTAAAAATTAGGTATAAAAGATAAAAAAAAAAATAGTACACCTGTATAGGGTACTTGCTATGAATGGAGATTACAGGACTGGAAGTTGCTCTGGGTAAGTCAGTGAGTGCATATGAAGACCTAGGATGTAATTGTACACTCCTATAGACTTCATAAACACTGTACACTAAGGCTACACTAAATTTAATAAAAGTATTTTTCTTTCTTCAATAACAACTAAACCTTAGCTTACTGTAACATTTTTACTTTATAAACTTTTTGATTTTTTAAACTTTTTGACTCTTTTGTAATAACATTTAGCTTAAAACACAAACACATTATACAGCTGTAAAAAAATATTTTCTTTATTTCCTTATTCTATAAACTGTTCTCTAATTTTTTTTTTTTACTTTTTAAATTTTTTTGTTAAAAACTAAAACAAAAACACACACATTAGCTTAGGCTTATATGGGGTCAGAATCATTAATATCACTGATACCTCTACATTTTGCCCTACTGGAAGGTTTTCAGAAATAATAATACTCATGGAGTTGTCATTAACTCCTGAAGGGCCTGTGTGAGGCTGTTATTCAGTTCATATTTTTTAATAAGTAGAAGGAATACACTCTAAAATGATGATAAAAATGACAGTAAATACCTAAGCCAGTACCATAGTCACTTATTATCATTATAAGTATTATATACTGTACATAATTGTGTATGCTATGTTTTTTATGACTGGCAGCACAGTAGATCTGTTTATACCAGCATTACTACAAATATGTGAGTAATGCTTTTTGCTACAACATTACTGTGCTACAGTAATGTTGCTACAACATGTCACTAGGAAAGCATTTGTTGCCTAGTAAGTGTTGTAGCATTTTTGCTACAACATGTAACTAAGCAAGAGGAATTTTTCAGCTCCACTATAATATTATGAGCTCACTGTTGTATACATGCTTGATTGTTGACCAAAATGTTATGCAGTGTGACTGTGCATATATACACATGATCCTTGAGTTACAATGGAGTTTCATCACAATAAACTCAAGTTGAAAATATTGTTAAGTCCAAAATACATTTAATGTATCTAACCTACCAAACATCATAGCTTAGCCTAGCCTATCTTAAACATGCTCAGAACATTTATATTGGACTACAGTTGAGCAAAATCATCTAACACAAATATAATGTGTGTTGTAATAATATGTTGAAAATCTCATACAATTTATTGAATACTGTAATGAAATACAATTTCTACTGAATGTGTATAATTTTGTACCATTTTAAGGTTGAAAATTTTAAATCTAACCATGGTAACTTGGGACCATCTATATTTAAACTGTGTGTGTATTTCAAATCATTGTTCCTCATTTATCTAATTCTTATATGGAAATGTAAATCCAAAAGAACAAGATAACCAATTTTAATAATGATTCAGGGTTGATTACTACTAGAAAATTAACTAGAACATTATGCAACTATGGATTTTTTCTCTAGAAAGAAAGAGTTTAAAGGATATTTAAGACTTAGAATTTTATGGGAGGTGCAAGTTCTGATGTAATGAGATTTTCTTTAGATTCTTTTCCTTAGGAAACATTAAATGAAGAATCTTTTCCTGAGTTATATGAACTATTTTTTTTTTCATAAAAAGAAGTCATTGTTTTGGTTTTGTTGCCTGTGCTTTTGACGTCAGACCCATGAAATCATTGCCATAACCAATATCATGAAGTTTTTCCACTATGTTTTCTTCTACAAGTTTTATAGTTTTGAGTCTTATATTTAATTCTTTAATCCATTTTGAATTGATTTATGTCTGTGGTATCAAATGAGTGTCCAATTTCATTCTTTTGCATGTGAATATCTAGTTTTCCAATACTATTATGTTGAAGAGACCATCCTTTCCCCATTGTGACTTCTTGTCTGTCTCATAAGTGGTACTATATCAAACTAAAAGGGATCTGCACCGCAAAAGAAACAAGTAACAGAGTGAAAAGGCAATCAAAGGGAATGGGAGAAAATATTTGCAAACCATATACCTGACAATGGGTTAATCTCCAAAATACTTTCTCTAAGAAAGTCCTACAATTTAATAGTAACAAACAAATAAACAAAAAAACAATAACCTGATTAGAAAATAGGCTAAGGACTTAAATAGACAGTTCTCCAACAAAGACCTAAAATGGTCAATAGATATATGAAAATATGTTCAATGTCACTAATCATCAGTAAAGTGTAAATCAAAAGCACAATGAGATACCACATCACATCTGCCAAGATGGCTATTATAAAACAAACAAAAAACAAACAAAGCAAAACAAAACAAACCTAAAAGATAATAAATTGTTAGTGAGAATGTGGAGAAATTGGAACTCCTAAACACCAATGTTGGGGATGCAAAATGGTGCAGCCAATATGGAAAACATTATAAAGGTTCTTCAAAAAATTAACACTATAACTACCATATGATCAATCTGGGATTTTATTCAAAAGAATTAAAATCAGGATCTAAGATATAGTGAGATACTAGCATTACCTTGTTCATTGCAGCACCATTCACAATACACAGGATGTGGAAACAATATGTTTGTCAACAAATTAATGGATTTTCTAAAATGTGGTACGTATATATTGAAAAACATATTCTCCTTTGACCAAAACTTTATTCAAGCTCCTCTCTGACTCTTCGGATTGACTAGTATCCAGTTTGAGCAAGAATTTTACTAAGTAGATTTTAGGGAAAATTCCCTCACCCTTGGTGTCTAACCATGCTCCATATTTTATCACCCTGGCCTACCTTTAGCAATAATCCTATCAAGTCAGTTTAAGCAGAAACCCAGAAACTCCCTTATCCTTAATGTTTCCTCTTATTAATTTTCCATCCATCCCTGTTCATTGATTATAAATCTCTACTTGTTATTATTGAAATCATACTGAGTCCAATCTCTCTCTCTCTAACTAGAAGACCCCTTTTGCAGTCCCTATACCTAATACTATGGTTTCCCTTGAACAATATCTCCCTTAACATCTTTAAAAAGTATTTGAAAAAATTTTACCTTTAACAAAACCCACAGTAGATAATATTCAGCTTTAAAAAGAAGGAAATTCTCCAATATGTGGTCACATGGATGACCCTTGAAAACATCATGATAAGTGGAATGAGCAAAGTCACAGAAAGACCAATACTGCATGATATCACTTATATGAGGTATAAACAATAGTGAGACTCATAGAATCAAAGAGAATGGTGGTTTCTAGGGGAAATAAGGAATTACTAATCAACAGGCATAAAGTTTCAGTCAGGCAAGATGAATAAGCCCTAGAGATCTGCTATACAACATTATACCCATAGTAAACACTTAAATTGTTAAGAGGGTAGATCATATGTTGTGTTCTTACCACAATAAAATAAAATCAAAAAATAAAATTAAAAAGCATTTATTAGCAATAAAATGAATAATTTTTAATTTATTTCAGAGGTTTCTTCAACTAAATTTAAAAATAAAATTGTCAGCCCAATGAAGACATCATCTTAAAAATGAGAAAAAAAAATGTAAATAGGGTAGACTAATGGGAGAGGTAAAACCTGAACTTATAGAACTTGTGTTTAACCTCAGTGATTCCCCTGCCTTAATTAGGCAGGCTGGGTAAGTCATTGACTTATGTAAGACTCAATTTTACTTCTTTAGATTTGGGATAATCATATTAAACCAACAAGATTGTTATGATGCTAAAACTCAGACACTAACAAATATCAGTTCAATCTGACTCTGGCTATATATATATATATATATATATATATATATATAATAAAAGGTTTAATGAACTTTGATTATTCTCATAAAGTAGGATTCTAGCACTAATATTAAATTTCAGAATCCAAAATTTAATAGGTCCAGAAGTTAAAGGAAAATACTGTATTGTCTGACAAGCACAGACTTTTGAAGAATACATAGAGATTATATTGAAAATGTCAGAATGTGCTTAAATAAGCATCCTTACATGTTTTTTGCCTTCCATCTCAGTTTTCAGAACCTAGGCATGCAAAATTAAACTTGCTAGTTAGCAATGATGCAGATAGCCTTAATCCATTAACATTTCTATTACAACTCAAGAACCACAAAGAAGTGAAACTTCAAAAGCAGCATCTCCAAATCAACTCTGAAAGGCAATTACTTTTTCAATAAGAAAAAAATCATGAGGAAAATTTGACATAGCAGTAGCAGGTCGTTTCTTCACAGAACAGAACACTAAGGGTCACATTTTACTTGGCTATTGTATATAAGAACATCTGGATCAGTTCAGTTAATCCTTATATTGAGAACATTTATGAAATTACAATAAATTAATGAATCTTAAAAATTATATCACTTGATAAAGAGACCTTAGTTTGTATAAAATATTGCAGTACTCAAAGAGTAATTCAGTATTTTTAGATATGCTAGACTGTGTTTCTGCTTTCTTAATAATGTTTACAAAATATCTATCTTCTCTTCTAACCACAATACTATGATTGTTTAGCCAAAGCTACCAAAAGCTTAAAAGAAAAATTCTCAATGTTATTAGTAATTTACATTTCTAGATATATACAGATAAGAATGGGTACTAAATAGGTCATTTTTAAAAGCATAGGAGATAAATGATGGTAACAGAAGCCATTCTACAAATACATATAGAAAATGTATTATTCATTTACAAACATTCAAATACAAAGCACTCTTTTGTGGATACTCTAACTACAAAACTCCCAAAAGCAAAGGCCTTAAACACTGTGTAAAGTGTTCACAGAAATTCCTAGTCTCCAAATAAGTAATTTATCATCAACTCTTGAATGTTATATACTATGAGGAAAAATTCTAAATGAAAACTTACATTTTGCCTATGATAACTTTCCTATTAACTTATCATACAAGGAAAGCATGTTATGAAAGTTAACAATAGAGACTGAAGAGAATTTTGAAGGTATTTTGAAAATATTTGGTATATCTCTGATACTTTTATCATCATTCATTAATTTATTAAATAATGGTATTAAATAATTATATCCATCCCCAAAACCCAAATACCAAATATTAGTTGCACGACTATGTCATACACAGAGCACATAGCAGTAAAGATATGATCCTTGCCTTTAAGATGTTCTTCATTTGTATGGAGACAAACATACAAGTATATTTTATTATATTGGATTATGTGCTATAAAATAAATCTATGCCAAATCCAATGGGTACAGGAAAAAAATATAAACAATTCTTTTGCATGGGAGCAGGGGAGTAGATAGAGATTTCACAGAATGGGCAGCATTGGAGCATATTCTTGATGGATGAATGAGAAGTCATCAGGCAGACAAGAACATTTTGGGCATAGGTTATAGGAATTATAAAGCCCATAGGAGGTATGAAGAATACCATATGATCAGGAAATAGTACACACTGTCTTATACCACATGAGGATGTTTCTGTTAACAATGGACCATATATACGAGGTGATCCATGAGATTATATAGGAGCTGAAAAATTCCTATTGCCTAGTGACATCACAGCTGTCATAACATCATTGTGCAATGTGTTACTCACCTGTTTGATGCTGGTGTAAACAAACCTATTGGCAGCGCACAGTACATAGTACTTGTTAATGATAATAAACAGCTAAGTTACTGGTTTATGTCTTTACTATAGATTTCATCATTATTTTAGAGTATACTACTACTTATTAGTAAGAGTTTTGAATTTTGCATTTTAAGCTGTCTCGAAACCATTAGTAATAATATTAATAATAAATCAACTAAAGTTTTTCAGATATGTTGATCTAATTCACAAACATTTAAAATCACACATTATGTCTGAAATTTTGCTTAGTACCTCAGTTTCTCTAGAAAAGTACTGTATCAGGTACATAAGATATTATCTTATATTGAATCTGAGAATAGTTTTAGGGAGATGAAGGTCAATGAGGAAAATGAAAAGTTTTTCCCTCAAGTTGCTGATCATGGGAAAGAAGAGCTCCTTTGAGCAGATGGGGTGGGGTCTATGCTTATGACTTACAAATGATCCCAAGGGAGCTGGTATATAGTGTGGTAGAAATTAAAATACAAAATAATTCATGAACAGTGCATAGCAGAAGAAGAGAAAATTCCTAATCTAAACTTTAGATATTAGAACATACAAATAAATTGCAGCTTCTTGAAACAGCACAGTCATTTGTGTCTAAATTTATAGATATTTCTCTGAAAACTCCAAATTCCCTATTTTTATATTTATATCATTTGTATTTAGGAGCAGCATACACATAATCCTGTGCCCCCCAAAATAATTTCTTAATGAGTAACAATCTCCTGCATATTTCCTTGCTACGTTATTTTTTACGTGGGGCTGGTGGAGTCAACAGCTACTAGAAGCCTTTAAATCATGAAATTCTCTGGATGCAACAACTCTTCAACTGTAAAACATCTCAACTAGGAACTCACAGTATTCCTATAATTTTTCTTCAATATCCATAACCTTAGATTAATTAATATCAACCTCATGACTGACAAATTTTGAGTTAAGAATGATCTTGTGCACCAATTTATTAATTGCAATGCCTTTCTGCTTTAGGAGCTGGGAAAGTACTCCACTGAGTACAGCAGTAGGAGCACTAGAATGGCAAAGAATGGCAATGCTATATCATCATCTCAACTTCTGCTTTGTACAGACATTGTCTAGGTGTGTGTCATCCTCTAAGAAAATTGAATTTCTCAACAAGAAACTTCTTTTCACCATGCCTAGGATTATTACATGATACTTAAAGAAACAGTTTGACAGCTCTGAAAAGACTATGTCTCATGTAGATTTTCTTTCTACCTATGAAGTTAAACTCACTTGGAAATTTAACTTTACTGACTTTACAGACTTTTACGTGGGGAAACAAAAATCTCAGCAAGTTTAGAAAAAAGAAAGTATATGTTCCTCCACATATTAAGTGTGTAAAAACCTTCAGCCATTTTACAGTAAGTAAAAGGATATATATTCAAATTTATATGAAATTCAAGGTAACCTTTAATTATACTCCAGAGATGATAATTTAAAATTTATCTTCAATATTTTTGTTTGTGAGCCAAATTACTTGCTTCTGAGAGAAAAACAGCAATATAAATTTGAAAGCATGGTTTATAATGTCTCTTAGTTTTATTTATTATATGCATCTGCCTGTGCTGAACTGAAATTATAGACTGCTTTCTTCATTTAAATTCACTTGTAAGAAGATATACTTCTAATTCTTACCTGTTCATCTAATTTACAGCTAATTGTATTCACCAAAAGTATATATATATAATATATTAAAGCCAAATATATATAGTAATATATTCATCACTTTTTATCTCTTAAAGTAGTAGATATTTGTTTTCAGCAGAATTTTGACTTTACTAAAATTAAGAAATTCAAATTATCCTTTTTTATAAAAGGATAATTTTAGAGTTTTTAGAAACTCTAAAATCTAAAAAATCTAAAAATCTAAAAAACTCTAAATTTTAGAGTTTTTAAAAACTCTAAAAATCAAAATAATTTATCAGACATTTAAATTCTGATTTGCTCTCAAGTCAGATTCTTTGTAAATAAAATCTAATTTGGGTTAAACATTCTTCCTGTTCCTTCCAATTGAGCTTTCTCTAAACCATCTCATGCATAGACAATAGTCCACAAATAAGAAATGGTTAAAGCTTATGATTTAGTTTACATAAGTTCTAGAAATATAAGTTCCATAATTTCAAAACCAAGCCATATACCTAAACTACTCTCAAACTTAAAGCTGAATAATTCTAAACATCTCTGATTGAAGAACTCAGAATAATAAACTCATCAATCTGATAGGAATGCTAATCTCAGATATATCACCAACAAAATGAAATTATGTAATAAAGATTAAATGAGATACTGATGCTACATGCTTTGCATAAACACTGGCACAAAATAAGTACCCAAATAAATAAAAGCCATTTTTATGAAATTGCTCCAAATCTTTCTCTTTTTACACTGGAAAGAATTATAACCTTAATAATTGGGGCTCCCTTTATGTTTCTTACCCTATAGTAATTTACACCATAATTTATATAAGTAAATGAGTACTTGATGTGAAGCTTACAATTCATATTCTAAAGGATTCCCATTGTGTAACACCACGATGTGTTGGTTAATTCTATCATATTAATGTATTATGTTAATGCAAATGATCACATTCTAAATTTACAATATTTTCTGAGATCGCAGTTTCTTAATCTTTTGAAAAGAGTCAAACACTTTTTCTGACCACTGAGAATTAAAAGAGTAGCGGAATCTTCAGAGCCCAATTCAGCTGCTGATTCTCTAATGTAGTTTCTGAATGATAAAATACACTCTAAAAGTTATTGTTTTTCCAGTAACTTAACTTTCAGTGAAATCTATGTTTTTAATCACGTACCTTTCCCTGAAGAAAAAGTACTTTCAGATGGATAGGGAAAGACTGTACAAATATAGGTTTGAGATCTAGGATTGGCTGAATTAGAAAGTTTGGATGGAGGGAGGTGTCAAGTACAAAAGTTAATGCTCAGATTAACCTCTCACACTATAGTGATTGCCAATCAATATTCACCATTCACTGAGTCAAATGTCTGTAGTTAGCAGAAACTAGATAAGTCAAAACCAAAAACCAAAAATGTACAGGTCTTTTTTCTCAAAGAAACCTGTTTAAGAGCATGAATTTAGATCCAACTAGGCCTGGGTTTGAATCTAGGATTTTCCATTGTGAGCAACTTACGCTCTCTTATTCTGAGTTGTCTCACCTAAAAAATTGAAGATGATTGTAACAATTCAATGATTAAAATAAAATGATGCACATAGTTTAGTACATAATAAATTGTCGATGACAGGAATTAATTTTGTGTTAATATTATTATTACAATATGCTTTGAGACTGCAACTGAAGAATGAACTGAATAGAAATGTAAATAGTATGGTCAATTTTGGAAGGGTTTATTATGATCAGAAGAATGTACTGACATGATCAAATACATGTCAAATATAGATGTCAAATAATAACTTCAAAGTGTACAATTCAATAGGCAATACCAAGAGAGAATAGGACAAAATAAAATTTTTATCTGAGTTTTAAGAAAAACTATTGATGTTTAGAAAATATCTGGAATAAATGATCCTCACTCACTAATAATAGAAAAGGAGATTAAGAAAAAATAGTTCAAATTATATCAAATTGCAAAACTCTTTGCAGTTACATCAATTCCTAAAATTAGACCCCAAATATATTTAAGAAATTGGGATTTAGCTAGATATTAGAAGCGGACATAGGAACCCCCATGAAACAGTCTTTCAAATTTTCAGACATACAGAATGATATGAATAATATGAGTTCATATTTTTAAAAGAACCAACTTAGTAAATATTTATTTAGTCAAAATTGCCATTAGTTGCCTTGAAGAACATACAATAATATCAAATTTAGCTCCTTCCCTTCAGGAACTAGTGGTCCAATTGAAGAAGATAAAATCTGTATGTATACATAAAAGTTAAATATTTATCTAATGATTAAACATTACCCAGGGTCATTATGAGAATTTAAATTGCATTGATATCTTGAATAAATGTAAGACTTGCAGAGCCGATCCTGACAGATTAAATGTCTTACATAGGTAGAAGAGAATAATATAAAATTTTAGAATAATTGCAATCAATGTCTCTAATTCTTAAGTTTGCACCCACCATACTTGAGGAGTATGCAGGTATTTGAAGTCTTAGTCTCAGGAAATAGAAAATCAGAGGACATATTTTAAACCTTAGAAAATGGAAAGCAGGAAATCCTGTTGAGAACATAGAACGAATTGCACCATGTTATACAGACCTATTTTTCTAACGCTATTCAAAAAGAGTTTCAATGTATTTATAACAAGAGATGTGGAGCACTATCACTGTACTTTGCATACTTCTAGGTGCTGGCCTCTGTTGGTGACGAATAGAATTGGATCATGAGCTATTTATCTAAGCTATTGACCTAAGAGCAATTTGAGGTGGTAGGCAAGCTTGGTCAGTCTCACAGCAGGAGCAGAGAACAAGACTCAGTTAATGAAATTTGTTGCATGCAAACTCCAGTGAGAATAGCCTCTCCTAGGAAAATTAAATAGTGCACCAATCAGGCAGCAATAACAGCACTACTGATCCTATTGTTCTTGTCCTGGTCCATATGGGCTTAAGGAAGAAAGGGATCTAAATAAATCATATTTTTGCTATATTTTCTACTGGGGGTGAGTTGCTGATATAGAAACTGGATAAAGTTTGAAACAATTACAAAGACCAAGATCCTATCTTCAGAATTTACCAAAATAAAAAATGGAGACTAAATAAATAAAATAATTGTCTTAAAATAGTAAAGAACAGGGTGTGGGTTGATGATTACTGGAGATATCCAGCATATCTTACTCCTTGAATTATGCCTTTATTTAAAAATAACATAAAATCTTTCATCAATGCCAAAACTGGTTTGAAACGATATTCTGATTCTTGTTTCATGAAAAAGTGGTTATTTCATTCCAACAAATATGCATTACCTAAGTTTGCCAGACACAATGCTCAGTGATAAGTATGCAAAGCTAGAAACATACACTGGCTCTACCATCAAAGAATTAGTAATCTAAAGGAATAAACAAACCCATAAACATATCATTCTGACTCGTGGAAGAGGTGATACTATACAAACTCAGAGCAAGCCCCCTTAGCCTAGCCCACTAGATTGGGTAGTGTCTTTTCAGAGGACACTGTCTAATGTAATCCTTCAATATAGATAATGAGCTAAGCAAGTAAATAAGTCAGAGACTATCATGTTTTAGCATCAGGAGAAGCATAAACAAAGGCAGGCAATCATAAAAGGACATATATGTGTTGGAAAAACTGCAAATAGATCAATACTATTGTAGCATAAACATCAGATTGGGAGTGCTAATGCATGAGGCTAAGGAAACGGACCAAGATCCAGACACAGAGGACACGTCATATGCCATACGGATAATCATAATGGAATCACAGGCCTGCTAAATGGAAGGGGACTAAGACCTGTTTCCTGTTGTAGATAAATCACTATAGTGACAATGTACAGGGTGGATTTCAGGGTTTCAAGATATAAAGCAAAAAGTCATAGTTTATATTTGATATTCAGTTTGCACTATTGACAAATCCAGGTTGGAATATGGAGGAATCTTACAGAGTTGGTTAGTTTTTATTGAGAGGATAAAATATGTAACTTATTAAATGATATAAATACTACCTGTGTAAATATATATAAACTGCAGAAAAGTTTTAGTTTTGATGCTAAAAAGAGCTTAAAATTAATGAATCTATAAATATAGAATAAAATATTGCAGAATTCATGGCTGTGTTTTAACTAAATTTCTAGTTTTTTTTCTACTCATGTAATTGGAATAAAATATGTGGGTGTGTGTATGTGTGTGTTTGTGTGTTGTGTCACCTCTATTCTTGGAGTGGAGTATCATTGGGCAAAGGAATTTTCTGGGAAAGAAGTCTTAGATGTATCAAAAAACAGTTTATTATAGGTAAACACCTAAAAATTACCAAAAAAATTGATAAAAACTATAAAAATTAACTTTTTCCTGAAAATAAATTTAAAAATTTTAAATCAGGGTTATAATTAAGATATGAATTTAGACATGTCAGTACATTTAGAATAAAGTAGTTTTGGTATTATTTCTGAGAAATAACTACATATTTAATATTATAAATTTTAATAAAATAATGACTTTTTTTAAATTTTATATTTAACTAGAGTCATAGAGTGTCCACATTTAACAAAACACAAATTTAAAATATTTTCAGGAATGCTTCAGACATAGAATTAATTTTTCTTCCCATTGTTAATACACTTGCTGGTCACTCTTAGTGCTTCCACTTTCTAAAATTCTAGCAGCTTTGTGAATTTTGCTGTTAATTGATTTTACTATTTCTCTCCTTACTCTTTGCCCATAATCAGGATTTTATCTAAGTATCTAAATTATCTCTCAGCTCTTACTTTACTAATTCACATAGCATTGACCCTCTTCTAAGCTCTAAACTGGACTACTTCAGATATCTTACCCCTAATCTCATACTCTCAAAACAGTCAACATAAGCCCCATACAGGTTAGAATGAAGTCTTCATGTGTGTGTGTGCATGTGTGTGTGTGTGTCTGTGTGTGTTAAGTTACCTTTATTCTTGGCATGCTCAAATGGATTTACATAACTTTTCCCTTAGATAATGAGCTGTAATAATTTTAATGATCACTGAAAAAAGAGGAACAAAATATCTGAAGCAAACACTTGTTTTTATTATTTCCCTAGAAAGAGTATTAAATTTTGACCTCTTGAGTGAGGCATCATATTGTGAGGCACCCTGGTTTAGGGAAGAATAATCCCTGATTGACTATCATAACATGACTGTGAATATTTGCCTTAAATTTTTAAAATCATTGCTTATCTTCTCATTCCAAATAAAAAGAGAAAAGAAAATAGTGCATTATGTGGAAGTTACCATTCTCTCCCATTAGGAATCATTTACTCAATCACTAAACATCTTTGCAAATATATTCCTCATAGTGTCTGAAATTTAATCACATCCTAAATTTTTTTGTTGTTCTTAAAGAATGCTGTGCTTCGTTCCAATATTTTCCACTTATTGAATAGACTGAAGTGAGAAAGAAATAACCTACTGTGTACGTTATTATATATTAGTAAATATATTAGTATATTAGTAAATAAATATACATCTCCTTCAAAAGGTATATTGCTTAATCTATTTAAGCCTCACTTTTATTTTATATAAAACCGATATGGGCATAATATTAACAATTATAATATCTACCTACCTTCTATTTTTGTGAAGATTAAATGTCAAAGAGCCCTTATAATATGCCCAGCACAAGGAAACATGCAACAAGTCTTAGCAATTATTAACAATTCCTAATTGTATATATGTTGCATGAAAATAGCAATTCACAAGGATATTGACATAATCCTACCAAGCAAAAGTCTGAATAATCCTTCTTCCTCTAATTGTACTAATTCAGGTCAATACTGTCAGTCCCACTCCAGAGGAGGATCATGAAGTGATTCTTTATAAAACTGGAAACAAAATATCAGTTTTCCTAGTGACAAGAGCTTACCTCTAAGAATTACAAATACTGAGAAATCAATAAATAGCACTGGAAAAGTATTATGATAGATACTATGAATTTCAAAATTAATCATGTTTAGTTTAACGTTATTTAATAATGATGATTCGATTCTTACTGTTGGTTAAATTTCTGAGCAAAGTATTCCTCTCTCAAGACTGTATTAGCCTCTACACAGAGTTTTGGAATAGCAATTTGTTATGTTATTATTAGCCTGCTCATTACTTATTGGCTGCTGCAGAAAATAACAGCCTCCATAATGACCACAGACTAGATTTCAGCCTGTTTATGTCAAAAGAATTTTAAATTATACTTTCTCTATAGCTCCTGCTCCCACCCTTTGCCCAAAGTGGAAGAGGCAGAACAGAAGTGTTTCCCTAATTTCCGCTGCAAAAAATACTTAGCCTAGTATAAATGGTTATGTGAGCAGAAAAAAAACAAAAACAAATACAAAGTAGAAAGTTTTAATCCTCTTATATCTCTTTTTTACTTAATGGTCCAGCTTTTCAAGAGGTTGCTAAACGTAGTACCTAATTATTTTAATTTCAAATTTTATTATTAGCAGTAGGATGGCCATATACAGTAATTTATAGTCCAAACCAGAATACTTTTGAGAATGAAAGGTGGTACGATTAATAATAGTGCAGCAAGGAAAACTGGGACTGCTTTGGAAAAACCAGGATATGTAGTCACCTGTATATATAAGGGACTACATTTCAGAACTTGATAGTGTGCTAGTAGTGTGTTTAGAAATGCCTTAGGTTTCCTTGAATGTTCACTTCCTGACTGCCTGATTAGTGTCTCTGATAAAAGGATAAGCTGCTTGTTGTCACAACGCAGGCTATTCACATACTGGATGGACCTGAACCCATCTGAGAGCCCCAAAAGTATCATTGAAATAATCCTTTTAACACTCTAAAGGAAAAAAAAAATGCCTTTTCTATGGTATTCCCAGTAATTGAAAAACACTACTGAAGCAGCATTAAGGGGGCCCTGATACCATATCTTTTTAAATACTAATAGTGTGATTAAATCTAGTGACCTCCACTTTCAGACATTTGATCTCACAAATTTATACACTCAACATTTGAAAATAAATGGATTTCCTCATTGAAATAGAGTAAATCTGTCAGTATGAGTTTCTATGAGCGATAGATATCCATTTTTAGGGCCAAACAATAAGTAAAATATAAAGAATCAAAGACACTCTGTTGTTACCTGGATGAAAACTAAAGAACCATGGAATTTTTGCATTTGTATAGCTCTTAGAGTCCATTACGTAGATTGCCATTTTGCTGAAAACATCACTCTATAATATCATGATTAGTGGATAGCTTTTCTCTGTTTATAAATATTCAGATGTGTCAACTAATTTCCTCAAAGTAAAGCCCAGTTAAAAGCATATAGGTATTTATTAATTAGGTAATTTAACCTTAATTTGAAAACCTAACATGTTATTTTTTGAAACCTTAGTTCTAATGTTTGTAACTATGTAGAAAGACTTTCGTAATTATAATCCTCAAGTATTGGAAATAACCAAATTTGCAATAAACTATTTTTAATGTGTGATATTCTGTATTTCTATAATCATTTATCATGGTTTAATTTCCAGACCTTTCATAATTAAAAGTATTTAGATTTGTATAATGTTTAATTGGTTCTGGCTTTTTTACCTGTGATTATAAAAATAAACATTAAATATTGTTGAATTTTGAAACATCTGCAGATATTTACTTTTAAACTGTCAGAGTAATTTGGTCTTTTAAATCACTCCTAAATTTGAATGTGGAGAGTATAGATATTTTGTTTTTTTCTTTACAAGATGCTAAATTGCATGGGTGGTTCAGTAGTAGAATTCTCACCTGCTACAGATATTATTAAATCATCTGATATTTTCTTCTTCATTCATTCTTCAATGTGACACAAAAGTCTTGGAGGAGACAGAAAAAAAATCCATTGTGCCTGCATACCCCCAACAACCGTCAGTAGGAAAACTGAGGAGAAAAAAAAATCTAAAAACTTTGTTGGGTATTAGGTTAAGAGGAATGATCTATTCTCCAAGTTGAAGCAAAACCTGAAATTCATTGTTTTAAGCATCAGTACAGATCTCTAAATTTTAAAAGAAATTTTTAAAAATTTATAACAGCCAGTACTCAACATGCAGTGGAAGAGACATGAAGAAATACTACACTGTTGGAAGAGATGATGATAGAGAGAATGTGCATTTTAAATAAATGTGTGGTAAGTAGGGTTTTGAAAAAGTTTGAGTACTATAGACAATATGTCAGAAAATATCTCATATTTATAGTAGAGACCAGAAAGAACTCTGTATGTCAATGCAAATAAAAAGGTAAAGGTTGATGGATGGAGGCTGTTATATAGCAGGAAAAGGTTTTATTGGAGTTTTGAGGGTATGAAACTGAAGGAGCAGTAATTTAGCTCATATAGCTGTGAAGAATAACATTCTGAACTAGAATTGGATGTTGCATTTAGAACCCAGTAAGATAAGGAGAAAAGAAATACACAGTTAACTCTTGGTTGAGGATTAATATTAAGCTTCATCTGAAAACTAGAAAGAATCATGAGTTATATTGTATCAAGATTAATATCCCTAATTTTACTTATCATAATAATTATAAATATAATAGATGAATACTTTAGATGAAACTTGAACTTCATTATGTAAGACAGATATTAGTATGTTATATTTAAAATAAACATATCCTAGATATCAAAGATGTTAGCATGGATGAGAATTACAAACATATCTTTCATTTCTACCTCAAATTTTAAAGAGATTATCTCTTTATTCCCCTAGGTCATGGGCACCATAAATCACTAGATGCAAAGGCAGGTAAGTTTGCACATTTCCTCAATGCATTGGAGTAAATATAGAACAGTTGTTTTAGTAGATTTGATTTGATTTCATAGAATTCATTTAATTTGGCACGTGTTCATAGACATAGCTGTTTATAACTGAATGAAATTTTCTTAAAAAGGAAATTATTTGGCCGGGCGCGGTGGCTCACGCCTGTAATCCTAGCACTCTGGGAGGCCGAGGCGGACGGATTGCTCAAGGTCAGGAGTTCAAAACCAGCCTGAGCGAGACCCCGTCTCTACCATAAAAATAGAAAGAAATTAATTGGTCAACTAATATATATAATATAAAAATCAGCCGGGCATGGTGGCTCATGCCTGTAGTCCCAGCTACTCGGGAGGCTGAGGCAGGAGGATTGCTTGAGCCCAGGAGTTTGAGGTTGCTGTGAGCTAGGCTGACGCCACGGCACTCACTCTAGCCTAGGCAAGAAAGCGAGACTCTGTCTCAAAAAAAAAAAAAAAAAAAAAGGAAATTATTTAAAATTGTTTACATTTAAAAGTCCACATGAAAGAAAATAATTATTCAACACAATTAAATTTTAAAACCAGTTATATGTGTCATTCTTCAGCTAAACACTATGGACAGAAGCAGAAGAGCATATTTAGGTAAATAAAAACTTGTACTGGTTTGAGAACAATACTCTATTTTTCATATTAATGCAATAAGTGTTCATATTGCTGATATATGCTAATTCTTTCCATCTGTGCTGTTGTGGCTTTCTTAAAATTGAGGAAGTGGCAATTTAAATAAAATCTGGATAATTAACTAGTCAGTATTCTGCATACCATGGAAGATTTTAGAACTCAGTATATATTTTGGCTCATTAATATAATTAGTGTCACTGCAGAGTATTAATATGCCTAAACTCTTTATTATGAAACATTTTAATGTTTCTTGATAAATCCCTAAGAACATTTCAATATGTTTGATCATATATTTATTAGATTGTATTCTATTCTGTAAGTATCTTATTTATATTCGGATATTAATTTTTTTTTAATTATCAACAAATTTCTTTTTGGGGGGGGCATCCAATCTCTTTATTGTTAGGTTCCCTCCCTTTGGGCCCCTTCCAAATCTATAGACAAACACCAAGCCCAAGAGTGTCCTGGGGAGGGGAGGGGAGGCAGAGTGTGGGGAAACCCCTGTGCTCTGCTCTCTGGTCTGAACAGTGTAGACAGGTAAGGTGCCTAGGGAAGGGGTAGGCTGGAAACTCTACCTGCAGAGGATGTGGAATTGGTTGGGATGCGTGGAGGAGGAGGTGCCTGCTGCCAGCTCTCCTCTGGTACATGACAAGTGGTGACATCCAGGGTGGGTGCCCTGCCTGAGCCCTGCGGCTGTGATGCCGTTCTCCTGCGGGTGGCCTTTGCTCCTGTCAGGATGCTTACTGCAAGGCCCCGTGCTCTTCATGTGTGGCCTGGTTGTGCTCCAGGTCTTCCTTGCTATGTGTCCGCAGGCCCTCCTCGTCGCTGCCGCCTGGACCCCATGCTTCTCCCTGAGGTGTGCCTGCCTCCGGAGGCTTGTCTCCTTGGGGGGTGGGGGGGTTGGCGGGAGTTAGTTGTGGCCGGCTGCTGCTGCCTCTACTGCCACTGCCACTACTGCGGTCTCCCTTCTTCTTGCCATTTGGATTGCTCCTCAGCAATCTGCTTCAAAAGGACCAGTAGGGCGTCAATAGTGGACTTGATCTGTGTCAGCTCTGTCTTGATGGCTTGCAGCTCACAGATCTTTATCTTATCTGAGCGAGTGGTGATGGCTGTGGAGGAAAGAGCTTGACAGATATCGCGGTTTTGACTTGTCAGATCACAGGGACTGTGTGACGCGGGGTAGCTTCACAGGGGCGGCCCTGGACACTGGCACCACAGACAGCCCCACTAATCCAAGAGCCTGTGTACGGCTCTCAGCTAAAGAGATGCGGCTCTCGTTAGCCCCTTGGGGTCTGCTGGGCTTGGGCTCTCCAGCCATGGCGATGTCCGGGGTCTGCCTGGCCTGCCCCTGCCCGCCCGCTCTCTCCCAGCTCAGCTGCCCGGGCCTGCGCTCGCTCGCGCGCTGCTAGACAAAGGCCTAGGCCTTGTGCACGGAACAGCCAGCCACACGGTCACACACGGAGACTATGGTCTCCACATCGGACTTCTTCCCCACAGTTCTGTTGAGATTTCCTGTGGAGACTCGAGAGTTGATGGATTTGGGGTCATTCTTGTTGGTCACATTGCTTGTCTGGCCCTTCAAGGACATGGCGGGCACCAGCACCAAGGCTGTGCTCAGCAAGCTATTTTCTCCTTTGGGGTGCCGGTGGGCACCAGCTGCCTCTGTGAACAAGCCTCACCCGCACCGCACGGAGAGGTCTGGAGAAAGCCGCGCGGGGTGGAAAGCAGTGGAGGTGGAACCCCGCACTTCGAGTGGAAAGGCAGGAGGAAAGAGGCAGTCTCACTGCGCGGCGTCTGCTGAGGAGGCTGAGCAAAGGCGGGAATCGCCTAGGCAGCTGCTACCCGCTCAGCTTCTCGGGGCTCTGCCGCCCTGCGCGTGCGCACTGACTACACTTTTTTTTTTTTTACTTCACTCCAGGAAGCGAGACGTATTAAATTTATTGAAAAGGTTAATCCCTTTTCCTGAAAACTCCATTTTGACTTGGTGAACACTTGGAATACTGTTTTTTTGTTTTTTTTTATTTTGGTTTAGCGGTAGAACTAAACAGTTCATCTTAATGTCATGTCCTATGACTATCGTGTGTTGAACAGCACTGAGGCTTTGAAGTACAAGATGTCTCCGTCTGCACTTAGCCTCTGCGAGACTCAATTTTCACTTCAGAAACCTTGACCACTTAGCAGCCCTTCTATTCTTCGACTATATTTTCTTTCACAACTTCACAGTTACACAGGATTTAGAAAGAACAATGTCAGACAGACTAAAGTGGGACACAGCACTGTAATCAGAGGAGGAGATCTCTTTCTGAGAAAGGTGTCAGGTATCCTGTGAGGTGAACCGTCTACCACAAGCACCACTGGCTTCTGTAAATAGCCGCGCCAGTCAAAGCCGAAGGGCCGCCTTTTTCAATGGTGTAGAGACAAGCAGAGGGCCTGGTAGGTAACACGAAATAATAGAACTTGGGGCACACCGATTGTATTTGTGTCCAGTGAACTATGTATAGGTGCAAATGTGCACATACCAAGCATGTAAGAACTGTAAAATGTGCAATCTTTATCCTGAGACTTAAAGTTGTTTTTAAAAAAGCCTTAAACACTGAATTAATAGCATTATGAGCTAATTTCATTACTGAAGTCATAGCTTTCAAAAAGATACATTTGACTAACTTTTTCCAAAGCACATAATAAAACCATCTTGTAGGCTTCTTAAATATCTTTAAGAAATCTTTTAGAGTCATAGCGACTGAAAAACTGACCTTGGGATTTGGGAATTAAAGAATTAAATTCTTCAAGCACAGGTCTAAGATTTAACATTCAAGTTCATCATTTGATACCTCTTCAAATTTTATAGGATTACCTCTATTATTCCCAAATCGCAACCTTTTTAGGTCACATACTTTTATGTCTTCCTATTTTATGTTCCATTAATGTTACAATTTGTATAACTTCTATCTTTGTGGTATAAACAAATACATTCAAGTCTCAGAAATGTTTACATCATGTTGTGTAGTGAATTCTTTTACATTCAGATTTTGGGTAGAAGACATTTGCTTAAAAATTTAAACGTCATGATTAAGTTAATGGAAATTACTAAGCACATGTTTATTAAAAGAAATATTGTGATTATTAATTGCTACCATTTTTTCTAGATCTGTGCTCAAAGTAAGGATATATCAGTAAACTATAGTTTGTTCCAAAAAGGCAGGAAATATATCCATTATAGTTCACCAATATATCTCAAGTAAAATGCTTGATTTGTATTTGAATTAAAATAATTGTTTTCTTATGCAAGGTAACTGACTATATAAATTATTTGAAAATAATTTTATTTTCCTATCCATTAATAAATTACTTTTTGCTCTAGAGTGATATCTCTTCACTGAAAGATTATGAGTAAATGTTGTATAGTTCAATAGAATATATAAAAACATAAAATAGCATATAAAATTATAATAAAACATACATTCCTCCTTAAACAGTTCCTGAGATAAATGACTAAACATATGTGAAAAGCAAGACTGAAGGTTAGCAACAACAAAAAGCTATACACACACACTGTATATGTGCATATATAATATATATTTTTAAAAGCATGTTCTCATTAGTTGGAAACACAGAAATGAATTTTATGAGTTTCAAATACTGAAATAAGGAATTACCCTGAGTCATGACACATTCCAACTCTTGAGGTTCATAAGCCATTTTGGAAAATCATACTGATAATGGATGCTACAACTTTACCATTTCAAGTAGAAATATCTATGAATGAATATTACTGATTGGTAAACATGTATTTAAATTTTAGTTGCATAGAGAGACACAAAAAATCTAAATACCATTGGAGAGGGTGTCCATATTCTTAGACAATGAATAAAGATTTAAATTGTAAAGTAATGAACTAGATGTGACTTTAAGAAAGAAAAGAATTTAAGATTGATTCAAAATTACAGTTTAGCGGCTCATTTATCTGATGTAAGAAGGAATGTAATTAAGAAGATATTGCAATCTCCATGTCTGTAAAGAAATATTTGACAGCTTGTATTTCACTCTCAGGTAAGAACTTATTTAGGAACTTGAAATTTCTATTTTTTACATATATTTTTAAAAACATAATATGAGCAGGTTTAAGCTAAAATTGAGATAATGGGAATACTAGCAGAACTTCATGATAGGTGGCAGAGATGAACACAAAAGGTTAAAACTAGAAATCTGGGGAAACCGTTTTCAGTGGGGGAGTTGCATGTCAGACTTCATTGCTAGTGATAAATACTGCTGATATGCACTGACTTGGTTGCCACAGGTCAGCATGTGAACTAAGGGAGATTTAGACAGATACCTGTCTGAATTCATGTAGGCAGCAGTCACAAGTATGAGCATGCAAACTTCAGGGCATAACTCTGCCATTCTAACAAAAACTTGACCAAGATTAGGCTATAAAATAACAGTTTTCTAGTTTATCTACATTTTAACTTTGCCTGCCTTCTCTCTCTCTCTCTCTCTCTCTCTCTCTCTCTCTCTCTCTCTCTCTCCTCTCCTCTCCTCTCCTCTCCTCTCTCTCTCTCTCTCTCTCTCTCTCTCTCTCTCTCTCTCTCTCTCTCTCTCTCTCTTCTCTCTTTCTCTCTTTCTCTCTTTCTCTCTTTCTCTCTTTCTCTCTTTCTCTCTTTCTCTCTTTCTCTCTTTCTCTCTCTCTCTCTCTTTCTCTTCTTTCTTTCTTTCTTTCTTTCTTTCTTTCTTTCTTTCTTTCTTTCTTTCTTCTTTTTGTAAGGTTGGGAATAATTAGCAGTACCAAAGACTTTTACATCCCTTTCTTAACAATATTGACTAATTTTTACTAACTTCCTGGAAAATGGACTATAATCTCAAAAAAAAATAAGAAATCAAATTCTTCAAAATATCTCAATTTCCCAGGAAAATAAATATTTTATAGAGGAAAAATAAAAGAGATAAGCTTTGGAAATGTTTATAAAGTAATTAATTTTATTCTATAGCCATTCCTCAAACTGAATCTCACTATTATTGCAATATTTCTACCCATCAGAGGAGTGTGTGTGTGTGTGTGTGTGTGTGTGTATAAATAGAGAGTAATTAGGTATAGAAAGAAAGTGATACAAAAGTGGATAAGAAAGAATGCTAACAAAAGAGAATGATGAGAAAATGTGGGTCAAAGAACCTATATTTAAAGTAACCAAAACAGCACAGTAGATTATATCCAAAAACGTGATTAACCTTCTACATGTGGGCTATCCAATTTTCCCACCATCATTTATTGAATAAGGATTCTTTTCCCCAGTGTATGTTTTTGTCTGCTTTGTCAAAGATCAAATGGCTATATAAGGATGGTTTTATATCTGGGTCCTCTGTTCTGATACATTGGTCTCTCTCTCTCTCTCTCTCTCTCAATGTCCTTGTGTCAATATAATGCTGTTTTGGTTGCTATAGTCTTGTATTATAATTTGAATTTTTGAAGTTTGGTAAAGTGATGCCTTCTGATTTATTCTTTTTTTTTTTTTTTTTTTTTTTTTTTGAGACAGAGTCTTACTCTGTTGCCCAGGCTAGAGTGACATGGCATTAACCTAGCTCACAGCAACCTCAACCTCCTGGGCTCAAGCAATCCTACTGCTTCAGCCTCCCAAGTAGCTGGGACTACAAGCATGAGCCACCATGCCTGGCTAATTATATATATATATATATATATATATATATTTTTTTTTTTTAGAGATGGGGTCTTTCTCTTGCTCAGGCTGGTCTGGAACTTCTGAGCTCAAATGATCCAGCCTCCCAGAGTGCTAGGATTACAGGAGTGAGGCACCACACCCGGCCCTGATTTATTCTTTTTGCTTAAAGTTGCATTGGCTATTTATAGTCTTTTCTGGTTCCATACGAAGCATAGAATTATTTTTTCTGAACCTGTGAAAAATGGTGATGATGTTGGTACTATAATGGGTATTGCACTGAATCTGTAAATCGCTTTGGGTAGTATGGAGATTTTAACAATATTGATTCTGCCAATCCATGACCTTGGTATGGATTTCCATCTATTTATGTCCTATGCTATTTCCTTCCTCAGTGTTTCATAGTTCTCCCTGTAGAGGTCTTTCACCTCCTTGGTTTAATATATTCCTAGGTATTTTATTTTCTTTATTGCTATTGTTAAAGGCAATTGAGTCGTTGATTTGATTCTCAACTTGACTGTTAATGGTGAACTAATGTCATTTGTAACAACGTGGATGGAACTGGACACCATCCTTTTAAGTCAAGTATAGCAAGAATGGAAAAACAAAAACCACATGAACTCACTACTAAATTGTAACTAATAGATCAACAGTTATGTGCACATATGGTAGTATAATTCAATGGATATAAAACAGGTGGGAGAGAGGAGGTGGGAATGGGTAAGTTCACACCTAACGAGTATAATGCACACTATCTGGGTGATCGACACACTTATAACTTTGACTCACTTTGTACAAAAGCAATTCCTGTAACCAAAACATTTGTAGCCCCATAATATTTTGAAATAAAAATAAAAAGAAATATTAACAATTCTAAACAATCTCCTCCACAAATTAGAAGACAAAGGAATAACTCCTGACTGATTTTATAAGACCAGTTGTTGCCCTGATATAAAAGCAGATATTATGATAAAAGAAAACAAGAAACTAATAATCCTCATGAATATACACACAGAATTTTTCAACAAATTAATAACAAATTTAATTGATATATATATGTATGTGTATATATATATATATATTATGTAGCATAATACATCATACATCACAGCCAAGTAGAGTTCATTCCAGTAATGTGAGCCTGTTTCAACATCAGATATTCAATCTACATAATTTGTGATATTATCAGAATAAGAAAAAATATCAATAGATTCAGAAAAAAAATCATTTGACAAAATGCAACATTCATTTATGATGAAAAATTTCAGCAAACTAAGAGTACTTTCTTAACCTGATAGAGGTCATCTATAACAACCTACAACTGATATTATAATGGTGAGAGATTGACAAAGCAAGAATGTCTTCCCTCATCACTACTGTTGACCATTGTATTGGAAGTCCTGAACAGTAATATAATTTAAGAAAAATCAATAAAAGCTCCCAAATTGGAAAGGAAAAAAATTCTCTCTATTAAAAGGAAACATGCTTTTCTATGTATAAAACACCTGGAACCTTAAAAACAAAAGCAAAGAAAAGTAAACAAAAATCTCTAAGAATAAGGGAATGTAGTAAGTCAAAGGATACAGAACTTAATTGCATCTCTACATACTAGTAATGAGTATCTACAAATCAAAAATAATTAAAACCACACCAAGTACAATATCACCAAAAAATTAAATATTTATGTTTGGATCTAACAAAGAATATGCACAATCTATATGCTGAATAATAAAAAACACAAAAAAAGCCCTAAATAATGGGTATGTACACTGTGTTCGTAGATTAGAAAACTCATTAAAACATCAATTCTTCCAAAATCAATTTACATATTCTGTACATTTTCAATTGAAGTTATAAAAGGACATTTTGTAGATACCAATATATCAAATGTAAATTTATATACAATAGGAAAGTAATTATAACCAAAACATTTTGAAAAAAATTATTTCCAGTCCTCACTCTACCTGATTACTAAGACTTATTATAAAGTTACAGCAATCATAACACTGTTTTATTGGAGAAAAGGATAAACACACAGATAAAATGAATAAAATAGAACATAAGTAGAACCATACAAAAATGTTTGATTTATTTTTGACTAACATGCTTTAAAGGCAATTAATAAAAAAAGAGTTGATTTAGAATAAATAGTGTCAGAAAAATTGAACATCCATATGTAAAGAAGTGAACCTTGACCTGTATTCACATTTTTTATAAAAATTTACAGTAAATGGATACAAAAGCCTAAATGTAAAAACATAAAATGTTAAACCTTTAAAAGAAAATACCCAAAAGAAAACTTATGATGTGAGAATAGGCAATCAATTCACAGAGACAGCACAATAGAAAAAAAATAATAATTAACTTGACTTTAAAAATATTTTTTCAAATGCTCTGAAAAAGAAATTATTTAAAAGTGAAAAGGCAAGTCATATACTGGGAAAAAAGTATTTGCCAATCACCTATCTGACAAAGTATATGCACACAGAATAGGTAAAGAACTATCACAACTCAATAATGAGAAAAATAATGTGGACAAAGTTTTGAACAGCCACTTTATCAAAGAAGAAAGAGAGCAACTGAGCAAATGAGAAGATGCTCAACAACAGTCATTAGGGAAATGCAAATTAAACCACAATGTGATAGCATTACACATCTATTAAAAAGGCTAAAATTACAAACAAAACAAAACCTGTTAACACCAAGTGCCAGTGAGGAAGTGGAGCAACTGACACTCTCATGCATTTCTGGTGAGAATGCAAAATGATATGACGACTTTAGAAAACCATCTGGCAGATTTTTATAAAGTAATGATTTAATTATTAAATGACCTTGCATCCTCACTCTTAGATGTTTACCCAAAATAAATGAAAACTTATGTTCACTCAGAAATCCAGGCAAATGGCTATAATACACTTATTCATAACGGTGAAAAAGTACAAATCAACATGCCTTTCAACTAGGAAATAGACAAATGAACTATGGTAATCCATACAATGTAGTGCTATTGAGTGATTAAAAAGAAACATACAATTGATACACATAATCCACATGGAGGAATATCAAATGCATTCTCCTAAGTGAAAGAAGTCAGACTCAGACAGCCATGAGCTATATGATTCATTTATATGACATTCAGAAAAAGGCAAAACTATAAGGAAAAAGAGAGTTTTGCTACAAAGCAGCTGCATAGAAGTGTCTCTGGCTTAATGGAAGTATTAATATCTCTGTATCTTTATTGTGGTCGTGGGTACAAGACTATGTGTTTGTCAAATCACATAATACTCTATACCCAAAAATGTGAATTTAGTTGTGTGTGTGTGTATAATATATATATATATATATATATATATATATATATATTACCTCAATAAAACTGACATTAAAAAAGTACCTGATATATTGTTAGTTGCTTTACTTTACTATCCATTTGTATATATTTTATGTTATAATCCATATAAGTTTTGTGTATAGAAAAATCTACAAGAAAAGATAGCTTCAAAAGCATGTTTATATATGAAGTTTTTGCTTTTGATCAATTCAGTTAATCCTATTAACAATATTTTATTATTTTAGTACCCTGAAAAGTATTTTGTGTGTTATCTGTGTCATATGGGTAATTTAGCAATGATTCTCTGTAGCCTTCAAGTCCCCTTTTATTGTTTTGGGAAGAAACTTTCAAGAGAACTAAATCACATTAAAAGAGAAACATTGAAATATAAAAATATTAAAAATAGTACTATTTATAGTCACACATATATTGACAAATATTACTTTTAAAATAAACACATAAGAAATTATATTTTCTTTCTATACTCAGATTTTCACAATGTTGTGAAGAGAACAGATATTAGGTTCAGCCGGACATGGATTTTAAACTAATTCTGCCACTTGTTAACTAGTGAGCCTTGAGTTAGCTCTGAACAAGTCACTGAACTTATCTTTCTGATATTCAGTAATACAATCTGTAAAATGGTGATATATATCGTACAGAATGGAGGTAGAGATTATATGAGATAACGTGAATATAAAGCACATGATACTGAACCTAACCCATGAAAGCCACCCGGATTGCACCTTAATTAAATATGCATGCTACTCTTACCTCCTTTTGGAAAACAAAATGAAACAAACATTTTCTTCACACAGACCTTGCTTATCTTTATGCTATGAAGTTATTTATTTGAATTTATTTTACAGAAGGAGAAGTATCTGTTTAATAAAATGTGTCACTCATAGTCAGTGTAGATAGAATTACCATCATGCTGAGAACTAAAATATATAAATCATTGTACTAACTTAAATCTCAGGAGTGTGAAATGTATATGTTGGCTGGGATAGGAACAATGGAGAAGTGGTAAAGATTTTGGATAAGTAAAATAAACTAACAATGTTGTACAGTTCTTAGTTTTTTCCAAAGCTATACATAATGTGAAATGTAACTTGCCCATGACAACATAATGATCATCTTAAAAAATTTTCCTTTTTTCATCCAGTACTGATTGTTTTCTTCACAAAAACCTCAATTGATGGAAAGAGACTTTGGCAAGAAGGTAGGTTATGAGGGGTACAATCCAGAAAATGTAGTTTAAGAATCCCTGATCTGATTTTGAAAGAATACATGAATTTTAAAACAATATTAAATAAAGTAAACAGATGTGTATACCTACTTCTAGCATTTTTAAACCTTATATTTGGGCAATCAATTGGATTTTTGTCTCTTTATATTTAAATATTTAAATAGTTCAGTTTAAATGACATGGATTGGAAATTCTGAGATGTTTACTACAAATTATTAATTCTGTCAACTTGGATTCAAAGTTTAAAACTCTAGAAAAATATTTTTTTAAAACTTTTCATTTATATTAGAATACAAAATATTCACTTTAAAGTTAAATAAGGTAAAAAAACAAAAGATTAATGAAATAAAATACAAAACAATGAAGTTGCATTGATCCACAAAAACAATGTAAACTATTAATGAGAATCAAGATGATTTAGCTTATGTCTTAAGAAAATACCTATAGTCTTTCCAAGAATATATAATTAAGGATATCTACTCATACCTCCAAGTAGAGTGATTCATTCATTAGACCTCAGATTCATTAAAATCAATTCTTAATTTACGTTTGTCACACACTAAAAGATACAATAGTGGCAATCAGTCAGTTTTGATTAGCATTCATTATAGTAGGCCTATCTGACTTAGTGGCTGTCAGGTTTGCTAATTTTTACTTTCCTTTTTTCTAAAACTATCTGAAGCACTGAATATATAATTGAGTGTTGTAAACGAAGTGAACAGGTGATTTAGAACCATGCTTTCTGAATGTCAGCATCCTAACTTTCTTTCCACAGGTCAAACTACATTTTAAAATTATCCCTCTTCAGCCCACAGAGGTCACAATAATCTTAGCCATTGCCAGACTGGGGATTGAATCTAGCTCTGTAAACATACACAACAGCATTGCCACATTATTTCTCTAAAGTACGGTCACTTGTGTTCTTGAAAAATGCTGTAATCCCCATTTTAGTAGACAATACTTTCAGAGTCAGGCTGGTAATTTGGTTTTATTAACCACAAATTTCAAAAGATCAATAATCCATTAGAATTATTTTCAAGAAAGCAGCTTTCAGAAGACGATTTCAACATTTTTCTCCAACATACACACACAAATACACACACACCCTCAGTATTTATAAATGTACTCCATGCTCTATTTGGACATGCCATGACCATTACTAGCACTATATATTTTGTTGGGTTTATCTTTCTGTCTCTAAAAAAATTTTGCTTAGCATCGAACACAATAAAATTTATATTTTTAACAATTTTTTTTTCATTTCAGTCAACAAAGAGCTCTCTTTCCTCTGAACTTGTGTAGTCTTTGGTATGTGTTTATTACGATAAGTTACATGGGACTTTGCAGTAGCTATGTATGCCTGAATATACTTTCTCTTACTAGGTTTTAAGGTTCTTATAATGTCTCAGCCTTTCCCAGAAAGAACCTGAGTCATAAATTCCTTTCCCACAATGTTGTTAAGGACTATGACCCCCTGAGAATCAGGAGCGAGGGAAAAGGGGGATGAGCCAGGAAAGGAGGCAGACCCAATGTCATAGTGCATTACTGATGGTGTCAGATGTAATTGGTCACTCAATTTTGAAGAACTATCTTCAAAATGGTCAAATAAACTCCTAGGAGGACAAAATCATAGGCTACCTCCTGTTTCTCCCTGGTGTAAGGTTTATCCAATGGTGCACCATCTTCCTGCACAAATGGGACACATACCTATGGGTGCTGACAGGGCTCCAATGCATCATCACATGCTTTAGTGACAACTATGAAGCCCTACAGAGGACATGAAAGAAACACAGCAAAGACCTGATGTGTGACGCTCTTGGGCACTGCACATAGGAAACTGCACATATGAGATTACTCAGTTGTTGTCCCAGTGGCTGGAGCAGAACCAAGGGCCATCTTCCCAGAACACAAGTGGCACTGAAAGGATCTAAGGTGGCACATAAGAAGTGTCTGATTTAGTGTGTAAGTATCATGAAACTGTAATCATAAAGCTGACGTTCATCTTTGAAATACCCACTGTACTGCAAATGTTTTATATATGACAGTTATTAAAATATTTGCTGAATAAATAACAATGTTAAGAAAATGTAATGGAAGTTAAGAGTGAATGTTCATATTATGAGTGAATAATTCTGTTAAAAGAAAAGACAACAGGCTAGTAACCTCTAAATATTTTAAATTGGAAAGAGCTTTAGGCAGCTATTAGTTTAAATACAAAGTTAGGAATAACTTGCACTCCACTCTGCTGAATCATTGAGAAAATCAGAGCTGTTTTTTTTAAATTCTACTTTTGGTGAAAATAGCTTTGTGACCACTCTAGGCCTTATTTTTTCCATCTGTGAAGTCCTAGAAACGATTTTGATGACATCTAATATTTTATACAAACTGATTTGTTTGAGATTCTGCGTCTGTGGCAAATAAATAATTAGACAATAAATACTGAGCACAAATTATGAGCCAGGTACCTTTCTAGTTGCTAAGAATACAGTCATGAAAGCTAGATATGACTCCCGCCCTACTGAAGTTAAAATTCTAGTGTGGGGAGTTATACATCAAAAGATATATGTGTGCAGTGTATTAACAGCTAGGAGGCCAGAGAGATGGGTTGCAATATTTACTAGAGTTCAAGGAGGGAGTGAACTTCACATGTTCTGGGAAACATGTGATAAATAACTCTGTGACTGAGCCAAATGATGGAAGTAGAGACTATTACAGGGATGATGCTAGAAAGTTAAAAGGAAGTCAGATCATGTAGCACTATAGAACATTTTAAGGAATTTGGCTTTTACCCAGAAGGAGATAGAGTCACTGAGGGTTTTGAGCAGAGGAATGATATGGTTTGGCTTAGGTTTTTAGAAAAAGATCAGGATTACTTTGGCTGCAGTGTTGCTAGATGTAGTACCTAATTATTTTAATTTCAAATTTTATTATTAGCAGCAGGATGGCCATATACAGTAATTTATAGTCCAAACCAGAAGTGGAGGTGGAAAGTGAAAACAAGGAAAAATTTTGGATCAGATACATATCCCAGGAAATCTCTGGACACCTGGTAAATGATTAAATCCTTACATATAATCAAATTATATTATAGGTCTGTCTTTTTATTCAGTCATTTAAGAAAAATGTGACTTCAAGGGATTAGTGAAATTTGAGACATTCATGATAGGTACATTGAGAAGAAGGTATAGTATTTTGGAAGATGGTCACACTGGAAACTCAGACCTGTGGGGGGAGGGGGGAAAGGGCACCTTTTGAAACCTTAAAATTTGTACCCCCATAATATGCTGAAATAAAAAATAAAAATTAAAAATTAAAAAATATATATATTTAGGTCTTTGTCTTGTAAGCCAACCCTTCCTCCTCTACTTAACTATATGAGGCCTTCATAGTGGCCTGCCAATATTGATTCTTATTCCATTCAAAAGTTCTTATTTCAAAAGCCATGTTTGATTCATACAATTACAAAGTGATGACATAATAGAAAAAATGTTTGGATATTATGAAGATACACACGGAGCCACTTAGTAATACTTTAATAAGCTTATATTACTACCCTAGAATAGTGGTCTCCAAACTTTTTTGGCACCAGGGACAGGTTTTATGGAAGATAATTTTTTTCACGGCCCAGGGGGAAGGTATGGTTTCAGGATGATTCAAGAGCATTACATTTATTGTGCACTTTATTTCTATTGCTATTGTACTGTTAACCTCTCTGCTAATGATAATCTGTATGTGCAGCTATTCCCAGCGCTAGCATCACCACCTCAGCTCCACCTCAGATCATCAGGCATTAGATTCTCACAAGGAGCTCACAACCTAGATCCCTGGTATGCACAGTTTATATAGAAGCATTGGCACTCCTATGAGAATGCTGCCGCTGATTTGACGAGAGGTAGAGCTCAGGTGGTGATGCAAGTGATAGATAGTGGCTGTAAATACAAATGAAGCTTCACCTGCTGCTTGTCTGCTGCTCAATTCCTGCTGTGTGGCCCTATTCCTAACAGTCCATAGACCGGTTCTGGTCCAAAGCCCTAGAGTAGAGTTTTAATTTGGCTTTCCTAAGTGTACTTTATCTAATCATTAAAAATCACCATCACTTAAGAGAAAAAAAAAGAGCAAAAAATGAGCATGTACTTTCCAACATAATATACAGGCAAAATTACTATCCTTAACATGACATATATTATGCTATGCTCCTAAATATTGCTCTTAAATATTAAGGACATACTATATGCTAACATTTGTCTTTATCCTCATGTTTGGGTATAAAATATTTGATGTATAAAGAACATCAAAGAAAGTAAAAGAAAATGGCTTTAAGAAAAGAAATTTTGTTTTCATAAAATACATAATTTTATTTTCATAAAACATATACACCCATTACTGTAGGTAGTTTCTGAAATGGCTCGCAATGATCCCTTTTCCTGGTATTCATATCCTGTCCTTTCTCCATGATCATGAGCTTGAGATTAATCATGTTTGAGCTTAATCACTTCCAAGGTTAGATTAAAAACTTCTGGTTTTCTCCTGAAAAGATTGTACATATCTACTGACAATATACAGTGACATATCTTGCACACTCTTTTTTGCCCTCTTAGTTGCTGGCTCTTTTGAAACTGCTCCCATGTTGTGAGATGCCTTGTGGGGAAGACCATGTCGTGAGGTAGTGAAGTAAGACTCTAGCCAACAACCAGTAGGAATAGTAATGGAGAAACTCTAGCCAACAACCAGTAGGAATAGTAATCATTCAACAGCCACTTGAGTGATTATAGAAATGGATCCATCACTACTTGGGCTTTGAGATAACTATAGCCCAGTTGACACTTTATAGCCTTGTGAGATATTCAGACCCAGAGGACCCAGCTAAGTATTGCCTCATTTTCTGACCCACAGAAACTGTACAGTAGTAATATTTGTTACTTTAGTAACTAAGATATGGGGTAATTTGTTAAACATAAATATGTACCTTGTACACATACACACATAAACATGAAAAGCATAACTTTTGAGAAAAAACAAAAACTAGATGCAAGAACTAGACACAGTTCATCATAAACTAATATATTTGATTACAGCATGTGAAAATCACAGGGTATCTTTTCCTTATATATATACATTCTAGTTTTCAATAGAAAACTAGAATGATGCTGAAATTCACACACTGTGAAGTTAAGAAAGACACAGAAAACTTACAGAATGTATAGGAAGTAGTTGTGAAAAATAATTTAAAGGTTGAAATCAAAACTTATATGTAAGAATTTATATTTAAGGAAAAATGTACAAGGTTATGAAAATATGTCTCCTCTGACAGTAATCATTACTGTATTGCTGTAATATAATAAACAAAGTTCTGAATAACAAATGTGTGGCAGATTTAAACAACAATTCAGGTAAACAGACACCTGTCATTCCATGAGGGAGCAAAAAACAATTCCATTCTTCAGTAAAAACATCTTGTCTTTGTTTAAAGATACTTTTTCTGTGATTATTTCCAACAAACTGCCAAGCCCCTCAATCTTGACAAAAATTTTTATTTGATCAACTCTATTTTGGAAGTAACATTTCCCGCATGGCATGAAATTATGTTAATTTTTGAATATAGATTTTGTTTTGTTTTGTTAATAAGTACTTCATGAGAAGGGGAAAAAATCAAAAAATTTCCCAGAGCAATTATACCTCAATCATTTAAAGCAATTCACCAAGCTTATGACTGTGGCTGATAATAAAAAATTGTCCTTCCAAAGCTAAGCTGATTACTACATCATACATACCTACCTGTGTTCTAAAATTTTATAAATTGCATGTGATTGGAGCTCAGATGAAATCTAAATCACTGATTGCCTTTAACTATAGGAAACACTATTCAAAGAAATGGTGAAGTAAAACCCACATCCATTTATATACACACCGAAAAAAACAAAATGGAAAGTGATCTAATCAGAAGTATTGCACAAAATAGACAAGGAGAACGAAGAGTTATACAATCTCTCTCTCATGGTAAATGATTTCTCTCTTTGAGTAGGCATGTTGCTAATTGATGTATGCTGGAAGAATGTGTTTAGCTTTCACAACACACGAAATCCGACACTGAATTTGGAATCAGTCAGTGAGACAGGCAGAAGGCTTCTGGCTGGATTCCACATAATGTTGTTATTTCATGGGATTTCTATGCCCTAAGCAGGTTTGGAAAATGTTTTTTTATCAGTTAATGCCAAACTAATTATGCTAATAAAATGGTGGAGAGTGGAACTCACTGATTTAGAAACTGTATAATATATAAAAGCACAATGTAAAATTAATCTATGGTGAATTTCAGAGTGGTCTGAAATATCAGCCATCACTGGAAATAACAGTTTCCAGATGTCTAGGAAGCTTAATCACTAGTTACAATATTGTTATGTGAGCCAAGAATTTTGGAAAGGAAGATAATTTTTATGGGAGATTTTCTTGGAGTTGTGGTAGTCTAACAAGGAAAACTTTTAGGTATTAGGAATATAACTGATTGGAATAATAGTCAAATGTTCTCTTCCCTGAACACTGATATAAATACCTAGAAATTTACTGAATCCTTCTCTTTAAACTCTTCACTGTTATGTCATTCACATTTACTTTATTTAAAATTAATTAATTTATTTTAATAGACAAAACTGTATATTTTATCACATATAATATGTTTTGAATTACAGATACATTTTGATATAATTAGATTGAGCTAAATAATATATAGATTACCTCATATTCTTTTATGTGATGAGAACACCTAAAATTTACTATTTTAGCCATTTTTAAGAATGCAATACATTGCTAAACTATAGTCACTATGTTGTATAATAGATCTCCCGAACTTATTCTTCTTATGCAACTGAAATGTTGTACCCTTCCACCAACATCTTCCCAACCCTCACCCCCAACCCCAGGCCCTGGTAACCACCATTCTACTCTCTGCTTCTATGAGTTCAGCTTTATTAGATTCCACACATAAGTGAGACCATGTGGTATTTATCTTTCTGTACTTGGCTTATTTCAGTTAACAAAATATCCTCCAATTTCATCCATGTTGTCACAAATGATAGAATTTTTTTAAGGCTGAATAGTAATCCACAGTGTATTCTATCCCATATTTTCTTTACCTATTCATCTGTCGATGGATACAGGTGAATTCCATCTTGGCTACTGTCAACAATGCTGCAATGAACATGGGGTCTCTTCAACATACTGATTTCATTTCCTTAGGGTATATGCCCAGCCATAGCATTGCTGGATCATATGGTAGTTCTATTTTTAATTTTTGAATAACCTAAATTCTATTTTCTATAATGGCTATACTAATTTACATTTCTACCAGCAGTCTAACTTTAGGTACATGTGTTTATATATATGTGTGTGTGTGTGTGTGTGTGTGTGTGTGTGTGTGTGTGTGTGTGTATAAATACAGTGAACCTCTTATTTGCTCTAAAAATGCCCATATATATTAGATATCAAAAGCTATTTGGCAATAACCCTCTCTGGCCTTAGGCATTCTCATTACCTCCTATTTCTTTAAGATTTGCCTGTCATCCTCCAATCTAGCATATAACCTTAGTGCAAGTTCTCATTGAACTGGAAACACCTGAAGCCATATCTCATTTTCTTATCCCCCTAAACTTATCTCATCAGTATACTGAAAACAGCTTCAGTTTGTGGACACAGGTAAAGTTTAAATGACTCTTGTTTACTTACTTACTTACTTTTCTGAACCTGAAGCTTTGCCATTATTATTTATAATATCACTTCTACATAATGGAAGAACTTATTTTAAGAAGTAAAGGAGCAATATAAGGTGATATAGTTTGGATATTTGCACCCTCCAAATCTCATGTTGAATTTTGATCCCCCATGTTGGAGGTGGGACTGATGTGAAGTGTTGGTATCTTGGGGGCAGATCCCTCATGAATGACTTGGTGATGGACCCTTAGTGATGAGTGAGTTATTGCTCTATTAGCTCACACAAGATCTGATTATTAAAAAGAGGCTGGCACCCTCCACCCTTTCTCTCACTCCTTCTCTCGCCATGTGACATACCTGTTCACCTTCTGCAATGATTATAAGCTTCCTGAGGTTCTTGCCAGAAGGAGATTCTGGCATCATGCTTCTCATAATATCTGTAGAGCTGTGAGCCAAACTCTGGCATAGAGGGGTGGAGGAGGAGGGGCAGGGGCAAGATATGTAACCCTAACAATATTTGTACCCCCATAATATGAGGTAATAAATAAATAAATAAATAAAATAAATTACACAGCCACTGATATTTCTTTATAACAATGCAAAATAGTCAAATAGGTAATTTTTGAATGTACATTTCTTATTAATACTAGGAGTATAATTTGCAGAACAACTGGCAGAATTGCAACAGAGAGAATAGATATCTGGAACCCTGTGTTCCAAACAAATTTTCTGGTAGCAGCAAGAGAATATATATATATATATATATTATATATATATATATATATATATATTCAGCAAGAGAATATATATATTCTCTTTACAGAATTCTGGTTCTGTTTCTATTGAAACAGTATTCTATACTTCTAAACACTTTGTTCATTAAACACTGGATACTATGTATTAATAGATATACAAACAATTTAAGAAATAAATGAATATTTGTGACTCCAAGAATTTTATAAGCATTCTAAAGAGTTTTAGTTTTGGTAGCATCTTCAAGTTAAGTTTATTTTTCTTATTAAGTTATTTCTTTTTGTGCATTCTGCCTTAGTATTTATTTTCCACGTTCTTTATTTTTATAGGTGATTGAATGTTGTTTTGCACTCTTATCTAAAATAGATTTCTCAAGCACAGCAGTATTGACATTTTGAGCCAGCTAACACCTTGATGTGGGGGGTGTACTATGTATCATAGGATGTTTAACAGTACCCTGACCTCTCTCCATCCACTGGGTGACTTCTCGTCTCCCAGTTGTGACTACCAAAAATGTTTCCAGACATTGTCAAATGTCCCCAAGGAGAAAAATTATTGTTAGTTGAGAACAATTATTCAAAAGGATTCTATTTCTATGAAACATGTGCAAATAAAATTATAATCTTTGAGATCACAATTAATATATATATATATTTATTCTTCTTGTGTTATGGGTTCCCAAAGACCACTCAGGTTTCATGATTCACTACTAGGTTTCCTGAAACTCAGCATATAGTCATATTCACAACTATGGGTTATTACAGTGAAAGGTTACAAAGCAAAATGAGCAAAGGGAAAGAGGTACAGGGCAGAGTCCAGAGGAAACCAGGTGCAAATTTCCAAGAGTCCCCTCCAATTTGAGTCACATAGATTCAGGTACAGACAGTTCCTAACTTACATCGGTTCAATTTATGATTTTTCAACATTAAAATTGGTTTATTAGCATATTAAACACATTTTTGACTTATAGCATTTTCCACATACAATGAGTTTATCAGGATGTAACCCCAGCATAAGTTGATGAGAATCTGTAATTCTTGCACTAATGAGTTCTAATGCCCATTGTGAATTGTCCTCCAGAGAAGCCTATTAAAACATTAATTCTCACTGCCTAGCACATATCAAAATTACAGACTCCCAGAAAAATAAACAGACGTTTAGCAAAAAACCATATTGTTTAGGTCCTAGGAGCCAGGCTTATCAGTTAGGGAATGAGTAGGCCGCTTCCAGAAATCTGAGTTCCCAGATTCCAGCCAAGGGTCACCTTTGCAAGCATATTTTTCTAAGATAGCAGTCTCAGGCCTGTCATGCTAACTTTTTCTGTATACTTTCCTACCAAGTTTTGTGATGTGACAACTACATTTTAGCCACCCAAAGACTTTTAGAATGAATGAGTAAACTAATTAATCAACCAGTCATGTTTTCAATAAGATTTCATTAAACTTTTCTATTAAGGCTTTTGTTTTGGGGGATTCTTACTCCCAAATAGAGGAAAATGTTCCAGCAAAACAAGTATAATCACAGTTGTATAGTTAAATAGAGGAAGATTTTAGTGAATCTAATTGACATGCATTTCCAGAAAATCTTCAAGCAATTCAGTATATCCAATGGAGGAGCTCATTTTCAGCAAAAAAGGAAATGGCATACTGGTTATGTTTTAGTCAACATGACTTTCAAATGTAACCACTAAGAGAATGAGGAATTTGCATTTCTTGACTCTAAGATTCTACATACAACCATTTTCTGCCAAGGAGCCAATATTATTTTTAAAAGTAAAATCACTCAGTGATTACATTCTTATTTGAGATATGGAGTTGTCTACCATCCTCCACTCCAGAGAAACTGTTCTGAATTGATCAGACAGTTTGAGAAAATGGGCTTCCTCTTATTTTTTTTGAAAATATAACTTTCATGATAATAATAACTGTCATGAAAGGCAAAACACCTCCCATCACCTCATGACCCTCTGTTGTCGTGTGGTTAGTTTAGATTTTTCCTTCTGGATTATATTGTCTTGCCATCGTCCCCTCCCGTATCCTGAATATAATATTTAATGAGAGCAGGGTCCTTGCTTTTTTTTTTTTTTAATTCACCTCCATCTCTCCAGCACCTCGCATAGTATGTGGAAAAGAATATTTAACAAAATTTGTTGAAAAGGAAGTTAAAAATAAAAAAGCTCACAGAGATAACTGTCCATAGCCCATGTGTCCCCACGGTATTTTAGATCCTTGTTTTTTTTTAATACTAATTATTTTCATTTATTTTATATTTGATTATGATAAAATTTCCAATTATTTTGAGAAGTTTATTATTTTAATCCCTCCAAATAAAAGTTACATAAAGACAACAATCTTGGCTGTCGTGTATTCTTTTTTTATTATTATTTCATCATATTATGGAGGTAAGGATTTGGGGGAGGCGTAGACCCACATCTTAGGGATGTGGTGAGCATTGTGGAGGGGAAGGGCATACCTCTAACCCTTACTAGGGAGAGGCAAAGATATAAAATGTAACCAAAAAAGAAACATTTATCGGGTGTCGCAGATGGGAGGGGGAAGGAGAGGAGGGGTATATACTTACATAATAAGTGCGATGTGCACCACCTGGAGGACCCACACGCTTGAAGCTCTGACTCGGCGGGGGTGGGGGGGTGGGGGGGGCGTGACAAGGGCAATATATGTAACCTTAACAATAAAAGAAAAAAAATCCTTGTTTTAAAGGCAAAAACAATACTTTTTAAAATAAGGTATAATAAAGACAAAACAGCTTGCCTGATAGGACTTGTTTCCTTGATTCTAAAGTGTTCTAAGAAAGGGTTTCAGGTGCTCTTTGACACCATTCAGAAAATCCTAAACAGGGCCTGGTAGAGCCCTTAGATTGCCAAAAGACTATATAACAATGGTCCCCAAACATTTCAGCATCAGGGGCTGGTTTCATGTAAGATAATTTTTTCATGGACTGAGGGTCAGGGAGGATGATTTTTTGATGATTCAAGTGCATTACATTTATTATGCACTTTTTCTATTAATATTACATTGTAATATATAATTAAATAATTATACATCTCACCATACTTCAGTCAGTGGGAGCCCTGATCTTGTTTTCCTGCAACTAGATGGTCCCATCTGGGGCTGGTGGGAGATAGTGACACCCAAAGTGTGTTTCTTATATCCAGTCTACTCCGTGATCATGTTTTGGTTGCTATCACTGCAGAAAAACCTGCTGCACAAAGATAGAATGTTGGAAATTGAAGCACGATTTTCAGAGCTTTTGTGGCAATCTCAGGATATTGTCACTTGGCTTTAATCCAGAATGTATAGAGATTTGAAGTTGTCTCAAACATGCTTTTAAGGCCACTGTCATTTGCAATCTCAAGCAGTTGATCTTCTTCCAGCACAAAGTTGATTCACCTGGCTTATTCACAAATGGATTGTGTATGCATTCCTTCCAAGTTTGGGGGTCTTTTGTGGTTGGGAAGTAATGCTCAAACTCTTTTGAAAACTGAGATAGGTGATCATCCACCAGCTGGAATAAAGAAGGCCCTGGTACAGCCTCTTTCAGAATCTCTGCTAATGTCTGAAACATGTCAAAAATACCTAAGTTCACTTGTCACTCCATTAATTCCAGTTTGGCTTTGAATGCAGCCACTTTATCTGCCAACTTGAACACAGTTGTTGTTCTCCTCTGAAGTGACAGATTGAGTTTGCTGAGCAGGTTGAATATGTCACACAAGTTTTGCTAACATTCTGAGTCACTGAAATGTGCTCCCAGTGATAACTGTTTTTCTAAAAGAAATTTCTGGAGCAGCTCTCATAACCCAGAACTTTCAGCCAGTGATCTACCTTTAGAAAGCCATCTCACTTCTGTGTATAAGAGAAGACGTGCGTGCTCTGCATCCATCTCCTCACAGAGCTACGTGAACAGACGTGAGTTAAGGCTATGTACTTTAATGTGGTTGATAATGTAAATCACATACTGCAAGATGTTGTTTAGTTCAGGTGACATTTTTCAGCTAGCCAGCATTTCTCTATGGATGACACAGTGCGTGCATACACTCATATTCAAAGGCGACCTTCTTGATCAGAGTAGTGAAATTAAGAAAGCCATCCAGCCATGGCAGCTGCTATGACCATGCGTATATGAACACAAAATGATCAATTCAGTTTTCTTGATCAAAGACTTGAATAGTTCTGCAGCTGCGGTGTTGGTTGGCAACAAAAGTGCATATATCCTCATACACATCCTCCTGAAAAATATATCACACAAAAAACAAGCATCATTGCCTTGTTGTCAACATTGGTAGAGTCATCATCCTGGATTGCATACCACAATGACTCATTCATTCTCTCTAAAAATTGTTCATCAACATCCTCTGCTATTTCAATTTGTCTAGTTATGGTGCTAACCGAAAGAGGACCTCATGCCACCTTTTTAACTGCAGTTCATGGCAATTGTCCTTAGCAGGCAGGATCAACTCTTCACCAATTATTGGCTTCACCAATAATAAAGCCTAAAGCTAAGTGCTGGTAGCCACTAAGAATGATGCTCTCAGTGCAGACATAGTTGATGAAGTGGTGGCCTTCAATAACTGCTTCTGTTCTTCATGTTCACTTTTTCTTTTTTCTTTTGAAAAACTCCAAATGCTAGTCTTTTAATTCAGGGTGCTTGTTCTCTATGTGGCAAAGCAATATTTACAGTTTCATGGCTTCATTGGATAGCTAGTCACCACATACTATACAATGTAGAATGTGAATCACCTGTTGCAACGAAGCCATAATTTAAGTAGGACTCTTGGTATTTTCTTTTAAATGCAGCTTTCATTTTGTTGGTAGTCTTAGAGTCTTCTGCTGTCTTATCATTGGGTCTTTCTCCCTTTTCAAAGAAGCTCTTCAGCAATGTTTGTTTTTTACTCAATTTTGGTAGGGTTAGCTTGTGGACTTACCAAAACTATGACTGAGACAAGTGCACATTGTGGGAAAGAGGCATCAAAAGTGGTAAGTAAAATAATCAGAAGGCCACATGCAGACTGAAATAAGTGTCCAATTCTGACTTAAAACCTGCCATTAGATGCAGCTTTACAATTGAAGGTGCTCACTTGCCACTACGAAGCCTACCACCAGATGTATCTTAATTGTCACTTGCCACTCACTGATAGGTTTTTGGTATTAGTCTGCAAGCAATTGATTTATTATGGTTTCTGTGCAATCAAACCTCTCTGATAATGATAATCTGCAAACCTCTCTGCTAGTGATAACCTTGCAGCTGCTTCCCATTGCTAGCATCACCACCTCAGCTCCACCTCAGATCATGGAGCATTAGATTCTCATAAGGAATGAGCAACCTAGATCCCTCACATATGCAGTTTACAGTAGGGTTTACCCTTCTATGAGAATCTAATGCTGCCACTGATCTGACAGGATGCAAAACTCAGGCAGTGATGCAAGCATGAGGAAGCAGCTGTAAATACAGATGAAACTTCACTTCTCACCCACCACTCACCTCCTGCTGTGGTGCTTGGTTCCTAACAAGCCAGAGACCAGACTGGTTCTACTCTGCACCCCAACGGTTGGGGACTGCAGCTATACTGGACACTTCTAACATAAAACGGCTCAAATGTTTACACGGTGCACTCTACACATATTATCACCTTTGATGTTTGCAGTTTTTGAGAACAGGGTTGAAAAGTACTCAATTAGATGGAGCATTTTCCTTTTAAACACTGTCCTTATCCCTTTGAAAGAAGCATTATTCCTAGTTAGAAAGATAAGGTTCATTTGCCTCATGCCGATAGCAGTAAGTTTATTTGTATATTACTCTTAGTTCTCTTCCTTTGTTGAGATAGCTATTTTTTGTTTCTTAGTGAACATTTGTACCTTAAGGGAACTATTCATTATTTTCCAAAGGTGAAAGGACTCAGCAAATGCTGATGTCTGAAAGGGTACTTTGACTGAGATCACAAAGTTAACATAATAAACCTGATAATGCTCTAGGAAGTAAGGTCTGGTTTAGATGTGCTAATAAAAAACAGGCTTATAGTTCCCAGTGCAAATTGTTTCCACCATATTCAAAGCTACTTCAGGGACTGTTGCGAATAACTACTTTTTATTTAAGGCATTTAAACAAAATGTAACACTTTCACTGCAATATAAACATGTATTTAATAATGATGGCAATTTTCAGAAAGTGATATTTTCAGTACTAAGAAGAAAAATATTATAAGTTAGTTGGTATTTAACACACTGATTCCTGGATCCTAAATAATGATAACAATTCACCCGATTAACACTAAGGGTCATATGGGAAGATCCAAACCTCTAGCTATTCTTTGGCTTGCTAGAAGCTACAAGAAGATAATTTGTATTTGAATCACTGTAATATTATAGCATCCCAAGTTTCCTTTGTAAAATCCAGAATTCCACTTACTCATTTTAATTACCACACTTTTATGGAAACTTTTCAAATTGTTTCCGTACATTCTCCTTGGACATAAACTAAAATTAGCCAGAGTAATACATATTTCTCATCAATATGGCATTGAAAAAAATAGTCTAGTTACATCCTTCCAAGTACTTTGGTTTATTTGATTTTATTGTACCTTTAAGCAGTGTCACAGAGGTTATGCAATTAACAAAATTAACTGTTTGGTAGCAGAGTTTGAAGTTTAAAACCTAGATGCTTGCTTGTTTGCCTGTTTGGGTTTTGATTTTGGTTTTTTTGAGTTCACTACTCAACCTGCTCTGCACACTTAAGAATGTGAGCTCTGGAGTAATAGAAAAAGCAGATCTAGATTTAAATGCTGTTTTTGCCACTACATAGATTTGTGTATTTGAAAATCCTTCTTTAACTTCTCTGATCTCAGTTTTCTCATTAGAAAAGATTTATGTGTGGGTGCGGGGATTAGCGTTCTCATTGGTAATAAATAATAGCATTACCTTACTATCAAGTTTCTTACTACCTATATAGATGCAGTGTTCTCCTCTTTTCTTTCATTTTCCTTTATTTGAGAGTAAGTTAAAACATGGTTGGAGAAATTAATTTTATTGTTCTCAAACAATGCATTTTTCCATTTTTAAAACTCTTTTATTCTATTTATAAATTTGAGAGAGATACCTCGTATTGTTAATGTGAAAATATTAATTTATCCAAAGGACCTTTTTTAAAAAAGTTAAAAATAGAATAAATAACCATCACAGCTATAGTTTTTTCTCTTTAAAAACTCTGGTCAAGCAACAAAAGTTCTTCTCAATGAATACAGACCAGTTACAGCAAAGTTTTGGTAGTCAAGCAGTAAAAGGATCAGTTTCTACTGTAATGAATTAAATTATTAATATAATGAATATAACTTCACCTGCTATACAATCTATTTGCAAGCTGTTGAAGTGTATTATTTTGTAATTTTAACTTCATCTTCTTTGAAAATTATAAATTTTAGAGACAATTCAAACATTTTTATTATGAATTATCCTTCTAAAGTTCTTTTAAATCAATAATGAATGTATCTTTATACTTAATGCAAATTGCATACATTGTATTCGGGATGAAGTGCAAATATATAAGAAAAATTATTTGGTAAAAATAATATTGCAGAATTAAATTTGTTTCACAGTCAATAATTTCTCAGTTTTTGTCAGTTTACATAACAAAAAATTGTTTAGTAATTGCCAGCAGCAAATTTACTGATAGCTAAAATTCAAAATGTTCTTAACTCAAACATAATTACCAGCAGTAAAAGTTTAGTGATTTAGGAATTTAACGGATGGTGGTAATATCTGGTTTATATTTGCCTAGAAATATCAGCTCAACATACATTGACAACACTGAAAAACAATTCATATCTTTATAATAAATAGATATGAGTTAAAAGCACATTGAACACAAATAACCAAAGAGTTTACATTTAGTGAACATATGGTCTTTATGAAATAGTGCACTAAGTGCTTTGAAAAACTATTAATCCTAATATTAAAATATTTTATTTTTATTACAAAGAAGGTTTTCAAAATATCATTGAAAACAAGAATTATATGTATAAGCACTACACACAGTAGCTCACTTATTCTTCCCAACTTTGCCACATAAGAATTATTATTCCTACTATGCTGAAGAATTTATACTGAGACTCAAGTTGTTTAAAAATTTTTCCAAAATATTTAACTACTTGGTAGAAAGACCGGACTCATAAATAGGCTTATATAATTCCAAGTCCATGATTTTTTTCAGTTCCTCTTGCTATTGCTCAAAGAGGTGTGCTCTTAAAATTGCTTATGAAATATGCACAAACAGATAGTACTTTCTAAACATGTAACTAACAATAATATTTTGATATTTTCAAATACTCAAGAGAATCTATCATAAAAAGCTTGGAATTACACAAGATAATATATTGCACCTATAAAAACATCTAAGCACAGTCTAACCTAACACTCTATGTTAGAGAAAAATTAGACAAGAAGAGTTAAATGATTTAGCCAATTTACTATCAAGAAAATTTCAAATCCAGAGTCAAAGCACTTCTCTTTCATCAATTTCTAGAGTTTTCTCTATTATATCCAGAAAATCGATTTTTGTCATAATATTTATATTTCCTTATTTAATCTAAAGTGTGAAAGATGCTAATTCACAATAATAAACAAGAAGAAAAGATACAATATCATTATCACCTCCCATCATATTAGCAGAAACTTTTAAAAAGTGATATCATTTAGTTACAAAACTATTTTAATGAAAATATTTCCCAATATTATGAAAGTATATCATCATAATATGTTTCTATTTAACGCTATTAAGAAAACATAACCTACTGCAAATAAACCACATAATCCTCTTTCCAAATTTATCATAATTAATAAAATGTATTTAAAAAGTCTTCTTTTATTATGAAACTATCATTAAAATATTTTATCCAGAGAAATGAATATTAAAGAACATTTCTAGTACTTTAAATTTGTTTTGTAAGCTACATTTGTATGACTAGGAATGATTATAAGCACTAAAAATTGTTGTAGAAGTTATCTAAGCTTAATGCCATTTTAAACACCTTGAAGAATAAAACAATCTTTCCTATGTGTCATAAAAATCCTCTTTTGCTTTACAGTCTTTATGGGGTTTATAAATCCCTGAATGAATATATTCAACTGGATGACTCTATTACATTCTTTGATGTCTTCTTTGCTTCTAAAAAATTGATGCTGAGTGTATCTTTAGGATTTGTAAGCAATGAAAATGTTATGTAGCCAACTGACAGCATAGCATTGATGTCCTGCTGGTTTATCAGCAGTCATGAGGGATTTTCATTCATTCAAACTCTTCCATGTATCTTCCCTTGTAATCAAGGGTATACATGGTTGAAGTACATGAAGAATAGTGCATAGTCTGGACATCTAAAATGGGTAAAAAAAAATCGGTAATTAATATAAAAATAAATTCACCATTTAGGTTCAAATAAATTAGCAACAGAGATACTTAAATAAAGTACAAAGAAGAATCTTGAAAACTCACGACCTAAATATGTTGACAATATAATTATATGTCCAAGATTAGTTTTGAATTCAGCACCACATACTGCCTGCCTACTATTTATTCACACAGTAGAGATACACATAAATAAGGAGTTATCAACCTATAATTATTCCATCAATGTGTTGTTATGCATATAGGGTACATATTATACAGATACAGCAAGAGGATATTGGCTTGTATGAAATAACAACTGCAAGGCACATATTAAAAAATTATTGAATTATATTCTCACTCCAACCACTTATTTGATCTTACCAAATCACTTAATATCTTTGTCTTCAATTTTTTTTAACTTTTGTCTTTCCTTTCCACTATATTATTTTAAGGATGAAATACCATAATATATGTAAAAACACTGAAAATTAGAAAGCACTGTACTAATATACTTCAGATTAAGAAGATGCTAAAATGGCTTCCCTTGACAGCAAGTCCCTGAACCCAGAAGGGTGACCCCAGCACTGTAAAGTGATGGTCCAATTCTCTAAATCTAGATGGTACTTGGAGTTACCTAAATCTTTACTGCCAAGGAAGGTGGTGGATTGAGTAATGTCCTCGTGGTTTTGGACCATTTGGCCATTAAACTTCTTTCAGATTACAATCTTTAGTTTATTCAGATTATAAAATTGCTAACACTTTATAAAACTCCAGTTTAATAGTGAAATTCTCACGGAATGAGATTGTACAATCAACAAACAGTGAGCCAAGAATGAATTCTTTTTTTTTTTTTTTGCCACATTTAAAAAATTTCTTTTCCAGCATATTGTGAGGGTACAAATGTTAAGGTTACTGATATTGCCCTTTAGCCCTCTCCCCCCTCGAGTCAGAGCTTCAAGCGTGTCTATTCCCTAGTTGGTGCGCATGGTAGATTCCATTTGGCAAATAAAGATGTTCCATTTCCATTGCTTGAAATATATTAAAAATATATAATATCACTTCAAATTAAATATAATTTGAAATATAATATCAAAATTATATTTGATGTTATATATTCTCAAAATTATTGAGACTTGGTAGACTAAAAACAATATACAACATTAATATACCAATACACATCTAGCTCTTTCAATTAAGGAGAATTTTATATTAATTTTTGCTTTGTAATACAAATAGATTTCCAGTAGAAAGGAATTTTGAATACCACATCTCAACACTGATATAAAGTATATCATTTGACTATTAACATTTTATCACATTTTAAGAAGTTATATTTAGCAGATTTAATTAGCTTAAATTCCAATTCAAAGATACTATTCCATATGGATGTTTCAGCTCTTTTCACAATGCTTTACTTAAAATAAACAAAACTATTGATGGAAATAACTAATTATAGTGTTGTTGCTCACAAATAATTGGATTATTATAAATATGCAGAGAAAATTGCACAACTAATTCATGTGCATATGTTCTTTCTGAATTCAAGCTATAATCTTTTAAATATTTTAAGTAGATTAAGGTAAAATTATTTGTCATGTTTGTTCACACTTAGAGTTTTTCTTGAGGTAGAAAGTAACTTGAAAGCAATCCAAATGTTGATTTAATTTACATGTGAGGTACCAAGTATAACACAGGAAATGATTAATACATTTTTTCTTAAATACATCACTTAATATTATATGAATTTTTCTAGAGACTGAACTAAATCAAGTTTATTCAACTCAAATACTGTACAAATTTAATTCAGTCAATATTTTCCACTCTTAAAATACTTAAGGCTCTAGCTTCAGGATTATATTTATTAGTCAGTCATACTTTACTGTAAAGTACATTAATCGGAGAATCAAATTATTCTAAATCCTAGACATAGTTTCTAAAAAGAATTTAAATGGAAAAACCATGGAAGAGGAAGACCCATAGTGTTATGATTAAAAAAGTTAAGGTACTACAGGTCTTAATGATACCGTATTAAACATTTGTGTAAATTATGAATTAATCTAAACATGCCTGTACATAAAGATACAAGTGTGTATTTTTTTTCATTTTAAGTCAGTTAAATTAGTTCTATAACCTACTGCATAATATTAATCAAAATAAACTTAAACTATCTATTGGCATATCAGGATAATGCAGCACTTTTCTCATTGAGTTATTATGGCTAATATTCATAATAAGAAATAATATAATATTCTTAGTACAGTGCCTAGAGCACAGTGGATGCTGTTTGTTACTTGCTCTCTTTCTATTATGTATACTCTGTGAGTGCAAGAACAAAAGCTATCTTATTACTGATTTGCCTCTATCCTTTACATAATACTGAGTACATAACAGGAAACTAGCAGTCATTTTTTGAATATGTAAATACAAAGACAGGTTTTAACTGCAGCGCTGGTCTCTGTGTTTGTCTGGGTCTCTGCTCCAATATGACTTTTATGCCATCAGTGAGGAAGCCACACACAGACATGGTTTCTAAAAAAAAAATCTGCAGCCCAATGGGTTGGATGAATTTGCACAGATCTTTAAAAAAACACAATTTCATGGTCTTAGTGGAACAGTAATGAGCTTGCATAGAGCTCTATTGTAATCCACTTGAGAAACCTGGATTTGTTAAACAAACCAGTCATGTTGTCTGTGTATGTATACACGTGCATGCATGTATGAAAGTTTGTGGATGTTTTCTTCTAAGGCCCAGTTTTGCCATAAGTCAGAGCAACAGACTTCACAGTCAGTTTTCATACATATATGCAAGTAAATATTCAGTATTTTAATTGTCTCTGAATTATTTTTGATACATTCATTGTGAAATTTATGTCAATAAAAAATAAAATTTATAAATAGGAGGTAGCAGTGCCTGAATATGTTTACTATTTGTATTTCCTTTTATTTTGTTTGAACACAGACAATGTGGTAATGAGTATTGGCTTTATTAAGCAAGCTCTCATTCAATAGAATTACCAAAAGTCTCAATAAACACAATGGCAAATGTCTTTTGATAACGTGAGAGTGAAAGAAGTGTAAAACACAGCTTCAAATGTTCTGCTTCTGGCTAAAGGTAGTTTGGGTTGTAGTTAGAATAGTCGTGTTCTACTAAACGGAGAAAATTTGAAACTGACTCTACTAGAAACATATTATGTGTATGCCAGACTGCCAAAAATTGGGATAATGCCACATATATCACCTGTTGTTTTTTGCTTGCCCTGATATCTATATTTTCAGAAATTGATTTTCCTTTACGGAGCCAGTTCATTTGCCCCCTTTGCAGTAGTCTCAGTGCCATGTTCACCACCAATGACAACTAAGGGACCTAAATAAGGCGAATTAGATTATTCCCTGAGGTTTTATTTATGTATGCTGAGAGAGAAGAGCTGCTTTTCTTTGTAATTGTAGTTATAAAAGTTTAAGTATTGGATTGACAACAGCTTTAATATGTAGTTTTATGGACAAATCCTGACAGAATAAAAGCCCAATTATCATGGGACCCAAACAAAAAGCATCAAAAGAAACAGATTCTGCAGGATTCTATTTGGGTTGCTGGATATAGCTTTGCCTGAAGAACTCCTCATAACATCCTCATTGCTTTAAGCTTATTTGAGCTGGTTTTTCTTCTCTTACAAACAGAGGAGCCCTAACAAATACTGGTTGAGTAGAATATGAATAAGGATGTACATAAAAAAGAAAAGCATGAATATGCTTTTGGTGTAAATGAAGTTACCTAACATTTTTTAAACTGAAAATAATATACTATAGAGCCCACTGTTTTAATTAAAAGTTCTTCAAATTAAAATTTCTTTTTGAGCAAATACAGATGGTTTCCCATTAATGATGATTCAACTTACAATTTTTAGACTTTCTAATGGTGAGAAAGCGATACACATTCAGTAGAAACCTTACATCAATTTTTGAATTTTGATCTTTTCCCAGGCTAGTGACATACAGTGAGATACTCTTGTGATGCTGGGCAGCAGCAGCAAGCTGCAGATCCCTGCTGGCCACAGGATAATGAAGATGCACAACTGATACTCTACAGTGTAGTGTGTTGCCAATGTTTTTTGGATATTGTGTTTTGTGTTTTCACATCCTATTGTGTCTACGAAAACCTCATTTTTGACTTACATTTTCAATTTATAATAGGTTATCAGGACACAATTCCATCCTAAGTCAAAGAGCATCTATATATCAAATCACTCAATTGTGTCTCCTTATAATAAACTTTTCCTTTATATTTCAATCATGGGTAGTTTTCTCCTTTATACAAAGTCAGCAGAACCAGATCAATGAGAGTACTCAATTGATTCTGATTGCAGAGAAGCTTGGATGATATTTTACAAAAGAAATCCAAATAAAAACCTAACCAATTGAACTTTTGTCTTGTGTTTTGAACTATCTTTCAATAAAACAATATATATTATATGTCTTAATATAGTACATATTAGATTATATTCTTTGTCTTCTCTTCAGAAAGGCTTTCTTGATTATATAATTTCTGTTTATGATTTTATCTTTCCAAGTTTCCTGACTTGTGTCTATATTTTCTTTTATCCTTGCCTCCTATAAGTCTGGTTTCTTTTTCCCTCTCATTTTCTGGTCTCCTACTGACTCTCCTCTTATCTTTATGGCATGTGCCCTTAGGCATCTTCTTCAGTGTCTACCAATCTCCTTTCACTTCTGTTCCAGTCCCTTCCTTCCCCTTCCATCTGTCTTATTGCAAAACAGACAAAAAAATAAAAATAAAAATAAATCACTTTATGTAATCAATTAGATTTCAAGTACACATTTGAAAAGCAGTACTAGCATATTCTTTATAACAAAAAAAAATGGCATGATATTCAAAGCAAATCATTTTTAGAACTGTTCAGTTTCACTTGAAAACTATCAAGCAAACACCACATATTCTTTTGTTCAAGTTGCAAAATATGAGTTTTCTAAATTTACTGTGAACTCAGCAATAAAGCAGAACACCATTTTCAAAATATGAATGAACAATTGAATAAAAATAAATATGAATTAGTTTCATAAAAATGATATATGAAACAATAAAAATTCAGGCCTTTCATAAAATATATAAATCCTAAAGAAATTTCCACTTCAATACTTATTTTCTACAGTTCTGTGTTTTTTTTTTCCTCTTAGTATTGAAACAACTTGCATGTGTGCAGCTAAGTTCCTTAGCCATATATGTTTCATTCATCCTAATTTAGAAAATATTAAGGCCCTGCCTGGGAGCATAATTGGAACATTATTTGTCTCTTGACAATGTACTTTTAAAATTCCTACAAGTAAAAAATCAACAACATCCCATCTATCTAGGATGTATAGCCATCTTCAAGAAATAATGCAAACTATCAAAACATAAAATCTCTCCCAACTTTTGGAGAAATCTTAAAGTTTTCTCCAGGGAATACATCTATACTTAGGTTTTCTCATCTGTCCTATATTTATTTCATTTTGAGTTGAATTTGTTGATGTTACAGTTGCATCCCAGCATGATCCTTTCACTACTAAGCCCCAGCCCCATCTGTCCTATATTTATTTCATTTTGAGTTGAATTTGTTGAGGTTACAGTTACATCCCAGCATGATCCTTTCACTACTAAGCCCCAGGCTGCAGCCTCGGGCTATAGGAATGAATCCAGGCCTTCTCCTCTGCTCCTACTTAGGAAGGAAATACTTTTCATTTCATGACTTAATCCCATGTATGGGGCAAGGAAGGGTAGTCAGTACACACTGGTCTCAGCAGTTAGCAAGACAAACAGATACTTGACTCATAGGGCATAATTTGTGTTTACAAACAAAAAATCCTCAAAAAATTCAGTGAAGGATTTCTATACATACTTGTAGGAGTTTTAATGAGTATTTGTTTATAAAGTGTTAGCAACCTTCATTATAATTTGTGAAGTGGCAATAACTAATATTATACAATTTATCAAGGGAACAATACCTTGATATGTTTTCCCAGAATACACTTTACAAATTACCACACTGGATAACTGAGCACATTTCCCTTTTAGTTTACCTTGCTAGCGCTTTGAAGTTCTATTCACCATCACCTCTTTGAAATACAGCTTTAAAACAGATGGGATGAACATCTGGATGATGCAACATATATATTATTTTTCTATCAATAACCTCGCTGATGTGAGGAACATCTCCTCCCACACATACCACCCATGCCTTATCTAATGTATTAACACTTTGGATAATGAGAACAGCAGAAGTGGCTACTAAATATCTTATTCAAATTAACTCAGATCCAAGTGCAAATGTGGAAGTATCCATGCAATTCACGAACTGCTGCCTGAGCCTGTGTTTTTAATAGCAGTGTTTGATGATGTTGGCACTCTTGATCATTTTCTATCTTTGAAGTTACTGAGTTCAATGATCCATCCTTTCTGTTTATATATCAGGACTGTGAACATCATAAACAATTGAAGATGTTTAGAATTAAATGTTGATTTTAGATAGCAAAAAAATGCAGTTAGGTAAAATTGATCAGCACCATTCTCTTTCTCTGTTATCTCTTTGTTAATATTTCTCTTTCAAAGGCAACATGGAAATGGCAGGGGAAGATGAGAAAATTTGAACCGAGTTCAAATTTATGTGAAGATAATGTTAAAATAAAATAATAAGTATGTCTATTTTGTGTGCAGAAATCTAATGCTGATCTGGTTCACAAAATATAGTGAACTACCACTTATTGACTCATGTTACTGGTAGTTCAAATAAATGGTTGTTCAAAGAAAGACAGGCTGGATTCCAAGACTAAAACAATGTCATTAGGTACTTGCCTGTCTTTTATTTCTGTGGCTTCCTCCATGATGGCTTATTGTTCAAGTTGGCTTTCCCAATAATGCTGGCAAATATGATCACCATAGGCTCTCTGTCCGCTTCCCCCATCACTGCCCCACCCCAAAAAACAATGGCTTTTAGACATTTCCAGCAAAATCTTAGGATTGATTTTAATGTTGTCTAGCTTGGGTCATGTTCGTGACATATTAACTAGTCACAGCTGTCAGGAAATAGAATGGCCTAGGTAATATGCTAACTCTGGAGCGAGGGAGTCAGGTTTTGAAAACAATAGACTAAGAATACGTAAGAGGTAATTCCCCAAAGATAAACTAGCATCCTTTTACCAAAATAATGAAGGAAGGATTTGATTCTGTCAATCAAAACCAACTGGTGTCTGTAATCAAAATGCAAGCAGTATAGAGAAATTTTCAATACAGAATGGAAACATTCTTCATAAGCAGTTGAAATATTCCAGGGCCAAGATAGTAGTGAAAGTTAAGGAAATATAAGGCCAAGCAATGATAACAATATATGCATATCCTAACATTAATCCAGAGTCCGTACCAGGGACAGCAGGCATTGGACATGGTTAGGAGACCAATCTCCTTACCATAAAATGGAAACTCAGATAAACTCTCCAAATAATTTAGCCTTGAATTATATTTTACTATTTCTGAGTTACAGCGTAACGTCAGAAGCATATATAATCATAACCATATAGGAAAATTATTACAGAGTGAAATTGTCATAGTTTATTTTTCTTACCTTACAAAAATGCTAATTAGAGGGCAAATTCATGTTGTAAAAATATTTACATGTAAATTAACTTCAAGAAAAATAATTGCTGGAGATATTAGCAGAACATGCTGTACTTTCCAGAAAAAAAAGTAAGAATTTTTGAATATGGTCATTAGTAGTGTAGCCCTTTGAAAGAAAAGTTAGGTTTAAATATCTTGAGTAATAGCTAGTGATAATGAAGACAATAAAATCTTCTCATGAAACCAAGTTTTAATATTTCTAATTTTTATGGCATAGCTGATGAATCTTTCAGTAAAACCAAACTAAACAAAACCTTTCAGTCTCTGAAATTCATCACCACACTATTGAGATGTTCACTATCAGTTTATGTTTGACTTATTTAAATTTTTTTTTTGAAAAATCCAAAATACATTTTTATTAAACCATCCTAAGTGGTTAAAACATTCCTCTTAGAACAAAATGCTTAAGCATTGTAATTAGCACTTGGAAGAATATAATCATGAAAACCACTGTTTATATAATGGAAAAGAAATATTTCACAATTGCATTCACACATTTGAGCTGTTTAGACATGTTGCAATGAAATGAAATGCAATTGCCAAACACACATTTTATATAGAGTATAGTTGGCAAAGTTGTTGTCATTTTGAAATAATCTCTTTTTGCTCTATACTTTTTAAAGCTTAAGTTTGTGTCACAATTTAAGTTGATTCTACCAACTTGTGGTTAATCCTTCACTACTTGTCATGATTAGATATGCAACTAAGGTACACACCGCAGACCATCTGTGAGAGGACATTATTTTGTGTCTCCCATGGGAATAAGGAGATTCATTTTGACGATGGGCCCACTCTGGCTTTTTGTGAAAGCAGGAGAGTTCCAGGTGGTTGGTACAGAAGATAAACACAAAGAATAATACTGGGAAACAACAACAACAAAGCTTTGCCAGCAAACCTTTGCAATATCGGTGCACTATGACAGGTGGCAAACACTAAGGTATCATATATATGTACAAGGCCAAAATATGTTTTGCATTTTATAGCTCAGATTCCAAGAGACATTAAGAACACAAATGTTAAGAAGTTTCAAAGTTCAATAAAGGTAGATTCTAATACCATGATGAAAATTTCCTTTCTCAAAGTGACTATACTTATATTGCAAACTGCGAAAAAGAGCTCTGGAAGGTAATCACAGCCTGGTTGGCGTTTAAATTGGTTAATAGGTACAAACATACAGTTTGATAGAAGGAATAAATTCTAGTTTTCCATAGCACAGTAGGGTGACTAAAGTTACCAATTTATTATGAATTTCAAAACAGCTAGAAGAAAAGATTTGAAACTTTCCCAGTGTAAATAAATGATAAATGTTTGAAGTGATGAATATCCTAAATACACTGATTTGATCATTACACATTGACTTTATGTATCAAAATATCACATTACCCAATCATGTAAGATTATGATATATTAGTAAATAGCTAAAAGAAAAAGAGGAACATATGTTATAATAGAATATTTAGGCTTTTTCTAAATTCCAAGAGAAATCTGCAAATTTCCTAGGAAAACTTGATGGTGGCCTATTAATATGAAAATATAATCTATTGTATATAATTTTTAAAAGTGAATGAGGAATTTCTCAATCAATTTAAAGAAGAGACAGAAATTTCACAAAAGTTTTCTTGTCCTAGACTCAACACATAATGATTGTGTGTGTGTGTGTGTGCGCGCGTGTGTGTGTGCCTGTGTATATGTGGCGTTTTCTTTTTTTATTATTTTCTTTTTTGGAATTTCAAAATATTACAGGGTACAAAAGTTTTTGGTTACATGGATCACTTTTGTAATGCTTGAGTCAGGGATATAAGTGTGCCCATCACCCAGATGATGTTCATTGTACCTGTTAGGTACAAACCTACCTGTTAGGTAGGTTTCCACCCATCCACTCCTGCCCCCTTTCCCCTGGTTAATTTCCACAGAGTTTTAGTTCCCTCTGTGCACATGTGTGCTCATCAGTTAGTTCCAATTTAATAGTGAGTACATGTGGTGTTCGTTTTTCCATTCATTAGATACTTCACTTAGGATAATGGTCTCCAGTTACATCCAAATTGTTGCAAAAGGCATTAATTCACCCTTTTTATGGCTGAGTATTATTCCATGGTTTACATATAATATATTTTCTTAATCCACTCATGAATTGATGGTCACTTGGGTTGATTCCACATCTTTGCAATTGTGAACTGTGCAGCAATAAACATTTGAGCACAGGTGTCTTTTTGATAAAATGACTTCTTGTCCCTTGGGTAAATACCCAGTAGTGGGACTGCTGGATCAAATTGTAGATCTGCCATTAGTTCTTTGAGGAATCGCCATATTGTTTTCCATAGAGGTTATACTAATTTGCAGTCCTACCAACAGTGTATAAGTGCACCTTTCTCTCTGCATCCAGGCCAGCATCTATTATTTGTAGAATTTTTAATAAAATCCATTCTAACTGGGGTAGGGTGATTTTAACTTGAATTTCCCTGATGATTAGTGACACTGAGCATTTTTTCATATGATTATTGGCCATTTGTCTATCTTCATTTGAACGAGAAGTTGTTAATGTCTTTTGCCCACTTTTTAATGGGGTTGTTTATTTTTTTCTTGATAATTTGCTTGAGTTCTTTGTAGAGTCTGGTTATTAGCCCTCTATAGGATGTATAGTTTGTGAATATGTTCCCGCATTCTAGAGGTTGTCTATTTGTTGATTATTTCCTTAGATGTGCAGAAGCCTTTTAATTTAATCAAGTCCCATTTATTTATCTTTGTTGTTGCCATAATTGCCATTGGGGTGTCTTAGTCATAAATTCTTTGCCTATGCCAATGTCTGGAAGTGTTTTTCCTACATGATTTCATGCCTTAGATTTAAGTCTTTTATTTATCTTGAATTAATTTTTGTGGGTGGTGAGAGATATGGATCCTATTTCATTCCTCTGCATGTGGTTATCCAATTTTCTCAATACCCTGTGATCTTATATATGGAAACCCCCCAAAGACTCCACCAAGAGACTCGTGGAATTGATAACTAAATTCAGCAGAGTCTCAGGTTACAAAATTTAATGTACACAAATCAGTAGCATTTCTACACACCAATAACAGTCAAGCTAAGAGTCAAATCAAAGACTCAATGCCATTCACAAAAGCTACAAAGAAAATAAAATACCTAGGAATATACTTAACTAAGGAGGTGAAATATGTCTACAAAAAGAACTATGAAACAGTGAGAAAAGAAATCACAGATGATGCAAACAAATGGAAAAACATATCATGCTCATGCACTGGTCGAATCAACGTTGTTGAAATGTCCATACTACCCAAATTGATTTATATATTCAGTGCAATCCCCATCAAAATACCAAGGTCATATTTCACAGATCTAGAAAAAAATATTTCTATGCTTTATTGGAACCAGAAAAGAGTCTGAATATCCAAAGCAATCTTAAACAAAAATAACATATTTGGAGGCATCACATTACCAGATTTCAAACTATACTACGAGGCTATTGTAATCTAAACATCATGGTATTGGCACAAAAATAGTAACATAAACCAATGGAATAGAAGGGAGCACCCAGCTATAGAACCATATGCATACAGACAATCCTTGACAAAGCAGACAACAATATACACTGAGGAAAAGAAGCTCTATTCAATACATAATGATTAAAGCAAATTAGAGTATAAAATAAGGCAATGAAAATAAATATATATTCTTTTCAATGGTCTTTAAAGATCATATAAATATTGTCATTCATCATGTCTAATTTTTTATAGGCACAAACTGAGCAAAAGTTGTTTCACTGAATGGACTTGCCAGTACACAGATTTTGAGATTTGCTTAATGCAAAATATAAGAACATAGTAAATTATAAGAGGAGACATGGAACTGTGGGTACATTAAATTTACTGACAATCTCTTTTCATCTATTTCCCTTGATAATTTATTACATGCCCCAGAGAAATATGACTCCTATGAACCACTATCGTGCGTAAGTGTGCCATGCTCATTATGTTCAGGGCAAAATCACAACCCAAAGGAAGGAAACAAAGAATAAAGATTCTTAAAGGTAGAGTCTTACAGCGTCTCCAAGAATGCTTGAAGCTAAGTAAGTGATGTACTTCAAAATTTTGTCTGATGCATAAAATATCTCTTTATAACAACCCAGTTTATACACAATTCCAATGACCACTGTTAGACAACTATTAAGCTGTGTAGGTCATGTAGCATAGGTTAAACGCCATGACCATATGAGGTAGAATATTTGTCAACATGATACAACCAGGTAAAAAACATCCTGTGAATATGAGGAAAGCATGTGGGATCAATTCAAAATGGTCCCAAACGAAGATGCCTTCTGAGTTCATAAGTCAGCAAAGTGAGGGCAGTAACCAGTTTTAAGCAAGCCATTAAAATGAGAAAGGGCAACCTGTAGAGCAAAATAAATGAGATAAGAAGCAACTTTTGCCCTCCATAAGCCTGGTAAGAAGAAGATTTTTCATAGATGTTGCTTATTGTTTTCAAAAGAAAAAATTTTGGAAACATTTTTTTAACTTAGTCATAATGGAAACATTTCTCTAGCCCCACTATTAATGAGCTAATAATCAAAAACCCAAATTATAAGAAGACCCAAAAGGCAAAAGGCTACATCATATAATGCATGTTTGAGGTTAATGATTTAGAAGAAATCATCTACCCACAAGCTGGGGAGAAAATAAACAGACATCTATTTTTCTCCACTACTTTAAGGATCTGAACTAATTTCAACTGTCAGATAAAATGTCACACAGACCACATGCATGGTATTTTTTATGCTGTCAGTATACCTTATATTGCAATTAATTACTACATTCATATTTATTTTCTTCTGTTGAACTATATGAATCTTTACCGAAAAAATAGTGTGTATTGAAATCTCAAACGTCAACCTTTAATGGGAAAATGGAGTAACTTATAGTGCCACAATTCTCAAACTTGTTTAGTAAAAAGCAACTAAAAAGATAAAAAATAAAATGACTGGAGATAATAATGACAAATAAGATAGAAATGCAAATTCAAAATGATGCCAAGAAAAAACTGGAATATAAGTTCCAAGAGAGCAGAAACTTTTGCCTTTTTTTTCTAATTGCCCTAGTACCCAGAATATTGTTTGGCCATAGCAAGTACCGAATAGATTTATTGAATGACTGAAAAAATATTAAAATATTGAAAATATTACTTGTGTTAGAGTGAATAAGTTACCTTCATGTCTACTATGTGCCATTCTTTATGCAAAGAATAAGTATTACCCTATGTAATCACTATGAAAACTTCTGAGAAAAGTAATCTTATCCTCATTTATTGAAGAGAAATTAGAGTTTCAGATATATCAAGTAAGTTGTGAAAAGCCATGCTGACTTCAAAGTATAGACTCTTTACTTTAGGACATGGCATAAAGCTCCAGAGGGTAATGAAACTGAGAAAGCTTTGTCAGTGGAAACACAATTTCATAGATGATAGGGGAAAGCCGTGTTCACATTACCTTACATGCTTTACGTGGCAAGGAAATTCTGATCATCAATGTTACAATTCATCACTTTACAGTAAGTACTCTATGCTCTGTTGTCTGAATACTAATATCAAGAATCATTACTTTTTCTCTGTAATGGTATGTGTAGTGCCTTTGTATGAAATAAAGTCTGTGTACCTTGTATATATTCTAGCTGAGGAAAATAATCATGCCTCATAGATGTAATAGGAGAAAAAATTATATCAACAATAAAAGTAAAACAATAAAAATTAGTAATATGTATATAAATAAATGAATGATCTGTAAGATGGATAATATGTACATGAGCACAAAATTTTCCACTGTCAGAAAAAAATTGTGCACAAGAGACCTGATAAAAGAGAGAGCAATGGAGTAGAGCAAAAAGAAGTGAGAGGGAGTAATGGTAGATATAGAGAGTGGGAGAGAGAGAGAGAAAGAAATAAATATCAACATAGTGAAATAAGGTAAAGAAAGAATTTCATTTTAAGAGCACTGTATTCTTTGAAAATGGGATTCTTTGCATGCCGATATATTATTTGAACATTTTACACTTTTACACTACGGAGTTCAAGAATATAGTATATTGAATTGTCTTATGACTTGAGTCAGCATTAAATTATTGTAAGGCTTAACTGCCTTTTAAAGCTTATTATTAGTTAATTTATAAATCCTTGATAGTGTTAGCATTTTGTCAGGCATAAAAGCAAAGTATCAGTTTATATTCCTCAGGTCGATGTGGTTGATGCAAACTATGGCATTACTAATCAAGAAAAAAAAGGAGTCCCTATTTAGAAACTACAGTTCTACAACTTTTTATATACTATAAATAGACTCAGCCAGAAGTTTAAAAAAGTTTACTTTTGTTTTTTGGAAATAAATTCAAATTAATATTTTATTAATAAAACCAAAAAGTCTATCTTTACTCAAATTCAGAATAATAGTATTAAACAGAACATTTACTCTGTTAAATTTATAGTAGGCAAAAAGTTGGCAAGAAGTGATAGGGTATTTTCCAGTGTTTTATTATCATTATGGGAAGTTATTAAAAATGATTTTATAAGCAACTTTACTTTTGTCTGTTTAAAGGTATTACTCCATCAATTGTTCCTCTCTCTCAGGATCAAAAAATGTACCCCCTCTTCCCTATCATACTCATTGGCATACCGTCTCTTACATTCTTTATCCTGTGGAACCTCATAAAACTTATTTGTAGCAACCAATACAACTTATTTAGAACACTTTTAAAAATAGCTCTCTATGTTCTTCTCCATATTGCTATACTTGCATTCACACTTGAACTGATTGAACTCTTTCTAGTCAGTCTCATATCTCTACCACATTCCTGAAATTGCACTGTCAATGACCAGATTACTAAATCCAACAGGTAATTCTACATACTTAGCTTGCTTGAACTCATCTTGCAGCATTGATACACTTAATGGCTATGTGATCATAGGCACATTACTTGTCCTCTCTGAATCTCAGGTTTTTCATTTGTAAAGTAATAATAATAATCTCAATGATAGTAACATCTATAAGTATTAATTGAACTATAAGTATTAATTTATTTGAATCTTGAATTTCCCCCATTTTAGAGTTCAGAAAGCTGAACAGGACCAAGTGCGGTTGCTCACATTTATAATGCCAGCACTTTGGGAGGCTGAGGCAAGAGGATTTCTTGAGGCCAGGAGTTAAAGACCAGCGTGGGCAACACAGGAAAAACATACAAAAAACTTAAAAAAGAAATTAGCTGAGCATGGTGGCACATGCCTATAGTTCTAGCTACTAAGCAGGCTGAGGCAGGGGAATTGCTGAGCCCAGGGGTTTGAGGTTATAGGGAGCTATGATTATGCCACTGTACCATAGCCTGGATGACAGAGTGGGACCCTGTCTCTAAGAAATAAAATAATAATAAATATTTAAATAAGAAAGCTGAAAAGATCCAAAGCCAGTTATTAAAAGCCAAAAATAATAATTCAAATATTCAAACTCATTATTTTTGGGGAGGGTAATGCATCTTATTTTCCAGAGTTATTAAGAATTGAAATAATGAGCCTGCGGCACCCATCACATTACCGTCAATATCCTCAATAAAAATAAGTACTGGGTCCCTAATAAGTTCTGAGTATATATTAACTCCTGTCATTAAGTTGGTTATGACAATAATTACTATTAATACAACAGCAACAATATCTCTATTATTGGAACTTACACCATGATTCTACCCTGTCTGGCTGCTCCAGTCTAGTTTCACCCTGGCATACCTATCCTGAGCGTTGGACACCTATTCCGGCATTTATTGTGCCTCTCTACTAGCCAAATGAGAGAGGAGGCTTGGATCAATATTTACTTTAAGCAGGGAAGTTTTTCTCATTTAATAGTAAAGTTGGAAATTCTTTTGGTCTTCCAGAGAATAGTCTCAACACTACACCATAAGTTAAAAAAAAAAGTCAAAGACAATCAGGTACTCACACAGTACTGGGATTTGAAATATTTTACTTAAACCTCAAACCGGAGTTAATCCCATAATCACACAGGAAAATAATCCGTAATGTCATGTCTCAAAGTAATTAGGATGACATCACCTTGCTATTTTTAAAGGAGATTTAACAAAGTATATAAGCCTATGTGTTGTCTGCAGTGGTACATCAGAAAGTCTAACTCTGCTTCCATTAGGCATGGTAAATTATATTAGTTTATACACTATTTCAAATTTCATGTATGCAATTTTGTTAAATATGAATATAAATTGATTTCTATATAACATCTGCTCTTTGTAATATTTTGGTTAAAAATAGGAACATGTTTTTTTCACAGAACATTTTTTATTTTTATTTATTTAACTAAAAATATTAAGGGGGTACAAATAGTTTTGTTATATTGGATAGCTTCTGTAGTGCTTGAGTCAGGGCTATAAATATGTCAATCACCCAAATAGTGTTCATTATACTCATTAGGTAGGTTTTGGCTCCTCCCCCTGCTTACCTCCCACCTTGTTCAGAAAATGTTTTTGAAGTTTAAAAGCACATGCATGTAATAAATTATCTTGCTGTATTATCTGAAACAGTCAATATTATGAAATAGGAACTCCATTCAGCCATTATCTGATTATTTATACAAGACAAAATGATAAATTATTAATATCTTATATTCCCTTGTTCTTGCAACTTATCCTGTATGTTATCATTTATATACAAGGTTGTAATTAAAGTTAAAAATTATGACAGTGTTATATTCCCATGTAATTTTTTTATTAATGAAGACTACAAAGATTAGATCATTTTTGTGTGAAAGAGTTTGAAGAATTAATGGAGACTGCTTTAATTAAGTGTTCTTTGGGAATTTTTTTAAAAATAGCAAAACAACCAGACCAAGTTAAGTTGAAAAATAATTCAGATAACTGCTACATTTTCTATTCTGACCTGAGTTTTTTAAGTGTAGCTGAAATACATGGCATTAGTTGCCATCCATTCATCCATTTATTCATTAATTTCTTGAAAAAATAATGATCAAGTATCTAAAAAATAAAAAATAATAGCAATGACAAATCTCCTTTGCTTTGAGTAAAATTATTATCAAACATTTATAACATTTCATCTTTTTAATATATACTCTGTACCCACCTTAAAAAAGTCTACAGATTTTTAAAAAGTATTTTGAGTATTTTTTTAAAATATTTAATGAATATTTACTGGATAAATAATATGTATTAAATTGACATAAATTAGTTAAGTTTAAGATTATAAATATAGATTTAAAAATCTATCCATTACACAAGTTTTTGTTCATAAAATAAACTTCTCATTCAATGTGCAATCACATTTACTAACCATAATACCTGACCAGCATGCCTCAAAACTGATTAGGTCTCCAAAAATAAGGACAGTCTAAGAAATTGTTGCAGCCCGAAGGGGCCTAAGAAGAAATGATAACTAAATGTAACACTGTATCCTGTATGCCATCCTGGAATAAACCAAAAACATTACATGAAAGCTAAATAAATATGAATAAACTGTGAATTTTAGTTAACAATAATGCATGAGTATTGGTTTTTGAATTGTAAAAAATGTTCCATTCTAATGTAAAATGTTAGTAGCTGCATTAGGTGTGCTAGGATCATAAGGAGATTTTCTGTACAATCTGCTCTATTTTCTCATAAATCTAAATTGTTCCCAAAAAAGTTTGTTAATAATACAAGGAACCTAACAGAAGACTCTTAATGTGAGTGTGGTTATACTCAGGTATGAGGTGCATAACAACATCAGGGTATGGAAAGAATGCAAAGTACACAGTCCAGAGGACTTAACAAGCAGCCGTTCTCTTTTTGCTTTGCCACGAGCTGCTTGTGCAACTTAGATAAGTCATTTCACCCTCTTCTCTCAGTTGCTGTGAAATATACGAACAGGGCGATAAGAGTTCTAAGGCCCCACTTAACTCTGTTTCTCTACTGATTTATCTAAAAAAAGATGTCATCCTCAGACACATTACAATATACATGAGAAAGTACACTTGCCAACATTGAAACAAATCAAAATATGCTTAAAAACAGATTTCAAGGCTGGGGTCATATTGGGTGTGCTTATATTCTGAGGACCCCAGAAAAACCGAGCAGTATTATGAATGGATTAAGAAGCTAGTGATCTCCCATCCAAGTACTAACCAGGCCTGACCCTGCTTAGCTTCCGGGATCAACTAAAGGAGCACTTTGAAAAAGTGATGGCTATGAATAAAAACATGAAGGGTGCCCCATACCTCAAATCATGCGAATCTCACTCTTATTTTCTCATTTTACTTCAGTTTCAGGATTTAAACAAGATAATACATTCCTTCAAATCTCTCAATGCCTCACTGTCACCTAAAGCACCAAACCCAAGTGCCTTGCATGGAATAGCCAAACCTTCCCTGATCTTGCCCTTGTCAGCTCTCCAAACCCATTCGCGTGCCACTTGGCAACTGATTTGCACTAGACCAATCCTAAGCTGTGTTAAATCTCCTGCACTAACTACACTGTTAAATACCCCTGTAATTTTGAAAATCCATTTCCTTCCTCTATAATTTCCTTCTTTACCCATGTCCTTTTCCTGGCATACTCATTTTTTTTTTTTCCAGATTGAGCTTTTCCAGATGTCATCTCATTCAGATTTTTCTCAAATCCATTTCCATCAAGAGGACTAAATATCCTCATTCAGCTTTTCACAGTTCTTAGGCAATGTGTTTACAGGCACCAGTGACATTGCAAACACTGGCTACTTTCCCCCTGTGATAAAAGTGGCCCTGACATATTAGTTTTTGCATCTAAATCAATACTTAGCAAATGATAATGATGATGGGGGTGGTGCTAAAGGACAATGATTTCTGTTGTTGGGTGACTGTTTTTATGTCAGGGACTGCATTTTAGTCTTGAATTAAAACCATATTGTCTGACTGTTAGTTTATTGTACTTGTCTATTAAATACACATATATATCTAAAAATATTTTTATAGGTGAATTGAGAAAGTTCATTTTACAAAGTATTAATACTATTCAGATAATAGAGAACTAACTAATTGGAGTTTAGAAGGAACAAAGAGAGTAAAGATGAATAGAATGTGCTTGTTCAGCAAAACTAATAGATAAATGCCCTAGATAAATATGGAGATTTATCCTCCATCTCACTCTGTGATAAAGTCATAATATTTTCTAAAGTGTTGTGTCTTTCAATTATCCATATTATTCTGCATCTCTAGAACTACACCATAAAGAAATAAGCAAATACCAGAGAAGTTCTATGAATACCTTTTCTGTCTTCTCCTTTGCTTTCTTCTCCCTGCAAGATTATGTTTTCATTGAGCTTTTCTTTCCTCTGACCTACAAGCCAGATACAACCATCTTTTGTTTGTATATTAAATTCCTTTTTATTGATGGCATTTGAGGAGTTATGTAAGAGGGCTGAAAGCAAAACCTTGTCCTTAGGTTAACAAAACATTTTTTGTTTGCACCAAAGAAAAATAGAAATGCCACTGATACTATTTCTTGTATTGATGTCAGGGGGACAATACTCCTCAGCTTAATTCAGGCAAAGAAACATATATTCTTACAGAGAAAACCAGTACATTAGCGTGATTATTTCCCTATCAACTCTTTATTGTTTGCTTTGGACTTCTTCAAAATCTCTTTCAGCTACTCAAAACACATATGCATATAATAGTTCAAGATAAATTGTATAGGTAGAATGTAGATTGTAATTTTGTAATTTGCATATCTTCACACCTGTGCTCTAGCATTATAATGTTTATGGTTACAAACACAACACATTTTCAGCTAGAAATTCTTAAAATCCATAGCCAATTATAATGTAACTATATTTTGAAAGGTATCAACTTGGACTTCTGCTTCTGTTGGTGGTGAATTAAATCATTTGTGTCAACCCATATTTAAGAATTATTAGAAAAGCTGGACCAAACATTTTATAGTCTGCTGAAAGGTTTCATAGAGTTAAACAAATACTGAAGAATTATGAGACCATGGTGGGAGAGAAAGATATGAGACCAGAAGGTGGGAGGGAAATCTAGGAAAATAAACTGAGCGTTTGGGGGATGCCTCACTGCTGAGGATATTTTTAGATTCCAAAGGGAACCACTGAGAGGCTAACAGGGTGAGGTGAGATATTAACTATTCTTGTGTATCTAGGGAGAAAAAGTTGCAGCCCAGCCTGATAAATGAAAACTTATAGACCCTTTATTTTCAGCTGGGAACCTGACTGTTTCCACCCACAAGATAGAGTGAAATGGAGGTATAAAGCCTTGCATAAGGTTTGTAGCTCAGCTGTAATTTTGTCAATTCCAGAGATTAAATTGATACAATCCTGAATTGCTAGTGTTCTCATTTTTCTGGGAGAAGTAAAATTCTCTCCGGAGGCAGATATTGTCTTTCCAAGCCTCAAATTATCTCTACAACAGTTTCACAATTAGTATGTCTCTCTCACATACATACACACACAGTCATACACACACAGAATCAAGGGCATGAGGATAATAGACAACATAATAAAAACAAGCAGAAATAGTCAAATCAATGTATACCAACAAATATTGATTCTAGAAGCACTTCCAAATGCTTGTCTTCCAAGATAATCTCCACTTCAGAGTCTGCTTTACAGGGAACTTCAATAACAATTATTGGCTTGAGGAAATTGACACGAAGATGGAATTCTGGAGCTGGGATACTTGCTACCTGGCAGGCAATAACAGCCCCATAATTCCGTTGGGGTGGATTATAGCAAAGTTATGGATTAAAGTCGCCTATGGCTCTAAAATTTTCCCTGGTGATAGTGAACTAAGATACAGTGCTATTGAAAAGAAATGTCCTAGAAGGTGGGATGTAACAACTGGATGGGAATTATGTTGAAATAATAACTATAATAGCAATGAAATGGATGGTTCTTGCTGGAGGCAACTAGTGCTTTGAGAAACACAATGGCAGGTTGCAATTAACTATTCATGGAAGACTAAACACGGTGTAGAATCTCCTGGTGGCCTGTAAAGAGGAGTTCATCTCCTGCAGTCATGAAGCAGAGAAAGTTAAGGACCAGGGCTAGGATTTACTCCAGAACTCCAAGAAGGTTAAATTTGCAACCTACATAGTCTGCTATGCTAAGGACAGGACTGTGACTGGGAAAAGATGAAACTTTGAGACTCGGTATGGAAATGCCCATATATTTTTGTTCCCCAGATTATCTTGATCATCTGACCTTGCAGAAATGATGTACCCATCACTTCTCTCAATCATTCAAATGATTTGAAGTCAATGAAATTTCTATATATGGCAAATCAGATTTTGGTTAATAGTTACTTCCTGTATTTGAGCCAAGTAGAATTTAAAAAATGTATCTTTAAACACTAATAATAATCAAAGTTACCAAATACTTCATGTTGAGAGTTATAAAGAAACAGCCATAGACAAAGATAAGAATGGATTGTTGTCACCGGTCACTCCAGGGCATACACCTACTGAAGAGAATAGCAGGCACATTTGCTAACAGAATAAGCAATATATTTTTTAAATCTTCTATTACTATTTTTTAAATCGGGCATATATAATTGAACTTTTGTAAGTGAAAAGATGCTTAAAACATTTGCAGGAATGTTTCTCAGGATATGGCAACTGAGGCTATAATAAAATTTCACTCATCCTTATATTTATAAAAATTAGTGACTTTGGGAAACCTAGCACCTTTTACAAAGTTCTATGCATCCCCAAGATAGATCACAGAAATTCTATTACCTAGATTTCCTTATGTGTAGGATGCTAGTATGCAAGCTGGGATCAACGAATGTGATATAATCACAGGGGACATCAATATAACATTGCATATGAAAGCAGATTTTGTACAGAATCCATGCTTCTAAAGGTGGCATAAGGACATCCACATTTTGGAAGCAGTTTTGACAAAGTTTCCAGAATCTAGTGCCCTAAGGGTTAGCAATAAAGCTGTGGTGTCTGTATCTCTCAATAATATATTTTTCTGCATAAACTTGTTAGTGTGAAATCTATTATTTGCAACTCAGAGCACCTGAGATACAATCCTTCTTTTATTCTGGAAATATGTCTTTTGAATTCTTTAGTAAATAACTTTTTGTCTGCATGGATCCCTATTTTTTTTTTTTTTTTTTTTTTGAGACAGAGTCTCGCTTTGTTGTCCAGGCTAGAGTGAGTGCCGTGGCGTCAGCCTAGCTCACAGCAACCTCACACTCCTGGGCTCCAGTGATCCTTCTGCCTCAGCCTCCCGAGTAGCTGGGACTACAGGCATGCGCCACCATGCCCGGCTAATTTTTTATATATATATCAGATGGCCAATTAATTTCTTTCTATTTATAGTAGAGACAGGGTCTCGCTCTTGCTCAGGCTGGTTTTGAACTCCTGACCTTGAGCAATCCGCCCGCCTCGGCCTCCCAAGAGCTAGGATTACAGGCGTGAGCCACAGCGCCCGGCCATGGATCCCTATTTTTGATTCCCTTTGCAAGTGAAAGTAAATACTGGAAGACTCTGCTGTCCAATATTGTAGTCTATATGCCTCCACAGCTACTTAATTAAACTAGTTCAAATTAAGAAAAATTAAATGTTCACTTCTCCAGTTATGCTAGACATATTTTAAGAGGTTAATAGCCACATGTGGCTAGCAGCTACTATATCAGGCAATGCAAACATTTCCATCACTGAAGAAAGTTCCATTAGAAGGAGGTGCTATAAGGGATAGATAACTTGACTGGGACATACCTGTTTGCATTTACATTAGAGAATCTTCTTAAGGGGTAATTTATTCTATTAACACTTTTAAATTACAGCCTTGATACCATGCGTTATTATATTTGTCATTCACTCTATTATTCTTCTTGATATTGCTAGTAAGGTTACAAGTGATCTAGTTAAATACAGAGCTCACTTTCTTTTAGAATAACAAAAATCAAATCTCATTAGCACTCAATTACCAAACATTGACATTTTTCTCTCAGTTACCTCCTCATGAAGGGTATTAAACTCTATTAGTAAAATCTGAAGGCTATCACTAACAAATTCATCCTTATCAAAAACTACAGTCAGCTTGTGTTAAAGTGTTCTTTTTAGTTCAATGATGCCTGATGTGTAGTTTGTGAGGTGGACATCTGTTTATACCTGCCTAGCATACATTCCCCTCCTTTTGCTAAGGGTACTCCAATTTTTAAAATCTCCTCTGATATCTGAAACATTGGTACTTCTGTCAATCAAATTGTTTTTCCCACTCTCCCCGGGCCCTGTGCTTGACTTAGGAAATGAGTTAACCAAACAGGAATTTATCACAGGGAGAAAATTAAATGGTGTTAATTTATCAAATAGAAGTTACCCGAAACATATACTCATTAGCTCCTCTTCTCTAGATCCTCAGAGCTGTCCTCATTTTGTCCTTTTTGAAATCTGATTGTTTAACCTTTATTTTAAATGAGTGTCCTTCTGTAAGATTTTAATGATGACTTTTGAATTTTGCTTTTAAGATATCCACTGGTTTATGGGAAAGTAGTTAGAGTTGAAGGGAAGATATTCATGTGCTCATATTGGAATCTACTTGGGAACTTTTTCAAATTACATCTGCTCCTGATATTCTAAAATGCCATTCTTACTGCCTTACTCCTTGCCTTGGTAGTTTTGCATGCTATTGATACACCCACGATGTTCCAGATGGGTACTTTGAATTCAGCTGTCCAGGAATGACTGCCTACTTCTGCCAAAATATTGCTTTAATATCCCCCACAATTGTTAATGGTATTTGAAGTCAAATGTCTGTTTGTGCTATGAGAGACGTTGGCAAAAAGAAGAGGAGAAACTACTATTTTAGATAGGTTTAGCCTTGTCAAATCTGTTGGAGACTTTACAGAAACCATGTTGCCCCCAAAGTGATCAATTTGAAGGAAAGTATATTTAACTCTTCTATTTTCTGTTTCACGATGTAATCTAATACCCTTAAGTTAGACATTGAATAATGTAAGTTATTTTCCCAAACTATCATTTCAAGGTTATTATCATAAGTCAAATCACTCTAAAACCTAATAATAGTTTAAGCCAGTCAAAATTGAGTGATGAAATTATAGAGCTTTGTTTTGAACTAAATTTTACCAATAGGTTTGAATTTTTTCAGACATTATGAAAAATTTTGTATGCTAGGAGTAATTCCACAAGCTAAAAAAGGATTAGGGCTTAACAAAATTGCCAATGTGAAAAAAACACTAAGTAAACAGACATTTATTTTGATAAGTACAAATTAGGAATAATTATAAATATTAGTTATACTGATAACTCAGCAGACAGAAGATAGGTTGAGGTTTGATTTAAATTCACACTTCCAGCCTAAAGGCTTTTGAAATATAACTTTTATTTACTTATATGTGAGCAATGGTCAATGTCATCATCTGAATATAAATTAATAAGTGAAAAGTGTCTATATTTGTAAATTCAGGCAAAGTCGTGCTTTAAAATCTTTGCAGTGTACTACACTGCAAAGAGAGAGGATTTGAATTCCACATACTAAGTATTTGGTGGAATTAAGTGTTACAATACAAAACATGCCACAAATGTCAGCTGTTAAATGTAAAACATCTCACAGAAAAGCCACCAATGAGTCTACTCAGATAATGTGTTTTTCCTCTTTTGTATTTTATAAGCTATTTAGGAATACAAAAAAGAAATAGAAATTTAAGAACCTTACATAAATGAAACATATAACATGTTTTATAGCTACATAATGTTACATAAATTTAAGTAGTTATTTTAATTTATTGGCTTCTCAGCTACATTCCAAAGCTTATTTAGGAATAGTCATTAACTGCATATTCTCAAGCATGCTTTACTATTTGTAATGTCCATGTACAAACATATTTTCCAATAAGTAAAGATTTACTCCCTGAAATAAATAATTTAAGGCACCATTGTATTATAACTACATTCAGAATGGATAATGCAATTATACCTTGGAAAGATCATCTTAAAATATTATCTTAGATGGAGAAATTAGATATAAAGAAACTATAGATTACAAATGTATACAAATGCTTAATTCTCCTAATTAATCTGTAATTTTTTCTTAATAGAGAGGTATGCTCATCAGCACACATGGACTGTCCAAAATTATAAATGAAAGATATTATTTTTCTATCTTTACAAATAAGATACAGCTAGCATCCATGACCTTGAGACTTGTCTGATTGTACCTTACTAGATTTTATCATTAATCACCCAAATCTGCAGATGCAGTCTCAGTCTCTAATCACTTTTGGTGTCATATTAGGAAAGAAAGATCTACTTAAATCTTTTAACTATGAGTGCTTTGGTGGTAACAGGGATAACTGCCATATTGTCATATTGAGACATGTTGCTTCTAGCACTTCTTGATTCTTTTATAAATATGTTAAATCATTATCAATAGTTCAATAACTTACCCTTCTTACCCCGACTAGACACACTATTTTTCAGAGTTCTTTATTGATTTTTTTCTAGCTGTTTTATTTTTATCACTTTAAAAAAACACCAAGAAAGTATCACGTAATGCTTCCTAAATAATCTAAGAAAAAGAAACCTAGCAGTATCATACAATAGGAATGAACTGATTTCTTATGAAGTCAGCTTCATAGCTGAGTAAGACTCAGTTCTTATCTCTGGCAATCTGTTACTAAACACCTGCTGCTTAACACTTCATAAAAGTCAAGTCTCGATGAACTGGCATACTTCATAGTCTTACAAATAAATTACTGCCATCATCATTAAGGGAAGTTAAACAATCATCAGTTACTATAAATAGATTCAGATCGACAATGAATGAAATTGTGTACATTTATTATATCTTGAAACTAAAAGCAACAGAGAAACAAGTGTCACAAATTTAAAGCACACATTTTTCCAAAAATAAACACACAGACAAGCATACGCGCGCGCACACACACACACACACACACACACTTACATGCACAAATAAGGGCATATTTATATGCACACATATAAATTAATGCCAAATAAAACTTATGTTTAGCAAACGTTGTATACTTAAATTTACCAATGGTTTGTTATTCCACACAGTATTACATACTAAGCTTCAGAGACCATTATATTCATTTAAATTCCACTAGCAGGCAAAACCTAAATGTCAAAACTTAGCACAGTGTTTAATGAGTGAATAAATATTAGAAACCATATCTCTTGAAATCTTAGGTAAGTGATTATTAGGGGCTTACTATCGGTACCTGACATTTACTCTCTTTTTCATATTAGTTTTATTTCTTATTAAATATCCTACTGCTCTGAAGATAATCTATTTAATAAAGAATTTTAAAAGTGCTTTTATTTTCTTTGAGGTTTACTTAAACACAAGAATTATCTTTGTAATTTGCCCTTTTAGGCAATTAGACTGCATTATATCAATGTATTATTAAACTCTCATTCCAATGAGCAGGATAAAAGTATAATCTAATTATATAGAAAATATACAGATGTTCTTACTGTCTACTAAAAAAAAAAAAATACATTATTTACAATTGGGAATCCAAAGGAGAGAAACGCCTCAAAAAACTTGATAATAATACCAGAGCAAAAGTCTTGAGTTAAAGAGTAATCCTAGAAATAATTTGATTTGCTATCATTTTTGTGTATTTATCCTAACAAGATTAAAGACTTATATTTTTTTGATATTCAATCTATAGGACCTAAACATAATGAAATTATCTGATCAACTGACTTTTTTCAGTTTTTCTTAATTGACAAATATTAATTGTACATATTTATGGGATATATAATGATGTCTGGACACACATAATATATAGTGATCAGATCAGGGTAATTAGTATGTCCATCATTTAAAAATTTTTTCTTTTATTTGTGTTGGGAACATCCAATATTTTCTCTTCTAGCTATGCGATTTGAAACTATATAACATATTATTGTCAATCATTATCATCCTACAGTGCTATAAAACACTAGAACTTGTTCCTCTTATTCAGCTGTAGTTTTATGTCTTTTAACAAATATCTCTCTATTCCTTCCTCTCCCTACCACTTCCAGCCTCTAGTAACCTCTGTTCTGCTTTATATTTCTATGAGACCAACATTTTTTAGCTTTTAAATATGAATGAGAATATGAGGTGCTCTAACTTTCTGTTCCTAGCTTATTTCACTTAACATAATTTGTTCTAGTTCCAACCATGTTGCTATGAATGACAAAATTTCAATTTTTTTTTTTTTTTTTGAGACAGAGTCTCACTTTGTTGTCCAGGCTAGAGTGAGTGCTGTGGCGTCAGCCTAGCTCACAGCAACCTCAAACTCCTGGGCTCAAGCGATCCTCCTGCCTCAGCCTCCCGAGTAGCTGGGACTACAGGCATGCGCCACCATGCCCGGCTAATTTTTTATATATATATCAGTTGGCCAATTAATTTCTTTCTATTTATAGTAGAGACGGGGTCTCGCTCTTGCTCAGGCTGGTTTTGAACTCCTGACCTTGAGCAATCCGCCCGCCTCGGCCTCCCAAGAGCTAGGATTACAGGCGTGAGCCACAGCGCCCGGCCAAAAATTTCAATTTTTAAATGTCTAAATTGTATTCCATTGAGTATATATACCACATTTTCTTTATTTATTCATCTGTTGATGGACACTTAGGTTAATTTCTTATCTTAGCTGTTGTGAATTATGCTACAATAAACATAGGGGTACAAGCATTTTTTTGCTACACTGATTTTCTTTACTTTGTATAAATGCCCAGTAGTGATATTGCTGGATCATGTGGTATGATCAACTGACATTTTAATTCAAAGGAGTGAGTTATCAAACTGGTTGATACAATTAACCAGTTCCAGATTAAGTTATCTGGGATCTAGAAGCACAATCTATTTACTTACTGCTTGACATAGTTACAACCATACTATTAAAAAGAAAAAAGATTCAAAGCAACTCATCTCTGTAGGCTTCAGATGTCAGCTTACTCTCTAATTAATTAAATATTAGGGAAATGGTTTTCTACCAGTATTATAAAGCATCTTCAAGGAGGTAAACACTGATGATAGAGTTAATGTGGGGGAAAAGAGCAGCTTCTAGTAATGGTGGTTCATGAGAGGATACTTCATGGAAAGTTACAATTTCAATTCACACTAAAGGGAATGCAAATAAATAATAAACTCAAAATATTCCTACAAGAAAAATTTTCTGTGAAAGAAAGGCTTGGTTTTGTTAGGTGTTATGCTTGGTTTATTAGGTTTTATTGTTAGTTTCATGTATCTCTTTCACATGGGGGTAGATGGGTTCACCACAGGGCATGGTGAGAAGGAAGAGCAAGTTCCAGTATAACAATAAAAGGATACTGGAGGCAGTGTGAGAGATACTAATGTGTAGTCAAGAAGAAGTCTATAGGAAGAAAAACACGTGAGTATGGAGAAGAGATATATTTAAAAGCAAAGTTTTCCTTTTTGTAAAAAACAAAATTTATGCTGTGTAGAATATGATATAAATCCTCTTCTCAATCCTTTGACTCAAACTTCATTAAAATATTAATTTCTAGTTGATGTGTTGGATTTGTTTTGAGATACTGAGAAGGGTGACTTAAGGTTGGTTGCCCTGGAAACAGGCTTTAAGATGGGTATTTGCATGTAATTATTTCAGAATCAGCACTCATGAGTTGTCCCACCTTAAGGGAATTATTGCAAACCTTTATACAGCACCCTCTACTTCACCCCAACACCACCCAGAACATCAATCATTGGATGGTGGCTGTTCAGCAGGTGTGGGTGTGATCCTAGTCACAGTCACAGTAGCTTTTTTTAGGTGAAGACAGTTCCTCGGTTGGGAGGGAGTTGAAAGTTTAGGTGAATGAAAGAGCAATCTTGGTATTTATTAGAAAAGATGAAGCAGAAACTTGAGGAAAGTTTGGGGCAAGAGTAAAGATTGCTTAGAGGAAGCTCACCACACCTATATTGGAGAAGGATTTCAATGACATGAAGAGGTCTCCTCACAGTTAAGCAGACATTCCCAAGGGGTAATGGAAGCAGACAAATGAAAAATCATGTGGACTCATGCAAGCCTTGAATTGCTTCAGTGTAAGCATCCACCCAATTTAAGCACATACATTCTTCTTTTGAGGCTTCAAAGTTCTTTTTTTTTCATTTGGTATCATTCATTTCCACATCAACTTTCATTCAGCCTATTTTAAATAATTTCTATCCCTCTCTTTTGCACTTATTTGAAGAATAATTGAAAATAAAAAATTAGAAAATTAAAACATTTCTTTTTGCCAAAAGAAAGTATTGCTAATTTATAGCAAAGTTGGAAATGAGAGCCCCATAAGAGTCTTCCAAAGTATGTCAGCTAGTAGCATGGGGTTTTAGATCTTTTCTTTATTGCAATCAATGCTGCTGGAAATAAGAAGTCAGTTCAGGAGATCAGTAGAGTTGAGCTAGCAAAAGAATAAAAACCCTGAAAGGAGTTGTTAATTATGTGTGCAGACAGAATCAGAAGTAACTGGCCAAGGCATTGTGAAACATGGAAAGAGTCATTAGAAACTTCAAAATTGCCACAGCAAGGGAGAATCTCCCTTTTCCAGATTTTGTGTCAATTTTCTGATGCTAGGCAAAGCAAACATAAATATTGCTAACACAAATATCATGTGTTTACACTGATTGAAATGGGTGAGCTCAACATGGGCATCTAATTTCACTGTGATTTATTGATGAAATCCAATCTCACTATTATTTATTGATTAATTTCCTTGCTTTTACCAGCATAAATTTCCAGTGTTGAGAGACAAGTTTTCTGTAGATTCCCTTACATAATGTATTATCTAAGTATCTTGAAGATATGTAGTTTCATTAAATGTCATTCACAAAACTCATTAATAGTTCCATGGAGGATTAGTAGCTATTATTTCTCTGAATAAGTATTGTTAAACACTGCTCTTCTGCTACTATGAAATAAAATCTCAAAGCATGTGAACAGTTTATGTTCTTGCATACTTTTAAAAAATTGTAAAGTCAAATTTCCTTTCATTTAGAGTTTTGTTTCCAGTTAGTGTTTTTACTCTAATTTTGAAACAATATATAGAGGTAAATGATTGTGAACCAATTTCAAATTCTCTTTAATATTAGGGCATGTTCAGACATATTAATTGTATCAGGTTTCATTAAATATAATTCCAAAAAAGGCTTTCTTTAGTATTTCTCTACTCTTGACTGATTGAGAATCTCATAAATAAATTCAAAAGGCCTTGATAATTGCGGATCAAGTTATTAATATAATTGTCTCCATTGAGGACTCTAACCTATTCACCTTAAGTAGAGACACCAAACTGAAAAGCTACATGAAAAGAGCAGGTTGGCTGTGCTGGTGGCTCTACCAGAGGTAGATGTGAGTTTCACCCCTGTCCTGCTTCTAACGCGTGTATTGATTTCAAGGAACATAGGAGCTGTTGGTGTGTGAAGGGCTTTCTCCTTTTACTCACATCTCACAATTTCTAATTCAGGAAAGATAAAGAATCATGATATCCTTTTAAGTAGCAGGACTATAAAAACAAAGTAGGCCTCATTGCACTTCCTAAGGCCAGATTCTAGGAAAGGACAACTATGTTTATGAGTCAAAATTCACTGCAGTGAAATAAGGAGCCTAGACTGTTGGGCAGAACTCTACATTGAGGATAAAGCCACACACTTTATAATCTCAGTTCTGCCAGAATTGGAGGCAATCAGGACCAAGATGCAGTCATGAGCGTGTTTAGTTGACATATACATACAGATATAAATATATAGATATAGATATATATGTGTTATTTTTGCATTTGTTTCATTTTCTGTTGATAACAGCACCCTTACACTTTCCCACTATGTGATACTCTGGTATGTAAATGAAGAGGCCTGCCTTCAGGTAGCCAAAAGGCAGACACAACAGAGAATTAGCAGAGAGTAAGTGGATCCTACTCTCATTCCCAGCAATTTGAAGTGTAGTACAATGACACAAGAATGAGAAAGGAATAGACTTCATTCAATCGATTGGTGGTTCTTTGTCAACACTATCAATATGTGTTTGCTACTTAAATCCCTGAGGCTTTACTGCAGCATTTTCACACACTAGCCTCATTCTCAAACCTTCTCATCAATTCTGTGAGCTAATAGACTCCAGATAAGTTCCCTTTAAATTGGCCAGTATTGGTTTCTGTTAGTGCAAGAAAAGAATCATAATTAATAGTACATACCAAGTATATGAGAAATACTTGCACTTATTCTCATACACAGCAGTGGTAAATTCAAAATCATTTAGCCCTTTACTGTGCTTTGCTTGATTTCAATAATAAAATTACAATGTGTTCCCAAAGTAGTTCTCAAATAAGGCTCACTGTCATCCATGTAGGATAAGAAAGTCCTTATTGCAAGGTACCACAAACCAGTTTTAGGAAAGAAATACTTGATCCGTTTTGAGTAAAGCCAGCAAGAAAGCCACGCAACAAAGAGGTCACACTTAAAATAGAGAAAGATATGAGTTAGTCAGTTTTGATAGCTTATATGCAATGGAAAAGTATTAACCGTAGCTTTAACATAAATATATTAGTAGAAATATTTGAGACACAGTAAGATCTCACCATTAGCTGGCTGTAGGCCAACTGGCCATTGCAAAATCTATAGGGCTTGGGAAGCAGGAGAACTGTGCTCTCCAAAGGAGACATGAAACAAGAAATACCTCCCAAGAGGATGTATACACTATTCTTTATACTCTTCACTAATAAATTGTGTGAGATTTCATTGCATTATCAGCATAATCTGACAAAGGTATTATTGTAGCAGCAAGCCATTCTTGGAAACATCTTGGGGTGAGAAACCTTTGGGAAACATTTTCAAGTTTCTACCTAAGGAGAGGATCGCAAGGCACCAGGATTTAAGGTTGGATAAAAATGTGGCCTATTTTGATTCATTACGTAATGAAGCAATTGCAAAAGAAAATAAAGAAAATCTGGAATATAAATGTTCTTTTAACAAATGAGTACATGCTATTTTGGAGAGATTTGGTAGCTGATAAATCACAGTAGCACTGAGAGATATAGATGCTTGATTGGCAACTAAAGTCAAAGCTAGATCAGAAACCTAAAATGCTCCAGAAAAATGGGAAGCTCTGTAAAAAAGACAGCACTGCCATAAAGTTTCAAATACAGCAATATAGAAGAAAATGACTTGACATGCATTGTCTATAGTAAGGGATAATGACAGCTGCAAGGTGGAAAAGTCACCTCAAGTCATACTTACTCTGTCTCTTCTATGCCTCTTTCTAAATAAATGCCATCAGTGTTTACAACATAATACATTTGGGATCTAGGCCACATGAGAAATGTCAAACATTTTACATGACATGTACATCACTCAAAAAAATTAACACACCCATGTAGATAGTTAACTATAGAAAAAAACTGAACGACTCTTGAATTTAATGTACACTTTTCATATTTTAATGGCTAAGATAATAATATACTTATTATCAAAGTACATTTACATTTAATGTAAGTTTATTTTCTTCTGAAATGTGATTGTTAAATTAATGCTGTACTTTATAACTAATCAAAAGTTATTATTGAAATAAAGTAATTCTTATGTATCAAACACACTAACATATTTTTTCTAATAAATGTACTACAAATTATTGAGATCATGAGAAAAAACATTTTTGATCAAAAATTATCAGCTGTTTCAAAAAACTTTGATTTTCTATTTCAACTATCAGATATTAATTCTCTAAAGCTTTGTATTTTACATTGGATTTAAATATGATAGCTCACTAAACATCTTTACAATCTGCTTCCTCTAAACACATCCTTTCTTCTGGAAGGGAAATGGTACTTTGAAAGAATGTTACGCATACGAAAAAAATGTTTCAAACACAAAGTTCCTCCTTTTAATTACCTCAACAGCTGGTGCCGTGTGTTTGCATTTAGAAAGAAGAGAAACCTTACAAAGACATACTATGCTACTTCAAGTAATTTAGATTTGTCACAGTGGAGGGAAAACACCTTGGCGAATAATTCAAATAGGCTGGTAAGTCTCAGAGATAAGTGGCTTTTAAAAAAACAATGCAATTTTTAATCACCAAAATTTTGGGACAAATCTATAAAATAGAATCGACCAAGATTTCAAAGTATTAAGCACAGGGCAGAATATTTAGTTACCCACTGTGAAGAGAACAATTGATACTCAAATAGTAGGGGAATACAGCAGAAAGGTAAATTTTGAACATATAATGTGAATGCATTATCTAGTAGTATAAAACAGTGAAAAAGTATAAACTTTGCAGTCTGACATACTTAAATCCTAATCTTGACTCCATCACTTACCATCAATGTGTTTCACTTTCTGAAACTCTATGAGCCCCAGTCCCTATATCCTTAATATTAGGCTAATGCTTATGTAAGTGTTGTGAAATACTCAGAAATGTAAACTCCAAATGGACACCACTGTTTTTATGTTGAGCACTGCTCCATTAATATACGAAAATAAAGTAAAATAAAGAATAAAATCATCAAATCTGTTTTATTTCCAATTGGTTACAGAAGAATCCACTAACTTTAGTAGAAAGAAAGTCTTAAATCTCTTAGTCTCTTTTTTCGGGCTTAATTTGTTCTCAACTCTTAGATACTCAGATTATCAAAATGAGAATCAGCCTGACTCCCACGCCCAAGCAGAGAGCATACTATGGTCTGATAAGATGATACTCAGGACTACCCTGCCCTATATCCATCACAGCTACCAGCAGCTCCATCCCCTTTATTGGCAGAGCTTGTGCACACTTGTGCATACCCCTTAGGGACTTGAAAACTGGCCCACCAAGTCAATTTGTACTGGTATTCCCATCCTCATCCAGTGGCAATTCTGCTATGCACCTGCAACTGGCCAGCCCAGTAACCCTGCCCTCAGCAATGCCTCACCACAGCCTCCACAAACAACCCTAGTCTAGGACACTGAGGCACTCACACACAATGATGATGTTGATTACACTTGAAGAAATCATATGGAGACTACACTAGTGTGCCCTCCTAGAACCAAAGCCAAAACACGCTAAAACTGACACTATACGATATATCTACAGGAAAAAGTATTTCTCTACAGAGCTACTTCATAAATTTGGAAGAAGCAACTGCCCCACCAGTTGCAATTATCTAATGCAAGTATGCAAGAAATATGCCAAAGCAAGGAAAAATGACACCTACAAAAGAACACAATAATTCTCCAGTAAAAGACCCCAAAGAAAAGGAAATCTATGAAAATGAATTCAGAATAATGAACTTAAGGAAACTCAGTGAGATTCAAGAGAACAAAGAGAAACAGTTCAACAAAATCAGTAAAAATAATTCATGATCTGAATGAGAAATTTAACAAAGAGATAGATATCATAAAAAGGAACCAAATAGAAATCTTGGAACTGAAAAGTTCAATGAGTGAAATTAAAATATATTTGAGAGCTTCAACAATAGACAGAAGAAAGAATATTTGAAGTTGAAGACAGATCTTTTGAAATAATCTAGTCAAACAACAAAAAAAGAATAAAAATGAATGAAGAAAGCCTATGGGACATATGGGACACCATAAAGTGAACAAATATTCATATATGGGAGTTTTAGAAGAAGAAGAGATAGAAAAAAGTTATAGAAAACTTATTTAATGAAATAAGAGCTGGAAACTTCCAAAATTTTGGGAGAGATATGGATATCCAGATACTGCAAGCTTAAAGATCACCATATAACTCAACCCCAAAAAGTCCTCCTAGAGGCACATTAGTGTCAAACTAACAAAAATCAAAGACAAGCAATCATAAAAACAGCAAGAGGAAAGTGTCAAGTTATGCATAAGGGAATTTTTATCAATAGATTTCTCAGCAGAAACCTAACAGTCCAGGAGATAATGGGATGATATATTCAAAGTGCTAAAAGAAAACAAAAATCAAAAAAACTATCAGCTAGGAATATTATATTGAGCAAAGATACCCTTTACAAATGATGGAAAAATAAATCCTTTCCCAGTTAAGCAAAAACTAATAGAATTCACTACCATTAGACTAGACTTTCAAGAAATGCTTAAGGGACTCTTACATATGGAGGCAAATTGATGATATCCACTATCATGAAAACATGCAAAAGTAGAATTAACAATGAGGAGACATGTCTTCCAAGGAAAATCGTGGTGCTAGCAACAGAAGGGGAAAATGAATGCAGGACAAAAAGTAATAGATTTTTTTTTTTTTTTTTTTTGAGACAGAGTCTCGCTTTGTCACCCAGGCTAGAGTGAGTGCCGTGGTGTCAGCCTAGCTCACAGCAACCTCAATCTCCTGGGCTCAAGCAATCCTTCTGCCTCAGCCTCCCAAGTAGCTGGGACTACAGGCATGTGCCACCATGCCCGGCTAATTTTTTTATACATATATATATATTAGTTGGCCAATTAATTTCTTTCTATTTATAGTAGAGACGGGGTCTCGCTCTTGCTCAGGCTGGTTTCGAATTCCTGACCTCAGCAATCTGCCCGCCTCGGCCTCCCAGAGAGCTAGGATTACAGGCGTGAGCCACCACGCCCGGCCAGTAATAGATATTTATGTTTATAAATCTGTATAATCATAGAATATGTTACAGCTTTTTGCTTTGTTTCTAATTAACCAGTTAACCAGCACCATGCTGGTTGTGGTCTTGAATAATTTGAAGGTGAATATAGCTGAATTAATTGATTTTTATATGAAATATTATTTTAATTTTTATTCCTCTAACTTCATCCCAGCTCTCCAACCCCACCTCACACTGAACCCTTTAATGACTTTCCATCCATCACATCAGTCATCAGTACTGCTCTAAACCTCGAGACAACCCTGATGAAGACAGGAAGCGTCCCTGCATTTCAGAACAGAACACAAAGGTCAGCTACTCAATATGACCCAAAAATCAGGTCAGATGAAGACACAGAGAAGGAAAAAAGAAAAAAAAAATAGGCAAAGGCAGCCTGAAGTCAGATTCATTGTATAAAAATGTCTTTCTCTCCTAATTATTTTCCTTGGAAAATAACTCCTTGTTATAGAAATTTCAGTGGTCAAAAAAATAACTGTTCAATTTATTCTTTCTGATCCACAGGAGCCTGCCCCAACCTCTCCCTCCTTATTGTTCTACCTAGCTGGATACTTCAGAATTAATGAGCTTTGTTTTTCTCTCACAACCCCATCCTCTTTTCTTAAGCTTAATTTTCTAACCCCTTAACAGAGAAATGCCTCATAAGCATTACCTACATTATTCTGAGAGTCTATTTAAGAAACACTGACGGAGATATTCCTTAAACACCCGTGATGAGTGTCCTGTGTCCCCTTTTGGCCTGAATGTTCCTAAGGGAACGCTGATTTTCCAACAGTCTTCAACCTTCAAGGCAAAATTTCACAATCACCCTGTGTAAATAGCTTGAGTGCTAACATAAAGGTAAATGGCTACTCATGTTTCAAGGCCGTCTATTCCAGGTTTTTGTAAACTCAGGATGAGACAAGGGGAGGGGAAAAACACGTGGTTCCTTGGACAAATCTTAAATCCTGGCATTAGAGCTAAGATTTACCTCCATCTGTCTCTGCAGGGACAGAAATTTTTGTTTAAAAAAATATGCTATGCTTCACTGTCAATCCCCATTTATTTCTTCATCTCCATTTAGAATGGAGATAACGGACATTTCCCCCCTATGATTAGGGACCTAGGAATAGCTCAACTAGAAACAGCATGAGAAGAAAACCCTCAAGGAATCTGATATTCCCTATCTGTAAATCTATAATCTTCTATGACTTTCACCATCCCCATTTCTTTTTTGAGTCAAGAAATGATGTGACTCATCATTATTTTATACTTAAATCACCACCAGCAAAATAGCAGTATCCTTAGCTTCCTTATCTCCCAGGGTTTAGAAAGCAATTTCTCATTTAATTTCAGAATTTTGTGTCAAAGTCACAATTCATAAGGCAGTTTGTGTTTCCCCAAATTTTCCTGCTGAAATTAGATGTCACAGCACTAACAAACTCAGTGGTCTCTGACAATCCGCATGCACTTCTCTATGTTCTCCAATTCCTTTTCTTCAGGACAAATTCCTGACTCTATTTCTAGACAGTAATTGGGGTCCTTCTATGCATGAAGAGATGCTTCAGACATACCATCCACCTGACACCCAGGTATAAACCACCATTTGAATGTTCTGCTCCTTTAATACACTATTGAAAATGGTATATAGGTCCTTGAAACAATTTTTTAATATTCTATTATCAATAAGAATATTTTGAGGCATCTGGAGCTACATTTTTTGTATGTTTTAAATACAAAGCAAATGGCCAAAATGGTCTCTATTCTTCACTTTTCCCTACATCCTCTCCTTTTAGCCCTGTAACTGCAGTATCCTCCTACTCTCACTCTGAGTCTGGTCATGCGACTTGTTTTAAAATACGAAAAGCTTGAAAAATACCTAAGTTTTGGGGCTTGCCCTACTTTTCGCACCTTTTTCATCAACACGATGACATGCCATGATAGACTAGACAATAAGAGACATGTGATGCACATTGAAGAATCCTCCCTTATTCTCAGGTAAGGTCACTGTAGATCAGCCAACAGGCAGACAACGCTCAGATGTGAGTGAACTCAGTCAAGTCAACAGAGGTGCCAGTTTGGCTATCCCCAGATGCATGAGCAGTTGCTTATTATTTTATGCCACTGAAGCTTTGAGGTCATTTGTTACTTAGCATTATTATAGTTAGAGGTGATTGATACACATGAGTCTGACATTGATTTTTTAATATCTGTCATGTACACATTCCTTAAAATGACAACTGATTACTATGTGAAGAGAGAATCTTCAAAAGTTAGTTGAAAAAATAAGGAACCAACTATTGAGTACAATTATACAGCTAATTATGTTACTATGCATAAACAGGAAAACAATAGTATAAGGACGAAACCTATAAAGATGAATGTAATTATAACCGAAACCATTATTACCATTCTAAATAAAAAAAATCAAATTGGAAGTTTATTCATGGTAAGCTTTGGTTATGTTTTCTCTTCAATATATTGATATGATGATATTAATATAACAATCAAAATGCTGATATATGTATTGTGAAATAATTGACTACCATAAATATTATTATCTCTAGCCACCTAGAGATGTGTATTATTCATATTATTTTTCTCATACCCAAAAAATAATCACTAGAAGAATATAAATACGAATCCAGTTTTTGCTTTGAGAATTTTCACCTTCTAATTCCGATGTGGGCTTGGGTGAATTTGCTGTAGGTTTATATGAGTATAATGGGGAAAAAGAGATATTTTTCTCACCCAAACATACTGCTCACTTTTTTGTGGGTGAAAAAGGGTAAGATTCATTCCTGGGATCCTCAGAAACAAGGTATATGCATACATTTTTAAACATCAATATAAGTCCTCTAATGAGGAATTTTTTTTATAAGAACCACTGTGAAATAAAGACTTTATTTTACTTTAGATGTTCAGATAAATTCAATATCCCTAAAAACATCAAAACAGTAAATATCTCAACTTTCTCACTAATTTATATAGAGATTTTCAAATATCTATTTACATAAATATACTTGACTTATTAAAATCTAAAAGGATATATTTCTAATATTAATAAGTATTGACCATTGCATTACATAAAACTTTGAAGTGACAAAAATAAGTAATATTGAAATCTATGTAGTAAGAAGATACATTGTTAAAGTTTTTTGGTATTTTTTTTTTAATTCTTGAGTTCTTAGAGCTATGGACTGAAGTTTTTATTGTGGACTCTACATATTATCATTCAACAAATGTATTGAGTGGCCACAATTATGATTTAATAGGTTCTTTTACCTGTCCAGGTGTAGCAATATAAAAAATTTGACTGATTTCTGGGATTACTGTAAGTGAATATCTCATCATCATCATCAGTTATTATTCTGTGATTTTCATTGTGTGAAACAAAACTGACAACTAGATGAGAGCATGACTGTTATGCTCTCATCAGCATTTCAATGCTAGGAGATATTTTAAAAGAATCATATAATCTGAGAAGTCCACAGTTAAACCTTTTAATGTAACTTTTGAATGGATCATATATGACATGTATGATCACCAAGAATAGTCATTTGATTTTCTTACATCACTCTATGCCACCCATTAAAATAAGAGCTCCTAGAAAAGTATCTTCCATATACTCCTCCAAAAAACCAGATACAAACAGAAAAAATGTTTGCAACAATATGTTCTGAGAATTTAGGCAAATCATATTTCAAATGACTATAATAATGCTCTGTTTACAGAAATCAAAGATATAAAGTACAGATTATTCATGAGACACTGCTATCTTGAAAAAAATTCTGATTTATTCATTTAATAAACAATTGCTGGCACCATACAGGTCAGTGCTGTTGGGAATATAATTATAAAAAAGATAAGTTTTTATTATGGCAGAATTTCAAATGAAGACTATGCTTTCTGGGATATGATTTTATAGATCCTTGAATCTATGTCAATGCAATGGAATGACAAACCACAGTTTCTTATAATGTATTCTTTACTTTATGACTGGGTTTTCTTTGCATCAGTTTGTGTCTGTTACTAAAATAACAATTCTTATTATTTTATAACAATGAGAATAAAATCAAACAATGCATGGCAGGTCCTCATATTATCATTATAATTGTACTTTTATAATTATCAATTGTAATTTTCTTTGTTAATTTAAGTTTAACAATGTAAAGATGATCATATTGCTATATGTCATCTCTGGAGTTGTTTGTTCTAGATTTTGCTAGATAATGCTCAAAATTAGTGGCCCTAAAAATTATCTACCCTTGAAGATCTCACCTTCAGGCAGAATGTCAATTTGGATGTAAAATCTAATACTTGATCTCACTTTACAAGTGAATGACATAAAGTAATTAATTGTTTCAATAAACTGATTATTTACAAAAATGACAAAAAAAGTATTAAAGAATGGATGACAAATACATGCTAAGAGCAGTTTGTAAATATAGGCCAAAGTTTAAGTGGTTTAAAAATATTCTACATAAAGATGAAAAGAGAAAAAAAATCCATTCCACAAGAATCTGAATGACCAAACATGACTAAATTTACAATACACTTTTTAATGTATACTTTGTGACCATACATAAGTGTATGTAATGCATGGTACAGTCCTTTACTTAAAAAGTATATATTTTTCAACCTTTGAATTTGACTTTTCAGAAAATATGTCTAAGGGTTTACACATCATTATGGGATAGACAGTATTAGTCTACACAAATTCTAAACAATTTGTTTCCATGTAAGAGGCTACTAAAATTGTTTACCACTTCAGTTACTTTCAAATATTTTCTGTTGCTAGTCAAGCCACACTATATCTATATTAGGAAGAAGTAATTCTTCTTCAGGAACTGAGGGTGTTGCATATCACAGAATGAGGCAGTATGTATTTTTTACCTTCTCTTCATGGAGCAGATGAACAAATTCAGGCAAATCAGACAGAGCCAAGCAGACCCAAACTAGAGATTATTTTGTCAAATCATCAGGCCTGAACCTTCTTACTTTTCTTTATATTGAGTAGTTAAATGATGTAAGCTGAAAGCTGCTAATAGCCAACATATGGATTTTGAGAACAGATTCAACAAACAAAGAAAGCCAATGAAAAGATGCACCCTAAACTCATATTTGAGCAAGCCAGATCCATATCTCTAAGTTTCAATTACTTAGAACAACAGATTTATTTATTTTTTATTTTGAATTAACTTGATTAGGCAGAGAGTATCCAAGGGAGAGCTTGGATAAACAGAATGAGAAAAGTTAGAATATCTTAGCAAGGCAATGACATAATGAGACTGGCGCCTTGCAGAGAAAAAATAGAGGCAAGAGAAGGGGGAAATGGGAGATAGGAAGTGGAGAAAGGGGAAACAGGAGACTTGGATAGCAGATGAGAAGTGATGAGGCCCTTAAAGAAAGTATGTGAGGGCAGTTTGACTCTAAAGCTATTAAGGAGATAGAGTTAACAGAAAAAATGTAGCATTTGAGATAGGAACAGTAAGGGAGAGGGACAAAACAAGGCTGATAGTTTTTGAGCTTGCAACTTGATGTTAGTTGTCATTAGTCAGCGAAATAAGAATATAAGGAAAACCACAATTTTCCTTATATTCTTATTTAAGGAGGAGAAGTTAGGAAATGGGGTTGGGAAAGAGATCATGATCTTAGTTTCACACAGAGAATTTGAAATACCCATGGGATATTCAAATGGAAGTTCCAAGAGGCAGTAGGTTATGCAGGTCTGAGCTCTGAAATGAAAACTTGGACATGTTAGAGATATAATTTTAGCTGCTCTCTGCAGATAAAATTAGTTAAGAATTTAACAGTGGATGAAATAAATCAGAAGTAACATGAAAGAATAGAAGAGAACAAAAGTAAGGAAGCACATCTGAGAATATTAACACGTAAGACATACATAGAATAAGAACTTCCTGAAAATGAATCTGAAATGTATCTTCAGTAGTAAGATTAAATAATAATAATAATAAAATAAAGGTGAAAGTTTTGCTATGAAAAATAAGAAAGAAGAGAGATCCTAAGATCAGGGAATAGTCAACAATTACAAATAATGAAAATAGGTCAAAGCAAGACTAGTTCTAAATTCATCTTCTGTTGAATTTAGAAAGTAGGAAGTAGTTGGTAACATTGGTGCAAGGCATTTCAGAAAAGTAGAAAAGGTAGAAGCCAGATTGCAATGGAACAATGAAATTGCTTTAATAATACACTAAAGGGGTCACTGAATTTGAAATTGAATTCAAACTATGAATCTAAATTTTTATAGAATCAAGTTCCCTTAGAAACTATTCCCTATATGAGACTCCCAGGGAAGACATTCATATCCCCCATCAGAATACTAAGCACACAGGATAAGAGGCAACATTGAATGTCTCAGGAATTGTAGCTGATTTTTCCTACATAAGACGACATAAGCACCTGTAACATAGTGGGTAGCTTCAAAAACATTCATAAGTTAAAACTGATTTGATAAATAGGATATTTTAGCACATTTGCAAGAGTCTCTTTGATATGACCAAAAACAAAAATAAAAAACCTCACCACATACTCTTTGTATGAATGCTATTCTTTATCCAAAAATCTTGTTTCTATTTTGTCCCTTGTTAAATTTCCACCCTGTGCCTTGCTGAGAAGCTGCAGGAGAGAGAATTTCCTGATGAGTTGTGTAACAGCTTATTCTTTCCTCCTGCTATGCCCTCAACATCCATGTTCAATATTAAATTGTGCTGCAGCAGAGACAAATTTGATGATAAACCTGGGGTGTGTGTGTGTGCGTTTTAAGCAAGAAATAGAAGGTTGAGGTGACTGAATAGCTGCAAATATAATTTACTTATAAAGAATTAACGTATGCTAAAGGTTCAAAACCAAATCTTTCCAAAGAAGCAACAATCATAATCATTATTTGACAGAGAACAATTGGCTTATTTCCAATATCCTGTCATTAATATAGTCAATAAAAAATTAATTTTTAAATTCCATGTTTAAATGCAATCAATCATAAACCAATCATTCCACAAAATGACTTTCTTAACATAATTTCAAAATGCAAATTTGTGAGTTTAAGATTTTAGATTGACCAAAAGTACTTATTTGCTACCCTCCATATACTCAGCTCAATATGAGAATTTTTAAAAATATTAAAACTCAAGGACAAAGAGGTGGTAAAAGCAAATATGCAATTTCAACAAGTTTATTAAAGTTGAAAGTGGATGGAAGATTAGTAACTTATTTAGCACAATAAAGAAAGTTACAATGCAAATGGCAGAAATGAGGAGAGTATTGATAATACATACCAGCATATTGACTCTGCAGAGCATATGAAAAGCTTAGCAAATGGGGATACCACAAAAAAAACAAGAAAACATAGCAGTGTCAGGGAGATGTTTTAAATAAGACTATTAGTTAAATTACAGGGATCCTCCCCAAGTTCTGAGCAATCTTCCCCTATGCCTTCTCCTGCCCCATAACTAAGAGATCACAGTATTTTCTGAAGAAATTGTCACAGAGTCATAGAGCATAAGGCCACCTCTTTGCTTGAATACATCATAATAATGCCTACCTTCTGACAAGCCTGGCTCATATGCAGATTTCCAAAGAGCTTTTCAGAGGCCTGTCACTAGTGACAGAGATACTTGTCTGTTAATAAAAGTCCATTTCCTTTGTCTGGGTACACAGCAAAACCACACGAATCAACTTTCCTCATAGTTAAAAGTGGCCATGTGACTGAATTCCAGACAAAAGAATGTAAGAAGTTACATGTGCCATATCCAATCTAATCTTGACCCTAAAACTTCCTTTGCATGCTGCTTCTTATTCCCCCTGCCCCACCCCCAGAAGGTTGTCTGGCATGACACACCCTCAAAGAGAACTGGGAAATTACGTGTTGAAAAACCAGGCCCCAAGATCCTGTTAACATAAAAACCACCTGCAGACAGTTACATGAACAAAATATAAATATTAAGGCTTTACATGTGACAGTCCATTTGTTTCCAGGGCCCACATACCCTAACTAATAATTTCTTTAATACAGACGGAGAGTCATGAATAATTAAGTCATCAGTCTCTTTGAGGAAAACTTGGAACCTTAAAAATGGATAACAAACAAAAACAAATAATAAAAGGTGGGCATGCAGAGAAGAAATATTACAGAGGGAGCAAGATAAAACTTCATTAAGATAAACGTAACTATAATTAATATCTTCACAAAAATAAAAGAATTCTTTTTTATAAAAGCAATTTGCTTTTATAAAAAGCAAATGAAGTAACAGAGCAAGAATGAACTCTTGAAAGTGTAAAATATTAAGACCTACAAACAAAAGTGATAAAAACAACTATAAGCAAAATATTTCCAGGTCTATTATCTTTCAATGCCCCTGCAGCACCTAAACTGTTTCTCAGGGTTGCTAATGCTCTCCAATTGTTGAAACCAATGTGTGTTTTCTTAGTTTCTATCTTCTTGGAACCACAAACAGTATTTGATGCAGTTAATCCTTCTTTTAAGCTTTCAAGGGCCCCAGAGTTCAGTCCACAGACCTCTTCTTTTCTTAAAATTTATATCCAGCATAACCTCTCTTCTGAGCTCTAAACTTACAGTTATCTAATCTGTATACATCATATTCATCTCAAACATAACATGTTCAAAAATCAAATCTTGATTTGCCTTTCTAAACACATCACAGTCTTCCCCATCTCAGTAATAACTCCAAAAATCTTGCAGTCATCCAAGTTCTCTCTCCTTCTCTCATACCCACATTCAAGCCATCAGTATATTATGGGATTCTATCGTTAAAATATAATCAGGATAAAAACTACACCTGACCACCTACACTGCCAATAGCTTAGTCTGAGCCACTATTTCTCTTACTTAGGTGATTGCTGTGGCCCCTTATGTCCTTGCTTCTGCTCTTGCCTACCTGTCAGCTGTTTCCATAGAGTAGGTAGAGCAACGCTTTTACAATGTATGTCATGGAGACTTCTGATCCCACTAAGATGATATAGCTCCCTTCCTCCACGTCTTTCTTGTTACAACTAAAAGCCCTTATACACAACATAGTCAGTAAGCATGGGGAGACCCAGAAAAGTAAAAAGAAGCTGGACCAGCAAGGGACTTAAGGACTTAAGTAACAACACCGCAGTGAGCCCTCTGGGTTTCCTTATTGTGTCCCATATATCTGAGACAGGGCTGCGACATGGAACAGCCAACAGACTCAGACTCAAAAACTCCAAGAAAAGTCTCTTCTCCCTAGCCAAAGGACTGGAAAAAGGGTGGCCTAATAACAGACAAATTCTGGCAATACTCACCTACTCTAGCTAAATACCAAGGGAAAAATTAGACACTCTCTGTACCCCAGTGGTTTTAGCAAGTACAAGTAGAAAGCTGATTTTCTACCTCTACCAATCTTGCCTCTGGGGATACAGGTAGCCACCACTCAATTTCCCTACTAAGGTAGTTATGATGGTTAGTTTTGTGTCAGTTTGAATGGGCCACTTGTGCTCAGACATTTGGTTAAACATTATGGTGGGTGTGTCTGTGAAGGTGTTTCTGGATGAGATTAACATTTGAATTGGTAATCTAAGTGAGGGAGATGGACCTCCCCAATGTGGATAGGCCTTATCTAAACTATCAAAGGCCTGTGCAGAGCAAATAGATTGTGTAAGGATGAGTTTGCTCTCTCCACCACTCTTCCACTTGGGACATGGATCTTCCTTCTCTTACCTTGGAGCTTGAACTTGCTGGGACTATCCCATCAGCTTTTCTAGATATCTAGCTTACTTATTGCAGATCTAGGGATTTCTCATCCTCCATAATTGCTTGAGCCAATTCCTTATTATCTATCTATTAATCTATTTGTCTATCTCTCCTATCAGTCTGTGTCTCTGGAGAAACCTAAACAGTGTACTAGTGTTATCTGGGTGGAGTGCTGGATTTACTACTAGAAACAAGGAGGAAGTGCTCTGAGGAGCCCACTCACAGTGTGCTGTTAGCAGAGTCCTGTACCAGGTAAGCCACATGAGCCTCTACCCCGATCCAGAATGAGACTGAGCTTGTTACTAGTAGGCTTCACTCCCCTACTCTCTGCCACCACCACCACTCAATGTCAGTGGGGCTAAATGGAGCCAAGCCTCTATCCCCAGGTGACATCAATGAGACTGAAAACTGTGTTGCAAGTCTAGCCTAGTTAGCACTCCACTTTGGCCCCTCGCTTGGTGTCAGGGAGATCAAGTGAGTAGTTGAGCTTCCACTTCCACTCTACAGCAACAAAATATTGTGAGTCAACCCTCTACTTCCCCCTTCCCTGGTGGCTCTGGGGCAGCAGCGGGAAGCTGCTCTTACACTCCTACTCAGAGGCAATGAGGCAATGTAAGTCTGTGTCTTAATATTACTGAAAGGAGAGGTGCCATCCTGGAAAAACACAGAACTAAATGACCAATGTTTCTGAAGATATGGGAGACTTCTGACTGTCATAATCTGTGGAATGTCTGATAAAAAAGTTAAAGACAAGTATTCAAAAAAGTAAGCAAAAAAAAGGGCATATATTAATGATGGAAAAAACAAAATTGGAAAATAAAATCACAACCCATTATTGAATATTATGTATATTAAAGTAAACAGAATTTTGATATATAACTGAGCTTGGAAATTGGGATAGGATAAAAAAGGGTGGTGATGATATAAAGGAACCAAATGTTAAGTATAGTAGGAAGCAAATAATAATCTGAATCATTGTCAAGAGATAACATCATAAGCATACTATTTAGAAATATATAAATTAATAAAAGAAGACACATCCCCAAAACAGAATTGACCAAAATTGTATATGGGAACCTAACTCCAGGGGCAAGAACTAGTTTATTTTTAATTATACCCACAATTTGATGTTTTTATTACCATGCACACCTATTGTATAGATTAAAATAAACATGAACTCTAAGGAACTGCTTTGATATACATACACAAAAAAGTTAAGGGAAAAAGTAATCTACATCTAAATGGCAACTATTTACTGAAAATGCATTATATTTCATAAACAAACAGAAATGGTCTTTGCTTTAGCATTTTCTCAATCACACAATATCTTCCATTGAAGTTAAAAGTTATTTGATTTTAAAAGTTATTTGAGACAATAGTAAGGTATTACTTATTGTCTGAAGCTCTGTTGAATTTTATTCTATTCTTAACTTTGACTTATGAATAGAAAATAAGAATTCATATAATGTATACTATTCAGAACCCAGTGTATCCTGAGTGAAAATTTCACAATACACCTTGTAAAGATGCCTGGAAATTTTGTTGTCATTTTCTATAACATATTAGCATGCCGATGTAACTATAGCTAATGTTCCAAAACAGAGCATTTTATTCCATGCTCATCATATCAGATAAAAAGTAAGGTTGTTTAACAGACTGTTAACACCTCTTAAATGAAGGGATTCATGCAGAGATTTTCAGAAATAAAATTAATCAGGGAGGATAAATCTGTTCTACATCACCTACCTTATAGAGGTTAAATGGATGACATATTTAAAAGCACCATTCATAGCTCATGGCACATATTAGACACTCAATGTTCTTTTCTTCAATCATTTATAAAACAAACTTAACAACACATCAAAGAAACTAGGAAAAAAGCATTCAAACCAAACTCTTGCACGCATTCTTAGACTGCTCTCCTTTAAATATGGTCATGCATAAGGAATGACCTATTTAAATAAAAGAGCTCAGTATTTAAAATTCAAGAATTTTTTTTTCAGTTCAAATAAAAGAAAACATAAGGCTGAAATTTAAATTTTCAGTATGTTGATTGTTTTCTGGCAAAATGCTTTATTTTCTCAATCTGCCTTATAACTAGGAATAGCTTTAATGCTTTTACATTGTACCTTTTCATTTACAAACTATGCACATTATTATTGATGATATTTTCTCCCATATTTTCTTGAAAAATAAACACACATTTATTTCATTTTTTAGAAATCCTCCCACTTCTCAGTTTTATGCTTTTTTCTAGTTTAATTGTCTATTTTTCCTTGTCCTTAGTCCATCTTTAGTCTTTTACTATAAACATTCACTCATTTTTCAAAATTCTTACCCTCTCTCTTACACAGTTCTGGTATTAAGTAACTAAAATGATCAAGTCAAAACCAGGACAAATGTGCTTGGTCAAAATTATTATTTAAATTGGCTTTAAGAAAGTAGGATGAACAGTAGGGCGACATCTGTTCTAGCAATTTTGCAAATCAATACCACTGTTCTCTGAAAAACAGACAGGAGGAAATTGATTATTTTATTGCAGTGTTTCATATTAAAACACCAAAACATCATTTCAGCTTCCCTTTACTCCATGGAAACTAATATTCAGAGCAAATATGTATTCTCTCATTAAATATTTATTGAGTACTTACTAAATTCTGGACACCAAGCTAGTTAGTGGAATTACTAAAAATGCATTGTGCAAAGTCCCAAATGAAATATGCTCTTTCATTTAATTAACAAAGCAAGAGTATGAGGTAGAAAGCAATACTTGAGTTTTACAGGTGAAATAACTCTAGTTTATCATTACTGCTATATGCTGTGCAAAATAAGGGATGAGACAGAATTTTACATGGACTCCTGACTCCAGTGCCTTTGCTTTGAAGAATTCTGCCTAAATGATGATGACGATGATGATGATAATAAATATCAGTCTCCATTGACTGAGGCATTCCTTGGGTCTAGGTCCTGTGCTAAGGTGCACTATGTATGTGAATTATATCCTTTTATCATCCTTCAGACAGAAACCAAAGTTCAGGGGAGTTAAATAACTTGCTCATTGTCAGTAAGGGAGTGGAACAGAATTACGGCTCAGTTCCAACTGGCTCTATGTTCTTTCCTTTGCCATCCCTCCTCTGTAGTATCAGTTATTAAAACTGGAAGATCCAGCTCACACCTTCTCTCTTGTATACACAGACTTTTCTTTCTTATTGTCCATCTCTAGATCACAGGCTCTCTCCTCTTTATACATCCTTATCTATCATTCTATCCATCTATCCGTTTATCCATCTTCTGTCTCAAGTCTCTCTTTTGGCCTTTGTCTCTCAGATTTTCTGTTTCTATTCCCTTTTCCCTGCTTTTCTCTGTTTTTTTTTTTTGTTTGTTTGTTTTATTTTGTTTACCATTTGTCTTTCTGCTGTTCTATTTCTCTCTTTCTCCCTCTCTCTCTCTACTTCTCCCTCTCTCTCTTTCTCTCTCTCTGAACCTCTTTCCACCTTTTCCTCTTTCTGTTTTTTCTCACTATGTATCTCAGTTCCCTTTCTCTTTTTGCTCATCTTTCACTCTATCTCTCACTTTCGTTATCTTTCTCTCTCTCTCTCTCTCTCTCTCTCTCTTTCTGTGTGTGACTACCCCTGTATCTCTATTTGACTGCATATCTCTGTGAGCATCTCTCTGTGGCTTCTCTGAAAAGGTTCTCTAAAGAAATAGCAACCTCTCATTCAATTTTAATGACCCTTCTCTGGATTCCAGTGGTGTGCTACAAAGTTGAAGAAATCAGTCCCTTAAATGATAAAGCAAAAAGGAAAGTCACTGTCCTTGGATAAACAATTTGCATTTCCATAAGGATTCAGTGATGCAGAATTAGAAAAGGCTCATTCTGACACCTCCAGGAAAATAACAGGGAGAGCATTCATTAGCTGTGCTCCCGTTTGAATGATGCACTTCATAGCACACACTGCTGTCCTCCCCCGTTCAGGAAACAGTGCTTAATTCTATCTGAAACCCACCCTTTCACTAGGCATTAGAATGAATGACTTTTCAAAGTAACAGGAACTACACATCTGCCATGGCCTGAGAATGCTTACACTCTAAAAGCCATACAGAAAGTTACACCTCCTGTCAATTTCTTATCCATCAAGGAGCAAAATAAACAATCTTTGAATTTTTCCATTTACCAGCCTGGCTGAGAGAAGTGCTTTATTTTCTTTAGTTTCTTGAAATAATAACTGCCTTTGCCTTTTACATTTATAGCCTCAGTAGCTATGATCTGATATTTAAGGTTGAGTGCAACCTTTAAACAAATTGTGAGATAAAAAGAAATTTGTCCATTACAGAGCTCAGATAGAAACTTTTACCCTTTGGGTGGAAATTATTTTCTTGCCATTATTGTTAATACACACACACACACACACACACACACACACACACACACACAATCATCTTGAGAAATAATTGGTAGAAGATCAAAACAATTAATTCTATTTTAGATTATTTAGCAATTTACAAGTTTCTTATTCTTTTCCTGGCTGATCCTTACAAAACTCAATAGGCTATGTATTACAAATGTGGACACTAAGGAAAAATTGTTTAGGGGATGTGCTGAGGTTTCCTAGGAAAATAATTATTGTCGTTGGACCAGAAACTCATGCTGCTTATATTAATTAATAAGGTTTTTGTGTATTGTCCCTCCTATTCATTAAATGTGTGACTTATTTTCAGGCTTAGACCTGAAGTTGCATTCATGTTCATATTTCTCTAATTCTGGAACTTTGCTTTATACATCACAGTTGTACATCTACTTCAAGGCCAACCTATTCATTTTCACATTCAAAATAACCTCCCCAGCCACATCCATATACGTAAGGAAATAATGGCTGCACTTGGAATTTCTGTATATATTTTCTAGTCTTGTCACCAGTACAATCTAAGTTGTCCCAGTATTCAATTTAAATAAATGTTACATATTAATTCTGTTTCTGAGTGTTTTGAACCTTTGAAATTTGTACAGAGGCTCTACCAAGAGAACATAATCTTGTCATAAATTACTCACAGTAGCTTTTTTTCTCACTCAAAATTGACTACCAGCACTAACAAATTCCCACAGTTCCTTCCAATATCTCTGCATGCAACTCAGTGATATTTGAGCTTAAAATTGATATATGAAGCCCCAGAGGTGATTGTTAGTTTTGAATTCACATTCTGTCATATTATAACAGTAACAAATAAGAATCCCATTACAAAAGGAAACATTTATAAATCCAAACTTTTAGTTGAGAGTAACAAAAATAGTTTTCAGAAGTCATTGCTGTCAAGCAAAACTATCTTTTCAATAATATAATTATAAAGCTTGATTTTGCAGGTGAAAGCCACAGAGACATAAAATACAGAGACACAAAATCAAGAATGAAAAAAAACGACTCTAGTTCACCCAGTGATACCAATACTAAGAACAACTCTTTAAAGAATGGAAAAAACAAACAAAATAAGTATGACCAAAAGCTAGTTTAAACATAGAGTCCCAAGTAAATTTAAACTTTTAGGCAATAAACATGCTCACTCCATTAAGAAGTAGTGTGGTCTATTTGTTTATATTATATTATTATTTCAGCCAACCTCAATTTATTCATAGATGGAAACCCTGAGTAAAATTTAAAACCATATATTTCTCCCAGTGTTACATGCTACAATAAAACATCAACATATACAGCAGGCTTCTGTGTTAGAAAAAAGTAGAGCTAACAGCTGGCTTATAAGAAACTATCATTTTACACCATTCAAGCAGGAAAAAAACTTCCTATTGTCTGAAATTATACCTGCACATTTACAACAAAGGGGAGTACGCTCATCTACCCTCACAAAATTGTCACATTAAGGGATTACTTTATATTTTTTTGCTTTAGTTTTTACTCTTCTGGTAAAGTCTCATTATTTATCCAGTAAGTAAAAGTCTTCATGATCAGGTGATAGCAAAAAGGAATCATTAATTACTCAACATACATTTAGCTTGACATACATTCTGCGATAAAGGAACAATAGTGATATCCTTTGATAAGAAAAATAATAATTACATTTTGTGCTTAATTTCAAACAGACTGTTTACCAAAATACAGGGGAATTTTTGCAATAAGGGAAAAAAGTTTATGTCTGCGAGTGGGCTATTAAAGTTGGATGATAAATAGATACAATGTATACTATGCAAAGTATAAAGTTGAAAAATTTAAAAAACACAGTTGTAATGGACATTTAGTTTTAACCTTGAATTTTTTGTTAAAATCATAATAATTACTTTTTATAAAATTAATTATATAGTTCAGAATTTTAAACATTTCCTAGAAAATGAAAGGTTTTACTTAAATATCTTTATAAATAATACCCAAACCCCTACAATTTTCCAGAGAAGCCATTAACACTGAGGTACCACAACTCTGAAGTGTTCAGGTCCTTTAAAAGTTATATGTAGGGGTAATTTTTGTGCAAAAGTTATGGGGATTCAAATTCCCTGCTCAGCACATCATTGCAACTGAGAAGTTAGGAGGTCATCACTCAGTGGAATTGGGCACCCATTAAATCGCACTTTTATTTCATAGGAGAATGAGTTCACAGTCAAGCGGATCAAGTTGCTGAAACTTGAAGACGCATATGTACAGATAAATGTACTCGCTCACACTTAGCCACAACTTAAGCAAACTAAAGAAACTAACAAGTTCAGAGTGAAAAACAAGCTCAAATGAACATGTATAAGAAAGCTTCATACATGCTGTACAAACCAAGGAAGTGTGCAATGCTTATAATATGCCTCTTTTATAAAATATTTGTTTCTCTAATGTTAAGCAACACAATAACTTAAGTATTTGGTTACTAGGCTTGACAATTGTCTCCTTTGTGAAGGCAAATGAGTATGACTTGGAGTTAACCTTACATGGGCCATCATATTAGACTCTAGTTAACAATGGCTTTCTGCATACTCCATCAAACTGATGACCATCTGTGCATACAAGAGACACATAGTAGAGTACCAGCCGACTGAACCTGAAACTTGTTACCCAGGGTCCACCTACCCTATAGCTACCAAAACATGTTTTTAAAGTAAAGACAACACCACAAAGTGGAAAACTTGTTAATAATATTTAACATTAATTTTGTATTATAACAGATAAAGTTGACCTAGATTCAAATTCTAAATGATTAACACTTCTAGATGCTTTCGAAAAGGAATAAATGTCCTAATGCACTAAAACATCTATAGTGAAAACATCAGTATACACTATTACAACAAAACACAACTTAAGCAAACTAAACAAATAGTAGAGCCAGTTTTCAGTAAAGAACAAGCTCGAATAAGCATGTATAAAATAGCTTCATATATGCTGTATAAATCACAGGAAGCATGCAATGCTTAAAATATGTCTCTTTTACAAAGTATTTGTTTCTCTAATGTTAAGCAATTTGTCCATTGTGATACGGAGTTAGCTAGTTTAACTTATCTGGCAACTATACCAACTATAACCTCAAGCAACTGCCACACATGAAAGAAACCATCAATATTTTCACACACAAAAACAAAACATAGCATGTCAGTTCTGATGCCATTTTTCTCTATTTTGTTAGGGAGAGGAAAGTGGAGAAAGTGGTTGAGGATTAGGTTTTTTTTAAATGACAAATCAAACAGAGTTATAATTCAAAAGCATATGTCTTTGTAAATATTACATTTACATCCCAACAAAATTGTAATACCATGCAGTCATCAGGAAGAATAAGAGGCAAGCAGTTTTGCTCATTCTTCCAGCAAATAATTACTTGTACATCATTACTACTCTATTCTTTGAACAAACATGACAGAAAGTAATATGACAGAGATGTGTTGTACTGAAACAAGGTCTTAACTTTCTCTGTAGTTCACTGTTGTCTTAAATTCGAAAAAATAAGAAAAGGGAAGGGGAGAAAATAACTTACTTGTGGTTTAAAGTTTCATCTTTAGTCCATGTGAGATTATGCAGCAAGTTTTCTTGCCAAGGCTGCCTCTTGCACATCCCTTTCAAAACAACCAGTGCTCATAATCTAGTTCCAAGATGATTCGTTCACACGTTACACTTCTTATTTCTGTGAGGCATTAATATCCACTCTCATAACATCAAGAAAATGTTACTAGACATTTTTTTAGAAAAGCACACAATAAAGCAAAACACCTCAACATAATCACCCAGAAGGCAAACCATCATTCTCTACGTTCTGAGATGTATGCCACCTGCCTTAGTTATCACAAGCAACTAACTCTAAGCTGCTAGCAGGAATCTGTCTGCCCTCTATCTGTCGCTATTAGCTCAGCACGTTGATTCACTGGCACTGAAGCAACAGCAATTAGCTATCCTGCTTCTTGCAGCACATACAGGAGAGAGCTGAGTGCGCTAAACCACACAGTGACTGGTGAGTGCTCTGCACCAATTAGTAGCAGGTGCTATAGCCGAAAAGACAAATTGATGTCCCACTGATCATCAGTGCCGGTTGCTTTATTTTTGTGTCCTGTCAGCCTGTTTGGTGATTCTCTGTTCTGTTTAGTGTGGCTGTTTATACTGTTTTACCTCATCAGGACTAACAAGTTTAGCAGATTACATTCAGTAACAATATCCTTGACAAGTCAAAATAATCTCTTAAGATTCTTTCATCATTTCATTCTCTCTCTCTCTCTCTCTCTCTCTCTCTCTCTCTCTCTCTCTCTCTCGCTCATTAAATCTACCGTCTTATATAAAGCCGTCCACATCTTTTGGGCATGAAGAAACTGCACTCATTTTATAAGGAGACAACCATAGACTTTTTAGGTTTTTATGAACACATACAACTCATACATATAAGGATGTCATGGAGAAACGTATTATAAAAAAGTTATCACATATTCCTTAAACGTTGTAATATATGAGATCCCCAAAAACAAAGTTTTATAGATGGACATGTGAACTAGTGAAAAAAGTTATGTTCTTATCTAAATCAGAGGTAGATTTCTTAAGGAAACTATCTTGCCTCGTATTTATTCAAGCCCATATTGAATTTTGCCCACATATTCACCTGAGCATCTGAGATGGAAAGATCTAAAAACAAAAGGAATGTCAGTATATATTATAGCAGTGGTTATGACAGAGAAAATATCCTGAGGTGGCTGAAAATGACAAGGTGAAGAGTATTACAGACAAAATCCCCCAGAACACATGTTTTCTTCGTGGACAAAGTGGATTATTTACCATGCTAATATGCTATCCTTTTCAAGAAAAGACACACACAATGCCTCCAGAAATGTTGTCACATTTGTACACATACATTAGCACAGAGTAACATCTCATTTAATACAAAATTTACCTATCTTGCAGGTTCAGTTTTCTAGAGGGGACAAAAAAGTTTTGAAGGATATGGAAATAATCCAAGATCAGCCAAATGTGTCATAAATTTCAAACAATAAAATCTGTAAAGGCAAATCAGATAATCATAGATGAACTCCTAGAGACCTCAGGCAGAATGCAGTTGCTAGTTGTTCTTATGTTATGTCTGACTAAAACTAACTGAATCTTAAAAAATATAGAAGATGGGTGGGTTGATGAAGACTGTAATTGGTAGACACATTATACAGTTGTGCAAATTGATGTTTTTAGTTTTAAAAATTAATGTTTTGTAAAGATGGTTTTATCAATAAATATTTAAACAAAGTTGTGAATATTTTGCTTGAGAAGACCTTTTTTTAATTTCATTGACACATCACATATACGTTATATAGATAAGCTATCCATACATTAATATTTTTGGTTAAAAGGAGCAGCTCGTATTATAAGATTGGTCCAGCAATTAGAATTATTGGAAGTAATTTTTTATTGATGACAAAGCCTCACTCCTGGTGATAATTTTCTGAACTTCCACTTTACCACCTTTAACCAAGGTCCTGAATTAAGGTGCCTGGGGAGGTGCGGGGCTGAAGTCACCCGTGATTAGCCTACAAGTTCTTGTATTCAGCCTTAGAGCTGCGTCTGTTAGAGGAAGAAGCATTTTTTTTTTTCTTCCCACAAAGGCAACACCCATACCATTCACAGTTCACATCAGTCTAAAGACACCTTTTCCTAAATTTCACAAAGGCACAGATGGGCTAGATAACTGCTCATAACAGAGATTGTTATATGAGATAAGATATGGAAAATGTCTACCACAAAGTCTGAACACAAAAGAGGTGCTCTTTAAATAATCATAGCAGTTGATCACAGATAAATGAAATTAGGTTTAGTTTATTTAAGAAGGTAAGGGGTTATTAGGTACTTTAGAAAGATTTTGAATATTGAAAACATTCTTAACATTTAAAATACTTAAACATTGATGATTAGAACTTCATTTATTTTAAATAATGAAAAATGTCACATATACAGTTAAAAAATGAATCATTAAATATAAAATCAATCAACAATAGAAAAATAGATATGTAAATTATAGCACATAACTTTAAGGATAGTTATCCAGTCTGTAAAGTACTAATCTTGAAATATGTTACAAATGCAAAAACTAAAATAAACTGTAAAATTTTAAAAGTTGAAAACAAATTGTATGCATTCTCTGTTAAAAACTGATTCCAACATGTCTATATACAAAGGTACTGGCAATATCATGCTGAATATAAATTTGGTGGTGATCATAGTAGAGAGACTATGGATTTTTCCCCCATGTCTGTTTTTATAGATTTTTATTTCTTACATTTATTTTTAATACCATCTTGCTGTCATTCACCTTCCCTTCCAAAAATAAACATTTGAATATGTTTACAGGTATTTTTGCTTGAATATGTTGGTGCAAAAATGTATATTTTATGTGTTATTCTAAAAATTCATAAACTAATTATATTAACATTTTGTGAGACTTTCATAAAAATATATTTTGTACATTTTACAGAGCAATGATATTGAAACACATAATGCTCTAACTGTATGCCAAAAATTAGCTACATCCTACACACAGCTGTGAAGATTACCATAAACATTTGTATTCATGCCAGTTCATCTGTGCACTGGTATTTAATGAACAATAAAAAGCAATCAGTTAGTCAAAGATAGAAACTTTTTTTTCCGTATTTAATTTTTTGGAATCTTGACTTGTTTTAACAGTAGGTGTGCATGTATGGAGTTTACTATATGCAAAGGTATTTCTTTTGTTGGCAAGAAACTTAAAATGCTAATTTGCTCTGGTAAATTTCTACAATAACAAAATAGAATGTTTCTTATGAGTTTTTGACTCCAGTCTTCTGGTAGGGAGCATTTCAAAGTATCAGATTAAAGCATAGCACCAATACTAATTCTTATATTATTCCCAAATGCCTCTCATTGAGAAAGCAAGACAGAAGAGGATTTTGTCGATCCTTCCAGATTGAAGACTGAGTCCTAGAGTCAATAAAAACTGCAAAGTAAAGAGGAGTAGAAAGGCATGTTTTCCAACTCAGATTAAAGCTTTACTGAACAAAAGCTTCTGCAGTATTATCAAAATAGCCTTGCTCATTACAAGCAGTGTCTCACCAAGTTGCCTGAGATCAAGCCAGTCTAGGCTTGTTATTGTCAGTGGTCAGAGTTGAGATTCAAAGCTGTTGAGTATAATCACATATTGAAAGTTCCTTAACCAGGGACTTGGGGGCTAGGGAGTCACTTGTATTCACACCAATAAGTCTTTGTCATGATTTCATGTTGTACAATTTTAGTTTTTATTCTGACACTTTTTTATTGTCAGGATTCAAGGTAGCTATTGTCAACTTTAGTTCTTGCCAGTAATATCTACTTGGACTTTTTTTTAAACCTAGCACTACCTGTTTTATAGTGACAACTCAAGGCATAAGGAATAGTATAATCTTTATTTAATACTTAGCTCTGCTAAGTTTCCAACAGGCAGACTATTATTTTAGAAAAACAATTTGGGAATATAATACAGTAGCTTCAGGGCAATGCTCCAAGAAATAACTAATTTCATAAAATTATAGTTGTATATGTACATATATAATTTGACTTAGTAAAATATGCAAAGATGTTGAACTGTTCACATCATCTTTTAAAATTTAATTCTTAGAGTATTAAATTTAGAGTGAGAAATTTATTTCTATGTACATTTGCTGGGCTTTCAAATATAGGGACTATTTTTAATCTCTGGATGAGATTAGGCATTATAAAGTCAAACTATTTGACTATTTCATATAATCTGAAATTCTTAGAAACCTGGAAAATAAAACTAAAAAGAAGTGCAGATAATAATTATAAAATGTTTCTTAAATGCCCTGTTTATTTTTTAATGATTTCATACTTGCCTAGGGATAATTTTTCCCCAAAAAGAAAGAAATTTAGAAGAAAATGTTTAATTGGTCTAAATAGAAAAATATATATATACTATTTAATATTTATGCTATATTTTCACAATTCCAGTTCTTATATGTATCTTCACAATTCCAGTTCTGGATTTGTTAGTATTGTATTGTTTTATAATAAATTGTCTCTAATTTAGTAGCTTAAAACAATATACATTTATTGTCTCGAAGTTTGTGTGGGTCAGAGGTCAGGGTTAGGGTCCCACCAGGTGACAATCAAGGTATTGGTTGGGTTGAGGTCTTGTCTAGAGGTTCAACTGGAGAAGATTTCAGGTTGTTTGGAAGAAATCATTTAGTTGTGCTATATGACTGAATGCCCTGGCTTGACTTCTTCCTGGCTCTTGGCTAGAGATTGCCTTCAGACACTAGAGGCTGCCCGCAGTTCTCTGTGCCACACAGCCCTCTTCTCAGGCAGTTTAAAACATGACCGTTTACTTCTTCAAGGCCACCAGGAGAAGCTATGTATACCAGAAAGACAAAACTTTACATCTATATTGTAGCATAACCACAGGATCGATAGCCTATCACTTTTGCCATATTCTATTGATTCTAAGCAAGTTTCTCCCCACACTCAAGGGGAGAAGATTTTACAAGACATAAAACTAGTGGCCCATATGTCTTGGGCCACCTTAGACTTATGCATGCCAAGTGGATTAACTCTCAATGTATTTAGTATACTCAGACACAAAATTGTATCTATGTATGCACAACACTAATTTATTAAGGTAGTTGAAGATTCTTAACAAAGCTTGCTTTCAATAGGTTTAAAAATTGTATAAAATTTTCTGTATGTAAAACTGTACATAATTTTAGCAGAAAAAAAGATTATATGACCCCCACTAAACTATAGTCACTTTGATCAATTAGCTAACATATTTAAAACTGGCATAGCTGAGGAAGATACTTACAAAAAATTTTTTAAAAACATTAAAAGAATCTCAAGTTTAAGCTACATGCAACAGAGGCATTCTATTCATGTATATTGTAGAATTGTGCCTAGTATGAATTGTACCCTTTTATAAAAATTGCTAGGATCTGTGGAACTTTTTTTCTCATTAGTGAATAAAATAAAACTTCAAGCTGGCTTTGTGTTGTCTGCTTTCCTTTAATAGAAAATTACAGAGAAGATTACTAAGATATCCTCTTAGATTTCTTGAGCCTAAAGCCTATTACTACACACAGGGTGTGTGTGTGTTTGTTAAAATGCACACAGAAAGACACACAAAGCTATCCAACAAGTAATGTTTGAATTATTTTGGTCATTTAAAGCTTTCATTGCTAGACTTTAAATAATTGGACAAAAATAGTTCTAAGAATCACCTTCATCATTTTGCTACATCACTTTGTGGGCTTATGAAGAAACCCTCAGCATAATATGTTGTGGACTTTAAAAGGTCTCAGTCATTTCTAATTCCAAAATTGTCATTTTAAATTATATACAAATTGTGTGGCTGTTCAGAGGCCCCAGTCTAGAAAATATCAGTTGACCACTTCCTATACCAGACACATTAGATACATTTATATAAATATTATTTTAAATAAAATAAGACAAATCATCAGTGTTTGCCGCAACTGAGGCTTATATTACTTTTGATTTATACTAGTTTCTCTTTGACTCAATAATCACTACTTTAAACCATTTCAAAGAGCAGAATTTGGGGAAACAGTTCTTCATGAAGTAAGTCAGTCAATTTATTCAGTCTTTCTGTCTTTCTTTGACTCTTGCATTCTCCTCCAAAAGCAGGCACAGACAAGTGTGCTCAAGGGAAACTGCGATCTACTCAAAAGCAGAGAGCACATGTGCCAGGCATTCCTAAGTTAAAACCCACATACAGAGGGAACACAGATTCTGAGTTACTTCCCAAGTCCAGTGAGCTGCTTCTTCGCATGGCAGAGCAGATTGAAATGAACTAAGAGGTGTGGACTGGATGCAGTCATTTTATTCACTTGCACTCTATCAAGTCAGTCAATAACCCAGGCAATCTCATCTTTTAGTTCCTATGGCCACCTTTTAGAGCCACCACCAGTACCAGGATCTTAAAGGATAATGGACAGTTGATTTATTTCTTGGCAATTATTCAGCTAGTTCCAAAATGTATAAAATAGTTCTCCTTCAAATTCACGTCCTGCTGGAGTGAAGGAATTTGTAACTGCTTTATGGCTTCATTTAAGAGGTTCATAATATCCATAGCAACAGATAACCATGTCACATATTTTGGAACAAGGTCAAGTTCCACTCCAGCTCCAAAGTGATGTGATAATGTAACTTTGAACTTAATGGAAATGGGTAGAAATATAGAAGCAGGGATACCTTCCAAGACACATAAACCTTTAACTAAACTCAAGTTAATTTTTTTATGTTGATTTAGCTCTAAAGAGAAGTTAGTTTGTTAAGAAAAAATGCATATTGCATTAAGAAGCTATACTAATGCTGGCTGATGACCTGAGAAACATCATCTTTCTTCCTGAGCTTGATGATAAAAACTGATATAAGTGTGGCCATAGTAAGAGAGTATAAATTACACTGGGGAATACTCTTTGCACGTTGTTAAAGTGTGAATATTTGAAAACTATTTAACCACAAAGTCTCTTGCTCTATCGTGTTAGGCAAACTGTTAGATTCTAAAATCATCATAGATTTCTACAATCTTAATTCATTCCTTAGATTTTATCAACATTCTCTATTAGTAATATCTTCCTTGGCTTTGGTTTTAATTAAATAGGTGGGAAAAAAAGAAAATATAAAATTCAATCTATAATAACATCACTTATTCCCTCTGTAATTCTCACACGATCCTAACAGAATCAATGAACCTTGATCCTTCTGGGGAAGTTCAAAAAGGACCTCCTGACAAGCAATGAAAATATGTAAATGCCACAATATTTATCATTGTTATGTTAAATGCCAACACAGTCAGTAAGAAATTACAAGCTCAGCAAACATATTTCAATAAAATCATAATGAGAATCCAGTCTCCTCTATAGAGGAATGCTTATTAAACACAATATTTACATTGGATTATCATTTCATTTTCAAAATGCTCATCTCCTATCCTATCAATCCGTGGAAACAGTATCTGAAGAAGCAGTGCTGTATGTTTTATTCATTCAATATTGAGGGCCAACAACATGCCAGGCAAAGCTGTAGAAATTGGCAGCATAGTAATAAATAAAACCAAAATTGGCATGAACAAAGCATATAAAAGAGCAGATACTTCTCAAAATGAGTCTGGATTGTTAAAAAAAGAAAAAAAAATAGGAAAGAACTTTGGTGGACAAGAAAGTTGATGATATCGTCAGTTTGCTCAAGCCAGAATTTCCCCATTTTAATCCCTTTGAATAGTTAGAACAAATTTAGGTAATTTTTCAGTCACCTCTGCTATTATAATATGTTATTTTAAGCATTAGTATTAGTAAGACTTGAAAGTAAATTTAGGGAAAACAACTTTTATATTCAGAACAGATACCTCTCTCAGCTTCATTTTGATCAAACATTTAATATTCTTTCTACTGACAAATAGTAATTTTGCTAAATGTTTTCTCAAACAATCTATGTGCTTCTAAATAGCCTCAAGATGTTCCCTCTAAAAATGAGCACTCAGGATCCTCTACTTGATTTTCAAAAATCTATATAATATACACAGCACTGGATTTCCCTTCACTGTCACCCTTAGGGCCTCTTGTGACAAGTAGGTCTGTGTGCACTGCTCAGGCATAATAAATTACAGATTTTCATTATTTATCTCAGAAATGTTATTATTATTATTCCCCTTCATATACAAAAAAATAATAATAATTCCCTCTACTATTAGAATTTTGGTATGTGATCTAGAATTTTCCTTACTGCAGGAGTGGGATGCCTAAATATCCTGTCTCAGACAACTATTTAGAAGAGAGTGTCTTTTGCAACACTGTGTCTTGCTGCTTTGGCTACTCTTCTACCAGACATGGACACTGTGCTTTTTCCTAGATTTCACATTTTACAGACCCCTAATCCATGCACTTGTTTAAAAATATTTGATTAGCATTTGTCACTATTTGAAGAGGCTAGTACCATATATGCACCAAATCTTTTCTGAAGGGGAAAAAAACCCCACACATTCATATTACATGACTTCTATAATAAAATATATTATAACACATCAGTGATTTTTTTGGTGCCTCAAATTTCTTGCATTGATCTGAACATTCTTTATATTTCATCCTAACACAAGTCAAAAACATTACAAAAAATCAAGTGTCAGACCCTAGAATATACAATGAATGTGCTCTGCTAACATTTATTAACAAGGAACCCCATTTGAGAATATATATTGGACCTGATTTTTTTTTTTTGCGCTGAGAGAAGAAATTGGAATTTTCAACCTACTTGAATATTGCAAAAATATGTTTTTTTCAAAATATAGGCTAATTATCGAGAAAATAGATGATTGAAGTAAGCTATAGATGATCTTCTACCTTAACAATTCTTTTATACTCAAGGGAAATATAAAAATAGTCTGGCCATTCTTACTAGTACTATAACTTTGTAGTAAGTAAACTAGGAATAGAAGAATAAAAAGGATCTGTTGTAATGTATAAGTTGAAGTACTCCATTAAGCATCTATAGCTGTGCATTTGAAAACTATTTTTAACAAAATTTTTCCTCATAGTTGTTCAATATGGTTTTTGAAACAAGTAGTTTCTGAAGTACATTGGGAACTATTCAACATATTATATATATATATACACACACAAGAGCTGTCCAGAAAGAAGAATCCAGCCACGTAATATGTTCTCATGTTCTCATTATATTAACAATGGCTGGATGCTTTCTGGACCGCACTTGTGTATGCAACATAATCTTGACAACTAATCAAATGTGAATATTTTCTTCTGGAATTTGCTTGTAATAGTATATTAACATAATCAAATAAAATTTTTTTACCTGAGAAAAACTTCCGGGGGAAAAAATATTTAGATTTTCCAGGGTCCGAGCACAGATTGGGTGCTTGAGTTGGTCAATATCTTGGTACATTCTATTCTGAGAGCCAGTCTGTCTTAACATGTGCTAGGTTGTCAATTTTTATGAAATAGTACATTAAGCAATAACTCAGTGATAGCTAAATGATGAACTTTTAAAAATCAATTGATACTCATAGAGTTATCTTGGTAAAATGTAGTTTGAATAAAAATAAAAAATAAACTTTCTCATTAAAATAAAGCTTATCTAATTAAACCTGATAGTCATAAGAGTTGAAAGAGATGAATGCAGTCAGTTATTTTCAAAATGGAAATTTTTAAAACTTTTTGAAAGAGACATTTTGTACATTTTTAAAAATTTTTCCTCAAATCTTGTCTAGCATTTGTTACATAAACATACTCCAATAACTCCCAATTACTAAGGAAGCTTAACTATAAATCATTCTTCAAAGAATAATTACATCTTCATAATTCTTAATTCATCAAGGTAGTAAGATAAATAACAAAGTAACAAATGATTAAAATGTTATGAGAATATGTTATAAAATGTTTTTATATAATAATCCCAATATCAAGAATAAATTTTTCTCTCAGATATTCCAATTCTCTCCCAATATTAACTTAAGAAACAAACCAAAAGGTATCTTAAAAACATAAAATTATTGGTTTCTTCTAGCTATCACCCACTTCTTCCTATTGTTAAATATCAAACTTCTTTCAAGAAAGTTACCCTTACCTTCTACTTACTGTTTCAATGCTTAAATAAGGATTCTAACACCTACCAAAAACATTCTGCTGATTTTCAAAACTTCTTCCACATCCAATCTTCCCTCTACTTGCCTTTTTAACACTTTTCGAAATCTCAATAAATGCAGGAGAAGCATTTGATAAAATCCAGAATTCCTTCATAATAAAAACCCTCAACAAACTAGGCATAAAAGGAACATACCTTAAGATAATAAAAGCCATATATGACAAACCCCAGCCAACATCATACTGAGTAGGGAAAATCTGAAAGCATCCCCACTAAGAACTAGAACAAGATAAGGATGCCTACTGTCACTACTTCTATTCAACCTATACAACCTAGTACTGGAAGTACTAGCCAGCGTAATCAGGTAGGATAAAGAAATAAAGGGTGTCCATACTGGAAAAGAGGAAATAAACTATCCCTGTTTGTCAATGATATAATCTCATATCTAGGAAACCCTAAAGACTGAACCAAAAGACTTTTTACAGCTGATAAATTATTTCAGTGAATCTCAGAATACAAAATTAATGTATAAAAATCAGTAGTTTCTATATGCTAATTATAGCAAACCTGAGAATCAAATCAAGAACTCAATATCATTTACAATAGCTGCAAAAAACAAAACCAAAAATAAAAACAAACCAAACCCAAACAAAACAAAACAAAAAACCCACTGGGAATGTACTTAATGAAAAAGGTGAAAGATCTCTATAAAGGGAAATACAAAAAACACTGATGAAAAAAATTATGGATGACACAACAAATGAAAAACCATTCCATGCTCATGAATTGAAAGATTTAACAATTAAATATTATTAAAATTTCCATAATGCCCAAAGTGATTTACAGAGTCAATGCAATTTCCATCAAAATACCAATGTTATTTACATAGAATTAGAAAAATCAATCCTAAATTTCATATGGAATCAAAAAAGAGCCCAAATAAAGAAAGCAATTCTAAGCAAAAAGAACAAATCTGGAGGCCTCATAATACCCAACTTCAAATTATATTACAAAATAGCACAATACTGGTTTAGTACCATGTGACTTTACCAGGCTATTTTAACCAAAACAGCATGGTATTGGTATAAAATTAGACATGTAGATCAGCAGAACAGAATAGAGAACCTAGAAATAAAACCATATAGTTACAGCCAACTTATCTTCAACAAAGTAGACAAAAACATACATCAGGGAAAGAATGTCCTAATTCAGTAAACAGAGCTGGGGAAACTGGTATCCACATGCAGAAGAATGAAACCAGATCCCTATCACCATATAAAAAATTAACTCAAAATGGATTAAAGACGTAAATGTAAGGGGGAAAACCATAAAATTTCTAGATGAAAACTTAGGAAAAACTCTTCTAGACATTGGCCCAGGCAAAGAATTTATGACTAAGAACACAAAGGCAAATACAACAAAAATAAAAATAAGTAAATGAGAATTAAACTAAAGTCTCTGCATAGCAAAGGAAAGAGTCAGCAGAGTAAACAAGACAACATACAAAATGACAGAAAATATTCACAAATTACACATCTGAAAAAGGACTAGTGTATAGAATCTACAAGGGATTCAAAAAAAAAGCAGCAAGACAAAAACAAACCCCACTAAAAAGTGAGCAAAAGAAATGAACATTTTTCGAAAGACAATATATAAATGGTCAACAAATATATGAAAAAATGTTCAGCATTTCAAATCATCAGAGAAATGCAAACTAAAACCACAATGAAACGCCACCTCACTGCTGTTAGAATGGCTATTATTTAAAAGTTAAAAAACAACAGATGTTGGCACAGATGGGGTGAAAAGGAAACACTTATACACTGTTGGTATGAATGAAAATTGGTACAACTTCTATGAAAACAGTGTGGAGATTCCTCAAAGAACTAAAAGCAGACCTACCATTTGATCCAGGAATCTCACTGCTAAGTACCTATCAAAGGATAAGAGGTTATTATACATATATATATATACACATATATATATATATATATACACACACACACACACACACACACACACACACCAAGGATTACTACTCAGCCATAAAAATAATGAAATGTCTTTGCAGCAACTTGGATGGAACTAGAGACCATTATCCTAAGTGAAGTATCTCAGGAACAGAAAAACAAAAACTTTACGTTCTCACTTATAACTGGGAGTTAAACAATAAATATATATCCATTGCTTATAAATATATAAGCACAATGGACATTGGAGACTCAGAAGGGGGAAGTTGGGAGGGATAAAAGATGGAAAATTATCTATTGGGTACAATGTACACTATTCAGGTGGCAGGTACACTAAAAGCCCTGACTTTACCATTATACAATTCATCCATGTAATTAAAAACTGTTTTACCCCCTAAATCTTTTCAAATAAATAAATAAACAACAACAACAACACCTCTAATAATCTAGAGTCTGTTCTCTCAGATTGCCAAAACCCATACTCTCCCGGTTTTCTCTTTTGCCTGTGGCTCTTCCTTCTTGGCACTTTTTTAGTCATTGCTCTCTTTCTACCTTTTCTTTCTTTTTTTTTTTTTTTTGAGACAGAGTCTCACTTTTTGTTGCCCTGGCTAGAGTGAGTGCCGTGGCGTCAGCCTAGCTCACAGCAACCTCAAACTCCTGGGCTCAAGCGATCCTCCTGCCTCAGCCTCCCAAGTAGCTGGGACTACAGGCATGCACCACCATGCCCGGCTAATTTTTTGTATATATATTTTTAGTTGGTCAATTAATTTCTTTCTATTTTTAGTAGAGACAGGGTCTCGCTCAGGATGGTTTCGAACTCCCAACCTCGAGCAATCCGCCCGCCTCGGCCTCCCAGAGTGCTAGGATTACAGGCGTGAGCCACCGCGCCCGGCCTATCTACCTTTTCTTAAATTTTAAAAACACTTAGATTCTGTCCTAGGCATTCATCTTCATATATTAAACCTCGTCTGCCTCCCTAGGCTTTTATCCACTCTTGGATCTGAATTTTCCTGTGAAGCAGAGGACTTCCAAGTTTTCACCTTTGGAGCAGAACTCCATTCCCATATACCATCTGCTTAATAAATGTCTCCATTTGAAAGTACCACAAACTCAAAATAAATTTGCAATTACCTTAACATCCTCTACTCTTCCTGATAGTATTCTTGTGGTCTCATCCTTTCACTCTTTACAAAGGATACCCTCATAGTTGCTCACACCAAAAATCTGGGAGCAGCTCTATTTTTGGGAATGGCATTCTTGATTCCTAATATTTTCTTGCCTCATTTCCAATCAAACACACACCAATGCTGTTAGTCATACCTCTAAACATATTCCAAGTCTATTCCTTATTCTCTATCCTCTCTGTATGACAATCATTGTTATTCAAGACTAAAGCAATAATCTATTAACTCTTCATTTCCATTCCTGCCTACCAATTTTGCATATCACAATCACATTGACATCTGAATGATTCTGATTAACTCACATCTCATTTAGAATCCATTAATGTTTACTGAAATTCTTAAATATCATGTTCACAATTCTTTACATGACTTTGAATATCCAGTTTTATCTGACCTTATCCTTTCTCCCAGATTTATATCATTCCACTCCCCTCTTGACTACCTACACTTTAATGACTGTGAACACTATTTAACTAATAAAGCATGTCAAGGTCACTGCTGACTTATGTCCTGCTCATATGTTTATTTTTCTGCTGGAAAAATGATTTTTATCCCCAGCCTACTGTCCATACGCATATTATGCCCTGCTAATTATTATGTGTTCCTGAAATCGCACTTAAATATCACAAACGTCTGAAAAATTAAAGCAGTTTATATTATAAGCTAATTTGTGTGTCACGATAACATTGTGTATTTTGTCCTTTATTCCTATATTTGCTGTTCAGTGTTGATCTTCTCCACAGGACTGTAAGTTTAATGAGATCAGGGACTAGGTCTCCCTTGTACTCTATTTCAACATCTGGCATAATGACTGTCACAGAGCAGATGACTTGCTACATATTTGTTGATTCGAATTCATTTTAAATAATAGTTTCATTCTTGAGAAAGTGTCAGAAATGTCAACACAGAGAGAAATTAAATATGTGCACCTAATAGGTAAGGTAAGGTTCTATGCAAAAGTATTTGCATATGATTTTTATTTAATCCTTATAATATCTCTTCAATTTAGTCAACATTTTTCCCATTTTAAAGAAGAGAAAACTGAGTTCAGAGCACTTAAATAATCTTGCAATATCTTGCAGCTAATGAATGGCAAAATACTTATTATAACATAAAGGGTCCTTTCTGATCAAGCCACCATTTTCTTCAGAAGAGTAAGATATTTCTGTTGTTCCCTTTAGATTCTATACATCAGCTACAGTATACTATTGCAGTTCTCCACTAAATATGTTTGTACTTCTGAGGCTTTCTTCCTGCTTCCTCATCTACCAGGGGCACTTTTTCTCTCTTGACCTTCACACCAATTTTCAGAAATTGGAAATTTTGTTTATTACTTAGGATATTGTACATCTCAGTTAAAGAGTTAACGTTGTGACAGCATCTTTATCACCCAATTCTGAGTCTAATATCTTGCCTGCACACCAGTAGCATCAATGCTTCCCTAACATGCATCACTACAGTTGACCTTTGAGGAACATGAATTTGAACTATGTGTGTCCAGGTATGCATGGATTTTTTAAATAAATATGTTGGGATATTTGGGGGAGATTTATGACAATTTGAAAAAACCTACAGATAACCTGTATAGCCTAGAAATTTTGAAAAAACATAAAAATTAGGTATATCATGAATGCACAAAATATACTACTCTATTTTATCAGCTAATCCTTTAAACTGTACACAAATATATTATGAAAAGTTAAAATTTATTAGCACATGTACACATATAGCATATAGACACTTACCAATAGTACATGGGGCTATTCACAGTGGAGAGAAATATAAACAAACCTGAAGATGCGGTAGGAAATCACAACTGCTTAAAATTAACTCTGGTACATACTGTACTACTGTAATAATATTGTGGCCACCTCCTGTTGCTATTTCTGGGAGCTCAAGTATTGAGAGTATCCTCTTAAAATGCCATGCGATGCTAATCATCTCTGCATGAGAGCAGTTCATCTTTCCAGTAAGTTGCATATCACGTAAAAAGTAATCACTTACTATTCTCATGTATTTTCATTGTGTTTCATGCAATAGCATAAACCTTGAATAAAACCATGGGATCCTTACAAAGTCCCACAACTGATGCTGAAAGTACTCCCAAGAAGCAGAGAAAAGTCATGATATTACAAGAAAAAGTTGAATTGCTTGATATATACCGTAGATTGAAGTCTATAGCTGTGGTTGCCCACTCTTTCAGACAGACCACTCATTTTGTAACAGATAACATTAACTTATGGTATCAATAAATGCAATACAGTACTGTAAATGTATTTTCTCTTTCTTAAAATTTACTTCATAACATTTTCTTTTCTTTAGCTAACTTTATCATAAGAATACAGGATATAATATACAAAATATGTGTTAACTGTTTATGTTATAGCTAAAGCTTCTGGTCAACAATAGGCTATTAGTAATTAAATTTTTGAAGAGTCAAAAGTTATATGTGAATTTTCAACTGTGCAGGTGGTAGCACCCCTAATCCCCACGTAGTTCAAGGGTCAATTATATATAATAAATGTTTACTTGTCTCCTCCGTGCACTACAAGCTTCTAGAGGTCATATATTCCTTCAACATTTTATTTCAGGTACCTAAGAAAGTGGCTGACATATAGGAGATGTTCAGTATTATTTCTATAACATTAAATGTAGGGATACTACAACTAAGACTTAAACTCAGATCTGTCTCTTTCAAAACTCATGACTTTTCAGAATATACAGAAAATTAGTCAAGGATATAACTGAAATCTAGTGGATTATTTGAGTTTCTACAAGATGCTGAGTGAGAAAGAAAGATACAACTATTAATTTAGAAGCATTTCAAGGCATTTTATTAGTTGTTTAGGAAACAACTATTTTACAGCACCAGAAAGCTAATAGCATAAATCAGTGTCAAAACAGCAGCCATGCTTGTTACCATAATCTTTTTCCAAAAAAAAAATGATAAACTAAGGTATTTTTATGCCCTCTGATTTGCGTAGGCAGAAAAAAAAATGTTTTCAACACAATAATCTATTTGTTCATTCTCTAGAGAATAAAACAAAAGCCAGAAAATTCACTTTTAATAGTTCCAAGATTAATGAAATTAATGGTAAATAAATTTGAATGCCTCATCAGAGTATACTTTAGCAGCCCTGCTGTAGGCCCAATGCTACAAAAAGGAATCGAATTATTTAGGTTGGTGCAAAAGTAATTGTGGTTTCAAACCCTGAATTTTAAATCATTATAACTAAGCTAAAACACATCTTTATTAATCAAAATAGGAACCATTACAAGCAACACATTTTTGCCAACGAGAAGTAAGTTTGTTTAGTCCTGTAGCATAAAAATCCATCCTTAGGGATTCAATAAACTCTTGAAAAGCATTTTCTGCATCCTACTGATTTTGGAAGTGTTTTCTCTGCAAAAAGTTGTCACGATGTTTGAAGAAGTTTGTGAGAGGTCCGGTGAATATAGTGGATGAGGCAAAACTTCTTAGCCCAATTCATTCAACTTTTGAAGTGCTGGTTGTGCCACATGTAGCCAGACATTGTCATGGAGAAGAATTGGGCCGGGCTGCAGGCGTTGCAGTTTTCAGTGCATCTCATGGATTTGTTGAGCATACTTCTCAGACGTAATGGTTTCAGTGGGATTCAGAAAGCTGTGGTAGATCGGATTGACAGCAGACCACCAAACAGTGACCATGACCTTTTTCAGGAGCAAGTTTGGCTTTGGTAAGTGCTTTGGAGCTTCTTCTCAATGACCACCGAGCTGTCATCGCCAGTTGTTGTATACAATCCATTTTTCCTCGCACACGTCACAATTCAATCGAGAAATGGTTCCTTGTTGCATACAAGAAGAGAACAAGACACTTCAAAACGATTTTTTCTTTTTAGTCAGCTCATTGAGGCTTCAAATGCCAAACCACCATACAGTGGAAGTTAAATTCTTCAGCAACTTCTCATGCAGTTGCAAGAGCATCAGCTTCGATGATTGCTCTCACTTGGTCATTATCAACTTCCAAGGGCCAGCCACTGCACTCCTCATCTTCAAGGCTCTCGTCTCCTTTGCCAAACTTTTTGACCCACCACTGCACTGCACATTCATGAACAGTTTCTGGGCCAAATGTGTTGTTGATGTCCCGAGCTGTTTCCACTACTTTATGACCCATTTTGAACTAGAAAATCACTAGAATTTGCTTTTTGTCTAACATCATTTCCATTGTCTAAAATAAATACAAAAGAAATAGCAAGTAATAAGTCATTAGCAAAAAAAATAAAGCAAGAAATGCACATGAAAATGTATAACATAACCACATTTATTGAAGAATGTATCCCAATATCAAATGGCAAATTTCAACAATGCTAAAACCACAATTACTTTTGCACCAACCTAATATATAATTTATATTTCCAGAAATATTTTTATATAATTACAAGAGAGATTCTTAATTAATGTTTTTCCTATCCAACTTACACTCAAATTCCTTAAAAGGCCACAATTCAAAAGCTCCAACCTACACTCATCTTAAAGATTCCTCCTACTGCTTTATAAACTGTAGTGCCCACCAAAGGGAGGTCATATATTTACTTTTATTTCAATAAAGCAAAGTATAGCCTTCCTTGTCTTCTTCTTTTAATAACTTATTGGCTGCTCTGTACTAAATTGAAATTAAAGCAACCTAAACTTTAGTTAACATCCATGCCAATCTTTGAACCAGGACCAAGCTCTGTTGTGGTCTACTCATTAACACACTGTTTAATATACCAAGAAATCATGGTAAATTCTAACATTAAATATGTAACTTATATTAAGAGAAATTTTCACTAAAATCAGTCTAAGAATCCAATTCAACAATATCTATCTTTGTGAAAGTGTGCATAGTATACCACATTAGAAGAATAGTCTTAGATTATAATAACAATATTATAGACATTTTGCATGAAAATTACATAAATCTTCTGAAGTAAATATTATTTTAAGAATGAGGAAATTGACGTTTAATAATGCTAAGTTAACTTCCAAAGATCACACAGCTACTAAAAGGTAAAGTAAGGTAATATATCTACCTGTACATAAAAGTTACATTCTTAATCATCTTTATCAATTGCCTGAATGTAGAAAAACAGAAATGAATTCTCACTCATTAAGATGGGAAAGATAAATCCTGTGACCCAGCACATCACTTCAACATTGCTGCCTGGATCTTAACCACTGAGATGATTCTATTGGTAAAATTATAAGTGAAATAGTACTATGATAAAAAATTTACAGTAATTGCAATCAAGTCATTTGCACTGAAGCCATTTTACAATGAATTATGCACTGTATATTTGGGGTTACTATGTGAACCATGTATATCATTAACACAATGTATTCTTATAAAACATGTTCATCATTCCTTTCCAACATCATATATGCCAATACTAAATTTACCAAGAGAGCTATGCGACACTCACACAATGACACTAACACCTGCAAGTTCTTTTCATTTTAGTAACTGTATCTATAATATATCTTACTAATATTAAAATCTCTCTTTTATTCATACATATGTTAAAGGAACATATTTCATTCTGTCTTGAGGTATTTGTAATACCTCAGAAAACAGTAAACCTTATTATGGAAGGGACAATCTTTCATTCTTATTTATATCCTCCTTGATCTTAGTAATAAAATTTAGCACATAGTAACTACTCTAAAGTTTGGTATATTAAAATCTATAATTCACATCTCATCATTCTTTGTTCCTCTTGTTCATTATACCCTCCATCTATCTATGCATATAGTCTAGATTATTTTTGCTTACTCTACCTATCCAACACAAGTCATTGACTGAAATCTAACATAAAATATTAATATTGTAAGGATCCATTTAGAAGGGGACATTTTTAAGGAAAAGGCCTTTATCAAGAATCAAAATGATTCGTTAATTATTAGAGTCTATTCAGGAAAATGACTTAGTGGTTGCTAATTGTGCTTTCCAGAGATGGCCACATCAATATCCCTCATCACACATGTTCTACTTACAGCATGTCTTTGACACATGTATGATCTCTTCCCTTGAGTCTATGTTGGTTTATGACTCTGAATCCATAGAATTAGCATTGCAATTTCTGAAACTAGGTGATAAAAGTTATACACCTTCCATGTGGTTTTCTTGAGATGCTCACTTAGAATCCTGAACTGCCATGTAAGTATGTAAGCAGTCTGACTACAACGATGCTGTGAAGAAGTCCAAATTAGGCCAGGCAGACAAACTATATGAAGAATCTCCAAGATTAGATGAAGAGAAATATATGCATGGATATGTTTTTCCATTACTGTGTCCCCTCTAATGGTTTAGTTCTATCTACCATGTGACTGAACCAGCATTAGAGACCTGGAAACAGAACTATAAGCTGTATATTTTCCCAATTTCTTGACCCACAGAACATTAGAGCTAACACAATTTTTATTGTTGTTTCAAACCACTGAAATTTGGGACAATTTGCTATGTAGCCAGAGTAACTAGAACACCAATCTTTCTTCAAAGATAAATTCTCTCAGAACAGCATCTAGGTATAATTACACACTTGCAGATACTAAATAAATACTTGCTGATGACTCGATCAAATACATTTCATTTTGGACATGCAGAGTCCTTAATATTACATTTTAAAAATTTAAGGTAGCTAATACAATTCAAAAATACCAACTCTCCAAATGTTATATGCAAAAATATTTAATTCATGCATCTTATCTCTCTTGCTCATATTTTGAGTCTTTAACTCATAATGCTTGCTCATATTCAATCATGCCCAATTAATTTAAATTTAAAAAGCTGAAATTACTTTTTTCATTCTTGTAAATGATATTAAGTTTCATTTTACATCATTTATTGAAAAAAATCAAAACTTATTTTCCTCTTGTTTTAAAAAACTTCTAGATATTACTAATATTCATGATTTTGGAGACTATTTTCTTATTAATGGTTAGTAAGAATATAGCATTCATTAGGGAAGCTGATTTATGTAAGTTTTTTGTTAACATTTCTTATTTTTACTAATGTTTCCCAGTAATTTTTACTCTTACTGTAGCATCCAATAATACTGAATAAAAAAAGATAGTAGGAGACTATATGCCATAAAAAAAAACCTCAAGACAGGAAATCACCTCCCTATTATATGTCTTCTGTGTGCCTTTGGGAAGTGTTAAGTTCAATACATTTAAAAGGCAAGCATATGCCAATAGATCAGTTTTTTTTTTTTTCTTCACAGGAAAAAAGAGTAGCAATAAAAATTTTTCTAGAATGCTTTTTCTCTTCCTCTTATTTTCTGCTTTTGTAATGCAAATACAAGCATCTCTCAGTGTATGTGGAGGATTAATACCAAGACCCCTTACATATACCAAACTCAGTGTGTACTCAAGTCCCACAGTTGACCCTACCACACCCGCATATACGAAAAGTCAGGTGTCCATACAGTCAGGTTTCAAATACAGTGAATAAGGTGTTTTTGTTTGTTTGTTTGTTTGTTTGTTTGTTTGTTTGTTTTTGAGACAGGGTCTTGCTCTGTTGCCCTGACTTGAGTACAGTAGTGTCATTATAGCTCGCTGCAACCTCAAACTCCTCAGCTCAAGCTATCTCCTGTCTCAGCCTCCCAAGTTGCTGGGACTACAAGCATGCACCACCATACCCAGCAAATTTTTCTATTTTTGTAGAGACAGGGTCTCCCTCTTGCTCAGGCTGATCTAGCACTCCTGGCCTCAAGCAATCCTCCCACCTCGGCCTCCTAAAGTGCTAGGATTACACGAATAATGTATTTTCAATCTGCATCTGGTTGAAAAAAAATCCTTGCAATAAATAGACCCACACAATTTGAACCTGTGTTGTTCAAGGGTTAATTGTTCATATTCTATAACCTTGTGAGAAAGCACACGTTGAGTAGTATAAACTGCAGCCAAAATAAACTTCCTGAAAAAAGTTCAAGTGATGGTCAAGAAATCATCATTCAAGTCTATGACTGTGCTAAATCTATAAAAAGTTTTGTTACCTTTCTCACAGAAATCATCATAACAATGACAACAAAAATAATCTTAGCAAGTGGGGCAAGAGAAACTTACTCATCAGACCCATCTGCTGCAATGAGAGACCTGACAATCCAATGTAGGTATATAACTACATATGCATTTGCCCTCTGTAACTCATCATTTTTGTTTCCCTTGAGTTACTTTTATCCAGTCACCATGTTCTACATGAAATGATTCACTCATCAGGATAAAAACAGTTTTGTTTCCTAGAGTGCATTGACATTCCTTTTGCTGCCAACCTTAATCCATATCGATGATCTCATTCAGTCTTCTTGGATGCAAGAACATGATGTTCTTTTATTCTTTTTTTTTTTTTTGTGATCTTTCTTTTTTAAGTTGTTCTTAAACTTGACAGAAATCATGTTGATCAAAGTTGACCTTGTCTGGTTTAATCATATTTAAAAGCTTTCAAGATAATAAATAGATTTTAGCATTCTGCCTTATAAACTATTTTATTATATAGCTTTTTAAAAAAACTATCATTTTTATTTTAAATGTCTCTTAAATATCCTGATACTTGATCCTTGCCCTGTCCTCCCCTCAAAAGGAAATAAAAAAAATACATTCTGATGCTCTATTCTTTTTTATTTATTTATTTTTAGTTCTCACAATCAACAGAAGGAGTGGTTTAAGAAAGTAAAGTTTGTTGAACCTGAAGTTCAATGAGGATCAGTATTTTTACAGTGTTCAAAGAGATGGGAAAATCTACATTTAGAGTTAAAGCCACGTATTATCAATTCAGCTCCTATCTTCCCCCCACAACCATTAATGAGATATATTAATTACCTATATGGCAAAATTCACTCAAAAGAAAAAGAAGAGAAAACTTCAAGCATTTTTATGATCCCTAAAGAGCTTTGAAAGTTATTTTGCTAATGTTTCTTAACCATTTTAAGAGAAGTAACTAAATACTTGTATGGAAATTGAAACACATAATATGAAATGCATATGACAAATACAAGTCATTTTCCCATAATCCTACAATCAATTCCTTATACTTTACTTAGCCAATTTTTATTATTTTCAGAAAATTATTTAACAATTAAACACAATGTAACTAGCCTATGGTTTCCAGGTGAGGAAATAGAATAATGACACGTATGTCTTTTTCATGAACACACAACCTGTGGTTGACAAAATTCATATCAGTATTTTCAAGGTGACGCTTGTGTATATACTCACAGCACATTTCTAAACTAAGCATTCTAGCTAACAATGAATAGCTAAATATGTTGTGTTTTGAGCACAGCTTAAAACACTGCCCTATGTACCTTAGAACCTCAAGATGTTAGACACAGTGGCAGTCCCATTTTTGTAGGGCCCAAAACTTACACAATTTTCTGACTGTTTTCAAGAAAAATCTAATACAAATTTACACATGTAAAATTGATAGCAAAAATGAATATTTATTCAAAATAAGAAAGTAAATCATGACTAATTACATTTTTAATAGTTGACACATACTACAAACACCACCATATCCAGAAAAATTCTTTTTAAAAAATAAATGACCACACATAACACAAATATATAATACTTCTTTTTCTTACACTTTTTTGGCATCCTCTGTGCCTCTTCAGAGGATATCAATTTTATAATAATAATATCTCTATGGAGACTTGAAAGATAATTTGATCTTCAAGCTACTATGATTTATCTTTTCTATTGTTATTGATAGCTCAGAAGTTTCCTTAGCTTCACAACTATAAATTGTGAGTGTTATTGTGAAATTTTGTAAATTTTCTACTAAGTTTCATATTGTAGGAACTGTAGTATTTTAGGGCACTTAAAGTTTTTTGTTGGCATGGTAAGTAATCAAATACTCTTTGAATTATTGGCATTAATGAACCATTTTAATTCTTCCCAAGGATGTTGAATGGTTCACGAGATCAGGGATAGCATTAGTTGAAGCAAGTGAGAGCCTCATCTTAAAAACAAAATTTATTTTTTTAAATTTTTTAATTTTTACATTTATATAATAGTTATACTTATTTATGGAATACATAGGATATTTTGATACAAGCACACAATATGTAGGATCAAATCAGAGTAATTGGGAGATCCATAACCTCAAACACATTATTTATTTGGGTTGGGAACATTCCAAATCAACTCCTCTAGTTGTTTTGAAATACACAATAAATTATGGTTAATTATAGTCACCCTATTGTGCTATCAAACACTAGATCTTATTTCTTCTAGCTATATTTTTAAATCCATTAGCCACCCCCTCTCTATCTACCTCCCCCTCATTTTACTTCCCAGCTTCTGCTAACATGATTGTACTCTTTTTTAAATATATATTTCTGGAAATTATGTGGGTACAAATATTTTGGTTACATGTTATAATATCCCAACCACGAATTGAGATGTACCCTTCTCTCCCTACAATGCTCACTGCATCCATTAGTTATGAGCTTACTCACCCCCATCTCTCTTACCCCCAAAGAATATTACTACTATGTGAGCACTTTAGTGTTGATCGGTGCCAATTTGATGGCGAGTACATGTGATGCCTGTTCTTCCATTCTTGTGATACCATCATTGTACTTTTTACTTCTATGAGATCAATGGTTTTAGCTCCCACATATGAGTGGGAACATGCGATATAGGTCTTTCTGTGCCTGGTTTACTTCACTTAACATAATGTTCTCCAGTTCCATCTATGTTCTTGCAAATGACGGGATTTCATTCATTGTTATGGCTGAATAATATCCCATTGTGCATATGTACCACATTTTCTTTATACATTCATCCACTGGTGGAGACTTAGTTTTTGATTCCATATCTTGACTATTGTGAATAGTGCTGCAATAAACATGGGAGTACACATATCTCTTGGATATACTGATTTCCCTTCTTTTGGATATATACCTAGGGGTAGGATTGCTGGATCACATGATAGTTCTATTTTTAGTTTTTATAAAGAAACTTCCATGCTGTTTTCTATAATGGCTGCCTTAATTCACATTCTTACCAATAGTGTATATGTGTTCCCCTTTCTCTGCATCCTCATCAGCATCCATTATTATCTGTTTTTTTCATAAAAGCCATTTTACCTGAGGTGAGATGATATATATAATAAAATAAATACCATTTTAATATAGTATTTAAAACATACAAGCAGATACACATGCATACATTTTTATTTTTACTTTGCTCAGGATTTTGCACTGTTTGACAGTAAACTGCTTATTAGACTTCAACTTGGGGAGCTTCATGTTAAGATTACCTCGGGAGAGATAATATTTTATTTTATAGCAAGGAAATAGATTTATAGTGGTTAAGTAATGGTAAAAGCTAGGAATACTGATAACATTCCAGCATTGTTCTAAGCAATCCATAGCTGTTTCATACTCACTCCTCACAACAACCCCGTGAAGGATGTAACTTTTATATTCCATTTTTTCATGGTAAATTAAATGAGGCATACAATAGGGTGAATAATCATAGACAGGAAGTATCATACTTGAATCCAGTTTCCTCTGATCCTAAAATCAGAGCTACTAATGGCTATATTGTACTGCTGTCTAATAACAATTTATCTTGACAGTAAAAAATAAGCCACGTTACAACAAATCTTGTACCAAATTGTGCTATTATCCTTTTTTTTTTTTTTTCCAATAGAGCTTACTGCAGCACATAATTTTAAAATTAGGAAAAAAACCTATCAGAAATTGTTTAGGTCTCAGGAAAAAAAAGATTAAATATAATTGTTCTTGAAAAGCTTTATACAACCCAAGAAATGATACTTCATTTAGATTTTTATGAAAGCTGCTTTGAACAGTCTATGCAATGTTTTGTGAATTCCCAAGGTTATAACAGAAGAGACAAAAGAATTTACTTTCAATGCTTACAAATCAAGAGCTTGTCGAGAATACTGTCAACCCCTGCCATATTCCTACTATCATAGCATATTAGCACTATCTTCTTATTGTTCCCAAGTTTCTAAGGCAAGTGTTACATCTTCTAACTAAATGCCAATGGAAGAGTTTCCACAGGAGTGCAGTCATAAAACTTAAGAGGTTTTATTTCCTTTCTTTAGCTCTCTCAGTTTCTACATAAATTCAACACTTGTTTGTGGATTCCAAAGTACTGCCATAGGATTCAAACATGTGTATCTGAATATGTGTATTGAATCCTACTGTTGCAGGGATTGCTAAATTATAATTTATATAATGAACAAGAAAACAAAAGTAAAAGTCCTTGCTTGACCCAAGATACTCTCATTTTCTAAGGGCCATCAGAGAAGACAAAAGAACAATGACAACAACTTTGAAAAAGATGTCAAGCCTCTAGGTACTAGACCAGGGCTTTTTCCCACCTGCTACTTTGAAGAAAGAGCAGTAAGAATCTGGCCTCAGGAGTAGCCAGGAGGTGCTTTCCAGCCTATCTTGTGATCTCTGTTCTAAGGAACAAGTCTCCAGAGTCTCTAGAGGCCTCTACTATTTTCTATAATGTTTGGGAACCAATTGTTCTTGGAATAGAAAGAAATAGAAAACAAGAAGGTAGTAGATGTGATTCTGCCTTACTTACCTGACCTGGTAGTCATGACAGAGCATGCTTCAGCAGCATGGATTTGTTCTTATGTTCCATGTTCTCATGGAAAACAAATAATAGTTCTTTATTTAAGCCCAAAGCTCAGAGAAAATCTACAGAAAGACAATATATGGATGGAAATGATACCACTATTTCTTATCTTCAAGATTCGAAAATTTTATGCTTTGATTTTTTTATTCAAAAATAAATAAATAAATCAAAACTGCTTTAGACAATTTAAATCTTTTTCATGCCTGGTAAGATTCTAACTCCGGCCATCTTGACTAATTAGACCATACCACTTAATATGTTCCCTTTTATTATGCTGCAGTATGTACTTAATCAGTGATATGGACATGGTCCATAGTGCACTGATTATACAAAACATCAAATAGTACCATATTTTCTATAATATTAATATATTCACTAAATATAGAACCTTATTATTGATACTATTCTTATAGGCTTTAATCTTGAGTGACTTCTTGAACATGTAAGTCCAAGAAAAATTAATCAAAAAATTTTCAGTGTGTACTCACAGCTTTCGGTAAAATTTCTAATTCCATGGCAAGTGAAACATTGCCTCATTCATTCAGATAGAGTTAGTAGTTAGTGATTCTTTCTACATACTATAAGTTATTATTTGAAATCTTTATCCTATAAATTGTGTAGATGTTATCTTTTTATATTTTTATCACAGAAACCTAACAAAGAGCCTAATTTCCTTATTAGAGATTCAATGAATGCCTACTTACTTAATAAACTAATCAATCAATCAGTAGGTATATCTGGAAACTTTCAATCACCCTAGATTGCTTTGTCAAAATTCTTCCTGACATTAAAATAGTTTAATAAAAGTATGATTAATCACATCAAAGATAATTATGTTCAATATGGATTTAAAATAGTAGATATGTGAGGAGACTATACGATGGCAAAATGCAACTGAAATAATATTTGAAATGAGATTATCACACTCAGAAAAAATAATTTATGGATCTATCAAAGAACTATGTCAAACCATGGGACATATATATATATATATATATATGTGTGTGTGTGTGTGTGTATTAAATATATACACACATACACACACTCATATGTATATATGTAATATGCAGAAATGGGAGTTGCAAAATCTAATATCAATTTAGCTTACAATTAAAAGCAAACATGCTGTGTTGGAGAAAAAAATTCAAGTAAGCAATAAGTCATAAGTTTCAGTTGTACCATACAAATAACCTGTAAGATCATAAGCATGTCAATATACATTTAAAAACAACTCTACACTAAAAATATAAAAGTGAGACATTAAAAGGTCCCCACTTGCTAAATCATAAAAGGTGAGATAATCTGTACCAGGAAAGGTAACTATAAGAAAGAGTATGATGGGCTGTTCCCTCCCTAGAAGCTATCCCTCCCTAGAATGCTAATTGATTCTAGCATTCTTTTCTATTCAACCTGGATGCAGACTCCATACAGCATTTTGGATACAGCATTCCATAAAACCACAGGCGACCACTAGGAGTTGTATTTTGAGATGAAAGAGATATGTTTTTCCTACCAAGAACACACTAAAAACATCCTGGTTGAACTTCTGTTCCTGCCAGGAGCCTGATTCCAAGTGCACATATGGGATTACATGTGTTGTAGGGAATGGAGGCCAGGAAATGTCTTATGGCAGCAGATGGCCAGATAGTCAGTTCACCTCTGGATGACAGTGGCTTTTCTAGTAGGAGAGTGATGTCAACACTAGCAATGTCATTGACAAGCCTTGAGAACTCTGTGGAAGAAAAACTACTCCGTATAAAAGTGGCACAGTCTATCTTGAGTCTACTAGCCAGAATACAAATATTTACAATGGTTTTCAAATGTTTGCTAAAGAAATACCAGAGCAAATACTTCATTTTCTATAAACTGTCAAACAAACAACAGATAGTAACATCCAATAATCCTAAACTGGGCAGTGTTTGAACCAGTGACTAGAAGATGATCCATTGAAAAAAATTTTATTAGCCTCCTGAGTCTTGGTCTTAAAAGTATGTTCATTCTGCCAAATGTGCAACATTGTACTTTTTAATTTTAATTATTTTTTCCTCAAGTCTGCAAGACAGATAGTGAGAGAAAAAGCAATTTTCAGTACATAGTCTTTTAAATCAACTGCATTTCATTCCTTTTCTCTCCATTGGGAGCAGAGTCCTGATTTTCAACACAGAAGACCTGGCAGAAAACAACTGCATCTTATTAAATTGCCTTCTGGGCTTATTGAAACTCTTAAAATTATTGTAGAGCTAATCGCCACTTTCATTTAGCTGGCAAAGACAACAGATATTTATTATATCTACCATGTTCCGAGTTCTCTGAACATGATGCCCAACAATGTATGAGAAAGCAGATTTTCAGTATGAGTAATTTAGAATGGGAGTTTGAACAATTTTGCTGCAGGTGATGAAAAAATTTTTCATATGAATCACTTATACTTCCAACAATAAGCCACTTTCTTATATACACATAGATATGTTATATTACATTATATACATATGTATTTAATCTTATAACATATATATTTAATCTTATAGTATATACAAACCTGTATATTTGTAAAACTGAATAACGTATTTTGGAAAACTTTCTTTTTCTGTTGGATATTTCGTAAATGCTTATGTGGCTTATGTGATCAACTACCAGTGGTACTGATGCCTTGGGTTAAATATCAACTAGTTTCTAGGGAAGCAGATGTTTGGGGTTTGGTTTCAGTAAAATTATCAGTGTGTTGGAAACATTAAAATACATTGGCTTGGACCCATACTACCCATACATAGAGGGTGGGAGAGATTATAAAGACTGGTGATAATATTATATAGTTGAAGACACTTAGAGAAAGAAAAAGCGACCTTCCCAGGGGCACTGGAAACAGGTAAATGGTAGATTCATGACTAGAATTTAGGATATTGATAATATGTAAAGACAAGCTTTTCACTGTAATTCAAATTATGATTTCCATATATCTTATTCCACTTGACTTATATTACTACCTTTAGCCATAGACTTGATCCTTACCTACTTATAATTGCAGATTCCAGCAGGAAAAAAAAAATTTTTTTTCAAGTTAAACCCTAATTATTCCCTCCAATCTGCTTGTTAATGTTGAACAAAATATGTATATGAAACAAATCTAGTCATTAATGAAACTGTTGGTAATAATGCATTTTCTATCCTCTACATTTGTTTGTTTAAATGAGAGCCCTTCTTGAATGCATATATTCATTTAATTACTTTCATTCATTACTTTCATATATTCATTAAATATTTATTTTATTAGCTCCTATGTGCTAGACATAGTTTTATGTACTGGGATACAACAGCAAAACATGATGACATATTGAAACTTACGTTCTAATGGTAGAGATAGAAAACAAACAGACACAAAATTTGGGTAATAGCATGTGCTACAAAGAAAAATAAAGTTGGGTAAAGGAACAGAGATCTATCTGTCATCTATCTATCTATCTGTCTGAGACCGTGGTGTTGCCCAGGCTGGTCTAAATCTCCTGGCCTCAAGCAATCCTCCTGTCTTGACCTCCCAGAGTGCTGGGATTATGGGTATTAGACACCATGCCTGGCCAGAAGTGTTATTTTAGATAAGGGGAACTCCTTTCTCAAATGAGGATTTAAGCAGAGATCTGCATGCACTGAACAATTTGGGGATCTGATGAAGAAAGGCGTTGTTTGAGACATCCTCAAGTGCAAAGACCTGAGAAGCTTGAGAATGTTAAAAAAAAAATAAAATAAAAACAGCAGGAAGACAGCATATTATATGCAGGGGTTTAGCAATAACACGAGGGATAAGAAATTAGGTTTCTGGGGCTAATTTTTGTACACAGGTCTTGAGAGTAAAAACTATAGACTTGTGTTTTACTTTAGGTATGATGAAATAGGCAGTGAAGATTTTAAAAGAATTGCTCTGGCTTTTTTACAGTGAAGAGAAAGTCATAGTGAAAAATAGAGAAATGGTAACGTTTGTAAAGGTGGAAACATAGAGATTAGATAGAAGGTCAGTTAGGAGCCTAGATTCTCATTCTACACCTATAACTACAGAACTGAAACCAATAATAATAATATGAATACCACCAATAAAAGCCTTACCGGTAGAAGTAAATGTTTTTTGATTGCATAATTAATGCTTTGCAGTGTTTTAAGTTCATTACAAGCAAAATGTTAGGAAATTGTCCCTACAATACTAGAAGATATTATCATTCTTATCCATGTTATTCAGTGAGGAGTTTGAAGTACAAAGAAATTAAATAACTTGCCCAAAGTTTAATCTCTAGTAACTGGCAGAGACAGTAATTACATTTAATCAGCGCAAATTAAATTTTTGTGTTCAATTCCAAAGCCATTGAGAGCTTACTCTATGTTACAAAATGGTGTCTGTGCATTTCATCACTGGGCTTCCAAATGCCCAAATGTTTCCTATTTAGTTGTCCCCAACCCCTGTGGCCATGGGTCTGCATTAGTCTGTGGCCTGCAAGGAACGGGGCTGTATAGCAGGAGGTGAGTGGCAAGACAACAACAGTAGCTTCATCTCTAATTACAGCCACTGCCTATTGCTTGCATTACCCCAAAAGCTCTGCCTCCTGTTAGATCAGCAGTGGTTTTAGATTCTCAGAGAAGCATGAACCCTGCTGTAAACTGTGCATGGGAGGGATCTAGGTTGCACGCTCATTATGAGAATCTAATGCCTGATGATCTGAGGTGGAGCTGAGGCGGTGATGCTAGGGCTGGGGAGTGGCTGCAAATACAAATTAACATTAGCAGAGAGGTTTGACTGCACAATAAATGTAATGTGCTTGAATCATCCTGAAACCGCATCCCTCCAACCCAGTCCATGGAAAATTTGTACGTGAAACCAATCCCTGGTGCCAAAAAGGTTTGGGACTGCTGGTCTAAAGCAAAGAAGACAATATTGACCATTTGGGCAGACCTAGTTTATTCCTGTTGTTCTGGTGTCATTATTAATAGCAAGCAACACCTTTTATTCTCAAAAGTACCAAACTTGAATCTATGATATTGCTATTAAAGGCTCCCAGAGATTTTTTTTTGGGTGTGCACTGTCCCATTAATAAATGGAGTATAGCTATCAATATGACTCTGATGTGAAGAAATCCATCTTTTTGAAAGCATATCTTTGCATACCTTCGGTCCTTTGCTCCAGTATCTGCAGTACCTCATGGATAAAGGCTTGCAGGGAGATAGTTCTATCAGTTTCTTTCAGGTTATCCAGCTCTGTTACCTCAACATTGATACACTAAATCTATTTTGTTTCTAAGTTATAATAATGCTTATTACTTTAGGAACAATGTTCAAAGCAAATAGCAAGTTCTTCTATACATAACAACAAAAAGACAGAAATATTCTCTAATAATGAAAAAAAAAAACACTCCATCATAAATTGTCCGCTTCTCTCTAACTTCTTGTACCCTCACAAAATTAGCAAGCAATGGCCTCATAATAGAAGTTACCAAGAAAATGATACAATAAGGCTATAAAAAGCCTTTTTCACAAATAATCTACATATCACAGTAGAGGGTGATTGTCCTTATGGAAAGTTAATTTACTCTTGAAAGAACTAGGTTATCACTATGCATTTGTACCCAATTCTTAATTTAATAAATTCTAATAAATATAATCATTCACCAGAACTTTTATTTAAATTCCTGAATATAGACATTTGGCATAAAAGATACCTGCAATGTTTTTTTTTTTTCTTTTTTTATTCCTGAGGTAACAGAAAATTATTTTTGTTGACATGTTTTTCAATCTCTAAAGATTTTATTTTTTGTGAGACTTATGGAAACACAGATAAAACAACAAGGTTCTGGAGTGATAGCAAAAGCATTTTTTCAACATTTGAAATAATTTATGCAGGTTAGATATCAAATACATTTCAAAAGAGACACCAACATCTTAGTGATTACAATAAGATGTAGCATTGGATGATCTCGAAACAGTCAGATTATTTTTTTTTTGTTTGATCAATTGTTAACAATATAATGTCTGCTAACTTGTAGGAGTACATTTACAACTTGTTCTGAGTGGAGATTTCGTCTATGCATTACTCAAATTCTCAATGTTTGTATGAACCATATACTATAGTTTTGGAAAACAGAATGGCTAGTTAAGAAACAAACTGGCATTCATTGAACACAGCTTCAGAACAAAAAGCTAAATCACACCAGAGGAGTGATTTAGCTTTTTTATCTTGAACCGACATGCCAATGGATATATTTTCATATCTGGGCACAAATTACACTAAAAATGTAATTAAATATCCTTTAGTATGAAAAGTATAGATATTCTATTACTTAAAAGCATTTATTACATTGTCACCTGGCTATAGTAATTTACTAGATCACATTAACAGAGAAAAAACAAGTATAAAGATTTTCTCAGTGTTTCAAATCTAAGACAGATACATTTACTTATATTGTCTAAGGCAGGGGTGAAGAGAGGAGTAAAAAACAAAAGAAAAAAAAAAGCAATAACCTAATCCACAACTTAAAGAATGGATATTTGTATGTTCATTTAGGTGTATTTTCCTTAGCATGTAAATACTTTTAAAATGGGAAATATAAACCTGTTTATAAATTTTTTTATTGCTATTAAAATATCTACATTTCTAAAGCTTCTTTTATGTTCCAGTTCTCTGTCTTAATGCCAAGATGGACTCATTAAAAACCTAGTAGCACAGCTGATGTCCCTGTTGGCTGTTAACATAAAGAGACTGATTTGGAACAGGCTTAGGGACCCCAGGAGAAGCTTTGGCAATGATATTCTATTACTGCCCATCTGAATCAGTCACAGCAGACTGGTCAGACCTGAATTAACTCTGAGCACAAATAATCAATGGAATATGTAAATTAGGAATATGTAAATTTTTGTAACATGTCTATTTTCAATGCCAATTTTATTTAGATGTATAAATCTGGAGAGATTATATGGGTATGTTTTGACCAGCAGAACGGAAACACTAGATGTGGTAAACAATTACATTTGCAACATAACTCTATTATGAAAGGTTTAGGTTACTTTCCTGCTATCCATGCATTTCCAGGGCCAGATGCACCCCATACTGAAGATCTAATATGCTACTTAGTCTTAACCCAGCCGGTACATTTGCACTGAAATAAAAAGTGTGTTTCCTGAATACTGACTTCATTTGCTACAAAGATATGACTTCGGTCACCAGGGCAACCAGACAAGAAAATATGGATGGTTCTCCTTGGAACTATTACCACTAACAGAAAAATGAGCACCTTCTTTTGCTTGATAATTAGTACAACAATATTCCTTCTGTCAACAGACAAAAATAGAAATAAGTTAAGAGTTTTATGAGATAAAGTAAACAAGTATCACTGAAGTGGTAACCATAGGAGATTAAACATAGTAGCTGGAAGAGAGCTCAAGGACTTCTAATTCTTATGCTACATTTTACAGAAAAGGAAACTGAGAATAAGGGAGAACTTACCAGGATGGAACTGCTAATACGTGGCAGTTCTAAATTCATGTAAGAAAAAGGAACTGAGAAAGAGTACATATTATTTATTTATCTTATTTATTCACTTAATGCCAAGAACATCACATATGTTATCTAATTTCATTCTCCCCAAAATACATGTGTCATTAGCCATGTGTTTCTGATGGGAATAAAATTTCTGGAAAGTTCAGAAAAGTTAAATAAGTGCCTGAAGATTACATCATTATTAAAGTACAGATAATGGAAAATATGATGATTAATCTTATTAACCTGGGTAGGCAATGCTGCCCATTTGTCTTGCCAAACAGTATTCGGGTGTTGCTTTGAAGATATTTTTTAGATGTTATTAACATGTATAATCAGTAAACTTTGAGTAGAGCAGATTATTCTCCATAATGTAGGTGACCTCATCCAACCAATTGAAAGACATAAGAACAAAGACTGAGGTTTCTTGAAGAATAAGGAATTCTGCCTCAGGACTACAACAAAGAATTCCTGCCTGAATTTCCAAACTGCAGGCCTGTGCTGTAGATTTCAGATTCAAGACTACAACGTAAACTCTTACCTTTCCAGCCTACTGACCTGCCCTATAGATTTTGAACTTGTCATCCCTCATAGTCCTGTGAGTCAATTCCTAAAATCAGTTTCTCTTTCTCTCTCTCAACCCCCTATCTATCTTGCTATTTATCCTATTGGCTGTGTTACTCTGGAGAAATTTAATAATACACAAGGGGGATATAAGATTGATTGTTGACAATCAATATATTGTGCATACTAACTAATCTGAATGGATGCTAGCGTTAGTTCATGGGACTCCTGAAGGCTTTCTTTTATGCGGTGCCTTACCCTTTGAGTGTTTGATTATGGATAGATTAGGTATTCTGGGAGTCCTGAGGGACTGACTATTAATTAACACTGAAATATTTTAATATTTTTAACAATAAATATGGACAAATCATTAATCTCTTTGGCTCTGGAATGAGAAAAACCTGATTTGATTCTTTGAATGACACTTATTGGACAGGTTACTTAACTATTCAGAGTCTTAATTTTTTCATCTATAAAATGGAGATGTTAATAACACTCATATGTTAATTACTGTAATTTATATCCAGTGTTTAACACAGTGCCTATTATTTAACAAATGATAAATATATCTAGCATTATTATTACCAGAATTTAAACACTTGTTTGTATTAATTCACAAAGCTCATATCCTTATATCTATAATAGATATCAGAAAGAAAAAAACGGAGGAAGGAGGGAAAGATGGAAGAAAGGAAGAAAGACAATGAAAGAGAAAGAAAAAGAAAGAAAGTGAAAGGTAGTTTAGAAGAAACCTAAAAATTAAATTGTATGTCCTCTCTATGTGTTCTTAAAGAGATTAAAGAGAGAATATGTAGCATTCTTAAGGTATGATATTGAAAGAAATGCTGTATACCATAACTTGTATGCATATATGAGATGTCTTGGGTTAGCATTTGTGGTCTATTTAGACAGTATTTAGTGACCCAGTGACTCATAATGATTAAAACATTGAAAATATGCTAATATTGCATGTGTCATGCCTGTTTGTGGAAAATGAACTTTTTTTGAAAGTTGCAATATTGAATCTAGAATTATTTGTCTTTCTATCCTATCATGTTGTGTGCCAGTCTCTGACTATTTGAGGCTCATGCTGATGCAGCATCCATTGTATTTCAAACTTTTAAAAAATCTGCTGAGGATCTTTATTTCACACAGCACATGGAGTGAGAGTTAAAGGTCAATTAACTGCATTGTTCATGCCCTGTGGTTTCTAACTGAAAATGCTAAGATATAATTTGAAGTAAAAAACTATCTTGGTGAATCTCAGTGCTACTATTTTCTGAAGAGTAAGAGGACAATAGGTTGGTCAGCTACTTGTGTATGACATGCTGAAAAGAAACTCTAGCACAAAAAAGAATTGCAAATAATACTATCAGTAAACTTTAGCTTGGGATGGAATACAAGCATATCCCCATGATCACAGTGAATTAATTCTAGAGTTAATACTGACATGGTTAAAAGTGTCAGCATTCATCTCCAAATCCCCAAATTTGGCATTTGTGTTATGAAATTTGCCTTTCAACTTTCTACTGGTTTTGCCAAATTCAGAAGCTTTCATTCATACAAAAATTCTCTCTTGGAGGAGGGGTGCAAGATGGCCAACTAGAGACATCGCTTGCCAGACCATCCTGGAGGGAAGATAGGTTTTCAGATAAAGGAGAAGGAGGAAGAGCCATGGATCAGGTGTAGATCACAGAGGGAGGTACCAGAGCTTACCTCATGGAGGCAAATTGTGAAGCAGAGAATGGAGAAGACGTAGGAAAAAAGATATCAATGAGGATCAATCCCCAAAAGGCTCAGAGCCCAGTGAAAGGGTAAGGGGGCCTCCCCCTCTGCCTTCCATGAGCCTTCAGTGACCTAGGGCTACTAAGTTTCTTGGAGGCTTTCCACCCCCACAAGCCCAGGCACAGTGGCAAACATGGAATAGTAGGGGGAACTTGTGTGATCCCAGAGCTTGGTTATTGTGTGTGCAGCTCCCCTCTGACAGTGTTATAGGTGGCTGGAGAGTCAGCTTTCTTCCATTCACATGCTTTCTCCCTGCCCCTCCTGCAACCACTGCAACTAGGAGTGCAGTTTGAGCAGAGAATTTGGGAGTGGCCACCTTTCCTCTGCAGGTACCTGCTAAAGACTGAGTTTCAATGGAAAGTAAGTCCCGTGCCTTTACCCTTAGGGGACTATAGTGGACCCAGGGTGTCAGATTTGGGAGCTCCTTCTTTGCTGGCATTTCACGAAATTGCATGTCAGCAGGACAGACAAGCAGGCTGGACCCTGAGCTCCACAAACTTAAGCAGGATGACTGGGAGGTCTGGGAGCTGAGTTGGAATTGGGTGGATAGGAATTCCACCTGGGCAGAAGTGATGGAAGAAGACTATGGGGTTCTGAGATGCAGCAATCTGAGAGAGCCCCCATCCTCCCATAGAAAAACCATCCTGTTGGATTAGGGTGGATCCTCCAGTGAGGCAGAAACCACCCTGGGGACCCATAGCAACCAGGAATAGTTCATTGAGGCACTAGGAGCTGTGGGCCCTCTCCCATTCATTCCAACCAGGAGAGAAATTTCAGCCAAGAATTTGGTGAGCAGCCTCCTCTCTTCAATGGTACGTTCTCCAGACTGAGGCCTTCACAGAGAGTGCAGTGCATACCTTGTCTCTTGAGGACCCATATTGGACTTGCAGCTCCCTATCCACTAGCATTTTGAGGAGATGCATGCTAGCAGGTTAGACACTCAGACTGGAGAGAGTTTTGAGAGCTGGACAGCCCAACTGTGAATCTCAGATGGCCCTGTCTCTACAAGCAGACTTTCTGGCTGGGTGCAGCCACTTCAGTGCCTCTTGGGTGACTTTCCCCAGAAGCTGGGAGCAGACCTTAGAACCCTGTCAAAACAGCTACCCTACCACCTGTTGTGGAGCCTTAGGGCAGGCTCGTCCACCGAAGCCCTACCCAGCCTCACTCTCCCATCCACCTCCCCTGTGGCAGAGAATACAGACTCACTTATAAATCCCAGGGCCCCACCCACCACCTGGGACATTTGAGTGCAACTCTTGAGGGGTTAGAGCCAGTCATGGGTCCCCAAAACAATATTATAGGTTATCCCTTCTGGCAATCACCATCTACTGAAAAGAAGGTCAATTTGTAACAGTTACTGACACAATCATACAGGGTGGGATTGATTCTCATCCACAAGCACCATCTACTGTCTCAGAGATTAAATTGGGCATGCTAATATAATTCACACTGCTAAAAAGAACACAAGGATGGGGACAGAGAAAGGATTTCCAGGACTTCCATCCTCTCTCATCAAAGTAAGACAGGAAATCTGTCCCCCCCACAAATGTAGTTCAACACTGCAATAGCCTACAAACAATTAGCAAAAGAGAAAATCTCTAAACTAAGGATATCTATAAGCAAGGCATCTATCAAGAACATAGATTGCTATCAAAGTACCTACAAAAAAGGCCAAATATTCTTATCCAACATATGCTACAAACATACCTGAACAAATAATGCAGGGGGGATACCCCATCTAAACAAAAGAAAATCCAAAAAATAAAAAGCAACAGCTGCTCCAGATGAGAAGAAATCAGGGAAAGAACTCTAGAAGTATGAAAAATCAGAGCAAAAGAATACCCTCAAAGGGAAAACCAGCTCTCTAGGAATGGATACCAACCAAAATGGAAATATCTAAATAACAGATAAAGGATACCAAATATGGACTGTAAGGAAGCTCAAGAAAATTCAGGAGAAAATGGAAAACCAACTGAAACAAACCAGAAAGCAATACAGAAAATGAATGAAATACTTGTTAAAGAGCAGACATATTAAAGAAAAACCAACTAGAACCTCTGGAAATGAAAAAATCATCTGAGGAAATAGAAATAATAGTGAATAAAATACAAAGAATAATAAAATACTACTATAAAAAATTATATGCCACCAAATTTGATAATTTAGAAGAAATGAATAAATTTCCAGAAACCTACAACCTTCACAAACAAAATCATGATGAAACAGAAAATCCAAACATACCAATAATGAGTAAGCAAATTGAAGAAGTAATAAAAAAAAATCTCCAAATAAACAAAAAATCCAGGATCAGATGGTTTCACCAGTGAATTCCAAGCATTTCAAGAATTATGCCAGTACTTCTCAAACTCTTCCAAAAAAAATAAATAAATAAAAGAGGAGGAAGCACTTCCAAACTCATTTTACAAAGTTAGAGTTACCTTTATGTCAAAGCCAGATAAAGAGTCGACAAAGAAAGAAATTCCTTAAATCCTTTCTCTTTTTGGAAAGACAAGATCTCAGTCACTCAGGCTGGAGTGTAGTGGTGCAATAATAGCTCACTGCAGCCTCAAACTCCTGGATTCAAGGGAGCCTCCCACCTCAGCCTCACAAGGAGCTGGGGCTAGAGACAGGCACCACCATGTCCAGCTATCATTTTAAAATTTTTTAGAGACAGGTTCTCTCTGTCTTGCCCAAGCTGGTCTTGAACTCCTAGCCTTAAGCAATCCTTTTGCCTTGGCATCTTAAAACACTGAGATTAAAGGTGTGAGCACTGTACCTGGCCTACATGCCAATATCCTTGATTAACATTGATCAAAAAATCCTTAACAAAATAATAGTAAAATTAATTATCCCTATATTCAAAGAAAGTTCAACATACACAAATCAACAAATGAGATATGCCTCATTAACAGAAGGAAAAAGGTATATAATCATTTCATTAAATATATAAAAGGCATTTTCCAAAATTCAACATACATTCATGATAAAAACTCTCAACGAATTAAGTACAGAAGGAATATACCTCAGCATAATAAAGCCTAGACATGACAAGCTCACAGCTAACCTTATACTTAACAGTGAAAGCTTTTCCTATAACAAGAAATGACAAGGGGAATCATTTTCATCACTTCTACTGAAAATGGTACTGGAAGTTTATCTTACACCATATGCAAAAATTAACTCAAAAGACTTTTATGTGAGACCTATAATTATAAAACTTATCAAAGAAAAAATAGGAAAACATTTTAACGACACAAGTCTTGGCAATAATTTTTTAGATATTAAAATAAAATCATAGGAAAAAAGGAAAATAAGTAAGTGGGACTACATCAAATTAAAAATCTTCTTAAAAGTTAAGGAAATCATTAACAAAATAAATGGGAGAAAACTTTTGCAAACCATATATCCAATAAGGAGTTAATATCCAAAATATATAAGCTTTACATACACCCCAATAGTAAACAAACAATTCTATTAAAAATGGACAAAGTAGACATTGGATATTAATAAGGTGGAGTATGCAGGAGTGAGGGATCAAAAATTACCTATTGGGTACAATGTACACTATTCGGGTAAGGGTTCACTAAAAGCCCTGGCTTCACCCCTATACAATTCATCCATGTAACAAAAAGCACTTGTACTCTCTTAATCTCTTTAAACAAAAATTAAAAAGAAAAAATGGGCAAAGGACCTACACATACATTTTTCCCAAGAAGACATACAATAGGCGACAGAGACATGAACAGTTCCTTAACATCAGTTATCATCTGGGAAATGCAAGTAAAAACCACACTGAGATATCATCTTGCTTCTGTTAGGATGGCTAGTATCAAAAAGACAAATACTGGTGAGAGTGTGGAGAAAAGGGAAGCTTTGTACACTGTAGGTGAAAATGTAAATCGGTACTGCCATTATAGAAAACAATATTGAGTTTCCTGAAAAAGTAAAATAGAACTATCATATGATTATAAAAATAGAACATATAAAAATAGAACTATCATATGATTCTAGCAATCCCACTTTCCAGAGGAAAGAAATCAGTATGTTGAGGAGATATCTCCATCCCCATGTGCAATGCAGCATTATTCACAATAGCCAAGATATGGAGACAACCTAAATATCCATTGATGGATGAATGGATAAAGAATGGATAAAGAAATTGTGATTATACACACACAAACACACACACACATGCATATTACTTTGCTATCTAATAAAGAAAATTCTGCCATTTGTAACAACATTGAGGGACCTGCAGGATATTATGAGAAGTGAAATAAGATAGATACGGAAAGACAAATACCGAATGATCTCATTTGTATGTGGAAACAAAAAAAGTCAAATGTATAGAAGCAGAGAGTAGAACAGTGGTTGCCAGGGATGGGGCGGGGGAATGGAGAGATGATGGAAAAAGGGTTCATGCTTTCAGTTATAAGATCTATAAGTTGTGGGCTCTAATGTACGGTATGGTGATTATAGTTAATATACTGTATGGTACATTTAAAATTTGCTAAGGGAGTAGATCTTAAGTGTTCTCACCACACACACACACACACACACACACACACACACACACACACAATGGTAACAATGTGAGTTATGGAAGTGTTAATTAACTTGATTGTGGTAATCATTTCAAAATGTATACATATATCAAATCTTCAAATTGGACACTTTAAATACATACAATTTTTAATTGTCAATTATACTTTGATAAAGCCAGAAAAACTAAATAAATGCAACTAAAAACGACATAATGGCTTTAACTTAATATTTTCTTAATCCTTATATTAATCTCAACTGAAAAAAACTACTATCTAAAGTTTATTATTTACTTTAATTTCTTGTCAGTTTATTTTCTTTACTTAAATAAAAATAGAATGAAATATAAGACTTTAATTAAATATAAAATGCATATTTTAATACAGTTTCTTAGATAAATTTATCATTTTAAACAATTAAATATGTAGCTATCTCTTTTTCTTCCTGCATATATGCCTACAGAGATGTCTAGACTAGTAATTACCTGATATAAACAATGTTTATTTTGATACGGTAGTAGATTAGCTCTGCATTGCTTGACCTCATTTTAATGAGTACATATACTGTTTTTACCACAGAGGGAAGAAAGTTAATATTAAGAGAATAAATAACATCGTAGGTAGTGAAGAACTTTAATTATACCAAAGAAGCTAGGCCTATTCTCTATATTTCACTACAGAATTCATAAACTTTCAAATCTTTTAGGCAACAGAAAAAGGAAATGGGAATTTGTGTTGTGTGTGTGTGTGTGAGAGAGAGAGAGAGAGAGAGAGGGAGAAAATATGAACATGAGAATGATTTAATTGGTAGAGTCCTTATAATTTTACAGTTTTTCTCCATCCAGACCAATTGTTAAAACTATTAACTATTAGCATCACCTCCTCTACAAGATATCTTTTGTTCATGTGCCCTTTAGATCATGTTCTCTGATTCTAGTAACTCTTAGTAATTTTGGGACCTGCCCATTTATTTCCATTTTTAATAGCAATGAATCTTTGCTGCCTGGGAGAAAACCTTATCAGTAAATCCTATATAAAATCATCTAAGGTTCTAATTTAAAAATATATGTTATGGAATTAGACTAAGAACTTTCTCTTTAGATTTGTGAGGCAAGCATAGATTAGGAATAAAGTGCTATAATTTTCTATAAAGTCAAATTGATCTTAATGTATTTGTGGACTTTGTCATTGTTACCTTGCTTATATCCCTGATTTAATTATATAACTACATCTCTTATGTTTGTATATAATCAATAAAATTAAACTATATTTTACATGATTTTATCTCATCTAAACAAATCTCTAGGACACGGACCAAAGCATCTTTTGGATGAAAACTTTTGTTTTTCCTAGTCCAAAATGAGACTAGAGGATATAGAATATTTCAAGTCTTTAATAGCAAGCAGTTTTCAGAAATTCCAGAGTAAATATGATTTGCTATTGCCAAAGAAAAAGAAAGGCAGATACTATTGGGAACAAAAGAAACAAGTCCTATAAATGCTGATGATTGGAAAGAGGAGCTCAAACAGCTGAAATAGCATAGTTGAAACATAGTCTATAACCACTGGATCCTAAAGTCAGGGAAATCTAATACAAATTTTAAATAGTTTTTGCAATTTAATACTACGAGCCCATCTCCTCAGCAATATTCAAAAAGCCCTAAAAAATCAGTTTAAATAAAGCATTCTTTTCATTGTTTTTGCATTGTTTGGCTTTATGAACTTCAGGGAGAACTGAACAAGTAGAGCTGTGCCCTCTCAGTTGAAAAACTGGCAAGGAAAATAATTGGCATCCTGCTTCAAGAGAGACAGATTTGAGCCAAACAAAGGTATATCCTATATTAATATGTAAGCTTACCCATCAGGCAAGTCTAAAGCTGCCAGACCTCTGGGTCAGAATATTAACATTTTTTCCTGACATGCTAGAGCTGGAGCTGAATGCCAAGAAATGCATTTATAATTAGAAAACAACTTAATTGTGATTTATAGGTGTCTGACAGGATGACATTTGATCTTTACTTACTCTCTTACTGGCTTAACGTTCTTTTTATGTCCTGGGAGATATAACTCAAATTGAAGGTTTTGCTTGTCGACATTATCCTCTAATAGTTACTTAGCATGCACACCTTACTTTTGCTCAATCCTTATATTTTAGCATTTCTATAGCATGGAGTGAATTTCATTAAAATAATTTGAGGATTATTGACATGATAAAGCTTTTCAAAAGAGTTTTTTCTTCAATAAGTGTAGTAAAATTACCAGATAAGCAATTGAAGTTTACGAATTCCGTAATGTATCTCAGGGGGATCAGAGTTATGAGTACCCAATATAAAAATACATATAAAATGAGGATGAACAACCAAAAATATGATTTAATATGTCTTATGACTGTTTATGAAAATAGAAAAATAGTTTTAGTATAGAATCTTGTTTCATAATACAACACAGAACATGGCTGGGGTAACCTTTCAAACATATCTCGGCATTACTCCATTGAGCTAAGAAATGTATGATTTAAAAGAAGTAAAGAATATGTCTACATATTCAACCACCTGTCACTAAGAAGAGCTTATACATGATGAAGGCTGATGATATCTGAAGTGCCAGTTCCATCTGGCTTATACAGATTATCAAGCCAATTTAGAGGACACGTGCTAGTTATATGATTTAGATGCCTTAGAAAGCTACAATACTGTTAGAAATCTTGAATTTTATAACGTGGGGAAAGAGACAGAGACATAAAGGCAGAGAGAGAATAAAAGTGTTTATTGAAATTAAGATACAGTGGTATATTTGGGTGAGATTCTAGAACTCAAGAAAAACATCCTTTGTAACCTACAGCCCTTTCATTTACATGATAGTGCTTTCCCTACTTTTTAAACAGAAATTCAGGCATATGCCTTTATACTGCCTACACATCTTTGCTTTCCCTCACTCTTGTTTCAGTGGATGCATTTATGAGTAGAAAAGGGTTTTCTTGAAGAATTTTTATAACATATTTAGAAGCATACATCCTCATTTAGCAATCACCGAAAACACTATTAATGTTAAGAAGTTTAGAAAATACAGTCTTATTGCATCAGTATTACTCATTAAAATACCAAGTAAAGTTTATATTGAGAGAATTTTAAGTAAATTTCCACTATGAGTCTGATGACTATCATTATATTTGCTAAAAATTTTTGATCAAATAATTTTTTAAAACTTAATTTAAATGTTTCAGAGAAATTATTTTCATTTTAGTCTCAAAGAGCAGGATTAAGAGCAGGGTTCAAATTATCACTGCTTTCTTTTACTTTTTTTGTGTGTGTTATTTTCAATCAAAAATCTTGTTTGAACTAAGATTTATACTTTTAATTTAAAATCACATTGAATAAGAGTTTCTTAAAGAATTCCCGAAATCAAATTTCTTACACAAAAGAAAAATCTTTTCTTTTTTTTTTTGCAGTGTACTTAATTACTTCCTTGATTGCATATAAAATTTTATAATTTTAAATTATATAATTGCGTATAAAATTTTATAATTTTATAATTTTAAATGACATTTAATCCATTATGGCAAGAAAATGGAGTAGCTGTTTTCAAATTGCCATATAATACCTGTAAGAAAATGAAGGGCTTTCTGACATAACCTGGCAGTTTGTGTACCTTATAAGTGACTGGCTGAGAGGGCAAGTGATACTGAAATCTAAAGGGAGACCCACTGTTGGCCCCTGCTCTCTGACTCAAGGCTGGGTCAAATTAGGGTATAGAGTACTTTTTGTATTTTTGTCCAGGTTAATATCTTTATGAAGTCTCAGGAGAATTGAGGGTTTACTATGGCTGCCCAGGATACAATTTTGAGTAGACAGAGAAGGACTCTTGGCTTTGCTAAAGTTTACATTCAAATGGAGGCAGCAAAGTGCAATACAAAGGGTAAGAAGGATAAAAAGTAATCCATGAGATAAATGAAACAACACAGGCAGTGAATGTAAAGGGGATATGTTACTGTCTTTAATAAACAATATTTTGGAAGTCAGAATGACTAGAAATTGACTTGAAACGTTATAAGTATTAGACTGCAGCCACTTCCAAAGTCCAAGTGTCAGATAAGTAACTCTAAACACAGGAGATTTTCATGACTTCAGAGATGTTGCTTGAAATGTATTTAGAAGCTAGTGACTGTGTAATATTTACATTAAAAAATCAAGCACTTAATTTATTCTCTAAAAACCATGCTATATGATTTTGTACTATAATACTAATTACTTACTTTTATTGTATATTAAATGCTTCACTTAAGAAAATCTAGTTAGGGCTGAAATACTATTTTCCTAACTGGGTTGTTGATGTTACTGCTATTTAACTGCATCACTGAATCCCACCTCTTCCTCACCCTGAAATATCTTGAAATAATGCTTTAATATAATTAAACTTAGAATATCACAAGTGTTATCTACATTTTTTTTTCATTACTCTAATGTTGAAAGGTATGGGTAATATTCGAGAAAAAGTTTGTAAGGCCAACCATTTAAAATGTGTGTGTGTGGCCTGTTTAATCGCAGGTTCCTTAGATTTTGTTAAATTGTTGCTAAATGAATGAATGATGAACGAAAGAGTCTTTTCGTTACAACTTGAAGATACCTATCCTGAAGATATCATTTATATTACGACCTGATTATTCAAATATTGGAAGTTTTGTTTTGTGCGGGGGGGGGAGTCATTGAGGTGGGAAGGGAAAAAAAAGACATCAACAAAGTAATATCCAACAATCTGACATCAGGCCATCGTGCCAAACTCAACTTCCTCTTTAAAACATGAAAAATTTATTTTTGCTTGTCATTTGGTTTCCAACAGTGAAACTTTTTTAAGAATAGGAGTTGTAAGGAAAGAAGCTGTGTAAGGATATATTGTCACTGCTAATGAATCGAACTTGGCATGAATTTCCTTCCACCTGTATTCAATTATTAAACCAAAATCCTCCGTTGTTATACACTAATTGCTCTGGGTGACAGGTCTGTGATGTGATCCCTGCCTAAGCTGACTATCTCTTTAGAAAAAAAAAAATACCATAAATGATATAAAATTAAGAGATAGCAGAATAGATGTGGATGCCACATATCATTCAAGTATGATATAATTCTCAAGATACGTACTACATATATGCTATGTATGACTACATTTATCTATCACCCATATCATCCTACTCCACAGTAAAACTTACTGTTGGGAAGATCATTTGTATAAACTTTAGAATTCATGGCCTCAGCTTCAAATTAGTGAATATTCCTTAACAGTTTTGTCATTGATCTGCCCTTTCAGAATTTTACTAACTATTCCCTACTGAGACAACATAGATTGGGACTCGGGGCTCGTTCTAACCAATGAAGGCAACATGGGGCAGCATAAACTTGTGAGTAATGTTTTTCAAAGCCATTTAGGCAGGGTAGTGACACAGGCCAAAAAGCACCTGGCTGCAAATAAATAAATAAACAAAAAACAGGCCTATTCGGATCCAACTGCCTCAAGCCAGAATAGACCCCCACTTTGACCTCACCTTATAATCACAGTTAATGCTACAAATTATGCTCAAGGGTGGAAATTTAACATGCTAACGAGGCATACACTGCATGAAGAAGCCTATAATAGAACTACTCAGGTGTAATCCTGAGTAGTTATCCATCACCCCTTTCCCATCTAAGCCTCTTTAAAACTTTCCTGGAACTGTCTTCAGGGAGCCAGTCAGAAGACTTTTTTTTGTGCTAACTCCCTTGTCTTACAGCATAAGCCCCAATAAACCCTTGCCTATGACTCCCTTAGGCCTCTTGTTAACTTCTATTATGTAGAGAACCTAAGGGCCTATGCTGGTGACACTACCTCTGTCTGATTCTTCTTGAATATGTGAAAAATGCATAGACTTTGACCTTCAGGATTCATAATTGTGAAAACTAAATCAATTTGCCTGACTTCTGCTATACCTTTTAATCTAAGTAATGTTGTACTAAAAGACAGGAACCAAAACTTCCTCTCTTTAAATGTGGTCTTATGAAAAGAGACTTGCAATACTGCATTTAAAAAAGTTACTTCAATATATTTTTTCTAATTTATACTGTAGTCTTAATATATATTTAGTGGTCTTACATTTTAACATTTTTTTAGAATTATATTGATTTATTTTATTAATATTTTATCTTCTGTTTCCTATTAAGACTAATCTTCCTTTTCTAGGTTAGTTTCACTCTTTACACTCACAATAACTTGTCCTCCAATTTCTATAATTGCCACCTAGAATCTGAGAAATAGATTATAATTTACCTAGAATTAAATTGGATATTTAAGGTGTTTATAACATTGAATACCACACAGTATATTGGAGAACATTCTGTTTTCTGTTCCATAGTAGCTATCATATTCAAATTGTATTAATTTTAGTCCCCTTCAACAAATTAAATTTGATTTAAGCAAATAGTGAAGAGGGCCAGGGGAAAGATGTGATTGAATAAATATGTATTGAGCACTCATGTATATATCTATCACTTTAAGCCTTGTAGAATTAGGTATTATTTTCCTCACTCCTTTGCAAATCAGAATATTGATGTTCAGAATGTTCATGAAAATTGCCCAAGTGGTAGACTGCTAACCCGCAGCAGTGTCAGAATTTCAATGTATTGCAGTCTGATTGCCAAAACCCACATACTTAATATGATACAATTCTGATGGATATGGTTCGAATGTCCCATACAAAACTTATGTTGAAACTTCATCCCCTGTGTGGCAGTGTTGAGAGGTGAGATCTTTGGGAGGTGATTGGATCATGAGGGCATGGATTAATGCATACATGAATTAATGGATGAATGGGTTAATGAATTAATGGGTTATCATGGTGGCTTTATAAAAGAGGAAGAGAGACTTGAGCATGTTAGCACCTTAGCATGCTCAGCCTGGTAACCACGTGATACCCTATACTGCCTTGGACTTTGTGGAGAGTCCCCACCAGAAAGGCCTCACAGATGCAGTTCCACAACCTTGGACTTATCAGTCTCCATACCTATAAGAAATACATTTCGTTTTTTATGAATTACCCAGTTTCAGGCATTCTGCTATAAACAACAGAAAACAGACTAATACACTGACCCTGATAACAGTACTACCTCTAATAAAATGTTTGTAGTGCTCTTTTTATGTGCTGGCATGATCCTAAGAACTCCAAATGCATTTATCTCATTCAGTCTGTAGAAATCTGTTGTAAAATGAGGCATCAGGACTAATTTCAGCAGGGAGGCTAAAGGAGGTCTTTCTGAAAAGGTAGTATTTAAGATGAGTCTAAAAGCATTGTTAGGATTTAGACAACTGGAGACTGAGAAAACTGAAATATATGCAATATAAAATTATTTAATGATCCTTATGACATTGATATGGCTAGAGCATAAACTTTTTTATTGCCCTACAAATATTAACTTGATCTTATCTGAAAAAAATTTTAAAAATCAAGTCAATTTACATTGAATAATTTTATTTTTCCTAAATTACATGTTTTTCCAATATGCATTTAAAGATTGCTGTGTTTGTTTTTAATAAGATGTTCAGTGAAATTTGCAATAAAGCTTAGTAAATTTCACCAATTTCATCATCTTTCTTTACTGAGAAAAAATCTGCACTTCACTGAATTTCTGTCCATCTTGATCTTTAACAAGCTGTTAAATCCTCACAAAACCTTTCTTTGTCTTCTTCTGCTTACTGTTCAGCCCTAGGATCTGAACTGTTTGAGTCAAGTCAAGCCTTTGTAAGAAATGATGGCTTAATTATCTTATCTGCTTCCTTTTTATCTGATCAACCTCTCTCCAAGTCTCTTGGCTGTTCCCCTCTGTTCCTTTTTGAATAGACGGGAAGCTTTAATTTAGGCCATTAGTGACATCCTGCACATCTACTGCTAAGTGTGCACTCATAGCTCCAGGTTGTTCTACTCTTTCTCACTTGACTAATTTCCAAAAAGTTTAAGCTGTTTCAGTTGGGCATTTTGATTCACTGGCCATCCATGTAACACTAAAAATAAAAATGACTTTGTAATCATTGCTTTAATCACGAGGGCATTAGTTTTGATTAATGTCATACACTCCTGAAAAAAAATTAGATTGAAATCAAAATGAAGTTGACTGTAAATTCCTCAAAAGTAGGACCCTTGATCATGTATTTTTATACCTTTACTATTTATCACTTATTTATGTAATTGCGATAATTACTAAATGATCCTATGACTATTTTTAAGGATGTAACATGATATGGTCTGAGTTAAGATAAAATAAATAGGTAGGATTAGGAGAGGCACCAAATACTGAGAAAGAATAAAAAATGTTCCTAGGGATTCCAGGCCAATTAGCTAAAAATTTATAGATAATAAGTTCTCTGAATTTTTTAAATTTACCAAGTTTTCAGAAATGTATTTTAATTTCCTAAACATGTAAAGCAATTCATATGGTATAAATGGTTTTAACAACTTTTTAAAAATATACCTTCTCTTTGTTGACAAGATTTATTTAGTTTTGTTAGCAACATTTACATGAATATTATATTGGTGAAATAATAAATATTATAAAGTGGTTTAGTCTTCTTATTATCTATTTAATATTTAGAAACCCAAATTTCATAATGTATGTATAACCAAAATTTCAGCATAAGATTGGCACCCTAAATCAGATATATTTATAATTAACATATCTGAAGAGAAAAATTGAAGAGAAATCACATAAAACTGAAATGTCAAAGTTTTGGTTACTCACCTCTAAAAGTACAAGATTAAGTGAGATATGTTACTTGAGGATTTGGCAAATTATAATATAACTGATTACATTTAGATTCTAAGGAAATGACATTCAAAACACATCTGAGAAAAGCATAATGGCCTGAAACAACCGTATATCAGATGAAAGGCTAAAATGTTGATTTCCCAGGGGGAGTAATTAGAATACATCAAATATATAGTTTTGATAGTTGACTGCAGAAAGTTTTAGTATGAAAGGGGAAATTGATCAACACAGAACAAAGAAGTGAGAAATCTTAGTATTGCACAAACTGATTAGTACCTTATTTATCTGTTGACCATCAATATGATCTTATGACAAAATGATCAAAAATTAAGGAGGATACAAATGCAAAAAAAGACTAAAAAATAGAAAAATCAGATAAATTTTAAAAATGACAAACGGAATCTCATAGAAAAGTTTGACTATTATTTCCTATAAATGATGAGTTAAATTTGATATGCTGTTTGATAAATTAACAAAGGATTTCTTGGTATAACCGACAAAAACATAAAAATGGGATTATGAAAACTGTCTTTAGAGATTTAACAATAAATAATATAAACTAACATAACCATGCTAAAATTTTGGTTACTGATTATGAAATATATTTTCTTAGTATTATATATTTTAATACAAATTTTGGTAATCAAAATTAATGTTTTAAAGTAATATATTTTGTGAAAAACTGATAAATTGCCCATTTTTTTGAATTGGCCAATTCTCATAGTGAGCTAATTCCCCCTTTTTTTTACAGCATATAACAAGAACTTAAGTGGAATATACGCATTGCTGCTAACCAGCATAGTAATATAGGATTTACTTTTTCCCAAGGCTCTCATATTAGCAGATATAGGAAAAGGAAGCACTGTAGGTCAGCAGTCATAAGTGACAAAGAAAAATGGACACTAAATTGTTTTTGGTTTCCAGGGAGATCATAAGGTCTGAATGAAAAAGCGTAACATTTGTACTGAGTTAATTTATTCTAATGGTTTTGCTCTTGCTGAGTAGTTCTCATAAAGAAATTTCCATCGACTCAGTACATAGTGGTGGCTCATCCCTCACCCTGTACTTTGACCTTCCAGGAATACACAGCCTGGTGAGAGACAACATAGAGACTGCTGCAATCGAAGGTGAAAAGTGCCTCCTATATGAGAATATGGAAGAGGTGATGTGATCCCAGGCTAGACGCTGATGTTATAGGGAAGGCGTATTCGAATAAGGTTGTTTTTCAGTTTTATTCATTTTAGATACCTAAGTATAGAGACAGATAAATAAAAATCTTAAGATGGCCCTACAACAATAGTATTACAAATAACTGCTCCCATTGTTGAATGGAAATGGCATGTCGACTTTGTGGACGAAACCTTGTAAATCTCACTGGCCCACTTTATGGAAGTATTTTTCCAAACATGAGTCCAAAATATCTTATGTATATTCCAGAAATTGAAAAGGGCCTTAAAAAAATCAAAAGGTTTTTTTTGTTTGTTTGTTTTTAATTAAGATTGGTTTAAATGCATTTGGCAATAAACCCTGAACTGAACGGATATATTTGTTAGAAAAATATTGATATTGTGTTTGGGGTAGAATATTTGTCTGGAAGCCAATAGGGGTATTACATAACTTATTGGATATGTATCATATTACCTTTATAAAGTTTTCCTTTAAAGTTTGAATTTCAAAACATAATAGGCAGCAAATATTTAGGGTAAGAGATTTTGGACTGTATGATACCACAGCATCCTGCTTTAAAGCATCCTCTGTCATCTTTGTCTTCTACCAAAACATTTTCTCCAAGGTGCTGAAGCATAAAGGGGCTTCAACTAAGCCTCCTATCCACAGAATTCTTAAATTACTCTGAGATTAATTTAAATGAAATATCACAAATATTACTATCTGAGAATCTTTTTATTGCAAATCATTAGCCCTGAGTCGTGACTGTTGCAGTAAGAGACGTAAAAAAGAATTTAAAATTTTATTCTAAGAATAAATCTTCCACTCTGAGAATATGCTCAACTTACAGAGGTCCAAAACGTGAGCATTAAATCTTAACCAAGCTTTCTGGTCTTTTCCCTGTATTTACTGAATAGCTTGGCATAGGCTACATCCCTTTATAAAGGAATATATACTTCACAATATCAGAAAAAAATTGTGGCTCTTGAAAGCAAAGAAGTGATCTCTGGAGATGCTTGGAGTAGAAATATTAAAATCAACTAATGACTGGTTTCTGGGAAAAATATATTGTTCCCTTGTAAGAGTAGTACTCTTTATTTTTTTAAATGTTTTATAATATTACAGTATACTTGTTATAAGCATATAAACTGCTTCAGAAATTCAAACATTATCAATTGCACATCTTCTTTCCTCTTTTCAGTATGGGGCAATAGATATTCATACATGATGATTTATATCTATGACTTCATTTAATTTCAATAGTATCATTTTTTAAAAAAATATTTATTTCAATAGACTTGGAGTATATAAATGTTTTTTTGTTACATGGATGAATTGTATAGTGGCAAAGTCTGAGCTTTTAGTGTACCTCTCGTCCAAATAGTATACACTGTAACTTATAGGTAATTTTTCATACTTTAGCCCTTCCCAACCTCCCCATCTGAGTCTCCAATGTCCATTATTTTACTCTGTATAACTATGCATTACTCATAGCTTAGCTCCCAGTTATAAGTGAATTTAAATAGTATGATTCTAAGGAAGATTTTGATAACCTTTTGTTATTTAGCAAATATTTGAATACTTATTTGACAGATGCTAACGTAAGTGATAGAGGTACAGAGGTGAACTCAATGCTCACGAAACCCACATTATAGAGGCAATGGGTATATGACTGTCACTCTTTAATATTTATAACAAGATTTAGAATATATGATCAAGTATAGAATTTATTCAAGCCCAAAGAGGGGAATAGCCATTCAGGAAACATAGACTCCAGGGAAATCGGCTCAGTCCTTGGAAGTTAAAAATTAAGATTTTGCTTATATAGGAAGAAAACAAAGAAATTTAACAAGATTATAACATTTTCTACTTAAGGCTGGCTTCTGAGCCACAACAATTTAATTCCTCACAATTTATTTCCTTTTCTTTAGAGCTTGTTTTCATATCCTTTCCAATTTAAAAGAGTATATTTAGTGGGCCGGGCGTGGTGGGTCACACCTGTAATCCTAGCACTCTGGGAGGCCGAGGCGGGCAGATTGCTCGAGGTCAGGAGTTCGAAACCAGCCTGAGCAAAAGGGAGAACCTGTCTCTACTCTAAATAGAAAGAAATTAATTGGCCAACTAATATATATAGAAAAAATTAGTTGGGCTTGGTGGTGCATGCCTGTAGTCCCAGCTACTCAGGAGGCTGAGGCAGGAGGATTGCTTGAGCCCAGGAGTTTGAGGTTGCTGTGAGTTAGGCAGAGGCCACGGCACTCACCCTAGCCTGGGCAACAAAGCGAGACTCTGTCTCAAAAAAAAAAGAGCATATTTAGTATTCCGTCTTAAGACAATGTGATATGAACGAATTTTTGTTTGACAAACGTAAAAGACAAGATAATCTGTAATGAAGATCAACAGTGAAGAGGGAAGGGGATTTCCCTTGTGCCTTTTAGTAATTTGTGACATTTTACAAAACAACGTAGGTAAGGAAGAAGGCTAATCTATGATCTGAAAAACAACGGTTGCAACATGACAAGCACTAAACAGAAAATGCACATTTCAAATCTGAGGACTTGGAGCCGAGAGGACTTGGGGTAGAAAAGATTTCTGACATCAACACATTTAGTAGAAAAAGTGTTAATATAACATTATACCTTTGACTCAGGAAGCAGTGTGGGACAGGCATATCTAGAGAATAGTATATGAGATAGTTTGCCTAGGACCTAATTAAAGACTTCATCACTGTGAAACTAATAAAAAAACTATCCCAAAGAATCAGGCCAAAATGGACTTTACATAGCTTCAAGATATTTTAAACATAATATGGTCATAAGTGGCAATTACAGAAATGCTTGCCCTTAGTTCCTTGCTTCCTTAATCATTATGCCTCACAGAGTTTATGCCCCGATCTTTACTGATCTCTATGTATTGACCTTTGATCACTTATCCCAGCTTGTGCTTTACTTTCATCCCTAACAAATTCATTTTGTTCTGATTCTAGAATTTTAATTCCCAGCCCTAGGCCTGATACTAGCTTCATTGAATGACCCTCTGGTGGTCCCATGCATATTCTCATAAATACTGTTGTCTATGAAAGTGGTGTTTTTGGACCTTTGTCCTGTGTCATCACCTCTAGCTGTCTCCATCATGCAAATAATCAAATATCACAAGAAATCTGCTCTTGCAGATCCTGGAAGAATTCAAATGACTTTGAATGACACATTCCACGAAAGTGTGTGTGTGTGTGTGTGAGCATGCATGTGTTTTAACTCTGTTTCTTTCTCATCCTTGAATCTGAAAAGTGCTGACACAACCCTCTGAGGACTTTGCTAGAGGAGGGATGTCAGAATTAATCTGCCCATTAGAAGTGTGCATTTTCTGTTTAGTGCTTGTTACATACTCACTGCCTCTGTACTGAAGGTTTAGCGGACAGTTGAGTACACCTCTGTATTCCTGTCACTGACATTAGCTTCTTGCAAATAAGCATTCAGATATTTGCTAAATGACAAAAGAATTATAAAATCATTTTAGAATCATAAACTATTGAAATTAAATGAAATAATAAACAAATTAATTCAAATACTGAATTTCATAGAGAACAAAAAATTAACATCTTCAAAGATTTTCACAAGGCCTCTCATTTTGTAATTGCTGAGTCAGCATCATAATCTAGAATTTTTAAATATTAATTTAGCGATTCCTTACAAAATATTGATTCATTATTTTATTTGATTTAAATGTCAAATATCTTTTAAAATTAAATTTTACAAATAATTCTTTTACTCTTGGAGTATACTTGCTACTTATTCATCCTTTTTATATTTTTAATTGACAAAAATTATATGTGTTTGTGTGATACAATGTGATGTTTTGATATATGTATGCAATGTGGAACCATTAAATCAATATAATTAACATATTTATCATCTCATTTGTCTTTTTTTGTGGTGAGGTATTTGAAATTTATTCTCAAAATTTTGAAATATACAATACAATATACAATTATGTATACATATGTATACAATATACAATATATAATTAATAAATATACAATTATGAAGTGTGGTCAATATGCTATGTGTGCAATACATCTCAAAAACTTCTTTCTCCTATCTAACTGAAACTTTATACACTTTGACCAACATCTGCCTAAGCTCTATGCATTTGCCTTTTTTCAGATTCAAAATGTAAGTGAGATATTCCAGTACATTTCTGTGCTTGGCTTATTTCACTTTGCATAATGTCTTCCAGGTTCATCCATGTTGTCACAAAAGACAATTTCCTTCTTTTCAAAGGCTGAATGGGATAATAATTCCATTGTGTGTATATACCACATTTTCTTTATCCATTCATTTGTCAGTGGAAACTTAGATTGATTCCACATTTATGCTATTGTGAGTAAGACTGCAATAAAATGGGTGCTACTCCTTATTTGTATGACTATAATGAGACTATTTTTAATCCATTATCTCTCCCTTCCTTTAGTGCCCCAATTTACAGATCTGGACTTCGGCCGTGGTAATGGTGATGCTCAAAAAAATGCAATCACTTTTCTAAGCTCCATTGTATTTTTACAGCTAACTTTGTGGTGCTCTATAGGATTAGAGATCCCAGATTGCATGAGAGCCCTTCTCTGAAAGCCAGCATGCTACTGGGATGCCAGAAGTTACTAGAATTGCCACATGCTTATATAATCTCCACATTGTTGTCCCTCTATAAACTATATAGGTCTCTATGGGTAAGTAATAATAATTTTATCTGACCTAGTTTAGGTTTTTAAACTATTTTTGATAAAATAATTACATATGTTAAATATATATGTGTGTATATAAATATATAATATACAATGGATAAAAAACATTTTTCTGGTGAATGATATTGTTAGCAGCCACCGAGTAGAGGCTTTTCTAGGTTCTTGATAATTGGAGAAAAGAATTTCAGGAGGCACCACATAAGCCAAGCAACCAACAGTTTTTTTTTGTTTGTTTGTTTTTTATTGAAAGCAAAAGTATAACACATTCTCAGAGAGGGGTACAGGCAGGCTCAAAAAGAGCAACTGCACCAGGAGGAAGTGGTTTTTGGTCTTTCGAAGTCTTACTAATTGAGAGGAGGAATATTCAAGGCTAAGAGTTTGGCTTTTACTAAGAATCTGGGTAGCACTTCCTAAAATTGGGTTCCTTCCCATTTTTACATTTTATATGGTTGTCTCAGAACTGTTGTCTCAGAACTGGCAATTTCAAGGGCAGAGAAATTTTAAAACCACAATATAAATGATATCGTAATTAGCCAAAGTTCCTGTAAGGTGGCAGAGACAGCTGACAAGCTGATTAAAACCAGTTCTTGCATGTGGTTAACAGCCCCTCTAGTTAGCTTCTACATGAGGATCATTTACTTTACAGCCTGAACCTTCAAGCCCCTGCATCTGGTCTCAGCCCAGTCTCCTATACTCCTACTTCTGTAGTTCTCAACCCAACGGCTGTGGCCTGGCACCAGTCCGTGGCCCGTTAGAAAAGGAGCCACCCATCACCACCCGAGCTCTGCATGACATCCTTCCCACCCACAGCAACCCCCATCCCCTGTCCCCACATCTTCCAGTCCATGGAAAAATTGTCTTCCATGAAACCTGTTCCTGGTGCCAAAAAGGTCGGGCACTGCTGTGACCTACTCTATCAGTCTGTATGTATTTTAATTTCAGAATAGAATAGCTTACTTGAAAACAATAGTTACTGGAGAATTTCACACACACTGAATGAAAAAAGAGTATAATAGGACCACAACAGGATAATTCCTTTTTAAAGATTTTTCTCTTAATTTTAAAAGAGATATATATAAGTGCAGCTTTATGTATTCTGTGATATTAATATGGTAGTTAAATCAGCATGGCCACAAGTTAGTAATGTATCATTATTCCTAAAACTAAAGCCCTCTTTGTAGTATCTTCTTTTAGCTATGTCTCAACTGAATTCATTCATCACATTTTCTTTTATGGCTCTCCTGTGCCTCCTCAGTTTTCTGGAGTAGAAAGAAATATGAAGCTGCTTCTGTTTGTAAAGACACCTTAATAACTCTCGTTTATGTGTGTTACTTTCTCCTAAATTAATATTCATAAATCCCAAATCTAACTAGTAATAGTTCATTTCCATTACAATGAGCATAATCCTTTCATATTTGTCCTTCTCACCTATACTTTTTATATCTTCTTTTTCCTTCCCATTCCTTCTGTATATTTGTCCCTAGAAACAGGGTGTAAATTACTTCTTATTAGACTCCCATTTCCTTTCTAAAACCTTTTTTTCAGAGATTTGTCTTTTTTCCTCTTAAACTTTTTAGTTAAAATTCATGTCATTTTGGGAATTAACTTAACTCAAAAACAATTTGCCAAGTCCCACAGTACTGCTTTGCAGCTCATCCCAAAACTTTTCTAGTTTTCAATCAGGCAGTTTCATTTTGTAACAGAGGGAAAGGCCTGGAAAAAAAATATGGCAAAAGATGTTTTTTGTCTCTTTAAAACTTTCCCCACTCTTTTTGGGAACTAAGGCCTGCATCCCTGCCTTGGGCAGGTGGTCTAGAAGGGCAGGAATATGTCTTTTGTTCTTTGTGTTATAGGAGATAGCTCAGTTTTACTATGGCTTTATCCCAGGCCCTGTACTTGGCCAGTGGAGGTCTGGGTGTGCCTCCCACATGGGCAGATGTCACAGGCTTTGCCTACAGCAGAGATGGGACACTTAGAATCATTAACTATAGCTAAATGACAATAATCTAGAACCGAGGGCCCTCCCTTTAAAAGCTCTGTATTTCTGCTCATGTACAGGAATATTGTTTTTAAGATGATAGTCTACCATGTTCCTCCTTTGCTCTGGGAAGTAACAAACTTCCCTTTCTTTCTCCTCAAACTACTTTTTCTTGTTCTTGTGATGCAGCCTCAAGGACAAGTGCTAGGCTCTCAGTAACAATTTTTTCAATCAAATACAGAGAAACTAGGATTTTTTGAGCAACAAATGTGTCTTTCATGTACTTCTGATATAGGTGTATCCATTTTCCAAAGAAAGGTTAAGTATTTTGTTCAAGTTCACAAAATCAACCAATGTCCAAAGGTAAATATACTAGTAAAAGGCTGTAATGTTACTTAGATTTTTCTCTCTTTTTTATATAAAGGTCTCAGTTTTCTTTTCTGTTCCAACTAACACAATTTTTCAGCCTTTCAACTGGTTATATTTTTCAGCGTATATTCCTATTAACTAATGCATTTTATAACTATGACAGCTCTGACTTAACATAGAACTGAGGTTATGATCTGATCAGTACAAGCAGCAAAGAAATACTTTGTTCCTTTGCTAGTTTGGGACAAGGCACATTTATGCATATATTTATCATTATTTTTTTCTTTCCTTGCTCCACTGAAAATTTGAAATAGATTTTAACAAAATGGTCTAAAATACTGATTTTTTGTGTAGACTTAGAATACTATTTTTTTAAAATGAACTTGATGACCCAAAATAAGTGACTGAGGCAAAGATCTCAATCAATGGAGGTTTATTAATCCAAAGTTTGGGGCTGCACCAGACTAGCCACAGGTGCATCTGTGACTGTTTTCCAAAGAGGTGTTGGGAACTCAATATTTAAGGGAAGAGGGAATACAGCAAAAGAAAGATGTAGTAGGAGGGGGTGGGTAGTGAAGCAAATGGTTACATTCTTGTGAGGCCCATGAAATCTACATTTTACAAATCATAAGGCAAATGTTTGAATTAAAAATGGGAGTAAAGAAAGAATCAATTAGACTTGCAAAACACTTTCCTTATGACTGGTCTGTGGGGGCAGTCTTAGAGATGCCTCTAGGCCTTTTACCTTTCTGAGATCTGTCTAATGCATAATATGAGTCAGAGCTATTCATTTGTAAGAGGGTGTTGCATGACTCAGCCTCAAGGCTTGACCTTCCTTTTTGCATAAAGAGTTGTAGGAGAGTCCTGAGATTTTTATTGTCCTTTACAAACCTTAGAGATAATTGAATATCCTGGGTACTTTTATCACAGGAATGGTTGATTATTAAGACAATTTTTCTGATATTTTTCATACGGAATTGATTTATTAAACCCAAATAAGAAATTTACTTAATAATATCTTTTGATTTGGGTGCTATGCTCCAACAATTCAATCCAATGTTAGTCAATCTGATTAATTTATTTTATAATATTAATTGAGAACTCTGTGTTTCTCTTCTCCTTAATCTAGAGGAAAACATCACGGAAAGAACTGTAGTTATACTGTCAGTCTTCCTTAAAGGATTTCAAATTCATTCTCTTTTATAATGTCTATCTCCTGAAATTCTAGAGTAACAGATATGTGGAATCAATGTAGAGGCAGATATAAATACTCTTTGTAGTTGCTCTTCTCAGGAAACAAGATTTTAGTATAGGCCATTTAGGGCAGCACACAGAGTTACTAGTTCGAATGCACTTTTGTTGGCTTTAGGGGTATCTCCACTAGGACTGGCTACAAGGACATTAAATTATGTAAATTTCAAATAGTTTAGGGATTCAATTCCCCCAAGCTGAACTAAATATATAACATTTTTAAAGCATAATCAGAGATAGAATATTCATAATAATTCTGTAATAAAAATATATTGATATACAATGCATTTCTTTTCATATGAAAATAAGATTTAGACAATGAGCACAGATAAGTATAGATAGTAAAATAATTCAGTGAAAATGCACATATTGAGCTAAGCACCCATTACTATTTTTCAAAAGAATTTGACTCTTTTTTTTTTTTTTTTTTTTTTTTTGGGACAGAGTCTCACTCTGTTGCCTGGGCTAGAGTGCCATGGCGTCAGCCTACCTCACAGCAACTTTCAAACCTCCAACTCCTGGGCTCAAGGGATCCTCCTGCCTCAGCCTCCCAAGTAGCTGGGACTACAGGCATATGCCACCATACGCTAATTTTTTCTATATATTTTTAGTTGGCCTATTAATTTCTTTCTATTTTTGGTAGAGACAGGGTCTCACTCTTGCTAAGGCCGCTTGCGAACTCCTGATCTTGAGCGATCCTCCCGCCTTGGCCTCCCAGATTACAGGCGTGAGCCACTGCATGCCTGGCCCTCAGTTTTTTATTATGTAGATGGAGTTGTAAAATTTAAAATAATTTTTAAGTTTATAGCATATATTGGTAAAAGGCTGAAAATAACATATAAAGGGCAATAGAAATTTCATGCTCTTTAAATTTGCTTGTCAATAGAAAAGAACGTAGGATTTGAGGGAGAAGACTATTTTATTTTACCTGAGGAGGTATAATTTTTATGCCTATTTGACTATAGCCAGTTGCTGGGGTTTGGATGGGGTTTGTTCCTGCCAAAACTCAGGTTGAAATTTGATCTCCAATGTTTCAGTGTTGGGAGGTAGGGCCTAGTGTGAGGTTTTGGGGCCATGAGGACTGGTCCCTCATGAATAGTGCCCACCCACCCTCATTAATGCCCACCCACAGGTAAGTGAGTTCTCACTCTCTTGGGAATGTATTAGTTCCTATAACAGCAGGTTGTTTAAAAGAGCTATTTTCCTCAGTTTTTCTCTCTTGCTTCTTCCCTTGACATGTGATCTCTTTGTACATGCTGGGTCCCCTTCCACTATCCACCATGAGTTGAAGCAGCTTGAGGCCTTCACCAGATCCAGCTTCCAAATCTTGAACTTTCTAACCATTAGAATCATGAGCTAAATAAAGCTCTCTCTTTGTAAATGAACCAGCCTCAGTATTCTGCTATGGCAACACTAAAAGAACTAAGACATCGGCCATTTTCACAAAGAGTGGAAATAAAATTTTTATCAATTATAGTAATTATATATATATACTGTAATAGAAACACTGAAAGTATTTCATGTAATTTATTTTCTAATTTTCCATATTACTATCATCAATGTTGCTCAAAATATGCTTAAACCCCATTTTTCTTGAATTGTTATATTCTGTTTTAACCTTTTATGGATGGTTGAAGTTATAATGATGTTCTGTCATTAATTTTATGAAGATAGTGTTCTCCTTTTATTGATTAATAGCTGTGAAAGAAGCCTCCCATTTTTAAGATTCATTTAATGAAAGTATATTTGATTAAATGTTGTTCTGCAAAATATGCAAGTGGGCCATTTATTTTCCTTAATCAAAAAATAAGAGCCAGGACAGATCATAGCTGCTGTTTATGTTTAGAAAGGACTGAAGTGTCAGGAGTACAAATATTGTGGGAGGAGAAGAGGGAAATTTATAGCTATGTTTGTCAAGCTTCATTATTTTTGATGAGCTAAGTCAGAGTCAGGGTTAGAGCTGGTATTAAAACCCTATTCAAACCTCCAGTCAAATGGAAAACAGTGGAGTTGTCTAGGGAGGCTGTACTACACGATGTAACTAAGTTTTGAGTGATAATCCCTTAGCTTTAATAATTTTAATTATGTCAAAAATGTAGCAGTTATGTTTGAATACTTGCCTAATTGGGCTTAATCAGTTAAATAAGTGATCATATTGAGAGCTCTCCTTAATAATTTTTAAAAATCCATCATAGCATGTAGATAAGTGCAAAACTAGAGATGAATTTTCAAAGGGATTGCCAGTTTCCAGTCTAAAAAAGGAAATTTGTATAAGTGTCTTATTATATCTGAGTATATTTAGAATCATACAGAAATGGCTTGTCAATGGCACTTTTTTACACATAAGATCTTTGACATGTAACGGTCAAATACATCAGAAAGAAAAAAAATAATAGCTCACAGAATCAGTTACTATGCAAATAAGAGAAGACCTAGACAGCAGAGTGTGAACTGGAAAATTAGAAGAAGGTAGAGAAGAGACCAAAAAAAAAAAAAAAAAAAGAAGAAACCTAAATAGCTTTTTTCCTTTAAAAACTTCATTTCCTTTTTTTGTTTGTTTTAAAAAAAAAACTTCATTTTCATATGAAAGGTCATAGATAAAATTGCTGAGGGGAAGTATAATATGGTATTCAACTCTCAGACCAATGTATGAAGAAATGGGTTAAAATATGGACCTGAAAGCAAACTCTAATGTGAAGCATAGATGCATTGTCTATTGTTATAGCACAAATTAACCCAAAACTTAGTGACAAAGACAAACATGTATTATCTCAGAGTGTCTGCGGGTCAGGAATCCTTTGTTGGGTAACTCTGCATGAAGCTTTTTTAGGAGGTTACAGTGAAGTTTGTTGGCCATGCCTGCAGTCTCACCTGAAGACTTGACTGGTGGTAGTCGTGGGAAGGATGCCTCCAAACTCAGCCATGTGATTGGTCTCAGTCACTCGCCACATGTGCTTCTCCTCTGCACTGCTTCACCTGCCAGCTTGTTTCCCTCAGAGTGAGCAGTTTGAGAAAGAGCAAGAGAGATAGGCCCCAAGACAGATGCCACAGAACTTTAATAAATTAATCTCAGAAGGGACATCTCAATACTTCATTTGTATTCTGTTCTTTAGCACAAATTCAATAAGTCCAGGGCATATCCAAGGAGAGGGAATTAAAGAAGGGTGTGAATACCAGGATTCAAAGACCATAGATGTTGTCTTTCATGATAGGCATCATTAAGTAATCTCTACATTGTAATATAGGCAATTTGATCATTTAAACTAAGAGGAAAGCCAAAGCTAGAGGAAGGAAAGTAAAGAACATATTAATGCGGATAGCACATGAGAGAATGATAAATGTTAAATTTGAAAAACAAACAGAGAATGAAGTAGAATCGATTAATAATGTAATGGTTTGGGCATCTGGGATATAGAGAGAGGAAAGTTCAGAGCTATTCTGAAGTAACTGATGAGGGGTAATCTCATTGTATGCTTCAGTGATCAAGGATAAAGAATTTTGGCAAAACGATAATACATATATATTTAATGAAACAAGGCTGAAAACTGGAAGATAGTGAGTAAAAAACTAGAGTAGTGCAAATTTCACATCATCAAGATGTTTGTTTCTGATAAATAAGAAGCCTCTCTCAAAAATGTGAGTCAAGAACACACAGAATTGGCTCTAGATATGAGTTTGGGGAATTACAGAATACTTTAACCATGCACTGAGCCCTGATAATGTTCTAGGAACAGTTCTGAATATTTTAGTTTACACATTTAATTAGAACATTAATTCAAAGGAGTATTATTATAGAAGAGATTATTTTTTAGCTTCCTAACACCCATATTACCACAAAAGATTAATTTAAGCCAATTATTATAACTCTAACTCCTTTGCCAATGGTCATTTTAGGATGTGGATATGGTGTATTTTTGGAGAATGATTTGTGAGAAAAAGTGTACTGTAGGCATTTGGAACAGACTTTTTCTTTCCTAAAAGAGAGTAAGTAGGAAAGACAAGATGTCTCATTGCCTCTTGGACATTGTCATGTTTGCATATAATGCTTTAGATCAGCTATAAGTATGATGTTATTATCTCAAAGATGAAAGCAACGTCAAAGATGGCAAATCTTTTCTTATTATTAATGCTATAAAAATACTTTCAGAATAAACTCCTTCTAAGATGAAAAATATTTTGTGAATTCTCAATTTTACCAAAACTTAGAATTTTAGTTTAATAGTTACTTTTCTTTCCCAATAATTATAGAATAAAGAACATTGAATGGTATCTCAGATTTATAAACAGTTTTTCTTTTTCCTTGTAAGACAGAACAATTGTGTTACATCCCTTTAACCTCTAAATAGAATAAAAAATGCAAAAATGGAAAGACAGTAGGTTAGTGGTTTGAAATTAACAACTTGGCATCTGTAGCAGATATCTACTCACTGACAAATATTTACCCAAAGAAAAACATTCTTTGCTGTCAAATTTTATTAGAGCTTGCACTGAGCAAGGAAAAGGTCTCTTAGGAATAGTTCTTGTTTGACAAGAAATGAACACAGTGTCATTTTGCTTTCTGTTTGTGGAAAGAGGAAAATAAACACTTATTTCTATAATTGTGACATCTTTAGAGTTCACACATTCTGCCTATCAAAAATGAATTGTGGGATATAATATAGCATCAAATAACAACTGTGGCTACCCACCAGTAATTTCTTGGTATTACTATAAGAGACAAAAGACTGAGCTGGGGGAATATCAGGCAGCTAATTCTGATTGCAATGTGGTTTGGGAATGAAAATAAACAGTGTGCTTTTGTTTTGTGGACTTCTCAGAGTTTCCCTGGCACAGAGCTGTGCACTATATAATTCAGTACCTGGAAAGTCTGAGTTGTGATCTCTCCAAATGCTATCACTAGTGGACCCTATGTTTGCTTTTCTATAGGTGATTGCTTAACTTCGGATTACTTTTAATCATTCAGCAAATTATGTTAGGATATTTACTATGTGAAAATTGTTGCAAGGAGTGCATCCAAATTCCAGGCATTTCATATTTTTTCTGTTTTATATTTCATATTGCTTGACATTATCTTGGCATTATCAATGTCACTATTTTTTGACATTATCTAATAGACACATTCATTTTTAACAATGACAATGCACAAATACAAATAGGATGTGGCAAGGGAAGTGATTTAAATTTAACTTTAAAACTTTTATTTATAAGAATATATTGGCTCTAGCACAAACCCTCTATTATGAATGAATGTCATTGTCATTACTAATACTATGGCAGATATTCTCTTATATTATAATATTGTAATTAATTCTACCTTCCTACTCCTTCTCGACCAAACATACTACACTGGGAAACATGGTACCAAAAATCTAAGGTTTTTTTTTTTTTTTTTTATTGTTTGCACTCAAATAGTTATCTACCAATAGCTAGTTCAACATCCTTTGCCTCACCTCAAGAGTGTGATGAAGGGTCCAAAGTTTCAGCTAGTACAAATAAGTTCTGGTAATCCATTGTACAGCATGGTGACTAACTATAGTTAATAATAATGTATTATAAACCTGAAAATTGCTAAAAGAATACATCTCAAATGTCCACAAAAAATGATGGGTATGGGAGTTGATGTTTATGCTAATTAGCTTATTTTAATCATTTCATAAAGTATATATATAAAAACATCAGGTAATATGCTGTAATTATATACAGTTTTTACCTGTAAATTATATCTTAATAAAGCTAGGGGGAAGGTAGGTATAGAAAATATTAATAAGGCAAAATTGAAACAAACAAAAAATAGTATAATGTATACTTCAAATAGCTGTCTTCATCCATGTGTCCCAAGGTTCATGTACTCAAATTATAGATATAGATTATTCTAGTATTTTTCAGTGTCCTTGTCTACCTGGCATCTTTCAGTCTATCTGTAGTCTTCAGTTGTTGAGGAATATCCATAGGAATCTTCCTCTCTAAAGCACCAAGACTTGTTTTTTTTGAGTAAGTAGCATGTTTGGAGAAATGATTTAATTTCACCTTCCTTGAATTCCTTTCCCCTGCCTGTCTCTCTTCATCACCCCCACCCTCACCTGTTCTACACATGGGCTGTGACCTTTCCACTCTTTCTTACCTTAGGGAGTTAAAACTTCAGGTGCTTCATCAGATCACATTTAGCATTTTAGACCATCTTTGAATCGTTTTGACCCTTCCCTCTCTGTTTAATCATCCAGGATTATAAATCAGGCTTAGTTCTCTTCCTCTTTATGCAGACAATCAGGATACCCTTTTCTCCAAACCTCTCACCCAGTGAAATTGTTCTTATTCTTATCACCATCAGTGTATCACAGAGGCAGCATGGATTAGTGGAAAGAACTTGAACATAGATTTTGGAAACAGCTATGTGGCAATCAATGTTATTGTACATACTATTAATCAGAACTGTTAGCAAAAGTCTGCCATACAGAACAACCTTGTCTTGGTGGATTTATGAGATATAAAAGAATTTAAGATACATTCTAATGCAGGATGAGTGTTCCCAACTTTCCTCCTCAAAAAAAAAAAAAAAAATTACAGAAATCACAGGAGGCATGGCATGGAATAATAGAATAATATCTTAGTAGAAATGTGAAATTGGAACTAAGGGTGAGTAGGAGTAATGAAAATCCATTCACCTCGATAATTCCAAAATGTATTGTCACGTGGCTTCAGAGTTTCTACAAGGCATTCATGGATGTCTACTGGGTAGAATCGTAGGTTTGTGTGCTCTAAACTAATGGCTGGTGTGTTTATAATAGGAGGTAAATTTGACAGAAACATGGGGGAAACGCCATGTGATGATGAAGGCAGAGAGAGATTGGAGTTAAGCAGCTGTAAACCAAGGAATGCCAAAGATTGCTAGCAAACCACCGGTATCTGGAAGAGGCAAAGAAGAATCCTATCCTAAACTCTTCAGAGTGGACACAACCTTGCCAACATTTTGATTTCAAACTTCTAACCTTCAGATAAATGAGGTAATAATACATTTCTGCAGTTTAAAGCCTCTTCGCTGTTATGGCAGCACTAGAAAACTAAGTGATTCCTAGTGTGGTGGTGTTTCCATAATGCTGTTTCCAAGTGTCTGGAGTCATTCTGTACTGAAGGATTTGTAAAGAATAGAAGTTTACATTTTAAAATCAAAAAGATAGACTTCTGTCTCAGCTCTACTACTTAGAACCTTGGCTCTGCACAAGTTGTTTATCCAGTTCAAATTTCAATTTCTTCATTTGGAAAATGGTAATAAAAATTGTATCTTCTTCATAGGATTTTGGCATGAAGAAATAAGATAATGGGTATAAAGCACATGTGACAGTACCTAGCATATTGTAAGAGCTCTATAATTCTTACATATATATCTACATATATATGAATGACCCTATGAGAGAGACCCCAATGAACAGAGGTACATCTAGTGAAATGACACCTACAAAACATAACCATTTGATCTCTTTGTCCTCCCCTACAGAGCTGCTAGCATCTTTCATATAAGCACATTGCTCTCAACACTGACATGGTGAGGTCACATGGGGTCAAGCCAATAGCCAACATTTCCTCAGCACCTAAATGTTTACAATTCTCTGTCAATACAGAGACTCTCTTTAAAATCAGAAGTTACATAAAATATTATATATGAATTGGCTTGGAAGATAAGTTTTTTTTTGTTTTGTTTTGTTTTTACCATTTTTTCCCTTTGCAGTAATTTACCACCAATGAGTTCAGGGGAGTTGGGTGTTTTCCTGATCTGCATATCTGCCCCATAAGCACATTGCCTTGCAAATAGTTGGCTTGCAATAAGTTTTCAAGCAGATAAAAAAGATCTATGCAAAAATAGATAGGATCTACAGACTAGCCTTGCTCAGAGATGTTATGATATATATGAAGCAGAAAGAGACCTTCGGTGGCTATCAGTGCTCTTGCTGACATCAGTGGTTCTTAAGCTGACTGTTCCTAGTGATCACCTGGGGACCTTGTATAAAATAAAGACTCCTCAGCTTTCACACTCAAAAGAAATTATGATTTATAAGATCAGAGTTGGGACCCAGAATGCTGAAATTTTAACAGGTGGTGCTGTTGCAGGTGGTCTGGGACTCACATTTTAAGAAACACTGGCCTATAAAAAATAGGAGAGCAAGTAAAGCCTAATAGTTTTGTTTTAAGAGTAGTTTTGAGACACATCTGAAGATATTAATTAACATCTACAGTCACTCATATTGTTTTCAAGTTCTTAGATCAAAATTCCATATAAAAAATATCTCACGTACCATTTTCTCATTGCTGTCTCCTATTCCACTGAACTAGAATGTTTGAAAAAAAAATCCTTGAACTGTTATCCACATAGTTACTTTACTAAAAATGTAATTTTGGAAATAAGCCTTTGAGTTCAGGTTTTTACTTAACAGCTCCAGGGCAACCTCGGAATCTGCTCTAGCTCCTGAAGCCTGATTTCATGGGTGGCTCTCAATCCTTGCTGCATTAGAATTATGTGTGGAATTTTAAAATATCTATACCTCAGACCAATTAAATCATAATTTTTGGTTGTACTCACAGGGTATAGGGATTCCTAAATTAATTCTAATGTACACCCAAAGTTGAGAACCACTACTTCAACTGAACAGGTTTATCAAAATCCATCTGACCAGGGTCTCTGCCTGCTAATAAGAAAACGCCTTTATTTCTGAACACTCTGAACCTCTGGAACTGAGGTATAGCCTCAAGATTCATCATAGAATATTTATATATGCATGAGCCTATAGATAATGAGGTTCCCCTATATTTTGCATTCCAATTTTCAGAAATAAAGTATTAGGGAAAAATTTTGTCTAGTACAGCAAAGCTCTAAGACGAAGAAAACACTATAATCTATTAGTTATCAGCTTAGTATCCCAAGAAGAATGGGAGCATATGGAGAAAAAGAGAAATTTCAGTAGAACTCTAGCCTGCCTGAGACCTCACCTCTAGAAAATAAAGTTAACAAATAGGAAGATTCCTTAGAAAAAAGTCATATTCTATATATTTAGGTTTAGATACAGAGCATGTTATTTTGGTTTAGAATAAATTGTTCTTATTAACAGAATCAAGATTACTTTACACTAATCAGTGGTACCCAGAGTCATAAATTATTTTTGTTTCTAATTTTTTACTAAATAGTGTTATCCTCTGAGAGATTAAATAGTTGAGCCCATCATGGTTGAAAACCTATCCCTGCCCTCTCTACTCCAACACACACACAGCCATGCATATTTGCCCTCAGAGAATCTGAATAGGAAATAAGTTAGTGATAAATAAACTACACTGAATCTAACACTTCAAGGTAAGAAGAACGAGAAGAGAATTGATTTTGCTCCCACAAATGAAAGTAAATCAGATGTGGGCATGGCTGTGTGTCAGGAAGAACTATTGCAAATCTCATCCCCAGTAAACTCAATCTAGTGAACTCTAGTCAAAACAAGTGGTTATGAGTAAGAAGATTTGAAATAAAGTGTCTTTAACTCCTTCATCTATTGTAGAAGTTGTTCTTTGCACATAATTTTACTCTTTACCCAAAACACACATATATATTTATTTATTAGTTGTAATAAATAGGCAGAAAGGAGAAAAATCATAGATGTTTGTTATATATGGTGAGAAAGAGATTGCCTAGTGTTTTCACTCATTTCATGTAGTTACAAGGAAAAGAAACCTACTTAATTTATCTCAGAAAATACTAGACCTGGATGACTGCATAGGAACATTCTGAAAACAGAAGTTACAAGTACAATTCCTCAAGAAGTTCTTTCTATCTATAATATGTATTTTAAGCCAACCTATGTCTATTTGACATCATAAACATATCAGAGATTTAGTTGGGAGTACTTATATATTTCTGTATGAAGTATTTTGGCATAATGAAAGTTTATATTTTAATATCTCTGCACACATTTGCTTAAGATATTTTTCTGAGTGCTGGTGATGTTTTAACTCATAATCATCTGTTAAGTTTTGGAATACTGCTACAAAGAACTTCCTGAAAAAGGTTTAATGGCAACCATTTTAGCCTTATAAAAAAGATATTGCAAACTATGATTTCCTCATCAACATATATCCTTGCACCATGCTACATATATTTAGTTTATGGGATTTTGTTACTGTTGGACCATTTCTCAGAGTCACAAGGTGTCGTACAGCTATTGGGAATCGAAAACAATCACAGGAGCAAGTAATCAATTTCTGATAGGCCAGATGTACCAAAGAAAGTACAGTCTATAAAATTTAATCTTTGACATCTCATTTAAAGGAACTTTATGGAAGAGAGACAATTTAGCATTCATTCCTAGCCAAGCAGAGCTCACAGTGTTGCAGCACCAAACTAAGGTCTCAAAGGACAAACTTGTCACATTGGAAATGTTCTAGGACCACTCTACAAATTCTAAAAGCTACCAACCATCAAGGAAAAAAAATGAACCAATTTTCTAAAGGTGACGAATTCCATAAGTTACACCAATTTTTTGGGCAGCTATGTCTCAAACAAATGGTAAATTTGACCTTTTAGGTGTTATAAATACTTGAAATTCTGAAATGAATTGAAACACTTTTTTAGAAGGGAGACTTATGTTTTAAAAATCTGCACATTTGAATACATTTTTCCAAATATTCCAGTAGTGCCTAAAATTATGGTTTATTATTATCCCCTAACAAGTTCATGAGTATTTAAAAAACTTATAATGAGGATAACCAATTGATGAAATATACTTAAATAAAGATCACCTTGTAGAATAGTTTGGTAATCTGTTAATAGGACTAAATGTAATTGAGTTAAGTAGCTTCTACAAAATACATAATCTCATATGTCCACTGAAAATTACTTTGAGCTGATGGTTTTGTGATGGAAATGTAAAGAAACCACAATAAGTTTTTTCTTAGATAAGCTGGCTCTACTGATACAAGTAAAAGAACAATTATTAATCAAGTAGACATTATATACACATATTAGCCAAGTGATCACCTACATCGCATTTTAGGCAATTAATAGATTTGGAAACTCTATAGTAATGATTAAATTAAAATTCCATTGCTTTCAGTTCTCTTTAAATAAAAAGACTAGAGGAAAAAAATACTAAGGAAGAAAATGTTAACCAAAACTTTGTTTTTGTTTTATTTTGCTTTTTTCTAAAATTTTGTTTAAGATTTACAAGGCAAATCAAATTACCTTAGAAGTTAAAATCAAATAGATTATGAGCATCCTAAATTTCCAATGTATTTTTTATTACTTAAACAAATCACTTATATATAACCTTAGCCATTTACCAATTGATGTTTTACAGTTTAATTTATTCATATGATATATGTTTTCTTATCTAATAAAAATGTAAGCAATCTTATTATTTATTGGAAGAGACTTGCTGTTTCCAGTATGCACTTGATTTTACATTTTAGTCAGATTTGCAAATAGCAAATTGATTTAAAAATATGTATTTATATTCTATATACAGGTATACTTTGTTTTTTTGCATATTGCTTTATTGTGCTTCTCCAACTTTATCTCCTTTACAAATTGGAGGTTTGTGAACCTTTCCTCTAGAAAGCTATTAGCACCATTTTTCCAACAACATGTGCTTACTTCATGTCTCTGTGTCATATTTTGTTAATTCTTGCTATATGTCAAATTGTTTCATTATTATATCTGTTGTGGTGATCTGGGTTGGTGATCTTTGATGTTACTATTGTCATTGTTTTGGGGCACCATGAACAACACCCTTATGTGATGGTAAACTTAACACTGTGTGTGTTCTGATTGCTCTACCGACTGGTCCTTCCTCCTTCTCTCTTCCTCCCAATTCTCTGAGGCACAACAATATTGAAATTAGGCCAGTCAATAACACTAAAATGGCCTCTAAAAATTTAAGTGAAAGGAAGAGTCCCATGTCTATCTCTTTAAGTGAAAGCTAGAGGACAGGTGAGGTGTATCACCCCTGTATTCCCAGATACTCAGGAGGCCAAGGCAGGTGAATCTCTTAAGCCCGGGAGTTCGAAGCTACAGTGAACTATGATCCTGTTACTGCACTCCAGCCTGGGTGACAGAGAGAAACCTTATCTCTCTCTGGAAAAACAAAAACAAAAACGCAAACAAAAACAAAAACAAAAAACCACCAACTGGAAATAATTAAGCTTAATGAAGGCACATTGAAGGACGAAATAGGCCAAAGCTAGGCCTCTTGTGCCAAACAGCCAAGTTGTGAATACCAAGAAAAAGTTTTTGAAGGAAATTAAAATACTACTCAAGTGAACATCTGAATGATAAAAAAGCAAATAGCCTTATTGTTGATATGGAGAAAGTTTGAGAGGTCTGGATACAAAGCCAATCAAGTTGCACCATTCCCTTATCAAAGCCCTAACAAGTCTTTGATAATTCAGAACAAGGTCCTAACTCTCTTTTAATTTTGTGAAGATTGAGAGAGGTTAGGAAGCCATAGAAGAAAAGTTTGAAACTAGCAGAGATTGGTTCATGAGGTTTAAGAAGTCATCTTCATAACATAAAAAAAGTGCATTGTGAAGCAACAAGTACAGATGTAGAAGCTATAGCAAGTTACTCAAAAGATAATATCTAATTGATGAAGATGGCTACACTAGACAACAGGTTTTCAATATGGATGAAACAGACTTCTATTAAAAGAATATGCCCTCTAGGATCTCCCTGGCTGAAGAGAAGTCAATGTCTGGCTCCATAGCTTTGAAGCCAACTCTCTAGTTAGGGGCTATTATAGCTGGAGAGATAAAGTTGAAGCCAAGGCTCATTAACCATTCAGAAAATCCTAGGGCCCTTAAAAATTAGGCTAAATCTACTCTGCCTATGCTCTATAAATGGAATAACAAAGCCTAGTTTACAGAATGGTTTACTGAAAAGTTTAAACTTATTATTGAGACCTATTGTTTAGTAAAAATGATTCTTTTCAAGATATTACTGCCGATTGTCAATGCTCCTGGTCCCTCAAGAGTTCTGATATAGATTCACAAGGAGATTAATGTTGTCTTCATGCCTTACATAACACAACATCCATTCAGTAGCCCAAAGTTCAAAAAGTAATTTCAAGTCTCATTACTAAATAAAAATACTTTTTGTAAGGCTATAGCTGCCATACATAGTGCTTCCTCTGATGGATATGGGCAAAGTAAGTTGAAAACCTTCTGAAGAGTATTCACCATTCTAGACATCATTAAGAAAATTCATCATTCCCAGGATGGCAGAGTCCTTATAAAATGATGTACAAGACAGGGTCCCTGCCCTCTAGGCACTTACCACATAGTTGGAGAGTTAAAATGTGCAAATAACTACTCTGTAAGGGACTATGATATACTTGTCCCATGAGTGACATCAGTATTAAGGATGACTTTTGGCAAAGGTGCTGAGGGGAGGATTTGAGGAGGAGAAAAGAATTTTTCAAAGGACTGGCATTTAAAGTGGGTCTTTATGAATAATTTAAAATGCAAAAATAAAATTCTACATTTGTTGATTAAAAAATGAACATTCACAATTCACAGAAAGAAGTCAAATATCAATATCAACAGGACTGTGGAAGAAGCTGATTCCAGTCCTTATGGATGACTTTGAGGAATTCAAGATTTCACTGATGGAAGTAATTGCAGGTGTGGTATAAATAGCAAGAGAACTAGAATGAGAAGTGGAGTCTGCAGATGTGACTGAAATGCTGCAATCTCATGATGAAACTTTCATGGATGAGGAGTTGCTTCTTATGAATGAGCAAAGAAAATTAAAGATTTTAAGATGGAATCTACTCCTGGTGGAAATGCTATGAACATTGTTATAATGACAACAAAGGATTTAGAATATTACATAAATTTAGTTGATAAAACAGTGGCAGAGTTTGAGAGGATTGACTCTAATTTTGAAGAAATTATATTGTGGGCAAATTCTATCAAACATCACATACTATAGAGAAATCCTTTGGGAAAGGAAAAGTCAATCAATGCAACAAACTTCATATTTATCTTATTTTAAGAAATTGCCACAGCCACTCCAGCATTTAGCAACTGCCATCTTGATCAGTGAGCAGCCATCAAGATCAAGACAAGACCCTCCACTGGCGAAAAGATTATGACTCACTGAAGGATCAGATGATCACTACCATTTTTTAGCAATGATGTATTTTTACATTAAGATACATACATTTTTAGACCCTTTGCACACTTAATAAACTACAGTGTAGTGTAAAATAACTTTTAGATGTACAGTGAAACCAAAAAAATTTATGTGACTCCCTTTATTGCAATATTTGCTTTATTGCGGTGGTCTGAAAACCTACATGCAATATTTTCAAGGTATGACTATATTTTTCAACTTAGCACCTAAGAAAAATAGTTAACCACAGATTAAAATTAAAATTATCTAACTTCTGTAATACAAATTAAACATATATGCTCCATAGTATTGGTCCATGGATAAGATGCATGCTATTTTTAAGCAATTCACTTGCTGCCAAAAAATATCTCAGTGATGAATTATATCTGATGTCAATGCATCATTGAAATTTTCAATCATACAATTTTCTGCATTATTAACCAGCAAGCATCTAAAAGAAATAAATAATGTATTGCTACTTAAAGATTTGAGCATATATGTGCATACTAACTAGTTTGAATAAAATATATGAATGTTTTATTCTATGAATGTTTATTCATAGAATATGAATATTCTAATTATTCATAAAATATGTTTATTCTAATTATCACTTAGAGTTTGGGAGAGAAGTATTGAAGAGACATCTATATTTTTGCTCAATAGTCAAAATGGTTCATATCTCTTCCATCACCAGGGCCTTCCTCAAATGCATCCACTGTTAAGAGTTTCTGGTGAATTATATCAACAGTTTTCTAAACATATTAGAAACGAAACATATCGAGCAATAGCATTTTTTGGTCCTGTGAGTGATAAAACAATGAAATAAGATATGTACTCTTTCCCTGATTATTAATCAATTTTAGAGATAGAATTATATGCAAACTGTTTACCATCTAGAGATATTTTGTTTCCTTGTCATTTGTATGGAGTACTGGTTCCTATTGTTATTTACAGGTACAAATATGCAGATATTACACTGGAAAAGAGTTAGAACCTACATGACTGGATCAACTTAGAACCTTCCTCCATTTCTGTCTACTCTAGAAGAGCTCATTCCATTGCTTCCACTCTGGGGAGGCTTAAAGACAACCTCAAGTCTTTGGAACCACACTTATGAAATTACTCAAACTTTCTGGCTTTTAGAATCTTCTCTAAAATGGCTATGATAATAGCACCTATATCATAGAGATGCTATGAGCTGTAGATGAAATAATGTATTTATAATTCTTTAGCCAAATATTATTTTATTGTAATCAATATAAATATTATTTTGATTATAAAATTATTTGCCAGCATCAAAATACCAGGTGATGAAGAAAAACAAACAGATTAGAACATCATGTTAATATGTGACAATTACAATAAATGGGTCTCTGATTAAAAACTTTAGATTCAAAAGCAGCTACTTTAAACCACTTCATGTATGTTAGAGTAAAAAATAAAGAGCAGACCAAGTGCTGATATATGTGTATGTGTGTGTTTAGCCTGCATTTAGGTATAACAAGGGCATTCATTACAGATGTTAGTAATAACTTCATTTTTCAAGTTATATCATTCGTATGTTCTTAGCATTTTACATATAATATCTCAAAAACATTTTAACAAAAGTTTCTGGTAGGTATTATGAAAACAATCTTAGTCCTGAGGGAGTTGAGGCCTACCAAGTTTAACTTGTTTTATAAGATACATGCTTAGAAAGTGACCAAGACTGGATTCAAACTAGAGCTCTTGGTTCTTAAAGATATTTATTATTCAATAAACATGAAAACAGACAACAATAACATATCTATTAAAAGAAATTATAACAGAATAATGCTACTGGAACACAGAGGCAGGCATAATTAATATGAGTTGGTACTGAAATATTTTTTAAACCATAAAACAAAATTTTGGGTTACTTTCTTAATGTAAAATATTTAATTCATATTAAATATATTGCTATTTTAGATTTTAGTGTAAAATATTTTAATTCATAATGAAATACATATTCCTACTTTATCATATATAATACCTATACATAATAACCCATATAAAACCATTAATAAATATTAACAAATATTAATATTTATATAAAACCATTAATAGATCTTAATACATTAATACTTTTATAGCTATAGAGTGTCAGTAAATATATCTCTTTGATAAAAGTTTTCAGATTAATATAACTGCCATGATTTCTTAATGTTAAAATTTTCCCAGCTGGGCATGGTGGCTCATGACAATAATCCTAGCACTCTGAGAGGCTGAGGTGGGAGGATCACTCAACGTCAAGTGTTCAAAACCAGCATGAGCAAGAGCGAGACCCCCACCTCTACTGAAAAATAGAAAGAAATGAATGGCCAACTAAAAATATATAGAAAAAATATTAGCTGGGCATAGTGATGCATGCCTGTAGTCCCAAACTACTCGGGAGGCTGAGGCAGTAGGATTGCTTGAGCCCAGGAGTTTGAGGGTGCTGTGAGCTAGGCTGATACCACAGCACTCTAGCCTGGGCAACAAAGTGAGACTCTGTCTCAAAAAAAAAAAAAAATTTCCTTATTGACTTTAAATCATTAAAAATAAAAAAAAAATAAAAAAAAAAACACATTAGAGATTCAGCTAAAGTTCCACTTCTTCCTTATCTCCACAGTGATCACCACTTCTTTGAAGTTAAATGTATGAAGTAGATCTACGTGTGTTTAGGACAAATCCCAGATCCTGATTCAATATTTTTAGACTCATATTCCATATAAAATTATCTTACATATCACATCTTTCATTATTAGCAACAACGGCTAAAATAAAATGTGCCGTGTAAAGATCCCCCAAACAATTATTTCATGGCTACTCTGAGCTGCCCTCTGAGATCAGATTGTTAACTTGCTAATCATAATTTCTGGGGAGTTATGAACCAGCTTAAACATCTACAGTGTTTATGAATTTAACATAGTGACTCACAAATCTGTCTGCAAAAAAGAATGTTCAGAGGAGTTTTTAAGAAATACTGATGCCTTCCCACTCAACGCTTATAGGCAGATCAATTAAATTAGGAGGTCTAATAAAATGTGTCTGTCAGAAAACTACAGCAAATATCATTCCTGATGGGGAAATTTAAAATCTTTCTTTTTATAATTGAGAAAAACACAAGGTTACTCTCCTTTTCCACTTTCTTCAGAACTGTAAAGTTGATTCTAGCCAAAGTAGTTAGACAAAAAAATAGAAAGAAAAGCTGTAAGGTTGAACACTACAATTATTTGAACACCATAGTTTTAGGCTGTCAGTACCAATTTGATGGCGAGTAGATGTGTAGCCCATTTTCCAGGTCTTGTGTCCTCTCGCTTTGTATTACAGGCTTAAGCTTAATCCACGATAGCATAAACGGTGCTAGTTCACTATGGTGTTCAAATAATTGTAGTGTTCAACAGGGATCTGAGGGGGGGGAGACCCACATCTTAAGGATGTAATGAGCATTGTAGGGTGGAAAGGATTACCTCTATCCCTTTTTAGGGAGAGGCAAAGAAACACACTGTAACCAAAATGTCAAAAAAAAAAAAATTGTTAATGGGAGGTGAACAGGTGGAAAGGGGGAGAAGGGGAAGGCTACGCATTTTCATGGTGGGTGCAGGGCGCACCACTTGAAGACTGGACACGTTTGAAGCTCTGGCAGAGCGGAATGGGGAGGGGGGCAGGGGCAAGATATGAAACCCTAACAATATTTGTACCCACAGAATTTGGGAAAAAATAAATAAATTAAATAAAATAGACATTAAAAAAATCTGTCTTTAGACAGATAAGGGGAATTCAGAAAGCCTCGCTCTGATTACATACTGGTAGCAATAATATACCAAAGTTACATATTTTGGAGTGATATTTACTGAACTCCTTCAATGGCTAGGCTTTGTTTAATGAGAAGTTTAAGCATAATTGTTAATAATGAGTAAATCAAGTAAATGTAAAGAGTATAAGAGTTTATAAATAAATAAAAATAATTAAAAAAAAGCTGTAAGGTATGGGAAAAAAGAAACAAATTTTAACTTTCACTGAGGTTAACAAAAACTTTTTCAAAATTACGCATTTTTAATTGGAATGGAAACTGTCTTATCTTTTCTTATCTCATAGATTAAAATTGAAAACAAGAAGCAAAATTTGTGATAATGGGCTTACATCAGGAGAAAATATGCTAAATTATAGATTTCCATATAAGGTATCAGAGAGGTGCATACTAGATTTTAGAATTATTTGTTTTAAATGGCATACATAATATAAAACATTTATTCTTTAATGGCATAAAACACAGGATTATTAAAAAACCACATTTATGTAACATCTTGTTGACTTCCTGTTGATGCTGAACAAATTACATGTTACTGTACATACTTAAAGGGAATTATATCTAAAAAAGAAAATAATAATCCTCAAGGATCTCTCCAAGAATATTTTATATCTGAGATAAAATTTCTGAAATTTCAGATGGTTGTACATCAGGTAGGGTTGAATTTAAATTCAGCAATGACTTCCAGCAACTTTTCTGACTTTTAAATGGCACTTGCAAAATGAGGAAGGAAGGTTTCTATGATTTGGAATGATTTTTAGATGCCTTTGATACTTTTGGTTTTTCTCCAGGGTAAAAGGAAGACATAGTTTGGTTGTAATATGTGCTTAACAGCTTCATAGCAGGGGCCCTTTGAAGAATGACTCAGCTGGGTCAGTAGGAATTAAAGAGGTGAGACAAGTAGACCTAGTCTTCCTTCTGAAAGAATAAATGTAAGGAAATGGTTGTGCCTTTTCCACGCCTTAAGGCATACGAATAAGGTCTCTACAGAGTTTTTCAGAAGCAACATTTAGTTAATTTTCTACTTGTGTTCAGAGACATGGATATCGACTTAATAGTTTAAAGTGTGTGCTTTTCTTTATCAATAAATTAATTTGAGAGCTTTGCACATACTATGGTATAAAAGTAGGATAAATTTCCTGGCTATTGGTTTAACAAAATATCTTATTTATTTATCTATTTATTTATTTACCTCTCCTATCTCTTGCCTCTCAGATTTGGAATCCTGATGCAAAGATTGCAAAGTTAATTTGCTAAGTAAGGTACCATAATTAACGCTGTGAATCATTTGTAGTTATACATGATACTTTTAATCTTAAAAACCAGTGTAAACCAGGAGCCCAGTGCCTATCCAATATCATAAACCCATTAGACTGCACCTCAATTTTTACAGATTACATTGAATTATCTGAAAAATTTGAAATCATAGTCAATCAATTTATGGTGCTTTTTCATATATTTCTGTCTTAAAGCCAATGTTTTAAATATAAAATATCACATTGCTTTCAAGTGTTTTCTCTAGCATCTTTGAAGTAATGGACAGGAATATTACCATTTAAAATGTAAATATTACATATAATGCAGTAGTAATGTATATTAGAAAGTATTCGTAGTGCCTAAATCTAAGTGCCATGAGGGCAGGTTTCTTTTGTGTTCCATTTATAGCTGTAACTTCAGAGTCTAAGGATCACCTGATCCCTAACATTTTTTATTTGTTGGATTATTGAACTTACATTATTTGTACCAAATCCATATGACTATGTTTTATTTCAGCATGAAATAAGAATTTTTAAAAAAATCAATGAAAAGAAAAAAGATCTCATATCTTTATTCGTAATAGGTTTAAGAAATGGACTTTTAATAGTATCACTTCTTTTGGTGTTATGAATAGATACAGTGAACATTTATTTATTTTTTTTTGCTTTCCTATGTCTTTGAGCTAAAATATTAATAATTACCTTTGAGTAAAATAATTAAAATTTGTTTCACACAGGCTGTTACAGTTTCTCATTGTTACTTTTAAAAATAATATCCTATAAGCAACTTTTTAAATGTTTTTTTTCCTTGCATTTTCATAAACTCAGAAAATGTGTACTTCCCCAGTTTTGTTCTTAACTGATGTTGTTAAAGAGCCAGCTAAGGATTAAAAAAATCTCCTTATTAAAAATAAGAAGTTGCAAAAATTAATTAAATTTCTCTTTAAGGCTCCAGGAGGGCAATGAATAAAATAAAAGTTCATCACCACTGGCCTCCCAAATGGTTAGACTTTCACATAAGCAATCTAATAAATTAGGAATCATATTCTTTATAATGATATGTTATATTTATATTTCAAAAACTTTTCTTATAATAATATTTTATTTAAAATGAAGAATGGATACAAAATGAGTTTAAAGGTTTGCTATTCATTGTTTGTCCTAAGTTTTCAATTTTATTGTTTTATTGTCAAAATTTGAAGCAAAGTCCTAAAAAAAATAATACTGTTCAGAATTGTGATATGATCCTTCAGCTAATTAAAAATATAGCAACCCAAACATCTCATGCTGCAGTCTTGGCAGTTAGTCTCATAAGAAAATGAAGAAGTTAGAATGTAAATTAGTATGATGTATTGCCACCATAGCCATGAACAGTCAATTTACAAGTTTAACCAGAGTTTGAATTTGAGAGCACTGCTTTCCACAGAGTGAATGTAGTTCATGCCAAATTGATTTTATTTGTAATCTAGCTCAGTGATATACAAGGGAACCCATAGTGACCCAGCTGCAAATGATGCTGTCAGGGGAATTTCCTCTGTGATGTATTTTGTCTTCCCAAGTTGGAGTTTCAGGCCTTGGAGGAAATTTCCACACACCCCCACCCCCCTGGATCTAATCTTATCTGTCTATCATGTAACCATCCAGGGAAAGCTGAAGCTAACAGCTACCCTCCTGAGTTTATTATTGCTTCTATTCAAAAACTAAACTATAGCCCTTAAAAAGCACCTAATTTTCATTTGATGAAAAGCTTTTGGATGAAATAAATGTGTTTCAAAATATTACTTCCAAATAAAAGTAAAAGCAATTCCAGAATTTCTATAAATATACATTTTACAGACATTCTAAAGAAAAGGATATTTAGCATAAATTTTTACCGAATCCTTTTATTGGATGAATACTCTAAATGTATGTATTCTTAGAATTTAGCCTAAGTACCCCAAAATCTAATTTAGTTCAATTTGGAGAATTTTCTCTAGGCAATACAAAAAAGATGAATAATGTCTTCAATTCTAGCTTTATATTTGGATGGCAGGAGGTATCTCTAAGTAAATATGACTAAGAAACATTTACCGAATATTTATGTATCCCACTATACATACACCTATGAAAAAAATACTTTCAGGTAAAAGGACAGAGTGATGTATAAAGGATGGATGCCAGCATTTTTATGTTCTATTAAACTTTATTACACCATTGAAAAGCAATATTGTTTACATTCTGGAATGGAAATGATTTTATAATGCTGTATAATATATAATAAGAAACATACAACTTCCAAGTTATTTTTTCTAGCTAAGACTCTTCAGTTATCAGTCAATAAAATTGTCTTGTCAATTTTTCATATTTATAAATTCAAAAAAGAAACACAAAAAATTAAATTGTCAATATGTTTTGGTGGGTGATGATTTTATGTAAGTGGATAATGTGTAATAAGTAGTTCTTAAAGGTGGAAAATTATGTTTCAGTTTAACTGATTAGCTAGAGAGAACTTATTTCATTTATAACTAAAAAATATAGGATAGGTAATCTGGTTAACCCATTATTTGTATTAAAATGGGGTAGCCTTATGAAATATATGATCTTGTGTGGCTCAAAATGGTGTGATTGTACACTTGAATCAGTGCTGTTACTATGGTAACAGCTTGAATCTGGGGGTGCTAAATCTGAAAGTAATGGGTAAACAGTGGGAAAGGATGCTCTAAAATCCTTTTCATTTATTTGTATTTCGGAGTCCAGTATTCTTATATCTGTGAAATTATTTATGTTAGACTATAAAACAATTTACATAGCAGAAAAGTCTAGTGCCTGATGTGAAAGGGTAATTGATAATCTCAAAAGAAAAGGGTACTGATGCTAATTATAAAAAGAGACATGTTAAGCCAAATAACCACACTAATCCACATTCTACCTGATAATATAATTCCAAAAAAGAAAGCCAAAATTAATAAAGTACCAATGATTTTTCCAACTTTTCGTAAAATAAAAAAGTAGTGAAGACAAAAACATAGTCATTATGGGCAAAATACTAAAATAGACAGTTGTGTGTGTACATGTTTATGATCTTTGTAAAGTAGTTCCTAAATATATTTAATCCCTCAAGACCAAGAGCCCAAGAGTACATATCATTTCAATAACTCCAAGGCAGTGTTGAGCCAAGGTTTAACAGCTCCAAAAAAAGTTTGAAGAGAGAACCAGGCTTTAATGAGAATTTGTAGGACTACAAGAAGACACGGTGAAGTGATTAGCCAAATTATTTGCTCGTCTTGAAGTAATAGTTTTCTCGATATAATTTAAAATAAATATGAGTCTGGGTGCTCTGGAATTTAAAGCTAACCCCTGTCATTTATATATCAGTTATTTTTCCATTTTTCATTTTCAATGTTTTAAAATATATGTGCTTATCTTCCACTGCTCACAAAAATAAAAAAAAAAAATAAAAAAAAATAAAATATATGTGTTGAAAAGAGTCTTGATTTAATTACATATTTAGTTTAAAATGAAATATTTCTTATGTAATTATATATAAAATATCACCCCTATTTCTCTATTTTCTCTTTGTCCTAATAGTTCTAATAATTATATCTCTATATATCTGTATCTCATTCATTTGTTGATTTATTTTCTTCGCTCCAAGATTGTCAACCCCATCCCTTGAAAGGATAGATTTTGTTTGTTTTATTCACAGCTTTATTGCAAACAACTTTTATAATAAATAAAGGAATAATCTTGAAAATTAAATGTTAAGCATATAGGACCAATAAAAAGCCTTTGATTCTTGGGCTTACAGCAGTACAATGTACTAGACTAGCAGCTGTCCTATTCCTAGACAAGTTTAATATTTGCATGTGCTTCAAGAGGAAGGAAAGAAAACAAACTTAAGTTTGAGTGTTTGACTTTCATGTGGCCCGGAGATCATTGGAATCTTGATGGAGATCATTAGAATCTTGATAGAGATCATTTGAAAAAAACCTTTACTTTTACCACAGTGTAACACTTCCACATCCAAATCATGCTATAAGAAACAAGTGATATTACTAAGAAAAATATTTGTTCATTTTGTAACTATTCCACTGGAAAGATGAGGGTTTAGAATATGCAAAATTTTGCTAGCTTCGGTCACCCATGAATTGGCAGGATAAAAACAAAACCCAATAGGAAGGAAATAAAAGAAAAGGGAAAAGAGAAATAATGAAAAGAATCATTCAACGTACTTCATAATGGTATAGAACAAGTAGTAAAATCAATATCTAGATCACACAATATTAGAATAATTGCATACTCATCTGGATATCAAATAAGTTCATATTTGACTAAATGTGTAAGACATATATAGTGTCCTTTCTAGTGGTAGATTTTGTTTCTCACTATCCCATACATCCTGAAGCTTGTCAGTAGGAATCCTATAAGAAAAACTGAGAAAATGCAATCCCAATGGTGATTAAATTTCTATGAACAGAAAGAATGAGAGCACAAGGACATGCAAGTTTGGGGGTTAAATGAAATGTGAATGCATTTTTTTCCTCCCTGGTTGGTAAGGTTGCATCCAGTAAAGCTTTCCTTTTAAGTAGTAAAATTAAAGGTCATGTTCATAAGTTTTTAACACTTTGGGGTATTTGAGAGTGATGATTAACTTTACCTAAACATACCCAACAAAAGAACAAATATGCACACACAAACACTATCTCTCTCACTTTTCTCTCTCTCTCTCTCCACACCCACCTCAGCTTAGTTTAATAAGAATTGATTTTCAGAATAAGCAGTTCAATGACTTTCATGCTCTAGCATTGTTTTTGTGTATTGTAAATATAGATATATAAAGACAGGTTATCACACTGAAAGTTAAGTGAAATTCGCTTGAATACCAGTAAGTTTAAAGAGTTGCATAAATAATACACTTATGGTTAATAATGGGAAAATATTTATCCCCTAATGGCAAGAGACTGATCTGTTTTATTTTATTTTACTTTTTAAAAATTAGAATAGTTTTCTGCCATCCATGAAAAATACTTCCTTAAATTGATTTGTAAGCTTATAGAGCTAAAAGACTTTTGGCTTTTCTCATTAAGCATCTAATGTCTGACCAGAGAAATATCAAACTCCTGTTTTTAGAGTTCTGGACCATAAAAGATACCCAAGAATTATTAGATATTTTTCAATTATTTCCTGCAGTAACCTAGTTGCCTCAAGAATGATCTAGTTATTATTTCTGCCAGTTCTCCTTTCTCTCTGTTTCATTTACTTTAAAAAAACAAACAGATCTTGTGAGATAATCAGGAGGCTTTTGCTATTTCTGTCTACATTTCTAATATAGTAACAAAAAACGGGTGTGTCTATTAAATCATGAATTCTGTATATACATATTCTTAATTTATATATTTCAAAAGATAAGAGTCATACATTTATAAATCGCTTGATTAAGGCTGTTTTAAAATTTGTTCTTTTAAAAATCACAAATGCAAAGATGTACTTTGTATTGCACTTAATAGTTTGGAATATCAAAGAACTAACAAAATTCCCTAGAAGGACTATTCAAGAAAGCAGGATGAAGCACAGCTCAGCCAAAACCACTACCTGTCTTTGTAAAGGAATCAGACAACTAGAGTCAGACATAAAGTCAATTAGGACACTACCTCATTTGTACTTCTACATTGAATCCGATTCTGTGGGAACACCTAAAATTGATGAATCAAAAATCTTTATGGTCTCTGTATTTGTTCTACCCTCCTCGGGATCTTCTTTGAGCATATAACATCAACAAATCCTTGCAATTATTAATGAAGTCATGTAAAAATTTTTATGATGAAGAGATACCTTTTAAAAACATATATAAATACATACTTATAGTTATCCTATGTGTCTAGATTTATATAAACAAACTTTATATATATATACACACACACACACACAATGTTCAAGCAAAGTTTATAAGTTGAAATTCTAACTCTATCCCTTTTTACCTCTAATTAACGAACTGATTCAAATGTAAATCCATTTATAATCAAATCTGATCATTCTCTTGTTAACGTCATTTTAACAGAATATAAAGAAAATATTTTAAAGAAAATCATGAAAATTCAAATCTAGGTTAAAAGTGTAATTCAACATAATTTTAAATTAAATGAGAATATAAAATATTATCTTTTCATCATAACTAAGAGGAAATTCTACTTTTGAAAATTAATAGAATTTTCATTTGAATATTCAGAATGCTCATAATACAGAGGTATCAAAAAGAGATGAATTTCATATACAAGAATAGAGTGCTGGCCTTTTCTCATATGAGTTTTATGGCCTTAGTTCTTCCTTCAGTGAAACAGTGAACTTTAGGAAAAGAAAAGAAAATCATACATACTCCAGGAAAAATAACTTATTTCCATATAATAATAGAAATTCAATAATTTTTGTTTTATTTTGTACATTTTCAAAATTTTTCAATGAGAAGTCATCTTCTGCCCTCCTACAATTGAGATTTGGTGTTTCAAAATTCCCTTTAGGAATTTTTGCTCATGTCATTGACTCTTCAAAGACTGTCTACAATGGGTATTGTTTTTAATAATTTTCTTGAGTCTTCATATATATAAGGCGTGCAATTTGACAAGTATAATATATGTAAACACTGTAAAGCTATCAACACAATCACAATAAAGAACATATCCATCGCCTCAGAAGTTTCCTCATGCCCCTGTTAAACCTCCTTCTACTCCTGCTCCTCTCTGCTCTTCCCATTCCCTACATTCACTAATGTCCTGTCACTATAGATTAGTGTGTGATTTCAAGAATTATGTATTTATGGTATTATAGAGCATGGACTATTACTTTTGTCTGATTTTATTTACTTAGCCCGATTATTTTGAGAAGTATTCATGTTGTTGGGTACATCAACATTTCATTTCCTTTTATTATTAAATAATATTCCAATGCATTGATATACCATAATTTATTTTTATCTATTCATCTCTTAATGGACACTTTGGTTGTTGTTAGTCTAGTGCTATTACAAATAAAACTAACATGAACATTTATGTACCAATCTTTCTGTGAACATATGATTTTGTTTCTTTTAGATAAATATTTAGGATGAATTGGCATGATCATATGATGGGCATATGTTTCATGATTTTAAAAAACTGTCAAGCTGATTTCCAAAAACTGTTGCATCATTTTATTAGCTTTAGATATTCAAATATGTGTGTAATGATATATCATTATGGTTTTAATTTGCATTTCTCTAATGATGTTGAGCACCTTTTCATATTTTTATTTTTTATCAATACACTTTCTGGGGTTGAGTGACTTTCAGATTTTTTATAATTGGGCCATTTTAATATTGTGTTTTGAGAGCTCTTTGTATATTCTGAATATACGTCTCTTAGTAGATGTGTTATTGGAAAATAATTTCTCCCAGACTCTGGTTTGACTTTAATCCTCTTTATTGTATTGTGAGAATACAATTAAAAAGTAGCCTCTCTTTTAACTATTCTCTGAGGAGTACTTGACACACACAATGTGTTATTAATGATGCTTCCACTAAGCCATACATATTAATATAACTATATTATAGGGAGAAGCCAAAGTATGTATAATATGCATCAGTGACCTAGCCCAATGAAAAATTGATGACTCTCAAAATTTAAGAACCTCCATATTTTTACTATTAGCACAGTTAATTGGCAGCAAAGTAAAATTGGGAAGTAATGATCCTTGATGTAAGACAGACCTTTGTGCATTGTCAGCTCTCCTAATCATGTATAACTCTGTACTTTCCTCTCATATGTAGAAGGGAAAATGGTGCCTGTTTTATGGATTGTTCAGATGATTGATAATGTAATCTATGAATAAATACTCAGCACATATTAGGTTAGATGCTTCCTTATTATCAATAGCATAATGATGATAGAATTAAAATTTTAAACCTCACTAAACAAGCAAAAACAAAGAAAGAATTTATACAAGATAATAAAGGTCGGACAGATGTAAATTGTTAAGTATTTTGAATAGTTAATTGTGGAAATTAGCCATGATCTGGATATACCAAATTAGGATAGGACAAAGACATTCTAACTCTCTTTCCCAAGAAAGAAGCTTGATAAATTCATAGCAGGAACAGTTACCCTGGTTCATATTATGACTACTTGAGATCCTTCCAAGACTCCAAAAATTCTGAGATGATATATTATCCGTAATAATGTAGGTCATAAAAAACAATTCTGATAGATTTGATAGGGATATATTAGGGACTACATAGATAAGGTTTTTAATATATTAAATATATTGAGTCAATACTGTTCACTATTTTTTCAAGAGAATGTGGTATGAATGATCAATTTTATTTATTGTGAGAGAACAACTCTAAAGTTTCAAAACATTATTTATATATGAGGAAGCAAAGTACTGCATAGTCAAACTTTTATGGCATTCATAATGTCTTAATATAAAATTAGAGAAAGATTAACCAGTGAGTAAAGGTCACATAATTTTATCCCTTTATTTATTGAATGATTTATTGAATAATTTATTAAATTGGGAAAAAACTCATCATGTTTAGACTGAGAGAATACACATCTTAGAGAAATGTGCCATATACTTTGATATTGCACAAAGACAGCTCAGGTCTCTCTCTGGTCTTTGAAATGGGCAGGTCACTTTGACAAACTTAGATGATATGCACTTAATGTGACTATAAATACTTAGTGAAGAATTCCAAAATAAAAATAATATTGCCCATTATTAACTGAATCTGGAAAAAGATATACCTATAATGGCTTTACACAAATAGAGGGCAAAAGAAGAAAGATGATATATCTCTAAACACATTTGATTAAAATGTATGATTAAGTTTATAGGATTTCAAAAATATTCTAGAATTGTGAGATAGGTTACTGAGCTTAACATCTAGTTTGGCAAGAAAAAACAAAACAAAAAGATATATGGAAATAAAATAAAAACTCAATAATAAAACTATATAGTAGTGTGCTTAAATCTATGGATGACAATATGCACTTAACAGATACTACATGGGATTTTTGCTGGTTATTCTGAGGATGAGAAAAACATTAGAGGAAGGCTTGGAGGCCTCATGTGCTGTATAGCTTATAGAGAGGACATTCTTTTAGACTGCACAGATGACCTTCACAGATCCTTACAAGTTAAAAACAAAAGAACAGAAAACAAGAGACAATAAGATTGGTGCGGTGTAGCACATCACATGGAACACCATCAAAAATATTCATTTCCCAGTGTTATACAGAATACACAGTGGTTGGTCTGGCTGGCACAGGGGATCTTCCAAACTATGATTTTGTTTGCCTTTGCTGTTTATCTTGCAACTCATCTGAACCTAAACTTGTTCTCTGTCTCGGAGAAGCTACAGTTGCAAGAACTTAATCTTAAATAAAGCACACCTTAACTCTTGCTTAGTTACATAGAGCTAATATGAAAATATTGTGTCACGCTCAAAAAGATGAGTAAGTCAAGAAAAGAAGTGGGAGTATTATGAAAAATAATGTCAGAAAAAAGGAACCAAATCCCATATTGGAAATGAGTAGTTCTTTTGACTTGCATTCACTACAGAATATAGAGAAGGTGATTGAAAAATGCATTATTGACACTCTCAACAAATTCAAAATACAACTGTAAATTAAAAGCTTTTCTTATGTCTACTGGGTACTAGGCCATCAATTCTAGTTAATTCAGAGCATCAATCTGTCGGGAAAAGATTAGGATATATTTTAGAGGGAATGGTGAGTGAAAAAAGTAGGCAAATTTTAGCTTCTAACATATGAATGATCTTAATAGATGAGTCAGTAGCTTTGTGAACAAGGTCAGCATATTGGGAAAAAATTTTCCGCTCTTCCCACCTAATTTAACATAAACCCAATTTGAGCCTATAGGATTCAGATCTAGTGATCTCCCTTCATGTTACTATAGCTTCTACATTTGACCAATAGAGAAATAAACTAATAGAACAGAACAGAGAACCCAGTTATAAAGCTGTCTACCTGCAACAAACCTATCTTTGACAAAACAGACAACATACACTGGGGAAAAGAAGCCCTATTCAATAAATGGTGCTGAGAAAGTTGAATAACCACATGCAGAAGAATGACACAGGACCCATATGTCTCACCACTCACAAAAATTAAATCAATATGGATAAAGGACTTAAATCTAAAGCATGAAACCATAAAAAATCTATATGAAAATGTAGGAAAAACTCTTCTAAATATCAGCCTAGGCAAAGAATTTATGACTAAAACCCCAAAGGCAAGTACAGCAACAAAAAAATAAATAAATGGGACTTGGTTAAATTAAAAAGCCCCTGCCCAGCAAAGAAAATGATCAATGGAGCAAATAGACAACCTACATAATGAGAGAAAATATATGCAAACTACATATCCGATAAAGGGCTAATATCCAGAATCTACAAAAACTCAAGCAAATCAGCAAGAAAAAAACCAAACAACCCGATTAAAAAGTGGGCAAAAGGCATGAACAGAAGCTTTTCAAAAGAAGATAGGCAAATGGCCAACAAACATGAAAAAATGCTCAATGTCACTAATCACCACGAAATTGAAAATTCAAACCACAATGAGATATCACCTTGTCCCTGTTAGAATGGCTTTTATTAAAATATCCCAAAACAATAGATACTGGTGTGGATGCAGAGAGAAAGGAACACTTATATACTATTGATGGGACTGCAAATTAGTACAACCTCTATGGAAAACAATATGGAGACCCCTCAAAGAACCACAAGTAGACCTACCATCTGATCTAGCAATCCATTACTGTGTATCTATCCAAAGGAAAAGAAGTCTTTTCATCACCTGCACTAGAATGTTTATTGCAACACAATTCATAATTGCAAAGATGTGGAATCAACTCAGTGCCCATCAATTCAAGAGTGGATTAACAAAATGTGCTATATATACCATGGGGTACTCCTCAATCGCAAAAATAAATGAATTAATGTCTTTTGCAGCAATTTGGATGGAACTGGAGGACCATTATCTTAAGTGAGGTATCTCAAGAATGGAAAAATGAACACTACGTGCACTCTCTAATAACTTGGAACTAATTTATGGGGACATATGGGCACAGAAAGAAATAAAAATCATCGAAAATCAAGAAGGGGGTGGAGAGTGGGGGTAAAAACTTACCTAACAGGTACAATGAGCACTATTCAGGTGTTGGACACACTTACTGCCCGGCTAAAACATTATAGAAGCTATCCAGTAACAAAAATATTTGTACCTGCCTAATATTGTGAAATAAAAATAAAAACATTTTAGAAAGAGAAAAGATGGGAAATAAAAGTGTGATCTTTTTACTTTCCAGCCTGCAAAGTTTGTGAGAAGAAAAACGAAGGAGGCAGAAGACCAAAACATGCAGAAAATCTTAGAGAGGTGATTAAGTTATATAAGTGAGGGTGATGCCCAAAGCAGAGTATGGTCTCTTGGCCTCATACACCCTTGAGAATTCTGGAAGCCTCATCAAAGTAAACTTGGTAGCTTATTATTGTCAGAGAGAGACATTCTGAATTTTAGCTTTTTTAGCAGCCATTGGTTCTGATGAGACATAGACATCACCTTAGCTGAGAATTTAACTAATGAGTAGCCCAGAATGGGTCTCTGTAGTAGGGACAGGTGACCTTGAAGAAGGCTGTAGAGTGTGCCTCAGTCAGTGCAGCCAATGGGACTCAAAGTCAGACTTCATCACAAAGCAAAGTATAGGTCACTACTGTGTCCTAGCCACAGTTACAAAGTGTATAGAGATTCTGACTTCAGATGAAAAGACCCGTGAGTCAAGGAACGTCATATCAAAGAATAGAGAGGGCAGAAGGCATAATATGTAGAGCCACACATTTTTCTTTTATATGAACATGAGGTCTTTTCAGTTATACTATATTCAACACTTCTATCACACACCCTCCCCCTGCCACAAATACACACCCAGATATCACTTTAGTGAGAGAAGCAGGAGGAAGGAACAGTAGTACCAAAAGACTGAAACTTTTTAATTCAAAAGAGACTGAATACTGCACAATTTGGGCTAATTAAACAATTGAATTTGCTTATTTATTTATTTCTCTTCCCTCCCTGAGGTGTATATTAGATTACTTACAGTTTAAACAGAAGAAATTTTATTTTCTTCTGGGTAGAATCTGAGGTTTAATTTTTCCAGTAAATTAGTGTGGTCCAGCCATACGGATAATGTGATCTTATGAAGAATTTCGTGACAAGGGCAAAAGAGATTTTAAAGTTAAAAATCATGGAAAAAAGCAATGGAGACAAAACAATGGAAACAGTAGGTAGTAAAGTAGAAGACAATGTGCAAAATTTCTCAGAAATCCAAAGAAAAAGGTAGAGAATAAACAAAAAAATAAAGAAAAAGATGAAGACGGAGGGAGGATTGGTCTGGAATATTCCATCTATGAGTTAGGAAAATTAAAAAAAAAAGAGAGAGAGAGAACAGGATAGATTCAGAATGAAAAAAGAAAACCAAAATAATTCTAGAAGATATTTTTCCTCAATTTAAAGATCATTTTAAAAATTAAGTTTCCACACAATCTTAATGAGAAATGTTACACAAGACTTCTCCTCCTGAATTTTCAAATGTTAATGATAAAGAAATACAGAAGATTGAGAGGGAAAATCGCCCAAATAGAATTAGTTTGATTCCAAACTATCTAGATTGTTAAACACTGGAATATTAGACAACCACCTAAAAATCTTGTCAAAGAATAAAGTTTCAGCTTAAAAATTTTATTCCGGCAAATATGTTATTTATATGTGCTCATAGTAGAAAGACATTTTGAATATACAAGGGCCCAGAAAATAAAATAAAAAGTATCTTTTCTAAATAATACACATGAAAATCAAAAAAGATAATACTCGAATATTTTTTAAAAAATTAGAAAATATGTATAAAAATGCATTGAAAATGAGAAATTTAACAATCAGTACTTTTATGATTACTATTAATTGAATCTATTCATTAAGCATTTACTAAGTGCCATTTTGTTAAACTCTCTAGGTATAATATTAATAATATATTTAATCTGTAAGTCATTTGTGTGAGGTCAGTACTCTTTTCCCTAATTTCTATCCCAGTATCCTCGCTGATGATGTAAAGACATTAAATTAAATTAAGTAACTTTTCCTTGAACAGGAAAACTTGTTTTGGTTAGTGTGTGTGTGTGTGTGTGTGTGTGTGTGTGTGTGTGTGTGTGTCTGTGTGTGTGTCTGTGTGTGATTTCTGTTTAAAAGTTTATAAAAATTACTTAAAAAAATAAAACTTAATAATTAAATTTTAATCTCAGATTAAATTAACAAATACTAAGGAAGAATTGGGTAGGTAAACATTCCTTATTCTTCATTTTGCAAAATAAAGAGTAAACATTTTCTAGATTATATATAATATAATAACCTGTATTTACAACAGTTAAAAATGTTATGGAATTTCCAAATATGAAAACAGCTCCAAACAAGCAGTGAAGTTAGAGCTTGTTGTTGACAAATTCTTATGGTATAACTGTGTGGAGAAGAAAACCAGTTAAAAAATTCTAAATGAGTTACTTTCTTGTGATATGAAAGATCAAAAGTCACTTTATGAAAAAGACACCTGCACTTGAATGTTTATAGCAGCACAATTCACAATAACAAAGCTGTGGAAACAACCCAAGTGCCCATCAATTCATGAGTGGATTAATAAAATGTGGTAAATGTATACCATGGAGTACTACTCAGCTTTAAGAAACAATGGTGATTTGGCACCTCTTGTATATTCCTGGATACAGCTGGAACCCATTCTAGTAAGTGAAGTATTTCAAGAATGGAAAAACCAGCACCACATGTACTCACCAGCAAATTGGTATTAACGGATCAACACCTAAGTGGACATACATGAGTAACATTTATTGTGTATTGGAAGGGTGGGAGAGGGGAGGAAGGGATGGGTATACACAACCACAACGAGTAAGATGTGCAAAGTTTGGGGGATGGACACACTTGAAGCTCTTACTCAAGGGGGGAGGGGGGGCATGGGCAATATATGTAACCTTAACACTTGTACCCTCATAATACGCTAAAATAAAATAAATAAATAAAATAAATAAAGGCAGCATTTATACAGTTTCAAACCTCTTTGTTATTCTTAAAACACTTTCTATAATAAATTATCAGTTGATTTCTTGACAACTGCTTTTGCTAAGCAGATACATATAACATGGCCATTTTTATCATTTGGATTTAGAAGCATTTTCATTTCATCTCTCCCTTTTCATGGAAACATGGCCCATCCCAGCAGAAACTTGCCTTGTAGCTGGAGAGACCACACTGACACAATACAAAATGAATGCATATGAAGTGCATTTATGAAATAATACATTGTTCAGTACAATTAGAAGATAAGAGGTTTATAATGTGTAGTTATTTGTAAAGTGTACATAATATAGATTAAAAATACTGCAGGTTAGCAAGGCTATATAATGTGTAGGGAAGAATTTATAAGAGTCAGATTTGATGTAGGCCTTACGTGATGGTCACAGAGAGGAATGCAGAAGTTTTTTAATGAACAACTTAAGTCAATGCAAAGGCAGTATGGGCTAGCCAGATTTAGGGGTAGGGGATATAATACAAGAAAAAAGAGATATGAAATCAAGCAGTAATTCAGATTGACCTGAAATTTGAACTTCAAATCAGAACATTCTGGAGTTCAAATATCTGATATTTGATTGTCTGTATCTGTAACTAACAGGTTAATAAACGTGATTTTTATTTTTGTGTTAAAAATCCAGTTATCCCTATGGACAACTAGAAAGAAACCAAGGTCCATATTGAAGTAAAATTGATACCTGAATGAAGAAAGGCTGTTTATAAGGAAGTATTACAAAAATGAGAGAGATGGAATTTGCCAAAGTAAGCATCTTTTGCTTGGTTAATGCCCTTTGGGCTTGCATGTAAGAGGTAGTGAATGTTAAATATTCTAAAAAGCCCTGTAAGCCTGCCTTACAAGCACTGATTAAAAGAACTGAATACCAAATGTAACCAACAGATTTCCCTTTCATTTATCTGCTACTGAGAATACTAAGTATTTTCTTATCTCCATCACTCTCAGAAGTTCTCTTGCAATGTGACTATCTATACATATTCATCACTCTGACAGCAAAATCAAGAATAAAAATTCAGATAAAAAAGCATCATGTGCATTCCTTTATCTTTTATACTTGGGCATACATAAAAATAAATACACGAGGACAGCTTCTTAGAATGAACAGTAAAAGTAAGCACAGCATATCTTTATTTTATCCTGACAAGAGTAGAGCAATGGCACATACTGATCATTTGGGTTGTGGATATTCATAATTTCTTTTTCTTCTCCTAAAAGTCGATAACAAAGGGCCCATCTATAAGAAATCCTAGATGTACTGCTTCACTGATTATACTTCTACTGATTATTCATACCGCACAGCTACTCAGACAGTGGGAAGATTGGTCTACACACACAGGTAGAAGAGTTTTAAAAGTCATAGCAATTCTTGATATGACTCTGGGTGAGCCTTCATTGTACACACAAAGACCTCAAAAACAAGGGATGAGTTCAATATTTGAGTAAATTATTTCAACACTACTGTGCTTTTGTGGTTGTTTTGTTTTGTTTTGTTTGAGACAGAGTCTCACTCTGTCACCCTGGCTAGAGTGCCATGGTGTCAGCCTAGCTCACAGCAACCTCAGACTCCTGGGCTCAAGTGATCCTCCTACCTTAGCCTCCCGAGTAGCTGGGACTACAGGCATGTGCCACCATGCCCGGCTAATTTTTTCTATATATTTTTAGTTGGCCAATTAATTTCTTTCTATTTTTAGTAGAGACAGGGTCTTGCTCTTGCTCAGAGCTGGTTTTGAACTCCTGACCTTGAGTGATCTTCTCGCCTTGGCTTTCCAGAGAGCTAGGATTGCAGGCGTGAGCCACCGTGCCTGGCCACCACTACTGTACTTTTACAACTACTCTTCCCTGAATAACATCTTAGAGAAGAGGCTTTTGATCCTTTGCATTGTTTGCATTATTATTAATATATTTTAATAATTTAACTATATTATGCCAAATAATAACATTCCTAAAGTAGGCAAGAAATTTTCTCTACAAAACTTTATATTGGTTGATTTGGGATTTTTTTTATTACAAGATGTCTTTCTATTTTGTTATTAATTATTTTAAGAGTAAGAGGGATATTTATTTTTTATTATTTTGAGGTATATATTACTAGAAAAGACAAGCTAAATCAGTGAAGGGATTTCTTTAACCACACATATTACTCTACTTTTCTTCTAAAATTTATGTGATCATTGATTATAAATTAATTGAAAAATATCTAAGGGTATCTAAGGGTATTTTTTTAAGGAAACAAAACAATGGAACAATTGAACCTAAATGCAAATCAGTTATTTTTCATTTAACTTTAGAGGTTATTTTATTATGTTTAATTAGAATTGTGCATTTAGAAGTATAATCATAAAGCATTCACATCCAATTTTGCCTCTTTCCAAAACCAGAGAAGAAATAGCTGAGAAATATAAAGATTGAAAATATTCCAAAATCTTCTACCCAGCTGTTGATTTTTCTGAAAGTTCTGTTGAGAACCTAAAAATGAAAACATGACTAAAATAATGAACTGCAATGCTTGTTCCTTAATGTATTTCCTAGACTAAAAAGCAACTACTTTTTCTGGCAAAACAAAAAGCAAAACAAAACAAAAAAACTCAGCTTCTTGAATTGAAGTTTTAATTGCAATTTGAACCCTAAGTCACTCCAATAAGACCTTTCAAAACAACGTTTCCTGTCATTCAACTTTCCTAAAAGCTTGGGCCTTGAAGATTGACATTTACTTTTCAGATTTCAACATTTCTGCCCTTTATGCCTTTTTTCCTTCCTTTTAACACACACTCAGGCAGAAGAACATTGGTACGATGAGTTACTTCAGGGAAAAAAGAGACAGGAATAAGTGGATTTGCATATCAAAATGCTTTTATTGTTAGATACATTTTCCCCAAAATACACAAAGTAATAAAATAATATTTCTACTATTAATTTATAGTCTCAGGTAATATCTAAATTTAATTTAATATTAGTTATTTTTTCATGACTCAAATGATTATATATTGAGAATAAAGCTATATATATATGTATATATATATATTTATGTGCCTGTGTGTATATATGGACCCTTTCAGTCTCTTAACATAATCCATACCCAGATTTTAGAATGTATCTTTTTATTAAAAGTAATAAATTTATACTTCTTTATGATCCTGTTCCTGTGGTTCTTAGATTTGGACAAATGTTTCTGTGTGAGTAACTTTCTGTGTATCAATTGCTGCATGACAGTTGCCACATAATGTTTTGGCAAGAAAGTCTTTGTTGGATAGCAAACAAATTAAGTTAATCAAACATTTTTATTCTGCTGCAAACAGTTGATATTGTAATTGAGTAAACCAGTAAATAGTAGACATTTCCATACAAGAAGGTTTTCAATAAAATTAAAGAACAATCACAAAGTAATTGCAACATAGAGATGAAAGTTACAACTTGGATCCCAAACTCAACAATTCACTCATGATTTTTCTTTATGAGACACAACTGTTAGTTATTAAACTGTTGATGTAAGGCTTTAAATGTATGGTTAAATATAAAATAAAGCATATCATACCTTATATGTAGGTCTTAGGAGTAGAATTCAGAAACATGACAATACAAATTCCTGCAAATAAAAAGAAGTGATTGAGTCAAAGGAATTTTCAAATTTGAACTGGAACACCAGTGATATAATGATAACAGTTTATAATTTCTGCTATTGATATATTTTTAAATTACCCTATGAGTTCTTACAGACAGAAACAAATATAATTATGTATGTGTACTATTAAAAATGTATTATTTCTGATTAAATTGTGTACTAACAAAATTTACATCCAGATACTAGATCATTTTGGAAAGTGATTCTTCAAACTGCAGAAGGAATACAGAGAATATAAGGCATAAGGTATATTGTGGTTAGATTTGATAAACCAAATGTTTTAATTAGAACTGGGCAATAAATACACCAGAATATGTATGATGGTTACACTTGAGTAATAAAATAGTTTACAGAAAAATATCCCTTTTCTCTACATAAATTTAATATGTTCATTCATGAAGAAATTCCAGAGTAATATACACACTGCAATCTTTTGGAGAAGATCAAAATAAAGTTTTGGTTAAAATAATTGATAGATTAACAATTTGTTTAGGGTTATTTTTCACATCTTAAAAAAATACAATTTATTATGTTGGCTGTTAGAGAAGATAGCTAAGATAATATTTGGGAGAAGATAACTAAGCTATCATCTAGGATGATATTAACATTTTATTGTCTTCATATTTGTCAAGTTTTTAGCAACTTTCACTTCTATCAGTAAATGAGATAAGGACATAATCCATTATATCATTTTTTATCCATTAAACACCTAGGTCAGTATATAGAACAAGTCAGACTTCTGATAGACATAAAAGCATTTTCTTTTTAAAAGATAGTCTCAATGAAAAGAGCACAGAAATATTTTCTGTCCTTAATATATTGATAATGTATAGTAGAAGAGATTCTAATTCTAATCATAGCTTCAGTATAACATGTTCACTTCTAAAAATATAAGAATGGTAAATTAAAAGGGAGGATCCAAATATATTTCTTAACACTAAGTCTCTTAACATAAAAATAAAATAATATATGGTGAAATAAGAAGAGATATAGGCACACAATGATAGAAGAGGAAGAATTTGGAGATGATGGAGAATGAACTCCATATTTTTAGGCGTATAAAATGATGCCCTGAAAGATGGTGTCTTGTTCAAGGTCATGCTGCATATTTATAACTGGACTGGAATTAGAACCTATCATAAAAGGAACTATTTATTTTAAAAAATTATTATTACATTAAAAGAAATTCAGCTGTCTGAAATTTCTATAAATAATTTACTTGCTGGACTTTGAATATTTATTTGTGAAAATGAGATGAATATACAGTGAATCTAAGTTAATATCCTGATACATTAAGATGATGCAAAGATGTAACGCTAAAATTGCATGTATTTAAGATATTTTAAACATTTAAAATTTTTGTCTTAATATTTTGAAATTTGTCTATCACAAGAAAATGAAAATAAATGTTTACCTGCAATTCAATGTTGCTATCCTTGTTCTTCAACTGCTACTAAGTAATCGAGAACAATGGCTTTATAAGTTAGTAAATCTACCACAAGAATTGTTTTACTCCATGATTAAAGACAACTTAATATCTTGTTTTCCTTTTATAAGGTTTTAGAAAAGAAGTGTCATATTTCTCAAATATGTATTTGGTTGAAAATAGACAAATTAGAGTATGTTTAGCAAATAGAGTTGCTTAAAATCTGCTGTGTATACCTCAATAAAATGTTTTTTCTTTAAGAAAAAGACATTAGTCAAAGCCCTCCTGGAACATTTCTAAATTGTTACTTAATATTTAATTTTACCTGCATATGCAATTAATTATAAATTTTAAAATACCCAAAAGAGATTTGTTGGGTTTTTTTTTTTTTTTGCTAATATTTTAAAGATCTTGTTTATTTAACATATATTTATTGATCACTATATAGTCGGTGTATCTGGCAATTTTCTAGGCTCCTGGAATATGTCAGTAAACAAATTTATAAATCTTTTACTTTGGCACTTACAATGTAGCAATCTCCCCCCAAAAACATATACACATGTACATGTTGTACATATATGTACAACAAACATAAACAAATAAATCATATGTAATATGAGAAGGTGATAATTTTTTAGGGGGGGAAATGGTCAGAGTAGGGAAAGGGAGTTTTGAGTAGGGTGGCTACAACTTGCAATATTGAATACGGTGTGCCAGAAGGAGAGTTAAACAAAGTTTAAATAATCTTTGTCTATTGTACCTAAAGTTTATGATAAAGTTTGTTAGCTTTTAGTTCAGGCGCTAACCAAATTAATGATAAAAGTTAAACATGTTTGCATTTTCCATTGCTTTTTTTTTTTTTTTGCACGCATGAAATGAAGTTTATTGAGGAAGGGCAAGATAGGTTTACAGAGCAAGAGTCCATTACTTTTAAACAGAAAGTAAATGGGTACTTTGTATTCTGCAGATTTCTTCAAGAATGCCTTTGACCTTAAAAGCATTGCTGTCACTTTTTTTTTTTTTAAACGCAAACACATCACCAAGATACATCCCAATTTGCTTTAACAAAAGTGCGCATATAGTGATGGATAAAATGGCAACGATAAGTTGCTCTGAGCTCTGATTATCAGTTTCACTACTCAATGGGAGAATAATGTGGCAATTCACCTAATGTGGTTTAGCTTATGTCTCAGTCCCAACACAGTAAAAAGTTCCTCTCTCAGAATATTTTGGTTTCAGAATAACCAAGTCAAGCTACTAAAAATCACTTCTCTTTAACTTGTAATTATGGAATTAGGATGGTATTGTCACCATGTAACTTTCTGGTTGCATTAGGGATTAATTATTGAAAGACATAGCATTAGATTATGGCATCTACTAAGATAGCAGTCACCAACCTTTTTGGCACCAGGGACCAGTTTCATGAAAAACAATTTTTCCATAGACCAGGGTTGAGGGGTTGTTTGGGGATGATTCAAGCACATTACATTTATTACATTTGTAGCCATTCCTCAGCATTAGCATCACCGCCTCAGCTCCACCTCAGATCATCAGGCATTAGATTCTAGGAGTGTGCAACCTAGATCCATCCCATGTGCAATTTACAGTAGGGTTCATGCTCTTATGAGAATCTAATGCTGCTGCTGATCTGACAGGAGGTGGAGTTCAGGTGGTGATGCGAGCGATGGGGAGCGGCTGTAAATACAGGTGAAACTTCACTAGCTCGTCTCCCGCCGTGGGGCCCCTTTCCTAACAGGCCACAGACCAATACAGGTCCACGGCCCAGAGGTTGGGAATCGCAGCACTAAGATACCATTCGTGCTCTAGATCTTGTGGTATCAACCCCCAAGAAGATATCAAAATAGAACGAAGCAAGTGCATTAAGGCTGACGGTTTTTTGAATTGTTTGTTTGGTAAAATTTTATTACACAACCTCTTCAACCAGCAACAAGTCTCAATGAAATATCTTTAATACAGCTTTTTAATGGAGATTTTTGTGTTTATAAGAAAAAGATAATTCCTTCATCTAGTGGTAATACATATGCCAATAATTAAGAATGTAATTTAAAATATAGTATTCCCTTACTATTCAGCAATTGATATATGTATTTATTTTATGACCACATAATCTTAGATATTTATTCCCTCTTTAAATAAATGTCATTTTCCCCAATATCTCCTGAATGTAATTTACCTGGCACATACATAGATGCTCTTTTGAAGTCCTGATATGATTGAAAACACAATCCATTACTTCTATAGGAAAATCTCACTTAAAATTTCTTGATAATGTTTGTTCAAATATATAGTTAACATGTCTATCACCTTATTTAATGAATCAATTTGGGCAAGAGTGAAATATTTATAGTTATTTATCAAAAGTTCTAGGAATAAATTATATAAAACATTTAGGAACTTAATGAAGATGGACTAGAGATTAATTTCTTCTCATCATTTTATAATTATGCATTTGAAGATATTCAATATAAATATTATTCATAAAATTTACAAAATTTTTATACTTAAGATCCAATTCAAATATTTTTAATATTTGAATTATGGTGCACATTCTTCATAAAGCTCAAGAAATCAAAGCTGCAAATTCACCAATAATGGTTTAATGTAACAAATAAAAAAGCCTCTCATTTATATCCTAGGAAGGGATTATGTTTTATATCTTGATATTGAGCTGTTGTACTTAATCAATAAACTTCAAACCTACATTCAGACTTCATCATATAGGGTAAGAGAAAATGTAGATATAGATCTTGTTATCCTATTTGAAGGAGTTAATACAATGACAACACAAACCAAGAGATATGGCATTTCTGTAGTAAGGTATCAAATGCCATGTCTAGAGAACCATAGTTCCCCATTCAGAAAAACAGTTGTAATTTGCTCATGATGTATAAATTCATTGAATGCCTGTGCCTTGGCTGCACTTTCTTTTTATCTATTTATTTCCATAATTGAAGAGAGGACAGGGAAGAGCGTGAGCTTTAAATACAACCATAGATGTGCAATTTTGTGTTTCACTTTATGCAGTCACTGGGTTTTGTGCACTTAGGTAAGCTGCTTCATCTCTTGAGTTACAGGTTCCTCTTTCCATAATTGTGGGATTATCATTGCAAAACATAATACAGAACCTAGTCCATTTAACAAATAGCATCTTTTTTCTCTTATCCTTCAAATTATACTTTGTTCTCTAGTTCTGTGGTCCCCAATCCCTGGGCCAAGAACTGGACTGGCCCATGACTAGTTAGGAACCAGGCTGCACAGCAGGAGGCGAATAGCTGGCCAGACAGCAAAGCTTCATCCGTATTTACAGCCACTCCCCGTAGCTCCGCCTCCTGTCAGATCAGCAGCGGCATTAGATTCTAATAGGAGCATGAATCCTATTGGAAACTGTGCATGCAAGGGATCTAGGTTGTGTGCGCCTTATGTGAACTTGTACAAAACCATCTCCCACCCCTGGTCTGTGGAAAAATTTTCTTCCATGAAATCAGTCTTTGGTGCCAAGATGCTTGGGGACTGCTGCTCTAGTTGGCCAGATATTTATGAGTACTTTCACTGCCCTTTCCTTACTCAAATGCAGAAAAAAGTGTCCATCATAGAGATGTTGGTGGATGGTATGAAGGAGAAGGAAGCATCAGTGTGAAAAAAGAAGGGGTGCCGCCGCAATAATATGACCACTACAGTGTATCTTGGGTGGAAGGTGGCTATATCACTAAACAACTGAATGTGTGGCTCTTCTGAAAGTAAAATGTCAAATTTTATATTATTCCAAGTGTTCGAAATAGTGGTAGCAAAACATTACTCATTTCTTCTACAGTAAATTGAAACTACTTTTTAAAAAAAATTGCGAGTTAAGAAAAACCTATCAAATTTATTTGGAAGACCATTCAGACTTCCATAGTATAATAGCTAAGAACATGATGATCACTTTGTCTCCCCCACTGTCCCCCTGCTTAGAGTGTTTCTCTGTATAAGCCCCATATCATATTGTTATTGCAAAAACAAAAACAAAATTTGAAAAATAAAAACAAGAAATAATAGAGATTTTGTATAAAGTCAACTTTACATTAACACAACATTGTGTACCTCTTTATTTTATGGCAGCCTATCAGCAGTTATTTAAACGGTAGAGTTCATCTGTCAGGAGAATATGAAGAGCTTGGTCGCCCCCACAACACTAATAAAACAACAGGCTGCCAGGCCAAGGTGTATAATTGTTAACAGCAGAGACATTTATTCTGAGTGCACGCTAGCCAATGACATATTATTACTATTATGACACAAATAATAACTGTCTTTTTTTAGGCATATGTTTTGCCTGGTTTTAATTATGATGTTGTTCTATTTCTTTTAACAAGATATTGATGTCCTCAGTTTATTGCTTTTATTGAATTTGATATATGTCAAGGACATAAATTCATGCTCTGAAATTCAACAAAGATGAAAAAGCAAAAGTAGAAGTCCTTGTCCCTTGGGGGGTTTTCCCTCTCTTATTTTTAACTTGAGCTTTGTAAAATTACTAGCTATTCTTCTATGGAAATATAATGTTATTTTATTCTTATTACTATATTTTAAATGTAAATGTTAACCTTAAATTTTAAGGTGGGAAGAAACACTAAACTAAGTGATTTCTGCCCAGTTATATAAAGTTGCACTTTAAACAATACATTCAATAGAATTTTATATTCCATCTAAATATAAGCAGAGAAGATGATAGTTAATGCAATTTGTATGTTTGATTGTGGCCATCATAAATTTACTTATGTATATTCTAAATATTTTTCCCTCCTAAGTAACCTGGTTTAGAATAAATTATATGTTTGTTTTTTAAATCTCTGGTTGAAACAAAGTCTACAAAGAAGGCAAAATAGTTTCATAACTATTTTAATTATAGCTTTTGTTAAAATATATTTACAGTTATATATTTATATAATGACATAATGCATAGAAATATTAAGAGAGGGGTTTGTCATCTTTCTCTATCAAAGTGGACGATGACACTTACGTGCCTTGAAATAAGGAAAAACTAAAAATAAACTACCAATCAGAAAAGTGAACAAACATCAGTATGCTCCACTTTCTTAGCTATGATCAATTTCCATGTGCCCTTTCAGGTATCATCTCTCATTTTCTAGGGCAAGAGGTAAAGTGTGGAGACAAGGTAAGAGAGTGGATATAAAGAAAAAAAAATACAAAATATTGAGGATAAAATATGAAAGATAAAAAATTATATTTTAAGTTTAGCTTTTGGTTATTGAGCATTTGTAACACATGGGGCACTTCTTATTACCTATTTTGGCTTTGACCACACAACTACACTATAAAGCAAAAATTACTATCACACTTTCAAACCCTTATGAGAAAACCAATGTTCACAGAAGTTGTCCCAGGTCCGACACCTAATACGTAGATGGTAGAGCAAAGATCTAGCCTCAAAATCTAAGTTTTGTCTCAGTTGTACAGTGCCACATTTTAAAGATTTTGATACTGAAATAGAAGAACAAGATCAAAGGCCTTTCTTTTCCAATTTTCCCCAACAAACATTTAAAAATATAATGTCAAACTTGGAACACAGGCTTTATTTAAGTCATTAAATTCTTTAAGCCATTATTTTATCATCATATACCCATACAAACAACATTGTATTCCTTTCATTGAAATACATAAATCTTAGTATATCCAATAAATTCATTTGATAAATTATGAGATGAATGTAGCTAACGCTGTTTCCAGACATGCTGTCAAAGCAATAAAATCATGCATCTATGAATTTTTCCATATTTTTCTTCATTTCTAATGCAACAAGTTAACTGATTTCCTGATCATTTCTGAAGCTTTGCAATTGTTTAGACAATGTTATATCACTTAAAAACAATGTAAGATATACCAGCTCCTAGGACAGGCTCCTAAGCCTGAGAAGGCATGGCTTTTCAAGGAAACTAGGTCATGAAAGAGAGCATTGCTATAATCCCTAGAAAGCTGGATAGGGTTGTCTTTTCAATATCAATATGAGGCTCAATTCTTCCCTATGGGAGGAACAGGGGTGGAGATCTCTGAGTCATACAAAACTGTTCCATCTCTATGTTGTGTATCATGAACATAGAATTTGTTTCTTCTTAACATTCCATCTTGAATGTAATAAAGCACTTTTAATGCCACAGATTAACCAATTTACTTTCTAAATATGCTCAGATTTACTTTCTAAATATACTCAGATTAAGCTAAATTGGTTAATCCCATTTGGTCTCACATCTGCTAACAATGTACAATCTAAAGGTTTGCACAGAGGGAAGTCTCTATAAAGACAAAAGAAAAAAGAAGCAAAACCCTCTTACCCTAAGGTCAGAGTGAGCTTTCTTCTGTCACTGAACTGCCTAAGAACTAAACCTGATATTCCCCGAGCAACAAGGGAAAGACATAAAAAGCTGATGGTTCAGGAATTTTCCAGGTAGCAAAGCGAATCCAATGTCCAATATGTAATTAAATAGTACCAAAATATTATCCACATCATTGAAAGTCTGCATGAGGATAATCAACAATAGAGGACACAAATAATTATTCTCTCTCAACATGCACTTTAAAATACAACCCTGCCTAAAGATGGCAGAAATTGATTAGATTTTTTGTTTCTTTTCTAGTTTAATTTAAACTGACAATTAAAATATATTTCTATTCTGTAATTGCTAGTGATTTTACCAAGATCAAGTTAAAGTAAATTTTTAAAAATGCCTATATAAATGCATACTTATGTAGATTAAATAGAAATCAAGGATTTCAAATTTTTTTCTAATTTCAGAATTAAGACTCCCAGATTTGCATGAAAATTGCATTAGATATGTAGAATATGTAGCACAGTGCTAGGCTCTTAACTGATCCTCAGAGGTGACTTTCTTCCAACACCTCCTTATTAATTTGTTTGGAAAATAATCTGGAGGAGAGATAGAGTGAAAAACGTTTTTGGAACTACAAAAGATAAAGGGCATTGATTTGTAAAGGTATACCCTGATATATAATGTCAGACAGCTAAGTACATAGTAATTGACGATTTTATGTTGAATATTATGTTATGGGGCATGCTGAGAAATATTCAAAATCCCACCATCAGTCCCTCCATCTCTGAAGCAGCATAGACTCTAGCTTATATTACTAGTAAATTATGCAGCAAGTTATAATAAAATCTGTTTCCTCATAAGATTCTTAGGTCCTAACATGCACAAGGCAGGCCCTCATAATCCTAGTCTCCTCAGAACCTGGCACATTGTCTGGAAAATACGAAGTACATAAAAATGAGTACAATTGAAATATCTGAGTCCACAAACCTAATGGATCTACAGGGGACCATGTAGCCTTTCCTTCTCTGCTTTTTACAGGTGCAACATCACTCTCATTCCTTTTCATGACAAAAGTTACAGAGAAAAGGAAAGAGATGATTCTTTCACTGTGAGTGTTAGTTGATAGGTCATTGACTACTCAACTATACTTCAAATGCACATTTTTTCTCTGAGGAAGGAGGATGTAATTACCAACAAGAAAACAAATTAATTGGAATAATAAATATATATATATAACACAATAAATACATTCCAGATATGTTTCTAACAGTAACTCTGGAAATCTCTGATTTTCACTAAGTATAATTATACATGTTTTTCTTCCTTTTTCTTTATTCTCTAAAATATATTGAGAAGAAAATGACTGAGAAAATAAATCTTCCTCCACATATACTATACCCCCCTTCAAATACTACAACATTTTTACCTTTAGCAATTATTACCTCCATAATGCAATGTCATGTAATGAAGACTTCAAATATTGGACTCAGTATTTATTTAAATTCTTTATTTGTGCTTTCACTGTCTGCTCTCTTGGTCTCTGCTATTTGTTCACATGAACCCTTAATATTATTGTTGCTATTATTGTTAATTTTCCTTGGGAACACTCACTTCTGTGGATTTAATACTCTAAGAAAATATGAAATTTAATTTCTTTGTTCCCCAAAATTGTCCCTCAAATTTGGTTATATATATAAGCACAGTAATAAACCAATGATGCATATTTGTGATATTGCAATAATATGATTTAGGCACAATTACTTTTTATGCTACAATAAGTTTTATACTCCTAATGTCATAATTTAAAGAATTGGTGAGAGATACATCATGCCCTATGAAAACTGGGTATTCTCAATGAAAGGCTGGACAACCCCAAGGTAGACCAAAGACATCAAAGGCCCTGAACCTTCTTTCTGGAGAAGTCTGCTATTACATTTCTGGAATTCTCTGACAGAATTATTTCTCCTCTGTGGGAGAAGGCAAACTCAGGACTCTGCAAGGATCCAAAGGCTGCAGAGATACCACCAATACTTGCTTCTGTCATCAGAGTACAGTCTTCCCTGCACCAGGTCGGGAGTGTTATATCTTCCTAAGCAAGAGACTCAATTTACTTTTCATTTACTCTAATCCTGAAGGTCAGGAGAAAATGGTAATATAAGTATCTTTTGTTTTCTTTATATTAAATATTTAGCTTCATCAGATCATCTAACCCCAATGAAAATTTATTGATCCCTTCATTTTGCTAAAAGTCCCTTTTTAATAGATGCTATGTCATCTTTTTTTTTTCTGATTTTATCCTCAGTATCCAGAATAGAGTATGAAAAAGAACAAGCTTTTATTAAATATGTATTGAATAAATGAACTACTATTGATTGAATAAATAATGAACAAATAAATAATAAACCAGTAACAGAAGAAACATGATCCTTGGAGGTTGGTTTTCAGTAATAAATGGGACTACATTATGCGATCAGGGTTCACCAACCTTCATAGACAGGAGTATTCGGGATGGGTCAGTGGGTACCAGATTTATTACAGGGAGAATCGCAGTAATAAGAAAGAAGAGAACATGTTGAAGCTGGCATTAATGCTCAAGTGACAGAATAAGAATGGCTGAGAGGCACGAAATGAAAATAATTAATCTAGAAATGATGAAGTAAAACATCTGTTTTAGTACCTAATTATCAAGAATTTGTGACTCTTTAGTTTTTCTGGCAGCTCCATTTTAAGGCGGATCACACAGGTCTTCAGATACAGTTTCACTATTTAAGCTCAGATTTCATAAAAGGAACTCATTTCTCACCATGATTACTTTTGGGGAGAGAGATATCTTCTTTCATGAGTTAAACCTCAGTTGATCTTGTATCAGTTAGGGCTAATTTTTGTTATAGGTTATCAAAATCCTAAAATGATACTGATGTAAGAAACAGATTGACTTTTTGGATATAATTGAAAAGACGAGATATGGCTGGATATACAAGTTCAAAGGATGATAGCAGAACTTTCTTACTCTACTCTCCTTAGAGAAAATACTAACAGTGGAGAGAGAGCCAGAAGAGATAAAAATATTAGAGTTATCAGATATGAGTTTAAAAATCTCTACAAAATTGTGAGGTAGCTATAATTTATATTCTCATTTTTCAGGTGGAAAAAAATGAGGCATAGAAAAATATAGTTTAACTAACTTAACAAGCACCACACAGCTTGAACCAGGGTACTGTTCTGACTCACATAATAATTAGACCAGCCAGAAGTGAATTGTACGGGTTATTATAAATCCTATTCATTCTTTTCATTATATCATCTTAAGTTTACTAGCCAATTAGAGGAAGGTCAAGAAAGAAAGAGAATAATAATAGAAATTAGAACACAGGGAACATGTGGGTATAGGAAAGAAAACACAACAATGGTTATGATATTCTGCAACTATAGGGACATTTACCATGAGATATCAGCTATTGCTTCCTCTAGTGAGAAAAACTTAACTCTTCCCTCCTCTCACTACCTCTCACAATTGCACCCCCAATATTCTATGCTTGGATCTGTGCATTTTCTTATGGAAAAAGGTAGAGTCACAGAACAAAAATAATCCAGTCCACAATATTTTGAGGTATTAAAACTAAACATAAGCGATCAAGGATAGAACTCCAGTGAACTGATGAATTTTGGAGTCAGAGAAAAGTAAATACTTAAGAAAAATGGCTCCAGAGAAATAAGATAAAGCAAGAATACATCTCAGTAGCTGAAGCCTGAAGAAGGCTTCAGTAAATTTAGTAAGTGAGGTCTCAAAAAAGATTAGGAAAAGTATCTTGAGGGAAGAATGTCGGTAAGCCAATAATCCACAAAAATAAATCCACATGATAAATATAAAAAACATATTAGTAACTCAAATACAATAAATGATAGCTGAAAAAGAGACTAGTACCTAGAAAAAAGATACAGTGAAATATTTTCTAATATCTTAATCTCAATATTTAAAAGCAATGAGTTTAATTAAAACACTTTTTTTCTAAATTTTGTCAGATTTTGTTCTGCTAATCATCAATTGTCCTTTAACTACAGCAAACAATGTTTATTATTGTTATTACTATTAGTAGTATTACTTCTGTTAGTGTAGGAATTGGAAAGCACTTGATGTGTTAACTCTAGGTTTTAATAACATTAGTTTCTTTTCATTTTCATTTATTTTCTTTTGATTTCCTGTTTTGTCTGCCATGATATAGTGAGCATCATTGTGTAGGAACAACATTTTAAAGAGTTTTATCCTAATTCCACAAGCCTAGTATTTGCTGTCTACAGGAAACACATCTAAGCCATAAAGACTTGCCCGGCTGAAGATCAAGGGATGGAAAACTATCATCCAGACAAATGGAAGTCAAAAGAAAGCAGGAGTTGATATATTATTCAGGGACAACATTAGATTTAAACTAACAAAAGTAAAAAAGGATAAAGATGGCCACTTTATAATGGTGAAAGGAAAGATCCAACAAGAAAATCTAACAATTTTTAATATTTATGCTCCCAATGCAGGAGCACCCAACTACATAAAGCAAACCTTGTCTGAGCTAAATACCACTTTAAACAATATTGCCATAGTAGCAGGGGACTTTAATACACCACTAAACGAACTAGATAGATCCTCCAAACAGAAATTAAGTAAAGAAATAAGGGACCTAAACAAAGCTATTGACCAAAACGGTCTGACAGATCTACACAGAACATTCCCCAAATAAAGTTGAATTTACATTCTTCTCAGCAGCCCATGGATCATTCTCCAAAATTGATCACATATTAGGCCGCAAAGCAGATCTCAAAAAAATCAAGAAAATAAAAATAATACCACGTGTCTTCTCTGACCATAGTGGTATAAAATTAGAGTTCAATTCTAACAGAAATACATACCACATCATTAAGTCATGGAAACTAAACAATCTACTGTTGAACAATTATTGGGTCAAGGAAGAAATTCAGAGGGAAATCAAAAATTTCATGGAACAAAACGACAATGGAGCCACATCTTACCAAAACCTGTGGGATCCAGCAAAAGTATATCTGAGAGGAAAACTAATAGCAATAAACGCTCACATCCAAAAAACAGAAAGATCAGACACCGACAACCTAATATGTATAAATATTGTCAAAAGAATTCTAATTTGGTGAAGTACGCATCAGTGATATGAAGTTAAAAATGTTTATATAGTTTTATAAAGGGACTTTTATGTATTATTAAAAATAGAATTATTGTTTATAAAAGTAGTAAATATATATAAAGTTTAGAGCACAGAAAAATGTTTGCCCATTATTATCATTAAAAAATTGACCCATTTGAGGAGATTAATTCAACTAGACAATTCTCTAATACATAAAAAATAAAGTGAAGTGATTTGTTATACTGGTAAACTTAACCTAACTTTAGTCTACCATCTTAGTCTGCCTGTCTACACATTATTTCTTTCTTTTTATTTGAATAAATTGAGTTCTTAAGTTCTTCATGGACATTATGCAACATTTGAAACTGATCTATACTCTGTCACGAGTTTTGTCTTATTTTACTTTGGCATGGTGGTGTGTTTGGTTGTGTGTGTGTGTGTAAGAGAGAGAGAGGGAAATAGACATAAAGACACAGAGACAGAGAGACAGAGACAAAGACAGAGAGACAGAAAGACAAAGAAAGAGCATATGTGTATGCTGACAAAGAATGCAGGCCAGATGAATAGAGATATTGACAAGAGAGACTCATCCTATGTTTGACAAGATTCCTAATCTATAAAGGATTTATTAGTTTGCTGTTGAATGATCTCAGTTGTATCCACTACTAGAAAGTCCTATTATCTAATTAAGCATTTGGGGAAAAAGATTTGCTGATTAAAGATCCATATAAATAGTCCAGAAAGCCAAATGCTGTTCAAGGGTAAAATTTATTATGGGTCCTGTCTTAATTTTGTCTAATGAATCCTGCTTATAATTATTCCCTGCATTTAATCATCCTTAAATTGACTATCTCAATAAGACAACTCTATAATCACATTGCTCTGGGGTAGAATCTGGGTGGAAAAAATTGCAAATTATTGGAAACAAAGAATGTGTCTCTCTATCTTTTATAATAGTTTTATATTCAAGTACCATAAATTAATGGAGAAAACTGAGGCAGTGAGGGCCCCATGCTGTTCACAGCAACCCTAAATTAAGTAGTGAAAAAAAAAAAAAGAAACATTACATAGCACATGGTCAATGTCAGCTCTCTGTCTAAAGCATTTATATTTCCTTTTTTTCCCCACTAATCACAGTTAGGAGTATATTCAGAAACTTTGAAACATTCTACCTATCTAAGAAGCCTTCCAGAACATAGAGTATCACATTTGATTTACATAAAAATGTGTTCAAGTTTGAATTAGTTCTACAACAATGGGCCATTGCAGTAGCACATTTGAGACATCCAACAAGATGAGCAATTACAAGAAAATTATGCTTTTCTTAGAAGGTGTACTGTGTGTTAACGTTCCTCTTGTTGATAGATACAGGGGTGAATATAGTATCAAAAATTTCTACTAAATCTTTATCTGCTCATCTTCTGGCTATAAAATAGATTGAAAGAAATAATAGCTTTCAGAGCAAAAAAATTCAACATTTATAATGAAATATTTTAGAAAATCCATGTGGTACAATTATGGAGATTCATGTCATCTAATTTGAAGATACTGATTGCTTCATTTATTTTGCAGGGATGCCGCTACTTGAAATTATTTATATCCAAAAGAGCAGAAAAGTTTTATTTTATCCCCATCTGAGCCAATCATGTGTTTAAAAAGTGCAATCTGATCTGAGATTTTCTATTATTATATACAAATGAAGATTAAAGTTGCTCATTTTCCATGGAACTTTCTAATACTCACAACATATCTGGAATAGTGGGTCTCATTATGGATATTTTAACCCTGTCTCTTAGTTTTCCAACTGTAGACATTAAGGAATGTATTAAACCTCTCTAAGCCTCAGTCCTTCTTTGAGAGATGACAATAACTGAGCCTACTTGATAGGTCTGTGCTGAAGATAACTTTAAATAATCTACATGAAGCATCTATTGAGATATTCATAGAATAGGAAGATTTTCCTAGATTTTGTTGGAGTAACTAAAACCCTTCAAATCTCAGTGGTTTATGACAACAAAGATTTACTTGTCATTCACGTCATTTGTTAATTGATGCTACTCTTCTCCACCTGTTGTCTTTACACATGGATCAAGCTAAAGGAGCAGTCCTTATCTGTGATATGCCATTCTTATAGCAGAGAAAAAAAGCAAAAGTGGAATCTTATGATGCTTCCTTGGATATGGCATATGTCACCTTTGACTCCGTATCACTGGCCAAACCAAGTCATTTAGATAAGCCATACAGAGGCATGTTCATCAAATAATACAAAATAATCACACGATATACCAAATTGTTCAATTACTTATTATAATTATTATTGCTAATAAGCATTATGTACATAAAAGAATGGCCAGGATGCTTATCATTTTGGATCATGAAAATAAGGAATGAATTAAACAGAATGCTGTCATAAACATAGTTCATGTCTAAGATCTATGTCTAAGATTTAAGATCATGTCTATGATACCCATGGCATACATTACAGGTAGAATGACCAATAATCCACTCTATAACTCCATTTTTCAGTCAAAATAAGTAAGTGAAAGTCTTTTGTGGGATTCCTGAATGAGCCCTTGTTTGCATTAAATAACTATGATGTTTTCTCCTTCCTACTCTTTTCTCTGAAATGTTGATATAATGGTAGAATCTGCAACAGCCATTTTGCCCCCACAAAAGAAAATCCAAGAGAATCTTGCGAGCTTCAACACTCATATTAACGGGCCATCAACCAAGCCCAGCAATTCTAGAATTATCAAAGCACTGCCTTTTTTTTTTTTTTTTTGCAGTTAACCTATTGTTAAAGTTGTTTGCAGTAAACTTATTGTTAAACCTATTGTTAACCTAGGTTCTGGTCTTAGCCCTTTTACTGTCAGAGTGTATAAATATCAACAAATCACTGTTTATCTTCTGTGAGACTAGTAACTTATCTTTAAGACCTTTTATTTTGATAATATAATATAACTGATTATTAAAGCATTGGGAATACTTAGGTTGGTGAATGGAATAATGTACAAACTTGTGACATGAATGAAGTAAAAACTCTGTAATATTGTCAAAAAGAAAAACAATTTACTTTGTGTCAGCTTACGGGAGAGTTTGATACTTTGCAGTAAATTTTAGCTAACTATAAGGAGGAAACATTTCAACAGACATGCTCAGCAATAGATTGTCTGTCTTATGAATCTGTAAAATACTTATCACCAGAAATAATCAAGCATACTCTGGAAACCCATACATTAGAATAATAGAAGAAATGACTTCTGTACTTTTAATGATGATGGATTGGATAATGATAGTTCATCTAGTCTATATTTTTATCACATAATTATTAAAAAAATTATTAAATTTTTCCACTTTCATTTCACATTTTCATTTTAATTAATTTATTCAACAAAATTTTGTGGATCCAGACTGTGTTTCAGGTATTAATGATGCAAGTATATCTAAGAAAAAACCTTGAAAACTGTGTGGAATAAATGAGTCCATGAGAAAGAAGAGGGCTTTCACAGATATGGACCTTGTGTGAAGCTCTGAAGTTTTCTTCTAGGGGTAGAGAAATCATGGACTGATTAATTAATTCATGTACTACATATAAAATAAGAATTTATAATGTGTAAAGCAGAGGACTCGAAAAAAAATACATCTTCATAGAAGTTACTGGTAGATGTGTTCTGATGCTTGAATTTATATAAAGTATAAATACTGAAAGAACCTTTTATTTAGAAAATATGTAATTTAAAAAGGTTTTGAAAATCATGTACATGTCAAGGACAAGCTACTTCAAAAATCAGTAGGAAACCTTCCTCGTTAAGCTGAAGTAATCTGTATAAACATTTCCTTCCCATTCGGAAACACTTTAAATCATTCTTCAAAGTGCTGAAATTTGTATCCGTTAAATATCTTGATTAAATACGAAGATATTACCTATTTTTCCTTTAGCAGAAAATATTTACTCTCTCCTCAAAGTGCACTTACTGTCTGTACAGTTTTTCCTCCATGAGCTTCCTCATTTTAATAAAATTTAAATATATTAGGTAACTAGAGCAAAAGCAGAGTCCTAGTTCATATATAAATTTTATGAATATGGTATAAAATCATTCTCCAGCTGATATCTGTGTAAACATCCCTATCTACCAAATCTAGTTTGCCTTAAATATATAACTAGTTTAATAGGCTGATTTGTTTTTTAAAAAAGTGGAAAAAATGTCTCTTTTTTTTAAAGCTGTGTATTATGAAGAAAGAATAAATCATATTTTTTCTACTCTATGAAATGGTAAACTCTCTATACACTGTTCTACCATTCTAAGGAACAGAAACCATCATTATATAGCTTAAGATCTTTGAGATGTCACATCTCCCCTCCTTCAAAGATATAATTGATTTTTTAAAGTTCATTGACAGAAATTAAACTGGGTTTTTTTGGTCAAATTTGAAGAATATGAAAACTGGTAATTTGAATTGAATAGAGTGTCACAAACCTTGATTTATGCTATTTCCTGATACTGAGAAGTGGGTTATTCCTGGGATTTTTCTCAAGTGACAGAGATGACAGATGGTTTGCATCCTGGCATATAGCCCTTGCTATCACATAGATGAGCCCAATAGTAAAATGATGTGTGTTTAGGAAGTTATAACCAAAGAAGAAGAAAGAGGATAAGTGTAGAATAGGCTTCTTTTCATCAGCAGATAAAAATTTAGACGACTCATGCTGCAGGTGAAAGAGTATTGAATAGCATTGATCAGAAAGAAAGCCCATTGTGGTGAACAAGGGTAATGTATAGTTTGACCATAAGTATTAATATATAAGATGCATTTGGCTAACAGATATATAAAGTATAATCAAAGGATTAGATGTACATGATGGGGAATATGTTCTGTGTTTAGTAGACATAGAATATACCAATTTAGAGGATTTAGCAAATGGTCTCTTTGTCAGAAAGAAGTGAAAATGAGATATAGGGGAGAGTCTACATTTCTGAAACCAGAAAAATTAATTGTTCAAAGAACATAGCTGAGACCGAACAAACATTTCTGCTAAGAACAGAATGGTAAGGACATCTTTTCACTCTTCGATGACTTCATTAAGTGACTCCTTCCTCATACCAAAAACATTATGAAGAATAAAACTGCGTTCAAATATGACACATAATAATCCCAAACTGAATTTATTTATTTGTTGTGCTAAGATTACTGTCCCTGTACTTGTCACACGTAGGTCAAGCACACATAGAGAATAAAGCTTTGTGATGTGAATACTCAGTGTACCCAATCTTGCTTCTAAAGGACAAGGAGCACCAGAACTTGATACAATGGAAAACTTAGCAATAGAGGTAGTCTCTCAAATTTTTCAGTGATTTTAAAATCCAGAGTTCCTTTTGTATACCCTGGAAATAAGGAGGGTACTTTGTGAATGTAGATGAATCTGTGTTTCCTTGACAGATTTGTGTGCTGAGACATATTCAAATGGTTTAAAAAGTAAACAAATGTAATATATTTTTACTTCTATGTGTTGGTGAAGGATATCAATACTGATTATCTAGGTATACATTTTTATGAAGTTAATTATAATATATATGTATTCCTTGTTTTGGTAAGCTGATATTTAAGCTGTCTCTACCTATGATAGGGATTTTCTCCCTTGTTTTAATCAAAGCTTTTCTTTCCCTCCATACTTTTAAGTTTCTGATTTGTTCATTATTTATGCTAAAGGCCATAAAATCCAAAAATGTTTATGAAAATTTGTATCCTCAGGCTTTTATAGCTTACTAAGGACTTTATTTTGAGAAAGTACCCCCCATACATTTCTATGAATTCTGCTTGAACTTTTCCAGCCCTGTTAACCCTTTATGAATGTAGGATGGTGAAATACATTATCCAAAAATTAAATAGAAGATCAGACATGCCAAGTCCCCTCAGGGATAGGATGTAGGATACAGGGGACCAGAAGTTACAGAAAACAAGAGCATAACCCAAATTGCAGAAATTTTCAGGTTCCCTTAAAGAGCACCTTGTAATAGAGAGTAATTTTCATTAAAAAAAACAAAACAAAACAAAATCTATTCTATGGAATTATAGAATGTGAAATGCATAAAATTAGAGTATCAGGGCCATTGCTTTCATTTAATAGATGAGATAACTGAATCTCAGAAAAAGGAGCAGTCCCTTGTGGCACACATGGCTAGTTTGTGGCAGCACTAAAATGAAAACTTCATTTCTCTGATTACACTTCATCACTAATATTGTCATTGTGCTAACACCACCATGAGCCATGGTAAGCATTTGTTTCTAATTGCATGTAGATACATTGTTTCCTTATATCCAAATATTCTTCTCTTTTTACAGAATCAAAATAAATAAATCTACTTGCATTTATAAGCATGTAGAAAGTATATGTTGTTCTATTTAACAGTCTCCTTTTCAAATAGACATGCTCCTCTACTTATGATAGGGTTACGTGCAAATAAATCCATCTTAAGCTGAAAACATTGTAAAGTCAAAAAATGTATTTCATACAGCCAACTTACCAGCCATCATAGCTTAGTCTAGCCTACTGTAGACGTGCTTGGAGCACCTACATTAGTGTGGCTGACCAGGAGCTATGGCTCACTGCCACTGCCCAGCATTGCCAGAGAGCATCACATCTCATATTACCACCCTGGGGATGGATAAAAATTCAAAATTTTAAGTTTAATTTCTACTGCATTCTATCACTTTCATACCATCACAAAATAAAAAAATCACAATTTGAGCAATCGTAAATCAGGGACTGTTTGTGTATTTGTTTCAGTGTGAAATCTTTTGTTCTCTTCTATAAATTCATGTTCCCTGAATATTCTGTTATTGTTGGATCTCATTCCTGGACTTTCATAGCTTCACTATACATATCAGATACAGGGTATTATCTCAACTCCTCTTTTTTAGTAATAGTTTCCATACATCATAGGTTTTTTTCTGCTCATTTCATAGGTAGGAAGATTACATACGGTGAGAACTACAAGAACCCTTTAGTCTCATTCAGCCAGCAAGATGGAAAATGTTTGCTTCATCTCTGCTCCCCTGGAATAGTTTCACCCACTTTCTATACCTGATTTACTTTCAGTTGTTCTTTAAGAACAATTTCAAGCCATACTGTATTTTAAGGTACTTTCTGTGAACCCCAAAATATGAACCCCACATATAATGTCTCTCCATGTATTATGGAGTACCACAAGTGTATCTTCTTTGCTTTTGCTGTATTACAGGTCAATTCTCTATTTAATTTTCTGTGCCTGAGTTGTTTTGATATATAGAAAATACTCAATAAATGGTTGCAAAATAGCTTGGACATAACTAGAATTTAGACTGTGGACTCATTTATATTTCTCCCCTTGTATTGTCTCCCAAGTATACGTAACCCAACAGTTTAGAGTTTAAACATTACTTTGTTATGAAATATGAACTGAGTTTTTCTTCCAGAAAACCAAGCAGGATTACAAATTCTGTACAACCTTCTCAGTTGGGGATACCACTGAAATGCTTATAAATTCTGCAAGCTTTGGGAAGAAAATAAAGTCCCTGTAACATTTTAGAACTCGTTGTACTTCTTGTCATCACCAGGACTATTTTCACACTTGCCTTTTTTAAGTGGAAAAAGCAGTCCTAGTTATTCAAAAGCACAACACGGTGGAAATGTATTTATTCCCCCATCTAATCCATGATGAATAAACATCTATACTCCTCATTTTGAATTGAATACTTTAAAAGTATTCATTCCTTTTCCATCTTCTCTATGCTTGCTCCAGTTTTTAAGTCATTCATTTTTCAGAAAGGCATGACAACGAAAAATAAAGTAAAAATTCCTTCAATGTATGTATATATTAGGTTATTGAAGCATGTGTGATTTTTGCCATTACTGAAAAGAGCTTAATGCGAATTATCACCAGTCTTTATCTTCTCAAAGAAATTCTTCCCAGAAATATTTTTTTTCGACCAGAAAAACCAAGTACAAAACTTGCAAATTCCATCCACAAGTCTTCACTAACAAGTGTGAATTGGTAATTGTGAATTTTTCCTTTAAAAAAAGTTTGATGAATAAGAAGCATAGAGTAAGCACAGTGTCCTGTTATTTTTTAGTATTATGCAGTTTTACCACAATGGAACAGAAAGAACTATTCTGCAAACAAGAGGAAGTTGAAAACTGCCAAACAGGTTTAAGGCTTTATCTGGGGTTTGTCAAGTTCATGGTGAATTATTTTTTATATAAATAGCCCATGGTCTATTGATTGATGACTATCCTATCTTCAGTAATAACTACTTAAATGCCTTAAAGCCATGCTGCCTGCCACTGATGTCTCATTCTTCTCATGAACAGATCTCTGGTATTCCCTCTTCTGTTATGACCTGCATTTCATATGTCTATGTGTCATTTAAACTTTCTGTTGGGACTCATGTTACAAGTGATGACTTCAGTTACATTCCCTAGATATAGTAAAAGACTCCTATTCATAATCTCGAAGGGTTAAATGTTTGTATCTTACTCCTCTCAATTGTCTTTGCTGTTTAGCGTTGGATTATTCAACTTCATATAGTAGCTTGTTCAAATTTCATACTCTGTTAATTAACTTTATATTTATTTTCTGGTTTTATATCCCAAATATCTACTTTTATTTGTACCCTCGTGTACTTGTGTTCTTACATTCCTAAAGTTGAGGAGCAATTGTGGTACAGACATGACACTTAGTCATATAATCACTTTAGAGCTATTGATGGGACTTAACAGCCCAAACTGTTTAGGCCTTGCTTGATTTATCATATCTCCTGACTATAGTAGAGATTGAAAGTTATAGCCGAGCGCGGTGGCTCATGCCTGTAATTCTAGCACTCCGGGAGGCCAAGGTGGGCGGATTGCTCAAGGTCAGGAGTTTGAAACCAGCCTGAGCAAGAGCGAGATCCCCGTCTTTACTCTAAATAGAAAGAAATTAATTGGCCAACTAATATATAGAAAAAAAATTAGCCAGGCATGGTGGCACATGCCTGTAGTCCCAGCTACTTGGGAGGCTGAGGCAGTAGGATTGCTTGAGCCAGGAGTTTGAGGTTGCTGTGAGCTAGGCTGATGCCACGACACTCACTCTAGCCTGGGCAACAATGCGGGACTCTGTCTCAAAAAAAACAAAAAGAAAGAAAGAAAGTTATGCTCCATAGGCCAAATTTAGTTAGCAGACATGTGTTGTTTGGACCTTTTACAATTGTTAATAAAATAATTAGAGTAGTTGCCAATAGTTTAAAAGTAAATTTCAAGCCCGGCACAGTGGCTCACACCTGTAATAGCAGCACTCTGGGAAGCTAAGGAGAGAGAATCACTTGAGGTCAGGAATTAGAGACCAGCCTGAAGAAGAACAAGACCATGTCTCTACAAAAAATAGAAAAAAAACAAAATTAGCTGGGCATTATGGTGAGTGCCTGTAGTCCCAGAAAATTGGGAGCCTGAGGCAGGAGAATTGCTTGAGCCCAGTTTGAGGTTATAATAACCTATGATGGCACCACTGCACTCCAACCTGGGTGAAAGAGTGAGACTCTATCACAGAAAGAAAGAAAGAAAGAGAGAGAGAGAGAGTGAGAGAGAAGGAAGGAAGGAAGGAAGGAAGGAAGGAAGGAAGGAAGGAAGGAAGGAAGGAAGGAAGGAAGGAAAAAGAAAGAAAGAAAGAAAGAAAGAAAGAAAGAAAGAAAGAAAGAAAGAAAGAAAGAAAGAAAGAAAGAAAGAGAAAGAAAGAAAGAAAGAAAGAAAGAAAGAAAGAAAGAAAGAAAGAAAGAAAGAAAGAAAGAAAGAAAGGAAGGAAGGAAGGAAGGAAAGGAAGGAAGGAAAGAAAGAAAGAAAGAAAGAAAGAAAGAAAGAAAGAAAGAAAGAAAGAAAGAAAGAAAGAAAGAAAGAAAGAAAAAAGAAAAAAAGAAATTTCACACAGAAGTCTGAACTTCAGGATTTTCTGTATAATATTAGAGTATATGATGTCAGCAAACCTGCAACAATCTCACACAGTAACAGTCCACTGGAGCTGTGTGGAAATGCACTATTCACAGTTCACCACAATTCCCAATACTTCTACTTTCTCTTATAGGTCTACTCCACTCATTTGTTCCTAATATTTGGCCTGCTCTACCATTTGTCCACTCTTTGTCTTCCTTTCACCTGAATTTCTGAGTTCAACAGGGGGTATGACTTCCTTGGCAAACCTACCTTGACCCCCTCATTCGGTTTAGATGTCCTTTTAATGACTCTGTACTTTACTTATTCTCATAGGAATTACAAGCTGTGTAATTATTCATTTTATATTATCTTTTGTTTATATATTAGTATTATTATTTTAATCTTCCCGTCAATACTGCAAGCTTTCTTAGGTCCTAGTCTGTGTTCCTCTTTAACACTTCAAGTAACTGACAAAGATTAGGAATTCAATTAATATTTGTTGTTTGATTGAATGAATGAATCTTCCAATAAAATAAAATGTTTAGTAAGACATATGTAATCAATTGCATATGAATTCCTTAATTGAGTTATAAAAGGTTTTGGAAATTTCTGTCTGTTATGAATAATTTGCAATGTTTTGCTGCCAGAATTATGATTTAGTAACACTGTTGACAAGATTGATAGATTATATATTTACTTAATCTCTTTTGGAACTGCATTCCATTTTCCTGGAATATTTCATTTTCAAACTAAACTTAGGGCCACTTTATCAAATAAAAATTTAACATAAAATTATTTCAAAAGCACATTTATGAGCATTTGAAAAATGGTATGAAGAGTGACAATGATGAGCTGTATTATCCTCTGGCTTTGAATTTTCTGATAGATTTCTGCTTGTCATTTTACAAGTGTTTTCTGGAAGATGCTCAAGCAGAAACAAATCATTCATTTCTAATGAATTATTGTGTGACTTTGTAGTTTCCTTTAAAATAATCACCAAAACTCAAATTTTAACTTCTATATTCCAAAGCAAGTGCCATCAAAGGAATGATAATAATACCACTTGTTACATTTGTATGACTTTGAGTGGCTTATTATATGTTAGAATAGATATTCTCCCTTTTTATTTTTTTTATTTTTTTATTTCAGGGTATTATGAGGGTACAAACATTTTCGTTACATTTTATGTCTTTGACTCTCCCTAGCAAGGGTTAGAGGTATGCCCTTCCCCTCTACAAGGCTCACCGTGTCCTTTATTTATCAAGACTTTGTGAAGGATTTTAATTGTCCCTATTGTGATACTCCAAAAAACTAAGGCAAAGTCAGGTTAAATGATTTAGATGGATCATATTAATTTACACAACTAGGAAGTAAACTAAGTCTTCTGACCTTAAAGGTACTACACACTTTGTTCTACCACTCTAAATGGATGTTGCCAAATGTTCTCAACCATGATTAATCTGGGATTATTCTCTCAGTTGAGTTCTAAATAACCATATTCTTTGCTGTTCAACTGAGTATAAGCAATTGAGTGAGCACATTAAACCTTTGAAGCATTCATTAGACTCTATGGGGTAAATCTGAGGAGTAGAGATTCCTGGGCCCTACTTCAAACCTATGAAAACAGGATTCCTGGGATATTCTTACACATAGAGAGAGTTTTCTGCTTCATCCTACTGGATGGGTCACCACTGGATTCCACTTGTGCTAAATTATGAACCCACTCAATTCCCCAGAGCAGATGGACACTGGAGTATAAGCAGCCTCGTTCATTTACTTCAGTGTGCCTTACAAATATTAATAGTGTCATTTCTATGTGTTCCAAAATCTGTAAAGGGGTGGGAATCACTGTAATTTAGCCTGAATTTTGAGAAATGCTGACATTGAGAGAGAGAAAAGATGATGCAGCTGCTAGGATAATCCACATTTTTTGTGATTATAATGCCTTTGCATTTTTGCAAGTATCATAATAAACTGTAAATATGTATTGCACTTTGTAGTTGCAGAAATCATTTCACATTTCTTGTTCTATTTTTTTTTCCTCAAGTTCAGAGAGTATTAACACATTGTTAGAACCATTCTATATAGAACAAATTGGGTGTTGTAATTCAACTCCTGGGACAGGGAATGCAGCACCATCTTAAAGATGCCTTCACACTAAACTTAGAGTAAACATGCAGTCATGCACGACATAATGACATTGTGGTTAACAACTAGACCACATATATGACAGTGATCCTGTAAGATTATAATGGAGCTGAAAAATTACTAATGCCTAGTATTTACTATGCTATGCTTTTTTATTATTCTTTCAGAGTGTATATATATATATATATAAACTTTAAAACAGTCTCAGGCAAGTCCTTTAGGCAGTATCTCAGAAGAAGGCATTTTTTATCACAGGAAATGACAGCTCCTTGTGTGTCATTGCCTCTGAAGACCTTCTAATGGGACAAGATGTGGAGGTGGAAGACAGTGATATTGATGATCTTGACCCTGTGTAGTCCTAGGACAATGTTTGTGTTTGTATCTTGGTTTTTAACAAAAAATGTTTAAAAGTAAGAAAATAAAAATAATTTTTAAAAAATTATTAATAAATAAGACCTTACAAAATATGGATATAAAGAAAATATTTCTGTACAGTTGTATAATGTTTGTGTTTTGAACTAAATATTATTAGAAAAGATTTAAAAACTTAAATTAAAAAGTATATAAATTTAAAATCTTATAGTAAGCTAAGGCTAATTTATTATTGAAGAGTAAACGTTGAAAACAATTCTAGTAAATGCATGTGATTTTATATATAAAGTGTATCAAAGAATAAGGTATGTTTTAATAAGAAATTATAAAAGTATAAAATGTGTTCTTATTAAAATATATATAATTGTGACTAATTCAGAGGTTGAGTCAAACTGGATTTAGAAAGAAAATAAAACAAAATTTAAAGCAACTTGTGAGCAACAGAAAGATGTAAAAAGGCAATGAATATAGAAACATATTTTTGATAAGAAAGATTAAATGGAAAGTTTTTAGACATGTTTTGTAGATAGCCTATGCAGGTTGGAACAAAGTTTACAAAGAGAATTTATTAAGGAATTTTGTATGTGGTCCAGTTGGCTATAATTAAAAAAAATAAATTTTGGTTAAAAAAACATTTCCTATAGATATTAATTTGCTCATAATGAAATAACTTGATGTACTCATTTTGATTATATAATTTAAAAAAATAGCACTACAGAAGGTTTTTCTTTACTTTTTGGAAACTGACCTATTTCAAACCTTTGATATTTGACAAACTTTCTAAAACCCAAATCCTAGCTAGCGCCTTTTGACCTTAAACTAGCTTTTTATATAAAAGGGCCACTGAAAGTCTAAGACAGACATTAGATTCATTCGGTTTGTTAAACCCATACAGGGAACATTGTCAAATATGAAATAGTGTTTAACTTTCTTTGGGCTATATTTGTATAAGTATGTTAATATATGTTCCAGTATTGTAAAATGTTGATACATCTTAGTGTATGTTATCAGTAATGATTATGGTTATGATGTTTAATTGCTGTATGCCACTTTGTCAATTGTCCCTTTAACCATGGCTAGTCTAAGACTTTTGTTATCCACAGACAATTATTATTTTACCTTAAGTCATCTCAGAAACTGTTTTTGTTAAACTGGCCAATTCCAAAGTTTACTTATTCCAGGAAAGTCATAGAAAGGACTGACAAGTTCTTTTTAATACAGGCTTCTAATAACTTTGGAAATTATATATCACTGGACTAAAACAAAACAAACTTCCAGAACATTACTTAGAAAACTAGGCCGAGTGCTGTGGCTCATGCCTGTAATCCTAGCACTCTAGGAGGCCGAGGTGGGTGGATCACTCAAGGTCAGGAGTTCGAAACAAGCCTGAGCAAGAGCGAGACCCTATCTCTACTAAAAACAGCAAGAAATTAATTGACCAACTAAAATATACATATACAAAAAATTAGCCGAGCATGGTGGCGCATGCCTGTAGTCCCAGCTACTCCAGAGGCTGAGGCAGAAGGAACGCCTGATGCCAGGCGTTTGAGGTTGCTGTGAGCTAGGCTGATGCCACGGCACTCTAGTCTGGGCAACAGAGTGAGACTCTGACTCAAAGAAAGAAAAAAGAAAACTTATATGTCCATCAGTATCACTAACTCAACCTCATGAGACTTAACTCAATTTTTATAAAAAGACTATATAAAACATTACTGATTCTCTTATTTTGTTTTCCAGAGTCCTGACAAGTTTTAAGTAAATAGGAAGTTTACCTGATATCTCCAGGACCTAGAACTATTGAATATGCCAACACCCTGTTCAAATATCCTCCCTCTAGGCCCAGGGACTTGGCGGAAGAGGGGTCATAAGAGATTTTAAGAGCTGATACAGAGGGACAGAATTAGTTTAGGCCCTCCAGATCAAGGAGGGGCACACAGAAGCCTAAACAAATACTAACTGAAAAATTTTGTCTTTCTAGGCCACATGCTGCAGATATACATCCCAATCATCAATTTTTTTTTTTCTTGCTTCCTATAGACTTAGAACTTCCTTAGTATAATTGTTCTCAGTTATGGGTTTATACAATAGGACATATAACAAGTAATTTATCAACCACCTTAGCATAAATTACTAAAGAGACTAAAATATTGTGACACAGTAAAAGTCTCTAAATTCCCTTAGCTTAAATTTTAACTATGCTTATGTCTGCTTTAAGTCTACCACTAAACTCAAGAATATAGTAGCTCAACACTTATAGATTAGTTTTGTAGCCTTGCCTTTGACATTTTGGGTTTTACTCTTATGTTGCCTAGAAAGTTTTATAGTGTTGATGAGTGCTTATCTACCTTCAGTTCTGTTTGACCTAAAATATTTAATTGGCTTTAAGTCTCCTTTTGGCTCTTCAGTCTTCTTGGCCACAATGGTCCCACCAAAGTACTGGATGGACCCAGGGCAGGTAGCCACACCATCCTGGCAAAGGATGGGACATAATAAGAGTTTGGCCACAGATGCTACCTTTGGTAGATCTTGGCCCAAAGTGGGGAATTATGAACTAAACTAATATCTTAAGGTTCTCCAACACCAGCTGACTGTATGGAACCTCCCTTGGCCAAGGGTATATCCTAAAACTAAATTGCCTGGCATGAGGAGGGAGGTCAGACATGCCTCATCTAGGGCTATGCAAAACAAACCTGCAGGTCCTCAATTTATACAACAAATATAGGTGAGGTGGCTTGTCTCTGATTAAAACAGCTCCTTATCTTAAAATATCCCGAGCCTTTAGACAAAGTTTCAAGCCTTTAACCAATTACAAGTCAAAGAATCTTTAAACTCACCTATAACCAATAACACCCTGCTAAGATGGCCCACCTTTTCAGGACAAACCAATGTATGCCTTCCATGCTTTGATTTATGACTTTACCTGTAACCTCTGTCTCCCTGAAATGTATAAAACCAAACTGTAACCCAACCATAAAGAGTCCAGTTGCTCAAGGTTTCTTGGCCATAGCTCTGGGTCATGGTCTTCAAATTTAAAAGTAATATGAAGATACCTCAAAGAGCTCTAAGTAGAACTATGATTTGATCCAGCAATCCCATTACTGCGCATCCACCCAAAGAAACAAATGGCATTCTATAAAAAAGACATCTGCACTAGAATGTTTATAGCAGCATAATTCACAACTGCAAAGATATGGAAACAACCCAAGTGCCCATCAATACATGAGTGGATTAATAAAATTTGGTATATGTATACCATGGAGTTCTACTCAGCCACAAAAAACAAATGGTGATCTAGCACCTCTTTTATTACCCTGGATAGAGTTGGAGCCCATTCTACTAAGTGAAGTATCACATGTATGGAAAGACAAACACCACATGCACTCACCCTCAAATTGGTATTAACTGATCAACACTTATGTGCACACATATAGTGGTAACATTCATCAGGTATTGGGTAGGTGGAGGGGGAGGGGGGCTGGGTATATTCACACCTGAAGGATGTGGTGTGCGCCATTGGGGGATGGACATGCTTGAAGCTCTGACTGGGGCCAGGAAAATGCAATATATATAACCCGAACATTTGTACCCCCATAATATGCTGAAATAAAAATAAATAAATACCTCCCAATATTAAATTAGATTATAAATAAATAAATAAATAAATAAAAACAAATTTAGTGTAGCCTAAGGATACAGTATTTATGAAGTCTATAGTAGTGTAATGTCCTAAGCCTTCACATTCACACATCACCCACTTAGACTCACCAAGAACAACTTTTAGGCTTGCAAACACCATTTATGGTAACTGCCCTTTACAGGTGTTCCAATTCTTTAATCTTTTATACTGTATTTTTATTGAATCTTTTCTATGTTTAAAAGTGTTTAGATACATAAATACTTAATATTGTGTTATAGTTGTCTACAGAATTCAGGAAAGTAACATGCTGTATAGGGTTGTAGCATATAAGCAATAAGCTAAGTATATAGCCTAGGTGTGTAGTAGGCTATGCCATCTAGGTTTGTATAGATGCACTCTATGATGTTTACACAATGCTGGACTTACCTAAGGATGCATTTCTCAAAATGCAGCCCTGCCCTTTACTGAAGCATAACTAATTAATTACCATCAATAAATTGAGTAACTGCAAGCAGTTATGAATTGAAATTTTTGATGGATCTGCTGGTGGTGGCAATTTTTATATAAATGAAGTGTTTTATGTCGCTTCCTGGTGCTGATCTCTCTCCTTTTCCCCATCAGTTGCCAAGAGCAGCAGGTATAAAATAGAAAAACCTCATTATTCTTAAGGGCTAGATTAGAAAGTTTCAAGTTCATCCCCCACAACCTGACACACGTACACAGGGACAGAGGAACAAAAAAGAAGAGAAAGTACTGCCATTGTTTTATCCTTGAAAAATTGTCTGATATAGAAAATTTATCAGCATAAAGCTAATTACCAGCCTGAGACTTAACAAATCTACTTGCTTCCCTTAATTAGTACCCTCTTCCCACCAAAGAAACCTTGATAAAATTTCTTAAAAAGCTGGCCTCTTTTAAACCCATGTACCATATGTGAGTAATATTAATTAGATATTTTAATTATGGATTCTATGTGCAAACTTCATCAGTGAACAACTGCTGTTATATCCTAGCACTCCTACTTTAAATTGACTCTATAACAACTCTGAAAGCTGTGTAAAGTAAAATTAAATCCTTATCCATAGACAATTGCTTTAGCACTTGTTCCTGTGTTCGTGATGCACCAAGGTTAGGCTGATGTTACTTATTATGAATATAAATTCAAAAGTCCAACTCACGCTGGATAACAGACTTAAACCTAAGATATGAAACTATTAGAACTCTAGAGGAAAAAGTTGGAAACACTCTCCTAGACATCGGCCTGGGCAAAGAGTTTATGAAGAAGTCCCCAAAGGCAATCACAGCAGCAACAAAAATAAATAAATGGGACATGATCAAACTACAAAGCTTCTGCACAGCCAAAGAAATAGTCATGAAAGTAAACAGACAACCTACAGAATGGGAGAAAATTTTTGCATCCTATGCATCCGATAAGGGACTGATAACTAGAATATACTTAGAACTCACGAAAATTAGGAAGAAAAAATCAAATAACCCCATTAAAAAGTGGGCAAAGGACTTGAACAGAAATTTTTCTGAAGAAGACAGAAGAATGGCCAACAAACATATGAAGAAATGCTCAACATCTCTAATCATCAGGGAAATGCAAATCAAAACCACAATGAGATATCACTTAACCCCAGTGAGAATGGCCTTTATCAAAAAATCTCCAAACAATAAATGCTGGCGTGGTTGCGGAGAGACAGGAACACTCCTACACTGCTGGTGGGACTGCAAACTAGTTCAACCTCTGTGGAAAGCAATATGGAGATACCTTAAAGCGTTACAAGTGAATCTACCATTTGATCCAGCAATCCCATTGCTGGGCATCTACCCAAATGATCCAGTGACACTCTACAAAAAAGACACCTGCACTCGAATGTTTATAGCAGCACAATTCATAATTGCAAGGCTGTGGAAACAGCCCAAGTGCCCATCAATCAAAGAATGGATTAATAAAATGTGGTATATGTACACCATGGAGTACTATTCAGCTCTAAGAAACAATGGTGATATAGCACACCTTATATTTTCCTGGTTAGAGCTTGAACCCATACTACTAAGTGAAGTATCCCAAGAATGGAAAAACAAGCACCAGATATATTCTCCAGCAAACTGGTATTAACTGAGTAGCACCTAAGTGGACACATAGGTGCTACAGTAATAGGGTATTGGGCAGGTGGGAGGGGGGAGGGGGGCGGGTATATACATACATAGTGAGTGAGATGTGCACCATCTGGGGGATGGTCATGATGGAGACTCAGACTTTTGGGGGGAGGGGGGGAAATGGGCATTTATTGAAACCTTAAAATCTGTACCCCCATAATATGCCAAAATAAAAAAAATAATTAAAAAAAAAAAATAAAAATAAAAATAAAAAAAAAAAAAAAAAAAAACAAAAGTTCAATTATTTTCATTCTTACTCCATTGTACCCTGAACACAAAGAATTTAGATACAGAAACACTATGAAAATATGATTATAGATGCAAAGAACAGTAATTGACTTCTTAAAATCACATTTTATACATAAACTCCAAATTAGATTTTTAGATAAGCAATTTTACCATAAGTAAAGTTGTGATTTGAAATCTACAGTGTTTAACAATCTTGAGGGAATTTGTCTGTCCTGTTATCTGTTCTTTACTCTTCCCATATGTATCTGTTACTGAGGACATATTTTATCTTCATATATTCTTCTACTTATCTCCGAATTTAAAAATAATTTTAGAAATACATGGCATGAGAGAGGACCGGAGAGGATATATTAATGCTAAGAGACTGTATTATTATATAACAATTACCCATAGTTTGAAGTGTGGCTATAAAGGCTGAAAATGTAGAAAATATTTTTTTTTTATTGAACTTGATTATTTCTTCTGTTTCACTCTAAGCATACAGTGATTTCAGTAAAAACAAGAGACAAAAATCATATTAGGCAACATATCAGGGATGTTTATGCAGAGAAAGATGAAAATTCTGCACTAATGAACTAAATCCAATGCAACTTTTTGGAGCACACTGAACTATGCATTAGTGCCAAGGGATAATACATCAACAGAATCTTTTTTTGTGAACCATCTATTAGATATATGTGCCCATGTTTCCAGACATTAAGGCCACATTGTATAATGGATTTTATGAGTTTGGTTGCTTAAAATATAACCTTCTAATGCATTAGCAATTACTAGAATTGAGTGGAATCCTAAAAGTCACTAAGTGTGCACCTCTGCTACTTGCATTTTTCTCTCCTCACTAATATTGCCTTGCTCCAAATTATGTACAAAGTAAAACATAAAATCTCTTACCTTGGCAGTTTTACCCTCTAAATTATAGCTACGTATTGACTTTCTGAACTTATATTTGCTATTTTTCTTCATGTCCCCTACCTTCCTTCCTTTCTTTTCTTTTCTTTTTTTTTTTTTTTCTTTTTTGAGACAGGGTCTCACTCTGTCACCTGGACTAGAATGCAGTGGCATCCTCATAGGTCACTACAACCTTAAAATCCTGGGCTCAAGTTATCCTCCTGCTTCAACCACCCAAAGTACTAGGATTGCAGGTGTGAGTCACTGTGCCTATCCCATACATTATTTTATTAGCATTACACACTATTTACCACATAAGTTCTGCTTGATATTGCCTCTGCATTTTTTCATATTATTTAATTTCCCTGAAATTAAAGTTTAGCTTAAATTAAATTATGCTTAAATTTCATAACTGTGAGAAGTTCCCCCAAAGAGATGAGCCCAGTTCTTTTATGTTCTCAAACATTTTTAACAGATTTATTAACATGTAACACACACTATACAATTCACCAATTTACTCCCAAAGAACCCACCTGTTACTATTAATAGCATCATCTTGGGCTTAGGTTTCAACACATGAATTTTGAGGGACATAAACATTCAGACCGTCTCTTTTGATTTTGTTGATTTTCTCTACTGTTATCTCTTCCATTAATTCTGTCTATGACATTTATTATTTCCTTCCTTGTGTTGACTTTAAGTTTAGTTTGCTCCTTTTATTCAGTGTCTTTAGGTTTAAGTTAGTTTACAGATTTATGATTATTCTTTTTTAATATAGAATATAGATAGTTATAGCTACAAATTTCCTTTTGAGCACTGCTTTCATTGCATCCCATAAACTTTACTATATTATGTTCCACTTAATTTATCTCAAAGTATAATTTAATTTTCCTTGTGAATTCCTTTTGGCCCATTGTTATATAACTATATTGTTTAATTTTCATTTGCTTGTAAATTTTTCTAATTTTTTTCTCATTACTTTCTTATTTAATTTCATTGTGGTCAAAACATTTTTTGTATTTCAATTATTTTAAACTTATTGAAGCTAGTTTTATGGCCTACCATATGTTCTAGCCTCAAGTATATTCTATATGCACTTGAGAAGAATGTATATAGTGCTATATTGGGTAGAATATTGTATAGATGTCTGTTAGATCTAGTCAGATTATGGTTGTTATTCAAGTCTTCTATACCCTGTTGATTTCCCTTTCACTTGTTCCATCTATCGTTGAAAGTGGGCATTACAACCTCCAGATAGTATTGCATTGCCTATCTCTTCCTTTCATTCTATCAGTTTTTTCTTCATATATTTTGGTGCTCTGCTGTTGGATGAATATGTTTGTAATTATTATATCTTCCTGATGGATTGGCCTTCTTATCATTACAAAATGTCCATTTTTATCTCTAGTAATATATATGTATTTTTTAAAGTCTATTTTTGTTAATATAGCTGCTCTAGTAATCTTGTGGTTGCTAATATTTCCACCTTGATACTTTCGACCTGTTTGTATCTTTGATTCTGAAATGTGAATCGTATAGACAGTATATAGCTGTATTTTTAAACACATTGACTGCCACACTAGAAAAAAAGTTTTTCCTTGGGGCTACAGTGTTTTACTAAAGCAAAATGGTCATTTTTAATTTGTTATTTTTTATTGTTTTCTGTGTGTGAGTTATATGCAGTGCAATCCAGGTTTTTAGAATTAAATTATCCATATTAACTGTAAAAATAAGGACATCAACAAGTAAAATTTTCATGAACCAACTGCAGGGTTTTGCTTCATCAGGCTCCAGGCTCAAAACTAGTCTCAGTTAAATACAACTCACATGGCAATTAATGTGTTAAAATATAGTCTGACATTCGGGTGCAAAATGTTTATGGCAGCAAAATTCACTATTTCAAGGATGTGGAAACAACCCAAGTGCCTGTCAATTCATGAGTGGATTATTAAAATTTGATATATGTATACAATGGAATATTACTCAATTATAAGAAATGACGGTGATCTAACATCTCTTATATTTTCCTGGATAGAGCTTAAGCCCATCCTCCGAAGTGAGGTAACACAAGAACAGAAGAATAGGCTCCACATGTACTCGCCATCAAATTGGCACTAACTAATCAACAGTATGGTGCTCACACTGTAGTAATATTCTCCAGGGACTAGGAAGTTGCAGTCGGGGGTGGGGGTGGTGGTGGTGGTGGTGGTGGTGGTAAATTCACAACTAATGGACGTGGTGAGTGTTGTAGAGGGGAAGGGTATGGGGGCATGACTCTAATCCTTGTTTGGGAGAAGCAAAGTCATAAAATGTAACCAAAATGTTTGTACACTCAGAATATCTTGAAATAAAAAGATACAGTCTGACAATCATTGCTTTTTGATTAGATTATTTAATCCAGTTGTATTTAATATTATTCCTCATATATTTGGATTTATGTTTGTGTTAATTTTTTGTTCTTTATGTGTTTTATGGGCCTATATTCATCTTTACTGTTTTGATTTTCATTAATTAGTTTCTTGGGCAATCTTTCAATTTTTAAAAATTTATTTGTTTTTATATTCACCACATTTTTTTTTTTTGCTATTTCCTTAGTGTTCAGTATAGAGCTTATAATAGTTTAATCTACTTTAGCTATATACTAATTTAACTTCATTGAGATACAGAAACATTACTCTGTATAGCTCTATTTCCTCTCCACCCAGCTTTCTTATACTATTATTTATATACATATTACATTGTACAATGATTTTTTTGTTAGCCCAAATGTATTGTTGAGACTCTCTAGTGAGCATTTCATTTCAATGTTTTACTTTTCAATTCCAGAATTTCTCTTTGGTTTTTCTTAAAATAATTTTGATGTCTTTACTGAAATTTTCTATTTGAGGAGACATTGCCATCTCACTGTGCTTTGTGTTGTTAAATATGATTTCTTTTAGTTCTTTGAACATATTTATAATAAATCCTTTACATATTTGCCCACTAAACCAGCATCTGTGACCTCTCAAAGTAGTTTCTGTGCCTGTTTTAGTTTTAGTTTTAGTTTTTTTTATTTTTTAACCTGTGCTTGATCATACTTTGTTATTTCTTTGTATATCTTATACTTTTTTGTTAAACTAGAGTTTTTATATAATATATTGTAGAAAGTATGGATATTGATTTTCTGCTCTATACTGGAGTTCATTTTTGTTGTTTGTTTACTTTTTCACTGGCTTGGTTTGAATACTTTAGTGAAGTTTATTCTCCCCATACTGTGCGACCTCTAATATTGATCCTTAAATTTGATCCTCAAATGCTTTGACAATGTGTACAGTCACTCTGGGATTCAGTGAGTGTTTAGTCAGGCTCTCTTTGATAGTCTCTTTCCCTGATTTTTCTGGTAAGCTTTTTGCCACTCCAGATATCATCAACCCTAGCTGTCACTCTTGACTAATTCCTAGCTGATTGTTCTGGTGTTTTTGACAATACTGTGGGGTTGAAATTTCTCCACAATCCGATTCAATTAGAATAGGACCACTTTTCAGAAGTAGTCTTAAATGCCAGTCTTTGAGGATTGTTCTATTCGTAGGAAGGATTTTTTTTAGCTTTATTTACCTGTTTTTGATAAACTTCTAGCTGGTCTGTGGTTTATCTTTTTGCTCTCAAAGAGCTACTAGCCCCCTCTTAATCGCTTATCACCAAAATCTCCATTGTTTTCAACTATGCCCTTGGGTTCCCTAAACTTCCCGAACTTTTGTTCTAAATAAATTTACTTCCCTTGGGGAAATATATAATGTTCTCAGTTTTTACTCCATTTCTCTCCTTTTGGGTCAAACATCTGTGTCATTCTTTAAGAACCACAGACATGGGAAGTTATCCTCTTCTATTCAACATGTGGTATGCTGGCTAGTGGTGGTAGTCTCTGGTCTTTTCAGCTTCCATCTCCCAGCATGGAACCTCCACCATACTAGGAGCTGGAAGGAGGGTAATTGGGGCCCAATATTCTCAGTCTGCCACACCTGCAATGAAGTTGGCACCCAAGAATGCAAGCATGGTAGAGGAAGGAAGCACTCATTTTCTCACTGTTTTTGCCTGGAGTAGAAGAGCTTCTGTAACACGGAGCTGAAAATGATGAAAAGGCTCACCAAGAGCTCCTTCTGCAAAACACTATAGCCCAAGACTGGGAGCCATGGGAGGAGGAAACTGTTTTGCCCTCATCCAGAGCAGAACTCTGCCATGCTAAGTTGTGGGTTGTGGCTCAAATGCCACAGACTTCTGTTTCTATCAAGATTTAGTACATTTTCTTAAATATCATTTTTCCATGTGTTGAATGTCATTTGACAATTTCCAGAGACTTTAAATAATTTTTTTCATTTGTTTTTAATAATTTTCATGAGCTATAGTTATTTTTCTGGAGAACAGGTATATAGTTCTTCATGTCACCATTCCAGAAATCAGCTCTTAAAGAATTTTAAATCTCTTTCATGTAATGTAGTTCTATGGATACTATAATCATTTTCGGGGTAGTTGCTATGCCTTAATTGTATTTTTCATACTTGGAATGACTTACCATAGCCACATATTTGCACACATTATGACCTCAGTACGTGCTTTTGAAGTCAAATGTGTGGCAAAGATCAAAGATTTACATTTAAAACTTCCTGGTTTCTAAAGAGTGGCTGAGCCTGCAAAGAATTTCCAGTCATTACTGAAATTTATGGTCAGTGTAGTTCAATAGAATATTAGAGAACTATTGAGGAATATGTGAGCCAAGTAAAGATACCGCTGCCACTCTTGTCATCAGCAAATACTCAAATGGAAACTTTACTTTGTGCTAGGTGAGAGATTATAGAGTGCCATAGATAATCTATGGCAATGCATTATGTGCTGTCCTTATTTCTCAGAATGAATTACATTGATTCTCTAAGTCACTGCCGAGAGCAAAACAAAACTCCTTTGGGAGAATATTGCTATATCTGTTGCATGATTGTTAGATATTATTTAGTATACTAATGCTTCTGTTAAAAAATTATAAATTTATTGGTTTTAAAACATCCCATATTTGTCACCTTACAATTCTGTAGATTAGAAGTCATACACCAATCTCACTGGGCTCTAGTTTTCAGCAGGGAAGACTCTGTTCCTTTCTGGAGATTCTAGGAGACAATTTGTTTAATTGTTATCCTCTCCTTTTGCAAGCAATCCATATTCCTTGGTGCATCCCATTGATCTTTAAAGTCAAAATAACAGGTCAAATCCTGCTCACATCACATCACTCTAACATTATTTTATGTCTCTTCCATTCTTAAGGCCCCTTGTGATTACAGTGAGCCCACATGGATAGTCTAAAATAATCTCATCATCTTCAAGTCAGATGATTAGCAAACTTAATTATCTCAAAGATTAATTCTCATTTTCTACCCAAGGTAAAATTGACTCCCATGGATTAGGGCATAAGGATCTTTTGGAGGCCATTATTCTGCCTACGACTGACATTCTAGATGTTTGTATTGTGTTTCTATTTTGAACTTATTTTTCTACTTCTGTCCTTTTAAAAAAATGAGGGCATTATAATTTTTCCTGGATCTTGGATTTTACTTATAGATTTGATAGCATTTTAATTAAGTTATCCTTAGCATAATAGTTCCGCAGGTAGAAATTATAACTATCCTAAATAAAATTTTCAGAATAATCTGCCACAGTATTTAATAATTTATAGTTCACAATGTATTTTAACTTTTGAACCTTAAGCTTGTTTTAGTGAATATTGCCAGATGGACCTTTATTTGAAATGTTTTTCTTTTCCTACATTAAATTATAATTAGTTGGCTATAACTCTACATTTTTTTTTCTAGGATCTTATACAAATTGGCATATTCATGGGATTTTTCCCCATAATTTCATTAAACCACTTTGTAGAATGTGACTTTTCTGGAAGTATTTATTTTAAGTTTTTAAATTAAATCCCATCATCTTAACAAGTTTAACAAATAATAAATCAGGGTTTGTTTTATATCCTCTTGCTCCTCCTCATCCTCACCACTCACCACTATAGCACATGATTTTTTATTGAATGATATGTGCCATGAAATATAGTAAGTTCTTTGCTTAAATGATATCATTTTATCCTTATACAAATGATAGGGGGTATGTATTATTTTTATATCCATTTAACCCAGGGCAAAACTCAGGTGGCTCAGAAATATTTAATGATTTGTCCCTGAAACAGTACAATTTAAAGACATATACTTTTTATCCAATGATGAATCAGACATCCAGTACTACTGGGAAGATTGCCAGCATACAACTATGGAGTATGTGAAAAAACATTGTAATGGATATAATGCACTTGATATATAAAGCCAATATATATTTCATTTCCTATAAATCATGTTTCTCTGTGACTCAACATCCTTTGTATCAATGTCTTCTATCACTTCATGAGCAGAGCAAGTATTAATACAACTTAGAATAAAGGAGTCACTGCTCAGGTTAAGATTCAAATCAGACTTTTTGATCTTAAGGAAGAGCACAATCTTGAGAACCAGGTTTTTCTGAGAGTAAGAGAACTTCTCTAAATTTCAAACAGTTTTCTTTCTGTGAGATGCAAAAGGTTTCTGTGAATTACAAGTCAGCACACTTTCTAGAGATTTCCTATGCTGAGGGGTAAAATGATAGCAAGCCTATAGTGAGTATAAATAAAAGGAGGGGCCATAGCATGGTTGAGAAGCATAGGATCAGCAGAACCAGCAAAAGGCCAGTCCGAGGAACTATTCAGCTTTTGGGGACAAATTACCAAGGGTTATCTAAGCAGAGCATATACAGTTTGTATTAGTTGTTTTTTCCAGCAGCTAACCCATTAAACAGAGGCTGTTGACCAAAGACCAGTCCACAATTCAGTCAAAGGTCAGCAGGAACCACTAGAAGATTAACAGAAATTCCTGTTTCTCCCTCTTAGGTTGTTATATGAGCTTCCCTTGTGTTTACATACCATCAGGTGAGTATGAAATTTTATTGAGGTAGTGTATATGGGATTAAGGTTTGTGTATGTGGTTGGGGGCCATGGAGGATTATGGTAGAGAGGACTGAATGGAGAAACATTGAAAGCCTTATCATTTATCTAAATGAGATTGAAGTTACCTTAAAAAGACCATGTTGAACCAGAAAAGACTGAGTTAATTTCAGTGGACAAAATTTACCTTTTTCAGTATGTTTTGTTTGTCTTTATCTCTGGGGACACTAGAAAGATAAGATTAGTTATGGAAAACTCAAAAGGTTACTTTTTTTTCATATATGTATCATTGACTTTTGCTGCATAAGACATAATCCTTCTAATATATTGTGCAACAGAAGAATATTCCTTCCTTCTTTTATTTTATTGCAACACCAAGTTTTATTATATTTTTGTTGAAAAATATATAGAAAAGAAATAACTTCTCATATTTCTCCACTTACATGGAAGGCTAACAGTAACAGTGACAGTGTTTAAAAAGGAAGGAAGAGACTGAACAACTATCCAAGCAACAAAAGATGGAATTAGATCAATGAAAGGGGCTATCTGGTCTTTGTTCTTAGATAATTAAGAGATAGAAGAAGATAGATAGATTGATCAATCAATAGAGAAGATAGATAAAAACAACTAGATAAGGTCTTTCCAACTTGTAAAAACCTAGAGAAGTTTACCATGTGACTTTTTTTAATTTTGTGCTTCAGTTTGTCATCTACCTGAGAAATCAGTTTGAGAAATTTCTATTGATTCTATTTGACAAAGATATAAATATATAATCTTGCTGTGAAATCGTCATAAATTGAATACAATAGTATTAAATAGAACTTTGATATTTCATTGCTGATGTTAGCTTTTTTTCCTCCCTACTCTAATCACTAGTCTTTCTAAAAATGACCATCTAAGCAGGCATTGGAGGCTAACTCATCTGGTTTTTAGGGTTCAACTTTACTTCATCCAGTGGTTGTACTGAGTTCATATGGAATAGACTGAAAATGCCAGCATCAATAGGCACCTGTAGATTCATTTTAATGAGTGGTTGAGCTTAGTTTATATTTTCTTGTAATGACTGGCCCTGCCTTTTAAATAAAGATGCTGAGTGCTTTAATTTCCTCAGTTCATGAATTAGGCAGGCATTCTTAATTAATAGTAAAATGCCAGTTTATGAATTTACCTTGAGGAATATCTTAGACACATCTCATCTGCTTGGCCAATTCTCTCTCAGTACAAACGAAGCCAATGTTGTCACTGGTAAATTTTTTTTGGTGAATTTAAAATATAGAATGGAGAATTTGTTGTATAAATTTAGTCTTTACTAAAGACCTCATAGACAATGAAAAATGAATTCATTTCCAAAAACCATGATATCAGTGGTATATAGATGACAGATGCTCTAGGTTCTGTTCCTTTTGATGACACTGGGTATTCTCTTTCAAGTTTTATTTCTCTTGTTTTTACATTAATGTTTTATTTATCTGCTCATTTGCCCTAGTTACAGCAATGATCCCAAAGTAAGAGTCTCTTCATTCCTTTATGGGGCTCCTGGGGACAGTTACAAAGGGAAAAAACAACACTCTAAGATTGCATATTTACATATGTGTCACCAAAAAATACATCATGGGTATTGATCCTTGAGTCTTTTTAGAAGCACAGCTGTGACCAGCCATTAGGACCTCCCCCACCAAAAAAATAAAAAATAAAAAAATAAAATAAAAATTAAAAAAAATTTAAATGGCAAATGTACTGGATGATTTCCTAAATAAAAAATGACTTAAATTTGAAGAATGATTCAATGTAGAGTAACTTTAAATCATAACTTTACTAAATTTAAGAATTTTAAAAGGCTCTTTTACTCCTTGATGGGGCAATTGCATTAGACAAATTCTTCAAGCTAGTGTTAGGAATTACTGTTAATTGATAATCATAATTTTATATACCTGGGGCTTCTTTAATAGAATTAGTGGAAAATATACAATTCAAAAATTAACAATATTTGAATAAAACATAATATTTTAGAATTGTATATGCTGGTACCTCTATCATAGTAATACCCTATTCATAATTATCACAAGCTCTTTTCTAAAACACAAATAAATGAAATGTTAATTCAATGCCTGTGTTTCTTTTTCCTTGTGGACTGGATAATTTAAAATGCATTACTATAGGTTTTCTGTTTATTTATTAATTACTAAATCGAAGAGCTATTATGTACAAGATACTATATTGGGCAATAGAAAGAAAAATAATAAGTGATAAGACATAACACTAGTTAACATTTCTAGAATGCCTACTATAAATCAGTACTGGGCTAAACTCTTTATATTAATTAGCTCGTTTAGTTCCTTCAGAAGCCTAGAAAATTTGTCTTAGCATTACTCACTGTTAACACAAAAGCAAAAAGACAATACAAATAGTTTTAAATCTAATGTGAATTTATATACTGGTTTTTCGGATGTGTATATCAAGCTGTGCCTATCATTCTTATGTAATTATTAATAGAACATCCTTTGTCTTTCAAAGCTGTCCCTTGAATAATAACTGATATTGTCATTCTATTTAAATAATTGGTCCAAGATCACACATCTAGTTAGTGGCAGAGCTGCTCCTTGAACCCAGTTCTTCTGAAGTCAACACCTAAAGCCAAACCATCTCTCACGGCTAAGGAATGTGTGTTTATATTCTAAGGCCCCCTATATGTGTGTGCACAAGTATGTATCTGTGTATTTTAATGGAACATTTCTTCAAACACAGTATGTCCTTTTCTAGTCTGTGGCTTTTCTTTTCATTCTCTTAACACTGTCTTTCACCGAGTAGAAGTTTTTAATTTTAATGAAATCTTGTTTTCAATTTTATCTTTCATGAATGACATGAATGAATCATGCATTTGGGTTGTGTCTCAAACTTCATTGTGTAACCATTATAATCTATATTTTCTCCTATTTTATCTTCTAGGAATTTTATAGTTCTGTGTTTTATAATTGGGTCTATGATCCATTTTCAGTTAATTTTTGAGAAAAGTATAAGATCTATGTTTAGATTTTTTTTTTTTTGCATTTGAATGTCCATTTGTTCCAGCACTATTGCTTTAAGAAACTATCATTTCTTCATTGAATTGGCTTTTGCTCCATTATCAAAGATCAGTTGACTATATTTGTGTGGATCTATTTCTAGAATCTCTTTTCTATTTCATGGATCTATTTGTGCATTCTTTCACCAATACCACAGAGTTTTGATAGTTGTAGCTTTATAATACATTTTTAAGTCAGGCTATGTCAGTCCCACAATTCTGTTTTTCTTAAATACTATATTTGCTCTTCTGGGTCATTTGCTTCTCCATATGAACTTTAGAATCTGTTTGTCAATATTCACACAAATAGCTAGATGGGCATTTGATTAAGATTGCATTGAATAAGGTTGGGAAGAACTGATATCTTCAGTCTTCCATCAATGCACATGGAACTGTCCATTTATTGAAATTGTTCTGGTATGTTACATCAAAGTTTTAGATCATACAGACATTGTAGATATTTTGTTAGATTTATACCCAAGTATTTCATATTTTGGATCTTAATGTAAATGATATTGTGCTTTTATTTGCTATCTTTCATTTATTTATTTATTTATTTATTTATTTTGAGACAAAGTCTCACTCTATTGCCCAAACTAGAGTGCAGTGGTGTTATCATAGCTTACTGCAACCTCATAAAAGAGGTCCTCCTGCCTTAGCCTCCTGAGTATCTGGACTACAAGGATGCACCACTACACATAGCTAATTTTTTTAAATGGGTGTCATTATGTTGTTGAGGCTAGTCTCAAACTAGTGGCCTCAAGTGATCCTCCTGCCTTGGCTTCCCACAGTGCTAGAACTACAGGCATGAGCAACTGAACCTGGCCTATTTTCAAATTCCAATTATTCATTGCTGACATATAGGAAACCCATCAACTTTTTTTATATTAACTGTGTATCTTACAGCCTCGCTATATTCATTTATTAGTTCCAGGAGTTATTTTCCTGATTTTTTTTTCAGATTTTCTACATAGGCAATCATGCTATCTCTAAACAAAGACATCTTTATTCCTTCCTTTCCAATCTGTATTTCTTTTAATTTTGTTTTTCTTATTGCATTAGCTAGGACTTCCAATAGAATGTTAAATAGAAGTTGTGGGAGGAGATCTTTACCTTGTTCTCCACCTTAGTGTGAAAGCATCTAGTTCTTCATCTTTAAGGACATTAAGTATGATGTTAGTTAGCTCTAGTTATTTGTTTTTTATTGTTTTTTTTAGATTTTTTCCCTTTTTTATATTTTTAGAGATGGGGAGTTTCACTATGTTGCCCAGTCTGGATTTGAATCCCTGGGCTCATGAGTAGCTGGAATTACAGGCACATGCCTCTGTGCCTGGCTTATAGATGTTCTTTATCAAGTTGAGGAAATTCTTCATTATTCTCAATTTGTTAAGTATTAAATATTTTTTATTATGAATGGCTGTTGGATTTTGTCAAATGCTTTCTCTACATTCATTAATATGATCACATAATTTTTCTTCTTTAGCCTGTTGATGTGATGGATTACATTAATTGGTTTTTGAATATTGATACAGCATTGAATACCTAGAATAAATCCCACTTGGTTATGGCATATACCATATGTGGTATGGTAGTTCCTTTTATATACTTTTAGATTCAATTTGCTAATATTTTATTGAGGCTATAAGTTTTTAGATAGGGAATTTTTTCTAATATGCAAATTTCTGACAATGTTGGCTCCTTATGATATAATAGTATTATCATATTCTGAATACATTGTTACAGTTGGTACATGGACTGTCCAGTTTGCCTTATTTATTTAACCATAATTTATTGCTGTAACTTCAGATTATGCTTTGATGTCTTTCAGTCATTTCTTATATTCTAAATTTATTCTAATTGCACTTTGTACATATACTTTAAAATGAAATTAAGAGTCAGATTATCAAATTTCATGAAGATTATATTTGAATATTGATTGGTATACCATAGAATATATAGATTAATTCTGGTAAAGTAATGCCTATAAAATATTTAATTTGTGTATTAAGAACCATGAGCTATTTCCCATTTTATCATCTTCTCTTATAGCCCTCAAAAATTATTCATAATTTCTGTTTTGCTTTTATATAGGCATTTCATATTATCTAGATCATTTCTAGAGTTTTTAATATTTTCATCTTTATTTAATAATTTGTGCGAAGTTTTTTCTCATACGTTTTCTAAATGTTTATTCTTCAAGTTTGGGAAAATTATCATAATAGAGTTTTTAGGCAGACAAACCAATATTTAGAAATCAGTTGAAATGTTATATTTCTAAAGTCATGTCCTGAAAGCACTAACATTATTTTGTTAATTCCCTGTTTAAAAATCCCCTAATTGTGTCCCATCATCTCAAGGGTAAAATATTAGAATGTCATTGAAATACCACAATATCAAGAATTTTCTTAACTCTGCAATTTAATCTCCTGCTCTCTCAATCATTTTAGTTTAACTGATCAGCTTCGCTCAGTCCTCTATTAAATTACACATAGAGTTTCATCTATCAGGAAAATACAACCTTTTTACCTGGGCTCTTTGTAATCAGAGGATCACCAATTCTAAGATAAATATCCTAATACCTTCCTACAGTTCATTACATCTCACCTTCTTATTTCTACTGAATACCTCTCAGCATTATCCTACATGTAATTTTCTCATGTTTCTTGTTACACTATTCTGAAAGCATTTTCTTTTGCAGATAGTCATACTAAAGTGAGCTATTCTACTAAGTCTTTTTGGCAGAACTTTGTCTTTGCCTCTTTATTTTCAAAACCTACAATTATGCCAAGCCCTCAGTAGTTACTTAGTAAAACAGAATTTCATAACTTCTGATTTACAAGTCAATGCTGTGCCCTGAAGTTCTCCAGGTAATTTCTAAATATATCATCTGCTCTAGAATTTGCATTTTCTAATACAAAAATATTTGTACTACTTTTTAGCCCTTGTAGGACTTTACAATTGTATAATTTATTGAAGATTTTTGTCACTTTTTTCAAAAGTGCTATCACATTTTATTTAACTTCTTTTGGACTATAAAGGGAAAAGTTGATTAGTGTAGATGAGGCCTGAAATAATTTTCTTTCTGACACAATCTTTAGAACAAAATAGAGGTTTCCTAGTTTGGAGGACAGGGAACATATGTGCTTTGTGAATATGTTTCATGTATATATAAACACATGGACCCTCTTATTTTAATGACATAAATGGAGGATGCTCTGTGAATATCATATTAATTCTTAGTTTGAGATCATTTTTAATTTTGACAACTTATTAATATCCTTCATTTCTTCATTGTTTAATAATGAATTTTCTGCATTAAATTAGTTTCAGAAGCTTGCCTGGCAACAGAAAAAAAATCAAACTGTAGAACTATTGCTGTTTGAATTGATTAAAATAATACTTAACAAATTACTGAGAAGCTTGAAGGCTGAAACAGAGAAGTATAATTAACATATCAAAGAATTCTATTGATCTACAAGTAATAGAAATAAAAAGGAAAAGAGGATTTTTTTCTTCTTTTGTGCTCTCTTTTTCTCTTATTCCTAAATTGTACCAATATTTTAAAACAATTATTATCTCAGACTTAAAAAAAAAAAAACCTTAAAAGTATTTTGATTTGTAATCATTTAGCCAAATGGTGATTGCTTTGGTTCACATACAATTTCAAACTTTTTTAATTCATGTATAGGTGGTTCTGGTAAAAAAAAAAAAAATAGATAACACAATATCAATAAACAAGGTCTGTTCGTTCAATACTAATTTATATAGTTCTTTTTTCTAAATGTAGCTAAGGTATTTTAAAGTAACATAACATGTTACATGAAAAAGAGAAAACTCTTAAAACATTTATAGAATAGGTGCTTACATCTGTAATATCAATATATCATTTTTATGCTACATACAATTTTGTAAATAAATAATCAAAAATATAATTTCATAGGTCAGTTACAAAATAAAATGATTTTGTCATTCTACAGATACACTTCTTGAAATTAAATCTGCAACTTTGGCCTAGTTAGGTATATTTGATACTTCTGGCAGCACAATTAATTTATGACCTCGAGTACATTAGCAACATGTTCTGAGTGAAAAATTCAAGCAATTTTTAATTTTTTTTTAACCTACACCCAAAAAGAAGAAAAAGAAAATTTTTCAATAGAAAAATTTACTCTGATTTCTGACAACCTCTAGTTACTCATATGCACGCTGTCTCTACTCCATCACATCACCAAAACCATGTACATGTGTTTCCACTGAGAGCAGAGGTTCCTTTCAAACACTGTTCTCTAGTGCTCGCTCAGTCTATGGAAAGCAGCACTACTGTCTATCTGCTCCCATACCTTCACCCCTCCCTCGTGTCACAGTCCATATACATTTGCTGCTGACATCTTTATCAGCTCACATCCAAAGAAATGTAACCATTACTTTCACTCTCAGGGGTCTATAAACCATGGCCTGAGTGCCAAATTCAGCTGGCTCCCTACTTTTTGTAAACAAACTCCATAACCATTCTTTTAAATATAGTCAATGGATGTTTTTGCTCTACAAAAACCCTAACAGAGATCATATGTCCCCCTGTATCTAAAACACTTATTATTTATCATGTTGTGGAAAAGTTAGCTGAGCCCTGCTTTTTTTTTTTTTTTTTTTTTTGAGACAGAATCTCCCTCTGTCGCTGGGGCTAGATTGCCCTGCTGTCATCATAGCTCATTTCAACCTCAAACTCCCGAGCTAAAGCTATCCTCCAGACTCAGCCTCCTGAGTACCTGGGACTACAGGCCCGCACCACTATGTCTGGATCATTTTCTTCTATTTGTAGTAGAGATGGGGTCTCTTTCTCTTGCTTAGGGTGATTTCAAATTCCTCAAGTGATCCTCCTGCCGTGGCATCTGTGAGTGCTAGGATTACAGATATGAGCTACACTGCCCAGCCTAGGGTCATTTTATATGTATCGTTCAGGTGAATTTTTACCTAATGTGATTTTTAAAAGCATGCTAATAATAAAGCCAAAATATATCTCTAAGGTAAATATATTATTGTAATTCTGAGAAAGAGGGAAGGGAGGAGAAAGGGCGAGAGATATTGAGATTTCAACAGAATGAAAATATATGTATGTTCCAAAGAATAAAAATCAACTAAAACACTTTGAGTTAAAACTAATTTCTTTCTGATTCATGTTTATGTTTAGAATTTGGGTCTTATAATGTGTTACTATAGATTATAATTGGTGGAGCTATGATGAAATCCAGAACTGTTTCATTCAAAAGTGTTTACTGAATACATTTCCAAAGGCATCTGTGCCATGTTACTTTCTTTTTCAAATTGTGGAGCTGGGCCCTGCTATTTTCAAGCCCAGTCATGAACTCAGTGCCAGTATTGATTCACAGGCCAAGCCAGAAAACAAGTTTTCTCTAGTGTAGGTAAATAGACCCCATATTTGTTGTAAATTATATGTAAAATTTTATAACCATTAGAAATTATTCCTCAAACTAGGGCTCATGTGCTTCAAGTTAGTTTGCTGAAATCACAGCTCACGTTATGAGAGTATACTATATGGTAAGCAATAGGTCATAAAAACTAATGATTTTTCTCCATAAGTACATTTACACTAACAAATTATCCAAGAAATAGCATTGGCATTGAATATTTCAAACCCAAAACAACACAAAATGCTTTTAAATGTTAGTAAAATATTTAATAGTGATGAAATATTATTAAAAGAACTAAGAAGGTTCACAATTATCAAAGTGTCATTTTCCATTCTAAAAGGTAAAAGGGAATTTTACTTTGCCAAAAAGATATTGTCTTAGATAAAGAACAAAGAATGAAGTATATTCAATCACAATGTACAAAATTAAATGCTATTTCATAGCACTTTGTCTTGTTTCTTTATCTAAGAGGTGGAACTTTTCTTAAAAATTGTTCGCATTTGCATACTCTTATTCAGCAATGATCTAGAACAATTTGGTAAAAAGATCTAACACATATTGAATATTTAGTATACATTGTATAAACATGCTCTTTGATAGGTCAAAACTAGCTGACTTTTAGGAATTGTTTATGGTTCAAACTAATAATTAATTCAATTACAATTTAAGTTAGAAATATTACTATAATAATATTATAGATGAGAAAATTACGGCATCATTATATAATATGTTCAACATCAAAGAGAGAATTGTGGAGCCAGGAAGAAAACCTAGCTCTGTCCATAGCTTAACCACTGTATTAGACTGTCACTAATTAGATGAAGCAGTTTGGCATGGTATAAAAAGAAAACATACTGAGAGTCATAAGACTGACATTTTTGTTACAGTCTGCTCCTGGCCAAGTGATCATTAACAAATAATTTAATCTTTGTAACATTCAGTTCCCTCAACTATCACGTGGGGATAATTATACCTGTGTTCTCTACTTCATAGGCATGAAAATGCAGTGACAACGTCAAAATAAAGTATGGGCCTTACATAGACAGCATAGATGAACACAAAGGGACAAGAAGGATTTCGGCAGAAAGAGAATCAGTACTAAAGGGAGGAGGGTGGTATTTGGAGGTTACGAGCATCCCTCTGAGGAAAATACAAGCACAAACTGAAAGAGTGGTATTCATATAACAGTCAATTTATTTGAGATTTGGAGAGTGCAAGTCTTGAACTTTTTCTTGAGTTCAATATAAAAGACAGTATTTCAAAGAAGTGTGTTTGGTAGGATAAAAGCTTTCTTCCTCCACTTCAAGAGAACAGCTTTAGAGCAATGAAGAAATGGCCGAATAGCATTTCAGGGGGAAATAAACAGGGAAAAAAACCACTGAAAGTAGCATTAGTAGTTGCAACACTGAAGTCTCAAGAAGCAGGAAAGAAATACTGCAGCCGTCACACAGAAGTCAAGTGGAATGGTAGTGGGGAAGGAGGTCTCTCCAGGAGAGGAAGGGAAAGGACAGAAAATACAAAAATCATAGGGAATACATTTGAATTAGCTATACCTCCAATGGAACCAACTATCAGAAGCCACATTAAACTTGCATACATAAAAGGAGAAATTATAATTCATATACTTGTAGGATTGCCTCCCCAACCCCCAGGCTGTGGAGTGGTACTGATCCATGGCCTGTTAGGAACTAGGCTCACAGCAGGAGGTGAGCTGTGGTGAGCCAGGGAAACTTCATCTGTATTTACAGCCCCCTTCATCTGTATTTACTTCCCATAGCCGGCATCGCTGCAAAATCTCTGCCTCCTGTCAGATCAGCGGCAGCATTAGATTATCATAGGAACAGGAACCCTGCCATAAACTGCACATGCTAGGGACCTAGGTTGTGTGCTTTTTATGAGAATCTAATGCCTGACGATCTGAGGTAGAGCTGAGGCGGTGATGCCAGTGCTGGGGAGCAGCTGCAAATACAGATGATCATTAGCAGAGAGGTTTAACTGCACAATAAACGTAATGCACTTGAATAATCCCCAAACCATACCCCTGCCCATAATCTGTGGAAAAATCAACTTACATGAAACTGGCCCCTGGTGCCAAAATGGTTGAGGACCGCTGATGAAGGAGACCAGAAGATGCCACCCAAAATTAGCTACTTTGGCATAAGGATTATTTTATGCTGAAGGCAATTAAGAAACTGATACAAAAAAAGCTATCTGCCTTCTCCTTATTTGTCTAAAAGCAAGACATAAATTTACAAAAGCAAAGGTGTCCCTCCTCCCCTCTCTACAAAGAAGACAACTTTAGACCCTTATCAACCAGAGACCAAAGGAATCTATACCAACAAACTTTACTACTCCCATTTATCTGCCTTTCTATGATGTGCTGTGCCCAGAGACTCAAAGTCCTTTTCCTTTGTCATGTCACTTCTCTAAGAATTTACTGTTCTTTGTTGAAGATGCTATATAAGCTGACATTCGAAACTCCCTTTTTGAGAACTATGCATTCTCTGGGTATCTCCATGTATGTATGAAAAACACATATTGATAGATTTCTGGAGTTTTTATTTTTTCTCCTATTAATTTGTCTTTTGTTACAAGGGCCCATCCCAACTAAGAAGTATGAAGGATAAAGAGAAAATGATTTTTCCTCTCCCACAATGAAATAAGCATTTGCAGTTATGAAGCAAACATTTAAATATGAAAGATAGGAATCAACAATAGGAAGATTAGAAATGGAAACTAAACTCTGAGGAAGCTGAAGAAAAATATTATATCAACTAAGAATTTGACTAAACAACAAAGTTGTCAAGAATAGTATAACTTGCTATACAAAAATAGGATTATATAAAATAGGAAGGAATAGAACTAAGATCATGAAAATGAAGTAAAAAAGGAGATAAAATGAATCAGAGAAAAGGATAGTCAAAGAAAATCCCTTATCTCCACAAAAGACCAGAATACTTAAAAATAAAATTCCAGGCCTGGAGTGGTGGTTTATATCTGTAATCCTAGCACTCTGAGAGGCCAAGGCAGGAGGACTACCTGAGGCCAGGAGTTTGATAGGAGCCTAAGCAAGAACACGACCCAGTCTCTACAAAAAATAGAAAAATTAGCCATACATGTTGTTGGTGCATGCCTGTAGTCCCAGCTACTCCAGAAGGTTGAGGCAGGAGGATCATTTGAGCCCAGGAGTTTGAGTTTACAGAGAGCTATGATGAGATGCCACTGCACTCTAGCCAGGGCACCAGAGCAAGATCTTGTCTCAAAAAAGAACTTGAAAATTCCAGAAAAATTTCATGAAATAAAAGATGTTCTAAATATGTATATTAACACAGTATTCTATATTCTTGGTAAAACTGACCCAGAATAGTTCATACTTTAGACATACTCTCTCCTATAGGAAAAAATTATTAATCAGCAGTAACATGAGGAAATACTGTACACACAAATCCTTTTAAGAAGTTAACTAAAGAAAAACTCAAAATAATAACTTTAAGCATTAAAGCACTGGATAAATAAAAATCCATGAGTTCATAGTACTCATATAAAAACACGAAGAGGTGGGGAGAGAAAAAGAAGAGGATGAAGATGAGGAAGAGAGAAAAACCAAAAACCAGATTTGCTACCATTGGAGATTACTATAATTCTAACCATTTAACCTAAAAATGGGTAACTAAAGAAAAAGAAATAAGCCTTTACTATTCCTTTTTATGAAAGACTGTATTATATTCCCAATTAATGAGAGAGGATATCACTCAGAAGAATGCCAACTCACATGTTTAGAAGGAATGATCAAATTAGAAAAATCACCATCTTGCAAACCCTAATCAAATAATTGGTTCAAATAAGAATCACTAATAGATATTATACTTGTTAAATTGTCGGAACAGGACAATTTTAGGGTGACAAAGTAAAGCAGCAAAGGCTACTTACTATGATCTATGGGAAATCTTACATTTGAATTGAGCACATCTCATAATCACGGTCTTGAACAAGCAATGAAAATTAACATCATTAATAGTGAGACAACATGATATTATCTTACATGCTCTTTAGTGAGATGAATTATGAAGTGCATAATATGATTTATGGAATAATCTTGCAAAAAGGAATATGGAATAATCTTGCAAATCTGAGTCTTATCTAGCCCTTAGACCTCTAGGGAAAGACATAAAGAGGAAATATACAAACAAATCAAAAATGAATATCTTCTTAGAAGAATTGCCTGGTTATCTGTGACAATGCCATGCAAAAATAAAGTGAAGAGAATGCTTTAGAACAAAGAGACTAAAGAGAAAACAATATCATATCAACTTGTTAATTCTCATCCTGACACACATCAGGCCAGGCCACTAGGTGAGACAGTGGTGTCTGTCTGGGGACAATGCACATATAAAGGCTAGGCAGGATCATGGTAGCGGTCATAGCCTTTCTGTATTTGAAAACTGGTTGTTTACTTCTTTTGAATCAAATTCAAAGTATCCAGTCCTCTGACCTTTGTTCTTCTTTTATACTACTTCCTCTGGAAAGTGCTCTATTCTTGTATTTAATTGATTGCTTGAATATGAATGAATCTCTATTCTGTATTTTTACATCTAACCTCTCACCTGAAGATCAATAAATTTTTATATTGTCTCTGTCAGTGACTAGCTAGGAAAACTTTGCCCAGTAATTTAATTTGTGCCTCAGTCCTATTACCTACAACATAGGAATAAAAATACCAGGCTACCTTACCTCATAAGTCTATTCCAATAAACTAGTAAGGATATATAGGAAAGGTTCCAATAGCTTGGAAACGTGCTTAAGATAATTTACTTAGGGGTCCCTCGGGCATATGGATATATAAATTTCCTTCATTGAGGTGGACACTATTTCACAAAGGTGCCAACAAGCAAATTACCTTCATAGAGAGCTAATAGGCAAAATTAATAGTGCTGAACTTCCTACCCATGGTATTTTGTTGAGTTTCCAGGTAATTTGTGGTTCTGGTTTGAGTCAATCTGTACATAATCAAAACAGATTAAGTAATACCCAGCCCTTTCTTGCCATAAGTAAATAATTTTAAAATGTCTTTTGGCAACCCACTATTAGGAAGGCAAAATAGCTTCTTTTAGAAAAATAAGTGTATGTTTCAAACTTGTACCTGTAATAAAAATATATGACTGAATGCTTTTTTAATAACCTTTGCTCCTTTCCAAGAAATTTAGTAATCATAAGAATTTAAAAAGTATATGGAACCAGTTTCTCTGGGTATGTATACAGAAAGATGACAATATATCTATGTGTCTATTCTATAAACTGATGCATTATAATATAATATATTATAAAAGATTTTAATCACAGATCACAGAACATTTTATGAAACAGGGGCTTCCACATATAGCAGGCCAGTTCCATGAGAATTTAAAACAGACCTGATTCTGGTGCTATGCTTGCACTTAAAACAAATCAACCAAAAATCTGTAACAATAACAAAGAATTTAATAAAAATATTTTCAATGTTATAGGAAAAAATGTATCAAACCGAACTTTGCCTATGAGAAATGTACACTTAAAAATTTGAGGAGTTTGGGACCAGCCTCAGCAATATAGCAAGACCCTGTCTCTAAAAAAAAAGAGGTTAAAATTAGCCTGGTATGGTGGCACATGCCCATATTCCCAGCTACCAAGGAGCCTGAGGTGTTCCAGGCTGCAATGAGCTCTGATTGTACTACTGGACTCCAGCCTAGGCAACATGGTGAGACCCAGTATCTGAAAGAAAGAGAGAAAGAGAAAGCAAATAAGAGAGGAAGAGAGGAAGAAAAGGAGAGAGAGAATGAGAGAGGGGGGGAAGGGAAGGAAGAGGAGAAAGGGGAGGAAGGAGAGAAGGAAGGAAGGAAGAAAAGGAAGGAAAAGAAGGAAAGGAAGGAAGGATAAATCTGAGGCTATCTGGACTTCCACTATTAAACTTTAGGTCAACTACTTCTGAATATGGATTTTAGTCCATGATATATGATAACAAGCCTAATTTTATGTCATAAATCTCTAGGTAGGAGGTTGTTAAATACAATCTTTTTTTTTTCCTACAATGATTACCATGTGATTTGTAAAATAGATTCTCTGATTTTTATGCCCAGTAATTCTAACTAGTGATTCTTAGTATAGGCCCTGTCTTACTTGGGATCAAAATATAGTTGGCCCTTCCTATCCACAGGCTCTGGTTTCCACAATCACAGATTCAACCAATTGTGAGTGGAAATATTCAGGAAAAAAAAAGAGATAACAATACAATAATCAAAATAATACAAATTTAAAACAATACTGTAAAGTAACTATTTGCATAGACTTTACATCGTATTGGGTATTGTAAGTAATCTAGAGATGATTTAAAATATGGAGAAGGATGGGCATGGTTATGTGGAAATACTGTTCTATTTTATATTAGGGACTTAGCACCCATGGATTTTGGTAATTGCACAGTTGGGGGGCTAGGGGTGGGGACCTGGAACCAATCCTCTATGGATACAGATGGTTGGTGGTACTTTCTGGGGATTCCAGAACTTTAGGGGTGCTTTCAGGGATTTTTTTTAGGCTTGATATTTTTGGCTTAACTATCCTAATCCTGAGTGAGAAATGTGCAAGGAGGACTGCTTTTGCTCCAACACACAGTCTAAGGTAGATGTGGACACAAAGTGATTATGGGATTTTGACATTATTTATTTTCTTATTTTGGGATTTGCAGATTTGGCAAGTCACATATAGGTTCTGAAGTATATGTCATTAGTAAAATTTACACATAATAATCCAAATATAAAATAATGTATTCCTGATTATTTAACTGAAATAGATTGGGTTGAGCCCCTTATCCCACATTCTCACTAAAATGCTTGTATATTCCTCCTCTATTATATTTTAATGGCCACTTTGGCTCTGAGTTTCTCAATTCCACTAGCATTACCTCCCACTTTATTCTATTCTCTTTTTTCTGGAGCAACTCTGTGGCACTTAACTAATGTTCATTGCATTCCCAAAAAACAATTCATGTAGGCATCTGACTAAAGACCTTAAGATGAAGGGTTTGTTTTACCATGTAGCAATATATGTATATTAAGCACCACTGTATTTTAAAATACTGCAGCCACCAATTGGAGTTTATCATCAGCCAACTCTCTGTAGGACCCTAACCTAGTTAAGTTGCCAGAACTCCCCTCTTCAACTTACTCCTGTTCCAATTTTCCTGTACAGACCAGTTTATCTCTCTACATTGTAATTCTTTTGGATGTATTCCTTCATTAATGTGTTTGTAAAATAAAGTACCAACAATACTACGTTTAAACATTTTGTAGCACAGAAGAAATGGCAGAGATTTATAGCTCTGACCTCAAGCCTCACAAACACTTAAAAAGTAGCAGTGAATTTAATTACTTTTTGCAGTTTTTTTTTTAACTTTGCTATTATAAGAATAGTGCATGCCAATTTTGTAGATAGAGACTACATTGGCCTGGAAAAGTATGGTTTTTCAGTGATGCCTCTGATTATATATGCTCATTATTAGAATACATGTTCTAAACATTTTAGGAAGAACTGTGTCCACACCAAGATGCAGACATGAAGAGGATCTGTTTTCTTTCCAATCCATTGCACTGTGAATATGTGAAAACCTATATGATACTTTAAAACATTAAGAAGACAAAATCATGGTAATAATATCTTTGGTAGAGTTTGCAAAGGAGCTCTGGGAAGTAAAAGGCCATTTTCTCTGAGACTTGAAATTACATTATTTTTCTGGAGATTTGAAGTACTGAAAGGCAATAAAGCCTTTACAATTCCCTTGGACCACAAGGTTGGTAAAGTTATAACAACCTAAGAGACCACTAGGCAGGCACTAATGAATGATAATTTATTCTCAGCAGACAAAAAGAGCAGCCAACTCTGAGACAATGTGTTATAACTTCTGTAGCTTTTGTAAATAGGTAGGAAAGGTGTTGTTAATTTGTACATAGGAATATTTGAAGGAATACTGTAAATATATTCGATACAATCAAGTTGTGCTACAGGCTTGGCTATAGTACACATATTAAATAGGTAAAGCTATAGTACACATATTAAATAGGTAAATATAAATCTCAGTATAGTCATGGTAGGTCATGACCCGTTAGTAGCCAAGGAATCAATTTACTGCTTTTTGAAAAAAATATTATGTAGTAAAATGAAAATTATCAACATGCATCTCATATAATATTGTTTTGTGAAATTTTGCTTCATTTATATAATAATGCTTGTATATATGTGCATTAGTTTGCTACGTTTTTTGACAAGCCACGAGTGTTTTTCCATAAAACAACCCCATTTGAATTCAAAATGGGATAGTCCTGAATAAAAGAAACTTTTTCTCTGAATCTAAAGTAAAATAAACTAATTAACATGGATTAACATAGCTTAACTCTTCAAGTAGTTCACTCATGAAAACAATGCTAAAATTATTACTCTTACAACATGGTATACACCCACACCCACATATATATACCCACATACACAATATATTACAGCATGTATATATTCATGTCATATATATAAATTGCTACATATTATATATTAACCTCATGTAATATATATTAAATAATACATTATATGATAGATATATGCATATTATATATTTAAATATTGCATACACATATGTAAATTATATATATATATATATATATATATGTTAGAATGAAATGAGAGCCAGTAAGGTAGAAATTTAAGTGACTAATCATACAGGATATTAAGGAACATGGTCAGCAACATTCAAGTGATTACTTAGACTTTTGTTTTGCTGAGTTGGGAATGCAGGCTAAGAACAAGAGCAGGATTACTAAGTAATTTTTTTAAAAAATTGTTCTGGAAGTGTAGGGGAAAATGATAGCAGCAATCTAGAAAAAAATCTGAAAAAGAATAGAGCTTTTGTTTTTGTTTTCTGTTTGATTGTTTTTTGTTTTGTTTGTTTTTGTGTGTTTTGCTTTTTATAGCTTTATTGAGTCATAATTGATGTAAAGTCTTTCATTCCTTAACCATGAGAAATGCAAAATGCATTGTTAGGCAATTTGTTCATTGACCATCCTGGAATGTACTTACACAAACCTAAATGGTATAATGTACATACCTAGGCTATATGGTATACCCTATTGCTCCTAGGCTACAAACCTGTACAGAATATTATTATACTGGATACTACAGGAGATTACAACACAATGGTAATTTTTTGTGTATTTAAACATATCTAAACATAAAAAAGGTACAGTAAAAATACTGTATAAAAGATAAAATATGATACATCTGTATAAAGCACCTACCATGAATGGAACTTGCAGGACTGGAAGCTGCTCTGTGGGAATCAGTGAGTGAGTGAGTGGTGAGTGAACGTGAAAGCCTAGGACATTACTGTACATTACTGTAGACTTTATAAATGCTGTACACTTAGACTACATGAAATTTATAAAAACAAAATAATTGCACAATGACATTATGATGGCTACAAAGTCACTAGGCTGCAGGAATTTTTCAACTCCCTTATAATCTCATATGGACCCCAATCATACGGGTGGTCTGTCGTTGACTGAAGCATTATGTGGTGCATGACTGTATATTAAAATACACATACTTTAAGGGTGCCACTTGATACGTGTTGATTGATGTATACAATCATGAAATTATCACCGTAAAGAGTATAATGAAATATACTCATCATCTCCAAAGTTTCCTCTTGCTCTTTTGTAATCCCTCCCTTCCTTTCTTTCCTAATCACTTATACCCCACCTGGCCCTCTAAATGTCCAGGCAATCACTATCGTAGAAGCATTGTGGGTTTTTTTTAGCATTGCTGATAAATAAAATTATACAATATGTATTCTTTTTTTGTTTTGGCTTCTTTCACTTCACATGATTATTTTGATAATAATTTATGTTTGTGTGTATCTATATATAGTCCATACATTTTATTTCTGAGTAGTATTCCATTGTATAGACATACCTCAGTTTGTTTAGCCATTTACCTGATGATAGATATTTCGGTTGTTTTCATTTTCTGGCTTTTACAAATAAAGCTGCTATGAACCTGCGTATACAAATTGTGTTAGTTTGTTAGGACTGCCATAGCAAAATACCATAGATTGGGTCCCTTATATAACAGAAATTAATTTTCTCACAATTCTAGAGGCTAGAATCCCAAGATCAAGATGTTATGGAGATTGTTTTTTTCCTGAAGTCTCTCTCCTCATTTTGCTGACTGTCACCTTCTTGCTGTGTGCTCACGTGGACTTTCTCCTGTATGTGCTCATCCGTGGTGCTACTCCATGTATCCAATTCCCTCTTCCTATAAGGACAACAGCCAAATATGAGTAGGGCTCACCCTAATGGCCTCATTTGAACCTAATCACTTCTTTAAAATTCCTGTCTCCAAATAGAGTCATATTCTGAGGTACTGGGATTTAGAGTTTCAACATACAAAGTTTGGGGAGTCACAGTTCAGCCTACAACACAGCAATTTGTAGACATTTGCCTCATTTCTTACAAAGCTATACATACATCTGGGTATGGAATGGCTGGGTTGCATAGCAGGTGTATGTATAACTTTCTATTAAACTGCCAAACTGTATTCTAAAGTCTCACATTATTTAAACCGGCATCCCACTGTCCATGTGTATCAATTTAGTAAGAGACAGGTAGGTGTAGCAAAACTGAATGATAAGTGTGGCTTTGTCATTATTTCCTTAAGGTTCTATCAGATTATTTTTTTATTTTTTTTAAGTTTTTTATTAGAACTTTGTAAACATTTTAGATTGTTCTAACTTCTTGGTGAATTAAACATTTTAGCATCCCTTTATCTCAGGTAATCTTATTTTCTTTATACACTTTGATATTGATATAGTCACCTCAGCTTTCCTTAGATTGATGTTAACATGGTATCCATTTTCATATCCTTTTATTATGACCTATTGTTTCTTAGTGTTAAATGAATTCTTTTTAGGGAAGCAGAACTTAAAGATTTTGAAAAATTCTCAGCGTGGTCAGGTTGAAAAGCATGTTTGGCAAAGAACACCAGGTGTTTGGGCAAGTGACTGTTTGATAAGGAGGTAGAAGGATGACAGATGCTATTTATTAAGACAAGATGACCCTAAAGGCATTTCTGAGATCTTCCTGGCTGCTCCACCCATCATTGACCGGGAATATCAGGGCCCTGAGGTCAGAGTAGTTTTAAAGGAGGGGCCCGATGTGCCTGTGGGCTCTTGGGGCTCACTTGTGAGCACCACCTCCATTTTATGCTCCCTGCATTACAGTGTAGAGCTCCTTGGCTGCCCCAGTTTTGCCTCCAGCATGCCCAGATGCATTTCAGGCTGCCTTTATGGAAGGTTCGAGCAGTTAATATTTGTGGTGTCCAACTCTTCTGGCATGCAGAGTATAAGTGCTGTGGAGCACTACCTCCACCTAGATTCCAAGATGCTCAGAGAGCCTGGGGACATAGACAGAGAACTGCCACAGAAATGAAAGTGCCACACAAGGCCCCCCTAGGGCAATGCTTAGTGAATCCATGGGGTCAAGGCCACTACTGAGACCCCAGACCTGTAGAGCTACCAGAGTGCAATTCTAGCTTGCAAGAGCAGGAGGCACCCAACTCCAACTCATGATAGCTGCTACATGGGTTACATCCCGCAAAGCCATGGTGGAGGGGTCTCCCAGAGCTTTGCAGTATCAAATCAAGCCCTGGTGGGTACTGAAGGCTGAACATGAAGTCAAAAATTATTTACAAGCCTCATGATTTAACATTGTTTACCTTGTTGGATCTTGGACTTACTTAGGAAGTTTTACTCCTTCTTTCTTCTTAATTCTCCCTTTTGGAATGAGCATATCTATCATATACCTGTTCCACTATTGTATTTTTGAAATAAGGGGGATGGTCTGAAAAAGAATAAAAACATTTTCTGTCTCTCTAAACCCTCCTCTCCTCCTTTTGAGAATTGAAAACTACATCCCTGGCCCAGGCCAGTGGTAGGGAGAAGGAGGGGAGTGTCCTTTGTTCTTTGTACCATAGGAGATAGCTCAAGGGAATTGTCCAGGCAGAGGTCACAAGATCATCTTAGTGGAAGATGGAACAAATCAGAACCATCAACTATAGTTAAACAGCAATAGGCTAAAGCTAAAACCTCCCCTTTAAAAGCTCTCTATTCCTGCTCAGAGGGAGGATGCTGGTACTTTAAGATGGGAGTCTGGCAACCTCTTCATTTGCCAGCAAATTAATAAACTTTTCTTTCCTTCTCCTCAAACCACTTGTCCTCATTCTTCTGATGTGGCCTCAGGGACAAGTTCTAAGATTTTGGTAACAGAAATGCATAATTTGTTTGACCTCACAACTTGGAAACCCATTTGCCATAAGATGAATCAAACCTTGATCTAACCTAGATGTGATTTAGATAAGACTTGCACTTTAGACTTTTGAGTTGGAGCTGCAATGAGTTAAGATTCTGGGGGGTATTGGGATGAAATGGATTTATCTTGTATAAGAGAAGGACATAAATTTTTGAGGGCCAGGGGAGGAATAGTATGGTTTAAAAATTTGTGTCCTCTCCAAAAATCATATCAAAACTTAATCTCCAATGCAATAGTAGCAAGAGGTGAGACCTTTAGGAGGTGATTAAGTCATGAGGACTCTGCTCTCACGTTTGGATTAATGCCTTAACAAAAGAGTGAAAGGAACTAGCAAGGCTGTTTTGTCTTTGTATCCCTTTCACCTTTGTATCCCTTTCATAAGGACACAACACTCCTCACTGGAGTGACATAGCTAAAAATTGCCATCGTGGAAGTGAAGACTGGGACATTACCAGACATCAAACTTGCCAGCGACTTGATTTTGGACTTCCTCCCTCTATAACTGTTGTGAAAGCTGATTATATGAATTGTGTCATTCTTGTCATATGTAACTAAAATACATTTGAAAATCCAGGGAGGAAAAAGCACTTAGGACACGGTAAGGGAGCCGAGGGAAACTTCCCCTCTGCCCACTGAAGGTTTGCTGAAAAATCAACTCACAAAAGGCAGATTAATTGGAGAAAAAAGCATGCAAATGTATTAATGTGCATATATGGGGAGAAGCAAAGAGTGGTTGCACACTCCCTGGTGGGGTTCAGAAGTTTACAGGGAGTACTAGAAAAACAGGTTATGGGAAGGGGAAGAAAAAGAATTCTGTTGAGGGGCAATGAAGGATTACTGGGAAGAATGAATGGATCTGAGAATAAATATTGCCTGGTAAATAGTACTTTTTGACAGTGAAAGGGTCTGATCAGGTGTGGTTACATTCTTGGTCTTATAGGGAGGGGAAGAAAAACAATTGTTCTCCTTGGTGGATTTGGATCTTAAGCAGATAAAGTCCTGTGCTTTGGAAGAGAGGGAGGGTTGGGGGTGTGGGAGGGAGTCAGAGAAGCCTTGAGACTTCTTCAGTATGTCATATATTTGGTTTCTGAGCCCTAACAGTACAAAACCTTGCTACAAGAATGTAATTATTTGCAAGCCTGCCTGCTGAAGCTGGTTGTTGTAATGTGAAACAAATTTTATCTATATCTTCTGAGATAGCTTGCTAGAACTCTAGGTACTAATTTTGTCTATTGTGGTAACTTCTGTGGTCACTTATCAATTGGAACTTGCCAAATCCCTGACCCCTTACAAATGACAATGAACTTTCTTAAAGAGCAATACATAGTGAGATTGCTGGATCAAATGGTAGTTCTACTTTTAGTTCTTTGGGATGAGCATGCTTGTAGCTCCAACTCAGGTGCTGCAAATGCAATATATGTAATCTAAACATTTGTACCCCTGTAAAAATTTTGAAAATAAAAAAAAATGATCAATACATAACATTTCTCATTTTTACAAAACTACTAACCTTCTCTTTTTCTTCAGAGAGAGCACTTTTGGTTCACTCTGGGGACTCTCTCTCCTAGGTTTGCAAATTGGTGTTGCCAATAAAAGCCTCTTTTCTACTATCTAGCCATTCTGGTGATACTTTGCATGACATTATGAAATAAGTTAATATTCCTCATAAACTTCCCAGTCTAAGGTATTTTATTATAGTAGAACAAATGGATGAAGACAGGAGCATAGTGTAAAAATTTTCATACCTTCCCATAAAGTCATCAATGAAATAATCAGCTAATATTAATGACAAACTATTGAAGATATTTGGACAAAACACAGAAACTCTTAGTCCTACTTCAATAACTAGAATGCAGATATAAACTTCAAATTAATCTGTATGTCCCCAGAATCGATAACTGTGTTTGACAGATAGTAAGCACTTAATAAATAATTACTGTATAATGCAGACAGCCATGTGTAAGCACTAAATAAGCTCATGAACATTAAACTTAAATTTTCAGCTTAGTATAGATTTCTAAATATAACTTGCCATCAAGTTATCTGATTTAGAGTAATTAAGAAAATGTTAAAACTCTTTATGCCTACATTTGGTGTCTCTATAGCACTAATCATATCTTACCTCTGCCACTAAAGGACACTGCTAATTTCAGGATGTCATTAACTACAGGTGTACACACAACGAAGAGGGAGAACTCTGTAGGTATTCTGAGAAACTGCTTTAGTCTCAGACTGTTCGAGCTACTATCACACGTACCACGCATAGGGCTTCGCTTCCATCATGGGAAAATCTACTAAAGTATTTCAAGCTATAGAGAAATAGAAATTCAGCAACCTACAAAATTTCATGACTTTGCAACATCCCAAATCACAATTTTGCCCTTCATAAAGCCCTTTAAGATGCATTTGATATGGTTTATAAAAATACTCATACATTTTTACCTAGTCAATACAGTTCTTAGAATTATTTTATGAGGAAAAAATGAGGTATTACTATAAAATATTTAATGACAGGGATAAGTTAAAAATGGTAACAATGATATAACATTATTATAAAAATTATAATTATAAATGTTTTGTAGACACATGGCAAAATATTGTGGTTAATAAAGTAAAGTAAAAATATACAGAATACAAAAATGAATCTATGATGCTATGTTAAAATATGTGGGCACATGAATAAGGATTGGAAAAGAATGCAGAATAATGAAAACAACTGATTTGCTAGGGTGAATAGATTGTGAATAATTCTTTATAAACAAATATATATTCAGAGAAGCTGCTATAAAAAAAGGCTGTTTTCACATCAAGTGTATATGTTAAGGCTAAGTTTAATTTGAGTCATTTTTAGAGATATGGAAAATCAGTTTTCATTCCTTGTGACCTCTTTCAAATGATTTTGTTATGTATACAATTAAAGATTAATTTTTTTAATGTTATATAAAACTATGCATGTTTGTAACCCCAGGGTGTTTTAATTTGCATCTATGCTTGTGGCAGAAGGAACATTGATAATTTGCTACTATTTTGTGCAGTTAGCTCTTGAGGGCTTTGAAATCTTTATTTTATGCTCCCGTTTCGGCATGCTCTAATCGTGTCTGCTGGCAGTGGTTTCAGAATTGGCTCAATGCGAGTGCAGAAAACAAGGGTGACTGGCCAAGCTTCACTATTGCTTACATTATACTAGCAGACTGCTGAAGTGACAGAATTAGGACTAATTTAAATGAAACATATGCCTGTCTCATGTGAAGGAAATGTAAGCCTTACTGACATTGTAACAGTTACAATTATCTAAGGGAGTGACTAGCTTTAGATTGTCAAGCTAGATCTGGAAGAAAGAAGCATCCTCTATCATGGAATAAATACCCCAAACAGAAGTAAACACATATATACACACACACATATGTATGTGTGTATGAATGTGTATGAATGTATTTTTAAGAGAAAAATAAATGTCCCTATTGACTAAACTAGTATCTTTAAAATTATAAAATTAAACACATTTTTAAATGATTAAATTGCCAGATAAATATGCCACTTTTACCTTTATGTCCTAAACCAGAAACTTTCTCTCTCACACACACATGGATAACATAGGGACCCTAGAAGACTAAAACAAATCTCTTTCCAGTTAAGATCACATATGTTAATTTAACAATTTTTTACAAAACTCAGTGAATACAATCCAGCTAAAACTGTATTATATACTTTAGCACGCTATACTCCATTAAGAAAATCCCATTTATGCTGATACTTTATGTCCACAAAATTTTAAATATCTCAATGGCAAATTCAACCAGTATATATGATATATATATATGTGTGTGTGTGTGTGTGTGTAAAAGGATCCTGCAGACTTTTTATATTCAAATAGTGCATAAAAATTCCCAGCTACCCTTTTTCTTTCATAACATTGAAATTCCCTGGCCTTCTGTTCCTAATGAAATGATTCTTTTGAGCTCAGGAATATACATATATATTTCCATCAAAATCCTTCAGAGTTGTAAAAGGTTGAATAAGTTCAGAATTCTGAGCAGCCACCAAGGACATACCCTTTGATACAGTTTTACCCTTACTATGTAATGAAGTGTCCTAGAAATACTAAAGTTAATGTCTTTTTGACGGATATGGAGTGTAAATGTGAATTTGAGGGATCTTTTCATGCATATTTATTTGGTGTTACGGTGTATTCTAACTCTTGTTTTTATAGAGAATATAGCATAGTAGGACCTAAGGTCAGACCTCACCGGGCAAGCAAAATACTCACCTCTTCAGGTGTCAGTTCTTGTTTTGGACACCCCCTAAAATGACCAATTCCATCAACAAATATTTTGAGCGCCCTCTACATGCTGATCATATTTCTCTGGACATAGAATAATGATGTTTCCAGTGTATTATCATTTCTTCTATTGGCTATCATTCAGAAAACAAATGCAAAAGGGGAATTGTTATATTGTGATCATTTGGGAAATGCTTTTCATTTTAGATTTTTAAAGATATTAGTTTAGTCATTAGGTGTCTACCAGAGATAATTCTTGAGGTTACCCCTTGATAGCTGTGCGATCTTGCACAAGTTACTTAAGCTTTCTGTTTTTCAATTACTTAATTTACATAACTTTTTCATAGAGATGTGAAGAAAATGTGTGTGTGTGCATGTGTGTGTGTGTAACCCAGAATAGTAGCTGGCACATAATTAGCACATTATAAGTGTGACCTTGCTGTTACAATAATGTATAATATATAGTTATACACAGAGGTAGGGGAGCTCATGGCAGTGACACCTAACAGACACTTGGTGGATAGAGGGATGAGAGGTGGTGGTGTCAGAGAAGATTTTCCAGAGAAAGTGACTTATGAGATAAAGATAATGAGAAGTCAGTAAGGTAAACTAGGGGACGGAGAGAAAGACAGAGTCTGTAAAAAGGGAAAATGTGGCAAAGTCTCTTAGTTATGTGAGATATGATATACAATAAATAATATGGTATTTGTAGGAGAACTGAATTGAAAGTTTAGTGTGGCTGGCAAAACACTGTGCAGAGTAGAAAAAGGAAAATTGTCTAGAAAAAAAATAAGGCTATATCATGAATTTCTTTGAAATTTGTGTAACATGGAAATTAGCACACTGTGGAATCTCTGAATGACTAAAATTAGTTATGTTATCAGTTATGGGTTTTAGAATCCAAGTTTACTGGAATTTCATTGTCCTTAAATTGAGGTAAAAATTCCATGTTAATTCAGTATGCCTCTTATCATTCTTTCCATCCTTAACTGCAGCAGATAACTCTAAAAGTATATGAAAACAGCTGGTTACTCAGAATTAAGTAGTCTCCCAGTTCAGTATTATCTTTTCAAAACTCTGAGAAAATTTTGTCATTGAGTTCACTGAATCACTGATATTGATGTTCGAAGAATTATAGTGCTAGGAGACTGGAAAATGACAAATATTACTACAAAAAAGAAACTCAAATATCAGATGTAGTATTAAAATCAATCTCAAGATTAGTTCTAGAACTGTGTGTTTAAAGAATACTAAACAGCCCACTAGAACAATTATTCACTGGTAACTTCCACAGCAGCATTAAGAGTAAGTTATAACAAATTGAACTCAATTATTTCTTAAAGTAAGGAGACTGGAAGATTATGAAAGTATAATGGTCCTTATGTATATGCTGTTCATAATATTATATTTATTATAAAGGTATTTGATAAATTCTTACAGAAACATAACTGCATAGGCACATGTTAACTAATGTTAGGACATTTAGATAGAATTATTATCAGAATGACAGGATGTAAACATATCTAAAATATGCACAATTTTTTTCTGTGGGAAACCTCTCATGGCATTCAGACAATTTATCTTTTTAACCTAGTTCTTCTTAACATTTTTAAACTATAACTTGAATTAAAGTTTTTAAACTATAACTTGAATTAAAGTTTATAAAGCATATTCATCATATATGTGAATATATAGATGATAAAATATTTTTTAAAATAACTAAATTTGCGAAACCATGAAGTCATGACACAACCAAATTTGCCAAGGTGAAACAAGAGGTTGAAACTAATAGAGGTAAATGTAATATACATCAGGGTAAGGTTCAACACTCAGCTCAATAATATAAGTACACATGGCAGTCTACGCTTAGCAATTGTACCTGTGCAGGGGTGGTGAGAATGAATTCAGTTTGGAATTTTAGCAATACTCAATATGAGTTGACTACGTATTAAACTAGTGAAAAAATTGTGCATGCTAAATATTATTAGAATGAAGGTAGACATAATTTTATAACAACATCAATAATGTCCGCCTCTTGTATAAGTGTGTAAGAGACAACAATGTGGCACTGAAAATGTTCTTTTTTTGTCTATGGACTATTTTGAGCTAATTATGTTGGGAAGCTACAGATACTGGAGAAGCCACAAAGCAGAATAGAGTTATCCTTTTGTGAGGGAAATTTACATCTATAAAGAAAATCTCCATTTGTAAGTGTATCTTCCTCTCTGTTGTAAGAGGACTCACTAGAGATGATTCACTAGCAAGACTCACTCTAATAAACAGAAAACGCGCTGACTTAAATCTGCATAACAAATCTTATCTTATTTACCTATTTTCTTGATCACCTTCTCATAATTGGCCACACTCCACAAGATTTTTCTTTGTTTTATCTGAAGATGATATTTAAGCCTGACTTCATAACCACCCTTTTGAGATTTACTCATTTTTCTCAGTTTCTCCCATGTATACACGAAGTACACATGTTAATAAACTTTTGTGCCTGTAAGAGGATTACTTCAGCCCAGGAGTTCAAGTTCAGGCTGGGCACAATATAAGGAGACCCATCTCTATAAAAAAAAATGTTTTGATACACTTAAGCTACTGAACCTCATAGCTTAGCTTAGTTTACCTTACACGTACTCAGAACACTTGCATTACCCTACAGTAATGTAAAATCATCGGGCAACACAGCACACTATAAAGTACCAGCTGTTTGCCCTTGTGATTACATAGCTGACTGGGAGCTGTGGCTTGCTGCCACTGCCCATCATAACAAGAGAGTATCATATTGCAAATCACTAGCCTGGGAAAAGGTCAAAACTCAAAATTTAAATTTCAGTTTCTACTAAATGTATGGCTTTTGTAGCATGGTAAAGTTGAAAAATCATAAATTGGGGATTGTCTGTAGATTTTACATAATACATATTTGCATTTAAAGCATAATAATAAAGTGAACTCACTTTTACCATCTCACAGCTTAAGAAACAGGAAATGCCTTATTTAAATGTTAAAGGTTGACTTTACATAGCATTTGGCCTTAAAAGCATCTGATTTAAAAATAACATTAGGCAGAATTCAATCTGTGGTTTGAGGTAGAGGTCTATTTTTAAAATTCTCTGTGGAATTTCTTTTTTTGGCATTTTGACAGGTGGAAAGAAGAGATTTGAGACAATATCTTTTTGTCTTATACTCACATGCAATGCTTTATATGTTCTTTTTAAAGGAGAGCAACCTTAGAAATGTGCTTTAGTCTCACTCTAGCTGAAGGAAGGCATCAAGGGACCTGTGGAGGAAGGGGCATTATTCTGGGGAACTCTGAAGGGATGCACTGTAGCTTTCTGTCAAGTCAAATAAGTAAACAAGCAAAACTTGAAACATGTAGGTACCACTCATGAGCAAAATACAGCCCAAAATCCATCAGGTACACATTATTTAGAAAACAAATATGAAATTTATTTTGAAAAGTATAATCCTAGAGGGAAAATACATGAGTTGATATATTACTTATACTTGGTTTTGTACTTCTTTCTCTAGTGAATTTTCTCACTAGACACAACTCTGAAAAATCAAAATAAATCTAGATTTGAATTGTTTAGCAAGAGTGAGTGAGTCAGTGTTTCAATTATCGCTGTTGGGATGATAAATTAATAATCATATAAATAGATATTGAATTGGTGCTATGATTATCTCCATTATATACTAAGGAACCTGAAGTTCAGAAAACCTTAGACAAAGCCACATGGATAATAAGTGGTAAAGTTGGATTTCTAGTCTAAGTTGTTGAACTCCAGTGTTGTTCTTACAACCATTGCTTTATAATACCATATTGTGACTACCATTTTAATGTGCTTATATAATGCATCATATTTCTCTCATTTATATATAACATATATGAAATTCTAATAGAAAACCTCACTATCCCTAGAGAGAATGAGCAATAGTCTATAATTTCCTGAGAAATTTACATCTCAAGTAAGATATACACACACCTTCATGTACACATTTGTGTGCATATAAACATATAAACATATGTATATATACAGTGTAGGTGTATATTACATTTAATTCAACATACATATATACCTATGCACATAAAAGGGGTAAGTAACCAACTAATTTGAATATTTCAAAGTTCTTACCATGTTAGAAAATTAAACATGATAGGGTTTGTGTTCTTCTGGGTTTTTTTTTTTTTTTTTTGCAAAGAGATTTTATTACTTTTAAGTTTCAGAATCTACATAGGCTTGATTATATAGCTGTCTCTGTATTACCTATTTATTAATAGTAATTGACATTTTTTTCATTAATTTTGAAAATTACCTTTTATTATTGTGCTTTCTCCATTGGTGGGTGATTTGGAAGCTTTTAAAGATATAGAAAAAGACTCAATGTCTGCAAGCATTAAAAATAGGGAAGTATTTAAGGTATGGAAATATTCAAAACATGAAACAGGTTATGAGTATGCTATGGACACTCTTTGTGTCCTTAGTATCACCTCCTATTTGACTTTTCTCCACAACCCTGATTTTCTGTTTTGTATCCATGAGTTTCAGAAGACACAGGCACCACATCAAATTGTAGGATAAAATGAATAAATGATGCTTAACAAATTAGTGTGTGCCATTCTCCTATCAAAATGATTGATCATGGTGAGCACGTGATCTCAGTACAAATCAGAGCATATTTTTGGTTTTTGAGGAAAGTTGGGACATATGTAGTCTCTCTGTACTTGAAAATTTGGTGTGCAGATGTGAAACTACCATTATCATTTTTCTACTTGCAAAAAGACAGCCTGAAACTAATGTGAGTTCCCAGAAAAGAGACAACCAAGAGAATCAGAGAGAAATAGAGTTAGAGGTCAGATCAAGCAGTCTCTGAAATATATCTACATCTGATCTTTAGAAGGATGTGGGTTAATTTCTTTATTTTATTGTTTAAACCTATTAGTTGTGTCTTACATTATTTGCAACAAGAGTATTATAAGCATTGAAAGAAATATTAAGAATATCAAAGTTTTAATATTTGGAAGATTTCCAAAATGAAGTTGGCTTTGTCTAAATATCAAGCAAGTCTAATATACACGTTCAAGGCAAAAAAAAAAAAATCTCTTGACTTTAACAATGCATTTTTAAGAACAAATTAAATGTTCCTAATATCCATAATGTTTGTCCTTGTTAAAAATGGAGATGATTCTTACAAACTCTTAACAGTAAAGCAAGATATCGTCAGGTTAAAAAAAAAATGCACAGACTAATAGAATGTCCATAATGTACAATGGCAAAATGAATGTGAAGGTAAACAAAATGCAAAACCTGTAGGTCAGTTAATTATATCACTTCTCTAGTTCCAAATACATATTTTTACCTTTCATTGAAATCTCTCATAGACATAAGAAATCTCATGACTGCCTTTCCATCCTTGCTATCTTCCTTTCTTCCTTCTTTTCATTATTCAAAAATATTAATTGTGGACTTACTATTTGTGAAACAATATATTATTTCCCACGAAAGCTAAAATGAGTAAGCTCATTAATTTTAGGAAAGAAAGACAATAAGCAAGAATTAGACAAGTAAATACAAATAGAGGTAATATGAGTAGGGTTTTCTTTTGTTTTCCAAATAACTGAAGGGAGAGATTAAATAAAACACCTCAAACAACTAAAAGGTAGTTTTCACACACATATAAATATTCTAGAAATTATTGCTATTGGAAAACACAAAGAAAAACGTGTTTCAATACAGATAAATTATAAAATTCAATTCAAATGATGTATTCATGAAGTTTCAAATTTATATAACAAAGTATTCTTTTAGAAAGCAGGGCATATCATACTTGTTCTGAAAATAAAAATTCCGTCCACAGTTTAGCTTCTCTATCACAATAAGGATGTAACTCATTAATGATTAAATTTTCATGGGGGAAATAGGCTTTAAAATCTGATATCCTCTAAGACAGTTCCTGCTTTGTTAAGATAATGAACATGAAGGAACCTGCCTACTGACAGTTAACAACGTAACTGACAGCAAGACAGATTCAATCATAAAATCACATTGACTCACTGGACTTAGGGTGGACCAAGCATGAGAGTATGGCAAAGGTTGTATAAACACTTAAAAAACTTTGTAAGCAGCCTAAGCCCTAAATGAATTACAAAGTATACATAATATAAATTCAATAATAAGCTACTCAATGATTGATAAAGTAAATCTACTGTCTTCAGGGTTTTCATGATTATAAGATAGGCCAGAAGGAATATTGGCACATTCTATTTTATAGCTATCTTTCTTTAAAGGGTGTGGTTTTTAAAAAATAAAGGAAAAATTCATAGTATGTTTCAAAGTTGTTTATACTATTTTCTGAATTGAGAAAAGATTCCAAATAGTATGGCACAATTCCCCTGAAATCCAATTCTAAATGATTTCCAGCAGTGCACACTAGATATATTTTTTCAGAGCATATGGTGCTTCTTACTTAATTTGTCTAACAGTCATTTGCATTTATTTTAGATTTATTATGTTTCTTTGGAGGAGTTATATCCATGCAAATGCAACAATAAATAAATTTATATAATATTTTGTTAGCATTTACTATAGAGATAAAAGGCCATAGGTTTTGAAGACTTGTTTTAAAATTAATACCAAAAACTCTTCAAAAAATAAGAATCAACTGTCATGGCAAAAAAAAAAAATGAGAAGGAGTAAATAAGGAAAGAACATTGAATTCTACACTCTCCATCCCTTTTAAGTCATCTCTAGAAAATCTTAAAGGTATGACCAATGGAAAACTATTGATATAGTTCAAGAAAAGAAATAGAATTTGTAATATTTATAAGTATGTTTCATATGTATTTTTCTTTTGATGTTCACAAAAACATTATCAATTATCTTTGATATACCGAATTTACAGTAGAAATTAATTATATAAAAGTTAAGTAACTTGCACAGGCATATAACAAATAAGACATAGAGTTAGCTATTAATAGTTGCACAGTTGGGAAAAGAACGTAAAATAGTATGTTTTGACTTCTAACCTCATCAGTTAAATGTATTTTGGAATATGTGTTGGTAGATAGTCTCAATACTCTTTGATATTTTTAGGTCACCAAAATATTTCTTAAATTATTAATAGCCAATTACTCAGCAACCTTGGAATTGACACATAAACTTTAGTGGAATTAATTACATTTTGTATCTCCTTGCTAATTTTGCGCCTGGATCCCTTGCAATTTTATTATACTTACTTTGACCTCTTAATTGACCAAAGGTATTACTGGAGACTAGAAACCAAATCTCCCTTGATTTTATGAATTTCTGGGTAACTAGAAAACTCAATTGAAAAATCTGGACACCAAAACCTACTTGGTAAATATGTGCTGAGATCAGGTCTATGCAATAAGAGTATAATGCAAGCTAAGTTTCTGAAATAGCATTTTTTTGTTGTTGTTGCTCTATTCAAGGAAATTGGAATAGAAATAACAAAGAAGCTGGGATCTTGTGCAAAAGTATGACTGTTCAAGTTTGTTCCTCTTCCTAGAGATTTCCCCGTGTAATCCAACTGGCTAAAGTCCAGTTAACATTCAAGGGTTTTAAGTGTTAAAAGAAGACTGTTGTTTCTCTCGGAATACCTTTTGCTGTCATGCCAATACACACAGACAGAATTGACAACTCCCTTCCTCCATGAAGTTCATTGCATTTCAATACACATAGCAGCAGAAGCAATTCCTATATGTATTTTTGACATGTTTGTTTCCTTTTATTGAGAATTCTCTATTATTTTTCTTTCCAACTTAATTTGCTACATTAGGATATAGGATGTTGTATATTTTTTGTAAATAATGAATGGATGGATGAAAATATATCTCACATGTTTTCACTGTTTTTTGTAATAATAATAGCTACTCACTCCACCAAAAACAATTGTCATGCCCCATAAGCTGTTTTAAATTATTTATTCTTCAGTTAGGGTGACAAACTTTCCCTTCACCAGGACAGTCCTGATTTTGGCACTAAAAGTCCTATGTTCCAGGAAACTTCTAGGTGGAACATAATGGAACAGTTAATCACCCCACCAGAAAATTAGTATTATGACTCTAATTTTATAATTGGATTGAGGAGACACAGGGAGATTACTAGTGATTTGCTTGATGTCACACAGTTGATGAATTACAGAGGCAAGGGTTAAATTTTCTATGTCAAGTTCCCAAGATTTTAACTACTATGTTATACAACTTATTATATATTTTAATTATCTTTTCATTTTTTTATTTTCATATTATGATTGGAAAGACCCAAGTACAATGTTTAAAAGCAGCAATATGTGTACATATATTTGCTTTAAAAGTATATTTTCTGATATTAGCATAGCTAAGCTAAAGCATATTGCTTTTAATATTTGCACAAAATGTCACTGCCCCTTCTATAGTTCACAGTTTGTGCCCTCAGGTTTATGGAAGTATTTCGAAACACCATAAAGTTGGCATTTATTATGATTATTGATAAACTTATGAATTCAGTTCATTAGCTCCATCTATAAATTTTATTTAGTCTTTCTAAAGCATATCTCTTTTTTTTTGTACTTTCTTTGAATCTTTTTAAAATTGATATAGTCTTGATTTTTTCTTATCAGTACTTGATTATTTGTTACCTACATTCCTAAGTTAGGAGTTATTTTAATTCATACTTTAAATTTTTTACCATTGTCTGTTTTTTGACTTCCAACAAGACTACTGAGACATCTGCTGTTAATCTATTCCCTAATAGAAGAAAAAATATTTTTCTGGGTTCTTTGAGATCTACTGGTTTTTATTATGGTTTGCTATGATGTGTTTAGGTGGGGCTGTATTTATACTTACTTAGTCTAGGATTTGTTGTGCCTCTTGAATCTGAGCATCTGTTTCCTTGGGATTTAGAAATCCTCCTCCATTTTTCTCTTCCCATTTTTATTTCTCCCAAATTCTGTTTTCTACGTCTAGAACCTGATCTAACACTGGAACCGCTGTAAACTCATTTCTCATTTTTGAGTTTCCAGAATCAGGCACATCATGTAATTTGAAACCTGAAGACATAGGACAACAGTTCTGACTGGGAGAAAACAGTAGATGACTTCAGGGAAAATATTGTCACTTAGGTGAAACTTTAAACGTCAACATATGTTAGGTTATTAAGTATGAAATGTCTGATGTCCTTAAGTAGTAAATTTGACATTTCACTTTGACACTTATTGTTTTATTTTTATTGTTAGGATACATCCTCATTCTTTCAAATGCATGTTTTGGCTTGTGATTATCTTACAAATTTTTTTTTAGAACAATTTTTGTTAAACCATGGATAAGTCAAAAAATTAATGTTATTTTCAAATATGAGTTCCATCATGGAACCAATGCTTTGCAGACAGCTCAAAATATGAAACAAGTGTTTGGGGAGGAAGTGACTAATGAAGGCAAAGTACATGGATGGTTTGAGAAGTTCCATTCTAGTGATTTTAAACTTGAAAATGAGCCACATGGGCAACCTAAGACCAAGGTGGATAATGATGAGCTGAGAGCTATAGTGGAAGCGATCCATCTCAACCTATGCGTGAATTAGCAGCAAGGTTTGACGTTACTATTCCAACAAATTGGGCCATTTGAAACAAATTGGCAAGGTAAAAAAGCTGGATAGATGAGCTCCTCATGAATTAAACGAGTGTCAGAAGAGATATCATCTGGAGATTGCATTTCTTTGCTGTCATGACACAAAGGTGAACCATTTCTACACTGTATTGTCACATGTGATGAAAAATGAATTCTTTTTGACAATCACAAGCACTTGGCACGATGGTTGGATAAATATGAAGTGCTGGCTGGACACGGTGGCTCATGCTTGTAATCCTAGCACTTTGAGAGGCTGAGATGAGAGGATGGCTTGAGGTCAGGAATTCGAGACCAGCCTGAGCAAGAGCGAGACCCCATCTCTACTAAAAGTAGAAAAAAATTAGCCAGGCTACTAAAAATATTTAATAGAAGAAATTAGCCTGGCATGGTGGTGCATGCCTGTAGTCCCAGATTCTCAGGAGACTGAGGCAGGAGGATCACTTGAGCCCAGGAGTTTGAGGTTGCCATGAGCTAGTCTGACACTATGACAACAGAGGGAGTCTCTGTCTCAAAAAAAAAATAAAAAAAAAATGAAAAGATGAAGTGTCAAAACTCAGTCCAGTCCAAAATCAACTATTCTGTAAGAAAAGCCGAGAGTGTCTGTTTGGTGGTCCAGCAGTGGTATTATCCACTACGGCTTCATAAAATCTGGTCATTAGATTACAGCGGATATCTACTGGAACCAATTGGAAGAAATGATGAGAATGCTTGTGATTAATCAGCCGAGACTGGTCAATAGACACAGGCCAGCCTTCTTGCAAGACAATGCTCAACCACACATTGCACAAACAACTGTGCTCAAACTACGACAGCCGGTCTTGGAAACTCTCTGTCATCTACCATATTCCCCAGACCTTGCACCAACTGACTACCACTTCTTCCAGGCTTTGGAGCACTTCTTGCAAGGAAAAATATTCAATTCTCAACAAGCTATGGAAAATGCCTTTTGCGATTTCATCACCTCTGGCTCTCTAGACTTCTTCGCTGATGGCATGAACAAGCTACTGTTATGATGGAAAAACTGTTGTTAGTTTAGGTATATACTTTAATTAATTGTACTGCTTCTTATTTGAGATGTAATAAACTACACTTTTGATTTGAAATCAGACATTTCTTATTTAATGACTTATAGTTTTGTTTTGTTTTTTCTTATTGTGGGCATGTGTATGTGTGTAATGGGGGGGAGGAATTTAGATTAGCTCTTCCATATATAGACTTTAAATCACTTCATTGTTTTCCATTCTTTACCATGTATTTTCATTTTACAGCACTTGATGTCTCCAAATTCTTAGCCCTTCAGATTCTGTGGGTTAAATAAACCCACATATCTTGTTGCTCTTTAGGTCGTGACTTCTTTCATTCTGAAAATCTTTCACAGTTTCCCCATCTATTTTCTATGTTTGAATATGGATTAATTGCAGTGGTTTTATTGTTCTATTTTGTTCAATAGAAAAATAAGTTTAAGTAGCTGGTATTGTATTAATATTTAGGGATTTGCTTATTCAAACATTCACATGCACAGGCACACACACATTCTTGTGTGAACAGATCCTGTTCGGGTATGAAGAATGTAGTTATTCAAAATAATCTCTGCATATATACAAGTAGTAGTAAGAGTTGGAATCAGGATAGAGCCAGTCTTAGGGCTTATTTAGGAAAAGATGGGTGAGAAATGGATCAGGTAGGAGAAAAATCTATTTTCCAAGAAGAAGGATGGCAACTTGAATTGGTAAGTATTAAGATGTCCTTTGGAAAATGCAGTTATTGTAAGAGATGGGATTCAGTAGAAATCCAAGTTTGACAATTTAAAAGCACATTGTTGTGATGATGGAAGGAAAGTATTTCACTCATAGGTCGATGTGATAGAGATATCAATGATATGGAAATTCTATACTATTGTAAACAACTATAGTTGATAACAATATACACTTCAAATAGCTGGAAGGAAGGTATTGAAAATACCCAATACAATCAAATGATACATATTTGAGATTATGGGTATGCTAATTACCTTGATCTGATCACTGTATATTATGTGTATAGAAACATCACTTTGTTCCCTATGAATTATAGAAATATTATTCTCTAATAACAATAAAATTAAATTAAAATTTCATACCCTATAATAATGGCAACTTAATATGTGTCAAGTTCTGTTCTACTCACATTAGATAGATTATTTAATTGAATACTCATGGAAATTCCCAAGAGAGGTATTTTTATGTCTCTGTTTTCTATACAAAGAAATTGAATTGACATTAACTATGCTTCCCACAACATAGTTAAGAATAGTTACACTTCATATACACTTTCTCAAAGATCTATATGTGATGGTAGTCTTAATAAAAGGTTTATAAAATGCTTAATGTTTTTACATAAACTGGCCTAAATCAACCCAAAATAACAAAAACCTATTAGAAAACTTTTATGAGAACTAAGTACATTAATTTGAAACAAGAGGACAGATATACAAACCATACAATTTTCTTGGAGATTTATTATGAAAATTAGATTACTAAAGGTCCTAATAGATTCTATAGTAAATATATCTGTGTAACTTTGTTAATATCAGCATTTCCCAAACCTATTTGTGTGGGAAATACTTTTTATTTTCAATGACACATCACATTTCAAAAAATAGTGTTTATAGGGTGTTAAACAGATTTCTGAATTTAGAAAATACCCCCTAGGCATTTTACAGTTTTGTCTGGTAAGATGATTTGACATATGGACTAGAAATTATCAAATTTGTCTATTTATTTATCTGATTAGCTATTTAGCTATGTAGTGTTAACAGAAAAACCCTAGCTCTGTAAAATAATTTTAAAGAGCTCAAAAAAAAAAAAAAAAGAGAGCTCAATTCTGAGCTCAAAAAGTATTAAGCAAGTGGTCCCTGTGGCTATTTGGTTACAGTTTGGCTTTATATGTTTTAGAAAGACAAGAATTTCAGATAAAATCATATTAATAAATCAATACACAGAAGATGTACATAGGTTTGGACCAAACAGATTGGACATCTTAAAGTGGAGGCTTACAGGTTTTAGGTGGGTCAAAAATTCGTTGATTTGTAATTGTTTAAAGAAATAAAGCTTTGTCTAAAGGCTTGAAATGTTTTAAGTTAAGAGAAAGAAGTCTGTTAGAGATAAGCCACAATATACCCACTCAAGTGATCTCTTAAGCAAATTGATGGCCTAGACGATTTATCCTTTGCTCTGCATGGTCTTGGGTCCTGTTAATAATTTACTATCTTATTGTCTGAGGTGTGTCCAACCTCCTTTCCTTTCATGGCCAGGAACTCAGTTTTAAGGTTTTTCTGGGATCCCCGGGGCCAAGAGGTATCCATTCAGTTGGTGTGGGGCCTGCTTAGGATTTCATTTTAGTTCACACTAGACAACATTCTCAACTTTGGAAAGCATAAAGGGAAAATAAATGAATCCAATCAAAATTAGCTACCAATTTTTCAAATTCCTTTTCAATTTCCACCCAGTGGTGTTTATGCAGAGATGTTTTTAAAAATTAGGCATGGTGGCTCACACCTGCAATCCTAGCATTTTGGGAGGCTGAAGTCGGAGGATTGCTTGAGGCCTGAAGTATAAAACCAGCCTGAGCAACATAGTGAGACCCTGTCTCCACAAATAATAATTTCTTAAAAAAGCAGCCAGGGGCCAGGCACAGTGGCTCAAGCCTGTAATCCTAGCACTCTGGGAGGCTGAGGCAGGAGGATTGCTCAAGGTCAAGAGTTCAAGACTAGCCTGAGCAAAAGTGAGACCCTGTCTCTACTAAAAATAGAAAGAAATTATCTGGACAACTAAAAATATATAGAAAAATTTAGCTGGGCATGGTGGCACATGCCTGTAGTCCCAGCTACTTGGGAGGCTGAGGCAGGAGGATCGCTTGAGCCCAGGAGTTTGAGGTTGCTGTGAGGTAGGCTGATGCCATAGCACTCTAGCCTGGGCAATGGATTGAGACTCTGTCTCAAAAAATAAATAAATAAATAAAATAAAAAAGCAGCCAGGTATGGTGGCACATGCCTGTAACCTAGCCAGTCAGGAGGCTGAGGCAGGAGGATCACTTAAACCCAGGACTTTGATGTTGCAGTGACCACTGCACTCCAGCCCTGGTGACAGAGTGAGACTCTGTCTCAAAAAATAAAAAGAAAGAAAGAAAAAAAAGTAATATATATAATAGTAGTTGTTTATGTAAACCATCATTGCTAATTAGAAATTCTGAGATAACGGACAAGATGTTTATGTTCAAATCTGTGGCCATTTTAGTCAGTTGTTCAAGGTGCCTAGTAAAATTCAAGTTGCTTTTCAGCTTTCGGTGTTAAACTGGATTGATCTCCAGTCAGGTGAATGAGACAAATGATTAGATCTGAATGTTAAATAGAAAGGAAAGAAAATAATCCCCTCAGATAATAGTGTTGTTTTAATTCTCTCATGGCAATTTACAAAAGAACATTAGGTAGTTCCAGTTGCCTGCTTCAAACTATTAAACTATTATGGCAATTCAAAGCTTCCTGAATAAAATTTTAGAAGAAAAACAAATCCAATTCCTAGCAATAATCATTTGTGAAATAATAAAGCTTCACAATATTCTTTATAAGTTTCCATTTCTTGCTTTGAAGTCCCAATTTATTTTCATTTATCTTGCATTTTAAGTGCTATCAAACATGATTTGAAAAGACACTTTGTACTGAATGCATGCTCAGCATGGATGATTATTTGTGATTGTGTTGTTTAATCAATAGTATTGGCCATTCTCTTTTTAAGAATGCTCATTCCTTGCACAAAAAACAAATGGTTGCAAATTTGTCTTCAACAACATTAATTTAATGTAACAGTGATAACTGGATTAATATAAATACATTATTTCACTCATTAAGTAGATAGATGTAATTATGTGAGGAAAAGTTCTTTTCTCAGCTTTAGAATTGAAGGTTGCTGAAAACATAGAAAAAGCTAGGCATATATACTGCATATAACCAAACAGTTTTACTTTAATGGGTCAATAAAAAGTAAACAGATATAAACACTGAAACAGCAGACTATCTTGGCCTTACAAAAGTTAGTCATTTTATACACACAGGTCACAGACCTAATTAAAACACGATAGATCAGAAGATGGGTTTTCTGGTTTTCTAGCCTGTACTTTTTCATCACAAGGATACTAATGTCTTATGTACCTCAGGCATTTTCATTTAAAAAAGAGCTGCTAGGATATAAACTTTGACCTTCCCAACATATCTATTAGGAATAAATGGCAGAAGTTAGATCAGATAGGTAAGGAGGCTTCCCTAAAATCTCACAACTTATGAGTAGAGAAAAATAAAACTGATGTATTTAACAATCTTACATTATAATACTGTGCCTCATTTAAATATATTCTAGCTGAGAAACAACTAAACAGGGTATATTATTATTAAAGATGTTTTTAGTATATGTTTAGTACATTAAGAAACATATTTAGAACTCAAAATATAATTCGAAAGAGGTTACAGCTAAAACAATGGCTAACATATTTTGTATAATATGTTTCAGTTTCTAATATTCTTTCTCATATCAATCCCTCAAAAATTAAAATGCCTACTTGGTTGAAGCAAATGTTTCTATGATAATTATTAGTTTAGCTGTATTTAAAGGAAAAAATTAAATAATTTAAAAATAATCAGCCTGTAATATAATCTCTTGAAGGGGAAATTTATTATTTTACTAGCCCAGTACTACTTTTTTTCTGAGACCACCATCTTCCCTTCTTTGAAAAAACCCTTCTTCACCAGTCTGACATTTGATAAATATAGAAACTGTCATTTTCTTAAGTGAAAATGCATCCCAGATCACATCTATTGCTGAACATTTGAACACTTGGTCCAAGCTGAGTCAGTACTAGTTCTTGACAACCAAAGCTACCAGGATGAGCATGTGGCTCAAGTCAGTTCTCTTCCAGAAATTATCTAGTTAGAGCTGAGTAAAGATATTCTCTTGTCCTGAGGTTTAAGGACAGGAAGCCAGACCTACTATTAGCAAAGTTCTCTTATACAAGAGTATCCAGTATAAAAAGGTGAAGCCAATATGTAGATAAGCAAAAATAGAGATTATCGTGCTAGCTTTTCTATCTCTGATTTGCTTTACTTCTAAGACCAGGCACACTCCTGCTTTTTCAGGTTTTACTGTGTTATTCAACAAATAACACCAAAATCCCCCCTCCCCCTCATACTGAGATTTTCTTCCTTAAAGCCAATTTAAATTGGGTTTCTTTCACTTACCACTATAGGGTTTGCATATTTAAGTGAACCACTTTGCCTCAGGCACCGGTAGGGACCTAGCTTTATTCTTACTTTCTGCCTCAACATCCTAATGGGTGCCTTCTGTTGCTAAAGTGAATTTATGACCTAAAAGGGATGCAAGAGTGCCAATCATCCCCCAAAAGCGTATGTATATCTTTTGAAGCCATCTTTCTTTGTATTCCCTTCTAAATTTGCTTATTCTTCTATTTTCCATCTTATTTGGCCAGTATTTGCTGAATGCTCTCACCTAGATTTAAGAGATTCTGGGAAAAAAGTTTTGTAGCCATATGCATTATTGTACCAAGACTTTGAATAAAATGAACATTCTATTTTTAAGAAAAAAAAGGAAAATTCAAAACTATATTTAAAATTTATAGCATAAGATTAAGGAAAATTACTTTCACATCTGAATAAGGAGAAAAACAGATTTAATAAAAGGTAAATAAAAAGTGTCAGAGAAATAAAAAATATTAAAAATGAAAAGTTGTTTGACTAACACATTTTCTACCAGAAAGATAACTAAAAATATAAAGTTCAATGGTTTTTTTTATATTTGTTTTGTTTCTTTGTGTTTAGACTTTTTACAAAATCAAGTTCTTCAAATTTGTAGCTTTTCAATAATATATTTAGAATATTACACAATAATACTTTAGGATTTAGACCTCAGACCAAAATTAAATATTACATAAAATTCACAGTTAATTTTTTAAATGTAAACATTGGACAGTAAAGCCAGCCTTTCAACCTAAAATCATTACTTGCATGATATTTTAAAGTAGTCATAAACAAACAAAGATAATAATAACTACCTGTCTCTTATTTTATTATATAATTATTATTATAATACATGTAAAATATGTTGATTCATTGATTCATTTATAAATATTTGCTGTTTTATAAAGTACTATACCCGGTAACCAGGTCAGGGTTACACCAGTGAATATGGTAAGCAAGGTTCCAACTCTTATGTTGCTTATAGTATGAGTACTTAAAAAATTTGTAAAGAAATAAACAAAATGATTGCAGATCATGATTAAGTATCTGTCATAAATGACATAAGCAGGATGGTACAAAATAGAGTTCTTGGTGCAGACAACTTGGAAAGGGTCAAAAAAACTAATTATAAAAAGGTCAAATTTAAATTGAGATTTGAGCTAGGAAAAAAAGCATCCAAAGTAGAGCTAACAATATTAGTAGTGACCAAGGTAGGATAAAAATGCTTGAGCATTTCAAATAGGCTAGCGTGGCATGGCTCAAATGAGCAAGAAGAACAGAAGGATGAAAAGAAGTTAGACAAAGAGACAGGAGCCAGATTACATAGAAACTTGTTGACTATAGTGAATAATTTTAAATTCATTCTATATCACTAAAGAGAATGAAGGAATTTAGGCAGGTGAATCCCATGTTCTTATTTTCAATGTTAAAAGGTAATGTGTGCTGCTCTTTGTAGATTTGGTTGAAATGGGTCAACCATGGAAGTTGGAATAGCAGAAGTTCCACTAAGGTCACCATTGATTGCAGATATCTAAGAGAGAAATTCTGGTAGTTTAGCATAGTGTAAAGACACTGAGTATTAAAAAAAGCAGATGTATATGGAATTATTTTCAAGATAGAACCAAAAGGACTCTGGGGACAGATTGAATATGGGGGTAGATGAGGAAAATGGAAGAATTCGAGGAAATTTCTAGGTTAAATAAATACAGACCTCAAAGCCAAAGAGGTGAACAAAAAGCTGATGCTGAGTTGCTTATAGGAAAATGTAATCAGGTAAAAAGCTATAAACTTGGGAGCTTGGGTGTAAGAGTCTAGGGTAGGCCATTTGGTGCATTCAGTTCAGAACTGGAACTGAAAATCTACATTAAGCCACAAGTCATGAATGCCTATGCTCTCTGTGATGGAATCATAAAACACTGCGCCCACTAATTCAGGAAAGAATGTAGAAATACATCGATTCCTCTTTTTAGAAGATTTATACTTTATTACCAGAAGTATCTCTTGCATTTGACAATATGAACACAATAGGAATATTGGCACTGGACACCAGATTTTAGAATGAACTAGAGGTAAGAAAGTAGTAATAGGCAACATACACAAAACACCTGAAGAGTTCTGTGGTGAAGAAAAACCAAGAAGTGAGGCAAAGCCTCCTAAGACACTGGATATAATAGAATTGTAGAATGCTACAGAGAATGGTCCAGTAAAGCGGGAAAGAGAGAAATTAGTACAAAGAAATGAGAAAATCTACATTGAAAATACATTTAATATTTGTTACTAAAATAAATTTTATTGTAAAGTCATGAAAATATCAATCATCCCTCAGCCAACAGAATTTAAAAAGCAGAACTTTTATAGCAATAACAAAAAATATTTCTCATTTATAGTTATTATGAAACTATGAACATTGTTTCAAACACTTTTTTCATCTGAAGTCTGACTAGACTCTGGTATATAATTTTGATGTTATTAAAATTTGCATTCACTTGAAAGAAGCCAAGTTTTAAACTCAGATATAAAAAACATGACATCAAATCCCAAGAGAATTCACAGATGTTAAATCTCTTCAAAATTTAAAAATATGTAGTTTTTTTAAAAAAATCTGTTTTCTTCTTACTTGTAAGAATATTTTATTACCACAACCAGGCTTCACCTTACATTTTGTTAGTCCTCGTTATTGTATAATAATATACAACAAATTTCATTTTTACAAAGGCAAATCCATAAAAGCATGTATACATCTTTAAATTGTGAATTTGGGACATTTACTTCAAATGTCAAAAATAGCATCCTAGCATCTACAAAGCAGTTGCCTGACACAAAGCATTCTAAAAAGACTGATATTTTTATAACAATATTAGAGAAACTATATATAGAAAATATAAAGTATAAGCTTTTCTTATTTTGTAGTCTAAAAATACAGTAAACTTAGTAATCTCTGTGAGTTCTTAAAAATTTATTGATATCCCTATTTTCAGATTGTGAAAAATAAAGTTTATACCAACCCAATTATTATAACTGATTTAAAAGATTAGTATCTTTATCAGAAAATCCTAATATGAGCCAAAAGTATTTATAAAATGCATGTGTATATGTATGTGTGTATAACATATATAAGAACATATACAATGATCACTTATTTGGCATTAATACATATTTTGTAAGGAGAAAGACAATCTAAGATATAACCACTACATAGCTTTCTGCTATTTGTGCCTCTTCTATTGCCTTTACCACCTCTTCTCTTGTATTAAACTTCCACAGATTATGTGTAATTATTATCAATGTGCTGCAGTGTAAATGAATCATTTAGAAATAGAATATTAATTTTATAAATTACATGAAAGCTTATAACCTCTTTCTGTGATCTAAGAAGACTTAAGGTTGGGTGGTTTTTTAATGACCCAACATCTGAAGATATAAGGATGTAAGTAGTAACAGTGGTTGTTATGATTATGGTATATTCTGAGTAAGAGGTATAGGAATTAATTTAGAATATGATAGAGTCTTTGTGAAGATTTTAGAATTTTTGGTCTGGCATATTGCATAAATCCCATGAATTAAGAGAGGTCATTTAGCCTATAAAAGTCTTCTAATATTCTGTTTGCTCAATGGTACCAGTCAGAATTTCTATTATGTCTGTGTGCTAAGGACAAGACCTTTGAAGTTGGAATGTGGCGATAAGTCTAAGGTTTTTTTGTAACAAAATGAGGCAACATTTTTATGTCAGAATAAGTGGTAAAGTTTGACTATGTTGCTTCCTACCAAGAACATATTGGTGTTTCTACATTATATAGCCATTTGGAATCATAGATATACTAGAATTTCAGACTTCATAATAAAGCAATGAAGAAGACTCCATCAATAATAATGAATGGAGTTTCTCGGTAGAACTGTGTTTTTATTCTGCACTGTAAATTGTCCATTATTACATAGACACTATTCTCTGATTCAAAAGGAGTCATAATTTTACTTAAATTTTCTTTGATTGTAGATTTTCACATTATAAGTTCACTTGTTTTAATCCAGAATAAGATAAATTTGAATTATTTTAGCAGAAGATAGAAATTCTAACAACCTTTGAATCTCAAATTTGTGTTTATCAAGGTATTCATTCTGAGGTCCACTTAGCATCTACTTAGATACACATCCCTCACTGATTGATCACTAGAGACAAATTGTCTTCTGAAGGGCTTATCTCTAATTATTTCATGGATTTACTGTTTCCCAGGTGGTTTTTATCATAGCTTTAAAATCTAGCTTGATTAGTCAAGAAGTAAAAGAAACTTCGGTAACTAGAGAAGAACTACTTTGCTCTTTACCTATTTCATTTCTGCCTCTTCCAGAGTTTGTTAATCAAAATTTATTTTATTTTCACTTATTTGTATTAATTTAGTTTTAATTGGCAAATACTATTTGTGTATATTTACAGGGTGCAATGTGATATTTTGATTTATGTATATATTGCAGAAGATTTGATCAAGTTAATAACATAACAATCACCTTACCAACTTATTTTCATTTTGTGATGAGGATGTTAAAAATCTATTATTTTATCAACTTTGAAATATAAAATTAATTATTCCTAACTGCGATCACTATGTAGTGCAATAGATCAATAAAACTTATTCCTCCAGTCTAACTGAAACTTTGTACACTTTGATCAACATTTCTCTTTTCCCCATTTCTCCTCTTCTCCACATCTCCCTTTGTTAACCACCTTTGTCTATTCCCTGTTTCTATAATATATTAATTAATTTTTTCCTACATATATTTTTAAGCCATCCAAATCAACTGCCAAAAGAATTCTTAACTCAAAGAATATAAAACTTTAATTGCTTAATGCTTATTATGGCTGTTAGTCATGTTTTAACTTGGACATATTTAGGAAGTGCAAGGGATGCTTATAAGCAAAAAGTTAGAACAAGCACTGGATTAAGAATCAGAGGTGTTCTTTGACTTATGATTTATCACCATGTAGATAAATCTGTTGAGTGAAAACCCATTGACCACCATTAGTGGAAAATATAATATCAACTCTTTGTTTTAAAAATTAATAATTCAGGCCAAAATTAAACCATTTACCACCATTCCTCTTTAAAAGATACTGAAGGAATTTTTTTTTTTGTTTTAATACAGAAGAATGCCAAAGAAAGACTATGGAAAGTTGCCCAGTAATGGGATTGCTGGATCAAATAGTAGTTCCCCTTTTAGCTCTTTGAGGTATCTCCATATGATCCAGCAATCCCATTACTGGGCATCTATCCAAAGGAAAAAAAAGACATTCTATAAAAAAGACATCTGTACTAGAATGTTTATAGCAGCACAATTCACAATTGCAAAGATGTGTAAATAACCCAAGTGCCCATCAATATGTGAGTAGATTAATAAAATGTGGTAATGTATACCATAGAGTTCTACTCAGCCACATAAAACAATGGTGATCTAGCACCTCTTATATTATCCTGGATAGAGCTGGAGCCCATTCTACTAAGTGAAGTATCATAAGAATGGAAAAATAAGCACCACATGTACTCACCATCAAATTGGTATTAACTGATCGATACTTATGTGCACATATTGCAGTAACATTCATTGGACATCGGGCAGGTGAGAGTGGGGAGGACGGGTAGGGTATATTCACACCTAATGGGTGCAGAGTGCACCATCTGGGGGATGGACACGCTTGACACTCTCACTCTGTGTGGGGCAAAGACAATATATGTAACCTAAACATTTGTACTCCTATAATATGCTGAAATAAAAAAAAATTAAAAAACAAACAAAACAAAAAAACAAAGACTACATTCGAAAATCACATTTTCAAATGAAATACTTAATTCAGGCAAGAGTCATTAGTGATACTAAAACTAATTTGTGAAATATAGAAGGGAAATAAGCTCTCTCCAAGGTGCCTAATTATGACCCAATGCATTATTTGCTAATATCCAAGGGGAAACATACTTTTAGAAAAGAGTTGTCTGGCTGTTATCATTTTAAACAAATTCTCAAAAATAGCATATTTCATAGTGGGACAAATTTGCTTCCAATGTAATATGTAGTGTCCATAAAACTGATAAACTAATCTAATCTTGTGAAAATGTTTAACATGAATTTAATAGTTTAAACAGGGGGTTGCAAAGATTTTTTTTTATCTTATGGGTAGAGAGTAACTATTTTAGACCTTTTGGGTCACATACAGTCTCTGTGCATATTGCTTTTTCTCTTATTTGATTGTTTGTTTATTCATTTATAAATAACCTTTCTAATATAAAAGTCATTCTTAGCTGGAATGTTGTTTAAAAACAAGTCACAGATGGGATTTGGCCCAAAGGTCATGGTTTATTTACCTCTGGTGTGAAGGAACAGGTTGAAAAACCCTGTAAGAAAATGATTGCACAAACCCAAAATATGGAATGTTCTAAAAAACAATTAGTCTTCTCTCTTTAAAAAGTAAATGGCATAAAAATATAAATTAAGGAGTGGGAACTGTCCAGATATAAATAGCACTAAAGAGACAAAACTAAACGGAATACATAAACCTGGATTGTATACATGAAGTTGGAACCTGCTTTAAAATATTTTTACAAACTATAAAAGACATTTTAGAAAACTTTTATTTATTCAAAAGTAAATATCCCTTGTTTCCAAAAATGTTAGTATTTAAACTAATAATTACTTCCCGAGATTTCTTAAAATTGGCAAACCACTACATCACCTGAAGAAATATTTGCCATAGACTTAAAAGTCTAGAAGTCTGCTGGTCTTAAATAATAGTAAACTTTAAAAAGTCTCAAATTGCAAAGCTGAACTATTAAGTCAATATTCTTCTTGAGAACTGGATAATTTAAGCGTGAGTATTATACTGATATATTCTGAATCACCATGTAGATCAATTTCTTAGGAAAAAAAATTCCTAATCTTTTCTCAATATTTAACTCTATGGGCACAAGTCAGTAATGAGCTTGGTATCTCAGTAATACCACAGGACTTGGAGGCAGACTCTTCAGATCATCTGGACCATTTCCTGTGGAGAGTCAGAGGGATATGTTAGTTCTCTTTTCTCTTCAACTTATATATTAATGACTTAATACAGTTTTGGGTATTTTAGATGTTTGCTCAATCCTCAGCATATCTGTGTTCTTCCACTATAGCCTAAAGAAAGACCTATATTGGTCTTTATAAGATGACGTGAGCTATGTGATTCAGCCCTGGTAGCTGTAGTAGCTGCAGTGTGACAGACAGAACTATTTCAAAGCCCAAATCATTATAAAATATCATCTGATACCTAACTGACATAGTACCCCTAATAACAAGTAAGCCAATGGAGAAAATAACAGATAAGCCTCCAATTAACCATCCCCAACTACGAGACCAGAGGAACTGCCTTTCATCTTATCATTGCACTTGTGATCAGGCAAATAATTTCTGAAAGAGTGTACATAGTTATTTGGAATTAATGAATGTTGAAATTACTAAATATCACCAGTTACAATGTTTACTGATACCATTTCTTTGGTCTTGATTTAAGAAATCTCTAATGATTCATATTAGCATCTAAAGGACATCTCTGATTAATGTCAATCTTAGATCCTCCATGTAAGGCTCTCACTCTGGAAGAAAACAACAAAAGCCTCCCAATGCCAAGGTAATCCTGTAAAATTCAGTAGTATACAAATCCATATGTGCACAAATACCCACTCAGAGCCACACATCAAACAAAGCCGTTGTTCAGTCTAAGACAGACTTTTTCAAATTCCATGTTATTCTTTTAGCATTTTTAATATAGCATAAACTTTAACAAAATATTTCATATGTTGTGACAAGAATTGTTTCTCAAAATTTTGTTTTAATAGCACACACAAAAGTGTGTGTGTGTGTGTGCCTATGTAGGTGCTGAGTGCCAATGGAAAATTAATAATTACATTAGGGTACAGTCAAAAAAGTTTGAAGGTTATAATACTTGAAAGGATAACAGAGGGTTGACAAGATTAGATAATTTGTGTGTTTTTCTATTCTAAGAAGAATGTGGGCCTTAATAAGAGCCATCTACCATCAGAGTGGAGGATTATGAAATCTTCTTTTACTATGAACAGTTGTAAAGTTAGAGAAGATTCCAGAAACCACATTATCTTTCACTTATTAAAACCATAAAAAATTAATAATAATTATTAGAGATGAGTCCTTATTATACATCATTTCTATTTTTCATTAATGGTTATTTTTGTGTTGCAACATTCTTCATATTTTTATAGGAATTCTTGTTATCTATGTACCACTTGTTCCAAGACTAAAAGGAATATCTATAATATTACTAAGCATGAAATAGATCTAGTTTAACACTACAATCTAAAACTAAAGATTTAAACAAAATTCTTGATTAACAACTAAAGTTTCTCATTTTGTTTACAGCAAAATGATTAATTATCTTCTAATGGGTAAATCAATACTTTGCTTAATTGTATCTGTTTTTCAGAATTACATACTTCTAGTTCATTAACTCTTTTAAATAGCATCCTGCCTTGGAAAACTGCACAAAATTTGTTGATGTTTCTTTTAACGTCTTGATAAATCTGCTCTCTTTGTCTTAATCAATCTTTCACTAAGTTTGCATTACCAACAATAAAATATAGAGTTTAAGTATGCTGATATAGTTATATAAATAATATGAGAAAAAATTGAGAAGACTCTGCTTTTTCAAGACCTTATAATATAACAGCAGTTAAGTTTAGGAATCAAACAGTGGTTACAGACACTCATCATGCACGATGGAGTCTAAAAGGATAATATAACCTGAAATAAAAAATCAGAAGAGGGGAAATAATAAATGAATATATTTATGAAGTTTTCTGGCATGCAAATAAACTAAGAGACTAGCATCCATTTAAAATATGCATTTAAAAATATGCACAGAGGCCTATGTTGTTGGCTTACATAAGTAGGAAAGACAGGCAAAGCCCCTGAGCTCAAGGGAATTACTTCCTAGTGAGTGACTTAAATATTAGAGAGGCACATCAATAAATTCACAAGATAAATTCATTTAGAGTAAGTGCTATAAAGATAACAAAGACTGACTTTGGGTAGAAAGCATAATATAAATTTGGCTTTCAGTGAAGGTCTCACTGAGGAGGTGTGTCAACTGAGACAGACTTGAATGAAAAGGAGTCAGCCAAGTCATTCAGGCTGAAGGGACAACAGATACAAAGGCCTAACAGAGAAAAAATCTTGGTACAAATAAGAACAGAAAAATGGTAGGTTTGCTGTGCATGGCAAATGAGAGGAAAAAGATTCATAATTATTTATCAATATTATATTATCAACCTATTACTTCCTTTGATAAGTATTATATATGTAGTGGATTAAACTTCAGTTTTTCATTGAATTAAATGAAATTAAGTGTCACTTCCATGTCCTCCACCATGTTTGGCTGATGGAAAATTTAGTCTGTCATTATTGGGGCATGCAACAGATTCAGTGAGGTTCCTAGAGCTGGATTCTCAGTGGTTTCCACTGGGTTACCAACTGTCCCAGTTGTACATGGCTCCTTAATGTTTAGTGATGGTTTTCTGTGTACACAGGCATGAGCATCTTGGGCAAGCCAGGAAACCCAGTGTTGCAGTTATAATGTAGATATTTTGTAGGCATTGTTGTTGGTCCCAGCCCAGATGTCTTAATCTCTGTGTAACGGAGCAATAATAATAATAATATTAATAATAATGACATTTATATTACCATTTATCTCATAATATCAGACCTTCATCTCCTTTCTAGGCTTTGGGATTCTTCCTCCTTTTCAAGCTGTTCCCTATACTGTTGGCCTTGTTCTCTTCTTCCATAGTAAAACCCATACAAAATACTGAACTTTCAAAGATAATAAAAGCCAGGGATGTAAGGTTAATACTTTCAACCCTAAAGGATATTGTTCCCTTGAAGCAACAAAGTAAAACACCTACACAATTTTTGTAAAGAAGGCATAAGAGGAAAGAGGAGAAAAATACAAAAGGAGAATGAACACAAATATCTCAAAGGATTTTCTTGCTACACACACACACATATACATAGGTTTTAGAGAACTATAATATGATTAACTCAGGAGATAGAAAAAGATGTAAGACTAGACATACTGGAAAATTGTTAAATTTATTAGGACTTTGATAAGTGGAGAAGATATTGCCAGAAAATGTGTAATAAAGGTTTCAGACATAAAGAAACCTTGTAAAAATTATCAAATGATCAATGCTTCTATTTCTGAATTTGAAATAGAATATAAGCTTAAAAGTCTGCTTAAGGAATTATGAAATTCAAATGTAGAAGAATTTTCTTATGGCAAATATACTTAAACACATAAAATTAGTTAATAAGTACAGTCCTTTTCTTGACAAATAGAAAGCCTCTTCTAATTATGATTGTGGTATTGATCTCTGATACATACATTTATATTGAAGGTCTTCTAGTTTGTCTTAGGATTCTAAATAGTTTAAATAATGCATTGTTTCAAACTGAAAAAAAATTTTAAAGCATAAGAATTAATTGCAAGATATTCTTCCCTTTCTTTCAATTTGCCAATTAAAGCTAAAGAAACCACACAGTATTTGGGAAGTAATAGGGAAGAATTAAAGCTATATTAATAGATCATGACCTCAATGAGAGAGAAGAGAAAGGATGGAGGGAATGCAATTTGAAATAAAATGAAAAAACATGATAGAGATCAAAAAAATAATAATGAATTAAAGAATCATATTATAGATTAACTCAAAAAGTGGCATGATGTGGGTCTGAACCATTGTGGATGAAAAATACACTAAAACAGATTGTGGCACTCAAAATTAAGGTGAGAAATCAATGTTGGAAACTTCCAGAACATCTAAACAATACTTAATTTTTTGGTGTAACACTGACGACAGGAAAAACCAATTAGATATTTCCTCTTGAAAAAACATTTTTCCCTTGATATGAAGTATATTTCTGAAACTGATTTCTGAAACTATCTTCTTTAATGGTCATAATTTTTCTGAAAGTTACTTTGTGTTATACTATTCCCTCTTTTCTTTGAAAAATAAGCAGGCTGATAACTATTAACTACTCTATTTCTTGCCTTATTATACATAGATTTAAGTTATGCTTATGGTGAAACAGCTATGAGGTGCAAAATAATTCTATGATCATTTAAGAAGTCATTCATATTTTGAGAATACAGTATTGTAGTATATACCATTTTTTCTAAAATGTTCAAAATTAAGGGAGTTTGTTATAACTGAAATTTTTAATTTCAGATTTTTTTTTAAATAACTTGTTTTGCCATATAATTTGGCTATCTAAGTATTTGTTACCAAATCTTTCTACTCTATAGAGGAAAATATTTAAAATTTGTTTCTACTTAGTGATTTCATTTCCTCAGTTCTAATGTAGTTGGTAGCCTCCTGGATACAATGGAAACATTCCTTACAAAGGGCATCAAATGACTTCTGTATTCAATAGTGCTTTATGACATAATTATCTTGAGCTTTAGTCAAGATTTGTCAGAGCCAAGGACCTAATCCTCTCTAAAAGACTTCTCTTTGCTTCCATTAAATTGTACCTTTTTATGTATTCCTACCAAATTTCTGGTTCCTTTGAAAACTCATTCACTTCTATCAGCCATTAAATGTGGACATAACTAGAGACATAATGCAAGACCTCATTATATTTTCTCTTCAGACTCTTTCCATAGAAAAATATACTAGCTATTGTAATATTTACTTGGATATCTTTTCAATATATGGCTCTAATCTGGATTTTCTTTTAAACTAAGAACCAATAAAACCAACTACCTATTGATCATCTCTTTGCATGTGTCAAAATTACTTCAAACTCAATATATCCCAAATTTAACACATAAGTTATCCTCTTTGGAGTATTTAACTTTCTCTAGTGTTCTCTAACATAATGGTTGGGGATACTATGCATTTATTTTCAAGCTGAAAACATAGAAATCATATTTAATGACTTCTACTTCTTTATTAAATTTATTACTAACTCTCTTTGATTTTACTTTCAACTGTATCTCACAAATCCATTCATATATTCTCTGTCTACATTTTCTTTTTGGATATGGTCTTTTACATGAGCAATGAAATAGCAACCTGATGGACAGACTTTCATCATCTGTTAGCTCTTCCAAGCAGTTCTGCACATGGTACCTAAGAAAATCTTTTGAAAATGTAAATTTGGATATGTCATAACAATTTTTCTTAAGATAAAGAAAAAAATTCTCATCACTATATAAAATTTCTATAAGAACTGTCACCAGGTTACTACTTTAATGCCTTAAAGAGGCATTTTGAGCCTCTTTATTTGTCTCTCAATTTCTGGGTTTCCACAACTTTGACCATGATTTATCTCATATCAGGGATATGCCTTTCCCTTAACTCAGACTATTTCAGCAATACTCATCCTACTCTCTTTGTTCGTTAACTGCATACTTGCCCAACAGACCTCAACTCAGCATTTCCATACATGGTTTCAACTGTCCTTGTAATATGCTTTCTTATATACACATATTTTATATGTAAAGGAATTATGAACATATAGTTAAACAGCTGTGTGATTATTTGATTAACACCAGCATTCCATGAGGTCAGCTTCATGATGTTTGCTTAATTTTATATCCATGCCAAATAACATAGCGCTTGGCTCAAAGTAGGTACTCAAACATTTGTGAATGAATGAATATGCAAATGAATAAGAAATTGAATTAATGAATATCAAATTTCAACCCCAGAACTGTTTAGACCTATTAATCATATATTTAAAATTTGGTCCCCTTTAACCTCATTTAGTCTTCTATCCTCTACAAATTCATTCTCACAACTTAAGTTTCTGTCAGATCCTACTACTCACTTAGATATTATGATATGGAAGTAGAACATAATGCAAGACTGTTTAAGGCAAAATATAAATGTAAAAGAAATCAGATACCATCACTAAAATACATTTACTATTTTTTTAAAAGTTGATTGGCTAATAGTCTCTCATAGGGGGAAAATAGCTTGAAGTAATATTTTTTGTAATAGTTAAGTGTAACTTTAATAGCAAAAACTTGTTAAAAAGAAAAATAAACATTTATCTATTATAGAGAAAAAAGAAAGGTGCAATATTTAATCTTACTTCTTCAACTTTGCTAAGGGTCTCTCACTCCACTTTTGTTTGTTTATTTGTTTTGCTTTGCAGCAGGGTCTCTCTCTGTCACTCAGGCTACAGAGTGAGGGCACGATCATAGCTCACTGCAGCCTCAAATTCCTGGACTCAAGCAATCCTCCTGCCTCAGCCTCCTAAGTAGCTGGACTATAGGTGCAGGCTACCACATTCAGCTAATTTTTCAATTTTTTATGAGAGACTGGATCTCACTATTGCCCAAGTTGGTCTTGAACTTCTGGTCTCAAGCGATCCTCCTGCCTCAACATCCAAAAAGGTTAGAACTACAGGTGTGAACCATCATGCCAGGCCTCACTCCACTTTTATGGGGAAAAGTGAATCATACAGCAAGCACCAAGTTCTGCTCTTATTTGCAATATATTATGCTTATATCTAAACCAGGAACCTGTTCTTTAATAAATTATTAGTGAGCAGCACTTTTATAGAGTGAAAAAAATGAAAAGGTCAGGGAAAGAACACATTTGTTTTAGAAAAAGCACATTATGTTATTGTTGTCACAAACTATAGCACCAAATGTGTAGTTCTGTCCTTTGTAACATTTTGAATAATGAAGAAATCCACATGTTGATTATAATGAATAAAAACTTTCTTCAAAATTCTCTGATAAGATACCTTACCAAACAGAGACATATGGTACTTTACTGTGTTTAATAATTGCACAACTTTAGGACCACTTTTTTTTTTTTTTTTTTTTGAGACAGAGTCTCACTTTGTTGCTTAGGCTAGAGTGAGTGCCATGGCGTCAGCCTAGCTCACAGCAACCTCAAACTCCTGGCTCAAGCAATCCTCCTGCCTCAGCCTCCCAAGTAGCTGGGACTACAGGCATGCGCCACCATGCCCGGCTAATTTTTTGTATATATATTAGTTGGCCAAGTAATTTCTTTCTATTTATAGTAGAGACGGGGTCTCGCTCTTGCTCAGGCTGGTTTCGAACTCCTGACCTCAAGCAATCCACCCGCCTCGGCCTCCCAGAGAGCTAGGATTACAGGCGTGAGCCACCGCGCCCGGCCAGGACCACTTTTATAATTGAAATTAGACCTCCAAGTACCATACTATATATTATTACAAGTTTTCTATCCTAAGAAATACTTAAAACCAATATGTCTCCATGTCCTCAATTTACAGTGTCAGAGATGAATTTTATCAAGTTAATATCATCTATCTCTTCTTTCATGGCCAGTGGGCTCCTTAAAGAATACATTTGCTGTCAATATCCTACCATGGAGACTTACTCTATCTCAATGTTCCACATTCACATTATTTATTCATTACAGAGATTCAAAACCTGAAAAACATAGACATACTTTGATAAAATTTAATCAACACACTTCTTCTAGTAGTGTATTTAGCCATTTTGGTAGGGCGCTCACCAGCTGCGAAACCTTGCCCACAGCCGGCACTCATAGTCTGCATGATAGTTTGTGCTGTGCATTGACGACAAATCCGTTTTGCTCTTGTGTGATGAGGAAAGTTTTAAAGCACTGAAAGCTTGTTTGCCTTTACAGGCAGCTTTACTTGTAATGTAAATCAGAATAGGTAACATATACATATATGTTTCCATTACGTTATTTTTAAATGTTCACAATTTTATTTTGATAAATGAAAAAGGAGAAAAGTCATATCATGGTTGTCGGCTAAAGTTGCTGTGCACGTTCATCTGTGGCTATCGACTATAGTCCACGCTCTACTGAAGTGGTTAGAAGATGAGTCTGAGTATTGGTCAATGTACTTAGGAAGTCCAGTCAAAGGAGAGGAAGGATAAAGCCAACTGTTGGATATTTGGCAAGATTGTATCATCAACCATTACTGACAAAGGGAGTACCTGTCAGAGTACTGATAGAAAATTGATAATACACTCAAATTGGGTAATTTGAGAGGAGTTTAACAAAAAAAAATATTTAAAGATTTCAGTGGAGAAGGAGAAAACCACAGGGGAAAAGGTTTTGTGTCCTGCAGCTAGAAACAGTGGTTCAATTCTTATTATTCTGCAGCTGATACATTTGGTTTCTTGTTTTATATGCCCTAAGCCTACCTTTGATTTCAGCTCAGGTATGGTAGCCAGTTCTGTGCACATTGCCAGCCATCTTTTCTTGTGCTTTGGGAATTTTTCTGAAGCCACAGGAGGTCTATAGGGGGTAGAAATTGCATGAAAGAGCATGGGCCTTATTCCAGGAGAAAAGAGGTGGATTGGAAATTTATGTATAAGTAACCAAGCTCTCCATTCTTCAAAGAGAAAATCACGAGGAACATTCAACACAGTTCCTTAGGAAGTCTCCAGCAGGCTTGGGTACTAATTGACCAAAGTTTCAACAGACTCAATAGCATAACTTTTGTTGATTTTTCCTCCTATTTTGTCCTGATGATTCTGGGATAATTTCTAAACAAAGTACTCCACACCTAAGTCTTTATCTCAGCTTTTTATGGGAGATACAAAATTAAGATACAGCCTTGAGCCCTAAAGGATAACAGAGCAGTTACAAGAACTCAGAGAGAGAGAGAACACTGGGTGCAAAAAACTATCAGTTAAAAGTTGTAAAATTAATCAAAGGAGGCATGTGCCAGCGTCCACCAGCAAAAGGAAAGAGGAAAACAGACACTTCAACTTCACTGTCTATCTTCTCTCAAGACTGTGGGTATTCTCTACTGGCTGAATCAACTAAATTCCAAAAGACAAGAAGACACATTACACAGTTTCTATGAGATAGCCACACAGCAAAGAGGCAAATGGAACACCTTCAGTACAAAGAGGAAATCTACATTTCAGAGAATACAGTTCTAAATACAGTTTGGAAAAATGGCACAAGGATTGTCTCATCTATGTATGTTCAGCATCTTTTTCCTGTTTTATGAATGAACTAAAACTCAATATACTCCAGATTCTAAAGAGGAGAGAGTTTCTAATTAACATAATAAAGGAAAGTTTTCTGTCATAAAAATACACTTTTTTCCTGACAGTGCAATATGTGGGTGTTTAAACACATGTATGTAAGTCATATACATTACTGAATAAGCATGTTCAACAGCAGAACATTCTCTATTGTGTCCAAAAGAAATTATTCAGTAATATGTCTCTGGACCATTAATAATCAACAAATAATTACTCGATGGTAATTATCCTGTCAGCCATGGCATTGGGAGAGTATAAAAATATAATACGCAGTAATCGTTAAGTGCAGTTATAATAGAATACTGTACCCCCAAACCTAGCAGAGGTAAATAAAAACTCAGTGGTCTATAGGCTAATAGTTCGGTGGTTTGGTAGTTAGAGGAGGAAAAAAATATTAGTATAATTAACAAACTTTAATTGTATATTAGTGATTAGCTAACACTGTATACTCTAAATTAGCTGATGTTTATTATCTATAACATGATTCTTAATAGCCATAATAAGATATCCAAAAAAAACTTCAAAGCAAAAATTAATATAATATTTATGTCTGTACCCCAAAACAGCAATACAGAGTGGAAATCAGAAAATTAGTCATTTATCTTTAAATAAATCTGAAGTAACTGGAAAACTTGGGGTTTTATTTATCCATTCAATCACTGACGTTTTGGGGCCAGTGATATTTTAAGATAGCTTTGACAGTGTACTGCAAGCTGGAAAATCCACATGAAATTTTTAGTCTATGATGAACAGATAGGGAATTACAGTTGTCCCCAGATTGGGAGGGGGAGGGGATTCCAGGACCCTGTCAGATACCAAAATCTATAGATGATCAAGTTTCTGATATAAAATGGTTTACTATTTGCATATAACTTATGCACATCCTCCTATACACCTTCAATTATCTCTAAATTATTTATAATGCCTAATAGAATGTAAATGTTATGTAAATATGTGTTATACTGTATTTTTTATTTGTATCATTTTATATTGTATTACTATTTCTTTATTTTTTCTTCATATATTTTTGATCTTCAGTTGGTTGAATCTGTGGGTGAGGAACCCAGGGAAACAAAGGGCTTACTGTATTGCAATAGTCAATGGATAAGAAAATAAATGTGCCTGAATGAGGATAAAATAGGTGAAAAGAAAGAAGCATTATTTAAGACACTCTTTAAAGAAATGAAACAATTGTTGTCTCCAAAGATTTTAGCTTTGGAGTTAAATACTTTTTTAAAATAGCACTTAGAATAACATGATAAATATCTTTTGTTTTTCAAGAGCATCCAGAACATTTTGTTGAGAGTGATACTAGACTTTGTGAAATCCCCAAACTATTTTATTCCGGTAATAAAATATATACTTTATATTGAATAAAACACAATGGATTTCTGTAAGTACATTTTAGAATATAATAGATGGTATAATTTAATATAGTTTTCTTTTCTCAGCAGAAGACATCAGTTTTCAAGTATTATAACAAAACCCACAATATTATGAATTCACAAAATCCCATAAGTAATTTTATTCTCTCAAATTTATTCATAATAACTTATTTTATAGGTCTTTATCACCTTTAAACAAATACTCCAAACCTTTCCTTTGTTATAAGATTATGCTATCAACGAATAACACAAAAGCATGAAATTATAAAGTTATATATGACCTAAGGGCCAATTTCTTCTTACTACAAACAAATACATTTCCACTGAAATTACATAAAGAAGTCAATGTAATAAATTCTAATTCTCAAATTTAAATTGTTTATCCAGAATTTACAAGTAAATATTTAGCTCTCACTTCAAATATAACACAAAATTTGAACTCATGTTTGTTACAAACCATCTTTGTCTCTTAAGAGAAAATTCTCCATGGCTTCCTTGAATTTTGTATAACTTCCAAATCGGACACTGACTGACCTTTTTTCCTTACTATTTTTCAAGTTGATTGTGTAGCAAAGAACTTGGAAGAGAGAAATAGTGTTTTACTCTGTAATAGTGAGCAAGCATGCTTACTCTTTAGTATAATAATGAAAATATCTCCCCTCAGAGCATAGGACAAGCATACCAACTATGATTATAAAAGCTTTGGGTTCTCCGAATTCAGTTCTTCTCCTATAACTAACCTACTATGTGCAAGTGTCATCTGGCCCTCTCCATGTTAACTTTCAGTAACTGGGGCTTAGGGGATCAGCACAATAATTCTGATGCTGTGACTATGGCTTTAGTGAGTAATAAACTTCCCTTTTTCTCTGACCCAGGAATTTTGTGTCTGTTACCTCTTTCCAACAAGCTGTAGCTGACTAACTTGTTAGTGTGAAAACAGGGTAACATCTCAAACCCTTCACAATTCTGGGTGCATCTTCTCACTTCCTTAAATTAATCTGGTTTTATAAGCCCGATACTAAAGTGATCTGTAATCACATGCTGAAGTGCAATAATTTCTGCTGCAATATTCAATGTAATGTCAATATATTTTGAATACAAATAACCATAAGACAAATAATAAACTTGTAACTAGAAAAGAAATAAGAGAAACACTTCTACTACTCTTGGAACTTCAGCTGAATCAAGACAATATAAAGGAGTTAAAAAAAAGCTATGTAGATAGGATGATTATAGTTAACAATAATTTATTGTATATTTCAAAATAAGAGAGTAGAATTAGAATGTCCCTAACATGAATAAATATCAAATTCTTGAGGTGATGGATATCCCAGCTTCCCTTATTTGATCATTACACATTGTATGTTCATATCCAAATATCATGTATACCTACTAAATATGCGTGACTATTAGGTATCCATAATAATTAAATTTTTTTTAAAAGAGCCATGTAGATTTGTCAAGAATTTTCATAGAGAAAGTTATGCTGACTGTCCTTATTTTTCCTCAACGACAAAGGTAGTGGGTTGATATGTATATATACATATATATGTATGTTACTTAATCTTCTTTCATTCTACTTTATATTATAATATTCAATTAATCAATTTGAACGAGCTTTTATTCAAGCACTTTTGTTGAGCACTTACTGTGCAAAATACTCCATGCAAATGGCACAGGAAAACAAAGATAATAAACAATCCCAGTCATTAAACAGCTGATGAAGGGATTTGGGCATCCAATAATGATTAATTGAAATGCACAGTGTAGTAGATGCTAAAATTAGACATATATATTAAGAAATGAGAATTCAAAAAGGAGAATACATAATTTCAACTAGAATGTGGATGGTAATGTTTGAGATTGGCTTTAAAAACATTGGCTAGATTTTGAATGAGCATGTTGTAAAAGGAGAGAGACAAGGAAGAGAAAGGGAAAAACAGATATGGTTAAAAATCTGTTTGATTGTATACCGCCAGATTTTTATTTCAACAGTCTTTTAACTGGGCATTCTTTATGTCTAATCCCCTTTGTTCAATTCAACCTGTCATGAATTATTCCACCAAATTTATCTTTCTGAACCCTCTCTTTACATTATGATAAAGCCTTAACATGGTGCTTCTCCAGTGCTGGACAGTTAGAACCCCACAAAATGACTTCCCTCTTTCTCACATTATCTCCTGTTATTTTCCACCATGAAGCTACTGAACGAAATGAATACGTTTGAAAAGTAGAATGGAAATGAGAAGGTACTGAGAGGAGCAATCCACAATGATGAAATATAGGCTGTGTTTGGGTAGTTTTCTATCATCTTTCAGAATTTGTCCTTTTTTGAAGGTTTTATCAAGTTTATATTTCCATGATTACCCCTGAAAGAAGTGATTCATGCTGAACGATACCTTATTTTGTTTTCGCTTTTGTGTTATCATTTTATAAGAGCTGTGATCTTTAATTCTGGGGTGTTTTTACACTGGTGGGCATCAATTGTGCTGTTCCATGTATAGTACAGGTCTAGTGGTGACAAATTCCCTTAGTATTTATCTACAAATGTCTTTATTTCTCCATCATTTATGAAATTTAGTTTTTCAGGAAGCAAAATATTTGGCTGGCAATTATTCAACTTTCTCTTCAATTCCATTCATCTTAGTTGCAATTCATATTTTGAATCCCATTTCTCACATTTTGACAATTTTCTTTTGGTTGGAGTTTATTGTTGTAGGTCTACTGTGATCATTTGGGTGTATGGAATTAGCTTGTTTTTTGATGCTGCCAGAGTTCTTTTGCTGGTTTCTTCTCATCTGAAATTTTTCCTCTCAGTTCAGGGGAGATAGGTTTGCAGTGCTCCTGTTCTCCTTTTCTGGAAACTCTGCTATTTAGTGAGAAGAAGACAAGGTTCCTAGGTGGTGCTTTTGTGTCCTATTTCGCAAGATTGATCTGGTAGGAAAGGATGGGATATGCTATGATCTTGTAATGTAGCTGTTCTATATTGTCCAATTTCCCTGTGATTGTCACAGTTCAAGCTGGTGCTGGAGGATATTTGTGTGGAGTGATTGGTCTCTAGGCTGTAGCTGGAAGCTCAGGCAGGGGGCTGGATGAGTCCCTCTCCCTAGAAGCAGTTTTTGCAGGAGATTGCTCTGCCTGGCAGTAGCTGCATGGCTAGGCTATCTGTACAGTGGTGGCATGGACCTCCATGTGATGCACAGGTATAAGGGATGTGGACCTTGGCAGAGTGCATAAAGCCACAGCACCATGGGTGTGTGGCCCAGTAGGTAGTATGCAGATCTGTGGGGATGTAGCCCACTGGTCAGCATACAGGGCTGGTGGCTCCATCCACTGGTTGGTGGATAGAGCTGTGTCGGCTGGGCTACTGGGTGGCTGGGGCTATCTCCTCACACAATTCCCACTGGGCCACTACTTTGGGGCCTCTCAAGTGAGGTTGGCTTCCACTCCAGTTAAATTCCCAGGTTGGGAGACCCTTAGCCATGGTATGAGAGCATCATCTCTCCATGTTCCTTCTACAGCTTGGTAAAATGTGATGTGAGGGCAGTTGCAGTGAAGCCAATCCCTGTGTAGACCAGGAGCTCCAGACCAGAGGGCTTATTGTGGTGTCAGCTATGACAATCCAGGAAGTAAGACCAGCAGGTCCCTGCTGAGCCTGCTCTCCAATGCAATTTTGCTATATAATCTCCAAGCAGTTCCCTAAGTGGAAAAGAGGCCCAAGATGGTGGCTGGGCACCCCCCCTCAACTCAAATCACACTGCCCCTTAGGATTCTCTCCTTTGTCCCTTTCCCACAGATAGGCATCTCCCCCAGGTACCTTCCGATCTTGGCAAGTGGATGTCCCCGTCCTTAACTCCTTTACTCAGAGTGTCTCCTGTCGCCTCTCTGATAATTCACAATGCTCTCTCCTAGAGGGTCATCTTAGGTGAGCATCTACTTCCAATGTTTGATCCTCTCATTGAGAATGGTATGTGGGGGCTGCTTTTAGTCCATCATCGTGACCAGGTTTAACCAATTCTGAAAGATAACTGAAGTGTATACCACTTGTTTTGTTTTGTGAAGAAAACTAACTAGTATTCAAATCAAGCAAAAGCATCATAGATAAAATTCTGCAATTTAAAACCATTATCAATAGATACCATTTTAATATTATATTTTAACATAAAATACTTTTAAATACTTCATTTTTATATGTGAAATCTATATAAATGTCATAATTATAATGAAATAAGCACATATTTTTGAAAGATGCTGTAACAGTATAAAAATTCTAGGTAAAATATTATTATTCCCCATCCCCCACACAATCAAGTGCTTGTTAAGATGAAAGGTAATATTTCTCCTATTTTTATCTCATTATTTGAAACGGATGACCTATTTGTTTCCTGCCCCCTAGAAAGCTAATTATTTAATTATTGCTACAAGGAATAGAACCTTGTCTGGTTAGTTGCATCCATGTACATAGTGTGAAACAATCTTTACATATCATGTGTGTGTGCATCTATGCATGTATTTCTGTGCACACAGACACAAATATACATGCACACTCTCTTTCTACAATTGAGATATAAACTATGGGCCCACATGTCCAAATGTGCATTGAATTATATTATTTGTATTAATATGTCTCATAAGCACAACAAGTTCAACAGGTTTAGAACTGAACTCATCTTCCTCTTTCTTTCTCTATGTATTCTGTCTCAAGAAAAGGCATTATTATCCATTGGCCAAATGATTCAGGAATATGAACGTTATCTGTACTTCCTTACGTTCTTCAAAGATCACATCTAATTGGCATGCAATCCCATCAATTCTACATTTATAAACTCATGAATGTGATTCCCTCCACCCATCCCTATCACTGCTAGCTCTGCTTTATTTCAGGCCTTCATTATTTCTATTCTAGATTGCAGTGACAACCTCTTAACTTGGCTGCCTGCCAGCTGTCACGGCTGTTCTTCTTCAATTCATTCTCTAGGCTGTGGCAAAACCATTTTTTTTTTTTTTTTGAAAATCAAAACAGGAGTTTTTAAACATCTCCTTGACAGCAGAATCTGATTATATCACGCTCCCACTTAAAATTTCCAGTGTCCATGAGATAAAAATTTAAATTCCTTAGGAGGCAAACAGCTTTTCTCCCAGTATCTCCCACTTCCCTTGACATGTCTCTTTTCATAAATTATGCTATAGCACTGTCCCAATTCTAGTAGTTCCATGTGTGGGTGTGTGTATGTGTGTGTATGAGAGACTGAATGTGTGTATTGAGAGAAAATGACAGAACCAAGGAAAGAGAGATGAAAAGATGAAGAGAGAGCAGAAGGGGGAGAAAGAGAAGAGAGATGGAGAGACAGAGAAATCAGATGTCACTGTACTTGGATCTGTCTCATGGAATTTCAGATGATTTTTATGTTTCTTTTATTTTCAAAAATTTCTACAAAGATCATGTTTGTTTTGCAATAAAATGTCTGTCCATCTTTACATAACTCAAGTGAGTATTTTAAAGTTGACTATTTTTTTGGTTTAAAGTTCAACTCATCTAAAGCCCTTTTTTAGAGACCATATGGCAAATTAGCTGTTATCATTCTGAAAGTTATTATGGTCAGCTACTTATAGAACTCCCAGATTCTTATTTTATAATCACATATAATTTTTCTGTGAATAAATGCTGACTTTGAGTCAAAGTATGTATATTAATCATAGCTTAGTATGACTTGTACGGTTTTAGAAGAGTTATGAAATATATATTTTATCAATGACCATGTTCTTAGAATGCAATAACAGCTTATTATAACTTATTGACACTTTTATGGAAGAATTACACAAATATAATATAGATTATTCAATACCATGTGATTAGAATTTAAAATTTCATGATTTTTTGGTGTTTAGTATACTGCAATTATTCTCTACAGCATAAAGCAGAAAGGTTCACACAACAGAGGTACACATCAAGTGTAAAGGGCGTTGAGAGTCAATAAAGATGACAAGGTTGCATATGGTTTTTACTTTATTTCTTTGGAAATAATTTCAACAGGACTTTGTTAGATTGGTAGAATTTTTAGATGAATGATATATTTGGGGAAAAAACATTTCCTTTAGCAATCATAAACCATAACACAAGGTAAAGAATTATTACTAATTAAGTTTGGATGAAACATTGAAAAATATTAAAAGTGAAAATATTATAATTGGTTAAGATCAAATTATTGAGGTCTTGGAATTTTAGGCTCATAAGTTTTCCCATTATTCTATGGTAAAATGTAAGTCATTTCAATATTTTCAGCAACTGGGGGACAAAATTAGCATTTTATCATAGGAATCTGAGCTCTTAGAATTGCATATAAAATAGGTTGCAGAATTATGGAGGCAACTGATAAGAATTATTCTATGGTAAAAACAATATCCAATGTTTGTACTCTATTCAGTGTGCCAAACTGCCTGAAAAACATATATATTTAATGCTATTTGTATAATATCATATCATATATATTATATAATGACATATTTTTGATACCAAAATGTATTAGGAATTCATCTTTTTCCACTGATTTTCAGATAGGGACACTGACATACCTGTCTTAACTAAAAGTTCACACAACTACTACTTTGTAACTTGTTCAGAACTCAACCACAAAGAGACAAATATAGAAATATAGTGGGAGTGGATAAATTAATGGCTTGAGCAGGATGTACCTTGGCCAGGAAAATAGCCCTAGTAATAAGAAGGAAAGAGTAGACGACAGAAGTGGTAAGCAAGAATGATGGTGAGGATTTGAAAATGCCTGAAAGCTTGAAGGAGAGAAAATCGATATCTGGAGAATATTTCTGTGAAAAAAAAGATGGTCTAACCAATTTACTGTTTCAGATGCCAAAAGTATATCCAGTGAGAAGAGTTTTAAAATATAAAATATGAACCGAAGGAAGTGAAGAAGATAGGACTGAAAGAAATGACGCCTTACTTTTACACATATTGATTCAGGAAGTACGATATTGGAATGATAAGCAAAGCCATTGCAGTCTATGAGAGGCAGCACGTAAAGAAACAGGCATGGACCAAAGACAAACTATTGAGGAACATCTGCATTTGGAGAGTGAGAGAAGGAAGATATTGAGGAACCTAAGAAGTGAGTCATAATATAATGGGTTAAAGGTTAAATGGTAGTAGCAAAACAGAGATAAACAAATCTTTAATAGTTTTAAATCAAGAAAAAGAAGGTAGTGATACAATAATTTCACAGGGAAAATGTATGAGGGAGTTTCTTCTTTTTTTCTTTTTCAGGAAAGGAGAGGGATATGAATCTTTTTTATGGTTACAGTAAGAACTAATTGGCAATGAAAACATTAAAAACGCAAAGAGAAAAATAAAAGATAGTTGGTATAGCAGGATCCCAGAAGAGAAGAAAGATCAAGAGTACAGTCACTGCATCTCCATATAAAGAGATCTGTTGTCTTTTCTGACACAGAGACAAATAAACGAGATATATCAGGACAAGGGAGGAATGGGGGGAATCTCCTGTTGAATGACTTCACCAATCTTAGCCAGAAATTTTTGCCATCTGAAGAGAAGATGGAGTTGGCTTGCTACTGAGGGCTTACGTGGGGTGAAAATGTTTATAGGAATCATTATGAAAAATGTGGAAAGGAACCATCAAAGTTGCATTAAGGAATGTTACATAACAGAGTCTCAGGACTTCTCTTCCCATATCTTTATAGGCATTGAAAATGTATAGACCATAGTTATAATAAAGCGGTCTGACTTTGTTTTAGTAATGTACTTTTAAAATATTATTATGGTACATATTTGTTGTGTTTATAATTCTTGTTCAAATAGATTAAATTTGCCATTTACCATAACACTTTATCATCCAAGAAACTGAAATAGGATATTTTGTCAATAATATTTTCATATTTTTTTTCAGACAGAGTCTCACCCTGCTGCCCAGGCCAGAGTGCTGTGGCGTCAGCCTAGCTCACAGCAACCTTAAACTCCTGGGCTCAAGCAATCCTCTTGCCTCAGCCTCCCAAGTAGCTGAGACTACAGGCATGTGCCACCATACCTGGCTCATTTTTTCTCTATATATTTTTAATTGTCCAGGCAATTTCTTTCTATTTTTTTAGTAGAGATGGGGTCTCACTCTTGCTCAGGCTGGTTTCGAACTCCTGACCTTGAGCGATCCACTCGTCTCAGCCTCCCAGAGTGCTCAGATTACAGGCATGAGCCACCGCACCTGTCCAGTATTTTTCTAATTTGCTGATTAATTCAAGAAATAATTATCGAAGGCATTTCTTTTTGTCCAACACTTTGTTAAGTACTGGGAAGGAAAAATAGGATGTTACTCTGACATGTCAGCATGATTATAAATACCAGTCTCATTCACATCACAAAAAACTCAACCTGTGCCAGATTTTACTTTAAAACTTCAAGCAAAGGCCAACATTGGCAAAAGGAATTGACTCATTTATTTATCACTTACTTGGTTACACATTTTCAGCAAAATGTTTCCTTCCATTCTCTCATTTAATTCTCATGCTAACCTTATGAGGTAGTCCTATTACTTTACTCGTTTACAGATAAGAATACTAACTTAAAGGGGTTAAGCAAATTGCTAAAGATAATATAGGTAAGAATAGTGAAACCAGCGTGAACCAAAGTCGTTGTGATTCCAAAATTGGTTAATTTTACTGATTAATACAAGAGAAAATAAAAAGTAAGTACATCTAAGGAAAGAAGAAAAAAGATGAATGACTTCAAAGAAAGTTAACACCTGACCTGCATAACATTTCTAAAACTAAAAACGAATGAAATGACCCGATATGCACAAGCACACACTACCTAAAAAACAAAGCATTTATATTTATAAAAATGACATATTTTGAGCATTTGGAAGTTCAATCACCTATCATGATTCTATAAAAATGGCTAAATTTAATTTTAAATATAAAGCAAAAAGTATGAAACACAAGGCTACCCAATATCCTGACTTCCCTTTTTCTTGGGATATTATCATTAAAGGCCATTATCTATTCATCTTCCAGTGATTCTAATCTGAACATAAAAGGGATGGACAATACATGCTGATTCAACCATATTCATTTTTAAGATTCTCTGGCAAATTGTTTTCACCCCCTTTTTATCTGATATCTTAAAGCTTTTAAAGAATATCATGTATGTTTATCTGCTTCTAGTGACAGATAACTACATTTTAACAACTTTCATATCACATTTGTCCAGATTCTGAAATATAAATCCATATTTTCATCTAAAGTGGTTATTTTTACATGATCATAGTGAAAATAGTTACTTAACAGTAAAACTATATTCAAATATTCTTTTAGTCTTTACAAGAATTTGAGAAACAAGATATTATTAGTACTACATTAATAAGGAGACTCAAAATGAGTTATCATATAACTTGCTTGTAAATCACCTAGCATTTTTGAAAATTGAGGGCTGTAATTAATAAGTTTTTCTGGGTCATCATTCTTACTCTTCAGCATTGTTCTTGGAATAGAATTTCCAATCATATTTCCTGTCCCTGTCCCTAGAATAAAGATACATAGGATAAGGATGTTCAATTGTTCCTTTATGTATTCCTAATACTTACAATAGTGTCTAGTATATTTTTTATGTATTTGTGTATATAATATATATGTATAGTTTTGTATGCATATAAACTGAATTGTCTTATCTGCTGGAAATTTTGCTTCAGCAGATCTAGTGCATAGCTGGGGAATCAGGTTTTAATAAATGGTGCCCAGTTTTCTAAAGGCAAGCATATTTGAATAACCCTTCTGTATGTACCTAGACTCAAATAACATGGCTGTGTAGAACTGAAGTGGAATGAATAAAGATAAAAACAAAGTAAGAAAAATAGGAAAGACAGGGAAAACTTTGGTAAAGAATATTAGGAGGGAAAACACTCAAAGAAAACAAAAAGCTCTGATGTAGAAAGCACCCTAAAGTGGCATTGTTCAATCAGAACTAATTGCCTGTTACTTCTATTACTGGTACCCATTCATTTCATGTATTTGTAATTCAGATAAATGCTGTGCCAGCTTTTCCCCCTCTTTATTCTTGACACTTCTTTGGAGACGATGATGGTTAAGGGAAGGTAGTTGAGGAAAAGGGAGAAACTACCCAAAGAACAAGAGTTGAAGCAGCAGTTGCCCCTGGAGGCCCAAAAGAACTTGATTCTGGGAATACTAACAACAATGATTAACATGTTTGAGAAACTGATTTTTCTTAATCTCAAAATAGAAGAGTAATGACCTGATTACACACAATATTTCAAACTCACAAATAGAAGTTCATGTCCTAAGTATAATTTTATTCTCTTTTGTTCAATTGTTCTTTATAAAATTTAAGGCACTGTGAGTTTAAAATATTTTGTCTTACAGAAGTTAGACTGATGAGCTGGTTTTAAGATTTTATAATGTTTTGGCCACATTGGAATTAAGTCTCCTTTCAAAAATATAAACATGTATCGGTAGGCAGCTGGTGCAAATTAGAAGATGGTTGTCAGCATGTGTTTCTCTTTATTTTGCAACGCTGTATTTAACAGTCAGGAGAACAACAGAGCAGCCATTCTCACCACGTGCAGAATTGCAACTGGTGCCATAGGGCTGAGGACTAATTACAGAGAACATGTTTCTCAGGTTCCTCACATTATCTGTTTCAATTTTTCTTGAGAAGTTTCTACAGTGGTGAAGTTGAAGGATATATTCTGGAATAAACCCAGAATTTAAAACATTTCAAAAATTAAAACAAACTGCAAAGGATACCAGAATAATACAGGGCTTAGCAAACTGAGTCGTGACTTAAGAGAAGCAAGTTGGATCTTGGGCTCAGAAAAGAACTAGGAAAGACAGAAAAAGAAATTATTTGAATACAACAAACTTTTTTTGGAAAAAGTTAGATCAATCAAGTAAGGAAGAAACATATCACAGTTCTCAAATTTATATTTTAAAATTGACCATAATATTAGAAAGTTAGAAGGTTCTGTATTATTTAAACAAAGAAATATTATTTAAAATAAATCAAAAATTGCCATTGGTAGCAATAAAGAAAAGGTTTGTGAATTTTTCACAGGGTTAGAAAAATTTCATTAGTAGTAATGGAAGCAAATCCAATGAATGGATCAGAATAATAATTTTTACAGAGATGGGATAAGATAAAATAATTATATACATGCATATAGAAAATAAATATTAAAACAAGAAGTTATAAATTTAAACTTCTTGAATGATGCAAAAATACACTAATTAAATAGAACTGAGAATAAGTCCAGTGAATGTTAGAAAAAACTAAATTACACTATATCTTAAAAAGAAATGCAGATATTTTTAATCACATAAAATACTCAAAATATACACACAAGACCTTGTCTAGTGGAGATCCCATATCCTAAACAAATTGATGAAATTGTAAGAATTGTTTATACTTGCCATCTATAGTTTAGTAGTTAAAGGAGAAAGATCTGTATTTGAAACACTTTTATACCTTTTTCAAAAGATAATTTATTTATATACTGAGTTTTAAATGGGTGGACACATTTATCATAATCTTTGTTGTTAGGAAATAATGTTTAAAGATTTGACCAGAAAATTCTCTTGCACATGTTTTATTACTCCATGTATAAAACTTAAGACTTCAGTAAATTGTATTAATAGGCTCCAGACTAGTTAAAATATTCCTAGCTAAAATAAGAAAATCACTCATAAAATTAGCTAAAATATAGAGAGAATCATTTTCTCATATAAATGGAAGCAGAGTGGGTTTTAGGAATATTTGGTTCAATATTGGTTGTTTCAAAGACCTCCTCAAAAGTCAAAGCCTTTTCAATTTTGTAGATATGAGACACAAACTGGCATTAACAAGGTAACTGCAAGATGTGGCAGAAAATTCAGCAAAGACACTATGGTTTGAATTTGTCCTCTCTAAAATTCAGATGATGTCAATGTGATAGTATTAAGAGGTAGCATCTTTAAAGCTGATTAGGCCATACAGGCTCCTGCCTCATGAATGGGATTAGGTGCCCTTATTAAAAGACTTGAAGAAGGGAGTTTGTCCCTTTTGGCATTCTGCCTTTCACAAAGTAAGAACATGACATTCCTCTCTTCCAGAAGATGCAGTCCTCACCAGACAACCAAACCTGCTGATGACTTGATCTTAGACTTTCCAGCCTCCAGAATTAGGAAAAAAGTAAGTTTCTATTCTTTATAAATTATCTAGTTCATGGTATTTTGTTACAGCAGCACAAATGGACTTAGATAGATGGCATCCAGAGAAAGAAATAGATTATCTTTCCTTAAACCACTTTCTTAGGAAGCAAAAGACTTACTCGGTGACCAAACAGTGAAAGGTTATAATGTGTAAAAAGGATCTGTTTTTTTCTTCTGTATGATTTATTTTTGTGGAATGAGAAGGCATTCCTAACAGTGAGAGTTGGGTGTTATTTCAGGAATAGGGAAGCAGCATGTCCCTTGTCATTGACAATGTTAAAATTATCAATTTCAGGTACTATAGAGGAGATTCTAGAACTTGAGACAAATATATCAATCTCCTTAGATTACTTTGCCATATATTTTTTTCCTTTTTTTTAATAATAAGCTATCACTTATCCAACAAATATTTATAGACTCTCCATTATGCACCAGCCTCTAGAAAGACACAATTATTTATCTCTAGGCACAAACTCAGAGTAGGCACTGAGGATACAGAAAATGAGTAGATCAATTTCTGTTGCCAGTATTTAGAAGTTAAAGAGAGTCTAAAAACAATTAAAGTAAATAAAATGGCTCATTTACATTAAAGTACAGTAAACAAATGTTCTATAGAATATTCAAAATTATATTTTACAAAACCTGTGGTATGTCATTTTGTTAAACATACATGTTGGTGAAAACTTATACTGTGATTATTATGTTTATATATAAATGTATTTTATATATGTTAATTATAATAAGTTTAGTACTGCATATAAGTCTAAAATTTAGATTCCAAATTAAGTTCACAATAATAAAAAGGATATTAAAACAAATATGAAACAAGATGCTGATGATAATACCCAGTTGCATTGGAGAAAAGATTTGGGAAGATACAGTTGTTTTCAAGAGGCACAACCCTTAAGTGGCAAGTTTCTTGAAACAGGACATGTCTTTATGTATCTTCATATGAAATAGATACTATATATTAAAAATTATAAATTTACTTCAACATACAGAATCTTAACATAATGATCAATATATGTAATCTATAAGAATATCTTTTTAAAACTCAGGTCTTGACTTAAACCTAATTTCAAAATGCAGTGTAAACACTACCATGCCTAGTCAATAATCAAAACCAAAAATAATTGAATTCAGTATTATAGCATCATCCTACACACAATTAGCATTGCATTCTTTAATTGCAATATATACTACACTTCCCCTACCCCAACAAAAACTTGCAGGGCATACACTTTTCGTGGCTTTCCTTATAATAATCCATTTTTCAGAAGACCTGTCTAGCCCTTTTCTATCTTGTAAATTTTTACTAATTTAAGACCTCCCCTCCTCTTATCCCCTCCAAAAAGACTTGCATTGGGACTCAAATAAATGTTCTGCTTCCTCCAACATGTTCATAAGTCTATGAATCACATCAAAATAAAGTTAACTGCTCGTGGTATGTTTTCTCTTCTACATTGTGATTTCTCTGGGGCAAAATCAAGAAGCAAGATTGCAATTATTTTTGCATTTTTTTAACTTACAGAATACTTGGAAAAGGTGGATGCTCACTAAATGCTCATTCAATAAATGAGGCATGAATTATTATACAAACAATCAAAGACAGTATTTAAATTCTAGCTGAATGAAAAGAGATCACAGACAGTTTTTAATAAATCATATAAATATGTATGGTAATCTAATCAAAATAGAAGACAAAATCCTCTAGTAATGGCCTTAGGGGATAGCCAGTGTTTTTAATGTCAAATATTTTTTACAGTACTTTAGTTAGATGAATTAATGAAGATAGGAAATGGAATTAATAATCGTATCTATTCTTTTAACAAATATTTACACATCCTGCTATGGTTTGAATATGTCCTCTAAAAAGCATGTGTTAGAAACTTAATCTTCAATAGAACAGTGCTGGGAAGTGGGGGGCTAATGGAAGGTTTTTAGGTCATGAGAGCTCCATCCTGATGAATGCATTAATGTTCATCATAAAAAGATTTGAAGCTGTAAATTCAATCTCTTGCTGTTTCTTGCCCTTTCTGTGCCCTTCTGCCATGGGATGACTAAGCAAGAAGGCCCTTGCCAGATGTTGACCCCTTAATCTTGGACTATGCCATCCCTAGAATCATGAGCCAATAAATTTAGGCTCATTATAAATCTGTGGTATTCTGTTATAGCAGCACAAAATAGACTAAAATCATCCTTATACTTATCATGCACAAATTGCCCGAAAGGCATGCCCGGTTTATTTTGGAATGTTGAATTTCCTCCAGCTAAGATGAGCTCTGGTATGCCCAGGGTCTTGGCTTAGACAGAATCTGGTCTCCCACTCTGTGATAGAGAAATTTAATCCACTTCCAGGTACCAGAAAATATGAGCTCTGAGTTTGTGGTCCAGCCCTCATTTCAGCCTGTGCCAGCCTCTGGAAGATTTATGGCAGTCTATTTCTCCTCAGCCACTCCTTCCCAAGTTCTGTACTCTGGAAAGAACTGAAACTTCCTCGATCTGCACTGCATTCAGCCATAAAAAGATCTTTGTCCTCAGATTTGTTAACCCATGTGTAATGTGTAACTTTAACTTTCTATGTGTTTTTCAAATAATATATTTTATATCTGTAAACTATAAACAATAAACTCAAAATACAGCAAATGTATTATTAATGAGTGTAGATGAAATATTATCTCTTCTATTAGATGGATGGAATAAAATCTACCTTGCATGAGAGGAAGTAAAGAGTGCTTAATTATCTGCATTTATCTGTGTTAGTCTATTTAGGAACTAAAGTTAGAACAAGTTTGTTATTTTGTTTTCAAAAAACTGAATATGCACTCAGCATAATTCACCATCTTTCTCAGATAAGATGTCTGCTTGTCAGAAACATGGGGAGAATTGAAAATTCACCTTTCACCCCTGTCGAGAAATAATCAGTTAGACCTTTTCCCCCATCACATGGGTAAAATTATTTCCTACAGAGCTGGAAGGTGAAATTCAGGCTGACTGAAAATAATTGTCCCCTTCAAATAAAAAGAAGAAAAATATCCTAAAGGGTTTGAACTTTTCACTTCTACCTATGTGGGTCAGTTGTTAATAACCTCAATTAATTTTAAAAAATAATTATAAACATCTTTAAAAACCATAGAAAATGCCTTCACAAATAGATATTTGAGATCATGTATCTGAAATTAAGGACAACTACTTGAAGTATTAACTCAGAAAGAAACTTCTATTTCTGAAGTTTGTAAAATATCTGTGACCTTGTGGAAATTTTATCCTTTATTTCTGACTCTTATGAATTACAGTGTTTGTCTTAACCATGTGGCTTATAGTTACACTATTTTAGTTCAATATCTAATAGTTATTTAGCATTAAAATAATTATCTGTTACCATAAACTTAAGACCCTTATTCTTATCATAGTGTTTATCTTGGAGCCAAATATATGATTGTATTGATTTTCTAAGACATGTATACTTTCAGAAGTTTATACTCCCATTGTTTAAACTGCTTAAGTTAATTTTTTAAAAGAAAAGCCTATGAATAAATTTTAAATTAAGTATAATATGACTATATAACACAGAAATGATCTAGATAAAATATATTGAACATTTGACTGGATTTCAAATTACCTAAGATTTATTCTGAATTTACTATTTGATTATCAATGGCCACTGAGAATATTATTTATACACATATACACCACACATACACATATACATAAATATATATGTACATCACATATATACATATATATGCATTTCAAAACACCAAAAATAACTAAACATATAAACATACATGCTTGTGAGTTTGCATGTGTATATACTCTTATTTTGAATCTGATGCATAATTTCAAAATAAAAAAACTTTAATTTTTTTCAAAAGATGAATTTTTACAGAAATCTTTTATAAAGTAATTCATAATAGATACTTGAAGTACATTGTCTTGATAAGAGAAGTAAAATCTTAGTTACTTTTTTGATGCAAAATATAATATTTTAAATATATATGGATCAGAGAATATTCTGTACTAATCAAGGAAAGTCAAAAATTGTTAACTTCTTTATTTATGCTAACCAAATTGTTATGGCCCACCCTTAAAGTGAGAGATGACTTGAAAATATTCAATAAGCCATAATATAACTTTTTTATGTAGAGCCTGATAATATATGGGTTGTCAAGATATTCTGTTCTGACAGACAGTTGTGGGAAGAGGACTCTATAATAATAATGATCGCCACTGCTGAGTGGCATATCCATCCACTTTGGATGATGAAACCTTCTGCAACTTTTTGAAGAAAGAGTTTTAGAAAGGAGTCAATGCAATCATCATATTCTAAGGTTGGGAGTAGGGATTACTGAAATCTCATCTGCAGAAAACTATAAACCATATTGACCTAAAGAAGAGAATTCCACAAATGTGAAAATTCTCTGATCTTAAATCAAGAATGTGAATAAAGAATGAAAAAAAGTAGTTTGTTCTACATTCCTCTTTGTCCACCTTACCCACTATATAGGCTTCTTTATTATTGATATTTCTATATTGTCTTTATTTCATAAAGGCTTAGTTCTAAATTGTAATAATAAATGCAGCTTTTTCTAATTTTTCAAATTCAGAATTATCTCATATCCCCAAATCCCTTTTCTACAGCAGGCATGCTTTTGCTCCCTCTCCTGTCTCTCTCATAACTAAAGTATCGGCTCAAATATAATTTATAATCAAGACCTTCTTGACCATATGTAAAGTATCTCTTACCCTAGTAGTCACTTCCTATCTTCCATTCTACTTTACTTTACATATGATAGCACTTACCACTATCTGATTAATGACCAGCCTCTTTCATTAGACAATAAATTGATATCAGGGACCCTGCAATCTTGATTATCTGGCAGAGATGTGTCTGACCCCTAAAAGAAGATCAAAAATATCTGTTGAATAGAATTTTAAAAGTCATTTACTACACTTTTAAGTCTTCAAAGGCTAAAATTAAACAATTACTTTATAGAAAGTATAAAAATTAAAATTTGACATTAGAAACCTACTAATTTATAACAATAGTGTTTTGCTTTGCTTTTATTTTCACACTTGTGGTTGATTACATCTGAATTTCTAGAGGAAGCTTCTCTTTCAAGGTTAATAATTTGATATAAAAAAATTAGTACTGTGTTTCTTTGGTCAAATAAAACTTGATCTTATATTTAAATTCTTTAAGATTAGACCCAACAACAAGAAATACTCATGACTTTCAACTAAGATAGCAAACTGAGAAAGGACACATACTTAAAGGCTAACTGACATTATCAAAAGAATGTAAAAATAGGAGACTATCTGAATCATCACTAAACTAAGAATAGAACACTATCTACATCCCAGGTATTGTAAACATGTCATGTGAAATATTGTACATATAGAATGGGGGTAAATGAAGGCAGAACTATGTGTACAGACATTCCCCAACTGAGTATCTCACAGTAAATATAAATTTGCCAGAAAAGATACCCTACTAATATTTTATGATTGATGTGAAACTAGTACTTTTCAAAAAAACAAGCCATGGAATGTGCTTAGAGCATATCAATTAAAATCTCTGTTTTGAATTATCAGCATTGAAAGCAACTGGTAGTAGAAGCCTGGAATTAGTTGACCATTCCAAACCCAGCAAGAGAACAAGGCTTCCCATGAGCATAACAGTTTCTACCTTTTGAAGTAAATTGTGTCACCAGTTAGAAGCCTACGAGTAGACCTACCTGGCAACTGAAGTGGAGATTGGGAAAGGGGACCAGCAGAGGTGGCAGCAAGGCTATTTAAGAAGAAATTTCCAATACTGCCTTTAGGAAAGCATATAAATAGATGGATAGCTAATTTTTCAAAATAGAATGGGTAATCAAGACATAGACAAATAAACAATTATGAAAGAAAGATTACAATGCACACATAAACATTATTGAAATATATTTACAGGGAAAAGCACATCAAACCTAATTTGCTTTATATTTCACCTCATTTAAAAAATAGCATAACATTCATAAACAGAGAAAAATGTAAAATAATAAAAAAATAGACAAAGATAAAAGTGAGCTAATTGTCAGGAAAACAATAAGAAGGGAAATGGATGAGTTAATGGAATAAAATAAAGAAACTAAAAATAAAACATGACATACCTTTGGTTCAGATCCAGAACTCAGCACAGAAAACTAAAGTAGAAATTAGATTGAGACAAACTTATAAAGCTCTCCCAGAATACAGAAAAAAAAGAGAGATGATTGTGAGGGGGAAGATGACATATTGAAGGCAGAAAAAAAAGAGCTTATTTGATGATAATTTGTGTTCATAAAGAAGAGGCTAAAATAAAGAAAACGTGAGTAGACATGAGCAAAAATTAGTTACAAGAAGTGGGTAAAGTCTGAATCTTTAAATATATCAGTAAGGGTAAGTGATTTCCAGGTAAAGATGGAAAAGTGAAGCCAGTTCTAAGAATCTCCATGTTCCAAGACTTATGCAAATGATCAGAAGATGCTGATGTTTTTAACATAGTTCCTAATGCTTTCCCCATCTCTCAGAAGCTGTCGTTAGGCACATTCTGAGAAACTAATACTCACAAATTTCAAGAGAAGTAGTAGTAAAGGACTACCATGAACTTTTCCTTTTTCTTATTGGGAGAATTTGTGGGAGATGGAGGAGAAAGTAAAAGTAGCAACTACAGAAAGACTAGTGAAAACCAAAGAAAAACCATACAATTCAGAAGAGGTTTAGATAAGTGATCTGTTATAGTGCTTGTCAATGATTTAGGAAATCATACCAAACCCTTAGTGAGAGTGAAGTGATTTTGAACTGAATTACTGAACAAAAAGCAAGTAACTCTGCATATGGGTCATATTCAACCCAGTAAGTGTCAAGTCTTCAGAAAAGTGGACAAAACACAAAAGCCCACCATCAAACTGTATTTCATATGGTGAGAAAGGAATAATGGAGCATTTGTCCACAATATTTTAGAACAAATGGCTATAAACAGAATTATTCAAGTTTAACATAACCAAGAAAAAACAAATGACATCATGAAAATGTTAAATATGTAAATAAATTCCACTAATGAAAATATAATAAAATATATAGAGAGCCCTGTTTAAAACTTGGATAAGACACAGTACAAAAATTAAAAGAAAAATTATCTCAAAGGATTTGTACCATAGAAATTAATAAAATAATGAATTAACTAAAATTATACTTAGAAAAAAATAGAGCAAAAGAATTGTATAAAAATTCAGACTACAGAGAAAAGGGTACAAATTGACCAAAATAGCACCACAAAAGAAATAATAAGTAAACTAAGGAATATAAGAATCATGGTAGAGATAGAAATTATGCAACTGAGGAAAGGATTTTGGTAATCACAGTAAATTTAAAAGTACTATGCCAAGATAAAAATAGAAGATGTGATGACAATAATAACAGAATAGAAATAATGCTCTGAAATGAGAAAATTCAGAAAATGAGATGCAACATATTCAAATATATAATAAAGTATTTGAAATGTTGCCAAATTTTGTGCAATGTCTAAAAGTCAGATAGATAATAGAGGGGTAGATAGATTTTTACGTAAAATAGCTCAGATATGGTAATTCATAATTCCAAATTTAAGAAACCTAAAGTATATTTTAAAAAGATTCTTCAAATATTCTAATTGAAAAAACAAATATTTTAAGGGTGAAAAATCAGGCTTTTTTCTAACATCTTGACACATTTATGCAATAACATGAAACACTGAAGGAACATCCTCGAACTTTTACAGAAAATAAAATAAAAATGGTGGTAGGCAGAATAACAGTCCCCCAAAGATGTCAATGTCCTATGAATCCTGTGAATACGATAGCTTAAGTTAATTTTTAATGCCCAGAAACTGTGAAGACCGTACCTTAAAAGGCAGAAGACGTTTTGTTAGTGGAATTAAGGATTTTCAGATGAGGAGATTATCCTGGATTATCTGGATGGGCCAGATCTAATCTAATCATCTGAGTCCTTGACACATTGACTGCCACACTAGAAAAAAAATTTTTTTCCTTGGGGCCATGGTGTTTTATTATGAAAATACCATGTTTCCCCGAAAATAATACAGGGTCTTATATTTATTTTTCCTCAAGAAGATACCCTAGGGCTTATTTTCAAGGGATGTATCATTTTTTTTAAGTTTAGTACAACAATCTACATTTATTCAAATATAGTTAAGTCCTCTTCTTCTGGAACATCATCATAACTCTCCAAACCCCAAATTCTATCCTGAATTTCTTGTGACTCTATTTCCTTTAGAACCATTGGCCCCAATCTCTCATGCCAAACAATAGAGCTCTCATGGGGCAGATGAGAAGGGCTGCTCATCTTCTTCACCGCTCCACTACGAAATGCATGGGTTGTGCAGATACGCTGCATAGTCACGCCCATCACTAGGTCTTATTTTCTTTGGGGTAGGCCTTATATTGTGCAAATGCTTAGAAATTCTGCTAGGGCTTATTTTATGGGTAGGTCTTATTTTGGGGGAAACATGGTAGAATAAAAGTTTCAAAAACAAACCATCTGTTTTCCCACAGAAATCTTTGTTAGATACCAATTTTCTCTCCTTCAAGCTTTCAGGCATTTAGAATCCTCCCCATTATTCTTGCTTTCAAGCTACCATTAACCAACGCATATCACTTCTGTCATCCTTTCTAATTTAATGAAAAATTTGTTATTTTTTATTGTTTTCTGTGTGTGAGTTGTATGCAATTAAATTGTCAATATTAATTGTAACAGTAAGAACATCAACAAGTAAGATTTCCATGAACCAACTGCAGGGTTTTGCCCAGGGGGCCACCCATCACATAACATGTGTGCTAAAGCATGGCAGCATGAGTTGCCTATGCACTGCTCATCTCCCAAGGTGAAGAGACATGTGAGTTACATATGCTTCACAAGGCCCCGTGCTCAAAACTAGTGTGAGTTAAGTACAACTCACATGCAGTTAATGTGTTTAAAGTGGAAGAGGAAGGAAAGAAAGATGAATCAGAGAGATGGACTCAGAAGAAAGATTTGATTCTAGATTGCTGGTCCGGAGATATAGGGTGCTCTGGCAAGGAGAAGAGAAAAGCCTCTAGGAGCAAAGAGTGACCCTAAACTGACAGTCATCAAGGAAACAGATCTTAGTCCTGCAGCCTCATGGAACTGAATTCTGCCAACACCAGAATAAACAAGAAACTGCAAAGGAATGCTGTCCTGCCTGCTCAGACCTTGAGATTTAGCCCAGTGTGGCCCTCCTTAGTATCTGATTCATAGAATCATAAAATCATAAACTTGTGCTCTCTAAAACCATTAAATTAGTAGTAATTTGTCATAGCATCAGTAGAAATCTAACATATAACTGAAAGATATTATACACAGTCAAGCTGTGTCCAAGTATAAAGAAAATAGGCAGCCATATGATTGAAAGAATGATGGGAACACTTTCTTGGTGGTTCTAATGAGGTTGAATTAGAACTGTGGGCCCCACTGCTCCTCCTTCTTTTATTTTTAAATATCTAAGGAGGAATGAGACTTCTTAGTGCAGTGACTTGAGAGACAGCTGACTAATATAATGGAGAAAAAGAGAGTAGGAGGAAAGAAAGAATGTTAAGAAGAATTAGCATGCTATCTTTCTTACCTTTTTTCTCTTCAAAGGGAAGGAGGTTAACCATATTATACATATTTGAAAATTATGATTGAAACATAAACATGTGTATATACACATATATATAATCTTTTAAAATTTTTAATTGATATATAATAGTTGTACATATTTGGGGTACATAAGATATTTGAATATAATGTGTAATGATCAAATCAGGGTAATTAGGATATCCATGTCTTCAAACATTTATCTTTTCTTTGTGCTGGGAACACTTTTAGCTATTTTGAAATATAGAATAAATTATTGTTAACTATAATTTCACTACTCTGCTATCTAATACAGGTACTTATTTCTTCTATCTAATTGTATTTTTGTACCCATTGACCAACCTCTCTTCTCCCCTACTTATCAAGAACAGGAAAGAATACATCTACCTCTTTCAAGAAAGTTTCCATCTAGTTTTGGAGCTAGAACTAACATATGTGAATTATTTAGCAAAATATCAATAGTTAATCAGAAAATATCAATAGTTAATCTAAACACAACTGAAATTGCACTGGTTAAGTGTCCAGCACCCTGCTTCCAAAATTAACAGGAAAAATGGAAATATCTTCACACTTCCTGAAATTAATCACCTTACAATGTTCTGCATTTCTCTTAGAGTGTGCTTAAATCATGAGTGTTTGAGAATAGAAGCAGGCAAATCTATCCTAAGCAGGACAGCAACAAGGATTTTAGTTATTGTTCATTTAATCTTGGTATTTTGGTCAAACAAAATTATGTGTCCAATGACCTGTCATATTTTTGTTCAAGAATATAATTAAATTGGGATTAATTTGGCATTACTCCAACATAATTTTGCTGACATTGGAATTCAGAAGAAAACTCTTTCAGAAAACCATATTTTATCCTTTTTTTTTTTTTAACTTATGGGCAAGTTCTGCACAGAAACTGAAGAAATAATGAGCACTAATTGCTTGGGCCTTAAATTGAACACATATACATAAATTGTTGTTCTTATCTGTCACATCTAATTGAACATGCTATATTAACACATCTAAGATAATAGTATATAGTGTATTACCATTCATTATTTAATTTGGCCTTTCCTCTACCATAAGGCTTATTTAGAGAGAAGAGAAAGGAAAAGATATCATAGTCATTGTGGTGAGCCAAGGCAGCCTTGAGCATTTGAGACAAGATTTGAACTAGATCTTAAAAAATGGTAAGATTCATAGACATGCAAATGAGACTCTAGGGAATTCATAGCAAAGGAAACTATAAACCTCTGGAGACAGAATAGGCATGCTAACTTTGTGGAATGGTTCAAAAAAGCAGAGGAAAATTATGTTGCTAATATAGGGAACGGATTGCTTGGGGAAAACAATTAAATTTCCCCAATTTCCTTGGGGAAATTAAGGTAGTATGAAATAGAAACTACTAAATAAAAAAATGTTAGTAGGATATGACAACTGAAATGGCACTTAAGAAAAATTAGCAATGAAGTGATGTTGGAGGAGAGAAATAGTACATGATCTGAGGTATTATGTAACAGAAAGGAAGAGTTAGCTATATGCATTTTATTTCAAGAGATGTATTTTGTAGATGTGGAGCAAAAGCAAAGAGACATTATTTATTTATGTATCAAGTCATTTTTTCAGTCATTCCATACTAGGGCACATTGTCACATAATATTTCAAAACACATTAGTGCTAAAGATAGTAGTTTGAACCAAATTGAACAAGTCAAAGAGATAATTTTATTGAATTAAAAGTCATTTAGAGCCATGTCTCATTCAAAGCCATGTCTCTTGGTGAATTCATGCCTAAGGATTAGCTGGATGGGAAAATGAAGTGCTAGATCAACGCAGTGACAGAGCAGAAGCTAACTATGTTTTGACATAATTGTACAAACCCTAGGTGTGGTCTACCTCTCACTGTTTCAGTATGAATTTGCATAATGCATTTCGATCCCTGAAGACTACTAGGAGCCATATTTAATTTACATTAAAATTATATTTATGGTTAGTCTGTATGTGTAAGCTAAAGATAATGTGATTTTTTAATTCACATTGCATGCCAGTCCTTGACCTTCTGTTAGTCTTGTCTATTTTCCTTTCAGAAAGCTCATTCATTTTCATGAATTTGTTCATTACTACTTTGCTGGCAATCTGAACTGTCCCATGTATTACTCTAACATAGTGTATTCGTAACTTTTTTTTGGTGGAGGGAAAGGAGAAGCACAGATATTTTTCTAAGTAGAATATTGCATGGAACCCAACATATTTTCCTCAACTTTCAAATCCCTATTCTTTATTTATTAAAATCGTATTTTCAAATTTCCACAGGGTTTATATCTTGGGGTGACCTGTGTATGTGTGTGTGTTTTGTAGGTGAGTTGCAGGATTATATTTGGAAGCATTAGTCTGTTTGTTTTCTGTTTACTTACTGCTTTCTCATCCATCCCCCTGAGAGTATCCTCAGCCTACATAAAAACAGAAAGGAAAACAGAATAAAACAAAATAAAACAAAACAAAAACCTTCAAAGAAACCTCTTGCCTGAGCTCAGGTCAACAATTATCTTGATGGCTGCTTACAGAGCCAGTTGTTCTGCTACCAAAGAATCAATAGCAATTAGGAGAGGGGCAGAAAAGAGAGGTAGTATACACATGTATTAGGATGAGTTAGAAAATATTATGGTTGGTAAGAAGGAATATTTGATGTAAAGAAAAGAAATATGAATGAAAGAGACTCAGAATATAGAGCCTCCAGTAACTCATCCCTTGTGGGAAAGCCACTATCCATCAGTTATGATATTTAAAAGTCCCCCTGAATTGATATTGTATACTTCAATACCTGTATAGAGATGGAGATATAAAAGGAACTCTTGTCCCCCAAACAAGGTGGTAATATCCAGAAGCACTTGACAATCTCAGCATGAGCCAGAGCAGCTATGGGAATACCACCACTATTGTACAGAGTTACTATAAAGACTATACTGTATTCTTCCTTTCAAATGTCTTTAAGTTTTACCTAACTGATCTTTGACTTTACTGATCCATTTTGTATGTGTATTCATGTCACAGAAATAAACACATTTTTCAATTTATTTTTCTTCTTTGAATCTACAGTAACTACCTGGTATTAGATAGAAAACCACACATATATGATGACAGTCAAAGCCTTCCACATTGCTACTTCACTCATTTTTCAGTATTTTACAAAATGAATTAATTCATTTTAATCTAGCAATTTTCCTAAAAGAACTACTACCTCCAAATTAATTTTTCCACATTATGTCAGTTTAAAGGTATACATATCACTAGTTTCTTTAAGCTCTTATCTACTGTAAAAGGCTCAATTCTCATGAAATCTATATTCAGATAAAGTATTATTGCTTTATGTAATTTAGAACTTAGGTACTATGTATTGTTTATTGTTTTCCATATATTAGCCTACACTAGATTATTACAACAATAAGTTTTTAAATTCCTACCATAATTTCCCCAACATTTTACCCATGTTACCATTACAAAAATATCTTTTGAGGCCTGCCATGTGTCAGGTATTATTCAGTGTCCTGAAAATATAGAGAATAAGAAAGTTACGGGGCCTGACCTCATTGGACTTATCCTCCAGTAACGTTGAATACTTACTCTTCTGCCAAACTTATCAGTGTCAAACTGCTGAAATATTGTTAGAAAAATTCACAAAATATTAAATTTTTCTATAACTGGGCTTACCTGCCCTATATCAAAACTTGCAAATCATACTAATCTTTTTAAACACATCTCAAGTGATACATTTTCACAAAATTGCTTCTGAAACCTCTCTTCTAGATGCACTGCCACTCAACCCTAAAACCTCATATTGTCTTATTAAACTCTCTGATAAATGATTTGTTGTATATTTATTTTAGTCTCTTCCTCATATTGACTATATTTCAGAGTATTGATGCCCTACTAATCTTTACATTTCCTTTATATCCAGTCCCATGTCTTATAGAACTTAGGTAACTTAGTATATATTTCACCACTTAGTTTGTCCTTCATTTATTTGTTTCATCCAACAACTATTTTCTTAGGTATGTGTCTGGTGCTACTGAAACTTTTATGCTTCCTTGGAGTCAGTGTTAATATAATCTGTAATCATAAATCAAGTAAGTCATTCATGTCCTAAGTACTATAATCAAACCATAGAAATATAGGAGGGAAAAGAACCCTTTAATTCTTCCACAATCAGATTGGTAAGCTCTTTATAGGTAGGCAATTATGATATTCTCTTTTATTTTATTCTAATGTTGCATATTTTACTCTTGACAACAATGAAAGTTATTCAAATAGTGTTGCAGAATTTACCAAAGATACCTAGTTTCTCATTTATATTAAAATCAGTCAATATAATTTGACCAATACTATCTACTTCTTAAACTCTTTAGGGGAACAAAACTGTGTCAATATGGCACATACAAATTAATGAAAACATTAAGTCATGTTCATATAAAGAACAGCTAATGATAGTGCATTTTCAGAAAAAGTAACCTCCAGTAACTTCAGCTGGAGGAGAAAAACTCAAGGAGACACTGTCTACTTTGTCTTCTATCAGCCTGAAGCACTCCGATTCTCACCTTTCTCTTGTAAAAAAGACAAAAATACTCAAGATGTCCATAAAATAATTGTTCTCCAGTAAAACTCATCAAAACATATGTAAAACTGTTCCAAACATATAACTTTTATATTGTTGCATCAAATGATGTATTTAATATCTGCAAAGTACTTTTGTGAACACTTTGTCCACAAATTCTACCTCCTTCTGCTTATTATTACTAAGCACAGAGAGGGATCTGCTCCTTGTAGCTGCCTGAAATTAAGCAAAAGAGGGTTTTTTATTTTGAGGGTTTTTTTTGAGACAGGATCTGCTCTGTCACCCAGACTACAGTGCAGTGGCCTCATCATAGCTCACTGCAACCTCTAACTTCTGGGTTCAAGCTGAGCCTCCTGCCTTAGCCCCCCAAGTAGCTGGGACTATAGGCATTCACCACCATATCTAGGTAATTTTCTGTTTTTGTACAGATGGGGGTGGTGGGGGTTCACTCTTGCTCAGGTTGGTCTTAAATTCCTAACCTCAAGGGATCTTCCCACCTCAGCCTACCTGAGTGCTAGGATTAGAGGCATGAGCTAATACACCTGGCTTGGAAAAGTGATTTTATTGTGCTCAATTACAGATAATCATTTTCACTCCTTATAAAGAGAGTTTATGAGATGCAGTCTGTCCTCCTTAGAAGGAGACACCTGCTTGTGAGGAAAACTCTGGGTCTAGCAGCCCCCAAACAGGAGTGTCAAAGATACTCAGGCATATGAAAAATAAATTTCACAGACTTTTAGCAAACCTCATAGAGTGATATCTGAATGTTGTGTACTATGGTTTTAAGTCGAGATAAAAGAGTAAAACAAAATCCCTTTAATTGGCTTTTAAGACTATGGGTAATACAAATTTTAACTTCATTATACATTTTGTCAGAACTGATATTGGGCCTACTCTAAAGAAGGTGGTCAACCCTAATTTTGGCAAGCACATAATTAAAAATAAGGTTATGAAAAGGCAGAAAATAATTTACATTAAATGATACAGATCTGAGAAAATTTCCAGACTGCTGACTGCACTGGAGCTGCAAGCTCAGCAACATTTTATAATAAGTAGCTCCCATACCATATAAACCGAATCACTTTACAAAAGGCAGATGAGGAATTTGAAACCACTTTGGATTTGACATTTTTGTTAAAATTTAATTGAAAAAGTTATAGAAGTGAAGATAATGTGAGGAAGCAGTGCATAAAGTCATCTCTTTCTCACCATTTTATCACATGCCCTCATCACCTTCCTAAAACACCACATTACTCTGATTTCTCAATATCTTATATGTCTAGAAAAATATAGATCACATCTCAATTACATTATTAATTTAAAGTAATGAGGTTGAAAGCAAAGAGAAATGACTCTTTTAAGATTACAAATTCATCTATATTCATTGTTGTTCTTGTTAGTAAAAACATGACAGCTTGTAGCATTTTTTACCCCATTTACTTATCTAGACAGTCTCATGCTTCAGTTGAATATTTAAGATTAATTAGAAATGGTTTAGTAAATTACATGAAGGGACAAAATGTTATATGATAAATATTCATCAAAAGTGTCAAGCTCTGTTGTTTTTAAACTTGGGTAAGCTAGTAGATTATTAGTATAGTTGAAATACTTAAATTGTTTTCTTACCTGTACATATCAAAGATTCACTTACATGTAATAAAAGGAAATAGATATAAGTCCAAGAAAATTTGATACTAAACATTATTAAAATTATATTTGAATTAAAGTATCAGAACTATAGCAAAGCATATCCATTACATTGAGTCTTAGTAATAAAATGTTGTGAATACTTTATAACTGTTACTTAAATGGAAATAATTAAATCAATTTGCATTAACTACATCAGATTATATAATAAACACATATTATGTTCTATATTTCAGATTTTCTTATAAAAATATCATTCCTGCTTTAGAAGAAATCACAGAGAATAGGGAAGAGTGATAACCAACAAATTAAATGCATGTAGAAAAAATAATATTGGTTGCTATACAATGACCTTTGGGAATAAAGAAGTGAAAAGTGGCTAGCACTAAGGTTTGGAGAGATATAAGGATGCTATAAGAGGTTTGGATAGAGAAGCATTCATGAAGAATGACACAGGGAAATTGAACTGTAGGTCACAACTTGTAGCATCTAACTCCCCCACCTTCTAAATAAAGAAATGCTTTTTTTCTTATTTTTTAATGGAATCTCTTATAAACCAGCATTTTTTTTAAGTTTTAGAATGTATAATTCTATATTGAAATACCATCATAATTTTAGTTATCAGAGAAATCTAGTAGTAAACTTATCTTCCCTAGATATTAGAAACATAAATTTGGGCAATATTTGAATTAGTAAATAAGTATGTTTTTTGTGTTATCAAGTGGAAAAATAATAACAAATAGCTAAACCTTCAGATGGCTGGCAATGTGCACAGAACTGTCTTCCATACCTGAGCTGAAATCAAACGTAGGCTTATAACATTATGCAGGGGTATTGTTTAAATATGAATATTTTACATATTAGCTGAAGAAAGAAACCCTAAAGCAGCAGGTAATCATCACTAGCCCTCTGAATGCCCTGACACTTCTTGTATGTTTAAGCGGCAGAGAATCATGAAAAAAGCATAAATCACTCTTTCAAAAGACAACCAATGAAAACCATAAAAGCGTAAAATAAAGAATTAAACACATAGTTCAATGAATTAACTTGAGTTCTGTTCAATGGAAATAATTATCCAAGGCCAAGCAATACTTTAAATATTTATTTATAAACAAAATTCTAATTAGAAGGTAAAAAACTGTGACAATAAGTAAATAACTGTTCAAACTCTGTTCCAGTAGAAGCAGCAGCAGAAATTCTGCTACCCCTCCCCTTGTGGGAATTATACATTCCTTCCCAGTTGGTATCAGGCTTGCTTGGTTCTGTGATTTTTGATGCCTCCTCTGTGGAAAGGTTATATATTCACTAGTTACATTAGGAATAACCACATGACTTGCCTTGGCCAATAAAAGGTGTCACTTTTGAGTAGATTAGGAACTAGTGGGCGTTTTTTAAAGATGTCATTTCCTTCTGCCATAAAAAACAACTTGTCCCAAATAAGGACTGTTTCTTCAGACAATATAAGGAGTAAAGACAAAGTAGAATAGAACCACATTTGATGTACGGTAGACATGAAATATATATGTTTTGTTGTTATACACCATATTGTCATATTGTGACTGTTTTTTTATCATAAAACATTGCTTAAGTTTGCATATATTTGATACTTATCTATTGAGTATAAGGAACGACCACCTATAAAAATCAAAAATTAAAATAAAAACCAAAAAACAAAAAAAAACCCCTTTGCTTCCATTCTTAAGAAGCAATTATCAGGGGAGAAAGTTACTGTCTTCAAAGAGAAAACTGCAGGAGAAAAAGGAAAATTTATTTTTAGGAGAACAAAGAACACACACACACACACACACACACACACATACATCCCACTACTGTATCTGTAACATCTGGATTTGAAGTAAAGTGAACATCTGAAGAGTCTCAAATTATCTGAAGCAGGGGCCCCCAATCTATGGTGAGTTGTATATTATTTCATTATATATTAAAATGTAATCATAATAGAAATAAAGTACACAATAAATGTAATACACTTGAATCACTTGAAATCATCCCCCTGCCCTCCCCACCTGTCCTATCCATGGAAAAATAAATCATCTTCTATGAAAACAGTTCCTGGTGCAAAAAAGGTTGGGGACCACTGATCTAAAGTAACATTATTTAAGGTGTCATTTTCAAAACAGGCCAGATCAGTATCAGCTGGGAGCTTGTGAGAAACACAAACTCTCAACCCTGAGTCAAACCTACTAAATTGGAATCTCTGTGGAAAGAATTAGGAATCTGGGTTTCAACAAGCTCTCCAAGTAATTGTTAGGCAAGCTAAAGTTTGAGAAACATTAATCTAAAGCATATTGGTCTCAAAAGACTCAACTAAATAAGTTATGTACACCCAGCCCATATTAAGAATTATCCTTTTTACTTTTCAACACATCCTTGTTCATTAGTCTGATTTTTAACATTTTATTGATTTATACTATTATATTTTTATTTAATGCCTCAGTACTTAGAGTATTGATTTTACCTTCCAGCTCTTGTATTATTGCAGTTTTGGCACAGCTTTTATTCGCTTCAGCACAAGATATTCCTTTTATACATAAGGTAAAAAACAATATCTTGCTGGTTATGAATAAATTCATTCTTCTGATTATTTTCATTCATTGTGATTCTGTTTTGTTAGTCAACAGTTTATTTAACAAATAATTTTGAGCACCTACTACACGCAAGTCATGCTGCCCTAATTGCTGAAAAACAACGTAAGACAGAGACCTTGCCTTCATTTCCTTCTCATTTCCTCATTCTTAGTGAGAGTGACTTTCCAGGGCAAGTACAAATGATCAGAATAAATTTTCAAATGAAACTCCTAGTCCTGCGGTCACAAAGTCTTTCATTTTTTACGTTGTTTGTATCTTCAAAGGACCCAAGCTGCTCTTCAGCTTGTGAGTTGCGAAATAAATTCTAACATAGCATTTACAAATTGTGGCTTTCAGGGGCATGGGGAATATAAGTAACCTTAACACTTGTACCCCCATAATACAAAATAAAAAAAATAAATAAATAAAAAGTAATTATGTTGAGTTAAAGAAAACAGACCCCCTCCAAAAAGTGTGCATATTATATGATTCCATCTATATAAAACATAGAAAATACAAACTACTGTATAGTTAGAGAGAGAGAGAAAAAGAAAGAATTGTGGCTTTCATACACAACAGGGCCACTGAGATATTAGGCTTCTTTGTGTATGCCACTTTCCCAAACACAGCATGGAAAGTACATTTCGGTCACACAGACTATATCTTTAGACAACATGAAAATGTAAATAAAGTGAGAAAAATGACTGTTGAGCTACATTATTTTTTCAGGAAAAAAAGCAATATCGTAGTTATTTCATAATTATGGCAGCTGTGTTCATAACAAAATTAATTTAAGATTATTGTTATTCCTGTTATAATTGAATAACTTCATGGAGAAAAACTAAAGGGTTGAAAAAGAACATAAATAGAGAACTCTTTCATTCATCCACTTATTCATTCACTGAACACCTAACTATTGATTGTCAGCTATGTGGCAGGTACTACTCTATGTAATGAGGTAACATCTTGATCAAAACAAATAGTGCAGATGTCTTTTTTATAGAATTTCTTTTGTTCTTTTGGGTAGATGCCCAGTAATGAGATTGCTGGATCAAATGGTAGATCTAACCTGTAGCTCTTTGACGTATCACCATATTACTTTCCACAGAGGTTGTATCAGTATGCAGTCCCACCAGAAGTGTAGGAGTGTTTCTATCTGTTGACATCCAAGCCAGCATATATTGTTTGGGGACATTTTCATAAAGGCCATTCTCACTGGAATTAAGCGATATCTCTTTGTGGTTTTGATTTGCATTTCCCTGATGATTAGAGATGTTGAGCACAACAAACATATGAATGGTTGTTGATCATTAGTCTATTTTCTTTAGAAAAGTTTCTGTTGATGTCCTTTGCCCACTTTTTGATGGGGTTGTTTTATTTTTTCTTGTTCATTTCCATGAGTTCTATATAGATTCTAGTTATCAGCCATTTACTGGATTTGTAATATACAAATATTTTCTCCCATTCTACAGGTTGTCTGCTCTCATGATAGTTTCCTTGGCTGTGCAAAAGCTGTTTAATTTGATCGGGTCCCATTTATTTATTTTTGTTGTTGCTGTGATCGGCTTTGGGTCTTCTTCATAAATTCTTTGCCTAGGCTAATGTTTGTAAGAGTTTTCCCAATATTTTCTTCTAGAATTTTTATAGTTTCATGCCTTAGGTTTAAGTCTGTTATCCACTCTGAGTTGATTTTTGTGAGAGGTGAAAGTTACAGATCCTGTTTCAATCATCTACATGTAGCTATCCAATTTTCCCAGCACTATTTATTGAATAAGGATTCTCTTACCCGGTGTATGTTTTTGTCTGCTTTGTCAAAGATGAGATGGCTATATGAGGATGGTTTTATATCTAGGTTCTCAGTTCTGTTCCATTGGTCTATATCGCTGTTCTTGTGTCAGTACCATGCAGCACAATTCACAATTGCAAAGATGTGGAAACAATCCAACTGCCTGTCAACACATGAGTGGATAAATAAAATACGGTATATGTATACCATGGAGTTCTAGTAGGCCACAAAAAACAATGGTGATCTAGCACTTCTTGTATTATTCTGGATAGAGCTGGAACCCAGTCTACCAAGTGCAGTATCACAAAAATGGAAAAATAAGCACCACATGTACTCACCATCAAATTAGTATTACTGATCAACACTCATGTGCACATATAGTAGTAACATTCATTGGATGACCAGCAGATGGAAGTGGGGAAGAAGGGTTAGGTATACACACATATAGTAAGTGTGGTGTGCACTGTCTGGGGGATAGACATGCTTGAAGTGCTGGTTGGGTGGGGCAAAGGCAATATACATAACCTAAACATTTGTACTCCCATAATATGCTGAAATAAAAAAAAATTTTTAATCAGACAAATAGACATGGTATCTGTAGAGTTTAGTCAGCTTATGAATGTGTTTTCATAATTTAAAAATTTATTTGCAATAAAAATCATGAAATCACTTAAAAGAATATTGAATAAGGAGAATGTTAATATATTTGTACCTTAAATAAATAATAACATGAATTATATAGCTATTTTCTAACTAGCAGAAAATCTATTGACATATCCACATCTCTGGCGATTTTGTAAATGCAAGCAAAATTGTTTAGCTATGAAACATTTACAATAAAAAAACTCATTTCGGCCGGGCGCGGTGGCTCACGCCTGTAATCCTAGCACTCTGGGAGGCCGAGGCGGGCGGATTGCTCAAGGTCAGGAGTTCAAAACCAGCCTGAGCGAGACCCCGTCTCTAGCATAAAAATAGAAAGAAATTAATTGGCCAACTAATATATATAATATAAAAATCAGCCGGGCATGGTGGCTCGTGCCTGTAGTCCCAGCTACTCGGGAGGCTGAGGCAGGAGGATTGCTTGAGCCCAGGAGTTTGAGGTTGCTGTGAGCTAGGCTGACGCCATGGCACTCACTCTGGCCTAGGCAAGAAAGTGAGACTCTGTCTCAAAAAAAAAAAAAAAAAAAAAAAAAAAACTCATTTCAATGGTCTTTTGAAAATATATCTTACAATTGTTGGTCTACTTCCCAACATGATTTCAGTTATAGCTGTTTACCTGAAGTGTGAAAAGGAAAATATTTGGTGACACTATTCTACTCAATTTGGCATAATTAAAAAGTAACACTATATCCATCCAAGGATATTTATCAAAACTATTCTCCAATGCATGGGATATATAGTTTAACATATAGAGAAAATATACATTGCAGCTAATAGTCAGATCTTGGGTCAGAAGTCCTGAGTTTAAATCTCAACCTAGCCACTCATAAGATCTGCAACTTTGGTCAACTTTATTAATTGTTAGGGTTTTAGTTGCCTTACTATAAAATGAGAATGCAAATATTATCTAATTAAATGTTTAATATGATAAAATACCTTGCATATTAAATACCCAATACATTTTAGTAATTATTAACAGGACTTATAATAAATTTATGGAAAAATGCAAAAAAACAAGGTAAAGCACTGTCCTAGGAACTTTACTTCCTTGTATTTCTCCCAAAATTATATTGTCATATCCTCTACATTTTGTCTGCTTTCCACTTATTTTTTCTTTTTGCTTTATTTGAAACTCTTTATTATCTCTTCTTTTAAATATTATCAAAAGGAATTACTGGCAGTTCTTACATAGGCTGTCAGAAAATCCTACAGAATCCAAAGTAAATCCTAGTTTTCAAGAATTTTCCAATGGAACCTAATGAAATTAAAAAGCTTCTGCATAGCCAAAGAAATTGTCAAGAGAGCAAACAGACAACCCACAGAATGGGAGAAAAATTTTGCAAGCTACACATCTGATAAAGGGCTGATAACTAGAATCTATTTAGAACTCAGGAAAATCAACAAGAAAAAATCAAACAACCCTATCAAAAAATGGGCAAAGGACATAAACAGAAACTTCTCAAAAGAAGACAGAATAATGGCCAACAAACATATGAAAACATGTTCAACATCTCTAACCATCAGGGAAATGCAAATCAAAACCACAATGAGATATCACTTAACTCCAGTGAGAATGGCCTTTATCAAAAAGTCCCCAAACAACAAATGCTGGTGTGGATGCAGAGAGAGAGTAGCACTCCTACACTGCTGGTGGGACTGCAAACTAGTTCAACCTCTGTGGAAAGCAATATGGAGATACCTCAAAGCGATACAAGTAGATCTACCATTTGATCCAGCAATTCCACTACTGGGCATCTACCTAAAAGATCAAAAGTCACTTTATTAAAAAGACACCTGCACTCGAATGTTTATAGCAGCACAATTCACAATTGCAAAGCTATGGAAACAACTCAAGTGCCCATCAATTCATGAGTGGATTAATAAAATGTGGGATATGTATGCCATGGAATACTACTCAGCTTTAAGAAACAATGGTGATATAGCATCTCTTTATATCCCTGGATACAGCTGGAACCCATTCTACCTAAGTGAAGTATCTCAAGAATGGAAAAACCAGCAACACATGTACTCACCAGCAAATTGGTATTAACGAATCAACACCTAATTGGACATATAGGAGTAACATTTATCGGGTGTCGGGAGGGTGGGAGGGTGGGAGGGGGGAGAAGGAGATGGGTGTATACAACCACAACAAGTAAGATGTACAACATTTGGGGGATGGACATGCTTGAAGCTCTTACTCGAGGGGGGAGGGGGGCATTGGCAATATAAGTAACCTTAACACTTGTACCCCTATAATACACTAAAATAAAAAAAAATTCCATATTGCAAATGCATGATGGGGAAGGAATTATTCAATTTACTCTGGTAGTCATTAACATTTGTAATATTGCCAACATTTAATGCATTGATAATCAGCAATGTTTCCAGTGATTATATGAAGTGTTTTATCCTATAATTTTGTTTCATAATTTTTACCCCAAGATAGGCTATAACACTAGAGTTTTATGCAAGGCAACTCTTTATTGCTAATTGTGTACAGTATTCCATATATGTATGGTAATCATGCATCTTAGTTTGCTTAAAATCATCTGGATTTACACCTTTTCTTATTGACACAATCTCATTTCCCAATATTGTGATTTGAGCAATTAATTTATGGTCACCTTACATATATTTAATAATGCAATGATTATAATAATATTTTAAATAATACAAACAGAACAGTTTAAAAAATAAGTACCTTTCTTATGGCTCAATTACATTCCAGAAGCAAGTGGAAATGTTATCACAAACAAAGACATAGATTTACTCCTTAATGTAAAGGCATTTAAAGTCAGAGAATTACACTCATAAAACTTTGCTGTCACTGCATTAATGTATCTTTAACATAGTAAACAGTAGCAATACCACTTTTCTGTTAGTTTCTTTGTTTTCAAATTTTTATTGTTTAAATAATTTAATACATTTACTTATATCACATAAGGTACATAATGATATGAAAAAATTCTAAAATGTAAAGTAAAATCTCTCCTATCCCTGAATTCTAGTTACACTGGCTCCTTCTTCAGACCTAACCATTCTTAGCAGTTTCTACTTATTTCTCATTTTCAAAAGTGTGGGTTATTATTTGAGTTTTGCTTTATCTAGAAATCAAATCATAGACTTTTAGAGCATATGGAAATTATAACAATCACTGAATTGAACCCTCTTCTTTAACAGAGGAATAAATGTCATAGAAATATTAAATAATTTGCTCAAAGTCAGATAATGACACACCTCAGGTTTTTCCTTGGAATTTATTCAGTTGTCTCCTAAGTGTGATCACTTTGTTAGCAATACAAAAGAGTTAAGCATATGAACACACAGCCAGAATACTTGAGTTCTAGAGCTCTTTGGCCTCTTATTATCTTTCTGAACTTGGGGAAATAGACATTGCTTCACTCAGCCTGGCCTGCTTCAGAAATGTATACTTACACGTAGGGCAGATCAAATGGAAAAATAAATGTGAGGATAGTGTAAAAGAAAAATAACTGTAAAAAACTTTTAACAAATGAAAATAAAGTCACTCTAAAAATAGTTGGATTTAAGAAGTATGTTGAAGACACATTATACAAGGTATCCAAAGGTAAAGTTCTCAGTGGTTCATCAAAAATAATATTTAGACTAATTATAGTAAAATTTCATAAATCCCAGAAAATAGCACAAGTCTTCCGACGTTGTAAAAAATCACAAGACTATGGAAGCATCAGCTTTAATAGAAAAAGCATAGTGCTCTCAGACCGAACACTGAACTGAAAAATTATGAAATTTGACATGCAGGAGCAAAGATGTAAGTTGAATTCTTTAAAGAGGGGATGGGTATATACAAACACAATGAGTGAGATGTGCAATGTTTGGGGGATGGTCACGTTTGAGTCTCCGACTTGAGTGGGCTGGGAGGGCTTGGGCAATAATATGTAACCTTAACACTTGTGCCTCCATAATACGCTAAAACAATAAATAAAAACAAAATAGGTAACAGAGCAAGCTGATCAGAATCAAAGGTGAGCTGGGTAGCTAACCTAATGATTTCACAGGGCAAGGACAGCACCAACCACAACAGCACTCCTATTCTAGAGGCAAACTCAGCCTTAGCCTTGTATTTTATTCCCAGTTCTGATTTTATTTTTAAAATAAAACATTTGCAATGTGTGACTCACAAAAAAAAAAAAAAGAGGGGTCTGTATATAAATTTTGTCATTGTTTAAATGTAAGTTACCAAGTTGGTGAGAGATACAAGGAACCTCATCTCTAACAGTACAAGATGAGGACCTAATGTTTAAACAACACTCACTGAAGGCCATTATAATCCTATTATAAGTGGCTGACAAATTTTAAACCTTTCAGAGCCATATAACCTACAGGATAAAAAAAAAAGTCTTTTCAACATGATTTTTTGTCCAAGACCTCACATTTGACTGTCAGCCTAATTAGATACTACTATAGAAGTTTATCTGATAGGTATCTTAGTACAAAGCAGTGCTCTGAAGGTCTAGAAGGGTTGCAAGTCTCAATTTCATAGCATTTCATTTCCAATTCCTCTTGTATAAAAGGATACTAACCTAGCACCGGCAGAAGTAGAGCTACATCAAGATAGTGCATGAGTAGGATTCAAATAAACCCTCTGATAGGGGAAATCACCATCTGTTTCAAAGTATTTGTGGAAGGTATTTGACTTCAATATCAACATAAGGTAACTGACAAAAATGTTTTTGTTAAGAGAAGAGAAATGCTGCAATCCCATGCATGTATATTCACAGAAACTACATTACATATTCCGAAAGTGCTGAGTTCTAACATGGTGAGGCAATAGATTTGATCCCATTGGCTTTCTGTTGTTTGAATTGGAATTTTGGTTGACTTCTATTCACTGTTTGATCGATTGACAGGGTTTTGGTTACTCTGAGCCTCCGTTGCTTTATGTGCAAGTACAGATGATAATGGTACAAAGCACCTCTCACAGTTGATGAGAACTAATTAAGAAAACATGCAAAGTGCTCAGCACACAGTGCTAAGGATATGTAAACTATTATGATGATTTTTGACAATTTCAAGTAAAAGGAAGAATCATTGCTTCTCCCTGGAAGTTCTTTGTTTCCGTATTGACCGAGATGCATTTTATTCTCTTTCTGGTCTTTGGAGAAAATGGGAGAAAACTAAACAGTATAATCAGTGAGAGGGGAAAATAAAGCTTCTAATGGTTGATGAACACTAGCACTAGTTCAGCTGATTGGAGATATATGTAAAGGGTATATATGTAAGATATATGTAAGTCAGCTCAACTAATGAGTACTTGCAGCTGGGGGCCAAACACTAGATAACATTACTCACTGGATCATGGAGCAAGTTTACCCAAGAATGTTCCTTGCCATTTGAAAGGAAAACTACATTAGCCTTTCTATATATTCATCTGCTTACCTCTGGTACACATTTTGATAGAATACACTTTTTTACTTGCATGAAATAAGAATGGCTCACAAATAAACTATAGGGGGTAAATATATGTTTTGTTTTAATAGTGTCACTAGAGAAAACCATTTCTAACTCAAAGGTTAGCAAAGGATTATGACTTCCCTTATCTTATTAATTTTACTATTTTATTCTTATTTTTATCCAATTTTAAAAATGAGCTTTCATTTGTTAAGATTTACACATTTTTTAACTTATCCCTAAATGCTTGTACTTTATCTTTTAAGGATCATATTATTAAGTTTTAAATATTTTGTTTTATTGCCTCAGGTCTTATATCTCCTTTATCTTAACTATATCTTTATTTTTAATATTTTATATTTAATATATTGATTAATATTTTATGTTTAATATATTTTATAACATTTTATTCATTCAAATGTCTTAATAATTATAAAAAGCATTTAGGATTATGCCAGACACAGAGTAAGCACTGTATATCCATTCAAATGTATCAGGGTATAATATTGCTTCTTTAAGCAATGATTTAATCTTATCCTATTTTGCCCTATTTAGTCTATTTTAAATTCTAAGCATATACTAACACACTCTCCCCTTTTTGCTTCAATGTGTCCTATATAGTATAATTCATCCACAAAATCACATACAGAGACACAACTGAAATTAATGCACATGCACACATAATGTATATTTGTTTAGCTTTTTGTTACACATGCATATATATTTCAAACAAATTCTTACTAATTTTATCTTAAAATGGAGAGATTGTCTCCATTTTATATATATTGTATTGTATTGCATCATATGTGTGTTCTAGAAAGGTTACAGGTGTAGGCTAGTATTTGTTTGGGGAAGCATGCTATCAATGTTTTTTGCTCCCTGTATTGGATAGATTTAAAATTAAAAAATCCTCAGTCTTACATTTATAATAGCTAGATACAGATTAATTTCTGACAAACGTTTATGATAAGTGTTTGAATCCCGCACCTGTCCATGAGAACATTTGAGTTGGGGGCATGAATCACTTACTGAATAAGGTATTGAATCACATAAAAACCAGAGCAGAGCAGTTTCCAAAGGTAATTAAATCTCAGCCTCTGAAATCACATTCTAGACCTGGAGCTAATTATTGCTTCCTGTGACTACTGCTGCAAAATGGTCATTGGAGTGTAGGAATAAAGTCAACACTGGATTTACTCAAACTTAGAAGGCTTTTAAGAGTTAATATATAGAAAGTTCTGAAATGTGTGGCTGAAGGCCATGTGACTACATTGATGAAAGGAGGCCACAGTACTTAGAAATCCTTCCTACTAACCCAAAAAATTGTGAGGAAATTTACGGCTATAAATTTTGTATTATCATTTATAATATACAGATTTTATCTCCACTTTAACACTAAAATTTCTTCAAAGACTATTTGTATACGTTTCACTTTTGTATCTGCCACCAAACTAATTCTATGCATAGAATATAATAAATGTTATATTATTATCTAACAAATAAATGAATCATAATATGCTATTATTAATATTTGAATTTTAATCCACTATAGTTGCCTACTTAGCATGAATTGTGCTGAATGAGATATATGGTATGAGAAAGAAAAAGGTAACTCTTATGTATTAATACAATAGATGAATCAGTTAAAATCGAAATCTTCAAATTTACATAGAGAAAGGTTTATTTTAGGGTATGCCTCTCACCAGCTATGTGAAGAATTTAGTAATGCTAGAAAAACTGTTTGGAGTTACAATATTTCTTCCTTATAATTCTAACATTACTGACATTAATCTATACCTAAGAGGGCTATAATGAGGATTAAGAAGATAATGCATGTAAAATATTTAGCTATTCACACATAACTCCTTAATGAATATTGCTGGACACACAATAAGTACTAATAAATGCTATTTAATATTCCTATTGAAACAATGACAATAATAATATTGCATGTGAATTAAAAGTAACTGCATTTTAAAAATTATGTCTATAAAAATAGGAAAGAATAATAGAAAAATAATATTCATCATAAAACTATTGCCCAATTTTCATTCTGTAAAGCAAACATTTTTTAATGTAGTGGCATATAATAAAATAAAAAAGAATTAAGTGACTTATAACAATTTATTTCTGATTCCATATTTCTAGTCTTCAGCTCTTTTGCAGATTATATCTTCATAGAGTTCAATGTAATAATAGAAATAATAGAATATCCATAAAGTGAAGCATTAATAGCCTCATATGATTAGCGGATATATCAAGCTTTTTGGAAATTTTATTTTCAATTTTCTCAACTATTCCTGCATTAAATGATCCCAATTAATAAATCTGTGCAAAAAGGGGTCACATAAGCACTAGCATTTATGAATCATGATTTTATCCAAGGTGCACAGAAGTATTTATGAACATCGTTATTCAAGTGGCATTTTCCCTAAATTGACTGGTTTGTAACATTAGAAAAGTTTAAGTTTGAAATCTGAAGACCTACTCTTACTCTTGTCCACTTACTATCTGGATAAGCTAATGCAATGCCTTAGTTTTTCCATCTATAAACTGAAATGCAAAACAAAAACATATAGTTCAGGTTTATATCAAAGTCAAGGGACCTAATGTGAAAGGGCCAACTGCTATTTATAATAGTCCTCATAAATAAACAATAGAGATTATGAGATTCAAGAAAAGAATAATTCATACCTCTCTGGATTCCATATATATTTGCATAGAAGTATTAGCAAAAATAGGTTTAATGAATACATTTGAGGAGAAAAGTGGAGAAAAGCAGAAGCAAAATGAGAAGAAAATAATGGGACAATTGTTTTCAGAAGCAAGATATTGTTGATCAAGAGCTTTCTGATGGACTAAGAATATTTAATAAATTTATGTTATTTAATAAAAATAATTATTGTTGAAAAAGGAGAAAAGGCAATATAAAATAAACTCAAAATGAATCGGAGACCTAAATGTAAGCTGCAAAACTAGAGAATTCCTAGAAGATGATATAGGACAAAATCTGAATGACCTTGGGCTTGGCAATGACTATTTAGATACATCAAAATCATGATCTATGAAAGAAAGAATTGGTAAGCTTTACTACCTAATAGTAAAAATTCTGCTCTATAAAAGACAATGTCAAAAGAATGAAAAGATGAGCCACAGAAAATATTTGCAAAAGACATATCTTATAAAGGACTGTTATGTGAAAAATAAAAAGAACTTTAAAAACTCTAAATAAAGAAAACCACCCAATTAAAAAAATAGAACAAAGACTTTAACCTCACCAAAGAACATATACAGGTAAGAAATAAGTGCATGAAAACATGTTCCACATCATATGTCATCAGGGAATTAAAGACAAATTAAAACAATGGGGTAATAATACACACCTATTATTAATATAATGGCCAAAATCTAAAACACTGATGCCAAATGCTAGCAAGCCTGAGGAGCAACAAGAATTCTCTTTCACTATTGGTGGAAGTGCAAAATGATACAAACACTTTAGAAGTTTGGCAGTTACAACATCTCTTACCATATGATCCAGAAATAATGCTCCTTAGTATTTACACAAAGAAATTGAAAACTTAGATCCGCATGAAACCTGGGCTACCAAGCTGAAATGTACTGAAGTTTACACCTTACCAAAATTCATATGTTGAAATCATAGACCCAAGGTGATGGTATTAGAAGGTTGGACCTTTGGGAGGTGATTGGGTAACCAAAGCCCCTATGAATGGGATTAAACTCCTTATAAAAGTATCCTAAGGGAGTTCCTTTGTTCCATCCAGCCTATGGAGACACAGTGAGAAGGTGTCATATATGAAAAACAAAGCGTTACCTACTAGACACAAAATTTGCCATTGTCTTTTCTTGGACTTACCAGCTTCTGGAACTGTAAGAAATAAATTTCTGTTGTTTATAAGCTACCCAGTCTATGATATTTTGTTATAGCAGCCAGAACAGACTAAGACACAAGCCATAAAAAGACATGGAGGGAATCTTATGCATATTACTAAGTGTAAGAAGCCAATCTGAAAAGGCTACATACTGTATGATTCCAACTATTTGACATTCTGGAAATGACAAAACTATGGAGATAGTAAAAGGAGCAATAGATGCCTGGAGTTAAGGGGAAAGGGATGAACAGGCAGAGTGCAGAGTATTTTTAGGGCAATGAAACTATTCTGTATGATACTCTAATGGTTAGATTCATGTCAATATAAATTTGCCCAAATGCATAGAATGTATGACACCAAGAATGAACCCTAAGGAAAACTATGAACTTTGGATGATAATGAAGTACCAACGTAGATTCACCAATTGTATCAAATGTACCACTCTCATAGAAAATGTTGACAATGGTAGAGGCAGTATTTATGTGGGGCAGGGGCATATGGGAAATCTCTGTACTTCCTCTCGATTTTTCTATGACTCTAAAACTGTTCTAAAAAAGAATTTAAAAATAATAATGGCCAATATTTATGGAGACTGTAATAGGGGATTTATGTGTCTTGCCTCAATTATCCTCAAAACAACCCTATACAATACATATTATCTGTAACTCCATCATTATGAGCCCCAAATTAGCTTTATAATATTGCAGGTTCGGAGTGTTTATCCAAATCCTCCAAGGGCACAATTGCTAAAATGTCAACTCAAATCCTAGCTGCAGGACTCCAAAATCCATACTTTTAATCTCTATGAGTTACTGTGTCTATATATTTTTTGTTAACTGAAAATGTATATCATTAGGCTAGCCTAATCATTTTCTGAATAATACTTTCTATAATTCAGAAAAATATAAGTGTTATAAATGCAGGGGGGTTTTTTGTTTGTTTGTTTATTTTTTGTCATAGCCACTAAAGTTATTATTCTAAGTGGTGGTATAGTATGTCTGGACATTCCTAATACTTTTGTCCCTTCCTCTCACATTTCTGTTCTAGAACAATTTATCTGTCACTTGTCATGTTAGTAGTGAGAATACAATTTTATATAAATATTGAAACCTCTGCCCAATAGACTTTTATTATGCTATTGTTTCCCTCATAGTAGGTACAAGGCAATGAGGAATGAAGATGGGGAGAATTACTTTATTTTTCTTTAAAACGTGTGTGTGTGTCTATGTGTATTTCTTTTGAAGAGGACATATTTCTTAAATTACTAAAATTAATTGACAGGTTTACTGAAAAACAGAACCAACAGATGTGCATAAACATTATAAATCACATTAAAAGTGTTCAAATCAATCAGCTTATTTCATTTTATAACATTACAAGTCAAGCTCTCTATAAAGACATCTAAATTATTTCTACATTCACACATACTTCATGATCTGACAATCAAAAAGAATCATACTTGTGGGACTTCAAAGATATTAGAAAGTAAACAAACAACTGACAAAAAGTACTCTGCTTTTCACAAGAGACTATTACCTTGAATATTTCACATTTTATTGGGACCAATTCAGGATATTAATATTCTAAGTTTCATGCCTTTCAAATGATGCAACTGAGAGTCAAGTAATGCAATATTATCATGTTATGTACAAGTAATAGTACCTGTTTTACCAAGTTTCAAAAGCTGTGATGCTCCAAACAAAGAAGCACTTTCAGAAAGCACTGGGATAACATTAATTGCCATAAATGTATATGATAGAAATCTTACTATGAAAATGTTCTTACAAGCAAGGAGTTCATCAGAGATTATTTTTTATTTCAAAAAAATTTAAGTGGGTACAAATATTTTAGGTTAGATGGATCATTTTTGTAATGCTTAAGTCCTGGCTATAAGTGTTCCCATCACACAAATAATGTTTATAATACCCATTAAATTGATGGATAATCTCCCTCCTTTTTCCTCTGGATGATATCCACTGAGTTTTACTTCCTTCTGTGCAAAAATGGGCTCATTTAATAGTGAGAACATGTGGTATTTGTTTTTCCTTTCTTGAGACTTCATTTAGGAGGATAGTCTCCAGTTCCATTCAGATTGTTGCAAATGATATTAATTCACCTTATTTATGGCTGAGTAGTACTTCATGGTATACATATATGACATTTTATTAATCCATTCATGAATTGATGGGCACTTGGGTTGATTCCATAACTTAGCAATTATGAATTATGCTGCAACAAACATTTGAGTGCAGGTATCTTTTTGATGAAATCTTCTTTTCCTTTGGGTAAATGCCCAATAGTGGGATTGCAGAATAGAATGGAATGGTGGATTCACTTTTAGCTCTTTGAGGAATATCCACACTGTTTTTCTTAGAGGTTGTACTAATTTGCAATCCCACCAAAATTGTATAATAAGCATTCCTGAGGGGAGGATCAAGATGGTGGATGAGAAACACCCCAGACAGAGTGTCTCTGCAGAAAAGACAGATTCTAGCAGAAATTAGGAAAAAGAAGCAAGAAGATGAGCATACAGCAGATGAGGGCTGGAAGGAGGGATACCTGAGACCACGGGAGACTCCACAGGAGGAGGCTACGGAGGAGAACTGGAAGCTGAGACTGCCAGAGTAGCCCAGAGACCAGGGGGAAGGGTAGGTGGATAAGTCACCTTTCCCCTTCCCTGCATCTGGGACTGCTGGTGCCCTCCCCAGTGGGTGGAGATACCTGCGGACACCAGCCAAGAGACAGCAGCCGCCAGCAAACAGTAAGCCAGTAGCGGACGGGGCACCAGGCTCCCAAATCCCTCCCGGCACCTCCGTGTACACAGACCCCAGCCACGCAGCAGGCGCCATATTGCCTCCTTCTCCCCTCTGCCGACCCTACAAGTGGCTGCCCAAAGAGACAATACAGCCACCAGCCAGAGGCACCTCCAGGGAACGAGACCTTTCCTTTTAGGACCCTACAGCTGACTAAGGGGAACTCAGACTGTGAGCTCCCTACCCGCCAGCCCTCCCAGGTGCTGCTGGCACGGTGATCCCAGGAGAACGGTGCAGACCCTGAGGCTGAGAGACACAGTCCCAGCTTGGGCTCCCTGTGGGTGAATTGGGACTGGCACTCCTCTCCCTGGTGGGGATATAGTTTGAACTCTGGGACCCAGAGGTCAGACCTGCAGAACAGATCCCATGCACCCAGGTCTCACATTGCCTGGGGCACAGAAGGGATATACGTGAACAGCCTACTGAGGTGTGTGTGCCTTCAGGGGCAAATCAGTGTCTTAGAGGGCAACCCTTCCCCCAAAAGGAGGCCTTACGCCCAGCCCAGGTGGCGTTCCTGTGCAGGGAACCTCCCCACCGAATCACAGTTCAGGGAGGCCTGGTGGTGTGTGGTCTGGCCTGCTGGCAGAGGCCCAGGAGTAGCTGGGGAGTTGGGGAGGGTGGAAAGAAATGTGGCAGCTCTAGACTGCAAGTCTCAGACAGCCTCACCCCCACACACAGATTTTCTGAATGAGCGGGGCCATTCCAGTCCCTCCCTGACAGCTTTTCCCAGAAGCAGAGAACAGAACTTTGACCCCTGCTAACGGCATTGGAGGTGTCTGAGGGCAGACTTACCAAACCCAGCTCTGCGCAGGCTCTCTCCTAGACCAGCCCTCACTGAGGGGGAGAAAAGAACACACCTGGAAGTCCCAGGGCCCCACCGACCACCTGAGGCACTAGAGTGCCTCTCTAAAGGAACAAGAGCTGATAACAGAACACAAAAACAACATTGTAGCCTGTTCCTCCAAGCAAGTGCCATTTACGGACAGGGAGGACATCTTGCACAGCCTTTTCATGGCACCTACTGACTCATTATATAGGGAGTGGTCGAATCTTACCCACAGACACCACCAAACGGCTCAGAAACTAAAGAAGGCGTGTGAATACCCAAAAAAAAACCTAAAGAAGAGAAAAAACTGATCGATATGGGAAGAAATCAGCGAGGAACTCAGGAAATAGGAATAAACAAACGGAAAACAAACCCCCAAAGAGGAACACCAGCCCCCTAGAAATGGACACCAACCAAAATAAGGCAACCAAAATGACAGAAGAGGAATTTTGTATGTGGATCATAAGAACACTCACCGACCTGCAAGAACAACTCAATAACCAACACAAAGAAACCACAAAAAGCCTCTAGGACCCAGAACAAAAGTTCACTAAAGAAATAGAAACAAAGAAGAAAAGTTTAACCGAACTCCTGGAAATGAAGAATCAATTCAGGAAACTACAAAATACAGTGGAAAGTCTCAAGAACAGGGTAGATCAAACAGAAGAAAGAATCTCAGAGCTTGAAGATAACACCCTCCAACTAAATACAACCATCACAGAGATAGAGCAGAGAAACAAGAGAAAAGAGCAAAGCCTACAAGAGATGTGGGATTATGTGAAGAAACCTAATGTGAGGATCATAGGGTAACCAGAAGGGGAAGAAGACAACACTCAAGGGTTGGACAAGCTATTTGAAGATATAATAGAAGAAAATTTCCCAGGCCTTGCTCAAAATCTCAATATACAACTTCAAGAAGCTCAGAGGATCCCTGGGAGATTCAATGCAAACAGGAAGACGACACGACATCCAGTCATCAGACTGACCAAAATATCAACTAAAGAGGCCCTTCTAAGAGCTGTAAGACGAAAGAAGCAAGTGACATACAAGGGAAAGCCAATTCGAATAACACCAGACTTCTCTAATGAGACTTTCCAAGCAAGGAGAGACTGGGGCCCCATTCTCACTCTTCTGAAACAAAACAATGCCCAGCCTAGAATCTTATTCCCTGCAAAACTAAACTTCATATATGAAGGAGAAATAAAGACATTCTCAGACAAGCAAAGGCTCAGAGAATTCACCAAGACAAGAATAGCCCTACAAGAAGTACTCAAAACAGTGTTACACACGGAACACCATAATAAAAACTCACAAATATAAAAACAACCCAAACCCAAAGATTAAAGGCCAGATAATACAATGGCTCAAAAGAGAAATCAAAGCAACAACATCCAACCCAACAGAATGAACAATAATCTACCTTACCTATCAGTTCTCTCAATAAATGTGAATGGCTTAAACTCTATACTCAAGAGACATAGGCTGGCTAAATGGATAAGAAAATACAGGCCAAGTATATGGTGTCTTCAGGAAACACATCTAACCTGCAAAGATGCATATAGACTAAAAGTAAAAGGGTGGAGATCAGTATTCCAGGCAAGTGGAAGCCAAAAGAAGGCTGGCATGGCAGTTCTAATTTCAGACAATTTAGTTTTTAAAGCAACAAAAGTAGTGAAAGACAAAGAGGGTCATTATATAATGGTGAAGGGCACAGTCCAACAAGAAGAGATAACAATTTTAAATATATATGCACCCAACTTAGATGAACCCAGTTTCATAGAGCAAACCTTACTGGATCTAAGCAAATGGATTAATAGCAACTCCATAATCACCAGAGATTTCAACACCCCACTGACAGCACAAGACAGATCCTCCAAACAGAAAATTAATAAAGAAATAATGGACTTAAACAAAACTCTGGAACAATTGGGTCTGACTGACATTTACAGGACATTCTACCTCAAATCCACTTACTATACGTTCTTCTCATCAGCTCACGGGACATTCTCTAAGATTGATCATATCCTAGGACACAAAGAAAATCTCAAAAAATTTAAAAAAATAGAAGCCATACCATGTATCTTCTCGGATCACAGTGGAATAAAAGTAGAAATCAACCGTAACAGAAACTCACATTTCTACACAAAAACGTGGAAATTAAACAACCTCCTACTAAATGATTACTTCATAAATGAAGAAATCAAGATGGAAATAAAAAAATTCTATGAAGAAAACGACAATGGAGAGACAAGTTATCAAATCCTATGGGACACAGCTAAAGCAGTTCTGAGAGGAAAGTTTATCTCCATAAATGCCTATAACCAAAAGACAAAAAGATCACAAATACACAATCTAATGAAACAACTCAAAGAGCTAGAAAAAGAAGAACAGACCAACCCCAAACCCAGCAGAAGAAGTGAAATCAACAAGATCAAATCAGAACTAAATGAAATTGAAAACAGGGAAGCTATTCAGGAGATTAATAAAACAAAAAGTTGGTTCTTTGGAAAAATAAACAAAATTGACATGCTATTGGCTAAGCTAACGAGAAGCAGAAAAGAGAAATCTCTAATAAGCTCCATCAGGAACAAAAAAGGAGATATCACAACTGATCCCAAAGAGATACAAGATATAATTTATGAATACTACAAAAATCTTTATGCACACAAACTGGAAAATGTAGAGGAAATGGACAAATTTCTAGAAACACACAGCCTCCTTCGGCTCAACCAGGAAGAAATAGAGTCCCTGAATAGACAAATCTCAACAGCTGAAATAGAAACAGCAATTAAAAATCTCCCTAAAAAGAAAAGTCCCGGTCCAGATGGTTTCACACCCAAATTTTACCACACTTACAAAGAAGAACTGGTACCCATCTTGCAGAAACTATTCCACAACATCGAGAAGAACGGAAACCTCCCCGACACCTTTTATGAAGCGAATATTACTCTGATACCAAAACCAGGAAAGGATGCAACAGAAAAAGAAAACTACAGACTAATATCCCTAATGAATATAGATGCAAAAATTTTCAACAAAATCTTAGCTAACCAAATCCAGATGCTTATCAAAAAAAAAATAATCCATCATGACCAAGTGGGCTTCATCCCAGGGATGCAGGGATGGTTCAACATACATAAATCTATAAATGCAATTCACCACATAAACAGAAGCAAAAACAAAGACCACATGATTCTTTCAATAGATGCAGAAAAAGCTTTTGACAAAATTCAACACCCTTTCATGATACGAACACTTAAGAAAATAGGCATAGAAGGGACATACCTAAAAATGATACAAGCCATATATATATGACAGACCCATAGCCAACATTATACTGAATGGGGAAAAATTTAATGCATTCCCACTTAGAACTGGAACCAGACAAGGCTTCCCACTATCTCCACTTCTATTCAACATAGTGTTGGAAGTCCTGGCTACAGCAATCAGACTGGAAAATGGAATTAAAGGTATCCAAATAGTGGCGGAAGAGATCAAACTTTCACTCTTTGCTGATGATATGATATTATATATAGAAAACCCCAAAGATTCAACCAAGAAAATCCTGGAACTGTTCAATGAATTTAGTAAAGTCTCAGGATACAAAATCAATACACAGAAATCGGAGGCATTCATATAAGCCAACAACAATCTAATTGAGAACCAAATCAAAGACTCAATTCCCTTCACAATAGCAACAAAGAAATTAAAGTACCTAGGAATATACTGAGCCAAGGAGGTAAAAGACCTCTACAGGGAGAACTATGGAACACTGAGGAAGGAAATAGCAGAGGATGTAAACAGATGGAAATCCACACCATGCTCGTGGATCGGCAGACTCAACATCATCAAAATGTCTATACTACCCAAACTGATCTACAGATTCAATGCAATACCTATTAAAATCCCATCAGCATTCTTCACAGATATAGAAAAAATAATTTTACGCTTCATATGGAACCAAAGAAGACCCCGAATATCAAAAGCAATTCTAGGCAACAAAAACAAAATGGGAGGCATTAATATGCCAGATATCAAACTATACTACAAAGCTGTAGTAATTAAATCAATATGGTATTGGCACAAAAACAGGAATATTGACCAGTGGAACAGATGTGAGAATCCTGATATAAAACCATCCTCATATAGCCAGCTAATCTTTGACAAAGCAGACAAAAACATACGCTGGGGAAAAGAATCCCTTTTCAATAAATGGTGCTGGGAAAACTGGATAGCCACTTGTAGAAGGCTAAAGCAGGACCCACACCTTTCATCTCTCACAAAAATCAACTCACGCTGGATAACAGACTTAAACCTAAGGTATGAAACTATTAGAATTCTAGAGGAAAATGTTGGAAACACTCTCCTAGACATCGGCCTAGGCAAAGAGTTTATGAAGAAGTCCCCAAAGGCAATCATAGCAGCAACAAAAATAAATAAATGGGACATGATCAAACTACAAAGCTTCTGCACAGCCAAAGAAATAGTCATGAAAGTAAACAGACAACCTACAGAATGGGAGAAAATTTTTGCATCCTACCCATCCAATAAGGGTCTGATAACTAGAATATACTTAGAACTCACGAAAATCAGCAAGAAAATATCAAATAACCCTAATAAAAAGAGGGCAAAGGACATGAACAGAAACTTTTCTAAAGAAGATAGAAGAATGGCCAACAAACATATGAAAAAATGCTCAACATCTCTAATCATCAGGGAAATGCAAATCAAAACCACAATGAGATATCACTTAACTCCAGTGAGAATGGCCTTTATCAAAAAGTCTCCAAACAATAAATGCTGGCGTGGATGCAGAGAGAGAGGAAGACTCCTACACTGCTGGTGGGACTGCAAACTAGTTCAACCTCTATGGAAACAATATGGAGATACTTTAAAGCAATACAAGTGAATCTACCATTTGATCCAGCAATCCCATTACTGGGCATCTACCCAAAAGATCCAATAACACTCTACAAAAAGGACACCTGCACTCAGATGTTTATAGCAACACAATTCATAATTGCAAGGCTATGGAAACAGCCCAAGTGCCAGTCAATCCAAGAATGGATTAATAAAATGTGGTATATGTATACCATGGAGTACTATTCAGCTCTAAGAAACAACGGTGATATAGCACATCTTATATTTTCCTGGTTAGAGCTGGAACCCATACTATTAAGTGAAGTTTCCCAAGAATGGAAAAACAAGCACCAGATATATTCTCCAGCAAACTGGTATTAACTGAGTAGCACCTAAGTGGACACATAGGTACTACAGTAATAGGGTACTGGGCAGGTGGGAGGGGGGATGGGGGCGGGTATATACATACATAATGAGTGAGATGTGCACCATCTGGGGGATGGTCATGCTGGAGACTCAGACTTGTGGGGGGAGGGGGGAATGGGCATTTATTGAAACCTTAAAATCTGTACCCCTATAATATGTCAAAATAAAAAAAATTAAAAAAATAAAATTAATTCTCATGGAAACCCCATGATCACACTAAAAAAAAAAAAAAAAAAAAAAGCATTCCTTTCTTTTAGCATCCACGCCATTCTGTCTGAGATAAGGTGATATCTCATTGTGGTTTTAATTTTCATTTCCCTGATGATTAGTGATGTTTAATTTTCATTTTCCTGATGATTATTGATGTTGAGTGTTTTTCATGTTTTTCATGTGTATTAGCTGTTTGTCTTTCTTCTTTTGAGAAGCTTCTGTTCATATCTTTTGCCCACTTTTTCATGAGATTGGCTGTTTTTCTCTTGTTTATTTGCTTGAGTTCTTTGTAAATTGTTATTAGCTTTTCATTGGATGGGTAGCTTGTGAATATTTTCTCCTATTGTGTAGGTTGTCTATTGGCTCTGTTGATTGTTTCCTTAGCAGTGAAGAATCTTTTAAGTTTTAATCAAATCCCATTTATTAATTTTTGTTGTTGCCATGATTGCCATTCAAGTCTTAGTCATAAATTCTTTACCTAGGCTGATATCTAGAAGAATATTTCCTATATTGGCCTCTAGAATTCTTATGGTTTCATGCCTTAGGTCTAAGTCTTTTATCCATATTGAATTAATTTTTGTGAGTGGTGGGAGGTAGGAGTCCTGATTCATTCTTCTACATGTGGCTATCCAATTTTTCCGACACCATTTATTGAACAGGTCTTCTTTCCTCCAGTGTTCATTGTTATTTTCTTTGTTAAAGATCAGTTGGATGTAGGCAGATGGTTTTATATGTGGGTTCTCTGTTCTGTTCCATTGGTCTGTCTCTATTTTTATACCAATACAATGCTCTTTTGGTTACTATAGCCTTGTAGTATAGTTTGAAGGCTGGTAATGTGATGATTCCAGATTTGTCCTTTTACTTAAGATTGCTTTGGCTATTGAGGGTCTTTTCTGGCTCCAAATAAAGCATAGAATTATTTTTTCTAGATCTGTGAAGTCTGACCTTGGTCACTTGGTGGGGATTGCATTAAATTTGTAAATCACTTTGAGTAGTAAGGACATTTTAACAAGGTTGATTCTACCTATCCATGAGCATGACAAGTTTTTCCATTTGTTTATATCCTCTGGAATTTCTTTCATCAGAGTTTTATAGTTCTCCTTTTTTTTTTATTTCAGCATATTACATAGGTACAAATGTTTAGGCTACATATATATTCCCTTTGCCCCTTGTAGAGATCTTTCACCTCCTGCGTTGAGTATGTTCTTAGGTATTTTGTTTTCTTTGTAGCTATTGTGAATAGTATTGAATCTTTGATTTGACTCTAAGCTTGACTATTACCAGTAAGTAGAAATGCAACTGAATTATGTACATTGATTTTTGTATCCTGAGACATTGCTGGATTTATTTATCAATTCCAGGAGACTCTTGGTGAAATCTTTGGGGTTTTCTAGATACAAGATCATATCAGCAGTGAAGAGCAATAGTTTGACCTCCACTTTCCCAATTTGAGTACAATTAATATTCTTCACTTACCTGATTGCTCTGGCTAGAACTTCCAGCATTATATTGAATAGAAGTGGTGACAATTGGCATCCTTGCCTTGTTCCAGTTTCTAGGGAAATGCTTTCAACTTTTCCCCATTCAGTATGATGTTGATTGTGGGTTTTTCATAGGTGGCTTTTACAATTCTGAGATATGTTCCTTCTATGCCCAGTGTGTTAAGGGTTTTTATCATGAAATGGTGTTGAATTTTGTCAAATGCTTTTTTACATCTATTGAGACGATCATATAGTCTTTGTTTTTGTTTATGTGGTGAATCACGTTTATTGATTTACAAATGTTGAACCATCCTTGCATACCTGGGATAAAGGCTTCTTTGTCCTGGTGGATTATTTTGTTGATGTGTTGCCTCAGGTGACCGTATCTTAAACCCCCACAGTATTCTCCCATCAGTTCCACCTATATGAGCTCCCTCACCTCCCAAGTCTAGCTCCTAAACCTCCCTTTTGTGTCACCCAGCAACCCATTCAAGTCCTGGGGACACAGGAACTGGCCTGTGTGTCTGAGCTGTTGGCATGCATCTCTGAGAAATTCAGGCAGATTGGGCATCCCAGGTCCACTTCATGTCCTCAAAGGGAAAGGTGTGGGCCCCACTCTGTGTGGAAACCTCAGATTAGAGGATGCACCATTTGGGCAGAGGCATCCACTTGCCAAATTCTCAGCTCAAACTGCTCTCCTGGTTGCAGTAGGTAGGGAAGGGGTGGGGAAGAATAAGAGTCTGAATGGGAGAAAGCTGGGTTTCTGGCCTCTTGGGTCACTCTCCTTGGAGGGGAGCCCTGCATGAAATGTACAAGTTCTGGGATCACACAAGTTGTCCCAACAATTCTGTGGTTGCCACAGTGCTCAGGATCATGAAGGTGATAAAGCTTCCAAGTAACTTGGGAGCCTGCTGATCACTGAAGAAGTGTAGAAGGGGAAAAAAAAAATCCCCCTACCCCTTCACTTGGTTCTGTGCTTCTCTGTGTTTGATCCTTGCTGATGTCTTTTTTTCCTTTATTGTCTTCGGTCTCTGCTTCACAATTTTCCTCCATGAGTTCCCCTGCAGGCTTTAGCACTTATCTCTATGATTTACACCTGAGCTGCGTCCCCTCTCCCCTCTCCTTTATCTGAAGCCCTTCCTTCCCTCTGAGACAGTCTGTCAAGCAATGTCTCTAGTTAGCCATCTTACCACTCTCTTTCATCAGGGATTTATTTTGACTCTTTCTAGGACCTTGCACACAAGTCATCATCTAGGATTTACTACTGCTAACTTGTTTAAATGATTGGATTTACTCATCAAAAGAACCTATTTTTAATAGATTGAATAGATTATCTGACGTCCTAGCCAAAGGATTATCCATAGAAAAATACACAGCCTGCTGTTACTTTTATTTGTAGCCTTGGTAGTGACATGTAAACACCACATTCGCAAGCACTCACATGGACCTGAAAATCATGCATGTGTACACACAAACATATGCACACTAGGCTGGAATATATAATGTATTTCAGCTAAGAAAAAATTAAATTCAGTGTCATTTGGTTAATAAGTGCTTAATGTCTATGTCTCTGATTCCTAAAATAAAACCTTTTCTACCAAGTTGATAGGTAGTAATATTAAAATAACACCTAAAGCTGTTAGGAACATATTTTTTCTCCAAAAAGTTACTATGATCCAAAAGACCTGGGATGTCAAAATCAAATCAAGCATAATATAGTAATAAGTTTTCATTTACTTCTGATTCTCTGCATCAACAAAGCTTTAAGTTAATTTTCATAGTACCAATTTATACCTGTGAAGCAAATGAAAACAAAGACACTTTTAACTATGACTTAAAATTAAAAAGGTGCTAAAATATTCTCATTTGAGACATCACAAGCACAATGCTTATTTTTGGATTGTTCTTTAATAGGTTCCCAAATAATTCTTACACTAAGGCAAATATTTTAAAATATCTCAAGAAGCTATATCTTTCTTTACCACTAGTCCTGTCCTGAATGCCATCAGCAAAAACTCTGGAAATATGAAAAGTGAAAATATTAGGTCAGACTTCCTATTGGAAGTTTGTCTATAGGAAGCTTAGCAACTGGATACATCTATAGATGTAAATGTGAGACACCAAACAAATAGTTATAATTAAAAAATATAAATCAGATCATGTCACTCTCTTGTTTTCTTGTTGCACTTAAAATAAATCCAAATTCCTTACCTAGGTTTAAAATACCCTTACCTCTTAACAATCCACCTCTACCTTCCATTCTTAATCTCTAGTCACACTGGCCTCATCTGTTCCTCAAATCATCAAGCTCCTATTCTTGTTTCCTCTACCCAGAAATGCCCACATCCCTTCCTCAATTGTGGTATGGCTAACTCCACATCATACGGGTTTCAGCTCAAATGTCACCTCCTCAGAAAGGTCCTTTTAGATGACTCAATATTAAGGCAAATTCAGTGCTATCTAGTCACTCTCTATCATGACTATTGCTATGGTTTTACTTTCTTCAAATCACCTGACATCTCTTTAAATAGTCCTATTGTGTATATATATATTTTGATGAGGTCTTTTATAGGGGCTATTATAAATATTATAAAGATGCACAGTGATTTAAAGAAGGATATGACTAGAAAAACACAAAAGTGGAAGATGCAGTTTAAAAAAGAAATAAAACTCTGATAAATGAAAAATAACATATAGTATTTGAAAATTACACTTGATAAGATTAACAGCTGATTAGCTATTAGAGAAGAAAGAATTGCTAAACTTGAAAATATAACAATAGAAACTACCAGAACTGATACCGAAAAAAATAAAATAAAATAAATGCAAAGAGCTTCAATAGCCTTAAGATATAAATTCTAGCATGAACACAGATTAAAGGAAGATAATAAAGAGAGAGGGGAGGAAAAATTAAAAATGGGAACAAATAATATTCAAATTTTTAAAATCTTATGGAAAATATGCATTTACTAATCTAAGAATCTCAACTAATCTCAAGCAGGATAAACACAAAGAGAACCATATTAGGGTAAATCCTAACCCCTCAATGTAATGGTATTGGGAAGTGGGGCTTTTGAGAGGTCATGAGATTGGAGCCTTCATAATGGGATTAGTGTGTTTATAAGAACAGCCATGAGAAAGGAGATTTCTTTCTTGGCCATGTGAGGATACAATAAAAAGACAGCCATCGGCAAACCAAGAAAATTGCTCTCACCCGACACCAATCTGTCTGCACCTTGATCTTGATATAGAGTACTTTCCAGCCTCTAGAACTGTGAGAAATAAATAGCTGTTGTTTAAACTACTCAGTCTATGATATTCTGTTATAGCAGGCTGAACTTATTAAGACAAGCCTAATCTAACCACATGAAGTCCAATGGCAGAGAACCTGTTTTGTGTTCAGTTAGCTGGTAATCTGTTTACAATTACATCAAGCATATTATCAAATTATTTCAATCTTTATTCATGTAACATTTATATGAATAAAGATAATATATAGTTATATATGTATATGTTAATGACTATATACATTTTAACAAATACTTATTCTTATATTATCAGTCAAGGACTTTGAATGTTGTATTAGCCTTGTCTATTAATATTCAAATATTCTTAAATTATATACACATATAATCCATGAAAATTATAATTTGGGTGATAGATTTAAGATATATTACTTTTATCTTATTTTTTTTTTTTATTTTTTTTATTTTTTTTAATTTTGGCATATTATGGGGGTACAGATTTTAAGGTTTCAATAAATGCCCATTTCCCCCCCTCCCCCCAAAAGTCTGAGTCTCCATCATGACCATCCCCCAGATGGTGCACATCTCACTCATTATGTATGTATATACCCGCCCCCCTCCCACCTCCCACCTGCCCAATACCCTATTACTGTAGTACCTATGTGTCCACTTAGGTGCTACTCAGTTAATACCAGTTTGCTGGAGAATATATCTGGTGCTTGTTTTTCCATTCTTGGGATACTTCACTTAGTAGTATGGGTTCAAGCTCTAACCAGGAAAATATAAGATGTGCTATATCACCATTGTTTCTTAGAGCTGAATAGTACTCCATGGTATACATATACCATATTTTATTAATCCATTCTTGGATTGATGGGCACTTGGGCTGTTTCCACAGCCTTGCAATTATGAATTTTGCTGCTATAAACATTCGAGTGCAGGTGTCTTTTTTGTAGAGTGTCACTGGATCATTTGGGTAGATGCCCAGCAATGGGATTGCTGGATCAAATGGTGGATTCACTTGTATCGCTTTAAGGTATCTCCATATTGCTTTCCACAGAGGTTGAACTAGTTTGCAGTCCCACCAGCAGTGTAGGAGTGTTCCTCTCTCTCCGCAACCATGCCAGCATTTATTGTTTGGAGATTTTTTGATAAAGGCCATTCTCACTGGGGTTAAGTGATATCTCATTGTGGTTTTGATTTGCATTTCCCTGATGATTAGAGATGTTGAGCATTTCTTCATATGTTTGTTGGCCATTCTTCTGTCTTCTTTAGAAAAATTTCTGTTCAAGTCCTTTGCCCACTTTTTAATGGGGTTATTTGATTTTTTCTTCCTGATTTTCGTGAGTTCTAAGTATATTCTAGTTATCAGTCCCTTATCGGATGCATAGGATGCAAAAATTTTCTCCCATTCTGTAGGTTGTCTGTTTACTTTCATGACTATTTCTTTGGCTGTGCAGAAGCTTTGTAGTTTGATCATGTCCCATTTATTTATTTTTGTTGCTGCTGTGATTGCCTTTGGGGACTTCTTCATAAACTCTTTGCCCAGGCCGATGTCTAGGAGAGTGTTTCCAACTTTTTCCTCTAGAGTTCTAATAGTTTCATATCTTAGGTTTAAGTCTGTTATCCAGCGTGAGTTGGTTTTTGTGAGAGGTGAAAGGTGTGGGTCCTGTTTTAGCCTTCTACAGGTGGCTATCCAGTTTTCCCAGCACCATTTATTGAAGAGAGATTCTTTTCCCCAGCGTGTGTTTTTGTCTGCTTTGTCAAAGATGAGATGGCTATATGAGGATGGTTTTATATCAGGATTCTCACATTTGTTCCACTGGTCAATATTCCTGTTTTTGTGCCAATACCATATTGTTTTAATTACTACAGCTTTGTAGTATAGTTTGATATCTGGCATATTAATGCCTCCCATTTTGTTTTTGTTGCCTAGAATTGCTCTTGATATTCGGGGTCTTCTTTGGTTCCATATGAAGCGTAAAATTATTTTTTCTATATCTGTGAAGAATGCTGATGGGATTTTAATAGGTATTGCATTGAATCTGTAGATCAGTTTGGGTAGTATAGACATTTTGATGATATTGAGTCTGCCGATCCACGAGCATGGTATGGATTTCCATCTGTTTACATCCTCTGCTATTTCCTTCCTCAGTGTTTCATAGTTCTCCCTGTAGAGGTCTTTTACTTATTTTTAATAAGTCTGAAGATATTTTCCTTATTCATTACTAAAGATCATAAAAGTAATGATTTAACTCTTGTCTAGTAAAATATCTGTGCTAAAACTCTCCGAGAAATGATTATTCCAGTGTGCTTAGCTCATTATAATAATCATATTAGATGGAAGTGGCACTAATTCATTTTTGGATTAAAACTATTTCAAAATTTATTCTCTGAATATTTATGTAACACAAATGAGAAATAAGTTTAGATGAGAATGTATTAATTTTTTGTTGCTTGCACAGCACTATGATCAGGAAAATGCAATGGGTATTTCAGAAATGTAAATAAATCCTCCATGATCAAAAAGTGTCACCATCTAATAACATAGACTCCTATTTCTTATTCCTAAGCTTGCACAAGCTGATATAAGAATTCAACTCTGCCTCAGGCTATGGACATGTCTTTTACCTACTTTTTAATGGGGTTTCTTGTTTATTTCTTGCTGATTTGCTTGAGTTCTTTGTAGATTATAGTTATTAGCCCTTTATTAGATGTATGCCATGCAAATATTTCTCCCATTCTGTAGGATGTCTATTTCCCCTATTGATTATTTCCTTAGCTGTGTAGAAGCCTTTAAATTTAATCAAGTCCTATTTATTTGTGTTTTTTTTTTTGCTGAAATTGCCATTGGCATCTTCTTCATAAATTCTTTGTCTAGGCAAATATCTAGAAGAGTTTTTCCAACATTTTCATCTAGCATTCTTATTGTTTCATGCCTTACATTTAAGCCTTTTGTACATCTTGAATTAATTTCTGTGAGTGGCTATATGTGGATGGTTTTATATCTGGGTTCTCTGTTCTGTTCCATTGTTCTATGTCTCCATTTTTGTACCAATATCATGCTATTTTGGTTACTATAGCCTAGTAGTATAGTTTGAAGTCTGGTAACATGGTATCCTCTGCTTTATTCTTTTTGCTTAAGATTGCTTTGGCTATTTGGGATCTTTTCTGGTTTCAAATGAAGTGTAGCATTATTTTCTTCTAGATTTGTGAAATATGACATTGCTATTTTCATTGGGATTACATTGAATCTGTTAATCACTTTGGGTCATATGGACATTTTAACAATGTTGACTCTACTGATCCATGAGGATGGCATGTTTTTCCATTTGTCTGTGTCATTTATGATTATTTTCCTCAGTGTTTCAAAGTTCTCATTGTAGAAATATTTCACCTGATTTGTTAAGTATATTCCTAGTTTGGTTTTTTATTTTATTTTATTTGTAGCTATTGTGAATGGTATTAAGTATTTGATTTGACTCTCAGATTGACTGTTATTGGTGAATTGGAATGCCACTGATTTGTGTACATTCATTTTGTAACCTGACACTCTGCTGAATTTGTTTATCAATTCCAGGAGTCTCTTTATTGAGTCTTTGGGGTTTTCTAGATATAAATTCATATCACCAGCAAAAAGCAATAGTTTGATCTCCTCTTTCCTGATTTGGCAACTCTTAATATTATTCTCTTGCCTGATTGCTCTGGACTTCCACCATCCTTTTCTGGTTCCATTTCTTGGTAGGAATGCTTTCAACTTTCCCCATTCAATATGTTGGTTGTGGGTTTCTCATATATGGCTTTTATAATTTTAAGGTAATGTTCTTTTCAGGCCTAGTTTATTGAGGGTTTTTATCATGAAAGGGTGCTACTTTTTCTGCATCTATTGAGATGATCAGATGGTCTTTGTTTTTGCTTCTGTTTATATGGTAAATCACATTTATTGAAATGATTTGGCATTAACTCACTAAAGTGCTATGGATAAATTTAAAAATAATTGTGTATATATTGTGAGGTACTCAAGAAGAGTATCTCTAGAATATTATTTATTTTTATTATCCAAGGATTTGCAGTAAACAAAATTTTACTTGTATATGTAATCAGAATTTGTATTATTCCAAACTAAAAATAACCAGGACTCTACTTTCCACATTAGGTTTCTATAAAAATAAAAGAATATCAGAAGAAAATCTCTTAAAAATATAGTTATCTTATTGCAGAGTATGCAAAATGTTGATATTAGTAAGCCCTGCTATAGACTTCCAAGGCAGGCAAAGCCTTTAACACATGAAGAAAGAAAGCCACGTGCCTTTTCAAAAGACCTGTTCCTGGAAATATATTTATTCAGAAAGTTAATGTTCTTACTACTGCTGGTTACCTAAAAATAATAAAGATTTCTTATTTAACAACAGAACCCTTGAGCTTACTGTTCTTTTATTAAACGTCTATCAGTGTGTATGGAGATAATGTCTACATTTAATAATGGGGGTTAACTTTATTGAAGAGTTAAAATCATAAGGCTACATTTAATTTCTAGTTAAGGCATTAAAAAGCATTGAATATTTTTGAGAAAAATAATTTATCCCAGAAAAGTATGAAAGTAATGCTAAAATCCACAACATACTGAATGAAAATTTGGATTAAATAATTTTTTAAATATTTCAAAGGAAAAAATAAATATTATAGGAAAGATGAATTATTCCTTAGTTGGCATAGAAAAGCATCAAGTTCTTAAATTTATTGCTATTTACTGTGGTCTGGGGTATCCAAATTAAAATAATACAAAACAGGAAGTGTGATATTTATTTCAGCAGAGGGAATAGGTCTAGGGAGAAGTTATGCAGTAGCAGTTATGTACTTTGGTTCCCATTTAACAAAAACGGATGGCATCTTCTGCTCAAGCTTTCCTGTCATCTAAAGGAGAAGAGGGCTAGGATCAGACCCCATTAGATCTTTCCCTGAAGCTAAATATGTATTTAACACCAGGGTAAAATTGTTGTGACTATAGGTAGCAACTTATACGTGCACATTAAAGTCATACAGAAGTCCTTCTATAAGCGGTAGGAGACTAGAACTATTCACCTTCAAGGAGAGATCCTCCTGTTTCATGTGCTTGTGGAGGGAAAAAAAGAAAATATGCCTTTATTCTATCACCACAGTGAGGTCTTTGACATTACACATTTCTGCACATATATCAACAAAAACACAATGTGAGAATCTGAGAATAGAGCATAAGAGATTTTGAAGATTCGTGAAAGTCATCATTTTCCATGTTATTTCTACTATGTACTGCAGGCAAAAAAGTTCTGCATCAGTTTGGAAAACATTGCATTCTATATCCCTTTGTCAGAGATTCAGGCATTAGGATATTAAAGGTGCTAAGGCATTCCAGAGTAAAGATGACTTTTTAACCATTTAAAATCTATTTTTTTATTTTTTAACTACAGAACTCCTTTATAGTGGAATACTGCCAGCATCCTGCAGAACTGTACACCATGGAACAATGTGATACTGTTTCTTTTATAAAATATGCTACCAATTCTTCCTACTATTGTTTCATAATATTTAAATGCAGTGATACAGTTTTAAAAATTAAAGGATATTAAAATACTCCTTGAAAAAATAATTGCAACTCTAGTTTATAATAAAATTATTTAAAACAAAATGACCCTCAATTATGCTGTAGCTAAAAATTCTATGTTTTATTTAGACGATTATTTTTAATCCTATTAAATATTGAAAAAATTCATTTTTCAAGTACAATTCTAATGCAATTATCTGGGGTTTAATTAAAGCAGGAGGAAAAAAACCCAGCTGTGTCAAGTTTTACATTCTATATAGTTTGTTAATAACATTTGACACCATTTCTTATAGTTCTTCCATACCAATAGTCTTACAATGCATGTTTTAAAAATGCTATGCTATACTAGAGGTCTAAAGTGAATTATGGGTAAAAAATTTAAGTAGATTAAGTAATCACTGATGCATAACTTTCAAGAGTTAAACACCAAATAATACAATTACTAAAACAAATATAACATTATTTCAAGTGATATACTTAAGTGCTGAATTGTTTATTTCCATACTTTTGAGAAAGGAAACTGTATTTTAACTATAAGCAGTAGTTATGCTATTTATTATATTTGCTTTGTATACTTATTCAGGATTTTTATTAATTACTTTTACTATATATGTCCTAGAGATTCTAATTAATATAAAAATTTAGTTCTTAAAATTCTTATTCACTCACATTTAATTATTTTGTTTGGTTATTACTTCCCTAATTGAGATTCAAATCTTTACAAAAAAATTAACTGCGTATAATGAACAATTTCTATCACCACTAGGGGGCGGTGTCAGTGCACGCCAGAGACAGCAGGAAAGAACTAAGATTTTAGTTTGCTATGTTGTAATTTGATATTGAAGTATGCAAATAATTTTATGTCATTCTATCTCACTCCATCTTTCATAGAAATCCACTTTAATATGACTCATTAGAGTATATATAAATAAAATGGTCCATTGTAGATTATCTCTGGAATAGCACAGGTATTAAAATTTTTATATATTACCAGGGGAGAATAATTCTGTCTTAATTTTCTTTGCATTAATATTAACTTCAAAAGAAATAATGAAGACAGAAAAATATAAAGATCAAAATAACCTTCCCTCATATGAACTAATGCTTTGCAAGTAACTCTAATACCTTAAACAATCAAAAACAACACAGCTTCATAATCAGGGATGATAAACCTGTGTCTTCTCAGGGTTCTATAGGAAGCCTATGCCTTAGTTTTGTTTTTGAAAGAAGAGCTTGTTTGTGAAAATTCTCTTATCTTTCATAAAAACTTGAATAAAACACAATATTCTGAAAGAAAACATGCTATTCTTCAAAGAATTATAATATAATAATGCCAGATGTATAAAGAAAAAAATCTAAACTTGAAACCAATAATGCATAAATAAATTGATGTCATATTTGGACAGGTACTTTATTATTATTACTAATCTTAATATCTATAAGAAAAATGTTTAATGAGTTATATTAGCATTTGAATAAACTGCCTATTTCACCATAGAATAAAATGGTTCAATGTGGTATTACCTGATTTAAAAAGAGAATAAATGAATGATAAAACACACATTAGAATGCGCCAATAAAAATCTAAACCAAGGATTTGGTATATAAAACATGCTTATTAGGCTATGTATTTCTGTTTTGTTTTTTCATATTCTATTTAATTTTTGAAAATAGGTTATATAATAGAAATCAATCAACATATTAATAAAAATATATAAATCAAGAGTCATATGTTAAAACAATGACCAAAGATACATACATATACAGACAAGCTAAAAACTGGAAAAAGCACTCTCATCTAAAATGCAGATGTTACTCACTGATAATATATATCTTAATATAGATAAATATAAAACTAAAAATAATAACAAAGCATTCTTTGGATGCAAGATGCTATTAGTAAAGCAATCTACAGGTAGATAACACAATGAGGCTGAACTGTGGTACCAGAGAAAATATTTCAGAATAAAAATGTATTTTATATATCATGGCAAATGCAAAAATTTTAAATATTCTATAGACTTGAAATACAAATGAGATATTATTTTGTTATACATTATAGTTAGGGCTGCCAGATCTAACAAATGAAAATATCAATCAATATTTGGGACAGATTTATACTAAACACATTTATCTATCTGAAATTTAACTTTAACTGGGCATCCAATGATTTTATCTGATGAACTTAGCTACAGCATAATGTATGACAAATTGAAATTACAAAATTTTTTTGTACACTTTGCCTAATATCAAATGACAAGTTTTTTCAAACATAGGCTTTATTTCACATTTTAAACCAAATAAAGGGAAAGAGGTTATTTTCCCTTCTTAGTCTCTACACCCAGCACTGTGATAAGTGCTTACATGTTTCTCTCTTTTTTCTCAATGCAACTCAGTAATTTTCCTCTACTTTAAAGATGAGAAAACCAAAAATCTGATGTATTAATATACTCAAGATGACAAGGCTAAAACAAACATCATAAAACCAAGCTCTATGTCCAATTCCTTTTAGTCTTCCACCATACCATGAGACCTTAATAATATTTCAAATAAATTTCTTTATTTTAAAGATATTAAAAAATAAAGGAGAAATTAAACATAATTTTGCAGAAAATACTCAAGAAGCAAAGCATTTTTGATCAACTTCATGATATTTTATATTTAATTTTGGAATACATTTTAGAAATTATTTAGTTTATATTTTCTGTCATATTCTCAAATATAACTAAAACCTTCCATCCTTCCTGACCTTTTTCTAACTAGTTCAAAAACAACCCCACTCTTTTCCAACTTAAATTATTATAGAATTTGTGGAAGGATATGTTAACTATTCCACAATCACCTAGTCTTTAGATATTTAATTATTATGTACTTGCAGATGATTAAAATTACTTTCTAGCTCAAATACAGAAAACACGGCTTGAAGCTTCCCAATTAAATCTAAAGTTGTACTTTGCCAGTGGTAAAGGGGAAAAAATAGTGCTTTATTTCTCATGTCATCAAGAGTAGTATTGAACAAAGCCATATAATGTTATTAAGTCTTCAAGTTTTAAATGTGGAAAGATTTAGCATACCTATATTTTTATACTCAAAAAAGTAGTCATGTATTTTTAAATGATTAACCAGAAATCAGGAGACCTTGGACCTCTTCTGGTTCTTTCTTTAGCTAAATAATAAGACCTCATCCAAATCCCTTGAAATAACTGAATCATAATGACCCTATCTAAAAATGGATGTGTGTTGGGCTTTGGCACATTTACAAATATCTCCAGTGCTAAAGCCATGTGACTCTGACTGGAAACAAAACAAACTCAAACAAATGACAAAACCCTTGGGTCTGATTTTAGAGATCAGCTAGGTAAAACGTGCATCAAATATTACGACCTGATAGAAACTTCCATCCTGCCGGAACACTTCTGGTGATAGGAAACCACCAACCCATGGGGAAAACCACCTGTTTTCTAACATTTGTTAAAGTTAAAATGCAATTTCCTATACATAAATCAATCAATGTCTCTAAATTCCACTCATGGGTTACAGTTAAGCTGACTGGCTTTATATTTGTTACACACAATAAGTAAATCCTAAAACTTTGTTTTTCAGAGTGTTTCAAAACATAATGTTTTGGTATATATTATACATAGTGAAATGATTACCACAATCAAGCTAATTAACATATCCATCACCTCTCTGTGTGCATGTTGTAAGAATAATTAAGATCCACTCTCAGCAAATTTTACGTATATAATACATTATTATTAATTATAGAAACCATGCTGTACATTATTTAAGAACCTATTCCTCTTATGACTACAAGTTTGTACCCTTTCGCCAGTATCTCCCAATTTGTCCCAATCTCCACCTCCTGGTAATCATCCTTCTCTCTGTTTCTATGAGTTCAACTTTTTTAGATTGCACATATAAATGAGGTCATACAGTATTTGTCTTTCTATGTCTGGCTACTTTCATTTAGTGTAATGTCCTTCAAGTAGTAAAACATATTTTGTATAAGTAAAAGCTTATTCATTTTTTGATTTCTTGACTTTTCTGTCTAGTACTTGTTAAAAATCATATAGACTGTGGAGTTAGCAAACTTTCAATATTAGTTAATTTATAAAGGAAAACACAATGAATGTTTCAACCTATAGCTTGCATATCCCAACTGAATATTGAAAGATGAAATTGCTAGTATCTGTCACAAGAAAACACACAAATCTCATTACTATTTTCCTTAAAAAACTGAGCCATTGGGTGATCTGATGATACAGGGATAAGAAAACTATATCATATGTCTCTTTAGAAAAAAAAATGTTAAGTCAATTAGTGTTGTATCAGGTTTTATCATGTGCCCAATAATCTGCTAAACAATAAAATGAACTACTAATTTAGCCTATATGCAGGGTCAAGAAATAAAATATGCACATACTAATCAAATGTAGATTATATTATTTTAATGCTAAAATAATAGCTTAAATTATTTTGATTTTGTTTTTGCTATATTCTGTCACTATGCTAAAGAGTACATGCAACTTAATCCAAACAATAACACTACAAGGTGGGTGTTTTTCATTATACCTGATGGGAAACTAAACCTAAGAGGTAACATAAGTGCCCTAAGACACATACCTGAAATGTAGAGGGAGCTCAGAAGTGAAAGTGGGTCTTCAAACTTGAGACATGGTAAAGGACATTGAAACATTAAACTGTAAATCTAAGATCACGCTGAGAGCAACAGATGCCACATCCTCTCAGTGGTAAGTCTCCTCCAGTGGGGATTATGTAATGAGAAAGGATAAGATTCTATAAATCAAAGGATAGATAACTAACAAAAGACAAAGTCTCTAGTACCTCCAAGAAGTTACTTTTCTGTAATGTAAAACCCAGAACACACGTAAGATTCCATTTTCTGGGCACAAAGTTACCAAAATAAATAGGTAGATCGATAGATAGATAATAAATAAATAAACAAACAAATAAATAAATAAATGAGGTATAAAAGAATCCTGAAGAGTCACCCTGTAATTTTTCTACAGGACATTATCCTGAATAAAAACTAGCTGTTGTTGAACACTTCGTAGTTGGGATAGGAAAACTGTGTAGTTTAAAGTCTGACCTTCATTGTTTACAGAGAAATGGAATGCTTGGTAACAAGCATACTTGCAACATCCTAATCACTCTTAGAAGCAGACAAGATGATGACAAAAGTAGATCTCAGAAACAAGAGAGGCATTGCCTTGTCAGTCCATTTCAAAGGATTTTACAGAGAGGAAGAACCAGAAGTGAAAAAAAAAAAAAATTACATGATTTTTAATATTGAATATGTCAATAGAATGTCTCTATATTATTTAACAAAGACATATGTGAGATTTATATTGTACTAAGAACTATTTAAATAACTAATTTAAACCTCACAAAAGCTTTCTGAGGAAGATGGTATTAGCATCCTCATTTACAGATGAGGATATTGAAACACAGAGAATGCTGAAGGTCCTATGTCATTAAGTGGAAAAACCAGGATTCAACCTCAAGAAATATTGTTTCAGTGTCTTTAATTCTTAACTGATATTTTATGCTATCTTTTCCTATGTAGAAAACTTGCTATATATGCTCATTCATTTAATGTCAAATCAATCTACTTATAGCTTCTTCATATTCAAATTAATCTTTGCCCAAAACACACATAAGTAGAACAATAATGTTATGGACAACTATGTGAACTTGGGAAAGGACAAAGTCAGTGCAGAGTGGAGAAATTGGAATGCACTATCATAAGAAACTGCTACTAAAATACAAAAATGACCTAAATAAGTAATGTCATAGGAAAACAACAAAGAATTACAATTATACTAATACATCTAATCCTTGCTGAATTACTGCAACATATTCATCACCTTATACAATATGTTTCAATCATAATGGGCATCAACTTTTGAAGGATATATTGGGATTCTCTTCCTTACCCACTACAATTAGGTAAAAATTAGAATATTTCCTATTTTTATTTCCTGATAATATTAATTCTGAGTAACAGAAACATGTCATCAATATCCATAAAATTTTTGTTTGGTTATTTTGAAATTTTTGTTCATGAAAAATATTGCTTTCCACCCACTAAAGTGAAATGGAAAGCAAGAGAAGAAAAAGGCAAATAAACTCGACAGCTGAAAGAAACAGATGATTATTATTATCTTTCTTATTATAAGTTTTTTTTCATTCTTCATATCAGTGGATATACACAAACTCTTTAGGTATAAATTTTTTTTTTTTTTTGGAGACAGAGAGTCTCACTCTGTTGCATGGGCTAAAGTGCCATGGCGTCAGCCTAGCTCACAGCAACCTCAAACTCCTGGGCTCAAGCGATCCTCCTGCCTCAGCCTCTTGAGTAGCGGGGACTACAGGCATGCGCCACCAAACCCGGGTTATTTATTCTATTTTTAGTTGTTTGGCTAATTTCTTTCTATTTATAGTAGAGACGGGTCTCGCTCTTGCTCAAGCTGTTCTCAAACACCTGAGCTCAAGCAATCCTTCCGTCTTGGCCTCCCAAAGTGCTAGGATTACAGGCGTGAGCCACCATGCCCTGCCCCCTTTAGGTATAAAGTCTAAGTGACTTATAAACTAAATAGATAAATAATTAATCATCTTTTTCAAATACTCTATAATGATTGCCAGGTAAAATTCACATCCCTCAATTTACTAACCCTTAAGCAATGTTTCTTATCCTTAATGCCTTACAAAAAGCAAATAGAGATTTAATATAATTTCTTAAAAATTAATTTACTATGTGCCTAATAAGTACTAGGAGCATTTGTATAGAAAATACAATAACAAGTAGACACCATATCTCATAAAGAGCTATTAATATCTTAGTATGACTCAGTATGTACTTTCATTTCTATATTTTCAAATGGGAAAGTTTCATGCAGAAGCAATATCGCTTCTTAGTCACATGTTATATAGTCACCGAACAACACTTCTACATCTTTCAAAAAAGCTTTAAATTGGAAGTCTTCTTTAGGTGTTCAATACATATTTTAGGAGCATTTAAACATTAAGCGATGTGTTTATCTAAACAAATCATTCCTACTTGAGGTTTTTTGTTTAATTAGTACCATACTCTTGGATCCATAAGCATTTTAGTCTGTTTTGTGTTGTTACAAAGGGATATCTGAGGCTTGGTGATTTATAAAGAAAAGAGGTTTATTTGGCTCACAGTCCTGCAGGCTTTACAAAAAGCATGGCATTGATATCTTCTTTGGAGGGCCTCAGGCTGCTTCCATTCCGGGCAGACGGGGAAGTGGAGCCAGAGTGTACAGAGGTCACATGGCGAAAGAAGAAACAAGAGAGAAGGGGGGAAGGTGCCAGGCTCTTTTAAGAACTAGCTTTCACAGGAACTAATACAGCAAGAACAAACTCACTCCAAGGGAAGGCATTAATCGATTACATCGATTACTGAGAGGTCTGCCCCATGACCCCAAAACCTCATTTTAGGCACCACCTCAAACACTGGGGATCAAATTTCAACATGAGGTTTGGAGGAGAAAAACATTCAAACCATAGAATGAAGGGTCTCTTTTCGTAAAAGTAATAGTGGTATACGCACTAATTTATGCAATCTCCTAAAATAGAAATTACCTTGCTGCCCTTTGCTGTATTATGTATGCTTGTCCTAAGCATTAAAAGTCTCTTTAGTCTGACGGTTTTGAGACTTTGCTAATCATCACTTCTTTATGATTTAATTTCTTAATTTCTTCATTGATGACTCACATATTGGGATTAAAAACATGTTTATGGTCACTCCTTTCATCTAATGATTATCACTCCTCTACAGTCACATATACACACAAAAATAGCATGGAGCAAATTCTTATTCTGAATTACAAAAACTAATGTGTGCTTAGAATTGTAAATTAGTATATTTTTGTCTACCTAAATTTGTTATGGTAGGAAACTTAGCCAACTGGACATACTTAACAATTACTGGTATATTAATTTTTAAAATACTGGAAATTAAACTTTAGCTCTACTTTATAAAGTATGACTCTCAGAGTTTCATGTGCTAAACAACTGCAGTTTACTACAACAGTGAAATGTAGTTAGAGAGATAGATGATAGCCAGACATATAGAGAAATATATATATTTCAAATATGTATATATGTTTTCCTTTAGTTTTTATACTTTTTCCATTGACAATGACACAAAGAGCAATTTAAAATACTTATTTTCACCATCTTTGGTGTGATTTTTCTTACAACTATTTATATAATTATTACATTGCTAGACATCAATAATAAATAATGAGCACATTTTTAATATATGGTATAAAATGGTATGTATCTATTTTCATGTATTAAATTCACTGTAATGAGGAATCTCTTAATTGCTTTTCTGTTCTTTTAATTTTATTTTTAACTTCTTTACTTTATATTTTTAATATATTTTGTAGAACATAAATTTTTGATGTTCATCTTTATTGTAGAGTATATATTTACTGTAAAACATTTAAAGCACATTTAAACCCATATGTTTTCTAATTTTTCTTATTAATATTTTGCATAATCAACCATTGTTTTCAGTATTGAAAAATATATTTTGGATATTTACTAGAAATTATCTTTGTTTCTACTCTGAGTATCTTAGCTGTTAACTTTGCATTCGTTTCATTCACTTCTTATAGAGAACTGATTACAGTAGTCTTCCTTAATTTGAAGGGGATACATTCTAAGACTTCCAGTAGACACCTGAAATCACAGATAGTTATTAAACCCTACAGATACTATGATTTGTCCTACACATATATAGCTATGATAAAGTTTAGTTTATAAACTAGGCATAATAAGACATTAACAAATATAATAATGAAATGTAATGATTATAAAAAATAGCATAATAAAAGTTGTGTGACCATGTATGCACACACACACTCTCTCTCTCTCAAAGTATCTTATTATATTGCACTATACTATCCTACTTGGGGACTGAGTTGATCACAGGCATCTGAAACTGAGGCAAGCAAAACTGAGGATGAGGGGAAACTACAGTTGGCCCTTCCTTGAACAATGCAGAGTTAGAGGCACCAACCTTCCGTACAGTCAAAATCCATGTATAACTTTTGACTCCCCCAAAACTTAACTATTAATAGTCTATTGCTGACCGGAAGCCTTACTGATAACATAAACAGATGATTAACACATATTTTATATTATATGTGTTTTATAGCATATTCTTACAATAAAGTAAGCCAGAGGAAAGAAAATATTAAAAATTATAAGGAAGAGAAAATATATTTATTATTTATTAAATTGAAGTGGATCATTATAAAGTCCTTCATCCTTTGTCTTCACATTGTATAGGCTGGGGAAGGGGAGGAAGTGACAGGGTTGGTTTTGCTGTCTCAGGGGTGGCAGAGGCAGAGGAGTTGGAAGGGGAGGCAAAAGAGACAGGTAAACTAGGTGTAACTGTACAGAACCACATCATAATTTTTGTCTGTGCATTTTCATTTGTCTAAAAATGTTTCTATGTGGTACTAATCATTCTTCCACCATTTGCTTTTGTTTCAGTGCCCATATCATAGAAGGAGCCATGTTGTAAAAGAAGTCAAAAGCAGTCTGAAATAATCAGAACACTCTGCCAGGTTGTCTAAATCTATTTGTTTTCTGGAACTGCTTTTTCTACACCTCTTCCTCATCATCTGTCAATGGTTTTGAATCGCTCATCTCCATCAAGTCATCTTCTGTTACTTCCTCTTGTGTGATGTCTGTTAGCCCTTGAACTTCTCTAAGATCCACACTTTAAAACTCCACACACAACCACACTCCTTTTTTGTCCCATCCACAACTTGTTTCATAATTTTCTGGATTGGCTGCATCATAAATCCTTTGGAGTCATGCACAACATCTGGACAGTATTTTTCAGCAGGAATTTATTATTTATTATTTACTGATAGCTTTCAAGGAGTTTCCTATAACAATGATGGCATCTTGACTGATGTGATCATTCTAGACTTTTATGATGTTCTCTCCACGGGGGTTTTCATCAATACCATTGTCAATCTTTTTCATAGAGCACTATATGTTATGATCGTTAAAGGTCCTTATGACCTCCTGATCTAGAGGCTAAATTAGAGTAGTTGTGTTTGGGGGTAAGTAGATCACTTGGGTGCCTTTGATGTTGAACTCATGGGGTTCTGGGTCACCACGGAGCATTTAAAAGGGGCATTTAAAAATATCAAAAGAGCCGGGCGCGGTGGCTCACGCCTGTAATCCTAGCACTTTGGGAGGCCGAGGCGGGCGGATTGCTCAAGGTCAGGAGTTCGAAACCAGCCTGAGCGAGACCCCGTCTCTACCAAAAATAGAAAGAAATTAATTGACCAACTAAAAATATATATACAAAAAAAAAAAAAAATTAGCCGGGCATGGTGGCGCATGCCTGTAGTCCCAGCTACTCAGGAGGCTGAGACAGTAGGATCACTGAGCCCAGGAGATTGAGGTTGCTGTGAGCCAGGCTGATGCCACGGCACTCACTCTAGCCTGGGCAACAAAGTGAGACTCTGTCTCAAAAAAAAAAAAAAAAAAAAATATCAAAAGATATTTGAACTTTAAAGGCAGTCCCTTACTGGCAAGCTACTTCCTGACATTAGGGACAAAGCATCAACAGAACCAATCTAGAAAAAGGGTTCTCATTGTCCAGGCCCTCTTGTTGTACAACCAAAGAATGGCAACTGATATTTATCTTTTCCCTTTAATCCTTATAGATAAGAACAGTCCTGATCATAAACCCTACTGTATTTGCACAGAACAGTAGAGTCAGCCTAAGCCTTCCTGCCTTAAATACTAGTGCTTACTTTTCTTCATTACTAATAAATGTCTTTTGTGGCATTATTTTACCCCCAGAATAGGGCACTTTTGCCTATATTAAAAACCTGTTCATGCTTACTAAGTTTTCATGGAATAAAAACAAAAACAAAAGCTGTTCAGACAGATATCCTTTCTCCTCAGTGATTTTCTTAACGGCATCTGGGAATGTGTCTGCTGCTTCTTGTTCAGCAGATGCTGCTTCTCCTGTTACCTTGACATTTTTTAAGCCAAACCTCTTTCTAAAATTATCAAAACATTCTTTGCTGGCATTATATTCTCCAGCTTTAGATCCTTCACTTTTTAGATCCTTCACTTTTACTTTAAGTTGTCATATAATGAACTTTGCTTTTTCATGAATCATGTTAGAGGCAGTAAGTATACTTTTCCTGTAGCAATCCTGAATCCACATAATAGCTGAAATTTTAATACTAGAAAAAATGTATTATATAAAAGTGCAGAGCTTTTTCACATGCTAACATAGCTGCAGCAACAGCTTCACGGATTTCGTTTTCATTTTTACAATGGTCCTTATGCTGGATTCATTTATCTTGAAATGGTGGGCGAATGCAGCTGCAGACCTCAATCTACGGTACACATCCAGCAATTCAACTTTTTCTTGTAATGCCATGACTTTTCTCTGCTTCTTGGGAGCACTTACAGCATCACTAGTGGAGCTTCATATTCAAGGTTTACAGTATTGCACTAAACAGGATGACAAATACGTGAGAACAAGGAGATATCATTTTTTACTGTTATAAGCAATTTACTGGAGCGACAACTGCTCATGTGGAGATGATTAGCATCACATGATGTTTTAAGCAGATATTTGCAACACTTGAGCTCACCACAATAGCAAGAGGAGGTGTCTACAAAATTATTACAGTAGTAAAGTATGTACTACAGTAAATTTTATGCAGTAATGATTAATCCTGCATCTGTACACTTGTTTACATTTTTTGCAACTGTGAATGTTGTCATCCATGTTTGTACATGTAAGTTTTGATAAATTTTAACTTTTAATAGATTTGTATATATTTTATACTAGTAAATGATAAGTAGCCTAGTATCTTCATATATTTTATGCATTCCTGACATACAAAACGTTTTCTTAATTTTTTCAAAATCAAACCAAAAGAAAACATACTTAACACAATTAAACTATAGAATAAGAAAATAAGGCAAACACGAATATACATTCCACACAATTATATAAAAAGACCTCTCAACTATAATGCAACTGTCCAAAGTACAATAGATTTACCAATCATCTCTGCACAAAAAGATAACATCATGGATTCTTATTCTGTTATTAAGTCTATTTCTCAGACTAGGATTTCTTTGTGAATTTCTTTGGTTAAGTGTGGATTTAGCTCATCATGGTTAACTGATCGACTTAATTCCTCCCAACTAATGCAATACAAAATGATGGAGGGGAAATAGAAAACACCAGTATTATACATTTGGTAAAGGTCAGAGGATATCACGGAGTAATCTCTAGTCCAAAGACAGACTGATTCCATTTCAACAGGGAAAGCAAGAATGCTTTGCTTTTGTAATGGATTGAACTGGTTCAATCTGACTAGTTCAAGTTTATTCTCTTGTCAAATATATTTCATAGCCACCTCTGAGGGGTGTATGCAGAAGAATTCTCTTTTAGAGGCTGCGGCCCATTAACAATACACATTTGGTTGGTATAAATTCAAAGGCCTGGAGATTACATTGATTGTTAATTAAATACATATAAAATACAACTGTTGTTTCTTTTAACAATACACATTTAAAGCTTCAGTCTACTGCTGGTTGATTAGATGGCAGTGACAGAAACAAGTTGGATGAGAGATTAAAATGTTGATAATAGGCATATCAGGATACTTAGGAGATCACATACGAGAATTTTTTTAAAACCTTTGAGCAATACCAAATAAGCTATAAATTTTTGCCACAAATATCCATAGGGGTATAAAAAAACAAAGCTAATATTTTCACAATAATGTGAAAGAATAAATTTGCCTTCTGATTACACTCTTCCTATTCAACTTGTTTAATAAACTAAATATATTTCTGTTATGTACTGAATGTGTCCAGACAAATTCATGTGTTGAGGTCCTAATGTGGTAGTGTGACTGGAGACAGGACATTGGAAGGTAACTGTGTTTGAATAAAGTAATGGAGATAAAGATCCCATGATGGGATTGGTGCCCTTAAAAAGGGGCAAAGAGTCCAGAGCTCACCTCATCCACCATGGGAGGACATAGTGAGGACAGCCATCTATGAAACAGGAAGAAATCCCCCATCAGATACCAAATTTGCTGGTGCCTTGATCTTAGACTTCCCAATCTCTAGACCTTAGAGGAATAAATCTTTGTTGTTTAAGCCACCCAGTCTATGGTAGTTTGTTATAGCTACCTGGACAGACTAAAACAACTTCTAAATAAATTATCCAAGTTGTAGAAAGGACAGAAGCATGCATATGCTCATTATAATATTTATATTCAAATGATGATATTTAAATACAGTTATTATCTATAGATTTATTAAATTTTCAAAGTACTCTTGTAATTTTCTAGTTAAATAGGTAATTATGAAGACTGTAGCAAATAGAAAATATAATGTGAAAACCTGCAACCAAAAAGCAGAACATTAGTCACTAAATATGGCACAGTTGTAACTATGAGAATATGTGTATTGACAGGGACCTGGATTATAAGGATATCTGTTATATTGAGAATAGCATTATGGTGATGTGATGAGGTTTGATTTTTTTTTTCTTCTAAAAATATACCTTACTGCTGTATTATATTGTATTTTTTAACAAAAGAAATGAGAATCAAACTTTATAAAGTTTAATATTCAATATTTTTCAAATTAATATACCAGTAAATGTAAAGCACTCTTAATTGTTTATGTTTCTGACTATAATAATTAAATGTCAGGTAGTGAGAAATCATAGCCAGTTTATAGTTGTCAGCCTAGAATATTACTTCCTTTCACATTTCCTTGAAAAGAACTTAGTCACCTAATCACACTTGCAAAGTCTGCCTAGAAAAGTTATAATATGTCCAGCTATAATTACCTTTTATGAAACAAGAGACAATGGATTTTAGAGGATAGACAGCAGTCCCCACCATGATGATGATTCCCATGTTCAAGTGCTTCACGGAAGCAGCAAAATCGTTGACATGAAGAGCCTATGATGGCTAGGGCATTAGTGTGCTTGTCAGCACAATAAGCAAAAACCAATGATCAGTGACTGGACACCTATTGCTTTGGTGCTACCTAAAACTCCAGAACTCTCATCCAGCGTGGTGCAGAGTGAGATTGAGTTTTCCATGAGTGCAGAATCATGGAGAACTTCATTCAGACTCATGTTAATTAAAAAATAATACAAGTTTTATTTATTGAATATTTGTATTTATGGAATAAGATGCATCACCACTTATAAAGTTTATCATAGAATTTATAGTTTGCAGAAATAATTTTAATTTCATAAAATCTGCTTTACAAATTTCTTAAATTTTTAACATTTACTTTAGAATACCTTGCATTTCTAATTTCTTGATATGGTACTTTATCCAAAATGTATTACTCTGAGATAATTCTAAAATAATATGTTATTTTAAAATAACATGACTGAAGCATCATAAGTGATTATGACTGAAAAGATTCAATATAATTTTGCAACTCTATTGCTTAAAAGTTTTCAGTTATCAGGTAACAGAGAAAAGGAAAGTACTTATTGGAAAAAAACTCACTAGAATAAATGAAAAAATTCTCATTTTTCCCCATTCCACTAAAAAATAATGCCACCCTATCCAAAACAGTGAGAGGTTATGAGATCAGTGAAAAATCTTAAAACACTTTTCACCATCTAGTAAATATATGCCCTCTTTTCCCTTCTACTTCCCAGGTTAATTTTATTGATCAAATGTGTTGAATTTACTCTCATTTTTGATTCATTTAGTAATAAAGACATTCTAAAAATACTATTATTTTAAAGTATAAATCCATGGAAGAAAAAAGATGAAAAGCTATCCATTGCATTTTATTTTGGATATTTATTATCTTATTTATAATTTTACTATATGTAAATAAATATTACATTGAGTACTTATTATATGTAATATACTCAATGTAAAGAATGTAGAAATTTCATCAAAACTCAATTAAGCAGAAAAAAAAATAGGTACTTTCAAGTCAATTACCAAGAGATAAACACTGTAAACACTTGATGTCGTTCTTTCAGGTATTTAACCTATACCTATAGGTATATATTTTTAATTAAATATATTAATTATACAATAGTTACTATTGATTTTTAATTAATATTAAAACAATTTGTATTAATATTCTAAATAGCATTTTCAATGCCTGTATACTATTATATTACATTGCAAAACATTTTCAAAAATTACTTAATTTTTCAAGGAGCTAGTAAGAGTGTGGGAGATAAGGGTTTTATGTTTTTATGTCCTGGTTCTGCACACTTCCATATTACATTAGGCAAGTTAATTACAATTTCTAATGGTTCAGAAATCACAATAGGGTTTTGTGGAGTTTGCATGAGGTACTCAATGTATTTTGGAACAGTGCCTGGCATATTGTGAGAATTTAATAAATAATAGCTTTTATCATTAAGAACCTACAGTTATAAATTAGCTGAGTAACATTAGTGAGAGTGTGCTTATATAAAAAGCTGAGTTGTATTAGTGCATGTTTACTAGAATTAAGTCCCACTTAACTTGATTCTAAGGTCTTAAGACTTACTAGCAATGAGTTCTAATGCCATTACAATTAGATTTCTCTGTGGTTCCAGACTTGCAATTGTAAAGTCAATTGGTCTTCTGAGAGGTCTGGAGTATTTGTATCTATCAATAAACTCTCAATTAAATAAGATATCTTTAAAACAAAACAATCCAAACTAAATAAACAAAAAGTTTCTGTCCTTTAAAAGCAAAAAACAGCCTAACAAAAATATATAATAATCCTTACCTAAAAAGAGTTTAGCAAAGACTTGATGTCATTCATTTGACAAAAAATAATGCACTCCCTTATTGCCCCATGAACCAAGAAAGGATAAATTACAAAGGAAATAAACTGCATGTAAAGAATATACAAGGTATAGTTAGGAATTCAGTTTATCTAATTATGAGCATGTTGTTGCAGGCATTGGCTTCTTTTTTATTTATTTAACATAACTCAGTTGATATCCTCTTGATCTCACAAAATATAGTTTCCTTTACTTATGCCAATTAGATTTTAAATGAATTTTTTTTTACTAAATGCAGTAATAAAATCAATGTCAAACATAGCCTCTTTATTACTAGAATGGCTTCATGAAATAAAAATCTCTTGTTCATAAGGATTAACATTTAAAATTTCACCTGATACATTAGAATAAGAAAATAGTTGTGTACCTTGGTAATTTTTTTTCACTAATATGAGTCTGATGATTCATCTCAAGAAAGTGGTATAGATGAATTAATAGCTTATTAAAGAAATATGAAAGTCTTCTTAGAACAAAAGCAACTAAATCATTTACATTTAGTCTAATTAAAATAGTATAATTTGACCATAAAACTTTTAAATAAAATAGTTTTTTTTTTTTTTTTTTTTTTTTGAGACAGAGTCTCGCTTTGTTGTCCAGGCTAGAGTGAGTGCCGTGGCGTCAGCCTAGCTCACAGCAACCTCAAACTCCTGGGCTTGAGTGATCCTTCTGCCTCAGCCTCCCGAGTAGCTGGGACTACAGGCATGCGCCACCATGCCCGGCTAATTTTTTATATATATATCAGTTGGCCAATTAATTTCTTTCTATTTATAGTAGAGACGGGGTCTCGCTCTTGCTCAGGCTGGTTTTGAACTCCTGACCTTGAGCAATCCGCCCGCCTCGGCCTCCCAAGAGCTAGGATTACAGGCGTGAGCCACAGAGCCTGGCCTAAAATAGATTTTTTTATTAACACAAATGAACAAAAGAAATTCCTCCTCCTCATTTATAGCACAAATGAATGAAACAAACTTATTTTAAGGAGAAATTCAGGCCAATAATTAATTAGCACTTCACCACTATTTGAAAAGTCATTCAATTTATCCCATGCTATTTTGTACTTAACTCAATTTGGAGTCAAGGGATATTATCAAAAACCAGGTCTTTACAAATTACCGTTTCACCATTATTTGTATTTCACATCATGATTTTTGTCCTGCATTTAATAAAGTATGCAAATAGTAGTAATACATAATAGTGTATCAACAATAATACTAAATATGCAATAATGCACATTTTTAGTAATAAACTTTAAGAACATTTTTAGATACAGAAAAACATAATGATAGTACAGATATTTACTGTATTATCATATGCCATTTCCCTTATTATCAACATTTTTCATTAGTGTGTGAAATGGACTGTTTATGTTCTTCCAAAAATCACAATTTGAAATATTAACCCAGGTATGCTGTTAGGAGGTGGGGCTTTTGGGAGGTAATCAGGTCATATGGGGGGAGCCATCACGAATGGAACTATAACAGTACCTTCATTAAAAACAACAACAAAAACCAGTTTTCTCATCCTCTTTTTATCACATGAAGATACTAAGAAAATACAAAGTCGGTCTTCAATCCATACAGAGCCCTACCAGAACCCCACCTTGTTGGTACCCTAATTTGGGACTTCCAGCCTCCAGAACTATGAGAAATAAAGATCTGTCATTTATAAGCTACCTAGTCTATGGTACTTTCTTAACTAAGACAGTATAGTATATTTGTCACAATTAAGGAACTATTATTGACATACCCTTGTTAACTAAAGCCCATACTTTATTCATAACTGCTCAGTTTTTTCTTAATGTTCTTTTCTTGTTCCTAGACTTCATTCATGATACTATAATACATTTAGTCATCATGTCTCATTGGCCCTTCTTGCTGGTGATACAGATTTATTTTTAAGATCTTAGGTTTTATAGGCAAGTTCTACACTAAAAACATTAAGATTATTTGTGTTCTCCCTTCTATGCAAACTAATTGAAATACATGAAGAAGGTGGTCATTAAATCCCCAAACTGATATATGGATATTCCTAAAAAGTAAGGAAGAAGGATTAATATGATAAAAGCCACTAGCTGTCTTTCCTTTGCAATCTCTCCTCCCACATAGTAAGAGCATTTTCTGAGTTTTAGTATGCACATAGTACCTGGCGAGGGTATGGATTTTCCAACCTCCTTGTAGACCTAGGAGAATGTGACTAAGTTAGGCCAATGTGATATGAAAGGAAATAATGTGGCAGCAATTTTCAGGTCACCTCCTTCAAATCCATGCTTGGATTTCTTCTTTGTTTATGCATTAATGAGGTCACTGTACTCAATATGGATAAAGACACAAATCTAGGAGATAAAAGAGCCACAGGGTGGAAGGGATCTGGGTTTCTTAATAACTTCACAGAGCAGAGCTTATCCCACCCTGCCCTATACAACTGATCTCTGAACCATTTTAAAGAAAGAAGTAAACTTCTATATTATTTAAACTCTTGTAATAGTGGGTCTCTGTTATTATAATTTATTATGTACATAACAAATACAGTCCATAAAAATATGTGGTTATGGCCGGGCACGGTGGCTCACGCCTGTAATCCTAGCACTTTGGGAGGCCGAGGCGGGCGGATTGCTCAAGGTCAGGAGTTCGAAACCAGCCTGAGCGAGACCCCGTCTCTACCAAAAATAGAAATAAATTAATTGACCAACTAAAAAATATATATACAAAAAATTAGCCGGGCATGGTGGCACATGCCTGTAGTCCTAGCTACTTGGGAGGCTGAGGCAGTAGGATCGCTGAGCCCCCGGAGATTGAGGTTGCTGTGAGCCAGGCTGACGCCACGGCACTCACTCTAGCCTGGGCAACAAAGTGAGACTCTGTCTCAAAAAAAAAAAAAAAAATATGTGGTTAGATATTCAAATATTGAATGAACATATTAAAAAGATAAATGTAAAAGTATTAGTATTAATTTAATTAATCATTAATTTCATTGATCATTAATTATAATTAATATTTATTGATATTAATCAGTATTAATGCCAAGAATAAAATAGTTAATGTTAAGTTATATTAATAGCATCCTTTCTGGAATGCTTAACTGAAGAGCTTTGAAAAATTAATTTTTATGTTGAACCTCATATAGAAATTTTTCTCATATAGAAATATGTGTTAAAGTTTACACTTGAATTACTTGTTGTTTTCCTTCTGGTTAAGCATAAATGAATAAAACACACATTTATTTTGAAATGGAATCCAACACCGCCTTGCTTGTTTGAATGAATTTGGAAGTGCCTACCTCTAAATCATTATTTGCCCTAAAATAAAAGTCATTTTAAGAAAAAAAAGATCTTAAAACAAGACACACTTTTAGAGGAAAAGACCTTCAATACTGGAAGTGTCTGTCTACTCAGCTTTCTGTAATAATAGTCTCCTGTTACTTCATTAAATGTTTAATTTTCACAATATCTTGCAATAGTCAGAAGCACTCAGCCTTGGAACAACAAAAATAAAAATGGATGGAGATTTTTGTGCATAACTATTTGGCAGACTGCATTGAGACTGTGTTGCAGGTGAAGTCATTTTAAAATTTCTTGTTGGTGTAATCTTGGCACTGTCCCTGAGGCTAGCTAATTGGCTGTATAACCCAGGTGTCAGCTAGGGCCTCCCTGATCCTTGGAGAACTAGTTAAACTAAGCTGGAAAATCCAATTCTACAGTCTGTGTAAAGCCTTCCTGACGATCTGCTTGTTTCTGGGGACTTTATAAAATTGAGCCTAATTTGCTTCTATGGCTTCATTTTCCATCTGTCATGTCACCATAAGGGGAATTTCATATCCTTTTCTGGTTTTTAAGGGAAATTCAATTACATTTTGTGAGTTTTATCGTATTTTTAAAAGTGTTGTGAAATTTCAAAGAAATTCTGTAGTGGACTGAAGGCACTGATAGTAGCTCCATCTTCACTTTAACTCTGAGAACATGCGGAGTAACTCAGCTTTTACTAGGTCTCATACCTAATTTTCAAAAAGCATCAAGATTCTCAAAAAAAGAGAAGAATCCTAAAGGTAACCATTCACCTTAGGAAGTAGCTAGAGCCAGATATAATACGCTAACCTCTACTTGTTTAAATATAATTTGAGGAAGCTGCAATGTTAAAAGTTTTGTTGATCAGGATCAGTGACTTTAATGCACAGACGAGCAAAAAAGATATAATAGGTAAATGGAATAGCTAAAGGAGTGTAAATAAGATAGGTAGATAAAAAATAATGACTTACATGCTATTATTATATTCAACAAAAAAAATCTTTCAACTATTCTGGATTCAGTAACTAAAAATCTATTAAGTTTCTTTATGATAACCAGGTGTGTTACTCATTTATTTGTTTATTCAATTCATCTTTATATAAATGCTATTTAATTGTCAAAAAGTGCAACTACTAGTGATTTCACATGGTTCAATATAATAGGTAATCAAAATCTTCTTTCTCTTCTCATTTCTAAATTTATTCTTATACTTCTACTAACATGTACACCACAAAAGTGCAGTGGCCAAAATTCAGGGGAAAATTGGAGATGTACGCATCAAGAAAAGGTAAAATTCAAGACATAAAGTCAAAAGAATTGGCTGTGCACAAAGAGACATGGTGTAGGTAAAATACATGTAGTGATTCTGCTACTTAGGACATCATATTGCATAAATGCTCTGACTAGCTGTCACAATAGTGTCACAGAAAAGCATGATGGGGTCAGGACACACTACCACAAAATATGGCACCTGGACATTTGAAGAAACTTAAGAAACAGGAAGTTCTCTCTCTAACCTTTTACAGCCCTTCTCCTTTGAAGCAAACCATAAAAGAATTCTCTGACCTACCTCTGAAGTAAGGCATAAGATCCTCATGCCAGAAATATCTCTCATACACTGGGGAAAAGAGAATGCCTTTATTTCTGAAGACACAGGGACACAAAGAAGAAGGTAAACAAACAGACGTTACTTAAATCCAACCTCCTACCCAATTTATTACCATTTGGTCATAAGATCATAGCCCTTTTGTCATCCAATAATCCTTCACAAGTATCCAATTCTTCATCAAAGTTAGCATAAAAATACACAGGTTTTCTTGTTTCTTTGGGTCTTCATTTCTGAAGACTCTTGTGTCACCTAAAACTTATATTAAATAAATTTATTGTGCTTTTCTCGTTTATCTATCTTTTGTTATGGGTGTCTTGGCCATGAACCTAGTGATAGGTGAAGAAAAGAAATTTTTACTCCCCTACAATGGAAATGCAGACTGTTCTCTAATATAAAATCGTAAATGTTCCTATGGTGACTCTGCAGAATAGCTAGCCTTCTACTATATTCAGCAGAACCTATTCTAAGTCGTAAACCATTAGCAGCATCCAGAATCTTTTTCAACAAGCAAAGAGCTATCAGTCTTTATCTGTCAACAGAAACATCACGTGTTATGCTCCATAGGCCAAAGAAGAATAACGGTTCTTGTAATCATAGACCAGATACTGTAGCATACAGGTATTATTTATTAGGATCCAAAGAAAGTAAAGTCCTCTCATTTCCTAGGGGGCGTGAAAAATCTGTGCAATTGCATTATACCAGTGTCCCCATTTGAACCTTCATGTCCTGAGGTAAACAAAACAGCCTTTAGCACTATTCAGACTCAAGATTCAGTCTGGAATAGACATCAATACCTGACACCAAAATGGACTTCCAGAGAAATAAAATATCTAATTTCTAAGGGCTCTGTTAGGCAATAGAACTGAAAAAAGAAAAAAACATACAAGAACAGATAGGAAAGTAACAGAAAAATTCAAGAACCAGGGCATAAAGGAGTTGCTTCATAGAGCTCCATTGTGAATTTTTTTCCCCTTTCATTCCGTAGGATGAGTATTCAGCTGAATCTAGGTCTAAGCAGGTACAGGAAATCACCTTGCAATAAATCTATGCTGAACGTCCCAAAGATGAAAAAAATACCCTGTGGCACCTCCTTCAGTTATGCAAATAGAGGCCCTGTAGAGTCCATTTTCCTGAGAGAAGTCTGAAATAAATGTTTCATGTTTGCGCGCTGGCGGAGGAGGCTGCATGAGGAGGCGGCGGCGGCGTGATGACTGTCCTCCACCACAGCCATCGTGAGCACCAAGCAGGTCACTCGCAGTTCGATAAGCCGGGCCAGGACAGCCAGGCCACGTCGGGCGCTCCCCTGGTGCCTTGGGTGGCCCTGGTGCGCCCCAGTCCTTCCGCCAGGGAAACTGAGGCTGGGGCGGAAGGTGTTACTCAGCTGTACGCAATGGGGCTTTTCACGGAATGGCTGTCGCTGCGGCCCAAGCTGTGGCCCAAGCTGTGGCTCCAGCGCGTGTGTCGCGGGTTCTCCTGGCCGAGGACTAGGCTAGGGGCCGCGCAGAGAGTTTGAAGTGCGCCCCCTGTGGACTGGGAGGAAGCGGGTTGCCAGCCAGGGTCTTGCAGGGTGCTGAGGGGCGGGGCGAGGGCTCCTAGGGCTCACAGTTTAACGGGAAAAGGAGATTTGGAGTTGGGTAAAGAGACATCAAGAGGCCGTTTACAAATGTGGATACCACAGAGCTGTGTAAATTGTTAATCGATGGATTACAAGGACTCAAAGAAGCTGGGGCCCTGAAAGCTGCCTTCGCTTCCAGAGAGTTTGAAGCATTCACATGCAACCTGAAGTTGCAGAGAGTTAGCAAGTAATAATTGTTGTGTGGAAAATGAAGGCAGGTAGCATTAAAAACAAACAAACAAACAATAACAACAACAGCAAAAAACCCGACGTGACTTTGCCCAGAAGGAAATGGTTGGAAGGAAAAGAAGAGAAGATTATAACATTCTGGAAAATAGGGAACAAGGGAACTAATATCCCAGCTCCCATTTTCTGAGATTAGAAGTTCAGCTTCAGTCAGCTAGACAAGTGTTGTCTAACCAAGACACAGAGCACAGTGAAACCAGACCGAGATACGGTATAGGGCTGATTGAGGAAAGAAAAAGCAACACAAAAAGCTTAAATGAAAAATATCTGTTCTCTAGGTAGACAATGCTGAATCTTTGTCAGGTCTTTTTATCTTGTCTCATAACCTGTGAGGCGAGTGTAAACTGAGAACGGTGGTCTGTAGTTGCTTTACCTCTGGGTCTTAGCATTTTTGGTGCATCTAAGTCCTTGCTCTCCAGGAAGACTAAACCGTTGAAATTCAACTTCCCTTACAGTGCTTCTCAACTTTGACTGTAAATTAAAATCATCTGAGGAGACTTTTAAACACCCAGTGCCCAGACTGCATTAGAATTTGTGGATATGGGACTCAGCAATCAGTGTTTTTCAAAGTACTCAAGTGATTTCAATGTAAGGAAAGGTTGGAAAGCATCATCTTAACAACAGTCCTGCTCAAAATTCAAAGTGGTTACTAACCACCAGAGGATCTTGTGAAATTTCAGATTCTGATTCAATAAGTTAAAGGTGAGGCCTAAGATTTTGCATTACTGACTGGTTCTCAGATGATACTTTAGTAGGAATGTAGTATAGGACCTGCTGTAAGACCAGTGAACCATGTCTTCTTTAACATCTGTGAGAAGACATGGTTCACTGGACTAGACTCTGATGCTCTATTTCCAAACCAACCTTCAGGTGACAGTATTTGTAATTGACTTATCGAAGGACTTCAAACCTTTGAATCAACCCACTATGGTATGGTGGGATCCCCTTTCCCAGCACATAGTGAATCACTTAATGTCTTATGGCTGCCTGTGAGGACCACTCACCATGTGTTCAATGAGCATCTAAGATCTCTCTCATGCCCTGTTACTGGCACTTCTCCTGCCTCTTTTAGAATGATATAATCAGAAACAGAAAGTTCAAACTTTTGGGGAGACATTTTCATGAAATTGCAAAAAATATTTCATATCTAGTTGACACCAGGGCCACAGTCTCTACCAGAAATCCTGACATTTTGGTCTGCATTCCTTCCTTCCTTGGATATTGATATATATATATATATATATATATATATATATATATATATATGTGTGTGTGTGTGTGTGTGTGTGTGTGTGTAAAAATCCAGTAGTAGGCATTTCAAATACTATTCTGACAATGCCTTTGTTTTAGCTACTTACTGTCTTTGTCACTAGTCAACACTCTCACTACTCACATGTTTTCCTGCTTTGTTACTCTATTCCAGTGAACTAGTGAAGCAACTGATGCAAGATCTGATCTGCTTTGTAAACAGGATGACACCATTAAATGTACCAAAACTTCCTCTTTCTGGGACTCTCAGAAGAAGATCTCTGGCTAGTAATTTAATGAAGGCTCAGATTAATTAACCACTACTTGTTGCTTTCCCTATCAACATCCTTGACCTTAAATTTGCTTCCTATTGCTCTGGGCCAAATGTGTTTCAGATGTGGGGAAAATACTGAAGGCTGAACCAATCAATTTGTTTATCCCTTACTATGATCATCCCAAAACCCAAGAAAAATGAGGCTCTTAAAAGACTGCAGACCATCATATCCACATAAGTCCAGAACAGACCCATTGACTTTTATTAACTGAGTAATATTCTTGTTCTACCCATCAAAAAGATGAATTGTCACTGTTTCCACTTTGTGCATGATTTAAGTCCTATTGAAAAGATTGCTCTTCTGCATTTGCCTGTGTTTCTTAACTGTAATATCATCCTATGTTTAATAGCAATAATAGCTACTTACTTTACAGCCGTAGATCTGTATGCTCTATATTCTCTTGTATACGGTTTATAGTATCTATTTGTATTCATTTGGAAAAATTAGTTGAACAGTTGTGACTCTCAGGTTTTGCAGAAATGCTCTTAATGTTTTGATTTTTTCATAACTTCAAAGGCATTCCATTTCTTCAGGACTCCAATTTTATATAATATGTGGATGATCTTCCATTATACTTTACATATTAAGAATCTTGCAGACTTGATTCTCTATGTTTGCTGACGGCATTACCATACAATGGATGCAGAATCTCTAAAGATAAACTTCAATTTTTTCAGTCCCAAGTGCCTTTTTCAGACCATGGCATCACTTAAAAAATAAAATCTCTTTCTCCTCAAGGATTGGAGAATATTCAAAAGACTTTCCGCAGCCAATTACCAAAGCACAACTTAGTGCATTTCTTGGTCTCATGGGATAATGCAGATACTGGATTTCTAACTGCTCCAAACTAGGAGCCACCTTCTATGATCTGACTTAAGCTTTCATACCTTATTCTTGACAGATGCACTAGGATTGTCTTCTGAAGCTTACATCTGTCTTTTCCAAACCTCACCTCTACCTCATAGACTCCCTTACTATCACCCATTTTTCTCTATGACATGCCTGGGGGCCTCTAACTCTACAGTAGACATTATAGTTCCAAATCTTATGGGTCTTAATCTCTCACATGATCTTGTAATAAAAGCCTATTTGTTTGCTAGTAATGGAAACAGACATAGCAATAGTAGAGTTAACCAAGACTTAATTCTTAGGCTCATTACATATCCTCATGGTCTATCATGTAGTTTAGACTTGTTTTAAAATGAAAACATCTACCACATTTATGCTTCTAAAATGACCTGCTGTAAAAAACTTCTTTCACTTACACATATTTTTATGCATTGATATTACACACTAAACTGCTATTTCACTTCCTTTTCCAAAGAAGGGAAAATCTCATGACTGCCATGTAATTACTCAGGAATTTTCCTTGTCTTACTCTACCTTCCTTTAAACCCTGTGTTCTCTAAAGATTCTTAAATGCTAATGGATAGCCATGCACTTAACTTATAATTTAAATTTAATTACAACTGCAGAATTGATGGAAGCTATTATAGCATTCAACAATAAAGAGTCCAAAGCTGCAACCAACATTTTCAAGAATTTTGAAGGGTATGACACTCTACCGTACTTGCAAACTACCAAATTAACCTGCCACAGTTTCTTGAATGGTAGCAGAAAACAGAACTCTCAGGTCAGTAAAAAGGACAGTTTATTACTCACATCAGCAGCCATAGTTTGCACATCAGCATATTTGTGTTAGTTCCACTTGCCCAAAGTCCCATGGGATTAAAGCAGATGGGATCAGATGAACACTTGCACAATTAATATTTCCATTATAGGAGTAGAACTTTCAATTTAGGGAATCTTATTTTTTTATAAATGGACAGCAAGCATGCTTGTTCTTTATTACAAAAGGAGAGAATCTCTCTTCTTACTACTGTTATTTTCTATATAAACAACTTAGACCAAGTGGCCTAGAACAAATGCCTTAAATGCTTCACTTTTAAGATGTGCAGAGATGCAATAATAATAATAATTCATAAGAAATTGTTAACAAATATTAGAGGTATAAATTTAGAAAACTAGACAAAGTAGGATGGGGGTCATATAGTGAGATTCAGTTTCCCCAGTGACCAAGAAGAACTGTGAAAGACAATGAAAGGCCGAGAATTTTCCATGGTGGTTTTGTAGATCCTTGTCATTGTAACTCTTCCTCTCAAACCCTCTTGTGCATGACTTTGGCCCCTAAATTTCCTCTCACTGCTCTTGTAAAATCCAAATTAACTTTCAACAAAGGCTTCAAATCTCAGTCAATTCTACCCTCTTTGAGAATAAATAATTCTTACTTAACTTATTCCAAAATGAACCGGATTTTGGTGGACTCTCTTTTGCTAAAGCCCCATCAAATATTTTACCTCCTTTTTAAAATTAAGATAGTCTTTTGCAATAGTATCATACCTGATATTTTTAAATAAAGACTTATGGATGCTAACAGTGTACTAGTTGATTTTCTTGCATACCAATTTTATTTATTTACTCAATAAATATTTATTCATTAATTTTATAGATAATTACTAATAACTGCCCGACTTGGTTCCACACACTGAAAATATAAAAATGAATAAAACAATGATTTTCTACACCTCAAGTTCATATACTAGTTGAGAAGATAGACAATATTCAAATAAAATGCCATCTAATATGCAGTAAAGGTGAGGTGCACCCCAGCTACACATTGGAATCACCTGATTAGTTAAAATAATTTCATCTTTTCGGTTACTTTTTATAATTTATTAATTAGGCAAATCTGAGATTAACACTGGAAAATTTTGTCATTTTTTGCAGCTTCTCAGGGTGTTCTGATGATGAAGGTTGAGAAGTATTGAAAAAAGTGCTATGAAGCAAAACCAAGCAGTATAAAGGAGGTAAATATTGGAGTGGATGTGGATGAAGGAAGAAGCATTGGTTTAAGTAGGCAGTCATGGGAAGTCTGAAATTTCAGGAGAATTTGAAAGGCTGTAAAGAAACTAGCCATGCTCATATGTAGGGAGGAACAGTCAAGGCCTAAAGAATACCTAATACAAAGGCTGTAACACAAATGTTGCTAGGAACATTTGAGAAAGAACAAGGAGGGCACATAAGATCATGTGGCTGGATTTGACTGAGAGTGGTAGAAAATAAGTAAGTCACCTACATGTAACCTTAACACTTGTACCCCCATAATATGCTAAAATAAAAAGATAAAAAAAATAAAATTCAAGTGTTCAAAGAAAAAAGAAATAAGTAAGTCACCTGAAATACTATTGCTTAGTTCAGAGCATAGCTTCTGCAGATAGTCTAGCAGGGGTCAAAGCTCAGATTTGTCATTTTCTAGCAACATAATGCTAGGCAAATTATTTAATCTTGTGATTCAGTGTTTCTATAGGTTAGGTGAACATAATAAAACTAACAAGCCCTTTGAGCTTTTGTGAGAATTACATTAGTTAATTCACATCTAGAACTTTAAGGTTTTCTTTATCTATATTCTCAATGAACATTATCTATTATTAATATCTGAGAGCTAGATTTTGAAGGGGCTCCTAGAAGTTGATAAAAAATATATTTTCATGGGACCACTTTTAAGGTTTTATAAATCTGATAACATGAAGATTTTTTTTGATAGGTTTATAGTATCAAGCTTTAAAAACCTTAAAGTTAAGAAAGCCAGTAGAAGTATATCCATTTTAAAAAAGAAAAAATTTTCAAGTAGATTTCATTTATTAGTCAATTTTATAATTAGTAGGTAGGCACAAAAAACTCAGAAGTTAAAGTCATCAAATGGATCATTTTCCAGATAGACAACGTCAATGAAATCAAATAAAAGCTACATATAGTATACTAATATATAATATTGTATATGCATATGTACAATTACATATGTTTATAATTACATAAATACATATATGCACACATACTAAGCCATAGCTAGGCATTCCCAAGAGGGAAAAATGAAAAAATAATAATTTATTAACATTTTCATACATAGCACTGCACTCATTGATAGCCCCCCTTCTGTATTGTTCTCATTAGTCAGATTTAAAAATAGACTTATTCTTGGTGGAGAAAGAGGAGGAATTATTACAAAGAAATTTTAACTGACTTCAAATAAAGATTTTATATGGATCAGCCTGAATGAATTCAACTCTGTAAAGATAATTCATACTGACTCTATTTCAAGGACAGCTATGAGAAAGTCAGTTCACAACACAATGACCTTCTTTCCTGACTTCTTTTTAATCACCCAAAGTCCATACCGTAAATTACAGTTTACTCTTAGTATTTATACATTCTATAAGTTTTGACAAATGTATTAAGATCTGTATGCACTATTATGGCATCATACAGAATAGTGTTACTGCCTGACAGATCCTGGGTGTCTGTCATCCCAGGATCATTCCACCTATGCATCCCTCTCTCTCCTCTAACCACAAGATGACTGAATATTTTACCATCACTACAGTTTTGCCTTTTCTGGAATATACATTAGTTTGAATCATATAGTATATGGATTTTACAGAATGGCTTTCTTTATTTAGTAACATGCATTTAAATTTCCTCCATATTTTCTCATGACTTGATTACTCATTTCTTTTTAATGCTGGATAATATTCTATTTTATAGATGTATCACAGTTTATTTGTCCTGTTACCTAGTGAATGACACATTGGTTGCTTCCTAGTTTTGACACTTACAAATAAAACTTATAAACATCCATGTGCAGGTTTTTGTGTTTTCAACTAATTGGATAAATTCCAGGGAGTGCAATTGCTTGATCATATGGCTGACTAACTTCTAACCTTTATTTGTTCGTAAAACAACCCAAAGGGGCTCTATTACATTACATAATCATAAAACGGATTTACTACAGTACAAGTTTAGAAAAATTGGGGGAAGAAGGCTCTACATCCCTTGTTGGCTATAAGTGAAGAAGTGCCATCAGAAGAAATTTCATTTTGCTTTTGTAAAAAAATAATTTCTACCATTGCCTAATGCAAGAAAGTAGTAGCATTTTCAATTTTAAAAGAAAAAAAAATCATTTGCTGTCTACTGATTAATATAGCAGAGCACTCAGGCAGGTTTCTGAAAATGACTTTCTTATAACTTCTTAGAAGTCTGAAGCATAAGTATCCACAATTCCATACTTATAAATTTCTACCCCATTTAGAAAGATAAAGAAAATTAAATGTCCTTTTAATTTAATTCATAGTAGAAAAGAATCTAAAAATAAACAGGAGGAAAATAGAAATATGAATCATTGTAGTTTTATATAAAGGTTGATAACAAACTTATATATGTGAAAAAAATACCCATGCAAATAATTTCCTAGTTACACTAAAGTAAGCAGCTCACTGAATTCTACTGATAAGTATTGTTCTGATACACTCTAGTCATCTTCATTTTACTCTATGAAATTAGGTTGAAACTATAAGCATTTACCTTTCAGAGTACATCTGGCAGTGTTAATGCTATCTGGGGAGAAACTAGAAGATACTTTAAATATTATAAATATATCATTTAAATATATCATTTTTGCTGATTTTGTTGTTTCCTTCGTTGTTTGGTTTTAAGCCGTATGTTAATAAGTAAAACATAAAACATTTTTTGGGGAAAAAAGTAAGCTGTAAAATTCTCAGCCACTTTAAGGAAATAGATTTGCATATGGGAAAACTTTTGCATTGGCTTGGGAGTTAGATCTGGATTTGATTGATGATTGATCATTGCTGGCTCTGTGACCTCGAAAAAGTAACTTAAGCTACAGGAGTTTAAGTTTATTCATCAATAAGGGTTGTTAGAAAGGTTAAATGAAGTAACATACAGAAAAGCTGGATCTGGTCAAGGTCACTGTTGTCAAGGTCACTGAATATGTCCATGTTGCTAAATCCAATGTTAAGTTTTAGTCATCTTATTTGAAGTATCAGTGACTTTTGACATGCTGCTGCTTCTGAGAAACCTTTTCTTTATTGGATTCTAAGCCCTCAAACTCTTCTTTTCTTCCTACCTAGCAGACCACTACGTCCCAGCCTTCTTTTCTGATGTTATATTTTCCTGATAAAGAATTTCCCAGGGTTTACTCCTTAATCCTCTTTCATTCCCTATCTGCATTCACAGCTCATCCATCTCTGAGTTTAAAAACTATCTCTGTTCTGATGAACCCCAATTTTATATCTCTATCCCTTTCTTAATCTCTAGATTCATACATCCAGCTGCCTTTTAGCCATGCCCACTTTGATGTCTAATAAGTATGTAGCAGATAGCTAAAAATCAATATTGTCAAAACATGAATTACAGATCTGTCTTCGCCAAATATGTTCCACCTTCTGCCTTATCTGTTTCAGTTTTTGGCAACTTCAATATTGCAGTTGTTCAAACCAAAACCTTAGAGCCTTTTCCCCCCCCTCACATATCACATCTAACCCATGAAGAAATCCTGATAGAACCTATTGGCTCTATCTTCAAAATTATCTGGAATCTTACCACTTTTTAGTACCTCCAGTGCTGACCTCAATCCAACCACCATCATTACTCATTTGGATTTCAACATTAACCTCCTAATATATTCCCCTGCTTCTTTTCTGGTCTTTTTTAGTATATTATCAACATAGCAATTAAAATAAGCCTTTAAAAATATGACATAAGATCACTGTACTCCTCTGCTATATATCCTGCAATAGATATCCATTTCCTTCAAAATAAAAAAAAATTACTTTTAATAGCTCGTAAGTCCTTACATAATACTTTCTCCAATTTTTTCCCATTTTTTTCCCCTCTACTACTCTCCCTAATATTTTCACTGCTCCAGCTGTAGCGCCTCCTTGCTGTTTGTCTAAAATGCCAATTCATCTTCCACCTCAGCCTTTGAACTGACTTTTCCTTCTTGCTGGAAGTTCTTTCTTCAGTTACGTGCACCCCTAACTATCTCCACTTATTGAAGTCTTGGCTTACATGTTACTTTCTCAGTGAGACAGGACCTTCACCCACTCCAGATTCTATCCAGCCTGCTTTACGTTTTTCTTTTTACAGCACTTACCTCATAGTATTTAATTTACTCATTATTATAAGTGGCAAAGTCAACCTTTTAAAGGAAGAGTACTGCATTAATAGGATCTGTCATAGTTGTAGAAGGAGATACTTGTTGTCTCTGATTCAGTATATTGTGCCTACTTCACTTTTATCATTATGCAGCTTGTACCTCATAATGTTCTACTCCTTAATTAAGATTAATGGAATTTTCTAAATATAATTTGATCCTCTGTTTTTCTCTTATCCTTTGTTTTCTGATTGGTAATTTATTTAATTTGGAGGTAGCATTAAGTAGGCTATCATTTGATATTTATAATTTGTGAGACCTAGAAAACTGTTGTCTGTGATTTAACCTTAACAGTCTACGTGAGCTTTCCATGATCAGCCTAGTGATTGTGTTTTTCTGCCTGTACTTAGATTTAATTTTAGAATAATCACCTTTAGAATGTAATTCTTGCTGACAAGGCCACAGATAGGATTTCTAAAGCTCTCAGGTATGATACTTGAAACAAACTTTCAGAATCTTAAGTAATATGGATTTGACATGTTTATTAGCTCCTTTGGAAAGCTTAATAAGGAAAATGAGCTTCTATACATCATCATTTAAGGAACAAGATCTCAGTGTTAAGCAGCAATTATTTATGTGGTCACTCCTATATAATGTCATCAGAAAATTTGGTTTTTTTGTTATTTTGGATTTAACACATTAAGATAAAAATGATTATTTTGAAAAGAAAATTAACATGTTAATCAAACTGAGTCTCATCTTCTGTAACCTCCTACTTTTTTTTTTTTTTTTTTTTTTTTTTGAGACAGAGTCTTACTCTGTTGCCCGGGCTAGAATGCCACAGTGTTAGCTTAGCTCACAGCAACCTCAAACTCCTGAGCTCAAGTAATCCTTCTGCCCCAGCCTCGTGAGGAGCTGGGACTACAGGCATGCGCCACCATGCCGGCTAATTTTTTATATATGTATATATATTATTAGTTGGCCAATTAATTTCTTTCTATTTGTAGTAGAGACAGGGTCTCACTCTTGCTCAGGGTGGTTTCAAACTCCTGATCTTGAGCAGTCCTCTCACCTTGGCATTCTAGAGTGCTAGGATTACAGGCGTGAACCACAGCTCTCAGCCTAATTTACTTTATAATTTCATAAGTTATTAAAATAAGAATTATATAATTTAAGATGTGCTATCATCTTAAATAATTGAGCTAGTATTATAATAATTAATGATTATAAGGAATATAATCAGAAGGGTAATAGAGGATCTGACTCCATTTATGACATTCGATTTCTGACGTCTTTTAAGCCTCACCTCTCCATCTTTCCAGAGCTCTCTGCATTACATCTAGGTGAGCAGATAAGAAAGTTAGGGGTACTTCCTTCCTTGGACCATATGCTAAGTTCGAAGCATGAAAGCCCCAGCCCATATATAGGTGGTAATACTCATCCCAGCCCTACTTGCTAAGCACAGTAAAAATAAAGCTAGTCCCCTTGCCGTGATTTCTCAAGCCATTTTAAGACTGCTTGGAAGCCCGCCCTGCTTTCCTCAGAAAGCTTTATCATGTGAGTAGTAAATATTTTTCATATCTTATCGGTGAATGTGTGTGGGGCATCTTGAATCTCAACTAAATTTTGTGTGGACAGATGTAGGAATCCATCCCTTCTTCACAGTGTAACCACAATGAAAGCAAAATACAAAATTGTGAAGTAAAAGAAGAATGGTCTTAACGAATTTTGTATCTAAGCTTTTAAGGTGGTAACAACCACAGAACAGACCAAAACGAATAACAAAAATATGAAAATAATAATTCAAATATCTTAGAACACATATGTATTTATGTAAATGTAATAAACGAGCATCATTTTACTATGGTAAAGGATCACCAGGCTGTAATATTTTAAAAACCTATGCCTACCACTGAATAGCTCTATGACTTTCAGCAAGATACTACATTTGCTGGGAATTGGTTTTTTTGTTTTAAACAAAGGATTGGATTAACACTGACTTTCTTTTCAGTTTTATGATTTAAAGGTAAGTTTCTTTTATTTTCAAGGAGAATACATTAAAACAAAACCTCTTGCAGTACTGACAGTGAAAATACTCCTGGCCATGGATGTTGAAAAACAATGAACTTCTAAAGAATGAGGGTGGTATTTCCTTTAAAAAGGAGAAAGAATTTTGTAGAACATTATCTAGCATACAAAATAATTAGCTTAATCTGTCACTGAACCAGCCTGAGTTGAGTTTATGAGAAATCAGAAAGGACTAAAGGAAATAAGTGAAATAAATAACTTCTGAGCAAGCATTCAGACAAAATTTTAAGAGAAATTCAATTTATAACAAAGGGCTTCAGTTAATCCTAGGAGTCCAATTTCCTGAAAAACTCTAGCAAAGTTAACAAATATTTTGATCAAAAGGCAAGACATTGGAAGAAAAATATAAAGCTTCAAACAAAATTATAACTATTCAACCAGTCACATCTCTTCTCTTTAAAGAACTTTAGACTTACACAATCTGAAGTAAAGAAATATATGTTTAATCAGAGAACTGGAGAAGATCCTCAGAGACTGACTCTCCCTCATGCAGTTCTGTAAAGCCCCCTCAGATCTGCAGAAAAATGTCAGCAAGATTGTGAAAATAAAGCTAGTTATCTAGAAGTACTAACTGTATTTGTAAGAAATTTTACATGACTTTGGCTTATTTAACCTTAACAGTTGCTACATTTAATTTAAAGTCTTTAAAAAATGTGAAAAATAACAAATAACACTTTATTTATTGTCAAATAATACTCTCATGCTCAAAAACATTTTTAAAGGTAAATTTTACAATTACAATCATGCAGCACATAATGGTATTTCGGGGTCAACAGTAGACTGCATATACAGCATTGGTCCTATAAGATTATACTACCATATTTTTACTGTACCTCTTCTATGTTTAGATACAGAAATACATACCATTGTGTTACAATTGACTACACTATTCAGTACAGTAACATGCTAGAGAGGTTTGCAGCCTAGCAACATTAGGCTATATGATACAGCCTATGTGTATAGTAGGCTATACTATGTAGGTTTGTGTAAGTACAATGATGTTTGCACAATGATGAAATTGTCTAACTATGCATTTCTCAGGATGTATTCTATTGTTAATTGTTGCATGACTGTAACAGAGTTAATGACTTTTAGGACATCATTAATGAAAAATGATTTCTAACAAATATAAGTAGAATAGTAGACTCATTCAATCAATAAGTATTAATTGATTAGCTGATACAGGTCCAATATGGTTTTAGGTGATGGATATTAAAAAATAAAATGGTATTTTCTCAGGAAATAGCAAATGAATACACATGAGTCAGGAACAAGCTTTATATGCTCAAAGAAAGAAGAACAACAGTGAGATTAGAGAATAATGAACAAAGGTGAGTGTTGTAGAAAACGAAGTAATTAAGAGAAGGTCTATTCACAATAGCCCAAAACTAAAAACAACCCATATGTCCTTCAAGTGTGAATAGTTACACAAACTGTGGTACCTATATGTTTATTTGCTAAATCTAGCAAACCTACTCCAAGACCAGGCTTACAACAGCTACAGAAGCAAGAATGTTATAGCTTCTTTATTTACAAATTTCAAATCTCAAGTAAATGCATCTAACTAGCAGAAATTTATTTATATCTAGAACCTTCTATGAACATTCATGTCCAGGTTTTTGCATGAGTATAAGTTTTCGCTTATCTAGGATAAATGCCCAGAAGCACAGTTGTTGTCCCACAGCATCATTGCAGGTTTAGTTTTTTTAACAAGTTGCCAAATTGTTACTGAGAGTGACTTGCCCATTTTCCGTTACCATCAGCAACACATGAGAGTTCCCATTTGATCTTGTCGTTAAAAAGAAATAGTCATTGTAATAAGTAGGAAGTGATATTTCATTATGATTTTAGTTTACATTTCCCTAATGGCTAAAGATGCTGAACATCTTCCATGTTCTTATTTGTCATCTTTATGTCCTTCTCAGTGGAATGGCTCTTCCTATCTCTTGCCTGACTTCTATTGAATTGTTTGCTTTATAACTACTGAGTTTTGAGTGGTATTTACACATTGTGGGTATTAATCTAGTGTGAGATACTTGGTTGACTTATCTTTGTATCCTCTTAACAGGGCCTTTCAGAGATCAAAAACTTTTTTGATTAATTTAACAAATATTTAAATTTTTCCTTTATAGACTGTAACTGTTGTCAAATCTAAGAACTTTTGGCCTAGTCCTGGATATTGGAAGTTTTTCACCTATAGTTTTTTCAAATGATTTTACTTTTTTAAAATTTAAATATAAATTTATGATCAATTTTGAGTTAATAATGTTAAAAGGTGTGAGACCTAGGTTGAGGTTATTTGCCTATAGATGTTCCAGCACCATTTCTTGAAAAGCTGTCTTTTTTCCATTGAATTGCTTTTGCAATTTTGTCAAAAATTAGTTGCATATACTTATATTGCTCTATTTTTGTGTGTTTTTATTCTATCCAATTTGTTTATGCATTTCTTCTCTACCAATCTCTCAAAGTCCTGATTATTGTAGCTATATCAGTCTTTAAATGAGTTGACAACTTTTTCCCTCTTTGTTCTTCTTCATCAATAATATTTAACTACCCCATTTTTCCTCGAACAATAAATTTTAGAATAGTTTTATCTATATCTACAAAAAATCTCACTGGTATTTTGATATAGCATGTGTAGCAATTGGAGGAGAATTCACATATTTACTGTGTTCATTCTTCAAATCATACCATCTATGAACAGGGTATGTTTTTACATTTATTTAGATTTTCTTTAATTTCTTTCTTTATTTTTAGCATACTAATCCTGTACATGTTTTGATAGAATTACACTTGAAGAAATAATTTTCTTTTAGTGAATGTAAATGGTATATTTTCAATTTTGATGTTCATGTGTTATTTCTTAGCATATAGAAATAGAATTTTTCAGTTTTTAAATTTTTCAATTTTTTTTAAAGTTTATTTTTTTCTCCTGTGACCTTCCTGAATTAACTTATTAGTAATAGGGTTTTTTTTTATTTTATAGATTTCTTAGGATTTTCTATGTAGATATATGAAATCTGTAAGTAAAGATGGCTTATTGCAATGAATTTGCAGTAGTATGTTGCATAAAAGTACTGAAAGCAAACATTCTTACTTCATGTGCAGTCTTAGGGGGAATGTATTCTATCTTTCACCATTAAGTATAATGCTGGCTGTAGAATTTTTGTATATGCTCTTTGTCAAGTTGCAGAAGTTCCTGTGTATTCCTTTTTTTTTTTTTTAATTTTTATTTTTTCCTTCATAAGTGGTTGTCAAATTCTGTCAAATTCTTTTTCTGGATCAATTGATATAACCATATAATTTTTCTTATTTAGCCTATAAATATAGTAAATTACATAGATTTATTTACACATATTGAATCAACCTTCCATCCATGATATAATATATTATTAAAATGTTTTGCTTCTATATTCATGGTATCTAGTGGCCTGGGCTTATTTTCTCTAGTACTGTCTTTGGTTGTGGTATCAGAGAAATATTAGCTTCATTAAATACATGAAATCGTGCTCTCTTTTCTATTTTTTGAAAAATATTTTGGACAATCGATATCAATTTTTCTCTAATAATTAGGTAAAATTCTCCAATGGGCTTAGAAATTTCTTTTGGGGGATATGTTTACTTATGAATCAATTTCCTAAAAGTTACAGAGCTATTAAAATTATCTGTTTTATGTGAATAAGTTGTGGTTATTTATGTTTCTTGAGAAACTGGCACATTTTGTCTAGGTTGTCAAATTTATGTAGGTAAAGTTGCTTATAGTGTTGTCTTATTAGGCTTTTATGTCTACAGGATCTGTGGTGGTACACTCTTTTTCATTTGACATTAGTACTTTCTCTTTCTTTATTAATCTCACTAGATAATTGTCAATTTTATTTGTTGATTATTTTTTTATTGATTGTTTTCAGTTTTGTTAATTTTTGCTTTTAACATTGTCATTTCCTTCTTGCTCTGTAATATCCAGCTTTTCTTTTTCTGGGATGCTGATGTGAAAACTTGGATTATTGATTTGAAAGTTTCTAATTTTTTAATGTATGCATTTAGTGCTGAAAATTTTCCTCTTCAGACTTTTTGGCTATTTATAATAAGTTTTGTAATACTTTTTGTATTTTTATTTAGTCTTCAGTTCTTAGGAATTTACCTATCATCATAGGTGTGGATTTCTTTGGGGTTTATTTTGTTTTAAGATTCACTCACCTCCTTGAAATCTGTAAGTTTGTCTTCTGCAAAATATGGAAAATTTTCAGCTATTATTCATTCAAACATTTTTTATGTCTGCTTTTCTTCTGGGACTCCAATTACATTAGAAACAAATTACAAATATAGGGGCTCAACTAATACCATTGTAAAAACACAGGTGTTTATTAAATGTTCTTGTGTTTATAACTGTTTCTCTAATGCTCAAATATGATGTCTATGAACAGCTGAATGAAATTAGAACTGCTTACAGAAAGATGCCAGAGGAAAAACAAAAATCACACAAATAAACAATAAAAAACCAAAACAACAAGTTAGAGTCAACTTGTTATGAATAGCAGAGATTGTAGACATTTTCTTCCTAAAGAAGTGACTGTTTACTATTTTCTTAAGAATCCTAAAAGGTAGGCCAGGCGCGGTGGCTCACGCCTGTAATCCTAGCTCTCTGGGAGGCCGAGGCGGGCGGATTGCTCAAGGTCAGGAGTTCAAAACCAGCCTGAGCAAGAGCGAGACCCCGTCTCTACTATAAATAGAAAGAAATTAATTGGCCAACTGATATGTATATAAAAAATTAGCCGGGCATGGTGGCGCATGCCTGTAGTCCCAGCTACTCGGGAGGCTGAGGCAGAAGGATCGCTCAAGCCCAGGAGTTTGAGGTTGCTGTGAGCTAGGCTGACGCCACGGCTCTCACTCTAGCCTGGACAACAAAGCGAGACTCTGTCTCAAAAAAAAAAAAAAAAAAAAAGAATCCTAAAAGGTAACTCAGAAGGTTTTTACCTTCTACAGTGATTTTTGCTGACCTCCAGCTTTGGCCAAAGTAGAAAACATTTTATGTTGTCAGTATTTTCTGATACTAATTTAAATCATTTCAAATAGCAATGCAGTATATCATTATCATTTACTTGGAAAGTTTAAAAGTTATTCCAGGACAACAAAGTGCTTTTATATTTTAAGTTAGAATCTAAAAGTACAGTAACTAATAAAATAAGCCCACCTCAACTGTTAATTCAGTAGATTTTTTTGGTAAGCTGTTCAACATTTAAGAAATAAATAGATGGATATGTAAATTGCATGGATATGCAATAGATAGATATGTAAATTTCCTAGAGGAAAAAAAAATCCAGAATGATAAACAAAGAAAGAATCTCTTTTAAAAAGCATCTATTTTATTACCTTAAAAATCAATAAATAGGCAAAGAAAGTAAACAGAAACTTTTCAAAAGCAGACATAATAGCCAGCAAACATATTTAAAAATTGCTCAGCATCTCTAATCATTAGAGAAATGCAAATCAAAACCACAGTGAGATATCACCTAACCTCAGTGAGATTGACCTCTATCAAAAAATCCCAAAACAACAAATGCTGGCAAGGATGTGGAGAGGCAGGAACACTCTTATACTGCTGGTGGGACTGCAAATTGGTGCAACCTTTGTGAAAAAGAATTTAGAGATACCTCAAAGAGCTAAAAATAGAAATACCATTGGATCCAGCAATAGCACTATAAGGCATCTACACAAAAGAGCAAAAGTCATTCTATAATAAAGACATCTGCACCTGAATGTTTATGGCAGCACAATTCGCTATTGCAAGGATGTGGAAACAACAAGTGTCTGTCGATTCATGAGAGGATTATTAACATTTGGTATATGTATACAATGGAATATTACTCAATTATAAGAAATGACAGTGATCTAGCACCTCTTATATTTTCCTGGATAGAACTGGAGCCTATTATACAAGGTGAGGTATCACAAGATAGGAAGAATAGGCTTCACGTGTACTCGCCATCAAATTGGCACTGATTTATCAACACTATGGAGCTCATACGGTAGTAATATTCTCTAGGGATTAGGGGGTTGGGGGGTGTAAACTCACAACTAATGGACGCCGTGAGCATTGTAGAGGGGAAGGGCATGCCTCTAATCCTCACTTGGACGAGGCAAAGACATAAAATGTAACCAAAACGTTTGTACCCTCATAATATGCTGAAATGAAAAAGAAGAAAAAAAAATTCTCCATTTTAAATTATTTTGAAACAAGAGCTTATATTTAAATAATTATGGCCATAAAGTAAATAATATTATAAGAATCATGCACTTAGAATAAGTTCCCATTTTTATAGAATCGTCTATGTAAAATTATTTTTCTGTACAAAAATTTCAAAGAATAATTCTAATTATATAATATTTAGAATTCAACACATAGTTGTGTTCTATGAAAAATCTGAATCAAGTAAGTTTTTATCCATTTTAAATATCAATGTTCCAATTATCATGTTAATTTATTCTAATAAAACATGAAATAGTTTAAAATTATGACATTTTTCTCAGTCATAAAGCCTACATTTAAAATATATTTAAAAATTATTCTACCAGAGAATCTACAAATAAACAGAATTTCTGTTGTGGAATTATTGGGATATTTCTGTCATAGAAATTATTAAACAAGACAAGATTTGAAATTTTCAATTTTTTTATTCATAGCCCAAGTCATTAGACTCTATAGCATGTTATTTTTTTCCTGTGACTTGATGCGTAATATAGTTTTCATGATGATTTCAAAAAATTTCTAAGTATTTGTTAATATGTGAAAAATTTCTGAATCACCATTAGTTGATTAAATCTGCATTTCAACAACATATATATTTTGAAGTAAATGCAACTGTTTAAAATATTGATTCCATTTACTCCTTTGTGTAATTACTTGTGGAATTAATATATTCTCAAACATCAGTATAAAAATAATAAGAACTTTCTGCTTTTAGTCAATAGAGAAAATCCAGTACCAGACTATCCTTTCTGCAATGTTAAAGATAAAACAGGAAAATTAAATGAAATGCCGATTTCCAATGCTAAACTAGAGGCAGACACAGCACATACTGTGAACACTCAGGGAAGAGAAAGACATGGGACAAGCTACATAATAATTCCAACTTTCTGCTTGGCAGTACTTTCCAGATGAGGGCACAGAGAGAGGGCCCTCCAGTAGAGCATAGAAGTGGCTAGGCAAGTTGGGGAGATAGGGATTCAGTTCCATGCTGCTCTTAAAGGGGTTGAAATTTGAGGATGCAAGAGAAAAGGAAGCTGTGCAAGGAGCAGGTTTGAAAATATGCATAGTTAAGACAGACTGGGAGAAAATAGTATGAACACATATACTTGACAAAAGGTTTTGCAAAAATTTTGAATTTTGCAATGCTGAAATTTGAAAAAGGGTTTTCAAAAAATGCAACCCATTCAAATCAATAATTAAAAATAAAATTACCAGATTAATAATGGGATGGGCATTATCAAGCATTTCACAAAGGAAGATATGCTAATGGTCCATTATCACATGAAAACCTGGTGACATTTTTAGTCATCAGGGAATTGCAGATTTAAACTAAAATCTACTACAGAGCCATTAGAGTTGATATCATGGAAAACACTGAAAAAATCAATTTGCTGGCAAGGATATATAACAACTTGAACTTTTATACACTCCTGATGGGAATGTGAAATGGTACAACCACTTTGCAAATCTGTCTGGCAATTTTTCATAAATTTAAAAATGTACCTACCCATCACATAACAATTCAAGAAAAATGAATAAAAACCTACAGCTACCTAAAATGTATTCATGAATGCTCATAACAGCAATATTTCTAATCATATCAACCTGGAAACAATTTGAATGTTGATCCTCATGAGAATCTATAAACAGAATGCAGCATATTGCTACATTGGAAATTCACAGCTATATGAAAGAATGACTGATACATGCAGCAAGATGAATGAACCTCAAAAACATGCCGATTGAAAAAATTCAGATACAAATGACTATATATTGTATTTTTCCATTTAAATGTCATTCTATTAATAATATAGGCAAAATAAATATAATGTGAAAGAAATAACAATAGCTGTTGACTGGCAAGAGAGAGTATTGACATGACAATGTTCTATATCTTGGTAGTTCTGTATCTTGCTAGTCACATGGTTGCATAGTTGCAACAAGGTCTGTAACTATAAATGACTGTATAAAAGAGTAGATCATAAAAAAGTATTTTTTACATACTAAATATATTTTTGAAATGTCAGGATGATGAGTGTGGCTTCTTTTAAACACATTTGTAATCACTAAACATAGCTATTGACAAATGAGTCGATAGCTGAAATGAAAAAACAGTTGTAGTTAAGAAAAATAAGTTTTAACTACTATTATTATAGTTTATTACCTAACAATATCTAAGTTTATAAAAAGCAAAAGCCATTGGTATTGTATCATTCTATATTAAGCAGATATTTTGCTTCTTTTTCTATATTCTAGAGCTGTAAATAAAACTGAACAGCTCATTTCTCATCTTAAAAATAATTTGGATATATGTTCTGCTAATGTGATAAAATCAGATGACGGATTCATCTTAGAAGACAGATTACCTATGGCAAGTATGTGTCTTCCACCTACTTTAGTACCCAACTGGAGATGATTTTGTCACCTAGGGAACATTTTGCACTATCTGGAGGTGTTGTTGTTTGTCTCACTATGGGGAGGATATTTTGCTGTAGGGATAAACTGGACAGAGGCCAGGGATACTGCCAAATGTCCTATAATATACAAGAGAGCATCCACAAAAAATATTATCTGGCCCAAATTATCAATAGTGCCAAGGTTAAGAAACCTTAACTTACTGATAATATGTTTTAGATGAGTGGGTCTTAATTATTCACACAACTCCTCAAAAAATACACACAAACACAAACACACACATTTGCTCAAATATTTAACAATGGTAAGACATCAAATCACACTAAGATAATTAATATCGAATATCTTTTTAAAAAATATATATTAAAATGCATGCCACTTGATATCAAGAGAATAAAGATTTAGAAAACATTGTCAGCATTTCAAACTGGGAAAATTTACAGGTGATTCTCTGTAATGTTTGTCTGAGAAAAATGAGAACTATATTGGTGGTGTAACCCCCCCAAATTGGTAATAGCAGTTGATTATGTAATCCAATAAAGACAGATTTGATCAACTGGTAGAAATTTGGTGGAAACCAGGAATTCTCAGTTTTAGTCCTAATTCTACAACTAGCCAATTGTATGATTCTGTGTCAGTCACAGTTGCTCTGGATTCATTTGCAAAACATGCAAAATAAAAAATATATATATATGAACAAGTGAATATCTAAGTTACACAAAAGTTTTAAAAAGTCTCAGATTGTATTATCTTTCAAAATTATGACTTACATATGTTGTAAAACATTAACATATCGGAATGGAAAATGATTGACATCAAAGAGACAGCTATAGAAGACAATTTGTTGTATATAAAGGACAAGTAGACTCTAAATTGATATTTATTTATCAAGATACCTTTTGTAATACCCACACTTTTAAAATATCTGTGAATATTTGTAATTCCACATAAAAACAAAATGTGATATTTTAATGAATCCAGTCCACTTTGTTTAGCGAGAAATATATTTTTAATTTAATCCAGTTCTTATTTTTTGATGATTTCTCCTCTGTATCTAGAAAATAAATTTATCTCAAAGTATTTGCTAGTCTTCTCAAACGTTGATATATTTTACTAATGTCTACTGTTTGAAGCATAAAAGCCAACATAAATGACTTTGAGCTAAAGAAATTTAACATCTGAATATCTGAAACTGACATAATACGAAAAAGATCTTTTGTAAGAATAAAAAAAATCTGAAAAGATGTCTTTAGTATCAATGTGTAGAGAGAGAGAAAAATAGCTAGTGTTCTATGTGATATCATTTCAAATTACATACACAATAAATACTTGGTATACTGATAAAGTATTGGAAAGGATTATTTGGAAAAAAACTCTTTTGGAAAACAAATATTAAATATTAGTTTATAATATCGTATGTACACAATTTGACTAAATAGTATTCAAATAGGAAAAAGTCCAATTTTTTTTTCCCTCTCAGTATATACACACAAACACACACACACACAAACACATCCCACTTTTAACAGAGACACTTATAAAGGGTTTGTGCCTGGGTATTGAAAAGCTGCAATTATATTTGGAGAGGTAATTTTATCTGAATTATTTCAACAGACAACTAATAAAAGTATTTTTATTATCTAGCACCATATTATTTAGCATTTCTTTATTATCAATTTAAATTTAGGTGAAAATATAATGAGTTGTAGAAGGTATTATGTGTGTCTACAATTTTTAAATCAACAGTGGTAAATCACACCATCTTGGTTTGCTATTAGTAAAATAATCCTATGTCTTATTAAATTGACCAAAAATAACAAAAGGAAGTATTTAGAAATTTTCATAACTATTTTAGAAAAATATAATTCTTCACATATATGTAATATACAGTTGTATAGTAGAAAAATAGATACTAAATTGATACAAAAATTTTCAAGTGTACAGTTTTATCTCATTTTCCATAATTTTAAATGGCATATAATTTCAAAAAATTTTTAAAACTTATTTTAGAGATGAAAATAATTTGCATATAGCTAAGAAATATAAAGTGCTATAGAAGTGCTCAGTCTAGACTTTGGTGTAGAAAGGCTCAAAAATTTTATATATCCCCTCTTTTCTTTGTTTTCTCCCTCTTCTCTTTCCTTCCTTTATCTAAATCTCCTTTTATCTCCAGTTCTTTTTCTTCTTATATTCTTCCTGCTCCTCCTCCTCTATGTTTATCTTTATGTCTCTCTAGTCTTAATCTCTTAAACTCTCTTTCTCTCTCTCTCTCCTTTTCAACTTTGGGGATTCAATTTTCATATTTCATATTTCACTTTCTTCACCCTTGGTAACTCAGAAGTGGTAAAGTATTAATAATTACTTCTTTCTCACATATAATTTTGCAAAAGAGGGAAAATAAAACCTTTCTTCTCCAACTCTACCTGTGTAACCTTTTGCTCCATTTAATCTTGTCCTCTAAATATGCTAAAAGCTAAATAAAATATCTTAAGAAAAAAAATTCTCTGATACACTTTTCCACTTCAACTCTCAAATATTACTGAAAAGCCTATTTATTTTCTCATTTCTTTTGCCTCAACATTCTCCAAAACAAATTTCTTACTACATTATTGAAAAATAATGACAACATATTTTGTTTGAAGTGAAGTATTAATATTTATCAATTAACAGATTGAGATTTGGCCAAAATATAATAAGACTGACCCAGAATGTATGGACTAACTCAGAAGATAGTAAGTCACACATTAATTATAAAAATGAGGTATATGAATCAAATAAATATTAAAGCACATTGACAAAGGTATTAACATTTTTCTGACATGGTGGACTAGTACTTATAGGATTCATCCATTACTCAAGAGAAATATATCATCATATTAACTCATTTAAATTAATGACAACCATTTCAATTTAAAACCCAGGGAATGGTTGACCTTCTTTTCAGGATCAACCCTATGATTTCATAGTAGCTGGTTAAGATTAGTATTAAAATTTAACCTTTCAGATCTACAATTAAATGTAAATTACAGCACTTAAATTTGGTAGCATATAAAGTTTCACCCTGGAAAATGTGTTTCAGCATTTTATTGGAAAATCTATGCCAGTAAATTGTTTGAAGGACAGAGAAATGGTAACCCTGTTTCAGATTTCACGTTAGCCATTTTTCCTTAAACAAATATTCAAAAGTCATATCATATATGAAAAACACAAAATAATCTTTATAAAGTAGCCTATTTCAATAAAATTTTATGTATATGTGTGTATATTATGCATATACATATATAAAATGGGTTCTCAGCAAGATTTGTTGAAATTGAAGTTCAAGTGCTGTTGATGACAGAATTTTAAGATAAATACTGATTATATCTGAGATATTAAATAAGAATAAATCTTAGGGAAACTTGCCTATTGCAGTCAAATCAATATGAGCTTTAATATCTTGTGTGAGAACATACGGTTCATTTTAACTTTTGACCTTAATTCTCTCAGGTTAGAAATCATAGATTCAAATGTAAAATCTGACTTAAAAAAATAAGTAATATTGCTTAAACACATTTCAGTGTGTCTAGATAGTTTATAGTAAATTAAATGACCAAAAAAAACCCCACATGATTATTTTCAAAGTATTAGAAATGGAGCAGTCCCTCAATGAATACTTCTCAATGAATAAAAATGAATGTTAATAAAGTTTAGAATATTAAAGAGAATTCTAGCATTTATTTAATACTTTTCATGTAAAACATACATTTATATTCAATGAAAACCTTAATCCTGGCAATATATATGGCATACTACATTAAAAGGTGCACTTATAATACCAGTTTTCAAATTAGGAGACAGAATAATACTATAAAGTAAAATCATCTTATGAATAATTTCTCAAAAGGGCTGACTTGTTCTTAGGCAGTAAAAACAACTTCTTTCTCTCTATAACAGTTAGAAATCTATGTTGAAAGTGACAAGAAGAAACAATTAAAACTGGTTTGGGCCATTAAATAAATTTATTGTTTCATACTGAAAGTTCTAGATATATTTAACATCATATAACCATTTCTTGAGTAGTTTTAAAGTTGTGACCAGGTAGAGATATCTTTCTTCTACTTTCTTTGGTGTTAATCGCCAAGAGGACTTCAACATTTTCTTGACCAACTTTTGGTTCTATTATAACTTCAAAAGCCCTAGGACTGAGAACAATTGACCCTGACTAACTGGAAAAACATCAGGTTCTCATTCTTAAATTGTGGTCAAGAGGATGTGACATATCTATTGGATTCCCCTTATTGGTTAAACACTCAGGGCCCACCCTGGACACTGGAAGAATTCTCACCCAAATCCACTGGAAGAATCCACCCATGCTGGAAAAGCTAGTCCAACTTGGGGTGTGTGTGTGGGGGGGGGGAGGGAGGAATAGAGAGAGAGAAGAGAAATGGAGTGAATGGATATTCTGGAGAAGCAAGAGCCAATCTGCCAGTCTGCCATCTACCAATGCAAGAGAATTTAGAAAAACAAGCACATGTTTTAATGAGAAAACAGTTTTAGTTACTGGACATAAGATAAATGGCCCACTAAAGTAAAATTTCTGAAAGCTCTGGGATGCTATTCATTTTGTCTCTAAGTTTTATGTTGTTTGTTTTTTGGCAACAGCAAAATCAAAATAAACAGTAGCTGGAAATTTAGTCATTCAAAGGGCAAAATATATATATAAGAATTCTCCAAAAAAAAAAAAAATCACATGTTGCTTCTTATTTTATAGTTGTAGTCCATTTGCAAAAAAGATATGCCACAGTCAAATGATTCAATTATTTGCATATACTAAAGCTATATATTTGATATGATTTCAAAAGTGGAGGGGACAATTATATAATCTGCTAATGAGCAATTTATGTAACCACATGACATTCAGGCACTATTTTAAGACATAAACATAAAAATGCCATGATATTTCACATAAATGTACTCTACCTTGATTGTGGAGTAATAGAAATAAAAACTTTTTATCATTTTTTACAGATTTAGAAGAATAACTCTATATTTCGTATGGAACCAGGGAAGACTCCATATAACTAAAGCAACCTTAAGCAAAAAAGAACAAATTGGGAGGCATTGATCTCCCAGACTTCAAGACATACTACAAGGTTATAATAACCAAAACAAGATGGCACTGGCACAAGAACAGACATATAGACCTTTGGAACAGGACTGAGGACCCAGATATAAAACCATCTTCATATTGTCATCTGATCTTTGATAGAGCAGACAAAAATATGCATGGGGAAAATGAATTCCTGTTCAATAAATGGTGCTGGGAAATTGGATAGCCACATGGCAGAAGTTTGAAACTAGATCTGCACCTCTTACCCCTCACATGATGGATAACAGACTTAAACCTAAGACATGAAACTATAAGAATTCTAGAAGAAAACATTGGGAAAACTCTTACAGATATCAGTATAGGCAAAGAATTTATGAAGAAGACTCCCAAAGCAATGACAACAACAACAAAAATAAATAGATGGGACCTGATCAAATTAAAAAGCTTCTGCACAGCCAAGGAAACTATCATGAGAGAAAATAGACAGAATGGGAGAAAATATTTTCATGCTACACATCCAATAAAAGGCTCATAACTAGAATCTATATAGAATTTATGAAAATTAACAAGAAAAAATCAAACAATCCCATTAAAAAGTGGGCAAAGGACATGAACAGAAACTTTTCAAAAAAAGACAGAATAATGGCAGGCAAATATATAAAAAATTACTCAACATCTCTAAACATTAGGGAAATTCAAATCAAAACCACAATGAGATATCACTTATATCCAGTGGCAATGGCTTTTATCAAAAAGTGCCAAAACAAATACTGGTATGGATTTTGAGAGATGGGAACACTAACATTGCTGGTGGGACTGCAAATTTGTACAACCTCTATGGAAAGTAATATGGACATACCTCAAATAATGAAAAAATAGAACCACCATTTGATCTGGCAATCCCACTATTAGGCATCTACCCAAAGGAAAAAAAAGTCATTTTATAAAAATAAAGTCTGCACTTAAGTGTTTATAGCAGCACAATTCACAATTGCAAAGATGTGGAAACAACCCAAGTGCCCATCAATACATGAGTGATTAACAAAATGTGGTTTATGTATACCATAGAGTACTACTCAACCATAAAATACAATGGTGAACTCGCACCACTTGTGTTATTCTGGATGGAGCTAGAGCCCATTATTCGAAGTGAATTATCACATGAATGGAAAAACAAGCACCACATGTACTCACCATCAAATTAGTACTAACTGAGCAACACTTATGTATACACATAGAAATAATATTCATCTGGTGCCGGGCAGGTGGGAGTGGGGTGGAGAGGATGTGTAAATCCACAACTAATGGGTGCAGAGTGGACTGTCTTGGGGATGAGCACACTTGTAGCTCTGGCTTGGGTGGTGCAAAGGCAATATATGTAACCAAAATGTTTGTACCCCCATAATATTCTGAAATTTAAAAATAAAAATGAAATGCTAAACAACTTCTAGAGAGTTCTGAACAAAACAGAGCACGATTTTCCTCCAATTTACATGGTATTTGTATTTCTGGAGATTTCAGCATATACCAAAATAAAACAGTATTAAAAATAAGTTAACCCTCACTGGAATTCAAGTTTTACTAGTAGTTGCTCTGAAATAAAATACAAGCAGTGTATGCAATATTGTTAGTGCTTTATATAGCAGAAATGAAAAGCCAAGCACTCTCAGTTATATTTTGAAGCTATTGAATATTAAAATAAGAAAATCAAATGCAATGCATGGTCGAGTGGTAACTGAGACACTTTGGAATCCCAATTTCACATTTATAGTCAATTTATCTCTTTATCCTTCTGAAGTAGATAAATTGAATATTATAGTTAATAGTAGGATAGTGGTTTTGAATAAAGCCAAGCATCTGCCTACTCAGCAATGATACATATTCCAGTGTGCCTTCTTCCATAGATCCTACTGTATATTCTTTAAGTGGAAAAATTCAAAAGCAGAAACAAATGTCAAATTTGCCAGAGTTTTTCTTCTCAGTTGCTTTATATGGCAGAGAAAAATTTCTATTGTAGCTCAAATACAGAAGAGATGCACTTTGATTCTATGGGAAATGTACATTTAAGTACCCAGGAATGGTTGAATATTTTTTCAAGTGGCAGAACAATACAGTTGACTAATTTTTCCTTCACAAATTTTGAGCACATAAATATTCCCCAAATTAAAAAATGATAAAGAGGTGGAGAAGCAAGAGCTAAGTATTCTACTAGCTGACTTTAAATATGAAAGGATTAAAAGCTTAGCCTCTTGTCCATATAATTATTATTACTAATAAATGTTAATGATTTAAACTGCATAAGAATGTGGATAACAGTCAATTAACTCTTTCCAATTTGTTGGATTAGGTAGCAGTTTAGTAAACAGGTAAAATATATTGTCAAGCCTTCAAAAAGATAATACTCTACTGTTTTAAATTTATGCTGAGATAGGCAGATGTAAAAATTTAATGGTGAACCACAAAACCTACTGTTTCACATGACAATGTAGTCAAATAGTTTGAAGAAAAAATAAAACTTTTATTTTTGCTGACTAACATTATTTTCTATAATATTGCAATTTCTGATGAAAGTTAAGTAACTTATTTTTCTTTGAGGGTCTTACTCTGTTGCCCAGGGTAGAGTGCTGTGGTGTCATCAGAGCTCACTACATCCTCAAACTACCGGGCTCAAGCTCTCATCCTGCCTCAGCCTCCCAAATAGCTGGGACTACAAGTCCTATGCCTAGTTGTTTTTGTTTTTTGTTTTTTTTTATTATTTCTTTCTTTGTAGTGATGGGGTCTTGCTCTTGCTCATATAAATCTTAAACTCCTGGGATCAAGCAGTCTTTTTGCCTTGGTTTCCCAAAGTGCTAGGATTATAGGCATGAGCCACAGAGCTTAATCTTAAGTGACATTTATTAATTTCCTATTTCTTTTACAATGATATTGTTGAGAACTGATAATATGAAGATGACAGCTACAATTCTTATTCTAAAATCCTAAGATCTTAGGATTTAGTAGGAATGACACACATTAATAGATGAGCATAATTCCAGGTCATAAGGATAAAGAAATGATTTAGAAAGGATGTGTTTTCTTATCAACAAGAATGAAAGGTGAATTAGGGAAGAATTATTGACTGAGACAGATTTTGAGGCATATATGGGATTTCACTATGTGGGTGAGAAAGGAGTACATAAGGGATGAGGTTGTAATAAAGTCATTCCAGCAAGACAAGTACACAGAGGTGTGGTTGTCTTAGGTGTTGTTGGAATTTTAAATATAAATCCCTTTTCTGAAAAACCTCAATAACAGGTGCCAAAATTTAGATCTTTTTAAAAAGCAATATATATTGTATATTCAATAATATATAACCTGTCACTGAGGTCTGAAGCTGCATCTCATAATCAAACACATTAAGATTTTTACAGTGAAACATAAATAATTACCTTAAGTGGGTAAATACAGTCAAAATAAGCCTAAAAGGTCTGTATAGGTTTGGCACTTTATAAATTACAAAAAAACAAACAAAAAAAAATCAAAAAATTTTGCTTACATTTTCCTTTTTTTAAATTTTGAAATTGTGAATAAACGAGGGACAGTAGACCTATAATTATTCAATTCATTTTTAATTGGTGTGTAATTTATAACAACAAAAAGAGAAAATGATGGCAGATAAATTGGAGAGTATAGCAGAAGCTAGAGGTCATACAGTCATGAAACTTAGAGCCAAAGTGTGAAAATGAATGAGATTACACTCAAGTCCATCTTCCTTAATTGATAACACTGGTCTTATTCGGAGGACAATCAGAAAGCTAGAAACATCTTTAAGGGACTTTTGGAAACAATTCCAATGACAGACAATGAGAACTTAAACTGCAACAGAGAAGATAAGTTCAAGAAAATAGGAAGCGTTAGTTACTTTAATTAGATATTTAAATAAAAATGCACATTTGCCTGATGAAAGCAGTTAGCACTTGAATGGAAAAAAATAACAGTAATATTTTAACCTGAATTCAAGGACTATAAAATAAAAGAAGATAGCACAGGGCCCTCTAATTATGTGTATAACACACAGTATTTCTATAAATTTTGACTTGGTTAAGGTTATAGCTATACACTCTCCCTCCCACCAGTATGATTTCTATATTTCGATGCAAGTATTTAACTTTGTGCTTATAAAAGCACATCTAATAATCAAAATACGAATGATTTTTTAAAAATAAAAAAGAAGGTTAAACCCCTGAGAGCAAATTATGATGATTTTTTTTAACACTTTACTTTGAAAGTTAACATTATATTCAAGTTGTATAATTTAACTAATCTATTTTATCTGGTTACCCACATATGTGGCTTACATACATAAAATATCTCCATTAGTGAAAACAATTAATCTGGATAAATGGGAGTAAGATTGAACACCTACACAAAGAGTCAATCCTAAACTGCCCAGGTTGCACCTTGCCCAGAGGTGTCCCCCAAGATTACCCAAGTGGGAGGCTACAATCCACCTACTCTTTGTTTATTAAGCTGCACTCCTTGACTTGGGACTGGCAGAAGGGCTGCCTCTTTTTTTTTTTTTTTTTTTTTTTTTTTTAATAGTATACAGCTACATTTCTTGCTGAAGTTTGAGATACATTCTCTGCATAGACATTCAAATAAGTTTAAAGACCACTAGGAGTTAAACTGAAGTTCTTAAAGTGAAGGATATTTTCATAGTACTTAAGTATATTTTTAAAATAAATTCATATTTCAGGCTGTTAGAAGTTACTTAAAAATTAAAATTTATACCTGTGAGAAAGACTTTAAAGTTTTTCTTTAATATGTAATATTATTTTTAATAACTATGAAAACTTTGTAGACTTCAATGTTTCGAATTTATAATCATTATTAGGGAAGGAGGACTGTAATTCTTCTACTCAGAAGAAGGTTTTTAAGGATTCCTTCAAAGGCATCTCAGTACTAGTAGCCAGTGGTGAACTTGTGCTAAACCCCCCTTCACATTTTTATCGTAATAGGCTTAATGGTATCAAGGACTACTCTTTTCTCATTTATCTTCCACATAACCAGTTTCATGTAGTAAAAAGAGTATCAGCATCATGGTCATTGGTTCTTGATGTTCAAGAAGGTGAACATCTAGGATTGAACTATGGCTCTGCCACTTCATAGCCTAAGTGTTACCTCAGGCAATATGCTCCTATCCACCTATCGTGAAGACAAGACATGTTCTGCTTAAACAAGTCAGCTGAGAAACTGCTTCAGTTATGGACTTAAGCCAGAAGTTGTCAAATCCTTAAGGGAGGGAAACGCATTTAAACATTTTCAAATGTTTTCTCATTAAAAACATTTAAGCCAAGTTCTGAAAATGACTAAATCTATAGCTCAGTTTGTACACACGGAGTGAGAAATCACAATATAAAATCTCATTAAGTGGGTAATTCCTATATAATTTTCTAACTATATAGCCTAATTTTATTTTTTATTAAATTTTGGAATATTATGGGAGTACAAACGTTTTGGTTACATAAATTGCTTTTGTACCCTTTGAGTAAAAGTTACAAGTGTGCCCATCCCCCAGATAGTGTGCATTGTACCCATTAGGTGTGAATATACCCATCCCCACCTCCCCCCTCCCATCTGCTTGATTTCCAATGAGTATTATTTCCAGATGCTCACATAGGTGTGATCGATTAGTTCTAATTTAATGGTGAGCACTTATGGTTTTTGTTTTTCCATTCTTGTGATACTTGACTTAGAACAATGGTCTCCAGTTCCATCTGGGTTAATATGAGAAGTATTAGTTCACTGTTTGTCTTTTTTATGGTACACAGCCAAATTTCTGGCTGAAGTTTGAAATACATTATTTGTATACACATGCAGATAAGTTTAAAGACCACTAGGAGTTAAACTAAAGTTGTTAAAGTTAAGGACATTTTCATAGTACTTAAGTATATTTTTAAAATAAATTCATATTTCAGACTGTTAGAAGTTACTTAAAAATTAAAATTTATACCTATGAGAAAGACTTTAAAATTTTTCTTTAATATGTAATATTATTTTTAATAACTATGAAAACTTTGTAGACATCAATGTTTCAAATTATCCAGAAATCCTCTAGAGAAAAGATAGGTGGATAGATATAAATATATTTCATATTACAGTGAGAAAAATGTAGTATTAGTCAATATAAATGAACTTTTAACACATTGACTGCCATACTAGAAAAAAATTTTTCTAGTAATTTTTAGTAATTTCTAGTAATTTTTTCTGGGCCATGGTGTTTTATTAAAACAAAACAATCCTTTCTAATCTGTTATTTTTTATTGTTTTCTGTGCTTAAGTTATATGTAACACAATCCACGTTTTTATAATTAAATTGCCAATATTAATTGTAACTATAAGAATATCAACAAGTACACTAGGAAGTAGGCAACACTCAGGAACCTCACAGATAGGGCTATAGACCAAGCTGAGGAAAGCACTTAGTGGTTAATTATGTGGGGTCATTAAAGGGAACATACATTTTTCCTCCCATGTGAATATGTAAATTAAAGTGTGCATGTTTAAGAATTGCTAGAATACTACTATCTTCTTTCTACCTCTGATCAATTCTCCTTCAGTCGGTGTAAATAAATCATTGTGAGATGTTATCGACAGCTGCTTTGCTTCCTTTACCCATTAGTACCATGGCAGGAGTGGTTCTCAGATTGCAAAATGAGGGAATTCACGACCTTAACACGCTTAAGAGTTAAATTTGGCTTATTGTGATAGTGACAGCCTCCTGCTATAAATCAACTGTTCTCAATTCTTACAGGAGGGCAAGACTGCTCCAGGAAGTACACTGGGAGAGATGGTATGTAAATCTATAGTTAGATATAAAAGTATAGATACCATGCTATTCCAAAGAGGGTTTCAGGAGGCTTACAATGAAATGGCCCAGCACAATAAATGGTGAATAAAAATGATAAATAAGGGAGACATTTAGAATGTATGACTAAATGTTAATAGTAATTACTTTAGTGGATTATGATTATAGATTGTCTATTTTTCATTTATTTTTCTTTGTTTCAGAATATAATGTCATTAATTTTTGCATTCTACAATTTATTCTGTTTTTGATTATTGAGAACAAGTGTTATTTTGACCAAAAATTTAGGAAATTGATGCCTCTCTCATCCTCCTCTCTAAAAAGGATAAAAAGGAGAAAAAGTAGAAAATGATTTAGGAAATTGGGTAGGAGAATGGGTGAAATTAAATAAATACTAAATTTCTAAGTTTCACGTACTGTTCTAAGAGAGTGATCACTGATTTGTCTCTGAGCTTTCTGGCAACCAATGCAAAAAAAAAAGTAGTCATAATAAGTTATACATAATTAATAATGAAAATATCATTGATCAGGAAAAAAAAACTATTTTAGGCCTCATTTAGGAGCAAGGAAAAATATTTCTTGACAAGGTCCTCAAAGTATGTGTTGTAAGAAATATATTTTTTAGCCCCTCCCCCTTTGGTTGTTGTTATAACTATTGGGGCTTCTTTCTTAAGAGCTTCTTTACATGGAGCTATCCCAAGGATGCCAGTCTTGCCAACTTTCTGAGGAATGGGTAGTATAGTTAGTATGTTTATAGAAATAAACAGGCAGTGGTTCTTAAATAATTTTTTTGTAAAACCAGCTTTTGATATTTATTTTGCAGTGAAGATCAGATAGAATTGATTTCTGACAAGGGTCTGAAATAAACATATTTTTCACTAAGGCTCCATCCATATAATCCAACAGTTAAGAAGGCTATAGCTAGGGCTGAATCACCTAGAGGAGTCCAAGGAGGACCTGCATATAGGAGAAAAAATGACTTTGGGAAACCTGTGAAGAGAACAAGTGTTTTCTCAGAAATAAAGAGGTCCATTTCATGCATATAGTAATGGCTGATGAAGGATCTACACTCCAATCCATGTGCACAAACAAATAATTTGTATCTGGGAAATGCATTTAGGGATAATGATACTTAAGGTGAGCGTTGAGGCCAAAATATTCCAATGAAGCATTCAAGACATATCTACTTTACGAAGTTCCTATCCTGTTGAAACTTCTGTGAAATTTAAGAAAATATATACCCCTAAATATTAATGAGATTCATTGCAACGTAGAGTTATTAAATAAGCTGGTTCAACACTGGATGGTATTACATGTAATGATGTGGTCTCTGGAATAGCTAAAGTGATCACGGCCAGTTTTCTCTGAGCTGCTTTCTTTTGGGTAAACCATAAGAAACTACTGATTGTTGACCCTTTCAAATGGCAATTATATGTGGCTTAAGCTAATAATTCAGGACAACAAATGCTTTTTTTCTTTTCTCATGGGAGAATCTGTCTTTATTCTTTAAATCAGGAGTTAGAATCCAGAAGTTAACTATACCTATGTGCAGACATGAAATTGATTCTCTTATTATGGAAGTAGAATTGGCTTTACTTATTGCCACTCTGACACCTTTTCCTCTGTTTCCCATAGTTGGAATCTTTGTATGGGAATCGCTGTGATTATGGACATGATGATAGTGGCCTTATTCCAGAGGCAGAGTTTATAAACTAAGCTAAGTCGGTAGGCACTGGCTACAGGGATTCAGCTGGTTCAGAAGTGGATATGTGACAAAGGTGGGCTAAGCAGAGGGTGATTGATGACTACTGAAAATGCTATACATATGGATTTGGAAACATACAGGACATTGAGAGTGGAGAGGTTAGAATGAGATCACAAGGGAAGCCTGCCTCAAAATGAAGCCATGACCGGTGAAGTCAAAGCTGAGAAGTGGTAATATCACTAAGCCCTTGGGTCAATCCTTGCCTGAAGCCTGAAGAGCAATTCTAGACTTTCAGGTCCCTAAGAAAATAAGCTAATTTTATTGTTTATGACAATTTGAGTTGCCTTTTTTTGTTACTTCACTATAAGGCATCTTGACACATATAGGAAGGTAGCCATCGAGTCATTAAATATGATAGGGTATGTATATAGAAAATCATTATAACTATTATACATAAAATTATACAAAATTTTGGTAAATTTTTTATACTCTATAACCACATTTATATTCAAAATCATATATATATAATATATATATTTTTTCTAGAATGGGTACTTAGTAATTTTAACCATTTTATGTATAACTGGTGGTGATGAGTGCTCAATTTGTGTTTCTGATCTGATATGTGAATACTAATTCTTTGGGATTCTCCTAATGTGGCAGCTGTAAGCAGATGTAAGACAGAAGTAAAGAGCAGGCCAGGGTGAGGGGGAAAGAATATCACTGGTATTACACATTTTAAAGATTCATAACTTCTCAGTTACTTTATAAGGGTAAACCCTCCTCATTTTTAATGACCCCAAAGTCATTCCAGCCGTTGATTATATTCCAAGACAGAAGTGTCTCCACTGCCAATTTCTCTAATTTTGATATATGAATCTCAACGTTCAAACAAACTAAATAACAGCTGATTATATCTGACAGGCTTTCAGAGGGTCTGGGGTCAGAGATAAAAGCTTTTGAAGTGAAAAATAGATATAATCATTAAAGAAGCAGCACCTAATAGCATGATTCAATTTGATCTAAACAGAAAAAAAAAGAAAAAACTGAATACTGAGTGACAGAAGCCAGAAGCTGTCAGAGGCACTGCACTGAGTCTATCTCTATGACAGCATTTATAATCTCAACGGTTTGAGGGGAAAACTTTATGTGTGAATGTGTGTATGTGTGTGTGTGTGTGTTTGTGTGTGTGTGTATGTGTGTGTGCGTATATACGTGTGCATGCATATAAGAGAAAGAGAGGTCTTAGAGTGTTTTGCTCTTGATGAAGCAATTTTTAAAATATTACCTTATTTGGGCCTTGCAACAAACCTACACAGTGTAGGGGGCAGTTATTCTCATTTTAAAAATGATGAAAGGGAGGCTGCTGTCCTCAGTAGCTAAATGATTTTAGCACAAATAGTTAGTAAATGGTGGCCTCAGGATTATATTTCAGATCTTCTGTCTACAAAAGTTCTTAGAAGTTTTTTACTACTTCACAGTATAATGTTATACTCATAAATAAAATTAAATCCAAAAAGATGCTAATATAATTTCAAATTGAAATCTTGTTGAATATTTTGTCACAACCTAGTCTAATAAGTTCCAATTTTATTATATAGATCTAATATATCTTTACCCTTTTTCAAAAGACAGTTGGTTTTTCTTTTCTCTTTCAATGAATTTATCAGATTATATTTATTAAGCTGAAAAATAAATATATGATATCATTTGCCTAAAATCATCTTCTGTATTTCTGAACATTCTCATAAAATACTTAAAAATTCTTTTTAATGTCTGTGGGCATCTTTAAAGCTACTTTGAATCTCCATCTACCCTTTCAATTCCCACATGGAAAAAAGGAAAGCCAAATGAGGGTTTTTCTTGTCTCCCTTGCAGTGAGGAATGACCATGTGATCCACTTCTGGACCACAAAATGTCAGTGGAAAAAACCTGTGCTTCTGGGTAAGTTTGACTTTCCCACAATAAGGGGAAAAACTTTGGCGCAACCTTCCTCTTTTTCTCACTTTAGATTTGGACACAATGACTGGAAAGGCAGCAGAAATCTTACCACCAAAAGAAAAGATGAAGGCAATCAGAGATGGTAGCCCTGACATACCTGTGCTGCTGAAAACATGCTAGCAACTGCCAAACGCTGGATTTGTCTTGGTGGGAGTGTAGGGAGAGACCAGGGGGATATTGTAGGTTTTGCCGTTACTTACATTCATTCAAATCTGAAATATACAGATAATGCTGTTTTGTTCCCCCAAACGCTCAGTACTGGGAAAAGAATACTGTATGTCACAACTTAGAAGAGTAAATATAAACAGCATCACCAGGCAAATACAAACATGCATCATTCTTGCCTTAAGGCAATGGACATCCCTTAATCAAAGAATAAATGGTGTCCTCGCTATCATGCTAACATCTTTCTGGGGCTCCCTATATCTATAGGATTAAGCATTAATATATGTACTTATATTCCTTTTAAGCACCTTGTTGATACAGACTTACTTTTCAGACTAACACTACATGTTCTTGCCAAGTGACTATTTGCTGCATAAGGAATGCGTTTTCCCGATTGCCACCTTCTTTCCCTACTTATGCTCTTCCATCTAGCAGTAATGCTTCCTCATTATTTTCTCTTCTGTAGCAATATGTATTGAAGTATAACTATAATTTTTCAAGCTTATCTGCAAAAATATCTCTTATATGAAGCCATGCCTGATACCCATAACCAAAATCATTTTCCTTTTCAAGGCCAATCATCATTGGCCCTGAAAAAAAAAAAAAAAGACACCTGCACTTGAATGTTTATAGCAGCACAATTCACAACTGCAAAGATGTGGAAACAACCCAAGTGACCATCAATACTTGAGAGGATTACTAAAATGTGGTATATGTATATCAAGGAGTACTATTCAGCTATAAGAAACAATGGTGATATAGCACCTCTTGTATTTTCCTGGATAGAGCTGGAACCCATTCTACTAAGTGAAGTATCCCAGAATGGAAAAATAAGCACCACAGGTACTCACCAACAAATTGATTTCACTGATCAATACCTAAGTGCATATACAGGAATAACATTTATCAGGCGTCGGGCAGATGGGAAGGGGGAGGAGGAGATGGGTATATACATACATAATGAGTGCAATGCACACCGTCTGGGGGATGGACACTCTTGAAGCTGTGACTGGAGGTGGGGAGCAGGCAACATACATAACCTAAATGTTTGTACCCTCATAATATGCTGAAATAAAAAAAATTTTTAAAAAACTTGTTTCTTGGCCGGGTGCTGTGGCTCACGCCTGTAATCCTAGCTCTTAGGAGGCCGAGGCGGGCGGATTGCTCAAGGTCAGGAGTTCAAAACCAGCCTGAGCAAGAGCGAGACCCCGTCTCTACTATAGATAGAAAGAAATTAATTGGCCAACTGATATATATATATAAAAAAATTAGCCGGGCATGGTGGCGCATGCCTGTAGTCCCAGCTACCCGGGAGGCTGAGGCAGAAGGATCACTCGAGCCCAGGAATTTGAGGTTGCTGTGAGCTAGGCTGACGCCATGGCACTCACTCTAGCCTGGACAACAAAGCGAGACTCTGTCTCAAAAAAAAAAAACAAACAAAAAAAAAAACAAAAAAAAAAAACTTGTTTCTTCCCATGGGCCATGAATATCACACATTTTATTATATAGTTCTGTATACCAGCCCCATTCCCTGTCCTCTGCAAAATTTTTGCCATCACTCCTAGTATACCACAAGGCTTATGGAGGGCAGGAAGAGTATGCAATTCATTTTCCTTAGTCATGCAGCACCTAGCACATAGGTAATAGTGGTGTGACAGCTATAGGTACTAGGGTTGAGAGAGTTGAATTCTTTGTAAAAAGTGACGCTCTTCTTCATGCACAACTCTACCTCTACGTACTTTTTAAGAACGATAGTAAGCTAACATGATGTGTTATCTTCTGGAAGCTTAACTTTTAGAGAATTTGATCTTCATGTATAAAAATAGAATTTTTTTTCAAAGTAGAGATTTCCAAAATTACCTCTGCATAATTTTAGCAGGGATTGAAAAACTATAGAACACAAGCCAAATTCAGCTCACTGGGCTGATTTGATAAAGTTTTATTGGAACACAGCCACATTGATTTGTCTGTAAGATCCAAGACTGCTTTTCCACTACAAAGGATGAGTAGAGTAGTTGCTACAGAGACCTATATGGCAAACAAAGCCTGAAATATTTACTCCCTGGCCCTATATAGAAAAACTTTGCAAACCATTTTTATTAGGAAGGTTAAAAAACAATTCAATAGCCAAATAAATTAGAGAGACAAAATATTAACAGTTTTCTTTATGACAGAACTTCTCTAAGCCTTTGATTTTTTTTTTTTTTTTTTTTTTTTTTTTTTTTTTTTTTTTTTTTTTTTGAGACAGAGTCTAGCTTTCTTGCCTAGGCTAGAGTGAGTGCCGTGGCGTCAGCCTAGCTCACAGCAACCTCAAACTCCTGGGCTCAAGCCATCCTCCTGCCTCAGCCTCCCAAGTAGCTGGGACTACAGGCACAAGCCACCATGCCCGGCTGATTTATATATATATATATATATATATATATATATTAGTTGGCCAATTAATTTCTTTCTATTTTTATGGTAGAGACGGGGTCTCGCTCAGGCTGGTTTTGAACTCCTGACCTTGAGCAATCCACCCGCCTCGGCCTCCCAGAGTGCTAGGATTACAGGCGTGAGCCACCGCGCCCGGCCAGCCTTTGATTTTTATTACAAATTTTTATGTCATTTTCCTAACTTGGCAAAATTGTTTTGAACATAGGATTTTTTCTTTTTTGATGGATTGTCTCTTCTCAGGCCAGCTTATTTGAGGATAACCAGTTTGCTGAATGCTGCTTTAGAAAAGTGCAAGAAAAAAATTATTAAAATGAATTGCAGTTTGTCATTCAAATCATTGCCTCATCTGATAATATTTAGGTCTCTGTGAATTCACTTCTTATTATAGTGATTTTCTCTGACACAATTAAGCCTCTTAGAAAACTGTCCTTGCCCCTGATAAAAGGACTACTTAAGCTTCCTTGAGGTAAAAGTTATAGTATACCTTGCGCTATGAACAAGTTAGGTGGTAATTATCTGAGTGATATGGATAATTAACATCAAAATAGCAGGAAATGTACTTGAGGGTATAATCTATGATATTAGATTTAAATTATTTAATCTAATTTGAATGGAGCCATGAATACCAGGCTTTAAATACATTAATGTGACAGATTACACAATTATAAACTCCATTAGATGTAGGACAAACTTTCTGTATTTTCTTATAGTACTTAAATTACTGCTTTTTTCAACCTCAACATTTTCCCTTAGAAAATATAATTTGCTTCATTTATACCCCTTGTCAAAGAATTATGTTTCTTCAATGTCAACAGCCATGCTGTTGATGTAAAAAGATGCTAAATTAAAATGTTTTTATCCTAGACGTTTTAAAAGTGTGCACAAATTATTTAGTTATTTCATTTATTTAACCTAGAGCAGATAAATAAAAAAATTGTAATTATGTTGATGCATTTATACTCTAAAGAGACTACCTAGGACTGTCTCACAAAGTTATATTTGATATGTAAAGATCTACAGCTTCAGGTTTATAAATCATGAAATTTATTTATGCTAACCTCAGATCATATGTCTTCCTATTATCAATGGAGTGGCAGTATGATCTAGCAGAACCTACTATGGTTTTGGAGTCAGATCCCAGTTTGGATGTCAGTCTCTCTGTTTGATAATACATGACTTAAGCTTTTACATGAGAAAAAAAGATCTTCTAACAAGTAAGGCCTATACTTAAGTATACATGTACTTAAAGAATTTTATGTCATATTCTAGCAGTGATACGACTGGGCTGCGCCTGTTTGACATAGAATTCCTTGATTTACTTTTTAAAAAAAAAAATACTGTCTTTGGTCAATGTTTTGTTTCCTTGACCTGTTATTACAAAAATTTACCTATTATTTATTTAATGTGATACTTAATTACAAACAGGATTTAAAATAATTAAATAAGATATACAAAATATTGTAAACTTAAGTACCTCAATCAAAGTAAAGTAAAGGTAACATCTTAGAAAGATTAAGTAATTGAAATACATATTGAGGAGACTTCTGCCAAATTTACCAAAGTTCGTCCTTAATTTGATTGTGTTCTTGCTAATTTATCATGTAACAGTGCGAACAGTATATCAATTGTTTAAAGACAGAAACAGATTTTCTTTATATTAATGGCAGAACAAAAAATAAAATCCACAAAATCTCAAGAAGAAACTAAAAGATGTCTTATGTTTTTATAATTATTGGTTTTTACCTGTGATGAAATAATTGAAATAGCCTCATCTTTATTAGTCATCATTTGAACACACTCCTACCATACAAGTGAAGTGGGGAGGCATACATGAAGAATATTTACTCTTATCCTTCAAGGAATTTATTATATAGAAGGGTAAAGAACTGAGAACTGTCACATACGAGAGTGTGTGTGAGATGGATTTTTTGATACTGGTCTATGATCATCTATCTATCCATTTATACATCTAAAAATGTGAGACTATATATCAATAATTCTTAAATAATAAGCTATTTACATATTTTTATTTAAATGGTCTAAGAGAGTATTTATTATGAACTTACCTTGAACAACAAATAGTAAGAAACTTTAGGACACAAAATTAGACTCTTTTCAATTATTTTTTCATGCTTTTATGTACTCATTAACAAAATGGAATCACAATCTTAAGAAAAAATTGATGTGATCCTTTGCATGAAAAAATTATCTGAAATATATTATTACAAAGGAATTTAAATATGTGTATATGGGGAATAAAGTTATGGTTAGAAATATAAAGTCTCATGTACATTTAAATATACTTACACAGACATGTCTTCTGTGCACAGAAAAGGACCTACAGCACTTTTAAAACTTAGGTAGGTAATTAAAAAATTAAATGCATAATTACTAAAAGAGAATCTTATTTTAAATGCTTATTTTCAACACTCTATAGATTCCCCTACAAAACTTTTATATCACATTTATCACATTTATGTTACATTACAAAAACATGAAATCATAAAAATATTTTTATTTTTAATATTTTAAAATATTCAGAGAGCAAGTACTTATGGAATGTTTGCTTTGCCACACCATTATGATAAATGCTATCTACATGCTAATGGACAAAAGAGATATTCTTTTTTGTGTCTTTGTGGATCTATGAGCAAGAGATATAAGATCAGTAGGTATGATAAGCAGTCATGTATATAAAAGCTCAATATGTATATATCTAATAAATTGTAAATTATAATTATATATTTCTTCTTTAAGAGTATTTATTGTTCTTATATATTATGTTCCAGTTTGATCTGAGCTTTTTAGTTATAAATTTAACTGATCACTACCTTGATTTTGTAGAAATTATCCTATTTCTGTACCTATTTCCATAAGTTTCTATTATTATCCATGGATTTTAAATATTATTAGACCACTAAAATACATTTCCCCTAACTTTCTTTGAAGCTATCGTTACCCAAATTTTATTTTAATTTCCATTTTGTTACTCCAAGTTAGAAAAGCCATTTCTTCTGCAATCAAAACACAAGCTTCACTTCAGAAACACATAAAAGAAAATTGATTTTCATCCTGAAAATGTCAAACTTCTGCCTATAGTACTCAGCGATGGTTTTTGGAAACAGCAAAGGTCAAAAAGAGCCATCGACCTTATGGCCCTTTGACACTTGATGATGGATGCTATGTGTCTACTGCTTTACTGCCAGAATGTCCTCCAAGAGAATGAGACAATCAGTGAAGAATGATATATCTAAACTGGGTAGAAGGTTTGCTTATTTTAAATGTATTAAAGGAGAAACAACTGATATTTCATTTCTCTGGGAAAAGACTTTTATTAACTCTGTGATTAACTCTTTTCTCTCTTTCTGGTTTAGATGAATTGGAGATAGCATATACCTGTTTAAAGATGTTGAGCAATGCCTGGGATTCAAACTCCATACACAATAAACTTAACATGAAATACAGATACAGTGCATTGTTTTCCCTCAGAGGAGAAAAGAAAAAAAAAAAAAATAAAGGATACAGCTTTAAGGAAAACATAACCACTACTCACCCTAGTGTCTTGTCTGTCTGTCAATCACTGGGTTTGTCAACTTCAACTGCTACTAGTGAATGATGTTTCCATTTTCCTATAAGATAGAGGTATTGATCAATACCACATCAAAAACAAAGTCTTTATTCAAGTGCAGAATATAGGAACAATTTATTTTCCTACAGATTATGATTAAACTTATGCTTGAGATAAACTATCATAAATTCTGAAAAGTAAGTAAAAAATTGCAATCAATCCTAAATGTAAGTTTGAAAGCAGCAAATTTAAGTTCTGATTTAAAACTTAGCTCTCAGAATGCATGTTATCATCTATGCTTCAGGTTATATTCTTTACTTAGGTTATGAAAAATCACTTCCATCTGCACATTTCTTTTTATGCCTAGAGTCTGCCATTTCAACAGAATCCTAACAAGGGAGCACTGAATAAATTCTCCTTAAATGACACTTTAGAAATATGGTGTTTATGATATGGTAAACAATCCAGGACAATTAAGGAAAACTATATAGATTGAAAGTTATTTATCAGTCTATGGCATTTTTATATTTCAGAATTTTATACTATACTGTTATTACCTTAGGGTCACAGGTTTTGCATCTCTGTTTTGTCAAAGGAGTAACAAAATTTTATGGTAATGAAATACAAAATCTAAGATATTTTACATATTGCTGTTATTTTTACTGTATTTTGATTTTCTTCAAAGTTAAAGAACATGTCTTAATCATTCATATATCTTATGTATAGACCAAGAAATAGGCACAGAAATAGATAGAAATAGCTATATTTTGTTTCAAACACTTAAAAATGTTCTCTTGAAACCATGTATTAACAGAATATATGATATTGGCACATTCATTTAATTTATGGAAAACAAAAACAATAATTTCTTTTTCACAACCAAATTTTGCTTGTGATCTGCTGAATAAGTGGACACAATTAAATTGATAAAAATATTATTTTAAAATAGTTCTAAAATGATCTACATTAAGTAACATCATGAGAAAATAAATATTTATAAAAATCTTGAGAATATCTATGAAGAAGCTCAAGATATGACTCCTTGGAATAAAGGATATTGTGAATTAAAAGCCCTTAGAGATCAGTAGGCATTGGAAGGGTCTGTCCCTCAATTTGCATAAAACTAGATGGATCCATCACAAAGAATAATTACCTTTCCTTCCCCTCCCTATTATCTCAATATATTGCAGGAAAGAAGATCGAGAATGAAACCAGACCTGTCCCAATGCATTTTAATGGTAATACCTGTCTCTTGGGTTAATTTAATTTCCAAAGTCAATTTGTTCCCCCCATCTATTCATCCTCTGTAGTAACTATTTGTTGCTCCAAACAGAATTACTTATTTAAGGCATTTCTCATCTTGCCCTCCCCTCTAAAATGAGGGCAGATAAACTTGTGGACTCCATTTGGATATTGGGTAATCACTCTGATTCTCCCCGTGCACACAGTAATCTCTTTCTCTTATTAATCTTTCTTATTGTGTGTTGATCTTTCAGCAAACCTTCCAGGGGCAAAGATGAAGTTTCCCTTAGCCCTGATATCTACATGGATATATAAAAATCTCTAAACAAAATAAAAATTAAGAAATATATACAAGACAATTTTTATATCATATTATGGAATTAGTAAATACCTATTTTAAAGGAAAAATGAATAGGACAGCATTCAAAATTAAATAAAAAACAATAAGAAGTATATTCAGCTTTTTTATCACAATAAAATTTAAACTTTACAGCTATGTATAAAACATATCAATAGAAACTTTTCGGCTGACTTATGAATGACGTGTGATAGGATCTTCAAAACTTTTGTCACCACTAACACCACCCTCTCTCCTCCAAGCCCATTGTGGCTCCTTAGTAACATCTGGGACAGTTTTGCACAACTCTTAGACTCCATAGAGCACATTTTGATATGGATCATTCTTTAATACTTTAATAATAACAGTTATAAAAAGGGATACTGCAAGGACTGAATAAAATTGAGTTTCTCAATTGGTTTAATCAACAATGATCACAATGGAGGAAAGTTATTATTATAATCTTTTGAATGGACATCAGCTCTGAGTGTACCAGCAAAGACCTGAAATAACTACATTTTCCCTAGGGATTCTCTACATTTTTGGACATTGCTGAACTTTCAATTAGTCTCATTCTAAATAAGCCAATTTTCCCTGTGCTTTGGGTCTATTTAATAATATAGTGGGTTGCTTACTACGATTTCTGAGTAATGATTACTCATTTTCTAAAATATAGCAGAAACTATAGCAAATTCCTAAATTAATACTTAGATCATTTAATGCCTCCAGGTCAGGGGATAAAAGATGAATGAAAAAGTAGTTGGTATAATTTAAGTATATTTAAATTGTGAATATATTAAAATAATCTCATTGTGAGCATACTTTATCAATATAGTTCCAAAGACCAAATTATTACTTAAAGTTTTACTTTTTAACATTTCTGTTACCTAGATTCATGTTTTTATAAATCAGAGTTTATATAAAGAATGTCATATTTTAATAAATGAACAGTTTATATGTTTTCAAAAATTGGGAGGTAGGATAAAGGTAATATCTTAGTACCAACTCTGTAAGATATTTCACTTATTGTGAATTAAAATTAAAACTAAAATTATAAATTACATATTTTTCTCGATTTTTACTTCAACAGTACCCTTATAGAGTTCTAAATAGTATCAAAAATAAACACACGGTTTTTTAAACTTCTGTGTATTGCCTAAATATTAGGTAGAATAAATAGAAAAGAGATTCTATTAAATGACAGCACATTTCTACAGAGTGCTTTGGAAATATGTTATCTGATGAACTTAAACTAGTAATAAAATATAGTCATTCCACAATGTATATATACTTCAAAACATTGTGTTGTACATATTAAATACATACAATTTTTTCTGTCAATTAAAAAAATCATTTGCTGAGAAAAATAATTCTTGCTTTATAAAATCTTATTCATTATTAACCCCTATGATATATAGTATTTAACCAATAAAATATATGTTTAATTGCTTTTCAGTCCTTAAGTGTGTCACTAAATGTGCAATAGCAGACAAACTTATGGTATGATCTAATTGAGCAACAATTCCACCTATGACAATATCTGGATAATGAATTGGTTTGAAATTTACGGAGGTAAAAGACAACAGGTTTCATAAAGGCAACTTCAGTCTCCATAAATATTATCCACAATTGGGTAATACTTTGAATTGTGAACCCATGCTGAAATACAAGAGAAATGTAAAGTGATAAAAATAGGAAATTATGTCATATTTTGCAATGTAAGTATAAGAGTGGTTGTACTTGTTTGTATAACTCACTGCCAATTACCACAGGTAATTTTTTAATAAAACAAACACCTAGGTATGAAGTGAAAATAGTAGAAAACATTAGTATAATTAATTGAATTCTGAAAGTGTTTAAGGATAACAAAAATAATGTGATTTAAATAATACTTAGATTTACTTTTTACTTAAATAATGTTATCAAGCATTAGTAGACATGAAATTATAAGAGTCAAATTCCATAGGTAGTTATTCAATTAAATTTATTGATGGAAGGAAGGAAGGAAGCAAGTAAGCATAGGCATAAGTAAGTAGTGAGGGAAAGAATGAAAGAGAACAGGATATTTACAATGTGACAGGATGTGTTTAATTTATATATACTTGAATGCCTTTTAGAAGCTGGAGAGAAGGTAATACCACCGCCACTCCCATTTTGAAAGAAATGAAGAAAGAGAGCAGAATGTATTAAGAAATAAACATTCCTGGTAACAGGCATCTGTATGGGGTATACAGGTAGAAAGTATAATTGATTTTTCCCTCTGAGTTTAATTTCTTGTTTGTATTCCAGGCTACCTTACTTCTGATTTCAACATTTCTGGCTTTGCAGGTTCCTTCTCATTTCTCCATCTCTAAGTAATGGAATGCCCCAGAGCTCTGACCTTAAATCTCTTCTTGTTTCTACGTATAGTAATTCCCTGGCTGTTTTTATCCAGTCTCATGGAATTAGGTATCATCTAATCGCTGAAGACTTCAGAATTAACATTTCAGCTTATATCCCTCCAGCTTCTTTTTTCCACAGGTAATTGAGTATCTATAGTCATTTCACAATTAATGTGACCAACATGAATCTCCTGATTCTCTCTTCTTTTCCCTAATCCTTCCTTCATAGCTCTCCTATTTTCTGTAAATGGCAATTCCATTCTTTCACTAGCTTAGGCCAAGGTGCATTTTACACACGATGAAGCCTCAAAGTTAGAATTTACTATTTCTTTATCTCATACTTTTCTCCCCAAATTTTTATGTTTGAGATATGTTTCCAAACTCCTAAAGACTCATATGTTGTATATTTCTTGCCATCACTCTAACAACTTTATTCAGCTTAATAAAACCCCTTATCTACATTGGGACATAATAAGGGCAAGATAAAGTGATTTAATGGAGGGGCCTAGAGTGGAAGGAAAGAAGAAAAGAAAGAAAGTAGGTAAGGGAAAGGAAGGAAAGGGAAAGGAAGGGAAAAAGGAAGAAAAAGGAAAGGAATGAAAGGGAAAAGGGAGAGAAGGAAAGAAAAGAGAGAGAGAAGGAAGGAAGGAAGGAAGGAAGGAAGGAAGGAAGGAAGGAAGGAAGGAAGGAAGGAAGGAAGGAAGGAAGGAAGGAAGGAAGGAAGGAAGGACAAATGAACGAATGAAGGAGGGGCTTGGCCCACTCTCCTATTTGGCATTTGACAAAGTTCTTTGCCTAACTACACTCTAATCTATTAATTTATAAAGTCGGCATGTTGGACCTGATGATTTCTAACATGTCTTGTAGATCTGTGATTTAAGACCACACAATTTTAGATCAGAAGTTGACACTGGCTTCAACCCAAGAATTAATAGTACTTACTTGTTAGTAGATTTTTGTGTGAATGAAGATTTGATTACTAACTGGGGAGACAATGCTCTGGTCAGGATGTGGAATGGCTGACATGCACCACACAATTATAACATTTGCAGTAGATTTATTGAGCAAAGGGGGGGAGGGTAAGAAATATTAATACCATGAAACTTTTGGCAATAAGAACAACTCTCTTGAATCCAAGAAATAATTTGAGAAATATTTTGGATGTTACAGTTCAAGCCTTTGAAGAATAGAATAACATAAATTTTTCCTGATTGCTATAGAATGAATTTCATGACCACTTACCTTCATATAAATCGAGAGATTTTCAAAAGACTAAAATATTGTGATTGTTTTTCTTAATAGCACTTAGAAAATTGATTTCTTTTCAGTGACATAAAGAATATAAAATATGAATTTTCAATTAAAAGAATAAACTTATATTTCAGAAAAAATGCCAATATTATATGGAACTTTGACTAACAAAAATGAATACCTTTCTTATGAAAAGAAACTTTTAGCCACTGTAATTATTATCAGTGTCATTTCTTAAACCTAAGTACTCATGTAATCAAAATATTACAGCTTTTCCTTTCAAGATAAAAGAAAAAAATGTGCAAATAAAGGCATAGTCTTTGATTTTTAAAATAGGTTTAGTTGAGTAAAAGACAGGACCTAAAATCCTAGAAACAGCTGCTAAAAGAATAATGCTTTGTTTCTGACCAAAGTGATTAATATATGACTTTCAAGAAATTTTAGTGACTACTTTGCATAACAAGATGTTCAATGAATGGCCACTTCAGAACATTTGAATATTATAAATCATTATAATACCGGTTTGAAATCTAAAAGGCCTTCTAATACTCAGCATGCTACAATAACTCCATGAAATTATTTTTGGCATACTTCAAGAGTATGCATTTCCTCATTACTTTTTCCTGCTGAGAGAGCTCACACAGAACACACCATTCTTTATGTTTTACAGAAAATTTATGGTATTGTTAGAATGTAACAAAAAACAACCCTTACAGATGCAAAAAGGAGACATGTGGGCCTATGTATGTTAAAACAAGAACAGGATTTAAATGTATGTATCTATTAAAACATACACTTCCTTTAGATTGTCTCTGCTTGAGAAAGATTTTAGTAGAAAAAGTGCATTATCTTTGGGGTGTTGGAAGCAGCTGTCTAAGTTCTAAAAGCCTTTTAAATTTAAAGGTATACAAAAACGATTTGTCTTATGCATATTTAAGCAAAAGCCTACTGAATCATATTGCAGAGACCAGTGGCTCCTTACTTTCATTCATATGTCAGGTCATTTTTTCACATACAAGCAGCCATGTAACTACATTTGACTGATGCTGGGGAAATATTTCAATTCTGCAGAAAATTGATTTTTACTTTGTAATTGGCAATAACAACAGCAAAAAAACAAATTTTAAGATTCCTGGCTACCTTTTTAATGATTTTTTTAAAACCTTCACATGATCTACTGAATCTTTATATTTAAATTGGCAAAGCCCACAAGGAATTTAGTGAACTGTTTTATGTCATAGGGAGGGGAAGGTGACAAAATAGATATCAAGTTTATATCTGGGCTAGAAAAGATTATAAGTGTGGTCTGTATATGTACGGGATATGTAAATGGATGTGAAGACTGTGCATATGAATACCTTTCTTAATGAATTGTAATAATTTACATGCCCATCCATTGTCTGCAACTTTTCCTGATTTAACTATTCACAGACAAAATCATAGTTAATTTCATAGGTAAAAATTCATATGAAATTGGATAATTTGTATTTTTTAGATACATGTGTAGTTGAAAGTTTTCATGAGTTTGTTTTTCTGAAAATTGTCAATTTTGTCAACTTATTCATTGCTTTTTATCTACTTTATAACTTTTAAGTGTACTAGATATCATATTGGTTACTTTTTTGATAAATTTGTTTTCTCACTTTGTAGTATGATTTCATCTTATAGCATTTGACAGATATTAAAAATCTATTATTTTTCCTTCTATTTATCTTCCTTTAAGCTGAATTTTCTTCTTCAGTACAGATATTTAATGCTCATTTCTTCTATTTTTATATTAGAAAAATTACACCAATATATTTAATCCATATGAAATTGATTTTGATGTAAGGTAAGTGTTGATGGGTCCAAGTATGAATTATTATATTTCAAAACTTTATTATTTCACATTTAAACTATATTTTGCCCATTCATCATAAAAACCAAAACATTGAATTTTATTATAGAAGTAAATCTTTGCTACAATAGTAGAATTATATTCTCAAATTCTTGCTAACAGAATATTATTATATAATTATTCTTGAGTACCATACATGAAATCTATTTTAAAATTGATACTTGCTTATTTTTATTTTTAGAAGTTACCTTTTAGTTTGGAATTTAGATATAAAAAATGCTTCCAGGTGAATTGAATACTGGCAGTCAAAATCCTGCAGAAATCTAAAACCAAGCTAAAATGTTTGTAAGATACAAAGAATAATAAACAGAAATTCCTGTTTTCAGGGAGTTTACCAATCAAGAAGATAAGTAAACTCTTGGTCACACGTAAGTATAATTCAAGCAGAATATGATAAATCACCAGAACATTCCGTAATGCTGAAGAGATTCAGGGAAGAAAGTGGCTCAAAAAACACTGAGAGGTTGGATAGGAATTTAGCAGATGGTATACACCGGGAGAGGAGTACAAAGTAAAGAGATAAAGTCAGCATGAGCAAATACCAAAATCCTAGAAAATTTGTGACCTATTTGATAATCTGTAAATAAATGGTTTAACTCCAGATGTACAGGTCATAGAAAGATTGAGGAGAGGTCACAAAAAACCACCTGCAAGGCTTGAGCACCTGGATTCTCTACCTAGGAGACAGAAGGTTTTAATTTGATTGATTCTAATAAAAGATCAATCAGTACGTGCTTTAGAAAAATTAAGTTTGAAACAGATTTATTAAAAAAGGGGAGAATAGTTAGGAGGCTATTGCATCAATTCACTCATTTATTCACTTGTTCATCTATCCAGCAGTGATTTATCAAGTGTTTGCTATGAATCAGGCATTGTTCTGAATTCTGCACGCACAGAAATTAACAGAATACAGTAACTTGGGTAAGATTACTGTCATAAATTAAATATGTGGATGTCTTTTATATTATGACAAAAACACAGGAACCATAAAATAATAGATTATAAATTTGTTTGCATATTCATAAGATTATCTTCATGGCAAAAATATTAAAGTAAATCAAATGCCCTGTTGTGGAAAATATTTAAAATTCACATTTCAGTCACAGTTTTAATTTCCCTAAAATAAAAAAAAGAAAATCTTTATGGATAAATACATCATAGACAAATAAAAAATTATACTAGTTGTTCTCACTCTACCTTATACTATTGATGTCTCTGTCCACCTCTTCCAGGTACCTTTTTAAAAATGTTTAAATTGATTTTTAGTTAATATTCATATGATTCTCATTCTCTTCCAGGTTTATTTTAGCCCAGGGAGAACAAAAATACCTTGGTTGTTGTGGTCCTTATATTCTAGTGGGAGAAAAACACATTCACTCAGAAAAAAGAGAAAAAAAGAAAGTATTTATAAACTTTAAAGGATATTGGTTTTGAACAGATTATGTTATGTCAGGGACCATGGAGGAAACTTAGGAATTGAACTTTTGATCATGTGGCAAAGCAGAGTGATTCTGACGAGGTGATATTTAAGCTGGCGTCTAAAACTTACAGATACAGAAGTTTGAGGGATAGACTACTTGAAGTAGGAATAAGGCAAGTAAAAAACATACTGGGAAAACAAACAAACAAACAAACAAACAAACAAATAAATAAATAAATAGAGTTGGATATTCTATATCTTGTAATTAATTGAGTTTGGGCAATGATATTTAAATTAATTTGCTTTTTTAATTATAAAAGTTTAAAATCATTGTGAAAGAATGGTTTCAAAAGAGTTTTACATTATTTCTTTGTAGCTACAGTGTTTGAAATAGAGAAACCTAAGACAATGTTTCTAAAATACATTTACAAAAACAAGATAAGAAACAAAAATTAGTAATAAATATTATATAAAACACATTTTTTTCCTATTCCAATAACGTGAGTTATCACAGTGATATTTTCAATTTTAGTAGTATTTAAGATATTAATATCTGACAATATTGGGGAATCATACTCTTTAGCTTATGACTATTAAACAAATGAGTTTTACAAAGTAATTTAATGAGTTTCATTTAAATTGTGTGTTTAATATGAACTCTCATATTAAAATATACCTAATTGATGATTCTTTTCTTTTTATGCTGATAATACACTTTGGGCTTAAGTTTTGCCATTAGGACAAAATTGTCACCTTGAACCATAATTATATCAGATAGTACATTATCAGCACATAAGTTTATGTTTACAGAAACTTCATCACTAATCTTTTTCATATTAGTTTTTAGTAATATTTTCAATTTATTGGCAATAATTTTATGAGAGCATTGTCATTTTTAAAACTTTTGAACATTTTAAGGAAGAAGGTCAAAATTTGAGGACCCTACACCAATCCAAAGATTATTTTGTGTATATATTATATTTTATATTAAACTATTTAAGAAGAGGTCAAATGAATTGTAGTTTAAAAATTATTTTATGATTTTTTTGAAGCTGAATATTCCTTTGAAGTCACTTTTCTTGTGAACTAAAATAATTTTTAATAAATATTTCAGTAGGATTTGATAATTTACAAACTTTAGATAAGTCTTGTAATAAAATTTTGGTAATACAGTTTTATTAATGTTATCCTACTTATTTCCCACCCCTGACTATACTTAAATCTTGATGATCTCACTTTTTTTTTGTCAGTATTGTCCTTCCTCAGAGTTCTTAAGTTAGTGAGGGGAGATACAGAGTTTCAACATGATGAGTGTGTCCTGTGTATCAGCAAATATATTAGAAGAAAATTTAGTAATGCATAACCGAATCTGGGAGAAGACAATATTTTTGGCATTATGAGGTTCAAATTCTATTCTAGCATGAGGACACTTAGCTCTTATGTAGGCTTTAAGGAGATATATTGGAAAATTAGAGTGCCATATGACATATTTTATTTTTAGATATTGGAAACAAAACAAAAAGGACACATGTAACAACTGAATAAAAATAACTACAAAAAAACTTGAACGTGACTTCAAAATGTGAAATTACAGTTATATCCTACATTTCTGTACCTATTAAAACACAGACCTTCTCTTTCTGCCTAAACACACATAAACGCATACATGCACACATAGAGATGGGCACACTCATACACACATGCACACAACATATCATAGTGATTAATAATACAAATTATGGAATCAGTCTATCTGGAATTAAGTTCCTCATCTTTAAACAGATTTGTAAAGTACATGTTGTCAGAATTAAATGAGTTGGTATATGTAAGTCACCTAGACCAGTGCCTAGCAAACAGTAAGAACTATGAGATTGCAAATAGTAAGCAAAATGTGAGTGTGAAATGATACCATTACTGTTACTACTACTGTACTATTACATAGCAGCAGAAAGTCTGTGGAGAGAAGACAAAAAGAAAACTATGGCACTTTATTGGGAGGTAGGAAATGATTTACTTTTAGTTTGTAGAAAGGAACTGACTTCAGTCAAGTTAGGATCATTCAGCCAAACCTTGTGAGAAAGCAGAAGAGACAATGAGTAAGAGACTGAATGGCCTTTAACTGTGTGTGACTTTAAAAGTAAAGTGAGCCAATGGTCTGCATCCAGCCCTGGTGAGTAGAAACCATGTCGTCCATATGGATACATACACCACTACCCTTGGATGCTCTAAATATGGACTCCTTCTTTTACTGTTTCACTTTCATATTCTCATCTAATACCCAAATACATTATTAGATATAGATATGGTATATATCAGTATTATTATTACACAGAGCACGCAATTGATTTTGAAAAAGTTGTCACTTATCAAATGTCAAAATCTAAGAGAATTAGTATTAAAACCGAATTCTTAATATCATATATTTTGCATTATACTATTTGTTATTATTAATGTCCAATTTTAGAAACATTGTCAAGTGTTTTAAGAAACAGTGATATCACTATGATTAAGATTATGTAATGAAATAAAATTATAGTTGATATTTCTACATCTTGATATACATTGTGAAGTATCATTGATGAATCAAAATCTAAGATATGTCCCATAAATATTACTGAACTATGTACATAATGTAGTGTTTTAGATAAAGTGCCATAAACACCCAATAAATTAACAATAACCAAAAAAAAATTAAACTCAAAAACTAAAACTGTTTACATTGCTCTCTTTCAGGGGAAAAAAAAGAAGAAAAAGATAACAATAGCAAAACCTATGTTTTTTTTTTCTGAATGGATAAAATGCGATATAAGGTATTAAATAAATTCCACCAACAGAATGTAATTTGGTTAATATATTATTGGTGTCTAGTGAAGTATACCATCATTACACATGGGATGAACACACATTGTTTGCCCTGGACAGTTGTGGTTTATACTTATTTTCCTAGCATCCCTTTTGTTTAGCTTTTGTCTCAGATTGTTAATTTTTTTAACAAAATGTTATTATTAATAGTTACATAAAACAAGAGAGGGTTATTTTGGCAGATCCTCACTTTGTACTTCTAGTTGTGAAAATACAAATGGATGGGGAACAGCATTCTTACTCTACCACGTGGTTAAATAAACTATCAGGTATATCTCTTTTTCCCGATCCTTTCTAGAAGCTGGGTAACTCCTACTAATGTTTTAAAGACAGTGTCTATGACCTTCCACCAGTGAAAGAAAGAAGTGTTCAGAGCTGTTGACCAAGGCCCCCACTAGGCCATCCAGCAAGTCGGGCCATGGGCTCTTCTGTGGCCTATGAGATGCATGAAACCATAAAACACCGTTGGTGGTTGGTGGGGTAAGTGGGAAAATGAGAGAATTATAGGTTTGGTGCATGTGAAATAAGGAAATGCAGACTCAGTAACCAGCCATAGGCAAGAGTGTCTTGAGGATTCTTACTTCATAGGACTTCTCATTTATTTTTAGGTGTACATCTGTAATAAATGTTTATCATCTAGTATTTTAGTGCTTATTTATTTTTAAACCATAAACGCCTTCTGTAGCAATGAATAGCCTAACTCCCCAAAAGTGCATTTATAATACAAAATTAAGAACTAAATTTCCATTTCTTAAGAAGTTGATGAATAATATGTTATTTGCACATACTCATTGTTGACATTTTCCATACTTATCACTAGCCACATGAAAAGCAGAAGAAACAGATAAAATTACCAAAGAAGGTAGCAACAATTACAGAAGGTAGTAGCTATAATAATAAGACTTTGCTTTAAAACAAAGATTTAACATATTCCGCTGTATAATGTATTTTTGCATAGCGCTTGTGACATTTTACTTAAATAAAATACTTTTTGAAAATTAAATTTGATCATTTTTGATTCTAAGGCTTCTTTTACGTGTACAGAAAAAGTTAAGCTATAGAAATTGGTTCCATTACTACAAAAGAATTTCAAAATTGTCAAATAATTCCATTTTTATCAGATTTGCCAAATAGAAAAAGTTAATATCAATAATGCATTAATTATCTTCATGAAATTCTATACAAAGTAAACATTTTATAAGTTAAGTTATTTAACATTACTATGAATTCAAATAGAATGTCAGTTAAGTAATTCATTATGTAAGGCAAAATAATTTGAATTTATGGTGATAATAAAATTTATTTGCAGCACTGGATCATGATAAAAGAAGTATTTAACTAAATTAAGAAATCAATAAAGTGAAAACATACATGGAACTTAATAGAAGCTGTTGTCTAAGTAAAAACTTTGCATAAATATGTATATGGAGAGATATAGGACTACAAAATGAGACAAAACAAATGTCTAGGCAGTATGCACTTTGTCTCTTTGCAGCTCATCATTTATTAGATGTTAGAAATACTTGAGCCTTTTATGAATTACTTTGTAAATCAACTTAGGTATTCTAAAGTGTTGTTGAATCTTTATATAAACTAGACCTCTAAAATATATTTATATTTTATATTAAAAATCAGCTTGGAATGTTTATTAAAATAGTTAGATGAGTGGGACATCAAATAAATCAGCTTTTAGGCCTCTAGTAAGTTTTAGTTATTAAGAATACAGATTGCCAAGAGGGGGAGAAATATCAATGTAGTCCTATAAAAGTATGAGGAATTGATAAAGTTAAAAATAAAAGGTCAAACAATGAGTAAGCTTTTATTTTCAAATTCTATAAATGCTTTTTAGAATATCGTGTGAAAAGAATCATTTGATGGACTCCCATTTTTATTTGAATAAAATATTTTCTATACTTGAAAAAAAAACTTGACACGTTTTCTAATTTTTTTGCAGCCTCTAAGTTTGGGAAAACAATTAAAACACTCACAGAGGTAACATATATTGGATTGTGATCCAGCCTTGGATTAGCAAACTACAGCTCTCAGTCCAAAGCTGGCTCACAGATTGGTTTGTGTAGCCTGAAAGACTTTGCTTCCTGTGTGTGTGTGTGTTAATTTTAAAATGCTTGCTAATGAAATATCAACAACAAAGAAAAATAATGGGTAGCCAAGAGACTGTATAAAACATTTACTTTCTGGTCTTTTCCAGAGAAAAAAGTGGCAAGTCACAATTGAAAGCCATTGGGATTTGAAAGCTGGAGAGTCACATTATATGAATTACATTTTATAAGGATTATTCCAATAGATGTGGTGAAATATTCTGCAGGTGACCAGAGCAGAGGCAGCATGCTCTGTTAGGATGCTTTGGCAATGATTCAAGTAGTAGGTGGTAATGGCTAGGTCTAGGATAGAGCTGAAAATATCTGGATTTTGGATATAGCTAGAAGGAAAAATCAACAGAATTGGCTGAGTTGGTGAATGAAAACAAGAAAATAATAATAATAATAAAAATAAGTCCTATAATTATAGCCTGAACTTACTGTGTGGTGATTTTTCTAAGAAGGGACAACCTACAGTGTGTACTTTTCTATATTGTTCTGATTATAAGTAATTTTTTTCTTTCTCTAGAATTAGTCTAACTGATTCTATTATTTTCCCATAATTTTTGTTTTAAAATAAAAGAAAATGTCTGCTATTGCAAATGAATGCAGAAAATGTAACAGTTATAAAAGTTATCATTTTTCTTAATTACCATTTTTAATATATTTCCATTTTGATCATCAGTTACTTTTTCTGACAACAAATTTCAAAATAATGGTTTAAGAGTGGCAAATGTGTTTTGTTAGAGACATAGAAAATAGCACAATCACATTTAATTTAAACATGTTTTGTCATTTAACAGACCCTTAATGCATCTCTACTGGAGTTAAGGAACTATTTTTGTTAATGCACTTAAGTAGCCTATAAGCATTTCCCCATGTTGCATAGCTAATCTAAAATAATCATTTCCACATTTATATTAGTTACCATGAGACAACTGTCAAAGTTTTATGGTATCTGTTGTTACCAGTTAAACTCCTTTAATGCTTATAGACCCATTTTCTTAAAAAAAAAAAAAAAACTCTTTAAAAACTTGCTATTCCTCTTTTTCTTATGTATTAAAAAAACTAATTTTTCATTACTTCAATGTGTCTATTCTTCCTGACTTACTGTACCATATTACATTCAATCATTTGCTTCCTAAAGGACTTTTAACTTGGCCCAAATTTGTAATATCATAGAAAGAGTTGCATGGGGTATATGATGGATATTTCACCATCGTCAACAACTTAAAAAAGAAAAAGAGAGAAAAATGATGATTCAGATCAGAGAAACTTTTCATATTATTGCTAAATGTAGGCTATTGTTCTTCTGTCAAAATCTGTCATGGTATGGATATCAATCTGTTACCAGCAACTGAACAAACACTTGGAGGAACAACAGTTGCTTCCAACATTTATGTCTATATCATGGTAAAAGAAGTATGAGGATAATCATAATCCTATTATTTGTACATATGATTTTCCAGGTTATAGCTTAAGTTTAAACATGGTTTTTATCATTCACAACACTTTATTGCTTATCAATAGCAAATTGATTGGCAAAGAATTACCTACAAAAATAATTTTGTTCTAAAATCCCTCCTGCTGGGTTGCAAGGCTATCTAATGAGCACTGAAGGGCAACAAGGGCACATCAGTCCCATCTACGCAAAGGATTACATATTTTGAGTGATTAGCTAGATATTTACGGCAAAATTTTTACTCTTGCTTTCTGAATGTACTACTTATTTGCCTAGATTATGCAAATCTTAAAACATGATACTAGGAATTTTTATCTACTTTTGGTCTCTTGGAATTTAAAGTTGGAAATGTTGTGATATTAGATCCCTAAAAGACTTTCTAAATGTATTGTTCAAAAATCTGTGTTCATTTAATAAAAAACCCTCTCCCTTTCTTTTATCATTTACTACTTAAATACCGCGAACCCAATCATTGCTTTCTATAAAGAGGCAAAGTGTTTGTCATTAAAGAAAGGCCAATTCATACCAAATTTTATGTGTTCTTTGGAATTCCAGGGATTGCATTTCCACTCTCCAGAAATTGATCTTGCTTTGAGGTGAGCAAAACCTCTATAGCTTAGTAGTTAAGAGCTTTGTTTAACATGAACTATATTCAAATATCAATCTGCTACTCAGAGCCTCAGTTTCATATTTGCAAAATAAGGATTTTATACTTCTGAGACATTTTTACTGAAGTAATTAAAATATGATATGACTGAAAATAAATGTTGACAAGGATGTGGGTGAAGAGAGTTCCTACACATGGATAAATGGGGTTGTCAATTGATTCAAATGCTTTGAAAATTTTTGACAATATTGACCAGACCTATACATTTTCTTATCCTATGACCCCGTGATAACAACCCACAGTATACAGAGATAGGAGAGGAGAGTTCATGTGTCCATCAAAAGAATGTTCATAGCAGCTTTATGTTTAATAAGCTGAACTAGAAACTATCCAAGTATTCTTCAATAAGAACATGGGAAACAAATTGTGGTCTATCCAAACATTTATAAAATGTAGGAGCTACTGATAAACAAAATATGAATGAATCTTTTAGTCTTTATGTTCAACAAAAGAATCCAGATAAAGAATAGTATGTATTGCATAATTCCAATTGTATGAAATTCAAGAACAGACAAAATTGATCTATGGTGACATTAGTGAAAATAGTGTTGTACATTGAAGTGGGATATTGGCTCTCCAGTTATGAATAAATCTTCTGTGGTCATTGAAATTTTAATATATTGATCTATTGGTTATTGGGGTATATACATGCACAAGAATTTATCCAGTCTTATACACATAGAAATGCAGAGAGTTGTCACTGAAAAATAAGCAATTCACTGTACATAAGTTATGATATAATAAGAAATTATATAAAGCACTTTGCACAACATCTGGCAAATATTGTGTGAACATGTTCAAAAGAATATAGATATACATCAAAATAAGTTATCCAAAATCTTTACATACTAATTTCTAATGACATTTAGGTAAAAGTGAATATGAACTAGTCAAAGAAAGATTAATTTTAATAATTTAATAATTGCAAAAGTGTTCTGTAATTTATACATCTAAATATATGTTTAGAATATCAGTTGCACACCACTAAAATATTATACAATTTAATTTAGATAGTAGAAAACATATGTATATTTAAAGTTCAGAAAATTTTAGAGAAAAATAATTTACCATCCATCTATGAAATCTATAAGATGCTTAATAAAAAACTCTTTTAGTTAATAAAACTCATAAGGTTTGATATGGTAGACATAATAGATATTTCTGTTTATAAAACAGTTTATAATTCTACTCATAAATGAAAGCTAAATTCTCTCATTATTTTTGGGCACTAATAGAAATGAAGTTCAGATGCAGTAGTCTGTTGTATTTAATACATTGTTTGATAAACTCATTTTGACAGATGTCTTGGACATTATTGCTCCTCCAGCAAAAAATATACAGAGTTTATTTTTTTAAAATGGACTCATATAGTTTCCCATTTTTAGCCAGATTTATAGTAATTAGCTAGTGAACAAAACAGAGATAGCAATGTGTTTTTTCCTTGTTTCAATGCATCTTTGTATTAAATATCTCAGAGATTAGAGACTATGATTATGCCATCACTATTGAACATTATATATCTTTATTATAGCTAAGACTAAATTTTTGTTTCTGTCACATATATTGTTAGATCTAAGTAAAAGCATTCCACATGCCCAGTTTCACATTTTTATCCACCTTTTATAAGCTCTTTTCCAGATACAGAAATAGATTCATATATTATTCACCCATATGTCACTTAGCTCTTGTAGTTAATTTGCTATATTGGTATTTCTAAAAAATGTAAGGTCTCAAGTATCCAAATACCTATTTTTATTTTTATCTTTTCTAGCATTCTTTTATAACTTTAGGTGACATTAACACTTGTCTCAACAATGTAAGATTAGAAAACTAAATAACATGCTAAAGGAGCACCCAATTTGGTATCAGATTTAGATTCAAATCCCAGATCTCCCATTTATTAGAGATATGGCTTACTTGTGTTATTTAATCTTTTTCAGGCTTAATTTAATTTCTTTTAAAATGGGAATGACAATAAAATTACAGGATGTTTGCAATGATAAAGATAAAATCAAGTGGCTAATTACTATTCCATAACCCTTTGATAAGTGACACCTAATTTAATGTAGGCTCATTTCTCACACTGCCTTGAAACCCCACCAAACCTTAAAAGTTTTCTGAAGCCAATGGCCAACTATTTTTTTGCAGTAGTCCAAACACTTGAGACTTTTGCTCCTCACCACAATTTTCCTGAACAATTTTCATAGGATACATACTGTACTTTTTTTTTTCAGCATCTCAAAGCATGATACAGTATTTGAACAAGACAGCAAGCCTCTGCAAATCTCAAATGTTTGAACTACTGAAAAAACAGTTAAGAAGAGAAGAATGGACTTTATTTGAAATTATATTCTTCATACAAAGAAATATTTAGCTATCCAACTGTCATATGTAAGGGAGTAATATCATACTAAGATAAAGAGACTGTTTCTCTTTCCTAATTTCCATAGCCTATGGATATTCATTTCAATATCTGAGAAAGACATGAAAAGGCAATGTGGAGCACACGCCTCACTTCATTAGCTAGTTCATCCCACTCAGCATACTTAAGTTTAAATGTCAATTTCTTCAGAGACAGGGCTAGATTTTTGAATCTTATTTCTCTGTCTCTTCCATAAGCAAAACCATTGGGAAGTTATATACAATACGCTTCTCCAGCTGGCTGATGTTATGACACTATTTATACGAGAAAGAGACTGATGTTTGGCAGGAAAAAATAAAATGATTTTACAGTGGCCTAGGAGACAAAATGCACCCTACACTCACGTACAAAGGACTGATTTCTCTCTGTGAGTAGATATTAAATGTCTAGGAAACTGATTCAGAATGCTTCACAGTAGCATGTGTTATTTTCTGGGTCATTTCTTTCTTTAAGACTTTTCCAACCTTTGATAAAGTTGTCTTTCCAATGCTTCTAATATTGAAATGTGGGAGTTTCAAAGATGAACCCAAAGGAATCACACTATAGCACGTAATTAATCTTGATATTGGTGATATCCTGACCTGCATATTAAGTTGTTGCTTATTTTATTTCACTAGACATTTTTCTTGGTTAAAAGTAAAGGAAATCAATTCTACATTTCATAGATGAAAGAATATCTCTCTTTTACTGTGTATGCATGTGTGTGTGTATATATATATACACAGAGAGACACATGTACATGCCTCTATATGTATACTTTCACATACATAAATGTATAATGTATTTTATTTGTGTGCATGCGTATATATACACACACAAATATAGTTTCTATAGATAAGAAATTATATATAAAATATGCCCACATAGATTTTATTAATATTTCCCATTCTCTCAAAATAACTACATTCTTTTGACAACTGCCCAATGCTTTAAAAAAGGTAAGTGAATTTTGCCTGAGTGGATAAATTCTTACAAATTTATTTACTTTTTTGTGTAAGAGAAATTGCCCTGGACAATGCTGCACTTTGTACATGGTAGAGTATAATTTTAAGGAGTCATATAAGCCCTACTTTCCCTTGTTATGTCAGAAATTCTAGGGTGCCTCATATTGATGTTGAAGATAATCAATATTGATTATACAAAGTGCCAATAAAAGAATAGCAGAATATAGAAACTGAAAAAAACCATTTTATAGAAAATTGTAAGACAATATGTTCCTTTAATTTTACTTGGTTTCAAAGCCATCTGTTGTACCATAACATTTTAGAGCTATTGCCAAAATTTATTTGCCTAATCATACTTATTTAGGAAAACATATGTATAATTATATTAAACTTTAAGAAGAAAGTTATGAAATATGATTCTCATTAATCAAAATAACTTTTACACTGATTTAAGATAAGACTTGCATACTACATGTATAAAATGAGTACTACTATATATCCTCTTCAGGTTAATACGTTCAACATTCTTCATCATTTATTTTTCCTAGAAGTGAATAAAGAAATGTAAATGGTTCAATTTAAATTCAAATTAATAATTCAATATATTAAATTTTCATATGCTAAGTTATATGCTTCATCTATGAATAATGATAGTTTTTCCATTTATGTGTGTTTCATAACTTTCTCAAGCATTCAGTACTTGAGATATTTGTCTTACATGTTCATGAATTAAACATGAGATAACTGTTTATATACATAGACATTGAAAGAGGCAATTTTCATAGTCTTTTCTTTCAATCTATTATGTATGTCCCTGAGGTTAACATGGACATATTGAGAGTAGTGTTGCAGCTTGATACATATTCAGATAAATGACCAAGTCCTCTAAATAATGATAATCCAAGAGTTCTGATGTTGAAAAATAATTTACTAAATAATATTAATATTAGCTAACATCTGCTGAATGCATGCTTACAATGTGCCAAAAACAGTGCTAAGCTATACACACAAACATACATACTCCTAGTTATCCATCAAAATAAATTTATAAGCTTGGCATGATTATTCTCACCACTTTACATATTAAGAAAATGAACTTTGGAGGAGTTAAGAATGTTGGCATCTTGGTCAAGGACTTACATTTGCAGAGTGGTGCTCTCAACTGTGCTATTATAATGATTCATTGTCTTTCTTCTTAGTTCTTTAATAAATCATTACATGAAAATTTCCCATTGGATTCAATAACTGATCCTTTCTCTCTTCACCATTCTTCTCTCTCAAAGAATATGGTAGGTATTGTAATAAATAATATTTATGTGTCTCTTACTGTGTATCAAACTGTCCAAAGTAGTTAATGATAAATTCCTTTAATTCTAATAACAATGTTATGGAGGATGAACCATTATCAATTTTTACTAATAAAGAACAGAAGCATCAGTAGAATAAAACTTCCCTGAAATTGCAAAGCTGGACAGTGATAGAATCATGATATATGAACTCAGCTAGTCTTGCTCCATGTTTTCAATCATCGCTGTGCTTGTTTTCAAAGCAAAGATATATATGACAGTCCTTGTTCTCAACTAGATTATCATTGTGATGGAGAAATAAGACACATACACAAGAAAAATAACTAGCAGTATAAGCCAAACATGATGAGTGACAAAATAATATATAGTGTGGATGAGAAGTGCTATTGGAATTTAGAAGTAGAAAAACCCATCTCTTTCTCCATTTTTGTTTCCGCAGAGCCTTTGTTTTACCTTTTCTTTATATCTATAGAGAAGGTCCAATTCAACATATGCTGAAAATGTTATAGCAATTCATTCTACCTCTGAGCTAACTGGGTTTCAGTCATTCACTCTGCTCAGTCTAGCAGTAGCTAAATCACACACACATGGCATGGGAATAGAAATTTCTTTTTAGCTTATGCTATAAACTGAGAAAAGAGAGATACATGCATGATATATTTAAGCAAAACTTATACCTAATAGTAAATAAATAAAAATTGTGAAATAAAATATTTCCCTCAGGACAATGTATTCTAGAAATATTCATGAATGTAATGGAAGATGATATTTCTTTCTCGTTATTTTATTATACAATAAAATGAGATTCAATTTTGAAATATTAATAATATTTGAAATTGCACTGTCTCACTTTCCTTTATCAGTCATAATCTTTGAAAATATGTAGTGCACATGCTGGCTCAACTACATAGAAACTAATGCTTTCTTAATAGTTACAGCATATAATTGAAATAAAAGAAAAATATTTATTTATTTAAGTCTTTAAATATAGCTTTGGACACTAATAACCAATAGTCAGTGAATTTCCTTCCTTTTTGGTTTTGATGACTCCGTACATTTTGTATTCCATTCTGAAGTTTGATGGCTCCTTTTCTTATTCTCTTAATTTCAATGGTAACCATTTGGTACTTATATAAGCCAGACATATTTAACCCTTTAGAAAAATAGTGTTTATGTAGAGGAAAAATATTTTGATATAGATTAGGAAGGTTTTACCAAAACGCTTCATTTTGCTCTTATTGACTATGAATTTATTAAATTAAAAAAATGCTTTTGTAGAGATAATGGTAAAAAGAGGGCAGGAATAGCTACATAACATTTTAAAGAAGATTACAAAACAAAGTGTCATGGTTATTTTGTGAGAAGAAAATTTAAAAAAAATGATTTCTGCCTAAGTAATTCTAAAATCCAATTGTCAATATTTCTATTTGAAACTGCTATCCTTTTATGTATAAAGTTAGTTACTTTAAAATGGTCATTCCTTCTTTTTACCAGGTGAGGCAACTAGTTAAGTTAAAGAAATTAGCTTACTTCTCAGAGGCCAGATTAGAACAAAGTTATTCAGCTTACATTCTTCACAGCTACCTACCTTCCTCATTTTAAGACTTTCTAAAAAGGTATTAAGATATCAGCACTACCAATTTATAACACAAACACATTCTGATTGGGTAAATTTGACAACTTTTAAAAAAATTCTAACTAAACCAACTTGAAACCTGAAATTCTTGAACCCTGAAATCCTTGAACTCTGAAATTCTTCTTTCTGTGTTTATTTCTTCTATAATTAGCTTTTTTCCCTCGAAAACACACTTTTTAACACTTGCAGAAGGAAGAGCGTAAAGTCAGGAAATCTAGATATTGGTTAATTTTGCTATTGCTCACTTACTATTCAATTCTCTATGAGTCATAGTTTCTTAATAATTCCACTGTAAGATTCAGATTAAATAAGGTTGTTATGGATGGACTTGAACTTCAATAGAGTTGTTTACATTAGTTTCTTTCAATATTCATATTTTTATAATACGACAATGTCAGCATAACACATTAAGTTTTGATTCTGGGTCACCAAACAGAAGTTTCATAAAAAGCCTTTTATCCATTGTTGGTGGCTGTATAATAAAAAGAGGTAGAAAGAGCAAATATTTTTATTATCCATTTTATATGTTAAAGAACCTAATTAACTAGTGTTTATTCCTGGTAACTATATTATCTTCTTGAAATATTATATTTTGCCTTGTAATTGGCATTACAGTGAGCCAGAAACTAAAGGTATCCCTCTTAAACATCTAACATCTATTTGAATGCACCTGTTGCTGTGATAAGATATCATATTTATACATCAAACATTTCACAATTCTCTAAAATGGATGGATATTCAAATTATGATACATTTTAGAAGATAGCAGGGGCCAGGGATAGTGGCTCACCCCTGTAATCCTAGCACTTTGAGAAGCCAAGGCAGAGGATCACTTGAGGCCAAGAGTTTGAGACCAGACTGAGCAACATAGTGAGACTTCATCCCTACAAAAAATTAAAATATTAGCTAGGCGTGGTGGCTGTGCCTGTAGTCCTGGATTCTCAGGAGGCTGAGGCAGGAGAATCGCTTGAGCCCAGGAGTTTGAGTTTGCAGTGAGCTATGATCATGCCACTGCACTGTAACCAGGGCAACAGAAAGAGACTAAAGAAAAAAAAAAAAGAAAAGATAAATTCATTTTAGTGTAGTTATATTTTTAAGGTTGAATATAATAGACTGGTCCTGCCACATAAACTTACTTAGAAGATACCTTATTGTCAGATAACATCTTTTTTATGTGTTAGATGCTACAGTGGAAATACATGCCCAGGGTTTCATATATCGCCTTGTATTGTTTTTGAAAACAAAGCACTTTAAAAGAACTTAATGTGTAGTAGCTTCTACAAATTATTACAACTCTTTCATATTTAAAATTCTTCAGACAAGTAAAAAGAAGAATAACTATTTAATAAAGGATTGACTATTTATCAACTCTTTAGTATATTTAAAATACGATTTGTTTTATCTCTACCTTTTTTAGGAATGCTGCCCTAGCCATCCTCACTGTAGTGGATCAGTGGCATGATTACTTGGGAAATTATCAGATAGAGTTCTTACTTGAATTTGATTTATATAAACCCTTCTTTTTTTCTCTTGGACATTTAAATGGCTCATTCTATGTTTATGAGGCAGTTTTGATTTTAATGTTGTAAGCTTTGTTTTCACAAACACCTATATTCATCAGATGATACTAAGTCTTGAATTTTGTTTGGCACAAGGGTGAACATAGTCCTACAGGAAATAAAAAGTAGACTCATGTAGTATCTAGGGAATTTGTTTGGCCCTCCTAGCTACTTGACTTTATGTAATCAAGCAAAAATGTCGTGTTCTTCATTTTAAGACACTTAAAAAATAACATAATTATTTATAAGAAAAAAAACACAAAAAAACCTAAAATAAAGAGAAATCTATGGTTCTGCATCCTACCGTAGGAGCTAGAAAAATAAATGTGTATATATAGGAGTTATAGAACGTGAGTGGTGAGATATCATTTGGACCGACTGTGTTGATTTAACAATCAGCAAATCATGGTTAGTTATGAAGTGTCTTGCAAGCAGTATGTTCTTCATCACTGTTAAAGTAGCTAATAATAACTTTTTGTAGTTACATGTCAAGAAACCACGACTCCCCTATTTCCAATTTAAGTGGTTCTAGTGAGTGGAATCTATCCTACTTGTGCAGAGGTGGACAGATGAGCTAGGCATGGGACAGGGTATTTCACATCCTTAGTACAGTGACTGGTTGAGCAACAAACATGTAACCTGAGCCCAAACAATGGGTTGCTTACAGAAGAAAAGATTTCAGGATAGTATTACTGCTTCTACTAGGTTGCTACACTGGTAGAATGTAAGCTTGGAACTATCAGAAGTCACGTTTGCCACACAAGTTGAACAGGGCCCCTCTATTCCCTGAAAATGAAGTCACCATAGTCATGCAAAGCCTGAAGATAAATAGATCGTGTAAGCATAATGTGATTTGAATCACTAATTTTAGTCATGCTAGTACCAGCCCTGTCCCTAATTGTTTTAGTCATGTAAGCCAGCATAAGTTGTGCTTGTGGTATTTGCAATTGGGAAAAACAAAGCAAAACAAACAAACAAACAAAAAATCCCCCCAAACCTCGAATAATGTAGCAGCAATTTTTGCTAATGATTTACTATATAAAATAAATAAGAATCCTAAATTACACCATTCCCATTTACTTCTTCTCCCAAAGACATTCTTGTAGACTAGAGAAAAATGTAATGTTTGAGGTGTTTTGGGAACACCTATGGATTGAAACTGTTTTGCGTGCTGTGGCAGAAAAATAGCAAGGACTTTTAATCTGATGTAGTAGTTACCTGGTGCTGGTTCACGTATTATTAATGCTCATTGATGACATTCTACCACTATGTGGAAAAGTAAGAAAAATAAAGATTATCAAACAAGTTATTCACAAAGCTAAATGTATTCACTTGAAAGAGCTCCCTTTCCTTCTTAGATTATAAATATCCAGCTTTTTTAGTGGAATAATGCATTTTTAATACAACGATAATTTCAATAGATGGGCCTGTTCTTCTGCTTTTCAATGTCCTTGTTTGGCATACAAAAAGGTCAGTTTTTCTGTGCAGCACCTTCAATGCATTAAAAGTTTGTTTTCCCTAGACTTAGAAAATTCTGGGATCAACTGCTTGTAGTAATTGCCTTGAAAAGGTTTATGGTATCACAGCTGTCACTAGACATTTCAGGTAGTCATGTGAAGTGAGTGAGTTCCTTTCTAAAGATAATGCTGAGAGACTAGTACTAAGCCGTTTGCTGACTTGGGGATAGAAAAGTATTGAAGATATGAAAGTTACCAATGTATACAGTTTCTGGAAGTCATTATTACCAGACATTGCTGCAGATTTTGAAGAAGCTCTCGGAAACTGCTGATACTTGAGAGCTACTCAGAGCCAGTATAAACTATTCCTGGGACACAGTGAGTCAAGAAGCTGCTACAGGGAAATACTTCTGCCAGGATTTGTAGTTGGTAGAATGGGGACAGCAAATAAAGGACATGCTTCTCTCTCTTCCATCACCTGTAGCGGATATGGCTAATTTTTAAAACCCTTTTTCCTGCTGAGTACAGATACAATTTCACAATTTATTTCTATGAGAGTCACTAAAAATCCGATGGGAATAGCAGCAAGATGAACAGTACTTCTCATGGCAGGCCTAAGGCCAATATAGTGTGCCAGTTGCAAAGCTCTTAACTTTCTGCTTCCAACACACTGTTTATACATTTCTCTGTGATGCTGGAATTGGAAATCACAAATCACATTTCTGCTAAGGGATTACCTCCATCTGTTAAAGGGAGGAAGTGGGGATAAGGCAAGGCTGAAAGAGACAAAAGGGCACTTTCCTTGTTTGCTTTCAGTTCCTGTCCATGTCAGCCTACCTAACAAAGCTTCCAGGGGTTTCCAGTTCTTTAGAATAGCACCAGTTGAATCCGGTTAACAGTTTTCCCAACACTCACAGACCCAGTCTCATCACACCCTCTCAGATACCAGCACCAGCACCCTCCCAAGTGTCTTCCCCAAAGGTGGGTTCAGTAAAAGCAACTGTAGCAACATATGAAGGACGTATGATTATGCACTTTTATTAAGAAAATAATAGGAGGTTTAATATTATATATACATATGTTTATATATTCATATACATATTTCTAAGTATAAAATTAGTAAATATTTTAATCAAATATTTGTGATATGTTACAATTTTCATGTAATATTATAATGAATACAATGTGAGAGATATGTGAAGTTTTGAACGCCTATCTCAGGGCAATGAGTATATTGTTGCTTTCAAAATTTACCAAAATTTATAATATCACCAATAAGATAGAGGTTTCTTCTTTCTTGTTTAATTCTTTAAACACACACACACACACACACACACACACACAAAAGCATATTGTGTGTATATTGGTGATTTACCTTTGTAATTTTCAGATGGCATATTACAGATTCTCCTAAAACTTGGTAGAAGGCTTACAGTCAATAATTGAAACAAAACATAACAAAACAAAATATGTTGCGAATTAAAATTGCTTGACTATGTGTATGTGTGTTGTGTGTATATTTTTTCAGATCTCAGCCTCTCAATTTAAAAAAAAATTCCTCAAATTAGGATAACAGAAAAAAATATGTAAGTTGTAATCCAGCTTTGCCTTGGTAGAGTGGTGAAATAAAGATGTTTTAATTTTCCAAGTCACATAGGTGCACTCAGCAGACATGAGGGCAAATACCATCATCTGGAGGGCTAGATTTTAATCAGATTTGCCTGGTTCAGTAGTCTTCTCTTAGCTTCTCTTTGTTTAGTTACTTCACTTCAATTTTGGTGCAGGCTCAGCACTAAAGGGAAAAGGTTTTCTGGGTTTGAGGTCAGACTATGTGAACTATTTGTTCTTATTCATGATTAATATAAAATAATACTATAATTAATATAAGTGCATTTAAGGTCAATACTATAATGTTAGATACATTTTGGAGAAGTCTCTGTTGCTATAACAGTTGGCAATATCTATATTTAAATAATTCATATGTGTTATTAAATAATGAAATTTCTGATATTATTTTCCAATCAGATGTCTTTAAACTTCTGAATTACTTAGCAACATAATCAAAGTTACTGACTGAATAGATACTTTTTACATTTTGGAAAATAGGAGATTAAGCTAAAAATAGGTTTTGATCAATGATATTTGGCTTTTTAAAAAAATCTCATGAATGTGAATATTTTTATTAATTGATAAACTTTCTTGAAAGTGTTAGGTTCAGATCTGTATATATCTGATCTTTCTCTCTCGCTCTCTCTGTCTATATATATATATTCGTATAATTATGTATAATATTTTCTTTCACACTTTTCTAACCCAAGGAACAAGTAATAATTATCAAGTAAGCCCCTAGAACCTCTTCACTATCAGGAGTGTTGAGTAAACATACCTCTGAAAAAGTGTTATTTATAAAATAGTTATTTACCACCTACTGTATGATAAAACTGCTTAGTCACCATTAATGTAACATCAAATAAGACGTATATAGCCTGTATCATCATATTTATACTTCATATTGAGAAGCATAAAATTTAGTAATATGTTTTTACATTACACTCAAAATCTCCCTTTCCCCTAAGATCGAAGCATATATACCTAAATTAGTGGCTTTGGGGCCTGAATAGCAACTATACATTTCACATACTAAGAATGGCTCCATTATTCATCCAGTCAAGCCCAGAAAGTTTGAATTTTTTATAGGTTAAGTAGTCTGTGACATAACTGATGGGAAATGTCTAATTAATTGATTGGTTGACTGATTGACAAGTTCTCTCTCCAATTGACAAGTTCTCTCTCTCACCAAGGTCACTAGGGCACCAAATTAAAATATAGCTGAGAGAAATCATCCCTAGGAAAGAGGCTAAGATGGCAGACTAGAAGCAGCCCACTCATGCTGCTCTCAAGGAAAGGATGGAAACTTGTATGTAAATGCTTAGGTATGGATGGACCTTCTTGGAGAAAACATTGTACATCAACATAGAAGTGACAGGAGACACTTAGAGGGAAGGAGAGGGAGACTGGAAGGTACATGGGGGAGGCATCCACATGTGGGGAAGGATAGCAAGTGAGAACCCTGATATTTCATACTCCTCTCATGACTGCTGCTACTCGAGCTGAGAGAGGATCCCCAGTACCACTGCAGACTTCTGGAATGATCAGGGAGCTGCTTGGAGACTCTGCAGTGATATTACATGGGAGAGTGGGCACAGCATCAACTCAATAGCTTCTATTCCTGGGTCACTGCAACTGACACCAATCTAAGCCCTTGGGTCCAGAGTGCCTGGTCTACACAGGGCTTGGCTATGCTGCAACCACCTCCAAATGGTGCCTGATGAGCTGGAGAGGGAGCAGGGAGAGCAGATGCTATCATGTTCCCTGTGTCTGGGAGCCAAGTGCCCACCAATGAGGAATTCAAACAGAGTAGACGCTGCAAAGGCCATTTGAGAAGCCCTACTGAAACTGCCTCAGTGGGAACCATGCAGGGAGAAAGCCCCAGCTGCCTAGTGGCCCAGAACCAATCCCTGCCCCTGTGTCTCCAACATTATTGCCTAGCCCCTTGGCCTCCCCGGCATGGATCCCACACTGCCACCAGGGTCTACCTGGCAGGGCCTGCCTATGCAGTCCAGAGCTCCACTACAGATGCTCTAGCTCTGTGCCATCATTGCACCTGGACCTGGATAGAGCGAATATCTACAGCCCTGACACCTGTGGCCACTACCTAGCTCTCCTTGCTCAGCTCTCACTGCCACCACCCCAGGTAGACACAGTCAGAGCAATAGCCCTCTATGCTCACCTCCGTGAAGAGACATTCACCCAGCCTCACACTCATGCTTTCAACAATGGTCTGGGGATCAACATGCCACTATTCATGAAGCTCATCCAGCACTGCTTGGACTGTGACAATAATAGGAGAATGGGACAACACAGAACAACTATAGTACAGGCTATCAGTTCTTCTGCCCCAATCCTGCTGCATCAATCTTTCAGAGAAAGACACAAAAGCACCTTCTAGGGACATTTTCTCCTCACTAAGTGGGAGAGTTCCCAGCAAAGGAGAACAGGTGTACTGGAAACCCATCTGCTCTGAGCTGAGAGATGAGGTTTCAGATGAGAAGAAATGAGCAAAATAACTGGCAATATGGCAAAAAAAGCTACATCAATCACTAAAATATAGCATAGTCAAAGTGATTTCAGGGTAATAAAAAAAGGTACCACAATGAGTTAAACTACAAGGAAAACCTACAGAAGATATAAAATATAGAAATTCAGACTTATTTATAGAAAGAGGCTAACAAAAGGAATTTAACAGAGACTGACCAAATAGAATGCATGGACCAAACAGGAATGACAATCTGAGAGCCAGTCTGGGATGTCCCTGTTGCGTGAGGAAGTTTGATGTTAGATTGTAAGAACCTCTGGACCATATGTGTAAAGGTCCAGAAAAACGGACAGAGTGGCATAATCCTGCATTCTTTTACAACAGGTTCAGGAATACTGCAATTCTTTAATCACAGGTGGATCTCTACCACAATGCAGTACTGGAATATCAACCTTGGATGTGAGCATTGAGAACTATAGATTTCTATTCAAAATCCAAATATGTTTGTTTCCTAAAATAAGAATCTCTTCTTCACATCTTGAGAGTTATATTGCTCAAGGAACACTAGTTTTAGTAAACCATGCTGTGTGTTTTTATTATAAGGTAGATCAGCAAAGCTTATTGTCTACCTCACCCAAGTGCCCAAGCTAAACACCTCCTTATTATTCTAAATTCCTTCCTCTGTTCAAACACATGGACATACAAACCTATGACTGAAAAACACAGAATGATGATTCTTTCACTGAACTGTGAGTGGTCCCTATGAAGAAGAGATTAAAAGTGTCTGACTCATCTTTTAGTTGAGGATCTGGCATGGTTTTGGAATTATAGCATATATTTGGAAAATGACAATAGATGGTTAGTTTGAAATATCTGTATACATATATGTGAGGGTGGATGGATAGTTTCATCATCTATAATCTACTAGTTTCAGGATTTTTCACTTATATGGATAACTTCATATGACTACTTGGGGCATTTTCCGTTCATAGTTTACAGAAGAGTATTTTCCTTGATCAGATAAATATAAGTTCCCTGAATGGTATTACATTCCATTAAAACAGTATTAGGAGTGGAGTTTTAGCTGAAGTTTTTAAATCATGAATTCAATTTTGTTAATGTTTTTAGTACCTTTCAGATTTTCTGTTATTTTTGAGTTAGTTTATATTAGTTAAATTTTATATAACTTTGTTCATTTTTCAGTGTTTTAATTTAGCAGAAATTTAGCAGAAATTTGGCAGAAATGTATTTTATGATATTTTTGAATCTTTTACAAATGTATGTGTTAGATCTATACTAAGTCCCTTTCCAATTAATAATATTGTTATTGATGTCTTCTTGTTCCCCCCACCATGGTCAATTTTTGAAAAGCTTTTGTCATTTTGTAATATTTGCAATATAAAAACATTTAGCTTTATTGAACATTTTATTGCATTATATTATAATTAGCTTCTATCTTAACTAGCATGTTCTTCCTTTTCATTTCTTTCAGCTTATTTTGTTGTTTCTTTTATAATTTTATTAGCTAGCTATTTACTTGTTAATTTGCAGCATTTTTCCTTTTCAGTATAAGCATTAAAGATTAAATTGGCTTCTAAATACCATTTTAGCTATATTGTATGCATATTGATATGTGATGTTTGCATTATTTCAATTCTAAGTATTATCTACTTTCTATTAGGAGCCCTTCTTGGACTCCTAAGTTATTTAGAAGCTTATTCCTCAATATGCGATATTTTGTTATCTTGTTATTGATTTCTAACTTAATCATATTGTGTTAAAATAATATATTCTCTATGATATAGGTATTTTGAAATGTGTTGGGACTAGTTTTTATAGCTTTCTATGTTATTAATTTTTATTAAAGTGTGTTTAAAAAGTACAGAAAGATTTTCCAGTTGTTAGATGCACCAACTTATATACATCGAATAGTTAAAACTTGTAAATTATCTTGTTTAAATCTAAATCTTTTATAGCTTTATTATATGTTCAGTTATTTTAATCAACTAACTACTGAGAGGGGTATGACAAAAACTTCTACAATCATGATATATTTATTTCTCTCTGCAGTTATGTTGGTATATATATATGTATATGTACATATACATATATATATATTTATATATATATATACAGTTCTAATTGATAAAAGTTCTAATTCTACCAGGAGGCAACAAAAAAATCTAAGCTTCTGTGGATCTAAAGACATTATTTTCTATATATATATATATACACACACACATATATGTATAAAAGTTCTAATTCCACCAGGAGGAAACAAAAAAATCTAAGCTCCTGTGGATCTAAAGACATTATTTTCTATACACACACACACACACACACACACACACATATAAACACATATATATATATGTGTGTATATATATATAGAGAGAAAATCATGTCTTTAGATCCACAGAAGCTTAGATTTTTTTGTTTCCTTTTGGTGGAATTAGAATTTTTATAATGATACATAACCATTTTACCTCTAAAAATGTTTTTTTGTCTTAAATTTCTTGTTATCTGCTATTTATATAATATAACTATTTCTGGGTTTTTTGTGGGATGAGAAAGCATTACATTTTTCTGGCATATATTTTTTAATGCATTTATTTTCAAACTTTATGTGTCCTTATGTTTTAATGAGGCATTTTGCAAATATATTAGCTAGATTTGTTTTAAATCCAGTCTGATCATTTCTGTCTTTTAACTAGCAGTCAAATGCATATACATTAATTATGATAACATATGTACATATTTATTTGTATTTATTGCAATTTTATTTAGTACATTTTAATTTTTCTATTTTTTCTGTGCTTGGGTTTGTTTTGTTTTGTTTTGTTTTTAAGAGACCAGTCTCACTATGTTGCCCAGGCTAGTCTTGAACTCCTGGGCTCTTAGCCTCTTGAGTAGTGGTGTTGATGGGCACATACCACCATCCCAGACTTTGGAAGTTGCACACTATTTAACTAGTCTGTAGTAGTGACTCAAATAATATATTATTTTCACATTTTAACAGCACACCACTGCAATAAGACTTTCTGTCCTTTTCACTCCTAAATTCCATAGCGTGTCACTGTTTTGCAATGCAATAGTGGTACTTCTGACTACCCTCAAGTAAATTTGCACTTGAAAAAGACCATTTTTATGATGTATTACATATTTATTTAGTTCATTGTTCATTTCTTTTTTCTTTTTTGTCTGAGTAAGCAACACATACATTGTGAATTGCTGTGTAGGATTTAGGTACAGTCTGGAGTTGAAAAAATATATTAACACTAATTGGCCCCCAAAGAGTTCAAATCCATGGTCTTAGGCTCATTAGCTCTGGGCATCTAAGCAAGATAAATACAACAACAAATCCATTATGAAGCAGGAAAACAACATTAGGAAATTTAAGATTCTAATTTGTTGACTTTGAAAATTGGAGAGAGGCAGTGATAGAACTTTCTTTTTAGTGCTGAATTGTTTATCCTCCATAATTTAATTCAAATGATAATTTGGTGTTTACTTAAGCCTGACGAAATTGCTACTGGCAAGAAATTATGCATTCGTATAGTGGGCAGATGTGTGCAAGTAAGCACATACGTGAACCTTGTTATCTTAACATATTCAAAATGAAAGATAGTTCTTTCATTATTTTCCATAATTTCAAATAAATGGTTTCACAGTCATTTATTTTGAATACATTTTTCACTTTCTTCCTTGTTAGTTGAGTACTCAGCAATTTGTTTGTAATGGGCACAAGTCATGAGGATAAAGTTCAAGACTATATTAGGTAGGGGGGAATAAAATTTTAGCATCTGTTTTCATCTTCTTCCTCCAATTCCTTTCAGCTGTTTGTGACTCTGGCAATAATTCTCGAGTGTTACAATCACAGTTGTTTTCCTGTGTTTCAGAGAATTTCTGAAGTTACAATCTGATGTATTATATATAATACAACATGAAGCAGTATAATGTAGTGCTTGACACCAGTTTTATGAGAGTAGGGAAAGTGTTGAATAGAGCTATTACGTGTACAAACTCTGACATTTGATAGTTTTGCTTCATTTACAGATCAGTTACTTATTATCTTTATTAGTTAAAACAAATTACTTAATTTCTCTATGCTTATTTTTTCTTATATGTAAAATACAGCAAGGCCTATCATATGAGGAAAAAATAATGAAGTAGCACATGTAAAAGTGGCAAATAATAGGTGCACAATTATGTTTAAAAATGTTGAAATAAAATGGTAGTTTATATTGTAAATCTAGTTTCCATTCTGCCTTTATATAATTCCTTTGCTATATCTTGAAAGTCACATTTGAATCTTAAAAAATCTAAACATGCTTAGAAAAATAATTCCTGTTTTTTCTCTTCCATTGGTACATTCAATTTTGTTAAATATTTATTTTACAGAATAATTGATAACTTTACATGTATTATTTGTGAAAAGTCAATTTTTAAATGAAATTTTATAAGTACAGTATACTCAAATTTATGACAATGGTAAGGTGCAAAGAAAAAGGAAGGGGGAAGAATGGGAAGAGATTGGTCAACAGGTACAAAGTTAGGAGGAAGAAGTTCTGGTGTTTTATTGCATAGTAGGATGACGAGAGTTAACAGCAATGCCTTGTATATTTCCAATAGCTAGAAGAGAGTGTTTTGAATGTTCTTTTCACAGAGGAATGATAAATGTTGAAGGGGATGGATATGCTAATTACCTTGATTTGATGGTTACACAATGTACACTTGCATCGAAACATCACATTGTACCCTATAAATATATACAATTATTACGTGTCAATCATAAACTCAAAAAACTTACTCAGGCCTTTTATTTTTTTATGTATACCTAAGTCATAACAATGTCTGAGAAATATAGAAGCCCATTAAGTTATTTTCCATCACATTTGTAATAGGTTAAATCACATATCCTCAGAACCCTGGTACTAGTCATTTGTTTTTTCTCCATGTAAGTAAAGCTTGGTTGCAACTACCATTGCTAAATTATATCCTACTAAAGCAAACTCTCCCTGTGAATTCTAGAAAACATAGAAATGATAAACTGAAGGTCTCATGTCTGCATCCAGTTTGGTGTTTTGGCATGTGATTTACAATATGATGGAGAATAAGAACATATATACAAGATATGAGTTCTGAACAAAAGAACCGTAGGGAGTGGGTTCATCAATACAGAATGTAACTATTCAGCTGTATGTACCTTGGTAACTGAGAAGCAAACCTCAGGGATATACACGACACTGTTATTGCTGCTAAAGCAATGCATTTAGTCAACTTGAGAGAAATTTGGGAGACAATTTTCTAATGATTACATTTTCCTCTTATCCATTAATATCATATCAATAGACAGAGAAAACATTGTCACAAAATGCTTTTCAATTTTAAATAAGGTAAAAAATAATCCATTTTTTTGTTTTTTTCTTATTTTTGCTGTGTAATACTATCTTTTCTGTTGCCAAGCATATATTGTCTTGTCATATCAATTCACAATGCTTTAAAAATATTCATATTTTTATGTTTATAGTTTTTGTGTTTTTATGTTTATAGTTCAATACTTTAAAAATGAAAGGTTCAATTATTCTTTAGCAAATGTTACATAGGCAATACAGCTCAAGTACCTGATCTGCTTACTATCATGTACTTTGTAAATAAATTTCAAAAAGGCTGTTATTGATGAATGGACATTATATTCATAATGCTGAATCATAATTTAAAAATTTATAAAGCATTACTAGTTAATATGCAATAGAAATAAAAGAAAATTTACTAAAATTTTGATTGCATGAGAATTCTGTTAAATGACACAAACACAAACATACAAAACTGCTAATTACCACATCAAACATTTCTATTTTCCTTTGTGTACATAAATCCTAAACTAATTGATTTTCATAATTTAATCAAGGGCTAAAAACAAAGAGGAAGATTAATATTTTAAAATTAGGTTTTCTTTATTAGTCTAACAGCGGTTTTAACATAAGAGTTTTACTTTGAATTACAAAATATACAGATTTTGAAAATGACTTTTGGTCATGATCAATATATGATACCTTAAAATGCTGTAAGAAGAAACATTTCTCCCTTTTCAGAAAGAGTCCTTATGACACCAATTTTCCTTATATTTATTAATTCTAGTCCTCACAGTAACCTTTTAAAATAGTCATGTATGTTTTCATTTTCCACACAAGAAAACGGAGGTTCAGAGAGATGAAATTGATTGTTCCAGGTCACATAGCTAGTAGGAGGATTTGTGTTTCTAGCACATTCTTGAGTAACTCTAGAGTCCACTTCTTTCCTCCACACTGCATTTCCTCTCTATTGAAATCTATGAATAAATTGCATATGAAATACAGTAGTGGAGAGTTAACTGAATAACACAAAGCCAGTGAAAATAAGATAGAAAAGAAGAATGCTGATATGAATGAGAAAAAGCAGCGGAAATCAAAAGGACAGGAGAGAAGTTAATGGTAGTGCACACTATTATTTTTGCCATTGACACAATTTCTGGACACAGTCCTGATTTAGGTTTGGACAGCATTCCTCCCTGAGTCGCAGCTTTGGTAGTAGCTTTGGGTAAGCTGATTCTAGTGCAAGCAGTATGTGTGGAGCACTTGACTCAGAGTTATGTCAATCACATATTTTATTCACTCAGCCTTCACAATAGGTAGATCAATCAAAGCAATTAAAATCAACTTGGGAAAATCAAGGTTTTGTTGAGCTCTATGTTTGCTCTCCATGATGAATTTGGACTGTAAGGTGTGGAAAACTTTGGGTGCCTTGCAGAGCTTCTCTGATAATAAAGCTATTCGTATGAAGGGGAGCCAAGAGATGGAACTTTGTGACTTCATTTGACCCATTTCAGCCTGCATCTGAATCCTAATGTACCCCTGTGCTTTCAAGTATGGGGATTCTTCCACTTTTTGTGTGAGAATCCTGGATTTTTTATAGGTAAATGACAGTTAGCCAAAGTCTATATTTTGCTGATTTCTCAAATTTATAACTCCATTTGTATAATGAAATGAGTATCATTCACAGAAGAATGAGTCTCTGGCTGACATTCTCTCACAGTCCATCATGGGACTTTGTTTAAAGGATCTCTATGTTCATCCTATATCCTGGTAGAAATATTGAAGTTAGGGGACTTAGATCATAACTTACTTTAGGAGGAATCTCTCACTAACCCCAATATGTTTTACTCTGTCAGATATGTCAATACTCCCAAATAAAGTTTTCTCATGATTAGCAGATCACAAATAAGTAGTATCTTCTCTATTTCTACTGTGCATGTACATCCTGTTTTGCTCAAGGGTGTCATTATATATACCTGTTTTTCTAGCATAATTATTAATTCTGCCTTCCTTCCTCTCAAAATGGTTCCCAGTTGCATGAAAAATTATATACCTCAACTATTGCTAATAGTCCCACTGTAGCATTGAATCATTACAACATTAATGATAGCTACCTTTGTATTTACTATCGGAAATATGTGTCTAATGTTCATGATACTGTATTAATACTTTTTTATATATACATTTCACATTGGTACTCTCAAAATATTTCCTGTGACAAAAACTTTAGATTAATATATTATTTAAAAATATCAGAAACATATATAATAATGTAAAATTTTATATGTTTTAAGTTAAAATCAGATGCATTTTAATATTCAAATCTGGTAAGGTAAATAATAGTATCACAAAAATTTTAAGAAAAATTTACAGCAATATTTTGAGAAAATCATAAGTTATTTCTTTTTAAGAGACTAACATTCATATTCAAATGCCTCAATTTCCAGCTAACATAATACTAGTTTTTAATGAGTGCGGGCTGAGAAAAAACAAGGAGCTGAAGAACTAATTATTTTTCAAAATAACATTGGAAATGTTTCACAGAATATTGGGCACAGCAATCCTGATATCACTTACACACACACACACACACACACACACATATGGACACCTGTGACATTCCTAGAATTTTTGTTCTATTATTGCAAAGAACCTATCTGACTCATCAATCAATGTTTTATTTTTAAACTATATAATATCTTTAGGGGACTACATGGCTATAGTAACACACATGGGTACTGTCAGTTCAATCCCTTGCCACTTTACACGATATATTGGAAGTAAAGCCACAGGTTACTATTTTCTTCCTCTCTTTTCTTGGCTAGTTATTATTTTCTTCCTTTCTTTTCTTGCCTAGTTAGCCTGCCACATCTTCAGTGTTATGTCTTGTGAATCCTCTTAATCCCAAGCATATGGATCACACTATTGGTGACATAAAATGGTGCCAAACATTGCTGTGTGGCACATCTCGGGGTTGTACTAACAAACTTTCTTTGATCTGAACCAAAAAAGGTAATAACAGTATCTTTCTATGTTTTCTTCTTAATTTCAAATTATAAATCTCTCTTAATTTTTAAAAATATTTTTGATTTATAGAATTTATTTTTATGGCATGAGATAGGACTCTAACTTAATCATCTTATTTAAAAAATAGCCAATCATTTTAACATCATCCACAGAATGATATAGAGTCATGCGTTGCCTAATGATGGGGATAAGTCCTGAGAAATGAGTTGTTGGGTGATTTTCTTATTGTGTGACCATGATGTGTTCTAACACAAACTTACATGCCTCCTATACACCTAGGCTATATGGTATAGCCTATTGCGCCTAGGCTACAATCCTGTACAACAGGGCTACTGTACTAAATACTGTAGGCAATTGTAACACAATGGTTAGCATTTGTGTATCTAACCATGGAAAAGGTATAGTAAAAATGTGTTACTATAATCTTATGAGACCACCATTGTATATGGGGTCCATTGTTGACAGAAAGATAATTGTGTGACATATAACTCTATATTTTTCCTATGGATATGAAAAGCATATATATTATATATATGCTTTTACACACATATATGCACACCCACATATATACACACATATATGCACATCCACTCACACACACACACACACACACACACACACACACATATATATATATATATTAGACTTGTCAGTGTTGAGTTAGGTAATTAGATGAGCATTTTCCCTTCAGTGTTTTCTACATATTCCTTACTGAGCCTTACTTTTCTAGCTAATATTTATAATTAATTTGTCAATTATAAAATAAATCCCATCTGGAACGTACAAAATGTTAGTAGCAACAGTGTCATTCATAATAGCTAAAACCTGGAAACCACCCAAATGTCCATCAACAAGAAGTGCATTCATACGATGTGATGCTTTTCAGCAACAACAAAAAATCAAATCCCTAATACTCACAACGACATGAATGGATCTTAAAATTGTTGAGTGAAAGAAACAAGACACAAACAAATACACAGAGACACAAGCACACACAGGAAACACACACATACATACAAAGTACAGTGCATAGTGTATGTTCAAGAACAGGCAAAATTAATCTACGGTGATAGAATTCAGAATGTTTTTTCTCTGAGGTGAGGGGTAGGGATACAGAACACAGATGTGAGCAGTGGTGTGCTGGCAAATGCCTAACTTTCAAAATAGGTGTATGTGTGCGTGTGCATGTGTGTGCATTTGTAAATATATATATATATATATATATTAAAATTTCACTGATAAAATATATGGCAACATTTATACATAATGAAATATACAGTGCTCTTTCTCATAAATTTCATAGGTCCAACAAAACATTTTACTGATCTACCCTTGGATAGACAAATAGAGTTGCATTTCGATCTGCTCACCTTTTTCCCAATAAATTTATTGATATATATGATATTTGTTTTACTATGAATTACCACACACTCTTGTGTAAAATATAGTCGTTAAGCTGAAATCTTATTCAGCCCAATACTAATTTCAAGCTACCAATGAAATGTCACTGAAGATGGATTGAGTTGAGATGCCCAGTGGCACATCATATGTACTGCCTCCGTACAGATACAATAGATGCAAATAAACTCAACACCATAAATTATGGTATAATGTTGTAAAACATTTAGGAATTTGTAAGTCTAGACTATTCCACTTAAAAATATATAATTTATTTAATTTTAAGTTTATATAATCCAATTATAATGTGTACTCTTTATAACAACATGCTTGCAAAATGCATGAAAAGTTAACATTTGATTCTGATAAACAGTACTAGCTGACTCTAGCAAACTATTGGCCATGAGGAAACTTTTTGCAGTGGTGGTCATATTCCATATCTGGTTTTGAGTATTGGTTATATGGGTGTATTCTATTATTAAAATTTATTCATCTAAACACATATAAAAATACATGTTGAAATTTCTGTTAAACTTTCATTGAATACATGTCTTTTGAAGAAGTGAGAAGAGAATCAACATTTTTAAAATATCAATTCTTTTCATCCAGGAACATGATATGTCTGCTCTTTTATTTTTGTCAATTTGTGAATGAAATATTTTGTTCGTATGTTGTTTCCTGATTTTTCAGAACTATTGATCCATGATTATATTTTTATCTTACTGAGTTTTCTGTATAATTTTAAGACTTCTTAGTTGATTTGTTGATTCCATGTTGTTAGCCATCTACAAATAATGATTTCGAATCTTTGTTTATATATTCTTTCTTTTTTTTCATATTTTTTGGTGCTATTCCCTCACTGCGTTTTAGATGCCAAATGATTATTCTAAAGTTTGGGTATCTTGAATTGAGAACAAAACATGAATTATGAGAGATAAATCATGGTATAGTCTTTGATCTTTGTCTATAGTTATTCATAGCAATTATCTTTTTATATTAGATTTCTTTACATATTTTTAAAATCTTACTCAACAGACTAAATTTTGATTTAAGCCAGTGCTGTCTATTAGAGCTTTCTGCAATGAGGGGAATGCTTTATATCTGTTCAGTCCAACATTTTATCCACTAGCCTCATTAAGCTTGTATACATGGAAAATGTGGCTAATGTGACTGAGGTACTAATATTGATAATCTATTTATAATTTCATTTATTTTAATGTAATTAATTTACATAGCCAGATCTGGCTAATGGCTACTACGTTTGACAATGCAGATTTAAACATTTCCTATGTGCCAGGAAGGTATTGTTGAAAAGTCAAATGCCTCTCTGTCAGAGAGCTCCAATATAGTTATCTACAAATTTAACTACAATAAACTTAGCTTTTTCTTTCTCACTGTAGCTTTTATATGCTACTTTATCAAGGATACAGTCAAAAATTTTCTTTCTTTTTTGGTGGGGGGTGGGTTTGTTTTATCTGCCTTCCTGACACTGTGAACATTCAAATATCTATGTTATTTAGAAATCCCAATGCTTATGACTCCATAGAAAGACTATGTCAGAAACATAAAGTCTCTTTTACTCCCTCCTGGAAAATGGATTAAAGTGCTGACATATATTCATTTGGCAACTTGATATTTGAGAGGTCTTCTTAGTTTTATGATTACAGATTTGGATACATCATTGTACTAGCCCAGTGCAAACTCTTTGTCCTCTCATTTATTTACATAAACACGTTATCAATAGCTAGACTAGGTCCGTGAAAGATCTACTCCAAGGCCATATATATGAATACTATAATTTATTATAGAAATATATAGACAGTTGCTAATCTCTGGTCTTTAAAGTATAGGAAGATTTTGCCAAATAAAGGTGGACTGATTTCTTAAAATCATAACTTATTAATCCTGGATGGAGTTTGCCCAAAATTGAAAATTTTAGTTTGCCTAAGTTAGCAATGGGACACATATCCTATACAATAACAGACACAAGCAAACAAATAAAACAAAATAAATAAATAAACACGAATGAATGAATTTTGTCAGTATCTTTTCCTTCTTCCTGTATCCATAAGCTTTGTAATATGACTTCGCAAATCTCCCCACAAAAAGGTGACATCTATTTCCTTCTCTGCTTAAATCAGGTTGGCTTTGAGTAACAGACAGACAGTGACAGAGCAGAGGTTGTGCTTGTTCTGAGACTATGCTTCAAGTGTCTTTGTGTATTTTTGCTTGCTCTCTTAGAATCTTGTTCAGTCACTAAGTAAACCAATCCAGGCTACCCTGCTCCTTACATAGAGTAGAGACTAGGCATTTCAGTTGAGGCTATTCTAGACCAGTGAACCTTAGCTGACCCACCAGCAGACAACAGAATGGAGAGCAGAGCAGAGGTGTGTAAGGTCCCCTAAATATAGGCTTTCTTACTACCTTGCACACAAGAGGAGGTCAATAAATACTGGATGAATGAATGAGTGCTATTTTCTTGCTTAATCCTCTATTTGCATGGAGAATAAAATCAGAACTCCATACTGTGGCCTGCAGCACTTGCATAATGTAGCTCCCATCCCCCAGTTCACACCTCATCTCACACTATTTTCCCAAATGGTACTTTTTTTTTTTTTTTTTTTTTTTTACCATTCCCAAAAAGGCAAGCCCATTCTCACTTCTGGACCCCTTTGTTGTTTTTCTTTGCCTTGTTGTGGTTGGAACCTCACTTATGATCCTGTCCTCTTTCTGAATACCAGAGAGGCTTTCCCAGTGTTAAACGCACTACAGCCCAGCCACCCCTTGGTCACTATCATATTATCATCTTTATATAGCTTCTTAACTCTTTTACTTGATTAAACCCATCTTGTTTCTTATTTATTTTACTTATTTAGTATTTGTTTCCCATTAGAGTGTAAATTCATGAGAAGATTTTTTTGTCATGTTCACTATTTCACAAACTGCACTCAAGAACTTAGACCAAGGAATGGCACTTAGTAACATCAGTACATGACAGATTAATGAACGAATGGCATCTAATGTCCCTAATTGATTAAAGAATAAAAAATACCCAATGTCCTTAATGATTTTCTGGATTAATTATTGCTATAATTAATAATGTCAAAGAATGTTTTTGCAACCTAAAGCTTTTAAATTTAATCCTCCCCAACTCTCCATCAACATTGCATTAAAGAAATTAAAGCAAAATCCTCTATAGAGCAAGGTAGAACTAGAGCACATGAGGGATGTCAATTTAGTTTTGTATGATCAGAAGTGGTTGGCCAAGTGGTAATGGCTTAACAAAACAAAGAAGATGAAATGCAGCTGTTGTGTGGGAAGCCAGAAAAAAGAAAACCAATTTGTGCAGCAAAATCGCTTAAAAGCTACATGATTGGAGATGCCAGATGCCTCTGAAAGTGTGTGTGTGTGTGTGTGTGTGTGTGTGTGTGTATGTGTGTGTGTTTGCATGAGGAGGACAGAGGCATAAAAGCTGAATTCTTTAACTATCAAAGTGAAGTATAAGAAGCAGTTGGAGCCCCCAAATTCCTCTCCAATCTCACACCTAGTGAATGCCACCCGTCTACCCACATATCCACATATTCACTAAGCAAAGGGAGAAACTTTACTTCTCTGCAATGTTAAAGCAAAGATTCTCTTGTGCATGATAAATAAATGAAAAAAAAAGAAAACAAAAATATAATTGTGAAATTTCAGAACATTATAGAGCAGCTGTTAAAAAGTCTGGAGAAATAAAAGAGGTCAGGAATCATAATGCCATCATACTTTTCAATAAAAATACAGAAACTAGAAGGAAATGAATAAATGTTTTAAAAATTCTGGGACCAATAGATTGGCATGTCAAGCCAAACTATAAATAAAATTATTTGCATACACTCAGTTCCAAAAATACACTGCCAATGCATCCTTTCTCAGAAAACTATTTGAGGTTCTACTCTAAGATCTAAGGACATAAATCAATTAAGAGCAAGCCTTGGATGTAGGAAATAGATAATCCAAAGTAGGAAAGAGGCATAAAGATTCTAAGGTAATGTTGTACTGATTCCCAGGATAACTGCTTGGAAACAGATTTAGAGGACAGCTAGCCAGAGTAGAGCAGAAGGATGAAAGGTGCCAGGAGAAACACCCTCTAGTATGTGTTACCATTTTGAGAAATGTTCAAGTTTCAATACAAATGGAAGGCTTATGTAATGAAAAGTCTATTGAAACCTAAGGAAATTATAGAGGAAGATGATTTGTATCGACAAGACAAAACAAGTGTCTGGGTAAGAAAGAAAATGTAATCATATCAATAGCTCAATTATTAATAATATTAACAGAATTATAATAATGTAAACATGAGCCATTAACAAGACATATAATATTGTCATATTCAGAGGATGGGACTAGGCAATGAATGTTTATGGAAGAGGAGTGGTGAAAAAAAGCAATCTTTACCTTGTACAGGTAGGCATAAAATATAGATATTTTTATTTTACATTTTTTACAGATTTGACAGCCTCGCAACCTCCAACTGCCCTATCTTAACTACTTCTCCTAGGGTATGCCAAATATGCATGTTTATTTATTGAAAATCAATCAAAGTCACAATTCATCTGTGGCAATGCATCACAGATTTACTTGCAGGGAATGATAGAAATACTGCTTAATGCACTGTATTCACTCCCATTTTTCACAGCCCATTGAAATATACACTACTAATGAGGGAAAGCACTTTGAAGATCCTGAATGGGGAAAAACAATGAGCATATCATGTGTAATGCTGCACACACCATGCAATATAAGGTAATGTCAATAAATTGCTTGTTATGTATAGTTGCCTGTTTCAAGCCATTGTAACCACCCTGTTCAAAAAGTCAATATATCATGTGCTATTTTCAAAAAAAGCGAGCGAGAGAGAGAGAGAGAGTAATAGCTCTTCAAGAATATTATTTAGGAAAATGACAGTAAAAACAAAAGAAATATTTTCTGTGAGCTGGGAATCAGTATAAGAGAAGCATGGAGAATGAATTAAGTGTTTTATTGTAAGCCTTATAAGGATTGCTTGACTTTAAAACAATGTGCATGTATTGCTTTGATAAAAATTAAAAGAAATAAAGCCAAAATCTTTGCCTCTCTTTACTACATAGAAATTTGTTTGCAACTGAGTGTTAAATGTAAGTGTCTTTGGGCTCACCTACCTAAAAATTATCAAATATATGTTTGATTTAATCTGATATCTCGATTCAGTATATTTTCAAACTGTAAAATTGAGAGAGACTGCCAAGCTAAATTACCTTAGCCATTATACTTTTGAGACATCATATGATATTCTAAATACCTCTTATAACTGCTATTTTTTAAATTATGATAAAATCTTATCGTTGGCTAATTTCATTACCAACATTTTAAATCTCCTGTGACCTAGTGGCCTCATTTCAATTATACCTGACACAATTTCAAATTTTACAAAATAGTAGTACTTATCATTTATTTCCAACACAATACTTTAATAACTTATTTCTTGTAAGTTTTAATCATTAGCTAAGCTCATGAGCATTAAATATAAATTAACTACTAGGTCCTAAAAGCAGATAAAAATGATTAGTAACAAAAGAAAAGGCCCAAAGGGTAATCAAGCAATATTTTTCTTATAGTAGTGAGTTTATCATCTCTTTTATGCTCTTTAGAATTTGCATAGTGAAGTCTATAAAAATAAAAAGTTTCAAATTATTTTCTAGAAATCCATATAATATGGAATTCTCTCCAATATATTTAAAAGCATATAATTTTATACTATGGCATAGGCACATGGTTCTTCGGAGAGCAAAAGAAAATAAAATGTAAAGTATTATCTGGAAAAAAAGTGCCTAACACAATTTTTCAAACAGAAAACTATAAATGATATATATCCCCTAAAATGAAATAATGGTGTAGCCAAAATAGAGGCTTATAGTCTGCTATTAAAAAAAAAAAAAAAAAAAGCCTTAAATAGTCTTCAATGAGAAATGTGTCCTGTTTAACATGTATAGCAGAAGCTATATTTAATGCACTGAAAGTCAATGTGCTGAAAGAAAAAAAAAATACAGGGTGAATTGCAAATTTACTCAGTACAATCATTTTTATTGCAGTGTATATGAAGTTAACTAAGTCAGACACTGTATTGACTGTAATGATGGTAATTTTTATTAACAGTATACATAACTATGCCCAAATGGTTAAGTCCATAATGAGGCATATATGGAAAAATGAGACAACGGGCCCAAACATCATTTTGTTGTATTTTAGTTTTCTTTCAAATATTTTATAAACCAATCAGGTAAATAAAAAAAAAGTTGCAGACTTATTAGAAAATATCACTCTTTCATATAAATGAGCAATTTCCTTTGGAGAAGTAGACAGCAGAATAAAATATTGGTAAAAGTAGCAATTCCAATTCCAATTTGAACAGACCTGGTTTGGGATTTCCACTTGACCCTCCTCTACTCACGTGCACTTGGCTACTCTTCTTATTTCTCATAACTCAGCACTATAATTTTTAACTATATGGACAATAATAGTAACCTGCTGACCTTTGCCATGTATGTCAAAGAACTGCTTTACATAGGGCTATTTCATATAGTGTTTTAAGGGGCAACTGAAGCATTTTATGTAAAGCACTTATAACCTAGTGCCTGCACCTATGACATGGTAGAGCTAAATAGGTATCAGTAAAGGGTGTTTAATATTGTTATATATAAATAATGTAGTAATAGAACATTGTCTTTTTTATTTGTCTTAAGCTCATTCTCCTTCAAATAATACAGATTAAAATTTTGATTTATTCAAACAGAATTAGTAATTTTTTGTTAATTTCTAATTAATTCAGAGCTGCAGTATCTCCTGATTATCACATATTCTATACAAAATTACACCTAGCATCAATTACAACAGGCACACATATATATTAATACCAAACCTTAGCACTCAGGGTAGTATGATACTCTTTTTCAATGGTCTGTTAATGATCCATAAAGTGATTTAAGCATAATTATGTTTTATTTAATGAATTAAATAATACATAGTAACTCATATATCACATATTGATCCATATTTTTATTTTATTTATTTATTTATTTATTTATTTTTATTTATTTTTTGAGACAGAGTCTTGCTTTGTTGCCCAGGCTAGAGTGAGTGCCGTGGCATTAGCCTAGCTCACAGCAACCTCAAACTCATACGCTCAAGAGATTCTACTGCCTCAGCCTCCCGAATAGCTGGGACTACAGGCATGTGACACCATGCCCAGCTAATTGTTTCTATATATATTAGTTGGCCAATTAATTTCTTTCTATTTATAGTAGAGACAGGGTCTTGCCCTTGCTCAGGCTGGTTTTGAACTCCTGACCTTGAGCAATCTGCCCACCTCAGCCTCCCAGAGTGCTAGAATTACAGGTGTGAGCCACCACACCGGGCCTTATCCATATTTTTAAAATATTAAAATTTTATTGCACAGACCTATTACACCAGACAATGTGCTGGATATATAATAATAAAATTATGAAGACAAAAGAGTTTTCAGGGGTATAGGGTATAAAAAGAGATGTATAAAAATGAACAATAGACAGAGACATGTGGAACTTACAGATACAGAGGAGGGTATGACCTCGGTGTAGGAGAATGGAAGAGTGCCTCAGCATCATGCCATGTTTCACCTAAATCTTCATAGGTAAACAGGAAATTTTATGTTAGAGTTATTGGTGACTAGAAGTCACTATAGTAGGGAGAGAGACTGAAATTGGAAAAATTACGGAAACTTGAAAAAGTGAAAAGTGTCATTGAAGGATAATTCAGCATATATTACAAAGTGACAGGAGCTGAAACTGGAAAGGCTGATTATGGTCACACATTGAAGGGCCTTACATGCCCTCGCAGACATTTTAGAGACTCAAAAGATCATTACCTTTTTAAGAAGGCAATGTTAAGTTTGCAAGACCCCCAATAGAATTATATGCAGAGATATAGAGACACAGTGAGATTTACCTGAAGAATTACAAGTAATTCAATATTGGTGACATATAGACAGTAAAGTAAGGAATGGAGGAATATAGATGGATAGATAGATAATAGCTTGTACCCCCCCCCAAGGAACTTGGAATTTTAGCCCATAAACGATAGTGTCTTAAATAGGATTTAGTGGTTGTAAACAACAAAAACTGAATCTGAATAACTTATCCAGAGGATAAATTTATTAAAATATTTTGTGAAGTTCTTAAAATCAGTAATAAATCTAGAGAAGTTGGTCAGAGGAGAATAATCAAAATAGTTCCTGGCATCTAGGTACCAGATACTTGTAAAAAGTCTTGATTACTGACACTAGAAAAATTGAAGTTTAAGTTTTTGTTTCATTTAGTTCATTATTCAAAGTCTCAGGAGTTGTTTTGAATAAATTAATCAGCTAAAGTCACTAAGTTAATCCTTTAAGGAGGCACTCTTCCTTATTGTTCCTTCGAGTCTGCACAAAACGGAGATGTCTCCCTTAACAAAGTTGGGGATTTGTTCCAATGGAAGGGGAAATGGATGCTGGTTCCTTTAAATTAACAAATGTCCATTAAGGATAGGAAATTATTGTAAGCTTTGAAAAAATTAAATGCGATGATCAAATTTGTTTTTAGATGGATGACTCTCTTGGATGGATCAAGAACAGAATGGAAGAGTACAAACTTTCAGTATATTGAAATCGTTCAATGAAAAGATAATGAAGATTTTGATTAATATAATGAAAAAGATACAAGTATATTTGTTGTGTCTTTGAAAGAAAAATCAATCTTAAATTGCACATGAAAATTAATAAATTTATTACTAAGTTCTCAGTATTTGCTTACTTTTCTGGAGTTTTTGGTTCTTAAAGAACAAGTATAGGAAGTAAATATTTCTAAAATAGTAACAGGAAGAGTAATTATATTTCAATTGTTTGGACAATATAAAGGTAATTCTTTCAAAGTTTTGCTAGGCTGACTGAATAAGAGATTGTTGACTTTGTTTTTAATAAACATAATTATAATTTGAAACAAAATTATAAAATTCAAATCAATTATTTTTATATATTTTAGATTAAGGCATATATAACCTTATATCCTATTGTAACAATGTCAACATTATAGTTTGTGTTTTGCTGAATGTTAGACATGTGAAATTTACTAAAGTAGATCTTTAATTTTTCTTCAGATAAGAGCTCAGATATGATATTATATTTAAATGTTATTGGGAATATTCTTATTTAATTTGTAAGTAATTTTTAAACTTTGTAATATTCAGCATTAAAGTTCATAGAATAATATTTAGTAGATTAACAATTTAAAATGTGAAAATTTATTATGAAGCAAATAGATAAGTTGGAAAACTTTATTCTTATAGAAAGTTATTTTCTAATATTTTATATAGAATAATATATAATTTTATTTCCAAAAAAATACAAATAAGCTGTGTTAGACAACCTCTAACGGGGTCTTCAATAATTCTCCCTGCTGGAATTTACCCCCTAGAATAATTCCCTCTTACTGAGTACAGGCCAAACCAAATTTGAAGACATATCATATTCTGTTTCATATCATAATAATTTAAATTAGTGACCATGCTGAAATCTAACAATGTAATACATGAATAAGTGTGACAAGGACATTAAGGTTATTATAAAATGAAGACATTTATGTTACCAGTTAGACTCAAGAAAGTCCAAAGCCTTCTTTTTCTTTCCCTTTGCCTCATATTTTTTTCTAATAATAAATTACCATTGGTAAATTAATCCTTTGTTCTAACAAACCTAAGTACTATGGAATTATATTCCTTGCACTTTATAAAGCAATAATTTACATCTTAAAGATCTTTAATATTGGTTATTTCTTAAAGTCCATATATTCTTCCCCCATAAGATCTCATTCAATAGAAACAAAATTAAAAATATTATATTACACTCTGAGAAGAGCTCCCTTTCTTCCCAGTAGATTCAAGACCTTGATCACATTGGCCAGTTTTATGTTCATCCAGGGACCATTAGGAACAGTAAGAATCTCATTCTGTTTTCTGACTGAAAGGTAAGTTTAAAATTTAAAATATATATTATCTTTATTGTAAAACTGCTGGGACAAAAGGATAATAAAAAGAAAAGAGACTCGGGAGGCCAGGTGACCTCAGTATACTTCATTTTTCTTTTCCTCTTTTTTCTTTTTACAAAATTTTGAAGATTTTTATATTATAATATTTAATAGCCTTCAGTTTTATTGTGGAGTTTGAACACCTGATTTAAATGAAGTTTTTACCTGACATTCTGATACGTATTATATACTTAGTACAGGGTAGCTATTAATACTACTCTAATTAAATAAGCACTTTCTTGTTATGATTGTGCTGGGAAATGCCTTTTTAAAAATTATTCAATTCAGACAAATTGGAAGGAATGTTGTAACCATTGTCTCTAGACATATTCCCTGGGATGTGGTTGAGGGTAAACTGACTAGAACAAAATACCTTTCTGAAAATACATCCATTTACACCCTTTGCCATCATAATACAAGTAGCTTAATTTATAATTACTCAGTTAATGAGGTGAGCAACAGAAAGTACTCATTTAATGAGAAATACTAATTTTCAAATATTGAGCAATTTGTGCCTTATTAAACATTAATAGAAATGCCCATATTCCCCATATAGAAAAATGTCATAAAAAGAAATCAAATTATTCTGTAAATCTACATTTAAAAGGAAGCATTAACTACATATTTTGAAATAACATTGAAAATTTAAAAGGTGGCTTTTTTCGTATTAAATGTACATGATTTTTATATGAATAAAAAACACATTTGAGGGAAAATGTTAGCTACAAATGGACATCAACATTAAGAACATTCTATTTATAGAATCGGTAAACCATAGCATAATACTATTGGTTTTAAAATATACTATATGATTTTGATAAATAATAAGACAAAAAACCTATGAATTCAATTACTTGAACAATTTAAAAGTTTCTACAGAAATAAATTAGCTTAGTAAAAAAGTAATATTGTAATTATACTCAAAAGTCAGACGGGCACATTACTAGATCTCAATTGGTAGCAGTACTATCAAGAATTTGGCTTAAAAAACAACATATCAAATAGGCTAGCACTTGATAGTTGGATATTGTTTTCAAAAATTATGAACTTGTAATATATAATATTATGTACACACATGCAGAATCTAACAATTAAAACACTTTCCTCTCAAATTCATTTCTTTTTAATATTAGAAAAGCTTAAAATTTTGTTAGGAAGAAAATTCTTGAGATAGACCTTTAATGATGAGAGCAGATGTACAATGCAATATAGTGATATAGCTCTTTGTTTTCTCACCTCTAAAATTTCTATATTGGAGGAATATAGAAAGCCCCTTCCCTTACTGGAAGACAAGTTATAAACCAGTTTGTGTTTCCACTTCAAAAATTCTTGGCCGTTTTAGCTGACTCTTCATGCCTGTTTCTTATCATAGTCTTTAAAAGTAACTTTTTACAGAAAGCACAGAAGATTGTAGAAATTGAAAGACCTTCCATTTTACAAATGTGAAAACTGTGTTAGGGGAGTTAAATTACTTGGCTAAAGTCACTCATCCCATTAACAGGAGAGCTTAGGTAGATTATCATTATTTCTGTTCAATACAATGATTTCATCTTCAATGCAAGTAGATTGTTCTAAACTTGATAGTATTAAATATATAATTCTCTATATTCAGAAATCTGGCAGCCTACCTAAATATCAAACAGTAACTATTGTTATTAGACAACCTTAAGGGAAGCAGAGTGGATGAGGAGACTAATCATGCCTTAATGTATTTTTTTGTGAAATGTTTATTTTAAACAATAAAATAGAAAGACCTTAGTATTAATATATTGAATGCACTCTGTGTATATTTAAGAAATATTATTAATATATTATAATTTTAAGAAATAATGAAACAATCAAAATGTATATACATTTTTTAGTATTCCATTAATTTTCAGATTATACAATGTTAAATTTGAACCCTTTTCCCTGATTAAAATGAAAATGCCTAAAATTTAGCTTTGTGTTACACTATGATCATAAAATTCAAGTTTTTTCATTATCTGAAATTAAATATACAACCCTCAATGGGTCAAATTAATAAACCACAAAAAATGATATACATGGTTTTGTTCTAAAATAAGATTTAACTCACAAATAAGCTTTATGTTATCTATGTTATAAGACTTGATGTATTCATATATTCTAAAGGACTATATCCAATATTGAAAAAATTAAATGCTAATTAGTTAAGAAAATGAAGTAATTTTCTGAAACAAAGTTATAGTTTAAAATTGAAACCATTGCCTTTGAGTCAGTCAATGACAGCCTCTAAGAGGAACATGAAAATCTCATTTATTAAATGAAAATTACATTTCTAGAATACTTTGAGCAGGAGAGAAGTTATTTTTATTTTCATTTTATCTTTTATTACTTGGATCTTTCTTCATTTAGTCAACATTACCAATTTGTACTCAATACATGAAATAATAGCAAATTTCTACACTCTATCACTGATTCTTAATAATTTTAGAATTTAATCACCTTTTTTAAATGTATTAAACAACTGAGCACTCTCTGCCTCATCCAACAAAGTCATTGCCTACTAAAAGAACAAAACAATTAACTTAAAATATCTATTCATGCTAAAAGATAAACTGCAATTATAATTTTCAGAATTTTATTGAGTATGACATCTTAATATTATGAAACACCTAAAAATGGGACTTACACTTCCATGCTTAAATAATTCTAAGTGACATAATAATCAATAAATAGATTTAAAGTAAATAATTTTGAAAGATGTATGATTGCATACAGTCTTTTCTTTTACTATTTTGCAAAATATTTTATACATGTTTCTTACTGACCTTTTCATGACAGTGCCACAGAGTTTCTGTATTTTTTCAGTATTTCCCCTCATTTGCTTTATTATTATATTTTTATTTTTAAAAAATTATATATTTACAGCAAGTTAAAAAAACATAATATAGTGTATCTATTTTTTTTTTTTACATTCTCAAAACTGGGAAATTGATTGGCATGATACACATCTAGAATTGAATGTTCACCTTTATGAAAACTCCAAAATATGACTCTTGATCAGTAACTATCACTGATTTAAACATTTCTTATCTGATACTCCATGCTTATCTATCTTTCTCATTAACCTGCAAATTTACTTTTCTAAGCACTTATCACCTTTATAATTTAAATATTTTTAACTACATTGTAGGTTTCTCTCAGTTTAAATTTATATTATTCTTCATTAAATTTATGGCCCTTCTCATACTCTTATTCACTATTCATTGTCTTTTTCTACTTTATTTCCTTCATTACTAGCACAATTTCATTCTTTCATGTGTACCTAGTTTTCTATTTGGTATATCATCAGCAAAAATAATAATAATAATAATATTTAATAGAAACCTTAAAAATTTTCTGAATTAGAACAAAATACAAATAGATTTAGAACTTATAAAATATTATCAATGTTTGCCTTGTGCATGAGATTGAAGTTGTAAAGATGATGTGGTCTATGTTTTCCATTAGTTTATAAAGAACACATAATAGTATTTTTTGCAGATAATGCAAGGATGGTCAATCTGTATATAACAAAGTATATAATAATAAAATATAAACTGCACATGCAATGGAGTAATGAGGTGGTAGAGTGACTATATATATAGTTTTAATCAGTCTATTAGAATGTCATTTTTTTTATTGTCCAACGATTGGCATTTCTTCACTTCAGTGTGTCAACTTACATGGATAACCCCAGGCAGAGCTCAGCTTGCAATGAACATGTTTCTGTTTGTGAAGTCCATTTTCTGCTTTGTATGTGCAAAGCCTTTTAAGAATGGATCAATCCCAAACCTTCAGTTTGTATGCACTATTTAAATTGGATTTCAATATTTAATGTGAATATAAGTAGATACTGCTTTGCTTATAAATTTATATTAGTTATAGAATTTTGAATCTGTTTAACCAGAATTTTGATTTCTAAATAAGAAAGTACATTTTTCCTAAATCAGTTCAATATGTAAATAGAGAGTGTTTGTGTATGGTTTTCTTTCCATTCAAATAAGAAGGTAAAAATACACGTAGTTAGTACTAAGTAATGGTGAATTCACACATTATGATAGGCTGAAGGAGTTAACAACTAATCATGAGGAGATCAGGAAGAAAATCATTTGGAACAATTTTTAACAGAATTTTTTTTTAGAGGACATGGACTGGTGAATTTACAGAAGAGTTTGTTTATAGATCTTCTTCAAAACAACTTGTATTTACAGTAGGAAATAAAACAACTAGGAGTTGGCAAAAGAAAACAGGGAAAAGTTGCCTGAAAAGGAAGTATTTCCCAGGATAATCTATCAGTTAGCATCTATGCTCATAACGAGCATAATGTAGTGTATTTTCATATTCTATTGAACTCTGCACAGCTTCCCCCAAACACACAACAAATGAACAAGAGCAGAACTCCAGGATTTTATTTAATTCAATATTGCATAAATATTAAATGCAGGCAGGGAATTGTAAATGGCAAAAGGAGAGACTCCACTGAATCTAAATTATGATGAAAATACCGCAGGGAAATCATGGTCCCAATTTGCTACTTAGGAAGAAAATTTATGTGAATAACAATACCAGACTCTTCGAAAACCTCCATTTAATGATTATCTACCATTTTCTGTTGTTAAAGAGGACTTTTTGTTGAATTTCTTTACTTTTCCTAAGATGGTTCACATTGATGTTGCTCCTGCAGTGGTCCTTATTCTATCCTAAAGTGAAAACTGCACATTTACTCAGTAGGAATTGGTGATTTTAAAGGCTTATTCTGTTCTGTGACTAGCACAATGCCAGGGCTCAATAAATGTTAAAAAAATGCATAATTAACTGACAATAATAATCAACATTCTGCCTTTAAAAGGAGCCCAGAAACACAGGCTGTCGAAAGTGAGTTCCCAGTGCTTCATTTATTTCCAAGTTCAAAACATCAAAACAGCTTTCACTCAAATCACTGAACATTGGGTTTGAAGTATCTTCCTGAATTGATTCCTTTGTTCAGAAGAAATCATCCATACCTCTCTGTCACTGTGAATCCTAAATGGTAATGGTTCCTTCTCACTTAACTTGTCATTTTGCTCTATAACATAATGTAAATTCAAGTTATAAGTGTGGCTGTAAAAAACTATAGTCTTGAATATGTGTGGAGCTTAAAAATACATTCATCATTATTTTTTATTTTGGAAAAATCATTAATGTCAATTAAATGTCTTCAAAAATGAATTTATTCTGATAAGTTCTCTTTGGAAACTTTTTTTTTTTTTTTTGAGACAGTCTCACTCTGTTGCCTGGGCTAGAGTGTTGTGGAATCAGCCTAGCTCACAGCAACCTCAAACTCTTGAGCTCAAACAATCCTTCTGCCTCAGCCTCCCAAGTAGCTGGGACTACAGGCATGTGCCACCATACCCGGCTGATTTTTTCTATATATTTTTAGTTGCCCATTTAATTTCTTTCTATTTTTAGTAGAGACGAGGTCTCACTCTTGCTCAGGGTGATTTCAAACTCTTGACCTTGAGCGATGCGCCTTCCTCAGCCTCCCAGAGTGCTAGGATTACAGGCATGAGCCACTGGGCCCAGCCTTTTTGGAAACTTTTAAACTACATTGTTCTGGACCAAAATGGAATGTGAAGCAGAATATCATAGAGACAGTACAACATGAAGAGAATGCTACTTTCCGTTCACTAGTCAAAATGCCTTTTGTATCTTGCATTGCACTACATGTGGAATTTTTCTTTTTCTTGCTGTCTTTTCAGTTAAGTTCATTCTTGGATGCATTTTTTTTTTATTTTGGTAGAGTGAATGGTTTTCTGTCCTCTTCAGCATTATGAAAAATAAGCTAGTGTATTAATATATATAAACCTTTAAAAATATTAGACATAAGAAAACAATTTCCCCTGCTGCCTGAATCAATGTTTCTTGAAATATGTTCAATGCATTTTAGGGATACTGGTTAAGCACACAAATTCCCAAACCCCATAGGAGATTTATAGAATCTTTGAGAGATGGGTATAAAAATAGGCATTCTTCAAAGTTTTTTCGGTTATGTATGTGTAACAATTAAAAACAAACACACACAAACACACAATGAATTTCACCATCATGTAATAGAGTTTTCTTTCTCCTCACCTCCTGATATTCTTGGAAACAACAGAGATTATTCATTGAAATATAATCTTGATCTTCCAATGGAATTCACATCCTGAGAAACATTAATGTCAGAATAAGGGAACTCAATTTCTCAAAGGAAAATGATTTTATAGGATCTAGGATGTGTAGAAATGTAGCCATTAATATGAGCCAGGCAGCCATTTTAATGACAAAGTCTAAAAGAAATGCAATTACTTTAGAAGATACGATAAGTCTAATCTCTGCTCTGGATCAAAATCCTTCTAATGGTGGCCTTATTTTTTTCACCATTATAGTTTCCTTAAATAAATGATACAAATATTTTTTGTGTCATCTACTTTGCAGGTTTCCCTTTCTTTGAAGTGTTGCAGTCTTTGAAATCTCACCCGTTTTGGCAAGTCACTCATGCAAGAGGTGAAAATCGAAGTGGTTTTGCATGTGTTTAAAACACAAAACTGGTCATCAAAAAAATCAATCACTATTTAAGAGTGTAATATGATGTATAAAAACATAAAAATAGAAATTATCACTTCAGTTCTGCTCTGTTTTTAGGACTATGAAATAGGAGTTTAAACAACGCCTTCACTGTCTCCACTCAAACACATATATGCTATAATGTTTTAGAATTTAAGATATTCAAAATAAATTAATAGGGAACTACTAATATAAATGAGCAAGGGGTATGAATGGAAATACAAAAGCAAAATAAATTAAAAGTAACTCAAAAAGAACTAAAAAAAAGCCTTCAAAGCATCTTATACTACTGTGTTACTCTCTTCTTAACTATAGTTGAATTATTCAAATCACATTTGAGGATTATATGCACATTTCCAGATTTTGATTCTCACCCCAATCTGGGGAAATTCAGAGTCTTCTTCAACTAGGTTAAAATCCAAAATACCACCAGTTGAGAGATTATAATTCTTGTATTTCTGTTTATAAATGGATTCTGTGCTTAAAATCCTTCAATGTTGGAGTATTTCTAATGCTCAAAAAGAAACACTCTGGTAATTACTTCATATATATGAGTGTCCAAAATATTGTGTGGCATCTCAGCATACTTATCAAAAGGGATGGCCCTCCATTTAATATGGTCAGCACTACAAGATCTAATGTCTGGCCCAATTGTAATACTTTTCTTAGCCCTCTATGATAGATAGCATAGAAAGAATTTATGAAGATTAGTTTCTACTTTTCAAAACTACTTTTTAAAAATCAGAGTATAGAGCAAATTTCTATCCAACCCTCATAAAACTAAACCAGAAATTGTTCTATGCTGGGAACCATTCTTTGATGGCTGACTTTGGACATATGTGGAGTTGCCAATCAATCAATGCTCTGCTAAATTAGTCAGTTCCTGGCACCATGGTAATGCTAATATCCTACACAGACCAGCATCTGGAAAATCAAGAAGGCAATCCAAAATTTACATCAATGGCCCAGAAATAAGTCTCTTATTTTGCTGTTCCAATAAGCATTTATCCATGGTGATTTTTTTCAATTAAGAGATAAGAGTCAAAAGAAGCATACATTTTAGCAGTTTCACAGTTTCAGCCTATGGATAAATATGAGACTAATTAAAGCTTTATTTGCATGTAGTTTCTTTTTCATGTCTGTGTTCTAGACCTGCTTTCATGGTACTCAGAATGACATCCAACCAGGAATATAGGGATATATTGAATATTGCTACTCTGGGAATGAAAGATAATATTGAAAATGAATATGTGCTATGTCTATTGGGTCAAATGTGTGTGAGGGAGTCTGAATTGTTTTCATTTGCTCAGCTAATTTTCTAATGCCCAACTGGATAAGATCGACTCCAATTACAGAAGAATAATATCTAATAAGAAACCACTCAAATTTTAACAAAAAGTTGCTTAGTTATAATAATTATTGAATTCATTACCTAATAGGTAATATAGTTCAGTTTAGGAAAATTTGTTTCTAATCTAACTGCTTTAGGTAAGAAAAAAAATATATTATTTCAAAGCAAGGAAGTGGGGGAGCCATAGTACCTGCTTAGGTATATATGTTATAATACAGATCATTTTACAAAAGTTATTTATTTCAGAAAAACTTACTAGAGAGGCCAATACATGAACATTTTAGGGTTATGAAGACTTAATAGCTCTTGGGTTTTTGTTTTATTTATGATTATTTTCAATTTTAGGCTAAGATTATATTTTCTTTGTGATATATTAAACTGCAAATGGGAATATAGCACAAAATATAAAACACTTCCTTTGGTCAATACTTTCAGTCCTATTTTTCTGCCCAGAGAAAATTATTATTATTTCTTTGATGTGTAATCCTCTGGTCCTCTTTCTGTACATTGATTAACACATATGAGTGAAAGTTCAAGCATAAATATGCATAAACTGACACATTCAACATATTCACACCTGCTCTACAAATATGTTTGTTTTACAAAAATGAAATTCTATTTTTTTCTTCCATGTTTCATCAAATGACACTGTATCTTGGATTTTGTTTATGTCAGTCAAGGACAGTCTATCTTAATTCTTTAAATTGTTGTATTCTTCAGTTTAGATTTTTAATATATTATTTGAGTACTCTCATATTGGTCAGTCTATAGGTAGTTCCTATTGTCATAATAGTAAAATAATATTTATGTAGAAATACTACATATATATTCTTACATATAAGTAAGACTATTTCTTTAAGAGGAATTTATAGAAGAAAATGGCATAAAGTGCATGTTCATTTCCAATTCTGAAAGACAGCCAAATTTACATTTCAAAAGAATCTGCCAGTTTATACTCTACAAAGAGCACTTAAGAGTGATAACTAGCATGCTATTTAATTTTTTTTTTTTTTTACACGTTGTCAAACTGATGACTGAGCAAAATCACCTTTGCTCTTTTTATGGCCATGATAATTCTACTTCTTAAAAAAATAAATTCATAAGTTTTACCTTTTTCCTATTAAACTGGAATCTTGACATTTTGCAATTGGTTATTATGGGCTTTTTTACACTCAGTGTAAAAACACAAACTCATTTATTAATTTATATATATAGACATATTTGAGACACAGTAAATATTTTCTTTCAGCTTGTCACTAGCAATTAAATGTATTTTTTATCACAGAGTTTTAAGTTTTCTTTTAACATTTAGTCAAATCTGTCTTTTTTTTTTTTTTTACAAGGAGGTAGGAGAGTACTGTACCTGCTCATATATATGTGCTCTTATATCAGATGTTATAATGTTGTAAATGATCTGGTTATGGATCGTTTTGCAAAAATTACTTGTTACAAATGAACTTACTGAAGAGGCCAGTAAATTTTTAGGGTTATCTAAAAATTTTTAGGGTTATCTATCTAAAAAAGAAATAAAAAAGACAATCCCATTTAGAATAGCCACCAAAATATTAAAATATCTAGACAAATTAATGTTTTGAGTTTTGTGTCTGCCTTAGATATATTTCCTTGATTATAAATGTGTTTTATAACATTTTCTTCTGATACTTGTTTTACACTTATCTACTCATTCCCCCATTAAAGCATTTTGGGGCACAGTATGAAATATAGGTCAAAATGTATGGGATTATAAATGGATAAGTATCCAATAAACATAGATAGAAAGAACTAGTATTCTAAAAATGTCAATTCTTTCTAAAGTGATCTGTAGATTTAATGTATTCCTATTGGAAATGTCAGCAATATGGTGTAAGTGACTTGACAAATTGATGCTAAGACCTATATGGATGAAGGGGTGAAGTACACCCATGACATATTTAAAAACATGTCTTGCAAAATATATGCATGTCATGCCTTATGCCAAAAAAATTATAAATCTATAAAAAGTAAGAAACTCTTTATTAGAAGAAGTCAGATTAACAAAGGATGAAGTGGGCAAATGCAGACACAGGCCTGCATATAAATGGAACTTTATGATGATAGAAGTGACATGGCAGATATTGAGGGAAGGAAGTCTTTGCTCAACAAATGGAGTTGAGAAATTTGGTTATCTGTATGAAAAAAATGAAATAAAATGGATAATCAGCTTACATATTTAATAATACACTTTAACTCTAGACAGATTAAGAATTTTCACATATATAAGTCAAATTTTAAATTTTTAAGACAGAATATAGATTAACATTATTATGACCTTGTGGTTGAAATGTATAACTAAAATATGACAGTATAAGCACTAAACACAATGAAAAATATTTGTAATCTTCCTATATGTAATTAAAAATTTTTGTTCAATATTTATTACCTTAAGAAAGGGAAAGATAATACAAATTGGGAGAAGATATTTGCAATATAAATAACCAATAAAGAATTAATATAAAACAAAAACTGACAAAAAAAGAGTCTCAGAGAAAACAGGGCAAATTGAATAAATAATTACTTCGCAAGAGAGAAACACTAATGACAAATAAACATATAAAAGATGTACAACCCTATTAGTTATTGGAAAATGTACATCAAGTTTTCAATGAGGTAACATTTTAATCATTTACCTTGAAAGACTGGGTGTCAATAAGATATTTTTCATATTACTTGTGGATTAGTGTATGTTTATATAACCATTAGAGAAAATAATTTGGGACAATCTTATACATTTCGTAATTTGTCTAGCAATTTACACCAAGATAGATAAACAACAATACCATGATCATAATATTCTAAGAAATTTGAATAGTAACAATGACAAGAATATCTGCTGATAACCAATATGCCCATTTATGGAAAGTGAAAAAATAGACAAGATACATGTTTATAAAATTATAATATACAGCAGTGAAAGTGAATGAGCTACAGCTACCTGTGCTACTGTGAATAATTTTTAAAATGTATTGTTGGCAAAATGAAGATACCAGAAAGGCAATGTTAAGAAAATACACATTTTAAAATGATCAGAGTCAGGGAAAACCAAGCAAGATTTTGTTTCCTCAAACATCATGTGATATTTTTAAAAAGCAAGGATAGTGGTTACCTTTGGCGGTAGTAGGAAAATCATATAGTGAAGAAATAATCAGTAATGAAATGTCTCCCAACAAAGAAAAGTCCAATACTGGGTGAGTTCACCTCTGAATTTTATCTTCAAAGAAGAATTAATACCAATTCTTCTCAAACTATTCCAAAAAAAACTGAAGCAGAGTGAATTCTTCCCAACCTATTAATAACCCTGATACTAAAACAAGATAAGAGATGCAACGATAACAATTTTAAAAAAACCCAAAAAACAACTAAAGGCCGATATTCCTGACAAACATAGACACAAAAATTCTCAACAAAATACCGGGAAACTGAATCCAACAGCACACCATAAAGATAATACACCATACTCAAGTGGGATTTATCCCAGGAACACAAGTATGGTTCAATATATGCAAATCAATAAACAACATACATCACATCAATAGAATGAAGGACAAAAAACATGGTCATCTCAGTAGTTGCAGAAAAATCTTTCAATAAAATTTAATATCACTTCATGATAACAACTCTTAATGAATTAGGTGTAGAAGGAAAGTACCTTAACCTAAGAAAAGCCATATGTGACAAGCCCACATCTGACATCTTACTGAATGGGGAAAATCTGAAAGCTTTTTCTATAAGAACTGGAACTGATAAGGATGCTCACTCTTATCACTCTTCTTCAACATGGTACTGGAAGTCTGAGCCAGAGTAACTAGGTAAGAGAAAGAAATAAAGGGCATGAAAATTGCAAAGGAGGAAATCAAATTGTTCTGTTTACAGATGACATGATCTTGTGCAAGAAAAACCTAAGAACTCTACCAAAAAGCTCTTAGAACTGATAAACACATTCAGTAATGTTGCAGGACACACAATTAATATGCAAAAATCAGTAGCATTTCTATACATGAACAACAAACTATCTAAAAAAGAAATAAAAAAGACAATCTCATTTAGAATAGCCACCAAAATATTAAAATATCTAGGGATAAATTGAATGAAGGAAGTGAAAGACCTCTGTATGGAAAACTGCAAAACACTGATGAAAGAAATTGAAGGGATAGAAACAAACGGAAAGACATCCCATGCTCACGGATTAGGGTGATTAGTATTTTTTAAAGGTCCATACTAACAAAAGTGTTCTACAAAGTCAATTCAATTTTTATCAAAATCTCCAAATTTAACATCCCTTTTATCATGAAGAGATGTTAAATTTTATTTTCTCACAAAAATAGAAAAAAAAATCCCGAAATTTGCAAGGAATCCCAAAAGACCCTGATAGCCAAAGCAATGCTGAGCAAAAAAAAACAAAGCTAGAGGTAACATATTACTAGACCTTAACATAAACTTCAAAGCTATAGTAACTAAAACATCATTGTACTGGCATCAAAACAGACATATAGACCAATGGAACAGAATGGGGAACCTAGAGATTAATCTGCATATCTATAAACAAATGATTATTTAAATTTTTTTTATTTTTAATTATTATGAGTATATAATATTTACATATTTTAATAGGGTATATGTGATGTTTTGATATAGACATACAATGTGAATTAATGAAATCAGGATAATTGTGGTATCCATCACCTCAGGTATTTATCATTTCTTTGTCTTAGGAATATTCTAATTCTATTCTTTTAGTTATTTTAAAGTATACCCTAACTTATTATTGATTATAGTCATTATGCTGTACTATCAAATATTATTAATTCTAATTATCTAACTATATTTTTGCACCCATTAATCATCCCCACTTTATTCCCACCACCCTGCTACCCATTCCACCTCTGCTAACTATCATCCTACACTCTTTCTCCATGAGATCAATTATTTTTAATATTTAGCACACATATGAGCGAAAACATATTAGATTTGTCTTCTGTGCTTGGCTTATTTTACTTAACATAATGTTCTCCATGTTGTTGCAAATGGCAGGATTCCATTCTTTTTTATGTCTATATAATTTTCCATTGTGCATACATACCATAATTTCTTTATTCATTCATCTGTTGTTGGATACTTAGGTTGATTCCAAATCTTGTATAGCCATCTGATTTTGTACAACAGTGCCAAGAACACTCATTGGAGAAAAGAGAACCTCTTAAATAAATGGTGCTAGAAAAATTAGATGTCTATATGCAGTAGAATGAAACTAGATTCCCACCTCTCACCCTATAAGAAATCAACTCAAAACGGAACAGAGACATGAATGAATACCTGAAACAATAAAAATTCTAGAACAAAACATAGAAGAAATGCTTCAGGACATTAGTCTTGGAAAAGATTTTATGGCGAAGAACTCACAAGCACAGACAAAACAGCAAAAATAAACAAATGGGCTTATAGCAAACTAAAAAGCTTCTGCATGACAAAGGAAAAAATAAACAGTATGAAAAGTCATCCTGCAGAATGGGAGAAATATCTGCAGACTAGTTATCCAACAGGAATTAATATCCAGAATATATAAGAAACTCAAACATCTGAACAGCAAAAAAACCACACATTCCAATGTTTTTTTAAAAAATGGGCAAATCAGGTGAATAGACATTTCTCAAAAGAAGACATTTGAATGGCCAATATATATATATATATATATATATATATATATATATATATAGAGAGAGAGAGAGAGAGAGAGAGAGAGAGAGAGAGAGAGAGATCAACTTTGCTAATCAGCAGGGAAATGCACATAAAAACTACAGTAATGCACATGATCTCACCCCAGCTAGGATGGTTGTTATAAAAAAGACAAAAAATAACAAATGCTGGAGAGGATGCAGAGAAAGGGGAACTCTTATACACTATTGGTGGGAATGTAAACTAGTACAGCCACTATGGAGATAAGTATGAAGGTTTTCCAACAAACTACAAATAGTACTGTCATATGATCCAGCAACCCCACTACTGGGAATGTATCCAAAGGAAAGGAAATCATGACATTGAAGAGACATCTGCACCTTCATGTTTATTGCAACACTATTCACATTAGCCAAGATATGGAATAAGCCTAGGTGACCAATAGCAGATGAATAGATACAGAAAAAGCAGTATATATACACCATGAAATGCTAGTTAGCCATAAAAAAAAATTTGTAATCCTGTTATTGCAGCAACTGGAGGATATTAATTTGAGTAAATGAGCCAGGAAACACCACTGTTCTCACTCATATGTGGAAGCTAAAAAATGTTGATCTCATGGAAGTAAAAAGTAAGACAAAGGATACTAGAGGCTGGGAAGGGTAAAGAAAATGGAAAGATAGGGAGAGACTTGTTAAAGGATACATAATTACAGCTAGATAGGAGGAATACATTCTAATGTCCCATACTAATGCAAAATGAATAGAATTAACAATAATATATCATATAGTTTCAAATAGGTAGAAGGACAGTGAATGTTCACAACACAAAGAAATGATAAATGTTTGAGATAATGAATAGGCTAATTACTCTATACCTTACATATAGAGAAATTTGATAACAATACATTATATATACCAATATACCACTATGTACCCCATTAATATGTACAATTATTATTTGTCAATTAAAATTTAAAATCAAATAAAAGCACTTAAGGTTAAAAAAGAATATAAGAAAATGCAAGCTATAAGTAATGTTCTAGTTCTTGGATTGGGTAGTGATTTCAGAGGTCTTCATATTATTTGAAATTATGAAATTAAAAAAGAAGTAAAATAAATGTGTGATTAGTGATAATAGTGTTCTATCAGTCATATATCATGATTGATATAATTTGTTCCTCTGAAGAACAATAAATAATGAAATATATTTATTTGAATATTTTTCCTAGAGAAAAATAAAAGTAATTGTCAGAAAACATTTACTGAATAGTCCATCTGGCAGTAATTTTAGTATAAACTGTAGTATTCTAATTGTTGCATTATTAAAGTGTCATACATAACACCTTTATAAGTAGTAGTAAATTGTGTGTAATATTTTCATGTAAATTTAATATGAATATATATAATCTTCAAGGAACATAATGAAAATATTCTATAATTATATATATATCATATATATAAATAGCTAGCAACTAAGGAGTAATATATGAATTATGATCTTATATATCATGTTTTTCCTAGTTTATTTACAATGTAAGAGAAAGTATTGATTTTAGACAGAAGATAATTCTGGTTTATATTTGAATCTCTATTGCTTGAAGAAAATATTCTCAATTCATCTCTTTCTTATTAATTAATCCCCAAAATCCACTGGTGAATAGATATGTAAATAGTTTGTCATGATGTCTAGTGTCTACAAAAATGAATGTGAATTATTAAAGTTATTTTGATTTTCTTATTTTGCTTAGACCAAGCATAATATTTTTAAAAGATCAACAGATCCTTATGAAGAAAAAATAGTAATTTTTAAATAAGAAATTTAAATAAATTCTTAGTAATAATATTCCACTACATGTTCTATTTGTTTTCTATATATATCAGAAGAATTAAATTATCAATATTACAAGCCAATAATACTCACTGGGCAATATTTATAATTCATAGGTTTGAAATTATCTTACTTGCTTTCATTGAAATTTTATTGGGACAATTGACAATTCATATACAGTTGTAAGACAATTTGTACAGAGGTCATGCATACTTTTTTCTTAGTTTCCTCCAATGGCAAAAACTTGCAAAAATTATAGTAATTATCCAGGATATTATATCAGGATATTGTTGATACAATCTACAGCTCTTATTCAGATTTACCCAGTTTTACTTGTAGTCAGTTGTGTGTGTGTATGTGTATGTGAGTGAGCTTGTATGCATTTGGTTCTACAAATTAATATCATATGTGTAGGTTGGTGTATCCACCATCGCAGTCAAAACACTAAATAGTTCCTCTGGTACAGGGTCTTTTTTATTGGCTTTTTGTAACTTCACCAACGCCACCTTCCCACACGCCCCAGCCACTGTCCTAAATCCTGTCAAACACTACTATGTATTTTTCTCCAATTCTACAATTTGTCATTCAAGAACACTAAATAATGGAATCATATGCTACATAATCTTTTGGGACTGACGTTCACTCTGCATAAATATGTGTATCAATAATTTGCTCCTTTTTATGCCTAAGTGTCCCATTGTATGAATATAACACAGTATGTTTGACTATTCACCTGATGAAGGACTCGGGATATTTTCAGATTTTGTCTATTACAAATTGCCGTGAATGTTTGTGTACAGATTTTCATGTGAACATATTTTCAATTCTCTTAGATAAATTCCCACAGGTACAATTGCTGAGTCATATCCTATTCATTGTTAAAATTTAACTAATTAATAAAAAATAATATGTCATCTTTATTAGTCAGGATAGAGTAGGTTATAATACAGTAATAAACAACCTCCACATTTTCATGGCTTAACAAAATAAAGGGTAATTTCTCAAGCACAACACATGCTCAAAGACAATGAATGAGACAGATTTGTTAATTAAGATCACTCAAGAACCCAGGTTAATGGAGGGTCTATCTTCAAGGCTTACCTGCCAAAGCACAGGAAAAGTGACTACTGGTTCCTAAAGTTATTACCCAGAAGGAATCTGATAAATTTCTGCTTTTATATACAGCGAAAACACAATAAAAGAGGATGGGAGAGCACTCAAAAATATATTTTTGAATAGCAATAATAATTACTATTCATGGGCAACCAAACTTAAAAAAAATTCATATCTTGTAATTTGTCCTATGTCTTTCACTATATTTTTCTGAAATCCCCCAAATGATATTTGTTTCACAAAGAAAGTAATAAACACTTGGTAGCATTTCCTCTTCTGTGATTTGGGAGCCTTTTACAGAGAGTTATCAGGGAAATCTCTAACATATTCTGATGCTGACAGAGATGTATTTTTTGGGGCAGCAGATTACACCCTACCCAAATATCAGTGCAAATAAAAAGCATTAGCAAATCTGAACATTCTTTAGTTCAATAATTCAATACCTGCTACATCTCGGTGGCCTAGAAGTAGTCCTACCTTAGAAAAAACAAGTTTATTTTAAAAAAAGATATTCACTTATTCTTTTAAAATATTTATTTCTTATTTACATAGTGGTCCAAATTAAGAAATATTGGAACTACAGGACTTATATAGCTTTATATTTTTTTCTTTTCATTAGAAGTCCAATCAAAATGGTTTTTTCTTGTAGCTAAGTAGATAATAAATATAAATACACACTTAATTCAAGAATATGGACGTAAAAGTAGCCACTGAAGTAACATTGAGGAGTCTAAAATACCACCAGAACAAGAATAAGTCCAAGGGCCAAGGGATATAATGTGATAAGGACCTAGGGCAAGTCAGTATTAAAATTTTGGGGAAAATGTTTTACTATATCCCCAGAAATATTGAAAGTCACCAAAAAAGGGGAGTAATTTAAACTCAAAAGAATGAATACACCCACATATGCACACACACATATTTAAATTAGAAGATTATTACAGCTAAGACATTAAAGGAATTTCTAAAATATATTGTTAAAAATTGGCTAAACTGTCTTCAATCTTCAGTAAACATATAATTTCAACATTCAGTGAAAGAGGAAAGAAACATGTTATCATTAAAATACAAATGGATTTTTGCCAAATCATGCTTAGTTAGAATAGAAGGCCTGGGATTGTTGTAATGCTATTTCATTTAATAAGGCAAAATTTAATTATAGATATTGAGGATCATACCTGTTTAATTTTCAACAATTATGAAATTTCAATTATTTATAGACTCACAGGCTGTATCTAAATGGGTTCAAAACAATTCAACTGAGTGGAGAGACAGAGACAGAAATAGAGGGAATGGGGAAAGGACAAGGTACCAAAAGAGAGAAACAGCACATGAAAGTATGCACACAAGAATTTAATTAAATTTTTTGTTTGTTTCTTTTCTTTTTTATTTCAGCATATTATGGAGGTACACATGTTTAGGTTACATATATTGCCTTTACCCCACCTGAGTCAGAGCTTCAAATATGTGCATCCCCCAGATGGTACACAGCACCCAATACGTGTGTATATACTTATATACTCATCACCTCTTCCCCCCTCTCATCTGCCAGATACCCGATGAAAGTTGCCACTAAATGTGCACATAAGTGTTGATCAGGTAATATCAATTTGATGGTGAGTACATGCGGTGCTTGTTTTTCCATTCTTGGGATAATTCACTTATTAGAATGGGCTCCAGCTCCAACCAGGATAATACAAAAGGTGCTATATCACCATTGTTTTTGTGGCTGAGTGGAACTCCATGGTATACATATTCCACATTTTATTAATCCACTCATGTATTGATGGGCACTTGGGTTGTTTCCACATCTTTGCAGTGTGAATTGTACTGCTATAAACATTCTAGTGCAGATGTCTTTTTTATAGAATGTCTTTTCCTTTGGGTAGATGCCCAGTCATGGGATTGCTGAATCAAATAGTAGTTCTAATTGTAGCTCTTTGAGGTATCTTCATACTACTTTCCACAGAGGTTGTACTAGTTTGCAGTCCCACCAGCAATGTATGAGTGTTCCTATCTCGCTGCATTTGCACCAACATTTATCGTTTTGGGATTTTTTGATAAAGGCCATTTTCATTGGAGATACTTAATATCTCATTGTGGTTTTTATTTCCATTTCCCTGATGATTAGAGATGGTGAGCAATTTTTGTATGTTTGTTGGCCCTTAGTCTATCTTCTTTTGAAAACTTTCTGTTCATATCCTTTGCCCACTTTTTAATAGGGTTGTTTTATTTTTTTCTCGCTGATTTTTCTGAGTTCTAAATAGATTCTAGTTATCAGTCCTTTATTGGATGTGTAGCGTGCAAATATTTTCTCCCATTCTGTAGGTAGTCTGTTTGCTCTCATGATAGTTTTATTGGCTGTGTAGAAGCTTTTTAATGTGATCATATCCCATTTATTTATTTTTACAAACCAATTACTTAGTAAAAATATGTTTTAATAAATAATTGGTTTGGTTAAATTCTTTTTCTAAAAACTGACTGGACAATACCTAACTCATCCTGTTGTACCCCTTGGCTACATAGCTTGATCCTTATGTCTTCTAAAATTTTACTACCTTGAAATTCATTCATGCTTATAATTTAATTTGTATGAAATTAGTAATTGTTACCATAGCTTAACATCTCTTCAAATACAGGAATTGCTGAGATTTATTAAGAATGTAACATTATCAATACAGCATGAGATAACAACCAGGCATTGTGCATTTTAAGTGAACCATAATAAGGTATTTCTTTTGTCTAGAATAGTTTGAAGCTAAATTCCAGAAACATTTAAACCTATTCTTGTAAAGTATATGGCTCATTCCATAATGCACATAAAACTGAATCACTAAAGTATGCTGAGTGATCAATAAAGTTTGTGGCTCCATTTGTAAAGTATGCAAAAATGAAACCATTTCACTTCATTTGGTTCAGTGAGTTAAGTACATAATAGTTCAAACAGTATTTTATGCATTTGAAGTCAAGCATATTGCACATTGCAATGTAGTCAACCATGAAAACATGCTATTTCAGTGATTAGGTAAGTATTAAACTTGAAATAAAATTAGTAATTTGGACAGAAAATTACACAAAATACTACTCACTGAATTTCTTTTATCTGTCTCCTTCTTTTAAAAAATTCAAATATCTCAGCATCTCTTACATATGTAGCACTTTTTTTGAAAGCAACTTGCTTGTTACTGATAGACGACATGAAAATACATTTATTATATTTTTAAAATTACAACATATATGGCAGAAATGCATGAGTTTGATACACAAAGATGTTTTACAAATAACTAAAATCATGCTTAAAAAATCTGGTTATTTACATGTATGTCCAAGATCAGTAATTATTTCTAATACTAAGGAATGATAACATGGTACATTATAAGGTAGGTTTTTTTTTTTAAAAAAAAGAGTCACCTTTTTCAGTTGATTTTCTATGTGATTGTGGTTATAAAATGAATGTCTCTTTTGAGTTGGGATTTTAGAAGGTGTTGTTTTTTTAGGGACAATGGTTTAGAGAGTTCAGGGCTTCAATAACCACACCATCCAGAAATACTGGTAATAAGAGCAAGACATCTTTTCTAGTAGCAAGCGATCAGTGGAATGGTTAGTAACAGATTTAAGGAAAAGAAGATTAAATTGAACAGAGGTTTATGATCTTCTGCTACTTGGTCAAGACTGGGCATAGAAAAGAAATATAATGCAAGATCCTTTTCTTATGGGGCCTACCATCTTTTGGAGAAACAATACTACATACAGAAATAAAACAATATAAAGCATTACAATATAATTGTAATGCCATAATAAAAGCGACAGGTGTTCTGACATTTCATAAATGGTAAATACTTTGTGAAGTTTGTGTGACTTGAAATATAAACAGGATTGGTAAAAAGGAAATGAGCAAGAAATTATAAATACAAAAGAGAAAATTTACAGACTGATCCTGGTACTTGGTAGGGGAAAAGTAAATGGAATGCGAAGGAGTATTAGAAGCTAAGAAAGTATTTCAAGGGACAGGGAGTGGACCAAAATGGAATGTGAAGCAGAATATCATAGAGACAGTACAATATGAAGAGAATGCTACTTTCCATTCACTAGTCAAAATGCCTCTGTATCTTGCATTGCATTATCATATTTCTCCGAAAATAAAACAGGGTCTTATATTTATTTTTCCTCAAGAAGACACTGTAGGGCTTATTTTCAGGGGATGTGTTATTTTCCCCTCAAAGCCTCAGCTTGCAGCATGCACAGGATGGCTGGGACCTGACAGGGGGAGCTGACCTTGTTGGTGGGGCTGCCCACACCTTTCTGGTCACCTCTGGGATAGTAGCTGTCATGATGGGGCATATGATAAGGGCTGCTCATCTTCTTTAGCACTCCGCGAGGAAATGCATGGGTTGAGCAGATAGGCTACGTAGTCACGCCCACTAGGTCTTATTTTAAGCCACTAGGTCTTATTTTCAAGGTAGGGCTTCTATTGCGCAAATGCTAGGGCTTATTTTATGGGTAGGTCTTATTTCCCAGGAAACACGGTAAATAGGGCTAGGCCATTGTGTAAGATGATGACTGAGAGGCAATCATTTCATTTGGCAAGCAGGGGACTTGCACAATCTTAATATCTCTCAGATGGTAAAAGACTTGATTGAAATGACGTAGGTTAGAAGGATATCCATGGACATGGAGATAGGAAGTATACACTTCTTGTTTTAAGTTTTGTTAAAAGAGGAAAGGAGATATGCAAGAGCTAGAGTGAGATTAAATAAATCAGATTTTTAAAAGATAGTTAATAGTATAACTAACTTTAGACTAAAGTAACTAATCCAATAGAGAGTAAAGAACGCATGGTGCTGGGGAACTAAGAAATCTTGGCAGGTGAAAAGTATTTAAGTGAAACATGGTGGGATTCAGTGCACAAATGGAGTGGTGTTTGTCCTTCTCAGTGAGAGCAAGGATTGTTCATTTGGTGTATCTGAAGAGAGGTCAGAAGATACTGTTTGTGCAGATACTAGGTGAGTCATTGTGTCCCTGGAGGTAAAATAATGTAGTTCTAATCTGATTATTTCCATTTTTTCACTAAATATACAAAGACAATGGAGAACCAATAGGAAGAGGCAAGAGGCCAGAAAAGGAAGATAGAGAAGCTGGCAAACAAAGGAGGGATTGCCTATTGAACATAGACATGATTCATTTACACAATATTTTGGATAATAAAATTGAACAAAATTGATTAAAATACAACAGAATTTGAATACATTAATAAAATGATCAGAAACTCAAAATGTTTGTTTTTTTATATCAATGTTTCCATGGAGTTCAATGCATATAACCAATTTCTACAGTCTTGAAGAAGAAGAAGAAGAGGAGAAGGAGGGTAAGGAGGTGGAAGGAAAAGAAGATGAGGAGGAAGAAGAAGAAGAAATAGATTAGTTTTACTTGTAGCTTACTTTATTAAAATATTCTTCATACACCATTTCGAAGGCAAACCTTTAGGTAATATTGCAGGATGTTAAATTCATTTAAATACAAATAACATATGCCATATTTGCATTAACAAGTTAACCCAAGTTCATCCTACCTTTGGGGTTTTTAAATGTTACAAAAGGACAGATAAGCAAAATCTTTGTAAGTATTGGCTTCAAGTCTCAAAATGTAATATGAAATGTGGAAAGACAAATGCCTTTTCTTTGATCTCTGTAGGAATTTGGGGCTGAAATCTACATCTGCAGCTGGTCTGTGAACTGTGTCTTGTATAATGAATAGATTCATGGTGAAATCCTTTGGGCTTGTTAGCTTCTTTTCTATTGAATAGGGATGCCTCTGGGGTAACTTGATGGTCCACCAACATGAACACTAAAAATGAAATCTTTAGATGGCTAAGAAAGAAGAAAAAGAACACTAAAATATAATAGTATACCTGGCTATGCTATTCCTTTCAAGCAACAAATCAAAATTCTTCAGGCTGCATTTACTTAGAAGGCAGCCTGATTAATTCAACATAGGCACCAATAAGTCCTGGCCAAACTCTTAGTTTTGTGACATATGAAATGCAATTGGTGTGAATTGGAATAGTTTGTCTTCTTTCAATCTTTCAAATAATTAATTCTGTTGTAAGGCTAACCTTCCCTCATGATAATATCCTACTGATGAGTAAATTTGTGAATGTGAGAATAAAGGAGCATAAAAGTTAGGGACAGTTATCATGGGTGGCTATCTTTGCACTGTTGTTTAGGAGATGTTAAAAGGCCTTCACGAAAACATTTGATGGCCCATCTGGATACCTGCTACTAATACTCCTAGAATCATTATGTTATGCTTAGTATGCATCTGTTCATTGTATTCCCAAAAAGCAACCACTGCAATATAAATACATTCATCAGTAACACTATTGTACAAATACACCATATATAATTAGATAAACTTAGAGAAAATGGGATGCATATTAATCTTAAGAGATAATAATTCTTGGAATGTTCCTGAAATGGCTATTAATAACTTCAAAAGTTTTAACAAGTTTAGAAACTTCCATTCCTGAAGAAACAAATCTGAGATGAGTTTTTATAATCAAAGTTTAAAAAGTAAATTCTAGACTGATATCAGAAAATATGTTTGTCTTACCTCACTACTCGCTAGATTCTCTCTGTTGTCTACTTGGAGTCACTGATTAAAGGTCAATTTCTTGCATTAGCAACAAGGGAAAATTTAATCTTCAGAAAGCCAAAAACAAGTAAAACAAATACAGTCACCCTGCAGTTTCTACATTGCATCATCTACACATTCCATTTCACTGTTGGGAGATAGATACAGATATTTATATCATCTGTATCTCTATGTCTGTGTCTATTTCTATCTATATATCTACCTATTATATCTTTTACTTGTAGCTTTATATCTTTATAAAGATGTTTATATCTTTATAAAGCTACAAGTAAAGGTAATGGGTAAAATTCTTTACCCATTATATGTTTAATGGTGAACCTGTAAAGATGAATGCTTAAATGTATCATTGAAACAGTTTTAAATGGTCTAAGAGACATGACAGACACAAACAAGAATTATATAGAATTCAAACGTCAAAAGTAAATAATACCTTCTTCATATTGCCAATATGGAAGAAGAAAATTTTAATGATTTGGCTAAAATACTAAAAAACAAATTTATTCCCACCCTAATAAGCCTAAATATGAATTTCCCTATGATATTCCCTGTTTTCATTGATCATTTCTAAACTTTTAATCCTATCCAGGACTGATATATCAAAACCAAACTGAATAAAGTAGAAAATAGTCATAAACACTGAATAACTATCCTCTGTAAATTCCATAAACACACGATGGTGTTTATGTTTCTTCAGTATTATATTACCAGAATATAACACAGTACTATAATTATTATAAATAAATATTACTTATCATATTTGCTATATAATAAATATATCTTGAATAAATACATGAATTAATAACTTTGATTTTGCACTTAATCTTCACCAATAAAAATTTTGTCAGGAAGAGAATGACAATTTTTATAATTATATCACTGTAAAAACCTGTGTTCAGAAAAGTTAAAAGGCATGCCCCAAATTATACAATTAGTAATTGACAGAGGCTCAATTCTGATTTCAAGTTTAGTGTTCTTTGCACCATGTTGTAGCTGCCAGTGACTCCTAGGTGATTGGATTCCTAAATTCTTACATTAATTGAGAACTTCTCTATCTCAAGAAGTCCTCCAAGTATTTTCAATGTACTAATTCATTTAAATATTATTAAAACCTATATGTTGGCATTATTCTTACCATGTTTTACAAATTGTGAGACTCAGTCATGCTAACTCACTCCACAGCACAGAGGTTGAATATTTTTATAATGATTTTAAAACAAGAATTCCATGTGAGAATTAGAAGGCAAGATGAGTTTGGTGGACAAAGACATTAAGAGAAAAAGGAAGTTTCATGCTTCCTCCTCTATTTACATTTATTTGGATGGATTTTCCTACTTGCAATTCCTCTTTCTCCTCCCTCTACAACCTGGCTAACACATTATGCCCTGCAGAGAGTTGTAGTCAAGTTAAGTTACTATTCTCAAAGAGTGGTGTGTGTTCCATCTCCTTGAGAAAACAAAGGAAACAAAGAATAAATTATATTGCCAAATAAAGCATATAAATTATTGGTTTTAGGAAATTAACATACAATTTGAAGCAGAGATTTGTAAAGAACAGGAGTCTAGGCTCAATAACAAATTAATTAACTGCAAAAATTAACACATCTCCCACCAATATATACAGTACTATTCATGTAAAGTTAATATGTAATTTGTATGTATGGGTGTGCATGAACATGTGCATATTCAGAGTCTTTCTGAGTTATGTGAAATTCATTATTTAAGAACTTCCTCTTTTTGTCAGAAAATTCCCAAGAACATCTGTTCTAGTTGGTTTGTCTACTGAACCAAAACTTACACATTTGCGACCAGTCATGACAGGTGCTGAAATCTCAACTCCTCTAACACAATGAAATAGGCTCTCCTGCTCCAGATAGGGTGTGCAAAAATATGCTGCAAGTGATTGTGATGCATGAAATTGGCAGAATACCCGGGAATAATGCCTATATAATGAGTTTTCTGTCATTAAAATTAGGTAGAAAGAAGACTTATTCTTCATACTCTCCCCACATTAACCTAACAATATAATATGTTTTCCTTCTAGCAAACCTGCCCACTGATTTTTCTAAATATCCTTCACAGTGAGAACTAAGCTCGAGAGGAAGTGTAGGGTGTCCCACACACCTAGATTTGTTAGCATCTGTTGATTCCAACATTTAAATTATTCACCAATCATTTGGGAAGCTACTCACTCTTCTTTCCTTCTGCTTATGTCCAGGAAACTTAGTCATCCATGAAACTAAGAGTGTACCACTTTTTTCTAAACTTGTTTTTCTTATACTATATATTAATTTATTAATAATACTTATAGTATATATATCAATTTATTCAAAAATATGTCGGCCTATATTTTTTTTGTTTTCCATTTTTTTCTTACCATATTTTTACAGTGTTTCGATTAAATCACTGGTATTTTACAAATTAATCCTGAATCATTGTAACATATTCTGAGTCCCTCTGTAGGTGTCTGATATAGGTTTCTATTTGATTGTTGGCATTTCAAATTAATTCATAACAGTTATTTATATAGTCTAGATGTCACTTTCATTAATTATACCTTTTGCTAATATCTTCAACTTTTTTATGACTTCTATTTTTATTTCCATTTTAGTGTCTCTTGACAATTAGAAGTTCTTGAATGTAATGCTGTTCATTTTGTTAATTATTCTATGTATGGTTTGTGTTCTTTTCCCATATTTAAGAAATTCTTCACAATATTTGTCTTACAAATATATTAATACATTTTCCCTTAGTGTCTTCTAAGAACTATAGAGGTGCTATAGTTTTGTTTTTTCCATTAACAACTCTAATCTACATAAAAATGATTTTTTTTGTCTCAGTACTTTTCTTTTGCTCTGATCTACACAAAAACTTTATCATTCATAAATATTTATAAGAATTTGGGATAGTGTTTGTACATTGTATTTTGTTTCATTGAACTTTGTATTTATCCATATAATAATTGCCCTTAGATATAATTATTATATCTTTATAATAAGTCTTCAAATCAAGTAGGGTATGTATTTCTTGTTCTCTTTCAGTAATTTGTTTCATTTAACTCCCTGAATTTCATAGTATTTTGGGGGGGGGCACAAATGTTAAGGTTACGTATATTGCCCTTGTCCCCCTTCACTCCTCGAGTCAGAGCTTCAAGCATGTCCATCCCCCCGTTGGTGTGCATTGTACTCATTATGTATGTATATTAAGTACAATTTCTAACTGGAGGTGGTTTAAATTTTTTTTTATGAGGTGATTTTTCATCCAGTAACCTAAAAAAATACTCACATTAATTCTAAAAACTTGTCTGTGGGCTTTTGTTTGTTTTCATTTGTTTTCTACATCATGTGAAAACAATAAAGGTATATATTTTTTTCTTTAGGAAGCTTACTTTTTTTGCTTACACACTCTTAAGATTCTCTAATATAGTGTGAAATAGAAGTAGTGATACTGGGCACTTCAGATTTGTTCTGGATTATAAAGTTATTTTTCTAACATTTCACTAGTAAACATGATATTTATTGAAAGGATATTTGTGTGCAGAAATACATGGATTTTATAAATTTATGAAATTTTCATAGTATTTCTAGTTTGCTGATTTCTCTTTCTAAATCATTAACAGGTGTTTAAATTGACCAAAAATATTTTTTAAAGTAGTGTGTTTATCATATTTTCCTTTCTTTAATGCAGTGAATTACTTTAACCAACTTTTTAATACTAAAACAATTTTAAATTCTGGGAATAAATTCAACAAGTATACCTTTTAAAAATAATTTGTAGATTCAATATATTTATATTTTCATTAGGAATTTTACAAATGGATCTGTGATTTTAATTTCTTAACTATATTTATTTGATAATATATCAAATTTATGTGTGCCCCATAAAATGGAGGAAAATTCATCATTTTATTATTCTTGGCATCATTTGGCATATGATTGAACTCATTATTTTCTTAAATCTATAAATATATAATATTTACTGTGTCTTATGACTAGAAACATTTGTCAACTGTTATCCATGTGGTCCCCAATAGCTACCCAGATTGGGAAGGTCCTAGGCTCATTTCTTACTTCCAATGTTCATAAGGCTCTCAAAGCAGAGGATAAAGATCTTCAGGGTTTGAAAGAATTCTTTAACGTGATTGTTGGCTTTGAAGAACCCTTACTTGTGTATTCCTGTTTTTACTTTACTTGGAGAATCTACAGATTCCTTCATTTTGTGTTAGCAAAGAGATTTGTTTAAAAAGGTATGTTTGTAAAATGTCTTATAGCTTTTTTGTTTCCAGTTTGGAATGTCATTCAGAGTATATATTTTCCCTGACATTATTACTTTATTTTTTCAGTTTGATTAATAGACATTGTTTTGATTTTAGGTTGATCATCAATGAGTAAGAGATCTCAAAACTCAAATATAAGTTTCTTTACAACCCAGTCTTTTTGCAGGTAGTTAATGATGTGTTAATATAAGACATTAACTGTACATTAATTGAATTTAAATTATAATCAGATTTAAAATGGTCCTGTGATGCCTTACCTATTGAAAAAGAGAAAATCTTTCTGAAATGTGGATCTCTATCCATATTTTTCAGTCTGCGCAAGTTAAGGCTGTTGTATAGTAGGCACACCTAAATTCTTGTAAATACTTACATGTATTTCTCTATTCTTGGTTATCCATTCATTCTAAAATATCACACAGAGGGGATCCAAGTAATGAAAAATGAACTTGTATACTGCTGTGCTAATTCGACATGCTTTGTTGGAAGCATAAAAAGCTAGTATTATGACATAGTGCTAAAAATAGCTAATGATCCAGTTTTTTGTTGTTGTTGTTTTTATTTCCCCCAAAATGTGCTGTAATGTAGAGCTTGTAACAGAGAAGTTCTGAGGTGATTTTTTTTCCACTCTACTCACGAACCACATTAATTATCTCCTGACTTTATCTGTGTCTATAAGCAGTATCTCCATTTTGCTGCTTCCATTAACAGAGTAATTAGAAAAGCTATCATGGTCTCTAGACTCAAACTCTTGTAAGTATTTGAGACTTTGCCTCATAAAATGTTTAGTACAGGACAAATCATCCTATTTTAAGTAAAGAAAACATCTCAAAATATGCCTCTTCTGATCCTCATTGCCAACAACTCAGGTTTGTTCACTACTGCTGTTTATGATTGTCAGGTTCAAGTTCATGTCATGTTTCCTGGTTCTTGGTTCCCAGTACTGAAGTGGTTACTGGTACTGAGTCACTGGAATGCATGAGCAAGCCAAACAAGGAATAAACAAACCAGACAGCAAGATTTATTAAAGCACAGTACATTCCAGAAAGGGAATGGGTCTCAGTGGGTAGAGAAGACCCTGGGTTTTTAACACATTTCTATTTTTATGTCTATATTTTATCATATGCTAAATGGTGAGCTATTTGTTTTGATTGGAGGAAGAGGGGTGGAGATTTTCTGGAACTGGGGGCCCTCCCTTAACTTGTCCTTCTAGGGGTTGTCATTACATTTGTAAACTGTCATGGTGTGGGTTGGTGTGATTTTTACCATGTTAATGAGAATTGTTCCCCTAAGGTTGCTGTCAACTGGCCTATGTGCATGCCTCAAGGTATTTGTTTCTGCAGTTGGGCCATTTCTTTGGTTTGTGGTTTTCTTACTCTCCTCTAATTGGCTGGCAACGGTATTTCTACCAAATCTCCCTCTTCTGCCTCGGCACCTGTTTCCCCTTCCTCCTGGTCCCTACCTAGCATGATTACACTCATTAGTACTAGTTAAGCTCAGAAGTAATTGTGCTCTGAATCTTATGTTTTGAACATTAACTCAATATTTTAAAAATCACTTTGTGGTACTTGTTTGAATGGACAGAAAAGGAGACAACATAAACTATGTGTCAGTGTAGTCAAGGGTTATGATTAGATATGTTAACGTGCTGTTGAGAATTCATTTAAGAAGTATAGTTATCTATGTATTGTTTTACTACTTCACTGGAGTTAAACAGAATATATTTCTTTTTGCCTTTTTTGATGGTAAGGGGCATATATCTCTTCATGAAAGTTAGAAAAAAAACCTCCAAAATTAAAAACATAATAAGCTTAAGTTGTAGGTGGAAAGTGTATATATATTAATTTAAAGTTACATATTTTTCCATATTAATTAATAATTATCCTATTTTCTATTATTTTTTCTGTCTTTAAGTTATGATTTTTATTTACACATTTTTAATGAGCATGATGTGTCCAAACAGTGGTCATTTTCATCCCTATCAACAATAGGTCTAGATTCAATAAATAAAGAACTAAATATCAACTAGCCACAGTCAAATGGAATTTCTAATTTGAAATATATATTTGTAAACATGTAAATAATCTTTATAAACTGACAAGACAAATTAAAAAATACCACTGAATCAGAGGCCTACAATGTCTTGAGGGTTTCTTACTCTCATCTTTTCTCTCTGTCATTTAAAATTTCTCAGTCAGGACTATACAATTCCCGTCAACTCAAAAAGCACCCAGAGTCTGAGCTCTCCTGATAGTGCATAAAGCCTGAGGCAAGCCCACACTCTAAAACAGGCTGCTTCAATTTTATACTCCATTTAACACTTTTTTATTTTATTTTTTTAGTGCTCAAACTTCATTTTATTCTGCAGTGTTAAAATTCCAGCATTTACCTGATTTGGGCAATGGGTATGGATTAAATACTCATGAAAGGTAGTTTGGCTTCAATGCCTAAGGGATGAAAGCCATTCTGTTTACAACTCTGAAAAACTTACTTGATTTTTAAAACTAAGAGCCATAAAGCTACACAAAAGCAAGCCTCGCTTCAAAAGGACCTACAAAATAATACTCTGAAAATAGTGGGAACTTCATTAACAGATGGTGCATGGATCATATAATTGATATGCAATGTCAGGGGGAGCTGGTAGGGAAAAAAGTGTGTGTAGTAAATGTGCATAGAAATTATAAAGATATTTAAATTCAGAAAAGCATAGCAAACAAAAGAATTTTTGCTTCTTTTAGACAGGGGTATGAGTTCTGAGAGATAAATATGAAAATCTAGTATTAGATTCTTTTGGAATGAACTTTCAGGTCCTGACAGTTCTCTCAGGATTTTTTACATGTCTTATGGTCAAGCTGACTTAATAAGCAACCTGTGCAGCTATATAGAGTCAACACACAGAAGGGCCCCATGCTTGGTTAAAGTTCTGTTGTTACCATCTTGAAATTCTTTAGAATATTTTTTAAAAAAGAGGCTCCAGATTTTCATTTTGTATCAAGTCCCATAAATTACATAGCCAGTCTTGCCTCTTCTATATCATACAAATTGTATCTTTTTTTTTTTTTTTTTTTTTGAGACAGAGTCTCACTTTGTTGCCCAGGCTAGAGTGAGTGCCGTGGCGTCAGCCTGGCTCACAGCAACCTCAATCTCCGGGGCTCAGCGATCCTACTGCCTCAGCCTCCCGAGTAGCTGGGACTACAGGCATGCGCCACCATGCCCGGCTAATTTTTTGTATATATATTTTTAGTTGGTCAATTAATTTATTTCTATTTTTGGTAGAGACGGGGTCTCGCTCAGGCTGGTTTCGAACTCCTGACCTTGAGCAATCCGCCCGCCTCGGCCTCCCAAAGTGCTAGGATTACAGGCGTGAGCCACCGCGCCCGGCCCAAATTGTATCTTTTTAAAAAAACAAAGCAATCTGCAAAACATCAATTGGAAGAGGCATCATTTCTCCTAAATCTTGGATTGACAGAAATGGGAAGAGAATAACAGAGCCCATGAGTAACCATGCTGAGGTTCTCATGGCTGTTTAGGCTTATCAAAACAAAATGTCTTGCAGTTACTATTCTTCCTATTCTAATCAGGGCTTTTGTGTTTCTACTATAAATTTATAGTTTAATGGGTGAGAGATGGCATTATTTGATGTTAGAGTCTTTTGAAGCTTTGTTTTCTAAAAATTAAGCAGAGCAATTATCCAACAGATTATCATGGTTCCACATAAAATAAGTAAGATGGTTTATTGCCAGGCATTTATTTCTCAAAAGTAAAGATTTGAATAGAATCTCTTTGCTATAAAAGACAAGCAAGGTGAATAAAACTAATAATAGAAATAGCCCATTTGGTAATATTGAGATTTCTTGATGTAGATAGATTTGGTCAATCCTCTTTGGAAGAAATATGGATTTAGGGATATATATCAGTATCTCTCAATTGCATTGGTAAAGACAGAAGCTGGAGTATGTGCAGAAAGGATGAGGCATTATTGATTCTTGATAAGCTGTATTTGTTATATAACTTTAAGCAGGGACATGTTGATTATATCTCCATCACAGTAATGAAAGTGTTCTATTTGTAACTGAATATGCTTTCTAAGTAGATAGAGTCTAAGTAAACCACATTCACTAAAAAAAAAAAAAACACTAAAACTAAGATTTATTTTATCATTCCCTTGTTAAATTTACATTTATAAATTGTCCTTTTCATGACCACCTCAGGGTTCTGCTTCAATTCAATATTAAGCCATGTACCATCAAATATTAATGAGAAAAGTCAGGTCCATTTATATTTTATGCTGAAATGTAGCCCATTCTTCCATAGTGATAATACAATTATGGAACTAATTTTGAAGCACATGATGGATTTTAAAAAGTTAACTTATCCATAATAGGCTGGAGCCATACGTTATGTAAGATACCAAGGGCGAGGGGAAAGACTAATATTAGAGTATATTAACAATTTAGTGTAGGAAAACTTGGATTAGCATAATGCTATGTAACCATTAAATATATAGCAAATATTAATTATTTTCTTTAATATTTTGTTTTCTCCAACATTTCCAACATAGTCTCTCCTTTTTATTCTAAGTAACTAAGAAGTCACTCAGAAATTCAGAGGACATGTTTAGTGACGGGTGTGGGGATGTTGAGTAAGAGCAACAGAAGGAAATAATTTAATATGCCAACTGTCTCTTTTCTCATCTTTCTCTTGCTTCCTTTTATTGCCTCCCTCATCATTCCATCACGATAGTTTTCCTGAGCGCTTTAACAAAATACACAGCACAAAATTTAATGGTCATTGTTTTTCCACCTTACCCATCATTACCACAAAGTTTCTAAAGACACACTTTTTTTTTCTTTTTTATTAAAATCTTACCTTCTCAAACACGAGAATCTCTCTTTTCCTTCCTGTGTCTTTGGCCATTCCTATTCATTTTACTTGGCAGATTCAGCCTACTTTTTTACTTAAACAAAGGCTTACTCCTGGTCTTTTAACTCTTATTTTGTCATGGAAAATCTCACTCATAATCAGTACTTCAATTATCATTGATATAACAGTGACTCACACATGTATCTCCACACCAATTGTCTCTGTGGATCAAATCCATATATTAAACTGGCTCACTGAAACTTGACTTCCTCAAGGATAGTAAAAACTTACTTGAAACCAAACTCTTTACACAAAAAAAGAAAGAACAAGGTGTCCTGTTCCAGAATTCTCTTTTTCAACAAATGTTATAAGTCTATACCCAATTACAAAAACCTGAAATCTGAGACTCATTCCTTACACTTTTCTTTCTTTACTTCTCCTTTATGAAACTTTTCCAAGTTCTATGGTTTTGCCTCCTAAATATTTATAAAAAATATTCACTTCTATCTCAGCGATAAACACCCTAGTCCAAACAAACATAATTTCTGACTTGGACTAATGAAATAGCTTTATAACTATTAGGTCTATGTTGACTTGTGCTAAATCTGTTTTCTAGTGCTGAGAAAGAGTAATGTTTTAAAAATGCAAATTCAATCGTTTCATTTTCCCATTTAAACTATCAGTAGCTACCCATTATTCCTATGGTCAATGCCAAGATCCTTAACAAGACTACCTTTTAAGACCCTGCACCTCACTAACTGATCTCCTTCCATGCAGCCTGCTTTTCAGTACCATTTAGATACCGGACTCTTTCTACACTCTGAGCCTTTGTACACGGGTTTCTTCTGTCTGCAGTATCTGCTCTGCCTTCTCATCTCTGTTTTTCACCTGTTTGACTCTCTCGTAGTTTCCAGATCTACTCAATCTCAAATGTCACTCCTTTATTAAAGACCCCCCAATTGCTCTACTCCAGACTGGATCAAGCCCATCTATTTCACACCGTTGACTGTTGTTACACTATGTAAACAAGATTGTAGCAGTGTTCACTTATGGAAGTTCACATTGAGTTTTAATGATTTTCTGAACATATATACAAAATCTTTGTAATAGGTCAAGCTCCCTGAGAGTAACTATAACCTACTTTATGAAGACTTTTTTACTCAACAGTTGCTGAATGGTTATTTGAAAGAAAAAATTAACCGATAGATATATGAAAGCCAATTTACCCACCTGTTTAGAAATATTTCAATGAGATAAACCAAGAACTTTGAATAGTTTAAACAATAGATATAGCTTCTTTGCTTCCTTATTGCTTTCCTTCCTTATTGCTATTCTTCCTTTCTTTCTTCCTTACTCCATTCTTGCCTGCTAGCCTCCTGCCTGCATTTTTTTCTAGTCACAATTGAGGACTTAGAATAGAGCTTTGTATACCTTAGATGCTCAATAAACTTTGTTAAATGAATTAATGAATCAGAATATCCAATTTTAATTTGGATTTTAACAAATTCTTATTATATAATTTAGAGAAGGTTATTCATCCTTTATGGTTCCCAGCTAACGGTCTGTCAAATCAAATGGGAAATAAGACATCTATTAAAAGAACTCTTTTGGAAACTAAGTGGAAAAAGGAAAATAACTCATAGAAGTACTTTGTAAACTTAAAAGTCACAAATATAATTGCCACCATTATCATTTTTGAATGTCTATTCTGTAAAATATGCAAATCAAAATGAAGCTTTATACAAGAAATGGCTTTGTATATTGTATTGTTTTATTGTTAAACTAAATCTTGACTCTTATGCCATTTCTGTGGAGGTCTCTTATAAAATCAAGAGATATTGTAGTGTGTGCTCTAATTATCACAAAATTCCACGCAAATCCCACATAATGCAGGCAACTCTCAATGGTTTTCTAATCAAAAAATTTAGTTCTGTGAGTTATGTGTTCTTTACAGAGCTCCTCAGGCTATTGAGGTTAAAGGTCTTAAGGGAATGCTTCTAAGCCTTCCTAGGGGCAAATAAAGGCAGCTTTGTGGGTAAATCAGGATGTACAGCAGACTGACAGTGCACTCAATTCCCCTTTGTAAGAAATTACATTGAGAGTAAATTCTCAAAAGAAAAGAAACATGTATTTTACTCTGAGTGGAGGCCATTCCCCAGTGTTTTCAAAGGGATTGAAAAAAAAAAAAAAGAAAATATATCATTCAGAAACTGTGCTATTTTTCTCAAAAGAATGAGTTATGATCATAACAGTACAGTTTATGCAGAAATTGTGATATAAAAATGATTCTATGACTCTGACCTCTGCACTTGACTCTCACATTATTTTTTTCTATTTCTTATTATTTTATACTAATAACTGATTTTAACCAATCACACAATCTATTTTTGCCATCATAAAAATGTAGGGCATCTCTCCTGTACTATTCTGCCATGTTAATCCTCAGCCCGTCTTTGTTTTTGGACCCCAATGCTCCTATTTAACTTTTCATATCCCGTGTAAATTGACCACTATTTGGCTAGGAAAGCAAGACAGACAATTATCATGGGGCAATTATAACAGCATCAGAAATAAATGCCCACTGTACTTTAGGTGTACGATATGGTTCATATAACGGTAATTTTTGGCTTCTTCTGAATATTCATTGGTAATCAGAGTTTAGATAAAGAGAAGAAATAGTCAACAGATGGTATAAAAAGCAACAAGATCCTAGGTTTGGAAAAATAAGTGGGAGAAATGTGATCCATTCAAATTCTAATATAGAGTAAATTAAATATTAACTAGAGATTAATAGTTTCCTTAATTTTCTCAAAGATATTGAACTTTCAATCTATATTTTCTATAATTCTCCTATACTGTTAATACAGGTTTACAGTGGGCTATTGCCTCCACAGACATGCAATTGATTAAAAAGAAATGACATTCTCCCATAGTATTAATATCACAAACCAGACATAAAAACAGCTAATTCTTTGACATATATTTAAGTAGTACTTTAATATTATATGTACACATATTAGGATTTCTACACATTATTTTTAGCATTATTTTTATTTATAAAGTTGCTATGAATATATTTTATATTAATAAACCTTGTATGACACCATTTTTAAGGCATAATGATATTTAACTTGCAATGTAACAATACATTTATTTAATTAATTCACTTTTGTTAGATCATCAGAATGTTCAGGTTTTCCTTTTTTCTTTTTTTTTTAATGTATTATATAAACTCCTTAAATTAAACCTTCATTTTTATTCAATATTGGTTTCTTAGGATAAATTCTATAACTAACATTTTGGGGTACTGAGGTAGAATATAAAAATAAGCACTAAATAAATGTTTGTTGAATAAATAATTTAGAGTGAACAAATAAATTATCATAAGAACTGGTGCTTTCCTGCATATCATCCCCTCCCTAAAGAATTAAAAGATAATAAGAAGCAGCTATGACATTGTGATGGTTCCAAAATAGCAGGCTGCAGAATGGCAAGCTATCACTTTATTTTCTTATTAAACATTTGAAAACATGTAGCTGTGCCAAGCAGCTTTGTTTATTAAAACTGGTTTTGCAAAGTATGTACTGGTATTTAACCTGAAGTGGAGTATAGATACACTTGGAAGGAAAGATGTTCTTTCATTTATTTTCTTTTTTCATGCATTATTTAAAGATTTAAACAATAACAGCTGTGAAGATAAATTCTGAAATATGAAAATCTCATTTTCAGATTCACATGACAATAACTAAATAACACTCATATAATATCTAATGATATTTCTTTTTTCCATCAAATACATATAAACTATAAAGAAGAATCTCCCTTTTGAAACTTCACTTGTGGGTTGATAAGGTGTTGCAATCACTTTCTTCATAGGAAAAGACTGCATTAAAACAATACCATGTAATAATTTTTATATTTTCCAAAACATGCTCTCTAATTTGTTTTAGCTATTTGCTATGTCATGTAAATCTTATTGTCTGTCCTTTTACAAAATGTTTGAATATGAGAAACTTTTAAAATTATATATCTATATCTTTATTCATATCTGTGTATCTATTTACATTTCTTTTAATATAGAATATAAATTTATAATGAAAAATTCCATCAGATTCTATCTACAGCAATAGTTTACGAGTTTCTCTGCTTATATAATTTTTTCATTCATTCAACAAATATTTACTGAATACCACCTATGTTGGCTAGGCACTAAGAATACAACAATGGAAAAAGCAGGCCACATAACAAACCTACTGTTTACAAAGTTATATTTTAAAACCTGGCCTACTCAAAATGGGTTTACCATATGACATTCACCAAATTGAATTTATCTGATTGGTCACAGTCTTTGCCTACATTTTGCATAATCACTTTTTATATTACAAATTCAGACTTATCCCGTTTCAATATTCAGGATGAAGGATGTTTCTCTTTGTATCCTTACACTTTCTTAGATTTTTATTCCATAATTCTTTTCATGCATTTGTGTGAACCAAATATGGATTTAATAGACTTGCTATTTTAGGATCCATTTGTTAAAATTTCAATTTTCTTTTAAAGCCTCAAATGAGTTCCATGATTTAAAACTAGCATATCATTACTCCCTTATTTTTTGCCTAAAAATGGGGCATTCATTTATTTTATATTTAGAACTCAAAAGTGTTATTCTTCATTAATACAGATGCACAGTGTTAATACATAAAAGCTATTGATTAGAATATTTTAAAAATTCAAAATGAGAAGAAAAGAACAGCAGTTACAAGTTACCATAGCATGAAATAAAAAAGAAAGTCTTCAATTGAGAACAAGTTTCTACTCAAAAGTCTGTTTCAAGTTGAGGATTCAATGAGTCTGTGATCATTAAAGGTCAACCAATTTAAAATGCACATGCAAATTTTATAATGGGACTTAGTTATATGCACTTCCATCATCCTTGCTCCTATAATATTATGACTAACATTTAATAAACATTAAATATTGATTAATAAATGAATAAATCAATAAACAAGGTAAGCCTATATGAGTTGGCAACAGAGCCAATACCACCAAGAAAACATTTTAAATCAGTGATTTGAAAAGTATTAGGCTTAAAAAACTGCCTTAATAATGCTGCGTTTTTCACATTAGCAAAAAGAAAAGGATCATTTGGGCAAATTAGTGTACTATGGGCAATCCTTGAGTTGGCTTCACAATAAGCTATGGCAGTGACAGTGAGCACTGAGCACTGTGCTAAATGCTGCTCTATCATCAGGGCAAATGACAAGTATGGTCTGACAACAGGAAATCAACTTTTTTCTTATGGGGTGTGGGTATATGTGTATGTGCTTTGTCTTTGTTTTTTTTTTTTTTTTTTTGGCTAGGTCAAGGGAAAATAGCATACACATTAGAAGATAAAATTAATTCTAGAAAGTGATAAACAATTAGGAAATGCAAGAGAAATACTGAAGTATGAACTTTTCAGTAACCATATGTCTTTCTTTCCACTCTCTCATATTTCAGCCAAACCAAATTATCATCAGTCTTTAAACAACCACCATTAGAAACAGCCTAGCATCATGTTTAAGAGCATGGAACCTAGAACAAGACTGAGTTCACCAACCTATTTTATTTACTAATTGAAGTATTGAGATAATATGCTTACTATAGATAATAATTTATTAATTTTTATATATCTTAATATAATATATGCTTTGAGTAATGAGACAAGATACTTCATATATACATTAATTTGTATACATTAATACTATTAAGAATATTTTTTTTAGAAATATTCTTCCTCATTTTACCGTTTCTCTGACTATAAAATGCTACCGATACCATTCTTTCACCTTTTATATGCCAATGTACAGAGTACCAGGCACATACGGGCTGGATTTTCACCAAAAAAAAAAAATGGGGGGCAAAAATAATGCTTGAAAACATAAAATTTGCCTAATATCAAAAAGAAATGTCATTCAAAATAATACTATCATAGAAAGCAAGCCACCTGGATTTGACAACATACCAATTTCAACTAAGGAAAGCAAATAAAAAGAAACCTACATCCTAGCCAATCAGAGCAAAACTGAAAAAATTCAAATAGAAAAAGTATAAGTGCACAATATAGCATTATTAACTACAGCAATTATGATGTACAGCAGATCTCTAGAACTTATTCAACTTGCAAATTGAAACGTTGTACCTTTTGACCAATAAATATCTTCCCATTTTCCTCTCAGATCTGTTCCCCCAACCCTTGGCAACTACCATTCTACTCTCTGCTTCCATAGGTTTGATTAATTTAGACAACTCATGTAAGTAGAATTACGTGGTACTTGTCCTACTGTAACTGGCTTATTTTACTTAGCATAATGGTTTCAGGGTTTATTCTTGTTATCACAAATGGCAAGATTTCCTTCTCTTTTAAGACTAAATAACATTCCATTATATGTGTATACCATAATTTTTATACATTTATTTGTCAATAAAGATTTGGGTTGTTTCCATATCTTGGCTATTGTGAATAATGCTGCAATGAACATGAGAGTACAGATACCTCTTCCAGATGCTGATTTCAATTCTTTTGGATATATATCCAAGACTGAGATTGCTGGATCATATTGCAGTTCTATTTTTAATTTTTTGAGAAATTGCCATATTTTTCCCCATAGCCAGGGCTTCTTGTTAGCTATTTAAAATTTATAATTTGCTGTGATTTTTAAAAAAATTCCAAATAAATATTTACTTATGGATATAAAAATAAAAAGTGCCAATCAAATGAGATGTCATTATTTGTAATAATTCTCTGTTTATCCACAGCTGCTTGATAGAATCTATCATTGTATTCCTGTTGTGTACAGGAGAGAAGACACCACTGTATTTGTAGTCTCATCTACACATCTTCTGAATCACTAAACAAAGACCAGTTGTTTCAAGTTTTTTCAATAAATGCCAGGAACTGAGATCATGAATTTGTGTCCCTACATACCATTTTATGTATATGAAATAAAGAAATCTAGAATTTGAAGGTTAAGAACTGCCTATTTAGTAAAATCATCTTAAAATGAAAGAAAGAAACAGAGAGAGAGAAAGAGAGAAAGAGGAAGGAAGGAAGGAAGGAAGGAAGGAAGGAAGGAAGGAAGGAAGGAAGGAAGGAAGGAAGGAAGGAAGGAAGGGAGGGAGGGAGGGAGGGAGGGAGGGAGGGAGGGAGGGAATAAAAGCAACCAAATAGTGAAGACACATGACCTGAAAGGAAGGAAGCTCTACTCCAAGTCTTCTCACCCTGGCATCTTATGGACCCCTAATTTGTGCATTTTATATAGGGATTTATAAATTTCCTAAAATTCCATACAAACTGTATAGTTTAATCAATCAATCTGTCTATTTAAATATTTATTACTGTTGCTTGAATGTGTTCCCCAAAAGTTCAGGTGTTGGAAACTTAGTTGCCAATTGAACAGAATTAGAAGGTGTAAGCTTTAAGACATAATAGGGTCATGAGGGTGGAATGCTCAAGAATAGATTTATGTCATTTTCCAGGGAGCGAGTGAGTTCTCTAAGGAGCAGATTAGTTCTTATAGGAGTTGAGCGAGTTCTGGACAGAGTGTGTTGTTATAAAAGCAAGCTTGGCTCACTTGTGTGGTCTCCTTTACACATGTTCACTAGGCCTTCCATTCATCCACCATGGCATAACAAGGCAAGAAGACCCTCACCAACATCAGGCACTATGTTCTTGGACTCCCCAGCCTTCAGTACTGTAATAAATAAATTTCTTTTCTTAATAAATTACCCAGTCTATGTTAGTGTGTTATAGCAAAAAAAGTTTTTTAAGATATCCCTCATTGTTTTACTAGATATCATATACATAAATTTTATATGAACTATACGTATGTATGTCAGTTGACTTGTGTTACCCGAAGAGATACATTGAAGGCCTAACCCTGATACCTGTTAGTGCATATGAATACATATGTTCCAAAGTATGTATTAAAATATTTAGATATTTGTTTTACTGTCTTAAACGTTAAAATACATATTGAGGAAGGATAATGGTTAGAGATTATTTCTACTAATGACAGAAGGGTATTGGAGTGAGATGTTTTAATATTCTCTATATGTTTATAGTGTGTCAAAATTAAAACTTAAGAAATGCACAGCATTTATACTGCGTTGGGAAACTGAAAATTTGCCTTTATTAGGTAATTTTAATTTGGACTCTAAACTACTAAAGAAGAGCCTTTCCTGACCACTTAGATGCAGATTGGCTTCTTTGGAGTCACAAAAGGGCCAAAGACTACTTGTTATAACTTTCAATCACTCGTGGTCAGTGATGGTTATTTATAGCTAGACCTTGACCTAAAAAATACAAAATTATTGGTTAATTTTCCTGGTTTTGAACATCTATCACTGTCCCTAATTTCATACTGAAGTATTGATCAAGGGAGTTTTTCTGAAAGTGAATGTTCTTGGTGAGAAGTAAAGATGAATCAGGAGAAATAATTCACCATTACTGGAAAAGATTTCACTGTTCATGAATCAGTAATATCTTCTTTATATAATTATAGCAATTCATTACTATATATTCTGGCCATTAAATGCCCTGTTCTTATTAATCTTTCACTAAATCTCTGTGATGTTGCTTTGCATTTAGGAGTCCAATGTGTTTGTAGTCTACAATAAGCCTATTAACATACTGAAGTCAGTTGTTAACAACCTGAACTCACACATAGCTCACTCTAACATGTCATATATGTAGTCTAGATCATGGTTAATGGATCTTTTATTAGTCAAGACTATATTTGAATATTTTCTCAATATTAAAATAGCTTAGAGCTTTAAGTGGCAAATAGAACACATTCACATTAATTAATTTTTCTTCTGTACTACAGAGAATATATTCTCTGGTCTTGTTAAAAGGTACTTCGGAGCAATTTTCATTAAAATAGTATTACATGTTTCACCCTTTTCAATATAACGCTTTGACTTAAAGATGATTTTTCTATATCAGCTACTATTGTAAAAGCTGAAGGCTACTGGAGTCTTTTCTCTCATCAAACTCATAAGATAGGCATGAAAAAGCTTTGTGTCAGCATCATTTAAAAGGAAATAATGTATCTAATTTCTAATGTGCCACTCCTGTGTACATATGTAAGATCTAGTTTCAATTATACTGTCTCTTTTTTTATCATTTCTACTTACTGCTTCTCTGCAATCTAAAAGTATTACAAGCTTAAAAATACATCAAAAGCAAAACTGGTTTGAAACTATAGCTTCTTTATTAACTTTCACATAGCACATCAAGGATGCCTCCTTTTTATGTTTCCAGCATCATATGCTTCTACAAACCCATGCACATAAGGTCAGACTTAGGCCAAGGATTTCTTTCAATTTGCTGTGAGAAACCAAAAATGTGATTAATAAGAATTATTTACAAAATATAGCAAGGCAAAATGTCCAAAAGCATCGTGTTACAGAATTTCCAATGCTCACCTCCTTCATAGGAAAGAGAGAAGGAAATCTTTTGTGTCAGGTAATGAAAAATGCTTTACCTAAACATTATCTGGGATATACAAAGTCTCTCTCACTTTGTGGGGCTAGCATTAAAGCACATGCTATTGTTCCTTCCTTTTACTCATTCCCATAGAATATTATTTGAGGTAAAAGGAAAACTTTTTTTTTTTTATTCACACAACAATTCTGACACTAAAAATATGTGGCTTTTCTCATACCAACCAATTCTCCAACTCACTGAACACCAATTGGGTGTCCTACAATTCAATTACAACACTATCTACCCAGAGCTAGCACAGACCCCACAAAAGGTAAAGGTTGTCTCACAACATTGCCCCCCACTTCTGTCACCAATTTCTCACCTGTACTTCTGACCAACCAGCTATAAATCAGGGGTCCCACAATCTTCTCTTCAGGTTTGATAATTTGCCATAATGGCTCACAAAACTCAGGGAAACACTTTACTTTTGCCAGTTTATTATAAAGGATACAACTCAGAAAAAGTCAAGGGGAAAAGATGCATATGACAAAGTACAGAGTGTGAGGTGTGGAGTTTTTGTGTCCTCCCCAGGCTTGCCTCACTCCTACCCTCCATTGCTCACCAACGCAAAAGCTGTCTGAATCCCATTGTTTACAGTTATTATGGAGGTTGCATAGGGAGGCATAACTGATAAAATTATCATTTGACTAAACTCAATCTGTACCCCCTCCCATTCCAGGAGATCCAGGTTGGGGCTGAAAGTTCCAGTCTTCTAGTCACATGGTGGCTTTCTCTGTCAACCAGTATCCACTCTCCAAGAGTCATCTCATTAGCATAAACTCAAGTGTGACTGAAAAAGGCTTATTAAGAATAAGCCTTTGAAGAATAAGGAGATGCTCTTTTCATACCTATAAGTTAAGAATTTCCAAGGGATTTAGATGTTCTTGTGTCAGGAACCCTGAACTAAGACAAAATATTGTAACAAAAGATGCCCCCATCATTTCTATCACTCAGAAAGTTACAAGGGTTTTAGAAGCCTTGTGCCAGGAACTAGGGAGAGAGACCAAATATTTATATTTTATGGTGTCATAGAGGTATTTAAACATTGATTTGCAGGCTGCTCCTTTTGAAGGTGGACTTGCTTTTTAATTTATTTTTTTAATTATATACAGTCAAATTCACTTTTTAAGTGTATACAGTTCCATAAAATTTGACAAGCACATTCGAGTAACTACCATCACAGTCCAGATGCAGAATAATGTCATCACCACCACCAGAAATCACCACATGCTATCCTCTTTTAACTCTTGAACTTGAAAGAAAAAAAGCATTAACAGACCAACTTCTATCATTTGTATTTTATAATTTTTTATGTGTACTTTACTTTTTAAAAGAGATTTATAGAAAAAAAATCTATTTTCTCAATGAATGTTATATAACTACTACATACCAGGCATTTTATCAAACATTTGGGATACATCATTAAACAGAAAAGCCTTATAGTTTTTACATATTTCAATGGGGGAAGGAGTATGAGTAATAAAAAATAAGTATAATAAATAAGAACTTCATACAGTATATTACAAAACATACCCTAGAGAAAAAAAAATAAAACAAGTGAGAGTAGAAGTGATGAGTTGCAAATAGATGATTGCAAATTTAAAGAAGTGATCATTGACCAACTCATTCTAGGGGGTATGAAGATTATTCAAATTCAAAACCTTTATCTGACAGATAATTTGGAATTTCTATCCATTTTTAGTGAATTTACAAAAAAATATGTTTAAGTCAAAGTCCTAATTTAGTTTAAAGAACCATGTCTTTGATTCTACTGTGGAACAAAACTATCCAATAAGACCTCAAGCTCTCCAGACAAGATGGACTCCTGTGGCTAAAAGAGACACTCTAAAATTAAAGGCAGAGCTAAATGGCCATAGCAAGGTGAGAGAGAGCTGTCATGAGCCCTGCATTCTAAGAAAAGGCAGTTTTTGATAAACACCCTGCTTTACAACCCTGAACCAGAACAGTTCACGCAACCAAAGCCAAGATAAACTGCCCCTGAAATCTCCCCTTACACCCACAAGTTTCTTAAACAAAACATGAAGCAGAGACTTCTGGTTTGGGGTGGAAAACCACCCAATCAGAGCTTACTATTTTGACCAATCAGAACCAAACAAGTTTGAATTCACTTATTTACATAAATGGACCTTATTTACATAAATGGATTGAGAAGCCTGGTGGACAGTTTCCCCATAAAAGCCAGGCACTGCCTTTGTGCTTAGGAGAACACACTTCCACTTATGCTGAAGGATGTGCTTCTACAATCTATAGATTGCTTTTCAGAAAATAAAGCTCTCCCTTTTTCCTTCCACAGATCTGCTAGTCTTTTTGTTAACACTGCTTTTCTCTATATTGCATTGTTTTTATTTCTAATTAAGTTCACCTCTTTTATATATTTGAACTTCACAGAGGTAGGAAATAAGTCTTAATATAAATTTTCAAGATTAAAATGGCATTTCTTAAAACTTAGGAATATGTCATATTTTCATAACAATTTAAGCACATGAAATTATATGCCACCATCCTCTTAACATCCAGTTAATGTGACTTTAAATGATTTACAAAGTTATTAACCCACATGTGTTAGTGATGTCAGCATACTTCTCAAAACTGAAAAACTGAATACTAAGGTGTATGCCCAAATAAAACCAGCAAATCTGGTCTCCAGGACTCTAGAAAGGGGGTGGGCATGACAAAGAAAAAGGAGAATAAAGATAAATCTACTAATTAAATAGTTGCACAAATAAAATTATGAGATTCTCTCTTACCTTTCTCTGGTAACTCCCCACCGGCAACCATAGATATTTAATCTCCAGGCAGAGACTGGAGGATTCCTTCCTGGTGAAACTGACCAGTCTAGAAGTAAGGACTTCAGAATACTAACATTTAGGGGAGGGGAGGTAGTGGCTCCCAAAGAAATGAATGAATTTGTTCTTGGTTGCTGCTAGTGAAACCCATCAGTCAACAAGCTCTTCTCATCTACACAGAGCTCCCAAATGGATTTTATCATTTTTCTCTTACATGGGAAGTGATGGCCAGAAAAATCACTGGAGTTGAGAAAAGCCTTTAATATCCAAGAAAAAATGAATCCAAAACATACGCAACAAGAGAAAGGGGAAATAGAAAAAAGTAGATTTAAGTCCTCTCCATTAATTGCTAAGGATCCCCCAAACCCAAAAAATTTACTACTTTATTCCCAGAAATTTGGCATAATACTTATCATATAGTACTTGCTCACTAAATATTTATAGAAAGTTAGAAAGTTACAATAAAGTGGGATACTCATGAAATATATGTATGTATATACATATATTAATATATATATAAAACAGCTATAGGTATACATGCCTATATTTATGTTTTAAATATTCAAAATATAAAATAATATATACCAGTGTAGAAATTCAAATGTGTATATGCATTTTACATAATAATTAAAATTAGAACAAAAATACATTTTGAGAAAAATGTACATGTGCACAAAAAAAGCTAATAATATTTAAAATTCACAATATGTTGAACACAGTTCTGTTTTCTTTACATAAATTAAATGATATAATCATCACAGTAAACCATTTCAAATTGAAGTAGAAAGATTAATTCAAATCACAGACAGTAGTAAATAATGGAGCTAGCATTTAAAAGTAGGATTTCTAATAAAGAAAAAAAATTAAAAAGGAAAATAATAAGAAAATATATTCTGATCACTCCATGGAAATTTTTTAAAAGATTATAAATTTAGGATCATTTACATTTGATTATCAAAATCTTCAGGTGCAGAGGTACTCTTTGAAATAAGAGACATACTCAGGGTTTCATTGGGTAAATCAGAGTAACTAGGGTTTCACAGATTCTGAGCACGGAGGTAAACAGATCTAAGATGGTGACAACTGAGCTTTGAAAACGGAAAAAATAAATCTTTCAATTTGGAGTATAATTAATGGGAGGAGAAAACAGCATTTGAGCACCTTTTTGTAAGATACCAATGGATAGTATCAATTTTTTATTTGAAATGCAGGTCCAATGACTTAAGTAGTTTCTATAATCTTCTGATAAATGTTAGATTGAATACCATGTGTCCAGAAGGTCTTCCTCAATCTTTTTGTAATAACAATGAGATGGTCATTTATGTGATAGTATGCCAGCTAACAGCTGATTTTTAAAACATTATTACTTCACTGTACATCTGGATCTGAAATCTGACTTTAATGTAAATGGTTTAAATGAATAATCTATGTTCAGTCTTGAGTTTGTTCCTTTTCATGATTTATTTCAGACTCTACAAAGGATAGGTCTTCTTTCATGATGAAAAGAGAACTGTGGTAACCTTTTCACCTCTTGGAGCAATAGAAATAAGATGTAAACCATAAATCCCCATGGTGATCATTAAAATGACAATATGAAGCACAGCAAATGCAAAGTGTTGAAGCTCTTTTAATTAAAGAGGTGTAACTTATCAACCCATAGGTAACTGTTGCTATGACATTACGCAGCTTGCATACTGAGAGAGAACTCAGATCCTACCTTATGACACTATTTTCTTAAATTAGACCATCAGAAAATGATGTTCTTAATGTACAGAAAAATGTTGAACTCCTGGCTAGCCGGACAATGAATAAGCAAATAACTAGGGAAGTATCTGAAATTAGAGGAATTCTCTAATTTGCCAAGCTTGTGCAAAATCTTTATCTAGCTTTAATTAGCAAATCCCTTTATACTTTCAAGTCTTTGAGATTCCTCATTATTCTCAATAAAGGAAGTTCTAGCCATGAGGGTAGATCTTCACCCAAATGCTAATAGCCATAATCAAACCGAAATCCAATAGGAGATGACAATCGTATCGTAGGCTACCTGATAATGATATAAGTCTTCAATTCTGGTTGAATCAAGTGACAACAGCTAAGAAAGTTTCTGAGTTCTTCAAAAGGCGCAATTCTCTCTAATAATACCACTAATTATGTTGGGATATTATGTATGAACTTGAGTTCACACTGAATGGTTAAAGAAGATAAATGCAGCACGTCACATGAAGAATACAGATAATTAATGTACCATTTTTTTGCTTTTTTGGATGAAATATCTAAATGCATTCCTGCTCTATCAATTTCATATTAATGAATACGTTAGATACATTGCTAGCAAATTTGATTAGACAACTCTTATATTACTTTGTAAAATGCTTCTTATAGTTTCTATTGTACAAAGGCCTGAGGTTATATTTTACCATTTCAATTTGTCGTGTAGAGGTTAAACTCTACTACCCTCTAAAATATTTTATTGCCACAGAAATTGTAACCAAATTTAACCTACTTTTCAATACTGACATTTTTCTTTTGAAAAATGCTCAAGGTGAGGTGTTTCTTTTCAACACATACAAACACCATCTAAACTGTCTCCTAGATAATCTTAGCCTTCACCAGAGAGTGATATGTTGACACGCAGGCCAAGCAAAGACACATCATGCAAGATGAACTCACCAAAGAGATACAGCCTGCAGGCACAGTGAAAATCCAAGACAGGGGAGAAGAAAGATTCTGAAAATCTTTAATCATGTTTTGTGTCAAGCAATATACCTCTCTACATGTCACATTGAAAGTGTTTCCTTATAGAAAAGTAAGTATACTGTCATGAACAATCAGTAAATTAAAAAATTGAAATGTGCCCAATATTTAAATCAGGATTTGCATATTTTTACCTAAATAGGGATGAGAATTTGTCCATGAATTCTTTAAAAATTGAGCTCTAGTGTTATATTTAAACTTGATTCAATTTAGAAAAGCTTTGTATATAAAAACTTATGAGGAATTGTCATATCACATGCCATGATATAGCAACAGTGATTACAGCAAACTTGATTTTTTTAATGTGTTAAGTTTTTGTTTTAAACCTTATATTTTGAGATAATTGCAGCTTCACATATTATTTTAAGAAATAATACAGATATAGCTCATGTGTCCTTTATCCAGTTTCTACCAATGGCAACATATAGCACAATTATAGAACAATTTCACAAGCAGGTTATAGGCATTGATACAGTCAAGATACAGACTATTTGCATCACCAGAAAGCTCACTTATGCTGCCCTTTTATAGTCACACCCACTGCCCTCCTATCCCTACCCATGCTTCACATCTGGCAACCACTAATTTGTTTTCCATTTTTATAATTTTGTCATTTTAAAAATTTTATGTAAGTAGAATCATACATTAAGACAGTTTTTGGGATTGGCTTTTTTCACTCAGCATAATTATATAGCAATTGAGCTAAGTTGTTACATGGATCAATAAGTCATTTCTTTTTGTTGGTGAGTAGTATTCCATAGCAGTCCATGGTATTAGATATATATATATATATATATATGGTATTTAAATGAATGACTTATTTTTTTGCTAAACATTTTTTGTTTGTTTCAAAATATTAAGGTGGTAAAAATCTTCTACATTACATGAATCATTTTTGCAATGCTTGAGTCCTAGCTACAGGTGTGCCCATTACACAAATAGTGTTCACAGTACTCATTACCTTGGTTTTTTCCCCCTCCCCCCTAGTTGATTTCTGTTGAGATTTTCTTCCCTGTGTGCACTTGTGTGCTCATCAGTTGGTTTCAATTTAATAATGAGTACATGTGGTGTTTGTTTTTGCATTCTCATGATACTTCACTTAAGAGAATGGTCTCGAGTTCCATCCAGATTTTTGCAAAAGGTATTAATTCATCTTTTTTATGGCCAAGTAGTACTCCAATTTATACATATATCACATTTTGTTAATCCACTCATGAATTGATGTTCACTTTGGTTGATTCCAGATCTTTGCAATTATAAGTTGTGCTGCAATAAACATTCCAGTGCAGGTATCTTTTTGATGAAAAAATTTTCATTTCCTTTGGGTAAATACCCAATAGTGGGATTGCTGGGTCAAATGGTAGGTCTACTTTTAGTTCTTTGAGAAATCTCCATACTGTTGTACTAATTTGCAGACCCACCAAGAGTGGATAAGGGTGCCTTTCTGCATCTGTGCCAGCATCTATTGTTTTTAGACTTTTTAAAGCCATTCTAACTGGGATAAGGTAATATCTCATTGTGATTTTAATCTGCATTTCCCTGATGATTAGTGATATTGAGAATTTTCTATATATTTATTGGCCTTTTTTTTTTCTTCTTTTGAATAGCTTCTGTTCATGTCTTTTCCCCACTTGTTAATAGGATTGTTTGTTCTTTTCTTGCTGATTTGCTTGAGTTGTTTGTAAATTCTGGTTATTAGCCCTTTATCAGATGGGTAACTTAAGAATACTTTCTCTTATTCTGTAGGTTGCCTATTTGCTCCATGGATTGTTTCCTTTGCTGTGCAGAAGCTTTTTGGTTTTCAAATCCCATTAATTAATTTTTGCTGTTGCCATGATTGCCATTGGGGTCTTAGTTATAGACTCTTTTGCTAGGCTGGTATCTAGAAGAGATTTTCATATAAAATTCTTATGATTTCTTGCCTTAGATCTAAATCTTTTATCCATCTTCAATTTATTTTTGTGAGTGATGAGAGGCAAGGGTCCTGTTTCATTCTTTTGCATGTAGCTATCCAATTTTTCCAGCACCATTTATTGAATAGGTCTTCTTTTCCCCAGTGTACATTGTTGTCTTCTTGGTTAATGATCATTTGGTTGTAGGTAGATGGTATTATATCTGGGTTCTCTATTATGTTCCATTGGCCTATGTCTCCATTTTTATACCACTAACACTCTGTTTGGGTTGCTATAGCTTTGTAGTATAGTTTGAAGTTTGGTAATGTGATACATCCAGATTTTTTTTTTTTTTTTTTTTGCTTAAGATTGCTTTGGCTATTCAGGCTCTCTTCTGGTTTCAAACAAAACATAGCACTATTTTCTCTAGATCTGTGAAGTATGACTTTGGTAACTTGATGGGGATTGCATTGAAATTGTAAAGAACTATGGGTAGTATGGACATTTTAACAAGCGATTCTACTTATCCATGAGCATAATATGTTTTTCCATTTGTTTGTATTCTCTGTGATTTCTTTCTTCAGAGTTTCATAGTTCAACTTGTAGAGATCTTTCACCTCCTTGGTCAAGTATATTTCTAGGTATTTTATTTTCTTTGTAGTTATTGTGAATGGTATCAAGTCTTTTTTTTTTTAATTTAAGCATATTATGGGGGTAGAAATGTTTAGGTTACATATATTGCCCTTGTCCCCTCCCCCTCGAGTCAGAGCTGCAAGCGTGTCCATCCCCTAGATGGTGCCCACTGCACTCATTATGTATGTATATACTCATATCCTCCTCTTTGATTTGACTCTCACATAGTCCTATATCTCAGTGATTGCTCAGACATTTTTATACTCTTCTCTGCCTCTTTGAATGACTGGGTTATCTGAACAGCCTTGTCTTGAAGCTCTGTGACTCTTTCTTCCACTTCATTTAGCCTGTTGTTAAAGATTTCTGCTGTTTTTGAATTTCCTAAATGACTCTTTAATTTCTTTAAATTCTATTATATACTTTCTTATGTTGTCTATCTCTTTAGTGACTTTGTTGTTTTTGTTTTTGTTTTTTTCATTTATTTCCTGAAAAATTTTTTGGCTTCTTTTTGCTGGTTTTCAACTTTTTCTTTAATTCCATTCATCTTATCTGTCATCCATGTTCTGAATTTCATTTTTTTGTCATTTTGGCAATTTCCTTGTGGATGGAGTCCACTAATGTAGATCCATTGTGTTCTCTTGGGGGTATCTAACTATTTTGTTTTTTCATGTTGCCAGGGTTCTTTTGCTGGATTCCTCTCATCTGGCTCCTCTTCTCTTGGCTCTGGGTTAACAGGATTGCAGCGCACCTGTTTTCCTTTCTTGGAGACTCTCTTGAACCAAGTCTTAGACTCATGGCCGCTCAGGCCTGGGGGGCCCTGAGTGATGTGTTGGAGGTTAATTTGGCTCAGTGGTAGTGGTGGGGACTCAGTAGTGTGGTCTTGGAAAACCAGGCACAACTCTGGAGTCTCAAGGGTGGAATAACAGGCCTGGATGTGGCCCAGAAACTATAGGGGCAGAGCCTCAGACTCAGGCACAATGAGAGCTTCACAGCTGGCTCTGGGGACTTTGGGGACACAGCCACCCATATGGGGTGTATGGACTGCTAATGTCCAGTTGCACAGTCAGGAGTTTGCATCATCAGCCCAGGGTCTGAGTTGGTGGGCCAGAGCTGCTGGTAGGTCAATGTTCTTCCTCCACATCTAGGGCTTACTGAGGCAGTAGCCCTAGACTTCCCAAGTAGTGCCTGTGGTGTCTGAGCCTCCTCCTCTGTTCAGCTCCCACTCCAGGGAGGAGGTGTGCTCACACCTAATAATAAGGCATGGCACAGGGAAGGAACTGTTTCCTCCCCAGCCTGGCAGAGATAATGCAAAGGCTACTGCTGGAAACTGAGTTCTGAGTGGACCTGGCTCCATGTACCAGAGTGATCAGGATGCATTGGTTGCAGAAACCTGGGATTGGCAGGCACCAGATCTTTGCTGCACAATGTCTCTGCACAGACCCTGAACAGCTCCCTGATTAGCCCAGAGGTCTGCAGTAGTAGAGGGAGACCCCTTATAGATCAAGCTGCCTGTAACATGTTTCTTTTCTAAAAATCATTGTCCCCTTGGGTTGCTTCTATCCTGTTATCCGTACCCTTTCCTAGCAGTAAGAATTATATAGGGACCCTAAGCTTAAACTCCAAGATGATGGGTGATACTTGTTTGTAATAATCAGTCCTGCCCTATTGATCGAGTTGGTAGATGTTGTAATGAGCTACAGAGTTGTTCTTCCTTTCAGTGGCTGATGCTTACAGGAAAGAGCCAACTGCAGAGATGTTATTTTGTGCCTATGATAAGCTATGGTCCCTCAGGAGGATCATTTGAATGACCCAGACTTTGGGAGAGGCCCTATAACTCCCAAGGGGTTGCTTGATGCCCACAGTAGAGGTGGGTGGAGGAGGAAGGCAGGACGTGGCCAGGTTGTGTGAGCCTGGAAGGCTTTGCAAAGCCTTGGCAGGGCTCAGAGGTTGTTTTCCTCATGGTTAGGTGGAGCCACTAGGTAGAAGGTCAAGACAGGTTCTCCAGAGGAGAAAGGCTGCTCATGAGGAAGGAGCACCTCCCCAACAGCCCAGATACCTGAGTGTGCCACACTTGGTTGCCATGGTGCCATGGCCTGGGATCTTCCCTGCTGCGGGACCCTCTTTAGTTTGAGAGTTCAGTTTTGAGCCACAGCAGGGCTCCCAGGTTGATTTTCCAGCTGGTAGGGAAAGCCGCTGGCAGTGGGGTCAAATCAGACTCTCCAGACCAAGAAGGCTGCTTGTGAGGAAAGGGCTGCAATTCCCTGACAGCCTGAACACCTGAACCCACTGCATTTGGTTGCTATGGTGACACAGCCTGGAATCTTTCCTGCTGGAGGACTCACTGTAGCCCAGCGATGTGGCTTATCTGTGGGGGAGATGGGTGTACTCCCAGATCACCATATCTCTAACACTCACAGTATTCTCCCATCAGTTACACCCACATGAGCTCTCTTTCCTCCCTAGTCCAGCTCCCTTTTGCGTCCTCTAGCAACCCTCCCCAGTCCTCAAGGCATGGGATCTGGCCTGCAGGTCTGAACCACTGGTGTTTGTCTCCAAGAAATATTGATGTGCAGGGAGCTCCCAGATAAGGCACCCCAGGTTCACTTCAGGTCATCAAGGGGAAAGGCATGGGCCCCATTTTCTGTGGAAACCTCAGACTGGAGGATGCACCAGCTGGGGAGAGGCAGTGACTTGCCAAATTCTCAACTCAAATTGCTCTCCCTATTGCAGTGGGTGGAGAAAGAACTAGGAAGGACAAGAGTCTGAATGGGAGAAAGCTGGCTCACCAACCTCTTGGGTCACTCTCCTTGGAGGAGAGACCCACATGGAATGTCCAAGCTTTGGGATCATGGAGGTTCTCCCCACAATTCTGTGTTTGTCACAGTGTTTGGACTTGTGGGAGTAGAATAGCTTCCAAATAACTTGGCAGCCCTCTGATCACTGAAGGAGTGTGGGAGAGAGAAAGGGATTCATCCCTACGCCTTCACTGAACTCCGAGCCTGTCTGGGTTTGATCCTTACCATTATTTCCTTTTATTTCCTTTATCCACTCCCTTCTCTGTTTCTCAATTTTCCTCTATGAGGTCTCTAGCAGGCTCTGGCACCTCTCTATGACCTACACCTGAGCTGCTGCATCCCCTCTCCCCTCTCATCTGAAACCCTTCCTTCTTTCTGGGACAGTACAGCAAGCAATGTCTCTAGTCAGCCATCTTGCCCTTCCTCCTCTGATATGATCATTTTTTAAAACATTTATCCATTGAAGGACATCTGGGTGGTTTCCAGATTTTGGCTACTACGTATAAAACTGACATGAACATTTGTGAACAGGTTTTTGTGTGAACGTAAATTTTCATTTCTTTGTAATAAATGCCCAGGATGAAATAGTGTGTCATATGGTAGTTGTATGCTTAGTTTTGTAAGAAACTGTCAAAATATTTTCCATAGTGGCTGTGCAATTTTACATTCCCACCAGCAATGTATGAGTGAGTCACTTTCTCTGGATCCTCTCCAGTATTGGGTGTTATAATTCTTACATATTGTAGCCATTCTGATAGGTGTGCAGTGATATGTTATTATGGTTTTCACTTACATTTCCTTAATTATTAACATTGTTGAATATCTTTTCATGTGCTTATTTGCCTATGTCTTCTTTGGTAAAATATATATTCTTGTCTTTTTGCAAATTTTCTAATAGGATTTTTTTCAACTGTTGAGTATTGAGAGGTTTTTTTTTGTTGTTGTTCTTTTTTTATGCTAGATGCTAGCCTAGACATGTGGTTTGCAAATATTTTCTTCCAATCTGCAAGTTCTCTTTTCAATATTAAAAATCATTTTATTTTGTAGGGTAAAAGGTTTAATCTTGATGAAACCCAATTATCAACTTTTCCTTTTATGGACTATCATTTTGATATCAAGTTCAATAACTCTTTGGCTTGCTCTAGATCCTAAGAATTTTTTCTTAATTTTTGTTCTAAAAGTTTTATAATTTTGCATTTTACATTTTTGTTTGTGATCCAGCTTATTTTTAATAACTTTTGAGATTTTGTTGAAATTCATTTTATTGTATATGGATGTTCAGTTGCTCAAGCATAGTTTGTTGAAAAGACCATCTTTCCTACATTGAATTGCTTTTGCATTTTTGTCAAAAAGTAGTTGGGAATGTGTTTGGGACTATCTGAGTTCTCTGTTCTGCTTCATTGGCCTATATGTCTATCTTTCTGCCAAAAGCTCACTGTATTGATTACTGTAGCTAGGCAATTAGCCTTGAAATTGGATAGTCTACTTCTTCCCACTTTCTTCTTCTTTCTCTAAATCATTTTAGGTCTTCTAGTTCCATTGCTTTCCATATAAACTTTAAAATAATAATGTTGAAAATTTATAGGAATTTCGTCAAACCTGTATCTCAATATTTGGGTAAGAATTGTGTTAAATCTATCAATTTAGGGAGAATTGACATGATTACTCCACTGGATCTTCTAATTTATGAACACTGTAAGTCTGTCCATTTAGTTAGGTCTTCTTTCATTTCTTTCATCAAAGTTTTATAGTTTTAACATGAAAATCCTGCACATATTTTGTTAAATTATATCTAGGTATTTCCCTTTGTTTTGAGAGTTTGCAAATGGTATTATTGTATTTTTCATTTGGTGTCAAAATATTTGTTGTTAATATATAGAAACACAATTGAAAAAGAAAGAGAGAGAGGGAGAAAGAGAGAAAGAGGAGGAGAAAGAGGAGGAGAAATTTATTTTAAGAAATTGCCTAACATGACTGTGGAGGCTTGAAGTACAAAATATACAATGCAGAGTAAGCTGGCAAGCTGACCCAAGAGTAGCAGATTTTGCAGCTAGAATCTGAAGGGCAGAAATTCCCTCTCCCTGAAGAGGGAAGAGGGAATTCCCTCTCCTCATCCAATCGTTTCTTTCTTAAGGCCACAACTGATTAGAGAAGGCCCATTTACATTAAGGAAGATAATTTACTTTACTCAGAGTCTATTGATGTAAATGTTCATCTTATCTACAAATATATCTTCAGAGCAACATCTGGACCAGTGTTTAACCAACTATCTTGTATTATGGTCTGGCCTACATATATACCTAGTTTACATATAAAACCAAATTTACATATATTTACCATGTAAAAGTCCATCTCTTATAAACTTGGCACCACACACATCTCTTTAAACCATACTTAATCTTCAAGTAAAGACAATGACAAAGTCATACTTTTGCCTTACATGGTACAAGTATCTTGCATACAACCAAAAATGCACTAACCCTTGCCCCAGAAAACGATGCAAATTCATTGGGTGATGTTCACTCTTCTCCTTGATATTCTTTAACTTAAATAGTATGATGTAGAGTTAATGTTTCTTAAATACCATGATAGAAAGTCAATACTTATGTTCTATGATGAGTTGATAAGAAAGTGAGGAAAATAAAGTTATTTGAGATATATATGTATATGCATATACATGCAAACATATTTGTAACAAAATAAGGAAAAATACTCAAGGTAATTATAATCCTATCATTTCTATAACAGATCATATGGTCATAGTTAGTATTTATAACTACCTACTTCTACTATCCATTTCCTATTCCCTTTGCTCTCAGCAAGTACCTTAACTGGTCATGGTTGTTTAGCAAGTGGGGTGACCTAAACTTCTGTTCTTAAAGGATTTGGATTGTTGGCAGTCCTACCAGAATTATTAATATTTCACTTCTTGCAATTATTCTGAATCTAAAACTTTTAGGTAACAAGGGGATATATTTGTCAAGGACACAAATCATGGCATATTTCCTAGAAGATATGTTCTTAAAATAGAGGCAGCTGCAGTAAAATCTGATGGATTGCAGAGTTTTGAGTATTCAATAAATTCAAATTGTCAAGAGCCTGAAAGACGGGTAAAAGAGGTTACCATTTTATTTAATAGAAACATAGTAGATTTAATAAAAACTCAAGATACTCAGAATTCAAACTTTTATAGGAAATGATCTTATTGATTACTACAATGGACAGAGTAAAGTCTAATCTTACACTATGAGGTGGACTGTAATGTTCAGATGAATTCTGTTATGAACATGTTTATGTTCACTCTCACATTCAAAGGTGAGTGTATGAGAAAAGCAATGGCAAAACTCCAAAGACAAACACTAGCACGGTGCTATTAATGAAAAATACACCTTCTTCAAGATGTAGAGAAAGTACAGATCTTTGAATATCTACTAGAGAAACTGAAAGATTAACATAGAAATTATATATATATATTTTAAAACTTCCTAGAGGAAAAATTTCAACAATGCTATCATTATAATTTGTCAGTCTAGTACAATGAGAACATTTTATTCCTATTAGAAAAAAAGCTGTCATTATGTAATATGCATCTGCATCACTCAGAATATCAGTTATCCTATTTGTAAAGTAGGAATGTTTTACATACATAATATATGTAAAACAAATAGCAGATGTATACATATATACAAAATACATTATGTAAAATACACATTTTAAAATATTTTTCTGGAATGTAATGTATACTTCATATAACGTTTTGAAAGATCAGATATTTTTAAAATTACATAAGTTGTATTTACATAAGATGTATTTTATCATATTTCAAATCCCTTGCTGCCTTTTAGAAATTTTCCTTCACAAAATCAAAGTAAATAGTAAATTAATTTTATAAAATTATACATATCTTCTTTCTCTTTTCTACTTCTTAATTTACTTTTTTCCTTCATCTCTCTTTCACTCTCTCTCTTTTTCTTTGTTTTTTCCATGCTTATGCCACTAAGAGAGTTTCCACATCTCCTACCCATCTTCCTATATTCCTCTTAACCCAACTTGCTTCCCAAACCAGATAACTAAAATCATTTGTTTATTTATTTTTCCTCAGACAATAAAAAATATACTAGTAAAAGTTCTAGATGTTTACCTTGTGAATCATTTTTGATTCCATGAATATTAAAAGTATAAAAAATTAGCAACATTATAAATATGTTTAAAAGTATCTAATTAGAATGAAAATTATGTTTATAATTTGCTCATATCAGATAAAAAGACAGCTTTTAAAAATATTTTTAAAGTTTTTATTCAATAATTACATCACTCTGAGTTAGAGATTAATGAGAGACATGCTAACATCTCTTCCTGATGAGTGCATTATCATTAAAATAATGTTTAAAAACTAAGATTATTATTTTTGTTATTTTTTTTATTTTAGCGTATTATGCAGGTACAAATGTTAAGGTTACGTATATTGCCCATACTCCCCTCCCCCCTTGAGGCAGAGCTTCAAGCGTGTCCATCCCCCAAAGGTTGCACATCTTACTCCTTATGTTTTATTTTAATGAATCAGCATAAATTATATAGAAATTATATTGCTATATCAAATGAGTGTCACTAAATAGGAAAGACAGTTGAGCAGATTATACTGAGACCTAATTAATCTAATTAGACTTAAAAAGATATAAACAATTACATTCTCTTCATGGGCCCTTGGTTTTGAGATGTGCATCCCTCTAACGAGTGTGCAATTATTGTGCATTCTTCTACCAGACAGGATCCATGAGTGGAGAGAGCAAATTCCAGTGTGGAAGGTGGGTATACTGGGGTAGGCATGAAACTCCTTAGATGATAGCATGAAATTATTTCTACTCCCATGCCTTCTAGATTGGAGAACAGCACAGGAATAATAAATACATCTGCTGAACAGGAAACGTGGTCCCTGAGGAGGCATTGAACATGGTGTCTGTTGTGGATCTCAATATTCTGAGTAGAAAATTGCCTTACCTATAAACATATTCTATCTGGGGGGACTTTACAATATAGAAATCACAGCATTAAAGTCTGAAAGCAAAAAAAAAAAAAAGGAACATTTTAAAAATATAAAACAAATACAAGATTAGATACTTCAAATCTACATATATCTTAGGTGGCTCATTGTCTCTGCACACCCCACAACGCACAACGCAGGCTTAATATCAGCTTCTCCTTCTCTCAGTGATAACAGGAAACAGAAACATAACCTATAATTATGTCTAATTTTCTATTAAACAGCAATCCTCCATTTCAGAGAGTTTTAGCGAAGAAAAAACACATTGCTAAAGACTTTTGTGGGTATTAATATGGAATTATAATATAGTAAGCAAAATATAAAAATATCTGTTCCAGCTATTTTGAACTAGTAGCCATGCTCCATTTTGAAGGCAGGTTACATGAAAAGCAATATATTTATTCTTTTTTATCTCAGCAACTTGAATGTGAGTCACAAAGCAATACAGATGGGACCATAAACAGTCTAAAAACAAAAACTGCTTAGCTTTAAGAAAGAAGCTAAAAGAGCCAATATATTTTCATGTTATAGAAATACTAAAACTCAGACATATTTCAATTTTCTGGGTAAAATCCAGTCATCGTAATTTAAACATTTTCTTAAAATGTCTGCTTTTTAAGCTTTTTCTTTGCAAATTTCTATTTTAATATATTCAAATTGTATAATATTCTCTATCCATAACAATTATACAAAGTTAAAAGACACTGCATTTTTTCCTTCTTCTTTCTTTCTCTCTCTCTTTCTTTCTTCTTTTTTTCCATACTTATGTCACTAAGAGATTTTCAATATATCCTACCCATGATATTTTTTAGTAGCCATAAAAATCACTGAACTAGTTAAGAAAATAATAAATGAATCAAGGGACAATTACAATAACAAAAACAATATCAAAGTTTTTAATTCAACATTTGTTGGGAAATCTACAGAGTGAAAAACTCAGACGACTACCTTAGTTTCCCAACAAGTCCATGTGCTCCTTTTCCCCTTCTAGTCCCTTTACTTCATAGTGAAGTGATCTTAAAAAACAGGCACATTGGACCATGTTTTACTTTAGCTTAAAATCTTTTAATTGCTCCTCTTCCTTAAGATAAATTCTAACTCATCACTTTGGCAAGAAAGGTCTCAACTGATGTTTATTTACCTAACTCTTCAGACCATTTTTATGCTCCTTCTCCATTCCTACTTTTAATTCTACTTCCTTTTTTTTTTCTTTCATACCTCAAGTTAATGCTCACACTTCTTCCCATTCTTAAAATGCTTTTTCTCACTTATTTTTCCCCCCACAGCTAGATTTATTTTTCCTTTCAGAGCTTAGCTTTAGTATCTTTTAAGTGTACTTAAGTGCATATCAATTGTGTTTTCTTATTATTTACTTCAAAACACTTATTGTTTTTATTATCACGTTAACGATCTGTAATTATTCCATGTATTTATTTTAAGTCAGCCTTCCCTACTAGCATAATAATACTCCAAAAGTAGAAAACATACCTATGATGGTCACTGTTATGTCCCCAGCGTGTGTCTGACATATAATAGTTTCCTCATACATTTTTGTATTATTCCATTAATTTATGAATATTTTTGAATCAGTAAAGATTATAAAATATCGTGAAAGTGAATGGATTTGATCATCTAGAAAAAATAAAACTATTATAACCCTTTTTCCTTTCGTTAAAACGTCATTGTTAAATCTAACCTATATGTAATCCAACCTAGGTTATTTATTGTATTTAGTAATTTTGACTCTGAACTGATTCAATTATTGCTAAAGAAAATCATTTTTTACTGTCTTGTGAAAAATGGAATAAAAACATACATCCACAACCACATAAACATATACAGAGTGTATTAAAAAGTTGAAAATTAACCAGTGAATCTGAAATAGACCATTAGCTTGCATAATTCCACTTAAAAATGCCAGTGGTAAGCCGGGCGCGGTGGCTCACACCTGTAATCCTAGCACTCTGGGAGGCTGAGGCGGGCGGATTGCTCGAGGTCAGGAGTTCGAAACCAGCCTGAGCAAGAGCAAGACCTCGTCTCTACTATAAATAGAAAGAAATTAATTGGCCAACTAATATATATAGAAAATTAGCCGGGCATGGTGGCGCATGCCTGTAGTCCCAGCTACTCGGGAGGCTGAGGCAGCAGGATCACTTGAGCCCAGGAGTCTGAGGTTGCTGTGAGCTAGGCTGACGCCACGGCACTCACTCTAGCCTGGGCAACAAGCAAGACTCTATCTCAAAAAAAAAAAAAAAAAATGCCAGTGGTTCGAGATCTGTACAATTCAAATGAAATATAACATTGCAAAAGTATTACTTTATGATGTATTATAAAAGATGTCTTCCAGAAAAGGTGGCTTTAGGAAATCATTAACATACTATTGAATAAGAATCACTTCTATTAGGTTTCACAATATGTTCTTTAGTAACATAAAATTTGGTAATCTGTGCCGAAGTCTATCTTGCTTTTAAGATTTTTTGATGGGACAGCTTCTCCACACTTTTACTTCATGAGGATAGGAGAGTGTCAAAGTGAGTTTATTCAATCTCAATACAGCAGCTTGGCAATAAGAGATATTCTTAAAGCAGGGAGTTATAGAGCTCTGCGTTCAGCAAAAAATGCCTAAATAGCAGTAACTACAAAGCCTTGATAACCTTGAGTACAGTAATTGTATCATATTTATGTTTTTATCCTTCTAGTCTATCATAGTGCTAGGCATATATTAATGCTCCATAAATGTTTACTGAAGGCCTTTAACCAAACACATTAGCCATAGCCTAATCCAGCATTCTTGAAAAGTTATAAAAAGGATAACAATAACATCTTACTGGAATATTCATAAAATAAGCCTTCCTGGAAAAATGGGGAGATTGAGTAGATTTTTGAAGATTAGGTATTAGGCAGGCAGCCTGATAAATTCTAGGGTCACACACACACAAAAAGGCTCTGCAGAAATGTGTTGTAAATTATGACCTGGCATCCCCTTTTCTTCTCTGCAGTTAAAGGATGCTGGAGAGCACAAATCAAAATGTAGGCTCTATCCTAATCACAGCTCACTTAGTGTGAACCCAGGAAATTAGACATGTGGTGTAGATGTCTGGTAATACCCTTCTGACAGCAAAAAATATTGTGTTTCTGAAAATGTCACATATATATGAGTCTAAGTTTTCAAAATTTATGTACTCAATATATTAGGTGGAATTTGATGATAAACCAATGAATCATTCAACTCTACAAAAGCAGGTCTCTGCACAATTCCAAAGAGCTCCTGATTTTTACATGCTGTGAACCAGGGAAGCAGCACTCTATTAAAAGAGGTTGTAATTTGGGGATTGTGAATTTCATCTGCTGTGAGTCACTATGATGGTAAACTTTTGTATTAATTGTGTTTTCATGTTGCTTGAGGGCAAGTTGCTGAAAGGAGATTATTATAAATAAGCCATTAGTATAAAAACCCATTTGTGCCATATCAAAAAAAAAAAAGGAAGCTATTAATTTGCTTTGCCAGTTAGCTATTTAACTCATACATCCTAGTGTTTTTTCCTGTCATAAAGGTTACAAAAAGGCCATATAAATCCAATGTTATAGGGTACCAGTTATAAAAAAACAACCCAAAACATTTTGCACTGTAAGAGATCCTAAAACCTTAAAAAATGTAAGCAGTGAGAAATTCATCTGTTAGTATGAAAATAATTACATTTCTCATTGAGTAGATAACAACCTACATGATGCCATGCACTGTAAAATAAGTATAGCCTGCTATGTGGCTCAATTTTTAAAAAAAAGGCAAAATGTGAGTTTCCCATGATACTTTTATTGAATGTATAGAAGGATCATGAGTATAAAGTCTTTATCATAGATTTTGGCTGCTCTAAGAAATATAGAGTGAAAATATTTACAGAGCTTACATTATGATACATATTATGATGCTATATTTAATACAGAACTATAGTCCACCATCTAAGAACTAAATTTTATAAATTCATTATCACTATTTGTGCCCTAAAAATAATAGTGGAATAACAGAAGGAAGAAAGTTTACCTGGGTCCACCAAAAAGAAAAGAATTAAAAATTATTCACACAAATAATAATAAAATAATTCAACAGTCGTTAAATACTGAGTGTTCTAGTGGCAGGGGCTGCACCAGAGAACAAGGGATAAGAATTACCATCTTCATAGAGTTTATCTCTCAATAAGAAACCATAATTTCTAAATATTGTTCCTCAGCCCACCATACACACAAATCACACAGACGTGCATATCTATATTCCAAATGTCTCTTTTGGACAGAAATCATTGAGAAAAATAACATAGTATGTAATCTGAAATCATGAAAAATAATTATGAATACCAAAAAACAAACCCTCTTCACTATAGTTTCCCTTCTTTACTGCAGCTCTGGGTTGAGAGCTTGAGAAATGAGAAACTTAAAAAAAAAGAATTTAGACTTTTTTTAGAATTCCAAAATTTCAGTTCAATCCCTGCTTATAAGACTATTTAAAAATGAAACTGCAGAGAACTGACATGCTTAGAGGATTTTGTCAAAAGATATCAACTTGAGGTGGCAGAGGAGATGTATAAAACAAAAAAAATGGTGAACATATACATTTCTATGTTTTTTAAAGTTTTAAATTTGACCCTATTGCTTATTAGCATATATAGCAATTAGTCTTTAAATTATTAGGCAGATAAAAATTTGCATAATGTTTTTTGACTAAGTTATAAATAGATTTATCGTCACATATTTTTTTAGGTTATAGACTATGAGTTGATTAATTCTATTGCACATTCTATTATAAAATCATAAATATCAGACTATTCTGTTTATATAGGAAAATAGAAATAGAATAATTTAGTGTCTAATTAAATTGAAGAGACCTAAAAATACTGCTAGATCAATTATGTTGAAAAATTTGTTATATTATTGAATATAAGGACAATAAAATATACATTCCTATAAAAAGACATTGTGTTCTATGCAGATAGAAACAATTTTCAATGAGGGATGTAGACAGTGTAGGGAAACAGGGAGAGGAGTAGAATCACTGTGGGAGCTTTTTTACAAAATAGGAACATAATCTTCCTTTTAAAGTAGAGGAAACTGAAGCTTATTAAATTTAAATTATTGAATGTATGATGCATACCTAATTAATGGGATATACAGATTTTAGCCCAGGATCATTCTCCAAATTCCATGTTCTTATCTACCTGGCTGTATGTAGGCATCATTTTTCTTATATACATTATAAAAGACAGTATCTCAGTGTCTATCTTCACCCTGGAAAACCCCTCTTTCTGAAATGTTACATATTACAGCTACCTTTCCCTTTATACATTCGTCTCTAATGTAGACCTAACTTTAATATGTATTAGTGGGAAAGAAGACACTAAGCTGGTGAAAAAAAAGAAAATAACAATTGTCAAGAAGATATCATTGAGAGAGAGGCAGATTTCTCCTGGAACTCTGACTCTCAACATAATGGAAAAAATCCTATGTCACTCATTCTTGGGTTAAGAAGGTTTGTGACTACTTCTTCTTATCCTATATTTCCTGGCTTTGTCACCATGATCTCTATCATTTTATTTATTACAGAGTTGTCCAAAGAAGGAAAACATTCTAACTACCTGTAATTTTCCCCTTCATTTCAGTTTAGTCATTACCAATAGATTAAAACCTCTACCTTATATTTCTTAAAATACAAACCAAACTAAGACATCAAATATAATTGTTCCTGTATCAAATTTTTTTATCGTAAATGGCACAATTATGTTTTTCCACATTTATGTTTACTGAGTTTCTTTAATGTGGTTCTTGAAAATAATTTACAGAAAATATAGATGAGAAGTTTTATGTTAAAATATGCAGTTATTCATATTTTGTTCAATATGACAGAGTAAGGTTACTATAATGCTGAATATTGTTTTCTTAATAAATTACAGTGAATGAATATAAAATCAACAAGAATCATGGAAACTTCTACTATAAATACCTGATTATAATGATATATATTTATACTATTTATGTACCTATACCTTTTGTTCATTTATAACCACAGCAGATATAATTTGTCTTCTATGTAAAGACCACAAAGAAATGTAGACAGTCTCTTAGATTAATCATGCACTTAGTTACAATAGTAGATAATAATATCTGACAATATATAAAGCTATACCTTAATTTCAAAAGACAGCCACAATTAAGAAATTGCTTTTTCTTAGACTACATTATAAAGGCTGTTCTATTTTTTGAGAATTGAAATAGTTTTTGTAAAATTATTACTAATGCAAATGTATAAAATGAAACAGAAAAAAGATAAAGTTATAAGATATAATCTTGAAAACTATTAGAGTTTAATTCAAATGCTATAGAAGGGAAAGTCTTATTGAAAAATGTTTCCAAAGACCTATGTGACAGGCCAAAGTTACATACTAAATTAGTAGTTTATCCTGTACTAAAAATCTAGTCTCCTGTCTCTCAAATCAGTCCCACCAATCTTCTAGCCACAATTGTTTTAGATTGTTTCTGTATTTTGGTCTTACTATGTATTATGCCCTCACTCCCATCCCCACATTTACATAATTACTCATTAACCTTGCTTTTTTATAATATTGATTGGTCAAAGAAAAAAAAGGTTATATTTTTACATTTAATACTTCTCAGTAGTAATGAACTCTGCAAAATTCTGTTGAAATACCAAATGTTTCTAATCAACAGGAGTCATACAAAAGTTTGATCTAAAAATATTTTCTGTAAATAACCATATGGTCCAAAATTTTTTCCATTTTTATGTATTTTAAATTACTTAAGAAGTATCACACAGCAATAAATATGCAACTATAAATAAATAATATTGGCAATGGTAATTAATAGAAGTCTCAAAACTAAATATAAATTATCACCTTTATTCTCAAACTCATAGCAATTACTTGTCAGGGAAACTTATAGCTCAGCATGACCTGACCAACAAAGAAACTAATAAGCTTGATTAATAAATTATTTTAAATCCAAAATTACATGGAAATGATTTTTAAAACATTGTGATACAAATCTTAGCATTTATAAAAAAACTTCTAGTACTGCCAAATATTTGTATCAGCTCTTAATATTTTGTGAGAGGGCATATTTGATTTTAATAGCAATTATAAAATATTAAGAACATTTATAAAAATTATCAGTTCCTATTAATCCTTTTAAAATTTATCATTTATAAATTTTGATAGCTTTTCTTAAACTCCAGTAGTAGTTTGAGCCTATATTTGTTTTAGGATCTACATTAATTAAGACAGATTGCTTTGGAGAAATCTGGTTAACTAAGCATGCTTTGGAGTCAGATACAATAGATGTTAATCCTTTTTTTCTAATTTTTGGATTATTTTTTAGTTGATTACTTCTTTCTAAGTGTCACTTTCCTTTCCAGTAATATAGAACAATAATATGTTCTTCATAATGTTATTTCAAAATTGAAAATGAGAAAATGCACATGTTAAATTCCTTAGAATAGTGCCTGCAGAACATGTAGTTAAAACTCAATAAATAGTGGCTAATATTATTCTGATTGTTATTTGCATAATTATAGTTCTCACAGTGAGATTTTCCTTAGCACCAGACACAAATTTAAAATATGACTGGCTTCTAAATATCAATGTTTCTAAGCAGAATTTATCTTTGTTCATATAAATCAGTTCTTCCTCAAAACTGTTTTTGCTCAGGACATTAATACCTACTCACAGTCATATTCATTGTTATCTTAATCAAATACTAGCTCCATGTACACTGGTTGAGAACCTAGGGCATATATAGGGGAAGTGGAAAAAGAAGGAAACTGAACTTTAATTTCAATATCTTTTAAGTGGGAACATTTTTCAGATTTGTCTCAATGAGTTTGATTAAACATGGCAATATGTGTAAAGCACTTAATCTTTCCATCCACAAAGCAATGATTCAATACATGCTAGCAAATACTATATTGTTACATTATTATTGTCTTTTTATAATCTATCTATCCTCTTTCCCATTCAGACATTCTGCAAATCCACTTCCTTTCTCAGGCTATTCTATCTCACAAACTCATTCCTAAAGTCATAATCAAATCCCATGGCAATATGGATTTGATAGGATTATTTTCCATATAAAGTAATCTAATTTTCAAATAAGTCTTTGGAATAGAAACTTGTCACACTAACTTTACATTTCAGTTTAACTTACTTTTCCCTTTAATCACAAATGTATTTCTTATATCAAAGAAATTAAGAGGGCTCATGGGGCCTTAAAGGCATTTTTCCCCTATAGGTATACTTTTCTTATGTGTTTGAAAGTCTTACCCTCTTAATTGATCTTTAACAACTCTAGGATATGGAAAAGAGACTTAATAGTATTTGTTTCTCTATTCTCCTTAAAATTTCTTATCAATACAGTATAATCAGTAATGTGCTTTTTTAAAGTTTTTAATAATTTCAGCTTACAACTCTTCAAAATTTATAAATGGAGTTCTCCAACACAACACTTTGAGAAAGCTGTTTGGACAGACCTCTCTCCTACTGTAGTCATTCAGAAATTGTGGTTAAAATACAACAATAAGAATTATCTTTCATGCAAACCTGGCTTAAAAAAGAAGACAGTAGAAAATCCTCAGGTGATACAAATGGAAAGGGTAATCAAAGTCAGATGGGGAAAAATAAGGAAATCTTTATACTTGGCTGAATGCCCTAGAGGTTGGTCCCTAGCACCCATGTAGGAGCTGGAAAGGTGCCTTCAGGATCATAAGAAAGCAAGGTCACTGTAATTAGTCTTGTGACTGCTAAAACCTGCTTCTACAGTTCAAGAAAGAAGGTGGGGATATGATTCACTAGTTTGGGGCAATAGTAGGAAAAACTGTCATCTATATAAAGTCTTGAGTGAAGGATCAGAAGCACTGACCTGTAGCATGTGCAGATGTGGGGTAGTTATAGGAGTTCCAAGTTGAGAGCATACAATAACCATCAGAAAAGAACAAGTGAATTCCCTTGGCACTGATAGAGCAAAATAAATACCATTATGTTGAACCAATTTTATAAGGCAGACGTTGGTCTACCATAGAAAAATTTGCTCCTTGAAGAAAAGCAAGTTCATAATTTAAACACATATGAGAAAGAGAGAGACAGACAGAGAGAGAGAGAGAGAGAGAGAGAGAGAGAGAGAGAGAGAGAGAGACTCTGTGTTGGAGGGGAGGGTCTTGTATATCAATGAGCTCAAATAGCAGAAGTAACATCTTAATAACTGAAAATAATAAATAACTGGAATGAGAGAATAAATTAAATCTTAAAATAATTATAGAAATAAAGAAAGACATAAAACCTGAACAAAACTGTAGTTCATTTTGAAAACAGAAAAGTCAGATTAAAAAATGCTTAAACTTGGAAACAGTGATAAAAATTGAAAAATTTGAAAACTCAATGGATACATTAAAGAGCAGAGAATTCTGAAGAGAAAAAAATGAACTTGGAAATAGAAATGAAGAAATTACCTAGAATTCAATGCAGAAAATAAAAAGGAAAATATAAAAAAGAGGCATGGCAAAGGAAAGGTAAAATTAGAAGATCTAAATTAATGTTTAATAAAATATCTAAAAATATAAAAAAACAAAATGATGTTCTCTGCAAGAACAGATAGTTAAATGTTATGAAGAACCATATCAGCAATGTGAATTATTGAAAGAAGATTACTATAGGAATGCAGGATTTCTGTGTGATATCATGTCAAATCAAAAGGACTTGAATATTTCTTTGCAAGGTAAAAATAAGTCTATATATGATATGTGGCCAAAAATCAAAGCATTTAATAAAAGCTATCTTTTTTTCAAAACACTTCTTCCAATGAATATGTCAGATGAACATTTCCCTCGGTTAGGAAAGGTTACTGAAGAGAGGATGATGTATGCTAACCATTTGAAAAATATGCAGTTGTTATAGACCTATTAATTGGAGAATACAGTAAAAGGTTCACTGACTTTTAGAATCATGATATCACACTCAAGTTAGAATTTCACCTCATCTACTTGGTATCTCCAAGGCACCTAAAGAACTACACAAGAAATTGATTGAACTCTCAGTAGACGACATTTTAAAATCATTGTTTGGTGCTGAGAAAGATCCAATTGAAATAGGGGAAAATGCAAAATACCCACGCCTTTGTCAACATGCCCAAATCTATATTCTCCTACCTAACCCAAATCAAGATACCATTAAGGCCCAAATGACTGATACTCATCTAGAGGATCAACTGACACTGCAGACCTCCCTGCTGCAACCAAATATTCAAATGCTTTCCAACAAAAAGCAGACACAACAAAGTCATGAAAAGGTTAGATAACTTTAAAATTAACAAATAGTCTTCATTTTTTGAAATTATTAAGTACATTGTAGTTAGATTTTTATAAAATAAAGTACATTTTAAGTAAATCTAATTGAAGTTTCTTGAATGTGGCCTTATTTGATTACAGTTAAATTAATGTGGCCTTTCAACATGAAAAGATTCCCCACCCCTGGATGAGAGGATTAGCGGGATATATATTAGGATCATCCAGGTCACAAAATGAATATTGTTAAGAAAGGCAATCTAGCTCATAGATTTGAATGTATATCTTATTCACATAAAAAACAAAACATTTTTTTCTGAATCATTGTATTTTGAATTTTTTTAGTTGCATTTTTTCCATTCCTCTTTTGCTATGTGAATGACCTACAAGACTATACCCAGTTTTTAAAATTTTGAATTAATATAGGATTAATACATTTTAGAAATCATTATTTAAGTTATATAAGTAAACTGTCCATTATATTAGAGCACATAAAATGATATAAAGCATTTAGTTCAAAAGTAGTTGACGTATTTTGTTTTATCTTTCTTTCCTATATTCTAGGAATTGAAGAAATTATTGGGCCATAGAATTCTACTGACAATACTTCACTATGACAAAGCACATGGATCCTATAAATCAGACTTATTTTCATAGTAATATTCATTTCTGTTTGCTTTATTTTTCCTTATTTGTTTATTTACTTACTTATTAGAAGCAGGATCTTACTATGTTACCCAGGCTGGCCTCAAACTCCTAGGCTCAAGCAATCAATATTTCTGCTTCCGCCTCCTGATTAGCTGGGACTACAGGTGTGTGCCACCATGCCTTATTTGTTTTAAATGGATAGCCATTTATGATAGGCTTTATGATTTCTTGCCACACTGATTTTGGCAGACTGAAAGTAGAGGAAGCCTCTTTCCAGGTCTTGCAATACCATAGACCCAGTGAAGAAATTCTCCTGGTGTTCTATAGATACTTCTTTAAAGGAACATGAAAAGTACCTTTGAGAACAAACAAGCTGAAGGGGACAAATTTCTGGAGACTAGCAAGAGGAAAGCTGGCATTCTGTTCTATAAGTAGCAGGGGCTTAGGTTCCGGCTCTTCTGCAGGGAGGTGGTAGGATCTCAGAGTGTTTCTAGAAAGTCCAAGTCCTTGCAGTATGCAGGCTCTCATACTCGATTTTTCTATACTCCAAATTTGGAATGGGAAAAGCAAATCCACAGGAGTACAAGAAACCACACGGGATAGAACAAAGTGCTTTTCAATTGCTTCTGATATGGGTCACTGAACAAAAGGGGTCTGCCAAAATATCTTCCTGGACCTTTGCACAATTTAAGCAAGCCAAATTGGGTGGAAGTGAGTAAGAACGATACATGACAAAATTTGAGTTACAGCCAGCTTGAAAGGAGAAATTCTTGTAGGCAGAATCAGGTGATTTACTAAAGTAAGGAATGAGAAGATATTTTCTGCCGAGTCAGACTGAAATGCATGCTCTCTACAATTGTGAGAACGAAATATATATTTATATTTATCTATAATCTCAAACAAAAACTTTTATTTTAAAATTGAGGATAGGAGCTGGAATCAAAATGGCAACATATTTAGAGACTGGCTTTGTCTCCTTGTGCCTTTCTCCATCTGTTTCATAATCTGCCATCTACCAAATATCTTGTTATCCTTTCTTAAGCCTTATTTTTCCCTCCCATCCATTATCTTTTCCTATACCATTTCTTTTTGTCTTCTTTATACAATTATTTTTCTGTTTTTCTTTCCAAACATAACTGGCAAGATTCCTATAGTTATCAGTTCAAATCTCTGAAAAAGAGGGTCTTCTTGATTCAACTCATCTTTTTGAAAAAAAATCATGTGCCTAAGGACTTTGATCACTAAACAATGTGTGAATTGACCGATGTTTTAGTTGGTACCAACCCTGATGCAATTGCATTAACAGAAGGCAGAAGTAAAGAATTTACATGGTGCAAATATGCATTCATTCATTCAAGCAAGCAAACAGATAATCACTGAACACGTATTTTGTGCTAGGCATGTTCTATGCACAGTCAATGAAATAGTTTAAAAAAGTAAAAAACTTTAACAAAGCTTACATGGGAAAGAAAAAAAATAACCACATTTAACAAGTTAAATATATTGAATGTCATATGATGGGAGTCACAAAGGAAAATCACTGACAGGTGATTAAGAGGAGGCGTTATAGTTTTAAATCAAATGAACTAGGAGATATTCATTGGACAGGTAATATTTGAGTAAAAACTTGAAGGAAGCAAGCAGGCACGTCATATAGGAAGAAAAGCCTTCCAAGAAAATAGAAGATGAAGTTTATAAATATTCATATGGAAGTATGCCTGGCAGTGTTCAAAGAATAGCAAGAAGTCCAATTGTGGCTAGAAGGATGTAAGCCTGGAAGAGAGGGTAGAAGGTAAGGGTTTTGTAAACCATTGTGATTACTTTGGCTTTTAATCAGAGTGATGTGGAGATGGCCATTGGAGAATTTTCATTAGAGTCACAATTCAATTTTTGTTTGAAGATGTTTCCACTCTAGATACTGTGTTATGAATAAAATACATAGAGTTTAGGTGGAAACAGAGAGATAAATTAGGAATTTATTACAATAATTTAGCTGAGAGATTATGTGACTAGGATCCAGGCAATGAAAAAGGGTAAACTTATGTTGAAGGTAAAATTAATATTAATACATTTTGCTCATGTATTGTACATGATGTATGGAAGAAAGAAGACAGTTGAAAAGTCCCCCAAGGAGGCTGTTGGTGCATGGAACTGGTAGGAGATAGTTGGTATAAATCGAGGTGGGAAAGACTTGAGAAAAGTAGATTTTGAGAGAAAATCATCAGAAGCTCAGTTTTGGTCTGATTACGTTTGAGATACCCAACCAAAGATGTCTAATGAGCAGTTGAATATGGACTTCAAGAAATAGGTCTATGCTGGAAGAAGTAATTTGGAAGTAATTACTGTATGAAGGTTTAAGGTTTTGTGACTGGAAGAAATCATTAAGGAAATATATATACACTGAAGAGAAAAGGTCCAAGGACTGCACTCTGGGCTGCTTGAGCAGAGAGGATAAGTTGTACTTAGAAGGCAATGAGGGCAGGGTATATATCGTGATTATCACATAGGTGACATAATGCCTTGTATTAAAGTAGTATTTTACTGACCCTTTTTTCCTGTCTTTTGAAGGATTTTGCATAAATGCTTTCTGGGTCATGATTTAGTTCAAGCAAAAAGCCTGGGTATAGAGATTATGTAAGAAGTCTCTTAATATGTCTGTCTAGTATCTCATTCCATTCTCCTTTTACCCAAATGACTCATTCTGCAATCATTTATTGCATGGATTCCTATTAATACCCTATTGAAATTTCATCTGGCAGTTCTCATTCTCATTTTCTATGATTCTTGAAAGATGATTGAGAAGTCATCTCTCTCCCTAACAGTTTGTTATATCTTTCAGTCCCAATATACTCATCATTACTGAAATACCATTTAATTCCCAATGTGTTTTTAATCAGGACTTGCTGATTTGTTCTTATATACGGGACTAGTGATTTCTTTGTAATAACTTTAATTCTCTTCTTCATCCTTCTTTGACCACTGTCCCTTCTTTTCTTCTTTGCAATTTTCATATAATGTGGCAGTAGTCATCATAACTAACTGTGAAACTTACCTTCCTTGTCAGCTCACTTCTATTTCCTCCATTGTAATAGCAGATTCTTCCACCGCATCTTCTCATATTTTCACATCTGTTGATCTTCATACCTATACTTGCAGTCACTTAGCTATGAAAACAGCTAAAAAAGCTTTCACCTGCTAGCTACTGTGTGGCACCATGCTGCTTTTATTCCATTACGATCTCTATTCCAATCTCTAATTTTTCTCAAAATGGAAAGCGCTCCATTAGTAGCTGCATTTTCCACAACTCCTTCAGGCTATAACTCCTATTAACACATATGGTATAACTTGATTTCTAATTCCTCAAATATTATTTTTATCTATTCTTGAAGTGTTTTGAATATTTTGAAAAGTAGTTGTGAAATATATTATAAAACTGAAGCTAAAAATGCATATCCTAAATCTTTTTTCTCATAGAAGAACTTGAATTTACATATTTTTAGATGATGCTAGTATTCCATCTAATTGCTCAAGATATCCATCATATGCTAGAGAAACTATCAATAGAAATGTTTCCTAAACATTTTCCTTGAAGCAGGGTGTATTATATTTTAGAATACTGAGATTAATATTTGTGATAATGGCTTGAATAATATACTACACAAGCTTAAAATATGATTCTTTCACATAAAGATATGTTTTTGCATCTTTTTAGCTAAATATTCCATTATAGATGGAAATTTCAAAGCAACATTTTTTAGGTTGTGATTTTACAATACTAGCTTTGTAAAACAGTCTTAAAAATGTGGCTAGATAACATATTCAAATAAGCTTGGGAAACACACTTTTTTGAGAAATCAAATGGACCATCACACATTAGCAACAGAAAGACTTTGAAGGCCTCTGTTCAAAGAAACCTATTTAATGTGGTTTATTCCATGTTTCAAGTCTATGTAATTAAAGTTTTATTTAAAAAAAATAATAATAATAATACTTACTGGCATCCTCTGGGGCCTGTAGAACCACCTCCATCACTCACTAGCTAAAGTAGCAAATATCTATTTAAATTATGGTTTGCTCATATGATTTTTGTGAATTTTAAAGTATAATAGTATCATGTCTGGCATGTACTATGTATTTGATAGTTTCATTATTAGTATCATGAACAACTTCTCTCTTTCAGGTAAAAATGCTCTCTAGAATATATAACATGAGAAAATCACATAAATGATGAAGGCCCTCAGTTCTGATTTCAGTTATCTGTTTAATATCTGTAGCACTTGTCATGTATTTTATTTGTAAGTACGACAGGACATATGTTATTAATTGGCTCATTACTTTTTACAAATAAATGAACAAGATAAATATACATTGCATCAATTTATTTTTGCAGTTGAGGATTTAATTTTGAATTTAGACACTCAAATTTCATGTTTTTTACTTAAGTGGCATGTATGCATATGTAAAGGAGTCACAGTACTTTAGCTGGCAATTTCTTTTAATGTTTTAATAATCATAATGACATATTTTTTTCAATTAAAGTGTTTGCCTACATGCATCAGGATGATCCACCCAGGCCTTTGCATTTAGGGAATAAGATATATAACTAAGTTATCATAGAGTCTCAGATATACAAGAATAGATGTACCATTTCCCATAGGAGAAAATACATAAAAAAAGATAGTAAAGATGAGTACAGAGTATTTAGGTGAAAAAGAAAGAAAGGCATTTTAGACAGAGGAAATAACATGTACAAAGCCACTGAGGACTGAAACAGAATGGTATGTTTGGGGAAATTAATTTAATTATATAATGCTGATGTAGAGGGTGTCCTCATATCTGTTCTATTTTCGGGGCCTAAGTTGACATTTGAAGACATTGTCAGAGGCCAGATAATGAAGGTACATCGGCCATGTTAAGAATCTCACTGTGTTGTAGGTTTTAGAGAATCATTAAACTATTTGAGGGGTAAGAGTATGTATTTCTGTGTTTAAGATCTAGCAATCTACCTATTGTGTGATGATCAGGAAGTAGGGAGATAATTTAGAAGCTAATATTGCTGTAGTTGAAATTAAGGTTGTGTATGTAACTACAGAAGAGAGAGAATGAATTAGAAGTATTGAAATTAGACAGAATAGACAGGGTTTAGTTATTTATTGGGTTTAAGTGGTTACAAAATGAAAGTATTAAGTAAGATTAGCAGGTTTCTAGTTTACATAGGGTTGTGTAAGTTTATTTAGATCGTAGTTTTGCCTCTTGGAAGCACACTGGGGGTTAGCCCAAAACAGAAGAGACATAGTTAAATTGAGCTCTAGATCTTTAGTAGATAGTTCCTTGTATGAGTTCTACAGCTTGAATTGAAAGTGGTGCTAGAATATCATGCAAAATCAATTACATGATGTGGAGTGGGGAAGTACCAAGTGAAGGGCAGAAAGTCAAAGATGGAAATTTATAGAAAAATAGCATTTAAGGATCAGATAACTTGCAAAACGATCAAGAGGAAAACCTAAAAAGGATACTGGAATAGAATGAATATAGAAGTGATTTTGCACATATTATCTCATTTGTGTTTAACAGAAAACACATGATGACAAATAAAGCAGGTAATTTTACCCACACTCTAAAGATAAATAAATTAAGTCTCAGAGAAGTTAATGTTATTCTTTTTCATAATACCACAATATCATTTCTTCTTGTTTCTTTTTATCAAAAAATTTCTCTACTATACTGTGTCCCAATATTACAAGTATGTTAATGTTATATTGATAGGTAACTTCATTTTTGATAAAAGAATTTATCTTTTAATCAACCTTTTCAGGAACATTTCATTTACTAGTCATAGCATACTTAAAATATACCAAAACCCAGCGTATTCATCCATGGTGAAGAGTGGTAGATTGTTGTTTAAACACTAGAAGTATAGCTCAGTGTTTGGGGCTGCTACATATCACCTCAAGGCTCTCAAAGTGCCATTCATCATCGTGCTCTATAAAATGAAAGGTGAACCATTTTACTGTGAGAATAACTATATAACACCACTTCAAAGCCCTAAGTCAGAGTTGAAGTATGGCAATTCCTCCACCCTCTTGTCAGCCTTGCACTCTATAAATCAGACCTATATCATTGCAGAAAACATCAAGTTATAATTTACACTACCTTTAAAACTCATGGGTGGAAAAATCAAATTTTTCCAATTCTTACTTTATCTGCAGTGGTACACTGGGCAGAATACTCCTGTTTCTTGTGTTGCTCGATACTCTCTTTTTCCTGTGTTGAAGGTATTATGCTAATATTTTTTATAACTTATTTTGCCTTTATAAGATGTTTTGTTATGGTTTTCTTATGCAGTGTGGTGGAGAAATAGCCAAAATTTAAAGATGATTTTTATTTTTTCAATTTATACCTAAATTTGAGATGAAGTAACCTTATTTTTATAACATTATATTAGATTAATGTAGTAAATAGTTTACAATGGTGCTTGTTCTGCTTATTGTGGATGATATTTACAGGCATTATGTGATATATCATAATTAATCTATGAACAAATGCTGATAAATAAGCAGGGTACCATAAAAAAAGACATAAGACTATTTGAAAAAGAATCCCTATTAATTCACAGAATAGTACTATTATGCCAATTAACAAACCTTGGCTAAAATAACAACCTGCTGTTTTTTTACACTTAACACTATACTTTAGCTCATTTGTCATCTCTAACCCACACAAATGAAACATAAATACTTATGTGGAAGATGTAAAAAATGGCCCTGATCAAGGAGTTGTAGACATTTAAAAAGAATCAAGGACAATTGAGCTAATCTGGTCATTTCAAATATAGAAATGCTGCATGTCTATGCATTACAATGAAAAAGGAACACAGTTTTTGCATAAAATTGTGTCTGAAACTTTCTCCTATACTAGAAAATTCTGTGTGGTCAGGGATATATGAGTTGAAGATCTAGCTCTTTAGTAGACATTGTTGATTTTCTTCCTAGGATCAACTTTCCCTAATTCTTTCTAATAGACTTCAATTTCAATGTGAGGTTTATATGGGATTAGAAAACATTAGACTGGAACTTGTGTTAGCCATTTAAATCCCATTGAATGATTTAGCGTTGAGCATGTTATCAAACTGAAGGAATTGAATCTCATGACCTTTGCAATGAATACAAAAAGAAAAACAAACAAAAACACCCCACGTATTTCTGAATCATGCCATCGTGTTAAACCGAGCCCAAGTAATTCCCGTCTCTGGACATTGTTTTTTTTTTTAAACTCTAGAATCAACAAGTTCATACTTTAGTTTAAGTTGGTTTAAATAGGTCATTATTTCTTGCAGACAAGAGCATTTTGACTGACTTAGGTCCAGCCTAGATGTTTATGGTTCCTGAGCTGAAGGTGTGGATGATAATATAGAGACTCTAGAAGAAGTTGGTACATTAGGGCAACAGTCCCCAACGTTTTTGGCACCAGAGACTGTTTTCATGGAAGACAATTTTTCTACGCACCAGAGATGGGGGCTGGGGGCATGGTTTGGGGATGATCCAAGAACATTACATTTATTGTGTACTTCATTTCTATTATTACTACATTGTAATATATAATGAAATAATTATACAACTCACCATAGGTTGGGGACCCCTGCATTATAGAGATAATCAGAACGAGTTACTAGAACATAGGAAAAGGATGAATAAAGTACAATGGAAGTTTCTTGCATAAGCAGAAAGGAGGTGTATTTAAGAAAATGCCAAGCTATAAAATATGCTGAGATAATCCTAAGAAGGCCAACAATTAATGAACTGTTAATTTTTATTTCAAACAGAGATAACCTTAGCCAGCATAGTTATTAACATTATAGCCTTCTGACATGTATAAATTAATGATATAAAAACTATTAATAATTATTGATAGCCTAAGCAATTCTAAATTATACACACAAATATACACACAATATTTTCATTATATGTTATTCTCTTTTTAGAACAAAATTAATGGTTTAGTTCCACATGTGTATTTCAACAATAGGATGCAGTACATTCTACTTCATGTAAATCCATAAGCCTTGGGCATTGAGAATATTCCCTACTTTGCATTGTTATCAAAAATACCCTGATTTGATTAATTCAGATTGTATGCCTTTATGGCTGTATTATTATGGGTATATACCCATAATATATTATATTATATACCCATAATATATTATATGCCCATAAGTAAAAATTAAAAATTAAAAAAATAGTTTCATAGAAAGTTCTCGTACACAAAACACATTTAACCTGTACGTGATTATTTCGTTGACAAATTTCTATATGTGTAATTGAATGGACAAAGTCTTTATTTTAAATCTTTTAAATAAATCTATTCAAAAATTTGTGTACACTAAAAATAATTGTTTAATAAATATTTTGCAATTTGAAATTCAAAAAGTTATCACATATTTATTTTTATCTTCATTTGATTCTCAACAGTTAAAACAACTTGAGCATTGCATTTACAAGATTATAATTTCCAATATTACACAATTGAATTGTAAGCCTAAATCAAAACCAGATCTTTGGTGTTTACTTGAAATTTTTGATAAATAGTAACATCTGAGCACTCATTTCAAATACTACAAAAATAACAATGAGTATTTTTTAAATATGAGAAATATTTGGGTCAATATGCTATGCTAGTAGCCCTAGCTATATCCCTGCCTCTGTGATGGTCCCATGCTATGCTTTCCAATATTATAGACATGTAGCTATTTAAATTTAATTATTAAGTCAAAGTCATAAAAATGCAATTCCTCAATTACACAAGCCACATTTCAAGGGCTGAAGAGACAGACTTATTTGTCTAGTGGCCATTGTATGAACACACATCTAGAATATTTTCATCATTGGAGACAAATATATTGTGGAATGCTGTTCCTGTTATTTGTATTCAAAATAACACAAATACTTTTCTTTATTTTTTTATTTTCATTTTTTTCTTTCACTTCCAAAACAATGATGATTGGGGCCCTATTGTTTGCTGGGCACTGGAGTTGGGTAATGAACCAAACAAACTCCTGCCTTCATGTAGTTTGCTTCCAATGGAAGGGAAGGACATGAATAAATATACAAATATACTGTTTTATAGTATGAAGAGTGTTGAAGAAACTAAAACAAGTAAGGTGATAGTAAGTGACTTAGAAAGGTATGTTGGATGGGCTTGTCAATGAGACATGAAAATATTATCATCATTAGAGACTTAAAAGGGAGGGAGGGAAAAATCTTGAGGATATCTGTAAACAAAGTATTGTATGTAGAGGAAACCATGCAAATATGTTAAGACAGGATATTCCTCCTTGCTGTGGGTCAAGGAATAACAATAATCCCAGTGTAACTGAAAGAAAAGAACAGTTTCAGGGGCCAGATTATGTCCAGATCATGTCTTGGAAGTCCTTGTCAGGATTTTGGATTCTACGTTGAAATAGAAAGCCATTGGAGAGTTTTGAGCAAGGAGTGAGTGTCATAATATGGTTTTATTACTAACAGTATCACTTTGACAGGTGTATGGAGAATAGGACGTGGAGGGCATAGGCAGGAATGGAAACAGGGCAACTGAAGAGCTAACTGGGTGGAGTCTAGGTGCCAGATTGTGGTGACCTGATCAACACGGTAGCACTGGAAGCAAAAAGAAATATTAGACCTACTGAGAATGATACTTTTTTTTTTTTCCTGTATTGATTGTGTCTCCTATGTCTGCTGTAGTCTTGGACCACCAAGACAGTGTCCAAAGACTTACATTATGCTAGATTATTATTTATGTTGAGCTGTGAAGTCCCAGTGTCTTCCATCCAGTACTAGAAGACCCTGACAACTCCCACAGGCACTGGATTATTTGAAAGTAATTCCAAAGCCTGTGTTCACAGTCTAACAATCATTAACAGTTTTAAGAAAAGAATGCTTTTTATAGCTTTCTCGTGAAATATTTTTGTAGTCACATTGATATACATTTATCTACACCCTTTACCTTAGTGACCATTTTTTGTTTTGCTTATTACAAAATGACTGCTTCATGTTGCTCTTCTTTTTCACAGAGCAAATAGTTATCTCAGATACTTTGAGAAATACTGTATATTCTACATTTTAATTTATCTCTAATTTCCTCATCTCACAGTGTATCACATATTGTTTGGAAACAGTGAATTCAATGAGAAATTAAACAATAAGAACTAAAAGAAAGATACTGTGAAGTATTTAATTACAGAACATTTGAGTAAATATGCAGATTCAAATGCTCAAATAATCTTAAAACTAAATAATTATTAGTATTTTGCATTTCCATTTTTCTATTAAAATATAAACAGGAGCATAGCAAGAAAGATCATCTATCTGAATTTCTCCTTTGGAACTTTTCTTTGAAAGATAGCATGCATACTATACAGATATCTACAAATATTTTATTATTAAATAACTTTAACAATTTAATTTATGGCAGAGAGATTCCAATAACCATATTGTTATGATCTTTTTGCTTTCTTTAAATACTTGCTAAGAAAGTCCATTCCATAATATATATAGTTTGGTACCACCCAACTTATTCTAGTATCCTTTCACCTAGTTCTAAACTACTCTCTCTATATTTTCTACAGATATAACATTCAATCCCTTTGGACATCTTATACAACAGACATTTCATATATTAGAGTAATGGCCCCAGCTGTTTCAGACACACAATAAATATCTCTAAAGAGTTTAAGTAACTCAGAAAAGGATATAATTTATCATGAATGCATGGAAACACAAGCCTATATATAAGAGGGTGTGTGTATCCTAAATATCTACATTTATTAATAAGTGACCTGAGTACTAGCAATATTCCCAGACCACCAGGGAGGTGGTGAAAGGGCCATTGTGTACTTTGAAATGATGGCCCATTTTCAAAATCCTTCTTTCTTAGCCTCCTCTTCTCAAAGAGAGGGAAGATAATTCAGACCACAAGGAAGAGAAACAAATAGATTATGATGACTTTATTGAGGGGCAATTCTAGAGACAGGTAAAATGAAGTGATGAGGAAACTGAACAGGGTTGATACTAGAATTTCTACTTCTAGAAGCTGTGTTCATCTGGATTCTCTTGTTTATAAAAAGTAGAAAATGGAGTTTAACAAATAGGCAAGTACTGACCTTTCCTAGAAAGTGTCAGATTATACAAAAGGCTTTCACTGATAGTCTTCTCTTTCATGTTAGTAAAGCTAAATAATAAAATTCTCTCAGAAAAATTTTGGTATAGCTCTTTAGTTAAAAATTATCTCCACATATTTACAGTTATTTTTTTCTTTTATTGTTTTTTTACATAGTATTTGGTAACATGGGAAGTTAACCTCACTCAATTAGTTGTATTTTATCAATTGGTTATGTATCAATTGTTTAAAAATACGTTATAACATGCTTGACTTAATCACATATTTTAAGTATATGTGGTGTATATATATATATGTTTTTTAAATGTTTCTATCATATGGAAGACAAATTTAAGCCTACCTAGAGAGTGGCTATTCCTACTGAACTTCCTCCTAATGGTCTCTGTATTCTGCCATACTATTCCCATGTTTGATATAGCTCCTTTGTTTTATTCACATCCACTCCCTTTATGTGTGACTCCTATATGTATCCTTTTCAATGGCAATCTGCTATTTGAGATTGGCTTCAGAGGAAGGAAGAAAAAAATAACTGCCCTATTATATTATAGTTCTTGACTGTATTCAGTACTAAACCGATGCCTTTTAATCTATGAATTCTATTATATTCCTATTAATCTTGTAAACAGGACATAAACTCTGTTTACACAATGTCCATTATATTGTTGTTGCTCAAGTAATCCAGAACATAAAACAATAATAAATAGCCTTTTCTAGGGATTCAACATTAATCCTCTTTTTTTGTTCTTGTTAAAATTTAGTCTTTTAAATCTGTCTTTTGTCTCAAATTCAAACCAAGCCACTTCAAGTCTATTTATTGGCACCACTTACTTTCTCTATTGAACACACATTGTCTGTTCCTTTGTCTGAGAAACTTATATATTCTCTTGCTTTCTATCAGCTATTTTCATACTGACCATCCTGTCATACACTGCTTTCAAATCTGTGCTACTTATGCTTGTCTTTCAAGAAATAAATGCTATAACTGTCAAATAATGTTAAAGGTGTTTCTTGTGTCATTTAATCTTCTCCTAGAAAGTTTCTTTTATCTGAATAACTGTGCACATTCTTGAATGTTGAGTATCATTGACTTGTCTTTAAACTCCCATATTATTCTAAAAATATTGTCCCTTATTACAAGTAAAATAATAATTATAAATGTTCAAGAGGTTCCCATGTGCCAACCATGGTGGTAAGTATTTTATAATATTACTTCTGCTCATTCTCTCCCAAAATTTTTGCATAGCTATTCCTCTTCTTATTTTTCATAAGTAGAAATTAAAGCTGAAAATTTTCATTGCTCAAGTTCAAAGGCCTACAAACTGACACACTATGACTTGAAATTAACTAATGAACGCTACTGGAAAGAGCAAGTGTTGGTTACTTAATAACAGACATCTTAGTTCTAGAACAGATGTTTGAGCCTATGGAAAAAGAAATACAAAACTGGTATTTCTAATTTACATGCAGGGTGTGAAAGAGCAGGCCAGTGTATCAGGTATGTCTTTGGCAACTTTAGGTCCTGTTGGCCTCACGTTTTCTTGTTCTAGCTGTTGTTATGGCACCCAGTTCAGTGTGGGCTGTAATGAAACTCAGGTAGATGCAAAACTACTGAGTCTTGTGACATAACCTCATCACTCATCACATACCTTGCACTTCCTGCCTCAAAGGCTTTTCTAATGATTACAAAACACTACAAAATACAAGTGCCCAACTATCTAGAAATGCAATAGTTACTGCCTGATGGATTGAATATTTGATCAATGGAATGTGAAAGCCAGTGGATACATTCTTTCCTTCTCTTTTATAAAAATAAATATCTAATACAGTTATTTGTCTTACCTTCTTGGAGGACTGTCCTGATAAACATTGCTTGTATTTAGCAGTTAACAGCTCAATGATTGATGCCTCTAAATATTGGATATCCATATTTCCTTTCCCAACGTCCCTTCTCCTTCACTCCTGCTGCCAGAGATTCCTCATACAACTTTTGCCATAGACTCTGATTTTGGGGGCATCCAAGAATACAGATGGGCCATATAATGATAGTTTATTACAGAATATCACTAAATAAAACAATGAGACATACAATGGCAGTTATATCTCACAGTAAGCTAGAAATCACATCCAGATTTTGACCTCACTATTTTCATTTTCATAGTAGTCATTGTTCTGTCAGTTTGGATACCTGTAACCAGGCTTCTGTCTCTATCACCCTACAACTCTGTTCCCTAAAAACAACCATTTAATAAATGTTGAGTGACAGCCAAGTATAAAGTTTCCAGTTTGTGCCCATATAGCACACATTCAGAATGGAATAGGGCAAAGTCTCTGACTTAAAACAGCTCAGAGTGTAATAGAGAAACAGAGATATCATTGAATAAGTAACACTGCAACATGATAAGTATAAAAGTTATGGTTCACTAATGACCTCATAATTTCTCAAATCAATATTTTCTTAATATTCATTTTCTACAACTCTACCAGTTGAACTTCAAGGAGATAATTCTCCTTTTATTCACATAAGTCATAGAATAGTTTCTGGGAATATCCATTAAAACTATAAATTTCTGGGCTATATCCCGGACTTACTAATTTAGAATCATCAGGGAAATTGGGACAATTCAAAGTGCTGGTTCCAAATCCTGGCTGTGCTTCAGATCTAGGGAATTTTTTGGTTGGTGATCTTGTTTAATTTTACTTTTTAAATTAACATGAAATAAAGTAGATTTTTCATGGAATGTACAATTCTATAAATTTTGACACATGTGTAGATTTGTGAATACACCACCAAAATCAAGATACAGAACCATTCCATCACAGCAAAAATCCCTCATGCTCATCCTTTGTAGTCACAAGTTACTCCCATCCTTAAACTCTGGCACCCACTGGTCTAATCTCCCTCACAAAATTATCATTTTGATGTCATTTAAATGGAATTGTATAGGAGTTAAATTTTTGAGACAGCCTTCTTTGATTTAGCAAAATGCCCTTGAGATTTATTCAAGATGTTGTGTTTATAAATAGTCCATTCATTTTATTTCTGGGTAATATTTCAATGCATGGATGTATCACACTTTATCCTTTCGCCCACTGCTGGTCATATGAATTGTGTTCAGTTTTTGATGATTTTGGATAGAGATGCTGTAAACCTTTACATATAGGCTTTCGTGTGAATATCAGTGTTCATTTTTCTAAGTAAGATAAATACCCAAGTTTGGATTGCTGAGCCATATGAAAAAGTATGTTTAACTTGAATAAGAAAGTGATAAAGTATTTTCCAGAATCCCAACAGCAATATGAGTGTTTTCATCATTCCACATTCTCAACAGCATTTGGTATTGTATTTTTGTTTTCTTTGAATGGCATTCACATAAGTATGTGATGGTATCTCAACATAGTTTTAATGCATTTTCCTAAGGTCTAATGTTGAACATCTTTTCATGGGCTTATTTGCCATCCTTATAGCCCCCTGGTTCAAGTGTCTGAGGTTTTTGTCCATTTTCCAACATTTAATTTTGATTTTATTATATTTATTTGTTACTGTTATATGTTGGGAATTCTTAATATTTTTCTCCACAATTCCTTTTTTGATATATGATTTGCAAATATTTTCTCCCAGCTTGTACCTGGTTTTTTCTTAACAGTATCACTCACAGAGCAAAATTTCTATTTTATTTTATTTTATTTTATTTCATCCTTAATTTTGATGCCCTGGGAGAGATTTAAATTACACAGATTCTAGTTTTCATCCCACTTTGACCTACTAAATCATTATATCTAGATATGATACCCAAGAATATTTATTAAAAAATAAAAATTTCCATGTAATTTTCAACCTGGCTTACTGTGCTTTATTATATAGAGTAAAGTTAACAAATAATATGCCAAGAGATTTTTTTTTTACAGCCCATTGACTATATTATTGACCGTTACAGATTTAACAACCAACTCTCTGCAAGTAACTCTAAAATATTTATCATTTTTATCTCTCTTATACCAAATATATACTGGATATGTAGTTCCAACTACAGTCTATTCATTTTGACACAAGTAATTCACTGTTCAATAATCTGAACTCATCATTAATTCCAAAGTGCTGCCCCTTCTTCAATCCTTATTTTTGTTAATTTCTCAACAATTACTATTATGGAAAAGGAAGAAAAAAATAAAGAGAAAAAGAGAGGTGAAAGAAAAGAATGAGAGAGAGAATAAGAGATGGAAGGAAAGGAAGCAGGAAGGAAGAACAGAAAGGACAAAATGAGGCAAGAGAAAATAGGAAAGGGAAGAAAAGGAAAGAAAAATATAATTCAGAGCTTTATTGTATCCTTTCTCATGCTTTTGCCTTGTGTTGTTGTTGCAGGTTGCCAATGAAGGACTAAAATCAGGACATGAAATAAATGGCTTGATTGGTTCTTTGTCATCAAATCAGCATGAATCATATGAATAATAAAAAATCTAACTATTCTATTTATAAAACAAGGGTATGCTGAATAAAGGGAACATGGGATTCACTTTTTCATTCATTCACTAATTTTTTTTTAATTTTAGCTCCATGAAATTGCATTTTATAATAGTAGCAGAAACATGTCATTTACTATTTATTTGGTACTGTACCAAATACTTTCCATACATTAACTGATACAGCATTTACAATTACCCTGTTAGATATCAGTGTTGCTATATTTATTTTTGAGATAAGTAAACTTAAACACAAATAAGCAACTTCTCCAAATCACATTATTGTCACTAGAAAACTCAAAATTGGATCCAGTGTTCTGTTTACCTCCAAGGCAGCAAGCACATTTATCTACACTTTTTTGCCTTTGTTATGATTTCCTTTGTATTTAGAGAAAAGGTACACCTCTGCTTTTTATGCTCTGAAACTTCAAGGAAGTCTCTTCAGGTAATTTAGAAATGAGGAAACACACAGTGCCCTGTAACACTAATATGTTAAGGATTAGAGAAAAGATGTGAAGAGAAAATCACTTGAACAGTTTGCTATGTCAGCAGGAGAGGATAGTAACCAGACTAAACTCAAGGAGACACGTACATTTTAAACTACATTGATCAGAAATGTAACATGACAACCATGGAAGCACTGAACAACATGAAAAGGAGCATCTTTCATAATTCTCCTATCATCACATAGGGTGAATAATAACACTAACTAAACAAAATAGGAGAAATTCAAAGGAAAATGCCATAGCAAGACCCAATCTACAATAATCACGGGCAAATCATTACAATGCTTGTCATTTTTCTAGCCAATGATCTGGCTAAATGCCTATATGTATTTTTATTTAATGGCATCAAATGGAAACACTTTTAATTTATATAAGCATTTTATAATATAAAACTCTAAAAAAAGGCATCTACGTACCATGGGAGATGTCTTAAAATGTGAATTTTCACATGGAAAACTGAAAACTTTATATTGACAATTTGGACAAAAATGTGTTGTGCCTCCCAAAATGCTGGAATTTGTCTATTATCGAGTTAACTAAGATTAAATCAACAGGTAAAGAGGAAATGAGAAATGCATTAGTTTCGTTATTTATTTTTTGGTGGGAGGAGATGGGCTGAGATTTGTAAGAAGGCAGTGGAATCAACACATGAAAAGATACTGATATTGGATAAAGCTTGTATATTTAGAAGTAAAACACTACACTAATAATTATTTTAAATGACCTACTAAAGTCTCTTGCTTTAGAAATAAAAAGGAATATCTGCAGATAATAAAGTAATGAAGGATTAGTCCATGTAGCTACAATTAACGAAGTAAAGCAAGAACGACGTATACAATTAACTTCCTGTGTGTTGTGAAGACAAGAGCTAATAATTATACAGAATCACCTGGGAGCCATTTGAACCCTTTATCTAAAAACTGGAGCAAAATGAGTAGGTACACAAATGTGTAATAATGAAAGAATGGCTAGCAAATTTAACCAGAAATGAGTGTAAACAAGACAAAAATATAACACTTTAAAAAGTGAAACCATTTTGGAAAAGTTCAAAATTATATGGATAAATCTATTTCTAAAATTTTATCTATGAAACATAAGTATACAATAAAAGTATATAGAATATGTATTTTTAAGGTAATGCATTAAAAATTCATCAAATTAGAATAAAATCCAGGTTGACAAAACATTATAACAGAATTGAATTGTTTTCCCCTCTTTTCTTTTATTTACAAAAATAATACATCTTTGTTTTTGCTTCTGTTTATGTGGTGAATTGCATTTATACATTTACGTATGTTGAACCATCCCTCCATCCCTGGGATGAACCCCACTTGGTCGTGATAGATTATTTTTTTGATAAGCGTCTGGATTCGGTTAGCTAAGATTTTGTTGAAAATTTTTGCATCTATATTCATTAGGGAAATTGGTCTGTAGTTTTCTTTCTTTGTTGCATCCTTTCCTGGTTTTGGTATCAGAGTAATATTCACTTCATAAAAGGTGTCGGGGAGGTTTCCATTCTTCTCGATATTGTGGAATAGTTTCTGCAAGACAGGTATTAGTTCTTTTTTGTAGGCGTGGTTAAATTCAGGTGTGAAACAATCTGGACCGGGACTTTTCTTTTTAGGGAGATTTTTAATTGCTGTTTCTATTTCAGCTCTTGAGATTGGTCTGTTCAGGGAATCTATTTCTTCCAGATTGAGCCTAGGGAGGCTGTGTGTTTCTAGAAATTTGTCCATTTCCTCTACACTTTCCAGTTTGTGTGCATAAAGATTTTTGTAGTATTCATAAATTATATCTTGTATTTCCTTGGGATCAGTTGTGATATCACCTTTTTTGTTCCTGGTGGAGCTTATTAGAGATTTCTCTTTTCTGCTTTTCGTTAACCTAGCCAATGGCGTGTCAATTTTGTTTATTTTTTCGAAGAACCAACTTTTGTTTTATTAACAAATGCTGTTGTGGATGCGGAGAGAGAGGAACACTCCTACACTGCTGGTGGGACTGCAAACTAGTTCAACCTCTGTGGAAAGCAATATGGAGATACCTTAAAGTGATACAAGTGGATCTACCATTTGATCCAGCAATCCCATTACTGGGCATCTACCCAAAAGACCCAATGACACTCTACAAAAAAGACACCTGCACTCGAATGTTTATAGCAGCACAATTCATAATTGCTAGGCTGTGGAAACAGCCCAAGTGCCCATCAATCCAAGAATGGATTAATAAAATGTGGTATATGTATACCATGGAGTACTATTCAGCTCTAAGAAACAACGGTGATATAGCACATCTTATATTTTCCTGGCTAGAGCTGGAACCCATACTACTAAGTGAAGTATCCCAAGAATGAAAAAACAAATTCCACATATACTCACCAGCAAACTTGTATTAACTGAGCAGCACCTAAGTGGACACATAGGAACTACAGTAATTGGGTATTGGGCAGGGGCGAGGGGGGCGGGTATATACATACATAATGAGTGAGATGTGCACCATCTGGAGGATGGTCACGCTGGAAACTCAGACTTGTAGGGGGAGGGAGGGAAAGGGCATTTTTTGAAACCTTAAAATTTGTACCCCCATAACATGCCGAAATAAAAAAAATAAATAAAAGCAAAAATAATAATACATCATAATTAAATCTCCAAGGTAGAATCTTTCAATAGAATGCTGTTAGAAGTAGAGTGTGAGACTAAATTCTGATTTTACTAAATTATGGTTAGCTCTGCAAACTGGTTATTTAATTCTTATTTTACTCAGGTAAAAATACATTCAATGGTAATTATACCTCCTTTGAAAGATTTTTGGGGAAGATTGAATGAGATAATATAACTGTAAAATATTTTTAAAGTGTCTGGCATATAATGAGTTTGAATAAATTACAGCATTTTTTTGTATATTCTGTATTTATTTACTTATTTACTCATAAGACTTACCTCAGATTGACCAGTCATACATTAATATGAAGTACATGCTAGCCTACAAAGATTATAAACAAACATACTTCTGGTGGTATTTGAGCTTCATTAACCCTAAATAAAAAATACTCAAACTCACTAAAACTCCAGCTTCTGTCTCTCTACCTCCACACATCCCAGTGTTCCCAATGATAAATAAAGTGAATTTCATAATAACCATGTCATTTCTTTTTTTTTCTTTATTCTCTTCCAGTAACAGTATTAGAATCATAATAACCATTTAGAAGCCAATGCATGCTGCTTACAAAGCCAATCAAAGATAACAAGCACTTGGTGTCAAGAAAATCACCTTTCATCACAAGAATGGAAAAACAAGCACCAAGTATACTTGCCATCAAATTGGTACTAACTGATCAACACTAAGGTACTCACATGGTAATAATATTCATTGGGTGCTGGTCAGGTGATGGGGTGAGAGGGTAAACTCATAACGAATGGAGGCAAAGCACACTGTATGGGGCAAGGGCAAGCTTGTAGCCCTGGCTTGGGTGAGCCAAATGCATCACATGTAACCAAAATGTTTGTAATCCCATAATATCCTACATCTATATTCAAATTAAAAAAAAAAAAAAGAAAGAAAGAAAATCACCTTTCACAGGTGGATTCCACTTGCAGAGACTGAACAGAACATTAGCATGAAGCAGACAAAGACAAGAATAAAAGCTATTTTAACTCTCTGAAATGTGAAGAACCCTCACATCTAGCTTGGCTTTGTCAACAATCGTTCGCATTGGCCTACAAGTCATAAAATACGCAAACAAGGAATCTATCTGTACTCTGAATGGCTCTTTCACTCTTTACAGGGCACCCTGGAAGATAATGCGAAACAGTGAACTTTAGAGGAAACATTTAGCACATCAGGCATGATTTGAATGAGTCACCATTAGCAAGAATGGTAGAAATATTAGTTATATAAAGCTAATTAGACAAAAAGAAATATAAGTTGGCCAAGAATATAAATGACCTTCAGATGTTCTTCTTTCAGAAAATTACATGCCAGTCCATTGCATTTATCATTCCTATGGATGATGCTTTACATTATTCCTTGGTATCAGATAATATTATATTGAAAATAGTTATATGTAATCATCTCCTACTATACTGAATTTTGAAAGCATATGTAGAATCTCCTACAGCAAGTAGTTGTTGTAATAAAAACAGCTACCACTTGAGTTGAAAGCAACCTACTTACCACATTCCAACTATTACATTGGTGAATTCTGGTAAAATTATAAATATTCCCATTTTGCAGTACAGAAAACTGTGGCTCAAAAAAGTTAGTGACTGGCAATCATTGCATGTGTGTAGTAGTTATTGCTGCTCCCTGAAACACAACTGTTATGAATGCTGTAACACATAGGGTTACAGCATACAACATTGTATCGTTGCAAGAGAAAAAAGGTTTGTTTGTTATAATAGTTTTGTTTTCCTTTGTATGATTTCTGAGAAAAAATGAATGTCAAGATAATAATAATTAAAAATATTTTAGAAGAACAATGACAAAATCATACTCATTCCCCTCATGGATGTTTAATATATCCATTATATACTTGAGTTTGTATAGATTTAAAAATGTGACATACTTCTGCTTCATGTTTATCTTCTCCTTATGCCATCTCCTAAAGATAATTTAGCTTAAATCCATTTTTAAAAATTGCAAGCACTTTGGTGAGAATGTGAAAAAATGGGAACCCAAGCACACAGTTGGTGGGTATGTAAATGAGTATAGCCAGTATGGAAGTTTCTCAAAAAAAAATCAAAAATAGAACTACCATTATCCAGAAATTCGATGTCTGGGTATAAATCCAGAGGACATGAAATCAGTACATCATAGGGATATCTATGGGATACATAGGGATCATCATAGGGATATCTATGGGTACATCATAGGGATATCTGCAACCCCATGTTCATTTAGCATTGTTCACAATAACCAAGATATGGAATCAGCCTGATTGCCCATCAATGGATGAATGGATGAATAAAATGTGGTATAATATACACAACATCTTATTCAGCCTTTAAAAACTTCATTGGTTAATTGCTCAAGAGCAGTACCCACAGGCTGTGTCAATGGGCAATTTGTTACTTTTTTTAGGTATTCAGGTATTCATCTTACTACCAAACCAGGAAACTCAAATCAAGAAACAAAGTATTCCTTTGCAGATCATAAAAGAGAATACATAGTAAAAAAAAAAAAAAATCAACACTATTTTTTATCTATGAATAGTAATGAACCAATTTAAAAATCTATTTAGAAATGGCATAAAACACATAAACACATGGTTTAAACACATGGTTTAAAACATTTAATTTAATTTTAATAAATTTAATTTAATTTTAATAAATTTAACAAAAATAAGACTTTTTTACATTGAAAGCTACTGAGCAATTTTCTGAAATGAACTAAATAAAGAAATATATCAAGTTCATGAATTACAAAATTTAATATTAAGATGTCAATTGGTCTAAAGATCTAAATTGATCTGAAGATTCAATATATATATATATTCCAATTCTAATCTGGACAAGGGTTTTGTTTTTAAAGAAATTCATGCTAATTCTAAAATTTATATGGAAGTGCAGAAGACCTGAAACAGACAATAAAGAAACAAAAAAGTTGAAACAAAAAAGTTGGAGGATACATATGGTTAATTGTTTTTGTGATAATGGAGCTAAGGTAAGTCTTTTCAATAAATGGTGCTGCAAATGTATGCAGTAGGCCACAGGGAGTAATTCTGGTATGTATTCATACCATAAGCAAACATTGACTCAAAATGTCTCAGTGAGGTAAAGATAAAAGCCAAATGTTTTGAGTTTCTAAATGATAACCTGGGTTTAGGCAGAGAATTTTAAAAGAGGACACAAAATACATTAAACATAAAGGAGTAAATTGAATTTATATGGTGACCAACCATCCCATTTTTCCTAGGACTGTGCTGGTGTTAGCATAAAATTCCCATGTTTCTTTCAGGTCTGTGGAAAGCCAGAGAGTTATTCACTGTGGTGTAATCATTAAAAGACAACATTAAAATTGAAAACTAAAGTTGGAATTAAAGGATTTATCATCAGAATATGTAAATAATCCCATAAATCAATAATAAGCATTCACACAACTCATTTAAAAGTGGGCAATGTACCTGGAAAGACCTTACAAGAGATATATACACATTGGTAGCCTTTAAGCACATGAATAGATGCTCAATGGCATTAGTCATCAGGAAAATGCTAGCTAAATCCACAGGGAGATAGCTATACACACCATTACAACTGCTGTACTTTATAATATTAATAATACTAAATTTTGGTGAGGATATGAAGTAACTCCAAGTAGTCTCCAAATTGATGGTGGGAATATAAACTGCTACAACCACTTTGAAAATTGTTATTCAGTTTCTTATAAAGTTAAGTCTGCTCTGAGACAAAGCAATTTTGCTCCTAAATATAAAACATAAAAAGAAAATATAGCCTGAATAAAAAACTTGAAAAAATATTAAATAAACATGCAAAATAGCCAAACAGTCAAAATAATCCAAATGCCCAGTTATTGGAGAATGAGTAATAAATCATGATATGTTCACATGATCAAAATTTTTCATCAATAAGGAATGAATTATTGATATACACAAATGCATGGATGAATTTAAAAACAAAATCAAATGAAAGAAATTCAGACCCAGAAAGTATAAATTTATGATTCAGTTTATATGAATTTTAATAAAAAGCTTTAATAAAAAGCTTATCTTAGATATGAAGACAGTGTTACTTATTGTTAGGGGAAGGGATGACCAGAAAGAGGTGACAAATTTCTCAGGTGAAAACAATGTGGTATATCTTGATTGTTGTCGCAATAACATGGGTGTATAAATAAAAACTTATTTTTGTGTACCTAAAATCTATGCATTCCACAGTATATTAATTTTGCCTAATAAAAATATTACCAGCACAGTTGACCCCTGAACAACACTGCTTTGAATTGCATGGATCCATTTATAAATGGATATTTTTCAATTAAAGTTACACTGAGTGTACCTGCCTCTCCTGCCACCTCCCCTTTCACTCCTCCACATCTTCCCATTCTGCCACCCTGAGACAGCAAGATGAACCCCTCCTCTTCCTCCTCAGCTTACTCAATGTGAAGATGATGTGGAAAAAGACCTTTATGATGATCTACTTCCACTTAATGAATAGTAAATATATTTTCTCTTCCTTATGAATTTCTTAATAATATTTTATTTTCTCTAGCTTACTTTATTATAAGAATACAATATATAATATATAGTGTACAAAATATGTATTAATCAACTGTTTATCAACTTATCAGTAAAGCTTCCAGTCAACAGAAGGCTATTAATAGTTAAGTTTTTGGAGAGTTACAAGTAATTTGCAGATTACTGATGCCCAGGGAAATCAACACCCCTAATCTCTGCATCGTTGAAGGGTCAACTATAGCATTTTATTCACTTAAAATATGCAAGTGATATGCAATAACTCTTTGTTATTTAGAATTAATCTTAGAAATAATTAAATTGTAATAGGTCGTAACTCTAATAATAATTAGGATAAATAAACATGATATTAATGAAGAGATATAATTAGAGAACATAAATATTTCCTACCTAAAGCAAAATATACTTCAAGTTGAATAAGGGAATCAAAATACATCCATTAATCTTAATATTTTTGTGATATTATTAGTTTGTAGCTTTCCAATTGCTAATTTATCTTTGTTTGTTTACCAGAAAATAATTCAACTTCCAAAAGGGTGCAGGAACCCAGTTTGAGATTCCAAAGAACATCTTGTTATCTTTTGCAACATTGGTAGTTAATTTGTGCTAGATTTAAGTAAATCCTTTCACGAATAATGAGTGTTTCTTCTAAAGCTCTATTTGAATGAGATGAAAGCATCCAATTCTGCTTTCAAAATATCTTTCGAGCAGCTTTACAGTAAAAAATTAAAGAACAAATTTGAATAATATCCTGCCAGTATACAGGGCCATAAAGATAAGCTTATGATAATCTTTATATATTTATAGCTGATTTTTGTCAGATGTAAATATAGAGATAGATTTAGTTGATTTCATTTTTAACATTTAAGAATTAAAAAAATAACATGTAAAAACAGAAAATGTAATGTTTCCATATTTTGACAAACTCAGTTTAACTGGTTTTTAAATGATTTCAATAAGTCATATAAACATTAGTAAAATTCTAACACAAATATCTCCATTTAAAATAAAGAAAAAATTCAAATTTTGGCTTTCTTCGTAAGTATCTGTTTAATTTTGTACAATTAAATTTTAGTGACTCTTTCAGTGGATTCTACACTCTAATGTACAAGGAACTTTGAATTTTGGCATTTCTTTGCAGAGTACACACTTGGATGGAATGATTCAATACCCTTACTGGCATTTTCTTCTTGATGTGTGCATTTGTCTAAAGATAATTACATGGCCTTTTGACCATTTAAACTATTCAGATTATAGCTTCCCAATCTAAATCTATATGTACCAAATCAAATAACTGCTTAGAGAGAGCTATTCATAGCTACCTCTGTTTTTATAATAGTTGATGCAAAGACAGCACCATGATTAAGTCAGGATAAATCTATGTACACAGATATTTTTGTTTCTTGTTATTTAGCCTGTAATATATGAGATTATGCAAACTTAAATGTGAATAAAGTGTAATTCCAAAGCTATTAATTCATATTTTCATTACTTGTCTCCTCAATGTTCTTATGTTTTGACCAAACTATAAATACTAGGAAAATCACTTCTTTGATACAGATTACTCACTACTTAACACACAAAAGATCTACATACACTCAATTTAATAAATACCATATTCAATAAAAAACAAAAGTGAAAACAAACTAAATAGCCCTATAAGTGTGCATTATAACTTTGGAAACTTTGTATAAAAAACAGCAAAGTTTCTATTGCCTCAGTATCAATTATATATAAAAGTTTACAAGATAGACTTTGACCCTGAGAACATAAATATGATGAAGCATTGTGTGACTAAAAACTGGTAAACATACAAACAAACAAAAACTCCAAGCCTCCTCAGAATATAATATTATCATATTGGATTCACAACTTTCAAAATTTTTATTTCATATTACTTCCTGGTTCTTTTTAATTCATAGCAGTCATCAAATTTAAATTGAATTGAAAAATGTTTATATTTATCACAACTGTACCAGTAATTCCATTAAAACATAGAGGAGTCTGCAGTATAATAACTTTAAAACGTTAGTAGTCAATAAAATAATTAAATTCATTCTAGCTCTTTGTTCTGACAATCACCCTCAGGCAATGCAATATTCTACTGATAATCCTTGATTAGAGTTAGTGTATCTTTTAAAAGGAATTGCATTTTTATTTGTATAACTAATACTCTAGATACTGTTACCTTCCCAACATCTTTCTTGAACTCATTACTGCAATTAGGAATTTCTTAGATGTCCCAACATAGAGTAAAATGACAATCAGCTTTACATATTCTATACTCATATCAGTCTTATTTGATAAACAACTGGATTCTTTTGAATACTTTCAGCATTAAATCTTTCCTTATCTGACTTTTTGTCTTTATTGCCCAAATAATATGTATTTAATAATGATTGCAAGTCTCTTCTTCCCATAACCAATGCTAATAGTTTGGTGTGCATCTTTTCAGACATCATTGTTTTGTTTTTATTTACATTAATATATGTTAACACAAGATTTTTTCTTACATAAATATTATCTTATTGTATGTATCTTTATGAAATTCCTTTATGATTATTTTAACAGCAATACAAAATTCTATGAATGGACATAATTAACTTATTTAATTACGATATAAATGATAGACATATAGGTAACTTTTAGGTCTTTTCTTTAGCAACAAAATCTGCAAAGTCTATGTGGGCTTATCGTTATTCAAACATAAGCAGTTTTATAGGAGGGATTCATAGAAGTGTTATTTTTGAGAAATGCCTGAATTTGTGGCTGAATTCCTCCAAGAAGAGAAATGCTTTGACTTTTAGGTTTGATCACACCATTGCAAATATTACATGAATAATTAAAATAAACACAGTGTAAGAAACAAAATTAAATCATTTCCAGTAATTAAAACCATGGCATGATATCAGAAATGTTAGTCTTTGGATCTCTCTGTGTCTCTACCTTCCCACCACTCCCAATAATTATATATTTTTCCTAACCAGCTGCATGAGTTTAGAAGATCATTTTTATGAAAAATATTGATAGCTCTTATAATATAAAGTGACTTAGCAAATATTAACTAATTTAGTATTATATTGAACCAGATGCTTTAAAAATCCATCAGAATTATATCAACCAGACATCCATTTAAAAGTTACTGGAAGACGTGTAAAAAGGTGGATATAAAATATCCCATATTTTTTAGCAATACATTTTTGAAAAGTTGGTTTTTATCACCGATTTAACTATTATGTGGACTCTATTTTGAATTGGCAAAATGTCATCATTGTGCACCTAACACATGGCAACTTTTGAAGAATAAGTGTGGCCGGAATGTTGACCACATTCCGGAATATGGCCACATTAGAGCCGGAATAGGGCTCTAATTTTCTATTAGTCTCTATATAACACATCTGGCCAATAAGCAACATAAAGCTTTGTGAGAAGTGGTTCAGTACAGTGATTAAGAGTGTGGTCACTGGAACCAATGTTATCTCATTATCTCAATTTGAATCCTATTTCTGATACCAAACTGGATAATGTTGGGCAAGTTAGTTAACCTTTCTGGCTACTCAGTTCTGTCAAATATAAAATGAGGAGAATTCAGTGCAATGTGTGATACATGGAGACAACTTAATAAAAATATACAAAATAATAGTGTAAATTTTCTTACAATCGATCACATCTGATTTATACTCTCCCCATTCACATGATGATAGAATGACTAAAAATGGATTTTTGTATAAATTTCAGAAAAAAAAACTAATAGGTGGTTTGCTCACTTTACCAAGAGTTTTTGAGTAGGGTTGATTCAAACAGGTAATATATTATAAACCCCAAAAAGATGAAATATATTTCATGTTCTTCTTTCCCTACTCGTCTATATTTGCATTCAGCCTCCTCAATTGATAAATACCTCTTGTAATGGTCTCATTCCCAGCATCCTATAGTCTGCACTTTCATTTCTAATTTGATTCTACCATACTAAGAATTACTTGTTTTAATCTCTTATAGTCTATTAATCAGATTGAAAATCTATCAGGATCAGGTAAAAATTTACGAAGCTTTCTCTGCAGAGATATACTTTTGAACATACATACAAAGCTCTACATGTAGTATTCAGGGAATTATTGGTCTCCATTAAAGTTAAGGGATATGAGAGGAAGAGTCACTGTATTAAACAAATCTATATATGGTAGTAATTATTAAAAGAAATTTTCTCCTCTCTGAAATCATGCATATTCTTTTAATAATATCCTTATTCTATTATTATGGACAAAAAAGCATCATAAATGCATGACAAATGTGAAAACTTTTTAGAAGAGTTAGCTATAATGTAGTGGAAATACTACTGAACTGGGATTAAAGTTTTAAAATGTTGGCATTTACATAACCATCATGGATACAAGTTTTCTCATCTGCAGATGAAGTGATCTCGTTCGTCTCTAAGCCATATTTCAACATACTTTTCTGTGATAATATTATGATTATACAACCCTAAGTCCCCAAACAATAAATGCTAGCATGGATAGGAACACTCCTACACTGCTGGTGGGACTGCAAACTAGTTCAACCTATGTGGAAAGCAATATGGAGATATCTTAAAGTGATACAAGTGGACTTACTATTTGATCCAGCAATCCCATTACTGGGCATCTACCCAAAAGATCCAATGACACTCTACAAAAATGACACCTGCACTCAAATGTTCATAGCAGCACAGTTCATAATTACAAAGCTCTAGAAACAACCCAAGTGCCCATCAATCCACGAGTGGATTAATAAGATGTGGTATATGTATACCATGGAGTACTATTCAGCTCTAAGAAACAGCAGTGATATAGCACACCTTGTATTTTCCTGGTTAGAGCTCGAACCCATACTACTAAGTGAAGTATCCCAAGAATGGAAAAGCAAGCACCACATGTACTCACCAGCAAACTGGCATTAACTGAGCAGCACCTAAGTGGACACATAGGAACTACAGTAATTGGGTATTGAGCAGGCGGGAGGGGAGACGGGGTGGGTATATACGTATGTAATGAGTGAGATGTGCACCATCTGTGGGATGGTCATGCTGGAAACTCAGACTTGTGGGGGGTGGGGGGGAAAGGGCATTTATTAAAACCTTAAAATTTGTACCCCCATAATATGCCAAAATAAAGAAAAAAAAGATACTGCAGGTAATTTGTAATTTGTATTTCTCTATGAAAGGTCCATGTGCTAGGAATAGGATTAGGATTCTAATACAATGTCAATATTTAATATATATACTGTGTTATTTGGGCAAGTCCTTCATCCTTTCTAGACTTACGCTTACCAATTTGGAGTTCTGTTGTAACAGTTACGTGAAAAGTTTTAAAGCACTCTGTAAGGGCTAAAACCACTATTAATGATGATAATGTAATGATATTCCCAATTACATATTGTATTTTGCATTTTATGCACTCAACTCTGCGTTTTACATACTTTTTCCCATTTTTATTCGCAGAAGTACTTTACAAGATAGTGTGTCAATACCCATTTTACAAAGAGGACTATGAGCAGAGAGAGATTAAATTGCATTGCTGATGAATTGCAGCAGTGGGAAATTCAGGACTAATACCAATATCCTTTCATTATTCACTCTAACACATTATTGATAACAATCTATAAAGATATATAGAAAACTACGTTCTATTTTTCAAAGTAGAATCAATTCTGATGTTCTTTAAGACATACTCTCTCTTACAATATTAGTAATTTGTGTCACAATTGGGTAAATGGAATCTAGAGAAAAATGCTTTATTTTACCAATTTGAATATATATTTGAAAATTTTCTTAAATTAATTAAAGCTCTTTAAACAAGATGATTTGTGACTTAAACACTGCTCATGGTTTTTTGAATAGCTCATTGGGTAGTTAATTTTTAATTTGCTTCAAAATGATATCTCACAGAGCAGATTTATGAAGCCAACTATTTGTACCGTAGCACATGGCAAAGTTCTTACTCTTAGCTGGTGCAGCAGAAATGGCTAGCTGTCTACAGTTACTTAAGTGTCTCTTCATTAGTGGAGGGTTGATGCTGGAAAACAGCTCTCCAGCCTGGGACTACATATCAGACAGAGAAGACCACCGAATGAACACAGTCAATGAACTGTTACCTGAGCAAAACATAAACTTCGCATCCTCAAACTATGGCCTGCGGGCCACATGTGGGTGCTTTTGCCCGTTTGGTTTTTCACTTCAAAATAAGATATGTGCAGTATGCATAGGAATTTGTTCATAGTTTTTTTTTAAACTATAGTCCGGCCCTCCAATGGTCTTGGGGACAGCGAACTGGTCCCCTGTTTAAAAAGTTTGAGGATCCCTGTTTAAGCTACTGAGCTTTCAGGGTTTGTCACAGCAGAAAAAGTTACTTATCTAATACAGCTGTCCAATTCTTAAAAATATATTCTAATTTGCAGAAAACTATTCAAAGTGTTTACTAATAAAAATTTTTTCAACCACACCAGTTAGAACAGAACCATGGTCCACTTTCCAAATTTAAAAGAAAATATTCAAAAATAAATACCATCTATCAATGCCTTTTATAAAATCATGATATTTAAGTCAATGCAGGATTGGTAAAAGATAGACCAATAAACTAATAGAACAAAATGGAAAATATAGAAGTGGACCCACATGTATACAGTAATCCAGATTAATGACAGATGTCATATTGCAGTGCAGTTGAAAAATATAGTTTTTGCAATATATTGTATTGTGAGAAAATACATAGGAGGTTAACTTTATGATCTCAAGATATCTCAAAACATATCTTAGAAGAGAACAAATGCTAACTAACAAAGAGAAAAATTGATTAGTTTTACTTCTCGATAATTAGGAGTTCATTAATGTAGCAAAAACACAAGCCATAAAATTGGAGAAGATAATTGAATATCTATAAAATATACATAACAACAACAACAAAAAGGCAGATAATGCAACAAAAAAAATTGGGAATTTGAGCCTGCACTTCACAAAAGAGGATATCTAAATGGATAATAAACATATATAACGGTGCTCAATTTGATTAATCATCATAACAATATAAATCAAAAACACAATGGGATATCTCTACATGATCACCATAAGGTTCAAATAAAGAAGCATGGATGTTTAATGATTGGATATCTTTTACCAGGAAGGTAGCACATAGACTGGTATAATCACTCAGGGTAATATTTTGGTAGTATTTACAATACTTAATGTATATATTCCTCATGAGCCAGAAATTCTATTGCTGGCATATACCATGCACAAATGAATAGTTAAGTTCATGAAAAGACAGTCATAAGAATGTTCATAGAATCACTCTTCAAAATATCTCAAACTGTAAACAACCCAAATGTGTATCAATAATAAGCTGGTGAATATAAGGTGGTACATTCATAGAAGAGAATGCTATTAATATATAGCAATAAAATGAACTACATTTTATGAATGAACTAAATTGAAATAAAAAACATGAATGAATCTCAAAAACATGCTGAGTGAAATAAGTCATTCACAAACAGGACATATTACATTATTTTATTCATATAAAATTCAAAATATAGACACAGTTATTACAGAGCATTAGAAGTCAAATAGTGGTTCCCTTGGTGCGGTGGTAGGATGAATTGAGACTAGATAGGGCACAAATGTACTCTTGGGTAATGCTTTTTTCTTTTATCTGATGCTAGTGCCAGTGGTGTGTTTATTTTATAAAATTTCAGTGGGGTATGCTCTTTTATCTTCTTCTTAAAAATTAAACTAAATTTATAAATAATCAACCACCTTGGAAAATAAAACCACAGTTTGCCATGATGCTTCTTTGTAGTCTACCATATATTTATAATCTATAATGTTAGTATTTTAAGAAGATCAGAAATTTGATAAGCCTCTTCCAATTCTATTTTTTCATTATATACAATCTTATGTTGTTTACTCCACTATGATTTGATTTTTAAAGTTTCAAAATAATCTTAGATAAAGGGATATTTGAAAATCATAGAAAATAGCCTCAAATATATGAAAAATAATATATCCAGAAATAAAAATGACATAAAAGATTTAAAAAGTAGAGATAATATGTATACCTTGTCAATATGACATTATCTGAATTGTTGAAGATGAAGGAGCTTTAATGATATTTAGTTTTAAAAAAACCTTTTCACTTTCAAACCTTATGATCAGACTAATGGGAGGCTGTGATATTTTATTACAAATGTAAAATGCTGTATGGAATATATGTATTTATTTTTCTTAAAATGAATGCCCAAGATCATGTATACAATTCACTTTGAAGTGAGAGTGCTTTTTGTAATTCATATATTATTAATACATTTACCATGGAATTCCACTAGTCTGGCAGTGAAAGCAGACTAGTGGAATGAGAAATTACACTGAAAAAAATATATGTGTGTGTATATACATATATATGTAAAAAAAAAGTGGCAGTACAGCACTAGCCATGTGTCTGATTCTCTCTGCTCATCTTAATAGAAATTATATGGTCATATCACCTGTGACTAAGGCATAGCTTTGGTCATTTTCCATTGGTCATATTTCCTTCTATAACAGAGAAATAGCCTATCTTAATAACAGAGAAAAAACTATATTGCATGAGACTGTTATCAATAAAATAAAGCACTTCTTTTTAAAATAATTTGTTCTCACTAAAGGTAAGTCTCTATAGGCCTGAAAACTTCTGAGTACGTTTTTATCTAGCAGCATTTAATCTTTTTATGTATTAATTCATTGAAGAAATACTGTATTGCTGGAGCACTTACTCTTTTCTAGGCTAGGTTCTTGGAATACAAAAATGAATAGAAACTTTTCTCAAGAGGGTCACAGTTTAGTGTGTAAGGCAGACTTATAAGCAATACTGTGCATACAGTAAGCAAGTGGGAGACTGTTCCAGCTGTTAGGGAGAATTAATTTGGTCTTTTCTGCACAGGACCAAGACAAATATGAATGGAGAAAATGATGCTTGAGTTGATTCAAATGTTGTTTCCACTCAGTTTTCCCCCAATGGTAATATCTTGCACAAGTGTAGCATAATATCACAACTAGGAAATTGATGTATTATATAATCATTTTGCTTTACTCAGAATTCACAAGTTACATATGCTCTGGTGTGTGTGTGCACATGCATGCACGGGTGTGTGTGTTTAGGTCTATGTAATTTCCTCACTTATGTAGATTCATGATTACCACCGTAGTCAGATTATAGAAGAGTTCCACCACTAGGTACCCTCATGATAACCTTTGGTAGCCATAGTTATTTCCCTGTCCCCGTGCTCCTCTTCGTAAATTGTGGAAATCACTAAACTGTTTATTTCTATAATTTTGTCATTTCCAGAAATTTTATGTAATTAGAATGACACACTATTTAACCATTGAGATAGGCTTTCTTTTCACTCAGCATAATTCCATCCAGGGTCTTCCATGTATCAATATATCAATAGTTCATTTGCTTTCACTGTTGAGTGGTGCTCCATGGTAGGAAAGAATGTGTTTTCACAGTTAAACACAGTTTAAGAATTTACCCATTGAAAGACATTTGGGTTGTTTTCATTTTTGAGTATTATAAATAAAGGTACTATGAACAGTCACTTTGCCTAGATACAAATTTTCATTTCTCTGGCATAAATGCCCAAGAATGCAGTTGCTAGATCATGCAGTAAGTACATGTTTAGCTTTATTAAAAATAAGCATATTTTTGTAGTGAGTACACTTAATATCCACTATCTTTGCACTTTCCAGAACACAATACGTTGTCATTAACTATAGTCATTAGGCTGTACAATAGATCGCTCCAATTTATTCCTCTTAATTAACTGTAATTATACATCCTATGACCAATATCTTTCCTTTCCCACTCCACAACCACCCTAGTATCTGGTAACCATCATTCTATTCTCTACTTTGCAAAAATGATAAGTGTTGTGAGGTAACACATTTGCTAATTATTAATAGCTGGGCTTAACCCTATCACAGTGTGTAGATACTTCAAAATATCACTCTTTCCTTTCTTTCTTCATTTTGTTATTGAGCTCTTCTTGTGAATTTTTAATTTTAATATATATTTTTAAATTCTAAATTTTCTAATTGGTTCTTTATAAAATTTCACAAATTGTCTGCCAACACCTTCTATCTTTTTGTTTCAACAGGTTTGCCATTTCTTCCTGATTCACAACTATTGCTTTACAATTATGGTCCAATAATTTCAACATCTAGTTGTCCTAAGCTTTGACACATGTTGTCTTTTCCCTTGAGAATTTGTCAGATTTCCCTAATTCTTTGTAGTTTGTGTTAGCTAGGATATGAGGTAGCCCACCATGTACCCCATACTAGGGACAATATCTTTAACCAAAAGATTACAAAAGAATGAATGTATGTCCTTTCTAAAGTGAGATTACAACATCTGGTCAATTCTGTGTTGGACACTCCCTTCCCCTTGACTCATTCACTCTGGGGAATACATCTGCCATGTCATAAACAACTCTATGGTACCTGAAGCTTTCTGCAAATAGCTTTGTGAGTGAGCATGGGAGTGGATCTTCTTTCTGTCCCAAATAAGTCCTTCAGATTAATTGCAACCCAAGCTGATAGATCCATGGTAAACACATGAGAGATTCTGCATTCTCTCTAACCTGGCTCCCTTGCCACTCCTTAAATTGGAAAGACAATGCTACATTTGGAGCTCTTCATGTCTGTACGCAGGGCACGGCTCTGAGATTCATGCTGCCTTTGAGTTGAAGCCAGAGGATAGGGCCAGTAGTGAGAGAATGCCAAGAAACTCATCATCAGATCATCTGTATTTAAGCACTTGTTTCTTACCCAATCTGTCCACTGGCACTATTTCTTTTCAGAATACTCAGATAGTTACTCCATGCATTTTGTTCATATTTTAGTTGACATTATTGATAACAGTAGGGTGAAGTATGCTTATTCCAGCTTTACTGGAAATGGATATAACGTTTTGGTTAGTTTCATTTGGTTAGTTTGTTTGATTGACATATAATTTCTAGTAATGGAGCGATAGCTTTAATAATAGGACTAATGAAATAAAACAGGAGCAATTCTATTTACTTATTTTTATATACATTTGCAAAAAAAATATAGATATTATAAGCAGTAACTAACTCCCAAACCATAATAAAATTGAATTCTTAATAAACTATTAACGGCCAGGCGTAGCAGCTCATACCTGTAATCCTAGCACTCTGGGACACTGAGGTGGAGGATTGCTTGATCTCAGGAGTTTGAGACCAATCTGAGCAACAGTGAGATCCTCATCTCTACTAAAAATAGAAAAATTAGCCAGGCATCATGGCACACACCTGTAGTTCCAGTTACTCGGGAGGCTGAGGCAGGAGGATCACTTGAGCCCAGGAGTTTGAGGTTGCAGTAAGCTACGATGATGTCACTGTACTCTACCTTAGGTGACAGAGTCAGACTCTGTCTCAAGAAAAAAAAACAAAAAACAAATTCACATTCCTATGTACTCAAGATAAGAAAGTGTTTCTTTCTTCCTTTCTAGGTTATGAGATTTATACATGCTTTGACCAACATCTCTCCTTCTCTCCTTAGCATAATGTGTGTACAAACATCAGATATCTCATAGATACCCAAAACAGATTTTTCTTAGCAAACTTCAATAGATTGTTAACACTTTTATAAACTAGCTACAGTAGGTTGAAAGCAAGTACTTCAAAATATCACTTAACAAGTCATTTTTCATGTTGTATAGGTGCTGTTAATTCAGGATTTTCATGATATTCTGCCAAAATGATCCTTAATATTGATTTAACAAGTTCCATATGGCAATTTTTCTATATATGTAGCTCAGATATCAACCCTAGTCCTCTAGTGGCTGGCACTACATAATTATGTTATGCTTTGCCTGGCAAAAATGTAAATGCCAAATTTGGCATTTAAAAAAAACATTTCAAAATGCATCTATTTTCTCAAAAATATTTTATTTATGTTGTTTTTAGTGTATGTTTGTGTACATGTATATGTTGTGTTGGACTCTACAGAAAATTTCATGGAATCGTAAGAGGTGGGGTATTTACTTTTAATATTTCACATTTCCATTTGCCCTTCCACTGACTGGGATAATGCGAATTTGGGGAGATGATACCATCTGCATCTCCTCTGCCACATATCACTTGGGATTTTGTGAGGTTCTTTCTTCTTTCTCCCCCATATTTCTCAATTGGAACTTTAATATTCTTACCTTTTGAAAATGTTTGAATAGTTTACATTGTTAAAAAGAAATCTTTAAATAAAATAAATTTAACAGAGTTTATTTGGGCATTAAAAGATTCAGGATCAAGTAGCACTCAAACCTGGATGGACAGCTCCATTATAGAAGCATGAGCAGGCGGCTTTCATAGGCTGAACATGGAAGCAAAGCAAAGCAATCATTTGATTGTCTACAGCTAGGGGGTTGCCTTATTTGTGTATGATTCAGAGAAAAGTCTCTAGTGCTGTGGCTCCCAACCCCAGGTCGTGGACTGGTACTGGTCAGTGGCCTGTTAGGAACCACAATGCAGAGCAAGAGGTGAGCAGTGAGCCAGCTGGTGAAACTTCATCTGTATTTACAGCCCCTCCCCATCGCTCACATCCCCGCCAAGGCTCTGCCTACCGTCAGATCAGCGATGGCATCAGATTCTCATAGGAGTGGGAACCCTACCGTAAACTGCGTATGCGAGAGATCTAGGTTATACTCTCCTTATGAGAATCTAATGCCTGATGATCTGAGGTGGAGCTGAGGTGGTGATGGTAGTGCTGGGGAGCAGCTGCAAATGTAATGAATGTAATGCGCTTGAATCATCTTGAAACACGCCCCCGCCCACAGCCTGTGGCAAAATTGTCTTCCATGAAACCGGTCCCTGGTGCCAAAAAGGTTGAGGACAACTGCTCTAGTGAGAGGTTAGTTGGCAGTTTCTGATTAATTAAGCTTAAGTTATGTTTTACTGGTTACATTGGTTTTCAGTTTGCTTACATAGAAACCCACAGCACTGAGCCATCTCAGCCTAATGGTTTCCCAATGAAATTTTCTTAATACCAGTAATCTATTTATTTCTCCCAAATACAAGGTTTCATAAGGAACAATTTAAGTATAAAAATCTTTGCCATTCTGTTACATATATTACATATACATTTTTTCTTGACAAACATCAAATTTACTTAAGCCTTTGATTTTTTCTGTATATATTAGTTCTGACTTATAATAGGGCATTGTAAATAATAATATTATTTGGTATAGTGCAAAAATACCTAAGGGTTATATTATCAAGACTATGACACATGCTTCTTTTCATACTCTCTCACTCTCTGTCTTTTTTCTTCCTTTGGATGAATAGATATTATTTTTGTCAATGATTTCATACAATCAACAATAGTAAGGAATCAGTGTTAAGTATTTTAAGAAAGAATATAAATGTAAATGTATTTATTACCACTGAACTATACACTTAAAAATGATAAAGATGGTAAATTGTATATGTATATTTTTACCTAAATGATTTTTTTTAATTAAGGGTTTAAATGACATCATTTTTTATTTTTTTTGAGACAGAGTCTCACTCTGTTACCCAAGCTAGAGTGCTGTGGTGTCAGCCTAGCTCATAGCAACCTCAAACTCCTGGGCTCAAGCGATCCTTCTGCCTCAGCCTCCTGAGTATCTGGGACTACAGGTTTCCCCACCATGCCCATCTAATTTTTTTCTATATATTTTTTTAGTTGGCCAATTAATTTCTTTCTATTTTTAGTAGAGACAGGGTCTCGCTCTTGCTCAGACTGGTTTCGAACTCCTGACCTTTAGCAATCCTCCCACCTTGGCTTCCCAGAGTGCTAGGATTACAGGCATGAGCCACCAGCCTAAATGACATCATTTTATATTAAGCTTTTAAAATATATTGTCCATAGTATTGTCCTAACAGGAATATTTGCATACACACATACAGTACAAATACACACAACCTCTCACCTAGGTATATTTGTAAATTAAAAATAACTACATTTAAAGAGTCCTGCGCTGACTTTCCTTAGAAATCATCTTAGGTCACTTTAGAAGCATAAGAAACTCTGAGACTCTGGGTGATCTTAAAATATGTCTGCACTTGAGATTGATTGCTCTATCTATAGAACAGATCTCTCAGTCACTCAGAAATGTCTCTTTCTGTTAGAGTACATAGTCTGAATTCTAAGAGGTATTTGCCAGTATTTATAATTTGTAGAATGGATAGCTCATAGTATCTATAATCTTGGTAGTTCTAAGAATTATACTATAGTCTACACAGTAATACTTAATGAACATTGGCTGAAAGCCCTATAAGTAAGTACATGTCCTTTCCATTGCTATGAATGACTCCCAAGAAAATGACACTATTTCACATTTGAATCAGCTATAGTTCTCACTGAATGCTTTACTGAAACTATTTAGGTATATTGTTTATATGTAGGCAGGCAACTACAGGTTGCTTAAGGAGAATGTATCAAGATCATTAATTTAGAAAGCAGATATATGTTTTTTTATTCTTTTGATAGTTGTAATAAATGAAGTCTCTATATAAAAATGGTCATTACTTCTTATGCAGCTTAGAAAAGTCCTGACCTTTTTCGAAACACAGAGAACATTAGAAACATGCCTGTGGTCAGAAGGTCAATCCCTTTTCTTAGTCTCAGTGTCATTTTCTGTTCATATTATCTCACAGCACCAGATCTTTTTGGAACCTTATCAACAAAAGCAAGTATAGGATGTTGACACAGAGACTTCTTACTGCCTGGAGCATTCCTCAGTAGGAAATCGAGCCTTTCAGCTAACATGTGAAATTGTTCATAATGCTAGGTAAAAAGTTTTCTACTCACTTGTAAGGGTAATTTCACCTCTATCAAGCACCTGGCTCTCTAAAGTAACTGATTCAAATAAAATTAGATGATGTCATGGGTTTCTGTATATATGAGTCAGATAGAAATCAATACAGTATATATTGAATACCTACAGGAGGCAAGATGAGATGTTATTAATAAATATGAAATGAAAAAAGTACACTGGATCACAAAAGTGAAAGAGCATTTCTCTAAGAGTGTTAGTGGAAAAGAGTAACTAGTGTTCTGTTTTTGTACTGTGCCAAATAAACTACAATGTATCAGACTACATATATATGTATATACACCATATATATATGTATATACACCATATATACAACATAAAATGCAGAATATCATATGATTATTGTGTATTTATAATAGAGATTAATTCCTAAGCCTTTGATTTTGATTCCTACAAATTTAAAAATAGTGGTTTAAAATCATATCATCTAAACTGTCACCTTATTTATTCACGCTTCATAACTGGGGTGACTATAAAATTGGTCATTCAATTGTGTTACAATTTTGAGAGTAAAAAAGGGAATATTAATAATTATATTAGGATAACAGGTATAAACAGGAACTGTCCTGAGAGTGGGACATATGGTTATTCCAATGAACCAGGTCTATCTTGGGCTAAAAATCAAAATATTTAAAGCACTGGCAATAGCTTGGAAAAAATCAAAGATGATCCATCAAACTGCATAACCTAAATTTCAATGATTATAGAAAATAATTTGAACATATTTACATGTTTAGTTTTTTTTTTAAAGATTTGATATCCACTTGTAAAGAGAGTCTGTAAGTAACCAAAGAACCCTAGAAATCTAGACTATTCCTTAAATCGCACGCAAATTAATGTTCCCATTGTCTTTCTTAGAAAAATGAGGAGGACACAGAGGCCTTCACATAATCACTAAATTACAAAGAACAGATGTGAAGTGTTTAAGGGTAAATGCATGCTGGCAAAGAAAAAACATAATAAAACAGCATGCACAGAACCAACCAGATTGGCTTTTAAATGACTCATACATGTGTGATTACTAAAGACAGCAACAAAAATAAAACTGTTCACTTGACTAGGGCTAATCCACTTCAGTTACTTTAAATTAACTGCTAATCATGCCTTTTTCTTATGTTACGCATTCCTTTTTGACAGCCGAATTGAAACATGCCTTTTCTGAATTTCTAAGAACAAAGATAACTACTGACTCTCCTATGTTAGGTCATTATTGGTTTTGCAACCAACTGTTCTTCAGGATACAAGTACTTTTTTAATTATAAAATGTCTATTCCAAACCACTTCTGAAGTTCAGACTTATAATTAATATTATATTTACAAACTGCTTCTTATTTTATGTTATTACCCTTTTTTATATTTTTAAATAAAGCAGGAATCATATGTTTAAAGTATGTTAGAAGTACAACTTTAAGCTAGAGTCATTGATCAGCCCAAATCTCTTTTTCCTCCTATTTTCCATACCCATCCCTATTCTAGTTCATACTATTTCTTACATATAATTCATCCAACTGACTCATCCTGGAGTAGCCTCGCTATTACTTCTCATGTGAAAAATGGGTCTTGGTCCCCAATTATGTTATTACTTCTTAAAAATAAAAACAGGTCCTGAAAAATGGCCTGGAATTTGAGGCTGTATCTATATTTGAGTGTGCGCCACCAGAGAAAAGCTAGTAGCTCAATTATTTGAATTATGAGAATGAAGACAGGGCAGATCTTTTCATGAGTTTCTACCCTTTTCTTACATCATGGTTTTAGCATTGTTTTAAATTTTACATTTTAATAGAGCCAAACATAACTTTGTAAAAATAATTTGGGGGAGAATAATTTTTTAATATGGAACAGAGAATGGGAAAGTATGGATTGAAAGAATGAGAAATTAAACTCAGAGAAGGCTATTATAGGGAGACTACTATAGTTCCATGATTATCAAATGCAGTCTCTTACCAGTAAGGTCAGCATCACCTGACAGTTTGTTAGAAATAAAATTTTGGGGCCTACCCCAGACCCATGGAATAAGAAACTAATGAAGGTGTCCTGCAAAGGCTTTCAATAGCCTTCCAGGTGTTTCTGAAGGATACTAAAAATTTAACAACCACTACTATAGATATGTAGTTTCTAATGCAAACACATGGGAAAAAAATTTAAATCACTTACTGGACACTATGTTCTATTTTTTTCAGGGGATATGTAGGTAAAAGTGGCAAAGATGAGAAAATAAATTAGTGTTTACATTAGACATTTTCAAAATCTAGAGTAATTTCTCTGAATAGAAAGTTGCATTGTTCAGCTTCAAAAAGATGCAGGCAAGTGGGCAAGAAAAATAACAGTTTAGTCTTCTGGAAGCAAGGATGTTAGATAATTTGAAATGAAATAAAATCATTATAATAGAGCCTTACTATAATCATCCATCCATACTCTCATTTGATCTTCATAACAAACCTGAGAAATATATAGGACTCATATTTATTCTTTTCTATATTTATAGAGAAATGCATTGACTTACTCAAGATTACCCAGCTCTTAATTGACCAAGTCCTGAAGATACCTTTCTCATTGTAATTCAAGTGCCCTTCCTTGTAGCCCCAGCTGCACACTCACCCAAGTGACAGGAACCAGGCCAAGAACTTAGCTTCTGTAACTTCTGCATATGGTGAAATATGGGGAAGAATGTCTTTCTCCATTTTGTGGAAAGTATTAAATTTTTATGTGTGTGTCTGTGTGTGCATGTGTGTGTACCTATATGAGAGATGTTGGGAGAGTATCCAGCCATTGTTATTATAATATAACAAGAACATATTACATGGCTGGATACTTTCTGGACAGCACTTTCATATATGTATTAATATATATTCATATATATTGGTTTTATAATTACTTAAGAAGCAAACAACCAGAGGATATCTTCAATATGATTATATCCCGTTAGGTCAGCAATACTTAGACACATAAGCTTGTATGTGCAATACACATGAGAGATACTGATTAAAATTGTATATATTCCAGAGAATAACAGTATATAGAATCAGAGTGAAGGGAGGGTTTGCAAATTCTTCATTCAAATTCCAAATTCTTCCTGGTGGGGCCAAGTCAAACTTAAGCCAATATGATAAGGTGCCATTATATTTGCACTCACTCAGCTCTCCTTCCAACATCTTGACCACTCCTGTCATATGACCAGGAACTCTGATTCTGATGAAGTTGCCTTTCTGGACACATCTCTGTAACATATAGTCTTCTCCAAAGAACTTGTAAGTACTAAAGAAGGAATATATTTAAACCAAATTTGGGCATGTTGTGTAAACATACTGATTAATGTGGATTTTATACTTCTCACAGTGAGACCATGAATTTCTTTTTATGTAAGCATCTTCCTAGATTAGCACTGCTAGAATGCATCTTAAAAATACTGCTCTATAGTCTCTCCACATCAAAATTGCTCTATTTATCACTTCTTTTATAAAGGACACCAGGAGGCAGAAAATGTCTTAAATAAATGCAAGCTAATGTGATCCATCATGATAATTTTGTGTGTATATATGTAGCTTTCCTGAGCCTAGCACCAGGCTAGATATTAAGACTCAAAAAATAATAAAAGATGACCGATCTCAGGCGGTCCAGCAAGAACTGGAGACATAGAGGTAGCAATGACTCTACCAGACAGGTATGTCAAGAGTCAAACAAGTATTTTGACAATTTTCTAGAAGAAATAACTTTGGACTGTTAGAAGGGAAAGATCCACGATGTAGGGGGTGTGGATCTTTCATCATAAATGTAGATAGAAATATCATTTCTGATAGATGTGATTCTTTTATCAAAAATACAGGAGTAGGAATGTCTATAACATCTTTGGACACAATGAAGTCAGCTACTTCGCTAGAACAAGGTCTTTATATAGGGGAGAAACATCAATTAGATATTTCTGTGCTAAAATAAGGACATGATAATTCCTTCTGTACAAACATAGATTGAAGTAGGGATATGGATTGAAAATGGCAGCATGTACAAGCAATCACAGTAGTTAAATATTTAAAAAATGAGTGATATCACACATATAGCTCATTAAAATACAAAAGGACAGTATTGATAATATCATAAAAAAAAACAAATGTTCAGTGCCCAAGAAATAAGAATTTAAGAATAGAGGATAAAATGAGGCAACTATGTTGATAAGAGATCAGGGAATCTTCTCATAAAAGCATTGAATGACTGGGGGTCAATGATGCCATTGAGAAAGGCAGTCTTGTTCATATAGCCTTTTGATCCCTAGTTGGCTGAGTAAGAATGGGCCTTGGGCCTGGACACTTCCTTACCAAAAGATAAAGTGTCCTCACAGCCTGTATTAGACTTATCACTTCATGGGCATATCCTTTCTTTTTCCAAACTAAATGCAAACTGCTTTGTTCTGCGTAAGCATGCACATCATATGACACCTGGTCAACCCTACTGCTATATATGTTCTCTATAGTGAGGGGATGGGGTCCTTCATTCCTCAGTACAAAATTGTGTGTGTGCTGGGAGAGACCCTATGGGCATGGAGGACTGACACCTTCTACTGAAGTTGATCTTGCTCTGTCTTATCTCTATGTAATTAAACATTGTTCAGCCCAGTGCTTGACTGCATTATGCTTTCGTTGGGTGCTTTGATACCAAGATACACTGAGCAGAAGTGTTCGGACTTCTACTCCTGATGATAGGCAACAGTTGCTATTGCCTCAACAGATGCCAAGTAGAATTTCTTCCTATGACATACTCAAGAGTCAGAAACTCAATATGAGACAAGCTAGTTTTCAAATCAGCATGCATTTTACCTCAAATTCATAATTAAACAAATGTTATGTGCATATGAAAATATTTTATTCAGTTACTACTCATAAATACAAAAAGGGATTAGATGAGTTTAATATTTTTATTTTATTTATCAATTTATTTTTGAGATGCCTGAAAGTCTCCTTTTCACTGAGAAAATAGTGTGATGTCCAGTGGCCAGCACGTGGCATCTAACATACATATGAATTTAATTAATAAGAAAAGATGAATAAATGAAGGAATTATGGATCTGATCAACAATAAAAAATATAATTGAAGAGGAACTCTATAAAATGATATTCTACATAATCATTTACTATCATGAGCCATATTAAATTTTATATGGAATCTAAACTTCCATTACCAAATAGCTATCTTCTATCTTTTCCTTCATAGATTGTTACACCATTGTTTCAAGTTATCACCAAATATATGTGTGTCATCTATGATTCGAAACAGACAAATTATCTATTTTGGTAATTGTGTTTTGTGGTAATGCCAATTCTGAGTTTGGCACAGCAAGCAATAAAAGCTTTTGATTTTCCTCTGCCAAAAAAGCACTGAATATATGGCTGTTTTTCTAGAGAGCATGCCTAAGAGTGCCAAATCTCTTTCAGGAAGAATAAAGACTACATGGCATAGAAGTAATGTTTAAGTTGATTTTTAAGTGATGTTTTTCTATGATCAAAATTAGTCTAAAGTGATGAAGCCTGGAATGTTGAATGTTCTTTTTTTTTATGAGTTCTGACTTCCTAGGTATAGTTAGGTTTTTATTTTTAGTCACTATTTCCTGTAATTCTGTGTTATCTCAAATTTGTTTAAAATTTTAACCCCCGTGTTAAATTTTCTTAACTGCATCATCACAACTTCTAGATCAGAATTTTAACTGTTGTCAAAACCTCAAAAGTCTTTGTTATTTTTGCATCTTTAAATCCAGTGGGGAGAGTGTCTTCTCTATGTCTGCTTTTTGACAAATCAAAGTTATCAGATTTCTCTCCCCAAATTGCCTGCATCTGATAGATTAGAGCACTTGCACTGAGTTCTTCTCCACAACCAGAATAAAAGAAGACAAAGGCTCTTTGTTAGCTACCTGCAATCCCTTGTGATGTTCACTCACTTAATCTGCATGATGATTTTTCCATCCCACCTAATTAACATTTTTGACTTTAGCAATTATTCTTGTAAATTACAAAAAATTTAGTGGAATAGAAATTTAACAAACATTAATAAAATAGGATAAGAAACTGAATTTTTACAGAGTTCCATATATCAGGGACTTACAAAAATATGTAATGTTCAAAAATAACATGTTGACAAACAAAATAGTGTTTTAAAAGAGCTTAAGTCATTTATCCATAGGGTCTATAAAACAGACAGTCAATATGACATTTTAGGTATGTATATATATCAACTTCACTTGATCTTAGTCAAAAGGCCAAGAAACGATATATATCAACTTAAATCACGGCTTTTACAAACATTTGTATTATTCAAAATGTTATTATAATGATTAATCATAGCAGTGTATATTAGGTGATATTTCCTAATATTTGGAAATTTCATCTTTTCTGTCCTTCATCTGCATATTTGGGTTGAGATTAAATCCAATATTGTGTAGAAATTCAGAGTCAACCAAAGACCAATTAGGAAATTTAATTTTAATTTTCTATTTTTTTGTAAGGGACTCCAGATTTTAATTCATTTAGGTAAGTTATAAGTTATATTATCCACAGGACTTTCATTACTTTAAGCCATGAGACTACAAGAAAACTGGACCTTAAAAGCATTCTTGCCCTTGGCTCCTGAGGCTCCATCACAAGAGCCACTATTTATGGAAGATCATTATTTTTAGCTTCTATTTAAGCTTATCTCTTTGTCCTTGGTTTTTAAAGCAATGATTTCTTTCTGCAAGGGGCAGAAGTGTTTGTTTGGCTTTTGACTTTTAATATCTGCATCATGTTCTGCTTTAGTTTGCTAGAGTCTTCCATTTTTAGCTTTGATTACTTGAAGAAGAAGGTATGTAATATTCCCATATAGCCTTGACCTTTTAGTAATTAATATTTTGATCTTATTGACCTATTTCAACTAAAATTTCCTGTAAACCTGAGATTGCAAATTAGATCAAGACTTATAGGTTTTACATTTGTTCTTTGGGAGGTAACACATCCATTAATGGATTCTTGAAATAAAATTTAAATTAACACTGAAAAACACAGGTCCTGTCTGAAAATGAATTAAGTATTTCAGATACATTGTTCATCAAAAGTAGTGGTTTTAATTTTTACTAAGCAGGTCAAAATGCAGTATTAGTGTTACATTTGATGGAATATAATTATTTACTTAGCAAAAGCATTAAAGTAATGTGCTTAACTTTTTGTGAATTTATTTTTCCCTATAAAGGCTCAGAGGTTATATCAACAAATTTACATAAGACAAAATTATTGGCTTATGAAATATATTTATACATTCTGCTTTTTATGTTAAACTGGAAGGTCTAAGTTAGGGGAAATCTAGAATATTAATGATCATGATAATTAAATACTATATCTGACTATACTAAAAATCAACACAAAAAATTATAAATTACCTTAGGAGGAGACTGGCAAGATGGCAGACTAGAAGCAACCAGTACACACCACTCTCAGGAAGAGTATAGAAAATGTTGAATAGATATTCACCTTTGCATTGATAGTCTAAGAGAGACCACTGATAATCAACAGAGAGGTGATGAGAGATTCCCAATATGAAGTAGAGGGAGTGGGACAACCTGCTTGGCAAGATCAGAGATACCTGGGGAAGTCACCCGTATGTAGGGAAGGGACAGAGGAGAGAACTCTAGGGCTCCACACTTCCCAGTTGAACATTTAAATCAGAGTTGTGAGAGAACCTCTCTACAACAGCAGGCTGTTGGCCTGACAAAGGGAGCTAACTGGACATTGTGTAGTGGCATTGCTCCAGAGAGAAGGCACAGTTGGGTCCTGTTGTCTTACGAACATTGGGTACTGTGGGTGGTGCCATTTTTAGGTCCCAGACCTAGAGCACTGTATCTACCCAGGGATCAGATCCATTGCTGCTGCCTCTCCAACACCCCTGCTGGGCTGGGGAGGAGTGAGGAGGATGGGAACACTTACTTGGCTCCATTGCTGCTGGGGAACCTGGACAGAGCAGGTGCCCATAAATCCAGTGCCCACTGCCACTGTTTGGGCAACCCTGCCCAGCTATAGCTGTCACAGGACCCAGATGGAGAAAGCATCTGTGGCTTGGGCACCTGCTGTTGCCCTCTGAGTGGTACAGCAACTGTTGCTAGTTCCTGGGTAATACTGGGTATATATTGGGTAATACTGACACCAGTGGACCTTGGAAGAGCAAATGTTCCCTCTACTGCATTATGCCTCCCCACCACTGCCAAAAGACCTGAGCAGGATGACTACTCAGGCTGCTATGCAGTCATTAACACTACTGCCACTGGAGCAGGGTGGGAAAAATGCTCACACCATCTCAAGGCAATCCCCTACAGCTGCTGATGGATCTAAGCAGGGTGAGTGTTCATGCCCTATGTACCAACCATCTGTGACAGCCACAGAGGAACAGGAAAATGCAGGAAAGCAACAGTTCTAAAGGCTCACTGTGCACCTGCGCCTGTCCTGCCTGGTCATTCTTCCAGAGTAAAACTCAAGCATGCCATCTGGGGATCTCTCTCTCTCTTCACTGAGCAACAGAGGTCCCAGGAGAGGAGAAAAGTTGTACCACAAAACTATTTATCTTGAACTAAAAGAAAAGGTTTCAGATGAGAAGAAACCAGCATAAGAATTCTGGCAATATGAAAAAACAGGCTCTTCTGACACCCTCAAAGGAACACGATAGTTTTCCAGAAACATAATTCAACCAAAAGGAACTTGCTGAAATGTCAGATATGGAATTCAGAATATGGATGGCAAGTAAGATCAATGGGATCAATCAGAAAGTTGAAAACCAATTCAAAGAAACAAAGAAACAAAGAAAAATAATTCAGGGCATGAATGAAAAGTTCCATAACGAGACAGAGACAGATAATATAAGAAAGATATAACAGAACTTCTAGAAATGAAAGACTCATTTAGGGAATTTCAAAATACAGCATAAATTTTTAACAACATACTAGACCAAGCAGAAGAAAGAATTTCATAGCATGAAGACAAGGCTTTCAAATCAACTCAGTCAGTCAAGAATGTAGAAAAAAAGAATCAAGAAGAATTAACAATTTTTCTGAGAAATAAGAGACTATGAAAAGAAAACAAATGTAAGAATTATAGGTATGCCTGAGGGAGAAGAAGAAAAAGGAAAGGGCATGGAAAACCTATTTTAGGGAATAACTGAGGAAAATTTCCTTGATATCAATAGAGATTTAGAAAACCAAATACAAGATTTAGATATCTAGGTCATCAAATACCTGAAAGATTCATGGCAAATAGGATATCACTAAGGCGCATAGTCATCAGTCTAACTAGAGTCAAAGTGAAGGAGAAAATCCTATAAGTTTCAATATGAAAGCATTAAGTCAATTACAAAGGAAAACCCACCATTATCAATGGCAGATTTCTCAGTAGAAACTTTACAAGCCAGAATCAATTGGGGTCTCATTTTTAGTCTTCTTAAACAGAATAATTGTCAGCCAAGAATTTTATATCCTGTAAAACTGGTTGATCCTGGATCAATGATGACATCAAGATGGAAATTAAAAGATTTTTTTAATTGAATCACAAAAATGACACAAGCTTCCCAAATCTCTGGAATACAGAAAAAGCAGTGCTAATATGGAAGTTTATAGTCTCAAATGCCTACATCAAAAAAGCAGAAAGATCACAAATTAACAATCTAATGTCACATCTCACGGAACTATTTAATAGATAAAGAAGAATAATCCAAACCCATAGCTAACAGAAGGAAAGAAATATCAAATATCACAGCAGAACTAAACAAAATGGACCCTCCCCACAAAACACAAAGGATCAATTAAACAAAAAGTTAGTCCTTTGAAAAGACAAATAAAATTGACAGACCATTAGCTAGATTAACCAGAAATTGACGAAAAGGACTCAAATAAGCTCAATCAGAAATGGAAAAGGAGATAGTACAACTGATACTACATAAATACAAAAAGTCACCCATAAATACCATGAAAACGTCTGTGCATAGAGGATATGGATAAGTTTTTGGAAACACACAGGCTCCCAAGTTTGAATAAATAAGAAATAGTAATTGTGAACATACCAATAATGAGTAGCAAGATTGAAACAGTAATAAAAAAACTCACAACAACAACAAAAAAGCTCCAGAACACACAAATTCACAACCATATTCAACCAAACCTACAAAGAAGAACTGACATTTATCCTACTGAAACTGTTCCATAACATGGAGAAGGAGGGAATCCTCCCTAACTCATTCTATGAATCCAGTTTCACCTTGAGACCAAAGCCAGGAAAGGACACAAGAAAAAAAGAAAACTACAGATCAATATCCCTCATGAACATAGATGCAAATATCCTTAACAAAATACTAGCACACCAAATCCTTCAGAAAATCAAAAAGATAATTCAAAATGATCAAATAGGTAGGTTTCATCTCAGAGAATAAAAGGATAGTTTAACATACCTAATTCACCACATAAACAGAATTAAAAACAAAAACCATATCACCATCTCAATATATACAGAAAAAGCATTTGATAAAATACAGCTTCTCTTGATGACAAAAACCCTCAGAAAACTAGGCACAGAAGGAACATACTCCAAAACAATAAAAGGCATATATGTCAAACCCAAGGCTAACATCATACTAAATGGTGAAAACTTGAAAGCATTACCCTTAAGAACTGGAAGAAGACAAGGGTGCCTACTGTAACTACTTTTATTCAACATAGTACTGGAAGTACTAGCCAGACAATCAGCCAAGAGAAAGAAATAAAGGATATATAAATCAGGAAACAGAGGTCAAATTATCCCTGTTGGCCAATGATATAACCTTATATTTCAAAAACTCTAAAGGCTCCACCCAAAGACTCCTAGAATTGCTAAATAAATTCAGTAAAGTATCAGGTTATCGAATTAATGTACACAAAACATTAGTATTTCTTTATACTAATAAAGCCAAGCTGAGAATCAAATCAAGAACTCCATGCCATTTACAGTGGCTAAAAGGAAAATAAAATACCTAGGAATACATTTAGCCAAGGAGGTAAAAGATCTCTACAAAGAGAACTACAAACCACTGATGAGAGAAATGGTAGATGACAGAAATAAATGGAAAAACATCCCATGCTCATGGATTGGAAGAATCAACATTGTTCAAATGTCCATACTGCCCTAAAGTGATTTACAAATTCAACACACTTCCCATCAAAATATCAATGTCATTTTTCATAGATACAGAAAAAATAATCCTGAACTTCATATGGAACCAAACTAGACCCCAAATAGCCAAAAGAATCTTAAGCAAAAAGAACAAATCTGGAGGCATCACATTTCCTGATTTCAAATTATATTACAAGCCTTTATAGCTGAAAGAGCATGGTACTGGTGTAAAAGTAGATGGATAGACCAATGGAATACAATAGAGAACACAGAAATAAACGCACATAAGCGCAACTAACTGATTTTTGACAAAGCAATCAAAAAAATAAAACCTGAAAAAAAAAAAAACATATACTAGGAGAAGGATAGCCTATTCCATTATTGGTCCTGGGAAAACTGGATGGCCATATGCAGAACAATAAAACTAGATCCCTATCTCTCACCATATACAAAAATTAACTCAAGATAGATAAAGAGATAAATGTAAGATGTGACACCATAAACATTCTAGAAGACGACATAGTAAAAACTCTTCTGGACACTGACCTAGGAAAAGAATTTATGAATAATACTCCAAAAACAAACATAGCAACAACAAAAAATAAATGCATAGGTCTTAAACTGTTTCTGCACAGCAAAGGAAATAATCAACAAATTAAGTAGACAACCCTACAGAATGAGAAAAAAATATTTGCAAACCATACATCCAGCAAAGGGCTAATGTCCACAATCTATAAGGAATTCACATAAATCAGCAAGAATAAAACAAATAACCCTATCTAAAAGTGGCCAAAATACATGAACAAATTCTTTTTCTAAAGAAGATAGACAAATGGACACCAGGAAGAATATGAAAAAAATGCCTAACATCACAAATCATCAGAGAAATGTAAATTAAAACCACAGTGAGATATCCTGTGGATATCTTATTGTGGTTAGAATGGCTACCCCTATCAGAATGGCTATATTAAAAAGTCAAAAAACAATAGATGTTGGTTAGATGCTGTCAAAGGGAACACTTATACATTGTTGGTGGGAATATAAACTAGTACAACCTCTTTGGAAAACGGTATGTTGATTCTGCAAAGAACTAAAAATAGATCTACTATTCAATCTAGCAGTCCCACTACTGAATATCTACCCAAGGGAAAATAAGTCATTTTGTTGAAAAAATAACTGGACCCTAATATTTATCACAGCACAATTCACAATGGCAAAGATATGGAATCAACCTAAGTGCCCATCCTGATGAGTGGATTACACACACACAAACACACACACACACACACACACACACACACACACACACACACCATGAAGTACTACTCAGCCATAAGAAGAAATGAAGTAATGTCTTTTGCAGCAACTGGGATAGAACTGGAGACCATTATCCTAAATAAAGTATCTTAGGAATGGAAAACCAAATACTTCATGTCCTAATGGATAAGTGGGAGCTAAATTAGGGGTATATATGGTAATAAAGTGATATAACAGACACTGGAAACTAAGAAGAGGGGAGGATGGGAAGGAGGTGAGGGATAAAAATCTACCTATCTTGTACAATGTACACTATTCTGGTGACAGGTACAACTGTCACCTGAAAGCCCTGACTTCAGTATTATATAATTCATCCATGTAACAAGCAAAACTTGTACATCCTAAATCTATTGAAATAAAAAAAGAAAAAAAAAATAAAGAAAATATGTAACCATTCGTATGTAGAGGAAATAAATTTCTGCATTCATCAATGTAAACAGTTTAGACAACATTCTAATGAATACATGAATGTATCAATGAAAGCATTGCAGTCTATAAACTTGACCAAATGAGGCATAACAACCTACTACTAACCAAAACCTACTTTTTCAACTAATATAATTCTCCCTCCCTTTCACCCCCTTCCCTTTCTCATCTATTTATCTATCTGTCTGTCTGTCTTCACATTTGGGTCATGATTTCTTATGAAGACAATGAAAAGCCTGATACAGCTTTGTGATCTAACCTTCTAGGTTCTGGCTTTGGTACGACTTAAGACATTGCCATTAGATTCTTTTCTCTCTAAAGGCATACTATGCATTATGATCCTTCCATAGTTGTGTTATAGATGATATTTTCCCATAAGCTCTTCCTTCTTAGATAGTTTGGCTTGAGTCTTTTATCTTGAGCCCTCAAACTTACCGTTTAGCACTGTTTTCTAAAACCTGTTTTTATATGCAGTTTCCTCTTTCTGTTACTTGATTTTTAATTCTTTCAAAAATATTCATTAAAGATAATATATTGAATATAATGATAAAACTGTACTCTCTCACTTACAGTTTTCTAGCTTTCTTAAACCAAACCTCCCAGGATATTTATTTCAATAACAGGTGAATCATCTTGTTCATAAAACTGCAGTATTATTTTTAGGTCTTTGCCTGGTAGCATGAGCATTGAACTTTACAGTTGTATTTGTCTCCCTAGTGAATGATTCACTGCTCAGAGCAGCTGCAAGTCTAAATACAAGAGAAATATGTCTCTCTCTCTCTCTCTTTCCCTCCCTCCTTCCCCACCTCTCTTCCTTTCCCTGTGTATCTCACCTACTTCTCTCTCCTAAATTTGCTCTTTGTGTGTGTACAAAAAGAATAAAAATATTCAATTGTTCCTATATGATACCCCATAATATTTTTAACTTTATTTCTCACTGTCCTAACCAGTTGTTTTGACAACATTCTGAAAAGACAATCACTTGGAGGTTTTTTTTTTTTTTTTTTTTTTTTTTTACAAATCTACAATGAACACAGAGTGTCAGGCATGTATATTTAGATATATAAAGGTAAGGACAATGCCTATTAATATTTTTGTTACAAAAACAAATCTTTAAATCTTTATTTGTTGATAAGACATTTTTGCAGTCTCTTCACAGCACGTGCCTTTTCCTTATAGATGCAACTGTAAAGAATCACCTTCTGTGTTATCCTGTCTAAAGCCTTTGGTAATCATGGATGCTTTCTTCAATGTGATTATTCTCCTGCTGTCCCCTTGTCAATGTACTAACAATCTAGGAGTCTAGAACCACAGGTAAGAAAATAATTATTTAAAGGGCAAAAGAGAAAAAACAAAGAAAAAGCTGACTCTCAGTATGAAAAATCATTTAAAAATATTGATTAAATTTGGTAAAGAATATGTTAACATTTATCTTGTACTTTTTAAACAGTTATTAAATAATAAAATATTTAGTACATAGTAGGCTGTAGGTCACAAATATCAGTGTATTTAATCCCTTTAAAACACTACTTTACATATGGGCAAATTAAGACCAGAAGAAGTTAGGTGATTCACCAAAGACTACAACTAAATAAGTATTAGAGCTAGTATTCAATCCCAGGAAGTCTGGATCCAGAATTTTTTCCCATAAATACTATATTTATTCATACACACATAGTACTTCATTATTTAAAAGTAGGGTTTGTGGTTTGGGCTCCATGAGAGGTGAGTTCACAGGTATAAAATGCATCAATGTATATCAGCACTACCTTTTTTATTATAGAAGAAAAGGTGAAAGCACTATTAGAAAACATAGCTCTAATTTTGTGTCCTTTGATTGATAAGCATCAGATTTTCCATACTGTTACTACTAGAAAAGGCAATCCTTCTAGAATTGTTAAGGTTATTAGACAACAAAGAAAAATAAAGCAATAGTAACCTAAGAATAAAGCACTAAAAATGTAGGCCAAGGAACCAATGAAAGTCAATAAGTTAGTGTCAAAAGAGAAGGATTAAAAAAATGAGACAGAAATAGTCAGGTCAGTACAAACTATTAAAGAAAAATGAGTATGATCAGAACCAGCACTCATATGAGAAAAATAAATACTGGTCTATTACCCTCAATTTATAAACTTCTCATAAAATGACAGGCATTGTGTGGAGGTAGGAAGAATTATAAAGAGAGTGATTGATGTTGCATTCGTCCAAAGAATATTCAGTGGCTAATAATAGGTAAAATATCACTAAAAAGATATAGGTAAAGAAATTAAGAAACATGAAAAAAAAATGGTTTTAAGCCACAGTTTGAGAAATTTAAGAACTATCTGATGCTACATGCCAGATGATTAATGATAAAGGAATTCCTTGTGAGAAACAATTCTCTGTGGGTTTCCCTGGTTTCTGTGTATCTTGTGAGGAACGAATAGCAGCTTTTGTTCTGTCCCTTTTACAAGGATTTTAGTATTGCAAACATCTTTTGAAGATAGTGAGAAGAGCACATTTGTTTACTAAAAAGTATAATAAAGGCAAAGATTAGGCAGGTATGCTAGAAGCACCTTCTAAACATTGAGATTTTCTAAGCTCGGTGTTCCTTACCTGTTACGCAATCCCACTGTATATACAGTATCCACTTGAATCAACTCTACGTTGGCCATGTGGGACTTGGGGGAAGGACAAAGGGACAAGAGTAAAAACATGCTCATGCTGCCTGCTGTGTAATAAATAATAAAGTTCTTTGTCTCTCACCTGGAAATCTCACAACTTCTTCCAACATCCATGATACTGTGGCTGGTCAACTTGTTAGCTTGCAAGCAAGGTAAAACCTCAGGCACTTCACCATCCTTCATAGTTTTGATGACAAGAATGAGATACTGACAGAGACATGATTTTTGGAAGAGGAGAGGTTCAAAGCCCCTTGAAGGTTGGGTTGGGAGTTATGAGAAGACCCTTTGGGATCTTTTAATGAATATTCTTTCCCAAATGGTAGGAAAGGATTTCCCATTGTCCAAGCTGTTAATGAGTGTTGAAAGGCTGAGCAGTGAGAGGGAGGATAGAAACAATTTGCCCCAAATACGTTTTAGTTGTTGGTTGTTGTTTGCTTTCCTCTAGGCACAAGGAGGAGTTCTCCTGACAATAAAGAAGTGAGTCCCACAGCCCCATGCCACAAAAGGCTATCTTTGTGGCTACTGAGTCAAGGGATCCTACAAATTGAATAGTTTCAGGAAATGAGGATGTAGAGCTTCAGATAGACCAAAAACAGAACTCTGGTGAATTAAGCCAGTACATAGCAGACAACTTGAAAACAAGAGTAAATGTGGCTTATATGCTGATGTAGAGCCACTCTGTCTCTCCAGAGCCTTTGATTTCCTCTCTTTTATTGCCCCTGATGTCAGCTGCTTTAAAGAGAAAAATGATTATGAGTAGAGCCAAGATCTGTCTCTAAGAGAGATTAAAGGTCATGAGCATCAAACACAGTATTCTGGGGAACAGCAGAGAGAGGAGGGACTGAAATTGTTATCACTCCCTAGGATATAGGCCCTGAGTCAGGATCCTATCCAAGTCCCTGGAGGGAAGAGGTGTCAGGTACAAGCCTGGCTGAAGGCACTGAGAACTACAGGGCAGAGTCTCCCCAAAGTGCATAGGGCAGAAAGAAAGAAGGACTGCATGCTCTCTGGGTGGTGAGAGATACACAGGAGAGGAAATGGTACTGCTCCTGAAGTGAAAAGCCAAAAAGAGTTTTAAAGGTAAAACAAGAAAGAAAAGGATAAAAAAGAAGACTCCTGCTGCTCCAGCCGCTTGCCACCAGCTGGTTTACCCTCTGTCCAACATCCCTTCCCAGTAGTCCTCCTGGTTGCTAATTGGCTGGGAACTCAGTTTGTGACTTTGAAGGAAAGGTTATCTGAGAAAAGAGTCAAACCTGGGAAAGTAGAGGTGACACCAAATCCTAAATGAAAGTTGTTTGAATCCCAATATCCAGCTGCACTTGTATTCATGCTACCCTTGAAATTGTCGCTATGAAAGCTAAAATATTCTGTTTTCAAAAGCTTTTAGAGTCACATTTTGAAATCTTGGCTGTACAAAATATTTCCTAATTGATACTAGTCACCAACCTGTTTGATAATTTTCATCATGATATCTGCCTTATTTTCTTCCATTGTTCTGATTCCTATACCATTGTGGGCATAATAATGAATAATGGTCCCCCAAAGATGTCCATGTTCTAATCCCTGGAACATGTTTGTTATGCTACATGAAAAAAATTAAGCCTGATAATTAGCTAACTTTGTGGGATCAGTGTAATCTCAGGGGTCTTGAAAAGTGGATGAAGGGAACAGAGAGGAGGTCAGAGTGATGTTAAGTGACAAGGATGAAATCTACTATTGTTGGCTTTGAAGATAGATGAAGGCACCACAAGCCAAGGAGTGCAGGTAGCTTCTAGAAGCCAAAAGAGGGAAGACAAGTTCATAGTCAGAGTCTCCACAGAGGTGTACTTCCAGGCCAAATTCTTGATTTTAGCATGAGGAAATCTGTGTTGGATTTAATACTATAGAACCATAAAATAATAAATCTGTGTTACTTAAGCTGCTAATTTCTGAAAATTTGTAGAAAATTAATACACCCTCCCAAAGTCAGTCCTTGTGGCCATGAATCTATTTGAAGGAGCTTCTTCTTGGCACTGATGATGATATTAATTATGGAGTGACAGTTTCTATGGCACAGTGATTTAGCATTTGTTCCAGAGAAGAATATGAGTTCCTTTGCAGCCTTTCATAGTTTGTCATTGGGCTCTGAAGTAGTTTATTAAATTTCAGTCTATCAGTGATACTCATAGATACTTGTATTTGTTTTGATTTCTATCCCTGATTGCCCTGAACTGTTTATCTTCTATAAACATACTTGACTGGGTTAAAGGGAACCATCAACCATTCTCTAATTCCCTCTTATATCTGGAGAAACCAGATGTTTATGCTGATAGGAAATTATAGAGTACATATACCTGAATTATCATACAAAAGTAAATATAAGAATATGTGTCATTATTTTTAACCAACCACCACATAAAATAATAGCAACTGTCACAGAACAAACCACCTGTTTCTATGTAAAAAGCATCAATAGTACAGAATTTGTTATGTTCTCAATAAATTGTGTATTTAAGAGTGTTTACTTAATAGGTAATAAAATATTAAATAATAATACATTGACTTGTTACATTTCAATGGAATAACTGTATTAAAAGAAAATTTCAGGATACTTTTAGACTTTATTACTGTAAAGTAATAAATAAATTCAGGAAGCCTTCCTGAATCTTTTGGGAATTTCAGTAGAGTCTGTAGGAGATCTGAAACTTCTTTCAGATTTTGAAAGAAAATAGTTTCCAAAGATTAAAATGTGAACATATAAAATTCCATACTATCAGTGTATATTTTGATAAATTAATGTCTATATTTCATTTGTTGAATTTAATAAATCTATATTTTAAAATCTAAATGCAAAGGCTGGCAATGAAATATTCAAGCTTTTATTGTCTCAAATGAAAACACTTACAATATTGTAGTTGATAAGAAGAAATGAAATCTTAGAAACTCACCTTCTGATGGGGAAATTAACCATCCTTAATAAATGCAATTAATCTGAGTCATCTGAGTTTTTTTGTTTGATGTTGATAAGGAGAAAAATAAAATCTCTTCTCATCTCTTCTCTTCACTTGCTTTCTCCTATCTTCTTCTTACTAAGTTTATCTAATTGACCAAGGTTCTTAAAAAAATACTATTCCAACATTTAAGAGTACAAAAACTTTTGTGATATTATGCTACAAGATATAAATGGAATATTTAGAATAGACCAGATTTGAGAATACCCTCTTCAATATACCCATAGGGTAACAAAGCCTTTTTTTGATATTTTTAAATTTTTATTTACTCTAATTAATACATGTTAATTCACTAGCAAGCATGCTTGGTACTGGCACAAGAACAGGGACATTGACCAATGGAACAGAACAGAGAACCCAGATATAAAACCATCCTCATATAGTCAACTAATCTTCAACAAAGCAGACAAAAACATACACTGGGGAAAAGAATCCTTATTCAATAAATGGTGCTGGGAAAACTGGATAGCCACATGTAGAAGACTGAAGCAATACTCACACCTTTCACCTCTCACAAAAATCAACTCATGCTGGGTAACAGATTTGAACAGGTGTGAAACTATTAGAATTCTAGAAGAAAACATTGGAAATACTCTTTTAGACATTGGCCTAGGCAAAGAATTTATGAAGAAGACACCAAAGGCAATCACAGCAGCAACAAAAATAAATAAATGGGACCTTATCAAATTAAAAAGCTTCTGCACAGCCAAAGAAACTGTCAAGAGAGCAAACAGACAACCCACAGAATGGGAGAAAATTTTTGCAAGCTACACATCCGATAAAGGGCTGATAGCTAGAATCTATTTAGAACTCAGGAAAAACAGCAAGAAAAAAATCAAACAAACCTCTCAAAAAATGAGCAAAGGACATGAACAGAAACTTCTCAAAAGAAGACAGAATAATGGCCAACAAACATATGAAAAAATGCTCAATCATCAGGAAAATGCAAATCAAAACCACAATGAAATATCACTTAACTCCAGTGAGAATGGCCTTTAGCAAAAAGTCCCCAAACAATAAATGTTGGCGTGGATGTGGAGAGATAGGAACACTCCTACATTGCTAGTGGGCCTGCAAACTAGTTTACCCTCTGTGGAAAGCAGTATGGAGATACCTTAAAGTGATACAAGTAGATCTACCATTTGATCCACTACTGGGCATCTATCCAAAAGATGAAAAGTCACTTTATGAAAAAGACCCCTGCACTCAAACATTTATACAAGCACAATTCACAATTGCAAAGTTGTAGAAACAACCCAAGTGCCCATCAATTCATGAGTGGATTAATAAAATGTGGTGTATGTATACCATGGAGTACTATTCAGCTTTAAGAAACAATGGTGATATAGCACCTCTTGTATTTTCCTAGATAGAACTGGAATCCATTCTACTAAGTGAAGTATCTCAAGAATGGAAAAACCAGTACCACATGTACTCACAAGCAAATTGGTATTAATGGATCAACACCTAAGTGGACATATAGGAAAAACATTTATCAGGTGTGGGGTGGGTGAGAGAGGGTGGAGGGGATAGGTATATACAAACACAATGAGTGAGATGTGCAACGTTTGGGGAATGGTCATGCTTGAGGCTCCGACTCGAGGGGGGAGTGGGGCATGGGCAATATACGTAACCTTAACATTTGTACCTCCATAATATGCTGAAATAAAAAAAAATGTCTACACATCAGGAATTCTTCTAGGTACACATAAGTCGATTAAGGATATGTCAAAATTTTGGGAAAAAAGCAAAAATATTTGTTCACAGATTTAATAAACAGCTTTTAAAATTTTGAGTAAAGATTGCCTTTAATGTAGAAAATTTGTACACATACCATTATGATAAAGCTCAAGGGAGTTGAAGAATTACCTGATAGTAAATAATTTTATATATTTAAATAAAGCAAATTTACATGTTTGGTTAAATCAATGTTATATATGTAAAACACAGAGAACTGAGCAAACTTGCATGTTATAACCTTGAGAATTTTTGAGTATTTGTTCTTCATCACATTGCAATTTTCTTAAACTGAAAGGACCCTATTTTAAAAGATATTTAATTCAAATATTAAAAGAAAAATATTGATAATTATGATTGAAGTTAAAATTATTTCTTGAATTGTGGTGTGTCCTAGTCATTCCTCTTTATATGTATAGACTTAAGCCTTAAAAATCATTCAGGTGAATTCTTTTTTGAAAACTCTCGACATATTTTATCTTATGTCTAGTTTAATTTTAGGGAATTAGTATGTTGATATTGAATTAAGATTATAATCCTAGTGTAAACAAAATGGCATATTTGACCATTTAATAGAACAAAGAGAATAGATGGAAAAGAAAATGTTCCTATCTTTTTGCCAAAGAACTAGATTTTATATCTTAGGAGAAATGGTTACTCCAATCTCTATGCTAATTCAATACAGGCACCAAGGTAATAAAAAGAATAGAACTATGGGAGCTTTACCTCATTCTGTCTTGAGCAGCGGTTGAACTGATTAACTGAAGCTGAGATGGCCACTATTCACAAATGGAGTTTATTTCTAACTCTCACCCAGATCAGTCCTCATAAAAATGATTTTTAAAAAAAATTATCTCAGCACCTATATATATGACAAAGTTATTTTGGCTTGTGAAGAATGAATATAGCTTCTATTCTGGCAAGATTTCTTAAAAGATGAAAATCAGCGTCATCCTTACAGGAAATAATTCCTAATTTTCTCTGTACTCTTTGAAGAACAGTCACAAATCATATTAAAGTCATCACCCCCACTGGTGATTTCTCAGACTGCCCAGGTTTTTCATCTTGTAGGATTAGAAAAATCAATGAGAAAATTTAATTCAGAATAAGATTGTGAGCACCTTGAACTTGGAAAGAAGCAAATGACACCACAGAACATTGATAGTTTCCATTTGGTAGCAGTTGGCATGGTGGTTAATAAGTTTTTTAAAAAATTATATATATACATATATATATATAGAGAGAGAGATGGCAGGTTAGGAGCTTACATATAGATAGTGCTTAAATAACTTCATACACATTTATTCCTTTAATCTTAGTGCAATAGCAGTTAAACCATAGAAGCACAACTAGAAATAATGAATATCCACTTAACATACAGAGGAAGGTTATGCAGCATAAAGAAAAGATAATTTATCATTGATTCAGACAAATTTGGATTCAGTTGCCCGCTTTGCCACTTGTTAGCTCTCTTACATTAAGGCAAGCCATTTCCCCTTTCTTAACCTCAATTTTAGCATCTGAAAAGTGAAAACTTTAACATTTACTTTATCAGGTTCTTGTGATTTTATGAGGTAACAGATAATGGGTGTCAGGCATATAGAGAACGCTCTTATGCTAGAACCCACGGATTATAAGTTAAAACACCAAAATTCCAATTTTGGCTAAGCTACCTTTTAGCTGTGTTACCTGTATATGTGATAGAAATTCTCTGAACTTTATAATTTCTACCTGAAAATTGCAGGTAATTATATCTGTTTTATCTTTTTAATAGCTCTGTTTTTAGATCAAGTGAGATAAATAATGGAAATTTATAAAACGGAATAAAAGACTATTTTTATAATAACATTTATCATGACAGAAAAGTGGTCTATAGAGATCCCTTTACTTTCCAAGGACCCAGTAAACTTTTTAGAAAAATAGTCCATGTACAAAAAGCAACAAAAATCTTCATAAAATCTAATATTTATGTGTTTTTCTTCATTTTTAAACAATGTTTAATGTTAGTTTTTATTATGTTCATTGAAGTTAACTATCTTTACTTGGGTCAGTAACTTCATAAAAGAGGGATTAGAAGTAAAGGTGCTTTGACAATGTCTGTCTTGGAATCTTATATTCTGTGTTAAAAATCTTAGACCTAAAGGGAGCAATTATAGTAACAATAGGGTTTCACACTGTGAACAAAATAACTTTTAAATACAGTGTCTTATTGTCCAGTCATATCATTGTGAAGGCTTACAGCTTTATACTTTGAATTTAAAAGCAAAGTTATATACTCTTTTTTTCCATGTTAACTGTGATACAAAAGTACAGTCATGCATTGCTTAATGCATTCTGAGAAACGCATCCTTAGGCAACTTTGTCATTTTGCCAACATCATTGACTGTACCTACACCATCATTAAGGGTATACCCTACTACACACCTAGGCTATATGGCAAAGTCTATTGCTCCTAGGCTACAAACCTGTACAGCATGTTACTGTACTGAATACTGTATTTGTATATCAAAATGCATTTAAACATGGAAAAGATACGGTAGATATATTATATGTATTATAAAAATACAGTAAATATAGTATTATCATCTTATGAAACCTCCATCATATATGTGGTCCATTGTTGACTGAAATGTTATGTCCTATACCTTATACAGAAGTGCATAGCACTCTACCGTGAGGTATCAAAATTCCTAGATGTTTTTCAACAATTATATGCTTCTTTATCTGACTCTTTAATCAAGTATGTAAAGCTGATAATAGTTATTATTTCACAGTATTACGAGGTAGCTTCAGAAGGTGTATTGAAATTGGTAGGATTCTTGAACACAATACAAGTTTGTTGGCATTGAGCCAAGAGCTAAAAATGCTATTTTAAAAAAAAGTTATTCAAAGTTATAATACATTTTTACTTATTTCAGGATTATTTCAAACTCACAGAAAGGAAATGATGTTATCCAGTAGAAATTCTTTCTTAATGAATGTGGAAGGAGGAAGTTCTCTATATGTTTCAATAAAATAATTAAAATAAATATTTAAAAAGCAACTGAAGTTAAACAAGTTTTGATAAATTTATTTACAAGAAAACTGATATGTAGTTCATGCTTAATTGCTTGTGCTAGTGTTTGTTGATGTGTTATGAGTATCACAACAGGTGGAATCATTCACTTATCCATGCACAAATGTATATTGAACACCTGTTCTGTATTAGTTAGTTTCTAGTCCCTGGGGTTACATAAGGAAAGAAAATATAAAAAATTACAACTCTCACAAAGATTACATTCTACAAGTGAGGGAAGAGAAAAGAAAATGTATTTATGTTGGGTGTTGATATATGCTACAGACAAAAATAAAGTAAGGTAGATGGGGAAAGCTAGTGGTAGGAATACAGGATGTGGTAGTCCAAAATTATATTGGTTTTAACTTTGAAGCAGAATTAGAACCACACACTAACCAGAGCCACAGACTGGAGAAGAAAGAAAACAAAACCATATGTCATATAACCTCATTAGAAATTCCTGAATTTGCCAATAATTGGTTGTATAATCTTAGACATCCTCAAAAAGTACTAAGTAGAATGCCAAAAACAGCAAAAAATTATTTGTTGAAAATGTATTGTGTACCAGGTACCAGATGTAGCATTTTGTACATATTATTGTTTTTATGTTGTAAGACATTTTTAGGTATATTTTATGTTTCCCATTTTGGAAATTGTGGTGGGATTAAACATAGCTACATATACTTGCAGTTCCTGTCATCAGGAAATAGAACCTATTTCCCCACACCTTGAATCTGGTCCAGCCTTGTGGGTTGCTTCTATCAATAGAGGTGGCAGAGGTAACACTGTGTGAGTTTCAGAGCTTGGACCACAACAGGACTCCAGCTTCTGACTTTGCATTTTGTGGAATGTCGCCCTTAGATTGCCATGCAGTAAGGAAACTTGAGATGAAAACACTTGCAAAAAAATTCCAGACAACTAAGTTGTTCCGACTGAGCTCAGAGCCAGGAATCAGTTAGTTACCTGAGCGAACTCAGGTGAAATTGGCAGAATAAGTTCCCAGGCACCTTGTAGAATTCTAATAAATCATACATCTATGTTGTTTTATGCCTCTAGTTGTTGGGCAGGTTGTTATGTTCTAATAGGTAACTATGATATTGATGAACGAACAAGCTGGCAGTGTTCAGAAGATAAGGGGAGAGCCAGGGTCGCATGTCAGGTCTGTCAGAACACAACCACTAAACTTTGTGTCATTATAGCAGCACAATTCATAATTGCAAAGCTGTGGAAATAGCCCAAGTGCCCATCAATCCAAGAATGGATTAATAAAATGTGGTATATGTATACCATGGAGTACTTACTATTCAGCTCTAAGAGACAACAGTGATATAGCACATCTTATATTTTCCTAGTTAGAGCTGGAACCCATACTACTAAGTGAAATATCCCAAGAATGGAAAAACAAGCACCACATATACTCACCAGCAAACTGGCATTAACTGAGCAGCACCTAAGTGGACACATAGGTACTACAGTAATAGGGTATTGGGCAGGTAGGAGTGGGGAGGCGGGCAGGTATATACATACGTAATGAGTGAGATGTGCACCATCTGGGGGATGGTCATGCTGGAAACTCAGACTTGTGGGGGGAGGGTGGGAAAGGGCATTTATTGAAACCTTAACATCTATACCCCCATAATATGCTGAAATAAAAAAAATTAATTTTCCTGAAAATCAATTTGTCATGCAAAAAAAATGGTGTTAAAAAACATAATCCCTAAATTTCTACCTAGCTCAAAATTTCTTTTTTTGATTTTCAAAACTCTTTCTTTTTAGTCTTCATATTTTGAGCTATCTACAATCCAACTGGAGTTCTTCATGTATATACTAAGATAGGGATCGAGCTTTCTTTCTTTCTTATTTATTTAAAAATATTAAGAGGATGCAAATGGTTTTGTTACATAGATAGCTTATACAGTGCTTAAATTAAGGCTTTTAGTGTGCCTATCACCATATTAGTGTTTATTGTACCTGACAGGTAAGTTTTTATCCCCTAACTCCCCTCTTCCACCCCTCCCTTCTTGGTTTCCAATGTTTTTATATCTCTTTGGGCTCCTGTGAACCCATCATTCAGTTTCCAATTATTAGTGAGAGCATGTGTTTGTTTTCCCACTCCTGAGGTACTTCACTTAGGATAATGCTCTCCACTTCCAACCAAGTTGCTGCAAAAGACATTATTTCATTCCTTTTTATGGCTGAGTAGTACTCCATTGTGTGTTTGTACACCCACACACCCTATTTTCTTTAGCTACTTATAAATTTGATGGCACTTAGGTTGATTCCACATCTATTTCAAAATTTCTATAATCCTGTGAGACTCTGATCATTTAGGTATATTCCTTGCTGAATATTATTTAGTTATCCCACACCATCCTAGAAATGCCCAGGACGAAACATGCTAATATCACTAACTCATGACAATGTAACCTAAAATAAATTACTCTTTGTCTTTTTCCAGATATGTAAAAAAAAAAAAAAAAGTGTGGGGGCGTAATTATAATAGCCACTTGGTAAAGTTGTGAGGAAGAGATGAAATAAGGAAAATAAAATGCCTTTAATATAGTGAGTAGTACATGCACCTAATTTTAAGTTTATTTATATTTAATAATATATATATATTAAGCAATTTTGTCCAAAGTAATATGCTTTTATGATTCCAGGGCTTATGTGGATTAAAGATAGTCACAAATTCTTTGCTTATCTTCCCACAAGAATCAAGATCTATGTTTTCTCTCTTAGAATATCTTGAAGTTCTGAGCCACCATGAAAAAATCCAACTGTTCCGTGACTGCCAATCTGAGGGAAAGCAAGGTAGCCACATGGACAGGAAACATAGAAAGAGAAGTAACCAATCCTACCTTTTAGTTCAGTCATCTAAGTCTAAGTAAAAGAAGGTGAAAGAAGCTTTCTGGTGACTCCAGCCTTGGCTGTCATCTAACTGAAACTATATGAGGGATTCCAAATGACACCCACCTACTTCAGCCCATCAATCCCTCAAGTCATTGGAGATAATAACACGTTGTTATTTTAAGCAGTTAAGTTTTATGGCAGTTTATTAGATAGAAATAGGTGACCAGAAGATATATGGTTCCATATACAAGAAAGCCTAAATTTAAAAAATTTCTGTCTAGGTTGATAACTTCATGGCTACTTGCAATATGTCCTCTCTGCCCATCTTCTCTCCCCACCCCAGATATTTTATATATGTATATATATATATATATATATATATACACACACACATATATATACATATATATATACACACACACTCATACATATATCTTTATCCATATATCTATACCTACATATATATCTATACATGCACATGTATAAATAGAATGGTTCTTAGATTGTAAAGATAAGATATGGATCTAAAGTGAAAAGTAGATTGTAAAATGGAAAATCAAATAACTAAAATAACAACAAATATAAATTTGATTGACTCTCAATTTTACTGTGATAGCACCACAAATCAAAAAAGAAAAAATAAAATATTGTAAATTTCTCGTTATTAAAATAGAAGAAAACACACTAACTGTTCAAGATATTCATAATTTTCTTAGGATCAAGGGGAAATTTTATTTTGATGGTGGATTCTACAAAGGTCACTAGTCAACATAAAAACAGAGTCCCTGACACTGGTAACCGGTAACTATTCATAATTAGTTTTTATAGCACAACTGGAAATCATAAAAGAAAATATTAAATGTAAATTCAGAAATAGAATTTAAAAATAGAAATGTGGAAAATGTTTTTCAAACCATCTACAAAGTGTTAATCTCCTTAATGTTTGAAGAGTTCTTATAAATTAATTACAAAATGGGATACTGATCTGAGCAGGCAATTCATAAATAAATAAATGAAACATCTTTAAAATTTAAGAAAATATGTACAACCTACTATTGCATTAGAGAATGCAAATTAAAATAAAAAAATGACACATTATTTTTCAAATCTCTGGCAAAGATGAAATACTTCATGGTGAAGGAGGATATGAAGGAAAAGTCTCTTTCCTATCATTGTTGATGTGAGTTTCCATGGCTCATTGAAAAGCAATTCTGAAATATCTAGCACATCTACCTATAGGACTTTATCCTTAGCTGGACAAAGCAATGTACAAATCAGTATGAATTTTATTTTTTCATTTGTGTAAAAGAGAAGCACAAGGTTAGCTGTGTACATGTTCACATATTAATACATGCATAGTCAAATGCATGCACATGGAATATTTTTAGAAGAAATCATGAGAAACCATTAAAATAATATATCTGAAAATACAATAGAAATATTAGAATAAGATGATTCATTTTTATATGACTTTTTTTTATTTGATGATTTTATACCTCATGTCATTATTTTCTTACTGAAAAAAATGGGAAAAAGGCAGAATAATGTCCAAATGACTTTAAAGAAACTACCGAATGTGATCTAAGACTGCAGTAATTTGGTGGCTGAATTTTATGCGGCACGTGACAGTGATTATAAATCACATTCCAGACAGCCCTAGAACCCCCCACAGTTACCTAGTCCCACTGTGGAGTCAGGACTATGCTCAATATTGCCCACCCTCAGCAGCTTCAGTCAAACCATACCACTTTTATCTATTTTACAAATTGAGGCTACACAAAATATTTTGTTTAAATGGAAAAAAATTCACTGGTAGAGAAATTTGAAAATTCCTGACATAGGAGGACAGATTAATAACATATCCCCTAGCTGTCAACTGTGATACATGACAACAGTTGGATAGTTCAATTTTAACCTCCATCATTTCATAACAGATGAAGAGCTCTTCATGGTATGTGACAACTGTATATATTTAACAGTAAAGTCTCCTACACCTAAACCATCTTGTTTGAATATATTTTGACTATGGATCAATACCTAGGAAAAACATTGGCACTTCATGAACCACATTTCCAAACAGCAAAAGTACAAAAGCAAAAACACATGTTTCCATTTAATTCTGTAAAGTCTTCTGGGTTTGAGAAAACAGTTAGTAGTTATTTCACATCAGCCTGCCATACATTGATCAAGGAACCAATTGATGGAAGCTGTAAGTTCACAGAACACACTTTGATATTTTCATTATAAGGAGAGCTTTCAGCTTTTGTGTTTTGGCTTAGTTTCTAATGTCTGTGCTTGGATCATTAAATTCCTTTTCTAATTGCAACTAAATATGTCTTCTACCTCACTTCACCTCTGGCTATTATTTAAAATGCATTTGGATCCAATATTTTATTGTAGAATGAACAGTCGGTTTGCTTATATGTGTCAGACACATTACTGTGTCTGCTTCCCCTTCAAATTCAGAAAAAAAAGTGCACTGTGCCATAGATAGCTGTTGCTGACACTTGTTTCTTCCTATCTTCTACCACTAAGGCAGAAAAATTTTCCCCTGATGCTCGTGTAGATACCACTTCTCAAATATCAGTCTCTTCTGCCAGGCCTAATTCCTATAAATTGTGATGTCTTTCCCATTATATTTAAACATTATTTTTAGTTAGGATGGCCTACTGGGTTCTCCATTGGATTCCACTCAGACGTATAATAACTCCTAGGAGCTGGCCTCTTTCTGATAGCTGAACTTTTCTGGACTTAATTTTCATCCACCTTGCTCTCTCTCTCTGAACATTTTTAACTTACCAGGGAACTTTCCTATCCCCAGGGTAACTGATAGCTTCATTGTTCCATGCTTGTTGACATCCCAGATAAGACTTTACTCTCCATCTATCTAGATGGATGTGTTTCACAGAATTTTCAAATAAAATTAAAAGAGTTTTAAGATTCTGTTGGCTTAACAATGAGAAGAAATGGTTTAAATCATGAATGTTATTCTATGTGTACAATTACAGAGACTCTTTGTTTTAGAAACTGACTAGATATTAATGAGGAACTTAGCATTGGATATCAAAAATCATACCTCCAGACCACAGTTTTATTAAAAAGTTAAAGAAATGAGGAAGAGACATCTCCACATATACCATAGTACATGTAATTTTTATAGTATTATAATATCAATCTGTTCCTAGACTAAATTTAACCAATATATTGGATAGAGCAATAAAATGTAGTTTGTGAGACTTTATTAAACTTTAATGTCTCCCCATTACTTTGAACCATTGAAAATTTGAAAGCCATATTTTGGTGATTTTTGGAGAAAAAATAATCTAATCATATATTATCCGAGATGAATTCCCACTCTGAGAAAATACCTAGATGAATTAAGAAGGCCATGACTTTTTTTATAATTGTGTTAGTAAAATTGCATATGAATACTCAAACAATATAATGAAGAGTAGTATGAAAGAGAAATGAACTCCCAATGATTAATCAATCTTTTTCAGAGTCAAAAGCTGACATTTCAGTTTCCCTGAGGGAGAGTTTAGAGAAAGTGGATGGGGTGAGGAGAGTCTAAGACATGTCAGAATTTTTTCTGAGAAGAAGGAAAAAGAAGTGAAGGCCTGTCAGTTGAGATGGGGAAATAGAGGTGACATAGAAAATATCCTAGCAAACCAATTCCTTTAGACAAGCCAGCAAACGCTACAGTTATACTTTATTTTACAAGATAACTCATCCTCAAGACTCTAATAGTGTTGTGAAATTCTAAATCATATCTCTGCTACAGTCAATTTTACCCTGTAATCTTTTCTATTACTAATTTGCAACTATTAACATATTACTCCTTTAAGAGATTAAAAGATGGTCAATAAAATAAAACCCAAATGGAATGGTAAGGAAGACAATTATGAGTAAAGTTAAAAATAGAGATATGTGGGAACCTTACAGAAAGTCTACTGAATCCTTACATATCTCATAAAAACTAGATTTCTCAATGTCTCTGCACTGCTAGAGTGACAATTACGGCATCGTGGAAAGCTGCCTTATCTTTCTAATGTTCATTAGAGGAACATCAGGTTATCTACAGAAACCTCTTAAATAATGAACTCTAATTTTCAGCCTCTCTCATTCATATCAATAAGCCAACATTTGAAACACTAAAGTCCTATCTCTGAAGTCCTGGGAGAAACATTCCATACCAAAAAAATATAATATGTTTTAAAAATTTTAACAATAAACATACAAAATGCCTTTGGTAATATCTTGCAGAGTGTTGAATAAATTCTAAATCTTGCTTTAGTAGTCAAATTTGAAATATTAAATTGTCTTAATAAGATTTTTATCTTAGAATATTTTTAGGTTTAGAATATTTAGGTTTAGAATATTTTTAGGTTTAGAATATTTTATAATATTTTTACAGAAAAATTGGGGGCAGATTATGACGAGTTTTTAGCTACTCCATATAAGTTGTTATGACAGGCACATCTCAGAGATATGAGGGCTGTCCGGGAAGTATAACATGTTCTTGTTATATTAACAATGGCTGGATACTTTCCGGACTGCCTTAGTATTGAGGGTTTAGGTCTGGAATACTACAAAAAAGCTAATATCAAAATAAAGCGAGTAACAATTTTTCTTTTTTGGTTTCCCAGGGCATAGAAAAGTTATGTTTATACTCTACTGTAGTCTAGTAAGTATGCAATAGCATACTAAGGGAGCACATGTTACAAAAATGGCACTGATAGATTTTCTGGATTTGGGGTTGCCACAAACCTTCAATTTGTAAAAAACACAATATCTGCAAAACAAAACAATGCAAAGTGCAATAAAATAAGGCACACCTATATTAACATTTTACATTATTATGGTGTATTTGTTATCACTAATGAACCAACATTGATCTTCCACTATTCTTAAAGTTCCCATTTTATTCAAATTTTCTTAGTTTATACCTAATATGTTTCTTCTCTTTTTCTGTTCTAACTTTTCCTCCCAAATTCGACAGTATATTTAGTCTTCATATCTCCTTAGGCTCCTCTTCAAGCCTTTACAATCAATTTTGGAGAAAATAAATTTTGATTTATGTCAGCCAAGATAAAGTCATCATATTGCTATTTACATAGGAATTAATATTCATGGAAAATGTTCATATATTTCACTACAGGTAAACAGAATGTTTTAGTTGCTAATATAAAATAAAACAAATTGAGTTAGAAAGTTGGTAAAATAAATAAAATTTATTTAGAAATAATTTTTAGACTTTTTCATAGTAAAATTTGTAGAAGACATGCAAATTAATATATATGAATGATAAAAACTAAAACAAAATATTTATTGAGCTCTTCATCAAGTGAGATATATTCTAGTACTCTTTATATATTTGCTTATTTACTCCCCTCAACAATTAAAATTATTTTTTTTACTTTTATTTAGAGGCTTCATAGAATATAGCAAAACATAAATGTAAGAGATCAAGTTTGTGTGTGTATATGAGTTCTTGTTTTTACTGAATTTTAGCTTTTAAAAAAAATGCAATGTTAGGGGACCTATTTAGTTCAGAGATCATCTTGTCCAGTGGTTCTTACCATGATCTGCATATTAGAATCATCTGTGGATTTAAATATAAGACCAATATAGCACTGGTGGTTGTCAAATTTAAGCATAAATCAGAATCACAGAGAGAGTTTTTAAGAACACTGATTTGTAGGCCTTACTTTCAGGGTTTCTAATTCAGTAAATATGGGGTAGATCCCAATAATTTGAATTTTAAACAAATGCCCTGGTAATGACATTTCTCCGGTCACCATACTCTAGAACTACTGACTTAGAGTATTAAATCAAAATCTCTAGAACTTGTAGAATTGGAGACTGAGCAAAATTTGTTGTTGTTATTATTTGATAGAATTTTGCAACCATATAAAACTGTAGAAAGAATCACCCCAATGTATCAATCAACCAGACCCAACAATTATGACATCATTTTGTTTTATATTATTATTATTTTTGTTTCCTTTGGTCCCACTTTTCTTACCTTCCTTTCCTTTTTCCCTACTTATTTTTCCTTCTGTTTCCCTTCATACCTTCATATTTGGTTCTGTTCTTTTTTTCTTTCTGGCGTCTATTTGATGTGATTTCCCTCATAAAGACTTTATATGAATTTCCAAGTGATGAGACTTTTAAAAAAAGTAAAAAAACAAACAAAAAACTAGCTGTTAATAGAACATCCAATTAAAGTGCTCTCTGCCTGAGATTTCAGTGTATAGCTAGGACTGGAAACCTTCAACTCTAGTCCAACCTTCTTATTTTACATTGTGTGGGAAAAACTCAAAGAGACTTATTTGGGGCCATTGAGAATATTGGTTGGAGGGCTGGAAATAGATGTTTTCTCTTCTAACCCTCATCTTTTTAAGTGCATTTTCTGGTAGAAAGTAAAAGTCAAAACACTTTAAGGAGAAAGAAAATTAAATTGTGTGATGTGATTAAAGAAATGATGGTAAGCAAAATGCTAAGTATGTTACATTCACATTGTGTTTGGATGCATTTTAAAATCAACAAATAAATTTCTTCATAGATGTGCTCATTTGTGAATATCTTGTGTTATACTGGAAAGTTGATATACAATCAGAACACTTGGCTTTGGTTTCTAGCTCAATCATATACTTGCTGTGAGTTCTAAGTCCTAGAACAAATTACTTCTTTAAGTTTTAGTTAGTTAAACTAGGCAATGTGAATAACAATATTTAACTAAGAAAATACATGTAAAAGTCCTTTATAAAACAATAGCAATAAAAAAGTAGAAATTTAAAAAGGATAATCAAAGGGATTGTTTCAGTTTTCTTATTTGGTCATGCTTTGCTTTAGGGATTACAAATGAATGTATTGTATTCTAAATGGAAATATTATATTTCTTTTAAGGGTCTGTATATATGTGAGAGAGAGTGTGCGTGTTTTAACATGCATATTCCTGTGGGTGCAAATTTTAAAAAATTCAAAATTTGTTTTAAGGTCTTGTTATATCTGGCTAAAGCTATACTATTAAAATTTACAGTTACTGATATTTAAATCTGTTATTCAGACTATGATGCAATTTTCCTAATTTTTTATTTATAGTTCATTATTTATTGTGTGAATCAGTTCATCCCTTCCTAGTTTACTGAAATTTACTGATTATAATTGTAAAATTTCAAATTAAAAATAGGATAAAAGCTCATATTAATGCCCCTCCAAAAGATAAATAGAATGCATTAACATGTTTGATCTTAATTTTCTTAAACTTGCTCAAATTGCATATTTCTGTAATTTTAAGGATACAGACTTGGAGTTTTCTGTAGCCTGTATGATTTGTAATGGGAACAACTTCAAATAGGTAAGCAAGTTTGGAAAATTTTCAATTCACAGTTAGCCTATAAAGTCCAGCTTCCTTGTATTATTTCACATTGTTAAATAAATGCACAAATAAATTGCACCTACACCTGGTACAAAGAAAACTATCTTCTCTTTATATGTCTAAACTAAATTTAGGTTCACTATCCTGCTATGCCACCAAAAAAAAAAAAAATCACAAAAACAAACCTTCAATCCATCACGGCATAGAAAATATAATGTGAAATTAGAAAAAAGATTTAAATTCAATCTAAATTCTACCCAAAGAACAACATATGCCTGCCAAAACTAATCTCACAGATGCTAGATAAGCTAGCATGATAATAAAATTTTATATAAAAAATGTATTTTATAATAGTGTTATGTGAATTCATGAGATTAAAAAAATAAAACTCTGAAGAAATATGTATCAATGTCTTTGGTACTTAGCAAAATTCATTTATTGTTTTCTGGAAAGCTGCTTTCTTTTTCAGGTGAAATGTGTTCTAATATCAGTAGAATTAAAGTCAGTATTGAGGTCTCTCCCTATCATTCATTCCAACACTTTAGAAATACCACTTTGTTGCTTTATTAACCTTGTAGAGGAGAGAAAAGATGGCAGTGTAGGTTATTCTAGGGAAATAAAATAAAGGGCAGGCTTTTGATGTTAGATGTGTATTTTCTCTATAAACTAAATTTTATACCAGTCTGTCAATGCTCACATCATCCCAAATACATCCGGGTAGACTTTTATCATAGTTCAAAGTTTTTTTAGTACTAGTTTGACCTAAAATATAGCTTAAATGGTGTCTTCAAGGTTTACATCAAAGTAACACCAGATAGGTTGTCATACTTCAGAGTCCCTAAAATTGAGTTGTAGTCAGAGAGGACTGCCAATAGAAGAGCCATAAGAGCCATATTAGAAAAATTAGAATGACACAGGTAAGGAAAGCAAACTTTGATTTCAAATATGAGCTACTATTCAAAATCACAAGGTTGGACACTCTGATTTGCAGGTTCAGATTTCCAGAGACATTTCTTACTTGGTCAGCTTTGTACCCAGGTGAAAATCTTCAGTGATCTGTGTAATAATGGTTGGTAAATTAAAGTGAAATATAGTAACAAACTTACCTAACGGCTGGAAAAGTCTTTATTTGATCACTTCTGAACAGCAATCCATGGAGCTTTCCCTAATATAATATTTTATCTTTTTAGAGACAGGCTATCGCTCACTGTAATGAATTCCTGGGCTCAAGTGATCTTGCCTCTGTCTCCTGAGTAGGTAGGACTAAAGGTGCACTTCCCCATATCCAGCTGATTTTTTAACTTTTTAAATAGAAATAGTCTTGCTGTGTTGTTTAGGCTAGTCTCAAATTCCTGGCCTCAAGTGATCCTCTTCCCTCAGCCTCCCAAAGAGCTGGGGTCACAGACGTGAGCTCTCATCTGGTCTAATGTAGTATTAGAGAAAGATTGAGGTATGTTTCACCCAAAAGCAACACAATGTATTTCTATAAGTAATTGAATCCGTCTGATACTGACAGTATGTCACACTGTGTAAGTAACCTAAGAAATGGGAAGTTCCAGTATTGTGTTCAATTGGACATGTTGAAAAAAATCATTTTTGCTCTTGACATGGCATTATTCTCTTTTCAAACGTAATTACTTAGTCAGTGGATGTCTCTCTTCTGTAAAACATTCATTTTAGGTGTTATGTGCAAGCCATTCCTTTATCACACTGTTTTGTTCATTTGCTACTTTGGCAATCTACCTCCTTTTCACAGCAAGTTCTTTAAGTAGAAGAAAAAAAAGGGGCTACTTTATTTTACTCGTTTCATTTCCCAGGCTCTTCTCTACATGGCTTTTCAAATTTGAGGCCCAGTGACTGAAGCAAGGATGTATGATAATGAAGTAATTAATATTCCAAAAGGATTTGTGGGGACTAATGTTATTTCCTTTTCTAATACTCCCAATAATGAAACAAACATTTTTATTTGTTGATGTGAAATGTAGTAGGTCTACACACTACAGTAGATACACTATGAAACAGTCTTCTCATTCTCACCTTATCCAATGATCTCCTTTTTGTTTTTTGGATGTCAAGAATTTCATCTATTCTAAACCTAATATGTTACAAAAAACACCTTAATGTTTCATTTTTATGTTGTAATACTTGAAGATTGAGTGACTGGAGCTCAGCACGGAAACCCTTTAGCCTTTTAAACTACAAATAAAATTGTAAGACTCCAACCAACTGAACAGACCCCTCTTGGCCAAGGGGACCCCAGAGAAACCTTAAAACTGAGGTGCTGATCATGACAGGACCAGAGATCAGACATAGCGCATTATACCTCCTCCTTTTTGAGGTTCAGACACAACAATTGACCAGCATTAGTATTAAAATAGAGATCACAAGACTGACAGAATGGACTCTGCCTGGCCATAAAATACTAAATTAAAAACAGGACCTAAGACCATGCCTGACAAGGGTTGAGTCATGCACCCCTTATATTAATACTTCAAGAATAAACTAGGTTCTAACTGCCACAAGGGTTTTTTTTTTTTCTTTTACTCCAGTATCTAAATAAGCACTGGCCTTGTGATAAGCATTAATAAAACAGTTTTCACCTTCACCACCAGATTCTGACCCCCTACCTCCTGTTCCACAAGCCATAACTACAGCTTTCATGGGACAAGAGACTGATTTCAGTAACTTTCTCCTGAGATTAAGGCCACCGAGCATGGACTGGTTCTGGCTGGTTTTATAGAGGCTGTCACTTGGGCATCTGTATGTCCCCCAAAACCCTTTAACATATGGGGCCTGAGTGTAACATATTTAAATGTTAAGTCTCTGCCCCAAATTGAACATGGGTCTTATATAACACGCATGTTTGTTCAATACACATGAGTTAGGACCAACTTCATGAATGTTCATAGCTCTTCCGGTAACCTGTTGAATATGTCAACTTGGCCAACCTATTCAGTTTAAATTATTCTCTTACCACTCCCTCCCTCAAAATGCTTTTATCTGATATTTGCCAGAAGCTATGCTTCCCAGCCTGCCAGAATGGCCACTTTGCAGGCTATAACCCTTTATAAGAAATAAAGTTTTCCTTTCCAAATGTATAGATTGTATGATTTTTAAGTTAACACCTTCTGGACGAACCCAAGAGAGGCAACAGCATAAATAGACGTGAGAAAGACTTAAAGTATTTAATTTCATCACTTCTCTAGAGGAAGGTCCAGCAAATGCTGGGTTAGGTCAACAAACAGTACAAACAGTGTTAAGTTCTCCGTGGATGATGCATTTGTCACATCATATTGCTAGGTGGAAGGCCCCTTTCATGAAAATTCTCTCCTCCCTTCTCCCTTCCCCCCCATAACCTTTAAGCGATAAAACATAATGATGCTAAGCAAACAAATTTGTAAATGTGTAAGTGTACTTTACCAATTCAGAGACACAGACTCAGTCATAACAGTACCCTTTCCCTTTCCAGTTTTATTTCCCTTTATCACACTTTTCACCATCTGGTATATTATATGCTTGGCTCACTTAATTGTTTACTGTCTGTCTCACCACAATAAAATGTACCTCGCCAACTAAGGGTTTTTAATATGTCTCTTCATTGCTATAGCTCAGGGCCTGAGACAGTGGTAGATACATAGTGGGTTCTCAAAAAATATTTTCTCAATGAATAAAATAATAGATATATCAATCAGATAAAAATATACACTGTTGCAGGATAAGAAAAATGAAAAGAGTATTCATGTTCTATAAGATGACACACACAAAGTGAAAAATGTATAGAATAACTATTGCATCTAAATGTAATTTAATAAGTCATCTATATGGCATGATTACTCATCTTGTGGAAAAAAATCAGGTTACTAGAATAAAACAATGTTAAGTTTTAAAGTATATGGAAGTACAAAGTCTATTTTTCAGAAAGACTTGATTTGTTTAAAAACATTACACATATAATAGAAAAAGTATAAATCAATATTATATATACTTCATTAAAGGATTTATATCTCTCCCTAGAAGTAAATCCTTTGGATTTTAACTGACAGCAAATACAAAGAACCAAATTTGAAAAAAAAATTCTCATAAAATTTCAAATATTTTAATTTCTACATTGGAAAAATTTATGCTATGGGAAATATAAAAACTCAGCACACCAAATCTTTGAATTCTAAAAAAAAAGTGTATTTTTTACCCAGCAAATAGAAACATTTTATAATTAACAGAAAATATACCTATTTTTTATAATGACCAGAAAATAAAGTATGTGACTACTAACACCAAACACTCTGTGCATGAAAAATTTTACTTCAAGCACTACAAGGTGAAGAATCAGAGGGACAAAAGCTTTTGAGTCCATGGACTATCATAAATCTTAGGTTCCTCACTTCACCATGCATGCTTGATTTAGTAGAAATGGATTGAGGCTGCCTGAAGAAGATCTGATATATGAGAGGGGTCTCTTGTGCTATTCAAGGAGAAAAGCAAAATCATAAAATTGATTCTCCATCATATTGGTGGAAATAAAAGGTTTTAAGGAAAATCCTTTAGTTCAAGTAGATTTTTCTTATGAGAAAAATTCATTGTTTGGTTCTATGTAATATATAATTCCACAAACACATTCAGAATCAGACCCCAAGTATTATTATTTAGGCATTTGATTTTCTAATCCTTACTTAGTATCACTCTTCTAGTACTTTTCAACATGAGATCTCCTAAATTAGTGATGGGAATTTGCAAGTGGTTATTTAGTAATGTTTGGGTTTCATTTCTTAGCAATCTATGTGTGGCAGTCTTAAAAACTTCAACAAATATTTTTGGTCTGCTTACTACTTGCACACTTCATCCTGCTTCCAAATAACTATAAGATTATTCCTCTGATCATCTTGTGGTTGGGTGAGAACATATGATTAGTTCTGGATAATGAGTTGAGACATAAGCCACTTTCAGGCCATAGTTTTTAATTGCTGGGGAAGGGATCCTCCTGAAGTTTCCTTTTCTCCAGCATGATGAATGGAAACTATTTTGATGTAGGCTGATGGATTACACTGACCAGGAACTTCCCATTCAAACCCCTGCCACCAAAATGTGATAGACAAGTTACATGAGTGAAAATTAAACTGTTACTTTAAGCCATAAAAGTCTGTGGTGCTGTTTGTTATACCACAAAACCTAGCATGTACACTAACATAGTGTTTCCTAACATTTACACTATATGTACAATAAAATGAACACAGTTGATCCTCATTGTTCCTGGATTCTGAATTCACCTACTCACTAAAATTTATTGTAACCCTGGAAACAATATTCTTGATGTGTTCATGGTCATTCCTGAACATGTGCAGAGCAGCTAACAATTTGAGAAATCTGACATGCACATTCCCAGCTGACGTCAGAAAAGGCCCTTACACTGTCAAAAGTGTCCTTTTGTACCTGATACATAAATTTTGCACCTCATCTCCTCCCAGTCTACCCCCTTCCTGGCTCCCAGTGACCTTTACATCTCTTGTGTCCGTGCCATGTGTGTTATTGTTTACCTTCAAATTATCAGGAACTACATGTGGTGTTTGTTCTTCCATTCCTGAGATACTTCACTGAGGATAATAATGGTCTCCAGTTCCATTAAAGTTACCACAAAACACATTATTTCATTCCTTTTAAGTCTAAGTAGTATTCCACACAAAATTTTCTTAATCCACTCATGAATTGATGGACACTTAGGTTGATTCCACATCTTTGCAATTGTGAAGTGTGCTGCGACAAAAATTCGAGTACACGTGTCTTTTTGATAAAATGACTTCTTTTCCTTTGGGTAGGTACTCAGTAGGTGGATTGTTGGATCGAATGGTAGGTCTACATTTATAACTTTGAGGAGTCTCCATACTGTTTTCCATAGAGGTTGTACTAATTCACAGTCCCACCAACAGTATAAAAGCATTCCTTTCCCTCTGCATCCAATGTCAGCATCTATTGTTTTTGATAATGGCCATTCTGACAGGGATAAGGTGGCATCTCATTGTGGTTTCAATTTGTATTTCCCTGATGATTAGTGATGTTGAGCATTTTTTCTTATGTTTGTTGGCCATTTGTCTATCTTCTTGAAAACCTTCTGTTAATGTCTTTTGCCCAATATTTAATAGGGTTGTTCACCTTTTTCTTGCTGATTTTAGTTCTTTATCAGGTACAACAAACACTATTCTGGTGACAGACACACAAAAATCCCTGAAGCGAACCTTATACAAGGTATCCATGTAACAAAACCTTTTGTACCCCCTTAAAATTTCGAAATTAAAAAGTAGCCTTTTATAGTGCATTTAGTACCATGTTTTCAATTTTTTTTTGCATTCTTCAGCTTTTTGTTGATAACTTTATTCAGACTCTCATTCAGATTTCCATACTTTGAGTTTCCTAATGCTCCCTATTCTACTGTTTCCTCTCAGATGAAGCCTACGCTAATTTAGTGGGACCACAACCATATGCATTGTGATTTCTTTACTCTAAAATCCAGATATTGGGAAATTGGAATGTGTTCATATATGTACATGGGGGGTGGAATGGGCAATAAGATGACGTTCTGCCTCCTTTTGCTAAAAAATATATTCCTGTTGAAGCTATAACAAATCAAGCCCATTTTATACAGCTTGGTTGGGTTCTAGAATTAATGTTTATTACAGATTAAGTAGACAGTTTTTATAGGTCATCCTGGGAACCCAACCATCATTTTTAATATTGTTTCTATGGGAAAATGCATTCCAAGTTCCAAACAATTGATTCACAAATTAGCTTCTGGAACACCACCAGCTTTTAAAATGTGAACTGCTATATGGCAAAATGAGTAAAGCATAGAAACAAAGAGATAATACCCAGGTTTCCTATCTCCTGTGTGCACGGATGGTAGCTTACTAATGATAAGACTATCTGCCTAAGCAGCCTGGAAAATATATATTTACTCTGCATTCACTTATAAGATTAAATTTTTTCTGTCAATTTCTGCTATACAATTGATAGTCATTTGGGAAGATTTTGGTCATAGAAATGATAAAGAAAAAGTGACAGAATATATAGTGTCATGATGTCCATAGTACATCAGTGTATTTGTAAAGCAAAGGTCTGTGCTCTGACAATTTTCTCCAGTACATTGTTATTGTAGCAAATAACATGTTGGGATCTCTAATAGACATCCCTTACTATTAACACTTTCTTACTGGAATTATTCACATCACTGATATATGATATATATGTGTGTACAAATATATAGTAGACTTATATTATAGTGAGTATCCATTATGTTGAGCAAATCTGTCCAATCATGCTATAATACTATGTTAAAGTGATAGTGCTGATTAAAGGAAGTGAAGACCACTAGTATTATCAATATAACAAGTATGCACTTAATATATAATATATTTACATTTAAACAACATGATTTGATGTTTGGATATTAATCTTGCTTGGTATAAAATTTTTGTCACAGTGTAAGACATCTAGAAATGAAAGGAATTAGGAGCTATAGTTCTCATTAAAGCATGTTTAATTTTAAGCCAAGCAATACTTGTGTATTTACAGAATGGAAGCAACCCTGAAAAATAATTGAGTCTATTACAAGTTGTAAAGAAAAGTTAGGATTCCACTGTCCACTGAACATGCTAATTGAATCCGACCTTGCAAAAGATGAGGCAAAGAAATGTTTCTCTAATTGCAAAGGTCTCTGGCTGGGTACATATTCCTATTTATCACTTCACACTTGAGTGACCCTTGGTGTTTCATACAGATCCTTTTTCTTAGGAAAAGATTTTTCATTTACAAAATGAGTCCATTATTTCTTATTGATGCCTTATAGAGTGCTTTGGTATGACCCATTGGGATAAAAAGGTCCAATTTATTTCAAAGGAATTTTTTTATTGATAGATAATAATTGGATATATTTGGGGGTACATTTGGTATTTTGGTATAATCATACAGTGTATAATGATCAAATAAGGGTATTTAGGATATGTGTCACCTCAAAAATGTATCATTTGTGTTGGGAACATTTCAAATCCTCTCTTCTAGTTATTTTGAACTATGCGATATATTATTATTTACTAAACTCATCCTACTATGCTATCAAATACTAGAACTTATTCCTTCTATCTAACTGTATGTTTGAACCCATTAACCAACCTCATTTCATCACTTTCCAGCCTCTGGTAATTATCATTTTACTTTCTACCTCCATGAGATCAACTATTTTAGCTATGACATATGAGTGATAATATGCAATTTTTGTGCCTGGCTTATTTCCCTTAACAAAATGATCTCCAGTTCCATCCATGTTGCTGCAAAATGACAGGATTTTATTATTTTTCATATCTGAATAGTATTCTTTGGTGTATAAATACCACATTAGCCATTCATATGTTGAAGGACACAGGACACAGGTTGATTCCATATCTCAGCTATTGTAAGTACTGTCACAACAAACATGGTTGTACAAGTATCCTTTTGACTTACCAATTTCCTTTCCTTTGGATAAACAGCCAGTAGTGGGGGTGCTGGATCATATGGTGATTCTACTTTTAGTTTTTTAACCTCTATACTCTTTTCCATAATGGCTGTACTAATTTACATTCCCACCACTAGTATATAAGAGTTCCCTTTTCTCTGAATCCTTGACTGATTTGTTATTTTTTGACTTTTTGATTATAGCCATTTTAACTGGGACAAGAAGATATCTCATTGTGGTTTTGATTTGCATTTCCCTAATTATTCATGATGTTGAGCATTTTTTTCACATACCTGTTGCCCATTCATATGTATTCTTTTGAGGAGAATGTCTATTTAGATCCTTTGACCACTTTTTAATGGGATTATTTATTTATTGTTGTTATTTCATCTCCTTTATCTCCTTTTATATTCTGGATATAACTGCCTTATTGTATGAATAGTTTTGCAAATATTTTCTCCCATTCTACAGGTTGACCTTTCACCCTGTTATTTCCTTTGCTGTGCAGAAGACTATTAGTTTAATATAGATCCATTTATCTATCTTTGTTTTTGTTGCCTATGCTTTTGAGGTTTTGTAATAAAATGTTTGCCGAAACCATTATTCTAAAGCATTTTCCCTATGATGTTTTCCAGTATTTTTATCATTTCGAGTCTTATATTTAAGTATTTAATCTATTTTGGGTTGATTTTTGTATACAGTGAGAGATAGGGGTTTGATGTCATTTTCTACATATGGATATCTAATTTTCCTAGCACCATTTACTGAAGAAGGTGTCCTTTTCCTCCCATACCTACTGCATGTTCTTGGCATCTTTACTGAAAATCAGTTGGCTGTAAATATGTGGATTTATTTCTAGGTTCTGTATTTTGTTCCATTTGCCCATGTGCCTATTTTTATAGCAATACCATACTGGTTTTGGTTTTTGTTTTTAACTATAGCTTTGCACTATTTTTTGAAGTCAGGTAGTGTGATGTGATGCTTCCAACTTTATTCTTTTTGCTCAGTGTTGCTTTGGCTATTTGATATTCAAGGAGATTTTTAAAAATTTCTAGGTTATATATAACCTCACTGGACAAGTTTCAGAGCCAATGATCATAGTTTAAGTACTTTCCAAGATTAAACCCTGGATGAAAGAAGTTTATCACTTCTATGCTGACAACAATCACTTGCTACAAGTTGTCTCTGAAAACAGAAATTTAAATGGATAAATAACTCTAAAGATAGGATAGACATATCACACTAGAAGTTATGCATACTAATAAAGAAGAGCAATTACTAAGATATAAAGATAGCCAGAATGTATTGTAATTTATAGTTAGATTAGTAACAATATCCCCCAAATTTTCTTTTTGGAATATTGGAATATCTAGGAAAACCTGTGTGAGTTCTGAGCCACTGGGAAAGCCAGGACCTAGAGAAGAAAGTCCCAGTTATCCTATATAGCAGAAAATAGTAGTAATAATCAAACTAATGTAGCTGTCCATGTTGATAATGAACAACGTACACATTAGCAAAGTGGTTACAGGTAATCAGACTGATGAGCCAGAGATGCTGCTCTGTTAATTCCATGTTGGAAAGTGTTGTCTTTCTGGGATAGCAAGTCAGGTAGTACAGTGGTGATTTTATTTTAGGAGTTTGAGAGTCTAAGCATCACTATGGGAATTTTACCTATCATAATATGATGATTATAAGACATATTATCCATCTTGCTTTTTTCTTAGAGTTTTATCTAACATTCAGTGATCACAATATAAGTAGAGAATCAGATCATGGCTGTCATATAATATGAATATATGGGTTAGGACTTGGGTGAAAAGAGTATAATACATCTAAAGAAGATAGTTGGGGATATTGTTTACATTCTATTTCTAATGGTAAACATCTGGTGAATACCTTAATTAGGTCTTTAATGGAAATTGTTAAAGGACTGACATATCTAAAACTTGAGTTTAGTAAAAAAAAAAGTGCTTATTTTTACATATTTTCGTGCAAAGATACAAAAGATAATTTTGTACAAATGTCATCTATAATATCGGACATACCTATATCTAAATAAAAGCCTTAAAAAGATTACATATTCATATTCAGGTAGCGTGCTGATATACCAAATTATCTAAGTGAAGTTAGCTATGTTATATAACTTAAATGTAACTTATAAATCATAGATATTAGCAAATAGTATGCAATTTATCTGAAGTCATGAGGTCAATTATAAGCTATAACTCTTTCCATCTAATCTGTTTACAATTGGCCTTTAGAAATTTGCAGTTGATTGAACAGAAGAGTTATGTGTTCAGAACTTAAAGTTAGCATATGTGACAAAAATAGCTAAACAAAAAACATTATGCTGCGGCACTATTTTAGAATCCAAGACATAAAATTTAAATTATCAGGATAGAAAAATAATAATTTGAAAGTACTGACCAAATTTATAAATGAATTCAACATTTCCTATAGATTCATGTATATCTCATTAATGAATATGCATGTATCTATACATGCAACACACACATACTGATTTATGCATATGTGATTAAATTATTAGATAGCATATACTTATAGATATAATCACTTAGTGACATCTAATTAAAGAGTGTATAGTATTCTGTTTTAACATAGTGGAGGAATCATTATCCAGGAAAGATTTCTTCTTTTGATTTTAATATATCTCTTTTTTCATAACTGTTTGTGTAAACTTTTGAGATTTTTCATTTTCTAACTTAAAACTTTATCTATTTATCTCCAGTTTACATAGAGATTTCCTCTGCATAATTTTCTGCAATTTTTCTAAGCTCTCTAACATATAGTGCCATCGGGGATTAATGTGCAACAAATTAGAAATGGCGTTTTACTACAGTTTATATCTCTATACCAATACCCACATCAAAGTAAGAATGCAACTTCAGAATTTAGAAAATTTAAACAGATAAGGAATTTTATTAATTTAACAGATATTTATTGTATACCCACTATAAGCCAAGTACTTTCCACACTACTGGAAAATATTTGTGGGCAAAACATATAGAAAACTCCCTGCTATTATGGATCTTCTCATTCTAGTAGTGTACCACAGACTGTACTAACAGACATGATAAGAAAATTATCTACTATATGAGAAGTTTACAAGTATCATAGAAAAAAAATAAAAGACCCAGGTAAGGGATATAGGGAGTCCTACTAGTAGAAGAAGCAACATTTGATTTTAAATCGAGAGATCAGGATCGGTATCAATGAGAAAGCGACATCTGGGCAAAGATTTGAAGGGAGTGATAATGGTGTTAGTCATGTGACTAACTGAGGGATGTATGTTCCCACAAAAAATGTCCTAAAGCAGGAGAGTAGCCAGGTGTGTCCAAGTAATGGAAAAAAGGGTAGAGTTCCTGCAGGATAACATTAGGGATGAGGTCAGCAAGTAAGAGGTGTCTAAAATGCATAAGATCCCCTATGCATAAGAGGACTTTGGCTTTTTTCCAGAGTGAAAAGGGGACAGATACCTGAATGTTGACAAGATGAGTAACATGAACACCCACTGCTTACAAGATAATTGTCTGTTGTGTTGAGAAGGAGGGAAATCACTCAAAAACTTTCTGAAACAATTTTCAAATGACAAATGAACATCATCTGTATCTTATTGGTTTTGTAGAAAATAAGAATTGGGCAGATTCTGGATATACTTTGAGAGATTTTATGACTGACTAGCGACATATAAGAGAAAAATCGGGAGTTAAAGAGGTGCTGGGGTGTTAGGACTAAACATCTAAAAGGATGGAGTCGGGATCAGATGAAATGGGTTGGAGACAAAGTAGATGTAGCAAGTTGGATGGGTTTACTAGGATGCAGCTAGGGCAACATTAAATTTGAGGCACCTATTAAATGTGCATGTAGAGATATGGGGTAGGCTTTGAATGTTCATGTGTAGAGTTCAGGAGACAGGTCTGAAATGGACATAGGCATTTTGGAGTCAGTGACCTATAGATGGTATTTAAAGCATGAAGTGTATGAGACTACTAGGAGAGTGAAGTGTGTGAAGTAACTGACAAGTACCTAGGACACTTCAACATTAAAAATGGTACAACAGATTCCAGCAAAAGAGATACGGTGACAAGTAAATTAGAATAAAAACATAATGGCAAGTAAATAAACTATGTTTTTAAAAAATGAAGTGGTGATAAACCATGCCAGATATTTCCTATAGGTTAACTAAGCTAAGAGGTGAAAATTGACCACTAAATTTTTCAAAGTGCAGGTCGTCCATGACATTGAAAAGATGAATTGTCATGGAGTGATAGTGAAGATGACAGATATGGTGATTTCCAATATGTTCATCACTCTGCAGTTGTGATAGTTGGAAGTAGAGTCACATAAGTGTCCATTAAATAGGGTATATATACTATTTGTATGCTACTCTTAAATTCCTGGCATGAACCTCCCTTGAATATTTACTATGCATTGAATATAGTATTTTATTTAGGCTTCTCAAATTTAAGTTCATGAGCAAATGGGCCTATTTTTTCCTTTGTCTCATATTGTCCTTTGCCAGTTTTAGAATTGAGGTTATTTTAGTCATAGCATGAGTTAGTAGTTTTCCATCTCTTCCTATTTTCTGGAGCAAATTGACCATTTTATAGAATTTCACTGTAAAAATTATTAGGGCCTTACTTCTTTGAGGGAGAGTTCTTATTAGTTACCATTTTGGTCCTTAATGGTTAGTGTTTATAGAGCACATTCTTAGTGCCTCTCTGGGATCTTCTTTGATCCCTTTTATCACCTTCCCGGCACCCATTCACCTAACTCCTATGTGGATTGCTGCTAATTACTTGTACTTTAGATGTATTGATGACAGCCTTTATTTAGGAAGGTTTGTCAAAGTCTCATCTTAAGTTAAGACTGTAATCTATTCAGAGTCCTTATTTCTTCCTGGCTTAATCTCAGGATTTTATATTTTTCCAGAAATCTATTCCCTGTTGTCCTATATTTTCCAATAAACATGTCTTTTAAATAATCAGTACATGTGCACATGTGTGTTTATGTGTTCGTGTACATGTGCATGTGCATGCATTTCAGGTGAGGCCCACTGGCCCGAAGTCTGCCTGTAAATCCTGGAAGTTTACTGCATCAGTTTTTTTTTCCCCTCTACTAAAGAGCCTAATATTCCTCTAAGATTCACATTAATCTTTGTTGGTAGAGCCTTGGGGAGGTTTAAGAACGTTATACAGGAAGCCTGATAGACGAAAGAAGTTAGAAGAGAGTTTTCTAAGCATTCCTCATCCTTTGGAGATTATTTTTCTGTGGAAGAGAGAGGATAGTCTATAATACCTCTCCATCTCTATATTTACAGGATATTGGACAATATCCATCCATTTGTACTCTAGATTTTATCCCCTCTCACTACCAAAAGGAATTGCTGCAGATATTTTCGACTCTCTTTCTTGTATATCATCCCTTCTCCTCCCATCAAATCATTCAAACAATGTACAAATACACAGTTATTTTTCCTTAATAAAAAAAAAAAGAAGGTAAAACACTCCCTTGACTCATCTTTGCCCATCAGTTGCTTTCCCATATCTCTGCTCACATTTTCTAGAAAACGACTCAAGTGTCCTCACTTCCTCAATTCTCATTCTCTCTCACATTCTCCCTCCCATCAGGCTTTGATTGCTATCACTCTATGAAAGCTTATCTTGCCAAGGTCATGAATGATCTACACTTTGAAAACTCCAATGGCCAATTTTCAGCCCGCAGCTTAGTTAACCTACAGGGTATATTTGGCATCATTTATCACTGCTTCTATTTTAAAAAAAACATGCTTTCTTTACTTGACATTATTTTTTGTCCTAATTTACTTGTCACCGTATCTCTTTTGGTGAAATCTCTTGTTTTGTAGATTTTGATGTTAAAGTGTCCCAGGATACTGTCCTAGGTACTCCTCAATTATTTAACACACCTGAGTCTCCTACTAGTCTCATACACTTCATGCTTTAAATGCCATCTATAGGTCACTGACTCCAAAATGCCTATGTCCATCTCAGACCTGTTTCCTGCACTCCACACATGAACATCCAAAGCCTACCCTACAGCCCTACATGGATACCTAATAGGTGCTTCAAATTTAACGTTGCCCTAGCTGCACTCTTAGTAAACCCATCAAACCTACTACATCTGCTACTGTCTACATTTCATCTGGTGACAACTTCATTCTTTTAGATGCTCAGTCCCAACACCCTGGCATCATCCTCACCTTCTTTTCTTTTGTCTGTTATATGTGATTAATCCATCATAAAATCTCTCAGAATATGTTTAGACTCTGGCCGATTTGTATCATTTTCACTAAAAAACCAATAAGTTACAAGTGATGCTCCTTTGTCATTTAGATTATTTCACTAGGCTTTTGAGTGGTTACCCTGCTTCTTTCTCCACTCAACAGAAAAATCAGAAATATCTTTTATACAGTGGGTGCTCGCATGGTAGAAACAATATCATTCTGTGGTTAGAAAAAATAAAACAGATATTCATTCAGCACCATATCTTTAAAACATAGTCTTGAACAAAAAATGTGAAAGAAAAATCTATGACTAATAGCAGTTGCAGAAAGTGAAAATATACACAGCTCTGAGGCTCTGAGTATTTAGCAAAGATATGTCAATATGTACTTATCTAGAGGCATATATTAACACATTAAAGTGCTAATCTACCTGTGAAGAAGAGAATGGGCATGGAGATTGAGAATGCAGCAGGAGAATATTAAAGCATACACCTAATTAGTAAGTGACATTTTTGGAAAAAGGCCAGTCATGACAATGTGCAAAGAACTGAAGACTATGATTAACTCAAATCTTCAAATGTGTGGTTTAAACAAAAATTGAAACGACACTTCCTATCTCTTAGGGTTGTTGTGAAGATTAATTTATAAAATGTGTTTAAAGGTTTTATCACAGCTTGGTATATGATGAATATTAAATAAATAATTACTATACTATTGTCATTGTGCTACCAGTAATATATTATAGCTGATATTCATTTTTTACTCTCCTCAGTGGGCATTTCCATAAATACTGTTTTCCCCCTAAAATTAAATATCACATAAAGCCATTAATATAAAGCTGTGATTCATGCTTAGAAACATAATATGAAGTTTTCTGATCAAATTTTAATATTTTATTGGCATTCCTAGGACTTAGAGGGAGGCCAGTTGGAATAAGTTCACTTTGGAATTAAGCAATAATGAGTGAATCTTCTTTAATTTAAAGAAAAAAAATTATTCAGACAGTTTGGAAGCTGGAAATTAGGAGATATTACATAATGTGTTATCTTACTGGATTTTACTCTGGAGTTCCTAAGATCTGAGAATAAGATGAAGAATAAACAGCTTTGTAAGTTCAATCCATAATCAAAGCTGATTTGCTGCAGGTTGATTTTCAGAAAAGCAAAACCTGCAGTCTTACTTCACTCAGTCAAAAATAATGTGATGAGGCAATTGTCTCTGATGGGATCCATGCTGGAAGAAATCCCAGATAATACAATGCAATATTTCCCACAGCACAGTTTGGTTCATAGTGCCAAACAATGGCTGGATCACTGGCTCTCATTGGAAAGCAGCCGTGCCAGCTTTGCTTCTGGGAGGTTGTCTGCTGAGAAAACAACTGCTGCTCAGTAATTAACTCCTCCCAAATGTCAGACAAGGAAGCAGCAACAGTGACCTCTTGTGCCACTCCCAGTCCCATTTCCTCTTGTACAGTCCTGTGTTTGATTTTTCTGGGGCTATTACTAGATATGTACACATTATTGCTTTTTGTCCCACAGGCCCTTCCAGTAGGCACCTTCCCAGCATTCAGTAATTATTTTGAATGTACCTAACAATTTCACTGAACAAAACACCAAGCACTGAACAGAGTGAACACTTACAATTTTATACACAATTTTAATAAAATTGAGAGTAATGAAGGCTGAGTTGAAGAAATGGAGAAAATAAGACGAAAGCAATGAAGAAGAAAACAAGCTTTAGCATTCTTGATATAGCAATTCTAGGTGGTTAATCACACAGGATTTGAATTTAGAGACACTAGATAGAATCTTGCCTTTCCTCCATCCTTGCTACTTTACCCTACATAATTAAGTGAAAATCCCTACGTCTTAGTTTACTCAGTTGTAAAATGGTACCCAGTGCTTTTGAATAATTAAATAAAAGTAAATGACATTATCTTTGTAGACTGATTATAATACCCAGCATATGACAGGCTTAATAATTATATTTACTATAATTGTTAGCTAAATTTAAATAGTATTACTAATTATATGCAATTCACTGTTTTATTGCATAATAAATGGTAAAACAACTATTCCTACCATTACTACTACTTGGGACTATAATTAGGTTAGACTTTGTCCAAGGCATAGTTAAAAATTCTGCCCCCAAAGTACTATCTGCCTTATCAAGGAATTTTTTTTCCCCCAGTGGCTACAAAATGACATTAAGATGCCATTCACATGGAATTTTCTCTAAATTCTACAACCCCTATTTTGGTCAGTTTAAACTATTTCAATATTTTATACCACATTCTTAGAGGTAAATTGACTATGAGAAAGTAGAACATTGTCATTGATTAATTCTGCAAATAAGTAATGAATCTATGTCTTAGGTATGCAGCCCCTTCCTTGATAATCTCACAATTATGTACAGAGTGTAAAAATTTAATAATACAGGATAACTTGATAAATTAGGATATATAGATAATAGATAAATTATGGAATCCCAAATGGGAATGATGGGCTAGTTAATATAGAGAACATTTCACAGCTTTTGATATTTGAGATTGGAGGGGATATAAATGTTTACAAAGAAGAGAAACAGATCAAGAGAATTACGGTCAGAGGGGAACATGTGAAATCATTGGAGCAGCATAAAAGAGTCAAACAGATGGTGCTTTATGAAATTTTTGGATGGGCTCTCTTATTTTGCAAGTCCTATCCCACATCAAGTAACTATTAAATTGCATTCAGTTCTTTTATTGAATATAATTTTATATTTCCATAAGACATTTGAGTTGCAATTGATGAGTTGGCATAACATTAAATTTTATGATATTTATATAAATATTAATTTTAATTTTTTTTCTCATCACATAGATTTTTAAGGTCTCACACATTTTTATAGGCCTGAACAAGTCAGTAGGCCTTAGACATTGTACCTAGAATGCTTGATAGACAAAACCATGCCTGCACTTGTGAAATAATGAGTGTTGATGAGTGCAGCTAGGAGCAGGAGGCATAAAAAGAAGCGTCAGGAGAGAAATCTAAGAAAAGAGATTAGGTTCAAATTATGAATGGCACAATAGAGTACTAAAGGAATAGAAAGGCAATTAAAGTATTTAGAAGGATCAAATTATATAAAGAATGGCTTTGGGTATAAGAGAAATGGATTGATAAAATGGAAAAACAATTGTAATATGAAAACATGAGAGATTAATATAAGAATCTAAGAAATATTTCAATATTGTTGTACTACTTTGATGCCTTTGAGGATAAAAAATTACAATAAATCCAGAATAATATGAGACTTTAGTCAAATTTTCATTATTGTTTGGTAAAATTTTAATCACATTTACTTTGGGAATACATTTTGCATCATACCTCTCTCTAAATGTGATCCCTACCACAAGATTTAGTCAGTAATAACAATAAAACACACACACACACACACACACACGAGTAAATTTATGTGGAATAGTGCCAAACATAATTAAAATGAAAACAAACACTAGTTACCCTGAAGCTGCAGGAGAAAGATTCATACATTATAAATGATGACCATCACATATTATATATGTCATTAATGAATAAAATGAACCTTTATGAAAATCTAAATGATTAAGTTTGTTAAACACATATAGTCTATATTTTAATATCACTAAATTTATAATTCTTACCCAGAATAAGCTTTAAAATATGTATTAATTATAGAACATTAATACCTTCTATACATTATTATAAATATGATAGGAAATAAAATTAATTTACATTTATCAATTTATTCACATACATTTATTGGGCACTTAGTGTTTGTCCCACATATTTCAAGTCCTGGCAATACATAAATAAACAAAAGTAATAAGTAAAGGTAATGTCCTCATGGAACTTATGTTCTAAAAAGGAAATATTTATCTGGTATATTTGAAAGTGAAGGACTAGCCAAGTGTATTCTAAAAAGATGCTTCTATCATCCTAGTGCTGAATTTTATAAAAGGGCTATCATATTCAACCTTTACATTTCAAGGGAATAGATGGTATCTGCTCCACAGTAGGAAGGGACCTAGGAGGTCTGTCCAGAAAGTCTCCAGCCATGTAATATAAAAATACTGTTCTCATTAACAATGCCTAGATACTTTCAGGACAGACCTTGTATACTTGTACAAATTTCTATGTATGTCTACATCTATATTTATGTTTTATTTTCAGATTTCAAAAATAGAGACCCCCCCTTTCTCAAATAGTATATTTTTATAGTATTTCCTTCTGTTTCTCACAAACAATGGTCTAGACAAATTTTGATACTTAGTGATGAAGAATATTTCAAGTTACAAGGTTTTCTTAAATTTTTAATTATATTATTAGGTACAAAATAGGTATTATATTGATAGGGTAGATGTGATGTTTTGATACAGGCACACAATGTGTGCTAATAAAATCAGGGTATCCATCACCTCAAAAATTGGGGTATCTATCACCTCAAATGTTTGTTACTTATTTATGTTAGGAACATTCCTAATTCCACTCTTTTTAGTTACATTAAAGTATGCCATAACTTAATGTTGACTATAGTCACTTTGTTGTGCTATTAAATATTGTTTATCCTATCTAACAAGCTATTTTATAAAGCAAGTGTTGGAATTGCACTTCAATACCTCTTTTGGTCTCAGTAGTCTCTTCAATTTCTGAGTGAAAATTAGACTTGAAATATTGTTTTAGTGTATTAGATTAGAGCAAGTTGAATCTAATTGAAATAAAAAATTCCATGAAAGGTGGTCAGGTTTCTATCTTGCTTTAAGTTAACTCACATTGTAAAATGATTGTCAAGAACAACCATGTGTTTGTATAGGCATTGTTAAAGACATGCAAAAGGAAAATATCGCACAGATTATCAGACTAAGAAAATATAACAGTTTACTAGAAAACAAATGTGTTTTTAACATATTTTTAGCCCTAATCATTTATTTTAAAATAGGAAAAAGATAAAAAAAAAATCCTAAATAAGAAACAATGGTTACATAGTATTTAATTTTAAAATGTTTTTTTAACAGTATTATCTTGCCTCTTTAAAAAGAATGCCTTTGTATTTAAGCACACTTTGTCATTAAGAGGACAGAAAATGGATTAAGTTAAAAGAGCCAGATCAGATTGGCAAAGATCCAAATGTTTGATTAGAGCAAGTTGAATCTAATTGAAATAAAAAAATGCATGTCTTTAACAAACAGTTTAGGTTGGTATTCTCATATATGAATACTAAACTGTAGTACAACCCAATAAAGAATAGTTCTAAATCCCATTCAAAATAATAAATGTGGTACAAGCCAATGAAGAATAGCTCTTAATATCATTAATAAATCTATTTTCAGTGTCATTGGAATTTTGATAGGAAATGCGTTGAATTTGTATATTGCTTTGGGCAGTATAGACATTTCAATGACATTAATTCTTCCATGAACACAGGATATCTTTTCACTTATTATTGTATTCTTCAATTTCTTTTATCAATGTTTTATATATCTCAGTGTACATATATTTTACACCCTTGGTTAAATTTATTGTTAAGTATTTTTATGTTATTATAAATTGGATTTTTGTCTTAGATAGATCATTATTGGTATAAAAAATGTAACAGATTTTTTTAAATCTTTTTAGCTCACAGGTCAAAGTGAAGGAGATGCAACAGATTTTTGTCTGTTAATTTTGTATCCTTCAATTTCTCTGAATTCATGTGTTGATACTAACAGGTATGTGTGTCTAAGTGTGTGTGTGTGTGGAGTCTTTAGGGGTTTCTGCATATAGGATCATGTTACTTGCAAATAAGTGTATTTTTACTGCTTTCTTTCTGATTTGGATGACTTTTATTTCTTTTTCTTATCTAATTGCTCTTGCTAGTCTCTAGAACTATATTGAATAGAGGTGGTGAGAATTGGCATTTTTTTGTCCTATACCAGATCTTATAGGAAAAGCTTTGTTTTCCCTCATTGCTTATGTTAGCTTGTAGTTTTTTTACTAATGACATTTATTATGTTAAGGAGGTTTCCTTTCATACCTAATTTAATGAGTTTTTATCATGAAATGATGTGGAACTTTGTCAAATGCTTTTTGTGCATCTACTGAGATGATCGTGTGGTTTTTAGCTTTCATTTTGTTAATGTGGTGTATAACATTGATTTACATATATTAAGTTAACATTGTATACCAGGGATAAATCTCACTTGGTTGTAATATGTTCTTTATATTCCAAAGAAGGAATCCTACAGACTGCCTACCACCTTATAAATATCACAGCACTGCAAAAATACTTTTTAAATTTCTTTCCTTGATCATAAAATCAACAGAAGATTATATATAGTATAATCTATTTTAGGATTCATTAGAAAATATATATTTTATATTGCAGGTATAAGTATTTAAAACTAGAGAAGATAAAAACAAGTTTTGGAATTGATCCTTTTTCTCAATGTCTCAATATCATTCCTCTAATTTCCATTTTTCTCAGTATGGTAAATAATAGTTTACCAATTGTATCTGATAAGATAATGAACCACTAATTTTCAAATTAGATCAAGTCAGAGAATGAGAGAACAGTGTGGAATAAAAGCTATGTTCCTATGAAGTATGATGTAGGAATTGCAAATTGTCTGTGATATTTTTTGTCATGTACACTCTCAAGAATATAATTTCCTCCAACTGAAGTAAATAAAAATGACTTTTGTGCCAGACCTTGGTTTAACATCTCAATGGGAAGATTGATTTACACATTCATGAATAAATTGCTAATATAATAGTAAGTTGACTAATGATGGGTATCAGGGAACTTCAAGGTTATTCTATACAAAGTTTGTCTTAGCAATATCTGTGAAAAGACATCTATATTTTCTCACATCAATAGGAAATTTCAAGTTTCAAAAAGAGGCTGAATACTTCATAGTTGGTAGAATACACCATTAAAATTTTTTAAGATGATAAAATGATCTTAGGCCCCTAAAGAAATACATACATAATATGCAAATAAAAATTAATACTAAAAAGTAATTGTAATACTTTTTCATTATAAATAGCAAAATAGATTTTCTGGGATTTTTTTCTCTCCTCAGTTTTTCCTTTAGTAACAACCTCCCCACTACCAACAAGCAGAATAACAAGAAAACATCCAGGTACTCCTTGTTATTGGAACTTTAGCCATTATCATACCTGCCTCAATTCAGATGAATAAACAATTATAACTATGTCAAGTAAGCTTGCTATCTATCATATTGTCATGGAAAACTAAATCTAATTTAAATGAAAGCATGTTGATTTTTATTCAAGATGACGTGTAATTATAAGTATGTATGTGCCTTCTATCCCTTCTATGACCCTGCTAAATTAAAATTATGAAAGCAAAAAAAGAAATAAATCAACACTGAAGAGAAGTAAATGAAATTCAGAGCCAAGAGGTTATAATCAGCAGAATAGAACATTCAACAAACTGAAAGAAGAAGAAAAGTGCATGAAGCAAGTTGGTGGATCAAGTTGGCAGGAAAAGCTAAGCTCAGAAGTTAATAGCAGGGGCCAGTGGCAGCGGGACTTAAGCCCCCTACTAAGAGCTTCACTTCTGGGTTAAAGTTGACCCATGCCACAGACAGTTAAAATGAAAGTGGGGCTGAAAGCAGATGAGGATGTTCCACTGAACTTTTGATATCAAGTTTTGAACGTAGACATCTATGTTAGTGTCCCTCATATGCAATGTCACCATGAAAAACAAAAGGTTCTGCATTTTTTGAGGTCTTCATTTGTGGGTTTAATGATGCTTTCTAGGAACAATTTTAAAAGTCTTGATGGAAAGACATATTGGCACAGCATTGTGAAAATCTCTAATAAGGATCATAAAGATATAAGAATCTCTTTTCAATAAATGGTGCTGAGAAAACTAGATAACTACATGCAGAAGATTGAAACTGGATCCCCACCTCTCACCTCTTATAAAAATCAATTCACAATGGATAATAGACTTAAACCTAAGGCATGAAACCTTAAGAATCCTAGAAGAAAATGTAGGGAAGACTCTTTCAGACATCGGCCTAGGCAAATAATTTATGAAGAAGACCCCCAAAGCAATCACAGCAGCAACAAAAATAAATAAATGGGACCTGATTAAAAAGCTTTTGCACAGCCAAGGAAACTATCAGTGGAGTGAATAGAAAGCCTATAGAATGGGAGAAAATATTTGCTCTCTACACATTTGATAAAGGGCTGATAACAAGAACCAATCTAGAACTCAAAAAAACCAACAAGAAAAAAATCAAACAATCCCATAAAAAATGGGCAAAGGACATGAGAAGAAACTTTTCAAAAGAATATAGAATAATGGCCAGCAAACACATAAAAAAATGCTCAACGTCTCTAATCATTAGGGAAATGCAAATCAAAACCACAATGAGATATCACCTAACCCCAGTGAGATTGGCCTTTATCAAAAAAATCCCAAAGCAACAAATGCTGGCAAGGATGTGGAGAAATAGGAACACTCTTACACTGCTGGTGGGTCTGCAAATTAGTGCAACCTTTGTTGAAAAGAATTTAGAGGTACCTCAAAGAGCTAAAAATAGACATACCATTTGATGCAGCAATAGCTCTATTGAGCATCTACCCAAAGGAACAAAAGTCATTCTATAATAAAGACACCTGCACTTGAATGTTTATGGCAGCACAACTCACTATTGCAAGGATGTGTAAACAACCCAAGTGCTCATCAATTCATGAGTGGATTAATAAAATATGGTATATGTATACAATGGAATACTACTCAACCATAAAAGACAATGGTGATCTAGCACCTCTTATATTTTCCTGGATAGAGCTTGAAGCTATCCTCTGAAGTGAGTTATCACAAGAATGGAAGAATAGGAACCACATGTACTCGCCATCAAACTGGCAACTGACTGATCAACACTAGGGTGCTCACACAGTAGGAATATTCTTTGGGGTTTGGGGTGAGTAAACTCACAACTAATGGATGTGGTGAGCATTGTAGGGGCAAAGGGTTTGCCTGAAATCATGGTTTGAGTGTGACAAAGTCATAACATGTAACCAAAATGTTTGTACCCCCATAATATCCTGAAGAAAAAAAAAAGAAATATAAAAAGTCCCAAAACAGGGATCTATAAACTATTTCCTATGAGTCAAATCCAGGCCCATGCTGTTTTTTTTTTGTTTGTTTGTTTGTTTTTATGGCCCAAGAGCTAAAAATATTTTTTTAAAATTTTTTAAGAAAATGAAAAGAATAGTTCTTTGATACTTGAACATTATAGGACATTCAAATTATTCTCCATAAATTACTTTATTAGAAGACAGCCACATCTAGTTGTTTACATATTATTTATGGTTGTGTTAGCACTATAACTGTAACAGCAGAGAATGCGATCCTGTGGCCTGTAAAGCCTAAAATATTTACCCTGATCCACTTTACAGAAGATATTTGCCAATGCTTGTTACATAGTCCAGAACAACAACCAAACAAGTAAAGCATGATGGAAGAAAAAAATCAGATTTTTTTTTTAACGACAATGTTAGATTCTAGAAGACAGTGGAGAATTGTCTTTAAAGATTTAAGGAATAAAAATAATTTTAAACTTAAATTCTATACCCAGAAACATATCACTCAAATAGAAGGTAGAATATATGTTACAACATGTTAGGACTCAGAAATTTATTTGCTGTAACCCATTTTTAAAGTTTTACTCGAGGATATATTCCAGCAAACTGAAAGGATAAAACAAGTAGTTCTAACCAAGAACACCAGAAAAAGAATATTTAGGATTAGAGTTTGTGCATCACTTTTAAAGTCTTCCTATTATTTTTAGCAAGGGATGAGTTTATGTTTAACAAGGTAAAATTGCATTTAGTAACTCAAGAAAAAAAATAAAAATTCACTAACTCATAATGCAAATATAAAGAAAACTAAAATGAGTAACAAATTATAAGCAAAGAATGCCCAGTAGGAAAAGAGAATTTTTTGGATTTGGACGTAGGAAAATTCCCCTTTGATGTGAATAAGAGTCAAAAGCATTTAAATCATAGAAAAGGAAATATAATTATAGAGCATTACATGGTCAAAAATAAAGGGTATATAATCATAATTATAGTTATAATAATGTGATTTTTGACTACTGTTCAACTTTTAGAGGCAGGCTATGAACAAAACAAGAATGTCTTATTTTTATTTTCACTGCAAAATTTAACTGTTAATATTCAAAACATGAAAATAAAAGAGTTGCTGATTTAGGGAAATTGAAATTGAAGAAGAAGAGCACGAAGTTGATATTTTCATCTACATGGAGTGGAATTAAAGTACTGGCTTATGTGCAGAATGAAATCAAGATATTGGCAAAAAGTTGAAAAATAAAGACAAAAGTATATAATTTAAAATGGAGTTTGCAAACTACAGTGCCTAAGGCAGGCTTATGAATTAGTAAAAGAAAATAAATGTAAGAAAATAAGAACTGGACTATTACTATACCGTGTTTCCCGGAAAATAAGACCTACCCATAGAATAAGCCCTAGCAGGATTTCTAAGCATTTGCACAATATAAGCCCTACCCCAAAAATAAGACCTAGTGATGGGCGTGGCTACTCAGTGTATCTGCACAACCCATGCATTTCCTTGCAGAGCAGTAAAGAAGAACTAGAGCAGCCCTTCTCATCTGCCCCATGAGAGCTCTATTCCTAGACATGAGAGATTGGGACCAATGGTTCTAAAGGAAATAGAGTCGCAAGAAATTCAGGATGGAATGTGGGGTTTGGAGAGTTATGATGATGTTCCAGAAGAAGAAGAATATTAACTATATTCGAATAAATGTAGATTGTTGTATCGTACTTAAAAAAAGATAATACATCCTCTGAAAATAAGCCCTAGGGTGTCTTCCTGAGGAAAAATAAATATAAGACCCTGTCTTATTTTCGGGGAAACACGGTAGCAACCAGCCACCCACCTAAGAGTTGTATAATTTTTTAGTGCATCATACAGACCACACAGAGCACATAGGCAAGGTGAGTCTAGCTCTGGGATGCCATTTTGTAACCTCATATGTAAGGTTATAAAACAAAAGTCGTAAAAATGATGATTTGAGAGTTTAATATTATGAGAAGAAAGAGGAAGAGAAACAGTCATTAAATCAAATAGACTTGTATCTTTCATAGGAGGTATTTAACAAGTTCTCTTTACTGTTGACTAAAGAAATATTTTTGGAACATTAGAGGCAAATCTTAAAAAAATTAAAATAGATATTATTACAAAGGTTACCTTTGTGGGTAGGGCTAGAGAATGCTGCTTTTTCTCATGAGTTCTTTTATATATTATTAAAAAAAAATAACAATAGCTATGTATTGTATTTGTTTTATAAGGTTGTTTTTTTTTTTTTAAAGAAGTATTAGTTGGTAAAACAGCAAAATGATTTTTTTTTCTAACACAAAGAATTTTTTACCCTCTATCTATACAGGAACCTTATATACCTATAAGTGAGTTCATAAATTAGAGTCCAGCATGATCAACTTCTGTAATATTGAGAATACAGACTTATAGCTATGAGATACGTGAACACATCTGAGATGGGGCAGGCAGGAAAGGAGATGGTAGGTAGGTTAGTTTGATAGAGCAAAAGCAGAAATTTCTGAAGGTCCAAGAATGAAATTTGTTCCTGGGACACCAAACAAACTTTCTATCTGGAAAAATACCATGCTTAGCTGTTGATTGCAGGGATTTTGATAACAATAGGTAATTAAGGTGTCCACAGATCTTCCAGCATTGCAAAACCCCACACAATAAGGTATCCTGTGAAACCATTTGTTAAACAGCAACACTATGTGATGTGAACCGTAACAGCAGTAAAAGAGAAAACATCTGAGGATAATTTTCTATATTTCATTCCAAAAGTCAACGTTAACAGTGACTGACTATAGAGAAAAAATTGCACCAAAGGGATACTAACAGTTATCAATGGCAGAAAGTAAGGCATGAAGAGGGAGTAAAGACATTCTCACAATAGTGCTTTAAAGGCCTAAAGTCATGTTCATTCAGAATGAGTCTTTTGAAATGCTGGTACATCAGAAATAACAATTTTTGAAAAATCATCAATAAAGATTAGGAATACAAAAACCAACAGGATGGCTAATCAGCCCAGATAATATCACTAGTGAGAGGCCAAGGCAAAAACTTCATATTATTTTCATAAAATAATTCTCATTTATGCAACCCTCATCGCAATAGAAGTCTATGAAATGAATTTAAATTTGTTTCCTTTCAAAAATACTCCTATGTCCATATTTATAAATTACTATAGTAAATGTTATTGGTGGGGGAGTGGGGATAAAAAAAAAAATCAACCAATGTTGAAAGACAAACTATGAGATGAAAAAGACTGGACTCTTGAAACAGAGATCAAATCCAGACTGGCCACTTCGAGTTTTTGTAAGATCGACAAGCTAAAATTAGTTAGTATTTAATAAGATTAATGAGCATTTAGTAATATAAATAAGCATTTACTTAACTTTCAGGTCTGCTGGTTTAGATAAGTATTGACTGATCTAGGCTTCGGGGCTTTCATCTGTTCCACGTATTGCTCAAATACTTCATAATACAAGTGAGTTAGCATAGGCATGTTCATTTTCTTCAAAAGATGATTTAGTGATGTGACAATTAAGTGAAATTATTGTTTATTGGCTCTTCCTTAATCTTCACAGTGGTACATATAGGAGGAGGAAGAAGACTAAGAGGAATCTCAAGACATGACCTTGCTTTTTTATTTTGTTTTGTTTTTAGCCATCTTAGACTGGAGCATGGAGAGTAGGAATTATAACTCAAAAGTCTACTCATTACCATGAAAAGAAATTCTTGCTATTCCATAGTTATATCTTATAGGTTATAATAGGCCTCATTGCTTACTCAATATAATGAATCAAGTATGACAATGGCTTAATAGAAGAGGCTCATCTGAAAAATATCACATCAAAATTTCATCTAATGAACAACTACAGATATTTTAAATACTTACTGTGTGCCAAGTATGGGGCTAAATCCTAGGAATAATGATCAAGGAACTTACCATGTGGCAAATAAAAAGCCCAGAAGATACCAAAGAGATAAAGAATTCTCTGAAAAAAAAATTACTTAAAAATTAACAAGTAGAATAAAAGGCTGTTTAAGTAAATACATAATAGGCTAGAAACTATGGTAGCCAGACAAAATTGTTGAGATAAAAGTGAATTACAAAATGAGAGAATGTTCTAAGACTGGCCTAAGATAGTAGACAAGGGGAAAGGTGATCTGAACATAACTGAGTGGGAGGGGAATTATATCATGTAGGAGTCAAAAGAAATAAGATGCTTCCAGAAAGAAGTCAGAAAGCATTTAATAGGATGGTGAGAAGGCAAGATGATGATTCATAGGACATTTTGAGGTAAAACTCAGATAAATCATGGCAATAAGACAATGAGATTATATTGTGAATAAAAAAACACCATCACATCAATTTAAATTGGATTCCAATCAAAATTGAAAAATGAGACAATCTGAAATATCCCTAGAAAAGAAATTGGAAAAATTTATAGTTATAAATTTTAATATATTCATATATATTTTGTATAATATACTAGCTTTGAATCTACCCATTTTCTACTAACATATCTGAAATTCAAATATGAGATGTAGAAATGTGGAATCTTACCAGAAAACTAAAATAATCTCCTAAGTAAGACCCACTTTACATCCTGAAAAAGATGTATTGTCTAATGAATGTTATTTCAGTAAAATGTTTCAACTTAATGTTTTTATCATTCTAAGATGTTATAAAAAAACTGCTTGGTATTTACTAGAGATCATTTGGTAGATAGTATGCTTACGTGTTCTTTTTGTTGTGAATCATATTTTCAAGTAAATATTCTAAACTATCATCTTCAGAATATTTTCTCAATTCTTTAGTATCACACAACATTATGACTTGATAGTTGCCCATTCTGATATTTTTTTCCAACAAGTATGGATGACAAGATAAAAATTATGGTAATTCTAATAGCACAAAAAATTAGAAAATTGATTAACAAATTTTTAAAATACTTTTATTGAAATTTACTTTACATATCATAAATTTGCTCTTTTAAAGTATATACTTGTTTTTGAGTATATTTACTGCAAACTTCACATTAATCAAATTTCACTCCCCGCAGTCCATATCAACCACTAATCTAAAAACTGCTTCTATAGATTTGCCAATATCAGGACAATTTCAGATTATTGACTAAAGAGTAGATATTCAGTTAGTGAGAAGAACCTTATAACTAGAATTATTCAAGAACATCTTAAAGAACATTAAGCAGAATGTTTTACAAAATAGATCTTTGCACAATGCTAATACAATTAAGAGAGGAAGGCAGCATATTTTGAGCTCTGCATAAGAAATAATCAAGTATTATTCCTATATTCTGATAATGATAAACCATGGATTGATCCATATAGGCAAGGTTTTAACATATTATCAGGGAATTACAAAGTAAGCAGAGCAATCCCTTCTGGGATTATAATTTGTAGGTCAAATGTAATAACCTTCCCTTAACCTGCAAAAGATGTCCCCTAATTAACTTAGTCCTTAGTGCTACAACATATATTTGGGTACATATATATACAATTTCAGTTTCTTTTGGGTATATGGAAGAAAAAACACCTGAAAACTTTTCTCACTAAAAAAAAGGTAGGGTGTAATGACTCCCTCCCCCCCTTACTTCCTTCTCCACTGGATTCTACTGATTATTCCAACTATATTCTTAGGGCAGTTCTGGAAATGAAGCAGAATAATATAAAGAAATGAAAACTAAAAAGTGAAATGGGATTGTATCCATCTCTAATTTTGCTTTATATATCTTGTGTACATAAGAAAAAAATTCTGTGGACCTTCTGGTGCTCTCTTTAATAAGGGCTGTTTTTCTCAGACCCTGGTACAAAGAACTTTTGCCTTGATTTCCCTTCCTGTGTCTTTTGGATTGCTAAATCCTCAGTTGGCTGATATTTTCATCTTTTACCTGCTTAGAAATAATCCATTTTGCCATAGGTGACTGTGAATATCTGTGTATCTTGGTTAATTTAGGCCATATTCAATTAACTCTCTTCTCAAATTTAAATCAGATATATTAAGAAATCTTATATTTTTAACCTTAAAACTCAATTCTAACCCTCAGATTTCCTAGCTTTCTCACACACTTAAGTTCTTTGGGCTTGCACTTTCCTGTTGATTTCTGTTGCTCAACGGGACAACAGGGAACAGTGGAGAGACTGTAAGACTGGCCTAAGGGGAAGGATGAATAAAGAAAAAACAATGGAATTGCTAGAAGTAGGATGGCTTAGAGACATCCTGAGGGTATCAGATATTGTTGTATAGACAGATGTAACATGAGATCTTATCATATTAATAAAAAAATAAACTAGTATGCCAAGCTATAAGGTGTCTGGTTAGAAACAGAAGGAAACTATGTGTACATTTAGGCTTTGCAGGGCTAGAATGAAAAAGAGTGGGGGTTAAGCCTAAAAAAATCTTTACATGCACACATGCATATCCATGGCCACTGTAAAACAAGCACACTATTTCCAGAGCTAATTAGTTGACTTACAAGGCAAATGGGGAAAACTCTAATTAGAGTTAACTGCTTTCTAGGCAGGAGCTTTTTAATGGAGGGCTCATTCAAGGCTAGAAGCCTTACCACCTACTGGACTATAAAGAATGGAAATTTTCTGATCTTTCTGATGTGCATCAGGGGCAGACAAATCTGGACAGATAAGATTTTATTTAAACAAGAGATTTATTGCACATAGATGTTCTATATTCCAAAAAATGTTAATATTTAAGTGTTTTAAGGATAAAACTAGCTTTATTTGAAACAGTTTTGGGAGAAGCATGTTTTTAAAATGTAGGTTTAAATAGAAAACAAATGAGCTTTACGAGTTTATAAGCCACATTCGTTTGTGCTTTGTTTCTCTTTTCAAAGGCCTTTATAATCCACAATAATTTTGATATATGACTACTAGAATCCAAAAAAGAAATATAAAGATTTTAAACTATTTTGTCCAGATCTATTTTTGCATGGAGCTATTTTGTTTGGGGGCTAATTGAAAGATTCTATTGCAACAAGATGTCAAACTCTACAAGAAAATATAAGATGTTGGAATTCCCCAAAGAGGAAACTAAAAGTGGCAAAACAATGCTCCTTTTTAAAAGATACACAAGTTTATTATGAGATGTGGTTGCTATGGATATGGTTGGAATAGAATGATTCCTCTTTGTGCTGGATTCTAGGCATTGGACTATATGCTCCAGTGATGTGAGTGGGTATCATGAGACCCAACCTGGCTTTTCTTTCTTACACAGTCAAAATCAGAAGTTGGAAGTTGGCCAATGGCTAGTATCACCCTCAGATCTGAGAAAGAGTGCTCCTGTCCTGGGTCTTATATTGTGAAAGGCCTCACACATTATAAACCTACACAAACATTAATTCATTAAACAGCCCCAGGACTTCTCTGCCCAGCTCTCATTTCTGTGACAATGCAACCCCTAATTCTGAATATCCACTCTGCTAATAAACATTTTTCAGTTTTCAGATAAATGCTGCTCTCACTTGCTCTCTGTCTTCAAAACTCAAGACAACTGCATGAATGCCTGTGGATTATGCTATTGTTGATGCTGGGTATTGCTTTGAAATAAAGGAAAGATTTGTATGGTCAAAATGCTTATAAAAGAAAAAAGGCAAATTAATTCATCAAACCCTCATTCTCAAGGAATAGTTTTCTGGAAGTGCCAGACATCAATTTCCAGGACTCTACTTGTGCTCTAATTAAGGTTTGAGGATATCTGTGAATTAGTACAGTAATTGTAACAGCTGACATGGCAATTTAAAAAATTGTGATATCAGAGAATATAAGTACATAGACATAAACATACACATAACATGGTTTAAGATTAGATGGAAAATAAATGTTATAATTGCAAATACTTTTATTTTAAAAATATACTCACCTCAAACTATAGAATAGCTCCAACTATAGAAAGTGTTGAATAGGTCTGAACAAATTGAACAAATTATACTCTTTTAAATGTGCATATCTCTATGTAGAAAAATTAGAAAGAATGGTTTAAATACTGTTTTAAGACAAAGAATAATTTTACTCTATATGTTATTACTTTATAAAACATAATTAAAATATTTTGTAATATTTTATTATAATTTATCATGTAACATTATCATTTTTATATATTTCATCACTTTCAGTCACAAAATTCAATCAAATAACAATTTTTCACAAATTCTCAAGTGCATTTCTTTGATCACTAATCTTATATAAAATCTCCTTATGCCAGTGTTTTTTAAATATGACATAGGTCTGAGGAAAGTTAAATGCTACTAAATTTTCACAAAAAAGAACTTGCAAAATAACTATTCATTAAAGCTTCTGATTTCAGAATCAATACTGGTATCTATCTCAAAACTTTTTCAAAGCTTTCAACTGAATACTTGTCTTATTGCTATTAATATGTGCTGTGAAATGTATGTTCTTAGACTACAAAATGTATGTTTTCTAAAGTTTAAATTTTAGATTATAAAAATCCTACATATTTGCTCTTATTAACTGAGAAATTGTATGTGCATATATATGAAATAAAATAATAGTCATAACAAAATACTCTTTCTTTTTAAAATAACTTGGAGAAAAGTGCTAATAAATCTAGAAATGATAAGAATAATTCACTTTTTAAAGAAGTATACACTATGGCAAAATAAAACTTTTAAGGTACACAATGTCAAAAAGATGAATAAGAACTATTTTCAAAGCCATAATTAAATGCATTATATCAAAGACCCTGAAGTAATAAACGTTTGTACTTAGTTACGAGAGTCAAGATCTGCAGAGTTTATTCAAATAATTCAAATATGGATATGCAAAGTATGTACCACAATATTTTTCTTCATGTTATAATATCTAATTTTTTCAGTAGTTTATAAGAACTTCAACCAAAATAACCTAAAGTATCTTTATTATTAGCACATTAATGTTAAAATGTTGGATACAAAGGACACAATGCTTTAAGAGTGTCAAGCACTAAAATACTATATAGATTGTCTATTATGTATTATAGATCTATGATGTTAAGTTATAATGTTGGACTCTACAAAAAATACAAAACAATTTTAGGCATGGTGTCTCCCTATATTCAATGGGTTATAGTATATAGTTGAAACCTGAACACTCATGCAGACTAAATAATATTACCAAAGAGCAGCATATATATACATACAAAGTTTAACTCAAGTTAAGAAAATGGAAAATTTTTTCTGTTTTAGATTGTACATGATAGAAGATTTCTTGGTGTGGTAGAAAATTTTGTTTACAAATAGGTCTATACAATTGATAAAAAATCCATTATTAAATGTTTAGTTGATCATTTGAGTACTTTAGATTTATAGCTCTATAATCCTATTCTGAAAAACTTCATGTATAACCTACACTGACTGGCTGAACTATAATAGATTAATAAAAAACACATCATTAAATAGCACTTTCCTTAAATATCCATTTTCACATTGTTTTATTGACTTAACTCATGCAACTATCATATATTAGCATCTCAAAATAGTGCTTTAAAGAATATCATCTTTGCGGGAAACAGTAAATGATCTGTTAAAAGTTATACTTATTTGGGCCAGTATCCATAATGTATATAAGAACAATATTTACTTTTGAATAGAGGCAGACTATATTCTTACTTTGTTAAAGAGCAGTGGATTAGGCTGAACTTGAGTTATATTTTAGATGACAAATTCATCTTTATTCATTAATTTAAAAATGATATGTATATTTTATACTTCTAGTAATGGGACAGATTCAAATGATAAAGAGAAAGTTAGCACAGTTTTTGTGTGAGTACCCCATAGATCAGTTGGAGGCCTGATGCATGTGATAAGAAAAACTCGACTAGAAGGGACTAATTGGATTGAGAGAAGGGGAGGCTCAAGTGCACAGAAACTTAAAATAGAGGTGAAAAATTATCAGCATCAGGGAATTCAGTTCTCATACAAGATAGAAGACCCATTCCTTATTATAATGGCAGAAAATATCATCCTCTTGTATCAATGGTGCCATGCAAAAGGGTAAAAATAAGATAGAAATTCTGTATTATATTCCATGCTATCATGCAAATATATGATATGGTGAATGTCAATAACCTAATATTAAAATGAATAAGCATCTCTTATTAATTCCCATAGAATATAGGAAATAAGGAAAAATTTATTTTATTTTGTGATAAAATCTAGTAGATATCTATGTTAATAAAATTATTTTAAACCCAAAACCTGGAAAAATCTCATTTGTATCCCAGGATTGTAAGTGAAATACATTTTTCTCTATACTCACACAACCAATTGGATAAGAAACAACATTAGAAGGGGAAAATATTTGAATTTATATACAATACAGATCTGGGTACTGAAATATATATTATCAAGTTAAGAAAATATTAATTTCTAATTTATTAAGTTTAATTCTTGAAGATACATGATATGATTTTGATTCTTTTAAATTTGTTGAGACATGTTTTGTGATGTGACTTGACTTTTTGTTCTCATAACAGTGCTTTTCAAAAGAAAATGTTTTTATTAAATGAAGTATACAAAAGCAATGCATGTAACCAATATGTTTATACCCATGTAATATTCCAAAAATTTTTAAAAATTTAAAATTTTAATGAAACAGCAATCTCAATGCTGCATTTTAAACATTTCAGGCACATTACATATAACTTATGTATGTCTTGTATAAATAATGTCTAATAGGCTCTGTGTTTATTTTTGCTTGTGTTTTGTTTTGCTTAGTTTTGTTTTCTCTTAGCTTTAGTTTGCTTCCAGAGAATTTTTTATTGATTATTTAGGAAAATGAAATGAGATTATGCTAGGAGATCCTAACTACCATCACTGAGAAGTCTAAATTCAGTTCATGAAGACCACGTTTTTAAATTATAACGTAAGTGTATAAATATAAGTAAATTTGCAGATACTTATTGTCTCCAAGTTTGCATAAAAAGAATGCATTTATAATGTACTTATGGAAAGTATAAAGTATTTAGAGAACTGGAACTTCTGTTTAGATAAGTAAATTTTGGACTTGGTAATTGTGGAGATAGGTGGTTTATAAGTAAGGAGGTTTACTATGCTTCACACATTCCATTATATCCTTCAGAAAGAGAAAGATCTTTGCCACCATTGTAGCAAATAAACACTCTTTGAAGGGTCATCTTCTGTTAAAAGCAAAATTTGTTAATTTCTATCACATCTTAATTTCTGAATTCTGGATATATTTTATATGTTATATTTTACCTGAGAAGGGTTATTTTGTTCCCATATTTTTTGGGTGCTTTGCACATGTAATTTTATTGTAGTTTTGGTTTTCACAATAATATCAAAATTAATGAGAATAGTGGTGGTCACCGAATTTGAATCTTTACACCTACTTTTTAAACGCTATATATATCAACACAGAAATCAAACACCATCATGCATATCCCAAATTTACGGAGTAACTAGAAGACAAAAAAGGCCAAAGCTTCATTAAACCTGTTATTGGAGAAATAAACAAGCCCAGCAGAGTAAGCCCCTTAGCCTAGAATCAGACAGAGCCTAAACAAAAGAGAGGAATATGATGAACTCCTCGGAGTGGTTAAACCCTGAAAAGATATCTAGGGTTTACATTTAGAAGTTTATTTCTCACACCTACATGTGAGATACTGAAAGTACATTTCAGCTATGGTTGCTCAGAATAATAGTTATGAAAGAGCTTGGAAAGTGTGTAGGCTCATGTTGACAGTTTTGGAAATGAGTCAAGTTGGAGGGTGATATCTTTAGTTTGGATGATGAAGGCTAACAAAGAAACAAAAGGTTCTAATTATACAAGTATAAAAGATTTAGAAGATGACATATATCACCATTTATTGAAGAAACTGCAATTCTCTCTATGAATAAAAGTTGTAGTAATAGAACCAAGAAAACAAATTACATATGCCATCTAATCCCTCACCCGTAGGATTTCTTATTACAGCTGATCAAGAAAAAAAAGCAACACAATTCATATCAAGTTCTGGAGTGGAGGGGACATCAGAATCAAGCATTGTTAACAAGTACCATAAGAGAACAAAAGACAAAGGGACCAAATTCTTTTTCTTTTTATTTCTAAGCAATTATATTTAAGGGGAAAAAGTGAATTATACACACACATACCACCTACATGCTCATTAAATACCATTTTGCTGTATCACTAAGCTCATGTTACAACTGCTAATGCTATTATATATAAAACACAAAATACATTTTCCTCTGGATTAAAAAAAATTAAAATAATTATTAAAAATAGAAGAATTTTAATAGGAATGAAGTTAAAGTAGAAATCATTACCTCCATATCTACATTGCTTTATAACTTTATTAAATAAGAATCTACTGATTAATTTGAAGTATAATGAATAAAGCAATGTATTTTTACTCTCATGCCATTAATCACAATACCTGAAGCAACCTAGTACAGGTTTTTGTCTCCACAAGTTAGCCAACAATAGGAAGAAGTATAATATAGGTGATACAAAAACAAGGAAAAAGTAGGAGAAAGAGATGCCTGAGAAGAAATAGATGTAACTAAGTTAAGGCCAAGAAATAGAAATACAGAGACAGGTTAAAAGTGACCAGAGACAAAGAAAAATATTAGATATTGAAGATAGGCAATAAAACAAAATATAAGGACCTCCAAGTAAAAACCAACAAGTCATATACAAAGGAAAGAAAATTAACTGTGAATCAGAATTCTGGACAGCAACATACAGGTTATGACCGCATTGAAGTAACAGGAAGAAATCCAATATTTCTTTCATTGGACAAGCATATAATTATGCAAGCTTATATTTAAGTATAAAGGCTACAGAAATAGTTTTAACTATGCCATGCCACAATTCAATTAATATTGTGCCTGAGTGCCACTCTGACAAATCTACTAGAGAATGATCCATAAATGATAAGTAGAGAAAAATAGAAGAAAAAAATTGAATAAATTCAGCTGAAGATTTTAGGTTAAAAAAAAAAACAGTAGGGGGAAAAGAGTAAGAGGAAATATATAGTATGAAAAAAAATAGAAATATATAACTAAAACATGAAAGAGGGAGAAGAAAACAAAAATAGCTTATTGATTGCTTGATAGGTAATAGAAGACTGGGATGTAGTTTCAAGCTTACAAACAAGATAGCAGAATTGAAGTAAAGGAAAACATAAATAAGTATATTATATAAAAGTTTTGGTATAAATGTAATTACTAGAAAAAAATAGATTCTTTTAAGGGAAAAATGTACAATAACACTCCAAAATTTAAAATTGGAAAGAAAATGACAATACAGTGAATGATGTAGTATATATAGACTAAAGTATGTATAGTAACATATAATATTTTATTAAAGAACTGAGACAAAAGTCTAGTTGTACTGATGAATGCAAATAGGCTTAGCTCACCTATTAAGAAAAATGTCTTCTTATTAGTATATAGAGGAAAACTCAACTCAGTTATGTAAAAGAGTTATGTTTTATTTGTACTTGGAATAGATAAAATGTCATGTAAGGCAAATGTGAACAAAAGGTAGAGAGGGGTGATATGGATATCTGACAAGATAGAATTTATATCAAAGAATAAAATAGAACAAAGTAGGACACCAAACAACACAGCAATGAACAACACTCTTTATAATGTAAAATAATTATAATAGATAAAAGGAGAACAGAAATGCACTAATTGTAGGCAACTTTTATACATCTCTTAGTGCAAAATAGATCATGCAAATGAGAAATACATAAAGATACAGAACAGCCAAATGACATAATGAATGAAGTAGTTCTTGCGGGCACTTTATTGGACGACTAACTAAAATTTAGAAAGCTGGCGAAGCAAATAAACAGAATGAGAGGAAAAAATAAAGATACAAGCAAAAATAATGTTTTAATGGAAAAATAAAGCCAATACATAAGCTGTTTCTTTGAAAAAAATCTATAAAGTTTTAAAAAGGAGAAGTCAGAAATGTACACACACACCAAAAACAAGGGGAAATAAATATTGGTTCTGAAAAGTTGATCATATGAATTGGGTCATTTATGCCACACACAGCTAAAACAGTCAAGAGGCCAGGGAGGATAAGCACTCAGTTCACATAACGTTGTTCCAAGTATTCAATTCTCTGCAAGCCTACTGCTAAAAGTGCCTATCATAACCTGAAACTAGTTTTATCTAACAGCTACTGAAAAAACCTACTGCAACAATAAGACTAGTTTTAGCAACCACTGTCATTTTACCAGAACTTGCCAGTCCCCCCAAACTTTGATAGTGTCAATGAAGTTTCTTTCAAAACAGTTTGTACCATTTCTCCTTTTTCATAAAACCTCCAAACTTCTCTTTCTTCTTCAGACATACCAAAGAGCACCTGGCATGTGTACATGCCCTGAATTGCAATTCTTGCTTCCCAAATAAAAAACATTTAAATTTAGAGATCAGTCTGTATAATTGACTGCTATAGTACACTGGAAATTCAAAACAATAAATTTGGAAAGACCAAAAGGAAACAAAGAAGGAATCTAGTTAAACTAACTACTTTTCTAAGATTATAATTCACTAAAACTTAATCCAGTAGACAGAAAAGGTTTAAAATCTAATTTTTAAAGAAGTGGACTTTATGACCTATATCCCACCCATACTGAAAAAAGATAGTCTCATATTTTCACAGGGGAATTCTACCACACTTTCAGAAACCAGATAATCTCAAGTATATCTTAACAACAACAGCACAAATTATGCTGTTGTGCTGTTGTTTAATTGTGCTGTTGTGTTGTTAACAACAACAGCACAACAACAGCAGAAATAACAATGGTACCTGTGGGAGGCTGAATGATGGTTTAAAAAAGATATGACATTTTAATTCCGGAACCTACAAATGTGACCTTATTTGGAAAAAAGACCTTTGCAGATGAATTTATGTTAAGGATTTTGAGATGAAGAAATTATTGTGAAATATTCAGGTGAGCCCTAAATGCCATCACAGGTGTTCTTATAAGATAGAGAGGAAAATGAGATACATACACAAAGGAGAAGACAATGTGAAGATGGAACAGAGACAGATGAGACCACAGGCCAAGGAATGCTGACAGCCACCAAAAGGTAGAAGAGGCAAGGAATGGATTATCTCACAGAGCCACTGGAGGGAATGTGGCTCTGCTGAGAGCTGAATTTTGGAATTCAAGCCTCTAGGCCTGTGAGAAAGGAAGTAGCTGTTGAGTTAAGCCACCAAGTTTGTGATAATTTATTAGCAGCAACAGGAAACTAATACAGTACCTAACTCTGATAAAAATGGCAAGAAAATAAGAGAACTGCATGGCAATATCAATACAAAAGTCATAAACAATATGTTAAAAAGAACAATGTGTCAGCAGATTTAAAGAATCATGATTGACATTTGTTCTTGGATTGCATCTAAAACTCAACATTAGGAAATACATTAATACGATTAAGAGATTTAGAAGAAAAACCATATGTCATCTCATGTTCCTTTTCTTAAGTTGCTAAAAAGGCAATAGAAGTTTATTTCTGGTTTAACAAACTTAATAAATTAGAAATTAACATTTTTAACTTGATAATATATATTTTAGTGCCCAAATCTATATCTAAATTCAAATCCAAGGCAATGATTAAGAAAATATGCAATCTCTATATTTTAAATTACTTTCTGTGTATTATTTAACTGAATCTCAAAAGAGAAAAGTATAAGAAATGTGAATAATAGGAAGAAGTAAAAATAATGTAATTTCAGATAATATAAGTTAGATGGAAAATCAAATACATTTAATCAAAAATTATTTTGAAAAATAAAGTATTTCAATTTAGTATAAGGATAATAAGTTTATACAAGAATTAAAAATTATCGCATAAAAACAACAAGAGATGACATAGTGGAAGAAGCAATCCAATTTATAACAGCAACTAAAAAATAATTACTGGTAAGAACACTTTTAAAATGTGCCAAACTTATAGGAATAAAGAGGATGAAGAGATAATGATATTACAGGGCTAAAAAGAATTTAAAGTTTTAACATTAATACAAATGGAATGAAATGACTCACTCTATGGAAGAGTAGAAAATATAAAGATTCCAGTTCTCACCAATGCATTGATGATTTTAAGAAGAATGCAATACCAATATCAACAATATTTTGTGTGCATGGGGAAATGTGTGTCATTGCTATTATTTTCACTATTTTCTGAAGCAAGACAAGTTGATTTAAAATTAAGATTGAAGAAAATAATCATGAAAATGGAGGGCACAATGTTTAAAAAAATGGAGCAAAGTGGAGAAATGGAGCATAGCTTACTCTACCAGATAAGATATAAAACTCTTTAATTAAAACACTGTAATAATGATATATAAATGGACACACACACTACCAGTCTGTAAATAAACCTAATTGCATAAAAATTCAGTATATGAAAATGAACCAACAAATGGTTTTAAAAACTTGATAGCATCTTATAAAGAAGATCAATTTTGATCTATACTCTATATCATATCTAGAATAAACTTCAAATAGACCCAAAATATAAATGTACAAATACAACTACTAGAAAATCATGGGTGAATTTGTGATAAATTCATTGTTATCATCTTTATCTACTAATGAGGATAGCTTTTATAACTGTGACTCAAAATCAACTTTCTGTAACTTTCAATTAATTCAGCCAAAACTCCATGTAATTATGTAGAGGATTGTGCAAATATAGTAAAGGTAATGATAATTAAAACTAAATTGTGAGTGTGTAGATATTCATTGTAGCATTCTTTCCACTTTTACCTATATTTGAAAAAAATCAAATTAAAAAAGAGTTTTACTTTTACTTTTTGGTGCCTATTGAAAGTAAGTCTAATGATAATCTTATATCACACTTTACCCCAGGTTTAAAAAGCAGAAAAATGGAATTAACATTACAGAACAAGAGGAAAAAAAGGCATTTTCATTATAGTACAAAATCCAGGATAAAACAATTTCCCTTTTAGATTTCATTGATTATTTTGCTAGAGATGATGGAAGAACATTAGTTTTATTTTTAAAATTCTTATATTTATAAATCAGACATAAATATACATATATATGTATAGCTATTAATAAAAGTCACCTCTCTCCTGAAAATTACTAATTAATTGGGATGGCCTAGTAATTTAAAATTAGCTATATTTAGGAATTTGGAAGATAAATCTGGTACCGAACATTTACATACAAATATAGTAAAAGAAAAAATAGTTATTAATTGATTACTAATTCGGGTAAAATAGAGAAATAAAACATTGCCTTTGGGTTGGTTAAAAAAGTAAAACACAGAAATTGCCAAACCTTATTAGAATCTCTTGCCAAAACAACAAGGAAGAAATATAAAATCCAGCTGTGCTGCAGTGACAAAAATGAAAGTGTCTTGGAGTACTCTTCCATGATTTCCATTTCCCATTTGATGGAACCTCAAACATTAAAAGTACTCTTCTATCAATTTGTTTAAAATTTACAAACTGTTGAACAACAAATTAATTGGAAGTGAGTAGTTGAAAACACTGAAAAACATTCATAACTATAGCAATGACATTTAAACACATATTCGTCCTATGGCAAATGAAGAAAAATTGGACCTAGCTGAAGATGATTAAAATATTGGGTATTTTATATTTGTACCATATATGAAAATGCCTATCATTGAATGGAGACAGAAAGAGATGAGGATAAAAAAAATTGACTTGAAAATTAAGTATGCATGAAGCTGTCAAAAGGAAGGAACATAAAAGTCCCAATCGTATCTATTAGGATGTCTTAAGTTTGAAAATGTATAGAAATAGTGAATATAGAAATGTCAGTGTCAATGGTTAGTTTTCTTTCTACTTTTCTTTCTTCAATATTTGCTTAATAAGGCAAATGAGCCTAAGTTCTTAGGTTGGTGACTGAACTCCCTGATTCTCTTGCTTCTTCCTTTCTATATCCCTGGAGAATTATGTAAATTACAGTAAATAAAAGGGAAGAAAATTCCCAGCCAGACAAAAATAGCATACAACCCTTCTCTATCACCAGAAAGTGAAATGTAAAAATGCATCCTTGTTTGTAGACTCACTTGTGAGACAGGGCAAGTTACTCAATGTTGCTGAGCCTCAGTTACTTCATTTTTAAAATAGAGATATTAATATTAATTAATGACATCCTAAAGTCTATATTGCACAAAATTAGACATAGGAAATAAATCTGCTACAAAGAGCTGATGTCAGCTATGTTCTTTTTGTAATATGTTTTATATAAGAGTTGCTTGGGGCTTTAGGTAAATGTGGTAAGAAATGAAAATATGCATTTGTCTCTCTCCTGTCAAGATCTACTAAAAAGAATAAATGTTAAAAATAGCAACAACAACAAAAAAATGCCAAGAACTCTACAAATGAAAGCATCGGGTACTCCTAAATGCAGGATGTTAGTTGGAGATGAACACAGGAGGATCAGGTGCAACTTTATATTTGACTTCATGATCCTTTGATCCATTCCAAGCGGCTTTACGCAACTATCCCTTCTCCACCTTAAGAGAAGACCTGAGTAAAGTCACTCTTTGGAAATAATTGAACCAGAGATATCTTGAACTTGAAGAATGCCAGATACTAATGCTAAAAGTGGTAAGGGGGACATGTTAGAAACAGGAGGTTTACCTGCAATATGCATTTTAAACACTAGAAAGGCAAACATCTCTATTCAGTACCTAGTATGCTGGTAGCCAGGCCTTTATCCACAAACAAAAAATTAGAGTATTCATCTATGCCTGAGGCCTACCAGTTTTAACCATTCCTATATGTAGAGTTTTCAATTAACATTTTTCACAGTCTTCAAAATGAATGAATTACTAAAGATCACCAGACATTTGAGAAGCACCTTGAGCAAGAAAAACAGAGACAAAACAACCATGCCAATAAGAACAACAAAAATAAAAATAAAGAAACCTGGAAAAAAATCATTTTGTTCATGAGCAAAGCAGTATCTAAAAAAAATATATATTTATATGCACACACACACATATATATATATAAAACATTCTCAGAAACAGAAAGATTTAATAAGATAAAAAGAAGCTATAAAAATAAAACATTCAGAAAACAAGAATGTTCTAAAATATGTTTTAAAAAATGATAGAAGAAAATCAATCGAAAGAGTTAGAAGAGATAGTCAAAGGGAACCTCCCAAACTGTAATTTTTTAAAAAGGGAAAGATAAATGTAATCAAGGAGAAATACGAGATTCAATGAATACAAAAGTCAGCATGTGGTAGTGGTAGATTTGATTATAGGCCACAATTCTTTAACCTCTTCTACATGCACATACTTGCTATGGTCTCATCATGGGTGGAGTATATGTCTTTGCCAATGTTACACAAATGAAAGTGACAGTGTACTAGTTCTAAGCCTGTGTCTTGAAAGGCTTTATTGATTGCACTTCCTTCTTGTATACCTGCCATTGCCATATGAAGAATGTACCTAGCTAGCTCACTAATCTGAGAGACACAGGGAGAAGACTCAGTCCAGCTAACTCGTGGATCTGTGGAGAGAAACAGTGTCACTTGGCTAAGTCAGGTCAAGTACTCAAACCACAGAGGGGAGAAAAAATAGTGAGCATTGTAAAATTCTGTTCTGGAGTGGTTTTTTGCATAGCGAGTACCAATAGAGAGACAGAGATATTAATAGCTAAAACAGAAGTCACAAAATTAGCAAAGAAATCATTTCTAGGCCGGGCGCGGTGGCCCACACCTGTAATCCTAGCACTCTGGGAGGCCAAGGCGGGCTGATTGCTCCAGGTCAGGAGTTCAAAACCAGCCTGAGCAAGAGCGAGACCCCGTCTCTACTATAAATAGAAAGAAATTAATTGGCCAACTAATATATATAGAAAAAAATTAGCCGGGTATGGTGGTGCATGCCTGTAGTCCCAGCTACTTGGGAGGCTGAGGCAGCAGGATTGCTTGAGCCCAGGAGTTTGAGGTTGCTGTGAGCTAGGCTGACGCCAGCCACAGCACTCACTCTACCCTGGGCAACAAAGTGAGACTCTGTCTCCAAAAAAAAAAGGAAAGAAAGAAATCATTTCTAAAACTGAAAGAGATATAATATTGTAGTTTGCATGACATAAACAAGTGCCACAATGAATAGTGGTGATAATAAAAATAAAAAATACAAAACAAGTGACATGATTATGATATTAAACAATATAATGGATACGAAATTACTCCATACCTTCTGAAGGCATTGGTTAAGGTAGTGAACAGTTGTCATGTGAGTTAAGCATAAAAGTCATAAATCGTTAAGTATTAATCATGTTAACAGCAAGTATCTATGAGATCATAGTAGAGAAATGATTTCAAAATTCTGAGAATAGATTATTTTCACTTGAGAATTATACATGCAGGCAATCTATACACAAGGGTAAGATTAGAATAAAGACATGATATAAGTGTAATTTCTTAGAATATGTAAGTTCTAAGCATACCTCCTTAATAGACTTTTAGAGGAAAACATACAAAGGAGAGAAATAAAAGTATTTCCTAGACAGAAATAAAAGTGTAGTTCTCCAGAAATGCATGAGGCTTAATGAGCAATGGGATCAAAGAGGAGGAAACAGAAAACTAAACAGAAAATATTAGAGAGTTAGGGAATAAAATGTATTCCTTGCAAACTAGGCAAAAGAAAAAATAATTACACTTTGTTTTAAACTCCAGAACTTAAAAAATAGTTGTGAAATACATTTTTAAAATTATCATAAAAACTATAGAGTTGATATGGTAATCATATTCATATAGTTAAAATATTATAAATTAAGAACTTGTTATATTAGAACATTAGGAGATTGGAATGTGTGGGAAGAGTTTGTATGGATAAATATAAGTAAAAGGAGTATAAATCTTCATTTTTCACAGCAAAAATTCTGTAATGTCTAACATTGGACAATCAAGAAAGAACCACATAAAAAAAGCTTCCAGGAAGAGCTAGAATAAAACTGGTTGCCCCTGGGTTGTGTGAATAATTTGGAGGGAGGAGTGAGCACAGGACTAATCTGTTTCATTACAAATTTTATGGTACTATTTAACATCTAAACCTGGATACATATTACTTGATAAAAGTAAAATTATTTTAAAGAAAAGACAGTGGCTTAAAAATAATTAAAACACTAAGACAGTGAAAAAGGAGACACAGATCATAATTCCATTGGCATTTAATGACTGGGCCAAGCTAGTCCTGCATTCCTCAGTTGTCAGGAATCAAACTGGCTGCCTGCCTTCTTCACAAGACTAAGCTCCAAGTTACAAAGAGTGGCTTACATCTTTGTTGTGCTAACATCACTCCTTGCAATAAATTTATCACCTGTGCAAGATAATCAAAGTTCAACTGAATTTTCAAAGTACTATTCCTTAAAAATATTTTTTTCTGCCATATCCTGGGAAAATTCAAATTATATCACCAGTTTATACCCAAAGAATAATTTCCTCTTTCTAAGATATGAGACCCACAAATAATTACTGCAGCAAATGAAAGCAAAATTAAATATATCTTTTTTTAATCCTAGAAAATTTGACAATTTTAGATTAAATAAGCCTATTAAAGTTTAGACTTGCAGGGGTCCTCAGGCTTTTTAAACAGGGGGCCAGTTCACTGTCCCTCAGACTGTTGGAGGACCGGACTATAGTTTTAAAACAACTATGAACAAATTCCTATGCACACCGTACATATCTTATTTTGAAGTAAAAAACAAATGGGCAAAAACACCCACAGGTGGCCCGTGGGCCATAGTGTGAGGATGCCTGGTTTAAAGCTTCTTATTATTGCTGACATTTGAAATGTGAAAGGGTAATTGTTGATTATACTACGGGAACTTGTTTATATCTTTAGTGTCTGTTTGATGCAAATCTGTGCAAACATATTATTGTTTATGTAATCATTATTAATAATGCATTTCTGAAGATCCCAAAATAGTTTGGAAAATAATTTTTAGGAAAACCACTATACTCAGACTTATTCATTACACTGAGGAGATCAAACTTTGAAATTGAGAGCTATCAATTCAGTAGCGGATATGCTTCTTAACTTTTCATTTTACTCAGATCAAGATGTCACTCTATTCAGGAACAGATAAATCTAAATAATTGCAAAATTAAAGAGAATGGTCAATTCTTTCACCAGTTTGATTTTATAATCTTAATTAGACAATCACATGCTAACTCTCATATTTTATATTTAACCCCAGTATGTATTGGTGAATATGCTTCATGTAATATTTGTAATCAAATATGTACCATGTGATCCAGGGTAATGAGTCATATTAGAGATTGCCTTTAAAATTGAATAACAATAATTATAAATATTTTTAAACATAAGAAAATCTCAAATGTCGCAAATCATCTTTTAATTATAAAACCTCATTTTTAAATCCAAAGCTCTGCTTATTTCCTATTCTGTCAATGTTCCTGTACAGAATGGTACCACTACATTTTTTCAGAGGACTTCAGGATTCTCTTTACTATTTTGTACTATATTGGTTGCATTAGAAACCAATGCTGATTTTCAAGTAACCCAGAAATCAAGGCAGTACAGAGTTTAACACAATAAATCACAGGAGACTTATGACAATAGGTAATAAAATCCAAAGTGTACACTTACAATGTAGTGTCTATTAACATGTGTTGAAGATATTAGAAAGATTATCCTGTCTAAAATTAGGTAAAAATATGGTGGTTAGGAAGATATATGCAAAATAAAGGAATGCAATTTTTAAAGAAATCAAATTAAAATTGGATAGAAACATAGACATGAGAAGACAGAAAACTTCAGTAAAAATTTTCCATATATCACAGAATCTATAAACAGAATAATTTTATGGATTTCCATATTAATTTTAAGTACCTCAGACACCTCTAAAGACTATTGGCATATATTAGTTATTATTTGATGGCAACAGTTTATATGTCTTTTAGGCTTCTCATTTTAAGAAAAGGTGAACATAACAACCCTTGGTTCACAAATTTTGTTTTTTCTCCCCCAATTTTTTCCTGAAGAGAGTATTTAGCTGCACCAGGAAAAAATTTCAGTAGACTATTTCACTCCTAAACCCCCAACATATTAGTGAAAACTTGACAACATCACCTGCTAAACCAATCTTTTTTGACTATAGGTATTTCTGAGGCCTTTGGGAAAGTATAAACAAAAAAGATACATATGGCCCAGATGTAGCTTAAAACATTTTCCCCCTATTTCAACCTTTGCTTATCATGTAGAAATGATATCTATCTCTTCTAAGGAACTAAAGGGACATACAACAGTATTCCATTACATCAATCTAAGTGCATAATGTAGATAATGACATCTAATGTAATCTGGAAAATCCAGTTAGGCTACCAGAAGCTAAGGAAGTTCATTTCCCTACAGGAATGAAACCTGAGACAACCTGGGAGTGAATGGACAGCTCAGCTCAATGTAATCATAAAATATATTTATTTCTCTGGCTCATTTATACAGAGGAAAAGGTTATATTCTTCAATTGTCTGAAGAAATAAAATAATGAGAGACACTGTCACTTTGGATAACAGATTACACTCAGTCTCAGGAGATGGTTTAAGACAACAGGAAGAGCAAAGCTAGAAATAGCCTGCAGGCATCTGCTGAGTGTGACAGCCTGAAACCTTCAGGAAGCACTTAATAGTGCAATGCTGGTACAGTCCAGCTCTCTTGGGCATTTACCTACAGAGTTAAATGATCAGATTTCTTTTGGAACTAAATGCAAATGATCAAATACACCAAATGTTCTGGAATTATTTTCTCCAAACAGGAAAACTGTTCAAATTCACTGAAAATTTTAGCAATTAGTTATTATTAGTTATTATTATGTAGATATGAGTCTTGATAGGGTCAGTTAAGAAAAGTATACACATTCCACTTCGAGATTTTCTTTTCAAGTGCACATGCTTTCCTACTCGTTTGCTAAGGCACATGTGTTACTGCAGAATCCATTTTTGCCTTGTTTGAGCTCATATCAATGTTATTAACACTAAAAGGAGTATGGTTCTCACTAACTAGGGAAGCAATCTCACATGTCCCTTCAATTCCCTTGGCACACAATTTTGTTCTTCCAGGTCTCTTAAATATCAATGAAAAATAAGCGAGAAATACAATATTTTTAAGAAATAAGTATATGGAAGAAGAGGCATTTACTATGCATCTGATGTAATCCTAACATTCTATATAAGGTAACTCTAATGTTTACAAAGAGCCTTGCAAAGGAGATTTTAGAGAGTTACAGTGGCATCGCAGGCCGGTCAGTTCTCAGAAATGAGCAAAACTCAGATCCAAATATAAGGTTTCTGGATCCAGTGACCTTTTATTATATCACACTGCCCTAGCGTATGTGTTAATTGTCGTCCCCTCTTCATCTAAAAGAAAACAGTTTTGGGTCGTGCTGTGGCCCCTTAAAATCTGAACAAACACTGTAAAAATGAACTTATTCACATGCTCATGAAATTAGATGAAGTCCCATCAAAGATCGGGGATTAAATATAAGTAGTGTGGTTCAGAATGATTTTGACAGAGAAAACCCATATTATTTTTAGCTTTGATTCTGAGTTGACATGCATTACATGAAAGCCAAACAAAGCATGCTATGCATCTATTTGTCTGTCTGTCCTGTATTTGTTTGGTAATTATCCTGTTGTTGCTAAACACTTAGAACTATACAACTTTCACTATCTGTCCTGACATGTCTCTATTTCCAATTATATGTCTTTATTTACAATAAAGGTAATGAGGGTCTGGGACGCAAAAGGACAACCTCCATCTTGCTTCTTCCCCAGCACTGCCATTTTCAACATTCCCTCCCAGAAGATAAGCAGTTGTTTTCCCAAAGAAAACTAAGAAAAACCACCAAATAGGTCTCTACCCCCTCTAGCCCTATACTGCCCTTCCTTAAAAACCTGCAGCCTATATGAACCAGAGAGCTTCTGCCCTGTCCATCTGAGGCTCTTCTCAGGTTTCCATTTTAAAATCTGTCTTTGACCCCAAAAGCCATCTCTCGCCTCTATTCTTTTCTCCCTTTACCTGACAGGTAATATACCAAACACATTCCTAGATATCTATGAATGGTGTTATATCTGTAAAAGTACATGGAACTTGAGAAATTGTATTAAAATATTATTATTAGTTTCTCAGCATCATAAGAAACATTGAGTATTAAGAATAAAGAGATAATCTCTTTCCATTTTTGCACACTTTTGTATTAGACAAAACAACACTGTCTGAGTTAGATATATTCAAGGATGTCCTTGAAAGAAGGTAAATTTGAAAAAATGATTACATGCCTATTTAAAGTACATATGAAACTGCATTCCATGAGTGCATCTTCAAACCCAAAGACTGAAGTGCAAATTGCCATTGTGTTAGGTTGTCTCTGAAGTAAACCTAATTATCCACATGTTTGGCCATCATGTCATCTTGACTTATAGCCAGAAACTAATTCAGGAAAACTTCAGAGATAACAGGACCCCAGAGGGCAGATGCAGGCCAAGGTTAGAACACGGTATTTTTCCCTAGGATTGTTTGCTTTAATACACAACTCTCTTCCAATTTTACTATAGGAATCTGGATTCTGGTTTCCTTTCTTATCCTGACACTAAGCCCACAGTTGAAAGAGTGAATAATTCATCCTATGAATTCATCCAATTCATCAAAATCCATTTTTTCTCATCAATATATTTTGCTCCTTTGTGGTTTAGATAACCCAGAATCTAAAATACTACAATTTAAAGTTTTCTTATTTTGAGTATAAGACAAAAAATATTGACTTAAAAAATAAAACAACAAAATCCCACACAATTTCAATTGGTGTATCATTAATAGTATTAATGACCACCAAAAAAAAAAAAAAAGAAAAGAAAAACCACTAGCATTTGAGTGTTATGACTGAGTGAGCTATTGAAATACAGAAGTAAGAAACCTTGAGAACAGAGTAAAGAAAGATGTCGTAGAATCTCAATATCCACAATTATACCTTCAAAGTATATATACTATTTCTGTAAAATTAAATTCCAGTAGGATTTACCGGGGAGGGATCTTGGAACACACAACAGTAAAGGAAGGCAATGGGCTGGGACTCCAAGAAATGTAAAGCATGATCTCCACATTTGTTGAATTTCTAGTTTGATTCAAATACACAAATTAAATACCTCTGTATATGTACATTGCCATGTACAGAATTAAGAAATAATTTCCTAAGGTTGTTTGAGGGTTAAGTAAGTTGATGTATCATTCCCTATAAAGCCTTTAGCACTGCAATTTCAGTCTGCTTTTCCAGTCCAGAGATTGGACTGTGTGAAGGTGAATGTTGAGACATCACATGTGAAAATATGATATCAGCTAATGGACAGGTAGATCAGATGCCCTCTCATATACCAAAATTATCTGATTTGAAATGTAGAATATGAAATATTTCCTTGCTACAGTGGGTCTAACAGAACACCTAAGCATGCATAAAGACCTTTATGACTTCTAGATGTCCAGATTTGTAAGATAAAGGAGGCTGAGTAGGAGACTACTTTTACCCATGAAATAAAACCAAAAGCCAATCTCTTTATGGAAACCTCTTAGCTTATTTAATCATCAAGCCTACCTCATCCCAATTCTTGTGCACTTTCTCAGCCACTTCCTTTCCCTGAATTCTACTTCTGATTTTTCCATATACTAACTTACTGTTTACCAATTTAGCAGGTTAACTAATCATTATGTTTAATTCTCTGTCCCATTTTCCTGGCTTTGACCACAACTTCTTTTGATGATAATGCTAGATAGTGACCCAGGCTATATGGCCCTTTTCACAAGTGACAGTAAATACTCTTTCAATTTCAATTCTAAAACACCTTTCACACTCTCCTACCTCTATACCTTGAGTAGTATATCCACCAGGCTTACTCCTGCATTAAAATATCATTCTTTACATCTTGAAAGAAAATTATCCATTAATGATGTCTCATTTAGCTTCTGCCATATCTGGAGAATTTAAGAATGACAAACTATTAATATGATTATTTGTAATTTCCATCCCTCTACAACAGAATAAAATTGTCTATCACAACAATAATAAAAGTATGGTTTTTACCCTCTATATGTGTATTCCAAATATAGAAGACCAGAGAATAGAAATTTCTGTCTCCTTCTAAATAATAATATAGAGTAGTTTTAAAGAAAGGATGCTATTGACCAGAACAAAAGATAGAATGTATTAAAGATATTTATATTTATGAGAATATAGTTCATTCAATATTCAGAACAAATCTGCACATTATTCTGCTAATCTAAAACTAAGAGATTCATTTATGATCATATGTGTCATTTAAAGGAAATTTTTAGAATACATGGAAAGCAATTTAAGTAAATTAAGAATTGCTTAGCATAGCTTTTCACCAATTAAAAACTACGCATCAGCCCTTAAATACAAAATAAATGCAAAAAATATGCAACTTTCCCCCAATTTAAATGGCTCTATATTATTGCAACTGAGAAAATAAAGAAAAATAATAAGAAAATCAAATTATAATATCCTATATAATTGGTTTGTGAATTACTAATATTTATATCTATCTTGAAAGCTTAGCTAGATAATATATTGTAATGGCAAATAAAACATAAATGATTCTAGAACACTACAAATCTGCAAAATTTTGCCTTTCTTGAGATTGACTGTGGAACCAATAGAGTATACATATATAAACACACAGACATACACATATACACATACATAAAAATACTTACACATGCAAACATATTTTGCCATCCCATACTTTACATAGTACTTTCAAATTGTACCTAGGTTTTGCCCTGTACCCTCAATGTTGAGTGTTACAGTAAAAATATAAGTGGATTTTGAATGAGGAAAATGTATATTCACCTAATCCAGTAGGCCATTTTCTGTCTTTTAGTATTATAGCTAGGCACAAACTGATTTGCTCTTAATTATTCATATGTAAAATGAAGATAACAACCCTAATTTAGCAGAATTGTGGTTAGACTCCAGTATAACTGTGATTTGTGAAGTATATAGTCATTATAAATTGTAAATCATTATTGATAGCTCACTGACTACAATCTGAAGTATCTATGGAGGATACAAAGTTCTACTATATGTTCAAACTATATCTATTCCTAAGCTTATTTCAAGCTTACTGTTCAGTTCTTGTTATATCAAACAAATTCTAGTATTCAGATCTTTAAAAGGATATTAGAAAATGGTCTGGAAAATACTATACAATATTAATATTTACCATTTATAGAAACCATAGCATAATTACAGTATTTAAAAATCATTATTGGAGCTTTCATAAAACTTTAGATATTTTAATAATGCATTCTTTCCTTATTACCATGACAGGTATCAATTTAATAAAAAGTAAATCAATACTTTTGCTTACTTTCCATTCAATATCAAAGTAAGAACAACACACTCTAATTCATTGAACATACAAATTAGTATAAATCTTTCTGAAGGCATTTTACATATGTAAAAATATGAGTATTTATTAATGACTACTAATCCCAAATAATCTATGGATACATTTATTGATAAAATACCCCACATTAATGATTGGATATAACTCATCATTAGTAGAGGATCTGTTTTAAGAAGTATGAGATATCTGTGACATGAGTGTTAAATTAAATGAGCAAGAGGCTATTAACCTCCATAGAGTGAGGCTATCTCCACACATTTAGTTCCTACATAACAAATTGTAAGCTAACTTCACACATAAATAAACCAAAACAGCTAAGTTTTAGCCAATCTAAAACAGCTGAGTTTCAGCCAATCACAAACAGCCAACTTATTACACCATGCCAAATAAGGCAAATGTCTAGTTGTAGCCAATCAGGTGATTTCTCTACTTTGTTTCTTTGGCCAGATTCATGAAGAGTTCATTTCTCAAATAAACTCTGCTAAATGCAATTTGTCTAAAGTTTTTAACATGAGAAAGGCAACATATAAAATAGCATGTGTGGATATATTTTGATAAACAAATAATGATGTGTGAGTGTGTCTGTAGGTTCATGCTTTCATTTGCATAAGTATTTTGAAATAAAATACAGGAAAATGTTGATAGTGGTTACCTATGGTTAGGACTAGTGAGGAAAACGAGATAAAGTTTCCTGGTTTTTTTTTGTTTGTACCTGTGGTTTGAATTTTTAAAACTCTTATTTTAATGGTCAAGAAAAGATATCAACAATATCACCATTTATTTTCTTCATACATTCTATTTTAAAACTTTTATAAATAGCCCAATTCTGTTAAATTCCTTAACTATTTTTTATCCTGTGTTTGTAGTATAAGTTGCCATTCCAAGCAAGCATCAATCGGTTTGTTTAATCTTTGGTGCTTCTTTATAGACAGGTGGAAAGATACCTTCTTGAATATGTTCAATCTATAACACTAATCATACAATATTTTTAAAACTCATTTTAGATAAAAATACAGTTATTCGAAATTTTTATTAAATAAGACCTGAATTATGAGAGATCAGTAAATTTAGATATGCCTAAGCAAAGTCAAGCAAAACAGATCTTTTAAATTCTGAGAACAATTTGCTCTAAATTACTTTTGGAATTTAGAGGGAAAACTGAAACCACTGCTGATAAAATGCTGTGGAGCCTGATTCTGTTAACATTTTATCTCAGAAAAGTCCTGAGTAGTAAATTGGTAATTAATATTTGAACCTTTATCATTCTTGTTAAGCAAAATATCAGAATGCTAAATTTTCTGAATGAAATTACATATTTGCCATGCCACAGCGCTTAACATGCCCTGGTGAAACCATAAGAAGATGGGGGAAAGATTCTTATCAATATACCATTGGAGGCTAATATCCAGAATTATATTGACATACAATGTAATAGTAAAAAGATCTAAAAAGGCATATCGCAAACTGCTATTCCAAGAGGGGATTTGTACTTGAATATCCTAAGAAAAGCAAACATTATCAAAATAATTGGAGAAAACTGAAGCCATTTTCTTTGGGTTATCTAACATTTTAAAACAAATTAGGAATAACTAACCTATACATGGTACCAGTCAAAATAGTCAACTAAAGTTCAATAATCTTTTAAATATCTTGCACTCATCTACATTAATATGCAATTAAACATAAACATTAATCATATACAATGTTATATAAGCTTTTTGTGTACTTAATCACATACTCTTAATTAGCATGCCCGTGTTTGATACTTATAAAGACAGTTTGTGTTGATGCGAAGAAGAAGCACTTTTCACTAAGAGGCAGATTTTAGAAAAAGGCACGAAGTTCTTAGAATTAAACTTTACTCAATGATTTTTGCTGTCTGCCCCAGGTATCTGAGAAGGGGCAGGCCCTCCTTATGCTTTAAGGAAAGAGAAAGCCATTAATAGCAAGTTCCAGCAGGAGTCAAAAACAAAAGCATGAATAGAGTGAATGGCCTGGTACCAGGATGCTCCTGCAGGTCTGATGGCTTCCTTTTATAGGCCTAATGGGTTTCCTTATGATTCTTAAGAAAAAGGTCAGATGTTCCCAGGCTAGACTGCAGATGCTAAGTCAAACTAGAAATCCTGTCTCATATGTCCCATGAATCATTATGAAAGTTAAAGTTACATTTGGAGTCTATATACTGAATGTCACTGTATGTGTCACTGCATCAAGTCACCTAAATAACTATTTTGTTAGATTAGTGTATATATAGTGGCAGTCTGTGTTTTAGGCTTTTTAGATGCTAATAAAGCACAGATTTACTAGATTTCTAGTGATCTAATAAACTGAATAAAACAAAAAAATTTGCATGTGCATTTATAAAGGCACATACCTATTTAGACATGTTTGATAATATATGTATCTGGTTCATTGTAAAGATTTTAGGATTTTTTATTACCTAATGAAAACTGAAATTTTCCATATTTGTTTTCCAGCATTACCTTGCTTTAAAAGAATCATGTATAAGGTAAATTTTTAAATGGCTTGATTGCAAAACCTACACATTATCATCAATCTCTGAATATCTTCTCTTTCAAACATATTAAGAATTCAATAGTCATATTCAATCTTCACTCATAAGTTCTGCTCATGACCTGAATGTAATACAAAAACATACTAATGATATAGTAAAAAAATTTACCTAGTTTTGTTTCTACTTAACACTAGCAATTTGATTTTGAAAAACACAAAGAGCTTTCCTTATCTATAAAATGTCTATAAAGAATCTTCCAAACTCAGTCATAACATTTAAATTTATCTGTTTTACAGGAAAATATGAATGTAAAGCATGTCCTTGAATATAGCCTCCCTCCCTCCTCCTTCCCATTCAATCTGTTCTTATTAAAGGCAAGTAAATAAAAAATCCCAGTGTCTATAACACGGTTCTGACCCTAAAATATAAACATGGCATATCTAGGCAAATCATGGTAAATAATAGGAGTAAAATCTCTGAAGAGTTAAATCAATAAACCAAGAATCACAAATAAGTAACCAGTAGGTAAGGGATAAAGTGAACATAAAGCGAAGGGTCCCTTTGCAGATAAAATCCATCATTAACAAATCAAATTTTTATCAAATGTTAACTGTTAAATAATAGACAATCTGATGGTTCTATAGATATTATGTAAAGACTAGTAAGATAAAAATACTAAAAAAGAAAAAGCATATAAATAGCATGTAGAGTACACATCTTCAAAATGTTTGTAACTATAAGAACATGCAATACAGTACTGCAGGCAATTTGGACTGTAACATTGGAAAAAGAAATGCTTTGAGATCACCTGTATAGTGAATTTGCTTTTTCTTACAGGATAAGGATGCAGAATTGTTGGGGCTAGGTTTCATTTCAGAATCAGTTAAGAGGAAGTACAGAAATTATTATTTTAAGTTCTTATGAAATGATTATAAAAACACAAGCACAAGAGAGCACTGTTAAGACAAGAATTTATTTTCATTCTTAAAATCCAATGGACCTTACATGAATAGAGAGGGCAATTAGCAGCTAAGTGCCCTTGCAGTCAAGGAAAGAACCTTGCAAAATCTTCACTATATATAACCCCAATATGTGCAGCAGTTTCATATCTATAAAGTTCTGAATTCTTAACTAAACCAGAAAAATGCTGCTTTCCCTCACTTATCTAAAATTCAATGCAGTGAATGATAGGATGGAGATAAGGCTGAAGTATTAAGCAGAGGACAATTACTGGTCTAAACTTCATATGTAGTTCTGAATTTTATCTGGAGAAAAATAAAGAATATTTGAATAGTTTAAATCAGAAAAGTATTGTCTCATCTGAGGTCTGTGTGAGCCAGGCTTGAGTGGGAAGAGACTGGAACATAGCATGATCAGAAGTGGAGAGCAATGAGAAATTGTGGCCTTGAGTCTCATAATTACTGGTGGTTATGGGGTCAAAGAGAAATTGAGGAAATGAAGAGATACTTAAATGGTGACTGGAAGGACTCAATGATTAGCTGAAATAGAGGGAAAAAACTTGAGGTTTAAGCAAATGGTTGGTGAGTTTAAGAAATCTGAAATACTTAGGGGGCACAAGGCTGTAAGTTAAAATGTGGACATATTTATTTTGATATTCTAAAGTGGCTATTCAAGCACATATGTCTAAACTTTAATAGGAAATACAAGGAAAAAAAGAGAAAAGGATTGTAGAATCACTGAATGATTATACTGATTTTATACTGGAGATCATGAACATATGGTTGGTAATTCAACCATGAAAATGGAAAATGTAGCCCAGAGAGAACTTGAATCATGAGAAGACCAGAACAGAACTCTGTGGAACACCAGTAATTGTGGAATGTGACTAAAATTGGAACTGAAAAGGGAAATAAAAGAATGCTACAGTTAGGAGTACATATCAGGAGAATGGTGCCTTTGTAATCAAAGGAAGACAACGTTTTTAAAAAGAATGGGATGGAGCAAGGGCAACATATGTAACCTAAACATTTGTACCCCCATAATATGCAGAAATAAACAAACAAAAAAGAATGAAATAGTATTAATATTATTTTCTAAATGCTACAGAAGTGATATATATATATAGATGGCTAAAATAAGAAAATTATTGGTGACATTATGGAAGCACACTAGTAGGGACTAGAATGAGTTAAAATGTTGTAGAAGAGAATGGAGAAAGCCATTGTAGGAATACCTCTCAAAAATCATGTTTCATTTTAGATAGATTGTATTGATCTGTCTTTAATTCATTAATCTTTTCTTTGGCTATATCTAATCTGCTGCTAATTTTTCAACTATGTTTTTCACTGGACACTATTTTTTAAATCTGAAAGTTAAACTTGGACCTTTTTTAATATGTTCCATGCCTCTACTTTACTTTTTGAACATATGTAACATACCTATAATAGCAATTTTAATATATTTGTCTCCTATTTATGTGTCAATGCTGGGGTAGTATGAATTGTGTAATATATCACCTAAGTATGGGTCATATTTTCCTGCCTTTTTGCATTCCTATCTTTGAAGTTCAGAAATTATCAATTTTATTTTGTTTAGCACTCGATATTTTTGTATTCTAATGATCATTCTTATGCTTTCTTCTGCAACATAGTTCAGTTACTCAGAAACAGTTTGATACTTTCGGGTGTTGATATTAAGATTTGGTGGGTTGGACCCACGCAGTGTTCACCTATGATCAATAATTCTGCACTGCTGAGACAAGAGTCTTCGGTTTATTCTGCTCAAAGCAACCTGAATCTTAAGGTTTCTGGGGTGGTAGATATGAACAGGTACCATCCTCAGGCTTGTGTCAGTTCCAGGTGGTACTATTTCTAATTCTTTGAGTGGTTTGTTTCACATTTCAGGTAATTTCCTCAGTTATGCACACTGATAAGTATTTATCTGGATACTTGAGGTGGCTCTCTGAAGACCTCTGGAGTTTTCCCTGTGTAGCCCTTTTCTTCAGTATTCTATCCGGTGAAATCTATACATGCACTCCTCAGTCTGCCAAGTCAGGGAGTCTGTTCAACTCCGCCTTAGTTACTTCTCCCTGAACCACTGCCTAGAAACTCTCTTTAGGCAGTAAACTGACTATTCCAGCCAGGAAGGTAAACACGGTCTCTATTACCGTTTTAGCCAGGGAGGATTTCACATCAACATGTTTTAAACTATTCCTCTATCTCTTATAATAACTTAAATCATGGTGAGATTTAGGGACTTGATTATATTTAGGTTTAATCCTTTAGGAAGAAATATTTTATAGAAAGTGCTGTACATCGACCTAGTATGTATAACCTTAGGAGACACATAATGTTGATCTTATTCTTAAATGCCTTCTGTGGCTCAATTTAAAATCATATATAAATATACTGATACACAAGTGTCTTCTATTCACAAAATACCCCAAATATAAGATCAAGTTTTTAGTTTCTTATTTACTTTGTTAGGCATCATTGGAGATACTGATAACCAAAGTTTTCTAATTTTTAATGTGCTAAAACAACAGCCAAATACTAATTTTCAATGACACCTAGGACTTATTTTTTAGTATGTTTTAGTTTTCACTCATATGACATAATAGAAAACATATCAGGAAATGCTAAAAATACAATCCAAATCATATTGTGATATCATCTCAGATGAAATTGCTATCTGTCTCTAATGAAGCATTCACTATCTTACCATAGAAACATCATCACTATGCCACTGCCGCCTTTAGAAAATTCAGTCACACTCATTAATGGCCAAGTTTACCATCATTATGGCTGTGAAAAAGACATGGTTTCTTTTTTTAAAAAATCTACTAAATATGAGACAAGGATGAATAGATACTGGCTTACATAGACTCACTCCCACAGGTAGAACAACTTACTAATTAATTCATTCTTATGGACATAAAATACATACTGTATTACAGAATATTTCCAAATATAATTAGTTTGTGTAATAATTGTAACATATCTGTTCATATACTTTGCATATATTCATTTGCATGCCCAAATTTGTATTACAACTCATATTCTGTTCTTACTTGAAGGAGGTTGATACCCTTTTTGTCAAATCAACCAGAGGTCCTTCTGGATTTTTCCTATAATACATTTCACAATAAAATGGGCAAGTAAAAATTAGAAATTCTTTTTGCTCATTCTATAAAAATAACAATTTAAGGATAGAGTATAAAAATTGTTACTTGCCAGGAAATTTTAGAACTTCTTCAAAGTATGGCAGAGAGTATCAGTATTTCCGTTGTTGCTTTACAGCACTCATAGTTTATGTCAACTAGTAATATTGTCATGTCAGGTTGCTAAATGGTATGAATCCAAATAAAATGTACATAACACTGTAAGGTTAAACTGTTTCAGAAAGTCATGCTACTAAGCATGTTGTACTATTCAATCTTAACTCCAGCATTACATTTTTTTATTAGGTCAAACTCAATTACATCTGCAACCTTGTGTGATCAAGTACAACAATATATTTGTTCTTTTCCCTGGGCTTCAACAAATTTAATAAGCCTTGAAGGTTGCTGAGTTTGCCAACTATATTAAAAGAATATAGAGTACACTAACTCAACTAATATTTCTAGAATCACAACTGATACACAGTCTGTATTATTTTTACCCAATATAAGCTTGTTTTAAATAAAGAGAAATTTAGAGATGATTCGGTCTTTATTCTGTTTATAAATGTTTGTGTACTATGTGTTGATACGATTCAAAATCCTGACTGCACATCTGCCACCAATATTTGTCTACATTATGAGAAAAGACTAGAAAACAAGTGGGTAAATACAACTGGAAATAAAATATAGGAAAGTTCAGGATCCTGAGATCTTAGAACAAAAAGAAAGAAAGAAAGAAAGAAAGACCAAAAAGCAGAAAACTGGCAGTGACTTGAAATACAATTTTATAATTTTAAACTGAATGAGATCATCACAGTTTTATAGAAAATTGTAAATAATTCAAGATGCTCAGATTTATAACTCCATACACTAGAATGAGTAAAGTTATATTGATAAGAAATTTACCATAACATATATCATCCTATAGATATTTTATTCCATTATGATACATATTCTGGCCTACTTTGAGTGAGGAAGAGTGGGAGTACTGAGATATAAACAGAGACTTTCTTTATTGGGGGTTGTATCAATCAATGTCATTTTGTTTAAGCATCATTATCATTTTTCCACCTTAGTATGTGAATCACTAAGTGTATTAACGAAATTATTCAGAATTCCCCAGAAGAAACACATAGAAATATGTGAGAGACATTGCTTTTGTGTGTGCATGCCCAAATGTTTTCATCTCATTTAAAAAACCATGTAATTAGAGACTAGAATATAAATATTGTGTTTCTCAAATTACCACTAACTTTACCAACTCATTTTTAATGGAGAGCGTATTTTTTAAGTTTTTCACTCCTTTTTGGAACAAGGAGTAGGTTGCAGTCAATAGCTCCGATGTAGAGACTCTCTTTACAGCCTTATAATTAATTACAAAGCAAGTATTCATTTATTAATATAAACATACATTCAAACAATGATGCTGAGAAACCTCAGAGGATGAATTGAGATTGTGCAATACTGTTATGATTAAACATTTTTTTTCTCTAAGGAGCTGTTTATGTTTTTACTGTCATTTTGCAGTTTAATAAAAATGTAAGTGCCCCTCTGAGTAAGAACAATAGGGAAAATAGTAAGAAAAAAAGAAGAAAGGTAGGTGCCCCATAGCACCTAACAACAGATGGCAAGGAAGATGGCCTGGTTCCACTAGGGGATTTTAGGGTTCATACTGCATAGCGTGAGTACATGAAAGAGGAAATTAGCACCTCTACTGCACTGTCAGCTAAATACAAGGCAGATTCTTGTTGGCTCAAAAGCTGTAAAAAGAGCCTAAAACAGTAAGCAGGAACAAGAATATTTGTAACCAAGCATATATTGGGAGACGTTATAGAAATTCCATTAGTTCCAAGGTAGTTGTTTTGTACTTAAGTATTTTAAGTCGTTTTAACCCATGTCATGCCCACTCTTGAGTTTTTTACAATTGGAAAATTGGTAATAGAGGCAATTAAGGTGCTGTTGTTAGATTTTTAAAAAGAAAGCATAGAGTTAACTAAGAATAGGGATACCTTGAAGGGTCTGTTCTTCTAAATTAGTCACTTGGGTAAATGCAAACTCTATTGAGGGCCTGAGAGAGAGAGAGAGACAGAGACAGAGAGACAGAGAGAGACAGAGACAGAAAGATTTATTTTAAAGAATTGACTCACGCACTTATGATGGCTGGCAAGTCAGAAATCTGCAAAGCATGGAAGAGTTGATGCTGCCATCTTGACTCCAAAGCAGTATGGAGGCAGAATTCCTTCCTCCTGTAATTGATTTGGAACGGGTTGATTTACTGGAGGCCTATTTAACAATTTAAGGGAGTTCCCAGGACAATTGTGTAAATTATCTGCACAGGTGTATCGTATTGGGGCTTAGGCGGATGGGGTACTGGTGTGTATTGTAGTGAGTCTCACACCTGGCCGCTACTAGGATCACCTACAGAACTTTTAAGCACTATTAATGCCAGACCCTTTCCTCCATTAATTTGAAAGCTCCCAGGTGATTCTAATGTGCACCCAGCATTAGGAACCACTTTTGTAGGGGGAAAAAAAAGCTGTTTAAAAATAATTAGGAGAATTATGTCATCTCCTATATGTCAGAGATACAGACTCAAGCACTGCTCAAGCTCACAATTTACTATATAGCATCACACTGCCTTCAGTATTGGCCTGGGGCTACCAGAAGCATTCCTACACATAGGTGGTAAATCACGGAAAAATAATTCTCTTTCTGACATTGATTTGTTACCTTGTACACAGAGCAGCTGTCAAAGCACCTTTTAAGTACAGGTAAAATTAAGACAATGCCAAATCTGTGATATTCAATGATATTTCATATTTAGAATAATGTAGTATGAGGAAATTCTAATATCTATAAATCAGTAACTTTATATTTTCTGAGGAAAAAAAACTTACTGCTTTTACAATATCAGCGTCACTGAAAGAACTTCATTATAGAAATCTATTGCATGCCTATTACGAGCTCTGCATTGCACTAGACAGTAGTGACCTCTAGAACACCTGCGTTTTGGAGCTCATCATTTAATGTGGAGCCAAATAATATTAAAGCATTTACAGAGATGAATGTCATTTATCATATAATTAGGTAAACTATGTACATGAATTAAATGACAAAACACAACTTTAAAAATACCAAAATTGAAAATCCAACTAGACTCAGGTTAATTAACACAAATAAAATTTAATAATGATTTATCAAGTCTCTATTATAGCCTGATTCTTATGTTAAAATTCATAAAGCATATAGAGGTAATTCATGTATTCAAAGTGCTTAATGTCTCATTGGAAGTGGGTGAAATATCATGTGACAATGCTTTATAAATGATAATAATAACACCTGTCATTTTTTAAGCAATTACTATGTATTAAGCACTGTTGAACCACCTACAGCTATTGGCCCAATTTTCATAAAAATGTATGAAGTAGTAACTACCATTTTGCAGATGAGGAAACAGGTATAAAATTAATTAATTGCCTAAGTTATACAGCTAATCATTGGTGGAATTAGAATAAACATAGAAAAAGGAAAAGTTGGAATAGAAAACAAGGGCTCAAGAAAAGTGTCTGATGTTGAAATGCTGATTTCAAAATCATTCACATAAAGATAGCAGGAAAATAGAGGGAGGAACTAAAATGACCCAGGAAAGAATATAACAGGGAAAGAGTAAAACGGTTCCCATTCTTCCCACTTTCTCCACTTTTATTCCCCTTACTTCTTTCTAGCATCTCACACTATGAGCAATCTACATTAAGTATATTACCCCAAACACAGCGCATCTATTTACTCCCTGCCATTCCACCCAAGATGCCTGGAGAAAAAACAAACAACAACAACAAAAAAAACATCTTTTTTCCCATCTGCGCTTTTTCCCTTTCTTGCCCATACTGGAAGTTTCCTGATCTATCCATTGGGAGACTTTTTCGGGTTGTCTTCTCAGAGTCAGCACTTTCCCTCTGCTGGCTTTCACAACATTTTTCACATGCCATTCCTGTATCACTACAGTTTCATTGTTTATGGTCATACCTGTCTCCCTCAGGGACTGACTACACTCTTGACAGGGTTCCTATCTTAGAGAGATATTCACTTCCCAAGTTGCTCCATAAAATAATGAATTTCTAGCTCCGGTGATGCACCAGTTTTTTGTTTTTAAGCTAAACAAATAAAACAAAATAAAATCAAAACAGGAAAAGAGGGGGAAAGGTAAGCTGAGGCTAGTACTGCAGGATTTGAGGGCCTGGCAGCAGGATTGGAACAGAGAGGGTCATTGACCCCTCACTCCCACAGAAAAAGGGAGAAGGAATGGAGGAGGGAAAGAAAAACATCAAAGCCAGGAAGTCCAGCATTCTCCGTCTTTACAAAGTAGCAGAGCTCTACTCTAGACGTTAAGATGTCTGAGATAAGTATCTATCTTACCCAAAATGTAAAACCTTTCATAAATCCAGGGTGTGATAAATTTGAAATCTGAAAACTAAACTGAATACCAAAATTTACTTTAAAAGCTATGAAAAAAATACACCACTCACTTGTCTAGACTTTACACAGTTTTCTAAGCAAATTGTATAAATATGCCTATTTATAGATATAAACTTACAAGTACTTTTTGAAAAAAATTCATAGATTTATTTTACAAATAAATATGTCTTCTTTACATGGCACCTACAGATCAGCTACCTTCCCTCTCTTGTAATCCTACTGCCAGCCCCAGGGGTGCTATTTCAGTGGTTCCAGCCCACCTTCTTTCCCCACTTTTAATTTTTTTTCAAACTAGGGCATTGCCTTGGCTGGATATTCACAATTTTATTGACTGAATTGGGACATAAAGATCTATAAGATAAATATACTCTAAACCTTAACTTTCGACTATTTTAAACATATATTTTAATGCTACGAATTAGGTTTTAGTCATATTCTATCACTGTCAAATAAACCACATTTAAATTCCTATAAGATAATTACAAAAATAAACAAGAAATTTAAAATTTGAATAGTCTCCAGATATGAACAAAGTTAGTAGAGAAAGAACAAAAGATTTCACTAAGAATGAAAAATCAATGAGTCTGTCTACCAGACCCTCCACTTTCTACCCGATGGTGGTTTCTTAACTGAGAAAATTATTTTTTCAAACTATTAATGTGGACCTTTGTTAATTATCAGAAATTAGTTATTAAAGAAGCATTTCTCAAGCACAGGAGAAAAAATTAGTAATAAAATATGTGTAAACAGCTTGATTCTTAAAAATGAGCTTACCAAGACAATATAAAAATCAATTCTAGAAGGTTCCCAAATATACAATTCAGGTAAGTCCCCTAGTGATTTTTTAAAATAACATTAGACCACTAAAAGGAAAGAGGTAAGACTCAAAGAATATTTGATTTCTTTTCAAGCATGATCTAAACTTTGATTAGAATTTTATGCTGAATAGTACTTAAGTTTTTATCTTCTTCCAGTGAAAGGCCAATATACCTTTACATTTTAAGCTGTGAACTAGAAATTGAAAAGTGAAAATTATTTCAAGGCTTATTTTCATGGCACAGTTTCCACTGTGAAACATAGATTGTAGAATTTATCTTAATTTTAAAATGAAAATGCATTTTCATTTACCTATTAGGATGTAATTAAAGCAAATATTTATAGAAACAGCATAAATGAGGCATTTTTCATAATTTTTTAATTGTTATCCTGTGCTACAAATTTTATCTAAAGTTTAGTCTTTAGTGACAACATAATAAAATGCCTACTTTTAAACATATCTGGATTTCATTTGAGATTTATAAATTTAAATCCAGCCAATGAATGTACTAACAAATTGCAAGGCCTTTTTACTTGCTTATATTTAAGCAAAACATTCTAACCTGAACTCTATCTCTAGCTTTAAAGCAAGAAAAAAAATCATAATAATTATCTCTTATATTCACACACTGTCATTTAATTAATACTTGGGGAATTGTTCTTTAATCTTCTTCTTAAGGTATTAAAATCTTCTTTATGTCCATCAACTACAAGCTGTTAAAACTTCACTTGTCATAGTGAATCAAAGAAAACATTTATGAATTTTTTAAAAAAGAAACACCTGATATACTGGAACCAAATTAACTTTTTAAGCTGTCATCTTCGGAACCAAAGAAAGCAGAAACAATGAAGGAGAAAAAAATAAAATGAAGCTATGGATCTATAAGGATCAAAATACAAAGTCAGCAGAAGAGTTACTTGTGAATGATGCTACAGAGGAAAGAAAACACAATACAGAGGCCACAGATAGCTTGAAAGAAATATTAAACACTAGATGCAGATGTCTTTATTATAGAATGATTTTTTGCTCTTTTGGGTAGATGCTTAATAGTGCTATTGCTGGATCAAATGGTATTTCTATTTTAGCTCTTTGAGGCATCTCCACATTCTTTTCCACAGAGGTTGCACTAATTTGCAGTCCCACCAACAGTGTAAGAGTGCTCTTATCTCTCTGCATCCTCGCCAGTATTTGTTGTTTTGGGATTTTTTGATAGAGGCCATTCTCACTGGGGTTAGGTTATATCTCATTGTGGTTTTGATTTGCATTTCCCTAATGATTAGAGATGTTGAGCATTTTTTTTTATATGTTTGCTGGCCATTCGATTCAGCAATAGCACTATTAGGCATCTACCCAAAAGAGCAAAAGTCATTCTATATTAAAGACATCTGCACCCAAATGTTTATGGCAGCATAATTCACTATTGCAAAGATGTGGAAACAACCTAAGTGCCTGTCAATTCATGAGTGGATTACTAAAATTTGATATATGTATACAATGAAATATTAATTATAAGAAATGACAGTTTCTCATAATTGTTGGCTCAAAAGCTGTAAAAAGAGCCTAAAACAGCAAGCAGGAACAAAACATATATGTAAGCAAGCATATATTGGGAGAAGTTTAGAAATTCCATTAGTAATTCTAATGGAATTGTAAGCACCTCTCATATTTTCCTGGATTGAGCTTGAGCCCATTATCCGAAAAGAGGTAACACAAGATAGGAAGAATAGGCTCCACTTGTACTCGCCATCACATTGGTACTGACTGATTAACACAATGGATCTCACATGGTAGTAACATTCTCCAGAGATGGGGGATTGGGGGTGTAAACCCACAACTATAGGACATGGTGTGCATTGTGTATGGGGGGGAAGGGCAGGCTTTTGACCCCCGCTAGGGAGAGGTAATGATATAAAATGTAACCAAAATGTTTGTACCCTCACAATATCCTGAAATTAAAAAAAAGAAATATTAATAAATTATCATGAAAATATCTGTATTGAAAATTTACATTCTCCTGGTTTTACCATATTTACGTATTAAAGTATATTTTTATCTTCTTGTGTATTAACTGGAAAAAATTTGCTTTATGATTATTTTCCAAATGTTTTCAAAGAAAATTGTTTAGAAATATGTGTATGTATATATATATGCATATATACTGATATGAGCACATAACTTCTATTTTTTTAATAAATTTATAATTTATTTTGAAAATTGCTATTTCCATTGCCAGTATGTTAGACTCTTTTCTGTTACAATCCATATGAGTGTACTTTATTATTTTATATTTCTATTAAATATTAGTGAACACTGTTTAATTATGTGTAATTATTTCCCATGGATGAAATTTAACTTGTATCCTACTTTTCTCCTTAAAATTAATACTGTGAATTTTATTATCTTTCTGAAGTAAATGTTTTCAAGGTCTCTGCTTTTACATTTGTGGTTGTCATTTTCCTATTTAATTTGCAAGAATATCACATATATCGAATATTAGCTCTTTGTCATATTGCAACAACTATTCCCTAAGTTGTTAATTTTCATTTGTTCAAATTTTCAATACTTTTAATTCATGCCTTTTGCTATACTTAGAAATGCCAAGATATTGATATTAAATTAAATGTTGAATTGAAATTTTAATTATAATATTAAAACATTATTTATCTATCTTTTCTCTTGGTGTTTCATGATTTTAATTTTTCCAGTCTTTAAAAATATTTCAATTGCTTATTTACCTAGAATATGTTTTAAGACATCAGGTTTGAATCAAGTTTTTTACCTTTTTCTCAAATAGTTACATATTTTTCTCTACCCTGTTTATTAAATAATCTATCGTTGGCTTGGTAAATGAACAGACACCCATATTTTCTTAAATCATTAATTATATTTATTTTGTTTAAGTTATCTGTCTATTATTATGGTATTTTTATTACTATACTTTGACAATAGGCTTTTTTAATAGACTATTTTTAGAGCCATTTTAGAGTTACAGCAAATTGAAGCAAAAGCTACAGTAATTTTGCATATATCCCCTGCCCCTACACATGCACAGCCTACCACATTATCAACATTCCCTCAATAGAGTGGTGTATTTGTTATAATTGATGAACCTACAGTGACATATCATATTCACCCAGAGTGTCTAGTTTACATTAGTGTCGATTTGTGGTATTGTACATTCCATAGGTTTGGGTGAATGTTTAGCGACATGTATATTTTCATACAGAGTTCTTTCACTGTCCTAAAAGTCCTCTGCCACCTGCTAATTCCTCACTACCCCTTAACTATTGATAACCTCTGATTTGTTTACTATTTCCATAGTTTTGCCTTTTCCAGAATGTAATATAGTAGTTGGAATCATACAGCATGTAGCTTTTCAGACAGGCTTCTTTTGCTTACTAATATGCATTTAAGTTTCCTTCATGAATTTTTATGGCTTGATAGCTAATTTCTTTTTCTGATAGGTAATAGTCTATTGTATGCATGTACCACAGTGTATTTTTCCATTCAACTACTGAAGAATATCTTGATGGTTTCCAAGTTTGGGCAATTATGAATAAAGCTGCTTAAATGTCTGTGCAGGTTTATGTATGAACATAAGTTTTCAACTCAGTAATAGGTTTTTAAAGTTCATAATGTTGCTCTTTTTTTCTTCGAAAGTTTCTTCACTGAGTTTATAGATTCATATATTCAAACAAATTTTAATTTAATTTTAATGCATGTAAAAGTGGTATTACTGACCTCATATTATGAATTTGGAAGTATTTTCTTCTCTTTGATTTTTTGGAATAACTTGAGTAGGACTAGAATTATTTGTTTTAAATACCCAAACCAGACAAAGACACAGCTATAAAGAAAAGTATGGCCCAATATTTCTGATGAACATAGATGCAAAAATTCTCAACAAAATACTAGCAAACCAAATTCAACACCACATTAAAAAGATTATTCATCATGATTGAGTGGGATTCATCATAATTGACACAATTGATCTCATGGATATAAACAGTAGAATGATAATTGCCAGAGGCTGGGAAGGATAGCAGGCAGGGGAAGTAGAGTGGGGATGGTTAATGGGTGCAAAAATATAGTTAGATGGAATAAACAAGAACTAATATTTCATAGTACAACAGAGTGACTGTAGTCAATAATAAGTTATGATATACTTTAAAGTAACTAAAGAGTGGAATTGAAATGTTTTTAATGCAAAAAAATGATAAGTGCCTGAGGTGATGGATACTCCAATTACTCTGATTTGATTATTACACATTGTATGTCTGGATCGAAACATCACATGTACCCCATAAATATATGCAATTATTATGCATCCATAATAATTAAAAATAAAAATAAATCAAAAGTATTTCATTAAAATTTATTAATGTATATTGATTTTACTTTATTAAAAATTAACATTTTCAGATGAAGTGAGCATATAATGTATAATTTGATAGAATCGTGTAATTTATGAATAAGTTATATACTATATAATCATTATAGATCTTATTTCTTGTTAGTTATATTTGCATATACTTAACCAGAAAACAAGGCTAGTTAAGTATATTCAATGATAGTTAATGTTAATAATAATTGTTAAAAGGTTTTTCATTATATTTCTAACTGATTATCTTTGTAAAGGATATGCATTTATATGTAAATGTTGTCAGTGAGCTTATTAAACTAATTATAAGGACATTTTAATTGATTACTGTATTTTAAGATATTCAGTCATATTATAGTAATATGAAAAGAATGTTAACTTCTCCCACTTTTATTTTTTATTTTTTTTGCAACAGAGTCTCACTCTGTTTCCTGGGCTAGAGTGTTGTGGTGTCAGCCTAGCTCACAGCAACCTCAAACTCCTGGGCTCAAGCAATCCTCCTGTCTCAGCCTCCCAAGTAGCTGGGACTACAGGCGTGCACCACCACACCCAGCTAATTTATTTTTATATATATTTTAGTTGGCCAATTAATTTCTTTCTATTTATAGTAGAGACGGGGTCTTGCTCCTGCTCAGGCTGGTTTTGAACTCCTGACCTCGAGCGATCTTCCCGCCTTGGCCTCCCAGAGTGCTAGGATTACAGGTGTGAGCTACCCTGCCTGTCCAACTTCTCCCACTTTTAAAAATATGTATTCTTCTTCATTTGTTATATTGTTTATTTTACCTATTATACAAGCACTATGAAATAAAAGTAGAATAGAAGTAATCTTTCTCTTCCCTTGGCTTTATTTATGTTTTGTAGGGTTTTGTTTTGCTTTGTTTGGGGGCCACATGTTGGCTTGAGACATAGCAGATAACATGTATATATACATTTATCTTGTCAATTAATTAAATAAATATTTATTGAGCACTTTCCATGTTGCAGGTTCTGTTTTAGGTGTTTTCATCTGGAACATCATTGCCCTTACTAATTATTGCTATGACCCAATGAAACCACATTCTAGTTAAATCCATGCTCGTTCTTGGTTCGGCTGAATGTGACTTAAAAATCAGATAACTGTTCTCATTCTAAATTCATGATCAATAGTCATAAGAAAGCTCTTTTTTACTGCCCAGTAATCATACTAAATTGTCCTGGTCCATTACCTCTTCCACTCTGTTTTCTGTTTCTATTTCTCATACTGTCAGCACCTCCTTTTTAAAAATATGCTGTTTATGTGCTATTGACTTCCAAGTACATCATTTCATCCTGAACCACCCTGAATTCAGCACTGGAGAAATGGCTGACTACTGAATGGCTCCAATTGGACTCCACTCTACCAACCATGTCAAGTGAATATGTCCCAAACTCAGCTTCTGATATTCCCTCTGATATTCCCTTCTCATCCTATCTTCCCTATTTCATATAATGGCAACTGCATTCCATCCATAGCTTAGGCCAAACAGGTAATCATCTTTTTGTCGTCCATCCTTCACTTTACCCACAGCAAATCCTGTTAACTCTCACATCAAGATAAAACATAACTCCATCATTTCACACCTTCCCCACTGTTATCACATGTGATATACATCAATGCCAAATATTTTACATGCAAGGGTCATACACATATTTCAATGATTTCTATGCATATATTACATATATCTTAAAACTTACATTATATCATATATATAATATATATGAATATCCATAGCATCTATATGTATAGGTAAAAGAAGTATCTATTTCTATTTTACAAAAATATTAATTGAGAATCACTATTATGAAGTGATCTCATGATTTTTGTCTTCATTTTACCTATTAGTATATTTAATCCACTTATAGATTTTCTAATATCAAATTATATTAAAATAATTGTCTGTGCTTCTCACTCTCTAACCAAATCTTGGTTATTTTAGCATACAGCTGCAGATAATATAAATACGATTGATCAGTTGCATGTGTGTGTGTGTTTCTGAATGATATTTGGAACATATACTATAAATTCTATACTGTCTTCATGGAAAAAATGGGCAGTATTTCTTCTTTTGCTATACATGGGGCATATTAAATAGCAATTTTTTTTCTGGCAATGCTGTCAAGGTCTGCTGTTGGCATCATTGTCAAGGTCTGTTGTTTGTAATGGGTAGCTTGGCTCTTGGGTCATCTTTATTTCTTTCCTTGTTATAAGCTTGTTAATATTTTTCATTTCAGGTCAGTCTGGGAAGATGGAATTCCTAAAACTGCATTCACTTTGAGTAGATATTTTTTGTTATTATTGACATAGAATTATCTCTGATTATTTCTACATTCTTATGTATATATCTCATGATGTGCTTATGTTTTCTCATTTTAACTTTCATTAGGTTAAGTAGTTGTTTATTTTATATAGTTTGTGAAAAAGCTCTTAGATTTGTTTAGCAGTTGTATAGTTCTATTGTGTATTTATTTTGTTTATATTTATTATACTCTACTTTTATTTCTATTGCTTATTTATTACATTTTTTTCTTAGATTTGCTTGGTGGATGAATTTTTTCCAATTCTCTCAGTAGAATGCTAAATTCTGTTTTTTTTTCTTTTTTTTTAATAACATAAATTTTTAAGACTATGCTTTGTATATTACTTCAGCTGTATCGTGTTTTCGTTATCTTTACTGTCTAGAATTCAATGATGAATCTTTAAATCGAAGGATGTTTTTAAATAATTTTTAGCTTGTTTTTCAACTTGATTCATTTTGTATTTTGTTTTGGGGGTTTTCTTTTGGTGTTTACTTTTTTGTTAAATTGCACTGGGTTCAGAAAATGTAATCTGTAACAAGTCTGCTAAAAATGTGCTCTATAACCAGCATCATCTGCATTACCTAGGAACTGTTAGAATTGCAGATTTATAGGTCCCACACCAAGCCTGCTGAATCAGAATTTCTGTGAGTGGGGTCCAGAAATCTGTGTTTTATTTGATTTCCAGCTGATACCTATGCATGCCCTAAAGTTTTAAGAAGAGATGATTTCTGTGTTTTCTATTTTTACTTTCTGAATTTATTTAGGTTTCCTTTTTCCATTGCTTAGTAATTAGTCTGTGAACACAGGAATAATATATACATTTTTTTAGATTGAATAATTTAATATTGTAGCAGAAAGCTGCTGATGTTCTATCCCAGGTCTCCTTGCCCACTTCTGACTTTGTAGTTTACTGGCAGATTTGAGAGACAATTTCCTCCAAGTTTACACTTTTACTTAAATCCTTTTCTCTCCTCTTATCTACAGGGCTGACTATACCGAGTCTTGCTATGCTTAAACAAGCCAGACTAAAAGTTAGATGTATTCATGGCCTAGTGAAAGTGGAATGTGACCCAAAACCAATATGGAAGGAGGTTGGTGGATTGATATTCAGTTTCTCCAACCTCGTGTGAGATATTCTGAAGCAGGGTGCCACAGGGTTTTTCAGAGTGTCCTCAAGGCACTCAAATCCCAGGTACCCATAGAGGTAACTTCCTCATTAGGGCAATCTCACTGTTTTTCACTATCTTACTGTCCCCTCTCTTGGTGCTTCCTGAGGTCATCTTGGAAATAAACTAACTGTATCTAAGTAGTTTTTTGAGTCTGTTTTGGAGGGAAGCCAATCTATGTATTGATAAAATTTGCCTATATCGATTAAATTTGTTTATATTCCATTGTTAAGATTTCTCTACAGTGCTAATTATGTCTTCTATTTAATCAGGAACATGTTAAAAACAGTGAATTAAGTTTTTCTATTATGATTATTTTTCTTCCTATTTCTCCTACAGTCTTTAACTTCAATTTGTATTATATTTATATTATATGTATGTTAATGCTATGCTATTTGGAAGATATTTCTTTAGAATTATAGTTTTGTTTAGTTCTTTATTATAAAATGAGTATAAGAATATTGACTAATAATATGCACAATCCAACACATACACATAAAAAAGAGACAAAAACACCTGAAAGAGTTTTTCAATTTAAGGTTTTATAAAGACAACAAAGAGTTATTAAAAAATCACCAAAATTTTCCTATTTTTAATAAAAGATAATTTTACTGTTCTGGAATGGATAAAATTATCTTGAAAAATGGTTAATCTCAGATATACTGTTATGGGATTTCTCTTTTATATAGATGCCCTGCTATTAGTGTTACCAAAACATTACCTTATAATATTACAATGGAATGTCCTATATCAGATGAATAAAATAGAAATACTGAAACACAAATTTGAGAAGTCTCAAGTTATAGAAATGAACAAACTTCCCAGTTGGGAGCGGTTTACTTTCTCTCATTTTAATATGCAGGCAGACGAGACTCTGTGTTAATTCAGGTTGGTGGAGTTATTGTAATTCATACTTTCTGACCACCTTAGAAAATGTAATTCTGATCTGATATACATCTTTAAAAACTACTCCCTTGAAGAAATAAATACAAAAGCTCAAAAGATAGCAACATAAATAGGGTAGATTTGAGAAAACAAAATACTTCCCAAACATTATTCTGTTTCTAAAAGTACAGAGCTGTGCAGACCACAACCTTGTGCAATATCAGCAATAAGAAGTTTACCTTGAACAAAAGGTTGGAGTCATGGAACACTGGTGCTACTATAAAGTCTCTACCAGTAATATAATCATAAAACTCTACATGGAAGAAGTACTTTACAGATTAGAACACCTTGAAACAGAGAGTTTAAATTTATTTCATAAATGATCACAACTAAAATAAGTTGAGCCAGTCTTCACATAGAACAGTTTTTTCACTCCTAACTAAACTATAATTCTATAGTGAAAGCTCTGATTGGAGATGTACCTTAAAATAGATCTCCTGTTATGCAGCAAAATTCTTGATTAGTGATTCCATGTGCATTATTCTGTTTCCTCCACTAGCATTGAGGAAAATTTGATGTGCTTTTTCTCAAAGAAATTATCATTCATTTTGTTGAACACTTTTTTCAAATAAAACATACTAATAGCCGAATTTTTTAAGAAATCATTCCATACCAGGCTCTATTCTTAGTTATGCATTATCTTATTTAGTTTTGACAGCTATCTTACATTTTAGATATAATTGTTAAACACATGTCACTTATAACCAAAACTGAGGCTTGGGAAAGCTGTTTATAAACTAAATCATCTTCATGTACAACAAGTGGACAACTAAGAAAACTTCAGTCTACCTGGCATGAAGATCTTGCTATTTATCACCACACAATAATGTCCTTATGGGGTTGGTGGATATATTAACAATGATACTGAGAACAAACAAATAAAAAACTGTATGAGATAATAATGGAAGTATTAATATTGTAAGCATCCAGTCAAAAAGAGGAACAACTAATATTTCAGGAGCTAAGGAATTTTATTACATTAGTCTATACTAAATTGAATGAAAGAGTATTTTTAAGTACTAAGTTCTAAATTTAGCTTCAGGGAAGGAAAAAAAAACAATACAGTTTTAGCAATTTTCTAAAGTGTGTGTATTTGGCAGTATGTTAACATTTAAAAGTTTTAAATGCACTTTTCTAAGTCAGCTAATAGAAAGTTTCAGAGTAGGAATCTATCCCTATCCTTGACCTGTAAGTTATTATAATTCACTTAATTTAAAGAATATTTCTTTATACATTTTAAAGGAATTTTAAATATAAAATAATGAACAATGAGAAGGTGTTACCCTTTCAAACAGGCTGGGAAATATTGGCTCTGGCAATTCGCTGCCTCTCAATTTTAGTTGTTAGACCTCAGGAAGTTTAAGAAGTTTTAATCTCAAACAAATTTTATGGAACATAGAATTTTTTTTAAATTTTAAGTGACTTAGTCACATAGTTTAATATTGACAATCAAATTATTGCTCACAATTCATAGATACATAAAAACTATCCTAATAAATGCGAAAAGATAAACAGTAGCTTAAATTTTTAAAAAAATCTTATTATTCTTAACTCTTTTCTTCCTTTCATAATGGATCTAAAGTCTAACAGCAAATCTTGTCCATCTTACTTTCAAAATCCTCTCCACAAATATCTACAGGGATTACTTCTTTGGGCTTTTAGGTGTCTGCTTCAATGTCACCTTTCAAAGGGTGACAATTTCAAAGGCCATCCAATTAAAATTAGTACCTCCCCCACCACTACTTTCTAATCTCTTACCTGCTTTTTATTTATAGCAATGATCTCCGACTGATATTATTTAGTAAAACCTGCTATAATTATTATAAATAAGATCCAAATTTATTAAGGGATCATATAGTTATGAAGGTACTGAGAAACATCATTTTTAGATATGGTCTGTATTGTCCAAAATGTATACAGATTGAGCACACCGAATCCAAAAGTTTAAAATCTGAAATGCTCCAAAATCTGAAACTTTTTAAGTACCAACATAAGGCCACAGGTGGAAAATTCTGCACCTGACCTCATGTGACAGGTCACAATCAAAATGCAGTCAAAACTGTCTTTCATGCACACAATCATAAAAATATTACATATAATTACCTTCAGGCTATGAATATAATATGAATAAATAATATAAATAATTTTTTTTGTTTAGACTTGGGTTTCTTTCCCAAGATATCTCATTGTGTATGTGCAAATATTCCAATATCTGAAAAAAAGTCCTAAATCAGAAACAGTTCTTCTCACAGGCATTTTGGATAAGAAATACTCAATCTGTACTGAAATAATTGAGTGTCTCAAACAGTCACAAGGCAGTCACTTCCAAATTGCCCCCCACACCACTTTTCATCCATTAGAAAATCAGAATTTTAGTTCTCCTGCAGTGGAAAACAGGAATGGGCACACCAGCAATCAAGTTCCAGTCACATTATACCTGAATAGCAGTTATCTCAGGTGCAATATTTTAGAGTTTCACTGCATTATACAGTTATATGTTTAATTGTTTGTTGACTTTAAGCCCCCACTATAATGTAGGCTCCATGAGGACAAGAACTTTGCTTGGTTCACTGTTTAGTATCTAGTGCAATAATAGTAGGGGCTCACAACTATAGAATTAATTTGATTGCAATGGAACATGCTGGGGTGTGAATTATGTTTCCAAGAAGACTTGAGAGGGTTCTATTTCACAGCCTTTTAGATCTTCTTCAAGCCAAAAAAAAATACTTGCAGATTTTAGTGACTGCCTTTGAGAACAGAAAAACAGAGTTTTCAATCATGGCTGGAGTTTAAAAGAGAAGCATCTGAAGCATGAGACAAAACAGCAGTCAAATGACTCATTTCTCGTATTCCATCTCTCACTTCATAATCACACAGCCAGCTAGACTTCAGAATCTTCTGAAATGCCATCTCTTAATTGACAACAATTGAAAATGTTCCAAGCATATATTCTCATACTTAGGAAGTTAAAATGAAATGGGAGAATGCTATAAACTTTGCCCTGCATAGAAAATACAGTCCAGCCACCGAAAGGCAATAGACTGACTTTTGATTAGTACATACTTGGAAAATACAAGGGACATTCCAAAAAGGGACAATAAAGGGACAATAAATTCTAAAAAGGGACAATAAAGAGACATATGGGGCAAAAAAACAGGTGACTTGGTATATTATCTGGCTTTCAAAATATTTGAACATAAAGAAAAGTAATCCCAGCTTATTTGATATGCTTTATGCTTACTGATCATGGCAGTTTTAAATTCCGTATGATTTTCCTTCTAAGCTCTCTTGTATTCAGTATGTAAATATAGAGCATTACCATCGTACTTATTCAAAGCAATAAAATATTCTGTAGCTTGTCCCTGATTGTATTCTTTCCTCACTATTGAGCTGCCTCACTCTTCTTGCCTTTATAAACTAAAAAAACAAACAAACAAAAAATCCCCCCAAATCCCCCTAATCAGTTCTGTTTTATATTCCTGACTTTCATGATGGTGTTGGCCCTATAATACAACACTTTCTTACCAAACAAAGTATGTGAAGTATCAAATTTATGTCATATTTTAATGCAGTCAAATGTGAATGATAATTATTAATATCTATATGTACTAGTATTTCCTTGATTATTTGAACAAGACTAGCTAGAATAGACAAGTCAGTTAGAATAGACATTCCTTCCTTCTCCCCAACAGATATCAAACATAAGAGTATAAATGCCATTCACTGTGGTACATGAATATTGCTTTTTCTCCTAGATGGGAGACAAGCATTTGGTTATAAGAGAGAAGCAGAAGATGAAAGTTGAGACTTTAATGTATTTGATGGCTTCCTTTCAAAATGACTTCTTGGACTAGTTTTAAGCAACTATGTTTAAATAATAAAGGCTGGAATTCTAAGCATACTATTTGCATAAAAGACAGTATAAGATTAAGGATAAGTATTTGAGAATTAGAAGTCAAAAGACTGTTCTAAAGAAAATTCTTATACTCTGGACTAATAATCCTCTAGGACTGCTTTGGTGCCTAGAGGATATAGTCTGGCAGAGATGGGAAAGGACCATTCTCTCTATGCCAGTCCAAGGCTCACCAGTGCTCTGGATATCTGCAGATTATAAATTTGGAGAGCATGGTGGAAAAGGCGCCTGGCACAAGCACTTGTGATTTCCCAAGAGATGACATTAGCAGGCCATCATTTAATGTTCTTGATGTGGCTTTTTGGCTTCAGATGTTGATTCAAATGCAGTATCTGTGAGGGCAAGGGCTGTGCCTATTGTGTTCAGTGTTCTACCCATACTTAGAACCATGTTTAGCATAGAATAGGTCCCCAATAAATATAAATTGAATGGATGGATGAAGTGCAAGTCTTACAGAAAAAGAACATGGAACATACTACATGAGTACTCTTCCTGGCTCAACTGGTACTATGCACTATAGGTATAAGAAAACATCTCTTTGCTGATTCCCAGAAATCACCAAAAGAAAGGGGATTATGTTGAGGCATAAATGTCTTCCTTTCATCAAATTGAGCCTTAGAGTCCATTGTGCATGAGAATAAATATTATGTCATTGTTTATGTAAACACTTGTGAGATCAGGTGTCATTTAGATTTTGTACATGAAAGAAATAATGCACAGAGACTAATAGTATCTTGACAAAGAAGATGACAAAATGACGCCTCACCATAAGTTAGGGTTACTTCACATTTGTATTTTATTTGCATTTCTCTGATACACAGTAAAAATAGATATAAGAGAATCTTTTTTTATTTTATTTTATTTTTTTTTTATTTTTTTAAGAAATGACTATGAAATTCCAAGGAGAATCTTTAAAACTCAGAAAATGTCTCTGTTTAAGATAATATGGTAACACTGTGTGAAACTCCTCTGGACCACTACCCCCCAAAATACAAATATAAAACCTGGGAAAATATTATTAAGATGATAATTCTCCCCACATTGATCTAAAGATGCAATGCATTCCCAGTGAAAATCACAAGAGGTCTTTTTAATAAAATGACAAACTGACTCTAAAATTTATATGGAAAAGAAAAGAACTAGAATGGCCAAAATAATTTTACAGAAATAAAAAGTTTAGATCATCATTTCAAGATTTACTATAATCAAAACTGTACCTTGTTTCCATAAGAGTAAACATATAGATCAGTACAATAAAATAGAATCAAGATATAGACCTTCACTTATACAATCAATTGATTGTTGACAAAAGTTCCTGGGTAATTTAATAGGAGAAAGACAATATTTTCAATAAATAGTTATAGAAAAGCTGGATATGGGTTTAGACAAAGAATGAACCTTGATTTTTATCTCACACTACATTAAATACACATACTCAGATGAAATGGATTATGGATATAAATGTAGGCACTACAATGATTAAAGCACTGGAAGAAAATGGAAGAAAAGTGTTATGACATTGCATAAAGCAAATATTTATTTTAAATAAATAAAACTACAGTCCATAAAAGAAAAACATTTATAAAATAAACTTCATCAAAATCAAAAACTTTTGTTCTTTGGACGATGCACTTAAAAATAAAAAGCCAACCACAGATTGGGAGAAAATATCTGTAAAACTTGTATCTAACAGTGGCCTTTTATAATTTTATATATATATATTTATATTTAAATATGTATTTAAAACTTTCTTATAAATCAGAAATACTAATAAAATATAACATGAAAATAATGGAAAAATATTTAGCATGACACTTCACAATAAAAGATATATGACAGTAAACGCATAGAAAAATGCAAATTAAGACAATAAGCTAAAACTATATAACAACACCAGAATGGCTAAAGTTGAAGGGACTGACATTATCAAATGTCAGCTGGAAGGTGAAATGACTTTAACTCATATTTTGTTGGTAGGAATGCAAAATTGTGCAGTAATAATGCAAAATTGTTCCTACAGGACCAACCTCCAATAAAAATTCGGGATTTCTAGGCTAGGTGAGTTTCCCTGGTAAGTCACACTTTGCACATTATCAAAATTCATTAATGGATAAATTAAGTGTGGCCTTTGCAATTTCACCAGGATAGGACTCTTGGAAACTTGTGCCTGGTCTGGTCCAGACATGCTCCATGCACTTATTTCCTTTGCTGATTTTGCTTTCTATTGTTTCACTGTAATAAAGTGTAACTGTGAGTACAATGACTTCCAAACCCTGAGTAATTTTTTCAAATTACTAAACTTGGGGTTGACCCTGGGGTCCACTGCCACAGTAGTTTTTAGTATCAAAGATAAAGGAAGGGAACAAAAAATTAAAAACAAAAACAGTATGGTTACTCAATCAGTGGAAATAAAATAGTAATAACAAAACATATCTGTTTATGTCATTTTGCACATTTTTCTATGCCTATGGTTTTAAGCATTTCTGATATAGAATATATTTAATATGCAAATCAGAAATGCTTAAAACCATAGACATAGAGAAAACACAATAATTTATATTTTTCTAAATTTTTGTTTGAATAACCAAAATGTGTAGGTCATTTTTATGAAAACATAAAATAAAATTAAGGTTATTTTTCTTCTGGATACATGAATCATTCTTGGTCCATATAGAGTTCCCAGAAGGAGGAAATGACAATTGATCTCTTTCATTTCATGATACCATTAAAACGAAACTCCGTAGGCTTGCTTGTATATGTTTGCAATCTCGCTGGATCTTACGTTCTTATTAGTGTACTCTTCCAAACTGAGGCATCTCCCTATTGCTGATTTTCCTTTTAAACAGTTTTACTGTGTATCAAGAACCAGTGTATTACTGGGCAAAAAAATGCTCTCCTATTACCTAAAACTTCAACATTTCACAACATATTTGCCCTTCATGCTTGACTTCAATGGGAACATGACTTTTCTTTTCCACAGAAAATAAAAGCTCTCTGTAAAGCATATTGTTAAAGTCCTTACAAAATATGAAGACTGCAAACAAACACAACCTTCTCTACCTGCTTACAGTCATTTTCAGTAATGCCAGACGTTTTTGGCACCAGCGCTTGGTTTCATGGAAGATAACTTCTTTCCATGTCCTTGGGGAGGGGACAGTGGACAGCTCAGGAGATGATGCTGCCAAATTTCTAACAGGCCACAGACCGGAACCCCTCCATGGCCTGGGGGCTTAGGGACCTCAGATTTAAATCATCCTGTAGTTATAAGCCATATCCCTTCTACATTTAGCGTCACATTGTTCGACCAACTATTCTGATATTTATGGGTCTTCATTATTGCCTCAGTGAAATTCTGATTTACTCACCCACATTCAAACAGAGCATTGAACTTTGGCTCACAGATTTTATCATTATCAGCTTTAATATCTACCCCCTTCACTCACTTCAGGGAGAGACACCATTTCATAACTACATCTCAACTTTGCCACCATTAGCTTTTTACAATGCACTCACCATTTTTCTTTCTTACCATCCCCTTGAATTCTAAAACTCTAAATTTCTTTCTTACACATGAATCAAGTATAAAACAATATTCAAAGAATCCACACATTTACTTTGTGTATTTATTTCCTGTCCTTCTTTCAATTCCTTCCTCTCATAGAATCTCCCTGAGGCATATCTATTTAACCATTCTATAGCCAGTGTTCACACATTCATTTTATTCTGTCCTGTTGTTGAAAGCTCTCTGAAAACAAACTGGTTAAATCCAGGTGTCATATTTACCACTTTTGATTACTGCTAACGTGCTGCTTTAAATTGAATGCTATAATAATATGTAATACTTAATGTCAGTTGGCTACTTATAATTTGATTTTCCTATAAATCCCCAACAACATACATTTGAGAATTAAAAACACATATTTATAGGGTCCATGGCTAGAGCCTAAATGACTTCTGAGTCTGTCTGTGAGATTGACTATCCCTAACACATTAATTTTAATTTTAATTATGATCCTTGCCCCCATAACTCTATATTACTAAGCATGTGCTTATGTTTTGGGTGAACATAAAATTTTAGTAAATTCAAAGTCATAACCAATGATAAGAAATTTAATTTTAGAAATAGAACAATTAGCACCCAGAATCATTTAAAACATAGGCAGGTATATGCAATTTATTTTACAAGCAGTTAATGTCAAGTTTAAGGTAAAAGTTCCAAATAAAACTGCTGATAATTCATGTTTAAATTAATAAATATATTGTAATTTCATACAAATCAGAAACACTCCACCCAACATTTTTTAATTGAAAGTACAGTATATGTTTTTTGAAAATTGAGAATTTAAAATGTAGTTTTATGCTTTTTTTAACAAAACAAGATTATTTTGGCTAATATTGATTTATTTTAAGATATTCTTGCAGGTGAGGCTTTTCTCCCCCAAGAAACAACAACTGATTCATATATATGAGAGTGTCTATGTGACAGTGCCTCATGGAATTATCTAAATAGAACAGCTGTTAAAATACATTAGCAGAACTTAGCCTAGTATAAATCAATGCATGGCAAGTTAGGCAGTTATGTCAGATTCCCTTTGGCGTAAGTACTGAATTCACTGGACATTTTCATTAGAGGCAGAAGAAAGTTTATTGATTTTGAGTTTAGATATTTCAAATAAATATCACACAGTTCATTTCATATTATGAATTAAATATTGAATTTCATATGTACCTCACTTTGAATTGTTTTCCTAGAACTTTCAGACCTAGGAAAAAACCCAAAAGGAACTTAGTTTAACTCACTACTAGAATTATTTTTAAATTAAGAAGAACAATATTAATAGAATCATCCTCACCAAATTAAAATTATCATTAGAAATACAGAACAATTTAGTCACAGATATTCTAAAGTACTAACGGAAGGGGAAAAAAAAAACAACTAATGGAAGGGGAAAAAAAAAACAATAGTTTTTTTAAGCTATAGTATTATTATCCAGGAATGAGTTAAGAAATATACTAAAATAATATTCAGAAAATGCAATAAAAATTTGGTAAAAATCTCTTTTTAAAAAAGAGATATTTTAAATAGTTTAGAATCACAGAAGCAGCAGTGGTTATATAAGACATTAGCACTAATACAGCCTAAACAAATTGATTCTTATTATTTAAACATAAAATGAGTTATTTTCTATGTACTCAAGTCACTATAAATCAATTACTTAAACTGAGGAGCAGATATATATAAAATAAGAAAAATTCAACTATAATTTAAAAAAAGAAAAGACATATAGCTCTTGAGGTACTAAATTATCATACTTTTGTTTTCTTTTAAAAAATAATTTATGACAATTTCATAAATTTAGTTATAAGATAAAAAGTCAATGTATTGCTTGCCTTTCAACATTCAAAAAATATTGCCATTTAAATAGCGATTGCAGAATTTTATTTCTGCCAGTGATAAATGTGGCAGAAAGAGAACAGGTTAGTTTTACCACACCAGCAGTCAGAAAACCATCGCTGTCTTGATATACCATAAAATTTTATTTAAAAGCCATTGAGAAGGAATAAATATGGAATCCAATAATGTCAATTTTACATTCACATTTTCAGAGAACTTCACTTTAAAATATGTGTTCTTACACTTTATAAGCAGTACTTAGCTTCCTAATGTAAAACTCACTTCCCTCTGTTACCCCATGAATAATTCTGGAAAGTTATCTCAGTAAATCTCTCACAGATCTCCAGTAAGAAGCACTTCCATTTACATCTGCTTATCCAAGAGAGATGAGTAGTTAACATGGAGTTTTACTTTGAAAATTTCTAAAGCTCATATTTAACCACACTGAGCAAAAACAGTATCTTCTATTTCTTCTGCCACCTCTTAAGTATCAAAATGCTACAGTGGCTTGGATAGCAAATACCATTCAATGTTTCAGTTATTCTTATACCAATTGAAAGGTATACAAATAAAGACTTAAACAACGAAACTTTTTAAAAAAAATTCCTCTGAAATGTAGAAAATGAATGACTCTCAAGTGTAAAAGAAATTAAAGTAAAGGAATCTAGGAAGAAGTAAGTGTCTGAGATTAAAAATAAAGAAAACTAAAAGTTGACTAACAATTTCAAAATTATTTTTCTACTGGAAGCATGTTTTTACCCATAATGTTTTAACTGTTATAAAACTTGTCTTCCCAAAGTAGAAAGAAACCTAAAGAAAACAACAACAACAACAAAAACTCTCTTTACAAACATTGGATAATAGCAGAGGATTGTCATCCATGTGAAAAGGGAAATAAGCAACATGCATCTTGCAAGCTCTAGCATTCTTTCAGGAGGCAATTTTCCAACTGTAATTTAGAAAGGAAACAAACTGAATCAGAGGTTTTCCTGCATAGAGGAGGCAGAGATCAGAGTTGATGGACACTAAGGTATTTTCAATCTTCAAGACAGAACTGAAGAAGAAGGGTCGATAAACAGAAAGAACTCCAGAAAGAGCTTCAGACACACAAGTGTCTATGGCTACCCAAGTGTCTATGGCTGATTAATAACCTTCACATGAAACTTCATGAGACTGGGCAAGAAAAAAGTGCTAAAGTAAGAAAAATTACAGTGGACTTAAAAGCTAAATAATTTTGGAATCTCACAAAGTACTAAAAATGCTTTGAGTATCACTAGCTTTCATGAAGTGACATCATTGAATTCATGAGGATTTTCCTGTGGAATTCAGAAATGCCACATGTTGGTATTGATGACACTTGGTCTTAGAATACAGATTATTCTAAACTTTCCCTAAGAAAGCTAAAAACCACACATCAAAAACAAAAAAACAAAAACATATTATCTGGATAATATCACCCTAACCTATGTACAACTGTGTTACCTGGAAGAGAGTGAAAGACAGAAAAAAATATTTGAAGAAATGACAGCTGAGAAATTACCACATTTAATATTAATAGAAAGTATAAAGCAATGGATCCAAGAAGCTCAGTTCAGTTTACAGAGGATGAATACACACACACAAGAAAATCACATCAAAGTGTGTCATGATGAAGTTGCTATAAACTAGAATAAAGAGATAATTGAAGTGTCCAGAAAACATATGACATTCAGGGGATGAAAAATTAAGAATTATTACCAGGACAGGACTTCTGGAATGGCAAGTAAACAGTTTGGCCGACCCTATTCCCAATAAAACAACAATTTAACTGATGAAATTAATTTTTAAAAATCATACAAATTATTTGGAAATTTTCCTAAGACTATACAGAATGTGGAAAAAGGTTTGCTCAAAAGCCTATGGAACTGCAGTATGAACAGTGAGTCTTTGGCATTTGAGCCACAAACTGCTCCCTTACAACCCCTCTTTCATATCAGTTTTGGAAGCTCTATCCTGCATTTTGTACTCCAGGCATATGTGGCCAAGAAAACAAGGGCTCCTACCAGCCCCAGGTCTCAGTCTACATCATCTGATTTCATCCTGGGAAAAAGAAGACTGCCAGCATTTTTCATCCCGCTTCCAGCCTTAGTTGTAAAAGGTTATTTTTAGAAAGTTACAGTAGAGAGGCCTGGGTCTAACTTCTCCTGCCCAGCCAGTGCACACAGAATTCAGACTGTACATCAGGCACAGTATGCTGAGGGTACTGAGCTGTCTATGTCCTCTGCCCCAACTTCTTTTTAGGACGGAGGTTCCACACTGGCTGGGGAAAGTCAGAACACCAGGGCTGTCACCCTCACTCAGTCCCCTGGGATTGTCACTACTGAAAAAGGTCTGGCCTTCAGCTCTTGTGCAATGGTGTAGGGCTTTAGCCAGAGAGAAAGAGAGAGAGAGAGAGATTAGGAGGATGAAGGAAACTGCAATGCAGCCTAAGAGGCTAATTTGCTTTGGAAAAGAATATGGAGAGCTCCATGTCTAAGGTTGTTTAAAAGTGTGGGGATCTTGGTGGAGAGCAATCAAGAGGAAATGTTAGCTCCATAACACAAACAAAAATGTCAGAGCAGCCGTTTTAATGAAAAAAAAATGAGAGAGACAGCCAAAGAGAGGTCTCCTGGGATCACATTGTACTCCAGTAGTTGAACATGCTGTACACATTCACTAAGCTGCACACACTTGGGGGAAATTAGAGCAGAATGTGGACATACTTGAGAGCATTCTCCAAGCCATACACAAAACATGAATACAGAACAAAAACCTCAATGGTTCAAGAAGTTTAAGCACTAGGTCTGACCACACACTCACTGAACACTGAACAATAAAGTACTCTGACCTAGGGGTAACTCCCAGGAAGACAGGCTTAAAAAAACAACAACAACAACAAAAAACAATAAAAGCAACCATCCCTCACAGTCTGCAAAAATGTGAGCAAGGCCAAAAATGCAACATCTTAGAAATGATCAGAGAGAGAAACTATAAACTTCTAATTCTGGGCTGGCAATAGAGAAAAAAATAAAAACACCAGTAAATATATATATCATATATATGAGATAAACTTTAATAGTTTGTTATAGTTATTTCTTAATACAATTTCATGTGTATATGTATAATTTTTTTAAAGAGAAGAAAAAATTTGGAGAATTCTCACTTCCTTATTTCAAGACTTACTACAATGCTATATTAATCAAGGGAATGGATGTACTATCATCAGTATAGACACATAGATTAATGGAATAAAATTGTGAATGCATAAATAAACCCTAGCATTGTGGTTGATTAATTTTTGATGACGGTGTCAAGAATAGTTTTCAACAAATGGTGTTAGTATAACTAGACTTCCATGTGTAAAAAAATGACAATGGATCCCTCCTCAAACCCTACTGAGAAAGTTGGCTCAAAATGGATCATACAGCTAAATATAAGGGCTAAAATTATGAAACTCTAAGAGGAAAACACAGACGAATATCTTCATGTCTTTAGATTAGCCAATTATTTCTTAGATAGAACATCAAAATTATAATCAACAAAAGAAAAAACATATAAATTGTATTTCATAAAAATTAAAAGACATTTATGCTAAAAATAATACCATTAAACAAGTAAAAGGGAAACAGAATGAGAGAAACATTTGAAAGCCCTATATCTGATAAGGGACTTCTGTCTAGAATTTTTAAATAATGTTTACTATTTAATAATAAAAAGACAAATAAAACAAGGTAAAATGGAAAAATGGTTTGAATAAACATTTATCCAAAAGAAGATATACAACAGACAAAAGCAGAGCAAAGATTAGTCATTAGGGAATTAAAACTCAAGACCACAATGGAACATAGCTTCACACTCACTAGTATAGTTGTATTAAATTTAAAAACACATAATAACTTGTGTTGGTTCATGTGGAGAAATTAGAATATTCATACAATGTTGGTGTGGATTTAAAATGTTGCAGATGCTTTAAAAACAGATTTTCATTTCCTCAAAATGTTCAACATATGGTCTAGCAATTTCACTCCTACTTATATATTCATGAGATACAAAAACATACACCCACACAAAAACTTGTATATGAATCTTCATAACAGCATTATTCCTATTCGGTGTTTATCAGCCAATGAATGGATAAATAAAATATGGAATATCCACATAATGGAATTTTATTCATTAATAAAAACAAGTGATTACTGATACATGCCACAACATGGAAGAATGTTAAAAATATGCTAAGTGGAAGAAGCTAGTCATAAAAGATTGTAATAGGATTCCAGACTGTATTGTAGGATTCCATTATTATAAAATGTCTATAATAAGAAAACAACAAGACAGAAGGTAGATTAGTGATTGCCTATGGCTGGGGGTAGGGTGACTTTGGGAGGGGACAAGAAGTAGCTGGTAATGGTTTGAAAATTTTGGGGGAAAGGAAAAGTATTCTAAATTAGCTTGTGGTGATGATTGCACAATATTGTGAATTTACTAAAACTTTACATTGCACATTTAAGTGATTGCATAAAGCTTTATTAAAAAAAAAATCACAGACTTCTCAGAAATTCCATAAACCATAAGATAATGGAAAATACTTTTAAAGAACTGCAAGCCAAAAAAAAAATTATAATGCATATACATATGGGTTAGACATTTAAATAAATAAGGTATAGAAAATAGTAAACAAGCTTTTAACTATCAGAGAAAGACATTACAAATAAGCAAGTGAGGAGAGAAAAACTAACCTTGTGCTGCCGAATTTAATTGGAGATATCAGTTTGAACTCATTTTAATTTTAACATAAAGGAAAAATTATGCAAATATTTATAAATAGATGTATATATACATGGCCATACATGTGTATGAATACAGACTGTATGTGAGTTAGTATATGTATATCTATAAAAATAATACTCTGGAAAACTGATATGAAAAAGCAAAAAGTAGAACAAATTCAATAATCCCAATATGTTGTTTTAAACTAAAGTTTGAATTATTATTAACCATGTTCATGGTTCATTAATTTTGAAAATGTTAGATTAATAAAATTAAATAATTTATTCATGATTTCCATTGACTTTAATAAGTTAATTTGTTCTATGAATCTCCAGGAAATAGATAAAATATGTAGTTTACCTGGATTTATTTGAGCACAGAAAACATGTTGGGCAATTTTTCATAGAAAAAAATGTTCTACAGAAAATGACAGACTAAAATAAATTAATCCAAATAAATGGTTAAATAAAAAATAAAAGACATAATAAAACCTCAGCATACATTTCTGTACATGAAATACATAAAAAAGATGTACTATTTTTTAAAAGCTTTTCTTTTGGTTGCGTTGGCTTAGAATGGAATATTTTTAAATCTAAAATCAACAGCATTTACATTAAAAGAGCAAATCAATATAAAATAAAAAGTGTTTCTGAATGTTGAATTGAAATTATTTCTGGAAACAGATTTACTTTAAGTTTTTTTAATTCTATTTTGTAAGAATCTTACTCTCTGAATGCTGTTCCATCTTTCACACTGTCTGAATTCATTTTATTTTTATATAAGCTTACATCAAATATCTGGAAGGAGGATTCTATCTACATGTAGATAAATGTAAGTGGAAACACCTGAAGTGAACAGAGTGAACTCTTAAAATTCTATCAAGTTCAAAATGTGCAAGATTAGCTGGTAGTTTCTGGAGTCTCTTGATTTAAATTCACTTTTACCTATGGATAAGTGTAAATCTGTTGGGTTTAGCTTATATTTACTCTTTAGTGCAGCTTCATCAATGATTATACTTTTGAAGAAGGAATGTATTCCAAAGATTCCATGTTCCTTATTCAAATTAAAATGACTAAATGCAATTATCTCTACCAAAATGTTTCTAAACATATTTAGGTAGGTGGAATGATTATATTTTAAAGTCAATATTATACTTGAGGGTCTTCCTTCTGGGTCTTATTGATTTGCTGGAGATTTGCAACTGATAAAAATTTCCAAAAAACAGGAGTTATTTAATTCTCCATAGTGATGCCTGAGTCTAGGTAGCTTCCGAAAAACTGAAAGGCCTCTGCAGAATTTGAAATTGCTGTGATTTTAAAATCACATAAAATTCCATAGTATAGCTGTGCCCAACAAAAGCAAATTAAGAGATCTACATTTTGTAATGTATGTTCATTTATCACAAATCAACAAACAAACAAATGAAACCCATGAAAGTCCAAGTGGTTTACTTTTCTATCTTGGTACTTTAAAATGAGAATTGAAACATGTAATTATGGCGCCAAGTGTCTGATGTCTCCTGAAGTGACAAATGAATTTTGGTTATACATATTTTCACTATTCAATACTGTATTGTATCCTAGTGCAATGAAAACTGAGTTACACTATGCTCAATATTGCATATACTCAGTACCATATAAATCACTGCTATAATAAATAATTGCTATCCTTGGAATAAATTCGTACCTGAGCCTCCCAAACCTTAAGACAGGATGAACTTTGTAGTAGACAGAATTCTAATGGCTCCCAAAATTTCTACTCCCTGGTGTGTATGCCCATATAATGTTCTCCTAATGAGTGCAGGGACCCCTGTTGAGTCCTTTTAAAAGAGAGTCTACATATTAGAGATACAAGTCAGAGAGATTAAAATCTGTAACAAATACTATCTTTCTGGCCTTGATGGAACAAACTGCAATGTTGTAGACAGGGCCACATGGCAAGGAATGATAGACAGTCTCTAAGATTTGAAAATGGACAGCCAGAAAGCCAATGAAGGCTTGGGTCCCACAACCACAAGTGAGATAGGAAACTGGCAGGTCCAGTTCCACAAGGAAGCATAAGACCAGAACCAAGATCTCTGATAAAACAAGAGTGGTGGAAAAGCCAGCCCAAACCATCTAAAACCAAGGTGGCCATGAAAAATGACCTCAGGCTACCCTCACTATTCATTCTACCCTGCTTATAATGTATTAGCACACTAGAAGAAATTCCCACCAGCCCCATGACAGTTTACAAATACCATAGAAACTTCCAGAAGTTACCCTATATGGTTCAAAAAGAGGAGGAAATCTCAGTTCCAGGAACAACCACCTCTTTCCCAGAAATCTTATGAATAATTCTCCCTCTGCTTAACATAAAATTAAATAGAAGGTATAAAATAAGACTCTGGAAACTCACAAGGTGCTACTCTCTGCTGCTCTGAGAGATAGTTGCTGATCTGCCTATGGAGCAAGCCTTCCTTCTGTTTCTTTCATACTTTAATAAACTTGCTTTTGCTTAATCTGTCAGCTTGCCCTTGAATTCTTTCCTGTGTGAAGGCAAGAATCCACTTGGCCTTCAGGCTGGACCCCAGTTTTGGAGTCCACTTTCCTGTATCACAAAGACCTCAATTTGACCAACAACTACTGAGGTTGGAGAGGGCTGAATTTTCAGATAAGATCACAGCCATGGTTATATTGATTTCTTCTTTTTTATTTTTTATTTTTTGAGACAGAGTCTGTGTTGCCCAGGCTAGAATGAGTGCCATGGCATCAGCCTAGCTCACAGCAACCTCCAACTCCTGGGCTCAAGCAGTCCTTGCCTCAGCCTCCTGAGTAGCTGGGACTACAGGCATATGCCACCATGCCCGGCTAATTTTTTCTATATATCTTTAGTTGGCCAATTAATTTCTTTCTATTTATAGTAGAGACTGGATCTCGCTCTTGCTCCTGCTGGTTTTGAACTCCTGACCTCGGGAAATCCACCCACCTCGGCCTCCCAGAGTGCTAGGATTACAGGCATGAGCCACCGCGCCCAGCCAGTTTTTTCTTGAAACCCTGAGCAGAGGTTATAGCTCACTCAAGCCTGTACTCCTGAACCACAGAAATGGAGACACAATAAATAGATGCTGTTTTAAGTTGCTCAGTTTATGGTAATTTGTTTGACAGCAACAGAAAACTAATGTAATTTTGATATATTTCAAAAGTTTTGGAGAAAAAAATTACATTTGAATACAAGAACAAAATGCTATCAACCATCCTGAAATAATAATAAAGTGGAAATTTATACTATCTACTTTTTTCTTTTTTTTTTAGACTCTCTATCTACATACATAAATATATCTCTCACTATCTCATTATTCCAGGTTTATGATTATCCATTCCAAAAAGAAACTTAATAATTTTACTTACATTTCTTTATACATTCTTTTTTCAGTTTAATTATCCATATTAAACCCTGACTCTGCTAAAATCGATGAACAGTTATCCAATTAAGATATCCTGTATAATTTCTAGGCAAATTGCCCCCCAAAAAATTCCATGTGGAAATATATTTTGTATTTCTGTTTAATTTGAAATGTTTTCAAATGGCAGATTAATATGAAAATCCTCTAGAGCTTGCTGTTGTACAATATTAAAATGTGTAATTCAAATGAATAAAAATTTGGTGATAATTTCTTTTAGAATAATAGATTTCAAATGTTATATATCTTAGACTAAGTAAATAAGAAAGGTGTTTTTAAAATATACTTAATGAATTGAAATAGGTAATTTTTATTGTGCATATATAAAAATGCAGACATTTTTGCAATTCATGAGAGATTCCTGTTCCATCAAATGAGAAAAGGTATTAGAAAACGCAATACATATGGTAAATATGCTAGACACAATGAGTCTTAGAGAAACTATGACTTATAATAGTCATAAAAATAATTGTTAATGATGATTATGGGAACATTTTCTTAGAATTAAATCAGGTTAATAAATCAGAACAGATTTCTAATAAACATCTAAGGGAAAGGTTACCTGAAGTAATGTATTAGAATGTATGGTGATTTAAAATTTCCTGTGGCTGCAACAATTTTTTTTAGATAAATTTGACCAAAGTAGGTTCAACAGAAGATTGAAATATGCAGGACAATTAAGCCTGTTGAAGCAATTAAACCAAATAGTATATTATCTTAATTTATTTTTTGAAATCTAAATTGATTAGCTTATTATTATCACATTTGTATAAGGCAGTGAGTAAAGAAATTACCAATAGAAAAGAAAAGTTAAACAATCTTTTTAAAGAGGGTGGAGAAAATTAATAAAATTCTCTAGAGCAGCAATTCTTTATATTTAATATAAGTATGAACCTGCTAGGATTCTTACTAAAATGAAGACACTAATTCAGTGGGACTGGAATAGGGACCTAGATTATTCAGTTCTAATAAGCTCCCAGGTGATGTCAATGCAGCTGGTCCATTGGCTTCACTTTGAATAGGGAGAGCCTGCTGGTTCCTATGGAATCATGGTCAGAAATGCTGTGTCTGCACAACCTCATTACTCTGACATCTTTGGGCAACTCTTGTGAACTATGAGTCATTTGTGTAAGAGGTAAAATCTTCCAGTGTATATAAACTCAGAATTCTGTCTCTATTTTTGCTTCCCTGACTTTATATGTATATATGTATATTTTTAAATATTTAACAAATACATACTAAATTATTGACTATATGACAGAATGCTTCAATGCATTTCAAAGTGAGGTTCATTTTGGGATTGAAATTAATGACAGTAGGTCATTTTTATGGGTTGAAATCCCCAAAGAGATATGTTGAAGTCCTAATCTTTGACACCTATGAATGTGACCTTATTTGAAAGTAGGGTCTTTACAGATGTAATAAAGTTAAGACGAGGTCATCAGAGTGCATTCTGATCAAGTATGACTTGTGTCCTTATCAGAAGAGGAGAAAACAGAGACACATGGGGAAAAGACTGCCACATGACCGCAGAGGCAGGGATTGGGGTGACACATCCACAAGCCAACGAACACCCTAGGCTACCTGAGCTGGAAGGGGCAAGAAAGGATCCCCCTCCAGGGAGCCTTTAGAGGGCACAAAATTAACACCTTGATTTTGTACATCTAGCTTCCAGAACTGTAAGACAACAAATTTCTCTTGTTTTAAGGCATTCAATTTGTGTCTCTTTGTCATGGAAACTATAGGAAATCAAATGAATTATTAATCATATCTGGGGCATATTTGTACATTCATTCAAATAATAGGATTGAATAGTGATTAATTATACGTTTTGCCAATTTATTGTATTCTAATGTATTTAATTCTTTTATCTGTAATAAGAAAAAGCTTTATTGAGCTATTGAAGTACAGACAAGCAAAGAAATAAGACAATACCCCATAATGGTTATGTAGTGTTTAGAAGTCAAAATGTTTTTTAATAAATCAAACATTTTCTCTGAAATTTTAAAACTGCCAAGTTAGATTAAGTAAGTCAGAAAGTATAAGCACACCTGTTATAATTTACAATCTTGGAGTAGTTAAGCAGTTTATGCAAATAATAAATGGTAGCAATAAACTAACAGAACCTCACGGATGAGGCATTGCTTAAAGTTCCTGTGGGTTTTATGGTGGAAAAGATACTGCGATGGTCCAAATAAAAAAAATCAATCCATTGGTTATCAATTAATAAGTCAACTAAGTATTCAATCATCCATGTTAACTTTGTACCAGACATTGAGCTATTGATTGCAGAAATAAGAATGAAGAAACAGTCTTTTACCAAGGGTGCTTACAACACAGCCAAAATAAAAAAATATTCAAAAAAAAAAGCTTTTCTATGTTATCTCCTTCATGTCCTTCCAATTTGTATTTCTTTATAAACACATGTGTCCCAAGCCTAGACCAATAACTTTGCAATAAAAATCCCTTCACATATAAGATAGCCCTCTTCTTAGTAAAAGGTGATTTTAAAAAAGGACTATCTTATTATTTTACCTACCTATATTAAAACATCAGTGCTTTTTCATTGCTCTTTCTTGGACTGCCATTCCAGCCTCATATTGCACATCATTTCCCATCTCTTTCTATCCTACTCACATTGGCCTATATACTGTGCCTCACAGACACCATGCTTCCTGTAATTACAGTGTCATTAATGCATGATCCTTCATCTTCAATAGCAACCCTTCTCATCTCTCTGCCTTGATAGCACCCTTTCAAGCTTTACATCCCAATGATTCATATTTTCTTGAGAAAGACTTCCATGGTTTTCCTAAATCAATCAAACACCCCTGGTATACACTGTCATGGTCACATATATGTCTCCATCATAATCTGGATGCCACTTTGGATGCTTATATTCATTATCAGATCAAAATATATCTCATTGTGCAGTGATGAAGTATATTTTCAGACTCCTTTTTTAGACTTACATGAGTGCTTGAAACTTAATAAACAGTGAGTACATGTTTTCTAAGTCAAGGAGTAGGGGCTTATTGGAAACATTACTGTCTGCTGGACTCCATTGTAGGCTCTAGCAGTAATTGGGATAATTGTTAGATTAGCCAAATTGCATTTCCTTTCTGAGTTCCAATTTCCTCATCTATAAAATGGTTTTAAAACCTGCTGTTACAAATAAATAAGAAATTGATGTAAATAATGTAGAGCATTAACTAAAATATAGTACCCACTCAAAATTTAGTAATATTATTTATTATTAGTTATTTTTTTATTCTGAAGAATAAACAGTTCCAATATTGAGATAGAGTCACAGGAACTTAATTTTTTATTAATTAACTACTTATCCAAAAGTGACTTAATTGGGAGAAAAATTCTGGGAAACTATATTTGCTTATAATAAATTGAACATTAATAACAGAAAACCACATACTTTCCTGAATTAACATAAATTTAAAAACTCGTTAGTTTTAGTAGGAAAGAACACATCAAATATGAAAGAAATCGTATAAAAAATAGTGGCCAGTTTTGAATTATTAATTTATTGAACATGTTTTTAATGTCCATTATGAGTTAAGTTTGATGTCTAATGGTGAGAATATAATAATAAAATCCTAGACCTTCAGGAATTTCACATTATTTTCTCAATGAAACTACAAGGTTTTGCAGTTATCAAAGTCAAATAAAAGTTTCTGTAAATTGTTTTAATTCTTATTTGTGCACAATTTATATTTATTTTTTCAGTTAAAATTTTTTAAATTTTAAATTGTATTCATTGAAAAAGTTTAAATTTAAAATAAATATCTATATATTTAAATAATTTGAAATTAATTTCAATTAAAATGAATTGAAATTTAAAACAAACATTTCAAACATAATATTTATTTCTATAAATAGGAACTTTATTTTATCTTAGTAAAATTTAATTTATCATATTGAAATGTTAGATTTTCACACAATCTGTGAAATTTAACATATGAAGCCAAAGTAAAACACTTAAGATTAATTTTTAAAGAATTGCTAATGAGAATAAAACATTATTAATACACATATTAGAAGTGGCATAACAACTTCACTTGTAAGGCAAATAAGTATATGAAAAGATACTCCATATTATATATCACAAGGGAAATGCAAACTAAAATAACAATGAGAAATCACTACATACCTATTAAAATGGTCAAAATCCAGAACACTGATATCACCAAATATTGATAAGGAGAAACATTTTCATTTATTGCAAAATGGTACAGCCACATTGGAAGTTTTTTGGCTGTGTCTTGTATAACTAAACATAATCTTACCATATGATCCAGTAATCGATCATCTTGTTATTTGCCCAAAGAGTTGAAATCTTATGACCACATGAAAATGTGCACATGGATGTTTATAGTAGCTTTATTCATAATTGCCAAAATTGGAAGCAACCATGATATCCTTCAGTAGGTGATTGGATAAGCAATCTGTGGTACATCCAACAATGGAATATTATTCAGTGCTAAAAAGAAATGAATTATCAAGCCATTAATAGACATGCATGAATCATAAATTGATATTATTAACTGAAAGAAACCAGTCTTAAAAGTCTACATACTTTATGATTCCAACTATATGACATTCCGGAAAAGAAAAAAACTATAAAGACTATAAAAAGATCAGTGGTTGTCATGACTTAGGGGATAGCAAGGGATGACTAGGCAGAGCACAGAGAATTTTCAGGGTAGTGGAATAACTCTGAATGACACTATAATGGTAAATAACTCTTGCTATTCATTTGTCCAAACACATAGAATGTACAACATCAAGAGTCAACCCTAATGTAAATTATAGATTCTGAATGATAATGATCTATTAATGTAGGGTCTTCAATTCGAACAAATATACCATTCTGGTAAAAAAAAAAAAAATTGGTAATAGGGGAGGCTATCTATGCATATGTATGGAAGGTGTTATACAAGAAATTTCAATTTTGCTTTGAAATTAAAGAGGAAGAATACACAGGTGACTCAAAAATGTTTAGCTGGAGAGATTCACAATGATGGACAACAGAGATGGCTTATGGAGAGAGCCTGTCACTTGAGTTTAGACATGAAGAGTTTGAGATGGCAGCAGAATTTGAATTCAATTTATTTATATACTTCTATTTATTCATTCACCAAACATCTATCTTACAATGTTGTGTAAGATGCTGAGGATATGGCCCTGAACAAGACTGGTATAATCTATTTCTTCATGAAGTTTCCATCACCTGGACAGGCAGATATTACATAAATAATTATTCAATTAGTTATTTCATATAATAAACTTGTCTTAGAAAATTCTGTCATCTAGGAAGCCTTTTATGAGAAAGGGATGTTTTAGCTGAACCTCCAAATGGCATTAAAGTGAGTAAAGAGGAGATTAAAAAATAAACATAACTTTCCACAGACCCATTCAGTCTAAAAAAAATAAAAATAAAAAAATAAACATAACTATGAAAACAAGGAGGAAAGAGACATTAAATGAGTATTAGAATATAAATGGTCTCTGATTATGCAGAAGTCTTAGATCATGTTTATATTTGGGTCATTAACATAAAAATACTGTGAATCCATTAAAAGACCTTTAAACAGATAAATGATACAAGAATATTTTGATGACATTGACATCATATTTACTCCAGAAAATATGAAAATGCAGACTGGAGGTGGAAAATGAATGTAGGAATACCATGTAATACTCCACTTTATTCCTCCAGATGAAAGATGAAACTGAATCCGTATCTGTCTCACCAAATAAAAAAAAATTAATATAAGATGGATTAAAGACTTAAATGTATGACTTGAAACCATGAAAATTCTAGAAGAAAGTGTAGGAAAATCTCTTCTAGAGTTGGCCTTGTCAAGGAATTTATGAGTAAGACAGCAAAAGCAAATACAACAACAACAAATATAAATAATACCTAATGAAACTAAAAAAGTTTTTGCCCATCAAAGAAAATAATCAACAGAATAAATATACAACCTATAGAATGGGAGAAAATATTTGCAAACCACATATCTGACAAGTGGCTAATATTGAGAATCTACAAAGAACTCAAACAAATCAGCAAGTGAAACAAAACAAAACAGGAACAAAATAAGCCCATCAAAAACATAGACAAAAGTCATGAATAGACTATTCTTAAAAGAAGATAGACAAATAGTCAAAAATCATATAAAAATGTCCAACATCACGAATTATCAGAGAAAGACAAATTAAAAACAATGAGATATCATCTTACTCCTGTCAGAACACTATTTTTAAAGAGACAAAAAACAGTAAATGTTGGTGTTGATATGGTGAAAAGGAACACTTATATACCATTGGTGGGAATTTAAATTTGTTTAACTACTATAGAAAGCAGTATGGACATTCCTCAAAGAACTACAAGGAGACCTATCATGTGATCCAGCTATCCCAATCTCACTACTGGATATCTACTCAAAGAAAATAAGTCATTTAATCAAAAAGACACCTGTATCCCAATGTTTATTGCAGCACAATTCACTATTTGATTCCAAAGATATAGAATCAACCTAAGTGCCCATCAACTGATCAGTGGATAAAGAAAATGTGGTGATGTGGTATATATTATACACACACACACACACACACACACACACACACACACACACACACACACACACAACATGGAGGACTACTTACTTAGCTGTAAGAAGGAATGAAATAATGCCTTTTCAGCAGCTTGGGTGGAACTGGAGGCCATTACCCTAAGTGATATATCTCAAGAATGGAAAAACAGATACTTCATTTTCTCACTTTTAAGAGTGACCTAAACAAAAGATATACATGTTCATCAAGAGCAGTAATGAACATTGGAAACTAAGAAGGTGGGAGGGTGGAAGGGGAGTGAGGGATACACCTATCAAGCACAATGTACACTATCCTGGTGATGGGTACACTGAAAGCCCTAACTTCAGCATGGTACAATTTACCCACATAATAAAAAACACTTGTACCTCCTAAAGTTTTTGAAATAATAAAATAAATGTTGACACAAGTATTTCCAAGGCCATGGGCTTTCTAAAAATGGTTGTGGAAAATTCTATTACTATTTGGCTTTCATTCAAAAGTTCTTTTTAATTCTATACTTTGTTCCAAAAAGATGTTTCACACACTGTGTACTATAATAAAAATTAATAATTAGAATACAGTAAGAAGGTAGAGTGGGAAATCAACTTGTATTGTGCAATCAGAGAAAAAGCTAGTAAGAAAAAAATAAAGCATGTCGAATTATCTTTCATAAGAATAACTGAATCCTGCTAGATCATATGCTAGGTCCAAATAACCAAAGCAAAGCAAAGCAAAATAAAACAAAACAAAAATATGGCTTATATTTCAATAGATAAAAGCTGACAATATATAAAATGCATATATAAATTTAATATACTATTATGTTAGAAACCTTAGTGTAGGTACATGACAGAGAGAAAATAGGAGAAAGTGATTATTTAAGAAATTGGGGTAAAGTAAGAAGAAAGCAGTCAAAACAATCTGCCAAAGTATATACACATCTAAACGTCTGGCTTAATTCAGAAATAAAATCAAGGATCAAGAACAATGGCCTATAATGGTCTGGAGTGCATTCAAATATTTTCGGGATCTATCAAGTAGTAAATGTATAAAATTTCCTGCTACAAAACTGTTGAAAGATGAAGACTGTAATCAATAGTAGAGTACATTTTTTTTACATTTAAAAAATAATAAACACTGAGTGACTAAAACCAAAACTCAAACCTAAATACCAAAACAAATAACAGATCTGGAAGCCCAATGAGGCTGTCAGACTATAGCATTTCCTGCTTTAGAAATGAGGCAAAGCTCAAAAAAGAATTCAAGGTTATATTTACTAATAAAATTCCTTGGTCTATATATGTTCTGCTTTTCAATTAGGGAAGAATCTACCATTTTGTAATGTGAATGTGATTTATAATAGCTGTCCCATGAAATTAATTACACCAATTGAGAACTCTTTATACAAATATTTGTTTTAAAAAACCATCATCAAAATAATTATGGTAAAGTATATATTAACTTCTCTTTTTCCCTACATAACTTTTCAAATTTTCCCATATTCAATTTGATAAGAACTTGGCAGATATCTACATTTAATTTTAAGCTTGCAGAAAATTAGGTTCTAAGTATGTAAGCCATCAGAGAGCAACAAAGCATTATTTATGATTCTTGAGGAACAGCTGTGCTTTTGAGTCACAAATCATAGAACTATTGAAACTCCCAGCTGGAACAAACCTTGGAGATAATCTAATCATTTTATAGATGAAGAAATAGCTACCTAGAAAGATCAAGAAATTGACAAATGGCTGCACAGTTTAGTAGTGAAGGCAGAATTAGAATTTAAGCCTACCAACTCCATAATGAAAACTTCACCACTATCTTCCCATATGACTTATTGCTTCTCATAATATATATATGGTTAATACCAAGACAATTTTTTGTATTATGTTCTGTTAGATATGTATTCAAAGGTTCTATTAAACTGAATATCTGGACTCTAGGAAATGTAGTTGATTTTCTCTTATAGTAAATCATGGCAATACTATTTGTGTTTATAGCTTCTACTTATTTGACTACAATGTTTTTTAAAAAATTTGGAGGGGCAAAAAGCCAATATTTTCTTCATATGATAGAATAACATCAATTTGGGACAACACTCCTAAAGCCCAAACTAAATTATTGGTACATTTTTTCCCCAAATTCGGCTTCTTTGAGTCACAATGTTTATGTGTTTATATTTTAGGTAAATTTATAAAAGTATTGTGAAAGAATGGAATATAACAGTATGAAATTTATAGAGAAAAATATCAGAAAAGTAATACTTTAAAATAACTAGTTAAATGACTCCCATTATTCTTTAAAAAAAATTTCTAAGCTATAAACATTTCGTCCCTAATCTTAAAAGTTTATCTTTTTACTGAAAGACTTGATCAGCTAATTTCTGATAAATTTAGATGTTGGGCGTTTGCTCTGGTTATTAACCTTTTAAAATTTATTTATTCTTGTAAGAAAATTGTTCAAAATCCAAAAGCATAAACAACGTAGAACGGGAGAAAATAAATCTTCCTTCCATTTGTACCTCAATCTATTTAATTCTCCTCCCTAAGTCAAACACTAATTTAGTTTCTTGATTATTTTTAGAGATTTTTAATGCATTTATAAGCATATATATGCATTTGTTTTGTATGTTAATAGCAGCATACATTGATATTTTTCTTCTTAATGTTTGCTGTCTCAAAAACTGTTTTGGAGAGAAAAATACCTGATACACCCTTTTCTATCTTAGACATTAACTAAGTCAATATGTGCTCCTGAATCTCTCCTATGTGCAAGGTAATGTAGGATATATATATGTATATACACACAAATTATACACAATTTTCACATCAATTCTTTCTCTTTATTTGAAAGGAGTATTATTAAAATACTACTTTGATACTAAGAGACTATCTGTCCTTAAACATTTTCATCTGATATTAAAATAAAAACGTGATTTGAACAAAATTAATTAAATTTTTAGGGGTTTATCTACATGTTTTGAAAATTGTTCTTACACTCAGCAGAAATTTAGTGGAACCTTAAAAACTAATTTTGATCTTTTTATGGCAAATAAGCAGATCTGTTATATTTCTGTCTTTCTTAGTGCAAAGTTCTCATAAAGGCACCTCTTTTATTAGGTTCCCATGCAAAACTTTACTCGATTCAGTTATATATTTACTATTTGCATGTTCATTAGAATTAGATAGAACCTTAGAAATGCTATTATTAGAAACTAGAGGAGACCTAGTATAAAATATTAATTCATTTACTCAAGGAAAGAATATAGGCCAAATAAATGCCACCCACATAGTTTTATTGGTGATTGAAAAATCCCTGAAACAGTGGCCATTTTTAAGGAGACTTGGAGATAGGGCTTACAACACTAATCGCAGGGTTAGTGTGCTTATAAATGCTTAATATGAGAATGAACTCTGACAGGGAAAGCATTTTGATAAGGGTTGAAAATTGTTTTCATCGAAGTACTAGAGAAACTTTAAGAAGAGGCAATAAAAGGGGGTGCTGGAAATAAGAGGAAATAATTTCACATACGACTACTCGATTGTCTTAAAGAAAAATGGTGTTTATGAGTACACTAACTAGTAGAAATTTAAATGGCATTTTCTTATAAAAGTCTTGGGAATTACTAGTTAGACACTGTTAACCTGGCTACTTTATTTTAATATTTCTAATTTAACTTAATAAGGTATTTGGCATTGTATTCTCCATGATTGGGACCTAGTATTATCCACATTCATTTGTCCTACAAATTCTTTTGTCATTACAGGCTGTCCTTGTGGGATTAATGCTCCTACAATGGACTCCATGAAATGTGGCTCAAGACAGTGTTTGAAACCTGGATTACAGCTATAGAATCATCCTACAGGCAACTAACACATAGTACTCTAAGGGTTCCCACTTCGATTTTTGAGGATCATCCTTCTTCCCCTAGGTCAATGACTAACAGGCATTTGAGAATCCTTCCAATGAACATAGGGGAGAAAACTGCTGGTTTATCCTTGCTCAGAAACCACAGAGAGCCTTTTATTTTAAGAACCTTGACACCTTTTGTAAATACAATTGACAGTTGGAAGAATGAAGTGTATTAAATTTAAAGATTGTTTTCTAACCACAGGGGTCCAGGCCAAGCCACTGGAAGAATTAGTATATCCCAGTTCTTCAGACTTTTGGTTCAGTGTTTTATCATCCTCAGTCACTTGCTTTCCCAAAGCAGAAAGCACAGAGGGAGAAGTAATTAAATACAATTTTTTTCCTCCTCTACAGGAAACCAATATGACAATGGTAATTTGTTAACTTCTGGAAATAAGGGAGCAATTAAGGGAGAAATAAATCTTTGAGGATTTCCCTAAATCTTTACTTTTTTTTACAGCAGCCTATTACCGAGTGTCAGAGTGTATACTGGCTTCATTTGGAACGTTGTGTTACCCATATTTGACACATAATAACTTTGGTGATTAATTGACTGAACAACCATTGTCGAAATGAGTAATAAGAAATAAAAATTAATAGTTGAGCAGATTCCAAGACAGTGTGATTGATGTTCTTTGCAGAAACTTAGAGAAGCCCATAGTCCACGTTCATAGATACGTGAGAAACAAATGAAATAAATAAAAATATAAGAAAAGGCTTATTTTTGCTGTAGTCAGGCTTTGACTGAGTTACCTAGGTGTATATGTTGCATATCTGCCTTATTGATGACTTCACATACCTTGTACAAATTCCTGTAGTCAGTTCTGGTAATAAAACCTAAACTTGTTTTCCTATGCTTGAAAACTGATCCTCTGTCTAGTATTCTCTAGTATTGATTATGACTTGTTTTTGCTTTATACCTTTGCTTTCAATTCATGATTAAAATGTTACATCATATTGAATATATTTTTAAAAAATTAAAATAAACAAATATCAGAAATGTTTGGAAATCAGCAAGCATAATAACATTCCGGTCTATAAAGCAGATGGATAATGTTTGAGAAAAATAAGTAAGTTGTGTAATATTTGGATCTTTATATGTGGTGGAATTTAATGGTAAATAAGCTTTCTATTATAACTGCATAATTTTTATTAAAATAATATTTACATTAATACATAGATATGGAAAGAATAGTATCTATAAATCTTGATATTTCTTGGCATTTTCTCTATGTATGAGTATGCTGTATATATTTGTATAAACAGAAGACATTTAGACTCTTTTATTATTAACTCCATATTAGTACAAAACAATATTTTGGGGGACTACTTTATGTACAGATAATTCTACTGAAATTTCAGCCAATTTCCTCATCTCCCTCAATTATACTTAATAAAAATGTTAATTAAAATATTTACAATTCACATCTCACATGCAAAATTTATCTTATTTCCTTCAAACCAAGTGTACTCTAAGGGTAGATTAGAGACTGCTTGGGTTTCTTGATACACTTTTAAGGGGTATTCAAAGGCAAAATAATTCCAAAATAATAATAAGATGATATTTTCTTTACTCACTGCCATTCTTTCAAGAATGTTTAGTGACAAATTCCTAAGGATTAATAGTATGTAAGGGTTTGGTATAATAAAATATTTCAACATATGAAATATCTGTGATTAATATTTTCCAAATGACTTATGTATGATGCTTCAAAAATCATTACAGGCAAGAGATCCATCAAATTACAAGATTGATAGGTACATTTTAAGAAAACAATATAAAAAGTTTTCATATGTGGTTTCATACATACTCATTGCAACTACCTTTAAGAAAACACCATTTGATAACTTTTGGTATAGCATCTAAGAATAATATTCTCTATTATCCAAAAGACTACTAAATACTCCTTTCTTTTTTAACTATAGAACTGTGGAAGACTAAATTTATTTCATATACCTCAAAAAAAATCAAAAAAGTAAAAGATTGAATGCAGAAGCAGATATGAGAATCTAGCTGTCTTCCCTTAAGTTAGATTTTCCCCACTATTGTTTTGAAAATATCATTTTTCATTAAAGTATGTTATTTATGGTTTGTTTGTTTGTTTGTTTGTTTGTTGAGACAGAGTCTCACTCTGTTGCCCGGACTAGAGTGTCATGGCGTCAACCTAGCTCACAGCAACCTCAGACTCCTGGGCTCAAGCAATCCTTCTGCCTCAGCCTCCTGAGTAGCTGGGACTTCAGGCATGCGCCACCATGCTCGGCTAATTTTTCTATATATATATTAATTGGACAATTAATTTCTTTCTGTTTTTAGTAGAGACAGGATCTCGCTCTTGCTCAGGCTGATTTCTAACTCCTGACTTGAGTGATCTGCCTGCCTCAGCCTACAAGAGTGCTAGGATTACAGGTGTGAGTCACCGTGCCCATCCTAAAGTATGTTATTTATGTTAATAAATAGCAGGTTTAGTATTATCATTATGTTAATAGTTATTATAAAAGTTTGTGATTTAAATTTTTCATCTAGTTAATATTGATCTGTATAGTCCTCAAAAACAAAAAGTTCTTTGGGTTCCTCAATAATTTTAAGAATGTAATGTCCTAAGACTAAATGTCCTGAGAATTGTCAACTTAAAAAGAAAGTGGTCATGAAAATTGAAGGATTTTACATGTGTATATCAGTATTCTAATGTGGCTATTTCTCTTGTGTTTAAAAAACACAATTGTTTACATCCAAAAATTTGTGAATTGTTACTTTCTATTAGACATTTGTGCAGCTTTCTTTCAAAAAGAATCTTCAAAAATATACCTATATCTTTTATTTGCTTATATCGTCAGAATTCAGATTTGTAAACTACTGAGCAACTTTCAAATTTTAAGCTACTTTTTCATCTCATCCATGTAGATAATTATCTCTACTCTCTATATGACTTGGCTTCTGTAAGCCTTGCTTTATGCATGCTTCTTTAACCACTCAACTATCAAAAATTAAAGGAAACAATTTCAAGTGGTCAGACTATTGCCTTTTTGCATAGCAACATCTGCCTGATTTTCCCTTGGATACTGCACAGGACTATTAAAAGCATTTTTTTTTCCTAGTAGCTTTACAGCATCTGCAAATCATACAGTTGTTAACTTTTTACCACTCAACTCTTCCCTATAAATTTTAGGATCTATTGGCAAGAAGAAGAATCAGAAGTAATAAGTTCTTTATAGGAACATTTGACCAGATGCCTTGGGATTCATAATATTTGATATTTAGTGCTTTGTGACTGCAAGTTAAGCTAAAATTTAAAATAATGAGATAGATCATCCATTCTAGAGAATAATGACTTTAGAATTTTTTGTGAATTTGATCACATGGGCTATGTATTTCAATAACTGCTCCTGTGTAATTTCATATCAGCTAAGGGAGACTATATAAATTGCTACCAACTACAATTACTCAAATTTAAAATGACACTAAAAAGTTGATGATAGTCTCCACAATGAGTACAGCATAGAACAAATCCTGCAAAGACAAATGAAACTTAGAAAGAAATATTATAGAAATAAAGCTAAATTAACTTGCTAAAGAACTACTAAGGGTATGTGAAAGAGACAAAGGATATAAATAAAGAGGTTGAAGAAAAGTAACTTAACATGATTTTAGAGGTAAGAAAGAGGTGAAGGTAAAAAATTCATAAAAACTAGCAAGTTAAATTTAGTAGTCAAATGCCAGCAAACTCCTTCAGGTAACATTTTACTTGTGAATTGGTCAACATCAATCTCTGTTATTGTTTGCTTGTTTTACCTACAGAAGAAAGCAGAATATAAACTGACAAAATATTAAATATTTTTAGCATTTGGGTCCTAGTAGCTTAGGATCCATTATTCTGGCCCAACATTTCTGAGTTGAGAAGGGAATTTGGTACATTTCTGTCCATGTATTTAACTAAGTTCAAAATAAATATTACTCTTTCTATATGAGTTATGCCACACTCTGATTTACTTTGAACACTTGCTTAAATTAGCTCCAATTTTTAAAAAGTCAAACAACAAAGGTTAGTAATGTGAACAGAAAAGTAAAGGAGAGGCAAGGGATGCTTTTATTTAGGTAAATTGTTCCTTCCTCTATAATTTCATAGTTCTGCACTCTCCAACAAAGTGGCTACCAGTCACTGGTAAGAATTTGAAAGTAATAGCATATAAAAATAATGTAAAATATCTCACTAATAATGTTTATAATAATTACATGTTGAAATGATAATATTTTGGATATTACAGTTATATACATCTGTTCTTAAAATGTATTTCATCAATTTATTTTACCTTTTATAAAAAAAGAAGTTACTAGAAAATTTAAAATTACATACATATCTCATAATAGATTTCTATTAGGCAGTATTTTTGTAATACTTTATCCATATCCTTCATAAATATTCATTTTATTGTAGGATGAAAAATTGTATGTGTTTCTTCTAATACCTCAGAAAGCAATGAGGTTTTTGGAGTCATTGACCGTAGCTTATTTATTATTCCCAAAGCACAACCATATGCCTGGCACAGAATGGACACTCAATAAATGCTCTTGAAGTGGTTTTTGATTAGCTTCTCTTTTTAGGTATCAAAATAAATATAAATACCATCAAAGCAATTAGTTAATTTCTATCAAAACAATTTCTAAAACACTTTTAAGTTGATATGTTTAAAGAAATAAAACTCAGAATTTTAAATTTCATTGCAGACTTCCATTAAGTAGTTATTTTATATTAAATGTCTCTACTTTTGCTAGATTGTACATATTAACTCCCATTGCCACTTTAATGTATTCCATTGCTTTGAAATTATAAAAACAATTTGGCCTAGATTGGGAGCCATCATTCACCCAGAGAAGAAGAATGCATTGCAGGACTCTGAAATGTAGAGTAGATTGATTTTAGAGCACAGTTTACAATAAAATAGAAAGGTATAGGAAGCAGTAAACATATTTGGATTTTGTGAGTTTATGGTATTGTGGTTTTATGCAAGGAAATTATTGGTATTGTGAGTTTATGCAAGGAAATTAAAATTATGATTCATATATAATATTGTAAATATCTCAGAATTGTGACAGATAAATGAATTTTACAAAAAGATTTTTATTATAAACCTTGAAGCCAACTATGTCATCTATGAACAATAAGTAAAGATATGTTTCACTTCCTAGGTAAATTATTCTCATCAGAATTTTCATATTAGAAAAAGTCACTAGATAGATAAATAATCTGAGAACAAACATTTATTCAAGGTTCAAGCTTATATATTAATATATTAAAGACTTTAAATTGTTCATCAATCATATTAAATCATATGTTATCCAAATATGCATTGTAATATCCTTCAATTTAAAACAAAATGGCCCATAAAGAAATCTACTTTTAGCTTCAATGTATTTCTTACTGTAAATTAAATGATTTCTTATTTATGGCATATTAAAAAATGTCCAACCTGTCTAAACTTCCAAAACCCAAAGAAATACAACCTTTACAATTTGGCAGACAATATAATTTTTCCTGAATTAAAATACATTCAGGAATATAGCTTGCTCTTTTAAAATAGTTTTGTATTATGGAATCAAAGTAACTTCTAAATTTGTCTTCATAATTTCACTATTCATCACTGCAGAATTAAGGTGAAATCGAAAATGTGGTGACAGCAAGCAGCACAGGAAATGAGAGAGAAAAGCAAACTAGAGGTGAGACCTTCAGCATTTGTGTGATTGACAGCATTTTGCAAAATAGCTAATCATCCTGAGAAGACTCTGTTTCATGAAAACGAGTCTTTAGATTGAGAGCTGTCAGGATCAATGAATATGATTTTTAAATTTATAGTCAACCTAATTACATGTGACATTTCTTTAGAATTATTTCCTTCTCAGATATTCAGAGTCCCTGACTTAATGGCACTACTATGTTATAATTAATGGCTCTAGATTGGTTTATGTTTTTGCTACTAATTGACAAGACAGTGGTTGTATTCAACTAATAAATTAGCTATTAAACTTTCTAAGCATTGACTTATTAGAGATAATTAATATGGCTATAATTTATTTATCTATTTTTATAAAAATTAGCATTATTATGAAATTTAAGACACATTCATCTGTGTACGTTCAATACTTAGAAAACAGGATACGCTTGATAAATCTTTGTGGATTTAATGGATGACAAATCTCAAAATATTATTAGCATCTTTAATCAAATAGTTACACAGTAATTTATTTTTTACTTGTCATTTAATTTGCAACAGGCCCTGGAATATGATAATTAATATTTACCTCTGCTTCCTCAATATTTGGCAAGGTCCTTTTTAAATATTTCTTTTTAGCAAATCTTACTGTGGGACTCTCCCTAAAATACAAAATCATGTTATACATGAGTGCTTTCTATCTAGCAGTGTGTTCTCATCTTCTACTCAAATATATCTTTCCACAATTCTGTTATTATTGATTCAGGCTCTTTGACATAATACCACACTCAACACAATCAGGTTTATAATCTATAATTGTGACTGTGTCATTAAAAGCTGTCACTAAATTGTTTCTAACTTGTCATTTTCTAACTAAAGTTTCATAAGGGAATACTTGTAGAGTTCAAAGGAAAGGACTTACAACTTCTCAAATTAGGTATTAAGCTACAAAAGCCATACAATTCAATGAATTAGACATTGCTAAAAATCTTCTATTACTACCGCTAGATTATATTTCCAGGCACATGAAATGGCAGGACAAATTTGTAACACTTTGTCTATACGTTATCTACCTGGTTTTATGGTGTATGTAGAATAAATACTGTTGCTGACAAGCATTGCTTGAATTAGCATAAATGGTTTAATTAATGTAGGTTTTGATTCTGTTTGGTCTGTTTGCACTTCAATGGAGCCAAAGGATCTAGATAGGAGTTTTCCCACAAGTTAAAATTTGAAGCAGAAAACAATTAAAGATAGAACAGATTCATTTTAAAATGACATTGTGCATGTGTGTATTAGTTTCCTAGGACTGTCATAACAAAATATAGCAAATTGGGTGGCTAAGAACCAGAGAAATGTATTGTCTCACAGTTCTGGAGGCTAGAAATCCAGGATCAAGGTGCCAGCAGGGCTGGTTTCTTCTGAAGGCTGTAACAAAGAATGAGCTCCATGCCACTTTCCTAGATTTTGGTGGTTTGCTGATGGTCTTTGATATTCCTTGGCTTGTAGATGATGCGTCATCCTGACTTCAGCCTTCATTTTCACAGAGCATTATTCCTATGAGGTGTCTAGGTCTAAATTACCCTTTTTTATAAAGACCTGAGTTATTTGCTTTAGGGACCCACCCTACTCCAGTATGACATCATCTCTATAACTAATTACATCTTCAATAACTTATTCCAAACATGGTGACTTTCTGAGGTACTGGTGGTAAGAACCTCAACATATGAATTCGGCAGGGACACTACTCAACCCATAACGATATGAAAATAAGAACATATCTGAATTTTCTCTTTTATTAAATCAAATGTATAAAGAGAAAGAGAAGTAAAGCAAAATAAAACAAAAATTTTGCTTTTATGTATGACTTGAATTCAATGTTTTGGCATACACACAATCCTTCAACTGCTGTGAATGTATTTTTTAAAGTGCACCCTTCATTGAAGAAAATCAAAATAAAATATTTGATATTTGGATAATAGATTTTTTTCTTCTGACAATGAGATAGTCAATTTGCTTCTTTATATAAGCAAGATACACTTCTTAGTGCTCAACAAGTGCCAAAAGGAGTTAATAGCATTTTTGAAGGGCTGAAAAGAGAGCAAACTATGCTAATATTGGTCTCAACTAGCTGCTAACTGGAGTGCTTGAGTTATTTTAAAATCTATTAAATTACAGTTTATTCACAAATCCATGTAAAAGTGATAAATTTTCTTTCAATGGATGCATTTTTAAAATCATTTTACTTATAGGGTTACAGATCACAGATACTAAGGCTAATCTTATAACTTCTCCTGCTGCTTTTTGTAACATTGATACCTGGTCTCTCTTTGTGACTACTGCCTCCTAAGCATCAAGGTACATATTATCTATGTGAAAAACCTATACATGTTTTTGATAACCCTAGCCCCTAAAACTGTGCTGGAGATACAGTATTCATGAGTAAAGATAAGGAGATTTGAGTTTTCAATCATGGATTTTCTACATTAATGATGTTTCTCAGGGAATTTGTTTACATGATTGAAATGAATAAATCAATCAACTTTAAAACTGACAAAAAATATTGTTCAGAAAATCCCCTAACATAAAGTGGCTTCAATAGGAGTCCAACAGGTGAAGTCGCCTTTATTAAATTAAAATAAGCATGTCTCATGACTTTTTATCTTTCAATCTAATTCATCTTATTCCATCATCTGCATATGATAATGACAAATTTCTAAATTTGTTCTTTTTTAGGCCGGGCACGGTGACTCACACCTGTAATCCTAGCACTCTGGGAGGCCGAGGCGGCCAGGTTGCTCGAGGTCAGGAGTTCGAAACTAGCCTGAGCAAGAGCGATACCCCATCTCTACTATAAATAGAAAGAAATTAACTGGCGAACTAATATATATAGAAAAAAATTAGCCAGGCATGGTGGCACATGCCTGTAGTCCCAGCTACTTGGGAGTCTGAGGCCACAGGATTGCTTAAGACCAAGAGTTTGAGGTTGCTGTGAGCTAGGCTGACGCCACCGCACTCACTCTAGCCTGGGCAACAAAGCGAGACTCTGTCTCAAAAAATAAAATAAAATAAATTTGTTCTTTTCTATAATAAAGAGTCTGATTACATTTTTTTATGTTGCACTGTCATCAGTGTAGAAGCCTAATCCCTATCTTTGGTATGGGCTAGAAGTACAAATCATGTGCATCCCTCATCCCTTAACTATAGGATTATCCCTTAACTACTATTTTAAAAAGTCATTCTTCTTTTCTAATCCTCTCAAGCTAATTTTGAACTGAGTTGAAAGTCCTGTCATTCTTGCCTGAGAAAAATTCTTATAAGCAGTAAATATTTCCTCTTGTATGTGTGTATGTGGCATTGTTACTATGATATCTGAACCAAATTTTACCCTCGTGTGTGTATGTGGCATCATTAGTATGAGGTATGAGCCAAATCATAAGTGAGGATTCATCCTGATTCCACAATTTATCCTGATTCTTTAAATTATTAGACATTTATGGGTGAATACACCTTTTATATTGAACTAAATTATGATGCTCTATACCAGGGATCTCAAACTTTTTAAACAGGGGGCCAGATCACTGTCCCTCAGACCATTGGAAGGCCAGACTATAGTTTAAAAAAAAACTATGAACAAATTCCTATGTACAGTGTACATATCTTATTTTGAAGTAAAAAAACAAAAGGGCAAAAACACCCCGCATGTGGCCTGCAGGCCGTAGTTTGAGGACGCCTGCTCTAAACAATAATAATTATCAGCATAGGGCCCTGAATTAATAGAAAAAAGTGTAAGGAAGTGGGAAATTGTTCCCAATGATTAGCTTTTTGGGTGCCTCAACATCATCCAAATTTTCTTTGTAGACTATCTCTGGAAAATTAATTATTTTAAGCTAGCCAAAAATGTTTAATTCAATTCTATGCATGGAAGAAGTAAACATGTTTCTTTTAGAATATAATTCTATATAAATTAGTTGTAGGTCTGGTGGTGGAGCTCCTGGCTCTTACAGTTTCCAATAGTTTGTGCAGTTATTTTCACCTACTTGTTCAGTGATGCCGTACTGGTAGCTTGTTATCAGCTGCAGTGGGAATATTTGCACTATCAAAATTGGAACTTCTACAAAGTAGAGGCTTTAAAAAAAAAAAAAAAGCACAGTTGAATTTTAAACATGGAAATACAGGTGAACGATTTGATATTGGTCTTAACAAAAAATAATGTGTGTCTATTAGTTGCTAAATAGAGGGCTTTTAGCTACTTTTAAATCTATTAAATTACAATTTGCTCACAAATCCAAGAAAGACAGGTAGTGACAAATTTTCTTTCAATGGATGCATTTGTTAATGCTAATATTAAGGTCCATTGGTGTGCAAGCAGAAAACAAAAGTAGACTGAGGACAAATTAGAACCAAGTGCTATTTTCTTAACACCAAATCAGCTTGAAGCAGTTTCCTTCAGACGTGTCTTTCATAATAAAAACTATGGGTAATGTTTTTTCATAAATGGCTCTTACTTATGGCTATATATTAAAAATACCCTAAAGAGATATTTGCCAATGTGTGAGTACCATCTTAGGGAAAAAAGAAAAAAGAAAGAAAGAAAAAAATAATAATCTCTGGAAGCAGAATCCCAAGAGATCCTTATTAGAGACAAATTTCAAAAACCATGTTTTTTTCTTTACAGACAACATTACTGCCTTTCATGTCTTACAACTCAAACCTGACCTTCTGAATATCCTTCATTAAGAAAATCTTACCCTGATAAGAAAAGACAGCAACACCTGTGGCAGTGACTAAAGATATCGAAATCTGCAGGAATCACTTCTGGCTAGTAAGTAAGTAACAGATGCTGTAGCCAGATTGCCAGATCATTTTCACATTCATGTAAATGAGAAACTACTAAACACAAGGCATTATTTTGCAAAACATGACATCACCTGATTAATCTTATGTATGTTAATTAATATAGCAAGTAATAGCACTTCATAAAGTGTTTATATAGAGAGCTGTAGAAGAGACCCCTTAGCATGATTAGCATCTTGAGAGAAAAATGTATCTAGGAAGGAAAAGTAACAGAAAAATTCTTGGAGGCTTTCAGTGAACATGAAGAAGTGAATAAACTGGTGCTTTTTTGATCAAACTAAAGGTCTGTGTTCTTACAATTCTGTTTTGGAGCTTTATCAAATAAGAATTACACTAAAATTTAATGAAGGATCAAATATCATGAATAGCAGCTGCACATGGCTATTTATAATTTGCAAATTTATTATCTATATTAAACTGCTAAAAGGAAAATTTGCAGAGCACCTACTACATGACTCAAGGACTACCTAAGATAATGACATATATTAATGGTACACAGTAATTTCTTAAATATCTCATTTTTGGAAACAGTCTCAGAACAAAAACAGTTTTTGGAAACTAGCTGCTCATGTTGACTAGTAGCTAGTAAGTGGCATAGACATAGTTTAATTTAAAGCTATCTGATTGCAAAGTGTATGTCTTCTCCTCGAAATTTTAGTACCTGGTGAAACTTGCATCACAATCCTTTCTGCTATCTTTTTTTCATAATTAGGGGTAGCTACACTCAATGCCCTCATTAGTTCCAACATGATGCAGAACTTTTATTCATTTATTTATTCAACAAATATTTTCTGAGTGATTTCTATGTACTGTGATAGCTGCTATGGATTCAAAGGTGAATAAAACAAAATAGTTGTTCTTGTTGAAGCGGGAGACTAATCATTTATTGAAACTATTCGTTTAGTATTTTTAGACTTCCTAACGTCAAATGTAATTAAGGAAGAATATAAACCTAAATAGATTTGGTAAAGTAGTTTTATCTTCTGGCTGCCTCCGAAGCTATTGGGTAGTTCTGGCAGGATAGGAGGTCATGGCTAGACTCTTGTAGTCTTTGACAGATTGGTGCCAGGGTGGGAAGAGGTATTTGGCTGAACAATTCCTACATATCAGGCTCTCTACAGCTCTTCCAACAGGGTGAAACATCCTTCATAACCCTTCTCCACAACCCCCATGACAGGAAGAACATAAACTGGACGTTGTCCCCTTCAGTAGAATTCCAGTTTATGTTCTTCCTGTCATTACTAGACTCGTGACTGATCATGAGGCTTCAGTAAAACAGAATAAGCCACCAATTTGCAAACCTTGAATTTTATTCAGCTATAAGAAACAATGGTGATATATATAGCACCTCTTGTATTTTCCCAGATAGAGCTGGAACCCATTCTATTAATTGAAGTATCCCAAGAATGGAAAAATAAGCACCACATGTACTCACCAGAAAATTGGTATTAACTGATCAACACCTAAGTGGACATATAGGAATAACATTTATTGGGTGTCAGGCAGGTGGTGGGGGATGGGTATATACAAACACAATGAGTGTGATGCGCACCATCTAGGGCATGGACACACTTGAAGCTCTGACTCGAGGTGGGGGTGGGGGGGCTAGGGCAATATACGTAATCTTAACATTTGTATCCCCATAATATGCTGAAAAAAAATAAAATAAAATAAAAAGAAAGAAACAAAAAGATTACCAATTCCTACACATCTTGTTAGTAATGGACTAAATAAACTCCTGTCAAAGTAGATTTTCAAAAAGTGAAAACATGATCTTGATATACATGTAGAATATACCGTACACGAGTGAAATATTAATAAGAGATCAATAGTGACAGAAACAGTAAGATTGTAAAGATGTTTTCTTTACTTCTAAGGAATAGGATATTTATAGGAATTTTTAAATGTATGTGAGAATAAGATTACTAGATTAGGTGCAGAACTGGATAATACTGTGCAGGACAACAAAACCATAACCTGTGGGATCAACTTTTCTACTAGACAGAGATCTACAACTTAACATTTAACTTCACAGGGTCTGGGAAATAATCTGTTAGAAGAAAGCAAAGTGAAAGTAAATATATTGTGTAAGAGCATTAAATAATCCTGGAGTAGAACTATTGAAATATGTTCCAGGGTAACAATGAAAGAATATTAAATTCTTTGTTGCCGTATTTCCAAAATTTGGATAATTTTTCTTAATTCTTCACAACAAATTAGTATCTATTTCTACTGTATTCAGAAATATACCTAAATATAAACTGTCATCTTTAAAAAGTGTTGATGCTAAAATTTATTAGACCATACATTACATATCATTTACATTATGCTCAAGAGACTAAAATGTAATACAGCCAAATATTTGGAATCTCAGCATTGTTTTTTGATATTGTTTGCATTATTTTTGTCTTCCTACACAGATAAACTGAAAACAACTGAGTTCATGTGCATGTTATAGAGATACAGGATCTACAATAAAAATAGCTGTATGACACTTCAATTGATTCTGTGTTTCACCAATCTTTCCCGAGGTTTCTAAGATGCCTAATGGATGTATTTATTTCATATTCAAGTATATGTCAAAAACTAAATTAAGAACTTTAAAACACCAAAATATGAAACCAATGTGTGCCACTAATCTTCTAATACTGTTTTATTTCTAGATCATATAAATGATATTTTGCATAGTTTCCTTTTAAATGCTTACTACTAAATTTGCTGAAAAGCACACATTATGCCTCAGAATTTGTCAGTAACAGGATCCTACTGAATAGTTTTAATCTACTTAATTTTCCCTGCTCTAACTCAAATGATTCTTTCAATACATATTTGAAAGTGTTTCTATCTTTAAATTTGGAGGACCTTGAATTTCTTTGCTGAATAATTATATATTAAAATATGCAAATATCAGCAGCATTTGTGTATCTACTTTCTTGGCATTTTTCTTAACCAGTGAGAATATTCTTGAGCTCACAAATGATAGAAACACACAAGCATTTGGAAAAAGCACTTCTCGTTCACTTCCTTCCTCTTCTGCCTGGAGAGAAAATACAGTGAAGAAATCTGAAATTGGCAACACCAGATATTTATATTTTCACTGCTTTCCATTTTTTAATATCCAGGCTTGAATCTCTAACTTCGAGGCCGAAATAACTTATCTGACACAAAACACGTCAGCTTCTCTCCATTTTTAAAAATTTACTGAAATTGTAGTTTCTTTCAACACAATTTCAACTTCTACCTCCATGTATCCATTACCCTTCAGTAGAAATTAAGTCTCTCTTTACAGCCATGAGCCTTTGTTGACATTATCCTCCCTCATTGTCATAAGCTAAGGATCACTCTAAAGTTACTGCTATTTTATTTTTTATAAAAATAATTTTTTTTCTGTCCTATCTTTCGTAGGAGCTGCTGACTATCCTTATCATCTAAACCCAAACTCTGAGATGTTTTTCTTTCGATGGTACAGAATATGCACTGTTTTTTTGGTTAGGTTTAAGATCATTTCTGGGGAAAAAATGGTATTATTAACAGAGAGTATAAATTGTTATTAAAGCAAATAATTTTATTGGTTCCAATGCAGCCAGACTACAAGATAAAACTAGGGAAGAGAAGGATAGTAAAATATCTGAAGGAGTCTTTGATGGTAATAGATACCCCTAATATGCTTCCACTTATAAGAGGAATATAGGTTTTCTGAATAATTTTATGGTGGACCAAATTGTGTGCCATTATTTTTGCTCTTGTTTAAATCATTTGCTACATGGCCACATACCAAGACTTAACTCCTACCATTAATAATCACTGTGTGTTTTTATTATTCTTGGCATCTCTCCTTATCCTGTAATAAAATGATATTTATTAAAATAAACTCTCAGACATTCTACACCTGTGACATCATTGACCTTCAGCAGATGTGAAGATACCACGCATTTGTGTTTTATTTTCCTGTTTGGTCTATCTTTAAGAGATACGGTTCTCACTTTAAATATAAGTTAAAGCTATGTGGGTTTTAAGAAAACCAGAGGCCTCAAGGCATTCTAACTACCAAATCACACTTGAATGAAGTATTAACATTGGAATTCAAAATTAGAAAACATTACATAAAATCATGATCTGAGAAATGTTTATCTGGGATCCGATAATACCCCCCTATCAAGAGTTGCATAGTTCAAAGCCCTATCATATCATTCTACAGGACCACAGATGTCACTCTTTTTTTACCTTGTACCCTAGGATTCAACTCCATAGTTAAAAGTCTCTAGGTTAAGTCACAATACTTTATCAGTTTTATTTGAATACTTAGTGATAGAACTATTGTCCTTATCAACTAAGTATTTACTATATATGTACAGATTTAGTGGAATCACACCCTTCCCTTCAGGATAAAGACATTTTCATAGATAAGAATGCTCACAATAGGAATAGGAAAGCTCTTCCTTCCTTCCTTCCTCTTTCATTTAAAATATGCGTTATTGTTTCCATTTTTATGTATGTGATATCTCATTTCCTTTTAAATCTAACTCATAATAAATATTAACCAAGTGTTTCTGAAGTAATAGACAATTTTTATTCCTATCACCCACAGTAACCCAAACTGGAAACCTGAGATACATCGGTTTCTTCTGCATCAAAATGGGATTAATTATGGTATCTATATCAATATCATCCTTATTATCATTGTCATTATAATTATCATTATTCTCCTCCTCATCGTCATGTCTAGAACATCCACTATGTAATTGTCTTACGTTCGTTGTAATGCTCTCATATTTTAGTCCAAAGGATAATTCATTTTGATAAAATTTTTCAAAATTATACATAAATCATCTTCAGGTATTATTTCAAAAGGAAATAAAATGATTTTATAAGATGCCTCCAAATAAATTGAAACATTCTCTTATAATTCATGCAACGTCAAGCACTATGCAAATTAGTATTCAATAATGTGTCTGACAGTGGTCATTAAATAAAATTTTCTTTTCAAAGCTCATTTTCAATTGTGTCACTTTTCAGAAAGAATTTGACCTTTTAAAGACTAAATGAAGATATTTAGAGATATTTCTCATTACATATCTTAATTTTTAAATACTTTGTTACTAATGTAGTTTAACATGTATAATTTTGAAATGATAACCAATAACTTGGGCTGATTTTTTTCATATGTTGCATAATGAAAGCAAATCTATTTAGTGCTAATTAAGGTTCAGGTACTGTTGTATATTCCTTAGAGATATTAACTTTTTAAATCTTCATAATTCTTTGAGTTTAGGTTCTGTTGTTACTCTCATTTTGTAAAACAGGAAACTTAGACTTGGAGAGGTTAAATATCAATACACAGGACAGGCTTTCCTGGAATAACTTAATCCATACATTTATTTCATAGACCAAAATGACATATGAAATTTGAACTGGATTATCTTATTATTGCAACTCATGAATCAGCAAAATCATGCTTAGTAATTTATGGAGAAGTCCAAGGATTAAGCTCCAAATTTTCAGACCTACAGAATTTTGTATTATATTTGAAATTCTAAATATGACGTCTATAGAATTGCCACTATGGTTATATAAAGCTTGCATTCAGTTTTTTCTGTGATAACATGTTAATGTCCAACTGCCTATATAAGATCAAAACTCAATAATTAAATGGAATTTACCTTATTTATCAATTTTTTGTATGCCTACCTAGGATTTTGTACAGGGCCTTGCACAGAATGGGTACCTGATAAATATTGATTGATGAACAGCGAAAGGTTTATTATTATAAGTTATTACAACTTGCAAAAAAAGTTATAATAGATAATTTTGCAAGTAAAGGCTAAGAATAATAGATATTCATTACTTTGTTTTTGAAAGTAATCTGAATGTAGCATATAATTTACACTAATAAGCCTGGAATCATTCTTCGTGGAAACCCCTGCTGTTCTAATCAAGAAAGCCAGCATTAAGGAAGAAAAAAAATCAAAGATGTAGGTATATTGACTCTGGTGTAAACTATATCCCTGACAATTTCTTCTGTCATTTAATTTAATTATATCCAGTAGTCTTATGATCATATTACAAGTTCCTTTAATGAAGACAGTAATCTACATCTTATTTTTCCAAAAAATAAGGATGCAAAACAGATTAAGGAAAACTAAGTAATCACTAAGATATCTGATCAAGTTGTTACATTGTTTTTTATTTAGCATCCCTCTAATCATTGTGTATATTTTCTATATTTACTGTCCTTTAAATTTTTATGTAATTTATGTTTTTCTTCATAAAAATGTTTATTATACTAAGAAAATTACTGGCCATAGTTTTACTTTTAACCAATGTTGTTTACATTTTCTGAAACAACTGAAACTATCAACAGATTTTTAGCAATGCAAGGCTGAAATTAAATGTTCTAAAATAGCAAATTGACATTATTCATTTTTTATTTGTGCATTCATTCATTCATTCATTAAGCAAATTGTCCTTTTTGCCTGATGTTCAGTAAGGATTTAACGTGGTTCAAAGCTAGTGCCAGGATCTAGGGTCTTATTACAACCACTTCCCTCAAAAACTAGAGCTTAAGAATGTGATTGATCCAAACCACAGAGGAAGAAAAGTTTCCATTTTAAAATTGCAAATATCAAAATACAGATAAATTTATATGAATTATGCTACGATAAATGAGTCAGAAGAAAACAATATATAAACTTCAGATGGAACAACATAACAGATCAAAAGTTGTGTTTAGAGAACTTTTGAAAAGTTCCCTAAAATTTATTCTATGTCAATCTAACAGGATTAAGATATCCCTTTTACTTCCAGAGCAAACAGACAATTATGGTCAGAAGATGATTCATGAAACTTCATTTGAAATGGACAGCAGAAGAATCTCTGGAACCTGTAATCCCAAAGAAATCAGGATGTGTATGTTTATGTGTATGTGTATGTGCATGTGCACATATATATTACACACACATACATAAAGTCATAATTTTCCATAAAAATGGTGAAAAGTAATATTTAATGAACTAATCTACTTAATGTGTCAGGACTTCTACCAGTACTTAATTATTAACACGTGTCTGAAAAAATACTAAGGGTATTTTATGGATAACAAAACTGACATTCTAAGAGGTCAAATCAAACACATTCTAGGGAAAAGAGGTAGGATCTAAATTCAGGTTTAATTGAAGAAGTCTTCTTTTTCCTCAAAACCACTGGGTATCATAATGTTGATATTTCACAAACCAGAAATATCTGGTGCCATATACTTTCCCCAAATGACAACATTAGGATTGTGATCTTATTATTTTTTAAAAAAGAATTATTTATGGTAAATAAATGAGCTATAATCAAATGTCATTGTTCTTTCAAAAAGTCTTATGTTGACTTTCTCTTCTTCTTGACTGAACTTGTTTTTTGCTCCCTCTCTTCTTCAAAAATTTCCCCAATATATGCTGTTTTTACACAATTTAGAAGTTCCTTCCTTAACATATCTGTTTGTATGAGAATTTAGTTAGAAGGAAAATTGATACACTGCTTACCGTTATAAGTCATTGAGTCACTGTAATTGATGTAACCAAATTTTCACTAAGCTGTTTATTCACAGAACCAGGTGACATGCAGATCAGCTGAGTTTAAAAATTTTCTCAGATTTTATATATATATAGATATATATATATAACATATATATGTATATACATGATTTACACACACACACACATATACACACACACATATCATGCAATGATAGCTTTCATTTAGTAGAACTAGCTACACATCCTAAGCTATCACATTTAGTTTTTCCCAGGTGATTTTGAATCTTCTAAGACAAACTTTTAGGCCTTTTAACACAATGGAATACTAGACTTTTTCACAAATTGGATTTATGTTAAATATTCAATAGTGAAAAAGGTATGTAAGATATCTCAACTATTCTCATTTTTTAAATGTTTTCCCTCCAAATATTCCCTAACATAAAATCAAAATCAGAACATAAAGATCATTAAGTATTTATCTTCTGGTTACAAAAAATTAAAATCTCTGTGTTTGTTTTTTCCTTACTATTAGGGAGAATTTCTTAGTAATAAAAAATTTGTTCTTCCTCTTATAACAACTTTATACTGGGCCCCATCATACACAAAATAAAGGGAAAATTTACAGGGACCATTTTGAAAGAGTATCACAGATGTGAAAATCCTAATCTGGTGTATTATTGGTCACTGACATGCATATATGTGTGAACATGTGTAACACACACACACACAACACCTTAGAGCAGAAAAGACAATGGGAACTTCACACAAAATCAAAGCAGAAGTCGCTTTCTTTCAGGGAATGAGCAAAGTTCTAACACTGTAGGAAGTATGAGACATATCTCCCAGCCCTTGTGCCAACCAATCTTGAAACTACAAAACTTAAAAGGGGCGGGAAATCAACTTTACACAAAAACACTTTAAACATGCTACATTTTTTTAAGTGTTGTCTTCAAAGAAATGCTGTTCAATTTCTCTAAATATGTCCCAGCCTGATTTGTTAGCTAATAATAGTTGCAAGAGTTGGTCTACATAAGTGCATGGTCATTTTTTCTCTTTACATTTCAAATTTATTCAGCACAGCCTCTTAAGAATTCTAGATAGTAATCAAAAGAAGATGGCATAATGAATTTTAAATATTTTGATAACTACAAAGATTGAAATGTCAAAAACAAAATGAAAAACAAAATTATAGGAAAAATAAGGAGAGAAAAAACTAAAAATGAAGAATGCAATGGTCAAATAATAGTTAAACCATTTAAACCACCAATCATCAACAGTTTTACAGTAACTCAAAGTGTGTCTAATTATCTTATGTTTTCTCAGCATACATTTAATTTTAATTCATATTAATTTAATCTAGAAATCATTCAGCTTGGGAGGAAGTCGTGGAAAAGGGATAAGAGGATAGTGGGCCAAGGAATCATATGAACTGTTAAAGAAGACTACAGTGACAGAAGTAGCACAGAGCCAAAAGTTTCATTCTGTCTAAATTTGGGTCACTCCAAGTCAAGACAGTTGGTTCATGTAAAAAGAGAACAGGGAGGTGGATAAGAATTCCTACTAATGTAGAAAAATAATGAAGATGCTCAGTTTTAAGGTCTAATTTCACCTAACAGGAGAGGTAAAATAAATATAAAGGAGATTTTTAAATAATTATTTTGAATATTTAAACAATATATTTTACTAGGATTACATAAGGTTTTTATCTATATCTCTCATCCTCTTATTTTACCCTATCATATTCTCTTCTCTCTAGCATTTCATATTTTATCATACTGATAGGAAATGAAATTGATGTAAAGGGACATATATAAAGTTTACAGAAAGTTTTTAAATACAATTAGTAAAATAAATGCCTGAAAAGAGAGTATCAATAATATTATCTCTACAGGCAAAGTTTCCACAGAAGATACTGAATGACTATTTTTAATTCTGAGTAGAAACATATAGCAGATATGACATATCACTAACTTCAGCAAGCAAAATGATAAATACACAAAATCTTTTATTAAGATTACTTTTAGAAACAAAACTAATTTTGATATGGAAGAAAAATGTACAACATAGAAGAAAAAAGTTTACAATTTATCTTACAAAATAAGGACTATTATTTTTTCACAATCTGATATTTCTGACTGCTAATGGTAATATTTCTTCCTGATATGAGTTAGTGAAAGAATACATTGTGTTATTTATGGAGATACCATTTCTCATTATCAGAACTTGATGAAGATTCAAATTTATATAAATAAAATGAAAGATGCACTTAGTTGCTATTTTTAAAGAACACATATCTACCCAGATTATTAACTTTATTATAAATTATAAACTTTCATGAAGGATGTCATTTATTATTTTATTATCTGTCTTAAAGAGAAGGGTTTGCAGGAGGCAAATGCAGATTCAAAATAAATTTAAATATACATGATATAAAGCTAGAAGCTTTACTTACAAATATAACACAAGTGTAAAAAATTATCTGAGCATGTTATCCGCCTCAACTTCCCTGTGGTTTAGGCTATCAGAGTGCTTCCTCAGACTGGGTATTATGCAGATGGTTCAAGGGAGACATAGTTTTATCTGTTTGTGTATTCGATCGTTTGTCTATTTTTATTGATAGCATTCATTGAACAGTTCTGGGAACTAGGATATAGTTCCGGTCCTCTGAGACTCAGACGGCCAGATGGAATTAGAAGGACAAGGAATGCATAGAGAGACAAGGAAAGATGAAGGAGAAAGGAAACAGAAGGTAGAGAGAACTTTCAATCTGTGATACAGGTCTCATACCTGTGAAAGAACAAGAAAAAAAAAAAAGGAAAATTAAATAGGAAAAAAATCAGAACGTAGAATAGTTCTGGGGGAAAAAAAAAAACTCAGAAAGGCTGATAACTAAGAACTAAGAATGCCCGTTAAAAGAATCTAGTTAGGCAGGAACAGCCTGGCTCTCATACCCACTGTGATTAGTCACTGGCAAAGAGCAGCCCCAGGGATTTGGCAGGGAAGTTTGTCGTAGTGGATCTCAAAGTTACAGCAGCTAAACACTTTCTATTAACTACACAGCAGGTTCTTTCTGGAAGGCATACCAGAGAGGAGCCCCTCCATTGTTATCATAGATGCTAACTATACACTTTCAACCCACAAGTTTACAGTGTAGTAAGGACATCCTAGAAATAATTATATTATAAACATATATGAATTGGTATATGATTCATATATAATTGATTCATATATGATTCATATGGGTATATATATTCATATATAAACATATATGAATATGGTAAAATACTGTGGGGATCCATGAAATGGATGCCTCATCCAGATGAAAAAGAGGTAATAATTCAGAAAAGTCTTACTGTTTCTGAATCAGAAAGGATGGCACAGACCTACCCAGATTAGCAAAGTACAGGGAAACCTTTGGCAGACAGCACCGCACCAATAATATATCTAAAGTCTGTTGCATATAAAAGAACAAGGCAAGTTCTCGGAATCACACATAGTTTTCAATTCTATATCACCGAAGGAAAAACAAAAACAAAAAACATCGTGCTACATTAAACATGGCTACAGATAGGTTGTTTCTCCTTATACTCAGAATGGAAACCTAATTCTCCTCTCTTTAAAGATTGATTTATTGATTTCTTTGACAAATAGAATGTAGCTAATGCAACATTATGGGATTTTTGAGAGTAGGCTTAAACGTCATTACAAATCCATCCAGCTCTCCTAAAATGCTCACCCTGAGGAAAGCCAGTCACCTTGTGTGTAGAAGAGGTCCTGCTACCTTGCTGTGGCCATGCAGGAAGGAAGCCCAAGCTGGCAATGTGGGAGGCTAGAAAGGGAAAGAGACACAGAGACAGAAAAAGAGAGAGACCTCACGATTCCTAGCTAGTCCAGCCATCCCAGGTTAGTTGCCAGGCATGTGAGGTGAGAAGTCAACTAGTCATTCCAGGGCCAGGATCACATGAAAAAGGATGAGAAAATCGGATGAAAGCCAGACGGAGAAATAGGAATCATACCAGCTATCTCCAGTTGTTTGAGGCACATTAGCTGAACTCTGGTCATGCTGGGGCTGAAACAAACTGCCCATATTCCTGACACTGCCACACACAAATGTGAGCCTATTAAAACAACGGTTGTTGTATGTCATAAAGTTTTGGAGTACTTTGTTACACAGCAATGGATAACTAAAACGGATAAGATGGCAAGAAGAAAAGCCTCAAAGATCACCTGAGGCTACTTTGTTAATTCTTTTTCTCAAATCCAAAGAGTTTTGATTGAGTTCCATATGGAAAGCAAGGGAGAGGTATTAAAGGATAAAGTACATAAATTTGAAAGGCCACTCTATATAATCTACCCATAATCAATTAGAAAGAAGTGAATTTTGAAAGGGAGACTATTCAGGAGGAAGTTCTTGTTTTCATGTCTGCTCTATGAAAGGCAGTAAGTTTGGTGCCAGATGGAAAACAGAAATCAATTTTAAAAGCCTTTGCTTTCAAAAAGCATATACTTTGACAAGAGTGCACAGCAAGTCTTTCACAATGGTACTGCCTGAATAGCAAAAAAAGTCTTTGATTAAGTGGAATTTGTCAAGTAGGGATTGAAGAATGTGTAGAATAAGGTGACAGTTGAATTTAGGGTAGCATTAAAAAGAGAAAGAAGATTTGAGTAAAGAGGTAAAATGGCTGAGCATAGTGGCACATACATATAGTTCCAGCTACTCTGAGTTTGAGGCAGGAGGATTGCTTGAGCCCAGGAGTTTGAGAGCAGCCTCATAGAGATACCGTCGCTCTTAAACACAAAATTTATGATAATAATAATCATAATAATAAAAGAGATAAAAGGGTTTAGTAAGAGAAGTTTTAGAATACTTATTCAAAAATTACTTTCAGTACTTTTAACCTGTTTAACACAGGATTGGAAATGAACTGGAACCAAAGAAGCTAAAATATGAAATAAAAAAAACATACTATATTAAAATAACATGGGATAACACACATTTCTGTTACATTGTTTTAATTTTAAAAATGAGCATAGCTACCATTCAGTTTGCTGAAGAAGAATTGACATATTTAATTAGGGCAGAAAAGGTTTTTTTTCCCAGCACACATGCAAATTATTTATATATCCATGTTTCTGTGCTTAAATTACCAAAATATATTCTCTAGTAATGCTGGTAAGAAATTGGCCGGGTGCAGTGGCTCACGCCTGTAATCCTAGTACTCTGGGAGGCCGAGGCAGGCGGATAGCTCAAGGTCAGGAGTTCGAACCCAGTCTGAGCAAGAGTGAGACCCCCATCTCTACTAGAAATAGACAGAAATTAATTGGCCAACTAAAAATATACAGAAAAAATTAGTCGGGCATGGTGGCACATGTCTATAGTCCTAGCTACTCAGGAGGCTGAGGCAGGAGGCTGAGGCAGGAGGATTGCTTGAGCCCAGGAGATTGAGGTTGCTGTGAGCTTGACTGATGCCATGGCACTTTAGCCAAGGCAACAGAGTGAGACTCTGCTTCAAAAAATATATATATATTGGTAAGAAATTGAAGTTCAATATGTTCTCATGTAGAATGCAAATTAGGTTACTTTTTATATCCCTTTATATATAATAACATTATTATAGAAAACAAAATATTACAATTTTGCCTACATGAAAATCAATACAACAGAATTTCAACTCCAAGATTATGTAGATGCATCCATTGAACATCACAGTATATTTTCTTTTTAACCACTGTAGTTCAAGCTCTGTGTTAGACTTATGTATGCACTTACAGGGGAGAATTGAAGTTGGACACCACAAACAACAAAGGAAAAGAGAATGAAAGTATGATAAAGGTTAGGTCTACAAAGTAGAAGCTCCTTTTCTTTCTTTCATATATTTTTCTTTGCCTTTTAATTTAGGATAATTGTCTTTGGCTGATACACCGACGTAGTGATGTTTCCTTATTACCTAAAATTGTCATAAGAAGAGAACATGTTTCCTACCTCAAATCTCTAAGTAGGTCACTTAAGGGACTTAGGTGGAAAATAGGCACCTCTTTCATTATTAATGCTGTCAGTGGGAGAAAGAAGTGAAGAAAGGTCATCTGTTGTGTTCTCAGTCATTGTCAACTGGTGTTGTAGGTAGAGGAGAAGAGAACAGAGAGCAGGTAATAAAGAAATTCTGTATATCACTATGTATACATTTCTGGGAGTGTTTATGTGTATGTGCACACACATGTGCATTTTAGTGGGCTCTGCATTTTTTTTCTCTCAAAGTCTCAAGGAATTTGTATTTGCTCCTGTGTTCTCCGAGGTCTGCCCATTATATCACTTGGTATAAATGCCTATGTACTTTATTTTTCTTATTTTGTATTACAATGTTTTTCTTAATCTCGATGTCTAGTATAATGTCTGGTACATATGAGAGGGTGGAGAGGAAAAATATTACATATATAAATGTATGTTTTCTTATCTAATGTATTTTTATTTCAATCATAGTTTCATATTTCTATCTTTGATCAATCTGATTTTAGGGTTGTAAAAATGACAGATGGTGCAACTGACTCTACTATCTCTCATTTAAGGCGATGTTAGTGATACGTTAATAAAAGCTAGAATTGTTTTCTCTTCATAAAATCAATCACCATTATGACTTGTCCCTGGGGACAATAAAAGATTTATGGTTTCATTGAAAATGGCTATACTGCGTGGGAGTATGAGTCAGAGTATGGGCTCAATGTTCTCTTGGAATATGGCCTTAGTACCACGAGCGTGCCTTGGAGCACAAAGGTCTGTGACTAACAGCTTGAAACACTGGATGCAAGTATTGATTGTGACGCCAAGTGTCTAAATTTGAACATGTTAATTTTAAACAGATCTACTATTTTTGCACATTTTTAAAGACAAAAAATCTTTGGCCCTATTGTTTGAAATGGATAGTGTAAGAAATCTTAAATCAATTGTTTCACTACATCTGTTCTCAATAAAGATATTATACATCCACTGTATATTCCAAGAAAAGAAAACAAGAACAGACACTTAAAAGAAAAAAACATGTTATCCATAACACCCTGGAAATATTTACCATCTCTAGAACCTTTTATTTGCTCTATGTGTTTCAAGAATAAGTACATCTCTTAAAATACATAACTTGATGTTCAATTGTGTAAATATAATTTAAAAAGATATGATCTTTCTTCTAATATTTGAGACAAAATGGTTTGTAATGAATTCTGTGTTCTAGTACTCTAGGGGAGTATGTTAAAATATAATATTTTGGCACCTTTTGAGGGAAGGAAAATCTTGGTACAAATCTTATTTCTGAAGCGAAGAAATACAAAAAAAGCAGATACCTATCTAATATCTGAAACACAACAGTATATAGCCCATTACTTATTATTAATATGTAAGAGCATTATGTATTACACTAATATTAGTGTCATTATAATGTAAAATGTCAAAATTCCTCTTTTTGTCCTTTTAAGTCATTATGACAATAGAAGCTAGGTGTAGCAAGTAATACTTTTAGCTGCAAGATCTTTAATTTGTAAGAATGAATCACATTGATAAATTCAATTGAGCTGGTAATTCAGTATTCTTTCAATTACTGTTGACAATAGCAATTTTCTGGTTACCTAATCTAGCTTACAATTACATGCATTCTATGTGAAGAGTTTTACGAAAGGTTCTATATAATCTACTACAATATTTTATAATAGCAAAAATTATAAATAATCTTTCATTCTAGGAAGAAGAGATTTATTTATTCTATAAATAATTTTACAATTTGAATAAAAGCTATATAGTCTTTAAAATCAGCTTGTGAAAAAAGTATTTAGTGATATGTTCTCCAAACAAATTGGCAATATTGAGATGTGAGGAAAGTAGATTATAAAATAAATTAACCTCAATTTATGGAAATAATAAAAGGATATATGAATAGAAAAAAGACTGAAAGAGTAGACATTATCAAAGCAACTATAGTAATTTCTGAGAGCTAATAGTATGGTCCACTTAATTATTATTTTTAATTTTCAATGCTTTCAAATTTTCTGTAATGAGTATGTATATATTATGAAATCAAAGAGGAATAGGGCTATTTTTAAAAGCAAAAAAATAGAAAAGTTAGCCGAGCATGGTGACAGGTACCTGTAGTCCCAGCTAACCAGCAGGCTGAGGTGGGAAGATAGCTTAAGCCCAAGAATTTGAGGCTGTAATGAGCTATGATAACATCACTACACTCTACCTAGGGTGGCAGAGATACTGCTTCAACAAACAAACAAACAAAACAAAGTTTCATAACCTGTGAATTTGAGTTAAACTTGTCCTTTAAAATTTGAAAATCCTTATCAGTAATAAAATGTTCACTTTTCCTATACTTGTCTAAATGTAAAATTTAGCTTTCATTTGTCCTTTTTTCTTCTTTTAATATCTGAAAAGTTTTTCCTATTAAATCTAAACTCTCCTTAAAAAGGCAAGTAAAAATTAAAAAGTAGTTATCTAAATATGTAAACAACAGATTTCATCGAAATGTATTCCTTTTTTATCTTTGTCCTGCATACTTCATAAATTTATTCAAAGAAAGATAAAATGCTTTAAAGTATCAAACAAAAGATTGCCTTCTGGAGGTGCTTAAATTAATTTCAAACTTCCTTTAATATATATCAATCATGACAATATAATCCCAATATTTTTCTAACCATCTAATAGAGATTTGGTAGGTTTCAGTCCTAAGGTTTATGTCAATGACAAAAATGTTTACATATTCTTTAATATAGTGAACCTATTTTCAGACTTTCTTGAAATAGAAACTTACTCCTTTAAAGATCTTAATGGTACTGCCAAGATTTGTACAATAATAAAATCTCTTATTGTGGGGTAAAAATAAAACCACATTATTAGTTCAAGCTGTGCTATGTAAAGGTAAAACTGTATTATAAATATAAATATTTTATCATAATTGTAAGAGTAATTTCTACATTTGTGCTCCTAATCAAAAGCTAAGAACACTTTCAAAATAAGCAGTTAATTGTATTTCATAATTTTAAAAAATATTTAACATAATTGTGGCAGTCAACATTCTATTGGTGAAGAAGATAGTTATAATAGTTTTGGAATGCATTCTTTGAGACTTAGTGAGTGAACTCCAATTCCAAATATGCTGTGAAAACATTAACTCATTCCTAATATACATAAACTATTAATAAAAAATGTAATGACTTATACACTTTTATAAAGACATGAATTAAGTTTTTGCCCATAGAAAATGACTTTAGTTTTTTTTTTTTCAAATCTAGAGAATACTGAGCAATGTTTATGTTTTTAGGAGTTATTTAAATTTGTTAATCAATGTAATGTGGTGTAAAATTACATCAGTCACTTTGGTTTTTTCCTTAAAAGCCTATTAGGGAGAGAAACAAAACAAAAGGTAAATAGCAAGGAAAGGCACAGTCGTTGAATTATCCATAGAGCATATGAAAGATTTTAATTATATGACTATGTCCCTAAACTTTCCTTAAATTGCCTCTTCTATAATTCAAATACAGATAATCATTGACCACTGAATAAGTTATGGTTACATTCTTTAGGCAGCATAGTTTCATTTACTCTTTTCTACCACTATGGTAAATAATAAAACATCAAATCCAAATTCATGGTGATTTGTGTGGTTTGCCTCTGAACTTATAATCCTTGAATTATGAACAGTGCATGTGAGGTATTCCATAAATAGCTATTGAATTATTAGGTAAATATAATCTCTAAATTTCACCAAATTTAAACTTTACATATCATCCAGTAACTCAAATAAATCATTATAACCCACCAAAGGCTTTGAAATAGTTTGCTAATACTGTAAAAGTTTTTTTTTATTCTTTAAGCAATAAGTTATTTTATCACAATATTAAAAAGCCTATTTGTAATAAACATTTGCTGTCATTTTTGAATGTTTCCTTCCAATTTTTTCCCCTATGTAATATCTAACACAGTGGTTACAGTTACAACTAGGCTCCTCAGCCTGAATTCTGATCATGTCACTAGCTGTGAGAACAAGGATAAATGACATAAATGTCTGTAGTTCAAATTTTTTCATCTTTAAAATGGAGATAAACTGTTATTTACATCACAGAACTATTATAGGATTTCATGAGTTAACTCATGTAACAAGTATGTAGTTGAGTGTCTACTACAAAATAAGTGATCAATATGTGTTCCATGTAATTAAGATGACTATGATGATAATGATGATTTTGATATCTATATGTCCTTAAAAAACCTGACCATAAAAGGCATTGGAAAACAGATTGAATGTGGAAAAGTTAAATATAAGTTTTTAGATCTATGAAAAACAGAACTGAGTTTTAACATATGGTCCACACAAAGTAACACCTAAAATTTTGGGGGGATTAGAAGGAAGGCTGTAGACTCTGTACAAAGGAAAACATTTGTGTACATTAAAAATGGTGTGTAAAACTTATGCTGGTTCACACACCTCAATCCTACCCAAAAACTTTTTCAACTTCTGTTCAGAACCAGTGATCTAATAATTCTGAAGCAATTTTCAGGAAAACTGGGATACAATCTCCACTGTCAACATTAACTTAGGAAACCGGAAACTATTTCGCTCTCAATTTCTCAATCTTTAAATTAGACATAGCTATGTTTTTCTTAGTTATTACAAGTATGGAAGAATGCATGATAAGTCATATAAGAATACTCTAGAAATCTTTTCAACTTCTCAATAGGCTATATGAAGAGACTGTTTAAGATTCACAGAAAAATGGAGCAGAAAGTACAGAGTTCCCATACCCCATTCTGCTCAGGATTCCCCCCATTATTAACATCTTATCTTAGTGTAGTACAATTGTTACAATTAATACACCAATATTGATACATGTTACAATGGACTCTTAATGCAGGATTGAACTGCCATGTCCTCTTATATGTGGATATTTTTTAACCAAACATGATCAAAAATAAAATACTTAGGGGCTGCACAACCCATGTATACTGGAGTACTTTTCCTATTTGGGTTCCACAGGGCTGACTACAGGGCTTGAGTATGCATGGATTTAAGTATACATGGGCTGTCCTAAGACATCATTGCTTATACCAAGAGACAACTGTGTTAACTAAGCCCATAGTTAATTTAAATTTCTTTAGTTTTTACTTAGTGCCCTTTTTATGTTTCAGGGACCCATCCAGTATACCATATTGAATTTACTTGTTTTGTCTCCTTCAGCTCTTCTTGGTACTCTTGTTTTTGATCACCTTGACAGTTTTGAGGCATACTGAAAAAGTGCATTGTAGTGTGCCCCTAAGCTGCTATTTGCTTATGAGTTTTCTCGTGAAAAGACAGGGATTATGGGTTGAGGTGGGTCTAAAAAAGTTAATTGACTCTTTTCTCAATAGAAGATATCCATTACTCCTCTGATATTTTCAGAAAAATCAGTGGTTTTATGATTAATAGTTTTCTATATTAAGACAATATTTTAAAATGGTACATTAAGACAGTCTTTAGGGACATAGTAGATATTTCTAAGCTAAATTAAAATTAATACTAATAACTACTATTTTTAAGAATCTATTAAATGCTATGAACTTAGTGTTTCTATGTTTCTAATACATTAATTTCCATAATGATCGAAAAAGATAAATACTTTTTTCCTATTTTCAAAAAAGATGAGACAATGGGAATGTAAATGTAGGTAGTTTCCCCTAGCTCATAAAACTCATAATTGGTAGAGCTGAGACATAAACCAGTTTCCTTCTGTTTTCAACTACATTACCCAAACTTTCAAAGTTCTTCTGCTTTCCCAATATTTAAAACTCATTTTTTTTTTTTTTTTTTTTTTTTTTTTTTGAGACAGAGTCTCGCTTTGTTGCCCGGGCTAGAGTGAGTGCCGTGGCGTCAGCCTAGCTCACAGCAACCTCAAACTCCTGGGCTCGAGTGATCCTTCTCCTCAGCCTCCCAGGTAGCTGGGATTACAGGCATGCGCCACCATGCCCGGCTAATTTTATATATATGTATCAGTTGGCCAATTAATTTCTTTCTATTTATAGTAGAGACGGGGTCTCGCTCAGGCTGGTTTTGAACTCCTGACCTCAAGCAATCCGCCCGCCTCGGCCTCCCAAGAGCTAGGATTACAGGCGTGAGCCACAGCGCCCGGCCTAAAACTCATTTTTAATCCTGAATTTATAAGGATATCCTTCACAGGTAATGGGCAATGGTTATGTGGTATAGTTTTCCTCCTCAAGAAAAGTTTTATTACTCTCTAGAGATGCCCCTTCTCAGTCTTTTACTTAATGGAAGAACAAGTGAATGAAGACCACTTATTTGACGTGTACTAGATTTAGAATTAGTTATTAAGGAGAAATGGAAATATAAATGTAGAACTTTCCTAGTTTCAAGTTTCTAAAATCTTTGATTGACAGATTGGATGTAATAAGGGTGACTGATGGATTTGTTTTTTCCATTTGGATGATTTTCAAAGAATGTATCTAAAATGATGTAGATGTATAAAAAGGTATAAAAATAATGTAAATAATACTAAAGTATTCACCAAATAATGATGAAAAAGTTATTAAAATATACAGTTCATTAGTTTTTCATAGTTGTATTATACTTCCTTCCCACAATTTGCCTTACTCCACTCAAAGAAATCACTGCCAGTATTTGTTATCTTTCAGATACCTTTCTTACTAAGTGTGCTATATATGTATCTTAAAATGCTTGTTTTTGCATATTTTAACTTTTACAGAACTTCTACATCTGGTGCACTTGCTCTCTCTCTAATTCTCTCCATTTATACACACATTACATAACTCTGGATCATTAATTTTCATTTGTTAGTTATGATTATACTTAATTTATGCATTGTCCCAGTGATGGACACTTAGGGTTTTACAAATTTTTGATGTTAAAACAATTTCATAATAAAAAGGATTGCATATCATCTCGTTTCCATGGAATAGAGTTCTTCTAGGCCCTAGGATTGACACTGAAGAATGGAATTGCTAGGATATCTATCGCCTCATATCTTTGCATGTTTTTGGCTCTACCACATATTGTAAACCTACTTTTCAAAATTCTTATTCAAATGCTATTCAAAATGCCAAATTGCAGTGCCAATGGAAGTGAGAATTACTGTTGGTTTATGATATTCTATGCTCATTCCTAAACTTAGAAATATGAGGCAATTTTTATTATAAACTGAGTCTAAAAATTATATACATTGCATTTTTCTGGTACCTAGTATAGTTGAGTATTTGGTCATATTTTATTAATCATGTAGATTTCCTATTTATTGAACTGTCTTTCACATTGCTTGGTCATTTGGCAGAAGGGAAGTTTCTTTACATCATAGATTTTTTAAGAGTTCTGTGTATACCCTGCTCACTAAATCTCTGTTGCTTACATTCTGTGCAAATAAATTCTTTAGGATTTCTTTTCACAACTGTATAATATCACTTTTAATATAGTCAAATTCATCCATCTTTTCATGGTTTGTGCCTTTAATCTCCAATATTTGATACTTTATAAAATACAAATCTAGTCATAATATGTTATTATAAATCTTGGATTTTATTTGCTAAAACATTTGTCAGGTGTTTTGGGTCAATATTTATAAGCAGATTGATTTGTAATATTTCTTTATCATATTTTCATAAAATATGAAAAACAGGCTCAGACAGTAAACTTTAGAGTATTTCCTAATTTTTTTTCTTTTCTGGAAAGATTTGTGATAATATACCATGTGATCAGAACTGGCTATCATAAACTGGTTTGGTCAAAGTCAACAAGTCAAATGTAGGCCTGGCCACAATAAATAAATGCACTGGAAATAGTGCATTCAAGATTAGGCAGAAGGCCAGGTACAGTGGCTCACGCTTGTAATCCTAGCACTCTGGGAGGCTGAAGTGGGAGGATGATTGCTCCCAAAAGTTCGAGACCAGCCTGAGCAAGAGCAAGAGCCGTCTCTACTAAAAACAGAAAAAAATTGGCAAGGTACGGTGGTAGGTGGTAGGTGTTTGTAGTCCCAGCTACTCAGGAGGCTGAAGCACAAGGATCACTTAATCTCACTGGCCCTCTAAGGCAGGTGACAGAGTGATTTGAGACTCTGTCTTAAAAAAAAAAAATATCCAGCAGAAGCAGAACCAATGACACATAAGTTATATGAGAAGATAGCCCCCATGACATCCACTACTATCACACTGTGGCTTTTGCCTCAGCTTAGGGTTATATTATGACCAAATAATGGAGGAAAAACAGGCCAAGTTAGCTTAATAGACATGTTTTCTCAGTATGTGATGCAGAGTAATGCAAGACTGCTGCTGGACTAAAGCCAAAATCAGCAGTAGTCCTGAAGGACAGAAGTTAGGAAAATCATCCTAATTAAATTCATTCACACTGTCTGGAAAGAAGAGTGGGCCAAGATGTACTGACATACAGGAGTGGTGAAGATCATGGTGGCATAGATGTAAACTATGCATGGACTGCCGCAGTATGAGATTTTATTCACCAAGGCTGATCTCGCTGTAGCCACTACTGGCTGCCTATTCTGACAGCCACAGAGACAAATGCGAAACTCCTCCTCTGGCACTACCTTTTGAGAGGACTAATCAGTTTTTTGGGACAAGTTGATGATATTAGGATCATTTTAATTTTGGAAAGGATGTGATTTCTATGGATTGACATTGACTCATATCATGGGTATGGATTGCCTTTGTTGTCTGCAGGTGTTCGGCTAGAATTTCTATCCATGACCTTCAGAGTGCTTATTCTACTATACAGGATCTTGCACAATATTGCATTGAACCAAGGAACACATTTGACATTGAATCTTTATTTTACATAAAACAATCCACAAGGAACTGTATAAAATTAATGAGACTATTTTATTTATAAACATAATGTATTGTGCTTATGCATACAATAAGTGTACCTTATAAAAGTACATATTTGTTATCTTTATAGAGTTTTAATCTAAAAACTTTATATAATGTCATTTAGCATTGTCGTAAATTTATTCCAAATTTAGAAAGATTATAGAGGTTATAACCGGGTGTGGTGGCTCACGCCTGTAATCCTAGCACTCTGGGAGACAGGAGCGAAAGGTCAGGAGTTCAAGGTCAGGAGTCGAACCAGGCTGAGCTAGAGCGAGACCCCGTCTCTACTAAAAATAGAAAGAAATTAATTGGCCAACTAAAAAAAATAATATATATAAATAATATATATATAAAAATTATATATATATATATGTACATAATCCTACTGCCTCAGCCTCCCGAGTAGCTGGGACTACAGGCATGCACCACCATGCCTGGCTAATTTTATATATATATATACACATATATATATATATATCTCCATATTTTTTATATATTTTTATACATATATATATATAAAAAATTATCCAGGCATGGTGGTGCATGCCTGTAGTCCCAGCTACTTGGGAGGCTGAGGCAGTAGGATTGCTTGAGCCCAGGAGTTTGAGGTTGCTGTGAGCTAGGCTGACGCCATGGCACTCTAGCCTGGACAACACAGTGAGACTCTGTCCAAAAAAAAAAAAAAAATTATATATATATATATATATATTATAACTTAATTGACCCAATAATTTCAAGCATTTCTGCTTCCAGAATCTCCTTTTAACAGACTCTTGGGATATTCTTCTTTCTATTTTACCTACTTTGAATAGAAATAGTCTTTTAGTGTTACTTGCAAGGTATTTGTTATTTTTGCTCTTATTTAACATTTTATTAAAGTGTAACATACACAAAAATAAGAAAAGGATAGGCATATGGCAGATGAATTACCACATAATAAAAACACTGATATAACATACAGGTAAGGGAATAAAACATTAACAGTTCCCTAGAAGTTTCTCTAATGCTGCCTCCCTCAATGCCAGCTCCCTTTTCAGACTCAAAGAGGCCATAGATTTCCTATAGGTGTTCAAGTGTAGAAACTGTATTTCATTCTTGATTGTGACCTTCTATCTCCACCCCACAGCTTACACAGTGCTTTGTAAGACACACCACAGATATCCAAGTAGGACAAATACCATGACCTGAATAGAACTGAATTTATACCACTATAGCTGATGGGCCCCTAAATTAACACTAAATATTTCCTATCTTTATTAAAAGTTCACATTGAATAATAGTATTTCAAGTTTTGAAAACAAATGCTGTATAAAATTTTTTACAATAATATAATTAAAGTACAATGTAGCCAAATTTTATTTTTAAAGAAGAATTATTTTTAAAGTAGAATCTAAGATAAACTGTTTTGAACAGCAAAACCATACATGGCCATCACAAGAGACAAATACTATAAAGCTAGGTGCAGAATACTACTAGTTCATATGTGGGAAATGAATAAAATCGTGTGTTAGGAAAAAATAATATCAGAGAATTATTTGCTTTATCACCTTTGATACCACATACCAAAGGACACCACATACCAAAGGACAGGCATTTTGAAAGACCCAAAACCTTAACCACTTATCAAAATGTAGTGAATTGTCAATTGTAACTTAATGTAGTAATGAAAAAGAGTAATGCTGGTGTATAATGTCAATGATTCTCAAACTTTTCCTTTTGTTGATATTGTATTTAGTATTCACATTCCCACTTTCAAGTATTGTAACATACCTGACAACTATACTCCACTGCCATTGATATATCTTTTCTAGCCAATGATAATACAATTTAATGCTAATAAATATAGAATAAAATGTATATATTCAGGCTAACATGTGAATATAGGTAAACATGTAAGAAGATACATGTAATTAACTATAACATCAACTTTTTGCCACAATAATTAAACATGCAAGTTTAATTTCACTTTCATTTTAAATAATAAGAAATATTTCTTCTTTGTTGAATATTTTTTTAATTCAATAATTTAAGATACTTTGGGCAGGTCATTTCAAAATGCCCTGGAATCATGAAAGATATATTTAAGAATGAAGTCAGGTATTACTTAGGAAGTAATTTGAAAAGTTGAATAAAATACTTTCACAGAGCAAAAGCTAGGAAATTAATTTTTAAGAAGAAATCAAGGAAAAAGTATAAGTCTATAATGACCATTGAAAACTGTGGAATTAACAAGTCTCCTTATGATTAAACATTTTATAAAAATTTACTTTATTCTAGCTAGGTCAAGAATGTACATGCTACACATTTCAAAACTAGATTAATCTGAAACCCTTGGATGTTCTAGGCAAGTACCCCTATTTTTCCCTGCTATAACAACCAACAAAACTTTGTCATCATACTTGCTTAAGAATTTGCTAGAATAGCTAGATCATATTTATTCAAAAGTACTTTTGTATTTACAATTTTGAACAGGATGGAACAATAATAAGTTCATGAATGATAATTATGGTTTTTTCCTTAGGTGTTTTAACTATAGTGTTTAAAAGAGTACAATTCTGAAATAGTGTGATTTGAGGACTGCCAATAAGATGTTCCTATTCTCTAATATGCCTCTTAATACACTTATTACCTAAAGAAACTTCATGAACAGAATAACATTTGTTTTCCTTAAGATAGAAATCTTACTAGGTATATTTTAAAATAATTTATCTCATGGAAACACCAGAAATCTTGTGGAAAGAGGAGAGATATTTTATGTTTTCCAAAGTGTCAATAACTACCACTTTCAAACTTCTTGAATTTTGGGGTTATTTTTGGAGAAAAATAAAAAGAAAAATAAGCAGCATCATTAATAAAATAAGAAAAAAGCCCTATATTATTAACAATACAATCAGAACATCTGCTCATAATAGAGATTGCTCCAGTATAAAATTAATTTTGTCAATTAAGATATTAAATGTCATTTTGCAGTTTTTTAGTCTGGATGACATTTTATTTCAGGAGACTTTCCTTAATAATCATTAATTGAAAAAGCTTCTATAGTTGTGTTTTTTATTTAACATTATAACATATTCCCCAGAGATACCCTTTGATTTTCTGTCAGAGATTCAGTGCTGTTTCTACATACTAGTAGTCTAAATTACAAGGCTAGTAGCATTTGTGATTTTATTTTAACAATTTATGATTACTTCAACATTTTCAGGATTTACTCTTCATTGAAGACATTATAACAAAGTACTGAAGAAAAAAATACTTCAGTTTAGTTGCAAATCTCTATCTCAATGGTTGCCCCTAATTTACAACATTATAACCTATTCATCAATGAAATGAAACAAGATTAGCTGTTTTATACAGTTGTTGTAAGGATCAAATGAAATATTTTTAAAATATTAGAAATATAAAGTTTCAAATAAAAATTTACATCATAGTATTTTCTAAAATATACATTCAAAAAAGTTTCAAAACTTCTGTTTAGAATAATCTAGAAATCATTTTTCAAAAAATAAATGTGAGGCATCATGGTCAACAAAATCAGTGTAGAATGGAATGGATCTGGACTCAAACCCCAGTTTGGGCACTTAGTTGAGAAATACTTCATATATCTATAAATTCCAGTGCCCCATGGGCATACCTGGGTATACCAGGTCACTGAAATATTTAATTAAGATAATATATATGAAATCAGTGCTCAGCAGTATGTAGACACCCAAATAATGTGACATCAATAACTGAAAGGGGGGTGTGAATCAAGCTGTTACAAGAGCAGAGTTTTTGCATGTTATTGAGTTAAGATGGCATAAATTCAAGTTAGAGTATTATCATTTTGGAATGTTAAATATAATCCACATGGTAACCACAAAGAAAATAAGTACATATATAAAAAGACTTAAGAAAGGAATTTCAATGTTTCACTATGAATTATCAATGCAATATTTAAAAAGACAATAATCCAGGAAATGAGGGATTAAAAATCGATAAGACATGTATAAAATAAATAACAAGATGACAGTGGTCTCTCCTGATTAGCCATCACTTTAAGTATAAATGGTTTAATTCTTTAAACAAACAAACAATAAAAGGTACAATCTGACTATATGCTGTCCACAAGAGACTCATTCTAGATTCAAACATACAAATAGGTTGAAAGTGAAAGGATGGGAAAAAATATTCCATATAAAAAGTAATCAGAAGAGAGCGGTGATGGTTATACTAATATTAGAAAAAATAGATTTTAAATAATATGAAAAAGTATACAAGAGACAAAAAAGCATTATATATTAATAAAAGGTTCAATATTCCAAAAAGTTGTAACACATATAAACATTTACATAATTAATAACTGATTATCAGAATATATGAAAAAATTGATAGAATTAAAGGGAAAAATAGGTAGTTCTACAATAATAACTGGAGACTTCAATATCCACTCTCAATTATGAATAGAACAACCAGACAAAAGATAAGCAAGAAAATAAATAAAAATAGAGGACTTAAACAACACAATAAACCAACTAGGTTTAATAGATAATTACAGAACATTCTACCTAACGACATAACACACATTCTTCTGAAGTACACGTGAGACATTCTACAGGGTGGACTATATGTTAGGCCATCAATTAAGTCTCAATAGAGTTAAAAGATATATATCATACAAAGTATCTTCTCCAACCACAACAAAATTAAGTTTGACATCAATAACAAAAGAAAATCTGGAAAATTCACAAATTTGTAGAAACTAAACACTTAAACTAACAATGTATCAAAGAAGAAATAACAAGAGAAATTAAAAAGTACTTAGGGAAGAAAACAAAAACAAAACATACCAAAACTTATGGAACACAGCAAAAGCAGTGCTAAGAGAGAAATTTATAACTATAAATGCTTATATTAAAAAGCATTTATAAAGCATTAAAAAGCTTAAAAACCAAGAAAAAATTTTTTTTTAATTGCAAAAGCACAAAATATTTTAAATCAACATCTAAATTTACAACTTAGGTAATTAGAAAGACAAACTAACTGAAAGTAAGCAGAAGAAAGGAGATAAAGATTAGAGCACAGATAAACAAAATAGAGGATAGAAAAATAGAGAAAAACAGTGAAAGCAAACGTTGGTTGCTTGAGAAGATCAACAAAACTAGCAACCCTTAAGCGAGATGGGCTAAGGGAAAAAAAAGAGAAGACTCAAATTACTAAAATGGGAAATGAAAGTGAGGACATTGCTATCAATTTTATGGAAATAAAAAGGACTATAAGAGAATATTATGAAAAAATGTATGCCAACAAATTTAATAACTTCTATGAAATGGACAAATTCCTAGAGACACAAAACCTACCAAAACTAAATTGTAATAAATCATAATAAAATGTTAATAGACATAACTAGTAAGAAGATCGAGTCAATAATCAAGAATCTTCTGAAACATACACACATGAAAGCCTGGTCCTGATGTCCTCACCAGTGAATTCTATCAAACATTTAAGAACTACATCAATCCTTTTCAAACTTTTTCAAAAATTTGTCTTAAGGGAGCACTCCTAAAACACATTCTATAAGCCAGCATTACCCTAATATCTTAGCAATATCCCTTATAAGCACCGATGCAAAAGTTATCACACACAAGAAAATACTTGCTAACCAAGTTGAGCACCATAATAAAGGATTATACACGATGAGCATATGGGATTTGCTCATGGACATCCAAGATGATTCAACATATGAAAATTGTTCAACATGATACAGATCATTAACAAAATGAAGGATAAAAAGCACGTGGTCATCTGGAAATAGCATTTGACAAAATTCCACACCCTTTCATGATAAAAAAAATAATAAATGAAAAATAGAAGGAAACCACCTTAAAATAATTTTAAAAAACCATATCTAAAAGACCATAGCAAATATTATACTCAATATTGAAAACACAATAGTTTTTCTTCAAAGATGATCAAGCACAAGGCAAAGATGAGGATTTCACTACTCCTAATCAACACAACACTGGAAGATCTATAATTTATAATAGATAATATTATTATCTATTATCTATTTATAATAGATAATTTGCAATAATTTATAATAAGCAAAATTAGGTAAAAGAACTTCATAAAAAATAAATAAAATGCAATAAAATACGTACATCAAAAGAAAATATCAACATAAAATCTATTTACATAATGAGAACAAATATTTGCAAATCATATATCTGGTAAGGGATTGATATCCAGAATACATAAAGAACTCCTAAAACTCAATGACAAGAAACAGAGAAATCTGATTCAAAAATCACATTTCACCACAGAAGATATACAAATGGCCAAGAAAGACAAGAAACACTGCTCAATATCCATAAACATTAAGGAAATGAAAATCAATACCACAATGAGATACTACCTCATACCCATTAAGAAGGCTGCTACCAAAATAACTCAGAAAAGGATAAGTTTGAGGAGGATGTAGAGAAATTAAATTAACTTGTTTACTGCTAGTGGAACTGTAAAATGGTAAAACTGCTGTGTAAAGTAGTGTACTGATTCCTCAAAAAATTAAACATAAAATTACCATATGATCCAGCAATTCTACTTCTAGGTATATAGTCAAAAGAATTTAAAGAAAGTTCTCAAAGAGATTTGTATATCCATGTTGTTAACAGCTTTATTCACAATAGCAAAACTGTGGAAGGAACCTAAGAATTCACTGACAGTAGAATGGATAATGAAAATGTGTTATATACATTCAATATTATTCAGCTTTAAGAAGGAAAGAAATTCTAATACATGCTACAATAAGGATGAATTTTGAGGGCATTACATCAAGTGAAATAAATCAGTCACAGAAAGGCAAACACTCTATAATTCCACTTCTATGAAATACTTATAGTCAAAATCCTAGAGTCAGAAAGTGAAGTAATGGTTGCCAGAGGGGGACCACAAGTTGAGTGGTTAAGGAAAGGGGGACTTTTCGGTTTTTCAAGATGATAAGGGTTCTAGAGTTGGACAGTAGTGTTGGTTGCACAACAATATTAATGTACTTATTGCCAGTGAATTGTACACTTAAAATAGTTAAGATGGTAAATTTTACATTATGATTATTTTACTACAGTAAAAAACTGCATAATATTAATACATAAATATAAAGAAATACAAAATCAATCAAAATAAAGAGCCTGGTTTAAAATGGTAAAATTATGAATTTGTCTTTGAACAAGCTAATTGGAGATGTTATTCAGACATCAAAAAAAGGATGTCAAGTATCTAATGGAAGACAAGTTTAATGGCACTTATCGTTATTGTTGTAATTTCCAGATTGCAAGCTCAGAAGAGAAGTTTGAATAGAAAATATAAATTTTTGAGTCATCTACACTCAGCCTTGATCACAGGGATGGATGCTCTGGAACTAAAACAATGTCATATTATCACACTGGGCAAAGATGGCCAGGCCTTTAAACAGTGGCCTCCCCCATTAGTCATTGCATGTGAGTTTCCTGGGAAGGGGTAACTTTGAGCAAAGTATCTGATGCTGATGAAAATCTCTGAGGGACAGAAAGGTAGAGGTGGTGGTGGAGCTGACAGCTAAAAAATGTCTGCAGAGAGCATTCTGTAATGCTAGAGCAATATGCCTCCCTTGAAAAAGAATGAAGGTAACAAATTCCCTTGTGCGCCACTTTCCTGGTTATGCATCTCCATATCTACCATACCCCCCAGGTAATATGATCAATTTGCTCCCCCCTAAGATACTAATGAACTGGGTCTATGAGATGTTGAGATGTACCTTTGGGAAGCACTACCATAAACATTTACTTAAAATATGTATATGGTTTATGGATCATGAAGATAGTAAAATTACCTATGCAATAAGATGCTTCAATGCCTTCTAAAATTATCAAACAAGATGTGACAGATATTTTACTGCAGATGGAAATGTAGCAAGATAAACCTTTAACTTCCCATGCTATATATTACAATCTTTTATTCATTACCTTTAGTGTTATGTTCATCCAGACCCTGTCCACTTCCAGGAAAACATAGGCAAAAAGTGTTCATTTATTCACTTGTGGAAATTTCAATCCTTTAAAAAATTATTTTAAGAACCCCGAAACAAATAAATATTTCCAAATTATATCAAAGACCAAAAAAAATCATCATTTATTTTTTACATAATTTTATCAAAAAAAAAAAAAATCCAGAAACAGCTATCTCAAATGTTAACACTGCCATGAGAATACCTTCAGAATATTTTATTTTGTTTCTGAGGAAATGAGTGAACTATTCTGTTCTACATTTCTGAAAGTTGTCCTACTTTCCTCAAAATAATCTATTTCCAGAAATAAGAAAACACAAACCTCAGAAAAACATAGTAATGATATTTAATGTAAACTCATTCAGAGGGATCTTGTAAACATGGCCCTCTTTCTGCCTATGTCTATGAATCATCACTCTAACACCAGTAACTGTATGTTAAACTGAATATTGCACTCCAAGGCAGAGAAAATACAATAATCACTCTTCAGAAAATAGCTACCTGTTAACAATGCTCTTTTTATAATTAATAGTGTTAATTTTTTTCCTACATAGTGCAAAAGTACAGACAAAAACCAAAAGACAAAATATGTGTTTTAAGTTAAGCAAAATGGAGCCCTTTGTTCTCCAACATGGGATAGTAGGAAGATTTTTCATCTTAAATTCTTATAGTTAGTTGAATTATTTATACCAATATTGCATTTACAAATAGTTTCAATTGTTTCTTAAAAATACTAGAATTATATATTGCATTTCTTTGAAGCTTTATCATCTGTAATAACTATGTCTAGAAAAGACCTGGTAAGTAATCAAATACAACCACCAGAAAAGAGAGAGACAAACACTGTTAAGAGGTTCTTTGATACTTTTTAGAAAGAAAATAATTTTATATGAGTTAATGTTGGTTTCTTCAAATTTCAGAACTAGTCTATTGGACTACAGGCATAATTTTTCATTTAAATGTTATTGCAAATAATTTATTATAAAAATATTTATTTATTTTTAAATTTAAGATTGGAAGAGATTTGCTGTATTCTGATATGACATTTTATGAGGCTCAGGAGCCAATTTTTTTCTTTGGGAGCACATCTCTGAAATTACATTGTCAGTCAATGGGAAATATGGCTTGATATTCAAAGAACATAAAATCTGATTTATATATGACTTTTAAGAATGCCTCCTTTGTATAAAGCAATATATATATTTACTTATTCTGGGAAAATAATGATTTATACTATAATTTAGAATTTACTATGAGATACACACACACACACACAAATAAATATATTGGTAAAATAAAAAAAATGTTTTCACATGCCATTGATTTCCATCTAGACTTAATATAAAGCCTGACTTTCTGGAAACATAATTTTTGTCAATGCTTCTTTATCATTTGGTTTAAATTATTTCTCCTTTCAAAATGTTTTCATCTCTTTTCCTGGGCATTAGCAAAGGTGATAATCATTACTTTTAGGGCCCCCCCATGTTAATTTTTTTTTCAAAGGACACTATTATAAAAGTAACAACAAAAGCAAAATCCTCTAAATATTTTTCACAAAAGGAAATGTGAATGAATTTACATATACATTAGTTCTCATACAAATAATAAACATATACCTTAAATATAAAAAGGTAATACATAACTATTGTTATTAATAGAAAATACTTCGAGAAGTCCACTGTGAAGAATTCCTTCTGCATAACACATCAATGTGCAACATAGAAGCCACTCATAAAATACTTACCAGAACAAGTCTCTTAAAATTAGTTACTAATTTTTCAAAATCAGTTATTAGGTTTAAAAAATTATATTTGAAGTAGTACTTTGCCTTTGCTTTAGACTGAAATCATTGCACATATGCGACAAATGTATAACCTGAAATACAAATGTAGGAAGTATGAGTGAAAAAGACTGAAAAAGACAGGAATTGGACATAGACATTCCAATTTACACAAGTCTGAGATTAAATAATCTAGGCCAACTTGCCCTAGATTCAGAAAAATTTATACCCCATCATCTTATGAATTATACTTTTGCAGAGCAGTAAGAATGTATGCAGGGACCAAAAATGACACACATCTACTAGGATATTCTTTATCTACCAATTGTCTTGCCATAAGCCTCTTTAAAATAATTCTGATTGTAATTAAAATATCACTTTAATTGTTTTTAATATTTTATTAAGTTGTAAAATATTTCCAAGGAATGAGTATAAGAAAAATACTTGTTCTGTGCTCTCTTTAGAGCAGTATTCTGTCTTAGGAAAATGATTTTGAGATCAGCAAAATACAACTGCTGATATTTTTAGAGAAACAGAGTAACGTTTAGGGAATTTTGCTGGTTTCTTTTGGGCCACAGGCATGTTGGAGCTATTTAAAATTATATTCATAAAAGGAATGCCTTAAAATATTTAATATGAAATAAGTGTAATTCATATTAAAGTATATAATACATACCAGATACTTGAAAAGATCCAGCACATTCTATGTCCCTCACACTTGTTTTTAGTTCTGAAATTAATATAAATATTTAGAAAGTAGAACCTTTTTATGCAATATAAGCCATATAAAGGCTAGTATATTAATCTATGTAAATTTTAAACATTAATTAATTTAAAAAATAATTATTTAGTGCCTTCAATATGCCAGACACTGTTCTAGGTGCTGTAAAAATGCAGTGACCAAAACAGAATTCTGTTCTCTTGGAATTTATAGTCCATGTAGAGTAGATGAGGAGAGATAAACAACGAAGAAACACGTAAATATAGAATATGTCAGGTAGGGATTTCTGCTGCGATAAAATATAAAACACGAAAGACAAAAAACAGTGATGCAGGTGATGAGAGCAATATATCATGTATTGTGAGCAGGCAAGTCTCACTGCGAAGGTTCCATTTCAGCAGAGAGCTGAATGAAGTCAGGGTATGCTGATATTAGGAAATAGAGTGATCATGCAAAGGGCAACAATGACATTGGAAAGGTCTAATATGGTGCGGCTAGGCGTGCTTGAAGAACAGAAAGACGACTAGTGTTGCTGATGCAAAGAAGGGGTGCATGGTAGGAAATGATATCAGAGAGGTAACTAGGGCAAACACATTGCTCTTCTGTGTGTAGTGAAATCATTCTTAACGTTTTCATAATTATAATATTATTTTTACTCTATTACACAACATGACAAGAAGAATGAATCATTAAAGCGTAAGAGGAAAACACCTGTTTCAAGATAGGTAGTTCTATGATAGCACCAAGGGAATACATTTTGAAAGCATTAGTCTGCAGCTGCAGAAGTAATGAGTTTCTCTATTATTGCTTCTTCATTACTGAAAAGCAGCTGAGAAAAAGTAGATGATGAAAATTCCAAAAATTTTAAAGCAACAAAGGTAACAGTAGTTAAATGGCAGGAGAATTCAGCTGCCAACTGGCAGTATAGCTGTACTTGAAAGAAATTGATAGATCATCTACCAGCTCTACTCCTCTATTTTGCATCAGCGGCCACCTGTTAAAGTATTCAGTTGATAAGGAAGTGAGACACCTTGATCTAGCTTTCAAGATGAAGGTTATTGAACTCTCTGCTCTCAATGCTGTTACCTCAAATGGAAGTTCCTTGTTTCCTTCAATAAATCATTATTTTTATTGTATATTAGGAAATTCTGTTATTTGGAACAACATGGGTTCATTGAATTTTATGACCTCATTGAAAAGCTGTGATATCTGAAAAGCAATTAAATGTAAGAGTTTATTTGAATGTTGTTGACATTTTAAAGGTTTATGCAAAAGACAATCAGAATTAACAATAATTTTCATATCCAATATCAAATTAGTAACTTGGGTCGTGTATATTTCAACAATAGAGCCAATAAAACATGCTTACTGTTTTGCATGCTTTCATTTAAAGATGTATCCTGCCAGTAATAAAGTTTGACCCATTGTCTGTGCGAAACAATGTATGTGCTATATCTACTGTGATGTTTCCATTTGTTATCCTAAACCAATGCTTTGTAACATTGTTTTAATTATTATATATCATTCAGATACATATAAAATTGCTTTTAAATTACATTAGTAAATAAGTTAATATATCATATTAACATCATGATATGAAAAATATGTTAGGTCATATGAGGGTATCCTTATTAATGAGAGGTAATATTACTGTGAAATTTGAAATTAATCCTTGATGTAATGTTGCTTACAAAAATGTAAATTTTTACCACTACACAGAGAAAGAGACAGATCTTGTTTTGAACTTTGGTTTTGCCAATCAGCAAATACTAACCTTGAATAACTTTCCTTAATTTTAAAATGGGGAGGGTGATTCCCTGTCTCATAGTGTAAACATCTGTACAAACTCAAATTCAATAATATTAGCTACTCTGAATAGGTAAAATAAATTAAGTGAAATGATTCCTCTTTACTTTCTAATTCTAATAGATATTTCCACAACAAATTCAATAGCTGTATCTTTAGATTTTGAAATGTTTGCTTTTCACGTTTTTATATTATTTGGAGAACTTTCATTATACACCTATGGCTTAAAATAGTTCTCCTTTTGAGGCTTTACAGCTTAACTAAAATAACAAGAAAGAATGAAACAATTGCATTCAGAGTTAATATATTTAATGCAGCATTTTCACTTGAAGATCCAATAAACACTTGTGGGCCTTCAAATGCTAATATATGCACTGCCAAACGATTCCTTCATCATGAGTTTTGGCCAGCTATGGATTCAGTAGTTTTCTTTATTGCAGAACTTTTTTGAGTCTTACATACCATATTGCATAAGAAGGCAGTGCAGAAAGTGGTAAACGGACAAAGAATACTTTTCTCTGAATGAACCTATTCATATTTCCCTGAAATACCATTCCACAGAGCAGGACAAGGAAAGAGATGTCCTAAAGTACCACAAATTTCTAGAGAACAGGACATAAATCTTACCATCCTAACCTCTTCCTCCTTAGAACTTTCCTTTCCCAGAATAGGAAATGAACAAATTTGGAATAATCAGTGAATATCAGAAAACAACATCAAAGTATCTTTCCAAGCATCCCGTTACTGGTAACATGAAGGCTATTCTAGCTAGAAATTGGGAAAGACTCTATTTCCCCTTTATAATCTGAAGTCTATTATCAGACTCAAATGTATAAAATTCCCAAACTTGGAATTAAGTAACAACTTAATTTCATGGTACTTTATTACAAATTGTAAAACTAAGATTGTAATGAGAAAAGAAAGAAAAAGCATGGTAATAATAGTTTTGACAGCACCAACAATATCATGGTCAATAAAAATTTTATGTCCCTGAGTCAAATGCAAGAAGTAACCTGCAAACTCTCTGAGGGTAGGTAACAATGCAAATTTGGCTAGAGCAGTACCATTTCTTCTCATTGTTGTATTCGCAGCTTCCTTTATAATACCTCACTAATAATAGGCTTTTAGTAACATCTATGAAAGATTGAACCTAGAAAATGTATTATTATTTTCAAAGTAATTGTTTCTAAATATACTTCCAAGGGGAAAACTCTGTAGTGATAAAAGGTATAATTCCTCCAAATTATACTCAACTCAAAGCTTTTACTCATGAAATCATTATTCTTTCTTTGCTCTCTGTTTTGACCTCTGGTTGTAAAGATTACAGTGGAAGCAGTTAACCACCACTTGTTGTACATGATCTGAATTAGTCTAGTAATATAAATTCCTATAACTTCCCTGCTCATTAGTATATGAAAGAGTTGAAGTCATATTGATCCACATTTGATATTTCCAAAGCAAACACTTCCAAATGGTTTGGTTCTTCATAAATATGTTGGCTTTATAATCTTATAAGGACTTAAAAACAGAGGCAAAATAAGATTGATAACATTTTCATAGAAAATCACATGGGTTCAGTTATTGTCAGAAACTGCCCAATATAGAATCTTTTGTCAGATAAAAGAAGATATTTGAAAAAAACAAAGCTTATTCCCCCATGTCTGAGATGGAGATGTATGGTATATTTGGTAGCCAAATGGTACCATTAATTCACCCACATACTGGAAGAAAACATAAAATAATTAAGTAATTTCCAGAGAAAAATTATGTTCACAGTTTGAAGTGGAGCACCTATGAAGAATATTCCCTCAGAATAGTCTTTTTCTAATTGAAAAGCTGAATTATCAATAAATGTTCACCTTTTCAAAGCTAGAATTGCCACTTTCTGTTCAACTGTCAAGTGTGCATAACCATAGTGCAATTTCTCTTCAAGATATTGTTGTACTTTCCTAGTAGTATCAAAAACACATTGAACTTTAAAACTGTCAGACACTTGAAGGAACACATGTGAACAATTTCCTATGGATTAGCAATGAATGTACTTGAATATCAGCCTTACTTCTTCAAGGTACTTAGAAAAGGTTATCTATTCAATATTCAAAAAGAACCAAACCAAATTAGATTAGATATTCTCTGAGAGGAGATTGCTTTGAAAGTTATGTTCACATCTTCAACATTTAACATGCTCAAGAATGGGACAATCCAAGGTAGTGTGCTTCACACTGAATTATTAAATTTTATTCTACTAACCACCTCGGTGAGTACTGTTAGTTTATTTTAAGTGCATAAATTTGAACCACGTGGGGATTGCCAACCCTCAGCATAGTCCAAAATTTGTGTATAACTTTTGACTTCCCCAAAACTTAGCTACTAATAACTTACTATAGACCAGAAGCCTTACAGATGATACAGTTAATTAACAAACATTGGGTATATTCTATGTATTACAGACTGCATTCTTACAAAAAAAAAGAGAGAGAGAGAGAGAGAGAGAAGAAAATGTAATTAAGAAAATCATAAGAAAGAAAAATTATATTTACTATTAATTAATAGAAGTGGATCATTATTAAGGTCTTCTTCCTTGTCTTCACAAGGAAGAGAAGGAAGAGGATAGGTTGATCTTGCTGTTTTGGGGTGGTAGAGGCAGAAGAAAATCCTTTTATATGTGGACCCATGCAGTTTGAACCCATGTTGTTCAAGGGACAACTGTATTACAGCTTGTGATAAGGATGATGTGTGTTGCATATTTGATACAATGCTACCTGCAAATTAATACCTCAAAACATGTTTGATGTTAAAGTCAGTAATGGAAAAATTTTCTAGAGTATTTGTAATCAGATTAAGAAAATTCATTCATCTACAAGATTTTTTAGTTTCAAATGAATATGAACCATTAGGAAAAAAGTAAATATGCCTGATACTAATATTAATTTTGTCACAATCTATCTTAGTATACCCAAACCAAAATAACAGACATCTAAAAAAGTAATGCCTAAAAATGAAAACATGAAGTTCGGCAAGAATAACAAAAGCAACATTATATGTTGCTGAATGTTTTACTAAAACTCTATTAAAATATGACTTATTCTCATCTCATCTCCAAAGCAATTAATTTTTTTTAATTCATCATAATACAAAACTATGTGTGTACATAGTTCTAAGTATATTTCAGAACAAAAGTTTAAATATTATTTTAAAAGGATTTTGAAGTTCATGTTTAAATTTGGCCAAATTTATTCCTCAGATTTTATTTTTATGTATACAAATATATTAAGGTCTAGAAATATTTGTAGGTCCTTACATTTATGCGGCAGGTATATATTTAACATCAGTTTTAATATTATATTATATTAAATTCTGTGGGAAATACTTAAAACCAGGATGAGTAATTATTTTAAGTCAATCATTACATAGTTATCCTACAAATATTTATTCTATCCCTACCTCCTAGAAATTATAAGTTTACTTATGATCATGTAAACTATTATAATCTGTGCAGTAATTATTTTGAAGACTTTTTTATAGCATTAGGTTTTATATAAACAGGAAAAACAGTACTCTTATGGGGTAGCCACCATACTCGTGGTGAAACACAAAGCAGAATGAAATATATTCAAATTAGGAAAATGTGACTTATCAATGGTTTGAATAAAAATTGATTTTGGAAATAAAGACCTATGCCTAGCAGCATTCTTAAATATGAATTAGGTCAGTAACTTGTTGACCTCTTGTATACAAAAATGAGAATCACAAAGAAGAATCCTTTGACAATAGGAAAGTCAAAGACTATTGAATATCTCAGATCATGAGAAGAGGGAAATTTAACTATATATTTTTTTCTCAATTTTTTTACTATTATAAATGTTTTATTCAGGCCATATAAACTTATTTTTTATTATTGCTATTATTACTTTATTTATTTTTTTTATTTCAGAATATTATGGGGGCGCAAATGTTTTGGTTACATGAATTGCTTTTGTTCTGCTTGAGACAAAGTTATAAGTGTGCCCATCACCCAGTTAGTGTACATTGTACCCATTAGATATGATTTCACCCATCCCCTCCTTCCCCTCCACCTACTTGATTTCCATTGAGGTTTACTTTCATATGTGCATATGAGTGCTGTTCTGTAAGTTCCAATAGTGAGTACATGTAGTCTTTGTTTTTCCATTCTTGTAATATTTCACTTAGGAGAATGGTCCCCAGCTCCATCCATATTGTTACAAAAGGCATTTTTTATGGCTGAGTAGTACTCCATGGTATGTGTGGTGTATATATATATATATCACATTTTATTAATCCATTCATGAATTGATGGGCACTTGGGTTGATTCCACATCTTTGCAATTGTGAATTGTGCTGCAATAAACATTAGAGTGCAAGTGCCTTTTTAATAAAATAACTTTTTTTCCTGTGGGTGAATATCTAGTAGTGGGATTGCTGGAACAAATGGTAGGTCTACTTTTAGTTCTTTGAGGAATCTCCATACTATTTTCCATAGCTAGTATCATCTTGATATTAAATTCAGGAAAAGACATAACAAAAAAAGAGAACTATAGACCAATATGCCTTATGAATAAAGATACAAAAATTTTCAATAAAATTCTAGCAAACCAAATTCAGCAACACATCAAAATAATAATAATAATAGGCCGGGCGCGGTGGGCCACACCTGTAATCCTAGCACTCTGGGAGGCCGAGGCAGGTGGATTGCTCAAGGTCGGGACTTCAAAACCAGTTTGAGCAGGAGCGAGACCCTATCTCTACTATAAATAGAAAGAAATTAATTGGCCAACTGATATATACAGAAAAAATTAGCCGGGCATGGTGGCGCATGCCTGTAGTCCTAGCTACTCGGGAGGCTGAGGCAGTAGGATTGCTTGAGCTCAGGAGACTGAGGTTGCTGTAAGGTAGGCTGATACCATAGCACTCACTCTAGCCTGGACAGCAAAGCCAGACTCTGTCTCAAAAATAATAATAATAGGCCGGGCGCGGTGGCTCACGCTTGTAATCCTAGCACTCTGGGAGGCCGAGGCGGGCGGATTGCTCAAGGTCAGGAGTTCAAAACCAGCCTGAGCGAGACCCCGTCTCTACTATAAAAAATAGAAAGAAATTAATTGGCCAACTAATATATATATATAAATTAGCCGGGCATGGTGGCTCGTGCCTGTAGTCCCAGCAACTCGGGAGGCTGAGGCAGTAGGATTGCTTAAGCCCTAGGAGTTTGAGGTTGCTGTGAGCTAGGCTGACGCCATGGCACTCACTCTAACCTAGGCAAGAAAGCGAGACTCTGTCTCAAAAAAAAAAAAAATAATAATAATAATAATAATAATAATCCACCATTACCTAGTGGGTTTCATCCCAAGGAAACAAGAATGGTTCAATATAGGTAAATCCATAAATGTGATTCACCACATAAGCAGAAGCAAAAACAAAGATCATATGATTATCTAAACAGATGAAGAAAAAGCATTCTGCATAATGTGAAGAGAGTCATTGATGAATATTTCACTAATGATCAAAAATCATATTTAAAATTTAATGCAAATAATAGATTATGATAGTTTAAATACATAATTGGAATTAATACATACCATGAAATATTACTATGAAATATTTTCAGGTATTTAAAATCCATTTTATTAAGTTATGAGGCAACTGACATAAATTAAGTGATGGATAAGCAAATTCTTTCTGCATAAATTTTTGACCATCACTTTTGTAATACTAAGATTTATTTACATTTTTCCTCTAAATAATCAATCTTTATTATAAAATGGAGTTCACTTCTAATTAAAAATCATTAATCTCCATGAGTGATTAAAATGGAATTATAAAAATGTAACATTCACTCTGATTATTTTGCACATTAATCACAGTGCCCATATAATAAATATAATAGGCATTAAAACCAATCACATGTTTATAGTAAAATAAAAATATTGAGACCAGAGATTAAAGTTTTCACAGGAGAAATTATGCAAATGTAACGAGGTTGTATCTTTAACACATTCCATTAATTTAAATAGCTTCAATAGACTATAACCTGATCCCTAATGTTTCTCATTAGCTGCCAGTTCCTGCAGTTTGTAAAGTGAATGTTCTATTTGATAATAACTCTACATAGAGAGACAATTCCATAATGTCAGTTACATAAACACAATCTTTTAACCCCTTTTATAAAAAGTACAATATAAGAATATTCTAAAATTATTTAAATAACATATTTTGAAAAGCAACATTATAGACATTTTTTCTAAAAATAAATGCAGAAGGGATGCATTTTTGGCAGGAGGTATGGTGTTTGGCTGATTGTACAACTGTTAAATGTCTTCAAGACCAGGCCTGCTTCAAAGGAGCAGGAGAAATCATACAAGCCCAATGGTAAACGTTTTAAAAAGTGTCAGAATTAGAATTGTAATTCAGGAACTTTCCTAAGAAAGGTCAATTAAAATTATTCACTTTCTCATCTGTAAAATAGATAGAGATATACAAATTTGGATAGATATAAATGCCCTATAATTATTATTAGGATTTTATTGAACACCAGAATTGGACGTATTTGAAATTTGATGAAATGTTAGGCTATAAATACAAAAATAATTATTGTATTAGCACATAAATTATGTGTAAATAAATAATTTTTAGGCACTTGAAAATAATATTTTGACTCATAAGCAGTTTTTTACCCCTGGGAATTTATTATTAATTTGTTACAGGCATTGTTAATTTCTTACAGAAATCTTTATTGATTAGCAAGGAAAATTTTATTATGGTCTATTCAGATGATGGATAATTATATTATTAGTATTATTTATAAACTAACTTCTGTTATCTCTATTTATGGAACTTTTTTAGACATTTGTTTCCTTCCTATGACTATCCAGTTGATAATATCAGTGACCCTTTGTGACTAACTAAAAAATGATGATCCTACAGTCTCACAGGACTACTGGGGAATGGTTTTGTTCACTGTTTCTGGGGGTAAATAATTATTTGGATAACAGAAATCAAATGTCCTTAACTCAATTTAAAGCTTTCTTGGCCTCTCAAAAATCAGATTCTCAGCTAACTCTTTCTTTACAGACTCAGAACACTATAAACACATTTTCACTAGATACCAAAATTCCATCACCACACTTCACTTCTTTAGGAATAATTTTTTTTCTATTGGAAAACTGTTCCATTGATTTTAAATAGAATACAAACATCATGATTGAGGAGAATTTGCTTGAAAATTCCACATAGGACTACTATTCTGTTAGTTAATCATTGACCTTAGTCTGCTATTCTCACCTTATGTGGGTCTCTATGTAGCATAGAATGTCTCTACATTTTGGACTAATGAAAAAGAGCCTCTATCCAGGTCTTTTGGGCCCAAGTTCAGCCCAATCTGGCTGGTAATCATCATCATCGTCGTCATCGTCATCATCAAAATAGTAGTACTCAAATTTGACTAATGCTTTCTACATTCCAAATCTTGTGAAGAAAGGGTCATTTCATTAAATCCACACATAAATCCCATGGCATGGGTACTATGATTATCTTCATGTAATAGATATGGAAAGATAGTCCAAAGTAACTCAGGCAAGATTATATGATTCATAAGTGGCATAGCTGGTTTTTTGAACTTTCTGGTTTTTGACCCGCAAACTCCAGAACTCAAATATTATTTTATATTGCATTTAAAATAATTTGGTTATAGACAAAATGCCTTGCCTTGTCTCCTAGGATAAATGCAAGCTGCCAGTTTCTGACACTACCCTGGGCTAGTCTTCCAACTGAAACCCAGTGGATTCAAAATCTATTCCAAGTACTTGACTTTCTGCTGAAAATTCTCTCATCTACAAAATTGAAAATGATAATAATTACAGAGACACCAGAAAAAAATTATAATCATTAATGAGCTAATCCATTTTAAAATATAAAGCAGCATTAAATGTTGATATTACTAATCTTCTTAATTAGATGAAGTAGCAAATGTATCCAAAAAAGTCTGTGACTAACTTCATTACTTTTTCATTTATGTGTAAAACTAAGCTTAAGTTCTACAAAATGTGTGTTTTAAGTTGATTAAACATATAGGAGGCTGCACTTATAAACACTCATTACTAATGTGCTATACTATGGTAAATATGAATATATTTTTTACAGTTATGACTAATGTCAATTAAATTATTTTCAATTAAGATGTTTGTATTTTATTTAAAATCAACATTAATGGTGACAATGTTCTTAAAGTTTTTAAATCAAATGGGTTCAAGGTTGCTACATTCAGTATTATTAATAGTAGACGTAGGCTCTGGTATTCAGATGTTTTTTTAGCCCCCTTCCTTCAGTGTTTCCATTAATTGCTATGATCTCAGAGTTTTACATACTTCTCACTATCCCACTGCCCTTGTTGCCTATATTTCATTAGTTTAAGCCTTCAGACAGAATCCTTGTCATTCAAATACCAATACACAAAAAATCTCATAGTGTGAACAAAGGAAAAATTATTTGTGAAGATTAAAAGATAAAGGAGACTTCTCAGTTTTAACAACTTTAAAGAATACATTTTACAATGGTGGTTTTGATAAAATGATAATTTATATCTATTTACTTTCGAAAGAAGCTTATTGATTGTTGAAGATTTTTCAACTATTTTAAGTGTTCTCCTCAAGAATTTCTTGTTAAGAGGTCATTTGATAGCTTTCAAGTTCCTCGAGGCCTGGATCTGACAGAGTACCTGAACAGTAGGTGCTCAGTACATGTTTGCTGTATCGCACTGAAACAATGTCAATCATATTAACAAAGAAAAAAGGGGAAAAGAAAGAAAGAAAGAAAAAGAAATAAAGCAGAGCAAAAGAACAGTTTTGATTTTGACACTTGTACAAGTGCTGAATCTATAGCATATTGCCAAGGTATAAACTATTATGTGAGTGGGAAGGATAGATTAATCTGGGCTGACCTTTTCTAATGGTCAGAGAGAAACTTGGAACCTCTATTTAAAGCACTTAATACTTTTTATGTAGGAGGTGTTCTGCTACTTGGTCTTGCCTTGTTATAGGCCTTTGGCACCTTTATTAGCAAATGCAAAATTGGTGCTATATTTTTTGACTATCTGGTAGATATTTATGGCAAAGATAGCAATAAAGTAAGAACTCCATAACAAAAACTGGTGGCAGCTAAGACTATTTTGTTTATCTGAGTGGGACAAAACCCACAAATTCCCAGATTTGTAAGTTGCCTATTCCTAAAGATTTTTACCAGAGAAAGCTCATGTTAATCCAAGGTCACCAAGTATTACAGATGGCTGACCAAAATATTCTATGGATGGTGGTTTGTAAAAAAACAATATAAAAGAAAAATTAAAAAAATATACACAGAAGAATGCCTGAACAATGCAAGAAGCCCATGAGACTGGGTGTTTTAGTTCTGGTATGATACTAACCAGATAGTTTAATATACACTTATAACTTCATTAAGATGGGAGTCATGATCATCATGTGCCATGTGAGAACATTTGAGGAAGATCAAATAAGGGAAACAAGACAAGACACCTAATATTACAAAACCTTTGCCACAATATAATTTCTGAAAAAATTATTCTGTAAACCCAAGGAAAATAAGAGCATTTTAAAACAAAAATTGGGAAAGATGAATAAAAAAATTTTGCTCTAATAACACTTTGAAAAACTATTAGAAAGAAAGGAATAAAGTGATATCTCACAAAGAGGTTCCATACCTTGATTTATCTTGTAACTAAATAGTAACATTTAATTTCCCATCAAAAACACAGGAGACAGTTGGGCGTGGTGGCTCACGCCTGTAATCCTAGCACTTTGGGAGGCCGAGGCGGGCGGATTGCTCAAGGTCAGGAGTTTGGAACCAGCCTGAGCGAGACCCCATCTCTACCAAAAATAGAAATAAATTAATTGACCAACTAAAATATATATATACAAAAAATTAGCCGGGCATGGTGGCGCATGCCTGTAGTCCCAGCTACTCGGGAGGCTGAGGCAGTAGGATCGCTGAGCCCCGGAGATTGAGGTTGCTGTGAGCCAGGCTGATGCCACGGCACTCACTCTAGCCTGGGCAACAAAGTGAGACTGTGTCTCAAAAAAAAAAAACAAAACAAAACAAAAAAAACCACAAAAAACACAGGAGACAGTTTTCTTTTTAGACATTTACTTGCTTGGCACTCTACAAACATTGCTTCATAAAATCTTGAAAGTTATAATGGGCATTGTCATCATCCACATTTTTCAGTAGAGAAAAAAGCAAGGAATCAACAACTAAACTGGATTAAAATAAAATCCAAAGTCTAAAGGAATATCTTATTTTACCAAATTTTGCTTTTCCTTTCTGAAAAATTTCACCTGAAAAATGTGTGAGTTTGAGGGAAGGAGTAAACAGGAATAAAAAGGTAAAGCTGGCTAGAGGAACTGATGTTACAATGTCATTTCATTATTTTATAAATAATAAATGTAACAATCCAGTAGAGTATGGTGTTTAGCCTCAATTTAACAAAAATTGACATCAAACTGAGCTGGGTGTCCTTTTCCACTGTGAACAATGACATAATACATAATAAAAAAATAAAATTAATACATGTATATCCTTAGTTTATATATTGATTGAATTATATAATGATTTAGATTATTAGAATACTTAATTATGTAATGTATTAAATACACTAAATGTATTTATGTATTAAATATATTTACATACACATGTAAATGTATTTACATTCTTAAATATGTAATATTTACATATTATATGTAATATATAATGCACATATACTAAATTTATTTTCACAGATATTAAATTCTCTCCATGTAAATTAAAGTGATTAGGATTTTTAATATCTCACTGAAAATAATAGACATGAGTGTGAAGATCATATAAAAATATACATAAAGTATTTCAAGTAGGAAAATGAATTCTCTATCAATTGAGAAGGAGTCATAAGAAAAAATAAAAGAGAGAAAATATTTACTGCAAGTCTAACCGCTATTCTTCTCAAACCTGCTCTGTGCACCCAGGAGGCTGAACATGTAGTGTACTACTTCCCATGCTCGCTTGTTGTCAGATTTCACTTGGGTTCAGCCAATGCGAAGCCCTAACAAGAGACAGGAGGGAGAGATACAAGTGAAGGGGATAATTATGTTCTTGGCTCTCTCCTCCTTCTGGGACTGCTAACATTGACTATGTCCCTTGACCAAAAGTCACAGATCCTGTGAGGCAGGCCTTTGCTCATAGCCCTCACTGTCTATGGATTTTGGTTATTTTTTTCTCTCTTCCCTATAGGATCAGTGGTGCTACCAATGCCCACCCGTTACTAACTCAGAGGTACTAGACTATCTATGTGGTTTCCCTATGTGATGCCCAAATCTTTATTTCATATTTCTCAAGTTACTATATTTGATTACATTAATAACATCATTTCTCTGCTGGGAACCTGAGTGCATACCTACAATATTTGCAAATTTAAGTACTTTGTTCGCTGGATCTTTTTCAAGAATTAGTTTAGATACTGATTTGATAAGGATTTACCATAGTATTTTTTTAAAATACCATTAAAACTATGTTAACCTATTATTTAATTAGGTAATATATTTGTTACTTTAATAACATTTGTATTCTTTGTGCATAGCATGCATATCAAAACATATTTGATATAAATTATAATAAAAGACACAAAAATTGGACCATTAGAACAGAACATTTTCTACAGGATATTTTAAAAGCATGAGTCAAATGCCTCAACATACCACTTTTGGAAATATATTCTAAAGAAGAAGCTTGGATGTTTGGTTAGATTTCACTACAAAGATATTCACTGTAACCATTCTTAAAAAGTGACTTCAATTGAAATCAATCTAAATGTCTAACTTTATAATTGCTAGTTATGGAATACTAATGAATAAAATCTATACATTTAAAATGACATTCAGTAACCCACATACATGTTCAAAATACATAAAACAGAAACAAAGCTATGCTGTTAAAGAAAAAAGAATGAGACTTTTTTCAAAGTGTGTTTTAATAAGAAAGTTATAATATTTAGGAAAACTAAAATATTAATATGCAGTATTTTCATTATAATAAAATAAAATTTCAATGGGCTGAAATTATAAATGCATTTAACATTTTCCTGTTGCTTATATATGCTATATGCACTAAACATGTATAATTTATATAACAAGAAAAAAAAACAGTAAGTTCAATTTTTAGAACCAAAATGACAAGTCACATTATAGAGGTGAGGAGATAAAGATGAGTTACACTTTTTCCTAATCTGATAAAAGAGAATGCAGGGGTTTATAGAGAGAGACTTTTCTTTCTCTGATCCTAGATCTAAGATATAAAAGAAATTTATTGCATAAATCTGGAAATAAGTGGCACTGAATACTGTATATATATTAAGATAAATCATTATTTTAGCTTTTTGAACTAAGTAGAAGTATTGTCTGATCACTTATTAACCACTGGGAAAGAAATTTTCAAATGATTGCTTACCATTGTAGTATTCCATAAAGACTTTTCACTGAAGCATTGAAAGCTATTATCTAAGATTAAGCAAATAGCATTCTACGGATCCTTATATGATGGAATTAGGATAATCTAAAGGATCTGGATAACTGGATTGGTGTTTGGAGATGATCATCATCAATCATACAGCTCAGTCTGTGGCAATTTCTATGCATATATTTAGTATTCATTGAAAGAAACATACACATTAGATGCCAGACATGAGAACAATGTAAATATTTTTAGAGTGCATGTTTCTGTCCTAGCCTGAAAAACATGTGTTAGGAGTCTGGAATATGAAAGCACCTCTTTTCTATTCTTGTCAAGCTCATGACATTCCAGCTACTGCCTTAACTTCCATAATATATTAATCAATATGAATAATAATGAGCAAATTTATATGAAAATATACTTCTAGCTTATAGATAGTTTTAAATACTCTTTTCAGAAATGTGTGTATAAATTTTCTAACTGTTGAAATGATTAAGTCAATTTATAGTTTTTGTTAACAATGTTTTTTTTATGTAGCTAGAGTGATAATAATATATATTCTTTTTAAAAGTAGTTTTATGGCAAATATGAATGAATTCAGATGTTTTGTTGAAGTTAAATCCTAAAAATATAAAAGAAAAAGGAAACTATAAAGTAAAATGTAATTAAAACATTTCAACTAAGAAAATTTACTCTATCTCAGATAATGTTGGAGAGTGGGATTGGCTAATTACAATAGAAAAACTACTAAGTATTATAAATAGTAATTTGGAGACATCAATACTATACAGGTGTGGCTTTAGGACGTTGAGATTAATCAATGACTTGGCATTTTCAGTGCTGCAAAAATTATAACTGTAAACATTTTGCTAGTGAATGGTAAATGAGTCTGAATAAATGATATGGTATCAAAACAGAATTGTTATTATGGATCATAATTGTTAATGTGTTTTATACTCAAGGTTGATATATAAATCAATTCACTCTATTATTTGATTTGGTAGTTTAAAAGGATAATTCATATTTCCCTTGAGATGTAATCTACCTCACTGGACTGATGATGTGACAACAAAGGTCTTCTGTAGAACTGAACTGCAATAATATAGAGATTATAAAAAATTATATATGTATATAACAATATTGGCTTTAAGAGTCTTCTTCAGCTTGCAACATTGATTTGCAGTTCTGTTGGGAATTGGCTGCCTTACTTAATAAAACAGTGTTGGCAATAGAATAACCACATATATCATCCACAGATTATTGATTTTTAATCAGTAAAATTCACTATAATATGTTGAACATAAAAATTATACAAATACAATTTTGTATGCTTGGATATCTTTCAGATTCTTTGGAACTTCACTTTAACCATGGAGTAAGATCATATAGATTCGGTATTCTGAAAAGTTTATATTTTTCTTTGCTTTCTGATTATCTTAAAATAATCTTGATTTCTATGAAGTGTTAGTATATCTGCTAAGTGAGAGTTTATTTCCTTTTGAGCTTCTATTTCCCTTTAAGCTTAATTTGTATTAATCAGCTTTGGGTGACCAAAATGCTCCCTCAAATTTAAAGCCTTGAACATTATTGCCTTATACTTACACCTGGCCTCATTAAACAAGACTAAAACAGCTGTTCTCAGATTCAGCTACACATTAAAATAAAGAGGAAAACTTTTTCAGTTCCTAATTACCAGCCCACAGCTAAGACTAATCCATGCTGTATCATTGGTCCTAGGACCCAGGTATCAGTATTTTTTACAATTCTGTAGGTAGAGCCAAGTTGAGGACCACTGCACAATATAGTAAATGCAACTTTTGTGTAAGCAAGTTAAAATAAACAAAAATGAGAAAAGAACATTGAATTGACACTGATCTTTGTTACATTTTATTGCCGAGCCAATAAGCTATGCTGCCCTTCTTTTTCCTTGGCCCCATCCTACAGACAAAGCCTGAGAGTTGTGGTAAAGATATTTTTAGCCATATTTATGGTAGTTTCCCACCTCACCTGAAGTCTGTATATAATACAAGAGAAATGTCCTCCTATTGCTTCACTAAACTATATTCAGTGAACCATTTAGGAGCTTTTATAATGCCTCACATTGTACCATGTGCAAGAACTTCACAGAGAAATTATACGCAGCTGCTCCTTTCTGAGAGTGCTCAGTATATTAGTGAGATCAGTTGGACAAAGGAAATTTCAATAAAATGTTGAAGTACTATGATAGAGTTGTGAACGAAATGATGTGGGAATACATAAACTTACATAGTGAACTTTATTTAGAGAAGTTAAGAAAGGTTTTTAGTAAGAGATGGCATTCAAATTGAACCTTATAGGAAGAGAAGTAAAATAAGAGAATTAGAAGAGGATTCTATGAAAACAATGTAACCAAAGTCACATTATCAGGTGTGATGTTGGTAGACAGTCAATGCTTAAAGAAAAGAGGTAGGTAAGAATAATGAGAGACATGAGCTGGGAGAAGTAGGTTTGGGTTAGATTATGCACACCCATAGACTAGGATTTTTAAACAATATGCTATGAAAAATTAGAAGTAAATTATATTACTCAGGTGTATTGAAATGGCAATGGCTACAAAGATAGAGACATGATAGATACATGCTAGATAAATTATGACGATAATATAAAGAAAATTGAGTAAAAATAAAGTTAGAAGACTTAGGACACTCTTAAATAGACCAAAGAAGAGATTATTAGGGTGAATTAAGATAGCAGGTATAAAATGAAAACAGCATGGTACTGGAACAAAAATAGGGAAATAGACCAATGGAACAAAATAGACAACCTAGATATAAAACTACCTACCTACAGCCAACTGATCTTTGACAAAACAAACAATAACATACACTGGGGGAAAGAAGCCCTATTCAATAAATGGTGCTGGGAAAATTGGATAGCCACATGCAGAAGAATAGAATAGGACCCCTATCTCAATACTTACAAAAATTATTATAATTCAAGACAGATAAAAGGTTTAAATGTATGTAATGAAACTCTAAGAGTTCTAGAGGAAAATGTAGGAAAAACTCTTCTAGATATTGACCAAGGCAAATAATTTATAAAGAAGACCTCAATGGCAATTGCAGCAATAACAAAAATAAATAAATGGGATTTGATTAAGGTAAAAAGCTTCTGCACAGCTAAGGAAATAATCAGCAGAGTAAATAGTCAACCTACAGAATGGGAGAAAATATTCATAAGCTATCCATCCCATAAAGAGCTATTAACTAGAATCTACAAAGAACTCAAGCAAATCAGCAAGAAACAAACAAACCCATTAAAAAGTAGCCAAAAGAATAGAAGATTTTCAAAAGAAGATAGCGAAATGGCCAATAAACATATGAAAAAATGGTCAACATCACTAATCATCGGGGAAATGCAAATTAAAATGACAATGAGATATCACCTTATTCCTGTTAGTATGGCTTTTATTAAAAAGTCCAAAAAACAATAGATGCTGGCATGGATACAGAGAGACAGGAATGCTTATACACTGTTGTTGTGACTGCAAATTAGTATAATATCTACAGAAAACAGTAGGAAGATTCCTCAAAGAACTAAAAGTAGAGCTATCATTTGATCCAGCAATCCCACTAGTGGGAATCTACCCAAAGGAAAAGAAGTCTTTATATCAAAAAGACACGTGCACTTAAACATTTATTGCAGCACAATTCACAATTGCTAAGATGTGGAAGCAACCCAAGTGCCCATCAAACCATGAGTGGATTAATAAAATGGGTATTATATCCCATGGAGTATTACTCAGCCATAAAAAGGATGAATTAATGCCTTTTGCAATAATTTGGATGGAACTGGAGACCATTTTCCTAAGTGAAGTATCTCAAGATTAGAGAATCAAACACCACATATACTCATTATGAAATCAGAACCAACTGATGAGCACATATGTGCATATGCACAGAAGGAAGTAAAATTCAGTGGAAATCAAGCAGGGGGCGGGGAGTGGGAGGGGAAAGACAGAAACCTATCTAATGAGTACAGTGAACACTATTTGGGTGATGGGCATACCTGTAGCCACGACTCAAGCATTACAAAAGTGATTCATGTAACCAAAAACATTTGTATCCCCTTAATATTTTGAAATAACCAAAGAATATATAATAAAAAAGAAAAAGAAAATTTTTCAGATAGTACTGAAAGGACTCATTGACCAACTGGATACAAGGCTGAGAGAGACAGAAGAAAATGCAACTGATGCTCCTTGAATGAAAGGCAGATGACAGACTGGAGAATTAGTTAGAAATAAACCTATGCGGACACATACACACACACAAACACACATATGTATGCATAAAGAGAAAGAATATTTAATATTGATTTAGAATTTATAATTTGAGTCATTTATAAGATACTTAAGTAAAAGTGCCTACTTGTCAAATGAAAACACCTGGGTCTGGATCTTCAAAGAATCATTAGGTTTGCAGCTAAAGATAGGAGAGTCTATGAGTGTAGAAGTAATAATGGATCACTTAGAGGGTGAAGACTAATAAGAGAGTAAAAATCATTACAAGCTGCACAGAAGAGAAGCAAGTAATTATAACCTGTGAAACAATATAGCTACTCTGAAATGTTTATGGAAGAAGGAAGATAGGAAGGAAGGAGGGAAGGAAGGAAGGAAAGAAGGAAGGAAGGAAGGAAGGAAGGAAGGAAGGAAGGAAGGAAGGAAGGAAGGAAGGAAGGAAGGAAGGAAGGAAGGAAGGAAGGAAGGAAGGAAGGAAGGGGAAAGGCAAGGAGAGGAAAGATAACCAGAAATGAATTACGCCTTGGGAGTCAAGGAAGAGTCCCCTTTCCTCCAACACATTGCCTGTCCTTCATTGACTAGTGAAAAATTAGATTATTTTTTACATGACTGTATTGCAAACCATGGATCTTCATAAATAATTGGAGAGATGGATGATAGATATTTACAACATTTGATGTTTCAGGAGAATCCTGGGACAGTATAGAAAAACTGCCCTCCAAACTGAGATAGAGCTGAGAGACCAAAGAATGACTCAGACAAGTCCAGCTTGGCGAGTTAGATAAGCTAGATATTAAAAGTTGGATATTAAAAGTTGCACCCATTGTTCAGACCTTTGTATCTCCCTTTATACCTATTGGAATCATATATTAAAGTAAAAGACATCATCTTTCATGCATAAAGACATTATCCTCAAATAGTTAAGCCAGATGTACAATGTCCATTACATGGTATATGCAAGAAAAATATATATCAAAAATCTAAAAAAAATTCCTTCATCATGCAATATATTTATTTAACAGCAAACATATGCTCAAGCATATATAGAAAATAAAAAATAATTCATGAAATAAACCAACACTTTATACTTTAAGTAATCTTGCTATTATTTTTTGTGTGTGTCCTGGATTTTTTTCCCTTTTATTTCATCATATTATGGGGGTACAAATATTGTTAGGGTTACATATATTGCCCCTGCCAGTTACGTATATTGCCCCCACCTGCCAGAGCTTCAAGCCTGTCCAACCCCTAGGTGGTGCACACTGCATCCATTATGTAAGTATACACCCTCCTCCTCCACCCCCTCCCACCTACCCTCCACCCAATAAAAGTGGTGTGTTTTTTTTGACATTTTGGTTACATTGTATATCTTAGTAATCTTGCTATTGTACACAGAGATTTCATGACTTGAATTGCTCTGAATAAAGCACTGCTCTGTAAAGGTAAGATTTAGAAAATAAGCACCCCATCATCCATTGTTATCTGCAATACAGAAGCAAGTGGGAATGGCTCTGTAGACAATATCTAAACTGTCATGATAAAGAGCAAAAAATTCAAACTATCCTTAAATAATAGGCAAAATAGAATATGTCTTTCAAACATTGTGCATTTTATACTGAAAACTTCTAGAGCTACCTCTCAGGTAATTATAATACCAAGAACAACAACAACAAAATTCCTAACTCAAATTTATCACTTGAAGATTTCGTGGCTGTTTGACAAGAGGAAGCTGAAAGCTCTAAAAGCTGGATGCCAGTCAAAATCAGGGACTCCCCTGAAGTGAGGGAAAAGCAGTTCGAATTTGTTTAACAAAACTGTGTTTTCAAACTAACTTTAATTTATGCAGGAGGGCCATTACACTTGTTCCTTTTTAAAGGAAACTTCTTAATTGGAACTAAATCATTCATTATTCACTGTGATACAGGTTTTATACCCTTAGGCCCCATGCGATTATTCACATGTTCAGCTGACAGAAAGGAGGAAAAGCTATTCTAATGACTTAGCTTGGCTTTGACTCACTGGTTTTATCTCACTTTAACTTCCAATCTCAGTTACAGAGAGTGTTAAAGCTGGGGGGAATAACATTTTGGTAGATGGTATCGGATAAGTACAAGTCATTTCAAGTTGTTGAAGCTTTCATTAAATACAGCAAGCTATTTCAAATTCTAAAGCTATTTAAATAAAGGGCTGAGACTTTTCTGTTGTATTTACTTAAGAGCTTAAAAGGTACTGTTGAGAATCCAACAGTCAACCTATTGAGTGGTATGATTAGACATTTATTTTGACAGTGCTCACTGCAAACTCAATTATGCCCCAGAGTCAAACTTGCATGTCATCAAAATGTCTAATGATCTGAGTGTTTATGGGGTAACAACAACCCACATACAGAACAATTGCCAGAATTCTGTCACTGTGACATCTACAGGGAACACTTGGGTGGTTATCTAATGTACCTAAATTCTGTGTGGAATTTTAGCTAAAAAAAAGCGAAATTATACCTGAGTACCTCATGCAAGTTAAGAGAAGATAATCTTGAATAATAAAATATGTATTTGTAAAATCAAAGAATATCAGTGCTGGAAAGAATATTTAAGATCATTTAAATCAGGTTTTGCATTTTTCTAAATTTGGAAAAGAAACTGAGATTGAACAGCTAATAAAAAAAAGCTGATCCATGACATTGGTCTGGACAATGATTTCATAGATATGAAAAGAAAAACACATGCAACAAAAGTAAAAATAGACACAGGGATTACATCAAACTAAAAAGTTTCTATACAGAGAAGAAAACAAGAGTGAAGAGACCACCCACAGACTAGGAGGAAATATTTGCAAATGATGCATTTGATAAGGGGCTAATATCCAAACTATATTAATATAAGGAACTCAACTCAATAACAAGAAAACTAACCCTATTCAAAAATGAGCAAAGGTCCTGGATAGATATTTCTCCAAAGTAGACATGCAAATGGCCAATACAGATATGAAAAGGTGTTTAATGTTACTAACCATCAAATACATACAAATTAAAGATACAATGACATATCACCTCACAACTGTTAGAATGGCTATTATCAAAAGTATGAAAGAGAACAAGTGTTGGTGAGGATTTGGAGAGAAGAAAACACTGGTACACTGTTGGTGGGAATGTGAATTAGTACACCCATTTTGGAAAACAGTATGGAGGTTTCCAAAGTACTGAAAGGTAGAATTACCATATGATCCAGCAATCACACTTCTAGGTATATATACAGAAGAAACTGAAATCAGAATATTGAAAAGGTATCTGCATTCCCATGTTCATTGCAGCATTATTTATAATAGCCATGATATGGAAATTACCTAAGTGCCTATCAAGCAATGAATGGTTTCAAAAAATGGTGTTGATACACAATAGAATATTATTCAGCCTTTAATAAGAAGGAAATTCTATTATGTGTGACAACATGGTTCAATCTAGAGTATATTATGCTAAGTGAAATAAGCCAGACACAGAAAGACAAATACCTCATGATCTCACTTATATGTGGAATCTAGAAAAAGTCAAACTCATAGAAATAGAGAGTAAAATGGTGGTTACCAGAGGCTGGGATAGGAGGGGTAGATAGAAAACAGGGGAGGTATTAGTCAAAGAGTACAAAGTTCATTTAGGAGAAATAAGTTCTAGAGATCTATTGTACCACATGGTAATTATAGTTAATAATAATGTATTACATATTTCAAAATTACTAAATACATTTTTCTATTTTTGAGACAGAGTCTCACTCTGTCACCCTGGGTAGAGGGCAGTGGCATCATCATAGCTCACTGCAAGCTCAAACCCCTGGGCTCAAGCAATTCTCCTGCCTCAGCCTCTCAAGAAGCTAGGACTACAGGCACGTGCCACCACACCCAGCTAGTTTTTTTTTTTTTTCTATTTTTTGTGAGGGGGAAGTGAGCTCTTGCTCTTGCTCATGCTGGTCTCAAACTCCTGACCTCAAGCAATCCTCCAGCATCGGCCTCCCAGAGTGCTAGGATTATATGAGTGAACTGCAAGGCCTGGAGCTAAAAAGAGTCAATTTTAAATATTCTCATCACACAGTAATGATAAATATGTGAGGAGATGGATGTGTTAATTAGCCTGATTTAAATATTCCACAATGTATACGTGCGTCATAACATCACATTTTGCCTTAAATATATACAATTATTATTTTCAATTAGAAATACTTTTTTGGCCATGTGCGGTGGCTCATGCCTGTAATCCTAACTCTCTGGGAGGCTGAGGTTTGAGCTCAGGAGTACCAAACTAGCTTGAGCAAGAGCAAGACCCTGTCTCTACTACAAATAGAAAGAAATTAGCTGGACAACTAAAAGTATATGGAAAAAATTAGCCAGGCATGGTGGCACATGCCTGTAGTCGCAGCTACTCTGGAGGCTGAGGCAGAAGGATGGCTTGAGCCCAGGAGTTTGAGGTTGCTGTGAGCTAGGCTGATGCCATGGCACTCTAGCCTGGGCAACAGAGTGAGGCTCTGTCTCAAAAAAAAAAAAATTATAAATTTTTTAAAGATGGAATTGAGCCTAGAATCTAACACTCTGAAATCAGATTTTTAATTTTCTTTCTATCATGTCAAGATGTTTTCTGGAAATTAAAATTTAATGATATATCCAAAAGAAAACATCATAAAAAACAAGAATTTGAGGGACTTCTGAATATAATCCTATATTTTAATTCAGTTGTATAACATCTTATTAGAAGATGAAACCCCAGATACTCTAAGAAATTTCTTAAAATTCTCATAATACTGAACTTCCATGACTAAGCTAAAACCCTCAAACTATAGGGTTTGATTGAAAATGAATGATATCCATACATAGGTTTTTATTGAAATTATGGAACCAAAAATCTATCAAACTAGCAAAATATAAGTATACCTTTTAGACTCTATTATGTAGAATGGCAGAATGGTGGCAATGCCAAAAATATTTTTTAAAAAGTCAGAAATCTTGAGGTCTAAGTCCAGCTCTACTAATCTTTGTCTTTGTAACCTAGTGTAATTCACATAAACTCTTTGAGCATTGCTTTTAATGTCATGATTTCCAAATGATTTCATAAAATTCAAATATTCACACTTTATACATTGAAACAATGTATAAATTTCATTGTTAATGAGCTATGGAATAATGCTCTCAAGCTACACCTTTAGGAAACTGCCCTCTTGTTGGAAAACTCTCCAATACACATTCACTCCCAAGTTCTCCATCAGGATTCTCCTGAAATTCTCACACTGTGTTGAGCCAGTAATCCATGAACAGTTTTTCCTCATGTGTCCTAACCTCTTTCTCCTTATCTTCAATCTCAAGGCCCAAGTAAAGACTGCTATTGGCTCAATTATCCAAATCCTTTGAAGGAAACTGGTGACACTATAGCCTATTTTTGGCTAGCACCTTGGGATCCAGTGTTCCTAAGTAGCTGTGAATATTCTCATCAGGTTATATGGACTTCATAGAGGCAGTACCAACAAAAAGCCTAATTGGGATATGTTATATACTACTTTTATACTTTACACTGTATCCCCCATCTTATAATATGTGAATAAATTATTTACTTCCAGACCTTCAACCTTCAAATAGGTACACTCTATATTAAACAATACCCCTCCCCCCTTCCATTCAAAGGATTTGGGGAAAACCAAGAAGTAATGCACCGGAGACACATAAAAATGATTATTTTTGATAATAGTGACAATGATCTTTACTTCTCCTTCTGCTTTTCTGAACTTGCAGATATTCAACCAACTAAGTATCTTGAATGAATCTGTAGAACTTTATCTACTAAGTCCCGAGTACTATTCTTTCCCACTCTTTAAAAAGTCTTACCAGGTAGCTCAAAGCAGAATATAAAAGACTAAAATCATTCACAGGACAAATGTTGATGCAAGTTGCAATTATTGGACACATTTTCAGCCCTTTTTTGACATAAATGGCATGTAATCAGGGCATATTATATATTTCATCCAATAGGAAAAGCAACTAAGAGATAATTTTTTAATTTAATGAAGTTTTATTTAATTTTGAAATGTCAGATATGTATCATTTAACTGTCAGGAAGTATAAATAGTAAACTCAGTCTTTGAGCAGGCACCTAAAATAAGGATATTTATTTTTCTAAGCTCATATCTAAAATGGAGACCAGCAGACAGAGGGAGCCATTCTTTTTAGAGACTGTAATAAATTCAAGCATATTCATTAGTTTTACAGCAGCTCTTCTGGTTTCATAGAGAAACATAAATAAATCTATTTTATTAGAAAGAAAACCAAATAGCTATCTAGGTACTTGATGAGAAGGAATCTGTTCCACTGTTTTAAGTGCATGAGTGATAAAGCAAGAAATATTTTTTTAGACAGCTTCATTCTAATAGTATCTTCTATAACTGAAATGACTTACAGTAAAGTAATTCAAAATACTCTTTCTTCTGAGTGTAATTTGCACATAAATTTTATAAAGCACATTACTATGATATGAATTTAAATCACCTTTGAAGGAAGAATATTTTCTACTGATGTTAAAAGTTTGATAAAATATAGTTTGTTAAATTGATTTGGTCACCATTTGTGTATGGTCAACCTCAAACTATAGGTGTTTAAATGAACCAAGTGCTTGGTTTATTACTAAGCACTAACAACCATTCTAGGAAAATTCTATAGCTTTTTGTCAAATTTGATTTAACTGGTATAGTAGTCATATTAATAAATTAATAAAACAACCAAGGTTATCTTGATAGGTGGTAACATTTGCCCTTTAATACCACCTGATTAAAATATGCAAGATGTCCTATTAATATATGAATAACAGAAAATTTTTCATTTCAAAGTAACATAAAATAAATTTCCTCTTACAGGAAGCCCTCAGCATTAACTTAGAGCTGCATTTTAATATTATAATTTGAAGGGTTCAATAAATGGTCATTACATAATTAATTATTTGAAAAATTATAAAAAATAAGATCCCTGTCTATATCTACTAATATAATTAGCTCAGCTGGAAAAACAACTGTAAAACTCAGCTGTAAAACAACACCTAAAAATAAAAGACATAATGTGAATATTCAAATGTAGTGGGATGACTTTTTATTAAAATAATTAAGGGTAGTAACTATAATCAGAAAGATTAATGATTTGACATAGACATTTAAAGAATAAACATTTACATGTGTTAAACCATCAAAACTTGAATCTGCCAAATTGTGAAAAATATTCATAAACAATAAAAATCAGTCACTCATGAGAAAAACAGCAAAATGACATGAAATAATTTCAGAAATGGAAGTATATTAATGAAAAATAATCATATTTTAACACTAATCTCACCTTTAAAAAACACAAAACAGTAATAACATGGGAGAATGTATTACTGCAATAAAATGGGAAAATGTGTATTATATAATAGCTTGCTCCCTTCATTGTATACTTTGACCTAATAATTTCTACTCCTAGAAATTTATAGTAAGAGAATAATTGAGGATGTACACAAAGATATATAAACATACCTCTGGAAGCAATATTTATAATACTATAAAATAGATGCTACATTAAGGCAAGGATGCCAAGATTAAGGTGAAGTCACCTATGAAACTGTAATCTGGAGTTACCACGTTATACCGAAATGAAATAATTTCTTTGCTATAGCCCACCATTACCATGCAGCAAAGGTGCTCTATTGTATCTGAATCTTCCACAGTTTCAAAATAAAGCAGGAAATCCAGTTTTTAAGATAAAAAATATCCAAATTACAAGTATTGACAATAAGAAAGCAATTTTTAAACAATTGTGCACACTAGCAAAATATATCTGTGGATCTAATTCAGCTTAATACCAGGTAGTAACATTAGATACAATGAAACTGCATACTATTGTTAAAACCACTGCCTGGTAAAAAAATATATATATATATATATTGGCATAAAACTGTTGCTAGTAAATTTATAAATGACAAAAGTACTTTATCTTATTTAAATAAAAAGAAGCTAAGTGAAGAAGTACAGACAACTAACATTTGGCAGAGATACCTTTTAATGGTAGAATTAATGACATAGTTATTTGTTATTTCTTAAAGAACATTTTCATTATGCTGTGTTTTGCTGAAATGAGAAAAAAAAAAGATACCCTTCTTTGTGCTATAAAGATTTGTACTAAGAAGTGAGGTATGTTCTAGCAAAATCTCACCAATGAGTTAGCTTGGTGGGCAGCAAGGAAATTGTTAGCAGAGTCTAGGAAAAGGGTGACTTGTGATATTTGGCAGTGATACATTGGTAACATTGTGAGTTCGAGGTGACCTGGACATCATCAGTCGTGTGCCTAATGAAGTCTTTGTCTTAGTAAATGTAGATTCGAACACTAAATATTAGTATTGTATGATAGTTTTTCTTTTCAGTGAATGTGATGGTTAGGTGTCAACTTGAGTGGCCTAAGGGATTTCCAGATAGTTGGTAAAACATGTTAAAGTAAATTATAATGATGACCAAGCCTGAAGAATCTCTGAGCAGAAAAAGCCAGTCAAGTGTCCTCAGTGACCTCAACCTCACTTGCTTTGCAAACATAAGCAAAACTTAACTTGAGGTATTTCAGGTAAATGCCTACCTTAAAATAACAACAAACAAACAAACAAATAAACAAAACAGAACTTAAGTTCAACCAATCAGAAGTAGCCAACAAACTTATAATTGTGTAATAAGGGACTTTTGAATCACGTAGACTGGATAAGGCCACCCACAGTAGAACTGTAACCAATCAAATATTTTCTTTGGTTTCCCTGTTTATATTCTAAAAGCTCCATTCCCTTGGTGGAGGTCCTGAACCACTTCTGGTTTGGAGCTGCCCAATTAGTGAATATTTTGCACAAATAAATTCTTTAAAATTTTATTGGGCTTCCATTTACCTTTCTAACAAATGCTATTTCTGGGTGTGTCTTTGAGAATGTTTCCAGAAGAGATTAGCATTTCAATCAGTAAACTGAGTTTAAAAACAAACAAAAACAAAAAACAAAAAAAAAATGCCTTTATTAATGTGGGCAGGCATCATCCAATCCATTGAGGACCAAAATAGACCAAAAAGGGGAAGAAAAGGTGAATTCACTTTTTCCTGGAGCTAGAAATCCATCTTCTCCTGCCCTTGAGCAATGGAGTTCCTGGTTCTTGGTCATTTAGACTAAGACATCCACTCACACACAATACTCCTTCTATTTCCTGGCCTTTGTCCTTGGACTAAATTACACCATAGGATTTCTGGGTTTCCAGCTTGTAGCTTGCACATCATTGGGAATACTTGTCTCTATAATTTTGTTAGCTAACTCCAATCACAAATTTCCTCTTATATTTCTACATATAACCCTATCAGTTCTGTTTCTTAAGAGAACCCTGACTGATACAGTGAGTTATTACAAGGAAGAGATGAGCTTGGAAATAAATTATCAATTTGCAAGCAGGAATGAAATGGAATATATTTCACAAAGATCAGAGTTTCATTCTTTTTCTTTCAAAACCAGGATGTTTGCTATAGTTTGCCTTCTTTTGTTTTACATTATACATTGAGCATGTGGTAGAGCAGATGGATTTTATTTACAAGGTCTAGATCAAGAGAGTATAATGAGATCCCTTATAAAGACTTAGCATTACCGAATACTCGTATTAATGACACTTTCTTGGCCAGATGCAGTGGCTCATGCCTGTAATCCTACCACTTTCAGAGGCAAGGTGGGAGGATCACTTGAGGTCAGGAGTTCAAGACCAGCTTTACTAACATAGCAAGAACCCATCTCTACAAAAAATAGACAAATTAGCCTAGTGTGATGGTGTGTACTTGTAGTCCCAGATTCTCAGGAGGCTGAGGCAGGAGGATCGCTTGAGCCCAGGAATTTGCGGTTGCAGTGAGCTATGATGATGCCACTGCACTCTAGCCTGGGCAACAGAGTGAAACTCAGTCTCAAAAAAAATTATTTTTTTATAAAAATTTATAATTTTCACTATGATAACCATAAGCAATAAAAGTCTCTAAAATAAATAATAAACTTGTGAGTTCATGAAAGCTCAATATTTTGCTCATATTTTTGCTGTCAAAAAACTACACAAAAGAAAATGAATAGTTTAGTAGATCAATGAGTATCAGCAGAATTATATCATCAAAAATTCTACTGGACTTGAACGTAATATCTAACATAACCAGATAATTCCATGGCAGGGCAATTTACTGCATTTACATTCTTTTTCTAACAATTAGTGCACATATATCCAGAGACACAGTATTGATTCCATATTGTTTTAGAGTGAAATCACCTAATAACTTCTCTAGCGCTCTTTCTTTTAATACTTATCCTCCTAATTATCTGTCTGATAACCATCATTTAAATTGAGCAAACTGATTACACTGCATCCTTCAATTCAGAGTGTCATTGGATAAGACACTTTGGCTGCAGTTGTAAGGCTGAAGACTTAACCTCACAGACAAATCTGTCTTTCATAGTAATCAGCTTTTAGAACTGAACACAATTCCAAGACTTTATTTTCCATCTAAACTTTTCAGTTAATTTTACTCTTAACTTTTAATTGATGCTACTGAATAGTAGAGGAACCTGAAGGACACTGCTTTGTTCTAAAAAACGAAGAAAGTAAGACATGTAATTCGTAGAAATGTAATTCTAATAAGATCAGGATAAAATATAGAATCTTTATCAAAATAAATACAGTTAGTTCTAATAACTGTGTTTTCATTTCAAAAACTTTTTCAATAAATAAGTGATGTAGAGTAAATCCAGAAGAACTCCCAGATTTCTCATTATATTACTATTTTTCATTTGTTTTACTTGTAGATGTTCAAAGCCAAAGAAATACTGAACACAAGTAAAACTTCCTTCCTTTTGTTTCTATGTTGTTTTGTTTTGTTTTCATTTTCAATTAAATTAGTCATTCATTAGGAAAATTTACTTGGGTAAGACTTGTTCAGTTATCCTCTCATAGGATTTAAGGCAGGTGCTATTTGTTGTAGATTTTTTTGTCTGTAAATCTATTAATGCTGGAAAACTGAGCATCCCTAGGAGCGTAGTAATAAAAAAATAAATTAACAATTTCAACTGCGTTTTTACACACACAAAAATAAATATAGTTTCCCTTTCAAGATCATGACAAACACTTTGATTACATAAGAAGGTATTTGTATGCACATCAAACTACCGTGAAGTCATAGCTGATTTCTATACATTTTTACTACTCTTCCTTTAAATACTTGTTAAAAATGTTTGCCTTTAAAGGCCTGAACTATGTGTCAAACACTGCCATAAGCATGTTACTTGAATTATATCATTAAAGTCTTGCAATACTCATGGGGTACCAGCAGTGAGAAAATTGAAGCACAGAAGCTTTAAGAAAAATGCCCAATTTTAAAGCAACTTAATATTAGGGCCTGGAACAACATTGACCTTGTACCATTAACCAGTGTTATGTACCAACTTCAGAAGCCCTAGGAGGAGATCAACCCATCAGAACCCAGAAAATTAGAAAATTGTTAGCCCTACAATATTCCAATCTGGTTGAACACATGTGAAGAGAATATATCTAAGCATGATGACAAAAGAATCAGGAAGAACTTCTTACATACTTTGAAAAACAGAGAGGAACTCAATGGAGTTTGAAATTAAGTTAAAAATTAAATATGTATGTGTACAAACAATAAAAGCACGATTGTAAATGTATTCTGTCATCACTGTGCAGGTAGGCACCCATTATTTATGTTGCTGTATCAAACCTAGTATTCCTTGTGACTTTAAATACTAAAAATAGCAATTTCTTTCTTTAAGAAAAAAAATAGCACCAATGAGTCATACAATTAGTGTGTAAGAATGTAAAACATAAACTTACAAGATAAGGCAATTTTTTTTCAACATAATACATGTGAAAACTACATCCAAATAGAAAAATCTCTACAACAGAATTGGTTCTGGCAATAAACAATCATATTGCTTACCTTGACTTTAGTAAGGTCAAGCAAAAGTCTTAAAATTATGGCCGATGTTAATTATTTAAAATATCATCAAGAGTCTTTAGAGTGTAGGAATCAAGAACACAGTATCTGGGCCCTTGATTTGAATCCACACTCCATCTCTTTATAACTGGGTAACTTTGCAGTTTTTAACTTTTCTAAACATATATTTCTTAGCTAGCTAGAAGCTGGGAAAATAATAGGATTTTATAAAGTCACAAGAATTAAAGGAGTCAATAAATATGATATACTTAAAGTAATAACTGGGATAAAATAATTACCACATGATTATTATTATTGTGCTTGCCTATATTATCTAAATTTTCTATTCTCAGCATATAGTTATTTTATTATAATAAAAATATTACATTTATTTAAAATTTCTAATTTTTTTGATTACTTGCTATGTAGAAAAATAAAGCTTTCAGATGAAAAATAGTATCTAATATAGAAGTCACATAGTATCATATACTGGAATGCTATCACTTTTTAATTGTTTTAAAGCTCATCACAGTAAGTCTGCATTGCCTAACTTTCATTAATTAAATTTTTGCCTGGAGCAGTTAGTCTTCTTTTCTAAGATTTAATTCCTAAACCTATTATCTTTTTTTTTTCCCATTTGGAGATAGGTAGGGATACTATTACTTGCTTCCTCTATTTTTAATAACCAATATGCCCCTACCTGTATCCACAATTAATAATACAGACTCATTGTGATTTATCACCAAATTTAACCTATTATTCTTGGAAGTAGGATGTTTACAAATGGGTTTGTTATTCCTTAATACATGTCAAATGTCATCAGTATCTCATGGTCCAGATGTTTCTAAATACCAATAGGAAATCATTCCTAGAGCTAAATACACACAATATATTTCACACTGTGAATTACTGTGGGAAGATTGGAAATTATGGGCATTCTTTAAAAATTACTTTAATTGGTTTTCTGTGTTGTGACTATTTGCATAAAGTTATAATTTTTATATCTCTGGTTACAAAAACATAGGATCAAATTATATTTGCTAACATCCCTACAAAGTGGTTAGTACATGTATAAAATCACATGTACAAAAGAATTTAAATTCTTTCATCTTTTCTTTTATAAATAATAATTGTAATAATAATAATTATTATAATAATATAAATAATAATAATTTGAATAGCATTTGAATTACATGTTTACTTTAGTGAAGAATAAGATGTGGAATATTATGAGTTTTTAATTTTTGCCTACTTGATTGTTAATTGACCTTTTGAAAATGTTCTTATTAAAGAAATTCAGGTATAGTCCACAGGTGGTATAATAATATCTTAGTTATTCAGAAAGGCTGATCCTCGGCAAAAATGGAGAAAAGACATTGGAGTGAAAAATGATAGACTTAGCAATTACAATAAATAGTTTAATCTCGAGGAAAATTCTAATATATCTATATGCACATATATAGATATATATCTATATGATTTTCTTCTTATTAAAGTATGCATTAAAACAATATGAGAAAATAATGTAGAAAGTCTTTTTTTTACATTATTCATAGTGAAATATCTTAAGTCAAAACTGATAGTCATACTTTCTTTCTCTTCCTTGCTTCACTCCTGAAAGAAATTTAACACTGAAAAAAATATGAGGACTTAAGTGAGTAGTTCACAAATAAGAATTGTAGGAAAGCAAGAAAACATCTAAAGTCACATAAATCATTGTAAGTGGCTTATTCATCTTTAAAACATAGGCCAATATTTCTATTTTACCCTATTTTTTGCAGCTGTAGGATGTAGTCCAGAAATATCTCAGTGTAAGAATATTTTTATTTAAGTTGTAAGATATTTTATTTAAATTATGTGGTTGACCAGCCACAGGCATGTTGCTGTAAACTAACCAAGGAGAGGTAATTCTTAGAAGACTAGTATGTACTAGTTTTAAGAATTAAAGAAAAAATAATTCACTTTTCACCAGAAACCAAACTTTTACTTAGCATACTCTAAAACAATTTCTCAAGTTGTCTGGCAAAAGAGGAACCTTGAGAAACAGGTAGGCAAATATTCTTTTCTTCGACTCCTAAAAAAAACATGGACTGGCCCCAGGCACCAACCGACCGCAATTTCTCCTGCCTTTTGGATTTGCTGTCTGTAAGATAGATCTGTCTTGTAGTCTGACCCCACTGAAATCTTGGCATACCAAGACAGAGTATCTAACATGTGGATCACCTTTATGATGTATCATTAGTCCCTGGACTACCTCTTGTTCTCTAGATTTTTACATCTTAATGTCCAATTCTCATTGCTCACATCTGAGTTTCTACACAAGTTCTTGTTTATTGTTCATAACTGAAGACTTTGAATAGGCTCTGGCACTCCAGACATGGGATATCAAATTGGCAGACCTTGATTAGGTCATAGAATTGGTCTTTACATTCAAGTAGCTGTGGTTTGTGAGACTTAAGTTGCAGTATTTTTTGTCTAAGGACCTGACAATTTTCACAGTAGACATGTGTTAAAATTTGTCGTCTTCCTCTTTTAAAGCACAAAGCAATCCTGAATTCATTAAATCACTGTTAGTGTGAATGAAGTTTTTTGTTTTGTTTTGTTTTGTTTTAGGTAGCAAGGATGAGTACAATGTAAATGTAAATGGAGTAAGCAGAAGAGGAGCTATTCTGATTTTATGAACATAGGACAAAGAATATATGTATAACATTATAGTTGATGAAAAAACATGTATTTCTGATGTATGTGAAATCACCTTAAGAGATGATATCTTCTATAGATATATGCGATTGATATGAGAGCACAGAGGGAGGAGGGGAAAAATATAGAAGTAGTGGCTGCTAGGTCCTCTTGGACAGAGATTGGAGAATTATTTCTTCAAAAGCAGTCTTTGGTAATAATGGGCACTCAAGCCTTCTAAGAGATACCTATTGGGTTGGGGGGAAAAAACTGTCAGACAACTTATCATTAGAGAAAATTCCAGTGTGTCCATTAGTATAAATGTAGATGAAGATGGTTCAAGGGTAGACTTATTCAAAATATAATGCATCACAATAGTGCCACCATGTGGACTCCTTTTTCAACCCATGGAGAGAGGGGTTATATGACAGAAAAAGGAGTTTCTAGAACTCCAAAACAAAATTCTTGATATCTTTATACATAGAAATGGATTGTGTTTGCTACCAGTTATGCAATTATTTTACACAGAAGTCCTTGAACTATGGCAGAAATTTTGGATGCTATGGCACTATGTTTTAATCTTAAAATATCAATTGTAACATCTGTGATTTGGGGCTAATATTAAGCAAACACATACCTCTTAAAGATTATTTTGCTAGGATTAAACTTATTTCATTATTTTCTTCCAACTTCTTAGGGTGTTACCAACCAAATATCTAAAGGGATTGCTGGAGCTTCAACAAAAAACAGAAACAAAACTAAAAAATATGTTTACAATTCACATTAATCTGTGTCATGTATTATCAGAGAAGACATATTCTCTTAATGTATGCAAGCTGCATTTTTATTTTATTTTAATATACACATAGTTTAAAATAGAAGCCAGCCAACACTTTGATATAGCATAAGACAACCTGGGAAAAGCTAAGTGACTAGAGTGATTGTTTTTAAAGAAAATAAGCAAATACAATATTCTTTTTGTCTATCAGTATGTGATGCTGTACTGATATGTACAAACTTTTTAAGTAATAGGAAATGCTAAATACTTACTTACAATTGCAATAACATATTCTGTATAAGTAGAATTATATAAGAAAATAGTACAAAAGAAAGAATTTAAACTTGGATACCACAATGCCATGAATACCACACAGATTGAAGAAGTTGTGAATGAGCAACCTCATTTGGTTAGAAAAAGTAGGGAAAATTAAGAATTTCATGGATATGTCACTTTCACAAAAAGGCCCAACAAAATGACCAAGCTCATCATTGGGTTCAGAATTTCATCAATCATTTCCTTCACTTTTATGTTACCTTTGTGAAGTTTTATTAATAGAAATGAAGAGATTTACTAGAAAAAATGGTTATAGGGATTGTTAAATTTACTTTCTCTTTGTATAATTTCGTGGAAACTACCTGAATTGCTTTGCATTTAGTAGGAAAAAATGATAAATATTTAAATGTATGAAATAAAAAAGGTAGCACTTAAAAAATTGTTCTCCTTTCAGTGAAAAAAGTGATAATCAAAATGTTTGGCTAAAGCTATCATCTAAGCAAACCCATCAGTACACTTATTTATTTATTTATTTTTACATTAAGATCTCAATATTGGTGAAGCATTTCCACCATCTCAGTATTAGTGCTTCCTGGTTTTAATCTCAAACTGTCACCATCCAAGTCTGCAAATACAAAAATGACAGTATTTGAGAATAGCCATCTTCTAACAGGACAGATATGACAATAATAGCATTGATACAATACAACAAAGAAAATACAGGAAGATAAATACTAGGGGAAGTTTGCAAATTAGCTGCTAGTATGACATCCTACCTCACAAAAGCAAATCTATTAACACTAAGCCTGTAATTTTCATAAGATAATTCTTGAACTAGGAGAATTGGAATCATCCACGGTATCAAAGCTCCAGTTAATTGGACCCTCCTGAACCCGTATCTTGTGCGTTGGGAGTTGTAAATCTCAATTGTTATGCATCTTCAGACACTAAAATTTGAGAAAACTCTTCTAGTCCCTAATACTAAAGAGTTTATTTGAAAGTCATTAACTACAAATGAGTGCTGTTTATTTTCTTGAGATTCTCAAGTTTTTCAAAGCAAAGGATTTACCAAGCAAAGAATCTGCACTTTGAGATAAACCTGTTCATGCAGATCTAAGATAAAGTTGATGCTGCTGAAGATAATCCATTTTCTACACACAGACACAAACACACCCCTCTCAGATTTTTACTTTATTTCCTTGTCTTCTACAGTGCTCTAATTCTCCTTAAGTACAGTCCATGTTTCTAGTATAACTACCTCACCACTTCCATCATAGTCTAGTGTCCTATCCTCTCCTTGTCCCTCCACACATCTGGCTCAGCTGGAGGCCTGGGCAAATCCCATATCTACCCCACAAATGCATAAAATATACTGTCAGGGGACTAATGTATTCCGATTTAGGATAATCCCAACTCTGAGCTGCCCTGTGAGGAAGAACAACATGAGTAAAAAGGCCTATTACACAGAGGCAGATTTAGATCCATATTGGAAGCTATAAGTCTGTAGGACCAAGAGAGAAAGGAAGAAGAGAAGAAGGATGGACCAGCAGTCCAAGTTTCAGATTCCACTAGTTGCAGTTCATGTAAAGGGTTCCTCACAGAGGAGAAACGGCAATGTTTAATGAGGCCAGACCTTGGACCTTATCTCCCTCTGTTTTACAGGACATTCTGGAATCTATAGCACACATATGTGAAAAAGTGGTTAAATCCATCCAATATTATTCTATTCCCACAAATGAGATTGGAAATGAAATGTAACAGCAGTCTCTCTATGGAGCCGAGTACTGCAAGCTTAGAATACTAACTGGTTCATTTATTTTACTGATTACCATATGTAGATATGAAATTCTAGGCAATGATTTTCAATAAACCAACCTTTTAAGGTTAACTTGCCTTTCTGTTTTAATCTGTGAATCCATATTCTTACCTCCTAAGTTTTAATATTGATTTTTAGAATTTCCCCACGGTTCAAAAAATTGTTTGCTAAAATATCAAGGGCTGTTTTTTTAATGATCTCATGCAATTCCTTTTATTAGTTTATGTGCAAGAGTAGGGATCAATTACATACACTGTATACAAAATCTTACTATGCTGAATTGCACCCAAGACATTAGTTCACTCTTACTTGAAATTACCTCTCAACTAAGAAGCATCAGATATTTAAATAAAAACTTCAGGCAAGCCTGGAAAAAGAAGTCTTTTATCATCCCTGGGCATTGTAAAAGTGTTCCATTCTTTCCACAGTCCCAGTGCTTTGCTAATTAGCAGCACAGGGAAAGGAAAAAGAAAGAAAAAGAGAGAGCGAGCAAGGAAGGGAAGGGAAGGAAAAAGGAAGGAAGGAAGGAAGGAAAAGAAGGAACGAAGAAAGGGAGGGAAGAAAAGAACAAGAAGGAAAGAAGGTAGGAAGGTAGGAAGGCAAGAAATAGAGAGAGGGAGAAGGAGAGGGAGAGAGAGAGAAACTATAATGTATTTAAAACAGAATGGGGAGACCACCCCTCCCGTTTACATAAAATGGAACAAGCCAAGTCGCCATTCACTATATCTGGACATTAAGAAAACTTGCATGGAGAAAACTTTTGGGCGAAAATGAAGGTGATTTCCGAGATGCTATTGCAGTTGTATGTGACACTGACATTTATTTCCCATAATTCTTGCCCACAGGAAACACAACCTTTAAGAAACTGAATAAAATCAAGTTGGACATTCTCAAAATCTGCATGGTATCAACTTCCCTGAGAAGCTCACATTCCCTAACACGACCATATAGCTAAGGAGCAAGGCATTCAGGCAATGAGCTGTGAAAGGTAGTCCACCTTGTCGGTGCCATGGATTTAGCTATTTCTGAGCCTGAATCCGAAAAGGGGGTGGGGGGGAGGGTGCGATGACAAATGAGGGTGAAAAGAACGTCAGGGCTCCATGAAACCAGACACCCTTCTGGAATCTGAGCTGAGAATCAGGATCCCACCCCCTTGCCTACCTCCAGGCTCCAGTAAGCATCCGCTGGCGTCCTCCCCTCTGCTCCTTCCGCAGCTGCGGACGCAGGGATCCCAAGCAGCCGGGGAGCTTGGGTCCCGCAGAGCGCTCCTGCCAAGCGCTTCTCTCTTGACTAGTTACCAATTGAGAAAAAGGGACAGAGACGCGCAACAAGGATGGTGATTAAAATCCAGTGTTCAGGCACCAGCGTCCCGGAAGGTTCCGGCTCCTCTTCTGCGCCCTTACCCAGCTCTTTCGCCCGGCAAAGGGTCACCCAGGAAGCCCCCAGCAGCAGCTCCTTCCCTTTTGCTCCTCTCGATCGCGCCAATCTCGGCTGCCGCTGCCACACTGCGCGCCCGCTTTCCACTCACCGCACAGCGAGAAGGCCTGGCGGAGACAGCGCGGGGGGAGGAGGAGGGATTAAAAGGATAGATTTTTTTCGGGTAAGGGAGAAAAACTTTGATGTTGTAACCACACACACAGGACTGAGAAGAAACCAAAACAAGTTAAGGTTCAGGGGCAGGGAGGACGTTTTCACCAGCTCTGAGAAAAATCACCCCCTACCAAAATCAGAGAGAGGAAGCTCCCTGCTCCTTGAGAGATCCCCGAGCGCACCTCGCAATTTCTAATCTTCCAGCCCACTAGAAAAGCACAGGGCATGGGGAACCCTGTTGGTTCACGCCCGGGGCGCGAGTACCAAAGGCGCCTCCCGCTGGAGAGGCTGGCGGGAACCCGGTGCAAAGGCAAAACGCAGCGCCGAGAAGAGAGCAAGGGGAGTCGGAGCTGCGGTCTGCGAGAGCAGAGACGCTTCTCCCTTCGGGCAAAGTGACTGCTACAAAGTCTGTTTCCTCCTGCGTAGGGACAGAGACATTTAAAGGCCTGAACGGACGTCAGCACCAGCCGAGCTCGCTGGGTGAGCGCCAGCTCTCCCCGCCCCACGGGTTGTAGAGCGCATAGGGCGATCTGCTGCTCGCGCGGGTGAGAGTGGCTGACTTGGGGAGAAGACAGCGCTGGTGGCGCTGCGGAGCGTCAACCCCCCGAGCCCATCTTCAAGACGTTATGTTGGTGGCATTTCTACCTTGAGTGGCACTTGCCGAATTGAACGGAGCCACAGCAGCTTGGAGAGGGGGCTGGCCACTGCGCGCGCGCACCCAGTATTGGGTCACCCAGGCACTCAACACCTGGTTTTTAGAGAAATCCCTTCTCTCTTTGGCTCTGGTTTGAATCATCATTCTGATTCATTTCGCAAAGTTAGTTGAAATCCGCTGAGACATCTTTTACATAAAAGGGTAAAAAAGACTTTCCAATCTTGAAATTCCAATACTCATGATGATAATACTTATGGTGATACTCATCTTCCCTTGACCTCCACTGCCTACTTCCTAAATCAGAGTCACAATGAAGAAAGTATTCCACGTCTTCAAAGGACCCTTACCCTGTTTTCTAAGGTGATTTACATACTTACACATTAGTAACTTAAAAGCCATTGCACAAGGAAGTAGTATAAGTGGAATTTTCTAAGGTTTTATAACTATTTCCAGGTTGGGGGTGAACAATTATATTTTCAGATTCAGAAATGTAATGAAAAGTGGATTTTAAAGATGTTTCCTGTGTAAAATGCCCAATTTTGTTTCCAACCGATATTTGCATGATATAGCAGCTATATTTTTAAAGGTACAGAATCATATTAAACAGAGGTGGAAATTATTCAAAAAAATAGAATTCACATTATGGTGGTCCTTTACTACAATTCCCTTAAGAAAACAAACAAGCAAGCAAACAAACAAAAACACCAAACATCTGAGCTCACTTATATGAAGAACCCTGAATCAGTGCTGGGCACCTTGAGACTTGCATTTTAGAGAGTAGTGAAAAGGGGTAACAGAATGGAGAGTCTCGTGACCAAAGTAACTTGTGGCTGTGAAAAGCAGATACAGCTGTACAGTTTTTTTCCTTGTGAAATTCCAACCTACCCAGAGTAGGGTCCCCTTGATCAGTTACTTTAAGTCTTTAAAAGTGACATTAGCCCAATTTAATCATTCTACGTTTTATACATATATCAAGGCATCACAGTGTACTCCATAAATGTATACAATTATGATTGGTCAAATAAAAATAATATTTAAAAAGTGACAAATTCCGCCAGAGAGCAGGCTTTCATACTTATTCCATCGTATACAACCACCCAGAGGCCCTCCCTCTAGCGGCGGTCCAGGGGTCAGACTCTCTTTGTGTGTGTGTGTGTGTGTGTGTGTGTGTGTGTGTGTGTGTGTGTGTGTGTGTGTGTCTGTGTGTGTGCGCGCGCGCGTTTGCGTGCTGGGAAGGTTGATTACTAAGAGAACCTGCCAATATCTGTCTGCTCTCCTGCGACACCCTCCTCCTCCCAGCTAGGGCCATTCACTTGGACCCATCTTACGTGCTGCTTGTGGAGTTTCCTGTGACATTGGTTCTGAGCTGGGAGGCTCGGACCAAACTTTTTGGAGAGACATTACTGCAAAAAGGCGTTGGAAACTTTGAAAATCGGCAACATTTTTGCTCGGTGCTGAATATACTCAGAGAGATCAGAAAGAAGTTGGGAGACTGGGGAGGGGAGTCAAACACTGAAGGAAAAGCATCAACGACATAGGGTCAACTTTAATTTTTCTTCATATGCATAGGGTTCCAGTGAAATTCCCTAAGAAATGAGGAGATGGTTGATATGTTTGGTTGACACTACTTCCCGTCCTCGCCAGGTTCCACGTCTTCCAAGCCCAGTACTCTCCCTCAAAATGCTTTCGGGTTGATGGAGAGGGCTTCGTCCCAGTAAAAGGGCGGACACTGCAGACGCCGGCCCGACTTTTCCGGATTCCCCGACCACACCCCTCCCCCATCGGCCACCCCTCCCCCCCCATCTCCCCCAATTTTTGAGGCTTTCGGGTAGGTCATGACTTTAGGGACTATCATTGTTTGCAAGTGTAGTCCGGGAATCTCCCGACTGTAATCCTGACTCAGAGTCTGAGTGCGGAGCAAGGGGGGACAGGAACGGAGGTGGAGGCGCGGCGGCGACTAGAGCAGCCAAGGCAGGCAAGCGGCTGGAATCCAATTCCTGCCCGGAGCCTGGGTCCCCAGGTGGGCTCTGGAGGCGGGTCGGAAGTTAGTTACTACCGATCATTCGGGCGTCGAGAGGAAGGCGTCACCCTAACCCCTTGGGGACTAGATCCTAACGGGCTCCACCGCCGGACCCCAGAGGCGCCTTTTACAAGGTGGGCGGATAAGGGCTCCCCTGGCCAAGTTGACACTGCCCAGCCCCGCGGGATCAGTCCCGCGCCCACTCGCACGTCCGGACGCTGGGGACCACACCCGGGCTCGCTCTCCGCCAAGCCGTTGACTCGCTTTCCCAAAGGAGGAACAACCCTCGCGTAGGTCAAATCGCTGGTGGGAAATTTTCTAGCAAGAAATGTTGCTTCCTTCTCTCCCCGTTCTTCCCCCGCCCCCCCAGGTGGCTCTCACTCAAAACGACGCAGAAAGGGCCACGTCTTCTGTCCCTTCTGACTGGCCCAGGACCGGGCGAAGCGCAGAACAGCGCGGGAGGGGAGCCCGGGCGCCCCAGCCTCTGCGCGCCCTGTGCCCGCGGCGGCCCCGGCCACCGACTCCTGGGCAGAGGCGCGCGCCGCTGCAGCGCAGATGTCTTGGCGTCCGAAGCAAATGTTTCCTCTCAATCTTAGGCAGCTTCCCCAGTGGAACAGAGCGAGAGGGCGTAGGGCAACCCTGGGTCTTTCAAAAGGCCGGGGGCACTGGGCGGGAGGGGCCGCTATACACGGGTGAAGGGCTCCCCCGGAGCTTCCGGGCGCGCCTGGAACTGCAGCTGGCGCGCCCCCGCCGGCCCCGCGCGCCGCTCAGGAGCTCCTGGAGGAGGAGCTCCGCACACAGGCGTTTCGTGGCTCCCCCCTCTACAGTTTCCTTCCCAAGAGGCGGATTCTCCCCATCCCAACCCGGTCCAGGGCTCGCTCTTGTTCCTTTGAATCTGACATACCTGTAGTTCTGACCTGGATAACAGGCGACTTCAGAGAGAGTGGCACAGCCGGGTGGGTACTTACTAACACGATGTTTGCATGGACACTGACAGTTCAATAGTTAGTATTTTTATTGTAAGTTTTAAAATAAAAGAAAATATCCTTTCTGTTTCTCTATTAAAAAAATCTGTTAGAGTTCAATGAGAGCCATTGATTAGAAACCATATACAATACATTCAGGAGTAAACTCAGAAAAAAAATTCTTGGTAGTTTAATAATTTATATTTCCTATAAATTTCATTTCTTGCAATAACTTTTTTAAAGTGCTATGACAAGACAAATATGTTCTTGAATATTTGAGCAGCTTGTGTTAAAATGTAGATTTTTTTTTCATGCCATCTTCAGTGATTGTCATAGAAAACAGATGCAAATAGCATCTGCTTCATGGCAGATGCCAGGGTGGTATTGGCATCCTTAAAAATGTCCACAGAGCTTGCCTGGACAGTGATTAGCATTTTGTGGACCCATTCGTGCTGTGCCAAGCTGTGCAGCAGTAGTAGAAATATTGTTAAACAACCTAATGCTTTTATGATTATCAATTATGTCAATGGCACTATAATGTAAAAATGATCATAATGGCATTCTTCTCCAAATTATATTTAAGTATTTCCCAAGTACATTTACACTAACTATTTATAGCCAATACATAAGTTACGAAAATTCAGGAGGAATACATAAAAATATACCCTTAAGGATTTTTTTCCTGAGTCTTATTCCTCTACATTTATCTATCACCGGAAATAATATAACTAGCATTTATTAACTATTTCTTGTTTGTTTAGTACTACACTAAACTCTTTATGTACATTACCACACTATCTCCTAATAACAAATCAGCAAAGCCACGATGATTATCTCCACTTGATGAATAAGGAAACTGAAGCTTTTAAAGGTGTAATATTGTGGACAGATTCTAAGCACTGGAGAGGTAGTATGCTGATCCAATCTCAAGTTGCGATGTGATTGTGATAGGCAAAATTATGTTCACTGGACGATGTCCATATATGAATCCCTGGAACCTATAACTATGTGAGATCATTAGGCAAAGAGGAATTAAGGTTGCCTATAGAATTAATCTTCCCAATCAGCTGACCTTAACTACTTCGGTTTTAGCATGGACTATAGTCAATAGCCACAGATGAACGCGCACAGCTACTTTAGCCGACAGCCGTGATATGACTTTTCTAATTTTTCATTTATCAAAATAAAATGGTGAACATTTAAAAATAACATAATGAAAACATATATGTGTATGTTACCTATTCTGATTTACATTGCAAGTAAAGCTGCCTGTAAAGTAAAATAAGCTTTCAGTGCTTTAAAGCTTTCCTCATCACACAAGAGCAAAACAGATTTGTTGTCAATGCACAGCACAAACTATCCTGTGGACTATGAGTGCCGGCGGTGGGCAAGGTTTCTCCACCGGTGAGCACAGTACCTATTAAAATGGGACGTTATCCTAGATTATTGGGATGGGCCTGAGAAGTAGAAGAAAAAGGCAGAAGAGGAGGTCAGAGTCAGAAGGACTCAACTTACTATTGCTATTGCTGACTTTGAAGATAGAGGAAGGGTGTTTGGGCCAAGGAATTGTGGCCTTTAGAAGTTAGAAAAGGCAAGGAAACAGATTTTCCCTAAGAGAAGGTCAGCACCCTGTGGACAATTTTAGCCCAGTGAGATCTAAATCAGACCTCTGATGTACAGACTAAGATAAAAAATACATGCTGTGTAAAGCTACTAGGTTTGTGGTAATTTGTCACAGTAGGATTAGGAAAGTAATACACTGAGACAAGCCTTTCTGATTCAGAACCCACACTCTTAACCTATGTATTTTTCAATCAATGACCAACTTCTGGAGGAGAAGACAGTTATCTACAAAGACCAAATAAGAAGCCCTTGGGGGTCAAAAGAAAATAATCTTGGGGAAGTTGACATTGATTCTATTTCTTCTACACTAATAAATACACTTATATCTTGTGGAGGAAACAGGTAAAAAATATACCCATATGCCCTCTGTGGTCATTTTGCACACACACAAAAAAAATCATTTAAAATAAATTCAAATGGCTCATTTATAAATTTAATTTTCTAGTTAATTATCTTTTTCTTAAATTGTCTTCCTTAAAAAGTATATTTAAGCACATAAGCTAACAAGCAAAGCAAACTGTTAAAATGAGAGAGTAAGAATGCAAAAGTAAGGAGTCTAGAAATAAAGTATGTGCCATGAGACATTGGTGAGTAGTTGGCCACAAATATTATTCAATTTTTTTTTCTACAAAGCAACTTTAATAGGGAAATATGGTTACAGAACATAACAATATTTGTGTTTTGTGTACCATAAACCTAATTCTTCTTCTCTTGATAAGAAAAGAACAAAAGGAAGAAGGAAAGGAGAGAAGGAAAGAAAGAAAGAATGAAGAAAAGAAGGAAGAAATGGAGGGAGGAGCAAAGAAAAATAGCACACAATTTATAACAACAAATTTGAGTCAAATAGAACAAACATTTCTTCTGTTAGACTAAAGCCCCTTTATAACTTACATTATTTTAGATGTCAAATCATTGAGCTACCAATTATAAACCCTTCTTGCTCATGAATAATACAATACTCAGAGGTGAAAAATCAAAGTGATAGATTATATATCCTCACAGCCCATCTTAAGTTACCATTTTTTTCTTATCTTTTGGGTATATTATTATAATAACTGCACTCTAATCTTTGGGCTAGTGTTATGAACAAAATGGACATTGGAATATGATTGATTATGATCAATGGGAAAACAGAAAAAATAATCTTTTTTTGAGAGTTTTTATTTGTAAATCTATTATTTTGAGAAAAATATGCATGCAGTACAAACAATATAGTTCAAATATTTCCATGAGTGTATGAGTTTATATTAGAAACTTTGTTTTTCACAACCAGAGCTTCTCTCTACCATTACTTTATGTTATACACTTATCCTCTATTATACTGATGCAGGGATAATAGGTCCTACCAGTTTCAGTGAATGTCATATGTCTAAAGCTGGGTCAGATATAGTATTGAAATGAACTAGGCCAATTGGAGACATTCCCTGGGACTTTTGAATGAAAGCAGTGAGATCAATGTCTATTTTTCTCTGATTCAGAACGTGAAGCCTTGCAGCCATAGGCTATTGTACTAGATGGGGAATTTGTGTTTACAGGAGGTGATAATGAAGGCAAAGGTAGGTACAAAGTAGTAAAAAAAAAAAAAAAAAAAAAAAAAAAAACAACTCTTGAAGACATTAGATCTTCTTGTAAGATTCCTGAGGCCTGATTATATTGGTTTATATTATTCAGTTTCACTTTATGAGATCATAAATATTTAATACTATCCATCCATTTGTCTATCTGCCTTTCCTATTTTCTATTATCTATATTTCTATTTATTTTTTACCAAATCAGTTCAAATTGAATTTCTGCAATTTTCAAATGAAAGAGATAGTGACTTGACCAATAGAAGAATACCAACAACACAATTTCATCATTCAAAGATATCATGTGACAGAGAAAAGACTGCATCTACTGATTCTAGAAGAAGCAGGTTGGAGTTTAGGAAGCTGACAAGGTCTTTCGGCAGATACCTATAGGTAGTAGGGCAAAAATTGGATAGAGCCTACCAGAAAAAGGAGTCATGGTAACCTTATAGACGTCGGTTTTGAAGCCCCATGGATTCTGGGAAACAGAAACATATTACTTATCACAGGATCTAAAATTCAAGTATAAATCATCCACAAATCTGACAAGCCACCTGCCAGTGGCAAATACAGTCTCTTTATGTATTCAGTAACACCTCCAGTGATTTCAGCATATTTATTGAAAATATGTATACTTCAATCAAAAATAATATGGTCTATTTAGAAAGAGTTTACTTTAAAATAATAAAAGCCATATATAACAAAGCCGCAGACAACATCATACTGAATGGGGAAAAGTTGAAAGCGTTTTCTGTAAGAATTTGACCAAGACAAGGTTGCCCACTGTCACCACTTCTATTCAACATAGTGCTGGAAGTCCTACCCAGAGCAAACAAGCAAGAGAAGGAAATAAAGGGCATCCAAATTGGGGAGGAGGAGGTCAAACTATTTGTTTGCTAATGATATGATCTTATATCTAGAAAACCCTAAAGACTCCACCAAAGTACTCCTAGAATTGATAAATGAATTCTGTAAAGTTTCAGGTTATAAAATTAATGTACGCAAATCAGTAGTATTTCTGTATACTAATAACATTCAAGCTAAAAGGCAACTCAAGAGCTCAATACCATTTATAATAGCTACAAATAAAATAAAATACTTGGAGATATACTTAACCATAGAGATTAAAGATCTCTACAAGAAGTACAAAACACCAATGAAAGAAATCACAGATGATACAGACAAATGGAAAAATATCCCATGCTCATGGATTGGAAGAATCAACATTGTTAAAATATCCATACTGTGCAAAAAATTATTTACAGATTCACCTCAATTCCTGCCAAAATACAAATGGCATTTTTAGACAGATCTACAAAAAAATAATCCCAAACTTTATATGCAATCAAAAAAAAAAAAAAAAAAGCTTGAACAGCCAAAGCAATCCTGAGCAAAAAAAGCAAACCTGGAGACACCCATTATCTGATTTCAAATTATACTACCAGGCTATATAACCAAAACAGCATAGTACACTTGTACAAGGTAAACACATAGACCAATGGAACAGAATAGAGAACTCAAAAATAAAGCCATATAGCTACAACCAACTGGTTTTTGACAAAGCAGACAAAAACGTATACTGAGGAAAGGATACCTTATCAATAAACGGTGCTGGGGAAATTGGACAGCCACATGCAGAAGAGCAAAACAGGATAGCCATCTGTCACCATTTGTAAAAAATTATCTCAAGATACATTAAAGACTTAATGTAAGATCTGAAACCATAAAAAAAAAAAATCCAGAAGAAAACATAGGAAAAACTCTTCTAGACATTGGTCTAACCAAAGAATTTATCACTCACACTCTATGGTGCGAGGCAAATGCAGCAACAACAAAAATAAATAGATGGGACTTAATTTAACTAAAAAAGTTTCTGCACAACAAAGGAAACAATCAACAGAGTAAATATACAACCTATAGAATGGGAGAAAATAGTTGCAAACTACATAGCTGACAAAGGGCTAATATCCAGAATCTACTAAAAACTCAAATCACCATATGTAGAAAATGATCTCAAGATAAGTATGCATATTCACCTCCTCTAGTAAACACTAAAAATTAAGCCAAATTGGTATAAATAAAAAGTCTACAGACAACACAAATTTGAATGATAAAAATATTTAACCCAAAATAAGACAAGAATGAAGAAACAAACCAAAATGGCACATAAATAGAGGCACAATAAATGGAAAAACAAGATGGCAATAGTTATTGTATTGGCCACAATACATATTAAATAATTAAGTTCGTTAATTAAAAGCAGAGATTTTCAAACTAGATTTTATAAAAGAAAAAGAACAGCTATATTCTGTCTATAAGAAAGAGGATTAAAATATAAACACACAGAATGCAAAAGACTGGAAAAAATACACTATGCAAACAGCAAGCATAAGTATGTTGATGTGACTATATTAATATCAAAGAAGTAGACATCAAGAAAAAGAATATTTTTGAGATGAAGAGGAACACTAATAAAAATAAAAGGGCCAATTCTTCAAGAGGTTATAACGATCCTGTATTATTATGAAACTACTAACAGGAATTCACAAAATGTAAAGTAAACATTGATTGAAATAAAAATAAAATAAATAAAAGAAACTACTAATAGGAATTCACAATATGTAAAGCAAATATTGATTGAAATAAAAGAAATACTAAAACACAGCTGGATTTTAACACCTTTCCCTTATAGTAATTGATTAAAAGAGACAATATGTAAGTAAAGATATAAACTATTTGAACATTATCAATTTTAGCTGATCGACATTTATAGAACATATTCCCAACAACTGCATAGTTGGAATTTATTGCAGTTACTTATGAAACATTCACTACAGGTCATCTGCAGAGATGTTAAACATGTGTCAAAATATTTCAAAACAGACATGACATAGAGTAAATTTTTTACCATAACACAATTAAGTTATAAATAATTTCAACATGATATCTAAAACCCCAAGAAGAATAAAATTGCCATGAGGCTATTTAAAAGTGTGTGACACTATTCTAAATAGCTCATAGGTCAACAAACTAATTACCAGGAAAAATATATGCAGGGTATACTTAGAATATAGTAATACTGAAAACATAACATATAGAATGACAACATTTGTGAAAGTCCTTCCCCAAAAAATGATTAACTTATTAATGTGAACTTTAATGATTTTTCCAAAGTTTTTATTCTTTCTCGGATCTATTTGCAGATGTAATCAGGTTATCTATCCTCAGATTCTACTCTTGGTCATTGTCTATTTAATCTCAGATATGTTTCCTATCTCTCTCCTGGTTATTACTTGTATCGTAGGGGTTTACTCCTGAAAATTACATTTTTCAAGCTCCTCTTCCAGCTGGCTTCAGATCAGGTCCAGCCAATGGAAACCACGTGCAGGAAATTGGCAGATACAAAAGGAGCAAGAGCTTGGTTATTGCTACTCCTTCCCCTCTGCTATATGTGGCATCTACACCATTAGTTGTCTCCTATATGATTCTAACTCTCTGTCTCTAGTAGCACGAACCTCTCCCTTTATACCTTCACCCTCTTTCTGATTATAATTTGACTTGTCATGCAGATTAATGAGGAGATAATTTACTATTTATAACCAGTTACTATTCTCCATAATACATTTTATTTTTGTATCATACTATAAGATTACATTTTATATGTACTTTAAATCATAACTCATACACTCAGAATTTGACCAGAACTAGCATCTGTGTCTTCAGTGTGAAAAGTCAGATCCTGATGTGCAGTAAAGTAATTAAAATGAGATCTACCACCTACAGGCTTGGGGTCTTACATTGGTGGTTCTTATTTTTATAATTTTGAGCACCAGTGTTCAACATATTTGATGGCTACACTTATCAATCAAATGATACTCATTTATTCACTCATTTACTGATTCTTTTAAAATATGTCTTGATATCTTCTGTATCCCTGTCTTCATACATCTCCCAATCTTGTTGCAACAGAGGAAAGCATATTGCAAAACAAGGAGTTGGACATCTCTTAACAACTTGTGCAGATGCAAGGGTGTCGAAGAGGAAGAGACTGGGAATGTAATTTTCCTAATGCGGTGAGCTATTCTGCAATATTATAACATATTCAATATTTAAAGAGCTGTAACTCAAAATGAATAAGACAAATTGAAGTGTTGTGATTTAACAACAGTGGTAACATCTAGGAAAGTGATTTAAGTGTGAATGAAACTCTCAAAATCCCTAAAATAAAGGTTTTGCATGTAATTAATGAAGCAAAGAGAGAGTGTAAATATTATGTGGTAATTAGATTGTTCTATGGTAAAACTAAGGTAGCTAGTGATTTATTTTTCCATTTCAGGAACAAATTTACAAACAAATGTAATAAACAGCAATTACTGTCTTATGATTTGTAAACAAAGTCATATATTTAAAACTTGAAGCCTCACTTACTGTTCTTAAAAAGCCATTGAAAACCTTGAATCTCTCAGCAGTGCTTTAGTCTGAATTATTAGAACTTTCCAGTTTGAGAGCATTTTCCATTTATTCAAGGTATAAGCTGTACAGTATCATATTTTCAGTAGCAATTATTTTGATTTTTACATAAAATAAGTGTAGACAAAATATTAAATAATTTAAGAATATTATGATTAATACAAGGTAAATTATGATTATGTGCCAATAAAAAGATAAATGCCTGTTAAAATGATAATAAATCAATCAAATACCTTAACATCAAAATGTATAAAAAGCAGAGTATGTGAATTTTTTTAATCAAATGACCTATTTCTACTTAAAAAAGGAGTCTTAAAATATTCAATTATAAGCTAAGGATCATCAGTCAGCCTTTCTTCTGTTTCTATGAGAAACATAAATACATTTAAAACCAAAATACGACAGACTCCTTATATTCTCTACCTACTGATTCCATGTCACTTCTGATCTCTCCTTCCATGCATACTGTGCTCAAAACATTCTAAATCTTTGAGTTCTGGGTTTTTAACATACTGTATCATCTCTGTACTTGCCATTTTCTCTGCTAAAACAAGTCACCTTCTTTCTTCCATTTTAAGGCTTAACTTCTCCTCATCTTTCTTGGATCATCTAAGGTTTGGCTTTCTCATGTAAGTCTGCATTAGCTGCCTTTCCTGGATGTTACCACTGTGCCTCAAATTTCTCCCGCAGCACCTCTTATGCTATGCTGTATTAGCACACATAGTAACATATCTAATCTATTACAGAGTAATATCTGTGAGGAGAGAATTAAGATTAAAAGAGTAAGGACAGAAGTAGAAGTGGAACAGAGGATACTAGATGCTGGAAGGGTAGGAGGAAGGGAGGACTAGGGAGAAATTTTTTATAGATACAAAATTATACTAGATAGCAGGAATAAGTTCTAGTGTTCTATAGCACTGTAGAATGACTACAGTTAACAATGATACATGTTTTCAAACAGTTAAATGAGAGGATATTGAAAGTTTCCAACATAAAGAAATAATTCATTTTCAAGATCATAGTTACACAGATTAATCTGATCTGATTACTACACATTATATGCATGGAAACATCACTAGGTACCCCATGGATATGTAAAATTATATATCAATTAAAAAGTAAAATAAAAGAAAGAGTAAGGATAATAGGGAGAGCTCAGGTTTGGGTTAGAGTACCAGTTTGTACCTCAGTTATCTAGCATAGTATACATACTAGGCACCATACATATATTGTTTGAATAAATAAATCAGTAATAACTTTCAAATTATGGACCTTTGGTTTGTATCTTATAAATAAGCTTTCCTGTCTTATGTCATAGCTCTCATAGACTGTATGAAGTATTTCTAACTCTGATTTCTTAGTTTTCTTAGGCTGTGGTTCTTAATATACAAAGATACCTGAAGGACTCCATGAATCATATTCTTAAAAAATATATATACCACAGCTTTGTATACAATTTATATGGAATTTTGCATAATATGTGGAAACCTCCAGGATCTGGCTTTAAGTCATTAGTTGTGATTAACAACAGAAGTCTGTGTATTGGTAGTCATTCTTCTTGAAAGAAGCAACCCATAACACTGAAATGAATATCTCCAGTGAGAATGGCCTTTATCAAAAATTCCCAAAATAGCCGGGCGCGGTGGCTCACGCCTGTAATCCTAGCTCTCTGGGAGGCCGAGGCGGGCGGATTGCTCAAGGTCAGGAGTTCGAAACCAGCCTGAGCAAGAGCGAGACCCCGTCTCTACTATAAATAGAAAGAAATTAATTGGCCAACTAATATATACAAAAAATTAGCCGGGCATGGTGGCGAATGCCTGTAGTCCCAGCTACTTGGGAGGCTGAGGCAGGAGGATTGCTTGAGCCAGGAGTTTGAGGTTGCTGTGAGCTAGGCTGACTCCACGGCACTCACTCTAGCCTGGGCAACAAAGCGAGACTCTGTCTCAAAAAAAAAAAAAAATTCCCAAAATAATAAATATTGGCATAGATGTGGAGAGATAGGAACACTCATACACTGTTGGTGGGACTGCAAACTAGTACAACCTCTATGGAAAGCAATATGGAGATACCTCAAAGAGATACAAGAAGAACTACCATTTGATCCAGCAATCCTATTACTGGGCATCTACCCAAAAGAAAAAAAGACATTCTATAAAAAAGACATCTGCATTAGAATGTTTATAGCAGCACAATTCACAACTGCAAAGATGTGGAAACAATCCAAGTGCCCATCAGTACATGAGTGGATTAATAAAATGTGGTATATGGCTGAGTTCCACTCAGCCACAAAAAACAGTGGTGATCTAGCACCTCTTGTATTATCCTGGATAGAGCTAGAGCCCATTCTACTAAGTGAAGTATCCTAAGATACTTGTGATACAAGCACCACATGTACTCACCATCAAATTGGTATTAACTGATCAATACTTATATGCTCATATAGTAGTAATATTCGTAAGGTGTTGGGCAAAGGGAGAGGGGAAGAGGGGATGGGTATATTCACACCTAATGGGTGCTGTGCACACCATCTGGGGGATGGACATACTTGAAACTCTGACCTGGGGGTGGGGATGGGGAAAGGCAATATATGTAACCTAAACATTTGTACCTTAAACAAACAAGTTACCCCCAAAATGTAGTGCCTCCAAAGCAATAATCATTATCTCAAAGTTTCTGAGTGTCAGGAATCTGAGCATGGCTTGGCTAGGTCTGCTACTTAGGGCTCTCACAAGTTAAAATCAAAGTGTTGGCTGAGCCTCTAGTCATCTCAAACATCAAGGATCTGCTTCCAAGCTCACTCACATTATTGTTGGTGGATTCAATTTCTTGCTGCTATTGCCAGAGGCTGCCCTGTGTTCGGTGTCTCGTAGGCCTCTCCAGCATGGCAGCTTTCTTCATTAAAATGTTCAAAGCCAAAAAAGGTGATAAAAGAGTCCAGCAAAACAGAACTCAACATCTTTTGTAACCTAATCAGAGAATCAACATCTCATCATATTTGCTTGTGAATACATTTAACAGAAGCAAGTCACTAGGTTCAGCTCATACTTATGGAGAGGATACTATACAAGGGTTGGAATCCCAGCAAATGGAGATCATTGGGAACTATGTTAATCTGCCTATTGCAGTAGTACAAATTAAGACTGTTTGCAAAGAATATTAAGGTAATAATTCTGGGCTTATAAATTCTCATGGGCCCTAACGCAGAATAATAAAGGAGTAGAAAGACAATATCATGCTAATACTAATTATTACTAATATACTAATATAATATACTAATATAGTATGCCAAATGCATGGTTGTTTTTTACAGCAGAAATAGAAACTAATAATAAATATTAAAGCATATTATAACTAAAGCATATTATGATAATTATATATATAATTTTAAAAGTCTAATGTAGTAATATACATAATGAGAATTTTTTAAAATAAAATTGTTCTCCTAATTACTATATCAAAATAAAATCATTACAAATTAAATTAATAAAATATTTTGACCTAATAATTTCACTTTCAGTTTTTCACTAATAGAAAATTTTAAGTTTATAAAAATGTTATATACCAAGGAGTTTATGACATGTGGTTGTAGTAAGGATAAATTAGAAATTGAAAAGTTTGTAATAAATATCTGTGGAAACAAAATAATACAGAGATCCAAATTGTCACATATGTAAAGGCAAATATAAAATCAGAAATTAGCATTAATTAAAGAGAAACTCTTAAGGATATCACTTGATTCTAGATTTATTAATACTTAAGTTTTCTTTAGAAGAATATTAAAAATTATTTTATTTGCTAAGAAGAGAAGGCCAAAGATTATTTGAATATTTGTTTTCAGAAGTGAAAGAAGTAAAATATTAACTAAGTAATCAGGTTGAGACAAGAAAAAATAGCATTGAGTCAAACTGTCTATTTGTATCCTTTTAGAAAAAAACAAGACAGGATTTTTTTTATTTTTACAGAAAATAAATTCAATAGAAATGCCATTGTTTTATTACAAGTAGATTCATTTTATATACTTCTTTCATAATTCTAATCTGGGGTTCAGATATAGTGATTGTATTGTATTATTCAGAGTTCTTCAGAGAAACAGAACCAATAGGATATGACAGATAGGTAATAAGGAATTGGTTAGCATGATTATGGAGGAAGAGAAGTCCCAAATCTGCAGTCAGCAAGCTGGAGACCTAGAAGAGGTGATGGTGTAATCCTAGTTTGAAAGCTCTAGACTTGAGCTGCAGGAAGAGCCAATGTTTCAGCCTGAGCCTGAGCCTGAGCCTGAAGTCAAGAAAAGACCAATGTCCCAGCTCAATGTAGCCAGGCAAGAGGAAATTCCCTCTTACTCTCAGGAGTAGAATAGAATTTTTGGTCTCTTCTGGCCCTCAACTGATTGACTGGGGTCCACCCACACTAGGAAAAGCAATTTGCTTCACTCAGTCCACCAATTCAAATATACTATTAAAAAAAAGATATATTAAATATATAATATTTCATTTTAAGTTCTCTTGTCATCATTTCTAATTAAACACAGCATTTTATTTTTATTTTAGGAATTTTATAAATGTCCTTATTTTTCCAGCTTTATTCTAAAACATTTAATTTTATTTGCTTCCAATAGGCCCTTTCTGAAAACATTGAAAATGTTAAATGGTGGCCTATATAACTTCAGACTTTACATGTTTTTTGATAAATATAGCATTAAAAGTAGTATGTGTAGTAATTTAAAATACATATAAATGATGCATAGATAATTACACACCTGAGGAAATAAAACTATCAAAAATCCTGTTTTAGTCATCAATTTCCCGAAAGAACCCATAGGAGCTATATTTCTATACATGTCTGTATATATAGAGAAAGACAGAGAACAAGGGTGAGAGGGCGAGAGAGTAAGAGAGAAATGAGATGGGATTTATTAGGGGAATTGGCTTATTTGGTTATGAAGACTGAGAAGTCCTATGATAAGCTGTATCCAAGCTGGAGAACCATGGAAGTTGGTACTGTGAGTCAGTCCAAGTCTGAAGGCCTCAGAACCAAGGACGCCCATGGTGTTATTCTTACTTTGAGGATGGAGGTCTGAGAGCCTGGGGAACTGCTAGTGTGACCCACAGTCCAAAGGCTGGAAAACCTCGAGTTGTGATGTCCAAGTGCAGGAGAAGAAGGGTGTCCCTGCTCCAGAAGAGAGAACAAGAAATAATTCTTCTTCCACCTTTTTGTTCCATCTGGGTCCCCAGTTCATTGGATGGTGCTCGCTCATATTGAGGACAAATCTTCTCCACTCAGTTCACACACTCAAATGCTGTTCTCCTCCACAATCAGAGTCACAGACACATCTGGGGCGGACTAATCATTCTAATCAAGTATCAAACCCAAACCACTTGGTTTTTCCTGTCAGCAGAAAAAGGATGGGCTCAGTGCATATTTAAGCACTGAGATAATTAATGCTTTATTAGCTATCTTGGTATTGCTTAATCCAGTCAAGCTGACTCCAAATCCACCATTACAGACTTTATATGGTTTTTGATAAATGCATATAGTTAAAATAGAATGCATGGTAATTTAACATACATATATGCTGCATATATATTTATGTAACTGAGAAAATAGAACCATCAAGAAAACGTAAGAAACCTAATATTGTTAGAGGATTTTTAAATTCATGAACATTGAATAATATGGAAGAAAAAATAAAGAAAAAGCATAAAAAGAAAAGCATTTAATAATTTGTTTTTTGCACTCATAAAACCTCAGGAAATTATGTGAATAATTATAGTCTGTGTCTATTACCCTTTTTTGCAAGACATACACATATTATGTTATTAAACTGGCATATGTCATATTTTCATGAGTGTATTTTTATAGTAGGTTTAACTTATATCATTATTTTTTTTTAAACAGAGCTCTTTTCACTTAAAATAAAGACTTTTGTTAAAAACAAACTACAAGGGCACAATTGTATTCTTTGTATGTTTAACATCTCTTTCATTTCATTTGAGGTTTAGGTTTAGAGACACCTAGATAAAGAATTAACAAGAACAAAACAAATGTCGCCTTTCCAAACTTCACCACTAGGCAACACATTATATTATATATAGAAAGGTAACATCCATCAATTAAAATTCTGTATTTTGGAAAATGCATGATGGGAAAAGGGGGGAATTTTATAAATATTGTGTAAAGAGATTGTAGAAAAAGAACTGAGATGATACCAAAAAGAAGAAAGGAACATCCATCTAACGAGAGGGAATTAGGAGTGATATCTCTTGAAATATGGATATAAATAGTATCTATGTTTGAGTTCTGGGCCTAAGACTTCTGAAAGTCAAAACATGAAATATATTCTTTAACTCTTTAAATTTATCTGCTTATTTATTTGACATAAGGAGGCTGATTTTCAGTACTTAATCAATAATCAAAGTTTTGCCAAATAATATAGTGAAGAAACTTGTTAAAATATTTGGAAAACAGCCTTAGAGCATGAACTGTAGAGAAAAAGACAAGTTTTGCCCTAAGAAGTGAAAAACCCTCTTATTTCCTGTTGTGAGGTGTTCATTAGCACGTCTGTTTCAGTGAATTATGCCAGTTCTTGCTTACTTTGTCAAATGAATTAGTTGATATCCCAAATTTAAATGAAACTTCTCTCCCTCAGATGACAGCAAAAAGAAAAAATAATCTAATTAGGTTCATATAAAATATATGTCTTTTTTTCAAAGGTGTGAGAAAGAAGCTTGGGATGTCAGGCAAGGTGCTATTCCTATGATCACCGTTGGCCTATACATCTTTCAGCAACGACAGAAAAATGTATATGCTCACAAGTGGCCATTGAGCATTTGGAAAGTGGCAAGTGTGAAAGTGTAACAATTAAATAACTGAAAATTTACTTCGATTTTAGTATATTTATATTTAAAGAACTGCATGTAGCTAGTGGCTACCATATGGGACAGAGCGGTTCTAAATGAATGAAAATGTGGAACCCTTTCAGTTTAAGTGCCTTTGACTATTAGGGTAAACTTACACTATAGTTTTCTTTTTCAGCCTGGAAGGTTACAGCTGCTAAAACAACATCGCCCTCTGCTGGAAATAATTCTGCCCGCTTCATAGAGCGTGCCATGGTCCAACAGGGGAAAACTAAAATGTTGTTCACTTCTTTTGTAGGAGAGTGTGTTTACTCTGATTCATTGTATTCTAAGGCATCGATTATATGTGATCTTGTCAAAGTCATTTGTGAATAGATTTGCATTGAATAGCACTTTTCAACATAGATAATACTTCTGTGAATGAGACTTACTTTGGAGAAATAGTCAGGATACTGTAGTTTGTCTTCTCTCTTCTCTATTCATCATGGAGACAGCCTACTTCTATTATTTTCTTTTGTCTCTCTCTCTTTTTTTTTTTTGTTGCTTAAGTCAAAGAAGTTCCTATGTTACATTTATGGTCCATAATGACTATCATGCTCATTTTCTGTAAAGTTTTGATTATGTTGATTATTTTGTTCTTTGTTATACTATTAAGATTTTATATATGGAAAAGAAAGCAGGGGGAATTAAAGTCTTAAAGTTAACTAGAAGACAATTTCTGAAACTTGATGAATTGACAAATATAAGTCACAAAGCCTAGTGTAACCGACTCTATGAACAAAAATATCTGTTTGCAGTTCTCTTGTTTCAAATTCCCAGGACAGTAAGATTTGCTGACTGTAACTTCATAACTTTCTGTTCCACTGATCCTTCTCTTTTGAGTTGTTTTTCAGAAATGGCAGACACTTCTTGCAATAATGAGATAACTATAAGGCCTTACACCACATGATTGCTCAGAGAAGTCAAGGTAAGCGGCACTCCACCACAAATCTTGCCCAAGAACCCACTGACCAACCTACTCCCAGCCAACTGCATGTACACAAGACTGAAACAATGACCAATATTAACCCCCAGCTCATTATACTACTAAAAATTTCCATTCTGGGAGGAGCTTATCCACCATTTTTTGATCATACAATGTATGTACCAGTATGATTTCTCACTGTGATTGTGTGCCCTGCACTCCAGTCTGAACGTGGAATGATGCTCACTCACTTCATGCATTATTCATTTCACCTCTAAAAAATCCTTGACCCATCAGTCGGGAGGAAGGGGGCAGATATAAGACAGTCTTCCCACCTCCCAGTTAACATCCTCAGCAATAAACTTCCTTTCTGCTTTAACAATCCTCTCAGTAATTGTGTGTGTGTGTGTGTGTGTGTGTGTGCAGTGAACAACTGAAACTAGGAACCCGCTCCTTTGCTGGTTTCTTAAAATTAACTAACTTAAAGCAAGAAGTACAAAGGATACAATTAACATGTCTCAAAATATGTGTTTGTTTCTTGGTTAATTGATGCATTGATCTCTTCTGCAAAATTGTATCTCCTGTTAAGCTTTGTTTCTTCGACAGTGGGAGGACCAGCCTTTCCATTCTGAATTTATAAACAGCTAATCTTTTGGAAGAGTTATGAAGAACATTACTCTTGTGCCAATACTCAAAGAAAAAAGGAAAGGAAAGTATAAAATTTTTTATTAATAATCTAGGATAAAAGATTAATGTATGTCACATGCAAATAACTGCAATGTTATAGTGAAATTATGTATAACATAAAAATTTCTTTAAGTATTCCTTTTTAAAAGTAATAAATAGATGGATGAAACATCTGTGTAATATTATTGTATAAAAAGAAATCAAGGAATACTTTTGAAAAAGTGTTTTTTATCATCAACTCTCCAACTATTAATCATATAATTCTAATTATTTGCATTATAAAATATATTGAAAATTTTATTTCCAAATTTACATGCATTCCTTGACATTTTCAATTTCATTACCTAGTGCCTTTGCTAACATTCTATAAAGTGAACTGCTTTTGTGGCTGACTTTAATGCTCTAATATTTTAGAAAAACTAGACTTGACTTTCCTTCGAAACTATTTTATCTACACAAGGCTCCTTTCTAGATATAGTTTATTTATTGTGATTTCAAAGTTAGTTTGAGAACTGTTATTAAAAAGCTATAGAAATAACTATCTCTGAATTGTGTGTTGCCTTCTTCTGAAGTCATTTAAAAAATATTAAAGAAAGATAGCTTTATCAATTTCTTCTAAACCTAGTTTTTATAGCTGTGAATGCATTGCAAGACAAAGCACTAAGAATAATGACCAGACCAGAAATAGAATCCCACATGTTTAGGCATGGAATAAAGTCTAGGAAACTAGTGGTTTCTGCCTCTTTTACCTGTTCCATCTAAGATATTTTAGTATACTTTCCACAGTTGCATAAACAATAAAGCTCCACTCTTTCTTTTCTAGGTATAGGTATGTAGCCCAAATTCTTTCATTTTCAAATAATTCCTCTTTTAAGTGTCCAATTCATACAGTCTTGAAAGTTTAGTTCATTATTTCAGCATACATTTATGCCTATGTGTTATAAATTTCTTTAGCACTGATTTAAAATCACAAAATTGAATGAATAGAGATAGAAATGCTTTTCTGCTTTTATATATTCATTTAAACTCATATTTATTGAATACTAAGATGTTTTCTTTCAAACAAAAGCTATTATATTATAAGCAACAGAAAATGGATCCTTTGGTCAGAAGAATTGATTCATGCATTTTAAAACTGGGGAGTGCTTTGCAATATAACTTGATGGCCCTAATGAAATATAAACTTGTATAGTCAAATAATATTTCTCATGTACCTATGATATAATCAGCATTGTGCTTGCTAATGAGTATGCCAAATTAATAAATGAATAAATAAATAATCACTTCATAAAGACTTCCAAGACCCCTGTTGAAGGATGAAATAAAAATGTAAAAAATAATTTTAAAATTATAAAAGATGTAATTATATACATTTTGTATAGGAATTTAGAATGAAAAAACAAATGGCAAATGCGCTTTCTTTATATGCTGTAAGTCTTTAGCCTATCACAAAAAAATTATTAAATTATAACCATAAATATAAAAATATACACAGGATATGATTTTTAACATATATATTTAAAAATATATATTTTTTAACATTTATATGTTACATATATATAACATATATATGTTTTGAGCATATATATGTTATATAACATACATTCCTCTGTTAATCTGCATCTATGACTCTCATCCAGTTAAACCTACTGTTTTTTCATGGTACCTGTAGCATTCAGCCACAACATCAATATCACATCACTATTTATTAATGTTCTCGGTTACTATTTTTCCAATTGTAAAACCTTTTTGGGTCCAAATCCAATATTCAAATTAAGTATATTTGGAAAATCCTGCCCTCACATATCTGGGAAAATACAAAATATTACTTACCAAAAAATACATAAAATTGACCAGAACTTTTATACACATTTGTGAAGCCTTGAGGAAAGGTATTAAATGATTACTCCACTTAAATATTTTATATTTCAGATTTGTGTAATGTTTAAAAGATGTTAATTATGTCAATGGAAAAAAGCCCAACTCTGTAAAATAATTTTAAAGAGATTTATTTTGAGCCAAATTTGAGGACCATGACCCAGAGCCACTCCCAAGAAGCCTTGAGCAAGTGGACTTGATGTGGCTGGGTTACAGTTTGGTTTTATATATTTCAGGGAGACAGGGGTTACAGGTGAAGTCATAAATCAATATGTCGGAGGTATATATTGGTTTGGCTGGAAAAGGTAGGCCATCTTGGGGGAGGGGCTTATAGGTTATAGGTGGGTTTAAAGATTTTTTCGGCTTGTAATTGGTTAAAGACATGAAGCTTTGTCTGAAGTCTTGGAATGTTTTAACATTAGGACTGTTTTCAGAGATAAGGGACATAGATTTGTTGTGTAAATTGAGGACCTTCAGGTTTGTCTTACATACCCTTAGGCCTGTTAATGGGTTATAAAAGATGTCTTCAAGAAGGGTGGGGATTATGATAAGACATTTCTGACCTCCTTTCTCCTGGTAGGCAATTTAGTTTTAGGATATTTTTTTGGCCACAAGAGGGGTCCAGTTAGTCAGCTGGTGGGAGGGGTGAGCCTTAAAATTTTATTTTAATTCACAATTAAAAATAATTAGGGAACAAGTAATGATTACAATGCATTTTTATAAAGTCATGCAGATTTTGTGACTTATTTACATTAAAATGTAAATAATCAATGTTGTGGGTTTAGGATCAAATAGTATTTTTTGCCAAAAGCTTGAAACTTCTATTTTTTCCCTTTGTCTTTGTGTAGCATCAATATGGATAGGGATCAAAGAAAGGAAAATTCAGGGGAAATAAGAGCTGGCTCTTGCAAAATTAGAATACTGATACTGCTGATAAAACTCAAGAAATACTTTCTGTTTTTAAACATAGGAAGACTTGCAATCTAGTATCTATTGTTTCTGTACTACAGATAAATTAAAAACAAATAAACAAACAAAACCTTAAGTCATCAAATTTGACATCCTTTGATAAACTCTCCACAGGTCACTTACATAGTTCAATGAGTTCCTATCTCCTCAAAGACTCAAGTGAATCAATTCACAAGAACTTTCATTAAAACATTCATTTCAATATTTTTGCTCCTGTGACTAAATACAGAATTTTAAAATTGAGAAGTAAAATGTTAGGCTTAAAGAATTCACCCTCCCCAAACTTCCATCAAAACCTCCTATAAAACCCACCTGCTCTCTCCTTCCCTAAGGGTGTTTTGGGCAAGTAACCTTTGCCAGACCCTAGGGAGATAAGGGAATGAAATGCAAAAGAGGAACTTACTTTCCTTATCCCTCCTGATAAGGACTATGCTTATCTCTCCCCATTGTTCCCTAGGGAGATAAAGGAATAGAATGCAGGAGGAGAACTTACTTTCCTCATCCCTCCTGGTCATTTGAAAAGAATTTATTTACTCCTCCCAGAAAAACCCTCTATAAAACCCAAGGCTCTTCCCTTTTCTCTCCTGGATGCCTTTTCAGCCTCCACCCATCTGCACCCAGATGTTCAAAATAAACAGCATTTTGCTACACATGAGACTTCATGTGTCTTCCTCTTAACTCCGGACGTAACAAAATGATACTTTCTAATAGTATTCAGATTCACTGTATGGGGTGAAACATAATTTTATGACATTTTGTTACTTTTTCTGAATACATAGAGATTAAAAACATATGCACACACATGTTTTCAAAGTGTGTTTTTGAATGATTGCTTAAATATGGGTTTGTGGACATTCTTCTTTTTTTAAAATGAGACTTATGGAAAGGAAAAAAATGGGATATTTATTCATACCTACAAAATGCCTAAAATGAAACAGGAGGAAAATACTAAATACTGATGATCATGTGGAAAAACTAGACCTTTCATACACTGATGATTGGTATTGTTAACTGGTATGGCTGCTTTGCAAACCTGTTGAGCCATATCTACCACAGCTAAATGTACATACTCTGAATATACACACTCAATGTTTCTTCCATGCCTAAGTATATATTTGATAGATATGCACACATATGATCAACAGCAACAACAAAAAAGAACAACTGTGCCAGCCTTATTTATAATATTCTAAAATGGGAAATTACTAAATGCACATGAAGTGCATATATAAATTGTTTTATATTCATACCACAGAACACTATCCAGAAATGGAGATTAAGCAATCATCTTTGGACACAAAATATGAAGGAATCTTACAAATATATTGTTGAGTTGAAATAATTCAAATAGCATGATTCCATTGTATAAATTTTAAAACTAGATAAAATTATTCAATAATAATACAAGTCATGATGGTAGCTAGAGACTGGAAGGGCATTATGAAGGCAGTATTTTAGATATAGAATATTTTCTATATCTTATTTTCAATACACATTCCATTGTTAGAAAAAGTATTGAACTCTACACTTAACAATTTGTACATCTCTCTCTCTCTCTCTCTCTCTCTCTCTCTTTTATAAAAACACCTTCATTTTGCTCAAAAGGGCAGTCAATAGATATGGAGAAGCCAGACTGAACAGCCTCAACAAAATAAAACTAACATCAGCAGCAAATCCTTTTGCTGACGATTCTGGAGAGTGTGTGTGTGTGCCAGAGTTCTCCGCTGTAAATAGGGTCATGCACCCACGCACCATCCTTCGCCTTGGACACATGGGTAAAGAAGTCAGTTATGGATCTTAATAGCCTTTTCAAAGTAAGTGTAGTGACTCCTCTTTGGGGCTTTGTTGAAGTGGTTGAGCCCTGGCCAAGGCCGAAGATGAGACATGTTACCAGGCTGTGACTCAAAGTCTTTCAAATTTACTTCATACTCATCTTCATATTTCTCTTTTAAAGTAATTTTTTAAATAAAAAGCTGAACATAAATGCCCAGATTTTCTACACTTGTTACAGGAACATGAGATCTGAAATGTGTCACTTCAAATAAAATATATTTTTTTAATAAATTAACTACTGAATGTAGAAAAGTTCTCAATCTGTTCATTGGTTATGTTAGGTAGATAACAAGGGGCCTCTAAGACTCTCCTAGGAGCAAAAGTGGGTGCCTTGCCTTGGTGGTGCCTGGAGCAATTGTCCCACCTGGGAAGAAAGACAGGGGTAGGCTCCTGTGTTGCTCCTGCCCCACCTTAGTCCTGCCCTAAGTAATTGTCATACCTGGTGGAAGGAGGATCCCCTGCTAATCTGCAAAAGAATACAGGGAATCCTCAGCCTGAAGGCCAGGCAGTCTAGGCATGGTAGGATTTGGAAAGTGACCTAGATTTACCTAAGACTAATTATCATATCCTTAATTGTCCATCAAAGTGGTTCATTGGTGATGTCTGAACCACGAGAAGGACACCATCCAGACACTATAACACTGGACTCCAGACCATAATAGGGGCCTTTGTTATGACAGAGGTGTCCAATTCGTCTTTCTGTGGTGAATGTATATTGCTCTTAACTCTGTAAGCTTGTATCTTGCTCTTGCTCTGTGAACTTATCTTGTCTTTCCTCAATAAACTTCGTTTCACGCTTGCCTTTCTTGGTGTGTCTGGTCATTCTTCTGCCAAGAGCACACCAAGAACCAAGAACAGAACAAAAGAGACAACTATGACCCAATAGTTACACTAATAGTTACATTAATGTAGATGTCATATCTAGCCTAAATTTCTGGATTTGATACATTAAGCCTACATAGATGACCTTGATAACATAAATATGTAAAAATTCGGTGGACTATTTTCATAACTTTTCTTCAAAACACAAGTCTGGAAGAAAAACTCAATTAGAGTAAGGCTTTGCTCTAGCATTAATCTTCACCTCTGTTCTCTGTCATCAAGATGCCAACTCAGCAGTGACTCATACCTGTAATCCCAGCACATTGGGAAGCCAAGGTGGGAGCATCACTTGAAGCCAGTAGTTCAAGACAAACGTGGGCAACATAGTGAGTCCCTGTCTCTTCAAGAAACTTTAAAATTAGCCAGGCTTGATGGTGCGAGCCTGTAGTCCTAGCTATCCAGGAGGATGTGGTGGGAGGATTGCTTCAAGGTTACATTGAGCCATGATGGTACTACTCCAGCTTGGGTGACAGAGCAAGACTATGTCTCAAAAAAAAGAAAAATACAAAAAGAGATACCAACTCAAGAGTAGATCTACATAGAAAACAGAAACCTCATATCATATCCTGGAATTTATACACCACTTTTACATGAACAGGGATTCACCATTACATTACTACTATTGGTTTCTATGTGAGGAGTTTTTGTATATCAATAGAGATAAAATTAAAACTAAATTAGCTATTTCTTTCCTTCAGTTCTTTTGCTATACCTATTTGAAAAGACAAACAAATATAATGTAATATTTTTTTCAAGATACTAAAAAGGACTTGATAGCTTTATGCTTCTTTCATAAGCTAAATCTATTAATTTGTCAAAAATATTATAGTTCTGCATTTGTTATTGCAATTTTATGTATATTACATATATAGATAGATATGCGTATATATATAGTTACTAGAGCAGTACCACCAGATTTTAAAATGGAAATCAAACAGCACTCTGTAGTACTACATGTAAAACATCTCTAAAATTATGATTGGGAGGTTTATTTTCCCTTGCCTAATGCTACTTTTTATTACCATGAAATATTTTCACTAGGAATTGCACGCCGGAGAGTTCTTTATAGCATGTCTCTTTAAGGCAACCCCTATGGTCTCTCCATCTTTTCAGGGCACTGGACGGGGGCAGTGAGAGTGACCTTTCTCTCAGAAGCCACAAGATTTTACACCTTTATTCTATGAGAAAAAAGGCACATTTATTTCCTTGTTCTCAAAAATATTTGCCATTTCTTTCCCTTCTAAGACATTTGAGATCATTGTAGCAGTGGATGGGGTTGTTGGTTTGTTTGTTTTTCAAAGAAAAGAAGAACCAGACACTTTAGTCTATTTATGCTTCATCATAGAAAAATAAGTTTTCTTGTTTGTTTGTTTTGTTTTTAACACAAAGTCTCATTCTGTCATCTGGGCTGGAGTGCTGTGGCGTCACCCTAGTTCACAGCAACCTCAAACTCCTGGGCTTCAGCAATCCTCCTACTTCAGCCACCTGAATAGGTGGGACTACAGGCTTATGCCACCACATCTGGATAATTTTTTCTATTTTTAGGAAAGACTAGGTCTGGCTCTTGCTCAGGCTGGTCTCGAACTCCTGAGCTCAAGCAATCCTGCTGCCTCAGCTTCCCAAAGTGCTAGGATTACAGGTGTGAGTCACCAAGATTGGATAAAGGAGTAAGCTTTTAATCAGGGAAGGCTAAATATCCAAGGTATCATGAATCTCATTAATGTTTTTTTTATTATAATTTTCTAACTAGATAATTAGTTGTGTTTATTGGTTTGTTTTGTTTTTTACTGTTGAATTTTTAGAGATTTTATTCATTCTAGGTATTAGTCCTTTGTCATACAGCTTGTTTGCAAATATTTTCTCTCACTCTATAACTTACATTTTCATGCTCTTAGCAAAGTCTTTTGCAGAGCAAACATTTTAAATTTTGATGAAGTCAACATTATTGAGTTTTTCTTTTATAAATCATACTTTTGATATAAAGTCAAGGTGTTTGCTGAACCCTATATCCCAAAGATATTATCTTAAGATTTTTCTAAAATATTTATATTACTATATTACACATTTAAGTGTCTGTCTTATTTTAAGTGATTGTTTCACAGAGTTTGAGACTTACATATCTATCTCTCTGCCAATACCACACAGTCTTGGTTACTGTAGCTATATAATAAGTCTTAATACCAGATACACTAATTACTCTCATTATATTCTTCTATTTCAAGATTGTTCTGGCTCTTATAGTTGTTTTGCCTTTTTATATAAGTTATAGAAAAACTTCATCCATATTTGCAACAAATATCACAGGGATCTAGATAGAAACTGCCTTATGCAAGGAATTAGAAGAGACTTAACATAGTCACTATGTTGAGTGTTCCTTTCCGTGAACTAAGCTTGTCACTAAATTCTTAAATTTTAAATCTCAAATATTTTTATTTCTTTCATCAAGATTATATAGCATATAGCATGTGAGTCCTGTATGTATTTTGTCATATTTTAAAGCTAAGCATTTTGTTTATCTGAATCATTGTAAATAGAATTGTATGTTTAATTTTGGTGCCCATGTGTTCATCGTTAAATTATAAAAAGACAATAGACTGTTATATGTTTATCTTGTATATCTGACTTTGCTGAACTCCATTATTAGTTTTAGGAGGTTTTTGTTTTGTTTTGTTTTTTTGTAGATTCCTTGGGACATGTGTACAACCATATTATATCCAAATATGGACAGTTTTAGTTCTTTCTGTCTCATCTGTACATCTTTTATTTCCATCTTTTTTCCATACTGTGCTGTCTACAACTTCCAGTACTATGTATGTTAAATAAGAGTAGTGAAGGCAGTCATCTTTGCCTTATTCTAAATCTTAAAGGGAAAGCACTATGTCTTGTACCACTAAATGAAATATCGACTATAGATATTTTTAGATGATCTTTACTAAGTTGAGAAAGTCCTTCTTTGTTCCTATTTTTCAGAGTCCTTATTTCAAACAGTAAAGAATTTAGACTGTGTTTTTCTTGCTTAATTGATATGATTACATGATATACTTTCTTAAGTCTATTGATATGGTGTATTATATTGATTTGTTTTTACCATATTGAACAAACCTTGCATTACTGCAATTAACCCTACTTAGCCTGGCATAATTATTATATTTTTATATACTATAGAATTTGATAATATTTAGTTAAGGATTTTGTGTCTATATTCATGAGAGTAATTGATCTCTAGTGGTCCTTTGTTTTATATTTAATAGAAGACATGTTGTAAAATTGGTGTTGACTCTTCTTTAAATATTTGGATTTTTGTTTTGGAGACAGGGTCTTACTCTGCTGCCTAGGCTAGAGTGCAGTGGCATCATCATAGCTGACTGTAACGTCAAAGTCCTGGGGTCAAATGATCCTCATGCCTCAGCCTCTGGAGTATCTGGTACTACAGGCATGAGCCATGATGCCCAACTAACACTGGGCAGGACCAAGGCACGGTCAAATTGACTTTGCCTTTTCTGTGGCCAAACAAGAGGAAAGAACAGAAGTTATGATAGTTATAGCAGACTAACAAGTCTATACAAAAGACTCACTTCCAAATTGAGGACTCCATGGTAGGCGTATGCATAAAAACATGAATTAAAGACAGCAAACATTAGAAAAGAGAAAACCAAACAAATGGAGGGCTTAAAAATCAAAATGTTAGAACATAAGAAGTATTTTGAAACTAAAGGAGAAAAATCACTTCAGAAATGATAACCAAATTAGAAAGAAACAAGAATTAATTTCATCATGAAATGAACAATAAGGAAAATAGAGGCTAAAGATAGAATATAAAGAAGGAAAATGGAAACAAGCAAACCAAAATTTAGTAAAATTAAAAAGATTCAAAACTTCCATAGAATATAGGCAAGATAGGACAATGAACATATAGTTGGAATTTAAATGAAGAAAATCAAAGTAACAAAGCAGAACAAATTCTGAAATACACAATTCAAGAAAACTTCCTTGAAATAAAAGACGATAAGCCTAAATATTGAAATTATAGAATAGTGAGCAAGAAAAGCCCATGTGGAATAGAAATCACTGATATATATTCCAATAAAATTACTGAAAAATTAAACAAAGGAAAAAGGAAAAACAGGTAAAAAACCACAGTCAATTATAAGAGTAAAAGGCATATTAACATCAGATATATAGATAATTCATACCTGAAGATAATGGAACAAACATATTTAAAAATATGATGTGAGACATACTGATAGGTTACTATGTAGTCAAACAGAATTCCAAAAATAAAGTACACAGACAAGTGGTTATAAAAACCTGCAACAATTACGGACATATTATTTCCATGAGCTCTTTTTGGGAAGTCTAAGTAATGAGCATATGTGAATAAGAAATGACAGGGTAAGCCTTGGCATAATGGCTAGGAGTGGGCAAGAATATATTTGAATAGAACTGTTAAAGATGAGAATAAAAGAGTCAGTATAATATAAAAATGATATATGCTCTAAAATAAAGATCAGAATGATTTAAAAATGATGAGAGAAAAATGAGATTATATGGAAATTAGAATAAGTTTGCTAACAGCTTCATGCATATAAAGAGAGAGAAATATAGATATCACTCTATAAAATGTTAATGAGGATGGGCAGCAGATGTTTCAGGTTATCTTCATAGGAAGAAACATATAGTATCATAAAAGAGTAGACTACTTTTCTAAGTATAACAAGGAAAAAGAAAAACTAACAAAATCACAGTTATCACTTGAATGCATATATAGTGTATATGTGTATATATACAAACATATGTATTTACATAAGCATAAAACCATATTACATAATTGAATCTAAATATAACTTTCATATTAATAAATTTAAAGCTTAACTTACTAAAAATACTTTCAGATTTGTTAATGAAGTGAAATCCATTCTATATAACAGTGGAACATCTGAAACTCAGACTAGAAAGCTTAAAAATAAAAGGCGTGCAAGGTAATAAAGAAAAACGCAAGGGGGCCACCATTTTCATCTATCCAACAAGGTAGACCCAAGCCAAACAACCTGTGACAATGAAGAATATTTTATAAGGTAAAAGGCTCCTTCCCTGATAACAATTTAATAGTTATTCATAATTATGCACTTAATAACTCAGCAGCAATTTTCATAAAACAAAAATTTTAGTAGATGAAAAGAGACATTTAAAAGTTAACTTATAGAAAACCCTATATATTTCTCAAAATCATATCCACAAATAAAATTTAATAAGAATGTACTTAGAACTTAAAAAATTAATGAAAATATTCTTATATATTAAACTCCAGCTCCAACACTAGACAATAGACCTCCTCTGAATTGCAAATGAAATATTCTCAAAAATTTAGCAAATATTCAATCACTAAGAAAATTTTATTTTGTAAATAATATAACTATTACAACAGAATTCACTTACTATGCTACAATAAAATTCAATTTTAATTAAAAAATTTAGATGCTTATACATGGAAATTTAAAGAAAAATACAAATTCAAAACAAACAAAAAGCAAAACCAAAAAAGATGATTTGTTAAATAACATTTTAGTCAAAGGAGAAATAAGAATATTTTGTATAACTTTTAGAAAATAATAATTGTATAAGTATAGCATCACATATTGATTGACTAGTTTAAAGCAATGTCCCAAGAAAATTCATGATGATAATTACTATAATAAGTACATAAAAATATAGCATATAAGAAATAGGACATTAGACATTTTTCAGAAAAGAAATGCTATTTAACACTGGTGGTGGGAAAAATAGATAAGCATATGGAAAAAAATACATTTGAACTGCTCTATTAGCAATATATCAGGATAAATTTTGATAGGGGAAAAATGACCTAAATTAAAAAATAAAGGAAAAAACAAGCAAATTTCTGTAACTACCTATAATTGTCTTTAAGAACATTTTAAAATCTGAAAATTAATTTAAATTCCAGCAGTTATAAATGCTCTTTCAAGATATACCGAAAATCAAAACACTCATTCTGCTCATAGGAATAAATAAGATTGACAATTTGAAACTTTCAGGAGGCAGAAATTGTAAGATTTGGTGATCAATTTGATATCATAGTTAAAGGAAAATTATTCTGAATTTTAAAGTCTTTGCTAAAAATACATATTGTAGTACTTTCACCAAATCACCATAATAGAAATACATATTTTTCATGTAAAATGTTGGGAGAGAGATAAAAGGATTAGTGCGGGGCAAGTTGAGTTTGTCAAACTGTAGTACCACTCAGGTGGTCTCAGATATAGACACATAAGTGGTCTTCATCTATATAGAGATAAAAGTTAGGGTCGTGAGAGCAGAATAAAATACCAAGAGAGATGGTGTAGGTTGAAAGAGAAGAATGACGATATTTGAACTGTAGTTTCTCAGGGCTGGTGTAACAAATTGCCATAAACATAGTTGCTTATAACAACAAAAATTTATTCTCTCACATTTCTGGGAGGCTAGAAGCCTGAAATCAAGGGATCGGCAGTTTGTTTCCTTCTGCAGGCTGTGAGAGGGAATCTTCCATGTTTCTTTCCTAGCTTCTGGCTGCTGCTGGATATCTTTGGTATTCTTGGTTTCTAGCTGAATAAAACTCCAATCCCTGCCTCTGTCCTCACATGATCTTCCCCTCTGTGTCACTCTTCTGCAAAATGTCTTAAATTTGACGCTTTGGTTTTTTTTATGAGAATATCATTCATTGGATTTAGGGCATACCCTAAATCCAAGATGATCTTATCTCAAGATCCCTAAGTATATCTGCAAAGACTATTTTTAAATAAGATCACATTTCACAGCTACCAGGTGTTTTGGCAGTTATGCATATCCTTGTTGGAAGGGACACTATTAAATCCATAATAAATGACTACGAAACATCTTGACACACTTTTATATAAGAAATCTTCAACGAAAGAAGCTAGAAATGTAGATTGAGAACTACAAGTTTAGAATGAAAACCAGTTCTGTATAGTCCAAAAAGAATGTCTTCTTCAGAAGAAGGTGCTAAGAATAGGACTGAGCACACACATGCCATCATGCTAGGTACTGAAGTTAAAATACAGGTATTATATCAGGCTCATAGTCCTCAGTGTGCTTGAGGCATAGTCAACATCATTTTCAATTAATGTTCAAGTCAAAAATATTCTTGAAAATTTTTTTAGCACAATATTCTTTTAATTGTCAATTAATCTATGTCATTTGGCTTTATGCTTCTACATGATGATAATTACCAAAATAAAACCACGAATAATTCTATAAACATGAGTTAGATGCATTATTCATCTGAAGCCAGAAAAAAAAAAAAAACAACCTTCATTTGTAAAAGTTAAAAAGTGTTTAGCTCTTAAAGATGAAGACTTTTACTTCTCTTTTGAAATTCTATCCATTATTTCTGGGAAAATCCACTTTAGTGGGCCCTGTTTTTTATGCCCACTAATCTAATCTTGGGGAAGGAAAAGAAAACTTTATATCTCAAGAACCAAATGTCCAGCTGGGTCTGAAATAGGAATCAAGGAATTCCTTGGAGATCCCTGATGATGAGATAGGATTGGAGTTAGGATCAGCGAGTTGTTCCCCACCATGTAGAGGTATATGTTCAAAGGTAGGGAAGACTGGGAAAGGGCTCTCAGGGTGTGTTTGGTATATTGATTTTAAGAATAGCTACTTTTAGTAACTACAATTTTCCATTTTCTATACTTTTGGAATAATGGCAAATGAAGGTTAATGTTTCATTGTGAAGGCAATGATGTAAAAATCAGCTGCTGATTCCAAAAACAGCATCAAGCCTCTCAAACACGAAAGCAGCCAAAATATGATGGCAGCTGGACTTGTGACCTCACCTACTTGCTACAACCTATTTGTAATCCCTAAATCAATACTCAAGGTGTTTTTGCCATCATTCATGAACATTCATAGGGGTGCAAAAATGTGAATTGCCCAGAACACAACAGCTAAGGCAGAACAAGGCAACCCTTTGTCTTCTTGCTTCAATTCTTATATTCTAAATAATTATCATTTTTGTGGTCTATTTCATGCAATGTTTTTTCAATTTCTGCTTTTCTTTTTTAGAAGTTTTATTGTTTAAAATACACCCAAAGCTTAGTGCTAAAGTGCTGTCTAATATTCCTAAGTGCAAGAAGGCTATGACCTACCATAGGGAGAAAATATGAGTATTAGATAAATATTGTTCAGGAATGAGTTATAGTGATGTTGATTGTTAATTTAATGTTACGAATCAACAATATATATTAAATAAGGTGCCTTTAAACAGAAATACACATAAAATAAGGTTATGTGTTGATTCGTTAACAAAAATGTATGACCAGACAGGCATAGGACACTAACCTGCATTTCCCTTAGTGGCTCAGTATTCCTTAATTCAGTGATTCTAATGACATTATAGACTATAACTACCATGAGTAATGAAATTCAACTGTGTGTGTATTTTAGATAATATATAAGTGTGTGTATATATATATACACACACACACACATACATTTTGTATTTTACACTATGTAAATATATATATAGGTTATCTATTTCACAAAATGGGTTAAATTTGGGGAAAAATTATGTTTGTTAAAGTATTCTCATATTTATGCAGCTTTTTTCTATTTATTTTTCATTTGTAATTTTGATTAGATGGTTATAATTCATGGGTTTTCTATTCTAAATTATTGCTGTAATGGTTTACATTTAAAGATTTTCTAGAATTGTAATGAAAACACTAGTTGGAAATATATAACACATTTTTTACATAAATGTTTACCAAAATAGAATTAAAACAGAAATATGTGTAAAGCATTATACAACTGGTTCAATTTATCACAGATTAAAAAAACACATAATCAAATTCAGATAAAGAAAAGGAATATTGGTGGGACAACAAAAAGCCCCTCTCATGCCCCTTCCCAGACATTACTCCAAAATAACTACAATCTTGTAATCTAGGATCATAGTTTAATATTGCCTGTATTTAAATTTATATAAATGGAATCATGTGCTATAAACTTTTTAATGTCTTTCTTTTTTTTCAGAATTACACTTCTGAGATTCACTCATGTGGTTTCAAGTAATTTGTATTTTTTTTTTCAATTGTAGCTCATCAGGAAATTCTTGAATCTTGCCTAGCAGATAAATAAGAGCAAGTTGCCCAATTTTCTATTTCATTCCCTTATATAACATTAAAATCTAATTTAATGAGAATGAATCTGAGTCCACAGATTCAGTTGTGCAATAACAGCAACATAACAAATGTAACATTTTCTACAAGAATACAAGTTCTAAATTTGTGTTCTCACTCTTCTTAGATCTGTTTTATTTTATTATCCTTGGACAATTCTGCAAATTATTTATGAGAAGAGTTATATCTGAGTTTTAGAGACACTTCAACAAAGGGTGGTTCAAATGTCCATTATCTCTGCTCACCTGTTATGCCTGCTCTCATGATAAACAGTAATGCCATAGTAGCTGGGGATTTCAGCACCCCACTGACTGAATTGGACAGATCCTCCAAACAAAAAGTAAGCAAAGATATAATGGACTTAAGCAGAGCTCTAGAACAAATGGCTCTAAGAAACATCTACAGAACATTCCATCCAAATAAAGCCAAATATATATTCTTCTCATCAGCTCATGGAACTTCTCCAAGACCAATAATATCCTAGACCACAAATCAGACCTCAACAAATTAAAAAAAAAATAGAAATTGTATCATGTATCTTCTCAGACCATAGTGGTATAAAACTAGAGATCAATTCCAACAGAAACACTCACCACTTCACAAAGTCATGAAAATTAAATAATATATTGCTCAATGACTACTGGGTCAAGGAAATCCAGATGGAAATCAAAAGATTCTTTGAACTAAATGATAACAGAGACACAAGTTATCAAAATCTGTGCGATACAGCGAAAGCATTCCTGAGAGGAAAACTAATAGCATTAAATGCTCACATCCAAAATACAGAAAGCTCACAAATCAACAAACTAATAAACCATCTCAAGGAACTGGAAGAGGAAGAGTAAATTAATTCTAAACCTAGCAGAAGAAAAGAACTAACTAAGAACAGAGCAGAACTAAATGAAATTGAGAACAAAAGAACTATACAGAAGATCAATAAAACTAAAAGAAACAAAATTGATAGCCCTCATGCTAGATTGACAAGAACTAGAAAGGAAAGGACTTTAATAACCTTAATCAGAAATGAAAAAGGAGAGGTCACTACAGACATCACAGAGATACAAAACTTTATGTTTGAATACTATAAACATTTATATGTCCCCAAACTACAAAATGTGGAGAAAATGGACAAATTCTTGGAAACACACAACCTCTCTAAGCTCAGTCAGGAGGAAATAGAATTCCTGAACAGACCAATATCAAGCGCAGAAACTGAAGTAGCAATAAAAAAATCTTACAAAAAAAAGTCCTGGACCAGATGGGTTCACACCTGAATTTTTCCAGATCTACAAAGAAGAACTCATACTTATACTGCAGAAATTATCACATATTAGTTTTACAAAAGGTCAACAGTAAAAGAAGAACTCAAGATTACTTAAGCTAACTCTTTCATTTATAAGACAACACTGGAATTCAGAATGCATAAATGACAAAACTAAGCCTAAAGTATTAATATTAGCCCCAGCGATATGTCTTGTTATACATTGACCTCTGTTTTGACATAAGGCAAAGCTTGTTGGAATTACATCAACTTAACTTTTAAACAATGAATTCTTAATTCTGGATACACTTTTAAAATCATATTTTATGATCTGGAGCTGAAGAAAATTTTATTCTCAAATACTTTAACCATATTTTCCAGAGAATAGAAATCTATTTCTTTCATTAATTATTAACAATTACTAATAATAGTTATTAGAGTAATAAATAAGTGACGATTAAATATTATAAATATGTCATTTTAATATTATGCCCCTAAATATCATATATCATAAAATTTTAACAAGAGTTATAGAAATAAAAATAGTATTATAGCATCATTTCTTTATATGTCAGTTACCAAATGTCTTAGACAACCACATTATAAATATGCAATTTTATAACTAGCTTCCCTTAAGATACATATGCAAATGATACAGTTGCTAATCAAATAAAACTCCATCCTTTACTTCTTGTTGTATGACAATTTAAATGCAAGCATAATTTTATTTTATATATCAACAAAATTGTCATTCTGGGAAATAGCATTCATAATATACACTAAGACCATATAAAATGAATTACTATTGGAACTAAGTATGCACTGTGAAATGGTTTAGCAAAACACTAAGTTGAATACCATATTCTTGTTCTGCTTAATAATTGCAATAAAATAGAAATGATAGGCCTGCATAGAACTGTGTAGAATTAGAAACAGAAATTATGGCGCATACTTTGCCATTTGGTAAGATGAGCTGTACCTTGTTGACAGTAATCTTAATGAAGATTACATTAGATATATTAAAAATATATGTGGCTATATATTAACAATCAGATATTCAAATGTGTTTATATTGTGTCTATATTTCCATGCTACTTTTCAAATGCTCTTATTTCAATTAACAGGACTTTGAAATTCAATTTAATACAAAATTTGAATGCTTAATTAAACTATCAATACAATTAATCAGAAACAACATACTGAGGAAATGCAGACAATTTGAATGGCTTTGAAATTTTGATTGTGAAGGACAAATTAAATTCAACTGGGCTGATGTATCATCTGGTGCTGACATTCAGAAAAGTATGCAAGATTTAGTCATTGGTGAGCAGGACATGTAGCTGTATTTAAATACCCCAGCAATCATGTAATTAGTGCTATATATTTGCTGCATTACCACTGAAGAATCTAAATGTATCTTTCATTATTTAGGATATTTTTTTCAATTAAATAAATCTGAAATCATAATCTAAGTAAAGTAGTGCTAAAGTTTGGGAGAAAGAGGTTGAGTCTTGGCTCAAAAATCCAAGAAATCAAACCAATCAACAAAAAGGCAGGGAGGAAGCTGCACCAAAAGTACATTTGAATCTCATACACTGATTGGTTCATCTCATATGTTTCTATTTATGCTGGTTTTATTATTTTTTAACACTTGTTTTCGTATATGATAGAAAACTTGGCAACTATCTGCTTTAAAGTTTCTATATCTTAAGCTTTCTCTGATTTCAAATTTTGCCATCTGAGATAAAGTTTCTAGTTTCCAGCTTGTGCTTAATTCCTACACATGGCCGGAGTTCGGTTGAATAATAGAAGGATGAAGAATTTCTCCTGGTTGCAAAACTGTTTAGAGTAGGCAGGGCATGGTGGCTCATGCTTGTAATACTAGCACTCTGGGAGGCAGAGGCAGGAGGATTGCTTCAGCTGAGGAGTTCAAGAACAGCCTGAACAAAAGCAAGACCCTGTCTCTACTAAAAACAGAATAATTAGCTGTTGTGGTGGCATGTGCCTGTGGTCCCAGCTACTCGGGAGGCTGCTATAGGAGGACCCCTTGAGTCCAGGAGTTTGAAGTTGCTGTGAGCTAGGCTGATGCCATAGCACTCTGCTCAGGGCAAAGGAATGAGACTGTCTCAAAAACAAACAAACAAAAAACAACTGTTTGGAGCAAGGCAGGTTTTATAAAAGGGGCTGTTCTGAGAAGGAGTGATAGGCAGACCAAATAACTGTTGCCTTGCACACATTGTTGTAATTGCATATGGAATGTAGTTCTCAGTTTAGGTTAATTCAACCATAATTGAGTACCTACCATGTGCTAGAAGCCGTGCTAAGCACATGGGATTCCACACTGAAAAAGAATAACAGCTTCTTATACCTTACATAACACATATTCCTGTGTGTATATAGATAGGCTACAGGTTAGCAAATAGAAAATCTCTGTTGTCATAGGTATCATTGTTAGGGACCGACCTTCCACAGCCCCACCAGACAGAAAAGCAGAGACATCGAGGATGCAATCACACAAGAGGAGGTTTATTTTCTGGCTAGCCAGGGTCCAAGCCCCAGAGCACCAACGCAGTGGCCACTCTCACAGGCAAGGACCCTGACCGGAACAACAGCATGCCTTTTATCCCCATGGTGCACAAGCTGCGCACAAGCAGACTACGCATGGATCATGCGTTGACCTTTAAAATGATTGGTTGCCCACTATTGCCTTTTGAAATAATTGGTGGGTTGGTTGCCCTCTATTGCCTGATGGGCCAGTTGCCCGTGCTTCAATGACCTCATCCCATAATTCCCCTTACAGCGGTGTAGCAAGCAAGCAATGACCAGAAGCAAAGGTTTGCGGTTAGCTCATTGCCCCACCCAAGTAAATTCCCGACAATTGGAAGAATTCCTCTGCCCTTCCTCTATCCTACAAATTCCTCTGCCCTACAATCATGTGTGAAATATACAGGGGATTGAGACAGAGAATGATATATAGAGTGGTTGTTTTAAATAATGAAGTCAATGAAGAACTTTCTGAAGAAGCCATCCTCTGAAGAAGTCAGAGATAAAAAACAGCATGTGCAAAATCACTGAGTTGGAAAAGATTGTGATCACTTCTAATAGTCTGTCATTAGAGAAATGTAGAGCAGTCTTAGTAAAGGTTGGATAAACAGATCATGTGGGAACTCAAAGACCTGGAGTTTGAGTTTTATTCTAAATGCAATGAGAAGTTTGTTGAAGCATTTCAAGATAGAGAACAACAAGATTTCATTTATATGTTAAAATGATTCATTTGTTGTTATGTAGAAAACAAGTTGGAGGCAGATGAAAAATCTTATTTGGTGATATACTAGATTTGGGTACTAAGAAAAGTGAAGAATGGAGGGTGGCACAAAATTTTGGGACTTGAGGATTTAAATAGATGTTGCTAGAAAGTACTAAAATGAAGAAGACTTGTGTATGCACAACCAACTATGGCAAGAAGAAATCAAGAGATTATGGTAGCTGGAGCTAAACAGGCTGAAGTGACTGAAAGACACACAAATGAAAAAAAAAAAATCACGTTAGCAATACCCTTGTTTCATGCCTATGCATCTCCCTTTAGAAACAATGCATTCCATCAGCCTTCTCCATAGCTCTCTGAAGTGGGCCCTTTTAACTACCACTCTGTAGTTGCTGCTCATTGTAAGTATTGTGCCCACCTGGCTTTTGACATTTAAGTGCCACCACCTGGCATCTCACTGCACCAATTCCTTTACAGTATCATCACATGTTATTGGCCCTGGCCTACAAAAGGGAGCCACCACTGAGGTTCCCAAAGATCACAGTGCCCCTCTCACCACCACATTCCTTATTATTTTGGTAACTGAAGTGTCTTCTAGGCTCAGCCATGATGAATAGAGTTGGTTGGTGGGGTTTTCCAGCCTCATGTTGGATATTTACTTTCCAATCCCTAGTTCTCTAAGCCTATGCTCCTTACCCTCACTACCACAGCATTTTTGGCATTGCTGCTTCACTTAAAATTATTTATCACATTATTCAAGCTTAAAAAAGAAATTCCAATAGTAAGATAGCATCATCTCCTAGTATTCTTGTCAGGGTATTAAATCTTGTATCGTAGAAGGATTCTCGATCCTTCTTCAATTTTATGTTCTCTGCTGTATCAAACAGCTCCTGACGATATCTGTTAATCAGATTCTAAAACTTTTTTGTTTTATATTACCTCCTCTCCTTTTAAAAACTCAGTCTCTGTTTGATTAGACTATGCTAGTCTAACTAGATTGAGGTTTATTGTTGGTGTGGTTGCTCAGAAGGGACTTAAGTGTATCCTGAGGAAGCCAAACTTTGTTTTATGAAGCACATATATAATCTTCAAACAAGGGAAGAAGAAATTGTCTTCTATAAGGCTAATGTGCCACTTTTGTGGGCCCAATTTAAAGAGATTTTTATTTTTTCAGAGTGATAACAATACCTCATTGTCCATAGATTCCTTCCTGTACACTCAGAAAACAATGGCTTGTGTAATATGTAATATTCAAATGAAATCCTGTAGAAAAATGATCTTGCAAGGATTATATAAAGGAAATAGATAAAAAAAGAAGTGTTTGCCTAATGCATGGCTAATTTGTGACATTATAGTGATATTTAGAAAATTACTTCAATTCTCTGATTCTTTGTTCATTGAATGGAAAACAGCAATTAAAAAGAACATGATTGCATAGTGGTTTGTTAGGAATACTAGAAATAATATATGTTAGGCTCTCAGTATATGGCATATAGTAGGTACTTAATAACTACTTCTTGAATAAATAAATTCTAATCATTCAGTGTAAGATAACAATCATGTTTATGATAATTACAAATGACATTGTGTCTGTTGGAGTCTCAGAACAATACTTTTTCCTGATTATGGTGGGGGAAGGGATATAAAAAAAGACATGTCTTTTACATTACTATTGTAAATATCTATTCCTAGGATGTCTGAAGTTTCTAAGATCTGTAATATATTCTGAAGAAAAAGAATTAGTGGTTTCAGACCTTCAGGCACTAAAAATTCAGTTGACATGTTTTATCGATTTCATAATAAAAAATGGATTTACACAGAAATAAGCAGCTTTAAATGTAAGTTTGAAATATTTTATCAATTTAACAAATTTATCAAATCCTATGCATGCGGGTGACTGTTTTCTCTGCAATAATCTAGGTTTTGCACATTGCTTTGATGATATTTTCATTGTTCCAAAACTTTTCAGAATCCCTGTTTGCACATAACTTTAGAGCCCATATATGGAGTACACAGCACATATGCAAACATATGCAGATACATTATATTATTTGGTAATCAACCTTTATTTCTTAAAGCTTTAATGTCTCATTTAGTCATGCCACCCACTTTATTCTGTGTCTGTTTTTACCTATCAGATCAAAACCCAGAGGACATATTATCATGATTTTTGCTAAAGTTGTATCATATATACATGTTAATATAATTATGTGTATGTGGGACTGTGTATATAATTAATATGTTGCATTTCAGTTAAGGTTTTGTTTATAAGTGATACTATGTAGGATGCATTTTATTCATTGCATTTTTTTCAATTTTTTATTATTCTTATCTGAAATAGTATTTCATTCATATGTACTGTATCGACTCATAAATATTTAAAAATTAATTCATTAATTTTGTTGAAAATATAATTTTTTCTGATTTTAAAGAATTCCATAAAGATTGTTTATTTCACTAACTGTATATATGTCTATAAACTATACTATAAACTTAGAATTGAATTTTCTAGCTTGTAGGATATGCTTAACAAGATAATGAAAACCTATTTTCCAACGTGGTAATAACAATCTGCATTATACCTGACAATTTATAAGACTCAGTATAATGGATATAAAATGGTATCTTGATATTAAAAAATTGCATTTCCTTAACTAATAATAATATTGAATATGCTTTTCTTTCTTAGAGACACATATAAAACTGTGTATGTTTCCCCTTTTGTAAATATTATTCCTCTCATCCATATTTAAATTGGGTTGCTTTTCATTGTTCTATTGCTATGTGGTACTTCCTATATTCTGGAACTAATCTTTGTTTATGGTCACTGTAAGTATAGAAATATATAATTTTACATTTCTTTTTATTTCAGCTTTGTGTCAGGAATCTCCTGTTAACATACACCATTTTTTATAAGGAATAGAGTGTCCCATTTTCTCATTGACATTAATCTAAAGTATCTGAGTAATTTTATTAGCTTTTGCCTCGAAGACATCAATAATTTAAAAATTTGCACTTGTTTAACTTAACCCCACTTTCTCTTAAGAGTTTTCATACACTTTCTTGAGAATTCTACAATGAATTCCATTGTATGTGTGTTTGTGTGTGTGTGCGTATGTTTGTGTGTGTGTGTGTGTGTGTGTGTGTGTGTGTTGTATCTTGGATGTTTGGAAGAGGCTAAGGGCTTTGAGAATTTGTATCTATACAACTGGAAGAGTAACATATAATATCATGGTATAGGTTTCTATCATCTAAGTAATATACAGTGTCGATTACCTATTTCTCTCACAACATTGTTGTTACATATTCCAGATAACAACTTTAGACTGGGCCTCAGTATACTGCATTCTTTGACAATAACCTCCTCCATTCCAGATCACTTATTTTTTATTTCAAAATATTTTTAAGGGGGTAAAAATGTTTTTGTTACATAAATAGTTTTTGTAATGCTTGAGTCAGGGCTATAAGTGTGCCCATCACCCGAATTGTGTTCATTTGTACCCGTTAGGTAGGTTTTTGATTTCGCTACACTTCACTATAAACACATTAACCTTTGCCATAGCTGAAATATTCTTCATTCACACTGGTCTTGGATAATGTGTTTGTAGCCATGTTTGATTCTTTCATTGCACTCATTATACTTGGATTTCTGACTTCAAATCTTATCCCCAACTCTATGGCTGCCATCATTTACCTTTTTCCAGGAAGAGTTTCAGACTAAAATGTTAGGGCATTTCCCTATAGTTAAGGGCACCACACTGGATCCCAGAACTTCTATATGAAGCAAGTAGTTTATTTGTTTATTTTTGAGATTTATCCTATTGGATATAGCTTATCACTGCCTCTTATGAGATTGCACACAACCTACAAATACACATGGAAGCACACATGCAATCAGAATTGGCCATTATCCCTATCTGTGCCCTCAACTGTGAAGCATTGCACTATGAGGCATTATTATTATGAAATTTTTTTTGTTTAAGTTAATCCTTTATTGAATCAGAAAGTAGAATTAGCCCAGAAAAAGCTTCTGATAGTGGTTATCTTTAATGACATATGTACTCTCCTTCTACTGTTTATATAGTTTGAAATTCGAGGAAATAAAATAATTCTATCTATTCCTGGGTTATGACATGATATTTTAAGTTTTATTACTAATAAATATAATCGTAGAATAAAGGTTAGGTCTATGACTAAGCTGACTTCTTAAGACTTACTCCAAAGGTAAACTTATCAAGTTACTATCAAGCTGAACAATCACAGATCTGTAGAACAGGGGCAGATTACCTAACATAGGTAACAGAGAAACATGGAGTCTGAGGATACAGTATTTCCAAACAAAGAAACAGGAGGCTGACCCACTCATTCTCATACTGTCTTCCAAAATATCTAATTAGATATATCAACGAGTGAGGAGGAAACATCAGAGTAATTTCTTGCTTCATTTTTTCTTCCCAGGATATATATATATAGGGCAGTTTCCATTGCTTATGGAAATTTGAGATGTTAACCTTTTACAATACAGTGTTTGACAGGTATTAGTATCAGCTCTATAATTACTCTGTCATCTTCCATCTTCATGTTTCAGGATAGCATAGAAGTACTTGAAGTCCCTAAAATATGCAGTAGTAATGAATCTACAGCCTCCGGTTAAATTTGTGGAGCAGCTAATATTATTATGAATGTTTCTAATATTATTAGGGAGGAACTTTTGAGATTCTGCATGCTTCACTATTTTTGTGCTGGTGATTTTTAAAGACCAATAAAAATACTTACTCTTTTGAATATTACAGAAAAAAATTCAATTACCACAAAATAACTTATGTGGCCTACTGTATATATAACCAAATAAATAGTAAATAATAGCAAATAACTTTATTTAAATATAACTAAGGTTTTCTTATATGAAACTGTTATCCTCAAAGATGCTGTCAATAAAGTAGCAAGATTACCTTAAGTTAATTAGGTGTTTTCAATGAATGCTTAATGGAATAAAAATTGTTATGATGTAATGTGAAATTCTTCAAAATGCCTATTTATTTTGCCAATACTAATCCAACATAGAAATGAAAACATACAAATATATGCCCATTAATACATTTTTAAGAAAGAAATATACTTACATGTTAAAAATTATTCTTCTGCATAGTCAAATTACGAATGAATTTTAGTGTTGTGCCATGTCTCTCTAGATTTTTCGGTTTGTTCTATGTGTCTATGAGTTTAACCTATGCATTCTGAGAGGATTCTCTGTATAATTAGCAATGAATCTCCTAGTTTCAACCACAACTCTAATTTTGTTTCAAGTGTCAAAATTACTTTTGCATGTAAACAATAATAGAAGAAAATTTTAATTATTTTGGAGATAGTTTTAATTTTGTTCCAATCTCTTTGATTCAAGTTAAAAGAAAATACTCCTTTAAATTTGGAATAAAGGCATCCAGCATAGCTGGAGATTAACTGCATGTTTTCATTTATTCATTTAATTACAACAATTCATTTGGCACAAATGAATTACAAAGGCAGTATGTGGAGAATTTAAGTGCCAATCTGGAATCAAAAAGACCCAGGCCAGAATCCTGATATTGCAGATTATAATTATGTGGCTCTGGGCAAGTGACTTGATCTCCCATATTGTTTTGGTGAACATTAACTAAGTCAGTGTATTCAGACCAAGTTCTGAATCTTATTTATCTTCTTCTCATTAAAGAAAATTAAGGTTAACTGAGAAATATTGGAAAATTTCTTTAATGATACTGGTGTTCATCATGTAATATTTTCTCATCTAAATAAAAAAAAAAACCCTGTTTTCCAGTAAATGTACATGTTACAATATTATTTTTCAGGTCACTTATAGTATTATATATTAAATATTTATTTCTTCATTTTTTAGAAGTTATAGTAAATACTTAAAGAGAAGGTTGTTTGATTGCAATTGTGGAACTAACATAGTTTTAAAATTGCTTTCACAAGATTTCAATTTCTCTATCATCTCATTTTTGCCAATGTTATAATCAAGTCTCAACTATTTTAATTGCACCAGCAAGTTGCTTTAATACAGGTATTGTCTGTATAATTTGTGTTTGTACAGCATGCAAATATTACAATCTTACATGTTAGAATGTTTTACAAAATAACATCTAAAAAATTTATGCTATAGCAAATGTTTTATTTTTTAAAAATTATCTGTTTTATATATATGCCTTGATAAATCCAAATATATAATTGATTTAAACTTGTGAAATTGTATATCTGAATTACAGAGAAGTGAATATAATTTAGATACATTAAAAATATAAATATATATAAATATAAATTATATATATAATTATAAATTATATAAAAATATATAAATATACTTTAGATACATTAGATAGATTAAAAATATGCTATATTTTGAGGAACAAGGGATAGGAAAAAAGCCATAGCTTAAAAATATTGGATACTAGTAAAAAGTTTTATTCTGATATATTAAAAACTTACTCAGGCTAAATTTTCCATCCAGTTATCCTAACATATGCATTTCACCTATTATGGATATTTGTAGAAGGAAGACAAATCTAACTTCTAGACAAGGTGTTGCTCTATATGTACCAAATATTTCATACTATTTTAATCAATTTTAATTAAGTATTATTTATTTGTTTATAGATTGTCTAACTCATAGAAAAGCAGGATATTGTCTAGTTTTAATGTCATTTGAGAATCTATTTATTTTACCTATATTGAAATCACTAAGTATCTCCAGAAATAAGTTTCTATATATCGAATGCTTCGATCAGTTGAAATTATTTTGCAAACATGAAAAAATAAATTTTGGCATTCACATATTTTTAGTTTAGAATTGAAGGCTAGTAGTATGTGAATATACATGAAACTTTTAAAAAAGGCAAAGTTTCTTTACAACATCTTTCTTTTACCATGAAGGTATAATTTGGAGAAAATATTTTTTATTAATGTAATATCCCTCTATTTGTTCAATATTCAAAAGGATATTCAATTGTTAATTTCTATATTCTTTAAGTTACTATGCCACACAATTGATTTTCATTTTTGTTTAAATTTTTTATTTTTCTCACAAAAATGAGTACATTTGGGTTTTGCTTGACTTAAATTTATTTTTGCTTTGAATTGACTAATTGATTGTAAAGTTTATTGTCACATACACATAATGCCTCTTTATGGAAAAGTCATAGACCTATCATCATTTAAATGATTTCTAGATCATGTCTTATTACTGAAAAGGGTGAGTTGCATCTACTTAGCTATGAAGCATGTACTTCCTAACAGTTTTCATTATTTTCCTGACCCCAGAGATCTCTTTGTTTGCAACCAAATCAATGAGATACTATGCTACAAATGACTGAGAATAGTAACAGGGACAAAAATCCTGGGTGTTTTGGATAGAATCTCAAAGTGACCACATGCTTCTCATTCAACAGTGTGAGGAATCCAGGTTTATAAAATATGTTCAGCAGAATTTCCATTCTGGGAATCGATTCACGCTCATTAACTCATAGTAGAATGGTTTTATATATATGTATATATGAAAGATTTACACTTTACAATGGAAGTTGTGCAAATTTGGAACATTAGTCTATGTATAAATGTTCTAAACCAAGTTTAGCTTCTATTCCTCTAAAATTTTCTTCCCTATTTTCCTATTTTTTAAGATTTTAACTTTATTGCATAAGAAATTTCCAAATTAATTACATATATAAATATTCAACTGGTATTTAATAGTCACAATTCTATCCCTCTTTCACTGTCTTTTTGAATAAAACTACAATAACCATTTTTCATAATCTCATTCAGATTTTACAATACCACAGTACTATTTTGTGCTAGATTTCACTAGAATAGAATTGCTTTTCAAAACAATTAATAAGGGCTGCAGTACTCACACTAGGTAAGAGCACTTCACATGCCAGTAATTCTGAATTTTTATGCTCTCTGCACCAAATTACATGCCAACTTCTAATCCTAGCATTCTATACCCTCCATCCTATTAAACGTGGTTTCTTGTCTAAACTTACTTGACATGATTCGTCTTCAGACAGTGCATTACACTATGTATTGGTTCAATTTTCAGAAACTTAAGTGATGATATTTGTTATGTTTGTAGAGTTTTATTATTGCTGTTTGTAGAGAGATTTTTCCAAGTTCCTCACAGAAATCCTTCTCTGTTTCCACATTTCAGAAAAAAATATTATTTTGAACTACATTTTTATAGATGGTAAAACTATTAATCAAGGTTGAAGGCAAAAAAAGATTTTTTTTCAGCTATTAATAGAAGAAATATTTTATCCATAAACTCTTCTTAAGCAAATTATTTGATGATGGACTCAAGAAAAAAAAAAGACTACGTTTAGAAAGAAGACATAAAATACAGTGAATCCAACTTAAGAGAGTTCAAGAAAAATCCCAGGATAAATCTGTGAAATAGCTGGGAAAGTAACAAATCTAGACCAGAAATGCATGTGAGAGGTGGCATTGTTCATAGTATAGGAACTTTTTCCCTAAGAAAAAGAAGGATTTATGCAGAGAATTTAATATGACACATACTTGTAAAAATTAAGGTTATGCCAAGGAAAATAGCACAAGAAAAAAGAGAAACATATTTAAAAAGTTAAGGAGCAAAAAAATTTTTAAAAGAAGAGTACAAAATATGAAGTGTCATTTCACATTACAATGAAAATTCTTATCACAATAATACAAAAATTTGTTGATTTTCAGTTTTGATAGTTAAATTATATACAAAGTTAGGAAAGATAACCATCTATGTGAGATTTGGGGCAGAAATATTGCATAAGAGTTATCATCATTATTGTCATGAATTTATAAAATGAATAATGAAGAAATTTATTTTATAATTGTTAGAACAAAATGAATGCTCTAGGTGTATTGCCTAGCAAAGGGAGTTACTAAAAATAGTAATATTTTGGGAGGAAGGGAGAGGGAAGTCATGTAGGAAAATATATAACAGAATTAAATCTACATTATCATAGTTTGTCCATGGATAGTATCTAAAATTCGTAGATCAACAACCAAAAAAATTGCAGAATATACATTTAAAAAACTAAATTCAGTATACTGAGGAGTGGAACTAGGGATGAGGTGAGGTGTGGCAAAGGATTTTACTTCTCATCATAAGATTTTTGGTATTCGATTTTAAAGTATCCCATTTTCAAAAAGGTGCACACAGGCTTTAATAAAGGTATGAAAAGAGCAACAAAAAATTAACTAAATTAAGAAGATACAGATCAACCAAGAAATGTATCAATGAATGTTAAAATTATATTTCAGCTTAGCCTAGTGGTTAAGGGCACCATGTTTGAAACCTTGTTACCTATGAAGAGTCCAGGTTCTGCCACTTGCTGTGTGACTATATTCACATTATGTTAAATAAATTATTGCAGTTAGTGAGCAAAGAAAAATAAACAAATATATATGATTTAGAAGAGAGAGAGAATAATTTAAAAGTAAAATTATTCAAAGTATTATCACTAAAGAATTATTTTCCTTTCTTGTGTTGATGTGTGCATAATCATTTACCCTATTTCTTCTACTAAGAGTTTCTGTGTCTATTTGTGTTGAAAGATGTCTTCTAGTGATTTCTTTAGATTTCTTTAAGAGTTAATCCATAATAAACCTAATCCCCCTGTGGGAATTTATAACAATTTGTGGTTGCTTATACAGTAATCTCTGTCAACAGAATATTAGGGGTTTCCGAAATAAAATTAGGACACTAATGGTGACTAGCTTTTGGTTAGGCCTGTTAATAAAATGGATGTTCAGCGAGGTAGATGCTATTGCTAAATGCGCTCTTCTTGCTAACAATAATGCCGTGACGGCTTGTAAATTACAGGAATGCACCTAAGAGAATACTGAGATTAAGGCAACATAGAATAAAATAAAAAGAAACAATTAAAAAGGAGTTTCTGTTAAATTTTTTTAAGTATACTGTGTGGTTTAGAATCATTCTACAAATATATTTAGATAATGTATTGATAAGTGGGGAGGATTAATTTTCTCATTAATAATTTCAGTTCAGATAACTGACTTTGCCAATGCATCTGAACCAGTGCTGCTGATCTTCTGTGATCACAGTATTTCATGGAGACTTATAACAAAGGCAAAGTTGAATTGTAACACTCTTTCTCTATGACTGGGACATATTTTTATAGCTTCTGACGTGTAATAAAAGCTCAGATATAAATGCAATTCTATGCTTTGAGAACAAACATGCTACTCATTAATCCTGAGCCATTGTCCTTGAAATAAACTTGGCACTTTTTGTCTTTTTCCCTCTAAAGGCAGCTTTCCTAGGGACTTCTTTGACCCTTCAGATAAATAGACTCCTAATGAGCCTACCTCACCAGTGCCCCAGACACATCCAGATATATTGACATTTTGATGTAAAAACAGGTTATATTCACATTGTTCAAATGTTGCAAACAATTATGCTCATGCCTTCTACTGTATGGGGTTATTAAAGGATTCAAAGGAATAAAATGGGTGAAAGCATTTTGAAATCCACGAATCATGAATGCTATGAGGGATTATTATTAAATGTATCCATTTTATTTTGGTGCTTTACAAAACTAATCCATCTTCCCAATATTGATGTTTGGGTACTGGTAAAGGTAAAGAATTACTTTGCTTAAAAAGCTGCTGGCCAAGATTGCAAGAGAGGTTCGCGTTTTCAAACTTCAATTACTTATGGTAATAATCATGAAATAGCCAGAGAGTTTCCTTTCAACTTATGATAAATATGCTCAAGAGAATGCATTGTGCCTTACCTCTCTGCTCACAGATCAGAAATAAAATGGATACAGGCAGTTTGATAGACATCTACTTGGGCTACAAGAATGCCCAATTCTGCACAATTTGTTTTTCAATGGAGTAACTTAGGGCTACCCAGTTTTCAGAAATTTTATCTGTAAGGCATTTGTCGACACTCTGTGGGGACTATGGTTGCAGTCAGTGCTTCCTTTCACTGTACAGTGCTTTGTGTGCTAATGGACAGACTGGTTTGAGCCCTCTACTTTTGGGGCAGTACAATATGCATGAGTGCTTTTCTGAGTGGCAATCACAAATTGCTCAAAAAGGGCAATATAAAACCAGCTTTCTGATTTCAATAACTGAGGTCAGTTTGACATTTCGAGACAGTGGGCTTGCTGATGGTATGTCGGCATATTTTTGCATGATTTTAAATACTAAATAAGGCAGTCAGCAAACAGAAAGTAAAAGTTGAGCAAAAATAAAATTTCCTGCTTGACTGAAGAGGTGGATGAGGGCTTATACTTTCATTATCCTAGAGATTATTTATACATTTGTTTTAATTAAGATGAGATGGATGAAAAATAGACAAAATAACATTTAAAAAATATATTAGCACTATGAAAGTATAGGAGACCTGAATCCATCTTGTGACTCATTTTCAATGAGTCTTCTCAGTTCAGGAAACCATCTCTGTGTTATTGTATCTTCAAAACTGGGGGCCTTAAAAATAAACATTTAAACACACCCTCTCTCCTGCAGCCATCCCCCTTACTTCCCTTATTTGATAACCAGCTACCCTCCTTTATGACTCAAGGCCTTACATGTGTTGCTGGCATGATGCACAGTACCCCATGGCTCTGGCTACTTGGTACCAACTCTTCTGATTCTTCTAGTCCTCTCTCCCTTTCATATGTTTAGCACCCCCACTGGATTTATAGTCAGCAAAGTAGAACTATCTCTAGTGTTTTGATACACTTGGAAATTCTACCTAAAACAATGAGTTAAAACTTTAATTATATAAAATAAAGGGTTATAACATTACAAGATAAAAAACAATATTTTAATCACTTTGTAGTGTCATTTAAAAAAGAATGAAGTTAATATAATGGAGCAATGACTGTGTGCTGAAATAAGAATGCCCGTTTGATAGCAGTTACTTCTTCATCATTTTTCTCATTTCTACCCCTGGTATCCAGAGAAGACAAGGTCTTTTCAGAGGAAGGAAGACAAACAACATTTGCTAGATCTGGAATTCTGCTATGTGATTTACTATAATTTGTATTATTTTTGCTGTTTGTTTTTTTAACAAGCCAAAAAAAGCAATGCAAAAACTAGGAGTTGAAAAGCCTACATACACAAATAAAAAAGAACATACCCAATGTTAGGGAGACAGCAATCTATACTTACAAACTGAGCATTACAAAGAAGCTACATTAAACTGCACTCCCCTAATATTTGCACTGAATTACAAGTACAAATATTTGGGTTCCAGGTCTACTTGTTAATTAGCTTGGAGTAAGTCACTTAATCACTCTAGGAATTGACACAATATACACAACATTTAATCTGTCAACAAGAGGTTGGAATGAATGAATTTTGAACTTTTTTATAGCTGGGCAAAATAGTTGTTTTATTTTGAGCAAATATTCTCAAAAAAAAATGACTGATATTTAAACCAAGATCTCTCTAGTTTCTGAGTCCTCTTACTTGTAATAAGTCAGACATCATAATAATATAACGTCTTTGATGTTCGTACAGAAAGTTTGATTGTGATTGGCTTCCAGCCTCCGCCCAGCTTCTGTTGTCAGAGATTTGTTGTGTTAGGTGGGGCGGGAGGTTTTTATGTGGAGGAAGAGTGAGAGTGGAGTGATACTGAACCCCCACATTTCATTATCCTTAAGGCTCTATCTTTTTGGAAACAAAAGTATAAAATGGGAACCAACTAATGTGGAGATTCTTTTACTTTCTACCACTTTCTTAGACATCCCAGCCTGCCAATATTGCCCCTGCTGGTATTTATTGGAGTATATATACACTAGTAGGTCAAGCCAAACAGAAGTATTCCTGGACAGAGTAGAATTTGCAATTGTATCCTCAGACTCTAGACCAGTTAGCTGTGACTCTCTCTCTTGTCATTTCATTATCCTCATAATTAAACAACCCTGCATTTTATGTAAATGAATTTTGGTTCCTACTGCCACAAGATGATAAAGGTTTGCTGTAATTGTTTGGAGATGTACAAACTTTTTATCAAGGAACAGAGGTTTGATTTAAGTCTTGGTAAGATTGACAAGAGCTGGTTAGTGTATTATAACAAAGGCTGATTTATTTAACCATTATGAAAAAATGCAGCCTACTAGAAGTATGCAACGTTTTGTAGAATTAGAATGCCCTATTTCATTTAGAAGTTCATTATAAGAACCTTTTTCTGTTTCTCACTTTCGTTTTACTGCTTCTATTCTTGCCTCAAGCACACAAACAGCTCTCCAAACAACTGTGATTTGGGGCTAACATGAGAATTACCTATCACTAGCTACATTGGGCAATTAATTTTTGTATGAAGAAGTGTCAAAAGGCTTTCAGAGAAGCATCAGTCAATGAATGGTATGGTATACTGTGTACCTTAAAATTACTGGGAAGTTTCTTATAATTTTTATTTCCTGGCACCCACTCTAGAACTGCTGAAATACAGAAACTGTGCAGGGCCAAGGGAATATTTGTTTTATATGAGTTAACCACAGTCTCTGTGACCGGAGAAGTTGATAATCACTGCTCATTGGGGTGGGGGGAAACCTCTTGATTTTAATTGAATTTATTTCTGTGTTGAGATTGTCAATACTGTGATTTTTACCTACTAGACTTCAATTTTGAACACTAGAAATAGTCTCTTATACTGAACTTTACACTCTGTAGAATTTTCATTCGTTTTCTGATACACAGACACTTTAATGTTTCAGATTAAAAAATAACTGTAAATGTAATTTCAAACAATTGTATGTATTTTGTAAGAAAATGTGTTAAAGTAAATAGTGAGACAATGCTTGGCATAAATACTTTGGTGAAAGAGAAAAATATGCAGGTGAAATAATAAAGAATTTGAATACAATTCTGTCATTTTAAATGGAAATTAGGAATAACAGTAGAAACTCATCATAGTTATTGTTATTTTATTTTTAAATGCATAATTTATAATTTTGTCCACTTAAAATGATTATTGTGAAACAACTGCCAGCAATGATGAGCACTATTACCAAATATATTTTGGTTTCTAAATTCCATTTTTAAATATAAAGATCTAGTGCTTCCTGGAAAATTGGCTGAATTTAAATCTAAGGCCAGAAATATACCAGATGGGCCTAAAACAGAACTTTCAGGCCAAAAAGGAAAATATCCAAGACTAATGAGTCATAACCAAAAAGATATGGTGGCAGATCTGGAAAGATCCCATAGGGCAAAGCCGTGACCATTTCTGTAATAAAAATAATAATGTATGTAATTGATTGAGGCACAATTACCTAAAATTCCATTAGCTCAAAATGATATTTGAAAAAAGAAAACAAAAAATAATTTGGCACTATTTGAAATAGCTAGTGTACCAATATCTACTTTGAGAATCAATAAATGAGCAATACTGTGGGGATTAGGCTGTCACCACTTGCACCAGGTGATCAGTCACTAATCCTGGACTTTTAGTGCCTCATAATATAATGTAAAATGAAATAGCTAGAACCACCATGTTATATTCTTGCAAAAAAAGGCTAAGACAATTTAAAATGAATGAAGTAAATATGGCAAATGTTGAATGTTCAATATTTATGAAAAATCTATTTTAAGAGATAAATAAAAATTTTTATTTGAATAGATTAAGGGGCTACAAGTGTTTTTGTCACATGGATGATATGTATAATGCTGAAATCAGGGTCTTTAGTGTACCCATCACTGGAGTAGTGTATATTGTACCCGATAGGTAAATTTTTATCCCTATTCCCCTCCCACCTTCCCCCTTCTTAGTTTCCAATATCCATTATACCACTTTATGAGTGTGCAAACCCATCATTTAGCTCCCACTTATAAGTGAGAACATGTGGTGTTTGTTTTTCCATTCCTGAGATAGTTAGGGTAATGGTCTCCAGTTCCATCCAAGTTGCTGCAAAAAAACATTATTTCAGTTCTTTTTAGAGATGAGTAGTAATCCATGGTATATATGTGTGTGTGTTCATGTATATGTATGTTTGTGTGTCTATACATATATATACACATACATATAACATTTAAGTTATCCACTCATACATGGATGAGCATTGAAGTTGATTCTACATATTTACTATTATGAATTATGCTACAGTAAACACTTGGGTGCAGGTATCTTTTTTTGTAAAGTGATTTAATTTTGTATGAGTAGATACCCAGTAGCGGGATTGCTGAGTTGAATGGTAGGTCTGCTTTTAATTCTTTGAGGAATCGCCATACTGTTTCATGAATGCATGCTTTCATTTTACCATAAGAATCATTATCAGATTCTTTATTAGAACGCTTTGGTGCAATTTGTTTTTGTATGTTGAAATAATTTATAATTTAGACTATAGCTTCTATTTAAAACACTATGGTTTATTTGATATAATTATGAATTATATGGCTCCAAACCAATTCCAAGTACATTTGTGCTCATAAATTTCCCAATTTATGAACATTTTAACCACAATATTACGTTCTACCCAAAACTGATTTTTTATCACAAAACTATTTTTCCTCAATATTAAACTTTTAAATGAATTTATAATAGCATGTATGATTATATCAAGTGTTTTACATTTGTTGGGATAAACTTCTAAAAGCTTTATTTGTTGCCATGCTTTGTATTAAAAAATGAAATCCTTAACTGGAGATAACTTGAATTTGTATTAGAGATATCTATTGACACTGATATAAATCAAGTATAATTTCAGTGTTTGGATTGTTCTTCTGCTAATGGTGCTAACATGTTAAAAGCTATCATTTCACTTAAATTCAACCACAGGAAAAACAGTCATTTTTTTTCCCCGTCAATAAAAAGTCAGGCTTCTCAGAGTAACAGGTAAACCTAGGCTTTGGAGCTAAATGTGTCTCCATTGCTTTCAAGCATAATCTTTTAAATTTTTGACTTTAGAAGTGGATATTGAGCCTTCTTCTGCAGTTGTATCTCATGATTTTCATGGTTTCTATGCGATCACCCTAATCACTATAGCCCCAATGATGGGCTTTAAATGTCAATGAATATTTTATTCAAATTATACTTTAATTACCACATTTTTGAGTATTTAAAATGCAGTACCTGAGGTCTCATTTTTGACTTATTATTTCAAAAGGGTTTATTGTAGAATAAAAATGTGAAAGTACATCTCCTGTACAGGCCATATGTAAAAAAAAAAAAAAAAAAAAATTTGAAAGTACAAAGTGGAGGCCTGTGAAACCCATTTCAAACTACTTTCATACTTTTTTTTTTTTTACCACTTAACACATTTACTCAACCGCAATACAATGTTAAAACATGGAAATCTAGGAGTTGCTAAATTGGATGGAATCCAAGACTATTGTTATAATTGGGACTCTCACAGACAAATGTCTTGCATTGCATTATTACTGGTGGAAAAAATGTAAACTCATTCAAGATATTTAATCAAACATGGGCACTTGATTACAAGGATACATAATGATCTCATAGAATTGCAACTATTCAGGAAATGGAGTGAGTTGTACCTCCCGAGGGACTAAGTCTAAGAGGTGCTTTTCTTTGCATACCTGCTCTTTTTACCCTCTCACTATTTAGTAACACTCTACTGCTGGACTTTATGGGGGAGAAAGGAATAACAGTGGTAAAAACCAAGGCTCTAAGAAAAGGATTGGCCAGATAATGAAAGGTTTTATGAACCGAGTTTGGGTGTTAAGAATTTAGGCAACGAGGAATTAAGGCAATGTAGGCAACAAAATATCATAAGATTTACATGTCAGATGACTATAATGGCAGAAAAAAAAAATGTCTAAGACTGTTTTTTTCCCCCTTAAAATTTTAAGAGAGAAAATGTAAAACCTTCGAAAATTTCTTACGCTTTACTACCAGTTAGTTGCAGGCCTCCAGAATGCGGTTTACTTGCTGATAAAATGCATCTCAAGTGTACAAATTAAGTATTCCTTTCAACCAATCTCATAGACACTAAAAATTATTTTTAAAAGTCCTTTGAATTGTACTTATATTTCTCAGTATGCTCCAGGTGCTCAAATTAGTGCGAAACAACTTCCTCTGTGAATAGTATTTTGGATGCTATGCCAGGGGAATACACCACAGGGCGATAAATGCAGATGTTTTCGGCGTGGAAGCTTCCCTTAAAGTAAGATCACATTATAACTTTCAGCAAACTTTTTTCATTACTTTAAATATAAGCATTGTTAGAATACAAATAAAATGGGTTAATTTGTGTAAATACCAAATTTTAAAGGCCCAAATATTAAGTGTAAATGTATAGGTATTGATTTTGTACCACTTTAAAATATTTTTTATTTTAATACTTTCTTTAGAATGTGTATTTTTCAATGTGGTATTCATTGAATATTTTTTATCTTTAGGGAACAATGATAAGTCATGTAGATTTGTGTGCCTAAGTCTTGTCTATAGATCAGGGGCAGTCTTTCTCTTTCAGATTCTTCTCTGGAGCTTATTAAATACAAATTTTAAAACTCTTTGAGTCTGATTCAGTGAATCTAGGAACCATTTACACTAGTATTATAAAGATGAGTTGGATAAATTCTCTGCCTTCAAATATTTACAGGTTAGAAATGTTTCACATCAGCCCCTTGTATTCCATTCTCCCTGCTCCCTAAATATACAGTCATCTTTATTCATGCCTTCACTATCAACTGAGCCTTCAAGGTAGAAGTCCTCCTGCCCATAGTTTAATTCTGTACTATCTATTCCTATGCATGATATAGTTCACAGCACTTTGAATATATAAATTCTTATCAATTTTACCTCCTAATGAATCCAAATACTCCTCACTGCCTTGCCTACCACCACTTTCGTTTAAGCTACACTTATCTCTTTAATAAACTACAGGTGTAGCTTCCTAATTAGCCTACCTCATTCATGCTGCCCTCCTCCCAATCTCTTCCTCATCATATGGATGTAGTCAACTTTTAATATACAAATTGAGTCATGTCATCACCAGCTCCCTTCCTTTCACACGCACACATTTCCCCCTTAAACATGTCTTTCAATAGCTCTTCATTGCATTTAGGACAAAGTCAACCTTCCTTAAAAGAACTACACAGTCTCCATATCCTAGCCATAACTACCTCTCCAACATCCCCTCCCACCAGGATTTCATTTTCATTCTCTGCCTCACCCTTCTTTTATATCTCTGGACTGTGGTTGACAGAATAATGCCCCCAACCCAAGATGTCCACGTATTAATCCCTAGAACCTGTGAATATGTTTCATTACATAGTAAAAGGATATTAGGGTTGCAGGTGGAACCATGTTGCCGTTAAGTTAATTTTTCAGTAAGAAGATGATCATGAGTTATCTTGTTGGGACCAATCTAATCATGAGTCATTAAGAACAGAAGCAGGAAAGGCAGGAGGGTGAGTCACAGAGAAGTAACTTTCCATTTTAACCAAGGAACATGGCTCCCTCTAGAAGCTGGGAACAGCTCCTAGTTTACAGCCAACAAGAAAATGTGTCCTTAATCCCATAACAACAAGGAACTGAATTACACCATTAACTTGAATGGGTGAGGAAATGGATCCTCACCTAGAGCCTCCAGAAGGAAACACAGACTCTCAGCACTTTGATTTTAACCCCATGAGACTGTGTTGTACTCCCCACCTACAGAACTGAGAGATAATTAATTCAGTTTGTTTTATGCCCCTAACTTTGTTGCGAATTATCACAAGTAGCGAGAGAAAGCTAATACATGTACCCAAGATCTTAGCACATGATATTCCTCGCCTGGAATATGCTTTCCTCTCATCTTCACTTACTCCTATTAATTTGTCAGATTTCAACTTTAAAAATTTTACTCATCTACTTCTTCTATGAAAAATTCTCTCTCAGTTGGAAGACATTCCTCCTACTTCTGAATAAATTGGGCAGCATTGTCCCCTTGCAGTTTTGCCCATGTAAATACCTCGGTGCTATCATTCATAATAGATTGCAAACCCTGGAAAGCCAAATCTATATATAACACAGCACTTTTTGGCATTTCTCATTTCTTTTTTTTTCTTTTTTTTTTTTTTTTAACAAATGTGAAGTAACATTTTAATGTATTTAATAATCTTATCTTCCCTGCTTTAAGAACCAGCCCTTTCATAGGAGAGTCACAATTAAGTTTATGCACAGAGACTACACATGAACATATCACCTATATAGTCTACAGATGTTGCATCTTTATATAACTGGAAATATATGCAAAAATATTCAAGAATGATCAGATAATAAATATTTACTTGAAGCCAACTTACAAGGCTCTAAGCCCTATAAGGGATACTAAGCATAAACTATCCAGTCCCTAAATGCAGGAAAATAGAGCTCTCTCTGCTCTCTACAGAGTTGCATTTTAAAGACTCACTAGGTTTTCCTTGTGCTAGTCCCAAAAGACAGGATTTTTAAAACAATCAGTAATAATCACCTTCCCCACTCACTCACCCATCGAAGTGACAGGATGTTTGTTGATTGCAGATTCTGCCCGCCTAAAATCAGCCACCCTGCTTTACCCTCATGTGGCAGCTCTCTGCTGGACACGGACCCATTCTGTAAGAACCGTGAGGGGCACCAGTCTCTCACAAGGTTAAGCCCCAAGGGAATGCAATGGTAGCCTCTCCCTCCTTGTTGAACTTTATTTATACTCTGTGACTTAATTACCATGTTTTATTAGAAATGTTTCCTTTAAATACAATTTTTTTGGAAAGAATTTTTCATTCTACTGGTTAACATTAAGAATCACAAGTTTTCCTGAGAGAATATTTTTCAAATAAAAATAGAGAAGCAGAAATCTGCTTTACAGCCAAGTTGCCAAGGACTTCAATAACCAGTCTAATCCCTGGTTAGAAATAAAAAAAAACTCAGAGCAACATTTTTTTTAGTATTCTTTTTGGTTAGTTATTAGGTTGATAAAATAACATAAAAATTCAGAATCCCACTTATCATAAGTGCAAGAGAAAAAAAGAAATGAGTGGATATTACAAAACAGCTCTCAAAACCTTTTTCTTAGCAATTATGATTAGACCTTGGATCAGTGTTCCTACTTTAATTATTAGGATATTTGGTCTAAGTATAATCAGTATTGAAGTTTATTGTTTGTTTTTCTTTCAGTTTACTTATTTTTTAACTTTGTCTCATCCCAAGTAATATTTTTTTTTTTTTTTTTTGAGACAGAGTCTCACTTTGTTGCCCAGGCTAAAGTGAGTGCCGTGGCATCAGCCTAGCTCACAGCAACCTCAGACTCCTGGGCTCAAGCAATCCTCCTGCCTCAGCCTCCCAAGTAGCTGGGACTACAGGCATGCACCACCATGCCCGGCTAATTTTTTCTATATGTATTAGTTGTCCAATTAATTTCTTACTATTGATAGTAGAGACAGGGTCTCACTCTGGCTCAGGCTGGTTTCGAACTCCTGACCTCGAGCAATCCGCCCACTCCCAGAGTGCCCAAGTAATATTCTTGAAATAACAGAAGTGTTAATTATCTACTTCTAACATCCACTAAAATAACAGCCATTATAATTCTGAATGTTCAACCTAAGTCTAAAATCATCTCTGATACAATCAGAAGTAACACATAATCCATGGTAACTAATCTTAAAACAAATGTTTCAAAGGTAGTATCACAATGTGAATAAACTAAGAATGTAGAAATCTCCACATTTTATATACATCATTCATAAAAAATTGTAAAAGTCATTACATGCATATTAGCAGATAATGCTATTAGCAGATAATAGTACTTTTACTAACTACTTAGTTGGGGGGAGTAAAAAGCAGCTTCTAATCACTATTTCAGTTTTCTCTGTTTCTTAGTTCGACCGCTTTTCTTCTGTCCTTTCTTCTTCTTTTTAATGAGAACAGCTTTTTCGCCAATAAATAAACTCTTAGAACGTCCTTCTGCATTTTTGGAAGCAAAATGAAGTCCATGCTTAGGTTTACTGACATTCTTCAAACCTGGATTTGAACTCTGTTGTTTTAATTTTTCTTTATTAACAGAACGCATGACTCTGAGTTTTCTTCCCATTAGTTCGGAATTATTTAATTTCAGAGCAAGATGAACAGCATCTGTATTCTCAAAGAGTACGTAGCCAAACCCTTTGCCAACTCCTGTAGCTTGGTCTCTCACAATCCTCACTGCCACGATACTCCCACAATCCAGAAAGTGTTTCTCAACGACAGATTCTTCAACTTTGTAAGGGAGATTCCCCATAAATACTGATCTCTTGTCCCTCGATGAAGTCTCAGATGCAAGATCAACCCTAATACGAAATCCATCTGCAATCTGAGTCCCATTTCTTTTCAATGCTTTTGTAGCAGCACTCTTGTCCTTAAACACAACATAGGCATTAATATTTTTCTGATCAGGATGAATTTTACGCTTTATTGCTGCCAACTTTTTGGATAGAGTTCCCTCTGCTGGAATCAGAGAACAAAATCGTACAGATTCTATTTGTCCATACTCTTTAAAAAATGACTTCAGCTTCTTCTTATTACATGTCACAGGCAAATTGCCAACAAACACAGTTCTTTCATTCTTTGATCTCTCTTCTTCTTGGTTGATCTGAATTTTCTTTCTTTGATTTACATCTGTGTCATCTACATCGTCAAGTACTTTTCTATGTGCAACTTTAATGCCAGATTGAGAATTTTTTCCTTTCTGCCCTTGTTTCTGGTGAATTTCTTCTTCTAAATCAGCACTCGCTAGAGCACTTTCCGTTTGCCAACTTTTTGTCTGCATCAGAGTGTTTCTTCTTCACTTTCATTTTTTTTGCAGGTTCTTCCAAAAGTGGTCTTTGAATCTGGGATGTACTTTCTTCCTCCTCATCCCGTTTCCTTTTTCTAGTGGTTTCTTTAGGCGCGGGCACGTACACGGGTTGAACCTGAGGCTCGAAAGAGCTGAAGAGGGACGCCAGCCGACCTGTGCTGCCTCTGGAGAGCTTGTCGTGGAATAAACTATTGGCGACTTGTCCAACCAGATAGTCTCCGGTCAGATTCCCGCGAACACCGTCATCTGGGTTCTTTCCCTGCTCGGCACTTTTTTTCCTCCGTTTGTTCTTCTCTTCCACAGCCATTTTTATTCCAAGGCCTCTGAGCGGCATTTCTCATTTCTATCAGTGGATTTTAATTTTTTTTTTTTCCTGTATTGAATTCCTGGTACCCTTTATCTATTAAGAACCAGATAAAAGGAGAGTGTTCTTTTGGAAATAGATATTAAGGAGAAAAATATCTACCCACTCTGTCCCAATCTTCCTCACCGAGCTAGTCACTGGGTAGATCTCCTGGGACTCTTGGAATTCAGAGAAGGCATTGAGAACAAGAAACACTTTGGGGCCCATATATCAATCGAACCTCTATTCTTGCCACCACGGCTACTCTGTTATGAAGCCTGATGTGCTAGCATTGTGAACTGCCCGGCTGTTTACTTTCTTTTTTCTGGTGAAAGCTCTGTGATCATTGAGCCAAGACACTAAAATCAACACACTTTTTCCCTACTCCCATAAGAACATCCAAATGATTCTTCCAAGATTTCCTTGTAAACAGTTGTCTAAATTTGTTCCTTCAAGTCTCTCTCAACTGATCAAGCCATTTGCCACTTTCCAGGTTCCTATATATTATGAATTAAGATATTCTTTCTCCAAGCACTCTCTGTAACTCACTTGTACTCTCCATACATAATCAAAACCAATCCTAAAAGTGACATTTCTTTATTAAAGTCCCTATCTTTTGTTATGACAATACCAAGTTTATGATGGGCAATTCTAGATATAGTTATTATATAATTCATGTATTGGTAGCATTCAGTGATTTTTAGGGCTGAATAGCATGCCAAGAGCTGTTATTCAAATAGTAAATATTTCTTTACTGTATGTGACCTGGCTGTATTCTACAACTCTAGAAGTTTATAAAATCACTCTTTTACTATGTTTCCCAGAGATTTCATACAGTATCTTTATCTGCTACAAATACCTTTAATAATATGTGATCTGCTAGATCATATATGCGCCAATAGGTAAGGTCATTTGTTTCACAGGCTGAACTTTGTGAAGAGGCTTAATTTGCTACGAATCTCACTCAAACCTGATAGCCTACTGCGTGACCTTTCTGGGTAGGGGGGATGAGTATCCCAAATGTGGCATATATCCCAAATCTAAAATGGCCTGCTAGGAGCTTGTCTTTCTCTTAGTGCATTGAAGATACAAGATACAATATTCTGTCCTTTATTTGGAGAAGGTGTTCTAGCACGGTTCTGAAAATCTACTTATAAGAACAATATGACTTTCCTCTGCAGGCAAGGTTGGGAGCCTAAAAACCTTCACTAATGTGACTAGTCCTGAATCTTTGGAGAGTTATCTCTCAGCTCCTGGAATGTGTGTATCTTATCAGGGCATCCAGACTACTTGCCATTTTCTACTTATCATGTGCATTTAAGTGAATACCAGATTATCTCTTTTAACAGAGATATGATTAACAAAGAAATGGGGCAAAGCCGTGAAGTGAATTGCTGACCTTTACAAGTTAATGTTGATTTATCTTCATTGTCCTATCACATGAGAATTAAAAATAATATATTGGCTAAATAGTTTAACACATTACAAGTTCCAAAAGTTGTGTTGAGCTAGTCTAGTGAAGATACTGCATTGAGCCTAGCTGCTGTGTGATTGGGACTAACAGTTAGTTAAGGTTACTGTGTCTCACTGCCATGCAGTATGATTCATCTGGATTTCATAGGAACTGGGATGATGAATAAAACAGAGATAAAATGGGTCCCACTAATCTGGCTTCTTTTAAGTCATTTTGTATAACACTAATCTTTCCAGTCTATACAGGGTGAAGTATGGTTTCTAATTTACTTAGTTGGCTAGAGATGAGGGCAATTTCATAGCTTTCAACTATTGTTTTTTAGTATCTCTTACTTAATAGATCTGGAAACCAATATAATGATTCTATCAGATGCTGATTATATTCATGTTGATTATATACTCAGGGACCAGGCTAATGACTGGAGGGTGGCACAGGACACTTTGGTCTCACTGCGAGATGGATTTTTGGCTTTGTATGAGCCTACTTAAACAGGGTCTATGATGGTGCCGTTTATCTACTGGTATCAGTATCAGCTCAGAACCTGTATGTAATAAGCCTTGTAGCAGCTGTATATTTCTTTTTCTACAGGATACAGTTATTCTGGCAAATGATCATAGGTCTCATTGACAAAAGCATTAACAGATTTGCTATTGTATATGCTCACTGTGACATTGCTGCAACTTTGCTTAAAGTGAATAGGCCTTCTCTTTCATGGCTAGACTTTAGATCTGCTAACTGGCTCAAGTCTCAAAAACTGAAAGAAATTTTGATTTTCTATTATGATGGATGTCATTGGTCTTCTGTTTACCTACTTTTGAGGTTTTTCACATAATCTAATTCAAGCAATGCCCTTCTTAGCTGCCATCTATCTCCTTCACAGGGCACTATAGGTTTATTAGAAAATGCCACAGACATTGTAGGTGAAGATCTGATTACCATTCTGGCCTTACTACTCAATACAGTAATCATGTCACTTTGCCTTGGTCATTTAGGTACCATCATCTGTCTTACGCTATTTTGAAATGCTACTATTTTCATTAACAACAGAATCATTCCTTGAAAGCAATCCTGTTTGCAGAAGAGAGTTGTCATTCTTCTATAAACAATATCAGTAATCCCTCTGCTTAGTAAATTCTTTATTGCTTTGGTAAATAGTGTGTTCCATGAATCTTCCCAGAATTGGTGAAGGAAGGGGCAAAAAGGTGGGGCGCTAGTAGCTTCTGTTGCATTATTCTCTGCTCCTTGGTCCACTGTAGGATAAGATAAACTTCTCAATGTTACTTTCTTCCTTATTTCATGGAAATGAGAATATGTCTTTAAGCTTCATTTCTGAAAACTTTTTGTAAACAGACAACAAAATGGACAAAAATAATATTGTGAAGTTACAAAAGACAAGCATATACACAAACTTAAAAATAATATTTGTCACTATCTTGTTTTAAATGTAAAATCCCTGGTATGCCTGATTTTCATATATTGGATCCAATTGCATCAGGCACAGACTTATAAAAAATTACTCAGATTTAGCCCTGAGGTAATTGGGTTGGCATAGTAACTAGATCCGGTGAGTTTCTGATTCTCCCATTTTCCACTTTGTAGATTTCCCCACAGTGTAGCTTCAGTATTTTCTTTTAGGGCCCGAATATTATAATCTGCTGTTACTTAGTCATTTCTATTATGCTTGCTCATACTCACACCCAAGGTCTGAACCTACAAGGCAGAGCTGGAACAAAGTACCCTGTGTGGGTCTCTTCCCAAGAAAGTCACAATTGAAAGAAGGCTACACTATCATATTTATTTTGTAATATTGTTAGAGACATATGTTTCTAATTGAAGTATTTAGGAGTAATGTGCTACACCCTCAGGAATCCTTTCACCCAAACAATAATCAGTCTGCTCTACTTGCCCTTCACAAGTGGACTTCAGTATTTCCAATAGCCTTTCCTCTATTCCAAGGAACTTCTTCCTCAGGTTAACCCATATTCCTATCAAACTATTTTGTCTTCAGTGGCTCCTGTTACCAATTCGAAGTTGAATGATTTTCTAGAAATTTACTACTGCAGCTATTCTACCTAAAAATCAGAAACTTTCTGTCATCACTAAGAGAAGAGTCTTATTACCGAAAGTACCATATGTCGATGTGAACTTTTCATTTATTATTTGTTAATTTAAAGATTATATTCCCCTTTGAACATTTTTGTAATTATTGAAGTCATCTGACAAGATGTGTTTATGTCTTGATTATTAAATCAAAATAATAAGGTTTATTTGACTTCATATAGGATCACAAATTAATCCCATTTCGACCATCAGCTTTTGTATTTGTGCTATTAATGAGTTTAGACTGCTTATTTATTTATTTATTTATTTGTTTTTTCCTCAAATCCTGAGTGTTCATAGACTGCTTATTTAAAACCCCAGCCTTCTCTTAGTCATTCTCTTAGCCTTAGTTGTGGGAGTTAGTGTCCATTGAAGAGAATACATAAATATTTTGACTAAAATATTGAAATATAGTGCAGAAGGATAATAAAGGAATGATTTCTTTAAGCTGGCTGTTATTTTCAAGACAGTTTCTCTTCCAGAACTTTTTTTAAGATCTTGAGTTTTCATACTCCACCTATGTACTAGTTACTTTTATGAGAACATATTCATCCATAGGAGTGGACAAAACAGTGTTGATGTGGAAATTATACTCAGTATACATTTGTTGACCACATTTTATTTCCCAGCTTTGATAGATCTTACACCCTAAGCCAGTCGATATCATAACCAATATTTATAAATAATTCTAATATGCCTAAGCTCTTTGATATTACTGAGGAGTTACCCTGGTCTGTCTCTCCATGGAGGGTGTGTAGTGCAAAAGAAATGCCATGGGCTTTGCAATTTGACAGAACCAAATTTGCATTTGGCTTGAACTTTACCAATTTGTTTGAACTTTGGAAAATTGCGTAACCATTTTGAGCTTCAAAAATCTACTCTATAGAATGGTGATGATACCTGATTTCATTTGATTGTTATGACATTTAAACACAGTTGAGTAGAATGACTGGTTTATATTAAGATATATTTAATGGTAACTGCAACAGGTCTGTATTACTGCTTAATGAATTACTGAAAACTTAGCAGACTAAAGCAACACACATTTATTTTAAAATTACTTTAGGTCATGAGTCTGGGCATGGCTTAACTGGGTCCTCTGTGTAAGATCTCAGAGGGCTCCAATCGATTTTTCAGCAAGTTTGTGTCCTTATCTGAAGACTTGACTTGGGAATAATCCATTTCCAAGATCATGTGGATTGTTGACAGCAAGATGAAGTTTTATATAACTTAATGTATCACAGAAAAAAAATCCTATCACTTTTGCCCTATTCTCTTGGTTAAATGCAAGTCACAAACACCTCTCACACTTAAGGGGAGGGATCTATCACAAAGGTATGAACACTAGAAGGCAGGAATCATGGGGTCCTTTTAGAGTTTTACTGTCACAGTAATTCTGTTATTATCTCTTCAAGTCCTAGATCTCTTTTAAGCTTTTAAAGCCTTTTTGGCAATGACTGCACAGAACCAGGATCATAGATTCTTGCTCATGAAATTTCTTTCAGTGTTTCTGAATGAAAATGTATGAGTGCAATTTTTGTTTTCCAGTGGGTTCTTATATGTAAAACCAATTTCTAATAGCTTATGGGGTATGACTTCATCTTCTTCCTTAAGATTTCAGTACTAGAATACCAAATTCCTCACTTCTGAAATTGAATCAGATGTTTTCTCTGGTTGCATATATGTTTGTCTTATCTAAATATATCTGCGTCTATAAAATCATTAAAATTAATATATCACATTAACCAAAGAACAGCTTAAGGGAAAATATAGATTTATTTAAATATATATATTTAATATATATTAAATATTATAGATTATAAAAGATTATTATTAAAGATAAATAAAGATTATAAAATATATATATATATATAAATTGCCAGAAGACATATTAAAAATTATATAACAGTATTGGTTATCAGATGAATACAAATTAAAAATCATTATGAAATACCGCTATATACCCACAAAAAAGGTTAATATTTTTCTTAAAAAGATTGGTAATTTAAAGGCTTAAAAAGATTATGGGACAACTAAACTGTCTTATATCACTAATAGAAATATAAATGTGTAAAAATATTTTAGAACATTTTAATAGTATCAACTTAGGCTAACCATATATTCATTCTATGACCAAGCAATCTCATTCCTAGATTTACAGCTAAGAAAAAAGTAAGCATAAATGCCTACTAAAAGACAAATGAAACAATGTATTTTATAATTTTATTGATAATAACCCCAAATGGAGATAATCCAATGAATATCAGTGAGCAAATGGAAATATATATTGAGGTATTATCATACAATGGAATAATAAACAACTAAAAAGAGCAAAATACTGATATGAGCAATAGATGTGAGTCTAACAAATCATTGTCCCAAGTGAATAAACCAGACAGACTAGAACAAATACTGATGATTTGTATGAAGTTTAAAATAGGCTGAACTCATGATAAATATTATGAAAGGGTGATAGATGTTTGAATGAATGTTTTCCTCTGAGGCAGGTAATAATTGGGAAGGGGAATGAGGCACTTTCTGGGGACCTGGACATCATATTTATTAATATGGATTTTGTTTAGATGGGTTTATATATATAAAAAGTATTTAAGCTGTATACTTAAGAGTAACACAGCTTTTGCACTTTACAGTTTGTATGTTATATTCAGTAAAAAAATAAAGGCAAACACACACACAGCCTCTTCTGCCTTATTTGGCTAAAGGGGTGTGGAGATGAGCCTTAGGTGTAGTAGTAGGAGCATAGGACTGGGCTTTTATACTTTCTTCTTTAAAATAACCTTTTTTCCTGCCTGGACTTTTGTTTCCAGATCTTAAACTGCATGAAGTCTAAAATCCTTTACTATTCTGCCTATGGACCAGGAAGTAGCTAAAGATGTTATAAAACCTTCTTAGTTTTAGTACTGTTAATATTCACAAAAAAGTTTAAGTTTGGCAATTTTACTATTTTTACAATTTACTAAGTGATATATTTTACTCATGTTCAATGTAGACACAATATTTCCCTTACCCCCCAAATATAGGGAGAGATATATATTCTTATAGCTGACATTTTGAATAATCAGAGTCAATAATTGCTAAATGGCTTTTTCTTCTATTTTAATATCATCTGCTAATAAAACTTCCCGATTAAAAATTATGAAATGGTGGCCTAACCCAAACTTCCTAACTTCCTAACCCAAATTCCTAAAAATTCCAAATTCTCTGCTCTATAAAACGAGGAACTTAGCTCTAGAAATCTACAATGATTGACACATACCAGTATATCATGATAACCAACACAACTTATTGTACCATTGAATGTTTCTACAGTCCTCAGTTTATCAATTGGTAACTAAACCACATAATATAAATCAAACGAGTATTTAGCTATAGAAATCTCTACTAATGAAGTCATATTTTGAGACACTCAGTACAGAGACATAGTTAGCTATCTGTTTCAATTTCTATGAAAATCACTGATATATTTTAAAAATGTTGGCTTTAAATATTCTATATATTTATGCCTTTGATGGTTTGAGAATTCAAATCAAAAGATTTGATTTTAAATACATTCTGAGCAACAGTGGAATTTATCAGATATTTTATTTAATTCTTTGAAATTACAATTTGTCACAAAAATTGAAATTGTAAAACAATGAAAAATAATCATATCTCTTCCCTTGTAAAAACTTTTCAATGGCTCCTTACTGATCTGGTGATAAAGTTCAAAGAACAGAAGTATGTGTTGTGTTTTCCCTTATATTAATATAATGGAGTATCTGCTTCGATATTCAGCCTCAACTCACACTGTTCCAAATGTCACCACTATGTGTTAGCCATCTTAATGTTTTTAATTTCTTAAACATAAGCTTTTCTGTTGCCTGTGGACATGTGGAAATTTTTAATGACATTATAGTACATTTTAGAAGATTTTTTTTCAAATTTTGCAATTATATTACCACATAATAGCTGTTTGAAAATAAGAGAGTTAAATTGTCTTATGCAAGAAAATGGAGTAGAATCTAAGCACTACCATTTCCCTAGCAATATGGCTGTTTTTGAAGAAATGCTTTTGATATTTTTTAAGCCTTTCACACAATTACAAAATATATGCAAAAGAAAAAAATTACACATAAATGTCCTTTCATTGATCTACTGCTATCTTATAAAATACTTCATCATTTTAAATATATTTAATTTCTGACTATAATCTACCTTTTTCCTATTTAGTGAATGAATAAATAAGTGAAGTAAAAGATAAAGAAGCAATGTAGCTCTTTCGCTGCCTAGGTGTGTGATCGTGGGTGGGTGTGGTGGAAATGAAGATGTGTGTCATCTGATACTACATTACAAAAAGTACTGCTTTCTTGTTGGTCTGTCTCTTGGATTATATGGTCTGAGAGATGCCCTTGACATGTCACGAGGACACTAAAATAGCCCTAGGGAGAATTCCAAGTGGCAGAATTGGGACTGCATTCAATGTCCGTATGAAAGTGATGCTTGGAAATTAATCCTCCCCTTTCAGTCATGCATGGAAATGAATGCAGCCTGAGGAACATCTTGATTACAACCTCATAAGAAACCCTGAGTTAGAGCCACCTTGCTAGCCAGTTGCAAATTCCTAAGCTACAGAATCTATGAAATAATAAATGTTTGCTGTTTTAAGCTACCTAGTTTTGGGGGAAGTTTTACACAGCAAGTGATAATTAATTCAATATGCAAAACAAACAAAAAAACACACATAAAACAGACATGGTTGACAACTCATATCATACACAAAACTTAACTCAAAAAGATCATTAAATTAAATGTAAAACTTAAAATAATAAAACTCTAAGAAGAAAATATAGAAAAAAAAATCTTCGTGACCTTGGGTTAGGCCACCATTTCATAAGTAGGACTATGAGCAGTGGTCCTTTTTCTCCCCAGAAAGAAAGAAATGAAACATTGGAAAAATCAAAATTAAGAGATACTCTGCTTTAAGAGATAGTCTTGAGTGAATCAAAAGGCCAAATATAGAAAATCTTTGCAGTTGCATATAAGAATCTGCTATTGATAATATATAAAGACCTCTCAAAACTTAATAAGACAATAAACAATCCAATAGAAATGATGAAAAGATTTTAACACACACTTCACTGAAGAAAATATATGTCACTAAATAAATATATGGTTGATAAATAAGCACATGAAAAGATGCTTAATGCCATCTCACTAGAGAGATAAACATTAAAACCATAAAGAAATACTCCTGTAAGAATATTTGTATTGCTTAAAAACAAACAAAAAATGTGTCCATGCCAAGTGCTGACGAGGACGCAGAGCAAAGAGAGCTCTTACACATTGCTGATGTGAGCAAAATGTAGTAACCTTATGTGAAAGAGTTTGGTAGTTTCTTATAAAGTTAAATGCTGTATAAATTTAACCATTTGATCCAGCAATTCATTCTCAGGATATTTACCTAAGTAAAACAAAAGCTTTTGTTCATACAAAAACCTGTAGGTAAATGTTTATAGTGGCTTTCTTCATCATTGCAAAATCTGGAAAAAATTGAAATGTCCCTAACTGGAGAATGGATAAAGGTAGTATTCATGAAATCAGCAGTAAAAAAGAATAAACTATTGACACATGCAACAATATGCTGAATCCCAAATGCATAATGCTAAGTAAAAGAAGACAGACTCAAAGTACTACATATTATATTATATTATTCCATTTGTATGTTATCATGGAATATGCACAATTTTTCAGTTTTGTGTATTAAACCTTGATATAAAAAATGAAATAAACAAAATAAAATGGTTAAATAACTTCTCAATCATCATAAACATTTGATAAAGATGAACTCTTAATATAACATATTAGAAAATGTTTATATTTATAGGTCAAGTTTAATTTAGGCAATCATTTTTTATAACATTTCACCAAGTAGGCAAACCACAAAAATGTTTAAGGAAAATCTAGGGAATAGCTTTTTACTTATGCTTTTCTTCCAGTTTCCAGCATTTTAAAGACTTATATTTGCATCCTAGAGAACAATTTTGGCTTGTCAAAGAATTAGAGTCAGATAACATATTAATTAGCTCAGGATGTTCTGAATTCTACTTTAGTTTTCTCCTAATTGTTATTCATTAATTTATATTATATATTAAAAATAGTCACTTCAGCCATTTATGAGGTTCAAAGCAATGAAAATAAGGCAGTGAAAGTATCAAAGCTGGTGAGCTTGTTAGTCCTTATACTTTATACTTGTTAGTTCATTCATTCTTTTTTCTAGGTATTCATTCAGAATTATTTTAATTACTACCTATTTAGAATCAAAGTATTGTTGAAAAAGCTGATAATTTAAGGTAAATAAGATGCAGAAATTATCTTCACATAGCCTATGGGATAAAGAAAGAGAGAGGAAAACAAACCATATTATATTTTGTTATTAATATATCTTATGTATTATACTATATAGTATACTATATCATATTGCATTATATTACATTTCATTATATTCTATTGTATTGTAAACAAAATTTTGATAGTATATGTATATCTTTTTTTATGAAACTCTAAAGGAATGTGAAAGCACTATACACATAGAAGCCTTTATGAATTCAGTTGTATAAAATAAACCTGCTTTTATTACTTCCACAGTTTTTTGCTTAATTTTAATAATCACAATGAATGGGTTATACACATTTTGACATAATTGCAGATTTTATAGATCAAATAGGCCAAGATATTAAGGTCATTTTGAGAAAAAAATGTCAAAATCATATTAATGTCACTAGAGTCATTTAACTAAAGTTATTATAAAATATAAACATGCTTGATAGATCTACATTTCATTACCAACTTGATTAGCTAGGATTTTATTCTGTAGGAGAAATGTCTTTAACTTTGTATTCCATAATATATAATTCTGCATGCATTCAATAGAACTTTCATGATAGGTAAATGTAGATGTGATGCTGGTGAATGATTAATGATTTATTTTTTTATAATGCCACACTATTAAATTAATGAGATTATAGATAACCATTGAAAATGTCTTTGGGTAAAGGCCAGCAGTTATACCCTAGAGATGCCAGATGTGGTAACCAGGAAGTACAATGATGTCACATTTTTTGTTGTTGAAAAGAGGTGACAGCTCGGTGTGTGTGGTGCATGTTTATCACTCCAGGATAGCCTCTCACCTGTCTCTGTGAGGACCCATCCTGGGAAGGAGCTGAAGAAAAATGAAATAAAAATAAAACTATAAAGAGAAGGTGTTTGATTAAACACTCCACATCCGATGAGTTGGTCTGGCTAGAGAAAATGTGATTCTGTGTACAAAGAAACAAGGCTTTAGTCTAAAAACAATAAAACTAACATTTCCTTAAGACTGTCTGTAAACATAGCATTTGTGTGTAGATAGAGTTTATGGAAATTATCCTACCTTCTAAAAAATAATTGTGTTCTGTTATGGGGCTGAACCGTGTCCCCTAAAAATTTAAATGTTTGAAGTTCTTACCCAGAGAACCTCACAATGTGATTGTATATGGAGACAGGGCCTTTAAAGTGGTAATTAAATTAAATTGAGGTCATGTGTGTGGGTCCTAATCCAACATAACTGGTGTCTTTTTAAAGAGGGGAGACTAGGATACAGACAGCACACAGACTGAGGGGTGGACTGTGTGAGGACACAGCAAGAAGGAAGCCATCTTCAAGGCAAGGAGAGGGGCCTCAGAAGAAACCATACCTGTTGATACATTGATCATGCACTTTTAGCCTCCAGAATTCTGAGAAATACATCCCTGTTGTTTAAACCACCTAATCTGTGGTATTTTGTTACGGCAGCCAGAGAAAACTAAGACATGTTCTCATTCCTCCTTCTTTTTCCACACATTGTGCCAGTTTCTGCCTCACCCCCACAAACAGTTTTACAAAACAGGACCAGATTAGTCTTTTTTTTTCCCTTTTGTTTCTGTTTATCTTTTATTTATTTTTACTTCAGCATATTATGGGGGTGCAAATGTTTAGGCTACATATATTGACTTTGCCTCACCTGTGTCAGAGTTTCAAGCATGTCCATCCTCCAGACAGTGTGCACCACACCCATTAGGTGTGAATATACCCACCGTCCCCTCCGACCCTCCCCCCTGCCCGACAGCCAATGAATGTTACTACTATATCTGCACATAAGTGTTGGTCAGTTAAGTCAGATTAGTCTTTTTAGAATACAAGCCATATTGTTTCACATCTCTGCCAGAAAACTTCAAGGTTATTGAATAAATAAAAATTATCTAGCATGATATATAAAATATTTCAGAAATTAGCTCCAAACTATTTTTATAAGCATTTATAACCTGCTTATCATTCTCAAAACACATATTGTTCTTTTATTTTTCCTGTTTCCCTGCCTTTGCAGATGTTAAGCCATCTCCTTAGAATGTCCTTTCTCTCCTTTTCTACCTGGTAATATTTGATCCTGCTCCAAATCCTATCACAAACACCTCTTTTTTCATGCTTCATTTGACTACCTCCAGTCAGAAATATCTTTCTCCTTGTATTCCACAGAATTATGTGCTTATTCATTCATTCTCAAATATTAATTAAATGCTTATTGAAAGCCAAACACTCTGCTAGGTAAGGGGAAACAACAATAAAACACATGGAGTTTCATGAACCTTATATTCTATTGGAAAATAGGTATTAAATTAAAAATTATATTTTTTACAGTTATTGCAGCACATTTATTCATTCATTAATCTTCCTTAGGTTGTGCACAATGCATTTGTAAGTATTCATAGGAATAAATGATAAATGTTAAAAATTAAGAATAAATTTATGCACAAACACGGATAATATTGCTTATAGGTAGAGTCAGAGGTTTCCTACATCCCATGATGCCAAATACCTTATTCACCTAGGACTCTACCCATCTGCTTGGTAATTGTTAATCTGTGACAAGGAAAAAACCAGTTTATAAATAATATAGAGAAAAATGTACAGATTGCAAATATAATGTGATTTTGACATATCTATACTAAGATGTGACAGATTCTTTTTTTAAAAAAAATCTATGTATTTGTAGATTCACATGCAAGAAATAATACAGAGAGGTCTCTGGCAAACTTTACCCAGTTTCCACCAATGTTAGCATTTTGTAAAACTATAGTATAATATCTCAATGAGAATATTTACATTTATACAATATAATGCTCTTATTCAGATTTCTCCAGTTTTGCTTTTACCCATGTCTGTGTTTGCATGTGTGTGCATGCATCAAGTTCTATATAAAGAGTTATTATTTATTATCATCCGCATAGGTTCTTCCACTACAGTCGACATACTGATGGATTTCAATATCCAAGATCCCTGTGTTAGCTATTTATCCACTCCCAACAGATCTTTTTGAGATATGTTTTATCTATTACTTTTTTACAAATAAAGATGACATAGACATAGTATCCCAAGAAGAGAAACATTTCAGTTAGTAGAAAGATAAGTACAGAAAGGAAAAATTAATGGAGATGGGGAAGATCATTATTTATTTTGATTCACCATCACAGTATAGTTAAATCAATAGTAGGCACTTATTATATTCTGGGAGTTTCCCTAAGCACAAAGATATGTTTATGAAGATAAATAAGGTAGTAACTTAATTTACATATTTTTCTCTCAATTGTGAGAAGGAGTCAGTCTGAACAAGAGAAGTACTGTGAGATACACAACACACGCAACTCCTGAACAACAAAATGGCAAAGAAAAGAAATGGTGCTATCCATATTAAACTATTTCTTGATTAGCTTTTCATGCACACATAGTAAAAATTTATCTGCAAACTCATTTTTATACCACATTGCCAATCATAAATTATTCATTGCTTGGAAATATTTTATCTATAAATTTATTATTATTCTGCTACAAAATTATGTACATGATTCCAATAATTTTTATGGTAAATATCAATCCTTAAATATTAGAAAATTCCTTCCATTATTAAAATGAGTTATCATTGATATAATGATTAATACACAATAAGTAATGTGAATAAATGAATATATTATACAAATAATTATTAAATGCAAACACTAAATATTAATAAAATTTATCTATTACTATTTCATAAATAAATATTATCATCTTTTTTCAAATTATTAAATTTTTGAATAGATGAATTTATGACTGAAAGTTATTTTAGTCTTCTTGTAGTGATGAAAACTATCAATCAAGTTATTATAATTATCACTTCTCCCAGGGAAATTCTGAAATGCTTCTGTCGTTCAATACCCTTTTGGACTCAGCTAATATGTTTTCTAATCTGGTTATCTTTAAGATGAATTTCACTGTGAAGAAAATCCTCTCTGTTAAAGACAAGATATTTGGAGGAATATTTATTTGATATATTAAAATACCTAAAAATAATAATAGCTGCCATTTTCTAACTACTTAAAATATGTGAGTTACATTTTCATGTATACCATTTCATTTATCTTATTATAACCTTCTAAGATAAGACATTATTATATCAATGTTACATATAAAGGAATTGAAGTTCAGATTGGTTAAATGAGCTTTCAAAGATCTTACACTTATTTAATAAATGATAACACCAGAATTAAAAGGCCAGAATGGTCAAAGTCCAAAGCTCTCAACTGCTGTTCTAACCTGTCTCCATGTGCTATGAGTCTCAATATGAGCAGGCTTTGTTTATTTTACCAAAAAAAGGTAATTATACTTACAAAGCATCTGCTTCACTTTATTTTTATGCTTCATTGGTCATATTTCAGAGCTATAGTAACCCAAACATCATGTTACTGGGATAAAAACAGATACATAGACCAATGGAACAGAATAGAGAACCCAGAAGTAAATTCACACATTCATAGTGAACTTATCTTTGACAGAAGTGCCAAGAGGATACAGTGGGGAAAGAACAGATTCTTTAATAAATGTTACTTGGGCAAACAGAATATCCATATGCAGAAGAATGAAACCAGACCCTTAACTCTTGCCATATATGAAAATCAAAGCAAAATGGATGAAATATTTAAATCTAAAGCCTGAAACTATGAAACTACTAATAGAAAACATTGTGGAAATGCTTCAGGAAATTGATTTGGGCAAGGAATTCTTGACTAATATCCTCAAAGCACAGACAACCAAAGCAAAATTGGACAAATGGGACTATATGAAGCTAAAAAGGTTCTGTACAGCAAAGGAAATAATCAACAAAGTGAAGAAATAACCCACAAAATGGGAGAAAAAAACTTCAAGCTACCCATCTGGCAATGGATTAATAACTACAATGTATAAGGAGCTCCAAGTACTCAAATGGAAAAAATCAATAATCTGATTAAAAATGGGCAAAGGATCTGAATAGATATTCCTTAAAATAAGATACAAACATGGCCAACAGGTATATGAAAAAATGTTCACATCATTAGTAATCAGAGAAATGCAAATCAAAACTACAATGAGATATCTCTCCCCGGTTAAAATGTCTTTTATAAAAAGACAGTCAATGATGAGTGCTGTTGAGGATGTGGGGAAAGGGGAACCCTCATACACTGTGGGAATGTGAATTAGTGCAAACACTATGGAGTTTCATCAGAAAACTAAAAATAGAACTACCTTATGACTCTGCAACCCCACTGCTAGTTATATATCCAAAATAAGGGAATTCAGTATATCGAAAAGATATCTGCACTCTATGTTTATTGCAGCACTATTCACAATAGCCATATTTAAATCAACCTAAATGTCCATCAGTGGGTGAATGAATGAAGAAATTGTAGCACATATGCACAATGGAATATTATATAGCTACAAAAAAGAATGAAATCTTGTCATTTGCAACAACATGGATGAATTTGGAGAACATTATGTTAAGCAAAATAAGCCAAACACAGAAGGACAATTCTCACATGTTCTTACTCATATGTGGGAGCTAAACATTAAAAAAAATTATCTAATGGAGATAGAGAGTAGAATGGCAGTTATCAGAGGTTGGGAAGAGTAGCAGAGAAAGGGTATAAAGTGGGGAATGGTTAATGAGTGCAAAAATGGAGTTCAATAGTTCAATAGTTACATAGGATGAACAATACTTGCTAGCACCACAAAGTGACTATGATCAACAATGAGTTAGTGTATATTTTAAAGCAAGTAAAAGAGTGGAATTGGAATGTTCCTAACACAAATGAAAGTGCCTGATTTGATTAATACACATTGTATGCCAGTATCAAAACATCACATGTACTCTATAAAGATAAACTATTATTCACCTATAATAATTAAAAAATATAAAATTATAAAAAAAGAACTCAGAGGAAGCCAAATTAGGATCCTAAGTTGTATGATGAATCATTTCCCATTGCAAATCTCCTAAAATTGCCCTTGTTGATAGGAGCATTACTGTGGTGGAGAAGGACCCTCTGGTGAAGTTTTCCCAGGCATTTTTCCGGTTAGCTTTGGCTATCTTTCAAACCACTCTCATAATAAGCAAATGTCATCATTCTTTGTTTCTCCAGTCAACAAGCAAAATGACTTAAACATCCCCAGAGATCATTGCCATTACCTCTCGCTCTTGACCAGTCTACTGTTGCTTTGACTGGACCACTTCCATCTCTTGGAAGTCGTTACTTTTATTGTTCCTTACCTTCAGAATCATACTGGTGAAGCCAAATTCATTTCCCATTACAATTCTTTGAAGAAATGTTTCAGGATCTTGATGCCACCTGTTTAAAATTTCTATTGAAAGCTCTTCTTTTCCCTACAGCTGATCTGGGCTCAATGGTTTTGGCACCCATCGATTAGAACGTTTGTTCAACTTTAACTTTCCAGTCAAAATTTTGTAAGCTGAACCAATTGAGATGTTTATGGTGTTGGCTATTGTTTGTGCTGTTAATCGTCGATCCTGTTTTATTAGGACACAAACAGGATGAATTTTTCCTTGCAAATTGATGTGGATGGTGTCTCTGCATCAGGAACCAGGGTCAAAACCAAACACTAGACCAAAAGACTCTCCTAGCAGAGACCTACGTGTGTGTGTGTGTGTGTGTGTGTGTGTGTGTGTGTGTGTGTGTGTAATTTCATAACTAGTAAGCAAGATCTCTTGGGAGAAGTAAGAAAGATATATATGAGGAGGCGAATTTATTTTGAGACCCAAATTACAGCTCATCCTTAAACAACATGTGTTTTTCAACTGCACAAGTTCACTTATATTAGTACAAGAATACTTTTTAACCAAACATGGATCAAAAATGCAGGATTCAAAGGATGCAAAACTCACCTGTATGAGTTCCTGAGTTGTGTATACGTGTGAGGGTTCCACGGGGCTGACTGTGGGACTTGAGTCAACATGGATTTTGGTACATGTGAGGGGTCCTAGAGCAAATCCCCTGTGTTCATTGAGGGATCACTGTATGGTAAAGATTTACCAACTGTATATAAGGAGAAACTAAAGCATTTCCCAAAAAGTCTACATAAAAATTGAAAAATTAAAAAAAAAACAAAACTTGTTAACAACATTCTAAGCAGTACATTTATCCCTGGTCGAAATAAGAAAGAAAGTGAAGAATAATTAGATAATGGATATACTTAATCACAATGTTTAGGTCAATAGAACATCAGAGGCACTTTTTGATACTGAATGGATGGATTGCCTAGTCAGATGAAACTACCTATGTGAAAATTAAACTTTCCAGCACATATTTAATCTGTGAAGAACAGACCAAAACTAGGGGACCCAGAAAATAAAATTAAAATTTCAGCAATAAAATAAACTGAAGTTAAAATAACAATAATATATCTCAACACTGAGGCAGGGGGAACTGGAGGGCATCTTTCCTATAATTTGTCATCAAAAGAGGTGGGGCTATTAGTAGATATTGCCTTCTGTCTCTACTTCCACAGCAACTTCTACCTCTGTATGTCTTCTTTCTTTTGTCTTCCTCAATGTCCTTGTTGCTACTGTAAATCTTGCCAAAGAGAATTGGTGTGGATTTTGTTTTCAGACTGAATACTTTGGGAAATTATTCAATCTTTCAATTACTAAGTCAGCAGTGAGATAAATTATGTATGTTTAATTTATCAAGTGGCAACTTCTGCCTTTCTTTTGTTCTAGTTGTACCATTTTTCACCTTACACATTAATGTTCTCAGAATGAAATAGCTTATGAAATTGAAAGTTGGCTCATAACCAAAACTCTCTATATTTTTTGACAATTCTTAGTTGAGAAATATTACTTTTACAGATCAATGTCAAATGACTAAGCTCATAAGTGTTGTTTCCTAAAGCTTAAAAAAATCAATACTTGTATCCCTCTGGATTTCTTAGTACAGCCACTGACAGCTGAGGTATTGTAAAGCAGGTGGTTATAAATTGCAAGTAGGCATTCATAGCCACCAAGATCTCAACCTTAGTAACCCCACTGACCAACAATTGTGCCAGCCTCTTATGGATGCCAAAAGTAAAGCAACCAGACAATCTACCATTAAAAAGATTAGAAAAATAAAATCAATATGCCAAACTGACTTGTTAACAAGAATTCTGGTTTAACTTACATTTCAAAAATAGATATTTTCTCTTGTCTGAATACATCCTATACCCTTGTTCATGGAATAACTATCAAAAAGTTATATTGAGTCTAATGGATTAAATTAGAAAATGTGCCTGATTCCTAAATTACACATTTACCTTTTACCAAGACATCTGTTTCATCAGTAAAACTATGTCCTTATCTACACTATGTCCTATAAACAGAGATATATGCACCCAAACACATAGAGATTTACATGAAAATCAATTGAGCCACATATTCGTGCTGTTAAAAACACAGGTCATGTTGATTTAAAGCCATTTACCTATTGATGGCAATTATACCAGAAGACATAACAAGAAATTGAAATGAGGCATCTCATTATCTATCCGAGAAAAAATATGTTCCATCTTTATTTGTAGCAAAATTACCTATTTAGCTCCTTTCATGCAGGAGACTAAATTATCACCATAAAGTGGATCTTAATGTAGACCTGGGATTATATCAATGATAACTAGACTTCCCACTCCTACAAAACATCATGATCACAAAAGAAGTAATAGACCTGGATGACAGCTTCCATGTCAATGTGTGAAAACCCTAGTGGCTTCTGGCATGGAACTTACAGATACCATGCTGTTTTTGTCTCTGTGCTCTAGTGTTTAATGAAAGTGTTTCCTTGATTCATGGAATATATAGCATAAGGGATATCTGGAGAAATAAATAATGCATTCAATATATTCTTTGTTATCAAAAGCCATTCTTCAGTTATAGTTTCCTTATCTATGGAACTTAAATATTGAACATAGCATTTCAGTTTTTCCTCTATGGGACATAATTACATTACAAATTCTAAGGACACTTCTATCAAGTGATATGGCTAATGTTTTGATTTATTGTACTCATTTGGATCTTCTTGTCTCAGTAGTGCTGAAAAGTTTGTCTTAATTAGGTATTCATTGCTTCTCAAGTTTTCAATGCTATGTGGGATACAGTAGTTGGAAAAGAAGGAATGGAATCATCAAGAATAACTTTAGGGCTTTATTTTTGACTTTTGTTTGACCTTGGAGCAGATAATACTCTTTTAAAAATAAGAATAATAATGCTTACATGTCAGTACCTGCAGATCATATTAAACAAGGTATTCAGGTGTCTTCATCTATTTGTGTTGCTATAAAGGAACTCCTGAGGCTGGGTCATTTATAAAGTAAAAAGGTTTATTTGGCTCATGGTTCTGCAGGCTGTACAAGAAGCATGGTGCCAGCATCTACTTATGGTGAAGGTTTCAAGCTGCTTCCATTCATGGTGGAAGGTGAAGAGGAACTGGGATCACACGATGAGAGAGAGAGAGGAAGCAAGAGAGAGGGGAAGATGGTTCCAGGCTCTTTTAAAGAACCAACTCTCATGGGAACTAATTGATCCAGAATTCACTACTTAATATGAGGATGACACCAAGCCATTTGTAAGGAACCTATCCTCGTGGCCCAGATACCTCCCACTAGACCCAACGTCCAACACTGGGAGTCAAATTCCAGCAAGAGGTTTGGGGAGACAAACATCCAAACTATAGCACCAAGGCTATGTTAAAGATGTGTCGAGATTATACCCATTGTACATTTTTATTTTAATGTCTACACTTTTGGGTTCGTGGTAAATATTATAATAAACTGTAGTTAATAGCCTATAAGGAAAGAGACGTTTTTCTTTTGCATCAGTTGCCTATAATAAGCAAAAAAGGTACATTGGGTTTTTTTTTGTTAAACATAAATGAACTTTAAAGATGACCTGAAATATAGTTCCATTTTTAACATAAGGATTTAAGGCTTTTTCTTTTTCTGAATGTGTGATTAAAAGTAAGATTACAATTCAATAGAGTCTTCTAAATATGTCTTATCTTCTTTAACCATTGTGTCCTTATGTCAGTAGAGCGCCTATCTTACCTGGCAGAGAAGAATATGTTTTCCTTCTTTTCATATAATAAAACACAGAAATTTGAGAGCTTTGAAAAGCCTAGAACTGTGGTGTATTATTTAAAAACATAGACTTTTATTCAAACTGAATCTGTAAATATCCTGGCTCCATCTCTCAGCAATCCCCCTGAGTGTCAGCATTCTTATTTATGAAGTGAGGACAACAAGAATACCTTCCATAAAAAGTTTACTTTTATGTCTGAATGCATTAATGTAGGTAAAAGCCTTAAAACAACATCTGGCACAAAATAAATTATCTCTAACAGCTATCCTATACTACAATGCAAGAAAAGTTTGAAACATTTAAACAAATCGGGAAAGTCACATATTTGTGTTTGCTCTTAATGGCTTGAAACAATGAAAAATAATTTGAAATAATCAAATGGCGATAGATATACAAAGTAGTATTTTGTAAGTGTGTTACTTTGTATCTCTTCTATTGGACAAAAGGATGTTCTGAGTGAGCCTAAGTTAACGTACAGAGTTGGATTTCTAATTTTTTTTTTTTATAATTTAGGCTTTAAAAAGAGGAGGGATTTTTATTATTGGTTTTTAAAACATTCTTATAGAGTATTACCTGAAAGTATAATGGTTATGAGGTGAACTTAATTATCTACTAAACTATGCGGGCTATTTTTGATCTCAGAGGAAGAGAGAAGGGACTGATTTCTTTAAAGACTTCAGAGGACTCAAGGCACAAGGAGCATTATCTTCAGTGTCTAGGTGAGAGGGTGTGAGAAGTAACTTTGGAAATAGGCTATCGCTCACAGGCCTGACAACTTGACAGAAGACTGGGAGCTGTGCAAGCATCAGGAGACACAGATAGTGACATTCAAATCTGAAGCACTGTCACCAATGGCTACTATGAAACTCTCCCAAGCAGCTTGCCACATAGAGAGATGTGACAAGGATGAGAGGAAGTAAAGAGAAGAATAAAAAAAAAAAAAATGAACGATACTGGGTAATAACTATCCCCCACCACACGTATACACATGGCTTGTGGGTTTGTGAGCAGTATGAGATATGCCTTGGAACCTGCTCCAAACCATTGGAGGCTTTAGAAAGTAAGCACCTTGCAGAACAGCTGGCTGTTCCTAAGGCCTCATTTTAATTCACAGACCTGGGAGTCTTACATCTGCCTACATCTTTGTTTAGTGATTATTGACTCCACAAAGAGTGTTGCTGCAATTTTGAACAACAACAACAAAAAAAAGCTTTACAAAATCTGGCAGAGGTAAATGGTAAATGCACTTGTTGATGTTGTGACATACTAACTATTTTTGTTGACTACTGAATCTTCAGGAATAATTAGTATTAGTCTTGTCCATTGATGGTTTTAAGTCATGCCTTAGTAATCTTTTCCATAAATTCCCAGCACTCAGAAAATAATAATTTTCCTTTTTAATGTTCATTATTAATCCATATTTAAAATTACAAAATGGTATCATAAAACATATTTATAAGCACACTCACACATATACAGATTTTTTAAATAAAATACTCTCATACTATTAATATTTCTTTGCAATTTCTTTTCTCACTGAAGTGTAATAAACATCATCTGGAAAAAGAGGTATAAATTTAATATTGCTTTTTAAACCTACATAGTATTTCATAGTGTTATGTTAAAGGTCAGTAAACATTTTCCAACTTGTGGATATTTTGGCTTTTCCTATTTGTTTATCACAATAAGCATTGATATATATATATATATATATATATATATATTTATTTATCCTGGTATTATATTTTTATAAACTGGATCTTCTCCTCTATTACTTTCGCTGAAAAACAATTGCTGGGTCAAAGCATATGTGCATTTTAAATACTAACAAATTTTCCCAGATATTTTTTCTATTGGGCTGCTTGACACTTTCTCATAAAATTGTAGGAGTTCTTTGTTTATTATGGTATTTTATCTTTTTGAACTCTTAGTTATAAGAAACATAATTAATTCAGGCTAAGTTAACAACAACAACAAAAATTATTGAAGTATACTGGATAGTATAGATCATTGAGAGGGCAAAATAGTAAGGAAAAAAACATGCCAAATCATTTTATTTCACAGCATTATAACCAGTAAGGTAGTTACTAAAAAAGAAAAAAATAGCTATCTGTCTCTTGCACATTCGGTGACTAGCTTTGTAGTTAAAGTTTGAAAGTTGGTTTGGGTATATCTGATTGGGGAGTTTAGGTCACACGCTTGGGTCATCCTTGCAAGAGAGGCTGAAAAACAAGTATAGAGCACTTCTAATTCCTACGGTGTGTACACCTTGTAGATAATTGGGAAAGAACTTTCAGGGCAGAAACAACCACCGTTGCAATGACCTAGGCAGGTGTCCTCAAACTATGGCCAGCGGGCCACAGGCAGGTGTTTTTGTCCCATTTGTTTTTTACTTCAAAATAAGATATGTGCAGTGTGCATAGGAATTTGTTCATAGTTTTTTTTGAAACTATAGTCTGGCCCTCCAACGGTCTGAGGGACAGTGAACTGGCCCCCTGTTTAAAAAGCATGCCTGGCATATCTGCCATGCAGCAAGCTGGGCTAGGCAAGGGGAAGGGTAAGCAAAGGATCAGGAATGGAACAAGTGCCAGGTGAAATAGGACTTAGGAGAGAGATCATAGTAGGTACTTTGGATTTTCTCTAAGTGAGACATAGAACCACAGGAGGACTTGAAACAGAGAAGTAAAACTAATTGACTTGCATTTCCAAATGTTTATTCTGACTCCTGTGTTGAAAATAGACTGAAAGGAACAAGACAGAAAGTGGAGATGCAGGCAGAAGAACTGGATGATTGGTAAAGTAACCCAAGTGAGCAGAGAAGCAGCTTTAATCCGAGAAGCAACAGGGGACCTGCTGACAAATGGAGGGGTTGTGGCTGTGATTGGAAGGTAGAGCCAATATTACTTCCTAATAAATTAAATGTGTGTGTAAGGAAAGAAACGTGAGTTAGAGATAACTTCAAATTTACTGCCTGAACAAACAGAAAGAGCTGCCATCTGTTGGGATAGGTGAAACTATAGGTGGAGCAGGTTCAGGGGTATGTGAGTAGTGGGAAGCCAGAAATTCAGGTTTTGGAACTTTTAATTTTGAAATGTAGATTGGATATTCAAGTGGAAGTGATAACAGGACTTGGAAGGTCAAGAACGTGGCCTGAGATGGAGACAAATCTCTGAGTTACTTTCAAGGATTTTTGAAGCCATTATGATGAATGAGATCATCAAAAGCAGTAGCTTGGATACAGAAGAGATGTTCAAGGCCAAATACCTAGAATAAGGCAATGTACACAACTTGGGGACAAGCAGAGAAACTACCAAAGGAAATTGAGAAGGAGTGACAAGTAAAACAGGTAAAAATCAAAAGCATGTGATATCCAGCTCTAGAAAGAAACAAATGGCAATTTCATGCAGATCAAAAATGTGTCTTTTCCTCATGGCACAGTACTGCCATCTGCTGGAAAAGATTTGTAAAAATGATATTAAGATTCCATGGCCCCAAGATAAATGTTCCTTACAGCTAAGCTGTAAGCATCGGGAAAAGCTGTCAAATAGGTTAAGTTTTGTAAGTATTGAGAACTAAGATTTAGCAACCTGAAGGACGTGGTGACCTTGACAAATGTGGTTTTGAAGTCATACAAATGAAAGTTTAATTACTGTGGATTTAAAAGAAAATGAAAGAATTGTATACTTATTGTGTAACTTTTAAGTTATGCAAAGGATTGCATAGCTTATTGTTGACTATAGTAACTTTGTTGTGTCATCAAGTATTTTTCTTTCTATCTAACTATCCAACTACATTTTTGCACTCATTAGCCAAAATAACTAAAAGAGTGGAATTGGAATATTCCTAGTACAAAGAAATTCTTGAAGATGATGGATACTCTGATTATTCTGGTTTTATTATTACACATTGTATGCCTGCATCAAAACATCATGTGTACACAATAAATGTATACAACTATCATATACCCATAATAATTAAAAATAAAAGCTAAAAAATACGTTAAAAATTGTAGATAGCCATCATTGGCAATTCTATCAAAGAATTCTGTTGGAAGGGGAGGCAAAGAAATAGATCAGTCATTATCTGACTGGGAAGTTGCTTCAGTAGAGAAGAGTGGAAAAAATTGGCGATGAAGGGGAAAGAAAGAAAAATTAAGACAGTATATTCTGTAGTGAATGAGAGAGAATGGAATCTAAGACACTAATGAAGGAATTGGCCTTAGTGAGAGGAAAATATATATAGTGCATGAATAGGAAGTGGTGAAAAACAGAGCATGTGGGTAAAGAAGCCAGAAGGAGGGTAGATGTGGTGATTAAAGCCTGTGAACATTTTGTTCTTTTCACAGGATAGTAAGCAGCAAGGTTAGCAGAAGCAAGTGAGGAAGAGAAAGGAGATGAAAGAGCTCTCTGGCTAGCATCGTCTCACTTTTACTATTGCTATGGGAATTACGAGGATCTCAAAAGTGTTTACATGTATCTTGGTGAATACATTTTTCTAGTGAATACTTAAAGGCACTATCCCAGGCGATATTATTTAGGAAAAAATGCTAGTATTTAGTAATCCTCTATCCTCACAGGACTACCTCTTCTACACAAATATTGATGGATGACCATTTCTTCTGAGTATCAACCAACAGGTTTGCCTCTTTCTCTGACCTTGGACAGTGGCACATGTTCCCAACCTGGTTTCCTCTCTCTATTGATGGGATTACTTTATAATTCAATCTCCAAACTTTGTCAGTCAAGTGGGTGACAATTCAGTCCTGTGATAGAATAATGACTGTGCATTTGCAATACGTATATAAGAGTGTGACTTGTACGTCGTCTGTGCTGACATAGAGTGCAATTCTCAGATGCAGACCATCCGTCCATTTTCCTCACAACCCTATTTTTGTTTTAGTCTGTTTTCTTTTGCTTATAGTAGAATATATGAAACTGGGTAATTTATAAAGAAAAGAAATTTATTTCTGAAAGTTATGGAGGTTGAGAAGTCCACGGTTGCAGGGCCTCATCTTGTGAGGTCCTTCTTGCTGTTGGGGATTCTGTACAGAGTCCTGAGGCAGCACAGGCCATCACATGGTGAGGGGCTGAATGTGCTAATGTGGTCTGCTTGTTTTACTCTCCGGATAACCCATTATCTACTAGCTGTCTATCCATTCATGAAGGCAGAGCCCTTATAAAGGCCCCATCTCTCAGTGCTGCCATATTAGGGGTTAAGTGTCAACATGAGTTTTGGAAGGGACTAGTCAAATCATAACACTATTCTTTCCCATTTCCTGATCAAGTCCTTTAGACTATAAAGTACCTATTCCATTCTATGTCTTTCATAGAATGGAATAGGTATTTTATTCCCACCTCAATTTTTGTCCAAGAGGGATATTTTTCATAGTTCCAATCAATGCTAACAGTCACAACTGTTTTGCTTTATAAGATCAATATGGAAAATATTATGAAATAAATGACAAAAATATACATTAATATTAAACTATTGGATGCTAGACAATATAGAACTTCCTCTCTCCATTGTTACTGGAGTGACTAAAATTTCAGTTGAATTTAAACTTTTATTCTTGAATTGGTGATTTCCCTATTCTGAACACTGTTACATTCAGGAAGAGAGTCATAAAAGATATTTAAGGATAATGATGGTTATTCCCTTGCCCAAGACGGACAATTTGCATTTCCAAGTTTTCAGACTAATTTATATTGTTCCCACAAACTGGTTGCCTCTAATCATATTTTTCTTTTTTCTCAGTTATAACATTGAAGCAATATGGAATTAAGCCACTGTCACCAATTTTTGTCACCTTTTGCCATTCCATCACTACTGAGTTATGCATGCATACATGCGTATAGGAATGTATGCAAATATTATTCCTTTTATTCTCTGTGTTCTTGCTGGCACTTGATGCTACCTAACTTTAAAACTCCTGCCAATCCAGAGCATATATACTGATATCTTGTTAATGTTTTATTTGGATTTTTTCAGGCTATTAATTTAGATTGAGCTCTCTTCTTATTCTTATTACCCCACATAATCCATTGGGTTGTATGATCTTTTTCTTGATAATTACAAGAGTTCAGTTTGTGTTCTACACAGTAATCTTTTTTGGTTATATCAATTGAAAATATCTTCTGATAGTTTTTATTTTACCTAACATTTTTGTTAGTGTTAGTATCCTTTAATGGTGAGAAATCTTTTAGTTTTATGTTGGCAAATTCACCTGATATTTTCTTTATGTCTTTTACTTAGGGGACATTTTTAAAAGAAAATCTTCACTGAACGTTATAAAATAATAATTCTGTATATTCTTGTAAAAGCATCCTTGGGGAAAAATCTACTTTTTCATTTAGGTCTTAAATCTAGACATAATTTATTTTTACATAGTGTTAAATAGAGGATCTTATTTCATTTTTATTAATATATGTAGTCAATTTTCCCAAGGCAATTTCTTAAATAATCTAAATATTTTCATCTAAAGTATGATACCACTTCTATTATGTATCAGAATTATGGATATGTATCGGTTTATTTCCTTAGTATATATTTCTTATGCTGGTGCCGTTGGTTTTAATCACTGAAACTTTCAAGCATGTGTTACTATCTGTCTGAGTGTATCATAGTTTCCTCTTTCATTTCAAAATAGCTTTTCTCTATGTGAATATTTATATCTCCATGTACATTTTAAAATTGTACAATTTAAAATAGTAATATACCTATCCCTTCCAAAAATTCTGCTGATAATTAACTATAATTTATTATAGTTTTATCTATATAAGTCAATATCTTTATACTAGTAGGGCTCCCAAACTATGCATAAGTCATATCTCTTTATTTAATCAGTTGATCTTTCACATAGTTCATGTTATTTAAAGTTTATTTTTATAAATATATTTTCATTTACAGTTAAAGTGATACATACTTTATATATAGTACTATATATAGTATGTAAATACTATAAATAGTATGTAATTATATTGTATTGTAGTATAGTATGTAATTGTATAGTATGTATAGTACTATTTTATAGTACTAAAATTTACATACTATATATACACATATATTTACATACTATATATACAGTATGTAACTGTAAATATATATATATATTTGAGACAGAGTCTTGAGCTGTTGTCAGACTAGAGTGCAATGACATCATCATAGCTCACTGTAACCTCAAACTCCTGGGCTAAAGTGATCCTCCTGCCTCATTCTCCCAAGTATCTGAAACAACAGGCATATGCCACCACACCAAGCTAATTTTTCTATTTTCTTTCATGAAGTCAGGGTCTTAATATGTTGCTCAGGCTGATCTTGAACTCCTGGTCTCAAGAGATTCTCCCAACTCGGCCTCCCAAAGTGCTAGGATTACAGACATAAGCTACTACACCTGGCCTACTTGATATTTTTGTTGCCATAGAGAATATTATCATTTTAATTATCTTTTTATTATTTGTTGATGGTAGAAGCAAAGAGCAAGATTTTAGTATGTTGATTTTTTATTTAGCTACTTTGATGAGTTTTCTTATTAGTCCCAATACCTCTTTATTTATCTAGAGTTTTTATGTAAATTAAAATTTTATGTGCATAAAAATACTATTGTGTCTTCTCTTTCAAATAAACTGCTCATTTTTTTTGTTTGTTTTATTCATTTCTCATTGCTTTGGCTTAATTATTCAGTGATGTATTGAACAGCAGATTGATAGTGAGAGTCCTTATCTTGTTCCTCGCCATTAGAGACAACTTTTAATGTAGATTTTTGTTAGTGTTTACAGGTTAGGAAGTTATCTTAATTCTTAGTTTCCAAAGAGGATTTATAAAAGCTAAGTATTGAACTTTTTAAAACTATTACATTAGCTCTGGCTAGAGCTGGAACCCATACTACTAAGTGAAGTATCCCAAGAATGGAAAAACAACCACCACATATATTCACCAGCTAACTGGTATTAACTGAGTAGCACCTAAGTGGACACATAGGTACTACAGTAATAGGGTATTGGGCAGGGGGGAGTGGGAGGGGGGCTGGTATATACATACATAATGAGCGAGATGTGCACCACCTGGGGGATGGTCATGCTGGAAACTCAGACTTGGGGGGGAAAGGGCATTTATTGAAACCTTAAAATCTGTACCCCCATAATATGCCAAAATAAAAAAAATAATAATAATAAAAACAAAACAAAACAACAACAAAAAAAACTATTACATTAGCCATGTTTTTCTTCTTTTGTCAACTAATTTGGTATATTGAAATGACAGACTTTATAATGCATAGCCATCTTTACAATCCTGAAATAAACTGACCATTATGTCATAATTTTATTAATATAGGCTATATTTTGGCTAACTACTGATTTTTTTACTGGCATGTAAATATATTTGGCCTATGGTACTATGTTTCTACTCTCTTTCTTCAATTATGTTATCAATGTTATATTGACTCACAAAATATGTGATAGACATTTGAGTACCATCAAATTGTGGGAGAATTTTTGTTCTCTATTCTCTTTTACTCATTGTTTTAAATATGTTTGACCTCTGTGTGAGGTTAGTTCAGAATGCAACACTTCTTAGGAAATCCTAGTTCTGTATAGGGCATAATAATCCTTATGACAGAGGATGAAAATCACTTCAAAGACTGAAACACAGAAGTTGATGTAGTGAAGCTTTAGGCTGCCCAAGACAATGTCTTATTTTTAAAATTTTGTGAATCTGGCCAACTGAATTAAATTCACTTTAAGCATCGATCATAAATGCTTATTCCTTTTACTATTTTCTTCTTTTTTAAAAAAAACGTAAAGACAGGATCTCATTACTATCCTCCCACTTCAGCCTCCCAAGTAGCTGGGACTACAGTCACAAGCCACTGCACCTGGTGTAAATGCTTATTCTTGAGTCTGAGTAAATATAAGTTAATCACTTAAGAAAATATGGCATCATTCCCCTCAGTTTGCATTTGAACTGGAATCAGAAAACTTGTTTCAAAAGGAAAATCAAATCACTAATAGAGCTGACAATTGTTAAAATAAAGCAACATCAAGCAGAATAATCATAATGTTCAATTGTTAATATTATCAGTTACTTGCTACAAACGTATCAAGGTACAAGTTGGGCAATAGCACCTTCTGGATTGGCAACCAGGCTATTAGGATGCTAGAATGGAGAATCATGATATGAATGATGTTAGCAATTAAAAGTAAAGAAATAAAAGATAAATAAAACAGCTCTAGAAACAATTCAGGAAGAATTCATTCAAATATATATGCTAAGATAAATTTTAAGTGATACACACTTAACTGAGTAGCACCTAAGTGGACACATAGGTACTACAGTAATAGGGTATTGGGCAGGGGGGAGGGGGGCGGGTGGCGGGTATATACATACATAATGAGCGAGTAATAGTAATATAAGGAAGCAAAAAATAGTTGAAATGTAAAAAGATAGGGTGAAGTGGAACACTCAGTTGAATCCCAATATTACATGGTTAAGTCAAGTACAATGAAAAATTTCATTTTACAATATGAAGGACTCATTTCAATATTCAAGTGCCATAAAAAAGGCACTTCAAGATGTTTAGCAAGATGTTAGCAGATCTGTTCCATTAAAACCATTAGATTTTACCTTTGCTCTCACTTTGAAAAGAGTGTCCTTTGTAGCTTTATGTGAGAAAACTACAATATTAAAGTGAGGTCTCATAATACAGAATCTCCTTATTAAGCAACTGGGATAACTCAAACATGGGACTGCAAAAAAATAAATCTGGTAGCCAGTCAATGTGTATAACTAAGAGGAGATGGTCAGTCACTGAAGAGAAGAATTTGGGACTGTATTTCAGGAGAAAGAACCAAACAATAAAGGATTTCTGTTTCTACATGATGATATCAACCTTCATGAATCACTTGCATTAAAAACTTCTCAAATTCTGTCCACTAATTTCTAAGGAGAATGAAAAAGCATGATAGATATGAAAAATAATAAGAGCACAGACATAAAGATATCAAATGACATATCTTTCTCTAAATTGAAATTATTAACCATCCATTTCGCTATTTGAATATATGAAGACGACTCCTCTTTTCTCATTTGACATATTTAATTCAAAATTCACTGGTATAATTGTTTCTCAGGCTCGAGGTCAATGTATTAAGACCATGTTAGAACTTGAAAAGAAAGAGACAAAAAGATAGCTGAAAGTTTTCAATTTTAGTTTATTTATTACCTACAGAAAAAGTGAATCTTAAAGATACCAGTTTTTATACTGTCTTAATGGATTCAGACTATGTCTAATGATCTTCTAGAAAACTGAGATAATCTCAAAGGATTCTATTAATACAAAGATCAATGTACTAAGAGTTTAAATGAGGTGACACAGTTATCTTAATTAAATTATATAATAGTTATAAGACTATAAGCTGCAAACTGCTATCACAAAACTTTATGAATTACAGAGGATAGAAAAGGATAAAAGAATCCATAGAAGCATAAAACTAATTAATCTTATCACTCTCTCTTTAGTAGAAACAGCCAGTGTATGCTTATTATAATGTTTAATGACTAGCTATCATAATCACATCTTCTATCTTGTCATAAAGCTGTTTATCCTATTATAAACCTAGATTCTGGTTGATCAACCATTGGTCTCAGGGTGAGGGAATCAGTCTTACATGTATTAAATGAATCTTACAGTATGAAATTTAGCCTGAAGATTAACCAATGTTACAAGAAAATCTAACTCTAAAGTAATACTGACTTTGACACTTATATACAACAAATTAACACATCTTTAGTATGGGCATGATTTGAGACAATGCTATTTTAGTACTGTAGTTCTACGTGGTTGAAAGTTGGATGATTTTCTTATAAAAAAATCTAGTCATATCAAAAATCTGATATAAAAGAAAGATACTAAATTTTAAAGAATTCAGAACTATAGTTAATAATACTGTTTACTTGAAATTTGCTAAAATAGTAGATGTTAAGTGTCTCCACCACAATATACACATGCACACACACACACACACACAGAATGGTAACTAAGTGTCATGATGGCTGTGTTAATTTGACTGTGGTAATCATTTCACATTTCATAATAATTTCACAATGTGATGATATATCAAACCAGCACATTTTATACCCTAATATATACATATTTTTTCATAAAATTATTTACTATACCTCAATAAAACTGGAAAAAGAAATCAGATAACTGATTCTCACCCTCATTTATTTATTAAAAATTATCCATCATTTACTGTGTGCCATATATTCTATATCAGGAGCTGGTATTTTTCCTTAGTGCCTGAATGTCTGTAAACCAATTGCAAAATATCTTGAACCTCAGATCCTTCATATTTTAATTGGGTTAATAAGCCTGATTCAGCAAAATTTTGGAGGAAAAAAAAAGTAAGATAAGATAAACGTCAAACATAGTCACCAAATAAAGACTATGTTTATGAGAGGGGGGCGGGTATATACATACATAATGAGTGACATGTGCACCATCTGAGGGATGGTCATGCTGGAAAATCAGACTTGTGGGGGGAGGGGGGAAAGGGCATTTATTGAAACCTTAAAATCCATACCCCCATAATATGCCAAAATTAAAAAAAAACTATGTTTATGCTTTTGTCTTTATAATTTTAACTTTAAAATTTTCCATTTTGCTATTGTATTTATAGTCCTAATTATTCTTGCCTCTCCCAGGCATTTCATAGTGATTCATCCATTCAGTTATTGAATAAATATTTTTTCAATGTACAGCTTCTTCCTATGGCTGGACTATATTATGGGAATACAACAAGGAATACTTTAGTTGATTTTTTTTTTTTTTACCTCCATAAATAGCTCTGCTTCAATTGGTCTCCAGCACCTCAGTGTCCAAACTCAAACAGTTGGTTATGCATGAAATGTTATAAAACTCATGTGTCAGCACTGTAATCTGTCTTTTGACCATAAAACCAAAACTTATTGATGGTAAGAGTAAATATTTCAGTCCAGAGGCAAGAATTTTATTTATGAATATTTTTTAAAGAAATAATGACAATGTGTAACTATTATAAAATTGAGAAAATTGTAAAGAAAACGGTGTGATGTTTGGTGCTTAGGTGCTGATAAGCCATTCATAGTGGAGAAATCAAAGGCACACTATATGTGCTTTGCAACTCATTGAGGTACCCAGATGAAATGCTCCAAGATGATCATAGTTTGGAGAGGACACAGCTTTTCTGTTCTATTAATTGCCTCTCTGCTTATAAGCTAAAATGGCTACTTCTGCATGTATATACATGAGCATAAAATTTGTAAAATCTAAACTTTCCCTGATATTACCTGGTCACATCAGATGGAAATGCACATAACTTTTGCAACTATTGTTTTGTGGTGCTTTCTGGAATTTGCTCAACCAACCAACAGAATTAAATTATTTAGCAGTGCCCTTGTCACAGGGCCAATTAATTATAAACATTCCCATAGGTTCAAAAATCTAACAATGGAATGGATTTTCATGTGCTATTTGTATACTCACTCCCCAATTATATTCTCTGAGGAGATAAAGATAACACTCCCTTCATGCAGTCATTAAAAACAGATTAGTGAGGGGGAGATTCTATAGCATTAAAGCTGAAGCTCTGTGGTTGCTCACCTCTGTAGGCCAGGTATGACTACAAAGAACACCACAACTAAGATGTGTTCACAGATTTCAGTAGGGATGATGTGATCCCATAGAATCAGATTCAAAGTTACAGCACTTCGCCACCAAAGAAAATGTGAGCATATCTACAATCAAGGGTAGCAAGGTTGCACAGGCAATTGGAATGCCTTGGCCTGAGAGATCTTTGGCAGTGGCTAATTGATTTTGACATCCATAAGAATAAAATAGGGGCCAGGAGCAATAGCTCATGCCTATAATCCTAGCACTCTGGGAGGCCGAGGCGGGTGGATCATTTGAGCTCCGGAGTTTGAGACTAGCCTGTGCAAGAGCGAGACCCATCTCTACTAAAAATATAAAGAAATTAGCTGGACAACTAAAACTATATAGAAAAAATTAGCCAGGCATGGTGGCACATGCCTGTAGTACTAGCTACTCAGGAGGCTGAAGCAGGAGGATCACTTGAGCCCAGGAGTTTGAGGTTGCTGTGAGCTAGGCTAATGCCAAGGCACTCTACCCCAGGCAACAGAGTGAGACTTTGCCCCTCCACCCCTCCAAAAACAATAATGTTGTTTAATTTATATGACAGGGAAATCTCCAAGTCAGGAACCAAAATCCTGACTCAAGTCACCACAGTGGAGAGATATAGCCTACCACCTAGTTATCAGATTTATGTTAATTGTCAGACTCAGAGACCTTTGATTAGAAGTAGGGGCTGGGAGGATGCTGCACCATTGCCACACTGCTCAAAGTAAATCCCCAATCCTTCCCCAAGTGGATCTGTGTCTCCCCCTCCCTCTTTTGTTTAACACGGGGTCTTCCTATGATTCCCAGGCTGGAGTGCAGTGGCTATTCACAGGTCTGAAGTTTTCAGACAGCCTGAAGTTTCTGGCCTCAAGCAATCCTTTTGGCTCAGGCTCTCAAGTAGCTGGGACTATAAGAACATGCCACTGTGCTTGGCTCCTATGGCCCTTTTTATAGCATAGTGTCTCCAGTAAGACACTTCTCCATGAATAGTTTTCCTGGCACCTGAAGAGTATAATTAGACATATACCTGACTTTGAGGATTTCATAGGCTGGCATTTCTGGTGGCAGCCTTTTCCAGAATGCTTTTCCATTTGGATTCATGGCATATTCTCTCTTGATTCAACTTCTATATGTTTAGATTCTTTATATTATTGGAGCATAATATAGACACAGGGTCATAAATCATCAGAGTGTAGCTCAATGAATTTCTCAAACAGAACATCCTCATATAACCTCTACATTGGTCAATAAATAGAGCATTCCTAGCACCTCACATATTACCCTTTTCACCTCTCCCAGTCCGTGACACTCAAGGTTAGTCACCAACTTAACTTTTAACACCATTGATTAATCTTTCCTGTTTTTGAACTACATATAAGTGTATCATACAGTATGTATCCTTTTGTATGGCTTCTTTTGCTTAGTATGATAAATCTAATGTTTGGGGAATTGGTTTGATATTGTATGCTATTACAATCCATTTATTCTTTTACCTCCTTGGTATGAATAAACACAAATAAATTATCCATTCTACTTTTGATGGTCATTTGAATTGTTTCCCAAAGGTTACTCTAATAAAATGAAAACTGTGATAAACATTACTGTAAAAGTCTTGGGAGAACATATCATACATTTCTGTTATTTGATTTACTCATTAAATATCATTGTTACCAGTGTTCTGATATTGGTCCTCTTCTGTTGTCACTCCCATTGATTTTCTATAGTTCTCAATGCTCATGTTACTATTGTTACTACTTATTTCTTGAAGACTTATACAGCTCCATTTTTCTACAGAGAACTTCCAAACTTTTAATAGGCACTTCCAAGACTCAATATTTAATTATCTTTCTTCTTACACTAGTTTTTCTTTCTGTGTTACCTTCTCAAATGAATGCATGCAGAATACATGGTAGTCACTTAAAATCCTTTCTTTTCCTTATTCCTCATTTGTTTATGAAATGCATCAATTCTACTTAAGAACTCTTATGCCTAATCATCCTCTATCACTGTCTTAGTTTCTTCCTTCATCTTAATGCAACTGTTTATAAAACTAATTTTATGACAGTATTGCTGACATCTAGCCATTTAGAGGAGATGGGCTGTGAAAAATTAGTTACTACATTCCGAGATAAAAGTTCCCATTTACATACAAAACTCTTTGAACAATCCTTTTTGTGCCAGCACAAGAGTCGGTGAATTGAGAACCAATTGAGAAAATAAGAAATAATAAGCAACAAAAAGACTGAGAAGAAAAAAAAAATGCTTTTTCTATGTTTGATGAATAAGTCCTCTGAAGAATTAATGCCTAGGCAGTCATGCCTCCATGTAGATCAAATTAAGATAAAAAAAAATCTCAATTCTGGCAAGAATAAATTGATCCTGCTGGATGATGCCTGATAAAATGCATCTTCACCCCAAGTTCAAAAAAATCTTGGTTGAACAAGGCAGCAATTTAGGAGATAATAAAGTCTGCAGAGAACTATACAGGCTTCTTGGACTTTGTGTAAAAGAGACATGGGAATGAAATGTGATCAAAATATTTAAGCATAAAATTTCAAGATCATTACAAAAATTAAGTTATTGAACATTGCATACATGTGAGGATGAAATCTTGTGATTAAAATATTGAAAAATCAAAATGTTATGTTCATTGGTAATTTATTCTCTCTTACTTCCAATGACCATATGTATGTATACGTGTGTGTGCTTTTCTAGAATTAAATGTATATGTTCGTTTCTTCTAGGATTAAAATCCTTTTCTCATGCTCTCATTGCTCATTTGAATTCAAATAGTCTATGACAGAGATCTGGCTTTGGCTTTATTTCTAAACACTTCCCATAAGCACCTAGATCCCAGCTGTATCATACTTTTGATATCTTTTAAATACCACATATCATTTTAGTTCTCTTGTCCTTGGCTCACATATTTTATTTTTCCTGGGATGGTTTTGCCTTAATTGACCATGTGGGAAACTCTTATCCATTTCTGAGGCCCCATCCTTGTATCTCAGTATTTTGGAAAGCTTCTCTTGACATTCACAAACAACCCTGTAGTGTTACATTTTTTTCATAATATACAGGTTTGGTTCTTCACCTTTAGTGTTTCAAGAAAAAATATGGCCATTATTTTTAAAAAAAGGAACATTTTTTAGCCCAGATGCAAAATTTACTCACAAGAATTTTCCAAATACACTTAAAAATAGACTCAGAATTTCCTGTACAAGTAGTTTGGAGACTATACTTTGAGAAGACTGCCTCATGGCTATTATCACTTTTCACATTAATCTTTCCTAATCGACTGTGTTTTCTTTAAGAGCAGGGAATGGACAGTAAAGCAATAAATGGAGCTTTATTGTCCTAACACCTGCTTCAGGAATTGACAACTATTAGGTCATTAAATATAAAATATCTGATTTCAAATCAAAAGTTTAGTTTATTATATCTCAAACGAGAAGTAGTACAATTAATCAAAGTATGTGCCTAAGCTATCAGCACAGTTTTGCCATCTTAATGGAATCTTGCTTATGTCAGCAGCAAAGAAGCATGGAGAGTGAGTGGTGATGAAATCATGAAGGTTGTTTTCTACAGCTTGTTGAGGGTTGGATATTTTTCCTTGCATGAAGAGGTCCAAAGCCTGGAAAAATTGGTAGTCAGTTTATAAAAGGTCTGGTGAATGTGGTGGATGCCACAGAGCTTCCAAGTCCAGCTTCTGTAGTTTGAGCAGCATTATTTTTTCACAAGGTGATCTTGCAAGAGGATTGTCCTGTTTCTGTTGACCAATCTAGGCTGCTTAATCGCAAGCATCCTCATCATTTCATCCAATTGGTTACAGTAGACATCCACTGTACTGATTGACCGGGTTTCATGAAGTGTAGTAGACGATACCAGTGATGGACCACCAAACAGACACCATTAGCTTTTTTTGGTGCATATTCTGTTTTGGACTGTGTTTCGTTTGGCACTTCATCTTTATCCAACCATTGTGCTGAATGCTCACAGTTGTCAAAAATAATTCATTTTTTATCACACATAACAATACGGTATAGAAATGGTTGACTTTTATGTTATGACAGCAAAGAAAGGCAAGCTTCAATATGATTTCTCTTCTGATGCTCATTTAATTCACATGGTACCCATCTATCCAGTTTCTTTACCTTGCTGATTTGTTTCAAATGGTCCAATATTGTTGGAATAATAACATCAAACCTTGCTGCTAATTCATATGTAGGTTGAGATGGATTCACTTCCACTATAGCTTTCATCTCATCATTATCCACCTTGGTCTCAGGTCACCCACATCACTCATTTTCAAGATTAAATTCACCAGAATGGAACTTCAACCATCAACTTACTGTGTGTTTGTTCATTAGACACATCCTTGCAAACACTCCATTGATATTTTGAGCTGTCTGTACTGCACTGGTTCCACAAGGAACTCTTAGTCAAAAATAATATGAATTTTTGATGTATTCATGGTTTCACAAAAATTTCTCCAAAAAAAACATTTTAAAGATAATCACAAGCTAAAATGTGCATTTGAAAGACTGAGGATGTAATAATAACAATAATTAAAATAAACAAGCATTAAAGTGAAATGTCAGAGATATCAGTTGTCAAACTTAGTGCTTAAGGAAATAGGACATTCCATTTCCTAAAAGAATATACCCTTAAAAATTAATAATTATTTTTATCATACATTTATATGAAACTTAGTGTACACTTGTAAGCCTATTATAAATATTAGACTAATTTAAGTCCCATTATATATTTATAAGGGTGCTACTATTAACTCATTTTTTCAAATGAGTAATCTCAACAGAGAAGTTAGTAACTTGCCTAATTTTGGGTAAATAGAAAATGAGACCGTACTTAAAATACAAGAAACATGAATGACATATGCACCAATGTCCAATGTATATAGCCTGATAAATTATTCAAAAGTGAGCATTGCCTTATAAAAATGATGTAAAAAATATGAACAGAATCCTAGGATATCATTTCTTGCTCTCACACAGTTGCTGCCCTTTATCTCCCTATTATCCTGACATCTGTTGATATTTTACATCTACTTCTTTCAGTCAACATGATGTTTGTGAGATTCATCCATGTTGATATGGGTATCAGTGGTTCTTTCATTCTTGTCACTGTACAATATTCCATTGTGTAAATGCATCACAGGGTATTTAGTTATTCAATTCTTGTCTAAACTTACAAAATGTATCATGCCAAGAGTGAACCCTAATATAAGTTATGAACTTTAGATTATAAAAATGTATCTGTAATGATCCATCAGTTGTAACAAATGTATCACACTAACGCAAGATATTAATCATGGAGAATGTGGAGGGTGGGAGAGGGTGTATGGGAATTCTACTTTCTGCTCAATCTTTCTGTAAACCTAAAATTGTTCTAAAATTAAAATCTATTAATTAACAAAAATGAGTAAATCTAAAAGTAATTATATTGAGTGCAAAAGACAGACAAAAAAGAGTAGATATTGTGTGACTCCATGTATATAAAATGTACCAGTTGTAAACTATTCTATAGTAACAGAAATAGATTGCTAATTGCATAGAAATTGAGTGTAGAGGAGGAAAAGAGATTATTAAATGCACAAGAAAACTTGGGGAAATAAATATGTTCATTATTTTGATTCTCATGGTATTTTCTCATGTATCAGTATGCCAAAACTTTTCAAATAATATAAATTAGATATGTTTGGTTTATTTTATGCCAATTATACATCAATGAAAAACATTTAAAATCGTTTATCTCGCCTTTATATTTTTTTATACAGAGAGATTTTATTATTCTATATCAGCTGTATGTGGTTTTTGGCATAGTATAAAGATATATAAGTATGGTGTTTGTAATATTCTTATTCATGTGCAAAGTATAGATGACATTGAATTTTCAATCTTCTAGCTTTATTATGTATCCTCTGGGCATTAACACAGAGAACTGCATATAAAATTAGCATTTAAAAATGAAACAGTTCTAGTATAATATGAAATTTCAACAATGTATTGTGATATGAACAAATATAAATGAAGTTGCCTCATATAGATTTATTTTTTTCATTGAAACATTTTCATAGCATGAAGTACTTATTCAAAAGTTTTAACATATATAAGCACATATGTAAAGCAAAATCATGAAATGGAGATCATATTGATGCTTACTAAAACAAGTTAAAATATAATTAATGAATTAGTATTTAGTTTTTTAAAAGTAACCTGTACATGTTCCATTAAACTAATAATTTATATATTCCTTTTAAGATCTCCTTTTGAATAATTTGTTGATAGATTCATGCTGGGTTTTATGGGAAATAGAATAAACATATCATATTGTGTCAGAAATACACAGAATGTTTTTGTTCCTAGATCATTTTCTGTAACTGTCCAAGTGTTTCAACACCTTTTAAAACCCTGGTAAATGAGGGAGCAATACAGAAATGTTCTCTAGGTTAACTGTGCTTATATCTTTGTATACTTTATTCTTTCCTATCTCAATTCTTCCCAATGACTTGTCTAAAATTGGTCTTCATATTGTCTTTTATTAAAATTCTGTGAGGTCTTACTACCTTTAAAAAGGCCTTGTTTCACAATAAGTATGCTTTATACATATTTAGGGAAATAAAGCTCTGGGCGAAAGAAATAACACACTTCTTCCTTTCTCTAATGGGAAGTAGTTGAATATATACATTGCTGTATTCAGCTAAAAACATATTAGAATGTGCTTTTATTTACAATAAAAATAAAATAAGGCAGTGTTGTATTGGCAAGCTGTAATGGGAAATGTATTTGCCTCCCTGGGCAAATTGAAATGGCAGGTATGTTGAATTCAGTAACTCTGAGTAATCAAGGCTTTTCTTATAACCTTCATATTAGAAAATTCTACTTAATAAGTTAAATATTTTCTGAGTGTTTGTTAATCTATCAAACGGATTTATCCATTTCACAAGGGGAACTCAAGCTAAGCTGAAGATTTATAAACAGTACCAATTCCCTACAGAAGGAATTTTAAGCTTATTTTTCTCTAAACCTAACTCGTTCATGAAAAAAAAAACAAAAAAGCCAATATATGAAACAGATGAAAGTAGAGGAAAACTAGCTAAAGTGACACAGAGTAGCCCCAAACTAACCTGGACCATGATACCTGATTATCACCTTCTGTTTACCTCCACGGTTCCCTTAAAGGTCCAAGGAGATGTGTAAATACCACTATTTTAGATTATTATGTTTTTTAGGGTAGCCTAAAAGAACCGCTTTATTGAGACCTAATACATACACCACATTTGGATGTTCACTTGTAAGTAAGATTCAAGCATACCTGGTCCTGTGGATTGTACTATGGAAAAACAACTGATTCAAATGGAAGCTATCCATCTAATAATCAAAAATCAATAAACCTCTTTCATTTCGAATTCTATTAATAATTGGGGTGGAGAATACGATAGTGATGCATACTGAATGAGCAAAGCCATGTGGCCTAAGGGCACATGCACAGAGTGGGTGCTGGTTGAAAACTGGAGATACAAAGAATGCAAAAGTAGAGGGGACAAATGCTGCCCTGGATTGAAAGCAATGGATAAAAACCCACTGCCCTGATGCTGGACAGTTCTTCAGTTCTCTATTCAGCTTTCATTTTTTATTCTTGGATTCAACAGCATCCATTTCATGCCACAAACAACATTTTTACACATTTAACTTTAGTTACATTCATTAAACTGATTTTGACTAAAGCAAAAGCAAACATACCACTGAGTATGCCATTTATGAAATATTTTGGGAGAAATAAAGTAAAAACCATTAAGAGTTTTTCAGAGTAGTTTCTGAGATACGTATAAAAGTAAGATTAAAAATTTTAGTATCAGCTCTGCAGCTTTCAAAATGAAGTGGTCAGATTTCTAATGAGGGTGAGAATTTCTAAGTCTTCTGCATCAGAATTTGCCATTTGCAAAATGTCCCATGCTGTACAGTTAATGATTGATGTTTGAGTAACATTTAGTTTGAAAGTGTATTTTGAATTTTTCCTCCTGAGGGGAAAATATTCTCAGCATTTTATTTTAAAATTATCCAAGCTTTCTTCTCTTTTCTATGTTCAAGCTCAAAGCATCTTAAAGCTTCTTTCTAAGCAATTTATATATTTGCCCCAAGAGTTCAACTAGTTCTAATCTCAGAGGATGACTTCAGCAGAAAAGTCATGCAAAAGTAAAACAGAATGTAGATTCACGCTAGTAAATTGTTATGTTGGACTTTGTGATAAATTTAATTACAGTGACATTCCCCAAATTGGAATTAGTTATAATTTTTCTAGATATTTAAGTAAAAGTGGAACCAAAATATTAGATTAAATCTGGAGTTATGGCTATCCAAATAAATGATATGGCAATAAAAATAATTGAATATTGGCCTAGGGAGTCATAAGTAGATATTTTATTCAACAAAATGTGATTTTTGGTTATAACATAAGAATTATAAATTAATATTTATAAGTAATTATTTCTTAAATAATCGGTTGATAAAAATAATAATTGAAAAATAAAATTAAATAAGACGGTTAAGTGTGGGAAATATACATTAAAGATGAAAATAAACAAATGAATCACCTTTGGAAACTAGCTTTATTTAATATATCAGGAGTTCCAGAAAATTGCCCTTTTCTAGATCTATAGAATCATTAATATGTTACATTTTTATTTGAAATACTACTAGGCTTTTAATAAGCATAGTGTTATTTAAGAATTAAGTATCAGCTTCTGAGAAAATAATTTTGATTATAAAACACAAACTTGCAATAGTATTTTCTGAGTTTGTAAGTAAGTAGAAAGTAAGTTTGTAAGTAAGTAAGAAAGTAGCATAAGCTACTTTCTTAGATTTTTAAAATTTTCAACTTATCTTTGGCAATATTATGATAGCTATGCTTATATGGTATATAAGAATTACCAATTTCAGCACTTAGGTAGAATCTTCTCCTTTTCTGTGTAAACTTTAATTCTACTTTATTCACACAGTACATGCCTATGAATATACATGTATGTGTATGTGTTTCTGTTAAAAAATTAACACGAATAAGATTTTAACAAAGTTAAATCTCTTTTCTGAGAAGTGTCTGTTAATACTGATATGACTAGATAAAAAAGGAAAAGGACTATACCATGAAGGAACTAGAGGATTCAGGAGAGTATGCATGGGCTGGATTCTAAGGATGTTAGGCCATTGTGTATTGGGATTCAATTGAGATGAAAGAGTAGGCTCTTATGAAAGTACTGTCAGTTTCACTACTTATATGGTACAAACACAGAAGATGATGGTTCATAGAATCAAGAAAAAATTGATGGCCTCTAGGTGAGATTGAAATGTTAGATTTGCCATGGAATATAAGAGAAGACACACAGGTCTGAAAGGAAATAGTATGCATAATACTTAACATCTACTCCCGACAATTTTAAGTATAAAAGATATTGTTATTAACTATAGTCACTATAACTGTAGTCAGATAACAGATCTACTGTATAATATGTATCTTATTTTTGAACTTATTTTTCCTTCTAATCAAAATTCTGTCTCCTTTAATCAACATTCAGGCAGAAACTTTTTTGAAGACTTAAAATTTATAATCAAAATAAAATAATCTAACTTTTCTAAAAAGGTAAAGGGTATTTCTTGAAAGGTAATGCACAAAATTAAATGAAGTTCTGAATATAATAACTTCAAGAACCCGAACAACTCTAGACATTTCAAGCAGAATGAATTCAAAGAAAATCAGTGAGCACATTACTTATGAACATTAGGCTCACAATAAAATCACCTGGGATTTTTTTTTTTTTTTAATGAGTGCCTGGATTCCATCCCCAGACTAATTTCTTTGTTCTTGGATATGGCCTGGATGTCACTCTGCTCCTGCTATCTGTGCTCAAGAATCAAACTCTAGGAAGAAGCACTGGAACTGACATATTTGAGTACTATTCAGTTCAATCATGTCCTTACTGATTTACTGCTTGCTGTGTTTGTCCCTGACTGATAGAGGTGTGTTGAAGTCTTCCCCTATGATAGTGGACTCATCTATTTGTTCTTTCTACTCATGTATTTTGACAGTCTGTTAGTCACACACATATTAAGGATTGTTATGTTTTCTTGAAAAATTAATTCTGTTATTACTATGCAATACCCCTTTGTGTCTCTGATAATTTTTTTTTCTTTGAGGTCTGCTTTGTCTGAAATTAATATATTGACTCCAGGTTTTTAAATTAATATTGTGTTATATCTTCATCCAAGCTAACCCTCAAGCTTGCCCACACTGAGTGTCCAGGAATTAATCAGTTACAGTTTAAAGTTTTCAACTCTGGTACTGACTTCATGGTAGTTTCTGTTTCAGGGCTTGTCCATTAAACTCTGGTTCTTTGTATTTTCCCATCTTTGTAATTTGGGAGGGGGATTCATTCAGCAGTTTGCTCTGTAACCTCAAACCTCTGATGGATCTAAAAAGAGTTGTTGATAGTCAGTTTGTGTAGCATTTTTCTTGTTGCGAGGATGACAGTGATGACTTCCAAGCTTCTCATGTGTTAGATGCAAAAACCAGTATGTTTCCAATTATGCCTCCACCCTTGTTGTGGTAGAGGATATTTACACCTCCAGAACTGAAGTACTAGGAATGGGAATTTCCCACAGGAAAGGTGGTTGCTCTTGCTAAAAAGCAAAACAAAATAAAAGAGTCAAACACAAAGTTTCCCCTGCTAGCCTCTCCTCCTGCCTCTGCAGTCCAGACACATGAGCCTTCCTTTAGTTTTAGTTTTGTGCATGTTCTATGATCTTATGGTGAAGATCTTGCCCACTGCGTCCTTTCTGCTGAGAAAGTACCTATCCCCTCAATTACCTAGTCAACACCAAATCATACTTCTGATTGAAGGCCTTTGTACATCTCCAGAAGAAATCTTTGCTAGGGACAGCCTACATATAATCAATTGAGCTCTCTTCTTGGATCCCTCTAATACTCCATTACCCTTCTTTCACAGCACTTATCCAGACAATGTGCTACAGGAAAGTCGGGCCAATGCGACTTTGCTCACCATCCAGTTTCACCTGTGCCTAGTCCACTGCCTGGCATGTAGCACATTCTAAATATATATTTGTTGAAAGAATTAATAAATCCAAGAAAAATAATAGATGTTTTGAAAATTAAGACTATGGACAATCATTCAACTATAATTAAAATGAAGTAAAAAAAACTGTAAACAAAAATTAATTTAATGTACATGCTGATGATAGTGTTTTGAGAAAAACTTAACACAATGAATTACAAGATCCTTTCAATAACACCTTTGAGGTTTATGAGATTTGAATGAAGAAAAATCTATCTCAGCAATCTGTGAATGCTTTGTTGTAAGTAAAAGGTAATCTCAGGAATTAACAAAAATAAATTAACATTGGCAATGTCAATTTACAGAAAGATAAAAACTGATTATTTTAGATCAAAGGGGGATTATTAAGAGGTGGGGTAAGAAATAAAAAAGTAGTTTCATGTGGAAATGTCAAATATTATTGGCATAGATATGAAAAAGTAAACAAGCGTTTCTGCAAATGAGTTCTCACCCCTGATGTGAGTTTTTAAGTCATGCTATAGTTCAACTTGTTATTAATGTCTCAAAGACAGGAAAGATCAAATCCATCATTTTGTCCTACTACACCAACCCCTCCTGTAGCTGTCTGAAAGAGTGTGATTTACAACATGTAAGTTGTGCTGTGGCGCTTGACAAGGTGAATGTGATTTCATTTAATATTTTATTTAAATGATATTAGATCTCCTTTAGACAAGTATTTAATCTGCAAGTTTTCTCAGGATGTAAAATAGGGAACTTAATGAAAGAAAAAGTTGAATAGTAAGATATTTTTGCATTATTTACATATTTGGAATTAAATCTTAACTATTAAAATATACACATTGATAACAGAGTCTAACAGTTTTCTGCTTTAATTTTTTTAAACACCAGAAAATTTTAGTACTAATAGAGAATGCTTACCTTCCTGGTCACAACCCAAACAGAGAGTAAATTTCATCAGAGTTTAGAATGCTTAAAACCTGGATACAGTAACCATTTTGTTTTAACACTATGTTCAATCAGTCAGTAAATCAATCAGATAGATTCACAAACCAAACTTTACTAATTGGCTAGTAGGGATCTGTATTCATGCTATAGGTTCTGTCTAGCTCAAAAAAATACTATCGATAAATAAGTAGAATACCTTCTATATTAGAAATTAAAACATTATTTTTCATGCTATTATTTATTTCTCCCCTATTCTCATTTGGGTTAATTTACTTAGTACATTAAGATAACTAAGTGTTTATTTGATTCTCATGCAGGTCAAAAAATTGACTTTAAAAATCCATGACAATGAACAAAACTTTAATAATTGACAGTTTCATAACACCCTGTATTGGTCACAAAGGAAAGAAATAATATGAAGAAAATAATAAAAAATGTGTGTTAAATAGTAAAATCAATTCAAATCTTATTACATGATTAGGTCAGTAGGATTATATTGTGTGCATGGATCTATAGTTTATATAACATTTGTACATTAGTAAATTTAACATTTATCATTTGTGAGCCATTGTTACAGGTGCTGTGGTCACAGTGGTGAAAAGATCAAAGTCTCTGTATTAAAGATGTGTTCATTTTATCCGATCATTTTCTGGAAGGATTTAGGCTGTTACAAATCATACACAAAGCAAGATGCTATCTATTAAGTCTAAGCATTAAAAGGAAGAATCAACATAGAAATATAAAATCTTAATAAAACAAGAAATATGAAAATTTTATCATTGTGGTGGGCATTATTATTATTATTTATCAAGAAGCAGTTCTCTGCTGCAGGCATAAATATGGGAGAATAGCCCTTGTCAGCCACAGAACAGAGAAATGAAGGGATTGACTTTGGCCAACAAACATGGGTTCAGAGGTATATATTGCTTACAGGTAAGCTGGCTCATTATTCTTCATCCTCTCTCTTACCTTGACACAATGATTAGGGAGTACTTATTAATTAAAGGTGCCACAAAATTTAAGCCACTTTGAATACTGAGCTTGACACATGAATTACATCTTCCTTAGAGGGTGTTGTCAATCTACAAAAAGTTTTGTCGGAGTAACAATACACATTTTCAGCCTGTGTTAAAGCAGTGACATTTTAGGGATCTTTGTTACTGCTAACTAACCTAGTCTATTTTGAATAATATAACTATATGGATGAAAAGATCTTAAATTTGTCTATAAGATTTCAGTAGCTGGTAGAGTTAATTATTATGTAACCCACAGACCTTAAGATAAAAGGGATATATTTCTCTGGAGGTAAATATCTATATATGGGTCTAAGATCAGTAGAAATTATCCTGAAGATCACAAGAAAAAGTGCATTATGTGATTCAGTAAATAAAAATAATAATAGTTACTAATATTTATTGCTTATCATGTTCCAGAAACTGTGCTAAGAATTTTTTGAGGATTATTTTATTTAATCTACACAATAAGCCCTTGAGGAATACACTATAATTATTAGCTTTAATTTACAGTTACTGAAAACAACACACAGAGAAGTTAAGGATTTTGTCTAAGGTCAGGCAGCTAACGAGGGTTGTTAGCAAGGGTATAATTAAGAAAAAGTATATCTTTCTTATCTTAAGGGAAATTTGGAAAAGCAAATATCTAGCTTCCTGTTTGAATTAAGAAAAATATAAAATCCAAAATATGAGCCTTTCTTAAAGCAGGGAATCATCTTTAATTAAATGGAAACAATAAACAGTCTTTTGTTCTTCAGGCTCTGTATTATAAATTATTGTCTCTGCTGATAGTGAAAGCTAAGAATAGAAAATGTTTATGACCCAAGATAGTAAACTATGAATCTACCTACTAAATAATCTGGATATACAGAGAAATGAAACTAAAATGTAATTCTTCTTGATCAAATATATATGTAAGGAATATGGGAAAATTCTTACTGTTATAATTTTAATAAAATTGATAGGTACAAGTGCAATAAACATTGTAAGTCAAAGCTTAATAAAAGTAATTGGCATGAGATGTTTTCATAGAAAACAGTGGCAATTCATATTATTTTTGTGTAAATTACATCATAATATATTATTTCTTTATTTAATTTTCCTTCAAAAGCTATAAAAATGTTTTAATTTTTCTTTTTGATAGTTATTACTTATCTCATTACTATTACTAATCTCTTTTGAGCAAAGTTTTTCAGGTAGATTAATTTTAAAAATTATGAGGAAACTAAAGTGAGAACATTTTTTTTTCAGTTTTCTTTTTTTTTATTTCGGCATATTATGAGGGTACAGATTTTAAGGTTTCAATAAATGCCCACTTCCCCCCTCCCCCCAAAAGTCTGAGTCTCCATCATGACCATCCCCCAGATGGTGCACATCTCACTCATTATGTATGTATATACCCGCCCCCCTTCCTCCTCCCACCTGCCCAATACCCTATTACTGTAGTACCTATGTGTCCACTTAGGTGCTACTCAGTTAATAGCAGTTTGTTGGAGAATATATCTGGTGCTCGTTTTTCCATTCTTGGGATACTTCACTTAGTAGTATGGGTTCCAGCTCTAACCAGGAAAATATAAGATGTGCTATATCACCATTGTTTCTTAGAGCTGAATAGTACTTCATGGTATACATATACCACATTTCATTAATCCATTCTTGGATTGATGGGCACTTGGGCTGTTTCCACAGCCTTGCAATTATGAATTGTGCTGCTATAAACATTCAAGTGCAGGTGTCTTTTTTGTAGAGTGTCATTGATCTTTTGGGTATATGCCCAGCAGTGGGATTGCTGGATCAAATGGTAGATTCACTTGTATCGCTTTAAGGTATCTCCATATTGCTTTCCACAGAGGTTGAACTAATTTGCATTCCCACCAGCAGTGTAGGAGTGTTCCTCTCTCTGCGCATCCACGCAAGAATTTCTTGTTTGGAGACTTTTTGATAAAGGCCATTCCCACTGGAGTTAAGTGATATCTCATTGTGGTTTTGATTTGCATTTCCCTGATGATTAGGGATGGTGAGCATTTTTTCATATGTTTGTTGGCCATTCTTCTGTCTTCTTTAGAAAAGTTTCTGTTCAAGTCCTTTGCCCACTTTTTAATAGGGTTATTTGATTTTTTCTTGCTGATTTTCGTGAGTTCAAAGTATATTCTAGTTATCAGTCCCTTATCGGATACGTAGGATGCAAAAATTTTCTTCCATTCTGTAGGTTGTCTGTTTACTTTCATGACTATTTCTTTGGCTGTGCAGAAGCTTTGTAGTTTGATCATGTCCCAATTATTTATTTTTGTTGCTGCTATGATTGCCTTTGGGGACTTCTTCATAAAGTCTTTGCCTAGGCAGATGTCAAGGAGCGTGTTTCCAACTTTTTCCTCTAGAATTCTAATAGTTTCATACCTTAGGTTTAAGTCTGTTATCCAGCATGAGTTGATTTTTGTGAGAGGTGAAAGGTGTGGGTCCTGTTTTAGCCTTCTACAGGTGGCTATCCAGTTTTCCCAGCACCATTTATTGAAAAGGGATTCTTTTCCCCAGCGTATGTTTTTGTCTGCTTTGTCAAATATTAGATGGCTATATGAGGATGGTTTTATAGCAGGATTCTCACATCTGTTCCACTGGTCAATATTCCTATTTTTGTGCCAATGACATATTGATTTAATTACTACAGCTTTGTAGTATAGTTTGATATCTGGCATATTAATGCTTCCCATTTTGTTTTTGTTGCCTAGAAATGCTTTTGATATTCGGGGTCTTCTTTGGTTCCATACGAAGAATGAAATTACTTTTTCTATATCTGTGAAGAATGCTGATAGGATTTTAATAGGTATTGCATTGAATCTGTAGATCAGTTTGGGTAGTATAGACATTTTAATGGTGTTGAGTCCGCTGATCCATGAGCATGGAATGGATTTCCATCTGTTTACATCCTCTGCTATTTCCTTCCTCAGTGTTTCATAGTTCTCCCTGTAGAGGTCTTTTACCACCTTGGTTAAGTATATTCCTAGGTACTTTAATTTCTTTGTTGCTATTGTGAAGGGAATTGAGTCTTTGATTTGGTTCTCAATTAGATTGTTGTTGGCGTATATGAATGCCTCTGATTTCTGTGTATTGATTTTGTATCCTGAGACTTTACTAAATTCATTGATCAGTTCCAGGAGTTTCTTGGTTAAATCCTTGGGGTTTTCTATATATAATATCATATCATCAGCAAACAGTGAAAGTTTGATCTCTTCTGCCCCTATTTGGATACCTTTAATTCCATTTTCCTGTCTGATTGCTGTAGCCAGCACTTCCAGCACTATGTTGAACAGAAGTGTAGATAGTAGGCAGCCTTGTCTGGTTCTAGTTCTAAGTGGGAATGCTTTCAATTTTTCCCTATTCAGTATGATGTTGGCTATGGGTCTGTCATATATGGCTTGTATCATTTTTAGGTATGTCCCTTCTATGCCTATTTTCTTAATTGTTCGTATCATGAAAGGGTGTTGAATTTTGTCAAAAGCTTTTTCTGCATCTATTTAAAGAATCATGTGGTCTTTGTTTTTACTTCTGTTTATGTGGTGAATTGCATTTATAGATTTATGTATGTTGAACCATCCTTGCATCCCTGGGATGAAGCCCACTTGGTCGTGATGGATTATTTTTTTGATAAGCATCTGGATTCGGTTAGCTAAGATTTTGTTGAAAATTTTTGCATCTATATTCATTAGGGATATTGGTCTGTAGTTTTCTTTTTTTGTTGCATCCCTTCCTGGTTTTGGTATCAGAGTAATATTCACTTCATAAAAGGTGTCAGGGAGGTTTCTGTTCTTCTTGATGTTGTGGAATAGTTTCTGCAAGATAGGTTCTAGTTCTTCTCTATAAGTGTGGTAAAATTCGGGTGTGAAACCATCTGTACTGGGACTTTTCTTTTTAAGGAGATTTTTAATTGCTGTTTCTATGTCAGCTCTTGAGATTGGTCTGTTTAGGGAATCTATTTCTTCCTGGTTGAGCCTAGGGAGGCTGTGTGTTTCTAGAAATTCGTCCATTTCCTCCACATTTTCCAGTTTGTGTGCATAAAGAGTTTTGTAGTATTCATAAATTATATCTTGTATCTCTTTGGGATCAGTTGTGATATCTCCTTTTTTATTCCTGATGGAGCTTATTAGAGATTTCTCTTTTCTGCTTTTCCAATGGCATGTCAATTTTGTTTATTTTTTCAAAGAACCAACTTTTTGTTTTATTAATCTCCTGAATAGCTTCCCTGTTTTCAATTTCATTTAGTTCTGGTTTGATCTTGTTGATTTCACTTCTTCTGCTGGGTTTGGGGTTGGTCTTTTCTTCTTTTTCCAGCTCTTTGAGGCGTTTCATTAGATTGTCTATTTGTGATCTTTTTGTCTTTTGCTTATAGGCATTTAAGGAGATAAACTTTCCTCTCAGAACTGCTTTAGCTGTGTCCCAGAGGACTTGATAATTTGTCTCTCCATTGCTGTTTTCTTCATAGAATTTTTTTATTTCCATCTTGATTTCTTCATTTATGAAGTAATCATTTAGTAGGAGGTTGTTTAATTTCCACGTTTTTGTGTAGAAATGTGAGTTTCTGTTAAGGTTGATTTCTAGTTTTATTCCACTGTGATCCGAGATGGTACATGGTATGATTTCTATTTTTTTTAATTTCTTGAGATTTATTTTGTGTCCTAGGATATGGTCATTCTTAGAGAATGTCCCGTGAGCTGATGAGAAGAACGTATATTCAGTGGATTTTGGGTAGAATGTCCTGTAAATGTCAGTCAGACCCAATTGTTCCAGAGTTTTGTTTATGATCATTATTTCTTTATTAATTTTCTGTTTGGAGGATCTGTCTTGTGCCATCAGGGGGTGTTGAAATCTCCGGTGATTATGGAGTTGCTATTAATCCATTTGCTTAGATCTAGTAAGGTTTGCTTTATGAAACTTGGTTCACCTAAGTTGGGTGCATATATATTTAAAATTGTTATCTCTTCTTGTTGAAGTGTGCCTTTCACCATTATATAATGACCCTCTTTGTCTTTCACTACTTTTGTTGGTTTAAAAACTAAATCATCTGAAATTAGAACTGTCACGCCAGCCTTCCTTTGGCTTCCACTTGCCTGGAATACTGATCTCTACCCTTTTACTTTTAGTCTATATACACCCTTTCAGGTTAGATGTGTTTCCTGAAGACAGCATAGACTTGGCCTGTATTTTCTTATCCATTCAGCCAGTCTATGTCTCTTGAGTGGAGAGTTTAAGCCATTCACATTTATTGAGAGAACTGATAGGTAAGGTAGATTATTGTTCATTCTGTTGGGTTGGATGTTGTTGCTTTGATTTCTCTCTTGAGCCATTGTATTATCTGGCCTTCAATCTTTGGTTTTTGGTTGTTTTTATATTCGTGAATTTTTATTATGGTGTTCCGTGCATAACACTGTTTTGAGTACTTCTTGTAGGGCTGGTCTTGTCTTGGTGAATTCTCTGAGACTTTGCTTGTCTGAGAATGTCTTTATTTCTCCTTCATAAGATTCTAGGCTGGGCATTGTTTTGTTTCAGAAGAGTGAGAATGGGGCCCCAGTCTCTCTTTGCTTATAAAGTCTCATTAGAGAAGTCTGGTGTTATTCGAACTGGCTTTCCCTTGTATGTTACTTGCTTCTTTCGTCTTACAGCTCTTGGAAGGGCTTCTTCAGTTGATATTTTGGTCAGTCTGATGACTGCATGTCGTGACGTCTTCCTGTTTGCACTGAATCTCCCAGGGGTCCTCTGAGCTTCTTGAACTTGTATATCGAGATTTTGAGCAAGGCCTGGGAAATTTTCCTGTATTATATCTTCAAATAGCTTGTCCAACCCTTGGGTGTTGTCTTCTGCCCCTTCTGGTAACCCTATGACCCTCACATTAGGGTTCTTCACATAATCTCACATCTCTTGTTGGCTTTGCTCTTTTCTTTTGTTTCTCTGCTCTATCTCTGTGATGGTTTTATTTAGTTGGAGGGTGTTATCTTCAACCTCTGAGATTCTTTCTTCTGTTTGATCTACCCTGTTCTTGAGACTTTCCACTGTATTTTATAGTTCCCTGAGTTGATTCTTCATTTTCAGGAGTTCAGTTAAACTTTTCTTCATTGTGTCTATTTCTTTAGTGAACTTTTGTTCTAGGTTCTGGAGGCTTTTTGTGGTTTCTTTGTGTTGGTTATTGAGTTGTTCTTGCAGGTCGGTAAGTGTTCTTATGATCCACATACAAAATTTCTCTTCTGTCATTTTGGTTGCCTGATTATGGTTGGTGTCCGTTTCTAGGGGGCTGGTGCTCCTCTTTGGGGGTGTGTTTTCCATTTGGTTCTTCATATTTCCTGAGTTCCTTCGCTGATTTCTTCCCATGTCTATCAGTTGTTGTTTCTTTCCTTTAGATTTTTGTTTGGGTATTCACACCCCTTGTTTAGTTTCTGAGCCGGTAGGTGGTGTCTGTGGGTGAGATTTGACCACTCCCTGTATAATGAGTCAGTAGGTGCCGTGAAAAGGTTGTGCGGGATGCCCTCCCTGTCAGTAGGTGGCACTTGCTTGGAGGAACAGGCTACGCTGTTGTTTTTGTGTCCTGTTATCAGCTCTTGTTCCTGTAGGTAGGCACTCTAGTGCCTCACGTGGTCGGTGGGGCCCTGGGACTTCCAGGTGTGTCCTTTTCTCCCCCTCAGTGAGGACTGTTCTAGGAGAGAGTCTGGGCAAAGCTGGGTTGGGTAAACCTGCCGTCAGGCACCACCAATGCTGTTAGCTTAGAACAAAGTTCTGATCTCTGCTTGCAGGAAAAGCTGTCAGGGCAGGGCTGGAATGGCCCCGCTCAGCCAGAAAGTCTGCCTGTGGGGGTGGGGCTGTCTGAGACCTGCAGTCTGGAGCGGGTCTCGCTTCTTTCCACCCTCCCCAACTCTGAAGCTACTCCTGGTACTCTGCCAGCAGGCCAGACCACACGCCACCAGGCCTCCCTGGACTGTGATGCCAGTGGAGAGGTTCCCTGCGCCAGAGCACCAAGTGGGCTGAGTGTACAGCCTCCTTTTGTGAGGAGGGTTGTCCTCTAGGGCGCTGATCTGCCCCTGAAGACACACACACCTCAGTAGGCTGTTCACGTATATCTCTCCTGTGCCCCAGGCAATGCGACACCTCGGTGCAGGGGATCTGGTCTGCAGGTCTGACCTCTGGGTCCCAGAATTCAAACTGTATCTCCACCAGGGAGAGGAATGCCGGTCCCAATTCACCCACAGCGAGCCCAAGCTGGGTCTATGTCTCTCAGCCTCAGGGTCTGTCCCATTCTCCTGGGATCTCCATGCCAGCAGCACCTGGGAGGGCTGGCAGGTAGGGAGCTCACAGTCTGAGTTCCCCTTAGTCAGCTTTAGGGTCCCAAAAGGGAAGGGCCTGTTCCCTGGAGGTGCCTCCGGCTGGTGGCTATATTGTCTCTTTGGGCACCCGAGGGTAGGGTCAGCGGAGCGGAGGAGGCAATATGGTGCCTACCACATGGCTCGGGTCTGTGCACATGGAGGTGCCCCGAGGGGTTTGGGAGCCTGGTGCCACATCTGCTACAGGCTCCCCGCTAGCTGGCAGCAGCCGTCTCTGGGCTAGCTGGCAGCGGCCGTCTCATTGGATGAAAGCTTTGTTTGGAAAAGAAGAAATGGAAAAGGAAAATAATATGTTAAAAATAAAAATTACATATTAAATTTTTAAGGTAAATAACCTACAATCAGGTAAAGCAAATTTTAAGCAATGGCATGGACTTTCATAACCAAAATAACCATTTAAAGAAAGATGATTCAATTCAGTGATTTGTTCCTTGAAAATACTAGAATATCTGTTGTGGACGATGTATACATTTTTGTTATTGAAAAATAAGTTTTTAATAGTTGAATTCATACAGTTTTTGTGCAAATAATAATACCATTTTAAACTTATTCAGGAATTAGAGTTTTTTAAATATGATTTTGTTAGTTCTTTGAGGCCACTGAGGAAATAGTTATGACATGTGTAAACCATTGTAAAATTGGTATAGCATAGTATTCAGATTGCCCTCTAAAATATATTATACCCTTCACATTTACACTTAATTTCAGATTGGATACAATTTAGCCAAACACTCAATATATTTATGAAAAGAGCACTACTGAGAATTTCTACAATGGGAAAAGTAACAAAATATGCTGACAGAATTTTTCCACTCAAAAATGTATAATTTTTTCTTTTTCTTCTTCATTTTTTCTTCACTTTTTCTTCATTTTTTCTTTAATGATTCTACTTTTTTACCACCTAGTGCTGGGGAAAATTACTAAAAGCATGACTATGCTTATTATAAAGTACATAAACCATTTGGTACCAACTTTCTCAATTAAACCTCAAGCTCTACATTGTTTGTAAACTTCAGTATGCCAGATATTTTAATTGTTATTTCAAAATATAATAAAGGTACAAATGTTTTTGCTTACATAAATCATTTTTTTAGATTTCAGAATATTATAGGGGGACACACATTTTGGTTACATATATTGCCGACAAAGTCAGAGCTACAAGCAGGCCCATCCCCCAGAAAGTGTGCACCACACCCTTTAGGTGTGGATTTATTCATCCCCTCCTTCCCCTTTCCACCTGCCCAATGCCCTATGAATGCTACTTCCATATATGCACAGAAGTGTTGATCAATTAGTACCAATTTAATGGTGAGTATATGTAGTGCTTGTTTATTCATTCTTATGCTACCAAAGTCAGGAAAGGACTCAACAACAACAAAAAAAGAAACTACAGATCACATCCTTTATGAATATAGATGCAAAAATTCTCAATAAAATCCTAGCAATCCAAATTCAGGTGCTTATCCAAAAGTAATCCATCACAACCAACTGGGCATCATCTCAGAGATTCAGAGATGGTTCAACATGCTCAAATCTATAAGTGTAATTCACCACATAAATAGAAGTAAAAACAAAAACCATATGGTCCTCTCAATAGACTCAGAAAAAGCATTTGACAAAATTCAGCACCCTTTTATGATAAGAACCTTAACAAAATAAGCATGGATGGGATTTATCTCAAAATGATAAAAGCCATATACAATAAACTCATAGCCAACCTCATACTGACTAAGGAAAAATTGAGAGCATTCCCTCTTAGAAATGGAACCAGACAAGGTTGCCCTCTATCACCACTTCTATTCAACATATGGCTGGAAGTCCTAGCCAGAGCAATGAGAAAAGAGAAGGAAACACAGGGCATCCAAATTGGGGCAGAAGAGATCAAACTATTGCTTTTTTCTGGTAATATGATCTTATATCTAGAAAACCCCAACGTTTCTGCTATGAGAGTAATGGAATTGATAAAAAAAAAAGTGCAGCAAAGTCTCAGGTTACAAAATTAATTTATACAAATCAGTAGCATTCCTACATGCCAACAACAGTCAAACTGAGAACCAAATTAAGGACTCAATAATTTTCACAATAGCAACAACAACAACAAAAATACCTAGGAATATATAACTAAGGAGGTGAAAGACCTCTACAGGGAGAACTATGAAACACTGAGGAAGGATTTAGCAGAGGACATACACAGATGGAAAACCATACCATGGTCACGGATTGGCAGAATCAACATTGTTAAAATGTTTATACTACCCAAAGTGATCTATAGATTCAAGGCAATCCCTATTAAAATACCAACATCATTTTTTGGAGGTCTAGAAAAAATAATCCTATGCTTCATATGGAACCAGAGAAGACCCTGTATAGCAAAGCAACCTTTAAGCAAAAAGAACAAGTCGGGAAGCATCAATTTACCAGACTTCAAACTATACTACAAGGCTATACTAACCAATCGTATGATACTGGCACAGGAACAGAGACATAGACCAATGGAATAGAACTGAGAACTCAGATATGAAACCATCCTCATACAGCCATCTGATCTTTGACAAAGCAGACAAAAACATGCACTGAGGAAAAGAATCCTTATTTGATAAATGGTGCTGGGAAAATTGAATAGCCACATGTAGAAGACTGAAACAGAATCCGTACTTCTCACCTCTCACAAAAATCAACTCAGGCTGGGTAACAGACTTAAACCTAAGGAATGAAACCATAAGAATTCTAGGAGAAAATGTTGGAAGAACTTTTCTAGATATTGGCCTAAGTGACAACTTTATGAAAATGACCCCAAAGGCAGTCACAGCAACAATAAAAATAAATAAATAGGACTTGATCAAATTAAAAATCTTCTGCACAGCCTAGGAAACTATCATAGGAGCGAAGAGACAGCCTATAGAATGAGAAACAATATTAGCATGCTACACATTTAATAAAGGACTGATGACTAGAATCTATACAGAACTAAGAAAATCAGCAAGAGAAAAACCAAACAACCCCATTTAAGAAGTGGGCGAAGTGCATGGAAAGATAGTTTTCAAAAGAAGATAAACTAATGGCCAACAGACATATGAAAAAATGCTCATCATCTCTAGTCATCAGGGAAATACAAATCAAAACCACAATGAGATATCGCTTAACTGCAGTGAGAATGACTTTTATCAAAAAGTCTCAAAACAATATATGTTGGCATGGATGTAGAAAGATGGGAACACTGCTACACTGATGGTGGGACTGCAAACTAATACAACCTCTGTGGACAGTAATATGGAGATACCTCAAAGAATTCAAAGTAGAACTACCATTTTGATCCAGCAATTCTACTAGTGGGTATTTTACCCAAAGGAAAAAAGACATTCTATAAAAAAGACATCTGCACTTGGATGTTCATAGCAGCACAATTCACAATTGCAAGGATGTGGAAACATAGTTCATTTTGTTATGCTTGAGTCAGGGTTATAAGTGTGTCCATCACTCAGATAGTGTTCACTGTACCTGTTAGGTAGGTTTTGACACATCCCCTCCTGCCCCCTCTCCTGCCAGATTTCCACTGAGTTTTACTTCCCTCTGTACATATGTGTGCTCATCAGTTAGTTCCAATTTAATACTAAGTACATTAGGTATTTGTTTTTCCATTTTTTAGATACTTCACTTAGGATACTGGTCTCCAGTTCTATCCAAATTGTTACAACAGGACTTAATTCATCCTTCTTCATGGCTAAGTAGTATTTCTTAGCATACATATAACACATTTTGTTAATCCACTCACAAAATTTATGGGTGCTTGGGTTGATTCTGTATCTTTGCAATTGTGAATTGTGCTGTAATAAATATTCTAGTTTAGGTTTCTTTTTGATAAATGATGTCTTTTCCTTTGGGTAAATACCCAGTAGTGGGATTGCTGGATCTAATGGTAGGTCTTTAGTTCTTTGATGAATCCCTATACTGTTTTCTGTAGAAGTTGTACTAAATTGCAGTTCAACTAACAGTGCATAAGCATTTCTTTCTCTTTGCATTCACTCTAGCATGCATTGTTTTTGGACTTTTTAATAAAAGCCATTCTAACTAGGGTGTGATATCTCATTGTGGTTTTAATTTGCATTTTCCTGATAATTAGTGGAATTGAACATTTTTTATATGTTTATTGGCCATTTGGTCCATCTTCTTTTGAAAAGTTTCTGTTTAATTTCTATATGAGGCAAGGAAAAATTCTCCTCTAGAGACTTCAGAGGGAGTGTGGCCCTGCCTACACCTCAATTTTGGTCTTCTATCATCTAAAACTGAGAGAAAAAAAAAAACTCTACTGTTTTGAGACACAAATTTTGTAGTAATTTGTTCAGACAGCCCTAGGAAACTAATTCTAGCCTCTAGTATATAGTTGAACAAAGAACACAATTAAATATTCGTAATACACTGCATATCAGTGTTGATTATGATAAGGCTATAATTTATTATCAAATATACGTCTATTTAAAAATTCATATTATTATATTGATTATGTTTTATACCATATAAGCCTTGCTTGGATGTGGTACCAGTGAATACCACCCTAACTCCCTTTTGCCCTAGGCCTTTTTTAATTTATGGGGCTTTGTTACAGACTGAATATTTGTGTTCTCCCAAATTCCATATGTTGAAGACTTAACCCCTAATGTGACTATATTAGGAGGCAGAGGCTTTGGGAAGTAATTAGATTTAGGTAAGTTCATGAGGACAGAGCACCCGATAATGAGATCAGGGTCCTTACCAGAAGAGAGTGCATAGCTTTCTCTCTCTTCCTCTCTCTGCCATGTGAAGACACAGTGAGAAGGCAGTGTTTGCAAGCTAGGAAGAGGGCCTTTACCAGCAAACAAATTTGCTAGCACCTTGATTTTGGGGTTTCTAGCTTCTGGAACCATGAGAAATAAATATCTGCTGTGCAAGCCATCCATTATACGCCATTTTGTTAAAGAAGCCTGAGCTCTTTGTAGGCTTGAACACAGTGGAGAGAAGGTACAAAAACTGGTTTCAGGAAACCATTTTAAGTTGTAAGATCTGAAGTAGAAATCACTTCAATATTACTACCTACTCCATTCGCATTACCAAATTAAGGAAATTTATGTTTTAATCAAGCCTTTTTAAATGATCACACTTTCCCTGCAGAAGCAATTAACAACCCATGAATGTTAATTATGTTTGCCTGGTTATTTTCATCCAGCATTACATTGCAGGAAAAGTTTGAAATTAATTGATGAATCATCTTCCATTTGAAATGTCACTTATAGAACTAAAGGCTAACTATACAAATCTCAGAGATGTATTTTTGTTAAGGCTGGAATTCAATCTTGGAAGACATCCCAAACTTGAGACTAGAATTGACAATTAATCGAATGCTTAGTGAACCTGCTTGCAAAGTTAGTTGCAGCCTGCCCAATTTTATCCAGTCTTTAAAGAGAATTCTCTTGATCTCTACTCCATAAACTTTATTAAATCATTTCTGTAATGGCTACTTTTTGATGCAATTTTAAACTTTGAACAAAAGTATTTCAATATATTGTTAAATTGCATTAATTTTAAATGCCTAAGAGAATGCCAAAGAGGGCACATCTCCAAACTAATTCTTCTTGAGACATTTAGGGGTCATTGATTATAGTAACTCCTTGCCAGTAACCATCTTGCTAATGATTTGTTCATGAGAAAACAAGGCTAAAGTAGTACTGGTGGATGACCTTTTTTCAAACTTTCTAGGAAAGCACAGCTTACCTCTCCCTTCCACTCACTGTAAACAAGGATGTTGTTCAAGCTACTCCTTTCAACCAAGTCACATCCATGAGTGAAATCAGCTTTAGTATGAAACCAGTGCTGATTAAGACAGAGCAGAGAGACTGAACAAACCTAAGTCACTGATAACATCATTCAATTCATGACCCAATCAATGCTAGGCCTTTCAATTCTTCTCTCCGTGGTGCAGTGTGTAATAATACATTTCTTAATTGTTGAAGTCACATTGAGCTAAAGTTTCATTTAATTACAGCTCTTAACATTCTAACTATTCAAGCTAAATTCATTTGTTTCAGAATATACTTTAATTCATTTTTTAGGACTTTAAATCTTTAAAGCAATTTTAGTTCACAGCAAAATTAAGAAGAAGGTACAGAGAGATTTGCCATCTATACCCTGCTTCTACTTGCAGAGCCCACCCATTATCAACAGCCCACAACCAGAGTGGTACAATTGTTACAACTGATGAACTTACATTGATGCATCATTATAATCCAGTGGTAAGCACACATGACAATAAAATTTACCATTTGACTATTTTTAATCACACAATACAATGATATTGAATACATTCACAATGTTGTACAACCATCACCATTATCTATCTTCATAATTTTTATATTAACTCAAATAGAAACTATGAAGCCATTAAGTAATAATTCTTTAATCCACTTTCCCCATCCCCATTACTTGGAAACCTGCAATGTGCATTCCCTCCATATGAATTTGACTCTTTAAGGTATTTCATATAAGTGGAATCACATACTATAATATTTGTCCTTTTTTGTCTAGCTTATTTTATTCAGCATAATGCTTTCAAGGTTCATTGATAATGTATGATGTATCAGAGCTTAATAATTCCTTTTTTATAACTAAATAATGTTTCCTGGCATGTACATACCATATTTTGTTTATTCACACACACTGGATTGTTTCCACATTTTGGCTCTTGTGAATAAGAATGAATGATGATGTCTGGCTTGTGCATGTAGCCACTTTCTTACTAGCAAGCATGAACTAGTGTTCATGAAGAACACTACCACTGGTGTTTATGTGTCTGATTGGGGTCAAGAGTTCCAAAAAGGTTAATTCTTATTATAATATGTTTTCTATTTTAATGGCAATTTTGGTGGAGGGATCTACCCACATAACTTTCTAATCTAACCTTTTAAAATTAATTTTAAAAGAATATTTTAAGTTGCATGCTTATAGGATAAAACTGATGAGAAATTATTTTACTGACTTTAAAAAAGTACACGACAATGTCCTTGGAGTATTGGGCATTAGCATATTTGATGTATTATTAGCAATTTTCCTGAAGATAAAGACTTGTATCACATATTCAACATAATATTAAGACAGTAACCAGTGTGTTATTTGTTGTCGTGGGTTTGTTGTGAAATATGTGTGTGTAATGATTTAAGAAGAGTTAGAGTGCAAAAATCCTTTCATATAAAACAAACTAATGGGTAATTCACATTCCAAAGTAGTTTGTCCTGTTATCAGAAAGTATGCTGTATGTTATCAGAAATACCTTAATTAATCTTATAAAATATGCTACAGAGAAATATTTGGTGTTTTTTTCTACAATATCTTGCCACGTTGTTGGTGGAGTTAAAAATAAAGATACTCTTTATCCATGAAAATGTGGAAAAATATATACATATTTTAAATATGTGCACTATCTTTGAAACATCCTTTCTTCAAGATTTTTATCCTACAAAAATGATCATGGATATGCATAAGGAAATACTAATTGTAGCATTGTAAGGGTCATTTTTGCTGTTATCAAAAATTGAAAACACTATTACTGTCCTACAATAAGAAATGGCTATGTATATTATGATACATAGCATAGAGAGCATATGTCAATATATATATGTACCAAATGTATGTAACAAAGTAAAATGGATGTGTGATCATGATAATATTAAGATGAACAGGCATGGATACACAGATTTCTCTGTTTTACATAATCTCCTCCAAGCAGTTAAAAAATGTAAGAAAGAAGAGAAAAATAAAAAGAAATAGAAAAAAGGAGACAAAATAAAATATTAATATAAACCAGGATGTAGAACCTTCTATCATTTTAGTCCTGGAATACCAATAAAGACACATTTCATTAGAAAAAGTTTAAGTGCCTGAAATTACCTCAGTACGTTACACCTGTCAGTAAATGGAATATGGTTTTGCTAAGAGCGATGGAAAAGCAAAATTGTCTCAAGATTGTAACATTAAAGCAAAGGTTAAACTTCTTATCTAAGCATTGTTACTTTTTGTGAGACCATCCCAAAGAATGAAAATAGAAAATGTAGACAATAAAAATAAGGTAAACTTTAAAAGTAATACAACTAACATTCATTCATTCTCATTGAGTTCCTTCCTTTGACCACATTTTGTTGTAGGCACTGTGGATATAGCAATGAACAAAAAGGACAAAAATTTCCACCTTCATGGAGCCTACATTCTATTATAAGGAGACATATAATAAAATAAATAATTCCTTTTTTGCCAAGAAGAAGTTGAGTGGCAAAGGTCACATAAATCACATAAATATTAGGAGGCAGAACTATCATTTTAACACATCTATTGTTACAAGATCCACATTATCTTCACTATATTAAGAGAGCATATTAAGTAATTAATTAAATAACACATTAGTAAAGCTTATTTTAAAAGAATCAAGTTGAATAAGAATGAACATACTATTTAGAAACAGCCCTGAGTTAGAGTCCCAATTATATCACTTAAAAATTGTGTGGCTTTAGGCAGTCATATAAAATTGTAACACTACTTAAATTTAAAATGAAGAAAATACTACCTAAATCGTAGAAGTGTTGTAATGTTATTACTCAGTTACAAGTCACTTACTAAATTATAAATGATGATAAGTGTTAGCAGAATACTTAATCTTAAAGCACAAGGTCTTCTCTTAAAACTATGCAAATGTAAGATAATTTATCACTCATTTTAATAAATAAAAAATAATTATAGCCTTAATAAAAATATGGAAGTATATTACTGAACTAAATTTACATTTAGTAGAATGAGCAAATCTTAAGTGTATACTTCTATTAACTTTATGTAGTTATACACTCGTTTTCACAACCCATATCAAGGTAATGAACAATTCTACTACCCCAGAACATTTTCTTTTGCTCCATTCCACTCAAAACCACCACTGGGATAAGAATATTCTAACTACTGTGACCATAGTTTTCTTTTGCCTTTTGCTAAAATTCATTTTTCTGGAGTCATACAGTATTTAGGCTTTTGTGTCTGGCCTATTTTACTCAAGATCATGTTTTTGAGATTTATCCATGCTATTGTGTGTATCAGCAGTTTATTTTTGATTGCTGTGTTATTACTTTATAAGTCAATATCATTATTTTTCTCCTCTTGAGAGATGCTCTTATTCAACTTTTGCCTATTAAGAAAATAACTGCTATGAATAGTCTTATACTTGTCTTATTGAATGAGTATACACATTCATTTATTTTTGGCATATTCCTAGAAATTGAATGTTTTTAAATTATCAAGTGTCAAAATTATTGTGTTATTGAGTACATATGCAGTTTAACTTCAAAAGAAATTGCCAGACTTCTTTAAAATATAGTTGTACAATTTGCACTCCCATCACAAATGTATGAAAGTTTGTTTCATATTGTCTTTAAAACTTGGTATAGTCAGCCATGTTAATTTTAGCAATTCTCTTAGATAATGTGGTGACATGTCACTGAGATTTTAATTTTCATTTTTCTGATGACTGTGTCCAGCACATTTTGTTATCTTTATTATTTACTTGGCTGTCTTTTATGAAATGGCTATTCAAATCTTTTGTTCACTTTTTAATTGAGTCATCCTTTGCATATACTCATGTGTAGGATTTCTTCATCCTCTATAGAAATATTTTGTTAGGTATATGTATTTCTAATATGTTATCTCACTCTGTGACATTCCTATTCATTTTTCTTATTATGATAATAACACTTATCTTCAGATCTATCCTTTAATAAAGTTTTAATTGTACAATACAGTACTGGAAGTACTGTTAAGTTTAGGCACATTGGTTTTAATTTGCATTTCTCTGATGATTAGCCATGTTATTCATCTTGTCATATACCTTTTGGCCATTTGTATGTCTTCTTTGGGAAAAAAATCACTCATTTCCTTTTGCCCTTTTTAAAATTAGCTTATTTTTGCTTTTTTTGTGGTTTTTATGGCAGGGGGGTGTTGTGCGTTTCTTTTTGCTTATTGAGTTATAGGAGTTCCTTACATATGTTTTGGAGTTTTTATTGAGTAAATGAATGCAAGTTTCATATAGTCCAGTACATCAATATAATTTTTCTTTTATGTTTAGTACATTTTGTGCTCCACAAATATCATTATTAGTTTCAACCAAGATCATAGTGATGTTCCTAAGTTTTCTTCTAGAAGCTTTTGCATTCATATCTAGGTCTGTGATCCATTTCACATTATATACTATGCATGGTATGAGTGAAAGTTTCAAATTAATCTAATTGTTCATTATAATATAGATTCCCAGGTCCTAGTCAAAGCTTTTCTATATTGGACTATGTTGAGATCTAGGGTCATTAAGGATAATAGGTATTTAATATTAATGAATTTATTTTCTCTTTCTGATCTCTGGTTCTTAACCCTGGTTCCACATTAGAATCAAGTGGTTCGTTTGCTTGCTTTGTTTTGTTTTGCTTTTAATAACATTGCCTCAATTGTGCCTTTAGAAATTCTCATTTTATGACTTAACATTGGAATTTTAAAGGTTCTCTGGGTGAGTCTAATATGAAGCCAAGCTTAAGAATCATTGATAATCTCCAGAAGCCTGGGAAAATGTATACATGAAGATAGAGGTTAGTGTTACTCTCTCCTAGGATGAAAATACTTGATAAGATTTATTTTTTCTTAGGAATAACATTGAGGGCAGTTGATACTCTGCGTCTTTGCCCCCTTAGCCAATGCAGTCTTGAGTTCTGCTCCATCTCTCTATTAATTCATGTAGGATGAATAAATCCATTTCCTCAATATATAACTTATATTAAGAAAAATACATATAATATATTGTAATGACCTAGCACATACTGTGGTTGTATTATACTCATTTTACACTTGGGGAAAATTTAAGGCACATTTAAAATTTTTCCTGCTTCATTTTCTTAGAAGAATCATAGTGAAATAAATACTCTGTAAGTCCACATTATATTACATTACAGTTTTTGAGGAAAACACTAATTTTTTAAGTATTTGATGATTTTCAAACACAGTGTGCTGTTATTTAGAGAAAGTGCGTGCCTACAAAGGTTTTAAAAGAAAATTTTTACACTGACCTAGATACTTTCCCTAACTGTGTTAGACATGAGAGAAAATGGTATTTATATATTTATTTGTAATGAAATATATTTTAAATTAAAAAACCATTAAGCCTTTTCTACAGGAAGCTGTTCTACCATTGTATAAGAAATTCTGGAGCATTTATCTTACTCAATTGACTCTTCCCTCATCCAGACACTACTCATTTTCAAAACTGTGCAAACACCACTTCTATAAGGAACCTCTGTAATATCAGCTCACATGGCACTCATCTTCATCAGTAATATCTACATTTTTATTGTTCTATATATGCCTTGCCCTATGAAATAGGATTATAAACTTCAGAGTAAGGATTATGTCTCAACTCTTTTGTAAACTCCACAATGCATAACACAGTGCTAGGCATGGGAAAAATAAAATATTTGTGATTGAAGGGGGTTAACATTCTTACCACATTAAGGAACATACTTCTTTTATTGTATCCTTATTGTTATTCAGGACCTAAGACTCACTCTTTCTCTCCTCCAGGGTGGAGGTCAACAGTGAAGCATAGATATGAAAAATTTAACGTACATGTGGAAACAAAAAATTTACAAAGGTCAAAACTGTGGAACCCATTCTACTAAGTGAAGTATCCCAAGAATGGAAAAATAAGCATCACATGTACTCACCAGCAAATTGGTATTAACTGATTAACACCTAAGTGGACATATAGGAATAACATTTATCTGGCGTTGGGCAGATAGGAGGGGGAAGAAGGGTCTGGGTATATACATACATAATGAGTGAGATGCGCACCATCTGGGGGATGGACTCGCTTGAAGCTCTGTCTCCGGGATGAAGCGGGGGAAAGGCAGCACATGTAACCTAAACATTTGTACCTCCATAATATGCTGAAACAAACAAACAAACAAACAAAAAACTGTGCAATCAATTTCAGTTCACAGCTATGTGGCAGAAATCTAAATTGGAGAGTATGGTTTAAATTTAAGGCCAAATTAAGTACTGAAGTAATGTCTTTTTTCCACACTTAACTGAAAAAAATAACAAACTATGCATTAAAAACTGGCTTTACCAAAAAGCCTGGCTTGCTCTTGACAAAAAACTGAGGGGAGGTTGGAAGAATGGAGAAGGAGTAGGAGAGAATAGGCTACATCTACTCAGTGAGAGAACCCTTCCATGCTAAAAGACAACAGAAGAGAATCTGATTGAGTACAGTATAGTCAAAGAAGAAGAGAATCAGTATCCTATTATTGAGGACAATTAAACCTGACCACTAAGAAGATACGATTTAATAAATATCATGATCTTATCAATTAAACTGCTAATCCTTTTACATTGAACAAAAGAGACAGACTGGAAATTTCTATCTTATCTCCCCCTCTCTACGCAATGCATTAGAGTGGAACTTAGTTTCTCAAATGGAAAGATGATGGCGCAGAAGATGATATCTTCCTTTCAAATCATCCACTTCATATTTAATGGTTCCATATGAACTTGAAGGCCAAGGTAGTACCCTTGAAGAGGTTTTTCATTTCTTTTTCCCATGACTTATTGAGTTTTCTTGAATTATACCACATTTTTATACGTAAAATACATGATTGCATGGAGGAGACATGTGGATCAACATAAAATAAATTTCTCCTTTCAAATTTTGCACAATCTTTATCTAAATCTTAGAATAGACATTTATTTAAAATCCATTTTTAATTTTCTTTTCAAATAATCCATATTAAAATAATTACTTTATGTGTAACTAACAAATAATTAGCTATGAGGTTCACAAAAGAAAGATTTATGCTACTATGATATGGCTAATGCATGATAGCAGTAGTATTAAGTATATAGATCTATTTTGGGAAAATAATCATCAAAACAGTAGTGAGTCTTCTAATCCATGAAAATGGATTGATTTTCCATTTATTTAGATCTTTAGTTTTCAGCACACAAATCATATATATATTTTACTAGATTTATTTCTGAGTATTTTATTTTTAGAGTATTATGAATGGAATTCTTTTTAATTTTATTTTAGGATAGTTTGTTGATAATATATAAAATATAATTTATTTTGTATATTAATCTCATATTCTGAAATTTTGCTAAACTAATTTATTATAGTACCATTTTGTAAATTCCTTAGGATTTTCCATATAGTCTTGTCAGATATTAATATAAATAAAGACAATTCACTTCTTCCTTTTCTACTGGGATTGCTTTACCATTGTATTCTTCATTGTACTGACTAGAACTTCCAGTACCATATTGAGTGAAATTGGTGGGAGTGCACATCCTGGACACCCTTGAAAAATCATTACTAAACAAACCAGGATAATGATATTTTTACCCCTTTGAAACAAAATATGTGATTACTTAATGGAGATTGTGTTGGTGAGCATCTTTGTGCTGGTTAAGTCCTTTGTTATCTAATAGAGTAGATCACCACTTGGGGCATAATATAATCCAATAAACCCCCTTCTAAAATGCTTTTCCTTTTTGAACCTCTTGTTCTCCTTCTTGTATGCATCTAGGCTTTCTTCTAGAGCTGTGGTTCCCAACCTCCAGGCTATGGACCTATACCAAAGTCTGTGTGTGGCCTTTTAGGAACCAGGCCTCACAGCTGCAGGGTGAGTGAGCAAGGGAAGCTTCTTCTGTATTTACAGCCACTCCCCAATCGCTGGCATCACTGCCCAAGCTCCGCCTCCTGTCAGATCAGCAGAGGCATTCGATTCTCACAGGAGCACCAAGCCTACCGAAAAGTGAGCATGAAAGGGATCTAGGTTGAGCGCTCCTTATGAGAACCTAATGCCTGATGATCTGAGGTGGAGTTGAGGTGGTGATGCTAGTGCTGGGAGCGGCTTCAAATACAGATTATGATTAGCAGAGAGGTTTGATTGCACAATAAATGTAATGCACTTTAATCATCCTGAAACCATCCACCCCCATCTGTGGAAATATTGTCTTCCATGAAACCCATTCCTGGTGCCAAAATGGTTGGGGACCAATGTCCTAGATACTTAACATAGTGCAGCCTACATTTCATTGCCACTTGTTACAGTCATTGTATGTAGGGTTGTGAATTGGAATAGATACACTTAATGGAAATTTCCAGTTGTCAAATATGTTTCACATTTTTTCTTGTTTACACTGGACTCATACTCAGTTCTGTGTGTGAATGGATAAATATTCCTCTAGTGTGCCAATTAAGCAGCTACAATTTAGTAACTGATATTACTATACTACTACACTGAGCTAAAGAAGAAGTCAGGTTTGGGGTGGTGGTGTTTTTTTCTTTTACTTTCCAGATTTCTTTTTTTTTTTTTTCTCCTAAGTCATGTCCTCCATTGAAAATGAGTTCTGTTGCTTTTCATCACTTGTATTCATTGCAATCATACTTGACTCAATCCTTTTGAAAATTATACTAACATTTATAATAATTGTCTTGAGAAGAAATATGGCATGATGGTTAAAAGCATAGCTCTGATTCCAGAGTGCCTGAGTTTGAATATCTACTATCATAAGATGGAACTATACATTAGCTGTTGAAAATACTCTCTGCCTCCGTTTCCTCTTCCATAAACTGAAAATAGCGCTAGTGTCTCTCTTGTATGCTTTTTATGATAATTAAATTAGTTAATGGATACATGTCACTAAAATAATAAGCATTCAATAAGTGTTAACAATTATTATGATTGCATTAAAAAAACTCCTTCTTTATTTCACTCACCTGACATGGACCTATAGAGCCTCCTCTGTAAGTCACACATAGTTTTATCCAGTCATCCTGAGCAGGTGTATTCCATTCATTTCATTAACTGTATTTCTTGAAATGGTTGCCAGGCTCCTGCCAACCTATATAACCCTCAACACTCTAAATGATATTGCTTTATTGTTGTCTTTCTATCTTTGCAAATGCCCTTGACTTTATTCTCAATTTTCTTTTTCTCTCTTCCAACCTGCATTTCTACCCTAGGTAGATCTTTTAAAGCATTTTCCCCCTCAAGAAAGTCTTTCTTAGCATATTAATATCTGAATCACACCTGTTTTAACTTAGGTCCTCTCGGCATTATTTGATATGCATTTATTTATAATTAGTGGTATATTTCAATTCATATTCTCTGGTTTTATTTCTTCAACTAATGAGAATGTCCTTGAGAAAAGATATTGATTCCTGTCATATTCTCCTATCAACTGAAAAGCCTATTAAAATGTTAACTATATAGAAAATACTTAATACCTGCTGGCGACTGACTTCTAATAAAAGTAGCTCAGTATCCTTACATGTGGATGATATCGACAAAGTTTTTGTTCTCTTTAATGATGTTACAATTGCCTTTAGAAAATGTCTTGTTATTCATTAATATCCCTAAATGCTTTCCAATGATACGTGAGGAAAAAAATGATTGAACTTTAAGAGTTTCACAGGATTATTCTAATTTTGAGGTGAAGTGAGAAGCCACAGATAGACTATCTCTCATCTATGATAGCAATCAGAATCCATCTTATAATTAAAAGATGAATTTTACTTTTATATGTCTCATGCTTATTGTTCTTTATTACCCATTATTTCACACTCTGCTAATGACTGGACATTTTGTCCAAAATTACAGTGAACAAAATGTGGCCTCAGTGGCATACTACTGTGCTCAATGTCTTTGCATGTTGCTGGCAAACATGACTTTTATTTTAGATACTGTTATATAAACTACCTGTCAATTTGTAAGTTTCCTAGCATCACATTTCAATCATTGACACATATATAGTGTCTCACACTTATTTCTAATAAAATAGTCATTTCCACACCAAAGTATTTAATGGGGGCATTAGTAGATAAAGTGACTGTACTCTCAAAGTAGTGGAACATGAGTACATGTTATACATAAAGTAGATTTACATCAGAGGTGAGTTACTCAAGCCTGAGGAAACTCAATTATTTTATTGGGCTATTAGCAAACCTGTCCAGCATTTGCTGGGAGGGAGACAATCTCTTTATTATCTGAAAGTAAGCAAACTGTCCTTGCACTAGAGGGAGACATTCTCTCTCTTCCAAAGTTCTCTACACATCCTCAAAAAAGATAGTGCAGAAAAAAAGTTGTAAAGAAATACAAAAGACCCTTGAAGGGTTGTCTCCCAACACCTAACAAGTGCAAAATATTACACTAGGTATTAGGAAAAAGAAAAGAGAATTATAAAGGCTTCATTGAAATTATACAGCTTACTTAGGAAAAAGATGAGTGAAAGGCAGTTAACACAATAAAAGTAAGGATTATCATAATGTTTAAAACAGGAAGACATTTAGCCCAGCCAGGAAAACCAGGGAATGCTTTCCAAAGTATTTGAAGTAAAAAGTTTCAAAATATGTTTATGTACGTGAACTTTCCTTAATTTCTTAGAGGTTCTGCCTTATCTGCAGTAAAGGATTTTATGACTTTGCACTAGAAATTGGTCAACATGTATTTATACAAGATTCATTTGCTATCATTATCCTCTTTTAGCCAAAATTTCTTGTTTCTATGATTTTATAAAGATACTGAAAACTAATCTGCCTTAAAGTCTTTGTGGCAGACTCTTGGAAATAATCTTGATGACTATAAGAAAATTTTAAAAATGATTTTATTCATATACTTCCATAATGCTAATGAATTTTTAATCTTTTTCTACATTTTGTCTTTTCTACTGTTACTTGAATATATAGTGTATAAATAAAGTCACTTATAAAAAAAGCATAAATATAGGAATAAGATATTTGGCCTTTGGGGAATCTTATTTCCTATCTTGTTTTCTAAGGTCTTCAAAGAGTGGTTTGTGTACTCCTATTTCCCTGCAAGGTGATACAGTGGATGGATTATAACTTCTATATCTCTCATTTTATCTCATGTTAAAAATGTCCATGTTTGCATATTGTGATACATAAAATATATCAGTATAGTTATATATTCATAAAATTTAAGAGTAAATACATGTATAAACACATATAGTCTGATTAAAGTTGTATTAACAATATAAGTAAAAAACATTATTTAGAAAATAAAATTCTTGACTCCTCAAACCATTTCATTCTTACTAATATTTATGGCACTTATTTAAATGCCCTTTCATTTCCCAGCAATAATAATTAATAATAGGAATATTATTAACAATAATAATAATAAAAAAGAATGATGGTATCTAATTCTAATTGAGTACTCACTTACTATGGTCCAGATACTGTACAATAAACTCTATTAGACACTCAATGAATCATTACAGCAAACCTTTAAAGTACACACTGTTACTAGGCCAGGATTAAAGTTAAAAAAAAATCTTGGGAAGGATATATAACTTACCCAAAGTTATCTGGATAATAAGTGACTGAAACAAGATTGAAACCAACATAGTTTCCTCTCTTGAGCTCAAATTCCTAAATACTTGGCTACATGACTCCTCATTCAAAAGTCCTAAATTGCTTAAAATTTATACAACAGATGATTTATACAATCATTACTTTCTAGTTATCTACTGCAGGGGCTGTTAATAATTCCATGCAAAAAGGCAAAATTTTTTTATACTTGAGATAAGTAAAATAGAAATTGTGAGAGAAGGTATTTGGCCAAAGTAGAAACACTTAAGTAGGAAAACTGAGAAAGGGGCTGCTAAATTTTGGGACAAACATAGGACTTCAGCAATTCTTGGTGATTCTTGGTTTAAATGCCTTCTCCCTTTAGCAAAATGCATTCTGATTCCATTATAATAGGCTACGATGTAGTTATAATTAACTCCATGTTTTTTGTTAGAATTCTGAAACATCAAACACATAGTCATTTGGAGAATGAATAAATCCATGAATGACTAACCAAATAAAAGTATATTATATTATTTTCAATATTGTTAAGTCATGCTTATTTCTTTAAATTTGTTGCCTCATTCTTTTTTTTTTTTTATTTCAGCATATTATGAGGGTACAAATGTTTAGGTTACATGTATTGCCTTCCCACTTTCCTCAGAGTCAGAGCTTCAAGCATGTCCAGATGGTGCGCATCTCACTCATTATGTATGTATGTACCCATCCCCACGTATTGAACTCTTCTTTGCTTATGCTGCCTTCAACATCTCTCATTTACTCTGGATAGACTTCTATACCATCCTACTTATCATAGGTTGTTTCAGCCAAGTTACATCCAAAAAATATACAATGGTTCATTTAGTATGGGAGGGTATGAGAAACAGAAAGAAAAGAAAATCACAAAGACCAGCAGTAATCTCATTTTCTCATAAATTTGCTAACCCTTTGTTATATCCATTTACAGTGACTTTCCCATTCTTTCCTGCACATTGACAATCCCAAGTCAGAGATCAATGCAAAATGTTGTATGTGTTTACACTCCAGAATTAATAAAATAGAAAGAAAATAGAAGAAAGAGGGGGTAGGGAGGAAGGAAAAAGAAAAGAAAAATGAAAGAAAATCAGCTCAACAGGAAAAAAAAAGGGCTCATGTGAGCTGGTGAAATTATACGTATAATCCTTATTGAACATGATTATCTTTTCGGTTCTCTTAATATATTTATAATGAGAATGGAAGAGAAGAATGCCTTTGTCTGATATAATTAGATGAGAAAGCTGGTATCTGTGATTATGCATAAATTCCTGTACATAGGCAGAGCCCCTGGACTTGTATAATGGATGCTGGAATCATCCTTTGCAACTTCCACATGGTTCTAATAAATACCCACACCCAAATCCCAAATGTTTAACAACCACTGCAGAAGAACTTTATTCTGTTAGATGCCAATAATGTCATGAACACTTCTCTTACTAATTACTTGCTCCAATTCATCATTTCTTAACAAATGACAAGAGCAAGATAAAGCACTGCTAGATGATATTGAATGACTCTTAAATTACTCAGGGCAGGGCTAAGCCCCACCTCACGCACTTCTGTTACCATAAGCTTCAAATTAAATGCTTCCCTGATCAAAGAGTACACATCACTCTTTTATTCATCGATCATCATTTAACTAAAAATGCCACAGTGTGCATCTCTGAGCTCTATCCTTCATGATGGAAGAAAAAATTGAATATAAACAATTAGAAAACACCACCTGCTCAGTGCTTAATGCAGAGGAAAAACATGGCTATATGGTTTGAAATAAAAAATCCGTTAGCTGAAGCTCAGTACATCACTTATACTACCAATCATGGAAGGTGTAAGGTAATGAGGATGTGAAATAAAATATTGCATGACAGATACCTGTTTTCTCTTTGGCGATTTCCGTCTGAAGACTGTCAAGCACAGAGTGTGACTGATGAGGCCACTGTAGGCTTGTCTCTATCTTCGATACTTGCTGTTTGCAGCATGATAATAACAGTTGTTACAAGTTAAAATAATGTCATCAATACAGAACATCAGATGGCTCAAAAGATGGCCTGTTGAGCACGCATTTGTGGCTGACAGCTGCCCTGATGTAAAAAATGAGGGAAAAGATGGTTTCCAGCAGGCTTATGTTGATGGTGAAACTCAAAACTCAGAGAATTTCAATCTGAAAATAAAAGGAAAGACCATGGATCATGTGAACTCATATCTGTTTTTGTTTTGTTTAGCAAACAAAATTATAGGAGGAAAAGAGGCAGAGAACTGCAAAGGGTCGTAGGACTTACTAGTGAAATAATGTTTGTTCTGTCCATTCCCTATTATTTAGCATCCTGCCAATCACACATATGATTCCTCTCTCTTGAAATTTCCCACTTTGAGTTTGTTTGTAATCGATTTTCTTCTTGTTGTTTTTTTATTATTTTTTTCAATTGGGGAAGCAGTATTTAATAAGACTACATTTGTATTAATAGTAGGTTTTGGTTTACATAGAACATGGGATGAATTTTTTGAATTTAGCTGAATAAATATTCACAATATAGGAGGAGGATCAAGATGGCAGACGAGAAACACCGCCAGAAAGAGTGTCTCTGCAGAAAAGACAGATTCTAGCAGAAATTAGAAAAAAGAAGCAAGGAAGCAAGCATACAGCAGATGAGGGCCGGAAGGAGGGGTACCTGAGACCCCAGGAGACTCCATGGGAGGAGGCTGCAGAGGAAAACTGGAAGCTGAGACCGCCTGAGCAGCCCGGAGACCAGCGGGAAGGGTAGGTGGATAAATCATCTTTCCGCTCCCCTGAATTTGGGACTGCTGGTGAGCTCCCCAGCGGGTGGAGAGACCTGCGGACACCAGCCCAGAGACAGCCCACGGCAGCTAGCGGTGAGCCTGTAGCGGACGCAGCACCAGACTCCCAAATCCCTTGGGGCACCTCCATATGCACAGACCCAAGCCGTGCGGCAGGCACCATATTGCCTCCTCCTCCCCTCCTCCGACCCTACCCACGGCTGCCCAGAGAGACAATACAGCCACCAGCCGGAGGCACCTCCAGGGAATGGGACCTTCCCTTTTGGGACCCTACAGAGGACTAAGGGGAACTCAGACTGTGTGCTCCCTACCCGCCAGCCCTCCCAGGTGCTGCTGGCACAGAGTTCCCAGGAGAATGGTGCCGACTCAGAGGCTGAGAGATACAGACACAGCTTGGGCTTCCAGTGGGTGAATTGGGACCGGGACTCCTAACCCTGGTGGGGATACAGTTTGAACTCTGGGAGCAGAGGTCAGACATGTAGACGAGATCCCATGCACTGAGGTCTCGCATTGCCCGGGGCATAGGAGGGACATACGTGAACAGCCTACTGAGGTGTGTGTGACTTCAGGGGCAGATCAGCACCCTAGAGGGCAATCTTCCGCCCAAAAGGAGGCTGTACCCTCTGCCCATGTGGTGCTCCTGCGCAGGGAACCTTCCCGCTGGCATCACAGTCCAGGGAGGCCTGGTGGCGTGTGGTCTGGCCTGCTGGCAAGGACCCAGGAGTAGCTGCGGACTTGGGGAGGGTGGAAAGAAGCGAGGCCCGCTCCAGACTGCGGGTCTCAGACAGCCCCACCCCCACAAGCAGACTTTCTGGCTGAGCAGGACCATTCCAGCCCCACCCTGACAGATTTTCCTGGAAACAGAGAAAAAAACTTTGACCCCTGCTACCGGCATTGGTGGTGCCTGAGGGCAGGCTTACCCAACCCAGCTCCACCGAGAACAAGAGCTGATAACAGGACACAAAAAACAACAGCATAGCCTGTTCCTCCAAGCAAGCACCACCTACTGACAGGGATGGCATCCTGCACAGCCTTTTCATGGCACCCACTGACTCATTATACAGGGAGTGGTCAAATCTCACCCACAGACACCACCTAACGGCTCAGAAACTAAACAAGGCGTGTGAATACCCAAGCAGACCTAAAGGAAAGAAACAACAACTGATCGACATGGGAAGAAATCAGCGAAAGAACTCAGGAAATATGAAGAACCAAATGGAAAACACACACCCAAAGAGGAGCACCAGCCCCCTAGAAATGGACACCAACCAAAATCAGGCAACCAAAATGACAGAAGAGAAATTTCATATGTGGATCATAAGAACACTCACCGAACTGCAAAAACAACTCAATAACCAACACAAAGAAACCACCAAAAGCCTCCAGAACCTAGAACAAAAGTTCACTAAAGAAATAGACACAATGAAGAAAACTTTAACCGAACTCCTGGAAATGAAGAATCAATTCAGGGAACTACAAAATACAGTGGAAAGTCTCAAGAACAGGGTAGATCAAACAGAAGAAAGAATCTCAGAGATTGAATATGACACCCTCCAACTAAATAAAACCATCACAGAGATAGAGCAAAGAAATAAGAGAAAAGAGCAAAGCATACAAGAGATATGGGATTATGTGAAGAAACCTAATGTGAGGGTCATAGGGTTACCAGAAGGGGAAGAGGACAACACCTAAGGGTTGGACAAGCTATTTGAAGATATAATAGAGGAAAATTTCCCAGGCCTTGCTCAAAATCTCGATATACAAGTTCAAGAAGCTCAGAGGACCCCTGGGAGATTCAATGCAAACAGGAAGACGTCACGACATGCAGTCATCAGACTGACCAAAATATCAACTAAAGAGGCCCTTCTAAGAGCTGTAAGACGAAAGAAGCAAGTGACATACAAGGGAAAGCCAGTTCGAATAACACCAGACTTCTCTAATGAGACTTTACAAGCAAGGAGAGACTGGGGCCCCATTCTCACTCTTCTGAAACAAAACAATGCCCAGCCTAGAATATCATTCCCTGCAAAACTAAGCTTCATATATGAAGGAGAAATAAAGACATTCTCAGACAAGCAAAGTCTCTCAGAGAATTCACCAAGACAAGACAAGCCCTACAAGAAGTATTCAAAACAGTGTTATGCACAGAACACCATAATAAAAATTCACGAATATAAAAACAACCAAAACCAAAAGATTAAAGGCCAGATAATACAATGGCTCAAGAGAGAAATCAAAGCAACAACATCCAACTCAACAGAATGAACAATAATCTACCTTACCTATCAGTTCTCTCAATAAATGTGAATGGCTTAAACTCTCCACTCAAGAGACATAGGCTGGCTGAATGGATAAGAAAATACAGGCCAAGTATATGCTGTCTTCAGGAAACACATCTAACCTGAAAGGATGCATATAAACTAAAAGTAAAAGGGTGGAGATCAGTATTCCAGGCAAGTGGAAGCCAAAAGAAGGCTGGCGTGGCAGTTCTAATTTCAGATGATTTAGTTTTTAAACCAACAAAAGTAGTGAAAGACAAAGAGGGTCATTATATAATGGTGAAGGGCACACTTCAACAAGAAGAGATAACAATTTTAAATATATATGCACCCAACTTAGGTGAACCAAGTTTCATAAAGCAAACTTTACTGGATCTAAGCAAATGGATTAATAGCAACTCCATAATCACCGGAGATTTCGACACCCCACTGACGGCATAAGACAGATCCTCCAAAAGAAAATTAATAAAGAAATAATAGACTTAAACAAAACCTTGGAACAACTGGGTCTGACTGACATCTACAGGACATTCTACCCAAAATCCACTGAATATACGTTCTTCTCATCAGCTCACGGGACATTCTCTAAGATTGACCATATCCTAGGACACAAAGTAAATCTCAAGAAATTTAAAAAAATAGAAATCATACCATGTACCTTCTCAGATCACAGTGGAATAAAAGTAGAAATCAACCCTAACAGAAACTCACATTTCTACACAAAAATGTGGAAATTAAACAACCTCCTACTAAATGATTACTTCATAAATGAAGTTAGAAACTCACATTTCTACGCAAAAATGTGGAAATTAAACAACCTCCTACTAAATGATTACTTCATAAATGAAGAAATCAAGATGGATATAAAAAAATTCTATACTCCTACACTGCTGGTGGGACTGCAAATTAGTTCAACCTCTGTGGAAAGCAATATGGAGATACCTTAAAGCGATACAAGTGAATCTACCATTTGATCCAGCAATCCCATTGCTGGGCATCTACCCAAAAGATCCAAAGACTCTCTACAAAAAAGACACCTGCACTCGAATGTTTATAGCAGCACAATTCATAATTGCAAGGCTGTGGAAACAGCCCAAGTGTCCATCAATCCAAGAATGGATTAATAAAATGTGGTATATGTATACCATTGGGTACTATTCAGCTCTAAGAAAAATGGTGATATAGCACATCTTATATTTTCCTGGTTAGAGCTGGAACCCATACTATTAAGTGAAGTTTCCTAAGAATGGAAAAACAAGCACCACATATACTCACCAGCAAATTGGTATTAACTGAACAGCACCTAAGTGGTCACATAGGTACTGCAGTAATAGGGTATTGGGCAGGGGGGAGGGGGGCGGGTATATACATATATAATGAGTGAGATGTGCACCATCTGGGGGATGGTCATGCTGGAGACTCAGACTTGTGGGGGGAGGGGGGAAATAGGCATTTATTGAAACCTTAAAATCTGTACCCCCATAATATGCAGAAATAAAAAAAAATATTCACAATATAGATTTTGAGAGCATACCTGTTTAATATTTTGAAAAACAAAATGTCAGATTCTATCATGCTATAACCTCAAACTAAAATAACTAAAATAATAGTTTAGTTTATTTCCAGATCTTTTAAATATTATTATGTCATTCCCCCCTTCCATATTTCTGGGGTTTAGGACATAGGAACTATGTAAGGATAAATGTTCTAGGCGCTAGATTTGGGACAAGGTGTTATACTACACTTCCACAGGAGCTGAGCCAGGTTTCAAGGGTGATGTAGAATGCTGATAGTGGAGATAACAATGAGTGCAAGGTCCAAAATGTATAGAATATTTATTATATGCCAGACAGTTCAATAAGCATTCTGCGTACAATATTTCCTAAGATCTATGAAGATCTTAGTCAATTTTGTATGGTAAATGGTTTCGTTATCACCACTTTACAAAACAGAAATGCTATGGAGGTTGCGTTAACATAGACTATGAACCTAATTAGCTGTGGCCCTTAGAACAGAAGCTATTAGCATTGCAGGGAACTATACTGTACTTGACAGCCTTCAGATGGTACTTCCCTGAGAGAAAATGGTATCTGTGGTCAATATTTCATCTCACACCCTCAGTAACTTGCATCATCTATTTATTAAATGTCAAAGCAGATAGTCTAATAGAAAACATGTACCTAAATGGCCTGGGCAGGGAAGCAGACGCCAAATAACAGGAAACAGAATAGACCTGAGACTCTAGGTTTTAGTGAGCACTTTTAGAATGGACAAAAAGAAAGTTACTACAATATAATTAATTCTGGAAATAAATTTGCTTACCAGTTAAATATAATCAAATAATTTCACATTTTAATCTTAAATAGCAAAGTGTTTTGTAGTAGAGAGTTAGATCTTTTATGAAAGAAAGTTGTCTCATAAATCTAAGTAAAACTTTGAAATGTAAAATAAAACTGATCAAACCAGGAATGGTGTTTGATAATAAGTATTTTATATTATTAATATTAGTTATAAGTATCAATTATTGCAGGAAATTTTTAGAAGAGCTCTATCAGAGCATTTTTAATATGTTTTTACCAAATATGTCATACTTTTTAACAAACTCATGAAACAATTATTAAAAAAAATTTATAAAGGGAAAAAGGAGTAAAGCATGTATCAAATCCTCACTATATACCCATTATTACATCAGGCTTTCTGGATTTATTTTATCATTTAAGTTTTCATCAACATCCTGTGGATAGGATATTATTATCATCCCTATTCTTTGGTGGAAACTGAGGCTTACAACAGATTAAGTAAATTTTCCAAAATTGAAAATTAAGAAGGCACTGGCAAACCATTTCCAAACTCATGAAGTAATTGTTATCTTAGTGTGGGCTATTACAACAAATTACCACAGTCTGTGTGGTTTAAACAATAAGCATTTAATTCTCAAAGTTTTAGAGGCTGGGAAATCCAAGATCAAGGTACCTGCACATCCAGTGTCTGATGAGACCCTGCTTCCTGGTGCAGAAAGAGAGGGAGAGAGACAGACAGACAGACAGACAGACAATCAGAGAAGGAGATCAACTTTCTGGCATCTCTTTTTGTTTAGGGCACTAATGTCACTCTCATGACCTAATGACAGCCACCTCTAAACACTATCACATTGGGGATTATGGTTTTACCATATCAATTTGGGGGGGGGCACAAAGATTCAGTTTATAGCAGTTGCTAATATTACTCTTACAAAATCATTTTCTCATTCAAATATTTTCACTCAATGATTTAATAATTGGAAGCGCCAGGATTACCCTTGAGGGTGTATTTATGAACTTGTGTGTGTGTGTGTGTGTGTGTGTGTGTGTGTGTTGGTGGAGGAGTTTGTGAAGTAGGAGCACAATTTCTAGATTGTGAAAATATAGATAATGATGACATACACTATTGATCCAGGTGATGTTAAACCAATTTAGGAGCTGATTACCCACTGATTCAATCAGTGGGTCAGTGGGTATTTCAGTATAAGGCATACTTTCTAACAATAATCTTCACGTGGTAAACTGAGATTAAAATTGACATAGCATAAGAGATGTAATTTATAATCAGAAATGTGTTTACATTGCCTATTTATTTTTATAAATATATTTGAGAAATAGAGCTTTGGTGATCAACTTTACCCAAGGATTTGTAAAATAATTAGATGAAGTCACCCAACAATTACAAAAATAAGAAATGAAATAGTGAATACATATTCTAAATGAGAAAAATTATTCAAAGTAATGAAAGCCTTATTTCTCTGGTCCACATTATCTATTTTAATTTTCTTCTTAAAATAAAAATGTTGGAGGTAAAAAAACAAAAACAAACAAACAAAAAAGTAATAACTAAACCAAGCACAATTAAAAGAAATAGGAATGAGCAATAGTGTTTTACAATAGGCACTCATTCATGTGTGTGCGTATGTGTGTATGTATGTTTGTGTGTGTGTTCAGATTGTTATTCAGTTTGTACAGAAAGTTCAAGTAGAAAACCAAAAAGCATTGTCAACTATATTGCATTAAGAACCAGAGAAAAGTCACTTACGTACCTTGACAGAAATGTTGAAAATAAATGCAGAGAATTATATTTAGAGTGAGAATGCCCCAGTGTCTTACAGTCTTAAAAAAGCAATTAAATTGTAGAAATTGCTTTTAGAGCTTGGAAGGATTTAAAGTATAACCATTAAAGATTGAGTTGGATATTATGCCATTAACAGACTATATCCTTAAACACTGTTATCCTGGGCATCAGAACATACTTACTGTGTATACAAAGACATAAAGGCTCCCATATTGCACTTATTGCTGGTTAGAAAAATCATCTTTAATATTTCCTATCTTTTCTATATGTAAATTTAATTCACAGTTGTAAGTAGCCGAAATTAGAAACTTTTAAGAAAAAGCTTGAGTCATTATGTTTTAGATAATTGTGTTTATATGATATAATACCTACGAAAAACAAACTGCAGAGCTTTTTCTGCTATATGCCAAATTACACTTTTGTTAATTTGATTGATTTTATTATCTTTGTCTCTCTCTCATCTATTTATCTATCATTATAATCCATTCATTCATCCATTTATCCATCCATCCTTCCTTCCTTCTTCCCAATCATCTCTTACTTTTAATATTGTTTTTACTAGAGTGCCTAGTTACTTTGATTTGTATTAATATTAATGTAGACTGGTAGAAAATGGAACTACAGAAAGATTTTTGTTTGCATGGAATTTCCTGAGGTCAGTAGAGAATTCACTATGGACTATCTACTCAGATTAATATTAATAACTATGCAGAAATACAATTGGCTGAAGAGCACTGATCTAGGGCCAGACAGAATTTTAATCTTGGACCCTGACATTGACTAACTGCATGATTTTGGTTACTTAAATACCTAGGCTTTAGTTTCCTCCTTTATAAAATGGGAATAATAACGGACTTTATTTATGTTAAGCGACATAAATTGCTTTTGGTAGTCAAAGAAGAAAACTGATTATCATTGGATAAGGTGTCTGAAATAGAAGCTTGAATTCCAAGGAGTGAAACAAATTTCACAATGCATGCCTGACTAATGAAGAACCAGGCTACCTGATAGGTCTGCTTATGCATGCCCCTCTGCCTACCTCTTAGACATTTTCTGTCATGTCAGCAGTAGACAGAATGTCAGTCTGCTTCATGTCTACATTATTTACATGTGGGAGCTCAAACAATGTGATATAAACTAGGAAGAGAGACACTTCATGCTTACAACTGTTCTTCAATCTCCCAAATAATAGAATACCTTCAAATGTGAAATGAAACTCATCAATAATATAAACTGAGTAATAAGTCCAAATAACTCACATTTCAAAATTATATATACATTACACTTGCCAGAACCCCCAGCTGTGGCTTAATCAAAGAATCCATTAGGTGTCCAAAGCATCCATCTTTTACACATGCCCATCTAAAAAATACATCTATTTCTTTTAAGTCAATACTTCATCTTATAAAACATTATTTTAATGTATATTTTATGACAAATTATGCTAGTTTTTACTATTAAATATTTTCTTCCATAGTTATATAAAACAGAATACAAATGCCTTGGCTTGTCAATTATTTGGTCATTTCAGATATGATATTTATTTCCAGATGTCATAGAGGGTCCTTCTCTCATAAAAGTGATTACAAAACATTTGATTTCTAAACTTTTACACTTCTGTTTTCTACAAATTGGCTCCTCTCTGCAAATGGAGGAATAGCATATGCGTTTGATACTAAATTTTTTCAGAATTGTCAAAACCTCAATCTTGATTTTTCTGTAGGAATTGAGCCTTGAAAAAAATCAGACTCAATAATAATTTTGACATTAACACTCTTCTGAAAAACTCTCTGAATGAACTATTCCTCTATACTCACTAATTAAAAGAAAATATTCCACAGTGTACCACTTTTGATTTATCTAAATTTTAAAATTTGTTTAGAAATACTATTACTGAGGAACAACAGCATTTCTCTGGGATACATCTCTACACATCCAACTATGGAAAACAGCTTTTATATTTACTCTGTCTCTTGCAAGAGTTATATAGTAAATGAGAGTATTCTAATGCAAGGACTACAATTATAAAAATTGCTTTGCTATATGTGTTGTATGTGTGCATATTTATATACAGTCAATGCATTCACTACTGTTCAATGGCACATTCTATAGCAAATGATGGAACTAGTACAAACTAAATGTGAACTTGACCTATGAACTCTTGCACTACCTCATAAGCATGACACACTAGAAAATGTAGAGACTTAAATACACAAACCACATATGCCAAGGCTCACATATTACATTTTTATTTTACCTGTATAATTTAATTCACAATTGTTTCTTTAAAAAGAAAATAAGGCCGAGAAAGCCTACAGCAATCATATTTTGCGATTTAAAAGAAAATAAATAGCACTAAGTCATGCCCAGAAAAAAAAAAAAAAGGGTGGGAACTTTATTACCCTTATCTGCACTCTCCTACTTGCTAGGAGAATCTGTGCTTTCCTCCTCAATGTAAAAAACTAGGTGAAGAAGATATCTCTGCTTAGCCTTAGAGGGAAAAGAGAAAATTATCATGAAGCATTCACATGCAAACAGCAGTACTTGAACAGTCTGAGGGAAAAGGTAGTGGAGAATGGAGAGTGATAGAGGCTATCACAGGGAGGGAGATATAGCCTGGCAGGCACACAGCTATCTATCACATTCAGAGCCATCTACCCAAAGGTAGAAATCAAAGCAAGCATAAACCAGAAAAATGATTGTCAATATAATATCTCTAATGTCAAAACATACCTTTTTTAGAATATATGAACTGCAATCTTATTTTGAGATGTAATCTAGGATTATGATTATTTTGGAAGCCTCATACTGTTTGCCTCATTAGGTCTATTTGACTTGAACATAAGGTTTGTGATATAAAGCTAAGACTTGACTATAAAGTGATATCAAGCTACCTTTAAATAGACTCAATGACATTTTAAGTTATCTGCTGGGAAATAGTTAACTTTTCCAAATTCATAATAGCCTTGCTTTGGGGAAATTACTTTCGATTTGGTGAGTAAATGAATCAGTAAGGCTCACTGAGGTGGGAAGCAGTGATGGGAAGCAAGCATACAAACCACTAGTAAGCACATGTTGGGAAAAATGACATCCTGTGTTTAGATGCTAGTGTCAGTGGGATCAATCATGTCAGTGAATTTCAGACAAAATCAGCAACAAATAACTTTAAGCCTATTATAAAACCCAGATCGATTAACCTTTGTTAACTGCTACCTATTTATCTACCCACCTGTCTATCCATTGATTGATTGATCTGTGTCACTGTGTGTATTTCAGAATAAAATGAGTGATAGATATATTCTTTCATGCATAGATATTTTTAGAAACCTACTATGTGCCAGCTGTTAAGGAAAGGCAGTTGAGCAAAACAGTATTTAAAAATGACTGCCTTCAAGGAGCATAGTATCTAACTAGGAAACTCAGACAAATAAATAGACAATTGCAATGCAGATTAGTGAGCTGGATTATAAGATCAAATAGAGAATGAAGCCACAATGGGGGACATAAAACTGGGGAGGCTTATTTAAATTATGGGATTTATCAATTCTTTCTAAACTAAAACAATCACATGTAGCATATATTATATTAAAGGAGAGACAATATCGTCTTACACATTAATTTTGTCACTGAAGAACATAAAACACATAGGTTATTAATTGCCCCCAAGCTTAAGAAGCTAATTATTATCAGAGTTGTGATTAGAATCTAGGAATGCTAACTATGGTGTCAGTGCTCTTGACATTAGTTGTGATACTTCTATTTAAATATATTTTTAGAGACAATAGAAATTAGTAGAAAGGAAACATTTGTAATGTTATTTCTTAGTCACTTTTCCCTTATATTCTTTGTTCTGATTTGCTATTGAATATGTATAAGAAATAAAGATGAAAATAGATAATTAATCAAACTAATAGCTTGCATTATATTTTGATTTAGTGAGTTAATGAAGAATAATCTCATAAAATCCTTATGAAAGCCAACAATGATCTTAGAAGTTCCATCTATTTCGATGAAAGCTATATTTAGAGACTCTGATAATTCACTCCACCTTTGTTAGGGATAAAGGGAATTGTGTTTCTGTACCTGGTCAAACTACTATGGAGTTTGGATTCAGTTTGTTAAATTCTGTACTTTGATATGATGTAATATAATCCAAAATAACACATTTATACTATATATAACATTCCACTAGAGATTTAATGAACAAACACTCAGATGCCCATCTGTATTGTTATATATATATATATATATATATATATATATATATATATATGAGGCTCATTATTATGATTCAAACTAACTGCAGGCTCAGGCTGTCCAGGTTAATAAACATGAGGTGAGGAAAATAAATTTGCCATTCTAGAACTCTGTGCTCAGCTGGAGGAGAGACGATAACATCGATAACATCATAGGCTCACTCTTGGCTCTAATTAACACTCAGGATAATAGGATTGAATACCAAAGCTCATCTAAACCGAAGTGATATAGTAATAATGCCTTTATAGCCACAACTGATTTACAAGTCAAGTTTAAGCCCAGTGCCTTTGTTATGGAGGCAGATCAATTTTATCCAAGACATATGTTTTAAATGATTAGAAATTTGCTCTGGAATCAGTCAAACCTATGAATCTTAGCCCTAAGATTCACTAGTTTGCTGGGTCGGAACATTTCTGATACGCTCAGAGTTCCAGTTTTGTTTTTATAACCATAAAATTGAGATGAAATTAAAGGAAGAGATCAAGAATCTTTGGTATATACCAAGTACTAAGAAACGTAACTCTTATTAGATTTAAAGGTGGAATATAAACACATAATAATCTATAGCAGGGGTCCGTAAACTTTTCTGCAATGGACCAGATAGTAAATATTTCAGTTTTGTATAATATATGATCTTTGTTGAACTCAAAACATTGTAGCATAAAAGTCACAGACTTCATGTAAATAAATTGGGATGTTTGTATTCCTATAAAGAATTGTTTACTAAAATAGATGGGGTGAGTGACGTAAGCAAAACATTGCATTAGGCAATTCCAAGCTCCTGCCCCTCCACAGAAACACCAAAAATTAGCAGAAACTGTCAGAATATTGGAAAACAGTCAAGAGTTTATCACATAAAATGATACCTTACATCAACAAAGAATTGCTGAGTGAATAAATTTATATTATACAGCAAATATTTGTTCAGAATAAGTCTACCAAAACTGAATTCCTAGAAATAATAATTGGTAATTTTACAAAATCTGGGACCATGGCCTAAGGCTTAGCCTAATATTTGTCCCCTCTTCCCTTGTCTCTCCAGGGTAAAGAACTCTGGAAATCTCTTGCCTTGTAGATAACTAAAATAAAAATAAAGGTCACATTTTTCTCTCCATATACTAAGATCACAAATACAAAGCCCCAGTAGGAGACTTTGTATACTCCTTATCCTTTCAGAGTTATAGACAATACTGATAGCATAACCAAGGCACACATTTTACTTCTCAAAATACACAATGCTGAGCTCTTGAAAAAGGCATTCAATAAACTTTCAGGCAGATGGTTTAATTAGAGAACATAATGATGTTCTCAAACAACTCCTTTTCAAACCTCAGTCCAGCAAATAGACCTGTAAATTGGTCTCTATCTTGCTCCAGGCCTTAATCTCTCTTAATTCAAGTTCCCTTGGCAATTTACACATCACACCAATTTAAAACAAAGCAATACAAAACAAAAACAAAGGTCTTATCATCCTTTCATATATTCAAATGTAGATATGTCTTACCTGAATGCAAAAAAGACTTATGATGCATGGGACTCTATAATAAATAGATTTTCCATACTGCCTCTATTCTCTAAGGCTAAAAGCCAAACAGAAGGCACATAATCTCTTCAGATCTGTTGGCTATAGATTGTCCATGGGGCTAAGCACCTGCCCATCTGAAATGGGACCCATTGAGCATTAATTTCCATCATACGAAAAACTTCCTTGATATGTGAATCATAAGGGTTAGATAATTAATACAAACTCTCCCTACAATCTCCTCCAAGAAATTGCAATTAGTTCTCCAGGGCCATATCTGCAAGCCATATAGATGTGTAGACTATGAAGACGGAAGAGTGACACAAACAAATAAAAAACAACTTCACTTAGTAAATGAACATCAGATCAGAGACAATAATGAGATCAACACATGTACCATAATAATAAAATCAGACAATCCCTCCTTGGTAATAATACATACTGGATAAAAGTTAATATCAGCCACAAAAGCCAATCAAGTACAATTGCACATCATTCTGTTGACTGTTGGTCTTATTATTATTATGGGTGTTTTTATTGGTTTGCAATCCAGAAGCCCAAATCCCCCATGTAAGACATTGTTTCAAGTAAACATAGCAAATGCTTAGGCCCACATGCCATCAACTTTGGCTAAAGCAAGCCCTGAAGACCAAAGATGCTGCTCGCTTGCCTGTCAATAACTGAACTGGCAACTGACGCAAAAGGCCCATTAATAATTGGTCATTTTAGAGGGGTAGCCTATTGATTAATACTGGAATTCCAACATTAGCCACAGATTTTTATTGGCAAACAACCTGACACCCTAATTAACATGTGCCCAAACCAGGCCATATGGTTTAAGCTTATTTATAGCAGAGCTTCTCTCATCACCTTTCTGGACAATCCTTGCATTGTTGAGCACTTCCAGTTTTGTCTACCCTTAATTGAGGTTCCAATTGTGCCAGTCAGATTCTGGCACTTTGGTCCATTACAAGAGCCTCATGAATGCCAGCATCACCCTTGCTAGCTATGTACCCATAGAACCCCTTGAATGAAAGAATTTTGCCCATCAAGCTCCCAGGACCAATGTTGCCTTTGAATTCTAGAATAAACTCATCTGCACTGAAGTCCCACAGAGCCACAAAAAATATGACCCACATCAACCTGAGTGGGTATTCACATGGGACGGATACTCCGGTCCCACATAATAGATGATGTCACCTTGGCCCAGGAGCTTTCCAGAGATCATATTGCCTCAGCCTCAGACCTCGCTGTTGGAGATAACTTTGTGCCCTACAGAGGACACGACTTCAGCTGGGACACTAGACCCCAATTCCAGATATGCCCCTAGGCTCTCTCTCCCAAAACACTTACAAATTGGACACTTAAGAAAGCGTTTATTGATTTATTTTTCTTTAGTATTTGGAAATCTATCATGTTTCCTGTACACAAGATCTTGGTGTTCTCTGCTCCCTGCCAATTACACACCCCTACATTACCATGCATAAAGGTGGATTTTGTAGAGGTTATTACTATTTGTGCCATTCTAAAAAATAATGCAAATGATTGCTTTTGCCAAGAGGCAAGTGTTGGTTCTCCTGCTTAATTTAGGCATGCATGTGATCCTGAGTAATTTACTAATGTTTCCATGCCACAGTTTTCTCATCTGTAAAATGGAAATATTAATGATTTCTACTTTAAAGATGGGTTGTGAGGATTAGATTAGTTAATATAGTTAAAGTGATTTCAACAAACCTGACCAGCATTCATGAGTATTCAATAAATGTGAGCTATTATTATTGAGAATTGCCAATATAAGGAAAATATAAACAGCCAAAGACATGTAAAAACAACTGCTCAATATATTTCAAGTAAGATATAAGAAAAAATAGTCAAGTTAAAAAACAGTAAGATATAATTTATGAAGGATCAGATAAAATATTTTAACTCCTATCCCAAACTGTGAAACATTTGCTTATACATAATGTTATTGAAAGTGTTACTTTTATGCATTTTTTGGTGGGAGTGTAAACTGCTTAGTTTCTATGGAATACAAGTTGGCAATATCTGTCAGCATTTAAAGTGCATATATTCTTCCACTTAGTAAACCTTCTATTATAAATTAACCTTGAAAATACAAGCATAAAATATGTCTTAAGTGGACAGAATAATGGCCTCCAAACATATAAAATATGCTCAATATCTGTGATCATTAGAGAAATGCAAATCAAAACCACAATGAGATACCTCCTAACCCCAGAGATAATGGCCTGTATCAAGAAATCCCAAAACAACAAATGCTGGCGAGGGTGTGGAGAGACAAGAACACTCTTACATTGCTGGTGGGATTGCAAATTAGTGCAACCTTTGTGGAAAAGAATTTGGAGATATCTCAAACAGCTAGAGATAGAAATGCCATTCGACCCAGCAGTAGCATTGTTTGGTATCTACCCAAAAGAGAATAAGACATTCTATTATAAAGACATCTGCACCCGAATGTTTATGGTAGCACAATTCACTATTGCAATGACATGGAAACAACCCAAGTGCCAGTCAATTCATGAATGGATAATCAAAATTTGGTATATGTTCACAATGGAATGAATATTACTCAATTCTAAGAAACGACAGCGAGCTAGCACTGCTTGTACTATTGGATTAAGCTTAAGCCCACTATCCAAAGTGAGGCAACACAAGTTCAGGAAAATGGGCTCCACAAGTTTTCGCCAACAAATTGGTACTGACTGATTAACATTATGATGCTTAAATGGTGGTAGTATTCACCAGGGATTGGGGGGGGGGTGGTTAGACCCACATCTTAAGAGATGTGGTGAGCATTGTGGAGGGGAAGGGCATACCTCTAACCCTTCTTAGAGAGACGCAAAGATATAAAGTATAACCAAAATGCAAAAAAACCAAAAAACAAAAAACTTTTAACGTTGGTGGGCAGGTGGGATGGGTGTATACTTAGATAACGAGTGCGATGCGCACCACCTGGAGGATGGATATGCTTGAAGCATTGACTCGGGGGGTGGGGGTTGCAAGGGCAATATATGTAACCTTAACTATATTTGTACCCCTATAATATGATGAAATAAAAAAAAAAATGTCTTCAGTGGAAATGCTTGTATACGCCCTTAGTTTTTCCAAGTCTTGTATACACACTTAGTTTTTTCCTTGGCAATCATGCAAAAATATTTAGTTTCTACTTGTGAGTTAAGAAATTGGGCAGACAAACATCCACCTTTTACTCTGTAACATTAGATACAATATGAATATACAGGCACATACACACATACACATATGTGTGCAATACTAATAATTATTATTATTATTTATTTCAACAAGTGTTATCTGGGCAGGAAAATTATGTTTTCTTAAATACAGTTCACTCCATTTTAAAAAATAAACTAAATAAATATTTTACTTTTCAAATACTGAAAGATTGAAGTGGTAATCATTTTAAGAGAAATTTGAAGTAGTTAAAAGTAAGTAAGAAATGTGGACAAATTCATAAATGGTGAAAAGGAATATATTTATTATGTTACTTTTCTCAGACACACACAGACACACATACACACACATGCTCAGACCTACACAAATAACCTAACCAAGGAATATATTTATGTCCCTTTTTTCTCTCTCTTTTTCACACACACAAGATCTATACACACAACCTAAATGAATAAAGCTGGGATCAATGCTATTGTTATTTCAGGTACTTCCTGGTACATACTCAGTGCTCTCTATTTATTAACTCTTTTGGTTGTTGTAGCTACTACAAAGTTCAGTGTTTGTATTGATTTTGGAATGAGGGTGGATAGGGAAAAGAACTAGATGTGTTTGTAGAAAATAAACTGGTTTTTAACAGAGAGAATCACTCCATAAAAAAATTGGCCTTTAAAATATCTTTGAATGAAAGTTAAAAGCAAGATTATAACAGATAGAAGACTTTACAAATAACATTTCTCTTACTTTTTTGTCAGAAAATGAGCTTGCCTGTGGATTCTTCAGAAAAAATACTATGGCCTGTAATCTACTATGACTGGATGCTAAATATTTTGAAAAACTACAGGATTATGAAGTCCACAGGGTAAGTTAATTGTCATAATAAATCCATATCCTCACTGTGAGATAAATACACACACACAAATATACATATATATGTATTATATATGTACATACACATGTATGTATATATATTTTTGAAGCCAACATAGGCAAACATGAAGCAGAAGTGCAAAATGGACATTTCCCAAGGAAATGAGGTGGAGAGAGAACCTTGCTCAGTTATTTTAGGAAGAAATGGACCATATGAGAAGCAGGTGTGTATGCTAATAGAATGACTCTATGTTTTAATTAAGCAGCATTTCCCTACAGAGTAATTACATATGTTGTTTACTCAACTATTTTTTAAAGGCCATTAACACTTCTGTAATGTACTAATGTATTTTCTTCCCAGGCTACAAGTTAAAATCTTTAAGAACATTTGCTTTCATTATATGTAATAGGCACTCTGCTTATTGCGAATGTTTGTTCCCTGTAAAGGCATCCAAATATTAAAACAAACATATTGATAGCCTAACTTTAAGAGTTTACTTTAAGTTTATAAAATTTGTCATAGTTATTTTGTAGGGAATTATGCCTTGGAATGTATAGAATAGAAAAAAACATTTTATATATCCTTAAATGAATAATACTCTACCAATGGAAACTTCTGTCGTTCCCATTAGTTCTCATAGTTGCTGCAGGGAAAAGCAGAGTGGGAGTGCCACTGCATGCACAGCCAGAAAAGTACCCTGTATTATAATTTGAACTAAATAGTTGTTAACTGAATTTAAACCTTCCACATGGAAACACTCAGAATAGAAGTTATTGTTTCCTTGGAAGTCTTGAGCAATTACCACAGAATTGTCTTATAGACAGAAGAAATCCTATATATTTTAAAGACTTATAAAAGACTTGACAATAGGGAAAGTATAATTGTCTTACTTGGACTATCCTAAATCCACAGAAGGTTTTGGAAAAAAGATTCTATGGTACTGTGTTTCTCATCAAAGAAAATCAGCTAATTGGATTCTCTGAAAGATAAGTTCATAAAAAGCTCCTGGTAGAAGACAATAATATTATCTTCTCAAATGTTGAACTTGGCTTCTAAAGTTTCTGTATTTTAGGACTTCTGATTTTGGTTTTCTATGCTGGGATAGTAAAATCACTTGAATTAGGCTCAATATATTCATTGCCAACACAAGAATCTTAAGGAAAGAAGAGACAATGATTTTATGACTTAATTAGGGGATTGACAAGAGAAGTAGCCTACTTTTTTATCTTTACCTATCAATTTTATAAATTATTGTCAAAATACTCATAGACATGGTTGGAAGAAAATGCTTGGCAACAAGCATTTTTGATAAAAATAATTCTGGACAAATCATGCCAGTTTTTCTAGGAAGGCACTAAGTGTGAATAACTGTTGAGTGGAAATGTCATGGTTGGTCAAATTCAAATATCTTTCTCTCAAAACATTGATTCCTGAGGCTATTAAAGTCAGAAATCCAAAGGACATAGCCTCACACCATACAAATTGATATTAATTCAATATGCATTTTAAATGCAAATGTCAACCATAACAAAAGGCATTATATCCACTTTTTCTTACACAAACTATCCCCTGAAAAATAAACACCTGGGTCCTCAGAAGTGAATTAAAAGCACAGTTTAATATAAAGAAGGTCCCCAGCATAGACAACCCAACAGGGTACATTTTAATATAAATAGGTGCAAGTGTTTCCCCTAAGCAAGTGTCTAACATTGTAGAGTCACACTTTCTTTCATGATATAATAAATTTAATAGTATTTAAATTCAGTTGTCATTTGATAAAGCAATAACATACAACTGAATTTTTGGTGGGCCTTTAAAAGTTTTCTTATAATTCATAAAAGAAATGATAGTGGCACTGGCCTCAGAGTGGAGGTTTTTTCAAGTTCTTGATATTCATTGGAAAGAGAATTTCAGAACACACCATGTAAATCAAGCAAGCAATAGCTTTTATTGAAAGCAAAAGCACACTCTCAGGGAGGAAAGCAGGCAGACTGGAAAGAGAGCAATTGTACTGGGAAAAAGTGGTTTTAGATATTTTGTAGTCTTACTAATTGAGGGGAGGAATATTTAAGGCCACGGGGTTGGCTTTTACTAAGAATTTGGGTAGTAATTCCCAGAATTGGGTTCTCTCCCATTTTCATACTTTATGTGGTTGTCTTGGAATTGTCATGGTGATTTCAAGTGTGGAGAATTTTAAAGCCACAATGTAAATGATATTGTAATTAGGGAAAGTTTATGTAGGGTGGAAGAGATAGATGACAAACTGGTAAGAAAGTCAGTTCTAGCCTGAGGTTATCAGCCCCTCTAGTTAGCTTCTGCTTAAAGGTTGTTTATTTTAACACCTACAGCTGATCTTCAAGTCCTGCATCTGGTCTCAGCCTTATCTCTTAATTTCTTACTATAACAATAAGAAGTAGATGAGCATCATGAGTAAGCATGCTTAATTTGATGTGAGAGCAGTAAACCTCCATGCAGTATAATTTTTTAAATTGATGAAAATATTCAATGTATGTAATATCACTGCACAAATAGATGATGCCAAAATTAATGAAATTAAAACAAAAGTAAAATTGAAAAAAATCTTGACAAAAGTGTACAGATTTTTTAAATAGAGCAAAAAGATATTATAGATATTCATTATCTTCTCTGGGATGTGTCTGTTTTCTATATCCTGAAATGGATTATAACCTTTAACAAAACTTTTCCGTGTATCTCCAATCCATCAAGACTCTTTTCAGAGTACTGTTTTCTAGGTGCAAAAGCATGATATGAATTAATCAATCCTTCTGGGAATCAGGACACTGTATGAAAAAAGTAACAGAGAGGACTGCAGTGTGCTAGGGGTGCATATTGGCTTGGATCTGATTTTTAGTTCAAGTAGCTTCAAAACCTAGCTCCACAGCAGGAAACCAATCCCCTATGAAAATCTTCTGGACATAAATGCAACTGAATTTAATTGGAAAAGTCTTGAATTTGGGAGTCAATCATCCAGCAAATGCCAAATTAAATGGAAAATTACTCTGGCTTACCATGAAGATAGCTTCACACCTTAGGAAACTGTTCTAAGAAACTGCTTCTTTCTGTATTAACAAACCACTCAGTGTGCCTTTAATACCATACAAGTATCACTAAAACCCCCAAAACAATATCAAAATGTAAGTTGCATGGCATGGTTATAGAAAAAATGAGATAAGTAATCATTAGACTGGCTCTAGTAATCTTAACTACATTTCTCCTAAAATAATAAGTAATAGAAATATAATGGTTCTTCCATTTTGAAATGAATCAGAAATAACCCCATAACTTTTTGTTTGCCTGTTTTGTTCTTTTATTAAAAGTTCCTTTGAGGCTCCAGACGTGTAGTCATGCATAAAGGGAGAGAAGGCCATGAAAATTCATTTCTCATTGTATTGAGTACATAGAAGTTGAGGGAAAATATGTGAATTGAATGGCCTGTAATGAGAAAATGTGTTTTCTTCATGAAAAAGAGCAACCTGAGTATTTATTTGCTCCTCATAAAGTCTTGGAATAGCATCTTCTTTCTGAAGTCCTTTTTGGCCCTGTCAACAGAATCTTTCATTCCTTTTTACCCTATTTCCATTACTGCTTCACAACATTATCAGGACATGCACAGTCGTAAATTAAAAGTATTTTATATTCCATCTAGTGGTGTAATAAGATGGGGTGGAAAATGTTCACCTTGATTGCAGGTGATAAGGCAGTGTAATGTCTGTAAAGAGTTAAAAAATACAATAAAATATACTAAAATTCAGTCTGATTTTTGTTATCACTATTAACCAGAAACTCTAAATAATTAAAGTGATACAATACTTCTTTCCTTCAGAATGTCATTTGTACCCCATTGGCACCCTCTTCCACTCCCCATACCCACAACTTTTATTCCTGACTGGAACACCATTGATTTTCTCTCCCCTTCACATAACATATATTTGAGGATAAAACGATTTTTTAATATAATTAATCTTTATATATCTGTGATAACATAGCAAACACTCAGGAAATGGTAGAATATCTTGATAAAATGATAAATAGCACCAGTAGAAGTTCTCAAAGGGGAAAAAAGCTGGGTTCTTCCTAAATGGATATGAGAAAATATTCTTTATATTAAATAAAAGAAAAACAGAACATTAAATAAAATAAATTATAGAAAGATTCTATGAAGTTATTTTTCAAGTTGTTGTGAAAGACAGTTATCAAATTATATAGCAAAGAATAAAATACACAAGTACTTAACAAGAAGACTTGAGTCTCACATCTACCCACATGCCTGACTGCAACCACCTAAGATGAATATTAAAATAATGTCTTCTCCTTCTCATTAAATTTATAAATCTCATAAGTGTGGCCATTATTGACAGAAACAAATTCAGAAACATGAGAAAATTGATTTTGAAAAATATAGATTTTGGCTTCTCATCATGGTATAAAGGAAACTTCACTCTGGAATGATATTGATGCCAAGTTTTAAAAAGTGAACCAAGCAAAATATATCTGTTTTAAAAATAAAATGGCCTTGAAAAAAATTCACAGAGAAGGCAAATAGCAGGAGTGGATAAAATTCCTTAAAAAATGAGGAAGTAAAGGATTTGATACCATCAATGTACAATACACAGAAGGAGGTATTTACCTATTTATATACAGATAAATAAATTTGGGAGGAGTCAAAAAGTGTTAGAAGATTAAATCAAGGGAGATGCTAAAGGAATATAAAATTCTTATGGAATAAAAATTATATAGATATATGCAATAAAAATATGGTATATATCAAATGGTAAAAAAGTGGTTTTGAAATTAAATAATTTAGATGTCATTTTATCTGAGAAATAATATATGGCTTGAAAAAAGTAATTGTTTGACTAATGATGAAATTGAGCTCACTGATAAGGACTAGTGCCCTGATAAGATGAAGAAGAGATACCAAATATATCTCCCTCTCTCTCTCTGATGAGGCCATGTGAGGACACAGCCAGAAGGTGGCCATTTACAAGGCAGGAAGAGAGACCTCAGCCCTGAGGTCACCTTATTTTTGGTCTTCTAGCCTCCATAACTGTGAGAAATAAATTTCTGATGTTTAACCCCGTCTGTGCTAGACTAATAAAATTAGTTATAATTTTCCACTACATATGAATTACTAGCCTAGAATATACTTAAAAATTATAACAAAATGAGAATTGAAAATTTTCATGTAGAATAAGCAATAGTTATTTGACATGTTAGTCAAAGCAAACATTATCTTTTTATTAACCCATAATCTTCATGAGGACAGAAACTTCTGTCTTCTTCTCACTACTTTATTCTAAGCTTCTAATGATAAAAAAGTTGCATTAAAAAAGAATAACCACCAATAGACATCCTGCAATGTGAAAGAGAAGCAAATATTATGGTATCAGGAAAGGGAGGAATTTCTCTGATTTCAGAGAATATATTATTTTAGCATTAATTGACACAGGGATATATATTTGGTTGTTCATACCATAACCTTAGAATGAACAAAATGATACAACTGCCACAGAAGATAACTGCTCTGGAAGTTGACAATCTTGCTGCTGAGGTTTCAAACACATTGAACACTAATATTTCAATGGATTGTGGGGAAAATACCAGAACACTAAAATGTGTGTCCTAAATGAAGAAAAGTAGTATATAGATGAGCATAGGCTACTGTTATGGAGAACATCACTGACATTTCTTGCTTGTTCCTAGGCTTAGTTTTAGGTAACTCTTCATTTTTACCATACTCTTCAGAACTTGAATCTCAAGTCTAATGCTTTAATGACTATTTTTCACATATTGGCTTAACTGTATCTAGACATGTAAGTTGTAGGTTATCAATTTGGATTATTCCCTAAATTCATTCTCCCAAAATAATCATGCAGGTTTTTGTTTTCAATTGTTTTCTTATTATTGGTAAGTAGAGGAAAATATTATGGATTTAATAAAAAATGCTAATGAAAAGGTAGTAACATTAATATTTATATCTCACTCTGTCAAAAATATATATATTTTATGTATATCATTCAGCCTGTAGAAAAAAAAAAACACTTTCTTATATGGCCCCTAATGAGACCTAATCAAACTGGTACTCTCCAAACCTTCACCATGAGTTAAGCCATTTCATCCTTGTGGCAGAGATGGTTCTTAACTGCTCCTATAATGTGGCAGGGGTCCAATTATGCATATTATACTTTTTTCCACAGCTCTATTTTTCTCTGTTCTCTTTGATATTTCTGACACATTCATTAGCCAATTTTAGGTTTATTGTATCTTTAGGTGATAATGTTTGTTGACTTATTGCTGAATCTTAGCAATGGTTATATGGCTTCTAAAGGAGTAGTTTATCTACAAAAGAAATAGTAACTAATTTAGGCTTTTTTCCTTGTAAATATCTTTTAGTAATATAAATGGTGGAGAAAATAAAGCTGTACAGGTGTTTTTGAGATTTTCGTTTGTTTTTGTTTTAATAGACATACCAGTTTGATGAGAAGTTGGTTTCAGATATAATGAAAGATGTCAATGGATCTAATAAGTAAATATTCAACTGGACACTGTACAGACTTTAGGTGCAGCCATGTGTGAAAACAGCAAGGGTGAGGATATCTATGAACAAATAGCAAGGGACATGTTGATCAAAGGATACAAAATTTCAGTTAGATAAGAGAAATAAGTTGAAGAGATCTATTGTAGAACATGGTGACTATAGTTAATATCAAGATATAGTATTCTTAAAAAATGCTAAGAAAGTAGAGAAGTATACTTACCACAAAAATGATAAGCATGTGAGACAATGCATGTGTTAATTAGCTACATTTAGTCATTGTACAATATATATATAAATATATATATACTTCAAAACCTCATGTTGTATGTGATCAATACATATAATTTTATCTATCAATTAAAATAAAATAATAAAAATATTAAGGTAGCATTTTAGTTCTGAAAAGTTATTCTCTGGCATGTTTCTAGAAGAACTCTGGGCATTTTTATTATTAATCTATATTTATATTTACTCTTAACCTTGTAAGTCCAAATATTACTTCCATTTAAATGTTATAGTGCTTGAGTAGTTTTAAAAATAGAAGATACTAAGAAAAACCATCAAGATATTTCCATTTTGAACATCTCTAAAACACATCAGTATCCATACATTTATTCAAGAGTTACTGGAAATCTGCTGTATTCACAGACTTGTACAAGGAACTTTTAGAAAATGACCTGGATCCTGAATAAATGGATTTTATGTTATTATTATTAACTAATTTAGTTTGGGACTCCATACACTGTTGGCCTACCCCAAAGTGAGAACTCAAGCTAACATTTGCTGAACAACTATTTTGTGTACAACACTTTTCCAGGTTCCATATGTGAGGTAGATGGAATTAGGTGGAATCAGCCTCATTTTATAGGTTGAAAAACCGAAGTTCACAGAAAAAGGGACTGGCCCAAGACTGTATCCGAGAGCTGGAATTTAAATCCAAGTTTTTTTCTGAGTCCATAACCCATCATCTTTTTCCATACCACAAGAGATTCACAAATAAATTGTGCTTAATTACTTTCCTAATATTTTGTATATAACATTCTTCTGATAGTCTACAAATATCCGTTTATATTCATAGGGCTGGTAATATTTAATTCTTATGTGAAGAAACCAAAATGCAGCACACGTGACTTTAATTTTCTTCAATTTATAGTCATTTTTAATTTTTAAAGACTGAAAAATAACCTTTATATTTTAGAATAATTTTCAATTCACAGAAAAATAATGAAGATAATAGAATATTTCCCGTATTTCCCATATACTCCACATGCAGTTTCTCCTATTGCTAGCATCTCACATCAGTATGGTTTATTTGTTATAATTGATGAACCAGTACTGACACATTATTATTAACTAAAGTCCATGCTTTCTTCAGACTTACTTCGTTGTTACCTAATGTTCCTTTTTTGTTCCAGGTTCCCATCCAGGATACCACATTACATTTATTAATCATGTCTCTCTAGCCTCCTCTTAGTTGTGAGTTTCTCAAACTTTCTTTGCCTTTGATGACTGTGGCAGTTTGGAGAAGTACTGCTCAAGTATTTTGTAGCATGTTCAATTGGTATTTTTCTCATGTTTTTGTTATGATTACACTAAGATGATAGTTTTTTCAGAGGAAGACTACAGAGGGGAAGTAAAATTCTCATCCAGTACTACGAAGGGAAGATGCTATTAATGTGAGTTCACTGATACTTTTATCCTTGATCACCTGGCTGAGGTAGTGTTTCAGGTTTCTTTAATGAAAGTCATCATTTTTCTCCCATTTCATACTGTACTCTTTGGAAAAGAGTCACTAAGCACAGCTCACATTTAAGGGGAGGGAGTTATGCTCCAACTCTCCAAGGGAATGCATTTTTATTTCTTTCTTCTAATTATAAAAATAATAATCACTGTTTATAGAACATTTAAAATACATAATAAAGAAACCAATTGTAAATAAAAGTTATCTATAATCTCATACATATATATGTTACATGATATCAGTGATTCCAGTGTGACAGTTGTAACACAAAAGTGATATTAACATTGAATTATTTTATACATTGTGAGAAATGTATTCTTTTTGATTCTTTTTCAAATTTAAGAGAAAATTAAGGAGAAAGTTCGGTGCCAGTCAGCTATTTGCAATTACCTAAGAGCATATTATTTTAACACAGCCGGAACAGCCGCAGGCTTTGATGTTTACAGGCAACTGTTTCTACCTGGATCAAAATGATAGTATTTTGTTCTCATCATATTTTTAGGAACATGTCTATATTTTTGTCAGTAATACTGGCCTTCAAATTGTAAAAATGAAATATGACTGTTTAAAAGAAATGTTTTAAAAGTAAAAAGTGAGCCAAGTAAAACATATGATTAAATAATAATAAGATTGTATATATAAATGGCAAAATATGAATAAAAGATATTTGAAAAATATTAATTTAACCCCAAAATAGACAACTGTATAAACTATATAAAAGGTGGCAAACTATTGAAACTATATAAACTAGGGTTCATATATGTCTTAAATACCTGTATAAATATTACTTTCTCCTCATACTTGGCTATAGAGGAAATTTCATTTAGAAATGTGTTATAAAATGTATGTGTTTCTTTGAAATATAGTGATTTGTCAAAGAAGCTGTAGCATAATATGTAGAAAGACCTACTTACACATTTGCTTATTATACAATCAGTATACCTGAAAGTTCTTCATAGTATCCAGGTATAATTTTTTTTAATTTTTAGGTCCAGAAACCATTTCTTCGTTTGTTATTTTTTTGGAAAGAAAGAAAGAGAGATAGGGGAAGGAAGGAAGGAAAGAAGGAAGGCAGGCAGGCATGATTCCTAGGAATTCTGTATGTAATGGCCTCAGAAAAATATAGTGGCACTATTACTCACAGTGTCATATCTCTTCAATATGGCTATTTGTATTGAAGTCATATAGATTTTCTTGTCCTTGTAGTTCCTTAACACTATTTATTTAATGCTACTTATATCAATACTTGAGGTGCTGCATCATCCATTGTGCCACCACAGAAAGTTGCCTTTCAATGATTTTTTCTCCGAATTTGTTACTTGGTTTGTTAATGATGCCCATAAAAGCAAATCTAACCTAGAGAATGCAGGAACTTGTGAAAGATTATTTTTAGAGTGAAAGGTCACGCTAAATACCCTCTTTGGGTTTTATTGCATAAACATAGACTGCATCTTACGACTGTGTTTTATTGTTAACATTTTAGTTCTTATTTAATCTCTGTATTTCTCAATGTGATCTCTTTGAATGGTGGCCATACAATTGCTTCCTATACATCCACCACAGCAAGGAGGATAGATGAGAAACCCATTGTCTGAGTGAGTAGGTTAGCCCCATTTTTGCAAGGACTATCTATTCTATCTCTAGTACAGCTTAAGGCAAACGGGTGAGAATCTCACATCACCTCTACGTTAATCAGAAACAAAAGAGGACATCATTAATAAGAGCTCATGCATTTGGAAGGCCCTCAGAAAAGACAGTCACCCATAAAGGCTATCCTGTAGGATGATCTGATCACATCGTTCAGAAGATGGGTGTGTGGGGGGATGACTTCCTTGGGTACCAGTGGAGGGAAGCACACAGGTGAACGAAGCCTGCTGCCACACACATGCTGTCTCTGAGGTTGCACAATGGTGGGAACAGGGACAAGCAGAGTCCATTTATTAGGCTCATTCAGGCAGCTCAAGCCCAAAGGTTGGTGATGGAACTAATAGACAAGGGTCCTGAATTTAACCTGTGTTCAGTGTATGTGTCATTCCAAATCAGGGAGAATCAGAGGAAATTTGAAAGGCAAATGTAGGAATGCTTTACCAAAAAGACAGATTTTAGAAAAATGTACACTGTGAAGTCTGCTGCAATTTATCCCCTGCCAGATCTTTAGAAGATTGCAGCATATATGTAAGACTTTTCAAATCTTTTGGATTTGGATGTGAATATAATTTGGATGCTACATAATACTGGATTCAGAACATGCAAGTGAAACTTTAATAGAATCATTTTTAAGCTATATTTTAATATTTTTATTTTTGACATTTGCATTCTAATGTATACTCTTAATAAGGTATTTATAAAAAACAGATGTTTCAGTGTTAAATCAAATTCTTGATATTATTTTATGATTTTCTAATTTTCACATTTTAAAACTTATTTATCCTTTGATTGTCAAGGAATCAGTCTCATAGCAACAGTCTCCTAGTCAGGTCATCACTTCTCACTACTTTTGAAGATTATTACTTTCTATTGAGAAATAATTATTTAATCTATTAGAATTAGCCTATTCTATTGAGGAATCAAATAGTTGGAGGATGACATAAGGCTCATATATACTTATATACATATGTTCTGTATTTGTGTACATATGTTCACATACACACATAATCATAGTGATTTTTATTAGAGCCATTATAATATAGTACAAGAAAGTCCTGAGTTTCAAATCTCACATACAGTAGCTGGGCAAAATATTTAACTTGACTAGGTCTTATTTTATTTCTTTGTAATTTTTTGCATACTTAAAAGATGTTCAGGATTCAAAAGGATACATTTTTCAAGTGATGCATTTTTTAAAAATACTATTTTTCTTTCTCTTCCAGTACTATCTCATTTTCAAAGCCTGTCATTTCACCTTATTTTTGTTTTTCCATTTCCCTACTCACATATGGAGCTAGATCTGTTCCCTGCCCATTCCCCCAGTTGAATTTGCTTCCATCACTTACCCCTTTTCTCATCTATGGGGTCAAACACTCTATTTAATCACATCTTTTAATATAGACTCATGCCACAGACTGGGAGAATATATTTGCAAAAGTCACATCTGATAAAGTGCTGTTACAAAAAATAAGTAAAGAACTCTTAAATTTTAACGACAAGAAAACTAAGAACCCCTCTAAAAATGGGCAAAATACCTGAACAGACACTTTGCCAAAGAAGACATACAAATGCAAATAAGCATATAAAAAATGCTCAACATCATATGGCATTAGAGAATTGCAATTTAAAACAACAAAGAAATACCTCTGAATATTAGAATTTCCAAAAGTCAGAACACTGACAATACCACATGCTGGTGAGAATGTGCAGCAACAGGAACTCTTTTTCACTGCTGATAAGAATGATAAAAATGGCACAGCCACTTTGGAAGATAAAATGGCAAAATGGCACAGCCACTTTGGCAATTTCTCACAAAACTAAACATCCTCTTACCATAGGGCCCTACTATCATGCTCCTTAGTGTTTACTCAAATGCACTGAAAACTTTGTCTATGCAAAATTGTACACACTTGTGTTTATGGCAGCTTTATTCATGATTTTCCATACTTGGAAGTAACCAAGATGTCCCTAAGTAGGTAAATGGATAAGCTATGGTACAATCAGACAAAAAATATTATTCAGCACTCAAAAGAAATGAGCTATGAAGCCATAAGTAGGTATTGTATGATGCAACTATTTGGCATTTTGGATAAAGCAAAACTATAAAGTCAATTAACAAAGATTAGCAGTTCCTGGGAGTGAATAGGGAGAGAAGGATAAACAAGCAAAAAACAGATAATTTTTAGTGTAGTGAAACTATTCTGTATGATACTACAATTGAATAAGTATGTCACTACATATTTGTCAAAAAAATAGAATGTATGACACCAAGAGAGAACCTTAATGAAATCTATGGACTTTGAGTGACAATGATGTGTCAATATAGGTTCATGTATTATAACAAATGTACCACTGTGGTGGGGTATGTTGATAGTGGGGAATGTTATGGATGTGAAGGGGCAATGGGTATATGGAAATCTTTGTACTTACTGTTCATTCAATTTTGCTGTGAACTTAAAACAGCTCTCCAAAATAGTCTTTTATAAAAAACCTGGTTCCATGTTATACTTCATTTTAATTTGTTTAAGTTATTTTATTATATTGCAATCTCTTTGTTGGAACTCTGTGTGATTTTCTAATATTTAAAAGAGAATCACAAGAAATACTTATTTTTGTGATAATCTATATTACTAAAGGTTTTTGATGCCAAGAAATCAGATAAGACAGATGATATTTCATAGTACATTCCCTTGTTCTTGTACTTCTTCAATTCTAAACTTAGATACAGGAAGGCAGGTAACTACTTTACACTACCCTAGCTTTAATCTAATTTGTGAGAGGTGATGAATGGATGCTGAAATTTAGTGACACCTCTAATCTTGCCAATAAATGAAATAGTGACAGGTTTTAGGAGTAGAAACCATTGATTTCTATTTTGCATGGTGCATTTGCCAGCACACGGAGTTCACATTTATTCTCTTCAGGGAGATTTTTCTATGTGTTGATAAACAAACTTTAAAAAGTAATAGAATTTCATCCCATTAGAACACTGCAGGCACACACAGACTGATAGAATTTTGTATATTTATAATTCAGGAGTTACAATATGGAGACTTTCTTATGAATAGACGTAGTCATTTATCAAATTAGTGATGGCCAAATATGAAAAAAATACCATTACATAAACTCTTGACTATTTGTTATGTTGGAAAAAGCATTAAATCCATAGTCAAATATTTCAGTTTAAGGCTTGATCCTCCCAATTACTTGTTCTGTAAATTTGGGCAAATCACGGAATTGGGTAAGTTTAGAAATTTATTGGAAATATCATGAGCTTTGCAGTTTGACGAATAGAAACTGTACCCCTTACTAGCTGGAAAACTTTTTGGTCAAAGTAGTCAATGTCTTTGAGATTCAGAGTCTTTCCCTAATAAACAGGTATAATAATTCATGTCCTGCACATGGTCAGATTAATACAATTTATGTATATTTTGTAGCACATGAGGATCTTGCAAATGAAAGTTTCTATTATAAATGTAAACATTTATGTGTTCTTCATAATATATACATATATTTGTCTATATATACATTTATATTCATTAATGCATATATACAAGTATGTGTATATATACACATATACATGTATGTGTCTCAATAAATTATAATCTTAAATCCTAAAACAACTCATCTGGAAAATTTTGTTTTCTTTATTTTGTAAGAGAAAAGGAGGTTCGGAAGTATTAAATGACTTACCTAAGACTGCACCACTAAGTGCTAAACTTTAGATTCAAACCCTATCCAACTTACCCAAGAACAGGGGGAGGGAACCTGCAGCCTTAAGACCACATGTGACCTTCTAGATCTTTAACTGTGGCCTTTTGACTGAATCCAAATTTTACAGAAAAATGTTTTTATTTTTATAACACTGTTTTTCAATCTTTTATGTTATTTTACTTTTACAAGGAATGTACTCAAAATAGCAAAGAATAAAATAACTTTCAATGAAATATTCCTCTCAGATTGACTAGCACAATTAGAACATTAGTAAGCCATAAGCGCTAAATTGATGGCTGCTACACTCGTGGTTTAGTTCTGACCTCCCCTTCCTGACTGGTGCCACTACTGCATGAGGCTGGTTGGTGACAGTTTATGGGGGTCGAGTATGCCAGTGTGTTATCAGCTTTTGACAGTGGTGCTCTATGTTTCTGTTTAAAGTAGAATTTGTGAATAGTTGCACAGTTTGAGAGTATTTTTTAATTCTGTCTGCTTAACAGCCCATCATGTCTAAGAAGACCAAGAGAACTCTGAAAGAAGAAAACAGATTTTTTAATGAGGATTGGGAATTGCAATATTATCTTGTTTCTGCTAAAGATAAGGTGATTTTCTTGCTTTGTGATACTGCAATATCAACATTAAGGAAATTCAATGCTCATCTGCATTGTAACATTCATAAAGGAGAGGGACGAAAAGTTGTATTGCAGAAATTAAAAGATGTAAAGCAAATACAAAGCAAAAGCTAAAACAAAACATTTATTTCAATCAGCAGTAAGACCTGGAAATAATGCCACTGAAGCAACTTATAAAGTAGCTTATATACTCTGGAAAAAATGGAAGCCAGTCAGTGATGTAGAAATTGTGAAAGAATGCATTATTCAAGTTGTAGGATGCTTAGACCCTGATAATGTTTCCAAGTACAAACAACTACCTCTTTCAAGAAAAACCATAACTGATTGGCAACATTAAGTAGCCTTCAACTTAACAGAACAACTTCATGCAATGCCACAAAAGGAAAATATATATTATTCAATCACTTTGGATGAATCAACTGATATTACTGACTCAGAGCAGGTTTTATACTACATTCAGGTAATAACAGATAATTTTCCTTGATATGAAGAGTTACTCACTTAGGGCACTCTTGTGAATAGAACATAGGAAATAGATATCTTCAACAACTTTTAAGTTAAATGTTGTGAAGTTGGACTGAATTTGGTAAATTTAGTGAGTGTACAGACAGTGCACCTACCATGACAGGAAAATATGAAGGGTTGGTTTATTGCACAAATGAAAATGTATTAACAGATCCAGATGCTTTCATTTCTTTTCATTGTATTTTGCATCAGCAAAATCTCTGTACTAAAGCTACTATTTTAAGTGACACTTTACAACAAGTTATTGTTAACTATGTTTATGCAAATTAAACATGGCATCATCAGTTTCATAACATGTTAAAGTTGAACGATGAGGTATTATTCAGTATGGATTTGCCATATCATTCTAAAGTGCATTGGCTATCACAGGAACAGGTGTTAGTCAAAATTTTATCTTTGTGAGATCAGATAGCTATTTTTTTTTTCTTTTTGAGACAGAGTCTTGCTCTGTCACCCTGGCTAGAGTGCAGTGGCATCATCATAGCTCCCTGCAACCTCAAACTCCTGGAATCAAGGAATCCTACTGTCTCAGCCTCCTGAGACAAGAGATGTAGCTGGGACCAGAGGTGTGCACCTGGCTAATTTTTCTCTATTTAGTAGAGATGGGGTCTTGCTCTTGCTCAGGCCTGTCTTGAATTCCCAACCTCAGGTGATGCTGCTGTCACAGCCTCCCAGAATACTTGGATTACAGGCATGAGCCAGATAGTTTTTTGAAGAACAGAATTAGCAACATGAATTATTAAAAGAAGATTTCTATAGGAATGCAGCATTTCTATGTGATATCATGTCAAATCAAAATGACATGAATATTTCTTTTTAAGGTAAAATTAAGTTGATATATGATATATGGCAAAAAATCCAAACATTTTGAAAAAAGCTATTTTTTTCAAAACATTTCTTCTTCAAAAGAAAATTTAAGATGAACATTTTCTCCAGTTAGCAAAGGTTACTGATGAGCCAGATGACATATGCAAATCATTTGAAAAATATGCAGCTGTTATAGACCTATTAATTGGAGAATACAATGAAAGGTTCACTGACTTGGAGAATCATGACATCAAACTCAAATTAGAATTTCAGCCTCACCTAATTTATGTGGCAACATGCCTGAAAAATGTTTTCTTGCTTTCTAACCACTTACTGCTGAGAATCTACATTCTCTTATGTAACCCAAATAAAAATGGCCCCTAAGGTCACAAGTGACTGATACTTATCTAAAGGATCAAGTGAAACTGGACATCCATGATGCAACCAAATATTCAAATGCCTTCCAACAAAAAGCAGGCATAACAGTCATTAAAAGGTTAATTTTAAAAGTAACAAATGCTTTTTATTTTTTGAAATTATTAAGTTCATAGTAGTTAGATTTTTACAAAATAATACACATTTTTAACTATATCTACTTGATGTGTTTTGAATGCGGTATTATTTGATTACAGCTAAGTTAATGTGTCCTTCCAACTTGAAAAGGTTCCCCACCCCTGCCCAAGAACCAGAGCTTCTTGCTTTATCCTGCACTTCCTTCTACTATCCCCATAATCTGGTCATCTCTACATGGGAACTTAAACAATAAGTCAGAGCTTTGCCTAAATCGACTTCAGTTGGGAAAGTGTTGACAAGTGACTTAAAGTGAACTGAATGTCTGCAAATGACCTTGAGAACACTGAAAGTATTAATTTTGAGGTTACAAAAAAAGATTAGTGAGTGAATTCACAAATCTAGAATATATATATATAAACACATTGATTATGTATCCCTCTTTATAGTTATACCTTTACCTATACTTATATCTACATTGATATATACAATTGATCCTCATTATTTATATAGTTTTTTGTCTATACTTCAATAGTGTGGTACCTACTAGCCACCACTCTAGAATCTGTTCTCGTATTTGAAACATGTAGAAAAAATCACACTAAGACAAAAAAGTCAAATTAAGTTAATATAGGTATTAGAGCCTGACCTTATGTGAGACATTATTAATTTTATCACTACTTGATGACATAGACATATAGCATGTAGTATATTCTTTAGTTTTTAATATATAAAACTAAAATATTTGTTTAAGGCTTCATTGATAAGAAGTTAGATGAACTAGAATATCTTTAAGGGTGAATTTAAGCCTCCTTCCATCTCTTTTTCTAAATTTCCTCATTTAACAAACATTGGATCAGATTAAAGGGCAAAAGGATTTACAACTAAAAAGAAGTAATGTTCTGCAAATTTGGGGACCCAAATGAGGTCAAGATTGTCAAGGATAAGAAATTCAGAGACTGAAAGATCCGCATGTATGGATCCAGTGTGCCCTTTTTTCTCTACCAATTCAGCCAAGAAAATAAACTGCAGTGCTTTATCACCAGATATCTAATATATCATGAAAATGCTCATAAACAAACAAAAATGCAACAAAGAAAACAGCCTCCTAAGCAGACAAATATTTGCATCTGAGATCTATTTCTGACTTAAGAGGTCCTTAGACTTATTCCTGGGACAGCAGCCTCTGGGAATTAGAAAAGACATACTTTCATTTACTTTTTCTTTCTTTTATTTTCTTGGCAATTTTCTCACCTTTAATTATGTAGTTTCTAGAACTGCAGTGGCAAGATTCACGATCCTGGGTGTTGAATACTTGCAGTTGAGATAAACAGTTTGTGTTCATTCAAGTTTATAACACATGCTCCATCGAGGAGGGTGGGTTAAGAGTCTAGTGGCATCCAGCTCACTAGAATGCCCTTTTAACATTTGGGGCTAAACCCTAGAATAATTACAAAGGAGTGCCTTCTCCCTTTCTACCACACCCCATCATTGATCTGCATATATATTTTTCTCAAGATCTTCATGGGAAGAAATGCTTGAACAGGGATATCATTTGGTTGTTCAGGGATCTGCTGACTACCATGCCATTTCTAAGTGACATTTATGTGTATATCTACATTAAAATCATATTCTAACATTCACATTGAGCCTGTGTCTGCTTGGTTCCTAATCTTATGTTATTTTCTCTATAATTCTCTATCTTCAGATTTACTGGCCATCTTTTGGTATCTTGTATTAGTAGTCTTCACTCTCTTCATATTGACATAATGATACGTCAATTCACATAATGATATTAATGTAAGTCTTTCATGTTTTAATTATCTTCTTTTCTATGGTCAAAATGTATACTGGCACAAGTGGCTTTCAGCCTAATGTCAATAGAATTATTTAAACACAGCACATGAGATTCATGGATCTAACTACTCTCTAAAGTTTTGTAAAATTTGTATGTTTATGTGCATTTTAAATTATTTTGGAAGATAATTCAAAGATTTTATAATATTATTAAAAATTATCATGCTTTCTCTGAAATATTTTAAATACCACTGTTTTATAAAAAATACAGTAATGAGGGCCAAGTGCAGTGGCTCACGCTTGTAATCCTAGCACTCTGGGAGGCTGAGGTGGGATGATCACTTGAGATCAGGAGTTCGAGACCAGCCTGAGCAAGAGCTAGACCCGTCTCTGCTAAAAATAGAAAAATTAGCTGGGCATGGTGGTATATGCTTGTAGTCCCAGCTACTCAGGAGGCTGAGGCAAGAGGATCACTTGAGCCTAGGAGTTTGAGTTTGCTGTGAGCTAGGCTGAATCCATGGCACTCCAGCCTGGGCAACAGAGTGAAACTCTGTCTCAAAAAAAAATAAAAAATACAGTAATGAGGAATATAATAATAATAAAACTGTACTATAACAAAACAATAATCTCTACCATTTATTGAGTTCTTAATATATTTTAAGTTATGCTGGGGGCTTTCAATACATAAACTTAATTTTTGTAATAAACTAGTTAGTGCTTTAAAGATTAAGAAATTGCACATACAGTAGTAACATTTATCAGGTGCCAGGCAGATGGGAGGGGGGAGGAAGGGATACGTACATTCACACCTAATGGGTGCAGTGCACACCATGTGGGGGTTGGACACACTTGAAGCTCTGACTTGGGTAGGGCAAAGGCGATATATGTAATCTAAACATGTGTACCCCCATAATATGCTGAAATAAAACAAATAAAGAAAGAAAGAAAAAAAAAAGAAATTCATTCTCAGAAAGGTTAAGTATCTTTCTTAAAGTCTCTTGCTGATTAGTGACAGTGACAAGATTACACAAAGTTGTACCTGCCTATAGTACCTATTTCCTCAGCACACCATACTAACCTCATTCATGCATTGACTAAATGACTCGTTCAATTTGATGTGTTCTCTCTTCCAGAACAGGTGACAGTTAATGTATATTTGCTGAGGAAAAAGAGTTTTATTCAGCTCATCAGTGAGTGAGCAGTGATTATCTTCAGTTTTATCACTCTCCTTTAAGGTGACTCAAACTAAATAGCAAAAGTACATACACCCAAGTGTCAACATGATTCCAAATTAAATTATTATAATTGCATGTCTGTATCAAAATATCACATGTAGCCTATGTACAACTATTGTGTATTTGTAATAATCGAAATTATAAAATTTAAAAATGAACTAAATTTTTGTAATCTACTTATAATTAGAAACTATATATATCATTTTTTTTAAAAGAAAGCTTTTATGGGAAGTCATATGAATGTATGTCTAAAATAGGTGAAAGTTATAAAAATTTATGCAAGGACTGGTCTTGGTCATCTATTCCATATTGGTTACTTTAAGGGTTCATTGAATTATTTCAGAACTACAATCTATTCCAGGATTGACCACTTGTTGCATTACTTTGTGTATAACATGAAAAGATTTTTAACATTCGTTTTTCTCAATCACAACGAATAAAATTGTTTGACCAGGTGATCACTTCTTTTCCATTCCTTTCCAATCCAAAATGAGTTGTCTCAATTTTTGCACGTCCCCTCTCTGTCTCTGTCTCTGTCTCTTGTTCTGTCTCTGTCTTCTTGCAGGTTAAATGTATTGGCAGGACATTAACTGTCTGATTTTATCATATTCTACATCTCTCTCTCTCTCTCTCTCCCTCTCCTTCTCTCTCATGTGCATGTGATCAAATTATTACTTATGCAGCAACAACATTGTCAAATTAACTTTTAGTCTTTGAAAAACTGACTAGAAGCTTATATTAAACATGTACCACCTTTCTCTTAAGCTATCTATGCCTGAATATATATGCCAACTGAAATCAGCACCAAGCACTTTGGAGAAGCGTTTGACAAAGCGCTTTGACTATTTAGCTTGATAAATGCCTTCTGTGGTAAATACTTGCTGCCCTTCACAATTTTTCCCTCTAGGATAAAACCTATAAAATAATAGACTAATTAAATTATTGAGAGCTTTAATTTGATTTCATGGATGAATTGTGAGGTATGGTATACAATCTTTTTACATTAAAAAAAGGGAAAACTAACAAAATAACTCTATTGGAACTCTAGAAAGGTGAAAGAATGCAGTGTATAATTTGGGTCACTTTATCCAGCAATGCTTCAAGGATGAATTAAGATGCAACACAGTTTTATTTTAAGGTCTTACATTTGGAAAAAAATACTTCAACAATTAATCAAAATTAATTTAAAATTGAAAAATTACTAATAGGTATGCAAATATCACAAATTATCTATGAGACTGTGAGATTTCCCAAATTATAGTGTTGAGTTCAGCAGTTATTTAGAAGCCTAAAATGAATTTAATGAAAAACAAGCAGCTTTTGAAATTCACATGCTGTGGTGCATGTCAGCATGCATATACGCTTATGTGTACACACATACGATTTCTTAAATGTTTCTATTTGCTATAAAAGTTCATTAGGCCATATACATTTATCATGTCGTTTTGTGCACATTGCCATGCTAAACATTGTAGGGGATACTTCCATGGCCACGTTCTGAAGAAAGGCGATAATCATTGTATTGATTAAAGAGCTAATCATCATTAATATGATTGAGAAGTAGGAAAAAAAATGATAAAGCAGAGTTAATTACTTGGTAAGAAATAAAGCAAACACACCAGCAAATAACAGTAAATTTCCTTCCTAGCGAGCATGTACTGAGGACCTCTTGTCAGACCTTGTGCAGGCAGAAATCATTTGACTATGGTGACAAAAGCTGAAGCACTATTCATCTGCAGCAGTGGCAGAGGAATGTCAAGTTCTGCAATTATTCTGGAAAATTCAAAAAGCATCAGTTCTATCTGTCTGTGCTAAGATGTAATTTATGACATCCATTACATGTAATACTTTGCATCAGTAGTACAAAGAGTGAGATTACTCAGTCAAGGCTGTAAATAGTGAAGACATGACATCAAGTGCGTTGGGGAATAGAGTTTGTCATTGAAGGTGAGGGTCAGGAGAGGATCTGGGCAAGGGCAAATAGATTAGAAAAGAAAGCATGAACATCAAGATAAATGAAGTGTCTTTTACAAGAAATTCTAATCTACTAGAGACTTCGCTGTTAATGTATCATATATATCAAATGCAAAGAAAATAAAATTAGCAGGAGAAATGATATTGAAATAGTCATAGACAAATTTCTAGCTGTGCTTTATCACTCACTTTTTATTGGTGAGGATTAATATTATGTACAGTGTTATTGATGAAATCACCTCATGGATAATCAGAAATAATAAACTAAATCTAAAATAGTTAATATATTATCTGAGTTTTATGGAGGTCACGTTTAGATCAATTTAACTTAGTGTGGAGATCATCCAAAGATAATTTATTCCTCTGATATTTGGGTAAATTAATGACTCCTATGATTTATATTTCCTAAAAATAGATATACCACTACATGGATATATAGGCTCAAAACTTGCAATCTTCATTTAGAAATTTAGCTAGAGCGCAGAACACTATCATGCAATTTTTTTTTCAAAAAAAAGAGAGTTAAGCCTTGGCTGTGCTTGACAAAAATCTCAGTCATCCATGCAAATAAATAAAAACATAGTTAATTTATTTTATCTTATAAAATTTTTGTATATTTTAATTGTATAAATATATATGCAAAATATATCAGTGTAATTTTAAAGTATTTATGGCTAGTCAAGGCTAATGTTTTACAAGTAACATCTTCCATAAAGATGTTTTTCATTGTCTATTTTTTCAGAGTTTGTTAGATGATTGAGTAGATATAGATATTCAGATGGAATATTGAAATTAATTCTTCATTGTAAAACTCTAGTTCAAATTGCAGACTATTTTCTTATTAAAATATCATTAAATAATTAATACACACTGTATGGTTTTATGCTGTGCATGTTTTTAACCTAAACATCATGTGATTATGTTAAAAAGAGATTCTACTTCACATGGTTGTTGTGGTCTAAAAAACAATTAAACTTTCATGTTATACAGAAGAGAAAATAGTAGCATGGGGCACTTTAGTTTACATTGGTGCTTTCTACTTGTTTAAGGTGTTGGAGCTGTCAATTTCTAGCTTTGTTAATTTCCAAATGATCATTACTCTTTGGAACCCAGATACCATTCCCCAGGCTTGAAATTCACTGACAGAAGCTTTAATGGACTCTAAGACTGTCCCATGGACTAGAGATATGTAACTCATAAGTTAATGTACTGTGGTGGGTTATGCAAAGACTATTCTGTAAGTAAAAGCTAAAATAAGTGTTTGATAATATTTGTACATGGAACAAATTGGTATGAATATGAATGCCATTCTCATGTGTCATAGTCCTTAGTGTTTATAGAAAAATAATTTAGATACTATTAAATTCATCAATACAATTTCCACACAGTAATAAAACTTAATGAAAATAAAACAGTTGAATTTGTGTTTACATGTATGTGTTCAGTATAATCATGTGCAGCTCTTATAACACTAACATAAAGCGTAGCAAGAAGTGTCCTTTTACAGTTAAGAATGAAGGATCTAGACTTAATAATGTAGGATACAGGGTCTGAATACTGGATTTAACTCCTGACTCAACCAACACACAAATCATGTGTATTTGATCAATTTGTAGAAACTGTAAATCTGCTTACCTAAAAAATAAATGTGTTAGGTATTACTACTCTTTATTCTGAAACTCTTATCTCTAAAATAAGTATAAAAATGTGCCCAGATCTCATCTGTAAGATGGTATATCATCATTGTTTTAGTGTTGTGATGAGGAAAAAGTAAATTATTATAAGTGGAAGGTCTTTAAATTATGTAATCACTTTGCAATTTTTTTTCTAGCCCAAAAGTGGAAAATCAAATTGACTGGCCTCAGGGGTGCCATTAGTGGCCTTGAGTCAAGGAAAGTTAATTGACCCATTTGGGAATTTAAACCCATTTTCTGGCTTCATTAGCACAACTCTTTTGACAGCTAAGTTAACTGGTTGCAGACCTAAGCTGCCAAAAACAGAGCTGCTATGTACCTTAGCAATAAACTGACATATATTGAAAACCATTTCAGTAAGAAGCAGTTTTAAAGTATTCTACTTCCACCTTACCTGTCTCATTAAGCTGAAATCTATAGTGAAGTGATTATTTCCAAAGTCACCTAGTGAACAACAAGGTCTTGTAGTTTTTACGGCTCATGTACATAGTTTTAAATAGTTATTAATGATATATTTTTAGAAAACAGCAATACATCCATCAAGGCTCAAGTCTTTTTTCAAGGAAAGAGTTAAAAAACACTGACTGAAAAATTTCCAAGCTGAAAGAAAGACGTTTTTCCCATCTCCTTAAAATTTAAAATTGGATGAACAGAAATAAATTTAATTTCCCAACAGTTCATTCCAGTTATGGAGCTCTGTCATATTGCATTTTTGCATAAAGGAGATATTTTACATTCTATAAATATTGTATAAAAATAAAATTACTAAATTATCATTATAAAACTAGTGATTACCACAATATATATTCAAAAAAGGGAAGAACTTTTTTACTTTTAATTAAGATTTTGGTGTCATATGTTTACTTTTCTTATCATTCAGATTTTTTTTTTCAGATTTGTTTTTAAAGTTGGCATTGAGGAGGACAGTCAACCCTGATTTCATTTCTTAAATCAATGATTCTAAATGGAAACAAATGATGGTGAAATTAAATAGAAGAAATATGACATTATAAGTATTAAACAGTATGTGCTAATTTCCATCAAAAAAATCTTAGAATGTTATAAAAAAATGAAATTAGGTATCCAGAGACAGAAAGCAAGCCCTGATGTAGTGTTTGTTTTAGAAACTTCTGCCAAATACTACTAGCCCAGAGTTTAAACTTTCATGGGGCTTGCATAAGAGATAATCTAAGGAATCTACTGTGGAAGGGTGAAGCAGAGACAGCCTAAACAAACCTGGGTTTCCTAAAAGACAATGTCTTCAGTGGACAAACTAAGCATGCAAAGAAGATACATTCCATAAAGGGAGACAAAGTAAGAATCTTAATAATTCCTAACCACAAGCTGAGTAACTCACAGTATTAGAACTGGCATTTATAACATTTGTGTCCACCTATGAATGCACAGGCAAAAGTAAAAATAAAGTTTGTCCTAGACTTGCAAAGTTATGAGAGACCTATCAAAAGCAACTATAAATGATTTCTAGAGAAATGAAGATTAAAATTTCTATAAATTCCTACAGATAAAGTGCACATATCATGGACTCATCATTACAGAGCATAAAAATACATAAAGAAATAATACATTGTGAATGGTGGTTATAAGAAGCAACAAACTGCAAAATTGACCTGCAGATATTAGAATTAACAGAACTGGAATAAAAATATATTAATAAATGTTGATATATAAAATAGTATAAAAATACTACATATGAAATGTAGTAGTCAAATGTTTAGGAAAATTCATAAAAGATAAGAAAATGTCTTCCAGAAATTAAAAAAACATATATATATACACACACATACACACACTCAATATTTAAAATTATAACTCAATCCAGAATTAAAGAGTAGACTATGTTCCACAAAATATAGAATTATCATCCTTTTGAATAGATAAAGTATACAGAACATAGTGTAGAGAGACAACGTGATAGTAAAGTGAATGTGTGGTTCAGGCATGATTGATGGAGCGAGCAAGACCTATCAGATTATTAATTGGAATTAGAATAGGTGGTAATAGTGAGAAGGGAGAGAGGGAAATACATCAGTGCCTTTTCCTCTTTGCAACCTTCTCTTCTTGCACCTTCCTCAGATTTTCCTTCAACTTATGAAACACTCATCACTAAAGCAAATAGGTGGCACAAACAAGGTAGGCATCTAAAGCTGACTGAAATTATAAAGAATGTCCACATTGAAGGTGTGAGGAGGGTACAATCCAACATTCTGGAGCTTGAGTAATATGAGGAGAGTATTCACATGGGGGATGGTAATATAGAGAAGTATTTATTAAATATATATATATACTTATTAAATACACATATAGAGGAATATTTATTAAATACATATAAAAGGAGTATTTATTAAATACATATATAGAAGAGTATTTACTAAACACATATACATATAGACATGTACAAATATATTAAATACATACATACATTTATTACATACATATATGCATGTGCACATATGTACATTAAATACACATATATTTAATACATGTACATAAATACATACACATACATACATACATGAATTATAGAGCCAGTTTCTTACTTTTAGAAAAGGTAGTTACAAATAGGGAAACAGAGAACACTAAAATGAACCCTATGGTGCTTGATGGGATTTAGATATATCTATGTGCATTCAAGACTTTTTATGATAGATGATAGATGGATTAGATATCCTGTGATATGATCATTTGCCAACTAGGCACCATTTCTAGAAAGGATAAGCATATTAAATGATAAACAAGTAGGTAAATTTGAAAAAACATTGTTTAAAAAACTAACTTTTGTGATTCAATTAATATAGCAAGAATATAATGGCAAAAATTGCAAAACTGACAGGAAGTCAAGATTAGTTTTAAATATATGTAATATCTTTAAAATGTTTTTCTGAAACAGGAAATTCCTATAAATCATACTTTAAAATTCCATCACCAAATAGGTTTTTTTCTTTTCTTATCTGATAACTTTTAGAATCTGTTTTATGCCAGGTACTTTGTTTTCCTTTGCTAATGAAGAAATTGATAAACATTGTCCCTCATTTTAACTGTGCATATTGAGATAGGGGAAAATAATGTTACAATTCCTTAGTTAAATTTTACCTTCTACTAATTACTTTATTGCACACATATTTTTTTTAATTCTCATTACTTGCAACAGTGGTTTCTAAGCTATTCCATTTATTTTTTAATGTCAAGGTAATTTACTTGTCTTTTGTCATAATATTAACTTTCTTAAAGCATTGCAAAAGTTATACTTATTATTAAAAGTAAAATAAATACAAAGTTTATATTGAAGAGTTTTTTTTAGATAGTTTATATCATTGCAGGGTCTATATTGTACAAATTATAGAATTCTTAAAATATTTTGGTGGTGAAATTCATAATTTAAAAACAAAAACAAACAGCATTTACAGAAATTATTTGTAGTTACAGAAATTTATAACAAAGTAAACAGATTTCATAAACTCTGAATATTGTTTTCTGTTAAAAATACTATTTACATGTCTGGGGAAGAAGGAGGGTATGATGTCTCAAGGGAAGGATTGCAAAGTAAATTTCATCTATTTTAAATCAGTTAAGCAACTTCGAAATTCTAAGCAATCATATAAGTTTTATATAGAACTTCAAATACAATAAGAACTCATTGAGTAAACTATATAGTGGTTGCAAATTAAGCAACTTTAACACCATGTTTAATTATCCAGGGTATTATGTAGAGATATTAAAGCACACATACACTGTCCAAATAGCACCCTAGTGATCCCAAATGCTCAATGTGGGATTTCCTTAAGGACAAAGATTGTGCACTTGCTTTCAGTTAAGTAATTAATACTTAATTTTAGTTTTACTAAAATTGTCTAATGCAAAAAGAAGTTTGTATTTTAAACTACATCACATGAACACCTACAACTGGGAAACTATTACAGAAAGTAAATGTCTTTTAATCATTAAAGATATAAAGTAAAACTATGAATCAGCAATTTTTTCTATGTATAAAAAATAATTCAGCATTATTGCAAAAGAAGTAAAAATATTCAAAACACTAAAGAAAATTTTGAATTATTTGTTAGTGAAAGATGATAAATTATTCTTATCCAAAAATGCATATCAAAATATAATTTGATATTGTTGAACAGTAAGTAGTAGTCAATTATTAGCCTGAAAAAAAAGAAAGTTTCCAACAATTCAAGTCTCATGATACTTAAATGGGCTTTCTTATGAGAAAGTGTTTCATCTCCTAGAAGGCAAAGAAAGAACAAGTAATCTCCCTTCAGAGAAATAAAAAAGAAGAGAATTATACATGTTATTGTTGACATTTTGTTGGTCAAGAAAAGGAGAACATATGAGTTTACTGATAGGTATATTCTTATCTCAGAGAAAGTATAATCACACAAAATATAGAATACATTTTTAAATAGTCTTTTATTCCTGTTTGTTTTTTCATAGATTCAGAAATAATTAGTTTGGTTGCCACTAAGGCATTTTAGGTTGATGTTTCAAAACCATGCATTTTAAAAACAACTGCACGATAGTGTTATCAAACATATTACAGTCTGCTAATTATCCCCCAAATCCCTTTTCCCACTCCACTTTTGAGGAACTGATCAAACAATGAGAAGCCACCTTTCCTACCCTCCACCCAGCCAGCAGTGGTCTTCTGACTAAGGTCTGTTCAGCAACTCTGAGTGAAGGGTGTACACAACTTCTGGATCACATCCTAACAAGCACTGGCTTGCTCTCCACCTGCTCTGTTCCTGTCCCACAGGCCAGACAGCAGAAATTGTGGGTACAAATCAACTACAACAATACAGGCAAGGAATATTTGGAGATAGCAGATAAGAAAAGGAATTCTGAGTTTTATGAATCACTGCATTTTGGGGTCTCTTCATTACAACAGCTTTATCTGTAACCTAACTCAGTGACTTTGAATGTAGGTAAAGTAGGTATTTAAAGACTGTGCATAGATAGATTTAAGGAAATTAATTTTCAGCCTTTTAACTTTTATATATACTGTTTTAAAAACAAACAAACAAAAACTCTTTGCCTAAGAACATGTCTCAGTTACCTATAGACCTTCTCCAACTTCAAAAAAGGAAGGCATATTCCTTCAGCACCCCCAATCTTAATGCAGTATGATGCTTAGGCTATGGAAAGCCCCATGGTATAAAAGTGAGGAGCTTTCTTTAATGATTGATCAAGAATCCATAAACCCACAGGACTTCCTCTATTCATCATCATAACCATATTTAAGTAGTGTGAGTCAATGAACAAATGGAGAAATCTTGAGTCAAAGTCAGGCAGTTGGCTCTAGTGTTTATTCTCTTAATCATAGTACAAGGATCCAAAAAGGCAAGTCCGAAGACAAAGCAAACACACACAGAGCTCTGCTCACTGAAACTCTCTTTCTGAGCCATATCAACAATAAGGTGTGAAGCCTGATTTAAATGAGGGGAGAAGAATATTGAGGAAGTCTCCTTAGAGTATAAGATTTAAATAAAAATAACAACTCCAAACAAAAATTTATGGAACATTTACCATATACAAGGCACTGCACTAAGCTATTTACAAAGACATACAACAATTCCGTGAGAGGAATATTATAATCCATATTTCACAGATGACTGAGGCACAGAAAAATGAAGCAATTACTTTAAAGGTAACATAAGAGGTAGATGGCTAAGTAAGTGCGCAAAATCAACTCAGTCTAGGGGTGGTAATTTGTGTTTATGTAACCCAAGTCCTCAATTATAGTAGCATCTCTGACATATAAATATCAGGAAGAATGATCAAATTTTCAGGATCCTTTTTAAGCATTATATTTTATGAAAAGCTTTATATTTTGTTAAGTAAATAAATATTTTATGATTACTAGGACATCGCAAAAAATCATACACTATTAATGTCGTAAATGTTGATGCTTTGTATATTGACAATGGTAGCAATTTTATTTTTATACCTGTATATAGTCATTAAGGTAGGTGGCCTGTCTACCTAAACCCTGGCATTTCATGGAAATCCATGCTGCTGTGATTCTTCATGGGCAGTCATACCTCACTTAACGATGGGGCTACCTTCTGAGAAATGCGTTGTTAGGTGATTTCGTAATTGTGAGGACATCATGAGTGTACTTACACAAACCTAAATGGCATAGCCTACTACATATTTAGGCTATATGGTATTGCCTAGACTACAAATTTGTATAGTGTGTTACTGTACTTAATACTGTAAGCAATTGTAACATGGTAGTATGTGTATATCTAAACATAGAAAAGGTATAGTTATGTGGCATAAAAGACAAAATATGGTATAAAAGATAAAAAATGTCCTACCTGCACTTACAATAAAAGGAGCTTTCAGGACTGGAATTGGTTCTGGGTGAGTCAGTGAGTGATGAGTGAATATCAAGTCCTAAAACATTACTGGACGCAGCTGTGGACTTTACACTGTACACTTAGGTTGCACTGAATTTATAAAAAAATATTTTTCATCAATAATAAATTAAACTGAGCTTATTATACCTTTTTTACTTTATAAACTTTTAAATTTTTATAATTTTTTGACTCTTTTAATGGCACAGCTAAAAACACACAAACTTTATGCAGCTATACAAAAATATTTTTCCTTATATCCTTATTCTATATGCTTTTTTATATTGTTAAAAGTTTTATTTCTTTTTACTCTTCAAACTTTTTTATTATAAACTAAGATATAAACTCATACTTTGGCCTAGGCACACAGGGTCCAGATCATTAATTTTTTTTTTTTTCCACATCTACATCTCATCCCACTGGAAGATCTTTGGGGCAATAATAGGCATGGAGCTAATATTTCTTGAAGGACCAGCCTTTTGTTTTATTCTCCTTTGTCTGCTTTTGAAATTAAATTATTCTTGCATTTCTTTACAAATTCTAGAATAAACTGTACAATGTTGCAAAATACCTGCTACATTTTAATTGGAATTGTATTAAAGCTATAAATTAGTTTAGTGTAGATTGATATCTAAACTATGTTGAATATGAATACGCATAAGCAATTTATGCATTAATATGATTTAAAGGGAGAAAGTGAAAATGAATGCAAATCCAGTGATGACATAATTATGAGTATAATTTGGTTTTAGAAATATACATAAATAATAGATTAAAAATTGAATTATATGTTAATTTACATATCTTAGATATACACAAATTATACATATTATAAAATCAATCATGCTACAGTGTTTTCAAACCAGTTTTTGTCTTAAGACTGTAAACATCCAAATAAATCCATGTTAGAAATACAAATCTATTTTATTCATGTTTTGTGCCTGTGTGTTTTTCACAATATTGATATACTATCATTGGTTAATTTTACAACATTCAGGATGCTTCTACATTTTTGTTATATAAACAACTTTATAGTAAAAATATTTTCATAGAAATTTGATACAACAGCTACTTATATTGAGATAGGCAACCTGTAGGCCCTGCTTGATAAAGAGTCTCTGATAAAACAGGAGGTGGTAGAAAAACCAGCCAAAACCAGCTAGAACCAAGATGGCCACACAAAAAAGACCTGGGTTACCCTCACTGGTCCTTATACCATGCTTACAATGTATTAGCATACTAAAAGAAACTACTACTAGCACCATGACAGTTTACAAATGCCATTGAAACTCCTGGAAGTTATTCTATATAGTTCAAAAAAGGAGGAACCCTTGGTTCTGGGAACTCTCCACTCCTTTCCAGAAGTCTTATGTATGAATAATCCTCTCTTCACTTAACATAAAGTTAAACAAAAGGTATAAAATAAGACCCTGGAAACTCACAAAGTGCTACTCTCTGTTGCTCTGAGAGGTAGCTGTTTCTCTGTCTGTGGGGCAGCCACCTTTCTGTTTTCTTTTTGTACCTCAGTAAACTTGCTTTTGCCTTACTGTGTTGGCTTGCTCTTGAATTCTTTCCTGTACATAGCCAAGAATCCACTTGGCCTTCAGGCTGGACCCCAATTTTGAGGCCCACTTTCCTGTATCTATACCACTAAGATAAATTCTTAAAAGGATATATGCTAGATTTGTAAACTTTAATTTTTCATGTGCACATTTGAATCATGTGAAAATGACCTTCATAAATACTGGTCCAAGTTAGATTTTCACAGAAATGTATAAGAAGGCCCATTTCCAGAAAGACCAGCAAACTTTAATTATTACCATCCTTTTCTACCTTCTTTCATTACTTTTCAAATTATTTTGATTATGATCTACTGATAAGCTTGTGAAAGATTTATCCAAGTGTACTAGAACCTATCAGAGATGTGGTGATTAATTATAAGTTTTTGATGTTTTGTGTGAGACTAAAAAACTGCAAATTTTGGAAGTAAACAAAAAGTAATTACTTATTTCATGACAAATAAACTTAATTAAATATATCTGAGTACTTTCTACATTTGCCATGCACTGTTGATGCAGATAAATTTGTGAAGGAGGCAGACAAAATCAGCCTATTTTCACAGAATTCACCCTTAAAGGTATTGGGCATGCACTAAACTAATAATTATGACAGGAAAAAATAAAATATTTCATTGACTCTTAAAACTAAAGCTTTAATTTAAAAAAATGAAAAATTTAATATAATAATTTTGATTAAGAAATATTTATTGAGCACCTACTCAGCTTAGTATGTATTATTGAATAAAGTAGGGAAAATTTCCCTTCTTGTGGACCTTACATTCTAGACATAACTATATATCAAGTAGGCAAGTAAATTTTATTGCATATTATTGAATATGTTCAATAATATGTGAAAGTTCATGAAACAATAGTCCAGTGTAAGGGGGAATTAGAGGGCATTGATGAGTGCTTGACAGGGCATTATGAGAGAGAGTGTTATGGCAGAAGGGTGGCAATCACTAATTGATATTTTAATATAAGCTGAAATTCATATAGTAGTAACTAACATTCATCACGTGTTGGGCAGGTGGGAGGGGGGAGGAGGAGATGGGTATATTCATACCTAGTAGGTGTGGTTCACACTGTCTGGGGGATGGGCATGGTTGTAGCTCTGACTTATGTTGGGCAAGAGCATTTGTAAACATTTGTACCCCGTAATATACTGAAATAAAAATAAATAAAAATTAAATAAAAATGGTTAAGATGAAAAAAAATTTCAAATGACGAAAAAGAAAATATTCATTTGCAAATCTGCAGTCAGGGAGAATAAATAGTGCAAAGGCTCCACAGCAGGACTAACATTGACATATTTGAGGTAAAAATTAAAAGAAGGCTAACATGCTAGGAGTTTAGAGGCAAAAGAAGAATCACAAAAGCTGGTGTCTAAGGAGCAGGTATTGGTTACAAACATTGGTAAGAAAGGCATATATAGGATAGCTCATTCATTTTAATCATGCAATATATCAACTGAAAAAATTAAACTTTACATTTTTATAAATAATGATATAATTTCATGTGTATGTGTTTTGTGTGAATCTCTGGAAACAACCACATAATGACATGAATGATAGTTCTAAGTTCATGTTGTCATTTGATTACACGGACTTTTTAATAAGATTGACTGAATTTTCAGAATAGTTCCAAATGAGATGTTGCAAGGCATGTTCAGTTGATTTGTTACATCCAGGAGTGGCCAAAAGGAATAAAGATATATACCAAGGAAACTGTAATATTGGATGAGAGAAGCAAGTTACGATATATTCAAAAAGAAGGAAGTGATATATAGAGAGGATGTCATGTTACTGCAATGCCAAAAGTAATGTTTTCACAATAAAACAGGTATGAATCTCAATCCAAATATTAGGATGAATATGGGCATAATTTTTTTATATCTATTTAACTCAATTTAGTTTGTGTCATATCTCTACTTCACCAGAAGAAAATAAATTTATTTGTGATTTCTTTCTATTATCCATTGTTTCATCTAAATTGCATGGGTTGGGAGAGGAGGGATTATTTTGTCTTCTTTATCATCTGCCTACTCTGCCAACTCTCATTGTCACTAGATATTCTTGTCCTCAACCATAAGTCCATACAAGTTGCCAGCAAGTCCCCATCCTCAATCATTTTTAGATTGTATCATTTTCCCCAGACATTCATATCAAAAATAACACCATGTTGATTCTACTGTTTCTTTAAGCTGGTCTGTCATTTTTGAAGTTTTCGTCTGCACTTATTCTTTGTTCTATTTCCTATTTTTCCTGTAGCTAAATCTAAGAAGCATGAAGCAACACCCCTCTGCTCTTAAATTCTTAAAGTATACGAGATTTTCTTGATGTTGCTATCTTCCTTTTCAGTAATTGGAGCAGGTGTTTCTTTAAAGCCTCTATTCCCAGAAAGCCATCAATATACATTAACTTGTTTTCACTCTTATTTTTCCATCCCCAACCACTCTCACCCCAGAAAAACATATTTTTTCTTTTTCTAGTCTCAAGAATAAGAAACATTGCTCATCTATCAACCCATTTTCTCCAAAATCATTTTCATTGTCATTAATCTTTATAGTTCCTGAGGTCCTAGATTTGGAAATCAAACCCAAGTACATGTTAAAAAAAATTTTTGGAGTTTTTCTATTTTTTGCTTTTACATCCCTCTCCTGTATAAATGAACGCAACAGGACTGTCATCTGATTTGGTGATGGTGATGTGGTTGTGTGTGTGTTTGTGTGTGTGTGTGTGTGTGTGTGTGTGATCATTATGCTTCTACCAGCTAATCACATGACAAGTTGAGATCTCAGAAGGACACAAGATAGAAAACATTGTCTTATATAATCAAATTGAATTAACAAAGCATTTAGGTACTCACTATACATGCCAATCAAATACTTAGTGTATTTGATCCATAAAATGCAATGATTTAAAAATTTTACTTTCATATTGATATGTTCATTAAAAAAGTCTTTTGAATCTTTAGAATAAAGAATAAGGGGAAAAAAGGCAAAAACAAAGAGCATATCTAAATGTAAAAAGTATGTTTAGGAGTTTTATTTATTTTAAAATAAAGAATATGAGATCTCCTTTTTCTGTTCACTACTGGTGTAATATGTTACAGTAATTTTTAAGAAATTGTTTTATTAATAATTATAATATAACTTATAAGAGCAGCAATATAGTGAGAAGAAAGCCCATGAAAAGGAATTTATTCTTATATGTAGGCATTTGCTTTCACATTTTTATTAATTTGTCTATAAAAACCTTTCCATAAGTATAAATTGAGGTATGGAAAGAATCTGCATTTTATTGTTTAGCTCTTATTGAGCAAATCATGCAAAATGTTTTGGGTGCTATCTAGTTATTATATTAATCTTTAATATTATTAAAACATCTGCACCTGAATGTTTATGGCAGCACAATTCACTATTGCAAGGATGTGGAAACAACCCAAGTGCCCATCAATTCATGAGTGGATTATTAAAATTTGGTATATGTATACAATAGAATATTACTCAATTATAAGAAACAACAGTGATCTAGCACCTCTTATATTTTCCTGGATTGAGCTTGAGCCCATTATCCGAAGTGAGGTAACACAAGATCAGAAGTATAGGCTCCACTTGCACTTGCCATCAAATTGGAACTGACATTAATACTATGGTGCTCACATGGCAGTAATATTCTCCAGGGATTAGGGGTTACGGAAGGTAAACTCACAACTAAAGGACACAGACAGTGAGCATTTTAGAGGGGAAGGGCATGCCTCTAACCCTCTCTAGGGAGAGGCAAAGATATAAAATGTAACCAAAATATTCAGGGTCATAATACCCTGAAAAAAAACAACAGAGTAGCTAGCTAATTAAAGAAATTTAAAAAGGAAGGATAAAAATTTCTTTGTTAAGCATAATTGATAGGGTAAATTTAATTTGAAAGGTTAACAAGCACTCTAAAACTATTGAATCAAGTAAAGAGTGATGCACCTATTACAATTATATGTAGTTGTAGGGCACATTCATTTTTATATATTAAAAATCATATTTCATTATTCCAGACAAAATTTGAATTACAGATATTGGAGAATATGTTATGTAAAATCTGAATTGAAGTTTTTAATTGATTCACAATTCAAATCCCTTTTTGTAGTTTAACAGTATTTGTATGAAGTACTTGTTTTGAAATATCATTATAAAAAGTCATCATTTTATACACTTGATAAATATTAGGTGCCTGATATGTGATTTTTGCTTCAATTATGTTGCCTACACTATATTAATTACTTCTTTCTTAAGCAAAGTAAAACTTTTATTCCTCATCTGTTTTTCTAAATATAATATATGTGTCGGTCTTATTGATCCATTTGTTTTCCCTGACCAAATTCTATAGATGTTTAATTAATTGCCTTTTTATACAAAAATTTTATTATCTGTTTTCCATTATTTTTTCATTTTCATTCTAGTCAATGCAATCATTTTTTACTTTATTTGCAGATCAGACAACAGACAGGCTTAGATATGAATAAGTGATTGAAGATTTACTAGAATTAAGTTCCAGTCATGTCTCACTCCCTGTTTTAATTGTTTATTTGTTTGTTTGTTTTGTTTTCTTGTATTACTATGATGAGGGGAAAAGCCTTCCAGAAATATGCTCTCATATTTGAATTGCCAAATTACCTTAAGCATTTTGCAAAAAAACAAATATATTTCTCAACCAGTGAAGAAAGTTATTTCCTCTCTCAGGAAAAAGGAGGTCGATGCAGGATGCTGTTAGGATAAATAATGCAGCACTATTAGTAATGCTTGTCTCTTACAAAGATCATTTCAAGCTTCGTTCTGAGTTAAATATGACCCTGGAGTGACTTGAGGCATTAAATGTACACCTCTGTGCTTTGAAATATAATGATTCTGACAATGCTGATCTTTGAAGTAAAAACATGTGTGCTTCAAAGTTTGATAAACATGATCTCTGTTAGGTTGTGTCAATCTGAAAATATCATAGTAGAACTCTACCTTATTGCATTGCACTGAAATTTTATGGCCTTAAGCACTAATGTCCCACAAGGAGGAGTACACAATGTTTCACTCACTGAGGAATATGAGATAAAAATGAGGAACAAAAGAAGTAAAAAAGGAATTACACTGAAACACCTTGCATCATCTCTTTTTTTGCTCACATCTTCAAGGCTCTGTCATTTTTAGTGTGTTAGTGTATTGGATTGCATGTTTATTGTTAAATATCTCTAAATGAAAAGACCTTTTGAAGTAGATTACACATGCATCTCCAATCAAGTTATTTTTAAATCCCACAAATGACTTTCAAACAAAGTACAAACTTATTTTGATATTATTTTAAGTCTTTGGCCTCTGTGTTTTCAGCAATGTTTCTTTTTCTTCTTGAAATGATAAATAAAAGATAATATTCTTTTTTGATACATAATAGTTGTATATATTAATTTTTATAGGATTCATGTGACATTTTTATACATGCATACAATGTGTAATGTCCTTACTATGCTCTCATGTTCATTTAATGATATGATTATTCCAACACCTAGGGTTACATAAATGTGTTGGATATTCCTCTCTCCTTTTACTACCTGCTGATTTCTCACTGCTTAAAGTCCTGTTTCCCCTTATTCCCAGGTTAGATAATGCCTAATCATTTAGACTACTCCACCTGGAAACATTTTCCAAATCTCTATTATCTCAAACTGAGTTAGGCGTCTTTCCTGTTCACCCCATTAAAGTTCGAAATTTCTATATATTATTACTTAATACACTCCTTTCTTATCATTAACATTGGGTGGTTCACAGAAACTTTTGAGAATAAAGTCAGTGCCTTGGTTATTAGCATCCAGAGTAAAAAGTTTATCTTAGGAGCCTACGGGGTGAAAGAGAAAACTAAGCAATTGGGTTTTAGCAGGCAATGAACAATCTCAAGGATCAGAATCTTCCCTGAACTAAAGTCTGAGTAGTTTAGTCTAATAAATTGATCAGAGAAAGGTTCAGCTCAATAAAAAAGAATCATAAGCAGGATAAGCCAAGTTAATGTATGGTAGACTAAGTTACATCTTTGCCCATTAAAACCCTTTCTGAATTGAGTTGATGAATTATTCAAAAGTGAATCTAATCTCTAAGAGAACAAAAGATCTATATGGGAAAATGGGTTGAATTTTATATAGACCTAACCCCTTTTAAATTTCACATAAGAATTTTAGCAGTTCTAAAGGAGTTTCTAATTATCTTCTGAATTTTCTTTTGTATTTTAAACAAATTCTCTCTATTCCTGTAGCTACTACTACTACATATATTTTCAAAAGGTCTGGAGGATTGTTCAGATATAGCAGAAAGTTAAGATATTCACAGCTGGTCTTTAATTAAAGCAGAGAAATACTTGATGACACTTACACAAGAGATATAATGAATTAAATCCCTAGGTCCTCTTAGACACAAAACAATGCAAAATTTAAATAAAGCCATGAAGAAGGAAATGACATAGAATTTTAGTTATTTAACTAACAAGAGATCTCATAATTCCCTATAACCTGAAACCACAATAATTTTATCTCCTAATGAATTTCAATGACATTTCATATGACATTATTTATTATGCATTCATTCATTAATTCATTCAATGCATATTTATGAGCATCTACTGGTAGAGACCTTGTTAGTAAGTCTAGAAAACAGTTAAAGAAACTGCCCTACAAGACACAGAGAAATAATCAACAATTTCCAAGAGTCTAGTAAATATTTTAGAAGGAAAAGAACAATGTATTCAGGGGTTACATGAGAGTTGTGATGTAAGGAACCTGAGTTGGTGACGGTTGGTCACAAAGGATGCATAGAAAATGAAGTTTAAGATGAGACTTAAAATATTCCTAGGAAGAGTTAACAAATAAAAAGTTAAGTATCTGAAGGATAATATTTCTAGCAGAGGGAACAACTGTACATTTACCAAGGGAGTCTTATTCTAGTAAGTAAAAATCAAAAGGAAAGAATAGCTCTAACAGAATTGAGAGAAGGGATAATAATAAGGAATGATGTTGCAAAGGTAAGTAGTTCAGATTTGCAAATTAATCCTCTAACAGCAGCAGAGAAATGGATGTTATGCTAGGTAGATAAATTGAAATATTTTTGCAGTAATCCCTGCAAGAGATACCCTACTAAAATATAGTAGTTACCATGATATAGAAATTAGTAGTCTGATTAAAAAAAAAACTATTTAGGAAGTAAATGCTACCAGTCTCCCCACTTAAATGCATAAGATTCTTAGGGATCATTGCTAGAAGTTTCCATTGGAGTGACAAGGGGAGCAAGTAGACCATAATGGATTGAGCAATGAATGTAAAGTGGCTAATTCAAAATGAAATAGATAAATCTATCACAATGTTTGCCTGGAAAAGGAAGAGACATGTAATGATTTTGCAATGGGGGATAGAAGTGGAGATTTGAGCATTGTTTCATGCTTATAACAGGAAGCCACACAGAGACAAAGAAGTTGAAGATAGAGCAGAGAATTGGAATTGAAGTGCTATTCTTAAAGAGGCAAATGCGGCTGGCTTCAGAGCAAAGATAGACGCATTAGCTTTGTAGAGGAATGGGGATTCCTCTCTCAATTTTACAGTAAGAGAAAACATACCTTTCTTGAAAGATTTGTGGTAGGAGCCTAAAGGACAATTACATTTTAAGATTGACAGTTAAATTGATCTGGAATTCATGAAAAGACAATGGACATAGGAAACTGAGGATATTTATAAGACAGTAGCTAGAGATCATTGAACTTAACCTGAAACAAAAATCAGAAGAAAAAAAAAAGTGAAACAATATGCAAAAAGCAGTTACTAGGAAATTGAGCTCCCCCTTGAGTTTGAAGGAAAAATAAAAAAAGGTGGTGAACAAATGCAAAACAGAAATTAACCCTTTATGAGATATTCCTAAGGCCTACTTCATCAGGTGGTCAGTCCCACCAAGGAGGAAAGGAGGTCAAGAAATTTGCCAGGGGAAGAGATGGTTAAAATGTATTGAAGGGGAAAGTTACAGATCCAAGAGAATACTTAGGTAGGAAATTGAGAGCGAGAGTTCTTTTTGATGGGCTACCTAAATATTGAAACCATTTTATAAAAATTATGTAAAGAATGACAAAAGATTTGGTGAGAGAGGAAAATAAGCATCTGCACTCAAATGTTTATAGCAGAATTTCTGAAATGATAGCAATTGAGAAGTATAGGGGTATTATGTCCAAATGGCCTTTGCCTCAAAATACCATTAGGGTTACCCAAGGATGAAGGAAAAATGATCCTAAATTTGCTTTAGATCAGAGAAAACTGTTCCCTTTTATCATCCTGAGATATGTATAAGACATTTGAAATAATGAATTACCTCCAAACCAAATAGCCATTTAGTCTGGCATATCAAAAATCCCCCTTCTAAAAATAAGATGGTTTTTCTTATCTTTATATCTCTCCTGTTCTCTCCAGTTTGTAATTACCCCATTCATGTTGAGGCTGATATTACTTTTATTTCCACACCACAAAGAATATGTTCACTTTTATGTGAGAGGTCATGGTGTACTGTACCAGTTACAGTATTACCAGCGATCTGTCAAGTAAAATTTTTTCTCTATATTATAATTTTTCAGTGTCTTTTTATGTAACACTTTGCTAAATTCTAAGAGGGTTGAAAATTAACTAAAATTTTGAGCTAACAATTTTAGCAATATTTGAAAACAAAATATATTTTGGTTAGAAATCTTTTAGTCTGGAACTAAACATACACAGACACACATACACACAGCCTTAAGGAACGAAAACGCTTTAAGCAAAATTGACTTACTTAATCATGGAGCTGATGCCTGTCTATTCCCACTTGAATTGATTTATTGATTTTTATAATATTTGCTATTAGAAAGATCTATGCTGAGTTTGATTAGGAAATGACTTTTTTAAATTGGCTGTTAGATTTCAGAGAATATCTCTAAAATTTTCTCATAATTATAAATTTTAATTTATCCAAATTTAAATCTATTAACCCTCATGTAATTATTTTAATTCTAAATAAATCTTTAAAAAACAAGGAAACATGCTGGTTATAAAGCTTAGTGCAGAAAGCTCTGTTGTCCAATTCTGCTATAAGGCTCATCATTTGAAGTAAAGTGACACTTCTGATTATAGGACTTGTTAGTCACAAGACTTGTTAGTCACAGCCTTAGCCTTGTAATTAAAGCATATTATGATATTTCAGTTTCCTCTTGCTCCAGACAGTAGCAGAGGACTGGATTTATGTTATGCTATTTCTTTCTTTTTGTTAGAGGCTTTGTTCCAGGAATTAGATTTTAGAATTTTATGGCTTTATATGTTCCTTGACAGATAATATTACATTTTATAGTTTTGATTTTTACTATGTTCTATACTTTCTCTGTATGGTCACCATGATTTTTTTTCCCTTTATGCCCTCAGAAGTCAATGATGAGACATAAGACAACATGAAAGATAATATTTGCAATTAATAATTTTTTAAATGTATTTTTTACTTGACAAATGACAATTGTTCATATTTATAGGATACAAGTGATATTAAATTCACGTAATATGTAGTGATCACATTAGCACAATTAGCATGTTCATCATCTCAAACATTTATCATTTCTCTGTGTTAGGAATATTCAATATCCTCTCCTCTAGCTATTTGAAAATATATAATATACTATTTTTGAATATAGTCATCCTACATTACTTTTCAGCTAGATAGGAGCAATGACTTCTAATGTTTTTAGCAATATTTTTTAATAAACAAGAATATTTTGTAACCCCTGCCAAAATATTATCTAGTGATTATTATATGCCAGTTCTGAAAGTACAAAGAATTAACAGATACAGTCCCTGCAGTTACAATATCCTTTTTATCATGTTTCTGGCAAGGATGTGGTCTGCATATAGTTTGATATGAACAAAATTACTGCTGATTGTCTATTCAGGCTTCGTATTTCTGATAACAACGAAAAAACTCCAAAAATACCAAGTATTTGGATAACAGGGTTGCACATGCCCTCCATAGCCACATGCTTTAGTTTTTTGGTTTTTTTTTTTCCTTTTTTTTTTTTTTGATTTCAGCATATTATGGGGGTACATATTTTAAGGTTTCAATAAATGCCCTTTCTCCCCCACCCCCACAAGTCTGAGTTTCCAGCATGACCATGCTTTAGTTTTAAGTTTGCACCTGCCCAGTGTCTGAGACTATCCCAGATGACAGCCTCAGGGTCCTTTCAGTTCTCTGCTATTCTGTCCCCAGTGCTGCCAGTGATGCATCACCAACTCTGAGGACTACTCTCCTTTTATCCGTGTACCATAGCTGTAAGGGGAAGATAATTCAGAACAGCCACTTGCCTTCCAGGTACACATTAATGAGAAGTAAACACACCTTGCCCTATATTCATTAAAGTACTTCACTGTTAACAACAGCAGTCATTTGACATAGTATGTGTCATTCACAGCATCAGATCACTTTATCTAAAAGACTTACCCTGAGGAAAAGTGATTTGAAAATAAATACTTTATAGTCTTTTTGCTTTGAAAATTTACTGAGTGGCCAAATTAGTTGAATATTTTCCATAAATGTCTAGAGACATTTTTGGGGACCTAGGTCCCTATAATAGAATGTTTTACTTAAGTCTATTTGTTTTATTTCTGGTGGATTGACCTTTTTATAGGTATAAAATATTTCTCTTTATCTCCACCAATAATTTTGTTTTAAAGCTTTTGTTTTTATAGTGATAAAACATATATAACATAAAATTTACTATTTTGACAATTTTGAAATATACAATTAGTGGCATTGGTTACATTAACAATGTTTTGTGATCATTACAACTACTAGTTTCCAAATTTTTTTGATTACACTAAACAGAACTCTGAAGTCATCTTGTAATAATTCTTATTCTCCTTTTTCCCAAGACACTGGCAAACTTTAATCTATTTCTGAATGTGACTATTCTAGACATTTCATATAAGTTACATCATACAATATTTGTCCTTTTATTCTTTTGTGCCGGGTTTCACTTAGCACAATGGTATTATCAAGTTTCATACATACTGTAAGCATTTACAAAGAATTCCTTTTTATGGCAGAACTATATGCTCTTGTGTGTATATACCACATTTCGTTTACCCATCCATCTATTGATGGTCACTTGGATTCTTTTTCCTTTTTGGCTACTGTAAATAGTCAATGAACACTGGTATTCAAATATCTGTTTGAGTCTCTGTTTGCAATTACTTTAAGTAAAGTATATACCCAAGAATAGAATTACTGGGTCATGTGGCGATTCTATCTTTAAGTTTTGAAAAACTTCTAAGCTATTTTCCACTATGGCTGAACAATTTAGCATTCTAACTAACAATCTATGAGGATTTGAATGGTACAAATTTTTGCTAACTCGTACTATTTTTCTGTTATTTTGTTTGTTTGATTGATTTTAATATAGCTATTCTAGTAAGTTTGTAGTAATATTTAAATGGTTTTGATTTCCATTTCTGTAATGATTAATGATGTTGAGCATATTTATCTATTTCAAGTCCTTTTCTCTTTTATAAATGAAGTTGTTTGTTCACTTTCTTGATAATGTCCTTAGATACTCGGAAGTTTTCAAACTAAAATAGCATGATACTGGCACAAGAACAGAGACATAGACCAATGGAACAGTATTAAGAACTTAGAAAACCATTCTCATATAGTCATCTAATCTTTGACAAAGCAGACAAAAACACACACTGGGGAAAAGATTCCTATTCAATAAATGGTGCTGGGGAAATTGGATAACCACATGTAGAAGACTGAAACAAAATCCGTACCTTTCACCTCTTACAAAAATCAACTAAAGGTGGATAACAGACTTAAACCTAAGGTGTGAAACTATAAGAATTCTAGAAAAAAATGTTGGGAAAACTCTTACAGGCATTGGCCTAGGCAAAGAATTTATGAAGAAGAACCCAAAGGCAGTCACAGCAACAACAAAAATAAATAAATGATAAGCAACCTGTTTGCTTATGTGAGCAAGCTATTATTCAAATAAAGTGATTTCAGGAATTCCATGAGGCAAAAAGTGAAGTTATTTGTTGGTTAAAGTTACATATTCTTAAGAAAAATTTGTTTGCTAAAATAGGTTATGTTGACAAAGGCAACCTACTTTCAATGCTGATATTTAAGCTGTATGGATGCAGATGGCCTCAATTATCATCAGCAAAGCTCAGTTAACAGATTTCAGACAAGACAAATAATTTAAAAAACCTGCTTAGATTGAATTTGCATCTGGTAGAAATGACCACATCAGTATAAAACAATATGTATTTAAATGCATCCTTTAATATCTCTTGAAGAAGATTTCAATTTTCTTCACCCCAGGATTCCACATATGACTGGGGAAATACTTTTTTTAAGGAGGGAATGTTTATAGGATTTAGCAAACACTTCAATAGTTAGGAAGCAGTGACATCCTTAATATTCTATCATGTACTGCATACTCATGAGTAAAATTTTAAAGATGAATATATATGGAGAGACTCTGGCTCTAATTGGGCAATAAATTCTGTATGTATAAATTTGCTATTTTTAATCTTTATTTTTTTCCAACAGATTTTCTCTACAGCATGTCAAGATTCCATGAATTAGTTTAGTATAAAAGCAATTATAAAATAATGAAGTGGGAAAGGGGCTTATCACTTCTTTGCAAATTTCTTCTTCACTGAAATTTCTTTTTATACTCCTTCTGCACGTCAAAATCATGGATATTTTGCATGGAGCACTATCAATATATCAAGAATCCAAGACTGGGCTAGATCAATGCATTGTAAAGGTTCAGATGGAATCGAAACATATCACAAAAGGCATACTAATAATTTTAAACTTCAAAAATATATTTAATTTAAACTATGTTTAGTACTTATTAGAAGAGAAGTTGAATTATTTTGAGAAAAAGAGTATAAAGAGAAGCCTACTGTTAGTAGCACCCAGAGTCAGAATAGCATCACTTTATCCAGAGCAAATCAGTTCTGGACTCAAAATTCAGCAAAATGAAATAGCCTGTATCCAACACAGCCAAAGTCTTCTTACTAGATTACAGTTAAGCTATAGTCTGTTTTTATATAAGCAAGTACCTGCTGTTATATCTCTCATTCATGCAGATTATTTGAGAGTACCATTAAAGCTTGAATAAAATTCTTCTCAGATAAGTTTCTCTTACTCCTCGATGTGCTGTAATGTTTCTGTACCCTTATAAACTACCACACAAGGAACCTACACTATGGACAATTGTTGAATCTCTGTCCTAAGAAAGGATTCTATAGTTATATTAATTTTTGAAAACTCTGACACATTGCCTTATACCCTGTGGACAATTGGGAAACACAGTGCGAATACAAACTACTTACGTTAGAGGGAGAGGAAGCGAGCCAATAAGTGTACACCTTGCTTTCCCACAATTGAACCATGATAACTGGAAAGCATTGCTCATGACACCATTTAGTAACTTGCCTAGGATTTAAGGAAGAGATTGTCAGGAGCAATTATTTTAGCTGTATGAATATTTAAAAAATTGAAAACAACCAATAAAAAATTAAAAACCATATTGACCAAATTATCCTCCAGGTCTTTGCTCATTGATGCGAGATATTGTCATTTTTTTTCCAAATGAGATAGAATGGTTTATATACAAAAAAGAACTGTATGGGTATTTCATAGTTTATATCATTTAGTCATGCTTTCCTGTAAAAATTCGCAGATTTTATTCTTAGCTATCTGATTTATGCTCAGTGATAATAGTAACAATTTTAGAAATATTAACAAGCACTTTGAAAGTGCTGTTTTAAATATTTATACTCAATCTTACTTGATTAAAAAATGCCTTTCCCAGATCAGTCATATTAATAAGGTTTTTGACGCTTGAAAGTAATGACTAAGCGCTTCTTCAGTGCTTCATAAAAAAACATGTTCTTAGACATAGTCCCCTTAATTACAGAGCATCTTTTTAAGTATCTATCTGTATCCCATCTGTCTTATACTAGTATAGTATTTTTAAGTTTAATTTTTATAATTATGTTAAATTGATTTGTCTTTCAATATGCTAATAATAGAACTTGTAAAATCACTTAGCTATTAAATAACAATATCTTTATAAATGTTGGTTCTCTTCTTTTTTAATTTATCAAAGTACTACAATATAGCTTTCCTTCAGTAGTAAAGTCTCCTACTGTACTTAAAGCATCTTCAATATGCTAAAGGTGGGGGTGTGACTCACACATACATTTGCAGAAGAACATCTATATCACAAAATGAAACTGGCTTGTTTCATCTCCAGATTTTGGAGAAAAATATAACATCCCTAAGAATTAATCCACAAAGAAACATCTGGTATTTAAATAAATAAATAAATAAACAAATAAAAAACAGTTAAAGAAGAGTCTTATGTGAAATGTGAAAATATGCAATAATTTAAAAAACAGAATTTATAAATTAATAGATGGTAAGTGTCATGGCAGAGACATTTATTTCAGTTTTACTAACCATTTACACATATATAATATTTAGCAGTTAACAGATATTTGGGGGAAATTAAACAAAAACTAATTCAGTAGTATCAGGGGAAATGTTGCTAAAACATTTTGTTATAGCATATAAGTTCATCAGTGTCTGAACTTTGTCCAATTTCCTGACTGCATATTAAACAAACTTTTTCTTTTTAACCAGATCTATAAAAGAGACATAAAAACATCCTGTGTCTTCAATATAATATCATTTCAAATTAAATCTTTTACCAGGCTGCTTTGAATTGCATTTATGCATGGATTCTGATTCTCAGACTGAACATTCCTTTGAAGGTAGAATATCAATCTCCTTGAAGGCTCCACTTTCAGTTGCTAGTGCAGTATTTGGCAAAAGGTGGATACTCCATAAACAAAATTTGAATGAAAGCATGAAACTTATGTTCACCAGAGAATTTCCTGGCCCTTGCTGATTGCTTAGTGTATTGTTTAAAAGAGAAAGATTTGGCTGTGAAAATCTTCAAACCCAACAAGTGCTGGCTCAATTCAAGTAAGCGGCTTATTTTTCTCACGTAGAGTTGCGTAGCCCAGTGCGGAAGAGAAATTCCCACAATCCCTTCAGAGATCCAGGCTCCTTCAACTTTACACTCTGACATCCTTAGTATGCAGGATTTTCCCTCAAGCTTATGAGAACATGCAGGCACTACTAGCTATCAAGCCGGTACTTCACATAGGAGAAGGCTGAAGGCAGGGGAAAAAAATAAATAAAATAATAAAAGCAGGAGGGGGCTGGGGGGAGGATGGGGGCAAGTCGAATAAGATCAATTCCATAATTTTATTTTGGAATCCCAACCAGAAGCTGCTCCTTACTTCTCATTGACCAGAACTGTGTCTCATGACCTCTTCTAGACGTAAGTCAGTCTGGGAGTCTGGGATGTTGAATTTTATTACCAGGAAAAAAATAAAATTGATACTGATTACTTAATTAATAATGCTTGCCATCATCTCCTCCTGTGGTTACTAACCTGATGTGTGCTCTGTTCATGAAATAAGCACACTCCCCACCCCACTGCCATGGGTAAAAATGTCTCAAATTCCATAAATTACTGCATCCACTTTAAAGAGATGTCCCTGAGATTCCAATGCAGATTGTTGTGACCATCTCACTTCTTCAACACATATAAAGTATTAAATACAGTGTAGGCTGGGCATTGTGGCTCCTCCCTGTAATCTTAGCACTGTGGGAAGTTAAGGCAGGAGGATCGTTTGAGGCCAGGAGTTTAAGACCAGCCTGGGCAATAGCAAGACTCTGTCTCTACAAAAAATAGAAAAATTAGCCAGGCATGGTGGTAAGCACCTGGAGTCCCAGCTTGGGAGGCTGAGGCAAGAGGATCGTTTGAACCCAGGAGTTGGAGGTTGCAGTGAGCTATGATTGTGCCATTGCACTCTAACCTGGTCAATCAACAGAGCAAGAACCTGTCTCAAAACAAAAACCAAAAACAATGGTGAAAAAGGAACAAGACAACCGCACCAAAGATTCCTAATTGAAAAAGCAGAGTATGAGATGCACATGGTCTCAGTTCCAGAGCAATCAACAAATCCTGTTCTGCAGAAATAATCAAGCCTCCATGCCTGCCAGAGGAGTCTCATTCTTAGGTGGCCAATCTGTCGTTGGTTCTGATTTCTTGGACAATTTTTTTTTTTCCCATCTCCTCCGAAACTCCTGAATCTCTCCTCTGGGACAAACCTCATCTTATATTTTCCTCCATGGCCACATCTAAGATGGACCTTGAATGCAATTCCTTTCTTACAGGCAGTGCGGTTTTTCCAGTCCATTTGCTGTTGGATTGAGTTCAGTGTCCCAGATTACCCTGGGAATTGAAGCATCACAAACACTTGCTAGCAATTTTCAGAGTTTCTTTGGCAATGCACTTCCTTCAGAAATATAGTAAATATCCTTCTCTTTCATTTCCAGACAATCCTTTGATTAGTAACCAGAGATAAAGATGTTGTCTAGGAAATGTCTTTTTTTTTTTTTTTTTCTTTTCCTTTCTCTCTCTACGTATCTCACTAGGCCTTAAGTAAATGGACATTCCCTTGAGGGAATCCAAAATGACATCATCTAATTGGAGAGGCACTATCTTTTATTTGATTATGGCTGGAATGTCCCATTTAATGCAGAGAAATCTTACTAGGAAGTGCTAGAGAGAGGCTTGAAATCACAATCTTTTCTCCTGTAAAGGGAATCTCACCGCAGCTGCTTATAACAACTTCTATTTGGCATATAGGGGCAAAATTCTTTGAATCATGAAAGTTTACCAACATGGGAAGTCACACTGAAGTATTATTGTATGCCACAGCTTGAGTGTTCCTCCACAGCTTGAGTGTTTAACAAAGTGGTTTTCCTTTCCTTCTCTGCTGGCAAAGTGACTGTTTCCCTTCTGATGCTGTCTTCTTTTTCAAGGAACACTAGGAAGAAATCAATAAAAAAAAAATAAAGCAATTCTGACTCACTTGTTTTTGCCTCTGAAGATTGCAGCTCCGTCAGCATGTAGTCTGGCTCACTGGTCAGTGTATGAATGAACATCTGTCTGAGGTGTTTGAAGAGCTTACATGTGCATCAAAAAGCTCACCAGCACTTAAGATTTTAATATCAAAGTTTGATATCACAGCGCCTACAGTCCAATCTCTTCCCAACTGCCAATTCCGTATTTTAAAATCTGATACAATCTAATTAGTATAATTAATTAATTAGTGTAATCAATCTGGGTAATTTATTCTATGGCTGTTAATAATGTATTTGGTGCACAAAATAATACAGCACAAAAGAGTAGTTTAATCATTTTCCTTCCTTCCTTCCTTCCTTCCTTCCTTCCTTCCTTCCTTCCTTCCTTCCTTCCTTCCTTCCCTCCTCCTCCTCCTCTCTCTCTCTCTCTCTCTCTCTCTCTCTCTCTCTCTCTCTCTCTCTCTCTCTCTCTTTCTTTCTTTCTTTCTTTCTTTCTTTCCTATTAGAAATCAAAGCTTGGCTGTAGAGGGTTGCATGGTGGCTACATTTTTACTTGAAGGACCCCAGATCCCACTTTCTTTCTATTACATTATTATTAGCATGTGACTTCCTGCCCTCGCATTATGCTCTTAAATATCTGTGACTATAGTTAGTAACACTGCATCGTATACTTGAAAGTTGCTAAGAGTGTAGATTCTAAGTGCTCTCATCACACATACACAGAATGGTGACTATGTGAGGAGGTGGATATATTAATTAGCTTCCCTACAGTAATCATTTTACAATGTATATGTACATCAAAACATCACATTGCACACCTTAAATACCTACAATTTTTGTAACAAAAAAATATCTGCAGGGTTGACTTCATGGGCTGGAGACCCCTTGTATGGTTTCGTGAAACCCTATTCTCAGAAGTGACTATATTTTTGGTTTACTTTCTTGATGTTTTGGTAAGGCAGGGGGTGGGGGGAGGAATGGCAGGAGCAATATATGTAACCCTAACAATATTTGTACCCCCATAATATGATAAAATAAAATAAAATTAATAAAAAAATAATTTTATCTTTGAACTTGTGCCTAGTAAGTGAAGTTCATGAGAAAATAAAACGTGTATGAGCAAAGGAGACGTGCTCTGTGGCAGCATGTGCACGTACAGGCTCAGGCCCAATGCACAGAAGAGAAAGAGCAATCTGTAAAACCAAGTAGTTGGACTGGCTAAAAGTTACAGAAATTATCAAAGGAAACAATAAAATGCCATTGTATAAATTAACATTTAAAATTAAATTCAGACTCAGATAAAAATAATTTCTTTGAAGAAAAAAAAAATTTCCACTAGAATCATCACCTCTAGATCTACTAACATATGTATTTTGAAATAATTTGTCAGAACCGTATCTGAAATTTTTCACATCCTATAAAATACACTTAAGAGTTGCAGTGCCAATTGCATTAGCAGAAAGATCCTTCTCAATATTAAAATTTATCAAAACTATTTGGGATCTTGCATTTGTCATGAGAAACTGGCATTACTTTCAACTATATCATTTAAAAGTGAAGTTACTAAAAGTATATATTTTGAAGATATAATGAATGGATTTGCACAAAAGTGAGCCCCAAAGACTGTGCAATCAATCAAATATCATGTTAATGAAGCATTATCTATTATATTAATTATAAGCCACTAAGTTTAAAGTTCACAATCAGCATTTTATTTATTGTGTAGCAACTAGTAGGAACTCAATAATTATTTATTGAAGAAATAAATAATTATTTATTAATAATTAATAATCCTGCATTAATCCTTCACAATATGGGATGAGGAAGGTTTGAATGTGCTATCTTTAAAGTTAGGATATGCTATCTTCTCTTAAATTAATTTTCCTACAATACTATTTGGATGTCCTGAGTTAAAGTTAAAAATCTAAAAGAATATTGTCTATCACTACACTGCCAGCCCAGATATTAAAATTAAGGCATTATCAGAGTAGTCTCTAAATAGAAAACACAACAGGAGTGGAAAATAGTGTTTTTGTCCCCAAATATTCTGGAAAGCAAGATTTTCCATAGGGGGTCAGGAGTAGTTCCATAAAAGGAAAAATGAAAGTAGTGTGGGCAATGCAAATTAAATTAAGTTAAATTAGTAATGTAACTTTCTTTATTGTAAACATTTTCAGAACCTTAATATTGTACAAGGCATTAAGAGCCTCCAAAAGGAAGATATTTAAAAATCAGATATTCTAATAATTTATATGTTATATTACTAAAAAAATACTTTTATCATCCTTCTTATTCATATCTGAACAACAGTTTTAGGAAGGAACAACGGACACTACTTCAACTGTTGGCACATTTTACCAGAAAGAACACAATGACAACTGTAAAATAAATAGTGTGCAATTTTAAAAATAAGTTAAAAGCGTTGCTGTCTCAGTATTAGCTGAGATCACAAGACAACCATTACCAACAACTCCCAGAGTCCAAAGAGAAGTGTGTTATCATCACTCCAGAATGTGCCAAAGCTCACCTGAGAACTGGTTTGCAGACCTTACAGGACCTCAGTCCTAGAAAAGAGCTTGGGAAGGCTGAGTGAACCAGAAATTAGAAGACAAATTTTGGAACACAGGGCCTGTGTGTGTTAGAGTCCCACCTACCCCTGGAGAAATCAGAGTGTGATTTTTCAGCTGTTCAAGCATCGGAGAAAGGTCTTCAGTAGGAACCCCTCAGAGAGTTTTATATATGTATTTTGGAATTTGGGTGACACTGAACGGATGTCTGACTCACTTCAACAAAACCAAAGCAAGAAGACTATGACCAACTAGTTGCTCTGACAGTACAGTAAACAGATATTACTGCTCGGTGAAGAATATCATCCAGCGTTTAGCAGGGAAAAAGAAGTGTGAGTATCTGAGTGTGTTGAATCTGGCCCACAGTGAAAGAGTGGGAGAGACAGAGAGAGGAAGAGATGTGGACATGTTTGAAGTTTTATTCACCATGGCCAGACCAGAGAGCAAACTCTAAAGAAAGTTGCTAGGAGTGCTACATTATACGTGTAAATATTACAGGAGGATTTTTAAGTGTGTTTAGGTAAGATATGCATTCAGCTACATTAAGGTAATGGCCATTTTTAACTGAAATGTTACTAGCAATGGTGGGAGGCTCTCCCAAGAGCACACATACCACATAAAGTGCTGTTAAAGAGAAATCTTCAGCTTTAACCCATAACCAGAAAGAAGCAATAGACTACCACATCTTAAATACTTGAAGAAGAGGAAAAATCCCAGACAGGAAAACAGAAAAGAAGCTGACCATTAGCCTCTATCCCTTTTGCTAGTGCATCAGTTCACCTGAAGTACTTACGTGCAGCTCAGGAGCAGTAAGAAAGCAAAACTTATATGGTTGGGCACTCTTGTATTATCCTGGATAGAGCTGGAGCCCATTCTACAAAGTGAAGTATCACAAGAATGGAAAAAGAAATGCCACATGTTCTCATCATCAAAATGGTTTTAACTGATCAACACTTAAATGCACATGTAGTAGTAAAATTCATCGGGTGTTGGGCAGATGGGGGGGGGCCTGAGTATATTCACACCTAATGGGTGTGGTGCACACTATCTGGGGGATGGACAGGCTTGTAGCTCTGACTCGGGTGGGGCTAAGGCAATATATATAACCTAAACATTTGTACTCCCATGATATTTTGGAAAAAAAAGCTTAAATGGTTGGACATTTACTTATTGGGATAAAATAATTTGGGGAGTCTAAAGTAAATTTTTTAAAAATATATTACTTAAGAATGATTAGAAAAGTCAATGAAAGTAGAACCAGATTTCCCCCAAGATAGCAGAAAAAAATATACCACATAGAGTGGTTTACAATGGGAAAAGGAGAGAGTGAAGTTAATTTCTATTAATATCCAATGAGCCCCACTAGCTCTATATGCAAATTATATAATCTTTAAAGTTTAATAATATTTTATAGTCCCACTAGTCCACTGTCATCATTTTGCTAATGAAAACACTAAGATGCAAGAGGGTTGAGCACTTTCCCAAAGTCATACAGCTTTCAGAAGAGTTTAGAAAACAAGTCTCACAGTACATAACCCATTGTCGCAATGAAAAGGATTTGCCTTACAAAAGCTTTATCATATGGCAACATTCCAACATTTATCGTTTATTTACTCACATATCACCAGGTCCCAGCTGCTCAATTTCTGTCAACTGAAGTCTCACTGCTATTTTCTGTTGTCTTTTCCTATGCCCCATACCATATCTTCCTGTCAAAAAAATAAAAGATGTCTAAAAATAATCTGTTTAGCAGATGTATCTACTCTGTTGAAGGCAGCTTACTCCCTTATTCTCTAACTACTTCTAATTAAAAATGAAAACATTGAAAAATAAAGCCTTAGTCCCTGGAATGGTTTTGTAGTTAAAGAACCTACTAAGATTATCTATATTCATTGACAATTTCATGTGTCATTTAAGCATGAGATCAGTTGTGATACTAAATAAAGATAAGCAAGATAGTATCGAAATTTCATAGATAATAAGCTAATTTTGAAACACAGACTTATGCTAATGTCTATCCTTAGCCTAAATTGAATGTCATTTATACGTTATTATGTGACTTGAGCTGCAGTTGACTAGTTGAAAAAATGCACAATGATTTAGTAGATATTTATCTAATTTAATTAAATATTTAGTGATTATGTCTTTGGAATTTTTCTTTTTATATTTTGAAGCACATTTTTGTTATTGTTTTGTTTTGTGTTTTGTCTTTTTCCTCCTTTTATTTTTAACTATGGGACTATGTACACAATGCCATATCACTGAATTTCTTAGATGTAAGTTCTGAAACTATGTGTTTTATACTGGAACTTATTTATTAACATTGGATAATAGTCCACAGTATCCCCCAATTATATAGGTAGCAAGTGTTTTGAAAAAAGTCAGGGAAAAAATAAACTATACAGTAAGAGTCACATGCAAATAATGTCACAGAATGACTGTGGTGAGGCTGCTGCTGCATTTACTCTCGTACACTAAACAATGTAAGTCATACCATCAACACTTCTGTCTCTGGTATTATATGCACCAGCTGGCCCCATGGCCACAGCTGCCCCTTATTCACAGCAAGTGACTAATGGATGAAGTGGCTCTTCTGACAAAGACAAGAGGCCTACAGGCTGAAACAACTTGTAGTATCTCAGTTATGATAATAATTGTATTATTATTATTGTGTTATTATTTTACTTGCCTAGTATACAGAGAAACTTACTTTGAAAATTCCATTGAGTTTCACAGTTACGTATGCAAATGCACACACACAACACATATTCATTATACATGAAGAGCACTTCAAGCTGATATCATCTGTAGACTTACCTTCCTATTTTATTAGTTTGGCGCAAACATAATTGTGGTTTTAGCATTATTGACATTTGTTATTTAGGAAAACATTGAAATTGGAAAACATTCTTAAATAAATGTGGTTATGTTAGACATTTTAATATGCATTTCTTGCTTTGTGTTTTCTTTTTTTTTTTGCTAATGACTTATTGTGTTTATTTTATATTTATTTTAGACTATGGAAATGATGTTAGGCAAAAAGCAAATTTGTGTGATTTTCTTATTGGAGTTCAAAATGGGTTGTAAAGCAGCGGAGATAATTTGTAACATCAGCAATCCATGTGGCTCTGGAATGGCTACCAAATGTACAGTGCAGTAGTGGTTCAATAAGTTTTGCAAAGGAGACAAGAGTCTTGAAGATGAGAAGTGCAGTGGTAAGCCATTGGAAGTTGACTACCAGTTGAGAGGAATCATTGAAGCTCATCCTCTTACAACTACCCAAGAAGTTGTCAAAGAACTCAATATCAACCATTCTATGGGTTTTGGGCATTTGAAGCAAATTGGAAAGGTGAAAAAGCTCGATAAGTGGATGCCTGATCAGTTGACCAAAAATCAAAAAAATTGTCATTTTGAAATGTCCTCTTCTCTTCTTGTATGCAACAACAAACTATTTCTTGATCCAATTGTGACGTGCAATGAAAAGTGGATTTTGTATGACAACCAGCTGACAACCAGTTCAGTGGTTGGACTGAAAAGAAGCTCCAAAGCACTTCCCAAAGCCAGAAAAGGTCATGGTCACTCTTTGGTGGTCTGCTGGTGGTCTGATCCACTATAGCTTTCTGAATCCTGGAGAAACGATTACATTTGAGAAGTATGCTCAGTAAATCAATGAGATGCACTGAAAACTGCAATGCATGCAGCCAGCATTGGTCAAAAGAAAGGACCCAATTCTTCCTGACAACGCCCGAGCACATGTCTCACAACCAACACTTCCAGAGTTGAATGAATTGGACTACGAAGTTTTGTCTCATCCTCCATATTCACCTGACCAATCAATTACCACTTCTTCAAGCATCTCAATAACCTTTTGCAGGGAAAACACTTCCACAACAGAAGGATGCAGAAAATGCTTTCCAGTTGTTTTTTGAATCCCAAAGTACAGATATTTATGGTACAGAAATAAACAAACTTATTTCTCATTGGCAAAAATATGTTGATTGCAATGGTTCCTATTTTGATTAATAAAGATGTCTTTGAGCCTAGTTATAATGATTTAAAATTCATGGGTTCAAAACCTCAATTACTTTTGCACCAACCTAAAAGTTTATATAAATGGCAGTAAATTATTTAGAAAGTATGATAAATATGCTTTTAAATAAATAATTTATTTTTTTCATTTTAAAAAGCTATAATGCTTGAAATATATGATCATAAAAACTGATATATAGGAATGAATTTACTCAAAAACTCAATTTCAATTTTAAGTAAAGTTAAAAATAATGTTCTAATATTTTTAGTGTAAAGAGGACATTTTTAACACTGCAGATTTTATACTTACTATATAATATCTCAGGGTATGTGTCTGGTTTTTTTTCCAATTAAGAAAATAGTTATTTTAAAGATAAAATGCCATTATATACATACATAAATAGAATCAATCATTGCCAGAAAGATGAAAAACCTCAAATAATGAAGAGACATAAAAAGTAGATGATCCTTTAATCACCCCATTGTGTTTATAAGGAAGAACATTGCAAAACTATTCGTTATATTTGTGTTTCCTTTGCTGCAACTTATGGCCAAATAATCACTAAATGTTTTGCTAAGAATAGTTTGCTACCAATACTACTACTATTCTACTATTTCCTACTTTGAGGAAAATTTACATCCACCAGTATGTGGTAAGACGCAGTCTACCCACATTAATACAAGAATATGGCCAAGTTGTCAAATAATCTTTCTGCTGACAATTAAGGCATATAAGAGAATGAAAATCCTAGGGCTTGACTCAATAAGCAAAATAAAGGCCATTCTCACTGGGGTTAAGTGATATCTCATTGTGGTTTTGATTTGCATTTCCCTGATGATTAGAGATGTTGAGCATTTCTTCATATGTTTGTTGGCCATTCTTCTGTCTTCTTTAGAAAAATTTCTGTTCAAGTCCTTTGCCCACTTTTCAGACTTTTGGGGGGAGGGGGGAAATGGGCATTTATTGAAACCTTAAAATCTGTACCCCCATAATATGCCAAAATAAAAAAAATAATTAAAAAAAATAAGCAAAATAATAAGGTTTATGAGAAGTATTCCAAAGCTATAATGTGTAGGCATTGAAAATAATTGTTCTTAGGCATGTGCTTTATGTAATACCAGTACCAGCATTTCTACTGGCAATTCTCAGGCAAATTTTTTGCAACAAAAGAATACTATCAGTGCTAAATCATTAGGCCACATAAGGAGATGTGAGTCCTAGAGCTTTACTCAGTAATGTAATAAAAAAAAGGATTGTACAATCATCCTAAATATTTAATATGTGGGTTTAGAAAAAACCCCTCTTGGGTGTTTTATATCATCATTCTTGTGAACATTTTTCCAATTAGCAATTTAATGTTTCTTTAGCATATAAAGAGCATTCAAAGTATTCATGTTTAACTTGCTTCTCTATCAAAATTAGTATTATATTCTGCGGAGACTATGTTTAACCCCAACATGCTATAATTAAGTTTGATATACCTTACTGGATATATACTTATTAAAGAGTTTATTTAGAAGGACAAAGTTAAAGTCTTTGTATATAATATCCGAAAACCAATAAATTCCTATCCATTTTCTATTGATAAAATATCTACATTGAAATTAAAATCTTTCTTTTAATTTTTTGACAAAAAATATTTGGGGGAAAGATTGTCCAAATATAAGAAAATATGAATTATTTTTTACTTAAAAAGGTAATGATTTAATTGTTAATTTTATGTTAACTTAGTGCAGTCTTTTTTTAATTTTTTATTTCAGCATATTATGGGGGCACAAGCATTAAGGTTATGTACATTGCCCTTGCCTCCCCTCGCCCCTCAAGTCAGAGCTTCAAGCATGTCCATCCCCCAGACAGTGTGAATCTGCACTATGTATGTAGATACTAATCCCCTCCTCTCCCCTCCCACTTGCCCAACTCCTGATAAATGTTTTTTTGTTTTTTTTTTAACATTTTGGTTATATTTTATATCTTTGCCTCTCCCTAGCAAGGGTTAGAGGTATGCTCTTCCCCTCCACAAACAAATGTGGGACTACCCCCTCAACCCCTGGATCCTTGGTGAAGACCACCACCCTTTGAGCACCATAGTGTTAATCTCAGTACCAATTTGATGGCAAGTACATGTGGAGCCCATTATTATGATCTTGTGTTCCTCACTTTGGATAATGTGCTGCTGGGAAACCTGGATAGCTACATGCAGAAGAATGAATCAGGATCCCTACCACTCATCTCTCACAAAAATCCACTCAAGATGGACAACAGCCTTAAACCTAAGGCATGAAACCTTAAGAATCCTAGAAGAAGAGGTTGGGAAAACCCTCTAAGACATTGGCCTAAGCAAAGAATTCTTGAAGAAGACCTCCAAAGCAATCACTGCAGCAACAATAATAAACAAATGGGATCTGATCAAATTAAAAAGGTTCTGCACAGTCAAGGAAACTACCATTAGAGCAAGTAGACAACATACAGAATGGAAGAAAATATTTGCTCTCTACACTTCAGATAAAGGTCTGATAAGAAGACTCTATCTAGAGCTCAAAAGAATTATAAGAAAAAATCAAACAACCCCATCAAGAAATAGGCAATGGAAATGAACAAAAACTTTTCTAAAGAAGACAGAATAATGGCCAGCAAACATATTAAAAAATGCTCAACATCTCTCATCATTAGAGAAATGCAAATCAAAACCACAATGATATATCACCTAATCCCGGTGAGATTGACCTATATCAAGAAATCCCAAAACAATAAATGCTGGCAAGGATGTGGAGAGACAGGAACACTCTTACACTGCTGGTGGGACTGCAAATTAGTGTAACCTTTGTGGAAAAGAACTTGGAGATACCTAAAACAGCTAAAAATAAAAATACCATTTGACCCAGCAATAGCACTATTAGGCATTTTCCCAAAAGAGCATAAGACATTATTATAAGCATAAGACATTCTATTATAAAGATATCTGCACCCGAATGTTTATGGTAGCACAATTCACTATTGCAAGACGTGAAAACAACCCAGGTGTCTGTCAATTCATGACTGGATTATTAAATTTTGGTATATGTTTACAATGGAATATTACTTAGTGCAGTTTCTCACTTACTTGCATAAATCAACTAAATAGCATATATAATTAATATTCCTCTTTCAAAATATAAGAATTTATTTTATCATTTTCTCATAGGTTTAAGGGTGATCCTGCTCTTATGAATTTTCTAGGAAAAAAGTAAATGTAAAGGCCTATATAGACCTACAGGTTTCTGAATATTATATTCACTGGAGACAGGATATTTTCTATATTCAAACAGTGTCAGAGTTGGACCAGAAAAAGTGAAACCCCAAATGGAGTCAAGTAGTAATAAATTTAATACAAAGAAAGCAAGCAAGCAAATGGTATTTATAATCTTAGAGGCACCAAGGTGACCCCTAGTGATTTGATACTTCTTCACATCCAAATTTCTGTTTAACCCCCTTCACCTGAGTGTAGTCAAAATATCCAAATTGCTTTTTACCAAGATTACATGTCAAAGGTAATGGGATGTCACACTCATTATGTTACATTGTATAGCACTCCATTTTAGCAATCTGAGAGAAAGTGGCAATGAGAGAGAGAGATAGAAGAAGAAACAGAGAGAACGAATATTCTTGTGGGCTTAGTGTGAAGTAAAAAGTAATACCAGAGAAACATCAATAGCAAGAAACTTCATGTGGCCTCCAGGAACCGTGAGTTCTCCAGGACCTGAGTGAAAATGGCCTCCAGCTAACAGAAAGCAAAGAGCTGAGGTCATCAGTCATAGAGCCTTAAGGAAATAAATCATGCTATCAACCTGATGATCTTAGAATTCTTCCCCATTGGATTTTTACCAGTTGAACCTCCAGAGAAGAATTCAGTCTGGCCAGCAGATGGATTAAGCCATGGACATAGCTACGTAATGCACACAACCCTGACCCAAAAATCTAGGAGATAATAAATGTGTGGTTTTTGCAAGCAAATGTGTGGTAAATTGCTACTGAGCAATAGAAAATGAGTACATTATCCAAAGGACTGAAGAAGCAAGCTCAGAAAAGATTACTGTTATCTCTGATTTGCACCTGAGGCCTTCCAGAATAGAAACTATTAATACCAATGATTAGAGGTGCCAACAGGCCCAAGAGGAATGACTTACACTACAACAACTGTTTCCTTTGAGCTAATTATTTTCCATTCCTACACATTATAGCTGTGGAAAACTTATAATCTTCATTATTTTTCTTATTGAGTCAAGCTCTAAGATTTTCATTTCTTATGTGACATTGTTTCCTTTGGTGTCAGAAGCTTTTTGTTCTGATGTAATTCCATTTGTCTATTCTTACATTTGTTTCCTGTGGTTTTTCAGGCAAGAAAATCTTTTGTTAAACAAAAGATTCTTGCCTAGATTGTTTCAGAGGTAAAGGCCTGGAAAAGGGTAAATTATTTTATGATCTGTCTCTTTAAAACCCCTCACCTGTTTGGGGAATTAAAAGCTGCATTTCTGCCCAAGGCCAGTAATCAGAGGGGCAAGGGAGTGTTCTTTGTTTTTTGTGCCACAGGAGATGGCCCAACGGAATTGTCTGGGCAGAGGTCATGAGATTATCTTCATCAGAGATACTACGGTTAAACAGCAATAGCTCGAAGCTGAAAACTCCCTTTAAAACCTCTGTATTTCTGCTTATAGAGAGGATGATGGTATTTTAAGATGAGAGTCTCCCATCCTCCTCATTTGCTGGCAAATTAATAAACTCCTCTTTCCTTTCCTCAAACCACTTGTCCTCATTCTTCATTCAGCTGTGGGGACAAATACTGAACTCTCAGTAACAAGATCAATATTATCAAGCATTTCCCCTGTTTTTCTTCTAGTAGTTGCATAGTTTGGGGTCTTATATTTAAGTCTATAATTCATTTTGAGTACTTTTTCAAGCAGTAGAAGTACTTTTATTATTCTGCATGGGGAGATCCAGTTTTCCTAGCATCATTTATTGAAGAGACTACACAAACTGAGAGTGAAGGAATGAAAAAGGATATTCCATGCAAATGAAAACCAAAAAAGTAGGAATAGCTGTACTTATATCAGATAAAATAGACTTTAAGACAAAAACTGTAGAATGAGACAACGAGGCCATTCTATAATGATAAAGGGGTAATATAGCATGAGGATAAAACAATTATAAATATATATGCACCCAACATCAGAGTCCCCAGATATATAAAGCAAATATTAATAGAGTTAAAGGGAGAGACAGATTATAATACAGTGATAGTAAGGGACGTAAACACCCACTTTCAGCAATGGACAGATCACCAAGACAGAAAATCAACAAAGAAACATTAAAGTTAAACCACACTCTAGACCAAATGCATCTAATAGACATTTACAGAACATTCCATCAAACAGCCTCAGAACACACATTCTTCTCAGTAGCACACGGAACATTCTCCAGGATTGATCACTTTCTTAAATAATAAGTCTCTGGCACTTTTTGTTGCTCCTATCCTTTTTACGAAAAATATTAATGGGAAACCAACTGCTTCCAGGTACTAAATTGTGGAATATACACAGATGAAAAAAATATCGTCTGTGTCTGCAAGGAACTTAGAGATTAGTGAGGTGATGACTGCATTAATTTTAGTATAGAGCAATACAGAAAAATCTAGCCATGGTATAGTAAACTGGAATACTGAAGAGAGACTTCCCTTTGATCTATGAGTTAAAATATAGACAGCAAAGATAAGATAGGAAGTCATGAGACAGAAGTGATCCATATTTTAGCTTCTAGCTTTCCCTTTTCTTCTACAGAGTTGTAATAGTACTTCTATTTTGAACTCTCTTATTCTCTCTCTGACTTAATTCATCAACTCTGTCGATGTGAGCCAAATCCGAATTTCATCTGGGTCACAAATCTAAAAATGCACCTTTTATTCTTGTTGGGTACTTTTACTCTTGTCCTGAAGTGATCAGTGACGGAAAAAAGAAATATCAAAAAATAAATTGCTTGGTTGAATCATATTTTATATATATATATGCTTCATAAGGGCCATTTGACCAAGGCTCTTTTAAAATTATTTTTGTTTCTCCTGGATTAATAAATACTGTAATTGCAGGCACTCTATTTTGGCTTTTATTTTTGTGTGTGTGGTCTGTTCCCTAATCTTTCACTGCCAACATTTAGCATAATATATACATATATTATGTACTCAAGAGCTACTTATTGAAATAAATTCCAACCTCATGGTGTGGTCTTTCTATAACATGGCAGAAACACTTAGCTCAACACATTTGAAACTTATGATTCAAGTGCCTTTAAACACACAGACAAATGGATATTACAACGATCTCTACAAGTTAAATACCACTTCAATTGTTGAAGATATCAGAATGAGATGATTTCTTGCATGTCTTTAGTGTATGCTAGAAGAAATTGTTTTCTTTCTTCTCCTTACTTTGTAGAAAATATTTTAATTTCCATAGTCAGTATAAAGTCAGTCCATAGCCATTATTAATGCACTTCAGGGAACTAGATAAAGATAATTTCATTTTTATTTTTAAATGTCATACTTTTGACAGTCCTAAAGTCTCCCACATAAATACAATGAAAAATTAACTTGAATGTAGGGAATTTTTAAAAGACATCAAAGACTCTCTGGCACACCTTTTTGGCTTTCACACAGTATTACATTTTAGTTATACATTTTCTAGAATTTTTCCAATTTTGGTGCAAATAGAATAAATTTTGAAAGAAAAACCCAGAAAACACATATATTTTGAGTATGTCTTTATGTCAAGTTGTCTGTTGCAGCAGGGAGAATAATCTGCAGACTTTCCATGAAGATTCATTACAATCATTACTGCTTCATGTAAGGAGGGATCTAGCCTATGAAATAAAGAAAAAGGACTTTGGGAACCATAACTAAAAATGAGATGAGTGTCTGAATTGTGCTAATACAGATAAAACAGTCTTGACAAAAATATGTTTAGATTGAATGTACCAATCACTGGTATTCTTTCAAAAATAAGTGACTGTGTTTTAATTATCAACTCAAAACACTATTTGGGATAAATTATGAAGTTTATAGCTGAATGTGGAGCTTAGATTTCACTTATAGATGAACATCAGGCAAAGCAAAATTTGCCAATGAATTTAGAAATCGTGGGGGGAAAAAAAGAAATTGTGGTTATTTTTTTTTTCTTTTATTCCAGGGCATAGACAACAAGGAGTAATTGTGGTTCATTTTAATGTAGTCATAATATGAAAAATAAGTAAATGAAGTAGAAAACAAATAACCTTACTATTTTAAGTCATAAAACTAAAAAGCACCCTATTACATTTTTATTGGTTCAAACAATATGGGGATATTTATTGCTTGCTATGAGATGGTCTTGCAGCCATGGGCCATCCTTTTACAGGTGTTTCTCTTATATCAATTGATCATTTCATCAGTATTATATGGTTCATATGTTCATTGTTTGTATTTCTTGGCCTCACCTTAGCCATCTCGATTACAATTACTAATATTTGACATAGGTATTTAAACATTCTCCTCAGGTTATGTTAGTATATATTGGCATTTGAGGATCATGGCTCGAAAGGATAGATGTTCCTATACTTAATTAGTCTTTATCACCATCAGACTAATTTGTAAATTAGGAAGATGACATTAACAGCCATTGTGATAAAATCTTTAAGGAGGAAGAAAAAATCCTTACAAAGTTTATACTTTTTGTGTAGCTTCGCATTTAAAAATACGATAAAAGGAGAAGGAAAAGAGTTTCAATTGATTCATTCATTTATCAAAAAAAATACTGATACTTTTACCAAAGACTAATGCCCTAAATGCTGAGAGTAGAGTAATGAAAACAAAAGCCTAATAAAAATTTCTTTCCTCAAAGCAGTATTAATATTTCCCTCCACTACAATCTGGTAAGAGGACACAGAAAATAATAACATAATAAGTAAACTGTGCAGCAATAATAGGAAATAATATATGATAATATATGATATGTGATAATATATTAATATATAATATATAAATATATAATAATATAGGATATAATTCATTTTTGAAGGATATGTTATGGAGTTTTCCATAGCATATATTTTGTTTCAGCAATCTGAAGATGTTAGTCTCTTATCTTCTGGCTTTTATTGTCTCTTTGAAAATCTTTTGTCCCTATTTCTAAAGTCTTTTAAACAAAAGATTAAGTGTTTTCTTCTCTCTGACTGTGTTTATACATTTGTCTTTGGGTTTTAAACAGGTGTGCTATGATGGTTAAGTATATAGTGTGTCTTAGGTTGTGTGTGTGTGTGTGTTTGTGTGTGTGTGTTTAAGGTTTATAAACCTTAAACTTGATTCTTCAGTTTGATGTGTTTTGTCAGTTTTGAATTTTGTTTTCCAGCAGTATCTCTTCAAATATTATTTGAAGAATATTATTTATTTGGTTAACAAATATTACAATAACAAATATTATAATAATTATAATAAACAAATATTGTTTATTTGTTTTCTCTCAACCCCTATCTTCTGAGTCACAAATACATGTTTCTTAACAATTTAAAACCATTTCTCATGTTACTTTTAAGTTCTAATGTGTATTTTCTAGCCCAGTTTTCTGGGTCAGGAATCTGAGCGTGCTTAGCTGATTTTGCTACTCAGAGTCTCACAAGCTGCATCAAGGTATTGGACAGACTGTCTTCTCATCTGGAAGCTTAAGAGGGGAAGAATTCACTTCCAAACTCATTCAAGTTGCCGGAAGAATTCATTTCCTTGTGTCTCTATGACTAAGGCTTTCTTCTGGCTCTCAGCTAAGCCTACCTCCTGGTCTAAAGGATGCCTAACACGCCTAGAGACATTGGCAGTTCCTTTCCATATGGTATCCTCCAGCTTGGCTACTGACTTTATTAAGTCAATAAGAGCATCTCTAACCTGAGATAGAGCCCAGTTCCTTTTATTAAAGTCCTCACCTGATTTAGTGAAATCCACCCAGTATAATAATACATTTGATTACCACAAAATCAATTGATTTGAAACCTCAAATGCATTTGCAAAATTCTTTCACCTTTGTCAACTTGTATTGGATAGGACCAAAACATACGTCTCACCCATGCTCAGGGGAAGAAATTATTCAGAACATAAGCAGCAGGTTGTAAGTGTCAAGAGGACCATCTAAGGTCTATTTCCCATAGATGCATGGTAGAAAATTGCTACTAGTATCAGGCAACTTCACATAGTTGACTTATATCTAAGTTCTTGAATCTTCAAGTTGTGATTCCATGAAAGCCCTGAATTCAAATCCTGCTGTCTTCATTGTTTTTTGTACCTTCAAATAGCTCTTTCTTATTTTGTTTTTGTTGTTGGTTGTGTTATTCATCCAGTTTTCACAGTTGTTCCCAGGGGAATATTTCTTATGTCACCAGCTGCTTCATTAGAGCTAGAAGCAGAAGTTTGATAGTACAAAATTATTTTAATCTTTTGCAAAATCTAATTCTTCTGTGAAAGTAGATTTCTTTGGCTTTACATAATATATGACATAGGGTATAACTTAGAAGACGTATTGTTTTCCTGCAAATAAGCCTTTTATTTGACTCCATTAATACAGATAGATGGCTTGAGAATGTTAGTATTTTAGTATTCTAAGGAAAGAAGGAAAGTAGATCCAAGTTATAAAGTTATTTTATATATATCCATCATTTCTCTCCCCCAACATACTATTTAAATTCACATGGTAACTTTGTTGCCATCAGTGACAAAGGGGAACATGGATAAAAGCCTTAATCACCCTATAATCTCCATTAATTTCTCCCCCATCAATCTTCGAGGAAGAATATAGATAATTTCTCAATCATAATGAAGGGAAGTGTCAAGCACAATTCAAATCAGATGGCTATTTCTAAGCCTTTTCTGAAGATATTTCTGTAGTTTCCACAAGTTGCCAACTATATTCTTTATTTATGGTACGATTAAATGTCTGATTCAATTTCCTGAGAAAGCCTGGCACTAAAAGAGAGAACTTTTACTTTTGAAGGTTGAAATGTTCCTAAGTTGAAGTAATTTTTTGGTGGATAAATATGAAAGCAGCACACTCTTTCAGGATTTTAGGTTTCAATTAAATGAAACTTATGACACCATTAATATCTAACAATATCATTGGATAAAACATAAGGGAATATAGCAAGTCATTGGAGTCAGACCGATGTGTTACACTGTTTGGAGAAGTTATTTTAACCATTTGAAATTTGGTTTACTTTTTGATAAAACTAGCATAATATTCAGCACATGTGATTATCGAGAACAAGAATTATTAATATGAAATGTGTATATTTTAAGATATAAGTCTATTTGTAGCCCCCACTCCAAGCAATAACTAGTAATCCATATTTTGTCAAGGAAGGGCTGTGTCTAAATAGAAAGCAGAAAACTAATATCCATAGATTTATTTTCCAAATGCTTAAATTATTAAAAAATATAGAGGACTTGATGGCTGAAGCAAATTATTTATGAACTTCTGGTTGAGCACCCTAATTACAGATATTACTAAACATTCACATATCTATTTTTTTTAAAGGCAATTCTCACTTTTGCTTCAGTTTGTAATATAGGGTTGGTTAATTTTGCAGGACATTGCAGGTAATTTCTTCCCTTGAAAGTGTTTGGAAACATATTTGACTAAAACTGGATCTGTAGTCCAGATCTATAGCCCAGGGTTATGTCCAACCCATCAATCTTTCTATTCCCTCACACATTCTCTATAATATTTATTACACCCTCTATACAACATTGGCACAAGCTTTTTTTCTTCAACCACTTTGGTACCAGTGTCCACTATAGTCGATAGCCACAGATGAACGTGCACAGTGACTTTAGCTGGCAGCTGTGATATGAAGGCGCAGAGCCGAGTATTGGCTTTAGCCGATAGTCATGATATGATTTTTCTAATTTTTCATTTATCAAAATAAAATTGTGAACATTTAAAAATAACGTAATGAAAACATATATGTACATGTTACCTATTCTGATTTACATTACAAGTAAAGCTGCCTGCAAAGTAAAACAAACTTTCAGTGCTTTAAAGCTTTCCTCATCACACAAGAGCAAAACGGATTTGGCGTCAATGCACAGCACAAACTATCCCGCGGACTGTGAGTGCCGGCTGTGGGCAAGGTTTCGCGGCTGGTGAGCGCCTGTACTGAAGTGGTTAAAGAACATAAACAAGCCTAGGAGATTGGAACTGAACCAATCTACACAGCATTTTCAAAAAATCCAAACTTTTAATAAGTCAGCTATTTCATACATTGCAGGCATTTCTACCATACAATGTATGGGATAGTTCTATTGTGGAATTTGACAGCTATATATATGAATTTATGTAATAACTAATTATTTGGCTATAGAGCTGACAAAGTATTACATTATAATAAAGAATCAATTGGAAGAAGGACCAATGGTCAGGCCATTTCAGGGATAACATGAACAATTCTGATTTAATTGCACCTTTCTTTATAAATTTTTTGAGTAAGTCAGGCAGGCACAATTCCATTAAGTTTTGTTGCACTTTAATGGTCAGGACTTTTGAAATATCTTGCAGAAAATAATCACAGTGCTTTGTTATAGAGCATAGGGATATCATATTTCTTTCCAGATGAATTACCAATTCCTCTTTATTTATGTGCTAATTTATGGTGAGATAGTGATCTTATCATATTCAGAAGATGAGCAATTAATGAAAAAGAGAATATATATTTGTGGATATCAGTATGGATTCCCTAGTAAATGCCAAGTTTCTCTGACAACATTTGACAGCAAACATTTAGGTTAGACATATAAGTACACTGTGATTCTAAGATTCTATAAAAACTTTTTTAGTGATTCATTTTTTTGTAAAGTAACTTTTATCTTTAGCCAAATGTTTGGCACTGAAAGTCAGTATAGCCTTCACAGGATTTACTAGTAATGACAAAAGATAAAATAGAAGACTGCAAAATTGAACTGTAATATTAAGGATTTGACTACAGGAAAGAGACTGACATAAACAATAGGATTACCTTATAACAAAGAGAGGCCCTAAAGAATCTAAAAAATAAATAAGTAAATAAAAGTTTCATAATGCTTAATTCGCTTAAAAAGATATTTTGAATAATGCAGTGATTATATTTTTCAGCTCAAAGCTAAATAATGGAAGGAAACAATGTGAAAGGTCTCTAGCCTTTTGTTGGAAAGAGTCCAGTTCTAAAAAAGTTGTTTCCATGCATGATGAGAATTCACAAAGATGAATTTTTATTAATAAAAACTCAAAGATGAGTTTTTATTTTCTGAGAAAAAAATAAAACTCACTCATTGAACGATTGACCCCAAACGGCGCTGTTTTTACTAGAAAGAATCTTGAAATAAATTAGTCTGTGAGAAAACACATTAAAAGTAAAATATAGAAAATTATTTTGTAAAGTTTCAATAAGACTCAAAACAAAGATGAACATATAAAATATAGACAAAGTAACTGTTAAGCAGCTGAGCATCTATATCAGGCCAGACATTAGCTTCGGTTTTAAATGAGGGCCTCTTGAGCCTGGACATGATTTGCTTCAGTGCTTCAAACAGCAACTTTATTTGAAGGTGACCTAGGAAAAAAAGCCATGTAAAGAGTCCTACTCTGTTAATGCTACCAGAGTGATAAAGATATCAAAGTGCTACAAAGCTCATTGGAAATTCAATTCACTTTCAACTGCCATAGTAATTTATATATCTTGCCATCAACAAAAGAATCAAGTGAATTTTGAAGATTTGGTCCTTAGCTAAACATGTTAACTTTACTAAGTCATATATATTTTGTTTTAAAATATAAGACTTCCTTCTTTAATTCATAGAAAAGCCCTTTTGTCTATTTTGACCAAGACCCACAATTTTCATGCTAACTGTAAAAGTGACATTAAGTTATACACTTAAAAATGTTAAGATGGTAAATTTTACAACATGATTTTACCAGAATTAAATAAATACATAAATGTAACATAACATTAAAATCACACATTTAAATACATTGACATTTAAAATATATTTATTTTCCAATTATTGATGTATACTCAAGACTTTGAGTAAAAGTCTTCACAAGTTCGATATAAGACTTTTTTGCCTTATTGACATTGTTACATAATCAATAGCTTCTGATTTTATTTAAGCTTCCTTTAATGTAAAGAATTTTGCAAAGGAATTTTAATGACAAAATCTTTTAAATTGTACTATTTTCTCTAAATATTTTACAGTAACCTCACCTATATCAGATTTTACAGCAATGCATTTATTTATTGGGGGAACAAATTTAATATTTGGATTCTGCCCAATTTATTAAATTTAGTTTTCAAGGAAACAAAACCTATTTTTCCTCAGTTATACTTCCTTATTTACATAACATTTTATTAAATTATGTAACCAATCAATGCAAATGGGAAACACAGATAACTCAATTGCTATTTAGCAAATATTTGATCCTTTCTCGTTCCCTGTGGATGGAGTATATTTCTCTGAGCAATCTATGTTGTGCTTGGCCATGGGTATTGTAAACAATGTCTTGAAATGTGCTTGTGCAGTGGATGTTGCCTGTTTTCACTCTGCTATTTCCAGTACAAGAACATAGTCATAGGCAGCCCTTTCATTCCAGAACAATTCAGAAACTTGTGGTACAGAGCTCCACAAAATGACCAGATAAACTGCTATCATGATACGCCATGCTTGTTAATATATATCATTAAGTATTAATACTAACTTGTAGGGCAATCCCTTATGCAGCAAGAACTTGGATATACAAGAATAAAAGATTTAACTCAAATGAATTTAGAATGCATATAACTCAGTTCCAACATACTCTAGATGTTCCATTTGCAGTGGGGTGTAGCCAGTATGATTTACAAAGAGAGTGGGAAATGTTTGTTCATCTAGCAAGATTAAGTATAAATTGGTAAGTGTCTTATAGTCCATTATCTTGGGTAACATAAACAACATAAATTTATTTCTCACAGTTCTGGAGGCTGGAAAGTCTCAGACCAAGGTTCCAGCAGCTTCAGTGTCTGCTGATCTGCTGAGGGACCCACTTTCTGTTTCATAGAGACCAACTTTCTGCTGTGCATGTCCTCACATGGTAGAAGGGACAAGGAAACTTTATAAAACCGCATTGTTAAGGGCCTAATGCCATTCACAAGAGCTCATCCTCATGACCTAATCGCTTTCCAAAGGCTCCAACTCCAAATACCATCACATTAGGGATTACATTTCAACATATAAATTTGGGTGGGGTGCAGGGCACAGACTTTCAGTCAATGGCAGTAAGAGAAAATTTATTATAGTTACGCACAAAATATAAAACAAAATTTCACCAGAAATGAGCATCAAGATGGCATTCTTGTATTTAATTGCCAATAAACTTATTTTTTCCTTTCTCTTTTTTTTTTTTTTTTTTTGAGACAGAGTCTCACTTTGTTGTCCAGGCTAGAGTGAGTGCCGTGGCGTCAGCCTAGCTCACAGCAACCTCAAACTCCTGGGCTTGAGTGATCCTTCTGCCTCAGCCTCCTGAGTAGCTGGGACTACAGGCATGCGCCACCATGCCCGGCTAATTTTTTATATATATATCAGTTGGCCAATTAATTTCTTTCTATTTATAGTAGAGACGGGGTCTCGCTCTTGCTCAAGCTGGTTTTGAACTCCTGACCTTGAGCAATCCGCCCGCCTGGGCCTCCCAAGAGCTAGGATTACAGGCGTGAGCCACAGCGCCCGGCCCCCTTTCTCTCTTTTTTTTTTTTTTTAAAGTAATTCAAAATCAGCAAACATTTTTAACATTTTTACTTAGGGACTTTTTTTACTTTTACTTACTTATCTAATTACAATTATTTAATCACACAAAAAAATCATCAACTAGATTATTTCCAGTTTTAATTCCACAGACATTTTTTTTCTTTTCAACTGTAAACAAAGATATGAATTTAAAAGTAGTGATTTTCTATAGTTTGTACTTTTCAAATTTAGCAGTTGTTCATTACTTAACATGTAAAATAATTTGTCCTATTTGTACCCATGATTTTTAACTATGTGTATTGCTCTTTTTCCTGACAAAAAGGAAAGTAAAATGCCTTAGTCATCAAAGGAGTGAGTTCTGAACAAATTGATTCTTGATTTATTTTAATTTTATGGTTATTTTTTATCTTTATTTTTTGTTAAATTTTGACTATTTTTAATTTCAGAATATTATGGGGGGGTACAAACATTTTGGTTACATATAATGCCTCACCAAAGCCAGTGATACAATCATGCCCATCCCCCATACGGTGTTCTCCGCACCCACTGATTATAAGTTTACCTACTCCCACCACCCGCTCTACACTCGATGAATATTACTTCCATGTGAGCACCTAAGTGTTAATCAGTTAGTACCAATTTGATGGTGAGTACATGTAGTGCTTGTTTTTACATTCTTGTGATACTTCACTTTGAAGTATGGGCTCCAGCTCTATCCAGGATAATATAAGAGGTACTAGTTCACCATTGTTTTTTTTTTTTTTTTTTTTTTTGGTTGAGTAGTATTCCATGGTATACATATATCACATTTTTTAATCCACTCATGTATTCATGAGCACTTGGTTGTTTCCACATCTTTGCAATTGTGATTTGTGCTGCCATAAATATTCATGTCAGATGTCTTTATTACAGAATGTCTTTTTTTCCTTTGGGTAGATGCCCAGTAGAAAGATTGCTGGATCAAATGATAGTTCTATTTTTAGTTCTTTGAAATATCTCCAAATTATTTTCTATAGAGGTTGTACTTATTTGCAGTCCCATCAGCAGTGTGAGAGTATTCCTATCTCTCCACATCCACATCAGATTTTGCTGTTTTGGAACTTTTTGATAAAGCCATTCTCACTGGAGTTACATGATATCTCACTGTGGTTTTGATTTGCATTTCCCTGATGATTAGAGATGTGGAGCACTTTTTTTATATGTTTGCTGGCCATTATTCTGTCTTCTTTTGAAAAGTTTCTGTTCATGTCCTTTGCCCACTTTTTAATGGAGTTGTTTAATTTTTATTAATGTAGGCTAGCTGATCTTTGTGGGGTTTCTTGTTTTTATTTTGTTTGTTTATTAAAGCCACAGTTAGCAAAGCCTTTCACTCAAAGACCTTGCTACACACATAAAGTCCATATTACACAGAGGAGACACAAAGGAGTGGTATAAAAATTGAGCAGGATAGAGTCAATAGAGATGAAGATCAAGAGAAAAGACCAAGTGTGGGGGACAGGAAATCAAATTCAGGAGAGAACAACAGAAGAGGGAGCTTGTGAACTTAAGCTATCCTGAAGACATCTTTCTTCAAAAAGTTTAGCAAAATTTAATTTACATAAAATCAAGGCACAAAAATTATTAAGCTAAAATCTTTAATATAAGTCAAAAAAGCAAAAAGAGTAGAATTAAGTGAAATGTTATAATAGGTTAGCTTTTGAATTCCTTTTATTAATGGTTTCTGGTACTAAGACCAACTATGCATTCTTGCTGTTCCTATGCCTGCATATTATATTACTGTATTTCCATACCTCTGGTGTTCTTCTTAATGGTTGCTTTGAAGAATATGAGTATTAAGGAGACAAAAAAATCAGCAAACGCATTTTCATTAACTAAAAAACTAATTATTGATAAAATTAGCTATTTATTATATATCCTGTAGAGTGGCAAGGTATGCGATCAAAGAGGACACCTTGTGTAGGTAGGGGTAAGCTGTTCCCCAAGTCTCTGATCTACTTAACAGTGTTTCAATTTTCTTTATTTGAACAGGGGAAGGGAAGTCTAGATTCTTTTATCCACACTATAGTTGGCCCCATACTATAGCCACTGAGGCCATTGAATAACAGATGCCACAGGTCCAGGTCAATGTGGTAAGGCAATCCATGAGCACACTTAGTTTATTTATCTGGTTAGTAAATATAAATAAATAAAATAATCAGTGGGAGAATGTCATATGCAATTCTCAAAAAGTTCTTGATAATACAAATCCAATGACAATCTCCATTTAAACAGTAAGAAACCATATGAGAAAATCATCATACTCTTATTCTGATACTGACAAAATACAGAGTAGTCTTCCTTTGTCTGTAGTTTTGCTCTCTGTGGTGTCATTTACCCATAGTACAGTATAATAAAATATTTTTTGAGAGGGAGCACATTCACATAACTTTTATTACAGCATATTGTTGTGATTTTTCTACTTTATTATTTATTGTTGTTTATCTCCTACTGTCCATAGTGTATATGGACATTAAACTTTATCATTGGTATGTACATATAGGGAAAAAAAATAGTATATGTAGTGTTTGGTACTATCCATGGCTTCCAGCATTCACTGGTGATCTTTGAATATATCCCACATAGGTAAGGGGGACTACTGCAATTGTGAAAAAAGAAAATATAAATAATATGCATATAAGTTATGAATAAGTTCAACATACTTAGAACTTAACATGAAATAAATGTTTCAACAGAACAGTATCCAAAAGAATCACGAGAATTGCACATATATCCACTGTGTTTTCTACACAAATGTATGACAATATCTCATGTTTAAAATATAACTGTAAACTTTTACAGCAAAACTTTTTAGAACAATTGTAGAACGATTTTTAACAAATTATCAAAAAAGGGAAATTACAGTAAAATTAATTGAGGCATACTTCTGTTGTTTTAACTGTTTTAGGGGCAGAATTTGCAAAAAAACGGGTCTTAAATCACATTCTAGTAGGACATACATTTTGTTCAGCTCACATTGTTTTTGAATCACAGTGTGTTTAAAATGGGATGTTTTACATAAAATATCTATATATTTGCATCCATCTTTCTATATTTATCTATCACCAGAATTCTAGCCTATGTTGATAAAAATTGAATATTTTTGCAACACTTTTCAGCATGATAATAATGAGCTTGAGAGGAGCTGCTGTCATTATAGATTGACTGTGCTTCCTTTATCCTATGCTTCCTTTTCTCCCACATGGGGACTGTTACCTGCTGTTCATCTTTACTGCCTTGACGGAGGGTATTTGGATATCAATTTCAGTCCACCATTTCCACTTTTCCAACTGAAGCAAAAGGCAATAATAACTGATAATTTTAAGAAAGTGAATTCTTTCATATCAAGAAAACTTCCCAAACAGCCTTAGTAGTGTTAAGTGATGCCTTTACTTAAATTTTCAACAATGTTAAAACAAATAAAAATCTCTTTTAACTAAGTTAATCAGAAAGTTTAATTAATCTGGTCTGTTGTTGAATGAAAATCATTGAAGTCTTTACCTTTTAGGAGTGAAGTATTCAGCATACAAATCAATTTAAAAAGCAAAATGAAATTATTTTAAAAAGGAATCAAATTCTTACATTTATATTCAAAGCTAATAAATATTTTGTAAGTATAAAATTAAAATAGGGTAGTTTGAAAACGTAGATATATATTTAATTATTAAATATTTATTAAATTTCTAACATACATATCTTATGCATTTATACATGGCAAACTTCCTGTGTATATCCAAACAGTTCAGGATATAAACTAGTCTACATACCAGGCATTTTAAAACTGCTAACATTGTTGTTTTTTTTCCCCATTAATTTAAATGCAGCTCATCCTTAACAGCAGTTCCCAACCTTTGTGGCACTGGTGGCTGGTTTCATGAAAGACAATTTTTCCACAGATTGGGGGTAGGAGTAGGGAGATGGCTTTGGGATGCTTCAAGGGCATTCCATTTATTGTGCATTTTATTACTATTATTGTGACACTGTTAACCTCTCTGCTAATGATAATCTGTATTTGCAGCTGCTCCCCACTGCTCATCACTGCCTCAACTCCACCTCAGATCATCAGGTATTAGTTTGTCATAAGGAGTGCACAACCTAGATCCCTCCCATGTGCACTTTGTAGCAGGGTTCAAGCTCCTGTGAGAATCTAATGCCGCTGCTGATCTGACAGGAGGTGGAGTTCAGACAGTGATGGAAGCAAGGGGGAGTGGCTGTAAATACAGATGAAGCTTCACTCACTTGCACCACTCAACCTCCTGCTGTGTCGACTCATTCCTAATGGGCCATGGACCAGTACCAGTGGGTCTGCAGCCCAGGGGTTGGGGACTGCAGATCATTAAGACTTCCATTATTAGGTTGCACTGAAATAAAATGAGGGCCGTACATCCCACTGAAGTGAATAAATTCCTTATTTGAATGACCCTGGACTACTCTGATTTCAGAGTTGCTAGATATAGTGTATACAGAATATTCTTTCAGTTTTACATTTAACTCTTGCTTCTCAGCTTATAATCTGCCAGAAATGGTTTTTGTTTGTGATGTTTTTGTTTTTTGTTTTTTACCCGTGAGCCTTTTAAAGGTTATACAATTGATACAAATGTATTAGTACTGGTATTGTGACATAAATTTTGTTACTCCGAGTCTTTTTGACTGTCTATCTGGTACTGTGTTAAAATAAATGAGCTTGTGAAACAGCATGAACAAATGCTATGTTACTGCATTATTTACTTGCTTTAAATTGTGTGTGTGTGTGTGTTTTTTCTGGAATAAGACTTAGAAGAAAGATTTTTAGCCTTTTAACTTTCAAATTATGAATCCTTATTTACTTAAGCTAACAAGTTTGGGGGTGGAAAAAGTGTGCCTCAAATGTCAATCTATTAATGGAAACATGACAGTACATTAATGAAAATAATTGCAAATTTTGAGAGTTTTGAGCACCTAAAAAGGTTTTTCCCAAAACGGCCACGTGATAGAGTGAAAAAGCACAAATGCTAATGTGAGAAGACCTGGCTTTAGCTTTCAGGCATGGGACTTACTACCAGAGAACATAAAGAAAATTATTTAACATCTCCTATCCTTGATTTACCTGCCTATAAAATGAACAGAAGAAGTACCTCAGAAGTTTGGCAAGATGAATAAGTGAAATAATTAGAATGAAAAGAAAACTTTAAACTTTACATTTGGTCATTGATTTATTTACTTATTCTTAGATAAAGTTTCTAAAAAATAATTGTCTGACATATTGTTTACTTTTCTGTTAGGAATTATAGGCTTCTGCACTTTTATTGTTGAAAGTTCTGAATTATATTCTCATAGCCAATATATACTGTGAGGCACTGCAGCCTCTTTTTAAAAATAAGGCTAATAAATTATGAGCCCAGAAAATCTATTTATAGTGGTAGCTTTATGTGCTGACAACTTAAGAAATCCATGTATCATCTCTTAGTCTCTCCCAGTAAAGTATCATTTATAATCCTTATCTGTTGGGGTGTTAGAAGGATTAGTGTTTGTAAAATGTCTTAAAATCCCTTCATTAAGTATAAAAATCACTGCACAAGCATTTTTCCCAATTCACACTAAAGGATATGCATGGGATTTTTATTATCAAGTAAATGCTCTGGATAATCCAATTTAGTGATATTGTAACAGCTGATTGGTTAATATAAATTCCATTCTTGTAATGTTCATTGATAGAGAATTATATATTGAAAAGTGAACAAAAAGAGTTGGCATAATAAAGCTGGGAATTGAACAATAGAGCTCAAGATAGTTATCTGCAAAGCAATCTGACAAAAATAATTTCATTGATAAATTATACTACAGGTGTCTATTTTTCCTTACCCTAATGTTTAGAATTAAAACTATAATATACAACAATTTTAACCAGATTTTAGGCTTAGTTAAGAACTACTAATGCATCCCTGTGTCTGACTACTATGATATCCACCACTTTACCATTGATAGAAACCTTTGAATTCTTTAAAGAAATTGAAAACTGATTAAAAATAGAACATAGTGATGAAAACAGGAAAAACATTAAGCTATAAGTAAATTCCATTTTTAACTTAGTCATATGTGAGAAGGGAACAACATAATTCTATGCAATAGGTTGCTGGAAATAAAAAAAAATTTCTCTGTAGTGATGATATGGAAATAGAATTATCAAATATGTATAAGGAAATGTATTTCATTTTAGTTTCAAAGAAGAAAGCAGAAAGCTGTACACCTTAATGTACTATAAGCCTCAAATAAACACTGCAAAAGTAAAAGATGAAAATAGCTTCATCTCTCAGCTCCAAGCAACTATCTAAATTTCTATTTGGAGTGCATCATTGGTGATTTACAATATATAGAAAGAAGAATTCTTAAGCATTACTAGATAGTAAACATAATTTCAAAAATAATCACATTAAAAAGCATATATCTTCACACAAATTAAAGGTTGATATTAGGAAAATAATATTCAACCTTCATGGAAACTGGTCTAAAATAAGATAAACTGAACATCAAGAGAATTGTGCTCTAGTTTTGATCTGTGACAACCCCTTTGCCTTTCTGTGCCTACATATTCTCAAGTGTATGTCAGGGATGATAATAGCTATATGATCTAAATTACTATTAATAGATTGTTATGGTAATACAATGACATAATGAGCAATCAAGAACTTAAAAATTAAGAGTCTAATACATATTTGATGTCATGTTTAAACATGACAGCCATCTACTCTCATGATAACACATTTGCTAGTGTATTATATAGTCTGTTATTGAAAAAGAAGCTGCTATTATAGAGCGTGGTTTACACCTTACATTTTTTTTTTATTTTAGCATATTATGGGGGTACAAGTGTTAAGGTTACGTATCTTGCCCATGCTCCCCCTCCGCCCTTGAGTCAGAGCCTCAAGCGTGACCATACCCCAAAGGTTTAACATCTCACTCATTGTGTTTGTATATACCCATCTCCTCCACCCTCCCCCACCTGCCCGACACCCAATAAATGTTATTCCTATATGTTCACTGAGGTGTTGATCCGTTAATACCAATTTGCTGATGAGTACATGTGGTGCTTGTTTTTCCATTCTTGAGATACTTCACTTAGTAGAATCAGTTCCAGCTCTATTCAGGAAAATACAAGAGGTGCTATATCACCATTGTTTCTTAAAGCGGAATAGTACTCCATGGTATACATATACCACATTTTATTAATCCACTCATGAATTGATGGGCACTTGGGTTGTTTCCACGACTTTGCAATTGTGAATTGTGCTGCTATAAACATTCGAGTGCAGGTGTCTTTTTCATAGAATGACTTTTGATCTTTTGGGTAGATGCCCAGTAGTGGAATTGCTGGATCAAATGGTAGATCTACTTGTATTGCTTTAAGGTATCTCCATACTGCTTTCCACAGAGGTTGAACTAGTTTGCAGTCCCACCAGCAGTGTAGGAGTGTTTCTATCTCTCCATATCCATGCCAACATTTATTGTTTGGGGACTTTTTGCTAAAGGTCATTCTCATTGGAGTTAAGTGATATCTCATTGTGGTTTTGATTTGCATTTCCCTGATGATTAGAGATGTTGAGCATTTTTTCATATGTTTGTTGGCCCTTATTCTTTCTTCTTTTGATAAATTTCTGTTCATGTCCTTTGCCCATTTTTTGATAGGGTTGTTTGATTTTTTTCTTGCTGATTTTCCTGAGTTCTAAATAGATTCTAGTTATCAGCCCTTTATCGGATGTGTAGCTTGGGAAAATTTTCTCCCATTCTGTGGGCTGTTTGCTGTCTTGACAGCAGCAACAAAAATAAATAAATGGAACCTTATCAAATTAAAAAGCTTCTGCACAGGCACACCTTACATTTGATTGCACCTGGGTGAGCAACTGACCCAAAGGTAACAAAACTACTGACTGGACAGTAAGTAATCTGGAATAAAATATCCTGAGCCAGTGTTTCACAGAAAGCAATGAAAGCCAGGAAGTGTGTAGCTGAACTCGCAAATATTTTCTTCACAGCATTGGTAACAATATGGGAAATAAGAAAAGTGAAATTTAGACGAAGAAAAACAAAAGAAAAATTTTAAATAAAAGAATAAAAATAGTACTATGTAATCAATTTTAATTTTTGTATACACACACATATACACCTATATGTTTACACATATGTTCACATACATAAATATATATGTGTATACATGCATAAAAATCCTGATGTATAGTGTATACCTGTGTGTATGTACAAATTTTACCTTAGACAATTGTGTAAACTGGTTACACAATCTCTGTAAAATGAAGTCAGTACCTCCAGGATTGAGGTTGGAACTTGAAATTCACAGGTCAGACAGTAACAAAGAAAAGATGGCTTTACACTGGGAGCAGAAACGACAGGCTAGAATCCATAAACTTTAGCTGGAGCTCGCATGGATGGACTGAAACCAGTTTCAATGGTTTGCTCAGTCCTTAGTTGTGCTGGTGTCCTACAGAAGCTGGCACCTTGTTAATGTGGTTATGTGAACTCTCCTCTCCCCAGAGTCAGAGAAGCTGAAGAAGGATCAAGTAGAAGGTAGAACATTTGCAGTTCTGGACACTACCTTACTCTAAATGAGTGAAACAACAGAATGTGTTTGGTACAAAATGATTGAGTCTTCACTTCTACCCTCCAAATCTTGCACAAGAATTCAGCTGTGACTCATATTAACCAGAAACATGTAGGAAAGAGAATTCTGAGAAATGCATTTCAGATTAACCCAGTTGACACACTACAAAGCTACAACTTAATGTAAGAAATTTACTACAGTATACTTCTAATCTCCTGAACTTGCCTTTATCACCATGAATTTTACTCCTTCATATGCTATAACTCATAGAATTTTTAATTATATTTGCTTTCAATCATCAAATTTTATTTTAAAGTCTTTATAAGACTTTAAGACTCAGAAAAATGGTTTGTATTTAAACTAACCGTTTTGGTGATTTCTATTCTTTTGTGTTGATGCAAACTTCCATCTGGTGCCATTTTATTTCTTTCAAAATTATTTCCTTTGACATGTTTTGTGGTAAAATTTCTTGGCTTTTGTTTCTCTGAAAAATTCTTTTAGCTTTGATTTGTATTTCAGTAAATTCTCCTAGCTTTTATTTATCTTATAAAAACATTGTTATTTTACATTTGATTTTTAAATATATTTTTGCTTGGAAAATAATTCTGCATTGACATTTTTTAATATTTTAAAATGTCTTTCCATATGGCTTGCATAATTACAATGAGGAGTCTTATTCCATTTTTATCTTTGTTCCTCTATATGCATTGCATTTACAAAAGACAGATCAAGATAGATAAATATACATAAAGAAATAGAGATGTATTTTTTAGAAGTGCTAATGATCTGGATGTGTTCATGCATATATATGTGTATAGATGTATATAGTGAAACGGTACAATATTATTTGAAGGTAGATTGTAATAAGTTAGACATATTTGGTAAATCTCAAAGAAGCCACTAAATAAGTGACATAAAGAAGTATAGCTAATAAGCCAAAATAGTCACTATGAAAAGTTATTTAATATCAAATGGGAAAAAGGGGGAACAAAGATAGATGGGAAGAAAATAAAACAAATAGATCCCAGATAACAAACCAATTGTATTATTACATTATATGTATTAAATAAATGGTCTAAAATCTTCAACTAAAGGTGAGGCTAATCAAATTAGAAGGGAGAATAAAACCAAAAACCCACTGCACCATCCAGGATAAAAAATTTTTTTCTATATAATGCATAGAGTATTTACAGTATAATGAGCATAGTTGTTATAGTATTAGGAAAATGTGCACAATAAATTATTAAGATGGATGTTTCAGATAAGACTTTAAAAAATATACCAGATACCAATATGATAACAATACTAGATACCAATATGAGTTGCTAGATAGGCCACATGTCAATGGGGATGATATTCAGTGTAAATATAGATAGGTAATCTGTAAATAATACAGTTTACAGATTATTCTACTTGGTGGCACCCATACCTTCCTTGTTGGTAAATACACTGGATATTAATCTTACCTCTATGACTTTTACAAACCAGAAGTCCAAAAATAAGCCAGATAATTCTTATATATCTTATATACACAGAGAACTAATCAATAGAAAGTATTGAGGGACACATATTTGAAGACATTTTCTTTGGCAAGACCTATGCATTAGGTTTACCAAAACAGGTAAATAGGGTGAGCTAACTTTGAATACAGTGGTTCTCCAGAAGGCATTTTACATCAAGGGGACACTTGGCAATGATTAGAGACATTTTGATCATCATGGCTCAGGGAGGGGTGTATGCTACTGACATCTAGTAGGTAGATTACAGGTGTTCTGTTAAACATTCTACAATACGTGGTCTAAGTCTCCATTCCTACAACAAAAATTTGTCAAGTCCAAAATATTAACTATGCTAAAGTTGAGAACTCTGTAAACACTATGTCTAAAAAAGACTTTAATGAAACCACTAGAAATACTTAAAATATGTCCTTACATTTGGGGGTGGAGAGCGGCATAGAATGGACTATAAATTACTCCTGAAAAAAATCCAAAGAGAAACAAAGGTCCAGCTGTAGCTTTCTATGGGGGTAGAAGAATGGCTATAATTTGAAAAGTTCTTGCATTTCATAGTCTGTCTCAAAAAGAATGTTTGTTTCCTGGAGAGTAGCTGTGTATCTCATACACAAAAAAGGCAGTTTTAGATTATTTTAGATCTAATCCAAGAAGACTGCTAGAGGAGGAATTTGGCCTAAGCAACATGAAGCTGGAAATGTATTACAGGAGGCATATGAAAAAAAAATATCTAATTTCAAATAACAAGATAGAGAAAGCTAAAGTCACTAACTTAAAAAGAACTTTTAGTGAGACAAATGCCGCAACAGTAGTGAGTGCAACTCAAATTAACCCACATTGGTACCTGAGAAAATGTCAGCTTTGAACATCTATTGACGCCAACTCTCATTAGTGTCCATCATGCAAGATCCTTCCTGTCCTTTTATCCTCTTCTCCTTCTTCACCATCGAGTCACCAAGAGGTCAGGGACTGTAGCTGAAAAGCTGGAAGAGGAAGAGTAGATGTATAAGTTGTAGAAAGAAAGGCTTTGACTATATCCCCATCTCTGAGTGACTCCTTCTTCATTTATAACAGATCAGGCTGGGGCAGGCAGGGGAGGAAAGCTACAAATTTAACTGAAATTTAAAAGTTAGAAAATTATAAAGGACTGGAAATTTTAATTACTCATCTCAGGACCTTTTATAATTCAAGTCTGAAAAAACCCAAGGACTGAGATGTTTCATCAGGATATGGAGACTGAGTATTCTTATTGAACAAATGTAAAAGGGGCAATTGTGGGGAAGAAAAGTATGTATTTGTTTATAATTATATCTTGAAATTTATGTTTTGGTGATATAAAGTTAGCACCATGTGAACAAAAAATGACTGACTGATACAAATGTAAGAATTTAAAAACTCTGTAGTCTTAGTAAGTCTTACAAGTTTTAGCATTTTCATTAAAATTATCTCATTTAATTTAATCAGGAATTCTTTATGGATTAGAAAACAAAATTATTTGGTAATTTATCCAAGACCAAATGATTATTAAATGCAAAGTCAAGACTATAATCCACATTTTCTGATTCTAATCACTTATATTTAAATATTGCTTTTCTAATATTTTAACTATTTGAGGAAATAAACTATAGCATATGCTCAATGACACTATACTTATTACATCTTCAACAATCCTCCATAAATGCATTTTTATAAACTGATATAGTCCCAAGGATAATCAGAAACTGGATGTATCTTCAGTTAGCTTCCTCTCCCTAACCATTGATTGACCAAATGCTTTGTGCTCAGGGCCTTATATTACCCAAGAGACATGTCCAAATTAGCAATGGTACCAGATGGGATTTCCACTTATTTAGATCCCACTTTCCAAACTTAATGAGCATAGAAAGACTTTAGGAAGGGCTGGAGTGCCTTTGTTTTGATAAGCTTTAAATCTGAATTCACTACACATATCAATCTCATATTTTCCCCATACTTCAATCACAGCTAGCAAATTACTGTTTTTGAGCTCTGCAATGATATATATTCTTACCCAAACAGGAGCTTTTCATTGTTCTTTCTGTTGAAGTAGCAGAATTTATTTTGAATTTAAGCTTTGCCCTCAGTAACAATTCTGTTTTTTCCCTTGCTGGAATCTAGACAAACAGGTGCATAGAAGGAAAAACTCTTCTATGTATTTCAGTGTCATTGTGGATTCCACTTTTTCCCCAGATGATGCAAAAGAACCCAAAATAACACCAGTAAAACCATTGGCAGGTGGCATACAGACTTCAATGAGACCTGGGTGTATTCACTATTTGCTTGGTAGCCTAGAGCAAAGTTTAAAGACTGCATGATAGAACATAATCAGCCATTAAAGGATACCATATTTTAACCCATTTGCATTATATTCATTAACCTAAACTTTCCATTGGGAAACAAACAAACACTATCCTTTGTCTTATGTTTCTTGTTAAATACCATTGAAAACACAATTTTAAGTTAGACTTTTATCATGTTACCATGATGAATGTAACATGTATCATAAAAATAGCAACTGGTTAAAATGGTTAAAAATTGACATAATTAGCCAGAGCCTAATAACCCCCATTCTGTGTAGAGCTAAGATTATTTTTCATTACTGTCGAAGATAAAGAATTCCAAAAAAGAGAAATCTGATATTTCTGTTTCTAAAACAACAGGATCAATTATTTTTGGTAATAATTATGAGTCAGAGTTAAACCCTTGCAAAAATATTTTTGTAGTGTATAGCAAGATAAATAGAAGAATAGAAGTGGACTGACATTTTCCAGATAGATTAATGGAAAATTTTATTTTTAACTTACTTTTCCTGTACACAGTAGTCTTTTTCACTCCTTCTAGACAATAAATAACAAAAACTTTACTTTTTCATGAAGGCAGTGTAGGTAAAATTGCAGAGTTGACCAAGTGTCTCTGCATGCTTCTGTATTTCCTTCCTGGGTGTTTGGGCTGTTAGCCCTGCTTTCTTCATTCTTTCACAGGGGATGCTTTTTCTATGCCTTTACTCTCCTAGATATATGTATTTCCTTGATAAGTGCAGAGATGGAACAATGTATATGCACCCCCTGCATATACATTGAGGTACACAATAACTTCATAAAGGTATTGAAGAGCTTCACTGCAGAAAAAAGCCATATGAAGTTTGTTTAGAGCAAGAATCACAAATGTAGTCATATCCAAGGTACATACAGATCATAATTGAGTAAAGAGGCTTGCAGTACTTTTGTTTAAATGTTAAGTCACTGAAATAAAAATGATGTAAAGCAATATACTCTTACCTATTTACCTTAAAACATGAAACTTTACATTTTATTTATTTATTTATTTTGCTTTTACTATTTGGTGATAAAAAATATGTTTCTACTCTAAGAATAGAAAAAATAAAAATAATAAATTAATCTGATACTGGAAACCAATGTTGAGTTCACAAAGAAATACAGAAGAAGAATATTTCCATTGGAATTCACATGCTCCTTTTTAAACATTTTTGCTTAATTGTAAATTGACAAATTATAGTTGATATAGTTATGAGGTACAAAGTGATGTTATGAATACAGTGTGGAATAATTAAATCAAGCTAATTAACAATTCCATCATCTCAAATACTTATAATTTTTGTGGTGAGAATATTTTAAATTTACTATCTTCCTTTTTAAGGTTGCAGCCTTCATTCATATCCAACATCTCTTTGCCATGTGAAAATATGAGGCTGGTTTGCTTGAGAGTATAAAATTTCTAGAGAAGCTAGAAATATAGTTTTTGAAGTGGAAAAAGTAAACCCTCTTTTTAAAAACTTTTTAAGGAAAAACTCAATTTTATGGGCTACCAACCTCTTAGTGCCACCTATGTATCTTTTTGTGTATATATGCATGGTCATGTGTGCATGATCACATTTAGCCCACAGGCTAAGATTTCTCAGCTTCTAGCATTTAAAATGAATTTTGTAAAAACACAAATTTAATCACAAAATCATGAGTATCACAAGCAATTCAACTTTACCCAACTTACTACTGTATAATTTACTGAGCACACAGATGACTAGCTCTTAAATAAGCAGAGCACACATTTTTATCCTTCTACAATTCACCTATTGTCAACTCTCTAGGATTAGTTAAGATAAAATGACCAGTTGATATGAATACCGGCACAGGAAAGTTTTGTATGGCAGGAATCAAAACAGGGTGAATTGTTTGCATCATGTTTTCCTGTCACACTAAATGTGTATTGCCATATTGCAGGACATTTCATGCCATATGCACAGATAATGCAGAACAGAGCAGAACTGTAGTACTTCTGAATTAATTTTATGTTTAATTATAACATTAATGGAGTAAATCTCATTAAAGGATATGATTTGATTCATCGTCTCATTTATGGTTTGCGTGACGACATTGATGCCAGAAAAGTCTTTGTCACACAGACTTTGGTGGCTTTCCTGTTGCCAGATGTCTACTTGTATTTTTAGCCATTTATTGACATATTATATATATGCAGAAAAGTGAATAAATAATAATTGTTTGATGAATGTATACAAAGTGAACACCTGCTTAACCAGCACCCAGATAAAGTAGTGGACATTTCTCAGTTACTACTGCACCCTCTGTTGTGCCTACTCCTAGTTTACTTCCCTAAATAGATAACCTGATTTCTAATTCCATAGAGTAGTCATCAAATACGGCATGTACGTTTTGTGACTGAGTCCTTTCATTCAATATTTTGTCTGTGAGATCCACCTATACTATAGCATGTTGGTATAGCCAGTTCATTATTATTGCTGCAGGATATTTCCTTATATGAAATACATCATCACTTATTTATGAATTTTGTCTTGATTGGACTTTTATAATTCTTACGTTTTGACTATTACCAATAGTGCTGCTTTAACATTCATGCATGTGTTCAAGGAACACATATGTACACTTCTTGTAGGTAAAAAAAAAGGGGAATTTCTGGATGATTGGTTTTATACATGTCTTTCTCTGTCTGTCTATCACCTTCTATTGCATTCTAGTATTGCTAGTTTTCCAAATTCATAGGATTACATTGAATGACTGTAGACTCTCAAAGAAGTATATAAGTTCCCATTTCTTGATATCCTTCACTATACTTAGTTTCTAAAATCATTTATCATATTTATCCATTCTAGTGGGCATATATTTTTATTCCTGATGACTAATAGAGTTGGAAAGTATATCATAATATTGCCCATTGGAGATATTCTCTGGTAAAATGACAATTAATGCATTCATGTGTTTTGCTCATGTATATATGTATACTTATGTAGTATTGGGTTATTTATATTTTCAAAATTGCAGGAAATATACCAGCTTCTTTGTAATTTTATAATAACTTTATTAAGAAATTAAATATTACTAAATTTATAAGGATAGTCTACTTCTTTTAAAATTTTCCTTCAAGTATTAAAAATTACTTTTAGTTTAGCATTTTCTTTGATTAAAATATTTGAACATAGTTAAAGCTGAGTATCTCAGAAAACGTGATTATTAACAAAAAAAATAGTAAAAATGACAATTTAATTTAATTCAGTTTTTCATTTATTTTAAAATAATTTTGATCATTTAAGTGTGTATCAGACATTTTTTGAGAAACAAGACAGAAGACAATACAGAAATTCTTGCCCCTGTATATAAAGGGAAAACTCAATTATGTATAGCAACTCTTATTCTCGTTTGTTTACTTTTTAATCAGAAATCAATAATCTCTCCAAAACTCTCTTGACACAGCTGTGAAACACATTTCAGAGTCGGAGAACCAAAGTCTTTCTTGGTGTATACTTTTCTTAAGATTTAATTCATGTGTTTCCCATAGTCCCAGATAATTTATTTGATTGCTAGGAGGGTGAGTAGGTGTAAGGGAGGTTAAGGATGCAATGGTTTGAATCCACTTTGACTTTCTGTGAGCAAATCCTTTCTGATGGTTTGTGATGATGAATTATGTCTAGTTCAGAAAAGGAAAAGGCATTCTTTGTCTCTACTCCTTTCTTACAAGCTTTTGTATTACTAAATGTCTTTCAACAAAATGTAACCTCTCTGTAGTTCTAAACTTCACACTAAGAAAGGAAACACATTCAGCTGGAAGAAAATAACCACAAGAAGAATTAAAGTAGATTTCTCTTTGACAAACACAACAACAAGGTTAGTCTCAGCTTTTCTGGGTCATTAAAATTAATTAGTCCTGCCCTAGCAACTAGCTACTTTGACAGCTATGTTTTTGAAGATGATGTAAAATGAAAGCAATAGAATATGTTAAAGAAAAAAAGAAACCATCCGCCTTTAGAACTTACATATTAGTTTATTGATTTTAAATATCTGGTTTTTTTTTTTGCCTGAAATAGTGGCTGGATTATTTTGCATGTCATTCCCAATAGACTCTAGAATCCCATACATGATTTTATAAATTATATCATATTTTTTATTTGGTTGTATTTTGGCTGGTTTTCTAAGATAAAGAATGTGCTAAGAAGATGATGTCAGTTTCTATATAGTCAAACTAATAAACCTTTGTGCAAATTAAAAATTAATTAATTAATTAATTAAATATTTTTAATCCATAAGACTTCTCCAGAGCAGAGAGCCAAGCATTGCAGGCTTATACCCTAGTGCCTGTTTGTTACTTCAGAAATGCCAGAAGAAAGAAATGAGTTGATACACACCTTTTGAATTTCAAAACTACTTTTGAAAGCTAAGGCAAAGGCAACAACTGTGATAGTTTTCAGAGACAAGTTGTGGATGCTTTCGATCAGCTCCCCTTCTATATGCACTATGTTCAATCACATAGAAACATATAATCTACATAAAACAGCGCATTTGCTGTGGAAAAGAATAGTTCCAAGACAGAAAGAGCCATAAATAAGTCTACTTTCTAGCAATTTTCACTAAGTCACTTAGTCACCCCCATGTCTTTGTGCATAGAAATACCATAAGTGTCACTGAAAATAGTTTGGAAAGCAAATCTAAAAGGTTTTTATAAGTTTTAAGAGTTAGCTTTTGGTATATTAAAGCAAAAACCTTAAATATTTGAGACATAATCTTTATACTGCCAACAATTGGTATGGAGATTCTTTCTATATGACCAAGCTAAGTAAATGAAGTTAATGGAGAAAACTCGAAGAGAATATAGTTTACTCTCCCTGTCCCTAAGAAAATTCCTAAATCTCTTGGGCTATAACAGAAATGAATGGTATTGGAAAAGCCCGAGAGATTTATGGAGATCTCAGAGCAGACGGGACATGTGTTCATTTCTCAGTTAGAGCATGGAATAGTGATGCGGTCCATACTTCCCCTGGAGTTGGATATAGAAGGGATTTTGAGGTGAGGAATGTCTCAGTGGAAGAGCAGGCCTAAGGCCATGAATCTTCTAATGGCCTTGCATTTGACTGAAGAAGAGCTAGCTACATTTTAGTGTGATACTTTGAAGGGTATGGTAATTTTTTGAAAGAGAGAAAGTCAATGAGTCCAAAAGATTCATGGTCCTAATAAGAAAAAAATGCAAAAAAAAAAAAATGCAGTATGACATGCATGACCAAAGTAATAGAAATATACACATATCTCAATAGATGCTACATCACTTAGCTATTGCCATATAACCAACCACTCTTATACTTTCATGATTAAAGCAATGGGAATCAATTTCTCACAGATCTATGGGTTGGCTAGGGGTTCTGCTCTTCTCATCTATGTTTATCTGATCATGGTTAGCATTATTCATGAATCAACCTTCAGCTGGATATTTGGTTGAAGACCGGCTGGACTAACCTACGATCACCTCACTTAGGATAACTTTGCTCTCATACTTGTGTCTCTGACATCCTTCAAGTAAGTATATTCTTATTTTGGTAGCAGGGTCCAAGGAAGGAGCAAAACTGTGCGTGTATATTTCCAAGGCTATGTTTCTTCCCAGCAAGCTGCTATCGTATTGGTAAATCAACTCTCATAAGGTGAGATAAGGTAATTGTACAGTTATGTGGCAAAGAATATAAAGAAAGAAATATAAATAGAAAGATGTTAATTGAGTATATTAATGTAATCAATCTACATCATATGACAAAATAGAAGGCTGATGACAGCAGACAGTGATTTACCATCACACAGTGGTTTATAGGCAGGACAAGGGCAAAGGAGGTTACCTAAACTTCTTTAGACCAAGAATTTAGATACTATGTCTAGGGAGAAGGAGTTTAGAGAAGACCACAGTGAATTGAAAGAGTTAACTTTGAAACTTAGAACTAATAGGTTTTCCTGAAAATACTAAGAACTTTCCCCAAATTGTATTGAAGTTTCAAGATAGGCAGACAAAGATAATATATAGAGGGAAAAATGATGTTTTTAATACTTGGTTATATGGTCTGCAAAGTCAAAGCAGCACATAGGTTTCAGATATGTCAGATTCCATTGTAAAATCAAACATTTTAATTTTTAAGGTCATCATCATTGATTTGCGGGTTCTTTGCACAATTCTTTTGCCAAATTAGCAGAGATACATATAAATAAATTGAAAAAAAGATGTTTTTTAATCTCCTGAAATATTTTACAGTTATCCGATTTTAATTATCAGCACTACTACCCACTTTAAATCTTTATTATCTGCCTATACAATTGGATCTGGTGAATATCACATCATAACAACTTCAACTTATTGATTATTATGACATTTAATATTATCTTAATTTCAGACCAAATACAACCTCACCAACAACAGTATTTTCATTTTTCTGCTTCCACAACTTTGCTTATGTGTTTTTTGCATGAAATGTCACGTGCACCATGTTACTATAATTCTTTCAACTCTCTCTCAAGCTGCCAGCTGAAGTTTTGTCCATTCTTTAAGGTCTTGAATGAGTATCATTTTCTCCATGAAATATTTCTTGTATGGTCACCAGGGAATGGATTTTTCTTCTCTTCTGACATTGTATATCTCATTAGCTCTATACAAATATAATGTATACAACTTCAAAAGAGAGGGAAATATAAATCGAATGAAAAGGTGTCATGTAAAATTGTTTCTTTTCTAAATTTTATATACATTTTTTACCCACTGAGTGTTAAAAATAATTTTGCCAATTTATTTCATCATACTAAAATGCTGATTGCCAGTTTCTTTTGAAACATTAGAAGAACTGAAAACACTAGGACTGCATTTCCAAATATTCAAACTTTCTAGTTTGCCACAGTCCCAATCACTCTCAACTGTATCAGAAGCCATTCCATTTACCATTGAAATTTTACTATTTATTTTCTACATTTATATATATATTAATATATATACAAATATATATATTTATCAAGAGTGAGAAGTTTAAAATGATGTCAAAAGTATTACTATTTTGAAACATGGGAGCAAGGCTATTTCTTTGTGAAAGGAAAAAATACTTATGCATGCAAAATAAGCAGGCATCTGCTCTGCTATGCTCACATTTGTTGCTCCTGTATGCTTTTGATTTTGCAAACTATGCTCTGATGCTACTAATTACACATTGTCATGTTTCTCAGATGTTCTATGCATATGCTTTATGTCATTTTCTAGATTATATATTTTATGAGGATAAGGGATCACATATTTTTCATAATAATAATGCAGAGTTTACACTTAATACTTGAATGTTTAAATTTATTTTAATGAATGATTTAACCTTGTCTGTGTGTGTGTATGCATGTTATATCTGTGTGTGTGTGTGTGTGCCCATATATATAGTGAAAACTAAAATAAGCATTTAGGGAGACATCTTTTAGAATATTTTAATTTCAAAGTGATTTTAAAGTGTTCATCATATTTAATGCAGGGATTAAGGAACTATTATGTGTCAGTTGTCACTACTTTATAAATATTAGAATTTTCATTTCTCTCATTGCCAGCTTTCAACTTCCATTTAGCCATGTACAATATAGGTTTATACGAAATTTCAAGTTAGGTGAAGTTCTGTTCAATAATTAATGTAATGTAGCCTTCTCAGTTATGTCTGTTTAGGAGCCTTCTTTTTTTTGGCAACATAACTCCTGGTCTTCCTTATCAACACCTAGACCTATATGATGTTCTTGAATACATGATTCAAAGCCAAGTAAGTTTGTGAAATGCAGTGAAGTGCATTTTCATCTTAGAGGTAAACGTTAGTGTGCTCAAGGCTCTCATAAATGTTGAGGCAAAGAGACTCCTTGAGTATCAATAGAGCATCATTTTTTATATCCATCCAAAATGAAGTTGGGTCTGTGATGAGAGTGTGTGACAGTGTGTGTGTGTGTGTGTGTGTGTGTGTGTGTGGTGTCACTTTTACTATCAGGACATAGCAAAGCAACATTATGACAATTTAATTCATAAACACAAAATACATTTTACAATGTTTTTGGTTAATGCACATAGAGAGGGTTTATCTTAGATCCTGGCTACAAAGGCAAAGAAAATCTTGAAACTAAGCCAATTATCTGTTTAAAGTGACATATAAACACAAATAAAAAATATGGAACAGACCTTCATGGAAAAAAAGGTAGTCTGTCAAATGCCTTTTCTGCATCTATGGAGAGGAACATGTGGAAGTAACATTCATCAGATGTGGGGCAGGTGCGAGGGCAGTGGAGGGTATGGGTAAATTCACACCTAATGTGTGCGGTATGCACTGTCTGGTGGATGGGCATGCTTGTAACTCTGACTTGGGCAATATATGTAACCAAAGTATTTCTACCCCTGTAATATTCTGAAATTAAAAAAAAAATTTAAAAAATAAAAAGAGGAAAAAAGTAGTCTTTATTTTAAATGATTCGAACTCACTATGTAAATTGACTAAATGAATTGTTTATACCTATTTTGATTTTGTGAATAGAAAAATAACTTTTGTGTTTATTAACCAATACCTTTATTATGTGCACTTCATATTAAGCAACATTTATAATTTGTACAGATCTTATTGGGTTGTTTCAGAAGACGTTATCTGTAGAAATTTTTAGGGCATGTCACTTAATGACTGTGTCTATATTTAAAAATTCTAAACATAAGAGATTTATGGTATATCATAAAAAATAGGCATATGTCCTAGTCATTTTAGGCTGCTACAACAAATTACCATAGACTGGGTGGCTTAGAAAACCTTTGTTTATCACACTTTTGGAGGCTGGGAAATCCAAGATCAAGGTGCCATTATTCCAGTACCTAGTGAGGCCATGCTTCCCAGTTTGCCTATGGTCATCTTCTCTTGGTATGTATTAATATAATGAAGAACAGAGAGGAAACATGCTGTCTTGTGTCTCTTCTTATAAAAGCACTAATCCCATCATTGGGGTTCTACCCTTATGATCTCCCAAAACCTCATCCTATAAATTCCAGCATGTGAGAGCAAATTTCGGCATACAAACTTTTGGAGGACATAAATATCATTCCACTTCTGGCCGCCCAACATTTATGTTCTCTCATATGCAAAATACATTTATTCCATTCCATTTGGCCCCAAAGTCTGAATTTATTCCAATATCAACTTTAAAATCCAAAATCTCATCAAAATACCAATGTGAGAAATAAATGTTTGTTGTGTAAACTCCCAGTCTATGGTATTCTGTTATACCAGCCTAGACTGACTAAGCCAGAGATTGGTATGAGAACGTGCAGTACTGCTGTTATCAAATATCTGAAAATGTGAAAGTGGCTTTGGAACTGGGTAATAGGTGGAGGCTAGAAGAGTTTTGAGGCTCATGTTAGAAAAAGCTGACACTGCTATAAAAGGATTTTTATAGGTGATTACAGTGAGGACCCAAAAAGAAAAGAAGAAAGCTTATAAACAAATCTTCTGCCTTTTTGGAAAATACATAAGTATGTACAGAATGTTGGTGAAAAATGGACACTAAGGGCAATTATGATGAGGTCTTAGATGGAAAGGGCAAACACATAAAAATGTATGATTCATATTATTTCTCTCTAAAATGTTTGATAGAATTCACCAGTAAAGACATCCAGGCTTGGAATTTTTATTGTGGGAGGGCTTATATTTACAAATGAAATTATTTTATTGTTCGTAGACCTATTTATAGTTTCTATTTCTTTCTTTTTGTTTCTTTTTATCAATTTCATGGACAAGTATCTTTTAAGGATTTTACCTACTCTATTAGCTTATAGGACTTATTGGTATTAGGGTTTTCATACTATTTCCACTTATTCTTTTATGTCTGGAGGACATTTAATGATATCCCTTATTTCATAATATTACTAAACTGTGGCTTTTCTCTTTTGTCCCCTGAACATTCTGGAGAGTTTATTAATCTTATTGATTTTTTTGAAGAACTGACTTTGGATTTAATTGATATCTTTTATTGTGTAACTATTTTCTTTTTATCATTTTCTGCTTTTTTTTTATTGTTTCAACTATTTCATATACTTTAATTTTAATTTATTTTTTTTTCTGGCTTCTTAAGTTGAAAGCTTGCAATATTGATTTTTTTGAACCTTTTTATTACCCATATTAGTACTTACAGTATAAATTTCTTTCTAAGTCCTGCTTTAGATGTATTGCACAAATTTTGATGTTTTGTTTCAGCTTTATTCTGTTCAGGACATTTAGAGTTTTCCTTTGTCATTTTTAAAATCTAATCTTTGAGTTCTTTGTGTTGTGATTAGACTACATGCTATGTATAATTACAATCCCTTTAAATTAATGGAGACATATTTTGGTCCAGTATAAGTCTTATCTTATTATGTATTCCTTAGCACTTAGAACAAATGTGAATTCTACTTATGTTCAAAATAGGTTACTACAATTTCAATTATGTCAAGCTGGTTGACAGTGTTGTTCAACTCCTATATGCTTACTTATTTTCTGTCAACTTGTCGATTATGGAGAAAGAAATGTTGAAATGAATAAATATATTTATGGGACAGGCTATTTCTCTCTTTTGTAATCTTTAATTTTGCTTAAATTAATATAAAGTGTTTAGGATTTTTACATTTTTTTTTCTGTGACTTGATCTCTCTATTATTATAAAATGCCTCTTTTATTCGTAGAAAACTTCCCTGAAGTCTGCTTTGTCTGATATTAACATAGCCACTCCATCTTTCTTACGGTTAATGTTTACATAATGTTTGCTTATCCATTGTTTTATTTCTAATATGTGTTTTGTATTTAATTGGGATTTTTTCTATGATAAACACTTGTGTCTGGAAATTTTATCCAGCCTAAAATCCTCTTTTAATTGGAGGGTATAAATCTATTGAAACTAATAAAATTAAAAATATACTTAGGCTTATGTTTATCACCTAAATGATTGCTTTTCATTTGCCTTATGTTTCCTTTGATTATTTTCTCTTTATCTATCTGCAGTTGGAATGAGTACTTTTTGAATTATTTCATTTTATGTCCATTATTGATTTATTAACTATTGTTATGTATTTTACTTCTGCATGTTATAAATACCACAATGCCTTTTAAATGTTTTTATATTAAACATTTAATTATCATCTTAAGAAAATAAAAGCTCAAAAAATTATAATTTGTACTCAAATATTATCTTTTGTGGCCTTCTTTGCTGCTTTTGTGGATCTCAGTTTCCAATTGGTCACAGTTTCTTTCTGTTAATAATGTTTATTATTTCCTTCAGTGTATGATTGCAATTGGTGGATGATTTGCTCATCTTTTGTTTCAAAAAGTTTTTTATTCATGTTCATCTAATGTCTGGTTAATTTGTGGTCACAAAAACCCAGCTCCCTTGATCAATTTGGGAAAACCTTAATTGCTATTCCTTCTCAAGATATCCTTTGGCTCAGGGGCGTATGAAGATCTATTATGTGCCTGCACCACGTTCACCCCTTCTCTTCTATCCTACCTCCTTCCTTGCTGTACAGGTTTTGATCCCAAGGATACTGTCCAAAAACTTTCTGCACTCAAATATCTTACTGAGTTTCCATTGCCTAAGAAATCCAACTTAAGACAATGATTAAAAGAAATGGCCAATGCATATACTATTTGGTATTCAAACAAGGTAGTTTCACAGATGTATTCAATCAACAATCATAAACAACCACAAACACACACAATTATGTATATTTGTATGTGTATGCATGTGTCCTACTGTCTGCCAATGATTTTTAAATTCTCATAAATTTTTTGGCTTGCATTGAGCTCAATTCAAATAATCCTCCAGAGTAGAGAGGTATTAAGCTTTGAGTATCGTTTTAATTAAACATTTCTAATAAAGCTTACTTTTATGAACATTTCAAATTTTGAGGGCATTGATCTTTCCTTATCTCAAATCTTCTCAACTTATCCATCATTCATAATTTCCTTTGATTTCTATGTTAAGTTTTGATGTCTCAATATCTTAGCTATAGTCTTAAATCATAGATGTCATATTTTGCTAGAATTTCAAGTGTGATGATACTGAACTCTATGGCTACTCAATACTTCTTTCAGGAGAGTTGATACTCATCCTTAGGATGCCCCAGACAATTTTCAATTGTTATTAAGTTATATTAAAGTATTGAGATGGCCATAAACCTATTTCATTTAGTTGTCTCTAATAAACTTTGCAAGAGGCCGGGCGCGGTGGCTCACGCCTGTAATCCTAGCACTTTGGGAGGCCGAGGCGGGCGGATTGCTCAAGGTCAGGAGTTCGAAACCAGCCTGAGCGAGACCCCGTCTCTACCAAAAATAGAAAGAAATTAATTGACCAACTAAAAATATATATACAAAAAATTAGCCGGGCATGGTGGCACATGCCTGTAGTCCCAGCTACTCGGGAGGCTGAGGCAGTAGGATCGCTGAGCCCCGGAGATTGAGGTTGCTGTGAGCCAGGCTGACGCCACGGCACTCACTCTAGCCTGGGCAACAAAGTGAGACTCTGTCTCAAAAAAAAAAAATAAAATAAAAAAAAAAAAATAAACTTTGCAAGAAACTTTAACTTACATGGCCATAAAAATATTTTATTTATTTATACCTAATAATCTTTATAGGAATGTTTAATTTCCACTGATGCCCATAACTTTCACAATTTTATATATATTCCTAAGTATGTATATATTAATTTTAAGTTTAATATAATGAACACAATTAGAATAGTAATTAATCTTTGAATAAATTGTCATTACATTAATGGACTCATTAGTGTTACTACTTTTTCATTTCTATTCTGAATGTCATAATTTTATAATTATAGTAAGACTGCTAAATCATAACTATATAATAAATGGTTATAATAAATGTATGATTAGCTTTATAGTGCTTAAAATATTTCTCCAAGGAATGAAGAAACTGAAGTCAGGGATATTAATTAGTAGACCACTTAATTAATCAAAAGGTCAGGGTAGAGGTAAACAACAGAGAATTTGTCAGTGTAAGATATCTATGAGTGCCATACTTTCTAACCAATTTAAGGGTTTCACAGACTCTTCTTTAATATTCAATTATATGCAGGCTATTGAATGGCTCATTGCACATCTAACCAACAGAAAATTGATATACCAACTTGATGTAAGCTTATACTAAGGCAACACTGACCACACAATTAATGGCCCAGGGATAATACAATTGTCCACATGAAATCTAGGAAGATATTTCTAAAATGATAAGATATTGAGATTTAATGAAGAGACCAAGCAAGTTCTCACTGCACTCCACCCTTGCTTTAAATGATTTTTTTCCTGCCTGTGTGCTGAATCCTTACATAAAAATTAATTTTTAGATAAAATTCTGAAACTAAAATTTTAATTTAAAAAATCAGTATGTTCAAATGGATCAGCATTAAATAGTATCCTTCCCAGGGCATTGCTAATTTACTTTTACATTTTTGTTTTTTCAATTGAGATTCTCTTGGCAGTATTTATTTATTTATTTTTCATTTTTTTTTATTTCAACATATTATGGGGGGACAAATGTTTAGGTTACATATATTGCCTTTGCCCCACCTGAGTTGGAGCTTCAAGTGTGTCCATCCCCCAGATGGTGCACACCACACTCATTAGGTGTGTATATACCCACCCCATCCTCCCCTTTCCCACCTGCCCGACACCCAGTGAATGTTATTGCTATATGTGCACTGAAGTGTTGATCAGTTGAAACCAATTTGATGGTGAATACATGCGGTGCTTGTTTTTCCATTCTTGTGATACTTCACTTAGTAGAATGGGTCCCAGCTCCATCCAGGGTAATACAAGAGATGCTATATCACCATTGTTTTTGGTGGCTAAGTAAAACTCCATGGTATACATATACCACATTTTATTAATCCATTCATATATGGATGGGCACTTGGATTGTTTTCACTTCTTTGCAACTGTGAATTGTGCTGCCATAAACATTTTAGTGTAGATGTCTTTTTTTAATAGAATGTCTTTGTTCTTTTGGGTAGATGCCCAGTCACAGGATTGCTAGATCAAGTAGTAGTTCTACTTGTAGCTCTTTGAGGTATCTCCACATTACTTTCCACAGAGGATGAACTAGTTTGCAGTCCCACCAGCAGTGTATGAGTGTTCCTATCTCTCTGTATTCACACCAACGTTTATTGTTTTGGGACCTTTTGATAAAGGCCATTCTCAATGGAGATAAGTGATATCTCATTGTGGTTTTGATTGCATTTCCCTAATGATTAGAGATGTTGAGCACTTTTTAATATGTGTCTTGGCCATTAGTCTATCTTCTTTTGAAAAGTTTCTGTTCATGTCCCTTGCCCACTTTTTGATAGGATTGTTTGATTTTTTGTTGCTGATTTTCCTGAGTTCTATATATATTTTAGTTATCAGCCCTTTATCACATGTATAAATATGTGAATATTTTCTCCCATTCTATATATTGTCTGTTTGCTCTCATGATAGTTTCCTTGGCTGTGCAGAAGATTTTTAATTTGATCAGGTCCCATTTATTTGTTTATTTTTATTGCTGTGATTGCCTTTTGGGTCTTCTTCATAAATTCTTTGCCTAGGCCAACATCTATACTAGTTTTTCCAACATTTTCTTCTAGAATTCTTATAGTTTCATGCCTTAGATTAAAACATATTCTGTTTAAAGCATCTTATTTTTTTCTGGCACTTTCTTCTATTTTTTATTTTTTCCAGCATATTATGGAAGTACAAATGTAAAGGTTACGTATATTTTCCTTGCCCACCCCTCAAGTCAGAGCTTCAAGCATGACCATCCCCCAGTTGGTGCACATCACACTCATTATGTATGTATGTACCCATTCCCTCCCCTCCCACCTGCCTGATACCCAATAGATGTTATTCTTATATGTCCATTTATGTGTTGATCAGTTAATACCAATTTGCTGGTGAGTACATATGGTGCTTATTTTTCCATTCTTGGGATACTTCACTTAATAGAATGGGTTCCAGCTCTATCCAGGAATATACAAGAGGTGCTATATCACCGTTGTTTCTTATAGCTGAATAGTACTCCATGGTATACATATACCACATTTTATTAATCCACTCATGAATTTATGGGCACTTCGGTTGTTTCCACATCTTTGCAATTGTGAATTGTACTACTGTAAACATTCAAAGGCAGGTGTCTTTTTTCATAGAGTGACTTTTGTTCTTTTGGATAGATGCCCAGTAATGGGATTGCTGGATCAAATGGTAGATCTACTTGTATCGTTTTAAGGTATCTCCATATTGCTTTCCACAGAGGTTGAACTATACAAACCCTTGTACCTGAATTAATAATTCCTTCTATTCTTCTGGAAGGCAGGAGTTGTGAAGGGCTCCTATGAGCCCTTCAGCTCATAGGCATCTTTGAGCCTTTATGTAGAGCACTTTATGTCTATTAGGAAAATGTGTCAGTGGAAAGAAAAGCACTAAAACCAGGATTTATAGTCATTCTCAATAAGGATTACTAAGTCACGACATACTGAAAAACTTTACAATATAAAAAACAGCTAAGCTTTTGGATAAAATATTTAACATCTTTTAAAACCATTAGTGAAGCTGAAAAAATGATTAAAACAAATCAGAGGCCATAAATGTCAGGAAAACAGTAACTCATATAGGTGCAAGAGACATGTAGCTAGTGAAATCCCTGTGTTCACCCTGCCCCTGATGGCTTGTGTCTTCTGTTAATGGACAGGTGCAATGGTAACACCCATATGAAATAATGACTGTCAATCACAACATTCACAGTCAATAAAAAACTTGCCCACAATAGAAAAATAAATATATCAATCTTATTTCTGGATGTAGAAGGAAAATAAACAAACAAAAATCTCTCCCTTGAACATTTGAATACTGAAGGAACCCAAGCTGAGAATTTAGTTTAATGTAGTCTTGGTTAAGAGTGTCTATAAGCATTGGAACAAAACAAATACTGAGAAAGTCCAAAAATATCAGGGAAAGGAAATAATTCTGCTTAATATCCATCTGTAAGGAAAAAGAGGACTTGAATTTTTATTCTATATGACTGCATTTTATTGTTGTATAAATATTTGAAATAACACAAGTAATTTATGTCTGTATTTTCAATTTATGATTTTTGAATATTACAAAAGAATGACCCTGGAAAATTGTCTCCATACATATATCTACACCAGAAATTGATGCATAGGTTAGCTGAATATATTAATTGCATGAGAAGCAGAATATCTGAACAAATATTGTTCATTGTGCATATTCCATAGCATGAGGCTATTGATGAAAAAATGAGTTCTTCATGTCATCAATATTTTAATATACTTCAGAATACCAGAAAGAAAGAAAATAGTGGAGTTTCAATTTATACACTTTTTAAAGAACAGGTAATAAAAGACATGGCTCACACACAAGCAAATGAAACCAAAGAGAAAAACAAACTTATTTCAGTATATTTGTATTATTTCAGTCTCTATTTCAGTGACAAACAAGTATAAAATCTTGTTTAAGAGGCTCCTCATTCATTCAGAATATTCATTAATAAATACTGAGTAGTACCTACTATTAATATTTGCAAATTATACTCTAATAGATAAAATGGCCAAGAATCCTAACCTCCAGGATGTTTATCTTACTGAAGAGATTAAATTATATATACTTATGTTGTAGAGTAGAAAGTGTTATGTAACTCTAGAGATGACAAAGTAAAACATTATGGGAGGTAGAGGGTAAAATTACTTGCTACTAAGAATGGACTGATGGAAAATATGGTCTTGGGTTCTGTAAAATGAACAGAATTTCAATATGAAGTACTATAAGAGTTTACTTCTTTACCAAGAAATAGCAAGATGTGCTAAAGTATTTTAATATTATATTTTATAGTGTTTATGATTTACCAAGTAAGAAGTTAAAGGAAAAAAATCTATCCTGTGCTATAATAGCAGCCTTATACTAAAGGAAAAAGTATTTTGTATATTTTATTTCCCAGAGAGATGAAAAGAAAAGGATTTATAGAAGTTTCTGCTTTGCATACTGTAGATGATGTGCTCTTAGCATTAAAAAATACACAAACTAAAACAAAAGTCAAAATATGAATACAATGGTGTTTTCTACATTAAAGTATGTATCAAGTACAGAGCTGCCTATAGGAATTTATTCCCTTCAACTTGAACAAAATCTTTATTATTCTAGCTTTAAAATTTTTTCAATTTATTTCCTGATTACATAAATGTTATTGAATATAGTCACATGATCTCATTGTTTAAGTAGCTAATAACTCCCTAACCCCGAGGAGCAGTGGGGGTCAATCACATGATGACAAATCAAATGGAGGATGCCAAGAATATTTATAATAAATGGCATTCTTAATCCATTGCTACTGTTGCAGTGTTCTAAGGTGAGATACAAAAAATGAATACAGAAAAGTTAAGTTTGATGAGAAATGTGTCTTCCGTAGATATGCTTTACAAAGTGACACTATATTTGTTTTCCTCTGGGTAAAATATCAATGCTAAAAAAAGAAATTAATAAAATAAAATAAAAATTTAAATATAGTGCTACTGGGTATATAAAATGTTGATTAGAGTATCTGAGAGCAGGAGAGTATCACAGTTAATACCTTTTTTAACTTTAAAGCCTGTATCAAAGTATCATATATATCTTATAAATATATACAAATATTATTTACCCATAATAATTAAAAAATAAAATACTGTAAAAAAATGAAGTATGAAAATAAATAAAACTCTCGCTTTTACTAACACTCACATTTTGAGGTAGAAACATTTTCCATATTTATTTACAACAGGTATGTCTTAAAGAAATCAAACATCATCATTGACATAGCTAAAACCAAGTCTCTGAAAATAATCAACATCTTGAGTTTACCAGGTTCTCATAAAAATAAATAGTATTGCTTTTTAAAAATTTCTGAAGTGTACATAAATGTTACCATACTAAAACTGTACTTTTGATACTTGCTTTTCTCACTAAAATTTTGTTTACACAAGTTTTATTATAACACAAATAAATATCTATTTAATCATTTTAATAGTTTTGATATATTTTATGAACAAATGTTTTTACCATACTAAACATTGCAGCAATGGGCATGCTTTTACTTATATATTATAAATTAAAAGACACTGCAGATCCATAACATAGAAGTTAAATGATTGATGCTTAAATGAATTCTGGATCAGGAAAATAAAACAACTTTGTAGAACTTTAATGGACTAATTGGAAAATTAAATATGCACTGATATTTTAAAAAATAGTATAGATCAATGTTAAATTTTCTGGGTGCAATAATTGTGTTGGATTTATGCAAGAATACATTTTTACTCACAGGAGAAATCTAAACAGTTGACAAAAATCATACATGCAAATTTTTTAAAATTTGACAAAATATTCACAGAGAACATATGTGAAAGGTAAGATACATTCATTGTACTTTTTTTGGACTTCTGTATAGCTTTTAAATTTTGCAAAATAAGAAGTAGAAAACTGAAGTATGAAGATTTAACTACCAATGAGGAGGATCCATTTGAGTGTAAATATTTGCATATATATAAAAGAGCTGGAAGGATGTACAATATAAGGGAGAAACTAGCTTTATCTAGAGGGAAGGATAACCCATCCAAGAAAAAAGGAATAAAAAGAAAATGGGAGGTTTAGTCTGAAGCTTTTTATCATTCCTTTGAAGAGGTTTGAATATTGTGGTTTCAGTTCACTCTGTGGAATAGGAATGAGGACAAGCCTCTACTAAAATTGAGAATGGAGTGAGCATTGAAAGTTCCAGGAAACAGAGTAAAAACACACATTGACCAGAGAAATATAGTTGGTTCAAAATAGTGGTAAAGACCTTCTTAACACTGTTAATCAATAATTTATAGTGATATATTATAATTCTGACTTTTCTATCTAGCTATAAATGCTAGGTCCTTGGGTGTGGGAAAACAGATAAATTTCATCTAGGGTTGGGTTTGCCATATCTGAAATGGAAAAACTGAAGGGCAAAAGAGTTTTTGTTATTAAAATGGTGGACCAAGCTACCTAAAATGAATAAGGTGAGAGGTAAATAAAGGAGAGGGATAATAATTGGGAAATTATAAAAGAGTGGAAGTCTGGGTTTAAAAAACTGTTATAGTGAGAATAATTGAGCAAGCAGCTGGAAAGGAGAGGATATTATTTCAGAGTACAAAGTTGGAATGACTCTGATGTAGGAACATAATAGATCTTAAAAGACAATATGAATAGCTTCTGTTTGATCTTATGTAGGCACCAGTCTCTTCACTCTAAGGGCTATATTAATACTTCACACAAGTCATGGCCCTTTAGACATTATCTCAGTTTTTGTTCTAGTCATCTTCTTTCATCCTTTTGTTGCTATGTTTGTTGTTAAAGACAACAATGCATAAAATATTTTCTACTCATAATAATGCATTTTTGGACTCATACTTTTTGAAAGAATGTGGTCTTGGAATGATATCTACTATCTTTAATATAGTTAAATATTCTGACTATGTATTTCTTTCTTCAAGAAGATAAATGTGCCCTCCTGAGACACTGCTTTTATCTCATATGTCTCTGAAAGACCAAAAAGACCAATTTTTTTAAGAAGTTTGGTCAATTGTCTATATTAATATTAGGAATAAGACTGATAAAATTAATAAAAAACTTATTAAAGAGAAGACATAGTTCAGTTTGTTAATATGTAGTGCAGTCACGTTAACATAAAATAAAAGGGGAAATGAATTGAGCTATGTTACAGATTTTTGATTGCATATTAAAATCAGTGAATTTCTTACTTTTCTACTGACCATTATTTAGTACTGGTGTAACCGCATGTAAATTTTATGGAAATATTAATTTAATATAATCGTACCTTTAATTTCTGATTTTAATTTGTGTTAAACTTGCTACAAACTAAAAATCTGTTTTTCTTCTGGCCATAGGGATGAGATCATAAGCTACATTATATAAATATATAATATAAATCATATTAAAAGGAAATTAAAAATTAAAACATAAAGTCTATTAGTTTCAATGTAGAAAATCAATCATGACTTATCTTTTTGGCCAGATATATATTTGATACAGTGTGTTTCAAAGAATAACTGTATGAGATAGTTCAGGCTTTTTAATCCAAGAGTGCTCATTTGGAACATATAACCTCTAATGCTGGGACTCTGAGCATGGAGTCTCAGAACCATTAAGCCATGAATTAGTTTCTGAGAAACTATGAATACTTTATGTGTAGTTTTGTGGATAAGTGCATTTTTTTTTCCTAAGAAGAGGACACAAAAATGAATCATTCTGAAAAGGGTCCTAGATCCCTAAATATTTTCAATATTTACTATTTTTAAGTGTGTTATTTTCAGCATATCTGATAGCTGGGTTCATTTTCAATATTCATTTCAAAGAGACAAATTTTGATCATTTGCTTGTGTCAGATTTACTCCATCATTTATTTTTCAGGTAACTTAAAAAGGAAGAATTCATTTGATTTTTAAATGAATTTTACATTCATGAAATTAAGTACCATTATCAAAGAAGCTGGCTAGAGAGAATGTCCTGGCTTTATGTCCTATTTTCTGACTCCTGTCATTTTACTCATTTTGATTGTGTGTGTGTGTGTGTGTGTGTGTTTGTGTGTGTGTTGAGAGAGTGTGTGCATGCACATGCCTATGGTGTTTTAGATCACAAACACATTTACGTGAAAATGTATTGCTTGTATAAAGCATTCAGGAATTAATGAAAAAAATGTGCAAGAAACAATTAATTTTCTAGCCATTATACCAATCATCTCTCCTCCACTTTGTCCTCCACTCATTATATAAATTTATAGTATAACCTAGTACTTCCTGGAATATAAGGTCATTTGCAGGAGTTTATCACTGGGGCTGCAGGAGTACTACAAATATTTAAATGGCTGAAATGGATGAGTATGGAGCAATCAGAACAAATGCCTGTCAGAGTGAACCTATGCTCTTGCACTGAAATGGAGCTATGAGCTGCTTATCAGCCCCATTGGGGTAGCTCTAGGAGATTCAAGTTAGAATACTTCAGTTAACCCAAATGATAACATTGGTGAAAGCATTTTTGAAACAAGTTATATTTATTGGGAAAGAAAACACTTTAGTACTCAAGGAACCCAGTACATGTTTTAGTGGTTTTCATTTTGTTGTTTCCATTCTTTTTTCAGATATTTCATTTATTTGCTACATAAAAATTAAATGCTCCTAAAAATATGCTAGCATCAACAACTGAGAGAGACAGAGAGAGAAAGAGAGTGAATGTGTCATAAATCTCTTAGAGAGAAAGAAATAGCACGAGACAAACAGAAAGACACAAAAAGGTACATGAAAGAAAATTCTAGTGTAAAACTTAATTTTATTTAAAAAAAAAATATGGTGTTTGAAAAATGGATACACTATAGGCCTAAATTGAATAAGAAATCTAAGCTGATACCAAGTTTCCAGTCATTTGTGCATCATTACTAATACTTTGACATGCACTTTATTTACATACATGAATATTGTCAAATTAAATGTTGGAAAACATAAACTTTATTGGAAAAGAGTTTGTCTGGAAACAGGATATCTTCTTCCTCTAGCAGCGTTCCCTTAAGCTCTGCAGCATTGTACAGACAGCTCCCTTAACCTTTTTTCATTGTACATTTGTGCATTTTGAATTTCCTTGAATCCACATTAATCATAGTTAAAAACAAACAAAATAACTACATTTAGTCTGATAAGCACGTATCCTTTTTGAAGAAAATCATTTTGAGAATAAATCTTGAAATACATATTTTTTTTTTTTACAAAATATATTAACCTTTTCATGAGGGACTGGTCTTACCAGAAAATGCCTTCATTTTTATGCACCATATTTTCCTTAATAGATATCAGTTGGATGAAAAGTTGAATAGTGTTTACCAAAATACGCCTAAGGTCCTGAGACTGCCTGAGCATTTTTAGTTATCTTTGTCTGTACTTGGTTTTTGAAGTCACCAAGGGGCTTCAAAACGTTACAGCTTTTGTTTACTCTTCCAATGACATCGTTCTGCGTGGGTTAAGGCATCAATAAACAAGAGTAACTTGGAGAGGCTTACAAGTCAATGTAGATGGCTAAGAAAATGGCAGGGGAAATAAATACCAATAAATACTTGGTAAGTATTTTAAATAAAAGGAAATTAATAGAGGATGGAAGAAAGATACCATTAATATTGCTGGGACAATTAGATTAAAAGAGACGTGTAAACCTAAGCGAGTTTATTTAGATATAATGAGCCCAAATACATACAGCCAACTGGTATGGCCAAAGAGTAGCTGCTAATATTCTTTTTAGTATTTTTCAAGGTGAGATCACTAAGGAATTTTTTTTGGAATTTAATTATAGATCGAGATATTAAATTATACATGATGAATTCATATATATCAATATATTTATATATTCATATGCATACACATTTGAATTAAATTTCATATAAAATTATTTGATTTATTATAGAAATAACAAATTAATATATATTTTAATGCATTAATTTTGTTTTATGCTTTTGTTTCTCTTCCCAGCTCTACCTTGCTTATTTTTATGCTTATTCCTATTTATTTAGACAAATTTTACAACTCTGAACATATTTTTCTCAAGGAAGTATTTCAACTTTTCACTATTAAAATTTCTCAGTTTTGAAGGAAAAAAACAAATTTTATTTTGGAATTTCTCTCCATATTTTTCTTTCCAAATTAATTATATCGGGCCTGGCGCTGTGGCTCACGCCTGTAATCCTAGCATTCTGGGAGGCCGAGGCGGGTGGATTGCTCAAGGTCAGGAGTTCGTAACCACCCTGAGCAAGAGCGAGACCCCGTCTCTACTATAAATAGAAACAAATTAATTGGCCAACTAATATATATAGAAAAAATTAGCCAGGCATGGTGGCGCATGCCTGTAGTCCCAGCTACTCGGGAAGCTGAGGCAGGAGGATTGCTTGAGCCCAGGAGTTTGAGGTTGCTGTGAGCTAGGCTGACGGCACGGCACTCACTCTAACCTGGGCAACAAAGCGAGACTCTGTCTCAAAAAAAAAAAAATTAAAAAAAAATTAATTATATCTTTTTAATTTAGAGGTTTCTTCATTTCACACTTGTGGTATTAACTTTATACAGCCTAAATCTTTACTAATTATTTTCTTAATTCTAATTTTATTTCTGTCTCTTCTCTGTGAATACATTTCCAAATTATCATAATCACCATCACCACCACCAATGCCACAATCACCACCACCACCATCATCATCATAGTCATCAACCATGGTTGATAGAATGTTCAAAATAGTCTCAGCATTTTGTAAGTGTCTACTATGTGTTAGCTTATTTAATAATTCCTATAAGTGGTAGCCACTATATTTACCTGTATTATATAAATTAACACCACAAGCTTACCAAATTTGTTCATCTATATAGTTGATGAACATTTGGACTGTTTCTTGTCTGGGGATATTAAAAATGATGCCTTTATAAATATCCATATACAGGTCTTGAGTGTTTACATTTCCTTGGGTAAATGCTTGGCAAAGGGATAGCTGGATTATTTGGAGTTTATTTAACTATATCAGAGGTGACCAGACTGTTTTCCAAATGACGTGTTGTGCATTCCTTAAGAAAATTATAACAGCACTATTTATTCAACATCCTTGTTTGTAATTAATATTGTCAGTCTTTTCAATTTTAGCCATTCTAGTAAGTGTGAAATGGCATTTCGTGTTTTAAATCAGAACTCTATGAATGACTAATGGTGTTGAGTGTCTTTTAAGTTGCTGTTTTGAGACCTGATCTTTTTTTGAAGCATGAATGAATATCATAGGTGGTCAAATACTTTTCACTGTCTATTATAATGATTATATAATTACCTTTTGTTATACTGTTGATATTGTGAATCAAATTGAATTTTGAAAACAACCTTCCATTCCAGGGATAAACTAAACATAGCCATGATAGATTATACTTTTTACATATTGTTACAGATAATTTGATAATATTTTACTTGAACATTTTCATGAAGTTTTTTTGTGTTTTTTGTGGTATATTTTCTTGTAATGATTGTCTCATTTGGGGATCAGGGTACGTTTGATTGGTTAAAATTACCTGGAGATTATTCCCTAATATTTTATTTTCAGGAAAATTTTGTGTAAAATTCATTAAATGTTGAAATAATTCACCAGAGAAGACACTGGGCATGGAGAATTCTTAGTCATTTATTATTTTATCAAAAATTATGTACTATATATAATTGCATGTGCTATACTTTTATACAACGGACAGCTCAGTAGGTTTGTTCATACCATCATCACCACAAACATGAGAGTAAGGCATTGTGCTAAGACATTATGACAGCTATGATGTCACTAGATGATAGGAAGTTTTCTGCTCCATCATAATTTTATGGGACCACCATCACATATGCATTTTTGTCATCACCAAAACATTGTTATGTGGTACATGGATGTATATAGTCAAATTGCATCCAACACCACGTAAAAACATACTCTCTTTATGCTCATATGAAAAATTCGCCAATATTTACAACATTCTGGGACATAAAACATACTTTAGCATGTTTAAGGAATAAAAATCATAGAAAGTATGCTCTCATACTCTGATAAAGGGTCTTTGACAAAGGGAACAAAGGCAATTCAATGGTGAAAAAGTAATCTTTTCAACAAATGATGTTGAAACAACTGAACATCCACATGCAATAACTTATTGTATATTTTCAAAATCTAGAAGAGAGGACTTAGAATGTTCATAGCACAAAAAATGATAAATGTATTGGGGTGATAAATATGCTAATTATTCTGATTTGACCATTACACATTGTATACATATATAAAATATCACTATATATTCCCTAAATATGCACAATTATAGCAAATAAACTAAAATGAATGAAAAAAATAAATATGTATACTCTGATTTTACATCTTTCACCAAAAAAAACCCTGAAAATGAATAATTGACTTAATGTAAAATGAAAAACTATAAAACTCCTTGAACAAAACCTAAAGAAATTCCAGGTGACCTTAGATTTGGTGATGACTTAGATACAATGCCAAGCATAATATATGTTAAAGAAAATAAAAAGGTAAGTTAGACTTTTTTTATAATAAAAACTTATGGCCTTAAGACATTGCTGACAGAATGAGATGTCAAGCCACAGACTTAAGAAAGTATTTGCAAAACTTATAAAGGACATAAAGGACTGGTGCCAAAAAATGCATAACCCTAAAGCTTATTAGCTCAGCCTAATCATGAGAAACACATCAAAGAAATCTCAATATAGGGACATTCTATAAAACATCTATCCAGCATCTTCAAAGCTGTTAAGGTCCTCAAGAACAAAGAAAGTCTAATAAACTGTCAAAACAAAAGAGAGCCTAAAAGGACTTAAAGATTAAATGTAATGTGATATTCTGGATGAGATCTTCCAGGAAGAAATAAAAGACATTAGGTAAAAATTAAGAAAACTTTGATAAAGCTAATAATCATTAATAATGATGGATACCAATTGCCCCATTAATTGTAACAAATGTACCATCTTAACATAAGATGTTAACACTAGAGGAAATTGGGTGTAGCGTATGTGGGAACTCTGTACCCTACCTTCATAATTTTTCTGTAAATCTTAAGCTGTTCTGAAGTGCTTAAAAGTCTGTTTTAAAAATTCAGTCACATAAAATATGCATATGTGTTTTACCAAATGTGCTGATATTTCTTCATTTGAAAGAATTGATTGAAAGGAGTTACAACTCATAAAGGATATCCTATTGTCAGAGATGTTAAAATATGAAAGTTTGTATGTCTTAGCGTCTATGAAATATGAGAAAACTTTTCAGTCATGTTTTAACTCTTTACCATTTACTCTTATAGTAACTTCTAGTATCTTCAATTTAATTGCAAGGCCCTCTTAGTTTAGTGTTCAGCATCATCTGTCAATGACATTTTTTTGCTTTTGTCACCCAAGTCAACCTTTTCATTTCATACTTGTCTTCCTAAGTTCTCTTGCCCTCTGTCTTAACTACCTCTGTGCCATAACCTGCTATATTTTATGCTCGGGACACAAGGGATTCAGACCAAATGTTTCTTTCTCTGGAATGTTCACTACATCTTCACTTTGCACACCTCACTTCCGGCTTAGGTAAAATGGCATTCAATCAGAATGTCCTTCTCTGCCATTTGTCTGCCAAACAAATTACCTTGCCTTATCATTTGCCCCCATAACACTCTGCTTCTTCTTTCTTTATATACAGTAAATTTTAATTTCTTGTTAACATTGCTGTTTCAATGTAACGAACATACCTTATAAGGCAGAAGCAACCTTTCTCTCTCCCTCTCTTTTTTATAATGACTATATGCCTAGAGTGTGGAGTAAGGTCTGACACAGAGTAAGTGATCAATAACATTTTTTGACTGCCAAATTGACAAATAAAATAATCTACTGGAAGAATGTAGGTGTAAGTGTAAGAGAAAAAAAGAGTCAATATTCACCTTCAGATGTTAACTTGGAAGGTGCCACCAATGAAGGTAGGAGATACTACAGTGAGCATAGATATCCCAAACTGAGTTATTTATTCAAATCTATGAAGGGACATTCTGGCAAGAACTCATTTATATTAATAAATGTAAAATGTAAAATTAGTCTTTTCACATGTCTCTTGACATTGATGAAATCTGCTAAAAGCTTTCAATTGCTTCTTTAAATGTGGCATGTCCCACATTTCCTTTGAATAAAGATATGATAAATGTTGCAGTGGTACATTTTATGAATTAATAAAAATTCTGTCTAAAGTTTTTTCTTGGTAAGTAAATATTTTACTTAGAAATATTAGAAAACAGTATAAACTAGACAGTATCAGTTTAGTTTATACTAGTACCTAGTAAGGATAAGTGACATGTAGTATCACTGGGCTCAGCTTTTTAGATTTTTATTGTTGCAATATTTCTAGTGCACTATACTCTTTCTTACAGAATGAATGTTTAATTTCCTAACTTGCTTATTTCACACTGAAATTCAACAAAACACCTGAGGAAAAAAAATCCTGGATTTGGCAAAGATTATCATTATTAAAGCCAAGAATAAATTTGCTGTATTGGCACTTCATTACTTGGAAATAAAACTGAGTATATTTCACTTTAAGGTTTTGCAGTATCTTGTTATGGAATACATGTGGGGATCTTCTGTTATGCCAAATGCTAATGATAATTATTTTTCCTAGCATTTTAAAAATTAATTTCCAGCAAATTCCATTCATTACCTCCTTCTAACCCTCACTAATTGTTATGCCGTGGAGAAAAAGCAACACAGATGACAGACTGACATTTGAGTTTTAGAAGCATACGAAGATTTATATCTGGGATTTTATGATTGTCAATAATTTGTTCTTTCAATCAATACATATTTAACTTCCGCTTATGACATAATTACTGTGTTAGGCTATTTGGGAGATATAATTATGTTAAGTCAGGTTGACAGATGACTTCTAGGAGCTTTCATCTTAGATAATATCGAGCTATGTTCTCGAATTTAAAAAGACAATTAAATAATAAAAGATATTTTAGGAATTTAGAGAAGATTTGGGGAAATCTTTTCCACTTCAGAGGACTAAAAGGCATTGAAAAGGTAGAAATGGAAGTTGGTTTTCCAGCACATGTGTGATTATAATAAATAGAGATGAATTGGGAAGACATTCCACAATTTCAGAAGGATGACTTGTAGGGGCGATATCAGAAAAGGATAGGATAATTTTAGGAAAGTATAAACAGTACACTAGGGCTAAAGAAGAGTAAGTTTAGAAAAGCAGGGAGAAACAGACTAAAATACACATTGGTTTCTTAGGTAGCATTAAGAAATGGCCATCAAATGCTATTGATCAGGGAAATAGTACAAAATAGTACAGCCACTGATGCTCTGTTAAGTAAAGTACTTTTCATTCACTAGCAGAATGACTAAAGTATAGATATATCTTGATGGTAAAAAAAAGATTAGGAAAAGACAGATTTTATATTTGGCTCAGTATTGTCCTGTCCTTAACCATATATTGAGGGAAAACTATGACTTAAATACAAATATAAAGTTTCTATGGGAAAATGTTTTTTGAATTTGAAATTGACATGGAAATGATTAAAATGCCCCTACATTTTTGTACCCAGTTATCACCACCCATATTTTCTTATTTATAGGTGCACACACTGATATAATTTTCTTCCTTGCTGAATATACATGGTTATTACCTTCTAAAGTATACTTTTATATTATTTTGACTTTAGAAGGTATAATACAATATACCTTTTTATGTATAATAATTTATTATGCATCAGATGTACATATTCTCTTTTAATATCTAATGTCTTTAAAAAATAGTAAGACAGGCCGGGCGCTGTGGCTCACGCCTGTAATCCTAGCTCTTGGGAGGCCGAGGTGGGCGGATTGCTCAAGGTCAGGAGTTCAAAACCAGCCTGAGCAAGAGCGAGACCCCGTCTCTACTATAAATAGAAAGAAATTAATTGGCCAACTAATATATATATAAAAAATTAGCCGGGCATGGTGGCGCATGCCTGTAGTCCCAGCTACCCGGGAGGCTGAGGCAGAAGGATCGCTCGAGCCCAGGAGTTTGAGGTTGCTGTGAGCTAGGCTGACGCCACGGCACTCACTCTAGCCTGGGCAACAAAGCGAGACTCTGTCTCAAAAAAAAAAAAAAAATAGTAAGACAAAACTTAAATCTAAAAGTGGGTCCTTTGTTCCTTAAACACATTTTAACCATGCAAAACATGATTACTCAAACATTAATCACACTCCAAGAATGTACTTGCAAAACATTACAGAATAGTACAGTTATTACAGAGTAAGACCTAAGGTTAATTACAAATAAACCTATTGTGATCAAATACATTCTATATTTCATATAGAAAATAGATGGGAAAATATAAAATATCTTCTGTGTCCTCTCTCATTTGATGTTTATAGGCAGTTTGGGGCTAAAAATTTATTTGTGGGAATAAATGTGGGGATATTGTCAATAATTCTATAGGTGAGAAACACAGTTCAAGTAAAAAAAAAAAAATAAGGCCTAGGACTTTTAGTTGCCAAAGGCTTTTAAACACTTTAACCTAGTCCATATCTATTGGGATTATAATAGGCTTGGGGCAAAAAAAAAAAAAAAAAAAAAAAAGGCAAAGGGAATGCTTTCAGGATAAAGAATATTATCCCTTTGGCTTGTATGTTTCTTTCAAGCATAACTTTTTGTACCTCATAGAAGTTTTAATTTTCCTACAGTAATATCAAAAAAAGTATTACTTATATTTGTACTTTGCTTTTTATGCCAAAGAAGATGTATTTGATGATTTCTTATTGTTACTCTTGCATAAATATACATATAGATGATTTACCAGGATTCTTACCATTTCAGAGAAGAGAGAGCAGAGAGTAAACAAAGGAGGAGAAATGGTAACTTACCAATTAGCTGCCACAATTTTCCATACTTACGTGGGCCCCATTTTATTTCATAAATAATTTATCAGCAGCAATGCATTTTATTAATTCATTTTTTACAAGGCAATATAACATAGTTTCATTGTGGAAAATTTGGAAGACAAAAATAGGCAAAAGGAAGAAATTAAAATACCTATAAACTTAACATTTAGATACGTACACTATTGAAATTTGGCTTTTTGCCAACTCATATATGTATGTTTATTTTGAAAATAATTCCACAAGCACGAAGAGTGGAAAATAAAAACCCAAGATCTTTGGTGTCATGTATTGCCAAACTTTAGAGCAGGAGGGAGATTTGCTACACAATGGAGGAAAAGAACTGGGAACTCTTTATGTGCCATCTGGAGTGGGGAGTGGTGAGTATACAGAGGGAACGAAGAAAGAGAAGTGCTTAGTGAGATTTTAATGTTGATCTCAGTGAAAATGAAAAGTAGGCTGACACTCAAAATAATGTCAACATGGTGCTAAACAGCATCAGGGTCAGCGAATCCTAGAGTCTGAGGTGGCCCTAAGAAGGTATGTCTTCCAATGATTACAGACATCTTATAGGTAGCACTAGAATTGCACGTGCCCTAAGATACATATTTAATATTTTAGGTATATATATTAATTTTTGTATTCCCAGCCCATCAAACTATCAGTCTGAGATTATAAATATTACAAAATTCTCTTTAAAACGTATGGCTTGACATCACTAATTGTGGAAAATTATTCTCAACATTATCACACTCCCATTCAATACTGAGTATTCTCCAACGTACTAGCTTGGTTATATGCCAGAGCAAGTTTACTTTAGCATGTCCTGTTGGCTAAATCCTGCAACTTCTCAGATGGCTACTTCTGGACATACTTGTTTTCTGGCCTCTCAGAATTCCAGATAGCACAACTGAAAATAACAGTGACTGTTAACAAGATAATTGAAAATATAGAACTAAGAGAAAGAAAATAGAGTCATTTACAACATCTGCCTATATTTACAGGCCCTAAAACATAATAGGACTTCAGAATACTTCTGTAATTAGAATATTTCAGGTTTTTTAGTGCCTACGACAACTCTCCTGAACTGAATTCTCTTGGCAGTATAATACATCAGAGCTAGGCCCAATCAAAATGTCCTAGAAAAAAAATTGTATATTTACTTGTCCCAGAATACTTGCCAAGGTAACTATACATTTCCTTTAGAGGCAATTCCCAACAGCATTGTTTAATCTCCATAGATTACAAGAGATAATCAAGATAATTCTAGAATAATTTTGCTAATTATTCATATAGTCAATGTTAAATAGAATGAGGTATCAGACACACTCAATTTAGTTAGTCCAGACAATACTGGAAATGCCAATCTACTGCCTCCTGGTGTTTTCTCCAACGTGACAAGTAGAGAAAAACCAGGCCCATGTCTCCCTTCTACTGTAGGACAGCATCAGCCTCAGAACTTTTATAAAGAAACACTTTGACAAAAATATTAGCACGATCACACACACTCACACACACACACACACACACACAGGTTCACAACATACACACATCTGAGAACAAACAAGAATTTCTAAGCATAAGCCATACAAAGGAAACAGAGAATGAGAGATAAAACTCTAAATTTGCAAAGTCACAGTTATGCTTATATATACAATATATTTTATTAAAGAGAAGATACAAAACATGGATATGGATACAAAACATGGTGGCTTTTTTCTACGCCATTAAGAATTCACACATATGTGTGTAGAGGAATTTGCCTTATATTTTAATAATCAAGAAGATTCATTTTCAAGGTAGGCAAAATGTTTTCCCTAAACATAGAAAAAAGTAATAAAATTTATGTATATGAATTCAATGGTTTTTTGTTTGTTTTTTTTTTACCACCAAACATCAGGATGTGAAGTTTTCTTACTGTTCAATATTTTACCTTCAAAAATATTTTACCAGAATATATTTAATGAATGCAGAGCACATAGGCCCTTTTATTCAGCATTGTCGTTGCCTTTTACATCCAGTTTAAACATTATGAACAACTTCTTAATTTGTCCCAGTGATGCAAAAATCAATTCTAAGTTAAGTCCCTAGCCTTAAATTTGTCCTTTGTCGAATGATCAAGAAGGAATTAAGCGCTTTGGCTGGAGCTATCTTGCTGGTAAGGGAGCTTTATGTGTTGTAGCAAGAGCTTTACAATGCCAGAGCCTCCATTTTTCTACTGAATTGATAATTTCCTTTGGAGGGTAAGTCAACATCCAAGGTAAATGCCAAGGGGTGAACTGAATACAAATGATGCCACTAAGATAAAGATTGCCCACCCAAATCTGGGCAAGCACAAGACCCACTAGTCAGAGCTTGACTCTTGATATTCATGCCTGAAGCAATATGCAGATGCAGTGTTCATAGATTGTGAATGAGGCAGCAATAAGAAGTATCTTGTAAAATATTATATATTCACTTCTGTCTTTGACTTTAACAGACAAATGTCACCTTATTCTATAACTAGTTCAAATGTGATCTATATGATAACATTTGTAAGGAATTTAAGGCTTTATGAAAACGCAGATGTTCATCAAAATTTTAAAATTTTAATTCGGCTTAGATCATAAGGAAAACCGGAAATCTTATTTTGATGTATAAATCCAACATATATAGTTTATCTCCCACATCTCAATAGATTGGATCATGTATGCTATTTATTATGTTTATTTTACTTAGTATGTTAGTCTATCAGCTTAACATGATTTATTTACTGTGTTTATTTAACCAAGATACTTGTGCTGCTTGGAATACTAGACCAATCACTCTCTCTAATGTCAAAGGTAGTTTACCAGTGAATAGACTCTGTGATTCACTTTTAATTTGATGCCATGTAGTCAATAATTTATCATTTCATCTTCACTTACACTTTATTAACTAATCATTATTTTTTATAAAGGCGGCATTCCTCCTTGTCTTATATACCTGAAGTATAATAACAATGATATATTTCTTGCAAATGAAGGTCAGTTGCATAAGTACCTGTGCATGAAGCCCAGCTAAGTAAATTTATATAAAAAATAATGTATCTAATCCTTTGTATGTATTTCAGTTTTCTTTGTTAAAATGAAAAAGATGATATTATAAACACACAAAAAACACAATATACTCACACAACTCTAGCACAATTCAATTATAATATTAAAGAAGTTATAGCCCCCATTATCTTTACTTTAGCAAACTGGTTATTATATGGACAATTTCCAGTACCATGGGTAATTTCTACATGCATTGGGTAAAGAAGGATATAAGAATTATATTCTTTGGAAGAGGTTTCTGTCCTAGGAGGACAGCATATAAACAACTAAAGAGAATCGATTAAGAAATTATCATACGAGTAGAAGGGTGAGAGGAGAGGTGTACACTAGTAGTGACTTAATGGTAGAAAAAGAGAGCTATGAACAGTTATCCTTGACATTTCTCCTCTTGTAGCACAAGCTAATGATCACAAAAGAAGACACATAGAGTGTTAGTAAAGTAAGTCAATAGAGTCAATTTGCTGAAATATAAAATCTGGCTTCATCTTTTGTGACAGTAGTGACCTTGAAAATTTTCCTTAATTTCTATTAGCCTACCGCTAGGTCCCACATTTTGAAAATGGAGAAAATAAAAGTGATTTATCTCTAGGACTGTTGTGATGACTATGTAATTGACTGATGCTATATATAAATAGCCCAGTGACAGGTGACAAAGCAAATATTTCACTGGACAAAATTAAATAGACAAGGAAGATTTTGTTAAAGTCTATTGCGATAGAGGAGAGATGCCAGGGTGGAGTCTGAATTCAACTCCAAAGAAACAAACGGTGGAATATTTTTAAGAGCCTGAATGGGAGGGATTATAGGCCATCTGTGTCTGCTAATTGTCTTTACCCAATGGAAAAATAAACTTTATCATCTTAACTGCAGGTAGTTTTTACAGGCTGGAAGGAGGAATCCCCTGAAGATAGGCACTTTCCCTCCACAGAGAGTGGGAGATAGGGGTGCTAGCTTCCATGATGATTACATTTCAAAGGGACAATTAACAGGTCCTTGAGAAAGACAGGCCTGGGTTGTAAAATCGGCAAAAGGCTTGTAAAAAGATTTCTATCTCAAAGAAGCAGAGAAAATGTTGCCAAGTTTTCTACAGTATATACGGGGAGGGCAGGGACCTCATTGGTTAGGTCATCTAGATTATAGAAGGGCTGGGGTGAGAGAGAAGTCAGGGCAGAAAGAAGCCTGTCTAAATCTTGTTCACAGGTAACCAGTAGACACTTGATATATATATAGATTGTTGTTACTGATACTGTTAAAAAAAAGTCCATGAGCTCTTCAGAGAAAAGGAGAGCTTTATTTTCTATTTTTTTAAAAAAAATCTGCAAGTTAGGGAGATGAGACCCAGCCTCAAGATGTAAAAGGAAAGCATGCTCCAGAAAACACGGGGGTCTGGCTTAAATAGGAAAAGTTCCTGCCCCAGACCTCAAGCTGGTCTGTATATGCAAACGAAGACTCAAACTCATTTAGTCCTGATTGGTTGAAAATAGCTGGTCTCCACTGAGTAGTTTCTAAGCTGAAAACCAGAAGTCTCTGTTAAATGCCCCTATAAAGTGGCTGCTGGGAAAAGTTTTCCCTGGCCAAGATATCTCAGGTCTTATTAGTGGAAACATCTTAGCTCAAAGGCTCAAACAGGGTGTTTATCTGGAGCTGCCCTCTCTGGGAACAAAGGGGCAAGCAACTACTCTTCTCTCTCACCATGGCCACTGAGTTCTTATTTACAGTTTCATCTCATATTACTATCTTTATAGATATTGTTGATATTAATACTAGTATCAATCGTAAGGAAATCTGGCCTTTATGTGGCATTTTGTGGAACATAAATTGCTTTATATGTGATTTGTTTCCATCTTTATATGCAGTTTTTTACTAGACAGTCTTTTTCTTCACTACATTCCATCAATCAAAGTTCTATATTTTATGATCCTTGAAAATGCAGATCAAGTGCTACTCTATACTAAATTGTGTCCCCCAATATTTGTATGTTGAAGCCCTAGATCCCAATGTCATACAGTTTAGAGATGGAGTCCTTGGGAGGTAATTCAGTTTAAACGAAGTCATGGAAGTAGAGAGGTTGCTTTTCTGAAAGGATTAGTGCCCTTAGAAGAAGAGACACCAAAGAGTTTGCATGCTTTGTCTCCCTCTGCCATGCCAGGACATAGGAAGAAGGTGACAATCTGTTAGCCAGGAAGAGAGCCAACACCAACATCTAACCATGATTCTGATTTCTGACTTCAGCCTTTAGAACAGTGAGAAAATAAATTTCTGTTGTTTGTGCCATAGAGCCTATGATATTTTGCTATGGTAGCCTAAGCAGATTAAAACAACTACCAATTCCTGCAAAGCCTTTCCAATCTCCTCAAATGTAAACAAAATAAAATTAACGCTATTACTGGCATTGTTATAAGAATCAGTGAAAACAATGATAAATATTAGTGCTTACTAAATGCTTGCTATGTACTCAGCGCCGTTTTAAGCACTTTACATGCGCTTCTCATTTAATCTTCACAAGTCTGTGTGATGAATATTCTTATTATCTTCAACATGTAAATGTAGAAACTGAGGTGTAAAGTGGTTAATGTACTATACAGAACATTCTCTTTCCTATGACTTTCCATATGCAAATTCCCTTGTACTATTATTGCTATGGACATGTTTGCTACCCACTTGGACTTTATGCCACTAGAAGCCTGTCTCCAGTTATGATTTATTTTGGATATTTTCAATAGTTGCCCATAAGCATGGGATGGAAGCATGAATATTAAATCAAAATGTCTTGAGATGACTCAGACAGTCTAGTAGTAGAGGAGAATTAGGATTGAGAGAACTGTCATGAAAGGGCATACGGAGCAATGAAAAAAAATATCACCTGGGCAGTGTTCTTGCCCTTGATACGGTTGTCAAATTATATGTGTTATGACCCCACTTATTTGAAATTCTCTTGCATCTATTAAAATAACAGAGAGAACCATGGCCCCAGTCAAAGGCAGAGTAAAATGTACAAATTATTTAAAGGCTCTTTGTAACAATTCATTTTCAGATACGGCATTAAAGTGCAAAGACCTCAGAAATAATCAAATGAAAATGACACATTATTCAGTTAATAAGTGATAAAAATATAATGAGAAAATGAACTTTAAAATATCCCTGAGAAAGGGAAGTGAGGTGAATCTACTCACACAATAAATATGCAGAATTACTAAAAGAATTATTAAAAGAAGATGAAATATTAATAATTGTCAATTTAAGAAGAAAGCTAACAATGGTATATACATTTACATCTTTAAAACTTCAATATCAGTATGATTTAATGGGATACTGAATAGGAAATATTTTAACTAAGCAATACAATATGCATTATCCAACAGAATGACTAAAATTAAACAAGCCATGATTTTCAAAGGTGTGGAGCAATGGAAGCTGCCATATTGCTAGTGGATGTGTAAATTGAACAAAAGCTATGGAAAAGGTTTATCATAGCCTATGGAAGCTGAATAAAAACATACTCCATAACAGGTATGCATATAATGGAAAAGAAAGCATCTGTTCACCTAAAATATGTACAATAACACTCATATCAACAATATTTATATTAGCCAAAAGTGGGAAACAATCTAAAAGCATATCCAAGTAAAATAGTTAAATATTTTATCACATTCATCAAAATAAAGTTTGACAGGTCTGTTATCAAATATTGTAATCATTATCCACAGGTGGCTATTTAAATTTAAAATAATTAAAATTAAACAAAATTAAAACCTAAGTTGTCCTGTACGACTAGCCACATTTCAAGTGCTCAATAGGTATAAGAAGCTAGTTGCTAACACAATGGATAGTATATCATACAAGATGTTTATTATTGCAAAGAATCGTATTGAATAGTGTTACACAGCAAAGAAAATGAAAGCATTACTATGTTCTTTCAAAAACACAAAAATGATGAGCTAAAACATTTACATTAAAATGCATACTGTGTGATTATATTTATATTCAAAATATACAATATAGAGTTCTATTATAAAAAGACAAAACTGACATATAGTGTTAGAAGTGAGGATATGGTTTATCTTTGAGATTAGATGCTGTCCAGGATAGACATGAGGAAGATTTCAGGGTGATGGTAATAACCAAATATCATAAAATTTACCATTTAAACCATTTTTTTGTTTACATTTCTTTTTTATTTCAAGTACATTCACATTTGAGACAGATCTCCAGAATTGTTTCATCTTGCAAGTCTGAAACTATATCGATATTAAACAATTCTCCTTTTCTCCCTTACCCCGGCCCCTGGTAACAATTCTACATTCTGTTTCTATTAACTTGACTGCTTTAGATACCTTATATAAATGGAATCATATAGCATTTGTCTTTTTGTGTCTAGTTTATTTCACTTAGCATAATGTCCTCCAGGTTCATTCATGTTGTAGCCTGTGATATAATTTTCATTTTTAATGTTGTGTAGTATTCCATTGTATGTATATATTACATTTTGTTTATCCATCCATCTTTAGGACATTTGAGTTGCTTCCACTTCTTGACTATTTTGAAGAGTGCTGCAATGAACACAGATGTGAAAATACCTCTTCAAGACCCTCCTTTCAACACTTTTGAATAAAGAGCCAGAAGTGAATTGCTGGGTCACTGCAACCTCAAACTCTTTCCTTCAAGCAACCCGGCAGCCTCAGTGCCCCGAGTAGCTACAGTTGTGCAACACCATGTTCAGTTAATGTTTCCAATTTTCTTAGCGACAGGGTCTCACTCTTGCTCAGGCTGGTCTCCAACTTCTGGCCTCATGCTATCCTCCTGCCTTGGTCTCCCGAAGTGATAGGATTACAGGCATGAGCCACCATGCCTGACATGTTAGTTTTTCGTATGTTCAAATTTTGTCATGCTAGTTGAAAGAGAAAAGTAAAACTAAAACAAAAATTAAAAAAATACTCAGTGGTTTCACATGTAACAATCACTTTCTCTTTACAAAAGCAATAAATAAAACTAATTTGGTAAGGAATAATTAAATGTGGTTTTTAAACTTATTATTTTTAAATGTTTGGAAGTGGCGTGGGAAGAGCACATTTAAAAACATGTTAGGATTATACATTCAAATAAACATTTATTAATGTTGATTAAATAAGTAAAAATTTCATGTCACAACTATTACACAGACTTCAGTGTAACATTTGATTTTTAAAGGACTAATATTTGTGTATGTTGTTTTTCTTAGAAGAGGCTATTTATTATGTATCAGTTTTTTTTAACAGGAAAAATAATTTTAAAGCATTTTAGCTATTATTTGTGCTCATACAAGATACATTAAATCTACATTCTAGTATTTTGTTTTTACAAACTAGCATCAACATTGTAAATAGACTGTTGCTATTAAATGAATTATACATTCATTATAACAGCAAAACAAGTCTACAGATTGTTTTATAAAAGCAGCTGGATTCTCTTTTCTTATACCAAGGTTATATATCATACCAGGGTTAAAAATAAATTATTTTCTAGTTCCCTGTGGATTCTTAAAGAGTTTAAAGAATGACCTGAATTTTAATGACCTTCAAATTTGGCTTATCTATGTATGCAAATAACAAACTATGTTTGCCTTTTTGATACCAGGTCTTTCTGTCTATATAAAGGCAGCATCCATGCAGTGTGTTGCTATTAAAATTAGAAAGAATAACAATTATCATTGTGTTGTTATATCAGAGAAGTGTGATATTCCCTATATGGAAAACCTACTATCTAGATTTATCAAAACTCTCACTTTTTTTAAGTTGCCAAAGCTATGTGCTGAACAACAGGCCATTATAAGGGATTTCTAAAATTGAGTTATTGTTAAAAAAAATCCTAAGGAGATATGAAATATAAAATAGTAAGCAAATTTGTTACTTCATTACAAATACTGACTAAGGTTTATCTAGTAATCAGAATATATATATCTGAACACTGGATAGTCAAATGTTAAAAATGATAATGTCACTGTTACAGCCTGTTGATTTTTTATACAAATTATCTTGGCAAATTTAACATTTAACCTCTTAATACGAGACTTGTCATGAGCACACAATAAATGATCATTCTGCTCTTGAAAAACATCAACCCACCAAAATAATTATTACAGAAATGAATGAGTAGAATAATTTGGTGAAATAATATTTTTACATAGTTGGATAATGTCCTATATCTGTATCTTACATGAGCATTGAAAGTATAGCTTTGTTCAGTGGCAAATTTGCATTTTCAAGAATGGAATTAATATGAACTTGACAAGAATAATTACACTATATATAAGAAAGGAGAGAAAAAGAACTATAACTAAAAATGCCAAGTACAGGCATAGTAATTATAGCTAGCATACATTTTGTAATGATATCTTTAATATTCTAGACATGTTTAAGGCAATCTTATATTTTTAAAGATTATACTTTAAGCTCTGATGATTATTAATACATATAAGAAGAATAGAATAAGTTGGAAGTTTTTTAAATTTTAAATTTTTATTGATGTATAATATATATTCAGAAAATGTTCAGCAATAAATCAGTTTACAGAATAAACAAATTTATAAACCATGTTCCTAGAATGTGCTTCTTAAAAAGCTTTTGGAACGGTGATACCAGTATATAATTAAAATCACAAAAGTACTCTCACACAGTCTTAAAACATATGACAAATTTCAAGTCATGGAATAGAAATTATCTGGCCTTTGATTAAATCATGGTCACGATGACTTTTCTTTTCTTTTTTTTTTTTTTTTTTGAGGAGAGGTTTTCAAAGTATGTGAGTTTATACCCTGACATGATGGAACCTTTTTTATTATTAAAATATTTTATTTTTAGAGCAGTTTTAGGTTAACAGCAAAACTAAGTTGAAAGTATAGCAAGTTCTCTTACGCCTCCTCCCCTTATACACAGCCTCTTCTACTATCAACATCCTGCACCAGAGAGGCACATTTGTGACAAGTGATGAACTTGCATTAACATATCATTATTATTCAAAGTCCAAAGTTTATGTCAGACCTCACTCTTGCTGTTTTTACAGTCCATGAGTTTTGACAAATGTATAATGACATGTGTGTACCATTACAATATTATGTAATTGTTTCACTACCCTGGAAATCCTCTGTACTCTATTTTCTTTTCTTGTCCCCACCCCCTGGCAACCATTGATATTTTTACTGCCTCTGACTGTAGATTTTAAATCATCACAACTAGGCTCAAACACATCTTCATTAATCAAAATAGAAACCATTACCTGAAATAAGAAAATCACTCAAATTTGCTTTCTGCCTGACATTATTTCCAAAATCTAAAATAAATATAAAATAAACAGCAAGTAATGTCATTACCAAAAAAATAAAGTAATAAATGCACATTAAAATGATGTATAACATAACCACACTTATTTAAGAATATATTCCAAGATTAAACAGCAAATTTGAATAATGCTAAAACCGCAATTACTTTTGCATCAACCAACAATATGAGGATTTTTTATGTAATCAGGTTTTTAGTGTTAAAAGTGAAAATGTGAGCTTTCATATTTTGCTTTGTTTATTACTAAATATACTCTAGATATAAATATACATGGATTTTTAATTCTGACAATAGCTAAGGTTTGGATACCAGCTACCTCAAAGGCATAATTTATTTCTTAAACTATTTTAATTAGCTTAGAACGGATCAAATTGGGCTTATGTGAGCAAGTAGCAATTATTAAACTTTTGAAATAAAATTGTAGGTTATTATTAAGTAAAAACATTTCCATAAAAAGTAAATTTGTTTTGATAATGAAATGAAATCAAATATATTTTACTCTGAGTTCTTTAAATGCCTTTTCCTGTTAAAATTTTACTTCATATTAATGTCAAAAACATCAGTAGCTTTCCTTATTCTGGTTTATTTTCTTCCACCATTGTATCATCACAAAAACTTTTGTAATATGCTTTTCAGTTGAATCTACCACTCTGGAGAGATTAAATCAATGTACAACTCTTTTATATATTTGCCTTCATCAAAATATAAACATTTGACAGAATTGTGATTAATGTATATGTTTCAAGAACATCTTACTAGACATATTATAAACTGATAAAATTATTTGTTATTATAGTTTAGTGTAGATAGAGCTGCCAGTATAATTTAATTATTGTGCTAAATGATATTGAATTAGTTTAGGAAAGAAGTCTTTGAGTTGTAATATTTCTATGAAGTATTTTATATTCATAGGAACATATTTATTTCATAACTCATCATGTGTTTATGTAGTGTAAGTACTATTGATTGTTAAAGAAAAATTGAATATTGATGGGTATTACCTTGCTACAGCATATGTTGCTAAAGTTTCAAGTTGATAACCAGTAATAAATTAGATAAAAAATAACGAGATTGTCTTGACTATGTGTCATATGAGTGTTTAATGACTGAATATTTTTATACTTGTAAAAAATCAAATTAGTCATTTGGAATATGTAAAGCATATTAGACTTTATTTAAAAATAATAATTAAAAATAATAACTATAATACTAAAGAAATATTTAATGAAGCAGCTATCAATGTGTCTGCCATTAACTATTTTAGTGCAGTGAATTTAATACTCTTTTTTTCCACAACTCAAAGCAAAAAAATATATTTTATTTCTATCTAGGCCTATACATTAAAACAGAATTGAAACCCTTTCACTATATAATACTATATTTAGCTTTCTCATGCAAATGTACACCCTGTTTAATTTTTACTTTTCTTCTTTTATTGTACACTTCATGATAAAGAAATGCTATATGGATGCACTGTTTTAAGCCATTTGTGCTGCCATAACAAAATACCACAGACTTTGTGATTTATGAAGAAAAGAAAGTTATTTTTCACAGTTCTGGAGCTGGGAAGTCCAAAATCAAGGCAGCAGTAGTTTCAGTTGTCTGCTGCTAAGGGCTGCATTCACCAGAGAGGAGGGATACCTTGTCCTCATATGGAAGAAGAGCAGAAGAGAGCAAATCCACTCCTGCAAGACTCTTTCATAGCAAGATTAATCCGTTCCTGAGGGTGGTGCCCTCATGCCTTAAACCCCTCCTATTAGGTATCACTTTCCAACACTCTTTCATTGGGGATTAAGTTTCCAACACATGAATTTTGAGGGACACATTCAGACCACAGCACTCAGTAAATTTAATTTTTAACTCACTACATATCCCACAACAGGCAATTTAAAACACATTAAATATTTAGTTTTTGGAATCAGCGTAGAAAGTGAGTTTCTGAAAATGAAAGGATACACTAGAAGAAAATTGATATGACAATGAATGAATGAATTATAAGAATGTACTGTGCATAATTAGGGTAAATATTCTTTAGTGATTTTTTGTTTCAGCTGTGTGTGTCTGTGTGTGTACACATGTGTAGTGTTACATTACATTTGGTTGTGGTTAGAAATTTGATTAATATGTATTTGAGGGAATAAAAAATATTTAGGTATAGCACCCTATTGACTTTACTATGGCAATTTCCAGAAATCTTCCATTTTCTGGTTCTGGTACTAACAATGGCTAGGTTACATTCCTGTCCTGGACATAGGTGTCCACAAGTATGGACAATTTAGAATCGTGAATAGTAAGAACATTTCCAGATATATGAATATTTACAAGACAGTTCCCTTACAGGTAAAAATATAGCATATATGCTCAATCCTATATACAACTAAAATCTTATATTGTGAAAGATTTCTTAAAAGTTTAATGACTGAACTGCCATGTGACTGCAATTAAATGAAATTGTAAATGATACAGTTGAATTTGGCAGGTTGCTCTTACAGTATTAGCTATTCTTTAACAGTCATTTTTTAACCCAAAAAGTAAATTTAAAGAGTGATAAAAAAACAATAACACTAGTATATACAAATACTTGTTTAAAATACTTTGTAGTAAAGGATCTATCTTACTCTCTGAATTAGATAGTATGATCATGAAAGTACAAGAAAACAGTCAGGAAATGGCGAGCTCTAACTCTGAGCAAGGGAGTTCTTGAAATTCAAATTTATTGCTGTGAAATTTCCTCTAATTATGCTAAAAATCAATAAGATAACCTATAACACCTCTAAATACTTTTTATATTCTATAATATAATATTCTAAATAATTAAGGGTTTGTTTTAGGCTTAACTATAAAATATAGTAAAATTATTATAAGATTATATATTTACAAAAGTATATGCCATAAATTAAGCATTGGTTAAATAAATGAATTCTCTAAAACATATTATAAAAAAAATCTGAAAAAGTATGCATGAATTTAATTTATCTTATGTATATTCTATACCTAAGAATACTAATTTGTCTTAAATACTTTTTATAATATTTAGATGGTGGCCAAATATTCTATAAAAAATCCATTATATAATATGGAGTTAATTTTTAGAGAGAATATAAATAAAGCAAAATGTTAGCACAACAGTTATTTTTAGGGTTATCACAAGAATGGAAAAACAAACACCACATTAAATTGGTACTAATTGATCAACACTAACGTGCACATAGGGGAAGTAAAACTCATAGGGTGTCGGGCAGGTGGGAGTGGGGAGGAGAAGATGGGTAAATCCACATCTAACAGATGCGGTGTGTGCTGTATGGGGGATGGGCATACTTGTCAGGTGGTGCAAAGACAATTTATAGAACCAAAGCATTTGTACCCCCATAACACTCTAAAAAAAAAAAAAAAAAAAAGATTGTGGACCTGAAATGTTTTTGTTTTTCCCCTTCTACTATGTGTATAGGAATAAAATAAATCTCACATCACCCACCCGGCTCCTGCCTAACCTTCACCGCAGCAATATTAAGAAGAAAACTTGAAAGCAGTTATTTGAAAACCTAAACACAGGGAGTAATTTTAGGAACCTTTCCCACCTGGGGCAGAAGTACTACTTAATCATAATACTTTTTCTGAAGTCTGAGACAGCCTTAGTTTGAAGCCATTAAAACAGTCAATAAAAGTTGATATACAAAAGCAATACTGTCTGATAGTTCTGGTAACTGTTTTTCTAATAGCAGGTTTATAACCCCAATATTGATTCAATTTTCCCTTCCATATATCTTGTCACACTTCAATTATTTATTGCTACAATTAGCTTGTACCTAATATATTCATTTAAATGTTGCCAATAAAATGATTTTTATAATCACCTGCCCCATATGAAAATGTAGTGGACAAAGCATGGAAGTGAAGTCTGATAACTTGTATTTAAATCTTTACTCCCTAAAATTCTTGTTACCCTCCCACTTTACTTAGATGTCCATAACTTCAATTCCCTCATTTATAAAATGTCTGTTTTTTCATGCATAGTACATTTATTTAATTAATATCTATTAGGTGTCTCCCATGTCACAAGAATGTTTTTAGGGGATATACAGTGATGAACAAAGTTGTTGACCTCATGAACTTACATTCTAGTGACTGAAAATGCAACCAACAAATATTTTTATGACAGCTAGTGACATTTTCTAGTTGAAGAAAAAACTGTGTAGTAAAGTGATAGAGATGCTGTCAATTGCATGAACATTTCTAATACACAGTCAAAGTCAAATATTTTGAAATTTCTCTTTTGTTCATGTTTTCCTAACACATATAGAAATATATTTTATTTATTTTATTTGTTAAGGCATAGAATTCTGTACTGTGTTCTCTTTCTACTTATTCAGCTTAGGTAAGTTTGGATACTTATTGCTCTATGCTTTAGACTTGGCTGGAAGAGAAGGTTTGAGTGAGAATTTGTAAAGTGAAATTTTAAAACTATCTCCTGTGTATCAGTCACTATAATAAAGACTCTAAATTATTTTTGAGGGTCCTCATCAAAATGGCTACTTTTCAGGATTGAAAAGTTAATGGCTATTAACTAAAGTAATGTTTGTTCTTAGGGTACTGATTCAATTATTTTCCCATTTAAAAATGAGAAAACCAAGAAGCAAAAAAAGAATACCATTAATGAGTGTAGAAACTCAGATTGGTACAATTTGTGTAAATCCAAAGCTTTGCAGTACAGCATAACACTCCACAATACTAAAGAATCACTTCTTAATCAGGGAGAACACTATTTTTTTTATTGCTTATATATATATATTGTTTTTTTTAAAATAATCACAATTTATATCACTGGTGTATGTGGAAAGGGGGTGAGAAAGATCTTTCTGGGGTGGGCCCTAATATCACTTATGAGGGTTTCACCTCCCCCTCATGACCTAATTACCTCACAAAGTCCCCACATTCTAATACCATCACATTGGATATTAGGATTTCAACATGTGAATGTTGGGAGGGGGCACAAAAATGCAGACCATTGCAATTAGAACCCAAAACTATTATGCATCTCCTCAACTTTCATCATTCTTCATTATATTATATTTGTTTGGATAGTGTCAATCTCATCCCCCAAAACAGTATGTACTGTAGCTTCCATTCTTCAAGGAGGAGCTCAAGTAATTTTTTCTCAACTGCGCTAACTCTTCATGATTATTTTTTCTTCTGAACACCTGTCATATTCTCCACCACTCACTCCATCAGCCCCAATTCAGAAATGAGCTTTGAATGAAGCATTGCACTTCCTCAATTATTACAATTTCTAGTTTCAATTCTAACTGTAAGCTTGATTAAGTTAAGATTTCAACATATGGACACTAGAAAGTAGATGCCCATTTTTTGGAGTGCAGTGATCCAAATAAGAAAGTTTAAACATTTTTTTAATTCCCTTTTTTTACTCCTCTGTACTACACAACCATTTGATTAAACACTTACAACAAACAATCATATAAACTAGTCCTATTAGTGGTCCTGACATAGAATTCTAACTGTGCTGCTGAGTCTCCTTAAGGAAATCATCTTACTTTACTTTTCTGAGCACCAGCTGCTTCATCTATAAAACGAAAAGTCTGGAATACCATTATCTATTTCTAGTACTGTTTTCCTCATCAAAATAAAAGCTAGTGGATAACTTTAAGCCATTAAAATATGGAGTATATGTAATATATAAATCAATATGGGGCAAGGTTTTAGTGATGCACGTCTCAGAAAGGCTGGGCTCTATTCTGGTGTGGTGATCACATAATAAAGACCCATAAGTGTGCGGCACTTCAGTGCAATTATCAATGTGCCCTTGATACTGCTGAAAGTGGGAAGTCACACTCAGTTATCAGAAAACCTTAACATCAGCCATACACATACATACACACATACACTCACATACACACAGGAAAACAAATATTGTCATTTGTTAACTTTTCTTTTTATCTTCATTCATTTTTAAACCTGGATAATCATAGTTTGTCTTTTCATCATTCTTTTTTTATTTGTTTCAGCATATTATGGGGGTACAAATTTTAAGGTTGTGTATAATGCCCTTATCCCCCCTCCTCCCACAAGGATCTACCATTTGATCCAGAAATTCCACTACTGGGCATCTACCCAAAAGAACAAAGTACAATCTACAATAAAGACACCTGCTCTCGAATGTCTTGCCATTATTCTTGAATGTTAAAAAGGTATCCCATAAAAAATGTAAAAGTAGTTAGTTAGTTTAGCTCACAATTGCCTATTTTTCCTCCACAGAGTCCTCAGGCTTCAGAGTGCAACAAAAATGCTTCCTTTATCATACTTCCAATTTTGTCATGAGGATATTAAAATAATTGTATTCAAGGGTTATGATATAACAAAAATAAAATATTTTACCGCTTGCCTAATGGCATTATTAAGTGAAACTGAATGTTTTTTGTCTTTTTTTGTTCTTTTCTGATAAGTACATTCAGTGAAAAAGTACTACCAGTACCGTTTGGTATGACTTCCCTGACTTTTGCTGAGGTCCTAACAGCTTTTTCGATATTGTTTTAGACCATCAGTAAAGATGTCAACAGAAAAAAGGAGACAAATATCTTCATGTTATTATAAAAATAGTTTAGGAACACCCTTTGAATTTTCCTTCAATTTCATCCCTGAAAGCAGAGATTCTATTTCTAATGTAGAAATTCTATTCCAAGTATGCATTTAACGGCAGGGGAAACAATACAAGACCAAAAGTACTTTTATGTTAATAATATTAAATAAGATATTAAGATGCTTTCCATCTACTTCAGTCCTAGTAAATGCCATGAACAAACCATAAAGATTCTCATAAGTCAAACTACAGGGTTATCTCTTTGGCCCTGTAATCTACTGTGGTGACCACATTCATCTTGTCTCTTGTGGCTAAATGTTGCTAGCACTATAGGATCGAGTCATTTCTATTGAACCCAGAAGCCCACTTCACTGGCAGCATGTCCTGCCTTTGCTCTTAGTAGACCTAAGACATTATGCTTTTCAAGAATGCTAGAGCTCCCTTCATCAATATCTTTCCCAGTGCTTTGGTGAAGGGACAATGGCCACAGTTAGGTGACAAATACAATAAACCAATCCCAAAGTTCGAATAATCAATCTTAGGAATGCGTTCTATGGTCAGGGAAGAGGATCATCATAATTCCTGACCAGGCACAGGTGAAGACAAGCCTGTCAGGACAAGTAACTCAGTGAGATAGAAGAAATCTGAGTCTCTGAATCACCTCATGATGTAGAGCTGTTTTAGGAGCCTGCTCTAGTCATCTCCTTATTATTCCATGAGAAAGAAATAAACTATCTTGTTTCAGCTTTTGCATTTTGATGTATTGTGGGTTATAGCGTTATAGACTCAGTACTGACTGAATACAATAGAAGAATGCTGATATCAAAATTTGAATGCTCTTGTCTCAATAAATATTTATACTTTTATAATTTACCCATATTCTCAAATATTGTTTGTTTCTAAAGTTGTTAGTTATTTTTCTTATAGAACAAAGCCCTACTCTACGGGTTCTAGCTATTCAATCCTATTTTGAAAAGACCAATATTCTAGCCATTCCACTACTCTAAATAATTGATATAAATTGTTGGACAATTGATTTGCCCTTAGCAAAAGGTTTTGAGGCTGCAATTGATCACTGAGACAGTTGAAATGATCTGCCAAGTTATGCTACAATATGGTTTGGGGGTTGCATGAAGATAATGGTTTCAGGCTAAATCGATTTCAAGTGCAAGGATAGAAATTATTGGCACTTTGAGAAATAATGCCAAGTTACAATTTGTTCTGTATCCTCTCCTAAAAATTCTAAATGTTATACAAAAAAAAATATCTGCTGCATTGACATGGTCTATAGAGTTTATGATTAATAGCATATTATCATTTAATTGTAATTTAATTATATATACATATTTTTTACTCCAACCTTCATAATTCTGCTTATGTTAATAATATATTTATTCATTAAGAAAATATGTATTAGGTGGCTACAGTGTACCTCTATTTTGGGGGGCTCTTGGGTATACTATATTATATAGATAGATACTAGAAACGCTATATTCAAAATTGTGTTGCTAGCTAAAACCACCTCTGATGCTAGAAGTCCCAGCTTTCTCTATAGCAATTCCTTAAGGTTCATTTCATGATATAATCAGAAGCAATAAGCTGCAGTGGTAATAATGCTGATATTGAATTAACAAAAACAACCTTGGATTAAATTATGGCTACAACCCAGTATCACTGACTGGAACTAGGATTATTATTTAACCATTTAATATTTGGTTTCCTTTTTGTCAAATGGTGATGATGACACTTAGATAATATTATTGCTATAAGGATTAAAGTACAACACTCCTGATCCTCTACACTCTTCTGCCTGCTTCTCTGTTGTAAATTCTAATGAAAGTTTTGGCAGGCTCATACAGTTCTACCCACCCAGAGACAATCATATCGATCAAAATTTGAATATATAAAGTAAAAAAAGTTCCTGTTGTATTTCTCTACTTTTCTTCTTACTATTTGTCATTTCAGAATAGGTGGGCACTAACCAAGAATTAGTACACATGGGTTGGTTGTAATATTTTTTCTGTCTTCAGTCTACACAATTGCATCCTATACATTATATATAGTAAATTATTTACTTCTTTATGAATTATTTAAATTTCTTTTTTTCTTTTTTGGTTTTTGCAATCATTCCAACAAACAGCAAACAATGTCAAACAGAAGAATATATTTTCTACTTCTGTGGTATCTTCTATGAAAAGTAAAGCGACTTTCTCTATATATTATTTCCTTATAATTATCTTGTAATTTATGTTGGCAGGCATAACCTCCTGAAAGTAATAGAATTGCAAGGAAAACAATATTCCTGTATTTCTCTAGTTTCTTTTTGTTATGATGTATTGATTCTTCTTTCTCAAGAATAAAAACCCTTATTTTAAAATTCAATAAAGTTATGCATTTGAGTGATGGTAGTTTCTCTTATTTATTAAAAGATAAAATATTTTCAAACTTTGATAATTTATTATGAATTACACATTCCTTGTGACATGTTTCAAAAATTATCTGGGTAGTTTAATGTCTTAAAATATTGAAATTGTGAACCCTTGAGTCATACAGTATAGGTTCTGGTAATTTTCTTTCTTCCATTACCTTATTTGAAGCATATGTTTCAACAATATATTTTAGTCTAAAATAGGAACACATATCATTTTTATTCAAAGTGCCACTGTATTGATTTAACTGACATCTTATTAACAGGGCTTTTTTTTTTTTTTCCATGAGAGAAGCTTCTATTGATTGTAAGGTGAATACAAAAGATGTAAAATCAAACCAAGGGAATAAAATGTGTTTTTAACAACCCATTTAATTAGCAAGAGGTCAAGTAGATCCCTTGTCTGGTAATCATTTAAAATTAATTTACTTTTATCATCTGAAACTTAAATGTATAGTTTATAATATTTATGATTATGATGATTAAAAGTCTTTGTGAGCTGAAATCTTCAAAGTCTCTGTAATCCCTCTTAGTGTCTTGTAGTAGAGTTTTATTGGACATAATTAGTATTCTACTTAGCCCAGGAACTGCTAACCTCTTTACACCAGATAGGATATACCAATGTATAATTATATTTTAGATCATCTCTGAGTGAAGATTGAATAATACAAATCTGCACTAATTATAATTAACCACCTTTCTCAGCAAATATGTATTTGTTGAATGCCTACTATGTGCAATGTTGCATTTTAGACTGAAAAGCTAGTTCTCTAAAATTAAACAGACTGGTTATATAACATTAAGCAGCCTGCATTTAAGAGGAAGATTTAAACCAAAATGTACCAATGTAGTTACACAAACATATACTATACTAGAAGTTTAAACTAGCTGTTGAGGAAACCGTAAATATGTATATGTTTTACTATGAGTATATATGATATGTTTTTACTATGTATATACTACATGTATGTGTTTTTACTGTGAGTCAGGTTAACTTGTCCAAAAAAGACAATTTTAAACTCAGTTGCAAAGATAAAGAAGGTATTGATAGGTAGAGAAGGCAAAGTGCAGGTTTTCTGGTGTAAAAACAGCAAGTGAAAAGCTGTGGAGGTGGGAAAATAAATGGTTTATTGGATGAACAGAATCATATTACTGAGAAAATAATGAGAATGGGAGGAGGCTAGAGCAAATTAAGAAAGACTGTGAGTGTAAGAATAAAAGATTCAAAATTTATTCGAAGATATTTTGAAAGGAGGACGACATGATCACAACAGAATTATAGGAAGTTTGCTGTAATGGTGACATGCATTACTGGTTGCAATGGTGAGACTCTGAAGGCAATGGGAATGTTCAAGTGAGAGATGCCAAAGAACTAAGTTAGGAAAGTCTCTGTGGAATTGAAAAAACTTTTTCCTTAGAAATGAAGTGAAAAGGTGATCTGTATAATCTATAATGGAATAAAAGTTAAAACCAATTTTGTTCCCCTTTAAATCAGAGCAATAGATTAATGCCTTACTTAACTTCTGTTATTTCCTACTCTTGTCACCAGAAAAACACATTATTTATCCTTCTTTATCAAGCATGTGTATACTGATAGCATAATCAGCCCCAAGTGGCCTTTCACATTGACCTCAGTGCCTTATTTCCATCATGTCTTTTAGTACTTAGTAATGCGATGTTTGTAACCTGTAACCTGGGTGAGTCATTCTAAGTGTGATTCAGCATGATGACTAATCTCACGTCAGGACCACTGGGAAATTTTAGTAGCCCATATCACTTTCAATTCAATCTCAGTAATATCTAAAATATATGCAACTACAATGAAACATAATTTCATATTAACATAAAATTTGGAGAAAGGGAATAGCGTAGTGACCAGGAGAATGTAATCCTATTATTGTTTAATACTGGACAACTAAGCTATTCTTGAAAATATTTTTTAGTAATATGATTGAATTATCATCGTATTTAAGCATGCCCTCAAAAAGATAATAACAATAAATCTTATTATTCTGCACTAATTTTGAACCAAACACCAAGTTGAATGCTTTGCATGAGGTATACCTGTTAACTCCATAATTCAAGTAAGTGGGAGAGCCACTTAGAAACTCAAACCTTTCTAATGCTAAATTCAAGAGTCTTAGACACTCCTTGATATTTAATTATTTCCATGCAAAGATTTAAATCTCACAATGCTTTTTATTGCATTGCTTATGCAGGCCCTTCTTTTATTGCATTGTTCATGTTATATGTCCTTCTATGAAAATAATGTCAAACATTACCTCTATTTTAACTCGTGATATTTCATTGTCAAAGGAATTCTAGAACCTTAGCATTTCTTCTGCTTAAAGATACAATTAATTTTAAGTATAAAAATACTTATGATTAAATTAAAAGTTAACAGTTATTGATCAGCTATTACATGCTAGGGTCTATACTCAATTGATCCCAATCCTATTTAGAACAGGTAAAATTCATATAAGTAGGAAAAATGGCTGAGTAGAAATGAGAGTTTTCTCTCTGACCATACTTTCTTTTACCAAATTTTCCTACATAATTACAACTCACTCTTGAAGTTTCAAGTTAGAATTCGCTGTTCCAAGTAGATTTTCAGGTCCCCCCATGTCAATGCCTGTCAAGGCAAGGCTATGTACCCCACCTACATGTTCCTTTACATCCTTTATCATAACAGGGCACTGTGTTTTAATTGCCTGCAGACCATGAACTCTGAAGTATAGGATCTTGTTCACTATTGTATCTTGTTCCTGGTAACAGTGCTGCAAGTTGAATGAATGAATGAACTAATTATGGAACTAAATTTTCCCTACATCCACATCCACTGATACTCAAACTATAGACAATCTCTAATTTAATTTTGGCAGGTGGTTTTGGCTACTGAAATAGCATTCTCTGAGTCCATCTGTGATTTCAGGCCAGCATCGACAAAGAGTTTTTATTTCTACTAACAAAGTCCTGCCTCATCATGACACCAGGTTTGTATTTCCACTTACTTAACCAGAGTTTTCTCTAAAGTTTTGGAAATGATCATTCCATGTAAAAGAACTGGCTGGAAATAAGGAGAGTTAACTCCTATAGGAGCAATTCCCAATTAACAAGGGGGAGACTTCAGTAAATACCTCAGCCTTACATCTGTTTCACAGACCATTCTACAAGGCTTTCTGTAAACTTCTATGACACCCTGAAGTAATATTTCTCAGGTGTAAATAAGCACCCTTTTTAAAAAACTAATATTGGATTTTATTTTTTGTATCTCACTTTGCATGCTGCCTCACTCCTACTTTTTGGAAACAAATCTCAATTACCTATAATCAAGTCCTTGTTTCAAACTGAGACTCTTAGATACTATAAAATTCTGTTGATCACTGGATTAATAGATTACTTTCGGTTTTTCTGTCCATAACCACTTTTTCTCATCCTCTCAAACTTGAAGCCTTACTCTGCTTCCCACTTTGAAATTACCATGGCATCTAACATGGTAGGACAATAATACTAATGTAGCAATGACAGATTCCATCCTCAGTTCTACTCCTCCCACTTTTTCTGCAGGTCCTCTACAGATTTTAAGTTTACTCAATGACTACCTCTTCATATCCTATCTCTTTATACCATTGTAGATCTTGACCTATTCATTATACTGTAGTGCTTACTTTAGATACTGGGATGAAATAACTAGGAAAGTTTGAGTTGGGCTATTTCTCTAAATTGCAACAGAATCTTAGCATATTTTATTGCTATTTAAAAATATCTGATAGCTACAAATAAAATAAAATATCTAAGAATATACTTAACCAAGGAGGTAAAAGATCTCTATAAGGAAAACTATGAAATACTGAGGAAAGAAATCGCAAACAAATGGAAAAACATCATGCGCATGGATTGGCAGAAACAACATTTTTAAAATTTTCATACTACCCAAAGTGATTTACAGATTCAATGCAATCCACATCAAAATACCAACATTATTTTTTTTTTTTTTTTTTTTTTTTTGAGACAGAGTCTCACTTTGTTGCCCAGGCTAGAGTGAGTGCCGTGGCGTCAGCCTGGCTCACAGCAACCTCAATCTCCGGGGCTCAGCGATCCTACTGCCTCAGCCTCCCGAGTAGCTGGGACTACAGGCATGCGCCACCATGCCCGGCTAATTTTTTGTATATATATTTTTAGTTGGTCAATTAATTTATTTCTATTTTTGGTAGAGACGGGGTCTCGCTCAGGCTGGTTTCGAACTCCTGACCTTGAGCAATCCGCCCGCCTCGGCCTCCCAAAGTGCTAGGATTACAGGCGTGAGCCACCACGCCCGGCCTCAACATTATTTTTCATAGATCTAGGAAAAAATAATTCCATGCTTTGTTTGGAACCATAGAAGAGCCCAAATAGTCGAAATAATATTAAACAAAAAGAACAATTCTTAAGGCATTATATTAGCAGAATTTAAGCTATGCTACAAGGCTATAGTAAAACAGCAAAGTATTGGCACAAAAATAGAGACATAGACCAATGGAACAGAATAGAAAACCCAGATAGAAAACCAGCTGCATATTGCCATCTGATCTCTGACAAAGCAGACAATAATATACACTGGGGAGAAGAAGGTATATTCAAGAAATGATGGTGGGAAAATTGGATAGCCATAATGAAGATTAAAACAGGATCAATATGTCTCACCACTCACAAGATTAATTCAGATGAATAACAGACTTAAACTTAAGACATGAAAGCATAAGAATTCTAGAAGACAATGTTAGAAAAACTCTTCTAGATATTGACCTAGGCAAATAATTTATGAAGGAGACACCAATGGCAATCACAGCAACAACAAAAATTACTAAATGTGACTTGATTAAATTAAAAAACTTCTGTACAGCCAAGGAAACAATCAATAAAGCAAATAGCCTACAGAATGTGAGAATATATTTGCATGCTATGCATATGATAAAGGGTTAATAACAAAAATTTACATAGAACTAAAGCAAACAAGCAAGAATCAAACAACCCCATTAAAAAGTGGGGCAAAAGACATGAACAGAACCTTTTCAAAAGAAGATAGACAAATGGCAATAAACATAAAAAATATTCAACATCACTAATCACAAGGGAAATGCAAATCAAAGCCACAATGAGAATTTGTCTGTTTCTTAATTTTTTTGAGTTTGTGTATGTAGAAATTTTTATAGCACTCCCAGAGATGATATTTTGTATTTCTGTGGTATTCATTGTAATATCTCCTTTTCCATTCCGATTGAGCTTATTTGGGTCCTTTATTCTCTATTTCTGGTTTATCTAGCAAGAAGTCTATTAATTTAGTTTATCTTTTCAAAGAACCAACTTTTGTTTCATTACTCTTCTGTATTTTTATTTTTGTTTTTGATTTCATTTAGTTCTGCTCAGAACTTAGCTATTTATTTTCTTCTCCTGGGTTTGGGTTTGCTTTGCTTTTTCTTTCCAAGTTCCTTGAGATAGTTCATTAGAGTGTTGATTTGTGATCTTTCTGACTTTTTGATGTAGGCATTTAAGGCGACCTATTTTTTTCTTAGGACTACTTTAACTAAATCACAAAGATTTTGATAACTTGTATCCCCTTTGTCATTTAGTTCAAGGAATCTTTTGATTTCCACCTTAATTTCCTCCTTGACCCAATAATCACACAGCAGTGGATAGTTTAATTTCCTTGATTTTGTGTAGAACTGAGTGTTTCTGTTGGAGTTGATTCCTAATTTTATTCCAGTGTGGTATGAGGAGATACATGTATAATTTATATTTTTTTGAATTTGTTGAGACATGATTTGTGGCCTAAAGTGTAATAAACCTTAGGGAAAATTCCATGTACTAATGAGAAGAATGTATATTCAGTAGTTTTAGGTAGAATGTTCTGTAAATGTCTGTTAGGCCCATTTTTTCTAGAGTCCCACTTAACTCCAGTGTTTCTTTTCTTTTATTTTCTGCTTGGAGGATCTATCCAGTTCTGTCAGTGGGTGTTGAAGTCCCAGGTATTATGATGCTGCTGTTTGTAACTTTGTGTAGGTCTGGTAGGGTTTTCTTTATGAATCTGGGTGGGTGCACCTGTGTTTGGTGCATTAATTAATTAAAATTGCTATGTCTTTTTGTTGAATTGCTCCTTTTACCATTATATAAGGACCATCCTTGTCTTTCTTTACTATTCTTGATTTAAAGTCAATTATATCTGATATGAGAATGAATACATCTGCTTTCTTTTGATTTCCTTTTGCATGGAATATTTTTTCTCATTACTTCACCTTGAGTATGTATGATTCCTTGTGGATTAGATGCAGATTAGATGTGTGTGGGATGAAAAATACAACCCATAGATACTTGGGTGGTATTTTTTCCTCCATTCAGGGAGCCTGTGTCTCTTGAGTGGGGCACTCAGGGTTCACATTGATTGATAGAATTAATATGTGGGATACCGTTCTGTTCACCTTGTTGGGTAGTAACTTATAGCTTTGCTTTATATCTTGTGCTGTTGTTTTATATGAGTTCTGATCTTTATTTTTTGGTGGGTTTAATCTGGTGGGGGTCTATTGTCTGATCCGTATATAATGTGGTTCTGAGTATTTCCTGTAGGGCAAGTCTGATCTTGCCAAATTCCCTTAGTGATTGCTTGTCGAGAAAAGTTTTTATTCTCCCTTCATATATGAAACTTAGTTTTCCAGGATACAGGATTTTAGGCTGGCAGTTGTTCTGCTTAAGAAGATGGAAGATGGGGCCCTAATCCCTTCTTGCTTGTAAGGTCTCAGTTGAGAAGTCTACAGTTAGCCTGATGGGTTTTCCTTTGTAAGTTACTTGATGTTTTCACCTTACAGCTTGCAGGAGTTTCTCCTTTGTGCTGACTTTGGCCAGTCTGATGACTATGTGTCCCGGTGACTGCCTCTTTGCAATGAGTCTCCCAGATATTCATTGAACTTCCTGTACCTGGGTGTCTAAATCTCTATCGAGAACCAAGGAAGTTTTCTTTGATTATTACCTCAAATCGTTTTTTAAAAGATTTTTTAAATGAAGATTAAATTGGAAGTAACACAAGAGCAACTTAACACCACACAAAATATTCTAAGAGAAACGTAATAGGAAAAGGAATAAAATAAATTCAATTGAAAATAAAATGAAAAAGAATGTTTGAAAAATTCAACACAAATAACTTTATATATAAGATAAAGAAGATTTAAGATATAGAAAATGGTAAACACACACACAATCGAAATTGTGGAAATGATCAATACTAAAACTCACTTATGGAGTCTATAAGATGAACTCATATGTGAGTACTGATATTTCATATTTTCCACAAATGTGCTTCTTGAATGCAGTGTTCTTACTTCTTTAATATAATTTTAATTTTTTGTCAAAAGAAACCTGTAAGTGTAAGAGTACAGGTATTATTTTTATATTACCAGTGAGTGAACTCTGGGAATTGGTCTGTCTCAAGGTCATGCTAATTTTAGCAAAAGCATACATATAAAGAAAGAATCCCCCCACAAGCTGATTTTGAGAGACTGAAAAAGTGATATAGGTAGAATTTTATCAACTGCAAGACATGTTACAAATTGAAATATTCTTTTTCTAGAACTCATGTTAAGAAACATGCATTATATATCAAAAGTTTTAAATAAAATATAATTTTGTGGTTACATTTTATTTCAGTGTTATTTGTCCAAATACAGAATTAGGTTTAATTCATTTCACTTAGGTGTTTACTCAATTATAAGTTAATGACAAATTTATAAGTTAACTACAAACAAAATGACCAAAAGAGTAAACTTCTAATTAACAATTTTAATTTAATATGTGCTACAGGACTGGAAATAAGTCATTGATTCTGTTTTTAAATTGGACATATGTTAAGCCAGGTTTTGTTCTATATTTAATATAAGTTTTTTTTCTCTTTTACATCAATTCTACTGTGGAGTATACTGATTTACAAACAATGTTTTACAGTGTGCACCTGAAAATATTAAGACTTTGTTTTCTTTTTATAGGCAATCAGATTTCATATTTATCTATTACTCAGCTAATGAGCATTGGCCACTTTAAAGATTTGTCATTTGATTATTATAATGCCACCTCATTCATGAGATTAAATATGAGATTAACCCTGCTGCTTAAGAATTCTGAATTGAATGAGTAATTCAATTATTATTAGAACAGAAAAATACTTTTGGCATATTTATTCCAATTTCACAGAAGAATGTTGCAGATTGGTACATGCAAATGAATGATTCAAGTACAAGAAGATATCTCTGTTCAACATGTTACTCTAATACTAACTCCTACTTTGAATTCTGCTGCTTACACTAGAGTGTGCTGTGTAACAACCCAGTTTTCCTTGATTCTTTGTACTGTTTGGATTACTGGAAGTCTTTGCTTGCAAAAAGCAGTGGGTCATTTGGCTTTCACGACATAAAATTATAATTATTAATATAGAAATAGTGGCAGTAAAATATTAGCAACCTTCTGTTGTACAATGGTCAATATGATGTAGCATATGTTTTCAGTGTTTTTTAGATTATGCAAAAGAGCACCAAAAATTCAACAATCTTAAAGAAAATCAAGAGTTACAAGGGCATTTCCAAATATGCCCATGTTCCTGAGGGTGAGACGTTTTGCCACATGTCTCTAAGCAAAGAATTAGCCTACTGTACAATTTTGAAGAAAAGAAGCACAAATATTCCTTGCTTTTTATCTTCATCATCATCATCATCTTCTTAACAATCATTTTTAAATATATTAACTTAATCTCTGCATGGGCATGCTGTTCTCAAGTATTCTAATATTTTAATTGCAGATGATGAAACTTTCTTTTCCTCGAAGAACTGATTTTCCCTACTTGAATGAATGAATTCATTATTTACTTCTGAAGGTATACATTCTCCATAAGCATTTTTATTATAGTAATAATTATTATATTCATTTGAAAGAATAGCAACCAAAATATTACAAACTATCTTTAGAGTGGGACATTAAAATACAGTAGTTTTTAATACTGTATCCTTTTCTCAATAAGGTATATACACAGAGAATAGCTCAAGTTGAAGAAATTGTACTTGAGATAGAATGATTTAGAAATAAATAAATATACATATTTATGGAAAAAGGCTATTATGCAAATATATTTCAATGAAATGAGTTTTCTAAGGGGAAAAATACTATGTGGCCATTGCTTTTGAAATATAATAAAGATTTGCCTGAAATTTTTCAGAGAAAAAATAGTAAGTTGAATATAAAATTTACCCAGTATAAGTATATATAAAGATTAAATGTGAATAGGCAATTGACCAAACAGTGCAAATGTGCTGTACTTTTAAAATAAGTATTAAAAGATGAAAATGTATAATATATAAAGGTACTAAGGCAGAAAAATATTGTGAAATAAACTGACAATTAGAACAGTCTATGCATTGAATTGAGCTTTTATATCCTTTAGGAGAGTTATAGCATTTTGAATACTTACAGGTGGTGACTTCTTTACAGATTAATTTTGTCCATTTTATAGATGAAGAAATTGAGAGTCAAAGATGTCCCACCAAAATAAGTATTGAGGAAAATGGAACAACATTTTAATTTTCCTTACTATTTTTCAGTAGTTTTCGCACTTAAGTCTGATAAAATTTTCTACCAGTAGCCAGAAATCTAATGAAAATATTTTTTCTCTTAAATGCTAAATGTATATTAGCTATTTTACCATAATTGTACTCTTAGCATGTTATTTCCCAATTTTTTTAAATCTTAACATGGGAATAGAAGCCTAAATCAGAGTGTTGATATAAAGATTAAAAAGGATAATATACATAAAACATTTATTTAACGCTGTGACTTTATCACAGAGTTAAAATATATGAAAAGTAGCAATAACAGTAATGCTATTTTTATTTCAATTTTCATTCAATGGCAAGCTTACTTATACTTCTTGTGCTTTATGATTATGGCTCTTAATTGCTTGTTAAGAAAGTCTTAGGCAATTATGTTATTTTTTTTACCATTTAATTAATTAATTTGTTTTATTTGTATAAATTTAAGGGAGACAAGTGCAGTTTTGTTACATGGATATATTGTGCATTGGTGAAGTCTGAGCTTTTATTGTAACCATCACCCAAATAATGTACATTGTACCTATTAAGTAATTTCTGATCTTTATATCCCCTCCCATCCTCCCGCAATTTTAGTCTTTCCAGTCTCCAATGTTTATCATTCCACATTCTTTGTCCATGTGTACACATTACTTAGTTCCCACTTATAAGTGAGAACATGCAATATTTGACTTTCTGTTTCTGAGTTATTTCACTTAAGACAATAGTTTCCAGTTCTATCCATGTTGCTACAAAACACATGATTTCATTTTTTCTTATGGTCGAGTAGTATGTATATATATATATATATATATATATATATATATATATATATATCTCACATATTTAATCCAGTCATCAATTAATGGACACATAGGCTAATTTAGTGCCTTTGCTAATATGAATAGTGCTACGATAAACATATTAGTGTAGGTGTCTTTAGATATTATTTCTTTTCCTTTGGGTATATACCCAGTAGTGAGAAATTGCTGAATTGAATGGTAGCTCTATGTTTGGTTCTGTGAGAAATATCCATAGTGATTTCAATAGAGGTTGTACTAATGTACATTCCTACCAAAAATGCACAATAAGCGCTCCCTTTTTTCTGCATCCTTGTCAACATTTGCTATTTTTGACTTTTTAATAATAGCCATTCTGACTGGTGTAAGATAACATCTCATTGAGGCTTTAATTTTGATTTCTCAGATGATTAGTGCTGTTGGTCATTTTTTCATATACTTGGCCATTGCCTGCCTTCTTTTGAAAAATGTCTATTCATGTCCTTTGCCCACATTTTAATGTGTTATTGGGAGGTTGTTGTTGTTGTTGTTTGAGTTCCTGGTAAATTCTATATATTATTCCTCTGCCACATGCATAGTTTTCAAATACTTTGTCCCATTCTGCAGGTTGTTCACTCTGTTGATTAGTTATTTTGCTGTGCAGAAGCTTTTTAGTTTAATTAAGTCCCATTTGTCTATTTTTGTTTTTGTTGCTTTTGCTTTTGAGGACTTGGTCATGAATTCTTTGCTTAGGCCGATGTCCAGAAGCATTTTTCCTAGGTTTTCTTCTAGTATTTTTATAGTTTCAGGTATTAAATTTAAGTCATTAATCCATATTGAGGTTTTTTTTGTTTGTTTGTTTGTTTTTCTACAAAGAGAGATAGACATCCAGTTTCATTCTTCTGGAGGAATTGGCATGGTTGGCTTCTGCATGTGTTTCACAAAACCACAATGTAGTTTTCCATGGTGAACATCATATTTTTCAAATGTAGATATATAGGTCCACTAAATGATATTCAAGCCTTGATTAGCTTAAATTATCAAAACCCTGTCACTGATGGACTCAATCTACATGACCAATTGTTAACTTGCATTGTCACTTATCACCTCCTTAATGTTTCTTAACAAGTTTGTGTTTCTCAAGAGTTTGGAAACCACCAAAAGAGATTTTTTTTACTTGAAATTTATGGTTTTGAGAAATGTTTAAGTCCACATGCTAAGATTCATGTAAAGGTTATTAAATAGGATGAATTTCATGGGGATGGACAAGCAGATTTTTTTTTCTTTTCATAACTATCTTTAAACTTTTAACATTGCCCCAATTACATCTCTTTCTCCTTGTCTTTCTCTTTCACACACACATTTTCTCTCTCTATCTCTCTCTCTCATGCATACGCGCACGCGCACGCACACACACACACATTTATTTAATACCTTTTTGCTCCCAGGCCTTTTTTTCTTAATCTTTTCAAGAATTATATTCCATTTGTTAATACCATGTGGCCAAAGATCACTGAGAACCCCCTTGCAATTGAAGAAGTTTGGTTTCTAATTTGTTGTATCCAGGGAGAACGTACACTCTAGAGAACTGCAGGGTATCTTAGTAAGATGGTATTAGGAAAAACTTATTATCACAGGGTTTCAGCTTCTTTTAGGAAATTTTGGGGAGTTTTAAAGAAATGGGTATTTCCTCTTAATTGGGTGTTGTAAGAAAGTATTTGTGTGATTGAGTTAGGTATCTAAATAAATATTATTTATAGGGAAGGCTGACTAGAGAAAAGTTAACTGGTTTATAGATATATCCAATAAACAAGCAGTGTATTCCTTACCAGAAAACATAAGTAGGGACTCCAAAATAATTTTTTTTTCAAAACAAGAATCATGGTTTAAAATCAAGTGTACCATAAAAGATACAAAATTAGCTATAGTTTGTGATTAAAGTTTTTAGATAGCAGCTTTTTAAAGGAAATTTAAATTACAGTCTCTATTTGCTAACTGACATCCATGGCAATGTTACTTCCACAGCGCAATTTTAACACTTTCTCCTTGACAAACCTTGTAATGAGCCTAGGTTTATTCACCTTGTATTCAAGGATACAACTTATGAAAATAAGAGCACACTGTCTCATATCTGAGGGCATGTTCCTGAGCACAAACCGGTGACACAGTGATAATACATTGCAATAATAAATAATTAAGCCGACTTTCTCCTCTCCCTGGTGCTCCACTGACAGATGAGACTAGGTAGTATATTATCAAAGCACTATTGTACTAGTGATGCATTGGAACAGAGCGCCACCAGAGAGTCTTTCCCCCAGGTGAAATATGGCTCTGTCACAGGGTTTTAGAGATCTATGCATACATTTCCAAATCCAGTCCAGGGGCTTATTTGAGAAAGAAAAATCAAATGGTTTTTTTTTTTCATTTTTTTAATCGTAATATATCAAAAATTGCAGTGCAAATGTGGGATAGCAGGGAGCTCAAGCAATTCAAATTCATAAATATGTATTTTCTTGTATATATGTGAAAAGGTTAGCTTACCTTCTGAGGAAAAAGCTTAAAGTATAAAGGGCAGACGCACTAAACAACTGTCCACAAGAGTGAGTGTTATTATGAGCTTTGGGATGTGTAGAGGCCATTTATATGAGGTTTAAGGATAATGGTCTCCTATGGTGCAGGAAAAAATGATACGGTGAAAACTTTTTCGCTTTAAGATAAGCTTTGAAACCTCCTTCCCCAAAGTGGAAAGCCTGAGTTCCAACCTCACATATTTAAGTCATTATAACAGAACAAAACAAATGAGAGTATAACAATTCGCTGCACAGGCTCAACAATAAAAAAAAAAAAAAAACGCAAAGGCTGTGAAATCCACTCCAGGTACTTTATGGCAACTTGGGTGTATCCTTTTCAGAAAAGCTAGATTAGTCCTGACCCAACATGACCATACAATTTATCAACTCAAAGAACCATCAAGCTATTGAGCACATAGGAAAGTATAAAAGGCCTACACTGTCTGATGATGTACAGACTGAGCCTTATGGAAGTAGTACTTGGCTTGTCCACAGAGATGCAAGTGGGCCTTGAAACTCATTTCATACTCTGCTCATGAACACAATGGCCCTAATGTGGAGGGGACAGCTCAGAGCATGGGAGATCTTTTTCCTAATTATTCCTGAAGGGGGTGACTTTTATGAATCTTCTGCCCATAAGGAATACCGTTTAATAATTTGTACAAAGGGGCCATATATGTTGCTGGAGTAACTGGGAAAGAGGAAACATGATCAGATATGATTATATTAGTTTTTTTGATGTTTAGTATGTAAAAATCACTTTAATGTATCTAATGAGTTACACTAGATCTAGTCTACCCTTCATTTAGCCAGACTATATGGACTATATAGTAATATTAAGGGGTTTGGATTCTTTTACCGATTGCATGCCACAATCTCTCTCAGACCCCCTGCATCCCAGCATCTTTGCTAACCTGGCTCATTTTCATGGCTACAGCTTTATTTAACATTTGGCTTTTATTCTGCACACTTTCTTTACTGAGCTGGTTAATGCTCCCAGTTTGCAGACCCATATTTTTTCCTGAATTATTCTTTCCTGCATTGATGAAACCCTGGATGATATCCACAATCTATAAGAATAGTTAGCCGTGTCCTGTAAAAATGATACAGACTTTATAGCTGAAGCTGGGTCTCAGAGTCCCCCAGCTTTGACCAGAAATTATCCTTTATCATTCTAAATGTTGGACACTTGGGGATTCTTGAAGGAAATAAAGTACTTTGGGTAATAAGACAGCAATTGAAAGACTATGAATATGATCATGTACCAGCCAGTATGAGTATATTTTAATACGTTAGCAACTGATGTAGCTGTTTTGGATGTATGGGCTGAATATCAGTCATGGGGGAACAGACTGTGTGCTTCTACTCAAGGCCCTCTTTCTATTTGTAAGCTATATCATCTCTTGGTATCATACTATGAACTTCCATTTGTGCTATTTTTTTTTTTTTTTTTTAGACAGAGTCTCGCTTTCTTGCCTAGGCTAGAATGAGTGCCGTCGTGTAGCTCACAGCAACCTCAAACTCCTGGGCTCAAGCGATCCTCCTGCCTCAGCCTCCCGAGTAGCTAGGACTACAGGCACGAGCCACCATGCCCGGCTGATTTTTATATTATATACATTAGTTGGCCAATTAATTTCTTTCTATTTTTATGGTAGAGACGGGGTCTCGCTCAGGCTGGTTTCGAACGCCTGACCTGGAGCAATCCGCCCGCCTCGGCCTCCCAGAGTGCTAGGATTACAGGCGTGAGCCACCGCGCCCGGCCCATTTGTGCTATTTTGGTAGGGTAAGACTTCCATTTTACTAAATGAAGAAATTTCAGTTACTTCATTATTATAATTTTCTTTTTGGTTTAGTAGTTTAATTTAAAATTTCTTACTTTTCAATCAAAATAAAATAATGTATCTTTCTATAGTCTCAGTATATTATTTCTTCAAATATATAGTTTATCATTTAAATTTTTAGTCTCTATATATTTGTTGATTCTTTGCTTTATATTTAACAAAAAATCAAGTTGTCTCATCCTAAAATGTCATTTTAAACAACAAATTTCTTAGAAGTAGAGTCCGTACTTTTCTTCTTCATACTATTTCACACACACAAAAAAAGTTCACTATAACCTTAATTTTGATCTAACAGGTAAGAAGAAGCTCCCTATTTTGATTATTGATTTGCAAAAGACCAATTTAATGGTTTATTTTCTTGCCTTAACAAGTTTGATCCTCTCTGTCTCAAAATACTGTCAGCAATTATTTAACTCTTCTACTACACCTCTTTCCTATCTTAATTTCCATTACAGAATAGTCTTCTCAGTTACCGTCTACTTCACTCAGAGCATTTTTTCTAAGTTCTTCTGATAACGTTTTGTCCTCTGGGTGCTCTTCGTAATTTAGTGTTCTCTCATATTTGCTTTATAATCTTTTTCTCATCTCATTCTATATTTCCTTTCTGGGCAATTCTATCCAGGACATGCATTCCCTATATGATTACAGCTACTTTATTCATAGTAGCTCTAGTAGTAGTAATCCCTATATTATTATGATTTAGTTTTCAAGGACTAAATCCACATTTTCACTTTGTTACTAAATATCCTTTCCAGATTCCTGGAGGTATATGTGGAATAGCCTACAAATCTAAACTTCAATCCCACTTTGAAACAAATATGCTCCTACTTCTACTCTCCAAACTGTTTTTTATTTGTTTATTTATTTTTTTCTTTTTGGAGATAGGGTCTCACTCTATTGCCCAGGCTTGATGCAGTGGTGTGATCATAGCTCACTGCAACCTCGAATTCCTGAACTCTAGCAATTCTCCTGCCTCCTCAGTAGATGGGACTAGCCATCACACCCAGCTATTCTTTAAAACTTTTTGTAGAGATGGGGTCTCCTGGCCTCAAGATTTCCTCCCACCTTGGCTTCCTAAAGTGCTGGAATTACAGGCATGAGCCACCAAAACTGGGTTTATGTGATTTTTACTGACCCAGAATCATCTGCCCTTTATCCATGTAGTATCTTCATCTTGCAAAACATGATGTCTTTTCATTAATACTTTGGCTTAAGACATCATCCCCACACCAACAGTTTCTGCTGAACTTGGATGGTGTTTTTGTTTTGTTTTGTTTTGCTTTGCTTTGCTTTGCTTTTTAATCTTCTAAGACCCTCCACTTTGGAGTATGTCACCTTTTAGTGGTGACATTGTATTATACTAAAGATTGGATCACATTGATTTTTTCCTTACATATTCCTTCAATGTATTCAGAAACTATCCCCTTAAAGATCTTTTCATATACTCTTAGAAATGATTGCTAACTTATAAGTGTTTTATATCATTTTCCCTACCCCCATTTCTTAAAGCATATAAAATTGCCTCATATACTGTTCTCTCATCACCTAATCGAGTTCTTTGCCGAGTAGAGCAAATCTAATGAATTGAAAGGGATCATGTGCTAGCAGTCCTCTACTCTCTTTGCAGACAATATAAAACACTCCCTCAGCCACTTTTCTTTTTACCCCAGAACCTCAGTAGATTTTCAGTTTGACGTTCAACTATTACATTCTGTCACCCTTCCTGCTGTCTTTGAAATGGCCAAAATGTATTAGGATAAAAGAAACTCAAGTACTGTACTTAAAATTGTTAGGAAATATTTTTTAAAAAACACTAAACTTATTTTCAAAATACAGTAATAAAATTATGCTATTCAGAAGTGTGGTTGCTATTCAGAAAAAACACATTAAAGGAAAAAGAATAAAATAAGATTTCCTATCAGACTTACAAGTACCGCATTTTAAATAGTCATGTTGAAGGAGCAAATAGAACCAGAATAAACAAAATTCAATTTACAAGGTTTTTGTGGTTTGAAATTGTATGGCACCATTTCACAAGAAAATGAGCTGCTAGAAATTTTACATACAATTTGTTATTCTCACTTATATTTACATTTGGAATTTTATAGTACATACCATCTATTTTGAAGGGAATTGAGTTACCTGTTAGAATCTTGTGTTCCCTAAAATGGGAGTATGTATGTATGTATATATATATGTGTGTGTATGTATGTATGTATGTGTATATATAAATATGTGTGTATAGTATTATTCATCTTAGTTTATGAATTAATTGAAATTAGGGCAGACAACTTATAAAAGTCACCTTCACCAGGAATAATTAGGAAAACATTTCCCAATGCTCTGATTTGACCACTTAAGCAGTCACTCAGAGTTCAGGAGAAAAAAAATGTCACGTGGCAGATATTTATTCTCATAACATACACACAAAATGATTTCCAAATTACTGAGGACTCAGTAGATGTTTAAACAAACCCTATTTGTATTTTCTCGGGTCCCATAATTTCCCACATTGCTTCCAACAACTGTTCTTCCTAGTAAAGCAAAATAGTGCTTGTGAGCAAAATTTATTTGACTAATTGAACAAAGTGACAGGTGACTGGTTGGTAGTCTGTTAGGTTTAGTTGCATGACACTTTGAGAAAAAAGAAGTCAGCTAGCAATCACACATAATCACACAGTCAAGTTACCTGCCTATAAAATGCAAGTATCTGCCTCAAATTAAGAGTAGCTGCTAAAAGTCAATGCATTTTTAAAACTCAATGTATTTCAAAAGATTTGACTACTTGAAATCATTAAAAGTAAGCATATGGATTTTTTTCTACATTATTCAAAATCTCCCAGGTGTGTAATTTTATAATGCTCAAGCCACTGGGTTGTTCCTCACTATTCAATTTCCTTGAAAGACATGACAGCATCTGGACTTAAGTTTTAATTTGAAAGTCAACTCTTTCTTTTGTAGGACAATGTGCTCAATCGTCTAGCCGTTTTGTTTTGTATTTTAACGACTATTCATTCATTCTACAAATACATCTTTAGTGTTTGCTATATGCCAGGCACTGGTCTTAGGTACCAGTGAAAGAACCAAGGAAACAATGACTAAGATGGCCTGCCTTAATATTCTCAGCTTGACCTAACCTAACCTTGGACAGGTTTCTTCCTGACTCTAGGTCCTTATTCTTGAAGGATTTACATTATAAAACTTGCAAATACACATCTTTTCTATACTCCTTTGAAATGTAAATTTTTTAAAAAGCCTCTTAACAGTTTTACCAACCCTGGGATGTATTTCTCTAGGACATGGAAACCATCCCTTTGCAATATAAGCATTAAGGAAGATAGGACCCCTATCCTCTTATCTCCGCAGAAAAATAGAACTTAACTTCAGTAAGTGCCAATTTGCTAACATAGATGGCCTAATCACAATGACCAACCTCCCTTCTAATGTCCTCTAGAACTTCTCTACTAGCTCACCCAATGCTTAAAACATTTTCTGCTTTTTGTCTTCTACAGCACTGAGTTCAATCTCTTTCCCTTATTGCAATAGTATTAAATAAAGTCTTCCTTGCCTGTTTAATTCCATGAGATGCAATTTTTCTTTAATACGAGGCTGAAAAAGTCCCTATTTTTATGAAGTTTGTTTCTTAGTGGGCAAAGACCCAATAAAAAGTAAACAAATAAATATGATAATTTCATGTTTTCATTATGTTATGAAAAACATAAAGAGTAATTGAAGTCTGATACCAGACCAAAAAAGGATTGCTCACACATATGATTAATTGAGAACAATGTAATTTGTAAAGGACTAGTTCAAAGTAAAACAGGAAGATGCCCACTCTCTGTGGCTACTCAAATGTGCCAGGGATCCTCTCAGGGAATATGGAGGTTCTGCCACCCCTTCTTGCTAGTCTACATTTCATGAACAGTGGCCAAGGTACATGAATACCCAGCTCTAATCCCCCTGGGAACGAACCCTGATTCACAGAACCCTCACCTTCCCTGCCGCCACCCAAGGCCCCAGCCCTAGACAGCTACAGGTGTTGCAGAATCTGGAGTTACTAGAAGCTGTGCAGGAGCTCTAGTCCCCAAAGAACAAACGTAGAAGTGGTGATTAGAATCCAGGATAGGGGAAAGGAGGAATTACTGTAGAGTAATCTTGTGTAGAGCATAAATCCATTGAAGAACACTGTCAGACTTCTTACAAAGAGACAACTAGAAAGTAAATATCCAGACTTCACTCTCCTACTGGTCTATCATCTCCCACAGTGATCTCCATTGACCAAACTAAACAAGAAGACAGAGGTGGCTAGATGTGGTGGCTCACGCCTGTAATCCTAGCACTCTGGGAGGTCGAGGTAGGAGGATCACTTGAGGTCAGGAGTTTGAGACCAGCCTGAGCAACAGTGAGACTCCATCTCTACTAAAAATAGAAAAAAAATTATCCAGGGATGGTGGCACACGTCTATAGTCTCAGCCTACTTGGGGGGCTGAGGGAAGAGGATTGCTTGAGCTCAGGAGTTTGAGGTTACTATGAGCTAGGCTAACACCATGGCACTCTAGCCTGGGCAACAGGGCAAGAGTCTGACTAAAAAAAAAAAAAAGACAGAGGTCTGTGAAGTACTCTTGAAGATGTACTTCACGTGGTTGAGCCTCCATTGTTTGTTTTGTATAATTTGTTTATCTAAATTTACATTATTATAATTTTTGTACTCTTTTCAAATATATATTTATTGATTTGCTCTCATTTCTCTCGGGCTATGTTCTTGATATGAAAAGTAAGAGGAGAGATGTCTGTGTACTTATTAAATGGAAGACAATGTCTTAATACAGAAAAAAAATCATTATTGTAAAACCATAAACATGAATAAAGTTTGGACAATATCTGGGAAAGTTATTATATGTATACCATATTATACTCCTAAAAACACCATGCATGGATGAATATTTATGCTTTGGAGAAATTGAGAAATTCCTGAGAGAGTGATCTTATATCATGCTCTCTTCCCATGCTTAAAAGGGTTATTGGAGTACTGAATGAGGAAAGGCAATATCTTGAAAATACTAACAGTGCAGAAGAGGATATGCTTTGAATTAATAGGCTAAAGACTTTCAGCTTGATTCTATAAATAGTGAAGAGTTAGTAAAATAGCTTGAAAAACAGATCAGATCAAGTATGTCTATGTGCACTCATGTGTGTATGTGTATGTATGCACATGCACATACATTTATAAATCCCATAGCAGAATTCAAGATAAACTTGAAAATATATAGGTGAGTTAGGAAACTATAATAATAGTCCATGTAAGAATCAATACTTGGTTATTATGAACTGTTAGTAAATGCCTAAATCCTTTATGCCAATTCTTAGCCTAAGATTTCATCTATGACTTAAAATACTATTTGTGTCTATCCAATACATGCATGGGTTGTAACCTCTACCATCTGCTTACCTGAATATAAAACAGCTTATTTCAAGTCTTCTTAGCTCTTTTGTGTGCATTTCCAAGTTAATACACACAAATGACTCATTCTCAATGATTGCCCCATTCCCACATCAAATCTGCCCCACCCCATAGTCTTTTATGTCCTCCCATATGACTTGCACATACAATACCCTCAAATAAAATGAGCCCTGTTAGTGCACCAGTTTAAATTACATCAAGGTATTTCAAAACTACAGCATAGGAAGGGAGATGCAATCAGAGCCCAGTGGTCTTCATGATATGAGAAACTAGATATAAGAACTCACCACAACAACAAAAATTTGGTGGGCAGTCCCAGAGATGACACAGCTGCATAGAGAATAAAGGAAATCCTCAAAGTGATACCTCTCAGTCTTGCTCTGAATATGATACCCACCTAGAATGAGATCATGTTATAAATATAATGAGCAGAATGTTATAAATCCATCTATTTAAAAATCTTTGCAGTTATGTTTGAAACAAAATATAGTGGATCAAAACTCATTGGTGAACCAAGAAAAATAAATTATGCTCTTGGTAAAATGAATTCCTTTATTAGATTTTTAGGACAAAAAAATCATAGAAATAAAAACAAAGCAAAACCAACACATAATATTTATTTATATACCAAAAAATTCCTTATTTCAAGAAAAGTGCTAACATCTTTCCTACAATTAAAATACTTCATTTATATTTTGCATAATAACAAAAATAGACCCATATGTGGATGATACTCCCAAATACATTGTTATTTATCCTATATATGTAAGTCTTAAAAATAAATAACATTAAATTATATTTATGTGGTATGAGAAAAAGATGATATGCTGGAGATCTGAAAATTTTAACAAAAACAAAAAATGGAGTTTCAATTAATTAGTGTGTCAATTTTATCAGATCCATTAACCACAATTCATGAGATCTGATTTTTGCATGTGGAGAGGGAACTAACACACTAAGGCAATACTTAGATGTGGAATGATTTGTATGCCATGTTAACATATTTTGACTTTGTGGCTATTTTTCTCTAAGTAACTGAAGCATATTTATGCATAGAGATGGAACTTAAAAATCTAATAAAGTAGAATGATTCTTGGGAAGACATACAAATCTTCCTGTTTGTGCAAGAAATTTACCAGATTAGTGCTCAGTAACAGAAATTCATCTTCCCAGCTCTGAAATCCTGAAAATCAGAGTTGCATTTAAAATGCATTTAGAAAACATAGAAAAAAAATATTTGGAGGAACAAGAGGAGGGAAAGAAGAAGCAGAAGCAGAAGCAGCAGCAGAAGCAGCAGCAGCAGCAGCTCAAAGGAAAAATGACAGATGAGAACAAAATATTTACAAGTTAAAGTACTAACAAAAAACTGACATGTAAGACCTAATATTTTAAAAGGCCTTAGAAACATCAATCCCATAAAAATATGGACAAAGAATAAAAATAGGTGTTCACAGAAAAAGAAATACCATGTGTTTAAATGTGAAAATATATTCAATCCTACATATTGAGAGACACACTGAACAGTGTGGAGGGGAAGGGCGTACCTCTAACCTTTGCTAAGTAAAGGCAAAATTATAAAATCTAATCAAAATGTTATAAAAAAATTTATTGGGCAGGTGGGGGGAGGGGATGGGTTTATATATATACATTATAAGTGCATTGTACATTGTCGAAGGCATGGACATGCTTGAAGCTCTGACTAGAGGGGAGAGGGAAGGCAATACCAATGTACGTAACCTGAACATTTGTACCCCCTTTATTATGCATAACATATGTACCCCCTTTATAAAAAAAAGAAATTAAGGCACCAACAACAAAAAAAGACAAATGCAAAGTAAAACTGTGCTGAAATATTACTTTTTACCTGTCAGAATGTCAACAACTTCTACAATTTGATGATGCAATTTTTGAGGAGGGAGTGTGAGAAATCGGCCTTCTCATATATTGCTAAAAGGAGTATAAATGATGCCTGTGTAGGTGATTCTGGCATTGCCTATCAGCTTTCAGCATACACTGACTTTTTAAGCCAATAATCCCATTCCTTGACATTGTCCTCCAAACATACCTGCACACCTATAAACCTACAGGTACAATATTGCAAATGATGCTTATGCAAACATTAACTCAAGCATTGTTTATAAGAGTCAAAAAGACAAAATAAAACTGAAAATGATCCAAGTGAATAGCAATAGAAAATTAGATAAATAAACTACACAATAGAATATTGTGTACCTAAATAAGAAATGATTGAGAGTTTTCATTATGTGTTTGAGAAAAGATCCTCCAAAGCTAAGTTTAAGTGGAACAAAATACAAGATATAGAACTGCATACACTGCATGTCTGTTTAAGATTGGAGCATTACTAAGGTGTGTATTTGTTCCATGATTTCTTCATTATAAAACTTTATGGATTAGGGGGAAAATGGTTTATGGAAAAGACAAAAACCTACAAAAGTCAAAGAAGTGAGTTTACTTTACATCCAGTGGTGCAAGTTAATTTGTGCTACTAGTTCATCCTCCCTAATTTTCTACCTCTTGCTTTCAATATGGAAGTAGATCAACAGTCACTTTTTAAAGAGTGTGCTCTGTAGTTCTCCTCTGCCCTACTATTTATACAGTATAAAAGAGACAAACCTCTGTCGTCTTTAAAATTACATATCCATTATGGCACATTCACTTTTTAATTTAGCAGGGCTATATAAATAAATTTAAGAAAATGTCTAGTGGCATACATTATATGAGAAAAATATCTAAAGCACACCAATACATATGGATACATATATGTGCTACATATGTATAATAATTAATAAACTGTTTTATCTTTGTTCTTCATAATTGTTAATCTATAACCAGAATAATATATTTATTTAGAATATTCATCAATTAAGGCAAGAGTTTAAAATATGATTAATTTAGAATTTGAATTTAAAGAGCTTTTTTAAGTTAGAACTCCTCAAATTCTGTTAATTATCTCCCATCTTACATGCTTGTCTTCATAACTTTGCCTACCAGAAAGTTTTATTTCATGGTGATATTTTTGTTAATTTCTTCATGACTAAATCCATCATGAAAAAGTGATATGAGGAGCAAACTTCACTTTAAGCATTAATATTTCCTGGGAGAGAAAAACTTGAAATTCACCTCTATTTATGCCCCAAATGTCAATATGATGAAGTTTCTATTTTTCTTTTTTACATATTAGTTTTTTAAAAAAAAGCCATGACAACGGGAGCTAAATATAAGAAAAGTATCTGTCACTCAGGGAATTTATCAATTTCTACTGGCTCAGGAGATAATTGTCAATTAATGTATAGTAGATATTTTTGAAAAAACAATGATGTTTAGTTTTAACAAGGCTTTTTCCATTTGATATTCTATCTAGCACTGTCTACATTATTTCAAAATGTGTACATCTGCAGAGACCTAAAAATTTTTAATTTTTAAACGAAAACATAAGACTCTCAATATTTGGAAGACAATGTAAATTTCCATTATCTTGTAAAGGATATATTGACAGTGAGTTTGACGCCCTGTAATGACAGTCTGCCTTGTCTTAAAAAGTTGTCACTGGTACCTGACGTGATGAAACCTAGGTAAATTTAGAATATATTACAGTATTTGAACTGACTAAATATGTTCAAGTAAAACCAATTTGCTTGTCATAAATTTGTCCAAATACTTCCAGCATAACTATCAAAATACAGTGCTCTCCTTTCTGTTGACAATCTAACATTATCTCTATGTAGGGAAGACGAAATAACAATTTATGTAAAAAAAAAAAAAGGAATTTTAGCTCATAACGAGGAATGGTTACTATCTAAAGTAAACTGATTCTAATGTTTGTCATACTTTTTCTTGTTCTTAGCTATAGTTACGTGAAGAAAAACAGAAATATCCTTTATCCTGTGAGATTTTCTGTTGTCTCTTAAATGTAGCTTTTCTATGGAAGTTTGCTGCAGAGAAATCTTTCTTCTTAACAACATCTCTTATATGTAAGTGAAAGTTTTTGGAAGAAATATTAACTCTATCACAGTAAAATTAATGTTCTCACATATACATTTTCCTTTTGTGTTGTATGGATTTTAGGTTGCTTTTTAAAATTCAAGATGTTTTCAACAAAACGAAGCAAACTTACTTAATTGGTAGATAATTGTTAATAATAGAAAAAGAAAAAAATAACCAGACACATAAGAGCTTATCAAAGTGTGACTTACAGTATCTCACTTCCAGACACTAATACAGAATTTGAAATATCAGCCCAATGTAGCTTCTTTTTCACTATTTGGGATTTATTTGCATAGCTTTTTTCACTGCAATTAACTCATTTCAGTAAGGACACTACTTTAGATAGTACAGGATGATTTGTGATCCCCTGTCACTATCACCACACAGAAATCCCGAGATGTCTATTTTAATGAGACATTTGAAATACTTCTTTGGGAATTTTAATTGATATAACCATACTGCCATATATTCAAATTTGAAGCTGTTGGTTTTATGGTCAAGTAAGTATTTCAATTGAAAATCATTGTTTTATTGGTGGATTGCATGACTATGACCTTATTTAATAGAAAATATCTACTACATAAAATAAGACTGTTAATGTGCAATAAAATGATTACTTTCATTGTTCCAATTACCATTTTCTCACTCCTTTTAATTGTCTCATTCATTGTAGATCAGAAATAAAAGTGGTATGCTTTCTCTGGCAACAATATGCTCCTAAATTCTCTAAATATTTTTCCACTTAATGTAAAAGGGTCATCTTTATAAGAAATGGAATTTGATAAATTATAAAAGTTAACCTTTATCATTACCAAGAATAAGTCCTATTTGAATAATCATTGACTTACATTAAATACTTAACCTCTCTTAGTTTCTTCTGTTTGTAAATCATGGCTAACATATTAAATAGCTTAAATTTTCTTGCTGTCTCAATATCTGTAATTATATGAAGTCTTTAATTATAAACATTTTAAAAGATAGCTTCTGATAGTCCCATTATGTCATATGTAACGTATCAAACAGTTTGCTCTTCGGTAAATTAAACCAAGTGAATAGAATTCTAGAAAAGATTTAAACAATATGCCATATGCTGCCTACCTCTGCTATACTAATTAAAATAAATCATTATATATTTTATCTACATATTAATTATCTTCTGCTTGTGCATAATACATAATGGCATATAATATGTACCTTAATTAAACCACCATGTATGAAAATGACATTTGTACCACATTGTGTGTATTGCGTAATGATTTTGGATGTAGACAATATGGTTGCACTTACTATTCACATCCTTTCACCTACTCCTTTGTCAATGGTAGGTAATGTTTTAATCATAGTCTGTTCTTTTCAATTATATGTAAGAAGATATGGTGAAATGAAATATATATAACCTGTCTAAAGAGATATTATAAGGTCTAAAACATTTGGGGGAGATTTTGGAAGGATGAATGAAAAAGAACTTTGAATTTTAGATCACATTTAATATTGATACTTGCTTTAGAATTTACTATCAGCAAAGTTTGATTTTGCTTTGGGTCATCTGATATTTAAGAGTTCTTTCCTCTTTTATTTCTCATATCAAATTCTCCCCTCATCTCCCACCCACCTTTTCTACCTGTTGTGCTATTCTCCTTGTTCCAAGGCTTAGCTTCACCTTAAGCAAAGCATTCTGTCAGTATTGAAGAATTCCCATGCTAGTCAATTGTTTTTCTCTCCTTCTCTTCTTATCTCAATAAAATCTCTAGCCATTTATTATGAGGGTAATTTCCTTTCTTCTTTGATCTGAAAAGTCGTTTCTGTTTTTAAAGTGAATAGAAGTTTCAGGACCTAATGAAAAAGGTTTGTGAAGCCTCATATATTTTATACTACACATAACTTCATGCTTAAGAATTTTTCCTTTGTAGCATAATTTAAAAGTATGATGTAGACATGGAAATCAATGTCAGAGAAAAAAAGTGGAGAAATAATTCACAGTAGATTTGGAGACATATAATTTCTAGGTTTTTAATCTATTGATAAGGTACAATTTGAAAATAATATTACTGGATGTGTTCCCCATTAATTATACTTGATATGACATTGAATATTATGTCCTTTAAAAGACATTTAAAAACTACATTTTAAACAACTACATCAAAGCTCATTTTAGTCATCTGTTCTGTGACAATTTAGCATTGAGAATCTGTAGAAAACCAACCTATCATAACTAGTATGCTTTTGGAAGCCATGCTATGGTCAAGGTGAAATGAGAACTTAACAACTTAACAGTCAGTTCCATTCAACAAATATTTGTGAAACATCTAGTATGTGTTAGGTTAATTTCTAGGTGTGGAGTGAAACTCAATAATAAGTTACACATAGCCTCCACCCTAAAGGAGTTCACTACCTAATAGTGGTAACATAAAAGTTCACATAATTACCTGTAATAAAAAAGGTTACTATTAAGGTGCTAAAACAAGAGCAATTGTGTTCGACTCAGAGGATACTGAAAGCTGGTGAGGATTTTAACAGTTAGAAATAAAGAATTCAAATATAGGGAAATACTAAGTGACTAGAGAGGCACTAAGAAGTAGGAGGACTGCTCATATTTAATCACTGACTGATGTAAGAGCATGAAAGTCCCATGCTTCAAAGTGGAACAAATTCTGATACTTCAGATCTTCTTCAGAGTGAGGGCAAGGATGGAACTTCACACACAATAACACCTTTGCTTTCCTTCGTCCCCTTCAACATTCTGCTTCTCCTACTCCCTTTCACTTCTTCTGGGAGCACCTTCTGAATAAATCATTCTCAGATTATATATATATATATATATATATATATATATATATATGTATGATAACTATTATGGCCATTATAATTTAAGGGTAAAAACAGAGTTTCAAAATCAGCCAAGTAAACAAGAGATCAGGAATTATTTCAAACTCATGTTATGATGAGTTTGGGGAGCTTACTATATAATAATATATATATAATATTATATATGTTATATCATATTATTATTAATTATATAATATGTGAGAATATATGAACCTCAAATCACATTTTATCATGTTCTTTTGTTAATTTTATTTTTAACTGACAACTGCATGTTTATAGGGTAGCATGTGATATTTTCATATATGTATATATAGTGGAATAATTAAGTCAAGCCAGTTGATATATTTATCACCTCATATTCATATCATATTTTTTGTGGTAAGAACATTTAAATTTGATTCCTTTAGCAATTTTGGAATATGGCATATATTATGATTAACTCTTGTCAGCACACTATGCAACAGATCACTAAAATTTATACCTCCTGTTTAACAAATCCTTTGACCAACCTATCCTCTTATCCCATCTTCCCTCTGTCCTAACCTCCAGTAACCACCATTCTACTGTCTACTTCTATGAGCTTGACATTTTAGATTCCACATATAAGTGAGATCATATAGTATTTGTCTTTCTATGCCTACCTTATTTCACATAGCATAATTCTTTCCAAGTTTACCAATCTTGTTGCAAATGACAGGGTGACCTTCCTTTTTAAGGCTAAATAGCATCACATTGTATATTATATATAACACATTTTCTTTATTCATTTATCCCTTGGTGGACACTGAGTTTGTTTCCATATCTTGGCTATTATGAATAATGCTACAAAGAACATGGAAGTGCAGATATCTCTCTCACATATGCATTTTAATTCCTTGGCTATATCCCTAGTAGTGAGATTGATGGATCATATGGTAATTTTATTTTTGGTTTATTGAACAGTCTCCATATTTTTTTCCATAATGGCTATAATAATTTATGTTCCCTCCAACAGTATATAAGGGTTTACTTTCTATGTATCTTTGTCAATACATATTTTATGTCGTTTTGATAATAGTTATTTTAACAGGGGTGTGAAGTGATATTTCATAGTGGTTTTCATTTGTACTTTCCTGAGGGTTAGTGACATTCAGCATTTTTTCACATATCTGTTGGTCATTTGTATGTTTTCTTTTGAGAAATGTCTGTTTAGGTCCTTTGCTCATTTTTAAATCAGATTGTTTTCTTGCTATTGAATTGTTTAAGTTATTTATATATGTTGTATATTAACTTTACCAAATCTATGGTTTGTAAATATTTTCTCCCAATTCAGGAGCTGTCTCTTCACTCTGCTTATTCTCTTGGCTGTGCAGAAGTTTTTTAGTGTGATACAATCCCATTTGTCTATTTTTCCTCTTGCTGTTAGTGCTTTCTTAGTTTTATTTAGTAATTTCTTATGCAAAACATGACTGAACCAAAAAATAATTTTATTTTAAAAATAAAGTGTTGAGAGAAGAAATAATAGCTTATTTTATGTATGCTTTCTGGAGCAAATTATTGGTCTTTACTGCATATAAGAATCACAGAAACATAACATTTCTTTTGCATCATATGACCTTTATAAGAAACTATACAAATAAATCTGCTGGCTCTCACATTAAAGCAAAGTTCTGTTTTCATTCATTAATTTAAATAACGAATGCTTGAAACAAAGATACAAAGAAGAATAATTCTCTTAGAAAAGGACAAGTGTAGTTTGTCCTCCAAAACAATAGTTTTATATGAAGACAGATTTTAGATTTATTTATTCTACTTCCTTAAAAAGAGAAGCCAAAATATTTGAGCTTTATTGGTCTTTTTAGAATCTATACAAAGCTAGCTTTTAATTTTTTCTCTGAAAATAAACACCATCTTTTCTAGGTTACCATATCTTCTGGTTTAGAAGCCATGCACATCAGAGTTACATGGGAGTGCTTATTAAATATGAAATTCCAAAATCCTAACACAGACCTACTGAATCAGGGACATGACATTGGGAAACAAGAATGACTAGCCATACACTGTCTTCAAGTGATTTCCTTGCAACAGAGTACCCAATATTTATTACTGAGTTCTTAACCTGTAGACGTAATATGTGCTTTGTTTCCTTTGATACTGAAAACACATATTATGTTTTTATTATATATCAGAAGACAGAGATTCAAGTAGCCTAAATAGCTTGTCCAAGAAAGTATGTTCAGGAAAAAGACATATATGTATTCTGAAACTATGTTTGCATGGCTGTATAAATTATTTAAGCACACAATGTATAGTCATGGGAACCTACATCTTAGATAAAAAGACATTGGATTTAATCAACAGGTTAACTTTCCTCTGGCAAAGCTAATTACACATTCTTAGTGCAAGCTTTGTCATCTCCAAATTAATGTGATTTTTTTTTAAATGGCTGAACAAATGATTTTTTAAAAATAGTAAATTATATGTAATTATAACTGCTCAGACAAGTGAGGACAATGAGCAATGGAATAAAGTCTAACTAGTGAAAAAAATTAATTTTCATACTGTCATATAAGAAGCAATATTGGCACATTCGAAGCAATACTGGCATATTCAGAAGCAATAAGGTCACTATGAAGTATCTGTACAGTATCTTGACCAACAAATACTGAATAAAATAACTCTCTGGAGTTGCAAGGAAGTGGTATAAAGTTTCTTGGTGATTTCGGCAAATCTTGTACAAAAAAATTGCAAAAATGTTTAGATAAATATGATCAGCAAAAGACAACCAAGATTTGCTCAATGCTGTGCATGCCTACCCCTACCAAGGGTTACAAACAAAACAAGGAGTGTTACCTGAATGAACAATAACAAAATCACAAATTCATTCATACTCATCAAAGCATTTTCCTAGTCTTTTGGGACCATTTTATTGCAAACATATTCACAAATAAAGTTTTAGTGCACAGGTATCAGAAAATAAGTTTTATTTTATAGAATATATTTTAATAAAAATTGAAAATATTGAAAATTGAACCACACACAACAAAAACACTGACATTACAAAATGTGAAATATTTTAATATACCATTGCTAAGGAAACACAGATATATATCTATACATAAAATTATTAAATGAAATAAAGCTAAATTTCATTCACACTGCAAATTTTCTTAAATTTTTCTCATTTAGCATAACAATGTTGTTTTCTAGAACTTTGTATCTTTGCTAGTGATAGTTTTTATTATGTGGTTTCTAAAATTCATTCAGATCAGATGTTAAATCCATTGACAATTAAACACCTGTGCTACATAACTTTGTGCTGACTCAATGTGAAAATCTCCAGATTGGCCACACGTACTCATTAAAACTAACGCAAGCTTTATAGTTAATTCCCTATGTGCCAGGATGAATATTGCTCCCTAGAGTTCAATAGCCCTTAATTTTTTCTCATTTTTTACCTGTTGTGCCAACTGCTAATAATTGGGTTAAACCATCTGCTTCTCGCATATACTTACCTAAAGAAGAAAGAAAAGCAGTAGTTTCTCATACATTGAATTTAACCATAGTATAGTTAAATCCCCTGTACAAAACCAGTACATACGAAACTGCTTTAATGTTTTTGTCTAGTGTTAATTTTTGCACTGTCTTTAATATTAACAAATGATAAGTCTTAATCTTTATTCCAACTTCAAAAATAAACATTAAAATTCTTATGTCTGAAATTTTCCCTGGGAGGAAGATGAAATGTGTACAATAGATGAAGCACAAGTAGGTTAACAAAATGGCTAAAGTACTCACACAAAAAGTAGGAAAATATTTTCCAGGGAAGACCATTCACTTTTATTTTTATGAGATATTTGTTTTGTAGTTGTCTTTCATAGTAGGAAAGCTTCATGAAGGTTGAAATGTCATCTCTTCTGATGATATCTCCCCTCTATAGCCTGGTGCCGGGTCAAGTAAGGAGTAGGCATTTTAATTTTTTTTCCAATTTTCATATGCTTATACACTACAAAAATATGATTTTTCTAAATTAAATATGTACTGTGAAAGAATGATACTCCTGGTTAGCACTTGGTGGGATTGGACATTACATGGCAGAACAAAGCTGCCCCTCAAATAAATAAACAAACATACATTTGAAGGGTCAGAGATCCTCAGAAACTACAGTGACTAAGAAGAGGAAGATTCCAAAGAGGCAAAAAGCTTTCAGAGAAGAGTCCACATCTGATTCTGCAGGCATTTCACCATCCTGGACACCAGCAATAGGCTTAGTATTAAGGTTGGTTGGTCCTTCAGGTCATTTAATTATGAAAATTGAGCTGGTAAGGAAGTTAACGAGTAATCCAAAGCCTCAAAAAAGCAAAGTGGCATGGTTCAAAGCCACTTGAGTTGGGCATGAGAGAATACCAAATACCATTTTACTTTACCTAAGAAAGAGGAATAAATTGAAATTGAGCATTTCCAATCACTTTTCTATCTGCTCACTTACCAATTAGAACACAGCCAAGTATGACGTGCTATCTTAATTGTAGTTTAATTTGCAATTCTATGATGAAAATGATCATCACTTTTTCATGAGCTAGCTATTTTTATATAAAACTTTACTTCTTATGAAGTGTCAGTTGAAGATTTTGCCTGCTGTTAATATAATAGGGCTATAATTTTTGATTTGTAAGGAGAGACAAATGCAACACACACAAAAAAACAAATACATGAAAAGATTCTCATGAATACAGATGAAAAAATCCTATTATGCATGAAATATAATAACAGTAACAAAGTCTGACCAAGTAGGTTTTATTGTAAGGTTTAACATTAGGAAATTAATCTTTGTGACTCAACATGTTAATAAATAGGAGAAAACTTAATTAAATATCTTGATAGATTCTAAAAACATGTTTGAAAAAACTAAAAATAAACTAAATAATAATAATACATGGTTAATATAATAAAATTATCTATAAAACTATATACATATCCCATACTAATTGGTGAAAAATTACATGTATCTTGTTTGTTATTTTGCCACATGGTTAAGATGGTCTGTTATATTTTTTCAATCTTCTTGCTTTCCTTATCAGATTAGGCAATTTCCATTAATCTATCTTGAAGTTAACTTATACTTTCAATTGTCATCCTCATTTTTCTACTATGCCAATGAGGTTTTAGACTTTTATTTGTTTAATTTATTTTTAGATAAAATGTTTTGACCTCTTGGATTACTGCTTGATTCTTTTTTTTATGTTAAATAGCTGTATTTAATCATTCCGTATTGTATACATACATCAAAACAACACATTGTACCTTATAAATGTATGCAGGTTGGATTTTCAATTAAGAACACTATTAATAAAAAAGAAATTGCTACAATGAGAATAATTGCTATTTATTACCTTAAACTGCCTAGCATTGATCTAGGAACTTAAACACAATGGTGGCAGCTCTTTATTTTCTAGGTGAAGGTTTTCTGCACATAATAGATGATTGTCACTTAACATACAGGAGGTTTGGAGGCCCTTCCTTTGGAAGCCTGTAACACTGTAGGCATGATTGGGGAAATCCTAGTGGCGCAGTGAGAGCTTGTTATGTAGTAGGCTTCCTGTTCACTTCGTTCCTTACCAAGAAAATTTAGGAGATAAGATGTGATGGAAAATAGCACACATGTTCTGTGGGACACACATTTAGGCAAGGCGCCCTCCTCTGCCTTCTGTATCCATTTAGAAGAGTATGGACTTGACAGATCACCCCCACTCCCACCCCAATAATTCATAATAATAAAACTTATTTGATAATCACATAAAAATAACTTGTAGTAATAAATAATCTTACTCCCTGGTGATCAACGAAACACATTTGCCTGGTTGATAATCTTTTTTTTTTTTTTCGGCATATTATGGGGGTACAGATTTTAAGATTTCAATAAATGCCCTTCCCCCCCACACACAAGTCTGAGTCTCCAGCATAATCATCCCGCAGATGGTGCACATCTAACTCATTATGTATGTATATACCCACCCCCTCCCCCTCCCACCTGCCCAATACCCTATTACTGTAGTACCTATGTGTCCACTTAGGTGCTACTCAGTTAATACCAGTTTGCTGGTGAGTATATGTGGTGCTTGTTTTTCCATTCCTGGGAAACTTCACTTAGTAGTATGGGTTCCAGCTCTAACCAGGAAAATATAAGATGTGCTATATCACCGTTGTTTCTTAGAGCTGAAGAGTACACCATGATATACATATACCACATTTTACTAATCCATTCTTGGATTGATGGGCACTTGGGCTGTTTCCACAGCCTTGCTATTATGAATTGTGCTGCTATAAACATTCAAGTGCAGGTGACTTTTTGTAGAGTGTCATTGGATCTTTTGGGTAGACGCCCAGCAATGGGATTGCTGGATCAAATGGTAGATTCACTTGTATCGCTTTAAGGTATCTCCATATTGCTTTCCACAGAGGTTGAACTAGTTTGCAGTCCCACCAGCAGTGTAGGAGTGTTCCTCTCTCAACGCATCCATGCCAGCATTTATTGTTTGGAGACTTTTTGATAAAGGCCATTCTCACTGGAGTTAAGTGATATCTCATTGTGGTTTTGATTTGCATTTCCCTGATAATTAGAGATGTTGAACGTTTTTTCATATATTTGTTGGCCATGCTTCTGTCTTCTTTAGAAACGTTTCTGTTCAAGTCATTTGCCCACTTATTAATGGGGTTATTTGATTTTTTTCTTCCTGATTTTCGTGACTTCTAAGTATATTCTAGTTATCAGTCCCTTATCGGATGCATAGGATAAAAAATTTTCTCCCATTCTGTAGGTTGTCTGTTTACTTTCATGACTATTTCTTTGGCTGTGCAGAAGCTTTTTAGTTTGATCATGTCCCATTTATTTATTTTTGTTGCTGCTGTGATTGCCTTTGGGGACTTCTTTATAAACTCTTTGCCTAGGCCGATGTCTATGAGAGTGTTTCCAACTTTTTCCTCTAGAATTCTAATCGTTTCATACCTTAGGTTTAAGTCTGTTATCCAGCGTGAGTTGATTTTTGTGAGAGGTGAAAGGTGTGGGTCCTGTTTTAGCCTTCTACAGGTGGCTATCCAGTTTTCCCAGCACCATTTATTGAAGAGGGATTCTTTTCCCCAGCGTATGTTTTTGTCTGCTTTGTCAAAGATGAGATGGCTATATGAGGATGGTTTTATATCAGGATTCTCACATCTGTTCCACTGGCCAATATTCCTATTTTTGTGCCAATACCATATTGATTTAATTACTACAGCTTTGTAGTATAGTTTGATATCTGGCATATTAATGCCTCCCATTTTGTTTTTGTTGCCTAGAATTGCTCTTGATATTCGGGGTCTTCTTTGGTTCCATATGAAGTGTAAAATTATTTTTTTCTATATCGGTGAAGAATGCCGATGGGTTTTAATAGGTATTACATTGAATCTGTAGATCAGTTTGGGTAGTATAGACATTTTAATGATGTTGAGTCTGCCGATCCATGAGCACGGATTGGATTTCCATCTGTTTACATCCTCTGCTATTTCCTTCCTCAGTGTTTCATAGTTCTCCCTGTAGAGGTCTTTTACCTCCTTGGTTAAGTATATTCCTTAATTTCTTTGTTGCTATTGTGAAGGGAATTGAGTCTTTGATTTGGTTCTCAATTAGATTGTTGTTGGCATATATGAATGCCTCTGATTTCTGTGTATTGATTTTGTATCCTGAGACTTTACTAAATTCATTGATCAGTTCCAGGAGTTTCTTGGTTGAATCTTTGGGGTTTTCTAGATATAATATCATATCATAAGCAAACAGTGAAAGTTTGATCTCTTCTGCCCCTATTTGGATACCTTTCATTCCATTTTTCTATCTGATTGTTGTAGCCAGGCCTTCCAGCATTATGTTGAACAGAAGTGGAGATAGTGGGCAGCCTTGTCTGGTTCCAGTTCTAAGTGGGAATGCTTTCAATTTTTCCCCATTCAATATGATGTTGGCTATGGGTCTGTCATATATGGCTTATATCATTTTTGGTATGTCCCTTCTATGTCTAAGTGTTTGTATCATGAAAGGGTGTTGAATTTTGTCAAAAGCTTTTTCTGCATCTATTGAAAGAATCATGTGGTCTTTGTTTTTGCTTCTGTTTATGTGGTGAATTGCATTTATAGATTTACATATGTTGAACCATCCCTGCATCCCTGGGATGAAGCCCACTTGGTCGTGATGATTATTTTTTTGATAAGTGTCTGGATTTGGGTAGCTATGATTTTGTTGAAAATTTTTGCATCTATATTCATTAGGGATATTGGTCTGTAGCTTTCTTTTTTTGTTGCATCCTTTCCTGGTTTTGGTATCAGAGTAATATTCGCTTCATAAAAGGTGTCGGGGAGGTTTCCGTTCTTCTCGATGTTGTGGAATAGTTTCTGCAAGATAGGTACTAGTTCCTTTTAAGTGTGGTAAAATTCGGGTGTGAAACCATCTGGACCGGGACTTTTCTTTTTAGGGAGATTTTTAATTGCTGTTTCTATTTCAGCTCTTGAGATTGATCTGTTCAGGGAATCTATTTCTTCTTGGTTGAGCCTCCTTCCTGTTCACTATTGCATTATTATAAGAGCAAAGAACTGGAAATAACCTAGATGCTCATCAGTAGAATTCTGTTTAAAGAAATGATGCAACAACTACCTAATATAATAACAGTGCAGCTATTAACAGAATGAGACAGATTTGTATTAACAGATATGGGCAGTTTTTCTAAGGCTGTGTCTTTCTACAAATTTGTCCATTTCCTCCACATTTTCCAGTTTGTGTGCATAAAGAATTTTGTAGTATTCATAAATTATATCTTGTATCTCTTTGGGATCAGTTGTGATATCTCCTTTTTTGTTCCTGATGGAGCTTATTAGAGATTTCTCTTTTCTGCTTTTTGTTAGCTTAGCCAATGGCATGTCAATTTTGTTTATTTTTTCAAAGAACCAACTTTTTGTTTTATTAATCTCCTGAATAGCTTCACTGTTTTCAATTTCGTTTAGTTCTGATTTGATCTTGTTGATTTCACTCCTTCTGCTGGGTTTGGGGTTGGTCTTTTCTTCTTTTTCCAGCTCTTTGAGTCGTTTCATTAGATTGTCTATTTGTGATCTTTTTTTCTTTTGGTTATAGGCATTTATGGAGATAAACTTTCCTCTCAGAACTGCTTTAGCTGTGTCCCAGAGGAGTTGATAACTTGTCTCTCCATTGTCATTTTCTTCATAGAATTTTTTTATTTCCATCTTGATTTCTTCATTTATGAAGTAATCATTTAGTAGGAGGTTGTTTAATTTCCATGTTTTTGTGTAGAAATGTGAGTTTCTTTTAGGGTTGATTTCTAGTTTTATTCCACTGTGATCTGAGAAGGTACATGGTATGATTTCTATTTTTTTTTAATTTCTTGAGATTTACTTTGTGTCCTAGGATATGGTCAATCTTAGAGAATGTCCCGTGAGCTGATGAGAAGAACATATAGTCAGTGGATTTTGGGTAGAATGTCCTGTAAATGTCAGTCAGACCCAATTGTTCCAGAGTTTTGTTTAAGTCCATTATTTCTTTATTAATTTTCTGTTTGGAAGATGTGTCTTGTGCCGTCAGTGGGGTGTTGAAATCTCTGGTCATTACAGAGTTGCTATTAATCCATTTGCTTAGATCCAGTAAGGTTTGCTTTATGAAATTGGGTGTACCTAAGGTGGGTGCATATATATTTAAAATTGTTATCTCTTCTTGTTGAAGTGTGCCCTTCACCATTATATAATGACCTTCTTTGTATTTCACTAGTTTTGTTGCTTTAAAAACTAAATCGTCTGAAATTAGAACTGCCACGCCAGCCTTCTTTTGGCTTCCACTTGCCTGGAATACTGATCTCCACCCTTTTACTTTTAGTCTATATTCATCCTTGCAGGGTAGATGTGTTTCCTGAAGACAGCATATACTTGGCCTGTATTTTCTTATCCATTCAGCCAGCCTAAGTCTCTTGAGTGGAGAGTTTAAGCCATTCACATTTTTTGAGAGAACTGATAGGTAAGGTAGATTATTGTTCATTCTGTTGGGTTGGATGTTGTTGCTTTGATTTCTCTCTTGAGCCATTGTATTATCTGGCCCTTAATGTTTGGGTTTTGGTTGTTTTTATATTCGTGAGTTTTTATTATGGTGTTTTGTGCAAAACACTGTTTTGAGTACTTCTTGTAGGGCTGGTCTTGTCTTGGTGAATTCTCTGAGACTTTGCTTGTCTGAGAATGTCTTTATTTCTCCTTCCTATATGAAGCTTAGTTTTTCAGGGAATAAGATTCTAGGCCGGGCATTGTTTTGTTTCAGAAGAGTGAGAATGGGGCCCCAGTCGCTCCTTGCTTGTAAAGTCTCATTAGAGAAGTCTGGTGTTATTCAAATTGGCTTTCCCTTGTATGTTACTTGCTTCTTTCGTGTTACAGCTCTTGGAAGGACCTCTTTAGTTGATATTTCGGTCAGTCTGATGACTGCATGTCGTGACGTCTTCCTGTTTGCATCGAATCTCCCAGGGGTCCTCTGAGCTTCTTGAACTTGTATATCGAGATTTTGAGCAAGGCCTAGGAAATTTTCCTCTATTATATCTTCAGATAGCTTGTCCAACCCTTGAGTGTTGTCTTTTTTCCCTTCTTGTAACCCTATGACCCTCACATTAGGTTTCTTCACATAATCCCACAGCTCTTGTAGGCTTTGCTCTTTTCTCTTGTTTCTCTGCTCTATCTCTGTGATGGTTTTATTTAGTTGGTGGGTGTTATCTTCAAGCTCTGAGATTCTTTCTGCTGTTTGATCTACCCTGTTCTTGAGACTTTCCACTGTATTTTGTAGTTCCCTGAATTTATTCTTCATTTCCAGGAGTTCGGTTAAACTTTTCTTCATTGTGTCTATTTCTTTAATGAACTTTTGTTCTAGATCCTGGAGGCTTTTTGTGGTTTCTTTGTGTTGGTTATTGAGTTGTTGTTGCACGTCGGTGAGTGTTCTTATGCTCCACATACGAAATTCCTCTTATGTCATTTTGGTTGCCTGATTTTGGTTGGTGTCTGTTTCTAGGGGGCTGGTGCTTCTCTTTGGGAGTGTGTTTTCCGTTTGGTTCTTCATATTTCCTGAGTTCCTTCGCTGATTTCTTCCCATGTCGATCAGTTGTTGTTTCTTTCCTTTAGGTTTTTGTTTGGGTATTCACACGCCTTGTTTAGTTTCTGAGCTGGTAGGTGGTATCTGTGTGTGAGATTGGACCACTGCCTGTATAATGAGTCAGTAGGTGCCATGAAAAGGCTGTGCAGGATGTCCTCCCTGTCAGTAGGTGGTACTTGCTTGGAGGAACAGGCTACGCTGTTGTTTTTGTGTCCTGTTATCAGCTCTTATTCCTGTAGGTAGGCACTCTAGTGCCTCAGGTGGTCGGTGGGGCCCTGGGACTTCCAGGTGTGTCCTTTTCTCCCCCTCAATGAGGACTGGTCTAGGAGAGAGTCTGGGCGGAGCTGGGTTGGGTAAGCCTGCCCTCAGGCACCACCAATGCCTTTAGCAGGGGTCAAAGTTCTGTTCTCTGCTTCCAGGAAAAGCTGTCAGGGAGGGGCTGGAATGGCCCTGCTCAGCCAGAAAGTCTGCCTGTGGGGGTGGGGCTGTCTGAGACCCTCAGTCTGGAGTGGGCCTGGCTTCTTTCCACCCTTCCCAACTCTGCAGCTACTCCTGGTCCTCTGCCAGCAGGCCAGATCACATGCCACCAGGCTTCCCTGGACTTTGATGCTGGCGGGGAAGTTCCCTGCACAGGAACGCCACCTGGGCTGGGCATATGGCCTCTTTTTGGGAATAGGGTTGCCCTCTAGGACACTGATCTGCCCCTGAAGGCACACACACCTCAGTAGGCTGTTCATGTATATCCCTTCTGTGCCCCGGGAAATGTGAGACCTGGGTGCACAGGATCTGGTCTGCAGGTCTGACCTCTGGGTCCCAGAGTTCAAACTGTATCCCCTCCAGGGAGAGGAGTGCTGGTCCCAATTCATCCACAGGGAGCCCAAGCTGGGTCTATGTCTCTCAGCCTCAGGGGCTGCACTGTTCTCCTGGGATCACCGTGCCAGCAGCACCTGGGAGGGCGGGCGGGTAGGGAGCTCATAGTCTGAGTTCCCCTTAGTCAGCTGTAGGGTCCCAAAAGGGAAGGTCCAGTTCCCTGGAGGTGCCTCCGGCTGGTGGTTATATTGTCTCTTTGGGCAACCGTGGGTAGGGCCGGGGCAGGGGAGAAGGAGGCAATATGGAGCCTGCCGCGCAGCTCGGGTCTGTGCACACGGAGGTGCTCTGAGGGATTTGGGAGCCTGGTGCCATTTCCACTACAGGCTGCTCACTGCTAGCCGGCAGCGGCTGTCTCTGGGCTGGTGTCCGCAGGTCTCTCCACCTGCTGGGGAGCCCACAGCAGTCCCAGATACAGGGGAGGGGAAACGGCCGATCTACCTACCCTTCCCGCTTGTCTCCGGGCTGCTCCAGTGGTCTCAGCTTCCAGTTCTCCTCCGCAACCTCCTCCCATGGAGTCTCCCAGGGTCTCAGGTACCCCTCCTTCCGGCCGGTGTCCACTGTATGCTGGTCTTCTTGCTTCTTTTTTCTAATTTCTGCTAGAATCAGTCTTTTCTGCAGAGACACTCTGTCTGGCGGTGTTTCTAGTCCGCCATCTTGATTCCCCTCCTGGTTGATCCTACTGCTTGATTATTTTTGCTATTTCTATGCTAGATTTCCTATCGTTTCACTCTTTATGATGACTATTTCCTTTATGTCATTTAGCATAAGCAAAATAATTGCTTTAAAATATTTTTATACATAATAAAATATCTCAGTCATCTTAGGGTTAGGCTCTATTGACTAGCATTATTCTTGAAAATATAATTTTGGTCACTTTGTAATAGTGTCATTCTTCTCTTAAAAATTTGTGTCCTTTATTGTAGATATAATTACTTACAGTATATACATAGGGTATAATTTTTATATATTATGATAAAGTTTGACTTTTAATTTGATATTTTATTTTTAAAGTCAATGTTACTTCTGATATATTTGATTAAAAATCCAACTTCTGTTATTTTCTTTAGAATAAAACAGTTTTGCTAGACAGTCTTTAGCCTGGGGTATAATCATGAGTCCCTAAATATCAGTGTTATCTATAGTTATATAGAATGTTAATAAAATATTAACAAATATTTACTATTTATCAGATGTAATATTCTGTACTAAGATGAATTTACATAAACTATATTATTTTATTATCTAACGAACACCCTAGATAGCTAAGTATTATCATTCTCCTGTCATATATTTAAACAACAATATCAGCAACAAAAAAGAGGCACAGAATAGTTAATTTTTTTAACTTAGCCCACAAAGCTAGTAAATTATGAAAATTGGATTTAAAATGAGCATTCTATTTTGACAATATTCTTTTTAATTAGCTACTAAGTTTACTGAAGAGAATTATATTTATCAATAATTTTTTAGACCATTCATAATTTAATGTGTTGGCTTCATATGAAGACATTGTTCCAGGAATTTTATATGACTGAATTTTGTTTTTGAGGGGATTTCATGCCTTCCAAATTCAGTTATTTAAAAATGTTAGACACTGTTCATGTAATATAGTTGTATATTAGAGAATTTAGAGAGTAACCACATCAATAAAATTTTTATTTTTCTTAGAGTCTGACAACAAATAATATGAAAATCATTTGTTTCAAAAATGAAATTAAAATGCTAAAGCAAAATATGTTCATTTAATCTAAGTGTCTTATTCAATATACAGTATACGTTTTTGTCCACATAGTCAATTTAAAAGTTGATGATGTGTTTTTATACTTAAAATATTTCATATTATAATCAATCTGTAAATTGTGTTTTGCTGAGTCACATGCCTGCACAGCCTAAATGTTCTGCATTGATGATAATAAAAATAAATAGAAAAATAGTATTTCTGATGCAGTACTATTTAAGCACATTAAATAGCACATTAATTTTAAAGTATAGTTTATAATTATTTAAGTGAATCATCAATAACCATATATTAAATAAAAAATTATATATATATATGTGTAGTTTAAACCAGCATTTTGATGTTCATGTTAGTTCATATTTCAACTTTTTTATGCCAGGATTACTTAAAGTAACATTTTCTTTTAAAGGAATCTTTTAGATCTTTTTAATATTTACAGTTAGATTCCTCTTCATAATTCATATTTTAAACTATAGTTTTAAGTTCTTTCCAATTTCAATAGTGATGATATAAAAATATGAGGTGATTTTTTTAGTATAGCTAATATGTAGCTGTTATTTCAATAAATAGCTTAAAACATCACTATATTTCAGTTTCTGCAGTATTACCATGTTGATTTTAAAATAGTTTCAAACATTTATGTGATTGATTGCTTTTAAATGAATGCTTTTAGTACAAAAAGAATAAGACAAAGCTAGCACAAAATCACAATGTTAAACCCGAGGCTGATGTGGCTTTATAACTTGTAATGCTGCAATCTGTTCACCAAATTTAACTACAGTGAACTAGACCCTCTGGGATTTTGAATATAGAATACTTGTTGTGTCCCCTATTAAACTTCTTGTATTGAGCTCCAGAGAGGAAATTTAAGCCAATCACTGTAGCCTCATGTTGGTAATGCTAAGGTACAATACTTCCTTGCACACAGCTGAGGTCTCATTCAGTGCAACATAATGATGCCTCCTACTGGTCTAAAAGCCAAATAGATAATTGCCTGCTGAACAAATTATCTCTAAGATCCAGAATGAAAGAAAACTAGCATATTGAATACCATTTTTAAGAATAGAATCCTCTTCTGAACTAAAGCAATTTATTTAAATAAAATTGGGAAGGATTTCGTGAAGAGTAAAGTATTTGGGGCTTGTTAATATACCAAGCAAAGGCAGAAAACATAAAATAGTGAAAAATAGTTTATACTATGTTCCTGATTTTTCAACAATCAAGTATACCTGGTTTTCTCAACCATTAAGCTTTTAAAATAGGCAACTCCCAAGAATCCATGTTTGTTTCATTAAAATAAAACACATCAAATGTCAATATTCAAAAGCTGAAAACTTTAATTCTGGTCTAAAGACACTTTTCAAAATAAACTACTATGTTTTAGTGAAAAGAAATATGAGTTTTTTGGGGTTATTATTTTTTTTTTTTGAGAATGACACAAATATACTTTCACATATGTTTTCTTATAGAAATTATCCCTTCACTGAAAGTAACTATTGGCTTAGGTAAGAAATGGGACAAAAGTTATATCCTACAATAATAGCTGTATGATCAGTTTATGGAGAATGAATGGCAATTTAAAAAAGGTAGGAAGAAAAATGTTTCAGAGCGATACAGTAACACAATTTATAATTTCTACCATAATTACTGAGAGGCCACTAATAACCCAGGTAGCAATAATAGGAACATGATTATGTCAGCCATAGTGCACATGCTAACTAAAAATAGCTGAGAAAATGAAAGCTGGCTATGTACAGGGCTTCATAAAAACGGAATTCTGGACCTAGGAAATGTTCAGAATTAAATATGCTCTATCTACAGTTCTTTCTCTCTCTTCTTTTTTAGCATGATTACATTTTTAAATTTAAAAAATCTGGATATACTGAACATATAGCATTATTTTTAAAGTAGTTGAATTGTATTGAATGTTAAATATATGCCATGCATATTTCAGAAATCTTCATGCTTTATCTTCATAACAGCTCAGCAAAATAGATAATACAATTATGTCTATTGTAAAGGTAAAGATCTTAGGAAAAACTAGAGTAAGGGCTTGACTAATGGCCAAAATTTTCTGTGACAGAACTTTGAAAACTTTGAACATATGATTATTTATTTCAGAGCTAGTAAGTTTAAAAGTTAGGCTATAAAGCACTTCTAGGACAGTTGAAAACACATGTTATTCCCTATTCCTCTTACTAAATATAGCAAACAATGCTGGACATTATTTATAAAACAGATACAAGACTCTCTGAAGGTAGGGACAGGAGAGTTGTCAAGGTGGCTGACTAGAGGCAGCTGGTATTTGCCTCCTCCACAAAGAAGCACCAAATGGTAAGTAGATAATCACACTTCAAATAGATAATCCACTGGAATTCAACAGAAAAGTGACATGAAACATCCAAAAGTAAGAAAAGAGTGGGAAGTGAGGAACCTTGTTCATCTGGGATCTGCTGGGATCCAGCAGAGACTCCCCAATACCGAGAAAGGGTTAGTGAGAGACCCCAAACAGACCACAGCCCCAGTGTGGACTCCTGCAATCCTAGGCATGGGAGAACCCCTCAACCTGTGTGGGCTCTGAGACTATAATAGGAAGCTTCCTGGAGACCAGGATATGGCATTGCTCCAGAGAGGGAGCTCACACTGGGTTGTACGCAACCCCAAGTCCTAACCAGCTACACAGTACAATGCCATTTTCCGAGTCCAGGCCCCACTAGACTGCATCCTGCCCAGGAGCCCAACAGCCCCTGTATCTCCACATTCCTGGAGCCCCTATTAACAGCCCCTGACCACAGCTGCTGTGGCTGCTGACTGCCAGGGCAGAAGCATGATCCATTGTCTCACTGACCCCAGTAGCAGGGCTGTCATGCATTTTCACCTGAGGACAGACTCCTCCATGCACAGGTGCCACTGCTGACTGCTACCACCAGGGCCAAAGAGTGAGTCACTGGTAGCAACCCTGCATTTCTGCTGTGCATTTACAAACACCCTTAGGAAAGGCTATCCCATCTATAAACACCAACTGGGACCAAGGCCTGTGCTCTCCAGCTGCCTACCTATGGCTGTTGCCACTGAAACCAACTCTGCCCTACCCAAAGCAAGGCTGCTGCCGTGCATTCAATGTTGCCCCCACTTTAGCATTTGGCTGGGTGGCTAGGGATTACTTGGCCCATGCCTACCACTGACAGTACCTGTACATACCACTGGGAGGACTATGACAGGTCTTCCTGTCCTGGCTCTTTTCCCTCAGTGTACCAGCATGCAATCTGGGAGGCTGGGAGTTGCTCAGTCCCAATCACTGCCTTTGTCACCTGAGCAATTCTGGGAACTTGAGGTTGAGCCCACCAAATCTGCCACTACTACCAGAGCTGGCACCCACCTGTATGTGCCACCTCTGGGCCTGGTGACTAGCCTGCGCCAGGCCCACCACCAGTGCAGACCACTTGGAAGCCAAGGGTTGTCTCCTCCCACCCAGCCCTTGGTATGGCTACTCTCAAGTACTATGTATTTGTGTATATGTCCTTGTATGTGTTTTTGTGTGTGTATGTGTGCACACATGTGCTTGTCTTCTCTCACCTGTTACAAAGTAAGATTCTTGAGCATAGACTCAAGAATACATAAAGCTCTGGAATAGTTGTGGATAGCAGTCAATACAATTAACTGTCTGAGTCTCTTAAATTATCTTACTTTTCTATTAATATGTACTTTATTAATAGAGTTAATGGATAAACACTAAGGTCACACCAACAAGAGTATTCACAACCTAGTGAATAGTTTGTGGTAAGCATGATGTTTGACCTCTCTGTCTTAGATATTTAAAAACAAAATATATTTTTGTTACCAGTTTTATATGTCATCCCCAAAATTGAAATGTAAACTTTAGAGCACTAAAGCTAATCTCACACACATACACAATTTTGATGCCCCACATTTTTACTGAAAATTTAATAAACATTTAAGAAAAGATTCAGTTACCTTTGATTTTAAGATAATTGATCTTCAAAAGTGTAACTACTCCCAGATAAGATGAAAGCTAGAGAATATGTGTGTATGAATATATTATTTTATTTTACATCGTTTCTTGTGAATTTTTTTAATGTAAGCATTACATTTTTTGCAAATTTATCTTTATGTGAAGTTTAATGCTTGACTGCACTTTATTTTATTTTACATATAGATAGTTAATTGTCCCGATGCTTTTTATTGATATATCCATGATTTTCTCATATTTGGAAAAGTTACCTCAAGCAATCAAGACCATTACAATACTTACTGTACACTAAACTAAATTAAGCATTTTAATATATTTCTAGACTATTTGTGGGTTAGTACTATGTTGTTTTTAGTTACTGTGGCTTAATATAATCCTTTAATATGTGCTAGTACCATGCCCCCTTTTATTAGTTTTCTTTTTCATAATTTATTGATTATTAATTTATCTAAGAATTTTGAAATTATCTGTTATTTGTATCTGTAGTTTTCTTTTATTCAGTGATTTTTTATATCAATATTGTTTTTCCAAATAATTATACCAGTGTCTTTTTTCATTTTCTATGTTATAGATTGATTTAAATGACATTAAAATGATCTATTACCATGTTTGAAGAATTTCTGTATAAAATACCCTGGAATTGATGTTTTATATATGAATAGAAATTAGTTGTTTCTTTTTCATTCTACTATGATAATTGATACACTTTTTATAATTCTAATTTTTCTAAAGTCCTTTTGATAAGTTTCTGTTTTTTTATAAGTAGATATCATTTATAAAAATAATTTTATAAATATTCAGGTATTAAATTTGTATTTAGTTTATGACCCAAGAATTATAAGAAAATTATTTTGTTCATTTAATTGTTTGCTAGTTTCTACATATTTGAGACACTTTGTCTTCTCAATTTATTTTTAATTTTTTGCCCTAATACTCACGATCAAAAAATTATTTTATAGTATGTTCACTCCTTGGACATCATTTAGATTTTATTTGTGGCCTACTAAGTGCTCATTTCTACAGCGGGATTTAGGTATTTCAGATCGGGATGGTCCTTCACTATCAGTAGCATTATTTTGCCAGCACAATTCATTTGTGTATACTTATCTTGTATCCCACACTCTGTATGAACTCATTTTTCAGTTCCAATAGATTGTTTTAAAGATTTTTTTAGTATTCCCTACACACAAAAATATGCCACTTACAAATAAAGATAGTTTTATCTTTAATTTTTTTTTCAACCTGGATATTTTCTATTCTTTTTCTTGCTTAATTACTCTGTCTAGAACTAGTGTAAGGATGAATAAAAGTGGTGTGAGCAGATATATGATTTTGTTCATGATCCTAGGGGAGATTTTTTTCATTAAGTATAATGTTAACTATGGTTTTTTTTCTAGATATTATTTGTCTGATTCAAGAAGTTCCCTTCTATACCTAGTTTGTTGAGTGATTATATCATGAAAGAATGTTGGATTTTTTCAAATACTTTTTTTCTTTATTCTATTAAGATAGTATGTGTCAGTTAGGCTTCAACTAGATATGCAGAATTAGTATGACATATATATATATATATATATATATATATATATATATATATATATATATATAATTTACTGGGAGAAATCAGCTTACATAATTTGTTGGAACTGGCTAAGCAAGTCCCAAATCTGTAAGGTAGGCTGTCAGAAAGAACAGGTTAAAATTTCTAGGACATGAGCTTAAGTTACTATCCATGAGTAGCTTTCTTCTTCTACAGGGAAGGCTTAACTCCGCTTTATTTTCATGAAATAAATATTTACTCCAGGATATTAGAAGAATATAATCTTAAAGTTATATAAAATCTATCCCAAGAAAGGCAGGTGTTAGCCTTTTAGTGACAAGTAAATATAGGCAACATCGTAATTATAATTATTTTCTCCATATGATTATTAACGGATAAAAAATGTCTTAAACTTTCATTTGGGAACTACTGGTTTATAAGTAATGCTGAAGAGGAAGAGGAGGAGAAAAGGATACACACACACACACACAGAAAGCAGGGGTGGGGGAGAGAGAGAGAGATGTGGGTAAGATGCATAGGGCAAGAAGTATCAAAGAAATTATAGAGACCTTTTTAATCTGAAAAATATAAGAATCTGACAGTTGACTTTCATCTCCAATCTACTTAAAATGCTTTAAAGTTAATCCTAGAGAAGTACTATTTTTTAAAAGGTTTTTAAATAGAATTGGACTTCAAATTTATATTTGTATAAATAGCTTTATATATTTATGTTTGTGTGTGTGCATATATATATGTGTGTTTATACAAATGCTGTTTTCAAATTTCTATCTAAGAATTGTAGTAGTGGAAATAACAATCTGACACTTCATTTGGAAGACAGTTTCCAGTGTCAGAACAATAAAATATAATATCTAAATCTAAAAAGTTAATAATCAAGTAAATAATGAAATACCTGTATTAATCTGTGTTTTATATGTATATATTAATATATTTTGAAAGCAATGTTAGGAAGGAAGATTGTGGTGATAAAATCTAACCAAAGTGATGAGTTTGTTTAAGGTCATGCTTTTAAATTTAATTTTCTGAGAAAATGTAGGCAGTTTGCTAGCAAAGAAAATGGTTTTATATTTAGAATACCCACTAAGTATTAATATTAAATACTGTTATCAAAATGCTAATAATTGGGCTTTAAAATAAAACTCAGACTGTACTCCATTAAATTTATGTAATTTAGTATATTAATGAATGATGACTTCACTTAATAGCATATTCCACAGTTTCAAAAAGAAAAACAACACTATTTTTAGGGGCTAAAATATATTACATTAATTGTAATTTAAGCTAAAAACATTATTTAACTAAAGGTTAAAAGCATGCTTTTATCCTTGCAAAATGTCAGCTGAATAATCATGTTAATCTGTGACATATTCTAAACATTTATGATTGGAAACATTTTGGACAAGTTTTAAAGGCATTAGGATTAGACTCTGACCACAAGAGTTTTAATCTGCACATCTCTGAACGTCGGTGGTCTCATTTATAAAATGAAGGGTTTTATCTATGCTCAGAGTCCGCTCATAAAAAGTCAGTATTTTACCTTCCAGAGAGGAAAATTACACACTTCTAATAGGAACTGAGTTAAATAATAATTTCTTACCTATCAGTCAATCTAATAAAATAAAAAAAAATTAGATTTTAAGTGGCAAAATTTAATTAAAACTTTTAGGTTAGTCAATACTGATTGGATAATTATTATAGAGTGGGTAGTTACCAGAAGTATGGAAGGGGAGTTAGTAAAGATATAAATATAATCTTTGAGAAAATTATATTAATAGTAGAGGAGTCACACAAAAACTAATAATTTAAACTAGTCATAATGAATCTATCATAGAATGAGATAGGTGAATATATGAATATTAGTTAAATTTCTATATTAAAATTTGCTCAACTTTCTTCATGTACCTTGGAAAGGGCTTTATTAAGCTGTAAAAGTCTAAGCTCATTAAATGTAAACATTAGAATGTAAATTCCTTTTATGAATCTTATTAACATGTATGGTATCTTTTATCTGTACTTTAAAGCTTTGTTCTTTGGTCTTCAGACTTTCAACAGGCTTCTTAGGGCTTAAGTTTTAAAACTTAAACTTTAGTACCTAAACGTTTCTCTTTTGATTGAATCCATACCTATGCTTGAACACACTATAGTGATAGCATATAATTATATATCAATAAAAGTTTTTTTTCTTGTCTTTGAAGGTAGTATCTCTATGATTTAATTTATTATTGTGTTCATTCCAGGTTCACCATGTGATTTACTCATTGCCATCTAAATTAGGTTCCCAATAAAAACATTAATTTCAAGAAAATTCATCATTTGTTAGTATAGTCTTCTATATACATTTGCAATTGTCTAACCTTATGGTCAACTTACTTGGGTTATGAAGTGCCCAGATATTTGGTCAGACATTACTCTGGGTATTTTTGTGAGGGTATTTGGGGATGAGATTAATATTTATATCAGTGGACTTTGAATAAAGCAGATCACCCTTCAAATTATGGGTCATCCAGTTACTAAAGGCCTGAATAAAACAAAATGACCAGCTTTCTCTGAGCAAGAGAGAATTCTCCAGCAGACTGCCTTTGGACTTTCCCTGCAGCATTGGCTCTTTCTGATTCTATGAGTTTCAGTTTGTACTAGAATTGGAACGTCAGCTTTCTTGAGTCTCCATCTCCAGGATATCAGGCCACCCTGAAGATTTTAGACTTGCCAGATTCCAAAATAATATAAGCCAATTTTGTATATATATTTATATATATGTATATGTGTGTGTGTGTGTATGTGTGTATATATATATTGATACATATAAAAATCATTTTCCCTTTTGGTTCTATGTTTTGGTAAAACTCTGGTTAATAGATTTTGGCGAAGAGTTCTCATGAAACAGAATCTTAAGGATGGATTTTCTGAATTGGTTGTGGGGTTTCTGGAATTAGCTCTTTAATTTGATTAGATTTAAAGACCTAACTATTTACAGTAGTAAAGAGAGTATTGATAGTGCATAGTATAATCTAGAAATAGAAATATGCGAAATATTACTATTGAATAATCTTAATCAAACACTTATAAATTGCAAGAGCTGCAGTTTTATCTACAATCTCCACTGGGGAAGATCTACTTCCAAGGTCACCCACATGGTTGTTATGGATTCAGTTCATGACTTGTCATGGATTAAGGCTTCCGTTTCTTTCTGTTCCTTACCACATAGGTTTTTCAATTTTAAAACCCATTTAAAGACAAGGAAGATAGCTTTATTAGAGCAAGCAAGAAAGAGGCCAATAATTGTGAGAGGGAGTCCAAGTGTGGGAAATATCACAAGTCTTTTGTACCTGATCATGAAAGTGATATCACTTCACTTTTAATTCATTCTATCTGTTATAGACAAGTGGCTAAGTATAGGCCAAACACAAAATGAGGGGAATTAAACAAAGGTGTAAATACCAAGAGGCAGTGATTACAGGGGATCATTTCTGAAATTTGCCTGCACATTTACTATAAGAAAAACTTTAAATTTCTCTTCTTTCTTATTATTATACTATCCCCTTCTACTCTGTAGGTTTTATTTGTCTTTGGTATACAACTTAAAACCAGTTATTTCAAATGCATTTAAAAAATATTTAATTTGCTCCTCACAGCATGGTCAGTAGTGGGAAAAGAAATTATTTACTTTTGAAATACATTATTTAAATTAAGAAATTTGAAATGCATTCAAAAGATGTGCTTGAGCAAGTTGGGTGTGTAACAGACAGCCCTGGAATGCTTACTGTTATTTTCTTCCTATCCCATTTATAAAACTAAATACTGAATTTAAATAGTTATTATTATTATTTATTGGATAAAAAATTTCTAGATAAACTGAAGTTCTCAAAATTATTTTGTTTCTATGATAATTTCTCTGTATGCTATTTTCATTGGAAGAAATATCTAAAGTCAGTATTTTCTCAAAAAAAATTCAGAGAAAAATCAATTTTTCATGTCTTGAGAGATAATCTGGTAGGTTTATAAAGATTCTTTAGTTGAACCTGATATATTGTTAAAGACACAGTGAAGACAGAGGAAACTATTATTTCAAATTCCCAAACACACTTGCACAATTTTTTTTACAGATCTACTTTCAGTGACTGTATATTAGTTTAGAGTTTGTAGAATTTAGTAATTATGGATTTTGTACATTTTTAGGAAGTTCTGACTTTGTTCATTTAACAAAATTATTTTAAGATTCATCTATGTTGTTGTATTTTTCAATAGTCCATTAATTTCTTGTTATTGCTAAAAAGTATCCTACTAGAGGAATATACCACAATTTGTTTATCCATTTACCTCTTAATGAGCATTTGGGTTTCCCCATATCAAGTGAGATTTGGTTAGAAATTTTATATAAATCCAATATTTATGAGTGGACTGTATGTGGCTAATAAAATCTCCTGATTCTGTTATCTAAATTGACTCTTTCTTTAATTTATCCTGCCCATTAACAATAATGAACAAACTTAATGTGTCAGTGGTGTTGGGGAACAATGTGAGAAATTATTCTTTGCTGGTTATAATAACAGTTCTTTGTTCCATCATACAAAATTATATTTTATTTATTTCTATTTATTTTTATTGTGTATATTTAAGGTATGCAATATGATATTTGAGATATATATAATAAAATTATTACTACAGATGTAAATTAACTTATCAATCACCTTCCATACTTAACTTTTTTGTGGTATGAGCATCTACTAAATTTTTTCTTTTAATAAATTTTCAAAATAACAATACATTAATATTAACTATAGTTAGGCTGTACATTAGACCTCTAGGCCTATTCATTGTACATAACTGCAACTTTGTACTTTTTGACCTACCTCACTCAATTTATTACCACATAATCACCATTCTACTCTATGTATTCAACATTTATTTAGATTCCACATATGAGGGATACCATGCAATATTTTTTTTTGTGTGTGTGTCTGGCTTATTAAATTTAGCATAAATAGAATCCATCCATGTTGTTGTCACTGGCAGTATCTGTTTTTAAAAATGAATAATAATCCATCATGTGTATGTGTGTGTGTGTATATATATGCATGCATACATATATATCACAATTGTGTATCTGTTCATCCATCATCAATGGACAGATATGCTGTTTCCATATCTTGCTTATTATGAATAAGGCTGCAATATACATGCAAAACCAGATATCTCTATGAGGTGCTGATTTCATTTCCTCTGGGAACATATTCAGCAGAGTGATTGCTGGGTCAAATAATAGTTCTATTTTTAGTTTTTGGTGAACCTCTATACTGCTTTCTATAATTTCTCTACATTCCCACCAACAGTGTACAAAGATTTACTTTTCTCTACATTCTTGATAACATTTTTTTTTTCTCTTGACTTTTTGATAATAGCCATCTTAAGGGGTCTGAGGTGGTATCTCATAGTGCCTTTGATCGTATTTTCCTGATGATTAGTGATGTTGAATATCTTTTCATATACCTCCTGGCCACTTATATGGCTCTTTTAGAACATATCTATGCACATATTTTGTTTATTTTTTAATCTGTTTTTGTAGTTGCTGCTTTTATTCAGTTGGATGACTCCCTTATATATTTTGGATATTATTATAACATCTTATTAGATATATGGTATGGACATATTTTTTCCTAATCTACAGGCTGCATTTTCATTTTGTTGATCATTTCCTTTGCTGTGCAGTAGATTTTGTATTTGATATAGTCAAACTTGTTTATTTTTATGTTTTTGCCTGAGCTTTTGAGTTGATATCCAAAATCACTGCCAAAGCTAATATGAAGGAGCTTTTCCCCTATGTTCTTTTCTAGGAGTTTTAAGGTGTCAGGTCTTAAGGTTAGGTCTTTAATCTAGGTCTTGAATTAATTTTTATGTATTGTCTAAAATAAGGGCCTAGTTTCATTCTTTTGGATGTGGACATCCAGTTGTCCCAACATCATTTATTGAAGAAACTCTTCTTTCCTCATTGTGTCTTCTTGGTGACCTTGTTGAAAATCTGTGGACTGTATTATGCCTGGATTTATTGCTGGGCTGTCTATTCTGTTCCATTAATCCATGTGTCTATTTTAATGCCAGCACCAAACTGTTTTGATTTCTATAGCTTTGTAACATACAGTTGATCCCTAAACAACATGGATTTGAACTACATGGGTCCCCTAATGTGTGTACTTTCTGCCATCCCTGAGACATCAAGAACAACTCCTCTTCTTTCTTCTCTTCAGCCTACTTAATGTAAAGATGACAAGGATGAATATCTTTATGATGATCCACTTCCATTTAATAAATAGTAAATATAGGCATTACTCAGGTTACAGATGATCTGACTTATGGCATTTCATACTTATGAATAAGCTCCCAAGATTCCCTATAAGGATAATTTATAATTGAGTAATAAAACTAACAATTCAGGAACTAGTTTCTTCCATGCATGTAAATAAACTTACATGGTTTAAACAGTTTATTGATGCAGCAGCTTTACATTAGCGGTTATACTCATGGATAGAGAAGCAGATGATAGAAACACAAGAACATGAAGAATCAGAAGATCCAAAGCCAAGAAAATTTATGACAAAATAATTAGCTGAAGACTTTCTCCTCACTGAAGCAGGATTGGCTAAGCTTGAGGAGCAAGATCCTAATGTTGAGTGATTTACAAAGGTTTGCCATGCAATTAGTGAGAATGCTAGCTGCTACAAGGCCATTTATGAAGAAAAAAATAAAATGACTATGCAAACAACCCTAGACACATTTGATTGAGTTTAAGCCCATTATCCAAAGCGAAGTGACACAAGATCAGAAAAATGGGCTCCATATGTACTCACCGTCACATTGGTACTGACTGATCTTCAATATGGTGCTCAAAGGGTGGTGGTGTTCACCAGAGATTCAGGGGTTGGGGGACAGACCCAGATCTGAGAGATGCCGCCAACAGTGTGAAGGGGAAAGGCATACCTCTAACCTTTGCTAAGTAAAGGCAAAATTATAAAATCTAACCAAAATGTTATAAAAAATTTATCAAGTGTCGGGAAGATGGGGGGAGGGGATGGGTTTATATATATATATATATGTTATAAGTGCAATGTGCATTGTCGGGGTCATGGACATGCTTGAAGCTCTGACTCGAGGGGGGAGGGAAGGCAATAGCAGTGTATGTAACCTTAACATTTGTACCCCCTTATTATGCTGAAATAAATTTAAATAAAGAAAAAAAAGAAAAATCTGAAAAAAAAAAAAAAAAGAAATTGACTTGAGTGGTAAGCTCCCGTCCTTCAGCAAAAGAATCAAATCCTCATTCTCTAGCACCTGCTACATCCTCTCCAGCACCATCTCCATTATCACCTTCCGATTAATGTTAGCTTGCCTTCTTGCCTCAAAAATGCTCCTTCCAGTAAGTAAGACATTGATGCAACACGAGGTGAGTGTTAACATTTAATACTCTTTTTTGAAATTTCTCCTATGTCCTATCAAAACTTTTTGTATGAATTTGTTTTTAGGGTCTATTTGTTTGAATTAAATAAAGATCACAATAGTTTCTGAAACTTATTATTATAGTACAGGGGCGTTATTATTATTATAGCATTACACTGTATTATTACTACAAATGAGCCATTATAGTATTTTTGTTACTATTGTCATTATTACCATATTTGTGTTTTCATCAGGATCTGAGTTACATACAAATCTGACATAAAGACATTCTCAGGAATGTATTATTGTCCATATTGACCCAGGGATCACCTGTATATTTTCTTACCTTATTGTAAGAATATATTAATAGTATATAACTCATACAACTTACAAAATATGTGATAATTGTGTTATTGTTAAGCCTTCTGGTCAACAGTAGGCTATTTAGTAAAGTTTTGTGGGAGTTGGAGTTTATACACAGATTTTCAACTGAGCAGGTGATTTGCATCCCTAACCTCTTTGTTTTTCAAGGGTCAAGTGTAGTTTGAAATCAGGAAGTGTGATGCCTCCAACTTGGTTTTTCTTGCCTAAGATAGTGTTGGCTATTCAGGGTGTGTGTGTTTGTGTGCGTGTGTATGTTCCATGCAAATTTTAGGATTGATTTTTCATTTCTTTGAAAAATGACATTGGAATTTCGATAGACATTGCATTGAATCTGTGTGTCATTTTTGGTAGCATGGACATTTTAACAGTATTAATTTTTCCAATTCATGAACACAGAATATCTTTCCATTTATTTCTGTCTTCCTGGATTTCTTTCATCAATGTTTTATACTTTTCATTGCACAGATCTTTCATTTCCTTGGATAAATTTATTCCTAAATATTTTATTGTTTTTGATATGTCATAAATGAGATTACTTTTTAATTTTTATTCGCATACATCACTATTGGTGAAACAAAATGCAACTGATTTTTGTATGTTGATTTTGTGACCTTCAACTTTACTGAATTCATTTACTAGTTATAACAGTATTTTTGTGGAGTGTTTGGGGTTTTCTACATATAAGATTTAGTCACCTGAAAACAGGAATAATTTTACTTCTGCCTCTTTTATATGAATGGCTTTTATGTGTGTGTGTGTGTGTGTGTGTGTGTGTGTGTGTGTGTGTCTGATTGCTCTTTCCAGTACTCCCAATATCATGTTAAATAATTAGGTAATTAAATATGAAATGTCAGATTTAAAATCAAAAGTTCAGTTTACTATATCTCAAACAAGAAGCAGTGCAACTAGTCAAAATACTGCCTAAACTGTTGACATGGTTTTGCCATCTTAACAGTAGCTTATTTATGTCAGCAGTGAAGAAGCCTAGAGAGCCGGTGGTGATGAAATCATGAAAGGTGTTTTCTACAACTTGTTGAGAATTGAATATTTCTCCTTGCAAGAAGTGGTCCAAAGTCTGGAAAAAGTGGTAGTCAGTTGGTGCAAAGTCTGGTGACTATGGTGGATAACAGAGAGTTTCCAAGTCCAGCTTCTATAATTTGAGCAGCATTGTTTTTTGCAACATGTAATCTTGCAAGAGGATTGACCTGTCCCTGTTGAACAATTTCAGCTGCTTAATCACAAGCATCCTCATCATTTCATCCAATTGATGGCAGTAGACATTTGCTGTAAGAGATTGATCAGATTTCATGAAGCTGTAGTGGATAATACCAGCACTGGACTACCAAACAGATACCATTGACTTTTTTGATGAATATTCAGTTTTGGACTCTGTTTTGGCACTTCATGTTTATGTATCCATTGAGCTGAACACTTGGAAGTGTCAAAAAGAATCCATTTTTCATCACATGTAACAATACAGTGTAGAGATGGTTTGCCTTTATGTTGTGACAGCAAAGAAAGGCAAGCTTCGAGACGATTTCTCTTCTAATGCTCATTTAATTCATGCAGTACCCATTTATCCAGCTTCTTTATCTTGCTGATTTGTTTCAAATGGTCCAATATAGTTGGAATAGTAACATCAAACCTTGTTGATAATTCATGCCTAGGTTGAGATGCATTCACTTCCACTACAGCTTTCAGCTTATCATTATCCACCTTGGTCCCAGGTCACCCACGTGGCTCATTTTCAAGATTAAAGTCACCAGAATGGAACTTCTCAAACCATCAATGTACTGTTGTTTATTAGCTACATCCTTCCCAAACACTTTGTTGATGTTTCATGCTGTCTCCACTACATTTGTTCCACGACAGAACTCGTATTCAAAAGTAATATTGAGTTTTTTTACTTATCCATAGTTTCACAAAAGTTGCTTTAAAAAAATGTGAAAGATAATCAAAAGCCAAACAGTGTGTTTAAAAGAATGAGGGTGTACTTTCACAATAAAAAAAAAAAGTGTCAAAGTGAAATGTCAGAGATATCAACTGTCAAACTTAGTACTTAAGGCAATCAGACATTCCATACTCAATAACCTAACAGAAGTGTCAAGAATTGGGATTTTTGGCTATTGTCAGATTTTATAGAAAATGCTTTGAAGTTTTTTTCTTATTGACTATAATGTTAGTGGTGGGCTTTTCATAAATGACCATTATTATGTTGAGAACATTTTCTTCTATACCTAGTTTGTTGAGAGTTTTTATCATGAAAGACTGCTGAATTTTGTCAAATGCTTTTTCTGCATCTATTAAGATGATTATGTGTTTTTTATCTTTAATTCTGTTAATGAGTATATCATATTGATTGTTTTGTGTATTTTAAACCAATCTTTCATTGCTGGGAATAAACACTTGGTTATGGTGTATAATCTTGTAGATGGGTTGTTGAATTTGCTTTGCTAGTATTTTATTAAATATTTTTGCATCTCTGTTCATAAGAGATCTTAGCCTTTAATTTCCTTTCTTGTGTTTTTGTCTGGCTTTGCTATCAGAGTGATGTGTCTTCATACAATCAGTTTGGAAGTGTTCTCTGCTTCTATTTTTTGGAAGAGTTTAAGAAGGATTAGTATTAATTATTATTTGAACGTTTAGTAGAATTCAGCCATGTAGTTATCCAGTCTTGGGATTTTTTGTTGGAAATTTTTTACTACTAGAGATTACTACTTTAATCTCTATATTATTATGTCTCTGTTCAGGCTTTCTATTTCTTCTTGATTCAGTCTTGGTCAGTTTTGTGTTTCTAGGAATTTATGAATTTTCTCTAGATCATCCAATTCATTGCCATAGTAGTCCCTTATGATCCTTTCTAGTTCCCAGGCATCTGTTGTAATGTCTCCTTTATCATTTCTGGTTTAATTTATTTGAGTCTTCACTTTCTTCCCCAGTTAGTCAAACTAAAGTTTTGTCAATTTCATTTTTTCAGAATGCCAAATCAGTTTTACTGATAATTGTAAAGTTTTTAATTCTCTATTTTGCTTAACTTCTCTGATCTTTGTTGTTTCCTTCCTTCTGTTAATTTTGGGCTTAATTATTTCCTGGTTCATTGAGGTATAAAATTAAGTTATTTGAGTTTTCTCAAATGTTTAGGTTACATATATTGCCTTTTCCCCACCCAAGTCAAAGCTTCAAGCATGTCCATCCCCCAGACGGTGTGCACTGCACCCATTAGGTGTGAATATACCCATCCTCTACTCCCCCTCCCACCTGCCCAACCTCCTATGAATGTTACTACTATATGTGCACATAAGTATTAATCAGATAATATCAATTTGAGGGTGAGTACATGTGGTGCTTGTTTTTCCACTCTTGAGATACTTCACTTAGTAGAATGGGCTCCAGCTCTATCCAGGATAATACAAGAGGTGCTAGATCACCATTGTTTTTTGTGGCTGAGTAGAACTCCATGGTATACATATACCACATTTCATTAATCCACTAATGTACTGCAAAATTTCCTCTTATTGTGTTTGCAATATACAATTAGTTTTGGTATGTTGTGGGTTTTTTTTTTTCATTTTTGTTTACTTGATATATTTTTAAAATTCTCTTTTGATTTTCTTTTTGACTCAGTGGTTGTTCAAGAGCATATTATTTAGTTTGCACATATTTTCTTGGTGCTATTGATTTATATTTCATTCCATTGTGGTGGTAAAAGCTATTATGATTTTATTTTCTTAATTTGTTAAGCCTTGTTTTGTGACTTAACATATGATCTATCCTTGAGAATGGTCCTTGTATACTTGAGAAGAATGCATATTCTTCTACTGTTATGTAAAAAGTTTTGTATATGTCTGTTATATCCATGTGCTCTACAGTGTTATCCAAATCTGCTGGGTTTTTTTAATTGATTTTCTGTCTGGATGCTCTATTATTGAAAGTTGGGTAAAACTGTATTTTTTGACATTCATTTTATTTTTCTTTATCTCAACGTAAATTAAATATACTTTATAGATAAATTCTGTTATGTGATTTTTTTCTAAATTATATTTTTCAGAAGAATTTTGAATACTTAATAGGCACTTAATAAATACCTGTGATATCTCCAGAAACATCTCTCAAGCCAAGAACTTTAAAACTAATGAATCTACTTCCAATTTTTTATCATTAACATATGCTCATTCCTAATCTATTCCTTAAGAATCTCTGTGTATGTGAGTACATGTATGTTTGTGTGTGTGTGTGTGTTTATATGTTGTAGGAAAAATATTTATATTGACAGGAAAAAGGTTTATTATTCAATTTTTAAGAGTTATACAAGAGTATACAAAAGTAAACTCTTCCATATTTATTTTACATGGTTCACTGTTATCTCTCTAATTAGACTAGACACCACTTCTAAACAAATACGATTTTGTTATTGCTGTCTAAACTGTGTACTTCAGAATAATGTTAAACTGATAATAATCAACTATACCTGTAATTTGTGACAAAAATCACATTGAATCTAGATGGTTAATAAATACGGCAAAATTATTTCTTATATCTTATTATTAATACTTGCTAATATCTAACAATTTTATAGGAAGAAAAAAGGTTTATGTGTTTGTATGTGTGTGTACATGTGTCTGTTTGGGCTTAAGGTGCATATTCAAGAAGTAAGAAATGGAGGGCACAAAGGAAGAAGATGATTAAACATCAAGTTCTTATGTTAAACTTTATACTAAATAGGTATGAGTAGTGATATCCAAAGGTAGATGATTAGTAGTATTTCAGGTGCTAAGCGGTGCCTACTTCACGGTTGGTATTCAAAACATATTTTAAAATAAGTAAATGTAATGCGTATTTTCCAAAAATCCAAAATGATAGTCCTCTCATATTGTTTTTTACAAATATTCTTGTATTGTTGTGAAAAAACAGAGGAAAGAATTAATTTAAGGAAAAGATAGTGTTGTTATAGGAATAAGCGGATCTTTTATTACGAAGATAATTAGGCCGCAGAATTGGTTTTCTCCATAACTTATCATTCTTCCTATGGCAATGAATTATCTGTTCTTATGCTTTTATGTAAAATATCTGAGAATCTAGCAATTAGTTCATATTTTTGTTATATTTCTCTATGAATATTTTAGCATATTGAGAAAAGAAGGAAGAAGCAAATATATTTGTTAGTCAAATGTAAATCAAGCTGCCTTATGAGGTCATTAGCACCTCCAAATGATCTAATAGTCCCAAATAAATACAGCTTTTGCTCTGATTATGTAGGTAAGCAGACATCGAATAATGTGTTTTCTCATTGTTCAGAGGATATTATATCTTCAAATTATATTATTGCTTACCTGTTGAATAATCATTGCTAGTCCCACTTAAAGAAATAAGGTAAAATCTTATTTTATTTAGAAAGATCATTTTTTTCTTGGAAAGAGAGTAGTGTTGTCAAGGCTTTGAGTGAAAACTATTGAATGAGGCATTTCATATGCAAACCTCTCAGAATTTAATATTTATATTGACAGTATACAGAATCACAGAATATTAAAAGTGGAGGTGCACTAGAATTATTCTAAACTCTTTAAATGATTTAAAAGGTTTTCTATAAAGCACGATTGAATAACATATCCAAGGTTCTCTATTTCCTGGGAAGCTTCTCTAATATCTATGAGGCTTTTCACGAAATAACATTTACTTCTCACAACAGAAAATTGCTTATATAGAAACCTTAGAGAAAATAGCAGAATAATGAATATTGCCTGCTGAAAGTGGTCTATGAACTATGGGAATCTTATTGAAAATAAACAGAAATTTAGAATTACCCATACCCCACAGGTTCCATAAATTGTACTAACTCACAAACCCAGGAGAACCATAGTGAATACAACTCAGGTTGCCCTGTAATCATGATCACACTCTATCAATGTTAATTCCCTGATGTTGAAGTACACTACAGTTATATATAATATTACCATTAGGAAAATCAAAATGAAGGGTATGCAGGACATCTCTATACTATTGTTGCAACTTCCTGTGAATATATAACTACTATAAAATAAAAATAGCTTTTCTAAAACTGCAAAACAAAAATAGCAAAAACAAAGCTATTTCATTAATTAGTAGGAAGAGTTTTATCACCATGAAATACAAACAAGGTTGAAAGTAATTAATGATATTTGTAATATTTCCTTGGAACATTTCCCCTTCTAACTCCAAATTCTAGTTTATCTAGAGCATCATCTACAAGTGGGCAGACCTATGAATGTTAGTACTCAGGATTAGATATGTAGGATTAGCATACGAATGCAATTTGAAAATTAGAAAATGTTTTCCAAATAGTATTAATTGTATTATTAATGGCATTAATAGGCAGACAGACCTGAAATTTAAGTAGGAGTTTGTTACCTAGATTGGAGTAGAAGGGGATGACAGACAGGGGAAGCAGCCCCATAATAGTACAGAGGCATAAGAGACTTGGGGATACACTGTAAATCACAAATTGTTCTGCACTGTGTATGTCAGAGTGGTCACAGACTAAACTGAGAAAGGAGAAAGAAGTGGCTATGGAAAGTGATAGATCCATCAACAAAAGCTGTCAGTATTTTAAGATAGTCTCAATCTATTGAAGATTTAACATAGTCTCTTAACCCACTTAACAGTTCACATGTCAGTTCTGACACTCTCATGAACTGGTGGAAGAAATGTAAATTGGTAAAGTTTTTTTCAAACTTATCTAAAAAAACAGAAAAAGTATATGTATCCAGATGTGAAATGTAGTGTTACTTATAATAACAAGGAAAAACGAAAACAAATGTCAAAAATAGGGTTATGTTTTAATTCCAATCCTGAACTTCTCAACCATCATAACTATAAGGCAGGCGGAACGCGGTGGCTCACTCCTATAATCCTAGCACTCTGGAAGGCCAAGGCGGGAGGATCACTGGAGGTTGGGGTTCGAGACCAGCCTGAGCAAGAGGGAGACCCTGTCTCTACTAAAGATAGAAATAAATTAGCTGGACAACTAAAAATGTCTAGAAAAAAAATTAGCCAGGCATGGTGGCGCATGCCTGTAGTCCCAGCTACTCGCCAGGCTGAGGCAGAAGGATTGCTTGAGGCCAGGAGTTTGAGGTTGCTGTGAGTTAGGCTGACGCCATGACACTCTAGCCTAGGCAACAGAGTGAGACCCTGTCTCAAAACACAAAACAAACAAAACAAAACAAAACAGAAGCATAAGACAAATAAACTTTTTCTCTTCATAAATTACCTGCCCTCAGGTATTCCTTTACAGAACATGGCATGAACTGAAACATCTGTCCACTTCAATTAAATAAGCAAAATCTAAACTTATAGAGCTTGGAGGTCCTAAACTTGTTAGGAAACTATTTTTATGTTTGTTTTGTTTTGTTTTTTTAATTTTATATTGGAGTATTTCAAGCCTATTTCTACTGTGATTACATAATACCTATTTTCCACCAATCAAATCATCTATTATACTTAATATGATGTATTTTAATTATTGCTCAGAAATAAGCTGTAGCATTCCAACACTTTAAAAAAATGCTGAGATTTGAGAGATTAATTCACTTGGCCCAGGGTTCTCATCAGGAAAAAACACTTCTGCGAAAAATTGTAGATTCTATGACTCGTGGAATAGCTACTGGTGATAAGAAGGATACATATATAGCAAGAGATGTGACTGCAATCTGGGGCTAAAACAGCAGATTGTGCACTTTAACTTAAGCAAGGCTTATGGAAGAGCATCCAAAGAAATCTGGTTTTATTAGCTTTCCTAGGATTTACTCATTTTAAGTGGTCACTATGACATTGACAAATTCACTGAGTGGCAATGTTTTTTTTATTATTATTAAGAGCTTACCATTAATTTAGTAATATGATTAACTACACTGAAGAATACTTTTGAAGTATAGACAATGGTTCATATTCTTTTTTTTAATTTCAGCATATTATAGGGAAATTTTAAGATTATGTATAAATTTTAAAATTATGTATAATGACCTTGCCCCCCCTCAAGTCTGAGCTTCAAGCGTGACCATCACCCAGATGGTACACATTTCACTCATTATGTATGTATATACCCATCCTCTCCTCCCCCCTCCCACCTGCCCAATACCCAATAGATGTAATTCCTATGTGTCCACTTAGGTGATGATCAGTTAATACCAATTTGTTGGTGAGTATATGTGGTGCTTGTTTTTCCATTCTTGGGATATTTCACTTAGTAGTATGGGTTCCAGCTCTATCCAGAAAAATATAAGATGTGCTATCTCACCATTGTTTCTTATAGCTGAATAGTACATGGTATACATATACCACATTTTATAAATCCACTCATGTATTGATGGACACTTTGGTTGTTTCCACATCTTTGCAATTGTGAATTGTGCTGCTATAAACATCTGAGTACAGGTGTCTTATTACTCTTCTAGACATTGGCCTAGGCAAAGAATTTATGAAGAAGACCCCAAAGCAAATCATAGCAGCAACACAAATAAATAAATGGGACCTGATCAAACTAAAAAGCTTCTGCACAGCCAAAGAAACTGTCAAGAGAGCCAATAGACAACCTACAGAATGGGAGAAAATTTTTGCATCCTACACATCTGATAAAATTTCTATCAAGAAACCGAACTATAATCTCGGTTTGGCTAATGAACATGAAACGGAAATCAAGAGAGCTAATTTATCAAACTAAATGAATTATTTTTTAAATAAACCTTGGTACTTTATGCACACATTCCACTATAGAAGAAAACTAATAAGACAGAGATGTTCTTATTTATAGGTATTGAAATTATTTTTATAGGTTGTACTAAATTTAAAGACCCATACTTTTTCATAAATAAGCACTTCATCTTTGGTATTATTTCTTCATGTCTAAATATTTGCACAATTTTGACATGTAAGTGAAAGTTACTTTCAAAGCTAAATTCCTCTTTATTGAAGACACCAAGGTTGTTAGATATGAAGAAGTATAAGAAAGGCTATCACAAAATTTCACAGGAGATTGAACAAAGAAAACACTATACCCAAGGATAAACTGGGTAGTTCATTTAGGTAATCTTTGCTCTTCCAGTCTTAGGAGTTTTAAAAGTAAATATTGATATATATGCTGATGAATATAAACACTCTAATTGCTAAACAGATACCAAACAGTATTTTTCTTTTTCATTTTTCTCTGAATTCTGAATATCTTTGTAGCCCCTGAAGAATCTGGAACTCAAAATCCTGGTACATTTGTTATCAAATGTTTAACATTGTAATTCTGAAATATTATTTTTAATTTAAAAAATAAATGAAAAATGCAAGTCTCTGGGGAAAAACACATTTGAAGAAATTAAATTTTTTATAAAAATATAACAGATGTTTAAATATCAGAATAGATAAAAGCTACATTTTATGTAATATGTGCTTCAGGATACATGATAGTTTATACTGAAAGAAAGCAAGAAGGGATACTACATATATCAATAATATCAATAAGATTTCATTCTATTGTCTAAATATCTTGATAATAAAGAATACATAAATATAGATATATATTATGTGCTTTGATGCATTTAAAGAGTAATAGATTACTTCTGACATTGAAGTTTTTAGTTTTATATTAAATGTTATAAACATAAAAGGGAATTAGATTTATCTGTGCATATTTTTGTCCACTTTAAGATATACATCTTCTTCTTATACTTACTTGTTTTATGTTGATGAGATTTAGAAGCCAAGTGTCTTACCTCCCAATCAAAATTTTGATGATATCAACTTAAGAGTAGTAAATGCCTTCCATGTTGGTGATGATTTCCAAATATGGAGATTGATTTTTTATTGCATTGAAGCAATATTTTATTCTAATTATGTTTTTAATATCTAAGTTTGGATGCTAGGCACTAAGATTTATTTTTCAAATGAAGAAAAGAATGTGAACAAGTAAGACATTCATGTCAATGTTGAAATAATAAGAACTTGGCAAGGTGGCTTATTATGATAAATATTAAGACATTGTACAGATTGGGATATCACATATTATTTTTCATTTATCCCACCATTTATTGTAGTGAGCATTTAAAGTAATCCTGTTCTCAAAGGAAATACTCAATTGTCTTCCCTATCCTGTTTCTGCAAATTATAATGATAAAAAACATAAAGCAAGGATACTCCTAACAGTACTGGGATTTAGAAAGAAAAATAAGTAGTCATATGACTGTAATTTCCTAAAGTGACCTTCCTTGAATTACCTCAAATTTCAATGAAATCCATGAATAGACTTATTCTGTCATGTGAACATTGAAAAAATAAACATTAGTTAACATTTTTGCGTTTAGGTTAGTATGTCCTTTTAAAAGATAAAATAACCCAGTGTTTCCTGGGGTTGGGCTGGTTAAGCCTCCTTATCAAAAACAGTTTCTTAACTTGCTGTTTTCCTTCCTCCTCCCACTCACTCTTCAAATGAAGATGTATTTAGAGAATAAAGGATATGAAAACCCAATCTGAGTTTAGAAAATGAGGTAATTGTCACCAAGGGTGAGCACATTATTTGTCCTTTCAGTTTTCTCTATGCCTTCCAAGAGATGTTCCCATTTTATATACTAACGTGAACTGTCACCCTTAGGAGAATAAAGTATTAGTCAATATATACAGTGCTTATCAGATAATCTAAGACAGAAAATGTTACTGAATTATTACAAATACAAAGAATCAGCTGAATTGGAGAAAATCATCAAGAAAAGAGGTTTTTGGTTACACTTTAAAAGGAGTAAGGGATCAAATTAACAACAGCAACTAAAATTAAAATTATAGTGGTATCTTCAGAGCATCAGAAATGCAAAATATTTGATATTGTGAATCCTAATTATTTAAATAAGGGGTTGTCAAAACATTTGCTGGGAAGAGCTAAATATCAAATATTTTAGGCTTTGTTGGCCATATGGTCTCTGTTACAATTATCCAATTAAGTTATTGATTCTTTAACCCCCACAGCTGATCCCTGTCTGGAACTTCAAATACACATATATCAGATCACTTAATATTGCCCTACAGGTCACTAAGACTGCACATTCATTCAGACTTTGTTTTCTATGCTTTATTTTAGATAATTTTTATTACAATGTCTTCAAGCTTTCTGATGTTTTTTCATTTTTTTCCCCCACAGTATCTAATATCCTGGTAATTACATAAAGTAAAATTTTCATTTCAGACGTCCATTTTTTCTGTAAAATTTCTATTTAGTTATTGTTATAAAGCTTCCATTTCTCTCCTTATTATGAACATCTTAAAAACATTAAGCTTAGTTATAATTGTTGTTTTTAAGTTTCTGATTGGTTAATTCCTCCATTTCTGGGCATGTTACTCTTTTTTTTTTTTTTTTTCAAGACAGAGTCTCACTCTGCTGCCCAGGCTAGAGTGTGGTGGCATCAGCCTAATTCACAGCAACCTCAAACTCCTGGGCTCAAGCAATCCTCCTGCGTCAGCCTCTGGAATAGCTGGGACTATAGGCATGCACCACCATGCCCGGCTAATATTTTCTATATATTTTTAGTTGTCCGGCTAATTTTTTTCTATTTTTGGTAGAGACAGGGTTTCACCCTTGCTCAGGCTGGTCTTGAACTCCTTAGAACAAAGGAGCTGCCCACCTTAGCCTCCCAGAATGGTAGGATTATAGGTGTGAGCCACTGCGCCTGGTCTGGGCCTGTTTCTACTGATAAATTTTTCTTCTAACTTTGGGTCACATTTCTCTCTTTTTTATGTTTAGTAATTTTTGATTAGATACTGAAAATTCTACTTCTATATTGTAGAGTATTTAGGTTTTATTTCCTTCCTTACATGAGTGTTTATCTTCATTTTAGTAGGCATTTCAGTGTTGCGTGTTTTACTTGGAGGTTTTTGAGGCAAATTTTTTATCTTTGCTTTGGCACATCTTAACCATCCTTTTCTTTAGGGCGTGATTGGAGCCCTAAGAAGTCCTTCTGTGATCTCCACGGAAGGCTTTAGTTATCAGTGATGATTCTCCACTCTGACTGACCTGAATTCAAATGTCTGTATGACATTCGTGTATCTCTAATTAGCAAAAATAATTAGAGTTTTGTGTTTGGGTTTTTTTCATCTTAATTTTGGATAGCCAACACTTTGCCATAATTGATTTCTATGACCACACTGAGAGGTAAGTTTTATATAAGTTTTATATTATTCTTGCCAGCCCATTTTGGTCACAAACCAATATACATCAAAGAGTAGAGTGCAAATAGCTTCCATCATTGGAATATTAATTATAACTCAGTTTTGCCTTTGAATGTGGGTATCTGCTTATTCCCTTTTTCTTCCTCCTTGAAATAATTACTCAATGATGAGACTGTGCCATGTTTCCTCTGGATTTGCTTTTTGGTGGCCTCCTGATAGATTATGACAAATTAGAACTCATCAGAGTTGGTCTTTCTGTGTTGCACCAGTCAGTATACATCTCTAAAGTGGTTTATGTTGCCATAGAACCCATGTTTTTCTGTTGTCCCTTGTATCCTACACATGCTACCATCAGTGATCCAACTCCAAATCAGGTTTTTTTCCTGGCTTATTCTAACTGGTAGTTGTCCATGTCCTTGTGTTAAGTCATTTGATTTGATCATCATCATACTAAAGAGCTCATTTTAGGGTTTAGAGAAAAAATTGTGCTATTGTCTTCTCTTGTGTTATCAATACACAAATGTATTAAATAATATTATTAAGGACTGGAGGGCATCCAGGTAGCAATTGGTGTATTTGCCTATGAATAATTTATAGTAAAAAGCCAGAATTTTATAAAACTACAGCATTTTTGTTATTGAATTTTAGTAACAAAATACATAAAATAGAACCTGAAAATAATAGCTTAGATTTCAGTATGATTGAGTCATTATAAATCTAAGATCTAAACTATTCTAGGCCAAAGCATTAAAATAAAACAATTTATCAATATATTTTCCTCTTCTCTTCTAGTAGTAGGGCTGTCAGATTTAGCAGATAAAAATGAAGGATGTCCAGTTAAATTTGCATTTAGCAATAAATCATTTTTTGTGTAAGCATGCCCCATGAAGTCTTGGGAATACGCTTCTACTAAAAATATATTCACTATTTATCTGAAATTGAATAAAAATTCAATTTTAACTGGAATGTTACTAGTTAAACTAAACAAAAATAAGCACATTTGCTAAATTTTTTTCTGCATAGTTTGAAAAATTATTATTACAGTATGAAAATCTACTTCTATTTTCTATTTCTCCATTACTCAAAAACAAACAAATGAAAAAACTTTTCCATTGTCAAGACTGTGGATGTTCCCAGGGATGCCATTTGTGTATGTCTAAAACTGAATTCCTTTCTTATCTTCAAGACCCTTTCCTTCCAAGGATCATGATTTTGGTGAATTCTAGGCAGTAACTAAGACTAGCAACATAGGAGATGTCCTCTTAAGAGATTGCTTCTATTCATCAAATGTACAATATTTACCCTCTCATCATAAATGTTGCTGCCTCTGCCATGAATGCTATCATAATTTACCTCCACATCAAAAATGGATCCTTTGTCACTTGAGTCCTTACCTCTTCTTGGCCATTTTGCTATCCTACTTCTCATCTTTTCAGGGTTGTAATATATTAATATCACATATTTTCTCCTCAGATCAATTCATACTCACGTATTTGTTAATCCTCATTCTCTTCTTTTCCATTCTCTTCTCTCCCTGAAATTAGACTCAAAAACAAAATTGAAAATGGCTTTAAAGCTATTAGGTGGAGCAGAAGTCTGCATTCCATACCTGTGGTGGGAAAGACATGGTAGCCAAATGTAGAATACTGGAGGCCAGGAAGAATAAGAAGGTGATTCACAAGGGGGTAGGCCAGCATGGGGAGTAAGTATCTGAGTGGGGAGAGGCAGGAGTAATGTGGGGGTCCAGCAGACATGGAGTGATAGAGCACAATTCCACATGACAGGGTGACCTGCCACAGGAATCAGCACCGGGACAGCATCAGGGAGGCATATACTTAAGAGGAGGAGGAGAATTAGGTGTAGGATGAGGAGGCCCAATCCTCAAATCTACAGAGGAGAGAGCCAGCATGGGGTCTCAGAGACTGAGCAGGAGGAGTAAAGCATCCACATGGAGAGGCAGCCTGGACCAAGCATCAGAGTCTATGTGAGGTGAGGATGGTGCCCACACTGTGGAGGCAGCGTGGCATAGGTATCAAAGCCTGAGTGTGGAGGAGGAGGGTTTCTGTGTCAGGGACAGGGCAGTGGCAATCTCAAAATTTGGTTATGTACAGGCAGTCTTGGCAGATAAAAGATAGAACAACCAGCTAAGTTTGGTGTATAACACCAAGAATGAACTCTAACATAAACTCTGGACTTTGGGTGATAATGATGTGCCAATGTAGGTTCAACAAATTGTAACATATGTATCACTCTTGTGGGGGATACTGATGATGAGGGAGGCTATGCATGCATGGGGCAGGGAGGATATGGGAAATCTCTGTGCCATCTGCTCAATTTTTCTGTGACCCTGAAACTTCTCTAAAAAATAAAATCTATTAAAGTTTTCAGATAAAACTTTATCTGAATAAATTATTTTTATTATTATTATTTCAGATGAAAATTAATGAATCTCACAGACCTATGTACAGAAAAATGGCTCCAGTAAGTAAATACATTAATGATGATGAGAGTAATGAAAGTTGGGGTTTTAAAAGGTGCAGAAAAAAATCTACAAATTTACAGAAATTTGCAAACATGGAAAGAGAGAAAACTACAATGATACCATACCAGTGTTTTAAATATTGTGTGTAACCCACAGTTTTTCAACATATACATAGATGTACGTATATACACATACACACATTGGCATGTGCATACACATGTTTCCTGGCTCTATTTATTAAGATCTTGGAACAGTGGCACCCCAAGAGCAATGTGTGAAACTACCTCTTGATCTTGATTGCCAAATACTATCCTACATTAAAAGGATTCAGAACTTTTTGTAATTAGAGCTAATTCCATTTCTGGGATAAACAAAGCATAAGATAAACCTGACATATTTTGTTTGCCAGAAATGAGAAAGTGTTCCAAAAATGATAGGGATATGGCAAAAAGACATAGAACCACTTTAAAGGAGCTATAATTGGACAAATATGGGAACATTTCATTATCATAATAACAATATTAACAGATTGTCATTCTTTGTATAACATAGGAAACCATAAGTCCATGTAGGTATACATTAATAAAGACTAAATTGAAAGTTTGATAAAGGATGAGTATTTACAAAATATCAAAGTCCCTCCTCAAAGAATTATTTATTAATTGCAAATAAAAAAATTTAAAATTTACATCAGAGAAACCTTGCAAACACAACTCAAGGGAGTGAAAAAAGTGCACATCCTAGTAACAGGATAAATCAAAGTTTAGAAACCAATGAATGGAACACGGATTTACTTCTTTGATATTCCCACTAAAGACTTATAACCTTAAACTAATGGTGATGAAACAGCACACAAATCCAAATTGAGGGGAAATGTCTATAATAACTCTGCTATATATTTTAAAGTGTCATGGTGATAAAAGTTTTAAAAAGGGTATGTGTGATTCTGAATTTGATCCATTAGCTATCAGGGACATTATTTTAACATTAGGCAAAATCCAATGTTGCATAACGATTAGAAGATACTAATGTATCGATGATGATCCCCTGAATCTAAAGGTTATATTGAAGTTCTGTAGATAATATCCTTTATATAGAAAATATATATCTTCATCTTAGAGGATGATGAATCCTCAGATTATCACTTCTAAAAATTCAGAAAAAGAATTCTTTGTACTTTACTTGCAACCTTTCCATAGGTTTGATTTTGGATCTTTTTTTTTTTTAATCTGCAAGGGAAATATCAAACATTTTTTTTTGAAGAATTTTTAAAATCCTAAATTTGGCATGATATAAAATGCCAAACATGACCTGACTCCTGACAAGACTTCTGTTTAAACAAGAAAATATCCTTGTTTAACAAATAAAGTGATGGCACTTATTGACACAGGAGCCTCATATTTTTTAATTTTTCTACAATTATTTGTTGATATGAAACAGTTTATATCCTGTGTTTCTCAAATATCTGTCCTGAGAATAAAGGAAACCCACTGATCCAGAGAGAGATAAAAACAAACTGCCTTTTTAATCTTGATAAAAAGCACTCTCTTGTTCTCTTATTTGGTTGCTAACATAGTCTTCCATAATGACAATGCTGAACGTTTTTTGTTGTTGTTGTCTATTAATGCTATAATAAATAACTTATGTAGACGTGCACCTTTCTGTCTGTCATTCAGAGAATGTTGTTTGTTAACTGTACCAAGCTTTACGTTAATGATCCAAAGCTTAAAGAATTCTGTTTATAATCATCAATTCATTCACCCCTACATCCATGATATTCAAATTTAACCAGAAGAAATCAAAGCTTCGGCTACACAAACACAACACAAGTTGTGGTAGGACAATAGAGAAACATATGGGTGGTTCATGAAGCTTCCAGTAGCCACAGTATTTGGATGATCTGGCATAAATCCCAAGCCCTCGCATTGTACACATTGTGCTAACATTTCCATGTGGTGTGATTCTTAGTAGTTATTTAAATCAGATGTAAATAACTTTTACTGTCAAATAAGGTTAAGTAACCTTAAATCAGGTTAAATAACCTTTACTGTTAACCAATCAGAAAGAAAATGAGGGGGTTACAAGAAATTTGTGGACAAGAGCTAGAATACAGAAGGACAGCTAGGAGTTGAACTGCAATTCTTGAAACACTTTTTTTTGGAGGAGATAGTGTGTATAACTGAACCATTTGGGTTTCAAATGACTAGATACCTTGTTTCTCTAAATAAATATACAATACAATTTCCTCCATCCTTTCCATCTCTCCCTTTCCTACTCCTCCTTTCTCTGTTTCCAGCTTGTTTCTGTTTTCTCTCTTTTATCTATATCGGCATCTATCTATGTAAATATATATATAAAATATATGTTCCCCCTCCCTGACTCGATTTCTCCCTCCCTGCCTTCCCTGTTTTCTCTTTCCTTCTCTTTTTCTCTCTTCCTTTCTTTTAAAATAATGTTTAAAAATTTATGGAGGAGTTTTATGATGAACTCCATTCATTTGAGTTGAAACTTGATCTCCTAGTTTTATGCATTTTCTAGTATAATCTTATTTTTCCTATAGGAACTCTGCATTTGAGAAGATTATCTTTGCATAAGACAAATATACAAGTCTGTCTGAAGGTGATCAAATGTTGAGAAGACAATAGTGGTTTATTGTTTGTCTATGTGATTTTTTGCACTATGAGTGAAGAAAATTTGGAGGGAAATATAATGAGCCTGTGTAAGCAATAATGCCAAAAATTTTAAGTTTGTGTGTTATTTAAGCAATACTTAAATTGTACAGTACTCTACCTTGGATGTTAATATATAGTTAATGGAAATATATCAGAATGAAATATCAATTAGTTTGTTTTAAAATATTAGGGCTTAAAAATTAAAAGAATAAGTTTTTACTGGATCAAAGAATAATTTTACTATAGATTGTAAGTATCCAACTAACATAAAATAGTTAATATTTTATAAATACTTAAGTAGGCATTCAAATTAAGAGCTATAATTGGATCAATACTTCCAAGCAGGAAAATATGCATCCGCATTCTCTGTACACAATAGCCAAAAAATGTGCACAATGTCATTTACGTTATTTATAGTATTTTTTGTGTTTACAATAATGTTGTAATAATTATTTTCATATGCAATTAAACAAATTCTATTTTAAGAAATAATTTTAAAAGGTGACAGCTAGATTTCTGAAATTCTCCATACTGCAACCATCAGAGTGGATTTAACTAGATAGAGACAATTAGTTCAAATGGAAAAATGAAACTATAAAGAATTTTTTTAATTCTTTGAACTTCAAAAAAATAGATGTACCCCAGTCCGTCATTTTTATAGTAAAAAAAATAATTGCTTTTACAATTGAAACTATTTCCTAATTCTAAGCTATCCTGATATTCTCTGTTCTTTAGTATAAAGATTACCTTTGAATTCTTACTGTTCTGAGAAAACCAAAGAAGTGACCATCTGTGGAGTAAGTAATAATGTATGAATAATTGAAATGATCTTATGCTAGTTTAAGTTTAATGGCATTTGCTGTCTTCAAAATAAAGTTGTAATTCTAATTGATATATTGTTTCTTTCATATAATTATTAGAAATACTAGGATGACAGTGTTTATTATGACTGCTTCATAATTTATCTCTTTATAATATATATTTAATAGATAATTATGTAAATTATGAATGCATACAAAATTTGATCATTTCCATATAATATAAATTTAAAATGTCATGATTTTGGAAGAGAAGTTAATTTTCTTGTGCTTATATTTCCTAATTTGAATTATTTTTTATACTCTACTTAAATGATTTGACTTTTCATGTCTATAACAAAAGACCCCAAAAGAAAAATTACTTTAGCTGTATGACAAAACCACAGTAGGTACAGAGAACAGAGGAGAAGAGTTGAGAAGTAGAGGGCTTTGTAAAAAATTATTTTTTAAAATCATTTTATACCTCAGAAGCAGATCAAGGTCAAGGGGTACAAGTTGTACCCCTATCCCCTTCCCTCCTAATTTTTATAATATTTCATAAAATGTATTCACATGAAAATATTTTATATGTATAAAATAGTGTATTCACTTACCAAACTATACCAATCCATTACAATGTGGCATTCTTTGGAGGAAAAGGCCTTTAAATGTACCCTACTTAAATACATCACTTTAGAGACATTTATTTCATTATCGCATCAGAAAATGTTCAGATGAGTTTTTAAGAATATTTTTATGCCACCTGTCTGTATATTCACTGATTTCAAATTCTTCCAAACATGCACAGACCTTATGACACTGTCAAGAGCGAATCTGTCCTTTCTCTTTATATCTGCCCTCATCAGCACATAGTATATGTATCTGATACATAATTGATATATGATAACTTGGCTAATCTTTACATATGAATATCTGTGAAGCTACATATTTTTGTTACTTAAAAACAAAATAATTTAGACATAGAGATTTTAAGAATATTTTCCAGGGTCATGTGATTAGCAAGCGGTTGAGTCAGAATTTGAATTTAAGTCTCATTGATTGCAGTTGTCTCCTGCCAAAGAAAAACAGCCATGTCTCTTCTGGTTCAGAGGCCCACAGTCCTGACCTCTGTCTCTAGCCAGAGTGATTCCTAGCATGTAGCTTGCCAAGCCATCCACATGGTTTTTCCATGTCTCATCCCATGCTACTTTAGGAAACCCTGAGCTCTCCCTCAACACACACAATGGAAAGATCACTGACTGACTCCTGGCGTAAGAGCGTCCTCATTATTTTCCTCCTAGTTGCACTGCATTGCAATAGTTTTTATTTTGCTTCTATGAGTTACTCTAGCAAGCCTCTTAATTTCAAAACTCTAGAGATGATAAGATCAAATACGCATCATAAAACACTCGAGAAGAATGACAGGAATCTTAAAGACAAAGATATTCTATTGTCTATATATATATACATCTATGACACAAGGAAATCTCTAGCTTCAAAGGTGAAAAGGAAGTTAACTTTTTTCATTTTCTTTCCTTCTCATTTTTGTTGTTTTGTTTTGTGCTGTTTTTCAGTGAGATTCATTCCTCCTATCTTCACCCAAAATTAGCTTCTGTTCATAGGTAATAAGGTAGGAAGGGCTATTTATTAGGTATGCAGGTAATCAAATCCCTTGCTAGTTTAAAACTTTCTCAATTAAAACATCATAAATTAAGTGTCATAAGCACCATAAAACAATTCTTTCTCAGCCCTTTCGGCCATTTTTGTATATTTATTCTTATGTCTATTTTAATTTTATTTACTGATGCGGCTGTTTACATGCCAACGTGGTAATATGGATACTTTATTCTTGTCCCATGTAGTCTATACTCCATATTTGCTAAAAGATCAATTTTACTCTCTTCCTCTAACTGACGTTCTTTTAACCTTTGCATAATGTATTTATTTTCCCAGCCATTGAATTTCCTTAAAGGCTCTCCTTTGAACTCTCTCCAAGTACTTGAGCTCTGTCCATTTATAAAGACTAGAAAAGGACAATCACCACTTCTCTCAGGTGTTTTGAAGATGTATGAATAAAAATAAATGAAACCCTTGAAATTTCTAAGGATGTTTCTTTATAAAGCAATACTCAACACTTATTATACTAATAAGTCCCCCCAACTTATTTTAATTCCATGCATACTTTCACAGTGTTCTAGACAGTCAATAGAAATTCATCAGTGAATATGTGTTCTAGGGTGTCTGTATAACTCTCATCTCTACAAAGTTAAAGCTCCTATTTTTCCATCAGTTTTAATGGAACTCCATGTGAATTTAGAAAGCACAGGCTTCAAGCTATTTTTTAACTTGTTAAAGTCATCAGGAAAGACTATTTGACTCTTCTACATATTTGTTTTGAAAAGACCTTATGCATGTTAGTCATTTCTCTATACGATATTCTAAGAACTCAGCATAAATAACACCGATGGTAGAAAACTCAATAGATTATGGTAAGGAGTTGGGAAATACATAATACAATTGTGTTTCTAGTAAATATTCATGAATACTTTTGTAATTCCGTATCTTCTGGCAAAGTGTTTCCTTTGCACTTCATCTGCATTTGAATGTGTCATAATTTTTACTACAGTTCTCAGAAAACATTCACAGACAATAATAAAACGGTATTTTAGGAATGTTAACCCTTCAGTCTTTGCAGCACCTTTGAGCTAAAGGAGGAAGAATGCAGAGGACCCACATGGAAACCTTACTTAAGACTAGAATTTTAACATTGATTCAGAGAGCACCTATTCATTCTGTTTCCACCTTCCTAATTCTTTATTGTGAGGTGAATGGATAAATATAGGCAAGCTCTAGCAAGGTCTTAATAGCTAAGAAATTATAGAACTTTACCTAGCCTGAGGGGTAGCAATAAAAGCAGCAAAGCTGGCTCAGAGTGAAGTGAGATCAGAAATGGGGATTATGGGGACTAATGTCTTCTGAACAGCTCTTAAGTGCCAAACTGTCATTCTTAATACAACTGGAAAAACTGCTGAGGCACTGAGGGGTTAATTCAGTCCATGTGAATACTGTACGGAATTTATAGAGCTGGAATTTCAAGCCATATCTGTATTATTTCAAAGCCCATGTTATATCTTTCTACTGGTTCCTCATTGCCAGCTGGCATAATATCTGATGCCCTGGTTAGACAGACAAAAACCAAGAAGATTAAGGGAACAAAGAATGCCAATTAGAAAACAGAGAATCAGAAGGGGCCAATGAGATCAGGATTTCATTAAGCTTAAAGGGCAAAGTATTTTTTTTTTTACCTCCAACTTACGATCTTTCATGTGTTTTCTATTTATGTTTGACTAATCTTACTCTTTTTTTCCAAAATAAAAAATAATGTTTATTAATACTAAAAATAATATTAACATATTCTTATTTTCAAAATGTAAGCTAAACACAAAGATATAAATTTAAAAGTCAAAATTATCTGAAATCACAGATAACAATTGTTAATATCTCAGTATAAAATCTCCCCAAAACATGTCCATTTTTGTTTATGTATAAGTATAAATATTTACAAAAATCACATTTATAAAAAAATGTAATTCATGCTGCTTATTGACTACCTTCCTCTTTTCCCTACCAATATATCCTTGTCATCTTTCAAAGTTAAAAATATAGATTTACATCATCCTTTGGAATAGTTTCATATTACTTCATAAGAAAAGTGTATCAGTTTTATATTTTAGGTCATATAATTGTTTTTGTTTTAATTTTCTTCTGGCTATTAACTAATGGTGTTGTTACAAATATGCTGAAACATACATTTGTGCTCACTTGTACAACTATTCATTAAATATATATTTTCATGGTTGAACTGGTGGGTCAAAATTATGGATATTTTGATAACTCATTTCCCAGATAGCTCTTCCGATATGTAAAATGTGCTTCTTACCTCACGTACTTATCCACACAAGTCATTCTCTATATTTAGAATTATTACCAGATAATTAGAATTTTAAAATACAGCACTATTTTAAATTGCTTTTTGTATTTATTAATGATCAAAAATCATTAGTAATAAAAATCCTTTATTAACCTGAAAAAGTCAGATTAAAAAAGCAACCTTTTAGAACATTTTCTATTGGGTTATGCATCTCATTCCTATTGATGCATATGAAATCTTTATATAGAAAAGATATTAACGCTTTGTATGTCATCTGTATGGCGTTATTTTATCAAATTTACCATTTTATATTTTTAAAATGTTGAGGATGGTTTTGTTACATTGAAGTTTAAAATATTTTTGAAGTCTAACCTGTCAGTCTTTTCCTCTGTGGTTTCTGACTTTGATGTCTGTGTCACTTGAAAGGTGGCCTGCAGGCTTGAGGGTTGCAGGTAAGCACTGCATCTGCCTGTGATAAAGGTGAGTGACAGGATAGAGGTGAGAGTCATCCCAGTAGCTCCTGACACCCTAAAAATTATCATGGCCTGAGGTGGGATCTGTGAGGATAAGGGAGATGGAAAATAACTTTACTGTTTCAAAGACTACTACCCTGAAAAGAGCCTCTGTAATCACTACAGACTGTACTATAGACTATAGCATGTAGTCACTGCCTGGTCTCTAAAATATCCTTTGTTTTCTTTCTTAAGACTGTTTCTTTATATATATGATGTTTATGTGTGTTTGTGTATATATATATACACATATATATATTTCTATGTTTTTATATACATATATAATTTACATATATTAATAAAAGAACCTTGTAATATTTTTGATGACAGAATTATTAAGGACATTTGATAAATGCAAAGAAAGTATAAAAGTAGGAATATTTTACACAAGGTTCCAGGACAAATTATATACCTAGTCAAAACTAGATTCCACGTTTTGCCTCTGTTGTTAAACTTTTATCTAGAATGTCATGCAATTAATGTTTCACTATTGTGTTTCCTGGTAACATGATGAAAGTAGAAAGTGTGGACTATGTCCTATCTATGTCAATAATTTCACTATGGGATAATACTATAATAAAAAGTTAAATTATATGAAGAAAACAACAGTGTAGTTAATTATTTTTTAAAATTTCCTATCATTTTTGTAAGTAGGAATTAAAACTATTTTTTTAAAATAAATATTTGTGTATCTGAAATATATTTTATTTTTACATTTTATTCCAAAGTATTTAGTTTACTTCACTCATTAGTTATCTCCTTGAATGGTAACATAGAGCTGAGTTTAGATACGAAAAAAATAAAAACTAAGTTAATGCATTTCCTGTATGTGTATGTGTGGGTTTATATGTGTGGTACAATCTCTGAATATATTACCTCATTGTCGATAAACATGTTACATTTTCTAAACACTCTGGAATAAAATCATGCAGCGTACACAATAGACTTGTAAAATATGTAAGGAAGAGAGTCTATTATTTTATGGATTTTACATGTGTTAAGACTGAGGCATGGTCAGAGAATTCAAGGATTCATCTGATGTCTAATTTAAGCACTTAATTTTTAGTAAATACTTACAACAAATATTTATTGATTTCCTTCTATGTGCCTGGCAATATTCTAGTCCCCAGGAAGAGAGTAGTTAAAAAGAGGGAATCCCCTAACCTGGTGGGAATTGCAGTTCAGTGGTGATGCTGGGATGGGAAATTTTAAACAGCAACGCATTTTTTAAAATATAATATGTAGATATAGATAGACAGGTAGATAAATTGTATATGAAAAATATGATATGTGCTATTAGTAAGCAGAGCAGGGTAAGGGAGATTGGAATACGGATAGGGTGAGCTTGCAATTTCATATACAGTGTTTACAATAGATCTTATGGGGGATAATGACATTTAATGAAATATATAAAGAAAAAGAGGGCTTTCATCATGTAAATATCTGAAGGAATCCAAGTATCTGTATCCTGGCTGCTGGAATCTCGGTATACAAGCAAGATTTTGCTAGGGGTGATCATGGAATATCGAGGAGACAAGTGAGCTTGAGGTAACAGGAATTGTGGTCAGAAGGAAAAAAGGAGTCAAACTCTGTAAGGCCTTATAGATAATGGTGAGAATTTTGGCTTGTTAGGTTAAGACTTGATTTCAAGTTACTGCAACACAACTCAAAGTAGTTTACATACAAAGGAGAAAATGCTCACTTATGGACCCAGGAGGTCTAAGATTCCACCCAATCCAAGCATCCACACTTTCTTTTTCTGTGTATATGTGTCATTCTTCTGATGGCCGTCAGCCATGCCAGCTACTCAGCCCAGCCACCTCTGACACAGAAATTTCTTATTCATTAGATTGATTACATAAATTCAAGGAGAAATTTAATTGGCTTTGCTTATGTCATTTTCCTATCTGTTAAAGCCCACAGTGTTTCCAGGAAGACAAGTCTGTATCACATGACCACATCTGTGAGTTGATTGAGAGGGCAGTAAACTGGCACCCAATCAGAAGAATATAAAATGGGAGAGATGTATTACTACAAAGGAAAAGGTGTGCTTGTTAAACAAACCGAATAGTTGCTACAATCTTTAATACTTAGGATATTGAGTGAAATCTCATGTCTTCGGCTTATTTTTTTTCTTATTTTTATCTTTCTTGGGTAAATATCAAGGGGTGGGAGTGCTGGGCCATATATCATGTATATGTTTATCTTTATTTAAAAAGTAGCAAATTGCTTTCCAAAATAACTATTCTATTTTGCATTCCTACCCAAATCACATGAGAGTTCACTTGTTCCATATTCTTGCCATTGCTTGATATTTTCAGTTTTAAAAATAGCATTTTAGCCATCCTAATAGGTGTGCAGTGCTATTTCATAATTTTAATTTGCTTTATCCTAATGACTAATGATGTTATGCAGCAATTATTTTGGATACATTCTCTGGTGAAGTGTAAAATCAAATTTCTTGCCCATTTTTAAACTTTCTTATTATTGAACTAATGTTCTTTATGAATTTTTGTTAAAAGTCCCTTATCAAATATTTGTTTAGGAAAACTTCCCTCCAGTGCATGACTTGCTTTAAATTTTTGAACAACATATTTTGAAGAGATTTTTTTTATTTTTATGAAATATAATTTACTATTACTATTATTATTATTGCTTTGTGTTTTCTGCAGTTAATATAAGAAACCTTTGCTCATCCGAATATTGTAAATATGTTCTTCTGTGTCTTTTCCTTTAGGAGATTTACAGTCTTCAGTTTTATGTTTAAGTCTAGAGTGACTTTAAAATTTATTTTCTATGTGATGGAAGACATGAGTTAAGGTTCATTTTTCATATATACTTGTCTAATTGTTCAGCACTCATATTGAAAAGACTACTCTTTGTCCATTGAATTGGCTTGCCAACTTTTTCTAAAAGCAATTGACCATTTCATATAGATTTATGTCTGTACCCTCTACTCTGTTCCATTGATTTATGTGCCTAATTTTTCTCCAATACTATAAATTGATTTTCTTCTTCTCAAACTATAGGCCTTTTTATGTTATGTTTTCTTGCCATATTGTACTTTCTAAGACCTCCAGCTCAATGTTGAATGGAAGTGGTTAAAGTCTATGTCTTTGCCCTTTTGCCCAATCTTAGAATTAACACATTCAATATTTCACCATAAAGGGTGATTAGGTGTAGGTTCTTAATACAGCCTTTTTCCAGGCTGATAAACTTATTATTATTAACCAATTTGATCACAGTTGTTATCATACATAATGTTGAATCATTCCAAATATTCTTTCTGCATTATATTAGTTTCCTATTGATGGTATACTAAATAACCATAAAATTAGTGACTTAAAACAACAAAAATGTATTATCTTATAATTACATACTTTAGAGATCCAAAATCAGTTTCACTGGGCTAAATTCACGGTGGCAGCAGACCTGCATTTCTTCTGAATCTTCTAGGGGAGAAGCTTTTTACCTTTTCCAGCTTCTAGAGCAGGCGTCCTCAAACCATGGCCCGCGGGCCACATGCAGGTGTTTTTGCCTGTTTGTTTTTTTACTTCAAAATAAGATATGTGCAGTGTGCCTAGGAATTTGTTCAAGGTTTTTTTAAAAACTATAGTCTGGCCCTCCAATGGTCTGAGGGACAGTGAACTGGCCCCCTGTTTAAAAAATTTGAGGATCCCTGTTAGAGTCTGCCTACATTTCATGGCTAGAGTCCCCTCCCTACATCTTTAAAGCAAGTAGCATGGCGTCTTCTCTACTCTGACTTCTACTGCAACCTTTGCATCTCTCTCTCTCTGATTTTGATCCTCCTGCCTCCTGTTTATAATGATACATGTGAATGCATTGGGTTTCCCTGCATCACTTCAATCTCAAAGTCATTTACTTAATCACATCTGGAAAATGTATTTTACCATGTAAAGTAACATATTCACAGGTTCCAGAGATTAGGCACGGACGATTTTGGGGAGCTTTTATTCAGCCTACTGTATGAATCTATTAAAGTGATTGCTTGTGTGTCAGTGTTTTTTCTTTTTCTTTTTTAAAATTTCACTGATTTATGTTCAATTGTTTAACCTACTTTGTAATCCATAGATAAACCCCACTTGGTCTTTGTCTTGATGTATTATCATTTTATATGTTGATGGATTAGATTTGCTAATACTTTATTGAGTTTTTTGCACATTTGCTCATGAGGGTATTGATTTGTATTTTCTTGTAATAGCTTCTGGCAAGGACTCTAATATCTAACACAGGGAGAGGATTCCTCTTTCTTCCTCTGGACATTGCCATAACTAGATAGGACATCCCCAAACTTTAAGCCATTTTCCTACTAAACTCATGTGGAAGCCAATACAGAAAATAAAAGAGAACCAAACAGTCAGAGAAAAGCTCAGCTAAACTCTTGACATCCTGTGCCTAGAGCCTCCTTTAACACTAGGTTCTTGTTACATGAAATAATATGTCTCCTTCTTACTTAATTCTGCTTTTGTTTTTGTTTTTATGTTACATGAAGCCAACATCATCTGGAATTATTATACATGGAAGTTTGATCTGAATTGTATTAAAAAAACATAAATTATTTATTTTTATCAGTAATAGTCTTCACATTTAATCTGAACAAATTATCGCCTAATTAATGCTATTTCTCTTAGTATATTAATGAATATTTCTGTAATATTATAAATGGAAAGGCAGTAATTGGCTGTTTTGTTATTTCCAGGATTTTAAGAGCCTTTGATTTATCTTATATGATTTAGATTTTTATAAAATGGTTCCAGATTTTCCATAATTAGTGAAAATTTTTAAAAGCACTGAAACTGAAATATTCAAAAGAGAGGTTCTCAATATGTTTGACCTGATTGAAAGTAAAGTTATTATAAAAATCTCAATACAGTAGATTTATAACCTACATTTTTCTTCCCAAGGGATCTTAACAATCTTTTCATTACTTATATATCACTGGGATAGAATACTAAAGTTTAATTTACTCCATTAAAAAAAAAACAACAAAACTTTTAGCTTTCTCTTAAAGCAGAATTTTTGTTTGTTTTGATTTTGTTTGGGTTTTTTTTTTTGTTGGTAAAACATGGGTAGTGGAGTGTGCATGATAGGTCAACTATGTGAAGACTTAAAACCTTTGTGGCACAACTTCTTTGAACTAAAAGTAGTAGTGGCTTTCATTATTGTGACAAAATATGGCCACATCTGTCAGACAAGAAGATTATTAAATTTATTTAATAGTTAATTACACAAACTCAACTGGACAGAAGTCCAGTTTCTAGTCTAAAGCCTAATTGATATGTGGGTAAAATCAATTGTATATATTTTAGAAAAACTAAGCAGATCTTTCTTTCCACCTGGATCATATGTCTCAAAAATCTAAAATACTAGTATAATTTTTTTCTCTGTCTTGGTAGCTGAGTTCTTAATTTTATTTTGTCCTTTTTGTTCTTGGAGTCATCTAAAAGTATAATACTTCCAAAGACTATCATACCCAAATTCAGATTACCTAGCACCTAATGGAATTTTATTTGGTATAGATGTTCATGGATAATAGAAGCCATCAGTGACCACTAAGTAAAATGCCACACTGGGATCTCAGTAGGGCCAACGAAATACTAGATTGCAGAACACAACATTTAGCAAACCCACTCTAGCTACATCATTAATTAAGCAAGCAAGCTTATTTTAAATGTTCTCATCCCCCTTCTGTTGAAATAAACATTTTATGAAAAGTTTCATGATATTATAGAATTATTAAAGTTTCATGATATTATAGAATTTACATAAACCATTATGTATTTTTAAAATAACTATAACAATTGAATTAAAAAATAAACTCCAAATAAAATACTTGGGGATTCCAAATTCTGTTGGAAAATAGCAAATTTACCATTGAAGCAAGGATTTTTTTTAAGCAATATTTTGAAACAACCTGAATGTCTCTCATAGGAGAATAGTAACACATTCATATAATGGAATATTACTCAGAAGTTATAAGGAATGAACTACAGATTCACATAACAACTTGGAAATTTTTTGAAAAGTTTGAGTGAAACAAAGAAAAGATTACATACATTCTAATAGGATTTATATGAAATTTAAGTAATCTAATGAGATATAAATCAGAATAGTGATTATCTCTGTAAAATGAGAAGGAAGAGCTGGGGGGAGCAGAATTTCTGGACTAAAGGTAGTGTTCTATACCTACAGTCCCCAACCCATAGGCTGCAGATGGGTCCCTGTCCATGGCCTATAAGGAATCGGGGCACAGGTGAGCAAGTAAAGATTCATCTGTATTTATAGCCGCTCCCAATCACTTGCATCACCACATAAGCTCCTCCTCCTGTCAGATCAGCGGTGGCATTAGATTCTCATTGAAGCGCAAACCCTACTGTAAACTGTGCATGTGAAGGATCTAGGTTGCACGCTCGTTATGAGAATCTAACACCTGATGATCTGAGGTGGAGCTGAGGCGGTGATGGTAGTGCTGGGGAGTGGCTGCCGATACAGATTATCATTAGCAGAGAAGTTTGACTGCACAATAAATGTAATGTTCTTGAATCATCCCCAAACCATCCCTCCCAGCCTCTGGTCTGTGGAAAAATTTTCTTCCATGAAACTGGTCCATGGTGCCAAAAAGCTGGTGGACCAGTGTTCTACACAGTAATTGGTAGGGTACTTAAAAACAGATATACATTTGGCAAATTTCATCAAACTGTGTCCTTAATACATGGAGTTTTATAATATATAAGTATATCTCAGTTTTAAAAATTAAATAAAAAGTAAGTTAACACTATGTTAATACATTTTTCTTTATTGTTTATTGAATAATCACCACTGGCTCTAAGCAGCTAGTCAATTCCTGTTCATTTGCTATCATGTGATTAATAACACTTAAAGTTCAATTTGTAGTCTTTGAAATATGTTCAAGGGCATACCATCTGTGTTGTAGTATCTCTGACATGAATTCCATACCACTGTCAAGGTCTCTCTAGTTATGCACACCTCAATTCAAGTGTCATATGCATTCCTATTTATTGTTGTTCACTAGAAAGTTCCCCGAGCAAATTACATTGTTTTCTCTAATTTGTCCTCATGATTTTCCAAGAACAAAGGAAACATTTTTGAAACTATTAATGAATACTTTAAGGAGAATGGGTTATGAATTTTCTGTAAGAATTCATCTCCTTATTTTATAATAATATAAATGCATCTTCTATCAAACTTTCCTTCCCAAAGCAACTGAACAATATTTTTTAACAGTGGTTCCTCTTTCTAGAATATGACAGATGTCCAAATTAATTTCCACTTTCAAAGTATTAATGGTTTGTGAAATTAGACTCAGTAAGACAAACTGGATAGGCCATACAAGCTCTTCCCTGCACCCAGACTTTCTCTATTTAAGTGTAATGCTTGGTTAGTATTATATTTCAGAACCAAAGAGCTCTGTAGAGACAGGAAAAACAACACATAATGAAACAGAAAACAAGAACATCTATTGTTCAAATGAAGAGAACTGAAGTTAGAATAAAAAATAATCAGAATAAAAAATTTCATAATAGCCTTAAAGAATGCAAAATCACCTTAATTTTGAAAACAATAAAACCCAGTTTTGCATATTTAAATGCCTCCATTATGGAGCAGTAAGAATTTTCACTTAGTGATTTTTCATCCACTCAATATCAATATGAATTGCAAGGTGACATGTTAAAATGTTTCCATTTTACAGAAATAAACTGAGGTATAAGGAAATGTCATTAGAAGAAAATATGGCTCATGGTAGGCAGGGCTCTCCATGTTAGTATACTTATCTGGAAGGAGATTTTTTTTTCTTTTTTCAAAAATTTTCACAGCTTCATTCAAATCAAATGAGTATGGATTAGAGTAGTTGAGATTTGCAAATTTTCGTATTAATAAGAGGAAGATAGAGAAGCTGAGATAAAATTTTATGTGAATATTTAATATAAAAACCAAATTTCTTTTAAGAAGTATCTCACACTCTACCAGGCAAGGAGGGCATTTTATGAGTGGTTAATGTCTCTAAAATCTGTAATTTCCCCTAGTTACAAATAATCCAACTGGATAACTCTGTTCCCAAAAATGCAAAAATCAACCAAATCCAATTCTTCGAAGAAAAGCTTTCTTCACACAATCTGGCCAAGTGTACACAGCAAAGGCAGAATGCCACTGTGGATTCTTTAGTGCGCCTACACTGTCTAATTTGATCCAGGTGAAAAAAATAGGAAGACAAAATAATTGTCTGTTATCTTAATTGCTTTTGGTATTATGTGCACTCTCTCTACCCCTGGAGCTATTTCACTTAGGGCAGAGAAAATGATATCAGTTGATGTTACCCAGTGGTATAAATTTGAAGGCTGACACCTTCTTCTTGCATTCTATCCAGCTCTGCACCCCTCAACAGGAAACAGGGTTTTGAATGGAAATGCTGGCACAACCTGACTTACACTGTCAGAGCTCAACAGTGTGAAGTCCATCGCTACTAATGATCATGCCACGAACTGCCAGCATGACATTATTAACTACATTGCCTGAGATCTGCAAACCTCTGGTGTATCAATTAGCAAAAGTGCACACTGTCAGTTTAACCTGAAGATTAAACATCCAAAATAAAGGAAAATCTAATATGAGGTTCATGGCTATTTTCTAAATGTTCAGAGCATTTGGTATTGGTGCTTTATGTGTTTCAGGCTGTTAAAATTATAGTAAAATGACTCAAATTCCTCATATTTATTTGGATGACCTATGAAATTTAAGGATACTAATGGGGTGGGGTTAGGAGTAGGTTGAGAGGGGGTTAGGGCATAACCATGAAAGATATTTATAAGGATTTCAATAGACTCTTTCACCCCTTTTGGAAAATGGCTGCTAATAGGGAACTTAGAGTTTATGACAACTTTGCTCAAATTAGCTCTTGATCTTTCTGACATACTGTAATCATGTGTGCACAGACACACATATCTGTAATTCCTCACTCAGTAATCGTTCACTAATGACTTCTATATTTCAGGCATAGACCTAGGTTCTGTTCCTAGAAAACAGATAAATAAGGAAAGACTCTGCCATTTACAATGTTATAATTGAGTTTTTACTTTTTTCCACAAGTTAGTTAATCATAGTGAAATCATATCAATGATTCCCCACCATAGATTACTTTTTGTATGTTAAATTGACATTTTCAATCTATCTAAACTCCTCATTCTATAACATGATGTACTTTTGCACTGATTGTGATAGTCCACGTACAAAAATTAATCTTTTGATATTATAATAAGAATAGTATCTATTAACTCTATTGTAAAGTACTATGTTAAGGCACTATGTATATAATTATTTCATTTAGGATCAATTATTAGCACCTACCATGTATGAGACACTAGGCTGTGCTGAAGATACAGGATGAACAGAATAGATAAGTTCACTTTTTTTTTAGCTGTATATATTCAAGTTGGGAGAGATATATGTATAAGATAAAATAGCAACTGACAAATAAGGAGAGGTAATAGCTATAGGAAAAGGTAAAACACAGTGACAGGGGAGGATCAAGTATAATGTTAGATGAAAATCCTCTCTATGTTTGCATTCCAAATTAACAGAAATCCCATGCATTTCCCTCATAGGGTTTCTTCTCCTCCTAAATTGCAAAAAAATGAAAAAAAGAAAAGAAAAGGCTTTATTCAGTTTAGAAGTGATCAAGAAGTGAAAAAGTCCATCTACCATAACCAAGTGGTTCTGCTGGAAGCAGGTTCAATCTAACACCTCCTCCTCTACTTTTCTGACACAATGGAATGAGAAAGAGAATGGAAAAAGACACTCCTCAATGATCAATTTCAATTATGCTCTTACTGTTTATATTTTATTTTATGGCATTTTATGCTCTTGCTGTTTATATTTTATTTTATGGCATTTTATGCTCTTACTGTTTATATTTTATTTTATGGCATTCTAAGTGTTGACACTCAAATCTCTAGAATTTCAATCTTTGTTCTTACTTCCTTCTGCCTACTTTTTTGGGGAGAGAGGAGAATTATAACATTAAAATGCAATTAGAGTGAAGAAAGTCCTAGATTATGACTTCAGTTATATCCACCAGATTTTTTATATAACACATTGGTTGTCAGTCTCAGTTCTCAGTATGTTACGATATTGCTTTTTAAGCCTTTCTCAGTATATAGAAGTGAACCATTATAAATTGCTGAATTACTGGCCTAGAATCATACTTAACTGGATAGCTGGGTAGATAGCTTAGATAGATAGGTAAATAGATAGATACATAGAACACAGATGATCGTTAGATAGATTTCCACTGAGGAGAAAGATATGCAGATAAGAAAAAAAGAACAATAATTTAGTACTTAAAACTTGAGATTTTGAATCAGAAGAATCTTGGTTCAAATTTTAACTCTGCAATTTCTATAAAACTCCACTTTCTTCATTTTCCTTCTCTGTGATATGAGAATTCAGAAGATACATAAATTGTGAGGATTCAATAAGATATTTTATTATAAAAGATATTTTTATTTATAAAAGTACTTTCCCCAATATCTAACACTGACCACATTCAATAAGCCTTAGCTTTATTATTAACTTAAATGTATTAAAATGTATTAAATGTTTTTAAAGCTGAAAATTATTATATAAATGTAAGATAGTATAGATAGCATAATACATCTTTCACTCATTCATGCATCTATTCATTTACTCAACTGAATTTGATACCCTGGAATTCATAGCCATAATATATGTGGTAAAGGAAGCCTCAACTTCAGATGCAGGAAATCAGAAGAGATCATTGTTTTCCTTAGTAATAATTTCCTTAGTAATAATTAATAATTAAAAAGCTAATTAGGCCGGGCACGGTGACTCACGCCTGTAATCCTAGCTCTCTGGGAGGCCGAGGCGGGCGGATTGCTCGAGGTCAGGAGTTCAAAACCAGCCTGGGCAAGAGCGAGACCCCGTCTCTACTATAAATATAAAGAAATTAATTGGCCAACTAATATATACAAAAAATTAGCCAGGCATGGTGGCGAATGCCTGTAGTCCCAGCTACTTGGGAGGCTGAGGCAGGAGGATTGCTTGAGCCAGGAGTTTGAGGTTGCTGTGAGCTAGGCTGACGCCACAGCACTCACTCTAGCCTGGGCAACAAAGTGAGACTCTGTCTCAAAAAAAAAAAAAAAAAGAAAAGCTAATTAATCTTCAAAATAATAGTTTTTAAAATCTCATCAGAGATCTATAGACACAAAGAAACCCAAATAAACTAAACTTCAGAGAGTAACAAGCCTTTCATAAGAAAGAAGAGGCTCATGGGCTGCTCTCATGCTAACAGAACTGTGAAGAAGAGAAATCTGTATAGAGGAAGATATGGCAAAACCAGGCAAACTGTTAAGGAACTTTTAACTGTGACACATCAACTTCCATGATATATCAGAATCCTGAAAAACCCCATTAATTAAGAGAATCTATACCCACCTGCCAATTCTTAAAATGAGTCTTCACTAATAGCAGCAGAAGGAGTTAGTTTCACCAAAGCTGTGGGTCATGAGGAGAATGCAGGGAATGAGAGCTGAGAGTTATCCTTGTGAGGTGAATAGACCTTTCACAAACAGAAAGTTTCTTCAGAAGTCAGGAGTTACGCATATGAGCTGAGTGTAATTCATCAGAGGCATTGTCAAATTTCAACTAACAATGACAACGGAGCTGACGAATCCTTCAAGACCTGATACACCCTCAAAGAGCGATGGACCAATGCCTTTAAAGAGCAGGGGAGGAATAATAGGGCTGAAAGAGATCCCTTCAGTTAAAACAAAACAAATAAAAAATCAGGAGAAGCAGGAGGAACAGGAGTGCAAATGTCACCTTCCAGTGACCAAAAAGTCTGGTATCTGGGTTTAAAGCAGAAAGTAATCTCCTGCAATTCCAGAATTAACGTGTCTCAGCTGTAAAGAATAGGCAGATCTCAAACAGTTTACAGGTACTCAGTTTTTTTTTGATCCTACCAAAAGGAAAGACATGATCCTGCCTACCAAACATTTGAAGATGATAGCGAATTAAATGAAACTAAAGCTGCAGCAAAGTCTGTGCAAAGGCATGGCAGATTTACTCAGATTTCACTCTTGCTGCCTAGTAGAAGACAAGGGTACATGAGGTCTGGCACATAAGTAAAGATTGCAGGACACAGGGGTAAAAAGAGGCAACTTGTCAAGAGAGGAAAAGTCAATAGAAGTAGGGCAAGAAATCATTCAAATATTGAAATTATATGAGAAAAATATACAATAGCTATGAAAAAATAATAAAGATATAGTGAAAAGGGTTGACTACTTGTCCCCAAAATGTAAATTTTAGCAAAGACATGGAAAAACTGTAAAACAGAAACAAATGCAAATACTACAAATGAAAAATATATTAAAAATCAAGAAAAAAAACCTACCAACTAATTATTCCAAATCAACTACAACTACCATAAAAAATATAAGGACAACATGAATATATCCTTAAAAAGACAGAAAATAAGATAAATTGTTTCCAGCAGATTCACACTTCAAGAAAAGCTAGCAGAATTTCTTTGGACTGAAGAGAAAGGATGCCTGATTGAGTCCTGGATCTGCAGGAAAAAGCAGAAAACACTAGTAAAGGCACATATCTGGGTAAATATAAACAAAAAATACTATTTCAAGCAAAAATATATCAATGTTTTGGAGAGTTTGGCATACATAGAAGTAAGACAAGAAGTAAGACAAAAACACAGAGAGTGGAAAGTGAACAAGTAGAATTATATAGGTTTATGTTCCTTGTACAATTAAAGTAATATTATGTCTGAAGATAGAATATGATTAAAGATACATATTGTAATTTTTACAGCAACAACTAAACAAGACTACGTTGAGGTATAGTTGTGTGTGTGTGTGTGAGTGTGCGTGTGTATGTGTGTATTTGTATAATTTACACAATTAAATCTCTTGAATTCAATGAAAGGAACAAAAAAAACCGTCCTATTTTCTTCAGTGAAAAAAAATGCCAACACTCTCTACATGAATTTTATAATTAAAGAATTGGGAAGAGCAAAACAAAATAAAAAGCAAAGGACTGTAAAGGTGAAATTCTCCTTTAATGTCTAATCTCAAAAGTGCTATTTTCTAAATAGGATTATAAATGCTGAAACTCTGCTCAATAAAACATTTATGAGACCAAGGTAACTGATGCCACAGTCATAAAATTATCTTCATACAAAACACACTGCACAAGAAAAAAAGCTAAATAAAATGGATTGTAAACAAGATTCCATATAGACAAATCAAACAAGAGATCTGAAAAGAAGCGACAAAATAATAGAGTGAAAACGTTATGAAAATAAAACCCGAACTAACTGAAGTCCTTTATCTCTTATTTATATTTGTGTACAAATGAGGTAGACTTGATATGAAGATGTAGACTGTTTTCAAATGAAAAATGAAAAAAAAAGGTAATAATGAATATGCTTTTTAGATTCTGTCTCAAATAAGAACGATGAATGATGGGAATTTAAGCACAAATTAAGGGTACTGAAGATTTTGGTGAATTTTCCAATTCACAAAAGTAATCTTAAATTTTAACTTGAAGTAATTATCATTTATATTCATTCTGAGTCACTAAAAGCATTAACTTTGAAAGAGATTGCAAATACTAGATTGCAATGTTATTCCTTTTGGGAAACATCCAAGTTAAGGAAGAGCTTAAAATGGGCAACATTTGCTTTGCTTCTTGAAATCAACTTTTCTTTTTAATCTCACAATGGGCAAAAATGCTAGAAAGAATGTTTTATATTATGGATGATAATTAACCAAGGTAGAAAATAATAAATAGGAAAAGAAAGAACCTTATTTTATTAGTTGACATATTACCATTCATTCCAAATGTTTCCTACCATTTAAAAGAGAAACAACCACATTAGTTTGATGGCTGTTTTATTATGCTGGTCCTTGCTTTTCAAAACAACAAAATACACATACAAATTTAGGGGGAAGAAATATTTAATTTTGATCACTAGTATTGATAAAATTCATTGGGGCCTACATATGACTAATTGAGTATAACTTGTCCATCTGAGAGAAGATATTTTTCCCAGAGGGTAGAAAATGTTTCTAGATCTGCTTCTAAAGGTATAAAAGAGTAAGCCCAGAGCTGTGAGTTCAGACAGATGGAAGAGGTTAAACTCTAAAGCCAAAGTGATAACCTCTTATTGGGATGGCATGAACTAAAATAATAACTGAAGAATATCAGTTTTTTGGAGAAAGCTTTTTCTTTGGATGTGCTCAATACTTAGAGACTTGATATTTCCTTTTTACTCAATTTGAAAAGAATGCATAGAATTATCATAGACAGGTGCAGAAAGGGTAATGAAGAAAGGCTTTTTGGAGCCCAGAGAGAGGTGCAAGAAGTAGATATATCTGAGAATAGAGTCTCTGTTCTCTTCCAAGAGTTCTGTTGCTTTGTGTTTTAGGAACACATTTATTTTACCCATTGAGCCCATTTGTTAATTCCTTCCCACATCTGTATACTGATGCTATTTTTGCAAATGACCCTTTTAGTGATAATGGAGTTGTTTACAAGGTGCTTGGACTAAACCAGAGATTTAAGACTTGGTTGCTAGGGTTCTTCTAATCACCACTACTACCATCTGAAGGCTGACAGGCTCTCAAGTACAAGAGATCCAGAAAACAAACAAACAAACAAACAAACAAAAAAACAGTTTTAGTTAAGGTATAGTGAATTTGCAAATTGATAATAACACATCTTTCAAGCAAAGTAGAAATTTAAGATTGTAGGACAAGGCAATATCTTGGGAATCGAATAATTCCCTATGTTGAAAATGGTCAAGATGTCCTATTTCAAAACAATTGTTCACTGTTACACACAGCAGTCCCCAAACACGTCCACACTTCAGGACATAGTTCATAGCAGTCCTTGTTGAATTGTTTTTCATCAAAATTCTGCTCCTTGGGAGACTAATGCTGGAGAGTTTTCCCCAAACCAAATGAAAATAAATGAAATTTTTGCTTTCTGTCATTTGACACACCAACCTCGCACTTCATTTCAGATCTTTGTTGTGTGTGTTGTCTTCATTCTCTGTGGTATTCTTATCTTGCATTTAAAATTCCCAGCTGCAGACCAGTTTTCAGAAGAAAGTTGACCTCTGTGTTTTTGAATTTCCAATTTCCTTTTCTTTCCCTTACGGATATCATTTGTATTGGGGAGGACAGGCAAGGACATTTTTAAATAATATTCATTAAAGTAGATTACTTTCTAGATTACAATTTAAATAAAATTATTTCATTTACATGAATATCTAGTTTAGTTGCTGAAATATGAATATGAATGGAACAATGTTTTATCAAAGAATGTGGATGTCCTATAATGCAGAGTGGTGAAATGTTATTGTAATGCTGTCTTTCACTTACAGTCTGAGAGTAATCTATAAGAAATAAAAACAGATTGAGTACAGCTAAGCTGTCTGTTTGACAGCTGCCAGTAGCAGTAATGCAAGTGCAAGATGTTGGATAGCAGCAGATGAGTCTACCTAACTGCACATATTCTCTTCTAATGTTGATGCCAAAAACATTTTCCTTTCTTTGCTTTCTTTTTTCTTATAAGTGTGAATCTGAGCTCTCTTTTTATATATCAGGACACTTATTATGCCCTTTACCTTGTGATAATCTTTTATTGATAGCTGGCTTTTTATATATTTATGTCTTTAGTCTCCAAACCAAACAGTCTTTTAGTTTATAGGCTCTGGAAATTTTTTCTTTGTTTTAATCTCTCTCTACCACCTAGGGAGGTGGTTTTGAATCATACGTATAGGTATATTTGCTTCGTACTTGACTATACATTTTGTGTTTCTGGAATAAATGTACTGTTTTTCCTAAATGCTGCTTCTGAATTGAATGTTCCTATATTCATACATATTTGACATTGCATCTACTCTGAAAACCTAATAATTCAGAACAAATTAGTATTTTGTCCTAATAGAATAAAATCAGTTGTCTAAAGTCTAGATTCTGGGATTGACCCCAAAACTGAGTAATCCTTTATTGTACTTTGCTGTGGAGGCATCTATTGACAATAATATCAGTGATCTATAAACTACGTTAAAAATTCAAAGGAATTTGACTAGAATAAAATTTCACCTTTTAAATAATATTATAAATATTGCACTTATCATTGGACTTGCGATCTTTTCATTAATGCAATTTTGTACCTAAGAACCATTTTAGATTTTGTGATGATTTTTCTAATAGATATTTACCTATTCTTAAACTTCTGACATAAAATGTAACCTGATAATGTTTTTCAATTCAAATAACCTGGCAATCCTAAGTATGTAATCAATTTCCAACTCACAAAGCATGATCTGTAGGATTGTTTCTACTGAAGCCTCATCAATTTTCATCAGATAAACTGAACATTCAATTTACAATGCAAAATAGCAATTCTATTCTATGACTATGAATAAGAGTTATCACCACCCTATACTATATAATGAGCTCTAGATTTGGTTAAACACACAGGGTAATGATGACCTGGCAATCTAACCTCTAATAAGATTACTTCAAAATGACATCTGGATAGTGTCAATGAAATCATTTCTTTATAAAGTAGGCCAGACCTACTTTGGTCTTGTGTGGACCAAAATTTAATCCATGCAAGAAATTATTTCCTCCAAACATGTTACTCTTCTATCTCAAGCAATAATCCTAAGCACTCATTTGTCCCTGTTCCCTTGAATTTCTTTGAGAATTATAGTTGAATGAACTACATGGTTTTTATTTCCATATTTGGGCTGTAATTAATGTGCTTGCAAGATGCAAGTAATTGACTTGGTAGCTTTACCACAATATGGAAGAGGAAAATCCCCAAATCCATTTCTAACTGTATTTTTCCAGGCCTGATTAGCTTTGGAGACTTTCTACAGAGTTGTCTTAGTCCATTCATGTTGCTAAAAGGAATACATCAGAGTGGGTAACTTATAAAGAAAAGAGACATATTTGCTTCGTGGTTCTTCAGGCTTTACAAGAAGGATAAAAGCAAACTCTGTGTCTGGTGAGGATTTCAGGCTGCTTCCACTCATGGCAGAAGGCAAAGGGAAGCCTGGATGTGCAGAGATCACATGGCCAGAAAGGAAGCAAGAAAGAGAGGGGGCAGTGCTAGGTTCTTTTTAACAATAAGCTCCTGTGAAAACTAATAAAGAGCTCATTCACTCCTCCCCTCAGGGAAGGCATTAATCTATTCATGAAGAGTCCCTTCCACAAACCAAATACCTCCCATCGGGCCCTGCCTCCAATATTGGGCATCAAATTTCAACATGAGATTTGTAGGGGCAAACATTCAAACTATAGCGTCTGCCTCTGGCTCCTATATCTCATGACCTTCTCACATTACAAAATACAATCATTTGATCCCAATAGCCTCCAAAAATCTTAACTTGTTCCAACTCTAACTTAAAAGTTCAAAATCTAAAGTCTTATCTGAGACACAAGACAAGTTCCTTTCATCTATGAGCCTGTAAAACCAGACACAAGGTATTTATTTCCATAGTATAATGGTAATTCAAGTATTCATTAAACATGCTCACTCCAAAAGGGAGAAATTGACCAAAAGGAAGGAGTCACAGGACTCATGCAAGTCCAAAACCTGCAAGAGCAGACATTAAATCCTAAAACTATAAAATAATCTCCTTTGACTCCATATTCCATATCCTAGGAACACTGATGTGAAGGGTGGACTCCCAAGAACTCAGGCAGCCCTACCCCTATGGTTTTGCTGGGCAAAGACCATGTAGCTGTTCCCATGGCTGGAGTCCAGGCTGAGGTGGTACACTGATGGTAGCTCTGTTATTCTGGGGTCTCCATGGTGGTCCCCACTGTTATTCTGGGGTCCCCACTCCCACTTGTAGTGACTGCTCCCATGCAGGAGGCTTCTGCCATCCTTTGAAATTTAGGTGGAAGCTGCAAAGCCTCTTCTACTCTTACATTCTGGGTACTTGAAGCCTTAACATCACATGGAAATCATCAAGGCTTGTGGCCTGCGCCAATCCTCACAGTACCAGCTTCTGGAGAACTAGGAGCCAAGATGCAGGATGTGGAGAGTAGCAACCTGAGGTAGTATAGGGCAAGAGTGCCCCAGGCCTGTCCTGTAAAAACCCTTCTGTCCTCCTAAGCCTCTAGCTGTGATGGAAGGAGCATGTTTGATGATTTCTGAAATGTCTTCTGGGCCTTTTCCCCATTGTTCTGACTATTAGCACCTGGCACCCTTTTATCTGTGTTAATCTCTTTAGCAAGTGGTTCCTCACAGCACCCTTGAAGTCCTCTTCTGAAAGTGCTTTTTCCTTCTCTCTACAACATGGCTAAGCTGAGAATTTGTCCAATTTTTAGATTCTGCTTCCCTTTTGATTATAAATTCCGACTTTGCTTCAATCCTCTGATCCTATAATTCAGCATAAGCTGTTAAAAGTAGCTATAGTACTTCTTGAATGCTTTGCTGCTTAGAAATTTCTTGTGCCAGTTACCCTAGATTATCACTCTTAAGTTTTGCCTTTCATAAAGCCCTAGGGCATGGACACAATGCAGCCAAATTCTTTCCTACTGAAACAGGGGTGACCTTTACTCCAGTTCCCAGTCAGATCTTCATTTCCATCTGAGACCTCATCAGCATGGCCTTTATGCTCTTTATTTCTATTAGCATTTTGGTCACAACCACTTAACCATTCTCTGAGCAGTTCCACTTTCCCTTGTCTTTCTGTCTTCTTCTGTACTCTCCAGACTCTTATAACCTCCACCCATAACCCAGTTCCAAAGACACTTCATATTTTCATGTATCCTTATAGCAATATCCCACTCCTTGGTACCAACTTTCTGATTTAATCTATTTGCAGTGCTAACTGAGGCTGGATAATTTATGAAGAAAAGAGGTTTTCTTGGCTCACAGTTCTGCTGGTTGTACAAGAAGTATGGCACTAGCATCTGCATTGGGTGAGAGTCTCAGGCTGATTCCACTCATGGTGGAAAGCAGAGGGATGCTCATTTGCAGTCACATGGTGAGAGAGGAAGCAAGATAGTGAGAGGGGATATGCCAGCCTCTTTTTAAGACCAACTCTCATAGTAACTGATAGGGTGGCAACTCACTGACCAATTCCCCCATTCATGAGGAATCAACTCACAGAACACAAACACCTCCCATCAGGCACCACATTCAACACTGGAGATCAAGACAAAAATATACAATGGGGAAAAGAATCTCTCTTTAATAAATAGTGCTGGGAAAACTGGATAGCTATGTGCAGAAGATTGAATCAGGATCCTTACCTCTCACCTCACACAAAAATTCACTCAAGATGGATAACAGACTTAAACCTAAGGCATGAAACCTTAAGAATCCTAGAAGAAGAGGTTGAGAAAACCCTATCAGACATTGGTCTAGACAAAGAATTTTTCAGGAAGACCCCCAAGGCAATCAGTGATGCATCAAAAATAAACAAATGGGATCTCATCAAATTAAAAAGTCTCCGCACAGCCAAGGAAACCATCATTACAGCAAATAGACAACCCACAGAGTGGGAGAAAATATTTGCTCTCTACACTTCTGATAAAGGTCTAATAACAAGAATCTATCTAGAACTTAAAATAATCAACAAGAAAAAAATCAAACAACCCCATCAAGAAATGGGCAACAGAAATGAACAGAAACTTCTCCAAAGAAGACAGGGTAATGGCCTGTAAACATATAAAAAAACTGCTCAACATCTCTAATCATCAAAGAAATGCAAATCAAAACCACAATGAGATACCATCTAACACCAGTGAGAATGGCTTGTATCAAGAAATCCCAAAACAACAAATGCTGGTGAGGATGTGGAGACACAAGAGCACTCTTATACTGCTGGTGGGACTGCAAATTAGTGCAACCTCTGTGGGAAAGAATTTGGAGATACCTCAAACAGCTAGATATAGAAATACCATTCAACCCAGCAATAGCATTGTTGGGCAACTACCCAAAAGAGCATAAGACATTCTATTATAAAGACATCTGCACCCGAATGTTTATGGCAGCACAATTCACTATAGCAAGAATGTGGAAACAACCCAAGGGTCCGCCAATTCATGAGGGGATAATTAAAATTTGGTATATGCTCACAATGGAATACTACTCAATTCTAAGAAATGACAGTGAACTAGCACCGTTTGTGGTATCCTGGATTAAGTTTAAGCCCGTTATCCAAAGTGAGGGGACACAAGATCAAGAAAATGGGCTCCACATCTACTCACCATAGAATCAGTACTGACTGATTAAAACTATGGTGCTCAAATGGTGGTAGTGTTCACCAGGGTTTGGGGGAGGGGGAGATACACATCTTAGGGTTGTGGTGAGCATTGTGGGGGGGGGGGGAAGGGAATACCTCTAACCCTTCATAGGGAAAGCCAAAGATATACAATGTAACCAAAAGATCAAAAAAGGGGGAAAAAAAAGAAAACTTTTATAGGGTGGTAGGCAGATGGGAGGGGAGAGGAGGGAAAGAATATATACTCACAAAATAGGCATGGTGTGCACCACCTGGGGGTTGGACATGCTTGATGTTTTGGCAAGGGGGGCGCAGAGGGATGAATTGCAGGGGCAATATATGTAACCCTAACAATATTTGTACCCCCATAATATGATAAAATAAAAGGGAAAAAAATTTCAACATGAGATTTAAAGGGGACAAACTTTCAAACTATAGCAAAGGTCACATCACACCCAGGATATGTGGCTTTTAAGAGCAGCATAGATGAGAGTCAGCAAGAAAAAAGGGAAGAAGTTAGCAAAATCATGTTGATTATTGAATGGATCATGGGTCATTATTTAATAATCATTTTTGAGATAAAAGTTTTATTGACTTTAATGAACTATAATATATAAATTTGATAATGAAATATTATCAGCACAAATCTGGTAGAGACCAAAACCTTTCAAACCCAGAAATGGCTTATGTGTTAACATATTATTTTTACTGAAATTAAGATGACTCCTGCTACAAAAATATACTTCCAAAACTAGGGCAGACAACTCTTTAAAAAAGAATTTATAAGCATAGAAGTCAAAAGATGTACATTTCTAATGTTTCCATTTTTGAAGATGGGCCTAAATTTCATGTGTTCCAGTAAATCTAGATTTGTCAGTGTTCATAAGCAAATCTTAAAGATTATCAAACAGTAAGAATTTACAAAGAGAAACATGATCTCTCAGTACAAAAAGGTAAGGTTGCAACAATGAGCTCTGCTTTTCCTAATAAAGTTACTCTCAGTTCCTCCTTTGTTCACTGCCTAACTCTAGCACACATACACAGAGACCAGCCTTATTGTTTATAAGTAGGAAAATGTAAATGATGACCAAATCCTTAGGAGGTATTTTAATTTTAGACCTTACAAAATTTAGTAAAACCTTCTCTAGGTTAGTCTTGGTAAAAAAAATTACTTGACTACCATGGCATGGAGGGTGCTTTATTCTCAATCAAATGTTTTAAAATCTCAATAAACAAATGGTCCCAATCTTGACTACGGGAACACAGGAACATTGCTTTAGCAGAGAAAGAAGATAGGAAAACATCAGAGATCCTACACAGCTATATCATAATTTCAGGATTTGTGACTTATAGGCCATTATCACATATTTTTTTTACATAGAGAATAATCAATAAGATTTGCTCATTGTTTGAGCAAATGAGATGCTGTATCAGGAGGTACAATCATATGTAATAAGAATGTAAAATGTTAAAGCTGGAAAGATAATATATCAGTGCATTAAATAAGAGAGAAATAAGAAAACAGACTTGAAAAACAAGAGAAAGAAAGGATTCAACAAGGTTTAAACAAGTAAAACAATATATTCACTAATTCAATGAATATTTAATTTCTAAATCTTCAGGAGTATTTCCTTTATGTTTGTCATGCAGTATTGCTCTGGTGCCTAGTTCAATTCTCAAAGGGATGGAGCCAAGTTGATTCATGATGTAGTAGAGAATCACAGCAGCATTAAGGATAAATGGCTCCTTTCTAAATTTATCCAATCAGGACTCTCTGTGTGATGGCAATACGAAGGCAGAAATGCTCAAGACACATAGGAAATTGATAAATAACTAAGAAGTGGATATGCATATTTGTGAAAAGGCAACTAAACATGCCTGTTTTCTTCCTTTGTATTTCTCCAACTCTAAGTTTTTGACATCTTTCTTTTGACAAACTATCTCTTAAGGATTCATTCAGGACCCTCACTGTCAACACCAAAGAATTACCCTCTCTGATGTACTTCATATATTAAACTTTCTAAATTTTGCTCTTCTTCATACACAGTAATTTCATATTCCAGTCCTAAAGAAGTTTTCTGGAGAAAATATCTAATCTTTAAATCAATGAGAATATATATGCCTTTCCTCACAAAGAATGTTTTCTCTAGAAAATGTATAATTAGGATGTCAAAATTGGATAACTGACAAACCATTAAAATCCACTGAATAGCGATAGGGCTCTTCGTAAGACATCAAGTCACACTTCTTAGTTCGTTTCCTATATAAGAATCATGCTGCTTACCCACCCTATAATTGGATTAAATTGTGTTACTAAAATCACTCCCTGTGAATTATTTTGAGAGTATAACTTCAAAATAAAAATCCATTACCTAATCATCATTATGTAGAAATATTTATAGCCCATGAGTCTAATATACACCATGGTTTTATTTTTTTCTAAATGTTTGATCTTTGAAATTTTCCATCAAATTTGTATCCCAGGAATACTAAAATTTAAAAAGCAGGTTACAAGCATATTATCAAAACTTTAGGAAATAATACAATATTTATGTAGTAATGTTTAGTGAGGAAACAAAGGAGAAGAGACGGAGAGTAACTTATTTCAGTTTAACTAAAAAATAAATAAATAAACATCTGAATGTTCCTCCACACTTATTCAAAAACACTATAAACTCTAAGCTTCAATATTAAATTGTGGCTTTATATTGTCATTTTCAACATTTTCCTCATCTTCTCTCCACTGCAATTCCTTGCAATCAGTTGATGTTATTGGATATTTTCAACTTTAAAATAGAAATGTAGTTTGGAAATATGAGAATAATGAAATACTGTATAAGCACTGCAAAGTCAACCTGAGAACCAAAATTAAATTGAGTTTTTCTACACATTGCCACTAAAAATATTTAGTATCAGAACTTTAAAAATATTGCTGATGATGCACAGTAGAAAACGGAATCTATACATTTTGGGAAAATATATTAGCTCTCTGTAATAAGCAAGTACAATTCTCAAACCAAGCTATCTCCTTGATTCTATGGAGAACTGCCTGAATGTTTAAAACCAGGAAATACATAAAATCAGGAGAAAAAGATATGTCCTCAGTTTTGTATTTTTCCAGTGCTTGTGTATAATTTATATATATCTTGTGGATTCACACTTATTAGTCTATACATTTTTCTACCCAAGATCCAGTAAATGAAAATTTAAACATTTGAATGACCAGCACAATATAGACACAGATACAATACACATATAAGCTATTTATTAATATTTCATTAATCTATGTGTATTCTTTACTCTGACTAAAAGCAAGAATGTGATTTTTATATATTTAATCAAGTTAATACTCTTTAATGTATTTTAAAGAATATCCTAAGATATTATATTTAGAAATAAAGGGAAATTTAGTAAAATACAATTTCCTATGTAATTCTTTAGTAAAAAAAAGTTATAGTGAACTAGGTAATGATATAAATGTATATATGAAAGAAAAAATATCTTTAAGAATGTACTTGGGGAGAGAAAAAAAGGACAAAATGAGAAGAGGTATCAGTCTAATTCAGTTATACTTTTAGCAGGAAAATCAACAGGTGATTTCTGATTGTTGAAATTAATCTGTTCTGATTATCTAGTATTTGCAATGGATTTGTGCCTCCTCCAAAATCATTTTTTTAAATACTTATGTAGGCACCTAGAAGTGTTTTATTGTAGGGGTCTATATAAGAGAACAAATAATATAAGGTAATCATCATTCATTCATCTGCTTTCTCATCTCACTATGCATCTGCTTATCCAACTATCTATCCTTCTTACTCTCAAGTTCCTAGAATGTTTCCAAAGTTGATAAATCTCCCAATAAGGCACCTTATCAACTTCCAATGAGGGCAATAATGATGGGCTTTCTATGTTATCAGTTGTTTGTTTCTCTGACATATACTGAACACTTAACTGTGAGGCTTTCAAGTGATAAGAGATTTAAACCTAAGTCTGAGCAAGATTGAAGTGTGACAGCATTTAAACCTAGGTATGAGAGGTATTACAACCATTCTAATGTTGGAATATCCAACCTGAATACAAAGATACAAGAATTGGCTGCACTCAGCGCCCAGCCAGCCGGGACTATGTGATCTGTCCCACAGGGGGACGCCTTTTCCTTCACTGACCTCCACACCCATGCAAACAGTGAAGCACCTGAAGTCAGAGCCAAGAGGTAACATGGGTGGTCAGGCAGTTTGGAGAGGAGACAGGAGTGGAAAGCAATTTGAACTCTCCAGTGCATGGTGCAGGGACTCCGTGGCTGGGAGGTCTGTACATACCAGTGGCATATGCCTTGCTTTTGAAGGGGCAGAAAAATGAGAGAGATCACTCATTTGGCTGAGTTGTCGAATGGTCTCGGGGGTCCCAAGCCCCGCCAGTGACGGGGCGGTAGAGGGAGGGAGCTCACTCCTTGATAAAGCCTTCTGGCAGACCCCAGTGTCTCAAGTCCCACCAGTGAGGGGACAGAAGAGGGAGAGAGATTGCTCTCCATTTGGTGTCCCTCAGTGAGGTCAGGCTGTCCCTCATCCCACCTAGCCACCTCTGTTTTGAACCTAATGAACAGAACCTGCCTAACAGGGTGGAACTAGGAAGGAGAGTGATTTTCCAACTGTGACTTGGGACAACAGTACCCCTCGCACATTTCTCGGGTTTTGAGATAGGTGCTTCTCTCCAAAACTACAGACTCCACCCGTGGGAAGAATAGTGAAACAAGCCATTATTCAAGCTGAAACCAGAGGCTAGACTGCTATCTCCTGTTGCTTATTATCCACTGCTGGCCCGTTTTTCACCAAAGGTCCAGATGCCTCCACTGAAAGGGTCTAGTAGCAGCTTCTGTAGACTGCTACCCAAGCTAAGACCTGTGCCCATCTCCTGGATGCAACTTGGTAGACAGGGCCTTCATCCAAAAGGATCAGCCCCCAGTCCTGGAAGTGTGCAATGGTGAGGGAGTCCACTTTTAGGGCTAAGACCCACCAGGGTTGCAGAAGGTCCTTGTCTGCGACCAGGCCACTGGTATTTCATAGGGAAGGGCCTGGCCCCTCTTATGCAAGAGCAGAATAGCCAGGCAGGTCGCTCTCTGTTCTGTGTCCCTCAGTGGCCTTTGGAAGGGCTTCTTCAACAGCCCTGAGGCTTTTACTTCATACCAACCAGATAAACCGCATCCTTGGAAGGGCAGAGTAAAAAAGAGTTGATGCCTTACTACAGCAAGTTGGTTTGGATCATCTGTTAAAAGCAGAATACAAGGGCTTCCCCTTGGTATCCAGGCAATTGCCAAATTACAGGCTTGTGTTCTGGGAAGGAAAATATCAACCAGAATCCCTAGAAATTGCACCAAAAGACACCTTCCACCAGGAGATGCCCCACATAAGCAGCGAAAGATCTCTGAATAACTTTATAGCAGCTCCCCTCTAGCCACAGATCAAGCAACCTCTGAAGTATACTCTCTTTGGCTTGCTGATACATGTTGCTTATCTTACCCCAACTAAATAGGTAACAGGGTTCAAGGATCCCCTGGGAGAGGCACAACACTCCCCAAAGGCTGATTCCTGTTTACCACATTTAGGGGTTTAGAGCTCATTACATAGGTATTGGAATAGCTTAATAACTGGCCTCCCACACACGCAAACTACAACCAACAAAAAGAGAAAATAACCTCATAGTTCATCACAGTGCCTCCCACTTCATACTAGTAGTTGATAGGGGAGTCACACTGACAAGAGGGATACAATTCTGGGGAGTCTAAGTAAGGGATCCAATCTCATTAATCTCTATTAAAAGATGGTGAAGACAACAGGTCAAAAATAACCCAACAGGCTCAAACTCCTCTAAGATATTACAGGTCCAGAGCACACATCCCCAGATCTGCCAAGGATCACCCCTCCAGAATCCCAGAATTTAGCTCATAAGGTCCAGTCCCTGCACCTCCAGTCCTTGATAAAGCACCCAGATGAGAAAGAATCAGTGAAAGTTCACAGGAAACATGAAGGAGCAGAGAGAAAAGTCACCTCCAAAAGAAAATACTCATTCTCCATCAACTGACACCAACTTACATGATATGATTTAAATGACGGAGGAAGAATTCCAAATACAGATTGCTACAAAACTCAGTGGAATTGAAGAGAAAATAGAAGTTCAACATAGAGATATCACAAGAACAATATAGGAAATTAATGAAAGATTCTCCAAAGAAACTGAAATTATTCAGAAAAACCAAACAGAAATTCTAGCAATGAAGGAAACAATCAAAGATCTCCATAATACAGTGGAAAGCATCAAAAACAGGATGGACCATACAGAGAAAAGAATCTCAGAGCTTGAAGATTATGCCTATGCATAAACAAATCAGAGGAAGAAAGGGAACATAAAAACAAGAGACAAGACCAAAGTTTACAGGAAGTGTGGGATTATGTAAAAAAAAAAAAAAAAAGCCAAATCTCAGGTTGATCAGGGTCCAGAAGAGGAAGAGGAATATTCACAAGGGCTGGAAAACTTATTTCATGGAATACTGGAGGAAAATATGCCAGGCCTGGCTAGAAACCTTGATATCCAAATACAAGAAGCACACAGCACTCTTGGGAGATTCAGAGGAGATCGGGCGCGTTCAGGGTGGTGTGGCTGTAGACTCTTGGGAGATTCAATGTGAAAAAGCAATCACCTTGTCATGTGGTTATTAGGCTGACCAAAGTAAACGTGAAAGAAACAATTCTCCATGCAGCAAGACGAAAGCAGCAAATGACCTATAAAGGTAAGCCCGCCACACTAACAGCAGACTTCTCATCTGAAACCTTGTAAGCCAGGAGGGACTGGGTGCCTATCCTTAATCTTCTAAAACAGAATAATGCCCAACCTAGAATTCTTTATACAGCAAAATTAAGTTTCATCTATGAGGGAGAAATAAAGTCCTTTTCAAACAAGGAATCACTGAAGGAATTTGCAAAGACCAGACCAGCTCAACAGGAAGTTCTCAGATCTGCCTTCCACACCAAACAGGGCAATAGACATTCCTAAAAGTAAAATCTTCAAAGAATTAAAGGATAGAATGTGAACTGCATGATGGCTCAAGGAGTAACTCAAAGCAACAGGACTTCATCCAACAATATAAATAGAAATCCTCCTCCAATTTCAATCCTCTCAATAAACGTAAATGGTTTAAACTGTCCTCTGAAAAGACATAGACTGGCAGAGTAGATAAAAATCCATAAGCCTAGTATTTGCTGTCTTCAGGAAACTCACCTAACCCACAAAGATACCTGCCACCTGAAGGTCAAGGGATAGAAAACTATCATCCAGGCAAACGGAAGTCAAAAGAAAGCAGGGGTTGCCATAATATTTGCAGATAACATAAGCTTTAAAATAGCAAAAGTAAAAAAAGGATAAAGACAGCCACTTTATAATGGTGAAAGGGAAAATCCAACAAGACGATTTAACTATTCTTAATATTTATGCACCCAATGCAGGAGCACCCAATTATATAAAGCAAATCCTGTATGATCTAAACAGCATGTTAAACAATACTGCCATAGTATCAGAGGACTTCAACACTCCAATGAATGAACTGGATAGATCCTTCAAACAGAAAGTAAGCAAAGAAATAATGGGCTTAAACAAAGCTCTTGATCAAATAGAGCTGACACATCTCTACAGAACATTCCACCCAAATAAAGTTGAATTTACATTATTCTCAGCTGCTCATGGATCCTTCTACAAAATTGATCACATACTAGGCTGCAAACCAGATCTCAAAAAATTCAAGAAAATAGAAATTATACCATGTGTCTTCTCTGTCCATAGTGGTATAAAACTAGAGTTCAATTCCTATAGGACATTCAACGCTTCACAAAGTCATGGAAACTAAACAATCTATTATTGAAGAATTATTGGGTCAAAGATGAAATTCAGAGGGAAATCAAGAGTTTCTTTGAACAAAATGATAACAGAGACATATCTTACCAAAACCTGTGGGATATAGCAAAAGCATACCTGGGAGGAAAACTAATAGCAATAAATGAACACATCCAAAAAACAGAAAGATTAGATACTGACATCTTAATGAATAGACTCAAGGAATTGGAAAAAGAAGAGAAAACCAATTCCAATCTTAGTAGAAGAAAAGAAATAACTAAGATTAAAGTAGAGCTCAATGAAATGGAGTACAAGAGAATTATACAGAAGATTAACAATATCAAAAGTTGTTTTTTTGAAAAGATAAACAAAATTGATAGCCCTCTTGCCAGACTGACAAAAACCCAAAGGGAAAGGGCTCTAATTAACTCAATAAGAAATGAAAAAGAAGAGGTCACAACAGACAACATAGAAATACAAAACATTATGTTTGACTACTATAAAAAAAAACTATATGACCCAAAACTAAATAACAAGGAAAAAATAAACAAATTCCTGGATTCATACAACCTCTTTAAGTTCACCCAGGAGGTAACAGAATTCCTGAATAGACTAATCTCAAGTACAGAAATTGGAGCAGTAAATAACAACCTCCCCAATCATAAAAGTCTCAGACCATATGGCTACACATCATAATTTTACCAAACATACAAAGATGATCTCATACCTATATTACAGAAATTATTCCACAACATTGAGAAAGATGGTATCCTCCTTAACTCATTCTATGAAGCCAATATCAACTTGATATCAAAGCCAGGAAAGGATGCAACAATAAAAAGAAAATTACAGACCAATATCTCTCATGAATATAGATGCAAAAATCCTCAACAAAATTTTAGCAAACAGAAATCAGCAGCACATCCAAAAAATAATTCACTATGACCAGGTTGGCTTTATCTCAGGAATGCAAGGCTGGTTCAACATACCCAAATCTATAAATACAATCCACCTCACAAATAAAAGCAAGAACAAAGACCATATGATTCTCTCAATAGATGCAGAAAAAGCATTTGACAAAGTCCAACACACCTTTAAGATAAAAACTATTAACAAAATAAACATAAGTGGCTCATACCTTAAAATTATCAAATCCATTTATGACAAACCCATGGCCAATATCATACTCAATGGGGGAAAACTGAAACCATTCCCAGTTCAATCTGGAACTGGACAAGGATGCCTACTATCTCATCTTCTATTCAACATAGTACTTGAAGTCCTAAGTATAGCAATAAGGCAAGAGAGGAATATTGAGGGCATCCAAGTGGGTGCAGATGAGATCAACTCTGGCTCTTTGCCAATGATATGATATTATACCTATTAAATCCCATGGGCTCGTCTAAGAGACTTCTACACTTGATAAATGAATTCTGTAAAGTGTCAGGTTACAAAATCAATGTACACAAAGAGGTATTCATATATGTCAAGAACCATCAAACTGAAATTCAAATTAAAAATGCAACACCTTTTACTATAGCCCCAAATAAAATTAAATATCTAGGAATATATTTAATGAAAGATATTAAATACTTATACAAGGAGAACTATGAAACAATAAAAAAGACATAGTAGAAGACATAAACAGATGGAAAATCTACCTTGTTCATGGATTGGTAGAATCAATATTGTTAAAATGTCAATATTATCTAAAGTCATCTACAGAATTAATGCAATCCACATCAAAGCACAACCATCATTCTTTACAGATATAGAAAAAATAATTCTGCACTTTGTATGGAACCAGAAAAAAACTCGCATAGCCAAAGCAATCTTAAGTAAAAAGAACAAACTGGGAGGCATCAGTCTTCCTGACTTCAAGCTGTACTATAAAGCAATAATAATTAAATGAGCCTGGGACTGGCACAAGAACAGAAGTATTGATCTTTGGAATAGGACTGAGATTCCAGAGATGAAACCATCTGCATACGGTAACCTAATCTTCATCTGCATACAGTAACCTAATCTTCATCTGCATACGGTAACCTAATCTTTGATAAAGCAGACAAAAATATACAATAGGGAAAAGAATCTCTCTTCAATAAATGGTGCTGGGAAAACTGGATAGCTACATGCAGAAGACTGAATCGGGATCCCTACCTCTCACCTCTCACAAAAATCCAATCAAGATGAATAACAGATTTATACCTAAGGCATGAAACCTTAAGAATCCTAGAAGAAGAGGTTGGGAAAACCCTCACAGACATTGACCTAGGCAAAGAATTCTTGAAGAAGACCCCCAAAGCAATCACTGCAGCAACAAAAATAAACAATTGGGACCTGATCAAATTAAAAAGCTTCTGCACAGCCAAGGAGACTATCATTAGAGCAAATAGACAACCCACAGAGTGGGAGAAAATATTTACTCTCTACACTTCTGATAAAGGTCTAATAACAAGAATCTACCTAGAGCTTAAAAGAATCAACAAGAAAAAATCAAACAACCCCATCAAGAAATGGGCAACGGAAATGAACAGAAACTTTTCTAAAGAAGACAGAATAATGGCCAGCGAATATATTAAAAAATGCTCAACATCTCTAATCATTAGAGAAATGCAAATCAAAACCACAATGAGAAATCATCTAACACCAATGAGAATGGCTTGTATCAAGAATTCCCAAAACAACAAATGCTGGTGAGAATGTGGAGAGACAAGAACACTCTTACACTGCTGGTGGGACTGCAAATTAATGCAACCTTTCTGGAAAAGAATTTGGAGATATCTCCAAGAGCTAAAAATAGAAATACAATTTGACCCAGCAATAGTATTACTAGGCATTTATCCAAAAGAGCATATGACATTCTATTATAAAGACATCTGCACCCAAATGTTTAAGGCAACACAATTCACTATAGCAAGAATGTGGAAAAAACCCAAGTTAAAATTTGGTATATGTTTACAATGGAATATTACTCAATTCTAAGAAACGACAGAGAGCTGGCACCTCTTTTATTATCCTGGATTGAGCTTAAGCCCATTATCCAAAGTGAGGTGCCACAAGATCAGAATAATGAGCTCCATATATACTCATGATCAAATTGGCACTTACTGATTAACACTATGGTGCTGAAAGGGTGGTGGTGTTCACCAGGGATTCGGGCATTGGAGGGGTAGTCCCACATCTCCGCGATGAGGTGAACATTGTGGCAGGGAAGTGCATACCTCTAACCCTTCCTTGGGAGAGATAAAGATATAAAATGTAACCAAAATTTTAAGAAAAAAAAGAAAAACATTTGTCTGGTGTAGGGTGGGGGGAGGGGAGAAAAGGGGCACTATATACATAGTAAGCGTGATGCACACCGTTTGGGGGATGTACACATTTGAAGCTCTGCCTCTGGGGGAAGGGGAGACAAGGGCAATGTATGTAACCTTAACAATACCCCCATAATATTCTGTACCCCCATAATATTCTGAAATAAAAAAACTAAAAAGAAAAAGAATTAGCTGTTAGATCTATGGAAATATTGCTGTCCCCTGAAATCTTATGATCTTATTTGGAAAAAGCATTTTTGAAGATGCAATTAAATTAAGAATCTTGAAGTGGAATCATCCCAGATTAGGATGTACCCTAAAACTAATGACACGTTTCCTTAAAAGAGAAAAGAAGAGGAGAATATACAAAAAGAACATTTGGCACATTTGCAAAGTGGGATCACATTTGTCATTGTGTTTCAATTGCCATCAACTTGAAGACTATTACCTATCTATTTATCTATATAGATATATATATAACCAGTGCATGTCTAGTTTTTCATGTAAGAGATAATTAGAAGTAGAAATAGAGAGAAAGTATTAGAAGTAGAAATGGAGAGAAACCTAAGCAATATTTAAGAGGCAGTAGTAGTAGGATTAGTAGTAGGATTCCAACGGTTAAGGAAGAATGAGGTATCAAGAATGACTGTCAAATGTCTGTATATGCAAATTATACATCTATTAATCAGTGTATAAATAGTATATTAATATTAAAACAATGCATAAATTGTATGATGATGTAGAATATTCCATACTTGATGAAACACTAAATTTGGAGAACTTTTAAGGCAAACTACCGTAATGGCTATGCTTGGGGTCATTTGTTTGAACAGTTGCATTTTTTTAGTGTCACCTTAGAGTTTCATAATAATATTTCACTTTAGCTCTGGAGCAATGATCTGAGTACTGATATTTTATTTAACTTTTGCAAATCCCATTGTATTTTGTCTTTTTGTTGTTGTTGCTGCCATTTTAAGAATTCATTGCTCTCATTAATGTAGAAGTCATTTATTTTCACTGAATCACATCTTTGCTTCTATCTCATTCTTGCACATTAATACACAAGAGAACAGTTCTAAATAATGTTCCACATCTGACCCTTGTTTCAGAACATTCAAATGTTCTGAAACACACTGCAGATGTAAAGTACAGCTTCCTTGTTGCTAGCACTAAAACAAGCCTTTAAAGAGAGTGAAATGAAGTTTAAAATAAAAGCCTTATTAAAAGGTCCAGATAAAATCTAACTATTAATTTGAGGATGGCATCAGTTTGCTAAGCTTGTCAAGAACCCTGCTGATACGGAAGATGAATGAAAGTTGCCTCCCCGGGAATGTGCTTTATGACTATGGCTGTGTTTCTCTTGCCTGATTAAATCATTAAAGAAGAAGAAAAAACAATGTGAATTGTTACAATGCAAGCTTGGAAAAACAAAACAAAGTCATATGCTGTTCCCTCAGGGAATTAATATGATAGAAAGGCTGTTCTACTTTGCCCAATAAGGGTTTTTAAGTCCTAATGAGTCTACACTGGCTCTGCTCTCCTTACACATATTTACCTTACCTCTCAGGTTTTTTTCCTTCAGAAATTTACCAGTGCCTCCTCAAGGTGAAATTAGGTACACAATTTACTAAACTGTGAAAAAATAATTTTCCAATTTTATTTAATTATTACCAAAAAGCACATGTTTACCAAATTTATTTTGGAAAGCTTAGAGCTTTGATTATGAGAGGTCTTTTTTTCCCTGTTATCTATTTATTTGCTAAGTACACGCTACCTTTAAAAACTATCTTTCTTCTAACATGTCTTTTTTCTCAATTTGTCTAATATCTTCTTAAAAGTTAGTCTTGTCTCCTGACTCTTTAAACCATTCCAGAATCTTCTGTACTATTAAATTCAAATAATGACAAGAGGGTCAAGAAGAAGAAAAGGGGCTTCATATAACCACAGGACAGTATATATCATTATTGCTTTGCTCATTAATATTGGAGAATCACACTATAAGCAAATTTAAGAGACATGGTATATATGGATCAATATAGAAATATTTCCCAAGAAAAAGCAGTTAATGACAAAGGGTGTTTATTTTATACTGAGGATTGAATATATGGAGATTTAAATCCCTTCTCATTGTAGAAGTTTCCTTTGAAAATTCATACAAGTAAGGCGCATAATGGATAAATAAAATTAATCAAATCTCCTTTGGTGTTAAAAATTAAAACTAAGAGAAGAGCCACATAGACAAGAGTCAAACTGTTTTCCCTCTTTACCATGAAAAATTAGACTTTAAAAGATATATAATTTGTATTCTAATTACCAGGCAGTTTCTCTCTTTATATTTTTATTTCTTTAGAAAATATCTTGGACTCAGTATCGTTATCAACTAAAACTGTCAAAAATAGTTTCAACTAGAAATGCCATGTATATATTTTAGCCCCATACCTAGAAATAGCATATATATAATACTCTTTAAATTCAGACTGATAGTTTCTATAGATAATAAGAAGTTAGCCATATTAATTCCTAGAAGAGTCAGATAGGAAAACAGCAATTGAATTTTAAATAATTCAGGAATGCATAATATAACATAATATAAAAAGTCATAGTTATCAAAGTCATGAAGGCCATGGATCATGACTTTGCTAGCAATCACAATCACTATCATAATCATGGAATTATATTGTCCCAGAAATAAATTGGTAAAGCAATATTAAACTCACAAACTCCTAACTTCACACTGTGATATTGTGTTTTCATAGGTGGTAAGTTTAGCATGACTGTCAAAGATGAATCTAGGGTCATTTGACCTAGAAAATGAAAAGAAAATTATTATTTAACCTCATTTACTATTGCTCTCATTCTACTCTGTCAGGCAAGAGAAATTATACTTTTATATTTTTAGCCAAGTCTCTGTGGTACTGGTACTGCAGAATTAATGATTTCTAAATAATTTTTTTCCAGCAATAAGATTTCTTTGTGCCTATAATTTGACTTTGAACTGTGCCTTCACTATCACTCTATATCTAAGAAAATTATATCCAGTCCCTTCTTTGCAACTCAGCATCATGCCCTAAGTCAGAAAACATAGACTTCCTCAAGATTTCAGCAAATTCCCAATGGAGTTCCATTGTCCTGGCTACTTAAAACTCCAAACCCTCCCTTAAAAAATATTATGTTGCTTCTTTCTTACAAGATTGGCCAAGTAAGATACATAGTTTATCTTTGCTATTACATTATATGAAAGACTTTATGACTGGGATAGGTAGATTTTATTGATATCAATAAATATTATGAAATATATACCTATTTTCTACTAATAAAAATAAGTTAAAATATAACAATAGCTTTATCTTTAATTAATATCCACTCAGGTCATGCTACACTCAGTCAGTTCAAATTGTTATCTATCTAAATTAAAACTCTCTATCTTCACTGTTACTCTCAACATTGAGCAGCAATATGTCTTCAATTTTTGTCTTGAACATAAATGAATTAAATGCTCTACTTAAAAGGTATAGATTAGCAAAGTGGATAAAAATATCAACCCAACTGTATGTTGCTTTCAAGAAATTCAACTTTCCTGTAAAGACACTTATAGAATGAAAGCAAAGGGGTAGAAAAATATATTCCATGCAAATAGAAACCAAAAGCAAGCAAGAATAGCTATATGCATATCAGATAAAACAGACTTTAAATTAAAACAGTAAAAAAAGACAAAGAAGGACATTATATACTGATAAAAAATATCAATTAAGAAAGAGGATATAACAATCCTAAATACATATGCACCCAATACTGGATCACCCAGATTTATAAAACAAATATTACCAGATCTAAAAAATAGATAGATGGCAAGACAATAATAGTGGGGAACTTCAATACCCTACTCACAGCACTCGACAGATCACTGAGAAGGAAATTCACAAAGAAATCATTGGACATAAATTGGATGTTAGACCAAATGGACCTAACAGACATGTACAGAACATTCTACCCAACAACTGAAGAATATTCATTCTTCTCATTAGCACATGAAACATTCTCCAAGATAGACAATACATTAGGCAATAAAAAAACTCAATTTTTAATTTTTTTTTATCTTTTGTTTTTTGCAATTTATTTTTTATTATTTCAAAGTATTATGGGGGTAAAAATGGTTTTTATTACACTGATAGCTTCTGTAATGCTTTAGTCAGGGTTATAAGTGTGGCCATCACCCAAATAGTGTTCATTGTATCCATTAGGTAGTAGGTTTTTGCTCATCCCCTCCCCACCCCCCTTGCTTGACTTCCACTGAGTTTTACTTTTCCCTGTACATATGTGTGCTCATCAGTTAGTTATTTAATAGTGAATACACATGGTGTTTGCTTTCCTTAGATACTGCACTTAGGAGAATGGTCTTCAGTTCTATGCAAATTATTTCAAAAGGTATTAATTCATCTGTCTTCATGGATGAGTAGTATTCCAGGATATACATATGTTTCATTTTGTTAATCCACTCAGAAATTGATGGGGACTTGGATTAATTCTATATCTTTGTGATTGTGAATTGTGCTGTAATGAACATTCACATGCAGGTGTCTTTTTGATAAAATTACTTCTTTTCCTTTGGGTAAATACCCAGTAGTGGGAATGCTGGGTTGAATGGTAGACAGTAGGCCTCCTTTTAGTTCTTTGAGGACTATCCATACTGTTTTCCATAGAGGTTGTACTAATTTGCAGACCCACCAATAGTGAATAAGTGTTGCCTTTTCTGTGAATCCACACTAGCATGTATTTATTTTGGAATTTTTAATAAAAACCATTCTAACTGGGATCAGGTGATATTTCATTGTGTTTTTAATTTGCAGTTCTTTGATAACTAGTAATGTTGAGCATTTTTTTTCATGTTTATTGACCATTTGTCTATCTCCTTTTGAAAATTTCCGCTCATATCATTTGCCCATTTTTAAATGAGGTTGTTTGATTTTTTTTCCTCGATAAAAAAATCTCAACAAACTAGTCACAGAATGAACACATCTCAAAAATATAAAATCCATATATGAAAAACCCACAGCCAACATCATACTGAATGGGAAAGAGTTGAAAGCATTCCCACTAACAACTGGAACAAGACACGTGGGACCACTGTCACCACTACTATTCAATATAGTGCTGGAAGTCCTATCCAGAGGAATGAGGCAAGAGGAAGAAATAAAGGGTATCCAAATCAGGAAAAGGAGGTCAAACTATTGCTTTTTGCTGACAATATGATATTATATCTAGAAAACCCCAAAGACTCCACCAAGAGACTTGTGAAATTGATAAATCCAGCAAAGTCCCAGGTTACATAATCAGTGTACACAATGACTGTACACCAATAACAGTCAAACTGGGAGTCACATCTAATTCACAGCAACTACAAAGAAAATAAAATACCTAGTATATACTTAACCAAGGAGCTGAACAATTTCTACAAAGAGAACTATGAAACACTGAGGAAAGAAATTGCAGATGCTACAAACAAATGGAAAAACATCATGCTAATGGATTGATAGAATCAACATTGGTAAAAGGTCTATACTACCCAAAGGGATTTACAGATTCAATGCAATCCCCATCAAAATACCGACAGCATATTTTACAAATCTAGAAAAAATAAATCTATGCTTCATTTCGAACCAGAAAAGAGCCCAAATAGCCAAAGCAATCTTAAGCAAAAAGAACAAATCTGGAGGCATCAAATTACTAGACTTCAAACTATCCAACAAGGCTACAGTAACCAAAACTGCATGGTAATAGCACAAAAATAGAGACAAAGACCAATGATATAGAACAGAGAACCCAGATATAAAACCATCCACATACAGCCAATTTATCTTTAATAAAACAGATAATATATGCTGGGTAAAACAAGCCCCATTCAATAAATGGTGCTGGGAAAATTGGAGAGCCACATAAAGTAGAATGAAACAGGATCCATAGCTCTCACCACTCACAAAAATTAATTCAAGATGGATAAAATACTTAAATGTAAGGCATGAAAGCATAAGAATAATAAAGGAAAATGTAGGAAAAACTCTTCTAGATATCAGCCTGGTCAAAGAATTTATGAGGAAGACCCTAGTAGCAATCACAACAACAACAAAAATAAATAAATGGTAATAAAATGTGGTATATGTATACCATGAAGTACTACTCAGTCATTAAAAAAAAAATCGGTGAACTAATACCTCTGGTATTAACATGGATAGAACTGGAGACCATTCTTCTAAATGAAACATCATAAGAATGGGAAAATAAGCACCACATGTATTCATCATTAACTTGGAACTAATATATTGACACTTATGGGCACATATGGAAAATACAGTGGAATACTATTCAGCCATGAGAAAGAATAAAATAGTGTCTTTTACATCAACATGGATGGAACTGGAAGCCATTATCTTAAGTGAAACAACTCAGAAACAGAAATAAGAATACTCCATATTCTTACTTATAAGTACTATCTAAATAATGTGTACACATGGACACAGAGAGTAGAATGAAAACTGAAGGGGTAGGGGAGTTAGGGGAGGATGTGTGACGTAAATTTAATTGTACAGTGTAGGTTATTTGGGTAATGGATACCCTAACAGTTCTGACTTCACTACTATGAAATCTATGTGACAAAATTATACATATATCTATGAATTTATACAAATAAGAAGATCATCCAAACCTATATTAATGTAAGGTCTCTAATTATTAAGTTCAGACTTATCTAGATATGCGATTTAAACTACCCCCAAGAAATGCTTTCAGTAATCATAATAAGCTCCAAAATCATTTTTTAACTCATACTGTCTCTGCCTCAGCCCTGTAATTAATAAGTTCTTAATAGAGCTCTGATTTAGTTTTTTGGAGATTGGTATCTATTCAGTTGGTTTTGCTTATTGCTCATTTTTCTGTAAAATATGTATATACATTATGTTTATAGGCTAACATGCTGTCTTGCATATCCATATACATCTATATTTGTTTTTATCTATCAGTCTGTATATGATATAGCTATACACACACACACATACATACACACATTCACACTGTTAACTCCAATTTCAATGCAACATCACAGTGTACATTCTAGCTTTCCCCCATTTCTTTATTTGCAACTTCTTTCTCTGACAGAGAGAAACCAGTTTCTCATTATGTATGATGTATTTATGTATTTGATTAACCCTTGCATACTTATAAATTAGTTCCTAAAAAATAAATTTAGCTACTAAACTACAGAGTTTGTGTAAAGGCCTTTTTGTCTTAGCTTTGCAATGGGCGGTTAAACAGTGTTTTCCAAAGTTACTTAGATTAGCTCTTTTCTTCTCCACACCCTTCACTGTGGTTATACAATTCATCTTTGTATAGTTAGGTTTATTTGTCACAGTCTGGATTCAATCTATATTCTCCTAATATCCTGGTCGATATATTTTTATTTTTTACATGGAATGCCAAGCATTTTTATTTACATACAGTATAAAGTTTACTCTGTGGTATAAAGTTCTGTGGGTTTTGGAAAATGCATAGAGTCAGGTATTCACTACCGTAGATTCTCAGAGAACAGTTCCATCACTGCCGAAAATCTCCTGGGGATTCCACTTGATACTCAGTCCTCTTTTATAGTTTCTCCTATCATAGAGTATCAGAATAATGGAATTATAAAACAAGTAGCTTGTTAGGTGTGAATTCTATCACTTAAATACATCTAAGATCCATTAATATTGTTTGAGAATCAATATTTCATTCTTTTTATTGGTACGTAGTATGCCATAGCATGGATGCTTATCTCTAAAGTGCTAGAAGGAAATTGGGTTGTTTTCAGTTACAGGTGATTGTACATAAACCTGCTATGAACATTTGCATACTGATATTTGGGTGAACATAAGTTTTTATATCTCTCAAGGGAGAATCTCTGGATCTCTTAATAGAAGTGCATTTAACTATATAAGAAACTGCCAAATTGCTTTCCAAAGTGTCTGCATTATTTTACATTCCCCTTGGCAAAGTATGAGAGTTAAGGTTTGTCTGCAGACTCACCAAAACCTAAAATTATCAGGTTTGATTAGTGTGTGTGTGTGTGTATTTCCCTTATAACAGGTGTGCTGTGGTATCTCGTTGAGGTTTTGGTCTGCATTATCCTGATGACTAATAATGTTGATCATTTTTCATATAATTATTTGTGATCTTTATATCCTCTTTGATGAAACACCTTTTCAGATCTTTTTCACACTTTTTACTTGAGTTATTTATAGTCATACTGCTGAATTTTAAGATATGTTTATGTATTTTAGATATAATCTATTTGTCAGAAATGTGATTTGCAAATATTTTATCCAAGTCTGTGGCTGGCCTTTTAATTGTCTTAATAGTGTCTTTTGCAAAGCAAATGTTTTAATTTGATTAAGTATAATTTATTAGTTATTTTCTAGATTCTTTGCCGGTTTCTATGCAGAGAGTCATGGTATATGCTAAAAGACAAAGTTTCTTTCTTTCCAGTCTGCCAAACTTCCATTATTTTAATGCCCTTATTACATCAGCTAGGACTTTCTGCAAGGAGTGGTGAGAGAAGATATTCTTGCCTGATTTCATATCTGAAAGGGAAATCATTTCATATTTCAGTTTTTGAATATAATGTTAATTGTAAGTCTTGATTTTTGTTTGTGTTTTTTTTTGTTTGTTTGTTTTGGAAATACCTCTTACCAAGTTAAGGAGGTTGCCTATATTCCTGGTTTTCTGAGAGTTACTGTCTTGAATTGGTGATGAATTATGTCAATATTTTTCTGCATTTATTGAGTTTTCTTAATTCTTTGGTCTGTTAACATGGTAAGTTATATTGTTTGATTTTCAAATGTTGAATAAACCGTTTCTTCCTTGGATTTTTCTACCTTTTCTGTTTGTGAATTTAATTTTCTAATTTTATTGAGAATTTTTGGATCAATGTTATGAGGGATTTCTTCTCTTGTAATTCTATATAAACATTAGAAAAATTCTTGTCTCATATAGTGAATTGGAAGTGTTTCTTCTTCTAATCTCTTAAAGAGATTGTGGAGAATAAGTGCTATTATTTCCTTACATGTTTAGTAGATTGCTTACATTAAATTTCTGTGAAGCCCAAAATAATTATTTTAATATAATTTTATGTAGAGAAATCCCAAGACCTATAAATCTTTTAAACAAAACAAATAAGAATCCCTAGCAGTGGGGCATACCAGTCCATGTAGCAAGTTGACCCTAGTATCATCCAGAGGAGACATTCATTCTTTTTTTTTTTTTTTTTTTTAAGACAGAGTCTCACTTTGTTGCCCAGGCTAGAGTGAGTGCCGTGGCATCAGCCTAGCTCACAACAACCTCAAACTCCTGGGCTCAAGCAATCCTCCTGCCTCAGCCTCCCAAGTAGCTGGGACTACAGGCATGCGCCACCATGCCCGGCTATTTTTTATTTTTCTAGATATATTAGTTGGCCAATTAATTTCTTTCTATTTATAGTAGAGACAGGGTCTCGCTCTTGCTCAGGCTAGTTTCGAACTCCTGACCTCTAGCAATCCGCTTGCCTCTGCCTCCCAGAGAGCTAGGATTACAGGCGTGAGCCACCGCGCCTGGCCATTCAGTCATTTTTGATACACAAATTTAAAAAATATCTGAAAACTTAAATTTCAATTTTTGAGTAGAAATTTTCTCTTAGTAATTTGTTTAAATGATGGTATTCAAATTCTTAAGCAAAAATTAATCTAGTAGAACTGATTTAAAATTACATGCAATGATCCACATTGGAGAAAAAAAAATTGTCATTCAAGAAACTGAAAACACTTGGATAGAAGAAGAATTAAACTGTGACATCTGAATCTTAAATCCCTTAAAATGACTAAAGCCTTTGCTTTCCTCCTACTCTCACCATTTATTAAATACACAACATGTTTACTAGCAGTTTAAAATATTATTATTTAAAACTCAAGCTGCCAAGCCAGATGCCATGCTAAACAGGAGCTCTGGCTGGATGCTGAATAAGGAAAGAGCACAGGAAGGGGGAGGCTGCTGGGAAGCCCTGAGAGGTCAGACATGCAATTGAAGCTTACCTGGATGGAAAAGCCCATGTCAGATAAAACTGGCCCTGTGTGTGACCTCAGCTGTTACCATGAGTAACAGAGAAGCCACCCAGCTAGCACCTTCTCCCACTAATTCCCAACCCAGAGAATTACAAAAAAATAAGAAATCATAATTGCTGTAAGCCAATAAAATATCAAACCCAATATATTCCTATGCCAGTCTCATGCTATTTTAAACATCTAATAAAGTTCTTTTACAATACTTATATTTTTCAATTTTTTAAAATGTATACATTAAAACTCATGCTTTGTTGTATATTCTGATTATAAAAGTAATATAAACTCATTGTAAACATTTGATATCATAAAGATTTTATAAATGTGCCAACAGCTAGCTCTGTCTTTTTTACATTTTAAAAATGAATGTGCAAAGATTTAGTTGAGATGTTAGATACAGAAAACAACTTTGCAATACACAGATTAAAAACAAAGTTATGTGGAATTCTTTAAAATAGAAGTTCTGACCATTTTTTTTCTTTAAAACAGGAGTCTTACCATTTTTTTTAATGTAACATACACTGTGAAATCAGTAGTAAATGTACATCATATGCAGTGTTTCCAAAATTATTTAATTTTTGGAAACTTCAATGAAAAAGATTTAGAATTCCTGCAGTTACTATTTCACTAATAATGAGGTGTGATTTGACTGTTTGATGTATGATCCAGCCATTATAGTAATGATATGCTCTTGTATTTTGGGTTAATTAAAAGTATTTTAATATCCATAAATGGATCTCTTTGGGCATTTTTTCTTTTCTATTATAGTAGTATATTATTAAGAGATTTGTAGTAATAAAGCTTCTTTGCTTTTCTCCCTGAAGTCATGAGTTGGGAAGATTTGTTCAAATTTATCATGGAACAAAAAACATCAGTGAGGTCTAAGCTCTGGGCCAGGGCCTCAACTGTGAAAATTGAGAATTATGGAAGATTTCAGCCACAGAAAATAAACTTAAGTGTATGCCCATTTGTATTATGGAAACCTATACTGACTAAGCATTTATGTGTACATACACTCCTGATATAATTTTCAGGCATGGATTTTCAACAGAAAGCCTCTTTGTGACACTTTCTCTTTTCTTTAACATTCTGTATAGGTCATTTTCCTTTCTGGAAATAATCATAAGGTATACATAATTATAATAAAAATATTAATACATATCTCAGGATTATTTATTATTAATTTTTATCATGTTTCTATTTGTGAAGATATTGAACTTCCACTGAACGCATCTTTGTTTAACACCAAGTAGCGATACATATGAGCAAGATGAAAGGTGAAAGAGCATCCTTGTTCACAACCAAGTAATGATACAGATGAGCAATAATGGCTTCAGTTTGCAAGAAGTTGACATCATTATATATTTTCAGAGTCTTTGAAATGGATTTTTATTTTTAACTTATTATTCTGTATATTTTCTGAACTGAGTCACACAGAATCTTTCTAATTCTCTGTGATTAAACAGAGCAAACATCAGGATGAAAGCTACTAATGAATAACCTTTGAAAACACATTCGTTTAATGCTTCATATCCATATCCCATTTTAGAATGTTTGAATAAATTAAAACAATTTAAATGTTCTTTCAATTTACATTTGGTATAGTAGTTTTAATTTATTAAAATGAAATACCTTAAGTGCCAAAGTGCTCAAACAAATTTTATTCTTTCCCACGTTGCTCTCTATGTTACAGTCTTATTTCCTCACATGTTTTCTCAAAACCCCTCTTCTGACCTAGGTTTCCCTAGGGAAAATGTGTGAATCTACTGAATGTCAGCACAATGAATGATAGGTAAAGAAAAGGCTACACTTGGTGATTAAGCCTCACTGATACAAGCATAAAGACTTCTGATTTAGAAAAGTTGTTGGGTTCCAATCTTGGAACAGAACTTTACCAACAAAGAATTAGGACATTAAGGTCAGACAGATCTGGTTCAATCTTTAATTCTCCAAAGTTATGTGGAATATGTCCCTTAAGATACACCAGAAAAACCCTCAGAGACACCAGATTTTGTCTGGATTTCAAACTATTCATAAGTTTCTTCTTCAGTGTCTATTACACTTTCTCTCTTCACAGCAAACAAATGTTAACTTCTCTATCTTGTCATAGATACCAGTTTCTCATAAAAGCCTTCCTTGACTCCTAAATACTTATTTAGGTATTCCACCTACATGTCTCTTGACAATCTACTTTTAGAATTGTAGGAATTTGTATCATATTTCATTGTAGTGATTGTGTACCAGGGCATCTCCTTTGCTCAAATAATGAGCTGCTCCATGTTAGGGACTCTGACTTTAAAATAATTAGTTTTACTTTGTTACTTTTGTATCTCCAGTAATGGTAACAATGTCTAAACATCGGGGGTGGCCAATTGATACTGAATTAATGTAAAAGTCAAAGAAGTATTTAGGGATTATTTCAGTTTCAAAGCTTTCTAGCTGAAGTGATCTTTTATTTATTTATTAATTTGGTCCTCTCTGCAAAGAGACTGCATCATTTGTGTTTTTCAAGACTTTCATATAGCTTCAAAATCCTTTCAATTAATTACGGACATGTTTTTGCATTGACTTTTTAGATCCCTGTCCCAAAATAAACATTCCCCATGGTAACATAATTTATATAAGACAGACTCCCAAGAGGACTAAAGAAGCCTGTGACCACTCTTGAATTTCTTACATTATCCAATATTCTAGCACAATTCTTCTATTTGTAATGACTAATCAGAGAACCATATGCTCCTAGAAACATTACACAATTTTATAAAATCTTCTTTTTAAAACTATGTTATTTCCTAATATTAGTTTTTATATTGAGGTTCAATGGTCATTCTGAGATCCACTGTAGCAACATATAAACAGATGAAGGAGAAATGTAGAGAACTGTGATCCAAAGACTACATACATCTTTATAAACTGTGCAGAATGGGTGATCCTGAAGCTCTCACTTTTTTATATGGTGGGCATTCTTCCACTGTTCTTAAATTTAGAACCAGATAATGAAATGATTTAAGATCTATGATCATATATGAAAGATCTCTCATTTGTGTTTAGAAAAACATACAACACAGATTTCATAGGGAGATACTTTGTAAAGTTAAGGGATATGTAGTACTTAACAAACACATGTAAATATATTATTTCAGCTTGTTTGCTTGTGTTACACATTATAATATTAAGATTGAATATTTTTGCTCTGAAATTTTCCAGATTAAAAGAAAGAAATTCTTAGAAATACAAGAAAAAATAAACTACAATTAAATTTGCTGAAATTCTACTGAATATTTGTTTAATGACTCTGATTGCTGTATGTCACTGCAATATTGTTCACTAGCTACACAAAACATCTTAAAGTACTTTGTAATTCAAAGTCAAAACCACTGTCAATCTGAAGAACAGTTTCAAATAAACTATGGACATATGACTGATACCCATAAGTTTGAGAGTTTAACCTCTGAGTAGTAGGATAATAACTTTAGTTTTCTTAACTGATTCTGAAATAAATATCCGTATTTAAATAAGTGCGGTTTTTTATTTAATTTAATTAATTAATTTATTTTTTGAGACAGAGTCTCACTCTGTTGCCCTGAGTAGAGTGCCGTGGCATCAGCTTAGCTCATAGCAACCTCAAACTTCTGGGCTCAAGCAATCCTCCTGCCTGAGACTTCAGAGTAACTGGGATTACAGGTGTGTACCACCACACCCAGCTAATTATTTTTCTTTCTATTTTTCATTGGCCGGCTAATTTCTTTCTATTTTTTAGTAGAGACAGGGTCTCATTCTTGCTCAGGTTGGTCTCAAACTTCTGAGCTTGAGCAATCCTCCTGCCTCAGCCTCCCAGACTGCTAGGATTATAGGTGTGAGCCACCACACTCAGCCTAGTATCATTTTTAAATGTACTCTTTTGTAAATAACCTAAATGTCTAGCCAAAGGTATAAAATTAAATTAATAAAGCACACGTGCATGATGAAATCCTATGTGGCCACCAGGAAGTTACAAATACGTTATAATAATATGATTATTATATATTAAATCTATAACCATTATGCATAAAAGTAAACTTATATAATAACATTCATACACATCTACATACATACCTATCTGGAGATGTTTTAATTTTTATGTCTTCACTTTCAAGTTATTCTACATTAACAATAAATTGCTTTCATAAGCAATATTACTCCATAAGTAGTAAGAATTTAAATCTTTTTAAGTTTATAGAAAATTTCAAAAAGGAATAAGTATGATGCTCACAACTGATTGACAACAAAGAGATTCAAACATCTCTATTACGACTTTTCATGATTTCTATGTAGCAATGTTATTTTCTGTCTGACTAGAAAGAATGAATATAATAAGAGGGGTCTGAAATCTTAAATAATTGTAGCATTTCTAGGAGACTTTGATTGCTATAAATGAGTGCAAGCCTCTTTGCCTGAATGTAAGATAGATCAGGGATTAAGCTATGGAAGATGCGGTCATTACAGAGCTGGGGAGAACAGGAGAGGAATTGAAAAGCTAAAGATGAGCAAATGATCAGTTTCCCAATAATATCAGAGTGGATACTGCAGAATACATATCAGTAATGCTAAAATAAGTCACAAATAAGATTTTAGGATGTTCATTTAGATAATTCATCAATTGTATCTACTGCTAACATAGGAATGTGAGGTTTCTAAAAAAAAAATTGAGTCACTTTATCTCCTTTTTTTAACACTATTTGCCATACTTAGAAATTTTAGAAATGGCGATGCAGCTGAATTTGAGGGAAATATTTGATAGGTTTTCCAAGGTATTTTCATGAGAAAGACATGGGTTGTGTGCCTATCCAATAGGATTAGTCATTATTTAAAGTATAACACTCCAGTATAAATTAGAAGTAATTTAAACTCGGATGTTTTACTGTGCTATATTTAGGCTGCATCAATTTACTATTATTCTGTGAAGATGTAAAAGCCTATTTATTCCATGTGAGGAAGACAAAAATCTGGGAGGCTTGTCAAATATATTTGATGTAGATTAAAGATTGAGAGAGAGATTGGCAGATCTGAAACTACCAACTATTTACAACATAAATAAACTACAACCATCTACAACATAAATAAAACACTGATAAATAACAGCAAGAGTCTACATTCAAGTCTAAAACATGATACAATCAGAATTGAGAAAGCTAGCTAAATGGTAGTTAATATGAAAAAGATAAAAAATTCAATTTATTCAACATGATTTAAAAGTAGGATAAGACTTCAATCAATGGTTGTTTTGATAAATATTCTACAAGAGAGGTGATCATCCTATTATATCCACCACATAAAAAGGCCATTTAGGAAATGTATTTTCTGGGTAGTAGTTATTAGGAGACACAATCTAAAGTATGCTTATATTAAGGTAAAAAGACCAAAAAAAAAAAAAAAAAAAAAAAGAAAGAAAGAAAGAAACTAAAGGACTGAAATTGTTTGACTGTAGAAATTGTTTGCCTGAGTCAGGAGATATAATTGTAACAATCTAGTATTTGATATGTTTTCAGTTGACAGAGAGGTACAATGGTAAATGGCATTCTTCGTACATAAAGAATCTAAGCTAGGGCAAGAAAGATTTCATCTCAAAGTATGTATTTTGATTGTAGAATCAGACATCAGGTGTTATAGTATTAAAAGTACAGACTTTTTAATCAGATTGATATGAATTCAAAATGTAATTGCTGGGTGGGCACAGCGGCTCACACCTGTAATCCTAGCACTCTGGGGGGCTGAGACAGTGAGGCAGCTAGATCGTTGCAGCTCAGGAGTTTGAGACCAGCCTAAGCAAGAGCGAGAGCCTGTCTCTCCTAAAAAAAAATAGAAATATGTCTTTTTCATAGAGTGACTTTTGTTCTTTGGGGTAGATGCCCAGTAATGGGATTGCTGGATCAAATGGTAGATCGACTTGTATCGCTTTAAGGTATCTCCATATTGCTTTCCACAGAAAGACACCTGCACTCAAATGTTTATAGTAGCACAATTCACAATTACAAAGATGTGGAAACAACCCAAGTGCCCACCAATACACGAATGGATTAATAAAATGTGGTATATGTATACCATGAAGTACTATTCAGCTGTAAGAAACCACGGTGATATAGCACTTCTTGTATTTTTGTGGATAGAGCTGGAACCCATGCTATTAAGTGAAGTATCCCAAGAATGGAAAAACAAGCACCACATGTACTCACCAGCAAATTGGTATTAACTGATCAACATCTCCTCATCAACCAGTCTGAAGAGGAGGATGAAAAGTGCGGATCCTGTTTCAGTCTAAAGTAGTCTGTAGTCTAAAGTAGTCTAAACAGACTACTTAGACTGAAACAGGATCTGCACTTTTCACCTGTCTTGTGCATGCGCACTTCTCATCTTTGAGGATAAGCATCTCTGTGGACATATAGGAATAACATTTATCAGGTGTCTGGCAGGTGGGGGTGGAGGAGATGGGTATATACATACATAAGGAATGCCATGTGCACCAACTGGGGGATAGACACGTTTGAAGCTCTGACTCGAGGGGGGAGGAGGGGCAAGGGCAATATACGAAAACTTAACATTTGTACTCCCACAATATGCTGGAAAATAAATAAATTTAAAAAATAGAAAGAAATTAACTGGACAACTAAAACTATACAGAAAAAATTAGCCGGGCATGGTGGTGCATGCCTGTAGTCCCAGCTACTAAGGAGGCTGAGGCAGAAGGATCACTTGAGCCCATGAGTTTGAGGTTGCTGTGAGCTAGGCTGATGCCACGGCACTCTAGCAGAGGCAACAGAGTAAGACTCTGTCTCAAAAAAAAAAATGTAATTGTCATTCAACAAATGTGTGACCTTAAAACACAGAGGTAATCCTTCTGAGCTTCAAGTTTATCCTCTTAAAAGACAGATAACAGCACTTCCATTGAGCTATTAAGTGATCAAATAGTAATGTGTATAAAATACTTAATACAGTGCCTGTCACAAAGAAAAAAATCAATATATGTGCCTCACCAGTAAGAGCTCTTAATAGCAAACAACAGATTCTATTAGATAATAATCTATTAGTTAAGATATCTTAATGTGGTCGCAAGTGACTACATAATCCAAATTCAAAAATTTCAGTTGCTTAGAGCTGTAACCTGCAAAACAAAGCATACTATGTTGGCTTTCATCACACTTTCATTACTTTTCTATCCACCTGTCACTTTGCAAATGACTACTAGATTAGAAACCACAAACTTATGTCAGAGTATCTTACTGGGGGAATACATCTTAAAACAGCTGATGCTAGAAATAGTCCTAGAAAGTAGGACCCCTGCATAGATTTAGTGGTGTTGGGTTACTTTCTGGGCAGACAGTAACAAGGATCTCATGTTTTTGATGATGTGGTTATAAATGCTTATGTTCTGTAGTATCACAATTACTGAAACCCTCACCTGTGATACATCAGGATGGAATATAGATTTAAGTGATTGACTAGCTTATATAATAACTCTAGAAATAGTAATTACAAGGATTGTGAAATGATCTGCCTCTTGCAAACTATTTTAAAACCCTGCCTAGAAAAACATGAGAGACTCAGGTAAGCCAATTAGCAATTTAGGGCATGATATGAGAAAGCCATAAGACACTCATGGCAGTATTTAAAGAGACCCTCCACTCCCATAATTGGAGGACATATACATATTGCTCCAGGAATAATCAATTTTGGAAGACATTCCAAATCACCAATTAGAATAGTCATGAACATTTTCCACCCAAAAGCACAACTTTCTGCTACATAATTAAAAGTTTCATTCATTCAGAAAAGGATCAGAATAGATCATTTGCAGAAATATTCTAAAAACAGATATATATTTGATATTAGGTATCATAATCAATAATTGATAGTTATAGCAACTCCTCCTAGCAACCCTTCAATACATTTATTAAAAAGCTCCCTTCTACCTTGACATTTTGAGTGTAATTTATTATTAGTTTTATATTTCCATTAATCTTGAAAAAAAAACATAAGCAAATTATTTGTGCCATGTCTTGTGCTATATGCAGGGTATGAAGTGAGTGAATAATGCCTTATTCCACGAATAAGGCATTCATTGAACTAGCATTTACAGATATTTTGTACACCTCAGAGGACTATACACAATTTTGTGCTTGCCATTTAGAAAATTGTCCAATGTAAATAGGGAGCCCTTGATACATAGTCGTTGGCACAATGAATGGTTCCCAAAAGAAAGTAATGGCTTCATCTTTCAAGAGCAAACAATTCCCCTGAGGAAATGTATTATCCATTAAAACTACATTTTTCTCAACCTTAGCACTAATGACATTTTGGGCTACATAATTCTTTATTGTGGTGGGCAGTCTAGTGCATTATAGGATATTTAATGACATCCTTGGCCTCTACTCACTAGAAGCTAGGAGCCCTTGCCTTCCCACCCTGTTTTGACATCCTTAAAATATCTCCCACCCTGTTTTGACAACCTAAGATATCTCCAGATATTTGCCAAATGTCTCCATTGCAAAATCACTCTAGATTGAGAGTGAGCCAGGAGTGTGAAAAAATAAGCCACAGGATCTGGGACAATAGAGTCAGACTGAGAAGAGTTGTACTCCAACTCTGAATCTGATGTGAGCTCTTAGATGGCCACTTGTCTTCGGGTAGCAGCAAGTAAAGAAAATGATTAGTCCATTTGAAGAATCTAGAGATAAGTATCTCAAAAGCAGGGAGTATAACCAATTTAGTTCAAAATCTTCTGGGGCTGGACAGGAGGATAATATGGATATAACATCACATCTTCTGTGGGGTCAGGTTTTACATTTATTTTGAAAAGGCAATACTTTCATATCTCAAAAGTATTCTTAAGAATACTTTAGAGAATTACTACTATAGACCAATATTCTATACCGTCTCTTAATTAATCTAAAGAGCCAGTGTTCTTTCTTTCTCCAGCATTCACACAGTTTAATTTTTCTTCAAGTGTCAGCATACAATGTATTTGGTGTGTACTTAGGGTTTATGCTGTATTTAAAAATTAGTGTTACACTCTAGGACAAACACTTTCAGTAGAAAAGTTGAGCGCAGATACCCACACTAATTAAAATGTTTAATTTTTAAATTCTTTTTTTTTCTTTATGGTTGATGACAAATAGTTTCATTTATGCATGCAATTTAAATACACCTTTAATGTTATTTTTTTCTGTATGAGATAAAAGAATAGAATCAAAGATTAATTTAGATAAAGGAAGACTATCAAAGTTGAGGGTACAAAGTAGAGTCTGGAGGAATTTCTAAAGTTGGGAGGTGCTGCAGGCTGTTGTTATGTGAGGACAGAATTATAAAATTTGCTGATCCGTTCAGAACAAAAACAACACTAGGTAAGTGGACAATCTGGGGGGAGAAATGTGGTGTGGGCCGGAGGGCTTGCTGAAATTTTGTTGAATGGATTCAGAAGGGTTTTATATTTAGGTTATAAAGAATGCATTTGGATAAAACTATGAGTAAAGACAAGAGTAAGAATGACAGGGCAGATTTCATGAAGAAGAGAATATGTTGGTTACTTGGGGAAATATTTTTATATGAGTTCTGGAGGGTAATTTAAAAGAAAAACATTGCACTGGACACTTGTTAAAAAATGACAAGACAGATTTTATTCCAGCTACTGCTGTAGGGGAAACAGAATTCAGGATAGAACTGAAATCAACTTCAAACACAGCAGAGACAGCTAGGGATTTATAGTCAACAAATACAATGAAGGAGTCAGTGGATAGGAAAATTACTAAGAGGAACCTGATTAGATATCAAGAGTAGGGAGATGTTTGCTAAATTGTCTTAACAGAATTCTTGCTAAAGGCAGGCCAAAGATTTATATGTCAAGGACAGAGATGAGCAACTTGATCAGAAAACAAGGATGGAAGGATTCTTGATAAAGATACTTTGTCAAAACTGGGCTCTGGACGCCAAGGATAGGCAGGAGGCCAAGGTCAAGGCCTAGTAGAGAAGACAGCTCAGAGGAGCTTGACTAAAGATTGATCGAGAAGGGAGTGATCCATAAGATGGGACCTAATTACAAAGACCTTTCAGTTAAGAAGCTGTTCCAGCCATGCAACTACAAAAAAGTTTTCCTTCATTTATTCTGGTGGATATTTTTATTCCCTATTTCTACAGCTGACCTATGGCTTAGTGAAATCCTGTAATTTCTTTTTATAAATGCCTTGCTTCTGTCATCCAAGCTACTCAAATTATTAACACCTGCATTCTTACAGCACAATCAAATTGAGGGTTTGCTTCAGCAGACAATGAGAGCAAGGAGAATGACTATAAGACATTATGAGCGGTGACAGGCCACCACAGAATTTAAGCAAATATCAACATGAATCACATAAATATCAACAAATTTACTGTTTTTTAGCTCATCTTTTTTATTATCATTATTTTTTAGAGACAGGGTCTCACTCTGTCATCCAGGCTGGAGTACAGTGGCACAATCATAGTTCATACTACAGCCTCAAATTCCTGGGCTCAACCAATCCTCTTGCCTTGACCTTCCAAAGTGCTGGAATTACAGGTGTGAGCCACCATGATCAATTGGTTTGTAGCTAATCTAAAAAAATTGTTTTGTGTTGTATTTACATGAATTCATATTGCTTGAAATTTAAAAATCATAGGCCCCAGTCTTTAAACCAGCACAATAGATATAATGCAGATTTTGGTATTAACAGATTGAATTGATTTCACAGAAGTCTTGCCTTTAGGACTACAGTACAAAAAATAGTGACATCGGGCCTGAAAAAATTCAAATATTTTAAAATCTCTTTTCTATAAAGGAAATATATTGCTTTTTGTTTTTTCCCAATTATCAAGTTTATAAATTTTTATTGTAATAAATACTTCAGAAAACTTAAGTACACACATTTAAATATGAAGGCATTGATCCTCCCAGAATCACTTTCTCAAGAGGTACCCTAGAAATAGCTTAATTTACATCCTTGGAGAATTTCAATGCCTATATACTTAACATAATAGGAAAGAAAAAATAAATAAGAAAGAAATATTTGTACAGTACTCTATAAGTTGTTTGCATTTAACAATACATTTTTCTCTGCAATATGTATAAATCTACTTTAATTTTAATCATTAAAATTATTTCATTAAACCAATATAGTATAATTTAATTTCATTAAACCAATATAGCATTAAACCAATATATATATATAAACCAATATATATATTTAGAGTCTAAAGATGTACATATTTCTGATTTTAACTTTATTCCTAGTGCTTTAATGAATATGGCACTATATAGGTATTTGTTCATTTGCACACATATGCTAGAAGTGGAATTCTTACATTAAAGAAATTCAGACCTAAAATATTGATACACATTGCCAAATCCCATGAAAAAATATTGTTTTATTTTATAGTTTCTTAGGGAATAAAATGTCACTTTTCTCAAATCCTTGCCAACACATACTATCATTTTTATCTTTGAAAATATGATAGGCATATATATATATACACACACATATATATATAATTTCACATTTACATTTGAGTATCAAATTTTATGTCTAAAACTGAGATTTCAGAGATAATGTATGTATTTTGCTGGTTTTACAAAAGTAAAAAATAAAATATAGGATAGGTAAGAAGTCATTATTAAAATCTACATTTTCCTTAAAAGAATATCTGTATGCAATGCTCTTTTCTGATTTAATAATAATTTCTGGATGCATAGTATATGCTGTAGAAAATAAAACAAAATACAAATTTCTTTCTATTGATAATTATGAACAAAGCAATTGGACACTTTCCAAGATGAATGACCTTTACAAAATTGTACTCCACTGGGAATAAATTTGTGGTAAGTACCCATTACATTTTAATAGTTAAACCACTTAGTTGGAAAACTTGTTGACAAGCTGTGTAACCTTAACTCTGTAACTTCACCTCTCTAGCCATGAATTTTCTCAACTGTTAAAAGAGGGTCTTGAATATAAGACTCTAAAATCCCTTCAGCAGAAAAATTCTATCATCTAAGTATATTTTTTTCCTATTATCCTAATAAATCTTACCATAACATTTTTAAACATTTAATGAACATGTAGGGATACTAGTTAATAAAAATATAAAGTCATGTGATTTATAGTACTGTCACACAAGTTCCCACAATCTCTATTTAGAATATTTAACTTATTTGCTTTTACAAAGTATATATGATTTAAATTTTCAATAACAAATAATTCCTGTAAAACTAATAATGAACAAAGATGTACCGGTTTAACATTTTATACAGCAATGAAAATGAATAAACTATGATGGTATGCATCATATATGAGTGAGGAAAATAGTGTTAAGCAAATATGAAATGCTCAGATGACTAAAGAAAGTATGGTATATTTTATAAAGCTAAAAATTTAAACAATATAATATAAATATCATATGTAATAAGGTTATAAAAATATCCAGGGGATTTTAATCATAAAATGCTGAACAATTTCTACCTATTTATGTAAAATGAAGGGAATAAAATACATGAGAAGCAGAGATGTATATAATACTATTAATGATAATTTTATTCTTCAGTTAAAATTTTGGTTTATGGAGGCTTATTTTATTATTACACTTTAAAATATAAAGCTATGTTTATAGTCTTTTGGAGCTGTCAACAATTGTTCTTTAAAAATAAATAATTTGAATCCAGCCATACTAAGAACACATAAAAATACCATTTTCACTATATATTTACTTGATTTGAAATAATTCTGCTAAGATATATGTAAGCTCTATGTGAAATTTATAAATATTTATTGAAAGACATTAAAAAGGAAATAATAACTATGATTTATATTTTTCAAGAATATATTATTATATAGATGCTAATTATACCCAATAGGTTATAAAGATTAAGTCAAATTCTATTATGAAACCAGACTTTCTCATAAGTCTGGTTTCTTCCACAAGCTCATTCTCTAACATTTATATTGAATAAGAAAGGGGCAAATAATAGTCAAGAACATCGTTAAAAAAAAGAAGGTGTCACATACCCTACTAGATAAAGTATATTATTATTCAATTATATAAATATATAAATTATATTATAAAATTATAATACTGTTATATTTATGTTTACTCTGTGTATATATAGTTTTACATACTGCTGTGGTTTGAATGATCATCCTCTCCCAAACTCATGTTGAAATTCAATTGCTATTGTAACAATATTAAGAAATGGAACCTTTAAGAGGTGATTAGCCACAAGGCTAATCCTGCTGTCATGAATAGATTAGTGCCTTTAGAATGAGAATGGATTCATGACAGCAGGAGTGGATTTCTTATAAAAGGACAAATTTGGCTCACTTTTGCTCTCTTTCCCTCTTTTGGCTTTCCACCTGCCATGGTATGGCACAGCAAGATGGCCCTCATTAGATGCCAGCCTCTCAACATTGTACTTCCCAGACTCAAGAACTATGAGAAATAAGTTTTATTGTTTATAAACTACACAGTCTGTGGTATGCTGCTATACTAGCACAAAACAGATCAAGATACATACATATATGCACATATAACCACATAGAATTATACAATCCCTAAGCTATGAACAACACATTTTATTAATTACATAGACAAATGTAATATAATACAAAGTGCAAAAATTAACACAAGCCTTTAAGTATATAAGAATGCTGTATTTGTTAATAGAGTAGTCATGGCAGTTAGAAAATAGAGTAATCGTAGCAGTTAGGAAACAAGACGCCATTTCCTCACCCAAAACATGTAGGAGAAATTATTGACTATATGTGTGGAAGTAAAGGAAATTAAATCTCTGCTTCATACAATACCCAGATAGCAACTCTGAAATGGACTTTTATCAAAGACTCTAAAGCAGCTATTATAAGCAAGTTCCATGAAGTAAAGGCAGACATTCCTGAAATAAATGGAGAGATAGAAGTTCTCAGAAAAGAAAAAAAAAAAAAATAGAAGCTAAGAAAAAGGAGCCAAATATTTTAGGACTGAAAATAATATAACTCAGAAACATAAGAAATCAAAAACCCATACTGAGCGTGCTCAATAGGAGTATAGAGTGAACAAAGGAAAGAATCAGTAAATTTAAAGATAAATCAATAGAAATTATCTAATTTTAGGAACAATCATAAAAGACTAAAAATAAAAAATGGGCTGTCACAGTGGTGCACATCTATACTCCTAGCATTCTGGGAGGCTGAAACAGGAGGATTACTTAAGCTGAGGAGTTAGAGACCAGCCTGAGCAAGAGTGAGACCGTGTGTTTACTGTTAATAAAAATAGAAAAATTAGCTGGCATCATGGTGTGCGCCTATAGTCTTAGCTAGTGGGGAGGCTGAGGCAGGAGGACCACTTGAGCGCAGGAGTTCGAAGTCGCGGTGAGTTATGATGACGCCACAGCACTTATCCTGGATTAAAAAGAAAAAAAAATGAACAGAACCTCTAAGACTCTGAGACAATTTTAATATTCATAGCATTAGATTACCTGAAGAAGAAGAAAAGAAAAAGATTAATGTACAAAGCAATATTTAAAGAAATAACGACTGAAAATTTCTCAAATTTGGTGAAAAACATACATTTTCAAAATCAAAAATGTTAGCAAATCCCCAACAGGAGAGATTCAAAAAGAACCACAGAGAGATACATCTTACTCAAGCTACAGAACACCAAAAATAAAGAAAAATGCCTTGCAAACAACCAGAGACAAAAGACCGTGCCTATAGGTAAACAATTCAAAAAACTGCAGGATTCTCATCAGAAACCATGGAGGCCAAAAGACAAATGACTATTTTAAAGTGCTAAATGAAAAAAGGACTGTCAAGCCAGAATCCTATATTGAGTAAAAGTATTTTCCAGGAATGTATATGAAATATGAAAGAAGAGTGAGAAAATGGCCAGTAGGTCTGCCCAGGAAGAAATGTAAAGGAAGATCTTCAGTCAGAAGAGATATGATACCAGCGCCTGACCTTGAGCGATCCGCCCACCTCAGCCTTTCAGAGTACTAGGATTTACAGGTGTGAGCCACTGCGCCAAGCCACATATTAACTTTTAAGCTACATAAGCATATTTTAATCCCACAGTGGACCAAAATTTAAAACAGAATACAGTTTTTAAAAATTCAATAAATGAAATACTAAAGCAAAATACTTAAAAAATAAAAAAAAAAAAAGGCAGGAAAGAGAATCCAGAGAAATGAACAGAAGAGGGGGGCAGAAAATGGACCATAAGATGGTAGACCAAGAGAAGTGGATCTCTCTTGATAAACTGTTTTGTTTTTCCTCTTATAAGCCAGTGTGCATTCACATCTGCAAATAAAACTCAGTCATTTTCAATTTCTGGGACCTGGCCAAAACTGTTCAGCAGCACTCAATCAGTATGAGATTATGAAGGCATTTTAGTTGTGCTGGGTTAAGTTTGTATTTTAATTCTCCAAAGTTCACCAAATGTTGTATCAAGAAATGAGTTATAACATATGTTAATGTAGGAGTTATAGCATATGTTCATGTAGGACTGACTCAAGTCTCACTTTTTTCTGGAAAGTTACTCTGAGTAAAGTTACTCTTTGTACCATAGCCTATACTGAAACCCTACATTTCTGCACCATTACAAATCTCAAAGTGTGTATTGTATAATGTAATTATCAATAATAAATTTAAAAGGTTTTTCAGTTAATCTTTTATCATGATTCATGACATTACAGGTTAAGAGAGGATATGGGTCAGACTGCCTTTGGAATATAACAAATTATGTGAACTCAGGCAAATACTTAAATTCTCAAAGCCTCAGTTCTTTCATTTCTAAAATGAGGAAAAGACTAATTCCTATTTCATTTCCTGTTAAAGGACAAAATTAGATAATATATTTAAAATGATGAGCACAATGGCAGGGACATAGTGAATGTAATATTATTTATAATATTACAGTAAATGTTATTTATAAATTTTATAATAAAGGAAATCAGGAGCAATGAGTCTAAGACACATACCAAAAAGAAATGGAACTGAGTTTCTAACTCAAATTTTCTTAGCTTTAATCATATTCATTCTATTAATTTCTGCTAGCTCCTCATACTGAATGACTATTTGTTCTCTCACTATTTTCAGGCACCGAATAACCATGTAGTTAGAGCACTAACTGTAAAGCTGTTCCAAAGTGGCTAAGACTCTGAGCTCCACACCTATCAGTTGTGTACCATTGGGTAAATTAGTTCAAATCACACTGCCTCAGTTGCCTCGACTACAGAATGTAGATCATGTCAGCTATGTTTTTGTGGGAACCGAATACACACACACACATACAGAGAGAGAGAGAGAGAGAGAGAGAGACAGACAGACAGACAGACAGACAGATCCTGGCACTTAATATGGATAAAATGAATGGCAACTGCCAGTGTTTGCAGCTATTTAGCATATTCATTAAAAGTAGAAATTTCACCTCATACTTTCCATCACTCTCTCATTACTTGTAGTACTGGTGAGTATAAAGCATTTTATCACTATGTATTGATCTGCATCAAAAACTTCATTCACTGATAATTGAATAATTAATCCTACACAGAGACATCAAATAAATACTCTGGAAATATTTATTTTTACTTCTTAACCTTAAGGAAATCATACGGTAATCTTAAAATCACTTCCTGGAGCTGTGTCACATTAGGCTTTAAAATGAATATTCTATTTTCATGAGTTTCAGCATTAAAATTTTACCTCAGTACTATTTTACAACTCTGTAATTTTTCACTCATCTTCAAACTCTCATTTCCTGAAATCATATCACCTCAGTTTTCTAAAATTAGCTAGTACATTCTTCTAAAAATTTCTAATATTGACAATAAGGAGTGTTTAGGATCAAAAGGAATGTTGTTTTTCTTGAGAATTCAGGACAGCAATAGGTAAGTTTAAACAAATAAATGTTCTCCTAGTTTCACATACATATATACACATTTGTTCACACACATATCCACACACAGGAAAGATTTGTTTTATAACGAATTAAATTATAGTCAATTTTTTTCTTCAAGAAACAGCCCCTTTGAGAGCTCTTAGTGGTGAAGCTGATAAAGAGGAAAAACTAAAGTTATTTCTCACAACAGAGCCTGGATATGTTAAAGTCTAGAATGAATTATTTGCTCCTGGAGGCTATTTCTTACAGGTGGAGTGAGAGCTCCTCAAAAGCTTAACAAGAAACCTTCCAGAAGTGGTGAACTTGGGCAAGTTCATATACTAGGACTCCAGAGGAAAACATAGAGAAGCATTGAAAGAAAACCCTTAAGCTGCAAAATTACCTGCCAGTTCAACAATCCTGTTTTTTTCTCATTGCAGATGAAAAAGCAAAGCAAGCTCTTTTTTTTCTAGTTTATTACTGCGTTCACTTGGAGAAAGCAAGGAAATAACAGGGGCTTAGAGAGTTTGAGTGCTGATCTTATTTTTTTCTTTTTTTTTTTTTGGGACAGAGTCTCACTCTGTTGCCTGAGCTAGAGTGCCATGACATCAGCCCAGCTCACAGCAACCTCAAACTCCTGGGCTCAAGCGATCCTACTGCCTCAGGCTCCCAAGTAGCTGGGACTACAGGCATGCGCCACCATGGCCAGCTAATACTTTCTACATATTTTTAGTTGTCCAATTAATTTCTTTGTATTTTTAGTAGAGATGGGGTCTTGCTCTTGCTCAGGCTGGTTTCGAACTCCTGATCTTCAGCGATCCGCCCTCCTCGGCTTCCCAGAGTGCTGGGATCACAGGCGTGAGCCATAGCACCTGGCCCGTGGTCTTATTAAAATAAGATTTAGGTGGAAGAAAAGTCTTCTGCTTGAAAAATACAATAATAACATAAAAAAAAAACAACTGTGAGTATCCATTTTCCTTCAAGAAAGAGAAAGATATAAAATGGTGGCTTGCCAACAGTTTAGGAGAAAAAATAAACACTAAAAACCTAGGCTTCGATTTCATCAAATACTGATGAGAGAAATATGTCTCATTTTGCTATAAGTCCCAAAGACATGCGAATTACTTTTACATGTTCTGTGACAATTATTAGAGAAAGCCAAAACATCTAAATGTTTTGGCTAAATATCTAAGGAGGGATAGGTTAGTCAATGAATGGCAAACCACATTTTAATGTAAGTTATAAATGGAGAATATTTTGGGGGAACCACAGGTTTAAAGTAGGCACTTTTATTTTTTCTGCACAAGTTTTCTGACACTTTTCAGTACTGTAGCGTTTCTTAAATATATACAGCCTTTTTTCAAAAACACATGGACAATTGTCTATCTTTTCATAGTGCCCTGAGACAAAATATTTTTCTCTTTCTACAACTGTATAACTAATATTATGAGCTATTACTTTATCTTTCTGAAACTTGGCATATGCAATCTAGAAAATCTGCATGTAAATTTTTCTAGTAGTTTTATTAATAACTTAGAAATAAGAGGAAGCAATCAAGATTTCCTTCAATAAATGAATGGATTAAAAAAACTGTGATACATTCATATAGTTGATATTATTAAGTGATAAAAAGAATCTGAATATATTTTTGATGAGGTCAGAGCTCTTGCCTATTAAGTTTTTTTTTTCTTATTGTGTATTTAAAAGTCATATATTTTGTATTCAAGTCCTATATCAGATATAAGGTTTTAAAATATTTTTTCTCAGTCTGGTTTGTCCTTCAGTCTTTTAATAGTGTCTTTGCAGATTAGAATGTTTTAATTATATAAAGTCCAATTTTTCATTTATTTTCTCTCATGAATGATGCTTTTGGTGCTGTCTCATTAAACTTAAGGTTACACAGATTTTCTCCCATGTTTTCTTTTTGATGTTTTATAGTTTTTTTATTTTACATTTAGGTCTAACAATCCATCCTGAGTTATTTTTTATAAAATGTGTAAAATCTGTGTTTAGATTCATTGATCTGCGCACAGAGGTCCAATTGTTCCAGCACCAATTGTGGAAATTACTCCTTTCTCCATTTAATTGCCTTTGCTCCTTTTTAAAATATCAGTTAACTATATTTGTGTGGGTTCTTGGCTCTATAGTAGGCCCTGAAATCGGGTGAATACTTCATCTTTGTTCTTCCTCATCAGTGTTGTGTTGGCTTGTCTGTATCTTTTTACCTTTCCATATAAATTTGAGAATCCAGTTGTAACAACAAAGGCAAGTCCCAGAGCTGATCTGTTAAAGAGCTACCACACAGGTCAAAACACAACCACAGTTCTTTGAGACTAAGGTCTGTATTGGCCCCCTCTAGCACCGGCAAGTCATATCAGGACCAGGGGCCACTATTCTCGCAACCACTGCCTAGCTATGGAGCGTGGGATGTATTACTGTACTATTGCTGCATAAACATCTTTTTTACCTTCTGATAGTCTTTTCAGACCCAATACTCACAGGTAATTTCTCCTACAGCTACTGTTCCCACTCAGTTCTCCACTTGGAAATATTTCCTTGTATGTCTCTCTCCCCCTCACAAATAATCAGCTAATTCATGCCTTTATCATACCTTGCTTATATTTATACTGCAAGTTCCTAACACATTATGTATTATGATTTCGTCAATAAATAAATGTTTATTGAATGAATTGACAAGGCAATAAAATGATATAATTTTCTCATTTTGTTTCCTTGTACTACTTCTCTCTGTGAAGGAATGTTTTTCAATAATTCTTAATAAATTATCTGCTTTAAAGCTTTTATTATGTAAATACTTATTAATAAGAATTGCTGTAGGAAGAAGGTATTTTTAGAATTTGGTTCAGTAAAAAGAAGTTAGTGACAAAGATGTACAGAATTGACAAACTGGTAAAAGTTCTGAAATGACAAACATTTTCTTGCATCTCAGTTTTGCTTGGTGAAAGTCCTTACAAAATGTTAAGTGCAAAGAGGAGGTAAATCATATTATTACAGATAAAATAATAGAAATATATAATGAAATGCGTCTATACTCATCCAGTATTAGTCATTAAAACTGTATTTGTAAAAAGCCTTTGTAAGGGGTAAGAAAAACAGGCAGATATGAGTATTTGTGAATATTTTAAGTGTGGCTGAGTTATTCAAGCATGAAAAAGAAGAAAAAAATTGCATTGGTTATTGGCAGACAATATCAAATTACATTGTATACAGGTGGCCTCAAGACTAGAGTAGGCCAAACACAGAGTAGGAGCAGGATTTTTCTGGATTAAGTGTCCTTTGCCCATGTTAATGGTAATAGAATGAAATAAGTATCAGGTCAATTAATTAAACAGAAATTTTTGGCTGATAATATATAAAATAGCAATCTTATCTTTTTATCAAAAGTTTGGACAGGACTTTGGGAAGAAATTGTATGGAACAAAGGATGTAATCACTAGGGGATGACCATACCTTGTAAATAAAAAATTGTTCTGCACTTGTTTTGACAAATTCTTGAGTGTTATAAAGGTATATTGTTTACAATGTGGAGAAAACAAGCAGTATTCTGTATCCTTGTTAGCCCAATTATTCTTCCTGTCTATATTATTAAATGAGAAGGAATATGGTCTAAAAAAAAAAGAGAGAGAGAGAGAAATTACTCAGTTCTTGGCCTGCGTGAATTGTCACAGTGGTTGTTGTCCCTGTTTCTTGCTTTTGCCAAGGAGGGTCAAATCCCCTTCACAAGAAGCCTGTAAGCACAGAATAGGATGTCAACAAACTATAATTCTCAGTTTTAGTTTAAATAACACAAAAAGAAATCTTTCATGAGCTTAGAATAATTGGAGAGAAGTATATTCCAAGCAACTTGGGTTTCTAAAGCTCTCTTGTAGAAAATCAATAGCAATATCAGGCAGTAGTACCATAGTAAAAGAAATTTCTAAAGCATTTATAGAATTTTATATCCTTCAATAGAGAGCTTTGATTTTAAGTCCCTGTCCCATTGATGCAATGTATTGATTTTTATTCCCATTGTTCATGAGGTCATCTTATTTTTATAAGGACACCACTACAATATGTCCATCAATTCAGGGAGGAAAAACGTGAATATACAAATTATCTCCCAGAAAAATTTTTGCTCTGTAAAAACATAAAAGAATATAATCTGTGTTTTCAGACTTTATGTCCACCCTGTATATTTGTGGCTCATAAAGCATTGTGTTGTCTGGAAATCATTGCTTTTATCATTACTCCAGGATCAATAGCAAGCAAGACACACTAGTACAGGAAAAGAGAGTCTCAAAATTAAAGGCAGAAGCTCTGCCGTTCTCTTCGCCAGTGGCCATGATTGAAGCAATATGCAATTTCAATGCAAACATTTTTTTTTTATTTAAGGTTTAAATTGCTAAGATAGTTCTGACACCCTTATTTATGTATAAAAGATTTGCAAGCCTCTGGCATAAGCCACCCTTACTTTTATAAACCCAAAACTACAGACTTTGGACTTAATTATTCTTTGGACTTAATTATTCTTAAACTACTGTTTCCAAGAACTAAGAAATGTTGACTAAGTTCTGCCTTACCCCCATTTCACATTTCCCCCCTACCCCCATTCTATTCTATTTTCTCATGACCAATCTGAGACTGTAAAAAGTTTTCTACTAACTGTCAGATGATAAGAACAGTCTCACATTTTAGTTGGCCATCCTGTTCTCTGGTGGTCTTCCACTAGGACCTACAACGTTGTGCTGACATTGCTTATCTCTTTAAAGAGGTGTGGTGTAAAGACAAAAACGGCAACATATAATTACCATAGTTTTATAACCTAGTTTTGGCATTTAAAAATTTTAATTGTACTGACAGGTGCAGCTGAGTTATATTTTTCACATCAACTTATTCTTATTTTTACTTTAACATAGTGATTAAATGAGTTTAATTTCAAAAGAGTAAACATTTTATGGGATTGTCTGATAGATACAGTTTTTGAAAATAATATTTTATATGTGGTTATAAATATATTTTTAGATATTCTCACTAATGTGAAACATGAATTTAATGAAAGTAAAAGTATATGTTAAAGTTTTTCATTTTAATTTATACAATGTTTTCAAGTGATAGAAAAATATAAAGAGGAAAAAATTTGCTCCTAGGCGTCTCAACCAGGAATAATAATAATTTGATATGATGAATTTTCTTGACATATTTCTCACATTTGTTTATATGACACAAAGTTGGAAACACATTGAATATATATCTTTGTAAGTGGCTATTTTCACTTAATAAGATATTGAATTAATATTTTATAAAATAGTTTCTAAATCTTATTTTAATAACCAATATTATATTTGTATCAATATAACAATTTTTATACCTATCACTGATTTCTGTGCACTTAATTTATTCTCAAGTTTCTACTTTAAAAATAATGCTGCAATAAGTTTGGTTTATGTAAAATTTATCCAACTTCTCTGATTATTTTGGTGGTATTATGGACATAATTATGTCCCCCAAAATTGATATGTCAAAAAAGAAACAAAACTTCTGCTACTTTGATTTTGTACTAGGCTTAAGAAGCATGAAGAAGTATTTTTTTTTATTTTTTAAGCCACCCCATCTGTAGTATTTATAGCTGCCCGACGAAACTAAAACAGGTGCATTTCTAGAACTGGAATCACTGCATCAAAGCTTAGGAACTTTTGAAACTCTGGATTCATACTGACATTTTTTTTTTTCCAGAAAGAGCATGAAAGTTTCTGTTTTACTATGCTTTCACCAAAATAGCTATTAATGTGTTTAAAAAAAAAATGAAAGGAAGGAAGGGAGAGAGAGAAGGAAGAAGAGAGGAAAGAAGAAAAGCAAAGGCATTACTTTAAAAACAATTTCTAACTATGAGTATAGAAAAACAGCTATCAGGCAAGCATTCTGCCTTTCATTTCATATTTATAACATAGCCCAAAGCAATTTCTCTTCTAATGATGAAGAAATGAAATAACTACTGGTTACTCATATATAGAACATAGGGCAAGAAGTTATACAGATTTCACTTCCTAATAATTGAAAACTGCAGAATTTATAAAGAACCTTGGAAAGTAATAAATATTATATGACCCTTTGATAGAAATCTTAGCAAGCAAACAAGCATATTTGCCTATTTAAGGATAACTAAAGGTAAGTGAATTTATGTAAAAATAATGAAATATTTTTTACTATACTGAACTGCGAATAGTTCTTTCCCAACATTATGAGAATTTGAGAAAGTTTCACATTTACATTTTTGTGCAAAACCCTATGAGATCATAGGATGCAGTGAAGTAGTACAGAAAGGGGAAAATTGCCAATGAGTAAAACTCACTGCTAGAAAATATTTTTGAAAATATATATAAACTTTAAATTTTTGCAATATAATGAATACTGCTATTTCTCATTTTCCTAATATGTCTCTCAAATATTATTGTGTTCACAAATTCAAACTAAGATTGTTAGTTAAGTGTTATGCTGGCAATGTAATACAAACCCTAATTTTACAAAATCGATAATAGAGTAGACATATTTAAATGAGTCTCTGAATTTCAAGAAATTTGCTTTGGGAAGGATCTCTTTACAGTCAAAAAAATGATAAACACAGTTAACATGTATAATATGTGGAAATGAGTTTGTGTAACACAATATTAGATCTAGATGAACTAGGAGATGCTGTGATACAATACAATAGTCCTGAGGCATGTTAATTATATGATGTTGTGTTCTTCTTCATAGATGCAAATAAAGCAATTAATTTTGATCTTTAAGGTGACAACTATACCTAAGAGTAAGAATTGTGTATTATTTTTGTAATTTTACAAATCTGAAATGAGCTTTCAAATGACAAATATTCATTTACAGTGTCACTGTTTTATGTAATTGCATTTAGTTTTAATTTTACATACCCTGAAGCTAATAGGATGTAATTGCCTCAACAGTTTTTTCTTGTCTGCAGCTCAAAATATGTTCATTCTATAACTATATATTGCATACTGTTTATAGCTATATAGAAAATTTATGTCTTTTATTACCATCTGACAAAATTTTACTTAAAATAACTTTACATGGTAGAGGTTGAATGAAAAGGGTCCCTTCTAAACCAATTTTTGAAAATGATGAACAAAAACAAATTAACCAGTTTTCTTTTTTCCTCGAAGGAATTTGCAAAACCACTAATATGTTAATATTCATTGGAAATCCCCAAAGAAGGTATAGACTTTACAATATTTGCCAAAGGCCAGACTGATAATGTCAATAATAATCAAATGAGATTTGAATTCTAACCCTATTATTTTATCACTGTTAAATACCCCCCCCCAACACACACTCACACACTCATACATATGTACTGAAAGCTGTGTTCTATCTATTTTGCCTGGGAAATAGCTCTAAATTCTATAATTCTGTTTTCACCACCACTGTTATTGTATCTGGGTCCTACTTAGCTGCATTTTTACAACAGCTCTGCAAACATTCTTCCCTCACTGAAATCAATTCTTCCTACAAATTATCTTTTTAAAATTAGATTTCGTCAAGTAGGCTTCGAAACCTTCAAGAATGCTCTCAGTTTAGCATTTGACATCATTGCAACATGCCTCTAACATCTTTAGCAGTGGCATCCCCACCTACTCTGACCCAAAGCTACCCAATATCTGTGTTCATTAATGATTTTCTAAACTGCACAACAAACTATTAATACTTTCATGTCTTCGTGATTTTGTTCGGAAAAGTCACCACCTCACTTGACTCCTCGTATTTCAGGGGTTAGCTGAAATGTAACCCTGTGATACCTTCACTTTCATTCCTCTCTTCGAATTAATTGATTTTTCAAATGTCTTCTTGTAGTATTTTATACTTATATTTATTACAGAAAGTACCACAGAGGTACATGTGTCTATTAGTGCAGTATAAGCATATATACCAGCCAGGAGACATAATATTTTGGAGAAAAGTGGTGTTTTCAAAAGATACCTGGTTTATGAGATTTTTTTAAACTAATTATGTTGCAAAAGCATATTCTTTATCTTTAAATTCTAATTTCAGCTACTATCATCATCTATACTTTCATATACGATTGCTATCAATAGAAGGTAAACTCAGGCTGAGTAATTGAAGCAGAAAGATTTGGGTATTTGAAGTAGGAGAATGAAGAATGAAGTTATAATCACACTAGTTTGATTATTTATTGGATGCTTATAGTGTGCTAGGCACCTTGCTAAGCACTTTATATACACTATTTATGAAATACAGAAAGGCAAGAGAATGCTAATAAAAAATCCTGTTTAGATTCCCCAGTCCAGACCCTACATTCACACAACTATACGCATTTTAAGCTTTCATATGCCAAGAACTAGTAATGCAAAAATGAAACTAATGTTATGTGAATAGTGCTGTACAAGATGTCCATAAAAAATGCCATGAATCACCATGAGTTGAATTGTATCCCTCTACAAAAATAATATATTGATGTCCTAAATGCCAGAGTATTTCCTAATGTAATCATACTTGAAAGTAGGGCCATTGCAGATATAATAAGCTAAATTAAAATGAGATCATACTGGAGTAGGGTGGCCCCCTAATCCAATATGACTGCTGCCCTCATAAGAAGAGAAGAAACACAGCAACATAGCACACAAGATGAGAACAGTATGTGACAAAAGAGGCAGACATTGAAGTGCTAGAGGTGCAAGCTAAGAAATATCTAGGCTCTCCAGCAAATCACCAGATGCCAGAAAGAAGTGAGGAAGGGCTCTCCCCTATGGGTTTCAGAGGGACCATGATCCTGCTGACACTTTTATTTAAGACTTCAAGTACTTCGACAACCATGAGAAAATACATTTCTTTTTATCTTTGCCACCTAGGTTGGAGTACATTATATAGCAGCCCTAGAAAACTAATACACCAAGATCACTTAAGGATGATAGAAAATTCCATATTCGAGCTAGCTTATGAATTATCACTCGAAGTAGTCATGTTAGTTTCCCACTGAAAATAGACATTCCGGTCAGAGAACAGGTGGAGAACAATTTGTGCAGCAAGTAACTGCTTTGTGTGGCAAGTTTTGGTTCATGTATAGGTATTAAAATGATTCTTTATTTTCTGGAATGAACAAATCTCTCAATTTGTAAGAGATTCATTTTTCAAAAGACAAGAGATCACCTCGCATATGCCATAAAGAAATTTTGCTGTGTCTCTTTATGTTCAGTGATTTTCAGGCAATCTAGCATTAAAAATGAAATTATATTACAGTAGTCGACTTTATGATTTTCTTTCTCATCTTATCATAATCCTAATGGTTAATTGACAAAGAATATTTCCTTTAATTGTGTCATTATATATCAACCAAAAATGAATTTGGGCACTAAAAGGCATATATTCTTCCAATGACTCACCACCATGTATCAGGTCTGTCAATAATTACAAAAGGTTCTACATATCAAAACACTCAGCAATTGAACAACGTTAGTCCTATGCTAAATACTTTTCCCCAAATGTTTACTCACAACCCTACATCTTCCATTTCTTCAGAATGCTTACGTCAGTTGAGATTGTTTTATTTTTTGCTTAGGAGTATTTATTTATATTTTCTCCCCCTCCAAAAAAATGTCTTTTTCTGCTGTTCGTTCTACTCATAATGTGAAAACATATTTTTAAGAAAGAATATAACAGAAATAGGACAGAATAAAGGAGCACAAAGCACTCTTTTAGAGGATAATTGACTTTGTTGCCTCATGTAACAAACAAGGTTGAAGATTGTATCTTACTCATCAAGAGATTCCAGGGATCACTTCATTTTAGAAAATGGTACACACCTAAATTCTTTAATTTTTATAATTTAATAATCTGTTTAACTGTTGGGAAGTGCTACCATCAATATTTTCATTGCTTTTGATTTCCTGGCTGATACATTCACTAAAGTGTTGCAAATCCTACTCCTTCCCTTCTCAAATACTCTCATTGGTTAATACCAGCTAGTAATCATTCTAACCTAATAATCAGAATTTCAATAGTATATTTTCTTTCCTACAGTTTCAGCTATATTAGAACATTTGAAAACTGGCTTCTATGACTCAGGAAGGTTAACAGCTTTTTGCTTTTTGCTTTCCTGACTACAAAGCATGTGTTTTATTTATCTCGCCATTAATCAATGCAAGCACATATGGTAAGTTTTCGTGGGCACTTACTGCTTGATGGCTTTTATACAATTCGTAGAATCCAATTGACATTTTGTGCTATTTTGCCTTCTTATTTACACTTTACATTAACCTTTTGCTTTTCACTTTGATTTTTTTTTTTTTTTTTAGAAATCTGTTTACATTACTGGATAGCCCTAGTATACTTCATCTGTCAGGGTTTTTTTAAAATTTTATTTCAGAATATTATGGGGGTACATATGCTTTGGTTACATATATTGCCTTTGTACCACCAGAGTCAGAACTACAAGCATGCCCATTCCCCAGACAGCTGCACCGCTCCCATAAGGTGTGAATTTACCTATCCCCTCCTCCCACTCCCACCTATCCAACACCTGATGAATGTTACTTCCATATGTGCACATAAGTTGTTGATCAATTAGTACCAATTTAATGGTGAGTACATGTGGTGTTTGTTTTTCCATTCTTGTGATACTTCACTTAGAAGAATGGGCTCCATCCAGCTCCATCCAGGATAATACAAAAGGTATTAGTTCACCATTTTTTTATGGTTGAGTAGAACTCCATGGTATACATATACCACATTTTATTAATCTATACATGTATTGATGGGCACTTAGGTTGTTTTCACATCTTTGCCATTGTGAATTGTGCTGCTATAAACATTTGAGTGCAGATGCCTTTTTTATAGAAGGGCTTTTTTTCCTTTGGGTAAATACCCAATAGTGGGATTGCTGGATAAAATGGCAGTTCTACTTTTAGTTCTTTGTGGTATCTCCATATTACTTTCCATAGAAGTTGTACTAATTTCCAGTCCCACCACCAGTGTATGAGTGTTTCCATCTCTCCACATCCATGCCAACATTTGCTATTTGGGGACTTTTTGGTAAAAGCCATTCTCATTGGAGTTAATTGATATTGCATTGTGGTTTTGATTCACATTTCCCTGATGATTAGAGATGTTGAACAGTTTTTCATGTGTTTGTTGGGCATTAGTCTATCTTGTTTTGAAAAGTTTCTGTTCATATCCTTTCCCTACTTTCATCTGTCAGTTCTTAAACAATCAAGTAACCATGATGAAATAGAAAACAAATTATTTAAATGCTAGCATTAGCATCCATTTTGAAATCAAATTTTATAGTATCTTGCCAAAAAATGCCAACTACATTTTCTTCTTCCCAAAAGTACAAAAGGTGAACTTATAATCTGCCATATTTAGGTAATAATAGCATAATTGTAAACATTTTTTTTAAATTTCCATATGTTTATCACATAATACAAGGCCTTCTTTGCTTTGAGTATTCCTTTACTTTTAGGTATGATGTGCTTTGCACACTCTGCATATGGTTTGATATGCACTTCTTTACCTGCAATACTAGTTCTTTAAGTGAGACAACATATACAACAGAAAAGCTGGATGTGGAATTGTGTAGTATTTGACGTCAAGGTTTATTCATTGGTATGATCTCACTTAGCTTTCTCACTACTACAATTGAAGTTGTGTATAGGAGTGAAATATAGTTCAAAGACTTTTTGTCAACTTTTAAAGGTATAATTAACATGCAATATGAGTTACCAATTTTAAGTGTACAATTGAATGAGCTTTGACCAATACATATGGTGTAGAACTTTTCCATCATCCCAAAGAGTTTTATCATCCCTCTTTTTAGTCAATCTTCTACTTTTACTCTCTGGCTTCTGCTTTCTAACACTTTGTTTTTGCCCCTTCTAGAATTTATATAGATTTAAATAAGCTGCAATCAATGTCTATATCTGAAATTTTGGAATAGTATGTTCTATTTAGCATAATGCTTTGGAAACGCATCTATTTTGTTGAATATGTCAGTACATTACTGATTTTACAGTACATTTTTGATTGCTGAATATAATTCATTATTTCATGGATATTTGGATCACTTCATTTTAGGGCTGTTATGATACAGCTGTGAGAATTATACACCTTACCTCTCAACTAATATGAACGTAGAAATCTGGCTATTTCTTCTCTAATACTTGGCTTATATAAAAACATATAGGTATATTTATACTTTTCTAAAATTCCTATAATGGCACATATGTAATTTTCTGGCACAAAAGAAAAAATACCCCTTATCACCAGGAGATAAATTGAGAAAATCTTTTTCATTTGAGCATATAACTATAATATTGGCAGATGAATTCAGTAGGTTTACATTGCCATTCTATATGGCTGAGCAATTATAAAAATGATATGGTAGGATAAATTGATAATTTGAAATGCCTATCTGTAAATGTATAGTGATATCTCTATAATCTAACACTAATATGTTTGTAATTCTCCTAAAACCTAGGAAATTATTTTTCTAAAAAAACTTTTGACCTTAGAAGATAACATTCACTGTGAAAATGCAAATGAAAGAATGTTTTTTCCAAAATAAAACACAGAGATTTCACAGGTTACTGGCTAGCATTTACTTTATATACAATTAAAGTAAACTTTGATCTTTGGTTTTTCCAGATTTTACTAAATTAAAGAAAGATAACTCACTGCAATGGCAGAGAAACTGAAGAATGTATAAAGTGATCAGTTAAAACAAAAGAAGAGACAAAAATTCTACGTAACTCTGACATGAGAATTAGTATGTGGTTTGAGATTGTTTACCATAGCATTAATCAGTATTGCTTACATTATTACTCTCAAAGTAGTACTTACTTTATTACTGTTACAACAAAGTGTTACAAAATTGTGTGTGTATGTGAAAATAATTCATGAAAATACTAGTAAATATATCAAGACATCACCATTATACCTTTCTAAAAGAGCAATAATTTTTTTGGAAGATTTCTATGACAAAAACTTGAAATAATTTTCTGGCACAAAAGAAACAACATTTACCTATGTGGCATTATACAGGAATTTTAGAAAAATATAAATAAACCTATATGTTTTTTTATAAGCCAAGTATTAGAGAAGAAATAGCTAGGTTTCAATGTTCATATTAGTGGAGTCGTAAGCTATATAATTCTCACAGCTTCCTTAATAATGAGAAGATGGCCACATTATTAATTTCTTTATATCATTAAAAATTTATAAAACAACAAATCATATCCTGGTTTGTTACTGGTTGTTAACTGCATATGCACATAAAATTTCCATTTGTATATCCAAATTGTATTGTAGAAGTAAATTTATTGGCTAAATCATCATTTTTCCAATAAAGAAATTGTTCTCTAAATATTATCCTCAATATGTAAGATTTGTGGATTTTCTTATTTCCTTGACATTCTCCAAAGTTTCAGTAGCACAAGTTAATGATGTATATCATTTCACCATTTCTAATGCTCTTTTTCAAAATTGGCTTTTAAAAATTCACAGTGATTTAAAACTGATACATTTATACAACATGTTTGTCTTAGGCTAATCTTGCCTTATCCTAGTTGTTATTTTTAGACACTCAACCTACTTTCATTGATAGCTGACAGTAAAATGGTCAGAAACATCCCACTAATATTATTTTATGTTTATTTTTAAGTTTCTTATGGCTTTATGCTAATATATTAAATTAATATATTCATTAGATTTATTCATACTGTTTAACTTATACCATTCAGTGAATAGCTTTTATATGTGAATTTTGTAAATTCCACATAGCAAAAGCAAGGCCTAATTATGTAAGATAAAAGAGAAACACAGAAAAATGAGCTCAAATAGTGTTTTTCCAGATTTCTTGAATTTACTACCACAAAGAAATCACTATAGATGGTATTTACAAACTTTATTCTTCTACTGAAGGAAAATCATCTAATTATTTTGATGTTCTGTCATTTCTCACAAGTCAATAAACAATAAACCCCAAATTTTATTTAAGTAATCTTCCTTCAAAATCTAACAGGGTCACAGAGACTGTACCTTTATAAAGAGAATATGCTATTCATCTTTAGTCTTCTGTAGCTAATCATTTTTATTTAAAATATGACCAGAACTTTTCCATGAGCTTTTATGCAACTGGGAATTCAGACTATGGTTGTATTTGTAAGAAATGTGGCAAAAATAATTTATAGTAAAATGCATCTCATGTCTTACAACTTAGTTTTAATTATTTATGTGCTTTGGGAGCAAAACTATTCAGTGTTTTAGAATTTTCTATTCCAAATGGTTGCTTAGTGCTTATTACAAGAGGGCTGAATGCTGTAGACTTCTAGCACAAAATCTGCTGTGCAGGTTGGTCAGAGTGTTGGCTGAGGGATCAGATAACTCTAACTGCCAGTTCCACTCCAATTGTTCCTGCTCATATCCCTGATGCTCATTTAATTCACTGACTTCCTTTTCCCAAACCGTTGCCTAATACTTTGCAATATCTTTCCCACTTATTTCTTTTCTTTTCTTCTTCTTCTTTTTTTATTTTTATTATTATTGTTTTTAATTATTATTATTATTATTATTTGAGACAGGGTCTTGCTCTGTCACCCGGGCTAGAGTACAATAGCATCATCATAGCTCGCTATAACCTCAAACTCCAGGGCTTAACCAATCTTCCTGCCTCAGCCTCCTGAGCAGCTGAGACTTGTGCCACCACACCCACCTGGCTAATGTTTGTAGTTTTTGTAGAAAGTGTCTCACTCTTGCTCAGGCTTGTCTGGAACTCCTGGCTTTAAGCAATCCTCCAGCCTTGGCTTCCCAAAGTGCTAGGATTATAGGCATGAATGAGCCACGAATCCCTGTCCCCCTGTATGTTTCAGTTCATCCTTATATTCTGCCCTAAACTGTCCAATACTAACCAAAGAGACATCACTGGAGCCCCTTTCACTTCAGTCTAGGTTAGAAGCCTTTGACTCTGGAGAGAGAGAGACTGTCTTGATGATTTAGAAATGACCTGGAGGACTTCCAGGATGTTATGAATCTGCCTTTCCCTCTGAATGCTAATGCTAATGCTTTAGCTCAGAATATATAATGTGAAGTTTAAGGTTCTTCAATAATTAAGCATAACATTTCAAGAAACAGAAGATGATGAACAACAAGATAAAAGGAAAGCCTTATTCCTATTTCAATCCTTCAGAGTGCCTGCCCAACTCTCTCAACTTTCCTTCCTTGGAGTTAGATAAATTTAATCAACGGTATTTGGAAATAAATTGGATTCATGTGATGGAGTGAGGAACAACCATTTCTCCACTTTGTACACATTGAGCCTAACATAATTGTGATAGCCTTAAGAGAACAAGAAATCGCAGAAGAGGAAAAAAGTTTTAGTGAAGAGAATAAAAATAGTAAGTGTGAGCTTTGTAAGTATTGATTCTATGATGTAAGGACAGTATGGCAAGCAGATAAGGTAGAGAAATTTAGAGAGTCTAGAGCTCAAAAAAAGTGTTTGGGATAGAATTGTGTTTGCTGTTTAATAGCTATTTCCCCATCTTGTCTTATTTGCAAAAGCCTGATTATTTGTATTTTTCTTCACCAAGGATCCCTAGAGGTATATCCTGATTATTTGGACTCAAGTTATTCTCATTCTCTTGGACAGCAATAAGTGCCATAGTAAAAGTCTAGATATAGTGAATGTCTGAATTAAACAGAACTTTCCAAAGTGAGTAGTGTGAATCATAATGTTCGGTTTACCAGATGTTCCTCTTGGCCTGCTGTTATCCACATTTCACAGTCATGCCAATGATTCATCTTTCCCTTAAAGGCCTGATTCAAAGGAGGTCTCTTGCATGGAGCCTTTCACATGCACCTCTCCTCCCAGGGCTGAGTATTTCCCTGTTTTGCATAGCACATTTTTGGGAAGCTGAATGATGGCCTCCAAAGATTTCCATGTCCTAATCCCAGAACTTGTGAATATGTTACCTTGCACTTTGCAGATATGGTTAAATTGAGAATCTTGAGATGAGGAAATGATCTTAGATTATCTGGTGGGCCCACTGTAATCAAAAGAGACCTTATAAAAGGTATACAATAGATAAGAATCAGTAGTAGAAGAAGTGACAGGGGAACCAAGAGGTTGGAATGATATGAAGAAGGGATTGTGAGCCAAAGAACATAGTCGGCCTCTGGAAGATGAAAAAGTGAAAGAAAAAGACTCTTCTCAAAAGCCTCCAAGAGAACACAATTCAACCAATGCCTTAATTTTAGAATTCCAAACTCCAAAACTGTAAGAATAAATTTGTATTGTTTTAAGCTACTGAGTTTGTGGTCCATGTGTTATAGCAGCTATAGGAAAGAAATACACCATGTAAATCATGTCATTTATGTGCATATCATATGTTGCCACAATGACTGGCTTGCATGTCTGTGACCTTCTTCAATCTGAGCTGCTGTGTCTTATTTACTATTTTCTGTAGGCAAAACAGTTTATAGTACATACTAGTTTAAAAGTTGTCTTTAAATTAAGTAGAGGAGTGAATTATTAATGTTTATTTGATAAAAACTATCTAGGTAATGCTGAAGGATACTGATGGATTAAATATAAGGGTAGATAATTCAATGGAAAATGTAAACAATGCAGAATACACCTGCTCTAAATTCTGAGTAGTTACAACAGAAGGACTGATTTAATTACATCCCTAGTTTTCTCTACAGAATATCTGTGTTTGCTACTCCTGGGATGTCTATATATTAGGATGTTTATGAGGAAGGAATGGAAGCATTAAAAGCCCAGTAAGTGCACAAGAGGAGGAAAGGAGAACACAAACCAAAAACATCTGCCTTAACAAATATTTACCATTAAATTCCCAGGTAAAACTTAAAAAGTCTTTGTATGTCTCTATAAAAAATGTTTTAAAATTTTATCTACTATCTTGTAAAAGGTCAGATTTTTTATTTTTAAAGCCTATAAATATTCCATCTTAAGAAAAACTGGTTTAGAGATATGTTTCCCTCATATTACATTAATAATGAAGCATTTTTAATAAAATATATTTTTTAGTTTTAATATATTTTCAATAGTTAGGACAGAGATATTATTGGCATTATTAGAAAGAATGAATATGATCATCAGAATCATTCCCTAATGACATATTATTTTTGGTCCCTTAAAAAGTATTAGTATCACGGGTAAGAAGATAATGTATATTTATATAATAAGTTCTTTCTGAATTCCTATTAGAAAAATCAATAATTTTGCAAGGTGACCTCCTAAAAATTGACTATTTTCATATTTTCCTTAGAGGGGAGTGGTAGGAGTAGAACCATTAAAGCAAAGCATGAAGCATTTGATCTGACATGGTAAAGAATGAATTTCCTTTATTCTAATGCCTTTGAAGCCATACTTATGGTTTTTTTCTTTGAATTATTTGTGTCTGTGGAAAATCTTTTGCTTTCAGGATTAATAGAAAAAAAAATGCTTTTTTTTCTGGGAAGTAGCAGACTTTGGGGACAAAGACTATGCAGAATTTTGACTTGGGGCATATGAGAAGAAAGGCATATTTCCTCCATGAGTTACCTAATTCTTTTTGTTAATATCTCCCAAAAGAATGAGATACATCTGAGCTCTACTTTATGGATCTCATAGATAACAACCTTATCTTCAAAGGGGAAATCTTGGACATCATATCAGCTACAAATTGAATTTGTTCTCTACTTGTTTCCCATTTAGTTCAGTGTCATAAAAGAAGAAAGGTCTTATTGGCATTTTGTGTGACTCTGGGATACTCCAAGGGGGTATAAAATAAAGACTGCAGCGATAGGCAAATTCCATGACATACTCTCAAGAAGAAAAACCTAATCATTAGGTTTTTCTAATAACTGTGTATGAAGTCATAGGTCTAAAACTATAAATTACTGAACCATTTCTACCACGAGTGTCACACACAGGATTGTCTGTGGTTCCCTATATATATATATATATATATTAGTACTACTAAAGAGAAATATATTTTGCCTTCTAAAGGTTAAAAATTAACATATTTAATATGGTATTCTTTATTACCAGAAAATATAATAAAAAATACAAAAGAGTTATTATTCAATGGATAATAATGTTGGAAATGTTTCTAAGATGGAAACGTCCTAGAGATCAGTTGTAGATCAATGTGCCCATAGTTAACACTAAGAGGTTAAGGTGATAAATTTTATTTTATGTGCTTTTACCCACAATAAAAAAAGGTAAAAGTACAGAGATTACTATAACAAACAAAGTATATAAGCTTAAGTACTAAATAAAATATACATTATATACTATTTTAAAAAAATATTCAATAATATAACACTTTTTAAGAAAGGAGAAAAATAAAAACATTTAAAATCCCCAACTATATAGTATGAGGAAATGCTGCCTGCCTTAAATTTCTAGAGATTTTAAGCTATCTTTGACTACATTTTCTAAATTTCCATGTTATATATTTTTTAAAATTTCTTGGCCAGTGTGTTAGTTTCTAGTGCTGTGGTAACTGGGAGGCTTAAGTGACAGAAATTTATTCTTACAGTTCTGAACTTTCGAAGTCTAAGATTGAGGTATTGGCCAGGTTGGTTCTTTCTGATGGCTGTGAGGGAGAATCTGTCCCATATCGCTGTTCTAGCTTCTGGTGGTTAAATGCCCACTGGATATTTGACCTCTCATCTTGCCTTTGTAAGGAAGGTGATGAGGTCATCTCCAAGAGCTAAAAGAGTCATGTGGACTATTGATGAACATTAGTAGAGCAGAATAAATATTATGTAAACAGATTTCCATATTGTCTGATAAAGTAAGAACAATTACACTCCTACATTTCAATATAGACTTCTATTCCTTTGGCTAATCACTAAAACCAAGTCTGGCATGCAGTGGTAGCCTTCCCATCAGACACAATCTTATTTTCTCTGTGTCAGTGGATAGCTTGCCTTGTCCTTGTGATTCATGCAATCTAGGTGTTACTTGCTCAATCAGCGCAAAGATTTTAGTCAGTCTCATCAAATAATGAGATTTTATATTTATGGAGTATCAGTTCCTAATACAAATGTAGCTATATTTTAATTGCCCTTTATAATTCAAAGAGATATGAATGTACTTGAAAAGTTTGGAAAGTTTACTGTAACCTATCAACGGATCACCTTGCTAAACCCCAGCCGAGCATCAGTATGAACAAGATAATATAATATTTTCACCCTTTCCTTTCTTCCTTAAATTGTAAAGAAAAAAAGTCACATTTCTACCAGGTAAGTATAAGGTCACATAATAGCCTTTGTGAGTTATTGACTCAATAAAAAAACTAATTTCTGATTCAACATAACTTATGAAAAAGCTGTAAGTGCTGGACCTGAGGAAAATATAATGTCAGTAATTTGTTTTGGAGTACATAACACCTGAGATATGCCTTGTTCTAGTGTTGCCTTAGTACTTCTTTTAGGTATTAAGTCCCCTCATGCTATCACCAATAACCCAGTAGACCACTTGGAGTTGCTAGACATTAAGACAGACTTTTGATTATTTTCCTAATTTCCTGCCCCAGTCATCATCCACTAAGTAACTATTCAATATTCCTTATATACTACTCCATTAATGTCATTTAATATAATACAATAAGATAATTTACTTAACTGTTCCTATAGAAGCTAGTCAGTGTATCCTTGACTAGCTTGGGAAGTTGTGATGAAAAAGTATATCAAAGAAAATGGGACTAAGGGCTCTTATCTTGGCCCTACTACTTACTCACCATCTATCTTGGATAAGTGACTGAGGCATCCTGAACTTCAATTTCTTTATCTAAAGAATGTTTGCTTATAAAATTCTTACAATTATTTATCATAACTATGAAATGAAGCAGAGTGTCAAAGATATGTGTAAACAATGTAATGTCAAATAAATACGTAATATAAGTATATGACACTATAGGCTGGCGATTACAGACCGATTTCTGGGCTTCTGGAGAAGTATTTTTTGCTTGAGAAGGAAGAAGATAGGCAAGAACTTCTCATCCTTATCCTTGCAAAGTTTGCCTTTCTAAATGTAATATATCTTCAAGTTTCAAAATAATTCATTCTTGGTTGCTGATCCAAGTATATGACTGAGGCAAAAATCTCAATCAACGGAGGTTTATTAAGCCATGATTTTGAGGACATGCCCAGGAAAAACCGGAACCACAGATAAGCTGTGGCTGTCTTTCCGGAAGTTGGAAACTTCAGCATTTTGAAGGCATACAGACAGAAGGAAAAAGGTAGGATGGGGAGTGGCGAGGGGCTGATGAGGCAAAGTGTATAGTACTGTGAAGCCCAAGAAATCTACATTTTATATAAAATAAAGGAGTGAAGGAAGCGTCAATTACATGGATGTTGTGGGTAGGTGGAAGAATGTCTGAGTCTGTCTTGTCTCCAGTTCTGTTATCTAGAAGATAAACTTGTAATTCACTATTAGTGTGGAATCCTATGGGCTTCAGTTTTAGGTACCAGACACAGGAAAAATTTACACGTCCTAGTTCATGTGAAGTTAGCAAGGAATTTCCTTAGTGAGTGATCTGTGGGGCCAGTTCTTCACTGAGCCTTTATTAATACCTTCTTTTTTATAAGGAGTTGGGAGCAGGTGGCCCTGAGACTTTGATTTTCTTTTAACACCGCATCAAGACTGTTATTTGCAGAAGGCTTTTCTGCCTTAGGCTAGCCTAGAACTCTATAGCATAGTCCAGCACCACAGCCCCCTAACTCCCAGGGCCCATATAAGACTACAGCTACTATGGAACCTCTACTGCCATCTCTGTTTCATAATCTTTGCCCCCAGGATGCCAACAGTGTCCACAAATGATTTATTTGCCCTGTCCTATTGACTGCTATTGAGTGGATGGTTAAAGATATAAAAATTACTTTTTGTCACTATAGATTTCATTTTCTCCCACAGTTGTTATTATTAATGTGTCAGGTACTATACTAAGTAATATTGAAGCCACAATCTCATTCATCCTCTATTGCTTTTATCATATAATATAGTGATTATTATAATTTACATTTTACCAGTAAGAAAGCTAACGCACAGATGGGTTCAACCATTTACATCAGGTCATGTGGCTAATAATACTGGAATAGGAGTAGGTTTGGAATCCAAACATTGAACAGACTCCAGAGTTTAAGCTCTTAATATTAATATACTGTTTCACATTTTCCAAAATAATCACTGACATTTAGTAACTCTAGTTGCAAATCATATGTTTATGATTGTCAGGAATAAGAAGTTAGATAAAAATACTCTACTCAAAGACATCATCACCTCATTAATCTTACCTAACTTCTAAGAATTAGGGCCTCAGTTTTTTCCCTAATTTGTAAAATTAGGTCCTTAGTAATTTATACAAACCTCTGCTGAAATTAATGTCATGTATTTTAGTAGCAACAGTAGAGCAATATCATCAACTGTCTTGAAATAATGGGGAAATTTTGATTTAAATGTAAATCTTAGGTGTTCAGTGCTGTCACAAATGAGAGACACATTTATCTTAATAATGAGGCCTATTCAATTATTCTAAATTGGAAGACTATCTAGCAATTCCTTTCTAAATCAATTGGTCACAAGAGCTTACTTAAGCTGACTGAAAGTCAACATTACATTATTGGAATGATTTTAACTCTGCTTCCATAGCAATAGTTTCACATACAAGATAATGCCATAAATAATCAAGGGGTTGTATTTTTCATTGCATATGACAACAGTGTTGTTGCTTTATGAAAAAATCATGTGTCTGAGGTACTTGAGCTTTTATGTAAAGATCAAAGCACCACCATATTTCAATACAGCTATCGTTCTGTTCTTGAATATGATCATTATGTAGAATCACATACAATTAATTCTTATTTGTTGTTCTTGATGTTGTTCTTATCTGAAATTTAATAAGATTATTAGTAAAATTTATTCTGTAGAAATTGGTGTTGAAGACTAGATGAATTATGCAGGTCCAAATATGATACAGATAAAATGAACAGATAGAAACATTTCCTAAAAGCAGCACCATTTGATAAAAAGGTAAAGATTTTGATGTGGACAAGCTCAATATGAGTCATATTGAAAAACTAAACCTCTTTTGCTATTCCTGTCCCCCATCTTTAATGGAAGTATTCTGTCCTAAAAACAGAAAGGTAGATTCCTTCTCAACCAGTACTAGTTAAATCTCGGCTTGAGTGCAATGTTCATTTCTAGCTCTTGTTCTTAAACAAATTGAGAATGTAACTAAGAGAGTTAATGGTGTGAATATCTTAAAATAATTCAAATATTAAATAAACTAAAGATGTATAGCTTGGAGGTGAGAGCATATAACAATGGATTTGAAGATCATGGGTGTCTTCAAATTATGGGAGACTTACTCTTTGTGCCTTTTGAACACTGAAGTAGTCTCCATTAGCTATATAAATTTATATAGAAGCAATTTTTGACACCAAAAAGAAAAAAAAACTATTATATAAGCACTTCACTGTATCCATTATATAAATGAAGACATTTAATATCCAACAGTTTTATAAATATGCTATCATATTTTGAAGATGAGAAAATTGTTCAGAGAGGGTAGGCAACTTGCCAAAACTCACATAGCTCCTAATTGTTTGAGTTGAATTTGTCTTGCCTGTGCCATGTTTCTTTCACTGTACTAAGCTATATCTTTATAGACTCTTTTATACTCTGAAGAATGTTGTATGTATGATTTGTTTTTTTCCTATAAGTCTAAAAGAAAAATTAAAAGCATCTTTGATTGCTTCAGTTCTCAATAAAATTTCTTCTCCATCTAATTTTAATTGTTTGCAAATAAGTCCCAAGCATACCTAGTCTTATAACAAATTTAAGAATTTTGATAAGAATTTTGAAAAGAATATCTTCAAATTTCCTCACAATGTATAGCATTCCAACTTTTGGAAGAGATGAATTATGAGATTGGTTGAAGTCTATTAAACATTCTTTTCTTCTAGGTAGGTATTATGTTTCTTTAAATCATGCTTATATGATGACTTTGCAGAGTTACGTTGAGGAATAATTATTTAGTCCTATTGTTGAATATAGTCAATTTGTGTTGATTTCTACAATGTTCTTTTTTTAGATAGATGGCTGTCCAATATAATGAATTTTGTTTTCATATTTTCTAGATTATAAAAACCTGGGTTTTGTTCTTTGTCTATTTCAACTGAGGATCTGAACCCTAATCCTACGCGTATCGCTATACTCGCACACAATGATTTACAGAAATTCTGTAGTCAAAATTTGCTCAAATAAATAAGGAAAAAGTCCCATCCCATATCCAATGCAATATACATTACTGCCTATTCTTCAAGGTTCCTGGGTTTTTCTTAAATCAATTGTTATATGCAGTATAACAGGTGTGTGTTTGTGTGTGTGTGTGTGTATGTATATGCTAAATAGGATCAAAGGAGTAAAAGAAAGATATGATTAAAACTGCCTTGATCAAAAAAGAGGGGCTGAGCCAGTTCAGACACCCATATTGATGTTTCCTGTTGCTATTGTTGATTGATTAGTAGGATCAAGTTAAATTGATTGGTTCTTTGTAAAAGGGCCTCATTGTATAATTGCCTCATTGTACAAACAAAGATTGTATTTTATACTCATAACTTTTTAAATATGATCTTCAACTCTTTAGAATGAACTCACGTTGCTAATCTAATCATTTACTTGTCTGAGGTGAGGAGAGCCTATCCACGAAACATCTCAGGCAATTTCAACTAAAATAATGACATTACTATGCAAACATATTGTCTAAATCATGTGATATGGCATTTGTGCATAGCTATTATCTAAATGGCTTGAAAGAAACTAGAATAAAAACAAACTGATTTAATGACTTAAATGACTATAAAATACAAATATGTATGTGTGTGTAGATTGATAGATTTTGTTTTGAAAATGCAAAGCTATTGGAGAACCAACACTAAATAACATAATAATGCCCTTGTAGTAATGTTTATTCTGAGCAGTTGTCTGGTCTTGATAGGATATACCTCAAGGAACCAAGGTACTACAGGGAACAAAATATATTGTATGTCCCATCTAAAATAAAGCCATGTATTCCAGATATCTTACCTGTCACATACATTAAGCTACAAGTTATCTTTGAGTGTGTGAATGCATAATACCCACATTTAGAACTATGAATCCAGTAGATTATGCAAATAGAAATTTATACATCACTTTAACTATTAAAGATTTTAGATCAAAGCTTCTCCTCATGGTTGAAAATAACATCCATAATTATACTTGCAAAGAAATAAAATAAAATAAAAACATAGCTATTATTACCCAAAGGGCAGCAGTCTTCAAGAATGAATTCATAAAAACCATTATAATGTATTGTATTTAGCTATGCTATACCTAAATGTGGATTAATAATAGCAAATAATGAGACAACCTTTTATAACTATAATGAGAATATACTTATACAATCAAAAATACCTTTGGAAAATCATTGGTGGATTAATTTCAATTATCTTTACATCTAAATTAACTATGTAAAGCAAATATGTATGGCAATTGACACCCCTTGATTGTGGCAGGCAGAATTCTAAAATGGCTCCCATGATCCAGACTCTCTGGTATTTCTCTCTGATTATGTTATCTTACTTTGCAAAAAGAATTTTCTACATGTAATTAAGATGATTTATCAGTTAATTTTTAAAATAGGGAGATTATATGGGTAGGGCTAACCTATCACCTTAACCATTTAATAAGAGAGGGTTTTCTTTGACTAGTTGCAGTGGGAAAAATTAAAAAGAATCAAAGCATGAGAGGGACTTTATGTGAGGGAATTCCACTGTTGCTAAGGTGGAGGGTGCCACAGGGTAAGGAGCTAAAAGCAATCTCAGAAGCTGAAAGGTGTCCCAATTTAACAGCCAGCTGGAAAAGGGAAGCATTAGCTTTCTATCTACAAGGAGCTGAATTTGTAAACAACCTAAATGAGATTTGAAGAGGATTTTCCCCAGAGTTTCAGATATGAACCCAGCCTGGACAAAACTCCTTTCATTTAGGATTTTTTAATATCATGAACAGAATATCCAGCCACATCATGATGGATTTCTGACCTACAGAACTATGAGCTAAATAATGGGTATTGTTTTTAACCACCAAGTTTGTGATAATGTGTTATGCATCAATAGAAAACTAATACATTGACCCATGTCTTTTGAGCCTCAGTGAATTATAACATAATCATAATCAGACTTATATCTGATTATCTGAAAAACCTTATATACTTAAGTGTGCGTGTGTGTCTGTGTGTCTGTGTGTGTATGAAAGTCAGCTGGGATTCACAGACAGAATATGAAAAAGTTAATTAGATGACAATACTAGTTTTAGAAACTTGATTATGGTCTTTGAAGATCCTTACTTTTTTATGTATTCATCCATCCATCCATTCATCACTCATCCATCTTTATATCTATCAATCCTATTCTTAAAAAAATTGGGGGGAATCATAATCATTATTAAACATTAATTTGTAAAGATGATTATGATCCCCCAATAGAGATAGTTTCTGCCCTTAATATGTAACCATTTCTATAAAAGTGGTTCTTTCTGTGCTTACTTAAGTATAAAACATGTAGGATAATTATATTTTTAGTAATATAAATTTCATGGCATTTATATAATTATGAACAACACATATATTGTAGTGAATTATTTTAATAAATTCCAATTTGTGTGTTCATCACAAGTCATTCTTCATCATAAAGATAGAGTCTATTATAGGGAATGCAAAAGAATTTGTTATGAGGTAGTGTAGACACACATATAAAGATGAATTTAGCTTATGAGACCAATTATTTGGGCCACAATGAAATTTACAAATAACTTAAAGGGCAGTTTTGAAATATATGAACTGAGAATATTTTTATAATCTCAGGTCTTGCTATGCTGCAAAAAAATTAAGAACATTAGAGGAGGGTATTCAGAAATTTTTGTTTTTTTGTTTTTTTTAAATTTGATGAAGTATGGTTAGTTGCTTAGAGAAGGGAAGAACGGAGGGAGGAGATGTCAAGATCTGAAAATGGAAATCCATTTTGGGGGCAGAACAAAAATGAAGGAATCGTGTAAAACAAAACCATTTGCTGGAAGAGACCAAAAATTCTACCTGACACAGTGTAGCTGCTCAGATTGCCAACCTATATCACTCTGACATAACTGGGTAAGAACCAGACATGAAATATTATCATAATGGTGAAGAAGAAGAGGAAGATCAAATAGATAATGTCATTTATCTTTTTTTTAAGCTTCTTATATGTACCATGATTTCTCGTAAGAACATGTGTTTGTTTGTTTATTTCTCACTACATAACGGTAAGTTCAAGATCAGTTATCTTTATTTTGTAAATGAGCAGAATTACTCTCAAAAAGTTTAAATAATCTTGCTTTTGAGTAAAAAAGGTTTAAGGATTTGAACCAATGCTTATCCAGCTCTAAAACCTCAGTTATTAGTTTCAATTTCAAAGAGTCTCCAATGAAAAATAGTAACCATGAATTCCCATATTCTAATGCCACTCCTCTGTGCAGATCTATAAATATTACAGAAGTCAAATTGTTGGGAATTCTAGAAGGTCACCAGCTCTGGAAATATGAAATAGAAAAAGGCAGCTCTTCTGGGATAAATGGCATTAGAATCACAGACTTAATTTCAACCTTCATTCTTCTTCAGGGAATCTTTGTTTATGGAACAACCTTGATTCAGACTTGTGTATTCAGCTACTTACTAAAGATCTTCAACTAATCTACCAGGTCTTATGTAGAAAAGATCACCTTCTCCCTTTATCTTTGCTCTTCCACATTCATTCACTCTCTCTTTATAAATAGAGTAATGTAATTTTCTAAGCCAGACATACAAAAAATATTTTATTTATTTGTTATTTGGCTATAAATAGCCTTCTGAGTAACCTCACTTTTTTCAATCTAGCCCTTCTAATGTATGACTAACACGGATGCCATGATGGCCTTCCCAAGATGCACATCTAATCCACTGCATATAACCTTTCCATGTTAATTATAGCTTTCAGAACACAGTTCAAAGATATTTGTTTGTCACACATGACTGTTCGTGATTTTTTCCCCATTCTTTTTAGAATCACCTTCTATTGGTTGCTGAGTCTCTGGAGGATACATACCACTAAGCAAATGGTTTGCAACATTGTGGTCTACTTATCAAATGTGTGCAGAGTCAAAAAAGAAGAGAGGAAAGAAGAAAAACTTGTATTTATATAGGGTTTTAAATTATGCCCAGTGTTCTCATTTTGGATTATTGGTACTTTGAAAGAGAGATTCAAGCAAAGTATTGTTACAATTCTGAAACAAAAGCAAAGGATAATATTCTTTAAGTTCTTGGACATTGATTTAAATCTTGAAAGAGAGATAACATTTTTAGTAGATACTTTAGGCATAGGCAAAGGTACCAAGTTAAGAAAGCACAGATTATGGTTAGGGAATAGAAATATAAATTCTATTTTACTGGGCATTTACATAGGCAGTCTTGAGAGATAATGGTAGAGAGTAGGTGGATTTGGGTCATGATATACAATGCTTTTAGAAAAAAGTAAAATCTATAATTAATTCTGAAAGCAATAGGGAGTTGGTGAAGGTTATTTTGAATATTTGGGACTTAATTAAATCTGTTTATGAAGAGCATTCAAAATTCTCTTTCATCACCCCAAACTGAGATTTATCAATATCCAACCTTCAGGTTTCATTTCAAAATAAGAAAATTTCAAATTATTACTATTACACAAGTATATAAAATAGTTGTATGCTCAGCAAGCTCCACTAATAAATTATAAACAACTTGAAAGAGAAAAGTATCTTTTTTATTTTTTCCCCAAATCACCTGTACATTTATGATTCTACTAGACCAGTTCAAGTGTCAATTGAATGTACCAACTTGTACACTATGTACAAAATAGTTCCTATATTGATGTATTCTGTTATCCTCATAGGTGATTTTGTATTTGTTCTACCTTTAGTGCATTGTTGTTTCTAACTGTATGTAGGCTGGAAGAATGATAATTTTGTGCATTAAAGCTATGCAGATAAGCTGATATCTCAGTTTTACAGTTAACATAGCTCTTACTATTTTTCTAATCTTCTGTCCCCTGGGCTGTGTTGCATACATGATGATGCAAGACCAGGGTACACCAATAGCACCTACAAATGACAAGAAACTTTCAGATGAAGACTAACTTCAAACCAAATAGTTCTCCACATGTAGATTATATAATCTTCCGGGGGGTAAGTATTGCTTCATTAACCAGCTGCGTTAACATTGTTGTCATTATCAACTAATTAAATTAAAAAATCAAGTCAACAAAGATTTCCTGGGGATCTTTTACTGTGCAAAGTGCTTTCCTTGGCAACTAGGGTAAAACAGATTTAAAATACGTAGATACACATACTCTCCTGTCTTGTAGCTTAACATTATTTTCAAATGATCACTACTGTGTCTCTATATCTTTGTATTTTTCCATTCTCACATTTTCTTGTGGTTAAAGCTTGGATATTTAAGATAGTTCAGTTTAGTTTGTTGGAGATGTAACCCAAAAAAGAAAGTCATAGGTAGATTTTTTGTTTTATGTCTATTCATCTATTATATCTCCAGCACTATATTGACAGGCCAACAGATGTGAATAAATCTATGAAGAAGATATGCAGATAGTGTTAACCCAGCATGTTAAGTGCTGAAGGAAATATGAAAAAGTAAAGGAAGTTGTTCACTTTATCTGACTTGTCACACTTTTGAACTGGATTGGGACACTTAATTTAAGGTGACTCCTTATTTATTTGAACTAGGTGCCTTTGCATCTAATATCCTCATTTTATAGACGATAAGATGCCCCTTCCTTTATAGATAGTAGTGGTGGCAGAAAAAATGAGAATGTAGCCAATGACTAAAGGTAAAATGGTAGCCATTAAGCTGTTGCCTAGAATCTAGATCTGTGCCCAGCTGCACAAATCATACTACCTACCAAGTTTGAATTCAGAGGAAAGTATGTTCAGAGCATATTGAGTGAATTTCTGGCAGCCCCACAATGCCCAGATGGCCCTATCTGCAGTGCATATTAAGGCAGACACCACACACATACACTCTCTCTCTTTATCTCTCTCTCTCTCTCTCTCTCTCTCTCACATGGTTCTTTCTTAACTAACTAAAAAAATGAAACAATTAGCTGGGCGCGGTGGCTCACGCCTGTAATCCTAGCATTCTGGGAGGCTGAGGTGGGCGGATTGCTTGAGGTCAGGAGTTCAAAACCAGCCTGAGTAAGAGCGAGACCCCGTCTCTACTATAAATAGAAAGAAATTAATTGGCCAACTAATATATATATATAAAATTAGCCAGGCATGGTGGCGCATGCCTGTAGTCCCAGCTACTTGGGAGGCTGAGGCAGGAGGATCGCTTGAGCCCAGGAGTTTGAGGTTGCTGTGAGCTAGGCTGATGTCACGGCACTCACTATAACCTGGGCAACAAGTGAGACTCTGTCTCAAAAAAAAAAAAAAAAAAAAAGAAACAATTCAAGGAAACCCAGATCAAAGTGTACACTGAATGATATAAGCAAGTGCTATTGTCAAAGAAGCATAGGCTGGAACATTTGGGGAAGAGTGTAGGTTTCCTTTCAGAGCTAGATTTCAACAGAGTCATATGGCAGCTATAGTGCTATTCTTAGGAGAAACGCTGGATGTTTGCATGGCATTTAGTTTGGATTCAATACAAATGAATTCAATACAAATGAATTCAATACAAATACTTCTCTCTTCTTGAGAGAAGTTTTTCTGTCATGTTTGGAAGCCCAGCGTGTAACAGAGTCTGATATAAGCAGTTAGTGTAGCTGGCTGTTAGGAAGATATCTGTACTGAGTTAACTTATTGTCATCATCTGCTTCCCAAACTCATTTGCAGTTACCAGCTGCCAAGGGGAAATTTTACATTTAACAATAAGAAACATGCATCTGGACACCAGATTTCTTGTAGTTTTTCCAAATATCTATCATATCCTTTTAGAAAGGAGAAGAATTGGCTCAGTTTTAGCTGTAAAATTTTTTCCAAATATTTATTATGAATTTGTTTTATTCATGCATATATTAATGTGTGCATGTTTATATATGTCTATATAGGTGTTTACACACGCGTGCCTGTAATGTGATTTCAGATAAGTTCATACTTCATAATTTTTATTAGTCTTAGAAAATAGTTACTGAAATTTAAAAAAAAAGAGATTGCTATATATGAATGACTGTTTGAAAGTACAATCCATTTATTGATAGTCTTCCATTTTTGGATACTCAGTTAATCAGCAGTTGTGAATTTTCTATGTATTATAAGGTATAATATTGAATGTCACTATTAATACAACAATTGTAAGTTGTTTTCAGTGGAGAACACATTATAGTAGATCCTTGATGTTTTCAGGGAATAGACCTAATATCATTGTGAACCTATTATTTGTCGCCTCTTTGGTAAACAGCATATGCAATGTGATGAAGTATACTCTAAGTCTTTTTTTTTCTATACATAGCAATTAAAGAAAAACAGTACAACACTGAGTTGTGGATGTGAGCTGTGCCTGGGCTTTTTCCCTTGTTCTGCCTCTCCCGTTAGATATTGATCTTGTTTATATTTTATGAATCAGCAAAATGCTAAATAATTACATAATATTGATCCTCAAGCTCATTCTTAAATAATCAATTCCACAAATGTTAAACCAAAAGAATTACTCTGGCTGATTCTAGTTTCCTTTCAATCATTTCTTAATTTCCAGAATTTTGAGGTTATAAGGACATAACTTCTAAAGAAGTGAGCTGTTATTACTCCGAACACACTGTAGACTGAACATTATCAAAATGGGAGTCATTTGTGGAAAAGAAGGGCCACAAATATATTTAGTATTCTAAATATATCCCTAAAGGTTACAGTATGCTGAAAAGAAATTCAATACAAGTTGATCAGATAGGCATGTATATTATTAAAATTATGATGATCTAAAATAGTACTTTTGTGTCTTCTATAGGAAGCCAAAAATAAGTTAAAAAAATGCTTGGTAATATATCAACTAACAATTAATTATCAAATATTTATGCAGTAGAATTGTTAAAGCTTCATCACATAGTGGTTATAGAATGACTTTTAGAGTCAAAAGGACCTGAGTTTCAATTTTGAACTCAATATTTACTGGCTTTAAAACATTAAAAAATACTGATTAAATTCTCTAATTCTCAATTTCCTCATGTAAAAATGGGGATATAATTGTACTTTCAACATAGGTTGATTTGAAAGTGTTTAGAAGAGTGCCTGGTACATTATCACACTCGTACCACTCTAATATCTGCCAACAAAATTGTTTATGTATACCAAATTATAGTAATTTATGAAAAAATATTAAAAAGTACTAGGAAAGCATCCTAACCTTGAACATTTTATAATCTGACCAAGAGGTAAAAATTATGTATAAGATAATTTATCATATGCTTAGGAAATATAGGTAATGAAATATGTAATGACATAATAAAAATTTAGCATCTGCCTTTCTGCATGACTAGGATGGCATAGTCTCTGTCATTTTTGATATAGTAATTTGCTATTTGTGACCTAGTAAGAGCTTTATTTAGCATATCAAGGACATGAGAAGTCTCAACAAATGAAAAAGAGCAGGGATGCATGATTCTCCTACAACATTCCCTGTATAAGATGCTTTAATCCTAACTCCCTGGTACTTACTATGGCAGCCAGTGATGCTAATCAATGTTGCAAAGCACATATTAATCCAAAATACCCCTATCACATGAAATTTGATCAATATTTGGCTTTCCATTCACCCTCACTTGCCAACAATTGGAAATATAACATAATCATTTGTTCTGAATGATTGAAAAGTAAGGGACCAGGTATCATTTTTAGTACTGGCCTTTAAGGTATGCAGAAGCCATAAAAAGCCTCTCAAATAAGGAAAACTCACGAGAATCTCTAGGGTTAGTTACTGTTTCCTTTCTTGGCTTCACTCCAGAGGCTGCTGCCAGATCATCAATGACCACAGAGTACTGGAAGATAGGAACAGTAGGCAAAGTTTTGACACAGTGAAGGCTATCAAAGCCAGTATCGATTTCTATTTGACATGCAGTGTATTCCTATTGCAATAAATTAAAAGTAATCAGCCTTTTATTTAGATGAAAATAATTTAGAATTAGGGTTTTTGTTTCATTAAACCTATAAAACAGAAAAGATAAATTTCATCATCAGTAAGGGATTATGTAAAATACTGAAATCCATCTCTGATTCATGAATAGATATTTCAATGAGGTCCTGAGTATTTGGGGATGGGCTTTTAAAAAGCATTGAAATTTGAAGTGAATTGAACACATTTAGTATAAATTATGATATTCTAGAGGAGAGAGTAGGTATCTCACACCCAAGCACAAAGATATATGAAGTGGAGAGAAAAAAAAAAGGATGCTGATGATAAAGATTATGGAAATTATGATATTGGAACTTAAATTGCCTTCTTTCAACAAATTTATAATGTAGGCATTGATAGCTATTTCTATTTGATTGATAAAGGAACTAGGTCTCACAGAGTTTGACTCTTGCCAACTGGCTCAATCTATTATAAAAATAAACTCAGAATTCTAATTAAAGTTTACTGTTGTTTTTCATATACTAAAATCTACCATATGGTGCTGGTTGAAAGTAGAGTATTAGTGTGATTGTGACAGACACAAAGAGTAGAGAAATAAACAGTATCATATGTACATTTTTTATTTGTTGATGATAAGTTTTTATTTTATTTTTATTTTGTTTATTATTATGGATACATAATAGTTGCACATGTTTATGGGGTACATGAGGTATGCCTTTTGATACAGGCATACGATGTATAATATGATCGTATCAGGGTCACTGGGGTAGCCATCACCACAAGCATTTATCATCTTTGTGTTAGAAACATTCATTCCAATTCTACTCTTTAGTTATTGTAAAAGGTACAATAAATTATTATTAACTATAGTCACTCTATTGAGCTACAAAATACTAGATCTTATTAGTTCTATTTAACTGTATTTTTATACCCATTATCCATCCCTCTTCTCCCCACCTCCCACTACTACCCTTCCAAGATTTTGACAATCATCTTTATGAACTTAAAATTTAACAATTCATACTTGAAAAGAGTTGTCTGACTGTATCACAATGTATTTATTTACTTACTATTCATTTTCCTATTTAAATTATTTACTTCTCAAAGCAACAGACACCTTTCCCCTCACCTCTTGAGACACAGAGTAATCTTTATCATTTATAAAGTAATCACTTTGCCAGCTGAAGTCACTGATGTCATCCCTTTCCACTGATACCTGAACACTTTGAGGCCATGGCTGTCCTTACGCCTCACTATTATTTTAGTCTCTGCTAGTAAATTAACAAAATATAATGGAGACTAAATAGTCTTGGAAGTCAGGTAAACCTGGATCTTAAAGCCAGTTGAGACATATGTATATATATATATATACTATTCTATAGTAGGATACAACTCCTGCTTATAGCTTCACCACAATTAGTTGAAGTACTCATAAGCTTAATATTTCTTCTCAGACTAATTCTGTGGGTAGCTTCATTCTGGTTCCCATTTGCTCTGATCTCATGGCCTCATGTTGTTATGTAGACTTATAAGAGAACCATGGATGACATGTTTTTCTTGCTACCTGAACAACTTTTACCAGTATGTTAAAGTAAAGCTTCTTAGCTATGACAAGTTATTCAACATATAAAAGTCTTATTTTCTTTATCTTTATACTGGAAATAATGCTATCAACTCAACATGTTATTTTAAATTAAAGATCTGCCAACAAAAGATTTATCATAATGTTTGATACATACTGAATATTCAAAATGCTATGTCTATAATTATAATTATTTTATTAACATACATAAATAAATATTATAATATTCCCAAATCAAGTTCAGGTCCCACACATCTGTGTTTTCTTTGAGCTTTAGATGATTGAGCTACTATCATAGAGGCTCTTGTCATATTCCATTAATTTTCCTTAGGCCTTTATTCCATTTCATTTTACTTCTTTCTCCTTCTAATTCATATATATTTATAGAACTTCTGGAATATCTTCCACTTTAATTTATCTTAATAATGCAATGAACTTTGCATTTTCTGTAATTCTGTATAACTGTAATTATGATGGCACAATAGATGTATAATATGCCCCAGCAGGTGAGACTCTGCCCTACCCTGGAAGAATCTGAATTTATTAAAAATAATTTAACTGTAAATGATTCCTTAGATCCTACATTGTAAATCAACCTTCTTTTAAGTTTAAATTATATAAAAGGCTTATAATATTCCACAAACAAATTCTCATATATTCACCTTCATGTATTCTTAAATTTTCTGTTCTTTTATGGCTGACTGAATTCAACCCCTGGAGTTTTGAAAGAAATCTCACTCTGATAAAATGTAGAGAAGAAGCAATATCATCCACACATGTGGTTCTTTGATCAGGCCTGTGGTAAAACATCTGAATTATTTTAGTGTTTGCCCCACAAAGGCTTAGATTTTGAGGCAAAGAAGTACATTCATTAATCATTTTCATGTTTCTCTTTTCTGGAATGCTTGATCAAGAGCATTGATAATCTGATGTTAGCTGTTTCTCCCAATTCATGCTGTACTGACAAAGAAGAATTTGGAATTAAATGCCAGAGAAGAGTTCTGCTGTTTTACCTAGAGGGCACAGTTTTATGACTATATTTCTGTCATTCTAATTAGGTTACTAACTTATGATTGCAACTAAAAAATGAAACAATAATAAAATTTAAATCCAAAGGTATTTAAAATGATGAAAGCAAATGTCTAATGTATATCTTTTGTTTTCCTCTTCATAGGTGAATTAATAAAGCCTTATTGTTACAAATTAATATGATTTGAAAGACAAAGCAATTATTCTTATGCATCACTAATTAATCATGATCATGTAAAGTATAATAAATCCCACTACTTGGGAATTTAATATAAGATGCAGCAGCTTCAAAACCTTTTGACCCAAACAATGGGTGTTACCTACAATGAGGCTGACTCCGTGTGAACCCATCCAGGATGATCCAACTTCACCACAGTGCTGTTGTACTTTATGCCAATTAATTCATGTTAATTCGATATAACATGATATAGACTATTAATAAAAAATATCTAATATAAAAATTGTTATATATTGACCCTCCCACCCCTATGATTACAAATTATTTAATTTAAAGAAAATTTGGCCAATTGGATTGTAAATTGTGTCTACACTGTCACATGGGTGGCATCACTTTAGCTAACACACATTGTCAAGATTATCCTGAATCATGATAATTTTAAAACTTAGTAACTTTTCAGGAGCACATATATAGATATATATTCCATCTAGATAACATATTTATTTTTAATAAAATATCCATACTACTTTCATATATATATATATGTATTATTAATAATTACCTCTGTTGTGGATTGAATTGTGTCCTGTAAAAATTATATGTTGAAATCCTACCCCTGACAACTGAGAATGTGAGCTGATTTGGAAATAGGGTCTTGGCAGAAGTAATCAAGTTGAAATGAAATCATTAGATGGGCTCTACTCCTAGGTGTCCTTATGAAAAAGAAAATAAATTGAACACATAGAGACATATAGAGGGAAGATGATGGAGCTACATGGAAAGAACTCCACATGAAGATGGAGGCAGAGAGTGGAATTATGCTGCCACAAACCAAGGAACATCTGGGAATGCCAGAAGCTGGAAGAGGCAAGGAAGGATCCTATCCTTTCCTACAGGTTTTAATAGGAGCATGGGCCTTCCAATACCTTGATCTCACACTGCTAGCTTTAGGAATGTGAGACAATAAATATCTGTTGTTCTAAGATATCCAATGTATGGTACTTTGTTACTACAGCCATAGGAAACTACTATGCTTTACTTCCCTTGCTTTTTTATTTTATCATTCTCTTTCAACTCTTTTGCTATTATGTCTATTCCTTTACCAGTAGAGTCAATGATGAATTATAGAATGATATCCATTTCTAAGTATGAGTTATTTTCTGTTTTACATACATGAGTTCATTTAATTTTTACAATAACCCTATAAGGTAAATACTATTATTTTGTTGTTTACAAATGAGAAAGCAGAAGTACAGAAAAGTAAAATAATTTTCTCAGAGAAACACAAAACTGTTCTTGGGTAAGCTACTTTTGTTTGCCTGTCTTTTATATTGATGCCATTTTTACTTTTCTTGATATGTTATAAACCACTCAAATATAAATAGGATTTACATTGAACATGGCTTGCTTAATCAAAATATTTACAATTTCTCAGGCATAAATATCTAGTCATGCGAAGTTCCATAATCTTACTATAGTTCACATTGCCCAATTGCTCAGAGAATTTTTTTGGTTTGAGGGGCTACTGGAAAGAACTGAGGAAGAAAAAGGAACACTATATTCCATTCAAGAGGCTGCATTTCTTTCTGTCCCTTCCTGTTTTAATATGTCCTAGACAGAATGATAAAGAAAGCAGTAAAAGCTTCCTCAGGACTTGCTTAGTGTGGTTAAGTACACTTTTTTCCTATGCATTGATTTAAATTTTACAATCAATTCAGGAAAGTGTATCAAAATGTTACATCCATTCCACTTATCCATTTTCAAGAGATGCTAAAATAATGTTATAGTGTACCAATGGGTCTACAATGCCCTTTTTACATAGTTGTTGCACATGAACAATGAATGATTTAAAACTTACAGGAATTTATTACAGTTAATAATTCCATTCAATTTAGGTTTGCAAACTATTCAAAAAAATTGTCAAAATTGCAAAAACTCTGATATTTTTCCCTGTGTTCAAATTAGAATTTAATCTGTCACAGTTTCAAGAATGTTGGCAGAAGACTAAGACTCCTATTTTTCTTTCCCAATAAGAGCAGAAACAGACATACTTATGCAATCATATAACATAACTTCAGTTCCTTACCTCTATTCTTTGATCATTTTACTACCTGGCTCAATCTCACTGTCTCCACCACATATTCTCTCATAATTCCTGCTGACTTAAATCTTCATATAGATGATACATTTACATCTCAGTCTTTCTGATCTTGTCCTTCCTTTAACCTCAGCCATTTTACTCCCATAATTGTGTTTTCTTTTTTTAAAAAACAAAACATGTTTTTCTTTATTGTTAACTGACAAACAAAATGTATATATTTATATTGCACAAAATGATGTTTTAATATGTGTGTTACATTATGGAATGCCTAAATCAAGTTATTTCACAGAGGCATTACCTCAGATACTTATTTTTTTTGCTGTGAGAACAACTAAAATCTACTCTCTTAGCAGCTTGATAATGCTGTGCTAACAATCTCAACTAAGTCTTCTGGTTCTCATAAAATCTCATTGATCTAAGATTCTCTAGGGAAGGTTTCTCTATGCAGTGGCTCAACATTCTAGGACAACATTGCATCTTGTAGAAAGTCTTTTTCAACATATTTCAAGCTTTGCTGCATCAAGGAAAAAGAGCCTGGAGAATTGATTTATAATTGCTTCTGTCTACAAGTCATAAGAGTGCTCTCAATTCTTTGATCACAGCAAATCACATGACCATGACCATCCCCAATGGGGCACTTTCTTTATCATAATCTTTTCTTCTTCAAAACCATTATCAAATAAAGTTTGATTCTTAGCCTGCTATGTACTTGCACCTGAGCAAAACCTAGCAAGGGGGTCTAACATTAAATCAATTTCTATGAACCCCAAACATGACCTTAGTGCCAACAAGTAATCTTACTACATTTTCATATTAATAATTCAATGATTCTTAACTCTCCTAGAAAACGCCTTCAGATCATCTCTCTTCTCAAGCCTCCAGCAAATCCTTTCAGTTCTTATTTTCAGCTGGTAAACTGTCCACCCAGGACAATAATTTTTCTTTTTTTTTATAAAATAAAACACATATAAGTGTGTAAAAAGCTGATAAGGGTATTCTTTTTACCAGAAAAATAAACGCCATCAGAAGAGACATTCCATTAGCAGGTGCCACACCATCTTCCCCACTGTCTCCCTCATTATCAGACTCTCTTTCATTGAGTTTTTCACATCTCTCCTATCTTCAAATGTTGTTCTCATTTTTGTATTTTTTTTTTAATGCTCACACTAACTTCCATACTGATTATATCTGCTGTAATGGTTACAAATAAGATCGCTCAAAATTTGTATTTCCAGTCTGAACCCCATACTGGATATCCAAATTTATGAATGGAACTGCCTAATTATCCACTCCACTCCACTCGAATTTCTAATTAGTACTGCAAACATAATACACCCCAAACAGAACTCTCGTTATCTCTCCCAGATTTCCATCCTGAACCATTCTTCTGCATCTCAGTATGGTATAATTCAGGGCCAAAACAAAAACAAAAAACAAAAAAAAACACTTCTGAACTTTCCCTGACATATCACTTTCTGTAACACTTCACATCTAATCAAAGAAATCTTGTTGGTTCTACCTTCAAACTTTATCCAGAATCAAACCATTTATCTCCATTTCTACTACCAACACTCTGATCCAAACCATAATTGTCTCTCAACTGTATTATTCTCATAACCTCCTAACTAATTTCTCTCCTTCAACTTTGTTATCCCCTAGTCTATTCTCCATACAGAACCCAGAGTGATCTTCTTAAAACGTAAATCAGATAATGTTACTCAAAACCCTTCAGTTGTATGTATCTCTCTCAGAGTAACAGGCAAAGCTCTTAGATGACCTACAAGGTTCTGTACAATCAAACTTCATATGCTACTACTCCCCACATTTCTTACTCTGTGTCATCCTCATTGGCTTTCATATCATTTCTCCAACACACTAAGGTATCCTCCATATATCTCTTTATATTTGCTCTTCTCTTGGCCTGGAATAATTATTCCCATATATCCACAACCCTCAATTTCCCACTTTCTTTAGGCCTTTGTTCTAATGTCACCTTATCAATGCATCATTCTCTGCCTCTGTTTAAATATTTTTCTAGCCAACACCACAATCCATGATGATCCCCTCCCCCCCCATTGGTACTCTGTCTTTCCCCTCCCTGCTGTATTTTTATTCATAGCAGTTTTGCCACTATATTTTATTAGTTTGCTTCAACATCTGCACTAGAATGTAAGCAGCAGAATACTGGAAAAGAATAAGATAAGATATTCTGAATACATAACTTCCTCCTTGGGAATTTAGGTTAGTGAGCTCCTAGTATCTGGAGATGATACGAGAAAGAAATGAGGCTCTAAAATATTAAAAAGAAAAAAAGTCACATTTTTGCAATTATGATTTGGTTCAGTACTTGTCTACTAAAATTCATTTTTTAAAGTTGTAAATCATAAACAAATGTTGAAAAAGAAAATAGAGCCTAAAAATGAATACCATGGTATACTAAGACTTTATTTTATACAGTTTCTTCCATTTTGCAGTATTTACTTAGGCAAAAGAAATTTGGAGAAAGTTGTCTGGCATTGTAGAAAGGAATGTGAATTTGCAGAAAAGAAAAACTGGCATTTTCTGTCTCACTTCATTAACAATTCTGAAAGTAATCTTTTATCTGAATTATTTTTATAAATTGCTACTGGGAAAAGTATTTGCTATTGTGTGTGTGATTGGCAAGCAAGCACATCCCTAGGTACTGTATACATGAACAGAGTTGAATAAAAAACAGAGTTGATGTGAATCAAATGTGCCAAAAGTTATGCTCAGCTGAGGAGGCCCCATTACCCCATTCATGTAGCACAACCTGGTCTTGGCAGGAGACGTCACACTCGTCCACACCTGGCTTTTGCTAATGGTAATAAACCAGATACTCCTCAGCAGGACCATGGCTTGCCGAGCAGTTAGAAATAAAACTGTGTGAGTAAATTTTTATCTTTGGGGTTGTGAACGCTCCTAAATATGTTTTATATCCCTTCGTCACTACTTAGTATCCTTATGCTCACTCTTTCCTCAATGTGATCCAGCTTCTAGATAATCTATAGTTATAAAACATAAAAGGGCAAATTTGCCTAAGTTAGTGTTTTACTCCTTAAAAGTTTTAAGGAAAATATCATAAATTATGATGATAAAATCTTAAGTAGGACCTGTGAATCATATAAAGCCAAAAGGGAAATATCATCTGCTCATAAATCTTACTCTTCATAGAGTCTCAGAACTTTGGGCATGATTCTGCCAAATGTCTGATTCTCCACAGTGGAGTCAGCCTTTCTGAGCCAAAGAACTTTATCAAAGGTATGCCAAGAAACAAAATCGCTATGTTTTCAGGAGGAAAATTCAAGGGAGGAAATCTGAGGAGTGGATGTTTTTGTTTTTACTAAGGTCAAAGGTGAGAACTCGATTTACTATAAGAACAGAAAAGAATGAACTTTTCCTCAAAATTAAGCTTCAAGGAAATAGTTAGGAAAGTAATAGTTTTACTGTTAGAAGTTGTATTAAACTATATGACTAATTATTAAACTTTTCAAAGAACAGCTTCTTTTCTATTTAGGCTTGATTGAAACCTACTGCATAGAAGAAAAAAAAATAGGACACTGGAATCGGAATCATGAGTTTGAATCCCCTGTTTCATCATTTAGTCACTTTGAACATGCTACTTTATATCTCTGAGCCTCAGTTTCCCCATATTTTAGATAGAAGTAAAGTATCAAACTTTAAATTATTAACAAATAAAATGAATGCAATGTACTTAGCACAGCATTTGTTTTTTTAGCAGCAGTTTTAAGCTACTAGCATGCATTAGCATGCATTAATGAATGCTAGTAATGACATTCATTTGTAATTCCCAATGCTACTGATGAAACAAAAATAATAAAATGGAAGACTTTGCATATTACTTTCATGGATCATTATTTACAAGATAAATAAGACATAAAAGAACAAAAAGGAACATGATAATAAGCAGCCTGGGAGTGCTCCACAGGAAACATATATTTGTGGTTTCTTATTCACATACCTATGCCATGTCCTCAGTTTCCCATGCCTTGCAGCTCCTCTTTCTATCAACTCCACTTCCAGATTCATTTCAAAGATGTTGTTATTCTTCTCATTTAAAAAAAATGTGATTTTTTCAATTAACTTGCCTAACAGCACAATTTCAACTATACAATTACAAATATACAAAAGCAAGACAAACTAGCATTATCGGTGGTTTGCAAGTATCAGTTAAAGAAACAAATACGAAAACTCAGGATCAAAAGTCCCATTTAAGTTGCATGTGACATGTTACTTCACAAAGACACGCAATAACTCTGACAGATGAGAGTGAACATGAATCATCAAAAGATAAAGAAATCCTAGACAATGTTTTTCTATACAATATACCCGGAAGAAATAGCTTGTGAAAAATTTTTGTTGATAGATAGGAATTCTGTCCTGTATAATAAGGTGTTCTTATAGACGGTTTAGGCAAATTATACTGACATAATTATTTGTTTCATTTCTCACAGTTGACAGGCAATAAATTGGGCTAGCAAATATTTCCTGTCCAATGATTCCTAATATGTACACATTCACTTCACATTTCAATTCTCCACAAAAAAATAGAATGACTTCAATATGTTTAATATGAATTTCCCGAGGACTTCTTGTACAGTCTTCCAGGATAGGAAGAGTTTTAAATATTGTGACTTATTTTGAACTATTTGTGTAATTCTGCTGAAATTTTCAGTACAACATATTTTATGAAAAAATGGGACAAAGGGTGAAATGTGAGACATTTTCGGATGCTTCATCAAAATAGAGGGATGAAGGCTGTTCTTGTCAGAGCTAGGAATAACAAACCCCCGGGAATAATGACCTGTTCTGGCGTCAAAGATGGATTTCAGTCCCGTAGGCTTTCTATCTACAACTCTTGTTGAATTAAGTCTTCACAAATTCAGATTGACTTTTGAAAGAAAAGGCCACTTGTGCCACTGAATGTATAAACTTGTCCCAACTCTGTCTCTACTCAACTGTGTGGTGATAGAGGGTCATCTTTTACGTTTATTCCATAGTTTTCTTATCTGTCAGGTAAAATAATCTCTAAGGCACTTTCAAGCACTTAAATTCCAAGGCTCTTTGATGCTGAGAATCAGAGCATTTAATATCAAAGACAAATATTCTTGAGGAGTATGATACGTCAGTGAGAGCAGCTGCTTCCACCGTGATGGGTGTAGATGTGGAGAGATGACCTCCTCTGGAAGTTCAGCAGGTCCTCTCCCCAACAGAGCCCTCTCTAAATGGCCATCTGTTTGCATTTCTCACTAGCTTCCCTTAGCGAGCCTTGAACATCAAGGTCAAGCAAAGATACACTTGATCATAGACCCATCAAATTCTACTGCCAACAACCACAACAAGGAAATTACTAGCAAATTATGAAAGGCAAACTTGACAGCAACAGTTTGAAATTGTGCTAGGCTAGAACAACTGCATCCTCCCTCCAGTCAAAAGGGGCTCAATTTAGGAAAAGACTCTATTCTGTTTCTTCCTTTTAGCTCTTTTGTCTTGTATTTATTACTTTAGATATGCCACCTGGTGCCATGAGAAGTGCTGAAGGAATATCAAGACCCTAACTAGACAACTTCTGTTAAATAGGGCAGGGCCACAGTGCAAGTCAATTATCTGGATGGCCTTGGATCAATCTAGTTTTCCCCTCTTTCTCACTTGTTGTTCTCAAGAATAACAGTAGAGTATGCTGGGAATACAATATCTTGAGATAAGGAAGGACTGGCCACAACAGCCTGACCTCTGTACCCCCTAAAAACAAGACATACTTCAAAACTTTAGCCCAAAGTTTCACACTACCCGGGGCATAAAGTCCAGGGCAGGTTGCCTTCTGGAGTCTCTCAGCTGTGGTGAAAGTAGAGTACACATGACAAGCTTCCATCTGCTCTGGGAAGCTTTTCTGAGCCTTGGAGGACAAGCCTGCAGTCAATCCTAGGCTTCTGTTTTCCCTTTCTGCCTGTCTGCAAGTAATAAACTTGCTTCATGTAACTTATTTTGTGTGGGTGTTCTATTTCACCAGACTCAGACAAATTGCTCACAGCAGACCTTTTGGTTGGCCATAGAGCATTAATATGGCTATGCACATGTCAGAAATCTGGGAGAAGCACATTCTGTCAGGCCTATTCTTAAAACATATCTATAAGGTGCTAACAAGTCTGGAGCTCGGTGAGGTCTTGTTCTCTGCTTCAAGACTACCTTGTTGTGTCCTCACGTGGTAGAACAGTAAAAGTGCCAAGCGGGCTCCCTGAAGCCCTTTTAAAAGGCACTACTCCCTCAAGAGCTACTCATCTCCTAAATGTCCTACCTGTTAATATTATTCTATTGGGGATTAAGTTTCAACACTAATAATTTTTTTGAAACCAGAAAATTCTTTATTGCAAAGGTACAAAAGTAGTCATAAGAGCAAGATGTGCAGCAAGTAAATTAGGTGGCAGCCTCAATACAGGGACAGGGCAGGGTTGCCAGCGGGGGCCTGCGCCAGACGAGGGCCCACACATGTCATCGCTACTCAACAATTTATATCACGTAAAAAGCAGCACAAAAATAAATACTGAAACGAAACTGCCGAGTAGCACAGAGGCAGGATAAACCAGTGTGGAGAGTCGGGAAACGGAGGGTTCCTACGGTCTTTGGAAAAGCGAAGACCTGACGTTTTTTGGGAAGTCTAAGGCACAGAGACAGAAAACAAACCCACACGACATAGAGGTCCTTGTCTTTTTTTCTTAAATAAATAAATAAAATCCATATATTAAATTATGATAATTAAATCACAATGATGGGAAAAGAAAAGCAGGATGCGCCGTCCTTCCCGGCCCTGCTCTTGGGCAGACAGGGCCTGAGCAGACCAGCCCCGTCCACCCTGGAGACCGAGGGTAGCGCGTCCCCTCTCCAGCCCACGGCCGACGGTCACCCACCTGCCCATGTCCCAGGGAGGCAGGTGCACCAAGAGCCCCGACTGGAGAGAACCTGCAACCCACTACGGTTTGTCCTGTGTGTGTGTGTGTGTGTGTGTGTGTGTGTGTGTGTGTGTGTGTGTGTGTGTGTGTTGTAGCGGGTAGGAGACCCAGCTCGGAGCACGACATTTGCTGGGTGGGCCCGAGGAAGGGCGACTCGCTCCCCTTCCCACCTGCCCAATGGGACTCTGCTCTAATAAAGATTGCCAAACTGGAAAAGGAAAATTGCTACGAAATATCTATATGATAAAATGTGTGTGTGTATATATATATATATATGTGTGTGTGTGTGTATATATATATATAATCCTTAAATATTCCCCATAGTCCTTATCGATATCCAATATGGATTACCTACCATGGCTGCGGCGTCAACAGCTTTTATCTGAACATTCGCACCTTTTGTACCTTCAGGGTCCAGCGTGCCCGGCTGCTGGCTGGACTTGCTGCTTCCTGGCCACTTCTAACAGCAGAGAGAACCGTGTCGCAGCCCAGGGGCCGCAGGTCCTCTGCTCTCCTGTCCGCCTCACACCTTGCCCTGTGGTGGGGGGAGGCAGGGAGGGGGGCCGGGAATGATCAGGCACAGGAGGAGCCCTCGAGTGGCTCTCTGGGAAAAGGAAGCCCAAGGACAGCCAAGACCACAGCAGCTGCAGGCTCTGGGAAGAGTGAGCAGGGGCAGCATGAATTTTGGAGGGATAAACATTCAAACCATACCAGGTAGGGTTGAAAGGGCTGTACTGAGCTTCTGTAGAATCTCTAGTACTTATAGAATTTTAAGCTAAAGTCAAAGACATCCTGAAAAATAAATAAATAAATAAATAAATAAATAAATAAATAAATAAATAAATAAAATAGCAGGCTTAGGCAAGCCTCTTAACTCAGTATATGTCTTATAAGACAAGAGGCCGCCTTCTTTAAAAAGAACTTCAGCTCCTCTTCCTACAGCCACTGTAGAATGCTGTAGAAAGTCAAGATTCAGCCAAGCATAGACATACCAAGGCTGAAAAAAGCACAGTAACTAGGTGCTCCTACACCTCACGGTTAAATATCTGTACTATTCTGCTGAACAAGAAACCTAGAGTACCAGATTTGTTGATGGAGGTTGAAGGAAATATAAAATATGTGGTTTAAAAGGAAAAATGATTATTAATTATAGACTCAAAACTAACTGTAGTTGGGAAAGTTTGGGAGAAGAGTATATGGTATCTCTATTATTTCCTAAGACTGCATGTGAGTTTACAATTATTATTTCAAAATAGTTTTTAATAAATAATCATTTTAAGTAATCAGGAAAAAATGCAGGGCTCATATATCTTATCTCACCAGTCCTCTTGTTTTAAATATTTATGTAAAATTGTGACTGGCCATCATCTTACAAAATCAATTGGACATGAAGAACACAATGTGAGACACAGGCTGATTTGAGAAGTGCAAGTGATAGACTGCAGAAAAAACTGTTAGCATCCCAGTCATAAATTCGTTGGCACTAACTTATCCCATGCCTGACTCAGATTTTCTGTATAGATAAACATATTCTAACCATGCACAGAACAGAGTGTGGATAGCAGGAAATTCATTCACATCTCTGGGAGCAACTCCAACGTATGACAAATGGAAAATGTTGGATATTTTTCCCAGCTTTCCTATCAGCATTGGGACAATTCCAAAACACTATCCAGAAATCACAATGGCTCCATACCTGTAACATATTGATTCAAACACTTTGTGTTGGCTTCCTTCCTTTCCCACTTTTATTTCAAACTCAAATCCAGAAGTTTCCAGAATCATTTTCCAAATAAATTACTTGCATTCAAATCTTTATCTCAAGCTCTTCAGAGAGATTTGAATCAAAGACAATGAATGATATAAAATTATCTGAGGTAACTTTATTTCATCTCTAGTACTTTGGAGAATATTTGAAATATGAGACAAGCATATTTTGCTCTAAAGTATATTAAGAAACATAATTAACAAAACATAACATTGTTGCTTTAGTCCATGTTTCCAAGCAGATATATAGGAATTGTAGATGTACTTGGCTTCCACATTAAATATTTCAGTTTGTCTGAGACTCTTCTGCAGACTCTGAAATCTGGAAGTAGCCACAATCTCTGATATTTACCCCTACAGAACCATCCTCTCTAAGTCCTGAGTTATCAAGGTCATGATCTTTTTGTTTTCTTTTTGGGAAACCCATAGGCTGAACAGTAATTATTTTCTCTTTGGCACACTCTTTCCTGGAAACTAACATAATTCCAAAATTATCTCAACTGTTGCTATGGGGAGTAAGTTCTAATTATTTTTCTTAGGTTCACCATGTTTTCCCTTTTCATTTTCTTGTGTGTGTAGGCCATGAAGTTACTTATAGTCCAAAATCATTTCTCCAGGAGATTCTTACCCCACTCAGTCCTCCAATCCATGGTCTCTAGATCCATCACCATAAAGTGGTCTTGCTTCAAATAGTATTCTATCAAATCATAGAACTTTAAAATTGGAGGAACAATTGGTTTACCTAAGTTATACATGAAGATATTGCAGTTTTGACTAGTTTATGAAAGAAGAGCTTGAAGCTCACATAATTTCAGTGACTTGACAACTAAGACCAATAAAAAACAATGTTTTGCTATGTTCCACAAACAGTAGAGACAGAAACATGGGGGGGGGGGAGAATAATGACATAGCATGCATATGAAAAAATATGTTTTATTTAAGAAAACACAGAAATATAACAGCAGTCAATTAAATCGGGACATACTGTTTCCAGTCGCATTGGTTATATTAACGAGACTTGTACTTAAAGATATTAAAATATAAAAATCAGCATCTTAAAATGGAATACCATAATGATGATGAAAATAATAGTAGTTGACATTTATAGAGTTATGTTCAAATGACATATATGTTTTATTTAATTCTCACAACTCTTTTCGATCTGTTCTGTAACAGAATTCTTCATCCATATTGGTAACTCAATACTAAACTACCTAGAAATGTTTTGTTTTCTATTTGAAAGGATCCAGAAAAATCCCATCTGTCATTTTGCTATAGGAAAATAAATAAATAAATAAGCTGCTGGTTCACAGATTTTATTTTGTATAAGTATCATCTGGAGTACTTATTAAACCACAGATTCATGGCCTTTACCTCCAGATGTTCTGATTCAGTAAATACGGGGTGGAAACTCAGAGTATGCTTTTCCAAGAACCCTTAGGATGCTGCTGTTCTTTTTTATAATTTTCTCCCATATTAGCATTTTAACAGTTAAGAAATCTTAGTTGTCTAATTTTTACATTCAATAATTTAAGAAGAGTTTGGGGGTGTATAAATCAGTGCTTTCTCTTGTGATGGACAATAATAAAAGTTGTTTCATGGCTAATGGTTGTTGCTGTGGATGAGGTAGATAGTCTAAGTAGATTGGAGGGAAGACTGATAAATAGTGCAACCAAATTTGAGCCTCAAAGGCACAGAAGCAGGACCATGGAGAGCAATAGCTCTGGCAATAATGTTATGAAACTTTCATATATCAACATAAAAATGGACAACGCAGAGAGGAAAAAAATGTACTTTTGCTACATTTTTATATGGAACTCCCAATGTTAATTAAATCTCACTCATTGATTCTTTTATTTATGATGATTTGCAAATGAATACAATGTATCTAGCCTTTTGCAAAGTGATAATGTAAGATACAAGAGCTGTGGTTAGCTTTATTCTTGTTTTATTTCCCACTTGAGATATGCAAAGAGGATTGGATAGCTCTTCACTCTAGTCAGAAATTCTAAGGGTGTGTGAAGGGAATTTTTTTACCTCAAGTAATAGGAGACCCAAAGAACACAGAGCTCCCTAATTGATAAATAAAAGGTATTAGTATACTCACTATTTCTTTTAGCCTCTTCCCCCAGCATGTGCCTGTTTCCTCCCACCACCATATGCACATGTACATACCTTTCAAAACCACACTAGATGAAAATGAAATTTGCAATTATTATATTAGATAAACAATGTTAAAACATGTGAGAAGCAGAATGCCAAAGAGGTGACTAGGCCAGAATAATTTTGCTATGTCAGAGTTAGCATATGACGTGGCTTTTTTTATTTATCCTAGTATCTTAAACAGTTGTTGGCCGGGCGCGGTGGCTCACGCCTCTAATCCTAGCACTTTGGGAGGCCGAGGCGGGCGGATTGCTCAAGGTCAGGAGTTCGAAACCAGCCTGAGCAAGACCCCGTCTCTACCAAAAATAGAAATAAATTAATTGACCAACTAAAATACATATACAAAAAATTAGCTGGGCATGGTGGCGCATGCCTGTAGTCCCAGCTACTCGGGAGGCTGAGGCAGTAGGATCGCTGAGCCCCAGAGACTGAGGTTGCTGTGAGCCAGGCTGACGCCACGGCACTCACTCTAGCCTGGGCAACAAAGTGAGACTCTGTCTCAAAAAAAAAAAAAAAAACAAACAAAAAAACAAAAACAGTTGTCAACTGATCTCACATTTATAGTGCATGAATGACAGGCTGAATGACAGAGATGAAAGTTCAATGGCATTATAGTCCAGAACAACACAGAAAGGAAGAAAGAAAGGGAGGGAAGTAAATAAAGAAGGAAGAGAGAGACAGAGAGAGAGAGAAGTGAGATATAGACTATCTATTATATACATTCATGAGAAACTTTCATAGTCTTATTTTTTGCTCTGTAAAAATATCTAATTTGCAAATATCTAATTAGCTTTTCTAATTATCTAGTTTGTTTGAAATCTTAAGATTAATATGAGTATTATCTGACAGCATTCTAACTAATGAAGATCCTTTGTATCAAGATTTTATATCTTACAAACTTTAAATGGAATAAATATTTGGTGTATATTAAATATTTATAGCAGTAGCTTTTCTAATTATCTGTTTGCTGTAACATTTGGCCATTCCATGGCTTTTATGACTTCAGCCTTTTTTATGTAATATGAGAATGTCTCTTGTATATCACATAACTCATTTTAAAATTTCTTCTGAGACCTCTGAATTTCATGAAGTAAATTTAGTCAATTTAGATTTTTTATTAGCAGTTATCTAGACTAATTTATATCTTATTCTATACTTTCCTTTTATTATTTATTTACTTCCCTTTTTTCTGCCTTTTATTGGATTGAGTTTTTTTCATTTTCTATACCACTTGAGAATTTAAATATTCTATATTCTTTTTGGTTCCTCTTAAAATTTATACAACTTGAGCTTATGAGTTTTTCTATACTTTGAAAAAATACAAGATCACTAGAACTTTTCCAAGGTATCTTTTCCCATATTTTCTACTTTATTTGGGAATGTTACATTTCTATAACAGAAGTTAATGTCAGTTGAGGGAATCATTTAAGCTAGTCAACAAAATTTCTGGTTCTCCATTTGCCAGTTACATGGCAAATGGATAATGCTTCCTCACAGAAGCCTTTAGGAACTAGTATGTGATGCATTTCAATCCTTTGCTTCTGCCACTCTGGCTGACAATAATACAGATGGTGAAGAGTCTTTGTTCCTGGATCAGGAAAATAGAAAATATAAATTTCCACCTACCTAAGACAGACATTTAGCATGGTTCACATTTTCCCTTGAGTTACTGAATAGCCAACTTTCTAAATCAATAATTATCTGTATTATTTTAGGTTCTCAAAATGGAAACAAAAAATGTGATATATCCTCAAATGTTAAGGTAAATATTTTTTACTGTCAATGAGCATTAAGTTTAAACTCGTCGGGAAGAAGAAATAGTAATTAGGAAAAGTTAATAAATCATATAGTAATTCTTATAATTCTACACAAAATATCAGGAAAAATCATGATGAAACCACAACTTACTGTAAATCATGTATGAAGATTCTTCAGGAGAATCCTTCATTCTTCAGGAGAATCCAATATAGTCATGATACTAAATCCACTTAATATATATTGTGGCACATTTTTGCCATATGGGTTTGAAACTGTTTCCATCAGATGAGGAGTATATATTTCTACTATTTGTGGTTAGGCTCAGCCAATTAACTTTCTTTGGCCCATGGATATAGAAGCAAGACAACACTCTGCCAAAAAAGAGCCTAGACTTGAAAAGACATTATACATTTCAACTTGTTTCTCTTGCCCGGGTAGGATGCTAGGTCTAGAAGAATAAGAGTTGTTTGTGTAGAGCCTCCTCAGCCAACCTATACCTCTGCAACTCAAAATAAACCACACCATATAAACATAGATTTGGGAGCATAAAGTGTTTATTGTTTACATCACTGAGACTTGTTACACAGCATTATTGTAGCTATAATTATTTAACATGAAACTATAGGCTGCTGTAACAAATATCAATAATTTGTGGAATTTGGCTTTGGCCAAATAATTAAGAAACTGCTATGGAAATTAAACAACCTGATGCTGAATGACTATTGGATCAACAATGAAGTTAAGTTGGAAATCAAAAGATTCCTCGAACAAAAGGACAAAGGGGACACACTTATCCAACCTATGAGATTCAGCAAAAACAGTTCTAATGGGAAAATTCATAACCTTCAATGCCTTCATCAAAAAGAAAAAAGATCACAAATGAAATATCTAATGACATATCTCAAGGAACCAGAATAGGAAGAGCAAATGATTCCCAAAAATTGTAGAAGGAAATAAATAAGTTCAGAGCAGAACTAAATGAAATCAAAGAGAAGAAAATAGAGAAGATCAAGAAAACAAAAAGTTGTTTCTATGAAAAGATAAACAAACTTGATAGATCTCTTGCTACATTAACTAGGAAGAGAAGAGAAAGGACTCTAACAAGCTCAATCAGAAATGAAAAAAGAGGTATTACAACCGATACAACAAAAAAACCAAAAATAACATCTGTGAATACTATGAAAATCTCTATGCACATAAAACTCAAAACTGTAGAGAAAATGGAAAAATTTCTGAAAACACACAACCTCCCAAGACTCAATCAGGACTAGAAACAGAAATCCTGAACAGACTAATAATGTACAACAAAACAGAAGCAGCAATAAAAAAATCTTCCAACAAAAAAAGCCCTGGACTAGATGGATTCACAGCTGAATTTTATCAGACCTACAAATAAAAGTTGGTACCCATACTGAAGAAATCATTTTATAACATAGAGAAGGAAGGAATCTTCCCCAACTCATTCTACAAAGCCAGTGTCACAATGATCATATGATCATCTCAATAGATGGAGAAAGAGCATTTGAAAAAATGCAGCACCCTTTCATGATAAAAACCCTCAACAAACTTGGCATAGAAGGAACATATTTCAAAATTATAAAGGCAATATATGACGAACCCACAGCCAAGATCCTACTGAATAGGGAAAAGTTGAAATCATTTCCAGTAAGAACTTGAACAAGACAAGGATGTCCACTGTCACCACTTCTACTCAACGTAGCCCTAGAAGTCCTATCCAGAGCAATCAGTTAAGCCAAAGAAATTAAGGGTATCTAAATCAGGAAAAAAAGAAGTCAAACTATCACTTTTTGCTGATGATATGATCTTATATTTAAAACCCCCAAAGTGATACTCATAACCAAAAACATTTGTACCCCCATAATAGTTTCAAATTAAAAAAAAAAAAAGAGAAAAGAAATCTTGGCACCGATAAATACAGTGCCTTTAATCGTTTGCCAAAGTGTTGAAATGCATTTTGTATTTTCAAGATAAAAATTATAATGTTGTAATAATTTTACTATATATAAAACAACTTCTAATTTATGATAAATACCCTATTAAACTGTTATAAAAACAATAAAAAATGGAAATGATGAAGTATCAATTAGGAGGAGAGGCAATCAAACCATTTCCTATCTAAAGTTTTTCTTTCATTTGCATTTCTAACAGGTATTGCTATGGCAACTCAATTATCTTGAGATATTCATAGATTACAGTGAAATACCATAATGTTGAAAGTCAACATTTTCACTTTTTCACTATTAATCATACTTTTAATATGAAGATGATACATGTTTGAGATGTTTTATTTTATTTCAACTTTTAAAAAGATAATATCAAAAGACATTGTTTGTAAGTAAACAAAGTCCTCAAGAACAGTTAAGATAGGGGAAACAATTAGGAAAACCAACTATCCCCAAACTTCCCCATCCTATACAGTTCATATCCCCATGTGTGTGGGTTTGCTTGGGCAGGGCTGAGGGCAGAGAGAGGTTAGGAAAGTAATTGCAAAGTAAATATTAAAATGTGAAAAATAGCATATGGCTTTGAAAAAAAGGATAGTATTTTAGCCTTAAAAAAATCAGCAAGGAAAAATCAAACCCTATCAAAAAGTGAGCAAAGGACATGAACAGAACTTTTTCAAAAGAAGACAGAATAATGGCCAACAAACATGAAAAAATGCTCAACATGTCTAATTGTCAGGGAAATGCAAATCAAAACTGCAATGAGATATCATTTATCTCCAGTAAAAATGGCCTTTATCAAAAAGTCTCAAAACAATAAATGTTGGCATGGATGTGGAGAGACAGGACACTCCTACTGGAGTGGGACTACAGGTGGGACTACTGGTGGGACTACAAACTATTTCAACCTCTGTGGAAAGCAATATGGAGATACCTTAAAGCAATACAAGTAGATCTACCATTTGATCCAGCAATCCCACTACTGGGCATCTACCCAAAAGATCAAATGACACTCTACAAAAAAGACACCTGCACTTGAATGCTTATATCAGTACAATTCACAATTGCAAAGTTGTGGAAACAACCCAAGTGCCCATCAATACATCAGTGGATTAATAAAATGTGGTATATGTATACCATGGAGTACTATTCAGCTTTAAGAAACAATGGTGATATAGTACCTCTCGTATTTTCATGGATAGAGCTGGAACCCATTCTACTAAGTGAAGTATCTCAAGAATGGAAAAACAAGCACCACATGTACTCACCAGCAAATTGGTATTAACTGATAAACACCTAAGTGGACATTTAGGAATAACATTTATCAGGTGTCGGGCAGGTGAGAGGGGGGGAGGGGATGGGATACACATACATAAGTGAGATGTGCACCGCCTGGGGCAGGCGTCCTCAAACTACGGCCCATGGGCCACATGCGGGTGTTTTTGCCCATTGTTTTACTTCAAAATAAGATATGTGCAGTGTACATAGGAATTTGCTCATGATTTTTTAAAACTATAGTCCGGGCCTCCAACGACTTGAGGGACAGTGAACTGGCCCCCTGTTTAAAAAGTTTGAGGACCCCTGGTCTAGGGGATGGTCACACTTAAAGCTCTGACTCAAGGGGAGAGGGGAGACATGGGCAATATACGTAAGCGTAATATTTGTACCCCCATAATATGCTGAAATAAAAAAATTTAAAAAAACCTTTCCATTGAAACATGAACTCTTCATGAATAGGTTCTAAAAAAACATTAAACCATAATATTGCAAGCATTTTTGTAAAAGAACAATTTAAAGACTGACACATACGAGATAAACTCATGCAACTGATGAGAACTAAAAAGGGGAGCACAAATATTGATATGAATGTGTATAACTAAATGGGCAGAGAAAATGGAGCAATTGAGTAAACAAAATAAATTTCTCAAAGAAGCTAGAAGAATAAAATATTTCTAACTCAGAAGTTACATTTAGCAGTTTTCCTTATCAGGTTGAAGCTGAGCATATTATAAATTCGTCAGACAAAACCTGTATCTGTTCAGGGGTCAGTAGAAGGATTCAAAAGTCACTTTAAAACACATGTTGAGAGAGTTTATAAATTTTGGACATCCTTCTAAGTGTGTAGCAAAATGATCCAAACTGTTCAGTGTTTCTAAGAACACAGGAGTATTTTATGACTTACCATATATTTTAAGCTATAAACATCTCAGCAATCTTTTTTTTTGAATCAGTTATGTCTTGAGGTCGTGAAGTTAAGCATAGAATGCAAGAAAGAGATTGAAGGAATAGTGAGTGAAGTGCTATTTGGTAACACATTTTTGCATCTTTTGATATGAAAAATAGAGAATTTAATGCAGCTAGTATTCCTCCCTTTGACAAAAATTCCACTTGAAGCTTCCATATTTTTTTTAAACTGGAGATAAATATCCTTTAAGAAGTAGCTTTTTCTAGTCCAACAAATGATTAGTTATTATCTATAACTAATCCCCAATAATTAAAGGGGATTTTCCTGAAATATTTGCTTCTGAAAATCAGAATAAGGCTTAGAAGGTTTAAACTACATGACGTAACTACCGCAGTATTTCAGTGGCTTCACATAACTCAAAGCTTTCCCCTCTTCTCCTCCACTTCACAGAGTAGTCCAACACAGTTGTCCTTACCTTGGCTATTTTCTTCCAGGTGACAAAGACCCAGGCTTCCTCCATTTGGATGGACTCCATGGTTCTGAGTCCTCTATATTTAGCCAACAGGCAGAAAATAGAATGGAAGGTGAAGTGTGGGAGGCTTTCATGAGCTTGGCTTGAAAGTGGTATATATTATTTTTGCCCACACTCGCTTGGCTATAATCCAATCATAAGGCTGCACCTAACCCCAAAGAAGTATGGAGTATGTAGCTGAGCTGTGTGTTTGGTGAACAGCCAGTAAATTGGCCAATTTATCTCATCATAGATAAGGATTTCTATTTTCTGAGTTTATTTCCTGTGAGACTAAAACAAGATTTTATACTCACCTTATCAAATCCTGTCTGCTTTTCAGGCCATTGCATGTGTGTGAGTGTGTGTATACACACACTCACACACAGACATATATATATATATATAGTTTAAAAAATATTATCTTGCCAAAACACTCTAAAGCAGAAGTTTGCCTTCACTCTAGTATTACTAGAGTTGATGCTGATTATTTCAGCATCATCTTTCTACCTCAGGCTGCACATCTTTTATAACTTCAGACTTATTCCAGAACATAGTGCTCCCATCATTACATCACATCCAACTCTTCCTAGTATATCAGTACTCTAAACGCCTTTCTAGATTTCCTAAAGGAGATTCAATTTTCAAAATGTACATGTCTATTGTTAAGGACTATCTACTAAGTTGATGATATGCTAAAGTCTTCTTAATGGGAGATAGTGTAATGTTTCTCCCAAAATGATCCCTGAATCCGCTGCATCAGAATCACCTGAAGTTTTTCAAAATATGAACCCGAAATTGAAAATTACAATCTCCCAGTTAGATAACTGAAATCTACATTTTAAAAGCCACTTCCAAGTGACTCTACTACACACCAAATTTTTAGAACTGAAGGTTTAGTGGCACTGTCTTCCAAGAAAACATATTTTTGATTATTACAGTGACCTTAATATAATTTCATATAATTAGCTGTATAAGAAATATTACATAAACTTCAACTGAGAGTGAATAAAACAAGTAAACTGTTCGCCTCATAAAACTTTAATATTGTGAAACTAAGACAAACATCCAAGAAACAAACATCTCTTGAATTCTAAGACAGCAGTAAGTGTGAATCCTACTCTTGATACAAAATTTAAAAATGAACCAGGCTGTCATTAGCTTTTTTTACAAATAAACAGGAAACTCAGGTAAAAAATAGCAAACTGTTCATAGCAATCAGAACTGCAACAAAGTCAGATGAGTTTCCTGTAGCTTCCAGGTGTCTTCATAATTGAAGTAAATTACTCCTTAAAAAATAAAGTGAAATAAATTAAATTATGAAAAGAGAATGATGTCTCACTAAATAGTTCAGAATATATGTAAATGCATACATATTTTTAAAATATTTGACATTCAAGATACCTAACTAGTAAAACCAAAACACAACAGCTTATAATGCAAATTTATGAAATAAAATTATTATAAAATTTTTAACAAAAAATACTATTTTATTGATAAGTAATTTTAATAAAGACATCCTTAAGGCACCCTACTTATTGAGACTAAGTTTCTAGAGATGAATAAAATGTAATGCAAAGGTCCAAATCATTTAATTATTTAGATATAAAACAAAAGTTATATACCTTAAGGGAATTTTATAGTTTTACTTTGTATCTTATATAAAAGATATATAATATATAATGATGACTATTAGAATTACCTGAATATTTACTAACCCTTTTTGTTACAGCTGTTTTTCATTGTTTTGCTATTTCTACTCTTTCAGATCACCACCATCACCACCACCCTGGCCCCAAGAGTTTAATTTAATTAGTGAATTAATTAATTAGTTCCTGAACATTCTTGAGATGGGAGTAGACACAGGAGTGGAGAGGGTAGAGTAGAAAATCTCTTTTTATAATACCAACTAAACATTTTTTAATCAAATAAAATTTTTACTATTACTTTCTCAAAAGAATTAGAATAGCCTCTTGCTAATGCCAACAGTGACATAGGCACCTAATATATAGCTCTTATCTTTAAATTCCAGTAATTTCTAAATATTGTTGAACATAATCATTAAAATCAAATTTATTATGGTAGTCATAACATACTGTTGAAAAACCATACTCATTTTGCTAAATGAGGTGAAATAGGTCACTATTCTTTATTAATATAAACATTTCACATTATGGATGACATGGGTTTTTTCCCCTATTTTCAAATGTTAGTCTTGAAATCTACACAAGAAGGCTATCACCTCAGTCACAGTGATTTTTACATTGCTGAAAATGCTTTCCAGGGTTCTCAGAAACCCATGAGCCTTCAGTGAGTAATATATCAAAAAGCACTAAGCTATGAGATAGATGGCTTATCATTTTCTAGTAGGTGTGAACCTGTTTTGATTGGTAACTGTCACCATCCAGGAATACTACTGTCATTGAACTGCGTTAGGGATTATTTTGGGGGATATAATATGCAACTGTTCATAATTATGATCACTATATTTTTAAGTAGCAATATTTAAGTAGTAACATCCCTAAATGGAAGCTCCACTCTGGCGCCACTTCACTACTGTATTAATATTTTTAATTGCCTAAATGGGTTTTGGCTCTGCAGCTGCTGTCATTATAACAAGTCCCAATAATAAGCAATGGTTATTCAGGGAATGTGTTTACTTCAGAAGGACAGGAGCATTTGCACTGCTTTCTAAATGTGCATTCTGCCCAGAAGTCATAAATGTGCTCACTGATGTCATGGCTTCCTTGATAGCTAGGTTTCCATGGCTTCTGAGTGAATATTTTGACTCCCTACAGCCATCAGGGTAAAGTTAAAAAGCCCTCACAAACTCACTACTCCCATTTCTTCTCTTACATCCTCTGTTCCAAACTCTGCTTTGCCACTAGCATTCTTGATTATATAATACTAGTCTCTTCCTGAAATTCACTCATGCTATTTATGTGATTATCCTTGGTGTTGTCAAAACATTCTGATTCTTAGTTCTTAAAAATAATAAATTCTTTTTTGATAGAATTATTATTCATAATTTTTTTCCTTCTCGTCTCCAAATTTAAACTCAGAGAGGGTAGCACTATTTTTTTTTAATTCTAAGAAATTATGTTCAGCACATAGCTGACATTCAATAAATGCTTGATGAAATCTTCTTCTGGATAATGACATCTATTTGAAATTTGGCTCAAGCAGCAGCTTTTTGGGAAAATCTTCCCTAATACTACCCAATGAACATTTATCACGTACTTCTAAAGTATAAAGGCACTCGTATATGTTCATTTGTGGATGCAAAGATATGTTGTGTCCATGCACAGAGGAATTAGGAGAGCAAATGGTTAATGGCAGGATCTGTATCTAAAAAAGGAAGCCTGATACCTTTCAAGAAGTCACTCTTACTTCCTCTATCTTATTTCCATTCTCCCTGTCAATTTTATGTATGTATGTATGAATAAACATGTTATATATTTTTGTGATTGAATTTCTCTACTGAATTTACCATTTCTTTTCTTTTCCTAGTCTTTCTTTCTTATGTTCACAATGGCACAGTGGAACAAAGTCAGGCATTGCAGTCATCATTAACAGTAGCGTTTTCAAGCTAGAAACCCATACATCTTCCCCCAGCAGGCTATTATCTTTAAAGCATAACAGAATAAAAGAACTAGTGAAAATATTATATTTCAATAAATAGATTATTTCAAATTATTCTTATTTCTAGATTATCTGGTCAGGGTAATCCAGTCCCTGGTATCTGTGGACAGACCTCTGTCCCCCAAGAGAAGCTATTTTCAAAGTACACACATAAAGAATACATTACCATATAGTGATCAGTTATATGACAAACTTAAAAATTTAAAATCACTGCTTTATAACTAGATTAATAAAATTGTAATGAGACCCTGTTTCTACAAAAAAAATAAAAATAAAAAATAAAAAAAAATCAGCCAGACCTGGGGGCATGTGCCTGTAGTCCCAGGTACTTGGAAAGCTGATGCAGGAGAATCCCTTGAGCCCAGGAGTTTGCATTTAAATAAACACCAATTCTTGCACTTGGGTATAATTACTATAAAATGCATGACTAAATGAATTATACACACCTTAGGTAAGTGTGTTTGCTAAAGTCCACCTGACAATTTAAAATTTAGAAATGTATATGAATATGGCATCCAAATATATGGCAGAGCTCTATGAAGATTAAAATTCTGTTTTATATAACTTTGTTAACAGTTATAAATTAACAACATAAATAAAAGAATTTACACCTCCCAAAAATGACAGTTTTATGAAAGACCTCAAAATAAGCACAAAAGATGTTGACGTTGACTCCAGACATAATTCCTAGGTTATTCAGAGTTTCAAAAGCAAAGTGTAACAGTGGCACATGTTTGTTAATTAATGAATTACAAACCCAAGAACTAAGTTCCTCAGAGCCCAATGTTCTAAGTATCAAAAAGATCATCTAAAGACTGGGTGAGAAATAATAAAATCAATATATTCAATTTCATACTCCATTCATAATTCAAAATTATGTATAAAAAGGAGACAAACATTTAATAGAAGTTACATAAATTCTAATATGACGTGAATGAGGTATATTAATCTCAGAAAGGCTCTAAAATGAGAGAAAATTAACACTGTGAAAGTAAATAGTTACTCCATTTTCAAAGTTAGCAGAAACTTCTCAGATGTTATGACTAACAATTCTACACACTCTGGAGGATACCTGTTTTACTCCACTTTGGAAGAATAACTTCATGAAAACAATAATACCTCAATAAAATATATAAGCCCAAATTTACATGAATATGTACTGGTAACACAGGGAAAAAATTTATTTTTAGGGATACTCAAGAACTTTATTAATCATCACTGGTGCAAAAAGTGTAAGTTTAAAACTATAAGAAACAAACAGTAGCAGAAATAGCCTGTCTTATTGTGGCAGGGTGGAATATTAGAAGTGAAACCTTAAATTCCCACAGTCCATTGGCCTGTTAGAAACCAGGCAGCAAAGCAGGTGAGCCAGCAAGCAAAGCTTCACTTGCATTTACAGGTGTTCTCCATCACTGGCATCACCACATGAGCTCGGCCACCTGTCAGATCCTCAGGGGCATTAGATTTTCATAGGAGTGTGAACCCTACTGTAAACTGCACATGTAATGGATCTAGGTGGCACACTCTTTATGAGAATCTAATGCCTGATGATCTGAGGTGGAGCTGAGGCAATGATGCTAGCGCTGGGGAGTGGCTACAGATACAGATTATCATTAGAAGAGAGGTTTGACTGCACAATGAATGTAATGTACTTGAATCACCCCCCACCCCCAGTCAACTCCATGGAAAAATTATCTTCCATGAAACTGGTCCCTGGTGCCAAAAAGGTTGGGGCCCACTGTATTAGAGAATTTTCAATGTTTAGAACTTTGAAAACAGAAAAAATATTTAGGAAAATATGGATGGTGCAGAAGCTATAGCATATATGAATAAATAAAATGCCCTTTTGGGAGCAACCACTGTGAAATCTCATACAAACCTCTAAGTCACACTTAAAAACCTGGAATACCTCATGGATGCATTGTGTTCCTTTTTTATTTTTTTCAACCATGTACATTTTCAAAAGATGTTGTGTGTGTAACTATCCTCTATTAGGATTTTCCTTGAGTCTATGGACTCAATGATGAACAAAAATGATAAAATCCCCTCTTAGAGCATATATCATGATTATACATACACATATAAACTACATATATATAAATATATACGCAATTAAAAAATTTTATTAAAAGGAATTCATAGATGTCATATTATTTGAGGCAAATGAAATACAATAAATAATAAAATTACAAACTCTGGTAGACTAAAAATAACAAAAATTATCCTAAATCCATTTAGGAACTAAACACTATTCTAAACACATCTGAGAAGCAAAAGCAGTAAGAGAAACTTCCTTGATTTAAAATAAAATCAATACTAAAATTACAATCTACTTAGAAATAATAGATAGTCCATGTACTAAGATATATGAACTATTCTCAGACTGGTAGTCAAATAAAAATGTGCACACTTAAATGCATTTATTAAAATATGACAATGAAAATGTTATCTATCCAATAAAGTTTTAAAAATTATACAAATATTGAAAAGTAAACAAAAAGGAAAGCAGAAGTTGATAATAAACACAACAGGAAAATTTAAGTAGCCAGTAGGTAAAAGATGATGTCACAGAGAGGGCTTTTAAACTGGCAGCTGACTTCCCATCAGCAATAATAAAAGCCAGATGACCACGGGAAAATATCTTCAATGTGTTAAGTGAAATTGCCTGTCTACCAAGCATACTTTACATAATGAAAACTTTCAAGAACGAGAATGAAATAAAAATATTTCCATACTAAGAAAAAGTAAAGTGTTATACAGCCTACAGGCCCTAACTAAAGAAAATTGAGACATTTATTTCATATGGGAAAATTATTCCATATGAAAGCTCTGAAAGAGTGGGATGATCCATCAATGGTAAAGCTAGGCTTCATTTATTGTTTAAGAAGAGGATCAAGATTCTTCAGAATTAACTGTAGATTTTGATAACTATGAAAGCTAAACTAGCAGAGAAGAGTTTCCCAACAAACAAAAAGGATGAAAGGAATGAGAACAAAATGACCAAAAAAAGAAAAAAAAAAAAAAAAAAAGAAATAAAATAAAAAACTAACAGGAATGAAAGTGATTAAAAAAAAAAGAGGGAATAAAAAAATTGATACAAATGCAAAAACGTTAATACAAATATTATGAAACTGATATCTTAAAAAATAACCTATGCTTTAAATGTATTCAAGTAATAAACATAAGCATAAAGAAAGGTTGAAACTCAAAAAAGATTGAGATTCAAGAGGAAAGATATGGCAGGCAAAGGGTAACCAAAAGAATTAGAAAAGTTATATTAATATTAAAATTATTAGATTTCAAAACTAAAAACACTGTCCTAGATAGGAAGTAGTCTGCTACACAATAGTCAAAGTTCAGGTCAGAAGTGTAAACTTGTATATACCTGAACAAAGTAGCTACAAAGTATGTAAAGCAAATTTAATAGAAATAAACAAATCCACTATTATAGTTGGAGCCTTGAACACATATCTCTCAGAAGATGATAGTCAGTCAACAATAAATTATGTAAAAGATGTAAACTGAAAACATAACAAATATAATCCGATATATAGAACACATTACACACAATTCTAAAATATACATTCTTTCCAAACCCATGTCAAACTGTATAAAAGGAACACAGCAACGTTATATGGCTTCCCTCACCAAACTGCAAAGTTTTATACAGATGACCAAGTTAGAATAAACTTAGATTATCCTCCCATAGACATATAGTAGAAGACCAAATTATTTTTCAAAGAAACTCATGAATCATTGTAACAGAAAATAGAAAATGCTATGAATTGAGTTATTGTGAAAATACTTAGAGGAAGTCAGAAGATATTTATAGCTTTAAATGTCTGAGAAAACAAATAAAGATCCAAATACATGAGTTTATCATCTGATAAAAAAGACAGTTTACAAAAAAAGTACATCTTGCCACCCAAAAAGAGAAGGGAGGAAATGACTGAAATATCACTAGAAGTCAATCAAACAAAACATACAAAAGTGGATCACAAAAGCCGCATCTTTGAATCTTTGAAAAGATGAACAATGAATGAATATCTGAAAAAAATGACCAAGGAAAGTATTAGATAAGGTATAAAAATGTATCAGGAATGTAACATTAGGCCATGTACCCTCAAACAGAGTCAGATATGTTATTACAGCCCTGGTTCATAGCAAGGGGCCTAGCACAAAGAAAGGACTCAAACATTTGGATTCATGAATAAAATTTGGGTCAGTGAATAAAATTACCTTCCCACATATAACTATCTGCATAATACATTCTCCTCTTCCTTGAGTTAAGCTCAGTATGTTTGCATCATACGATGAAGCAACCTGAAGCCCCACACAGGGACCCTTCCCATCTGCATACCCTCTGTTCACACCAGTTGCAGCTCCTATCATGCTATTGTCCTTTGAATGTCTGTAGTTCTTACCACCAGAATATGAAGATGAATAAATTGGCCACTGAGAGATCCAGCACTTATAATCCAGATGCCAGAGCTTGCACCTACCTGGGTGATGGTCAGAAATCAGACTGCACTCAGGGGTTCACAGTCCATCCTGCAATGAGGGTGGGGCCAGGAGACTGGGAAAGAGGAAGAGATGGGTTAGACCCAGGTGGGCTGGGCACTGTAATGAGGTGTTAAGCTTCAACCATAACAGAAGCTCTTTCCTTTCTCCTGTCTCCCATCTGCTCAATGGGCAGCAGAGCTCAGATGTAGAGACATAGTCTAGAGGCCCTCTCTCCTTCCATACTTCCATCAAACACACCAAAGTCGAAGTTAGGGTCTGACCTGCTCTAGGATCCTTCCCCACGCTCAGGGAGCCATGGCAAGCTCACATCTCCAGCAGGTTGTAGGCTAGCAGCCTTGGTGGAATATGGTATATAGTATGGACAGAGAGTAAGGTCAATTTCCCATCCTCTCTCTCTATCTGCCTGTCCATCTATCTCATCTCTCATTCACCTTGAATGACACAACATCATCTTTCTCCATAGTGTCTCCAGTGTTCTGCTCTTGGGGCTGGTTCAACTGGTGGGGCTTATCTTCAGGAAGATCCAAGTGGAGAGGCAACTCCTGTGGCATCTCTGCCTCTGTCTCAGTCTCAGCCTCAGGTAACAGCAGTTTACCCTGAAGGGTATTTAGCAGCTGGAGGAAGGTCTGGTACCTGGAAGGAGAAGGTAGGTGTGAAGGGAGGGAATTTCAGCTAGACTATTCTGGGTATGCAGTCCATGTTCTTAGCCTTACCTCTGCAGCTTATCCCGTTCCCATCCTGCCTGCTGTTTCAGGGTTCCAACTTCCTGACATAGCCGCTCAAGCGCCTGCTGAGTTTCTGTCTGACGCTTCCTTACCTCTGTAGAAACCTCTGCCAGATGCTGCAGACATTTCTCCTGCCAGGAATGAGGGTACAGGCATGGTATATCACATACTGAGGTTTAGAGCCATCCCCCACTATACCTCCAGCCTATACCTAGCTTGGGGCTCAGATTCACTGATGGAAAGAGGGATCCCATTCACTTCAGGCAGAAGTAGGGGCATACAGACATAGAAAAGGAAGGATCAGTATGAGCTTGTTTTAGGGTGAGGCATCCTCAAGGAATGGGCACAAAGATAATGATAAAGCTTCTTTTGCTTGCTATGTGCCAGGCACTATTTTAAGCACTTGCTGTAATGAATATTTAATTTAACAACTCTTTAGGGCAGATGCTATTATTGCCCCTATTTCACATATGAAGAAACAAAGAAAGTTAAGTGACCTGCTCAAGGTCATGCAGTGATAAATGGTGATGCTGAGATTCAAGCCCATGTTGGTATTTATAATGCCTCAAAGGAAGGAAAAAAAAATGAAGGTTTTCTAGACAGAGGACACAGCCTATGTAATAAGCATGGTGGTGGGAAGGGATAACCTCCTAGGGGGATGAACCTACCTGTTGCAGCTGCCTCTGCTTCTGGGCTGCTCTGAGTTTCTCCATGGCTATTTGCTTCTGCAGATAGCAAAGACGGGAGACAGGGAGAAGAGAAGTACATTTTTTCTCTTTGAATTTTGGGAGATGGCAAATGAGCTTAATCCAGTTGGCTCATTCTTTCTCTCTTCCTATCTTCCTGGCTTCCTCTCCCCCTATTCAATGCCTCTGGGTGTACCTTGGCCTGGAGCTGCTCAAAAGCCTCCTGGAGCTGTATTTGCTTCCTGTGGACCTCTTCCTCCTGGGTCAGGGCCCGGGTCAAGGCACTTCTGATGACCTCCACGTGCTCCCGGTATGTGGCCTTCAGCTCTTTCCATTGTTCCTTGGCTGCAATTGCCTTCTGTCCTGAGAAGAGCCACCAGCAATGAGGGCATAAGTGAGGCTGGCCTGACAGCCTGCCTCCCTGTAATGCTCGGCCTCAGTCTTCCCATCAACCAAACACAGGAACTGACATCTTCCTAACTTTTCCACTCAGGCCAGCCCCTCCCCCCAATTCCCTGCCTACTCACGGCTCAAGTCTTCAGAAGCCAAGGGGTCCAGGCCCTGGGCAGTGTCCTCCTGAGCCAGGAAGTTCTGCAGGAAGTCCACTACCTGAAGCTGGCTGCAGAGCAGCCTGTCTTTCTTCTGTGAGTCCTGTTCGGAGGGAGGGTAAAAGCAGGGAACATTTTGGGAACTTCGTATGGGTTAACAAGGTTACTTTCCAGTCTGTTCTCTATCAACACTGCCCAGTATCTCAAGAGGAGGAACCAGGACCAGCCCCTGACTTCTGAAAGGCTGGCTCCCATCTTGTACATACCATCACAAACTCAGCCAGGATCTGAGATGGCAGTTCGGACTCTTCCTGCAGGCCTCTAGGCTCCAAGATACCTGCCACTTCAGCCAGGACCCTGGAGAGGCCAGAAAACAGAGGAAACTGCAGTCTTCTGCAGTACCAGTTCTAAAGTATGTGTGTAAACGCACACAGATTGAATGAGTTTATCAGCACTGAGAGTCTTGCCCTCACTAGGGGGTACACAAGGGCCTACATTCTCAGACGGAGAAGGTGTGTACAGGGAGGACGTATGGTGGTAACAAGTGCCAAAAGGAAAAAACCAGCAGGTCTAGAGAATAAGAAGTGTGGGGAAGGGGCTGAAATTTTAAATAGGGAGTGTCTCCCTGAATAGAAACCATTTCAGTAAAGACCTGAAGACGGCGAGATAAGCAGGAAAAGGGATGAATAAGGACAAAGCTTTGATGGCTCTTGGGAACAGATTGGCATACCGGACTAACCTTGGGACAGGGTCTCAGAAAAGCTGAGGAAGGACTCAGGACAGAGGGCTAAATGCCTTGTGCTAGCGTCTGAAGGTTTTTTCTTGTTAGGGACTGGAGTAGTCCACTAGGGAGCGGGAATGGGTATAGAACAACCGACTGGGAAAGTACTGTGTTAGGACGTAGGACAGAAATTAAAAGGCCCTTGCACAAAGTCTCCGGGGGGATGGAAACGCATGAAGGGATGGGACCGTCTCTTAGAGCACAGTCCCCGGGAGTGTGACAATGTGACGAGCGGAGAGCCTGTACTCCCAGAGTGTCGCAACAGTCACCTCAGAAAGCTAACACTGGGGACTGGGGTCAGGATCCCTTCCTGGTGGGGTGGAAGCTTAACAGCTGTACAGGTTCGAGAGGACCAAGCATTGCCCGTGGGGTTCGGCAAAGTCCTCTCCGTCTCGCTACCAGCTGTTACCTGGCCACAAACACTTACTCCAGGGCTCCAGCCTTCGCCACAGTCTCTGCCACCTCCATTCTTCCGGACGCCGAGCCCAGCTACTCTCACCCCACCCCTCAGAGTGCTTTGGATTCACCGCGGACAGCGCGCCGGGGCAGGCGATTGGCTGCTGGGTCGGTAGGCGGGAATCAAGGACCATCTACCGTTCTAATTGGCAGGCGCGGGTTCGCGCGTAGGCGCGCGCCGGATTGCGCGTGCGCAGTTGTGGCTGGGCGCTCTCGGGTCCTGCGCCTGCGCGCTAGGCAGTAGGCGGGGCTGGAAACGGAAGGTGGGGCATGAACCAGGCTGTACTTAGGCAGCGTTCCTCTCATTCTACGCGGAAGAAGAAGAAAAATGTTCCTGTGAGTTTGTGTCTCAGGGTGAACGCCACAGTTTAAAACATTTCCTACTGAGCTAGGAGGAAAAAAGAAAGTGGGGCTATTTTCTGAGACGCAGGGCATTTGTTACGAATAGTAATCTTAGAGATAAAAGAGAGCAAATGACACGAACTCAAAACGCATACTGCTTTTAAAGATTTTTTTTTAAAGATGCGATGCAGGGAAAGTGAATCCAAGTAGAGCCCAGCGCATTACCTGTGTTGAAAAGACAGAGCTGAAATTCTGGGGAGATCGAGGTAGGTAATGTGTGGGAAAAAGGAGAGAACTGCTCAGAAAACTCGGAGTTCTGCAGAGTTTTCTTGAGTATTCAGCTGAGTACTGAGTGGCTTGTGTCTGAGGAAACAAAGATACCAGGAGATTACACAGGGTCTGAAATACTGGCAGGAAAGTCTTGCTTCAGTAGTTATTTACTAATTTGCTCTAGTGCCACCTAACATCTTAAAAGTAAAACCCAGGTGGCTCAGACTGTTAACAAATAAATATATGACAGCCCAAACTTCAATAATATGGCGATACAAAATGTGCAATAATCAATAAGGTACAATTTGCACCTGGCATTCAATCAAAAATTATCAAGCCTGCAAAAGAAAAAAAAAAAAAAAGGAGGAAAAGAAAACTCATGAGAGGAAAAATCAATTGCTGATCCAAACTGAAATAGATGTTAGAATAAACAGAAAAGAACACTAAAACAGGTTATATCTATATAACTCTTTATATAGAGTATAACAATTATAACTATGTAACTATACCTAATATGTTCAAAAAGATAAGCAGAGCTATAATCAAAAGATAATAAGTGGTGGTAAGGATGTGGAAAACGTGGGACCTTCATCTTACTGGTGGCAATGTAAAATAGTGCATCTACTTTAGAAAACAGTGTAGCAGTTCCTCAAAATGTTAAACATAGAGTTACTATAGGAGCCACAATTCCACTCCTACACATATATCCAAGACAAAGGAAAACATGTGCACACAAAAACTTGAACACACACAAAAATCTCCATAACAGCATTATTCACAAGGGCCAAAAAGTATAAACAACTTAAATGACCATTAACTAGTGAATGAACAAAAAGAAATGTAGAGCCATTCAATGCAGTTTTATTCAGCAATAAAAAAAGAATGGGGTGCCACATATTAATGAATGAAAGAACCTTGAAAACATTAAATATACTAAGTGAAAGAAGCTAGCCACAAAAAAACCACATGAGGTATTATTACATTTATGTGAAATGCCCAGATTAGGAAAACCTAGAGAAACAAAATGGATATGGGGTTTCTTTTAAGGAGTAAATGAAAATGTTCTACAGTTAGGTTATAGGGAGGGTTGTATAATTCTATACAAAAGGCCATTCAGTTTATACTTTAAACTGCTGTTTGAAAAGCTGTTAAAATTAATCAGAAGCATGAAACTTATACTAAAGACCTACTTCAAACTTGTAGAGATTAAATCTATAATGTGATGGAATTAGATTGCATTAATGGCATGTTAAACATTGCAAAATAAAAGATAAAAGAAATTGAAAACATAGCCCTAGAAACTATCCAAGATGAATCACAGAATGTTAAAAAAAATAAGTAACATGAGCACATCAACAGTGAACTGTAAGACAACGTCTAAGAGCCTAATATACTTGAAAATGGAGTCTCTGGAGGAGATGAAAAGGGAGAGGACAAAAAATAATAAGCAATAAATGACCAAAAATTTAAAATTTGATGAAAATTATAAATTTACATATCTAAGAACCTCCAAACCCCAGGCAAACATGAAGAAAACTACACCAAGGCATACCATAATTACATAGCTCAAAACCATTGATAAAGAGAAAATCCTAAAGCAGTTGTGGTTAATGAGGGGGATGTTGCATACAGAGAAACAAAAGGATTACAGGAAATTTCTGGTTTAACAGCCAGCAACAAGACAGTGGAACAACATCTTTAAAGTACTATTAGAATAAAAAAAGTAAACTTTGATTTCTGTATCCAGCAAAAACCATTAAAAAATGAAGGTTAATTAAAGATGGTTTTAGACATACAAAAGTGGAAGGAATTTTTCAGTGTCAGATCAAAACAGCCAGAAACATAAAAGAAGTCTTTCAGGCAGAAGGAAAATGACATTAGATTGAAATCTGAATGTTTACAAAGGAGTGAAATGTACCATAAGTGGGAATTACATGAGTAAATATTTTTTCTTAATACTTAAATCTTTTAGAAAAATATAATAGACTGTATAAATAAAAATAACAATGTGATTTGGGGTTTATAACATATGTAAAAGTAAAATGCAGCACAAGTGCAAGACAGAAGAAATGAAAGTAAATTATATGTCTTCATAGTTTCTATGAAGTGTATCAATTGAAGTTAGACTGATAAAACTATGAATTATAATCTCTTAAGCAATGGTGACAACACAGAATTAGTAGAATGGCTACTAATGAGTCACTTCCTTGTATGATCTTTTCCTTTTAAGTGCAGATAGAAACTGTGACCAATAGAATATAGTAATGGTGATGGGCTGTCATTCTATTGATTAGGCTACTCATTAGGCAGAAGAGATGGCCTGTCACTCTTAATGCCTCTATTTCTCATTATGTAATTCTCCTTAGCAAACTGCATGAAGAGATTCTCCTGGCCTTGAAGAAGCAAACAGCCATGTCATGAGCTGCCTATGGTGAGTACCACATGGCAAGGAACTGTGGGTGGCCTGTATAGGATTTGCAAATAAACCATAGCTGACAGCCATTAAGAAGGCACTGCCCTTAGTCAAAGAGCCACAGGAGGATTAAGTTTCTGCTAACAGTCTGAATAAGCTTAGAAGCAGATTCTTCCATAATTGAGCCTCCAGAAAAAACATTGCCTAGTAAATATCTTGATTGCAACTTTGTGAGACTCTGAGCAAAATGTAAAATCCTGACCTAGGGAAACTGCTTAAAATCTTACCTGTGGAAACTAGGAGATAATAAATGTGTTTTTTAAAAGATGCTAAATTATGCTAATGTGTTACACAGCAATAGCAAACTAATATAAGCAGTTTCTAAAGCAACAAAGAAGCATAGCTAATAAATGAATAAAGGAGATAAATTGAAATCTAAATAATATTCAACTAATTGAAAAGAAGACAGAAAAAGAGAAGGAGAACAAAGAAGTGAGGGGAATAGAAAACAAGTAGCAAAATGATAGATGTAAACTTAAGCATATGAGTAATCACCATTAAATGTAAATGTCTTAAATATACAATTAAGATGCAGAGATGATTAGATTCCAAAGCAAAACTCAGTTATATTAAGAAGTACATTAAATATAAAGACACAAATAGATAACAGTAAAAGGATTAAAAAAAACCATGTTAACACTAATTAAAAGAATACCGGAATGGCTATTTTAGTATAAATGTATATATTTCAGACAAAAGAATAACAGAAATAAGATGATTTCATAATGATAAAGGGGTCCATTGATCAAGTAAACTTAATCATGAATATTTTTGCACACCTTATATCAGACTATCACAATACATGAATCAAAACCTGAACTGCAAGGAGAAACATGCATTGAATGTGATGGAGCAGCCTTTTTTTTTTTTTAAATCTAGTTAACTCCTAATCTTTATTTAAATTTCTGTTAAAATTTTTTAGACATGGTCAGGCCTTCTTTACCTATTTACCTATATTAAGCCACCTTATTGTAGGCTTACAGAGCTTTATGGACTTTGTAATTCTAGTCACATTTGAATTTTTACATCTACTTGTAGAATTATTTGAACTCTCCTTTTTTAATCAGCAAGCTTATTGAAGACAAGAGTTATATTTTTGTTTATAACTAAGAGCAATTAATAATATTTTTTTGGCTACATTATCGTATAAGGGAAATTTTATGTAAGGCCTTAGTAGGCCATTTTAAGGATACTGGTTTTTTCATAAGAGTAATAGAAAGCTATTGAAGGTTTCTAGATAATTATTGACAAGTCAGAGTTTAGTATGGCAAAGCTAAGCCTGAATTGTGGTTGGGAAAATGAAAACAACTGGAAAATAATAATATTACAGGAGCCTTAGTGAAAGGCAAAAACATTTTGGATTCTGTAAATGGATAATAGAGATAGAAATAATGCATTTAGGTAGGATGAATATTTAGGCTTTATGATTGATGGGGGCAAATTCATCTGAGATTCATAGAGCATTAAGGAAGTAGAAGTAATGAGATAAGACATATCTTTGCAATTGTCTATAAAAATGGCTCTAATATTTGATAAAACATTAAAAATGACATACTAGAATGTCATTAGAATCAATTTTAATTGCATATAAACTGCTGTTTGGTGTGTTCACCTCTCCTAGCATTGTTTTAGTATTTGAAGCTGTTCTCCAGATCGTCTCTGCCCAGTGGCAAGGTCATCTAAATGAGTCATGGAAATCTAATGAATAAAACATTAAATATGTAAGTATATTCATATATACATATACTCATTTTCTCTTTCTTGCTCTCTCTCCCCCCAACTCTACATATGTCTTCATTTGTATGTATCTCTTACACCATAAACAGTTAACTAAAAAGCAGCATTTTAATATCCATTTAATTTTCCCTTTGACTATTAGCACCAATCTTTTTTACCTATACAATCTCTGACTTTTTTAAAATCTCTGATTTTTTAATTTCCATTTCACAATTCTTCATATGTTAGTATGATGTAGCTTCATTGTAATATTTATTAATTTACAGACTAAAGCAATAATGATTTAGATAAATAAAGCAAATGTGCCAAAACATTTTGAAAGGATGCTTAAAAGTGTACCTGCAGTAGTAATCATTTCATTATGTATATGTCAAAACATCATGTTGTATACCTTAAATATATACAATATAAAATTTCATTCACTATGTCATATAACTCTCAAAAATACTTGTTTTCCTTTTCTACCTTCCTAAACATAGGGATATTTCTGTGTTTGTATTACTTCACAATTAACTGATTAGACAATTAACTGATGCATGTTTTTCTCTATATTTCTTAAATATTTTCCAAGTAGGGCCTTAGAACTTAAAGAAATTAACCTGCTGAATTTTAAAAAAAGAGAGATATTTTGGTAATAGTAACTTTTTAAAAACATTTTTCCATAAGTAGCATCACAAAATATATGATGAAAATTTTATAAACTAACCCAAACTTGGTAAATATTCCTTTAGTCTAGATGTTTCAATGCATTAAAACAAATTGTATATCTGATTAGAGTACTTATGTAGTAATCTAATCATATGGCAGACACTAAGATAATTAAAAGTATTCAATAGAGATTCACACTCTTGATGAGCAAAATGCTTTTCTAAAACAATGAAGATTTCCTGTAGTTTTATTGTGTTTTCAGTGCTCCTTTGGGAATAAAGGATCCTCATTTTACATACTTTTTAAAGCAGCTTTATTTATATATAAATTATATATTATAAATTACCAATTATAAGTATGAAATTTGGTAATTTTATTACATTTATAGAATTGTGCAGTTGGATTTAAGACATTTTCATCACCCCTAAGAGATCCATTTTGCCATTTGTAGTGAATCCCAATTTCTACTCCCAGGTCCAGATGAACACTGATACAATTTTTGTCTCTATATCCTTTTCTAGACATTCAGGATAGATATGATATGTACTTTATTTACATCTGGCTGCTTTCCCTTTGCTCATTGTTTCTGAGGTTCATTCGTGTTGTAGCATGCTATCAATAATTTGTTCCTTTTTATTGATTAATATGTTCCAATGTGTATATATAATGCATAGAGTTTATCTGTTTATCAGTTGATAGAAATTATATCATTTCTAGTTATTGATGTTTATAAATAATGCTGCTGTGAACTTTCCCTTAAAGGTTTTTATGTGAGTATGTATTTACATTTCCCTAGATATGATACCTAGGAATGGAGTAGCTAAGTCACAAGATAAATATATGTTTTGACTTTTTAAGGAAGTGGCAAGATGTTTTCTAAAGTGGTGCCACCATTTTATATTCCCACCAACAATATACAAGGGTTTCAATTTGTACACGTCTTCATGTGTTGTGCTCAGTAATTTTGATTATAACCATTCTTGTGGGTGTAGCGTAGTATGTCATTATAGGCTTAATGTACGTTTTCCCCTAATTTCTAATTATAATTGCCATCTTTTTATGTTTATTATCTATTTGCATTTTTTCTTGATTGAAATGTCTATTCAAATATTTTTCCCATTTAAAAATGTGGTTATTTATTTTCTTAATATTGAGTTGTAAGAGGTATTTGTATTCTACATATAAATCGTTTTTATTAGACATATAATTTGCAAATATTTTTTCCCAGTCTGTGGCTTATCTTTTCATTTTTTAGTGTCTTTTAAACTATTAAGAACATTTTGCCTAACTAAAGTTATAGAATGTTTTTTCTCAAAGATTTTTTTTAGTTTTAGCTCTGATATTTACATCTGTGATCCACTTTGATTTAATTTTTGTGTATGATATAAGGAAAGAGTCTAAATTAATATTTCTACATATGGACATCCAATTGTTGTAGCACCACTTGTCAAAAGACTATTCTTTCCTCATTTCATTGCCTTGGCCCTTTTTGTCAAAAATCAATTGGCCATATAATTTATTGTATATTTCAAAATAGCTAGAAGAGAAGATTTGATATGTTCTTAACACAAAGAAATGATAAACGTTTGAGATGATGGATATCCTAAATATTCTGATGTGATCATTACACATTGTATGCATGCATCAAAATATCACATATACCCATAAATATGTATAATTAGTATATATTGATAAAAAGTTAATCTGAAAAAAATCAGTTGGCCATAGGTGTATTTAGTTTGCTTTACTGTCAACTCTGTTTCATTGATCAACATTCCTGTTGTTATAGCAGTGCCACATTGTTTTGATTAGTGAGCCTTGATAGTACATTTAGAAATTGGGAAATGTAAATTTTCCAACTTCTTCGATAAAAATGCCTTGGCTATTCTGACTCATTTGGATTTTTGTATACATTTTAGAAATGTCTCATCAATTTCTGCCAAAAGGCATGGTAGGATTTTTTTGTTTGTTTTTTTAGAGATTGTGCTGAATTAATTTGTAAGATACAGATTATGGTTCTTGTTTTTCTGTTTTTTTTAATTTTTAATTTTCATTTTTGCTACTATATGGTATTTCAAAGCTTAGCTGCCAATAATTTTTAAAGACAATATTCTTACTGCATGAGGCACTGAACCACCTATTACCCAGCAATTCTCTGGAACTAGTGAGACTGAACATTAGGCTGTTAAGCTCTGATTTCTCCACTTAAGTATCTTAGATACAAATATAGAGGTGGACCAGTTAGATTTCTAGAAAAAAAAAATTATACTCAAAGAATTTGAAACAGTGACCTCAGCTTTTTTAAAAGGAAGTAGGCATAAAGGTTAAATACTTAGTTATTAGGACAGAGTAAGATTATATTGAAAAGCTAAATAATTTTCTCTGACACAATTAGGAAATTTTTTCCTTCATAAACATGTAAGTAAAACTGTCCTCTGTGTGAATATCAGGAGCCAATTTTAAAACTTTGAGAAAGGCAACAGCTAGTTCAAAACTAAGATACATGTTTTGAAATTAGAAAAGAAAATGGACCAGTTCCTCCTTAAACCTGGTATCTGTGGAAATTATAAACTACATGACCAAAATTCACATTTATTAATACAAAGGGACTATATTAGATTTTTTAAAAAATTCATAGCTTCTCTATTAATTGCCACAAAGAAACTCTGAATTGACTTTTAGTATTCCAAATTAATAGAAAAGAAACAGAAACTCACGAAACTAAATAATCAAAGCCACAGAGCTAGTTAAGTGCCAAATCTAAATCTGAAACAAATCTGTCTGACACCAAAGTTTGCTCTATTACATGTGCCAATTGGAATTAGACCTAAGAGGTTTTTAGCAATAAAACTCAGTTGTCAAAGGCCATTTTTCTTGTGTCATCACCATCTAACTCTCTACCTTCTACTCAAGAAATGTTTTAAAAATTGATTTGAATAAGCTTTGTGGGTTTTTTTGTGTGTGTCTGTTCTACCCATATGCAGTAGTGGTGCTTTACTTCCAAAATATTAATATATATTTCTTATACTTGGTTTCTGAAATCTTAAAAAACTTTGTTGAGAATTTCAAATACTAAAATAGTTGAGAGAGGGCATGTCTCAAATAGACATATAGCAGTAACATTCATCGGGTGTCGGGCAGGTGGGAGGGGGGAGAAAGGGATGAGTATTTTCACATCTAATGGGTGCAGTCTGTACCATCTGGGCGATCGACATGCTTAAGGCTCTGACTCAGGTGGGGCAAAGGCAATATATGTCATCTAAACAATTGTACCCCTGTAATATGATGTAATAAAATTAAAAAAAAAATCCTTCAATCACAGCACTCCACTAGCTAGCATTTTCAACATTTTACATCTTCCACCATATTTTCTATATTTGTTTTACAGGGAAAGTGAGTGATATAGAGTTCATTCCAGGTGATGAAAGCCCAACTTTGACTAAGAGAGGCATATTTCATCAGAGGAAATGAGTTGCCCCATGAAAATAAATATAATCAGATTTCTTACAGCACAGTTCATGGCAAAACACAAAGAACATGATCTTTGGAATAACATAAATACAAGTTTAATTGCAGTTCAACTACTGAGTACATTTGTAACCTTAAACAATTGAATAAGAATTCAATTCTGCCATTTATTAGATAAGGATACTAATGTTGAGAATGCTTTTTGTGGAAAACATAAAAGGTAATTTTTGAAAAATGTCTCAACTTATGTTTGACACATAGTAGATGTTATTAACATTTTAATTTCTGCTTCCATCAACTCCTTTTGGGAGTCATATTTAAATGTAGGCAGAACAGGAATAACTACAGAAATGATTTAAGGATAATATTTTGTATAAGAATTTAGTAAATGCTTAAAAGTATACAATATGAAATAGACGAATTTTCCATTAACCTATCTCTTCCAGTTGCATTAATGTTTAGTATGATTTACAATCTTTACTTTTCATAGTATCCTATTCATGTTTCAATGTCAACTTGGTCAATAAACTTAAAACTCTAATTTGGGGTTTCACCAAAACAATTAAATACCATTGTATTTAACAATTAAATACCAAATAGCCCATTCCAGCGGCTTAACAATCTAATTCCAGGGGCCTAACATTTAGCTCAGAAAGCTATCACTATTCTTCCATGAACTATGATTCTGAGAGTCAGTGAATGGTGTTAACTACAGCCATGTTTTTTGTTACTTTGAGATCATGATACTACATTTTGTTTTAGGAAGGATCTTGTTGTCTAGCATTTAAATTGCAGATCATAAAGCAATTCTTGCCTTGGCTTGCTAGTTCCAGATGGATAGATTCCGACTTATACACTGTTCAATTCCCTCTTTTAGCCTGTCATTCCTCTAACAATGCTCAGCATCCGTGCAATTTGGACACGGACCATCTGAACTAAATTGCAAGACCCTCATGAGAAAGGGTATCTCACTGGGAGCAAATGCCCATGAAAGCCTTTGAATCTTTTCTAATCACGATCTAACTTTACAGCTTCTTACTCTTTGTTTTATGACAGTAATGAACCAAAACATCGCAATGAGACCCTGCAAGCTAAAGGGATTATTTTTAAGTTTCAAACTCATTTTTATGTATCTGCTACACTTACAATCATGTTTCGATTGTTTCTATTGCTTCAATCTAATTTTTAAGGGAGATAGTTTTCGCCCTATCTATAAAACTCTTTTTTAACTGTTAAAGTAGAGTTATCTTTTACTCTTCATAGCCTAAGGTATGCACAAAATTGATTTGCTTTTACCATGCAATAGCTATCAAGATTCGCCCAAAGATAGCTAGTATTTCATAGGTATACAAAGTGAGCAGCTTGGAAAAGCAAGGGAAAGAACGAGAACATAATCTGGGGATTTTCTGCCATCCAACATGTATCTATCTACTTTATAATATTGCAATATTACTGTAGAAGTCACTTTGAAAATTTTTGTTTGAAAATGATTATGAAAAAAATAAGTCATAAATACTCAGGTAACTTTATATAATATTTCCTTTTAAATATTAATAAAGTGCATTAAAAATAAAAAGTCATTTGTTAGCCTTTTCCCCTTCCATGTCTCTCTATATAAACACCCTGTGTCCAACACCAATATGATTTGGAAAGTTATTTTAGTTTTCCAGGTACATAAAACTTAAAAAAAAATCATGGTGATTACAATATTGGTTTTCATTATTTCATTGTCACAAATATGTACTGTGCTATTTTAAAAGTAGCATTATTCTGGTATTTTTCATCAGTTCTTTTGGCAGTTTTAAATATCTAGATATATTTTTTTAATCAAAGTATACAAAGGTACTTGTCTGTATTAAAATTTTAAATCAAAAATTCCTCTACTCAGTAAAATTCCTCTAAATTATTGTACCTGTAAAATTATATTTACTTGAGTTTCTGCTGAGATTAAGCATCTTTCCTAATTATATAAATGATTTGTGTTTTTCTAAGAGCTAGTTAGGACATCTATCTAATTATAGGTCTTACTGAGGGAACAATCTTCGCATGATGATTTAGGGAATTTAGGGACTATTAAAGATATCTGAAATACATAAATAGAACCTTCTTTGAAAATATCTGATCAAAACTTTTGTCCATTTTTTAAAATGAGGTTTGATGTTCTATCATCAAGGTATATGTTCTTCATATATTCTGGACATAAGACCCTTGTCAGATGTATGTTTTGCAAAAATTTTTTCATCTGTTACTAACATTTTCCATTATTGAAAAGTGTACTACAAAAACCAAATTAAAAAAATATATAGTGCAATATATCGAAGTTTTCTTTTATGATTTGTATTTTTATACGTATATCATCTCAGAAATATTTGTCTAAGCCAAAGACACAAAGGTTTTTCTCAAACGTTTCTGCCAAAAAGTTTTTTCCTACTCCTTGGTTTGTATTTATGATCAATTTCAAGTGTACTTTTGAGTGTAGTATGAGGTAAATGTTGAGGCTCATATATATATATATATATGTATATATATATATATATATATTTCACACACACATATATATTAATATATGTGTATGCATATGTATTGTTATCCATTTTGTTATTTTATATAAATTCTATTTTGCTGAGATTTTCTGTTTTCATGTGTTTCAAGAGAATTCATAGTTAATTTCTAAAGCATTTTTATGATAGATAGTTGCTTTAAATTCTTGTCAGATAACTTCATTTCCATATTGGTATTTGTTAATTGTCTTCTCTCATTAAATTGTGATTTTCCTGATTTTTGGTATAATCTACTTCTGTGAGCTTTAATTCCCATAAAGTTTAGTTTTTGACCCTTGCAATGTTTTTCTTGTCTGCTTTATTTTTCTGGTGCTGTTGGAGCTCTTTCTGCTCAATCCCTACTGGTGCCATCTGTGAGGTCACTGGCAATCTTCTGTTGGGAAGCTAGAAGCCACTGGGCCTTGTCTTATGCCCCTGGGTAGAAGCCAGGGAGGCACAGGGCTTTGCTACTGTTGTAGCTGTGAGCAGATGGGACTGGTTCTAGAATGGGGGATAGAATAGCGAGGGCTTTGCTTCTCTGGCTGCCATATCATACCACCCACCTGGCCTGAGTTGTGGAGCAGAGGCTGGGATGGCTGAGGCATCTTTGCTGCTAGTAAATTGGATCATCAAAAGAGGCCTCTTTTGTGGAAAAAAATGCTTGGGGCTCCCCACTAGACCTGTTGGGCTTCTACTTTCCCAGACCTTTGGTCAGAAAGAGCAGGTTTTTCCTTTTTTCTTTTCTTTTTTTTTCTCCTTCTTTTTTTCTATTATGCCTGTTAGTGGTTCCTTGGTGCAGGTTTCCAGTAACGGGTATATGAGAGATAGAAACAAAACCCAGGGAACTTATCACATTGTTATTTCTCAAGTTCTATACTCTCTAGCCTGTCTGCCACCTTTTCAACACTCAGAGTCCTCTTACTCGTGTCTATTAAGTATTTTCTGGAGTATGTTGTATGTAAAGAGAAGGAATAGGGTAAAATGAACCTATACCATCTTGTTTCTGAAGCCTTAGCTATTGTTTTTATAGCTGTGGTTATAACATTTTATATCATTAGAAATGAGCACTAAATTATGAATAAACGAATTAATAACTAAGTGGTCATCTAAAAGGAAAGAAGACAGGAAGAAAGGAAAGAAGAAAAGAAAGCATAAAGGGAGAAAAAAGAAAAGGAAAGAAAGAATGCTGTTGTCAATGGACTGTTCTAATAATGGCATTATACGTTGAAATGGACACCAGCCTTGTTACTAATAAATGTAGAATTTGGGGCATGAATTTAAATTCTATAAACTTATATTTTCTCATTTATAAAATAAAAGGCTTTGCTTAAAATTTGTAATTCCTTCCAGTCATGTATGCTCTGGCTCTTAAACAGCTTCTCTGAAAGTCACAATTAATGCTCTACTTAAAAATGTTCTGCTATTAAGCTTATAGTTGCACCTCCTGAGGCAGCATGCAAGCCCTTTGGCACAGCTGTGCAGTAGCGAGGAAACAGCAGCAAGTCAATTGGATTGGTGTAAAACAATAGGAGATTCTGTACGTTTTCCCAAGCAATGGCATATGTAGGGCATGAGTCAAAGGACTCGAGCTGCCAAAAATGAAAGGCACAACAGAGCTTTCACCTGTGAGCAGCTGGTCATACACTTTAGGTTTTCCAAATATGTGCACACATTGAGAGAAACCCACCCAGTGGCTATTATCTTTGAACATCAAGGACAAACATGTCATGGCTAATGCCTATCCAACTGTTAATGCAGTCTATGCCTTTGTGGGAACTTCTGTTCCCAGTCTAAAGGATATTTCGTTTTACTGATGTACTCTGCCTTGTTGATATATCATTAGCACCCAAACTTTTTATATAAGAAGTCACTAGGAATATGCTGAGGGTGCACATTTACTCTTTTTGCCCAAATTCACTAATGACCTTATATAAAGAGTGTTAAACACATCTTGGAATTGAGAATAAAATTGTAACAAAGGAAAATATAGGTCATTAAAATACTTTTCATGGTAATATCGTAAACAGATTTTGTATACACATGCATACACAATTTTGCTGCAGGCATAGATAGATACACTATCCTTAACAGTTGTGTAGTATGTTTGATGAATATATATGGCACCCTGGTTGGTCTTTTCAGGTACAAGTATAAAGATAATTCAGTTAATATTATGAGAGCTTTCTACAATCTCTTCTGTGAAATGTAAATAGAACTTTCTATTAATAACATATAATCTGATTATTTCCATTTCCACTGCTTTATCATCTTTTAATGCATATGTATTAAATACCTAATGCATGCAACATACTGTATGTGATGTTTACATATAGGAACGTATGGTACAGGGTGTGAATAAAACAAATATGAAAGTTAGTCTGTTAGGTGAATGCTTGAGAGACCAAACTCTTTAAATATCTTTCTAGTCTCTACATGATACGGACTCTGTTTACAGCTTTTCACATTTTCCTTTTTATTTTCTTCTCCCTACTTCCTCAATTCCCCTACCCTCACTATATAAATAAAGTGTGCTTTCTGTCGCCCTAAACCTTTCTCACATGCTCTTCCTTTTGAGTGAAATGCCATCTCATCTTCCAAACTTGCATGTTTATGTGCAAAGAACCATTCGTATTTCATCCCTGGCTTTGTTATCAGTTCTAGAAGACATTTCCAGGTGATCCTGATAGCCATTGGACGTTAGCTAAGTGTCCCTGCTCTATTCTCCCATATCACTGTATGTATACTGTCTTACAATACCTCTTATTACATAGTTTTAAATAATATTATATAGTAATGTTTAATTATTCATGAGTTTAAAATATCTCTTAAAATTGTTTTAATTGTGGCAAAAACATGTAACATGAAATATACAAATGTTTATGTGTACATTACATTATTGTTAATTTTATGCACATATTTGTATGGCAGATCTCTAGAATGTTTTCATCTTTTGTAACTAAAACTGTATACCCATTGAATAGCAACTCTTCATTTCCTGCTATCCCCAACCCTTAGCGAGCACTAATTCCACTTTCTATTTATAAGAATTTGAGACTTTAGATACCTAGTATAAGAGAAGTCATAAAATATTTGTCCTTTTGTGATTGGCTTATTTCACTTAGCATGATATTGTCAGTGTTCATCCATATTGTAGCATATGACAGGATTTCCTTCTATTTGTAAGGCTGTATACTGTCCCACTGTATGTAAATGCCACATTTTCTTTATCCATTCATTCATCAATGAACATTTAGGTCCTTTCATCTCTTGCCTATTGTGAGCAATGCTGCAGTTAACACGGGAGTGCAGATATCTATTCAAGATCCTTATTTCATTTTTTTTTTTTTGGATAAATACCCAGAAGTAGTAATGCTGAATCATATGGTACTTCTATTTTTAATTTTTTGATGAAACTCCATGATATTTTCCATAGTGGTTGCACCATTATAAATTACCAAAAGTGCACAGGGTTCCAATTACTCCACATTTCCATCAGCACTTGTTATTTTTTGTTTTTTGGTTTTTTTCTTTTAATTTTTATAATGGCCATTCTAATGGGTGTGAGGTGATATCTCATTGTAGTTTTATTTGCATTTCCGTGATGATTAGTGATGCTGAACATCTTTTTATACCTGTTGGACATTTCTGTGTCTTCTTTGGAGAAATGTCTATTCAACTATTTTTTGGTTGGCCATTTGTCTTTTTGTTATTAAATTATTTGAGTTCCTTATATATTTTTGGTATTAATCCCTATATCAAATATATGCATTCCATACAATACTTTTTCACTCTGTTGATTGTTTGCTTTTCTGTGCAGGGATTTTTAAAAAGTTTGATTTAGTTCCATTTGTCTAGTTTTGCCTTAGTTGCTTGTGTTTTTGGTGTCATCTCCCAGAAGTTATTGCCATAATCAATGTTATGAAGATTTTTATCTATATTTGTTTTATATTTTCAGGTCTTACATTTAAGTCTTTAATCCATTTTCAGTTGATTTTTGTGTATGTTGTAAGATAGAGGTCCAGTTTTATTTTGCATGTGGATATCTGGTTATTTCACCACCATTTGTGCAAGAGACTATCCTCTCTGTGTAGTTTTGGCACCTTTGTCAAAGATCATTTGAATGTATATACATGGGGTTATTTTTAGGAACTCTATTCTGTTTAATTGGTCTGTTCTTATACCCAATTTCACACTGATTTGACTATTATAGTTGTGTAATATACTTTGAAGCCACAGAATGTGAGACCTTGAGCTTTTTCTTTCTCAAGATTATTTTGACTAATGAAGGTCTTTGGTGGTTGCACATGAATTTTAGGATTGATTTTTATATTTCCCCCAAAAAAAATGCTATTGGGATTTTGATGGGGATAACATTGAATCTGTACAACACTTTGGGTAGTATGAAAATATGAACAATATTAAGTCTTCCGATCCACAAACATGGGATGTCTTTCCATATTTGGATGTCTTTTTTAATTTCTTTTAGCAAAGCTTTGTAGTTTTCAGTGTATAAGTCTTTCACCACCTCAGTCCAGTTTCTTCCAAAGTATTTTATTATTTTTGGTGCTATTGTAAATGGAAGTGTTTTCTTAATGTCCTTTTTAGATTGTCCAGTTGGTGTATAGGAGCATCACTAATTTTTGTATGTTGTTTTGTATACTGCATCTTTGCTGAAATGGTTCATTAATTCTCAAATTTTTTTGTGGAATTGTTAGGGATTTCTTCATATAAAATTATGTCACTTTTGAACAGAGATAATTGTATTCATATTTTCTGATTTGAATTCCTTCTCTCTTTCTTTCTCTTTCTCTCTCTCTCTTTCTTTGTTCTCCTCCTCTCTTTCTTTCTTCTTTCCCAGTTGGTCTTTCCAGAACTTCCAGTGTTCTGTTAAATAGAAGTCGTGATAGTGAGCATCCTTGTCTTGTTCCTAAGCTTAGGAGGAAAAGCTGTGAGTTTTGCATCATTGAGGATTATGTTAGCTGTGGGATTTTCATATATGGCTTCTATTATGCTAAGGCACTTTTTTTTACATAACTAGTTTGTTGAGAGGTTTATTATCATGAGAGGATGTTGAATTTGACAAATGCTTTTTCTACATCTATTAAGATGATTCTGTGGTTTTTATTTTATTCTGTTAATGTGGTGTATTACATTAACTGAGTTTTGTATGTTGAACCGTCCTTGCATCTCAGGGATAAATCCCACTTGACCATGGTATAGGAACCTTTTACTGTGCTATTAAACTTTGTTTGCTAGTATTTTCTGAGGATTTTTGCCCCTATAGTCATCAAAGATATTGGTCTGTAATTTTCTTTTCTTGCAGTGTCTTTCTTTTGAAGAAGGGTAATGGTACCTTAATGAAATGTTCCTTCTTCATTTTTTAGAAGAGTTTAAAAATATTGGTGTTAATTCTTAAAATGTTTGAAAGAATTATCCAGTGAAGCCATTTGCTTCTGAGATATTCTTTGTTACGAGGTTTTTGGTTATTGATTCAATATCTTTTCTACTTATAGGTGTTCAGATTTTCTACTTTTTCATGATTCATTCTTAGTAGGTAGCATCTTTTTAAGAGTTTTTTGATTTCTTCTAGCTTATTGGCATATAATTGTTCACAGTAGTGTTTATGATCCTTTTAATTTTCATTTTATCAGTTGGAATGTCTCCTTTATTTCTGATTCTATTTATTTGAGTCTTCTCTTTTATTATATTAGCTAGTCTAGCTAAGGGTTTTTCAATTGTGCTTTTCCCTTTTTGAAAAAACTATTAGATTCAACCTTTTCTTGCACCTACTCTCTATTTTTCTACCTTCTATTTCATTTATTTGTTCTCTGATGTTTATTATTCCCTTCCTGCTGCTAATGTTGGTCTTAGTTTGGTCTTTTTTTTCTAGTTCTTTAAGGTATAAAGTTAAGTATTTATTTGTGATTTTTTTTTTAATATAAGCATTTACTTCTGCAAACTTCATTCTTAGTCCTGATTTTGCTGCATCTCATATATTTCAATGTTATATTGTCATTTTGGTTATCTCAAGTTATTTTCTAATTTCACTTTTGATTTCTTTTTTTTGTCCAAGTAATTAAGAGTGTGTTGTTTAATTTCCATATATGTGAATTTTTTAGTTTTCTTTGTGCTGTTGATTTATAGTTTTACTCCATTGTGGTCAGAAAAGATACTTGTTATTAATATAATTTAAAACTTTTAAAATTTGTTAAGACCTGTTTTGTGCCATATCATATAGTTCATCTTACAAAATGTTCTGTGTATGCTTGAGAAGACTGTATATTATGCTGCTGTGGGGTGGAACATTCTGTATAAATCTATGAACTCCATTTGGTCTATATTTTGTTCAAATCATCTGTGTCCTTATTGTTTCTCTCTGTATGTTTTTGAAAATGAGGTACTAAAATCTCCTCTATTTTTGTGTTACTCTCTATTTCTCCCTTCTTTCTGTCAGTGTTTTATTTTATTTTTTTCATATATTTTGGTGTTTTGATAATGCATACATAAATGATTATAATTATTATATCTTCTTGGTGAATGGACCATTTTATAATTATATAATGTTATTCTTATTGTCTTGTGACAATTTATGACTGAAAGTCTATTTTGTCTGACATAAATGTGGCCTATCCTACACTCTTATTGTTAACATTTGCATGGAATATTTTGTTACCATTTGCATGGACTCCTTCTGGGTCATTCATAATGCATATATTGGTCCATTTGATGGTGTACCAGAAGTTCCTTTGGATTTCTTCACTTTTTTAAGTTATTTTTTTTTCTTTTTGCTCCTCTGACTGGCTATTTTCAATAAATCTTATTTCAATAGGTCTTATTGCCAGTTTGCCATTTTCTTCTTCAGTTGATCAAGTCTGCTATTAAACCCCTTTAGTTAATTTTTCAATTCAGTTACTGTGTTCTTTAGCTCCAAAATTTGTGATTTAAAATAAAATTCTGTCTCTTTTTTGATAATTACATTGTATTCATTCATTGTTTGCCTGAGCTCATTGAGCATCTTTACAATAGTCATTTTGAATTCTTTGTCAGGTAATTAATATACCTCTATTTTTTAGGATCAGGTTCTGGAAATTTGTTTCTTTGATTAAGTCATATATCCCTGGTTGTGTGTCCTGTAACTTTGTGTTAGGATCCATGCATTTGATATAACAATCACCTTTTCCTTTGTTTCTGGACTGGCTTCCTATTAGGAAATACTTTTGTAGTCACCTTGTCTAAAGATTCTAGTAGCCTTTCAAACCTTTTCTGGGAATGTATCTTCTCTGGTACTGTGCAAGCAATTTTGCAATTAGAGAGTTTTGCTTGTTTCTTTTTCAGGAGGTTGTTGTTTCTTGATCTCTGGTGTCTTCTCTGGTACTACAGGTTCTTTGGCTCTGACTGCAGCCACTGAGCTCTGTTTTGTTCTCCATATACCCCCAGGCGTCCATGGTGTGATTGTTCTGTCAGTGCCTGGGTTAGGTGAGACTGAAATTTGTCCCTCTGGCAGCCCACTGAAAAGCAAGAATTTAGATACAGAGTCCACTATTTTATTTTCTTCCCAAGAGAGAAGCCAAGAGCTAGGCACTTACTCCTTGTTTAGTGAGCTGTGCTGGCTTTTGCCTGTGTTTATTACAAGTTTTCTGATGCTATCACAAGCCCCTGAGCTCTCTTTTGTTCTCTATGGCCCCAGGCACTTAAGGTATGATGGTTACCCATCAGTGCTTTGAATCAGGTAAGACAGAAGTTATCCCCTCAGGCAGCCCACCAAATATCTGAACATTCTACTCTTGTTTTTCTTTCCCAAAAGAGATGCCAGAAATTGGGCTTTCTCTTCCAATTATGAGCTGTGCCAGCTTGAGAGAGGAGCTTACACAATTGAAGTGAAATGGCTTTTCTTATCCTTTCCAATGCAGCTATTTGTAACTTTGAGCTTACCAAGAGAACTGCATCTCCTTCCTGACTTTAGGAATTCTCATAAGGCTTTTGGGGCTGTATTTTCTTGTTAACTTGGTATTTTGGTGGGAAAACAAGGTCTGTTGCTTACTATTCTGATACCTTACTAACATGACTTCTGGATTTTTATCATATTGAACAACATTATTCTCTTAGCCTGGCACATAATTGGTGTTCAACAAATATCTGTAGAACCTATGTAAACTACTCCTAATTCAGGCTTAGAATAGTAAAAAAAACTTGTTTCTTAATGACATCCAAAATACTTGATTTTGTGAAGACATTCATTGTCTTGGCAATGTTATTTCTCTTCAACACTGTGGGTTTCAGGGCCTAGTCTCCATGCACATCCAACATATAAACAACAAGGCCTTGAACAATGCTGTCGAATACAACATTCTGCAATGATGGACAGACATGTTTATTTCTGCTCTCCAAAAGGGTTGCCAGAATCCGTATGTGGCTTGTCAACACTTGAAGTGTGCCTACTGTGTCTCACAGAATTTTAAATTTTATTCAAATTTAATTCTTTTAAAATTTACTTTTAAATAGCCACATGTGCCTAATGGTTACTATACTAGACTGTGCAGCTCTAAAATTCTTGATAGCTATTATGGGTGTCTAAAAATGCAGTTTGAAAGTATTTATGCTACAACATTCTCTTTATGAGAGAGACATTCTCTTTATATGAAAAGAAACTTACAGAAATGCAGTGCCATTGTATTGAATTGGCCATAAGATTCTACCTGCTGTCAAACCCAATTGTTTTTTGTTTTGCTTTTTGTTGTTTTCTTTCTTCTTTCTTTTTGTTCTCTTTTGGTCATTTTCTTGGCTATATATATATGCATCATAAAAACAGATGATGACTCAGTTTTCTTGTTGATGTTATTGTTCCTTGGTATTTTAAAATTACATCAAAGCAATAGTGTATATTTATTTAGATCAAATAATACTACAAGGTTGAGATATCTTCCTAGCAACCACTTTACTCCATCCCTGAGTTGTGGTCCTTTGAAACAACCACTTCAAACTCTTATAGCTATTTCTCCTGATATTTCCCTTCATACATGTAAAATATGCATAAAACTTTTTGAAGTTTAAGTATTATTCTATATTTATCTAAGTCAGATAAGGATCCAGTTCTCTTATATCCTCCCATTACACACACACACAAATATGCACGCACACTGACATAATATGGTTATGTTGTAATTTTAGTCAAATTGAATTTCAGTACTTACTACTGAGGCAGAATTTGAGGGAGAAAATGCCTATCATCTATACATGATTTTTCTTTTCACATGAGCACCACTGGTTTTGTTTTGCTTCCTCTCCTCACATATTTCATTCCAGAGGAGGTGAGGTTATCAATCTAATTGGTGAGTTTGGAAGAAGAAACAGAGAAGATTTGGCTTTGACTTTTCCTCTCACCTCTTCCTATTAAGAATGAACTTGCTTATTGAGTATCGATTTTATAGAAACTCAGCTGTACACATTGAGTCTTGATCAATTAAATAGAAATCAAGGGCTTCAGCAAAGTTTTTGGGTCTGAGAAAGCTCCAAGAGGTGGGCAGGCCATAGGAAGCAAAGGTTAAATCATTTTGACAAGGGATTTAACTTCTTCAATCATTAGGGGTTTTTTTAATGTAAATCACTGAAAATTATTTTACTTTGTAGAAGTCATAAACATTTTTGGAGAATCAAATAAGATGATGACTGTACATAAATTGGCAGAATTCCAGGCACACACTGAATTATTAATAAAATATAGTAATGTTATTATCTGCATAACAGTTATACAATAAGAAGAACAGTTCAGATTCCTTCACATTATACTCTTCATGTTACCCATGATGTCATAGTAATTTGTGGCAGCCATTAAAATGACTGGGAAGATTGATAATAACATATATAAGGATAGTTCAAGAGTACTGACCCTTAATCAGAATTAGAGTCAGTGCTATTTATCCCTGATATACAGTATATTATGATTTTTTTAAAGTCCATGCTGTTCTTGACTGAACTGTACCCCTTCCTTCCAAATTCTAATGTTGAAGTCCTAATTCTCCATATGACTCTAAGATAGGGCTTTTAAGGAGGTAATTAAGGTTATATGAGGTCATAATGGTTGGACCCTAATCCAATAAGTTTAGTGTCCTTATAAGAAGAGGAAGACATCAGAGGAAAGATGCACACAGAGGAAAGATCATGTGAAGACATAGCAAGAAGGCTGCAGCCTGCAAGCCACGGAGAAAGATCTCACCAGAAACAAACCATGCCAGCACCTTGATCTTGGACTTCCAGACTCCATTATCATGAGAAAATAAATTTCTGTTTAAGCCACCAAGTCTGTGATATTTTATTATGGAAGCTCAAACTAATGTACACATTTTATTAATTTGAAACAGAATATGATTCTGTAGCTTTGAATCATCCACAACTATATAATTATAGTCATGGAGATCATATTCCTTTATTTAATAATTGATGAGATCATTTTTACTCTTTTTATAATCATTTTAGTATCATGCTGTATTTGTTCTTTGGGAATGAAATTTCATTCCCTATTTTAAATCACTGAAATGCTTTACCTCATTGCCCCATCCAGAAAAATGAATCATGGAATGACATTGAAATTAACCAATAATGTAGGCAAAGAAGAGTTTGTGATATATAGGTGAGGGTGATAAATTGTATTAATAACTTCACTCCATCTAATCACTGCCTTTTTTATTAAAAAATAAATATATACATGTACACACATGCTCAGTCACTCAAAAGGGGAGAAGGAAAGGCAATTGGATATATGTTTTTACATGTGGGGCATTGATTTAAACAGAACAAAAACTGAAGCAGAGCATGTTTCAATTTGAAATTGAAAACATGCAATGGCACATTTAATAGTTAGGAAAGTATACTATGTCTTTCCTGAAAAATATATCTAAGTATAAAAAATGACTATAATAATCTTAAAATGAATAAAAAGTAGAATAAGGAATATATGTGGGTATTTCTCTTGCTGAAAAACTTTCAAATGAAAGTTCAATGGTTAATTAATCACTTTTCACTTATGAAATTTTATGGCTGCCATATATCTATCTTACATTTGTCAGGTGGGGAGCAGATCACATTTTAATCTGTCATATATGTGTAGATTTCTAGTTTAATGGGAACAATGAAAATAGAAGCAGAGTGAAGAAAAAGCAAGGGCAAAATATTAATATACTCAAATATACTCAAATAACAGAACAGCAGAGGATCATCTGCTTCAGTCAAACTGCTTGTAAGGAATAGGAAGTGGGAGCACAGAGTTTCCAGGGATTTGATTATCTTAGTGCTTTATTAAATACATTTTGGCCCTCACATTCATAACAAGAAAACACCAAGCTATCAAAAGAAAACCGAATCCATAATAAAGAGACTGGTACCTAGTCTTGGATTCATCTTCACTCATCTGCACAATTTTAGATGAACTGCTTTACAGGCTGAAATGCCTTCAGGTTTATAATGAAGGAAACAGACTCGATGACCTTTAATGAACTTCAGGTGCTAACAGCTGATAATATTACTTCTTTTCCACTTTTTTCTTATTTTATGCTAGTATTTCCTTTTTATAATTTCAGAGTGGAGCCTGGTGAGTGCAATGAGAAACACATTCTGAAACGTTGATAGAGTTGCTGTAGAACTGTAACCAAACAGTACAAAACTGTTGAAAAGGTCCTCAACCAATGCAATCTCAAATACATTTATAGTGCCTCTAATTTTTGTCTTTGTTCAAAATCAATTTTAAAATTTATATTTAAAAGAAAATAATCCCATTATATCAATCCAAACCTCAAGGAAAGCCAGTGATTGGCCCATCAGTTAACATTATAGTCATTAGGCATCTGTAAAAAAGTTATCAGTGTAAAAGAACATGGATAATGAGTTAACTATACTAGGGACTACATAAGTAAATTTTGGACATTTTCAAAAACATAGACACTGATAAAGAATATCATTTTGCTGTCTCTTCTTTTGTTCTCCATCCTATTGATTAAAATAAAGGATTTTAATCAAGAGAGAGGTATATTTCCTTTTACATTTAACAATTCCCTGGTTACCCTGTGGAAAATGTATAGGGTATGGGCAACAGTAAGAACAAGAAGACTAGTAAAAGCTCATCCTAACGGCATAGGAAATAAAAATGATTCTGGCTTATACAATCATGCATTGCTTAATGGTGGAGATATGTTCTGAGAAATGCATTGTTAGGTAATTTTATCATTGTGTGAACATCACAGAGTGAACTTACAGATTCTATAACCTACTACTACACACCTAGGCTATATGGTATAGCCTATTGCTTCTAGGCTTCAAACCTGTACAGCATGTTACTGTATTGAATACTGTGTTTAGCAAATACTATGTTTATATCTAAACATAAAAAAGTATAGTAGGCCGGGCGCGGTGGCTCACGCCTGTAATCCTAGCACTCTGGGAGGCCGAGGCGGGCGGATTGCTCGAGGTCAGGAGTTCAAAACCAGCCTGAGCGAGACCCCGTCTCTACCATAAAAATAGAAAGAAATTAATTGGCCAACTAATATATATATATATATAAAAATCAGCCGGGCATGGTGGCTTGTGCCTGTAGTCCCAGCTACTCGGGAGGCTGAGGCAGGAGGATCGCTTGAGCCCAGGAGTTTGAGGTTGCTGTGAGCTAGGCTGATGCCACGGCACTCACTGTAGCCTAGGCAAGAAAGCGAGACTCTGTCTCAAAAAAAAAAAAAAAGTATAGTAAAAGTATAGTATTATAATCTTATGGGACCACCATCATATATGTGATCTGTTGTTGACTGAAACATTATGTACCTCATGGCTCTACTAAGGAAAGTGGTGGAGAGAGAGTGGAAAGAGAGAGAAATGGGGACATTTAAAATGGAAGATAAATCAGGTAGTTCTTGATCAAGGCCTGGATAAGGTCAAGATGGTTAAACGAAAAGTTGTTAAAAATGACTTGGATATTTCTGGCCAGAACAAAAGCATTAATAGTGAATAGAAAAAAGGAAAGATAAAGTTCGGTTTTAACATATTAAAATAGAGATTCCACAGAAGTTCCCAAATCAAGATATTATTATACTTTGTAAGTCAAATAGAGGTTTGGGCTGGAAATAAGCATTTGGAAATTATCATATGTAGATGAGATTCAAATTTTTTTGTACAAAACATTTCTGCCATTATTTCTAGGTTCTTCATTTGTAATGTTTTCTGGAAGAGAAAAAACTAAGAAAAATGATTATAAATATTTTAGTAATATAATTTTTTCAGAAATGTTATCATAAATTCCACAATAGTATAATAATTACTATTATGGTATAGTAATTTCCACACCTTTAAAAGATTATCCATTTTGACAACTGAAATATATTTCATTTTTTCAATTTACATTTGAGATAAATTATTTTCAATTTATAATTTGATGCCTAGACAAATTATCACGAAATGCAAAAATAGGAAAATATTTTCAGACAAAAATTCAAATATTTTGCCAAATCCTTCCGCTTTTAGGAAGCTACTAGAGAATACAACCTACAATAATGAAAAGGCAAATCAAAAGATAAGAAAAATTATAGTTCATAAAATATGGATTGCAACAAAAGAAAGATTGAATAGTAAATTTGGACAATTAGATAGAAGATGCCCAGCACAATGTCCAAATAGTGGTTGTCCTTACTTTGTCTTCACTCTTTCATGAAAGGACCCTGGGACTTAAAATCTATTTATTAATCGAGTGGAAAATGGTGGAGAAACTCTTGAGGTAGCTATGAAAATTCTTAGATAAATGGAATTAATCTGAACTGGGAAAGTTAATTTTTGTATGTTTGACAGAGTTGAAATTAATTCATGGTAGAAACTGAATAAAGTTATAGTAATAAAGTAGATTTTTTTACATCCATGTTTATTGTCTAGAAAAATATATATTAGGTTTTTTACTAGTATTTTCCGGGGAAACAGAACACTACACACACACACATACACACACACACACACACACACACATATATTAAAAGAGATTTATTGTAAGGAATTGGCTCATATAATTATGGAGTCTGGGAAATCCAAAGAACTGTGAGCTGAATCAGCCAGCTTGGCTTGATACTCAGGAAAGCTGCTGATGCAGTTCCAGTCTGACAACAAGAAGGCAGAGACCCAGGATAGCTGATGTGCTGATGAGGCCTGAAGGCAGTCTGAGAGTTGGTGTTTGTGGTTCTATTCAAGCCTTCAACTGATTGGATAAGGCCCACCTGAATTATGGAGAGCAGTCTGCTTACTCGGAGATCACCAATTTAAATGTTAATTTCATCTAAAAACATCCTCCAAGTTGACACTTGAAATTAACCATCATAGGTCTTTTATCCAAATAATTGCATGGAGTGATTTCATTGTCAAAATATGGGTGATGCTAAACCTAATTCTTGAAATATGAGTAAATATTTAATAGACAGACAAAATATGTGTATATACATTGGGCAAGAGAGTGCCTAGACTGAAACGCAAAAATTTCTAGGCAGATAGACAAACATAGATCCTTCCAACTTCTAGGTTTGCGTTAGCAGCTACTTGCTAATGGTAGTAACACTTCTGAATACATTTGGGGGCCAGACTTTTATTCTGAAATTAGCCAAATCCTTTTTATCAGTCACTAGACTTAAGTGTCTGTAGGCAAAACTAACTATTCATATGCAGTAAGAATGGCTTGTCCCATCTTTCATTATCATGAAATTAATCTCCCCAGATTTGTCACACTGGAATTTCAAATCCTGAAATTGTAATCAATAATATATAAAATGCTGCTGTGCTCATAATTTCACCATCTTACATTTAGTTACAATTGAAGATGAGGCCTACTGGAAGTACATAGTCATTTTAGTAAATTTCTCTTTGCTTCTTTAGATATAATTTCCTTTGAAATCAAATACTTGTGGAAATGTTGATTACTTGAATGTCATGAGAATGAGGCACTTTTGTTGAGTGGTTCCTTTCATTTTTGTATTTCTCTCATTTTCATAGAAAATACTTTAATCTTTCCTCAGGGGGGAAAACTGTTATATAGTTAATGAGACATGCTTTAAAACTTCAAAGCACTTATCCATGTTTTCAGTGATTTTATGAAAAGTCAAATATGTTTCCTTGATGCAGAATACAGTTTGTAAGAAATAAAAAAATAGATATGCAAATAAAATGGTGGAGGGGGTTAGAGAGAGAGAGAGAGAGAGAGAGAGAAGAAATTCTGCATCCTAAGAAGCCCCTCAGAGATATCACCTTGCCATAATATAAAATAACTTATTGAGTGTTATATTTCACAAGATAGAATTAAGCCACCACCATATATGGAAAATCTTACTGATGTGGTCCCTGTCTCTTTGTCTTAGGTAATTTGGTTCAGAGAATCCATATATAAAAGCCTGCAAACTGGACAGGAAGTTTCCAGGAATTGAGATTTCTCAAGGATGTACTCAAAAGTATTAAACATTACCAGTTTGTCTTATTTTCCCTTCAGTCTCTTCTACTTTATAGTCTCCTGTGAGGCTTTAAAGTAAACATAGCTAGAAGGTCATGTTCTGAGAAAGTGAGACCTATGACAGAGACATGGAGGATTCCCCTCAACATACCCTCCCTCATACAGACATACACCTCACATACAATGCCTCTAATAGTGGGAAACTGTACTAGAAAATAGGAGGTGAGAGTCTTCAAACATGATATTGCTCCTGCCTGGAGCACTTTTCTCATCATTTCTCACTTGACTGATTATTTTCTAATCTTTCCAGTCTCAACAGAAGACCTTCAAATGGGGCTTCCTATGCTATTTTTTATAGCATTTATATGATGCTTAATTTTTTGTGTCTACTTGAATGGACCATATAGAGCTCAGATATTTTGTTAAAAATTATCTCTGTGTGGCTATTATTCTCTGTTCAGTTGTGAGAGTGTTTCTAGATGAGATTAACATTTGAATTAGTAGACTGAATGAAACAGATTGTTTTCCCAATGTGGGTGGGCCTCACTCATACAATCTGTTGAGGTCTGAACAGAGCAAAAGGTGGTGTAAGGGAGAATTTACTTTTGCTGTCAGATTGCTATAAGCTAAGACATTGTCTTCATCTGCAGTTAGGAAAGTATGCCACTGGCTCACTCTCCTGTGTCTACAGCTTGCTAAGGTAGACTGTGAGACTTCTTAGCCTCCATAATTGACTGTAAACCAATTCTTTATAATCTCTCTCTCTACATATATATTAATATGCATGCACACTTACATATAATTTGATATATATAATTATATTTTATAGATATATATAATTGCTTATTGGTTCTGGTGCTCTAGAGAACTCTGAATAATGCAACTTCCTTCTTTGATTTAAAATATTTTTGGCAAATTATATATTTGTTTGCTTACCTTTTTTATTGTCTCCCTCTGGACTTTGAAATAAATCCTCTTAAGGCAAATGCCTTGTTTTTTTTGCTCACCACTGTATACCTATCTGGTATACTACCTGGAACATAAAAGGTACCAAATAAATTAAATGAAAAAAGGTGAAATATAATTTTGTCAATATTGCACCAATTAATTAACCTTTGAACTTCTGCTTTTTCATCTGTAAAAAGAGGAAATTGCAATTTTTAAGAAATACATTTAACAAGTTTATGTGAGAATCAACTTTATAAATTGTACAACAAAGTATTTTTAAACATAAAAACTTCATAGACATACTGGGGATTTTCCAATATGGTTACATATACCAGGATATTAAATCCCAAATGTAAGCAGTACAGATTTAATATCTAAATATCACTTTCCAAGTATTTTTTTTTGTCTACCCAGTGGTTTCTTCTAATTGATTTAACAGAATTTCAATTTCTATACACACTCCCCCCCCCTTAGTTTTACCATCATTTCAAGTACAGGGTGTAGCCATAAATTAATTTGCTTTCTTGGAAAAGACTGTGGCTCAGAGAAGTCACCATCTGCTCTATATTCCCTGTCTTTAATAAATAACAAGCAGAATCCTATCCTACATGCCATGACTCTAAATTCTTCTGTTAAATCATAGGCGGAAGACATAACAAACAAAAGAGTTAATCATATTCCTTAAAAGTAAAATAGAATGGTTATAATAATTTGATTGAAATGATTCTTTGTTTACCTATTTAATAGTAGAAAACTCAGTAGTAGATATTAATTTGAATTATTTATTTTGAATAATTTGAATTTTTTAATAATTTGAAAAATTTGAATAATTTAAATTATTAATTACATGTGTTAGAATTCTAAAACAAAATAGATACTCCTTTTCTCTAATATTCTTTTGAACTCTATCAAGTGAGTTATTACCTGCTTATAGAGAGGCCCGCAGTACTATTTCAGAAATGGTAGTTTCCAACTGCAGAAATTAAGATATTTCAATAAACCATTATCTGCCTGAATTGCAACAAGGTAGTTCTTCTCTCAGCTATTTATCAGTTTGTCATTCACCTCATTTTTTGCTGTCAACATTTATCAGGCCTAAAGGATTAAACCTAAAAAAAAAAAAAAAAAAACTATCTTCATTTTATGTCTCTGGAGTGCAATTAATTGTGAGTACAACTAAGATTATCTTTATGGATAATGTTCAATAAAATTCACATATGAACTATACTCCAATTATTGTGACATGTTATTTTTATACCCAGACTTTGCTGAATTTATTTATCAGTTTCAGAAGTCTTTTGGTGGAATCTTTGGGGTTTCCTATATATAAGATCATATTGTCAGCAAAAAGCAATAGTTTGACCTTCTCTTTCCCAATTGGGGTAGGGTTGGAGTACACTTTGTTTCTTTCTCTTGCCTGATTACTCTGGCTAGGATTTCCAGGACTATGTTCAATAGAAGTGGTGACAGTGGACATCATTGTCTTGTTCCAGTTCTTAGTGGGAATGCTTTAAACTTTTCCCCACTCAACATGATTCTGTCTTTGGGCTTGTCATATATGACTTCTATATTATAATTTTGGGATATGTTTCTTCTGTGCCAAATTTATTGACAGCTTTTATAATGAAGGGCACTGAATTTTGTCGCATGCTTTCTCTGCATCTATTGAGATGATCATATAATCTTTGTTTTTGCTTCTGTACGTGTGGTAAATCACATTTATTGATTTGCATATGTTGTACCATTCTTGCATCCCTGGGATGAAGCCCACTTGATCATGGCGGATTATATTTTTTTGATTTGCTGTTGAACTCGGTTTGCTAAGATATTATTGAGGATTTTTACATTTATATTCATAAGGGATATTGGTGTGCAGTTTTCTCTTTTTGATGTATCCTTTCCTGGCTTTGGTATCAAGCTAATTGATACTTGCTTCATAGAATGAGTTGGGGAGGATTCTTTCCTTCTTGATGTTATGGAATAATTTCTGCAATATGGGTACCAACTCTTCTTTGTGAGTCTGATAAAATTTGGCTGTGAATCCATCTTGTCCAGGGCTTTTTTTTTTTGTTGGAAGATTTTTTATTGTTGCTTCAATCTCATTGCTTGTTATTCGTCTGTTTGGAATTCTATTTCTTATTGATTGAGTCTTGGGAGGTTGTGTGTTTCTAGGAGTTTGCCCATTTTCTCTGTTTTTGGGTTTATGTGCACAAAGATTTTTATAGTATTCAAGATGATATTTTGTATTTCTTTGGTATTAGTTATAATATTGCCTTTTTCATTTCTGAATGATCTTATTTGGGCCCTTTGTCTTCTGTTCCTGGTTAATCTAGCCAGAGTTCTATCACTTTTGTTTATCTTTTCAAAGAATCAATTTTTTTGTTTTTTTATCTTCTGTATTATTTTCTTGTTTTTTGATTTCATTTGGTTCTGCTCTGACCTTAGTTATTACTTTTCTTCTGCTGGTTTTGGGATTATGACCTAAAGACACATCTCAAGGAACTAGAAAAAGAAGAGTAAGTATTTCTCATGCACAGAACGTTGTTTTTTCTTTGTATGTTACCATCTGCTAAAATAATTCAGTTAAAATTCATTTTGTATTGTTGATTCATGTAGTAAATATGTTTTTAAAAACAAATGAATAAGCAAACAAGCAATTACTGACTACAATGAATGTACCAAACAGTTTGCTTATTCATGATAGGTATAAAATCTTATCATCTGAAGGTCAAAAATGCATTTGGAAGGTACAAATACCAAGAACAAGGCTGGAGCAGTTGAAAATTAAACCACATGCAAAGCCCAGTATGACATTTTAGATGTTAAATGGAATACAGTTCATTTCAGATTGGATGGCTATTGTCAATCCAGATCACTGTTTGATTTGCAATTTATATTGAGATGAAGCAGAAAGAATTTTTCAGTCTCAGCTTCTTGGCTTTTAATACAATGTTTCACAGATGTCTGACCTTTGGTTTTAATGTGATAATGTGGCTTCCCCTGAACAAAGATGTAAAACCTGATTGTCAGAACAGAAGTTGTTTTTCAAAGGAGAATTATCCCAAATTGTGTACAAAAAAAAAAGATACCATGCATATTTTTAAGTATCTAGACAGATCAAATGTAGTTGTTCCCAGGGTATTTCAAGATGGGTAAGTAAATATAAAAAAAAACAGGTTATATTAAAGCAGTAATTATTACTATTTTAAGTTAGTCACTTGAAAAAAATGTTTAATTCTCATTGGGGGGTACACTCATTCTTCATGATTGGTGTCATTTTTCTTGAAGTTTTATTGTATACATCATTGTTGCCACATGGGCTAATCACTCATTTATTTGTTTTGGTCAATGCTATTTCTATTTAGCATCATTTATCTGCATATTAAATTCTTACTAGTAACTGTTTTCACATGTTTATTGGCATCTTCTAACTCTCCATTACAGGTTACATGCTCAGTTTCATTGATATCTTTCCTAGCCTTTTCCTCATAGATTTCAAAGTAGATGACAAAAGGAAGATGGATAAAGCCAATTTCTATTATTTTGACAGCTTTTTCTCAGTTTAGAACTTACTGACATCTTCATAAATGAATGAGAAGTTTTTGGAGTATCTTTAAAATCTTAAGTAACTTTTTATTGTTGATAATGATATATTTGAACACTTGTGGTATTACTTTTTGAGTGTGGTTCAATTGTTCTTTCGTCTACATAATTACTTTTTAAAAGGTTCTGTTGGTAGATAGGAGTTGCAAGTCTTTACACTAGTTCTATTGCTGTTTATATTCATTTGCTATAAATGGAAGTTCTGCCATTGATATTTGTGTTCTCTGCTACTGTTTTATAGGTAGTTTTCTCTAACTCCATGGTTGATTATTCTTTTATTCTCTTTTTTATCTGTTCATATGTGTTTTGTCTTGGAAATAGAGGCTACTTCTTTTTCTTTTTACCCAGTAGCTATTATAAAATTTGAAAGCCAACCATCAACAAAAGGTGAGCAGGTGATACAGTTTTTCATTTTCCCTCCTCCTTCCCTGGAGGAGATGCCTCCAACTGACTCCTCCTAGAAGTCGGTACCTGCCGGTTCTCTAAGGCACTTGACCCAGCTGCCATTTCCCCACATCTCTTGACCTTGAATTGACTGCCGCCTGTGTGCCCACCTGTCTTCTCTATTTCTCAGTAGCTTCAGGCTTTTTCCTCCTGTCTGACATCTTAATTGTAGACTTCCCTTCTCTTGTACTTCGTAAATCATTTTGATCCACAAGATGTCCCAACACTTCTGCTTACATAAAATTCAATCTTTGTTTATGCTGACTTGTATGTTGTTCCCTTCCAGTATAACTCTTAATAACTCTCTATCACTTTAGAACCCAAATAATATTTTATTTGCTTATCACAGATTCTTTTGACTAGCTTTTGTCCAGAATTTACTTAAATATACAAATGAAAAATGCTCTTCCTTTTCAATAACTTCCTCCTTTGTATTCATCACCCAAACTCAAGTTTCCATATTTTCATTTAAGCATTTCATATCCTTAATGTTCTGTACTAAATTATTATCATTTTTCTCTCACTGATTGATGACACATCACCGTTTCTCATCAGCATTCATCCATCCTGTAACACTTCATCTCCATAGCTCGAGTTGGTTCACTTAATAACTAGATTCTCAGTGTAGTTTACATTCCAATTATTTCATCTCCATTTCCTTAATGTTGTGTATGTTTCACATTATTTCTCTCTGATCTTATTTCATTTTTTGCATGTATGACAGATTTCCTTACCACAGTTTTCTTCTTCTTAGATATATTTTACACTTTTATTCTTCTCTAAGGTTTTTTTTTTTCAAATTTTGTATCAATTCTGTCTTTTTATAAGAAATCCTAACCATTTGTGGTTTTTTAAGAACCTACATTTTTTATGCAGATGGAAATCATCATTATATACCTCCAAAGTACCATATAAGCATTTTTCCTCTAAATCCAACACACTATATAGAGCTATGTCATATGTGGGAGATAAAGATGCAAATAATTTAGACACTGCCCTCAGGGAGCTCATGATACACTGGGATTGCAGGATATTTCACTATATTTTGATGAGTGTTAAGATAGAGGTATGCACAGAATGCTGTGGGAATGTAGAAAAGAAGCATTTTATCCAGTCAATCGGGGGGAAAAACACCTGGTTAATTACTTAAGTTCCTTGAAGACAGAGTCTGTAAGCTCCTTGTTCACTGTTCTCTCCCCTGTCCCAGAACTTCTCTGTGCACATTGAGGGTATCTAAGATAGATTTCGTGAGTGAATGAATAATAAAATGTCATATATGTGAATTTCTGGACTGTGCTTAATATTACCAAATCACTGATAGGAAAGTAACAGGGAGTTTGGCATGATAGGTTTGTAGATGCAGGTATTTCATCCTAATAAGTTCAAAACTCATAAGTAATCACAAGCCACTAAATGATCTGACATAGGAAAATGACATGATCAGACATATTTTTTACATAAATAATTCTGACCTGCAATGTGAAAAATGTATTTGGTTTGTAGAAAAAGAGTGAGAAGGAGGATATGGGGAATACCCATAGGCAGCACGAATGGAGAAGACATATGGTGATCAAGTGGACTGGACTCAGTGGAAGCAAGTATCTGCCTCATCCTGAATGACACAATAAACTACTAGGGAGGAAAAAAAAAAAACTTCTGAATTTGTTGTTTAAATAAATGACTTTTTATGAATCAAAGAGCATTTGGCATATTCTCTAGGGGATATGCCAGATGGAGATTCTGTTTCTTCACCCCTGTACCAGACAGCCTGACTCTTCATATTTCCTTTTCATACCATGCAGTTACAAGATATGGTAATTGTAGTCAAGGTTAGGGCTGCATCTAACTGTGATATTTTTCCCTACTTACAAGTTGAGTAAAAGCTGAGATTTCACTTTCTTCTCTTTTTTGTCAGATGTAAATATCTCCAAATGCCCACCCATTGCCCAAGGCATCTTTTCTCCAAGTCCTTTCCCATTTCTCTCCAGCCATTTGATCTCACCCAACATCAGCAGCAGATTTCTATGAAGACTTTTCATTATACTCATGTCCATTAATAGAATCCTGCTAATCAATGTCAACTACTAATTTAAAATGAGATAAGTACATTCATAATTATCTACTCTAACTTAAATTTGTTTCAGATAATTTTTCTATGAATAATTATTGATAGCTATCAATTAAATGTTAATTGCCCTCCATTTTTTCTATATTTTTTATTGCTTAAATTTGGAAGGGGGTTAGAATATTATAGTATCTACTTACAGCTCTAATATGGTAAACTCTGTGTTACCGCTACTGAATGTAAGTGTAATTCTCCTCTTGCCATACAGACTCTGAGAAAACTAGTTTGTTTCTTCTTTAAAACTACAGCAAAAGGAGTGGAGTATTCATCAAAAGGAAATACCCAAATAAATATGTCATTTGTTATTAACAAACTGATGTTTGAACAATTCAGACTGTAAGAATTTACTATTAACATAACAAGAAATCTCTTTGACTGAATTTATAGGAGAAAGAAAAGTCAGTTTTACCAGTCAAAATATATTTGGATGAGAGGTCATTTCTCACTCTCTTTCCCAAGAAGGGGAAATAAAAATTTTCACAATTATTAACTGTTTAAAAATAAAAGGACATTCTTGAGATTTGCTTCTGGGAGGATGGTGACAGAATTTCAAATACTTGGAAATATAAATGTTTGCCTTTCTCAGATTTCTGTTTCCAGTGTGTTTCTTTTCAGCAAGTGAAAACAAACAAGCTTACTCTGGTAGAAAATACATGTGTTTTCTAATCAAACAGAGAGAGAAAATTGAAAGTGCTAATGAATGCCACCCATGAATGGTTATTATGATGCTATGCTATACCTACCTGAGAGAAAAAACACAAGGTATTAATAATCAGAAGAGGGAGAGAAGACAATGAATGTAAAATAGATTTCAGATTGAGATGCCACCCAGATGGTTCTAAACATGCCACAAGTGTTAGGACAGAAGAATAAATATACAAAGAAGAGGCAATTGCCTCTATATATGATATCATTATATTTACTTTACTCTGAGCAGTTTTCTTTTACCAATGTTGTCTTATTGTCCTGACTAAGCAACTCTCCTTCCCCCTTTCACCTTTAAAGGACTGTATGTTTAGACATAAGATGACATAGTCACCCTAATTATATATAATAATGTAAAAAAATAACCTGATAACTCTGGTTACACTGATAACTCTGATTTTAACCCTAAAATTTGATAGCTAGCATGAAAGATAATTATTTTGTGAACTAGAATAAAATCTTAAGCTCCCTAGCTGACTGAGTGGACCCCCTCTTAGCCAAGGGGACCCAAGAAATACCCTAAAGCTGAGTTGCTGGCCATGAAAAGGGAGTTTAGACATGCCTTACCATGCCCCTTCCCTTCTTGGAGATAATAGGACTAGGACTATACAGTGCAAAGCTTTAACCACACCTGCAGGTCCTCAAATTATTTAACAAATTACTTGAGTCTGGGTATACGTCCAGTGGCTTGTCTCTGATTAACAGACTTCCTTAACTTAAAACATTCCAAGCCTTTAGACAAAGCTTCATTTCTTTAACCAATTACAAATCAAAGACTCTTTAAACCCATCTGTAACCTGTAATTCTCCTCTTTGAGATGTCCTGCCTTTTCAGGCCAAACTAATGTATGCCTTCCAAGTATTGATTTATGAGTTTATGTGTAATTCCTGTCTCCCTGAAATGTATAAAACCAAACTGTAACACAGCTATGGTGAGACCACTTGCTCAAGGCTTCTTGGGCATGGCTCTGGGCTATAGCACTCATACTCAGCTCAGAATAAACCTCTTTAAATTATTTTACAGAGTTTGGGTTCTTTTCTGTTGACAATTTCAACAAAGATTGAAAGAGTTAAAATATGCTGTTCTGGCATATTCAAACAAAGACACTTGAAAAATAACAGGTACAAGAAGACCACTTTGACCTTTATGCTGTTTCTTGAAAGAAGATGAAATTTCCCTGTGAAAGATGTCCTTCCTGTACCTGAAAGATGTAGCATCTTATCCTCAAAGATGAGAAGTTGAAACCAAGAGAATTTTATACAGACTTTGTTAGAATAACTCTCATCTTTTAAGCCTCTCACATAATTTAGTCACATTTTCACAGTTTTACTATTCTTTGTCCAATTCAATATATAAGTAACTGACTCTAACTGCTTTTTCTGGTATTCATTTCCTTATGAGGGCTCCCATGTTATGTAAAACTTGTCTTATGTCGGTGTAATTCTTGGCCCAACAGGTACCCTAAGAGGATGGAAGTGGAGATTTTCCTCCCCACAGGCTCTTTTTAACTTCTGATTCAAACATGCTCTAGCTTTGAATACACAAAATTGTGGAAGTCAGAATTACTCTTTCCATCTCATTATGAAAGTCTTTTTCAGTATTACTCCCAAATCAGGAAGTATTGGAAAGAACATACTGGAAAACAGCGTACGTCTATAATTTTCAAGATACAGAAAGAAAGATAACGAAAATGCATTTCAAAGATCTTTTCCCTGGTCAACTCAAAGTAGAAAAATTGTGAGTTTTTTTCTATAGCACTTAAAAAAATACGTGTTTTGCTAAAACTGGGAGTTCAGTAGGCCTTTTCAGTCAGCCCTTTTCTCTCTTAAAATTTTCTCCAGTTATAATTAATACTTTCTTTAAAGTGTTGCAACCTCCTGACCAGAAGAAATGGCTTTCACTTCACAGTTCACACTCTCAGGGTTCGGACCTCTGACTTGAGTTACAACCCTTTCAGAAAGAATCAAAAAAGAACTTGCTAGTCAAAATTTTGTTTTTTTCCATACCTTCATTTAATTCTTAATACACCAAAAACAAATTCCTTTTCTTTCCTGAATTTCTGATTCTACTTCTGCAGTAGACTGACTGACATCCTAGTATTAAAGTATTAAAAATTTTAAAAAATATAATACCTTCTATTGCTTTTAATGATATTTTTCTTGATCTTCTAGATTTTTCAGTCTTTATTCCAGAAAATGTTAGATACACAAACCTCAAACTTGATCATATTAATATATATATTTTAAGACATTGCTTGTTCCTAAATCCCAATATCTACAAGTACTCCCTCTACTTCAATGCCCAATAAATACAAATCCATATTAGTTACCAGTGTCCTGCATACACACCCAGTATGATATTGATGCATGATCTGGTGCTAAAGAAACTCTTAGTCTTTTCCAATTAGATTGATTCACTTCATCTGTTGTCAAATCTATCTGGAAATACATATGCAGCCTTAAAAATATTTATGTTAAGGAGATTTCTGTAAATAATTTGGCAATTGTGTTTTCCATGTTTGCTTGTTAATTTTCATGGGCTTGGTAAGTGCAGCTAATGGCTTTTTTTAATCCATGCTTTAATATAAAATTTTATAGCTAACATTAATGAATCAGTATACAATTTAAATATTATAAAAGCCATGAACAACCATAAGCTTAACCACACAATTAATGTGATTTAAAAATATAGGCTGGGCACGGTGGCTCACGTCTGTAATCCTAGCTCTCTGGGAGACCAAGGCAGGAGGATCGCTCAACATCAGGAGTTCGAAACCAGCCTGAGCAAGAGCGAGACCCCGTCTTTACTAAAAATAGAAAGAAATTAGTGGGACAACTAAAAATATATATAGAAAAAAATTAGCCGGGCATGGTGGCGCATGCCTGTAGTCCCAGCTACTTGGGAGACTGAGACAGAAGGATTGCTTGAGCCCAGGAGTTTGAGGTTGCTGTGAGCTAGGCTGACGCCACAGCACTCTAGCCCGGGAAACAGAGTGAGACTCTGTCTGAAAAAAAAAAAAAAAAAAATATATATATATATATATATATATATATATATACATATATATATATTTCTGTGAATGTGTGTGTGTATGCATGTATATGCCTGTAGGAAGTAGAGAAAGTCAATGCTGGCTAAATAAACCGGAAACAAATATTTGGAAAGAAGTAATGAGAAAGATATGTATTCATCCTACTACTCTTATAAAAATATTTCTGTCATAGTTCCTTAATTTTGTGTACTCCGTTTCAAATAGCAAATAATATTCATTGATTGAGGCTATTTGTGAATATGAGCATTATACTGTATGTCTGATGGAGGGAGTAGGGTAATAAAATCCAAGATCAGGAAAGAGGCATATATGTAAAGTCTGAATAGTAAAACCTCAGTTTTTTCTTTGGGGAAAATACTTCTAGCATGCACACACATAGATTTACAAATCATCACAAAAGAAACATTAATGTAGCCATTTCAGAAATTGTGATGTGTTACTCATCCTAGTTTTTATTTTCTAAGTCTTTCCATGCCAATTCTAAACAAAGAACATATGTTGTCAGGATATATTATTTGTAGAGATGAGCAGAACTAGTAAGGAATCAGATACAACTTACACAGTTGAATAAAATCTTTATGATCCGAGTGATAGCAGTGCTACAAAAAATTAATATGCTTTGAGCTTCAGTGAATTAAAGGATAAATATATCAAGTTAAACTCCAAGTAGAAAATTTCATAGCAGAGAAAAATTCTTGAGCAACCAAAATTGCTATTAAATTAATGGAAATTTTATTAAAATTTTAAACTGGGTTTGTCCTCTTGGGTAAAAAAATTAGAATTTCCTTTTTAATTTTAACTCCATATTGAAGACACATCTATACAGGAATACTATATCTGAACCTTTCTCTTTTTCCAAATGTGCCAGTCTTCATCCACCTCAGGATCTTCGCACATACTAATGTTTATCTGGAACACTTCCTGACTGTTAAATGGCTGCCTCCGTTTCATTATTTAGCTCAAATAGCACCTTCTGAGGTAGGCCTGTCCTGATTACTCTATACCAGTTGAAACTGCCCCTCAGACCCCTGGATTACACCTATATTGTCTGAAATAACTGTAATGGCCTCCCTTGAGGCAATTGCCACACAAGACAATGCTGATTCTCTTCAGGACCCACCCCTATCACCCTTTTTTCCTTCTAGACCTATGACTTAGGCTTATGTCACAACAATCCCCTAAAGGTGAGGTATAAATTGTAACCCATGAGGAGGTATGTTACAGTCAAAAGGAACTTAAGTTTTCTGATTTATATTTATAGAAATTGAGGAACGTGTGGGAGTGGATAGTAAAGTACAGGATAATGGTGGAAGGAACATAAAGTTAGGTTAGGCTGAATTTACTGATAAAAGCTCCCTGAGCAGAGATCCTACATTTAATGTTACAGCTTGTGAGGATAGAGAGCTGTAACAGTTTGTTTGGTTGGCTGAAATAGACCAAAAACTGTCCCCTTTGAGCAAATTGAAAATGCTGGACCTGCCTTGGCTTAATGTAGAGGAAGATTGGCATGTTAGAATGGATTTGTCATTTAAGATATACTCATCTACACTGGAAGAGGCTAGAGGGCCTTTCACCATGACTGTGAGAAATAAATTTGTGAGGGGAAACCCAGAATCCTTGAAGAGTTCTGTGATTATTCTTCTTTGTAGGTCATGCCTTTATAATGGAATTGTTTACTGATTTGGGAAACCTAAATGCAATGGGAATGATTGGATCCTGGGTGCTGCAGTAGCCAAGTTGCGGCACTCAACTGCAAAGGCAAGGTGGGTGTGGACAGCAGAGTCAAAGTAGCAATTAGAATGATCTGACTTTTGCAGACCCATGGTGTTTAGCTAGTTGATTATGATGTTCCTGGAAGTGAAATAGAAAATGTACTAAATTCTTACTTGATCTGTATAGGCAAAAAAATGCTAAATCAAATGAACAAAGATCTAACCTGAGTCATAAAAAGAGCGAGTCACAGCCCATCAGTCAATTCCCAGACTTGAGCCAGTTTACAAACCCAAAACCCCTTGACTAAAAGGGAAGCTCATCCCTTAGAAAAAACCCAGGTACACTGCCAAAAATGTATACTGTTAATCTTTCTCTCAGTCTTCCCCAACAGAACTACACACACAAACATATTCATAACAAAATGAGAAAATACTTATGACAATGAAAGTTTTTGTTTCCATAACTGGTCATGTGGTCATAACACAATGTTTTGCAGATTCAATCAGTATTTAATAAATTCATCTACTCTCATAAATCATATTATCATAAATCAACCTCTACTTAATCTCAATGCTTCTAAAGCAGTCAAAAAGTTTGCCAACATGAAAAAGCAAGAGATAAGACATTAATGACTTTTTGTCATCCAAAATATGACTCGTCTCTTATGCAACTCCTTTGTTAGTATTCTTACCATTGGGCCTTCCAGCCTTTGTGTGTGTTACTTCACAGCTTGTGGTTAGGGAAAGTGAGAGGTTGGAAGGAAGAAGCAGTTACAAGGTTAGGAAAATAGATGAGTTTCCCTTAGAACCTTTGTCTTCTAGATTTTCTTTATTTTACATAAACCAAGTTGGCAGGCCTGCTCTGTAATTTAATGAATGTATCTTTCAGAGAGCCCTTTGAAGGCCTATTTAATCTAAGATTTTTTCCCCTTGTTTTAATATCATTAAATTTGATCTCTATTTGATAATAATGAGGAAAATAGAGAAAGACACTCAATATGATATATCAGATGCATAAATGCTTGGGATAGTCATAAGCCTTTTCTCCTATAAATAGCTTCCCAATCAGAAATACCTGCTCTACAGAGCTTTCCTAAGTTTTCTAACTTGCTCCTTTTCTTTCTTAAGAATCATAAATCTATTTAGAAAGAATATCATCAAAGAAAAAGAGTGATTCAGGAAACTTATTACAGCTTTGGGATTTGTATCACAATTCCCCAGAGAATTTATATTCCCAAGGAAGATATATGATTTCTCAACCTAAAAACCACAATTACTATGTCATGGTCATCCAAATACAATGTCCATCAGGACTGTAAACAAGTTTCCAGTAACTTTTTTCTTCTTTCTACTTTTGAAATAATCACTAGGACCTTAGGAGGAGTGCACAATACTCATATTACCTATTTTTAATAAAACGTCTGTGTGTATCTAATTGCCATTTGCTAGATATTGTCCAAACTCACTTTTGATATTGAGTGTTTTTATCTTCACTGACTTAAGAAAGAAAGAAAGAAAGAAAGAAAGAAAGAAAGAAAGAAAGAAAGAAAGAAAGAAAGAAAGAAGAAAGAAAAGTATTTGCTTGTTCCTATTATATTGCAACCGTTAGAGCAAACAGAAGGCCTTTTTGTTTCACCAATGACTGGGTAGAACTGAGGCTAATAGGAGGGTATATTGGTTTAAAGAAAATAAATAACTAAACAAAGCCACCTGGCTAATGTCAACACCAACACTAGAAACCAATTACCTTTACTCAGGATTAGTAGCTACAAAATGTGTTTTCTCTGAAGCAGCTCTTTACTAGGAAATATGAAAATTCACCTTTGTTGTCCTTCAGCCAAAATAAATAAAATCAACCACCTTCTGTAATTTTAACATTGTTATAAAAGATGCTACATGAACTCAAGTGGAACTCTGAGTGCCTTGAGAGCCGAATGAAATGCATCCCACCATCATTGCTGTTGCATCAGGGTATTGAAAAGAGTGACAGAAGGAAGAGGCGGGAGAGGCAAAAGTTCAGCAGTGTGAGGGACTCAGACACAATGGGAGGGAGAAAGAAATAAATGCTTGTAATGTCATTGAATGAACAGAAAACGAGGGCATATGAGAGGCCTGCTAAAGCTATGGTACTTCTGGAGCCAATTTGTAAGAAATACAACTTAGAATATGTGATATACAATGCAATGTCTAACCCTTTTTCCTTTTCTGCCTCAAACTTATCAAAACCTTTGACCATTTTTTCTTGTGAACATGAATCATTCCCACAATATTTGGTTGAACTATACATATTTCTCAAAGCAGTAATACAATGCTCCAATATACTTTAAACATCATGTACGTACATGGTTTGCTTATTATATTCAAGTCATTTTTAAGGGACTTATACAAAGACTGTCTTAGTGTCTATTTATAATGTATTTCCAAGGCTGAAAACAAAATTCTGTTAATACATGTGTAAATAGTCAGAAAAAGCCATGCATTATGTTTTGCAGGGTCTTCTGTTTCTAGAGATGGTTGTTGCATGAGGGCCTCTGCATTCATGAAGGAAAATTTGTAGATTTTAACTAGCTCTGTGTTATTATGTTCATGTTTTGTGAAAGAAAAACATGTTTCCATACTAAAATAAAGTATAACCCTAATCCAACCTTTAAAATTAGCATTTGGAACAGAGACAGAAACTTCTGTTGATTTCTGAGTGTTTTTGTTGTTTTTCAGTTTTAATTTCTTTTTTTTAAAGCTTTATTTAAGTATAATTGATATAAAAATTATACACATCTAATGTATACATTTTGATGAATTTGGACATATGCATACACTGGTAACCATCACCTCAACCAAGATACTCAACATATCCATCATCCCCCAGATTTTCTTTGTGTTCTTTTGTGGTAGTGGTAATTTTTTTTTTAAGAATTCAGGATGGGATGAGCATTTTGGAGGGGGAGGGCATAACTCTAACCCTTCTTAGGGAGAGGCAAAGAAATACAATGTAACCAAAATGTTAAAAAAAAATAACACTTTTTAGCAGGTGGCGGACAGGCGGGAGTGGGGAGGAGGAAAGGGGTGTATGCTTCCATAATGTGTGTGACGCACACCACCAGGGGATTGGACATATCAGGGGGAGGGAGGGGGAAGGGGCAATATTTGTAACCCTAACAATATTTGTACCTCCGTAATATGATTAAATAAAAGAAAAAAAAAGAATTCAACCTTTGAGTCTGGTACTAAGGACCTTACAACACCAATGAGAAGGTAAATGAATCAAGTCAATATGGAGGGTTAGATCTCAGTGAGATAAATGAAGTTATGGCCAACTCTCCAAGGAGCTTACAAACTAACTGTAGGTCTCCAATTTGGTTATCCCCACTCATCCACTCGTTCATTCTCAAGAGGAGATATTTGTCATTAAATGTACTAAAGTGCTGACACTTGAGCACCCAGATGATATTTTCTGTACTTTGTTCCATTACCAAGATGGGCATAGAGATTTTTCCTCCTAGTGTTTTGGTTGGTGTTTTAATTTATAAAGCTAGAGTCAATTTCTTGACTTCTTTAGTCACACATTCAGATATACAACCTAAGGTCTGTTGGATTAAACTGCTAGATTTGGTGTCTAGCTAATGTTCTCTCAGAACCAGACAAATAAAACAGATTGGTTTGTTGAAATTATTTCAAAAGATAAACAGTCATAGAATGGAAATAAACTACAGAAAGTAGAAAACTCAAGTAACTAAATCTCCTAGGAAACATTTACAGCAGATGGTAAAGTATACAGTCTCATTGTTATAAATAAATTTCAAAGATCCTCAGAGCAACTTTACAAAGTTTTACTACAATAACAAATGGCAGCCAACCTCTGTTGTGAACACTAAGTACTCTACCACCCTTTGCACCTCCTTAAATTAAGCCCATTTCTGCTTACACAGAAAATTCGTCTGTGGAAAATCACTGCTTAGAATATGCAGGCACATTAATCTGGAAGCCACAAGAGAAGCTTGCTTCGAAAAACTTCATAATACTTTCCTTGTGAGCTATTCTTTTTATGTTTTTCAAATTATAATATTACCAAGTTATTATAATGTATTTTATTCACATCCAGAGGAAAGTGAGACTCTAGTTGTTGCTGGAAACCATACATTGTCTAAATATGTGTTTGTATTCTCCCACAATGACTTTGGAATTGGAATCATACAGATGAATGAGATCCCTGCTGTCAGACCACTGGTATCAAAACCCAACCATTTACTCAATGACCATGTAAATATAGATACATTACTCAAATCCTCTAACGCTTAGCTCATTCATCTGTTAAATAGATCCACAGTTACTATATTAACTATTTGAAAGGATTAATTAATATCACAACTAAGAACAGTTCTTGACTCATAGTAATCACTATTAAGGCAATATTTATCAATGCGGGATTTTAAGCAGGTAGTACTAATTCATGCTATATGTTCAACACTTAAACACCAGGATTATAATTTCATGAAGTAAACCTTGCACTCAAATAAATTGAAATTTTAATCCTGTAATTATTTTCTGCAGTATTGGGTCATAGCATCAACAGAGAACATATTCCTAACTTAGAGATATATTTATTTGTGCAAATAATAGTAAGATCTTTCACTCAGTCCTAGTTTAAAATTCATGGTGCACAACTGAGCAGCTGTGTATTCATGGATTTTGCTTAATCTCTCTGTACCTCAGTTTCCTCATTTGAGCTTCTGTTTCTTTTTTTCTTTTCTTTTCTTTCTTTCTTTCTTTTTTTTTTTTTTTTTTGGAGAGTTTGCTCTGTTGCCTGGGCTAGAGTGCTGTGGCATCAGCCTAGCTCACAGCAACCTCAAGCTCATGGGTTTAAGCAATCCTTCTGCCTCAGCCTCCCAAGTAGCTGGGCTATAGGCATGCGGCACCATGCCCAGCTAATTTTTTCATATATTTTTAGTTGTCCTGCTAATTTCTTTCTATTTTTAGTAGAGACGGGGTCTCGCTCTTGCTGGGGCTGGTCTTGACTGCCTGACCTTGAGCAAGCTTCCCACCTCAGCCTCCCAGTGTGCTAAGATTACAGGTGTGAGCCACCACGCCCAACCCAGCTTCTGTTTCTTTATGTGTCAAATATAAAAGTATTTACCTCAGAGCTGTGATGTGAGTTTTCTGTGAGAGAATCCACAAAAAATGCTTAGCAAGCTTCTTGACCCTCATCACACATAATAGATACTCAAGAAAATTTTAGATATCTGTACATGATTAATATGATTAAATCCTCAAACTGACTATAATCTCTGAAAATGCACATCCCTATGTCTTTGTACCTCTCATTGCACTTGGCACAGTGTCATGAATATATTTATTATTTGTCTGTATTTCTGCCATAAAATTCTGCCACTCCAACTAACATAGCTTTGTGTTGGGAAATAATTGAGTGCTTGCTTTTATGTTTTTCTGAATTTATATAGAGCTAAGTTGACACTTCCTTGCCCTTCAGATGCTAGCGCTCACTGGGTGCTTTCTAGTTCTCAGAGGTCTCTATGTGACTCTGTCCTTTACACTTGTCCTGCAACATCATGTCCATACCTGGGAAAAGCAAACATCATTTTTAACAATCTCCAAACATGTCTGTAATTCACTGTATGAATGTTCTCATTCTATCAAGACTTCGACCTCACTAATTCAATGGGGCAATATAGAATAATAACCTATTTTATATGGAAGCAATAGCAAGTTTTATTTGTATACTCTTCCAAGTCAATCTTTCTAAAGGACAAAGCTTGAATCTATAACAAATAAAACTATAATTGTAGAATTTCAAATATGTGACCAATAGATTATCAATTCATTTCCACAGATAAATATAAATAAATAACTTGGAGGTATAGAAAAGGTAACTGTTGAATATATTTTTATTTATATCAATTTTACCCTGGGTATTGAAATTAGTATTTTTAATATCAATAATTAGGAAATGTAAGGCCACTATAAGATAATTTTCCTATTTTTATTTTCCTCAATAGTTTTAACTCACTTAAGTAATTTGGTAGCATGCACTATGATATTTCCCCATATATCAAACATTTAAAAAATATTGTTGGAACAAAAGCAAAGATATATTTTACTAATACCACAGAAATATAGCCTGCTGTTATTTATTGACATTAAGTAAATTAGTTGGCTTCTGGGCAATTGATCTAATTTTCTTCCCTTTGATTCGGTGGTATTTTTTGAATTATTATAGTTTATTATTGTTTATTTGTTTTGCTTATTAGTTTGCAAGGTAAATTTGAGATATATGGTGGTATAATGTTTAAAATTCAGGTTACAGAGACAGGCAGACAGAGGTTCAAATCCAGAATTAAATTACTTTGACTCTATGCACCTGTTTTCTCCCTTGTAAAACTAGAATAAAGTGGGTAGCCACTTTATATGATTGTCATAAGAATATTAATAAGATAATGCTGTCACACTGTTGCACAGAACCTAAAACTTGCCTGTGCCAATAAATATTAGCTGTCATTATTGTGAGTTGTTCCTTCTAATACCTAAGCTATTTCCTCGCAGTCAGGTAAATCATCGTTTTCTTCTAGGAAAAAATTTTTTAAATGTTTGAAACTTAGGAATTATTTTTTTTAAATTTAGTTTTCAGACCCAGTCTAGTATAGCTGAGGAGCAGAGGTGGTAGCTGATTGATGATACATGTGGAGACCATTAATGATCTACATATGTAAGAATGTGGAACCTAATAGGATATAGCACAGTTTATGAAATATAAGTCAAAATTACATTTATTATACATTAAAGTAAAATTCAGCATTATTTTTTTTCAAAGAAGAGATTATACCCCTAACCCTGCCTATTTAACTCTGGAAAGTTTTACAAATTTAGCATACCATTACCTTAGCATGAATTCCTTTTTCCAAGTTATCGTGTTAACATTACCTTTGGTATGATGAGCAGAAAAGGAAGAATGGATTGATTAGTTCTGAAATATGGAAGAGTATCTAAGAAGAGGAGTGTTCTTAAGAAGTAGGTTATAGAGTGACATCTAAGAGACAGAAGAGCAGGAGAGAATGAAGCCAGAGGAGCACTGAACATTGCATGCACACACAGCAGCCTAAAATAGTGGTTAGGTCCAGGCGTAGTGGCTTATGCTTGTAATTCTGTTCTCTGGGAGGCTGAGGCGGTAGGATCACTTGAGATCAGGAGTTCAAGACCAGCCTGATTAAGAAAGAGTGAGATCCCTGTCTCTACTAAAAATAGAAAAAAATTAGCCGGGCATGGTGGCACATGCCTGTAGTCCCAGCTATTCAGGAGGCTGAGGCAAGGAGGATCACTTGTGCTAGTCAGTTTGAGGTTGCTGTGAGCTAAGGTGATGCCCTTGCACTCTAGCCAGGGTGACAGCATGAGACTCTTTCTCAAAAAATATAAATAAATGAATAAATAAATAAATAGTGGCATGTAGATTCTAGTTCAAGATGATAAAGTTGAATTCTGACTCCTCCACAAGCAATATGACCTTGGGTAAGATATTAAATTTGTCTGTGTCTTAGTTTCTGAAAAATAGGGATAATGATCATATCTACATCATAAAAGTATTATATTTAAACTAATTAATACATGTAAAGACTAGTGCTAGGCATTTAGTTTCATAATAGAGAATTTCATTAAAATATTAGCTACATTTGTTAGCTAGCACTTACAATTTTGTCTTAAGCTGACTCCATGTCTAGGATTAGACTTTTTAAGAAATTCTTTACCATCAGAAGCAGGTCTGGAAGTAAGCTTAAAGAAATATAAATTGTGCAGCACATATTTACACAGAATCCATTTGAAAGCCCCTACTGAATCCAGGTAGATGGCACATGTCCCCTTTGTACATGTGATTCTATTACCCAAAGGCCATTATACTGTTTTCTTTTCAAAGGTTCCAAGGTAAATTCTTTTATACCTATGATCACACAAGTCATGTCCAGTTACTTTACAGGTATATTTATAGGTATATGTTTAAATGTGAAACTGAGGATATTTCACTTAAAAACTAAAGTGTTTATAATGCCAACAGGTTATAGAGGAAAAATCAGTGACTTTGTAAACAGGCAAATCTTGTCTGCATTCAGGATACACCACTTAACTGATTGTGTGATGTGGGCAATTTATTTCCTTTCTGAGCCTTTTTTTGTCTGCAATATAGGATAATAATTTGTACCTTGAAGTATTATCATGAGGTTAAATATAAATTACTTTCTGGTTCATAATGTTGGTACCTAGTACTCAATGCATGATAGTTAATATTATGAATATGATTTTAAGAGTAAGCCATAGAAAAAAATAATGTAATACAGATTCTTAGAATCCATCAAAACAGGTTGTAAAAATGACTTAAAGAAACATCCACCATGGCAGTGACTAACATTTTAAAAAGCTTTATTTTTCCGTTGAGAACCATAGCCCAACACAGTGTCTGGGCTTCTGTGTTCCTCTTGTCAGGAAGGATAATATCTGTGATGCATTGACTAACTCTAATGAAAATTTTTATTCTTAAGACACAAAATATTTCCCAACACAATACATGAGGTCTTTGTGCTGATGTAGGCAGCGGAGATGAATTTCTGGAAAAGAAACAGCTCATTCCTGCAGACATCAAGACACCACAGTAAAAATGAAAATAAAAATACATAGCAGATTTTTTTTTTTAAATGCCTGAACTGAAAAGGATACCTAACTATCAGGGAACTTCCAACTTGTAAATTACTTTACATGTTTTTTAAAACAGTACATTTTCATGAACACATTTATATCTTTGACTCAAATTGTACAAAAGTAATTCATATAACCAAAACATTGGTACCCCCATAATATTCTGAAATATAAATAAATGAATATCAGATCAATAAAAATAAACAGTGCATTTGTTTATAACAACAGATTCATGCAGTTTACCTGATGCTCCCCAGTGTTTGCTTTTTGGGGCTAAGGGCCCTCCTCAGAGATATAGGCAAGAAAAGTATTTCCTTTTCTGCACCAGTAAGAGAAAAACAAACTGATAACTTCTCACATAAACCTTGCACGGCTTCCCTCAGTGGGCTTAGCGATCAGCAAATCATGTCAAATAAGCTTTTTTGTTATTTTTGACATGATACTATTCCTAACTGGCAGTACTCAAGGACTCCTAGGGTCTCAGCTTTAACATAAATTCGATATATTCCCTTTTATTAAAAGAGCCAAGCTGTTTATTCTCAGTAGTCATTAGGAAGGGTTGAAAAAAATATGTGACATAAATATTTAAGAAATGAGGAAAAAAGTTTACTGTAAAGTTAGTTTATTAAAAATGGGAACATCATTGTTTTGGTTATGTTTTAAAAGTTAGTAGTTTCAAAATGTGCACATGAAAAATCTAACTAGGAATACATTTTATTTATTTTTAGCCAAAGACCAAGTTTCTTCTAAATTACTAGGAGGATTTCACAATAGAGTATGTATTTATTTTAATCTGTCACTAAAAGCCTGAGTGTGGATGTGACTATGTCACCATTGTCACACTCCTGGATCACCTAATTATAAGCTGACAGATGGTCTATCTGCAGGGCTCTGGGATGAAAAACTTGCTCACTACAGAGGCAGTCCTTTTTGTTTTTAGATAGTTCTAAATATTTGAATATACTTGCTAATTTTGAGTCAAAATATGCCTTGGTGTAACAGTTATACTCTCCACATTTACATTTGAGATGAACCAAGATTAAACCAAGCTATCGCTTCATATAACAAACTCTCAAAAATTTGATCTAGCTAAAGTGTTAAATTATCTTACCTTACCATTTCCCCCATTCTTTAGGGTAAGCACACCCTTAGCTTTTTAAGCTGCACTTGACTTTATCATTCAGGTATCTTGTATTTGGATATACTCTGATTTATTTCCTTCTTTTTTTATTTCAGCATGTCTACTGTAGTTTCTTTCAATAAAAATATGCATGGAAACTGGACTTCTAGGATGTTCTAACTAGAGTAAAGTAAGACCCTCACTAACCTTTCTTGGACACTAGACTTATAAAAGAAAATCATCATTTTACTTGTACACCAACTACTCTGCTAAGTTGGTTTTAGTCAGGAATAATAAACCTTTACTGTAAAAGGCAAGAGGCTAATATTTTAGGTTTTGTGGGTCATATAGTATCTAAATAACTATCCAATTCTGTTGGAGTGAGAAGGCACCTATAGACAAGACACAAATGAATGGGTGTGTCCATGCCCCAATAATACTTATTTACAAAATTAGTCTATGGGCTGCATATGGTTTGCAGACCATAATTTGCTGACCCTTGGTTTAAGGCCTAGCTAGCTAAAGTCTGCTTATTGTAGTAATATCTTTCTTTAAAAACATATCTGTTTCATCTTGTAAGTATACATTGTGTGTGTTATTGTTAAACAAATAATGTTTAAGAGTCTTTCCTATTGTGTTGTTTACTAAAAGCCAACCCATAATCATAATCCACAGATATCTATTTAGGTTTTTATCCTGTCATCCAACCTATTAATTAATCCTTAGAATTCTGTTTTATTCTTCACATGTGTTTGGCAGAGGAATATACCTAAATTGCTGACGAAATGTTACCAGAACATGGACAAAATGGGTTTTTCAGGTTAAAAGAGTTTTACTTATTACTAAAGTATGAGTGTATCTGTTAACCATTTAATAATTTACCAAATTATTCCATTATCTGACCCATATTGCTCCTTCTTGTCTAAAAGAATATGGTGAAGTCCATTGTCAAATCTAAACTGTGACTTTAGTAGGTATTTAATGTATTATTAGAAGATGTTGGTATCAGTCTTTCTTAAATCAAATTCATACCTAGTGCTTATTGTTTCTTCAGTTAAAACCATAATTTTAATAACATTCTAGAAAAAAATCTCCAATAATTAAAACTAGATTTACAGAGCAACTTTTAGACAACTTTCTAAAATTATCATAAAATTCTGGCCGCAATCACTGTGACATTCACAAGACTTTGCTTCTGGAAGCCAACTTTATCCTACCGCGTTTCCCCGAAAATAAGACAGGGTCTTATATTTATTTGTCCTCTAGGGCTTTTTTCAGGAGTTGTGTCATTTTTTTTAAGTATGGTACAACAATCTATCTTCATTCAAATATAGTTAAGTTGTCTTCTTCTGGAACATCATCATAACTCTTCAAACTCCGAATTCCATCCTGAATTTCTTATGACTCTATTTCCTTTAGAACCATTGGCCCTAATCTCTCATGTTGAGGAATAGAGCTCTCATGGGGCAGATGACAAGGGCTGCTCGTCTTCTTTACCACTCCAAGACAAAATGCATGGGTTGTGCAGATATGATGCATAGCCACGCCCATCACTAGGTCTTATTTTCAGGGTAGGGCTTATATTGTGCAAATGCTTAGAAATCCTGCTAGGGTTTATTTTATCAGTAGGTCTTATTTTCGGGGAAACACGGTACTCTGAAAAACAACAAAATTTTATATTTCCTATTTTATCTGTTGAAATGTGTTTATATTACAATAACAGAACACCTACTAAAGGTAGCTTAGACAGTAATAGATTTTTCATCTCACTGAACACAAAGACATAGATGGGACAACTATACAGAACCCAGGAACTTTCCTTTTTCTCACCTTATAGTATATATATGACTACAGCAATTCTCTGGTTTTATATTCTGAAAATATGACCTCTAGTTGAAAATAAAAAGAAAGGGAAAGAGAGACAGAGAGAGAGGAAGGAAAGAAGGGAGGGAAGGAGGGAGGGAGGGAGGGAAAAGAATTCCTCTTACATGTTTTTGTAAATTAATAAGAACATCTTTCCCAGAGTGTCCTGTGATGATTACTTTTATGTGTCAACTTGACTGGGCTAAAGGATACACACGTAACAGGTAAAACATTATTCTTCAGTGTGTCTGTGAGAGTGTTTCCATCCATCAATATAGATTGACTTTATCCAATCCATTAAAGACCCAAATAGAACAAAAAACCCGAGAAAGGGTGAATTTGATCTCTCTTCTTGAGCAGGGACATCTATTAATATTTTCTCCTGGTCTCCAACATCAGAACATTTGGTTCTCAGTGTTAAGGGTGGGCTGGTGCACATGGATTTGAGAAAATTTCTCCAGACTACAATTAGGATAGAAAGAAGAAATTTATTTTACTTTCCCAAGCAGGAAAGGGCCAAACACAAGAGAGGAAGAGGAAGACTATGTTGGCAGAGAGAATCAGGTATTCAGGTTTTTTATTTAGGAATTGTAAAAAGGGGGTGAAGATGATTTATGACAGTTGCTAAATTAACAGGGTACTCTGAACACTGCATCCCATTGCTCCTCTTTCTTCTTGGCAGACAAATAACAACAGAGGTGGCTATCAGATATCAAATATCTTGTTGGTGATCTAGCCCTTAACATATGATTTTGAGCGGGATCTGAGGCCTAGAATATGCTCCCCTGCTGTCCATGGGGGTGGGGGACCTCCTCAGGAACGTCTAGATGCTAAAACAATTTCTAAATGCTGTGTAAAGAGAAAGATTTACATTTATTTTTTGTCTTTAGCCTCTTTTCAGATGTTGTAAAAACAGAACCCTGCATGGTGCCTGCCAGCTAGGGAGTGAAAGAGCAGAGAACCAAGAGAGAGCTCATGGTTGATCTTTAGCTATTATTAGGAAATTGGGAGCTTAAATGTTTTCCTGTTATTTCAGCAAAGCTACCCATTTCACTCAGGCCTTTGAGTTTGAGTTGAACCATACCATCAACTTTCCTGGGCCTCCAGCTGGCAGATGACAGACTGTAGGTCTTGGCAGCCTCCACAGTCTTGTGATCCAATCCTTCATAATAAATCTCTTTATCTCTCCCTCTCTCTCTCTCTATCTATCTCTATTTCTATCTATAATCTCCTTTTGGATCCATATCTTTGGAGAACCTTGACTAACACAGTCCCTTAACAGGCCTTACCTTACTACTCACTTGCCAGCTTAGCATAATTATAAACAAATTTATCACATTCAAAGGAAAACTTAATACTATGAATTGTTTACACTAAGGCTTAACAAACTACCACCACCAGGCCAAATATGGCCCACCAACACATTTAGTGTATTTAATAGCAAGCAAGTTAAGCATAGAATTTACATTTTTAATACATTGGACAAAAAACTCAAAAGAATAATAATTTTTCATAACATGTTAAAATTATATTAAATTAAAATTTTTGCTACATAAGTAAGGTTTTATTAGAACACAGTTATGTTCACTCACTTACATAATGTCTATGGCTACTTTTATACTCCAGCAGCAAAGTTGGTTAGTTGGGACAGAAACTGGCTCACAGAGACCAAAATATTTACAATCTGACCATTTCCAAAAATTTTTTAAAATTTCACCCTGGTTTAGACTGATCAATAATCCCGTGGGAGAATTCTATTGATCTTTGTTTACAGTCAACTCAGCACTTTCTTTCTTGGCCAGAATAAATTTAGAACATCTATGTTCTTCCTTAAAATTGCCTCACATACTTGAAAGTTTGATTGTTTCATAACTATATTTTTTTTCTCTGCTGTTAAAATTTGAAATTATTCTCTTCAGAAATAAAGACAGTAACAGAATAAAAATTGAGGGGTTTAATTTTTATTTTGTCATTCGTGAGGGCCTATACCACCTAGTGGTATTTTATTAATAGCAAATATTTAACAACCAGTTCACTATGAAAAAAAAGCTGTAATTTTAGCTTGATAAATTCAGGGATATTGAATACTTCCTCTGTGACTGATTTAAGTTTACCAACATTATTTCATCAAATGCAGAGTTGGGAAGGGATGTACACTATCTGCTCTTATGAGTATTCCCTGCTGGCTCAAACACAAACACCACTAGTATCACTTCTCTCTGGCCATAGGACTGTCCTTGATAATACTTCTGGTCCTTAATCGCAACATAAAAGGAAAATTATAATATTTACTGTTGTTAAAAAACTCAATTTGTACAGATTTTCTAATATTAGTATGAATGTATTTTATAATGATTATTGTTGATGTAATTTCTCTCTTTTTGTACATTTTTGTTTTCTTATCCAATTTTATTAGTTTGTCTACAGAGTCAGCTTTAACATTTAATGGGAGAAAAGAAACTGACATTGTTAAATGTATGCCCAGAGAAATTCTCTTTGCTAGAATTGTATTCCTTTTAATTCTCTAAACAACCCTGTGAGGTAAATATTTGCTTTGTATATGAAAAAGCTTATATTCACAGATAAATTTGCCCAGGTTCACATAGGAAGTAAATTAGACCACTGGAATTCTATATAGATAAACCTGTATGACTTTACCAACTGAAATGGAGAGACAAACAACTCACCTTGCAGGTGGCATCACAGGGCAATAGTTATCAAGAGAAATGATGGGGCAAGATGAGTATTGGATTTTATAGGGATAAAAGACTTATTTGGGCAGTAAAGTAGAATATAAAGCCTCTGAAGCAAGATATACATCACCAAATCTATAAGAACATCTGCTATTGGTAGGCTATAGCTACATCATATAAAACATTTCATTTTACATAAACCACTAATGTGAGACTATGACTATGTGGAACTATAGGAAAGTGACCACATAGAGGATAGAGGGAAAAAGTAATAACACTGTGAAAACCAAAAGAAATAACTGCAAAATGCAGCTATTCCAGCACCTCCAGTCCCCAGACCCTAGCCTCAGAGGCTTACATGAATAAAGGGAAGAGATTGGGGTTATCAAATTCTATAAGCTTGGAGGAATAGCCTTGTTGTGCTGAGACTAGACCTCTGAGAGAGGGATGTGTTTCTTTTTTATTATTATTATTTTTTATTTCAGCATATTATGGGGTTACAAATGTTTAGGTTATATATATTGCCTTTGCTGCACCCAAGTGAGGGCTTCAAGAGTGTCCATACCCCAGACAGTGTGTACTGCACCCATTAAGTGTGTATATATCCATTCCATCCTCCCCCTCCCATCTGCCCGATACCCAATGAATGTTACTACTATATGTGTACTTAAGTGTTGATCAGTTAATACCAATTTGATGGTGAGTACATATGGTGCTTGTTTTTCCATTCCTGTGACACTTCAGTTAGTAGAATAGATTCCAGCTCTATCTAGGATAATACAAGAGGTGCTAGATCACCATTGTTTTTGTGGCTGAGTAGAACTCCATGGTATATACTCTGTTCTTTCAGATCAGTGTTGAATTCCCCAGCTATTAGTGTTGCTGTTTATCATTTTGTTTTGATGACATAGGATTTGCTTTATCAATCTGGTTGAACATGAGTTAGGTACATATTTAGAATTGTTATATCTTCTTGCTGAATTGTACCCTTCACCATTATATAGTGACCATATTTATCTTTCATTACTTTTGCTGATTTGAAGATTAAGTTATTTGAATTGATAACTGCCATGCCATCTTTCTTTTGACTTCCATTTGCTTGAAATATTGTTTTTTAGCCCTTCACCTTGAGTCTGAATGCATCCTTGTGGGTTAGATATGTTTCCTGAAGACAGCAGATACTTGGTGTGTGTATATTTATCCTTTCAGCCAGGCTATGTCTCTTTAGTGAGTAGTTCAACCCATTCACATTTATTGAAATAATTGATAAGTGAGGAAGCTTTCTGAACTTTGTTGCTTTGTTTTCTCTCTTGAGCCATTGTGGTATCTCCTTTTGACCTTTAGCTTTTGTATAATTTTATACTGGTGAGTGTTCATTGTGCTGATCCATAGGTAACACTGTTCTGAGTACTTCCTGGAGGGTAGGTCTTGTCTTGATGAATTCCCTCAGTCTTTGTTTGTCTGAGAAGCTCTTTATTTTTCTTTCATATAAGAAACTTAGTTTTGCAGGGTACAAGATTCTAGGCTGGACATTATTCTGTTTGAGAAAAGTGACAATGGGGCCACAGTCTCTTCTGGCTTCTAAGGTCTCAGTTGAGAAGTCTGCAGTTATTCTGATGGGTTTTCCTTTCCAGATTACCTGCTTCTTTTGCCTTACAGCTCATACAAGGGCCTCTTCTTCCATTACTTTGGCCAGTCTGATGACTCTGTGTCATGGTGTCTTCCTGTTTGCAATGAATCTCCCAGGAATTCTTTGAGCTTCTTGTACCTGGGTATCTAGATTTTTTGCAAGGCCTGGGAAATTTTCTTCCATTATATTCTCAAATATTTTATCCAACCCTTGTGTATTTTCTTCGTCACCCTCATGGATGCCTATAGTTCTCATGTTAGGCCTCTTCACATAATCCCACATTTCTTGTAGGCTTTGCTCTTTTCTCTTATTTCTCTGCTCTATCTCTGCAACTGACTTATTTAATTGAAAAGTGATAGCTTCAATTGCTGAGATTCTTTCCTTTGTTTGATATACCTATTCTTTAGGCTTTCCACTGTGTTTTGTAATTCCTTGAATGCATTCTTCATTTTCGGAAGTTCTGTTTGGTTTTTCTTTAATGTTTCATTTTCTTTAGTGAATTTTTCTTCCAAGTCCTGGATTTTTTCTTTTCTTTTTTCTTTTTCTTTTTCTTTTCTTTCTTTTTTTTTTTTTTTTGGTGGTTTCTTTGTGTTTGGTATGCATTTTCCCTTGCATATCATTGTGTTCTGTTATAATCCATATATGATATTCTTCTTCTGTCATTTCAGTGTTCTGAATTTTGTTGATATCCATTGCTAGAGAGCTAGTGCCCCCTTTTGGAGGTGTGCTTTCAGTTTGATTCCTCATACTTCCAGAGTTCTTTTGCTGATTCCTTCCCATCTAGAGCAGCTGTTGCTTCTCACCTATATATTTTTGTTTAGATAATGACACTTCAAGTTTAGTCTCTGGGCCAGCAGGTGGTGTTTGTGGGTGAGATTCCACCACACCCTGTATAAGTCAGTAGATGTAGTATAAGGGTGTGCAAATTGACCTACCTGTCAGTAGGTGGTGTTTGCTGGGAGGAGCAAGCTGGAATGTTGTTTTTTGGGTCCTGTAACCACCCTCCTTCCTCTGGAGAGGCACTCTAGTGCCTCAGGTGGTGGGTGGGGTCCTGGGACTTCCAGGTGTGTCCTTATTCTTCACCTCAGTGGGGCAGGTAGGGAAATGAGGCTGGGTGGGGCTGGGTTGGTTGAGTCTGCCCTCAAGCTCCACAAATACTATTAGCAGGGATCAAAGTTCTGTTCTCTGCTTCTGGGAAAAGCTGCCAGGGAGGAGCTGAAATGGCCCCTCTCAGCCCCAAAAAGTCTGCATATAGGGGTAGGGCTGTCTGAGACCTGCAATCTGGTGCAGGCCTCACTCCTTTTCACCCTTCCCTATTCTGTGGTTTCTCTTGGACCTCTGCCATCAAGCAGGCAGGACCTCATGCTAGCAGATCTCCCCTGACTGTGATATGATCCAGGAGGTTCCCTGCCCAGGATCACAGCCTGAGCTAACAGCATGGCCCTCCCATGGGAGGAGGTTCACCTCAAGCTTGCTGCAGGTAGGACCCACTCTGATTTGCCCCTGAAGGAACACACACCTCAGTAGACTAGTTCACAAATGTCCCTTCTGTGCCCCTGGACAATGTGTTTAATACCTGGGTGTGTGAGATCTGGTCTGCAAGCCTGTCCACTGGGCCCCAGAGATCAATCCCTGATTCTGACAGGGAGAAGAGTGCTGGTCTCAAGTCAACCATGGGGTGACCAAGCTGAATTAACATTTCTCCATCTCAGGATTTGCCCTGCTCTGCTGTAGTCAAGGCAAGCAGCACCTGGGAGGGCCACCCAGTAGGGAGCTCACAGTCCAAATACCCCTCAGTGTGTTGTAGGGCCCCAAAAGGAAAGGTTCCATTCCTTGTGAATGCCTCCAGGTTGTGGCTAAACTGCGCTCTCAGTGGAAAGGAAGATGAGAATGAAGCAGTATGGCTTGGGTCTGTGGGGCAGGAGGTACCCCAAGGGAGCTCCGAGTCTGGTGCCCTGTCTGCAAGAGGCTCACCGCTCACTGGCACCAGCTATCTCTGGGCTGCTGTTAGCAGTCCTCTCCAGCAGCTTAGGTGCCCACCAGCTATCCAAGATGCAAGGGAAAGGAGATTTAACCACTCTGCCTAACCTTGTCACTGCTCTCCAAGCCTCTTGGGGTTTAGACCCTGCCAATGCCTTTCTCCTTCCAGTTCTGCTCTGCAAAATCTTCCTGTGGAGTCTCCTGTAGTTTCAGGCACCCTTCTTTCATCTGATCTATGTTTGTTTCCCTGTTTGTTTTTGTTGTTGTTGTTGTTTTTACTTTCATCTAAAATCTACCTTTCTTGCAGAGACAATCTGGCTGGTGGTTTTTCTCATAAAGGCAATGTGTTTCAACTGCTGATGCTACCTCTAAAGAGGTAGTTCTGGAGCTGCTGAAAAAAATCAGTAAGTTGAAATCAATTATTGCTCCTAGGACAAAGGGCTGTTCTTGGGGGAATAACAGTAAGAACAGCAGACAAATGGGGAAAAGGAGGTCCTATCTTTCATTTTCTTGCCTTTCTGTTTCTTTAGTACCACTCCATCGCAGAATTAACAGGAATCCCACTCAAAGGACCCTATAAAAAGTAGCTTGCTGCTCTTCATCAAAGCATCACAATAAAGTTGTTGCAGAGAGATGTGGCTAAAGGCCAAGATCATTGATAAATCAGTTATTTTACTTAATTCTTAATCTGCCTTGATTTCTTAAAACATGGATATCTGTGATTATAGATCACTTAGTATATGTATTTTTGCTTTCTTCTGTAGTGGCATTTCAATTTTCCTTTGGAGATATACCTCTCTCATCCACTTCTAGTTCACATTGTGTGAAAGTAGTTGACCTAATCATCACCTGCAGTGGTCAGAGTATGTCTCAGGCATGTCCAACAAAAGACACTACCCCATTAACCATAGTGGTTTATTTTGTAATGTGCTCAAGGTACAACCTAGTCTAATGAGAAACTTAATTAGAAATGTTGTTGAGATTATTGGGTAAAGCAAATGTTCATTTTCTGAATAAGTAGCTAAGCTGGTAAGATATAAGCTGGCTATTACTGGTGGCTACCTTGACGTGGAATAATATTGGGTATATTCCTTAGGTTAAGATGGCAAAAAATGTGTGCATAAAAGGAAAAAATAGAAAGTTATAATGAGAAATTTCTTACAGCTTAGATTAAGTTGATCCTGAAAGTAGCTCTAAATCTAGATACTTAATAATAATACTATTAATAATAAATAAGACCCATATAACAAATATTATGTGCTAAGCATTCTTCTATGCACTTCACAAGATTAACGTATATAATACTCACAAGGACTCTATGATGTAGATATAATTATTATCTAATATTATATCTAAGGAAACTGAGGCAAAGAGAGCTTAAATTACTTGCCCAAAGGCAGATAGTTAGTAAATAGCCTAAGATTATATGTCTTATCTTATAGTCTGATGTGCTTCAGTTATGAGAATCAATGCTATTCATTTTAGCTTAGGACCAGTGAGTTTTTGTTTTATTTCTTTTTTATGCCCTACAACTAAAATGTCCTGACTGATTATGTCCTCTCAGCCAAAATAAATTTTCTCTTCTCTGAAATTAGCATTTTGTATGTACTCACTTCTTTTATGTTGCTCCCTTGATTTCTTGAAATTTATTTATGAGCATATAAATATATTTTCTGCTATTAGAATTAGCAAAAATGGAAAAGTAGATTTTCAAATGTGTTATTGCCAGCAATACACTGTACTAAGAAATAGTAATCAGTGATACACTCAGGATTAAATTCAAGTCTTAGGAAAACCTCATAGTTATATTTAATAATATGAAATGATATCAATTTGGTCCCATATGTGCGTTTCTGAAGAAAATATATTTATTTTCTTTATAGGAAGTTCTAGGAGAATTTTGTAAATCGAGATATTTCATTTCCATCAGCTGCAAATATGGTTTCTTATGTTTTGCTATTTCCAGCACATCAATATTTTCCTCAAACCAAGATAAGAAAAGTTGCAGCATGTGCTTATTTTGTTTTTGAGCATAATGGTTAATGGCTTTTTCTGCTCTCAGAATTTTTTAAGCCATTAATTTTATCTCAGGTCTTTTTGCATTCCATACCTTCTTGCATACTAATTAGGTGTGTAAATTTCTCCTAACCACATTTCCTACTAGCCCAAATCAATTCATTCCTCCCCATCACACTTATTCAGGCTCAGTACTCTCTTATATTACCTCAGTGAAAAGTTGACAAAATTCAATGCTTACTTCTATTATTTATTTCTTATGGTAAAACAGTAATAGAATAAATTTAGATCCTCATTTTAGCCATCATTTAATTATGATCACGTAGGCTTTAAAAGAGTCAGGTTTTCCTTTCTCAAGCATCTGTTACTTGCATGGATCACATTAATAGAATGAATTTTCAAGCATTCAGGTAAATATAAATGTATCAAGGACAAACTTAGCTCTTGTCTATTAAGTTATATTGTAGTTACTTTGTACTCTTCTCAGAACTTTCTACATTCCAAATCTATATTTCATTGTATAGTTTATTTAACCCTCACTGTCCAGATTTGATAAATCAGTGAACAGAGACTATTCCCTTCCCAATTTCTCCGAAGAAACCTTAGATTCCTCAGTCAAAAAGTACTTTGATGAAAGACTGAACAACTAACTATGCATCTATTGCAATATTCTACTAAAATTAAAGACATAAAAAGAATAAATCTTCAATTAAGAAGAGAATGGAAGAGAAACATCAATAGAGTAAGGTTTCAATAAATACCTGATAGGAAGAAAGAATAAGAATAAATAATAAAGCAAGCCAGAGAAGTGCTTAGCCTAGAGTATGTGTTGAGTAGTGAAGTATCACAAGAATGGAAAAATAAGCACCACATGTACCCACCATCAAACTTGTATTAATTGAGCAACACTTATCTGCACCATATGGTAGTAACATTCATTGGGTGTCAGACAGTTGGATGGGGGGCAGGGCATGGGTATATTCACATCTAATGGTTGCAGTGCACACTGTCTGGGGGATGGACACACTTGTAGTTCTGACTTAAGCTGGGCAAAGGCAATATATATATAACCTAAACCTTTGTACCCCCATAATATTCTGAAATAAAAAAAGAAGGAGCAAGTAATCATGGCAAAAAAAATTAAAAAACAAACAAGTGTTTTGTCTTTCATGATAGCTGGCCACTGAGTAGGAATTAAATCTAGGGCTTTAAGTATTTGGATTAACTTAATAACTATATGTGAAAGGTATGAAGGGGTTTGTATATATACTTGACTGATAGAATTTCTACATACTTGGGTGAGTAAAAAGTGCAAAGACTTCTAATTTCTAGCCTTTGGCAGCCCTCAATATTAGTGAAAGTCACTCAATAAAAAGTCCCATACTGAACACAGAGTTGTCAAGTAACTTTTTTCCCTCAAGAAATGAAGCACTAATTTGCAGTCCCACCAGCAGTGTAAAAGTGTTTCTGTCTCTCCACATCCTCGGCAGCATTTGCTGTTTTGGGATTTCTTGATACAGGCCATTCTCACTGGGGTTAGGTGGTATCTTATTGTGGTTTTGATTTGCATTTCTCTAATAATTAGAGATGTTGAACATTTTTTATATGTTTGCATGCCATTAATCTGTCTTCTTTGGAGAAGTTTCTGTTCATTTCCATTGCCCATTTCTTGATGGGGTTGTTTGATTTTTTCTTGTTTATTCTTTTAAGTTCTAGATAGATTCTTGTTATTAGTCCTTTATCAGAAGTGTAGAGAGCAAATATCTTCTCCCATTCTGTGGGTTGTCTATTTGCTCTAATGGGAGGTGAACAGGTGGAAGGGGGGAGAAGAGGAAGGGTACACACTTTCATGGTGGGTGCAGGGCGCACCACTTGAAGTCTGGACATGCTTGAAGCTCTGGCAGAGCGGGATGGGGCGGGGGGAAGGGGCAAGATATGTAACCCTAACAATATTTGTACCCACAGAATTTGGGAAAAAATAAATAAATTATAATTAAAAAAAAAAGAAATGAAGCAAAAAAATAGTGGATAAAAACTAAACTAAATTGCATGCACAGAAAGATTTAAATAAAAATAAGAATTGAATGTTGAGGGAAAAAAATAAATGAACACAAGTACTCTTCAGAAATTTTAAAAAGAAATAAGAAACAATTATGTCGATAGCCTGCTTTGTGCTAGCTAGACACAAGGGACACAATGTCTCTCAAGGAACATACTCTCTATTTGGAGAGAACAGTAGATCAAACAGCAATTATTAATACAATGCAAAATAATGAATAATATTGATAATAAAAAGATAATGACAGGATATGCAGGGGCCATGTGTAATGGACATTTAATGCCATCTTAGCAACATCAAGAAAGACTTCAGCTGTCAGTGAGTGGTATGGTATTCTGCCAGTAGTGCTAGGATAGTCAATCCCTGATTTGGATTGACTTGGATAAAAACTTAAAATATCTGACTAACTCAAAATTGAAAAATGATAAATTTTGTTAAATAGAATTAGAACTCAAAATGGCATCACTGGTGTAAACTAGAAGGAGGAGGATGAGAGGGAGGAGGAAGATGATGATGATGTTTAGTTGACCTAAAGAAGAAAATGATAATAGCTATCATAAATTGAGTATTTATTTCAATCATGTGCTATTTTAAGCATTTTTATATTTGCTATCTTTAATATTCACATTAATCCAAATGGTGCATATTCTTAATCAACATTTTATGAAATGAATTTTCACATGCCCATCCTGTTGTTAAGTGTTGAAACCAAGACTGGAATCCAAAACTATTAGAAGAGATCTGTAAGAGTCCATTTGCCTTTTAGAGTGTGAACTTTGTCTAAGAGCTGAAATGGTAAATTTTAGTAGTACTGGTTTGCATAAAACTGCTTTGGATATAATTTATCATAATAAAAATAGGGAAATAGTTTGGTTACACTTTAAATGTATAAATTATATTTGGTGAAAGATACTGTAAAGAAAATATTTCTTTATACTAATGCAGTATGTTTGATTAGTTGATATAAAATTTTATGTCATAGATTAAGTAATATTTGTCACAGTCCAAAGGTATCGAGAAAAGCCATCAAAATACAGAGAACAACACTACAAATTACTAACAGATGAGTGAATCAATACACTCCAGCTCATACTCAGGGATTTAGGAGTTGGTTGGGCATTCGAGAAAGGAAAAGAACAAAAGGGGAAGGATCGACATGTCTATAAAGAGGCTATAAATGGCTTGCATGTAGATAATTCTTCAGGTAGATCCACGGGTGTTTTCTCATTTGAGAGCAGTGTCCATAAACCAAGTGCTCATGAGTCCATATCCTACTGATTGGAATGACCACATAAAAATGTCCCTTGCTTAGACATAGGAAATCTCATTCTCCTGATGCTCTTATGAATTGCCTGTGTTGCTACCAACAAGCTTACAAGCTTGATTATGTTTTTCTGACCTATCTAGAACAAATCTATGTGGGACCCACTGGCAGAGAACAGAATGGGGCAAGAGAGTGTTTGAAGAAACCAAGAGTAGTAAGCCCTGGGAAAATGAGCCATAAGGGGGTATGTAAATTGTTTTTGAAAGCTACGGTTGGGTTTATCATAAGGGTATTCTTCCCCCAGACAGTAGAACATGAACCAACATGGAATGAATGATTGCAGAGATTCAATGATAGAAATGGCTGTATTGAATATTATATTTTATTCATCACTGATGGAATTAAATGAAATAGAATGGTACTTGTTAAAAAATACTGTCCAGGTAATTTTCCCCTCGGACAAGTTTATATCAAATTATATTGAAGTTCCTCTCAGGTCTTAATTGTTTGATACTAATCATTATGAGGTAAAAATAGTAAATAATTCAATAAATAATAATTAGATATTGAATAATGTGGATGAATAGAAAAATTGCCAGTAAGTTAAATATGTTCTCTAATGAAATCTCTATTTTATGTGAATATATTGACAAGGGGCCTTGTAACATTATTTGTAATAAAGAAACAATTCCTCCTTTAGCTATGATTCAGTAGAGAACTATTAGTTTCAAAGAATTTAAGAGTGTATAATGTTTCTGTAACTATATAGGTAATTAGGGAAAAGAAGACAGATGTACAAGATTAATCAAATCACCAAAATAATTACCTCAGGAAAACATACACACAGACAACAAAGTTAATGGGTGTTTATTAATAATTGCAGTATACAGTTTTCCTAGATGTGTATTCCAACTTTAATATAAAAAATCAACTAAATATGGTTTCCACCAGTTTTTACTTTATATGTGGACCATATTATTTCTATTAAAGCTGTGTCTACTATTGTTTATCACTTCAATAAAGTAAGGATTGGGACAGGGATGTAAGTGGACAGGAGATTCAAAATTATCATTTTTATTGTTTTAATTTATTTTATGACAATCTGTACTTTTTCTGCCTCTTTTGGGATTAATGCTATTTATTTTTAATTTTTATTACTTTTAAATTTAGCGACTGCAATCATCTGGCAGGGATTAATGCTATTAATTATCATAATCTAGAACTTACTGTCATTTGAATTATGTTTTACATAGAGTTGAGCAAAGTATTGTCATTACTCTTAATTTCATATGTATCTGTGGTTATTTTCTCCCTTTCATTTCTTATTTTTTGCCTTATTGGCTCTCCCTGCCAACTTTTGTGTCTGTTAATACAGATAATTAATGACATGTATTTGCATTGTTATATCAAAGAATCAATTGATGAATTTGTTTGCTATTTCTGCACTTTTTTTCTAAATAATTAAGTGTGGGTTTTTCCCCCAATATATTCGATTGCAAAAGCTTTTAAAATTAATTTACTTTTATCACATATATGCATATATAATGTACATATATATGTGTGTGCATACAGCATAAAATTAGGTTTTGCCTTGAAATGTAATATAAATATCTTATTATTTTGATACATATGTATAGCTCATTTATATTAATTATTAATATAGACATTTTATCTTAGTTCTACTATAATATGTTATGTTGTGGTTTCAAGTATTTTGTTTCAAGTAAATATGTTACTTCAATTTATGTTCCATGACTTATTTTCTTTCTCTTTTTTTAAATAACTAATATGATTTCCATTTTTGTTCTACTGGTCAGTTTATAACTAGAATTTGAATCTTTTATCCTCTTAATACTCTATTTTTTAGAGTAGCTCTTTGTACTTATGTCTTACTGTCTTTTTTTTTTAAATAATTGCTTCTTTGAAATACTACTGTAAATAATTTAGGATTTATTTTTAAAAATTGTTTCCAAATTCATAATACTAATTTAAAATTATCAGGAATAATTGGAGTAGCTGTTCTTTAAAACCCTTATCAGCATTATGTGTTATTGGTAGAATCTATTTTACAGACTTATAAATTGCATTAGTATGCATTTGTTGAGTTATTAATGAGCCAATTTTGTTTATACTTTGTAAGGGAAAAGTAGTATCAGCTCTCAAGTCAAACAGAAGTGGGATTGAAACCTAGCTTGGTTATATACTACCTCTGTGACCTTGGACTTGTCGTTCTAGTTACAAAGTTCAATATTAGGTGTGTGGGGGATAATATTAATAGCATCTACTTCATAGTGTTGTTAAGATTATAATCTAATACTGATAAATAACATAAGCCACACATATGGTATGTATTTTTCTTTTCAGAGGATGGTTGCTATTTTAATGATTTTTATTGTTTTTTTATATTGTTACTTTTATTACTATTATTTTTCATGTCCTCCACTATTTGTCTTCCTTCTCTTGGGAAATATGATGTTTCTTACTCTGCATATCTATTGGGCTATTATATTGGGATGTTTAATTGATTTTTTTAATATTTACAACATACATTTGTCTTTTTTCCCTCTTTTATTTCACTTGGCTAAGTTTTCTGTACCACATTTAAAATTTTTACATAAGCTAGTGCACCACTGTTTTATCTTTTTCTTTTTACCTTAAGATCATATAAAAATTGACAAAATCTCATTACCTAATTAGGCTGTTAAGAACCTCCAACTCAATATGCAAATAGTAGGTTTTATTATAGCTTCTCCTGAATTTCTTACATCCTGTTTGAATATTTTAACCCCTAAATAGATGTATATATTCTTATATTGGACTATCGTAGCTGCTATAGTAAAGACTGGTTAAACAAGATAGATTATTGAAAGTGGTTAAACAAAATAGATTATTTTTATATGTAAAATTTAGGGAAAGGCAGTTTCATTATCATCAGAGACATGGGCTCCTAGTTTGTTGCTTTCCCATTCTCAATACACAGGGTTTATTTTATGGTCCAATAAAGCTGTTTTAACTCCTACCATCAAATTTGCCTTCCAGCCAAAAGGAAGGGATAAATAGAAAGTAACAATATACTTATTTTCTCTTAGAGGACATAATTTGAATATTGCACATATAACTTCTAAATGTATTCCATTGGTTACAACTTAGCCACAGAAGCACCTATCTGTAAAGAAGGCTGGAAAAGTCTTTATCTAGGAGTCCATATCCCCACAAAAAATATTTTTTTTTAAAGTAATTGTATGTGAAAAGGAGAGACAGGTTACTAATCACCATCTGCCTCACTGAGCATCAACTATCTACCTGCACTCTCTCTCACTATAGACCATTCACACTCCATCCATAGCAACTGCTACAAATCAGGGATTTGTTTTCAGAGAGTTGGTTTTTTAACACAACACTAGGTACTGGAATACTGGAGCTAAAAACACACAATATATGATGGAGAAACAGTGGGAGAGGAAGCTAAAGATACATTAAGGCCAGTTTGTAAAGAGACCAGGTAAATATGGGTAAATAAAAATTACCATGTTTTTAAAATGCAAAACAAGCAAACAAACAAACAAAAAAGACAACCACAAATTCCAGCAGTTATTGTATTTCACTCAAAGCCCAGGATATTTGGGGAATGTGTCCTCCCCTTCATTGGCCATTCATGGATATAGTCTTTCATAAACTGACTGTATAGAAACTAAAGGCAAGTTAATTGTACCACCCACATTCATACTGAGTAAACAAAGATTGAGTCAGACAAGTAAACTTAGAAAAATTCACATTCCTAAAAGGAAAGGAGGCAAATATGTAGCAGTCATTCATCTATCGCAATTATCAAGCATTCCTGGACAGGAATTGAGAATATTTCATGCTTTGGCCATAGACCATGATTAACATTCAAGGCAGCTGCTATTTTTCTCTCTGGGATGACCTCCCTTTCCCATTGTCCTCTGTGGTCTAGTTGCCAGATAAAATACAGGTTGCCAAGTTAAATTTGAATTTCAAATTAAACTAAGTGCCCTGCATTTTTATTTGCTAAATATGGCAGTCCTACTCTGTGGACCTGATTTTAGTTTTGGGGCACGTTAATTGTTATATTTCAATTCCCCATGGGCACATGATATCATTTTAAAAGAGGCCTTTCTCGGAGGGTGTACTACTGTAGATGGTTTTCTGTTAGTGTAAGTTTGAGGACCTGTGAGTTGATTTAGAAGCTAAGAAATCACGGAATTGGGAATGAGGATTTTTTTTATTTATAAATATAAATCCCTCAAATCTTAGTAGGTTTCTTCTGGTCATTTTGCTTTAATCGTTTCTATGTTCAAAGTCTCAAGTCAAAGATCTCCTTCAGACTTACTTTAGACACTGACAGATCATTTTGTTTTATTTGTTGTCTGTTCATCTTTTTCTCTCAATTTAATGCAAGTTAGCTTGAGACCGTATGAAAAAATAGGTTGAAGTGGAAAGGCATAAATTTTTCCATATGATTAGCTGATCTCCTAACTACTATCAGAGCTGTACTTCCTCCCCACATGCTGTCTAACTCTACATTATTATAGCCCCTCAAGAATTTATAAATTATGATAACACACTGAAGTTTTGTATGTCATACCTTTGTATCATCCCTCTTTTTGCCTAGAATTCCTTCCGTTATCCTCCAGATTATCATTTCACAATTAGCTAAAATGTCACATCTGTGAAGCATGGTCTAAGTCCTCCAGAAAGTAATAGGAGATATAAATATTGCATGTAAAAGTGTGGACTTTAGGGCCAAGCAGCCTGAATTTTAATTCCAGTTGTAGCACTTATGTGACCAAGTTACAACCTCTATGTCATTTTTTTTTTCACTTATAAAATGGGATTAGTAGTAATAGTACCTATAGCAGAGAGCTAAGTTAGTTGACTCATGATTCAACCATTAATAAATTGTTTAATGAGATTTTACATGTGTGTGTATATATAGTTGAACTCTGAATAGTTCAAAGCATTTGATATGTTGATGTGGTGAGTGAGAATAATTCAAACGGGGTTAAGTAAATCTCCTGATTTTTCTTTCTCTTCTCTTTATTTCCTTATTCTCTACCCAAAGGTCAATACCTAAGAGAAGTAAATAAATGTATATCTGTTTATGTAACCACATATGGATGCCTATTGTAGCATTAGAAAATGCTGCAAAATGTATATGTATATAAACACACATAATCTCTCATGCCCAAATATGTTGAATACTTTTAATTACTAGGGTAAAAATATATTCTATGGACCTCCATAATTATACTTACATTAATATATCCTAGCACTTCTCAAATTATTTTATAGATATGTGCCTATATGTCTTTTTTCCTGAATAGTTTATAGAGTTATCCATAGTGATATCATGGTAGCACTCAATAAATATTTGGTTGTTGAATGAATAAAGGTAGCATAGTTAATTTTCAATGCTTGTTTATTTTCTAATGCTGCAATAGGCATCCCTATGTGGTTGCATAAACAGACATACATTTGTTTACCTCTCTTAGGTGTTTACCTTTGGGTAGAGAATAAGGAAATAAAGAGAAGAGAAAGAAAAATCGGGAGATTTACTTAACCCCGTTTGAATTATTCTCACTCTCCACATCAACATATCAAATGCTTTGAACTATTCAGAGTTCAAATTTTGTTAACTTTACCTCAGTATAACTCTGATACTTTGTGAAAACCACCTGGATGAATAAACTGTCAATTTATTTCAACAGGAAGCAGCTTCGTCTTACTGGTCTGTCTAATGCATGTCAAGCAGTTTTGATTTTTATCACAGGAATGACAGAAAATGTTATTATAACCACTTAATGATGTAACCAATAATGGGAAGTAAAAACACTTATAAAGTTAACACTAAAGAGGTCACTTAGCAGACAAAATGCACTAACCTTAAAAGAAAAATAAAGTGGGACATTTTCAGAATTAAAACCTGTACCCTTAAAAACATAATTAAGAAAATAAAAAGATATGCCACAGATTGGAATAAAATGACCACAATACACACATGCACATGTATATACATACATATACACAATTGGGTTTATTGTCATCATGTGATTAAGTTAGAGGAGATGTCATTCAGGATTTTATTTATATATATAGATAGATGAAGATATACACACATATATACACATACACACACACATCTCCAATGTATATATGTATATATTTTACCTATTTTTAAAAATGGGCAAAAGTTTCAGATACTTCATATTATTATAGAATGTATGCAAATAGTACATGAAAACATGTTCAACATCATTGGTCATGAGGGAAATGTAAAAACAAAACAATAATGAGATATGACTACACAGATAATAGAATTGCTAAAATTATAGAAGGCTGATATTAGCATTGAAAAAAATGCTGATGGGAATCTGAAATTATTCAGCTTGTTAAAGAATAGTTTGGGAAATTACTTAGAAGCATGCATTAGCTACCTAAATCCAGCTATTTTACTCTTAGGTACTCACCCAAAATAAATGCAAACATATGTCCATAAAAGACTTGTGTATTAATGTTCATAGCAGTTTTACTTAAAATATTTCCAAACTGTAAAACAAACAAATGTCCATCAATATCAGAATGAATAAATGCATGATGTATATTTACACAATGGAATATCTCTCCATAATAAAAATAAAAGAACGAAGTATACACACACTCAAACACATGGATCTTTCTCAGAAAACATGCTATTAATATATGAAAGTCATCAGAAAAAAGAAATATATATTGCGTGGTATTATATATACAAAATTTAAGCACACACAAAATTAACTTTATGGACAACAAGCACATTACTGGTTGCTTGTGTAATCTCTTTGGGTGATGGAAATGTTCTATGTTGATTGGAAGGGTGGTCCCATGAGTGTCTGTCTTCATCTGTCCAAATCCAATCCAAAGCTCTAGACTTAAAGTGGGTGCATTTTATTGCAATTAAATTATATCTCAATAGAGTTTAAAAACTGTGTATTCTGTGTGTATTTATTCTATGTATATGTATGTGTTGTGTGCTTGTGCATATGCATGTGTGGCCTATGTGTATATAATCATCATCATCATTATCTATGATTTATATAAATGAAATAGCCATGAAACTGATATTTTTGCTCTTGCCCTTTCCCTGGACGCTATTTTCAGATTAGATGCCTAGTTAATTAATTCAACATGTAAAAGATATTTTTACTCCTCTACCCCCTTCAGTGGTGTCCCATCTTTATCAGAGTAAAAGTTAGATTCCTTAGATGATCCACTTTTCTCTCTCCTCAATGTTTAATTTTTTTTTTATTTCGGCATATTATGGGGGTACAGATTTTAAGGTTTCAATAAATGCCCATTTCACCCCAACACACAAGTCTGAGTCTCCAGCATGACCATCCCCCAGATGGTGCACATCTCACTCATTATATATGTATATACCCGCCCCCCTCCCCCCTCCCACCTGCCCAAAATTGAAAACAGGGAAGCTATTCAGGAGATTAATAAAACAAAAAGTTGGTTCTTTGAAAAAATAAACAAAATTGACACACCATTGGCTAAGCTAACCAAAAGCAGAAAAGAGAAATCTCTAATAAGCTCCATCAGGAACAAAAAAGGAGATATCACAACTGATCCCAAAGAGATACAAGATATCATTTATGAATACTACAAAAACCTTTATGCACACAAACTGGAAAATGTGGAGGAAATGGACAAATTTCTAGAAACACACAGCCTCCCTAGGCTCAACCAGGAAGAAATAGATTCCCTGAACAGACCAATCTCAGGAGCTGAAATAGAAATAGCAATTAAAAATCTCCCTAAAAAGAAAAGTCCCGGTCCAGATGGTTTCACACCCGAATTTTACCACACTTACAAAGAAGAACTAGTACCTATCTTGCAGAAACTATTCCACAACATCGAGAAGAATGGAAACCTCCCCGACACCTCTTATGAAGCGAATATTACTCTGATACCAAAACCAGGAAAGGATGCAACAAAGAAAGAAAACTATAGACCAATATGCCTAATGAATATAGACGCAAACATTGTCAACAAAATCTTAGTTAACCGAATCCAGACGCTTATCAAACAAATAATCCATCACGACCAAGTGGGCTTCATCCCAGGGATGCAGGGATGGTTCAACATACGTAAATCTATAAATGCAATTCACCACATAAACAGAAGCAAAAACAAAGACCACATGATTCTTTCAATAGATGCAGAAAAAGCTTTTGACAAAATTCAACACCCTTTCATGTTACTTTTTATTTTAGTTACTCTGCTCCAGACACTTTGGCCTTTTAGCTTTTCCTCAAACATGCTAGATCCATTTCCACTTTAGTGAATGTGCACTTATTATTACATATATGTAGGAAAAAACTTCCCTAAAATGTTTTTATGACTAGCCCCCTTCTTATCTGTATTGAAAAGTCACTTTTTCTTTTAGGATGTTCTTGGTCACACTATAAAATTTATTGTCCAATGTGATATGTCATGCCCCCATTTTCTATATCATCTCTATATTTCTTTCACAGTTTTTAGTATCCATCATACTATATATTGTATATATTTATCTTATTTAATCTATCTCCCCAACAAGAAATAAATTCCACGAAGGCAGAGATTTTTGTGTTTTGTTCATTTCTGTATCCCATGGGCCTAGAATTTTGCCTAGTGCATAGTGGTTACTTAATAAATATTTTCTGGATTAATTCATTTTTCCTATAGTGTTTGTATATGCTTGTGGAATAATACAAATGTTTGAAGTAAAAGAAGAAAAACAGAGAAAAGGTTTCAACAAATTATGTATTTCGTCTTTAATATAGCTGATACAAATATTACTAGATCTCATGACTTTTATCAAGAATTGCCTTATAAACAATTTGAATGTTTTAATTCTCTATCCGACATCATTCCACACACACACACCCTTGAAAATTAATATTTGTAGAGTTTACACTTGATGACAATTGACTAAGCATAGGTTTTTTACTGAGTAATGTTTTACAAAGAAGACTAAAACAATTTTGCATAGAAAAAGAAGAAATTCATCAATAGATAAAAGGATAGCCTTTTGGCCACTTTTTAATGGGGCTATTTGATTACTTTTTCTTGCTGATTTGCTTGACTTCTTTATAGTTTCTAGTTATTTGCCCTTTATCAGATGTATAGCATGCAAATATTTTCTCCTGTTCTATAAGTTGTATATTTGCTTTGTTGTTGTTTCCTTGGCTGTGCAGAAGGCTTTTAATTTAGTCAAGTCCCATTTATTTATTTTTGTTGTTGCCATGATTGCCCTTGGGGTCTTCTTCATAAATTATTTGTGTAGGCCTATATCTAGAAGAATTTTTCAACATTTTCTTCTTGACTTGTATGTTCTCATGTCTTAGATTTGTCTGTTATCCATTTGAATTAACTTTTGTGAGTGATGAGAGATATGGATTTTATTTCAAATCCTTACTACATGTGGCTATCCAATTTTCCCAGCACCATTTATTGAATAGAAATTCTCTTCCCCAGTGTACATCCCTGTAATATTATGATTTTTCTTTAAAGGTTAGCCTTTTGTAAGACAGACAGTAGATGGGAGCATAGTAAGCATGTTGATGAATCAGAGATGGGAAGCCAGAGTGAAGGATTACTGTGGTGTTGAACATGGTAGGAGAGACTTATCCTTCCAGCAGACTCCTGGAGAGGCACATGTAGTGGTTATACATTGAAGGGAGGCCAAGAGTGTAAGGATGGCTTCAAATGTCTGTGGAACAGCTACACCAATTCACATCAGCCAAGAAAACTGATTAGCTGACCGGACACTTTGATTAGCATCTAGATGAAAAACAAAACAAAAGCAAACCATAGTTGGCCCTTTAAAGAAATAAAACAAATTAAAGAGAATTAAGAGTAAGATTTCTTTGTAGGATAAAGTCCTTCTCAACATATCCCTTTGGAGCCTGCCCAGCCTAACAACCATCTTTCTACCCTCTTTCCCTAAAGCAGGTAAGTTCTATTGGCCAGTCGACTTGTCAGGTCACCAGCACCTGTCTCATAATCAGAGCTCTTGTTAAGTATTTCCATTCAGTGGAGACATCTATCAAGAGAACACAAATACATCGCAACTGCACAGTATACTTCATGCCAGCCTTCCTTTATTATAATATTATTACATTGTCAAAATTCATAGCTTTTAATTTCTGTTTTTAGTCTAATTCACATGAATGTTTACTCTAAATATAACTCATTACAGTGCTCACTCCAGACTTTCTGGAAGCTGCTTTATTCCTAATCTGTCTATTGATACATCTCTTTATCATTTGCATTTCATTCTCACCTCTTTGTCTTGGAAAGGTGTTCACTGGTATTATGTTCTTTAGACTCTTCCAGTAAATACCATTCCATTAAATCTTGAACCTTATTGCCTGCTTTATATTATCAATGAGATTATCAAATCACTTGGATTCCTTCTAACTTCCATTTCTCCCTTCTTGGAATGCTCAGTTCTCCAGATCCAATCTGGAACAAAATTACTCAAGGTTTGGATTAACCATTGTTTTTTTATTCAAAATGTCATCAAGTAAAAGCTTATTCCACATCAGGAGAATAATGAAGGAAATTAACAGAATGGTCAGTGATGTTTAGGTTCTCTACGGAGTAATTGTTCCTAATTAGTATATTCATTTTGCTTTCTGTTCACTAGTTTATTCTCTTGTTTTTGAAGCATATCCTCAAATAATTTTATATAAACAGAGGCATAGTAAGTAAAAATTTCTGAGTTCTTCCATGGCTGAAAATATCTGTATTTGACTGTAACATTTGATTGACACTTTAGAAATGTATTTCTAGGTTGAAAATCACTTTTTTATTTTCATAAGAAATCAGAAGCATAATTTCATTGTATTTAATAATCTAGTTTTGTTTATAAGAAATTTGATATCAGTTTGATTTTCATTTCTTTGTATTTGACCTTTTTTGTCCTCTTTTCCTCTCCCTTGGATCTTTTAACAATTTTGTTGTCCACTGTTATTTTGAAATTTCCAGATTTGGCTTTGTTATTATTCATTTCTGCTGGACAATGAATGACCTAGCAAATCTCTCAATCTCTTATCCCTATCTAAAACATCTGTGTGTCAGATATTAAACAAGTTTGCATATGTTATATTTTTAATCATGTATCCATCTGTTTATTTACTTATAAAAATATAAATGTTACCAATTATTAATTTTAGCAACAATCTGGAGAGGGCACAGAAAATATAATAGTTCACACATAACAAAAAAATAAACATTCCCATCCTTGAGGATGTACAATTAATGGTACAAGTGATAGGACACAGGAAATTAAAAGGGTGAAAATTGTGAAAGTTAGTGTAACCAGCAAATCTCTTCACCTTATATAAAGACATGTCAAGGCATCAGCTAAAATGGATGGAACAAAAAATAGAGACCTAAATGCATTATTTAGATTTATAATCATTCAAAAAAGTAAAATAAATAATGCATTTCCACAAAAAGAGGACGGGTAGCATGTATAAGGGACATCAGGAAAATATAAGTGAGCTGAAACATCACCTTATGTCAGGTTACTAGATCTGATGTCAAACTTTCATAGATTAAAACAAATCGAGTAAGTGTATCATTTAGCTTTATAGAATAATCCATTATATGTCTCTAATGATTAGAATTCAGAAATAAATGACATTTTTAAATTTAGGGTGGAAGAGATGTAGCAACTGTAATAAAAGACTGTGGTTATCCTTATGGACACACACACATATAATTTCACATGTTAATAATGTGAAAGTATAAATTTTAAAGTTTAATTGAAAAAAATGCATATCCATTTTGGGTTGACCCAAACTAAGAATTGCGTTTCCTTTAAATATCACTGAAAGAATTCTTATTTAAAAATATAAATAAAATTAAATATTCTAATAATTTAAAGTGTAAACTTATTTTAAAAATCAATTAAGGAATGATAGGAATTTCACACAAAGGAGTACCTACCTAATTATTATGGCATTTTTTATATGAAAACATTTAGATATGAAAAATTTTCTACAACCCCAAAATGATGAACTATCTTGTGGAATATAGTGATGGCATTAAATATCATGTTTTTTGGTGAAAAGAGAACAAAACAGTAAGGGAGGAGGAAATGAGGAGATGTAGGTCAAATGATACAAAATAGCAGCTATTCACCATGAATAAGTCTAGAGATCTAATGTGTAACACAAGGTAGTTAATTGATATTGTACTGTAATGCTAAATAAGTTATGCTAAATGAGTAGATTTTAGCTGCTTTTGCCACATTAAAAATATAGATAAGTTTTTTAAAAATCATGTTTTTCTGGAGTACTAAAACATATGAGAAAACATAATTACTATCAAGTTTTAAAAAATTTAATATAAAGTTATATGTACATTAATACTAATTGATAATTAAGAAACATTATTTATAAACAAAACTGGAGAGGATAATGCTAGGGTGGTAGGAATATAATATTTTTCATTTTTATCTTTATGGTTATATAAAACTATAAACATATAATTATATAAATATATAATAAAATACATTATGTGAATATATAACGTGTTATATATAGCATGATTATATGTAATTACGATATTGCTATACATTAAAGCTCCATATTTAATGATCAGATGTTATTCATAATTTGAAAATAATAAATATTATCAGGGTAAAGTTACAGCATACAGTATGTGGTAAACAGAGCTCGGAATGATACATTGGATCAGTCAGCATTTTTCATCAGGACAAAAGATGTCATTTGTTGCCAGCTGCCCAGCTCAATTTGGTATGACTGGGTGGCTTATGGTATCTTATGGTCTCATTCTTTTCCGAGTCACTGATCAGTTTTCTTAGTAAACTCTTTGACCTTCTTAAAGTTGAAGTTTTAAGTTGCAAAGGAGTTTGCGGCTTAGGCAAAGACTGCTCTCTTTAATCCTCCAAAACCATGAGTTAGAATTTGGATTAGATTCGGAGAAAGCTCTGGGGCATCTGTAAAAATGAACTCTTATTGATTTGGAAATTTAAAAAACTATATTTTTCCCAGACATTTCTGTTAAGAATAGGCACAGAAAAAAAATATACACATACATACACTTATGTATATGAATATATAAAAACGCACAAGACTCTTTCTAAAAAAACCAAAAAGTGTAAATGATATATTTGAGTAGAAAATTAAAAGCAAATAGAAATTTATAAACTTGTTATTCTAAATTTTCTATATTTTCCTATGATTTCTATCTTTGATGGCCTAATATAAATCCCCTTTCTTATATCCATAGCTAAATAAAACATCATTTACTATTTTCATACATTTAGAAAAAGTCCTGCATAAATTCACTTTAGTATTTGGGTGACTTGCAGGGATTGCATCTTATAGAGATCTCCTGGAAAGGAAACAGCTCTTAGAGACTTTAGTATCATAATTGGGCTTCAAGGTCCTCTTTCATTTCATTTTAATGCAAACTCTCTTTCGAAGTTAATATTTGTAAAGCTTAATTTCAGGAGTGTAGCCTCCAAAGCCAAAATAGTGTGGCTCTGTATTCAAAACTTCAATAATATGATTCCAACCTTTTTATTGCATCTGTAACTACTTCCCTGCAGTTCTCTACATGAACACAGAACAAGCTGTCTCTCCTGCTTTCTTGCCTCGATCCATCCTGTTCATGTTGCGTAGAGCGCTCTTTGCTCCTATCATATTTAACTGTGCAGTCCTACCAGCCCTTGTAAGCTCAGTGCCATGGTTCTTTAAAAGTACTCTCCTCATCCTAACAACTACAAGTGAATATACCTATATAGCTAAGGTTGTAAATGTGATATGGGCACACATAATAACTGCTGTCATTTCTTTATTAGAAGTTTATTTTCTAATTTTGATATCAATCCCAAATGTAGGCCTCTCCCTAAACTTCAAAAATAGGTCAATCAGTATGTTTAAAAAGAAAAGCCAATCAGAGTGTGAGAGGTAAGCAGCAGGTGAATGGCTTCAAAGACTCAATCCATTTTGTTAAATACACAATGTCCCATTTCTGTCAAACAATCACATAATCTATCCTAATCAGGTAGAAATAAAAATTACTGCTAAACTATGAAGGTGATAACTGCAGGGAACTATTCAGTATCTATTCTCTGGGATGCTGTGGTCAAAAAACATTTTTAAAAAATCAAATCAACCATGGTTAAAAATACATATGATCTCTATCAGTGTTGTTGTAGCTTTAAAAAAAATCACATAAAAAGAAAACTAGTACCTAATCATCAAAAATATTATAGGCATCTGTTCTAACACTTTTCTGTATTTTTTAGCTCATAAAATGGTTACCATTATATGTTGAATTATTTTCTCTAAGAAAATATTTAATAATTGTTAACAATGCATTATTTTATTAAATTTAATGAATATTTCTAAAAATCAAAAATTTTAAATATACTTTCAGCGACTATAATTTAAACAACAAATGTTGGCATGGATGTGGAGAGATAGGAACACTTATACACTGTTGGTGGGACTGCAAACTAGTACAACCTCTATGGAAATTAGTGTGGAAATACCTCAAAGAATTAAAAGTAGACCTACCATTTGATCCAGCAATTCCACTATTGGGTATTCACCCAAAGGAAAAAATAGACATTTTATAAAAAAGACATCTGCACTCGAATGCTTATAGCAGCACAATTCACAATAGCAAAGATGTGGAAACAACTCAAGTACCCATCAGTCTGTGAGTGACAGAATAAAATGTGGTATATGTATATATACTATGGAACACTACTCAGCCATAAAAAATAGTAGACTAACATCTTTTGCATTATCCTGGATGATGCTGGAGCCCATTCTACTAAGTCAGGTATCAAGAATGGAAAAACAAACACCACATGTACTCACCATTAAATTGGTACTAATTGATCAACACTTATGTGCAAATATGGAAGTTAGAGTCATTGGGTGTTGAGCAGGTGGGAGGGAGGAGAAAAGCGTGGGTAATTCATACCTAATGGATATGGTGCACACTTTCTGGGGGATGGACATACGTGTAGCTCTGACTCTAGCTGTGCAAAAGCAATTTATGTAACCAAGTGTTTGTACACCTGTGATACTCTAAAATAGAAAATAAAAATAAATAGATAAATAAATTTGCCTAAATGGTTTAGTATAAAAATCCTTCCTATATTGAATGCTAGGATCCTGTGAGTTTATTTGTAGCAAGAAACTTACATGGAAAATTTCTTCTAGAATTTATAGTTACAAACTACTGAAAATATTTTTCCCTCTGTATTTAGATTTTCTTGGAGTTCCAATCCAAATATTAGAACAGTGGACATTCCTCCTTATTTAAAATTTTTATCTTATATTATTTAGATATACTTTCATGGCATTTTGTTACTTTTTATTTTAGACTACTTGGGTATCCAGAGTATATTGCATTGCTAATAACTTAACTGTATTATTTTTCTTCTAAGGAAAGAAGAAGAATATGTCCTACTGACAAAATTATGTCAATATTATCATGATAACAAGTAATTAGAAAAATATATATATAGAGAGAGATTCCAGGACTGTGCAACTTTTTCCTTTTGTTTGTCCTTTTGATAAATGCAGATCTATTAAATCTAACTTTCTGCCTCAAGAAACCCTGATGTACAGTAAGCTACAATGTCTTAGCTTTGCTCTTTGAAGCATCTTGCAAATTACTAGGCCACAAACCAGTGTTTTGCATTTTATTTATTCTTAGTGACATAGTCAAGTGCTCCCAAATGAGCTCTTCAATCTTAATCAGAGCATTTCAGAGCTTACTCAGGATCACCAACATAAAGCCCTTTGGCCATGAAAGGCTATGATGGCCAGTCGTCCTTCTTACATTTAGGACTCTGAAATGGATTGGGTTGTCTAAAGATAGAGTTTAGTATCATATTTGCATCATCTTAAAAGTGTTGTATTTCTTGCCAAAGTATGTGTATATAATTCTCCTATTCAGCCTGTGACCTCTTAATTATTTCAGAAAAATATTTGAGAGATACACTCCCAACTGTTGGCCAGGGGGCTTAATTATACTAAATTATTTTTATTCTTAGTGTTTACTTCATACGATTTTATGTAGTATGGTGGCAGAACCCTTCCTGTAATCAAAAAGCATTTTTCTTAGGTCTGCGAAGCCTACTAAAGACAGAGGAAGAAATAGAATTCTCCCTTTACAATATATATACACAGACACATACACACACAGAGTCTTATACACATACATCTAACACACGTAACTAATAACCATCACTATTAGTTACATATTGCTGTTTTAAAAAATTACTACAGAACTTAGAGTTATATAACAAAACATTCATGATCTTACAATTTCTTTCAATCAGGAATCTAGAAATATATTGGATGGAACTCCTACTTTAGGGTTTCTCAGAGGCTTCAATGAGGCCATGGCTGCATTATAGTGACCCCAAAGGATTCACTTCCAAGCTAAAATGCTTATTAGCAGGATTTAATTCCTTGCAGGCTGGTGGACTAAGAGCCTCAATTCCTAGCTGGCTCTAAGCTGGCAGCTGTCCAAAATTTCTTACCATGCATGTTTCTCCAACTGGCAGCTTGTGTCAAGTCAAAAAAACAACAGTTAGCTAGCAAGATGAAGTCACGCTCTTTTGTACCCTAATCACAGAAGAGATTTCATTCTTGTCATGTTGTATTGATTTTAAAAACGTCATTGGGAGATGGACACGCTTGAAGCTCTGACTTGGCGAGGTGGGCAAGTACAACATATGTAACCTAAACATTTGTACCTCCATAATATGCTGAAATAAATAAATAAAAAGTCATTAAGTCCAGCCCAAATTCAAGGGGACAAGGAGTTGATTCACAAAGGTATGAATACCAGGAGGCAGAGATCACTGAGGGACTTTAGACATCTGCTTATCACACTAATTAAAGAGAAGGACTTGCTAAGAGCCAGCCAAATCTGTTCTGTAATCTTCAGCTCAGTACCCACTTTGACTAATTGAATTTCCAGGAGCAAATATGGGGATGGAATCTAGGAAGTAAGGTGTTCCTTCAAGAGATCCATCGGACCTGAGCTAAAGGGCTATGATGGAAGACAAAATTAATTTTGATTGCATTCTATTATATCCAGTATTTTCATATGCAGTAAGACTTTTAATGTGGTCACCCGAAGTGTATAGATATCCAGTAGTTAAATGTATATGCATTTGTTTCTTAAATTTCCAATAAATGATTCATCTTCAACACAAAAGTTCTAAAACCAATTTAAATTAAATATAGTTATGGAAACAGCTGCTTACTTCACTTCTTCATTAGTATCTTCATTAGTTCTTTGTTAGTATCTCTCTCCTTGTTCACATGGAATATTATCTTTAATTGTGATAATCTGATTTGCTACTCAATTTTGTTATCTCAGATATGGGAGTTATAATACATGTGCATGCTGGAATTATGAAAACAAAATTAAATGCGATAATATGTGCAAAAAGTGTAGATGGAGCAGGCACTGTCATTACTAGGGGAAGGATAGAGACAGACCATGGCAATTCACTGAGGTTCAATGTCGGTGCAGGGATAACCTGAAGCATCTATTTTAGTCTGACTCAGGAAGCAGATGTAGGAAACAGTAATATCTACAACATGCTTGAAAAAATTGCCACGTCTCTGAGTTGGGTAGAGAAGGAAATTCCTAGATTTTTTTAATGCTACAATGCAATATGCAGACTACTTATAAACATACTGTTAAATAAAGAAGACATACCTCTTTTAGATATAAGAATTATTTTCTCCTTTTAAGATTCAATAATAGTATAGGCTTCAGAAATATGGCTTGTATTATATTTTGAAATATCTAAGCTGCATTTCCTTATAATACTACCTTTATTAAATTTTGCCTAAAACTGGAGACCAAATTCTGTAAACTTAAAGCAACATGTGAAATAAAGCATTTTCCTAATACTATCTACTGCTATTGTTTTTCTCTAGAGATAAGTATAAAATGATGTTTGATGGTCTATTATATGCTTACACAATTATAAAGCATTAAAATCAGAAAGTGGAAAATGAGACAGCAATATCTGATCACCTTAGCCTGGCACACCCACCACATTATGGTCTCATTAAAAATTAAAAATATCCAACTGTTGTGCCTGTTTTAGTTTTTATGTTTGCCTTCAAAAAATAAACTATGAAATTGAAATCTATCTTATAGTTTATTTGAGCTTGACTCTTCTAATAGAGCTGTCCTACATATAAGAAAAATTTTCTATATGTCAGATTGTCCTACTGATATCTATACTTTGAAAATATGCTGTAGAGAATAAAAAGAAGAGAATTAATGCTATTATCTGCTCTTCATTGCCTTCAATGAACATTTCTCTGCCTAACTGTATACCATTAAATGACATTTCAGCACAGTTATCCACAATAAAATGTGTTTATGTCCATTTAAAATTATAACCAAATCCACATCTTTAAAATTAACCTAATGAGCCTGTTACCTATCTGTCTGTTGGCAAAAGTAAAGGGAATTGACAGATCTAGAACTCATTGTCATTGAAAGTCATGAAACTGTCCTTCCTTTATTACTCTTTCCACACCAGCATGCATTAAGTGATTCAATTCAATTAGACTACATACTTATGTGTATGTCATGTTTACCACACACCGATAAGCACTGAAGGGAAAGCAAAGAAGAATGAGTCTCATAATCTCAGCTCATCAATTTATGGAGAGTAAAGAAGAATATAAATACTAGAATAAAATATTAGTCAGCATAAGATACTTACCATATAAAAGTTTATAGAAATGCCCCTTGGGATTCAGAAAAAAAAAGAAAGAAAGAAAACATCCATTGTAAGAATCAGACAGTTTTCACAAAGAGGATGGAATTTAGATTGGACTTTGAATCAGTGGGGAGAGTTTAAGTTCCTGGGGAAGAGGGGATAGGACAGAATCATGGAATTTGTGGTGTGGACAGTTTGCTTAGAAACTAGCGTGCAACATATAAATCACAGCCACGGGAAAGAATACCAGGTAGTAGAGTATGGGAGGGCAGGGGAAGTGATGTCAAGGACCTTTGTCAAATGGTGAAGAACCAGAGTAAAGAATTATAACTTAACTCACAAACAAGAGAGCTTTGTAAAGTTTTGTTAATAGAGGGTGATGATTGTGGTAACCAGCTTCCAAAATACCCCACAATGGCTGCAACTTACTGGCATTCACACACTTTTGTAGTACCTTCCCATTTTGTACCATAGTTTGTTTATGTAACTAACTAAATATGGCAGAAGTGACGTATGCCACTTCCACTATTAAGTTATAAAACCTACTGTAGCTTCCATTTTGCTCTCTTTTTCTCTCTCTTTCTTTGTATCCCTCTCTCATTAGTCATTTTTGGGAACCCATGTCATAGAGACTTCTGTGGAGAGGCACACATGATGAAGAACTGAAGTCTCCTGCCAGCAGCCACATGAGTAAGCTTGGAAACAGATCTTCCAGCTGCAATCAAGCCACCAGATACTACAGCCCCACTCATGACTTGACTGCAACATGAGAGAGAACCTGAACCATAATTGCCCAGCAAAACTCTCCTAGATATCTGGCCCTCAGAAACTATGTGAATAATAAATGCTGGTTGTTTTTAGAATGATAAATTTGGAGATTATTTGTTATTCAGTAAGAAAAAAACTACTGCAAGATGGATGGATTTTGTGCCATCATTCATTCATGTGGCAGTAGAGTTCTAGGTAGATTAGAAGAGAAAGCCTTAAGAAATTAGATGAATTTTAATAATTTACTATGTATGTTTTGTGCATTTCCTCATTTAATGACTCAGGTAATCATTTAAGAGAGATGCTATTTGTATTTCTTTTTTATAGAAACTTAAATCATTAGACATCTTGCCCAGGATCACACAGCTAATAAATGATAAGCCAAAGTTCAAACTCTTACCTGTTTATATAAATAAATATTGGTTGAATGAATGAGTAAATACGTGGGTACATGTCTTATGAGTTGTTATAATGCCCTAGTAATACTTTTCTCTTGCATTTAAGAAAACTTGTAGATTCTGAAGTAATGCTAAGAACATTTTTTATACTTTCCCAATAAATGAAATCAAAGAAAAGTTTCCCATAAAATGCATGATTTAGCATGTTTCACTGGTACAGATATATTGAAAGATTTCATAGTGCAAATCTTTGCAAACCATGTCTTTAAACTACACTTTCTGGAATTTTATGTATGAATGATTTCTGGGAAATGCTTGCTTTTGACCTTTTTTTAGGTTTCAAGCAATAAAAACCATAGGAAAACACTCCAGTACAAAATGTGAAGTCCCGAACTGGGACTCAGTTCAACATAGTTTAAAAAAAAAAAGTCTTAGTCATAAGGTTAAAGGGAGGGTACAATAAACATAGGAATGGAAGAAAAGGAGCAACAACAACAAGAATAGGCAGCAGCAGACAACAGCAACACCCACAAAACTCAATTATAAAATATACATGCGGCTAAAAATACAGAGATAAACCGAAATATTTAGGGTAAAACCCCAACAGATTATCTTTTACAAGACAACATACCTTAATGCTTAAGAGCACAGAGGCCAGAACCAATCTGCCCTTCATGGGCTACAGGACCTTGGGAAGTTGCTTATCATGTAATCCTCATCTCAAAAAGGGGTCATAATTGTGCTTAACTCATAGGGTTGTTGAGAAAATCAAATGCCAAAATGTGCCCTATGTTTTCAAGAGGGGCTAGCGTAGATTAACTGTTGCATATATATTTACTGCTACTAGACAGTGTTATTTTGTATAACATCTAAGTCAGCAGACCCTGATAGTATGTAAAACACATGTGAAGTTGGAGCAGGAGGGCCAGAAGGGAGCTCTGTGGATTTTTACCGCAGATAACATGAGTGCAACTAATGCTTGAGGAAGATACAGATATATATGGAAATGAATCGCCCCTAAAGGAGAGGATAGCAGGTCTACCAATTAATTTTTTTATATTTTTTAATGATTATCAACAATAATCATTTATAACTCCAAGAAACAAGATGAGGGCTATTCTTCCTTAAATTTTATGCTCTAGGTCAGGCATCCTTAAACTGTGGTCTGCGGGCCACATGTGAGTGTTTTTGCCCGTTTGTTTTTTTACTTCAAAATAAGATATGTGTAGTGTGCATAGGAATTTGTTCATAGTTTTTTTTAAACTATAGTCCGGCCCTCCAACAGTCTGAGGGACAGTGAACTGGCCCCCTGTTTAAAAAGTTTGAGGACCCCTGCTCTGGGTGCCTCACTTGCCTCACCCTAGTCCTGGCCTTTTGGTACAAAAATGCGTAGAAAACACGTAGTGGATATTTGGGTGATTTGCTACTATTAGAACATCCTTGCTGTTCTCTAAAGGAGTTGTGAAAAACAAATCCTCCTGAGTAATCTTACATTCCTGTGTTTTCTGTTCTTTTTAAGTTTTATTTGTCATTTCCAGCAGATAAGAGTTGCAATGGTATTTCAGGAAATTTGTGGAAATTGAAAAAATGACAGTTAGTGCAAGTTGCTGTGTTTTATTTCAAGAAATCTTCCCTGGTTTTGCTATATTTGCTAGACACAATGGTTCTAAACATAACTGTCTGGAAAAGGTATTGAACTGTAGGGATAACACATGTGAAAACAATATTCCTGCTCAAGGCAGAGTTCTCCCAATCTGCTACCATTTCCCATTAGCAGTTCCCTCCAGATTATTATATAGTGAATGAGGAATATCCATTCTTGACTGGGAGATGAATGTTTACCTTTTTAAAATGTCATAAATTATTGGATAATAAATTCTATTTTAATTAATATAAATTATTAATATAAAATAATTACTATAAATTAATATAAATTTTGTTCAGAGTTAAAGCAAAATGTTTGGTGCTGTTTGAAAATTTTTATTAGGAAAATACCTTCTGAAGAACTATCCAATCTAAAGGGAAATTTAAAAAACGTCAATTGTGCTCCACATTATAACTATGAAATTAAAAAGCAGATGTGAAAGATAGACAACCGATGAAGGCATATAAGGAGAAACCTTCTAAAACTGGAGTTGTTAAGCAGTAAGAATAAAATAGGTAGTTTTTGCCAAACATACGCAAGGCACCAAGTACTGTGTTAAGAACATTGTTATCTTAGTCTAAATGTACAAAACCCTACAGGGTAAGTATTAATAGTATTTTTCTTTTACCTATGGAAAAAAATGAGACTTAGAGTAAATCATATTTTTCCAGAGGCTTATTCTTGACATAGTTAATATATACAGGATGCTACCAAGGCCACTGGGACAATGCACAACTTTGCCTTCAAGAGGTTAGTATGTGTTAGACACATGGGGGTGAGAAGGTGGGGAGGTTACTGAAAATTCTGAAAACTGACAACTAGGAAAGTAGAACTGAGAAAGATCATTGTGTAAAAATGATGCAAAGAAAGAAATCTTAGAATCAGGGTAGGCATTTCCAATGCTGATTAATGATGAAAGAATAAAAAGATTAATAAAAAATAGGACAATGTTTATCACATTTTGATTTCAACAACAAAAGTGTTAATAGTATACATTGATTGAAAGATTCTGTGCATGTGGCACCATGCTAAGTATTTTGCATGCACTATCTCAAAACATCCTAATAATAGTACCTATCCTTAGGTAGGTACCATTATTATCCTCACATTGCAAATGAACAAATTAAGAATTTCAAGACTTTAAGTAACATGCCCAGGCTGCACAGTTAGTACGGGATGAATTATGGAGTCAAAGCCAGGCCCATGTTATTATAGAGCCTATTCAGTCAAGCTCTGAAGTGTCATATCCATTCCATTATATTATATTCAGGCACACTTTGATCCTCACAACAACCTTATAAGATACACAATGACAAAGGCAAAAACTAAAACTGAGAAAGTGAGTTTAGGTCACATACCTAGTATTCAAACCCAAATTTGATTATATTGATGCCTAAAGGTATAAGAAATATGCACTGAAAATGAAGTACTTTCAAAGCAAATAATTTACCAAACAAAAGTGTCTAATCTTCCTGCTTTGATGAACGATTATCCTCAGTTTTAAACTAAATAAAATACTCCCCTGGGATGTTTACAATACACAACAGTTGTTTATTTCTCACTAAGATCATTTTATATTTATCATTTGAGAGCTTCCAGGTACAGTTTATTGATGAGTTCAATGAGAACATTTAGGAAATGAGAGAATCAATCATAATTTAGTTGTTTTATTCCAAAAGAAAAAAAATCCATAATTTAAAAAATACATAAAAAACTATAGTGTTTTTCTCAAATTGATTTAACATTAATTGCGTTAATGATTTCCAACTGAGAGCCTGCAACAGACTATATTGCCTTTGCGTGTGTTATACTGCCTATTATGCATTGATCAATGCAACAAATACACCATTTCATAGCAAGACCTAGCATTATTAGTTGGGAATGTTCAAGGAGAATGAAAATAGGGAAATGAAAAGATTACACTTAAAGGTGGCAATATTCAGCTGAGATTAGAAGAGGGTATATGAATAGTAGTAGAAGAAGATAACACCCTTTCTAACTTTGTTGGTGAAGAGTTTCCTTGTGTCTGTCTAAAGGATATTTCTTTCTTTTTCTAAACTTGGAAGGACGAGGGAAGTTTGTGCAGCACAGTCTGCTGTGGCTGACAGATGGATCAGCCGCCTACACCAGGATGATAATTGGCTTACACCTTCTCTATTAACAGCGGTAAAGCTGGCCAGAGATTGATTCAGACACTTGACCTGACATTTCCTTGACTTACATTTTTCCTAGAAGTGTAGGGATTTTTTTCACTTGTTTTTATACTTTAATTCAAAATTAAAACTGTATATTACAAAATGAGGATGATAACTTTAAAATTCCTTTAAACAATTTAAAAATGAGAGGCTTAAAACAAAAATTAAGACAGATTTTCTTTATAAATTAATAACATATTCTAAATGTCTTTGAGAAATGGCAATACATTCAAGTTGGTTTCCCCCCTCCTACAACTGTGACAGACATGTAAGAGATTTTTCCATTCATTTTCTCTTGAGCTTGGGCAAGGTAGTCAATCCTAAATGACTAAAGCAGGCTCAATAAAAAAAACATCATTTGCCATTCCTGCTCTAGGCCACACTATTGTGTCCCAAACACATACTGCTCCTGACATAATTCCAAAGCAAAACCTTGAGCTGTAAAATCTTAGGGTGGAAAACAGATTACCAGTGAAGTTTGAATAATAATCACTATGTTAAACCAGCAGTTTTTTTTTTTCTTTATGCCAAACTAAGGAAGTCTAATGACTCTTCTTACTGCTGAATTAGAGTCAAACAACAAACACACATGCACACAAATAAACAAACAAAAAAGGGATTCCTGAGTTGCTGCAGCAAATATTTCGCAAAATATGGATATTTCTTATATTGGATGCACTTAATGACTGAGTAGCCAAAGTTTGTGCTACTGAAGAATAAGAGGATATTTGAGAAGCAATATAATCCAAATAAATCATTTTTCAAATAATTAATATTAAAAACAAATAAATATACAAAGTTTAAGGTTCTGTAATAACTACCTGAGGCAAAAGTTGATTTCCAGATTCCACTAGGCAGCATTCAAACTATTACTCCTACTAAACTAATTGAGGAAAATCAAGGCTAATTGGCAACAAAATGAGGAACTAATATCAGAAGTGCCAAATTTTTAAAAAAACATGATTGTTTATGAATAAAGAGGTAATATGTACATACTTCTCTTTTCAAGAGTAAATGCAGCCTTTTCAGCAAGTCTTTTTTCTTTTCTTTATAACTTTCTGAGTTATAAAAACCCCTGGAATGTGATGCCCCTACTTGACTGCTGGAATTAAGATTCTGGGATTCAGGCTGAGCAAGTGCAAGGTAGCAATTACTCATGAACAATTTTGCATGAGTGCTTTATCTTACACAAGTAGCAGTATGGTTAGAATTGGTGTAAGTAGCTGGTAGGAACTAAATTGATATGAAATGAGGATGAGAGTCTTCTGGAAATCTCAAATTTGAGCAAATGCAAAAAGATTGAGTTCTCTCTACAATTCCTAATAAAAGAAAACCCATTGGTTTCTTCTTTGTCATTTTAATTTAGAAAGTATAACACTGGAAGTTATAAGGCACTAACTCTGGGAACACACCAAAAGAACTGGAATCCTAGCTTCTCTTAAAGGTTCTCTGATTTCAGGTGAATTATTGAAATTTGCCGATCTTTAATTCACTTATTTTGAAAGTATCATAAATAATAGTCCCTACCTCATAGGGTTATTATAAGAGTTAAATGAGTTTAAGTATGACACATACTCAACAAAATATCTGTCACTTGATAAATACTCAGTAAATGTTAGCTGACATTGGATATTAATAATACTGCTGTGTAAAAATTTGCATTAGCTTCATCCTCATTCCTTATGGACTCACTTCCTCTCACTCCTTGACCATTTTTCTTGAGCTCTCGGAGGCCTGGATCTCTCCCACAGTTGCAATACATTTTCACTCCCTTCTGTCTTCTATTTTCCTTGATGATTCAGGATTTCCTCAACAATCTTTGACATCTGTTTGTTTTTTGCTTTGTTCTACATTCAGTCTCCCTTGTAGTTGTCCCCATATGGGCAGCTACCCACATAGCCCCAATCCCTCCCCAGCGGCAATAGCCTATTCTTTTCTTTTCCCCACCTCGTGTGGGTATGGACATGGTTCTATATGTGCTGTTTGGTATCTGACACCCCAGAATGCAGATTATTAGTTCATGGATAAACCACCAAGAAGACAGAAGAGGATACTTGAGCTATAAACAACTGGAGTTTCAAAATACAAAAAGGGTACTTTCAATTATGTTATAACAACAACAGCAACAATAAAACTTAATGCTTAAAGCAGCAAATGCTAATTCATTTCTTGCTCAGACTTTATAGCCATCTTGGGAGGCAGAGGGTTCTGCTTGATGTTTTAATCAGGTATCCAGGCTGATGAAGTACTCACATTTGGAACTTGTTGCAATAGAAAGAGTAAAGGAACAGTCATCACGTACAATTAACACAAGACAATTGCTTTTACAATTCATTAGTGAAAACAAGGCACATATCCATACCTCACTGCAAAGGACTCTATCCTACTATCCTACTATCCTTCTATCCTACTATCATCTGGAATAATAGTAAACAGCCCTAATGACCACGAAATTGCTAACCAATGAAATAGACTATGACTCCTGAAAGCATGAAATGTATTTCATGAATCTTTATATTTACTTCCTCAAACAAAAACCTTTCCTATAGTAGTTATGCAATATATGCTTTTGTAATGACTAAATAAATGATCTAATATATTGGATCATAAAAATGAATCCGAAAGTTTGTTATGCTAACAGATGTGATATATAATGTTAATAGCATTAACAGTTTTAGAAGAGCTTATTTACCAAGACTATTATTGCCTACATATTCCTTTTGCTTAGTAAATTAAAAAAAAAATTAAAAGTCTTCAATTCCAACCCTGAGATTATTAAGGTTTGCTCTGAAGTCTTTTACTACACAATGTAATTTAAAGCACTCTTGGGACGTTGCCAAAGTTTGCCATTGAGATCTTCCTCCGAAATTACTCTAGCTTTAAATTGCTTAACTTGCTATAGGAGAGCATTCATATTCAAAGCTGTTAATCATGTGCACTGTAGTATTATGAAGGCATTTAATGTTTTTTTCCCTTTGGGATATTAGGTGTCATGTTATCACACCATAATCATTACTTTAAGTGCATATTTTAATTCTCTTCTCTTTCCACCAATGCACACCTCCTTCTAGGCTTGTATCATAACTTCTGTGTGCCTGTTTCTGTTTCTGGGGGAAATTATTGTTATTGAATTCCTAGTATGACGTCATTCCAGTGGTTTTCAGACTTATACTTGACCTGACTGAATGAGTCATGAATGAATGGAAACATATTCAAAGTGCTGTGAATGTGTGTGTTGCAAACTATTAAAAGTATCGACAAAGAGGAAATATTGAGCTATGCTATGACAAGAAGCTTCTTGATTTAAGAATGCTAAATGTTGCTGTTTTTATAATAAAATTAGAAATGCAATGAAAGAGAAAAAATCAAAACACTTTGTATTTTGGAGAGGAAGGGCATAACTCTAACCCTTCTAGGGAGAGGCAAAGATATACAATGTAACCAAAATATCAAAAAAAAAATCAAAACAAAACTTTTTATCGAGTGATGGGCAGGTGGGAGGGGGGAGGAGGAAAGGAGTGTATGCTCCCATAACGTGTGTGATGCATACCACCGGGGGATTGGACACATCGGGGGGGAGGGAGGGAGGGGGGCAGGGGCAATATTTGTAACCCTAACAATATTTGTACCTCCATAATATGATGAAATAAATAAAAAAATTGTATTAATAAACAAGTAGTATAGTAGGAATGTGAACCACCATATCTAGCTGAAGTCCTGCATTCTGCCATCTGCCATTAAAAATGTCACCCTCCCTATTAAAACTTTCATGACCTGTTTTTTTTTTTTTTCCTTCTTCTCAGGAGATTCTACTTCCCAAATTTGTCTAAAATTTTAAATCATGACATGTTGATGGCTGTTTTTTTCAGTTGTTACTCGTTTCATACATGCATTTTACTAGGAAAATTTGTAATTTTAGTCTAAATGTGAAAAGGATAAAGGGATATTCAATTGTAAATTGTGAATGTTGTAATTCTCTGATTTCTAAGAAAGAAACTTCTTACTTGTAGGATAAGGCCCTAAAATTTTCATGATTCTGAAGAATCTGGGAACCAGAGAAAAAGGAGTATCAAAGAAGGCAGAAGCTAAATAATTTGGATCTATATAATAAAGATCTGGGCCAGCAAGATAAGATGACAGGACATTTGGGAGAAACTTAAAGTAGAGAAGTTGCTGTGAAATATTGAAAGAGAGAGAGAAAAAGAGTCAGAAAGAAGACAGAAGCTTTCAGGAATCAAAGAGGGGGCATCACTACAGATCCTTAAGACATTAAAAGATGACGAATAAACAACTGTGAACAACTTTATGCTAATAATTCTGACAGTTACATCTCTTTAGATATTCAGTAGTAAAAATGGTGTATTATAGTTTTAGTTTTATTAGCAAGTTACAAATATTTTTTTCTTATTTGTTGTACCTTTTTACACAGCCATCAGCTTCAGTTCTACTTGCTACACATCACTGCCAAAATTTAGTGTTGTCAGTCTTTCTAATTTTACCCTTTCTGATGGACATATACAGATATAACACTGTGGCTTTAATTTGTGATCCCCTTATTTTAATGAGGTTGGGCACCTTTTCATACACTTATTGAAAATTTGAATATCCTCCTCTGTGAAGTGGTATGCTAATTCATGTCTCTTGCCCATTGTCTATTAGGGTGACTGTCTTTTCCTTATTGATTTATAGAAGTCTTTTATTTTTAATTCACTAGATACTTTTTTGATAATTATATTCAGTATTTAAAATATATTTTCTAACTCTGTGGATTGCCTTTTTATTCTCCAAATTGTGTCCTTTCATTAACAGAATTTTCTAATTTTAATGTACTTTATCTTACCAATGATTTTTTTTAGGTTATTGCTTTTATATCCTGTTTGGGAAATCTTTACCTAGTCCAAAGTTGTGAAATTTTTGTAGTTTTCTTGTTGTTGTTGTTGTTATTGTTAATTTTTTAGATCTATAAAGCACATTGAATTGACTTATGTTTATGGTATGAGAAAGGGGCTGATTTTAATATTTTTTTCATATTGACTAAACTATCCTTTTCTTACTGCTATGCAGGGCCATCATCACAATAAATTAAATGTCTACATGTATGTTGTTTCTGGGCTCTATATTCTGTTCTGTTTTCTTATGCTTTTATCCTTGCACAATTATCATAGCATTTTTTTTTTTTTTTTTTTTTGAGACAGAGTCTCACTTTGTTGTCCAGGCTAGAGTGAGTGCCGTGGCGTCAGCCTAGCTCACAGCAACCTCACACTCCTGGGCTCAAGCAATCCTCCTGCCTCAGCCTCCCGAGTAGCTGGAACTACAGGCATGTGCCACCATGCCCGGCTAATTTTTTATATATATATATTAGTTGGTCAATTAATTTCTTTCTATTTATCGTAGAGACGGGGTCTCGCTCTTGCTCAGGCTGGTTTTGAACTCCTGACCTTGAGCAATCCGCCCGCCTCGGCCTCCCAAGAGCTAGGATTACAGGCGTGAGCCACCGCGCCCGGCCTATCATAGCATTTTTATTAGCAGGTTTATAATAAAACTTTATATTGGGTAGTTTAAGTGTTACAAAATATTTTTCTTTTTTAAAGTTACCTTGATTATTCCTTCTACGTTTTTACATAAATTTAAAAATTAGCAAATTTTGTTTGAAATAGAAAAACCTGGAATTGTTCTTGAAATTGCAATTGGTTGACAGATTAATTTTGGGGAAAGCAAATCTTTTTGATAATACTAAATCTACCAGTGCATAAACATTGCATTTTCCTCCATTCATTTAGTTTTCTCTAACTTTAAATAATGTGTCCTAAGAGTGTCTTGACATCTTTTTTGGTAAAATTATTTCAGATATAGGGAGTTAGTATACTTACTAGGGAGTTAGTATAACTTCCTAAAAGAACTAAATTATTGCTTCGGCATCAAATACAAAGAGCCAGCTGGACAAGAGAGGAAGGTGAGGTAGGTGATCTGTGGGAGAGATTCAGACTGATAGGGCTTGAAGAGGAGGAAGACTGTGACAAATTGGGAAAGAAGAAGGGCTTTCATATGGCTAAAATGTAGTTCACTATGACTGATCATACTAATTTACATTATTTGGACAGAATTATTCAAATTTTAATGATTATTTTTTGATGATAGAGAACATAGAATTATTTTTCTCAATGTTCAAGTTATTCTGTGTGAGATTTCTCTTGCTAAGGAATGTATTTAGGCAATTTCTTGTTATAAATCTCCTGAATGCACTGCTGTATTGCTATTCTGCTAAGTTAAATAGTAATTTCATTGAGTCCTGATACACTTAATGTATTTTCCCAGGTACCTAAGTTATTAAGAGAGAAAGAGATAGAGACTTTGAGTCTCATGATGAAAGGCTCCCTAACTTAATATCATATAATGTATAAATATATGAAACTTGAAAATATATTTTATAATATATAGAATACATCAAGAAGTTTGAAGTAGATTGATACATTTGAATAATCGTAATGGTAAGAAAATGTTAAACTCTTGCTGTGAAGAAGATGTGTTTCAAGCCACATAACTGCTCATTTGTGCATTATTTCAAAAAAGAGGCAATGATAATTTTCTGTAAAATAAGAGCAATTGAGGAAGAAATAGATATGGAAGCAGAAGGATAAGAACAATGCTCCAAAGGAACTGACATTTTGGAAATTGAGGTAAAAAAAAACCAGCCTTAGTCTTCAGTGTGAACACACAGAGTTGCAGGAATTAAAATCACATAAATGATTAGAGAGAATGAGAAGCAGATCTGGGTCCTTGCTTGGTGCTAAAAGTTACAAAGATGGGGAAGGCAAGTTTATAATATTTTAGACTAAAAGGATTTTAAAAGAGACTATAAATGATAGAAAATAATTTGTCATATATATTCAGAATGAAATTTAAAATGTATTAGTAATATAATATTTATGGAATGTGGACTGCTGCTAATACTAAAGCCACTTGATACTATTTTTAATAAGCATTTGGTATTGTGATATAAAGTTTCTATAACTTTCTATCACAGGGTCAATAGTTTGAATTCACACAGGTCAACAGTCAGTGAAATGCATTATGCTTATTCTGGATCTTGTGAATTGCTGCAGCAGCTGACATTCTGCTCTCATCAAATACTCTAAGCAGGTGGCAATATCATTTGATGAAATAACATGGACTTGGGGTAAGCAGACTAGCATTCCAGTGCCAGAGCTTGTACATAGTAACTGTTTGGCCTTAGGCAAGCCACATGGGATCTCTGGATTTTTCTTAACTGTGAAATGCGAAAGTTCCTTTTAAATCTGTAAGTGTATAATTTATAAACCTGATTGAAAATTTTGTTTATTTGTTCATGTAATATCAGTACAATTAGCAGGGCCAAGGAATAGATTACAATCTCAAACTACTATCTTTACAGCACATGTTGAGACCCTTCTCTGTGAATTGCAGAGGACAGAACAATGAGACAACCACACATGTTGGAGCAGCAAGCTGCCTTGCTGAGAATGATTGAATTGTCACCTATGCTACCTGACAAGATTTAGTTGAAGATTGATGCAGCCCTCTGGTTTCAAAATCCTCTCTCATTATCAGAAGCTGGTGTTTCCAGCATTTCATCATTTGAATCCAGCTCTCTTTTATAAATCCAAAAAGCTGCAAATGGACGACCGACGTACCCAGAGAACCCTTCTCTGCTTATTCCAGGCTAGCATACTCGGTATAGACAAAGTCTCTATCTTAGCTGGAGCATGAAGCCTTTCCCAGGTAATTAAGTTGGACCATCTTCATTCTGCTAGCCTATCTCTCACAATAGACAGATGTTGATTAAATGTTATTTCCATTTTATTTTTACTGCCTTCCCACCCTGCTCATTCTATTTTCCAGATAAACCAATTTCACTGCCCCAGAAATTCTCATTAAGAACTAACCACTAGTATATATTCTTCCAGAGTCACTTCTTTAATTTTTAGTACACTCTTGGATGTGACCCATATTATTCTTTATGATGCCAGAATTATTTTGTGTAAATGAAATTCAAGTTATAATCAGAAAGGATTTAGAAATACTTGGAGTTTATAAGCCTAGATTTCTCAACCATTTTCTAGCTTCTGACATTCTAGAAACAGTGTGTAGAGAATCACCAATTTAATCAAAATCCTATTTAGAAGCATTGAAACTGGAAAGATCATGAGGAAATAACCTACTGAGAGATTAAAGTAAATATAAATAATTTTTAAAAGAAATAAGAAAAAGGAAATCATACAAAGAAATTTCACATTCCCAGTAGCGATTAACAGCCGATCTTGATAGCTTATTTCGTAAGTACTGATTCAGGATTTTCCATGAGATATTCAAAAATTGTTTTTATTTCTACATAAAAGATATAAATCAATTATTTTCAATTATGCATCTGGATTTCTCAAACCTACTACTGGAGTTATTGAAATGATCTCAGAAAAATATAATCAAATACAATTCAAAGTAACATTTGCTGAAGATTACCCATCCTTGAGATAGCTTTCAATAAATTTTATAAAATGCCTGTAGGTGCCACAAAGAGCAGTGAAGGAAAAGCATAAAGGGAGGCTGAGGTTATATACACGGTTTCACTTTACCTAGTCATAACATTTTTGTACTTGTGAAATACAGCCCTGCTGAGGTTGCATAATATTAAATGGATTTGTTCTGTAAAATTTGGATTCAGACAAAAGGTCACACTCAAGGATTCAGAAGGCCACATGTGGAACCAAAGCCACAGGTTTCGCACCCCTGCATGTGTAGTTGTTCTTTATAAAGGAGAAATCTAAGATTCTATTAGCTTTACTTGGATACCTTCCTATACAACCTTGTCCATTTCTTTCTTGCCTTTCAAATTCTCAGGGAAATGACAAACTCAGTGCAGGCTGTGGCAATGGTCCACATAGCTCCTCCAATTTAGCATAATTCTTTGATTTTCTACCCAAGAAAATAAGACTAACATTAATAAACTAAAAGTATTTGTTACAGCCTTCTTTTTATAATTATAAATCATTTAAGCTACATAATAAATAGTGGCCGAGACATAAATCCTATATTATCAGAGAAATGTAATCGTTGCATTCTATTTTTAAAAAAATTGAGAAAATATTCTTTATATCTTAAATAAAATAATGTCATATGATAATATGACCCTATTTCATAATGCTATACATATACATATATATATTCTTTATGAAATAGGCATATATTAGAGATGTAAACATTAATAAAAATAATAGTAGTTTTATGTTTTGATGTTATAAATGATTTGGTGTTTTTTTATCATACTTTCTATGTTTTCTATAATTTTATACATTAATTTTGGAATTAAAAAGAAAAGCAATAAGGATCTCTGAGGCACTGGATAAGCCAAGTGTTTCAGGTCTCTACCCTACCCAGTACATTGATATCTTATGTTGGCTTCTGCAGAAATTTTTATAAACGAATTCTAGAGCCCTACGATAGACTCATTTTTATCAATGTACTGGCAACCAATAATTAAGCAAAAACATTGTGAAGATTCTGGGGTCAACAAGATATAGGAAGCCAAGTCTAAGTAACAAAGGCAGATGGTTAATGCCCAAATCATTGAGAGGTATTACTGGCATGGGCCTTAGATGTTGCCTTACTAGAAATGCCTTATTTTAAAGGAGATGTAAGCCCAAAGGCCACACAGCTTTTGGCACAGAACAGGATCCATGGTAGCTATACTTCCAGTACTCTGATGACTCCCCAGTACTCTGTTGCCAAACCAAAAGACTGTGGTGTTCATGACTTCTTTAAAATGTAGCTTCTTTCTTGCCAATGCCTGTTTCTACTTCCAAATGGACGATGGATAAAATCATCAACTCACAGCATTTCGAGCAGCCACCAGCCATTAGACAGTGACAATGCTCAGAACCGCTACCTACAAATCCATTCACCCCAGAAGTGTGAAGACTCTGGAATCTTGTCTCTTGCTTAGAGATTTGTATTTCACAGACTTTTGAGAAAAATAGAATATAAAATAACTGAAAATTCACTTGCTGCTTTTAATGTATCTTTTATGTATCAGATTGTATGATTTGAGAAATAAAAGTGAATTGAAAGCCTGCGTAATTAAATATGCAGTTCTTTGTTGAATTTTTAAAAATAACATTTTCCATTTTTTTTTATCAATATTAAATAGAGCAACAGGAATATAGTTAACTGACAGCAGACAGAAACAGGAAAATCTTGAGAGAGAAGACACCTACAGTGATTTCTTATTTAAATTTTTTCCAACACAGAAAAGGTTTTTTTGTTTGTTTGTTTGTTTGTTTTGTAGTTTAATTAAGTTCAAAACTTCATTGTATTGGTCCTAAATGTAGGCAAGTCTCGTGCTCTACGGTTTAAGCAGTAGCTCCATTTTCATATACTTACTTTCTCTTAAGCCAGAATGAGAGACATTAGAGCTGAGAGATTTCATAAGACATGGCCTAGTCTAACTCTATGGCTTTAGGCAAATAGGTAGTACACATATTTTGCAGATGAGAAAACTGAAACTCAGAAAACTAGAGGGAATAATTTCTTGATTTAACTACGTTAATGACTGCAGCAAAAGGATCCAGAACTCATCTTTCCTGGCTTCTCTCACATCATGCTGGAAGTTAGCATTACATTTCTATAGTTTCAAAAAACAAGAACAAAAATCAGAAAAGTAGAGGCTGATAGTATTGGGCACATTTTGTCAGAAAAGAAAGAATATGTAGATAAAATCTTAAATGATTCAAATTTCCCTTTCTCCCAACAATGCACATTTTTATATGCAATATATTTAGCAGTGTTGCCATGTTCTCCTCTGGACTATGCAAATAATTGGCAACTATGTGTGGGCCTATTATTCCAGGAAAATAAGAAATAAAGGCTTATATTGAAAACATGTGACTAACAGCAAACTATTGTATTCTTTAGGCTCCCAGTCATAGGCTGATGGAGGAAATAAGCTAACTGAGATAGGATAAGAGAAATAAAAAGAATTATAGTTGTATAAATATTGCAGTATAAAAGAAAATCTATGTTTCAGAATTTAAAATTATTTCATTGATTGTAACATTATGCAAGACTTAATGCTTTCTACTTTTAGTACTGTGCTTATTTTGCTCCATTTACCTCTCTTAGACTATGATATTATGGGTTCCTATTCTAGAAACCTGAGAACAAGACTGAAAGAGGAAATGGCTAACTGGGAATTTTTAAAGTATGATCATATAAACAGGAATTTTAAATTTCTAATTCTAAAAATATCAGGTCCTCTAACAAATAGGAGGAATACTAATGGAGAAGTTATATTTCATATATATGTACAAAAATGTCTATTAACAAAAGTTTAAACATTTATTTATTAATTTATCCTCAAATATTGATTGAATACTTTATATATTCCATTTACAGTGCCCTACACAAATTAACCATGGTAAGCAAAACAGACGAAAACCTTATGCTCATGGAAATTATAGTCAAATAGAAATAGACTAATAAAAGGACTCTCACAAATAAATAATCATAAAATTTAATGAGTACAAGAAAAAAAAGCACTATTTGTTGTGAGAAATTTTAAGGAGACCAAATTTAGATTGGCAGTGAAAGAAGTTTCCTGAATAATTAGTAGAAATTACTTTTAAAAATCTCAAGAGAGAGAGAGAGAGAGTGTGTGTTTCAGGAAGGAAAGTAAATCTGAACATTTCAGCCAGACATTATTGTATTGCCAAACAACTGTGAGATAAGAATTTGATCATATAGAGCAACAAAAATAATAAACAAATAAATAAAACAAAACAAAACAGTGAAGTTGAAACACAGTTAGCAAAGGATAAGGGACAAAAACAAAACAAAACAAAAACACTCCAAAAAGAGCCAATATAGGATGTTATCATATTATATAAAATCTCATCGATTTTCTGTACTTAAATGTTTATAGCAGCACAATTCACAATTACAAAGATGTGTAAGCAACCCAAGTGCCCATCAATACGTGAGTGGATTAATAAAATGTGGTGTATGTATACCATGGTATATGTATACTCTGCCATAAAAAAAATCGTGAACTGCCTATTATATTCTCCTGGATGGAGCTGGAGCCCATTCTTCTAAGTTAAGTATCACAAGAATGGAAAAAAAAAACACCACATGTACTTACCATTAAATTAGTACTAAACAATCAACACTAATGTGCACATAGGGGAAATAACACTCATAGGGTGTTGGGCAGGTGGGAGGGTGGAGGCGGGGATGGGTAAGTTCATAACTAAAGGATGCAGTTGCACACTGTCTGGGGAATGGGCACACTGTCTGGGGGATGGGCACACTGTCTGGGGGATGGGCACACTGTCTGGGGGATGGGCACACTGTCTGGGGGATGGGCACACTGTCTGAGGGATGGGCACACTTGTAGCTCTGACTCAGGCAGTGCAAAGCCAATTTATGTAACCAAAGCATTTGTACCCCTGTAATACTCTGAAATTTTAAAAAAGGAATGAAAGAAAAACAACATAAATGATAAATATCTAGGTAAATAGAATATTTTCTCCTCTTGAGTTCTTAAAAAAAAAGAAGAAGCTATTAGAGGATTTTATGTCAGGATGATTTAATTTATATTATTATAGTAGTACATAGAACTCACTAAAAATAAATTATTTAGTGTTTCAACCAAACTAACAACAATGTAATAAACTGCCCTGCTAACTTAAAAGCACAGCTTCGTGGTGAGGGGCACTGACCCCAACCCAGAGAAATCTCTTGTTCTGAGATTTCTGCAGAAAAACACACTGTTAGTAAACATTTATAAAATCAGCCTTTTAAAAAAAGCTTTTTTATAATGTCTCTCGATCACAAAAAATCTTCTTGTTTGTCATTTCTTCCCCTTCCTATACCTTCTTCTGTACCTTAGGAAACCATGAAAATGTTCCTCTCAGAAAATACTGGGGAAGCTCTTGATCATTTCAGAAAGATTTTGAAGATCTTTATAAACAATACAGTACATGACAAGTCTCTGCAATGAGTTCTTCCAGTGAATTTTATGAGTGAAAAAGAAACTTCATTATTTAAATCTTTATAAAATAAATACTCTAAAGAGGTACTCCCATCTCACTCTAGGTCTACAGTATAACTGTAAAACATGGTTTGCATGTGTCTTCTGCTGAGTAGTTTTGTCAGCATGCTTTGGCACTAGTAGCATTTAAGAGGGTCCAACAGGCTTCCATCATTTTGTACTCTCTGTCATTTTCAGTCTCATCTGGAAGTGTTTGTGCTGAAATAATATTCTCAAGAACTTTGGCGCTCTTCAGTGGATTTTGATGGTGTTCATGTCACTATACGAGGGCCGCATCCATATTTTTTCCCATGATAATCCCTTCTCTGTCTTTAGGATTTCAGATGGTTGAGGGATACTGCCTTCAAGATTCCTAGAGGCCTCATGGTTTGATTGAGAGGATTCGCAAGGCACACATTTAATCTCTCGAAAGGGCCCTCCGTGACTGAATTCTGTGACCTTTCAGTGTTTCCAAAGTTTAAGCAAAAGGTTGTATAGTTATTCCCTTTTTCTCTATGCCTCATTTTTGGGACCAATTTCTCAACTTTAACAGATTTTGCCATGCGGCCAGGCTGAGAAAACCATCCAGCCTGGTTCCTTTTGATTTAATAGTTCTTCCCTCAATGAATCTCTTTCCTTTTCCATTTTATTATAAGCAGTAAGAAGCAATCAGGGTGGTACTTGCAACACTTTGTGTGAAAATCTCTAGCTATATCACAAGTTCAGCACTTAAAGTTCTATTGTTCATATAAGTTCAGGAGACAAATCTGCTAGGCTTTCTGCCACTACCTAACCTGGAGCTCCTTTTCTTCAGTTTCCAGAATATGCTCCTACCTTTCTTCTGAGCCTTCACCAGCAGCCTTCAAGTCCAAATTTCTACCAGCAGTCTGTTCAAGGTAATTTTGGCTTTCTTTATCATGCTTCTGAAAATTATTTCAGCCTTTATGCTGCTTTCAGATTTTTCAGTGTTTGTTACAAAAGCACCCACTTTCATGCATCACAATATGTATTAGTGTTATATTGCTGCATAATAATTACCACGAAGTTAAAAGCTTAAAACAAAACACATTTATTATCTCACAGTTTCTATAGGTTTAGAGTCTGAGCACAACTCAACTCGATCTTCTGCTTCAGGATCTCACAAGTCTGGAGTCAAGGAGTCAGCAGGGACTACAGTTTCATGTGAGACTACAAGTTCTCTGACAAGCTCACATGGTTGTTGACTGATTTGTCATTGCTGCAGTTGTAGTACTGAAGCCCTCAGCTTTCAAAGTCAACCCATAATTCTTTGTTGTATGGGCTTCCTATAACATAATGATTTCTTCATCAAGGTAATAATGAGAAAAGACACCAAAGCTAGTCAGGCAGAAGGATGAAAACTTGCATAATATCGTGTAATCATGATGGGGATATTTCATCACTTTTTCCATACTTTTTTTGGTAGGAACAAGTTATAGGTCTCACCCACATTGTAAAAGAAAGGATTATAAAAGGGCAGGAATCCAAGGTGGTGGGCATTACAAGGGACACCTTAACTGCTGTCTATCACACAGCTGTAGAACAGATAAAGTACTCTGTCTTCCAAAGCTTCCAAAATACATTTTGGTTTCTAATGGAGTCTGAACTAAGAGTAGTAATAAATCTGTCAGCTGGAAGCTGTTATATAAGTTGGAAAATAGTGTCTCTTTTTAATCCAAAGCCCTCAAGGCTCAAGAAATATCTATCAGAGTCCGTTTTGTAGTAATTTAGTCAAGTGTTCAGAGTAGTCAAAATTAGTTAATTTTATTTTAAAAGTTCATTTAACAATAAGCATCTAATATATACTAAATGAAAAATATTGTGTTGAGGCTAAGAGGTTAAAAAGACCTACATCATAGGTCCTAATTTGAAGAAGTTGAGAGTCAAATAGTAAAGAATTTGAATGCATGTAAATAACTAATATAAAATAGATGAGATTAGTGCTATAAATATAGTATAGTTAAAATGCTAGTGGAGTTCAGAGAGAGAGGTAAAGTTATTTCTGGCTAGTGAATTTCATTAAAAATATGGTATTTAAGCTGTACAATAAAGACTGAGTAAATGATAGCATGTGATAGCAAAGAAGGGAAATGCAGATAGAGGGAACAAATAAACCAATTCTCAGAGCTGGGAAAGGACAGGTTTTATAGAGAGACCAGCAAGTAGTTCAGTTTAACTAGAATTAGATTGTAAAAACAAGAATTGGAAGATATAAGAAAGATGGGGATTTATTTTAAAGGGCATTAATTTTCAGATTAAATTGCTCAGAAGTTACCTATAGGAGAGAGGGATTCATTTGAGCTTTTGTTGTTCATTTTGATTTTAGCATGTCTGACAGAATTAAATGTCTCCATTAAGGGAGATAAATCTGGCAGTGAGGTTCAGAATGGATTGGAGGTTATGACTGGTGATAGAAAAACCTATTGACAACAACAAAAAATATTGAATAGCTTTTATGAGAGTTAGAGGACCTAAAATAAGAAATTAGCAGCAGGAATCACAACATAGGGAGTGAGTTTAGCAATAGTAAAGTGTCCAGAATAAAGGGGGTAAAGAAAGAGAAAGAAATTCAAGAAATATTTCAATAAGACAAATCTGTGTGCCTGGGAGGTGGGTGATGATCTTGAAACTACCCTTTATAAAATTAATAAAGGACCACAAGGTGGGAACTGTGGTAGAGGCTTGAACTCTTCAAATGTATGGACTATATCTATCTATCTATCTTCTATCTATCTATCTATCTATCTATCTATCTATCTATCTATCTATCAATCTATCTATCTATCTATCTTCTATCTATCTATCATCTATCTATCTATCTATCTATCTATCTATCTGAGAGAGAGATAGAGAGAGAGAGAGAGAACCAACCATTGTTCCCTAGCTTGCTTTATGGTCATAAGATTCATAGTTTCTTCATTGTTCCCATAAGATAACATCACCATTATGATATCTAAAACTAGTCTTTGAGGTTTTTTCCAGACTCTGTATTCTGGTAGACCAACTGATGCCAACCTGACCAGTGGCTATACTTAGAAACTGACTTAACAGGTCCTTTAACCTTCTACCTGGGGACTGACTCAGCACAAGAAGGCAATTTCTGCTTCCCAACTCTATGACTTCATCCTAAGCCATTCAGCAGACCCAATTCCTTAGCCCTTTGCCTACCAAACTATCTTTAAAAACCCTGGCCTCAAAATTCTTGGGGAGGTGAATTTGAGAAATTTCTCCTGCCTCCTTGATCAGTACCCTGTGGTATTAAACTCCTTCTCTGTGGCAACCCCTGCTGTCTTAGTAACTTGGCTTCCTTTAGAGCAGCAGACAATGAACCTGAGTGAGTGGTAAAAAAGTAAGGGGGCTTATCCAGGATCACCCTTGTGGGCATTTGCCCATGGTTTGGCAGCCTCTTATCAGTAGGATAGATTTAGAGATGTGCCCTAATGGATGCTCAGTTCTCTTGGACTGTGGGCTATCTGTAGTGCTGTTGACCCCATGGTGCTTGGAACTATCTGCGGTGAAGAAACAATTTCTGGAACTGGAAAACATGCTTCATGAGTATCCTACGTGCACTCAGCACCCCCTTCCTTCTTGTAGTTTCTTGGCCTCTCTGGAGGCATTGTAGCTCCTTCTTGCATCTTGGTTGGCTTTCCCTATAGTACAGGAAGAGTCTTATCTTGGGGAGATTTTTCCCAACTGGATGGAGAGTAGGGGATCTGTCTGGAAGAATACTCTTGAACTTTTGGTTCAGCTTGTTTTGGAAGGCCTTTTATTTGACTTGTTTGTTTTATTTCATTTAGAATAAACACATCATTAAAAATTAATGATCAAAAATGAATCCTTTATATTTAAAAGACTTCTAATTTTTTTTAAAAAATAGATTTTAGAGATTTCTTATTCTAAATAATTGCCTTGTTTGTATTTATGGAAAATAAAGATCAAATAATTTCATGCTGGATGTAAAAATTCTCTTGACTAAATTGAAAAGCAAACATCTCACCCAAAAGATAAAAATCTTTTGTATGTTGCCCTTGCAGATATAGCTGCCCCTGCAGGAACAGCAACAAATGTCAGCTCACTTTGTGGAATAGTAGTTAAAATTCTGTGTTGTCACTCACGCAGCCTCTATTTGATTCCCAATCAGGAAATGAATCCCTTTTGGTTTGATGTTTGTGTGACTTTTACCATTTGTGATCCTTTCCGTTCTATAGACAGCCTTTAATATGCTGTTTTCTTCCATCTATGGGAGACATACATGGCTTTGAGACTTTCGCATGTAGATGATCAAGTGAGAAGCTGAGATCCTACAAAATATGACTGGACAAAAAATGTGAGTTATACCCACATTTGCAGTTGGCACACTAAGTTCTGACTGGCACACTGGCAGGGCATTCCTTCCTCCCCTAAGTGTGGCAATTGCTCGGGGCACCCACCTTTGTTTCCAGGAAAGCCACATTTCCCTCACTAATGCAAAATATATTAAAAAGTGAGCTATGTTTTGTGATTAAAAAGGGTTAGGCCGGGCGCGGTGGCTCACGCCTGTAATCCTAGCACTCTGGGAGGCCGAGGCGGGCAGATTGCTCAAGGTCAGGAGTTCAAAACCAACCTGAGCGAGACCCCGTCTCTACCATAAAAATAGAAAGAAATTAATTGGCCAACTAATATATATATATATAAAAATCAGCCGGGCATGGTGGCTTGTGCCTGTAGTCCCAGCTACTCGGGAGGCTGAGGCAGGAGGATCACTTGAGCCCAGGAGTTTGAGGTTGCTGTGAGCTAGGCTGACGCCACGGCACTCACTCTAGCCTAGGCAAGAAAGCGAGACTCTGTCTCAAAAAAAAAAAAAGGGTTAAAAGAAGGCCTGGGAATATGATCATTGTTTAAAAAAAGCAATTTTACCTAATTTAAAGATTTTAGAAATTATTTTAGATTGAATAAATAAAACTAAATAGATATAAATGTGGGGAAAATGGTAACAATTATAAAAGATTATAAAAGATTTATAAAAATCTAACCTTATGGTCAAATTAATTAAAATTAGATGGATTAGTTTATAAGATTTTGTTAAAATTAGCTTTATCATTAATAATACACTAATGAAAAGGTAAAATTTGGTTTCCTCTTTTAAATAAGATTCTTATATAATATTAGTAGAAATAAAAAAAGGTTTTTGTTCACTTTTTGAGTAAACTTCAACAAAATGAGGGGGAGAAAGAGGTTCCGTTCACCTCCTTATTAGCTTGTCTTTCAGTTTGTCTTTAGTAGGTCTTATTTTTTGGGAAACTGAGTCTTCTCTCTATCAAAAAGTAATTTTTTTTGTTTTTTAAAAATGTTTGAATTATCGCTTTGGCTAAATGAATAGCTATTATTTTATAATAACCTATGATTTTATTTGGTGTAACAAATGTTTTAAAACTTTAATATTTGACAAATTTTGCAAATCAGAATTCTAAATTCAGTGTTCTTGACCTCAAACCAACTTTTTTAGGGCCACTGAGAGCTCGAAAGAGACATATTAGGTTTATCTGGTATGTTAAAACCATACAGGAAACATTGTGAAATATGAAATGTTTTTTAACTGTCTTTGGGTTATATTTATATAAACATTTTATTAATATATGTTCCAAAATTGGATAAGATTCCTAAAATCTGGCATGTCTTGGTGTATATTATCAGTAATAATTATGGTTATTATGTTAAATTGTTCTATGCCATGAAAAGAACTAAATTTCTTTGTTAATTGTCCCTTTAACAATGTCTCTTCTAAGATTTTTCTCATCCATAGACAATAACTGTTTACTGATTCTTCTCAAAGATTGTTTTCTAACAGGCTATAGTCTAAAATTTGCTTCTTCAAGGAAAACCATGGAAAGGAGTAACAAGTACTCTTCAATACACATTTCTGACAACTTTAGAGATTATATATCATTGGACTAAAATAAAACAAACTTCTAGAACTTTAATGAGAAAGCAAATTCATTCACTAGGACTGCTAACTCAACCTCAAATAAAATAAAAATTAATTATATGGACTGCACTAATTTTTATGACATTTTTGTTTAAAAAATTCCTGATTCTTTTTGTATTTTTTTTCCAGAAGTCAAAATTTTTTCCCTTCTTTTGAGCTATTTATAGCTTATGACAAAGTATTTTTGTAAGCAATATATGAATTACTTATTTTTCTTTCTACTTGATTTCTCCAGAATTTGGAAACTATTTGTAAGTATTCTGATTTATGGCAATATAGTTATTTGTATAAGTTCAATAAGAATTTGGTTTCCTTTGTAACAGGACAGCATTGGAGATACTGGTTATTTTATCAAAGCTTTGACTGGAATGGCATATTTTCAGATATTTCCAGACTGCTTTGCAGAATTAAAGTGGACTTTATAGGGTCAATATAAAGCCTTTGGAAAAACTGGACTGGTACTTCGGCTATAACATTTCCTGATCTTTAGTAAGTAAAGAATGTCACGTTCTGAAGAGTCCAGGATCCTCAGATTCCTTTGGGATATCAAGACAAAATTTACCCAACTCATGCAGTTATCTACAGGCACAGCCAAATCCTTGGTTTGACAGGAGAGGCTTTCAAGTCTAACCTGAGATTTCTTATGAAGAAGTTCCAGCAAAGCCAATTTAAAAAATAAAAAAAGAAAAGGTAAAAAATCTATATGGCCAATAATTATTCTTACTGTACTTTATGCACAAAATCAAGGCAAGTATAATGAGACTAAAATTTATTTTGCAAATAAATTGGTCCTACTATGATTTACCATTCCTAAAAATGAGAAACTGGAGAAAGAAAAAGTTTTATTTCAGAAAAAAACTGCAGTTCACCTGTTATTAAAGTTTAGCCTTGTCCATTGTTTTTGAATTTTTGTTATTTACCTACAATTTGGACTGAATCCTGAATTCTTTCCTGTCTACAAGTCTCCAAATAATTGTTTTCAAATGTTTCTTTTATTTTTCTGACTTGGACTCAATGAAGTCACCACTGTCTTTTCCTGAGGCCCCACAAGCATAATTTGTGACATACAAACTCCAGGCAAGAAAAGCATGTCAGATTGCCACTGCCTACCTACTTCCACTGTTAGTGAAGATGCTTCAAGTTTAACATCCAGATATTTCAGCTGGATGCCCTCCAGACTATAAGGAAACTACTCTATAAATGGTTCCAAATATTGTTTTTCTTCTGTGTGAAAGCTTGTCTGCAATGTCAGCTCCTGGAATGGGACACAGCTGTTTAACCAAGCTGATGTATTCACAAGGCTAAGAGATTAACCAAAAAAGATATGGGATGAGATATTCAAATTTGCTCCTTTCCATTTGTCCCAGTTTTTTTTTTTTTTCTATTTAACAACCTCTAACCCAAATTTCTCCAAAACTATCAGCTTGATTTTTAATATGTGAAACCTTTTAGTTTCCAAAGGAAAACTGAAGGAAATTAAAAATATATTACCATAAAGTATATTTCTTTGACATAATTCGGATGGCTGCCACAGAAGTACTGCTGCAAAACTATCTTTGGTGGGCGGGAGTAGAATTTACATATATAGAGAATCTCCATTAATGCAGTCAGCTCTTTCCTTACCTGAGCTGGGAAAGATTAATGAAGAGTTTCCACCCTCTTCCCCATAAACTTAAGACAGGGTTAACCAGAAGATATGAGGACACCTGGTAGAAAAGCTTTCTGGAAGTACTAGTACTTAGTTACAGAGTGTATGCCAACATAGACATGATTACAAATCTGAGTCTCTAGGACTGGTTAGAGAAGAAACTGCAGAGAGCCTTAGGACTCAACAAAATCCTTCAACTCAGTAGCTCCCATAGTCCTAGATAATCAAGCAGAGCTAGAGTTGCTGCTAACTCAACAATGGGGAGTCTATGTGGTGTTAAATACTACCTACCTACGCATCTATATAAATAACTTAGGAAAAGTTAAAACTCAAATAGAAATAATTTCCCAATAAGCTACATGGCTACAACAGGTCTCTACTATTGACCCCATGCCTGATAGTTTCTGGGATTATTCACTTAGATCCCCCAGTACTTAAGATCAGTTCTGCAGGGATTCCTGAAGCTAGAACTCTCACTCCTTACCCTAGGGCTCATTATCTATCCTGTAGTCTTTTGTTCACTTAAATACTGTACTAAGATTACAAATGAGAATACTAATGTTCTTGTCATGCAAGACTTAGCCCTGCAACCAGGCACCAATGAATACTTGCAAACAACTGCAATGTGGTTTCATTACTCACTTGTATCTCAGGCCCACTCCCAACTATATCCCTTATCAGCAGGAAGAAGCCTGACTTGTTGGCTTCCCTTTTCCATCTTGTTAGCCCACACCTCAAGAATGAGGTGGGATCAAGCCCTGGGGGACTGAAACAACCATTTATAAAATTAATATAGGTCCCCAAGGAGGAAAGTGTGGTAGGGGCCTGAACTCTGCAAAAGCATAGGCACAGTTAATATATATATATATATATATATATATATATATATATATATAACTGGCCATTGTTCCCTAGCTTGCTTTATGGTCAGAAGATTCATAGCTTTCTTAATTGCTCTCATAGATAACATCATCATTGTCAAACCTAAGACTGGTCTTTGAGATGTTTTCCAGACTCTTCATTCAAGTGGACTGACTGAGGCCAACCAGATCAATGCCCATACTTAGGAACTGACTTAATAGGTCCTGTAACCTTCTGCCTGGGAACTGACTCAGCACAAGAAGGCAATTTCCAGTTCATTCCTATGAGTTCATTCCCAGCCAATCAACAGACCCAATTCCCTAGTCCTTTGCCCACAAAACTATCTTTAAAAACCCTGGCCAAAAAATTTTCAGGGAGATGGATTTGAGAAATTTCTCCCATCTCCTTGCTCAGCACTCTGTGATATTAAATTCCTTCTCTGCTGCAACCCTTACTGCCTCTGTGTATTGGCTTCATCTTGTGTAGTGGGCACTGAACCTGGTTGGGCAGTAATAATCTTATCTGAGATAGTGAAGTCAAAATAAAAAATTGAGTTAAGTTCTATTTTAAATTATTTCCAGACAGATGAGGGTATGTATTCCATATTGCATAGGTATAGTTTGAGTTGCTTAACACAGAAAGTACTGAGGACATGCCTGGGATATAGCAAATGGTGAAGCTGGAATTCTCAGGAGATGTATTAAGGATTTGAGTTTTACTCACATGGAAAGAAGCTCTGAAGTCATGAATGTATGAGACTGAATGAGATCACCATGAGAGCAATGATGATTAGAGAGAAAAAAGGCAAGAAAAAAACATGAAAAATCCCCATATTTAAGAATTAGAAGAATGTAAACAAGACAACAATAAAACAAGAGAAGAAATCATACAAATATGAGACAGAAGAAAAATAGCATTTAAAGCCATCCAGGAAACACAGACATTCAACAATCATCTGAACATAGGTATTTGTAGATAAAAGACAAAAATGTTAAGAGGTTTTTTTTTGGTCCATTTCTATTCTATTTTATAACAAAAAATCTTTTATAACTGAAAGATTGCACAAAGTAATGAACGATGAGTGTACTTATCTGCAAATATATTCAAGTTATCTGTTTGTGAATATTTGAATGGCTCTAGAGATGTATGATTCTCTTAAATCATATATATATAAGAAAACAGTCTTTAAGTATATATAAATATATGTCTACATTATTTGCAAATTCTTGTGTATTCTAAGTCTCTTCACTTTTCTAAATTCATAGTCATATCATCTACATGTAAAGATACATCTAATTAATCTACCCACAATATTTATATTTTATTGCCATTGCATTAGCTAGAACCTCCTAAACAATTTTGAATGACGGTGAGGTGAGTGACCAACCAAGCCTTCTACTTTAAAGGAGAATGGTCTAGCAGATGATCATGGAATGTAAAGTGTGTGAAGGATTATTTTTTCCTGTGAAAATCTTTGCCATATTCATTCAATTTTCCTCTGGATTTATTCTATTAAATTACATTATTTAGATTCTCTAAATATGAACAATACTTTTTGAATCTCTGAATATTATTGTATAGAATAATATGGTGAGATGAAAATTTGATGCATCTTGGTGTGCTTATTTTCCCCTCACTCTTGACATTATCCATGAAATTTCCCCTATTTAAACAGAGCTAGGTAGTTCTCTGCTTACAGCTTCAAAGAATGGAAGAGACAGCAGAATGTGGAAATCAATAAAGTCAATGCCATGCTCAAGGGTTTTAAACGTCCAAGCCTTGAAGGACCCAGGGCATAAACAATAGATTTTGAGAAATAGATGAAGAGGCAAGCTACCACACTTCCATGTTAAATAAAAACTCTCAGGAATAAAGGAGGTCATAAACGTGATGAAACACAGAATTGTGTTGTACCTGTACCTTAACTTATCCCTATCCCTGAGCCAATTTGTATTATGTATGAAGAGAAAGAGATGGACACTGGAAGTTCTGATCATTCCAGAACAGAGATCTGTCTGTGCCCCTTCCTGACAAAGTAGTGGGAGTCTGTATTTCCTATTGGCCCAGGCTGCAGGCACAGCATGTTGGCAGTAGGTTAACATGACAGGCAGTCTCTGAGATGGCCACCTGGTGTTAGGTCCTGGTATTATTCTATCCCCTTGAATGTGAGCTGGACCTAGTAACTTCCTTCAGTCAAATAGGATATGGCAAAATGAATAGAATGCCATTTTTGAGGCTATGGTTTTCATCCTTGCCAGCATTCTCCTTTCTCTTTCTCGGAGCCCTCACTTTGGAGGAAGCACACTGCCACTTTGTGAGTAGTCCTATGGAGAAATTCACACGAAAAGGAACTGGTCTGTGACCAACAACAAGTGAGGACTTGAGGTCTGCCAATAACCGCATGAGATAGCTTGAGATAACCTCATCCCTGAATGACACCTTGCTTGTAACATTTTGAGACACCTTGAGCCAGAGAAAAAGCAAGACCTGCTAAATTTTGAGGTTTTTTGGTTTTTTGTTGTTTGTTTTTTACAAAGCAATACAAAACTCAGGAATACAGATAGCATTATGTGGGGTGTTTTTGCAGATAGATTTGAGACTGGCTTTCAACCCAATGGAGAGATGATAGAATGACATCTTTACTTGTGAATAGCCACGAGGAAGTACAAGGTCTTAAAAAAGCTGCATAAGTTTCATTAAGACTCAGAGTGATGTGAGAACAATGAAATCAACCAAATATTTTCTGGACCCTTGAGAGGAGAGTGACATTTACTGAGAGGAAGCTGAAACTTCAGAGGCTGTGCAGTAGGCAAAAATGGATTATTTACCAGTAAGTCATTTTGATTAAAAAAAAAAAAAAACCTGAGTACAAGATGGTAAAATGCACATCTCAAAGGATTCAGCATATCTCAAAAAACAGATATTACCCTTCCTTCATAAACACCATGACACATAGACTACTCATATATTCCACCATCCACCTCTGCAAACTTAGTGAGAATTAAATTTAATTAAATTCCAATTAAATTTCTACAAATAAGTGGAATATAAATCTCAAAACACAGTTCAAGGTGATTTAAAAACAAACAAATAAATAAATAAATGTAAATAAGTTATGTTTTCCACATACTAGAATTTTTTGACTGAGATTTTAACTACAATAATAAAATAATTTCTCCCAAAATTTATAAAAATAATAAACTATACTGATAGTTCAATGATGCTGAATTGTCTTTACATTTCTCAAATAAAGCTTAATTTGTCTTTGTCTACTTTTGAATAATTATCAGTTTGAATCCCAATAACACAAATTATAAAAATAATTATAATTTTAACAAGGAAAATACATGGCCTGTATCTTAGTCTGTTTTCAGTTGCTTATAATAGAACACTTTAAACTGGGTAATTTATACAGAAAAGGAATTGATTTATTGCCGTTATGAAGGCTGATAAGTCCAAGGTCAAGAAGCCACATCTGGTGAGGGCCTTCCTGCTGGTGCAGACTCTGCAGAGTCCCAAGGTGGCACGAAGCATCATATGGTAAGGGAATTAAGCACCCTAGCTCAGGTCTCTCTTTCTCTTCTTCTAAAGCCAGTAATGCCACTCTTGTCATAGCACATTACTCTATTAACCCAATAATCATGAGTGGATTAAGTCATTCATGAGACTAGAGTCCTCATGACCCAATCACCTCTATAAGGCTCCACTTCTCAATAGTACCACTTAGGGACTGAATTTCAACATGAGTTTTGGAGGGGACCAGTATGTAAGCCAATATGTAAGCCAACATGAGTTTTGGAGGGGACCAATATGTAAAAGAAAAAAGGTTTTCTAGAGATGGGGTCTTGCTATGTTGTCCAGTCTGGACTTGAACTTTAGGCTCAGCCAATCCTCCTATCTCAGACTCCTGAGGAGCTAGGACTATAGATGCATGCCACCACATCCAGCAAAAAATAACCATTTTTAATATAATTGTATTGTTATAATTTTAGATTCATTAGATATAATGCAATTATAATAAATATTAGAGATCCTCTGTACCCTTTATGTAATTTCTTCTAAATATATCATCTTGTAAAAGTATGGTAAAATATTACAATGAAGAGATTGACCTTGATGCAGTCCACCAACCTTATTTAGATTTCCCCAGTCTTAATTTTACTTATGTGTGCATGTATGTATGTATTTAGCTATATAGGCTTTTACTACATGTATACACAGATTAGCATAACCACAACCACAGTTAAAATACATTTCCACCAGCAATGTATGAATGACACTATTTCTCCACATCCTTATCAGCATTAGTTGTTGTCAACATTTTTATTTTAGTCATTCTGATAAATGTGCAGTGATGTCTCCTTGTGGTTTTATTTTTTATTTCCCTGATGGCTAATGATCCTAAACATAATTTCATGTGCTGATTTTCCATCTGCATATCTTCTTTAGTGAGAGATATGTTCATGTCTTTTGCTCATTTTCTGATGTGATTCTTTACTATTAAGTTTTGAGAATTCTTTATATATTCTAGCATATATTCAACATATGACTAGTGAGTCATATGTTAGATATGTGATTTGCAAATATTTCTCTAAGTCTATAGCTTTTTTTTTTAATCCTTGTCACATGAACTTTCCTGGTGTCCTTTCACTTGGAGGAGGAATGAGCCTACCTGGGCTGCCTTCTCTTATTAGGTTGCGATAGAGAAGTACAGGGCCTTGGTTGCCTTATACTGTTGAGTGGGGGAACAGACACATTGCTACTGTGTTTTCTCCCCAGCTCTTGGGTCTCAAACAGTTTGCCTTCCTCTCAAAATCTCATCAAGTTCTCCGCTGAACTTTCCATTCTCCTCTTGCACTATCTTCAGTGTTTATAGTTGCACTTCATGAGGAGAAACAGAAAAACTCTTCTATACCATCTTGTCTAGACTGGAACTATAATAATTCTTTGAAGAACATAAAACATGAACTAAAAACCTGGATATATACTATTGATAATATTGAATGAGTAGACTCCCTATCAATTAGATTTCATACTTCCCATATAAATATATACATGATGAATTTTAATCCAATAATTTGAGAAATGTGATGAGGAAAGAGCAATGGTAAATAAAAATAATTTAAATTTTACATAAAAAGTAAATTTTTAAGAGTAGGCAATAAAAAAGAAAAAAAACCAATGAGAATGACTTAATTATTAGGTACTAAAGCCTAATAAAAACTATGATGAGTATTTTTTAAGACTAAGTGTTGACAAAGATTAGTGAAACAAAATGGAATTTCAGAAATAGAAAAACTATAACTGGGAACTTAAGTGATATAAAAGGATATTTCAGTCAAATGAAAAAAAGATTGTTTCATAAATCATGTTGGTATATTAGCTATCTTTCAAAAAATAAACTTAAACCTTTATGTAATGTCATATATGAAATGCATTTTACACCTGAAGAAAAATTCTTAATGAAGAAAATAAAACAACATCAAAAGTTGAGAGTAATTGTTTCATTAAATGATAGGATATTCCCTTTATTTTATAGACTTTAAAATGTATATAATGTATATCTCATACCATATTGACATGAATAATTAATGATAATTATAATGTTAATATTATTACTTAAAAAGTGTCGTGTCAATACTGTTTTCAAGCAAAAAGTGACTTCTCCTACCAGGAAGGTTTGTGGACAGGATTGTCACAGCCCCTGTGTGCAGAGGAGGCTAGTCAGGGCAAAGAAAACACAGATACTAGTAAAAAGGAGAGATGGTGCAGGGACAAAGAGCTGAAGCTTCATGCAGATGATCTTGAGATCAGCAGGGAGGTGATCTGCCGGTATTTTGAAAAATCTATTGAAAGGAAGGCAATTCTTCCTCAGAAATAAATTTTAAAAGACACTGTACTAAAACCCTTATTTTTGTTTTCTGAAGTATGACTAATTATCAAGATCTATAAAAACCCAGCCAAATTTTACAATGCAACAGTTACATTCTGCCTCTAATAAGAACCTAGAGAAAAGAAGCAGACATCTAAAATTGAACACAACTATGCAGGGTACACAACAGAAAGATGATGAATTTAGTTCAGATCAGAACTGTTTCTTCAGTCATACGGGGTAAAAGTTATCATGGAACTTTGGCAAGGAGAAACTGGATTGATGCCAAAATTCACTAAGTATTTTTGATGGGTAAGTAAAAAAAATAGATCATGTTTTTAACCATATATAATTATCACCATGCTCTCTATAAATTATTTTCATATATTTTCAAAATCCAAAATTAAGAAATTTATTCAGATACTTCCATGGGTAGAAGACTGTGTTTTATATAGATAACACGGTCTAGTGCCCAAATATGGCAACATTAGGTAAGCAAACCCTCTTTGTGGAATGTCTCTCAACAATGCTTTGTTCTATTTTAAAGCCTGTCTGTTCTGTTTGTTACATTTTGTACTGGGTAGATATTTCCCATTTTTCATATTAAGTTTATGCTATACAAAATTGCTAAATATTAAGACACACAAAAAGACATTCTCACTTTTTCTGAATATATATTATGTGGAAACACATATATGAACATGCATATATAATAATAAAGTGTTTGTTCTTGACTTACAAAATTGTACACTCATTTCTTCTACCAACTAAAGTATATTATTATTTACTGTGATTAAGCCAAAAAGCACTCAAACCTGTATCACTGAACACTTTTTATGGAATTAGAATCCTATGTTAAATAGAGCAGAAAACAATCCAAAATTAATAATAATGAAAACAAGCCAGAAAAACTGTCCCGCATAGTATGTGGATGTCTCTAAAGGATCTAAACATAACTATTTTTACCTTCTTACAGAAATGGTCTTACATAAAGCCAAAGTAAGTTTAATGGTCTTATATTTACAATAATTTTCCTGAGCATTTATTTCTATCTTCTAAAAAATTACTCCTCTGTCTCTCTCTCTCAAAAAAAATCTGCATTGTATTTGCAGCACGGCATATTATAATTTCACTTAATGTGTTTAATAGCTACATTATTTCAAGTCTTTGTATCAACTAGGTCCTAACAGTGGAAAATCCAATCAAGTTTAAATAAAGTAATCAAGTTCTATTGCTGGTGTGGTTTCAGCACATTCCCAGCTGCAAAATTATTCCAATTGACTCTAATATGCACAAGGAAAACACCTCCCATTTTGTACCAATGCATTAGTGGTTAATCAGAAGTAAGTGTATCATCTTGTATGCCTTTTAAAAATTCAATTTATAGTTGTTTTTGGTTAAGCTTTTTGTTAATGCAGATATCACAATAGCATCAGTTAGTTAACATCACTTTTCCCAATATCCGACTCTTAGTTCTTTTGGGTTTTATTCTTTTAGATAAAAAATAAAAATGTGCCCTTTTGTATAATGCATGATCACTCCATTCTGGATTACATATTTACAACCAGATGAGTTAAATAGTCCAACTCTCTTGATTCTGAGATTGAGAACTTGCTGTTTCTGTTGCTTTATAAATACGTTCTTTGAAGATTGACAATATCATGAATAAGAATTTAAGCAGTCTAACAATAATAAGAATTATAATGAAAACATTAAGAACAACATATATAATACTTAATATATATATAATATTTATTACATGCCAGGTACTGTTATAAGCACTTTGCTAATTTAATTCATTACTAATTTAATTCTCACAACAATTCTATAATATAAATAACTGGAGTATTGCTAATTCACAGATGAGAAAGCTGAGGCACAGAGAGTCAAATTATCTGACCCCAAAGCAAACAGTCTCATAAGAAGCAGAACCAGGAATTAAATATAGGCAATCTAATCCTCTTTCAATATAACATATATTGGTTCAACTTCTTTCTTCCAATGAAAGTTGATTTCATTATTAATCTGCTAATAGAATGTTGTCAGTTATAGTTTGAGGCATTACATTCCTAAGAACTTTTCAAGAAAAAATAATAAAAAGAAATTAGGCTAGCAAATTTCCTTTAATATCAAGTATGAAATGCATCCTCGTTTAAGAGATTTTAACATATTGTTAAAAAGTGAGCAAATATAAGAGAGGCAAGTTATTTTTATGTCTCATGTTCCTTAGTGGGAAAACATGAAGAAAACTGTGTTCTACTTACTATTTGAGAAAGATTGTTACTTTGTACATATAGAAGAGGGCAGATTTTAAAGACGGAGGAGGAAGAGAAGAAGGAACAGAAAAGTTAAGGGAAGAAAGCTTCACATTACCAGGGCTTTTCATTTTTGTATTGAACAATTGTGATAGAACTAAGCAGCATGAAAATGATATTGTACCATATATCTCAGATCAGAAACAAGCAATGATGACACTAATATCACTTGGGGCTATGTTGAGGACAAATCGGAACTGTAATAAAAAGAAAAAAAAAACCCTTGGATATACTTGTAAACTGACTAAATGAAGTGTTAGATTTCGTCTCCTTTTTCTTTTAAAGATTTTACATTTGAGCTTGTGTTTCAGCAGAGGGTCTCAGCCAGGTATCTTCTTGGTTATCAAGGAGAAACAAATTCTGTTTGTGCTCTGAGATCATTCTTGCCATAAAAATTTTCCTTGCATGCACAGTCAGACCCACCTTGATGGTGAGTGAAAGCAGCAGATGTTTCAGCCCCACCGCCTTTATATTGTCTCTATGCAGATGGATGCAGTTGTGCACGTCAGGCCCCAGGGATCACATTATCCCAAACTATTAGGTTAGTTACTGCCCTTCCAACTGCCATCACTGCCCACGTGCTTCCTGAAGAGACACCAGAGAAAGTACAGGCCATTCAAAGGGACTGGTAGAACCTCAGTTTCTCTAGGTAAGAACTAGAAATAATGGTCCCATAACAATTTAGGGGGATGAGTCACATAAAATGATATACATATATAGAATACTGTCACAGAAATGTACTCAGATTTGTATATAATAGCCTTTGGCAGAGGTGGGGATCGAGGAGGGTTGAGGCAAACAAAATATCCATTCAAATTTATCCAATCCACAAACATTTTGTCATCCCATAAATAACTACAAGCAATACAACAGGTAGCTGTGGCATACAGCTGGAGCATACAGCATAGATGAGACAGGCTGTGAGTTCTAGGTCATTTCCAGGACTTGGCTCTGATGCCAGCCTGTTCTCTCCCACTGCATTAAGTACACCTCGGGTGAGTTGGGTATGAAAATAGTATTGATATAACTTTAATTCTATTTAAACTAAGTATTAGATTACTATATGCTATTTTGTTTTGTTATCCATGAAATCTTTTTTTTTTTTATTTTTCTTGAAAGTAAAATTAAACCAATATTTTTCTGTGAATTCTGTAGGCTTTCTAAAATACCACCCCAGAGAACAAAGTTTTTGCTGAGGAATCCTGACTTCTGGATTTAAGCCTCTGTGAAGGCACATACTTTGTTTGGAAAATTAGTTCCTAGGGAATATGCAGTGGACATCTGTTGATTTATTTTACTTAACATCTATTTTTTTTTTTCTTCTTCTCTTAGGAGCAACTCCCATATCAACTCTTTCAGCAAAACACACACACACACACACACACACACACACACACACACACACACACACACTTTTCTTAAGGGGAACTGCTTCTCTCTATTATATTCCATATCATTCTAGTAGAGCTTTTAATCACAGTATCATACTCATAGGCTATAGTGAATGGTCTCAAGGATTGGGCTCATGACATAAGCCAAGCTGTTCTCTCTCAAGTTGACATATGCTGAATTGGAAAAAGAAGAGTCTTCTTTTTCTGAACTGTATGAATGCAAAGGTGGAAGTGACCATAACCGTTTTCTTCCCTCCTATCTCTTCATATAGAATTAAGGAACCTACATAGTAGAGTTATGGAGACAGAGAAAAAGAGCACATTATTTCCCTTTATCCTGGTTCTTCTGAGTTATATGAATTAATACATTACTTTTTTTGGTCTCATTTGGGTTCCTGCCACTTTAAAGTAAAAAAACAAAAAGGAGAGTAGGGAGATTTGAATTCCAATGACAGGTTTTTGTAATTTTGCTAGATAATAATGGTATTTTAATGACTTTTCACAGTAGTTTCCTGACTAACACACAGTCACAACAGTAATAACATTCACAAAATACATTAGATCCAAATTTAAAACTGTAACAAAATTAAACCCATGAATTAGCTCTGAACATAACAAAATGGAAGAGTTAACCACTATTCTTCTTTATCTACACAGTTCATGTATTTTATTTCCACAAAGCCAATGAATGCTCAGTGACTCCTAGGGAATCTCAGACAGTTTCTACCACTCTGAAAACATTGGAATAAAATTGGGTAAAATTTGAACAGATAGATCTTAACCTCTGTTTGCATCATTACTCAAGAAGTGCATGTTTGAGTAGAGCATTTTAATATATGCTCCGAGATGTGGGGTTAAAAGGTATCAAGGAATTTTGGACCCATTCTAGCTGGAAATCCTTTGAATAAGACATCTAGACTTAATCAGGCATGCCTGCCGGAAGTCACCTGAGAAGAATCTTTCTTAGAAGTGTGTGCAACTCAGGTCCCACTCTAGACCTTCCCAACCCTTAGGGATTGCATCTAGGATTGTGTACTTTGATAACATTCCCGCTGTAATTCTGATGTTCATCCCTAATTAAGAACATCTTCCAAATATAAATTAAATTTCTCTGTCCATGTGCTTCAGTAAGCAATCTATGCTCTGAAGCTAGGGATCCTTTGCAATCAATAATAGGTAATATGGGTTTGGCACCAGGAAACACTCAATAAATTTTCATGTCATAAATAAATTCAACTGATTTGAGTTCTTCGTTAATTTCGCTAGCAGAAAATAAAACATCTAAATTCCCAAAGTCTGACAATTTTTTCTCTGTAAAATAAAAATAACTGCTCCTAAGATACTATGTCTTTTTTTTCCAACCACTCGTTTTATTAAGAAAACATGCTAAAATCTAAAAATCGACATACTCCATTCAACAGACCTGTGCCCTTTGCCTACCATGGGTGACACACTGCGTAAGAAACTGGTGCAGCAGGGCACGGGGTGAGACAAGGATGAGGCCAGAGCTCCGCCTTTAGTAACCATACAATCTTGCATTTGTTGTCATTGCTGATCTCTTATGTAAGCAGATCTGACCTGACCAGAAAATGCATAGTTCTTTTTTTTTTGAGACAGAATTTCGCTTTGTTGCCCAGGTTAGAGTGAGTCACGTGGCATCAGCATAGCTCACAGCAACCTCAAACTCCTGGGCTCAAGCAATCCTGCTGCCTCAGCCTCCCAAGTAGCTGGCACTACAGGCATGCGCCACCATGCCCCGCTAATTTTTTCTATGTATATATATATTAGTTGGCCAATTAATTTCTTTCTATTTGTAGTAAAGACAGGGTCTTGCTCTTGCTCAGGCTGGTTTTGAACTCCTGACCTCGAGCAATCTGCCTGCCTCGGCCTCTCAGAGAGCTAGGATGACAGGCGTGAGCCACCGCACCCGGCCCCATAGTTCTTAATCATGGCCTTAGTCCTTAGATGGCAGAGAGTGATGATGGAATCATGCTGAAAAAAGTGCAAAGTGTACCTAAAATGTGAGAAGCAAGTGCTATATATTTAGAATAAGTGGGACCAGAAAGGCACAGCCACAAATCTGAGAACATATAGGAATACCATTTAAAAAATACATATATATAACTATTAATATGTTGGAGGTTAATTTGTTTCATTTGTGGATAAAAATAAAACTGTTCTAATTACACAAACTACACAAGTACATTTTTTTTAACTTGAGAACAAAAGCAGAATAGTAAGCAGCTGGGTGTTCTGTTTCCCAGCATCCATTTCCCTTTCACCAATCTCATTTTCTTTTAGAAAAACACCATTCTCTCACTCTCAGTGTCTTTGTGTTAGAGATAACATCACTTTACTGTTCCAAAGATGAACACTTGGTGATAAACCTGGAAATTGAAATGATCTACTCTTGAACACAAGGACTAGTTTTCAAATGAGTATGTGGCCCAAATCATCTCAGTAAGAATCAGTCCCATCCTTTGCTGGTACTGTTGGTAAAAATATATTTACATTATTCACTGGTCTAAGTCTGGAGCTGCTTGTGATCTGTTTGTCACCACAGTGAAGTCTGCTTAAAAAGAATGAAGGCCATACAGAGAAAAATGTAAGCAACTATTAGAGAGGAGAGATGGAAAGAGAGAGAGAGAGAGAAAGAGAGAGAGAGAGAGATAGAGAGAGAGAATAGAAAGGTAAGTATTCCACCTAATCAGAGATTAATCAAAATACTACAAGTCAAATGTCTTGTAGGGAATGGTGGGGGGGGGGGGACTTTGTGGTTTAAGCTTGCTTTACCAGAGGGACCAAGAAAGGATGACTTTATCATTCAATTTGAGAAATTTTTGAGAGCCAAATAGAACACTAGTAATAATGACATGAGGACAACAGCATAAATCAGAACTATCCCAGGGAAATCAAGACATATTTAGTATACTTAAAAGGAGTAAAATTGGAGAGTGAAAAACAAAAACAAAAACTTTTTTTAGTCCACAAGTGATAAGTTAAAATCTTTTATCTCTCTTTAATGATATTTGGCATATTACTTTACCACTCAGAATTTATCGTTTGTTTTTTGTTTTGTTTTGTTTTTAAAAATGGGTTGAATCTTTTATCTCAATAGTTGTTTTGAAATTCATGTTAGAATGGGCATATATACAGTTAAAAACTACCAAGTTTTCATTTTTGTTTTATTGAAATTCAATTTTCACAGAAGGAAGAGAAAGAGCTGTATGCTGCAGTAAGACAGAAAAGAAGGTCAAAAGGATGAAAAGTGAGCAAGGATATCTGTGTACACCTAGCATTGAGTTCATTTATTGCCTGGGGGGGTTGCGGGAGGAAGGGTCACCTGAGGATTTTCTTGAAGGCTGAGGGCACCACCTGGAGGTAACATGGGTGCATTATCATGTATTGGAACAGCTGCTGAGTTTTTGTAATAAGAACAATTTTGTCAGCATTCCCATAAAGCGAATTGATCATCAGGGATCTGGCAAGCTGCCCAGCTTATTACCCAGAGTAAACTCTGGCCCTACTCTGATCCATTTAAATATTATGTCACCTTCTAAAAAATTCTTGCACATAAATCTTCAAGGATTTTTACTTCTACTTAACACATTAGAAACAGCCTGTTGTGGACAGGGATTCAGAGATCTTAAACATTAGTCCCAGGTTAATGACCATGAAGCTGTGTGATCTTGAGTAAATCCCCTTATTTCTGAAATGTTTTTCCCTAAATTGAGGAATCAGTATGTTGTAGCAGAGCTGTGAGGAGCTATTACTCAGCAGTCAAATATGAATTCAAAGTGTGCAGCCACCATAAACCCATGGAAAATTATCTACCCTACTAAATCTTTGTTTTCTAATTTGCAAGATGAGGAGAACATTAGTAACTATCTCAAAAAAATTAATGGAAGAGTAACATGAGATGCTGCACTTAACGCACTTATCATAGAGCCTGTTTTATGCTAAGAACTCAGAGCTTTTTTTTTTAATTCTCATGACTCCTCCAAGAGACAATATTGTAATGTTAAACCTAGTTGTAAAAAAAAGTAACTTTAAAGCTAAATCAAGTGGGATTTATCATTTATAGAGAGATTGTATTTTCCAAAGATTGCTGCGTATGTCCTGTCCTAAATGTTCATGAAATACAATATTAACGGGCCTCCATTGGTAGTTAAGGGTCTAGGTTTTCTCACTTTTGTAACTGTGTAGACCAATATAGCACAGAAGAAATACATGACTTCTTGGCATAGACCTGAAAAGGCAATATACCTCCACGTGGCCCTCTCAGAACAAGCTCTATGGGGAGCCCTGAGCCCACTTGTAAAAAGTCTGGCTCCCTGCATCTTCGGTGCTAGAGATACCATATGGAGAAACTACATAAAGACAGAACTGTCTAAGGAGCCCCAGTTTTTCCAGTCTCCAGCTATTGAGTTGTCCCAGCATCAACTGTCAGACATGTTTTGAGTGAGCTTTCAAGTGACCTTCACCTCTGCTTTAGAATCACCCATTTGACACTCCGTGAAGCAGAGACAAGCTGTACCCATCAAGGACTTCCCAAGGTACAGATTCATTAGAAAATTAAATTATTGGTATTTTAAGCCACTGATATTTGAAGTGGTTTATTGTGAAGCCATAGTAACTAGAATGTCTAGTGTTTAAAACGCATTATTTCTAGGGCCATTGACCCAACAGGAAACAAATTCAGCCTCCTAAATCTAGAATTCCAACTCATTTTTCTTCACTTGTTGCTTTACTAAGTATTACAGGTATGCAGGTAGACTCTATGACTCCACACCCTTCTGGACAAACATCTAGTTTTAGAACAACCCCAATTAAGCATATGAACTCAATAAAACATCCAAAGAGTGGTCTACCTGCTTCTAAATCTTCTCTATGTCTTTATACCATGAAAATTAGGTTCAACAATAGAAATGAGTTTAGCACCATGTTAATTTTAAATTCAAAATATCCAAATGTACCTTTAGTTTTTTCCTATATGGTTCTTTAGGCAAATGTTGTTTTCTCAAAGATCCCAAACTATTTTTTTTTTCCAAATGCAACTCTTGTTCTTATTTGCTAGAATAAATACAATTTTCATGGAACAGTAAAATCAATTTTATCAGGAGCTATCATTTCTAATATAATTTGACTATTGGGTTGTTTTATATCTATTATTAATATTGAAAATTATTTAAAATCCAGTGCAAATTTTTACCTAACTCCCTTGGCTCAAAGAATAAAAAGACAAAATTCAGTTAATTGGATGTTTTGTTCTTGTGGTTTTCATCCACTAGCTTTATCAAATCAACGTTGCTTGCATGTTGTACATGCAAAATACTAGCGCTCTGCATGCATGATCTTCCCTAGCATATAGATCTTTATACCATCTTTATACCAGATGTAAAAGAGAGGAAATGTGCCATTCCACAATTCAGCCCATAGTGTTGTGTCATGAAACGTTTCAGTCCAGCCATGCATACTTTCTGATTGCACAAGAGAATGAGTATTGTAGGCATGTGATAAGAATAGTTTAAATAGGAAAATTTTTCACACCCTATAATAATCTCACCCTATAATAATCTCACTAATGTTTAGTGAAATTTTCATCAGGAGATTTATCTATACTTACAAAGGTGTTTAAATCTGTGCTCACCAAAAGTGAGCAGGGAGTCACTGTGGAAATGTCTTCATTCATAAACATTGATCCTTGAGTGACTACTGAGGTAAACATTGTCTTCAAAAGTTTTTTGATACTTTGAATGAAGCTCTAATTTCAGTGATATCTTCAAACTGCTATTTAGAGACTAGTTCTGCAGGTAGGAAATGCTGTGAAATTATTGCTAAGCCGCTGAGTGATATAAAACACAAATTTGCTATTTTTTTGATTTATAAAAGAATTGATATTATAGTATTCAGACATATTTTTTCAGGTACTGTCTGATGCTGTTGTTGAAAGCACAGTTGTGCCAGACATTTTAAAGAGGCGAGGAAGATTTTATTCATGGCTATTACAATAGAGGATAGAGACAAGAACTCAGTTTGAGTTCAACTTTGCTGAAACAAAGTCCATGAGAGTCTTCAAAAGCTGGGGGGTGGGGTGGGGGGATCATAGGCCATCTGTGTTTGCTAATTGGCCTCATCCAAAGGAAAAGTAAACTGTCTCCTAAATTCATGGCAGTGCACAGTTTTACAAAGTGTGTGTTATGTTTATAAAGTGTATAGAGTTATGTTCCTACCTTACCACAAAGACTGGGAGATAGGTGCACTATCTGCTCTGATGATTACATTTCAATGAGATGACTCCCAAGTCTTGAGAAAGACATTTCTAGGATGTAAAATTGGCAAGAGGCTTTTAAGAAGATTTATATCTTAAAGAGATAGAGAAAGAATTTACCGTAAGTTTTTATTTTTTTTTAAAAGTAAATGCTCTAAGAAAAGGAAGGTCAGGGCCTAGAGTCAGGAGGAATCCTGTCTAAAAGTTCAGTCAAGCTGAGGGAAACATTAAGGTCACTATCAAACTTTCAAAATGCACTTCACTTTTTTCACAGGTCACAGAGTACCTGTCAATTACAGAATCACTGCCTGCACCAAGATGGCAATAAGAAGTTACAATTTCAGCTAAGTCATTCAAAAAATGATGACCACCAAGAGTGCTATTTTTAACAGAAGGTAAAATGAAATTTATATTCTGCCGTTTAGAATAGATTTTTTCCTTGCCTAGCAGTTTATGCTAGAATTTTCTTCAGACATTTATGGGAAATTTTAGTTGTTCATTTCCTATTATTAATATTTTCAGGTACTTATTAATGTACTTATTTGAAATAAGCACATTAATGTAGCCTGTTATTTTAGTGTGTCTTATTTTATTCCAAAAAAGGTAGTCATTTCTCTTGACATTTCATATAGAGCACTGATATGCTTTCATGTATTTTGTCTTGATCATAGTGTATGATATATTAATTCAGCAAAATTCTCGGAATTGTCCATTGCCACACTTAGGAAACCATCATCCCCTTGAGTGAACTGTTTCTGGGGCTGCCTTATGCTGTGGAAATTACAAGGAGGCTTCTGTCTAGGTCCAGTTGCTTGTTGTCCAAAGGTCCAATTATTGAGACAAAGAGGATTGCCAAAGAAGAAAGAACTGTTTAATGCAACAGACATTCTTGCTGGGAGAATGGGAGAACTTGCTTCAAATCCCTCTTTCTAACTAAGGGATCTTACGGGCTTTTAAAGGAGGGGCCACATAACTTGGGGCAGGTCTGTGGAGTCTCTCGTAAGGCTTTGGTCCCCAACCTCCACTGGTCCGTGACCTGTTAGAGACAGGGCTGCCACAGAGCTCTGCCCCTCCACCCCCCACTCTTCTCACCTAACTCCCAACCTCCAACCCCATCCATGGAAACATTGTCTTCCATGAAACTTAGGAGCCGGGTGGGGTGGGGGACGCATAGCAGGAGGTGAACGGCAGGCAAGTGAGTGTATTTACAGCTGCTTCCCATCACTCACATCAAAATTGTCTTCCCTGAAACTGGTCTCTGGTGCCAAAAAGGTTGGTGACTGCTGTCATAAGGGGCTATGTGCTTTGGGGTCAGGTTGTGGGAGATAGTGAATCTTGGCCAGGAAGGCTGCCCAGGGGCCTTCAGAATCTCAGCTCCTTTGTCTTGCAGAAAATCCACCATTTCTGAGAAACAGCTCAAAAGTTCAAGTGATTAGTTAAGGGAGAGAATTATATAGGGGTCATTGAAATTTGTTCAGTGGTGGGCCTGTTACACTCTTTCATCAGTTATCCACATTGCTTATATTGTGCCAAGAGTAATTATGAAACATGTCCTCTAGCCAATGACCTTGGTACAGAAATAACCCCTTGACAGTGACTGTCTACATTAGCAGCAGCAAGAAGGTGACTTATTCCATTTCAACAATGAAAGGGACTTTATAACAGGTCACATTTTCTCCCAGATGTACTGAGTAAGGGTACTGAAAGAAAACACTTATTAAGAGAAAATAAAGCATGAGAGATACAGCTTCACACACAAAAGGAATAATGTGACAGTTCAGTTCTTTTCACCCCTGTACTCAGATTGTATTATTATCACTCCCAAGCAAAGAAGGAGGCCCTCACTGTTCAATTTCTAACTACAATAATGTGATGCATAAGCCCCTCCAGGAACTTGCCTGACTACATTGACAAAGCTACATTTTCTTGTGACTCACCACACTTCAACACTCTTTTGTAGTTTGGGTTCCTCAGAAAGAGACCCTGAAACAGAGATTTGCAGGTGAAGTTTACTGGGGATGGATCTCAGAAGCAAAAAATCTATAAAGAAGTGAGGGAGCCAGGATTGAGGGGAAGGAGGAGTTGAACTACTGTGCTATATTTGCAGCAGAGACCTTGGCTGAACCTAGGGAAATTCTGAGCCTGGATGGCCTTCAGAGGTGCCCTAGGTTGAGGCAAGGGGACCTGGGCTTTTGTGCTCCCATATCATTCAATCATTGAATGTTGACCACCATGCGAGGTGGTAGGATCACTTTGACCAAAATAGCTGGACTCCCATCAGGACTATGAGTCATGAGTGAGCACCAGCTACCACTCTCAGCTCTCATAGGAATGCAAGTTTCGGTACTGAAAGGAGATCTGGGTGACACAGCTCAGTAACCACTTTAGTCCATGCTTTGTGCTGCTTTGATTGACTTGCTTGATATAATAAATTCATTCAAACTAGGAACACTTTCACTAGAATTCTGCTTGTTTTTATACTGAAAAAACTTGCAACTGGAAGGTCAGTGGAGTAAAGCCCCAGCAGCTGAAAATGATATTCATCATCTCTCTCCTCTAGTACCCATTCTAGATCCCCTTCACCCTCCACTAGCACTTCTGCTCATATAAGGGCTTACCCCTGATCTCCAAAGTCCTTATCTTCAAAAGAATTTATGGGAGTGCCAAGAGATACCATACTAGATCATCTAGGTGCCAACTATCCACGTATTTCCTTTTCTGAGAACTCATCATTGCTTCCCTACTCACTAACGTTTCTGGCTAGAATGGAACCATTCATTCATATCTCTTCTATCATGGTACCAGTGATCCTCATTAACCTCCATGTATGCCTACCTGAGTCTCCAGCTAGATGATATAGTTTATTATCTAAATTATATTTTTTAATATGAAGGTTTAGCTCAGTGCTTGGCATAGAACTAATATGGTTGGCATACTCTGAAGAGGCTCCTATGAGCCTGTCTCTTAGTACTCACATCTGTGTGCAGTCTTCTCACATGTGGGGGAGTCCTGTGATCTGCTTCTAACAAATAAAACATGGCAAGTTTGATGAGATATCACTGCTGGGATTACATTATGTTATATAGAAAAGGAGAAAAGATTTTAAACATATAATTAATGTTGACTTGTAAAATAATTTTCAAATTTATTTTTAATTTTTGTGGATACGCAATAGTTGTGCATATTATGGGGTACCTGTGATATATTGTTACAGCATAAAATGTGTAATGATCAACTCTGAATAATTGGGATATCCATCACAACAAACATTTATCATTTCTTTGTGTTGGAAACATTCCAAACCTTTTCTTCTAGCTAATTTGAAATATAAAATATTATCATTAATTATAGTCACCCTACTGTTCTACCAAACACTAGATCTTATTCTGTCTATATAATTGTATTTATGTACCCATTAAGCAATTCTTTTCATCTCCACCTTCCCTCTGCTTTTCCATTCTCTGCTAACCACCATTCTACTCTTTACTTCCAAGACATCAATTTTTTTTTTCACTTTCACATATAAGTGAGAACATATGAGCTTTGTCTTTCTGTGCCTGGCTTATTTCACTTATCATAATGTCCTTCAGTCCAACCATGTTGTTGCAAATTATATGATTTCATTCTTTTTTATGGCTGGATAGTATCCCACTGTGTATGTATATCATATTTTCTTTATCTATTCATCTGTTGATGGACACTTAGGTTGATTTGATATCTTGGCTGTTGTGAGTAGTGCTGTAATCAACATGGTAGTGCAGGTATCTCTTCGATATACTTATTTTCTTTCTTTTGGATATATACACAACAGTGGGATTGATAGATCATATGGTAGTTCTATTTTTAGTTTTTTAAGTAACCTCCATACTGTTTTCCATAGTAGCTGTACTAATTTATATTCCCACTAACAGTGTATAAGCATCATTTTCCTTTCTCCATATCCTCATGAGCATTTGTTATCTTTTGTCTTTGGATAATAGCCATTTAACTGGAGGGAGATGATATCTCATTGTGGTTTTGATTTGCATTTCCCTGATGACTATTGATGTTAGCATTTTTTCATATACTTGTTGACTTTTAAGCAGTTGACTTTAAATTAATCAAAAGGTAGATTTTCCCGGGGGGCGAATTTTTCCCCTTCCTGGGGGAAAGATTTTCCTGTTCAGACCAGTCTATTAAAAAGAAGGCCTAGACCTTTCCTGAAGTTAAAGAAAAAAGAGAATTTTTTCTCTTTATTAGTGGCTTTGAAGAAGCAAGCTGCCATGAATTTTATAGCCATGGGAAATGCCAGCAACCCGAAAGAATGTAGAAATAGATGCTTCACTTGTAGAGCATCCAGCTAAAAACTCAGCCTGGCTAGCACCTTGATTTTAGGCTTATAAGTCTCTGAGCAGAGAATCTAAGCTGGGCCCAAACTCTTCACCCCTGGAAACTGTGAGATAATAAATATGTTTTTATTAAGCCACCAAGTTTGTAATAATTTTTTATGCAGCAATAGAAAAACCAATACAACTGGCATCAGTATGTGAAGGATAAATACATAAAATTTAGATGCCATAAATTTATTACCATGGATAGTATGCTTTTCAATATAAATATTTTAAGACATTGACATATCCATAAAACGTGAAAGATGGTACAATTTATCCTGTTCAAAATTTTCCTCCCATATATAAAGCAATTGATGCCAAGAAAATTTAGGCAAATTATCTATGAACAAATTATTGATACAATTAGGATTCAAGCACACATCCATTAATGATTATTTCCACTCTGCTTGTAACCTCATGTTCCTTCTCTATGTGGGCATGTACTTGAATTATCTTTAAAATAGTAAGGCCACTAAAATTATTTTATTGTCTGGTTTTTAGAGGTAAGCTTTCCACTACTCTGATATCCATTAGACAGTCAACTCTTCTGAGTGCTCACCGAGTGCAAGGCACTGAATGAATTCCACTAAAATAAAAAAGAATATCTAAATCATGGTCTCTAACTTCAGAAAGTTGTAATTTATCTGGTATTGGATAAGAATTCTGCCTCATGATTTATATTCTATTGTCTTTTTTTCTGGGCACCACTAAAGAGATTGTGAACGATGATTTGGTATATCTTGAGGGAACAGGTCATGAAAACTCTAGGTCATTCTCGGTATATTAAAAGGCATCCTATTTGTTATTGTGTCTATTGTTGATCTCCTCCACCTCATCCCATAAAAAAGCTGGTAGAAAAGTAGTTTCCTTCCTTAAACAAATAGAAACATCTGACAAAGATCACTATTTTCTGGGTTTTTCTCTGTCTTTTCTATTATTTTCTTTTCATATATTTAAAGCTAGATTCCAAAATCTTTAGTCATATATCAGGTGTCTAACGTGTCACATTCCAGCTTACATTTTGGAATACTTGACAAGCTAAAAAATACACTAGAAATCACTAGTTTAATTAAATTCTGAACAAATCCTAACTGAGGAGCTTATGGTAATAATTTCAGTACAATGGGATATATATAATGATACTGGCAGGCATAGATTTTGAAGCAAAATAGAGAAATCAGTATCACCATTGATTAAAGTGGACAAAGGAAACCAGGACACCCTTCAGAGAAGAGAAGAAAAAAATAAAAAGATATAGGTTTTGGCCGGGCGCGGTGGCTCACGCCTGTAATCCTAGCTCTCTGGGAGGCTGAGGCGGGCGGATTGCTCAAGGTCAGGAGTTCAAAACCAGCCTGAGCAAGAGCGAGACCCCGTCTCTACTATAAATAGAAAAGAAACTAATTGGCCAACTGATATATATATAAAAAATTAGCCGGGCATGGTGGCGCATGCCTGTAGTCCCAGCTACTCGGGAGGCTGAGACAGAAGGATCACTTGAGCCCAGGAGTTTGAGGTTGCTGTGAGCTAGGCTGACGCCACGGCACTCACACTAGCCTGGGCAACAAAGCGAGACTCTGTCTCAAAAAAAAAAAAAAAAAAAAAAGATATAGGTTTTATGTTCTGTGGACATGAGAAATGGTATAATAGGCTATCTCACATCTATGGCAGATTTTCCTCTTTCAGGGAATAAGGATCTTTCTCTGACATGGGAAGTGGGGAACACACTTGAATTATGCCAACGAGTGAAACAATGTAACTGTAATAAAATATTTTGTTAGATTTTATTACCATGGAAACAGTGATTTGAATGGACATTGTTTTTCCCTTTTGCATGAAACCACTCACTAGATTAAACATGATCTAAACACTAACAAGATTGGAGATTTTCCTGATATTACAGTCATTTATAATATATGTTGGACTATACATTTTAACTTTTATTTTCTAAAACTGTTTAAAGACATCAGATTGATGACGGAAAACAGATTTCTTTTAAAACAAAACGGAATAAAATATTTTTATTATATTATCTAGGATAAACTTAATATGGAAAATAAAAAATATATAGCAATAATTTTCACTTTAAATTATTAGTTTATATTTCATTAAATAATATTTATCAAATTGGATTGAATTCTATACCTCTGTTTCTTGTCAGAGGCTAGTGTTTTCAAGTATATAATTTCATCTATTTGAACCAAAGATAGAAGCACCAAGATTTTCTAAGTGGAAAATAATGTGCTAATAAATCTACTTCTCTGAATCTAGTCCCTTATCATTAACATGAATATTCAGATTAGAAATTATTGTTTTTTTAAAAATTGTTTGGGTCTATTTAAATTATAACATTGTTCTTATAATATTTACTAAAATCATCACCAAGATTAATCACCTCCTAAAATTTAGTTGGTCTTATATAAACACAATAGAGTGAAGAACCTGCTCCTTAAAATTACATGTTATCAGCTGATACACTTAAAATACCCAATGCTGTTAATATTAGATAAAGTACTCTTAATTTATCAGTATGAGGATAGAATGTTCTTCAAAGAAATTAAAGAGACTTTCTAAATATTTCCCAAATAGTTCAACAGTGGAAGCATCTGTAAACATACAATCAAGGGCTTATTGAGGTTTCTATATGCTGTAAAACATAATCAGTAATGACTAGAAAAAAAATAATTTCTTTTAAAATGCAAAAAGTATAAGATTTCAAAAAGTTTCTGTATATCTGAAAATAATTGACAAAACACTAAAATATCAACTAGAACCTGAGCCCTTACACTGTATGATTTTAAAATATTAATAGTAAGCTGGTCTCTTGGTGATTAATTTGCTCCATTTCTAAAATATATTTTATTGCTTGTGGAGTCTACTGAGCAAGTGTACACTGTTAGTGAATATGACAACACATTATACCCTTGTCTCTTACATTAAGATAAAATGTTCTGAAATTTATATTGCAGGACTGCAACTTCTTTGTTCATTTGGTGCTTACAATGGAAAGGGGAAATTCTTCTCCACTTAGTCTCATCATCCATGGGAACAGCAAACTACACTTCTTACTTAAAGTAAGAAAAATAGGCTTTCTGACTTTAAAATATACACCTTATGCCTATTTCCTCTTCCACTTCTCATTATGTCATCTGCCCTGTCAATCTCAAATTTCCTGAGTTTTGTTTTTTCTACTTTCCCAAATATGTTTTTTCTTTCACTTTGGCACAATATAAAGTGTCATTATATAATCTTTTCTTCTCACTAATTTTATTTTTTCTTAAGATTCTTTAGGGTAGAATTCAAATCTTTTAAAACCATATAAGCCAGCCTAGTAGCTACAATTTAACGAGCGATATGTCAATATTTATTGAATTCACTGAGAAAATAATGAACTCTTTAAGTGGTACATTTTAACTGATGGCATAACCTTACGATAAATGCATGAAGATTTTGCCATTAGATTAGCAGGGAATCCAATAAGTGTTGACCTAAATATAATAATATTTCCTTATATTTCTAATGGTCAGAATCATACCAAATAATTCTAATCAGTGTTACAATTGTATTTAAGCATATGCTTGTACATTGTTAACAAATAATACAATAGAATGTTTTCTTCAGAAGCAATAGAGTTTTAGTTATAGTTTTATAAATTTTCCATCTTTTTATAGAAATACAATGCAAGACCACATTTTTATCACATGCTAAGTTGTTTTATAAAATGTTTTTTGAATTTTATAAGATTTATAAAAATTTGAGTGACACAAACATACAGACATCAGTTTGCTTTTTGCTCTAATTTAATCTTTTTGCTGAACATCTATTTTTATACTCAACAACTACAGGCCGGGTGGAGTGGCTCACGCCTGTAGTCCTACCTCTCTGGGGAGCCTAGGCGAGTGGATCGTTTGAGCTCAGGAGTTGGAAACCAACCTGAGCAAGAGCGAGACTCCGTCTCTACTATAAATAGAAAGAAATTAATTGGCCAACTAATATATATATAGGAAAAAAAAATAACCGGGCATGGTGGCGCATGCCTGTAGTCCCAGCTACTCGGGAGGCTGAGGCAGGAGGATTGCTTGAGCCCATGAGTTTGAGGTTGCTGTGAGCTAGGCTGATGACACGACACGGTACTCACTCTAGCCTGGGCAAGAAAGTGAGACTCTGTCTCAAAAAAAAAAAAAAAAGCAAAACAAAAAACCCCCCTGCATACTCTGCAAGCCTCCCATCTAATGTGAGTAAAGCTTTTTGCCCAATCAATATCTTCTAGTAATGGTCTAGGCTATAACTTGATGGAAGTGGACAAGGCAACTATTTTGTATTTCTCTCAAACTTCTTTTAGCATCTGTCCTTATATCGTATTAAGGAAAAAACTTCAGAATATATCAATCCTGTCACAAAATACAGAAATAAAGATAGCAAAAAAATGTTTGCCTGTGTAAGTGAATTTTAAAGTGGCTTCAGGTAATCTCTGGACGTTGGCTCTACAATTAACTAAAAATAAGGGCAATTCAACTGAATAATGATTAGACTATTAGCTAGACGAGCAAGAAAAATACATTCTCTGAATGCTGTAAAGAAGTCTTACAGATTTGCCAATAATCAAATAGCATACAAATCATATAAACAATAGGCTCACTGCTCTGTGTTTTATGATGTGACTGGATTCCTTTTTTAAATGTGCTGACTATGTAAAAATTATAGTTTCTTAGTAAAATTGTAGAGATTTTAATGATAAAAAGTATATTTTATACATGTGTGTATCTGTCTGTCTATCTATATTCAAAAATTGAGTCTATCCAGCAATATTTTCTGAAACAGTTCATCAAATTCATTTTAGGTATAATCACTTGCTTACATGAATTAAGTAGTAATTTTGGACAAGTATGTAGAAATGAATGTTGATGTCATATTTAATTTCATATTTAAGTTGATACTAGTAATGTATTTCCTAAATTATGTGTTACATTATGGATTGGGGCAGTAAGCAAGCTAAAGATTTGATATTACTTATATATAAGGCTGTGGGAAATAAACTGGATCAAAAATAATCTGGATTTGTACAAATGCCTAACAACTCACAGATTACATTCAATTTCTTTTGTCACTTGACAGAGTTCAGCATTGAATTTATTCAAAACAAAGAGGCATTTGCCAAGTAACGTTCTTAGTGGCAAGAGAAGTGCTATAAAATTTAATACTGTGTTACAATTTTCTTTAACAGTCATCTACACTTAGGTTGTAAATACAAATTCTTTCAAGTACATTAGTATAGTGGTAGATAATTGTCCTAGACATATTTTGTTTAATTGTAATTTTGTGTTCAGTAGCATAAGTTAAGTGAAGAACTTGCTCTTTCCTTACTAAATAAGGATTATGTACATTTAGTCCACTGAGGTGTGTGTGTGTGTGTGTGTGTGTGTGTGTGTGTGTGTTGATAACTAGTAAAATCGGGGCATTGCTTGAGAAATCATTATACATGAACCCAATTGCCTGCTAATTATGAGACATATAAACATGTTATCCATGCAGGTTTTGTTTCTAACTTTAATTGTAATTCTTGACTCTCTGACCCCACTTCCTGTTTTTCTCTTATTTTCATTTCCTTTTACCTCAATTTCTGTTTAATATTATCTCCAATATATAATCTGGAGTCTCAATATCCAGATGGTCTGAGATGACTCTGGATGAACAGTATTAAGTAAATGAGAAATTTATTTTTCAACAGAACAACTCTTTAGAATGTGTCATTTTTGTAATAAGTTAAAATGTGGTTTTTCCCTTCTCGGAAATTTCATTAACCAATTAACATCAGTGGATAATTTGAGGGAGATAAATAGAAAATCAATATATATAGCGATAAAAATATAGACTTTGGAGTCATGTATGGTTTGGGGTTCTGGTTATTCTCACTAATGGTAATTTGATGTCACCTCTGCTACTTAACCTCTCAAAGCCTCAGCTTCATCTGTACAAAATGGAAATCCATCCCCTCATTCAAACAGTGTTAAGTTTAAAATAGTCAAAGTACAGTAGAATCTATATTAACCAATTTCTACTTCACTAAAGTGATTATACAATGCAACTAATACCCTACCTACCACCAGTACTTTAGCCAGTAGGTTGATCTCTAGCAAACAATTACAATTCTGCTCTCATCTGTCCCTTTCATCCATTCTCGAATCTGTTTAGACCTATTGCACTGGTGATTACAATTACTACGTTTAAGTAAATATAATCATATCTGTTATCTATTGTGATAATGTTGCATAACAACTCAAAACACTAGTGGCATAAAATAAATTCTTACATGGTTCATGAATTTGTAGGGTTTAACTGTGAGCTTGGGTGGGCTTTCTGGTTCATTTAACCATTTGCTGTCAATCATAAGGTGGCTTACAGCTCCCCTTACATGAGCAATTAGCTGTCAGCTGGTCTAGAATTGCCACAGATGGCATAATTTTGGAAACTCAGCTCTGATCCATGCATCTTTCATTTCACTGGTTAGCTTGGGCATAGTTATGGTGGAGGTGCAAACTAAAAGCAGAGTATGCTTTTCAAGTCTCTGTTTGAATGATATCTGTTAATATCCCATTGGCCAAAGCAAATTACATAACTCATTAGGAAGGCAGAGTAAGAGGGCAATAATAGGTTTTATAACAAAGGGAATGAATACAGCTATTGAGGAAGAATTGGGGCTATTTTCACAATCCACCACAGTTCACTCTCTGATAGCAATTATTTTTCTACATTCAAAATATGCATATCCTAACTTAGGGTACCTGAAGTCTCATTCGATCATAGAAGCAAGCTCAGATTATAGAATCACAGGCTCTGTATCAGGTCTGGATGTGGCACCTCCTGATACAGACAGCTATGACCTATATAGACAGTATAGAAATAGGAACAGTTTACAGAACAAACCCTCATTCAAAAAGGGGATGAATAGCAAGCAATTGGCAGTCATTAGCTCTGAAATCCTATGGGGAAAATGTTGCTTGCCAAGTCCCCCTACTCCTCGAATTGAAAACACCCATATGAAAAAACAAAAGTAAGGCCATCAGGCAGGAATAGTGATAAAAGTCTGATTTCTATAAAGTTAAATAGCCATCATTCCCTAACTTCCCTACTGCTGTAACTGTTCACTGCTTAAGTGTCATGTCTCCTCAACAGGTACAAGATTTGTGACTTCCTCAACTGCTTTTATAGATAACATTGCTATTGTAAAAACTAGTCTTTGAGATATCTTTGTTTGTGGGGATCAACTGCATTTGTGGGGATCAACTGACATCAACTGTACCAGTGGCCATGCATGGGAACCAATCCAACACATCTCATGACACCCTAACCAGGCACTTTCCCACACAAGAAGACAATTTTGTTTCCCAACCCTACGAGTTCATATCAGGTCAATCAGCAGACCCAATTCCCTAGCATTTTGTTTGCCAAACCACCTTAAAAATCCTAGCCCCCAAATTCTTAGGAAGATGGATTTGAGAAATTACTCCCATCTCCTCACCTGGCACATTGCAATATATTAAACTTTCTCAGCTGCAACTCCTGCTGCCTCAGTATTTTGGCCTTTACTTGGGTGGTGGGCAAGGGAACTGGCTGGACAGTAATGGGATGGGAAATGTATTTTTGTTTAAATTCTGGTTCTTCTCTGTTCCCTAGACCATTATTCCCAGAGCTCCTGAATCTGTCCATTAAAAGGGAATCCCTTTATAACATCACCCTCTTTGTTAATTTCTAAAGAGATTATTAGAAAATGTACCTTTTATGTGACTTTCTCAGTCTACTTTCTTCCCACAAAAAGATGGCAGGCCAGAAGCTTTTCTAAATTTTAAGCAATTTTAGTCTTTTAGTTAGACTCATGGTGCTTCTACCAATACAATGGTCCCAAAAACTCTGGGCTTTTAAATAATGTTATCCAATTTTATTCAATGTGCCAAAAGTTACACTAACAGTTCTTTTGAAGACACTCTTTCTCTATACTTAATCACTACTAATTTGGCTTGATAGTCTGTTACAGAAAACATGCTTAATATTTCTAGAAGCTCTTTTGTACCACTGAAATCTTTTACTTGGCATCATTTTAATTCTTTGAAAAGTTTTAACAGAAAGTGTCACATGAAAACTGTTGATTTTGTTGTTAGCCTGAGGCCACGTCTTAATTTGGCCTATTTTACTATTGTGAAAGGTTGGATATTAGAAACAGTCTTAATTTTCAATTTAGTGAATCCTGAGATCTTTCTATATTCCCTCTAAATTCTACTTGCAAACTTGCAAATTTTTTCTTAGACTATCTCATTCTTCTGTAAATTTATACAGATCTAGTAAAAGCAAGCATAGGCATTAAATATTCTGCTTAGAAACCTGTTTACTGGTGTCCTGAACTGAATGTTGGGTGACAAACAGATATGGAACCTCAGTGGCATTTAACAATGATGATTTATTCAGTTTATAATTCAGTGGGGTTCAGCTGAGTTGGGCTGCTTTTGGCTGAACCTGGCTGAGCTCACTCATGTTTCTATGGTCAGCTGTGGTTTGGCTGGGCACCTTTGGTAAGATGGCTGCCCTCCCTCAGTTGTTTATCAGATCATTTAGAAGGGCCTCAACTCATACTACTGAGATATGTCCATGAGCCTTCCATCTTCCATCTGGTTACCCTGGACATCTTTTCATAGCTGTGGCAGAGATACAGCAGTGCGGGCAAAATTTTGGAAGCTTTTTTTTCTTTTTAAGTTTCTGTTCATCCCAACCGCTTATATTTCATATGACAAAGCAAGACATACGGCTGCCTCCCATCCAAGTAATAATAAATAAATAAATAAAGGGACAAAGACAAAAAAAAAAAAAAGACATGCGGCTGTATCCAGAGTCAGAGTGGGAAGGCACTAAAGGGTTACATGCCATAAAGCATGAATGTGGGGATTAGTGGAAACTAGAATGTTAATATAATAAATCTAGTACAATAATGCAAACCAATGAAAGATGTATGGGTAAAAAAGGGCAGAGAATTATTTCTCTGAATTCTATGGAAAGATTTAATAAAGATAAATCCCAAACAAAAATTATCTATTGAATTAAATCAAGACAAGACAATTATAAAATACTGAGAAGATTTATATGATCTTGAAGCAGAATGTTCTCACAGTGATTCAGTGCTATATCATTTTATGGAAATTGGAAATAGCCATCAAAGAAATGACTTTTGGACATGGTTTACCTGAGAAAAAACAAGGGAAACCCTAATTAGCAGACCCATGCTTAATGAGAAGTTTTAGTCTTACATCCAAAGATTGGTGAATAAGTGAATTAAGTTTAAATAAAATTTTTGAAATATACATATTTAAAAAATTATGTTGTTTAAACTGATTTTTTTGAATGGACAAATACATATGGGTCTTTATTTCATTTGTTAAGAGAACTCCTTCAGTGAAGCGTTCAGCATGGTGCTGGCATATAATATGCACTCACTATGTTATGTGTTAGATTCTGAGAGTAATTTGTCTTTAAGGCATCCATCGTCATTCAGTACATTTAGGGAATTACTGTACTTTTTCTGTTGCAAATTTTAATATAAAATTGCTGTACATATGTTTATATACTGTTTCTTAAATTTCTTCCCATTTTATATTCCTATTTACAGTTTATATTTGTTTCTTAAATTTCTTTTCATTTAAATGCCTAACCCACCTTTCATTTGCTTAGTAATTAAGTCCCAAATTTAATCCCAGATCCTAATGTTATTTCAACCCCTACCTTGAATCAGTTGTGAATTCTTTCTTTTTAGCTTTCATAGAGTACTTAGAGCTCTTTTACTTTTATTAGACCTTTTGTCTTTATACTTTCACGTGTCTCTGAGGTTTATAACTTGCATGATTAGGAGAGCTGTGACCCCTTGCCTAGTGTAATTATGCCCCAGGTATACTGGCAACACAAGTATATCAACGTGATCAGAAGGCTGGATTGCAAGTCCTGTGGCTGACTAGAGTTGAGCACTGGGCCATGGAAGTTTCCATGGAGGTTTATAGAAAATCAACTCCTTTCCTGGGAATCCAGCCTGGGGTAGAGAGGCCTTGGATTTAATTCTTACCTGTCTGGTCTGTCACTGATCACAAAGGGCACTCTTTAAGAAAAATATATCTCCTCTTTCAGCGATCCTGTATAATTTCAAACTGTCTGGCTGGGATGCTTACTCAAGGTTTTTGCTGAAGGACAAGCTTTTCGGAAATATCCCTCCCTCCCAGGGTAAATATCATGTTCTTCTGAAGAAAACTGAGGTTGTCGTTTTATAAGGGAAAAAAAAAAAAAAAAAAAAACAGTAGGCAAACATTCTCTAGACTGCAATGTTTTAGCTAGGCAAACATCCACAGCTACAATGTGGGAGCTGAGGAAAAGCTGACCTGAATCTACAGCATTATTTTCAAATGTCTTCCAATTATCTCTGGAAAAGTCAACCTGCATGGCTTGCTCAGCCTTGCTTCCTTGGATCTATTGCTGACAGTCGATTTCATTGGCAGGTGCCACTTAATAGTCAGACGTTCACCAACAGGTTCCACAAGCAAAACAATGCTGTTAGTAGACCCTGAAATGACTATTGGTTCCTCTCAGGTAGATGCAGCATTTTGGCAGATACAGTGAGAGCTCGGCAGATGAGACCACAAAGAAGCAAATAATATAACAGAAATTGGGTGATGTTTCTCCTGCAAGGACTCAATTTCAAGAGAGTACGCAGCTCACTCCCCTTTCCCCAATTTCAGGTGTTCTCTTCCTACGAGGTGAGATATGTTCTTTCAGAATAGGATTTATTAATCTCTGCATTGTTGAAGTTTTGGTTAGAAAATTCCTTGTTATGGTAGGCAATTGTAGGATATTTAGCAGCATCTCTGGCCCCTACTTAGATCCAGGAACAGCCCCTATTATTACAACCAAAATGTCCCCAGACATTGCCAAATATCCTTCATTGGAGGCAAAATCACCACCAGTGTAGAACCACTACTCTAGAAACATGCTCATCATACACCATAGCCAAAATAATAACCTCAGAAGGGATCAAGAAGTCATTTAATTACCACCAGAATCACTTACCCCCATGGTCAAAAAGTGGTCAGGATCTATTCATTTGCACCTGCATGAAGTTTAGGAAAGTTAGCACATTATCTACAAAGAGCCATAGTGATGGGACACAAAAATGTAACATCATGTAGTACAGGGTTTAGATAAAGGGCTATCAACAGTGAGCCAAAAGAAAACAACACTTTCATGTTGGTGTTAACTCAACCATTGCTATAGTGTGTAAGCCAGATTTAGGGGCTGAATGAGGGAGTCAGGATAAAAAAGAAAAAAATATATATAAGGAGGCATTCTATTATATTTCTAGGCCTAGGTCCTTTTACCATAGTTCTGTAACTTCTCGTGTTTCCTCTCTCACAGACTCCAGGGATAACAGGCAGTTGAGAATACATGGGCTGCCTTATGGGCAGGAAGACCATCTAGGTTTTTTGTTTTGTTTTGTTTCCCAGACTGAAATACATTTGAGGGAGAAATGTGATATTATTAAAAATTACTCTGAGAAAACAGTTGTAAACAGTATGTTCCTGGCAAATTTGCTGTGGAGGACTCTACCCAGTCTAGGAAAGCAGCCCAGCAACCCTATCAAAATTGACTCCTGCCAACCTGGGCTGGGCTGGAAGGGTCCTGTTTCATACTTCCTCTAAGGTTGGTAAGGTGAATGCAAAGACTAGCCATCTGATCCCACGGAGGATGGCTCAGTGTTGTGTTTTTGGAAGGGAAAGACATTGTCTTTACTGATTGAGTGATATCAGGACATTTCATTAGTAAAGAAAACAGCCCTTATAACATGTCCTCCATGGCACCTGAGTCATTCCTGTCCTTCAGTTCTAGATATTTTCTTTTTTAAATTATTATTATTATTTTTGTTGTTATATAGTGACCTTCTAGGATACTTTTTCTTTATAGGGATACCATTGACATATATATAAAGTTACTTCTCTTTCCTCCAAATTGTTTTATTTTTGTTTGTTTTATCTCTGACTTCAACATAGTAGTTTAATCAAATGTATAGGGATCCTTTTCTGTCTGATCTTATTTGAGGGAGGGCCAGTTAAAAACTGATTGGAGGTTCGAAATCCATGGTTGGGTAAGTTGATTGTAGGGTTTCTTGGATTGTTTGTTCATTGGAGAACATTTATGTTAGTTCATTTAAGATTTTTCTCTTTTTTTGCATAGTGATTGTTAGGTTGTGAAATCCATACTCAGGCAAGAAAAAATTCTCAGTGATTAGGACATACAAAAGTAAAAATGTATTTATTTTTCTGAGAGAGAGAGAGAGAATGAGAATGTGGCTGGTGTTTTAAAGGGTAAAACTGGCTTCTTCTTTTTTTTTTTTTCCTCTGCTACAGCAGACTGATAACAGGAACAGCTGAGGAGAGGCAGTGTTTGAGTTTTCTATTTTTTTTTTTTTTTCCTTTTCTCTGTGAAGCCAGCTTATCTGAGTCCTTGAAATCTGTCCAGCAAGGGTTGAGGCAGAGGGTTGGAGCAGGGAGATCACAGCCCTACTGTACACTTAGGGCTCTTCAAGAGTATGAAAATGAAATTCTTAGAGAGAATGAGTTAGACCACAGGTGTTTTAAATAAACAAAACAAAGGGGGTAGTTGTATTGTGAGTTTCCTTTTCAAATGGGACATTTATGTGCCATGAGTTTATTTCCTTAATTTATGTTTGATAGTTTATTTTATTCTGTTAGATAGGTTTTTGGTAAGACCACCTTTCAGTGATATTCTACATTTATCCCCAATCCATGATATAATACAGCATTCTCTTACGTGAATGTTATACGTCCAGCTGCCATCATTCCAGGAACTAAGCAAAAGGATAGAGTGGGGACACAATATCCACAACATAAATTTCAATCAGTACCCCTGTTTTCATTACGTTACTTCTGCCTAAAAAATGTCTTCTGTTACCTATTCTACTTTATGCTTGCTAGAAAACAAATCTCCAATATTCTGTCAGTGAAAGAAGAATAGCCCTTCAGATTCTAAAAATAGGAAAGATATATAGGGGATTAGCATCTTATAAAGAATTTAAAGTAATGATTTTTGTGAGAGGTGAAAGATGTGGATCCTGTTTCAGTCTTCTACATGTGGCTATCTAGTTTACCCAGCACCATTTATTGAATAAGAATTCTTTTTCCCAGTGTATGTTTTTGTCTGTTTTGTCAAATATTAGAAGGCTATGTAAGGATGGTTTTATATCTGTGTTCTCTGTCCTGTTCCACTGGTCAATGTCCCTGTTCTTGTGCCAGTGAAAAGCTGTTTTAATTGCTATAGACTTGTAGTATAGTTTGAAGTCTGGTAAATTGATACCTCACTTTTTGTTTTTATTGCCTAGGATTGCTTTTGATATATGGGGTCTTTACTGGTTCCATATGAAGCATAAAATTATTTTCTCTATATCTGTGATAAAGGATGATGGTATTTTAATAGGGATTGCATTGACTCTCTAGATCACTTTGGGTAGTATAGACATTTTAATAATGTTGATTCTGCTGACCCACAAGCATGATATGGTTTTCCACCTGTTTATGTTCTCTACTATTTCCTTCCTCAGTATTTCATAGTTCTCCCTGTAGAGGTCTTTTACCTCCTTAGTTAAATATATTCCTAGGTACTTTATTTTCTTCGATGCTATTGTGAAGGGAATTGAGTCTTTGATTTGGTTCTTAGTTTGACTGTTATTGGCATATATGAATGTCTCTGATTTGTGTGTATTGATTTTGTATCCTGAGACTTTACTAAATTCATTGATCAGTTCCAGGAGTTTCTTGGTTGAATCTTTGCGGTTTTCTAGATACAATATCATATCATCAGCAAACAGTGAAAGTTTGATTCATGTTAGTCCTAATTTTGCCAATCAGTTTGTCCCGGATGTTACTAATTTCTGATTCTTTAGGGTGTGGTGGGATAAATCATTCAGCTGTATCCACTGCTAACTTAAAATTCAATGACTGCTTGGTTAACCATCACTGGTCATCTGTTTTTCAGACTTCAGAATGTTTTTGTCTCTTCTTTTGTCTCTTCTGCGCGCGCTCTCTCTCTCTCTCTCTCTCTCTCTCGTTTTTTTAGACAACACATCTTTTGAAAAGTCATTTCATGTCAGTACTGGGGTAGAAATGGAGGTGAAAGTGTTGTTGAAGCCACCATGTTTATTCAGAAGTCTTATTCTAACTTTCTTAATGTACAAGGCAAATCACAATAAATAAAGAATTTAGGGGCTTAAACTCTTGATATTATAACAATATGTCTCAGAAAGCCATCATAATTGTACTCAGACATTTACCACCGTGCCAAGTTACAAATAAAATAAGGAACTGTGATCAATTCAAGATGTAAACTTTCCACTGAAACTCTTTTAATAGGATCTGTTAGTGTGAAAGATTTCCCAAAAACCTTAGTAAAAGTAAACTATGTATAGGCTTTTTCACACCAAAATGAGTAAGCTCAATAGAGGGGAAAGCTTCAGTTACAGGAACAGTGATTAAATCCTATACCATTTGTATCACTACTTTGAAACTTATGAGGCACCAGCTGTTGACTTCAGTTTTATTGCTCATAAATGGAAGAGTATACATTAATATCCCTGCAATATAAAATGCTCCCAAAAGTGGAGCAGAACCATCAGTGAATAAATTTACATGAGTTTTGAATATTTTTTATTCATTGTATTCAGACACTTTCTATAAATTATGTTTGGCAGTTTAAAAAAAAAAAACAACTTGATGTCTTGGTCAATATTATTGCTTTGAAGGTGTGCATTTTAGATTCTAAAATACTGTCCTGGTAAATTTTCTAGCCACAGGCAAGAAAATGTGAAGCTGATTTTTAATTGTTCAGCATTTAAACAGAAACTATTCTGTTTTTCCTTTTAAATTGATCACTCTGTTTTTAAGACAGCATAACTCACATGCTCAATCCCTAGACCACAAATGTCAGATATTTCAAACTGTACTTTTCCGTACTGTCTGTTCTGTGAACCAACACAACTCTAATTAAAGATGGTGAAACATCAGGAGTATGCTGCTGTTCTTATTTCTACTCTGGTAGGTTCTACACTGTCACAGATGGCTATTTGCAAAAATAAACAACAGAAATGAAAATATCACTGAACCAAAGTGTTTCTACCGCTTTAAAAAGTTAGATGCAGTTGCAAAAGTGGGAAGTCTTCAAAAACTGAAAGTGTAAAGCGTATCAATGCATCAATAATTCTGACATTAAATTCTATATAAGTGAATAAAAATGTAATCCAAGAATGCTAAATATGACTGTGGAAGCTATTAATGAAATAGTTTCAGCAGAATCCCGCGTTTTTCCTTTTGAATACACATGTAATATAAATTTATTATATATGTAATATAATATGTAATAATATAAAATAATAATTATATAATAATATATAATATTAATATAATATATATAAACAAATTTATAAATTTACTTAATAGGTGGATGAATCAAGTGGTAACAACTTATGTCACCCATAAATACAAAATATGCTCTTTAAAAGTTATGTGATCCATGACCACTGCAAAACTGGGTTTTTCATAGTTTTAGAATATTGATTTTGCTGAACCTATTATTAATCAAGATGTGAATTGTTAAGTGTTTTATTTTGATTGTTTTTATTTTGCTATCTCCAAATATCACTAAGAAGCATTATTTTTAATATTTTTCAACTAAGTACATACAGTTAGCAACCACTCTTCCCTTAGAAAATCTGGACTGTTGCATATGACATACCCAGTCTCTGGCATTGATAAAATACCATTTTTAGTAAAAAAAAATCTTAAAAATATGTGTTGATATGAATTCCAGACCATAAAAATTAATGTGTAAAAATGGTTAATATTTCTAGAAAAGAACTTCACCAAATTACAGCATCTAATTCTATATAATAAGTAGTCAGCTAATTCTTTCCTGTCACCTGAATATAATTATGGCATAGTTTTTCTTCTTTATTTTTATTTATCATATTTATTTCTGATTTTAGCATAACTGTGCTTTTTTATGAACTGTTTTCCCTCTTTAACTGATTAATTTTTGAAAGATTATTCTTATTCTGTACTGCATCAGTTCATTTCATTATCTGTTTAAAATTATTACATGTCAAAAAAAGAAATGTATTTCCTAACCCTCAAAAAACTGATTTTATGGAATCCATTCTGCTGAAAACAAATTATTGAATAAAGAGTTCCAACTGTAAATGCAGAGCCACACAATTATTTCAACTACATAAATTGAAATGTTTAAATTAAATGAAATACAATTCTGAATAATGCTATCCAACTGTTCATAGACAGATATTACCTTTAATCTACATGTGGTAATCTACATTACCTTTAATCTATAGCTACACATTATATCTATCTATCTATATAGATAGATAGATAGATAGATATTTTTACCAAACTAAGCCAAATTAGTGTTTGAAAATGTTGCAGGGCCAATAATCTGGAAAAAATATGGTCTTTCAGAATAGATCATATTTTATAGATGTATAGAAGATGCTGATATATGATATTATGAAGAATTATAAATCTTGTGCTATTACTAATGCAAATTTACATATATCAGTTTTATTTTGTGTTCAAATAAATAATTTATAATAACATATTGCCCTGATGTGAATTTGACTGACCCAATTCTTATTCCTTATACCAAATTATATGAACCAGAAATGATAACAACTATTTAATTTGTAATGGAAATTGAATCACAGACAATAGGCCCCACAAAAAGGATCAAGATCAATTTTATAGATCATACATTTATTATGTCAATTTGATCATGATAATAAAAACATTTGCAAACAACACTGGCAATATAAAACAACACAAAAACGCAAGGATAATAAATCATCTTGAAATAGTTTTGGCAAAGCTTTTCTATTTTATCTTAAATATTATTTGTATTGTAAAAGTTGTTATCGTAGTTTTCAAGGAAAGGATACTCAACTTGTACAAGTATCTTTATAAATGAAGATCTTTTAAGACATAAGTGGGTGGAAAGCCATTCCAGAAACCACACAAGTTTTTTGAGGAATAAAAATGTCATTTAGAATATAACAGTATTTCAAGATCTCTAGTCCGGCAGTAGCTTTGACTATCAACAGTTACAGCATTAGTCCAGCAGTTACAGCATTAGTCCCTTCAGATCAAAACACCCATTGCTCACTATTCTTGTGACCTACCACTGTGCTGATTTGGTCGCTTTTTGTTTGTGATCCATATACAAGTTTGATGGATACAATTTTGGTAGAAAGAATGAGGATTTATCATCTTATTATTCTCATAGAATGCTTTAAAGTTGTACTGGAGCCTATGGTTTGCCATCCCAAACTCCTTTTAGGTACGTTCCTCCAGTTTGTGAGCATATTGGGAGCTAACAACGCTCAGCTGAGTCCCTCTCCAGGAATTGTCATTAGTCAGGAAGAGCCACCTTTCCCTAGGTCACCACTCCCTTCCCATACCCTTTCAGTGATTAATCTATGCAGGTGTACAAAAGTCTGGCTGTTTTTCTCAAGATGGAATAATTCTGAATGGCTATCCCAAGTAATAGCTCCCTGTCAGATTCAATTAGGCCTTTGTCATACTGCATTTCAGTTCAACTCCTCCTTGTGCCCAATTTTACTTCCTTCCCATAAGTGTTAGTCCAGCATGAAAATCTCCATCATAGAGTTTATTTCCTAGAGAAGCCAATATAAGACCATTGGTACTAGGAGCGCTTCAAGGAAGAATACTCTAAGGTGAAATTTTGGACATGGATCATATATCAGCAGGTTGGTAAGGAGGACATCATCATTGCTGATAGGTGAAATAATGATAGCCCTTTTAATGCTGTAGCTAAAAAAGTTTAAAACGTACTTAGGTTAAGCTGGAATAAGAGATTTGAGGCAGGAAATGTACTGGCAGGTACAATGCCTTAAGTTTTTGAGACATATAGAGGAAATATTAATGATATGGACTAAAGAATTAAATTGTGTTGCTGGAACAATCAATGAATCAGAGGTAGAAAGTGAAAGCTTGAAGGTAATTAATCATAAATTTAAGGTGAAATGTGAAAGTCACAGGGATTATATTTATGAAAGCTCTAGAGTGTAGTTAATATGGTAGGAGCCAGGGTAATATATATGGAAATAGGTACAGAAGATTCTGAAATAAGAGGGGATGGTATTACTATATGAAGTCAGATTAAATCATAGCCTCATGGCTATTATCAAAAAGACAAAAGGAGTGTTGGTGAGGATATGGAGAAAAGGGAACTCTTGTGCATAGTTTATGGGAATGTGAATCGGTACAGCTATGATGGAAAGCAGCGTGAAAGTTTTTCAAGCAATTAATTCAAGCAATTAAAACTACCATGTGACCTAGTAATTCTTCTATTGGGCATATCCCCAGAAGAAATCAAGTCACCACCTAGCAAATATCTACACTTCTATGTTTATTGCAGCATCATTCACAATAGCCAAAATATGGAAACAAATCAAGATATGGAAAACAGTATGGAGGTTCCTTATGAAATTAAAAATAGAGCTACCATATCATCCAGTAATGTCACTCCTGGGTACTCATCCAAAGGAAATGAAATTGGGATCTTGAAGAGATATCTACACTGCCATGTTCATTGCAGTGTTATTCACAACAGACAAGGTATGAAAATAACCTAAATGTCCATCAACAGAAGAATGGATAAAGAAAATGTGGTATATATAATACATACAATGGAATACTATTCAGCCTTAAGAAGAAGGAAATCCTGCCATATGCATCAAATCAATGAACCGAGCACATTATCCTATGTGCTAATAACAGACACACAAATAGTATATGGAATCTAAAATAAGCAAACTCATAGAAGCTGAAAGAAGGAATGGTGGTTGTCAGAAGCTGGAGGGAGGAAGGAAAGGAGAGATGATGGAAAAAGGGTACAAAGATTCAGTTATGCAAAGTAAATAAGTTCTGTAGATCTATTACACTGCATATTGCCTATAGCTAACAATACCATGTTATATAGTTAAGATTTGCTAAGTGGGTAGATTTGTGTTGTATTCTCAACATGCACACACACACTATTCCACACACACATTGTTCTGAGGTGGGAAGTTCTATGCAAATCTACCTTCATGGGCTAAGGAAGCTAAGAGGACAAAGAAAGAGTCTGACATACCCAGTTTCTCAGAAGGAAATATTAATAGGGACTTATAAACATAAACCATGTGTATCCAGGCATCCATAAGACAGTATGGCGGATCTCCATTCCATCATCCCTAAGAGCCAGGACTTATATGCCATAGAGAAGGAATGCATAAGACAAGAAGTCAAGCCTTTAAAGGAAGACAAGCATTCCATGCAAATCTACCTACGGGCAGGATTTAAGGGAAAGGGTGTTTTGAACTAAGGGCAGGATTTAGAGTAATAGTAGATAAAGTAGAAATCTAGAGGCATTCTTGGAACTGTAGTTAATCAGAAGTCAGCATGGCAAATTAACATCCAAGATGGTGTGGCTATAGCCTCCACAAACACACACAGAATAATAATAAAGGGGATGAGAGGAAACTTTAGGAAGTGATAGATACGAAGGCCTTGATGGTGGTGATGGTTTCGGAGGTGTATGCTTATCCTCAGACTCGTCAGGTTGTATACATCAAATATACACTGTTTTTTGCATGCCAATCATACTTCAGTGAAGTGGTTTCAAAAAATTAAGTATTTATGAAGTTTAAATGAGATACTAACAACTTACACATCAGTTCTCTTACTCTGGGAGAAGTGTTAACAAATCCTTTCTTCTTCTTTATTAACAAATTTAATCTTCTAATAGCTTTCTAACTCTTTTCCCCTAGGGCCTGATAAAATATGAAATGCATCTTTGCTAGTAGGGAGTATTGGTTGTTTTAAAATGACCCCTGATTGGTAAATTTCAGCTGGATTGGAAGCCCTATAAAAGAGATAAAATACCTAGTTAAAAGCTATACCTTAGAATTTTTTTAGTGACTTTTATACTGTAGAATATTTTTTACAATGATCCCTTAGTAGATGTGTCTATGGGGCTGTTATAATAAATTTTTATTCTTATCTGGAGCATGAGCTTCTAGGCCAAGGTGACTCCACATCCCACCTAACTGAGTCTCATTTACTCACTAGTGAACAATAGAATAATGTGCTATAGTATAAGCCCAGGACTGCTGTATGGTTTACTCTGAGTACTTCCACAGCAGAACAAATTCCTGCTGTTGTGTTCTATTTTTTTTTTCATGTGTTCTTTTTTGTCATGTGTTCTTCTAAATGAAGCTGATGCTAAGTGTAGCCTATTCAAATCTTATGAGTCTGAGTGTTTCAATAAGACTTAAAATGAACTCTCTCCTATTAATTGCATTCCTTTTCCAAATCATGCTGTGACTAAAACTACGGATGCAATTTGTTGAGCTGATGTCAACAGAGGGAATTCCAGTAGTATGCTGCTTAACAATGTCTCAGTCAACAAAAGACTGCATTTATGACTGTGGTCCCATAAGAATATAATGGAGCTGAAAAATTCCTATCACCTAGTGATGATGTAGCTGCCTTAAGGTCATAGCACAACTACTTTATTTTAAAAATAAATTTAGGGTATCCTAAGTGTATAGTGTTTATAAAGTCTACAGTCATATACAGTAATGTCCTAGGCTTTCACATTCACTCACCACTCACTCACTGGCTCACTCAGAGCAACATCCAGTCTTGCAAGCATCATTCATGGTAAGTGCCCTATACAGGTATATCATTTTTTATCTTTTGTATCATATTTTTACTGCACCTTTCTATGTTCAGATACACAAATACTTACCATTGTGTTACAATTGCCTACAGTGTTCAGTACAGTAACACGCTGTACAGTTTTGTAGCCTAGGAGCAATAGGCTATGCCATATAACCTAGGTATGTAGTAGGCTATACCATCTGGGTTTGTGTAAGTATATTCTATGATGTTCACACACCAATGAAATCACCTAAAGATACATTTCTTAGAACACATCCCTGTCCTTAAGCAATCTGTGACTATATATCTAAGGCTTATCATTAAACTTAAGAGTAAATCTTCAACAATTGCCTAGTGAATTTATACAGCAAAGATGAAGTGTGATGGGCCTTCCATAATCTTTGAGGAAGATCTAACTCTTTCTTTGGTTACGATTCTTGTATCAGATTGTTGTACAGTTGTTCAGTGAGGGCTTCTGCATACCAAGGAAACTCAAAACACTGAATCAATGGGTTGCAAACCTTATAGCATTTTATTTGAACTGAAGTCCCACATAAAATTAGGAGAGAAACTATTTCAACAACTACCAGTACCACTACAACAAAAGTCAAGTGACTACAGAGAGGAAAACCACAGGGATGAAGTTTTTAGCTAGGTTTTCTCAGGGCTGAAAGTTGAACTTGCACGAAGGAAAATTAGTCATATACTCAATGACCTATGAAAAAATCTGTAACTTTTGTACTCCACAAGGGACAGGGGACTGAACCAATTCTGCCAGCTGGTGGGGAAAAATGGAAGTGCTCATATCATTGCTTGGAGAGATTCCAGTTTGAAACAAGTTCCTCAGTCATTCTCATGAATGTGCAATCTCGTCTTGATAGATAAAAAGACAAATGTGTTCCGTTGACTGACCAGCTGACTTTATTGCAAAACTATGGTGGCCAAGAAAATCGATATAAAATATCAAGAAAAGCCTAACTAAAGTATCACTGCTTTGTGCTCTAAAAAGTGTTCTGAATTATAATGAATGGGAAACTAGAAAGTTCCAATCGATTCCTATTTTTAAATACTCAGTTTCTAAAGGAAATGTTCATAAACAATATAAAATAAGTGCAAAGACAGGAGACTGAGGTTAAAGAAGAAGAAAGTACAGGAGAGTACCAAACACGATGTACCATCAAAGTTACATGTCTAAGTCCATGTAGTGCACTTGCTTCTGTGGCAGCACTTAGTCATTAGTTAGACACTTCTTATTCTCCTCTGGTCCCTACCATACATTTAGCCAGCCTATTTCCCTGTAAGGGAAATTTCAGGACCTTACAGGGAATTTTAAGGACCATGAAAATATGATATTTTGTAATATTTTAAATCTTAATCATGTAAAAATGTATGCAAAATTTAATATGATAAACATCCTTTATTTCTTTTTTGAGATAGGTGGGGTCTCTCTATGTTGTCCTGGTTGGAGTGCCATGGCTATTCACAGGTGCAATCGTAGCTCACTACAGCCTCAAACTCCTGGGCACAAGTGATCTTCTTACCTCAGCCTCCTGATTAGCTGGGACTACAGGTGCACAACACCACATATGGATTTTTATTGTTTTAGCTATAAATTTCCCACAACTTTTTTTTTTCTTTTTTTTTTTGAGACAGAGTCTCACTTTTGTTGCCCTGGCTAGAGTGAGTGCCGTGGCGTCAGCCTAGCTCACAGCAACCTCAAACTCCTGGGCTCAAGTGATCCTCCTGCCTCAGCCTCCCGAGTAGCTGGGACTACAGGCATGCGCCACCACGCCCGGCTAATTTTTTGTATATATATATATTTTTAGTTGGTCAATTAATTTCTTTCTATTTTTTTAGTAGAGACGGGGTCTCGCTCAGGATGGTTTCGAACTCCCAACCTCGAGCAATCCGCCCGCCTCGGCCTCCCAGAGTGCTAGGATTACAGGCGTGAGCCACCACGCCCGGTCCAATTTCCCACAACTTTTAAAAATGCTTTTTCTTAATTGCCTTATTCCTTAATAATATCATTATTTAGTAAAACCTCCATGACTAGTTTTTCCATTAAATGTCATGATGTTATGTGAAGTCTTTTTTTCTTCCTATATCATTTCTATCAAACTTATTTGCTGTTATATACCTAAAAAAACAGTATATTATGCAGTACATTTTTTACTTGAATAAATGAAATAAAGTAATAAATAATAAGTAAAGAAAGAGAGAAAAAAAAGAAAGAGGTTTCCATAGCAGTAATCTAAATTGTGTTTTCCAGACTTGGAATCCCCACTCATTGGATTATGGGACTCTCACGTTATTTCAGAAGCCCACGAGATTTTCTTATACCTGAAGCTCTATGCTCATATATCTTTCCTGTTGTGACCAATAAATTGGGTATAGTCCCCAGGCTAATCTCTGTGCCTGTTTACTAGACTGTACTCTCTGGCCTATTTCCTTCACCATAATGTTCCCTCTCTCTAATTATTCCTATCAGCATTATAACTTGTTGGAATTTTTCCTATCTTCAAAAAACAACAACCACAAAAAGCTTTCTTCACCTCAAATCCCAGTTCAGCTACCACCCAGTTTCTATGTTCTCCTTAGAGTGAAATTCCTTGAATGGCCACCACTAGCTTAGGACCACTGTGATCCCGTTGGCATTCTCTTCTCTCTGCCTCAGAAACTGTCTGTGGCCTCCTCAGTTTCTTGTAGCAGTGAGGTCATTGCCTGTCACTCCTACTCTGTAACATATTCAAACACTCTTTATCTCTCCATGGTTATGATGTAAAGGCCTGGTTCTCACATAGCTGTGATTTCTCCTGCTCCATGTGGGTACCCAGGTGACATGGCAGCTGAACATTTTGGGGCTAGACTGACCTCTAGTTCTTAAAACTGTTCTTTTCTTCCATGACTCTTTCTCTTTTCTTGTTAGTGGATTCCAGAACTCCCTAAATTGAGAAAACTCCCTTTCACGTCATCCCACTCAGCTACTACTATAAAATAGTACCATGATATTTTCCAAGTATCTTAGGGATTTGAGTGATAAGAGCTATCTCTGAGTTATAACCTCCTCTCCTCTGGGCTCTGTGTACAAGTTCCTTCGTAATAAGGCAATCAATGTAATTCATATTATTGGATTTTAAATTGTTGCTTCTGTATTTCATGGATGCATTATTATCTGATTAAGCTAATGTATCTTGTCTTCTCTGAAGATAAATTGCATCACATGAGCCTTCATGTAAATAGATCCCTAGGGCCTCCTCTTATGCATGATTTGATTTTAAGGATATTCAAGATTAGTTGTCCATCTCGACTGCACTTATTCATAGATATATTTTCAGACTTGTCACCTATAGCCAAAGTATTTCTGTCTTGTGGAATGTTTGCTATGCCATTTAACTATATAGCAGATGTTAGTAGAATGATAAAATTTAAGTTATTTAATTCTCAATTGGACAAAATATCAACTATGTGTATGCGTGAACTCAACAAATTACCAGTAAGTATAGTGATCCAATAGTTTTATCTCAAATTTCTATCTCTTCAGTTCAAATTGGAAAAACAAAAAACTTATCAAAACCTTATCAACCTTATTAGTTGGAGGTTTCAAACAATGTGATACTTTTCAAAAACTGATTTCATTATTTTAGGAAAATACTGTGAGAGCATAAATCACTTATAATACTATTAATAATTCTTTGGGAAAATTAAGATAACTCATTCTATCTATCTATATATATCTGTAATTTATATTCTACAGAAAATGCTGAAACATCAGATGGAAAACTGAAAATTCAGTATTTACCGTTCAATGTTACTAAAATTATACCTATTCCTGTCAGTAGAAAAACCTTAAATAAAATAAAATAAGTGTGATAGACAAACTGAGAAAAATTAGGTGTTGAAATATCACTCCTCTGTTGCTTCTGAGACTATACAGAGAAACTCTTTCTGGTTTCTTAACCACTTAAAACCCTACTTCCTCTTGACAAACTAAAAGAAAAAAAATCTCACTCTAGATTTTAATATTATTTAAATACAAGGTTAAACATATATTATGATCCCAAGTTCAAAGCAATTGAACAAAGATATTATTTTGTTCTTGAACTAAATACACTGTCTATACACACCATTTTGATAAGATTCTTCTTCTTCATCTTCTTTTTTGTTTGGAGACAGAGTCTTACTCTGTCACCCAGGCTATAGTGCAATGGAGTCATCATAGCTCACTGCAACCTCAAATTCCTGAGCTCAAGTGATCCTCCTGCCTCAGCATCCAGAGTATCTGATACTACAGGCACACACCACTTAGCCTGCCTAAAGTTTTCTATTTTTAGTACAGTCTGCATCTCACTTTTGCTCAATCTGGTCTCAAACTCCTGAGCTCAAGTGATCCTCCTTCCTCAGCTTCCCAGAGCACTAGGATTACAGGTGTGAGTCCCCGTACCTGGATAATTTTGATAAGATTAATCTTCACAAAAATGACTACATTCTGATCTGCTGTATCCTCTCTCTATCCATGACAATAAGACTAGAGAGACAGAGAGACAGAGAGAGAGAGAGAGAGACTGAAGAGAAAGAGAGATGAAATTTCTTGAGTAGGAGAGGTAATAAATGGAAAAAAGTTTGGAGTGAGGAAAATTATAAATGATAAGTGTCAGGAAGAGGGAACAAGGCAGGATTCAGACAATCCAAATGAAAGGATCAACCAGAGTATAGTATTTTATAGACCCAAAGGTAATGATAATAAGGAATATACTAGAATGTACACACTTTTTAAGAGCTCATGAGAGGGCACTGTGATAACATGGTGATGTCATGTCAACATCATGATAATATTGTGATGATAGTGCTTAATATCTATCCTTTCTTTTTCCAGAAAATTTTAATAGACACATTAAGTATATATATGAAGTCTGCTTTCTCATAACTCAGTCTTTCAGCAGAAATTGCCTTTCACATCTGCTCACTGCACCTCATTTCAATTTTCTTTGCTAAAGATTCTCCTGTCTGAGAAAGCTTTTTGGAAATCAAATCTAAATAAAGTGAGATATTCTTGATAGCATGAAGTAGATTCCAACAGAGAAGTGATTATCAAAACCAAATATTAGGTCAGTGTGGTGGCTCACAGCTGTAATCCTAGCACTCTGAGAGGCTGAGGCAGGAGGATCACTTGAGCTCAGAAATTCAAGACCAGCCTCAGCAAGAGCGAGACCCTGTCTATACTAAAAATAGGAAAAATTAGCCAAGTGTGGTGGTGCACACCTGTAGTCCCCATTACTCCGGAGGTTGAGGCAGGAGGATTGCTTGCACCAAGGAGTTTAAAGTTGCTATGAGCTGGGCTGACAGCATGGCACTCTAGCCCAGCTGAGAGAACAAGACTGTCTCAATAAATAAATAAATAAATACATACATAAATAAATAAATAAAAATAAAACACCAAATACTATAAGATCAATTGAATAAGACATGGATGCTATTAAAAAATGAAGCCACAAGTTATTACACTGACTAAAAATTTTGACAAATAAATGTTAAAGTGAATCAATATATTGTGTAAAGTAATTCAATTCTTTTACATACTGGCAAAAGGATTTTCAGCGTTTAACAAACTTTGGTTCAGATCTTAACTCTTGCTAACTGGATAGCTTCTAACCTATTATAAACTACTAGTTTTATCATCATATTCATCATAAATTTTCCCTTTTTCAGATGTCTCTATTCAACTTCTATATTCTAGGGCCAGGAAGAATTAAAAGCGCTTTCAAAAGTATTATAAATAATATCAGGTGTTCATATCAATTTGTAAAAATACAGAGGGTGGAAAACCCTTCTTCATTTATGATAGTCACTGCAATGCAAGTACTGAGGGGTTTATAATAGTTCTATGGCCCCTTTTGGAATGTAAATAATGAGAAACATACCAGGAACAAAAAAATGAACCTAGGACAAACTTGAGGACAAGCTATAGACTTGCAAAGAAATTATGATTCAAAAAACTGAAATAGTCACTATTGAGGCCCAGTCACAAAATCCATCTATATTATCAAAACCAGTTTTTTCATTCTACTGCCTAATGAAAAAATAAAAATAAAAGTAAATTGCTGATATTAACATTTCTCTGTCAGTTCTCAGGTTGTCACATTTAACTGAATCAACATTTCATCATGACACATATTTAAATCCATTATCAAACATGTGACAAACATTACAGAAACAGCTTTGTCCTTGTATTTCAAGATTCTCTTATAAATGAGGCAATTCAATAGCCTGTTATTATTTTGGCTTTTCTGTTATGATATGTCTTATTGAAAGGAATGTATATTTTATTATTTTCTCAGTTTTATAAACATAAGATGTCTTCAACCTATGTCTGTTCACATATGCTCATTATGAAAATGTCAATTTTTTGAAATCTTACTCTTCTTCATTCTTGCTTTATTTATTTTTCTAATTCAAAGCCTTTCTTTACATATTTTTGCAGTCTTGATCCTGTACCTTAAGCCTACCAGGCTCATTCACACAGACAGTGGGTAACGACAATAAAGGTGAATTTATCAGGACCACCTCAGTTTATACCCAACCTACTCTCATGGTCAATTTCTTTCTTACTCCTGGTCTGCATTTTCTGTAGTCCTTGAATAGAATTATGATATTTTTGTCTTCTCCCATTTTTTAGACTTGTGAATTGATCTTGGTTTTCCCAGATTGTTGTTTTATTTTTTTTAGTGTTCTAAAAGATATTTTATCTCTGATTCATTTAGTAAATTTAAGTATTACAACATAAGCCATAGGCACCCACAGCTTAGCACCCTTCCCATGAACTGAGAGGATGATGCAAGAATCCAACACTTTTCTTTACCTAGGAGGTCCCTTTCTCCTATATTTGCATATACAATTCCATTGTATTCTTCAAGTGTAGCTAGTTCATCCCCAACCTGAGTACCACTGTGATGTGATCCTAACATAACACTAACCGATTGACACTCTGCCCTGATGAAAATTTTATCCAGACCTTTCAGACCAAGGCCAGCTCTTTACCATGGCTTATCAACTCTTCATGTCCTACCTCCTGTTTACTTTACCAGTTAACAATGAGTTCTTAGATCTTGAAGCATTATATATATTCTTTATACAATTATCTGAATGATTATATTCTTTCTATTTTTGTGTTTTTGCAGGTAATTCAAAGACATAATGAAGTTTTAGAACTACGAACTATCAATTGAATGCTCTATGCTTGGGAAACTGAGCTTGGCACTTGGGATGAAAAGATCACTAATAAGATAAAATTTCTCCTTTAGAGGAAGAAGATACACTTATGTTATCAATGGATAATATATAACCCAAATCATAAAGAACAGGTACAAATTTTCTAAGTAGATTATGGAAAAGTTCATTCCTAGGGCAATAAAAAAAATCACAGGCTCTGTTTCTGGATTTTTCTGATTAAATTATTCTGAGTTGGGGGTCTGAGAATTTGCATTTCTAATGAGTTCTTCATGTACTGGTTGGAGAAAATCATGGGATTTAAAGAGAAAAGAGAGTTACCATGGTTGAACTGAAAAGAATATAACAGGGAATAGACAGTATATTGTAAACAAACAGTAAAGAGACAGACCATAAGTAATGAAAAATGAAAAACAGAGCTGAAAGGAAAGAAGGTACACCCTTCCAGACCAGTAGGCTGGCTTCAAATTTGGCTAAAACCTATTTGAATTTATGATTTTTTCTATAATTGTTTGAAAAATGATACAAATTATTTGGGAAATTTTTAAAAATATGTATATTTAGTTTACAATTTTGAATAGGAAAACATAAAACTAATTTGGGATGATAATATTAATATTTTTAACTTAAAATGTAAAAGTAGAAGGGATATTATCATAAAATCTTTTATTTTAAGGGAAGAAAAATAAAAGATGATATCTACATTATTTGATGGAGATCACTTTGTTATATAAATAAATTAAACTTAAGATTTAAGTTGTTTTTTTCTCTTATTACAGTATTAATTTGAATATAAGATGGCTTATAAATTCTTTTAGTAATTTTACATGACTCCAATGGGTAAAGCGGAGACTTCTATTATTTGTATACTTTTTTCTAATCCACCTAAAACTTGAAGTTCCTGTTTTTTTCATTTCCTTCTCTTCTAAAACTATTTATTATATAAAATTGGATTTTGCATACTTTATTTAAGTTCAGCTGTCACTTTGATTAGAATCATTACTTTTGATGAAATAAAGAACATGAAATGTAACTTATGAGATATTGTAGCATAACTAACTATAGGGGAATTGAGTACTTTTCTTTTTGTTCTTGTAAAGCAAATTGGCAGAGTATGCAAACAGATTCATTATTTTGTGATTTTTCAGTTATATCACATCCCTCTTTCCATAGTACCATGAATGAATATCTACTGCAGGTTTAGACAGTTGTGATTTTTAAAGTGTCATTCTTTTATCTGTGATCCAGAAAACGAATAATAATGTCCCTTGGTAAATTTCCATTTAACTATGAAGTACATAGAGGTTTTAATTCTTTCAAGATATAAACCAACAATAAAGAGACATTAGAAAATGAGAGATACTCCTTAAAAAAATACTGGTAAAGTTTAGCACAGCAGTCTTTTAATTAGAAGTTATCCAATATGCTATGGGACCAATATCCAGCTTTTAGAAGGATGAATGCTACAATTTTATAAAAGTCAATGCTGCAAAGCATGTTCAATGGAATATCTGAAAACATTAATTACATAATATGTTATTTGTTATATGTACATCTAATTCATTAAACTAGCAGTTCTCCAAAATCTTTAAGTTACCCATCTCAAAGGCCCTCAGGAATAAACTTTGGCTGAATAGTTAACTTATAGCTACAAACCTATATGTAAAGAGAATGGTGTTAGTGTAATCCAGTGTACATGCTGAAGCATGAGGGAAAGTGGCTGCTGAATGAAAATTCCCATTTAATTGATAGACCGTGCCATTTTAGATTGTTTGTGCTGGGAAATCCCTAAATTGTTCATGTTTGATTGTGAGTTTTTGTCTGGTGAGTCTTTGTATGTCTAAAGATTATTGTGAGACCACTTGTCTGGAGTGTAAGGGAAAGTGGTGGTTGATGGCCCATGGTTTATTCTGAGCTATTGGTTTTTTTCAAATTCAGACCTCAAATGGTCAACTGCCACTACAGAGTTAAAATGTTGAGTCTTAAGCTCTCTGCTTGGGATAAATTCATTATTTATGGTAATACAAAATGATCTGTGTTTGTATGATTTTTGATAAATGAGGTCCTCTCACCCGGGCCAGAACCCCTGCAACCAGCCAGAGTGAAGCTGCAGGTGGGGCCATGATGTGGGGGCAGACTCGATAGGTGGGAGGATCAGCACATGTGCTCGCCTCTGAGCAGTGCCTCCAGGAAAGCAAATCATTTTTTTAAGTCCAGGACTCAGATAGAGAAGAGGGTCCCAGAGCACCCTGCCTGCAAATATCTCCACAGGAGCCCTGAGCAAAATTGACAGCAGGGATTCAGTTGGCACTAGCCATATGTGTATATAAGTGGTTTAGGGACCTCTTTCCTGGTTACCACCCTGATCCCTGGCACCAGCCACATCTGGTGTTCTGTGAGTTAGGCAAGGTGCGGTGGAGAAGGGGCCAGGTGGCAGTGAGGCAGCTATAGACAAGCAGCGAGGTGGCAGAAACTCATGGCAGCAGGCCCCGAAGGCAGACCCGGGTAAGAAGCAGAGCATTAGGAGTCGTTTCAGAAGCAGCAGAAGCTCACCTCTGGGAGTGGGTGGGAGGAACCACCAAGCTCCCGATGGATGACTACCAGGGCTTCCTAAACTATACAGGAGACTGCCACTGCACTTTGAAGTTTGGGCCTCAGCAAACCGACACATTGTTACAGCATTGCCAAGAAGAAAGCTACTGAAAGTAAGAATATTAAGTATGCCACCAAAACAATGGCCCTAATACAGGCCATGGATGAGCCCAAATGTCTGAGCAGCATGGCAAAAAGAAATCAGGCCACTGGCAGAACTGCTAAGGAGGCTACTAGAGGTGATATGTTCCTTGGATCCTTGATATCCCAGCTAGATTTAGATCCACTTTAAAATAAAGACTGGGGCTCTGACATTGTAATGGCAGAGGTAAATGGAGACAGAATTCTCATAGACTCATCTCCTAACCAAAGCTTTGGTTTGGCCTCTTATGAGGCACCTACATGAATACACACATTGGGAGCATGATGCCTTGATGGATTTGGTGGAACCTCATATGAGAGGACTGCATTTACAACTAACTGTTTGTGTGCTTGGGGTGGTCCAAGCACATAAAGGGGACCTGCTGCACAGGAAGCCCAACATGTTGGCGTCTACCTTTTCGATGATTGACAGTTTCACTTGGATGCCTAAGTTTGTGTCAATACATGGTGGATATCTCTTGAGGCTGGGTAGAGGTTTGTCCTATCCGAATGGAGAGAACATCTGAGGTTCCAAGATGGGCTCCTACTAGGAGCTGCTGGCCTGAGACGGGGCTTTTACTGAGTTCCTGTACTTGTTCACCAGCACAGAAAAGGAACAGGCCTTGGAGTATGACAAGGTAACAGGCATCAGCAGTCCAGGGGAAAAGGCTGAGCAGATAGAGAATAACATGCTGGTGATGGAGGCTATGGACAGGCAGCTACAGAGATGGCTCAGCAGCTCTTCCTCCTACAGCAAGGACAACAACAGACATCCCATTGCCAATGGTACCCAATAATAACTCTGCAGAGCTCTGGACATTTCACAAAGGTGATAATAGACCCTCCTTTGTAGCAGAGGTAAACAAAACTAGCAAGTAAACAAAACCCTACAACTAGAATAGAAATTGCATGCATCCTGGAATTGATATAGGAAGCCCATCTAAAGTGGGATAAGATATTGCCACTTGGCCTCTTCTGGGTAAGAGTAGCCCTTTAAAAGTGGGCTTAAGTTAAGCCCCTAAGAGATAGTTTATGAAAGACTATTCCTAGCACCCCGAGGTAAATATGGTAATATAACCACAAATAAAATAAAATAAAGCAATATATCAGGAGTGGGTCAGGTGCTAGCCACTATATGTGAGTTTGCCTCTTTCAGGTCCCTGAATCAGTTTGAAGCAGAGAAGTGGGAGGGACCCAGGAAGTATCTCTAACAACTCATACCTTGTTAAAATTGTCAGCAGGGAAACCTTAGGTCTATTACACAAACATAAAGAGGTGTAGCCCCCAGTGGAGGAGCCAGCCTTAGGCAATATACACTATCTGTTTGAGAAAAAGGAAAGAAAATGAATGAAAATCTTGATATTTTCATTAATCCTTTTCTGTTCTGTCTATAGGATAAAGGGACAACTCCTTAGTGAGGATTTCCTCGGGCTATTACTGCTTCTGTTGATCTGTCTTGCTGCTGGCTGTGTTATCCTAAACCTGGGTAGGTGCAAATATTTCTGTACATGATTTCTGAATTTGCAGAATCTGGTCTCATGGATCACCCAGAGGTGCAACTAATAGCTCCACACTCAGAAGTCCCATGTTTCTTTCTTTCCTAGCCCTGTGTTAGAGTTTAAGTACAAGGTGACAGGGATGACCCATAGTCCTACTGGTGTCTTAGATACCAAATGGGGTAAAATCTCTCTTATAAGGCATCCTCCATCTCATCTTGTCAGAGCTCACAGTTGTAGTTGTTGCTCATAAAACTTCCATCTAAAACATCACCCCAATTCAGCAGGAAGTAGCTTGATGACTACACTGCCCCTCCTCCCTAGATATGGAAGGATAAAAATTGACATTGGGGAATATGTAACAGAGAAAATGACCGACAAAAGAGTAAAATTATTTTCTGTTTCTTCAAAACCCCCTCATCCTTTTGAGAACTGAAACCTGCATCCCTGCCTCAGTCCAGTGGTCGGGAGGGGCAGGAGAGCATCCTGTGTTCTTTGTACTGCAGGAGATGGCTCAAGGGAATTTTCTAGGTGGAGGTCATGAGATTGTTTTATCTGAAGATGGGATGAATCCGGTGGAGGTCATAAGATTGTCTTAGCTAAAAGTGAGATTATGAAGCTAATCAGAACCTTTAAAAGCTCTGTACTTCTCAGAAACAGGACATTGGTACTTTGACATGGGAGTCTGCCAACCTCCTCATGTGATGGCAAATTAATAAACTCCTTTTCCTCAAATTAATTAATTAATTAATTAAATAACTCAATAAGAGATGTTTATAAACTTAACACATGACTTATATTACTAATGACCAGCCATAAATTTTTAAAAATACCCAAATACTATAATATCATTGCTTTGATATTATGTTACAATTTATTACACAAGTTCACAAGTAATCTATTACTGAAGAAGTTTCGTTATTTAAAAAATTTAAAACAATTTTGTATATATATTCACTTTAACAATAGGTTAAAACCAAGTTAATAAAATTTATAATTAAAAAATTCTATAGTGCTGAAAATATGTATCTCTATACACTATAGGAATAAGAAACAATAGACAATAAGGTAAATATATAATGTAAATATTACTTAATCATTATTCATATTTTTATAAAACAGGAACATAGCAATTGAAAACTACAACCAGCTCAAATCAAATTTCATGATACTATGAAAACAGCACTAAAGCCACAATTATAGAAATTACAAATATATACTCATGAGTAGAAATTTAAGAATATTTTATAGCACTTAGATTTCTTAACAAATGCCACAAGAATTCTAATAAGACAGTAAATATAATTTATTCATATCATGTTTTATTTATTTTTACTAATTCACTTACTAATTTGCCAGTAAATAGCTTTGAAACATATGTTTAAATGAAATTCTATAATGGTATGTGTATGCTAATATTATACATTTTCAAAAATTATACTAAGTGATTTTGGCCGGGCGCTGTGGCTCACGCCTGTAATCCTAGCTCTTGGGAGGCCGAGGCGGGCGGATTGCTCAAGGTCAGGAGTTCGAAACCAGCCTGAGCAAGAGCGAGACCCCGTCTCTACTATAAATAGAAAGAAATTAATTGGCCAACTGATATATATATAAAAAGTTAGCCGGGCATGGTGGCGCATGCCTGTAGTCCCAGCTACCCGGGAGGCTGAGGCAGAAGGATCACTCGAGCCCAGGAGTTTGAGGTTGCTGTGAGCTAGGCTGACGCCACGGCACTCACTCTAGCCTGGACAACAAAGTGAGACTCTGTCTCAAAAAAAAAAAAAAAAAATTATGCTAAGTGATTTTCATATATTAAACATTGAAAAACTATTATTATTTTATTTTTAATTTGATAGTTTAAAAACATAAAGTATTTCCTCTGGGATTTTCAAAATAATGAAATTTCATTATATGCATAGCATCAGTCTTATACATTGTTCTTTAAAAAAGAATATGAAAATTAGTTTTTGTATCTGACATATGTATTAATAACTTAAAAAAAAACAGTTACTGTAGCAGCAGCTCTCCAAATTCTCAACAAGTTCCTCTCATTTTGAATTAAAATAGTGAAATTCATTTGAATTGTCAGACAAAAATACAGCCAAACAACATATTGTAAAGTTGTTTTGGGATATGCAAAGTTTTAGGGCCAATTTTATATGCATGCTGGTATGTTATATACACAGACACCTACTCCTAATTACTGTCCCTGCATGGTATTAATTTAAAACTGAGATAACTGGGAGGCAGAATTTTAGGAAACTCTTTAGGCAATGTCCCTTTCAAGATTAACTCAGAGAGAGCAGAGAGAGACAGACAGTTGCAGTGGTAGAGGGAGAACTGGATCTCACAAAGATTTTAAGAACTAATAATAACCTGTCTGCTCATAATTTCTTCTCCCCAAGCCCAAATAGTAACTACCCCATGGAATGTGGAGGGAGGCTGTAAGAGGGAATATTATAGTAGCCACACTTTATTCAGTAAAAATCTTGATCCAGGTTTGTTCAATTAACCTGTCTTGTCATTTCATCCCCCAAGTGCTAGATGAACACTAGACTTTTAGTAATAGTTGCTCATGCCAAATCTCAGAAGTCTAAATCCATGTAGTACATAGCTGGGGATGGGGATGGGTATTTGAGTAGAAGATACTCAGTTTTTGCCATTTCTATCTGTTCTAGTTTATTTATTGCTAAAGAACAACTCTACCCCCTCAAAAACAGCATGGCTTTCGAATGACAGCCGTTTCATTTGCATTTCATTTCTTCAACTCTCCTTGCCAGTGGTTCATCAGGAGGATGCATTTCAGCTGATTGAGCAGTTTAGGGGCTGAGATGCACTTGGCGCTTCAATGTCTGAGTTTCTTCCTGTCTCCATTGCAGTCTTAGGGCCTCCCTTCCCCATGGAGTCTCTCTCCACATAGTATTTCCAGAGGGATATCCAGATTCTTTCATGGTGGTTTAGGGATACCCAAAGTGGATACTTTCAGGCCTTTTTTTGTCTTGGGCCAAGAAGTGGGACAGTGTTGCTTTCCCCAAATCCTAATAGCTCCAACAAGTCACAGGCCCAGCCCAGATTCAAGTGGAGAGGAATACATAGGTTGTGAATGCCGAGAGTTGTGATTCACTGGGAGCCATCAATGTGACAGACTGCAAAACACGCTGCCAAACTGTCTAAATAGTTAGATTTACAAAGTTCTACAAATGAACCCCAAATCTAAAGTTAGTTTGGTTTGACAGAGCCATTCTAACACACCCAACTGCAGATAAAAAGAACACAATACCGTTATGCAGACCTATTGCCGTTCAGTGCCATCCTCTATTAATGAATTTGAGTGGTGATCAGAGGGGAGGTAGCAAATATTAACTTTTCTGCCTGAGTTCATTTCCAATTCTATTTTAAAATTATATTTTATATGACTATTAATATTTAATAAAACTCCAAACCTAACCGCATGGTGCTGAATTGACATGCTCTTCATAATATAAAGGTAACTAGTTTTACAGTAATGATCAAAGGATGAGGTTTACAACCTAAGAATATACATGAAAATTAGAATCATTACTATATAATAATTAACTAATATATTTACCTGTGAAATAAAATGAATAAAGTGATAAAAATTTACACAGAGGGGCCTTTAATTAATCTAACTGAGGTGAAATGACATGGAATCTTGTTATAAATCAATTTTAGAAACCTTATTTTCCTTTTCATTTATTAAAGAAAAGATTGACTTTGGAACCACTAATATTCCTTTCCCTACAAGGTAAATTTTACTTTTGTCTTTAAGTTGTTGATATCAACTAACTTTAGAGGAGGTGGATTCTACACTGAAATATTTGAAACTTTAGTCCAATTATCTATGTCAGTCAATTCCCTGAGAAAGAAGCACCTGAGTGATGAAGACTCAAGATTTTGTGCCAGACCTCTGAGGTATACCTCTAACAAAGTTAGTGGTTGCTTGGACAGGCTGGCGAGGTGCTGCCTGGCTAAATCATAAGGGCAAGAGAAATACTGTCCTTAATCAAAAGAGTCTCACTTGGAATCCAGAGAGCGGCATGGTGAGGTGAAGGGGACAAAAGGTAGGAATAACAATGAATCACAATGCTGAGTGAGAACTGTTCCATTTTAAGATTGATGAAATGCAGTTCAACCTACCCACTGTCTGGCCCTTCCATGCTTAATCAACCTTCTGCATTTAAAGAACCCAATGTGTCCTGTGAGTCTTTTCTTCTCGGTATGTTTGATTCTAGCACTTACTCTAGGCAAGTGACAAAACCTAGAAAGGTAACAGAGTGTCCTGGGGAATTAAGACTGAGGATCATTTCCTCCTCATTTCTGTTAGAAATATTTAATATGAAATATTGTAGTACTTAGTAAGGGTAGGAAATTCCATTTTTTTTAATTAAAAAAAATCATTTTAAATAAAATCTCATGGATCAGTCCTGACAAACACATGACTGCTTACTGGCCTAAGAGAGACTAGATTATTTGTTTTACCCTACTCCTATTAATAAGAAATGCCTCTTAAATATATATATATGTTTAATATAAATAAATAATATGTATAGAATAAATAAATAATATAAATAAAATAATATATATAAATAAAATCTAAACATGAACAGAAGTGGTGAAAAGGAGTTGAGTTGTATTTCAGGACTTGGGTCAACTTTTTATTATCTGTTTATTTCTTTACCAAGCACCATAATCCCATTTCACATATAATTGGGTCTTATTGGTAGATTATTTACAAGAAAGACAAACAACAAAAACAAAACAGAAAACAAAAATGAGTAACTAAAAGTCTATTAGCTAAAGTTTTCACTCTCAAATAGATCAATAAACTTCCAAGCCTTAGGAATAACTGTTCCTAATAAATATGTTCACATGTTCATCATCACATAATCAATACAGTAAATAAAGTGGCTGACAAATCTGTTTCTACCTATTTCCCTTCTTCCCACTCTGACTTCAGCAAAGGTCTCATTTCAGTGAGCTCAATTATTAATCTTTTTTTTCTGTCACCCCCTTCCCTTTGTCACTGAATAGGTGCCTAAGTTCAAGGTAAATGTAGACATATACCACTTCCAAAGGATAAAAGACAGAAATACATAATATATTAATATAAAATTATGGTTACTTATGTGACATGAAATGTGTTATTTTAAAGAAATGGAGATACAATTGTTGTATCTTTCCTCACTGAAAAATTGGACCCATAGATTTTCTGCCCTATCTCATGCAGGGGAGTAATGAGGAAAAGAGGTTTTGCTTCTCTCTTCATTCCCTTTTGAAGTCTTCCCTAAGGGACAGGAGTGAATTAGCATCCATGAACAAGTCACTATGCTATAAGTCAGTGCTCCTTCAGAGCACTTTCTGTCTCTTTCTGGCTCTTCTTGAACTTTCTGTAGCCACCTAAGGCAGGCTGGCTATCCTCACCCCTCTAGTGAGACAGGTAAAGCGTCTGAGTTAGATGCTTTCTAGGGATCCAGTCATATTTATCTTATTCTCTCCCCACAGGCATAACCAACCATGCCCTTCCAAACACACAGAATGGGAAAGTGTGGATAAGAATAATTTAATCTCAAATCTAAACAGAGATTTCTAATTCAACCTTAATAGTTTTACTTGAAATACAAAGCTAGCTTTCAAATACTTTGAAATACAAAGCTAGCTATCAGCAGCCAGTATTTCATTATTGTTTGGCTTCCCTGGTAAGAAGAAAGAGTGAGTTACACATTTAAACTCTACCAAATATTTACATTAGTTAAATTTTGTTGCCTTTTATTTAAATAACACAGCAATGGAATAATTATAAAATAATGATGCAGAGATGGATGTATGGTTGATACATTTCCAACAAGCATTTCTCCACTTCCTGCTGCCCAATAGCCCGCCTTTAAGTTATGTTGGTTATCTTCTGGTCTCCATGCCCAATTCCAAAAGTAGAGAACATAACAAATCAGAGCATTCCACTGCCCTAGCCAAGTGTGATGTCCAGGATAGATGTGAGTCTCAGTTGTTCCAATAAGTGTGACTATCAGGACTTTGGGAGGGAATACTGATACAAAGTTGCTCATGTCTAGGAGCTTAGGATAATCATCTTGTAATCACACACACAGTCCCCATTTGGCTGAAGTTAACATTACAGAGTCAAAGCACAGAGACATAAAGTAACTGAGCTCTTGGGAACATTACTGAACTATTGGATCACACCAAATATATTAATACTTCTGGGCTTTACATGTATGTTGAATCTGTATCTCTATCTCTCTATATATCTACATTGTTTAAGCCAGTTTGAGTCAACTTTTCTGTTGTTGTATCCAACACTATGTAACTGGTACAGGCTTGAGAGAGGAATACTTAATGTTTTTCAGAGGAGATGAAGAAAGCCCAGCATCTCTGGTATTACTGATCCAGCTTCTGTCCCTTATCCCCAAATTGTCCTTAACTCACTTACATACTTAATCCCCTACTGGGAGCTGCAAATGTATCCTGTGGCTCCACCCCTGGTCATGGGAGGACCTCCTGATCAAAGCTAATTCATCTGAATAATTTTTTTTTCCCAACTGGACATAAAGATAGTTAATGATAATAGAAGCTGTAAGGTATGGAACTCAAGAGCTCTTGCCTGTGTTTCCCACCACATAGATGAAACTGCTTGTAGTACAATGAAACGAAGCTAATGTAAATAACTGCAAAGTTGAGAGTTCAACGCAAGTTCTGACAGCATAAAGTCCATGGTTTTCCTGGTCCTTAAGTTCTAGTGAAATAACCATTCTTTAAAATTGTTTTCATTATTTGAAACCACAAAAGTTATGACAAATATATTTTTAAATATTTTTTTAAAAATGCTATTTGTAGTTTCTCTTTTCAAGTCACAGAAATGTCATATCTAAAATTTGCATTAGAAACTCTTCTCTTTTTTTATTACAATTATTTAAATGTTTAGACAGCATTTATGTATGTATATAGCATTTTAATCCTGCATTTGAGGGAAAAAACATATATATATATAAAAATAAATATTCCAGTTCTCTAAATTTAGTCCTAGGATTTTGAAACAAGTTCTAAGGTACTCAAAGATTTACTTGTTATTTATAAAGTCAGCAGAAAACTCATTGATTTGAATTATAGCCTTGTAGGCACAATACAACCATTGATTACTATTCTGTACATAAACATCAAGTGTTTACCAAGTAGCAAGTAAAAGATTTTTTATAAGAAAGAATGTATACAAGAATGCATACAAGAATGTTTTGCTGTGAGCATTACACACAAAAGGATAAATAGCTTGGTTAAAGTCACAGAACACTAGGCTAACATTTGCAAAAAAAAGAGAAAAGAATATTTAGAGAGTGGATAGTTATTTACTTAATTCAGTGCCACCTCCTATGCCAGACTAAAAAATGAACAAACATTGAAATAACATCTGATAAATACTGAAATATCAAATGGAGCAAGTGATTCTTATTCCTTTTTCTCACTTGCATATTCATCATATTTTATAATTTTATTTTTCTAAAAAATGCTGAGTGCATGCATCTTGGCCCAATATTTACATTATATATGTGTTCTTTATTTATATCTATGTTTATTTGCTCACACTGGATGGATGGTTCAATAGACTGGGTTTTGAATACATAATTCACCATAGAAATCATTGAACAATACAGTAAGAAATATAAAAACTATTCTAGGATTCATTAAATAGATGTAATAGTTTAGTCCCTGGACTAAAATGCTTAATCTTAGGAGAATTTGGAGCAAAAAAAATCCTAGCTTAAAACCAAAGTTTACTCTCACTAACTGTAGAACTTTAAAACTGAAGCCAACATAATTTCCGGCCTTTATGTTGGACAATATTGGGACTAGGCATATTTTCCGATCAATATGTTAACTAATAGTGAGAATAAGCAAAGTCATCTTAACTACTTGACCCAGGAAATATTTGTTCCTTAAAGATAAGACTGCGAACCCACTAAAATAGCTACTTTCATAGGACAAATTTGTTGCTTATCACAAATTGCTTCAGGACACTTGGTCACTGTGTTAAGTAATCCAAAGCTATTATGTTATAAACTATGCAAATTTTAAGCAATTCTCTGTCTTGCAACACTTTCCTTAAAATCACCAAGCCCAGGCTCTGATATTTTATAAATATCCTTCCCTGATGTTTCCTTTTTGAGACACTGCTATAAAAGAAAACCAAGGTGACTTTATCCTAATGCAGTAGGATTAATACATTTAACTTTGCTTACTTAACCTTTATGCTGTTTTGTTGTTTGCTTGATTGGTTGGTTGATTGGTTAGGCTTTTAAGACTTTTCCAATTGACAAACCTGGAGATATCACTGACACCCAGTACAAACTCCCCTGCTGCCAGGGTTCAGGTTCCTTAACTTAGAAAAGTGTAGTCAGTCCTCTGAGGGACCTTGGGGGGTTCCCTCCCTTAGTCCTGAGGTCCTTCTCAGGTCTCTATTCAAATACTGTAGTGAGGTAGTAGCCCCTCGGTAAGTCTGAACTCAGATTTTTCTCTTTTTTTTTCCCCTTCTAGATGCTAACTTTATTTTGTTTCTTAAGAAAAAGATACATTTAAGAATACTTTGATGAGATTTGAAACTGTTTTCAGTGCCTTTTTACTAACCTTACTCTTGCTCTGTCCTTACCACTATATGCTTTGAGTCTCTAAGAAGTGGTTGGTAAACTATGAGTTCCTATTTGAGGAAGCTTCAAGGACAGATGAGTTGAGAAACCTGTATCTGACTGGTGTACTTGGGTAAATTTTGTCTTTGGTCATCTTAAAAAAAAAAAAAAAAAATCGAGGAATTTCCTTCTATATCTTCGTGTCCCTGGGGATAGTCTTGCTCTTACTGCTCAGAACTGGATGGTTTGTCAAGTCCTAAGTTGGAGATCACTAGTCTTTAGGCCAGTTCTTTAAAAAAAGAAGGTTTACATAAGCAAACCTGTCACAGATACTAACTATTATACCCTTATACTTCTAATATAAGATATTTTCTGTCTGCTTGGCCCTCTGGGAAAAAGACTTTTTAAACTCTAGTTTATATTTCTACAATTGGCATCATTTTTACTAAGAACAGTTAGAAATTCCAGCAGTCACTTAAAAAAAATTTTTTTTTGACATGAACAAGATCTTTTATTTGAGATATGAGTTACCACAATTATGAAAAAATAAAAAACACTCTTGAAGCCAGGTGTGTGAATCATGCCTGTAATACCAGCATTTTGGGAAGCCAAGGTGGGAGAATTGCTTGAGGCCAGGAGTTTGATACCAGCCTGGGCAACATAGCAAGACTCTGTCTCTACAGAAAATAAAAAAAAAAAAAAATATCTGGGCATGGTGATGCATGCCTATAGTTCCAGCTGCATGGAAGGCTGAGGCAGGGGAATCACATGAGCCTAGAAGTTTGAGGTTGCAATGAGCTATGATAGTGCCACTGCACTCCAGCCTGGACAACAGAGCAAGACCCTGCCTCAAAACAAAACAAAACAAAACAAAACAAAACAAAATAAAACACATTCATGAGAAGAATCTGTTTTGTCTAGACATGTGCTTTCTTCTTCTTTTTTTTTTTTTAATGTGGTAGGCCTACCTTTGTTTCTGTACTTTGGAAATTAATAAGTAACATCTTTAATCTCATGACTTGATGATATTTTCATGTGCCCAGGTTTATTGGTTAAACTGACTATCTGGCTATAACAAACTTTCTTCCTCTCTTTCTGTCTTTGAAAAATTTTCCCAAATTGAAGTCTTATTCTTTCCTTACAGAAGGAAGGTAAATGAGCCTTTAATAGGTTTTGCTTAAATCTTTCTGGTATTTTTTTATTCATTTTTATACTTTCTCCATTCTCTTGGGAAATTTTGAGGATTAATTATTAATAAAATATAGTTTTGTTATTATCTGAATACTTTAGGAATTATAGTTCAGTTAAATAGTCAATAATTTTTTATAATAGAAAGAAAAAGGATAAAAAGTTTTTACTTCTCTTGTTTATATTGCTCTTGCCAAATATGTAAATATAAGAAAGTACAGCTTGGAGCTTGGAAAATGGTCTTGGTGTCTTAGATAAGCAGAAATGTTAGACATTTAGAAGTTTCAGAGGGAATGCAAAAAAAGTATTTTTTGATATATGATACAGAGATTTGTCTATACGAAAGAGTTTATATAATATTCTTTCTACATAGATGATGCTTTGAAAAAATTAGAGTGAATTAACTTTAATCCTCTGTCTTATATCATCATAACGTAAAAATAATTATAACACAATGTTTTAGTTTGCACAAAACTAAAGTTGGATTTCAGTGATTTAAATTTTAAAGTTACATTTTAAAAAGTTACTTTAAAAGTTAATTTTAGGCCGGGCGCGGTGGCTCACGCCTGTAATCCTAGCTCTCTGGGAGGCCGAGGCGGGCGGATTGCTCAAGGTCAGGAGTTCGAAACCAGCCTGAGCAAGAGCGAGACCCCGTCTCTACTATAAATAGAAAGAAATTAATTGGCCAACTAATATATACAAAAAATTAGCCGGGCATGGTGGCAAATGCCTGTAGTCCCAGCTACTTGGGAGGCTGAGGCAGGAGGATTGCTTGAGCCAGGAGTCTGAGGTTGCTGTGAGCTAGGCTGACGCCACGGCACTCACTCTAGCCTGGGCAACAAAGCGAGACTCTGTCTCAAAAAAAAAAAAAAAAAAAAAAAAAGTTAATTTTATTGGCCAAATAAATAGAATTTGTCAAGGTAATAAAAAAATGTGTGCTCATGTGAAAAGAGTATCTTGATAGTTCTTTGGTTTCTTATCTTCTTGTCTTTTATACCCAGGGGGAGAAAATTTGATAATTAATATGAATAGTTTCCTTAAGGAGAGAGGAATTACAGAGATGTCATTACTATTATTCTCCCAGATGATAGATAAGCTAAAATTTCTTAAGAGTTTATTAAAAATGAAGAAAAATTTGGGGGCTTTCAGATAATGGACTTCCCTAGTAATTACTACTTATTTTCTATTTCTAATAAATCAATAAAATAAAATGGATATAATTAAACATCTTCTCCTCCATGAGTCCACTCTGCAAGTTTAACTTTTGGATAGTTAAATAGAATCATAATATTACTGCATTGAAAGGAATATCCTACCTATCTGTGAAGGGGTTACTAACTATCAGCCTGTGGGCCAATGGATCAATGTATTGTATTTGGTTACACAATGTTTTCACATTTTAGAAATTTTATCTAAAAATTAAATATCTTGATTCTTTTAAGAAATCTGATGACCTATTTCATTCAGAAATAGGTGAAGTTAAATGGTAATAATAACTGCTAATATATTTTGAGTACTTACTATAAATCAGGCATTATTTTTAGTGCTTTATATAGAATTTTTCATAATTGCATAAAATAAATATTATAAATAGCTCAATTGGCATATTAGGAAATTAAAACATACAGAGTATTAGCAACTTGCCCAAGGTCATATAGCTATTAAGCCAGGATTTAATGAAGGGAGTCTGACTGCTGCAGGTCTGTCCTCTTAATTGCCCTGCCATAGTGCTTAACTTCAGTTGTGTCAATGCACTTCAGTCTGCCAGTCCTCACTGCTGCGGTGTAAGGCAGCAAGCCCTATCTGCTCACTTAGATTACCCTTCTGACTGCTTCCAGGGTTGAAGTTTGTGATTCATGATCAAACATGAATCATCTTATGTATTAATTAAATAATTAAAACATTTATAAGAATAAAGAAAAATACTTCCACAGATATAGAATCTGCTTGGGAACATCAGGTGCATTCTTATAAGCACATCCAAGCCAAGGTTGGAGCCCTCCCCAAGAGTCCCAGTTTTCCCCTTTCCATTTTCTGCCTCTGACCAGTTCATCTAGCTTTCCACACAGTTGTTACTGCCTATTGTGGTGCCTCCTCTGAGGTTAGAAGTTCTTAGCTGTCTTTGTCCTCAGTTCTTTCTGCTCATGGAGTTGTGCCCCCAAGACACTCTTTTCCTCCTCCAAGGAAGAAGCCACAGAATCCTGAGAAGATGAATGTGCCCTAACCTGCTCCCATGTGCCCAGGCCTTATGCATCCACTGACTGACTCAGCTCCCATGCTCCTGGGGGCCTTTCCTACCTCCATCAACATTAATAAAGCCTCCTGTCTCCAAAAAGAGGAGAAAGAAAAAAAAAACTATAGTTAAAGAAGTTCCTATTCTTATAATACTTTAAAAATTCTCCAGTGATTTCTTATTCATGGTGGGAAGTTCTAGCTCAATGGTCAACTTGCAGTTCAGAACTGATGTGTGTAACTTACTCATCTTATTAATTTGCCAGAACAAAACTCTGCATGTTTCAGGTAATTTCTTCATGGACAGAGAAATTATTCTGATTTCTTGGTTGCTTTCAGGCTGCAACTAAATTTTCTTTAATTATAATTTTAAGTAAATTAAAGTAAATTTTAATAAATTGTAATGTAAACATTTTATATAATTTATAATAAAAGATTTTTCTATATTCCTGTATATAAATAGAGTATAAAGGAAAGGAAGTTAATGACATGAGTTTAGATGCAATCTAGCCCTTGTGGTTACTTTAACATCTTTTGCTGAGATGATATTTTAAGTACAGTTAATTCTTGTTATTCACAGTAGTTATATTCTATAAAATCACCTCAAACACTGCATTAGTGAATCCTGATCTATTGGTTCGATGGAAAATACAAAATTAGCTTCCTGTGAGGCTCTAAAAACATTTTTTTTGTCAGCTGGTCAACACATAATTATGTTTTATATGGTTTCTGTTTAAAAACAGCTTTTTAAATATATATTATTCTTCCATTAACATGAAACTCATGGCCAATAGCACTATCACTCATGCCCAAATGAAGTTTATCTAACACAATATTTTTTCTGTAACCAACATCACAGCTTTCTTGCACTTAGGAATACTAGACAGCACTATAGCACTATGCTTGGGGGTGATATTAAGCAGTAAAATCACCAAGAAAAAGGATGAAAATATAAAAAATATATATGGTATTAAATAGACCATGAAAAGAACACTTATTTACAGTATGAGATCTCAAACAAGAAGGCAAAGTATCACCTTGTATCACCTCAGCTGAGAATGTGTGCATTGGGTGGCTCAAATTTTTTCACTGCTCTGAACATGTCTGCAAATAACTATGAAAATACTCTGTTAATTTGGGGATTATAAATGAATTTTAATGAGTAGGAGAACTGGCAAATACAGAATTCACGAATAACAAATATTGGCTAAATTTTTAAAATTAAGACCTTTTAAATTCAAATAGTGATATCAGAAACTACATTGACTAAATAATTTTTTTGGTGTACTTCATTCCCTTGAATTAACAATAATATAATTCATTTATATTATACGTTAAAATAGGGGCTGGGAACACTGTTGTTGGGATTAATCAACTGTATCCTATATGGATATTTCAAGGCCCTAGAGACCTTCATGGAGTTTAAGATTAAATTGTTTTACACAACATTCCCTCCTCTGAACTCAGATCACTTGGTGTTTATTCATTGCCTTATATTATTCTTGATTCATTCACTTAAGTAAATCTTATCTCTCCACTACTATCTAAGTTCCCGAGGTGGTGAACTTTTTAAAAAATATATATATTTAATGCAATACTGCAATACTTCGCTGAACTGTGCATTAATACCTCTATATGGTACAGTGTTTCCATTTGTTCCCACATTTTCCCAGTTTCTTCTATCTCAAATAACCTCTGTTCTTGCTACTTTCTGTTTCCATGCTCTGCCCACTAATTTCCATATTTCCATTCATTCTTCAAAGTCCAACTGAAAGTCCAGATGAATTGTTGTTGGTGTTCTCCTAGACTACCCTTAGGTTCAGACGTTCTCTAGACAGACTCACGGAACCCAGAAAAGCTGTTATACTCATGTTTATGGTTTATTACAATGAATGGGTATGGATTAAAATCAGCACACACACACATCCCCACACATTCACACACCGAAAAGGCACATGGGGCAGAGTCCAGGAGAGACCAGGTATTTGTTTATATTTGTTCTTTCCTGGTGGAGTAATGTGAATAGCATTGAATTTTCTCAGCAACAATGTGTGAGAACACACATGGAGTATTGCCAGCTGGAAAAGCTTACCCAAGTCTTGGTGTCCAGTGATATTATTGGGGGTGGGCAATGTAGGTACAGAGTGCCCACATACACATGGCTGACCTATTTCCTCAGTCTCCATCATCTCCAGAGTTCAAACTGCTACTGTATGAAGCAAGGCCTCCACCATATATCACATTGTTAACATAAACTTGGCTAACAATCTGATTTAGCCCAAAGCCCCAGATAAACAAAGACATTCTTATCAGGCAGGTTATTTTCCAGGCTTTGGGGTTGTCTTCCTAAAGCCAGTCTAGGGTCAGACTTTTTTTGGAATGTGAAGATTTCAAAACAAAACAAAACAAACAAACAACAAAAATAAAACCAAACACACTTGCTGAGTTATTCCTTTACTGTACAAATGTAATTTACTCCAATGAAATAAACACCTTCCAATCATCTCCAGCCAGAAATAAATTATTAACTTCATTAAATATCCTACCTCTGAAGTCACATAGTGCTTTCTTTCTTCCACATCGCTTTTTATCTTACTGTATCGTAACTTGATACACTGAGGTCATTATGTATTCACATCTGTGGAAGAAGAGGGAGCAACTTACTAACTGCAGAGATTTTGATTTGCTGAGCAGGTCTGTAGGCTAAGAAAAAAAGTTAATTGCTCCAGTTTAGACTATCAAGGGGAGGGAAGGTCATGAATGACTGCTCATTGAGAAGGGAATAAAGACCAAAGGCTTGACAATGTATGATGAAAGGGAGAATCCTGGGAGAGAGGACAAATGGCTAATTGGGAAGTTTAAGTTGTTGTATCTTCCCGCATAAATTTTAATAAAATCCACATAAATTACAATTCCTTAGAGAGGAGGAAGAGGTACAGCAGCATTCTGAGTAAGACAGGGGTGAGGTAAAATTCTAAGACTGCTGAGTATGTTGGTGCTACATGTAATGGTTCAAATGAGCTTATCATTCCTGTGTAAACTCTTAATTACAGAGGGTAGGTAGACTTCATGTCTGAAGGAACTTTTGATCCTTTACTCAACATATTTTTTGGTACATAACTTAATAGCCAACTTTTATATACTTAGCATATGTTAGAAAATGTTCTCAGTAGTTTATATACATTCCATCATTTAAACCTGTGAGGTAGGATTATTTTTCAGAGGATAATAAACTGAGGCAATTTAAATAATCTACTCAAGGCCCAAAGCTGGTAAGAGGCAGAACTATGATTTGGCACCAAAGCCCATAATCTTAACCACTAAATCATACTATTAATAGCTCCATGGTGTATCACAAGTTGCTGAATTAATACAATGAATTAATATTTAGTGCTTATCAAAAATATGCTGAAAGGTTGATATATGGGTTAATTTCTGACCATTTTTGGTAAAATAATTTAAAAACATTAGGCCTTCACTTTAGAACACTTTCATGTTAAAGATGAAATATTGGGCTAGAATGGGTGACAAGTTTGACCCACAGTCAGAACATATATCTCTTTGTTAGAGTTTGAACTTCAGCATCAACAAATACAACACATTTACCCTCATATTGTCATCAACAACAGATAAAATTAGCAGTGAAAACGAAGTCATTATTTAGTGTTCAGCTTAAACAAGACAGCTTCAGAAAAAAACTATTTTCCTTAGCACTATCAATACTAACCTAGAAGTCAAAGTGAATAATTTGACTGTTTGATGCAGTGAGAAAAGCTTTGGTGGTAAACTCTGAAACATAGGAAATAGGTATAAATTATCTTCTTCCTTTTCCAGTTGTCACCTACTTAACTATTTCTGAGAAATAAAATATCAGAGCAGAGTGTACCCAACAGACAAAAGAAATCAATTCAAGAATGTAATGAAGCAAATAGAAAGAAAGCAAAACAATTGGTAGAAGCCACATAAGATTTGTTTTAGGTCTTCAGAACCAAAGTAATCAAAAAGAAAATAGCTCAGCTGAAAGCACAGGCATGTTGTTACTCCTGAATGAGTTATCTGGTCAATAATAGATGTAGGAAAAAAAAAGTACTGAGAGGACCAAATGTCTTATTTGGTCCTAGATTGGTAAGATGTGCATAAAAGCTAAAAATATAGTTTCCTAACAAAATATGGTAATATGAAGAAAATAATTAAATCTTAAATCCTAAAATTGCAGAATATTGGACTCAAAAAAAACCTTAGAACTCATTTTTTTTTCATAAAAATAAGTCTCACATGTTCAAAGATGAGACTCATTTTAAAGAATTACAATTTGAGCTATATAAGAAAAGAGCTCACAGGGAGTATTAGTTATCCTTGCTTGCTTCTGCCTCCTAAAAATGAGATAAAGTAGAAGCTAGAGATTTGAGGAGAATGCCCAAACTATCTACCTTAACTCTGAAGATCTTCCAGAGAAAGTAGACTTCCAGACCATCCTCTTCACACAGAGATCACTGCTGTATTGAAAGGAATAAAGCAAGTGAGTTCATTTTTATCCAACCATATTTTGACTGCTTAAATCAGAGAATAGGTAGTTTTTGCTGTAGGATCAAGAATCACTTGCCAGTTTTAGTACTGAATGAAAACAATTGCCCTTTCTAGGTCTTATATAATCTGCTTCCGCCATTCAATCTGACCACGAAACTCAGATTTGGGTTTGTATAGCTGAAACTGTGACCTCCCATGTGGCTTGAACATCTGGACATTAGGTCCTACAGTGTAAACATAACCACATCTCTATTCATGGTTTCTGCACAGTGTGAATGGTGAATACATAAAAACAAAATCCAGCTGTCCTGTTTGATTCAAATTTTCCCTTGTCCAAAAGTATGGTCTAAAAACTTGACCATTCTTGACCTGAGACTACTAATAACTAACATGAAGCAACCCATAACCTGGTTCTGATACTTTATGAGTAAATGGAATAGCTAACTATTCCTTTAGTTATAGTGATGATTAGATAATTCAATAAATGATGGCAGTGGTTCAAAACTGAAGAGTTGGAAATCAGAAGAACCTTTAGGTACCATAGAATAAAACACAGTTATCATGGTGTTTTTTAAAAAAATGCAGATTTATGGGCCCCAGTCTGGACCCATTGAATACAATTATTCATTGCCATCTTTGAGAATTCACTTTCAAATGTATGTTCTCCCCCCCCCCTTTATTCCCACTGTAAGCAGGACACACACATATTGTGAGTTACCCTAATGGAAAATATTATCTTCTATCTATTCAACAAATTAAATTAATATACAGACAGTGGTAAAGGAACAGCTACACACAGGAGCAATTATACCTCAACTTATGATATTTGTCTATCTAAAGAATGTATGCATGTACCGAAGGAGTTCAAAAGCACAAAAAAGGGCAGCAGTGATTAGGGATGGGTGTTGAATATGGTAGATAGGATCACAGTAGACACTGAAGTGCATCCTCTGATACATGACAGAGACGTTTCTTCAGCTTCTCCATGGCCTGAGTTATTTATCTGTCCAGCTATCCATTTGTCTCTATTGTCACTTCACTCATATCAGCTGACTTTGTGATTACTAACTGATGTCATGCCTATCTTGATTTTGAGGTAGGAAGTGCCCTAGGAAGTATTATGACATTCTGCCCATTTAAAGCACAAATCCTCCATAAGTACATGAACCAGAATGACTGTAAACAAAGGTTATTCATCAGTGTAGTGTGAATCTACCACTGAGAGTCTGATTGTCCATGGTTGAACTGGTTTCTGACATAAAAGGAGGAGGATCTGACCTTGGTCTATGGAAGATACACCTGTGGAGTCCATAGTAGCCAACTGTCAAATTTCCACCCTGTCACACTGTGGGGCTATACAATATTCTTCAAAATATTTACAATTAATAATGCCCAGCTCCAATTCAAAGAAATTTTCTATGTATGTAACAATATAGTTGTCCCTCATTGGGGGACACTTGAGGAGTTGATTCCAAGACTTCTGTGGATATCAAAATCCAAGAATGCTCAAGTCCATTGTATAAAATGGTACAGGACCTACATATAACTTACACATACCCTCCTATATACTTTAAATCATCACTAAATCACTTATAGTACCCAACACAATGTAAACGCCATGTGTACATTGTTGTTATACTGTATTGTTTATGAAATAATAAGAAAAAAGTCTGCTCAATACATGTTCAATACAGGCTCTTTTTAAAAATATTTTCAATATGAGGTTGGTTGAATCCATGAACGTGGAACTCACAGATATGGAGGGCAAACTGTATTTAAGACACAGAGCACTCTTTGTTATAATATTTCCCCTCTCTCATTTTCAGTTTCCTTATAAGGAAAAAGGAAATAATAGTAGTACTCACCTCACAGGATAATTTGAAGATCCACAAGATAGTAGATGTAATGCTCAGAACAGTGCTTGGCTTATTAAGTGTGCAATTAGTTTTAATTATATTTATGTTATTATGGCAATTATTATTATTCTACTACAATATGAGGTTAGGCAATTCCTAGAATAATGCTATAGTGGCAGAATATATGCAAAGAGCTGGATAGTAGGTGCTTTAGCTAAGCATAAGTTTCATCGTATTAAATCGCAGGTTCTCTTACTTAAATCCTACACAGCAGATCTTTTGTATGCTCCTGACATTTGATAGTGACTTAATGTACAGCAGACATCCTGCCTGTTGTTTTCCAAGAAATCTACATCCCATAATAATCCCGAATTTACGAACCTAGAGTTTTGACTATTGTTTAGATATCATAGTCCTGGTCTTGTCTGCAATTAATCTTGTCAAGACTATCAGAGGATAGCTGTTTAACCAGGTCAATGATGAATTTTACTCTTTGGAAATATGAAAGTCTTTATTTTTTAAAATTCACTACCCCTTTTTAATAATGGCTAATACTCTTATGGCTAATACCCTCTCACCTTTCCTAAAGAATATCTTGGACAGGTTCCATAGGTTTCCATTAGTTTTCATTTTGCCAAATCTCATTTCTTCTGCTCTGATAAGCACAGGGCTGGAGATTTTCTTACTGGCTTATATAGCATCTATTAGGGTCTTCCCTAGGTAAACAAATACTTTAGTCTCTTTTTTTCCTTGAAGATACTTGTTTTTCTCCAGACTTTGGGTTAATGGTTTGCCCTTCAACCTCAGCTTTCAGGTCATTTTAAGAAAAGTTATGAATTTTCAGTTTGCTCAGCATTTTTCTTGTTATAAGTGTAGGAGAGAAGCTCTTCCCAGATTTTTAAACTACCAAATTAAAACCTGAAATTGTGTCTTACCTTTTATTTAGTTTCTATAATCTCTCTCTATAATCTATATCATCACTACATGAATATACATAAACCAATAAAACAGAACATAAAATTCAGAAATATCACAACTGCATTTGGGAATTTAATAGACAGTAAAATTTCTGGGGAAAGGATGAACTGTTAGTAACTAGTGTTGGGATAACTGAAGAAACACAAGGAAATGACGTTGAATTTATTTTTTTCTCATCATGCATTAGAATAAATTCCAAGTGGATTTAGAAATTTGCATGAAAAACAAAACAAAACTACAATAGGACTAGAATAAAATAAACGTTCATGAAATAGAAAAAAAATGAGATAAATCCTTTTAAACTAGGAGTACTAAGACATTTATAAATATGCCTAAAAATAAAGATAAGAGAAAGATTAATAATTTATTTATAAGCCTAATTTAGCTTGTCAATCTTAATATAAAGACAGGTAATAGGAGCCTATGTACAGAGGTAATCCTAAGAGGAAAAAGCTTAGCAATTAAGATTTTTGAGGAAATTAAAGATACTGAAGATAACTGAAGGAAATAGTAATGGGAAATATAATTAGAATAGGCCCTAATAAATTATAATAAGTAATTAGAAGGAGTAAGCCTTGAAGTAGTATTTAGGTTATTAAGTATGAAATGTCTGTTTTCCTTAAGTACTAAGTTCAACATTTGATATCTCTGACATTTCACTTTGACACTTCTAGTTTTATTTGTATTGTGAAGGTACGTCCGCAGTCTTTCAAATGAACATTTTGGCTTGTGTTTAGCTTTCCAAATTTTTTTACAGCAATTTTTGTGAAACCATGGATAAGTAAAAAGTTCATGTTATTTTTAAATATGAGTCTCATCACCGAACAAATGCGGCACAGACAGCTCAAAATATCAATGAAGTGTTTGGGAAGGATATGAGTAATGAGCACACAGTAGTCAATGGTTTGAGAAGTTCTGTTCTGGTAATTTTAATCTTGAAAATAAGCCCTGTGGGTGACCTGAGACCAAGGTGGATAATGAGCTGAAAGCTGTGGTAGGAGTGGATCCATCTCAACCTACATGTTCATTAGCAGCAAGGTTTGATGTTACTATTCCAATAATATTGGACCATTTGAAACAAATCAGCAAGGTAAAGAAGCTGGAGAGATGGGTTCCAAATGAATTAAATGAGCATTAGAAGATACATTGTCTTGAAGCTTGCCTTTCTTTGCTGTCAAGACTTAAAGGAGAACCATATTTCTACACCATATTGTTATGTGTGATAAAAAATAGATTCTTTTTGACAATTACAAGTGTTCAGCATAATGGTTGGATAAAGATGAAGTGCTCGGCCGGGCGTGGTGGCTCACGCCTGTAGTCCTAGCTCTCTGGGAGGCCGAGGCGGGCGGATTGCTCGAGTTCAGGAGTTCGAAACCAGCCTGAGCAAGAGCGAGACCCCGTCTCTACTATAAATGGAAAGAAATTAATTGGCCAACTAAAAATATATACAAAAAATTAGCCGGGCATGGTGGCGCATGCCTGTAGTCCCAGCTACTCGGGAGGCTGAGGCAGGAGGATCGCTTGAGCCCAGGAGTCTGAGGTTGCTGTGAGCTAGGCTGACGCCACGGCACTCACTCTAGCCTGGGCAACAAAGCAAGACTCTGTCTCAAAAAAAAAAAAAAAAAAAAAAAAAGATGAAGTGCTGAAACACAGTCTAAAACTGATTATCTATCAAAACAACAACAACAACAAAAACTAATGGTGTCTGTTTGGATGTCCAGCACTGGTATTATCTGCTACAGCTTTGTGAAAGCTGATCAATCAATGACAGTGGATGTCTATCGCAATGAATTGGATGAAGTGATGAGGATGTTTGCGATTAAGCAGCCGAGATTGGTAAATAGGGACAGACCAATGTTCTTACAAGACTACATGTCACAAAAAACAACACTGCTCAAACTACAGAAGCTGGACTTAGAATCTCTGTCATCTACCATATTCACTAAACCTTGCACCAACTGACTACCACTTCTTCCAGGCTTTGGATCATTTCTTGCAAGGAAAAATATTCAATTCTCAATAAATTTTTGAAAATACCTTTTGAGATTTCATCGCCACTCGCTCTCCAGGCTTCTTCACTGCTGGCATAAATGAACTATCTTCAAGACAGCAAAAGTGCGTTGATAGTTCAGGCACATACTTTGATTAATTGTACTGCTTCTTATTTGAGATATAGTAAGGTACACTTTTGATTTGAAATCAGACATTCCATATTTAATGACCTAATATTATAGAAATGTGCAGCAGACTGTATGTAACTTATGTTTCATATATATCTCAACTAAATAGGGAATAACAGAATGAACAAAAATATGTTAAATATGAATTTCAAAAGGTAAAAAATAACTCTTCACAAATATAGGATGAGCACATTTCAAAGATTTACTTAAGTCAATACAGGGACTAGCTAGAAGGAAATGCTGATTCAAAGGACTGTAGGAGAAATAAAGCTATTCATGGGCACTGAAAGAGAGAATACTGGAATAGATTCCCAAAATAGATTCAATACTGGTTAATGTCCTACAGTGTAATAAAACTGTAACCTTTGGAATTATCTTTCCTATGGGTATAAATCATCTCTACAGGAGAAAAATCCACTTGACTTGTTATTGCAGAAAGATCATTTACACTACTCTCATTTTTCTATACGTTAATGACAACTTTTCCAGAGTATAAAATACCATATCCTATAATAAATAGTAAGTTTTAAAAAACCTGCATATCCCCAGATGATTAAATTAATCTTTGAGTGGGGACTTTTAGACCCACATACTAAGCTCCAGTAAAACACTTAAAGGGCAGACAGCTATTCTTTGGCTTCTTTCCACATTTTTGAAATTTTTGTTTTCTTAACAACTGACTACTTTAAGCATGAATAAATGATAAAGAAATGTTTAAACACTGCCTAATATGTAGCATCTGCTTTTCTACACTCCAAACTCTGTGGTCTTTTCAAGAAGCAGCCCTTTGACCTACTTAAATTTTAAGATATTGGAAAGTAATGCTCTAGTCATTGCACTTGGGTATTTGGCTCCTTTAAAAAATTTTCATTTTATAAGATAATTTAACATTTTGAAAATAGATAAGTCATTTAAAAGAGATATTTACATCTCTTTAGCATTTATTACCTTCAATTTTCTACTAAGAACATGTATTTTTTTATTTTAATATCTTCTTCACAAGATCATAAAAATTGTAATAGCATTTTGGGAAAAAATACAAAGTATACCAAAGTCATAGTGCAGGATTTATTGCCTTTAATGAAAGCATTAACTACACTAATAGAATCATATTATTGCTGAGTTAATGTCTCTCTTATGAGCATCACACCAAAATACTTTATACTCAGAAGAATGCTTAAATGCCTTAAGCTCAGGAAAGATATTTAAAATGATAGCAGCTCTTTTAAAAGTCACACTTACGTGGGTGAAGAAGTATGATTGTTGAATATTATTTGGAATTTTCAATTTTCAGTTGAGGACATAACGACCTTTAAACAAATATATAGAAGATATATATATCTTCTATATATATGTGTGTGTGTGTGTGTCCATATATATATATATACACATACACACACACACACACACATATACATATATATATATATATATATATATATATATATATATACACTTGTATATGTAGCCTGATCAAATGTTCTGCACCCCTAAGGAGCCAAGAAAAAAAGGAATAAGATCCCTGTGAACATCTTAACTGTTCATGAGTTAAAATCTTAAATAAAAGAAGGAATGCATATTAGTGGAGTGTTTTGGGTTTGCTATTGTTGTTTTTGGCCAAGCAATTTTTAAAACAATAAAGATGAACAAGTACAAGATAAGGTTATTTAATCTTTTTTATTGTCTACAAACAAACTTCCAGAGAGGCTCAAAAATCTAACCTTTCACTACTTCTACAGTCAAGATCTAGTGCAAACCTGTTGGAAAGTTTATCTTTGATCAAAGGAGGAATGTAAATACCCATTTGGAAGCAAAGTATTTTCTTTTTCATACTTGGTTTTCTAAGTCTTGGAAAACAACATCATCTCGCTGTTGGAACAAAATTCTCCTTAAGTCAAGATCAGAGAATGGACGTATGGAAAAGAGAGTCCTGATTTTGGTCTAAAACTTAAGTGAAACAGGCAAAAAGTTTTCCTGTGCTTTCGTGATTTCTTCCTCTGACCACCAAGATTAGGAGTTTCCACACAGAAACTTAGCACCAAAACCATATATATTTAATTCCAGCACTATACTTGTCCATTAAAAGGGCTTGGTTTCCTTGATTGTTAAACATTGGTATTAGCTAAAGAAACGTACACACACACACACACACACACACACATGAGTTTAAGGAAAATGTGTGCAACAGGTCTTTGAGGTAGGCTTATTCATATTTTCCTAACCATACTAAATTCACATTGAGCTGACAAGTTAGTAGTAATATCCCTATTCTATTCATCTCTTTCCCCAGCCCTTCAGTTATGAACATGGATTGTCAATTATTCATTTTTATTAGGTCCTAATCTGATGATTCCCAATGTGTGTCTATATGCATGTAGTTGTATGTATGTGTGATTGCATGTATGAGTATGGTTGTGTAGGTGTGTAGGTGTGTGTGTGTGTGGTTGTGCGTGGGCATGAAGGAAGTGTTGGGAAGTGGGTTTGGGGAAGGGACGGGAGTATCCTATGGATACTCTAATTTAGGTTGTTTTTCCCACTTAAAAGGTCCCCTTTTCTTCACTCTCCCAGAAACATTGTCAGGCAGTCAAAACTATTATGGCATCTAATAAATTATGTTACTCCATCAAAGCTAGTACATTGCTGGCTCTGTGATGAAATGTATCTATCCATAATAAAAACTTCAGCTGTGACCCTAAGAATTAGATCCTTTTGACTATTCCTGTCCTGCACAGTCTTTATAAAAGTCACCTCCAACTCTCAGAATCGCTACTCCCTCCATAATCATTTCCACTTTCTCTACCCTCAAATTTGTTGGTGAATTTGGTAGCCCAGTGAGACAATTACCAGTGAACCTACAGAGTAAACAAGGAAAAGCAAATGTGAGATTTGATGATGAATTCTCTGCAGGAATGAGTTTGAACATGTTCTAAAACGCAACCAAACGCACTCCCACAGAGTGGACTGAAGTGGCCAAATAGACCCAGAAGGGCAGCCCATTATGTCTTCCATATAAGCCAGATGGGGAAATAACTAGGTTTAGACGATTGATGTGTACTTTCATCCAAACAGCCTGATATTAAGCATCTTGGAGCTCATATCCTAAAGGTTTTGAAAAATAAACGTAATGCCTGACTTGTAAAAAATATCAAATAGAAATTGGCAAAGGGAAGGTGAAGGCTCTATCTTATTTCTTTATTTCTTTATTTAGTCCCTTTCTAGGTGACCTTACCCTGTGAAGACATTGAAGATCTTATTTTTTTCTCTCTCTTTCTCATTTAATGGAGTAACTATCAAGTAAACTCACATCAAGATGTTAGAAACTCTCAGTACCAAACACAATATTTACAGTGGAATTTTAATGCTGTTATATATGCTATTTTTGTCATAAATACCATATTTGCTCTGGATGAGGTTACCTACACATAAAGATTCACTTTTTAAAATTGAAATAATATCCTCATTCCTGTGACATAGGAAAAAAATATTTTTCAAATGATATTTCATTTGAAATTTTTAAAATAGAATGTTCCTATGATATTTTATCCATACTGGATAAGTATGCACTTAGAAATTTGAATTCTAGTTCCTTCACCTCCTATCCCTGTGACCTTGAGTACAGAGTTATTTAACAAGTTATTTCAACTTTCTATTTCTCAGCTTCCCTAAATGTAAAATGGAGATAATAATAAGTCACCCTACATAGGGTTGCTGTGAGGATTAAATGTGACAACATTTGCAAAGAGCTGGAAATTCTGCCAAGCATATTGTGGAAGAGATGTAAGGGACTGATGAATAAAATTTCAAATGACTAACTTGGGATTGGCTAGTAAAACTGTCAAAATCTTTTATTAAATTTTGATGATAAAAAACATTAGCATCTCAATATATTATAAAACCAAAGGAAACTGTCTCAACAATTGCATTGAAGAAATATTCTTCCTATCAAATTACAAAAACTAAAATAAGGAATTGTATACACTGCTGCTAAATTTCAGCAGAGCTTTGCAACAGGAATCACGAGGCCAGTGGCTAGTACAGTATTATTTCAGCTCACCTAAGCTCTGCTCAGTAAGCCATTGGAGCTTGCTGGGGTTCAGTTGCCTCATCCATAAAAGAGGGATAGTTACTTTTGTAGGCATGAAAAAAATTTTCTGTAAGGATAAATCATGTGGAAATTACAGAAAGTTAATTCTAAATATTAAACAACCTTAGAAATCACCTCATCTATACCAGTAGTCCTCATCCAAAATTATGGAGAATGACAATAAAATCCAGAAAGTGAATATAATGTGCCAAAAATAGCTATACCCTCCCCCACCGTGGGAGAGACACAGTTAATATTCACAGCCAATACTCCATAGTGGATCAGCAGCTCATCCAAGGACATCTGAATGTAAATTCATCATATAGTTTTCTGGCCTGTGAAAGGCCCACTTTTTCTAACATCCATCCAACATCCATCTAACATCCAGGAGAATTGGGAAATATTTAACTAGAAGAGAGTGTATGCAAAGGAAATAAAAATGGGTGGCTGCATGGATACAAAAAAAGAAGAAAAAATATTCTGGAAGCCCAGCATGGAATTAGATTAGTAAGATTTGCATTCAAGTAAAGGTAGCAGGATTTTTCCCAGTGTTTTCATTCTTTCCTCACTAACTTAAGGTCTAATACAGATATAAACTTCTGGATATTAAGGAGTTTCCTATAGTCCTAAATTGCCTGCCATCAAATCAAAGAAGTTTGTACATAGCAGATTGCCTTACAACAAATCAAAATTTAAAGCATTATACTATGTATATATAACATAGTAGATGAGATTTTTTTAATGATAATTACTTATACAATAAAGAGATGCTTTAAAAGTATATATTTAAATAAGGCATAGAATTCTATTTTTATTAAATGTTATAAAAATAAGATAGGTCTAAGGTAGTCTTCTAGTCTTATAATTTTAAATTTCTCACAATGTTAAAGATGTTTGTTTAATATGTTTATGTTTGATAAATTGATCAACACATATTGAGCAAAAATAAATTGATGTACTATGTGGAAAGCTCAGGTGACTTATGTTTAAACAAGTGAATTGTGAGTCAGTCTGCAGAATTCAGATTCTCTTCTCATAACTTTCTAGTTCTATGCCTTGGAGTGAGTCATTTAACCTATCTTTGTCATAATTTGCTTATATGAAAAATAGGGATATTTTTGAAGATATACAATGGATAATGCATTCACTTAAAACACCTACACAAATCTGGACCAAACATTTTGTAGCACTCAATAAATTTTACCCTTTTATATATACACATTAACTTTTTGTAGCAAAATGCCAATTCATTTAAGGAAATTGTAATTTAACCATTAATATAAAAATGTATACTATATTTCTATAAATTTTTCTTTTCTAAAATTTCTATGAACTTGCTCTTTTTGGAGGGTGCAAGTACCTATGATTCTGATTCCAATAATTACTAGCCTGCCTATAATACTCATTCTGACAGATGGGAACGGTGTTGTGTATATATATTTGTTGTATTTGGCTATGGAATAAATTCAGTACCTATTGATTATATCTATGTATACACTTTCCTTATTGAGATTCCCCTATCATCCAGGTGGCTTTTGTACTGGCAGCACTCCACTCTTAGAGATACAGCCCAGAGAATCTTGTCTTCTGATAAATGGAAAGGTAAGGGAATAATAAGAAGAAGAACTTTGAAGGGGTGAAGTGGTGAGGCCACTGGTTTCATCATCAGTTACAGAATCTAGTACCTTTCATCCTAGCATCACTGGGAACAGTAGCCTGGGCACTTGTGTACAGACATAATGCATATGCACACGCATGTATGTGCCCTCCCACCCCCCACATTTAAATGCAGAACTCTGTTATGAAGATGTGAGGAATTTTTTTTTCCCTACTCCAACACATTATTAAGTTAGAAAAGACTACGGAAACTTTAGAATATTATTCAAATCAAGTACAATCTTTTCTTTCCCTTCATTCTCTTAGCTTAAGTGATCAGAAAGTAGTCATGCTATTAATAGTTGATAAAATAACAGGACTAGAATATGACTTTTAAGCAAGATCAGCTTTAGAGGCAAATAGGATAAACATCTACTCATGTGGTATAACTTGAAAGACACAATGAATAACTACCTTTCCCAATTTATTCAGCATTGTAACTGAAATTCCATCATCAAAGTTTCATTTGTTGAATTTCTAGGACTAGTCAAATGCTTAGAGTGCTTTAAATGGTGAATTGCGACACCATTCTTTGTATTTTTAGTGTGGACAAGTTTAAGAAAAATTTTTTTCCATTATAAGATAAGCTATGTAGCAATGATAAACAAGATAGGGACTATTGAGAAGCAAATGCACCACTAAAGTCTGCCACATCAAGGTTACTTATGAAAGATAGTTCTACAGGACTTGTGATGAGACCTACTAGCAATCTAGAATTCATGGAAGAGGGGCTTATAGTAAGGAGAGAATTTCTAAAATGGTAGAGAAAAGTGTCCATTTATACGATTTGCCTTTATATTAATATATAGGCTACTGCCCTTTCATATAGGTTTTGCATATAAGCTAAACATATAAGTATGGGGGATATATTGTCCCTATCCCCTCCACGATCATAAGGGTCATACACATGGACTGTGATAACATTCAAGTACATGTATGGAGAGGAAATATGTCTCATTGGGCTTAGCTACATCACTGAGGCTTTGGAAAGCATTGGCACATTCACTGATAATGGATGGTTTTACCTTAACTGTGTTTTAGCTTCCTTTACTTCCTTACTGCCACTCCATTTACACTTGTGTTTTTAATGAGACAGGCTAAGAGATGTCAAACAGAAATAAAACTTAAGGCCTGTGACGAATGAAACAAAGTATGTTCCATTACCAACGTTGAATTATTGGTTATTTTCACCTAAGTATGCTACTGAAGAAAAAATGAACTTACAAATTTAAATTTTCTGATTTACATTAAAAGAGAAAACATCTTTTAAAAAATGGTATCTAAATTTGCATGTTATATAAAGACTAGTCTGGTTTTTAAAACTACAAATTTGACAGAATTCTGAAAGTCAATATACCAAACACTAGTGCATTTAAACAATTTATCACATGGTGTTCTCTCTTAATCAATCTCTTCAGTATTCCTTTATTTTGAAGAAAACTTTTGGCATTTGAACTACTATTCTTTTCCTTTTATTATGCCAAAGTCTTTTCCCCTTATTTGGATTTTATTTATTGAAAGTTATTAAAGTCATGAGCCAAATACCTTCTAGCACATTGGATCATACAGGTCATTTAAGAATGTTTCTCTGTTTTTCTTTCTTCTCTCTTGTTTCTCCCTTTTGAATGTTATGATTTGGTCTAGACCATGATTTCCAAATGCTTAAATCTCTCAAACACAACCCCCCCCCTTTTTTTTCTTTTCCTGCAATAAAATTCAGACTCCTTACAATTGTGAACCTTTTAACTATTGACAAAAGAAGATTGTAGGATGAATAAAGGAGAAATAAGTCCCTCAATTTCATGAAAACAGACTTAACTAACTATGATACACCTTCATTTTTTTTTCCAAAGGCAAATTATTAATTTGGAAATTATCTTAGTTCTTGGCATCTTTCCCTTTACATGGATATATTTATGTTTGGACCATTGTGACATCCTAAAAGATATCACATTACAAATAGAAAAATAAAAATGATTGAATACCCTCAACCAAAAGAAGGCAAGAACATAAAATTAAGATTCAAAAGGTAGTGTAGGTTTCCTATTTCTGGTACACATATATTTGATTTTACAGGCATGAGGGTCAGTATTAGAATGACCCTCATGCCTGTAAAATTTGTAAAACTCTGGACAAAATTCATATAAATCAAATATATGTGTACATGTAACATATAAAACAGTGTTATTGTTTGATGTAACATAATTACTTCACTTTGTTACTATGATTATTTGAAGCTATTTTAGATAAATTAAGGAAAAATCAAAACTGGAGGGATTTTGACTATAGAAAGCATGAATTTTACCCACACAGGGTAAGATCCATGTTTATACGGATTTTCTCTTGAAGGAACTTCCTAGTCACTTCAGAGCAACAAATAAAACTCACTCAGAAAGCTACAATCTTTTTTATCGGAAGAATTAGAGGGCAGGTAGAAAGAGGTGAAAGTCCTCAGGAATGATACGTGGTGCCCAATGTCTTTGTTCAAAGTCTTCTCAAAAATCCTGGTGGTCTGGTAATTTGCCTATGCATCACATGAGACTTCAGAGACCCCAGGGTAAAAGCACAGCTCTCTGGCTGAAAAGCTGAGCAGAGGTATTTATCAATGGCTAATGCAGGGGACAAAATTTGCAATTTGTATCTTGTCATTCTAGAGGCTCATTAAACTTATACAGCTTTCCATTGCTATCATGGAAGAACCACACTTTAGGAAGAAAGGCCTACTATACAGACTCAGAATTTTCCCTAGAACTAAGAACAAAATCAGAATTATCTTGCCCTAATAACTTGTGAAAATAAATTTTACAATATAAATATAATACCAGTAATGCAAGTGCTTAAGGGAAAAATATTCAACATGTTTAAAGGACAATAAGATAATTCAGAGTGTATACAATATATACAATGTCTAAAATACAATAACATTTTCTAGATGTATAGAATGAGAAAAAGGTGAACTAGGTCAATAGAAAAAAACAGTCTATAGTAAAAAACCCATAAACAACTTGTTGGAATTAATATATGAGGCCTTTAAAATATCTATATTATATGTTTAAGAAAGCAATGAGAAGGATTGTTATATTGTGTAAAAGATGAAGGATTTTAGGACATACCTGAAAATTACATTTAAGAAAAAACTGAAATCAATGCTTAAAACTGAAAAATAAAATATATAAACTTTTTAAAAAAAATTGCTAAGATAAATGGCAATTTGCTTTAAAAAGGATCAGAAAATTTGAAGAAAAATAAATATAAATAATTCAAACTGAAACAAATGAAAAATAAAAATAATTGAAATAAATAGAGATTCAATGACTCTTTGAAAGTGGTTAAACCTACATGTAACTGCAGTCTCAGAAGGAAAGAATACAGAGAAGATTAGACCATAATGTATTTTTTAAATATTCAATAATTTGAAAATTTAATAAATAAAATCAAATCATAATCCAACAAACTCAAATATCCCTAATTAGGATAAATATTGAAAACATCCCCCCCCCCACACACACACACTGGAAGAGAATGTTAAGTCAAACTGCTCAGAAACAAAGACAAAGAGAAATTTTTAAAATAATTTTTATTTTAAAACCTTAGGGGGTACAAGTGTTCTTGTTATATGGGTGAATTGTATAATGCTGAAGTCAGGGCTTGTAGCATGCTGATCATCAGAATAATGCACATTGTACCTGATAGGTAAGTTTTTATCCCTCACCCCCTCTTCCAACTTACCTGCTTCTTAGTTTCCAATGTCCTCTATACTACTTTATGATAACGTGTAATCAATCATTGTTTATCTCCCACTTATTAGTGAGAACTTCTGGTATTTGTTTTTTTTCATTTCTGAGATATTTCACTTAGGATAATATTCTCTAGTTCCATCCAATTTGCTGCAAATGACATTAATCCCATTCCTTTTTATGGCTAAGTAGTACTCCATGGTATATACACACCACATTTTCTTTTTCCACATATGAATTGATGGGCACTTAGGTTGATTCCACATGTTGAGAAGGCTGTTGTTAGTCTGTTGGGTTTTCCTTTGTAGGTTACTTGATATTTTCACCAAATGGCTCATTTGAGTTTCTTCTTCATGTTGACTTTGGCCAGTCTGATGACTATATGCCGTGGTAATGCACTTCTTGCAATGACTCTTCAAAGTGTGCTTGGAGCTTCTTATATCTGGATGTCTAAAGCTCTACCAAGACCAGGGATGTTTTCCTCAATTAGTCCCTCAAATAGGTTTTCCAGGCCTTTTGCTTTTTTTCTTTCACCATCAAAGATGCTCATGATTCTTATATTTGGTTATATTACGTAATCTAGTATTTCTTATAGACTTTGTTCATTCCTCTTGATTTTTTATTCTTTATTTTTGACTGACTGGATTAATTTATAAGAGTTGTCTTTGAGCTATGAAATTCTTTCTTCTGCATGGTCTAGTCTATTCTTAAAACTTTTCACTGTGTTTGTATTTTCCTACATGAATTTTTCATTTTTAGAAGTTCTATTTTTTAAAAATTTATCTATCTTTTCAGTAAATTTTTCATTCATTTCCTGAATTATTTTTCTACTTTCCTTGAATTGGTTTTCCATCTTCTCTTGGATCTCGTTGAACTTTCTTACAATCCATATTCAGAATTCTTTTTTTTTTTTTTTTTTTTTTTTTGAGACAGAGTCTTGCTTTGTTGTCTAGGCTAGAGTGAGTGCCGTGGCATCAGCCTAGCTCACAGCAACCTCAAACTCCTGGGCTCAAGCGATCCTACTGCCTCAGCCTCCCGAGTAGCTGGGACTACAGGCATGTGCCACCATGCCCGGCTAATTTTTTATATATATATCAGTTGGCCAATTAATTTCTTTCTATTTATAGTAGAGACGGGGTCTCGCTCTTGCTCAGGCTGGTTTTGAACTCCTGACCTTGAGCAATCCGCCCGCCTCGGCCTCCCAGAGAGCTAGGATTACAGGCGTGAGCCACCGCGCCCGGCCTATATTCAGAATTCTTTATCTGTCATTTCAGTGTTTTCATTTTGGTTGGGATACATGGCTAGAAAGCTGGTGTGCTCCTTTGGGTGGAGGGGATCCTTTCATTCTGATTTTTCATACTTCCAGAGTTCTTGTGCTGATTCCTTCTTATGTGGAATAGCTGTTACTTCTAGTTTTTGGATTTTCTTTTGTTTAGATGGAATTTTTCCCCCCTCACTCTTAAGGGTGTGTCTGTAGCATATATTGGGTAAGGACCTTTGGTTTTGCTTGTGGGTGCTTTGATAGAGGTCTAGGTTCAGGATGGATACCTTGGTTATAGATATCCTTAATGTGGTGTTTTTGTCAATTGCTAGTTATTTGTAGGCTGTAGTGGTGGTGTATTATGTGTGCAGGCAGATTCCCTATCTCTTGTTGACAAGGGTAGATCAAGCTCTTTGAAATCCTTTATCTTTCTCCAGTACAAATTATTTTGAGATGCCCATTTTAAACACTAAGGCAGTAGGTAGTGCTTATAGGTAAAAGTCAGTCATGCCCTATATGCATTAGTAAATATTGTAATGGGCTATACAAGTTGTCCTCCCTGCCAGTAGGTGGCACTTTCAGGAATGAGCCAGGTGCAGTGTGTTTTATAGGACCTGTGATGGGTTCTAATCAATCAGGAGAAGCTCTTGGATGCCACAGGTGGTGGGTGGTGCCATGGAGCTCCCAGATACTCTTCTTGTGCTCCATCACAACCAGGGCAGATAGAGGAGTGAGGCTGGATAAGGCTGGGTCAGGTGAGGCTGGGTCAGGTGAGCCTGTGTTCAGGCTTCACAAAAGTGGGCCCAAGAGCCTTCTCAGCAGAGGTTGAGGGGCAGCTCCAAGACTGCTGGGAAAAGTCAGCATGGATGGGCTAAAGCAGCCCCACCAAGCCAATGTCTGCTTGTGGGAGAGGGGCTATCTGGGATTCACAGTCAGGTACATGGGAGTGGGTTTTCCTCTTTTCCCTCTTCCCTTGACCCATGGATCTCCTTCCGGGGGTCTGGCCACAAGCAGCAGCCCAAACTAGCTGAGCTCACCAGCAATGGCGCCACAGGCTTGGAGCTTCTTGCCCATGATCTCACCCTGGACCCAAAGTGCGGCTTTCCTGTGGGGGGAGGGGTGCTCTGTGAGTGCTTTGCAGCTCAGATTCACACTGTACTGTCCTTTCATTCTGCCCATGTAGGCACCCTCACTTCCCAAGATTAGCTTACAAATCCCCCTTCCATGCCCCTAAACAACACAATCAAGTCCCCGGGGTATTGAATCTGGCTTGCAGGTCTGTCCTCTGATCCCCCAAGTTCAATCCCTGACCATGCCAGGCAGATGCATGCTGGTCCTGAGTTGCCCATGGAATGCTCAAGCAGGCTTAATGTCCCTCTGCTTCAGGGTATGCCCTGCTTGGCTTGCACAGCCAGGTAAGTGGCACTGGGGAGGGCTGGGGGGCAACAGTCTGGGTACCCGTTGGTCCGCTGCAGATCTTTAAGAGGAAAGCTGTGAGCTCCACTCTCTGTGGAAGCCTTGGTGTGGTGGGCATACAAATAGAGGGGAAGCAGCCACTCCTGAGAGCTCCAGTTCAACTGTTCCTGAGGCACCTGTGCTGACTCACATGCGAACTACCAGGGCTACACAGCAGCTGTAGAAGGGGGAGGGAAGGAGGAGGAGAAGAGTATGAATGAAGGAGAGCTGGTATTCTGGTCCTGTTTGTCCCAAAGAGCTCTCTAGGACACTCTCTGTAGCTCTCTTGCTACACTCTTCTCTCCCCTGAAGGTAGCCCACCCTGAATGTCCAAGCTCTGGGATCACACAGTTCCCCTGGGACCCACCAGCCCTCTGTGGCCACTGCAGTCTGGGCAGGTGTTGGGAAATGTTTGGGTGGGGACCATTGGCAAGAAAACTGAAGGGAGCTGAAGCTCCCTGGGGAGGACAAAGCATGTAATGGGTGAAGAAGGAGTATGGTACCTGCTGCCTCAGCTCAGGTCTTTGGTGAGGGGGAGGGACACCAAGGGGGCTGGTAGTCCAGTGCTCTGTCCTCAGGAAGATCTTAGTTCACTAACAGCAGCAGCTTTTGGGCTTGTGAGAGTAGAGAAGCTCTCCAACAGTTCAGAAGCCTACGATCTGCCAGAAGTGTGAGGGAAGGAAAAAAACCCTACCCTTTCTATGGGGTTCCAAATTACTCAGGGATTGATCTCTGCCAAAATCTGGCTCCTTCTTGTTCTGCCCCACAAGTTCTTCCCATTGAATCTCTGGCAGGTTCTGGCACTTTCCCCTCAGAATTACACCAGGGCTAGAGTTTGTTTTGTTGTTGTTTTGGTTTTTTCCATCTAAAACTTCTTCTGAGATGATCTGGTGATCACTATCTCTAGTCAGCCATCTTTCCTTCTGAGCTCAGAGAAATGATTAAAAGTAGTCAAAGAAAAAAGACATGGTACATCATGGATATAACAATGCAAATTAGAATCGCCTTCTAATATGAAAGAGTAGAAGCCAGAAGACAATGCAGAAACATCTTTAGAGAGATAAACAAGACAGAGACAAAATGTTGATCTAGTATAATTTTGAAAGTTGCTCTACAGGCATGTTTATCTGAACCAAAGTTCAGAGAATTTATGAAGTAGTTCTTTACTGCTAAAAATATTAAAGTTCATTTTCCAAGTTTAAGAAAATAGTTACCATAAGGAAATTTAGCAGAAATAAAGAGTCTTAGAAATGATAATTTATGAATACATATAAAAATACTTTTTCATAAGTTCTTTAAAAGTCAGTTGAATGTTTAAAGCAAAATAATTATAATGTGAAATTTAAAAGTTATTTAGAAATAAAATATATGATAATAATGCAAAAAATGGAAGAGGTTTTAAGTGGAATTAGAAACTTCTAAATTTCTTATATATTTTGCAAAGTGGAATATTATTAATTCAAGATAGCCTGTAGAAAGTAATAATGCATATTAAAATCCCTAAAGGAATCAATATGAATACAAAAAAAGCATAACCAAACAACCAATAAAAGTGATAGAAGAATTTTAAAAATGGTCAAGTAACCCTATAAATATAGGTGAAGAATAAAGAGCAAACAAACAAACAAAAAAAGAAACAATTAGTATGATCATAGAATTAATTCAAAAAATCAATACTTATTTTAAGTGTCAGTGGGCTATATATTCTATTGAAAGGCAGTGAAAATCAAGTTACAACTCTATGCTGTTCACAAAAATGCTCAAAGGTAGTTCAAAGACTTGAATTAAAGAACAAAGTTGTAGTTTGTTAACTTATTTCTTCTGTTGCTTGTGTAAGTCATTTTATTTACTTATGCTTCCACTTCCTCAAGTCAGTAAAGAAATATAAAATATGCCTTGCTTATTGTAAGGCAACATTTATGGAAAAAGTATGATACAACAGAATAAGCCTAGGACTGATAACTGGATGCATATTGTAATCCTAGATCTTTAGTATTAAAGAATTGTGAAACTCTTTTAATTCCTTTGAGCTTCAGTTTTTCTATAAGAATAGCAAGAGTGTTGAATGAAGAAATTTCTCTGTGAAAAGTCTTTAAAGCTACAAAATGATTGAAATGATTATGCTCGAAATGTTAATCATTGTACTTGCCCAATCAAGACTTTTAAAGGAAACCTGCTATTTAGAGTCCTCATAGAAATTGAAGATATATGTAGCATAGAAAGCCACTTAAAAATAATTCATCCCTCTTGCCATAGTTTTAAAAATCTGAGTGGTGGAGTCTCTGGACTCTTGTAAAGTTAATATCCATATACTCTTTATAAATCTGCGACCTAGTACTGACATTTAAAAAAAAAAAAAAAACAGAGGTTAATACTGGAATAGGAAGAAGGAGATATATGTAGTTTTAGTTCAGGTACCTTAATGTTGGGATACTATAAATATATTAAACTGCTACTCTTGTTTTTTATAGATATCCTTTCATTGCAGAAATGGGCTCTATTTATAAATGCTATCCTTATTATTCCTCTTTTACAAAATTTTATGAAATTCTCCTTGCTATTCTAACTATTCTATGCATATTATTAAAATAAACTCACTTAATTGGAGCTAGTATGAGTAGGTGTCTGTCCTTGGCCATCAATACTGCCTCCCGAAAAATAGAAATGTAAAAAGTAAATTATGAATAAGTCAGTAGCCTAAATTATTCCTACTTCATATTATAAATAACACTCACAATATCAATTAAATCCAGTAATTCTTAATGTTTCTGATATACTATTTATTCCCTTGATAACTACATACTTCATCAAACTATTTTCAAAACATAAAGTAAAAAGCATGCTGTTATGTCTCTATGAGAATAGGGTAGGAAGTCAAGGAATCAAAAAGGAAATCCTTTAGTCATCTGTTAAGGACTAAAAATGTCCATAATGCAACTCTGGGGTGAGAATTACGAGGAACCATCCTCCACAATTTTACATCCCTACATCCATTATTCATTACTGGAAGTGGAAGACAGGCTTGCTCGCTGAAGAGTTGAAACCAATGAATAATGGGAAAATTGGTGGAACTAACAAGTTTGATAAGTAGAAAAGGAAAATAAAACATCATTATTCAAATTAGTACAACCTCTATGTAAAACAGTATGGAGATTCCTCAAAGAACTAAAAGTAGACCTATCATTTGATCCAGCAATTCCAATACTGGGTATTTACCCAGAGAAAAAGAAATCTTTTTATCAAAAAGATATCTGCACTGGAATGTTTACTGTAGCACAATTACGAAGATGTGGAATCAATCCAAGTGCCCATCAATTCAATTTAGATGGAACTGAAGACCATTATCCTAAGTCAAGTAGCTCAAGAATGGAAAAATAAGCACCACGTGTACTCATCAGCAAATTGGTTTCACTGATCAACACCTAAGTGCACACTTAGGAATAGCATTTATCAGGCATCTGGCGGATGGGAGGGGGGTGGAAGGGATGGGTATATACATACATAATGAGTGCGATGCGCACCATCTGGGGGATGGACACACTTGAAACACTGACTCCGGGTGGAGGAGCAAGGCAACACATGTAATGTAAACATTTGTACCCTCATAATATGCTGAAATAATAATAATAAAAAAACTATTGAGTTTTGAGAATTCTTAATGTATGTTGGATATTAATCTTTTATCAGACATGTATTAATAGTGCTCAAAATATTTCTCTACTCTCCAGTTTGTATTTTTATCCTCTCCATAGTATATTTTGTAGAACAAAATATTTTAATTTTATGAAGTCAAATTTACAAGTTTTTCCATTTATGAATCATGCATTTGTTTTCAAATCTAAGAAATTTTTGCCTTGCTTTCAATTTCAAAGATTTTTCTCCTATTAATTTTTAAAGTTCTATAACTTTACATTTAAGTATATGATGCATATTAATTTTGTATAAAGTATGAGTTTAGATCAAAATTATTTTCTGTGTGTGATAAATGTCCATTTGCTCCAGCATCATTTTAAAAAAGGCTATCTCTTCTTCAAAAAGTTGCTTTTACAATTTTGTGAAAATCATTTGTGCTTGTTTAGGCGTCTCCATTTTCAAGGTTTCTAATCTGTTCCTTTTATCTATGTGTCTATCCCTCTGCAAGGGGGGTACTAGACAGTCTCAATTACTGTAGCTATATACTAGTCATATAGACAAGATAATTCTGAAATTCATCTCTTCATATAGGCAAGATAATTGTGAAATTTATCTGGAAATGTTACTTATCAAAATGAATGAATTTGGATAAATTTCAGAATTATCTTGTCTATATGAACAGATAAATTTCAGAATTACCTTGTCTATATGAACAAAAATTTCTTGCTGGAATTTTGACAGAAATTACATGAAATCTATAGGTCAATTTGGGAAGAATTGCTATCTTTACTATACTGAATATTCCATTCCATGAATAAAATACATCTTTCCATTCATGTTTATCTTCTTTGATTTCATTCATCAGTGTTTTGTAGTTTTCAACATACAAGTCCTATGAATATTTTGTTAGCTTCACATCTAAATATTTTTAAGATGGAGAGGAAGTGATTTAAGTGGTATTGCATTCTTTACTTTGGTGCCCATGTGCTTATTGTTTTTTGTATGTTTACTTGCTTCTGTAAGTTTGCTTGCTACATTGCTGAGTTACTAGTTATAGAAGGGTTTTTTGTTTTTTTTTCAGATTTCTAGGGATTCTCTATATAAACAATCATATCTCCTACAAATAAAGGAAGTTTATATCTTCCTTTCTGTTCTGTATGCCTTTTATTTCCTATTCTTGCTGTATCACACTAGCTAGACCTGGCAGCCTAAGTTGAATATGAATGGTGAAAGCAGATATCCTTTTCTTGTTTCTTATTATAGGGCAGATCATTCAGTTTGTACCATTAAATGTATTATAATATCAGCTATGGATATTTTGTAGATGTTTATGAAATTGAAGACGTTATCCTCTGTTCCTATATTTCTGAATGTTTATATCATAAATGGGAGTTTAATTATATGAAGTGTTTCTCTGCATTGATAGATGATATCATGTGATTTTTTCTTCTTTAGCTTTATAACATGATGGATTACCAAATACTGAACTAGTCTTGCATTCTTGGCATGACAGATTTGGACATGGTATATATATTTTTTAAATATTGCTGAATTCTATTTGATAGTACTTTGTTAAGGATCTATATTCATAAGGGATATTGATCTGTACTTTTTTCTTGTACTTTCCTATGTAGGTATCATACATAAGATCAATAATCATAACTGAGAAATATTCACTCTTCTTCTTTGTGGAAGATTGTGTAGAATTATTATTAAATCTTCTTTAAAATTTCATAAATCATTCTAACCTAGAATGATACATGTGGTAATGAATTAGAGTTTGAGACATCAATATTAACTCATATTTTGCTTAATATAAGCACAAGTAGTCACATGAAAACATTCAAAGATATGTGTGTGAACAGCATTTGTGTACACATATGCAATTCTTTTTTCTCTCAGATGTTCGGAACTGAGAGAAATACCACACAGTAGCAGTAAGCATACCTGACATCAGTTCTTGGTTTCTAATACTATGCTTCAATTGGAGGAATTCCTTGGAAAATGGTTGATTCTAAGACTGAGAAGGGAAATATACAAGATGATATATCTTTTAGTGCCAGAAACTGAGGAGGTGCTACAAACAAACAAACCCCATATGTTAAAGGGATTCAAGTGCCGAATCAAGACATACCAATGACCCAAACTAGAAAAGAATTGAGCAACAAAATGCTTAAAGTAGGACTGGATTATAATATAAAGTACAAAATAAAAATCCATGAGTCCATACTGTTATAAATGATAGAATAAATAAATAAATGAGGTAGAATAGACAAACTGTGCAGAACTCCACATAATTTATGTAGATACTCTGGCCTTAAGGAGGTGAGGATAAGTCCCTACTCCATAAGCGTGGGCTGTGCATAGAGACTTCCATCCAAAGAGTACAGGTTGAAAGGCAGAAAAGAGAGTAATGAAGCAAACATTACCTTGACAAAGTGATCAAGGTCAACAGTGACAGTGATAAATCATTTTAATAGTGTAGACCTTTGAAATTGTGTGATGGAAATAGTACGTTCCCTGCATGATCTTTCTTTAAAAAACCCATAACTTCAGCCTGAGCATTAGAAAAATGTCAGGCAAATTGCACTAGAGAGACATTCTACAAAATACCTGACTCTCAATGTCTCAACTAAGAAAGAAGTCTTAAATAGATAATCCTTTAGAAGAGATAAAACTGTGACTTAAGTGAAAACTAAATTGTTAGATATTAATAGTGGGATATTCCTTGAGAACAGGTTTGGTTAGATATTAGAAGAGAGAATAAGAAAGGGAGGGGAAAAGAATCCCTGGAGATAAGCAGGTATGGGTTGGAGAGGAAATACTGAGAGCATCAAAGATCAAATACCAACATATTTATCACTTTACATGGGTCCCATTTTGCCTATACCTCTACTTTCTTAAATATTTTGGTGGAAGAAGCTTTTTCTGGGGACTCATATTGCATAATTATGATAGAAAGTGATAGATTATAATTGTCACAGAAAATAGAAAGGAGAATTTATCTAATGCCCATTTTGTGAGTAAATATTCATATCTGAATTTGTATTGAACACTAAATTATTAGTTTATCTGTGAATTTTTAATGATATAGAAATTTTAAAGTAACATGCATTAAATAATTGAATATGCATTGTTTTTAAAAAAGCAGTCTGTGTGGGAGATTCTCCACAAATTTCCAATGCTATACGTGATTTTTAGAACTTTTAAAATTCTACTTCATTCAACTAAAAATTCTTGTAAATATTCTTTTGATGTTCCAGATTCCTGTTGTTCCTTCAAAGTGCAACCCCTCCATGAATTCACCATTGATTGGGGTTCTTCTCTTCTGATTTTTAATTTCTCTTCTGATTTTTAACATACATGTTTATCTGTAGCTCCCACACAATATTTGTAATAAAATGGCCTGACTCTATAGTGCAATACCTATCTTGGAGCAAGACTACTTAGGTCCATATCCTGAATCTACTTCTATTAACTTTGTGGAATTTGAAAGGAGGCTTCACCTCTTTGGGCTTCAGATTTTTCCTCTGTAAACTGGAAAGGGCAACAGCAGAACTTTCACAGAGTGGTGTTGTGAAAATTTAATACATAAAATTTTACATAAAAAAGTCACTGACAAGAATTTCTATAATATTAGAAGTGCTCAATAAATGTCAGTCATTATTATTACTATACTGTTAGGTGTAGTGGCATTGTTAATATCTCTACTGATGTGCACGGAAAAGATGGAAAGCAATATTGACTAAGTTCCAGTCAGTGACTGGGCAGAAGACACTGTTTTATGCATTTTCATGCTATCATTCATGTTATCTTACTTGATCATTAAAAAATAGAATTTGTATTTTAAATTATAAGTGAAGGTCACAAATGAGAATCCCACATATTATAAATGTTCAAAATAATCAAACACAGCTATTATCTGATAAGAATTTGAGGGATAGCACAATTTCAGTATATTTTTGTATTTTTGCTCTCTTTTGACACAACAGTTGCTAATAAGCTACTGATTTTCATTTTCTCTTAATTTTTATCAAACTCTATAGGTCCTGCCTAAGGATATATAAAGAAATACAACAGGAGAAATAAGAATTGTAACAATAATAGCAATAAGTTCTTCCTATGTGGTCAGAATTCTGATAGGTTATTTTTAAGCATTGTGTCAGTTAATTTATTAGTGCTCTCTTAGGCAACTACCAATAATTTATTAATATTTATAGACAAGGAGACTGAGTCTTAGAAAGTAAGTTATTTGTCTGAGAGCTGAACAAAGCCTGGCAAGCACCAAAACCAGGATTCAAAGCAAGGATTTTAACAGCATGCCCAAATTCTTAACCACTAGACAGACCTTAACCTTTAAGTTAAGAAAATAGAACATAGCCCCTGCATGTTCCACCTCTAAATAGTGTTGTGGAATTTAAAAAGTTGTTCTACTGTACCACCTAAAAGTTAGAAGGAAAAGTTGCTTCAGTTTTAAAAGTAAGACCTCCCCCTTTAAAATACATTACAAAGGACAAGCAATTGTTCAACTTAGTCTACACTCTGTCAATCCTGTAAAAAGTGTTTCCTGTCTGGAACACAATTGCACTAAAAAGTCCAGGATATAAAAAAGTACTCTAAACTTCTTACTGCCCTAAAACAACAAACCATATTTTTATAAGATTGAACTTGTCATTTGCAGGAGAAATTCTCAGTCTTTTATTTGTTCTCATCGTGATGGCAGCTCTCTCTCATTTTTGTCCAATTTTTCGGAAAACTATCTGCAGTCAAATGAAAAGAAGGAAAAGGCAGTCAAGCCCAATACCGATCACTTCATTCCAATAAGCACTTTGCCTCAAAGTATGAGTGAAACTGTGGAAGTATGATCATTATAACCCTGAGACTTATCTGTGACAGGGTCATCTTTATTAAGCAAACTTTATTTTGTGCAGGGAACAAGACATATTAGTGAATAATGGATACTTGACATAGAAGGAAGTAGGCGATAACACAAATGACTTGAAAATTCAATGAGTAATGTGTATAAGTACTATCTTTTTATGACTTTTGTGAATTATACTATTAATACTACACAGCCAAAGAGAAAGGGTGGAATTTTCCTCCTCTGTAGAGATTAACCTCAATCCAGTCTTAACCCTCTCTATGCAGAAGTAGTTTTGTCTTATCATTGATGGAAATTTCTGAACATCAACCATTGCAGCAAGTTGTGAATTATTTACTTGGATCAAATATTCCTTTCTTTTCTGCTATATCCATAAATAAATATTAACCCTTAGAAATTACAATCTAAAACTCAAGAGAAACAGAGATTTCCAGCATCTAAAGTTTCTTCTCAATGAAATGAATCTTACACTATAGTCTCTGGTTCTATCACCATCTGGCCTCAAAACAATATTGATGATGTGCAGACATGAAGCTGTGTCTTAGTGACTAAGGCAATGTTTTTCCAGGTTCCCAGCAAGACTTTTGGTTTACCATGTGGATATGTTTATCTCAATCACTAGACATGTCGCTGCTTTGGTTTCTCTACTTTTTTCTCAAGCACTTTCAGTTTCATTAGGGCTGACAATACAAACCCCAAAGTACTACCTTTAGCTACTATCTCTTTACTTTTCTCCTTGACCATATACTTTGGCAACTCCTTGGGGATAATATTATGTCATTCAGATTTCAGTAGTTGTATCTATTCTCTGTTATTTGCCTCAAAGATTTTACTACTTCAACCGATTAGCCCTTTAGGCTTGACCTCTCTTCGTTCCCTCCCACCACTGTTCTTTCTCCCACGCCCTAGAGATTGGTCATATAGAATCAAAGATCTGAAAGCTAAGCCGATTTCTGACTCTACTCCATGGTGCAGCACCCCTGGTTCTGAGATTGTATTGGCAATCAGACTCATGAGACATAAATAGGTTTTAGTCTAATGCTATATTTATTTAGCTTTATAAAGGACACAGGAGGAGGTACAGCATCTTCATTTTATCAGGAAGTTTGCCAGCTACCAAGTTGCCTCCTTATTCAGATAGAGCTTACTCAGAAAAGAGCCAGTGAGTGTGTTGTTCACCTTGGCCAGAACCCCTTTCCCCATTAGTCTTTTGTACCATTTTAGCCATGCAGACCTAAGGCCAGCATGCCAACTCATAGATCTCCACACAGCTGAAGTTCCACAGAGCAGTTGAGGCAGACAGAACACAGCCAATTTATCTTAACTTGGCAGTTTTCAAGGGAAAAGTGCTATAGAGACCAACGTCATTTTCACGTAAGCCTGCATCAATGAAGTCTGGATGTTACTCCTTTGTTAATCAGCCTTTATTTGTTAACTTCCAGCAGAGGACTTTGCTTGTATATCAATTCTCACTCCCATTTAGTGAATCTAGAATTCAGGATTTCTCCCTTGAAATTAATGCTGTAACACTGCTGCATTTTTTTCTGCTTCATGGTGACAACAGAAAGGCTTATAGAGAAATGAGAAAAGGTTAAAAAAAATGAACTATGTGTTGATCTGTGTTTCTCTTTCCTTCTATGTCATTATTCTTTATATAAGTTGGCTAATAAGTAAGAAAGAATGTTCGTGTTTCTTTCTATTCACACCATGATGTTCTTTCTGCATTCAAATATAGTCAGTCCTAGATGAAATACAATGCTATGAACTGAAATGTGTCTTCCCCTCCCCCAAATTGATATGTTGAAGCCCTAATCTCTAATGTAATGATGTTTGGGAAATAATTTAAGTTTAGATGAGATGATAAGGATGGGGCCCTCATGATACGAGATTAGTGCACTTATGTGGCAATTTGTTGTGGGAGACTGAGCTGACTAAGACACATGCTTACCTTGTACTCAACTGGGCATTGCTGAACTCCGAGCATTGTAAGTACACCAGGATTCTGTGCAAACATGATGTGCATGCAAGTGGGGGAGAAAGAAACAGTGGATCCATATATTGCATATATCTACTCTGCTCACACAATGCTTCACTGTGCTGCCAAACTTCAGTTATAAAACACAATAAAATTATTATTTTATTTATTATGTATTAATGATAATCATTAATTCATTTATTAATAATAAAGTAATATTAATTGATTTGTTTGATAATATTTATTTGTTTATCATTAATAATAATACTAATTATTAATCATAATAAAATTATTAAGAATTTTAAGGCACTGAGTTCAGAGCATTACACTAAATACATGGCCTTATGCAACTGACTGCATAAGTTGTCTACTTGTAAAACTGATCCTGTTTGTAATCACCTGTATATGGAACTGAATAATATCACAACCTTTATTCAAGGAAAGACCGATATAAACCTAGAGCATAAATTTTAAATGACAGAGTAGAAATCATCTCACAATAAATAAGAGTAGATATTAGGGATGTCTTAGAAGGAAGTACCTTTTGAAACATATTTTAATAGGGAAGTGTGACAAGTTATTTTAACAAACGTAGAAATATATACATTGTTTGAGAAAATAATTTTTAAAATATTCTCTATATCACCAAAGTATTCTACAGTAAAAAACTGAGACACATCTTATTTTTATCCACTATTCTTACTATATGTTTTTTACTTAGGCCCCTTTTCTAATTCCAGTCATTAGCTGATTTCACTTAACTGAAGGTGACCTGGAAATAATGTGATTTTGGGGGAAAAATGTTTCTATTCAATATAAGAAACAAGTAAGTAAATAAGGTATACAGAATAAACATTTAATAGGGTATTTTAATATTCTTCTAAAGCACTAGTTGAGCTGACATGTTATAGTAGTACAGCATTTGTATAAAAGCATTTCTTTTTATGCATCATTTTAACACTTACTTTCTTTTTGTCTCTTTCTCTGATAACACAGTGACCTCCTTACTGTCAGAGAGTAGTATATTGTCCAGATATGTGATCATGTACCTCATCACTGTACTTAGTTTAATTTAGATTCTAAATAAATGCTTGTTGATTCAACAACTTTATTTTATTTTGTGACATTTAAAGCCTAATTATATAATCTTTAACCACAATTTCAAAGATAGCTATATCAATTGCATTAATTTTCCACTATTTTATTTGTATCTGTTAATCACTATATACTATTGCATTTATGAAATCATTTTTTTCTATTTACAAATTATGACAAATATCAAAAACAACAATGGCAATGGTAAATAGATCTAGTAATTATTTAATTTTAATATATTTGGGATTGGTTACAGCTAATTCAGCTAATTGAAAAGCTATAGTAAAATAATAGCTTATATAAACAGAAGTCTTTAGGAATTGATATTTCTTAAAGATAAAGGAGACTTGTAATTAATCTTTGTTATATTAAAATTAAGTGTTATTGCCTTGTCCACAGGAGATTTCAAAGAAGTATCCATCAAAAAAAGGATGAATGATGGAGGAAATAGAGATTTTAAAAAAGCATATACAATCCCACACAAAGCTAATAAAAGGGGGACAATTGAAATTAAAAGTCAGAGATAGAAGAATCAAATAAATAGAGATGAACAATTGATATACGAACCTGGCAAAGGAAAGTAACTTTACAGCTTTTCTGACCTGGTACAAAGGGAAACATTCAGACCAGAAGCAGGCAGAGTTTTAACCAACCTTTTGAAGATGAACTTGAAAATAAGAAAGCAAAATCAAAAGGAACCTAAAAATGGGATAATATCACTCATACAAAACTGGGGTGTTTTTTTTTTTTTTGAAATGCATTCAAAACTTCTATTTCTGTCAATATTCTGTGATAATAGGAATGTCTTAGTTCAAATTTTCCATTTGGAAAATATTTTTGGTCATTTGTACATATTACCTAGTCAGTGATTGTGACTGTTCATTCCATGTCATTGAGCACGGGAGTGAGAATAATACTTATATTTTAAGGGCACTCCTGAATACAAGGACTGAGTCACTTTTTGAACAGAGCTATTTTACAAGAATACCAAGGTGGTATACGAAAATAACACTTCTGTTATTTACAAGTGGTTTGGCAGCAGTTCCAGCATAATTTGGACAACTATCAAAAGATGGTCTTGCACCCCTCTGAATACCTGTTATTTGTCTGCTTTAATACCAATCTCTATCTTCCTGCCTAGGAAAACTCTGTCTACACTGAAATCATTACTGCTTAATAGTTTCCACTATTTGAAATTCAACTTGATTTTGAGTGAGTTCGCTTTAACTGTTAAGTAACTCCACTGAACCAGCTCATCTTCCTCTTCCTCTTTGCAGCTCTGGCATCATGTGACAACAATTGATCAATAGGACCTGATAATCAACAGTATGAGAGCCCGTCAAGTACCTCCCATTGCTAATTCTGCCACCTAGCTAGCATAATAGAATCCCATTGATTTTTAATAGCACTGCACTACTATTGCACACAGAGTTTTGATTTCCATGTGAATCACTCAATCACAAAAACGTTATGTCTTCAGAGTAGTAAGAAACAGAGAACTCCCTGCTTCTGTTTTGAATGTCCAGGAGTTTATTCTCAACACTGCAGCCTGAGTTATCTTAAAACTGAAAGTCAGTCTTCCACTCCGACACTCACGTAGAAGCCTAAGTTTCTACATGATCTTGTCCTCTCCCAACTCTCTGAAACTGTCTCTTCCTCATTTACTTTATTTCATTTGAACAAGATTCTTTGATATCTCTTATGCACATAAGACATACTTTTTTCACAGTAGTAATGAAGAAAATAAAAAAAAAAAAAAGACATACTTTCATGCTCTGCCACATATGTCCCATAGATGGCTCACAGTCTCCTGTCCCTCATCACCTTCATCATGAGTCATTCTCCAGGTGGTCTCCGGTGGTCCCCTAATTTCTCATCTACAACAATTTTAATCTCCTTCCCTGCTTCTGTGTTCATACTATTTATAACCAGGTAATGTACTATACATTTCACTTATCTTGTTGCCCTCTGTCCTCACTTTCTAAAATGTTATTTCTATGAAGGCTGAGATATTTTCTGGTTTCTGTACAATGTACGCTTAGCACTTAGAATATGTCTGGATCATAGTAGACACTTAGTAAACTTTGATGAAAGAGTAAATTTAGAGGACCATTAAAGTATTTATATATTTTTGAATTCCCTACCCCCCAAAAGTTGTGAGATCTGTTCTGCTGACAGCTTCAGTGATCTGAGTGTTTGTGCTCTTGACTCATTTATTAGCTTTTCAAGCAGTTTGTTTTGTTACCTTGAAGGAAACAACACCCTCAAAGTCACTGATAGATAATTTAAATAACTTTTCTTATTTAATCTATATAAAATACCAAACTGAATCTGTTAGAATATGATTAAGTTATAGAAGGCTGATAGATGGGATAACAGTGGTTGTCCTTTTTAATAGGAGACAGCACTGCTCAGTAAATCTTAAAAAGATTTCAGAGATTCAGTAATATTAGAGTTTGTTCTAGTTCTGCCAATGACTTTCTATGTAATCTGAAGTGAGTCACTTAATCTCTGTGCTCCACATTTTCTTATCAGCAAAATGAAGAGTAATAAGACTGACCTATGGTTATTTTTAAAAGGTGATAGACAAAAACAGTATAAATGATAAGGGCTGATGCAATAGTGTACTTTCTATTTAAAATAATATGTTAATTTAAGCTAAGTTTATTTTACATAATAAAACAGACATAATTTAAAATCATGGAAGTTCATCTCTTAGTGTACATAAAGCTCTTGGAAACAGTTCAGTAATTTGTGGTCTGGTTTGTAATCCAGCAATGTCTGTGCTGTGGGAGTTTCACACAGTGGTCATTCAAGCTTTGTACTATAGCATGATCAGGGCTTTTAGCCCTGGCTTGGGCGAGGCAAAGGAATTATATGTAACCAAAATATTTGTACCCCTATAATATTCAGAAAAAAAAACTATTTACAGGCTAAAATGAAAGTTAAACAACTAAAACATTACAGAAATCTCAAAGTTCTTAAACCATAGAATTGAATTTAAATGGCTATAAATTTTATAAATGACTAAAGAAACAAGAAAATTTAGATAATTAGTCTTTCAAATTATCCAGTCAAATTGTCCAGTCAGTGAACTGGATTTTGGTGAAATAAATTTGGCAAATAAAACTAGACAGAGCCTGAGTTGCAAGAAATAATGAGAGAAAGACCAGGATTTGAAGAAGAGGAGGAGGACAGAGTGAACTGGACAGTTTCAAGAATAGTAAAAACAGAGACTGAGTGAAATTAGGTAAAATTTTAGTATAACACCCACCTTTCTCCCAGTGTTCCCTTTACTCCTAGGAAACATATGTTTTCTTGTAAAAAACCCAGGATGTAAGTTGTACTAATATTTCCTAGAAAAGTCAAGGGAAGGTGTCTTGATTTCAAACTAAAGCAGGTACAGACCATGGAGCCCTTGGATATCAGAATAATGGTATTGCAGATGAGATTCAATGTGTAAACTAAGGCTACACTGATATAAATGTAAAAGAAAGATCCTTTAGAAAGGTTTCTGTTCTCTTTCATTCCCAACTGGGTGTACTGAAACTCAGTTTTGACACTAACCATACAGAGTTTTCCCAGACTTTGAAGGTTACTTAATACATGCTGCAGTTCAGCGGTCCCCAGGCCACCTGCACTTCTGATCAACAGGCCATAAATCTCTGGTTTTCCATGACACTCTTGAGTTTGGTAATTTCAAAGAACTCAGAAGGCACTATACTTACAAATACAATTTTGTCATAAAAGACACAAATCCGAAAGTCCAGCCAAATGAAGAGACACATACACCTAGGATAACGTCTTGAAGGGAATGCAGAGATTCTGCTCTCTCCTGCTGGAATCAACTGGCACATCTCTCCTGGTAGATCAATGTATTTACCAACCAGGAAGCTACACTAACCTTCAGCATCCAGTTTTATTGGGGTTTTATTATCTAGGTGTCGTTGATTGATTACATCATTGTCCATATGATTTAGCTCAGTTTTCAGCCCCCTTCATTCCCTGGACATTGGGCTAGTTCAAAATCCCAACCCTCTAATTACCTGGCTGGTCTTTCCGGTGGCCAGCTCCAACTCTGGAGCTATCATTTTATCAGTATAACAAAGACACTCCTACCACTTGAGAAATTCCAAGGATTTTAGACACTCCATTATAGCACCATGGACCAAGACCAGACAAATTCTTCATTATATAATAGCTTGTATTTGTTGTTTAAAGGTAAATATTTTGCCTTCTCAGCCAGATCACTTTTTTTATACCATTTTCCCACTTTTATTCTCCTGTATAACCTGACAGAAATGAGGGAAGAGTCAGGAATAATAATTGAAGACATATATATATTAGCCAGCAATCTTCATTACAGTTTTATGAGGCAGGGATTTTACCCTATTTTTAGGTGAGAAAATTGAAGCATTGGAAGGTTGGGTAACTTGCCCCAAGTCATATACTGAGTAAGAGGCAGAGTCTGTGCTGGAAACCAGGATAAGCTAGGCCCAAATCCTAAACAGAACAGGGGCTAGTGGTTTATGTGGGCCATCCCTTGTAGGGCCTTAAATGTGAAGTTATTTACCTCAAAACTGAAAGAGTTTCATGGTAAAAATTTCCAATATTCTGTGTCAATTGGAAATGTGATTTCTATTTGCTTTTCCTACAGGCTTTCACCATACATCTAATACACAAGTCCATTCTCCAGCATGTAGTTCACTGTGTCCTGCTGCCAAGAGACACGCCCTGCAGTTTAAGATGGGTTACATCCAAGCAGTCGATTTTCTTAGGGAACAAATATAATTATCTAATGGGTGCAGCTCTGCTTATGATAGAGAGGTTATTTTGATACCTGGAAAATGTTCTTTAGCTTCTATGTTGTTACAAAACAGTAAAAGGTACTTAGTGTATTTAATGCCAGTATATTTAAATGTGGAGCACAATAGCCCAGAAAGAAAAATCACTTACGTTTCTTAATTCTATGTCAAGAAGCTGGCAGCCTCATAGACAAGCACATTTAGAACATATTTTATTTTCTGATACATTACCAGGCACTTCTAAAATGGGCTTCTATTAAAACTTAAAATTTTCTCTCCAATTGTTAAATGTCTGCATGTTTCAAAATTGCCAAAAGAGTCCCAAACAATAATCTGAAATGTCACAGAGGTGCTACATGTTTTAAGCCATTAGAATGCATTCTAACTTTAGAGTTTAAGATTATTACTGAGTGAATTCTGGTCTTTGAGTAATCTGTGCTCTTAAAAAAAAATTAGTCTATGATTTGTTTTACTTCTTCTTTCTTCTATACTGTGATGCTGAAAGTTGGAGTCAACAGCTGTTATTTAACAAGTATCAAAAAACAAGTATATATTTATACTTACTTCACCTAACCAAGATCCTGATAATCCTTGTCAGTGATGCTTCTTATGTGGTTAGTGACCAATAGGATCAGGATTAATTGAAAAATGTAAATACTGGAGTTCAGACTAAATGAATCAGAATATCTAGGGTTACAGCCCAGAAATCAGTGTTTACTGCAGATGATTATAATGCATGCTAAAGTTTGAGCACCATTGCCTTATTTACTATTACAGATCAAATACTAAAGATGCCTTCTAAGCTATAAACTTATCCATGATATATATCAGTAACATCACAATCCTGAACACAATATCATATCAGCTGGAATATATTTATCATAATTGCAGTCATCTTGCAAATGCCTAAGATAGCAAAGCATGAAACTGATCAATTCTTGTGCTGAAAGGACATGAGAAAAAGTCCAAGGGTAAAGGAAAACTTTACTTGTCAGATGCAAAAAGCAAGCACTGGAGTAGAAATACAGAAAGAAAAAGATGAAAAATGTCTGGATGGGAGATAGTGAATAACTTTGCTTCTGACTTTTTTTTTAATGTGTTTTTAAATATATGGAAGCATGAAAGCAATGTGCAAGCAGTTTTTTTGAGGAGGAGGAGAGCTTCCTTATTTCTACTCTCTTTACCTTTATAAATCTGATATATATTTAAAACAGCAAACTGAATTTAATATTAATGATTAAAACAAGCCTCTTATTTTGTAAATTTATCATCAACCAGCTCTCTATCTTAGCTGATAAACTTATTTAAATATTTCCACTTAAAAAAATACAAGCAGGAGAAGGGAGTGGGGTAAGATGACAGAATAAGACTCTCCATTGATCATTCCCCTGTAGAAACATCAATTTGAACAACTCTCCATGCACAAAAATACTTTCACACGCGCTAAGGAAATCAAATGAGAAATCAAAGTAGCTGGTTATACCATAACAATAAAAATGACACATGGAAGAGGGTAGGAAGGACAGTTTTACATTACCTGCATCAACTCTCCCCATCCCTAGGCAGCACAGCATGGAAAGAAAGTCTTTCTGTGTGGGGAAAGAGAGGATAGTAAGCATAGTATGTTGCCTTAAACCCCCCATCTTGGTCCCTGCATTTGGGTTGGTACTTGTAGACTGAGTCACTATACCCACCCTGACACCAGAAAGAATCCTGTGGTCCCTGCAAGATAGATCACTTTCTGGTCAGCATTACCACTAGCTGAGTGCAATGGCCTTGAGTTCTGGAAAAACATCAACAGCAAGCAGACAGACCTCAGTTGCCTGTGGTTTGGGGTATGCCTCAGTTGCCTGTGGTATGCCTCAGCACTGTACAAGCCTCAGTGGCTTCAAGATTCCAGCCTTAGGCTGTGCAGACTTGAAGGCTATAGAATTCTAGTCCAGTCTGCACTGTCTGAAGCCATTCTGGGTTTAGGGTGCTCCCTAGAGCTGAAATGACTGTGGTAGCTATGGGCTTAGGGACCATACCAGATGGTCTGCTCTTCTGGACAGGTGTAGTGTTGAAGAACACTCCCAGACAAAGCCAGACCCCAAAGAATGAAACAAGTAACTATTTCTTTAATGCATAGATATCAACACATCACCACAAGGATGAAGAAAACCCAGGGAAACATGATGTCACCACATGAATGAAATAAGGTGCCAGTGACTGACCCTAAAGAAATGGAGATGTATGAACTGTCTGAAAAAAAAAGATCAAAGTAGATGTTTTAAGATATTTCAGGTGACTTCAAAAAAAATACAAAAAAAGAAAATCCAATTCAGAAATGTATCAGAGAAATTTAACAGAGAGACTAAAATTATTTTAAAAATTGAACAGATTGAAAAATACAGTGAACAAAATGAAAAAAGTGCAATAGATGACATCAACAGCAGAATTGGTCAAGAAGAATAAAAAATCTTTAAACTTAAAGACAGGTTATTTGAAAATATACAGTCAGAGGAGAAAAAAGATCAAAGAATGAAGAAAGCTTACATCATTTATAAGACAGTATCAAAAGAGCAAATAGACCAGTCATTGGCATTCAAAATTGAAACAGAGAAATATAAAAGGCTAGAAAGTTTATTTAAAGAAATGGTAGCATAAAACTTTTCAAAACTGGAGAAAGATGTAAATATTCATGTACAGGAAAGTCAAAAATCTTCAGTCAGATTCAATCAAATAAGACTGCTCCAAAGCATTAAAATAAAACTGTCAATGATCAAAGACAAAGAGAAGATGCTGAAAGCAACAATAAAAGAAAGAAAATGATTAACATTTAAAGGAGTTCCAAGATGCATAGAAGCAGATTTCTCAGCAGAAACCTTACTGGTCAAGAGAGAGTAGGATGATATATTCAAAGTGCTGAAGGAAAAAAGGCTGTCAGCCAAGAATATTGTACCCAGCAAAACTGTCCCTAAGAAGTGAAAGAGAGATAAAGATCTCCCAGACATACAAAATGGTGCATGAGTTCATCACTACTGGCCTTGCCTTACAAAAGTGATAAAGGAAGTTCTTCAAGCTGAACAAAAAGCATGCTAATAAGTACCATAAAAACATCTGAAAGTATAAAACTCATTGGTAAAAGTAATGACATAGTCAATTCAGAATACTCTAATACTATACTGGTCATTTATAAAATCATTTGTATATTTATTATGAAGGTTAAAATATAACACTATTAAAAGTAATAATTTCAATAATTTGTTAAAGTATATGTAATATAAAACATGTAAATTGGCACAAAAATTTAAAATTTGGGGGGTGGAGATAAAGGGCATAAAGTATAAGTTCTTTTTTATGTGCATGTGATCAAGTTTAAGTTGTGATCAGCTTAAAATACAAGATTTTTTGTAAACTTCCTGGTAACTACAAAGCAAAAACTTAAAATAGATCCACTAAAACTAAAAAGTACAGAATCAAAACATACTAATAAAGAAAATCACTTAACCACAAAGGAAGACAATAAGAGAAAGAGAAAAAGAAGGGGTGGGTGAGAGGAGGGAAAGAAGTGTCTATAAAACAAGTAAGAAACAGAAATACAATTGCATTCCTAGGTCCTTACCTATTATCAATAGCTACCTTAATATAAATGGAAAATGGATTAAATTCTTCAATTAAAAGATACAGAGTGGTTGTATGGATTTAAAAAGGAAAGCAAAACCCAACTATATGCTGCCTACAAGAGACTCACTCACCCTCTGAAGACAAAAATAGACTGAAAGTGAAGGGAAGGAAAAAGATATTCCATACAAATGGAAACCAAAAGAGAACAGGAGTAACTATACTTATGTCAGATAAAATAGACTTTAATTAAAAACTGTGAAAAGAGAAAAAGAAGGTAATTATATAATGATAAAGAAGTCAATTCTGCAAGAAGATTTAAAAATTATAACAATATATGCATTTAATATTAGAGCACCTAAATTTATAAATCAAATATTAATAGATCTAAAGGGACTGATAGACCGAATTCTAAGAATAGTTGGGGACTTCAACACCTCACTTTCATCAATGAAGAGATCATCCAAAAAAAATTTAAAAAGAGACACTGACTTTAGTCTGGACTCTAGACCAAATGAACTGAACAGATATTTACAGCACAATCCATCCAACAGCTGAAGAATACACACTCTTCTCAACTGTACGTATAACATTTTCCAGGATAGATCATATCTTAGTTCACAAAATAAGTCTTAAAACATTTAAGAAGAATAAAATCATATCAAGTATCTTTTCTGACCACAATGGTATAAAACTAGAACTTAATAAGTTCAGAAACTTTACAAATACATGGAAATTAAACTACATTGATCCTGAAAAACCAATGAGTCAATGAAAAAATTAAAATGGAAATTTTAAATATTCTCAAGGTAAATGAAAACATAATAAGTCCTGTAAGATACAAAAAGATGTTCTAAGACAGTAGTTTTAGCAATAAACCCTTACATAAAAAGGAAGAAAGATCTCAGTTAATCACCTTAACATTGTACCATACTGAAGTAGAAGAAAAACAACCACATAAACATTATATTAGTAGAAGAAAAGAAATAATAAAGATCAGAGCAGAAATAAGGACTAGAAAAACAATTGGAAAGATAATAAAACTAAGAGTTTGTTTATTGAAAACTAAACAAAATTGACAAACATTTAGCTAGAGGAACTATGAAAAAAAGGGTGATAAGACTCAAATAAATAAAATCAAAGATGAAAAAGGAGATATTACAACTTGGACCACAGGAATGCAAAGGATCATAAAAGAATATAAAGGACAATTATACATCAACAAATTGAGTAGCCTAGAAGAAATGAATAAATTCCTGGACATATAAAACTTCAGATTGAATTATGAAGAAATAGAAAATCTGAACAGACCAATAATTACTAAGGAGATTGAATCAGTAATAAAGTCTCCCATCAAAGAAAAACCCAGGATCTAATGGCTTCACTCTGAATTCTGCCAAATAAATAAAGAACTAATACTGATTCCTCTCAAACTATTCCAAAAAATTGAAAAGGAGGGGAAATGCTACATGATCTCACTTACATGTGGAATCTAAAAAAGTTGATCTCATAGAAGTAGAGATAAGAATGGTGGTTACCAGAAGCTGGGTGGTTAGGAGAGAAGGGAAAATTTTTTTTAAAAAAATAAAAGCAACTAAGCAAAACAAATCATTTTTCTTAACTGTGATATATCTTCCAATTACCCCTTCTCTGATCTTCCCATCAGTTAAGCATCTTGGAAAAATGTCAAGCTATACTCACATTCCCTGTTATTCACCTGTTTCTCCTTCTGTAGCTGCTGCAATTTGCTTACTTACGTTAGATTCTACCTTCTCTGCACTCTTTAAGGAGATCTTATTTGCCAAATGCAATGAGCTTTTTCAACCTTTTTTAAAATTACTTTCTACACTCTCTCATTTTTAAATTCACTACTCCTTTAACTTTCCTTAATGCCATTTTCTTCTGGTTATGTAATAGCTCCCTTATAGTTTTTCATAAATGTATTTTCCTCTACTTACCTTTTAAATTTTTAGGTTTCTTGAAATTTTTTTCTTGGCTTGTTATTTTGTCACTGGTTGAGTGAACTCAAACATTCTTTAATTACCATTAGGTACTCAAGATTTTGCTATCTCCAGCACAGACCTACCTTCCTAGTTCTAAACCCTTCTTTCTAACTGTCTATTATAGCAGTATTGATTCCCAGACATCATAATTCAACATATCCTCAAATCATCTTATTGTCTATCCCCCACCCAACAGATCCACTTCTCCTACATTAATTGTCTTGTCTTGCCTGGCTACTCATATAATCAAGATTACTAGATTCCCCTCTTTTTTGGTAACACTTATTTTTAATGAGTCATTGAATTATGCATCTTCTAATTGTTACATATTTCAGTTTTATGTACTCCATTATACCCCTATTTCTACTGCCTTAATGCATTTCTGGCTCCTCACCACAGTCTAGATTTTCACTTTAGCTTGTTAGTTAGTCATTTTACAAAAACATTTGACACAAACCTTAAGCTATTTTCCTCTGCTTGAGATCTTTGAATTGTTTGCTATTGCTTAAAGAATAACATTCAGACTCTTAACTAGGTATCTTTGTAACTCAACGTCTAACAATTTCCTGTCTTTAACTTCTGCCATTCTCCCTAAAGCACACTAGAGTATTGCTATAAAAACATTTATTCTTCTCTGTTTATATAATGTTTTCCTTCTGTGCTTTTACTCATGAGGATCTTTTTTCAAATTTCTGACCTTTACTACCTTATCTTTTTTGCCTTATTAAGTCTAACTCATTTTTAACACAACCCTCAAAAGTCAGCCGATTACTGAGATCATTTTCAATCTTCCTAGCCAAAAAAAAATATTTCTTTATTCAAAATCACAAAGCATACTTTGTATGCTTTCACTTGACACATATCTCTGAATTTAAACTTCTTATTTACATTTCTGTCTTCTTCAGATTGGGAACTCTTCAGAATCTGTGCCCATGCCCTATTCACCATTGTATCTCTGGCACAATATACAATTCCTAAGAAAACAATCTCTACAGTCTAGTAGAAGAGGTATACACATAAGCAAGTAAACACTGTACAATGCACAACTGCTATAATACAGGCATGTACAAGATTCAGTGGTGACAAAAAATAATTCACTATTCTTGGTAAGGGAAAGTTTAGTTTTATAGAGAAGTTTAGTTTTATAGACTCCTTTAAAGAGTCTTGAGGTTGTACTGAAGGATACATAAGAGGTCATCTGGTGTAGGAAACATGGAAAAGCTTTTCAAAAAGAAATAACAGTGTCCAGACATGGAGTCATGAAACCACATCAAACAATTACAAATATTTAAATATTTTTATGGCTGGAGCAAATGCTTTGAGGAAGATGGTTGCAAGAGTCAGATTGGGAGAGGGAGAAAAGACCTTGATTTCTGACAGCTTTGCAAATCCCACTAGTTGAGTGTGGGATTCACCCAAGGAGAAGTTAGGAGTTATTGATGGGTTTTAAGCAGGATATAAACATGTGCTAGGATCTGAGGTTTGGCAGGATTATTCAAGTAACAGTGTGGAAAACAAAGCTGAGATGGCATAAGACTAGAAAAAGAAAGACCAGAAGATTATTGCCTGACGAAGACAATCTTAAACCAAGGCAGTAAAAGTGTAAATAAATAGTAGTAAAAAAAAAACTAGATAAAATTCTAGGTGCTTCACAATTTATAGTCTCATTCAATTAACAACTACATTAACCCTCTAAACAATGTGATTATTATCATCTAACAGATAGAGAATTAAGAAACATGGAGAACTTTAAACAAGTTTTCTAATACCTGACAGTTAATAAATTGCTTAACCAAGATTCCAATCTAGCCTAATTCCAAATCTAGATATTAGTAGTGTTAGTGGTTATTAGATTGAAAGAGTAAGTATTGGGAAAGTTTAAGATGCCTCCCTAATTTCTAACTTCTATGAGTAGTGGCAGCATTAACTCAGAGAAGAAACAGAGGATGGAGGAGAGCTGTGTGTGTTTATGTGTGTGCGTGTGTGTGTGTCTGTGTGTGTCTGTGCGTGTGACTATGGACACTTGCTCATAGCAGTGGCAGGAGTAATGTAATCATACAGCATGATTAACAGTTTTAAATTTAATAAGATTAACCTTGAAATATGTGTATGTCATCCTGATAAAGATTTCAACTTGGCAGTTGGATATATAATTTTCATGCTGAAGAGAGAGAACTAGACTAAATAGACATATTGGAGAATTATCAGCATGTGGGTACATAAATGACAGTCTTGCACATGGGTGACAAGGATTTAATTTTGGCTCCCACTTCTCTGAGCCTGCTCTTCTCAAAGAGAGCAATAATCTCATAACTGTCAAATCCAATGATCACTTCCTAGTTTCATCATGCTTGAGTCATTTGTGAACCATATTGTTTGTTTAATCAAATTCATTCTGATTCAGACAATGTCCTTTAGAATAGCTGAGATACAGCTCAAGGTAATAAGGGAAAGGCAGTTTGCAGACTTATACAAAACTAGACGTATTGGAAAAAAAATTGGTAGCTGAACAAATTGTCTTGGCTAGCTGCTTTACCAGTATAAAGGCCTACAAAGGCGATACGGTTTGGATGTTTGACCCCTCCAAATTTCAGGTTGAAATTTGTTTCCCGGTGTTAGAGGTGGGGCGTGTTAGAAGGTGTTTGGGTCATGGGAGCAGATGTCACTTGAATGGCTTGGTGCCTTCCCTGTGATAATGAGGGAGCTCTCAGTTTGTTAGTTCATGCTAGAGCTGGTTGTTAGAACAGGGAACATCCTCTCCATCTCTCTTGCTCCTTCTCTCACCATGTGACACGCCTGCTCCCTTTGTCTTTCACCTTGATCAGAAGCTCCCTGAAACCCTCACGAAAAGCACATGTTGGTAGGAGGCTTCTTGTACAATCTGCCGAACTGTGAGCTAAATAAACCTCTTTTCTGCATAAATTACCTAGCTTCAGATATTTCCTTTATAATAGTGCAAAATGAACTAACGCAGAAGGAAATTAAGACATAAGTGTTGGTGTCTAGTCTATGTAGTCTATAAGAAGTCATGTAAGGACTGTAGCAAAAGACAAAGAAGTTAAGTGATAATTAGGACTGAGAAAGGAAAAAGAGACTGAATAAGGTTGACCTTCAACAATGATCATCCAAAGAGATGATAAATGCAGATTTAGTTCAAATAGGTATAGATATCTGAAGAGACATAGTGCAGGAAATGGAGCAGTCTGGGTGGTAAAGCTAACTTAAATCATTTATTCACTCAGTAATATTGATTAACTGCCAATTATGTCCCAGATACTGTGCTAGCCTTAGCAAAAAATTGTAAAGAAGGGAGATTTTTTCCCAGCCCTCCCTTCAAGTTTATTATCACTTGAAGAAGAAGAAATTAATCAAATAATTATCAAAATTACTTGCTAACATCCCAAATTATGTTATAAAGAGAAAGAAGATGGTATCCTGAGACAATATAATAGAAAAGCTTAATCTGGTGTGTGGTCTTGGGGGAGAGATTAGATTGTGATTCAGTGTGCTTGAGAAAGGAGCTACCAAGTAAAAGGTTCACTAAGTAAGAAGCATGTAATCGAAAACCTGAATAATGATATAAGTTGGATAGCTAAAGGATGGAAAAGGTGAGTTTAAGGGAAAATAAAAATAAAACACTGCATGAAATTACATGTAGTCCTTTTATGGAGGCTGTCTAATTTCTATGTATAGTCCCTATTTTATTATGGCTGCTGTGAAGAGGTCAATTTTCTGACAGCAGAACAGCAGCTACTGCCTGGACTGAAGATATACACAATAGACCATGCTGGAGATGAGTGCCGTAAGAATGAAGAGTGGTTTCCATGAAGTACTCAAAATCTGTTAACATTGCTGTTTTTGTCATTATTTTTCATCAGTATTCACTCATTTTAGAGATTGAGATGAGATATGGGAAGGAGAGAAAAGAAGCGCCGGAGTGGGGGAGTGGGTGTCAAAGTTGAGAAACTGGTTCAGTTCTCATAATCAAACTCCTCGTGATTCATACTGCTTACCACTGGATCTATGTATACCCTGCTTCTTCCAACTATAAGTGGAAACCATTTTACAATATTCCAAACACATGCTTTTGGAGTACAGCAACTGCATGTCTCTCTCTCTCTATATATATATATATATATATTTTTTTTTTTCACTTACTTTAAAACTTTTTGTCTTCAGAAAATATCAAATTCTCTAAGCCAATAACAGTTTTTAAGACTCTCTTCCTATGTACAAGATATTACACTCATTATAAAAGCCTTGATTCCTTTATAATACTATTAATGACATTCAAATTTCTATCCCGCAATGAAATTCTTTCTGCTGAGAGGTTGAAGTTGATTGAAGTCAATGAGAGTTGGGTATGAGAAAATGGTAGAAGCCTTTGGTCTCTGATAAGTTTCTTTCTATTACTTCTACAATGAAGGAATTTTCTTCCCTGCTTTCATCTGAAGACAAACACACTGAATATTGAGGAACTAATTTTCAACCAATATTGATGGTTAATTTTTGGAAAATCTATTTAGATATCATGCACAGTCTGCATTTTCTACTGGGTTAGAGAATCTTCCAGAAAAAAATACTATAGTTCTTCCTTATCTGTGGCTCCACCTTCTGTGGTTTCAGTTATTTGTGGTCAATTGCAGCCCAACAGATTAAAGAGAAAGTTATTTAATAAACAATTCATAAGTTTTAAATTATGTACAGTGCTGTGTAGGATAATGGCATATTTCCCCATCCCATTGAATCATTTCTTGTCCAGAGTATCCACACTGTAAAACCTCTCTACTCTTAGTTACTTAGTAGCTGCCTTGGTTATCAGATTGTGTTCAAGCAACTCTTATTTTACTTAATAATAGCTACAGTGTGCAAGAGTAATTATGCTGGAATATAGTTATAATTGTTCTATTTTATTATTAGTTGTTTTTAATGTCTTACTGTGCCTATTTAATAAATTAAACTTTATCATAGGTAGGTATGTATAGGCAAACATATAGTATATATTAGGTTTGGTAGTATCAGAGATTTCAGGCATCCACTGGGGGTCTTGGAACTTATCCCCCACAGATAAGGGGGGACTACTCTTAGCCGTGTACTTTCCACTGACAAAATAAGCCAACAAATGACTTCAGTTCCCTACCATTAGCTTATTATTATGTGATATGTCATTTTTTGTTTATATTTCAAGGGTAGACTTGAGTATCATTGAGGAAAACAGAGAAAATACAAAAAAAAAAAATGGAGTTGTTGCCAAATCTGAAATTGAAATTTGGACTTAAGTTTTTACTTTTATATCCTTCTCATTCAGGACATAAAGAAGATCACAAATACACTCTCTTCCTGATACTATGTCAATGACAGTAATTAGTCTGCGGGATTCTTCGCCTCCTCATTCAAATGCAAAGTTTTCAAAATTTTCTAGACAATGTTACTGAAAGAAATGAAATGTTGTTGCTGTAAATGAAACCCTACTCTCCAAAATGAACCAAAAGACTGGACTGGTGAAAAGTACACGGGGTTTTATTTTCAAAGGTAAGATGAGTAGTTTGTTTGGAGGGAAAGCAGAAGTAGAGAGTCTGTATGAATGTATGACTATAGTTGTGAGATGCATAGGCTTTTGCTGACATCTATACAGAGGTCTAAGCCGGGCGCGGTGGCTCACGCCTGTAATCCTAGCTCTCTGGGAGGCTGAGGCGGGCGGATTGCTCGAGGTCGGGAGTTCGAAACCAGCCTGAGCAAGAGCGAGACCCCGTCTCTATTATAAATACAAATAAATTAATTGGCCAACTAATATATATAGAAAAAATTAGCCGGGCATGGTGGCGCATGCCTGTAGTCCCAGCTACTTGGGGAGGCTGAGGCAGGAGGATCGCTTGAGCCCAGGAGTTTGAGGTTGCTGTGAGCGAGGCTGACGCCATGGCACTCACTCTAGCCTGGACAACAAAGCGAGACTCTGTCTCAAAAAAAAAAAAAAAAATAAAAAAAAATAAATATACAGAGGTCTAAATATAAAATGTAAAATTTCAACACAAATTAGATTAAGTGGACACTGCCATTAGTCTGAATGGTCTTTTCCTCCCATAAATAAAGGCAACAAAATTCAAATATTTCATTAACTGAACCAACTATAAGCTTTGTTACCCCACATAGTCCAGCATACACTCCCCATCCCCCAAAAAACAAGAAAAACTCTATTGTATATCATTGATAAAATATAATCATATGGTACTCTTTCAGAAAAAAAAATAAAGTTTGCAAAATTATTTTTAAAAACATCCAAATGCCTTAAATTTACCATTAAAGGATTTGATAAAATGGTATCTTGGGAGAATAGCACCTTCTAATTCAAACGTGTATGTGAGTTAATAAAGCTATTCCTCAATGGCATGTCTGCCTACGCACATGCTACCAGTGTCCAAAGATCAGTTTAAGACTTTCCTCCTCCTCTTCCATTCAATTTAGGGCATTGGAAAAAGAACAACAAAAAAAGACTTTCCTCCTCCTCTGGCTCATTCTGTGATTTTGCCACAATTGAATATGACCTTGCATTCATTTTTCCTAATGCCACACCACCTAAATTGTGCTTCCTTATGAGCACTTATTATATTCTACCACAAATTATGTCTATATGTGCCTTTATCTTATTCTGCAACTGGACTTTCTTCTTTCTTAATTTATCTTTCAATTCCCTACAGCAATGTTAAGGCCTTACTAACCATAGCTACTCAATAACTCCTTTAAAATGAAAGGTTAAATGAATGAACTAAGCATAGCATTTTGAGTTCTAGTTCTTCTAATTTAACTCCTAGGTACCTATCATCTCACCTGTCAAAAACACCACCTAATTTTTATAACCATGTAGTAAAATCTCTTATTTTACTTTTCCTCTCAAAGTTCAACTTTGAACAAAATTAATAGTTTTATAAGATTTTTCTTCTCTAATTACCTTTATATTCTCTATGGATCACAACAGTTTCAGTCTATCTTGCTTCTTAACCTACTGCAATTGAGGTTTATTTTGCCACTATCTTATGAGGTCCTGAAAAACAGGAACCTTTTGGATTATCTCTGTCCTCATATCATTAAGCATATGGCAAGATTCAGAGCATATAAAATATTAGCAAATGAACAGTATGTTTTCTTCTCATCTTCAAAGAATCAGTTCTTGCTCATTTAGTGAGGATATGTTATTATAAAAATCGTGTCTGTCAAAGTATTAGCATCCTAAACTAGTATCAATTCTACCCAGAGCTGCCTAAACTAAAGAAATGGTGGTTCTAGCAACTGAAGCAGAAGGGATTTGAGGCTAAAAGAAGCACAGACATGTTCAGAAGTTTTCAGCTGAAAATGGAAAAACCTATCTTAAACTGGGCCAATCAATGAAAAGGGTCTATTGACTTTATGAAACTGAGAATGATTTATAGGTTGATGGATACAATGGCTCAACAGATTCATCAAAGACCCCATTCCATTCCATTTTTTTTACCTTGGTCTTCACTTCTAATTAATTCAAGTTAATTGACTCAGTTGAGGAGATAGAACAATAGTGAGGTGAGTGAAGAACTTGCCATGGACACTAAATTTAAGGACTCACCAAAAAACTTAGCAATAAAGATGAACAATAAATTAATGCAATATTTAAAAATTTAAAAATTAATGTAGGCCGGGCGCGGTGGCTCACGCCTGTAATCCTAGCTCTTGGGAGGCCGAGGCGGGCGGATTGCTCAAGGTCAGGAGTTCAAAACCAGCCTGAGCAAGAGCGAGACCCCGTCTCTACTATAAATAGAAAGAAATTAATTGGCCAACTGATATATATATATATATATATATATATATTAGCCGGGCATGGTGGCTCATGCCTGTAGTCCCAGCTACTCGGGAGGCTGAGGCAGAAGGATCGCTCGAGCCCAGGAGTTTGAGGTTGCTGTGAGCTAGGCTGACGCCACGGCACTCACTCTAGCCTGGACAACAAAGTGAGACTCTGTCTCAAAAAAAAAAAAAAAAAAAAAAAAAATTAATGTAAAAAGTTCATGATACACAACCCATCACAATCTTAAATAAAGACAGGATTCATCATAAAACATTCTACTTGTCCCCAGAATGGTTCTGCTTGCTACTTGTCCCCAGAATGGTTCTGCTTGCATCTTGACAAAGACCACTGTTACAACCTTTCTCAGAAGAGGGCAGGAAGGTTTCTCATCTGTCCCAACCTTGTCTTTGCTAAATCTTTTACCTCCTCATCTCTCCCCTTATTAACTTCATCTTAGTGTGCAAACTCAGCTTTCCTAACTATGCCTTATCAGCCTTGATATTTATAGATATTTCAAATATCTGCGGGTTCAAACCACAAGTGGATTAAAGACCTCTTAGCAAACTATTTTTTATGTTATTTTCTGTTTTCAAAAGCCACTTTGGGACCAAGCTTGCTTCTTATAGAACACACTCTAATATACTGGTTGTTTTTTTTTTACCAACGCCTTAATTAATGATATAACTTCTTGGGCACATAGTCTAAGATTAAATCCATGGTTCAAAAGGCCTCACTTTAACTGTTTTGCTATCAAAAGTAAGGATTGACAACTTCTACATACTGTGGGAGAAAGTTTTATTTTTCCATTTTTCTTTTCCAGTCTTCTACCTTACTGCTTTACTCAATCAAGTTCACATTTTAATGAAATTGGCTAGCTTCCTAAATTGCCCCACTCATAATTCTAAGTTCTATAAAATTTAGCATGCTCTTATTTGAGAGAAACAGCATAAAATGTCAACCTGACTTACTAACACAGAGGAGTGATTTTGTCACATAAAGTCTGGGGATAAGGAGATCTTCAGACTCAAATTGGAGTGAAATAGCTATTTAACAATAACATGAAGAGTGCAGTTTTGTTTTTTTTTCTTCCATCTCCCTCTTCTACCAACCGCAATTTTGACTTCTTCCTATGAGTAATTTTCTTTATAATAGTCACAGAAAGGTTTGGAGTCACACAGTTGAGAATAATTGATTCCTGGTTAATATCCAAAGGAAGAACAATCAGTTCTGACTTAGCATTTCAATCACAAGAATACTTAAAAGTATTGTGTCATGCACTCCTTTGGAAGTCTGGTGGGCTGTATGGATTCCTTACAGAATGGTATATTTTTAATGCAAATCTACACATATTTATGATTATAGAAAAAAATTGTGTACAAAACAAGGAGTCTGTGGACTACAGGTTAAGAACTCCTGATAGAACAATGATTCTTGTTACTGGCTGAAATTAGAATCACCTACTCAGCATTAAAAAACAAACAAAAATAAACTAATAATTGAGGAACCATTCTAGGAACATTAAATCACAATCTCTAAATGAGATTCTGGTATATTTAGTTTTTATTTGTTTGTTTCAAAGATTATTAAGTGATTCTAAAGCACAGTAATTTAGAACCACTGATTTACAGCAATACTTTTTAACCTTTAAGTGCATATGAATTACCTGAGCATAATATAACACATAATTTCATCAATGGGCCTGGGATGGAGCCTGGAATTCTGTTTTCCTAACTAGATTTCAAGTAATGCTAATTTTTTTGGTCCATGAAGAAGAGGCCCCATAGCAAGGGACCAAGTAATCACTTACTTTCTTGAGTTCAATCTTTTTTAGCAATAGATCCCTGTTTAAAAGGCAGAACCATGACATCTCACCAGCTTAGAAAGTGTTTTATTATTTTCTGTCATACTTATTTTTATTTTTACTTTTTTGGCATCCTTATATATACAATGTTCAGTAAAATAAAATTTTCACTTCCTGAGATTCTCTTCTAACAATATTTTTTACTTTATTTCATTATTATTGCTGAAAAATATGTGTGTGTGTGTGTGTAGAGAGAGAGGGATTGTTAAAAAAATGATCCTGTTGGTGGTAAATAGAGGGCTTAATCAACATTATAAACCAACCATACTTAAAAGATATGTACAGAATACTCAAAAAACAAAATACATTTTTCTTCAGTGAACATGATAAAACATATGTTAGGCCACAAAGCAGGTCTCAGTAAAGGTAAAAAAATTGAGATCATACAAAGTATCTTCTCTAACCACAATGAATGAAGACAGTCATCAGTAACAGAAAGAAAACAGAATTATTTCATAAATTTATGGAGATTAAACACTTCACTCTTGAACAACTTAAGGTCCTTTTAACAAGGATGCCAAGACCATTCAATGGGAAAAAATAGTCTTTTCAACAAATGGTACTGGGAAAGCTATGTGTCCACATGCAAAAAAAAAAAAAAAAAATGAAGCTAGACTTCTATTTCTACCTCACACCATGTAGAAATTACCTCAAAATGATCAATGACCTAAATATAAGAGACAAAACTATAACATAGGGGTAAATATTTATGACCTTGCATTTGGCAATGTATTTTTAGATATGTTGTCCAAGCAACAAAAGAAAATTAGACAGACTGGACTTTATAAATTAAAAACATCAAAGGACATTATCAAGAAAGTGAAAACACAGCATACAGCAGGGAGAAAATATTTGCAAGTCACATATCTGAGAAAAGACTATTATTCAGAATATATGAAGGACTCTTACAACTCAACAACAAAAAGTCTGATTTTTAAAAAATGGGCAGAGGAGTTAAATAGACATTTCTTCAGAGAAAATATACAAATAGCTAACAAATAAACAAAATTATATTTAACGTCATTAGTCATTAGGGAAATGTAAAGAAAACTACACTGAGATGCCACCTCACATATATGGTGAGAGTTATAATAAAAACAAAACAAAAAACAAAACAAAATCTCAGGAAATAACAAGTTTTGGTAATGATGTAGAGAAATTGGAAACCAATTACATGGTTTAAATAAAAAGGTAGGAATGATGGGAATAAAAAGGTCCAACTGCTATAAAAGTTTCATGATTCCTTCCTGGAAATTTGCACATAAAATTACCACATGACCCAAAAATCCCCCTGCTGGCTTTATATCCAAAAACTTTTAAACAGAAACTTAAATAAATACTTGTATGTGAATGTTCATGGTAGCACTATTCATAATAACCAAAAGCTGGAAACAATCACAATGCCTAAAAATGAATGAATGGGTAATGAAAATTTGGAATGCACATACAGTGGAATATTATTCAACCAAGAAAAGAAATGAAGTTCTAAGGTACATTATAACATTGATTAACCTCAAAAAGAAAATATGAGATTAAGTGAAGGAAACTAAAAACAAAATGCCATATATTGTATGATTTTATTTATATATGGTATCAAAATAAGTGCATCTACAAGAACAAAAGTATATTGGTGGCAGTGTGTACTAGTATTTAATAGGTATGGAGTTTTCTTTTGGGGGTGATAATATTAATATTTTATAACTAAATGGACATTACAGCTGCACAATGATGTGAACATACTAAATGCTACTGAATTATATACTTTAAAATGGTTAATTTTGTGAATTTTACCTCAATTGAAAAAAAAAGGTTAATTTGTGGAATATTAAAGCTTTGTCTTAGCAGAAATTTATTTTAAAATAAAATCCACACTGAATGATATAATAGAGTGCCAGAAGAATATGACATCTAAACTACTTTGAGAAACAAATTTCCAAAACAAAATTAATGAGAAAAGTTAAATTTTTATGTATCGATTAGATAGATACGTACATTGCTGTCTTTTTTTTTTTTTCAAATTATTCCCACAGCATAGTCACAGGATGGCATAATTACTCCAAGGCAGATGGCCTCCACATTTTAAGCCATCTAGCCAAGACCAATTTTCACCTAAGGCAAAAAGGAGCATCATTTGAACAATAATTCAACTATGTTTATTTCTTTATTAAATAGATAAACGTCTTGAAAACACAGCAGTAATCTATTGTTCAATGTGATAACAAGTAGCCGCATGTTACTCTAAGCTCTTAAAATGTGACAAGACCAAATTAAGATTTGCTGTAAGTATATATTATATATAAAATTTGAAAAACTTAGTTCAAAAATAATAAATATGAAATCCCTCATTAACACTTTGTTAGATTGATTACATGTTAGAATGATAGTGTTTTAGATATATTAGGTTAAAAAATATATTTTTAAGATTTTTTTTTCTTTTCTTTTTTTACTTTTTACCTGGCAACTTGAAATTTTAAATTTACCTATGTGACTTATATTTTTATAGGACAATGGTGCTATAATAAACATATAACAAAAAACTTAGATACTTGATGTAAGAAAGAAATCTGCAGATGGGTAAGAGATAACACGCATGGCATTTGGAAATGTTTGGTGTTATAAAAGTAAAATTTATGTCTCCCCCAAAATCATGTGTCAAAATCGTAATCCCCAAAGTGATGTATCAGGAGATGGGGCCTTTGGGAGGTTAGGTCATGAGGGTAAGACCATTATGAATGGAATTAATGCTCTCACAGGAAGAAATAAGAGAAATGACTTCTTTGTTGGCCATGTAAGGATACAATGAGAAGATGGCCATTTGCAAAATAGGAAGCAGGCTCTCACTGGACACTAAATTTGCAGGCACTTTTGGTCTGCTATAACAAAATACTGTGAACTGGGTGGCTTACAAAGAGTAGAAATTTATTTCTCACACCTCTGGAAACTGGAATTACAAGATCAAAGCGCTACTAGATTCTGTGTTTTATGAGCACGCACTTGCTGTAACCTCACATGGCAGGAGTGAGAGATCTCTTTCCAGCCTCTTTTACAAGGGCACTAATCGTGTTCATGGAGGCTCCACTCTCATGACCTAATCAACTCCCAAAGGCCCCACCTCCTAATACCGTCATCTTGGGGGTTAGGATTTCAACATATACATTTTGGGGCAGGGCACAAACATTCAGACCACAACACTATTACTCTTCACAATATTTAGAGAACTCTTAGTTTTTACAAAATGGGATATTTCTTTAGGGTAAGACCCCAAAAAAGGATTGTCTCAGGGACATTTAACAATATTCATAGAAAGGACTTAAACATAAATGTAATGATATGAGGTGCTATTTCTAAAGAGGTATATCAAAGACGGTATTTGTTTTGCTTTTCCCCCATCCTACCTCCAAAATTTTTTATATGCTTGTTAGAGGGCTGAACTTAATGAAGGAGGAAATAATATACCCCATGGCTGCTGTGTGTTTTAACAGAAACATAAATCAATGCATTTAGTGTAGTGCCAGCTACTGCGGGAGGCTGGGCAACCTAAATATAAGATATAACATAATCCCAAGATTCTCATTCCACTTCAGAGAAAGTAACTTGGGAGAGATACTGAACTTTCCCTATATCTTCACTTCTTTATGAGAACTTACATCCAAAACCCATGATATTTTCCTGCTAATGGGGAGATTTGCCTAACTTTCAAATTAGGGAGGATGAGGAAAAGGGTGATTCCTTTTCTACCAAAAAATTTCTTGCTTCCGTTTGGTAACAAATCTATCTTTGTCTTATTAACTGGAAGTGAATATCAAGTAGAAAAAGACTTGCCTTACATTTTCATAGCTAAGATAGATACTCAAGGAACACTCCAGAACAATAATGTACTGCTTCTCTGGATTGAAAAGGAAAACAGTACAATACTTTTGATAAAGTCGAGCACATTTTTAATAAACTTAGCAATGGCATCAAAAGACTGTTGTCAACATGGCCAGATGCCAGAACACTCAAAAATTCCACTGACATCAATCTGTGGGTTTCACTCTGCCTCTGCTTCCTAATTTCCTGTGACTCATGGGGAGTTGGTGGGCATGTACTGAGGCGGTCTGTATTAGGGTAATGTTCCATGAAGAAAGACTATATGTCAATATTGTTTATTGTTTTGAGCAATATCTGACTCACATTATATGTCATCGTTCTTTAATTGGTAAACTAAACATGTGTCCCTTCAACACTGCCACGTGTGTCAGGAAGCCTAAATGGTGTTAACTAGAATGAGAAATAATGAAAGAGCTGTGGTTTCATGCTTTTGTAATACCTATAACCATATGTCGGGCACAGACTCCCAAATAATATTACCTAGGATATACGCAAGCGAAATGCCTAGTCATTTTCAAAAAGACATGTCTGGAAAAAAAATTTTTTTTTTTCACTGAATAGAGCTAGAAAGATTAGTAATCTGGGAATCACTTTTTACACCAAGTGCCATTGACTCACCACATCCGTTGAGTCTAGTTTCTAGTTATGTCTGCATCCATCTCTTCTTACACAATTCTAGGCCTACTATTTACACCAATACTTTGGTATAAAGAAGATACCAAAGTATTTATAAAACCTCCAAACTGGTTTCTCTGTATCTATAACTGCTCTGTTCAAAACATTCCCCACAGTGCAGGGAGAATGACTTATTAAATCAATATCTATTCTAGTTATTCTCATGCATAAAATCCACCAATAACTTCCTTCTCTAAGACAAAGTACAAATCTTTAATTTAACATGTGACTTTTATGTCCTTATATGATGTCTTTATATTATCTACCCTCCATTGACCAGGCTCCTGTGGAATCACTTGTTTCCCTTCTTTTCTAATCATCAGCTATATCAACCTTCATTTATTCCTCCTCAAAAGTAACTTCTACTGAAATGCTTATTCAAATATTCTAAGTTTCACATACTCTAAGTTTTTCAAGTGATTAGGCAGAGTTCAGTGTCAAGCAACTTGAACTCCAACTCACTGGAACCTCCCTGCCTCAAAAGTTTATGAACTGCTATAAAGGGCTCAGCCCCATGAGGAAGGAAGCATAAAATGCTAGCTTCCCTTCCAGACTAAACCCCAGAAGCCTCACATTTTTTCATTTTTACACAAGAAACAAACATTTTCTTTAAACAAATACACAGTAGCTAAGAGGAAAATGACTCGAAAGTTGTTTAATTAGTTTTGCATTTAGAAATCTATTGTAACTATTTATAAGCAATTTATTAAATCAGTCGGCATCAGTCGTCTTTGCTATTCATCTATTCTTTGCTAGAATTAAAAAAAAAAAAAGCATAAAACACTTGTTGATGTCTTATTGTATCCTAGCCACTCTGCCTAATGGTTTGTACAGATTGTTGCAATTAATGTTCCTAATAGCTGAATGGGATACGTGTCATTATCCCCATACTATTACTGAGAGGTGAGTATCTTTATAAAACAGTGAATACAGAACTCAGTTCTAATCTTAGGTCTTTTTACTCCAAGAATTTTCCTCTTCCCAGTGGACTGAATTCCTTCCCTCTGTAGGAAACATTGCATTGTCATAATCCTATATTACTTACAGCTCTCTTCATAAGGTCAGTGTTCCTATAGAAGTTGCAAGCTTTCTTTATAATTCTCCTATGTCATCCACTCTCACCAAACCTAATGCGAGAGATGTCCATCTCTGGTAACCCAATGGATAGGCATTGTGTTTTCCCAGTGAATCCTGCCAAACATTTCAATAAAACACGTACTACTGTATGAGTGAACTGTTGCCAGCTGGAACATTCATTTATTGTTCTGTAGACAAACAAAAGCTCAACAAAAGCCTGCTGTTTTATTGAGTCAACTATATCTCAGCCAAGAGGGAAACTTTGTCCCAAATTTTTCCTTCTCTTTGTAATTGAAAACAATGAGGCAATTATGTCTTATTGGTTCTCTCTGTTCATCTTCTTCACACCCTTGCATATGCTTTTCTTATGTCTCTTATTCATGTTGGAGAAAATTCTGGAATCTATACAAATTTTGATATTAATTTAAAACTCAACCTAAGTATCATTTCCATTATTTACATTTGTTTATTAGCTTTATTGCATATTTTAGAATTCAAATCTCTTACTTAATATAAATATTTGAGCAAAAACTATCAGGAACTGGGTCCACAGATCAAAATAATAATAATAATAATAATTGCTTTACTGTTAACAACATGTACGTAAAGGGCTGATTTTTGTATTTATTTCCAGTAATCAACTCTGTTTGGCTATGAGAAAAAATAGTGACATGGTCACCACTTTTATGAAACTATATTCAAGGAGTTATATATAATTGAAGTACACAGGAAATACACTTAAATAGAGGTATATAGAGTGTTCTTTGTGAACATAGAGGTTTTAAATAAATTATTCAAATCAACAGATATTATAAGATCCTCAGTCAAGATACAAATTTCCAATTTGCCTCTTTATAACAAATGCAGCAAGAACAGTATTAACTGTTTTGAGGTTCATCCTCCTCTCTATTTCTAGCAATAATCCTAAAAAAGTGAAGATTTAGGAAATAACAGGGAATAGTAAAAAATTAAAGGGCCTAGAACATTTACTAACATGATAAATGACTTAATCTTAGAATTTTAACTGGGAATAAACAATTTAATATTTTAACCAAATGAGAAAAGATGACAATCAATATTACTAAATACCCACTACATCCTACAGTTTAGGTACCACCTTTTTATCTATTATCTCCTAGGCTATTTCTAGAAGATAACCCAGGAGAAAATCTAGATGATTTTGTGTTTGGTGATGATTTTTTTGATAAACACCAAAAGGATGATGTATGAAAGAAAAATTGATAAATTGGAATTAATCAAAATTATGTTCTTTTGCTATGAAAAAGAAACTGTTAAAAGATTGAGAAGACAAGCCACAGAATGAGGGAGAATATTTGAAAAAGACACATCCTATATAGTACTGTCAGCCAAAATACACAGCATACTCTTAAAACTCAACAGTAAGAAAAAAACTCATTTAAAAATGGGCTATGAAAAGACATAGAGAAACTTTAGCAATGTGTCACTAAGTGAAAGAAACCAATCTGAGAAGGCTACATGTTGTATGATTCTAATAATATGATAATGTTGGAAACACAAAGCTATGGAGATACTAAAAGAATCAGTAGATGCCTGGAGATGGGGAGGAAGGGAAAAATAGGCATATCACAGAGGATTTTTACAGCAGTGAAACTACAGTGGTTGAAACATACCATTATACACCTGTCCAAACCCACAGAATGTACAACCATGAACGAAACCTAATGTATGCTATGGACTTTGGGTAAAAATTATGTGCCAATGTAGTTCATTAATTGTGATAAATGTAGCCTCTAGTGCAAGATGTTGATAGTGGGAAAAGTTGTGTGCGGGGGATGGGGGCAGGAAGTACATGGGGACTCTCTATACAGTCTGCTCAATTTTTCTGTGGACCTAAAACTGCTCTAAAAATAAAGTTTATTAATTTATTTAAAAAAAATCCATGAATGCAATGCAGGAATTTAAAGGATGATTTTTATTGAATTCAATGAGACTGTGGATGCTCTACAATAAGCTTAAGAAGAGTTAGAAATATGCCACCCCAAAATATGCCACTCTACCATATTGGCTTTTTTGAGTTTAATACAGTTGAACAACACCAGGTACAGGGATATCACTCTGACCTTCATGTTGTTTCATGAAAGCAGGAGGGGAAATGTCTATATAAAAGAAGTTCTCTTTATACAGGAAGGAAAACAACATTCTTATCATCAAGGATGGGAAGTTGAGGCTGAGAGAATTCTGTACAGACTTTATTAAAGTAACTTTTGTCTTCCACATTCCCCACATGATTTAGTTACTTTTTCACAACTTACTACTCTTTTTCCAATTCAGTATATAATTGTTCAACTGCATCTTTAGATCTTCCTTTGCTCATGAGGGTTCTCATGTTCCATAACACTTACATTAATAACTATGTGAGGTGGGTTTTTTTCCCTGTTTATCTGTATTATGTCGATTTAATTCTCAGTCTAGGCTGAAAAAAATCTATGAGAGTATAGGTGGAATTTTACCTCCTTATCATCTTTAACCCACAGTGCAGGCCTAAAGGATAATCTCTCCCTTGAAATGTATTCAGAATTACATCACTTCTTACTACTTCTGACTTCTACTATGCTAGTCTGATGTACCATATCTCTCCCTTATATATGTCAGTAGCCTCCAAACTAGTCTCAGTACTTCAGCATTGGCTTTGCTAAAGTTCATTCTCAATGCAGCAGCCAGAGTGATCCATTAAAAAGCATAATTCAGATCAGATCATAGCATGCTTCAAATACCCCACTGGCTTTCTCTAATAAAGACAAAGAGTAAAAGATTAAGTCAACATGAAGGCCTTTGGGGCTCTAGAAAATATGATCCTCATAATTTTCAAATTTTATCTGCTAGTAATCTTCTCACTTATTTTACTTTGATGTCATATACTTTTGCTTTTTCTAAAAGCATTCAAGCATTCTTTAGCCTCAGGGACTTTGCGTTAAGACATTGTATATACTTAGTAAATAATATCAAGTGATGCATGAAGTAACCAGAATATATTAGACTCAGACAGGTTGCTAAAATAGACACTTTTATACAGACATAGAGAACAGGAGGTGATAAAAAGAGGATATGCTCCAAGCTGAGAACCAAAATAGAGACACACTTTCTAGACAATTTAAGTGAGAGTATATACTTTGCATAAACAGCTATATTTTATATATGAGTAAAGACATTATTAGTAAACTGTAGATGCTTTATACATAAAAAATGCTTAATTATTGCATACTAATTTATTGATTTGTTTTGAACTGGAATCCCTGAAAGAACACCTTCAGGAATGTTTCATCATAGTAATATCTGACCAATTATTTTTTTGAGGTAATGTTAGTGACTGGATGATTCCATCTCTTAAAAGTTGGGCTGTAATGGTAACCACTCTAGTCTGAATTAAGTTAATTCTTAGCAGATTTTTTACTTGCCTTTTTTTTAATTGCATCATCTTTGAAGATGAAATATTCTTATGAAAGAATATTGTGTAAAGACATCTCTTGGTTATATGATCCTGAAAGCAGAAATCAATCGAAGTATTAAATATAAATTCTGATTTTTCAACAAAATTGTTTTGGAAATGAACTGATTATTGTATTCTCTATCTTTCCAAAGATTAAAGTTATTATAAAAAATGGCCATATATATATATGTATATAACACATAATATATGTTAATAATATTTATATCTATTAATATGATATATAATATTATGTATATTCACACTCTTTGGGCAAGTACATTAATTAACTTGGAGGAATAGGTTGAGGTTTAAAGAGAGATGTTTTTCTTCTGTACCAGAGAATCCATTGGTAAATTTTTTACATTTTGGTAAATCTTTAATTGACCATATTCTATTAGTGAATGATATGTTTTATCATAAGTGAGATAAAAGGATTATCAACTAATTTAAATAATAAAATATTAGAATCTAAAAACTTTTCTCTTTGAAAATGACAAAAAGTTCATGGAACTGTAAAAAAATCTGTTTTTTTTTTGACAGTAGAAAATACTTCATTACTTTATTGAAAAAAAGCAATAAATATTACTGTGATAAAAATAGTTCACAAGTAGATTGTAGATTGTACATACTTTGTTACGTCATCAGGAAGTTCACCAAAGATTAATAGAAAAACAGAACAGTAACAATGAATTATATAAGTAAATTAAAAGCAGAAACCAAATGTAAAAAGGCATGCTGTCACTATCAGTTGCATGATAAATACACCACGATCTGATACATTTCTTACTGGATTTTAAATATGCCATTTAAAAAGTAAAAGGTATATTTGCTACTTATACAATCCAAACAACTATATCATCAAATTTTAAAATGTATTATTTAGGTTCATTCCTTAAACATGCTTATAAACAAATGTAAAAAGATGATTTACATAAGAAAAAATAGGCCTTTATTACTATTAAACTATTATTGTTTTCAGGATCTCCTGCCTTCATTGGCTATATGCACCAATGTGTATGCAATGAGAGTTCGGTGCTTGAGGATTGGTCCTCAAAGAGTAGTTGTATGGATGTGTTTTCAGCCTGCTTCCAAGGAGGAAAGCCAGGGAAGAAGGACTAGAGTGCTGGGGCCAGCTTACCCTAGCCCAAGTCTTTCTCTTTCCCCTGAGAGAATTTCTCCCAGCTCACAGCTAGTTTCTGGTCTGCCAATGAAGACAAGCTACCTGAGTCCAGAGACTAGGCTAGGAAAGAGTTAACAAATGCTGAGATTTTCATAGTGCTCTGATAATTCTGTCAGTCCAAATTTTATTAGAAGCTGATATTTAATACCAGATATTTTAAATCTGTTCATGCTGCAGAATAAAGCATTTCTTGCTAGAAAAAATATAGTTAAGGTTAGTCATTAAAATGCAACAATAATTGTTTGAAATTAAGTATCAAACTGATTATTATAGAGCTAAGTTGCGTTTGTAAAAGATAATGAATATTGCTTGGGTCATGATAATTTTATAAACATAATAAAATCCTTTGTCATTGTTTATCATTAAAAAATTAATGATAACTGCAATAAATGCCTAATTTACAAAAGCCCTATATTTATTCATAGGATTTATATATATAAGTATTACAGTACATTCATTTGAAAGACTAAAACTAGGTATAAGATCATGAATTGATTTGAAAGGATATTTATAACCTGGATATGCACAAAAAGTAACTATATAAATGAAGAGTCATAAGTTTCTATAAATATAGGAAACATTAAATTCAGAAGTATTTTCATGAATTTTTCACTATCTAAAAATTCTGTAATAAAATACCTTAGGGTCCATATAACAATCATTAACAAAGTAAAAATTCCATTGAATTCTAAAATGTAGTTTTTGTTGGATTCAAAATGCTACATAATCATCTGTAGAAGTAGCATGGGTTAACAATAGGAGGCTTTAGCAGGATTAAGTCCTGACTGTAGCAGAATCCAACCTCTGTGTTTCTGATATATTGCTATCTATCTGCATCTTCTTCGGCTGCATGGTGAAGTTATAGAAGTAACCTGGGTGCTTGCAAGGAGAGCCTTTGCTGACCCAGCAGCTGAGCCACTAATGCCCTTTGGTGTAAATTTTTCTCCATGAACCTTCTGTCAGTTCCCATTACCAAAAGGTTATTAAACTCTCTTTCTAAGACAGCATGAGCTTGTGTGTTCTGTGTTGGGAATTATACCAACAGTGCCCGTGTGTTGAAATTGGAGGTTTCATCTAAGGCCAGAAGTGCACCATGAATGCACTCTCCATGAGATTGTGTGCATGTTCTTTAAGACCAATTGACAGAATCCAGCAAATCACTCTATTGTTGCTCCAAATGATGCAGGAAGCACATCTTTTATTTCATTCTGACTTTTTTCTCTTTTTCTTTTCAGTTCTTTTTGATCATAATTTAACCTTCTCAGGCACATAATTACACGCTGGAAACTGTTGCTGTGAAAACTATCAGCCATTTTCAGTTGCCTTTAGAGGTTTTTCTTTGTCAAGTGATCTAGCATCCTAGCATACACAAGGCACTCCATAAAATAGCTGCAGTACTGAGGAAGGCCCAGGCTGGGGAGCCATTCATTGCCAATCCACTGCGGTTGATGTCCTGGTATATGAGTGTCATTCTGGACATGGGCAGGGTGGACAGGCTCATCAGCAACATGAACTTCTGGGAGGCCAGCTGCAGCTTCAGCCTGTGCAGGGGGTTGCTGATGCCAATTTCACACTGGATCTCACCATCAGACAGGGCCAACACGATGGCCCTGCTCTCCATGTTTGCCCCACAGGTGGACACATATCAAGCTGGCATCCCAATTCAGAGCTCCAGACAAACGGGCAACAGTTGCCCATCCCCCTGAGCAAAAGGTAAACCTGTTCTCCCGGCTTCCTCTTATAATTCATGCTTTTTTGGAAGTTTACGATATTTTTCAGCCTGTCCTCCCAATTTGCTAAGTCCAAAGGCATCTTGAGATGAGTTATCTGTCTCTGAAACACTAGCTTGTCCTAAGGACTCTTTGCCAGTTTATCCAGGTAGGCCCTTTTCTTTCTTGCCAAATGAGCTGCTATTAGAGGATTTGATGCCCCTTCTTCTTTGAGGCTTTGTGGAAGAGAGTCCTGGCTACTGTTGCTACTGTTGGGATTGCTTGGGGGACCATCCGGAGAGTCTGGGAAGGTTCTCATGTCTCTGATGTCCTCATGGCTGACTATATGCAGCACTCCTTTGTGCAGCCTGTCGAACCAGAGGGACTTTGGGGAGGAAGGATGGGAGGTTTCATGTTTTATTACTGTCTTATGATCTCATGCCTTTCCTCTGGAAGCTGGAAATAGTGTTATGATGCCCAGTCTGTACACTTCCCTAGCTGGACTCTGCAGAATCCTTCTTGGGGTGGAGTGATTTCTGCCTGGAGGGAAAGAGCCAGCAAGTGAGAAGGCAGCATAGAAGGGAATGGAGCTCATTGATCCAAAATCACCAAGATTGTTTAAATTTCCAACAACAGGTCACCTGAGCTGAGGAGACTGTCGCTGTCATCTTCACCATCACACACATCAACATCACTTCCAAATGTTTGTGCTACATTTGCTAAGACACTAGCTTACTGGGCATGTTCCCAGTCCTGTTCATTAAGAGTTTGTACTTCAGAGTTTGTATCTCACAGGGCTGTCTGGGGGCACTGCGACACTGCACTGGTGCTGTAGGAAACTCTGTGCCCCTTTGCCTTTGGAAACCTGAAATCTGGAACACCACCCAAGGGGGTTTGACCACGATGAAATGAAGCACCTCTAGTTTCATCTAGTGTAGTTCAGCCCTCAATGCTTCAATGTTTAGGACAAGCTGATTCTTAATCATGTTGTGTTTCTTCTACTTGTTTTTTTTTTTTTTTTTTTGCATTTTTAGTTTTTCATAATAAAGGAGTCTTGTCTTCTAGAGCAGCCATTCTCACCTTCAGATGGAGCTGCAGCCTCTCATTAGATTCTGAAAGAAATGTGCCAACAGTGTCTGATAAATGCTTATTATATTCTTCATTTATTTTTTTATCTCTGCCTTTCCTTGGAAAGAACAACCACCCCATGGGCTACTTTTGCCTCCACCTCTCTGCTTCCCTCAGAGTCTACTGCAATTTCTGCTCAGTCAATTTCAGAAGATCTTGTAATTGGCTGTTTTTATCTTCAGTCTATAAATGAATAGAATCTTTATCTGCAATTTCATTTTCAAGCTTATCATTGAAGTTATGCACAGGTGTGGCTCCATGCTATGCAGTGAGGTAGTGTTTTCCAAGATTAGTGATTCTCTCTTCCATGTCTTCCTTGTGGGCCATGGCTTCATGGATACCTTGCTGTAATTTTGGGTTCATTTCTTCAGATTTTATGAGGTTTTTGTGGTGTTCAAACAATGACTTCAGCACTTCAAGCACTTCACCTTCTCTGGACATGCCTGCTAATGGCTGTGCTTGTCTATTTACCACAGCCATCCCGAAGGATTGACTGCACACTCTTACAGACAAGGCATTCCAAATGCTCCCACAGCAGCCTGGTGGCATTCCTACCTGCTTTCAGTTCAGAAATTTCTTCTTCCCATTCAAGCAGCTGTTCCCTGCATGCATTGACTTCTTCAGTAAGTGCTGTGAACTCCTGTGGGGGTGCATTGTTGAACAGTTTCTATAAGGAATCTCTTTCATGACCAGATTTGTGTTAATGCCAGCATTTCTTGAGACTTGGCGTGCCGAGATGATGGTCCCTTTCTTCTAGCATGGAGACCATCAATGGTTCAAAATGCAAATCTGTGTCTGGTTGTAAGGTGGAGTCAATCCATGGCTCCCACTTCCTCCTAGGAGGCCTTGTGCCTCCCTCACAGTCAGCATCACCTTGCATATCATCTTGTTCGCTCCTCCCCAGAAGACATAAAACAGCCAACAAGTATATAAAAAGGTGCTCAAACTCATTATTCATCAGGGAATGCAAATCAAAACCACCACGAGGTATCACCTCACACCTGTTAGGATGGCTATTATCAAAAAGGTGAGATAAGTGTCAGCAAGGACTTGGAGAAAAGGGAATCCTTACACTGTTGGTGGGAATGTGTATTGAGGCAGTCATTGTAGAAAACAATATGGAGGCTCCTTAAGAAATTAAAACTAGAACTCCCTTATGATCTAGCAATTCCTTTTTTGGGTATATACCCAAAGGAAATGAAATCACCACGTCATAAAGATATCTGCACTGCCATGTTAATTACAGCATTATTTACAATAGCCATGATAGGGAAACTGAAGTGTTTGTCAACAGCTGAATTAATAAAGAAATTGTGCATCTGCTCACTCTCTCTCTCTCTCTTCCTCTCTCTCTCTCTATATATATATACACACACGCACACATAATAGAATATACAATTTTGAAGACTGGAGTGCCTCTACTCTGTAAGAGTTCAAAGGCCTTTAAAATATTGAATTTTAGCCTTTCTGAATGTTGACATTGGCAATTTTCTGTTTGAACCCATGTCCACAAACTAATTTTCTATGCCTTTAGGCCCATCATTTAACCTGACTAATCTTTGGTTTTGTCAAGTATAAAAAAGTGATAATTGTTCCTGTTCCTATGTTTTCTTAGGGTCACTATAAGAATTGGTAGCTCATTTAAATGCCCAATAAAGCATATGCAATATATGAGACATTTATTAAGCAATAGGTATTATTGTAACATGATGTTCTAATGGTCCAATTTCATGTTATCTGGATCTGAAGCTGGAATTGGGCTTGGATGCAATTGCAAGGGTGATTCAAGTAAAGGTATGGAAAAAGGACAGTAATATGAGTATCATTCTTTTGTGCTAGGTTTACTTTTCTACCTCCTTTCAAAGTGTCCCAGACATTTGTACTTCCATGGTAGCTTTTTGATCTTCTCAACATTTGTTTTTCTAGCTTCCTTGATTTTTTGGAAATTTATGTCCCTAAGAGATTTTAAATAAGAATGGTAGGATATAAGTTTATTTTTCAAATTTAAAGTCTACACAGATATTTGCAAATTGTGGTCTGAATACCTTTGGGTAAAGGCATATGTACTTCACATATTAATTTTTTGATTTAACGGTATTTTTTCTAGGTTCAACATATTGTTTGGCATTAAAACTCACCTTCATGTGAACAAATTGGGACTACTAAATGAGTTCTGGTAATAACTCACTTTTTTCCTTGACTCTCTAAATATAATATGACCTGAACGAAAGTAGTAAGCATATCTTACGCTTCTCTTTTCCCAGTCTCAATTACCATCATGTTCCCCATAGGATCTCTTTTAGTACAATGTTGTTCAGTAGATTCTGAAACCAATATTTGTAACAGTTTCACTTTTGGCTGTAAGTCTTGCCTAGATATATGTGATAGGGGCCTCTCAGCATCTTTTTTTTGTTACATCTTCCCTGAACTATGACTCCAGGAACTTTGGTTTTCAGCCTAGTTACTGCCCCATCCTGAATTCACAGGTATTTTCAATGTCTGACAGTTGATTTATTTCACTAAGAAGTAAACTAGATATAGATTTAAAATACTAAAGGAAAAAATATACTATAAAAATATACATGAGAGACTTACACATTCTTAGTCTGTTTTACATTCATTGTGAGAATTAAGAAAAGACATTTTATCTCTTTGAATCTAAATTTTTTATGTCTTAAAATTAGAAGTTATTAATAGAAGATACTTTTTCAATGATTAATTCAGTTCAGCCCATATCATGACAACAGCAGCTAATAATTACTGAGAGTTTCCTATATGCCGTGTGCCATGCCAAGTGCCTATTTTTCATCTTCTCACTTTGGCCTCATGAAAGAGAAGCACCATAAGTTTCATGATTTGCTCAAAGTCACACAGTCTGTGCCAAAGCTTGGATTTGAAACTAGGACTGTTTCACTCCAAAATCATTAATGTGCTTATGACACTGTGCCAGGCTGTGGAGTTCAGAGCCCAAAATTCAGAGGTGGGCCAAAAAATATCTCCGAGCATTCTGATAAATCAAAATAAGTGACTGAGGCAAGGGCCTCAATTATTGGAATTTTCTTAAGCCAAAGATTGAGGACATGCCTAGGAAAAACATAAACCACATACAAATCTGTGACTTACTTTCTGAAGGGAAATTTGGGAACTTCAGAATTTAAGGGGAGACTTACAGAAAAAAAAAAAAAAAAAGGAAGGGTGAGGTGAATGGTTACATTCTTGTGAAGCCCAGGCAATCTACATTTTATATAAGATAATATAAATGTTAGAAGAGAAAAAGATAGTGAAGGAAGCATCAATTATGTAGATGTCCTGTGTAGGTGGACAAATGATCTGATCTTGTTTCTGTTCTGCACCTGGGAAGACAAACCTGTAATCAACATTATTAGTGTAGAATACAATAGACTTTAGTTTTATGAGCTAGACTTAGTCTGCAAACCCAAAGTTACAATTTGATTTCCCTGGCTTATGGCAGGCCAGCAAGGAATTTCCTTACCAGTCCTTCACAGGTACCTGAGGCCTTTTACCTTTCCTTCTGGCTTATGCTTAATGTTAGTAAAAACTATTCATTTGGAAGGGAGGGTTTGTATGATTCAGCCTTGAGGCTTCACCTTCTCTTTTGCATAAGGAGTTGGGGCGATGTGTTGCAGTGATTTTTATTTTCTTCTATAGTTTAAAACTCAGTATTGAGTGAAGTCCCTTCTGCCTATAAAGTTCATCATCAGGAGAGCTTTCTGTCTCAATCAAGAAGTAATATGTAAAAATCAGAAGGAAAGTAGAGGTAATTTAAAAAATTGCAAGTTAGGAGAAAAAGTAAGCATTAGGGGTTCTTTTGAAAAAGAAAAATTAATTACAAACAGAACAATTTACAGAAACTTCGTAATAATGGGCTAATGCATTCAGTGTTTTCTATCACATAATTATAACTACATACCAGTTACTTCCTCTGATTTTTTTCATAAACGGGCTTAAACTATCACTCTGCTACCCATATTTTTTTCCTTCATATAAAAATTGATAAATAAAAGTAAGATGTTACCATTGAGAAGCCAAATTTACTCAGGCTTAAATAGTTTTACTTCTCAAAGATTGTTCAAAATATTTATTCAGAAGATGATCCAGAAAAAAATTGATTCTTTGGGGAAATACATAGTCACAAAGGTCTGTAATGCATGAAATTCACAAGTCTAAAGCTATCCAAATCTTATGAGTTCACTTAGTACTGTGAGCTCATATTAATTCAGGACCCCAAAAGTTAAATACTCTTTAAAAACCCCAAATCCCAATATATAACTACATACAATTCTCCCACCAAATCAATATTAAAATTCAAAATAGTTCAGGGAATCTTTTCCCAATTTCTTCAATAAAGTTGCTGTTTTCTAGACTTCTGTACTCTAGCCAATACTTCTGCTATACAAACTTAAGCTATGAGTACAGAAAAAAAGTGTGAATGTATGAGCATTTCCAAAATAAAAATGCAAAAAAGTTATGATTCATTAAAGCACTATTTTTAATAACAAAGCAACTAGCACGAAAACAACTACCACATCAATAAAAACAAACAAAAGATATCAGTCTGTAAGCACTGAAAATATACAGCAATATAGGAATATTAAATATTAATAATTAGGATGTAAAACATAATGGGATATTATGCAGTCTCTAAAAATAGTTTAAAATATAGTTTCAAATTTGTTTAAGTTGTTACCATCCAATAGATCTTTCTGCAATGATGAAATGTTCTATATCTGCACTGTCCATTGCAGTATCCAACAGTCACATGTAATTATTGAGCCTTTGAAATGTGACTAGTGTGACTATTTAATTTTATATAACTTTAATTAATTTAAATTTGAATTTAAGTTATGTATATATTTAATTTTCAAAATTTATATGAAAACATAGATGTAGCATATTTGTACTTAGAAAAGAAAAATGGAGAAAACATTGGCAGTAATGAGGAAAAATTAAATCTGTACATCTTCAGTAAAATGGATTATATATATTAGTTCATACATAAACATAAAAGATATTTGGGTTCTGTTCTCTTTTAATCAAACCACTTGTTTTTATTTAAAAGTTTGAGAATGTAGGCCCGGCGCGGTGGCTCACGCCTGTAATCCTAGCTCTTGGGAGGCCGAGGCGGGCGGATTGCTCAAGGTCAGGAGTTCAAAACCAGCCTGAGCAAGAGCGAGACCCCGTCTCTACTATAAATAGAAAGAAATTAATTGGCCAACTGATATATATATAAAAAAAATTAGCCGGGCATGGTGGCGCATGCCTGTAGTCCCAGCTACTCGGGAGGCTGAGGCAGAAGGATCGCTCGAGCCCAGGAGTTTGAGGTTGCTGTGAGCTAGGCTGACGCCATGGCACTCACTCTAGCCTGGACAACAAACCGAGACTCTGTCTCAAAAAAAAAAAAAAAAAAAAAAAAAAAAAAAAGTTTGAGAATGTAAAAGAAAGCTATTTTATCAATCATTATTTCAGGAATGAAAAATTATTATTTGGAAACTATATCTAAATAAAAATATGTAGATCATAATATTCAAATTATCATTTAAAAATATTTTAAAAGTGTAGTTCCTGTTCATAACAAGATTATATTCATGCTCTTTTTTGTTTATTTTAAATGATAACAAAATTAATTCTTAGATTAATGTTCATGTATACCTCATCTGTTCCATTAGTTATAATATTATAATGTGTCAATCACATCTTCTAGTGAAAATGACCATGTATAATGTAATGTTTTCAGAAACGTTTGGAACATGTTACTGGACTTTCTAACAGATCATATGACAAGGCATCAAAATTTATTTGTGAAAACCAAATCCATTTTTATTCCCCTTACAATGAATTTATTTATTCTGTTATATTGTTCTTCCAAATGTTTCTAATTCCCAATCCTTGCTGAAAGTTTATTTCTTTTGAGAATAAACATCTCCTAGCACTAACAATGAACCAATTCAATGAAATGTCATAAAACAAATATTCAATTATGAAACAGAATGGTGGCTTCTCCTATAGTAAAATCTTTCTAGTTATTATATAATGTGAGACTTGCTATTTGTGATGATCTATGAATAATTTATAGCTTGCTCTTTGATTTGACAACAAAATTTTTTTGTCACTTGTTTAAGACTCCCCAGTGATTGTAATGTTTTCCATCTCTGATGCAACATTGGGCATATGCTTTCAGTAATGCTCATTTTTGTGGACTTATGAACAAACTTTGATAACCAGGTGGGCTATAAAGAATTGTTGTGAGTTATTTTTGACATTGTTTATTGAAAGGCAACACTTTAGGCCCAAATCATTATTTGCTTTCCTGAAGCAACATATCTGTGAACCAGGCTATTTCAGGAGTGGTTGAATATATAATAATCCACATAATTCCCATCTCCCTTTGTACATATTCATGGCCATATAAATGAAAGATTAATATCCTTTAGAGAGAGCAAAGTATCCTCAGAATTTCCCAGCACTTGTATTATTAAAATGTATATATATATATATATATATATATATATATGAAACTCTGTACTTTCATCAACTTTGTGTATTAAATCAGGTAATTAATGTTCACTAGCTAAAAGTACCACATTTAAAAACTTAGGCAAAAAAAAAAATCATTGCAAGTTATATGAAGAAAAATAGTTTAAGTTTTACCTGGTGCATTTCCACATACTTGTTTTTGTGCATTTGGACTTCCTAAGGCCCAAGAAGCAAAATCTAGCCATTCATCTTCAGTATCCTCAGGACAAAGTAGTGAAGAAAAATCCAAAAAGCTGTTGAGGTTCAAAATGGCAGTTGTTTTTGGAATACGACAACAGTTTTGAGGGGAAAAATACATTTCAAAGTCTTAACATTATGAGCTAAACTATCATCTTAATAATTAGGTAGAGAAGAATATCCGATCTGATTCTTTTGACCTTCCTCCTCCTCAAGCACAAAAAACTGAAATTAAATTAAAAAATCCTACAAGCCAAGAGAAAGTGAAAAAATAAAAAGAATACAAAAAGAAGCAAAGTGATAAGGTAGGAGCATGGATATCTCACAAAAGGAAATCTTTTTTTTTTAATTTTTAATGTTTTCATATTATGGGGGTACAAATATTGTTGGGGTTACATATATTGCCCCTGCCATTCCTCCCAACACCCTCCCCCCCTTACCAAAACATCAAGCATGACCTACTCTCAGGTGATGCCCATCGCACCTATTTTGTAAGTGTAAATTCTTCCTCTCCTCCCTCCTCCCATTTGCCCACCACCCGATAAAAGTTTGTTTGTTTTTTCCGTTTTTTTGACCTTTGGGTTACATTGTATATCTTAGCCTTTCCCTTGGAAGGTTTAGATGTATTCCCTCTCCCCCCCACTAGGCTCACCACAACCCTAAGATGTGTATCTCCCCCTTCCCCAAACCCTAGTGGGCACTATCCCCATTTGAACTGAAGGAAATCTTGAGCCTGCCCACCTCTCAGATTGTATTCTTATCCTGGTTAGGGAATACAAAACAACTTTCAGACAGGTTAGAGAATCTGACGTATGAATAGAAACTTGTCTTGCTTCTCAAGCAGCTGCATGGGCATTCACTGGGGAGATATTTAGAAGTGAACTGTATCTAAGATGAGATTAACTGAGGCGGTCAACAAGGCTTCTCCTGTTTCCAGAATGGCATGAGGGAGCAGCTGAATTTTCTTATGACCCCAAGATTTTTGCATATGTTAGAAGAGACAAAAGAGCAAACTTGAACATGTTGTAGAGGTGTGACAAGAGGAAGCTGCGACGATCAGGACTCAGATATTTTGGAGGCTATAGGTGAGAAGTTGGCAATGGTCATAATAAGACTGGAGGATGTACACATGTCAGCAGATGATATCATTGATAGGCACTAACAGATGTGACAGTGCAGCTAAATCTATGGCAATATAGATGCCACCCAAGGAACAATGAGGAGGAAAGAAAAAAACTCTTTAGCACTTAAACTTAACCTAAAATACTTTACTTGGAATTGATCTAGCTTATACCAGGCAGGAGAGGTATAAAATATTAAGTTCAAGGCAGAAAAGTTTGAAGTTACTTTTTTTTGCATGCTTGCATTTTGTAAATAAATAACTTTTTAACTTAACTCTTACTGGAAGGGACCATAGAAATCATATAAAACAACCTTGATACCTAACCAATTATCAAGAGGCCAGTAGAACTTAAGTGACTCAGAAATGTAGGGACCCAAGTAATGAGCGTCAGACTCAGGACCAGATACCTTTCTCCTGCTTTCCAGCATTTATCATTGCCCCTTCATCACTATTAAAGCATCATTTATGAATTTACTGTGTGCTTAACAGGTGAACACCAATGATGTGTCATTCTTGCCTTCAAAGGATATTCAAAAATTGCTATGAGTGAGGAGCAATTTTTGCCTCTGGGTTTACTGGAGGCAAGTAAAGGCCATTTTTATTATTAACACAACTCATAGCAAATTATTCCTTTAGAAACCACCTTTGAAGATTTTATTGCCAAGCTGTGTATTATGTATTAAAATTAGTTCAGAAAATCACTGCCTTCAACTCAAATTTATGACTTTTTTGACTTTAAAGTTTATCTTGCGTAGTATGACATTTTTATGAAAGAAATATACTGCAATTAGAAAGAAATTGTAGAATATATTTTTTTTCCTTTTTTTCAATATAAATGCTTTATAAAGCATCTACTTCAAAGCTTAACTTTCAAACCAATTGCTTCAGGCAAGAGGGAATAAAAGCCATTTTTTTTCTTATGACTTTTGTTACAATTTTGTCTTCTTTGTTATAAAAGCATAGACATGGACATGTGTAAAATATCTTTTGAGTTCTGCTTTTTTCTTTGAAGTTTATGTCATTCTAATTTTGATAATATTCCTGAAGTTTTCCCTTTACAAAGCTCTATATATTTGTAGATTCAGAGGCTACTTTAAGCCATTCTTTTCCAAAATATTGTATATTACAGAAAAAAATTCTAAAACTAGATAAAAAACACAGTGAAATAGTTATAAAAAGTATATAATTAAAATGTTTTAAATATAAATATCCTGGTAGGTTAAAAGAACCAAGATACAAACACTTAGAAAACATAAAACAAGACAAAGCTGATATGAATCAATAGAGTGGATGTATTAATATTTGAGATCACCTCTCTATGTAATGCTTGGGCCTTGATGGCAACTGATACAGCAAAATACAAATCAATATTTTACAAAAAGTAGAATCAAAGGATATCAGGGCTTCCAGTAGTGTTTATAGGTATCATTTTCGTAGCTTTTAATCAAAAATCAAAGTGAGTTCAAAGCATGTTTAGAAATTATTTAAATTGATAGTCTAGTAATGTCTTTATGAGTAAGGTTGGTGCTAATGCAGCTGTCTGAAAGAAAAGGATGTGAGGGTTACATTTTTGTGTTTCTGTGGCAACTATCTGGATATTTAATTAATATGGATTTTAATTCACATTCAAAGCATGCTACTGAAGATTGTTTTCCAACATTAAATAGACACCTGTAGTTGACATGATTGTGGAATAATTTAAAAGTTAGTTTTGTGAATTGTTTTAAAATAAATTATGATTTTGAAATAAATTATGTTTTTAAAATAAATTTGTTTTTAAACCAAAACAAAACAGTGAAAAACAAAAGTGCTGCAGAAAAAAACTCCAGGACAAGATGACTTTCTTGGTGAATACTGTCAAACATTTTAGGAAGAAATAATACATTAAAAACAGAGCATAGAGAAAAATGAAACATATCCTATCTCATTTTATGAGGAAAACATTACCTTAATATTATAACCCAATAAAAACACTACAAAACAAGAAAATTATATGCCAGTATCCTCCTCAATGTCACTGTCTTGTCCAAGGCTGGACTTTTGTTTCCCCAGTTCTTGGGCTCCTGGCTTGGAGGAATCGCAACTCTTGGCCCACACACATGACAGAGAGATGACAGACAGTCAGGGAGTATGTGTGAAGAATACATTGTAAGAAAAGTTTAAGGGTGCAAAGTGAAAGTATATTTCCTAAGAGGAAATGGGTTTATCTCCCTGAGTAGAGAAGACACTGTCTTCTTCTGTATTTTTTCCTTTTATATGCTAGTAGTGTATGTTGACGTAAAGGTCAGTTGTAATTATTTATGACTATATGTCACCGGTTTTGGGGTCTGGATTTTTCCAAGTATGGATATAACTTAAAGGTTATGTTCCAGACATTCTTTTTTCCTATATATGTGATGGGGAAAGTCACCATTTATGGTGTTTTTCTGTTTTCTGATTAGTGGTCACTGTTTCATGGTCTAATTATCCCATTCTTTAAATCTGAAATAACTGTTTTCCCTGTTTATTTTTTTGTAACTATTTTTTCCTTCTCATTGTTTTTCTTTAACTGTTTCCCCCTTCTTATTTTTCTGTTCCTCTCATTTCCATTATCTCTTGTTTTTCTGTACCTAACACTGAACATAGATGCAAATAAACATCTAAATTAAGCAAGAGCAAATCAAATAGAGTATATATATATATACATATATATATATATATATATATATTAGTCCAACCTTATTTTGGAATTTATTTTAGCAGTATAAGGTTGGATTAACATTTGTAAATTATTTAACATAATTAACCTCATTAATTGAATAAAGGAAAGAAACTATAGTATTATCTTAGTAGATAAAGTTAATAAAATCTACCATCTTTCATGATAAAAAGTCTCCACAAACTAGCAATTAAAGTGAAGTTCTTTAATCTGAAAAAGTATACTTACTCTTTTTATTTTTTCACTTTCTCCTGGCTTGCAGGATTTTTTTATTTAATTTCAGTTTTTTGTGCTTGAGGAGGAGGAAGGTCAAAAAAATCAGATCAGATATTCTTCTCTACCTAATTATTAAGATGATAGTTTAGCCCATAATGTTGAGACTTTGAAATGTATTTTTTTTTCTTCAAAACTGTTGTCATATTCTAAAAACGACTGCCATTTTTAACCTCAACAGCTTTTTGGATTTTTCTTCACTACTTTGTCCTGAGGATACTGAAGATGAATGGCTAGATTTTGCTTCTTGGGCCTTAGGAAGTCCTAATACACAAAAACAAGTATGTGGAAATGCACCAGCTAATACTTAAACTGTTTTTCTTCACATAACTTGCAATGATTTTTTTTTTGCCTAAGTTTTTTTTAAATATGGTACTTTTAGCTAGTGAACATTAATTACCTGATTTAATACACAAAGTTGATGAAAGTACAGAGTTTAGTATATATATATGTATATACACACACACACACATTTTATGAGAAATTATGAGGATACTTTGCTGTCTTTAAAGGATATTAATCTTTCATTTATATGGTCATGAAAATGTACAAAGGGAGATGGAAATTGCGTGGATTATTATATATTCAACTACTCCTGAAATTGCGTGGTTCACAGATATGTTGCTTCAAGAAAGCATAACAATGATATGGCCAAATATGGGAGAGAACTTACACAAACACTTAAAAATTGTCATTATTGTTTATCTCCAGATCTTTTAATTTCTTGGTACAATGACGTATACATGCTCCATATCCTTATTGGATAAATTCCAAATAACTTACTTTATATTATTTAATTAAAGTTGTAAAAAATAACATACTTTTGACTATGTTTATTTGGGGAGAATCCAATGGGGGCAAGATACAGGACAGTTGTAAACTGAGTATTTAAATGAGATGATATCTTTATGAAATATATTGATCCTGACCTTATTTAAAATCTTAAACAGTGTTTTAAGATGCCCAGTACCTTAAACTCTTTTATAGCACTTTATAATTACAGATACCAAGCAGTGGGAAAGTAATAGAAAAGGATAGCATATAGTATACTTGTTGAGAGTATGCAGTTTAGAATTCGTTTCAGGGATTTATGTCCCAGATCCATCAATTACTGTTCAATTGGATGGACTAATGGCCATCAAAAATAAAAAATAATTGGGGAGAGCAGCAAACTTATTCCTTCTTATTCCATCCAGTTGAAATGCAGTCATTATTTTCTAAATGTCAGTGCTGGTTATTTCTCTGTAAATAATGGTTTCTACTTTTCTGAAGAATTTAAAAATTGACTCTATGTTATTCTTACTGCTAAGAAAGCATACACTACTTAGCATTTGCCAATCAGCAAAGTTTTGTACAGAAAATAATATAACATATTTGTAGAGTCATCAGTTTAGCATACGTAGGGCATATCTTATGTAATTGGAAGTCAAACATGTTTGTACATGGATTGCATAGGCCAACTGGCAGATACAGTGTGCTTCACACAAATAGCAACCCCCAAAACTTCCAACTGCCCCAGAATCTTCTGCAATGAATGTCACATATGCCACATAGCCCACTTCCTATATACATATCTGCCACCAAACTTGATCATAATAAATCAGCAGTTTTCATAGGCTCGAATGGTAACCAAATCAATAAAAAGTAAATTGAATTTATATAGAAAATAAATTATATGGGATTTCATTATTCTACTCCTCCACACTAATCCACAGTTTTTGTCCCTTAAAAGGATTGCAAAAGTCTTTTCTCATGGTTGTAAGAAGAATGTAGTATGAAATGCTCACTCACCTGTTCCCTCCAACTATTTATTTATTTTTATTTTAGGGTATTATGAAGATACAAACATTTTGGTTACATTTTATGTCTTTGCCTCTCCCTAGCGAGGATTAGAGGCATGCCTTTCCCCTCTATGATGCTCACCGTGTCTTTTAATTGTGAGTTTACCCCCCTAAAATCCCTAATCTCTGGAGACTATTTTTACCATGTGAGCACCATAGTGTTAATCGGTCAGTACCAATTTGATGGCGAGTACAAGTGGAGCCTATTCTTCCGATTTTGTGTCACCTCACTTTGGATAATGGGCTCAAGCTCAATCTAGGAAAAAAGAAGAGATGTTAGACCACTATTGTTTCTTTAAATTAACTAATATTCCATTGTATACATATACCAATTTTTAATAATCCACTCATGAATTGATGAAAACAACAGTAATAAAATTGATACTCATAGATTTTCTCTAATCCATTCCCAACACAGTTACCTTATAGGTCTCTTGCTATTGACAGATTTGATATTTGTTATTATTGGTCCTTTTTAAAAATTACTCTGTGGGTATTAACCATAACAAAATACAGTGACCGATGACTGGCATTGAAATATATATTTTTTACCCTCAACTTTTTTCAAAAGAGGCATTTATTGGACAGATATGTTCAAAATAAAGGGTAGATTCACAAGCTTTATTTTGTTAGGTCTTATAATTTACTTATAAATGTGGAAAAACATTTGCATCATCACCAAATTATGGCTGTATTAGTGTCTTGAAGCTGTTAGATCTCCTGGTTGGCTTATTCCAGATGCTATACTCCTTCCACTCTTGCCCACTCAGTCAGCATTGAGGGAGTTTTTAAGGACATTTAAATATATATTTCTGATAGAATTATGCATAGATACTCCAGAATATCTTCTATGATTATAGAAAATTTCAGAGTGTGATTTCTAGATGCATTCCTATTTACCAACCTTAAATCCAAAATGGTTTCAGGCTGTAGCATCATCTCAGAAGAGCAACTGTAAATCTTGCCTAGTATAGCAACAAAACTTCCTTTTGAGTCTCTCAGGGTTCTATTAGACAGGCTGGGACAAATGAGCCAATGCATCAGAACAAAACTATCACAACCTCTCCAGTCTTGAGTACTGCATCCAAAGTATTTAGGTGAATTTGGACTGTTTCAAGCTTTTTCTGCTATGATAACAAGATCATTAAAGATTTAAGAGCCTCAGAGCAGCTTGCAAACTTAATTCTTATAAAATAGCAAGTGTCATCGTTAACAATAACAAGCAGTACTGGGATCTATTATTACAGTCAGGCTTTTGAAGTTTTGTTATCATCACGGATACTGATCAGAGAGACACAATGGGTAGCTGTTTCCTTCAAATTAGTATCATCTGGGGTTCAATAATTCTGTCAAAATACGAGATCATGCTCTTTAATAATGGTAAGTACACACACATGAGGTTTTCAAAAAGAGTGCTTTTAGGTTAGAGGGACACCACATTTTTGACTTGGATAATGAGCCAGCATGTAAAATAAGATGACTGAACTAGTTTCTTCAGAATAAATGATAACTGGTTACCAATTATTAATAATTGGGGGCAATGTAATGACATACATTATATTTTCTCACTTTCCTCAGAATCTCTTAGCTATTATATTAATAAAATCTAGATCTGGAAACATGAATTAGGTTTCAAACAGTACTTATAGAAAGAAAATCTTTCAAAAGTTGGTCTTATTATAAAAGTGCAAATTTGAAGACACCATTGACTTAGTTCTTAGTAATATAAGAAAAAACCCAAAGCATAAAACTTTATTGGGCAGTGTGAACAAACCATTTTTTTTACCATGTACGCTTCACATTTATTCTTATTCTCCAGTTCTTTGGGGTTTTTCGAGCTGGAGGCCAGAATATCTTTGACAGAGAATATTATGTGTAAGATAAAGGTAAAGGATGTCTCAAAACAAATACAACCAAAATTTACATAATCAAAGTTATTTGACATCTGGTTTAGCCATAGGATGTAGTCCTTTTTAAAGTACTCAGAAAAGCAGTAAATTATTGTGAAAAAGAGGAGGTTATTGGATCAGACGTATATAAGTGTAAAGAAGAATTCTCCAAATGTATATTTCTTATCTTCTCTGATTCTCAGTTTCTCACATTAAACAAGTACAATAATTTCAATCTTGCACTATGTTTGAAGGATTATAATTAATAGTAGTATCATATATGACACATATCAGTGACTGCACAAATGTAGCTGTTTGGTACTATTTCTACTATCAAAAATTATTCTACAATTGTGCATCTAGCATAAAAGATTGGAAAATATTATAAATATGGAGCCTTGAGACCTCAGCTCAATAAGAATTTGTGTGACCCTTTCTCTAGATTTTAAGTTGTTAATTTGCATAATGAATAAGTAGAGGCAATATCCCTAGATTTGGACTAATTACCCCCAAACTATAACTCTATGATTAAATATATGCACTATTCATCTAAAAAATCAAATAATAGTATTCTAGGCCATTTGAATCTATATCAAAGCATAGAAACATAGGCATTTGAAACATAAGAAACAATAGAAACAATAGGAATGGAGAGACAATAAAATAATAGATAAATGAAGAAAAATAGAAATAAGTGTATAATTTGTATATATGGTACAAGAGCAATAATTGCATTAAAATTAAAATGGAACAAAGAACTTAGACAATTTACATACCACATAACTCTTAAGATAAAAATATACTAATGGAGAGTTTAACACTATTTGATATACATTGGTAGAAATTATGTTTATTATTTTCCTCTGTAGAGCAGGGGATAGAATGAATAATTATACAGGAATGTGGAAGAAATGAGGTAGCAAAAATCATTTTGCCCCCATGATACAATATTTAAGAAGAATTAGCCTTTATCAACCATGTTGGACAATTTGAGGTAATGTAAAAAGCCTAATGTTTTATGGAATAGAATGGAAAAGCAGAAAACCACAAAAAGACTAAAAGAGAGTGTCCTTACTCCAAGTTCAGAGTGTAGTGCAGTGCTCATATACCAATATGGGTGATAAGGAAAATATGGGGAATGAAAAAAGGTAGAAGCAGAACAAAAACAAACTTTTCCTTATTCATATCATAAAAATTTAAATTAAAAAAGTACATTATAATTTATACATAGGTAATAGATTATATTTAGAGTTAGCATGATGTGACTTTAATTTTCCAAAAGTAAATTTAGCAATTCCATGGTTTCTTTATAGGTTTATAAGGCTGATGTTCCCCATGTTCAAATGTCTATTATGATTTTATCCTTTGTATCACCACAGTTTTCATCATGGTAAACACTTTAGAATCACAATAACTTTTCCATGCCATTTATTTTGATGAAGCATCGTATTTTTAGAGCTGGCCAATACTTTTACTTGTTCAGTAAGTTTTACCTATAAATATCGGAAAGGTATTTAGAAAAAAATATGCTCTTTTGAAATTCATATAGAAAAGTATTTCTTTTAGTAAATTGTGGGCTCATTCTCCTGTTAAGGGACTATCAATGAAAATATTCTTTTCAGAATGAAAGAAGCTAATGCTACAGATGGACAAAAAGTGAAAAATTTTCTGTACAATATAGCAAAAAATATATTTCTAATAAAGGATAAATGTTAGTAATATATAATATTTAATGCCCTATTAGGAGATATTTAATTCTTTCTAGTTGTGTCCACTTTTTGTATATGATACTAAGTTTTTCTAACTTAATACATACTTTATTTGTAAATAAATTCCCATTCAACAGCCATAGAATAAATCTTTCTATAACTTTTCATCTTCATTACTGCTCAGAATATCATTGCTATTGAAAGCACAATTTCACTCTGAGGCAAAAGAGCAATTCAACACCTTTATTACATCTCTAGCTCTTCTGTGTTCTCACTCTCTTTTGGATGTCAGATCTAAGAATATTTTATACTCTCTGGCTACCTGTAGTCTTGTACTAGTATCCTAAGTGTGGCTGTCCATGTAGACTATGTTCTTTACTAATGATCAGTGTTTGTAGGTGCTAAAGGCCCCACTGCAAAACTAAGGTACTCTTTGGGAAACAATATTATAACCCAATCATGGAGTTCTACAATATGCATTAGCATATTTAAGACTGAGAAATCCTAGAACCAAGAAACCTAATTAACATTTTAAAAGCAGAGTTTTGCAATCATAATTGATCCTTTTAATTCATAACATTTTAAATTTATAATTCATTTCCTACGTAACTAGCATTGTCTAAAACACAGTTTTTGAATATTGGTTCACCCTTGAATTTAAATTCCCATTATCAAAAATAGACTATTTTTCTCAGTTCTGAGACAACTGATAGAAAATTTGATAAGGTAATTCACACCAAATTGTGGAAGACAAGTCATAACTTAAAATGATTCTCTTTCAAAGGGTTTGAAATTTACCAAAGCTTTCTAAAAAGTCAATGTTTTATATAGGTGTAGACACACTACAACTCATAGGATAAATTTGGTCAATTGCCCATATTTGTAAATAAAATGTATTGGAACATAGCCACACCCATTCATATTTATTAATATATATTCTCTATGGCTTCTTTAGTGTTAGAAAGATTGAGTTTAGTAGTTGAAATCAAGACCTTGTGGCCCACAATATCAAAAATATTTACTAACTTGCCCTTTACAGAAAAAACTGTGCCAACTCCTGTCTTATGCTACAGGTTGAAATTATTATGGTAGTATGTGGCGCTCTGGAGCAAGACCACAGAAGAGATTTTTTTCCCCCTTACTACAGATTATCTTTCAATAACACCCACACCCAGGGGCAAAGGAAAATATTGTTCCTTTAGTCCAAGAGCCATTCTATAATTTGCAGGGCAAATGTGAGATAGAATGTACTTTTGAGTAACTGGGATTCAATTCAAAGTCCAAAATAAGCTACATTTTCAAACATGAAAATGTATAACCCATTTGTGTTGACTTTATTTCTGGGATCACATGACCAACACATCTGTGTGTATCTCAATTTCAATTTATTTGCTAAAGCTATAATACATAACAAGACTTCTGACAACTTGGACGAAATTGATAAATCTGTGAACAGAAGAAAATGTTGTCATGCTAAAGGGATCAGAGTTTGAGCCTCCCCTTTTTCTTTATCAGGGCACATTGCAACATACTGTATTTAGTTAGCCCCAAATAAGCCTGCTCATCTGTGTGCCATTCTTCAGAAGGAGAATTGGAACAACCAACATGGATAGATTAGTGCAGACACATCACTACTCACGATTCTCACATATGATGAGAGCACATTTATACAGAGACAGCTAAATTATTAATGCTCAATTTCACACATTTCAAAACAGTCCTTTAAAAATAATTGCTGTCATTATTGTAGAAGTCTTTCAGAGAAATGACAAGGTTGTTGATTTGTATTCTCATTTTTAAAATTTCATCACCTATTTTCCTAAAGTAAAAAGATTACATTGGCTTACGTCTCCAAAGAGATAAATTACATTTACATTATGTATTACTTGAATATTTGTTACTCAATTATTTGAGAAAGAAAGAACAAATAAGTCTATGTTTATAAAGTTAGCAATTAATTACTCTCTGTCGCATTTGGATTTTGTGTTAGCAAAGGTGAATATTAGTTATATAAGAAGTCCCTGTATACTGTAGAGAATAATATGATACATATTTTTAAGGTATTTTTATGAGTACTTATGATAAAAAGTGAAGGGTGGTTTTTCCATATAATTTTGAAGTTACAAGTATCTATATTTACATAGAAAAATATTTTCAAAACTAAATTTTAGCTGAGCATTTAGTTTTTCAAATTTATTACAAATTACTACAGATTTTTCATAGCACCAAAAGAATGGCAATCAATTGCATTGTTTATATGTATTTTTAAAAAATTTTGTGCACATTATAAGATTCTACAAATCTATTATAAACTAAGATACCAGGAATATTAATTTTTTCATTGAGTTTTTCTTTCAATAAATATACTAGTAGAATTACCAGATAAAGCACAAGGGATTCAATTAAATTTGAATTGCAGATAAACAACATTCAATATAAATATGCCCTAAATACTACACGTGACACACACTAAAAATAAAAAAGAAAAACAAAAAAGAAAAAAATTATTCATCTAAAATTCAACCTTATTTTGGTTTAAAATAAATTTATTAGCCGAAGATCCTACAGGTTACAAATTCAAAAGTTAAAATCAAAGTGTCTGTAAAGCTACTTTCTGGAGTCTCTAGGAAAGAATCTGTTTTTTTCTTGCCTTTTTCACCTTCTGGAAGGTATCCACATTCTTTGGCTCATGGCTTCCTTCTTCTGTCTTAAAGTCAGCCAAATTGTATCTCTTCAATCTCTTGTATTTATCTCTTCTTCTGACCACAGCCATGTAAAGATCTCTTCTTTAAGGACCCAGTGAAATTCATCTGGGTCCACCCACATAATCCAGGATAATTTCCCTGTCCAAGGTCCTTAATTTTATCACATAAGCAAAGTCCCTTTTGTGATATGAGGTGCCATATTCACAGATTACTAGGATTCAGACTTGTACAATCCTTGGGAGACCATTATTCTGCCTCTTACAACACTTTACAACAGATCTGGGCTAAACCTAGTGCTAGAAATCACTGCTCTAGTCTAGTTTTTCTTAACCATGGCTGCACACCGGAATCACCCAGGAAGCACCAAACAAGCACCATCCTGGACCAACTCGATCAGTATCATAGGGAACAAGGCCCAGTATTAGCAGTTTTTAAAGGCTTCCATGTTGGCCTTGATGGTCAAATGACCTCAATGTGAATGAAAACAACTAGTGTAGGGCAAAAGGTGGCAACCTATGGTTTGCAGACCAATTTAGCTAGTTTATGGTTTGTTTGCTTAATTTTTATTATAAATTTTTATTAAGATATAATTTGATACCATGAAATTAACTTCAAAGTGTTCAATTTAGTGCTTCTTTAATAACAGTTGCAAAATTATGCAGCCATTTCCACTAATTCCAGAACATTTTATCACTCACAAAAGAAATCCTGTACCAGTTAGCAGTCACTAAATTCCCAACAGCCCCTGGTAACTACTAATTTACTCTCTGTCTTTACAGATTTATTGATTATGAACATTTCTTGTAAATAGGATCATGCAGTATGTGGCGTTTTGTGTGGCTTCTTTCACTTGGCATAATGTTTTTACATTTCATCTACTTTGTATTATGAATCAGAACTTTGTTCCTTTTTGTGGCTGAATGAAATTTAAATTTAACTGGATTCCTTGCATTTTTATTTACTAAATCTGGTAACTTTACACACTATTGTAATTGTAGCATGAAAATAGCCAGGCCTGTGTTTTGTTACAGCAAAAATTTTCTAATATTTCATTTATTTTCATATATAAATCTATAAATGATACATATATATTCCCTTTACTTAATTTGATTTTTATTAAATTTCAGATTTAGAGAAAAGTTGTAAGAATTTATAGTTACAGAATACTCTTTAATAGGCCCCAGATCTTAACATTTTTCTGCACTGGAGCTTGAGAAACTTTGAGTACGTTTTAGATGTATGTCTCTGACTCTTCACTTTAGTGTGTATTTCCTAATCAAACAGCATTATCTCACATAATCAAAATAAAAGTATGAAAATCATAAAATTAACATTAATAAAATACTATTTCTTAATTTCCAGGTCTTATTGAAATTTTCTCACCTGTCCCAATAATGTCCTTTTTGGCAAAGTAAAATCTTAAACATGCATTATATTCAGATGCCATATCTCTTTATTCTCTTTTTATCTAGAACAATTTCTTAATTCCTTTTTATTAAGGAATTCCTTTACCAAGGAATTTATAGTTTCAAAGAGTCCAAGATAGTTATTTTGTGGAAATAGCAGATTTCTACAAAATCTGCAATTTTATAGTAGCAGATTTGGCCTGCTTCAAATCTGGGACAATTTGAATATCAAAATAATGATAGTAAATGACTCAAACCAGTGGAGTGAAATAAGACGTAGATGATAAATAAATAAGTATCCTGATTTTAAACTCTAATCCTTCACAATGAAGAAATTGCTGAAAATTCCAAACAAGGTATGAGAAAGAGAATTTTCCAGTTCATCTTAAGTGATGTCTCTTGTGTGCTTGTGTAAGGTATTCTGATTGCTTTTGTGTCTCACCTTTTCTCTGGCTCACCACAGTGTCAACAGTAGAAAGAAATTTTTTTATGAAATGACCTTATGAATTAGAGTTTCTATTTGCTGCTTAAAACTCAGACATTAAATACATACTCCTGAACCACTATGTTACTTCAGGGTTCTAATCCCCCAATAGGTCTCTGAAATGTTCGTCACCAAGTGTATGTCTGAGAGAATGATTTCTTGCTCTGTATTAACAAGCTTTCTTCTAACTGCTGTCTCCACCTTAGATACTACTATCTCTGAGGGTCAGCCTGACCTTCTCTGACATGCTATAAAAGTGAAGAGAAAAAAAAAGGTTTGAAAAGAAGGGAATAGTAATTGATAAATTGTGTCAGAGGGTAAAGAATTCTGCCATGGACAGAATGTATATGGTATTTGATTTTCTCTACAAGGCAAAAATTTTCCTCTAACTATCCATTTTATTCATTATACAGACACTCTCATGTAAGCTACATAATTTTTTACTAAAAGTAGCATGTGATCTTTTCTTAGGTCTCAAATTTAATCAGCAATTATATTGGGTTCCTATTGCTGCTGTAAAAAAAGAAACAACAACAACACAAATTCAGTGGTTTAAAATGGCACAAATTTATTTTCCTATCATTCTGGAGGTAAACAGGGAAAAATGAGTATTGCAGGGCTAAATTCAAGGTGATGTCAAGGCTGCTTTCTTTCTAAGGCTATAGAAGAGAAATCATCCCTTTTGTTGTCCAGCTTCTAGAAGCCTGTCATATTCCTCAGCCCATGGCACTCTTCTAGAAATCATGTTGCTCCAGCGGACCTCTGCTTCTGTGGTCACATCTCTTTTCCTGACTCCACTGCCTCTGTCTTTCTTTTATAAAGGCCCTTGTGACTATGTTGGGCCCACCATTTAATTCAGGACAAGCTCCCCAATTACAGGTCCATAACTTAATCACATCTGCAAGCCCCCTTTTGCCATGTAAGGTACCAAATCTGTAGCTTCCAGGGATTAGAGCATTTGGGAGCTATCATTCTGCCTATATCACCAATCAAACCCCAATTTAAAGATTCTCCCAAGAGTAGACTAAAATAAAACATAAAAACATCAATGGAATAGATCCTATGCATGTCACCATGTGACAAATTTTCCCTATGATTTCTTTTTTGTTTAGTGCTTTCGTTTTAGCAAATGCTGAATTTTGTGGTGGGGATGATGGTGATGATAATGCTGAAGTAGAAGAGGAAGAAGCAGAAGAAATTAGATATATGAGCCATAGATAAACAGCCAAAAAATATAAACCCTTTTAATCTTTATTCTGGGATGAATTTAAAGTTCACCTGTTCATGATATCCTTTTGCTGTTACATTACATAATTCACTGTATTTGCATGTCCATAAAGGATATCAGATTGATTTACTAGTACTATAACCTATTTGATCCAATTAAAAGATGTATCTGTCTAAACTTTTGAAATTCAGGCTAGATAAATATCAGACATATCCTCTCTCTGACCTTTAGCAGAATGTTCTATACTCACAACATCATTCTCAGCTGGTAAAAAGCAAGCTCATATATTTCACCACTGGAGAAACTGAAACACATTTATGGGGGAAAATAGCTTATTTTGGTTATTGGCAGAGTCAGAAATATACCAGTGTGACATTTTATTGAATTTATTGAAGTGCATGTTGCCTGTATGCATGCAGATGGTAGGTTCAAAACATTCTCGTATAAAGTGAAGGGAATAGAGTTAAGAAATGCAAGAGTAAACTCTCAAAATGTATCACTGTCTTAAGGCAGGCAGCCCCAAAGGTATCTCTACCTGTGGTTCCTGTCCAAAATCAGACAATCTGGAGTCCAATGGCTAAGTTTTTTTAGGTGTCTTATATGTCAAGTTAATAAGTTTAGTATTGTATCATTTTTCTCTCCCTTAACTAAAGTGATTCTTTTCTAAAATGAATAAGACAGGATGGGAATGGAGTTCAGGATCTAAGACGTCACTAACATGACCACAAGGCCACCTGCCTCTCTGCTTTGTGCTCACACTGCCCAAAATAAAAATAAAGATATACTACCTACTGATGTCTGAAGATAACTCAGAGTAGTAGACAAACCAGTGTAAGAGAGATTGGCTATCTTCTCTTCAGTGTTAAAATCAAGAAACAGTTTTAGTTCCTTTGCATGCTGTGGAAGTTTCTCAGTTTTCCAAGTGTCCCTTTTTATTTCAGCTATTCTGTGTTTTACCTTTCTTTCTTGGATGTCTCTCCTTATATACTAAAATCTTGAACACTTACTGCTTTCTAGTAATAATTACTTAATTAGATGATTAAATCACATTTTCCAGATACTACATGATATTTCTCTATATAATTTACATTAGATACTAAACCAAACTTAAATTTGGGTGTTTTTTTTTTCTTATGTTAACCTTTCTTAGTTGATACCAGCACTAATACATTGATAACTTTTTAAACTGCTTTATCGAGGTATGCATACAAAAAGATATAGATATTTAATGTATACAACTTGATTTGTTTGGAGATAAATATACAAATGCTATTAAGCTGGCATCACAATTAATGTCATAAACTTACCTGTAACTTCTAAAAGATTCACCTCAACCCCTTTGGTTTTACTTGTCTGTTTTTTTGGATTTCTTTCTTTCTTTTTTTAACTTTTGTGATATAAACACTTAACATAAGATCTACCCTATTAGCAAATGTTTAAGTATATATTATAATATTTTTAATCATAAGTCCTATGTTGTACGGTAAATCTCTAGAACTTATTTATCTTTCATAACTGAGACAATATATTGATAACATATCATTAAATTTATTTACTAAATATATTACTTCAAATAAGTCTCCACTTTTAAATAATTATTTAATAATTCAATTTAAAGAATGTTGGCTTAAATGTTACTATACACAGACATTATACCTTTAATCTAGATATTACTGTTAATGCAATTTAATTGAAAACCTCCTATCTACTCCTAAATATGAGAACAGAGAATATAGAAGAAAAGTCAAATATAGCCTTTGACTTAAAACACCTAGAGCCATTGTTAATTTATAATATATTCACATATGAAACTCAAACTCTTTTTAAGGGTTTGGACATCAAAAAGTTATGGAATTTAGAGCATTCCAGGCATTATCACTTGTATCTCAAGAGGCATGGAGAGTCCTGGGTGATACTTCTTTTTGGTAATAATTACTGATATTTAGCATTTACTTTGAGCTAGTCTCTGTATAATTCACATAGTGGCCATGAACTCATTTATTTCTGAAATGAAAATTGATATTTTGATTGCTTTGTCCCTGGCCTTGGTCACCTGCACTGTTCCATGGCAACTTCTTCACAAATAGGAGAAGAATAAAGGCAGGTGCTATTCTCAAATTCAAAATGTTGGTATAAAAATGAATATTTTTGATAAAAAAGGCTGGCATATTAATTGAAAGATTCAAAACTTATTATGTAGATCATCAGATATTAAATGATAAAAGAATATACAGTCACGTGTTGCTTAACACGTGGCCATACATTCTGAGAAATTTATCATTAGGTAATTTCATCATTGTGTGAACATCATAGGGTGCACTTACACAAACTTAGCTGGTATAGTCTACTGCACACCTAGGCTGTATGGTATAGCCTATTGCTCCTAGGTTACACAGCCATACAGCATGCCAACTGTACTGAATACTGTAGGCAATTGCAACACCATGATATTTATGTATATAAACATCTAAGCATAGAAAAGGAACAGTGAAAATACGGTAATATGATCGTATGCGATCACCATCATATATGCAGTCTGTCATTGTCCAAAATGTCATTTTGTAGCACATGGCTGTAGCTACCAAGAAACATAATGCAAAGATACTTTTCTCTCACAGTTTCAAAGTTTAACAACTATATCTTGTGAATATGCTTATGTTTAGGAATGTTGAAATATTTAGACACTTCTCTCAATTCTATAATTCCAACATATGTTGTATTCAGCTTGACAGGAAATCAAAAAAGTCAGCCAAACATGTCATGGTCAAGTAACTTCTATTTCCTTCATCTAAAGGAATTTTTTTGCCCAAACTAAAGAGCTTTCTCTCAAAAATACTCTTGTGTATATGTTTATATGTGTGTATGTGTTTATCTGAAATAAACATAAATTATGCTGTTCCCTTCTTTGCCAAATACAAGTGCCAGAATCTCCCAGATTCAACACTTACTGGAATTTCCTTCTACTGAATTAATCAAAACAAGAGCTCATAAGACTTCAAATAGTTTGCACCTGTGCATTGTTAAGTATCGTATGTTGATTTGGGAAATTAAAATACCTAATGAAAGGGAACTGAGAAACCATAAACCTGGCCAATTCAAATGAGACAGAGAAACATTTTACAGGAAAAATTACTTAGGAATAATCTATAATTTATATATCTGTATCACTAGAACTGGAAGAGAGTGTTCAGCAAATTTATCTTGTTACTCAGTGATGTGTCACCTAGCGTTCCACTGTGCCCTCAGATGAAATGTACTGAAAAAGAGCAATATCCTGTTCTCCTTTTCTATAGCACTTTTTCTGAGAATCTGTGTAGTACATTAGTCTAATATGAATCATAATTTAACTAGTAAATCAAACACAGTAAAGCAAAGAGGACCAGGCAAGATTTTTATATATCAAGCACTTTCCACCCAAGACTAGAACACAGTAAGTACTTGATGTTCATACAAACTATGAGTGTCAAGACTGAAAGATGCTGGTGATGGAGAACTCCAACATTACAAATGCTGGAAAGAGGGATATCTGAGATATCAATTATATTTTATAAACAACAAAAAAAGAAGGAATGGGAATATAGTGATGGAATCAATGATAGTAATTTATTAAATGATCCTATATGGCAACAACAGTGCTTTCACACACTATCTCATTATCCTTCCAACTACCCGTAAGCACATTCCTTCATCCCATTTCAGAGACGAGAAAACTGAGTGATAATATAGTTATGAATTTGCCAAACCTCACGCAAGTTTTTAGCACACATAGTGTAATCACTATGGAATGCCAAATCAGAATAACAATATAAGCAAAAGCAAATCATGAGTTGGACAATCACAAAGACATTGTCATCATTTTAGTCATTTGTTGTTTATGTAGATAACTAAAATAATTGCCTGATGTCTATTGTTAAAATTATATAAATTCAGCCCAAGTTCTTCTGAATTAGACTAGAATTTTGAGACAATAAAATATGAAAACAAGAAATATATAATTAATATAGAATTTTTCTTTGCATTGGTTGAAATGGAAATGAAATAATTTCTCTTATAATAAATACTCAAAACATCCAAATTTAATAATAGTAATATAGAATGGCATCCTCTTAATAAATATGAGAAGACATTCCATCAAATTATATAATATTTTCTTGGGAGTGTAATAGCTACCCAATGAGTAATAATTGCCTGATTTAGTGACAAGAAGTATTATATTCTATTTTTTACTTATTATATGTAGTTCCAGTGTTTAAAAGAAATATCTAAATCTATGATACATTAAAAAATTAGTATAGTGGGATGATTAAGAATACTGGCTCTATAGGATTTAAATATGTTCTACACGTAAGATTATAACCTAAAACTCTCTGTACCTCAGGTTTCATAAAGTGAAGGTAAATATTAGTATATATTTCACAGGTTAGTTTAAAGAATTATATGAATATCAATAGATAAATTTCTTATAACAATACCTGGCATACAAGAAGTACCAATTTTGTGCCCCAATTCAAGTAAAAGTAGCATGCACTATAATGAAGCTCTATTTCATCATACCTATGTTAAGCAGTAAGGGTTTTAAATAGTCAAGGATAGATACATCCACAAAATACTTTCTCAGTAAAGAAATGTTAGTATCTTTTTCTTTAGTTTTTAAATTGCTGAACACAAAGGAGAAATCACACTTTACAAATTAGTCTTAATAATTCCAGAAATTTAGAGCAAAATTTGTATTTTGTGTTCATTGTCTTGTTCTTATTTGATGTGTTTATTTCTTTTAATTCTTTGCTATCGAGACTGATCAGGAACCCCTCTTACAGGCCTGCTGGGCTCCCCAAGCACAAAAATAAAGAAAGAATCTTGAATCACTCTCAGGGAAATTCCAGGCACCTAGCTAGCCTTGAAAAGTCCATGAGCAACCAGATAGTAACAATAGTCCTCAAAGCAAGCTAGAGTCACAGAGTGTTTTGGCTCCCTATAGAAACTAGAAGGTAATATCTTAACACAGATTCTTGAGTTGTTATTCAGAAACCCCCACCAAATGAAGAATGCCCACAGCTATCACCTTGATCTCAGATAAGGGGGAACGGAGGACTGAATTATGGCCAACGTTCTTTGGTCATAATATTGGTCAACACTTTAAAATTTCTTCCTGAGGGACCTGGAGAGAGTCACACCCACACAAATCAGAAAATCTCTGAATCCACTTATGCCTTGTAAGACCCACTTCAAGATATCCCACCTCTTTGGGGTAAGTCAATGTATAACCTCCATGCATTGATTTTGCCTGCAACTTCTGCTTTCCTGAAATGTACTCCTGCATTTAAGAACCCTTGCTTATAAGCCATTGGGGAGTCTGGGTTTCAAGCATTAGCTGCCCATTCTCTTTGCTTGGTGTCATACAATAAATGCCCTTTTCTGCAATTCTCACCATCAGTGTCTGGCTTTATTCTCCTGAGTGAGCGCATTTCAGTTTGGTTTGGTAACACTATTTGCTTTGAACCAACTCAAAATCTTTGAATGAATAAGACACATACACTTTAAGTATTTTTTATTAATACATGCTATATTTTGATCAAATTTATCAGGCAATTTCCTAGTATACTTACTCTATATTCCATTCCATAGGGTGCTTGAACATTTTGCAATCCATGTTTCCATCTGATCTTTTGGACTCATGACAGCACATTTTGACAACAAAATTATACTCACTGCTTTATCAAAACATCCTAGTAAGGTCCAGCTAGTGAGTCAAACCAAACCTTTTGTTGACAGATAGATAGGTACATAAGTACATGCATATGAATGTATATATGCACTTCATGGTTCTATGAAGTGGTTGAGCGTGTAAGTGACATTTTAAAAATCTTTTGTTTCTACTTTTGTTTATTTAGAAAACTTTAAAAAAATTTTTTTCCATGAACTTTTGTTAAACTCTCTTGTGTCTTTCTACCTTGGAGAAGTTATTAAGACATCTCATCCACAATTTGGAAGATGGCTTGTTTTAGGAGCACTACAATCCTAAGTTTTCAAATGCATATGTTTTTTCCAAAGTTGTTTTTAAAACAAATAGAAAACATATTTCCATTAGATTGAGAACAGAAGACTCACTTGAAATTCCTCAAAAAACAATTTCTAGAAACAGCAATTACTTATGACTCCCAAAGTCATTAAATTAGCCATAAAGAATAAATGCAGGAGAGTTTGGAAAACAAACAAGAAAAACGCAGAAGGTAATACTTTACAAGGAATGCAGGTACTAGTTGTACTTGTCCATTTAAACCAGAAAGTTCCACAGCATCACATTTCTAGCTATAAGTGTACACATTTCCTATGCCTTCCTCCCCTTTTAAAGTACAACCTCTATGGAAAGTAGTATGGAGATACCTCAAAGAATTAAGAGTAGAACTACTGTTTGATTCAGCAATCGCACTACTGGCCACTTACCCAGAGGAAAAAAAAGACATTCTATAATAAAAACATATGCACTCAAAAGTTTATAGAAGCAAAATTCACAATTGCAAAGATGTGGAAACAATACAAGTGCCCATCAATACATGAGTAGATTAATACAATGTGGTATAAAGAACTCAGGAAAATCAGCAAAAAAAAAAAAAAAAATTATACAATCCCATTAAAAAGTGGGCAAAGGACATGAACAGAAAAATTTCAAAAGAAGATAGACTTATGGCCAAGAAACGAAAAAATGCTTAACATCTCTAATCATCAGGGAAATGCAAATCAAAACCACAATGAGATATAAGTTAACTTCAGTGAGAGTGGCTTTTATCAAAAAGTTCCAAAACAAGAAATGTTGGCATGGATGCAGAGAGATAGGAACACTCGTGCACTAATGGTGGACCTGCAAACTAGTACAACGACTGTAGGAAGTAGTATGGAGATACCTCAAATAACTAAAAGTAGAGCTACCATTTGATCCAACAATCCCACTACTGGGCATCTATCCAAAGGATAAAAAAGACATTCAACAAATGCTGGCAAGGATGTGGTGAGACAGGAACACTCTTACACTGCTGGTGGGACTGCAAATTAGTGCAACATTTGTGGAAAAGAATTTGGAGATACCTCAAAGAGCTAAAAATAGAAATAGCATTCAATTCAGCAATAGCATTATTAGGCATCCACCCAAAGAAGCATAAGACATTCTATTATAAAGACATCTGCACCCGAATGTTTATGGCAGCACAATTCACTATTGCAAGGACATGGAAACAACCCAAGTGCCCATCAATTTATGAGTGGATTATTAAAAGTTGGTATATGTTCACAATGGAATACTATTCAATTCTAAGAAACAACAGTGAGCTAACACTGCTTATATCACCCTGGATTAAGCTTAAGCCCATTATCCAAAGTGAGGTGACACAAGGACAGAAAAATGGGCTTCACATATACTTGCCATCAAATTGGTACTGACTGATTAACACTATGGTACTCGAAGGATGGTGGTGTTCACCAGGAATTCGGGGTTTGGAGGGATAAACCCATATCTGAGGGATATGGTGAGCATTGTGGAGGAGAAGGGCATACCTCTAACCCTTGCTAGGGAGAGGCAAAGATAAAATGCAACCAAAATGTTTTTACTATCATATTTTCTTGAAATAAAATTTTTAAAAAGACACTCTATAATAAAGACATCTGCACTCGAATGTTATAGAAGCACAATTCACAACTGCAAAAGTGTGGAAACAACCCAAGTACCCATCAATACACGAGTGGATTAATAAAATATATATATATCACATTTTATTATATATATATATATATACATATATATATATATATATATATATACACACACACATCATGGAGTTCTACTCAATCATAAAAAAACAATGGAGATCTAGCACCTCTTGTATTATCCTGGATAGAGTTGGAGCCCATTCTACTAAGTGAAGTATCACAAGAATGATAAAACAAACATCACATGTACTCACCATCAAATTGGTACTAATTGGTCAACACTTATGTGCACACATGAAAGTAAATTCATCAGTGTCAGGCAGGTAGAAGGGGGAAGGAGTAGATGGGTATATTCACTCTTAATGGGTGCCATGCACACTGTCTGGGGGATGGACATGCTTGTAGCTCTGACTCGGGCAGTGCAAAGGCAATATATGTAACCTAAATGTTTGTACCCCCATAATATTCTGAAATAAAAAATTAAGTTAATAAATCAATTAAAAAATTTGTTATAGGTATACCATGAAGTACTACTCAGCTATAAAAATGGTGAACTGTTACCTCTTGTATTAACTGGAATGGAGCTGGAGACCATTCTGAGTGAAGTATCACAAGAATGGAAAAACAAGCACCACATGTACTCACCATTAAATTGGAACTAATTAATCAACTAATCAATTAATGGATCAACACTTATGTGCACACATGGAAATAACATTCATCAGAAATCAAGCAGGTGGGAGAGGGGAGGAGGGGACAGATAAAATCACACCTAATGGGTACAATGCACACTGTCTGGATGATGGGCATACTTATAACTTTGACTCAAATGGTACAAAAGTAAGTTATGTAACTAAAACGTTTGTACCTCTGTAATATTCTGAAATAAAAAAATAAAAATAAAAAAAGAAATAATTGGATACAATGTGCTAGATCAGAACCTTATCCTAATGTCATTGCCAGTAAGATCTATAGCTGTAAAAAATGAGAGGCTGGACTACACTCAGATGAATAATGTTGTTACCCCCTGAGAAAGTGACTTTTTCTTGGTCAAGTTTCAAGGGCATCAACTTGAGTAATGTAGCACAAATCTCCTCCCCTTCATCTGTAAAAAAGATCACAATATTCTACTTTGGAATATCTTAGTTCTACCTTTGAGATGATTAAAGGTACAATTATATTGTCTTTAAAAGAAATAAAGTTCAACACTGTTCACCCTTTCTCCATGTGATGCTATTTTAAACATCCCTAACAAAGGTCATGCGAAAACTGAAATGAAATCTCAAATCAAGCACTTATTTAAACTCGGCTTTATTTAACTTTTGAGAAATGATAAAAGCCACCACTCGTTTATACAGTTAATTTTAATTCATGTTAATTATGTTCAGAAGCTTTCATCTTGAGCAAAATTTCATTTACTTACTGAATGATTTTTTCCTTTGTCCTTTGATTGATAACATGAGTATTTATTTTATCTAGTGTCTTGATAACCTCAAACCTATTTTCAGTCTCTGCTATCCTGGATTCACTTGAAATCTTCTCAAGGATTGAGGATAATGTTTCTATTGTATTATGTACAGATTCAATCATTTTGTCTAAAGTCACCTCCATTCCTCTCTCATTTCTCTTTCTGTTTCCCTTCTCCCCATTTCCTCTGAATGCTATGGTAACAAGCTTGTATCAAATGTTTTTGTTTAGGAAGGAAGAGAAAATGTCCTTTTGAATGATTTTGAGTGAGGCTCTGAAAACAACTTGGCTGAGTCTTCCATTTTTAGGAAGATAACAACAGTAGATAGTGAAAAATAAAATAAAGTAGCAGCAATTATTCTTGCACCTTAAATGCAAACACTTTGTCAAAGTCAATAGAGAATTAAACTTTCATGCACATCTATGTATTATAAAACATATATTTTTTTTACTCTTTTAGCAACTCTTAGCTTTTTTCCAAATTTTCCTTTTTTCAGGAAAATCTATTTTTACTTCTTAAACTAATTCTATAGTTTACATATATATATATATGCACACATATATATGTATTTTCTTCTTCTAGTATCTTAAAGATGCACTGATTTATGCATACATATATATGTGTGTGTGTGTCACAAATGAACTGAATTTGCCAATGACTTTTTTCATTTGCCTACCACATGGGCAAATATTTCATTGATTTCTACTCTTATTACATTCACTCTCCCCCTTCCCAGTGATCTTCCAACATCTGTCTTTTTTGCCCACCCTGAGAAAAATTCTTAGAAAATAACGACAGCAGCAACAGCAACCTCTTATATAAGACTTGCTTATGCTAACCACTCTACTAAGTAGCTGAGTACCACCACATGAAATCCATGCTGTTATTTTCTATTTTACAGATGGCACAATGAAGCAGAGAGGTTTAGTAACTTGCCTAAAGTCATACACCTCATAGTTGGCAAAACTAATACTAAATCAAGGCACCCTGCCTCCAAAGCCCATCCATTATAAATTCATCATTGTCATTCATTTTAGCTACTGATTCAGTAGTTATCAGTTTAGTTCATGTTATTTGTTTTCATTAACACTCTATTTCTTTGCAATCCAAAGTCTATTCTCTCAGAAATGCTTTTCCTCAAATAAATAAATGTATGAAGTACAAACTTTAATATTATAGTTTTTTCTGAAATGTTTTCTTTCTAAAATTAATATATGGCTTTGTTTTCAAATGAAAAGTTTATCCCATTTTAAATAGGCATGAGAGTTTCTGTAATGTGATACTATTCTCAGATGCACGTAGTGTAACACAAATACATCATGTTTAATGCTTTGTGTGGTTGTAGCTTTCCTAATATTTGTCTTTCTGATTAAGTAGATAATTGGAAAAATCTTTCTAAAATAACACTAAAAATTTTATAATCTTTCTGACAAGAAACTGATTAAGAGATTAAGCTCACGAAGAAACATGGCATATGGACTTAATCCATGTCAATGTTGTATATTAGCTTTGAATTTTTTTTTCTTGAGGCACAGATGAAGAAGATATCTAGAATATTTTTCTTTTTGTTAAGTCTCAGCAACATATGTCTTTAAAGAATCCCTTAGGAAGTCATTTCTTGTATAGTTTGTGCCTTAGAGCACTGCAATACCTTCACAAGATTTTAAATAGCAAAAGTAGCCCTTCTCTCCATTGCCACCAAATGATTTTTTACTACACCACTTACACTTATGTGTTCTCACTAAAGCCAAGAGAAGAGAACATTTTGTCCATAGTTTTCACATTGTATTTTAAGTTTTTTATCCTTATTGTTTCCTTCTGTGTTCATGCCCTTGACCCACCTCAGTAAGTTTTCTAAGAAACACTTATAGGTAATAACTGTTAACTATTGTCTTAAGAGTTCTGTAGCTCCCTTATTATTTTATGAACACCACTGAGACTGGGAGGAATTGAATTCATAAAGACTCTCAGCAGAAATGAACAGATTCACTTACGGCATCTTTATCACTCATAGTTGACCTCCTCAGTTGCAGTTGTTATGGAGAGACTGAACTCTTTGAATTAATGGACAATTCAATATCTGTGGGGAAAAAAAAATTATGAAAGTGGAGTGAAACAAGTAAACATATAACAAGAAAACATCTGAACCTGATCCATTGTTCACTCAATATAGGCTTTTAAGAAAGTTTCATGATTTTTTAAACCCATCTTCCACATAATGAGTATAGAGTATCTGCCTTACAGGAGAGTGAGTATACTTTACATTCATTTCCTGCTGTCTAGAAGGTACTCAGTAAATGTTTATGAAATTAATAAATATAAATAGCTTACATGATTATTGAAAAAATCCATTATCCAGATACCCTGTGTAATTCCTCAAAGCAAAGACTTAGGGTAGTATTGAAGAAAAGGGAGCTATATTTTGTGAACATTTAGGGATATTTTTAATTGTCTTTTTCTTCTCAGTGAGTGAAGTTATCTCCATAAAGCCATTTTTGCCATTTTTGAAGATAGGAAATCATCTACAAAAAGTCATGTTTATATCTTTACCTGTATATTTCTCTATTGCTCTGCCTCTTTTTACTTTTTTCCTCCTTTTCCTCAACTAAGAATTTATATTTTGGTCTTATGTAGTGACAACTACAAGAGTGGAAATTTTTTCTTAATGCCTGATCTTTATTATGAAGGGAAACTGATTTCTAAGGAATTATATGCAAATGTATCTAGACCTTAAAGAATCTGACCCATAGAATCTGAATAATTTCTAAAAAGTAAAGGTTTTAAGCTCTCCGTATTATCTCAGACAGCAGACATAGTGCACTTATCATGGAGTATTAAAAGTATAATGACACTTGAAACACTTATTCACTCTGAAAAACAATGGATTTGCTTTATTTCTCTGATAAAATAAATATCCTCAAGTCATAATGAGGCTTGGAGAAAAACAAACCCCCAATGCAGGTCTTACTGAAGAGTCTTTCCTGAAAACCCTAAAATTTGTGTTGAAAATTAAAACAATAAATCATCCTATGAGAGGAAATAGCGTGAAACAGGCAGTTTTGGACTCTGGAAAAGAATTGAGCACTTGGAACTCTTTGGTCCCCTTTTGGCCAGAAATTTACCAAAACAATCTTACACTTAAACTATTAGACATAAATCTGAAATTAGTTCTATTTTAACCCCTTGGTTGATTAGGTTTTTTTTCCCCAATGGCCATGATCCTTGCCTAATTAACCATGTAATTCTAATTTTGATTTTATCAGACAAATAAATCATATTTTATCCCAGAGATAAACAAGTCACAAAACTCCTCTTAACTAAATAACAGCAAGACAGTATTTTTGGAAACCACTTCTCTTATTTCTGCATGGTTTCTTCTGAGACCGTTTTAGTTTATATGTAAAAAGCAGCAATGAAAACTGTGACAGCTGCTCACATAAAGGCAACATTACCATGACAAATTCAGAATTGATCCTCTAATCCTTCCCTCTGTTTTTCCTCCCATTCCTTTTTTCTTCCTTTATTTTCCTTATTCCCTCCTCTACTCTTCTTTCTTTCTCCCCTTTTCCCCTTCTTTTCTTCAGAGGCTGCATAAAATATTGTATAAATGTTTGGATTTTTGAAAGGAAATAGATAAAATTTCAAGTTCAGACTCTGATGTTTTCTAGCTGTGAAAACTTGTGCTTATTATTTATCCTATTCAAACTTCAATTATCTCACTCATAAAGTAGAGCTAATAAAGCTTACATAAGATTAACATGATGAAATTAAAAAATAAATATGAAGCAATTGACATGTATAAAGCACTGAATAAATGTCAGGCATTATTTTCAAAAACTGTCTCTCCTTTGTGATCTATGCTGCTCTCATTCTTCTTTTCTCCTTGACTTAAATATAGTATGCTAGGAACTTGCTATGTTGTATAGTGACACATGAAAGAAGCCTCCTTTTTCCACTCAAGTAGGTCACCATCTATTAAAGAAGAGGAAACAAGAAAAAAACAAGGATGACTAAGGACAATTAAAAATGGCCAATTCTTTAAAAAGTTTTAGACAAATATCTACTGGAGACAAAGTATTATGTAACCTACATATAGTTTAGGGAAAAAGCATGATGTTGCTATATAAGGACCATCTCCATGTCTGTTCTCTTCTGAGACAGTAGTGATAACTAACATTTTCTGGGTATGTGCTCAAAAGTATACCTATGTTGAGCTGCTTCATGGGAAAACTGAACGGTCAGAATACTTGTTGGAATTGTTTGAGTTTCAGGATATTATTTTATTTATTTATTTATTTATTTGAGACAGAGTCTCACTCTGTTGCCCGGGCTAGTGTCGTGGCATCAGCCTAGCTCACAGCAACCTTCAACTCCTGGGCTCAGCAATCCTCCTGCTTCAGTCTCATGAGTAGCTGGGACCACAGGCATGTGCCACCATGCCCAGCTAATTTTTTCTATATGTTTTTAGTTGTCCAATTAATTTCTTTCTACTTTGTAGTAGAGACGGGATCTCACTCTTGCTCAGGCTGGTTTCAAACTCCTGACCTTGAGCAATCCACTCACCTTGGCCTCCCAGAGTGCTAGGATTCCAGGCTTGAGCCACTGCGCCTGGCCAGGATGTTATTTATGTACCTTCTCTACCATGTAATAAATTATTTCAGTTTCTAGGGCATTCAGGATAAATTGGATGGGCTTTTATTGACTCCAGGTGAGTACAATTCAATAATGTTGATCTCTTGCATTGAAGAAATGCAGGGAAGTATAATGCTCCCAGAGGCAATCTTGAACCACACTGAAGTAAAAGTCAGTGAGCAAATGTCCCAGCTTTCCAATTATGGGTAAGTGTAGGGGGCAATTTTGAGATGTGTATCACTTAGTTTCTCATAGAGTCCGAAGCAGGACTGAATTTAGTGGTAACTACGCATTAACACATGTTATTAGCCTTTTCCTAATCTCTCTTACTTTCTCTTATCCAACACTTGTGCTCCCTTGATCATCTTCCAAATAAAGTATATGTACTCAAGTCCTTGTCTTAGCATCTGGTTATGAGAAAATTCAGTGTCAAACAGGTTCCAACAATGTATGGTAATAGAAGTCACCCAGTAAAGGGTATGATTATTGTCATTATCACCATCATCATCATTATAATCATTAAGAAATTAATGATACAGGATTCAACTAGTATGTTCAGCTAGTACATCAAAACAGTTGTCAAGTAATTTGATATCACTTCTCATAGTAGCAATTAATTAATTAGTACTTTATATGTGATAGGCACAGTTCCTAAAAACCTTAAGATATTAACTCATTTAATCTTCACTACTATCATATAAAAAAGCTATTCTTATTCCTCACTTCACAGATAAGGAAACTAAGACATATAAGCTTTAATTAAATTGATTAAAGTCACAGCTAGTAAGAAGTAGGTTAGGTTTCAAACTCAGACAGCCTGTCTCCCGTACCATCATATTTCACCATCACAGATACACAGACAAACTGATTCAATCACCACCACCACCACCATCATTATCACAATCAGGAAAACAAAGGTAGAGGGGTTTTTTTGGTCTTGTTTTGTTTTTGTTTGCTCATTTTTTCGTACTTTGCATTTACTTGCAAGACCATGGCTTACAGATTAGAAGAATATATTAAAATTATTTTGATGAGTTTTTTGCATAAAGGTTGTGATATGCATTCTGCTCAATTCTCTTTCTTGGTGTTACTGAAAGCTTGGTACTTGGCCTCAAGGCCACATCAGAAGAACAAGAATAAGTGGTTTGAGGATAAGGAAAGAGATGTTTATTACTTTAGCAGCGAAGGGGGAAAATGGTAGACTATTGTCTCATAATCCAAAACTCCTGTCCATAAGCAGAAATACAGAGCTTTTAAACGGAGCACCTCAATTATAGGCTATTGTCTTTCATGATTCTAATCATCTCATTTCTGCTGAAGACAAAGCCGTGACCTCTGCACACCTGGGAGGCCCACTGAGACCTCTGCCAGCCGGAACCAGGCCTGGAATGGAGCCACAGTTCAGCCAAGCTATCTCTTGTAACACAAAGAACAAAAGACATTCCCCTCCTCCTCTAGACCACCTGCCCAAGGCAGGGATGCAGGCCTCAGTTCCCAAAAAGAGTGGGGGAAGTTTTAAAGAGAACAAAATCATATTTTGCCATTTTTTCCAGGCCATTTTTCTCTGTTACATTGGCAGTAAGCCAATAGGACTATTGTTTTAATATGTTATACCACCACTGATATCAGAAAGGAATCCAGTATAGTATTAGAAAGATTTTCTTCCTCGAAACTGACATGATCACCGGAACACATTGCAAAAACAGCTTTGTGGTCTCTGGGCTTCAAAATTTTAAAACTTGGATACAAAGTATTTATTTCCATTATTTATAATGTCTTCTTTCTGGACAGTTTTTACTCATCTTCAATTACATAGAAGTCATTTTCTCTGGGAAGTCCTCCTAGGACTGTGCAATTGAGATTAATTGCTTTCCTCTTTGTTTCCTTAGGATATTATTTTTACATCTCGTCATTTATCTTATGGAGCTATGTTTTTTATTATTATTATTATTTCCCCATCTCAAGAATGCCTTAAGGCAGAGATTGAACTTGTTTAGAAATGAGTCGCCAATCACTGGCAAAAATAAGTGATTTAAATTTTAATATTTAATTGGATAAATAAGCTAATGCTCAGAATTTTTTTGAAAAAAAGATTGAACAGCCTCATTTGTTCCCTTTCATGAGGGCAGTAGGAGTAGAATATGACTAAGGTGACTTTAATCACAGGAAAAGTAGAAAAACAAGGGTAAGAAGAGACAGAGCAGGGCTTCACTGGGGACTAGAGAGTAGGAAATGAAGAACATTGAAACAGATGCTCTTCCCCAAAGGTTAAGTGACCTATGTCCTGGTTACTTCAATAATCTCACTTTATACCTGTTTTCTTGGTATAAATATTACTAATAGTTCCCCTTTAACTCACAAAAGTCTTCCAGTATTGATCATAAATTCTGGGATTAATGTGCTACAGAAAAATCTAGATTCAGGGATGCTTGTTGAGGAAACAAATATTACAAGATGGAAGATGGGACATTTTTGGGACTTTGAGTCATTTGATAGCTGCAACAATAGGAGCTACCCTTCTTTACCTGGTACATCACCATGAAAAGCCTAGAGAACTGAATCGACATGTTTGTAACAGCTTTATTGTGAAAGGGTGAGGGAAAACTTCCCCTTTACCCTGAAAGTTCACTGAAAGATCAACTCACAGTTAAGGCAGATTAATAAGAAAAAGTTTTATTTACCATGTGCATGGGGAGAATCACAGAGTGATCACTCGATATCCCCATGAAGTTCAGATATTTTTATACCTGTCCTTTTGGAAGAGAGTGGGAGATGAGGCGTATAGGTAATTCTGTTTAGAGACAACAAATGGTGCTAGGGAGTATAAATGCACTGGGGAAACAGATTGACTTGTAAATGATTCTCTTTACAAATTAAATTAACGTCAGAGATAAGTATTTTATTTAAATGATTTGGGCCAGGTCTGATTGCATTCTTGATCTTCTTTCCTACAATATATTCAGGTAAATGGGAGAGGAAGGGAAGTCAATTGCCCCTTTGATCTTTTGAACAGTCAGTCCCATTTATGCAGATAGAGGGAAAGCCACCTTTTCCAGTGCTTTTTGATCTTGAAGGGCCTTTAATTCAAAATAGTCTTTATATCAAGGAGTTATATTTTGGGGTGAAATTTCCTGAGCTCCTTCATCTGCCATCCTAAAAATTAAGGACGACCATTCAGTTCAAAAGAGTTCTACTCTTAGGGAAAAAATCATAATGCCCCAAGAGATTGAAGTAATATGAAATTTAGGGTTTGGGTACAAACTGAAACATAAAATACTGCCTGGAATCAATCCACAGAAGCCTTATAAACAAAGAAGCTGAGGTCACCTTACATTGACTAAAGAATTAAGACCATAATCTGGGAATAATAAACAGCACATTTTAAAACAATCTCTTAACCATTATTCAGCTTAATGTTGATTTGCTTAAATGGAAATGTATTGAGAGTCTCATGGCAAAACCGTAACTATGGTTCATGACTAAGACCCAGAATTTTAGTTAAAAATTCCTTATAATTGATTCATAATACCAAAATTCTTCTCAATGGTGAAGAACATTATGAAAAGAACCTGGCCATAACCTTTTTTTATTTAATTAATTAATTAATTTATTTATTTTATGGGTTGATGATTGACTTTTAGGACTGAAATTTATAAACAAAAACTGTTATTTAATTATTTACTTATTGTTGATGTTATATTTTTCTTTACTAAACAATCATAAGCTGATTTTAATACTTATATTTAAAATGGCATTTTTATCTAAAATAATACTATCTTTTAAGTAATGGTTTGAATCTCTTAGTCAAATAACTTACTACCTTAAAATTCAGTTCATTTACCCTACAACAAGTCAGAACATATTTTCTCACAGTTCATTGTGCTTTTACTTTGTACACATTCTTTTCTTCTTCTTCTTTTTTGAATGTGAAGGTTTGAAGTATTGTATGATAGCATACGTATGCTAGAGTAAGTACCAGAAAGAATTGCAATTGCCAGGAAGTTTTCAGCAACTCATTCCAGACAGCCCTTGTTTTCTAAAAAGTCAATTGATAAAATTCCCAATTGGGGCCAGGCACGGTGCCTCAGGCCTGTAATCCTAGCACTCTGGGAGGCCGAGGTGGGCGGGTTGCTCGAGGTCAGGGGTTTGAAATCAGCCTGAGCAAGAGCGAGACCCTGTCTCTGTGGAGAAAAATCTAACCCCCCCCCCTGCTTCTGTAAAATCCGCTCGCTCAACCCTACTCCCTTCCCCCGCTGGCATCCCTCCGCTCGCTCAACCCTATTCCCTCCCCTGCTGGCACCCGGCGCCACTCTGTAACTCCTCGAAAACCGCTTGCCGTTAGTCCTTGGAGTTTATTGACCAAGATTAGAAGTTCCTGATATTAGCCCATCTGGTACATGTTTGTGCAAGGTCAAAGCCCATGGAATTTCCCCCCACCCTGTGATCCCTAGCCACCTGCGTGTGGTTTCTGCCTATAAAATCCTAAGGAAAAAAAGGTCGGCGCGGCAGCTTCCCTAGCTCACTTGCCCCTGCACTGCGCTGGAAATAAATCCTCATGCTTTTGCATCAAGTCTCTGGACTCTGAGTCTTTTTTTAGGCGGTCGTCTCTCCCCCACACGGGCTGTACATTTCTGTGGCCTAACATCTCTACTATAAATAGAAAAGAAATTAATTGGCCAACAAATATATATAGAAAAAATTAGCTGGGCATGGTGGCACATGCCTGTAGTCTCAGCTACTTGGGAGGCTGAGGCAGAAGGATTGCTTGAGCCCAGGAGTTTGAGGTTGCTGTGAGTTAGGCTGATACCACAGCACTCACTCTACCCTGGGCAACAAAGTGAAACTCTGTCTCAAAAAAAAAAAAAAAAATTCCTAGTTGGGTATGATATTGATCATCCACACTATGTCAAATGAATCCCCTAGTGCACTTCAAATATATTTTGACCTTTCAGAGCAAGGGAATAAAACAGGATAAGACTCTAGTTAACAGAGATTTTACAGTTCAGTTTAGAAAACAAGTCATGTTTTCTACTGTTCTCTGACTGAAGTTCCTTCTTGATAAGCTTCAGACCAAGGAAGGTCTATCACAGAATTTTTTGAGCGTCCCGACTGCTTCATTATAGCAAAAACAAAATGAAATGAGTAGGAGTAAGATATTGTTTGAGAACTCAGAGGCTTATAATCCAGAAGAGAAATCAGAGATCTGGAAAGAAGCAACCATCTCCCTTTTAAATGGTGACATATGTGTAGGGGCAGATAGGGAGACTCCCTGTGGAGTCAGCTATAAGACTTGTGATATATTCAAAATAGAGGATTTATGCTTGAGCTCAGGAGTTCGAGACCAGTCTAAGCAAGTGCGAGCCCCCGTCTCTAATAAAAATAGAAAAAAAAAATCAGCTGGGTGTTGTAGTCCAGCTGCACACCTGTAGTTCCAGCTACTGGGGAGGCTGAGGAAGGAGGATCGCTTGAGCCCAGGAATTTGAGGTTGCTGTGAGATACAATGATACCCTGCCCTCTAAACCAGTATGACAGGGAGAGAGAGATACTGCTTCATTACAAAAAAAAAAAAAAAAAAAAAAAGATTTAATTAAAAACAATCAGTTCAATAAGAATAAAAAGCCAGATGATACTGAGAGCAAGACACACTGATCCCATAAATAGAAACTGTTATATTCAAAAGGATTTAATAGCCTCAAATTTGAATCTAGGGAAAATAACTCACTATTATTATAATACTTCTATAATTTAAGAGGCAAGTTTGTGCTAGGATTCTAGATAACCTTGTCTTCTACAAAGTGCATGTAGAATAATTACAAAATAACATTTGAGGTGAAGAATGATTAGAGGTAATTTTGGAAGTTATTTCATTATCATTGCAACACCAAGCAGTCTGTTTGCAGGCAAAGTATCTTTATACCAACAGTGGTGAATATGTGATTGCCAGACACATGCTCACATATCCACAGTTAGTAAGATTTGCTTTTTCGTTTACTAATCCTGAGTATATCTGTGAATTGTCATTTTCCCTAAAGACTACCACTAAATTGTTATTTAAATTTCCAGTGAATAACACTAAGAAAAAGCAATGGCTATTGCTATTTTTTAACTTTTTAGCATAGTTTCTTGCATCAATTTTAATTTGCTTGAATTGGGAGGCCGAAGGTGCAATAAAGTTAACTTTAGAAAGAAATATGTCTTGTTAAAAAAGTATCTGAGAAAAAAAATCCATGTGTAATGTATTGGGGAGGGAAGAAGGCAAACATACACATTTAAAGAAGTAAACAATTATCCAGCCACTAACCTAGGCTATCGACAATAAATGCCAAGTAAATGTTGCGGGCAGGCAATGCAATGGACTATGGGCGGAAAAACAGACTCATCTTGCCATCTGGTGTGACAAGATTAGGAAGATGTCTAAGACTTATGAGATTAATTTTGGACCTTGAAGAATATGTAGCCTTCCTAGAAGCAGAGAGGGAGGATGTAGACACTTTGAATTAAAGATAAACATTTAATATAGATGTTGTAACACACAAGGTAAATACTGCTACCTGCTGTAACAGACAAAGCCAACAATGCCAATGACTTAACACAATAAACTTTTGTCACTCAGGTAAAGTTTAAATGCAGGTGAGGTATTCTTCCTCCATCTTGTCGTTATGACATCTGAAACATGTATCCCCCATGTTCACCACATTGGGAAGGAGAAAGAGGGAGGAAGCACAATAGTTTTTAACTGCCATGTCCCAGAAGTTATACATGACATTTTTGTGCACAGCCTGCTAGCCAGAACTATTCACATGCCTTCAACCAAAATGTGAATGAGTCTGAGAAAAAGTTAACTGTATGAACATCTCAGAACCAATAACCTTGTCTGTAACTAATAAGTAGATATAAGATAAGTTTCATGTTTTTATGATAGTCTTATAAGAGAATAAAAGACATGAACTTAGAAAAATATTTTGAGATGAAATTGTAGAGGATTTTGAATATCAAAATGAGAATTTATTTTATATTTTAAGCAACTGAAAGGCAGTAATGATTCTGAGCCAAAATGCTATAATCTAGGACATATTCTAAATGAAGAAATTTGTGTGTGTGTGTGTGTGTGCATATGGCAGTGAGAGGTATGAAGATAACACATCAGGTATGGTATGGATTACCCATTAGATAGGATGATTGTTCTAGGTCTCTGAACCTTTTACTCAGAAGTAAAAAAAGAACAAAATCAAATGAATGAATAACTTGATTAAGGCTGCCATTCAGTGTATGAGCAGGTTCTAAAATAGGAGCTGATATCTTCAAGCTGATCCTGCTCTGTAGGGCCAGTCATAATTGTATCTCTAAATTGTATTAGTCAGCTTGGGCTGCTATAACAAAATACCATAGACTGGGTAGCTTAAGCAACAGATATTTATTTTCTCACAATTTTGGAGTCTGGAAGTCTGAGATCAAGGTGAGGGCTCTCTTCTCAGCTTATAAACCTCTGACTTCTCACTGTGTTCCCACATGGCAGGGAGACTGAGGGTGACCTTTCTTTATTTCTTACGAGAATACTAATCCCATCATGAAAGCCCCACCATCATGGCCTCATCTAAGCCTAATTATCTCTCAAAGGCTTCACCCACAAATACCATCACATTGAGGGTCAGGGCTTCACCATATGAATTTGAGGAGAATACAATTCAAGCAACACCATAAGTAAACTAAATGTTTAAATTGGCCTGGGTGGGGTAGGGCATGCCTCTAACCTTTGCTAGGTAAAAGCAAAGTTATAAAAATCTAACCAAAATGTTAAAAAATACCCACCAAAATCATTTATCGGGTGTCAGGCAGGTGAGGGGGAAGGGGATGGACATATATACATACATTATAAATGCAATGTGCATTGTTGGGGGGATGGACACCCTTGAAGCTCTAACTTGAGGGGAGAGGGAAGGTAATAGCAATGTATGTAACCTTAACATTTGTACCCCCATGTTTTGATGAAATTAAAAAAAGGCAAAAAAATAAATTGGACTGGGTGCTGAAGAAAGGACTACTAATTCTCATCTTTATCCTATGTGCAGAAACATCCCACTTTCCCATTTCTCTCCATTTGCCAAATTATTAATCACCCCTCCTCTTCTAAGTTAATTCTTCTTTAATTACCAAGGTCTACAACTAATTTCACCAATCTATGAGAATTTTTGTTGTTATTGTTGTAGTTTGAATTAATGTAACACATAATGGTCCTCTAGCTCATTTACAAGGGTTGTAAATGAATTTACACTTACAGGAATAATTACTGATGCATCTTATATAGTATAATTATTTTCTTGTTAATATTATATTGCATAACACATGCGCAGAATGTAAAGTAAATCAGCAGCAACAAAGTGTGTTCTTAATACTGGCAGCACCTAGACTGGGGATTATTTATAGTGGAGTCTCCATTACAGTGATGGAATAGTAAAATATCTATTAATAGTAGAATATATATATTAAAGGAATAGGTAAAATAACTGAATAGATATCATTTATCACACATTCTGTGACAATTGCTGTCAGATTATATTTTTTAAAAAAGCATAAATTGAAGTTTATTTATTTGCTATTATTGTAGAATTCTTCACTCTCCTGGAAAGCTGAATCCTTGATTTTAGAGCTTCCCTCTTTACTTCAGAAGAAAATATATTCAGGTGAAATGTAGCAACTCCTCACTAATACCAACTTTTCTTAGGAGGAAGAAAAGAAATAGGAAAAAAATTTGGATAATTCCAATTTTGAGGAAAAAAAGGACAAGAAAGTGCTCTTGGGAAGGAAACTTTGTCCTTAGATAAAAGAATACAAAGTAAACTAATTTAAGGTAATTGACAGGTTGAGAGAGTGGAAGGGAGGAAGGGGGTAAACTCAACCTGAGCAGTTCACAGGGCAGGATGAAGCCGAGGTAAGGACATCAGTGTATCATCTGTTGGTTGATTTCGAGTGAGGAAAGTAATGTTATAACTAACTTCCTAATGTTTACCTTTAATTGGTCTATAAAAAAGTAATTAAATATATGCCATTTCTAAAACTCTGTACTGAACCCAGGGGAATAGATGAGAAGGTTACTGCCAATCTTACTAACAATAATCATATAATCATATTTTGATGCGAATGACCAGTGGTCCTCAACCTTTTTGGCACCAGGGACCAGTTTCATGGAAGACAATTTTTCAATGGACTAAGGGGCTGGTGATAGTTTGGGGATGATTGCATTACATGTAATCAAATGTAATCATATGCATTACATTTGTTGTGTACTTTATTTCCATTATTATTACATTGGAATATATAATGAAATAATTATACAACTCACCATAATGCACAACCAGTGGGGGCCCTGAGCTTGTTAACCTGAAACGAATGCTGCCACAGATCTGACAGGAGGCAAAACTCAGGTGGTGATGGGGAGCAGCTGTAAATGCAGATGAAGCTTCATTGGCACTATGCCGCTCACCACCTGCTGTGGATCCCTGTTCCTAACAGTCCATGGACCAGTACCAGTCTGCCACCGGGGGTTGGGGACTGCAGCGAGTGACCATATCTCCTTCTTTCACATAATAGAACTCAATAAGCAGGTGTTGATTAAAGAACAATTATATATACTTCTCTTCAGAAGCACTGTGTTCTTCCTTGAGATTAAGAGAACAATACAATTACATGTTGAACAGTGAAGAAAAGTCATTTGTGCACCTTGCTGCCATTCATAGAGAAAAGCATTCAAAGTTAATCCTCAGAGCTATCCAGGGAAAGTAAGGCCACCTTATACTAGTTACACACTAGATTTTGTACCTTACACAAAGGGGAAATAACTGAATATTTGGGGGCATTGACAGATTATCCAAATAAAATATATAGTATAACATATATAAGATAAAAAGTAATACTCGCTGTGGCCTAGATCACACCACATGAGCTGTCTCTATTTATCTCTGCCCAGCCTCATCTCCTGCTCTCCCCATTTCTCTCTGCTTCAGTTCCTGGTGGTTTGTCAGTTTTTTAAGTTATAGTTCCCACGAGTTTGGCTGTAGTATGATTATTATCTTTTGATGTTCTTAGATACTTATATAAATAAAAAGACCTAGGTAGCTATCTATTCCTTCCACTACAAAAGAAAAATAAAATGGCCTCCAAACAGTCACTACTAGATTAATTATCGGAGTTAAAAAATTTTTCTGAAAATTAGCCGAGCATGGTGGCACATGCTTGTAGTTCCAGCTACTTGAGAGGCTGAGAAAGGAGGATCACCTGAGGCCAGGATTTTGAGGTTGCTGTGAGCTAGGCTGATGCCATGGTACTGTAGCCCAGACAACACAGTGAGACTCTGTATCAAAAACAGGAAAGGAAAAGAAAAGAAAAAAGGAGAAGAGAGAAGAGAGAAGAGAAGAGAAGAGAAGAGAAGAGAAGAGAAGAGAAGAGAAGAGAAGAGAAGAGAAGAGAAGAGAAGAGAAGAGAAAGAAGAGAAGAGAAGAGAAGAGAAGAGAAGAGAAGAGAAGAGAAGAGAAGAGAAGAGAAGAGAAGAAAATGAAGAGAAGGAAATGAAGAGAAGGAAATGAAGAGAGAGAAAGAAAAAAAATAAGGAAAGATGTAAAGAGAAGAAGATAGAAGGAAGTAGAGAGAGAGAATGTATAGAATGAGACAGAAAGAAGGAAGAATGGAAAGACAGAAAGAAAGAGAGAGAAGGAAAAAAGAAAGAAAGAAAGAAAGAAAGAAGGAAGGAAGGAAAGTAGGAAAGGGGAAGAAAGATGGAAAAAAATTTTTCTGTTTGTTATCTTTATTATAAGCTTTTTAAGAAAAGTTTTTGTTTCTGACTTACTTTTTATCACTATAGCAACTACCAATGTTTCATTTACATTAAATGCTGAATAAGTGAATGACAATAAAAAATCAAGCAGTTTATAAAGACAGCAGGTATTTGCTTCTGCTCTTTCCCTACCAAACATTTCAGAGATCACAGAAGTCACTGGAAATTTCTCTCATCTCAGCATTTACCTCCTAGCCACATTTCTCCTGGGGCCTATTTTTTATAACAATAAATTTGTCCTGAATCTTTGTGGTGGATAATTTGTTGACCTCTTATTAAGTGTTGTCTTAACTCCACTGGGAAGTTATAAAAATTGGAAGAAAGAGACTCTTTTTATACCAGAGACAAAAAAGAAGCCATGTGGGAAGCCAGCCTGAAGGCTTGTGGCCTCCATGATCCGGTAAATAGAGTTTGGCATCAGACCATTCAAAGTAGGTTCAGAAAAGAGAATTGGGCACTCATAACAAAAAAAGAAAGAAAACAAACAGAAGCTTGAAGGTAAAATTCAGAAATTTCTAAGAGAGTTTAACAGAGATCACCTAGAGTTCCAAATGTAAAGCTGGAATAGTGAAGAGAGAAAGTAACACTTCTGAAAGTAGCGGGTGTCACTATATGTCAGTAGTGCCCATTGGAAGGGGCTGAGCCAAAATTCTTTGGGGACCATTGTCAAATGTAAATGTCTGGGTGTCCAATTAATAAAGGGATGATCGGAATTTCTGGGCAATGAGGCCTGGTACATATACATTGAGAAAAAACTATATTATTTAAAAACCCAACATTGCCTCTCCTCTCATACTTACCCACAGACATAAACCTCAACAGAGGTTAGGAATCACCACAGTAAAGATAGAGAATGAAGAATTACACCATATACACTAGTGGTGAAGAACTATCTTCATGTTCACCATAATATTCTGAACACACAGCATAAATCTCAATATAAATACATATTTTAATATGTATATTGATTTTCTTTAAGGTAGGGCAACTTTTAAACACTAACTGATAATTCTGTGCTTCTGAGCACATATATCTTTTAACAATGTGCTATATGTCTTTTGGAATTTGATTACCAAACATTGAAAAGACATGTTTCAATCCATGACAATGGAGATAACTAAATTCAGGTCACTCTTTTCCTTCCTTAAATGTAACTTCTACTTCTGGAAAAGATGGAGCAACAGGGACTGAATTTGCCATCCCAATAACAGAATCAAATAAAAATGAAAAAGATATATGAAAGAATTGTTTTTAAACACTAGCAATAAAGCAATGGGGGGCAAAAATCCCTGAGAACTAAGAACAAATAAAATGAGGACATGATTTCCCCCACTTATTGACTTGAGGGAGTTTCTAAGCAACATGGGCATGGGAAACTGTGGAAGACCATTCATTGATTAATTTTCTAATAATATCTCAGGCACCATTGAGGTAGGGATAATGAGGTACAAAGATCAGTAAGATAAATGCTCTGCCCTGAAGATGCAAACAATATAATAAAGCAAGTTGAAAATAAACCCATACCATCATTATACAAGGTAAAACACTAAGGAGTCAAATGGAGATGTATATACATTTGTCATATTTGAGTTTACAAGACGGAGGACATTTTTTTCAGCCAGGAAAATTAAGAAGGGATTCCTAAAGGGGGTTAAATTTGACCACAGAGGAAACATGGACAGGCAAATCATACAGGGAGAAAAATAAAGAGCATATCAGGAAAAGTAGCCCATTCAGTAGGTGTGTACTGTGGAGAAAGTAAAAGTTCAAGTTAAGCAAGTGAAAGTGAGTACTTAATGAAGAAAGGGCTTGTGTCTGTCTCATTAGTAAGTCATCTAATGAAACAAGCAAGTTTCCTTGAGAGATCTCAGGCAATTAATCAATAAATATGTTTGAAAGGACAAATAAGGAAATTAAGATATGTTAAAGGATATGAAAAATTTCTACAATGTGTAAAGTACTCTATAATTAAGAGCAACTTAGAATTGAGGCACAAATGCTTTGAAGTTTACTATAAGGAAGCCTACTGGAAACCATTCCTAATAGGAACCCCAGGGAAAAAGTTTACACAGTTAACTTTAACAACTCTGCACCAAAAAAGAGCCTTTCCAATTATTCTGCAATTCCAAAACCAGAATTATTCTTCCTTAAATATTACAATGTTTTGAGGAGATTATACTTCTTGCATGCTTTTCTGTTATAAGCTATTAGGAAATACTGTTTCTTAGGCAATAGCTGAAGTCCAACCATGGACAGTGGACACAGAAATGTACTTATTAAATCTATAATCTTCCTTGTCTTTCTTCTCACATCTCCTGTCCTTTCAGTAAAGCATACTGAATGAAGAGAAAGCTACAACTTTACTGTGGCCTAATATTCTACTGTTCATGAGATAATGAGATCAAAATCAGGCTACAAATGATCTGCCTGGAAACAATTTTGAATAAATCCAGGGTACAATCATTAAAAACAGAAAGTTTTTACCTAACAAAGGTGAAATCTGGTATTCTCTTGAACCAAATAAGGGAAGTGGAGATAGTAAGAAGATATCAAATCCTAGGTCTATTTTGAAAACTGAACAAAAGAAATTCACTAATGAATCAGATATGACGTGTGGAAAACTGTGAAACTAAATGTGTTACCAGAGTTTTTTGATTTGAGTGACTAGAAGGTTGGAGATGCCATTCATTATCTGGTGTAAGTTCTAACATGAACAGGTTTGGGAATGGGAATCAAGAATTCTGTTTTGCTGAAGACAGCATATACTTGGCCTGTATTTTCTTATCCATTCAGCCAGCCTATGTCTCTTGAGTGGAGAGTTTAAGCCATTCACATTTATTGAGAGAACTGATAGGTAAGGTAGATTACTGATCATTCTGTTGGGTTGGATGTTGTTGCTATGATTTCTGTCTTGAGCCATTGTAATATCTGGCCTTTAATATCTTTGGGTTTTGGTTGTTTTTATATTCGTGGGTTATTATTATGATGTTCCGTGCATAACGCTGTTTTAAGTACTTCTTGTGAATATGTGCAGTTAGAGAGCCCATTTAGACATCCAAGAAGCAATCTCAACTAGTTCATGGCATCTGTGGCTCTAGATTCAGTGGACATATCAGATCTAAAGATATTAATTTGGAAGTTTTACAAATGATTACATATTTTGATTTTGTAATGATTGTAAATTTTAATTATATAAATGATTATAAACTTATAAGTGACATTTAAATCCAAGAGATTGAAGGATATTACCTAGGGAGTCAGTTTAGATCAAGGTGAGAAGTGATTTAAGAATCTGAAACCAGCCAATATTTACTTTAAAATCTAGAGGCTAGGAATAAATAAATAAAGTAATATGAAATGGAACACCTAATAAAGTAGAAGAAATACTATAGAGGAATTCTAGGAGCCAAGAGAAAAAGTTACATAATGAAAAATGTTATATACCTAATTATAAAAATTAAAATACATATGATATAAAGATATGTAAACAACTGGCTATTAAGTAGACATAAAAGGCCACATCAATAGCATTTCTGTAATTGTTTGTAAACACATAAAAATTTTCTAGAACATCATATAAATTAATAACTCTGGTTATCTTCGGAGAGTAGCAGAAAAAAAGATGGAGGCGGTGGTTGAAAGTAAATATTTTACACTCTTGATTAAAAATTTTACACATACCACTTTTAAAATAAATCATGTTAAAAGAAATCTGTTAATAGAGATAGAGAAAACATGAAAAGTATTTGTAAATACAATATGCAGTTTTTGCTTTTATGTTATACTTCTCAGTTTAAACGATGTTTAAAAGGTCATAAAACTCTTACATACCTTTTATTTATAAAGAAAATTCTCTAAGCATTAGGCTGAAAGCAAAGAATTATGAAACTAATTTTTAATTCACCCAAGCTGAACAACAACCAGGCAATTTCCCTAAATTTTCTTAAAGAGAGAGAAAGAGAGAGAGAGAGAGAGAGAGAGAGAGAGAGAGAGAGAGAGAGAGAGAGAGAGAAACTAGATGCATCATATAGCAGGAGAAGAATACACTGAAAGGCAGAGGTTTAGGATTATGAAGTCCACTCTACCATTTGTGTGACTTCAGATAAGTCTCATAATCATTCTGTGCTTAAATTTTTTAGTCTGGGTAACTGAAATGATGATGATGATGTCAAAACAGTCATCCTGGTTTCACAAAGTTTTAGTAATAATTAGATGGGATAATACAAGTTAAATTGGTTTGAAAAACAGCTCATTAGACCCATAAAGTGTTATCGGTATTAAGATTATTGACTTACATCTGTTCATTTACTTCCCGAACCTTTATTACAGAAAGTATGACTGCACAGGTATTTTTTAGAGCTTATTATGTATTGGCTTCCTACATTCAATATTTGGAGAGAAAATTATATTATGTATGATTCACTTACTCCAAAACCACTGTGGAGCCTAAGGCTGTTCCCTATATAGCATCCTTTAAAAGTTTCCTTCTCTTTCATTGCCTCAGATGATTGGAATTTAATCAATTCATACAAAAATAAAGCCTAACTTGCTTAAACAGCTCTCATCACTCAGACATTATTTTCATCAGAGTCTACACACTTTCTGCTCTTTATTCATTTCATCCCATTTACTTCTAATTCTTTGTTTTTCAGAATTTATGTCTTAAAATAAGTCATTACTCTAATAGAAACCTCCTGATTCCTACAAAAAATATAATACATATAGTATTTCTTTAAAGTATGGTTACCTCTATACCTTAGAAGTATATTTGGCTATATTAAATTTATTACCTATCAGGTATACAATGGCACACACAATATAAACATTTCTTTTTCATCTATTTTGGCCAACTGATATATTAACACTTAGTGACATTTGAAATATGTTAATAAAATATTAAGGGGTTAGGGAAAAAAAAAAACATTTGTCCCCAGTAAGCTGTCATCTACTCCTATTTAGGTGGTGGGATTATGACTGTTAGACTTCTTTAAGGCAGTTTCCACTGTTGCACAGGACTCTGAGTGAATAGTTGGTTCAAGAACCACAATGAATTCAGTAAGGCAGCCGTAGGAGAGATCACTCCCAGGACAGCTCATTATCCCCAGACTTCTCACCAGAAACAACTTCAGTGAAAACAGATCATAAGCTTGTTCCACAGTGGAGAAAAATGATATGAATGTTATTTTTGAAACATAGACATTGTGGAAAAGATACCAGGAATGGATTTCAGCATCAGAGATAGAATTCAGGACAGCTACGAACTGATTCAGTTCCTACAATTTTGGCTCCCTCCATGAGAGGAGACAAATTCACAGGAAAATGGTTCTTTCAACTCCACCATACCTCTCCATGTCAACCTCTTATTTTTTAGTGTTCTAGTTTACAACTTTCTATAAGAGCTTAAAAATAAGTGTAAGTGTTTTGTGAATTCTTCCCACAGGGGCACTGCTTGATTTGTGTTCAGTTCTTCTATTATCCTCAGAATATTATCCTCAGAATTTTCCGTTTTTGAGTTGTCATAAGATTTGACCATTACATATTATATATACATGTATCGAAATATCACATGTATCCCAGAAATATGTATAAGTATTATATATCAATTAAAAACCCAGAACAAAGAGAAAAACCTTCTTTTGATAATTTGAATTCTAATTTTAAAATAAAAAGGGAATTTGTAACTATTAAGGCACTTCATATTATTTTTCTCTAGAAGATCTTGCTCTTTAAATATATTTGGGTAGTCATTTATTCATTTTGTAAGCTGTAATCAATATCTTTGGAGCTGGCTTTACATTATCCCTACCAATCTAATGCCATGAGGTCCTAACAGAATCTAGTTTTCAAGACTGCCATAGACCAGTAAAGCCTCTGGCAGCTGAAAAGTTTATTTATCTTCCTACTACGATTTTCCTTTAGTTGAGTTCATCAATTTATACCACAAAGGCTATAAAAATAACCTAAGTGTAGAAGCAATAGACCCTTTGCAAAACTTGAATCATAGTTGTATGTAAGTTTAGATTTAATTTTCTTTTTTTCCACCCTTCCAGAATAAAACTATTATACTTCATGTACTATTAAATGAATATCTAGATATAAGTCTAGCCATATGGAGATCTATTACATGAATATCTTCATTTATATCTATCTATGATCTATATGTCTGTCTGTCTATCCATCATCTGTCACTTTCCTGCAATAGAATTTTTAATAGCTTTTTAAAAAACATTTTGTGTGTCCTGAATTTTTGTAAACATATATATGCCTAAATTTAACTACATAATGAAAATAACCAATTAAAAAAACATGTAAATGTTATTTGCATTCTTTCTATAATAAAAATGATGTTAGTACATGTTGAGTACTCCTTATTCAAAATGCTTGGGATTAGAACATTTTCAGATATCAGATTTTTTTCAGATTTAGGAATATTTGCATATACATAATGAGATATCCTGGGGATAGGACTCAAGTCTAAGCATGAAATTTATATATGTTTTATATATACCTTATATAAGGTATATAGCCTAAAGGTAATTTTATATAATATTTTAAATAATTTTGTACATGAAACAAAGTTTGCATTTAGTACTTACATGTGGAATTTTCCACTTGTAGCATCATGTCAGAATTCATAAAGGTTGGAGTTTGGAGCATTTTGGATTTCAGATTTTTGAATTAGACATGCTCAACCTGTAACATACTAAACAAATATAGATTACAAACAAATAAATGAATAAAACACAATATATATTAAAATCTTGCTCAGAACACATTTTTTATTCTCAGGTATCAAAGCACCATTATCTAGATTGTCTTCTGCTGTACTGATTAGAAATTCACAGATCAAATATAATATTTAACAGACAAATGCAAGTCAAAATATTCAGGATCCCACTGTGGAAAATATTGATTCCCTTCAGAATATCATAAATAAAGAACTAATAGAAATGGAAGAAACCTTAGAGAAAATCCAGCAAAATCCATTTTCTTTATGTATTTGGTACACAGAAATACATTATGAAAAGCAATTCTGATATTTGATCAGATCCTTAAAATTTCTCCAAAAGAGATAAATACATTATTAAGGTACCAAAGTTTATGTTATCAGGATGTATGTAACTCTCAATATTTTCTATATAAATGTTGGTGGAATACCAAAAACTCTCTGTTCTTCATTTATTTTTTACACAAGTCGAAATTGTTTCTGAATCTCAGTATTACTGGTCTTAATATTTCTAACTTTCTGCCATTCCTTCTTCCTCTATTTATTCTTTAGTTAAAATTATCTTGTTTTTTTTTTTTTTTTTTTTTTTTTTTTGAGACAGAGTCTCGCTTTGTTGCACAGGCTAGAGTGAGTGCCGTGGCGTCAGCCTAGCTCACAGCAACCTCAAACTCCCGGGCTCAAGCAATCCTGCTGCCTCAGCCTCCCAAGTAGCTGGGACTACAGGCATGCGCCACCACGCCCGGCTAATTTCATATATATATATTAGTTGGCCAATTAATTTCTTTCTATTTATAGTAGAGACGGGGTCTTGCTCTTGCTCAGGCTGGTTTCGAACTCCTGACCTCGAGCAATCCGCCCGCCTCGGCCTCCCAGAGTGCTAGGATTACAGGCTTGAGCCACCTCGCCCGGCCTATCTTGTTTTTAATCATATGTAAATTCTACATCTTAGTTTCTCTAATTTTGTTATTTTTTTGTTAAATTTTATTTTATTTTGAAATAGTCTGAGATTCACAGAAACATTGGAAATAGAACACAAAGAATTTTTCTCCTCCATTGAACCCATTTCAGTGTAAGTTGCTGGCATTATGTCACACTAATTAACCTAAAATGTCCATTCATTAGGTTTTGTTTGATTCCTGATGAGTATATTCAGGTTGTGTGTATTTGAAATGTCATAGAAGAGACACTGTGTTCTTAACTTTTCATCCTCTCAGCATCCAATTTTAATTGGTCTCATAACTGATGATATCCATTTTGAAAACTTGATTAAGATAGTCTGCTTTGCCCCACTGTAAATATATACATTGTTTTTAAAAAAAAGGCTTGCAGCTGTGAAACTATATTATAACTCGTCAAACTTTCAATTTATTCATTTATTTATTTATTACAGTTGGTCTCATGATGTCACCCTTTATTCAACATTACTTAGGTATTTTTGTATTCACACCAATGCCAATGGGTAATCCTTCAAGCTTGATTCTGTGTTCATGTTCCCATAATTCTCTGAGGGCTTATGGAATCATCCATTTTTCCTAAGTGCCCTAGAGCACTAGTTCCTTTTAGTGGAGAATAGTAGTTAGAAATCAAGATAGATGTGCTCATTTATTTTGAACTATCAAGCTATCACTGCTCCTGAGCCTTTCAGGGAACAAAGGTAGGAAATATATATAATCTCTCTCTCTCTCTCTCTCTTTCTCTCTCTCTCTCTCTCTCTCTCTCTCTCTCTCCCTCCCTCTCTCTCTCTCTCCCTCTCTCTCTCTCCCTCTATCTATCTCACCTATTGAAAATCATGAGCACAGACTGATGCTTCCAATTCCAATATAAAAACAACAAAATCCATTATAGCTTTTTCCTTTCCATTTATGTACATTCCTTCTGTGACAGTGAGAAAACTGGCTTCCACTATCCTTAATATGTTTACTTATTTGATCAGATCTCCTGTGTGTAACCAATCTCACATGGCCACTACCATACTCACCTCCATGGACATGTCCTCTTCACCCAATTTGGCTGGGGTGCTACCATTGCTCTCACCTCCTGCATGGTTAGCCTTTCATCCTGCACAGCCTTTGAAACTCTGTCCTAGGTCATCCTCGCCTGCATGGATGCCTTCCTCACTTCACCAAACAGCCCTGTTGCATGTTTTATGCTTTTCCCCACTTGAACTATATTGCTCCAGTCCAGGCTGTATCTCTGTGTGGATGTCATCCTTATTGTGTGGGCTCTGACTCTCCTCTCTGATCTTTGTGCATTCATTGATCTTGCTTGGCCCATCCAGTGGATTAAGAGGAATTGTTCAGGGAGAGAAAGTAATGGATGGACGTAAGAGGAGGAGGAGGAAGGAATACTGAAGAGGAAGAGGAGAAAGGGTTTTATCATTGTGCCAACACCATCATACACCCTCCAAGTCAGAATTATTTGCATATGGAGGGAAGAAGGAAAAGTTCAGCAGGCAAGGAACAAATTACATTTAGCCAATAGGAAAGAAAGAGGGTTGAGAACATTCACACATTAAGAACTTTTCCTTTTTAGGTCGGGTGCAGTGGCTCACACATGGAATCCTAGCACTCTGGGAGGCTGAGGCAGGAGGATTGCTCAAGGTCAGTAGTTCGAAACTCTAGTTCTCTACTAAAAATAGAAAGAAATTAATTGGCCAACTAAAAATATATATAAAAAATTAGCCGGGCATGGCAGCACATGCCTGTAGTCCTAGCTACTTGGGAGGCTGAGACAGAAGGATTGCTTAAGTCCAGGAGTTTGAGGTTGCTGTGAGCTAGGCTGATGCCATGGCACTCTAGCCTGGGAAACACAGTGAGACTCTGTCTCAAAAAAAAACAAAAGAACTTTTCCCTTTTTGGTCATAGCTGTGTTTTTGGATAACTCCCTATGTTTCTTCATAAAATAACCATATATGACTTTCATTCAATAAGTACATTTAATGCTGTCTGTTTCAATATGTATAGGGTAGCTAAGTCCAGTGTACTACTAATACTACTACTTATAACATACACATTTTGTATCACAAAACAAATAGATATTATTTTTTCATATAATCTATACTTTTTCATATTTAACTATATGTTACTTAGTTTGCTTATCTTTTCTATCAATCCTTTCTTATAGGCATATTCTCATATTACTAGGTATAATATAATCATATATAATACAATATTATTTTTCTAGATTGGGCATTAGTTTCTTTCATCCTTTTATAAGATATAATTTATTATGGTTTTTTTCCTGGTTTCCATTGTTCTTGTTAAGAAGTCTGTTGTGTAGCTAAATGAAAGAAATCTTTCTCTCTGGTTTCTTTTCAAAATGTTCTCTTTGTCTTAAATGATTTGATTTATTATGATATGTCTAGATATGGATATCACCATTTCTAAATAAATTTTTATGTTCCTCTTTGTATCTAACAAGGTTAAGGCAATTAGAGACTGCCATTTTACATGTATTCTGGAATTATCTTGATATGTATGTACATATTTATATGATGTATAAATGACATACATGTTATATAAAGGATACATAGTATATATCAATAATGTATATAAATGATATTATTACATATATATGAACTTTTTAAAAAGTGAAATGTATAGAAACCATTGTTACAAGGGAAGACAGATTTTAAAAATTGTGTACAATCAAATAATTAGTAGTTTTGAATCATTCTCAAATTCACAAAATAGTTGCAAATATAGCACAAAGATTTTTCTTCTGAACTATTTGAGAATATGTGGCGGACCTGATAGTCTATTACAAAAAATACTTGGGAATATATTTTATACAAAAAGGTATATTCTACTAGTTGACTGTAATACAGCCAGCAGGTTAGAAAATAAACCTTGATATATTATCTGAGATTCAAACTCCATTTCAAAATCTCCAGTAATGTTCTTTTTAGCCAAATAATTCAGTTCAGAATCATGTTTTGCATTTAGTTTTCAAATCTCTTTAGTCACCTCCAACTTCAAATAATTCTTTAGTTATTCCTTAACTTTTATGACCTTGACACATCTAAATATTATGGACCATTTATAAGCACAGAATGTTTCACAATTTAGATCTGTCTAATATTTCTTCATAATATGATTCAGGTTGTGCCTCTTTTGCAGAAATGTCACAGAATGGATGCTATATTCGTATTCTTCTCATTGCATCTTCTTTGGTGGTGCACGATTAATGGTGCATGATTATCCCATTAGTAGTGATGATCACAAGTAGATTAAGGCATTGTCTGTCAATCTTTAACACTTAAAAGTCATAGGTTTTTTTTCCTCTGTGATTAATAAATATTTTCTAAGGAATTGCTTTGAAACTATGTAAATACCTTGTTCCTTATAAAACTTTCAATTTATTCACTTATTTATATTATTTTCTTTTATTTATTATATTTTATTTTATTGATACAGGGTCCTGCTCTTGTACTTGGGCTAGAGTGCAGTGGTATCGTTATCACTCACTGCAACTTCAAACTCCTAGGCTTAAATGGTCCTCCTGCTTCAGCTTCTGTATAGCTGGTGCCACAGGTGTGTGCCACCAAGCCTGGATAATTTTTTTTATATTTTACTTTTATAGAGACAGGATCTCACTATGTTACCCAGGCTGGTCTCAAACTGCCTACCCTCAAGCAATCCTTCTGTCTTAGTCTCCCAAAGTGTTGGGATTACTGGTGTGAGCCACCATGCCTGGCCTATTTGTTAGTATCTCACTTCAAATTCAATTTTTCTTGTTTTATTTGATGTGCTATAGTTCATTATTATTACTTTGATGCTCAAATTTCCCCAGATTTGGCCAGCAGGAATAACTTCAGTTTTTGTGTGCTTGTATCTTTCTTAGAGCAGTTTCTTACTACCTGGAACAAGAAGTTGTTTCAGGATCATGATAGATTCTCAGAATCTCATACACAGTGTACAAAAGATTTTTGTGACCACCTCTTAGGATTTCAAGTAATTGACAGATTTGAGATATGAACTTCAAAATTCACTCTAAAAATCATACTACTTTTTATCATCCACATTTAAAAAGGGAAGAAACTGAGTCTTAACATTTAAGGAATTTTTCTAGAGTCACACATGAGTAATTAATAGAACCAGGATACAAACCAAGATCTATTTTTATTTAATAACACAATTAGAAATGAGAGCTACTCGAACATCCCAGAGCAATAGATGTTCTCTGACTAGCTAGCCAATAGCAGAGAAAGGCCAAGACCATTGGCCTCTACAGTCCACTACCTGGAGACATCAAGTTGTTTTGGGGATGGCATATTTTGTCTGTTTAGGTTTCAAATGGAGGTAATTGATAAAGGAACCAAATGCCTAAACATCATCTATTCACTGACCATTCTTTTAATGCTAAATCTTGGACCATTTAGAAATATACTAGGATTTATACCACAGCAGCTTTTAAAAGACTTTATATCTAGTTACAACCCTGGATGGAATTAATATAGAAATAGGTAGAAGCTATGGTCAATACAGATTCTAATATAACAGCTGCTATGTGCATAGAAAAAGCACAAATTATTCTCCAGCTATTACTTTATATAGAGTTGCTTTAAATTAAATCAAAATTTTCTTTATAGTGCTCCTTGGCATAAAAAAAAATTAATGTTAATTCTAATAAGCTAATACACCTAAAATCTTAATTTTTTATTTTTAAAGTAGGAGTGTGTGTGTGTGTTTAGAAGCTATCATTCTAGAGTTATAAAAATCAGATTCTTCTTTTATGAAAGAACAGAGACCTCAGGGCTGTAATATTCCCCCTAATATCATTTTTCAGTTTTTATCTGTATGACATAAATGAGCTGAAGATGCTGAGCCAGTATTTTTTGAACTTTATATTAGTGAGCTCATTCTATAAGATTAATCTTTGGATTCAGTAAAATGTGAAGCAATTATTTAAATTAGAGCCTAAAGCAGGAGATGTACTTTGCAAATACATGTTTAATGTACAAAACTGATATATTTGTTCATTAACAGAGGTGAAAATCAGATTCTGGGTCTTTATTAATAATTTAATGATAATAACCAAATTACAGTCTCTGAAATTCAAAATTAACTTTTCCAAATGATTATCTGCAAAACAGTCCCTATTTTTCTTCAAGAATTATATAAATATAAGTGCATTACAATGGAGAATTCCTCTTATAAAGCATTCCTTTCTCATTGAGGATCAAGATAGCAGGGAAGATTGATTATTAAATGTGCTTCTGTATTTATTCTATTTAATTATTTGTTCAATAATATTCTATCACTTTTCAAAAATAAAGCAAAGAAAGTCTACTCCAAAGGTGCTCTTTACAATTTCATACTGAATTTTCTCCAACAAGAACAGCTCTGGATATAAATCCTTATGTCGTAAAAATCTAATTAAAATTACCTTCAGTTAGAGAAGGTTGTACAGAAAAAAAATGCTGATCTTTAGACTCGATATTGCGACAAATAACCTGTGGCCCTTCAACATCCATTTCACACATTTGGGCTTCAATTCTGCAGGTAAAAAATACTTGGTGATGGTGAGAAACAATATAGCTCTTAATTTTCTGAAAAATGCTGAGTAATGCTGAAAATGAATTGAAGTAAACTTGTTAAAACATTCACAATAGTAGCTCAATTTCATTAGTTTCTTAAATCACAGCAGTATAAACTTACATAGTAATAAATCTTTATTACTCAAACTGTCAAATTCTCTTACCTTGATAAACTCAACTCAGAAATATTTTATTGAGTAAGTGTTATATGTACTAGGCATTATGCTAGGATTATGACAGGATCGGCAATAGTGTGAGCCCCAGTTACTTCTCTCAAGATGCTGAAACAGAATTAGAAAAATAAGACAAACTAAAAGAAAAAAATGGGAACTAACAAAGCACAAAATGTAATTAAGTGTCAAATCAGTGGCAGAGACAAATGCTCTAAAAAATTAGATAGCAAAAATATCAGTGGGAAGAGATCATACATCAAATATTAAGTGGTACTTGGAGCTCATCAAATTCCTAAACCAGTATTCCAAAAGTCTTCCATCCAGTAATTCCTAGACCTAGGGCTATTTATGAATAACCCAGTGATGAATCAGAAAGCGAAAACCACATGTCCTTGATAACTTCAAAATTTTCTGGTCTAAATGTAAGACAGAATGATTTGGATGCATGTGTTAACAGATAGTATGTGGACAGAGATGGGAAAGGGGGGAACAAAACATACAGTGAGGAGACCATGAGAATCAGAAACATGAATTCTCAACTGAAGAAGCACTATCCCTGGGCCATTTTGGGGTCCTACACTACAAAAGAGGTTATGCCCTGGAGGTAAAGCACCTCATTTCTTACTGAGGTGAGACTAAAAGGATTCAAGGATGATGTCACTCATGGGTCTAGACAATGATGATAACACTTAATGCACTTGGGCCCTGGTATACCAGTGTAGATAAAAATAGTTTGGGGAGATTTCCTTAAAAGCACAAAACTTGAATGGGGTCCTAAAATATACCAACATGCTCTGTAATTATTAACATTCAGGGAAAGAATGGTATTTTTAGTTAAGAAGGGTTAGGATTAGAATTTATTTGAATATGAAAAGACTCATATATGCCACAAGTTCAAAGATACAAATTTAAATTTTCACATAAATCCAAAAGACTCATTGCTAAAACTAAAGAGGTCAATTCTAAGAAAATACTCAGGGTTAAGACTCTACACTGTTCATAGGGAGTTAACAGGAGAAGTATGGGTGAAAAGATTTAGTGAGTATATTAGCCTGCTTGCGCTATAATACCAGAATACCATAGACTAAGTGGCTTAAACAACAGAAATTTAATTTCTTACAATTCTGGAGGCTGAAAAGTCCAAGATTCAGGTGCCAACTGATGAAGTTCCCAGTGAGGGCTCTCTTCTTGAGTTGTAGATGGCCATCTTCTCAATGTGTTCTCACATGGGGGGGAGGGAGAAAGCAAGCTTTCAGACATCTTCTTATAAGGGGCATATCCCATCTAAAGGTCTTACCCTCATGACTTCATCTGACCCTAATTTACCTCCCAAGACCCCATCTCCAAATACCATCACATTGGGAGTTAGGGCTTCAAGATTTGAATTTGGGGAGAGACATAAGCATTCAGTGCATGACAGTGAATTTTAATGTGGGGAGTGGCAGAGATTAGGTCTTAGAATTTATTCCTGATATGTAGTGCCTGCTTAGAGTCCCTAACCTATAGGAATTAACTGCAGTTTGATGTAGATAATAAATACTGAAGATGACTCTGCTTTGCTTAAATATGGGACTAATGTGGATATTGAGTCACATAATTTTTTGAAAGAAAGGTGGACAGAGTTAGTGACATAATTATACAGTTGTCCAGGCATCTTAATAATTCTGTGGGAGCCTGAAGACTGAATTAACTTATTACCTGAGTCTTCTCAGGTCTGTGATTCTTTAGCAAGTTTCTAGGAGACTTTCAAGAAAACCAGGCTTATTTAAAATAGTAGTAGAAAAGCCTTCTTAACAACCAGGATGTATGGACTTTTCAAAATAATATGATTTTTGGATAGATGGTTGCGGTGTATACTTTTTAAAAACTGTGTGTGTATGTGTGTGTGTGTGTGTGCGTGTGTGTATGAGAGAGAGGTGATGAACTTGAAATATGCATCCCATATCTTAATTTGTTTTAATTAAAACTAGCTACATATATACATTTTTTACTGTTATAAAGATTCATGATGAACCATTATCCTGACAAAAAGCCTCCACTAACTAAAAAGTAATTTTTGTGTCTCACCACTGAATAGTGCATACACCTGTCTTCTTCTTCCTTAATGGACTGCTTATCTGTACCTCTGTCAAGATTCACTGTCCCTTTTGCAACGATGAAGTTATGAAGAGGTAAAGAAAAAATAGTGAGAATAACTCCTGTGGTGTTCAGATTTTCAAGTCACTCAGCTGAATTTCTCAAGAGATAGAGAAAGATAAATTGTTGATACAGTTCTCAGTTCCAGAGGTAATCCTGGATCTTTCCCCATCATCACAGTAGTATTAGAGACTCAAGAAGTACGACACTTTTCCAATATCCTGCAGTGATATCTGTGAGACTGAGAAGAGAAAAGTAAGAGGAAAATGCGTAGTTTTCTCCTAAGTAACTAAAATAATAAGGAAGAGTTGTTTGGAGTAGAGGTAGGGAAAAAACACTTACAAGAGGAAAAAGCAGTGACTATTTCAAATGTGAATTAGCAGAGTCAAAGTAGAGTGATCATAAAGTAGCAGCAGAGATATCACAACAATTTTATAATACATAATGTGATTATCCCAAGCTTCTTTGGCTAACAATATTCCAGATCAGTGCTACCTAACTCCAAAATGATATTCATTATAACTACACTCAAAAAAGAAAGGAAGAAAGAAGAAAGAAAGAAAGAAAGAAAGAAAGAGAGAGAGAGAGAGAGAGAGAGAGAGAGAGAGAGAGAGAAAGAAAGAAAGAAAGAAAGAAAGAAAGAAAGAAAGAAAGAAAGAAAGAAAGAAAGAAAGAAAGAAAGAAAGAAAGAAAGAAAGAAAGAAAGAAAGAAAGAAAGATTATATATTGCTGGGCCTCTGGTGAAATTCATCTGGAGAATGTTGTGCTATTGTAGACTCCATTTCCATCCCTCTGTCTCCACTTCTTTCTGCAGATTTAATTCATTCTTCTCTCAGCTAAGAGTTTCCCAATCCCACTTATGCGTCCCTACCCTTAACGCCTGCAAGTTCATATCACACATGCCTCTAGTTGTCAGGGTAGCACTTCTTGCCCCATATGATCTTTCTTCTCATCCTTGTAATGCCTCAATTCCTAATTGCCAGGGAAAGAATATCTTTGTCCTATTTGGGGTAGGTGTTCATGCCTACTCAAATCAACTTTGTATGAAAATAGTATCATGTGATATAAGCGGAGTGCTTCCCTGTGGCTATCAATGCTTTAATTCAGGCCAGATTACTTCACAGCATGTTTTCTCTTTAGGGATTCTTTGTTTTTAAGCCAATAGCAACCTAAGTAACAATGACATTTCCGCCATCTTCACCATCACCTATTGAGTAATTATCTGCTTTGGATCTCTTTTCTTCATCACAGTCCAGCAGTCACTAAAGTAACTATTTTTCAAAAAAGTGCAGTAGACCAGTTAAGGAAAGATGGACTCTAAATCCAAGCCAGTTACACTGATGGTGGGAACTTGATAAGAGTATGTAAGCTTACTAGGCTGTAGTTTTTTTTCTTTCTTTGTTGGTTTTTCAATAACATGAGGAAATTGAATTATATTTTTTCTATCTCATCTCTAACATAAAATTATTAGATATTTTTCTCTCCATTGTTTTGAGAGATTTGACATGAAATTCCTATTGAGAAATAGCAAAAAAGTAAGTACTTCTTTCATCTTTAACAAGGATTGGTCTATTTGATGTAAAATTTTCCTTATGTCACCCTGTCTTATTACACAACTAGCACCAACCAAATGAAAATATCTGTAGTTGCCTGAGCAACCATGAACATTCCTCTATGATCTTGCCAGTGCTATTCTTTTAGCTACATATGCCCTTTCCAACACTTCCCTGCCTAGAGAAACATACTTATACATCAATATCTATATAAAATATAATTTCCTCTCTGCAGCTACTCTGTGCTTCCTGATTCCTTCAAGGTAGTACAACAGTCCCTCATGTTTCCATTATAGCATCTTCAAAAGGAGACCTTGAAAAGTAAATGAAAAACTAAATCCTCTGTAAATAATACAATTCAGGAATCTAGTAGCATAGAAAGCACCAAAATATATGTATTAACAGCTTGGAACTTTCTTAATACAAATAAAAAATCCCATTATATAATTTTAAGATAAAAATACTATTACTAAGCTTTATAAATATAATACTTAATCACAGCCACCAAGAAAGTAGCAGAGACAATAAGACATTAGTTTTATAAAACTTTTGATCATTTTTTCCATTTGAAAAAATTAGTTTTTTCTTGTAAACATATGATCATTTCACATATATTTCCTTTGCTTGATGTTATGATTCATTACATGCTTAAATGGAAATTATAAAAGCTTTTGAACTCCTACACTTAACATCCTCTGAAATGCAGTTAGTGTAAACTTGCCATTTCTGCCTGTCTCATAACAATGAATAGTTGGCCTTTCAATCATTCTGAGCTAATCTCTTTTACAATTATCATCCATACTCAAGTTTTAGCTTGCAAAAATGTGGAGAGTTCAGCATTTGTAAATATATTCAACCTTTTCTTCACTTGGATTCCACTTAAATGTGAATAGCTCGGCAAAAAACATATTCCTTTGTATTATTCAGTTACATTTGTGTGTATCTTGGGTTGGAGAAAAGAATCTTCTTCAAGGAAAATTTAGTATGTACCAATATTCCCATCCATAATTTCACAAATACATTGTATCAGAACTCAGGATTACTTGCCCTTGAAATGAATGAATAAAAATGATTAGAAATAAGATAAATATGTGTGAAATATTTTTTAGGTAAACTTTTGATTCTTTTCAATGAAAAAACTAATTTGATTGCTCTTTGTAGTCACTGTTACTGCTTTTCTTCGCCTCAGGTACCTTATACAATCGCTCAGAAAAGTAGATTTGGTTTTGTCATCAGCAATGGTGATGCCAGAAATAATGATACATTTTTATCTTGATGAAGTGATGTGTATTAATTGTAAAATGAATTTAAGGGAAATATGTAATGTTAGCTGAATATTTTTTCAGTGTTTTAATTCTATAGTATAAAGAAAAACATGGTGAATTACTAGAATGATGAAAGAGTTATACAAATCAAAAAGTATGGTAGCCTTAAAAATGTTGGAGCTGAGATAGCCTTCAGAACAAAATTTCTCAGAAAGGATAGTATTAATCTTTTGTGAGAGAAAATTAAAATAATCATAATGAATATGTGATTAAAACACTCCGAATCTTTCAACCAATCAATCAAGGTGACATGCCTGTCATGTCAGTTAAGCAAGAATGAAATGCATTTGTAGCTACCTAAAACCTTATTTATTATGTTATACATCAAGAAAGGCTGCCTTAATAGGAAGAAAATGACCACCATGAAATGTAGGAAAAAGAAGCTCAATAATTTAAATGGCACCTTCCAGAGTGAGAGATGTTAATACTGGAAGAGCCACTACAAGCATAAGAAATAAGAATTCTAAGATATAAATTAATCATTGGGTTCATTAAATTCTAGCTAAAAAAATACTCTTAAATTTATTTATCTCCTTTGTTTTCATTCTAGTCATTAAAGCTATCATCATTCCAAAGATTTTGTCCTGAAAAACTGAAGTTATATATTTACCATTAATTGAGAAAAACTAAGGAATAGAAAGTGTAGAGAGGAATTTTAAGATTCTGGTTTGGAACATAGCTTACATAAATGCTATATAAGATGCCTACATAGCATTTAAGCCATAAAACTTCATAAGATTCCCAGGAGAATAAATGAAGATAGAAAAGGAAGAGATATTTGGCCTAAATCCCAGGATTGCCATAACAATAAAAAATGTCAGATGAGGATGATGCAGTTTAAAACCTTCAGAAAGAGAGAGAGACCAGTGCAGTGAGAGGAAAAACAGAAGAGCTTTATGAAGTGAAAGACTGAAAGTATATCCAAGAGGAAAAAGAAGGGTCAACTATCAAATGTTTTTGATAGACCAAAGAAAATGAGGAAAAAGAATTGACCACTGTATTTAGCAACTGCTGTGCTTTGAATGTGTCTATCAAAGTTCAAATATTGGAAACTTGATCCTCAATGCAGTAGAGTTGGAGGTGGGACCCGATGAGAGGCATTTAGATCATAGGAGTGCCACCCTCACAAATGAATTAATGCAATTATTATGGGAGTGGGTTCCTTATAAAAGTTTGGTCCCCCTTTCTCCCTCCCTCTCAGCTTCTCTTTGCCTTTTCACCACAAGAAGATGTAACAAGAAGGCCATTGCCAAATGCCAATTGCCAAGACCCCTAGTCTTGGACTTTATAGCCTCTAGGACCATAAGCCAATAAATTACCCAATCTGTTGCATTCCGTTATAGCAGTACGGAAATGAACCAAGACAGCAATAAGGAATTTTTGTTTACTTAACAAATCATAGGGAAGTTTTTGGGTAGAAAATATGATTAGAGTTAAAAAGTTGGAAAACAAGATGTCCATGGGGGGTTCAAAAAGCTATGACATATTCTAGAGAACTTATGGTGCCACAAAAAAAAGAGTAGGCCTGTTTGCATGCCCAGGACTGTGCCCATATTCAGGAGAGACCTAAGGAGGCCTTAAGCTCTCACCTCTGGCTAATGTAAGGCTCTCTGGAAGCAAAAAGTAAAGGCTATGGAAGAATTGCAAGTGACTTTTCTAAGCATTGAAGGTGTGCCCCAACATGTACCTAGAATTTTTTGGCAAAGCCTGGGAGATTTATTGGCTCTAGCCATTTAAAAAATTACTGTCTAATCATTTACTGTCAACTAATGTAAATGAGCAGAGATTTCAGTGGCCATACACGACAAAGAATACAGACTTTACAGAATTACTTCCAAAAATTCACTAACAAAAACAAACAAAAAACACAAACATTGATAACAATAAATAGCCAAAACCAGCAAACCCCAGGAGAGCTTAGGTTGTAGAATTTTATACATAGAGTTACCAGATTATTATCTTATTTAAAACATTCAATTTTCAACAGTTACTAGATAAACAAAGAATAAGAAAATATGTACAATACACAGGAACAATAAACATTGATCAATAGAAACAGCTCCTTAGAAATTCAGATGTTGGAGTTATAGAAAGCTATTTTATGTCAGCAATTTTAAAATGTTCAAGAAACAAAAGAAGCATGCATACAAATGTAAAGGAATGTATAAGAATGTCTCTACTAATCAAGAATATCAACAAAGATGTACGAATTGTAAAAATAAAAAAGAACCAAATAGATATTTAATTCTGATCAAAATCATTATTTTACACATACAAGAAGCTCAACAAAATCAAAGCAGGGCTAACCAAAAGAGATCCACAATAGACACATAATAATCAAACTTTCAAAAGCCATAGACAGAAAGAGAACCTTGAAAATATAATGGCAAGAGAGAAATGACTCATTATGTACAAGTGATCTTCAATATGATTGATGATAACTTCTCATTAGAAACCAGAGGTCTGAAAGCAAGCAGTGAATGACATATTCAAAGAGTTGAAAGAAAATATTATCAATCAAAATTTTTATATCCAGCAAAATTATCATTTTAAAATGGAGAAATAAAGACATTTCAAGATGAATAAAAACTGAGAAATCATCACTAACAGACCTGTACTATAAAAAATACTAGAATCAGAATGGACATATCTCCAAAAAAGATATACTAGAATAGATATACTAGGATAGAATTTCTCTCAAAATAAAGAATATAAAATTTCATTATATGAATTATCAATTTCACTGAAAGTACTGCCTTATTACTGTATTTTATCCATATACTATATTTTACTAAATTATATTTTAAACTAAGAATATTGCTATTCTAAAAACATTACTTCCCATCACTTTGTTTCAAGATAGCCAGTTAGTAATAGTTGATACTACCTACTAGGATTATTGATGGTAACCTAAGATAAATTGATTTTTGGCCATAGTTTTGTATATAGGAAGAATCAGCTATTTTTATGTGGCTTTTATTTTGTTTACCATAATATATAGGATAATTTAAGATAATTAACTAGTTTGCAAAATAACTAGGTGAAGTGGCATACCTTTTTGCTAAATGTATACATTTGCATTCAAAACATGGTTGGATAGTATACTGCACACAATATACATCAGTATATAAACCTGCATGGTTCTAGAACCCATATTTCTTTTTATTTAGTTCTGAAAATTTGAAAAAGTTACTCAATCATGTGCTTGACATCAAGTCTTTACAGCACCATGGGTTCTTGTGAGTTGAAAAATTATTAGACCTGCAAAGAGCATTCTGTATTTATTAAATGTCTGCCTTCAGGAAAATAAACTTGCCCCTCTGTCACACACTGTCTACTTTTAGAGGTGTTATTAGGCTTTAACTGTTGAAGCAGAAATGACATTTATGCTTCCACTTCAGCAACATCTAGTTCAAAGTCTTGTTTGAGTAAATTTTGAATGTTCTCACCACAAAACTGTTAAGTGATTTGAGGTGATAGATATGTTAACTAAGTTGATTTAATTATGCCATATTGTATTCGTAAGTATATGATATCACTTTGTATTCCATAAATGTATACAATTATAAATTATCAATTTGCTCTTTTTAAATGTCTTATTTACTGGTGAAAGTTATGCAGAATGTTTTTATAACTAAATTTTGGGTGCATTAACTGCTTTAGGAGGATGACATTCTCTTTACATACCTAGAAATGAGACAGATACCTGTGGAGAGTCATTGTGGAGTTTCAGCTGGTATTCTTGGAAATTTAATTGGGTAAAAAAATATATGAGATAGAATACCATATCTGACACCCACAGAAATTGGGCAGCCAGAGCCCTACTCTTCTAACTGGGTTAGCAGTGGGAATTAAAATAAAGATTAAATATATAAGCATATGTAATCATTTAAACAATGTAATCATTTAAACAATCAATAAAAAAAGAATAATAGTGATCATAATATTACCATTTGTTGAAAGAAGATTATGCAATAAACCCTCTGTTATTTTGTTTGATATGCTTAGTACCCATGTGAGATTAGTGTTATCAGTTTACCAAATTTTTAGATAAGAACATATGAGCCAGATAAATTAAAAACTTTCCCTCAATACCACATATTTAAGAATCATTTAATATCAATTTGCTGGTAAGTACATGTGGTGCTTGTTTTTCCGTTCTTGAGATATTTCACTTAGTAGAATGGATTCCAGCTCTATCCAGGAAAATGCAAGATGTGCTATATCACCATTGTTTCTTATAGCTGAATAGTATTCCATGATATACATATACCACATTTTATTAATCCACTCATGGATTGATGGGCACTTGGGTTGTTTCCACAACTTTGCAATTGTGAATTGTGCTGCTATAAACATTTGAGTGCAGGTGTCAGATAAACACTTAAGTGGACATACAGGAATAACATTCATCAGGTGTCAGGCAGGTGGGGGGGGAAGGGGATGGCTATATACAAACACAATGAGTGAGATGTGCAACGTTTGGGGGATGGACAAGCTTGAAGCTTTGACTCGAAGGTGGGGGGGGCATGGGCAATATATGTAACCTTAACATTTGTACCCCCATAATATGCTGAAATAAAAAAATAAAGAAAAGAATCATTTAAATCATGAGCCCATGATTCAAAACCATGTATATATGATTTGAAAACCCATAGTTTTATCTTCTACAATGCACACAGATTGCTGTGATACTCTTCCTCTCTTCAATTACAGAGATAGTTTAAGGGAATAGTCAGTAGGGTTGGGCAAACGATTAAATTGTGTTGAACAGAATTAAGATTGGAAGTTGGTTTTGTAAATGTAAACAAAATTTTCCAAGGAAGGGTGTATTTTAGTAAAATAAGGTAGTTTTAGTGTAAAGTACTTATCAGATGTGCAGGAGAAAAATTCCTATTTGTATTTAGAAATGTTTGTAGTCCTTAAGATAGGGATCAAGAATAAAGATAAGGATATTTCTGAAGTAAAATAAATATTGAGAAATTGCAGGAAATGATTATATAAGACATAAGAAAAGAAAAATGAGTCAGAAAAAAATGAAAAAATAAAGTGGGAGTTGAAATCAAGCATAAGTGATTTTCTAGACATAGGTCACTGATTGTGACTAAAAACAGTCCACTTAATTTGATTATTGGGAGGCTCCACACAAGAGAACTTTCAAGTGAAGTGGTGCCAGGAGCCAGATTGCAGAAGATTAAAGAAGAGGAATGATGAGAATGATGGGAATAATAACGGCACCTAGTATTGGAATGTCTACCATATACTTTGCTTAGTGCTTAGCACATTAGTATGAGCTAATACTAATATCGTACTTACATCAACCTTATAAAAAGATGGTAATAGCCATACTTGATATGTAATAAATCAGTCTCAGAGAGACAAAGTATCATGATGTTAGGTTGTTTAGGGTCCACCTGATTATAAGTCTGACTGCTTTAACTGATTATAAGTCACACACAGGGCACTTTCTTTTACATTAATATATTTTCCCAACTACATCCCTTCTTTGTGAATCATTCAAATGGACTATTCACCCTCTCTTAAAGTAGACCCATCATACAACGAAGAGACTTTGAAACATAAGCAGTGAAAAAAAGTTCAGGTCAGATTCAATCCTTTCTGAGTTGGGTTTTTCAGCTTTCTCAGGAATTTCACCAGCTCACCTAACTTTTTCCAGCAAAGTCCATCTTTGCTTAAACATAGCCAGAATAGCCTTCTATTGTTTGCACATATGCCACAGAAAATATAAGATAAAAAAATAGCTAAAAAATTAGTAATAGCTTACATGTTTGAGTGGTTACTTTGTGCCAATTACTTTGCTAAGCTCTTAAGAAAGATTAACTTCTACAGCAACCCAGTGAGGAGGATATAATATTTCCCTGATCTTACATGGGTGGAATCTAAAGTGGGATAGCTAAGTAACTTGCCTATCTCATATAACTTATAATTGGTGGAAATAGAGTTTGAATGCAGAAGATTCACATTGTTTGAAGATATTCTGTAACTGTCTGGACATATCTGTCCCCAAAGCAAAACCAAAAAAGAGGAACTAACAGCAATACTACCACTAATACTGATAATAATAATCTGAACATAAGAAAAAGAGAATAAATCTCCATGGTGAAGATACAGAGCAACAGATAAATTGGGTGGCCCCCATTCTAAATTTCAAAGTCTCTATGGCAAATTTTCAATGGACCATAGGTTTGGTAATGAGAGTAAGGAAGTTGTGGAATAAAAGATAAAGGGAGATCTGGATATGGTAAAGTTATTTTTTACTGGGGCTCATTTGTGCATGGGAAAAGGTCTGGAAAGAGGTAAATACATAGAGATCGACTGATTCTGCCAAAGAAGGAGAGAGAAAACTGAAGGAACTTTGGAGGAAGCACAAGTGGGGAGACCAGTACTAGAAAGGAAGCATAGGGCTTGCCTGTACATTAGGAGGAAAGAAAACACAGATAGGTAAATATAAGGACTGTTTAGAGGCTGCTAAGATGATGAGAACACAGATGTGAAGAAAGGTGTGGCGTATGCTTTTTAAATTTTTTATAAGGTGGCCTCAATCTACTCAATAAAAGAAGAGGCAAGGTCATGTGCTAAAGATGAGAAGATTCGAGTTTAATTAGAAAGGGCAGGTTTGGGGCAGATAGCCAGGTAATGAAATGAGGAGTGGGTGTAAAGCAAATAAAAAAGTTTCCAAGTAGCACAGAAGGCAGTAACATAATGTTTCTTTGTCCAACAATGCAGTTTATATCTGGGATGGAGATAAAGAGAGATTTGTGGAGATCACGAATGTGGATCATCAAGGTAGTCCCGATGAAATGGCAAACATGCCAAGGATTAGAGAGTGCTGCAGAGATAGGCACTCCTGATCAGATAAGCACGGTATATTCCGACAGAGGGAGAGAACTAACACAGGTGCCACCGCTGTGTGCCCCTGAAGCATTCTGTTTTTCCCTCATTATTACTTTGCTCACACTGCATTGTGATTACTTATTTAGGATATTCTCCCACTTGGCTGTAGTTGTCATGAGAGCAGGAATTTGAACTCTCTGGCTAATTACTGTATTCTCAGCATGTAGTACAACACCTGGCAGAGAATAAGTGATCAGTAAATAGTTTTGTTTTGTTTTTTTTCCGTTTTTCCCCCGTGAACTCATCAGTAGACTCCTACTGGATTGCAGAACAAAAGATACTTTAGAAGCCTGATAACATCTTTATAATGCAACATTCAAATAACTAGAAAGCTTCACTTATCAGAATTTGCCTTTCAGAAATACCTTAGTCCATCGAAGTCACCTAGGGATCTTGTTAAAATATCAATTGTGATTCAGTTCCAGGGTAAGGCCTACATGTCTGGATTTTTTATAAGCTCCCAAGTAATGTTGATGCTACTTGGTTCATAATCCATGAAGTATCAAAGGCTTAGTCACTGGATTCTCCACCTTTGTCAAGTATAACCAAATATCCACAAGGCCTGAACTGACTACCTATAGGCCTTCTGGCATTTATGTTTTTGTAGTTTCTGTGGCTCCTCTCTTGTCAGCTTTTTATGTGCAAGTGTATTTTACTATAGTACTTCTTGTATATTCTGATTCTGGCCTGCATACCCGGCTTCAACTAGTGTCTTTGTTCTAATCTTTCAGACTACCACATATTTCTTGAACCATTATTCTAGCTTGATTATCTATTTCCAAGTTAGCTTATTCTTGCTTATTGTATACATTTACTATATGTGCTGCTGCTGTATGCCTGGTAATAACTACTATGCAACAAATATTCTTCAAATAAATGAAGAAAGCTGAACAATTTAACACAATATGAACGATTTAATAAAACACATCATTCTGGGGTATGGCAGCACCAGGAGAGTGAGCTAGTCAGGCTGGGGTGAGAGGGAGGGGAGAGAGAGAGAGAGAGAGAGAGAGAGAGAGAGAGAGAGAGAGAGAGAGATTGATTGCGGTATCTGGCATACCTAGGCAATGGAAAGAGAAGTCAGAAATAAGTCAAGAGACTGAGGCCAGAAGGTCACAGAAGAAATGACAAAGAAAACAGACATTGTGGATGCCAAGATGGCAATAAATTAAAACAAAAGAAACCTGACCTTCTAGGTCAGAGGAGATAAAGCCCATACCCATGTAGTCTGAGATGGTTCAAATGGTAGCTTGGATCTAGCACCTTTGTCTTTATGACACAAGTAGAGTAAGCCTGACCCTAGAGGACAGATCACTTGTCTTTAGTTATACTTATTCCTATAATCAAGGTGGATGAAAATTATCATCAGAGGAACTGTAGCTTCATCTAGTATTTTAAGTCAGTGATAGGAGTCCATTCATTAAACAGTTATTTGTTGAACATCTACTGTGTGCCAGGCCTTACATGTATCCAGAGAAAAAAGGAAGGCGAGATCTTTTCCTTAAAGAAGTTCAAAGTTTAAGGAGGGGCTCAGACATACATACAAAGTTATGTGTTTTACCAAAGATATGCCCATGGGGCTAAGAGAGAAGAAGGAAAGACTTTCCTCCCACTAGAGAGATCAGAGGAGGGTTTGCAGGGCAGTTGACACATTCATCAGACAAAAATTATTTTAAATACAGGGAAAAGTATGACCCTAAATATATTGTTTTGAGGGAACAAGATACAATTGGTAGACTGCAGTTAGTTTATTAATAGCAGCACTGAAACAGTGGGTAGCAAGAAGTATCAGGAAGTGCAATTAAGAAAGTAAGGAGGAGAGATGCTTAAAAACCTTTGCCATGATAACAAATTTGGATTTTCGTGCTATATAAAGGACTTTCATTCTAACAAAGTTATTAACTAGAGATTTTGCCACTCCAAATGTCACTCTAATACTGATTACTTCCCATTATGCAATACACATCTATGAGATTGTGGTCTGATTTCTATTGGGAGAACAGAAGAGAAAGGTCCACTACAAGAGCTAAAGCCCTTTTCTCTATCAATCCTTGTTTCCTAGTTGTAGAAATAGTGTTGGATCTGGAAAAGATGTTATGAAAGGAGAGGATAGAGGATTCAGAAATTTGTACTCAAGGAAAGATGTAAACATAAATCTTCTTACTTAATGGTGCAAACCCAGAAAAAAGTAGACTACTCTGGATTCAAAAAAAATAAATAAAAGCAGGATTAAATTATGGAAATTATAAAAAGGAAAATACAGGTTTATAAAAAACTTTTTTATTATTAATTAGAGCTCACTAATAATAAAATAGTTTGTGAAGTAGTGACTTTGCCATCATTGGAGATTTTTAAATATAGGCTGCAGTATGTTTACATGATCTGGTGACCCTGAGAAGTGGACCAAACAACTGTTAATTGTTCCAACAAGTCAGATTGTATGATTTTCTATTTCTTTTGTGGTTTTCTATGTTTGTACTGGGCATACATTACATGCTCACTAAACACTGAGCAATCAATTGCTAATTGCTAAAGATAACATTAACTTTGACCTAATCCTTTTAACAAACTGTCTTCAGAACTCAGTCATTATATGGAATACATTTATAAACCAAATTACACTGCTTAAACACTGCTGCTACTTAGCAGCTGAGATCACAAAGGGAAAAGTGTAAAAAGAAGAAGTCCCTAAATTATAGATCAGATAATGTGCCCTTTCAAAGGTCCATTTCTTAATGTTAAAGACAGTTTGACCTTCACTCCTCAGAGTCAATTATATTAAAAGATTTTGTATTAGTTTCCCATTGCCTTTTATTATTATTACTATTATTTTTATTTAAATTTTTTTTATTTCAAGATATTATGGGAGTACAAATATCCTATTGCTGCTGTAACAAATTACCACACATGTAATGGCTTAAGATAACCTAAATATATTCTCTTATGGTTCTGGATCCCTGTTTTTCTGAACTGAAACTGAGTTGTCAGCAGGACTGATGTGCTTCCTGAGGCTCTAAGGGAGAAGCCATGTCCTAGGCTTTTCCAGCATTTAGAGCTACATTCCTGGGCTCATGGCCCCAACCGCTATCGCTGCAGTTTTGAACCCCTGGTCCCTGGAAAAATTGTCTTTCCTGAAAATGGTCCCTGGTGGCAAAAAGTTTGGGGAACACTACCAGTATCTCAAATTTCTCTCTGTTTCAGTCCTCACCTTGTCTGCATTTTATACAAATCTTCCTTTGCCCGCCTTTATAAAGACACCTGTGATTACCTTTGTGACTTGCCTGGATAATCCAGGATGATCTCCCCATCTCAACATTCTTAATTTAATCACATCTGCCAGGCCCCTGTTTGCCATATAGAGTAACAGGCACAGGTTCCAGTGATTAGTAGGTGTATATTTTGGGGTGTTATTATTCAGCCTAATACATTTTTTAAACCCACCTCCACCCAATCAGTCTACAATGTGAAAGTTTTCTTCAACAGAATCTTTTAAAAATTTTTACTGACCCACTTTATCTTATTTTTTAACAAAACATTTTCAACTCAAATGTGATAAGTTCCTTGTAGCTTTGTCAACCTATCAATATTTAAAAATATGATTGAGTAAAAGTACTCAAACAAATGAAAAGCTATAAAATCTGTTATTATCTAATAATATGGAAAAACTCATCTTTTGTTGATAAAAATATTTGAAAAATTGATGTTTATCTTTTAATGACATCAATTTAGAGAACTAGATCTTTAATGTGTAGGATACACATTATACAGAATTGCTCATTTCTAAATGCTATAGTTTAAACTAGAATTGCCACTATACAACCAGCTTATTCCAGAGAAATTCCCTAGATGAACACTGCAAACTTTATAAATATAAATATAAATATAAATTTTTTTAAAAAGTGTAGCCAAGTAGATTTTTTTTCCTGTGTTGCATTTTTGGGTGTCTAAGATCAGCGACTGACAAATTACCTGACACAAGGTCACTTTACTCCCATAGTTTTAGCTTTATCTGCTAATTCCCCATTCCCCATCTCCCCATTCTCTCTGTATCTGCCAGTGGCCATCTAAATGAATAAACAATGATTTTCCCCTACTTTATGAGTTTTCTAGGAAGTGTTTCTCAAGCTTGGCCATGAATCAGAATATATCTGAGAAATATATAAATTTATTTTTATTTCAAAATATGAATTAAGGGTGGACAAGTGTTTTTGTTACATGGATACTTTGTATAAGGCTCAAGTCAGGGCTTCGACGTGCCCATCACCAGAATAGCATTCACTGTACCCAACAGATAAGTTTTTAATGCCACACCCCAGTCCCAACCATCCCCTTTCTTGATTTCTCATGACCTTTATATTGCTTTATGCATGTGGGTATCCATGATTTAGCTTCCATTTATAAGAGAGAATGTTTGGCATTTGGCTTTCAATTCCTGAGATCCTTGACTTAGGATAATGGTCTCCAGTTCCAGCCAAGTTGCTGCAAACAACATTATTTCATTCATTTTGATAACTAAGTAGTACTCTATAGTGTATATATACACCACATTTTCTCCATCTACTCATGAGTTGAAGGGCACTTAGGTTGACTCCACATCCTTACAACTCTGAATTGTGCTGCAAAAAACAATTGAATGCAGGTGTCTTTTTGATAAAATGACTTCATTTCCTTTGGGTAGATACTTAGCAGTGGGATTACTGGATCAAATGGTAGGTCTTGTTTTCTAGCTCCAAGATTCTTTCTTCTGCTAAGTCTCGCCTTTTACTGAAGCTTTCTGCTGTATTTTGTAATTCCTTAAATGACTCTGATTATTTAAGTTTTGTTACATCCTTTCTTATATTGTCTATCTCTTTAGTTAGTTTTATATTTTTTTCATGTTCTGAAACATTTTTTTTTCTTTTGCTTCTTTGTGTTCATTTTCAACTTTCTTTTCAATTCAATTTATCCTTTTTCCCATCCACATTCTGAATTCCATTTTCTGACATTTTGACAATTTCCTTCTGGTTGTGATCCATTGCTGTGAATTTATTGTTATCCTTTAGGGGTAGTGAACTAACTTGGTTTTTCATGTTGCTGGAATTTTTTTTTTTTTTTTTGCTGGTTTCTTCTCATGTGAAATCTCTTTTCTTTGCTCAGGGCACCTTTTATCCTTTGCTGGGAACTCTCCTACTTAGTAAGGAGGAAAGATCTCTAGATAATGCTTTTGTGTCCTAATCCAGATTGAGCCAGGGAGAGAGGGGTGGATGGCCTGACAACCTATAACACAGCTGTTCTCCTGTGTGGTCTGGATCTTCTGTGGTTGTCACAGTCCAAGAAAATGCTGGGGGATATTTGTTAGGATTGGTGTATTGGTCCCCAGGCTGCTGGTGGAAGCTTAGGAAGGAGGCTGTGCAAGTCCTTCTCCATGAAGGTTGGGTATCATGATTTTAGCCTCCACATGGGTGGATCAAGGGACTTTGTTGGGTGGTTGGGCATGTCATAGGACTACAGTCAGTGGCAAAAACAAGTTGTGGGACCTTGGCCAGTGCCTGGGCAGGTCACTGGACCGGGGTCAGTGCTGGGAGAATCTTCCTGTGGAGTGATGGGTTAGCCCCTAGGCTGCTTTTGGAAGCAGGGGCAGGAGGGGTGGTGAGTCCCTCTCCACTGAGGTGGGCATTGTGGGAGATTTCTCTGCCCAGGTTTCCCTTTGGTAGTGGCTGTGGCTGTTTGGCGAGGCTATCTGAGCAGTGGCCATAGGTATAAGGGCTACAGCATCCACTCCATCCAGGTCTAGGTGTAATGGTGGCACACAGGGGTGGAGTAGGGGAGTGGATAAGGGAGTGTTTGGGAGTGGCTATGGCTAGCTTGTCTGTGCTGGAGAGCTGGACTGCCAGCCTGCCATCATGCATTGCCGTGGAGACATGGCTTGCCGGCTGGCCCACAAAACCAAGGGATATGGACTGTTGCAGGGCATGTGGGTCTGCAGGGGGCGGTGGTCCACCATGTGGAATTTGGATCTATAGGGGCTTGGACCCTGCGTTGAATGCCTGGGCGGGGGTGGGGCTGTGGGGTGGGGTCTAGTTCCTCTTGTGGGCCACAGGACTGCGGGGGCATGGCTTGCTGGTTGGCTCATGGATCTGTGGCGGCATGGACCTCTGCTGGGTACCTATCAGTGGGGGTATGAGCCACCGCTGGACTGTGCACAGGGCCGGGGTCTTGTTCCACTCGTTAATGCGTAAGGCCGCAGGGGTGGGGCTGCTGGATGGCTGAGGCTCTCTCCTCACGCAGGTCTTGCTGAGGTTGCTACTGTGCACCTCTTTAGCGCCACTCGAGTTCTGGGGGGCTTCCAGTTACAGGTGCAAGAGTGTTTGCTCTCCCTGCTCGCCTTGGCAAGGGGAGATGTTGAGGCAACTGCAGAGTAGCTGATCCTTGTGTAGGCCAGGAGCTCCGACCTCAGAGCTCAAAGTGGCTTCTGCTGCAGCATCACGGAGCCCAGGCCAGTGGGTCCCTGCTGAGCCTGCTTTCCATTGCAGCTCTGCCGTACAGTACCCAAGCAGTCACTGCTGGAGCCACAGTGTACACGTGGGTGGTGGGGCCCTGGGGCTCTCTCCTTTATCCCTTTCCCACTTATGAGTGCCTTCCCTGGGGTAACTTCCAATCTTAGCCAGTGAAACTCCTCGCTAAATGTCTCCTGTCACTTTTCTGGTGATTCACCATGCTCTCTCCAAGAGGGTCCATGTGTAGGTGAGAATCTACTTGCAATTTTTGATCCCCTCTTAGAGAGTAGCATATGTGGGCTGCTTCTATTCCACCATCTTGGTCCCTCCCAGAAATACTTTTATGAATACACCTTTTTTTTTTTTTTGGTGAATAGATTTCCAGGTGTCATCTTAGATGTGCTGTCATTAGTGGCATTTTATTTCTTAAAGTAGTTCTTGTGATACCCTGATTTATCAGAGCAATGGACTGGTGTTTGGTCTAGGTCTGATCTGAAAAACAGTCCTTTTCCTAGACTTGCAAACATTGTATAACTATGATCTATAGTATTCTGAAAGTTACAGGGCTTTTGTCAGTATTTTATAGAGACTTTCTCTAGCTCATTTTAGGCTTCTCTCATGCATTGTTAAAATTCTATGTGCTCTAGTTTTGAAACTTCAGCTTAATGTTATTATTTAATTCCTAAGAATTCCTGAAAGTGCTGTCCATCTCCATAATGTCCTACAAAACTTACCCTCCATAACTACCTCCTTAAAACTATCTGTATCTACCTCTTGTGAGCCTGTGTAAACATTTCCTTAGATTCCTATGTTCCTTACTTACAGGCTGCAATTTAACTCTAGTTGTCAATTATTTTTTAATTGTATTCAGTTAGTTTATATTAGATTTTCTTTGATCTTTCTATAGGATGAAATTAATGGATATAAAAATATATAAGCAGAGATAGAAAGTTCCTCTCTGTTCTTAAAAATTTCATTTCATACTTGAACATTGCTAAGTCTTAGAGTAGTTTAGTTGTTTATTGTATAGTTGCTCCTTGACTTATGATGGGGTCATGTCCCAATTAACCCCGTAAGTTTGAAATTATCATAATTCAAAAATGCATTTAATAGATCAAAACTATTGAACATCATAGCTTAGCCTAGCCTACTCTAAACGTATCTCATGTACTTTATTGAATACTATACTGAAGCTGAAAAACAAAATGTTTTAGTACCATCATAAAGTTGACAAATCATAAATTAAACCATTATAAGTCGAGGAACATCTGTAGATCTATTATGAACTGCGTATCTCTACATATTAAACTACTATCACATATCCTTTTAGTTTCTACTTACTCAAACTGAATCTCTGCATTATAATTGTATTGCCTCTTCCTATAATCTTTCTTCACAATTCAATTTTCTCCTGGCTTATACATTTGAGCTTTATAAATCCCAGCCTACCTGCTGTCAATGCAAAAATTTTTAATCTCAAAGAATCTGAGGTCAAACCTTGCTAGAGCTTAGATGCAGAATAATCACCTCCATGACAGGTACAAATACCACTGCACATCTTGACAGACATCTCAGAGAAATCTACTTCCTGTACTGCTCTCATCTGAAGGTTACTTCTGCATATTGGTTCACAGCATATACATTTTGAAGAAAGTTGTAGTGTTTGTTCGGAAATGACTCTTCCATATAATCATCATATGGCATTTTCTTAAAGTGAATGTTTAAAGGTTTTGCACTCATCTTATTTTTTTTTTCTTTTCAAGATAAAATTAAGAACAAACAAACACAAACAAACAAAAAAAACATGGTCAACTTTGCATGCCTTGTTTGAAGTATGCAAGAGATGATAGGAGCCATTGCGACTATAAATTATAAGCAAAATAGATGAACCAGGGGGAATTGCTGTTCAAAAACAAACAAGAACTGGGTAAAGTCAAGAACAAAATGTTTAGCAGAGTTTCATCTGTATATTCTAATTCTCAACACCCAAAACTTTATGGTGTTATAGCCTTTTTTACTTGGAGTTACTATTTAATTAGTAGACTCTTCCAATTGTCCCTAACACTAAAAGCATCTCAAAACACCCCATTCACCCTGGTGTAACTATGTAGATCAACAAAGCCATTTCATCCTATTACTCTACCAGAATTTAATTTCCATGTCCTTAAAAACATTGAGGAAAGAAGAATATATTATCTTTTTTTGATAGCTGTTTTAATCTCATAATGTCAGAAGAAATATACAACACAATTATCACACAGGTTACCAAACCCCCCAGAGCTTCTGAATGTACACTAATTAAACAACAGCATTGACTGAGGCATTGACTATGTAGAACAATTTAGTAAATGCTGAGAAAAGCTACAACAAAATCAAAGCAACCTTGTTTGCCCTCTATGAGCTGACAATCTAGTCAGAGGCTAAATTAAACTCATCCCTATAACTGATACGAATAACCAAACTGCATGCATTTCAGAATAATCCTCACTAAAGCAGCTATAGTATAAACGTGCCTGACAGCATCTACAATTTTAGAACCAAATAAATGTAAAATAGCATTATTTAATTGAGAACCAGGGTTAAGTCTTTTCCATAGCCACAAATCTAGTCCACAAAAGGAATAGGTCTTAGAGGCTATGCCCTCTGGGGAACAGTATAATATGCTGATTAAATATGTAAACTTTTAGATTGGAAAGACATAAGATCAAATTCTAGTTCTCCTACCTAACATGTGGCCTTTGATAATTTAGTTAATTCTTTAAAAGTCAGCTTTGTCACCTGTGAAGCAGGCTAGTAATACAATCACCTGATAGAAATTTTGTAAAATTTAAGTGAAATGATGCCTGTGGCTTAGAACCCTTGAGTAAGTGCTTGGCCCATCATTATCATTCAATAGGTGTTAAGTGTAAGGTTTTTGGCCGCGGTGAGAAGAAAAGACAGAGAGGGAGAGAGTTGGGGCCAAACCACGTGGCTTTATTATACACTCGTGGACGAGGTTTTGGGGTCCAAAGAGAGGAGGGCCCCAGAAGTCGCGCCCGTTTGAAGGGGCTGGGGCCTTTTATATCTTTTGGGCCTGGGTAGAAACTTTTGGCGGGAAGAGCTGGGGATTTTCCATTGTGACCTTGGGTGGTCACTGAGGATAGGAGGGGCTGGAGGTATTTGTGAAATCCAGGAGCCAAAACATTCTTATCCAGGTGGACATCTGGGTGTGGATCCTCTCAGCGGGGCCTGGCAGTTTTGTCCTTGGCAGGTCTGACCTCACGAGCCTTTTCTTTTTTGAACTAGGGAAGGGAGGGGGCCCGCCACCAGCCTTACATTAAGTACCACCGTGGCCTAGTAGTAACTTTCTTACTTTCAAGTTAAAGCTGTTTCTACTTAGCCACAAAAGCTCTTTTTGGCCTTGAATTTTTTCAAGCAAAGGCAATAAATAAATGAAAGAACTTCACCTCTCCTACTGACCTCCACATTTTCCTTACTAAATTGACTTTATAATTTATACTCATTGCCTCAACTGCTGCATATCAGGGTCTACCTAAATATTATTGTAGATTCAGTCAATAATTCTACTTCTGATGTGTAAGCAGGGAAAACTTTAGTTAGGTGTAAAATAAGGAACCACGTGGGTAGAAATCTTTCATATTGACCCAGAAAACTTTTTTCCTTTATTTGATATTTCTTGATCTGAACATGTTTTGACACTTTTATTCATGGATTTCAGTTATCCATCAATTATATATCTCACCAACACAAGTGACTTTCTTCAAGGAAATTGAATATCAGTTATAGAAAAGAGAATTCTAACAAATGAGTACTGTTTGATTTTCCTAACTGCTTAACTCCAGGCTACAGCAAATCTGAACTGGTTTCTCTTAGGTCAGGAGCTTAGAGAGAGACACAGGAAGCCTCATGTGGACTATAATGCTGCTTATTTTGAACATCTGGGTGCAGATGAGTGAAGGCTGAAAAAGGCATCCACGAGAGAAAAGGGAAAAGCCTTGGATTTTATAGAGGGTTTTTCTGGAAGGAGTAAATACTTTTCAAACAACCAGGAGGGTTAAGGAAAGTAAGTTTCCCTCTTGCATTCTATTCTTTTATCTCCCTAGGGAACAACCCAGAGGGATAAGCTTAGTCCTTATCAGGAGGGATAGAGAAAGTTCCCCTTTTACATTTCATTGCCTTACCTCCCCAGGGATCTGGCAAAGGCTATGTGCCTAATATACTCCTAGGAAGGGGAGAGAGGTAGGTTTTATAGAAGGTTTGGATAGAAGTTTGGGGAGGGTGAATTCTTTAAGCCTAACAGTTTCTCTGCTCCACAAGAATACTTTTTGATGTAAAAATCATACTTAAGAGTAGATTTAATCAAAAGAGGGAATATAGTAAGAAGAAATGTTTTTTCACAAAATAATGTTAATTTTCTCTTGTAGCTATGTCCCACAGCTCTCCACTCCTAACCTTCCCTGCTTTCTTTTGAGAATTTTGCCACAGCTTGGAGAAAGAATTTTTGTACATAAAATACAAATGCTATCAAATACTTTTCATTCATTATAGATTAGGTGAACTTTGAGATAGCTACAATAGTATATTTCTTTAGTAAAGGAAGAAGTAATAAAATAAATGATTTTGAGAAACATATGTAAATATCTAATGCTACTATAATTAGGAAGAGAACTTTTTGAGTACTAAAATGAAGAATTATAACGATATGTAATCAGCCAACTAACAAAAGTAAGTAAATATATAAAGCAATCTTTCCTCAATTATCTGGGCACTTATAGATGCAATTATTTTCTTCTTTTTTTAATTGGAGAAAAAGATACATATTTATTTAACTTGTATACATGAAAGCTTTCAGAATGACTAATCCCCAGTGGGGTTAGAAGCTTATATGCCTTTCTGGTAAAATGAGGTATAAAGGGTGGCAAGTGGAAATTCTGTTCAGGGGCAATAAAGGATTATAAGAGAGGATGAATGAATAGGGAACAAAGATTAACTGGTTAATAGTTCTCTTTGGAATATGAATAAGTCTACATGATAGCACATTATCTTTTTAAAGAATCTGTTGGATGTGATCTCTTACCTGGTTTTACCAGGAGGAAAAAGAAAAGAACAATTGTTCTCAGTGGATTTATGTCTCAGGCAGACAAAGAAACTTCAACTTTTTGAGAGAGCCCATGGTCATGGTGGGGAAGGTCAGAGAGGTCTTGAGGTTTCTTCATTCAGTCCAGCATGTCAAAATGCCACATTCGGGGGTATTGGTTTTTGAGCCGCTATATTCCCCTGTCTGGAACTTCCCTAGAAGTTTTTTCTCACACTGTTGCCCAGCCTAGAGTGCTGTCGTATCAGTCTACCTCACTGCAACTTCAAACTCCTGAGCTCAAGCGATCCTCCTGTTTCAGACTCCCCAGTAGCAGGGACTACAGGCATGAGCCACCAAGCTTGGCAAATTTTTTTCTATTTTTAGTTGTCTGGCTAATTTTTTCCCCCATATTTTTAGAGAGACAGGGTCTCACTCTTGCTCAGGCTGATGTCAAACTCCTGAGTTCAAATGATCCTCCCATTTCAGCCTCCCGGAGTGCTAGGGTTAGAAATACAGGCATGAGCCATCGCATCTTTCCCTTCCCTAGAATTTCACACACTAGAAGCTGAGTTGGTAGCTGTGGAGAGAAAAATTGAGTTAAAAGCTAAGTGGCAAAGGATGATCTTACACCAGTCTTCCATTTCTGGAAATGAGCCAGTACCATTAAACAACTGTGTCTTTTCATTTGCTGAAGTTCTCAATGAATTACATCATTTTCATTTCATTTTCATCTTACTTCATCATTTTCATTTTACTTCACAGATATAGAAGAACAATTTTGTTATAAAAGCTTACATAAGTAAAATATATTGATAATGATGTTGAAAGATTGACTCAAGAATTGCATTTTTGTTTTAGTCACCAGTAACAAATAAAATGCATAAGCCATTTTATCATCTACAGTAAATTCTTTGAAAAATTACTGGATTTTTGCCCCTATGTGTTTTTATTTTTGTCCCTCAACAACAGAGAAAAGATAACTATTCTCATTATTTCCTCTGCCAAGATGTCCTGGTTGATATGGAAAAAATTTTCTTCTTTAGCCTCCAAAATAAATAGTCCCCTTTATTAAATAATGCAACCTAGAAAGCAAAGTAGAAAATGCTATGAATGTGTCAAGGTCTTGTAAGCAAAAATATTGTGGCATAACACACTCCCTATCATAATAGCACATAAAGTTGATGTATAAACACTATTATATTTTGAGGGAGAAACATATTAAGCCATTTGTATGGCTTAACATATTAAGCCATTATGTATTCTACACCTAAAAAGGAAAACTGTGTGATTGTTTTCATTAACCTTTCATTTTTATAAAAGGGCAAAATCGATAATAAATTTATATAGCCAACAGAAAGGCAATTTCAAGAAATTTCAGTTGGGATTTCATTTCCATAGCATTTTTTTTTTATTTTTGCCTCCCACAAATTCTAATAAAAAATATGATTTGTACAAATAGAAACCTCAGATTGTGGTAACCTGTCAAAGATATCAAGTAAATCCCTCTTTACAACTGGATAATTACCTATCTAAAGATACTCATTCCTTAAAATTATAAGACTGTGTTTAGGTTGGCAGGTTACTAATATGTCTTAAAAGCTGAAAATGCATGGGCTTCTGTTTTTCAATATCCTAGAGTGTTGACCTGAATGTTATTAACATTTTTAGTCCAGTTTTATGCCGATTAGGATCTGTTAAGATAGAAGCAATTTTCATCTTCTTGGTTTACTGGTCTTATTACTGGCTCTGTCCAAAGATGTGGAGTTGTATCATTTTGTCAATTATCAGCCAGCAAGTAATAATTTCAGTCCAGATGAGGTTTTTATGTATAAATAAGTGTTCATTTTTTTTAAAGGAATAGCCCATTTCCTACTGATACTTCTACACTTAAACAAATCTTATGTCCTTTGTCTATTTTTCAAGTGGGAAATTGAAATTCTATGTGCTTAAGCAGTTCTATAGCAAAACATTATCTTTATGTAAATAATATTTTTAAACAAAGATATAAAGTTCTATGGCCATTGAAATAATCAAGCCATACAGGTTTTAAAATGAGAAATACCACTTCTCAACTCAGCCTTGCATACCTACAGCCCCATCTTCAGAGGCAAATGCTTGCAACTATTCATATTTTCATTTTTCATGATTACTTTTCAAACACTAAATAATAAGCTAATTCTTCTTTTTCAACAACCTCTGTTGATGCCTGTTATGAAATATGAAGATTTAGCTCATTATACTTCACTTTACTTTCTTCTTGCTCCCCTTGATTTCTGAGAGAGATTGATATTTTTAGAACCTCTATTGCTGACACTGATAAATTGGAATAATAAACTTACAATTCTACTTCTTTTTCTAAAAACTAAAAATTATATCTCTGATATATTTATCTATGATAACAATATTCTATTCTTTCCTGTCACTGTTCCTTCCCACTTTGATCTCCTCATTTGTCATTTGAACCTTTGTTTTTTTTTTATTTCAGCATATTATGAGGGTACAAATCTTAAGGTTTCAAATAATGCTCTTGCCCCACTACGCCCGACAAGTCTGAGCTTTAAGCGAGACCATCCCCCAGATGGTCCACATCTCACTCATTATGTATGTATATACCCGCCCCCTCCTGCCCCCTCCCACACGCCCAATACCCAATTAATGTAGTTCCTATGTGTCCAATTAGGTGCTAATCAGTTAATACCAATTTGCTGGTGAGTGTATGTGGTGCTTGTTTTTCCATTCTTGCGATACTTTGCTTAGTAGTATGGGTTCAAGCTCTATCCAGGAAAATACAAGATGTGCTATATCACCATTGTTTCTTAGATCTGAATAGTACTCCATGGTATACATATACCACATTTTATTAATCCACTCATGAATTGATGGGCACTTAGGTTGTTTCCACAGCTTTGCAATTGTGAATTTTGCTGCTATAAACATTCGAGTGCAGGTGTCCTTTTTGTAGAGTGTCATTTGATCTTTTGGGTAGTTGCCCAGTAATGGGATTGCTGGATCAAATGGTAGATCTACTTGTATTGCTTTAAGGTATCTCCATATTGCTTTCCAAAGCGGTTGAAGTAGTTTGTAGTCCCACCAGCAGTGTAGGAGTTGAACCTTTCTTTTTATGTTGTCCAGAATGATATACTTATTTTCTTTCATGGCTATGTATAATTTCTTTTGATTGAATGATTCTAAAAGTTAAAAATAAAGAAACACAAGCTACATTAATAAGACCATATAAATATCGCTCATTATAACACTGAACAGTCACTAGGATTATGTTTCCTCTTCTCAGAATCTAATGTCATGACCCAGCAACAATTGTAAGAAAAGACTCTTTGGCTTAAAAGTGAATAGATTATCTTTTCTGTATTCTACTTGTTTCTCAAATTCATGCCACCTTTGTTTTGGTTTTCTTTTATTTCATTCCTTTCCTGTGCATTTTTTGATGACTTTTTAGTGGTCTTTCTTCTTGCTGACAAAAGAATAATGGTTTTCATCATACCTTCAAAATTATCCCACTCCTCAATCAAAATCATTTGCCACAGAATTCCCTCTTTCTTTCTCATCTTTTGATCAAATAGGGATTATTTCCTCTCATGGCGGCTGCACAGTTGTAATGCTTTGAGTTTCTTTTATTGCACTTCTGAATTAGGATCATTAATTCCTGAAATCCAAGCCTCTTTTCTTTTGACATCATTAGCTTTCTGGAGTAAATTCTCGAGTAACTTCCTCAAAAAGCATATATGGATGTTTTTTGATTCCTGGCATATCCTTAATTTTGTCTTTACACTTAATTGACAATTTGTTGGTTTATATATACAATTTAGGTTTAAAGATTGTTTCCTTAAAATATTGAGGACATAATCCCCATTGCATTCTAAATATTCTAGATGGGGAATTCTGCCTGTTTTAGTATAATTTTTTCTTTCTGAGTATTGTTGTAAATTTTTTTTTTACCTTTGGTTTTTGAAAATCTCGTCATAATGGGTATAGATGTGATTTTTCATTGGATGGATTTAAAAATTCATAATTTGTCACCCTCTTAGTGCAGCTGGCAGCACTTCAGTCTCATAACCTTAAATTTCTCAAAGGCTAAAAATTAGATTTTTGTTTATAATTTCTCATGTGTCTTAAATTATGTTTCTTCCCAAGCAGTTTACTTGAACTTCCTTTTCTCAGATTGTTGTGTTTCAGCATTGTTTCAAATATGCAGTGTGTATTTTGGAGGGAAGAACGAATTATTAGGGCAGACTTTATCTATATATCTAAAGCTATACCTTTATCTAAAGTGACATTGTTATGTAATGGATAAAACTATATAAGACCTCTCATGAAATATGGCACTTAATGACAGGTTTCCTTTTTGTCTCACTAAATGGAGTAACTTCTTAAAAACATGTATGCAGTAGAAAAGGACCTTCAACAAATGTATGGCTTAAATTAACCATAATAAGCTTTTCTCCTTAAGGCAAGCTTTGATAAACTAATCCAGCCTCTCTGATCCTCCCTATGAAATGTATTAATTTTCAGACTTCCTATTCTACTTTAGAGAGGCAGTAAATATAGCGAGTGAATAAAGGAGATCTTGACTTTGAAGTGAGACAGCCCTGGGCACATACCCTCAATCTTCTACTTCCCAGCTATGTAAACTTAGGCAACTTCCATAACTTTTCTAAGACTTAATTCATCTATAAAATTTGATTTAAAACCTATATATTTCCAATGCTTGCTGAGAGAGTTGAATGGTATAATGAAAGGCAAAATTGGGCATGTTCTAAATCCTTAATAAATACTTTCTATCAGTATTTTTATTTTGTATTAACATCTCTTCTAGCTAATTTTTCTGCAGAATATGCTGATTTCAACTCACTCATTTTTCTATAGGTAAGTTTCAATTATTCTTTTAACTAAAAAATTACATTTTAGCTTTCAACATTCTTTAGTGTATTAAAAAAATGTATTTAATTCCAAAACTTCATTGTAATGAATTATGCCACATATAAGGGAAATTTCCTACACTAGGCTGAATGTTCATAACCTAAATTTATCTATTTGTATCCAGAGTGTCTAATTAACAAAGGATTAAGCTCGATAAGTGGGTGCCTCATGAGCTGACTGAAAATCCAAAAAATCATCGTTTTGAGGTGTCATCTTCTCTTTTTGTAAGCAATGAGGAACCATTTCTCAATCATATTCTGATGTGCTACAAAAGTGGATTTTCCATGACAAGTGTTGATGACCAGCTTAGTGGTTAGACTGAGAAGAAGCTCCAAAGCACTTCCCAAAGCCAAACTTGCACCATAAAAAGATCATGGTCACTGTTTGGCGGTCTGCTGCCAGTCTGATCCACTATGTTTTTCTGAATCCCAGCGAAACCACTACGTCTGTGTAGCGTGCTCAGCAAAGTGATGAGGTGCAGTGAAAACTGCAATGCCTGCGACTAGCATTGGTAAACAGAAAGGACCAAATTCTTTTCCACAGCAACACCCCATCATATGTTGCACAAATACTTCAAAAGTTGAATCAACTGGGCTAGGGAGTTTTGCATGATCTTCCATATTCATATGACCTCTTGCCACCTGACAACCACTTCTTCAAACATCTTGACAACTTTTTGCAGCAAAACACTTCCACAACCAGCAAAAAGGAAAAAATGCTTTCCAAGAGTTCGTAGAATCCCGAAGCATAGATTTTTAAGCTACAGGAATAAACAAACTTATTTCTCTTTGGTGAAATGTGTTGATTGTAATAATTCCTATTTTGACTAATAAAGATGTGTTTGAACCTAGTTATAATGATTTAAAATTCACGGTGCAATTACTTTTGCACCAACCTGCAATACCAGCATGTCAACAGGAAAAAATCTATTTCAATTCCCATAAATTATTTCTTTCTAATGCAGTTGTAATTAAATCCAAACTTTTGAAATGGCTTTGAGTTTTGCTTTTCTAGAAGTCAACAATTGCAAATGGGAACAGAAGTCTATGCCAGTATTTCCCACAAATTATCCTCTAATAGTATGGACTTTAATATAAACAGGAACAGTTTGGATATGGTCCTACCAATATCTCCTTCACAGAAATTCAAGTCCCATTGTAAAAAAATAACAAATTAGGAACCATATGTATCTGTTATCATACTGCTGTGTTTATTTTGTTCCCAGACACCAGTTCTGAGTCCCAGAATGGTGCTTCCATTAATATAATGACTACTGAGGGGCACAGATCTAGCAAGATGCCTCTATTAAAAACAAAGCCAGTCACAGTGGTTCATGCCAATAATCCAAGCATTTTGAGTGGGAAAAGGATTGCTTGAGTCCAGGAGTTTGAGCCCAGCCTGGGAAACATAGCAAGACCTCACCTCTACAAAAAAATAAAAATAGTTTTAGTCAGTCAGTACTCTATCACTTTTTAGGGAGAGATAAGGATATACATTGTAACCAAAATGTCTGAAAAAAAATCTGTAATCAGAAGTGGGCAGGGGGAAGGGGGAAGGAGGGGAAGGGTATGTACTTACATGGTGGGTTCGGTGTGCACCACCTAGAGGCTGGACACGCTAGAAGCTCTGGCATAGCAGGGTGGGGGAGGGGGGCAGGGGCAAGATATGTAACCCTAACAATATATGCACCCCCACAATATGAAGTAATAAAAAATTATTTTAAAATAAAAAAATTAAAAAAATAAAAATAAAAACGTGCCATGAGTGTTGGCATGCACCCATAGTCCCAGCTAACAAAATTATCTCTATGACTTGCAATTGCTGCTTATGCAGAATTTACAAGTTATCTTTGTTTGATAAGATTTAAAATTTGATTTTCCTATATTTGACAGAACCAGGTTGGAAAAAAGAAGACTTTTATCTTGTTTTTTTTTTTTTTTTTTTTTTTGAGACAGAGTCTCACTTTGTTGTCCAGGCTAGAGTGAGTGCCGTGGCGTCAGCCTAGCTCACAGCAACCTCAAACTCCTGGGCTCGAGCGATCCTTCTGCCTCAGCCTCCCGAGTAGCTGGGACTACAGGCATGCGCCACCATGCCCGGCTAATTTTTTTTTTTATATACATATCAGTTGGCCAATTAATTTCTTTCTATTTATAGTAGAGACAGGGTCTCGCTCTTGCTCAGGCTGGTTTTGAACTCCTGACCTTGAGCAATCCGCCCGCCTCGGCCTCCCAGAGAGCTAGGATTACAGGCGTGAGCCACCCCGCCCGGCCTATCTTGTTTTTAAATGTTTTAATTGAAACATAACAGTTATATATTATTGGCATACATGTTTTGATACCTGTATAGAATGTCTAATGATCAAATAAGGGTAATTGGGATATCTATCATCCTACACTATTTTGTGTGTGTGTGTTGGGAATATAACAATTATTCTCTTATAGCTATTTTGAAATATACAATAAATTATTTTAACTGTAATTTCCCTATTATGCAATCAAATACTAGAACTTCTGTCTTATATCTAACTGTATTTTTATGCCCCTTAACCAACTTTTTTCTTCATCGTCTCTCCTCACTTCCCTTCTCAGCCACTGGTAACCACCAACCAGTCAACAGATGTTTTAGATTTCTGTAAAACATTTCTATTTTATGTCTTTACATCTTTAGGAATAGTGTCCAATCAATTAAACAACTTGCATAATTGAAGAATTAGAAATATCTATATGGCATTTACCAAGTAGATGGCTACATATGTAGAATTCTCCATAATAAATGTATTTCTTTCAGCTTGACACAGCAAAATAATCTCAAATACAATCAATGAATATAGATTGTTGTGCTTTGAAAATTTATAGTTCTTATTTTGAGATTTTATTTTTACTCTACAGGATGGTTTAGTTAAAATATTCTTTGAATACTTAAACAATATTTAATTTTAAACAGCATATATGTATATATTAATTTAAAATGTATTTAATTTTAATATTGTATATATACATTTTAACATATATTTTATTTAATTTTGTCAAAGATTATATAGTTGAAGATAACTATTAGTTTCTGCTCATAATGTGAGCCCTAGGTACAATAGAATTAGAGAAACTAACCCAAGCTTGGAGGGCCAAGCTTGGTTTTCTGGAAGAGTTCATGTCAAAACAAGAGAACCACAAAGTAAAGTTCTGGAAGCCAGAGAATTTGATATCAAAACAAAGAAAGAAAGAAAAAAAAAAAAACTATTTGAAAGCAATTTAGTACAACTAGAGAAAAAAAGCAAAAGTAAGAAAAATTAATAAAAGTTTCCCTTTGATATCCACCCTGTGTGCCTAATATATTACAAGTAAACAACAAATTTGGAAAACTCAGAAAAACGCATACGTAAAGCTTGTAAGAGGACCTCAACATAAGTTTGTTCCCACCTCTCACCAAAATACAATAAAGATAGATTGAGATAAAAAGCTAAGTCCTTTTTCAGGGGTGAAGACTTCCTATGAAGGGAAGAGAGGAGGTGGCCTTGAGGTGTATGGTAATGGATAAGAAAGAGCATGAAATAATAATAATAATAACAATCACAGTGTATATGCAGCTTACTATGTGCCTGGTACTGTTCTGAGAACATTAAGAGAATTAATCATTTAATCCGTGTGAAAAACCCTGTGAAATACATACTATTATCATTTTCAGTTTCCTGATGGAAAAACAGGGCAGAAAGTTCAAACTACTCCCCTATAGTTGCACAGCTGATCCAGAATTTGAAAGCTTAAATTTAACTAGTCCTGTGCTTGCATCTGGACTCTACTTTTCATCAGCTGTGTGGTCCTGAGTAAGTAGCTAACCTCACTGAGCCTAACTTCTTTCATACTAAAAATGGGGGTGAAAACAGGGCACCTATGCTGATAAAATAAAAACAAAGCAAGTAAATTGTATATCACCAATAAAATGTTCTCTTTTCTACAACCTTTATGGCTCTCATTCATTTATTAAATATTCATGTATTGCCTGTGTAAGAAAATACTTAGCCAAAGACCTGGCAAACATCTTGAACTGTTAACAGTCATTATCACAGAGATGATAAATATGAGTAGGCTAGTGTGAGGTCAGAGATGCTAATATTCCTGTTGACCTGTTTACAACTCTCTCAGTCACCACCACAGAACTCTATTTTCTTTTCTTTATTATTCTATGTAATGATTCTGTTTGGTTGTTTATTTATTTGTCTAATAGTCTCCCCTAATGTAAGATTGATGAGAGCAAAGACAGATGTCTTCTCTTGTTCTTTACTGTGTCTCCAGCTTGTAGGAGAGGACAAAAATAAGAAAGGGCAAATGGAAGGAAGAGTGAAAGAAGGAACAAGGAAGTAAGAAAGTAGACAGAAGACAGATAACAGTCCACGATTTAGGACAGTCACTTTTAGATGTATTAGAGGAGCCACTTGGCCTCTCAAGTCCTGTTTATTACTCTATTGACTCTTGTTATATAAAAACTCACCTAAAGTTTCAAATTCAAGGGTGTTTTGCTTAATAAAGACTGCCATGCTGTGCAAAGTCAGGATCAACACATCACTGATACTAATTTCTATTATCTACAGATCACATTATGTTCATAATTTTATGTGTTATTTTTCCTTACTCTATTACAAAATGTTTTGAGTTTATCCCAGACCCAATGTTCTGAGTCCTCTTTTTTAAATGCCTTTCTTTTATTTAAACTCTGTTTTCTTTCCCTATGATGTATGACTCTACATGAAATAAAATTCAATTCAATGAACTACATTAAAAGATTTTCTTCTTAAATATTCTTTCTATTCATTCTAGTTTAGAATGAAACAATAAATTTCCTAAATATATTTTAATACATTGAGTCATATCTTGGAATTGTGAGATCAAAAAGTTTCTTTACATAAACTTTATGTATATTTTTAATTATTTAAGCCAAAAATCTTTATAATGTTTTCATGTTTCAGTACTTCCATGGTCAATATTTTTAACCATATTGTCCTATTCCTATTGAGTCCTTCTTAGAATTGGTAATAATAGTATGGATTTAATTCCGTGTCAGTGATATTTGTAATAGAAAAAAAGATAAGGAGGAAAAAAATGGCAGAGTAAAGGTAAACCCTGGATTCCTGCTCCTAGAGAAGGAGACATAAATCTTGGTGTCCTACACGTGAGTGGGTCTCCCTCTACAAGGACAGCATCAAGAATCCACAGAGGTTCACTGCGGGACTCTCAAAAAAGGAAAAAACAAGGTGATCAGGAGATAAGATTGAGTTCTCTGGAGAGTGCAAAACAAATAATAGGGTGGATGGGAGGATGCCGGCCCACCGGGCCATGGGGTAAGGTGGGATCAGACCCACAGGAGAACTCCTTGCTTCCCCATCGACCTCCACACCCACCCAGCTAGGGACCTGTCTGAAATTGGTGCGAAATCACGGCAGGAGAAGAGGGTGCTGGAGGGTCATTAGTGGAAACTCCCTGGAGCCCCATGATAGGATGGCTCCAAGATGGGAGGAAACCAAACTGAGCTGATAGGGGAAGCAGTTATATGTCTTGCCTCTGGTAATGAGCAGGGCCAGCCCTATAGAGCTGTTCACTAAGTCGGAGGCTCTAGGCTGGAACTGCCTCGGGCAAATAAGACTGCACAGGGTGGGTCAGTAAGAGTGAGAACTATGGCTGAACTGGTGGTCGGGAAGGCGGCATAGAGGAGGCAACGGGGCATCCTGAAGACCCAGACCCCTAACCCAGCACCTGCCACCTCCTAAACAGTCACCCCCAGTGCTGGTGCCCTGTGAGTGGGCAGGCGGTCACCATTGAGGGGGTCCACAGCCCAGCCACCGTGGTGCAATACAGTGCAGTGGGCAGGTCCCCTCCCTCATCCTAGAAACTCTCCTGGCAAATTCCGCCCTTACACAATCTGTGAGCGGCTCGCCAGGCCTGGCTCGATCAATGAACTATTGAGAAAAGTAACGCCAAAGGGAGCTACAACCACTGGGCTGCTGGAATGCAGGGCAGACTTGGGAGCTACTTTCTCCCCCTAGCCCGCATCTCTCCTGCCAAAAGTGGTAGACTCCACCCCTGGAGGCAGGGTGAGACAAGAAAACCCACTCTCCCCCAGATCTAGGGAGAATACGTTGGGCCTGTGTGCAGTGTGTAAGTATGCAGTATAAAAGACTTTGCTTCCCAGAACAGTTTAGGTCACCCAGTTGATCAAAAAGCTGTGGCTGGATCACCTCCCCAAGTCAGGGCCGTGGTCAAGGAACAAATCCTCCATAAGCAGCCATAATAGACTCCATAAGTAACCACTACCATCAGGGGTACCTTCCAAGTGTGGTGGAAGAGCTCTCCCCAGTGGCTGTTCAAGAAACTACAGAAGAGAGGATGCCTGGGCACCATCAGCTGATCCAGATGGGGAGAGCTCAGCATTAGATTTCTGGAACTTCGAAAAATCAAACTGAAAACACCCCCGCTAGGAGATACCCCAGCTCTTAAGAAATGGAAACTGAACAAACCCCAAACACTAAAATGACAGAAGAAGATTGTAAGAAAGCTCAATGATATGCAAGAAAAAATGGATAACCAACACAAAGAAACCACAAAGAAAATTCAGGACTTGGAACAAAAATTCACTAAGGAAATTGAGATCTTAAAGAAAAATCAATCTGATCTTCTGGAAATGAAGAATTTATTCAGGGAAATACAAAACACAGTGGAGAGCCTCAAAAATAGGGTGGACCAAACAGAAGAAAGAATCTCAGAGATTGAAGATAAGACTTTCCAATTAAATAAATCAGTCACAGAAATAAGGCAGAGAAACAAGAAAAAAGAGCAAAGTCCACAAGAGATGTGGGATTAGGTGAAGAAACCTAATGTGAGGGCCATAGGGTTACCAGAGGGGGAAGAAGAAAACACTCAAGCGTTGGACAAGCTATTTAAAGATATAATGGAGGAAAATTTCCCAGGCCTTGCTAAAAACCTCCAGATACAAGTTCAAGAAGCTCAAAGGACACCTGAGAGATTCAATGCAAAGAGGAAGATGTCACGACATGCAGTCATCAGACTGACCAAAATATCAACTATAGAGGCCCTTCTATGTGCTATAGTTGAAAGAAGCAAGTTATATACAAAGGAAAACCGATTAGGATAACGCCAGATTTCTCAACTGAAACATTACAAGCAAGGAGAGACTGAGGCCCCAATCTCACTCTTTTGAAACAAAATAATGTGCAGCCTAGAATCTTGTACCCTGCAAAACTAAGCTTTATATATTAAGGAGAAAGTAAGACATTCTCAGGTAAGTAAAGTCTCAGGGAATTCACCAAGACAAGACCAGCCCTACAAGAAGTACTCAAATCAGTGTTATGCACGGAACAGCGTAATAAAAACTCATGAACATAAAAACATGCAAAACCTAAGGATTAAAGGCCATATATCACAATGGCTCAAAAGAGAAATCAAAGCAACAATGCCCAACCCAACAAAATGAACAGTAACCTGCCTCACCTATCAGTTCCTTCAATAAATGTGAATGGCTTAAAATCCCCACTCAAGAGACAGAGGCTGGCTAAATGGATAAGAAAATACAAGCCAAGTATTTGCTGTCTTCAAGAAACATATCTAACCTGCAAGGATGCATATAGACTAAAAGTAGAGGGGTAGAGATCAGTATTTCAAGCAATCGGAAGTCAAAAGAATGCTGACGTGGGGGTTCTGAACTCAGACGATTTAGTTTTTAAACCAACAAAAGTAATGAAAGACATAGATGGTCATTATATAACGATGAAGGGTACAGTTCAACAAGAAGATATAATAATTTTAAATATATATGCACCCAACTTAGGTGCACTCAGTTTCATAAACCAAACCTTACTGGATCTAAGCAAATTAACAGCAACTCCATAATTACTGGAAATTTCAACACCCCACTGACTGCACAGGACAGATCCTCCAAACAGAAAAGTAACAAAGAAATAATAGACTAAACAAAACTCCAGGTCAATTGGGTCTGACTGACATTTACAGGGCATTCTACCCAAAATCCACTGAATACACGTTCTTCTCATCAGCTCACGTGACATTCTCTAAGATTGACCATATCCTAGGATACAAAGTAAGCCTCAAGAAATTTAAAAAAATAGAAATAATACCATGTACCTTCTCAGATCACAGTGGATTAAAGTAGACATCAACCCTAACAGAAACTCACATTTCTACACAAAAATGTAGAAATTAAACAACCTCCTACTAAATGATTACTTCATAAATGAAGAAATCAAGATGGAAATAAAAAAATTCTATGAACAAAATGACAATGGAGAGACAAGTTATCAAATCCTCTGGGACACAGCTAAAGCAGTTCTGAGAGGAAAGTTTATCTCCATAAATGCCTATAACCAAAAGTCAAAAAGATCACAAATAGACAATCTAATGAAATGACTCAAAGAGCTGGTAAAAGAAGAACAGACCAACCCCAAACCCAGCAGAAGAAATGAAATTAACAAGATCAAATCAGAACTAAACAAAATTGAAAACAGGGAAGCTATTCAGGAGATTAATAAAAGAAAAATATGGTTCTTTGAAAAAATAAACAAAATTGACATGCCTTTGACTAGGCTAACAAAAAGCAGAAAAGAGAAATCTCTAATAAGCTCCATTGGGAACAAAAAAGGAGATATAACACTGATCCCAAAGAGATACAAGATATAATTTATGAATACTACAAAAACCTTTATGCACACAAACTGGAAAATGTGGAGGAAATGGACAAATTTCTAGAAATACACAGCCTCCCTAGACTCAACCAGGATTAAATAGAATTTCTGAACAGAACAATATCAAGAGCTGAAATAGAAACAGCAATTAAATATCTTCCGAATAGAAAAGTCCCAGCCCAGATGGTTTCACACCTGAATTTTACCACACTTACAAAGAAGAACTGGTGCCAGAAATTATTCCACAACATCAAGAAGAATGGAAACATCCCGACACCTTTTATGAAGCGAACATTACTCTGATATCAAAACCAGTAAAGGATGCAACAAAAAAAAGAAAACTACAGACCAATATCCCTTATGTATATAGATGCAAAAATTTTCAACAAAATTCTAGCTAACCAAATCCAGACACTTATCAAAAAAATAATCCATCATAACCAAGTGGGCTTCATCCCAGGGATGCAGGGATGGTTCAACATATGTAAATCTATAAATGTAATTCACCACATAAACAGAAGCAAAAACAAAGACCACATGATTCTTTCAATAGATGCAGAAAAAGCTTTTGACAAAATTCAACCCTTTCATGATATGAACACTTAAGAAAATAGGCATAGAAGGGACATACCTCAAAATGATACAAGCCATATACGACAGACCCATAGCCAACATCATACTGAATGGGGAAAAATTGAAATCATTCCCACTTAGAACTGGAACCAGGCAAGGCTGCCCACTATCTCCACTTCTATTCAACATAGTGCTAGAAGCCCTGGCTATAGCAATCAGACATGAAAGTGGAATTAAAGGTATCCAAATAGGGGCAGAAGAGATCAAACTTTCACTGTTTGCTGATGATATTATATTTAGAAAACTCCAAGGATTCAACCAAGAAACTCCTGGAATTGATAAATGAATTTAATAAAGTCTCAGGATACAAAATCAATACACAGAAATCAGAGGCATTCATATACTCTAACAACAATCAAATTGAGAACCAAATCAAAGACTCAATACCCTTCACAATAGTAACAAGGAAAATAAAGTACCTAGGTATATACTTAACCAAGGTGGTAAAAGACCTCTACAGGGAGAATTATGAAACACTGAGGAAGGAAATAGCAGAGGATGTAAACAGATGGAAATCCATACCACGCTCGTGGGTAGGCAGACTCAACATCATTAAAATGTCTATATTACCTAAACTGATCTACAGATTCAATGCAATACCCATTAAAATTCCATCCTCATTCTTCACAGATATGGAAAAAATAATTTTATGCTTCATTTGGAACCAGAGAAGAACTGGTATGTCAAAAGCAATTCTAGGCAATAAAAAAATGGGAGGTATTAATATGCCAGATATCAAACTATACTACAAAGCTGTAGTAATTAAATCAATATGGTATTGGCACAAAACCAGAAAAATGGACCAGTGGAACAGATCTGAGAACCCAGATATAAAACCATCCTCATATAGCCATCTAATCTTTGACAAAGCAGACAAAAACATACTCTGGGGAAAAAAATCCCTTTTCAATAAATGGTGCTGGGAAAACTGGATAGCTACTTGTAGAAGGCTGAAGCAGGATCCACAACTTTCACCTCTCACAAAAATCAACTCATGCTGGATAACAGAGTTAAACCTAAGGTATGAAACTATTAGAATTCTAGAGGAGAAAGTTGGAAACATTCTCCTAGACGTCGGCCTAGGCAAAGAATTTATGAAGAAGTCCCCAAAGGTAATCACAGCAGCAACAAAAATAAATAAATGGGATATGATCAAACTAAAAAGCTTCGGCACAGCCAAAGAAAGAGTCATGAAAGTAAACAGATAACCTACAGAATGGGAGAAGATTTTCGCATCCTACACATCTGATAAGGGGCTGATAACTAGAATCTACTTAGAACTCATGAAAGTCAGCAAGAAAAAAATCAAACAACCCTGTCAAAAAGTGGGCAAAGGACATGAACAGAAACTTTTCTAAGGAAGACAGAATAATGACTAACAAACATATGAAAAAATGCTCAACATCTCTAATAATCAGAGAAATGCAAATCAAAACTACAATAAGATATCACTTATTTCCAATAAGAATGGCCTCTATCAAAACATCCCAAAACAATAGATGTTGTGTGGATGTGGTGAGATGGGAACACTCCTACACTGCTGGTGGGACTGCAAACTAGTTCAACCTCTTTGGAAAGCAATATGGAGATACCTTAAAGCAATACAAGTAAATCTACCATTTGATCCAGCAATCCCATTACTGGGCATCTACCCAAAAGATCCAATGACACTCTACAAAAAAGACAACTCCACTCGAATGTTTATAACTGCAAAATTCACAAAGCAGAATTCACAAAATTCTGCAAAGCTGTGGAAACAACCCAAGTGCCCATAAATTCATGAGTGGATTAATAAAATATTTTATATGTATACCATGGAGTACTATTCAGCTCTAAGAAACAACAGTGATATAGCACATCTTGTATTTTCCTGGATAGAGCTGGAACCCATACTACTAAGCGAGGTATCCCAAGAATGGAAAAACAAGCACCACATATACTCACCAGCAAACTGATATTAACTGATCAGCACCTAAGTGGACACATAGGAACTACATTAATTTGGTATTAGGCGGGTGGGACGGGGGAGGGGGCGGTGGGTATATATACATAGAGTGAGATGTGCACTGTCTGGAGGATGGTCATGCTTGAATCTCAGACTTGTGGGGGGAGGGGGGGTCAAGGGCATTATTTGAAACCTTAAAATTTGTACCCCCATAATATGCTGAAATAAAAAAGAATAGCACTGTTTATGCTTTCAGTAAAGTCTGAAATTGCAAGCAATAACCATAAAATAAAGTAATAAATAATGATAAAAAAAAGGTAAATGACATATAGGCCTAATAGTGCAAATTATGGTGCAGGTTTTAAAAAAATTATGATGCACCATTTTAATAAAATGTCTGGCAATAATTAAATATGATAATGGAAAAGTATATAAACTATAATAATTATATCAAAGTGAAAATGTAAGACAAAAATTATGCCTTCATTGTAATAAAACATTATATAAAATTAAATGTGAACACAATGGGCAAGAACTATACAATTTTTTAAAAAGGAAAGGGATTATGTACTGGAGTAAATAAAATGGGGTATTTTTGCTTTTTTCGTTTCAGTTTTCCTATAATTTATAGTTAATTATGTAGCAGTAGGAGAAAAAAGAGAAGGATAAAATTATATTACCAAAAGGGGGACTAAATGCACACTAACATATAATATGTTTTTCTTTTCATTTATTAAACAAATCAATGGCCATCCACTGTCACAGCAGTTGGGGAGGCACTTCTTGTGGTGTAAACACAATTCTTGACCTTCAGGGACCTATAATCTTATGGAGGGGTTAAAAACATGTATACACATCACTCCACTATCAGGCCCAGACACACATTTCTGATCATCAGAAATATTTTGGAAAGAAATGGTGGGTAACAGAAGACTTCTGAATGAAGGAACAAATACTCCACAGAGGAAGAGCCTTCAAACTGAGTCTTTAGCAATGAAAATAATCTCACCATGTAATGTTGGGAAGTTTCCAATTAAATGAGTGCAATTTTATACTGATTTCAACAGATTTTCTTATTAATTATTTTTCATAGCAGTGGATTAGATTTAATAAACTGTTTTCTACCAGTAGGGCATATTTGTAGTCCAGTTGTGAAATTCTTTTCTGGCAAAAATATATGGAAATTTGGCTGCTCCAAAAAGTTGTACCAGATTTTCATCTCACAGAATTGTGAGATGTGGTTCCATGTGATACCCACTAAAAAATTTTGGGAAATATTACATATGCACCTGCCTCTCTTGCCAGAAATTCACTTCATTATAAATTAAAGGTAATGAGATCTGCACAATAAAACAAGTAATGCTGAACTTAAATCAGTATTTGCAATCTTATTTCACTCCAAAACCTTTTAGTTTAATAGCATCCGAAGATTCGTGTTTGAGCAGTAATACGAGGACTGCCTGAAAAGTATCCAACCATTGTTAGTATAATGAGAATGGTTTGCCCTATATAGATGTAACCTGGCAGCCAAGGCGAGTGGACTAGAATGTACATGTGTGAACACTGATGCCTTCACTGTACTGGTAAGTGGGGCGCTAGACACCGTTGAATGAGCATGTGTGCTGTGTGGTCCTCACATTCAAAATGACTGAGCGAGTAGAGCAGCAAATCTGCATCAAATTTTGTTTTAAGCTTGAACATTCTTCTGCAGAAACTTCCAATGATTCAAAAGGCTTTGGAGGATATTGCAATGAATGCAGCACAAATAAGTGTGGCACAAATGCTTCAAAGATGGTTGAGAATCTGTTGGAAGTGATCCATGTTCTGCAAGACCTGCAACAAGCAGAACACCTGAAAATGTTGAACGTGTGTGGGTTAGGTAAAGCAATGCTGAGAGAACTGTGTGACGTCCCAAGGAGCCTACATTGAAGGGGAATGAGGAGTCACTGTCCTATGTATAATGTTTCTTGTATCTTTTATCTTCTTCAGTAAATGTCTCTATTTTTCATATTACATGGCTGGATATCTTCTGGATAGCCCTGCTATGGTGTAGTGGTTAAAATAAAGGGCACAGGGTATAGACTACTTATACTGTGATTCTAGCTGGCCCTCTGTTGTGATCTCAGGGAAATTTTTTCCTCAAAATGAGATGGTAATAGGAAGGTACATACACTTTTTTTTGTGAGAAAGGAATAAATAACATTACATATATATAATACACACATGCACACACAACTTTGATCAATACCTGACACAGGGTAAGTGGTACAAAAGTGTTATCATTATTGGAGAAAGCTTTACTACATCCATAATGAGAAGTTTCTGAGATAACAGCAAATATAAAGTGGAATTGCATTCACTGGTATGAAAATTCAAGCAGCTGTTTTATTGGTGACTGGCACTAGGATGGAAGTTTGGTCTTTCTCCTGCATACCTTGGTTCCCAGGAGAGGACCTCAGGAAGGAGAGTGGGATAAGGAGACATATGGTATGATGTTTGAGATATCAGTAGTATGCCATGAGATATGTCCACTGGCCTGCAGGCTTCATTATGTAGGTTTCTGGTCTGGCAAAAAAAAAAAACAGGACTTACCATTGAATTTCAGCCATTTTTTTTTTTTTTTTTTTGGACACATCCCTTGAAGTTGTGGCTTTAGAGTCTAGAGACTTTTCCTCTTTTTGTTCTTCCTCCTAAATACTGTGTGAAGTCTTAATGCAGCATTTCTATTCATGGAACTCCCATTTTAGCTACTTCATCTATATGTTGGTATTTTCCAAATTAGAATTCAATACAATAGGTATGTCCCTGGTCCTTATCATTTATTTTGCCCTGAGTCACTTGCTCCCATCTGTAAGAATAATTCACCAGATTGGAGACTCCTCCATACCAGAAGCATAATTCAAAGCATGAGAATATTGGACAAGATGTCCAGGGGTATCTAATACAGTTCTAGCAACTTTTGTATAATTATTAAATGTGAGTTTATAGTTAAAATTTTACATTGTAGAGCCTCTGGGACAATTTTTATAGTATGTGGCATCTCACTTTTTTTTTTTTAATCTATCTTAGTTAATGTGATCTGCTGCAGTTGAATTTTTGCCTTATTGTTAGACATCACTAAAGGTCAGATTGGGATATAGCTTGCTAAAAATTCGTAGATTTAATCTAAATATTATTCCCACTTTTATGTTCACAGAACTTTGTAATATTTCACTAGATTTTCATCATCTGTAAAATGGGGATAATGATACCATGCCTTATGTCTACAGAGTTATAATGAAGATAACATGCTGTGTGAGAACGCAAATGTAATTTAAATGTATTCTACCTATGCAAAGTGGAATTTCCTTTAGGCTAATTAATATCAGTGTTTTTGTTAACAATAGTGCCATTTAAGGTTTTAAGTTTGTTGTTTGATTAACATCTCTGTTGACACAAATCAAGTGAACTGAAAAGACCCAAGAGATCAGAAGTGGCCCCTCTTCCAAGTTCTTTTCCAATGGTCACTATATTGATAATGGAAGGCAGGCACCAAAAAAAAAAAAAAATTGATAAAATAGTTTTTGTTTTATCTACAACCATAGAACAAATAACCAAAACATCCCTGTGTTTATTTTTACTACCTTTCTCAAACATTATCACCAAATCACTTGTATGATGCATACAGTAATCATTACACTGGCCACAATTGTAGAAGTAGCTGGTACTTGATGATTTACCAGGAGTCCTCAAACTACGGCCCGCAGGCCACATGCAGCCCACTGAGGACATTTATCCCTCCCATGGGTGTTTTTGCCACCGCTGCCTGTCCTGCTTAGCAGCCGACTTGTCCCGGGCCCACAGTGTGCACTCTCCAACGGTCTGAGGGCCAGTGAACTGTCCCCCGGTTTAAAAAGTTTGAGGACCCCTGATTTAAGCTCTCTGTTCATTTCCAAAATGACATTCAAGTTTTGACAGAACTTCTTCCCTTGGGTTAGCTCTTCTAATACAGCAGATAATTGCCAAAACAACGCTTGGAAGAACAAACAGTATTTCTTTGATTTTTTCAGCTGGGTAACTACTGACAGTCCTTCAGAAGCATGAAGAAAGTCAACTTTTGGAGATTTGAGGTATAAACTGAAGCATATCATCACCCCAGGAGATAAGATACTTTGCTGAAATGAAATCAAGTCACTGGCAATATCAGCAAGAAGCACTCTGTCACTTTTTTGTTATAATTTTGTGTGACAATCTCTAAGGACATTCAGTATATGTCATATTCTAAGACTGCAAATAATTTTTTAACCTTTAATAAAAAAAGTTGAACAATGTTTCCTCTACCCATGCCTTATTCCATCCCAAAGACAAAGTCATTGCTTAAAACTTTGGAAATCAAATTATTCATTCTGAAATAACATTGAAATTTATAGTATAATAAGATTATTCCCTGTAGAATTTTTCTCATCATAATACTGACAAGGCAACATTACTGGTGACACAGTGGAAATAAGTAATTCACTAGCAAGTTACAATACCTTTTTCCTAATTTAACATCTGAGCTTCTATCAAAAAGAGACAGTACATATTGTTATGCAAAAATCACCCTTAGTACAAGTGTTAAATTTCATGAAATAAAGTGTTGAGTATTATATTTAAATACAGAGACAGTTAAAATTGGCAAGTCACTGGCAATGTAGCCAATATGTATTAATTTATCTTTGTGAATGCATTAGTCATTAGTTTATGTTAATTGTAGTCTGTCTTTTTAAAATGGAGAAAAATATAATAGTAAGATTGTATCTAACTACAGCACCAAAAATGAATTTTAAAGTATACCTGGATTTCCAAATAATCTATATCATGTGTATATGTATGATGTTTATAACCAGATAAAGGAACTAAGTATTATTTTTAAAGGCTATGCCATGTCTCTTTGCAAACAAACTTCATTATTTGTTTACTGTGAGGATTTTCTTCTATTCATAGTTCAGTGAAAAGCTTACATCTCAATAAATATGTATTCCTCTAGGTCAAAAATTCAATAAATTAATGTACAATTGTCAAAAGAAACATTTGTTTTTCCCAACAATAATTCTTTAAAGAACTGACTCATATTAATACCTTGCTTCTGGTTGTCATTAAATGTAATATGGGAGATCTATCAGTCAGGGCTCAGTTACAGAAAAAAATAATGCATTCTGCTTAGCATAAGCAGAAAGGGATTAATTTAAGAGTTCTAAATGGATTAAAGAATTATTGGGAGGACCAAAGTACTAATAGGCTCTCTGCTAAGCTTCCCAGATGGATTAACAAAGCCATACCACAGGACTGGCCCCCAAAAGAACTACTGCCCTATCAAATTAAGATGCCTCCACTACAGCTGCTAGTGCAGACTCAGCTTTAAGCAGAAAATTGCTGCCAGCCAAACTGGAATCCTTCTCTGAGGAAAGAGGCACATACTACGAAGGATGCTTTGTTTGGCAAATTTCTGTCTAAGAAAAAATAGCTCTGCACAATCAAAATTAGATGGATATTTGGTTTTGCCATTTTGAAATAAAACTATATTCAGAGAACTAGCAATATCAGCAAGAAACACTCTATAATATTTTTGTTGTTGTAATTTTGTTTGACAAAATATAAAGGATATTCATTTTGTGCCATATTCCAAAATGCAATAGTTTCTTAATATTTAATCACAGGTGCCACACAGTGTTCTCTCAACTCAATGCCTTATTCCCTTAAATAGAAAAAACAAAAACATCCCTGAAAGTTTGCTTGAGGTTTGTTTTATTTGGAAATCATATTACTTATTCTAGTATAATATCCAAATTAATATGCTACAGCACTGTTAATAGCATATGCTATTAACAGTGCTGTAGATATTAACAACTTTCTTCCGTAGTATGAGTCTTGGGTTACAAGTCACACCCATGTCTGGGTGTTGGTTAGATTTCTTATGGTTCCATGGAATTTGTCCAATCTTCCTTCCAAAATTAGACCTCCTGGCATTTGAAATTATTGCTTATGTTTTCTGTATTTCTCTTCACAAGTCTACCTGTTCTTACTTCTTTCATCTATATAATGTCATTTTCAAATTTTATTCTATTCTGATAGCCACCTTCTCGGCTTGCTCTAGTTTTTAATAGTTGTCTTGAAAATAAGCCATTTTCAATGGAATGTGATATTCCAGAAATAATTAGAAAACATAAAAAAAATACAGTGGAGACATTAGATTTCTTTATTCTAACTCTCTCTATCCTTATTAACAAATGCCAAAAATATCATTCTGACACTACTTTTATAGTCTCATAATTGTCTTATATTTGTCTTTTTATACAGTACTACTTTTCTTTTAAACTAAAACAAACTAACTTGTAAAGTTGCTTCGTATGTTTCCACTACTTCTGTCCTATCTTTGTTCAGCTACTCTTCTTGACCTGAATCCAAAATTTTAGAGTTCTTCAAATCTTTTCCTATTTCTTCTTTGCTATTCACTCAGGCCTCTCTCAAAACAATCTCATGGTCACTTCCATTATTTGTTTATAACATAGTCCATGTTGTTATAATTTTTAAAGCTATATTTCAAGCCATACTCATTTCTGGGCTTCATATTTATGAGGACAGCTAAACATAACCTGGACAAATGTGAAATTATCACACATCTGAATGCTTCCTCTTTCTCTAGCTTGTTCCTTTTTCAGTCAGTAGCTCAACCAGGAACATTCTTCAGCTAGAAACCCAGAAATTAATTTTAATTCCTTCCACCAACTCATTTGTTCATATCAAAATTATTATTAAATTTTGTCAATTCTGATTCCTGAATAGTTAGTTGTGCAATCTAGACTTTTTAAAAATTCACACTGCAACTGTCTTCATATCCTTCCTTGACTACTGTGGTATTTTCCCAATAGGTCTCTACACATCTTCTCTTATCTGACTCCAACCCTTTTTAATGGAACCGCCACAGATATTTTGTTTTTTAATCAAATATTTCCTTAGCTTCTGATTTTTCCAGAAAAAAGAAAAAATTCCTACCTTTGATCAATCAGTTGTCATAATGGCTCATGTATCCAGTGTAAGCTTGATATACAAGGGTCTTCAAAAAATTCATGGAAAATGTAAATTATGAAAAACACTATGCATAGATTTCAAAAATTTTTGTCATCAAAACAAACATGTACTAACTTCTTATAACATGTCTGAATAAGATCTAGTTTGAGGCACTAAGATAGACAAGACATCAGTTTGAAAAAAGCCCCATCATAGCTTTCACAGGAACAACACACAGCAATCACAGGAACAACAAATAAATAAATGGGACTTGATTAAATTAAACAGCTTCTGCACAGACAAGGAAACAATCAACAGAGCAAATATACAAGCCACAGAATGGGAGAAAATATTTGCATACTATACATCTTATAAAGGGCTAATAACCAGAATCTCCAAAGAACTCAAGCAAATCAGCAAGAAAAAAAAATCAAACAATCCCATTAAAAAGTGGACAAAAATGTGAACAGAAGGTTTTCAAAAGAAGATAAATGGCCAATAAATACATGAAAAAATGCTAAATGTTAGTAATCATCAGAGAAATGCAAATTAAAACCACAATGAGATAGCACATAACCTCAGTGAGAATAATTTTTATTAAACAGTCCGAAAACAATAGATGCTGGCATGGATGAGAAGAGATAGAACCACTTATACACTGTTGGTGGGACTGCAAACTAGTGCAACCTCTGTGGAAAATAGTATGGAGATTTTTCAAAGAACTAAAAGTAGACTTATCATTTGATCCAGCAATCCCACTACTGGGTATCATTTACCTAACAACAAAAAGGTCATTTTATCAAAAAGACACCTGTACTAGAATGTTTGTTGTAGCACAATGCACAATCACAAAGACATGGAATCAACCCAAGTGCCTATCAATTCATGAGTGGATTAATAAAATGTGGTATATGTATACCATGGAGTACTACTCAGCCACAAAAAATGAATTAATACCCTTTGCAACAATCTGGATGAAACTGGAGACCATTCTTCTAAGTGAAATATCTAAATAATGGAAAAACAAACACTGCATGTACTCACTATTAAGTTGGAACTAACCAATCAGCATTCATGTGCACAGATGGAAGTAAAAGTCTACAGAAATCTTGCAGGTGCGGGGTGATAGAGGGGATGGGTAAAATCATACATATTGGGTACAATGTACACTGCCTGGGTGTTGGGCACACTTATAACTTTGACTCAAGCAGTACAAAAGTAGTCCATGTAACCAAAACATTTGTACCCCCATAATATTCTGAAATTAAAAAAAAAAGAGTATGGGAAAAGAGTCCTAAATTCACATATTTTCTGAATTTCTTATTACAATGTGCAATGTTGAAACATTTTATAAGAAGGTAGATAGACATATTAGGTGAATAATAGCAGAGTTCCACAATTTGGAACTGAGAAGGATCTCACATCATTTCTAGCACATCCATGAACTCTTCACTGAAAAAGTGTAAATCAATCTTATAGTCAAGTGATATGTGAAAACACGAAAGATCAAGAGTTCTTTTATCTTGTTTTAGAATAAAATAATAAAATAAGGGAATATGTTATTGGTGACTATATGCAAACTGCTGAGATAATATGCAAGATCAAAAATATGTGCAACAACAATAGAACTAACTGGAATTGAGGAGAGTGAATGAGGCGTACATCAAAACATAAAGAACAACAAATCAAAAATGTAGCCAAAATTATAGAATGTGTGTATATATGTGCATCTTTATATATATATATATATAAATTTATATAAACATATAAAAACATAAAAGTAAAAGGGAGAAAAATGTTTACAAATAACATTCCAAGAAAAAGTTATTATTAAGTGATAGATTTGCGAACATATACATTGTATTATTTTGCACTTAATCTTTAAAATAGGCAGGTAAAAAACATGCTTTTAGAAATAGCTGCACTCTTAGGATTTAGAAACTTAAGCTTGAAATATTCCTACATAACAAAACAATATATATAATGTGATTGCATTGTTCTTTCATTTTATGGGTGTCCATTTTTAGACAGAATGTGAATTCATTTCCAGCATATGCGCACTTATGTTTGCTGAATTTCCATATTTTTACACTGAAGTTTGATGGAATTGCTAGTTGATGTTAAGTGTGCTGAAATTCCTCTGGACAAGTCATGTGAAGGTAATTACCATGGTAAGTTAGAACTGACAATCTGAAATGAATTTTTCCTGGGAAAAAATTTTAAGACTCAGCTTTGGAATCTTTCACCTACAAAATGAGACTATTAAGCAAGCTAACATTAATGTTATCACAGGAATAACTTGGAGATATTCCAAGTTTGGTTCCATAGTACCACAGTAAAGGGAATTTTGCTATAAAGCTAGTAACACAAGTTTTTAGTTTCCCGGTGCATATAAAAATTATTTTCCCTATTCTGTAATCTATTATGTGTGCAGTATCATTATGACTAAAAAAGGTATCTTCCTAAACTTTGAAACCAGGCATTGACTCCTCTAGCTAGGAAATTCCTAGGTGACACCTTTCAATATAAAGTTGTTTTGTCTACATTGAAAATCTGTTGTTTAGTATAGTAACCACCTTCATCAACAATCCTAGCTAGATCTTCTGGATAACTTGCTGGAGCTTCCACATCAGCACTTGCTGCTTCACAATGACTCTTATGTTCTACAAATGACTTCTTTCCTTAAACCTCATGAACCAACCTCTGATAGTTCAACTTCACACTTTTCTTCTGTATCTTCCTCACCCCTCTCAGTCTTCATAGAATTGAAGAGACTTACAGCCTTACTTTAGATTAGGATTTGGTTTAACAAAATGTGGCTGGTTTGATCTTCTATCCAAACTACTAAAATTTTCTCTACATCAACAATAAGACTTTTACTTTCTTATCATATGTGTGCTCCCCGAGTAGTAGTTTTAAGTTTCTTCTGGGACTTTACCTTTTCATTCACAACTTGACTAATTGTTAATTGTTTGGCTCAAGAGCTCTAGCTTCTAGCCTATCTCAGCTTCTGATATTTCTTCCTCACTAAGCTTAATCATTTCTAGCATTTGACTGAAATTTAGAGATGTACAACTCTTCCTTTCACTTGAGCACTTAGAGGCCATTGTAGGGTTATTATTTTCCTCAACTTTAGTATTGTTGTGTCTCATAGAATAGGGAGACCTAAAGGGAAGGTTAGTGAAGGGGGGTATAGTCAGTTGGTAGGGTAATCAGAATACACACATTTATTGATTATGTTTGCCATCTTATTGGATACGGTTCATGGCATCCAAAAACAATTACAATAATAACATCAAGATCACTGATCACATATCACCATAACAGATATAATAATAGTTAAAAATTTTGAAATATTGCAAGAACTACCAAAATGTGACACAAAACATAAAATGAGTACATGCTGTTGGAAAAATGATGCCCATAGACTTTCTTCACACAGGGTTGACACAAACATTTAATTTGTAAAAAACCACAATATCTACAAAGTGCAATAAAGTAGAGTGCATGAGGTATGCTTTACAAATGGCCCACAGGTATATTAAAAAATGTTCAACATCATTGTCATCAGAGAAATGGAAATCAAAACTACAGTGAGATATCATTGCAACCCAGTTAAAATGACTTTTATCAAAAAGGCAATAACAAATGCTGGCAAGGATATAGAGAAAGGGGAACACTTGTACCCTGTTACTGGCCAGGTAAATTAGTGGAACCACTATGGAGAATAGTACAGAGGTTCCTCATAAAACTAAAAATAGAACTATCATATGACCCAGCAATCCAATTGCTAGGTATTACTATATATCTAAAGGAAAAGAAATCAGTATATTAAAAAAGATTTCTGCACTCCATATTTATTGTAGCACTATTCACAATAGCCAAGATTTGGATTCAATCTAAGTGTGTATTAACAGATGAATAGATAAAGAAAATGTGGTCCGTATATACAATGGAATGTTATTCAGCCATAAAAAAAAAAAAATAAATGAAATCCTGGCATTTGCAACAACATGGATGGAACTGGATAACATAGTGTTAAGTGAAATAAGCTAAGCACGGAAAGACAAATCTCACATGTTCTCCACTCATATGTGGGAGGGAGCTCCATATTAAAATAATTGGTCTCATGGAGACAGAGAGTAGAGTGATGGTTACCAGAGGCTAGGAAGGATAGCAAGAAAACATGTGAAGAAAGTCTATGGGCATCATTTTTCCAACAGCATGTACTCATAATCATCTAGTTAGCAGGACTAGCGAAAAAGACCAGGGTAGGAAATCTTATTAGCTCAAAGACCAAATAACTTTCTATATTTGTTGTGGGTTTAGATACATAATACACTATTATTGTCCATGATAAAGGGGAAAAACTACAAGATATACAATCAAACTCCATCTTTAGCTTGACCTCAGAGAAAATGCCTAGGCTTGGAATTCAATCCTGTTTTATTGGTTGTAGGATTCGGACAATCACTTGAATTTCTAATTTCTAATAAATCAGTTCATTATGGCATTTATTTCTGTCTTCCTTCATGAAAAATATAGGAACACAATGAGAAAATACATTTGGAAATGAAAAGGTGCTACACAATTAGGCAGTACTAAGTTAATAGCCCTGCTTGCCTTGGTGATGGTTCACCTCTTGTGTTAATATGTTATGGCATCCACCCTGCCTCAGACTCTAGCTTCAGCCATGTTGACCTTCATAATCACCACATAGTCTTTCAGTGAAGTTGTTCTGCCCCAGGAGCAGGCGATTTGCACTAATTTTACCTTCATTTGTAACTATTGGATTGATTTTAGTAACCTCTAGGATCCCTAATCACATTGGTGTTTGTTGATCATGGTATTTCCAGAGCTTAGTACAGTAACAGGCAAATATTAAATCTTTAATAACCAGTTTCTCAATGAATGACATGGATAAGAATATAGATCTCAATCTCTCTCTTTGATATTTGCTTAACTTTGAGGTACTTTCCACCTTATTTAAAATTGAATCACTTTTACTTCTCACCCTTCCTCCCTCTCTTTCTTTCTTTTTCTCCATAGTATTTATCTTCTTATATATTACATAACCAGTAACAGTGACATAGTAGGGATAGATAATAAAGGATTGATTCAATGTAATAAAAGTTTGACTTTATTATATTTAAAGACAAGTCAGATAATGTGGGCAATACCATTTCTTTTGTTTTATTTTCAAGTTCTATTTTTATTTAGAATGTAAGGACTTTATATTTACTGACATCTAGCTTCTTTCTAAATAGGGAGCCTGCATCCCCTGGTTTACCAGCAGGAAAAAAGGAACATGAACAGCCCTCTGGCAACTGAGCAGGGCCTTTGGCCCATGAAGACATCCCAACTGCTCATGTTGGAGCAATGTCAACTCTGAAATAGAATAGTAATATCAGGTCATACCTAGCCCCTCCACTTACATACGATTACTAATACCAGCAACCAAAACCATGCTGTTTCCTTCCCATACTCATTAATGATGTCTTAGTAACATGAACACTTCATAATTAAATTCAGTTAACATCAATAAATACAGCAAGAACTGATTAGTTATTATGCATACAACCAATGAATGATACACACCAAAAAACCCAATAAAATCCATTGTTTACCATTTCTTATTAATGCTATTAAAGTTTGACTTATTACTGGCTTTCACATCTCCTTGACACTGAAGTTGTAAGAGGGTATTAAAGAGGATGAAGAAGTGGTGAAATTATATCATCAAATACTGGTTATAAATCTGAACTGTAATTCCAGATTACCTAGATTCAAATTCTGCCTTCAACACTTAGAATCTATATGTCCTTAAATAAGATATTTAATTGCTTTAAACCCCAGTTTCTTCAACTATAAGACTGGAGAGGATCATAATAATAGTTTCTACCCAATAAGATTGCTTTTGGAGATTATAAGAGATAATACATATAAAGTATTTTACATAGTATTAGGTGTATAGCAAATACTCAATAAATCCTAAGGTTGCTGTTACCAAAGTGATGATGCCAGAGTAGGAGATGACTTCTAAAAATTTGAGAAAGTATAGGTATTGAGGCAGTTGCTCTGGGGTTTCTTGATTCAGTCATGTTATTTCATCAATTTATCATAACTCTATCCACATTGCACACACCCTGAAAATCACCACTGGTATAACTGCAATTAATATATGTTATTTGGCATTATGTGAAAAACCCTTGCTGATACACTGGGTAGAGTGAGGATAACAAACAGTTTAAGAGAGTCTTCTCTTCCAAGGAGTTTATATGAAGAACCATAATCTGAAGTAATCCATAAAAAATGATCTGAGAATTATAACAAAATATTTGCTATAGAAATATAATGGACAAAGAGAGTATCTGCTGTTCTCTCAATCAGGGAATTTGTATATGTAGGGCTGACTTTTTACTCGGACCTTGACAGATGTTTAAGGGAAACCTACAGAGGGTTAACTCCCATAAAACCATAACAGTCAATAACACTCCTTCCTTTCCATAAAGTGAAACATGAGAGAAATTCAACTTTGCTGGACAGTAAACAATCCCACTCATATGAAATTTTGATTTTACAAGAACTGTGTTAGGATGTAAGTGCAGCATTCAAACACAAGCCAAAATTCATCACTCATGATCTGATTCTCAGCAATTTTAATGATTAGAATTACTTGATGAAAATTCAATATTGGATAATAAATATTTGCATTTTTAAGAAGATATTTTTCAACTTTCAAGTATATATACAAGCAAAATTCTAGTATTTTATTAATGATATTGGATCTGTTTAAAATATATAGATGTTGAGGGTTTTCTGTTATTACATCAATATTTTATACAAAATTTGTGTTTAGAGTCCTTGAAAATGATTTGTTCTTCCAGTCTCAAATATTCCCTCTACAACCTTGACATCAGTCATATATTCAAGCCAATGTTTCTCCACAAATAGTATCAATACAAAAAATTCAAAGCAGCTCTGCTTGAAGTAAAATCAATTCTGAACTGATAATATTTGATTAATATTATTTAACATTCATTATAATTTATTGAATCAGAATACCCTCATTTCTACTGTTTAAAAGCAAATAAGAGAAGAACTGTATTGTGATGGGATAAAATTAGTTATCAGAGTTGATCATTTTCATCTAGAATAACTTGTTTTCAGTGTATGTAGAAAAATTGTGAATGCAGCAGACGTGGCCACAGGGTTTGGGAGATCTTTTTCATATTGTATATATCAAAAATAGAAGCTAATTTTAACAGAAAAGTCAGGCTGGTTTTAGAGAAGACTTTCCAGTCAACAGGGCTGGAAACACGTGAACTCAAGCATCCCTGAGATGACTTTGCCACTATACATTTTAAGAGGTAGCATTCATCAAATTCCAAGGATGCAGTTATTCTATCTGATTTCATGAGCATGTCCTAATTACCATACTGATGTCTTCAGGTAGCCGTGATCCCAGGTTACGGTTCCCTGAGGATTCATACCAAGCACCTGAATGACCCCATGTGCGGAATTTGTTTTATTTGGCAGGATTTATCATTTCTTCTCAGAGTCCAAATGATGGTGCTTTTAATCTCAACTTTCCTGGTTTGCAAGACAGAAAGTTTACACATTTATTATCATGTGTTTTCTTTTTCATTTCATTATTTTTATAATTCTTTTCTATACAAAAGAGGAATGGAATGAATTACCTGCTTCATTGAGTACCTAAGGAATTATGATTTATGTCAGTACTTACCATGTATCACTAGGGTAAATATAAATTACTATAGCCTTATTTAAAATTCAGTAAGTTATTATTCTATCAAAAGTTAAAAATGATACTAACATTTAACAGAACAGTACCATTTCAGTGAGATTATTCCAAAGGGAAAAACATTATTGTAAAAGTTATATGCAAAGATGTGTTAATTGGGGATATATTTTTAGCAGGGGGAAAACTGTAAAAAAGTAAATACCAATCACAATGTGAGTGATAAATACATTTCCTAGTACAAAAATTTGAGTGGCTATTCAAAAGAGCAAGGAACTTCCAGTTCCAGCAAAATGACAAACTACGCTAGCACGAGGTCCTCTGACAGTAAACAAACATAGAAATACTAGAAAATCTATAATTCCTTCTCTACTTTTTAAAAATATTTATGGATTAATGTACAAGAAAGAAATAAATGCCAAGGTGTCAGACACAAAGTAAAAGCTCAAAGCAACAGCAGTAAACAGGTGACCTGATATTACAGCAGGCTTGCAGATTAAGTTGAACCTTGTAATAGCTAAAGATTTAGGTTAGGTTTTAACACCACACTAGTAGGATAGGAGAAAAGGCTTTGCAACTACAAGTCCAATGAAAGGAAGACAAAAAATCACTCTATTCATTGACTCAGAGAGATGACCAGAAAGTGATATATTTATACATAGACACCAACACAACAATTTCTGTGGAGAGAAAATTCAACAATATCCTATGTGAGAATTTCATGGGATATAAAACTAATTTATGCTTAAAATGAATTTATAATTAAAATTATTAAATATCCAGGGAAACAAACCACCGTAAATGAGAAAGAAAATGCAAAGAACAGAAGAATTGGCACACACATGAAAAGTTAACAACAAAAGCAATATAAACAAAACTATAAAATAAAGATATTTAAACAAGAGATGGAATTTTTTAAGCCATTAAAGGGAAAAAACATTATGAAGAATAAAAAACAATAAGCTTTTAAAAAACAGATAACACTCCTATAAGGAAAAAAAAAAAAAAGATTTCTTTAAATACAAACTGGAAATGTAAACTACAAGTAAATACAAAAATCAATGAACCCGAAAACAGAAAATTACATAAAATGTAGCACAGACAATCAAATGTACTGAATATTTTTAAAAAGACATATTGAAAGATTTGAGATATCCCGAGAATAGGACCAATATATTTGAAAAACATGAGTTAAATCCATAATTCTTATCTTGGAGGATTTTTCAACATGTATTGGTAGACAAGAAAAGCAAGAAGAAAGTAACTGAATATAATATAACCCCATTTTTGTGAAACAAACAGCACCAAATATAAAAATAAACAGTGTGTGTGTTAAATTATGTGATCATGGCAGGACATATTGAAGAAAACCTACAAGATCGCTAATGCCACTGGATCAGAGTGAGGAGATAGGAGAAAGGAAGAGACTAGAAGAGGAGGAAGGCAAAAGGAGAATAAAGTAGTTATATTTTTAAAGTTAAATTATTTTTAAATGTCTTTTACAGTCCTACGTATAAACAAGCATAAATGTGTGTCCATTATGCCCATGAAATACATGAAGGGAAGATAATCCAAATAACTGTCAATTATCTCCAGGTGAATTCATGTCATTGTCATTTTCTCTCTTCAAAGCTTATACATAACTTTTATTTTTTAAGGGAACATATATTATTTGTATAATTAGGAAAAAAAGCTATTTTCAATGTGGAAAATAATCTTTATATTATCATCTTTAACTTTATTTCAACCATACCGAAGGCCACAAAATTTGTACTGTGGCAAGGGAAAAGGGCAATTGGACATATTTCTGTATTCAGGTTTGTTGCTATGGGGCTCATGTAACAACCTTCACCCTTACTGTTTCAGTCTCTTCTCACTTGGTATTTAGCAGCAGCTCTTGTTAGCACTGAGGATGAACATCACCACATTGTGCTTGCTGCTCTCATTGCTTTGCATACAGTCTTACCCGAATGTAAAGGAGAATTAAGTGATGACAACTCCCTACAAAATTATACAATTTAAAATTTGAAATTATTCTAAATATCAGAAGTCATTATATCCCCTTTTCTGTTATTCTCTGTAGTTAAGAAAGCTAATCTCAGTATTTATTAGGTGAGATCTATTATTTATATTATTTAAAATATTTTATTATCTATTTTATTATTTCATCTGATCAAAACAAATAAGATGAATTAATAAAGCAAATTTTGAAATATCATGATATTCAACTTTTGAAATTGTCATTTTAAAGTAACACCTGAAGAAACAGTTTTCTGAAAACATACTCACCTATCTTCAAAACCGATAGACTTCTGTACTAAGTAGAATGAAATAAAATAAGCAGTCTTAAGGCAACAATCAATTCTAGTTTAGCTGAAGTGTGCGATTTTGTAAAACATACCTCTTTATCGACTTTGACATTATCAGAATTTTTATACAATGATAAAATGGTAGCTAAATCCTCAAACAAGATGTACATGGCATTTTAGTCCTCTCTGTCAGGCCTCCAACCTCAAAATGCACACATACACACATACACTATTTTTTTCAGGCTTCGCAATGAATAGTTGTAAAAAGCACTACTTTGTAAAGGGATCAGCATATTAAAAATCAAGGTCTTCTCATGCATGTGTGTGTGTGTGCCAAATATTATGTCTAGAAATCTCTAGGAGAAATAAGGAAACATCTATCTCATGCCTTTATGTATGCAATTAGCTTTTTTGTTCTTCTGTTGTGAGGATTATTACCATGATTCTTAGGGAGTTGTGAGAGTCATTACTTGGATTTAATGCCAAAGTTAGACTTTTAGTGTCATTATTAATGAATCTGCATTCAATATTTTAATACTATTGAGAAAGATAATTAGTCACAGCTGAATCAAGCAGATACCAGCTGGAGTCCTACTTCATTAACAGGATGCCAGCAGAACTTGTAAGGTTGTCTGGAATGGAACTCTCCTACTATTCATATGAACATCTACTTAATCAATGCCTTTATTTAAGTATATGAATCTGACTCAACTCTCTTAGAACCTCAGCCAAATTCATGTTTGCTTCCACAGATTAAAAAGCTACTTTGATTAAAAGAAACTTCCTTGCAATTATAAATTTTCTAAACTTACTTTTTTACTGATAAAGTTTCCTCATATGAGCAATTTTGCCAAAGTGTAGCTTCACAAGTGACTGAATGTAAAATATATAATATTTCAAAAAATTCTGAATACTTAACCAGCTTTGGATGATTATTTGCTTTAGTGTGCTTTACTATATAGAGGCTAACTTTGATATTCTTCTCCATATTTCAAGTCTTTTAAATAACTCTTGTTATCAAGTATGATTACTATCACTATGTAAGTTCTGTTACACCCTTTTAAAACAATTCAACACATTGACAACTAAGTGGAATAGAGGTGACCCAAGTATCTGGATAAAGTATTAGTAGTTCCTGTTATCAATAGATCACCACAGCTATATGCAGTAATATTTAACAATCAAGCAATTGAAGTTATTTAAAATATATTGATAATATTAATAGGACTTTATTAAGACTGACCAAGAAAAGGAACAGAAATAAAATAATTGATATGAGGAATAAAAAAGAGCATGTCTTTACAAATAATAAAGATATTAAAAAGAGTTAACATATTTTGAAGTACTCTATAACATTATATTTGAAAATTTAGATTAAATGGGCAATGGCTTCAAAGCACAAATTATCAAAATTAACTCTAGGGAAAAAAGAATGGCTGAGTATTTCTATGTTTATTAATAAATTCAATTCATAATTTAAAAATATCCCACAAAAAATATTTCAGGCTTAGATGGTTCCATCAGTGAACACTATTACATTTTGGGAGATATAGAAAAAAGTAGGAAGAATCTCAAATTCATTTTCTAATATATGATACCAACCATAACCTTGATCACAAAACTTAATAAGGACATCAGATTAAAGGAAAATGGCGCATCAATCTCTTTAAAGAAAACATTTCTAAAAATCCTAAACAAAATGTTAATAGTTATATATGTATATAAATACATATTATATATAGCATATATCATGTCCAAGAGAAATTTATTACAGAAATTATAGTTTGGTATATCAATGCATAAGAAATAAATATATGATATATATGAACAACTAAATAGAATAAAGTAGAAAAAATCATGATTGTTTTAAGAGGTAGAAATTACATTTGAACAAATTCTGTATCTACTGATGATAAAAATAATAACTCATATTTAACTATGAAAAAGTGAGATCTTTGTTGCCTAATGAAGGTAAAGGATAAGATTAAGATGCCCACTATTTCAACTGCTATTTAACATTTTACTGAATATTTTTCAAAATATGAAAAAGCAAAGATAATAAATAAAATGATAAGTTTGTAAGGGAAAAATAAAATTGGCATTATGTACAAGTGACTTAAGAATGAATGCAGAAACTACGGTGATATAGCACATCTTATATTTTCCTGGTTAGAGCTGGAACCCATACTATTAAGTGAAGTTTCCCAAGAATGGAAAAACAAGCACCACATATACTCACCAGCAAATTGGTATTAACTGAGCAGCACCTAAGTGGACACATAGGTGCTACAGTAATAGGGTATTGGGCAGGTGGGAGGGGGGAGGGGGCAGGTATATTCATATAAAATGAGTGAGATGTGCACCATCTGGGGGATGGTCATGCTGGAGACTCAGACTTGTGGGGGGAATGGGCATTTATTGAAACCTTAAAATCTGTACCCCCATAATATGCTAAAATAAAAAACAACAAACAAACAAACAAAAAAGAATGAATGCAGAAACTACATATATTCTTAAAAGCTACTAATATCAATAAGGAAATCAATAAGTTTGATATCATTTATAGTAGCTGCAAAAAATCAAATGATTAGGAATAAATTTAATGAAAGAGAGGTGGTAGATTTGTGCAAAGAAAAGTATAAAATGTTACTGAAATAAATTTTAGGAGTCCTAAATGAATAGAAACATAAAAATGTATATATTGAAAAACTCATTATTAAGCTATCAATTCACCAAATTGAGCTATTTATTCAAGACAATACTAGTGTAAATGCCGGTAACACGTTTGCATAAATTAAGAAGGAAATTTATGTGGAAGTAAAAAAGAATAGCAAAACAAACCTGAAAGAGAATAAAGTTGGAGAACATACAATACTCCATGTGTCACCTGATCATCATTAAGTTCCAATTTGACTGTTGGGCTGATGTCACATATTTGTTAGAATAGTTTGACACTTATAGAAAAACTAAGCGGATCATACAAAGTGTTTCCATACACCTCATGCTCAATTTCTCATATTATTGATATCTTATATTAGCATAGTATGCTTGTTTCAATTAATGAGTCAATGACTAAAGACCAGTTTTTTATTGTTTGTGAAATAAGAACTGATCTGCTTTTAGTTACACTATCATTAAAAAAAAAAATGGAAGAAACCCTCTCACTGCTTCTTTACCAACTTAAACCCAAGATCCTCCTGTCATTTTGTTCAATTTTAACCAAACGTCTATAAAGCTGATAGCTCCAGACAAGGCTTTGGAGAACCTGTCTCCATCTTTACAACTGTGTGTGTTACTATAGCACTTTGTCAAAGTCAACCACAACTTGAATCACATATAGAAAAATCCATTACCAAGTTTATATCCATTATAAAACATCAAACCTCTTCAGTTACTGTCAAATATGTTACCTGATAATCATTTTTTTTTCATACATTCATTCTGGACCTGCACATAGTATCTATCCAGTAAATATTTGTTGAATGAATAAATAAATATGACATGGCTGATATAAATCCACTCACTTATCCATTTAAAATTTATCTAAATATTTAAAAAATACAGTATTTATTTTAAAACTTTAGTTTTAAACCTCATAGTAACACTAACTTCTGTATTATTTGCATATTTGATAAACAGTGGAAATACTTGTTATATTATTTAGAAACTAAATATATAATTAAGTCAATTTACAGAGAATTAACATTAGCTAGTTCATGGTGACTAAGTTACCATATATATTAATATGTTATATTTGCCTAGAAAGAAAAATAAATGCATTGAACATGATTTATTTTTTGGGGGGGTGCTTTAATTTTATGCAGGAAGTTATTCAAAATTTCACAGTTAGATAAAATAGCTTAAATTATTTTAATTATCGAAAGATTTTAGATACAGTGTGAATGTTCTTACTCCATGTGAAATTTTAAAAACATAGAGATAGAATATGTTGCTATTCATATACTGTTCAGTAATATCAAATATATGCTATTTAAAATGGCTTTTAAAAACAATAAGATAAATTTCTAAAACAACTTTTATTCAACTTGTATATTTTGAACAGCTTCTGAAAGATACAGTCTAGGTGATATAAGTTCAACAGTGGAAAGGAAAATGCTTTTGCTATTATGGTAGTTACATCATTTAGACAGAATAAATTACTTACCTACCTCTTTTCATATATATGTCTTCCATGCATGCTTGTTTTATTTGTTCAAGATTTCCAAAATGAAATTTTGCTACATTTTATAAAGTAATGACTTATAACTGTAATAGATTGTAATTGAATTTTCTTAATTAAGAGCTGATTGCTCTTTATATTTCATTTATGAGACATGTGATTAATAAGGATTAGCAAATGTAATTGATTTCTAATTCAGCTCATGTACATTAATTTCATAATGCTACCAGTGTGGTATCTATACACATTAATTTTATAAAGCAATATGCATGAAAAAAGATTACTTGATATTAAACTCATTTGCAGAAAGACTAACAGTACATAGTATCAGTTCATTGTGATTTCAAATTATTTCTGACTCATTAAAGAGTTAAGAGGAATTTCTTTCTTGAATAGTTTGGCTTATCTTATCTCTTGTATTTTGAAATATTATATTTTTGTTCAGTTTTAATTTTTATTTATATTCAGCCACATAAATAGAATCTTCATTAAATATTATCATACCCATATTGTAATATCTCAAGTCATTTTATTTCTAACTCATTCCCAGTGAATTTGGCTCAGATTGTAAGGAAGTGGTTTGTAATATGAAGAAATACCTGCTCAAGTGACAACAGCATAATGATATATACATGACTCCAGAACTAAAAACTATTAATAGTTGCTTTACCAATGTCTGTTCCTATTACACTGGAGTGCAGTATGAAGTTTTGTTTGCTTATAGTTTCTCCCATTTTTATTTTATTCATTGTATCTTTTAGGCCAAATAGCAGTAAGTACCATTACTGATTCAAAATTAAAGTGGCAATGCCTTCTCCAACTGCATTACTTGTACAATATGCATTATGGACAATATAGGGTACTACATTAATGTAACACGCAATTTACAGTAAAGACTAAAAATGTCTCTAAACATACTCTTTTTTTTTTTTTTTTTTTTGCTGACAACAGATTCCAAACCATCAAGAGTAGCTAAAGGAAGGTATAAACAAATAATCTTTAGGGAGCAACACAGAAAGCATAAAATGTTATTACTCAAAACATTCATCATTATTTGACAGAGTGAACATATAGTTTCTCAAATTACCAACAATTTCTAACCCGGAGAAATAGCTGAAAAATGCCGAAATCTATTTCATTTGAACCTTCAAGTTCCATGCCAGATCAGTTTTATAGAAAAGATGCCGGGATCATTTCTTAAAAAGGAAAAAGAAAGTTAAATTCAGCTTTTCTTCAGTTAGTAATATTTTTATGTTAATTTCAAAATTATAATTTTGATAATGGATTGTAGGTATATTGCAAATAAATTTCTCATTGAACTTAGAAGTGAAAACATTAAAATCTTTGAAATAAGCTTGTGAATCACCTATTTTAGAGTATGTTAGTTTACTAAGAAATATAAAAAGCATACTCTGAAAGAAAAATGAAAAGGTCATCTAAGCTGAAAAATGAGTCTGAAAATTCTGATATGCGCAATAGTTATTTGAAGTACATGACTTCAGGATAAAGTTACACTTTGCTAGAGAGAGCAATGAAAGGCAAAACAAGTCAGAATCTTTACGTATCTAGAGACTTTTAGTTTGATTTGGTTTTCCCTTTTGTTCTACTAAAATACTTATCTCTTAGTATTTTGTTGATATTCTCCTATGACGCTGATTACAGGTAAAACATTTTTTTTCAACATATAGAATTTTACTGCCACTATCTCATCTTTTCACTTAAAAGCATTTAGATTGAAGTTTGGGCATTCTGAAAATGTCACTTTTAACTCAACTTTAAGAAAGTTATTTAGTGGGGGATATATTTACTTGCATTATCACTGTGAACAAAAGCTCTTAAGAAAATATTTGTATTTTCTCTCACCCAAATACAACAAAAATAGACTAATACATTCTAACAATTATGTGTTTATCTATAGATGTAGCTATTTGCTTCATCAAAGTAATCTGTTAATAAAGGTCTAAATTTTGGTTTAGAAGATCTCCTTCTTAATTAAAAAAACAAAAATACATTTTTACAGTGTATTAATGCTTATTTTTTTCTTTACCTGATAAATAAGTAGAATAATAATTAATACATGATCAAGATCATTATACAATATCCATGTAAAGAGTGCCCACATTAATAATTATACATACTCACCATGATATATATGCAGTTTTGAAACATGTGATGCTACATAATTGAGCCTTAAATGGAAACTGAGCTAACTAAATATTTTGTCTTTTTGTTTTGTTTTATTTTGTTTTACATTGACACGTCTTATTTCATGTTGGAGCCCATAAAAATAGACTCACTAACACAGACATTCTGGTGAAACATTTTACTCTGCTGGTAGAAACAGGAATTTAAACTTGCTAAGCTGTAAAAAGGGCAAAGCTTATAAAAATTTCATTCCATATAGATATGTCTGTGTATCACAAAGTCAAAGCCCTGCTTCCTCTTGATTTATAGCTACAAAATACTTGTAGCAGTATTTTATAAAATATAATGGCTTCCAAATATACTTATAACATATTCTTTTCATCTGGATATATTTCTTTCCAATGGTGCCAATTATAGTCAGCAAAATAAGACATGCTCTACAACTGGCTTAGGAGAAAGCCATCATTCTGTTTCAGTGGCAAATGGCTAAGTAAAATGGCTAAAGTTTTCCCACTCTAGCACTTCCTTCATTCAGATTGATATAGAACTAGTTTTGTGCCTCCCATATATTATGCTATTACATCCAAACTTAGAGGAGATAGAAGAGATAATCTAATAAGAACATATTATTCAAATAAAAACAATGAATATAGCCATTCTGAAGATAGTTACAGTTAATTCTATGTGTTAGAAATATACCATAATAACTATATTAATAGATTATTGTTGTTGTTTTCAAATGGTATACATGCATTTTGAACAGGTGATGGGGTTAAGTACACACTGCCCATTTGGGGCATGTTAAGAACAACATGCCCAAAATGTGTTTTGGGCATGTTAAGAACAATATGCCCAAAATGTGGCATGTTGAATATTTTAAGCTGAAGGAATCTGAGTTGTGGTATCCATGTCCAGGTTCCTATAAAGAATCTGTTTTCTGGGACCATCTGTTTCTCACTGTCTGTAGTTGGTGTGATAGGCAACATAATGCCCTCTAAATGAGATCCAGATCTTAATCCCCAGACCCTTTGAATATGTTGCATTGCATAGCAAAGGGGAAATAAGGTTGCAGAACAATTAAAATCACTAATCAGTTGACCTTAAAATAGTGAAATTATCCTGGATTATCCAGGTGGGCCCAATGTAATCACAAGGGGTTTTAAACATTGCAGGGGGAGGAAGAAGTCACAGTGATGCAAAGTGAGAAAGACTAGTCACAATTGCTAATGTTCAAGATGGAGACCATGAACCAAGGAATGTGGGTGACCTGTTGAAGCTGGAATGTCAAGGAAACAGATTCTCCCCTGAAGCCACCAGAAAGTAATGTGACCCTACCAACACCTCCATTGGGGACAAACCCTATATCAGTTTTCTGGCATACAGAACCATAAGATAATAAATTTGTGTCATTTAAGAAACTTTCTGAAGTAATATGTTACAGCAGTAATAAGAAACTATTATTGTGAGCTGGCTTAGAAGTAACCTATAATATGAGGATATTCCAACATATGAGTTATTAGGTGAGTGGTCTTTGGAGAAACTTGCAAGGGAGTGAGGGAAGCAAAAAAGGCAATAGAAGAAGCTAGGTGCTTTCAAAAGTAGTCTCAGCTTGATCCCATGAGGAGCTTGGCAGAGTAAATTGTGCCATTTTTTCCTCCCACTTCTCAGAGGCCAGGGGTAGGTTAACCTGTTATATTACTGTATCTGTTTATCATTAGCTATATCCTTCTTCTATGTAACGGGAGCAAGGTAAAACCTCCAGGAAACTTCCATCAAATGCAATATTCTGCACAGCCTTCTTCAGAGCTCCCCACTACTCATACATGCAGGCCTGATTTCTTATCAGCCAATACTTACAGCACCTGGGAATTGAATGCACAAGCCCATTGCAATTTCACGGTTACAATTTCTGATATAGAATTTTGATTCTTCAAACATTTCAGTGGGTGACCTTGGTAAACCATTATGTCTCACTTTCTTAATCTGATAATACACATCAATCTCACTGGTGCATTATGAGGCTCAGACACACTCATTCACCATTGATATTTTCTTTCATATGAGTCAGTCAAGTGTTTGTAAATTTGCTATGGCTGAGAAAACATCAACGTAGTCTCCAAATTTCATTTTCTTTACCTCCTGAGTGAATATTTAAAGTTCCAAGCCTCCCCTGCAGTTTTATGAGGCCATTTGACTGTTCTCTCCGTGGAAATAGGGCCAACTTAAAGTATTTCACTTCTCATTCAAACGCTTAAAATCCAAATCATTCATGAATTCTTATTTTACTTCAGTAGTCAGCAAAAAACCCACTATAAATACTATAAATATATATGTATAATAATATATATTTAAAAATATATACATTAAAAATATATGTTAAGTGAAGGCTTCAATGTTCTAGGGCAGTGGTCCCCAACATTTTTGGCACCAGGGACTGTTTTAATGGAAGACAATTTTTCCACAGACTGGGGTTGGGGGATGATTTCAGGACGATTCAAGTGCATTACATTTATTGTGTACTTTATTTCTATTATTATTGTATTGTATTAGCATTGTAATATATAACAAAATAATTATACAACTCACCATAATGCAGAACTAGTGGGAGCCCTGAGCTTGTTTTCCTGCAACTAATGCTGCCAATGATGTGACAGGAGGCCAAGCTCAGGTGGTGTTGTGAGCAACAGGGAGTGGCTGTAAATACAGATAAAGCATCGTTTGCTCACTTACCACTTACCTCCTGCTGGTGGCTGGGTTCCTAACAGATCAGACCAGTTCATATCCATGGCCTGAGAGTTGGAGATCACAGCTGTAGAGTAACCACACCATAGCAGTGACATACATCCTGATATAAAGGTTATATATTTGCCTCAAAACACAACTGCACTCATTCAACCAATGGACCAAGGCATAATGGCTGTGTTTAAAGCATATAATTTACACCAAACATCTATGCACACTGCTGAAGTAACTGAATGTGGCCAGATGCTCTGAGAGTTTTGGAAAAGTTTTAACTTTCTAAATACTGTCTCCACAATATCAGTGCAGCATGAGAAGTCACACAGCAATTCATGAAGGGCATTTGGGAAGAAATTTTGAAGATATGTGAACACATTTAAAGGCTTTACAAAATATTCTGTTGTTGATGAAATAAATAGCAAGGTATTTGTGATTGGGCAATGGCTAGAATTGGACATTGATGAAGAGGACAATCACTAGCTTGTTGAAATTGAGGCTTAAGAGCTTTCCAATGAGGAGCTGACTGAACTGGAAGAAGAAAGAAGTAGAGAAGTTGAGGCACAGGAAGAAGTAATACTCAAACCACCAAGAAATTTCACAGTGAGGAAACTGGCTAAATCATGAGATATCATCAGCAGTGGCACAGGGATGTTAGAAGAAATGGATGTCAATTAGGAGAGATTCTCAAGAGCTAACAGGCAGAGATTCAGGATGTTCTTCCTTGCTATAGAGAAATATATAATAAAAAGAAGAAACAAACTATAGTCAAATCTTTCTGAAGAACACTGTGCCTGCTAAACCATCAACAAATGTGCATGCTCCAGTACTTCCTACTAGCTATTCTCAAGCCTCATCAGAAGACAAAGAAATTGATGATCCTCTAGCTATAGCATTCCCATCAGCCAGCAATTAATTTTAGTTCAATGCTTCAAACATTCTTCAGGCCCAGCGTGGTTTCAGCTATGTACCTTAATAGGTTAATAGTGAGTACCCATGCAACCATTCTGCTTTTCAACAAATTACATGAGATATTCATCACTTTATTAAAAAATAGGCTTTGTGTTACATGATTTGCCCAGCTGTAACACATTTAGGGTAGGCTAGGCTAAGCTATGGTGTTTGTGAAGTTAAGTCTATTAAATACACTTAAATGAATTTCAACTTATAATATTTTCAACTTACAATTAATTTATCGGGACGTGACCCTATTGTAAACTGAGGAACATCTGTCTGTACTTACAAGTAGGAAAAAAATGAGAGAAGATAGAAGTCAAATTGGGTAAATAATTGTGAAGAACACATATGTTTAACTGTCCTAAAAACAGTTTTAGGCCAATCTAATAGACCAAATGTTGTAAATGTTTCCAAGATGTCTTTTTTATGTAACTTATTGAAGAAAATCACTCACTAACAACACAGGAAAAAAGTAGTAATATTAATTTTATTACATTGACAACTTCTGTGGAAGAAGATAATTTGAAAATAAAAACAACAGATATTAGTAAAATTCAGTTACAAGGCTACATGCATTTTTCAATGCAATATGTTTCAATTATCCTTATCTTGAAGGAATAGGAGCTACTACTTTTACCACCTGAACACCCAGTAATTGAAAACAAGACCCTGTCAGAATGTTTTAAATAATTAGCAAAGACATGGAAAAAAATCCCAAGTAGACAGTCATTATTGTCACAACTCAGTTATTTTTATAAGTTTGCTAATTACTTCTGAATGCTATCTAATCAATTAAGAAATTTTTATGAAAAAAAGTTACCATTTTTGTAGAAGTATTTATATGTGTAGCCTTCATACAGCATACTAGGTATTCTATTAGAATTATTAAAGTAAACTAAACTAAGCCAAATAAAGAACCAGATCTTTCATTTTCTAGCAATAAAACAATGAGAAGAATGGTGGAGCATTTTTTTCTCCTTGTTGGGACAAAATAGTTATTTTTAGAGATAATTATGCTAATTATGAATTCCATTTTTAAATGTTGTTTAGCTAGAGCAAGAAAATTTCAAAAGTATACATTAAGGTCTATACTTCCAAAGCCCATCAGTTCTAAACCTTGGCACTTTATACTGTTGAAATACTTTTAGATGAAGTATAAAACAGCAGTAATTGTGTTTCTCTGAATCAACTTCATGGCAAATGGTGCATGAATCAATACATGATGAAATTTGTGCACCATTTATCTCTTTGCATGATCCATAATAATTCAAATGCATAATTACATTATCAAATCTTGTCAAGAGGATAGAATAACTAGAGCATGTTGCCCTAGGGAAAGGCAAAGAAAAATGGAACCAGTACAGTTCAGTGTGTATAGCAAGATGCTGATCTTGAATTGGAACTTGATAAAGAAAACATGGTCCTAGGGAAAAATGTTTCTCCAGAAAGGACTGATAGATTTATACATAAAAAATGTACTCAGGTCTTCTTAAATTTGTAACTCTTTTGACGGTATTCTACTGGAGACATTGCCTATGCTTATTAGGTAGGAGAGTAGCTGAAAAATGCAGCTTACCATTGGCAATGAGTGATTAGCATTCCTAAAACCTTGCTGAAGGAAATAACATCTATGCTGATATTTGAAGGTAGAGTAAGTCATTCAGGAGAAGTGATGGGTGTAAGGATTCAGAAAAAGAACAAGAAATGTAGTAAATCAAGGTTCTTATTATACACTTAGTCACCAAGCCAGAAAATGGGATTTTTGTCTCCTAGTGTCTCTAAGTATTTCTAAATCTCAAATGTAAGCTCCCGTTTTTACTGCTGGAACATAAGGTCTGGGCTTAAAATCCTTTGTATACCAAGTACACTGCCTGGAACAGAGTGGATGATCAATAAATATTTATTAAGAAATTACAGAAATAAATAGATGACAAGGGCTGCTCAATTGTATATATTCACATCATTTTCTGCATTGTCTACTGTAGTCAATTCCTAACTATATTTGCTACCTCCGATCTCATTTATCTCTTCTAAATTATACATGAGAGTATGGTAGTCTTCTATTTACAACGCTTCAATGATTAAGATTAAATAACTGAAATGCTAGGACAATGTAATTTTGAATAACTATTTTGAAAAGTAATTTGGCATCATAGAGTAAAAGCTTATTCACAGTAATTCCATGCCTTGAAATCTGTCCTGAAAAAGAAATTTTAAAAAAAGATTTATGCTCAGAAATTGTTAGGCACAATGTAATTTATAATAACTGGAATTCAGACAATGTAAATATATGTATATTATGGCTTCTTTACTGGATAATATTTTCAATGTATTCATTACAAATAATTTGGAAATACTGTATAATAATTTAAGAATTTCATATCAATCTAAGAAAAATAAGAATTCAAAACATTAAATAATTTTGATCGTTATATATTCAAACATATACATAGTTTATAAAATAATTTAAATGTATAGACCATGTGGGGATGTACGTGCATAGAAAACTAAACTGTTAAGAATGTTCGCTGTTGAGGAGAGAAATTTGAGAAAGTGGATAGATGTTTGATTCTTTACTAAATATATTTAGAACTGTTTGGCTTATGTTAAATAATATGTATTACTTCTATAATTAGAATCATTTTTACATGACTTATTCATATATGCTAGATTTAGTCTTTTGTGAAAATATTGATTATGAAACTTTAATTGTTTTATTTTTAATTTTTTATGAGTACACAATAATTGTATATACTTATAGGGTACATATGATTTCAGTCAGGAATACAATGGTGTAATAATCAAATCAGAGTAATTGGGGTATCCATCATTTCAAGTACTTATCATTTATTTGTGTTAGGAACATTCTAATTCTACTCTTAGTTATTGAATCTTTTCACCAATTCTTTGGCTTCTCTATACACATTTTCTATGGCATGTTTCCATAAGGAAAAGTTTTTAATTATTATTAAGTCCATTTTATCATTGTTTGTCTTTAGTTTTTATGACTTTCTGAAACATTCTAAGAAATCTTCGCCTACTCCATGTTGTAAAGTTATGTTCTCTTCTAAAGTTTAAAATGTATGATGTGAAGTAGGGAAAGATCAAGATTCAACTTTTTTCCTATATAAATTTCCTTATGGATATGTTATTCCAGCACCATTTGTTTAAAATATAATCCTTTCCCATTGAATTGCTTTGGCATATTTGTTGAAAATCAATTGACCATAAAAGTATGAGTCTAGGTCTGAATTTGCTATTCAGATACATTGACCTATCTGTCCAGATAATGAAGATACCAAATGGTCTTGATTGTCTTAGCTTTATGATAAGTCTTGAGTTCAGACAGCACAAGTGTTCCAATTTTGTTTGTTTTTAAAATTATTTTTCCCACTGTATGTCCTTTATATCCTTGTAAATTTTAGAAAAATCTTCTCAATTTTTTGATTAAAAAATATTTGCTGAAATCATGATTGGAATAAAATTAACTCTATAGATAAATTGGGAGAACTGGCATCTTAAAATATTAAAAACAGTATCATGCACAACATAATACATCAATGAAAATAATATATCCCTTCATTTGAGTGTAGAGATTTTTCCCTTAATTGCTTCATTTTAATATTATTTAAAAATAATTTTTACTTTTAATTTCATATTCAAATTGTGTGTTGCTGGTATGTAAAAATAAACTAGATTCTTGTATATGAAACTTATACCTAAGAGCATGTTAAATTTGCTTATTATAGAGATTTTTTTTTAATTCTTAGGATAGTCTATGTGCATAATTATCTCATTTTTGGATATATACTGGTTTAATTCTTCTTTTTAAATCTTTGTCTCTTATTTCTTTTACTTGCCTTATTGCACTGGTAAGAGCCTCCTGTATATGGAGAATAAAACTGGTCAGAATGATAACCTTGCCTTATTTCCAATCTGTGGGAAACAGTGTTTCATGTTTATGTATGATTTATCTCTGGATCTTGTCTAGAAGTTCTTTATCAAATTGAGAAAGACTCCTTGAATTCCTAGTTTTCTGAGAAATACTTCAGGAAACTGAAATTTGTCATTTTTACCTAAGGTGCATATTTTATTGACATAGAAAGCCTATTGAATTTCTTTTTACCCTGCTGATAAAAGTAGGACCTGTAGTAATATCCTGTCTTTCATTTGGTATGTTAGTAATTTGTAAGGTTTTTTCTGTATTTTTTCGTGATCATTTCATTAAGGATATCAATTTTATTGGTTTTCCAAAGAACCAACATTTATCCTTAATATTTTTTCACTTTTGTCCTTTTTCTACTTCATGGATTTCTGATTTTATCTTTTTCATTTCTTCTCTCTTACTTATTTTGGTTTAATTCACTTTTCATCTTCTAGCTTCCCCAGAAAGAAACTTCAATTATTGGCATTTAGTCTTTAAAAAAAATTAAATATTTAAATTTGTTTTTCTGCATATGAAAATTTTTGAAATGTTATATTTTTGCTGTCCACTCAGTTTGGAATATTGTCCAAATTCCTTTATAATTTATTCTTTGACCCAGGAGTTACAAATGTATTGTTTACATTTCAAATTCCTGTATCTTTTCCACATATTTTATAGTTATTAATGCCTCAATTAATTATTCAGAGAAACTACTCAGTAAATTTCAGTGTTTAAAAGAATCAGATTTTTATGGCCTAACAAAAGACATGTAATAGTAAACTTATAAATACCCCCTGAAAAGAATGTGTATTATATGTATTAAGTAATATGCTAATGTACTATTTTTGACAGTTAAATCAATTGGTTATAATTTTGTAAAGATCTTCTATATTCTTACTGATTTTTGTCTAATATTTCCATCATTGACTGAAAAAAGGGTGCTAAAATCTCTAATTTAGGTAGTAGTTTGTCTTTTTAAAATATCTCCTTTTGTTATGTAGTTTTTACCTCATGTATTCTGATGCCCTATTATTAGTCAAATACTTATTTATAATTGTTACCTTTGTGTTTCATTTACCCTTTTATTTTTATGAACTTTCTCTTTATTTCTTATAAAACTCATATTAAAGTGTATTTTGTTTGACACTAAAATAGTCATTCCAAATTTTTTTTATTATTAGCAAATTAAGAATCTTTTCATCCTTTACTCTCAACTAATTTATATCTTTTTTATTTAAGGTATGCTTCTTATAGACAGTTCATAGTTATGCCTTTTTTTGTCTATTTACCAAATTCCTAGAATGTTTAGATTAGCGTATTTATATTTATTTAATGTAATTATCAGTAAATTTTTAAAGATCTGGCAATATTTTTTTAATATCTATTTTAAACACAAAAATATATATACATATATTCAGGCCTGGGAAAAATCTCCTTATCATTCATAAGTCTGCTTTTTTATGTATTATATTCTTTTTTTTCCTTTTATTTTATCATATTATGGGGGTACAAATATTGTTAGGGTTATATATATTGCCCCTGTCATCCCTCCCCACCCCATGCCAGAACATCAAGCGTGTCCAACCCCCAGGTGGTGCGTACCGCACCTATTTTGTAAGTATATATCCTTCCCTTCCTCTCCCCTCCCACCTGCCCACCACCCGATAAAAATTTTTTTGTGTTGTTTTTTTTTTGACATTTTGGTTACTTTGTATATCTTTGCCTCTCCCTAAGAAGGGCTAGAGGTATTCTCTTTCCCCCACAATGCTTGCCACAACCCTAAGATGTGGATCTCCCCCCAACCCCTGAATCCATGGTGAACACTACCACCATTTAAGCACCATAGTTTTAATCAGTCAGTACCAATTTGATGGCGAGTAGCTGTGGAGCTCATTTTCTTGATCTTGTGTCGCCTCACTTTGGATAATGGGCTTAAGCTTAATCCAGGATAGCATAAACGGTGCTAGGTCACTGTCATTTCTTAGAATTGAATAATATTCCATCATGAGCATATACCAAATTTTAATTATCCACTCATGAATTGATGGGCACTTGGGTTGTTTCCATGATCTTGCAATAGTGAATTGTGCTGCCATAAACATTCGGGTGCAGATGTCTTTATAATAGAATGTCTTATGCTCTTTTGGGTAGATGCCCAACAATGCTATTGCTGGGTCGAATGGCATTCTTTTATTGGCTACCTGTCTCATTGTTTTTTGTTTGTTTGTTTGTTGTTCTTTTCTTTCAGCTTTCTACATCGTTTTGTGCTAATTAAATATATTTTATTTATTTCCTGGCAATTTCATACATTACCTTTCAGCTGTACTCTTCTCATAATAGTTTTTTTGGTGGTTTCCTTAGATATAAAATATGCATCTCTAATTTATCATAATCTACTTAGACTTAATATGATAGTACTTCATTTAAAATATAAGAATCTTCCAATACTGTAATTGTTTTTAATTATTTTATGCTATTTTTATATATTAGATTTACTATGAAGCTAATAAAGTTTAAGTTTCAAGCCTACTTTTTTGTGTGGCCTCCTTCCAAGACTATGGAATATACCTTACAAGTTGTCCATATGGTTATATATTTTTGTATATTTCAAAATGTAAGATATTATAGTCTTTTTCTTAAATTGTAAGATTCAGGTCTTATAAATTCTGCATTCAATTCTGCCATTCTTCCAATATTTTTTCAAAGGACATTATTCCAAGATTCCCTCACAATCCCGATCGATGTAGTCTGGAGCCATTTCAGTTTGTCAGGATCTCAGAACTGATCACAGTTATGGTGGTTTTATACCATGTCTGCCTAGGTTAGATGGAACTGCTTGCCAGAATCTCTTTTCCTGTGTTTTACCTGCTTTGATTTAGCAAAAAGGGATAATTTGCTCAAAATTTGGAAAGAGAATTAAAGCAGCAATCATTATTCTTTTAAGATCATCATGTTAGAAACAGAATTGACACTGCAGATAGGACCTAGGTTTGACTCTCCTGCAGTCAATTTTCAGCAATTTTCTCACCTTCTGGCCTTGTTAGCCAAAATTGATCTCAGGTCAACATCAAATGCAAAGTCAGCAGAACTCAATAAACTTCTTTCCCCAGCTTTCCTTCATCGTCACCCTGAGCAGCTGGTATGGCTGGCTTCGGGAAAGGTGGTTAGTGATTGTTTTAACCTCCAAATCCGCAGTCTGAACTTTTATTTCCCCAGCTCATCTCATAATTTGTGAATCTTATTCCTCTAATAGATTCCTATTCCATTATGTCCATAGTAGTTCTCTTTGTCTGGTTTTACCCTAACTGCTATAGGAAGCAATTGTCATCCAGAAGTGGGATGATGTCATAATAAAAACATAAAATATGTGGCATTGGCTATAGAGTCAGATGATAGGCACAAACTGGAAGGACCCTGAGGAGGCTGTTAGGGAAAGCTAGAAAGACAAGATGGAAATTGTTGTTGAAAACTAGAGAAAAACATGTTCCTCATTAAACAGTAGAAGAAATTTTGGCAACAGTCATCTGTAGTGATAGGAAAAATACAAAATACAGCGAAGAAACCAGTGGATCCTTCAACTAAGGATAGTTCCAGGCAGAATACTGAAAGTGGAAACTGGCTTCTTTTAGCTGTATATAATGGTGTTAGAAGGTAAGAATAGAAATGAACTAACGTTTTAGGGAATTTTTAAGCAGAACATAGAGGAAATGGTACCAACCCAAGACCCGAAGGGTGGGAAAATGAAACTGTTTCTCCTTTCTAGCTTCTCTAAACAGCAATATATTTTTAAAGTCTCAGGACAAAGATAAATTCAAAATGTATCTTAGAGTCAAGACATACATTATACATGTGTAAGATCGCTTTTGGTCCTCAGAAATATGCAAGGATGTTCCTTTACAATTTCTAAGTGGGACAACATAGCTTATAATAATCTTAAGGCTATGCATCTTAGATCATTTTTGCTAAATATAAGGACTTCTATAAATTCCACAGCATCTTGACTCTTAGGTCAAGAGAGAGATAATCTTGTCTCAAGGAGATTTGAAGGTGCGGTATTTTCTCTAATGGAGTGCATTATAATTAGAATCAAGAAAGCCCACAGAATTTTCAAGAAATTATTACCAGTTTAAAGTAAAAGAAACAAAACCAATTCAAAATGAAAAGGACATTCTAGACCTTTAACCATCTACAGAGCAGAAGGTTAAGAAAGCTACTCAGCTGCAAAGCCAGGACATTTCTTATATAAATGATAAGCTGATTCAGAGAGTAGAGATAAGAGCTCAGATAGGAAAACCAACAGCCACAGTGACACTGCCTATATACAATCTTATTTTATTTCAGAACTGCTACAAACCAATGAGTGCTCTGTGCTCCACAACTTCCACTCCAAATTTTGTAACTGGAGTGTTTATTGCATGTCTGTCATTATCTTAGTATTTTAGGTTGCGAAGGTGGGTAGCTTCAGTTCATAATGTCCAAATCGAGAGAAGTCATATCTGATGAGCTTCATACGCAACCGGACCTGATTTCATTGAAGGACCCCTGAACTTTATGCCTAAAATGATGCCTAATAGATTGTGTTTTGGAGGCCTTGGTAGGGGGAAGTTTGTGTATTTTGCATGTGGGAAAGAGCCAGAGGAGACAGTGTTAGTCTCCAAAGATAGCCCTCAATGAACTACGCATGCCTGGTGGTAATCATGCCCAGATATAGTCTTTTCCCACAACTAATCTAGGCTGGCTCCGTAAATCTTTTTAACCAATAGAATAATAGAATATGCTATTTAAATCAAAATTGAATTCTCTCATTCAATATAAATATTCTTTCCTTTTCCACATTTTAAGTCTGACCAGAAATTACATAGACTTACAGTGAGAAAGGAGGCATGATTTTTTCTTTCGCTTTTATTTTCCATCTCCTCCTTATTAACCTGCTTTTGAGATTAAAGTTTAGAGAAGACCATATGTTAGCTAGCTCTAGTGGCATTAGCTAGTTAGTTTTAACTAAGTAACTCTTTTTAGCTCTCTTTTAAATCTTTCTCAGGTTCTAGCTTGAGGTGATAATTGCTGTACCAATTTGGTCAGTTCTCAACAGGATTTTAGGGATGTAGCTACCACCACACTTTAAAATTTGATTTTCTTTGGCTTTGGGACTTCAGCCAAAATTATGAAGTTTTGGACAGTACAGCCTTTCATGTTACTTTTAGGATTTCACCTCCTCATGAGCCTTGGTGGAAAATAGAGCCCACCTCTTATAAAGGTGAATGATATGAATAGCTTTTTACTTTGCCAACATTCCTCATAGATCAGAAGGTTTGCTCAATCACATACACTCATTGCGTGTTTTGAATCAGAGTATGCCATAAAAGAGCAATGGAAAACTTGGTTCTGGCATTTATTTATCAGGGGCAGCTATGGCAGAAGGGCCAAATGACAAGTACACTGATTGTTGCCTGCAGGGTCAGCAGTATGCAGAATCTGGAGTCTGCTGCATCATGGTGTTTGCCACAATGTCCTTACAAGTTGGCAAGGTATTTTTGGCTGTGATTACCTTTGTTACTCCCTTAGCTATTGACTACTTTCGAGCTTAGATCTCAAGCCTACATGGTAATTCTGTAATCTAAAAAATGCCATTTAATACATTTATTTTTTGCTTAACTCAGTCAGTTTTGCTTGTATGTAAATAACTAAATCCCCTGACCAAAATAAGAATCATTTTTGTCTTGCCCAGAATTATAGAACTTCTTGTATTACATTTAATATTCCTTTGTTCACACATTCTCTTACCTGGTTAAAGTAATGTTTATTAATGCAAACCTGACTTTGAGAAAAACTCCTGTTCAAAGTTATATAGTAGAAAATTATCTCCTAAAATAGATCTGTAGAATAATGTCAATGGCACTAGTCAAAAGTCAGGACCTAGAATACCTATATTGGGATTGTCTGTCTTTAGGAACACCTGAGAGCCACCGGTTTTCCATCTTTGCAAAACTGCAAGCTGCAAATCCACAAGGCAAGAAATCTTTTCTATGTACTGCTGGTACTACTGGTATTCAGATAGTATGCCTGAACTGAGATGAAAGGCAAATAATTGAACAGCTATATTTACTGTGTACCTACTATATGCCAAGTGCTGTGCTAACTTTTGATAAAAATTCTTTGTGTTTCTCAAAACAGATGTGCAAAATTGATATTTTTAACAATTAGTTAAATCCACTGGAGATGAAGAAACTACAATTGAAAAAACTATTTTGTGCCATACTTCACAGGTAGGATATGCTGAAAGTTAAAAGCAAGCCCTATGTTCTGATAACTTAATTTAGTAATTTTTCATAGTGTCAGTCTGTTTTCCAATTTATTTTTAAATAAAATCTTTCTGATAAAAGGAACTGTAGGAGACTAGGTTAAACATTACTTTGGATTTGGAGTCAGATTCCTGAGTTCTATTTTCCAGTTCTGTAGTCAATGAGACTTTGACTTTGGGCAGGTCACATATCAGTGGCTTTCGAATTGTTTTCAATTGCCAAACCCTTTCTTCACAAAGGAATCCATCAATGAATTATATTCTAAAAGTAGAACCGAAACCATTGAATTCTCTTAGGTCATCTCTGAATAATGAACACCAGATTTAGGAAAATCTCATATATAAAAACAGCTGGTCTATAATCCTCTACATCCTCCTCCTACTGTTCTCCCTCTATAAAAAGTCCAGATACCAGGAACTGATATTTCCTGATGATAAATCCTGGCAGGGATTTACATAGTCTGATATATTTTATTCCTTTCTTTGGTCTTTCATGGCTAACCCATCTGTCTCTAGCAATCTTTCATGCATGAACACACATCATCTTCAATCTTTCCTTCTTTCCTCCATCCCAACCTGACATTCTCAACTTGTTCAATCAGTGTCTCTGTTTATTTTGTGACTCTAATTATAGCTGCTTAGAATAGACTTAGTGAAACTCTACATAGGCAAAGGGAAGCTGTGCATTTTGAAGTGATGTAAGAGACAGACGGTACATTTCACCTCCCAGGGCTCTTTAAAATTCCCACAAACTTGGATGAAAGTATTTTCCATTATCCTGATTAAACTTATTTCTCCTTAAACTCTGACATTCATGAAAATTAATTTTTTTAACTTTGTGGTTGTTTTTCTATTTTGTACTACAGTAGTGATTTAATAATTTTTCATTCTAGTCTAAATGCTATTTCAACTGTGTTTAATGATAAGAAGGCATTTGTTAGAAGCCAAGAAACTAACCACTTTATATAACAACACCTATCTGAATGCATTCCAGATTCCTAACAACAGTCTGATAAAACAAAATTCAGTAATGCAGTCTATCTGTATTCAAGAAAATATTCAGTGACTTAAACATCACATAATCAGATTTCTCAATTCTCCTAACCCTTGTGTAAGCAACTCACTCAAATTCTATTCTTAATTTTTTTCATCTGTAAATCAAAGCAATTGCAATAGCCTAGAATTTGTTTAGATGCCTTCTATTGGAAGAAAATATCACACATGTGTCTTTCCTATCCATGTAAAACATTTAACTGAAAAAAAACCTAACATATACATTTTATAAACAATTGATAAAATATATGAATGCTATAAATACTGCATCTTTTGTAATCGGCTCCATGAACAAAAATGCCTTTTTGGAGTTCTCTTATGTTTGAAGTTCCCAAGGGAGTAAGATCTGCAGACTGGAACTTTGTAACTTTATGTTTCACTGATCCATGCCCCTTTTGAGTTTTTTTTTCCTCCAGAAATGATGGAACCTCCTTGCAGCCACAAGAAAACTACAAGAACATACACCACCTGTTTGTTCAGATAAGACAACATAAGCGGCACCCCACCATAGATCTAATCTTTACCATGTGCCAGAAAATGTGCTAAGTGATTATTGCTTAGGGGCCATGTTATAGGAACCAGAGGCATTTTTCCTGGTTGTATTCCTGTCCCTTAACTTGTCAAGAAAACACTATGAGTGTGGACTTGAATCAAGCAGAGCCTGATAAGTGATTTATTGAGAAGAAACAAAGGATAAGTGATTCTTTGGGTAAAAACTACAAGAGAGTAAGGAATTAAGGATAAGGGGAATATAGCAAATCAGTGGTTTCAGGACAGTTTTTAACCTTAGATTGATGCCAAGCGGAGCTCTGGTATCAGCATTAGTTGCGTCCTGTCTGGAGGTAGGAAGGCTGGAATGTTATACCCCAGCATCAGTCAGTCATTGGCTTTATGTCATGACAGGAGCAAGTACAAGATCTAAGCTTTTAGTCATGGGGGCTAGTATCCCAAAAAGGAGGAAGGTGTGAAATGTTGACAGCTAAAACACACAGCAGCTGAGACATGTGTGTACCAGCCCAATGCAAAGAATCTAGATGTGGGACCAACACCATCTATAAGTGCTAATAGACAGAGCCACTGATGGAACCCCAAGAGAAGAATCATAAGATAATATATGAAACAAAACAATATTCATGGCAGTTTTCTCCTATGATTTATTGAATTTGGGGGGTAAAATTTGGCCAACTGGACCAGAAAAATGAGGACTAATGGCAAAAATGTCAAGGACAACAAAAAAAAACAAAAATGATTCAATAATTATGTAGCTAGTAATATGCTAAATATTTTACATGTATTGACGAAAATATTTCAACTTTCCTATAAGATCTTACTTTCACAGATGAGGAAATTGGAGGTTATCAGGGTTAAATAGCTCAACCATGATCACACAACTCTTATAACTCAGATCCACATCTATTGTACTCTTAAGATCTTGATTTCTATGTTTTGCTATTTGTTTGTGCTTTAATTTCTCCATTTACAAACAGGAGTCACATAATAATTAGATTACAACTTCAGGATAATACGTCTAGATGAAAGGTATTGTGTCATGAGCATATCTTAAGTAACCATTAAAAGACAGTTTCTAGGATCTTGCCTAAAATATTAAAATTATCTAGGACTAGGATCCCAGGGTAATGATTTAAGTATCATAGAGAATTCTAATATTCCATGATGTTTGCAAATTGACTAACTAGATTAAAGAATTCATTTTAATACACCAACAGCATTGATTTGGAACAAACAGAGCTAACCTACCGCAGTCAGTGAACCATTTATGAACAAGAACTAACTTATTTGTATTCATGCAATGTGTTTCATATTGCGGCCTAGCAATTGTGCCAGAGTCTAGGATTTTCAAGCAAAGGAAGTAGAGTGTTTTTGAGGTCATACTCACAAGATGAAAACTGCTTTCTTCCACTTAAAAAAAAAAAAAAAAGGCAAGAAATATAGAGGAGACACAGTAAGAAAAGGCAATAATCAAGAGCAATACAAAAAAAGGAAATTAAGTACAGAGACAGCAATACCAAGCATTTCTCAGAGTATATTGGACAAAATAAAATGTTAAGTTCTTTTCCACGAGCAGAGATATACAAGTCATGCAAAGGGTGTTGTTTAAGCCTTCATAGTTAAGTCTGATGCAGATGGAGAAATATTTAGAATTAATACCAAAACCCTTAGTACAATGTAAGCAACTCAACATGTAAAGAAGCAGCCATGAATAAAGGAAACAATTTTCTGAATGTAAAATAGAATGAAGAGATCAAAAGCCATCCATCAGCCATTCCTTACTGGTTTTCACTAAGATTTGGAATCGAAACAGGAGTAAACTGTTTGTTAATTTTAGCTTGATGTGTATATCAATTAGAATGAACTAGTTCAGTAAACTGTTTAAGGTTCTCTTTATAGACTCTTTGTTCAACAATAATTAGTATTTTTATTATTAAAATATTCAATTAAAGGATCCTTTCAAGCATTTTAAAAATAGATGTCAAAACTATAATATCCCAAAGGATAATTATAATCAAGGTTTTTGTGCCTAAAATGGGTATTCCTATGGCCAAAGAAATGTGAGCAGAAAGTGTAATATACCACTTCTAGATGGGAGAATTAAGAACCAGAACACAAATCAATGATCTTATTTTTTTCTATCTTGGTGACTTTAACATTTCAGATGCTGATCATTTCATCAGTCTTCTTCCCAGAATAAGGAAAACAGAGATGAGGGCCTCCATTCTGCCAATGCCAATGATGTGCTTGTAGTGTGAGCAAGAAATTAGTATTTGTTTTATTTAGTCCCCAAGATTTAGAGGTTACTTGCAACTGCAGTATAGTTTAGCCATTCTGACTTATACAATCGCAGACTAGCATCTCTCATGTCTTTGCTTAAAGGAAAGGATGCAGCAAAAGGCGCTCGCCAGACACTGAATGTTGGCACCTTGATCTTGCCTCCAGAACAGCGACAAATAAATGTCTTTTTTCTTTAAATAAATTACCCAGTCTCAGGTATTTTGTTATAGCCATACAGACTAAGACTGGAATTATGGAGGCTGATACATCCCAAGATCTGGTGTTGGCAAGCTAGAGACCCAGGAGGGTCTATAGTGTAGTTTTAGTCCAAACAATGACAAACTCAAGACCCAAGAAGATATGATATTTCGGTATACATCTTAAGACAGGGGTGAAAGAAAGATGCCCCAGCTCAAAGGCAGTCAGGCAAAGGCAGTTTCCTCTTATTTGAGGGATGGTCAACATTTTTGTTTTCTTCTGACCTTCAACTGATTGAACGAGGCCCATCCACATTATGAAGCAAATCTGCTTGACTCAATCTAATGATCCAACTGGTAATCTCATCCAGACACACCCTCAAGAACACACCCAGAATAGTGTTTGAGCAAATATGTGGGGTACCCCATGGCCCAATTAAATTGAAACATAAAATTAACCATCCTAGTTCCTTTCCCTTTATTTGCCTCTTTCAGTTTATTTTAGAACCCTAGGATGTGCTGACATAGTGAGTTTTATCATAATAGTATCTATAAGTAATGTACTTGTTTTACAATTCTTAGCTCAGTCAAGTTATGTGGGCCTCAGAATTCCCATAAAACAGCCACGAATTACAGCATGTAAAGCATTTAACATAGCATCTGGAACACAATAGACATGCTTGCCTCCTCCATTCCAACACAAAATGTATTACATATTAATAAATAATGTCACAACTCAGACCTTTTGTTAATGAAATAGCACACCATTATAACTTTTGACATAAGTTATTTATGTTTAATATATAACAGAACTGTTAGACTCATCTGTGTGGATGTTCCCTGGTCCCCTGGTTCTCAGTGTCAAGAATGAGTACTGTTACTGAGTGGAGCCAATAGCAGAGTGATCACAAACACAGAGCAATTTTATACAAAGAGTTTATCACGTAGAAGAAAGAATGAAAGTAAAGAAGGAAGCTACATAAAGTGAAAATACATTCCAGAGAGAGTAGAATGGGTCAGTCTCCACAAGTGGAGAAAAACACTGACATCTGAGCATGCACTGTCCTTTATAAACTCACTAGTTTGTTCCACCTTTCCTCTGGCAGGATTGGTTGTCGTTTCCAATTGTATACTAAATTTAATTAATCTATTCAAATCAATCATTTCCATTGTGCAAAAGAGGAAAACTGAAGCCTGGAGAAATTAAGTAAGTTGATCAAAACCACACAACTAGTAAGTGACACAATCTAAGTTAGATGAATCTAAATTTCACTAAAGCATATAGCTTCAGGAACAGAAGAGAAGGCTCAGGCATAATGCAAGGAGAATAGTCCATGAGATGATAAACCAATATGAAATAAATTGCCTGGCTGGGGAAGATACACCATCAGAAAAATCTTATCTAAAAACCAGATCATCTAAACCAGGACTAATTTTACCGTACACTTCTTTTAAGTTTAGCTATATTTTTATTAAGTCTGAAAACCTCAAAACTTAAGTGTGGGAATTCACTTTTTCCTTTGTCCTTCTATTTTCATACCTGAAATAAATTAGTTTGATATGGTGATTATTGAACTTCTTCCTAAGTCTTAAATTTTTGAACTTTGAATAAGAATCTTGCAAAAAAAAATTTTTACCCTAAATTAATATGTTTGAGTTAATGGATAATCTTGCTGGGAAATGTGGAATTATAAGTACTTAGTATGCAAAATATTCATTGCCCTAAATTCAGAAATAGGGTTTTTAAGGAAGCATGAGACAAATATGTTCTTCTTTGTTAACATACTTGTGTATCAGATGGTAAATGATTACAAGGATGCAATAAAAAGCTAATATTCTCCACATGCACCTGTATTGTGACAGTGTTTATCATAATTACCCTTAATGATTTCAGAGCCAATAAATATGAGTTGAAATTTAGTTAGCAATTATGCTTTTCCATTTCACTTAATTTGGCTATTTCAAGCCAAATTTAAAATAATTACTGTTAGACACAAGTAGCATTTTATTTGAATCTTCTAGAGCTGCGATCCCCAAACCCCAATCCACGGACAGGTACCAGTCCATGGCCTATTAGGGACGAGGACACAAAACTTCACTCCATTTTTCCCTCTGCCCCTGAAACTTATGAAGGTGGGGTGGGCACAGTAGCATGTGAGAGCCAGACTAGCGAGGAAAGCTTGAAACTTTATCTACACAGCTGTTCCCCATCACTCACATCATCTCCTGAGCTCCGCCCAGCAGCTGCCCCGGTCCGTGGAAAAATTATTTTCCATGAAACCAGTCCCTGGTGCCAAAACGGTTAGGACCGATGTTCTAGAGAATTGCAATGAGTTGGTTACTTCCGGAAATCAGAAATAAACTGTTCTATGTCATGTAGGTGAGTTATTTATTTTACCAGAGCCGGAGCAATTGGAGCAGTGGTATAGAATTATATAACTAGTACCTATCTTGCAGAAACTATTCCACAACATCGAGAAGAACGGAAACCTCCCCGACACCTTTTATGAAGCAAATATTACTCTGATACCAAAACCAGGAAAGGATGCAACAAAAAAAGAAAACTACAGACCAATATCCCTAATGAATATAGATGCAAAAATTTTCAACAAAATCTTAGCTAACCGAATCCAGACACTTATCAAAAAAATAATCCACCACGACCAAGTGGGCTTCATCCCAGGGATGCAGGGATGGTTCAACATATGTAAATCTATAAATGCAATTCACCACATAAACAGAAGCAAAAACAAAGACCACATGATTCTTTCAATAGATGCAGAAAAAGCTTTTGACAAAATTCAACACCCTTTCATGATACGAACACTTAAGAAAATAGGCATAGAAGGGACATACCTCAAAATGATACAAGCCATATATGACAGACACATAGCCAACATCATACTGAATGGGGAAAAATTGAAATCATTCCCACTTAGAACCGGAACCAGACAAGGCTGCCCACTATCTCCACTTCTGTTCAACATAGTGCTGGAAGTCTTGGCTACAGCAATCAGACAGGAAAATGGAATCAAAAGTATCCAAATAGGGGAAGAAGAGATGAAACTTTCACTGTTTGCTGATGATATGATATTGTATCTAGAAAACCCCAAAGATTCAACCAAGAAACTGCTGGAACTGATCAACGAATTTAGTAAAGTCTCAGGATACAAAATCAATACACAGAAATCAGAGGCATTCATATACGCCAACAACAATCTAATTGAGAACCAATCAAAGACTCAATTCCCTTCACAATAGCAACAAAGAAATTAAAGTACCTAGGAATATACTTAACCAAGGATGTAAAAGACCTCTACAGGGAGAACTATGAAACACTGAGGAAGGAAATAGCAGAGGATGTAAACAGATGGAAATCCATACCATGGATTTCGTGGATCGGCAGACTCAATATTATCAAAATGTCTATACTACCCAAACTGATGTACAGATTCAATGCAATACCTATTAAAATCCCATCAGCATACTTCACAGATACAGAAAAAATAATTTTACACTTTGTATGGAACCACAGAAGACCCCGAATATCAAGAGCAATTCTAGGCAACAAAAACAAAATGGGAGGCATTAATATGCCAGATATCAAACTATACTACAAAGCTGTAGTAATTAAATCAATATGGTATTGGCACAAAATAGGAATATTGACCAGTGGAACAGATGTGAGAATCCTGATATAAAACCATCCTCATATAGCCATCTAATCTTTGACAAAGCAGACAAAAACATACGCTGGGGAAAAGATTCTCTTTTCAATAAATGGTGCTGAGAAAACTGGATAGCCACCTGCAGAAGGCTAAAACAGGACCCAAACCTTTCACCTCTCACAAAAACCAACTCACGCTGGATAACAGACTTAAACCTAAGGTATGAAACTATTAGAACTCTAGAGGAAAAAGTTGGAAACACTCTCCTAGACATCGGCCTGGGCAAAGAGTTTATGAAGAAGTCCCCAAGGCAATCACAGTAGCAACAAAAATAAATAAATGGGACATGATCAAACTACAAAGCTTCTGCACAGCCAAAGAAATAGTCATGAAAGTAAACAGACAATCTACAGAATGGGAGAAAATTTTTGCATCCTATGCATCTGATAAGGGACTGATAACTAGAATATACTTAGAACTCACAAAAATCAGGAAGAAAAAATCAAATAACCCCATTAAAAAGTGGGCAAAGGACTTGAACAGAAACTTTTCTAAAGAAGACAGAAGAATGGCCAGCAAACATATGAAAAAATGCTCAACATCCCTAATCATCAGGGAAATGCAAATCAAAACCACAATGAGATATCACTTAACCCCAGTGAGAATGGCCTTTATCAAAAAATCTCCAAACAATAAATGCTGGTGTGGTTGCAGAGAGAGAGGAACACTCCTACACTGCTGGTGGGACTGCAAACTAGTTCAACCTCTGTGGAAAGCAATATGGAGATACCTTAAAGCGATACAAGTGAATCTACCATTTGATCCAGCAATCCCATTGCTGGGCATCTACCCAAATGATCCAGTGACACTCTACAAAAAAGACACCTGCACTCGAATGTTTATAGCAGCACAATTCATAATTGCAAGGCTGTGGAAACAGCCCAAGTGGCCATCAATCAAAGAATGGATTAATAAAATGTGGTATATGTACACCATGGAGTACTATTCAGCTCTAAGAAACAATGGTGATATAGCACACCTTATATTTTCCTGGTTAGAGCTGGAACCCATACTACTGAGTGAAGTATCCCTCTCATTGTTTATTTCATGTTCTTTCATGATTCTTCTGTGGCAATACAAAGTTGTTGACTTAAGAAAATGCTGGCCGGGCGCGGTGGCTTAGGCCTATAATCCTAGCACTCTGGGAGGCCAAGGCGGGCAGATTGCTCAAGGTCAGGAGTTCGAAACCAGCCTGAGCAAGAGTGAGACCCTGTCTCTACCATAAATAGAAAGAAATTAATTGGTCAACTAATATATATATATAGAAAAAATTAACTGGGCATGGTGGCACATGCCTGTAGTCCCAGCTACTCGGGAGGCTGAGGCAGCAGGATTGCTTGAGCCCAGGAGTTTGAGGTTGCTATGAGCTAGGCTGACGCCAAGGCACTCACTCTAGCCTGGGCAACAAAGTGAGACTCTGTCTCAAAAAAAAAAGAAAAGAAAAGAAAAGAAAATGCTTATGAAAAAAAAAATTGATTTGAATTTCAGCTTTGTATCTAATTTGAAAAAGCCACTTTTGGTCTTCTCATAACTTTCATAATATGTTATGAAATTCATTGCTTGTATCAGTGAATTAAATGATATTGCACTAATTTCCAATGTCCTCCAATATATACCATATAATTTCAAAAGTTTAACTTTTCCAGGCAAAACCCACTGTCTTTTAGGTTGATCAGGTACTTTAATGTTATTAAAAAGCAAAGAAATTTTTTCATTCTACTTCAACAGACTGATCTAAGTATAATTTTCAGTAGAATGGCTCAGCATATGAAAGTTTTCATAGAATGTGAAGAATATATAAAACTTCAACTATCCACTTATACCAGACTTCCATTTCTTGGTGATTAGGAACTTAGACCAGGAGAAGAGAAATACACACAGCAGCACACAGTGTCACAGAGAAGTAATGGCACAGCTGAGACTCAAAATTAAGTTTCTGCACTCCGAACCCTGTGTTCATTTCCATTGTACTGTACTTCTTCAAAATATATGGCTATTAGCAAAATTTGGATAAGAAAAACATAGCAGAATTTCTAATTCCAATATTACTGGGTCAGTATAGTTGTGAGAACAGAATATGTTTATTCATATTGACTACTTGGCCTAACCAACTATGAATTATGCCAGTAGAATAGGCTCCTTACCTATCCCTTAGTCTGCTTCACATCTTAATTTTTGCCACTATTTCAATGAAACTAGAACTGACCTCATACAAACAGGGAAGAAAATAAATGGAAGACATTGCTGGTAGCCATGGAAACTATACTATAGAATCTCTCCTGAATTTCAATAGTGGACTCACAAGCAAAAATTTGAACATTGGACATCAATCTTAAGCTTATCTTTCATTCACTGGGTTCAGACATTTCTACAGCATTTGTTAAACTGCTCTGAAGATGGAGTCTTCTGAGAAATCACCAAAGCTCAGGAAAGAATACACCTTGTTTGATTAAATAAGGAAGTTTTTTGTCATCAGAGAGTCAATTCTGACTACAGCTTTGTTTTGGGCACTATTATTTTTCTCTTTAAATAGACCAGCTCCTAATCAATTCAGTCCTACAAAGCATAGGGAATCTTTAAATAAAAATTGAAAGAGATGATTCACTAAATATTCTGTAAAACGTTAAAGAAGCTATAAGATAGTGTTCATGGTTTTTGACTAATTACTAGGTAAAGTGACAGGAGGCTAGAATTCACTTTGCAATAGAAGACCATAGAGTTTATCATCCTAAGGAATATACTGCCTCAGATTTGTGATACAACATTGACATCCAATGAACAAAGAAGCAGTGAGTGACTGTTGAGCAGGAGATAATGGAAAGTTGCTGTTGCTCAGCAGTAGAAGTGTTTGTAAGGATGTGAGAAAGCTTAGGAAATACTTGAGAATATTTCTCAGAAATACAAAAGATATAGAGACAATCCTATGGTGGACAGAAGTCTTGCATGAAAACATATGAATGTTAGATGAATTAAATTAATATTAATACTATGATGTCTTAATATTCATAAGCTAGAGAGGTCAGAGGAAACTCAAGTTGCATACATAAGTATCACATATACAAAATTTTTTATGTCTTCTAATAGCTACTGAAGGGACTCTTGATGAATCTGACATTGGGTATCTTCATCCAAATCATTTGGTACCTTATTTAAGCAAGTGCACATACACATGAAACAGCAAAAGGAAGAGGGGTAAATGAGGAAACTTCTTTGGGATCTAAAAAAATTTTAAACCCAAGGCCGGGCGAGGTGGCTCACGCCTGTAATCCTAGCACTCTGGGAGGCCGAGGCGGGCGGATTGCTCAAGGTCAGGAGTTCAAAACCAGCCTGAGCAAGAGCGAGACCCCGTCTCTACTATAAATAGAAACAAATTAATTGGCCAACTAATATATATAGAAAAAATTAGCCGGGCATGGTGGCGCATGCCTGTAGTCCCAGCTACTCGGGAGGCCGAGGCAGGAGGATTACTTGAGCCCAGGAGTTTGAGGTTGCTGTGAGCTAGGCTGATGCCATGGCACTCACTCTAGCCTGGGCAACAAAGCAAGACTCTGTCTCAAAAAAAAAAAAAAAAAAAAAAATTTTAAACCCAGTCTTGGAATTGAAAGCCCATTATATTGCCATATGGGAGACAAGCTAACCGCATTGTATTCATAAATATGAATTCTCCCATCACATTTAAACTTCACAGTGGCAATCACAACAGTTTATAAAAATGAGATATGTATAATGCAGAGAGAGCTCTTTTTCCCTCCAAAATAATTCCTTTCATAAATTGATGCCTTAGTTGATACCTTGGCTTTTCAACCACTTTGGTTTGAAGTTCCAGTAATGTAATCTGGTGAATAATAAACATAATACTATGTCCTTCTTGAATCTTGCAAGCAATATTGAATGAAAGAAGAAATGTATAACAGAAGATAACTAATTTAAATATGTTTTACTTTTATATAGTTTTAAAAAAGCCACACCAAGCTATGTGTTTTTTTTGTTTTTTTTTTTTTACTGCATATCTACCAAAACTACAAAGCAAAGCAAATTCAATATAGTGATTAGCTCTATAGTGGAGGAGAGGGCTCTTACTGTGAGTAGAGGGCTTTTGTGATGTCAGAAAGGTTATTTTTCTTGACCACTATCATTACTTGTTAAAACGTAAATTCATTTTATGTCCTATTCTGTATATGAGTTTTATTTCATAGTTTTAACAAGTTTAACAATAGTCTCTTTTCATTTTCTCTAGTGTAATAAAATATTTTTGTTTCTGACAGAGACTGCGCCCTACAAATCTGAGACAATAGATCTCACAAGATGCCCAAACTAAGGAGCATCCTTGGCAAAGTTTGTCCATTCTCCTGTTCGTTGCTTTTGTGTTAGTACAATAATATGAAAAATTAGTATTTTTTTAAAATTACGTAATGGCTGCTCATGTTCAAATATTTCACAGAGATTTTTGTAATATACCCCTTTGGTTTTGAAATCACAGTCCTCCTGCTGTAATCACTTTCCATGGCAACAGTACTGATCTGGGTTGGGACAAATCCTAGAGATGGATTCCGAGGTGCATTTTATATGCATGACCTTCATCTCAATGGAAATCTCAGTGTTCTTGTCAAATGTCTAAGTTATTAAAGCAGTCCTCAGAGATGGGCTGATAGGCTCTAAATACACCAGTGTCTAAATACCTGGTATCTCAAAGCAATCGCTATGATATTTGCTGGGCCCTGCTCCTTCTTCCTTGGCAGGCTTTGGCTGTCTTCTGTCAGTCCGATTCAGGTTAATTAATTCTCTGGGTAGTTCATCTGACATTAGATTCCTCTCTGGAGAGCGAACTCTTCCTCTCTGACTCACACTCTTTGCTGTAGCCATTCTGGCAATATCTCTTTGCCTAGCGGTAGGAATCTTTCCAATGGAGAAATAAAGGCAGTTATCATAGCAAGGGACATTTACTCAGGATAATATAACAGGGACCTTCTCAAGAGTCACTCACCCTTTTGGAATCAAATATATGATTGAAAAATGGCTTTCCTAGCACTGAGGCTGCATGTTTTCCTTACGCTAATGATACGTAAACAGCTGAGCATAGGGCATTGTGCCTAATAATATGCAATGACTGTATACTATGATGCTGTTGCTGCTATACTGATAATTTCAAATCTTATGCAATTTATGAGTGATTTCCATTTTTATTTTAAAAATCCACATGTAACATCATAAATAAGACCCAAAACCATGTGAAATTTTAACCTCATCTAGGCAAACTCTAGCAAGCTCTGAAAGAAATTACCTCTTCACTGTACCCAGATTGACCTGGGTGCTTTTCTTCTCCCTTTTTATCATTGCTCTCTTAGACTCACTGACTGCAACAAATGCAAGCTCTATAAAATTTCTTACTCCCATAACTGCACTCGAACAGGAGAGAATTCTCTTTGTACCTTGTTTAAAGTCTAAATCCAAACTCCCCGACCCTGTGTCTAATTCCTTCAGATCATGTTCTCAGCTAGGTATTATTTAGTTCTTCTAACTAACCAATCTGCATACAGGGTTCCTGTGTGCCAATATATTCTTCCAGTAACTTTCTTAAGTAGCTTGAATTTTAACAGCAATGAATAAACAGTATTACTACATATGGCAAAAACAGAACGAAACAAAAACCCTCATGTAAATCAAACTATTAACTTACATATAAATGCTAGAGCTTTAGTGAACAAAAGGGTGAAAAAAGAAAGTCTTCCACAAAAGAAAAAAACAAACAAATAGAAACAAATGACTATTCTTGACACACTAACTTGTAGAGTCTGGCCAGGAAAGAAAATGAAAGATAATTGCTTAGAATAATTGGCCATTAAATTTTCACTGCTAGCAAATTTTAGTTCAATCATTCTGGGAGAAAAATAAATGTATAAAATGATAAGTCTTTGACATGCAAAATACCTTTATTACCATTTTCAAAAGACATTAAGCAATTGAAGAAATTTCAATAAAAATAGCAGGAGAGGTAATAGTCTGGTCTCTCTGGAAAGGCTTGTCAAAGGACTCCTGATATTTTCTGAGAGGCCAGAATTATAGAATCAACAAATCCTTTCTGTTTACCAAAACCAAAAGAATATGTTAGCCTTAAAAGCTAGTTTCAGGACCACAGAGTAAATCTTTGGTATTTACTAAATAGTGCTTACAAACTTAGGAGCTAAGAAAGTATCCAAGATCCAAAGAGTAAAGTGAAACTCTCAAGATAACTACTATAACTAATTATTATTGTGTCAGTATAACTAGTAATTATTATGAATCAATATAACATGAAAATGGCACAGTTAGGTCCAAACAAAGAGGAATTGAACAGATAGAAAAGATACAAGAATCAATTAAAACCAAAGCCATTGATCAGATGGCCTGTCTGAAACCAGTCCATGGCAGCTGGAAATTTGGCTTCTACTTGCCAACAAGGGCTAAAGGTACTCTCTAGGGCACACTTGCTCACTAGTTAAATCCAGAAAGCAAAGAGAAGTATTCCTTTTCCTGGAAGGATCCTAAAACCAATTCTGTGCTTTAAAGTATAATGGGGCACATGGAAGATAAGTACTCAGCTTTGTGAACAGAACTAAGTCAAGCTACTGTTAATGGAAAAAAGCCAAACTCTGTAAAATAATTGTAAAGAGATTTATTTTGAGCCAATTTGAGGACCAGGACCCGGAGCCACTCTCCAGAGGCCTTGAGCAAGTGGACTTGATGTGGTTAGTTTACAGTTTGGTTTTATACATTTCAGAGAGACAGGGGTTACAGGTAAAGTCATAAATCAATACATGGAGGCATACATTGGTTTGGCCTAAAAAGGTGGGACATTTTGAAGGGGGGGTTGTAGGTTATAGGTGGGTTTAAAGATTCTTTGGCTTGTAATTGGTTAAAGACATGAAGCTTTGTCTAAAAGCTTGAAATGTTTTAACATAAGGAGCTGTTATCAGAGATAAGCCACAGGACATAGATTTGTTGCCTAAATTGAAGACCTATAGGTTTGTCTTACATACCCTTAGGCCTATTAATGGGTTACAAAGGATGTTTCCAAGAAGAGAGGGGAGCATAAGGCATGTCTGACCTCACTCCTTCTGGCAGACAATTTAATTTTGGGATATTCCTTTGGCCATGAAGGGGTCCATTCAGTCAGCCAGTGGGGGGGTGACCCTTAAAATTTTATTTTAGCTTACACTACCAACTAGATTTGTGACTGGATCTGTAATATCTGCAGTATCATCTAAATGTACCATTTTTAAAAATGCCTTTAAAAGATTTGATTCTGAACTGGGGCTTGGAGAGAATGTCAAAATCCTTATAGAAAAAGGAGGAAGGAAGAGAGGGAGATTTAGAGACAGAAGGAAATGGTAGAACAAAAGAAAATATCCTCGTGTATAATGAGATTTCAAAAATAAAATTCCAAAAAGCATGAAGATATCTAGTATTAAGAAACTTTTTAAAATATTAAAGCTAAAGCTATAATCAAAAATGGCAAGATGGGTGCAATTATATTTTTAATTTAAACATTATATTATTAAACTTTTTAGTTATTAAAGAATAAATTTAAATTATTTTTTAAAGTGACAAGATGGAGGGGGACATGAAGGAGATTTTTCCCCTGGAGGTTAAAGCTTGACATCTAAATTGTGTGGGTGGTGATTAAAAAAATAGTAAATTACTTTTCATATCACAAAAAAAATTTACAATTTTCTATGTAGGATTTTAAAGCATAAATACTGAGTATCATATTCTATAGTTTATAATGAGGAATGTAGAAAACAGAGGAAATAAATAGAAAAAAATCCAAGAAAATTCAGAAAATAAGAGAAAGGTCAAAAATAAAAAAAGGAGGGATTGGTGAACAGAAAGTACAAATCGAAACATAACAAGAACTCTGAAGATAACAGAAATCATGACAAATGTAGCAATTTAATCACCTACTGAAGAAAACATTCTCAGAATGGACAAACATAAAATTTGCCTAAGGATTGCTTACAAGAGACAGTTGTAAACACAAATAAAGAAAAAGTTCCAAAATAAATAAAATACATCAACGGACATACTAACAAATCAATACCTATCCATTCATCCATCAATCAGTAATAAATTAATGAAATCTGATGAAGCAAAAACCTGTTTGGATAAAATGGAGCTTAAGGCAAAATATTAGAATTTGTGAGAAACAATATTAATCTCTGTTCTTTATCTTTGACTGACTTGTTCAATTTTAAGGTATTGTTTTCTAGCTCTGAGATTCTTTCTTCTGCCTGGTCTAGTCTGTTCTTTAAACTATCCACTGTGTTTTATATTTCCTTGAACCTTTCATTTCTCAAAGCTCTATTTGATATTTTTTAATAAATTGATTTCTTTAGTGAAATTTTCACTCATATCCTATATTGTTTTTTAGTTTCTTTGTGCTGGTTTTCCATTTTCTCTTGTATTTCACTGAGCTTCCTTATAATGCATTTTTGGAATTCTTTATCTGTTATTTCATTTTGGTTGGTATCCATTGGTAAAGAGTCATTGTTTCCTTTTGGGGATGTTCTTTCACAGTGATTTTTCATACTTCCGGAGTTCTTTCACTGACTTCTTCTCATCGGGCCTCTCGATTGCATCATGGAGATATTAGGGCTGGCTTGTGGACCTCTCCGTGGGTCCCCCAAAATTGATCCCTGACCATATCAGGGAAAAGAGTACTGGTCCTGAGTTGCATATGGAGTGTTTAAGCAGGTTTGAAGATCCTCTTGGGGTGTCTCTGTCTTGCTGTTTTCACCTCTTCCCAGCAGTGTAAATTGTATTGGGTCCCATGGGTTAATTTCTGAGATGGTGCATGTTACTTGCTAGTATGATTTAGCCATACATACCCTGTTTGCTTGAGTTGGAAGACTCTACAATGAGCTACAGAGTTGTTCTCCCTGTCATTGGTTGATGTTTGTGAGAAAAAATCAGTTCCCAAGATATCCTTTTGTGCCTATGGTAGGAGTACAGACATAAACCTAAGACATACAACAATAAGAATTCTAGAAAAAAATGTTGGAAAAACTCTTCTAGATATTAGGCTGAGTAAAGAATTTATGAAGAAGACCCCAAAAGCAATCACAGCAACAACAAAAATTAATAAATGGGACTTGATTAAAAAGCTTCCGCACAGCCAAGGAAACAATCAACAGAGGAAATAGACAACCTACAGAATGGTAGAAAATATTTGCATGCTATATATATAGTAAAGGGATAATAACCAGAATCTACAAAGAACTCAAGTAAATCAGCAAGAAAAAAATCAAACAACCACATTAAAAGGTGAGCAAAAGACATGAACAGAAACTTTTCAAAAGAAGGTAGATCTAACCACCAATAAACACATGAAAAAATGCTCAACATCACTAATCATCAGGGAAATGTAAATGAAAACCATAATGAGATATCACTTTACCACTGTCAGAATAACTTTTATTAAAAAGTCCAACAACAGTAGATGCTGGTGTAGATGCAGAGAGAAGGAACACTTATACACTGTTGGTGGGACTGCAAACTAGTATAACCTCTATGGAAAATTGTATGGAGATTCCTCAAAGAACTGAAAATAGACTTGCCATTTGATCCAGCAATCCCACTGGGTATTTACCAATAAGAAAAAATGTCATGTTATCAAAAAGATACTTGAGTTTGAAAGTTTATTGTGACACAATTCACAATCTCAAAGATGTGAAATCAATCCAAGTGCCCATCAGTTCATGAATGGATTAATAAAATGTGGTATATGTATACCAAAGAGTACCACTCAGACATTGAAAAGAATGAATTCATACCTTTTGCAACAATTTGTATGGAACTGGAGATCATCATTTTTAGTGAAGTATTGCAAGAATGGAAAAACAAACACTGCATATACTCACTATTAAATTGGAACTAACTCATCAGCACTCATATGCACATAGAAGTAAAACACAGTGGGAATCAAGCAGGTGGGGGGCAGAGGAGATGGGTCAAATCACAACTAACTGGCCTAATGTACACAATCTGAGTGATAGGTACACTTATAGCTTTGACTCAAACAGTACAAAAGCAAAACATTTGTACCCCTGTAATATTCTGAAATAAAAATTGTAAGTAAATGAATACAATGAACCCTCATATAGTCATTACCTAGCTATTAAAAAGTTAAAATATAATCCAATGAATCTGTATTTCTATTCTTTTATCCAAAGCTAGATTGTTCTAAAATAAATTCTAGAAATTATAACATTTTGTGTCTGAGTATTTTTGTGCTTATTTTTATATGAAAGACTTCTTTTAAAAATCATAACTGCAGTAATATTTTAAAACTAAAAACATAATGCAGTCATTAATAAAATCAGATATGTGTTAGAATTTATATTTCCCCAATTGTGCTCAAAGAAGGTTTACTCACCAGTATTTGGCTGAATAATCTTACAAAACTTTAGCATGTATGTTTCTATCCCTCTTTTTCTTTTTGTCTAATTTATTTTTTAAAGTTACTGCATAATTTTCTCTGCAGTGTTTCTACATTCTGGACTTTGCTAATTATATCCCTGTGGGACATCACTTTATGTATTCTTCCATCATTGCATTTTCTCTAATCTGGTAGGTGGCTTTACAGACTTGTTCCGTTTGTTTCAGGTCTACTTTTTGTTATAATGTATACCCTATAAATAAGGAGGTATATATTATCTGACTGTTTCACTTTTATGTGATATCAGTGACCATTAATGATCATCATCTAGTTTCATTATTTGACTATATCTTTCAAAAATGTTTCTATTCTATTTGTGCTAGTTTTATTCTAATTGCAGACAAATGCAATGAATAATTGCATATACATCTTCTTCAGCGCACTGCTCAGACTATTCAAGTGTAGTTCATCAGGAAGACAAGATCCCATTACAGTCCCTGCTCATCTACCTCTGTCAGCACAAAATTTCTTACAACTTCCCCAAGACCTTATTTTAGTCTATCCTGCATAGTTTCAGCCGGTCTGTCAATCATTGATATGTATTGGCCACTTAATATGATTCAAGCTTTCTTCTAGGTTCTGAGGATGCAGTAAGGAAGGGCAGAAACAAAGTATCTGACCTTATGTACCTCATATCCTATTAGGGAATGACTGAAAAATATGAAAGTAAACCATTTTTTATTTTTTTAAACATGATAAAAGATGATGAATTATTCATCAGCAGGAGAATATGTTTTATAATATGTGGCCCTGTCTTCACAGTTATGTTCTTGGACCTTGACCTAATCTCCAAAATGGAAAATCTGCTCTTTGGATAGCATAAAGGTAAATTTTAATAAAGAAATTAGTTTGAATATAGAATGAAAAGAGAAAGATAGGTAGATGTGGTTTTTACATCCAATTCTACAATCTCTTATATTCATCCATCATGCTTATGATTTTAAGAGTAGCAATGTTGAATACCTTTTACAATTATGTCCTAACAAACATAATTGGATGGTAGACAAATCATGATTTAATTCATTCAACTCTACTAGAACTAGTTTTACCAGCAAAGTATAATTGAGTATGCCCTCTAAAAATATAGTATGTATTTGTTCTTGATTGTCACTCAGAACCATCCAACAATCTATAGAAATTCATTACTCTGAAAGATATAAGAAAGGCAAAACAGGAAGATAAGCAGGATTTGAAATGGAGATTTTAGAGTCTATTCGTTCAGAAACAAAATGTGATAAGAATTGTCTGAAAAATAATTGGGAAAATTCCTCCTCTAACTCAATTGCTTTTAAGTATACCATCAAAAAATATTGGTCTTTTTCCCTGCTTGGAAGACAAAATTCTTCAGTTAAAATGTGTTATGACCTACCATGTCAAAAAATCAAATATCTTCTTTTTTATTAATTAGTCTATATAGTGTCAGGAGTGGGGGCATAAAAATACTAAATTCAAATTCTTTATGAACCACTTAACTGTTCTGTAACTTTAGACCAACTATTTTGTCTTTCTAAGAATGTTTCATCCTGTATAAAATAGGCATTTCACTTAAACCTAACTCCTCAGTTCTTTGTGAACATTAATGATAGTAGCCACTATAGTAGCCAGGTCATAGTAAACATGCAATAAAAGATAGTTATTGGTTTATCATACCAGAATTAGCTTTTCTTCCCCTGTTTAAAAGACCAGATCAATGGCCCACAAAAAGATATCTAGCTGTATTTAATCTGGTTAAAAAGTTATGTAACATCACCTACCCATTTAAAGAAAAGCTTATCATAACAAGGAGAGGTAACTTTATTGGAAGTATGTAAGTTTTACATGCAAATTGGGATTTAGAGTGGTTAAGAATTAATAAGGACTGGGGACTCTACATATTTTATTTTATTGTTTTATTAGAGAAAATGATGCTAATTAGTTGCCATTTTATTAATAATATATATTTTCTTGCAATATGTTGTATTGACAAAAGTATGTAAACTTGTTTTCTACCTTTTGCCTTCACATATTATAATAGCATATGCTCAAGTCTCATGAAAAATTCGAATCCCAAATTAATACTTCTCTTTTACCTCATCAGAAGGAGCTGCAAGTTCTTTAGTATGGTCAAAAATCTACTGAAGAGGAAACAGATCTCTAAGATGGAGAGAAAACATTCAAAAGTTTCAGCAAAGGCCATGCCTCCTGGAGAGGTGAGAAGTATTTGCTGCTTCAATAAGTCAGATTAAATTCACCCGACTAAAAGAAGAGAATGAGCTTTGAAAAATGTTACATGCTTCCTTGCTGCTTTCTTTTTGACCACATCATTCCAAGTGTGAAGTTTAACAACTGGAGCTCCAAACACTTCATAAGCATTCAGCACAATTGTCAGAACTCAGAAAGATGTTATAAGACTGCCTTGGGGGAGTGAGAAATTCTTGTTTTCACCACACCAATAGCAATGCTGCAATGAATAAACTAATCTAGAGAATAGAGGTTGTGACTCTGAAAACAGTGACATATTGGGCAAACTGATTTGGTGTTTTAGAGGTTTTAGAGTGTTTAGACACTTTGCATAGCCTACTTATTTTGCCTAAGATACATGCAGGAAAGTGGGCATTACTACCTCTAATTGCAAATGATAACTTTGAGATGTAGAAATATAACATGCCTTGCACAACTTTGTGTAAAGTAAGGGAGTACCTGAAATATAATTTTCGATCTTTATTCCCCTAGTATCTACTACTTTAATACCTATTATCTGAGGTAAAAGGCTTTTATATTCAGCATCCTATTATTTTCTTATAAAAGGAAATAAAAAGTCAATTAACCAGCTAACCACTAGTCAGTGGATTTTTTCTTTTCTTTTTTTTTTTTTTCATAAGATTTAGGAACAACATTGATCCCTGATGTAATGACTAAGCCATTATTAGAAACATTTTCTACAGTAAGTAGTTTGGGTATATATATTTGGAATTTTTTCCTTGAAGGCCCTCAAACATTCCTGAATGTTTTCTAATGAGAAGGATAAAGAATAAATCTCTCGTCTGCCTCCAAAACCAGATGTTAAGAAGAGAAATATAGTATTTTGTCTGTAACTATTTCACGTAGTATACACTCCAATAGTTGATTGGTTGATTTCAACCCAGGAACCTAGCCATAATCCCCATTAAATTGCATGTGAGTGCAGTTATATATTCTATAACATACACATACACTTTGGTTGCCATCTAGATCCAGTTATGGACCCATCATGTAGTTAGAGCCCTGTGTTTTCGATAGAGAGTCACGTCGTTTCAGAAAACATATAAAACAAGAAAGTGGCAGACTCAAGGCATAATTTTAGGGCATACATCATTGCATTGCATCATTATTATTGTTTGCATATCTTCTTCCACCCACTTTGTGACCTCCTGAGAATTTAATATCTTTATATTATCCTTAGCTTATCTACAGAATTCTCTGTGTGGACCACCTTAGGTTTGCCTGACTCCACAACATCCCATGCTCCAAAATTACATCTCATTTTTCTCTTTTTACACACTCCCATTCTTCACTTGGATTTAAGTTGAGTTGTTAGGAAAGCAAACAATTTATGATGTGATCCCTCCCCTCATGCCCAATATTTTTTAATCCTACCAAAGACATTTTAATCCTAATTATAAGAATTTATAATTCAATTATAGAACAAACTTTTAAAAATAGTGGTTTTCGAACTATATTTTAAGTCTCAGCAATTTTTATTTAAAATAATCTTACACAGAAATCCAATATGCAAAATAGATAAAAGCTTATTGTTGAAGTGAGGGTGAAGATGTTTGAAAAAAGTTCTCAAAAGTCTTATTGATAGTTGCCCAGAGCCCTACCTCTTCTATCAAAACAATGATTAACCTCAGCCATATCATAGGAAGAATAAAAAAGTAGGTAAGGATGTTATTTACTTATTGTCATACTGGTAAATGAGCTAAGATCTGGATAATTACCCATTCTCACCAACCATAAATGTCCTTAATATTCACAAATCTTCCTCAGAAGATGGAATTGGGAAGAGACAACTACTAATCCTCTTCCCATCTAGTAACAACTTTTTAAAAATTTTAATGCCTGGAGCATCTCCATTTAATTTTTGACCTATCACATAAAGAAGGAAAGTGCTGGAATACACAAGGGCACTCTCCTATATGAAATCTGTTCAGAATCCATCTATATACAGAATTATGACAAAGCCAATTGATAAAATACATCAATTAGATTGCAAATAAATATAAAAAATATATTTGAAAGTCATCTTTTAAAATCACCTTCCAAGAGACATTTGGTTTGGGAAATGATGGATTCATGTCAAATAGCTTTCTTTTCATTTGTTAAGTTTTGGAATAGACAGAGGTCATACATAATCTAAGATGATGAATAAGGTAAATGCAATAATATTGGTATATTTTTAAGCAAAGAACATTTTAACAAAAAAAAAGAAAAAATTAACAGATGGTCAGTTATATATTCTAGTTCCAACAATGTAAATATACTATTTTTAAAGAGCAGTTAAGATAATAAATAATAATAAAGTGTTTTAATATATGCTACACCCTGACATGTATTTTTCATAAATTAATTCTCATGAATCTCACTAAAATCTTATGTAAAATAACATTAATATTTCCAATTAGATATGTGTAAATTGAGAAACAAAGAGGTTTAGTAACTTGATATGGTATCTAGCCTTCCAAGATAGCCTCAATAAACCACCATTTATTTAGGTCCTTGTAGAGTGACTTATCACATTTATTCTGAGCTCATGCTGTGATCCACCTTGATATAATACAACAGTAGACACTGAGATAGTCCAATAGATACTCAAGAAGTCCCGATGGCTTTTGCTTTTGCATTTTGGGGAGCTCTGGTCCACCCTATGACTCATTCAGCTGCATTACCTGAAATATTATAATACATGAAAAAAAAAAAAAAAACATGTGAAAGGCCCTCTTGAGGGACAGAAGTACAGCTGGCTGCACGAACAAGCTTAAGGTAGATATTAAGCCATCCCACCAAGGTGCCAGATGAAAGCAAAGCCAGCTTTAATGCCTCTGCCCCAGCTGCCATCTTACTAAACTTACATTAGACTCCAAAAATACAACCAAAGAAAGAACCATACAGCTGAGCTGTAGTCAAAACGGAGTCATGAAAAATAATAAAATGCTCATTGTTTTAAGCTAGTAAGATTTCAGGCCATTTATTACACAGAAAAATGGCACCAAAACATGTATTTATGGTTATATATCTAGTGAACAGGGATTTGACCTGGAACATTGCTTAAAGTCCTATGTTTTAATTGATAGAATAACATGTCTCATGATAAAACACACACACACACACACACACACACACACACTGAAGCAGGCTTATACTGTGTTATTAATAGATCACTGAATTTAGATGCGAGATGCTTATAACAGAGGAGTGTCAAAATTATACCCAACCACTGAATTTTCTCTCCAGCAATAGATGAATTTTTAAAATCACAATTTATAAATGTTAAACATTCCCATACTTTATACAACTTGTCATTTCCAATTGGATGTCTAATAGCATAATCAATACTTAAAGTCCCAATTCATTTTATACCAACCCTGAAAATCTGCTTTTTAAAAAATTCTTCCTTATCTTAGTAACAATGTCAGTTACTCAGGACTATAACTTGTAGTTATTCTTGAAATCTCTCTTTCTGTCACAGAGATAATTCAGTCTGTTAACAAATATCATTGGATTAACCTTTAAAATATTTTGTAGAACTCCATGTACTTCTATATCACTGATCTAAGCCACCAAACTCTCCTGCCTGGACTAATTCAATACCATTGCAACTGGCTTTTAATTTCTCCCTCTATCAGTCCAATCTCAATACAACAACCAGAGTGATGCTTTTAAAACATAGGAAAATTCTATTTAAGTATGGGAGTAAACGCTTTATATAAACTAACATCACATCAAATAGCAACTGTGATTTCTGAGGATACCTGAGTATTCTGGAAAGTAAGCTAAAATTCTGATAGAAATTCTTTTTTTCAATCCGTCTGGATAAATGAACCTAGGCAATGATGGCTGGTTGACAGAAAGTACAGGGGAATCCTAGAAGGCTAAAGCCAGAAAGAAATGAATCCCCCAACTCTGTGTATGGACATTCCTCTAGTTTCTAGTCAATCCCTGAGTTACACATGTTTGTGAAAGACTTAAGGGGATGCAGCAAAGGATTAAAACATTAAATTTAGGTTTGAAAGAAGTTCATAGCAGCAGTAAAGACAGAGCTTTCTTCAGAGTAAAGTCAATTACCTACTAAAACAAAAACATCAGCATTATTCAGAAGAATATAAAAAAATGCAGAATCTTCACACTATAATATCCACAGTATTCAGGTTGTAAGTCAAAATAACCTGACATATAGAAAGAAAATGTAATCCATTTTTTCAAAGAAAAAAGCAATCAACAAATGCCAACCAGATAACTCAGGAGTTGGAATCATCAGATAAGCCCTTTAAAACAGCTATAATAAGTATTATATCCATGTTTAATAGGGTAAAGGAAAATATATTCAAAATAAATAAAAAATACAAAACCTCTTCATAAGAATAAAATTCTAATAAGACTAAGAAGACAATTTTAGAATTGAAAAATAAAATATTGAAATGAAACATTTATCAAATGAGCTAGTAACAAATGGAAATGACGGACGAAAGTCATGGAACTTGCAGATAGGTCAACAGATTTTACAAAGAGGAATAATAAAAACCGTATTTTAAAATAGTTTGCAGAGCCTTAGAAACCTGTGGGATAATAGCAAATGGTTTAATGCCTGGATAATTAATTAGAGTCCCAGGAGAAGTTCCTCTTCTTCTCCTCTCCAGTCATTCTGCCATAATACAGATGATTGACTATCTCATGATTGCTTAAGGTAATATTTGGCCCTTGCTTCTTCTACCTCAAATTTATTTATAGTAGATATGAAATTCCTTTCTCTCTTATCTCCTTCAAGTCTCTTCTCAAATATCACTCTATTTAAAATTACAATGTACTTGCCTCACCTTTTCTTCCTTTCCCCCTACTCTGCTTTAATTCTCTCCATAGCATTTATAATATGAACTATTATAGATTTCTCTTAGCTTTTCTTTTTCTTTTTTTCATAGTAGAATGTACTGAAGATGATGTCTAGAATTTATGTCTGTTTTGTTACCTCAGAAGGTAAACTTAATAATTATTCGTTACATACATAAATGAATGAATGAGCAAATGAATGATGACTACAACATCTGGACACAACTAGGTCTACCTCCTGCTACCCTAATCTTCCTGGAACACAAGAATATTTTGTAGCCTGGGGTAAAGAACTGAGAAAATTAAGTATCCCACAGCTCCACAGAACAGCTTCTGGCTCTGCCCAGTTGCTTGTTTCCTCTGGCTGACCAAGAAATGCATTTAGAATTTTACCTTCTTTAGTTCTTCTTCACCTTCATTAGGCATCTTTGCTATTCATTTGATTAATTTTGGACTCACTGGATAATTATAGTCCACAGAATTCTGCTTTGTTAGTCTAGGCTCAAGGTGATGATCAATACACGTTCTAAAAAGTAATTATCTAGTTTCAGCCTTCCCTGAGGAAACCCACAAACCAATCATTTAACCTTGTGAACCATGATAGGATAGATAAAATAAAATTATCTGAAACACCAAGAGATGTATAAATTTTCTTTTTTTGCTCTTCCCCAACTCTTTTCCCCCTGAATGCCTATATACTACAAGACCCAATAATTACTGTGCTGGCATATAACCATGTGTCCAAAGGTCAATAATCGAGTGTGTCGATAATCACCACTCCCCCTTTCCTTTATCTCAAAGGAAGGCTCTGACACAAATGAATATAATGAAATGGTGAGTGTGTCCTGAGAACCCATTAAAGGTATTATTAAAGTCTAATCTGCCTCTTTTATGATTCTTCGGACCCATGGAAGAATGGGAAATAACCTCTCAGTCAAAGAGGGAAATAACCTCTCAGTCAAACCTCTCAGAACACAATGCTGTCAAAGACAGAGAATATACCTTATTAAGGGAGAATATTTTATGACTATGAGCTGACATTGCACAGTCTTAAAAATTTATGTTTGTCCTTACATCAAGAAAAGTATTATTTCAATAGGTTATTTTAATGCATTAATAGTAAAAGATTAGTAGGCCAATTGCTCCCACAGGTGGGAGTATTGAAATGGTATAAAAAATATGGTATATGAATTGGTGGGAGTATTAAATTGAAAGAAATGTATTGCTTTGGCTCATGGGATGGGCATAGGAGCTGGGTTTTCCCTGTCCCATTTCTAATCCCCCTACATCCCTATAACTGAAACTCAGGACAGATATTATCAGTGTTGGACATTTCTTGAGATTGTAGCCCAAACTCGGGCCATTGCATAGAATCCTGGAAGGATCTTCTAGTGAGTAGTTGGCTTATTAAGAGCAGATCAAAAGGCTTGAAGGGCTGATTAATAGGTACGTTCCAAATTTAAAGCAAAAGTGCAGGGTAGGAATGAGGGAAAATTTTCCTGAGGATTCTGAAATCAAAGAAAGACCATGTTAGCCAAAACTTTAACTTTTAACTTCCTACAGTGTACTTCTTTTCTAAAATTACTCTAATACTTCAGCAGAGAAGTCTGCATATTCAAAATGCAATGAAACCATATTTTGGCCAAATACTGGATGATGCACAAGAGTTAAAATCTATATTCAGCCAACACCAGGACATAAAATATCACCATCACATAGAATGAACATTTGAGACATGGCAATGAATCTAAACTGTATCCAAACACTGTGCAGCAGAATTACAATTTTATTCTTCAAAAGTGCTATGATAACATTTTAAAAAATTAATATTAAATGCAAAAACAAAAATATTTCACGGCATTATCACTTGCTAATTTCTCCTGCAGATGCCTTTCCCAACACTCACGATATTAAACAGTGTTCACTTTCTGCTGAGGTTGGTGGAGGTACAAGCTAAGTTTTAGACAGCAAAGTCTCTATACATTCCTTGATTATGATGATGTTGCCATTAAGTTCTTATGGTTTCTTTCTCCTTCAATGCAGCTGACCAAGATAAAGATCAAAATACAGTTATCTCCTCTTTAACACTATTGATGTGCTCAATAGTGATGTTGCAATTTCATCGAAGCAATTTCACATGCTTTAAGAAAATGCTTTCTGAGCATTTTCAGGAATGGAATTTTCCTCACTATTTTATATTTTTCCTATTTTTCATGCACTTGCTGTTTCATTCAATCACTTGAGGAAATTTTGTCTTAAAACTCAGATCAAAAAATGTTTCTATGGAAGTATATGAATTTTCAATGGCAACTCAGTTTTCCTTGCATGAATACCAATTTTAACATTTTTCAAGAACAGAATAAAGGCATCATGAAGGAAATACCTGCACTCTCAAAATTGCCAACTTGGTTACACTTCAGCAGGTTTCAGTAAATAAACTATTGATATATTCTCTAAAGTAATCAGTGGTTCTTAGTGTATATATTGGTATTGTTATATCTTTTGGAATATCTACATTGCTAATTCTATCTGGAAAGTATGGGAATAGTCTTCTTGAATTTTGAACATCTTATATAATTATATGAGGTGGAAGTTCCAAAATTTCTAGTACAGCATGCAGTTTGCCTATGGCTGAAGAATAAAAATGAAAGAGGCATTCTTCTCTCTTTGCTATGCCCAGAAATCATGTAACACATGCAATTCTATGACTGCTTTTCTGAGCATACATGAATATAAAATATATGAATATAATATGCTAGGACTCCTCTATCATTCATATCCTCACCACATCTGTTGCATTATTGATGACCTTGTAGATTGCTGAAGTAGGGATACAGTTTTATTCAGCTTTCCAAAGGCCAAGGCATAACACAAGTGCTAAATAGCAGAGATTTTGTTTCGTTTTGTTTTTTTCATAATATACCCCTAGTGTATACCTGGCCAGACTGAGATTTTAGTCTTGCAGAAATGAAAGAAGTGCAAAAAAAAGAAAGCTTGTCCACTCCATGTTCTGTGCTACAGCAAAAAGCAGTCATTCACCTAATGAATGTAGAGTGGCTCGGATTTCCAGGTAGTGGCCATTCCCATCAGAGGGTGACCATGTCTGTGTCTATAGCAGCATGCATGACATTGGGAGATAACCGTAGCATTTCTACCTATCATGTGCTATTGTTATAAGTATATTTTTGCAACAAACTGTCTTAGAAGATAGAGGTAGTATCTCCTTTGGGTCAGAGAACAGATTCATTTCCTGACTAGAGTAATAAAAGTAATGTCTTCTTCAGGAAGAAAAATTAGAATGTTTGCCAGCAGCCCATTATAAGACTGGGAGTTTCCTAAGCTTGATGTTCTTCAGCTGTAACATAGATCAACCTTCACCAGGGCCTGCCTTCACATCACCTGCATGGTACTTTGGGGGCAAGGGTAGCTGGTGCAAAGTTCACAATGCCTGCTGTTCAGGTGAGTAATAAATTGTATAATACACAGCGTTCATTGTTTCTTTCTTAATAGAATGTATGGAAAGTGTGACGAGTAAACATGCAAAATATGCTCCTTTTTAGGGATTGCTTGAACACTTGACATACTGCATAGACCTTCCAGGGAATAAATACATGGGCAACAAAGAATGCATGAACAAATTTTCTATTTGTATCCACAGGCTAAATGAAGTTGTTTCACAACTGGAAAGAGAAAAAGGAAAGTCAGTATCTGGGTTTACTTTACTATACTTTAGCTTATAAGTTGCCTGAAATTAATCGTTCTACCTGTTGTTTAAGGACATATAGTCACAATTTGACAATTAAAAAAATAATAGCAATACTAATGGGAATGGATTTTTGTTGAGACCTTTTTGTAATGGCATTGGAAAGAAAAATAACTAGACCAGGTTAATTCACAAACAAGGTTTAAAAGCTATTTATAACAATAATATGGCCAGGATTAAAAATGTTCAACAATAAAATGTTTGCTCCCTTGTTTAACTTGATGGCTATCACAAATAAGCAGGACTTCAAGCTCTACACAGACGAATAATGGATGACTAAAGTATTTACCCAACTAAGCGATTTAGATAGGAAATAAAGGCTTATATTTTAAATGCAATACTTGTTTTAGACATTTTGCTTTAAAGCTTTTGGAGAAAGTAAGACATTTATGTGCTATTATGGCTCTTTATGTTACTGTGTTATAGTATACATTTTCTTTAATAACAGTACAGATCATATATCAGTTATGTAGCTCTAGAAGTCACATCTACTATTTTTCTGCTAAATTTTTGCAAATTCCTTTAAGACACCATAGGCATGTCTGGATACTTTTGACCACAGAATTTACTAACTAAACAGAAAATAAGAGCTAAAATTGAATGTATTTAAATGCAACTCCTACTGTGGTATTTATAGAATCCTTACACTGCACAAGTATTTTTTTAATATAGATATATATTTTCTTAATTATTAAACAAATAGATTCATATCTATGTTAAATAATTTAGTAAACATTGATATACAAAATAAATAAAACTAAATATCACTCATAAACCTAAAGCAAAGTTAATCATTGTTAACATATAGGGTATATCTCTCCAGTTATTTTATTCATATATATGTGCAATATATTATATAATGATAAGTTATTTTAAGTTTCATAACTTTTCATAATGTATACAATATATTTTGATCATATTTCTACTTCATTAATGTTTTTGAAATAATTTTAATTGTTATATAAGTATGTTGTAACTTAATTAACAGTGGAATTATGCATAAATGTAACACATGATGATGAAGGATATAATGATGATCTAGGTCAAGTTCATCCTGAATCTATTTGGTCATTTTCTTCCTTTTTTACTGAAAGCTCAATCTACTTTCCCTTTCAGCGGTAGGAACTTCTAATCATCTACCAAAATCTGTGCTCCCTTTCTTCCTGAACTCACAGCAGAAAACTCGAGACAGTGATATGGACAGTCAGTAGCACCTGGCACACCTCCTCATTTGTTCCACCTCTCCTCAGTCTGGAACCCAGGAATAGTAGCAATCCAGCATTGAACATACAGATGACCAAAACTTCCTGGATTAGGCCAATGTCTTACAAAGAAACCTCGTTTTCTGAATAAGTCGGTGGAACAGAACTCTACTCACAGATCCATATTGTCACTTCAGGACTGTCATAAAAGAGAGAAATAGATTGCTTTGTTCCCTATGCCATATTATAATGGACCTCTTTGTTGGGGCAGCCTTATCCTAACCACTGTATTACCTCAACCAGCACACCACCTATTTGTATAATTGTGCATTTTTCACAGCAATATTTTAAGCTTCTACTTAGTTCTTTGCCTTGTCAATCAAGGTACTATTGTCATAATCACATAAATTTGATGCACAGTAGAAATCTAGAAATTTACAAGCAAAATTTCTTCCTTCCTTTTACAAAAGCAGAAAATCCTTTCTGGAGTAGTCAGATTTCTCTGATATCATACAGGATTAAAGTTTATGTATCATAATTCTTAGCAAAGTATGCTCTTCGTTGACCTAATATGCAAGAGCAAAAAAAGAGAAAGAAATTCACTTCCAATCCCCATGACCTATGATTCATAATGGTCTCTGAATTTTCCAAATTGTTTTTTATTTTTGACTTTTGACATGATGTAGAGTTCTCTTTGGTAGAATTCACTGGTGTAGTTATCTGTTTCTGGATTTTTCTTTGTCGGGATACTTTTGTTTACTGATACAATTTTCTTACTCATTACTGGACTGGTCATATTTTCTATTTCTTCAGATTCAGTCTTGATAGGGTGTGTGGCTCTACCAGAGTATTCATGTCTTCTAGGTTATCAGTTTGTTGATTCATAACTGTTCATAGTCAATAGTACTTTATGATCCTTTTGTGTGTGTGTGGCATTACATGTAATGTCTCCTCTTTAATTTCTGATTTTATTTATTTGAATCTTCTCTCTTTCCTTAGTTTAGCTAAAGTTTCATCATTTTTGTTTATCTTTTTAAAAAACTAAGTCTTATTTTCATTAATTTTTTCTTCTGTATATATATATATATGTATTTATACATACATATATATATATATATATTCCTGCACTAATCTTTGTGATTTTTTTTCTTGTGGTAACTTTGGGCTTAGTTTATTCTTTTTCTCAGTTTCTTGAGGTATAAATTATTTATTTGAGATCTTTCTTTATAAATGAAGGCACTATATACGCCCTCTTAGTGTTGCTTTTACTACATCCCATAAGTTTAGGCATGTTGTGGTTTTGTTTGTGTTTGTCTCAAGAAATTTTCTAACTTTTGTGTTAATTTCTTCTTTGATATACATTGATATATTAAAAAATACATGTATGCATACAGTGATCACATGAAAACCACAGCAGTTGATCCTGAGGGGTGGCAAATAGTGTTTATGAAAGTAAGAACTGTATGCATTACTTAGTGATTATTCATTTTGGATGAGAGTTAGTATTACCTTGTGTAAAGTTAGACATATGTCACTTCATTAAAATGTGCATAAATCACAAATGTGTATGAAGGACACTACATACTTCTGAGTATTCAATTCTTTAATTCAAATATTTAAATTAAAAACATTTCAAAATGTCTGAATGGGAACTCAGAGAAACTACAATAAGTACTAACATTACATTAGACAATATATTTTACTATGAAAACCAGATGAAATTCTCTGACACCTAAGATAAAGAAAAATGAAGTAGAACACAGATGAGAAGCAGCAAAACACTGTAGGACTATCTCAAAAGAAGTATTAAGTACATATTCATCAAAAATAATCAAAGTGCAATATCTTGTTATAGAGAAGTTTAATTACAGCTATGAACACAGGAAAGGATTTGAACATATTTCTAATACTATGTGTACATGTCATTTAATCTAGTCAAATGTGATCTTTATATTCAATGGATGGTACTTTCCTATAATTAATTTTTCTGTTAATCATTAACAAATTATACATATTTATAATAAATCTATTTGAAAGTTATCATGTCAGTCAGAGATAATGTATATGGCTATAGAGTGCTTGCATATTAGGTGGTTTGATCACAAAAATATTAATTTATTTTTTATAAAATAAGCAAATAATTTATTCACATATTATTAATAACCATGGAGGTAATTTAGAATATCATATTACTTCTGGTATAGAAATAGAGTACCTCAGGTCAATAGAATATATTTTTGTTAATTATATATATTATTAATTATAAATTAATATATAGGTGATGCCTTGGCTATAAACTCATTATACATGGTTAATAGATAATGTGGTAAGTATGAATAGGGTTGTAAACTGAGAGATGTTTCTAAAATTAATTATATACTCTCAAAGTTGCATGGAATAAAAAGTTAGTCTTCATTTTAGTGACATTATTTTAGATGAGAAGATGGACATCTGGTGTATAAAACTTAACTATTTTTATTTTTTCCCAGCTGAAATAAGCAAAAATTGTCCTTCAATTTCTATTTAAAATGAAATGGACAGTGATTTTAAGTTTTAGCTTTTTGCTTCATAAAAGACTCCTAAATTATTGACTAGTTGTAGTTCCTTTCTGAAAGCCTGGTTGATTCTCTCATTCAGATTATTTGTAGTGGCTATTTTCATCTCCATGAGGAAGTATTATGCCATATAATAATGATGCTACATTCTCAACATTAGTTTACTTTTTGCTTGGCCTATATGTCCAAACTGGGTCACAAAGGAGGTTCTGCTCATCTATCACTCATATACTCCATCTTAACATATGTTTTTAAACATCTTATCCCAGCAGTAAAAGAAAGATGGTAAACCAAACCCTGGCTCTTAAAGCTACTATCTACAATTGACATTTCTGCTTATATTTCATAGGGAAAAAAATCACTGACCATATCTAACTTGAAAGGGGGCAGGAAACTACAATTCTACCAAATACTAACATGTATTAATGTGTTAATTTTAGTATAAGTTTTTTTGTCTTGTAACAAGTCATCATTGTAACAACTCATTATTGCTTTCTAACAAATAATAATATTTTCAAGTTAGAATTGTCATTTGGAGAGAGTCACATCAACTATTAATAGCTCCTTGTTAAAATGCAGAAAGAGAGTGAGGTTACCACAGGAAGACCAGAAGTATATGACAGCTCCAGGAAAGGATACACAACTTGATATAAGCTTGTTGTGAGATTAATGAAGAATCAGGTGAAGTACATGAAACGGCCAAATAACCAAATTTGAGCCAGGAGCTTAGACTTTAACACTATTTGCCACCTATCAAGATCTGCTGTGGTTTTCATGTGATCACTGTATGCCTACAGGTATTTTTTAATATATTGGTTTTTACGCATAAAACTACTTGGGTTTATATGTATTATTTCAAAGATTCTGTGAAGTTTTCAAAGAAAAGAAAAATTCTACATTCATTTCTACATCCCTTGCACCAGCAGTAAGTTGGAAAAATATAGAGGTTTGTTAAACATGTTTTGAATGAATGATATTTGCTCCCATATCTTTCATTTTACATCAATATAATCAAGCACAACAATTTAATTTGATGGTGTTATATTTCACTCTTTATTTTCTGATTGTTGGTGACATGCTTCATTTTATTTTTTAAAAAAAGGCTTATTTTCACTCTATTTTGCATATTGCACAAACTTGTTAATCTAGCCGTCCTATCCAGTTTCAGATTAGGATAGAGTACATGTTCTTCCAGGCTGGTTTAGCTTTACCCACTCAAGAAGAGTGTGCATTACTCTGCATTTGAAAACACTGTGTTTAAGAGAATGCAGAGCATGAGCTCATATGGTAGAATGTTTATTTTCCCCCCTTATAAGAACTTTCCAGTTGTTATGCATTTTCAAGAGCAGCTCATGAACTATTTCCCTGGATTTTTAAATATCTAGAATGCATGGATAGGTGAGAGTCACATATTCATTTATTTAGTCATTCATCAAATATGCATTGGATATTTACAGTATCTACCTAGAATGAGTAATGCATGGACCTTATGAGGAACTAGCCCATAATTTGGAAAGGAAAATAAGACCAGCAAATACATATATTATGTAATATTAAATGCTATTTAAAAGACACCGATAGAGCTAAGATAGAACAAAGGAGGAAAGCTTGGAATCCAGTAGAGGGATACTAATCAGGAAATAGAAGACATGCTGCTTGAAATGGGCCTTGAAGATGACAGTTTTACAGTCAGAGATGACTGCAGGATCAGTCCGACAGGAAAACAACAAATAAAGTCAAAAGAGGCAAAAAATTTTAAGGAGATACTGTAAAATGTGTGTGGTAACATAGATGTAGACACCAAACCTAGAAAATACTGAATGTCAATTAAATTTTTCTGAAATTTATTTAATAGTAATTAAGAAATAACTGAAAGAGGTTTGATCAGGAGAGTTACATAATCAAAGCACTGTTTCATTATTATAAATCCGATGATGATAAATGAAGGATGGGGGAGAGAGAGAGAGAGAGGGAGAAAAATTGAATTTAGGAGTGACTGGGCAAGCATAATTTTCCAAGTATTCAGTAATAAAGACTTCACATAAGGTAGGAGTAATTTCATTACAAAATTTTCAATGGATCTTGTTATATCAGGGTTTATCTCCATTGTTCTATGGCCCAATTCACCTGTCCTTTCGACAAAAACAATTCTTAAATTGCTCATGTAAATAATTAGTTTTAATCAATAATCTTGACCCAGGACACTGTTCTGACTTCATAGTCCATTATTGTATCTTCCTCCCATCTTCTTCAGTAGATTCGATATTCATCACCACTACCAGGACAATCCAGCCCCTTTTATAATTTCTTTCCTCAATTCATGCTATTCTTTCTTCCTTTTCCACCTGACAAGCTTCTACCTCTGTGTGTCAGTTTGAATAGTTTAAGTTGTAAGAAACAGAAAACAATTTCAAACTAGCTTAAACACTCATAAGAGTTTAGTGACTTTTATAGTTGTAAAATGTAGGTTTTATGTCTGTGTTCATTTTTTTTTGTCCCCTTGAGCTTTTTGTCCCTTTGAAATGTAAGTATAAACATTATTCTAAATTCATTTCAGAAAATCTCCTGCATTCTGAAAGTTATTTTACTATCCAAAGTGTCTTCACTGTCCATAAACTTTCTCATTGTCAACAAGTCAATACTTAACATAAAACTAATTTTAATCATAGATGCTGTAGAATAATATTAGCAATCATAAAAATACTTCATATCAATTAAAGTCTGAGAAAACTTTTGAATCTTCTAATATATCTTTTCTTCCAAGCTCTCTAAGAATGAATAAATGGGAATGAATAAACATTCAAATAACTTTTTTTTTCTTTTGTCCTTTATTTTTTGGCAAATTGCTTTAAATTGTTCTGATGAATTCTCAGATCTGAAGTAGTCCTATTGATAACTTTTAGTACAGTTATTTACAAAGCAAAATTCCTTGGTGGAAATGTGAATCTTTGCATGTCTCAGCATGAAGCAAGGTTTTAGGACAATTTAGGATCAGAAACTCCTTTTGTCCATATTGCTAATTATTTTCACTACCATAATGATGAAAATAGACTGGAAGAGGACTGAGGAAAATACTTTAATATTTTAATGTTTTGAAAATTTCTCTCTAATCAAATATGAAACCTGATGCTACCTAGATCCCTTAGTATGGGTAACATTTCCCAGTGTAATTTCTAAGATATAACCAGCCAATATTTCCTTTCATGTTTGAAGTTGCCTCTGAAATTCCAGAAGGCCATAACTGTTAAAAGGTATAGGAAGCAGTAGCTAAATGACTACTATGATTTGTTAAGAGATTTTCTTGTTTGAAGCCATGGGCTCAGCAGTTTGTATTCACTGTGTTTTTTCTTCATACCCTTCTATAAAGTAGGAATTGTTATTCTCTCCACTTTCCTGGTGACAAAGCTAATGTTTAGTGAGGCTGAGCAATTAGTTCATGTCATATAGGTAGCAAAATAGAAACCTTGAGATTTAACCCTCATCTCTTTGATGCCAAAGCTAATACCCATAGTATTATCTTTCCATTAATTTCTCCTTTAAATATTTATGAAGGATTTACTACTATGTAACTGACTTTCTAGAAGTTGTTGCTTAAGTGATGAAAAAGAGAGACATGAATCTGAAAAGTACTTTTCATATCTGAACAGTATGCTATAAAGAAATAAATATATACATAAAATAAGGAAAATATCATAAACTAATAAGTTCTATGTAGAGAATAAAGTTGGATGATATGAAAAGAGAGAGTAGAGACCACTGCATGCAGGTGAGTCAGTGAAATTTATTCTGTCAAATGGGCATTTTAAGTAGATTTTGGAAAGACAAGGTGCACATCATCTCAAAACCAGGGGAAGAATTTCATTGTAAAGTATGATGTTGGTCTAAATAAGAGACCTCCCCAAAAAGGAGAGTATGGCTATATCATAGTAGTAAAGAGGGAGAAGGCAGAAACCATAGTAAGAAGTTTGGATTTAATTTTAAAGGCAATCTGAAATCCTTGATGCCTTTAAGGATTGCCTTTAGGAAAGTAAACCTCTGGCTACTGTACAGAAAATAAATTACAGGGAGAAAAATAGAGGTAGAGCCCATGAGAAGCAATTAAAATAGTCCAGTGGGGAGAGATAATAGTATCTGGGAAAAAGTGCTAGTAGAGGAAATATAATAAAATAGACAGATTTGTAATGTGTTAGTAGGCTCAAAAAATGCTTTTTTTCCCCTAGATGCCTATTAAATGATATTCTACTAATCACTATAGGATAAAACACTTGTCATTCATGAAACACATTCTAGTAAGTTGCAGATAGCTGTTGTTCCTATTATAAGTTCCTTAAGGAAATTACTCCTAGATGTGTCTGAGGATTATACCTAATAGGAATATAAATAAACCATTTTTAAGTGAATAAAATTAGTGAGGTCCTATACAATCAAATTCATCATTAGACCATTAGAATCATCACTAGATCATTTCCTGAGATCATCAGTGAGGATAAGTCACTGGTGTAAATAAAATGAAAGGGAAATAAATCTTTAAGATTTTGGTTATGGCAGGAGAAAGAGAATTCTTCTTAAAGTTTATTAAGTGACATCCATCTTATTAAATATGCTTTCATGATGTCTGCCCATATTTTGTTGTATTATTTTAATTTTAAGTATGGGATTTAAAAACAAAGCTATTCTTCTTTACAATTGCATACATAAGTGCATTTTTGTATGCACTAATATATGAATGCCTTGTAAATCCCATTAAATAATACAAGTAAAGTACCATTATTGAACACTTGCTTCTTGTCTCTGAATGATGAAAGGTTTTATTTTCCTTTACAGTCTTTCAATAAGGTTTGAGTAAGTTGACTCCCAAATGAATGAATACATTTTCAGTATATCATTTATTAAATTAGGGAATCAAATAGTTTCATAAATTGTAGAAAAATACATGTCAACGTCTGGGATGTAATTTTCCCTTACTTAGAAAGTAATAAACTAGTGTATTACTATTTCATAGATGCTGGTAGAAGACATGAGACTCCTGAGACAGAGACAAAGGTCTTCATTCCTCACAGCACAGCAAGAAGCACAAGCATAATATCTGCATCGGTTCCATTGACCCTTAAGTCCCATAGGAGTGATTAAAGGAGCCCAGGTTGATGCTGAATATGCAGCAGGTTGTCTGCATCATATGTCTTCCTTTTTATTGCTGAGCATTATTCATTATATGAATATACCAAACCTAGGAAACACTGAAAGTGGGGGGCTCACTGCTTTCATAATAAGTGTTAAGAAATTCTACTCTTTGGATTGGAGGAAGGCATTATTTTTATCCCCCATGGTTGCTTGCTTCAAGCACAATTCTGAGAGATTATCTGGGTAAAAATTGGTCAGGGCCTTGCATTCTTGGCACAGTCAGTAAGACTATGTTTCAGGGCCTAACTGTACAATCCTAATTAAAATTCTGAGAATTCATCCTGATAGAAATATGAATAAACTGTTTTTAAATGAGTATAATTAGTGAGGTCTAAAAGAATCACAATTTATATTATAATATTCCTAATTATTTTTATTACTACCAAGATTAATGAAATAGTGACAATAGTTTTTTTTTTCATCATAGCCTAATTCCCCTTGAAGTTCCTACCTTCTTGCTCTTAAATTTACTTTCATTGAAATGTCCTTTAAATTTTTCCCATTTATTCTGCTAACTTTGTGATGTCTATAGTAATTAATCTTATAGATTACTGGGTGATATAATATCCCCACTTGCATCCCTGGATAACAAAGATATGAAAGTATGCTTTATTTTGTTATCCAGGTCTTCATTTTATAAAGATATATCCAATACAGTTTTGATTTTTATTGATGTTTCTATTTATCTCATTGCTTCTGAAAGCTTATGCTGTTTGGGGATATGGAATTTGAGAGATATGAGCTATAAAATATTTTAATATTTATTTTGCTTTGGTTTTGGTTTGACTGTTTCATATGGCTGTAGGAAAGAAAATTATAAAATGACCAGAATAACTTATAAGAAGTAGAACTCTACTGTAGGGATTTGACACTAATCAATGGAGAGAACACATAAGAAGACTGGTGCCCCAAACCCTGCCCCTTATCATAGCTATGATTTATTATGCTGCAAATTAAAAGGGAGAGAGAGCCCTGAGTCAAAGCCAGGTGAACTGTGTTCATCTATATTAGGATATAATCTATCTTATATTTCCCTTTAACCTTCTTCAACACATCTATCCCAAGTCATCTGTATATTCTAATCTTTCCTAACACTTCATTTCTCACCTCAATTAATATAGTAGCCCCTTAAGTCATTCAAAAGACCAAAATTTGCCTATGTAATATTTTAACCCTTTCATGGTTCCTTTTCCTCTTATCATTAAGAGTTGATTATCCAGCCTTTACTTAAGCACTTTCAATAAATGATCATCATTATATTAAATATATTAAGCTGCCATTTATTTTTTACATAATTAAATTTGGGCTGAGAATTGAATTAATCTGCCTCTCTAAAATTTTACTCTTATTAAATTAAATCATTTTTATTTGTAAATAATTATATATTTGCATGCAGTTGTACAAAACAATACAGAGAGATTCTATATAGCCTGTACCCAGTTTCCACCTATGGTAACATCTTGTAAAATTATCTCACAGTGTGACAGCCAAGATATTGACATTGGTAAAGAAAATATACTAGACATATTTATCACACATGACTACCTCAAGTTGCCCTTTTATAAGGACACTTAAGTCCCTCTCACACTCATTTCCTATTACCCTTAGCAACCAATAATCTGTTTTCCATAATTATAATTTTTGTCATTTCAAGAAGTGAAGGGAGAGGAGGGGAAGGGTATGTACTTACACGGTGGATGGGGTGCGCACCACCTGGAGGCTGGACACGCTAGAAGCTCTGGCATAGCAGGGTGGGGGATGGGGGGCAGGGGCAAGGTGTGTAACCCTAACAATATTTGTACTCCCATGATATGAAGTAATAAAAAGAAAAAATATTTAAAAAAAGAATTGATATAAATGAAATCGTACAGTATGTAACCTTTTGGGACTGCCCTTTATTTATTCAGCATAAATCTCTGGATTTCTATCAAATAGTTGTATGTATCGTAGTTTGTTCCCTTTTATTACTGAGTACTATTCCATAGTATGGATCTTTCAGGTTTATTTTAATCATTCACCCATTGAAACATTTCTGGATTTCTTCCACTCTGGGAATGTATAACTAATGCCTATATGAACATTTCTGTACAGGATTTTGGCAGAACATATATTTTCATTTCTCTGGGATAAATGCTGAGGTGTGTAATTGCTGGGTCATATGGTAGTTAGTTACATGTTTAGTTTTTAAGAAAAGAGCAAGCTGTTTCCCAGAGTGGCTGCATAATTTTACATTCCAAACAGCAATGTATGGGTGATCCAGTTTCTCTGTTCCCTTATCAACATTTGGTGTTGTCACTACATTTTATTTTAGCCATTGTTATAGGTATGTAGTGGCATACCATTTTAGTTTAAATATATATTTCCCTAACAGCGAATTATGTTGAATATATTTTAATATGCTTATTTTCCAACTATATATCCTCTGGGGTGAAATATGAAATGTCTTTTGCCAATTTTCTAATAGGATTGAAATTTTTTTTTTTTTACTCTTGAGTTTGGGAGTTTTCTATGTATTCTAGGTATAAGTCCTTAGCTGAATACATGATTTTAAAATATTTTTTCCCAGTTTGTAGCTTGTATTTTTAAGTTCTTGACAAAGTTTTTCTCAGAGCAAAGATTTTTAATTTTGATTAAGTCCAATTGATTGATATCTTCTTTGTGGATCAGGCTTTGATGTCAATATTTCTTTTATGAATCTGGCTTTTGGCTACAATGGCTTTGCCTAACCCTTGATCCTGGAAATTTCCCCCTATTTTTTGAGGTTTTATACTTCCATGTTTACTTTTAAGTAAGTCCTTCATTTTGAAATAATTTTTTAATAAGATGTGAGTCTTAGGTTGAACTTTATTTAATTTTTGTCTATTAATGTCCAATTGTTCCAGTACCTTTTGTTGAAAGGGTACAATTTTTCCTTAAAATTGTTTTTTTGTCTTTATCAAAAATAAGTTGAGCATATTTGTGTGGGTTTATTTTAGGGTTCTATATTCTGTTTATTGATCTATATGTCTATTTCTCTACCAATAATACACAGTCTTGATCACTGTAGTTATAAAATAAATCCTAATATAATGTAGATTCCTCCTTACTTTATTTTTCTTTTTAAAAATTGTTTAGCTACCTTATCTCCCCTGCTTCCATATTATAATAATTGATTTATTCTGACATTTTAGAATAATCTTGTCTATATCTACAAAAAGTCTTGCTGAGATTTTAACATAGTAGGAATAGCATTCAAACCTGTATATCCAACATTTTATGGATTCTGACTTGCCTAATAATCTACGCCAGAACCATTCATGGCTGGCAGATTGATTTTGGCTTGAATAGCCAAAACACAAGCACACACACACACACACACACACACAGGAATTATAGCATAGTACCTTAGTACAAGAACCTTAGATCATTGACTGCCACTAACACTGACATTTAAAAACTGAGATATGAGCATATTTTTTCCTTTTTCTGAGAGAGTACTTATACTCAAAAACTCAAAGTTAGCATCTGATATAAACAGATAGAACTCATTTGCAAAGAAGGATAAAAACTTATTTGCCTTTTAAACCCACTTATTGTCTGGTTGAAAGATGTGGTGGAAGGTCTGAAGAGCATCTTTGCTGGATAATTCATTGGTGGTTACATTCATGTATCTGGGGGCGGTCGTGATTTTTCCCTCATACTCATAAACAGCAACACTGACAAAGGCCAAAACCAAGGACAGAGTCAGGGTACAATGCCAATAGGCTTTTGAGTTTTTAGTTTGTGGAGATAATGCTCTAGTTCCAAGCATGCCATTTTTTAAAATTTATTTATTTATTTTTTCATCTTCTTCTTGTACATTGTACTTCTGTTTAGTAGTCTGTTTGGCTCTACTTTTCTTTCTTTCTTTCTCTTTTTTTATTTTTTTTTTTTGACAGAGTCTTGCTATGTCACTCTGGCTAGAGTGCTGTGGTGTCAGCCTAGCTCACAGCAACCTCAAACTCCTGGGCTCAAATGATCCTCCTGCCTCAGCCTCTTGAGTAGCTGGGACTACAGGCATATGCCACCATGCCCAGCTAATTTTTTTCTTTATATTTTTAGTAGAGATAGGGTGTCACTCTTGCTCAGGCTGGTCAAAAACTCCTGAGTTCAAGGCATCCTCCCTCTTCAGCTCACCAGAGTGCAAGGATTACAGGTGTGCGCCACTGCACCTGTCAGGCTCCACATTTTAGTTTCTTTTTTAAATACAGAAATAGTGGTATTAAGAATCTTTGCCACAGATTATTATTTAACTACCTTAAACTTGAAGAGACAGCTAATGAATATTCAGAGAGCTAGACCTATAAAATGACCACAAAATAAAATGTTTTCCTTTAGGTCAAGGTCATAACACATGCTTCCGTTGTCATTGGAACTCTCACCCTTTCCTATTTTCCATCTGGACTCCCCAGCCCCATTTAGTAACCACAGTAGCAATTTACTTTGAGCACAGCAAACGAAATCGAAAGACAAACTCTGAATAGTGATTAAAGGCATGAGAATATTTGAAAAATTTACTCATGGCCTTGACTTACATGAGAAAAACCTACTTAGGAAAAAGTGAAAATATTTATTAGTCAATTAAAACTAAGTCAAGTAAAACTGAAGTAGTCCCCTGTTATCTGCAGTTTCTCTTTCTGCACTTTTGGGTTCCATGGTTGCAGTTACCCATGGTCAGCCATGGTCAGGAAATATTAAATGGGAAATTCCAGAAATAAACAGTTCAAGAGTTTTAAATTGTAAGCTGTTCTGAGTAGCATGATGAAATCTTGTGCTGGTCCACTTCATCACACATGGAATCGTTGCTTTGTCCAGCATATATACACTGTATATACACCCTGCCTGTTAAGCACTTAGAAGCTTTCTGCATCATCAGATCAAAAAACATATAATATCCATAGGGTTTGGAATTGTCTGTAGTTTCAGGCATCTATTGGAGATCTTATAATGTATTCTCCATGGATAAGGGGGACTACAGTATTATTGTTACATCTCAGAAAAACCAAAAATTCTTAAACCTGAGACTCTTTTAAGATAGAGTAGATGCCCTGTCTTTTTCTTTAGTAAGTAAAAATTTGTTAGATGCATGCCCTGTAGGAGGAACACAATTATAAAATGTGAAATATATGCATATATTATATCTAATGATCACAACAACACTACAAAGCAAGTTATCCTCATTTTAGATGTTTTATTTAAATTGAGGTCAGAAAATTTAAGCAATCTTCTCACCACACACAGCGTAGAAGGCTGAGCTGGGATTTCGAACCTGCGTCTATTAGCATATAGCATGCAATGAACATTCAGTCCAAAAACACACATGTGAATCCACTTTGTGTCAGACACTTTACTAGAAATAGTAAAAGAAATTCTGTCTCTGCTTACAAGGAAAGATTTTGCCAGTAGACTAGATAAAACACAAAAATTATAAATGTGTAAATGTAACACTAAAGGCAGCACAATGGAGCTTGAGCAGCAAGCTCAGCAGAATGGAGAATCCAGACAAGGTCTACATCTCAGGGTGTTCTTCTTTCTCAGGCACCAGCTCACCACAAACACCAAGTGAAGAAGAACAAACATAGCTGCCATTTCTCATACTTTCTACTCTTCCTCCTTAAGAAAATTACAAAAAAAACGGTGTGAAATTGCATTAGCACTGAGTATCCTCCCAGCCACTATAAATCTGCATTCCACTCTTTGTTAGAATGGTACTTAAGTTTCAGAGAGAAAGACATTCAGGATTTTGGAAGTTATTTCATAGGGATAAGAATCAGTTTCATTTGTCAAAAAGGGTTCTATAAAAAGCCAAAGTACAAAAAGGAATAGAGCAATTTTAAATTAATAGCAACTCACTGCCCCAATAAAGCAAATGTGCAGGTGTGATGATAATATGAGAAGATAGGTCTTATGAAATGGTTTGACATGAATAAGAATCAGTACACGCTGCACATAACATGGGCCTTGGGGATCTTGCTAAAGGATCAATGTATTTTGATGGATATAGCTTTGGTTTATACTGATTTTTAACAATCTTAGATGCCAAGAAGTTTTTATTTCCATGCAATTTCTTCCTGTGCTAATCTAAAATGTTACAAAAGGGCTAGAGGCATGAAATTAATCACTTGACACTTAAATTCTAGACAGACTTGAAAAAAATAAGCGCTATTTGCTTTTTACTGCCTCTAAATTGGGTAAACTGTTTATCGGTCTCGTAAATGAAGAGTGAACACTCACACAGGTGAGAGAACTTAGTGCATTGTAGCCAAGTTGCCTGAAACTTGCTCTAATGCATGATGTATCACATCATCGAGGCCAGGGGACGTTATTTGTCATGTTTGGTTTTACAATAAAGAAAATAAAATATAGAAGAGACACTTTGACACCTATTCATCATAGTATGATTGTAATTATTTTTTTCATAAAATGTGACTTCTATGAATGTTCCTTTCTACCTGGAAGTTTCTTATATACACTTTAGCCTCCTGTACTTTGCTGACTGCTACTTACCATTCAATTCCCAGTCTAGATGCTACTTCCTCTAGGAAGTCTTCCCTGACCTTCCTGATAAAGGTTGAGTGGCCTCCAATGTCCTTTCTTATCACCCAATGTACCCCTTTCTGTTTATTAACACCAAACAAGTGCTTGTCCAGCTATTGGTCTCCCCATATGGAAGGTGTGTTCCAGAAGAGCGTGATAAGCATCTGCTTTTCTCTTGCTCATCACTATGTCTCCAGAGTCGGTCCAGCCCCTGACACTTTGTTTTTTGTTTTCTGAAATAGAGTATCACTCAGTTGCCCAGGGAATAGTACAGTGGCATCATCACAGCTCACATTTTTTTTTTTTTGAGACAGAGTCTCGCTTTGTTGCCCAGGCTAGAGTGAGTGCTGTGGCGTCAGCCTAGCTCACAGCAACCTCAAACTCCTGGGCTCGAGCGATCCTTCTGCCTCAGCCTCCCGAGTAGCTGGGACTACAGGCATGCGCCACCATGCCCGGCTAATTTTTTATATATATATCAGTTAGCCAATTAATTTCTTTCTATTTTTATAGTAGAGACGGGGTCTCGCTCTTGCTCAGGCTGGTTTTGAACACCTGACCTTGAGCAATCCGCCCGCCTCGGCCTCCCAGAGAGCTAGGATTACAGGCGTGAGCCACCGCGCCCGGCCACAGCTCACATTTTGAAACCTCAAACTCCTGGGCTCAAGTGATCCTCCTCCCTCAGCTCCCGAGTCACGATGCCCAGCTAATTTTTCTACTTTTAGTAGAGACATGGTCTCACTGTTGTCTCAGGCTCCTGACCTCAAGTGATCCTCCTGCCTCGGCCTCCCAGAGTGTCAAGATTATCACACCTGGTTAGCCCCTGACAATTAATAGGTTCTTTAATAAACATTTGTTGAATAAAAATGCAACGCTCTCTGCCTAGAATAAGTTCATATTCAAGTATAGGTTTTTATCTTCATCCAATTCTGAATTCCAGTGTTTGGAGCAAATTGTTTTATTAAGCTAATAATAACATATTTGCTTTTTTTTTTTTTTAATTTAGTTTCCAGGTTGCTTAGTTGATCCTACCAACTTGTTGTATAAAGCATGAAACCAATTTTGTATAAGGGCCTACTCCATGTCTCTTAGATTGATCTATTTCTTTATTTCTTTCTTCAAGATACCCTACCTTATAGAAAATATTACTGTTTTGGTTTCAAAAGAATCTATTTTCAATATAATTTTCTTTATGCAAATCTCCAAAATCACCAAAGTGATGATAATGCCTGTAACTTGGTTTTTGAACATCTTTCCCTATTATCATGGCTTGTTACTAACATTATTAAATTACTTTAATAAATTCATTTAATCTGTGTTTGAAAAGACTAATTGAGCTCAAAGAGAAAATGAGAAAATTAGAGTCCATGTCTTCTCTGTAAATTTTGAGTTCCAGGATCAGTATCTCCACAAATTAAAAAATATCAGCTTCCTAGCAGGAGGCAATACCATAAGGAAAAATGCTATATGATATAAGAGAACAATAGTTAGATACCTGGGTCAAAATCCCAGTCATAATCTAGAATCCACGTTTCCTAGGGTAAGTTGCTTAAACACAGTTTTGTCATCTGTAAAACTGAAATAATAGCACTTACTTTAGAAGGTTTGGCATGGGTTACAAATAACATGTAACAGTCACCTAGAATAATGTTCACAATCTTGTTAAGACCTCAGTAAGATAAAATATATGACTGATGTAGATTTTGAGTTATGTTTCACATTATATTAATGATATCTGCCTGAAAAATGTTTCCTATGTGACACTGTACTTTATTGAAAACTCCTTTCATAACACTGTCCTTTGTTATAATTAGAAACTTTTATCTATGAGAAATAAACTCCTTATAGATTTAAAAAATGTGAAAACTTTAAAACAACCAAATATTTTAAGGAGGAAAAAATGTGACAATTTTAAAATATAATAAAGTTACTCATAGATTTGTATTTTGAGTTAAAAAATATAATAAAGATGTTCAAGACCATAAATGATATAAAGGAGATAGGGTTATTTTTATTTTTGGCAGAGCAGCTTAAGGGTACAAAATAAAACACTGACAGTTTATCTATAGAGAATCCACTTGACTGAAACATCCATCATCCCATGATCCCAATAGACTATACTGAATGATTAGACAACAATTCCTAGTCAGAACTATCTTTATATATGGTCAGTGTTCTTTAAATGAAGCTATGATAAGAAGATTTGATTTTTGAAAAATAATTCATTATACTTGTTCAGAATCCCTTGCTATGACTTTCACGCCCTAGTTTCTTTTTCTTTCACATCACAGATTTCGTCCGGATAATATCAATGTGTCCTTTCAACATTCGCTGATTCATTTACCTGATACCAAAGAATATGACAGGGTTGGCCAGCACACTTTGCTACAAGCTAAGCATTGTATAAAACCTAAAATAAAGCCCATATCCTAAAGCAAGTGTTTCTTGCCTTTCGGGAGAGTATAGTATTAATGAAGTTAATGAAGCCTTGGCACCTTTCACCAAATCTATCTAATATATCAGGAGAACTAGGAGCCCTGAGTTAAGAAAGCCCGAATAGAGAGCTACATCGAATAATGCTTTGTGAGTTCCTGGTGCATGCTCATATTTCCCTGAGATAAGATACTAGAGAATTTAGCCACATACTTCTAACAGTTAGCCCTGGTGACTTATAAACACAAAAACTGCCACAAAACCTTGAGGTTTGCCTGAGAATATTCGTTGCTTTTGTCCCAGTCAAATCTTTATTTGGTATTTGTTTCCATTCTCAGGTTTCAAGTATTTCTTTTTAATTGAGAAGAAATACGTTAGAAATTTAAAACCTACCAAAATGGCTATCTGTGAAGAAAATAATGCTTTGGGTTTTTTTGACTCCTACTTTCTCATATCCATAAATTAAGATGATAACACATGCTATGCCTAATCACAAGCTAATCGTGAAAATCAAATGAGATCATACATTTAATTATTGTTATTATTAAAAGTTTATTGATCCTATACTATATGTTTAACCCCTTTTTAAGGAGCATATATACATAAATTCATTTAATCCTCACACAAACTCAATGACAAGGTCAAAGAGCTACTAGGCACCCAGCCAGGATACAAACTAAGGCAGTCTGGTGGCAGAGTGAAGACTTCCAGTGTTATAGTAATCTCTGTCTGTTAAGAGCCACACTTGAAAGACCTTGTAAATAATAGCTAAGAAGTTAATCCTGTGTACACTCTCATGAGATATCTGTGATCCACATAGAAGAGTAAAAGTTGAGAATTTTGTTAATATCCTCACACATGTAAAAGACTGGCATTTCTCTGGTTATGGTGGGAGGAAAGGTAATGAATGTGGCAGGTCTGATTTGCTTATTTGCTTATCTCTGTAGCCATGGTGACAACTCTTGGTCAGACTCTGAAAACTAAGCTTTTGGAATGTTTTCACAGATTTGGGGTATTGATGTTGTTCTATTAATATATACCTGAAGTGGTGAGTCAAGCTGAACCAATTCATCAGCATGGTTAAGGTAAACCTAAAGATTCACCATGGGCATGGGGTGCCTTGTTTGGAGTCTGCACCATGGCTGGTCACATGATAGTCAGTTCCCCTTAGGAAAAGTGGACTGTAAGCTTTTCTGGACAGTAACATCCTGTGTTCATCCTGGGAGTTCTCAGTTAGAGAGCAAACTGGGTCTGTGTGACCCTACAGAGGGAAGACAAAAAAGACTATGATTGATTAACTTCTCTGACCTTCATCCATGTGTGTGTTTTTTTTCCTGCTGTTACTGAACTATATCCATTACTGTAATATATATTAGCCATAACTGAAGCATATTATGTTGAGCCATGTGAATCTTTCCAGTGAACCATTAAAGTGATATGTGGTCATAGGTCTGCCAGTGCATATGGTAACAAGTAACACAAGGAATGATTTTAAACCTGTTTAATCAATCCATTGTGGTTCGGTAGCCATGGTACATGTAAAGACCAAAACTTTTTAAGCCTGATTGACCAAGGACAACTAGCTTCATTAAACACAGCCTGATGCTTTAGGAGCCAATCAATGGGCTGCGGACTCCCTTCAGTGTTCATTCTTTTACGGCTGATGTAAACTCACTCTAACTTCAGTAACCAATACAAATGATATTTCCACAGCAGGTGTTCCTGCAATTCTGCTTCCGTTACCAACACAATCCCCAAATCAGCTCTTCCCCTAATCTTGTATTATTTTAACACTCTGTTTTACTAGATTAGAATACCCCAATAGCATGATTCTTCCTTACTTACATAAACAATGAAATCAGTTTTTGCTTTCAGATGTTACATGATTATGTTATCTTTCATTAAGGTCATTATTTTTTCTATGAGAAACTATAAAGTTATATTGAGCAACAGACTTGGATTACATCCCAGCTCTGCTACCAAAGACCAACTATGTGTCTTTGGTTCAGTTACTACCAAAGACCAACTATGTGTCTTTGGTTCAGTTACTTAACCTCTTTGAGGTTTCTTTAGTTAAAAATGTAAATAATAATATTTATCTTTTGGGGTTGTATAAGATTAGAAAAATCCATATTAGTTGTCTAGTAATCAGGCAACCTCTACAGCTAGATTGACTTTATGCCAAGAAAGTCAACGTTATTTAAGCAATTATTATGCTTTTTGTTTTCCTATCTATGTAAAATACAGAAAATATATATTAATATATAGCATGAATAATATGTCAATGAAGAATTTGACATATGAACAAGATTTTATACCTTTTAGAGAATAATACCATTTTAATTTGAAATATTTCATAGTTTTTCATATTCTTAAAGGCAATCTGAAATAAGTAGAAAATAAATATTCTTGTTAATGAGTAAATGCTAAACTCTACACACTTTCATATTATTCAGTTGAAAAAAAATCTTAGAAACTTTTGAGTCATATACTTTGTTATTTGGTTGAGAAACACAAGTCTCAGACAGCTTATATAATTTCTCCAAAGTCACAAAGTACAAAATTGGTAGAGCAGGGGCCGACTCATGGCTTAGTGCCATTTCCCCCATGCTATTTAGCCTTCAGTGGTTTTCCCGGGATTATGAACTTGATAGTTTACTGGGATAACTGTTTTCCTTAGAAATAATACTTTATGTTTTGATAGGTTTACAAAAAAATTGCCTGCATAATTGGCTTCTTTTTTCAACTTGAGCTGCAATTTAAGCTAAATGTGATTTTTTTTAATACTAGTGAGCTCACTTTACAAAAAAATCAGAAAAATATCCTCATCAATGCCTACAAACAAAAGTCAAAGCCTACAAATAATACACCTTTTCCAACTTAAGACACATACGAAAGTATGTATTTACCTAGCAAGCCGAGATTTGTTATTACTAAATAAGCAAGGAATAGATGTGCATCCTTTCCACTAATACACATTTCTTAAATGCAGCTTGAACAAAGAACATATTTCTAACAACCTTACAAAATACTTTATAAGCTCAGCATTATTTATATATTTAACAACACTAAGTAAAAGGAAAAACAATCTAATTGTAATTTATTTGGGATGCCCTTAAGGCTGTCTTGATCTAAAAAATAATCTTCAAATAACTGTGCCCTCTAATGTCCTTCCAATGTTCTACCAAGGTGCTATTAGCTCAGAAGCAATAGCATAATTCAAGACGTTACTGATAGGACGTTTTCAAACATCTTCCTGAAAGGCAGCCAGGCCTTGAAAGGACAATAGAAGTGGATTTTTTTATTTTTATACCAAATTTGACTTGGAGGAAGAAGGTACAGTGAAAAGAGTACAGTCTTTGTAGTTGTACAGACTGGGTTTCAAATTTTTATAAAATCCCCATTTATAACAAATGTGACCTTAAGTCAGTTGCTAAATTTCTCTATACCTTAGTGCCCTCATGTATATGAACATAGTGAGACTTATTAGTTGAATAATAAGGATTAAATGAGTTTAATAAGTAAAGTCATGTACCATTGCTTACAGTGGAATAGCATTTTATTATGGAGGTAGTTAATGTTGATGATAATGATGACAGTAGTGATGAAAGTATGGTGATGATACAGATGGTGATGATGAAGATTCATCACTTTTCCACAGAGGCACACAGCTATTTCATTTTCCTCAGAGTGGAAAATACATCTCTGTAGACTCCAAAGGGCATTGCTTATAGACTCTTGGACTACCTTTTCTGTGGGTCTATAGTCTACAAAGAGATAGAGCCACCTGTCATGCTAGGGATGATGGTAAAAGTTAGATATTAATTTAAATTCATAATAGCCCAGAGTGTATTTTGCCTCTGAATTTATGGAAACAATAACTTAAATTCCCATTTCCAACATAAAAATAACCTTTCTTCACAAATGATAGTGCACATTATACACATAGTCTACGTGTTAGCCAACTTTTCACACTTGTGTCTTGGCAATGGCCAAGAACCTTCAACAAAGTCTGAGTGATTCTCTGGAGGCAGAAGGAGTTTTGCTCAAAATATTCACCAAGAGTTAGTGATTCACTTGTATTAAATAAGAGGGTTAAAAAATAGATCTATTGAAAGGCATTGTGTACGGAGGTATAGCTCATAGTTAATAAAAAGGTACTCTTTTCTCCTCCTCTTTTACCTTTTCCAGATTTTAAGTTAAAAGAATATAGAATTGTATTACTGATTTATATGCTGTCCTTTTTTCTCTCCCTCTGGATTTTTGGAGTTCCTTAATCTTATATACTTATAATAAAAGTCTAATGAAAGTACTCAGAATAAGAGTCTAAATCTGATAATGTAATCAGGACCTTGAGTCTCATAACCTCATTTTTCTTGATAGCAAAAATATGATAATACAAAAAAGTCCATGTTGCTCAATGGCTTGCACATAATAAGTGCTTAATGAATGCTTATTGTTATTATTATTACCAATACCATTGTTGTGATGATTAAATAACATAATAGTTTTCAAAGTATTGAGCTATACTGACCAAAATGGGGACAGAATAACTTACTTTTTTGTTAGGAAAGGTTGAAGAAACTATCTCTTAGAGCAGTGTCATGACCAATTTGTCCGACTACAATCATTAAGAGACCTCTTCAACAGAAAATGGGGGTCAAATAAATGTTGCTTGAGCAAGATCTTATAAACTGATTCTACATTTGACCACCTTACTAAGGACTTGTGGGGAGTGTATTAATGTAAACAGTTTTCATATAAACAGACACAAAGCTCTTTAATGTGAAAACTGTAATTCATAATATGAATTTTATTGTAGTTTAAAACAAGTGTTGTCTTTTTTGCTCTCCCAGACATAGAATTTCATAAAACATTATTTTCTCATGTTGGTCAATGAAATAATCCAGTACCCTAAAATTGTAATAAAGTCATCTTATTTAGAATAAATTTTCCCTTAAAATAATTATGGAAGAAAGATTCTTACATGTGTATGAAGAATTTTATTATACTTTTTAAAAAAAAATATCCTTCTAAAATGAAACAAAAAAACCACAAATAAATAGCTGCAGACAATAACTTATTTCTCTTGGGATTCTCTTGGCCTCTTAAAAGTGCATCTTGTGGGATTGTGATTAGTTTGAGAACTGGGAGTGTCTTCATTTGTTTTGTGTTGCCATAAGGAAATACCAGAGTCAGGGTAATTTATAAAGAAAAAAGGTTTATTTGACTCGTGTTTCTGAGGGCTGAAAAGCTTAAGATTGGGCAACTGGTGATGGTCTCAGGCTGATTCTACTTATGATGGAAGGGATGGAAGGTGAAGGGGAGCTAGTGGGTGCTGAGATTACATGGCTAGAAAGGAAGAAAGGTCAGGTTCTTTTTAAGAATTGAAAGAATTAAGAATTGAAAGAAGCCAAACATAAAAGTCTGCATTGTGCGTAATTCCATTTATATGAAGTTTCTAGAACAGGAAAAACTAATTTATAGTGAAATAAATAACACACATTTTTCCTGGGGGAATGAAGAGGTATAGTAGGTATGAAATGACTGAGAAAGACCACAAGGAAATTTTCTGTGTCAATGGAATGTTCTGAATTTTAATAGATTTTTGAGTGTTATATGACTGCATGCCTTTGTCAAAATTTATCAATCCATAACACTGAAAATCTGGACATTTGTTTATTTGTAAATTGTACCTCCAGAATAAATTTTGGAAAAAAATCCTACATTTATACACTTTTGCATCTGTTCACAACTATTCCTTTGTGCTTCCCTTCTAAGTCTCATGTGGCTGCATTATATTTGAAAACTTTAAATAACTACAAAGAAGTTGATAAAGAAGTACATAAAATGTGGTCACTGGCACAGAAGGGAAAGGAAAGTATACTAAGTGCTAACTGACAGCTCACAGTAGTGTATTCATTCACCTTTATGGAGTAGGCAAGTTCAAAAAATCAAATGCCTTTGCAGCTAATGCTTTATAAATAAGAAAGTAGATTGCATCAGGAAATACAGTCTACATCTACAGGGGACAGCAGCTCCGGAGAACTGCTGACATTAAGAAATTCAAGCCCAGCGTTGCCGGATTCTAGATTTTTCAAGAGAAACAAGAAATACAGACTTTTTAAAAATTGTATCTCCAGTTTCAAAGATGAGCTCAAATACTTTTAAATCAATTTCAAGTCAAATAAAATCCATTGACAGCAACCGGGATACATGAATCATATCACTGTAAGCAGGAAAATACAAGAGTCAATTTTTATGGGTTATCTGTGAACTTTTATGTTCTCCTGCTAAAGCAAAATAAAAAATGTTTTATTGAAGGCACAAAACTCTTTGATTCTTCTTCATATCAATCCCCCTTCCTTTATTTTGCTTATTTTTTTTTCTAAACTTTAATTTAGAAATAAAATCTATATTTAAATTTTTGGTATCAATGCACATTTGCATAGAACTTGGCAAATATTGAATAATAATACATAGAGAACAATAGAGAGCTAAATGTTTAGACTTAGTTTTCTGCCCACTTATCATCTACTCTTCTGCACCATTCTGCAACATTTGTGCTTGTTCTGGTCATCTCTTTTCAGCCTCTAAGAGTGTAATTATCTTCTTTAACTATCAACTCAGAAGTGAAACTCTTAGTACCTATACATGGCCCACTTCTTTGTTCCCTCAGGTTTCTATTGTAGACCAGGAAATTTTTAAAATATGTCCAACAGCTGGTTCTCTCCTCCCAACAGCAGCTAATTTTATAGATTATTATTTGAGAAGAGGATCAGAGATAAACTACATTTTCCCTTTCATATGTCTATGCCATATTAGTGGAGGGATTTTCTTCATTTTATCCAATTAGAGTATAAGATCTATAACAGTAGAGACTAAGTCCATCTTATTCACTGCTGCATTCTCAGCACCCAGAACAGTGTCTGACAGTCAGAAAACTCTCAACAGTATTTGTTAAATGTTTACATCCATAGAAGAATAAAATTTGAGAGAATGAAAGAGGAATAAAAAGAGGAAAGTTGACTAAATTATAGTACTCCATAATATAGAATATAATGACCAGAGGGATGTCCATGATATATTACCAAGAAAGCAAGGAAGATATCCATACGCATAAAATGACCCTACGTTTGGACAAAATAATACATTTTATTTGTGCATAAATTTTGAATACAGTGTTTGGATTATAGTGAATGGGGTGGGAGGATACATACCAAATTGTTAACATTGGTTACTTTAAGGTTGAAATGGGATAGAGTGAGATCATTAATTTTTCTGTAGTATTTAAACAGTACTTATTTAAACAAGCTTTCATTACCTTTTAATTAAAAATAAAGCCTATAAATAAAAGAAAAACATAAAGCTTTTACTACCATCTCATGAATTATAAACCAGTAGTTCAGGAACAAACTATAATGGACACAATGAAGAATGAAATGGTAATTAGCAAGACTTGGATTAAAAAACTTAATTTTGTAGGTGAAAAAAAGAAACAATAAATAACTATACAAAAGCTGGAATTGTGCGAATGCTGATTCGATTTAGTCTAAACAAGAAATAGTGTTAAAAGTTTAACTACTCCTTGGAGAACAAGGGAATTTTCACCTCTTATATTCTTATTTGTTAAGGGTTTATTATCAGCCAGGCTCTGTATTTTTCTCTGTAAAGTCATTGGCTTACAAGAACATCAAACAAAGCAGGATGAGGACTCTGAAGTTCAGAAATGTGTCAGAATGTGCTCTATTTCATATACTTCATGGCAAGCCAAAATACTAACTCCAGTCTGCCCAGCTCTGAAGCATATGTTTAGCTCACTGCTATCTCTATGTTAAATTGAACACAATTTCCATTAGATAATGCTGTCTTTGGAATGGAACACATTTTCCCTAGCCATGTAACTTAGCCATATTTCATTTCATATATAATGTTTTTACTCACATCCTTCCTTAAATTATTTTTCTGTCTTCTCTCCCTCTAATAACTGCCACTCCAGGCCATACACCCAGTTTATTACCCAAGTAATAAACTTAGGAGGCTTCATGAACTCATCCTTTTGACTCATACTCCATCAACTCCTATGGAGTCCATCTCCCTAATGAATCTGAAAATCACTCCACCTTTATTGCAGTGTTTCTGATGTGGCTCTTATTTCTGTTTTGGATTCAGAAACATTTTTTGCTTTTCACAAATCTGGTCCTGTTTTCTTTCAGTTAATCCTTCACTCTACCACACAGTAAATTTCCCAAAATGCAGATATTTCCATGAAGGAAGATGCTTTAAAAACCTCTATAGGTCTCCGCTGCCAAAAGGAAATGCCAGATTCCTTCGCAAGGAATAAAACACCCTTCACAAACTGTACCCAGCCTTTGTTTATAGCCTCAATACAGCCTCTCCCCACTCTGCTCACCCTCTCTACTGACAACACTGATATTCTTAATTAAATTAACTTGCCAAACACTTTTATCAATTCCTTTCTTTGCTGCTGTCTTTCCCTACTTAGAATGCCCTCTTCTTTTCCATTGTCTACTTTCCTCCCTTGCTTTATTGGTTAAATCCTTCTCAGCTTCCAAAGCTTAGACCGACTACATCTTCTCTTTTGTAGCTTTCTATGGTCTCAACACTCCAGTCAGAGTCATGTGCTCTAACTGGTTTCTCTAAGACTATTTTGAGTATGTCTATTAAAGATCCTTCTATGTGGCTTTATAAACTCCCCAACCGCACTGAAGATCTTGAGGATGAAATCAGCACCTAGGACAGTGTCTAACACTGTGGAGAAATTAGTCAATGTTAACATAATGAACTAAAGAGTCTCTGAGCTCCAAAATAACATGAAAGGTGGAATAAAATGTCATTTTCAAGAAATTTTAGAAATTCTGTCATGCAAGTACAAAAGAAATACATGTAAAAGGTTTTATTTAACTTATCAATGAGGGAACAAATAACATGTTAAAATTGATTAAAAGAGTATTTGAGGAGCTAGGTATTTGTAGGCAATTTAATAAAGGATTGTTAGAATAAGACTGTTGTAGCAGATACAAAAGTGGACTAATTTATTCTACAGGACAGATAAAGTTTGTATTCTACTGAATAAAATTCTACAAATTAACATGTAATGTTACTAACTCTGGGGACTTTTAATTAATAGTCTTAAGAATGAGGGATTATTTTCCCACTAATAACTGCCTATTATAGTTGATAATTTGGCACTATATAAGAAGTTATGCCAGAAAACTTAGATTCCATGATTCTGATACTCATGAAAGCTTAAAAGTTGTGCACATTTTAAGGTTGTTCTCCAAAATATGGAAAACTACCTTACTTTCAGCTATTTTATTTTATCTCTCATTTAAATGCCTTTACATTTTCCAGTTAATAAATGCCCATTACATATCTAGAGGGTGCAGAATAGTATATTCAGTGCTTGTAGTGGCATGTTTAAGAATGAATATTGAATGACTCTTCAATTGCTAAGTAGACCATCAAATCAAGACTCTTGTGTCCCAAATTAGTACAAATCATTTTGTTTTGATTTATCAGTTCCCTAAGAGTACAGCAAGGCCACGCATCACACTCAGTTCAAAAACAAACTATTAATAGAAAATGAGTTTGGTTCTGAGAACCAAGCCATGTCCATGGTGAACATGCACAGAAAGACTAATATCTTCAACTCCATAAGTCCATTAGTCCTATCCCCAAATGGACATGTACCATTAGGCCATCCAGGGAGCGAATCTTTCTGATCTGCTTCAGATCTAAAAGAGGAGCACTTGATGAGAAAGAAAATAAAAATGATAAGAAACTAAGGTTTTCACTTTAAGCATTCAACCAAACTAGCAGTAAGTGAGTAATAAAGATATTATGCTCTGATTTGAGCACATCTGAATTCAAACATCTAGGAATTTTTCCTAGCATAGAAGAAGCTTATGTATTTTGCAAAATTTCAAGAGCTTGAAAGCCTCCTTTACCCACCGAGAATAAAATTTCTAACTGAACTATCATTATTTAAGAAAAACAGCAAATAACCAAGGGCCAAATGATAAAATACAAAGTTCAGGCATTTTTTTTATGTAATAAAAACAAATACTTAAATATCTCATTTAACATTCAACTAATTTGCAAATAATAATTTGGCTCCCATCAATATGAGTTGTCAAAGAATTTATCACAGGCTATTTTTTTTTAACTATTTTTGTTTTGCTGCTTTTGTTGTTGTTAAGTAGCTTTACTGAGATTTAATTTGCATACACTATATTCCCTAAATTTAATTACTTAATTCTATAAGTTTTGACAAATGTATTCAATCATATAACTACCATCACTGTCTTGATCTCAATCATTCCAAAATGTTCTCTTATGCCCATTTGCAATCAATCTTCTCTCCCTTTTCCCTGACCTTTGACAACTGTTGATCCGTTTTAGGCCCCTACAGGTTTAGTCCCCATAGATTTGTTTGTTTGTTTTGGAATGGTATTATATATAACCTTTTCTTTCCTGCTTCTTTTGCTTAGCATGATGTCTTCTGGCTACCATAGTTTCTGATAGAAAATGAGCAATTGTTCTTGTTGTTCTGTATAAAACATATTTTTTTCTTCTGGCACTTTTAATATTTTCTCTTTCTCACTAGCATGCATCAAATTGATTATGATGTAACTTGAAATGATTTTCTTTTCATGTTTATTTTCTTTGTGGTTTCTTGACCCTCATGTAATTGGGTTTAAAGTTTTTATCAGCTATTTTTTCTTCAAATATTGTTCCTGCAAATTTTTCTTCTTCTATGACTCCAGTTCTATGAATGCTTGATTGCTTAATATCGCCCCTCAGATTACCTATAGTCTCACTTTTTTCAGTCTTTTTTCCCTCTGTACCTCATTTTCATTAATTTCTTCTATTTCTATGTCTTCCAGTTCAATGATCTTTCCTTTTGCAATTTCTAATCTAATGTTTACCTGACCCAGTTTTTTTTCTTTTTTCTTTAGTATATATCTAGACATTGTAGTAAAGGTTTTTTTACTCTTTATTTTTTCTCTTCAACTTACACTTTTCCTCTATCTTCTCAAAAATAGGGAGTGTGTTTCTAATAGCTGCTTTTAATATCTGTATCTAATAATTTCACAATCCTTGCCACTTCTGAATCTATTTCTCCTGATCAATTATTCTCCTTATCATGAGTTAAACATTCCTGCTTTTCTTGAACATTTGGCAATTTTTACTAGATGGCTGATATTGTGAATTGTGTCTGGTTATGTGCCGGATGTTTATGTCTTTTTAAAAATAGTATTATACTTCGTGCTTACATATGTTAAATTACTTCTAATTGGTTGGATCATTTTGAGGCTTATTTTTAAGCTTGTTAGAACACATTCAGAGTAGCCTTTTAGGAGTTAATATAGCTGTATTGTTAAGATAATATATTTCTGAGGACTGTACCTGATGCCAAGTATATTTCCACTCTGGCTGGTAAGAATACAAACACTTTCTACCCCTGCATGAGCTCCAGAAATTTCTTAGCCAATTGCTTCTGCTGTTTCTTTCCTTAATCTGGAGCAATTTCCTTTTGTGCTTATGCAGATGACCCTAAAGATATCCAGAGTGCCCATTCTCTCTCTCTCTCTCTCTCTCTCTCTCTCTCTCTCTCTCATAAGCTCCTTCTCTTGTACACTGCCCTACACATGTTATTCATGTTGGCCTCCCCAAACTCAGTTTCTGTCTCTTCACATTTATAATGTTGCTTAGGTTCATATTTATAATGCTGCTTAGGTTCCTCCTCTCCATGTTGTAACCTGGAAATTGCCCTCAGGCCTTAAGCTAAAGCAGTCACAAATCTCACCTAATTTTGTATGGCTTCAATCAAACATCATAGTCCTGCGGTTCTCATTGTTCAATGTCTGAAAGTTAGTACTTTACATGTTTTGCTCAGTTTCCTATTTGCATAATGTGGCACTGTATATCTGGTCCCTGTGCTTCAGTGATACATGTATTCATTTTCTAATCAACTTTAGTCTTGAATATATGACATGCCCACTACCAGAGAACCTCCTTATTTCTTTTCAGAAGAGTTCTGCTTCTATCAGTAAGTAACACAGTCGTCTGCATCCAAATTCCTTTAAGCCTCTCCCAAATGTAAAGAAGAGAATTAAAATTAATGGAAAATCTCACTGTTAAGAGATTTTTAATGAACCGTTGATCCCCGTTTCTAGGCACAGAAATTCAGTTCAGTGTCACATAAGATGTTCGTGATTCTAACAGGCAGACATGCCCTGTTTCATAAAGTGGTGATTCACATTTTATTTTACTTGACTCAAACACAAATAAGTTCCTCAAAAGTCATAATAATGAATACAGCCAATATCTAATAATGCTAGATTCATTTTCTTGTGAACACAATTTCACATCCATTTAAAATTCAAATAAAACAAGTCATGGAATGGTCAGATTAAGGAGAATGAAATGCCTCCCCTGCTCTTGGGAGATATGCTGCCAAATCACAGCTGGAGGTGATTCACAAGGAGTCACCCCTGTGAAAATTAAAAAATATGATCTGGTGGCTTAGAACATAAAAATTAGAAAAGATGATGTTCTGATCCTTGCTGTTAGTATTGACTCCCTTCCTTTAATAAAAGCTGTTTATCATGTTCTACCTGGTAATCTCGTGAATAATTCAATTACATACCACCTTTTCATGTGTCAACCAAGTCATGGACACATGGGTTGCTTTTGTAATTTGTATTTTCACAGTTGCTAAAAGGGTGTGCTAAAAGTTTTAGAATTTCACATAAAATTTAATTTACATGAACTACATTAAAACAGCTATTATGACTTTAGTAATTACCCATAATATATTGTAACCAGGAAAGTGGCTGGAGATTTGGACCTTAGAAGCCAATCTCCTCTCCTCTCCAGGGCCAGGATGCCTTCTACATAATTCCTGTTTAAAGATTTCCAGCCACCTGAAGGTTTCCAGCTCATTAAATTGTTGAAAGACTCTAATGGTTAGAAAAATCTTCATTAGCAACTTTTTTCCTTTTAATAGGAATCAGCTTTGACTTTTATTTGTTGATCTTAAACAGGACACACAGCATGCCACATGCCTGTTCCCAGAGGATAGATTGCATAGGTGTAGCTGGGAAGAACATGAATATCTGCAGTTCTCCTCCGTGAGGTTCATTTGTTCAAAAGTCACATACACTCTATTTTTTTGTTTCTGTAAAAGAATAGGGAGGAACTTTGTTTCTGTGTTCAAAATGGACTGGCTTTTGGAGCTCTTTGCAACTCTTGGATTGTATGAATCTCTGAATTTTGCTAGCTATTTTCTTCCAATGCATAAAAAAGATTGTCAATAATGGAGCTGTAACCATCTTTCTTTGTCCAGAGACAAAGAAAGTGAAGCAAGAAGATGTCACAGCATAGCCAAATTATTATACATAGCAATTGTGGTATCAGGAAGATAACTCTAAGTGAGGCAAGAAAGAGACCATACTCAAGGTTGGTAGGGAAAGACAGTGTTCTATTTTTTATTTTGTTTTGTTTTTTGATTCTTTTCTTCTTTCAAGTTCTCCTGCAAATATGAGCCCAAGGAAAAGTTCCTGCCTCTTCTGTGCTGAATTGCATCAGAGTCAGTTGGCTTATCCTGTCCAAATGCAATGGCAAACATAATTATTTCCAACTCTTATAACGTAGGAAAAAGAAAAGGATAAAACTTAAGTTTTTATCTTCACATTCTTCTTGTTATAACAAGAGACTCCCATTTCTTTGCACATTTTGAATAGCAAATAACTCTTGCTGGAATATTTCAAGGGGAAGGAGTCAATTCTTTTCTCTTGTCATCCTCTCAGTACTAAACAAGACACATATTTCCATTCTCTAAGGGTACAATCTGACGTCTCTCTACTTAGAACCAGGGCAGTATTAAACCCAAAATTTACTTCCTGGATATTAATGACAACTGCATGAAATTGCTTGTGCAAAAATTAAACTTTCCCCTGCTGCTATTGCTGATATGAGAAAACAGTGTTAGTTTAATAGAGCGAGTTCTGCTCTTAACAGAAAAAAAAGAGCATCTCAGAAAACCAAATGTTTTTTATCTAATAAAGCTACTCTGATACCTAAGAGAGCTCCCATCACTCAACACCGTGGAGATGATTAGATATAGTACTTGGCACTTTGGGGCTCCCTTGTTACCCAGAGATGGTAATTAAAAAAACTAGATTTTTTTCTTTATTGGAAAGCTACATCAAATCTAAATTTAATAAAACATTTTAATATGTCCAAACTATAAAAATCAGCTTTGACAAGTGCCTTTCTTAATCTGAATTTTTTAATAGTAAGGAAACATTCAAGGAATATTAAGTAATACAGCCCAGAAACTATCTGCTTAGAAGCTGTCAGTATTCCTCAAAGGTAAAGATGTCCTGAACATAAGATGTGCTTCAAAATGACAGATTAAACTAATATCCATTTAAAGGTAGACTGTTTTATACTTGGACGGGAAAATACATTTTACCCTGAGGAGAAAACAATATAGCTTTTATTGTTTGAAAAAAATATACTTTTTTTTTTTAGAGCATCAGTGGAAAAGGCCTTGTTTTAAATGTAATTCTCCCTTGATTTGTATAAGACTTGTCAGTTCTTTTTTTTTGGTATTTCTGAATTCATTTCCTCTTATCCATTCTGACTACCTTAGTTCAGGAGCTAATCATCTGTTTCTTGAATTACTGCAGTAACTCATATGTCTCCAAGAACCCTTCTTTCTCTCTCTTTTTCTCTCACTCTCTCTGTGGTTTAGCACCTACATCCTTCATACCTCTATCTAATTTACATGCAACTTCTCTCTAAAGTGTACGACTGCTTAAATTTCTTTATATTTTCTAAGGATTACAGAACTCCTCTTGTATCATAAGGCCTTTGTGAGCTAACCTAGCCTACTCCCAGCCCCGAATGTTTTGTCACTCTTTTCTGGCCTTCTCTTCCCTTACCAAACCAATCTATTTTCAGTTCTTCAAAAGCATCATGATCTATCAAGCCACTTTGCTTTGCCTACGGTGTTCTCAAATCCCATTCCTCCAATGACAGGACTCACTCAGGTCAACATTTCCAGAGTGATCTTTCTCTCTCATATATGTGTATACTGTTTTATCATTTAAAATTGATTAATGAGTTAATAAATGGGAAAATGAAATTACAGATAGTAAATATAGACTAAAATGAGAACGTCTTCATGTCCAGTGTCTTCTGCACCAGACCTTAGGGTTGAATTTGCAGTTTTTTAAGGAAAAACAAGAGGTCTCACACTGAGGCTTCCATTTGCTGCTTCTGAGGGAGAGCTATCTCAAACTACTTGGTTTCAGGATTATTTGAAACAGCCACCTATATGTGTACAGCGTCGTGATGAGCTGAAGTCGCTCCCTTGCTCTGGATAATGTCTTCCTTGAAAGTAAAGAAATGAGGGTTGTCCTCAGAAATGCCACCCAGATCCTCCCTGAGAGTCACCTGAGACCAAGGACAGTTTTTGGAGAGTCCCATGGTAGTGCCTTATGTCTATTGCAGGCCTTACTTAGGAAAACTACTGAAACTCTCTTAGCCTGAGTATTTGCATCTACAAGACTATGAGTATATGAAAGTAATATGTACCTCACCCCATTGTCAGGAGGTGTGAAAAACAGTACTGGGTGGGATGCCTTTATCACAGGCACAGGGTAATTCCTCAATCACTGGCAGCTACTATCATTAGTAAAATGAACTCAAATTTCTTGATATATGAAGCAGAAAGTAGATGAGTTGAAAAACATTGGAAGAGGAGAGAGAGAGAGAGAGAGAGAGAGAGAGAGAGAGAGAGAGAGAGAGAGAGAGACAGAACTAGCATTGTTCCATGACCAAAAATGCTGCCAGTACAAAGCTGAGGCCTTGTTAAGAGGAAAGTTAGAAACACAGTTAATTCCACTGCCAGAAAAATACAGCACATGGAAAGAACAGCACAAAAACCTTCAGGAGTGATTGCAACGCATGCACTGTCCCTTGGCCTAACTCTTCTCTATTCACAGCCATCCACAACCACACCTTTCTCATGACTCAGGGGCAGATTAGCCACAGGCCCAATAGTGAGAATGAGAAATAGCTCCAAATCACATGAAGGGAAAGACGAGGGAATACTGAGATGGTTTCAATTCTGTCCTTAGCCTCTTTGGAAAAAAATGGGGCAATCGCTATTTTGTCTCAATGTACCAATTTTTATCGGAGTATTTGACAAAGTAAAGTCTAAACATCGTGATTAAGTCTACTGTGTCAGTATTTCCTTTTAAGGATCATGCTTTTGGTGTCAAATCCAAGAATGCTTGGAATAGCTGTAGATGCTGAAGATTTTCTCCTATTATTTTTGTTAAAGTTTTATAGTTTTATGTTTTATATTTAATTCTATGATTTTTTAACATAATTTTTGCATAAGATGTGAAACTTAGAGTGAGGCTTTACTTTTTTTTTTTTCTTTTTTGCCTATGGATGTCCAGTTGTCCATTTAATTGCTTTTACGTTTTGTCAAAAATAAATCAGTTGGCCATATTTGTGGGCATCTACTTTGGAGTTTTCTGTTTTGTTTAATTGACCTACAGGCTTAATCACTGTAGCTATAGAGTCTTGAAATCAAGTAGACATGTGCCCCCCCAATTTATTCCCCTTTTCAAAATCATTTTAAATATTCTAGTTTCTTTACATTTCCAAGTAAATTTTAGAATAATCTTGTCTATGTCTACAAAATCTTATGGGATTTTTGATAGGAATTATGCTAAACCTGCATATAAATTTAGAGAGAATTAATATCTCCACTGTATTGAATCTTCCAAATTTTGAAGGCCATATAATTATCCACTTATTTAGATTTTCTTTGATTTCTTTCATTAGAATTTTAGATTCTTTTGCATACAGGTCATGCACATATTTTGTTAAATATAAACAAGGTATTCTTTATTTTTTCTATGATTATATAAGGTGTTGCATTTTTAATTTCAGTATTACATGTTTATTGCTAGTATATAGAAACAAATTGATTTGTGTATGTTTATCTTGGATCACATGACTATGTTAATCTCATTTATTTATTCTAGAAGTTTGTTTCTTTGTTTTACTCATTTTAGGTTCTATAGAATTATCTGAATAGACAATCATGTCATCTAGACATCCAGTTTTCCTTCTTCCTTGTCAAATGAATACTGTTATTTCCTTTCCTGATCTTAATTACACTAGCTAAGATATCTAGTACAATGTTGAAGAGAAGTGGTAACAACAGACATGCTTTTTTTGTTCCATCTTAATGGAAAAACATCCAGTTTCTCACAATTAAGTATGATGTTATCTATGGGTTTTTATAGCTGCTTTTAATCATGTTGAGGAAGTTACTCTTTATTCGTAGTTTGGGGAAATACGTTATCATGGATGAGTGTTGGATTTGCCAAACTAGTTTTCTAAATCAATTGGTTTGACCATATAATTTTTTATTCTTTAGTTTGTTGATACAATGGATTGCAAGGATTGATTTTTGAATATTGAACAAGTATCACATACCTGTAATAAATCTCACTTCATCATGAGGTATGAGTCATTTTATACATTGTTGGATTCAATTTACTAATATTTTGTTAAATATTTTTACATCTATGAAAGATATTTTTTGTAGTTTTCTTTTCATGTCTTTTTCTGGTTTTGGTATTAGGATAATGCTGGTCTCATGGGATGAGTTAGGTAGTATTCCTTCAGCTCCTATCTTACTGAAGAGATTGTGAAAAATTGGTAGCATTTATCCCTTAAGTGTTTGATAAAATTCACCGTTGATATCATCTGAACCAGGTACCTCTATTTTGTAAGGATATATATTATTGATTAAATTTATTTAATAGATAGAGGCCTATTCAGATTATATCTCTCCATACTTGAGTTTTCTGGTCTGAGGTCTCCTTTCTTTTCTTTGAGATGTCTCTCATTAATGAACATTCTCCCTATTGCAGCAACCTGAATAAAATCACCTCCTTAATTGTCCCATGCATGCTATCTTTCTTAGTTCCAAGAGAGGTTCACAGTGGTTTAAACACATCATGTGTATTTATACTATGTTTGGATGGAGATAGATACTTACTTTGCTTCAGGGGCAGCAGTATTAGGCGCTGGTCAGTTGTCAGTTGTTTAAACATCCCTATTAGCTCCTTCAATATGTATTTTTTTAGACACTGATAGAAACAGTTTTGTTCTTTGTAGATGTTATTTTCTCTTGTTCTTTATTTTATTCACCTTTTTCATAGCACCTATGTACAATATTGAGGAAAGAAATCAGAATATGATTATAAAATCCAGTCTGTCTAATGCTCTTTGTCATACTTGGGGTGAGATAAAAGAAAAAGCCAAATAGCTAGGCAATGATTGTACAATGTTTGTATTCAATTTTTGTAGCAAAATTGAACCAGTTTTGCTACATTCATGTCTGTAAGTTGTGTAGTCCAACTACCACGAAGGCCAACTCACATCTGTTATTTGTAAGAAAATAACTAAAATGACAAGATAGAGATGGGAGCAATAACTGCTTGTTTTGTAGACTGGCCTATTAAACTGAAGTGAGATTTTCTTGCATAAGAGGCATAATTTCAGGTCATAGTAGTCTCCAATGTCCTTTTTGGAAAAAAATACAATGGCTCCTTTTAAAAATGTCATCCTTGGTCTTTCTTCTATGGCAAGAATAAATTTCCTGGGACATTCTATGCATAGCCTGTTATTAATTTGACTTGAAGCTTCTATTCATTAATATGCCCATAGGAATTTTATTTATTATTCTCAGACAAGAATATTAGTATTATAAAATGCTGCTTCTAATCAAATCATATTGTTTTCTCCAGATAATTAATAGCTTTGGCCACCAGAGAAAACCAACAGTAGTAATAGCAACTCCCTTAGCTATAAACAGATCTTTTAATTATGTGTTGGGCATGCAAAACTCGAGGTTGGTCCTGATTTGGAATTGACATATAACTATGAACAAATCTTGTCCAGCAGGGAGAATCCAAAATCAGAGAATGATTCCAAGGCCACCTTGTTGTAGTATAATGAAATCCAGAATAAGGTAAGAGAATATGGATGTTTCACAATCTCAGCAGTAAAAAATGAGATGTGAAAGGTAAGAGTCACAAGAGGCCATTGCAAATAAGAATCTTTTTAATGTGATTTTGGGATAAATAATTAAGTCACAATTAGCTAGATGTACATATTAAAAAATGATTATTTGCATGAACACAAATACCATTAATAGTCACCCATGACACAGAATACAAATAAAGATAATTTGCAGGCCGGGTGCGGTGGCTCACGCCTGTAATCCTAGCACTCTGGGAGGCCGAGGCGGGCGGATTGCTCAAGGTCAGGAATTCAAAACCAGCCTGAGCGAGACCCCGTCTCTACCATAAAAATAGAAAGAAATTAATTGGCCAACTAATATATATATATATATAAAAATCAGCCGGGCATGGTGGCTTGTGCCTGTAGTCCCAGCTACTCGGTAGGCTGAGGCAGGAGGATCGCTTGAGCCCAGGAGTTTGAGGTTGCTGTGAGCTAGGCTGACGCCACGGCACTCACTCTAGCCTAGGCAACAAAGCGAGACTATGTCTCAAAAAAAAAAAAAAAAAATTTGCAAACCATATAAGTTGTTTTATTAAAGAGCATACAATTGAACTGCATAAATCATTACCAAATTACAACACAGCTGTATAACATACTGGGCACTAAGAATTTAAAATTTTAATTCAAAAACCACACTAAATCTGCTTGCTTTCATGTAATTTTTTACTCCAGGGCACTACAATCTACCGCAGAAAAAAGAAAAACCTAATAATTCATCCTGCTTCCAATATCACTAAACATATCATCTACAGGTAATAAATAAAAAAGATATATAAATAAATATAAAAGAAAAAGAAAAAATATTTTCATTCTGATATTAAACAAAAACCAAGAAACAATAAAAAACAATAGCAATAAAAATGTCAACAATACCAAAAAAATAGGGTCACCCTAACTATTCTTGGTTCTAAAATAACAGAATCTTAAATGTGTCCCATAAACCTGACTCCCACAGAGACAAGTTCTGATTCTATTTTTTGCTGTTGTCTAAAGACCTCATTTGAAATAGTCTTTGCATTGATAGCGAATCTGTGGGTTTCTAAAGAACAACAGATCAATTGACTTGTAAAAAGATAATCAAACTCCAGATACACTGATCTTTTTATCACCCAGGTGCTAAGTAAAGCAGGTGGGCTGGATCCAGGTTCTAAGTAAAGCAGCAGGTGGGCTGGGGCTTGCAGGAAAAAGAGGACGAAGGACATAAAAATGAGAATGAAGAACCTCTGACTGAGGAGGCCAGGGCTGGCTATGGATAATCTGCAGGCGTGATTAGAGAAAAGGGGAGAAGCAACCTCCTTTCTTTCTCCCCATACTTTCAAACTGCATTACACTGAGGATTGGAACTGGGGAAGGCAGGCAGTGTTCTGTTTATGGACACTGTTTGGGCCTCTCGGCTACTATTAGCCTGATCCTTCCCTCAAGTTCTCCTAAGCCTGTTCATACTTGAAGAACACACATACATAGAGAACAGTAGCATATGTCTGAATTCTTTCATTCCATGCCAACATTGGGTTCGAAGTGCTATTAGAGAGGCCAGGAAAACATTTAATCCAACTCATTTTCTTTATATACACATGCAAAATGAAGGTATTGGATCTATTGAATTCCTGGCCCTAAAATCTGCATTTTAACAATTTCTTCCTATAAGTAATCTACACTAAAATTTTTTAAAGCTGCTATCATAGCAGCTTTTTTCCCGTATTCTGAAAAATATTCAATCTTACTTGCAATATAGATTTGCCCTTGAGGTAGAAAATGTATTTTAATACAATAGTAGGCAGCTAGGTACCTGGGCTAGCTTATTAATAAATAAGTCATTTTAATAAATATTTGTCCACACTTTCAGATGCATCAACTTATTTATTTCTCTACCAGTACAGAGATAGTGAAAACAAAGAAGAAAAAAAAAAGAACGTAATACATTTCCTATATAAATATGCAGAATTTGCAAGCCTCCTGAAATATCCCTTTTAATGATGACATTAGAAGAATAGATCATACAATTTAAAACCTAAGTAGTATAATAAAGATTATAAATATTTTGAGATAATTTTGCAAAAAAATTTTCCTAAATGCAAAAAAAAAGTATGACAAAGGTTCATTAGGAAAGAACAGGAAAGATAGTGATGAAATAAAGGAAAGAAATACTATAGTTTAGTGAACTACTTCACTTCTGGAATCCTGTAGAACTCAATTACAATTCAACTGCAATTGTGAATGACCTGCTTTCCTAATGTGCTTCCAGTAAATATTTATTTCTAGTATACCTAATATAGTCACTGAAAGAGAAACCTTAAATTTGAAAAATTTCTTCTGGGTATCAATTTATGATTATTATAACACACATATGCTATTACTTGTTAAATGTGGAAGTCTTTGAAAATAAACATTTATAAAATAATTACTAGAACAATTACAGTAAATGAGTCATTAGGAAATCTTACAGTACTATCAGCACAGTCATTTTTGAGAAATTTCTAAGAAAATTAATTTTATATTTGTGCTAAGATATAATGAAATTAAAAAGTTATAATACAAAATAACCCATTATAATGAAAACTTATTACAAAATATCTGCCTCATCAACTTCAGCCCTGACATAACACGTTATTTCTTATGGTCATTAAAAACACAAAACTGCATCAGGCAAAATTAGATTATCTTTATTGATTTTTGTCAATAAATTCAATTTTGGAAGCCTAACTCCTATTCAGTTAGAAATAACTTTATATTGATAATTCACTCATTTGGAAATGGAAACATGGCTAATAAGGGCTGATCCAAATAGATGTTTACATATTAATACAACCAATAATTATTATGATGTACTGCAATTTATTAGAAGTTTTTAAAGAACTGAAAACTTTTTATATGGGAAAGTTACTTCTCACAGAATGACACACATACTGTCATTCTTTCTCTTTCTCCCTCTCTCTCTAGCTTTCTCTCTCTCTCATTCCCACTCTTGTGGAAAGACAAAGAAAAGTTGAAATCGCATTGTTATACAATTTTTCTGCTAAGATTTCCTAACAGTGAGAGCCCTGTTCCACTGAATTATCTAATGATATCTATAAAACTCTCAGGCATACGTTGCTTGTTGGTTGGCATTCTATTTTAAAGAGATTTCCTTTCTCCATATTTGTATATTTTTTATTTTATTGTAGAAACAATGGACTTGTATATTTCTGTTTTATTCAGTGTATTGTATCATGGAATTGTCATCATTTGTTTTGATGTTCAAATCGTATTAGATTTGGCCAATGTGGGCCATTTCAAGTGGGCTTTTTTCTCTATGCCATTCTGGTATGTTCCCATCATTTTCTGAACATGTCCTTAATTTCTAATACAATATCCAGTTTCATCTTGTACTTTACCAAGCCCTGGAATCAACCATTTCTCCTAGAAAACCTGATTCTATTTAGTAGAAAGTGGTATTTGGAGACCAAGACTTGGGAACTCCTTATGCTTCATACTCTTCAATTATGCACTGAAAATGTCCAGAACAAATCTTATATTCTTTAGAAAAGTTAAAAAACATTAAAAAATGAAGTGAAAATGACTACACCTGCTCCACCTTATCCCTCTTAACTATTGCAGCTTTCTCCAATTGTTTTTTTTTTTTTTTTTTTTTTTTCTGTTTCCTTTCTCTTACACCCCATCCCAGTCAAATTATTCATGTGACAGCCAGGGGTATCTTTTTAAAATGGATGTCAGATCACCTCTTTAACCTTCTTACACTTTGTAGGGGTTTCATTTTGCATTTCAAATTAAAAGGGAAACATAAAGAAAAAGGGAAGGAGGAAATGAAGGGAGGGAGGGAAGGAGAAAGGGAAGGAAAAGAAGGAAGAAACTGTGCTGCATGACCCTGCATGATGTGTCCTATTCCAGCCTCTTTCACTCTCATGTGATATCATCCCCCATCAGGCAGTGGGATCCAGCCACACTGACCTTCCTTTTTTTCTTCAAATATTCTAAATTCATTTCTGCTCCCACAGTCTGTGTCCTTGCTGCTCTCTATGTCTACGATGGTCTTCCCCAGATGTCCTAGAGGACAACCTTTCTTATTATTCAGAATTCATAGTGAAGAAGCTCTTTTCTTAGCCACAAAAGAAAAGATAAAACATTTTATAAATACCCTGGATTGGAATTAAGCTTTTAAAATCTAACGGTCTCTTCTAAAATGTCAAAGCCTTTAGCGAGACACCCCTCTGCTGTACACACAGGCCTCCTAAGAAACTCCCTGTCCTCACACCCCCAGTTCTTACATCTCCACACTGCCTCCACCTCCGTCTCCCATTACAGGCCTGGGGAGAAGCCTCTATGTAATAATAATTTTTAAAAAGTTCAAAGTTTTGACTGTAACACAGGCATGAGCATTTTATTTACCAACTGGGGAATTGCATGTTATTTTTAGGTGGATAGAATTTAACGGAGTGGAGGAAGAAATAGCCCAACAGAAGGAATTTTTTAAGTCTCTAGGAGATAAAAAATAAATTGCCTTGTACGTATAGCCCTTGATGTGTCATGCCTGTGCAAAGTGGCAGTTATATATTCACTAAAGGAATAACTTTTTTTTTTAGATTTTTATTTATTTATTTTTTTAATTTCAGAATATTATAGGGGTACGAACATTTTGGTTACATATATTGCCTTTGCATTGCCCAAGCCAGAGCTGTAAGCATGCCCATCCCCCAGATAGTGTTCTCATAACTATTTTTAATCACCCTTTTCCCCTTGATAAGACCTTGCACATAAGAGAAGCTCATTCATTCACTTGTTAAAGCATTTGCTGAACAACTCCTGTATGCCAGCCTATATCATCTTAGAGATGACAATACCATGACTCCTATCCTCAAAAATATGCAAAAGCTTAAATGGTTTAGTTAACAAGAAAAATGATGAGAATCTAGGCATGGAGTACTTTGCACAGTGTGATAGGAACAAAGGGCCACTGGACACAGAGGAAGATGGGGGCAGTAGAGTGGAAGAGTCAATTAAGCTGATCAAGAAATGTTTTTAAATTGTATGCTATTCATATTGTTAAATTGTTGTTACGTTATGGAATGTATTTGAATTTAAAGGAAGCAACTATTATGGATAATCTTTGCAGTGCAGCAGTGCAACAGATTAAGGAAAATCTCATGGACAACTTTAAGGAATAAAGTGAAATTCTGGAAGACAGCTGTTTGCTTCTAAAGCAGAGGCAAAATTACCATTAGGAGACTGTCTATGGTGTACTATTTCAGGAATGCCTAGGTGAGGTCAATTTTAATGCATCGTATAATACCTCTCCCACTCAATTCAGTGTTGTCTGAAATGCCATATGGAGCAATCTATTCCTTTATGCATCCTACAGGAATGGATAACTTGAAAATACCTTTGAAAATAAAGTGGATTTTACGAGTTTGGCATGGAGGAATTTTACTATTTCCTAAGGAGAAGCTTTAATAGAAAAGTGGAGGGAAGTGTGTGACTTCCCTAGGTTGCAAAATCGCTAAGATAGTACCATTGAGCGTGATAGGAAACAGAAAAAGGAGATGAGGAACATTGGTTGGACATAGATTCTCTTGTTGTCTATTTTGCTCTTTTCTGGTAATTTCTTTCTTTACTTCTTTGAACTCACCCCAACATTAAATATCTACCCATCTTTCTTCCGAATTTCTGAATTCCTAAGCCTCTCCTCAAGAAAACAAATTCAAAATTCTGTTTAAGATCTGAGAAGCTCCTGTAACAATCTCAGTTTTTCTGTTAAGATTAGTCATGGGGAAGTAAGAAACAAAATGATTCACAGACAACACAGATCAAATAAACCTGATGTGTATTGGCTAACTCTGCTCAGAAGTACACTCGTGAGAATTCTCCCGTAATATATCAGTGAACATTTGGGGCCAGAAAAGATGCTTTATGTACAGCATGTGTTATATCACCATCATGCCTCGTACACAATTATATCTACAAGTCCCTGAGAGTTGTTAAGGGGCCAAAAGATTTCTTTCTATATAAAGAAATTCTGTAGTGCCAGAGAATTTGCAACAATCCTCCTAAATCCACCTCCAAGGGGCTGATATCTAAGTCCCCTTTATAGTCAAACAATGCATGAATGCATTAATTTACTCAAAAAATATTCCCACTGTGCCAGGAAATATGTGTGGCTACAAGGATAAAGTGATGAATGAAACACAGTCTCAGTTTTTGGAGATTGCAAAAAATTCTTATTAAAAGGGATGAATAGACCTTCTATTTTTTTCAAACATGGCCCTATTGACTTAATGGAAAAGAATTAATCACTTTACCAGGCAGTCTATAAAGTGTAAACAGTCCTTGCCAAAATCCCAGCAGAAGAAATGATCACCAATGTGATTTCTTTTAAACAAGTTCCTATGTAAAGTCTTCCGGTAGGAGGAGTTCTTGTGAATTATGAAAGAAGGCCTTGACATTCAAGTCCAGGCCAGGTTTTTGCACACATTTTACATTCAAACTCCAAGAGTTCATCAGACCTGATGAGGAACACAGCCATGGTACAGCTCTGGCCCCCAGGAAAAGTTTTATCAGAATGTGTGCTCACTCACATTCTCAAATTCTCAAGCAATTATTCATCAGTAGCCACAAATAAAATAATTAGCGTCGATGCCAGGAAACTGTATTTTGCACTATCCAAATTACCCAAGCTGAAAGGTTGAATCCCCTCAGTATACATCATAAGGAGAATTGTTTTAACATTTTTTTTAGTTGTCTGATTAAGGAAATTGTTGAGTAAACTATATTAATTAAGCCACACTAGGCATGTTATAGGAAATAAAATTGCAAATTAAGATAGAAGCAGATCTAGAAAGGCTTTGACATTCAGGACAGGTGGTTTGTAGTTGATTCTCTAAGCAGTAGGGACTAGAGAGGACTTCTGAGCAAACCAGAGACTTGGCAAACTTGGAATTTTTGAAAATGTAAACTATTGACAATGTAAAGAGTGAAGAGACTGTACAAGGAGCCTAGTTTGGAGTTTTTCCTTCACAAAAAGTAGGTGGCATAAAAAGGGGAGAGAAAGCAAAGGTAGACTGTATATTGCCTTTCAAATAAGAAGATAAATCATATTTGGATTTCTATATTATTAGAAATGACAAAAAATGAGGTAAATATACTTTCTCTTGAATAATCTCCTTCCTTTTGTATTCACCGTGTTCTTTTTAAAGTTCCAGATAGAGGCCGGGCATGGTGGCTCACACCTATAATCTCAGCACTCTGGGAGGCCGAGGCAGGCAGATCACTCAAGGTCAGGAGTTCGAAACCAGCCTGAGCAAGAGCGAGACCCCATCTCTACTAAAAATAGAAGTAAATTAATTAGCCAACTAAAATATATATATATGAATTAGACAGGCATGGTGGTGCATAATTGTAGTCCCAGCTACTTGTGAGGCTGAAGCAGGAGGTTTGCTTGAGCCCAGGAGTTTAAGGTTGCTGTGAACTAGGCTGATGCCATGGCACTCTAGCCAGGGCAACAACAGTGAGACTCTATCTCAAAAATAAAAATAAAGTTCCAGATAGAAGCTTAAATAAATGAATTTTAGCATAAAATATCACTGGATGAAATGGCAACTGGAACACTGTGGGAATAAAAAACCCTACTTTTCACTGTATGTTCTTTAGTATTTTAGTTGTTTGACGGTATTACCTATTTAAGAAAAATATATTAAAATCAAAAATGAAATAACAACTTTTGGTCACATAAAGAAGAGATTAATAAATAATAGATATATGCTTATTCAAAAGTGATACTTATAATTATCAGAAGAGTTTTATGTTCACTAAGTTCCTACGATATGCCTGGTACTGCTTACGCTCTTTCATATAAAATGTCATGACCAATTCGATGAAGTTAGTATCATTAGTCACTGGAAGTGCAAGAGTAGTATGATTAGTGCTTCCAAGTTATTGATGAGTTATAGAGAGGTTTACTAACTTGTCTATGCAGAATTAAGAAATGAATTGAGACAATGTAACTACGTATAGGTACATATTTACATAATTTAAGAAAATAAAATCAGCAAGCAAGGCTCTGTATGACCACGATTGGCTCTGCCAGCCACAATATTTGGGGCAGATGTTTCCACAAAGAAAACGCCTTATGTCTGTCTCCACGTTTGATAATTCTGACTTCATGGTTCAATGCTTGACCACACCTGATCAGCCTGTTGATGTCCAAGGCAAGCAACAGACCACAGGGATGAAGCCATTTTTTGTTTCAAAGGAAAGAAGAATAGAAATTAAATAATAAAAAAAATCTCTGCCACATAAACACTTTGGAAACAGTAAATTTTCCCCGATATCCAAGCTAAATATTAGGACCTAGAAGCAAATAAAGAATTAGTGAGTCTTTTACAAATTCTCTGAAAACCCAGAGATTTCTTAAAGATCAGTCTACTTTGCACCTGCCAAATACTTATTGAATTTATAAAGCTGATGCTAAGCCAGAACTACTGATCAGTGAAATTGGTTGCAAGTGGGTGGAAGATCTGCACTGCTGAGATCTCCAGCAAAGGGCAACATCACTCAAAGCATGTACGATTGCAGGATCTGCTGTGAAAACATTACAAAGTGGCCTGCACTTGACTGCCTGGCGTAGGTGATAAGTCATTTTTGGAGTCTTATGATGCTTCTGAATGATACTGGGTCCATGGTTCCTCAATTCAGTAAGATGAAAGTTTGGAAGGAGTGTTAGCCTGAACTAGCCTTTGCCAAGGTGGTGTTCCATCAAAACCCACTTTATAGAAAACAACCATTACATTTTTTAAGTTGTTCTTTGACAACTATCTAATGTCCCAATTTTACATTTATCTGGAAACTCTAAATCAAAGTAAATGTCACATATATGTGAAATTGCCTAACTCTAAAGGAATGAATTACTCTGATATTTGGCAGGAATCGGTGAAGCACTGAATGCATTGAGTTGATCCTTAGCAAATTGTAGCCTAGGGTGTACTGTAGACTCTTAAGACCCTAGAAAGCCTTTATGATTCATTTTTAATTACTTTATTTTCAAATCAAGGGAAATAAAGGTACATAGTTTGGTGAAGAAAGCCAGGGTATCTGTGAATTCACTTATTGCAAACTGTGCATTTTCATTTATAAGTGGAACTAAAAGCTGACTGGCTTGTGAACTGCTGAGTTATGAATTGTTATTAAAAGCTATATATTATAAGAACTTACCAAATAATCTATTCCTTTAACCTAATGTTAAGTCTTGGCAACATTTAACAGCATAGCAAAGTTTCTGCTATGCACATGAAATTCTTAAAATTTTAGGAAGATTTTTTGTTAATACATTTTGAATGTTTTTTCAGGCTTTTATTGCTTTTGTTTTTAATTTAATTATAAATTACTATTAGTTTAATATCATTACCTTCAATTTGGTTTGCAGCAGGTGTTTAGGTAAATTCTACAATATATGGCCATTTATATTTGTGTCAATGATATTTTTGATGTATAATTTTCCAACTCTACTTGCATGAATTATGTTCTGTAAGAAAACATGCAAAACACCATATATTTGCAGATAAAGCATAACTATTTGTAATACTTCAAAGTATGTTTGATATTGTGAATAATTACTCACCTCTATAGAACTTGCTGGGTAAAACAGGAAAGGGATCATGCCTGAAATGTGAGTAGGGATGGAGTGGGCATTATAGTGTGAATGAATAAGAGTGACATATCCCCTGGATTTCTATGGAACAGAGAAATTGGTAGATTTTGGGTATGCATGGAAGAGAGAATCTGGTATATATTCCTTTAAAAACAAGTTTTATTGGTGAAATAGTTTGTCTTCCTTAACTTCTTCCTCCATATTAAAAAAGTGGAAGGGGGCAAGAGACACTGATAAAACAACTATTAGATGGGAAATGCAAAGTGCATCAAACTCAAAAATTCTAATTGAAGAATTCAGAAGTTGGGTTTTTTTCATTTTTAAAAAACTCGTACACCTTTTAGTGAAGAAATATTAAATACAGAGCTTCAATGCATTCTAAATCATAACAGTTCATTGCAGCAACTTTGGTACATTCGCCACATATATGTCTTTCAATTGATCCTAAGTGCTACCAGCTCATTCACAAACTTGACCAATCACTGAGCAATAGCAACTAATCCCATTATTCACAAACAAGTTTCTTTTAAAAGAGAGCTTTACATCACATATGCTCACCAGCGAACTGGTATTAACTGAGTAGCACCTAAGTGGACACATAGGTACTATAATAATAGGGTATTGGGTAGCTGGGAGGGGGGAATGGGGCGGGTATATACATACATAATGAATGAGATGCGCACCATCTGGGGGATGGTCATGCTGGAAACTCAGACTTGTGGGGGGAGGGGGGAAAGGGCATTTATTGAAACCTTAAAATCTGTACCCCCATAATATGCCGAAATAAAAAAAGAGAGAGAGAGAGCTTTAAATCCTGTGTTTCTGGCAGCCACCATCATTGCAGAATATAAGATTTTGAAATGAAGTGTCCAATGACAAATTCCTTAGAGAGTGTGTGAGGTCTTAAAATCAGGCATTTGTTGGTCTAAATCCCAGCTCTGCCACTGAGCTTCCACTCAACCTCTTTTGATCTCAGTTATTTCTTAAGTACAATGGGATAAGACCTGCATAGAAAGATTCTTTAAAAAAAAAGATCATAAGCTAACATATGTTAAGTGATAAAATGTTTTATAATATATACATATGTATATAACCATGAGTACAAAATATATACATACACAGACACACATATGCATAGGAAAACTATTCATGAACAGTAGAATTATAGCTGATTACTTATCTTTCCTAAACTTTAAGATTATCATCTTTTTTAAACGTATTACTTTTCAATCAGTGAAATAAAAATATTTTCATTTCTGAAACAAACTTATTTTAGGAGTCCCTAAATCATTATTTTTAATTGCTCAAAAGTCAGAGATGATGCCAAGGAAAATCACTGAATTAATACATGCAGAAAGAGTCAGCATATTATTTTGATTTCTTCTCAAAGATCTGAGGAAACTGGACAGAATCTTTCCTCCACTAGCAGTAAAGGATAGTATCTACCAACTCATGAATTGTGATGCCTCCTTGGAACTTAGCTGCACATGGATGGTTCTGTTCCAAGCAGGAAAGTGCAGCCTTGACCAGCCACCCTCAAAATGGTGTGCTAGAGACAAATGAGAAAAGGCAATATTTTATCTTGCTTTAAATACGTTAGTTACTCTGTCCTGACTAGGTCATGTCCATTTTTCTATATTTCCAGCACTTAGAAAATCCCCCCTGAAATGTGTGCTTGGAAATGTTTCTTAGTAAGTGATACTGGGTGTACTAGGAAGGATCCTGGACTTTGGAATCAGACAGTGCTTGGGCCAATCCCGGCTCTAACATTCAGTCACTATCAACAGACCAGGGTAGCTCGACTTTCCTCACTGATGAGGCATACAGACCGTTATTTGACCAAGTTATTTAAACAGCCATATTCAATCAATGTTCTCTTGCCCTCACTTTTGTATGTATGAAATGGATATGATCGATCCTCAAGCTTTAAAGGATTAAATAAGACTGCACATATATAGCATTCAATGCAGTATTGCCATAACTGTTTTATAATTATCTTCACTCACTGTTTTTACTGTATCTTCTCTTATCTCTTGGAGTATTTTTTTCTCTGATTTCTAAGTTAATTTTAATTGACGTTGATTGTGCCTCCTTTTACAATTATATGATACAGAATCTTAGAGACTTGGCTCTCCTGCAGAGCAGAGGCCTAGCATTATATAATAGATTTCCCACAATAATGGAAATCAGAGACCCTGGCATGACAAGCATTCTCCTGTGATATCTCACAGCCAAGAAAAAACTGCCAATTTTTTGGATAGTCTATAGATCTATATTAATGTCTTTCAATATTTGCTGCTGATGTAATCTATTTAACTGAAAATTTCAAAATAGAGATATACAACTCTCTGAGGTATGTAAATGACTCAGCAAAGGTGTCCATTTTCCTTAGTGCATGTTTCCAAGGACATACCAAAATAAGGAAAACTGAAATTTGTTCAGTGTTCATTTTCTCAGGACTCAGGTCCTGGTAGTCCTGGAGGGGACAATAGAAAATAAAAATGTCAGTATAGCCGCCACATCTTTTCAGTTCAAGGTAACCAAAAAGAGTATTTCCCATGATGTTTCTTCAGCCTTGAGTGTACTTCTCTATCTGGCTGGTCCTCAGTTGTGTCGCGGTTGGAGACTAGAAATGCACTGAAGTCATGCTGATGTCATGTTGGCTCTTATACTAATAAAGGTTGGGATTTTCATAGTTTTTACTATGTGTTTTACATATACTGGTTTATTTAGTTTCCACAAAGCCTTATGGAGAAGTGTTAGGGTTAAATTTGTATTTTGCCAGCAAGGAAACTGATGCACAAATTAAACAACTTGCCCAAAGTTTCACAGTTAGAAAATGATAAAGCTGGGATTTGAAACTGTCAATTTGATTTTAATCCCTCTGTTTACCCTCTTTGCCAAACTGTTTGTAAAAGATCAAAGGGAAAACTATGAAAATGATTCATGTAATCAATGCTTACATGATAGCAAAATACAAGTTAAAAATAATAAAATGCCATTTATTCGTTCATTCAACAGAAGCTAATTCACTAAGTATATTGTATTTATCCATCCCTGATTATTTACAATTTTTAGTGACTACTGATCAGTAAAAATTGACTACTGATCAATCCTGGGCCTGATTATGGAGAGACTGTGTGCTCAGTAAGAATAGTGAGGCTGGGTGCAGTGGCTCACACCTCTACTTCCAATACTTTGGGAGGCTGAGTTGGGAGGATCATTTTAGTCTAGGCAACATGTGAGATCCCATCTCTAAAAAAAGAAAAAGAAATAGTGAAACATTAGCATCAGACGCCCTTCCATTGTTCTTCAGGTAATTAATTTAATAGAATATTGCTTTCAACAGATTATTCTGTGACATCAACCCATCCTCACCCTGGATCCCTGCCATTCCTGCAAACCATCCCAGAGAATATACAAACTATGAATTAGGCATGCCTTAACAATCCTCTAGAAGAGAAATTAAAATAATAGAAAACGACATATAACACATTAAATTGGTAAATGAAAACTAAAAATACTGCCACAGTATTATAAGGTCCCTTTTCTAACCCATGATTACAGATAATACTTTCTAGTGACTGAAATGCTCTGTTCCAATGTTGTTCGAAGATTATGGAAATAGCACAAACTGCGATGTGTTGTCTGGAGAGACATGCCGTGATGGAGCCAAGAGAATCTTTTATTCTCCTACAGTAGATTATATTTGTTTACAATCAGAAATTTGGCCTAGCAGAACCGTCTCTCTTTTCTCTGGGCAAGCAGTAGATACAGATTGCCACTTTCTAAATCATTGAGAAGTTCAATCCTTTAACAGCATTTGCCTGTGTTTACAGTGGCCAATTTTGTGGCAGTCTTCTTAGTGTGGCTGCATATTCTGTGATGTATCACAAAATGCTAACTTTCCCTTAAATTCTTCCATTTATTAATTCAATCATTAATTATTAAGAGCCTACTGTGTTTCCAGACTAATGTTAGGTGCTGATGGTCTCTGCCATTAAGGCACTGCAGCCTAGTGGGGATTTATTAACACCAATTGCATGTGTTGAATATGAGCGTTGCCTTCAGGAATTCCAAGTACAGTATACAGTAATCCTTGGCACTGTCACATCTCTTAACTTTAGAGATTATTTTAAAATCCTTCACTTCTATGACAAATCTCTGATGACATTTTAATTTCCTTTCCCAGTGCTTCTGTGCTCTATATCTCATGCTTTCCCCAACAGATCCACTTTCATCCTCGTCCACCAATGCTCTGTATTCCAAAATGCTGACAGGAATAAATCAACAGGCTTCCTTATCCTCTCTCTGGCTTCCAGCTGGGTTTAACCAATAGAAAGCATCTGGCAAGAGTCTGAAGAAAGGGAGGAGTAGGAATGGGTTATGTAAGCTCCTTACTCCTTGTCCAGCGTCAACTACCATTGCACTGTTTAATTTTTATGTTTAACCTTATTTTTTTTCCAAATCTTTGTAGAGTCCATTTATTAAATTCTCTTGAAATCATCTATTTTGAATGTGTTCTCAGGTTTTTTTTATATAGTTTTCTGAATGATACTGATGTGTTTTGTTTTTTTCTTTTTCATGAATTTTTTATGTGTAGAAAATTTCTTTCGATGTTTTATAATTATTTTTTGTTTTAACAATTCCATAAACTTTTAGTGCCCACTACATACTTGATGCTATGCTAAATGCTGAGGATCCAAGTATGAATCAGACATGGAATTTGCCATGAAGGAACTTCACCACATAGTAGATAGTGATAAATAAATGCTATGACTATATCATTTATCACCTGAACTAGGATACTTTTGAGCAAGAAAGAGATCACTGTTAATAATTATACTATGAATTCTGGTTACTATGGTAGATAAAAAATAAAAATAATAATAAAATAATTACACTGGGGTACCTGACTAAACTGTAGTTGTCTTGGGCAAACCAAATAAAAAGAGATCTTTGTGTTACATTATAATGAGTAATTCAATGAAATAAAAAAAATACTAAATTGTAAAAGAAAAAAGAAATACAAAGATAAATATAAAGAAATGCTTTCCCTCTAAGTGTTTAGAATCTAGTATAGATTGCAGAACCAAATGAATAATTTCAACCAATGTGATAAGTGTTTGCAGATAAATTAACATCCTAATAGGCTAGGAAATTAAAGGGAAAATTGTATTTATATTCCCCCAGGCATTGACTCTGCTTTCTCCCTGTAAAAAATGAGAAGGTTGCTATACTGATGTTATTCATATTTCATGATCAAGAATGTTATAAACATTTTGTAAACTGATGCAAATAGATTGCCAGAGTAAATACTTCTGGAATAGTGATATCAATTTCAAAGAATTAGAGACAATGGTGTGGGAATAGTTGAGGCTTTCAGATTTGTCAAAACTCTCCTTTACATGGTATCACCAGGTTACAGTCTAATTGGCCTAGCATGAGAACATCTTAGATGAGACTCTGCTTAGTAGCTAGAATGTATGCTCAATTCTTCAAATATAACAAATTATAGTTTTCTTAAAAAATAATATAATTTGTGAGACAAGCTGGTATCTCTTGTGAGCTAATTAGTCATCAGTCAATGGTAATTACATGGGCATGGTTCCTAAGTAGATAGCAGGGAAAGAGGTGCTGGGGATTCTGCTTTTAACAGAGTCCATACCACTCCATTTCCCTTAATGGTCATTATGAAACTTCTACAGAAACAAATGTGGTTAATAAGCAGTCATTTCCCCTTTCCCTAAAGAATTTTAATGAAGACCAGTGCTTTACTGATATGTTTAGAAGCTGTCATCTCAAACTATAATGTATTCATCAGTTTCACATGAAACTTAGGAAGTGAGCCAATGGAGATTTGACTATATTTCAAATAGATATTTTTTATTACCTGGGCAATGCTTAGGATTTAATGTCCAGTCACTAATTTATATGAAGAAATAGAATCTAGTCTCAGTGATAAAATGACAGTGGCAGACTATCAACTACATGATCCTGCTGGATCAGGAAACTAGACAGGGACTAGGAGTCTACGAAGGTTCAATTTCTCACACCAAAATATCTATACTTAAGCTCTGTGGAGGAAGTACCTTAGATTTAGAGTACTGATTTGATTTAACTTTTTTTTCTCTTTTTATTGTATGAAAAAAGAAATTCCCTCTCTGCTTTTTTTCTTTTTTTCTGTATTGTGTTCTGTTTTGTTTTGTTTTTCCAAAGCCCTTTAACAGTGATATGGTTAATTAAGAAAGCATGGTGACAGGTATAGGGCCTCTAATGGGTGAGTAGCCACAAAGAAGTCAATAGTGTATCTGCTCCAACAAGCAAAACTCTAAAAAAGGATGTCCTTGCCTTGGACTGACTGTAATTACTGTGCAGCCTTAGTGGCACAACAGCTGATAGGCGTGCATAATTACACAAAAGGAAAAAAAAGTAATTGGTTGCTTCCCGTAATCTATTATAATGTGTTTTCCATTGCTTTATACCATCTTAGCAAACTGGTCTTCTGAATATTTGAAGATCTCAGCTCAAATTAATCAAATTATTATGAATTTGAAATTAATAGTGCATGCTAGCCTAACTTAGAATTCTGACTTTTAAATTGATGTCTCACGCAAGCAATATAATCAGCCAAAATTTGTAGGGTGTCCATGTGTTGTACACATACATACAGATTTACAAGCACAAAAGCTTTAAAGAAGAACTAATGTGTGGTCATAAACTCATTGAGATATCCCCTTTTAAAATACAGAATGAAAAAATATTAAAGTGCCATATGCAACTGGATATATTTTCCAGACATTAATGACAGGATAATCTAAAGACCAGTTATAAAAAAAATAATATTATAGAAAAAGCCATAACTTAGTAAATCTTTGGAAAGAAAGAAAAATATACAAGATATTTTATTCAAATGAAATCCTGGTGTAATAAATTCAACTTTAATTATCTATAATAAAATTCTCAAATAAACATAAACAAAGGGGAAATTTTTAACCTGATAAAAAGAATATCAGAAAATCTACATCAAAGAACACACCAAATAGTGAAATACTGATGGCATTACCTTTAGAACCAGAAGGAAGACATTACCAACAACTATTCAAATTTGGACAAACTCAGAGATTTTAGCTAGTGAATCAAGATAAGACAAAAAGTGGAAGAAAATGTTTAAAAATTGGAGAGGGAAAAAATAGGTCTTGAAGATGATATGATTACATTTAAAAAAAACAGAGAGAGATTTTGGAGATGATTGAAAATAAAAAAGAGTTCACAAGACTGCTGGACCCAAAAATCAATACTCAAAATCAATTACATTTTCATTTACAAACCAAAGATAACATTTAAAATAGAAAAGGAGGAAGGAAGGAAGGAAGGAAAGAAAGAAGGAAGGAATTGTAAGGTGCCTAGAAATAAATGTAATGAAACATTTGCCAAGTATTTATAGAGAAAAGTATAAAATATTAGTGAAGACCTTAAAAAATCCTATATATATACATGGAGAGAGATACACATGTTTATATATCATAAGACTCAATATCTTAATAATGTAAGTTATCACCATATGAATCCACAAAGTCAATGCAATTCTAGTCAAAATCTCAATGGGATTCTTTACAGAACTTGATATACTGCTTTTAAATTTTATGTATTAGTTAGGAGCTAATTATAGGAAAGAAGCAAATATTGAAGAACAAGCTGGGTTCCTACCCTGTCACATTTGAGGACTTATTAAAAAGTAATAGTAGGCCGGGCGCTGTGGCTCACGCCTGTAATCCTAGCTCTTGGGAGGCCGAGGCGGGCGGATTGCTCAAGGTCAGGAGTTCAAAACCAGCCTGAGCAAGAGCGAGACCCCGTCTCTACTATAAATAGAAAGAAATTAATTGGCCAACTGATATATATATAAAAAAATTAGCCGGGCATGGTGGCGCATGCCTGTAGTCCCAGCTACCTGGGAGGCTGAGGCAGAAGGATCACTCGAGCCCAGGAGTTTGAGGTTGCTGTGAGCTAGGCTGACGCCACGGCACTCACTCTAGCCTGGGCAACAAAGTGAGACTCTGTCTCAAAAAAAAAAAAAAAAAAAAAAAAAAAAAAAGTAATAGTAATAGTAATGTGCAAAATTTGCCCAGTAGTACAATGGAATAAAATATAGAGTGAATAAACAAATGTATGCATATGTTAAAATGTGATATATTTATGAAATCACAAATCTGTAATCTTAGGAAATAAATAATCTTAGGAAATTTTAATGTGGTAGACATTACTAGTTCTTTTGTTCTTTGTGCAGAGAAATTGAAGATTTCATTTCCAAGTTGCCTTGACATTAATCAAGGCATGTGGATACTCATTCTCAATGGGTTATAAGTGGAAGTGATGTGAAGAATAAGTGTGTGCTTTCTGTGCTCTACCCTCCCCTGCAGCACTAGCATCTCTTCCCAGATGGTCCAGCTATGACATGTGAAAGCTAACATAGCCTAAGTCTTTGAGTGACTTGTGGATCAGGGCTCCCACTCCACAATGTTGGAGGATACCATGAGCAAGAAGTAAACTTGTCTTGTGTTGTCACTGAAAATTGGGGAACCATTTATTATAAAACTAGCCCATCCTGATGGATACAATTATTAATGTAAAAAACAAAATAGACAATATCTCAGATCATGTAAAAACTAGTTCTAAGTGGACTCAAGTCTTAAATAAAGACAAGCAAAACATCAAAAAATAAGAAGATAAACAATACTATATTCATGACCTCAGAACATAGAAGGATTTGTTAAACAATACACACAAATAAAGGAAAATTTATAAATTGGGAATTATCTATATTAAACATGGCTCTATAGCAAGTTATACCATAAATTAAGCATGCACACACACACACATTCTTCATTAATTAATTTATAAGAAATAACAATCCAGTAGAAATAATTGATCAAGGATATGAACAAAGTAGACAATGAAGATGAAAGGTAAATTAATTTAAAAAATGCTCACTAATAAGGAAGTGTAATTAAGCAAGTAATGAAATACTCTATCATATCCATCAGATTGGCAAAAATTAAGATGCCCAACATTTTGACACGTTGTTGAGGAATTAGAACAACAGAAAATACAATTATATGGTTGGATATTGATTGTAACCATTTTAGAGTGCAATTTTCAAATATTTAATAATTAGAATATGAACATGAACTTAAATTAAAAAATTACACTTCTAGATATACAACTTGGGAATTTTTCCATATTTACAAAAAATAATTATTACAGCATTATGTGTGATAAAGAAAGGTAGGAAACCCCTTAAAGTCACCCTCTACTCTTCCCTTTCTATCATAGCTAACTTCTTTCACTCCCCTGTGAATCCAGGCAGTTCTACCTTCAAAACCTGACATTTTATTTCCATCTCCACTCCCACCAGTCTCATGCAAGTGCCCATTAAGCTTCACCTAAATGTTTGCAATAATCTTCACTCTGGCCCCTCTGCAGGATCTCCTCTTAGCAGCCAGTGACTTCCTTTTAAAAACATATGTCAGATAATGTTGTTCTTGCATTCAAACCCTCCAGAGACTTGCCACTCATGAAGAGTAAATTCTGTAGTCCTAACCATACAAAATAATTGAACTCCCATCTCCAATATCTCACTAGCCTCAGCTTTTTCTGCCGCTGGGCTCTAGGCAGACACACAACACTTTTCCTCATCCATATATATCTATAGGTCTTATTAACAATAGACACCATCCTTCTCAGGGATGCCTTTTCATAATGATCCCTTATAAAATGGCCAGCATGTTACATCTTCTTAAGGTGCTTTATTTTTCTTCACAGCACTAATCACTATCTGACATATTACAAATTTGTTGCTTTCTTTTCTGTATTATCCCATTATATTGCAGGCCTTATGTGTGCAGGGACACTGTATGTTTTATTGGCTACTATATCCCTAAGCCCCAAGGAGAACAGTAGGTTCCAGAATAACATCTTGTCATTCAAAGTTGTTGTAAAACAATTGATTCCCAACAGGAGTTACCATCTGTATGCAATTTGCCCATTCTCTCAATGTTTGTGCGTGTTTTGTCCAGGTACTTTGGTTTCCTACTACATCCCAAAGAAGTGCATGTTAGGTTCCTTGGTATGTGTAAATTGTCCCAGTCTGAGTGAGTTTGTGTGTGTGTGTGTGTGTGTGTGTGTGTGTGTATGTGTGTGAGGGTGCCCTGCGATGGAATGCAGCCCGTCTGGGGTTCTTCCCCCCTTGCCTACCAAGCAAGCTTCTGGGATAGGTTAGGGGAAACTGAGACCTTAACATAATTATCTTACTTGTTTTTATTAATTTTTCTTGAGTGTATTTATAGCTCACATGTATTTCAATGTTTAATATCAGAAGTGTCTTGGTCTTTATTTAGAAGTTTGGTGAAGTTTTTGTGACCAGAAATATGCCTTAGGAACTTAACCCTTGTTTATATCAATTAGCCTATTGTAAAATGAGTTTTGTTTTATATTGCTTCACTTACTGCCACAGTTTCCAAGAACCTATAAATGACATTACATGAGGACTTGCTATACTTAGGACATCATCAATGCTTGATCAATATGTGTTTAATGAATGGATAAAAGGGTACACCAGTGCATACAAACATATGCACAGAGTCTTGAAGAATAAAAGATATCTAGAAAGGATCTCCAACAGGACGCTTTATTGACTTGTTCTTTATAATTTAGAATCTAAGTTGGAAGGAACCTCATGGATCCAGCATTGACCCAGGATTAACCCAAGGTAGTTAACCTATTTGGTTCCATAGGCCAGGTCACAAGGCAGGGATTTCAAAGAGAAAGAAAACAAGAGGTCTAAACCAAAAAAGTTATATACTAGTGTTTACAAACAAAAGATATACTGGATCTAGGACTTGAAGTTAGGAGTTTTAATATGATGCAAATGAATATACCGGCCAACATGTTGCCAGATAATGGGGAGGTTTGATTCACAGGCAAAAAGCAGGCATTTGCTGATTAAAGCTCGTGCTCTGGAGCTGGAGTTGGAGATGCATGAAGCAGTTTCAAGATTAAGGTTGGAGCTCTCTTACCACAAAAAAGCGATATGTGCATGGGAGCTCTCTGCTCCTGATTTAAGGTTTTAATAGTTGTACGTACATTCTGCAGATAAGAAATAGAAATCACTTACCCAGTTTGTGCACTCTCACTTCAAATCTTTCTTTTGATTCAATATTGTGTCATTCTGTCAGGTGTGGTTTTTGAGAGATGTTATCCTGGTTCTTTGGCTCCTTGCTTGGAAGAATTGCAAGCAGGGCAGGTGCGACAGAGTGATGACAGTGATGACAGTGATGACACGAAGCACTTTCACACAAACAGCTTTTATTGCAAAGCAAATGTAAGTTCCAGAGAGAGGAACAGGTCTGTTCCTGTGAGTGGAGACAACCTGAGTTTAAATATAAAGTATAGAAAGTATAGTACACTCTTAAGGTCGGTAGAAAGCAAACCGTTCTAATAAGGAACAGCATCATCCCAGGCTTAGGGTCTGTCCTTCATGCTAATCCCTAATAATATGTTAAGCTGGCAGTGGAATATTCATGTCTGTTTGGGGAAGTGGGTGGAGATTCTTGGAATCATGTGCTCTCCCATTTTCTGTCCTTATAGGTCTGGCTCTGGAACTGTCATGGTGCTGGAAGTGTGATTTTTACTATGTTAATGAGGGAAAGGTTACCTTTGGTCATAACCTCCTAGCTTCTGCATATGTTCCCAATTGGGAAAAGTCCCTAGCCTCAAGCTCTTGCTGTTGCGATTTCTTTCCTCTGTTTTTACTGATCACGACACTCGGCCCTTGACCACATCCACCTATCACGTGCCCTGCCACCTGCATATCTAACTACCTGCCCTGCCACCTGCATACTCCTCATCGCTACCTAACAATTCCAATTGTTTATTATCATTTTTACCATTTTTAGTAACTAATGCAGTCATTTTCAACTGATTGTGCACCAGAATCACCTATGCAGTTTTCTGAAAATAAAGACAGTAAGGCCAGTCATGTGGAGAATCTGACTTAGGTTTGAGGTACACAACAAGTGGATGTTTGGTTGCTGTGTTTGTGTTTTAGTTCCAGGGTCAATCCAATGGTCAATCAAGTTGGAGAACTGCTGACCTAATTTATGCAAAACACAAGACCACTCAATGTTTTCTGCTTTGAAATCACACTAAGAATATATGATTATCTCTGGATGCTGGGATTATAGTTGGCTGGTTTTTTTTCTTAATGTCTACCTGAATTTTCTAAATGTTACCTGAGGAACATATGGAATTTTTATAACAAAGTAAAATAAATGTTATTTTTTTTAAAAAATTAGTTTATTTATTTATTTATTTTGTCTTACTCTGCTTAGTCTGTATCCAAATCAACAAATTATTACCCAATATCCGTGAGTAATTGCACATGGGCATTATTGTATAAGATGGCTATTGGCATTTCTGACCTCCATTTTAAGATTTCCCTTTGTTTTGTGCTTTTTTTTTAAGTGAAAATTTAGTTATAGGAGCTCTTGTAAGGTTTTAAAAGTTTAGTCAAAGATAACTCTCTTTAAAATGGAGGTTGTCATAGTATCTTCCTTAAACACTGGTCTTTCCTAATGCAAACAACTGCTAGAGTTAACCCCTAAGGCAGTTATTAGCTACAAAAGTTCATTGCTAAAATGACAATGTCTCTCCTGGCTGGGCTAAGGACAGCCCTTACTAGCACCTGTATACAATCATGAAATAGTGAGTCACTTTTTCTCTGCTCAGGTGAGATGTCTACAACATCATCATGATGCCTGCTTAGTATTCTGACTTTAGTTTTCTGCCTGGAAATGGAAATTCCTTTGGAGCTGGAGCCAGGCAAAGAATTTGCAGGTGGCCCACACTACCATAGCAAGTAGAGCTCAAAATCACATGTAGTGTCTCTGCTGCAGCATTAATATCTAACTCAGATCGGCAGCTTGGTGGACATCCAAGGAGAGCTGAGAAATGAAAACTTCCAAAAGGGACTGAATGCAAATCTTGCCACACTCACATGTAAGCATCAGCGCTGTGCAGCCCAGCAGTGGTATAATTACGCTACATTTGGGGGACCCGGTGTTCCAGGGCTCCCTTGGACCCCTGTGTCCACGCATATGAGTTGATCTTGGTGAAGCAATTTGCCATCCCAAATTGGCATCTTCGATTTTCTATTCATCTCGAGTGGATTCATTTGGCTGGATGTGCTTGGCTCATTCTAGAAACAGTCACTATAGGGGAAATTATTTGTGTTTGGGAATGAAGAGATACAGAGGAGCAGGTGCAGAAAGTGAACAACACGCTGGGAACACAAACACTCCTACCTAGATCTATTCATTACACACAGTGCAACTGCAGTGAAGGCGATGCTGAGGAGAGAGGGTGCACACTTCTTCAGCTCATAAAACTTTGATACTAAGGAGGCCAAACACAGGAAGCAAAGGAATGGTAATAAAAGGAGTTACTATAAGGTATCATATTGGCTCTAATTAGAATATTAATCTCAGCTAGAGACAAAACTGTGCAAAATCCTGGATGACTATTCTAAAATGTCTTATCTGCCTATCACATATACATATATACACAATATCAAAAATATATATGTTTGTATGTGTATATATATATAAAATCTATCCTTAATTATATTTTAACTTACTTAAAAAGTCAAACCTTATATATTTTATGTGCACCCTATATTATCTATCATAGTTGTTTACATGTACTAGCATTCAGTATGTTAGAGAAGGAAATTAACATTTATTCAGTACCTTGTGAATGCCCCCTTTTCATAAATTATTATGTTTAAGGTACTTCTCACAGAAATGTTTTTACAGATTTTGTATTTGGTGTTTTTCAGATAAGGACACATGCTCAGAGCGTTTTAGTGGCCTGCCCACGGTCTCAGAGCTCGTCACGGGCAAGGCTGGCATTCAGCTGTGCCACCTGGTATGACAAATACGTATCCTCTTTTCTACTTTTAAGGGTTCATGTGATTACAGTGGACCTGCTTATATAGTCCAGTATAAGATTTCTATCTTAAATTCAGCCAATTAGTAGCCTTAATTACCTCAAGAGTTATTTTTGCTCTGCAAGGCAATGTATTCATGATAGTGGTGTTTTTACCTTAATCACATTCACAAGGATTCAGGTGTGTTATCTTCTTGGAGGCCAACGTTCTACCCACCACACCACTGCTGAGAGATTTAAGACCCCAACCACCACAACATTCTTAAATTGTGACTGCTACATCTGTCCATTTATCATCTAAATTGGGAAAGAAAGTACCAAGAAGCACTCTGGTAATCCCCTGTGTGCCAAACATGTTTTTCCCTGTCCTTGTTGTATCATAGCACATAATACGAACAGGGTCAGTAACCACTGCCAGGATGGTGACATTTCCTTGTTTGCTGGTCTCCTAACACGAATAGTCTAACATAATTGGGAGCAAAAAGTTTAATGAGACACTTGCCACATTCCCTTTTACAAGTATTCTCACTCAGGCACCAAGAATCTCTAGGCAGGCACAGCTCAGAGTTTGCACATTTGGGAAGCACACATTCCCCAGAGAGTCACTAGAAGCAGTGCTAAACAAGGCCACTCCCACTCTCAGCCTTAATTCCACACTAGTGTATCCTACCTGTTGAAGTACCTCATCATATAATAGTCTTCAGGGTGTATGTTGACTTAAAGAGAAAGACAGCATTGAATGGAGTCATTTGCAAACAGGCCCCTCGGCTAAAACTTTATAAGGTCATTCCATTAATATATATTAGGTGAGCAGTTTTTGGAAACTGTAATATTTAATAATGTACACTATTTTACTTCCCTTTCTTTTTAAATTTTAATAGATTTATTGGGTACAAGTTGAAGTCTGTTGCAAGTATATATTATATAGTGGTGGAGTCTGAGCTTTTAGTGTATCTGTCACCCGAGTAGTGTACATGGTACCCTGTAGGTAATTTCTCATCCCTCGCTCCCTCCCAACCTACACCCTTTGTGAGTCTCCAGCTTCCCTTTCGTTTAAAATGGGTTTATTACTCTGATTCAATATGAAGTCATGTTATGGCAGGTCAAAAACACTGTAAACAATCTGATAATGACACTGGCTGAGAGTCTGACTACAAAAGGAAAACTCATACTCAGAATACTTGTCTACTCTGGTCAAGATGAATGGCTTCCCTTTCCAGGGTAGGAAGTGCCCAGGGTAAGTATTAATGTAATAACTTGCCTCCAAGTAACTGGTTGGTCTACTCGAGGGATGGCAGCATACTGGAACTCAGTGTGGACCTTTTTTACTGTCAGTTTGGACATTCAGCAGCTATAGAAGGATTAGCCTTGGTGATGGAAACCCATGTTCTTGGGGCCATGCATGGTCTCAATTTGCCCAACCCTTTCAAACATGTGAGACATTGCATCAACTCCCTTACATAGCTATTCCATTCCAGTTCAACATGAGAAAAATTTTATCAGTTGTACTACTATAGCAAGCCAAGCATTGTCAGTATTGCATACACTGTCATTGATGTTATCCTAATTGCTAGCTTGGGGGAGTACATAATCCAGTTTCAAAATCCCATTTTAGAGTTTGCTTTCTTGAACTACTAACACCCACAGTTTTAGTGTGAGTTACCTAGGAAACAGAATCTTAGATGACATTTGCAGATAAAAAGTTCTTAGGGAAGTATTTTCAAGAACACCTCTGGGAAGTAATGAAACAGATTGGGTGGGGAAAGAGATTGAGGTGTGATACAGTTGCAATAAAGTTCTCAAGGAGAGCTCTGAAACTCTGATTACCCTTTAGAGTTTTCTCAGTCGGTTCAAGGGGGTCACACTTTGTTTACCTAATAAACCTCTCATTGAACATTGAATTCTGACTACTTCTAGGGAGGAGATTCATCTTTGGTGAGACTACTCCTGTTTACTGAGGGCAATTCCCAAAGAGGTATCCAACTATGAGCTAGCAGCAGCCAACTCTCCCCATTGCTGGGGAATAATTAGTCTAGAATGAGAATATGGGCAGCAAACCACAATATCTATTATACTTGTAAATAGTATGAAAGGAGAATAATTTTGGGGGATTTGGGAAATTTGGAGGTGTTTGTGTTTGCTTTATGGAATTAATTTCACTGTTTGCCCTATCATCATCTTGGTTACATGTAGATTCATCTATAATAGGAGTCAAACTTTTTTTGAAAAGGCCTAGCTAGGAAATATTTTAGGCTTTGTGGGCTACACACAATTTCTGTTGCATATTCTCTTCCTTCCTTCCTTCCTTCCTTCCTTCCTTCCTTCCTTCCTTCCTTCCTTCCTTCCTTCCTTCCTTCCTTCCTTTTTTCCTTCCTGCCTTCCTGCCTTCCTTCCTCTTCCTTCTTCATTACAACACTTAGAAATATATTAAAAACAATCTTAGCTTGGAGACCACAAGAAACTCATATCCCTGGGCAGATTCAGCCCCTAGGCCACAGTTTGCCAATCCTGATTTACACAGACATTACAAACTAGCCAGTAATAATTTCCCATCTTCTTTCACTGCCTTGAGTAGCATCCTCCTATAATGATAAGTAAATATCAACTAATGTTAATCATGGATTTTTATGGGCCAAAACAATTTTTTTTCCATCTGTTTTTTTTAAATTCAGGATATTATGGGGGTACAAATGTTTTGGTTACATGTAATGTGTTTGCCTTGCCCAAGCCAGGGCTACAAGTGTGTCCTTTCCCCACACATTGCACTCTGCTTCCATTGAAGTGAGGTATCACAAAGATGGAAAAACAAGCACCAAAACAAATTTTTAAATTCACTAATCCATTTAATTTGCAAAATAATTCTGTAAACTAAATGCTATTATTGTCCCACTTATACATGAGAAAACTGAGGCACAGAAAAGGGGAAAGTAACTTGCTTAAGACTGTATAACTAGAAAGTAACACAGCCAGGATTTTGATCTAGGCAGATAGACCCCAAAGGCTACATACAGTCACGATTATTATGTATGTCCTATATCTTTCCATTTGTTAGGGAATGAAGACCAAGCTCCTCAGCATGATGTATGAGACATTTTATAATCTAGAATCACTGGCTTTCAGGAAAGTTGTTCATTCTTCAAGATACTGCTCAATTATCATCTTTTCTCTAATGTCAGGCTTGTTCTTTCCTCTTTCTTCACTCATATTCTAACCCCTTCATATTCTTACCCCTGGCATCGTTGATTCTTATTTATATATTTAAGATTCAGCACATGTCATATTTTCTGGTAGATCTTCCTGACATTTCCACCCTGACTAAAAATACTTCCCTCTGCTCTTCCTTACACTTTGTATATTTCTTTCTTAGCACATGTAATATTATTTTGTAAGTATTAATGCCCACATCTGCCTCCCTTTCTATTCTAGTTTTTTCTGACTGCAGGTAGCATCCATTAATATGTTGTGAAAATAATTTAGTAGGTTGTAAAAAGCATTTTTTTAACAAAAGGCAATAAAATTATCACACAGCATGGGTAAATATATTACCATAAACCTTTTGCTTTGGTTCTGCATGTGTGTGTATTTTAAGCCTGGAGTTAGTTAGAACCACATGGTTTTTAAATATATATCAACCCTAACCTACAAAGATTGGAAAACATAATCATTACATCTAATGTGATTATTTCTAATCATTTTTTAAAGTTCCAGTTGTTTGTTTTCAATTATAACTCCCATTATTTTTTTTTGCAAAAAATACTGACATGCATTATATTCTGGTGAGTATTTTAAGCAATTAAAAATTAGGTAATTTCTCTGAGTATTTTAAAGTCCTTAAAAATACTATGCAGTATTGGTGAAAACTGGCAATACTAGATCATGCATAATGATTTATCCTTTTAACCAAAATATAACCAGCTGTTCTGTACTCCTTTGAACACAGAAAGAAGTTAACTTAACCCACTACATAAGAGATGGAAGTCAGTATAAAATATTATTATTTATGGAAAGCAGGTGTTCCCTTCCTAGAAAGCCTTAAGAAAAGGGTATCAAGCTTCCTAATAATTTATGTTATCGCCCCCAATCTTTATGAGAACTGGATCACAAAGGACTCTCAAATAATCACACTAATGTTCGGTATAACTAATTTCCCTAACAATCTGGAAGGATTTTACTAAGTTTTCAAGAGACATCTGTGGGCAATAATGCAGTTACTCAATTTAGCTAATCTCTTTACATTTCTTGAGAATACCCTATTCACTGATGGTGTTTTTAATTGGACTTAAGGTTTATTATTTACCTGGCATGGCCTTTGTGAGAAAAGAAGAAAAGCACCCAAATTGAAAACCTAGCAACTCTCTACTTTCTGTCTAGACACAATGTCAAACTTTACCTGAAATGTTGAGTTTAATGGCTTTTTGTTTTGCAGTTTTAAAGGGATAATTTCAATTTCTGACATTCTTGTTAAAAAGGAAGAAAGAAAAACACACAGTTTTGAGCTATATAATTATAAAATAGTGCTTTTACCTAAGTCAGCACTGGGAAAGTGTCAGTCATTAATATCTGCTATTTTGTAGTATTTGTTAGAATTACCTAATTCGAGGTAGCTATCATGGCTGTAGCCCTGTTTTGAACATAATTTAAAAATTCTTGTTCACTTTATACAATAATACTCAGTTTTGTCTAATAAGAGTAAGTACATTTATAAAGTAGAGATCTGGAAAATAATAATACCTACTTTGGATTAACCAGTATGACAGAAAGAAATTGGACATATCAATAATATAACAGTAGTGGAGTTTTTAATGAGAACATAACTTATTAATGACTTTTTAGAAGCAGTTTAATGCAAACATATTATTGATGAGAGATTTTATGCAATTAAGGTCAAATAACCAATGACAATAATAATAAAGACACCAAATAAGTAGCCAAAACAAAACAGAGAATTCTCCATTTTTCATGTTAATTAATTAATTAATTAATTTGCTCTCTTATATATCTTACTATGAAAAGAGATTATATCATCTTTCCATCCACCCAAGAGGAAAATATATGAGTAGATTATAGATTTTTATTTTTACTGATTTATGTTTGGTTTTAAATTTTCACAGGGGCTTAAAGCATTTTGTTGCTATTGTTGTTGTTTACTTGTTCTTAGTAGCCTATTAAATATAGAATAGGGGTGTTATGAAGCTACAAAAAGGTAGTAGACTTATTCTAAGAAACTTGACATTTCATAGAGGATCATCTAGTGCAACATTTTTACCTGACCCCAAAACACATGAGATAGATACATAACTTGCCTTCAGAGAGGAAGGTACATAGGGACATACTTCATTTCTAGCCCATTAATTTTAACCTCCAACCTTTTCTTCTCTTTTAGTCAAGTGAGCATATCTGAATGCAACAAATGCAAGTGAAATTATTAAAGTGTTAACCTTTAATTCACTGTGTTTAAAAAATGCATATTTATCAAATTTAACTATTTTAAATCTCATTTGTAATAAATTACTTGAGATAACTCACAGTTAATCTCAACACATCAGTGTTACTAATCATATGCAACACAATTTAACAAAGTTCCTGGTGTAGTTGTAAAAAGGAAAAGAACTATAATACATTAATACATCTCCATTGCTCACAGCAGAACTGACATTTTGCCTTCTGAATCCAGTTTAAGTAATTTTATGCAAGGATGGCTGAAGACTGAAACTTCCTTAAGCTATTCTGTTCATAACTCTTGACATTGAAGGCTGATCAAGTGATTAATTCAGGCTGCTGTACAAACTGAATAACTGCTCACTGTGCCAGGGTTAGGATGAGGCACAATACCCTGTGTCAGAGCATAGATCTTGTGCAGGAAAGGCAGAGCATCAGCACTTTGATGTTGCCATTAAGAGACTCAGATTTATTCTTAAATGCTCCTTGGATAGAAAGACTAATGGTGAATTTATAAAGGAGCCTGCAAGCATTCTTGAAGTGAGTGATTTCTCTGCATATCAAACCATAGTTTCGTATAAGTCTCAAAACTAGCCAAGATAAAATGTCAAAAATATGAACATGAGTAATTTATATGTGCAGGTGATGTCATTAGCCTGTAAAGATGTCATTCTATTTAAGATGACCTTCCAACCAGATGATTTTCTTGACCTAGAATTTTTTCACTTTTTCACTTTAATAGTCCCATTTTCTTCCTACCTGTCTAAATGCTGATTTGGTTTTCATTCATATGTGCCAGAAAATAAATCTGAAAACAATATTTGCTACTTTTTAACCATCATCAGTAAGGTTATAAGAAACTTCCACTTCTGACAGTAAAAAGCTTCTATTAACTCCTAGAATGAAACTGTAGTGCCACACAAGGCTGCTAAATATCTGAAGAAAACCTTGAAAGCAGCCAAGACTCTTGCAAAGGAACTAGCTCTGGAATTTCGGTTGCAGAACTGAGCTAAGGCTAGTTCTTCTACTTCAGACACTGGAAGAAGAGGAGCAGGTTCTTAGAGGGCGCTGAGGACCCAGCCAAATAGACTAAAATCAGCCTGCTGCAATGATATTGACACAAGAAATTTAAGGGCCAGAAGCCAAACAGGAAGTAAAGACTGAAGAGAAATAGGGTTGGGGGCTGAGCAAGGAAAGTTGTAGGCAATTGTTTTTAATTGCCTACATTTTATTAATGAAAATAAAAGGAACTGAGCATAGGAAATAAATGAAGCTGGCTTAAAGGTATGAGGAGGTCAGGCAAAAATCCTAAAGATATTATTAATATAAATATGTTTCTTAGGATACACACTGACCTTGTATATAAAATAATATATGTGATTCAAGGGCTGTAAAAACACTTATCTTCCTAAAACCACCTCTCTATTTTTTATCAGAAATATTACTAATACTTCTATGTGTCATCATGATATTATAGATGCTCTGCTCTTCCTGTAGTTCCTGACGTGGGCAGTATAATATAACTATAGGATCTCATACCCTAGACCATAGCTGATTGGTCCAGTACTGCACATTTTCTCTAAAACCAGTCAACCCATTGTCTAATCAGCAATCAATAAAACTATCTTTCTCAAAAAAATTAGATATATCCTAACTGTACTCAGTGATTAAAAGGTGCATGAATTGAAAGGCTACGTAGACTCTAAGATCTCCATGCATTTGGATAACTAAGTAGAAGAAGTCAATCTCCATATACGAAGAATGGAACAAAAGTAAGAAGGGGAGGTCCTAAAACAAATGAAAGAGACATAGGAAGTCTGTCTGTCTTGGTAACCAATAGCTTATAAGATCTCAGCTATAATTTGTATGAAACTTAACTATATATACTTTGTTTAGTGTTGTCTCCATATCCTTCCATCCGATCCATTTCTCTTTATTTGAGCCAGTCAGAGAGAACTTAAATCTCTTGCACCAAAAAGGCTCTGACCTGGAGGGTTGGGGGGCAAGGGAAACACATGTAACCGAAACATTTGTACCCCAATAATATGCTGAAAAAAAGGGCTATGATTAGAGAGCATAATTAATAGAATAATTCTTTCAAATTATGTCTACTATTAATATTTTTAGATGGCCCTGAGTGGTCAAAGGAGCCATCTGAAAAGAAAGATAACGTTGGGAAAGGAGCAGAAAAAGGAGATGATAGGAGATAATATCTGCCAATTATCAATACTTTCATGAGAGGTCAGACTTTATACTCTGAAATGTTTTTGCTTAAGCATATGCACATATGCATTAAAACAGTGTAAAATAGCATAGATTTTTCATGTTACTTAAAATTACTGTAGTTTTTGATGGGCTTAGAGTTAACTTGACTCACAGTTTATATATACATATATATATTCCTTTTTCCTTATATTTCTTGTTCGCAAATTTACAGACTATTCTCTATTCTATTTCTTTATGCCACAAGATGAATTCTAGTGAAGTTATAAGAAAAGTTGAGCAGGCAAAGTAAAAAAGGATTAATTTCATTCTTTTCATGATGAAAAAGAGAAAATTGGATAATCTTACTTCTGAACTTCGAGAAGGAAGGTACAAAAGTAAAATGTACTGCTTAAAGGAAAACATTTTTTTATTAATGCTCACTGACTGCAACATGGAAAATTACCAATAAGAAAGAATAGCCAGAAATTCTAGTTTATCAGACAAGCATTTCCAAGTTCAACATAAAGGCCCAAAGATAAGTCGTCTAGTATATGCCATAATTGGTATTTCAAAGCTATGCAAAATTTTCTTTCTTTTAATAAGTGAACAGTAAAATATGGAGGTTTTTTGAAGTTGCCTTATTCTGTGATATTTCCTTATTTAATTATGTGTGTGTAAAGCTTGTTTTGTTTCAGGGTACAAAAAGCATTTCTTGGATAGTTTTTAAAATTCTTACATGGTTATGAAAATGTTTCCAAATATAACAGGCAAAATCAAGATTTATATATGGGTTTATTATATTTAAGTAATTTGGGGACCATGAGAAATTTCACTGAGCTTCACATTACTTTCTATGTTTCTAATTATCAAAAAGTATATATGCTTATTAAAGAAACTTTAATTATATAGAAATGCTTAAGGGAAAAATAAATACCACTTATTATCCTGACATTCAAGATACCTACTGTTAATATTTTGCTATATTTATTTACTCACTTTCTTACTTGTTTTTGATGTGTAGAGTATTCATTGACTGAATGACTGACTGTTTCCAAAGTCAAAGATATGATAAACATTTTGTGTCTTTTCCTGTAGATTGACAAATTGCCTTCCTGAAAAATGTGTACAAATTTATAATCCTGCCAGCAGGCTTAAGAGCATTTGTTTCATTGCAACTTTGCCAACAGTGCATATCATTCTTTATCATTCTTATTTGTATTTTTATCATCTTGTTATACATTTGAAAGATGACATTAGTGATATCAATATTAGCCTTGAATTCATAGCCAATTTGCCTTTCTTTGGTTAAAGTATTTTTGTGTTCATTGAGCTTTTTCTATTGAAGAAAAAACTTTTTATTATTAAATTATAAGACCCCTTGTAAATGTTGAATAACAACCACTTACCATTTATGGAAAATATTTATTCTATTTTGGAACTTTTATTTTACATATTAAAAATTTTTAGATAGAAAAATATTTTTATATTTACATTTGCAACTTCTATTGCTTTTATTCCTAGACTCTCCTTCTCTCATAGAAAACTACTCACCTATAATTTCTTCATGTGTCTGTTCATTTGTATATTTTCCCCTAATTAACTCTTTACTATATCAGCAATTTATTTGAATGTTCATTACTGGCCCATTAAATTTATTTAAAACAAAATTCCTTTATGTACTGACTTAAATAAATCAGTGATAAAATTACTGATGACACTATCTGAACTAAGTCCCCACAGTCTACTGTTGGCCTCTATCAGGTAAGTCTATCGCAAATGTTTATAATATCTCCTTCTGAGTAACTATCACAAATGTGAATTATTTTATTAAGCTCTATCTTAATTGGCATTTTGTTGTCATGTTCCCATAGAGTATAAAATTTATTATAAAAGACAATATCAATCTCATCAAAAAACCTATATCAATCATCTTACAGAGTGTCTAGCAGATAGGAGGGACTTAGTATTTATGTATTGAATTAATCTTTAATAAGAAATCATTAACATGTACAGTAAATTATAATCAACTGTGTTCCCCAAATGGAAAGCAACAGTAATAAATTTTTGGTAGGTCCAACCTTTCTAGCCAATAAAAATGACTTATTGGAAAGATATGTAAAGATATAAAAATTTATAATTTAGTGAGTGAACAAGTAAGTTATGAAAATACATATATAGAAATATAATACATCTCATTTTGATTAGATAACAATATATCTCAGAGAGTTATGTGTTGAAATGATGTTATTTATGTCAAGAAGATGGAATAATAAATTATTTTATTTATATTTTTCTCGATGATCTCTACTTTCTGAATGCTCACAGGAAATACATATCCCTTTAATAAATTGTTGTTTTAAAGAAAAATGTAATTTAAATTTTGATCAAGCAGGAATATTTCTGCCAAGTCCCTGGTTTACCTGATACTATTCCAAGCACCAATGAAAACTGAAAAAAGCTATTTGCCTGAAAAATAAATGTTAAAGATACTTAAAAAAAAGTTTTCAAGTTTTGTTGTTTTTTTGTTTGCTTTCTGAAGCAATCTAACCATCTATTAGATAATAAATGACTATATGAGAAAAGGATTATTTAAGTAATCACTGTAAAAGTCTCCAGCTCTGGGAACAAATAGGTTTTTATTTTTACTCATTCATTTCTCCCAATGACAGTTTTTTTGTGATAATACAAATTAAAACAAGCAATAAAGAAGATAATCTGTTCTTTCTCATGTATGTATCTACCCACCTATTTTTTTCTTCACATTCTTTTTTTAAAATTTATTTTAGAATATTATGAAGGCACAAACATTTTTGGTTAGATTTTATGTCTTTGCCTCCCCCAAGCAAGAATTAGAGGCATGCCCTTCCCCTCTACAATGCTCACCGTGTCCATTAATTGAGTTTCTTTTTCTTCACATTCTTAAGGAGTTTGGATGCCCTTGACTTTATATAGCTTATCTTTTAAATCTCTATTTTTCTGTCTACTCCTTTACAATGTGTTTAAGTATATAGGAGGTAAAACAGAAGTTATCAAATTCCAAGAATAGAATCATAGAATATTACAGGTAGAAGGAATCTTAAAGAAATCCTGTTAGCCAATATCTCATTTTGTATATGAGAACACTGAGAACCAGAGAGTGGAATCTAGTAAGAGTCTACCATACTACTTCCTTCATAGATTTGTTACAATCACTAGCTCCTACTGGCAGAAAAAATTATTCTTTATAAATTCTATGGACATCATTAAAGTAGTTCAATTATTAAGACTTTTTTCAAGATGAGTTTGGCAATATCATGGTGTCCTTGTGACACAGAAAGAAGATACCACCACCATTCTGCAGTTGGAAGATAAACCACTCCAGGGATGCAATGGACTCTGGCATTAATAGATCTAATCACAGCACTTCTGAAGACTGGGTAGCCCTTTAGAACTAACATGATGCCGTCCAAGTGAATCACTCATTCATTCATTCATGTTCATTGAGTACCTTCCCTGAATGAGGTGCCATGAGGCCCTAAGGCAATGCCAGAAGGTGAACCAGGCAGACAGGTCTCTGCTGGAATGGAGTTTACATTCTGATTTGGGGGATACAGCAGCAGCACAATCCAAGAAACCAATCACAACTAATTATTAAAAGTTGATTTATTTTTTGATTGTGGTTTAAGAAATGCCATCTGTGCATACTTTTCAAACTGAAAGCTCAGAAAGTCAAGTTTATTGTCATGCTCATTCTGTTTTCTACCAAAGAAATACTTTTGTTGAAATTTACCAAGTAATTTGCAATAGCCCCTGTCACTGAAATAGCTTTTCTATCTCCAATTTAGACATAGAGCCAGGGAATTATCATAAAAATGGAATTGTTTGATGAAAACTAAGCATGTTTTCTCTTTGAAAGGAATTTCACAAGAACAAAAAATTATTCTAAGGGCTAATGTGAATATTAACATTTAGATTATGACTAGTTCTCAGCCTCTTTCCTTTGTTACTTAGGATAAAAGTTTGTTCCAGTCCCCCATAAAGAAAGAAAGAAAGAAAGAAAGAAAGAAAGAAAGAAAGAAAGAAAGAAAGAAAGAAAGAAAGAAAGAAAGAAAGAAAGAAAGAAGGAAGGAAGGAAGGAAGGAAGGAAGGAAGGAAGGAAGGAAGGAAGGAAGGAAGGAAGGAAGGAAGGAAGGAAGGAAGGAAGGAAGGGAAAGAAGATAACCAATTTTATTATAAGACTCAAGAAAATGACTTTAGCTTCCTCAAGGATACTTAGTCATTATGTTCTAGAAAATAGAATAAACGAAAATTTCCAAAAATATATTTACAAATTCCTCAATAATTCTGTTTGATGTCCATTTCCATTTTTTGACCATATTACAAAGTCTTGATTTGATCCACACTAAGATAAATTTTAAATAACATTAATAAAATAATTTTACAAGAGGACATATAATTGTATTAAATCCTCATTCAAATAAATTGACAGAGCCGCAGCCAAAACAGAATCCTATGTGCAACTGGATCTTTTGTATTTAGCAGCTGATACGGCAGCATCTTGCAGTTAGTGAAATTGCTGGTTTCATCCTGAGGCTTATACAATAATAAAGCTGTTTATACTGATTAACACACTAATGAATGGCATCTCCATTTCTAAGCATCTGTTTGATACCTGAAATATTTGCCTTACCTCATAATCTCTAAACTCTATCAACAGGCACCACCTCATTTAGCTATGTTTCCTGCTACTCTTATTAATTAGAGGAACTACAACCCACTTTTAGGGGAATAACTAGCAAGCAGTAGGCCTCTTCACTCAAAATGTACTGTGGTAATAAAGCCCTTAGGAATAATGCAATTAGAAAAAGCATAACTTGCTTGTAAACTGGTAAACAATGAAATTTCAATGAAAGATTAAAGCGTGCATGTCTGTACCTATGATTCAGCTAGTAAGACACAGGAGTAAAATGGGATACATGGTTTGTTTATTTATTAATTTATGTTAAAACAAAACAAATAAAACAACAACAACAAAATTCTAAGTATAAGTCCAGAAAAGCAAGGAGATAAGGCAACAGTGTCCTATATAATAATTGGAAAATTCCACTGAGATTTGGATTATGCCTTCGTATCTAGCCTTTGTCAAAAATATCAGAGGCTCCTTCACTAATGGGCAGGCTATTAAATACTCCAATCCGTGGTCTCCATTACAATGCGATTAGTGTCCATTTGAAAGAAATTCATAGGATTGTGGGGTTTGGGAGGAGGTAGACAAAGATAAGAAATCCCATTTTTACATGTCATCCAAATATGAAGATAGCAGCAGAAAACTTTTCTAGAGAAGAAGCAATAAAATTACTTTCATGCTGTATTAACATCATTGCCACTGCTGGTCTGTCATAATATTCTTTAAGGAATTTTTGATCTCAGTGCTTTAGATTTCAACTCTTGGCTGATAGTCTATAAAATATCAACATGAATTAAACATAGAAGGATCACACTACCCTGAATACTACAAGGAGAAGTTGTCAGGTTTAACTTTTTATGTGTATAATTAAAATAAAATGCATCAGAAAATCTTCTCAGAAACAAAGAAATTTTAATAGCTTTATAGAGGAGTATGCAGAAATGTGATAAAATAAATGATTGATGTACCTCCTACAAATTATTTTTCTAAATTAATACAAGGAATACAAAAAACAGCTCCAGAATCAGTGCCTTATCATTTATTCATTGAACATTTACATGTAACATACTGGGAGCTGAAGGAAAAACAAAATCAACAAGTCAAAGATGTTCCTTCCCATCTTCATTGGAACTTACATAGTAAATTGGGTGGGGGAGATGGAAGGTGATATATAAGTAAATAGAGACAAATAAAGATGAGGCTCCTATCCTCTGGGAGCTCACAATCAAGTTGGGGGAAAAGACATGGAAACAAATAGTCACACAATGTGAGAAGATAGGGATGGTCTATCTTTGATTATGTATTACCATCTTCACTGGATGAATGGTGGTTTTCATATAGACTAGACCAGTGCCATCAGAGTCACATGTTATTGGTGATGCTGTTTATTAATAGGCAGAAGAAAATAAATGAGGTGGTGTGTCAAACCCTTAGGAAGTTGAAATACTTTAGAAATCTCTCCAGACATAACTAAGCATCACAAATAATCCATTTTTTATGGGAAGATTTATGTATATGTAGAAAATGAAACACACACAAAAAAACTCTGCAGCAACCTTGATTTCTTATTTGATTACTTATTGCTCTCTTGTATTCTTCCCTGGAATTATTCCCAATAATCAGAAAAGAGGATCCTGCAGCTAGTACTAACTTATCTATCTCATGCTTTCCTTGATCAGTGGGAACTGAGGAAACTTTCAATCTTCCATTTTAAACAGTGCTACCATTGGTCCGTAAACATTTCCTTTGAGGTCTGAAAGTCTGACTCAATGCTCTCCCTTGGAGTTTACAGTTTGAAAGACTGGATTCCTTTTCAAATGTGGGATTTATGATCTAAGCCATTAATCACACAGTCACCATCCATAGCTTCTGTGATGATGTAACTAAGAGCAGTAGTTTCCTAGCATATAATGAATGCAAAATCCCAGGGATCCTGAGTACATGATTCTGAGGTCATGCAGGGAGGTCAGGGAAAAACAGAAGCAACTCATACATTTATATGATTTCTAGCCTGGCCTTCAGTATAAGATGCTCTGTTTTGAAAGAACTTTAAAAGCCACTGATACAGGAACCATAAAAGCATCCATGTTGGAAACACACAGAATGGTGTCAGTAATGTAGTAGCCACTTTATGTTAAAAAGTTATTATTTTCAAAAGCTGTTTCCTATCACTGTCCCTAGCTCAAACTGACTCTGAAGCATTCTTAAATAAAAATTTATTCAGAAGTTATTGATTCTTACTAAATATTAAGCTCTTTAGGTTGGACGTGGTTCCTATATTTTGACATCTGTTAGATGATTGTCTTCTTTCCACAGGTCCTTTTTCTTGGCCATAATGGCTGGTAAAGAAGTCATTTTGTGCCATGGTCATGCACCTGACTCTCCTTCAGGGCTATGCCAGGCAGCAATAATCTGTAGGTCTGGAGAGAGAAAGGAAAGATGGTACCAATTTAGCTCCTACCAAGTACCCTAATCATTTCTCTAGAACTTAAGAAATGATCCAGAAACACTCAACAAGAATTCACTTCCATGTAAAATGGAAAATTAAGATGATCACTCAGATAAAACAATTTTGGCCAGAGATGAACCTTTTTCTCCTTGCATTCTCCCACCCTGGCCATTTCTTTTGGGTCAATTTATGATAAATTCCTATCTTTTTTCTTCTATTTTTCTCCTTCCTTCTACCCTTCTCTGACATCCTTTGCCTTTCTTCTCCATTTGTAAGAGAAGGAGAAGAAAGAAGAGGAAGAAGAAAACAGAAAAATAAGCTAGTGAGTGTATATTTAAAGTATCAGTTTGGTTTCTTGAATAAGCAGATGCCAAGATGAAATTAGAAGTCTGAGAGATTTATTGGGGAGAGATGCTGGTAAAAGATAGGGGAGGGAGGAGCAGATTGGTCAAGGAGATTCTTCAAGCAGGATGCAGGGATGGCAACTGTGAAAGGAAAGAGTGAATGAAGATTAAGTTGAAAGAGTTGCAGACTGCGTGGCATTCTGAAAATGTCTTGACTGGATTGATGGGGTATCCCTGAGCCAAAATTGTCGGTGAGAGTAGTCTACTATAAAGCAGGGATGGGCAGGTACCAGTGTCCCTGTCGTGCTCAACTACCAGCTAGAAGTAGTTTAGGAGAAGCATAGCATCTGCATGTTCTCCTGAAGGAGATCCAAGTTGGTGCCTCTCATAGACACCACAGCTCATAACTAGCAGTGCCAGAATTTGAACCTACAATGTAAGGACTTGATCCTATATTATCTTGTCTACAAGAGATTTCTCCCCATTATGTGAGTCAAAAATACTGGTAATGGCACAATTTGCTTTACTTTTAGAGAGAAAAGTTAATTATCTAAAAGAAGGGACTGAAAATGCTCAAAGTTTGGGAAATAAACTATTTTATGACAGTGAGTAAGGTGCCTGACAGAGTTCTTCTATAAATCCAGAAAAATCTCTGGACTTGCGGTGATTTAAAGGCTCAACAACTGTATTATTCAGTGAAGGAATTTAGAAAGCACTGGGTTTCTGTCTCTCTTCCCTGTCTCCTACTGTATTGCAAAATAGAAGAATATTTCTATGAATTGATTGGCTTACTAGATAATGGAACAAGGAGGTAGATCTTGAAAAAGATTAATTTAAGAAGAGGGATGACCATGGTCTCTTCAAATATACTTTCTTACTAGAAGCTAATGGAATGAAAACATCTCTGGTATTTTGCTTCCTTCTGGAAGAAGTCCTTCACATTTTTTTAAAACTCAAAGTAGACAAGTGTATTTGTACATAATCTTGTATAAACTCATGTACAAGATTATGAAGTCCAACAAAGAACTAAGAGCAATATTCAGATTAAAGGAAAATGGGAAAACAAAATAAATAATAGAAATCTGTTGAAAGGCTCCCCTGCTTGAAGAAATAATTAATAGATTTAAGTAATTCCAGAGAATTCAGTATCAAAAAAGGCTTAAAATTCTGCTAAAGCAAAACATTTCAGATATGGCCACGAATTTATTCTGGCCATGTTCTAGCTACAATATAGATTACATTGCTATAAAAAAGTGCAAAAGAGATGCTCTGGTTTGAATGTGTCTTCCAAATTTCATATGCTGGAATCTTAATCTTCAATGTGGCAGTGTTAAATACCTTTAAGAGGTGATTGTATCATGAGGTCTTTGCATTCATAAATGGATTAATGCATTCATGAATTAATAGATTAATGGCTAATTTATTAATGGGATGTCATGGGAATGGAACTGGTGGCTGTACAATAAAAGGCAGAAAGATCTGAGCAAATATGTTAAGTACATTTCCATGCTCAGCCCTCTTGTCATGTGATGCCCTGTGTCATTTCAGAATGTTATAGAGTTCCTACCAGCAAGAAGGATCTTAACAGATGCAGCCCCTCGACCTTGGGCTTACCAGCCTCCATGCTGTAAGAAATAACTTTCTTTTCTTTATAAATTATCCAGTTTCTGGTATCTTGTTATAAGCAACAGGGGGAAAAAACAAAACAAAACTAAAACCAGTGGTATTCCTAAACAGGATCATCACCCAATTCAACAATGAAGTGTCAGGAATGTAAAGGGGCAAAGAAGAGAAGGAAAGAATGGAGTGGAGATTTGCATGCAAAAAATGAACAGTAAAAGGAAGACACAGCACTCAGGAAAGTGTAATGATTGGTGCAGCACCATAGCAGACTTTATAATTTTTAAAAAATACAATGTGTTTTGTTGTAAGGGGCAATGTGTTTGCCCCTTATAGAAAGGAGAAAAATTGTGTTAGAAACGGAGTTTCTCCTTCCAGAATATGAGAGTAATTTTGTTGCAATGAAACTCAGGGTGAGAGATTAATCCTAAATAAGTTTAAGGTCACAGATCCTACACTTGGAAAACTAGCATAGATTGCCCCAAATCTTGAAAAAGCTGATTTGTTCTTTTTCTTTAGTTCTACCTTATTTCCTTTATATTTAATTTTATCCCATATAAATCTCTATTATGGTCTATGGTTCATAGAAACAATGCCCAAGATTAAAATGTTTGTCATATTATGAGTCTAATGGTTTTGTGGGTGAAACACTACTGAGAAATTGGTACTAAAATTAGTGATTGCTGCAGTGGGAGTAGTGGGTGCTGCAAGCCTCATGCATCCTGTTTATTCTCTGGGAAAATAAAACAGATAAGCAGGTTGGATCTGGGTGGATCCAATTTGAGAGGTGTTTAATGCTGCTTAAAAAAAATTAACTCCACTGGAAGACAGCTCAGGCTACAGTTATTGAAGAGTCAGATATCCAGCTAGCCACTACTGCCTGGGACCATGTCAACTAACAAAAAAACAGAAAAAAATGAGCTAATTTTGTGTTTATTTTGAAATTTTTATTTCTCTGTACTAATAATAGGATAGTATATTCTTTACATTATGATATTAATTTCTAATATAGGTATTACCTTATTAAATCGATTCATATTGTACAAATTTAGAGTATATTTTATATTATAAATTATATACAATAAATTGGTTATTACCTATAGACTATAATATGTAATATATAAATCATGCATTATGAAATTGTTATTTAAAATGCAGGCTCTAAAAAGTCAGATGTAGGTTGAAATCAGAGATTCAACATTGTTATATCTAAATTGGCAACTTAAACTTTCTGAGCTTTAATTTCCCCACCTATACTATTGGGATAATGAAATATAGAGTTGGCTTTTTGAAAAGGTAAATAAAATTGATAAACCTTTAGTTAAACTAAAGAAAAAAAAGAACACTCAAATAAATAAAATCAGAGATGAAGCTGTATACATTACAATTGATACCACAGAAATACAAAGGATCAAAAAAGATTATTATGAATAACTATATGCCAACAAATTTGAAATGATAGAAGAAATGAATAAATTCATGTATACATACAACCTACCAAGATTAAATTATGAAAAAATAGGAAATCTGCATAACCCAATAACAAGTGAAGAAATTGAATCGGTAACAAAAAGTCTTCCATCAGACGCTCAGGACATGGTGACTTCACTGCTGATGTCCATCAAACACTTAAAGAAGAAATAATGCCAATTACCCTCAAGCTTTTCCAGATTCATCCTAAATTCATTTTATAAGGCCAGCATTACCCTGATTCCCAAACCAGACAAGGGTATACATATGTACACAAAAATACAGACAAATATCCTTGATGAACATAGATGCAAATATTTTTAATAAGATACTAGCAAATTGAATTCAACAGCACATTCAGATCATTCACTCTAATCAAATGGGCTTCATATGAAGGACATAAGGATGTTCAACATGCACATCAGTAAATGTGATACACCACATTGACTGAAAGAGAGATAAAATCCATTATGATCATTTCAATAAATGCAGCAAAATAAATTTAACAAAATTCAACATCGCTTCATGATGAAAACTCTCAACAAATTAGGTATAGAAGGTATGTACCTCAGCAGAATAAAGGTCATATGTGACAGACTGACAGTTAACATTATTCTGAACAAGAAAAAGCTTTCAGGTTTTCTGATCAGGAAAGAAGACAAGGATTCCTACTTTCACCACTTTAATTCAACATAGTACAAGTCCCAGCCAGAGCAATTAGGCAACAAAAAAAATTAAATAAATAAAAACCATCCAAATTGGATAGCTTGAAGTCAAATTATCCCTGTTTGCTGATGACATGATCTTATATATAGAAAACCCTAAAGAGGATCAAAACATTTTTAGAACTAGTAAACAAATTCAATAAAGCTGCAGGATACAAAACCACCAAGCAAAAATCAGTAACATTTCTATATGCTAATTTGAAAAAGAAATTTTAAAAATTCCTTTACAACAGCTACAAAAGCCAATATACCTAGAAATAAACTTAACCAAGGAGGTGAAAGATCTTTATAATGAAAACTATAAACATTCATTACAAAATTGAAGAGAACACAAATAAATTGGAAGATATTCTGTGTTCATGAATTGGAAGACTTAATATTGTAAAAATGGCTATACCACAGATTCACTGCAATCTGTATCAAAATATCAATGACATTTTTCATAGGAATAAAAAAGCAATCCTAAAATTTCTTTGGAACCTCAAAAGACCACAAATAGTCAAACCAATCCTGAACAGCAACAACAACAACAACAAAACAAAACTAGGTGCATCACATTACCTGACATCAAAATATATTACAAAGTTGTAATAACCAAAACAGCATAGTACTGCCAAATATAGACACATAGATCAATGGAACAGAATAGTGAGCCCAGATATAGATTGAAGCATCTACACCCAATTGATTTTCAACAAATGTACCAAGAATACATATTGGCAATAAGACAATCTCTTCAATAAATGGTATAGAGAAAATTAGATATACACATGCAGAAGAATGAGACTAGACTCTTATCTCTCATATACAAAGATCAACTCAGAATGAAATAAAGAGTTAACTGTAATATCAAAACTATGAGACTATTAAAAGAAAATATAGGGGAAATGTTTCATGACAATGGGCTGAGCCAGTATTTTTTAAATAAGACCTCGAAAGTATAGGAAACAAAAACAAAAATAGACAAACAGGATTACATCAAACAAAAAATCTTTCACTCAGCTAAGGAAACAATAGAGGTAAGAGACAACCTACAGAACATGAGAATATGTTTGCAAACCATTTATTTGGCAAATGGATAGTATACAAAATATATAAGGAACTTATATCATATTTGGGGTCTACAGAGGTACCTGTTAGTGAATCTAGGCTACTAAATTCAGTCAATTGGATCCCAGGGTTTATGCTCCTAAATTGTACACTACATTTATTCAAAATAAAACAGTTGAATAAAACACGTGTCAAAAAATATATTTGAATTACCTTGTCCTTTATGTGGAATGTGTCCTTAAGTTTAGCCTCAAAGAGACTCTGGAACATCCAGAGACATTTACAAAAGCCACAAGGAACTAAAATGCCCATTCACAAGTCTCCAGTAAAGAGGCAGAGGTTAAGTCAGTTGTTCTTTCAACATGGGATGGGACTTCTCTCTCATTCCACCCTGAAGGAGGGGAGGTCACTATGGATTAGACCACTGTCTTTGGATTTGCATATGTTCAAAGAAGTTGATATCATGCTCATAAATACCTTCTTTGATTAACATCTCCATCAGTTTTGTCTTTCTTTTGCTGCAGGAAAATAAATGGAAATAATTCTCAATCACAGTTCAGTAGGGTCAAAAGGAAGTGAAAAAAATTATTGCAAATTGGAGAAATCATCTCATTTCTAGATCTGGCAGCTGCTACCCAGGTCTAATCAATTCTTTTTATGTAGACAAACAAGGCCAGTTTCCCAAATCTTTTAATTTTTCAGGAGAAGCCAGAATATGAAATTTTACAGGACATTCTTGAACTTGTAAGTGTTGGGAATGATTAGTAATTTTAAAAATGAACATACAATAAGAGGACCAACACAGTTTAACAGATTATATCTATAGAATTTTGACACAGGGAATCCCAATTAACAAATGCTAAATATAACTAATAAGATAATTAAGATGATAGGATACATATAACCTCATTCATTTCCAAACCAAATTACAGATTAATTCTAAGAACCTATTTGTACTATTATTTAATGGAGACTGAAGAGAAAGAGATCTCTTCAATATGTCCCAAAGTTTTCTAGTTCTCAGTCAAAAGTTAGTGATTTTGCTCCTTTTCAAAGTACCTGCTGGCCTCATCACTACAGTTCAAACAAAACAAACAACTGATGTAATTACATAAATAATTCATAAAAAGCAGGGCACTCATACACCATTTAGGACACTTATTGGAATTTTTATTTTAAATTAGGCAAATTAATGTATTGGTAAAGAAGATAAAGACTGTTCATACTTATCAGGCAAAACCATAGATGCAATATGCAAATACCTCAACATTTTTTTAAAAATCATGCATGGCATTTCAGTTTGTTTATCTTTGAAAGTACCTATGAAGGCTCAAAGCAAAGAAAAAGTCTTTATCTAATAATTATTATGTAATCTCCACATTATCTTATTTATTTATAACTGAATTGTCACTGAAAAAAATTAAAAATGGGAGATAAATCTATTTTTTCCTTGACTAAAGTAATGATAAGATTTTAGATTCAAAACATTATATATACACCTTGTATATCTATCACCTCTCATGCACACTACTTTAATAGCCGATGATTATGGACCCCCTAATAATTTCAAACATTTGGTTATTATGTTTTACCAACGAGCACAGAGCTGGGCTTGATAAAATTAAAAGAAGCCAGTCCTTTAAATTAACATATTGTGATTCTTATAACATTCAGTGACCATTTGAGCAATGTTTTCTTTTCAATAAGGATGGAAGAAGTCCTGAATCTTGTTTCCTGTGAGTGTAGGAAATAAAAGCATTCAACATAAAATGTAAAATAAAATGAAACGAAACAAAGGAAAATATTGCCAAACCTCTATGTCTGAGCTAAAGCTTCAATAGAATACTTCTGCTTTAATACATTATATATGGCATTTTTCCCTAAAAAATAATTGCAATCTCCCTAAGTATCTGTACTAAAAAGTCTAGTTTGGGAAATATAAGGGTTTTTAAAATATTTTTTCTGATTTTTATATAACTTTCAAATTATTGACTATCAAACAATGATAGAAGAGCCTTCAGAGTTTATTTCTCCAAACAGTTACCATGCAGAAGAGTATTATACAGAACTTAAGACTAGTTGCCATTAACACATGTTGATCTGCCTTGCATAAAGACTTCACTGTACATCTTATTAATATTATTATTCTTATTGTGTAGAACCACAATCATCCACAAGGAACTAGATGAATATCATGGTAAACATTGGAAAGTAAAATAAAGCTGTTTTTCAAATATGATTTTGAAATTGAATAACCAAATAGACAACCAGAGAATGCCAAAAGTTACTAGCAAGGAAGTGATTTTGGGTAGTGCCTTCCTGGAGTGCAATAAAGGATGCCTTGCTAGAGACTTTTACAAAAAACACTCTTGTGCAATTTAATTAAATAGTAGGGGGTGGGTAGCTAATTCAGAGCTGATAGGAAAGACATTTTCCCCAAGATGGAAGATTTACTCCGTGTATGTTTCAATAGTTGAGATCAGCAAGCTCTGGCTGGCTATAAAATGACAACACATGCACTTAAAGTTACATTTAATTGGAGGGCTTTTATGTTTCCCATCACAGAATGACAAGTTCAATTGATTTTTTTTCATTGAACTGACTAGTTGTTGGACACAATGGCCTTAAAATTGGTAATTCAACCTGTACCAGCATAATACTAAAATAGCAGATAAACTCAGATGGGGAAAAAAGAAATAACAAGCAGATTGGGTTCACACAAATTTAGCTGATTGATAGAATTTTTAACCTTTTAGCCTACCATTTCTGTGTCAGAGATAAACAGCCTCAGCTCAGCAGCAATTCTGTCAAATCCCAAAACCTCCACACAAAGAGGACACCTGACCTGGTCCTCCATCACTGAATTTCAGTTTCTCCATTTTTGCCTCTGGGAAATTAATACTATTAAATTTGCATTTGCCTCCTCCATACTAAGCAGGGAGTTTGGCCAGCCCAAGGCAAAATAGTGAAACAAATCTGCTTTGGGAATGCTCCAAATCCTCTCATTTGAGGCTTTCTACTTCTTGATAAAATTTCTAAAACACCCTATTCCCCCCAATTCTCTGGATATCATGTGAACTTTCTGTGCAATACTAAAGTTAAAACGGTCCTACCCAAGTTCCCCTCAGTACTTTACAGATGGATTTTCACAATGTAGTAAATTATTTGAGGATTATAAAGCTAACAACTGTTAACGGGTTACATTCCCTGTAAATGTTGAATTTTAGCTAGGAGACTTTGGCACGGAATAGTCACTGGTATGGAGACTCTCAAATCTCTCGCAAGGTGAGGAAGGCAAAGGACTTGGAAACCTGGGGTTCTTTCAGTACTCCTGAAACTGCAGGTTTAAGCTGTCAGTTACTACATGTGAGGCTGATTCTGAAACTTCTGCTTACATTATGCTTATGAAATTACAAAGATCACTTCCAGGGTAGAAGCCTGCAGCTTTTCAAGTTTAAGAGGTTCATACCTGATACCCATCTCCAGGAATTCTGAATCACTATATCTGGGCTGGTCCCAGGCACTTATATTTTTGAAAAGCCACATAGATATGTTTGAAGCACAGTAGAGGTTCAGTGCCATGTCACTAGATTCTGATTATGGATGTGACTAGGTCATTTTGTGATTAGATTCTGGGCATGGGATGATTAACCAGAAGCTTGAAAACTTTATGCCAAGTTAAAGAACTCAGTCGTAAAAGATCACATATTTTATGGTTCCATTTTATGAAATGTCCAGAATTGGCAAATCTACAGAGGCAGAAAGTAGACTAGTGGTTTCCAGGGCTGAAGGGGACTGGAGCATAGGGAATAGGGCGGTGATAGCTAAATGGCATGGGGTTTCTTTTTGAGGTGACAAAAATATCCTAAAATTGATTGATTGGTTGTGCATATCTGTAAATATACTAAAAACTATTCACTATTTTAAATGAGTGAATTGTATGGTATATTAATTATATCTTAATAAAGGTTTTAGAGAAAATCTATATGATATGCAATGAAATATATCTCCACAATGTACGAGAAGTGTTTATCACTCTGTCTCACTCTTTTAGGGCCTAAGACTTATAAATGCTGTCATGTTTTAAAATTCAGTGTTAACTTTTCCTTCTAACACTCACTCATTGATACATTAGTGGTTGAAACGCTGCGGAGACTCTATCCTATGACTGAAATGAATTGACAGTCCTCAAAAAAAATCAAGTCATCAATAATGTAAAAGAAAGTTCTCTGTGGATGGCAGAATCGATGTTTCTATTGATGACAATATGCTCTCCAGTTTTTATGTGTAAGGATGATTATTTAAGAAAACACATAATTTCTGTCAGAGCAAAGTTGCTCTCCTGGCTGCTCACCATATCTTAAAAAGAGTACTCTGTCTCCCAGTGTTCAAAACCAATCTAGAGCTCTGATAGCCTTTAGAGGGAAGTGGTTACTTCCACTGAGGCAAATTTAAGCTTTATTTTCCATACCATGGGCAATTCAGCAATGCTTAAGGCAATCAAAGGATCAGTGTAAAAGGCATGATCCTCTAAATATGTTTTAAAGAAGAGTTTTAATAAATGTTTTGAATGAATAAATTTAAGATAAATGAAGGGGCATAAAAAATTCATACATTTATTTCCCATGGATGGAAAATTAATCAAATCTCTTATTTTCTATATAAGAAAATGAAGGCCAGAGATGTGAAGTGACTTGCTCAGTGGCACACAGACAGGAAGTGGTAATGCTGGGACCAGCGTTCTAGGGTATAAGCCTCAACTGCAGGCATAGGTCTAATTTAGACCTTATGACACCACTCACAGTCTGATAGGACTTACATGTAGATCAAAATCAAATATCATGATCCAAGGAAACCGGAAACAGCAGCCAGACTACCATGTTGCCTATCACCTGGGCCTCATAAGCCAAAAATAGTACTTTCTTTTGTGCTCACCCTTATGTTTCAATAATTCACTCATTCACCAATTATTTACTAACTACTATTGGCCAAGCACTGTGCCAGGCACTAGGGAAACAAAATAAATAAACTTATTTGTTGTCTTCAGACTGATTGTGGTTCAACCTTGCCAGTTATCAAGAACTGCACCAGTTATTGCAATTCCTTGATCATCAAATTAACAAAGATTTGTAAAACAAACTGCATTGTCAAGACAGTGAGCCAAGCAGTCTTTATATGCTGGTAGTTTATAAATGAGCATAACTTGTCAACACTTACTTATCAATTACTATGTGAAAGAGCTTTTTAAAATTTTAATGTATATGACTCATTTAATCCCCACTATAATATGAGATGATATTCTCATTTCTCAGCAGAGGAAAACAAGACAGAGATGAGAGATGACTTACCTAAGGCCCCAAAGAGGTCATTGTGCTGCCTCTCGCAACTTTATCACCTGCTCTTCTTGTCTGTTTGCTTAATTTCAGTCCAGTAGGAACAAAGACAAAAACAATCAAAGCCTTAATATTGTAACAACCACCTTGTAACAGAAATGAAAATTTTTTCTACCACTGTTAAATGAGCAGGCTGTGGTCCTCCTATTGGGTGTGTGGAGAAGCATCTGTAGGGCCAGTTGTTGATCTCAGTATCTACTGGAGGTAATCATGTGGACCACAGACCAACCTGGCTTTATTTGTAACAATGTGAATTCTGCATTTTAATTTTTACCTGGCTGTTAGGCCTTTGGGTTAGATCTTGTAATTCTCATGCATTTTGCTTGTTTTCTCCTTCTCCTCCCTTTCCATTGCCTTCTCTTTCTCTCTTTTTTTTTTTTTAATTTCAGCATATTATGGGGTACGTATTGTTAAGGTTACGTATATTGCCCTTCCCCCGCTCCTCCCTCCAGTCAGAGCTTTAAGCATGACCATCTCCCAGACAGTGCACATCGCACTCATTATGTACATGTATACCCATCCCCTCCTCCTGCCTCCCACCTGCCTAACACCCAATAAATGTTATTCCTATATGTCCACTTAGGTGTTGATCAGTTAATACCAGTTTGCTGGTGAGTGCATGTGGTGTGCTTGTTTCTCCATTCTTGGGATACTTCACTTAGTAGAATGGGTTCCAGCTCCATCCAGGAAAATACAAGAGGTGCTACATCACCATTGTTTCTTATAACTGAATAGTACTCCATGGTATACATATACCACTTGGGTTGTTTCCACATCTTTGCAATTGTGAATTGTGCTGCTACACACACCACACACACATTGTCTCACTCACAAACATAAGCACTTTTTGGCTAGTTATCTTCGCCCTGTAGAAACACACATTTACACATGCTTTGTCTCAATACGCCTCAGTGAGGATTTTATATGGGTTATTGTAAAAAAAAAATCAATGCCAGCTGTTCCAAAATGATTGTTAAAGAACATTCAAACTCCTCTTTCATGTTAGCATTTTTTATGCAAACTCCATTCACACTGCAGATAGAAAGATACATTTTTTCCCACTTTTTAAAAACTGCTCAGGTGTTTTAAATAGAACCAGTTTTTATAGAACCAGGTAAAGTAATAATGGAAAAGTGTACCTTCCAAAACTGTTTAGCCACAGTCTTTTAACAACACTACTTTGACCCCATGGAGTTTCAGAGTACTCTACTCACATAGCAAAGAGAACAATGAATAAAGAACTTCATACAGAGAAACAACAATGATACCAAAGCAACAATGATACCAAAGCATAAAGCCTTCCTGTGTTTTAAACTAGAATCCATCTTTAACCAGCGTTTACCTTCATAAAATCAACTATCTTGAGTTTGACTTTGCCAAATTGGAACTGATGATAACACACATGGTAGTTGGTTTGCTTTTTTCTTGGTTATGAAAAACAAAAGAAAAAAAAATCAAGAGCATTAAGCATATGTAGAGAAGGTTTTCTTAGAAAAATTTTTAAAAATTGTTCAAGCATTCTTTTGGATTTTTGGAAAGATAGATCTTCATTTAAGAAGCAAACACTATTGTCTCATTACATATTCTATTTTTTTTCTTTAATAGAAGATGACAAAAATACAGACACACCATCAAAAGGGTTTCTGCAGCCATGGTGGATTTGTTATCTTCCATTTCTATTCTTATTTACTTGCAAGGTCCATCTGAACAGATATATGACTCTAACACAGATAAACTTAACTGACCTGCATGACATGGTCTGGGACTGTGGCACATTAGAATAGTCCTACACAATTCTAAAATGTCTTCACTTTCATTTGTTCTCATTTGCTCACGGGCAATGTGATAGTAATATTCTTTAAACTTGTGTTTTCATGTACAAGTGGCCAATTATTCCATTTAATCTATTCACTAAAAATAGCCATACAGAAAATTTTAAATTAAGTACACATATGAAAGAATTGAACCAATTTTTTTCTAAATATCCTCCTATTCAAAATTTTCTTATACTTTGCATCAATCAAGTTAATCTTAATTTGTGACACAGGGCAATGGCTGTTGAATTTTGTGTGATATTACCTGCTAAACCTCTCTAAAATGCTTTGCTATAATGAGATGTATTGCAACTGAGTTCTTCTGCATTTCTTTTGACTAAGAATAATTATACACCCTTCATTCTCAGTTAATATTTTAAAGTAAATTTAACTGTAAAAGATAATATACAAAACACGTATATTTGTTTACATGTATACATGTATATGTGAATATAAATTACATCTATTTAGAATCACAAAAGATTTGATCTTGACATTTTTTCATATACCTCCCATTAAAAATATTGATATTCTTGGCAAGGTGTGTTTCAAGTGAGGAATGGTTCCAGCATCTGGAAGTGTTCATTTTACATATAGGTGAGGGGAAGGAAACACACTAACTTAAAAAAGTATTTTGTCCCCTACAAGGATATTGATTTGACTATATGGATGTGACTTGACTATTAGCCTTTACTAGCAGGAATCACTGATTTGGCCCTTAGGGTCAATTTTCCACGATCATTTTAAACATTTGAAAGTCACATTTTTTCACCAAATTGCAAAATTATTCCTTTCTTGCATCAAAAAATGATTCTTCTGAGTGTTTTCCATTTCAGCACAAATAATTTATTGCTAGATGTCTTTATGAGACAGTGGGACATGTGCTTACCTCTTCAATATCCTTTTAATAAAAAATAGACTGGAATCCACTAGGAACATTTAGTCACATCAGGAGGAGGGAATTTTGACTAAGTTGTTATTTTCTTATGAAAGTGTTGAGATGGAGAATTTTCTAAATGATTTCTGATTGTTGTTAAATCTCTCACCTTAGAAAGAATGCCAATATTTGACTGAGGTGACAAAGGAAAGTTATCTTATATTTATGCTTTCTTTGCATGATCTGGGTAGAAAAAAATACAAAATAAAAAGGAAGAGTGGAGTGGAGTAGAATAGAGTTCAATTCTCTCCCTCATTGAAACAGTCTTGAGAAAAGTCTTCTGTGTATATTAAACTCTGTCTGTGCAATTTTTCTTTGACATTTCACATAGATCAGCATTTCCCAATCATGTGCAGAGAAATGAGGCATATTGCACATGAGGCAGGGATATGTTGAAATATTCATACCTTTACACACTTATAGGAGCTAGATAGAGTCAATGCATACAGATCCAAGGCTTGGAAATCTCTGGGTACAAGGAGCCTTTTCCATTTATCCCATAACCATTTATTTCTGTATCATAATTCTCTATGTGAGTTCTTATGAGAGACATATGGGGGATCATGACATGGAAGATATAAAGCACCAGATTCCTTATTTAATATATATTTCTAGAATTCATTCTATGCACAGATATTTCATCCAAAGCTAAAGAGGTTGTAATAAAAGCAAGGGAGGAAAGGCAAAAGTAAAGTGTGTAAGGAACTTGAAATATAACACCAACTATAAAAATACCAAACTGGACACTTAAAAGAACATAATAACAATTTACACAACAGTATAAACAAAGATGAAAATTAATTATATAAATTGAATCGACAGAAATGAAAAGAATTTTTAAAGATGTAGTATATGAACTGAGTGAGAGTAAGATTTAGTAAAAGAGGAAAGTTGGGTGAATTGTGGGCAATGTTATTATGCAAAATCTTCATAAAAAATAAGAGTTCTCCAAATTTTATCTATGTCAGTGGTTAAGAAGAAAAAAAATCAACAAATTTTCATTTGTGCCTGAGTGTCTAGCAGGGAAGGCTAGCAAATGATGGTCTGGTAATGCAAAGGGGGGCTTCAGAAGTTTCTAAAAACAGACTTGACCTGCTTCATCAACAGTTGTGGGTTGCTCCTTACCTGCAGAAGAAGTGTTTGCCTGATGTGTGATGCTTCTTGACTTCCCTGGTCCTGGAAGCTTTCCCTGAAATACTTTCTCCCTGTTCTGTTCTTTGGTCTGCAGGCTTCTAAACATTTTCTGCATCTCAACTTGTGGGAAATTGATGGTAAACTGCATTCCCTAATTTTTGACCATTGTTATCCATTTTCTGTCCCGAGTTCTGAAGACCCCAATGACATTTTCAAGGTTGTAAATCTGCCACTTCCTTCCACCTTCAGTTCTGTTGGGGATTGATTGAGTACTTCTTGACACCTTGTTCTACAATGGAACTGATGTTTGATTCTGGAGACCTCACAAAAGATGACCAAAGCACAAGAGCTGAGAGATGATCTGCTTTTCTGGGAGCCCCTGCCTTGGGCTTGCTCATTCCTTCAGCAGTCATTTGCACTGATTCCCCGCTGTGAGCCAGGCACAGTGCTCAGCCTGAGGCACTGTCATGACAACATCTGCTCTTGGAATTGCCAATCAATCAGGAGACCAGTTGTAAACTTATAAGGGCTATAAGGAGAAGCATGGGCTGCTGTGGAAAGGAGGAGGTGGCCAAACTTCAACTGAAGGATCAGAAAAGGCTTCTCTGAAGTGGCATGTTAACAGCCGAGGCTCAAAGGGTGAGCAAGAATTGGCCAGGTGATTGTCTTGTCACCCCCAGGTGTCTGGTCGCTGCATTTCCCGGGATCTAGAGGACACCCCCAATTTGGTGCCTCATCCTAGCTCTCATTTCTCAGGAGGTACTGTATTTCCCCTTGTCACTCCCCAGTCTACCCCCATAAGGAGAAGTAAGTCCTTATTTCACTCATATTGTCTTGGTCCTTTTGTGAACAGCACTCACACTCACATTATCTGAGATCAACATTCTGACTCCACACTAACAAGCTTTGCAAGGAATGGAATTCGAATTTCTTTTCTGAGCCCTGTATTCCTCACATGTAAATAGGATAGTTCATACCTGTCTGACTGCTTCACAGAGAGAACAATAAATGAAATCTTATTGTTACTGTTGCTACAGTTTAAAGGAGAATTAAAGAGGAAAAATATCAACTTCTGTTCAGCAATTTTCCCTCAAATTACCCCCTTCCACATTTGTACTTAAACATAATCATAATCTTCTTCATCACCACCATCATCATCAAAGGTAATATATGTTGTTTGGTTAAAAGGTGAATGTGCATAAAGACACTGTAGAAATACTTACCCAATCATTTAATCCTCTCAACAATTCTATGATATTAACATTATCATATTACAAGTTTATCAATGAAAAAATGAGGTAGAAAGAGATTAAACACCTCGCCTGGTAGGTAGGTCAAGAGCAGTTGTGTCTGTGAACACATCATGGCTGACCTCCCTTTATTTATCAGTTTTCTGCTTTTAGATAACCTCTTTGGGCCCTTGGTATTGTTTTCTGTAGTCTGCATGAAAAGCCAGAAGCAAGCCTGGTCCTTCCCTGTTTTTGTTTTTGTTTTTTTTTGTTTGTTTGTTTGTTTTTATTTTTTTTTTTTATTTTATTTTTTTTTTTTTTTGAGACAGAGTCTCACTTTGTTGCCTAGGCTAGAGTGAGTGCCGTGGCGTCAACCTAGCTCACAGCAACCTCAGACTCCTGGGCTCAAGCGATCCTTCTGTCTCAGCCTCCCAAGTAGCTGGGACTACAGGCATGCGCCACCATGCCCGGCTAATTTTTTCTATATATATTAGTTGGCCAATTAGTTTCTTTCTATTTATAGTAGAGACGGGGTCTCGCTCTTCCTCAGGCTGGTTTTGAACTCCCGACCTCGAGCAATCCGCCCGCCTCGGCCTCCCAGAGAGCTAGGATTACAGGCGTGAGCCACCGCGCCCGGCCCAATGTTTGTTTGTTTTTAAATAGCACCATAACAGAGCTGCCTTTTACATACTACAATCATAGAGAATTTCAAGCCACTTCTTGAACAGGCAGTCACACAGAGTTATAGAATATGACAGTGCTCCACCTAATAGTTATTGCTGCAAAACTAATTCCATTGAATGGTAGGGAAGAAGCAGGTAAAATGAAAGTCTCCTGTCAAAAGTGTTAGATGTCCTTTTAAACAATAACCTCAACCTCTATTTACAGACAACAGCATGTGCATCCATCAAGCCTGATGACTCATTGCCTCTATTCCAGTATCTGGATTAGTTTAGGAGAAGCAAATAGAGAAAATATGATACTATCAGAGAACCCTGTGTCTTTCTGTTTCCCTGTAATGTTTTGGCTACTGATTATCACAACCGATGCACAAGATAACAATCAGATGCCTGCTTGTTTTCCCAGTTAAAACTCATGGACGACTTTCAGCAGAAAAGACAGGAAATTGAAAGTCCTATAGAGTATATGCTTAAGGCACTCTCAAGAAGTCCCATTTTCAAAAGCAAGCTGAATCTGTTACCATTTGGGGGCTCACCTAAGAATATTTTATATATAATAAGATAACAGAAGAAGCACAATTATGAAACAATAAGCCAAAAAATAAAAATATATTCATTCAAATAAAGCATTTGCCTAAGGAAGCTAAATACTTATTAATATAATGTCGAACCATTTGCTGAACAGCCCTGGTGCCTCTCCTGTAGGATGGTGCTGGATGAGCTGAAGGGCTATAAGGTCACTAGCCCACGCTGGTGCTAGTACAGAAACTCAAGTTACTGACATCAGGGCTTTGAACACTTCCTTTTCCCCCAAAGGCTATTTCTTATAAATAGGTAGCTTCTGTTGCCAAAGTGTTAGCCTGGTATTTTCTGCTGCTTCCCAACTTTTAATAAATGTATCAAGTACCACAGAAGTGATCTACCTCTCCAGGAGAACTTTCCATGGTACATCTAGCTGTGTCAAATCACCTCTCTCTATTGGACAGTAAGAGGCCTAGGAGCACTGATTGTCTGAAGGTAGAAATAATATTGGGTTTTGTGCAGGAAATGAGGGTGAGTACAACAGTGAATTGGGTTGAGCAGGGCATTCTGCTAGCATTTTGTTTGGAAATTTTCTCTAATAAACTTTTATATGACCCTCATGCTTTCTTGATTGGGCAAACTCAGGTAACATATTAATTTATCAGGTGTAAATTGGAATAATAATATGTTTCATGTAAGTTCATATAAGGATTAAGTAAGGAAATTCATGTAAAGCACTTAACACCATGCTGGGCCAAAACACATAGGCAACTAATATTATCAGTTATGTGTGTAAAGTATTTGGCAAAAAAAACCTTAGGCACATTGTAGGCACTTTAAAGTATGTATGTGTGCATATATATATATATATATTTTCCCCCCCTTTCTTCCTCAAGTACTCCCCCATACCCTTCGGTTCTTTTAATTAATTACCAAACCTGACTCCATTGCATTTTAGCCATTTTCAAAAATCACATCATCTTTCATAGAATAAAATTTATCAGTTATAAATATAATATGAAAATGGCACTGACTGTGAAGGTAGTTCCAGAATAGTGTATCTCAAAATATATTAAGCAATGGAGACATCATTTATTGAGGATGTTAAAATCAACAGGCGTTTTGTTGTATGAGTTCTGGCTATTCGAATAAAATTAGTGAAATGTCAGATAATGGTCAATCTCACCTGGAATTTAAGCTCACCTAATTTCTGCAAACATTTGTTAAGCAGCCCCTCTCCTCACAACATGGTGGTGTGCTCTGCAGGGAGGGCAAATTTAATAAGATCCACCCATACATTCCTAAATTCATGGGGTTGTAATAAAAATTAAGATAAAAATGTATATTACATTGTAAATAGCAGATAAACAGGGAAAATCTTACTTAGGAATTTTTCAATTGCAAGTGACAAATCCAACTAACTTAAACGTGGTAGAAAGGGGAATAGAAAGACAAATAATTCTTCAAGGAAATGAAGTCAAGGAGTATTTAGCTTCAGGCCTGGCTAGATCTAAAGGCGTAATATCCAGCAGCTATAATCTCTTTCTTCATGCCATTTCTGTTTTAGCTGAGTTTCCTCTTTGATAAAGTGTTGACTTCTTTATCAATATGCTTTGATAGTAGCTATTATCCAGGTCCAGATTCATATCTTTATACTTTAGCAATTTTGAAGGAAAGAGAGATTTTCTTTCTCAAGGGTTTCAACAAAAGACTGGGAAATCTGAATGACTATTCTAATTTAGGATGTGTGGGCATCCATAAAACAATCACTCTGGCTCAGGGTATGGAATATTCTGATTGATCAGGATCATATGTTCATCCAAAAACTTAGAAAATAAAGTCTTATTAAAAACATTTGGATTTAAAATAGTATAATTAGGGTAGAATTTTATAAAGAATAAGAAAAGCATGATGAAATTATTTTTTAAAAAAAAGACACACACTACAGGATGCATTAGTTAAGATTGTTAGGAAGTGGCAAAAGAATAACTCAAAATAACAGCATTTTAAACAACATAAGACTTTATTTCATTCTTAGTCACAACTGAGAGAGAGTCAGCCCCCAACTGACACAATAGCATTAATATAAGAAATTCAGTCTCATGTGTCATTGTTGGTCTATCATGGTGTTTACTCCAAAGAGTATAATATTGTCCAAGATAGTTGCTGGAGCTCCAGCCATTACATCACATTGTATCTAATAGATAGTGGGAAACATGAACTCATAGAAGAAGCCTCTCTTCCTTACAGATACATCCTGGTAGATGCAGGTACAGTTTCCGGTTGTATTCCATTGGCCAGAGCTAAGTCACATGGCCACATTTAACTGTAAAAGAGGCTGAGAAACATGTAATCTTTATTCTGGGCAACTAAAAATTGGGGTTTATATCATTGTGGAAAAAAGGAAAAATGGAGATTTGGGGGCAATCAGATGTCTTCACCAAATACATGTAAATAAATAAATATAATGATGATAAATGCTATAGAGACACAAAGAAAATAAATTTGTGTTTTATCTTTCTGGAAAGCTATAAAATTCTAAAATCAAACCAGCCTCTTGATAACTCTGCCACATCAGGGAAATGTTCATACTTCTGTACACTAAGATAATTTTAAATAATGACAAAAATAAAATTGTAGCAGCCAGATGCTTCATGCATATCACGAACATAGCTTTGAAGATTCATCAGTGGCAATCTTCTGAGAATAGTAACGATACAATTTCTTAGCCTTAGGATTTCAACATTTTAATCTCCCAATAATTTCACAAGTAATAAAAAGCAGTTTACATGACTATTTAAGAATGAAATTAAGGAAATGATACCCCCCATTTTATTATTAAGAAAATGGAAGGCAAGTGATTTAGTAAATCTGTAGCGAAAAACAGAATCAAAACCAGGGCAATGATCTTTAATGATTCCACATAGTCTAGGACAAACAGGGGTCACCAGCATATTTTTTTTTTTTGTAAGAACCAGATAGTATATACTTTAGCCATTGAGGGCGATACACATTTTCTGCCAAATCTACTCAATTTTGTTGTTGCAGCCCACAAGCAGTCAGAGACAATATGTAAACAAATGAATCTGGTTGTGCTCCAATAAAACTTTATTTGTAAACACTAAAAGTTTAAATTAATATAAAGTGTGTCATGAAATGCTCTTTTTTTTTAAATGTTTTTTGCAACTTTAAACAATGTAAAAACCTATTAGCTCAAAGGCCACAGAAAAACAGATGGTGGGCTGATTTGGCTGACTCATGCTACTTCACCATAAAATACATACTCTTGTCTTGAATTTAGGATTCTCAGCATTACAGATCCAGTATTGTTATGATTTAAATGTTTGTGTCCCCTCCAAAATTCATGTTGAAATTTAATCCCCAATGAACCAATTTTAAGAGGTGGGATCTTTAGGTGGTGACTGCTTTCCTGGCCTCATCAAGGGGCTGGAGGGAATCAGGCACTTTTGTCCTCTGTCCCTTTTATCATATGAAGACACAGCTTTGGTCCCCTCCAGAAGATGCAACAGGTGCCCTGGAAGCAGAGACTGGTTCCTCACTAGACACCGACATGCTAGGACCTTGATCTTGGATTTCTAGCCTCTAAAAAAACTGTGAGAAAATAAATTTTTGTTCTTTAAAATGTGCTACAACAGCAAAACCAGATTATTAATCTTGAATATTCTCCTACTTTCCCACCAAGTCTGGTGATATGCTATTTAGTCGAGCTGAAACTTACTAAGAACAATACAATCTGTTGAAATTTATCCTTTCTTGTGCAATTTCAAAAACACTTCCAAGGAATGAGAACAAGTAACTAAAACTAAAGCCTCTGTATCAAAATGAGAATGTGCACTGACTCCAGAAATCACAAAACACATGAAGAAATCTAATGTTGAAAAAAGTACCCATGAAAATCAACTTAAAATGATACTTGACAAAGACCAAAGTAAGTATTTTTGGAATGGGTAGATATAAATAAAAGCATTGTTTAAAAAAACACACACAGAATTTATAAATCTAAAATGCTTTCTCAGAGGCTGACAGATGAAGTAGATCATAAATAAGCTGTAGAGATAATTAAAACCTGAACAATTCAATAAATTATCTTGATCTATTAATATGAACAAAATTGAATCAAAATGCAGGAAATAGGAGAATGAATTTCAATAAAGCTGTTTCAAAATATATGGTAAAATTTTTCCTTCAATTTTAAAAGTCTGATGAGAAGGTTTTTTTTTTTAAATAAAGAGCTTGAGGATTTCATCTCTTTTCAATATATGGGGTGCAGTAAGCATTAAGATAAAGATCATACCTTGTAAACTTAAAATCAAGTCGACACATTACTTTCAATACGATAGACATCTAAAAATAAACCACCATTTTAAATCTTTCTAAAAACCAAATATAAAAAATCTTAATTCTAAGAAGATCTCCAATTAAAAAAAAAATTAATTCCAATTCTTATTGGTACGATTAGGATTAAAGCAAACATATATATATATATAATACTACATACTTGCTTTTCATAAATATAAATATATAATACACATATAAAAACCCCAATATATTTATTTAATATATATTTATATATTTATTTCACATATATATCTCAAAATAGGAACTTGCAAATTTGATTTTTGTATTTTAAAGATTTATAATGATTAATTTCTAGTTCTTAATTTAACTGATTGTTGAGGAACTCAGAGTACTTGCAGACCCATAATTTCAATAAAAGAAAATAATCATGCAAAGTAACAACCTACATAAAATTAACTTATAATTTAATTGTGGTACCTATGACATAAAATTATTTTGAATAACAATAAAGTAGAAAGTTAGTTTTAGACATGCTCTAAACTCTATATAAGTAGTAGTTATCATAAAAATATAATGCTTTGATAATATAGTATTAGATTAAATATGTCATAATTTATTAGAATTCTGAAAATCACTACTAGGAAATACATATTTATATGTATTGCATAGCCAAATGAAAGCATATAAAAATAAAGTGAAAAAATTCTTAAAGTTACTTAAAGGAGATATAAGAACAAATTTTCATTGCTTAATGTTGTTGAATCTGAGGTTATACAAATATAAATTACAGAGTTTACCAGTTTTTACAGAGCAATAAATATACATTTCATTTTTTCTACAAATGAAATATTTTCTTACAAATTACTTTCTGCTGCCAATAATATTTGTCATAATTTCAGAATTTTTTTATTCTTGTTGCAGTTCCTCCTCCTCCTCTTCCTCTTCCTTCACTTCTTCCTCTTTCTTCTCCTTCCTTCTCAGCCTTTCCCCTTCTCCCTTCTTCTTCTTTTTATATGTGCTTCAATTAAATTACATTATCTTATGCAGCATACTATATATGTGTATATATGTTATATGTAAAGAATATAGGCCGGGCGCAGTGGCTCACGCCTGTAATCCTAGCTCTTGGGAGGCCGAGGCGGGCGGATTGCTCAAGGTCAGGAGTTCAAAACCAGCCTGAGCAAGAGCAAGACCCCGTCTCTACTATAAATAGAAAGAAATTAATTGGCCAACTGATATATATGTATAAAATTAGCCGGGCATGGTGGCGCATGCCTGTAGTCCCAGCTACTCGGGAGACTGAGGCAGAAGGATCGCTTGAGCCCAGGAGTTTGAGGTTGCTGTGAGCTAGGCTGATGCCACGGCACTCACTCTAGCCTGGACAACAAAGTGAGACTCTGTCTCAAAAAAAAAAAAAAAAGAATATATATTCTTTTGAAAATAAAAGGGAAATTACAATGATTCTAAATCATTTCACCAAGTAGTTCTTCTGATATGTTGATCTCAACTTCATATCAAATTATGAACATAAACATAATTTATTTCTGAAGTATATTTAATAGATTTATACACACTCAAAGGCAATATTAAAAAATCAACTTATGTCTTCAGTGTCTTGATAATTCACTAGTTTAAGTTGAAAAATTTATTGATAAATTGGCTAAAGAAAGCTAACTTAACCTTTAAATACTGAATAATGGTTTTTATTTTGCTTAAGATACAGATGGTTAATCCATGTAGCACAATTTTCCCTGCTAAATCCTTAAATTCCCTTAATCTTTATAGTTTTCTAATAGACTACTAACTAATTTGAGTAAATTTAGAAAATGTTAAATGTTTACTAAAGTGTCAAAAAAAGTAAAATGGAGAATAAAATGTCAAGTTTTTACATAGCATTTCAAGAGTAGCTGTATTAATTCTGGCTCTTCAATGTTTTTGACCCACACTTTTAAAAATGAATGCAATAAACAATTCTTTGCTTAAATGTCTAAAATGCTATTGTGTAAAAATGAATGGATGTTTCATGTCGTCAACATATCCCTGATCTTTTCTGTTGCTAAGAAACACATGAGCAAAATCTATAATTTCTATATCTATTTCTGCATTCTCTTAGTACCCAGTGGCGAGGTAGTAGAAAATGCTTTGCAATTGGGAAAATATGTTTCCATTTAAATCTTGCTATGGCATGCTTTTCCACACATTGTCTTGCTCTGTATTTTCAGCTTTCAATGAAATCTATGATGCTTTTTTAAAAATACCCTTTTCATTCTATGCATACAGTGTTCACAAGTCTTGCCTGGAAGATCCTTTATATTTCTATTCCCCATGAAACTTAGGATGTCAAAGTTATTATTGGATTTCTAAACTTATGTGTCTGACAGTTGTATTTTAGAGAAAACTTATCTGCTAACATTTTGTCATTCCATTTTGTAGTGGTTAACTAGGATGAACCTCCACAAACAGTAAAAAACTTAGGTAAAAGTTAAGCTGTACTCAGCTTTTCAAACTATTCCAGAATATTTCTGTCTTCAAATTACTGGTAGCAGCATCATCTTTTCTAAAGAAGATGCTATTTAAAAAAATTCCTATGATAAAGTTTGAAGATAATAATAAAATTAGGAAGCAGCTATAACTTGGGAAGCAAACAATTTTATTTATTTTTCCCATAATCCATTATTCAAAATTAAAGAGCTAATTCTTTAATTTTAACTGTAACACAGAGATTTGAATTTCAACTCTTTTATAAATTTGCTCCCAGTAGGATAATATGTATGTAAAGTGAATGTATACTAAGACAAAAAAGAATTCTCTATATAGAGACATATACTTTAATTTTCTCTCTTTCTCTTTTCATGTGTGTGTGTGTGTGTGTGTGTGTGCGTGTGTGTATGTGTCTGTGTGTGTTTGTGCCTAGTGAACAGATGTGAACCTAAATGAGCTGGTCCTTCAAGATGGATTCCAAGTGGCTAACGGGCATCAATTTTAATTAGAGCCAAGGAGCTATTTGCTGACTAGAGGTCACATACATACTTTGAGTTCCTGAAAACCCCACAGTTCTGTTTAATATCGGGACTTTCAGAGCTCACCCGGACCAACCAATCAGAGCTTGGTTGAATAAATCAATCAGGACTCATCTGTATCAACCAACCAGAACTCATCTGTGTCAACCAATAGGAACTAAGTGAATTTGATTCTTACATTTGCATAAACAACCTGGGCAGGAACTTTTGCTATAAACCTAAACCGTCCCTTCTTTCTTTGGGCAAAAACTTTGGTTTTCACCAGAGGCTGGTTCTCTCCTGTTTGCAAACTTTAAATGGGAACAAAGTCTCTTTCCTCCAAATTATTTTTTCAGAGAACGTTTTTTTTTCCTTTCAAGGAACCTATGTGATGCCAATATTGGTTTAATTTCTAATGGTTTTATGTTTGCTAGAATCACACTTAGGAGCCAATCTGAAGCCCACAGACAAATTTTGAACATGTTTAATAATGTCAAAGGCCCGTTACAAGAATGCCAAATTGAAAGTTAAACTCAGTTTTTATATTCTCTATGATTTATATACTGTTTAAAATCGTGACTTGATGTGAAAAAGCAATTTACAGAATGGGAAGACATTTCCAAAGAATATATCTGAGAAAGGACTCAGGTCCAGATATGATATATAGATATTGTATAAAAGAAATTTCAAAAATATAAAAAGAACTCCTACAAATCACTAAGAGATACAAAACTGAATGGAAAAATACACAAGGTCTTGCAACAGGCGCTTCCCAAAAAAGCATATCCAAATGGCCAATGAGCACATGAAAAAGTGTCCTGTTCCATTACTTTTTGGTAATGAAAAATTGAATGTATTATACAACTGGATACCCATATAAATGGTGAAAATAAAAAGATTGACAGTTAACAAATTAACAAATTTTGTTAATAATACAGAGGAACTGGAATTCTCATACATTGCCAATTGGTAGTGTATGAATAACACAAATAACACAAACACCTTGGAAAAACTGCCTTTTAGTTTCTTCTGAAAAATTAAGTATCTGCACATCTTATAAGTCAGCAAGTTCACTTGTGTGTGTGGGGGGGGTATACCAAACAATAAATATCCATTAACAAGTAATGGTACAAATAAATTGATGCATATTCATTCAATGGCCCATATACAACAGTAAGAAGAACATAGTATTGATACACACAAAAATATAGATGAATTTCAACTTCATTAGTTTGAGTGAAAAAAATCCACAAACAACAAAGAAAATAATATATGATTCCATTTATAGGAAGCTATTAGGTGATGAGAGAATTCAAAATAGTGCATACTTTCTGGGAGGATGACTGGCAGAGAGTAGGAGGGTGCCATCTGGAATAATGGATATGTTATATATTGGAGATAGTTTTATGATATATACATATATAAAAAGTCATTTAGTTTTATTTATTAAGATCTATGCATTTTATAGTATGCAAAATATACCTTAATAAAATCATCTTCTGGGATTACTAAAAATATTTTGAAAAGCAATAAACATGATCTTAAATGTCATTGTGTGTGGTTGGGATTATTTTGTTGATATTATGGCTTTCATTTGTCATTAACAGTAGGCTTTAATTGCCTTGGCACATAAATCAATCAATCTCTAAGAGCTCTTAGAGAATCATTATCTCTTCCACAGCTCTCCGGAAATATTACGTGCCTAATACCTATACCTAATATCTATGTAAGTCAACATGCATGCCTCCATTAACTGTAGCTCCATCAGTTTTTTCAAAGCTATTGATCCCTTGTTAACAGAAGGAACATATCATGGGAAAATGTCTCAGCCGGCAAGCATCTCGAGCAGTGCGTCTGTGTACTGAAAGAACTATCATCTTTCATTCCTTCACTGTTTACAGTGCAAGGCTATGGACATAAAATGATTTGGTGTCTGACTGCAAGAGGTTCAAGATCCGGTTTTCAGCTTCCGGTGACCCGGTAGGCTTCTGGTCCTTTTTGCACCCTGACCGAGCTTATTCTTCCAGCTAAGGGGGTCACCGGAAAGCCACTCCCATCTAATCCCCTCTTGGCACCAAGCTGCATGATTGCATTGGCCACACTGAGTAGCCTCCATCCGCTCACCGCTCAGCGTTGAGAACTGGCAAAGACAGCAGAGAGGTGGGAGGGGAGATGAGATATATAAAAACTATAAAATTCGAGGTGGGACAAAAAAAAAAAACTATACATTTTGGGTGAGATTGATGTAAACTTTGATGTTGGAACCCCAATTTACGGGATATCGGGGAAAACCAGAACAACTTGCAGGCAGAGCGGCGGGGAGAGGACTTTTCACCAACAACGAGAAAAATCACCCCACCCCAACCCCTACACCAAAGTCAAGACAGGGGGCTTCTTGCTCCTTGGGAGAGCGTTGAGCGCATCTGGCAGCCTCGGATCTCTGAGCCCAGCGTGGCTCGGCGCGATAGCCTTGCGGGTTTACGCACCAGGTGCGGATATCAAATGCGCTCCCTGCTGGAGAGGCTGGTGAGGAGCTGGTGCAAAGAGAACAGACAAAAATAGCACCAGAAACAAGAGAGTATAGCCAGAGCTGCCGCCTGCAGTATCAGAGGCTCGTCCCTTTTCCAGCAAGGTGACTTGCTAACAAAGACTGTTCCCTCCTGCGAAGAGAAGGACCCATAGGGGCTTGAGAGCACTTCAGTGCGGGAGGAGCGTATGGGACTCGCGCCTTGGTTCTTGGTCTCCGTGACTTTCCTGGAGCATGAGGCGAACTATGTAGCTCTCTGGGCTGGGAGTGGTTGACACGAGGGAGGAAACGGCGCTGTTGGCGCTGGAGGAGGAAAAGGATTCCTCAGCGACAGTGAAATGATGGCATTTGTGTCGTGAATGTGATGGCGAATTAAGCAGATCCAGAGTGTCAGGTTGCTCTGCACCTGGGCATTCAGTGTCGGGTCACTGAGGCCCAGGACAACTGAGTTTCTGGAAAATATTTCTGCTTTCCGCTCTGTCTTGAGCCATTAACTTGATTCATTTCTCAAATTTAGTGGAAACTCACCGAGATGCCTTTTATCTGAGAAGGATCAGATTTTCCAAAGTGTTAAAAAACTTGAAATTCCAACCAAGATAATGTTCAGTCTTATTTTTAACCTTTATATGAATGTGTCTTAAATCAGAGTCACAATAAATGCAAGTGCTCAGTGTGCTCAAAAGATCTTAGTCTTTTTCTGGGATAATTTGCACAATTAGGTAATCCACCAGTAGTTTAGAAACGTTTGTAACTATTATATAACAAACCTTTTTTATAACAAACTTAATAGTTTATTATTATAATGACTCTTAATGAAGCTTTTAAATTTGTAGTTGAATATTTTAGCAATTAAGGAAGTATACTACTTTGTATTATTTATTTTTAAGTAAATTATTTTATAGATTTTTTTTTAATTTACAGAAAATGTTTGAAAATAGGAAAGAAGGTTCCCCTATATCCCAGACCCAACTTCCCCTATTGTAGCATCTTAGATTTGTATGGTACATTTGTCAAAACTAATGAACTAATATTGATATGTTATTATTACCTAAACTCCATACTTTATTCAGATTTTCTTAGTTTTTACCTAATGACCTTTTTCTGTCCCAAGATTCCATCCAGTATACTGCCTTATAGTTAGTTCTTACATCTCCTTAAACTCTTCTTGGGGGGGTTACAGTTGCTCAGACTTTCCTTGTTTTTGATGATCTTGATATTAATAGGTTTAAGGAGTAATGATCAGATATTTTATAGGCTGTTCCTCAATTGGAGGTATGTCTGATGTTTTTCTTATTATTATTATATTATAATTATGGATTTTGGGGAGGAAGATCACAGAACTGAAGTGTCACACTCATTACATCATATGAAGGGTACATGCTGTGACTTATGTCTGTTGATAGTAACCTGGACGATACAGTATTTGTCTGGTTTTTCCACTATAAAGTTGAATCCCTGACTTTTACAATCACCTTCCCAAAGCAAAAGGAACCTCTACTCAAATATGTTTTAATGTCCAGAGTGATAATACAACAAATACACCAAGAGGGTAAGAAAAGTTTTATTACATATTTGAGGTTTTGGGGAGAACAGAGCAGGTGAATCAAGCAAGATCAAAATTAGCTTGAGAACAAAGAAAGGAGACTCTCTGGAGCTTTTATTGCAGTTGGGGGTGAGGCCAAGATGAGCAATCCCATGCTCAGGGAGGCACTTGCATGGACCCAAGGAGGCAGCACCCAGACTTTCTTATGAGCTTGCCATATGTAGGATGCAAAGGGAAGAGGCAGGGATGAGGCTTAAAAGCTGTCAACAGTCAATGATCAGAAAATCGAGTCAGCCTCCTCAATACACTGCCTTTTTATACTACAGTTTGGGAGGAAGTCATTACATGCAGCCACACTAAAGAATCAACTTTCTATATTAATCATTGATATACATATGTTCAATGAACAGTGTGAATAGATTGGGAATCATTTTCTTTTCTCCTTATTAATGATTGTTTTGCCTATATTTGTTGCAATGTATTTCATGTCTGGTGTAATATTTAAAAAGGATTTGTATTTTGTATATCTCTTTCTTCTACACATTTATTTTTATTGTAGTTTTACAAAACTCTAGAAAAATGGATATAAAAAGGTCTTTCAGTCTGGACAATTTTAGAAATTCAGTTTAGCATTTCTTACTCTTTCTTCTTCATCAGTCCTGAGCTTGGGAGTAGGGTTAGCAGCTTCTACAGTGATGATCCCCGATGACCCCTGTTTCCTGGTATTCACACCCTTGTATAATCTTCTTGCCTTTGAGTATGGGTTGGACTTACTGATTCCTTTCTAATTAAGAGAATATAATGGAAGGGATGGAATTTCCCTTCCGGGATTTGCTAATACATAGACTGTAGCTTCTTTCTTAGGCTCCCTCTTTGGCTCTCTTGCTGGTGGCTATGAGGGAAGCCAGCTACTATGGATGTAACCTATGAAACAACCCTGCATGGAACTGACCTCTGGAGCAAACAGCCCTGAGAATCTAAAGCCTCCCAGCAGTCATGTGATAAGCTCAGAAAGAGAGCCTACTCCAAGTGAAGACTTGAGATGACTGCAGATTAGGAGGCCACCTTGTTTGCAGCCTTGTGAGGACCTTGAGCCAGAAAGGCACCCAGCTAAGGTGCACCTGGATAATAAAGGTTTGTTGATTTAAGCAGATAAATTTCGGGGGTAATTTGTACAGCCATAGATAGAATTAATATAAGGAGTCTGACTGAACTTTATTATTTTGTTAAATTTTGTATCCTGTTAACTAATTGAAATATTTTATTTTCTGAGTTAGTTTTATCATTCATTTTCTTGTGTTTTATAGGTATACTATCATATTACTGCAAATAGAAATTGTTTTGCATTTTCTTTACCAATTCTTTTTTATTTTCCATTCCCTCCTCCCCATTCCTACCTGCTTGATTTCTGTTGAGATTTTCAGCCACTAAAAACATGGTAAACTAATACCTTTTGCAGCTATCTGAATGGAACTAGAGACCATTCTTGTAAGTGAAGCATTGCAAGAATGGAAAAACAAACACCATATGTACTCACTATTAAATTGGAACTAATTTGACTAAACATTTTGAGAGGCAGTTTCAATAAAGGTGTTGAAAACTTTCTGACATGTCGTAATATTTCACAACAGGGACATCTTTTGCTCTTTACATTGTATATATACATGCTTCCTTATCCAAAGAAAGATCCAAGAGGATTTGGGGGAGAAACAACATTATAAGGCTATCAAAAAAAAAATCCACAGCATAGATCATATTTAATATTTTTTTAGGTTACCTTGAAAAAAACTAAAGGAAGTCAAGGGGCAGAACAGGTGCCTTTTGTTTTCTGCCCACATTTCACCACTCTACTTAGGTCTATGGTCAGTAATTGTGTCTTGCCATATTGGAGTCTGAGGCAAATGGAAAAATCAGTAATAGCAATCAAGTCTTTATATAGAATTTCGATATTTTGTGCATCATGGTTTTCTGTATTAATTTGGAGTTTTTAATAATGCACCAAAATATTATTTATCTTGATTACTAAGTTTTTACTCCCCCCTTAATGTTTGTGCCTGAGATAAGTGTCTCACTCATCTCACCCTAGTCTGGTCCTACACAGTGTGTCTTTAGGTTGTCTCCAGTAAAACGCCCTTCCTACCTCCTACACAAACTCAACAGGGAGATCAGTGAAGCTTTCAGGTCGCAGTCCTTAAAGGTCTCCCTAATCTGCATTTTTTCTTTCTTTTCTATGGTGTGAATGCTTCCTGGAGATGTCTTCCGTGGCCAGCGCAAGCTAGTACAGCCTTGAAAACTGATAATGTAGTGGTTGGCTCCAACTCGTAGTGCCTGGCAGAACCCAGGCGCAAACGCTGACGGGCCCAGGTTCCAGCGGGAACGCGACATCCTGGGGACCGATGCGACAGGAACCCGCTTCCTGCGCGGAGGAGCCTGGGGCGCCAAGTGGGCTCAGAAGGTGGGTCGGTGGCTGGTTAATTGGGATCATTAGGGCATCAGGAAGAAGGGATCACTCTACCCGTTGGAGACTAGATCCTCACAGGCTCCACGGCCAAAACCCAGCGGCCCCCAGTTTCCAAGGTGGGCAGAGAAGGGCTGTTTTGTGCGAGTTGACCCCACTCTGCCCCGCGCCCACCCGCACGAACTGCCTCCCGGATAGAAACCCAGACGCGGGTCCGAACTGAGCCGCCGATGCGCCAAAGAAGGGACGACGCTCTCAAAGGCCCAATCGCTCGTGGGAGGTTTCTACTAGCCCACCGTGTTGCCCCCTGACCCCAAGATGGTTGTGACTCAAAATGACGCAGAAGGGGCTTCAATTTCTCTTGTCCCCTCCTATAGGCCCGGGACCACGCAAGCGCCCAGAGCCGCCCGGGAGAGGTGCGCCGTGCCCGGCGGCTGCGCGCCCTGTGCCCGCGGTGGTCCCCGTGGCCGACTCCTAGGCAGAGACGCGCGCGCCCAGAGCGGGCGGGAGCCGTAGTCTTGGCGTCCAGAAGCAAACCCCAGACAGTTCTCCTGGCAGACAGAGTAGGCGGGCGCAGGGCAACCCCAGGTCTTCCCCAAGGAATGGGCGGGAGGGGCGGGCAAACGTGGGCCGAGGGCGCCCTCTGCGCTCCCGGGTGCACCAGGAACTGCAGCTCGCTCGCCCCTTCCCGCCGCAGGAGCTGCTCTGGGGGGGGGGGGGGCGGTTTAAGTCAGGTTTGCTTAGGAGTGGAGAGTCTTAGGAGTGGAGAGTCTTAGGAGTGGAGAGTCGGGGCCCACAACCCTGCAACCTGAGGATCCCTCGCCCCCATTTCCTCCCGGTAGACTCACACTCCGCGTCAGAACCGGCTTCACGACTTCTACTTATTTCCCTGATTCCTACCCAGAGTCACCTATGCCCCTGCTCTGGGTAACAGACCGCAGAGAAGGTGTCGCAGTACAGGCTCCCTCAATCTAAGGGCCCCATAGAATTACCTCTCCAAAGGTCAGAGGAGGAAAAATAAAAACAACAAACAAAAGAATGCGTCTCTTCGAATATACCCAGAATGGTCAACTTTGTGCAGATGATCAATCAACCAGGTCCAATACTGCCTTTCAAAAATCTTCATTCATTCATTCATATACGGCAAGCCAAAAATAGGTTATTTGTTCTATATTATCTGTGATTAATAATTGATTTGCTTCTCTCATTCTACTCTTTAGGTGTCTTTTCCATAACTGGTTACCTACTAAAAACTACCAGATACTAGAAAATGTTTACACCATGCACAATTCTAGCAAGGATGAAGACTTGCCACAAAAACTGCATGACATTGTGAGCAATTGGCCCCAAATTTGACTCAACCTTTTCTGGAAAGCAACTTGAGTCGGAAAATATGATCACTTAAGATCGATGTCTCTGTAAAATGAAACTACATCAGAAAAAAAGAAAAGACTCATGCATAGATGAAACACTAAGAGTGAATTGTCACCCACGTCAGCCTCTCATCGGGCATAGAATTTTGTAGATAATCTCCACCTTTGCATTAGCCGTTCCCCCCAAACCTCTCTAAAATGGATACAAAGACAAGAAGCATCAGCCCTTTATCACCAGCTGTAGTGCAGGATGAAACATTTAGAATTACCATTACATTGCACTATGTCAGTTTTGCTTTTTATATTGTCTAGAAAATATCCTAATTTTACTGTGAAATATTTCTATTTTCAGTTTCTAAAAAGTGAGAAACATGAAACCCAGCTCATAGGTCTAAGCTTGTTTTCACACTACAGGCAGTGTTCTACCATCTATAGTTATTTCTAGGTTGAAAATATCAAACATTGTATTCATTTTGGACCCTGTTGCTATGAAGGTAGATGATCAGAACTGTTTTCCTCTCACAGCCTCTACTGCAAAGAGTGCCAAAAACAACATCATCCTCATACTATTCATTTTTCTTTCAATTTCTTATATTCTTCTTAAAACAGAAAATATCTCATTACATTTATGGGTGATAATGTCTGTCTAGCCTATTATCTTCTTCCATAATTTACGATACTTTTCAGATAAATTAGAAGAATATTTCTGAAACTTTCTCATTTGGGAAAAAAAATAAGGTATTGTTTCTATAAATTTAACAAATACAAAAGATGAAATTTAGAAGTAAAAATATCTGTTTTCTTGTTATTAATGTATCTTTTACAGAAATTCATCTGCTCAGCAGTTTTGTCTTTTACACAAAAGGGAGAACTCTTATTTATATCCTGAATTTATCTGAGTTAATCTTTAGGGAGAGGTGGGTGATAAGCTTTATTATTCTTATTCCATATAGAAGGAAAGAGAGAGGGAAAAGCAGGGTAGGATGCAAATATAAGACTTTTTGTAGTCTGGGATAAAACTATTTAATATAGGAAAAATTGAAACATTAACCCTGTAATTTAAAAAATACATCAAAATTTTCCTATTCCTTAAACAAATAATGGGTAGAAAATTGGAGCAAATTTGGAATGAGTTAGAGACTCCAGAGAACTCTAAATAATATAGCTCTTATTCTTTTTAAAAATGTCACCTAAAAATTCTTTTAAGTCAACTCAGATACATTATATCAAAATCAATTGTACCATAAGACATAATCAATATTTGTTTTCAAATTTCCATATATTTTTGAGATTTTTCAGTATGATAAATCATTTATATTGGTAATTATTTTTTATGAACACTTTTTTAATGTTAGTCTAATTTCTCAATATATCAGCAAAACTGATATGTTAGGATTTGACCCTTCTTTGAGAGCATTTTCTCTTTTATAAGTAGGGCCAGGCCCTTCTCAAGGTAGAGCTTATTTGTTAAGATTCTAAAATTAGCTGTTTGCCATTTAAGCATTGTAGGACTATCTCAAAATCCTCTGTTATATTTGACAGTTATCTAATAAGTATTCAAGAAAGAGAATTATTTCAATTTGCTGTAATTTTTATAGACTTAAATGGAGTTCAAAAAAAGGCAGTATAACTAATGGTGGAGTCAAAAACAGAATATTCCTGTGTAGTCGGGTGAATCAAAGTCTAGGTATCAATTACTTTTCCCTCTTTCTCCTGCTCCATCTGAGGAGTTCTCTGCAGTGCATTTTATATGTATAGGAATATGTTCTGAATTCTTTTATTTTCAAATATTTCCTTTCATTCTGAGCTTAATTCAAGTAACTTTGAGAAACACTTTACCTAGTTACTTTGGATTACATGCATCTGTGACTTTTTAATTTCAATAGTATTGGTCTGAAGCCCTGTGATTCAAGATGGAGAATACCATGCTACCTTTATGCACTAATTTATTCTTTCATTTAACTAACTTTTTTGAATGCTAATCTCTATTGTTTAAAATTAATGTACTTGTCTCCTGAGGGATTAAGAAATGGATAATTCAGTGACAGGAAGTGTTGATTCTCGAATTCTAAATTCCAAGTTAACCTTCCAAGATAGTTTTCTAGTCCTGATAAAATATGAACTTGATGGTTGCTGTGGTTGAATGTGTTCCCAAAGAAAGCATATATTGGACACTTAATCCCCAATGTAACAACGTTGTTATGTGGGAATGAGAGACAAAAAAGCCATGATAGTGGAGTGAATGGATTAATGCTATTATCCTGGGAGTGGATTCATTCCTTATTGCTGGGGCGGGTACCTTATAAAAGGAAGAGTTTGGCCCTCTTTTGTCTTTTTTTCATTCTCTTGCCTTCCACCATGGGATGATGCAGTAAAAAGGCACTCACCAGATACCAGCGTCTAGATCTTAGACTTTCCAGCCTCTGGAACTATGGACCAACAAGTTTCTGTTCATTATAAACTAACCAGTCTCGAGTATTCTGTTATAGCATCACAAAATGGCTAAAACAATAGTCAAATACCATTTCACATATGTCTACTATGTACCTAATACTGTGCTTAATATGGATAATTAAACAATAAATTGTCTATTTGTGAACATTCCAATGCTCTTGGTTTGGAGAAAAATTTAAATACTTGGAATACAAAAATAATAGAAGGTATAATTTTAGTGTCTTAAAATATTTTGTGCCAGAGTTTAAGCCAAAAGTTAGAGACTTTTGTTATTAATCCTGTGTGAAACATCAATATGGCAAGAGATCACAGAATGAAAAACTCAGTAGAAGAGTCGGCTCTTGTACTCTAAAGGTCAGGTGGGTCTTCCAAGCTTAGATTGCTATTCCTGATAGACTGTGAACTCAAGAAAGACTTCCTGCTTTGATATCCAGAAAAACCAGAAACTTGATCCCTAATACTAATTCAATTTCTGTGAAATTTATAATAAAAAATTAGGTTAGATACTCTAGATGAAATATCTAAAGCTCGTTAAGTGGTAGCATGCATCTCCAAAAGTCTTTCAAAAATGACTGCCAGTCAATTCAAATGGATCTTTTTCAAAGTGGCTTTCAATTTTAATTTGGTTCATGATAAAAAAAGTGAGGAAACGGCCGGGCACAGTGGCTCATGCCTGTAATTCTAGCACTCTAGGAGGCTGAGGCGGGTGGATTGCTCCAGGTCAGCAGTTTGAAACCAGCCTGAGCAAGAGCGAGACCCTGTCTCTACTATAAATAGAAAGAAATCAATTGGTCAACTAATATATATAGAAAAAATTAGCTGGGCATAGTGGCACATGCCTGTAGTCCCAGCTACTCAGGAGGCTGAGGCAGTAGGATTGCTTGAGCCCAGGAGTTTGAGGTTGCTGTGAGCTAGGCTGATGCCACGGCACTCACTCTAGCCTGGGCAACAAAGCAAGACTCTGTATCAGAAAGAAAGAAAGAAAGAAAGAAAGAAAGAAAGAAAGAAAGAAAGAAAGAAAGAAAGAAAGAAAGAAAGAAAGAAAGAAAGAAAGAAAGAAAGAAAGAAAGGAAGGAAGGAAGGAAGGAAGGAAGGAAGGAAGGAAGGAAGGAAGGAAGGAAGGAAGGAAGGAAGGAAGGAAGGAAGGAAGGAAGGAAGGAAGGAAGGAAGGAAGGGAAGAAAAAAAAGTGAGGAAACAAAATACTTTTTAATAGTTTTCAGAGATATCTTATAATATGAAATATAGTTTAGATGAACAATAATTTCTTTTACCTTTTGATAAACACATATAATTGTTCTCTCTCCTTTCTCTCTCACATACACACACACACACACACACACACACATATACACACACATACCCTTTTGGGGTTTTTAAAATAGATATTCATTGATTTATTGATTAAATGTGGGGATTATGAGTATTTCTATTAAAAAAGAGAATTAAGAAATTACAGTCATCCCTCAGTGTACTTGGGAGATTGGTTCCAGGATTGCTGTATACCAAAATCCATACATACTCAAACTTCCCAATGGGCCCTGTGGAACTCAAGGGTAGAAAAATCAGCCCTCTATGTAAATGGGTTTCACATCCTTCAAATTCTGTATTTTTGATCTGTATTGGGTTGCTGATGCAGAACTCCCTGATTCAGTGGGCTGACTGTATTTATTGAAAAAAAAAATCACTTATAAGTGGACCTGCACAGTTCAAACCTATATTCCTCAAGGATCAACTATAAAATTAAAACCATAATGCAATACCACTACATCCCATCCAATTAAAATGGCTATAATGAAAAAGAAGAAAAGTCTGTGAATTAACTGAACTTTCATACATTGATTATGAGAGCTTAATTTGGCACAACCATTTCAGAAAACTGTTTGGCTGCACTATGATGACTGAGCAATTCCATTTCTAGATATATACATCAATATGCATATATATTCACTAAAAGACATACTCTAGAATATCTATGATGACTCCAAATAAGAAAAAATCCAAATGTGCATCAAGATCAGAACAGATAAAGAAATTATGAGGTATTCATGATATATTTTACTATACGACAATGAGATTTATTAAGCAACTGCATACAACAATGTGGGTAACCACATGAATCCAGTATGTCAGAAACACTGCAAATGGGATTATCAGATGTTACATTCTTCATGCTACGATGCCATGAGAAATACATAGCAACATCTCTAAAGTATATTGCTTAAAATTGAGTCAGAATTGAACTACCAGATTACAAGAAGTATAAAGACATAAGAACTGGGTAAATGATAATACCCATTAACCTAATACAGAATGTAAGATTTTCTAAATGGTACAGTTTCTGAAACAAATTATTGCCACAAAAAGAAATGAAGATTGTAATTGCAGGAAAATTCTCTAGATGCCCTTGGACCAAGTTCTCCCATGTTTCTGATGTGTAGTTCTCAAGAATAACTATAGATTGTGCTGGGAAGGTAACATCCTGAGATAAGAGAAGGATTAACAGGAACAGCCTGGGTTCTGCTCCAGTCCCTCCACCTTCAGAACAGGATGTCCTTTAGGGCTCTAGCCCAGTGTGTCACGTGGCCCCTGAGATACATAACCCAGCGGGGACTGTATTTTGGGGTTGCTTAACTCTGGTGCAAGTGGGGTACACAGAAACTAAACTCCTTCTGCCACTGGAAGCTTTTCTGAGCCTTGGAGGATCTGCTGTCAGTGAATGCTAGGTTTCTGCTCTCCCTTGTTGCCTGTCTGTAAGGAACACATCCATGTCATGTAACTCGTGTGCATGCGTGTTCTGTCTCACCAGATTCAGACAAGATGTTAACCAGTCCACTGAAACTGCTTCACGGGTACGAATAAAAGAGATTCACTGCATTCCTCCAATCTATAAGCTGTTGAACTTAACAGCACATGAGGAATGAATATTTGTAAATTTTACTTCAAATCTGAAATGATATATATTCTAAGAAACTAAAAGCTCGAACGAAGGATCCTCTTTTCTCTCAGATTCCTGCCTCGAGCCACCACTCAAATGATTAGTATGCATCTGAGATCCTGAGGATTCAAGGTGTGAGAAGTATATTCAGAGCATTTTTGGTTAGGGACAGGCCTAACAATCCAGATTTTGGACGGGAATTTGCCTCTTAGTGGAGCCAGACTTAGCTCTGCAGTTGCTTGGAAGAGTTCCAGGATAAAAGAGCTTTGGCAGCAATGCTTCCTTCTAGAGAATACCCTTCAGAGCAGAAAGGTGGAATGCCCTGGTCAGATTCTTTTGCCCAAGAATATCACTGTAAGAGTGTTGAGTGTTGTTCTGATGTTGTCTCACACCATTCGCACTTGATAAATTCAAAGCCTCCTTCACCAAAAGTAAATCTCCAGCACGCTATTTGAGTCATTGCTGGTTCAGTACAGTATTTTCGTCACTTGTCTGCCCTCTATTACTAGAGAGGAACTCAGCAGTCAAAATTGCACAGGTGCTAGATTCTGTACCTGCTGATACAAGCTGGCAAAGACAGATCACAAATTACTTAAAGGGCACAGTAGTTTGAGGCTTGAAGACTAGGCCAAACAAATTATTGCTCTTGCCAAGTATTTGAAATAAGGCCACCCTGGTCAATTCTGTATAAATAAAGCAATAGAGTTCACCAATTAAGAAGAAATAGTTGGCCCTAAGAAGTCAAGGTCAGCCCAAGTTTGATATTTATAAGGTGAATAATTCAGAATAAGCCCCTATATCTCAACATATACCCAAGTAATCAATCTTTATATGCTGCATGGAGAAACTATATTTAACATGTAGAGACTGACTTGCACTTATAAATGTGTGAAGTTAGGTTAGGACAAAATCAAGGATAGAGGGAACATAAATGGTGGTTGATACACTTAACACTGGAAAAAAAAGATAAATTTGTTATTTTTCCAATTTAGAGCCATTATTTTATCCTCTGTCTACATAAGAACTATTTTTTATGAATTTAGTAGAGTATTACCATTGAGATGGTTATTTAATCAATCATATCATGAATAATTGAGGCCATCTTCTAAGTAATTAAAAGTAAAAGAAAAACATGTAATGGGGAAAATATTGCTTATCCAAAGCAATTATTATAACAAAAACATCTTTGGGTTATGGTAAATAATCTATATTTGGGTTATGGTAAATAATTATCATAAAATAGGTTTTGGTATATATACCAGATAACTGAATAATGCTGATAAATAAAAACAGTATTGAAAAATATAGTTATTCACTTCCTTAAGCCTATGTTTTAAACTGACAGCACGGTCGACCAAAGAATGGGAAGCAGCACTGTAGAACATAAGGACAGTCTGAGTAATTAGGACTTAAAGGCTTTCTTAAAAATATTACCTCATTCCTTCATGAATTAAAATGAACTAAGGAGGATTTAAAATACATACATCTCTGAAAACAAACTAATCACTTTTATCATAACATACCAATCTGGTTAAGAGCAAAGGAATATGAAATATTGATTGAAGAAATATTAGAAAGTTTGAACAACTAAACACATATCTGATAATTTTGTTATTTTTGTCTAGAAAAATAGTAATTGTTTATTAAATTATGATACAATCTAATACTAATTCTTTACTAAATTTTAATGAGATTAAATTTAATGACACTTTTAATAATCTTGTCATTGAGAAAAATGGAATAGTTTTAAATAGTGAATAATCTGAAAGAAAGCATAAAGAATTCTATTCATAAAGATAACACACTGTTAAGCCAATTTCTTTAAAAGAACAATCCTGAAGCTTAGAAGTTAAATATAAAAAGTAATAGGATGAAATATACTTATATATCTTAATATTTTTATGACCAAAATAAACCTTCTTCTGTATTTTAAGCACATTTCAAAGAATCACTAGTATCTGTTTTAAAGCCTACATCTTATACCTTATGAGAATATACTTTGCTACTTCAGCCACTTGAAAGTACAAATTGTTGAAGACAAAATTTTGTAACATGTGATACTTCTGGAACATTTTGAAAAGCTTATAAGTATTAGTAATAATATTCTGAAATTATAAATTATGTGTAGGTTATAATGAAAACTGAAGTTTTGATCACCAAAGACATTATTATTTTATTATATATAACACATTTTCTTTATCCATTCATCTGTTTTTAGACACTTAAGTTGATTCCTTATCTTGGCTATCGAGAATACTGGAGAAATAAACATGGGAGTGCAGATCTCTTCAACATACTGATTTCTTTTTTTTTGGATATACAACCAGCAGCAAAATTACAGGATCATATGGCAGTTCTATTTTTAATATTTTTCCAGGAACTTATATAATATTTTTCATAATGGATGTTCTAATTTAAATTCCCACTAACAGTTTGTAAGGCTGTACTACATCCTCACCAAAACTTATCTTTTATCTTTTTGATTATAGCTATTCTAACTGGGATGAGGTGATATCTCATTTTGGTTTTGATTTGCATCTCTCCAATAATTAGTGATGTTGAACATTTTTTATATACTAATTGGCCATTTGTGTATCTTCTTTTGAGAAATATCTACTAAGGTCTTTTGCTCATTTTTAAATGAGATTATTTATTTTTTGCTACTGAGTTTTTTGAGTTTCTTATATGTTCTGGGTATTAGCCTCTTGTCAGATGTAAATTTTACAAGAGGTTAATACCCAGAATATATAAGTTTGCAAATGTTTTTTTCTCCCATTCTTTCCTTTTTGTCGTCACTCTGTCGATTGTTTCTTTTGCTGTGCAGAAGCTTTTTAGTTTGATGTAATACCACTTGCCTATTTTTATTGTTGTTCCCTTGCTTGATCCAAAAAATCCAATGTCATGAAGCATTTCCCCTAGGTTATCTTCCAGTAGTTTCATAGTTTGGGGTCTTACTTTTAAGTCTTTAATCCACTTTGGGTTGATTTTTGTATATGGTAAAAGATAAAGACCTAGTTTCATTCTTCTACATGTGCATATCCAAATTTCCCAGCACAATTTATTGAAGAGACTCCTTTCCACAATGATTGTTCTAGCACCTTGTCAAAAATTACATTCACTTTTCATATCCATTATTCAATTAATGAGCTATAAAATTGAATCAATATTAATGTTAGAATGCAGTAGGAATTCTACTTAAAAGTTTGCTAGGCTGGAGGAAAAGCTTTAAACCTTCTTATTTTTCCATCTTGGTAATTAAGAGATACTGATAAAAGATCTTCTATTTTTCTTCTTTCTCCCTCCCTAAGCTCTTCTGTGATACATGAAATTTGTTTCAAAGTAAAACTGTAAATAAATACAGTAAAGCCCTTCAGATACACTTAAGATGTATTATGTTGAAGAATACAGATTTAGGCTGCAATTTAATTGCTATGCCAATCATGATCAGAAACACAATTCTACCAAAATAGAACTCTTAAAGACCAGATAGCATGGAATTGATGAATTTTGTGTGGTTCAACCACTTGAAGAAAATGAAGTTAAACCATCTGATTAAACATGGAAGGTTAAGTGTTGAAGATTCTTACTGATACAACTTAATATTTTATTTATTAAAATATTAAAACTATAAATGTAAATCAAATATGGCCAAATGCTTTGGAACTCCTCTCAATAAAAAAGTAAGATAATTTTTAAATAAGAATTTAAAATTACCTACAAAATGATAAAAATTTAGGAAAAAGGAAAAACATAGACGAATAGAAACAAATTTTAAAAAACAGTTAGAAGAAAGAATACAGATTAGTTTCTACCAGATATTAGTCTGTTTTTATTATTATTATTTTTTAATTCAGGATATTATAGGGGTACAAACATTTTAGTTACATCTAATGCCTTTGCCTCAGCTGTTAATAGTCCCAATGGTATAAAACATATAGTTATTTTAAATAAAGAAAACAGAGATAAACATTTATTTGAAATGTGTAATAATCATATTACAAATGCATGTAGTCCGTCTGGTCTGCCAATGCACTCAAGTCTAAGAGAGTAAATAACAAGCTATTAGTAGAGCAGTATATATACCTGATTATATATGATTGTATATGTATACATAATCATACTTCAGATCAGTTTATTTGTCCCTTAAAACCAAAGAATAAATTAACTTTTATGAAATTTTAAAATAAGAATATAATTTTTATGTGCTAAATAATGTATAGCTTTATTATTGTTACGATCAAACTATGTACTATTCCAAAAACATATATTAATTTCAGAATTACTACTACCCTCCTGGCTCCACTCTTCCTGACCCAATATTACCTTATAATACCATGATCATTAGCCCTGATTTTTCCTAACAAACGTATCATTGAATACTTCTCAGAAATAAAACTACTGATAATGTGGCAAAGGTAAAGTTATATAACATTATTTTAGTGAAAAGAGGCCAGAATAGAATATATCCATGATTCCTAAACTATTAATAGTTAAGATAGTAAAATTAGAACAGTGGTTGCATCTGGGGAGGGGAGGTACACTGTAAAGTGGCATAAAGGCACCTTTAGAGTGAAAGAAATGTTTTCTTTTTTTCCTGTTTGGCCTGGTGGTTATCCCAGGTCATACGTTTGTTATAACTACTTGCTCAAGTTGCATGCTTAAAGATATATGTAGACATCTATTTTATGTAAATTATACATAATTTCAATAAATAAAAAATTATACATAAATTCAATAAATAAAAATAAATAAATTTTGAAGAAGGGGATATGAGACAAAAATCACACTAAATATTGTTGATCCAGGATTATTAGATTTAAAACAGTATCTATGGATGGGCTTCATCTCCTTAAATGGAATGCAAAATATATTGTCTTGCAGAGAAGAAATGTTCCTTTTTCCAAAAATGGACAAAGTTATCATCAGATTTTCAAAAAATGGCTCTGAATACCCAATAAATATAAAACCTTTGGTTCGTTCCTTAAATTTACAAATGAAGAGTAATTTTCTCAAGGACACTTGATTTATTAGCTTGTGTTCTAAGAATCCTATTTTCCTATTTAGTGCTATTTTCTGCAGCACCAAAGTAATTAATCTTATGAGCAAAACTCTAAAAACCAGTACCAATGGCATTTTAAGTTTATGCATTAGGAAAAAAAGATATGTTACAAATTGTTTTTTAAACTCAAACAAAATGGAGGCCTGAATTAAAATCCACACTGTGGAAAAATAAAGTGCAATAGATAAAAACAATATTGCTAACAGAGTAAGCTTTAAAAGTTAATTTATTTTTAGTATATGGAAACACAACTGTTTTTATGTGTTGATTTTGTATCCTATTTCTTTACTGAGTTTATTAGTTGTTAAGATTTTTTTTGATTCATTAGAATTTACTATGTATAGAAATATATCATCTGCAAACAGATAATTACTTCTTCTTTTTAAATTTGGATGCCATTTAATTTCCTTTTCTTGTCTACCTGCTTTGAGTAAGACTTTCTCTAGTATGTTGAATAGGAATGGTGACAGTGGGCATCACTGTCTTATTCCTGATATTAGAGGAAGCACTTTTAGTTTTTTACCATTAAGTATGATGTTTCCCATGGGCTTGTCCTACATGGTCTTTATTATGTTGAAGAACAGTCCTTCTGTACTTAGTTTTTTAAGCATGAGAAAACATGATAGAGTTGAATTTTGTCAAATGATTTTTCTGTATCTGTTGAGATGATAATGTGATTTTTATTCTTTATTTTGTTAATGTGACATATCATAATACTTAGGATTAAGGAAACAGTCCCATTTTCAATAGCATCCAAAAGAATAAAATATATAAGAATAAACTTAACCAATGATGTGAAAGGTTTGTCCATAGAAAACTACAATATATTGAAGAAAGAAATTAGAGTATACACAAATAAATGAAAATACATACTGTGCTAATGGAATGGAAGACTTAATATTGTTGAAATGTTCATACTACCCAAAAGTAATATACAGACGCAACGCTATTCCCATCAAAATCTGATAGTGGGCAAATGGGAGGGGGGAGGAGGAGAAGAATTTATACTTACAAAATAGATGCGATGGGCACCACCTGAGGGTAGGACACGCTGGATGTTTTGGTAAGGCGGGAGGGGGGGTGCGGGGGGGAGGAATGGCAGGGGCAATATATGTAACCCTAACAATATTTGTACCCCCATAATATGATAAAATAATTAAAAAATCCCAATAGAATTTCTTACAGAAATAGAAAAAACAATCATAAAATTCATATGAAACAACAAAAGACCCAGAACAGCTAAAGTGAACTTGAGAAAGAACAAAACTGTAGGCATCACAATTCCTGATATCAAAATACAGTACAAAGCTACAGTAATTAAGGCCATATGATACTGGGGTAATGACAGACATTAACAACCAACGGAAAAGAATAGAAAGGACAGAAATAAACCCACACTTTGATGGATGAATAGATACAGAAAACATATTACACACATACAGTAGAATATTATTCAACCTGGGAAAAGAAGGACATCCATCTGTGAAATGTCAGTCACAGATAGACAAATACTGTATGATTTCACTTATACGGTATATCTAAAATATTTAAAACTTATATAAGTGGAAAATAGGATGGTGATTGGTGGGATAGGAGAGGAAGGGAAAATGGGGAGTTGTTCACTGGGTATAAATGATAATTATACAAGACAAATAAGTTCTAGAGATGTGCTGTATAGCATAGTGCCTAGTTAACATACAGTGTTGTGCACTTAAGAGTTTTTTAAGAGGGAAGATTTCATGTTAAACATCCTTATTCCAGGAAAGACAAAAAACACACACAAAAAGAAACACAAACTTTTGGAGGTGATGGATATATTTATTTACTTGATTGTAGTAAGAATATCACTGGTGTATGACTATGTCCAAGCTCATCAAATTGTATACATTAAATATGGGCAGTTTTGTGTATCAATTATATCCGAAATCTGTAAAAAAAAAAAAGGTTAGAGTTTAAATATTGTGATTTAAATTGAATTGAGTAGAACTACTAAAATATATATGTATTTAGGAATCTGATATCCATGATAATGACACTTACGTTTTGTCTCTGGGAGGGTAGTCAGGATTAAGACAGTCTGTCCATTAAAATTCTGATACAAATGGAAACACAGAGCTTCCAACATCTCAATCAAAGCAAGAGCCATTTCTCACCAACATATTTCCAAGACAACTTAACAAATCAAAACATCTAATGAAAACATTTCATGCAAAGAACAGACAAGCAAGCCAGTCAGACTGAAATAGTTTTACTGTTATTCTATGCTATAAACACTAAACCTAAGAAGGACTTCTAGCTCTTGCGAATGAGTTCACAATAGTTTCACAATTTATGTTAGGTAAATCACCAGACCAATTGCTTGAGTTAGCAACTGGTTTATCATAGAATCAACTTGTCTTTTCATTTTCTTCTAAAGAATATATATGTTATTTTCTGAACTCATTCCTGCCCCTTATTTTTTTTCCTCAGAACATTTTAAATTCTGTGAAAGGAGAGTTCTATGGAAGTCTGTGCAGCAAAATTATCTACTTTAAATTTATAGCAATACTAGAAAAACGCAGGAAGAAAAGGAAAACCGAAAGACATGGCAGACCTTCAAAATAAGATTAAATATTCCTATGAACCACAGACAGAAGAGAAATACAAGGTATTGAACAAGGGTAAAGATGAGCATTGGCAGAAATTCAGTTGGTGTTGGTTAACACAGACTAGAATGTATCACTTAAAATAAGGGATTGGAACTAGGATTAATAACAGAATGTAGGGACTGCTCCTGAAAGGAGGCTTAAAAGAGAACTGCTGCGAAGAGTTACCTGAGACATCTACGTATACCAAACAGTGGGCCTGAGGAGGTTAGTCACAAAGCACAGTTTCTTGAGCCGGAACTGAAACTATTATCACACTGGATTAGTGGCAGGATTTATGAAATCCTCAGCATGATCACAAACCATGGAAACATCACTGTTATTATAAGAGCATGTTTTAGGCTGGAGTGGATAAAAACAATCCAGAAAAACTGTAAATAAGGAAAGCTAAGCCCAGGAGGAGGAAGAAAACAAAACTAAACACAAAAAGGGAATCTATAAATCCAAATTCTAAGTCAAAGTATGACATCTAATTCCATAAAAGGGACTTGATAAAATGAACACTAAGCATTAATTAACTCAAATGCCATTAATTTTATAAAATAGATGTAGAACAATTTATAAGTCATTCATTTAAAAGAATCATTATGTAACTGAGGCTTTTTACTCTTTGACTATCATCTTCCCATTCCCCACTTTGTATCCCATGAATATTAATATATACAGCTATAATTTGTCAAAATATAATAAACATCATTGTATATTGTTCAAATTTAAAAATTAATACAAACTAATAATTATATTAAAACATCGATAGAAATGAAATTAGGGTAAATACATAAAGATTATAGTAGAATGCTGGGATAAAGCAAAATATAGACCTAGAAATTAATAACACTGTACATATCTGTATCTTACTACAGAGTAAGATCAGCTGAAGAAAGAGTAACTTGAAAAGTAACAATAAGTAATACATGTAGAGTGTAGTACATTTACATTTTTCTGTAAATTGCTACTTGTAATTTTTGCTCATTTTATTTTGTTTTGTGTTTCTCTCCTCATGAGGGGTACTAATTCTCTTTCTTTTTTCTTCTGTAAATATTTAAACAAAAAATCAGTTGTCTTTTAACTTAGTTTATATATTTTGCTAAAGATTTTTTATAGCCAAATACTAATTATTTCTTTTATGTTTTCTAGCTTTATAGTCTTATTTGAAATAATTGGAAACATAATACTACACAGACCTCATTTTTTCTATTGATATTATTTTAACACTCAAGTCTTTGATATTTGTGAAATTTAATTTTGCATGTTATAAGCTGTGAGACGATCTCCCCAATTTTGACAATACCCTATGTGTCAAAAATTCCTTTCCCTGTTTAATTGAAACATCTTAAATATTTAGTTTTCTTATTTGCTTGCTATGTTTAGGTGTTTTCTACCAACCCCAAAGCTCTATTTTTTGAGTTTTGCAAATGCTGTATAAATTTTATTAAAATAACTGAAGTAAATGATAATATCTCAACATTAATTTAAAACAAAAACAGCTATGCATCTGTGATATTATATGAAGCTAAAGAGAACTTACAATATAAAGGTCTTTAGAACACAGAACTGGCAGAAATTTCTGACCATTTTAATGTGGTTGTTAAGGAGAAAAAGGTATTCAAAGGAATTCTGAAGTATAAAAGCTTTGCCAAAAAATTTATGGTAATATACTAACCAAAATACCACCATCTAAATATGTGGTAGAAGAAGAGACGAAGATGTCAGTTTAAGACAACTTGAATTTGAAATTCCTGAGGGATAAAGGTTAATATGTCAACTAAACTTAGAAGCAGAAGACTCGGGTAAAAATTCAAATATAAAGACATAAATGACAGAATTTCCCATATGGGATTATGGGTAAAGGTGAAGATACTAGGAGAAAACACTCAAAGTGAAAATAGAAACATGATTAATACTAGATATTTTGGTACACCCTTCTTTGATAAATGATCAGAAAAAAAGAAGTTAGAAAACTCAAATGAGAAAGAATGTTAAAATTTAGGAATAAGAATCAGTTCTGTGGCAGTTCAAGTAGAAAATCGGAAAAGGTGGGTATGAGCAGCCAAGGGTCACCATGCTACTGTATACCTGTGGGTATAATGAGGAGAGATACATAATTAGCTCCTTCAAAGTATTTGTGAATGTGCCCATATCACTAACACAAAAACACTACTTCAAATAAAGTAATTTTATTTCATAACATTTACTTCCTTAAAGTATTCCTTTGCTGTAAATGAGCCTTAGTTTATGTCAGCTATATATCTGTTTTTACATGATGGTAAGTATCACAATAAAGTATCAAAAGCTCTAATAATAGAAGTCATTTGGAGGCTGGCTTGGTCATTGGAAGAACCACTTTTGAAGAGGAAGGTCTTTGTATGACATTGTTAACATTTACAGTGTACTTACTTTAATAAATAAGAAACTTCTAATAGAATGATTTAATCAAACCAGGTAAATAGTATGACACAGCTATGGTAATATGGTAATGCTTACTTAAAATGCGACTAGGTTGGTAAAACCTTGAAATTGCTTTCATTTATTTCAAGAGCAGTAAGCAGCCTCTAAGAGTGAATGAATAATTCATTAATTAATTCAACACACAATTATTAAGTGCCTAACAAGTTCTACTACTTCTCAGACTGTAGCTAGTGCAAAGATAAATAAAACACTGCTGCTTCATTTAGTGAGAGTGCAGTCAAGCAAATAATTACAAACAATATGATAAGTGTTATGATATAGCTGTGTTTTATGTGCTATTAGAGTCAGAATGTTTTTTCTCATTGGAAGGTTTCTAAGAAAGTGTGATTGGAATTATTATGACGGTAGAAATATAGATTGAGATTAGGTTATGAAATCTTATTAATTCTATAAAATATCAAGTATCAATTCATTTTCTAAGAAAGTACATGACATAATCACATTTTCGTTTTACAGTAAGTCTTTTGGGATCAGTTTCGGATGTTGTATTTTCACAGTGAGAAAATGTGAGCAAGTAGAACATACAAAATGCTAGTACACAAGTCCAGGCAATAGAATATCAGGATCTGAGCAAAAATAGTGGCAAATACAATGTAGCGATTCAAGAAAAAGAAAGGATCAAGAAAATACTCGAGATAGAATCTAGAGAATTTGTAAAAATTATTATGTGGACATTCATAGATTAGAGAGTTCCATGATGAGCTGAAACTTTCTGTCTTAAGCCAATGGTAATGGTATAAGGATAAGGAATACAGCTGTCAAAACACAATTAAAAAGAAGGTATGCTCAATTACTCTGGAGACATACAGGTGTCTAGAAAGAAGTTAAACACACACATTCCACAGTGTGTATCCAAGATTTGGGGATCATTAGCAGACATTTAAAGGGAAGTACACAATCAAGTGATAATTTCTCCCTTAGAGAGTACTAAGTAATATAAAAAATTTATTCTTAAGTCTTTTCTAAATCTCCACATGTATTTCATCCTTTCTATTTGCACAATATTAAAACCCAATTTATAAGATTAAACCTTAGATTTTTTTACTTTGCAAAAATGTGAATTTATTGTTTTGGAAGTGGGGACATTCTTCTCTTAGTGCCAATACTTTCACAAAATGTTTCTAATCTTGCAAATGGTTAACACCTTCTCTTTTATTCCATGGCATTGTCTCCTAGTTACAGAACACCACCAGGTTCTTGGGATACAGCCCACATAGATCTTGTGGCATCTGCCCAGATTAACTCAGTCTAATCTTTTCTTTCCTCACAATATGATTCAAATTGTTATCATAATTTTTCTACTCTCATATCTGAATTCCAGAACTCATTACATAAGGTCTAATGGATCTTGTTCATATCTCAAAGTTTACATTTTCCTTAAAATGTCTTCATTTTTCTCTCAACTTACTTTTTTCAATGTTCCTAATTCTTTTAAAGAATTATATCTTGTTAGAAGAAATAACATAGTTAATTCTATATTCAATTATTATACATGTATATATTTTACTATCTATTCTCTTTTTCATTTCATTTCATTTTCCATTATAGCTGCATTCACTATATATCAGAGTCTCTTTTAACTTCTGGAATACTCCAATAACTTCCTAAATGTTGGGCATCATTTTCCCTCCACAAAAAAAATCATCATTTAAAACAAATGGTTACTGGCCAGATTATAGGGAAGAGTTTCCACACTTTAAATTGTTATTATTAATTATAATACGTAATTTTGCCTCAATATTTTTTTCTTATAAAGTGAAGTGAGGATATGAAATCAGCTGATCTTCCTATTGTTTCAGTCTTTTATTTTTGACTCTTTTCCTCCTATCTGGCCATTTCATGCTCCTGCAATCAGGGTACTAGCTCCTCAGCTCTTGTTTGAATGGACAGACACGGGTTTACTCCTGACAGGCTGCCAGTTGCTTCTGACAGCAAATCCACATATTGAAAAACAACTACTTTTGTATGTGCACAAATATCACACTTGATTGGGCATTTCGTTTATAGTTAAAATGAGAAAAGTGGTTCAGAAAATTTGACATCGAAGAAATACAGGCATACTTGATGCATATTACTCTAGAGGTAATTCCCTTACTGAAAAGTTTGTTTTTGATGACTGCTCATTACTCTGTTATTTCACAAGTTATCTGACTAACACATATTTATTGCTCTACCAAAACTGAGCAATCAACTCTGACAGCTTAAAAAAGTTTTCTTCTGTTATGTACCAGAAATTCAGCAAAATATGCATTACTTTTCCCACCTAGCAATGACCTCTATAAACTCAAAATAGCAATCTTCCATTTTAATAACAATGTGAGTTGTCTAAAGCATACAAATTTGATATAAAATTTTAAACTGAAAACAGGAAACCAAAGACATGGGTTAGCAAAATTTTTGTGACAGAATAGTTTTTAAAATCAAATAATAGGTGTATACACATTAGGATGATTATAATTTATCTCAAATATTTGCACTACCACCTCATTTGAAATCCTACACTTGAAAAGGAGATCAGTAAACCTTGTAAAAACATCTTCTCTAACTGTATCTATCTATTTAATTTGTTCTTGTTTTTCTAGCTTCCTAAGAAGGAAGCTTAGATCATTGCTTTTAGATAGTTCTTGTTTTCTAATACAAGCTTTCGATGCTACAAATAGCCCACTAAGCACAGCTGTGCTGCATCCTACAAATTTTGATGTGTTGTTATCATTTACTTTCTTATTTTTAATTATTATGGATACATAACACTTGTATAACTTCATAGGATACATATGATATTTTGATACAGGTACACAATGTGAATTAATCAAATCAGAGTAATTGGGATATAATGACCTCAGGCATTTATCATTTCTTTGTGTTAGGATCATTCCAATCCCACTCTTTTAGTTATGAGAGTTCTTCTCTGACTCATGTGTTATTTAAAAGTGTGTTTCTTAATCTTTAAGTTTTCTGGGATTTTACAACTCTGTTTTATTATTACTTTTTCGTTTAATTCCATTATTGTCTGAAGCAACACATTGTATTATTTCTGTTTTTTTTTTCAATTTGTTAAGGTGTATTTTATGCCCCAGAAAATGGTTTATCTTGCTGAATGTTCCATGTGAGCTTGAATTAAGCTGATGTTGAATGAAGTAATCTATAGATGTCAATTATATTTAATTGATTGATGTAGCATTGAGTTCAACTATGTCCTTACTAATTGTTTGCCTGCTCTATCTTTCCATTTCTGAGAGAGGAATGTTAAAATCTCCAACTATAATAATGGATTCATCTATTTCTACTTATTGGTTCTGTCAATTTTTGCCTCACATATTTTGACACTCTTTTGTTAGGCACATAAATATTAAGGATGGCAATTGTCATCTTGGAGAACTCACCCTTTATCATTATTTAACACCCCTCTTTATTCCTAATATTTTTCCTTGTTCTGAAGTCCACTCTTTATGAAATGAAGACAGCTTCTCCCTCTTTCTTTTGATTGGTTTTAGCATGGCATATATTTCATCACCAATTTACTTTTAATTTTTATGTGCTTTTGTATTTGAATGGGTTTCTTATAGACAACATATAGTTGGATCCTACTTTTTAATTGATACAGTTGGATCTTGATGTACAAAGTGCTTATTGATGTAGTTGGATTCATATTTACCATATTTATTACTGTTTTATATTTGTTGATCTTGATCTTTGTTCCTATTTTTGTCTCCTATTGTTTTACTGCCTTTTGCGATATCAGCTGAGCATTGTGTATGATTCCATTTTTCCTATTTTCTCAGTATATCGGTTATTCATTATTTTACTATTTGCCCTTGAGTTTGCAATGTACATTTACAACTCATCTAGTCCACTTTTAGATAACACCATAGCATTTTATGGGTAACATGAATACCCTGTAATAAAAAATATTCCTAATTTCTCTCTTTCTTTCCTTGTATTATTGCTTTCATTTATTTTACTTATACATAAGCATGCATAAGCATATAATGTTATATAAGCGTGCATAATTGAATACATTATTGCTATTATTATTTTAAACAAACTTATCTGTTAGATCAACTAAGAGTAAGAAAAACATCTTTATTTCATCTTCACTCATTGCTTCTTTGATGTATTTCCTTTATTGTTGAAAATCTAAGTTTCTGATATATGTCATTTTTCTTCTTTCTAAATAATTTCTTGTAGCATGTTTTGCATGGCACATCTTCTGGCATCAAAACAAATTCTTCAATTTTTGTTTGTCTTAGAAAATTTTTTTTCCTTCACCTTTAAAACATAATTTCACTGCATAGAGAATTCTAAGTTGTTGTTATTTTTTTTTTAACACTTTAAATATTTAACCTCAATCTCTTCTTGCTCAGGTTTTGTAGGATGAAAGGAAGTCAAATGTAATTCTTATTTTTGTTCCTCTATAGGTAAGTTCTACATTACCTCTAGCTTCTAGCATAATTTTTTTCCTTATCTTTGATTTCTGTAGTTTGAATATAATATACCTTGGTCTTTTTATTTTTGGCATTTATGCTGCTTGTTGTTTTCTAAGCTTTCTATCTGAGTTGGTGTCAGGTATTAATGTGATAGAAATTTTCAGTCATTATTGTTTAAATATAAATATTTGTTCTGTCCCTTTCTCTTCTATCTGGTATTCTCATTACATATTTATTAAACCTTGTGTAATTCTCCCACAATTTTTGGATACTCTCTTCTATTTATTCCCCAGTGTTTTTACTCTTTGCTTTTCAGTTTTGGAAGTTTCTATTGAGATATCCTCAATCTCAGAGATTCTTTCCTCACTTGTGTCCAGTTTACTAATAAGCCCATCAAAGGCTTCATTGTTGCTAGTGTTTTTAGTTTCTAGCATTACTTTTTCACTTTCTTAGAATTTTCATCTGTCCTCTTATACTGCCTGTCTGTTCTTGTATGTTGTTTACTTTATACATTAAAGCCCTTAGTATATTAATTATTATTGTTTTAAAGTCCTGGTATGATACATCATACCATCCATGATACATACTACATCCCTGCCATATCTGAGGTTAGTGCCTGATATGTCTCTTCAAATTAAGTTTCTTTTTTACTTTTTAATATGCCTTGTAATATTTTCTTAGTTGCTGGACATGATGTACTGGAACTGCTACAAATACAACTTTGGTCATGTAGTTAGAAAGGAGTGAAGGGAGGGAAAGAATTTTATAGTCCTAAAATTAGGTCTCAGTCTTTTAGTGATTTTGTCCCTCTGGGCTGTGAATTTCACAAGTAATTCTCAGCTGCTGTTCTCCCATCCTTGCGTGGGAAAGCAAAATGACTAGAACGTTCTGGAATTGGGTATTTCCCTTCTTTCATGTTAAAAGCTGAAGTGGGCTGAAATTGGGTATTTCTCTTCTTCCAATTAAAGGATAGAGCTGGATGAAGTTGGGTATATTCTCTTCCTCCAGGTCAAAAAGGCTCTGATAAAACCCTAGCAGGTTAGGCTCTGGTTAAATAATTTCTCCTGAGGGCTGACCTTGTTAAGAACAGGATACTAAGCATGATGGTTCCTATCCACATATCCTTGTCAGAAGCATGATGACATTTTTCTCCACTACTCACTGTGAGAACCTGGTAGGGCTCCATGAGGTAAAATTCACAAAAATGTGGGGGTCCCTGATATCTTAGTCCCCTTGGAGTTTTATCTCTTAGACTCGTTCACACCGGAGGCTCCAGTAATTTGTCGGTTACAGTCCAGTTTCCCTGGCAGTGGTTCCTATGGAGGTTTTTGCTGAGATAAGTTGTAATTTTCTGTATTCTCCTGTCTGTCTTTCCAATTTGGGGGACAGTAGTTTGCTTTGCAACCTCTCTTCTCTTATGGATCTAAGAAGAGTTGTTCACTTGGCAATTTGTTCATCTTTTTACTCATGTTTAGGTTGGAGTAGGAATGTCTAAGACCCTTACACACTGGACAGGAAACTGCTGCCAACATGCTGACTTGGGACCTAAACTTATCTATAAAATAATTTATAATGGAACTGTAAGTTTGAGTTTATATTTTAATCCAATGTGTTATGATCTTGTGAGATAACAAGTTAAATATCCCTGGACCTGAGCTTTAACTATAAAAAGAAGTGAGGACATTTCTATCTAGTCTTATTCTAAGAACTGTCCCTATAAAGTTATATTGGCTAGAATTAAATGAAGAGCTCACAATGTCAATAATACTGATCTCTAGGCCTTTGTAAGCTTTCATGAACACAGCTTAAAGAAACAAGATTTCTATTTTATAAAAAAAACAATAATTATATGTTTCCTACCGATTAAATGTCCTCATAATTATTCTTCTAATTAGCCTCCCAACATTACTTAAGAATCACAAATGCAACTGCTACAGCCCTCTTTTCACCAAAGAAAGTGTTTTATAAATAGCTATTAAAAATGATCTTCAGGGAAATTGATTAGTATTGCTAAAGGTTTAGAAGCACACCAGGTTGCCAGGATAAAACATAATAAATAGTTAAAAGTGAATAAAAAATGTAAAAATCCTTTTAAAATCTGTATTTTTCTTGTTCTTTAGAAAATTTAAATGTGACGATTCTAATAAAATTCTTAGGATCTATAATTAGTTGATTTATTGCATTTCTGCATTCTATAATAAAAAACAGGAGAAATTATGACAGATGTGTTTAGACCTCAAATTTGCATTTTATTTATCATAATCTTTGATAAACTAATAGCATAAAATGTCAAATTTGTTATTTTAAAACATAAATCCATTATGTCTATTTGAAATGTTACTTTAAAAGTGAAAAGTGACTTTAATATTTGAGATTTTTTTCTTTTTGAATTCGAGTATTCATGGTTCAGAGCAGTTAATATAGCCATTTATTTTTAAAAATTTCTATTAAGTGTCTGATCCAAAGATTATAAAGCCTAGGTATAATTATCAAAAAAACTTTGGATATTTTAGAATTCATGTAATTTTAATAGCAATCTTAGTTTAATTCATGGTAATATGACAATTTAAAATAATCTAATTTTAATTGAAATTTTTATTGAAATAATCATAAATCACAAGCAAATGCAAAAAAGAATATGGAAAAAACCTATACATTCTTGCCCAATTTTTTCCAATAGTAACAGTTGGCAAAACTACAATACAATGAGGATATTATAATTGATGCAATCCTCTAATCTTATTTAGATTTTCTAAGTTTTACTTGTAACCATTTATATATGTATATGCATTTAGTTCTGCACAATTGTATTGCATGGATAGGCTTATGTCAAGTTACAGAACAGTCTACAGTCAAGATACAGAATAGTTCCATCACCACCTGGATCTCTCAGGTTGATCTTTTATAATAATAGCACCCCTACCCCTCCACTCAAGTCCCACTTTACTCCATCTTAATCCCTAAACTGTTCATTTCTAAAATTTTGTGTAGATATTCTAATTTTGAGGAAGTATTTTAAAAATATTGTTCACCTTACATACAATTAGATATCTATCTTCACTTAATCAAAAGAGAACGCAAATATATAATAACTCTTCCTGAATAATCTTGGTAGCAACAATAAAAAATCTTGCCATATGTAACCTCATTTCTGGCTCTGTATACCCAACATCAGATTTTAAAGGAATTGGTTGTTAAAAATTCTTTCACATAGCTTATTGTTTCTACAACTCAGTCAGAATGGATATAGGATAATCTGACAAAGAAAACTTGATCCTTATCAATGTTGCCTAATGCCACCTCTATGATAACTTTCTGGTCATTCTGTGATAGGTACTATTAGATGTAATTTCTTTCTTCATCTGGTCTCACTTAAACATATGAGACCTTTGAATCAGGCTGTGTAACACTATAAATTTTGAATAATATAATACCATTCCAAAACTAAGAATAATTCATAAGTTAAAGGTGAAACTACCTAGATCTCTTTTTATGAGTGTGTAAAATGCAATCATTATGAATGGCCTACAAAATTTAATGACAATAGCAACACATACTATAATAACATCCTTTGATTAGATTGGAACTAATGCCTGGTGAAATTATCTACAGGATTATTGCAAACTTAGAAGTTTTTGTTTTAATAAAAATAATATGACAATAATTATACAGCTAAAGTCCTAGATCACTGACATGTAAATTTCTAGCTAAGTTTTCATGTTGTGGGTTCCACTGCTATGTTTTTTGTGTTTTTTTTCCTATTTTCTATACCCAGGGGTATCCAAGCATTATAAGTTTGTTTACTGAGCCAACCTTGTTCAATGCAAACAGTAGCAATCAGTTCTGTAAACAATTTAAGAAGAAAGTGAAAATACAGATCTTACCCTTACTCATATTTGGTGGGGAATTTAGATGGTGGAGAATTAGAGGAAAGAGGGCCAAGGATCATGGAAGTTCATGGGACCACACTGTTTACTACTCATGTATCAGACTTCACTCCTTCATGGTTATTACTCAAATTGATTTTTAATTTCCTAGGGCATTACAATCCCTCTATGAGGAGAAAATTGCAAAACCTAGATCCAATAATATGGAAATACCAATTATAAAAGTTAATAAAAATGCTTTTATCTATTTTGAGTAACACAAGATTTCAGGAAAGTCAAATTAGGTTCATGATGGTTAGAGTACCCAGGGAAATCTTAGATCACCTTTTCATATTGGTTCTCACTCTTGGAAACCAAAGATTTGTGTTTTACCAGTATTCACTGAGGCATCAAATCTCAGTGAAAATAACTACATACCTCACAGGAAGAATAGACTCATTATTAAGAAAGTCAGTAGGATATAATCCCTTCATTTTTAAATCTGTCTCTTGATAAAATATATCATAAATTGGAAAACTTTGTTTTTCCATGGGCTTTCATATATATATATATACACATATATGAAATTAAATATAAATATAAAATATGTATGGAATATATATATATTTCTATATATAAATACATATATGTATTTGTTTCCATATACAGAAGTCTAGATCTTCTCCTAAATGTTTTTCTGTTGTGAAATGCTATTTAGAATTATAAGACAAAGACAGAGAATTATGCATATAAACTCTATATTCCAGTAAGTTTATTGAGAAAAATTACATTGGTTACTGTTAGGTATTGGATTATGTCCTCCCATAATAAAGACGTATTGAAGTCCTAATCCCCCAGTACCTCAGAATGTGACCTCATTTGGAAACAGGATAGTTGCAGACGTAATTAGTGGAGATGAGGTTATATCAGAGTAGGATGGGCCCCTAATCCAATGTGTAAGAAGATGACCATGTGAAGACAGAGATTCAGAGAGAACTCCAGAGAACTCCATGTAAAGATGGAGGCAGAGATTGCAATGATGTATCTACAAGCCAAGGAATGCCAAGGATTTCTGTTATAACCAGACAGAAGTGTTGAACAGATTTTCTTTCAGAACACTCAGAACAAGCATTGCTAACACCAAATTTCTATCTTCCAGAACTTTGAAAGAATAAATTTTTGTTGTTTTAATTGACTCAGGTTGGGGTACTGTGTTATGACTGCCTTAGGAAATTCATACAATTAATCTAAAAATTTACCTTTCTTCAGAAGATTTCCTTGACTCCCTTTTTTAAATTTTGTTTTAGCATATTATGGGGGTACAAGTGTTAAGGTTATATATATTGCCCATGGCCCCCTCCCCCCTCGAGTAAGAGCTTCAAGCGTGCCCATCCCCCAAACATTGCACATCTTACTCATTTGATTGTATATACCCGTCCCCTACCTCAAGCTAAAAGTAACCAAGAAATTCAATCAAAACATAAAAGCCATTTTGAACATGTAGCAATATTACAAATGTCATAAAGACTGAAACAGACAATTTGGATTTGTTTTATATTTTTTTCTCTCTTTTTGAAGGGTTAACATTAAAATATTTGAGAAAAGCAGAGGCCGGGAGTATCATTTAAAATACTCCCAATATTAATATCTGACTGGAAAAAAATCTAAAAATATTTACAAAAATATTGATACTTCATTTGAACATGTCAGTGGCTCTCTTGTTTGTTGGTATAAATAACCACTGGTCAAGTTTACTTTGTCCATAGGCGAGTTCTTTGGGTATGATGAGTCTATCTCCCTCTTTTTTTCTTCTAGACAATTTGAAAATAAGTTGTAGACATCATGATGTTTTCTTCTAGATATTTTTACAGATCCCTAAGAATAAGGACACTGTTCTACATAACAAAACCACTTTCATATTTACTACAATTAAAAATTATTTCATGATATCACCTAATATAAAGTATATTTTCAGATTTATACAATTTTCCTCAAAATGTCCTTTATTTATTTTATTGTTGTAGCTGGTTTTTGTTTTCACTTCAGAACCCAATCAAAATACCTAAACTGCATTGGGTAATTCTGTCTTTTTAGTTTATTTCTTTTTCTCTTAATTCTAACACAATTTTCCTCCTTTTTTATTTTTGTTTTTCATATTATTAGCCTTTTTAATTTCGGAAGATTTTAAATCATTTGCCATGTATAATGTCCCGCATTTTAAATTTGTCTGAATTTTTCTTATGATTACATTCAGATTAAATATTTTTGGCAAGCATACTAAAAAGAAGATACATGTCCTCCACATTTTACCACACCAGAAGGCATGCAATATCAAGTCATCTTATTGTTGTTGATGTTAATTTTAGTTACTTTGCTCAGATGATAACCATCAAACTCTCCATTTTAAAAGCATACCATCCATTCTAAGTAATCTGAAATGTAATATCCTTAAGATCATGTAAATATATAATTCAGTGGTGTTCTTCAATATAGATCTTTTATTTTTCAATAATTATACAGGGCATAGAAAATATTATCAATTTTATTCCTTTATTCTTTAATTCTGAGGCATTTTCTTTTTTTTTTTTTTTTTTTTTAATTTTTTTTTGAGACAGAGTCTTGCTTTGTTGCCCAGGCTAGAGTGAGTGCCATGGCGTCAGCCTAGCTCACAGCAACCTCAAACTCCTGGGCTCAAGCGATCCTCCTGCCTCAGCCTCCCGAGTAGCTGGGACTACAGGCATGCGCCACCATGCCCGGCTAATTTTTTGTATATATATTTTTAGTTCGCCAATTAATTTCTTTCCATTTATAGTAGAGAAGGGGTCTCACTCTTGCTCAGGCTGGTTTCGAACTCCTGAACTCGAGCAATCCGCCCTCCTCGGCCTCCCAGAGAGCTAGGACTACAGGCGTGAGCCACCGCGCCCGGCCTCTGAGGCATTTTCTTTTGATATATTTTTATTAATCTTATTTCCTTCTCCATTCTTATTTATCAGATGTTTGGTATCTCTATTATTCTTTCCTTATTTTTAAAATTTTACTTTTCTTATCCTTTTGCAAGATTTGTGCATTTATTGTTTCTTCTAAACTTTATTATTCTTTACATATGTCTTTTTATTTGCAAATTTTTAACTTTCTAATTGTTCCTTTTTATGGCATCATTTTATGTGTTAAAGCTGAAATTTCTTCTATTTTCTATCAGAGAGTTATAATAATAAGTGTATGCTAAAGATATGGTTTATTTCCTTTGTTACTAGCCTCCTAGTGGAGGTTTTTCCAAGTTCTTGGTGTTTCTTGGGAAAAGAATTTCAGGACACACCATGTAAGCCAAGTAAACAACAGCTTTTAATTGAAAGCAAAAGTACACTCTCAAGGAGGAGAGCAGGCAGGCTTCAAAAAAGCAGCTGTCCTGAGAAGTGGTTTTAGATCATTTGTAGTTTTTCTAATTAAGGGGAGGAATGTTCAAGCCCAAGGCACTGGCTTTTACTAAGAATTTGGTCAATAATTCTTAGAATATGGTTCCTTCCCATTTTCATGCTTTATAGGGTTGTCTCATGACTGTCATGGTGATTTCAAAGGCAGAGGAATTTTAAAACCACAATGTTTAATCAGCCAAAGTTCATGTCAGGTGGCAGAAATAGCTGACAAGCTTGTTGAAGCTGGTTCCTGCCTGTAGTCAGCCCCTCTAGTTAGCTTCTGCTTAAAAGTTGTTTATTTTAACCCCTGCACCTCACCTAAAGGCCCTAAATCCAGTCTCATCCTTGTCTCCTAGTCTCTTACTCTAACATCTTTATTATAATTGTTTATTCTTGATTCCTACAAGATAGTGTACTGTCTATTCATATTTAAGAGTGAGGCACTAAAATGCTTATTGGAAGTTGTTTTATATTGTCCTAGCTTGTAGAATGAATTGGAAAGTGAAGAATATGCTGCTGTCAGACATAGACATGTCAGCATCTGGAGATCCATTCTGTTCTGAGCAGACATACAAAATTGACTACTGACAATGTAAAAACATCATTTTTCACAGATCTAGAAAAAATAATTTTACACTTTGTATGGAACCAGAGAAGACCCCATATATCAAAAGCAATCCTAGGCAATAAAAACAAAATGGCAGGTATCACTTTACCAGATTTCAAACTATACTACAAGGCTATAGTAATTAAAACATTTTGGCACTGGCACAAGAACAGGGACATTGACCTGTGGAACAGAACAAAGAACCCAAATATAAAACCATCTCATATAGCTACCTAATCTTTGACAAAGCAGACAAAACAAACACTGGGGAAAAGAATCCTTATTCAACAAATGGTGCTGGGAAAACTGGATAGCCATGTGTAGAAGACTGAAACAAGACGAACACCTTTCACCTCTCACAAAAAATCAAGTCACGCTGGGTAACAGACTTGAATCTTAGGTGTGAAACTATTAGAATTCTAGAGGAAAACATTGGAAATACTCTTTTAGACATTGGCCTACACAAAGAATTTATGAAGAAGACCCCAAAGGCAATCATAGCATCCACAAAAATAAATAAATGGGACCTGATCAAATGAAAAAGCTTCTGCACAGCCAAAGAAACTGTCAAGAGAGCAAACAGACAACCCACAGAATGGGAGAAAATTTTTGCAAGCTACACATCTGATAAAGGTCTGATAACTAGAATTTATTTAGAACTCAGGAAAATCAGCAAGGAAAAAACAAACAACCTTATCAACAAGTGGGCAAAGGACATAAACAGAAACTTTTCAAAAGAAGACTGAATAATGGCCAATAAACATATGAAAAAATGCTTAACATCTCTAATCATCAGAGAAATGCAAATCAAAACCAACAATGAGATATCACTTATCTCCAGTAAGAATGGCCTTTATTAACAAGTCCCAAAACAATAAATGTTGGCATGGATGTGGAGAGACAGGAACTCTCCTACACTGTTGGTGGGATTGCAAACTAGTTCGACCTCTGTGGAAAGCAATATGGAGATACCTTAAAGCGATACAAGTAGATCTACCATTTCATCCGGCAATCCCATTACTGGGCATCTACCCAAAAGAACAAAAGTCATTCTATGAAAAACACACCTGCACTCGAATGTTTATAGCAGCACAATTCACAATCACAAAGATGTGGAAACAACTGAAGTGCCCATCAATACATGAGTGGATTAATAAAATATGGTATATGTATACCATGGAGTACTATTCAGCTCTAAGAAACAACGGTGATATAGCACCTCTTGTATATGCCTGGATAGAGCTGGACCCATTCTGTTAAGTGGAGTATCCCAAGAATGGAAAAATAAGCACCACATGTACTCACCAGCAAATTGGTATTAACTGATCAACACATAAGTGGACATATAGGAATAACATCTATAGGGTGTCAAGGCAGGTGGGGGGTAGGGAATGAGTATATATACATACATAATGAATGTGATGTGCACCAACTGGGGGATGGACATGCTTGAAGTTTGGGCTCTAGGGGAGTGAGGGGCAATGGAAATATACATAACCTCAACATTTGTACCTCCATAATATGCTGTAAAAAATTTGCACCTGAAAAATAGAATAATAAATGGGTGCTGTGAAAGAAGGTCTCATTGTTCAATACACAATTCTATTTAACACCCTCGTTTTCATCCCAGGATCTTACAACCTGATGTTTCTGAATCCTGAGGCTCTCCATGGACAATCTTGGATAAAGGTTAGTTCTCATGAGTTCAGGAATTTATATGAGCCCAAATAAATGAAAGCTAACTGGTACCAAAGAGGATGAAGTGTTCACAGAAACAAGTTTTCTTAAATATTTTTCTTTTTGTCTGCAAATTGATTTTCATATGAAGAAGCCTGAACTTCCAAAAATGTGATTGTATGAATGATGAAAAAATACTCTGAGCAACTGTAAATGAGGGAAAGAAATGAATATGAACTAGACTTAAACATTTTTAATAAAGCAGAATCAAACTAAAATGCTTAATAAAATATTCTAGCTAACTAGAGAATGCCATTATCTAAAAATAACAGCTGATATTAGATTATGTGATATTAGATTTAAACCTGCATCACTAAAAGTCATCTTGTCTTTTAAAATAGGTTAGCCCCAGAATCTACGTAGATTGACAAAATGAATGCTTATTTCTCACTTTCATTGGTCATTCAGTCACCCAGACTCCTACGTGTGGGCTCTATTATTTTTTGACCTCAGAGACATTTTTGTTCACACAGAAGATGGAGATAGAGAATAAATGGGGAAAGTATACCTGTTATACTTTTATACATAATCATTTCAGAAAGGAAGTAACATAAATTGTTTCTGGTCACACAGAACTCATTAATGAGTTCTTAACAAGTCTGACCTGATAAGTGTGCATACAATAATCACTTGTGAATTTATATGTCACACATTATAAATATAATATTCTTAATTAATTTTATTTTGGCCCATTTTTTACTTTACTTTAGGGTAGTATTGTTATATCACATCTCTAATTTAGTTTTCACTAATAGTCTTTTTTTTTTTTTTTTTTTTAAGTCAGAGTCTTGCTTTGTTGCCCAGGCTAGAGTGAGTGCCGTGGTGTCAGCCTAGCTCACAGCAACCTCAATCTCCTGGGCTCAAGCAATCCTCCTGCCTCAGCCTCCCGAGTATCTGGGACTACAGGCATGCGCCACCATGCCCAGCTAATTTTTCTCTATATATTTTTAGTTGGCCAATTAATTTCTTTCTATTTATAGTAGAGACAGGGTCTCACTCTTGCTCAGGCTGGTTTCAAACTCCTGACCTCAAACAATCCGCCCACCTCGGCTTTCCAGAGAGGTAGGATTACAGGCGTAAGCCACCACGCCCGGCCTAGTTTTCACTAATAGTCTTTTGGTAGTGATTTGTAAGACATTTGATAAGAAGCTCTGACTCAGATGGGGCAAAGGCAATATATGAAACCTAAATATTTGTACCCCCGTAATATGCTGAAATTTAAAAATAATTAATATATTTAATAGTTATATCTACTCTGTAAAATTGTTTTTTTATGTTTTTTTATTTTTTTATTTTTTTTGTTTCTTTGTGTTTTTATTCAAAGTTTCTTCATTTCCTTGAATTAGAGTCTATTAATTCGTCTTAGCATTCTTAATGTGTGTGTGTTTCTCCCTTTCACTCATTTAATTCATTCTTTCACATAATGCTGTGGGAAGACATCTCTATTAGTTCTCATCTCAGCCTTGTTCCTAATACTTTTGTGCCCTGATTAAATCACACAGCCTCTCTTTTCCTTAGGTCTCTGGTCAGTAAGCTAAAATACAGGCATCTAAAATGGTCCTTAAAAGGCCCTTCAGAGCTAAAGTTCTATATTTCTGGAAACATTGAACTTAAACAGCACTCAAGTAATATGTATTTACTCCTCCAGCACACTGTAAATCACTAGGTTGTTGTTAGGTTTCAGCAAGTTTAATCTTCAATAATCCTCTACCTTAGCCATGGAAATAAAAGCAATTACAGTCAGACATTTGTAATCACTGAAGCTTTCAAGATTCATTTGCAACAAACTGAAACTCATTACTTTTTCTAATCAGCAAACTAACTTAACTGACTCTAATGCTTCTTGCAAATCTAAAGTGAAATAATAAATAATTTGCAAAGTGCTGGATGAAATTTAATAAATAAATCATTAACAGAAGTTTGATGAACCCCAAAACTAGAGAATAAAAGAGAATTCCTAGGCAATAGGGAACACTAATTCTAAATCCCTGTAAATAATGTGGTTGTGTCTAAGAGAATAAAACGTCATTTAATAATTTTGTGCTTTGGTTTTCTGCAAACAGATGACATACTGCCTGGTATTTAGAAAATGGTTAGTTTTAAAGTACTGTTGTATACATTTTAAATTTTCTGCTCATAATCCAAAAGAGTGAATAACAAGAACATATATATTTTTGAGCACTCAAGACATACCATTTTCTTACAAATTTCTTTTAACCTGTATAAACCTTGTAAAAAGAGCATTAGAATCTACTAGATTTTTCTGATAAGAAAAAATGACACTTAGAAACATTAAGTTACTTGTTCAACTAATAAGTGCCAAGAAGCTAATCAGGCACTGTCAAGTGATTAGCAGCAATATTGAACTGCCTGCATCTTGAGGCAGGAAATTAGATGTTGATGTGACTTGCAAACACTAAGTGTTCCACAATGTTCTAATAACACTTGAATTGTGAGAAGTGATTCCAGGGTTGTCTTGAGATCACAATGATCTTTCCTATTTGGTACTTAGGAGAGGCTTGGTATTCAGACCTTCTGATTCCAAGCACTGTGTGATTTCTGGTGCACTATATTTTGTCCTCATCATAGCACAAAATATGGCACAGAGTAGAAACATCCTGTGCAAGCTTTCTTAAATGATTTTCACTTTAACTAACCCATCTTATAACCCAGTAATCACCACCCCTTCTGAAAAAAAGTACTAACTTATTCTCTAAAGAAACTGACTTCCAACTAAGAGTTTCTCTTTGACATCCTCACACACTATTGCTTCACTAACCAAAAGACTTTGAGCCCAGCATTTGTCATAAACTAGGGTTTCTACTGTCCTCATAAATGAACAGATGTAGATAGATTCAGACTTAGTAAAACATAATGCATTTTGTTTACAAAATCTATCTTTCCATCTTAGCCCTACCTCTAACAGAAGTAGCTGCTTGGAAGGAAGAAAAAGACCCTTTGGGAGAAAATCTATAATGACTTTCAAGATATCAACCTGGTACTCACAAATGCCTGAAAGCTCATACGTTCATTGACAGGCATGGTTATTTATACCTTCTTAACTTTCAAAGGCTATATTTCAAACCAGAATATAAATTCCATGAGAATAGGATTCTTGGGTATTCTTAGTTCACTACCTTATCTCTAGTGCTCAAAACAGTATCTACCACATATTTGCTAAAAATAATTAACAAATTCTAAAAAGCCCTCACTAAACTCATGTATTTTCCTCTTGATGAAAGTAGACATAAACTCCAAAATAGTATGCAGATTTATTGCATCATATATGAGTCTGTGTTAAAAGTCCTCACAGGCAAAATTGAAGCTCTCAAACCACATGCACAAAACAACAAGTAAGATGGTAGCTTAAATAACCATGTTCTACATAGCTTCACACCGCATTAACTTTATAGCTTTGAAAGGAGCATTATAAAAAAAACTTTACAAGCAGTTTTAGATGTCAGAGAAAGATTCTGTCTATTCAAATCAGTAGATTTGTATCATTTCAGGTGAATATTGTAGATGACTAGTCCCATACTAAGAAAGCAAGAAGATTTAAGGAATAATGAGTCTTGCTAGTTGCTAGTTTATTTTATAGGTTCTCAGGGGAGACTAAGATATTTTCGCTTTATTACATATTAGAGATCATATTTTCAGATCACTTTCTTTTCTTTTCTCTCTCTCTCTCTCTCTCTTTTTTATATAGAGATGGGGTCTTGCTCTTGGTCAGGCCAATCTCCAACTCTTGAGCTCAAGAAATCCTCCAGCCTCGGCCTCCCAGAGTGCTAGGATTACAGGTGTTAGCCACTGCAGCCAGCAACTTCAGATCACTTTTATACTAACCTGAAAAAAAATTAATTTGACCAGTAATATATCAAAGACATTTACAAAAGTAAAAGATTATTTGATTTTCAATTCCTTTTGCCATGTAGCTTTCAGGTGCACCACACTCATCTGCATTATGTAGATACAATAAGGGGGAAAAGGTGAGGAATTGCGGCTAGATTTTTCTTTCTTTAAACTGGGCCAGGCCTACAAGGGGTACCCATTACTTCTGCTCACATTTAATCTTCTATAAATCAGTCACATGGTAACGCCTAAACTCAAGAAACGCTAAGAAATGAAGTCTTCCACTATTTCCAGAAAAAAATAAGAAATGAAGTTTCATAAAAATCTCTGTTACAGAATAAAATATAAAAGTTAGAAACAAGACGAGGTGGGTGCAGTGGCACACTCCAGAACTGTAATCCAAGCTAACTTGGAATGCTCTGGCAGGATGATAGCTTGAGCCCAGGAGTTTGAAACCAGTTTGGGTAACATGACAAAGCCCCCATCTCAAAAGTAAAAATGAAACTAAAAAAATGTGTAAAATACAAGGTATTTTCTCACATTTGATTCTGTAAGTTTTATATTTTCTTCATAGTATATCCTTGCCATCCTTTTTTATTCCACCATTTCTTCCTTTTTTCATTTCTTTATGCTCTTATTAGCATGAAATCCCACAAATATCTATTAAGCAACTAATTGGTAGCAACCTAACAAGTTCTATGTAGGAGGAATTCAGGAGTGGCCAGTCTGATTGAAAGAGGAGTTAGGGGACTATTCTTGAAACATCATTATAGTGTAATTCCACCATTTTATTATATTCGATCATTATTTGAAGCAGGGTGGTGAGTGAGGAGGCTGATGAAATTTGAAGACAAAGTTGGTTAAAATTCTCCAAGCCTTCTCTTTCCTTTCCTCTCTATTACATTTGCAAATAAAGTAGACACTCTGGAATTCATATTCTCACACGTTCACTCTAGGGCCGTAATAATTTTCCCAAACTTTGTGCCTATATAGCAAGCTATTCTAATCTTTTGGATGTCTAAATCTAATTGTTTTCTATAATATTTTGAATTTGGCAGATATTTTGCAATCACTATAGTAAGTATTAAATAAAATGTTGCCAATGTTTTATTTATTTATCCATGCTTTAAAATAGATACAGAAAAGTGTTTTATATTAGACACTGTACAAATTTAGTACAACCACTAAAATAAAGTTTAATTTTTTAATGTAATTAGAATGCACAATCTATTTTTTCTTTTAAATATGCTTATACAAACTAAATATTTCCAGCTATTATTTGGTGCAAACTTGAGAGAGGTTAATAATGAAAAAATACTTTGTAATTACCATAATGCTCTATAAAATAATTGTATAGAAATCACACGTCTATTTTTAAGCATATTGTCTTTAGCCAACAGATTTTAGTGACTGTTAAGGCCCAAGATTACAGAAATAAGTGGCCATGTTTGAATAAAGAGAAATAATTACATTTTTAAATAACAAATCAAATAAGACCATCCTTCTTTTGTAGTTGTTGTATATTTAGACATTAGTCTGTTAAGAATGATATTTCAAGGCATCATTTTAGACACTGTTAAATTCAAAAAAAAGTATAGGAACACCATTTATTCCATCAAGTAGTTTGACATACATAGTTAGTAATATAAACCATATAATTGTAAAATAAAGATGTTTAATGTATATGTTATTTCAAGAGGAAATAAATTAAATTGACCGATCAAATCAAGATGTCTTGGTGTGCTAGGAATTGTCAGAGAAATTTTTATGCAATACCAAGAGTATTTTCTGTATTTTCAGAATTTTTCTGTATTTCAGTATTACAGAGTAATACTCTGTATTTTCAAGAGCAATTTGTGTTTGTTTGGGGGGAGGAAAGAGAGTGCTATATGCTAGCAATGGGGAAAAGTGTAAGAAAAGGTATAGTGCCATGAGTGTTCAAGGTGACTTTGAAAGAAATATTAATGTAAAACACTTTGGTTAGAAATGACCAATATCCAATCTCAACTAACTTAAACAGAGGAGAAATTTATTGACCCCCATAACTAAGACCCTTGAGGTATTGCTGGATCCAGAGACATAAATAATATGGTTAGGGCTCTATCTATGTCTGGGATCCAATTCTTTGCATGTCTGCGATTCAATTTCTGTCATTAATTGGCTTCATTTTCAAATAGGCTCCACCTAAATAAAAGGAAAGAAGACAGCTATATACATGTATAAAACACTTACATAATAAACATTTGGAAAATGTGATTGCTTTTTCTTGAGTCACCTGTCCATTACTGAACCAATTTTTGTGATCTGAATGATACAATTATGTGGTTTGGACTGGGTTGTAGGCCTTTTAAGCAGTGATGTGGGACGATCCACCTGAACCTTCTGAAATGGATTGTGCATGGAAAGATAATTTCATTTACCAGAATAAGAGAGGAAGACATTTTAGAAAAGCACAAAACAACCTATATTTGTTATAGGGGCATCTAGTACATCAAACTTCCAAGAGAAAAGAGGTGCTTCAGGGAGTACTTGTTAATAAGGGAAGAAAGTTAATTTGGTGTCAGATTGTGAAAGATTTTAAGAATACATATGTTTTAATTTATCTTCTAAATAATCAAGACAATTTTTTTGAATGAGCAGTGCTACTCTAAAGGCTTTATACTAAAAGATTAAGCTGGAAGTGAGAGCAAAATAGATTACAATAAAAAGTAAGCAACAGCAAGAAGCTAAGTTTTGGGGTTATTACACACATATAAGGGTAATGTGACAAATCCCTGATCATGATTGATGAGTGCGGAAATACCAATGTAGAAGTATGTGTGAGAGCTTGCAAAGGAAATATTAACATGATTTGTTGATGATATGACAAAAGAATTGTGGAGGTAGAAAACATTTTAAGGGAATTTCTAGAAGATGTTTGCTCAGAACTATAGTAAACTGGCAGTGGAGAGTATAACATTTTGAAAATTCTTCCTCTCCATTTTTCCTGAAATTGAATATTCTCTTACAAAGCTTAAAAACTCTGTGCTTACATAAATGCATTTTATTTTTATTTATGGTTTCACTATTTCTCTTATATCCAGTTTTTCCTCCAATATGGGACTGAAACTCTTACTTTTTATGTCAAGTCTTTGACTTGAAATCTTTAAGCACTTTACTAGATTTGCATGAAGTACACTGAAATACCCAATAGTCTGTGTGAAATCAGAAAGAAATTAAGACTCTGAGTGTGAATATCCACACTCTTGTCTCTTCTGTTATGTTTCTTGTTATTTTGACAGGAGAGGGTAGAATTGAGATCCTTTTGGCAAAATAATAATACTAAAAACAACCCCTCCCATGTCTTAGGGTTATTATGGGGCTCAAATGGTTGTAAGATGTGCAAGCATTTTGAAGACTCTAATATGAGGTATTGTTACATAAATCTTCCATTTTATTCTGTACTTTTACTTCACCATAATGCAAGCTTAGATACTGGATACTGGAGAGTCAATGGCTGAATTGGAGATTTGAGTCTTTCGTACTTTATCCTCAAAATTAGCAGACAGAATGCAAACTCTCCCTTCTACCCATGATATGTATAGGACATTGCATATTCTTAGGTATCTTTGCAAATAACAAGAATGAAATAGATGCAAGAATTTTGACAGGAATGTATTATGGTTAAAAAGGGTGCCAAGAACTACCAATCAATTCAATACAAAATATAATCACTGAATTAGGACTTTCCATATCTCAGAAATTTTATCTGTAAGGCACTTATCGACACTCTAAACAGACTATGGCAGCAGTCACTCATTCCTTTTATTGTGCAGCATTTTGTACAGTAATGGACTGTAGAGGTTTGTGGCTTCTGCTTCTTGGGCAGTATAATATTCATGAGTGCTTTCTTGAGTGGCACTTACAAATTAATTGAAAAGGGCAATACAAAACCAACTTTCAGATTTTAATAACAAAGGTCAATTTGACATTTAGAATAACTGGGAATATTGTTGGTTTACTGCATTCTTTTGCATGATTTTAAAGGCTAAAAAATTAAGCAGAGAGTACACATTCAGCAACTGAAATTCCTTACTTGACTGAAGATGATTTTTTATATTTTTAATATTCCAGAAATTACTTAAATACACGTTTAAATTAAGATGAGATTTAAGGAAACATACAAAGTAACAACACTTTTTAGAACATGAAGTCAAGAGATTTGCAGGTATAATTATATTTGTGATGCTTTCTTAGTGAATCACACTAGTAGAGAAAACCATCTTTGCAATATTGGAACTTCAAATCTGAATTTCTTTGTCTTAAAAATTTGCCCTTTTTAGCAGGATTTCTCTCCCATGGGTACTCTCCTGCTGTCCTTACTTTCTACAATTTCCCAGGTACCTTCAGCCCCCATGCCTGTCCTTAGTATATATGTGGTATGTACATATTACCCCATCCACCTGGCTACACAGCACTGATATTTTTGTACAATGTATCTTGTTTTGATTATTCTAATCCTTTCATTCTTCAGTGCAAGAGTATATTGGGAGATAGGCAATGAAGTAAAATCAGATCAGTTTATTGACTCAATCCACTTGCAAAATGTTTCCCAATAAGTATATTTTTGAAAGCAGTCCCATAATCTCAGGGTCACGATGATATAAGCTTAAGAAAACAAACAAACAAACAAACAAAAAAACCACTGATTTATTGTCAGTATATTATGTAACTAAAAAGAACAAAATTAAAGACAGAGAATCAACTAACCATATCATGAAAAACAAATCCACAGGTTTCAGGATGCAGTCACTTGCTAAAGGCCCCTGTTATCCTCCTCCCTGATCCCCAGTGCAGATAAGACATTTGGGCAGAAGAAGACAGTTTATCACCACTCGCCTTATGTCAAAATTGGTGTAACCATGTTTACCATATTTTCAGATTTATGTAATGCATGCTTACTACAAATGCAAAACTATGGGCTGAAAGCCTAACTAACCATATAAGAAAGGTTACACCAAGGTCTTATGCTATGCTGCGAAGATGAGAATTTATAATGCCTAAATTAACTGACCTATTGTCTTGTATCACAAGACAAGTTGTATTAGTATTAGATGCCAGTAGCTATAAGCTAGAAAGGAAATCAAGAGTTATAGAGACAAAAATATTAGTCAAGAACTGATTTCCAGTCCTTGATATTATTAAGAAGTTTGCAATTAAGTCTTTTTATTTAAGTTGCTCTAGCAATTAGTATTATATATGAAGATATATATATATATGAAGACATAGATATATGTATATATATCATTATGTATGTCTATATCTATCTATATAGACATGTACATAGATATAGATATATATGTACAGTTATATCTATATCTATATAGAACACATAGGTAGAGGTCAGAATAGGATAAAGATTGATTGACCTATTGAGAGAGAGAGATCAAGCACAAGTATGTGTGTTTGCATGTATAATAGGAGGTAAATAATAATCTTTACAGAGTAAAAAATTATTTTTTCAGAAAAAAGCAAAATCAAATATTTTAATGAAAGATGACTGGACTTTTTTTTTTCTCAAATGGAAGGTTGTTCTATGTTCAAAGAAAGGAGACAGGAGGGAAATATCAAGCAATGGAAAACAATTCCAATTCAAAACAAACATTAATATGTCGAGGGTGGTTCTTCTTGTTCTCTGGCTCAGTCTCTTAAGATCAGTACCACAATCATGAACTAATTAGAAAGCTCTTGAAATCCTAGCCACTCTCCTTGAAATCCCAGCCAATCACAGGACCAGAACTGTAGTCCTTGATACACGAGGGTTAGCAGGCTATCATCATCTAGTGGTGTCAATTTGCAATATGTCCCAGGACAGATTTTGATTTTGCAACTGGATCCCCAAACTCTATGACAGTTAGCTGTATATGCAGGCTACTCATTATTTTATAAATTCTAAAAATAAGGAAACATCTCATTTTATATTACTGCAATTTCTGTTTTAATGATCACATTATGTCAGAGTTGTATTATATTTGTTTGAAGAAGTGTTATGAGAGCCAAAATTGTTCTATATCAGGATGTATGGTGTTTACATGGGTAAAAGTTAAATTTTACACTTAAAATTAGTTCATTTTATACATTTTACATTGAAAAGATTTAAAATCCTTTTTAAAAGAAAAGCTTTTGGATGAAAAAATTTGGTGATAAAATAGTGAAGAATGGTGCCGTAGAAAGAAAATGGGAAAAAAAGACTAAGCTCATGTAATATCTCTATTTTTAGAAGATGTGATCTTCACAAAGCCCCTTCATCTCTCTTGACCTTGTTCCCAAATCTTGAAATAAATGAACTCTAAGTTCCTCTGAGTCCTGCTCTCACTATTCACTACAAAACCAAGTATAAAATGAGCAATTGCCAAATCAATTTTATTAATGTGCAATGTAGTAATTTAGTACCAATCCCATGTAAAAAGATCTGAATTACTCTGCAGTGTTATTTTCTTCCAAAATTTCATGATTGCAAATTTGAATTTAAATTACTTCTTGTAGTCTGCATTCTACACTTTTGCACAAAACAACCCAAGTTCTATCCTATCAAAGGCTAGAATTACATATTAGAGAATTTCTTAAAATTATCCTACAATTTATCATTACCTAGACATAACATATATCCTGGGATGCTTTGACTTGTACATTATACCTTTATTTGATCCTTATAAGTGAAATTACCTTCATGATGAATGGAAGGTGACTGTTTGTGTCTTTTATGACACAAATATGAGTCTCCACAATGAGTGAGCCAAATAAGAGCAGAGAGAAACTCTCAGTAAGTTTTACATTTTCTACTTTATTCACTCATTTATTCATATATTCATTAAGAAAGTGTTTAAGGAGCACCAAACTTAGCCTTATACGTTGAGTAAAGAATCTGAAGAGTCAAAGAAAAATAAAATGCAGACATTGCCCTCAAACAGCTCATGATGTAAATGAAGAAAGAAACATAAAACAATTACAATAATGTATAATGTATCCTCTTATGTAAATAAGCAAGGAAATATAGGAAAACAAGAGATTTATTAACCATATGGTCACATTTATGCATTTTAGTTCTAGAAATAAACCTATTTTTGTTATTTTCAGAGCTTTTTGAAACCAAACTATAATAATGACAATAAATGAATTATATACATTCTGATATAACTGCTTAGTTGGTAAAATAAGCTAATCATGCAAAGACTTTAAGTCATGTTGAGAGTAAATATGCCTAAGTCACATTAGTATCAAAGTTATTAAATTCAAATTATTGTAAAAAGTATAAACACTTCATAGTTCCAAATTTCACTACCAACTTCATTAGCTGACATTTCACTTTTTTATGAGAAATATCTTTAACTTTGCAATTCAGAATGGGTAATTGTTTGTGCATTCAAGAGAATCCCTTTCACAAGAGGGAAATAATAGGCCAGATACTGGCATATTATGAAGTTTTGTTATTGTTAGGAATTTGTTATGATAACGTATTAGAATGATATATAATTACATTCACACAATACAAACATTAGAGCCCACAGTTGAAAATAGGTGAGGAAACGTTATAATTATACCACAAGATGGCATGTCTGATAGCCATGAAGAAAATGATGCCAGGTTTTGTGGTTGAAAAGAGTTGTCAGCACACTATGTGTGAAGCATGTTTGTCACTTCAGTAAACTCTCAGACCTGACTTCCTGGGGTCCAACCCTCACAGGGATTCGAAGGTGAAGAGTAATAGAAATGTAATAATCAGCGCCAAATTAAATTATAACCTTTAATTCTGAATTAATTGAGATAAATGATTTTGTTGCAACTAAGGGTAGGGTACATGACTACTATAGTAAAAAAAGCTGGCCTATCTAAAGAAAAGTTAATTCTACATGTGGGAAATAAGGCCCCAGTCTGAAAATTACAAAGATTTAATTTGTTATTGTTGTTGATATAATAGACTGAGCTTTTCAAATACACCACTTATATCTACAAACACGTACATCCATTTCACGTTCCCCATGAACTTTCTATCACGATGTGATGTTTTTAAATGCTTTTAGATCTTTTACTAAGTACCCTAACATAATTCTCTAACAAATAATAGTCATATGCATATTCATTGAAATTTAATACTGTACAGTATCCAAAAATCTCTAATTTAAAATATTCATGCTGTTATAATTAAATGCACATTATTACTACTTCAATTACTATAACACTTGATCAACATAAGTAAAATATTAATTTTGAAAAAATGATTATTCAGCTTAAAATGAACTATGATATTATTGGAAATGTGTTTCTTGCACAATAAGCAATTGCGAACTTTAATCATATTTGCAAAATAAATATATTATTTGTTGAAAATGTGACAAATAAAATAAATGAATTAAGATGAATGCAATATTAACTTTATTATATTATGTATACATAATATACATACACAAGAATAAATGTTATGTATACGTGGAGCTCAACTTATTTTCATGAAATGATCACACACAACTTAAAAAAGTCTCATGCTCTCTGTAGTCAACACCCTCTCTGAAGAGTAATTCATATTCTGACTAACCACTAAAGGTATTAATAGCCCTTTTTTGATGATTAAGATTATAGCTGTGATTATCGAGTCTGGTTGAAGAAATTCAGAAACTCCCTCAGCATTTACCCCTTTAATATAAACCTGCATAATGTCCCTAAGCTGGGCATTGTTAAAATAAATTTGATAATCTAGCAGGATCTCCCTATTAGAGTTAAGAGCTTTAGGAAAAGGTTTGAAATTGCAAGGTATCTGAAATATTGATAGCTCCCTTTTTCTGAGTTATTAAAATGTGTCAGGCACCACGATAAGCACTTTATTATGTACTGTTTACTGTAATACTCATGACAGCCTTCTGAGATAAATATCATTATAGCAAATCATATGTAAGGGAATTCAGGATCAGAAAAATTATATAACTTTCTTACAATAATACATGCATTAGAAGGTAAAGTCAGATTCAAATAAAAATCCACCACAACCCAAGGGTCTTAAGTACTATATTAACCTGTCTTCATGGAGCGTTTTATTTCATTCTATAAAGAATTTCACATATATGAAGCAATTACTGATTGCCTCATAAGAGACTTAATGCAATAATTTAATATTTACTACTTATTCTTGCTAATGAATTAGATAATTTTACCTAATTGTACATATGGTAGAAGTGAAAATAATATTCCTCTGTAGACTTTTCTTTTAATTTGAAATAATTGTTTCAGTTGTCTAAAAAAAAAAAGCTATTAGTAAGTTCCAATGATGTAATTTATTTTATTTCATGTTTTTATCATTTGAAGAGCTTATTGACCTATGGTTTCACAATTTAATTTTTCTATGGCCTAATGATTAAATTTATGTGCTATCATCTTTTATAAAGTCTTTTTACCATCTTAAGATCTAATATTAAAGACAGATGAGATGAAATTAAATCTACTGAGGAACTCTTTGTTTTAATATGATAAAGATCCTAAATATTTTGGGGGATGCTCCTATCATTATTAATAACATTGACACTTTAATGAGTACATAATTTTTGTAAGGTTCTTTGCCTACTCAACTTGAAGAGAGAAATTCATTATGATATGGATCTCAACATGCATTGAACCTTGTTAAAAAGTTATGGCAGCTATAATACAAACAATATGTGAGAATATATGCAATGTGCAATCAAGTTGTTCTAAAGGGTGCTTCAAGCCATAGAATCTCAGAGAGAAAAGAGTCTTCCTTATGACATCTCTAAGGGAAAGTTTCCAGAAGAGATGGATAGGAATGAGGCTTTTAAAGAGTAAGAACAAAGGGTACAGTATTCCAAAAAGGAGGAACAATTGGAGCATTTTTAGCAGAAAAATGGCAATGACCTTAACCAACTTTTAATATGAACGGAAATTTTAATATCAATCTGACACACATCATATAAAACAGATTGGAAGAGAAAAAAGCTGTAGATAGAAGCACTGGTTAGGGATTATTATAATAACCCTAATGTGATGTGATGAAAGTCTGAGAATTTAATTACTTTTCAAAAGGATGATTTATCTACAGATGTAACAGGTGCTTCTGAGATTTTTTTTTTTTTTAGTTTTCACAGCTTTAGTATAACATATATTTTACAGAACTGAAGCTCACCCTTTTAATGTACAGTTTGATAAGATTTGGTAAATGCACACAGTCGTGCAGCCAATATCAACATCAAGTCTTAGAACAAATCCATCACCCCCCAAAATTCCCTCGTCCCTTTGTAGTAAATCCCTTCCCTCATCCCTGATCTCTGGCAATTACTGACGTACTTATTGCTACCGTTTTGCCTTTTGTAGAATTTTAAATGAATACAATCCTACAGTATATAACATGATGCAGACATTTATTCATATTGTGGCATATATACCTAGTTTTTCCTTGTAATTTATATGTAGATCCCATTGTATTAACATACCACTTTAAAAATTTCAAATCACTTTATTGAGGTATAATTAACATGTTTAATGTATGTATACAACTTGATGAGTCTGGAGAAAAATATACACCCATGAAACCATCACCACAATCTATGATATAAATGTACTTATCACCTCCAAAAGTTACTGACTACATCTCTACTTATTGTTATTATTTGTGTGTGTGTGTGTGTGTGTGTGTGTGTGTGCTAGGAATACAACATAAGATCTACCCTCTTAGCAAAATTTTAAATGTACAGCATAGTAGTGCTAACTACAGACACCGTGCTGTACAGAAGGTCTCTAGGACTTATTCATTTTGCATAACTGAAACTTTTTAGTTATTGAATAACACCCCCATATTTCTCCCTTCCCCAAGCCCCTCATAGCCGCCATTCCACTCTCTGCTTCTAGAAGTATGACTATTTCACATTCCTTATATTAGTAGTATCATGTAGTATTTGTGCTTTTGTATCTGGATTATTTCATTAGCACAATATCCTCCAGAGTCATCATGTTGTTTCAGAAGGCATAATTTCCTTATTTTTCAAAGCTGAATAATATTGCATTGTATGTATATAGCAAATTCTCTTTATCCATTTTCTGTATGACCAAGCAATCTCACTACTGGGTATATATTCAAAGGAATTGAAGTCAGGATCTTGAAGAGATATCTGCACTCTCATGTTCATTGCAGCAATATTCACAATACTAAGATATGGAAACAACAAAAATGCCCATTGATGGATGAGTGAATAAAGAAAATCTGGTATATACATAAAATGTAATATTATTTTGCCTTAAAAAGGAAGGAAATCCCAATTTATGACAATATAGATGAACCTGGAGGATATTATGCTAAGTGAAATAAGCCAAAAACAGAAAGACAGATACTGCATGATCTTGCTTTTATGTGGAATCCAAAATAATCAAATCCATCCATACATACAGTATAATGGTGGTGAGGGTGGGGGAGGGATAGGGAGGGAGAACTGGGGAGATGACTGTAAAAGGGTACAAAGTTTCAGTTATGATAAGATAAATGAGCTCTAGAGATCTACTATACAACATAGTATCTACAGCCAACAACACCATATTGTATATTTAAAATTTGCTAAGAGGGTAGATCTTATTTTAAATATTTTTAACATGCATCCACACAAAAATGATAATTAAAAAGGGGTGGAAGGAAAATTTTGGGTGGTGATAAATATGTTTATGGTATTGATATTGGTGATAGTTTCATGGGTATATACTTATCCCCAAACTCATCAAGATGTGTACATTAAACAGGTAAAGCCATTTATATGTCAATCATACCTCAATAAAGCAGTTTAACAAATCAATTAAAAATAAAATAAAATAAATTTCTTATTAAAGCAAAATTATAATGACTTGAAGCATTTAATGATTTTTACATACCTCTGTATATACATAGGTATAAAAACATATATCTAATGAATCTCTATAGTTATATCTCTATATCTATATCATATATCTTTGTTTCTTAGTATACCATTTGAAGCAATATCATGAAATGTGGAATTTCATGAAATTATTTAATCATGTATTAAAATTTATTTAACAAGTGATATATATATATATATAAGTTCTTAAAAGCCACCATATATATCTTTTGATATTTATGCTTTTAACAACTACTTGTTAAGTGATTCTTATTTATAAGGCATTATTCTGAGTTCTGTGGTCAATAGGAAAAACAGTTAGCTGTTTTCTTTCTAAGACACACATTATTTTTGCCACGAGGTTGTTCTCTGCTATTGTCCCACATGACCAGCAGCAGGGGAGAATATAGCAGTAAAATATAACCAGGTTTATATTTCTTTTGGTTTTTTTCTGCTTTCTTCAATTCATTTTTTCTGATTATCAGAATCCATCAGATTGTTTTATGCTAAAATATCATATAGTCTTATTTTCTGTATATTAAATTTAATTTTATTTGATTTTGGCTATATATAGATCTACATCTACAGTAATCTTAAAGAAGAATATAATTATATGTTAATAAATCATAAATTATTTTTATTTTCTATAATCAGATAGTTAAGGGTAAGCATTTCTGCATTCAGCTAAATTTAACACGTGATTTTATAACACTGAAAGTAAAACATTGCCGTGCTGTGTTGGCCATCTGTAAGGGGAAATGTGTTTATCACCCTGAGCAAATTTCAGTAGCAAGTATATTGATTTTTGTACTCTTGAGTAATTAAGACTTCACTTTATAACTCTGGAGTTAAGAGATTTCTCTTAATATATCATTTTCAAATATGATTTATTCTATCGATATGTTGCATAAGACAAAGTATAAAAGGAAAGAAACACAACTTTCTCCTTACAGTTGTGACTTTATTTCATTTTTTAAATTTATTCTTGTACCAAAAGCCATCATTCAAATAAAGTATTATGACGAAGGCTTATAAAACACATAAAACTGGTAGATGTCTTGCACCGAAATAAAGTTGGTTCTCCCAGAACTTAATTGTTTTAAGCTACCTGATATTCCCAATTGACCCTGAAATAATCTCCATAGCATCTCTAACACTCTATAGAAGGCATAAATATTTTACAATATTAAAATGTTTAATAATAATTTGGAAGTCTGAGGTCTTACAGACATTTTGAAGGTATGTCTATACTGTGTGATTTATGCCACCCTGCCGCAGCTGACTGGACCAAAATGGATATCTGACTTAAAGCCAAGAAATAATGATTTGTAGTCATAACATTATTTAACTTTAGGACTGGCAACATTAATGTGTCATCATTAGCAGAAAATGTGAATTTAGAACAAGGAGATATATGAATCAGAGATGAGAGAAAAAATATTGCACTAATTTATAAAAAAATGGAGAAAGTAACTTTTATTTTCCCTGACATATTCCTAGTTCTCAGATCCACTTGTATTTCCTGCCCTTGGATCCCACAGCATCTCTACCCAAATAACAAATAATATCTTTGCATAAATTAATTTGAGAAAACCTCTACTATTTACAACCAAAGTTTTCAGCAGAGCTGAAACAAAAGAAATTTGACCATTTGATCCAGCAATCCCATTGCTGGGCATCTACCCAAAAGATCCAATGACACTCTACAAAAAAGACACCTGCACTCGAATGTTTATAGCAACACAATTTATAATTGCAAGGCTGTGGAAACAGCCCAAGTGTCCATCAATCCAAGAATGGATTAATAAAATGTGGTATATGTATACCATGGAATACTATTCAGCTCTAAGAAACAACGGTGATATAGCACATCTTATATTTTCCTGGTTAGAGCTGGAACCTATACTACTAAGTGAAGTATCCCAAGAATGGAGAAACAAGCACCACATATACTCACCAGCAAACTGGTATTAGCTGAGTAGCACCTAAGTGGACACTTAGGTACTACAGTAACAGGGTATTGGGGAGGGGGAAGGGGAGAGGGGGACGGGTATATACATACATAATGAGTGACATGTGCACCATCTGAGGGATGGTCATGCTGGAGTATCAGACTTGTGGGGGGAGGGGGAAAGGGCATTTATTGAAACCTTAAAATCTGTACCCCCATAATATGCCGAAATAAAAAAAAATTAATAAACAACTTTTAAAAGAAAAAAAAAAAAGGCCATCAAGTATGTTGCCCAGTACATTGATGAAGGGAGAAGAGTTAATCACTGGGGATCACTGGGCATTTCCTCTCTGGATATTCTTGCAAATCTACAGAAGTCACCTCTAGTGAAATAGACCCCTGATCATGGTGCTGGATTAACTAAGGTATAAGAAGCACTCATGTAAAGGATTAAAGCAAAGCTCACCTGTTCACAGACTCTGCTTTCTTTCCCCTGGATAAGGCTTGTTGAAGAATCAGGAGAGTCTGATAGGTATAAGCACTCTGATCAAATGGTAGACATTAGATGTTATTCTGGTAAGGTTCTCTTGAATAATTCTAGCACTGACTAATAAGGGCAATAGAGTAGCCAGAATTGTTTCCTTAACAGGTGAGAGTTTGCACTGCTCTTACAGCATTAACAGAATGATACATATCTCTCAGTATGGAGGACTATAATGGCTCAGGAGAACTACACATGGTATCTATAGGGAGCAAAATATCATAAGGCATGCAAAGAAACAGGAAAATATATCCCATTTAAAGGAAAAAAACAACAACAACAACAGAAACTGTCCCTTAAAAATACCTGATACAAATACACTAAATACTTTAAAACAACTATCTTAAAGATGCTCCAAGTGTTAAAGAAAGATGTAGTGAAAGTCTAGATAATGATGTATAGAAAATTGGATATCAAGAAAAGGATAGAAAACCTAAAAAGAAACCAAAAAGAAATTATGTATCTAAAAAGGACAATAACTGCAATAAAAAAAAAATCACTAGAGAGATTCAAGGGATAATTTGGGCAGGCAGAAGACATAATGGAAAACTTGAAGGTAGGAAAATGAAAATTATTGAGTCTAAGGAACAGAAAGAAAAAGATTGGATAAAAGTGAACAGAGACTAAGGGACCTGTGGGACATCATCAAACCTATCAATTTATGTAGTGTGAAACTCTCAGAAGCAAAAGAGAGAATATTTGAAGAGATAAGGGCTGAAAGTTTCCCAAGTTGGAAAAGAGACAAAAATATAAACATCCAAGAAGACAAACTCCAAGTAAGATGAACTCAAATAGACCTGCACCAGGACAAATTAAAATCAAATTTTCCAAAGAAAAAGACAAAAAGAATCTTGAAAGCTACAAAGAAGAAGCAACTCCCACATACAAAGGATCCTCAATAATATTATCAAAAAACTTCTCATTAGAAACTTTGGAGGTCAGAAGACATTAAGCTGATTTATTCAAAGTGCTAAAAGAAAATAAATAAACAAACACAAACAAGATATGTCAACCAATAATTCTATTCCTGGTAAAACTGTTTTACAAGACATCCCAAGATAAACAAAAGCTGAAAGAGTTTGTTGTCGCTAAACCTGCCTCTCAAGAAATGTTCAATGGCAGAGCGGGGTGGGTAGAGGGGGGCAGGGGCAAGATATGTAACCCTAACAATATTTGTACCCACAGAATTTGGGAAAAAATAAATTTTAAAAAAAGAAATGTTCAAGGGAACCCTACAGGATGAAATAAAAGGACACCAGACAGTAACTTGAAGCTGTATGAAGAAATAAAGATCTCAATAAGCATAGATAACATGGGCAATTATAAAAGCTAGTACTATTGTAACAGCAGTTTATAATTCCACTTTTTATTTCTATGTGATTTAAGAGGCTAATATATATTTTTAAGTTATTGGTCTAACAAAGGCTAGTATTATTGTAACTTTGGTTTTTGCACCACATTTTGTGTGCTATATAATTTAAGAGATTAATACATTTAAAAGAATTATGAGTTTGTTTATTAGTTTGGGGGCATATAATATAAAGATGTAATTTTGTAATATTAGCAACAGAAAAGAATAGTTACGGAGCTGTAAAGGGACAAAGCTTTTTAGTTATTAAAGTTAAGCTGGCAGCTACAAAAAACAATGGTGATATAGCACCTCATGTATTATCCTGGATAGAGCTGGAGCCCATTCTACTAAGTGAAGCATTACAAGAATGGAAAAACAAACACCACATGTACTCACCATCAAATTGGTATTAATTGAGGAACACTACGTGCACAAGTAGTAGTAACATTCATCAGGTGTCGGGCAGGTGGGGGCAGGGGAAGGGAATGGGTATATTCACACCTAATGGGTGCGGTGTGCACCGTCTAGGGGATGGACATGCTTGAAGCTCTGACTCAGGTGGGGCAAAGGCAATATATGTAACCTAAATATTTGTACCCCCACAATATGCTGAAATAAAAAAATAGAATTCCTAACATTGTAACCCAGTTAGAATTTGCCATTAATAATAAACACATTACTGGCTATTAAAAGAATACTTGTTGTTTAATCAATATAATATTTACAAGTTTGCTTTGAAATTGTTTCATTTGGGAGGAAAGACAGTTTTAGACAGACTATATTTTAAAAAATATAGAATGTAAAATTTTATTCTTTTTTTTTCTTTTTCTGTTCAATATTCTACAACATGTTTTCCTTTCCTTAACGAAAAAAATTTCTTTCCTTAAGGAAACTAAAAGCTTATTTCCTAGATGTCTACATATTTATCATAGATGTTCAACAGTTGACAGGAGATTCTTGTCTTGTAGAAATTAATGTTAAATTAGATGATGGCATTACTATTTATAAATTAAAATAAAAACTGGATGCAATTGTTATATGAGTAATAAATGGTAATAATGCTAAGTTGTATCTAAATGTTAACACACAGATATTTATTAAATGTATGAACATTCATAGAGTATTACAATTTTTATGACGATTAACATTGCTAATTTGCCTCAATGGATAAATTAATGTTAAATAGTACATTATTTTATGAGAATAAATTATAATTCAGCTATTAGAAAACATAAGCTAACTTAAGAAATAAAATAGTATGGGTAAACATCTAGAAAACATAAATTGCAAATTAAATGTACAAAAAGTGAAGGAGTGATTGAAGATTATTAATGGTTCTAGATTAGTAAAGGGTCTAATTGATGCTCAAATGCTCTTATTCCACTCCCAGGTATCTTGGCATTGAGAGCCCTAAATATGGAACCACATGAAGTCCAACTAATTCCACCTTGAAGGTAGGTCTAATATGTTGTTTGGAAGCCATTTGTGCCACAAACATAAAAGTACATCAATAAAAGGAGGTATTTAAGATAATATAAAATTGATAAAATGAGATTTACTACTTAAGAGAACTTCAGAATACTGCTGGGCTTTTGCATTTCCTACTGACTCAGTTCAATTCCATGTCAATTACAAAGCCAATTATAAATTTCACATCAATCATAAATCACATAGTTGTATATGTACATGGTCTTCCTTCTTCTATATCTTGGCATCACTGCTTCGAAAGGACCATTTCATGGAAATTGTAGAAACTCACTTTCCTAACTCTGCATATGAACTGGACTTAAAGTATCCTGCCGCTTCATTTGCTCTTCTTTGTCCTCTTTTGTTGAAGGAGCAAGAGAACAACAATAGAACCAATAATAAGGATCAGATTAGTTTTGGTATTCAGAATTTTTGAGAAAGTAGTAAGAGAATGTACACATTTTGTATTACATATCAGTCCTGGTGGGGCCTTGGGAAGCATCCTGTAATCAATCCTATTGATAGTTTTCAGTAAAACATATGAATATTTACACTAATTAGAATAAATAAAAGCTATGAATAACTTCATATTTTTTCAAGGCAGACTGTCTCTAAATGATTTTTGTCAAATTTTCATTTTGCATATATTTTGGATTTCAGAATTTTGGTTAAATAATTACATATTTGTTCTATCTTTATTTCTGTAATTATTGTTGAATCCTCATAATTGCCCCATGAGTTAAGTTTTCTTATCCTTTATCGAGACATTTATAAACTTACCTAGAGGCCTACAGCTACCAAATTGAGATATAAGATTTAAAACCATCTGACTTCCAAGCATATCACATCAACAACTGAATTATACTATTCTGCAAAACTATTAAGACCTGAATGTGTTTAAAACTATGTGTGTAACAAACAGAACCAAAACTTAAGTTTAGGAATATAGTGTATGGTTTCAGGACAATTATTCTACCTGTTGGTAAACAGTAGCCAAGATCATGATTTAATGATAAGCTCTACCATTTTTCTGGGTCAACATGCATTACAATAACCAGAGATCACTCAAACAGGTGGTTTTTAGTTTGGTTCATCTCCAATGATTAAAGATGGGTACATGGGACTTAGGAGAAGTTATCTGGCAGAAAAAAGTGGAGTTGTAAAAAAGATAGAAATTCATAGTAGAGCTTGACTTAATTGGAAGTCATTGTTATTGGCTCTTTCATATATTGTGGGAGGCGTAAGCTAAAGAAGAGTAAAAAGGAAGGTAGAGAAGTTCAAATGAGTCTGAACCCTTCTAAAGAAAAGTGAAGCAAATCCTTTGTCAAGTCTAGAAATAGCTTTAGTAGAAGATGGAGAATTATAAAAAGGTGTGTGAAAGGAACTAATATATGGGTATGTCCAAATATGTGGTGCTTTATTCTTCAAGGGTATATATCCTTATGGAAAGTCTAGATTTTAAGAAACAGGTAAATATTCCAGACTCTGCTCTAGGTAAAGTAGTACAATTACAAACATGTATTTGAGGCTCATCAATGTCCCCAAATCAGAGTTGACTAGTAACACATCTGCAGTTGCCTATAGTTGAGCATATTGACTCATCACAGAGAGGGACAATGTACAACATATGGACCCTGAGGGATGTATCATTAAGAAGACATTTGGAACTATTTATAGATTTTGGACTTAGGTGATTTGGGGAAGGGTTCAAAGAAGCAACCCTTTCATTTAGATTGGATGCTATCAGGATATGGGAATAGTTCCAAGATTAGTTCTTGAATATGTGTTATCTAAGTGGTTGGTAAAATGAAACTAGGCTAAAGGTATAATAGGAAAAGGAGCTATAGTCATTCACATTAGCTAGGGTGAGGGAAAGGTTTTCAGTAGTTTGAACGATGTTCTTGTTTTTCTGAGTTCAGGCATGATTATAGAATGCAGTTTTTTCCTTGATCCTTCAAGGTCACAGAGTAGCCTTGTCTGAATTGGTGTTCTGTCAAAATGTTTATATTCAATAGAACACCAAGGCCTAGCTATAAATCTAGCTCCTAGCAACAAGGTCAAACTGATAATTCCAAGCCACTTTTGCTATCAGAGATTGTTGGCCTACTTCTCAAATTAAAGAAAGATAGCTAAAATTTAAAAGGACAGTATGATTTTGGAGGGAAGAGAGTGGACCCCACCATTGGCAAAGGTGTAGGAATGAGTGAGCTTACTCAGTGATACTAAGTCAAACAGAATGTTAAAATAAGCTCTTATATTGATTTTTAAAATCAGTAAATATATTGTGCCCTCAAAGTGCTGGGGTGGCAGTTTATGGACTAAGAAATGTAAGAAACCATGACATTAATTTTATTTTATTTCATAATCTTTTTTCATAAAATATGTTGCTTAGATGATTTTTAATTTTTTTAAATAAATTTCATGATGTATATTTAAATTATACAACATGTTGTTATGGGATACATATAAATAGTAAAAAGGGTTACTATCACAAATCAAATAAGAATATCTGTCATCTCACGTGGTTACTCATTTTTTCATTTTTGTTTTTGTGGCAAGAGCAGCTAAAAATCTACTCATTTATCATAAAACCCAAATACAGTACAATTTTATTACCTATAGTTCTTGTGTTATACTTGCCATTATGGGAAACAGGTTGGAGGTTTCCAAAGAAATTAGAAACAGAGCTAACATACGACCCAGAAATCCCTCTGTTGAGCATATAGACAAAGGGAATGAAATCATCATCTCAGAAAGATAATCTGCACTCCCATGTTCATTGCAGTGTTATTCACAATATCCAAGACATAGAAACAAGCTAAGTGTTTGTCAACAAGCAAATAGATTTTCTATTTCTCAGGAAGATCTCAATGTAATATAAAGTAGTACATACTAATGGCTAAGAAATGAGTGCTGTCATCAGGTTTCCTGGGTTCAGATCAGGACTTTCCAGGGCAACTATGTGTGTTATCTCTAATAAATTTAATTTTGTGCCTACATGATATTATCTATAATATTTTAATTAAAATAGTACCCATTTCATAGGGTTGATTTCAGGGTTAATATAGCACCTAGAATTGATTAATTAATGTCTGCTTATATTATTACTTGTGTGATTATGTTCACCTTTACCAATACCAATAAGAAAAACAACTCCAATACCCATTATTCTTTTTAACTTATAATTCAAAAGAAATAACTATACAGAGAAAAAATAGTCTTTTGTCAAGCAAGAATGATGACCAAAACTAAAGAATTAACATAAGCCTCCAACAACATCAAATGATCCCCATGCTCACATTTTCCCACTATGAAAAATGGCATGTAGGGCCATAGCCTCTCTAGAGTGGTAAGAATGTTAGATTCCTAGCTCCATTCACACTCAGAGAGCGGCCAAGTTGAATGTAAATGAGTTTGTTATCATCTTTCACCTCAAAGAGAACTATAACTTCAGGCTTTAAAAATGATAGCCAGTCACTACCTATATTTTCCTTGCAAATTCACAATTATGAAAATTAAGAGGAGTCAGAGGGGGAGGAAATGACATCAGGTTACTTTGTCACACAAAAAAATTGAAAATGAAATCTTCATTCAAAATTGTATACAATTAAAGTGCATTACCATAGATAATAATCTTGAAACTGGCAATCATATCCAAATACCACAAATCAAAGCAAACCCTGAGAAGATTCCCAGAAGTGTCTGGGAAAATAATAGACAATTTATGACAGTCAGGTAAATCATTTGATTACCAAAGCATCAAAAAGAGCTTAATGATCTAGTGGAGGGGAAAGCACTAATAATATATTGTTTTGGCACTAGGAGGAACTAGACAACACTTTGCTCATTAATGCACTGAATTGATAAAAATGGTTCCTAGATAAAGTTTGGTAAGTATTTCATAAATAAAAATCAGATAAATGGAATGAATAGATGATGAAAACTGGAAGAAAATATTTTTTAAAATGACAGGAGAAGGAGAAAGATTCTGAAAAGCACACTAGTCAGAGCCAAAACTGGTCTTCAGGCACAGATACATTCAACAAGGTGAATATTCCACGTACTTATTTAGGAACATATCTGAAATCATCTATTTTCCTGATCGAATGGTCTCAGAGCCACTGAGGTTCCAGGCTTCAATCTCTTTCCTTTTCTGTGAAGGTCATTGTAGGAAATCATCTTAAATATACTGCATACAAATCTTACCTCTTGTACAAATTCATAACATCTTTCTAGTTTTTATTCTCATCACAATGTGTTCCTCAGATTAAAGTAGGCCAAAATATATGAATAAAATATATCAACATATCTAGTTTCTTATTTCTGCACAATATTCAGATCCCAAACAGTCACAAAGAACTGTGCTTCTGAGTTTCCTGCAATTCTGCTTTCCTAACTGTGCTCTTATTCCAGTGTTGTTGTTGTTGTTGTTGTTGTTTTTGATCAGTAAATTGCACTTATTGCTCTCCTATTGCTTAACTCAGAGACCCAGATATCATCTTTTAAAAGGACTGTTATGAGTGACTCTTCACATTTTAAATCATCTAATGTCATTCCCCTTCCCAGTACTGTCAAATGAATTTTCATCTCACTTAAAGTCCAAATTTCTGACTTGGGTTTACAGGGCCCTACATGTCTTGGCTCTTGACTACCTCTCTGACGTCATCTCTTACCACTCTCCAAGTCACCCTCTCCATTCTAACCATGCTGGCCTCATGTGGTTTCTCAAAGTTACCTCAGAACCTTTCTATTTGCTGTCTTTCCTTCAGTCACCTGGCTTGCTTCCTCATCGAAGTACCATATATCCTTTACAGAGAGGCTTTCTTTATTCACCTTATTTATAATACTACCTCCATAATATTAGCTTACTTCATGTTATTTAAATTCCAGTTCGAAGGATTTAAAAGCAGATGTATAAATCTCCATCTACATACTTTGCATGGAAGCTCATAAGGGGTCATCTAGCACCTCGTGTATTATCCTGGATGGAGCTGGAGCCCATTCTACTAAGTGAAGTATCACAAGAATGAAAAAACAAGCACCACATGTACTCACCATAAAATTGGTATTAATTGATCAACACTTAAGAGCATAGATAGTAGTAACATCCATTGGGTGTCAGGCAGGTGGGAGGGGGGAGGAAGGGATGGGTATATTCATACCTAATGGGTACAGTGTGCACAGGCTGGAGGATGGACACCTCGAAGCTCTGACTCTGGAGGGGCAAAGGCAATATATGTAACAGAAACATTTTTATCCCCGTAATATGTTGAAATAAAAAGGGGGGCTTATTAATGAAGTGTGCTGGTAAATATTTAGCAACTGGCTCTGAAACAAGGGATAAAGAGTCCTAAGAGCATTTCCTGATTTCAAGCTACCAACATTTATGTCACTGAGCATGAAATCAGGCAGAGATGCTAGCAATTGTCCTGCAAGTTAATATGGGTCAGCTCCAGTACAAAAGGAAACCATAACATGAAAGCTGCTTGAAATGTTGGAACCACTCATGGCTTATAGCTTCTGCAGACAGTCTGCAGTGGTCTTTGTAGGAGCAAGAAAAAAACTATTTTCTTGTTAAACCACTGAAGTGTAGATGTTGTTTGCTACTGTAAAATAACCTAACTTGATTTATACAAATTTGTTTGGAGGCAGAAAGCATTAACCTGGCTTTTAAGATTTTCGGTAGTCAAATAAATGGCATTATTACACAATTCACAGTTCTTGTGATAAAAAGATACAGCTTGCTTAGGAGAAGAACTTCTACCTATGATGAAAATAATAGCAATTCTTCTGAAAATTTACATATAAGAAGGCAATGTATAGTGTACTAAAAATAATTATAGTTAACCATTATTTGTTGCTTGCTATGTTTTGGAAACTGTCTTAAGCACATTATCTATGGGCTTATTTCATCTTATTCACTCAACAAACCCTGGAGAAATATGCCAATATTATTATCCACAATTACTACTATTGAAAATGAAGTGAGTGTTTAAGTACTTCACCCATGCTTAAGCAGCTAGTAAAGGGTTGTCAAAAATTTTTATTTGTGTTCTTTTTAAAATGTCTTTCTTTTGTCAATAGAAAATGGAAAACAAAATGTACATAAATTCTTTTTTTTGATCAAGGAAAACATAAAATCAGAATTGTGCATCTTTCTAAAAGCAGGGATTCAGAATTGATTAAAGTAAAATATAAGACAAGTCACTTGGACTTAAAATATGTTTTTCAGACTATTTATATATCATTTTTCCTAAGAAAAGCTAACGGCACCAAATATTTACAACCTAGATTGTTAAACAATTAACCCATATGCTAATAGAGAAAAAGTAAAATCATATTTGATTGTTTTAGAATATAGCATATTTCTTCAGTGGCTTTTTTCCTACAACTGCACACAACTTTCCAATGCAGAAACATGATTTTATTTTACATCATTAAATATCTTTGGATACATCTGTACTATAGCCTTTAAATTTAAACATAAGAGAATGACTTCAATTAAAAATGTTTTTGGAGGATAGTTTTATTTCATATATGTTTCACTTAAGTTGTATATTACTATATAATTTTTTTTCACTTTTTTCCCCCAGTGCCATGAAGGAAAAAAAAAAAAGAAGAAGAAGAAGAAATTTTAGTTTTTTTTTAGGTGTCCACTCTGATTTATTATCCCTTTGTGCAAAAATTGAATGGTATAGATTATCTAAAGAAACAAAATATATGGAAGTATATTAGACATTTCAAAAGATAAACATGATTGAAAAGCTTTAAATGTTAAAACTAAATAGGAAGAATTTAAATACCAATTTCAGACTCCAGAGTACATGGTCTTAACCACTAAGAATTACTTGGAGATGGTGTTTCTAAATGTTTTAATAAATGTCAAGGTCTGACCAATCTAGACCACTCCTATTACCTTGCATACAAAATAAAAACTGGGAGTGATCATTGCAAGTCCCTGTCCAAATCTAATTGGCATAGGAATAAAACTTAGTTTATAGTGCCTATTTTTAATAATAAGGCATATTGGTTTATTGGATATTTCCACTTTAAATCATACTATTGTATAATAATATTTACCCAAAACACAAGAGAGAAACTTACATAAAGCGTAAGTCTTTAGAGGACTAATTTTCAAAGTGCTTACAAAAGAGCCCATATTAAAATAATTATTTTAAATGCAAATAACAAATAATTTGATTTAATGTTCACCAGGGAAAGATTATACTGAAATATGATATGGGTTGGTTAAATTGTTTCTGTGAAAAAATAACTATAAAGAACATGTGATGATTATTAGGAAAAGACACTGAGTTAAAACAATATAATGTAGAGAAATTAATATGTTAATTTTTCAACTCATGTGAACAGAGGTTGCACAAACTATGCTAAAGAGATTTTCCATAGATGTGCAAAAAGAGTAATGGTTTATATGTGGTTAAATTCTATAGTAACACTTTGTTTAACTACAATGTGTAAAGAATAAATTTTAGTATAATTTCATAAAAGTTTTATTTCTCTGGATTAAATTATTCTCTATTATATAATTTTAACAGTTATATTGAGGTATAATTAATACTCAATAAACTGCACATATTTAAAATGTACAATTTGGCAATTTTTGCCATAAGTATATGCCTGTAAATTCATCACCACAGTCAAGAAAATGAACATACTTGTCACCCTCCGAGAATTTTCTCACACCACATTGTAATCCTTCCCTCCTACCCTGTATACCCATTCCCAGGTAGCCACTGATCTGTTCTCTATTACTATTATTAGTTTGAATTTTCTATACTTTTATGTAAACACAATCATATAAAAGTCTCTGAAAACTTTTAACATGTAACTTCCTTCAGTACCAAAGATAGATTTATGCATTCTTAAAACAGTACAAAATACTTCAGAGAAATATTCTCCCAGAAAACAAGGTGATGGTTCAAGACCATTTTTTTTTTTGTACGTAGATACAAAGACCAGGTCAAAAGTACTTAGGAAAGAAAAAGAGGAAAAGAATTTGTAAGTGTAGGCTTTCAAACTAATGTGTGGTAATTATGTAGTAATTTTCTTGAAATTGGAAAACAGGATGCCCTCTTCTGATCCTACTTTTCTATTATTGGGATTGCCAGGTTCCTGATAAGTTAATCAATTTTCTCTCTTCAATTAAAATTACAAGATAATTTCCTGATTTTTCTTAGTAATTAAACTAATTTCTTCCTCTTTTGATTAAAAAATGTTAGAAAGATTATCTCCACCAAAAACTACATACTTGGTGAGTATCTTTTATATTTTATGTTTTAAGATGCTGAATTCGTGATAATTTATAACACAGCAATACAAAACTAATACCAGATACTAAAATAATTTTATGTGTTTTCACAAACTAACATGCTTAAGGTTATTTAAGAATATAAAATAGTTTTTGTTCTGAAAATCTTTTTTACAGAGAGAGAGAGAAAAAAAAATACAGAAATACAGAAAACCAAAAAGGCAATGATCTTTTCACAGTTTTATGAATTTCTTTCCCAAACTTGATTTTATTTATAGGAGCTTTTATCTGCTCCTGTACTGAGGAAGTATTGTTTCTCATATGTTGACATCAACTGGATCCCAAAATCAAACTGATACAAAATTGCAGACAAATGTGTGACTAGTATTATAACTAATCAATACTTCTCTCTTCTTATATATACCCAATAATTGGCAGACAGTGTTCTTTTTTAATGAAAAAAATTATCAGGGCTTTCATTGAGCATTTCCATTTTACATAATAGTTGTATGAAATAGGTGCTTACACATATTTCCTTTTGCATTGCAATTTATGATATTTCTTTGTTTATTTATTCAGGATATTAGGGGTACAAACATTTTGGTTACATGTAATACTGTTTGCACTGCCCAAGCAAGGGCTATAAGCATGTCCCTCCCCCATACAGTGCATTCTGCTTCTGTTAGTTGTGGGTTTACCCCATCCACCCCACCTAGACTGGTACCCAGTGAGTGTTACTATCATGTGAACAATTTAATGTTCTCAGTACCAATTTGATGGCGAGTACATGTGGTGCATGTTTTTCCATCCTCGGAATACCTCACTTATAAGGATGGGGTCAGTTTCTATCCAAGATAATATAAGAGGTACTAGATCATCGTAAGTCCCCACCAATACATGAGTGGATTAATAAAATGTGGTATGTGTATACCATGGAATACTACTCAGCTATCGTATTTCTTTAATAACATTTTACTATTATTTATTCTGTACAGCAGTGATCTAATGTGTGCAAATAAAATATATAGATTTACATATTCAATTTAAATTACTTTATGTTTTTATTTAAGAGTTGGAGGGAGAATGGGTATCTGACATCTTTTTTATTATTTTCTTAGATATTGTATTTTTTGGAATAAAGCAGAAATTCTAGAGAAATTATAGGCAGAAGTTAAAACTCATTTATCTTGTGTAGAGCTATTAAGTAATCAGTTTGCTATTTACTTAGGTGACTAATAAGAGATTGCAAGCCAGACAAAATGCTGTTCTCTTCTCACATATTTGATTTAGAATCTGATTTATTTAGCACTCTCATCAAGTGAGCAGCAGAGAAATGTACTGTGAAATAATTATTAACTTATTTGGAAAGATCTTGAATTTTTGGAGCCAATCTTCTGACTAAATTAATTAGCTAGAGTTTGGGCTCTGACTTAATTCCAACTTGGAAATGACTGGAGTGTTATTTTTATAAAGAAAAAAAAAATGAGAAGACTAACTGGGTCCAGTAAAGTCAATGAATTCCTAGCACAGAAATGGATGCCTTTTCCTCCTAATTATAATTACTTTGAGATTTTTTTTTCAAATTTATAAAACTGTGATAAAGAGTGTATTAGTCACTGTAATTCCATTGACATGTAATCTAAGAATGGAACAACCCTGATATAAATGGAAAAATCAAAATGTCAGTGCTTTTAAACAGAGTCCAACAATAATCAGCACTACTTAATTAAAAAGTTACACAAGAAACACTCATAGTGTACTTGTGGACTTTTTTTTTTTAATTTTTTATTTTTTCATATTATGGGGGTACAAATACTGTTAGGGTTACATATATTGCCCCTGCCATTCCTCCCCTCGCCCACCCCCCCTCCCACCTTACCAAAACATCAAGCATGTCCTACTCTCAGGTGATGTGCATCACACCTATTTTGTAAGTGTAAATTCTTCCCCTTCTACTCCCTCCCATTTGCCCACCACCAGATAAAAGTTTGTTTGTTTCCCTTTTTTTTTGACCTTTGGGTTACATTGTATATCTTAGCCTTTCCCTTGGAAGGTTTAGATGTATTCCCTCTCCCCTCTCCCACTATGCTCACCACAACCCTAAGATGTGTATCTCCCCCCTTCCCCAACCCTAGTGGGCACTATCCCCATTTGAGCATCATAGTTTTAATCAGTCAGTACCAATTTGATGGTGAGTAGATGTGGAGCCCGTTTTCTTGATCTTGTGTCACCTCACTTTGGATAACGAGTTTAAGCTTAATGCAGGATACCATAAATGGTGCTAATTCCCTGTCATTTCTTAGAATTGAATAGTGAGCATATACCAAATTTCATTGTGAGCATATACCAAATTTTAGTTATCCACTCGTGAATTGATGGACACTTGGGTTGTTTCTTTTGAATTTCGGTGTGTCATTTGAATTCTCTAATTGTACTCCCATCCTTTTGCAGCATTGCAGCTTTATGTTATTTCAAATGGAATTTTTAAGCATTTCAATTGATTATTGCTACTATATAGAAATATATTTTATTTTTATATATTGACCTTGTATTTTATGACCTTGCTAAGTTCAATTATTAGTTCTTCCATTTATTTTTTAGAGTAATTGAAATTTTTCAATGAATAATTATGTCATTTAAGAATAGAGATAGTTCATTCTTACTTTTACTCTTTATGCCATGTATTGTTTTTTCTTGCCTTATTGCACAAGCTGTATTTCCAGTGAAATTTAAACAGAAGTCATAGCACCAGACATCCTTACATTATTCACATTGTTAGGGGAAGAGTGATTAATATTTCACCATTAAGTATGGTCAGTTATATAGGCTTTTCCTGGATGTCTCCTATCTGATTGTCTGATTGAGATACTTCCCTTTTATTCCACGCTTACTGAGATACTTCTCCATGAATGATTGCTGATTTTTTTTCAAATTCCTTTTATGTATCTAATGAGGTGGTTACATTATTTTCATCACTTTACTATTTATATGAAGAAATTCTTTAATTGATTTTAAAATTTGAAACTAATTTCACATTCCTGAGACAAATTCTACATGTTTTTGAGTTGTTTTTTTTTTTACATCGGTGCATTTGATTTACTTATTGTTTAGAATATTTTGCATTCTTAATTATTTTTGCCTGAGGACTTTTGGTATGCAACTTTTTTGAAATGCTTTTGGCAGATTTTCCTATTGGCTTATGCTAGTTTCTTAAACCAAGTTGAGATGGGTTTTCTCCTGTTCTCTTTTCTGAATTACTTTGTGTAAGATTGGTATTATTTTTTCCATACATAACTGATAAAATTCACTAGTAAAACTATCTGGGATAGGAGATTCCTGTGTGGGAAGGTTTTTGATTCTAAATTCAATTCCTTTAATAGATACAGAGCTATTCAGATTTTATTTCATCTTGAATAAATTATAGTATGTTATCTTTAATAGAACTTGTTTATTTCTTCTAAGTGGTTAAATTTTAGTGCTATTGTAAAATCTACAGTGAAATTCTCTTTTTATTCCTTATATTGGTAAATAGTGTCTTATCCCTTCATTTATTGACTAACCATTAAAAACAAGTTTTGTCTTTGTTTACTTGTATATTGCTTTTTTCTATTTTAATAATTCACCTTATCTTTATCATATCCTTTTTCTGATTCTTATGAGATTAATTTTAAAGTTTATATAGCTTTATTAAGTAAAAATTATATCATTAAGTTTAAATTTTTTTTGATTCTAATATAAGAATATAAAGTTCTCTAGTCCCATCCAAACACTGCTTTAGCTCTATCCCCAAAAATTCAATATCCATTGAAGCTTGTCTGTCTTGAGGAATATTCCATATATACCTTAAAAAATCAAATGTGTATACTGCCATTTGATAATTGATAGTGTCATTAATTTCTCTTATATATTTATAAATCTTATTTCCAGTAATTATAGTGTATTAGACACTTGTAATTATATTTGCCTCTTTCTCCCTTTGGTCAGAGAGAGAAAACGAAAGCCAAAGTCAGAGAGAATTGATGCATGGAATGGTCTCCACTCCCTCTTGCTGTAAAGCCTAAGAAAGAGATCCTTTAGAAGCAAAACCAGCTTCCAGCTAACAAGAAACAAGGAAATAAGGACATGTATCCTAAAACCACAAGGAACTAAATTTGGCCAACTATCTGAATGAGCTTGGAGTTGACATATTAAAGTAGACAGCCTCCAACAAAGTTTGGAGTCTTGGTGACACCTTGATTTCAATATCGTTAGACGATAAGCAGAAAATCCCACTGAGCCCACTCAAACTTCTGACCTATAGAAACTGTGAGATAAATTTGTACTGTTGTAAGCTGCTAAGTTTATGGTAATTTTTTACAGCAGCATAGGAAATATAATGTATATTTTGATATGTAGAAAATTTTAAAATATGAAAACTAAGATACAGATGAAAAGGCTAATGAAAAAACAAAAATGCATATACTACTTGGTTCTTGGAGTTTCATTACTTTAAAGTAATGAAAACAGAGGAAAAGAAAAACTTTACCAAGATATCATATTATAAAAGAGACTAAAGCAAGTGGAATACAGTATTTTAAAAGGTATACAAGACAAAATTAGTGAGCTGAAATCTAAGCAATTAAATGCTTTTAACTACTTGTATAAATAATGCATTCACTGCTTTGATATAAACTTTTTTTATTTCAGCATATTATGGGGGTACAAATGTTAAGGTTACGTATATTGCCCTTGCCCCACCCCCAGGGTCAGAGCTCCAAGCTTGTCCATCCCCCAGATGGTGCGCATTGCACTCATTATGAATTTATATATTTATCCCATCCTGCCCCCTCCCATCCACCCGATACCCAATAAATGTTACTCCTATATGTCCACTTAGGTGTTGATCAGTGAAACCAATTTGCTGGTGAGTACATATGGTGCTTATTTTTCCATTTTGGGGATACTTCACTTAGTAGAATGGGTTCTAGCTCTATCCAGGAAAATACAAGAGGTGCTATATCACCATTGTTTCTTACAGCTGAATAGTACTCCATAGTATACATATACCACATTTTATTAATCCACTCATGTATTGATGGGCACTTCGGTTGTTTCCACATCTTTCCAATTGTGAATTGTGTTGCTGATATAAACTTTTAATGATGTGGCAATTGATGAGAATTAGGTACTGCGTTACTCTAGAGTTTCCTTAGCATTGTATCTCCTAATGTACAGATGTCAGGAGGCACTTGCGTAACAGTTTATGTTTGGGGGCATGGAATACCAAAAGGCTCTCTCTCCAAAACACTTTGAACCTCTTACTCTCATTCTTTCACACATTCAGGCCTTCTCCTAGAGTATTATCCTTTTACTGATGATAATTCATCACCACTTGAGGATTAAGTTATCCATATCTAAATATTGGGAGAGAATAGATTTTACTGGGGAAAAAATTTCTAGATAACACATAACCCCTATACCCATTCTTACTTGATCTAAACCAAGGATTATCTTCAATTCATTTGCTCTGAGGATGAATGGATACTCTACCATTATGCCAAGACACTGAATAATTTAGCAGTGGTTCTTTCAGAAAATTAAGAGTGAAGAAGGTATTTGTTTTTGGCAAAGTTGTTTTCATTGAAAGTAGGTTGATTTTAGCTTTAAATTGGTTTCATTTTATTGAGCTATGGCCTATTGTTTTCAAAATCAAATGGACTTCTAGAATAACTCTCTTGAAAGGCATACTGGCTTAATATTAATAACTATGAGAATTGATTTGAAGCCTCACTATGTAATTATCTGTGAGATAATGGGCAAGTTATCCAACCCCTCTTTGCCTCTGTTTCCTCTTATACAAAATGGTGATAATAATAGCATTTACCTCATATAGTTGTGAGGATTAAAGGGCAAAGAAATGATAGAAATATAAAGCTAATATAGCATGCATTCAATGAAAGTTAGTTATTGCAATTATCATTTCAGAAAATTCCCTTCTCTATTTGAATCATCTATCTAAAAATCATGGCATAGAGTTTTATCAAACCCTTTTCAAAAGCTACATTTCATAGTTGTCACTTTACTTTAATCCTTCAGGTGGTTCATACTAGCTGGTGAAACTCATTGACTTCCAAACAAAAGTGGCTTATCGTGCTTTTTTGCCTTTAGAAATGTCTTTGACTGTATCTCAACACCCTTCTTTTCTCCTTCAACCTGTTCTCTGCTCTTATTAGTCTGTTAAAATAATCTCCTTTTCAAGAATCTTTGGTCATTCTCTCCATGTGACCAAAATCCTCTTGACATTTGAACTGTACATATTTATATCTGTCTTTTGTTTCTTTGACCAAATTTTATGTCATTGAAAGAACAGATCTATTTATTTCATTTTATCATATTCTCTTAAGTATCTCTTACAGATGCTAAATTTGTGGAAATTCATAATGGGAACTTACTAACTTTTCATACAAAATATCTTAGCATTACATGCATAGAAATGCTGCCCATGATGTTTATGTTTTCTTTATTGATATTATAATTGCCTTTTGAAAATGTCATGTTTTCATTAACATATCTAAGTGCTGTCCTCTAATAATAGTGCAGATAAACCATTCAGCCTTGAAAAGTACACAAAAATATTATTTGATTTTGTAGGTAAGATGTAAAACCACTAAGTGGCAATTTATTTTAGAAATCTGGTTGCTTATGGTACAGAGTGCATCTCAGAACTATAAAATGAACTTTTTTTTTCACCATTTTCAGGTTTATTTTCTTTATTAACCATCAATTTGTACTCTATAAATACTTGGATATCCTGCCAGAAATTAAAATAAATAAAACATGCTTAATTAACTGCTTATATTGGGTCTCATATGTTCTTCAGGTTGCTGGAAAATATTGTTTGCAGTTTGCAGTTCAGGAAGCTTGTCTTATATAAATTGCCCCCTTGAGTAAAGTCAAAATGGCTTTTCAGTTGATACCCACTTCTCCTAATATCCCATTCTCATTGTTAACACAGTTGCTTATCTAATTTCAGACTTATTTCTAACATGATCAATGTTGCATAAAAATGTTTATAAGAGCAATGGAGGGTAAAGTGCCTGTACTCCCAAATAGAAAATTGCCTCTATTTTATCTATCAATTCAGCTCTAAAAAATAAGCTAATTGGAACTTTTAAAATCTGTTGTGAGATAAGGTCATCAGCTTTACCTTGTTGATTTAATGAATATAAAATTATACTTGTGTTAAAGGGTTTTATTTACCCACCTCCTTCAATAAACATAGAGATTTAAAATAATTGAAATGATTGAGCATATTACCCTCAAAGGTTTTAGGAGATCTGACATTTCTCAATAAATCATGACAGTATAGTGGTCATATCCTTGTGTTCACATATGTATTATATTCAGCTGCACATATTTTGATCTCCTACTGCCTACTGAATGTATTCCAGGTACTGGGAAAACACACTAAAATGGATTTATTCTTCAAGTACCTTATAGTCTATAAGGGAAGTAGATAAGTATAAATAAATATGTGCTATGATAATGGTTAGGCTATGCTTAAAACAGGAAGAACACAGTCCAATCAGGAAGGTAAGAAAATATTTCTCAGTGATGAGAAAATATTTCTCAGTGACTCAGAGCTGAGTTTAGATAAAAAATTTCCAAAGCTACACTTGTGAACATGTTTCTGTTCTCTTCAAAGAGTCTCTAAATTCCTGAAGTCAACGTCAATTGTGCTCAATTACTATTTACCAGATGTGTCTTGACTGTCAGTACCTCCTTTAACCACACTAGAGCTTAGGGAACCAAGAGGACTAATCTGACTATGAACTAAATAAAGTATCATGGTTATCAATTGACTTTATCAAAGAAAACTTCCATATTGATTTTATTCATAAGTCCTTCCCCATAATTATTTGTATCTCATCCCTTTAAATTTCATTTTTATTGTTAATATATAAGCTATATTATTAGTGCAATGACACTAGTATATAATATACAAATAAATAAAACATACAGATTGATCTGTGCTCATTGCATTATTTTTAACACAAAAGGATGTACAATATCACCAATTTAGAATGTAAAAACCCTTATTTCTCAAACCATTTCAGACTCCCTTTGTCAATAATATGTAAATTTTCTACTTGTTCTTCAATTTCCAGCATTCAGAATAATAATGTAATGATAATACCTAATCTGTGTTAGAAAAGTGCTATGGTCCAGTCACGGTACTATAAGCTCTATTAGGAAATCATTATTCTCTTACAATCTAAAAAGCATGTGGTGTTTTAGGCCATTTTTAGAGATGAAAAATTTGAGTCTTGACTTGTCTAATATTATCCAGCTTTTAAGTGGCTCAGCTTTGAGATCAAGCTCTTAAAAACCAAACTTCACAGCCTGCCCTCTTATCAAAAATCTTAAACTGGCCATGTTTTATATAAGAGATGTGAGATACATTCATGCTTAACTTTTTCCTTTTCTATCCTGTGGCTGTAAGATTAAGGTATTCTACCAAAAAAAAGCATTTAAATAGGAATATTAAAATGGATGATTATAAGGATAAGACTCCCTCACTTTCAGGAAAATGTAATGCTTTTTGTAGATTCCTGGTAAGAATCAAAGAAATAGAGAGAAGATATAAACTTAAAAGCCTCTCTCTTTCACAGAATTCATTCTAATTTTATTCCAAGTTAGTCATATATGTAGTTACAAATAGCATAAGTAAATTTGGAAATTTGAAATATCAAAAAATATAGCCTTTTACGGAATGAATGAATAATGAAAGGATAAATCAATAAAACTTAACTCATAGAAAAGGTCACTGTTCCCCAATTTTTCTACTTGCTTTATTTTGTTAGATCTTTCTCTAGGCAGTGGCACAAGGTTTAGCTCATTAAAGTTCTTTATCTAGCCTTTCTCATACCTCGTACTCTCCCATTTTCCTAGCCACCTTCTCATTTGGGACTTATCCATTCCTCTGTTTCCATACTTCTTCTGCGGTTTGTATCTTTGCCTTTTCCTTGACTCATAGCTGAACTCTCATTCTGATTATGCCGCCTGCAGCCTCAACCAGACAGTCTCCTAAACTGCCTCACTTATAATAAATAGTTCCCCTTCAGCAGAGTCTTCATTTATAGAAACAAGACAAATTCAAAAAATAAGACATACTTGGTATGGCAGAGTATAAGAAACAGAAATACAGAAAACCAAAAAGGCAATGATCTTTTCACAGTTTGATGAATTTATTTCCTAAGCTTGATTTTATTTATAAGAGCTTTCATCTGCATTGTTCCTCATACGTTGACAACAACTTATATTAGGATTCAAAAATCAAATTAATACAAACTTTTATTTTCCAAAATTATATTTTTACATGTTTCACAAGTTCTGGTACTTAATACTCTTGTCTTTGATTGTATCTATTTGTTTCTTACATTGTCCATGAAGTGAAAAAGAGGGAATAAAAAAGCAACTTTTAGCTGATATGATTGGAGGAGAAAGTCAGTATCTTTATTTATCAATCTTTGTTTATGCATATAGCCCTGACCACCAATGGAGACACTGTTAGCTGACATTGGGAATGTGGAACTATGACATCATTTTTAATAACTTTCTTGCTTCTCTAGTGAATATAAAACAGAAAATAAATTATGTGTAAATTATTCCTGACAGACTTTGTTCTTTTAACTAGAGAAAATACCCTGCTACTTTTAGGAAAGGATATTCTATGCTCCCATCCACCATTTCTCAACAATAACCAGAGCCAAGACAAATGGCTGCTAGATGATGCTGAGTTACTTCTGGATGACAGAGGACAGGCCCCAGCCCCACCTCACACACTTCCGTTTCCATGGTTTTAAAAACTAGATGCTTCTGTGGTCAGAGCTGACTCTCGCTGTTCTATTCATCACCATTTAACTACAAGAGCTGCTGAGCACATCTATGATCTCTCTTGCTCATGACAGCAGACAGAATGAACATAAATGGTTAGAAAACACCACCTGCTCAATGCTTAATGCAGGAGGAAAAAGCAGCTGTGCCATTTGGGATGGAAAATACATTAGCTTAAGCTCAGCATGACATTTATATAACCAACCATGAAAACTCCAAGTGACTGAGAGTGTAGGATGAAATATTGCATGACAGATACCTGGTTTCCATTTGGGAATTTGTGTCTGAAGATTGTCAAACACAGAGTGTGACTGATGGGACACTAAGACACTATGAGACTCTCTCTTGATCACAACAGTTGCTATTTGGAATATGAAAATCAGAGTTCTTATGAAAGCAACAAGTCATCTATCAAGTGCATCAAAGCACCCAAATGGTAGCCTACAGAGCACTCAGTTGTAGCTACAGCTGCTGCGTTGAAAAAAGTGAGGGAAAATATTGTATGCAGCTTTTATTGATGCCGAAGCTTCAAACCCAGAAAATGTTTACTTATCTCTACACATAGAAAAGAGGGTCACTGATCATGTGGACTCATACCTTAATTTCTGTGCAAACAAAATTAACTAGATCCATGGGCCAGTTGTGATGGCTTACACCTATAATCCCAGTACTTTGAGAAGCTGAGGTGGGAGGATAGCTTGAGGCAAGGAGTTCGAGACTATCCTAAACAACATAGCAAGATCCCATCTCTACCAAAAATAGAAAAAATTAGCTGGGCATAGTGGTGTATGCCTGTAGCCCCAACTACTCAGTAGGCTGAGCCCAAGAGTTTGAGATTGCAGTGAGCTATCATGATGTCACTGCACTCTAGCCTGGGCAACAGAATGAAACCCTCTCTCAAAAAGTAAATAAATAAACAAAAATAACATATAATAAAACAAACAAATAAATAATTCACAAGATCCATTGAACTTTGAATGGACAGCTTAATCACAGCAAAACAAAAGTTGGTTTTACCTTTTCATGTGCCTCTTAACTCTATTAGCATGCTGCCAGGAGAATGAAAGAGTCTTCTCTTCTGAACACACTTTCTTTTATTTACATTATAATCTTGATTCCAGATTTCACCTTCAATTAGCCAAGTTAGACATAATATTAAAAAGTTGCATATGACTACCAGTTATTGGTTTGATTTTTTAAAATACTGAGTTTTAATATAGTACTTTGAACATATGCTCTCAGTTTAAAGACAAAAGGAATATATAAAATTATCAAATTCTAGTAATTTTTAATTGGTAAAGGTTATCCAATTTAAAACTACTTCCTCTATATTTCAAAACCGAGCAAGTGAGCAATTATTATTAGAATAATTGGAGCCAGATATCTACTAGTTGAGAAAGGAGTTATTATCTAAATTTGATAAAAGCTGAAAATCAAAATCCATAGTGGTAATGGAATATCATTGAATAAAATTATAATCATGAGTCTACATTTATTAAAATTAACTTATTAAAATAAATGATAGCAACAAAGAAAATAAAGTACCTAGGAATATACTTAACAAAATAGGTAAAAGACCTCTACAGGGAGAATTATGAAACGCTGTGGAAGGAAATAGCAGAGGAGGTAAACAGATGGAAATCCATACCATGTTTGTGGATCGGCAGACTCAACATTGTTAAACTGTCTATACTACCCAAACTGATCTACAGATTCAATGCAATACCTATTAAAATCTCAGCATCATTTTTCATAGATATAGAAAAAATAATTTTATGCTTCGTTTGGAACCAAAGAAGATCCTGTATATCAAAAGCAATTATAGGCAATAAAAACAAAATGGGAAGTATTAATATGCCAGATATCAAACTATACTACAAAGCTGTAGTAATTAAATCAATATGGTATTGGCACAAAAATAGGAATATTGACCAGTGGAACAGATCCGAGAACCCTGATATAAAACCATGCTCATATAGCCATCTAATCTTTGACAAAGCAGACAAAAACATACACTGGGGAAAAGAATCCCTTTTCAATAAATGGTGCTGGGAAAACTGGATAGCCATTTGTAGAAGGCTGAAGCAGGATCCACACCTCTCACCTCTCACAAAAATCAACTCACGCTGGGTAACAGACTTAAACCTAAGGTATTTCCTAATTCTAGAGGAAAATACTGGAAACACTCTCCTAGACATTGGCCTACGCAAAGAATTTATGAAGAAGACCCCAAAGGCAATCAGCAGCAACAAAAACAAATAAATGGGACATGATCAAACTAAATATGCACAGCCAAAGAAACAGTCATGAAAACAAACAGACAAAGTACGGAATAGGAGAAAAATTTCACAACCTACACATCTGATAAGGGGCTAATAACTAGAATTGACTTAGAACTCACGAAAATCAGCAAGAAAAAAACAAACAACCCTATCAAAAAGTGGGCAAAGGATATGAACAGAAACTTTTCTAAAGAAGACAGAAGAATGGCCAACAAACATATGAAAAAATGCTCAACATCTCTAATCATCAGGGAAATGCAAATCAAAATCACAATGAGATATCACTTATCTCTAATAAGAATGGCCTTATCAAAAAGCCACTAAATAATAAATGTTGGAATGGATGCAGAGAGATAGGAACATTCCTACACTGCTGGTGGGACTGCAAACTAGTTCAACCTCTGTGGAAATACCTTATGAAGGTATTAGAGATACCTTAAAGCGATACAAGTAGATCTGCCATTTGATCCAGCAATCCCACTACTGCGCATCTACGCGAACACTCAAATGACACTCTACAAAAAAGACACCTGCACTCGACTGTTTATAGCAGCACAACTCACAATTGCAAAGATGTGGAAACAACCCAAGTGCCCATCAATACATGTGTGGATTAATAAAATGTGGTATATGTATACCATGGAGTACTATTTAGCTCTAAGAAACAATGGTGATATAGCACACCTTGCATTTTCCTGGATAGAGCTGGAACCCATTCTACTAAGTGAAGTATCCTAAGAATGGAAAAACAAGAACCACATATACTCACCAGCAAATTGGCATTAATTGATCAGCACCTAAGTGGACACATTGAAATTACATTTATTGGGTATTGGGTGGTGGGAGAGGAGGAAGGGATGAGTATATACATACATAATAAGTGAGATGTGCACCATCTGGGGTATGGTCATGCTTGAAGCTCAGGCTTGTGGGGGGTGGAGGGACAAGGGCATTATACTCAACCTTAAAATTTGTACCCCCATAATATGCTGAAATAAAAAAAGAAAAAGAAAAAAACTATATAGTATGATTTCAATATGTCTCAATGTATAAAAATATAACACAGAGGACATTAATATATTCTCAAATAAAATATGTCAAAATCTTTCCAAAAAGAAAATAAGAAAGAGAATGCTCTTGCTTATAATAGAACACCAACTAATAACAGTAGAATGAATAATGGACTTTTTTTGCCATGATACTAATAATTGATTCAAACAAGAATCATTATTAGTGCTAAACCTAGAAAATAGAGTTTGATGAAGAAAAGTATGTTTTCAGCAATACTAAACATCTCTCATATTACTTATTAGTTACAAAGGTCAAAGTGGCAACTACACAATAGAGAAACCTGGGCATCACCACCTTAACCAATTTATCAAAGTGCCCATCATTCATCAGTAATGAAACTAACAACATTGGCCTCTTGTCTTGTTTGGAAAATAAAATCAATAATTGAGAAAACTGATTATAGACAAAGGAAATATTCATGAGGAATAGTGGTTTTCAAATGTCATTCATTTTTTTAAATATTAAAATTAATACAAATAAGATTGAGTAGAAACAATGAAAGGATTAGACCAAAGAGGCAAAGAAGGGATGTTTGTATTTTTGGGTGTGTTATAGAATTTATACAAAATGTTCACATAGACAACAGAATGATGCCATCACATTCATTGCCTAAAAATATTGGGAAAAGACATTTAAACAAACTTTGACAGAAATGCTGAAAATACATGAACATAATTAGATTGTGAGTAAGAATGCCTATATACGCCACAGTTCTGGAAAAGTAATTAAGCAGAAGACATTATTTTTACAGCCTGGGCTCATTTACAGTATTAATATTAAAGGTTCAGTTGAATATTATTCTAGCATTAGGCATATTTTAACAATACTATTCTGTTCAGCGGAATGCAACCACTTTCTGTGGCAAATATATACATGCTTCTATACTGGATGCCCCACCAGTCAGAAACAAATTTTTCATTAACAACATCTCACAGACCTTCTGAATGTTGGCCCAAATCACAACTGTACTCATACCAAATTAAAAACACACACTATGGAAATAAAGTCCATGCTTATAGAATTTAGATGTCTTCATGTTAGAAATCCCAGGTGAAATACTGAAGGGTTTGTTCTACTGGATGCAAACTTAGAGTTTTGTTAACGTGCTGATTTTTAATTAGTATGTTTGCTTGACTTGTTTATTTAACTATATTGGTAGGTTAATTTGAATTAGACAAAGATATATGAAAGGGAAAATAACTGTGAACTTACATACAAATCTTTATTGACTTTAGGTTACATGGACCTCCTTTGTTCCCTTCAGGGCTAGTGGTCTCATTATTAGTATAGTTTATATTGAAGGACACAGATTCTGGGCCTACTCAGATGTAAATCCTGGGCTCTCCTTCTGTCTGTGTCATTTTTTCTACTTGATATCTCTGCCATTTAGTTTCTTCATCTCTTTAGTGGGATAATAAACTAATTTTAAGTTCCTAAGTGTAAAATGTTTTAGAGATTCCAATGATAGAATCTTGTGTCACTGGATTATGTAATTCAAAAGAACCTGTGAGTTCTGATTGGTGGCACAATCCAATCATTTTGCTTGGCTACTGGAGGACTAGGTTAGTTAGTTGTGCAGATGCCAGTCTGACTGCTACTACTCTTTCTGCCACATCAGCAGCAGGCAAAATGCCAGTCAGTTCAATTTCTACACATGACAGCTGCAGCAGTGTATTTTCTAGGAAGGAGACATATATTGCATACAACTGCTGTCTTATCTTCCAAACAGGAGGATGCTTTACAGTGTATGGTGAAGATCATCAATAATATGAAATCTATAATAAGCACATCCATTCACATCTCGGGATTTCTCATATTACACTTGCAATATCCACTAGCTTAGGTTTAATATGTGTTACCCAGGAGAAAAAACTATCAAGTTGTTATCATCATTTTAAGTGAACATATCAAAAATATATTTTTTAAGAATGTAATTTTTAAAATATCATTTCAATGTATATTTTGTCTTCCAATTATGGTACATTTTCCTGGGTTTTTTTGGTATATTCTCCCTTTGATGTGTAAAAACATTTCCAATGTCTTTACAATGAGTAAATCATTTGAACTTGGTGACATGTAACCATAAATTTGATTATGAAATACTCTTGAGTTATAAAATTTCCCATATCGTTTGCTATAGCTTAACTGCCTTTTTTATGTTTGAACAAGTTTCCATTAGAGTAACCACATCTCCAGCATTTGATTCGTATTAAAACCTGATTTTAAAAAGCTAATTGCTAAAATGATTATACCATGGAGTTCTACTCAGCCACACACACACACACAAAAACAAACAAACAAACAAACAAACAACAACAACAAAAAAAGTGGTGATCTAGCACCTCCTGTATTACCCTGGATAGAACTGGAGCTCATTCTACTAAGTATCCCAAGAATGGAAAAAGAAGCACCACATGAACTCACCATCAAATTGGTATTAACTGATCAACACTTAAGCGCACTGATAGTAATAACATTCATTGGGTGTCAGGCAGTTGGGAGGGGGAGTAGGGGATGGATATATACACATGTTATGGGTATGGTGTGCACCGTCTGGTGATGGACATGCTTGAAGCTCTGACTTAGGTGGGGCAAAGGCAATATATGTAACCTAAACATTTGTACCCCGTAATACACTGAAATAAAAAAAATAATATTTTGAGAAGAAACAATTTTCCCTCTATCTTCCAAAGTGAAACACAGGGCTATAACGTCTACAGGGACATCAACCACTGTAAAATCTTGCTCCTCCTGTGATATTCTGCTATAATTACTGTGAGAGGTATCAGTATAAGCAAAATTAAGAGAATAAACTGAGATGGAGATTCCTGAAGCACATGAAATAGAGAGAGAACTTTGTCCAGAAATTAAGTCATTGTGGAAAGAAACAGTCCTCTAAGCAGCAGGTGTGTATGTTAATAGAATGACTCTGTGTCTTAATTAAGCAGCATTTCCCTACAGAGTAATTACCTATATTGTTTACTCAACTTTTTTTAGGTTCACTAACACATCTCTAATTTTTCTTCACATTCTCCAACTTAATAGGTTTCCTTTACCTTGTTCTTATTTTGAAACTTATTCTCATTAAGAAAGGAGTATATAATGGAGACTAAGTTTATGTCAAGTTTGTGCTCCTTACAAAGCAGTTCATCTAGAAATTCAAATAAACATGCTCAGAGTCTTACGCACATGGATTTTCTGTTTAAAAAATTTATTTAGACATTTGATTGTAAAGAAGTATGCCTTAACATAGAAAATGGTTTTGAGATATTCTCAAATAAGTATCACCAAAAGAAATTTCTGCAGCTGACACTAGCTCTGGTGGGTGCTACATGGAGAAGTAAAGGTGGCTTGTATTAATTCCTACAGCCTGACCCTGTACAGTATGGTATGTTTTGAACTAAGCAGTTGACAACTGAATTTAAACTTCCTACATTGACACACACAGAATAGTATAACTTTTAGCCCCTATGGAAGAATCTCTTGTAAAGTCACTGCCAGACAAGCCATCATGTCTGGTTTTTAAAGTTCCTAGAAGACTACGAAAGGTGAGAGTATATTTAATATCCTTATTTATGAATGGATTGCCACAAATCCATACTGTTTTATTAAAATGAGTAATAGAACTGTGTTCTTAGGAAAGGCTATATGTCAGAGAAGGCTAACATATTAGATTATCTGAGAGACATGATTAAAATGTATCAGGACTACAAATAAGCCTTTTTACTCTATTTCAAAATCGTGAAAGGTTGCTCTTGTGTATTTTTATTTCAGTGCTTTTGACTGAGTTGTTCTATGTTGATATAGTAACATCACAAAAGCACTGACAATATTTTCATGTTACAGCCCAAAAATTTTAAGAGAAGGAAAAAAAAATACTTGGTTAACCTGAAGCAGGAAAATAAAAAAACATAAGCCTCTTACTTTACTTACTTGTCATTCCAATGCTGATCATGACATTTACATTTCAGCAATACAGAGAAGTACCCAGCTGGGAAATAATACTTGGAAACAACATACCACTCATGTTTTTGTTGACAAAAATAATACTGTGAAGATTCGAGCTAGATTTTTTTTTATGCTGAGGTTGTCAAAAACCTCAAAAAGATACTGCATGAAATACTAAAACAGGTAAAAATTCCAACTGCAGTTAAAGTAATGTGACAGCTGTGGCAATAACACAACATGCATGTTTTCTTATCTAGATGAGTAGCTTGGCTACTCAAAGAATGAAATAAAAGCACAGATAGTATATCTTCAAAACGAACAAGACAAAATGGTAAGTTTCACATCAAAATAATGTTTTGAGTGTTTCCTTCATGTAACTTCTCTGCATTGTACATTCACACACATTTCCTCCAATAATAATACATGAAAATTTTAAGACAATTTAAATTGTTGTAACTTATTGAAATAAAATTATGAAACCAAACTTTGTAAGGCATTTTACAGATGTCATTTTACTCTTACATAACATATATGAATTGCCAATTACATGAGATGTGCACCTTCTGGGGGATAGTCACACTTGAAATTCAGACTTGTGGGGGGGAGGGGAGGCAAGGGCATTATTTGAAACCTTAAAATTTCCACCCCCATAATATGCTGGGGAAAAAAAGATATAGACTAAACTACAATATCATTTGATAGTCCAAAATCTTTTTAATTTTCAAAGAATAAAGGATATGGCACTACTTTTATTCCTTCATTAAAGCTAGTCTTTTTAATGAAACCTTAAAATATGGAAAAACTTTTAACTCTATGCAAAAATTCCTTAATGCTTACAAAGATTTGCTTTATAAATCCTTTTGCTTTTAATGACCAATCTGTCAATTCGGCAATTTAGCTGTTCTTTGTTGTTTCTGATATATCATAACATCAAGCAATCTTAAGCAAAAGAAACAAATTTGGAGGCATCACATTACCAGACTTCTAACTATACTAAAAGGCTATATTAACTAAAACAGCATTTTATTGGCACAAAAACAGACACACAGACCAATGGAATAGAACCAAGAACTCAGATATAAAACTGATCTTTGACAAAGAAGACAACAATATATACTGAGGAAAAGAAGCCCTATTCAATAAATGGTGCTGGGAAAATGGGATAGTCACATACAGAAGAATAAAACAGGATACATATCTCTCAGCACCCACAAAACATAATTCAAAATGGACAAAAGACTTAAATATAAGGTATGAAATTGTAAGAATTGTAGAAAAAAATGTAGAAAAAACTCTTCTAGATGTTGGCCTAGGCAAAGAATTTATGAAAAAGACCCCAATAGCAATCAGGACAACAACAAAAATAAATAAATGGGACTTGATTAAATCAAAAAACTTCCAGAAAGCTAAGGAAATATTCAACAGAGCAAATAGACAACCTACAGAATGGAAGAAAATATTCATAAGCTATACATCCAATGAAGGTTTAATATCCAGAGGGCTAATATGCAAAGAACTCAAGCAAATCAGCAAGAAAAAAAACAAACAACCCCATTAAAAAGTGGGCAAAAGACGTGAACAGAAGCTTTTCAAAAGAAGATAGAGAAATGGCTAGTAAACATATGAAAAAAAATGCTCAACTTCACTAATCATTGGGGAAATGAAAATTAAAACCACAATGAGACTGTGCAGTACAACCTCTGTGGAAAGTAATATGGAGATACCTCAAAGAGCCACAAGTAGAACAATCATTTGATCCAGCCATCCCATTACTGGGCAGCTACCTAAATGAATAAAAACATTCTATAAAAAAGACATCTTCAAATGAATGTTTATAGCAACACAATTCACAATTGCAAAGACGTGGAAACAACCCACGTGCCCATCAATACGTGAGTGGATTAATAAAATGCGGTATACATATACCATGGAGTTCTACTCAGCCATAAAAAACAATGGCGATATAGTACCTTTTGTATTATCCTGGATAGAGCTTGAGCACATTCTATTAAGTGAAGTATCACAAGAATAGGAAAACAAGTACCACATTTACTCACCATCAAATTGGTATTAACTGATCAACACTTAATGTGCACATATAGTAGTAACATTCATCAGATGTTGAGCAGGAGGAGAGGGATGAGGGGATATATATATTCATACCTAATGTGTGTGGTGTGCACCATCTGGGGGGTGGACACGTTTCAAGCTCTGACTCGGCTCCGGCAAAGTCAATATATGTAACCTAAACATTTGTACCTACGCAATATGCTGAAATAAAAAAAATTAAAAAAACCACAATGAGATATCACCTTACCCCAGTTAGAATGGTCATTATTAAAAAGTCAAAAAACAATAGATGCTGGCATGGATGCAGAAAGAAAGGAACACTTATATACTGTTGGTGAGACTATAAATTAGTGCAAACTCTATGCAATATAGTATGGATATTTCTCAAAGAACTAAAAATAGACCTACCATTCAAACCAGTATTCCCTCTATTGGGTATTTACCCAAAGGAAAAGGCTTTATTTTATTAAAAAGACACCTGCACTTGAATGTTTATTGCAGCACAATTTACGATTGCAAAGATGTGGAATCAACCCAAGTGCCCATCAATCCATGAGTGGATTATAAATATGGCAAACATATACCATGGAGTAATACTCAGCCATAAAAAGGATGAATTAATGCCTTTTGCGACAATGTGGATGGAACTGGAGAGCATTATCCTAAGTGAAGTATCTAATGAATGGAAAACAAACACCGCATGTACTCTCTGTTAAACTGAAACTAACCGATGAGCACACATGTGAACAGAGGGAAGTAAAACGCAGTGGAAATCAAGCAGGAGAGAGGGAGTTGGAGGAGATTGATGAAAACCTATCTAAAAGGTACAATGAACACTATCTGGGTGATGGGTAGACTTATAACCCTGAATCAAGCATTACAGAAGCTATCCATGTAACCAAAAACATTTGCCCCCCCCCATAATATTTTGAAAAAAAAAAAAAAGAATGTTAATGGTTGCCTGAGAGAAACTATTAGCAAAATTTCTCCGGCATATTTTTTAAAGTAAAACTGATTATAAACAAATAATTAAAATAAAATACTCTTTATAAAATCATTCACAGAAAAACACAATCTAATCTCAATCTTTCATATTATAATTTGATGGTTTTACTGTTATCTGGAATATTGTGGCTGACAGGAAATGTTTTGGTTTTTGTGTCTCCTCTGTTTTCTTTTAATATTTTTGAGTAATGGAGTTGTTTGATGGAAAAAAAAAATTAATTTCATCCATTAACCCTGTAAAAACAATTATAAAGATATCACGAAAAAAAGTATATATCTTTATTTCAAGATTTACATGCACTTGTACTTATGGTCTTTTTAAATTGTTGTGAATTTTGGATTCAAGGTAAAAATACTGTGACAGGATGGCCCATGGTTTTCTCATTTTTTGCTATATTACATTTCTTCAAGGAATGTAAGCATGGAATTTGACTACCATGTAACTGCAAAACTCAGCTTTAATGGCTTATCTAACAATTTATTAGACAGATTTAAACACTGGACTAATGTGAGGACTATGAATTTATTATCACTTTGTCTCTTCTGTACTAGCTGTAGTTGACAATCCACAGTTTGTATAATTAATATGAAGACCTGAAATAAATCTTGAGCATTAGTAATCAAGTGAAGTATTATTTATAATACAGATTAAAATTTTGACAGACATTTTCTTTTATTTTTCAATACCATGGTTGAAATATATATATATATATACACACACACAGTATTTTAAATCTTATAATACTAGCATTTTGGATAAAAGAAATAATACCAGATTGCATTCTCATGTGAAGATTTAATTGAGAATAAAATAATTATCTAGTAAACCCTGGCGGTAGTTAGTCCAACATAATAATTAAGGTAGATTTTATGCATAATTGCCTTGACCTCATATTTTATTTTTCTATTTCTAGACACATTACAATATATCCAAAAAGTGTACTGTGGCTTGTAAATAATAAAATGTCAAGACTGTAGTGTTTCCTGCTCTATAATGGAATTTTAATAAATTTGTGAAAAATAACTAAAATGGTAACATTCAAATTACTTTAGGTAACACTTTCAGTAATATTTTATTCAACTAATGCCTGTACAACCCTCTAGGTTTCATTCCATTTAATCTAATTTAATGTATTTTTTCTGTGCCATATTTTCATTAAAAGGTCAGCAAAAAATTATTTGGGTGAGATTATGTATTCTATCCAGTTTTTCTTTATTTTATGATATGTATGATATTTATTGTTTTAGATATAGAAACTAAGCTAGAACTGTTCATTGGGTTGAGACTGGTCATTATTTAAAATTAAGTCCAAATTTTCGTCTAAATATATCCTCGAGGATACTAAAATGGAAAAAATATGACTCATGAGATAAACTACAATTAAATTATGTGATCAAAAGTGTATTGAAATGGAAAACACAATTTAGCAACTAAGGTGTTGCCAATAGGGAGCCCCAAAGGATATTCTTAATGTTTTCCTTAAAAGGGGGTAAAGTTGATGGATATATTTAAGTTATTTTGGTTCTATCAACTTTTTTTTTTGAGCCAGGATCTTGCTCTGTCACCTGGGCTAAAGTGTGGAGGCATCATCATAGCTCACTGTGACCTCAAACTCCTGAGCTCCAGTGATCCTTCCTGCCTCAGCCTCTCGAGTAGCTGGGACTACAGGCACATGCCAACAGGACCGACTAATTTTTCTTTCTTTTTTTTTTTTTTGTAGAGATGGGGTCTCCCTATGTGGGACAGGCTGATCTGGAACTGCTGGGCTGAAGTGATTCTCCCAGCTTGGCCTCCCAAATATCTAGGATTAATGGCATGAGCCACCATGATGGGGAAATCAGCTTTAATAAGGCTATAAGAGTCTAAGAAACGAAGCATCTAGAGGTGTTCCATGAACTCTGGATTGAATTTTAAGGTGAGGAATCTGTAGTAGGCAGAATTTTTGAAGTGCACCTCCCCAAATTCCCACCTGTGGTGTAGGTGCTCTCCCTGGAGCGTAGGTGGGATTGTGAATAAGATGAACTCTACTCTGTGAGTAGGTTACATTATATGACAAACTGAAAGGAATGGGATGGAACTAAAATCTCAAATCAGTTGACTTTAATCCTGAGTGGATTTGACCTAATGAGGTAAACCCTTAAAGGCAACTAGACCCTTCTTGAAGAGAGAGATTGGAAGCTTGAGAAATTCTCCTGCTGATCTTTTTTTTTAATTAATTAATTTATTTTTTCCCAAATTCTGTGGGTACAAATATTGTTAGGGTTACATATCTTGCCCCTGCCCCCCTCCCCAACCTGCTCTGCCAGAGATTCAAGCATGTCCAGTCTTCAAGTGGTGCGTCCTGCCCCACCATGAAAGTGGTGGGGCACCCTTCCCCTTCTCCCCCCTTCCACCTGTTCACCTCCTATTAACCCAATTTTTTTTAGACATTTGGTTACAGTGTGTTTCTTTGCTTCTCCCTAAAAAGGGATAGAGGTAATCCTTTCCCCCCTACAATGCTCATTACATCCTTAAGATGTGGGTCTCCCCCCCTCAGATCCCTGTTGAACACTACAATTATTTGAACACCATAGTTTTAGGCTGTCAGTACCAATTTGAGGGTGAGTAGATATGTAGCCCATTTTCCAGGTCTTGTGTCGTCTTGCTTTGTATTACAGGCTTAAGCTTAATCCACGATAGCATAAACGGTGCTAGTTCACTACCATTTCTTAGGATTGAGTAATATTCCATTGTGAGTACATACCACATTTTAGTTATCCATTCATGAGTTGACGGGCACTTGGGTAGTTTCCATGACCAGGCAATAGTGAATTGTGCTGCTATAAACATTCGGGTGCAGATGTCTTTATAATAGAGTGACTTGTGTTCTTTTGGATAGATGCCCAGCAATGCTATTGCTGGGTCAAATGGTATTTCTAATTTTAGTTGTTTGAGGAATCTCCAAATTCTTTTCCACAAAGGTTGCACTAATTTGCAGTCCCACCAGCAGTGTAAGAATGTTCCTGTCTCTCCGCATCCTCGCCAGCATCTGTTTTGGGATTTCTTGATACAGGCCATTCTCCCTGGGGTTAAGTGGTATCTCATTGTGGTTTTGATTTGCATTTCTCTAATGATTAGAGATGTTGAACATTTTTTTATATGTTTGTATGCCATTAATCTGTCTTCTTTGGAGAAGTTTCTGTTCATTTCCATTGCCCATTTCTTGATGGGGTTGTTTGATTTTTTCTTGTTTATTCTTTTAAGTTCTAGATAGATTCTTGTTATTAGTCCTTTATCGGAAGTGTAGAGAGCAAATATTTTCTCCCATTCTGTGGGTTGTCTATTTGCTGTAATGATCATTTCCTTGGCAGTGCAGAAACTTTTTAATTTGATCATATCCCATTTGTTTATTTTAGCTGTGGTGGTGATTGCCTTGGGGGTTTTCCTCATAAATTCTTTGCCTAGACCAATATCTGAGAGGGAAGTCCCGGGCCAGATGGCTACACCCTGGAGTTCTACCAAACATTCAAGTTTGAACACGTACCTATACTACAGAAACTATTCCACACCATTGAGAAGGATGGTACCCTTCCTAACTCATTCTACAAAGCCAATATCACCTTGATACCAAAGCCAGGAAAAGATGCAACAAAAAAAGAAAATTATAGATCAATATCCCTCATGAATATAGATGCAAAAATCCTAAACAAAATTTTAGCAAATAGAATTCAGCAGCACATCAAAAAAATAATCCACCATGACCAAGTGGGGTTTATTCCTGGCATGCAAAGCTGGTTCAACATATGCAAGTCTATAAATGCAATCCACTTTATAAATAAAGCCAAGAACAAAGACCATATGATTCTGTCAATAGATGCAGAAAAAGTATTTGATAAAGTCCAACATACCTTTATGATAAAAACCCTTAACAAAATAGGCATAGATGGCCCATACCTTAAATTTATCAAATCCATCTATGACAAACCAATGGCTAACATCATTCTAAATGGGGAAAAATTGAAATCATTTCTGCTTCGAACCGGAACTAGACAAGGATGCCCACTTTCTCCCCTCCTATTCAACATAGTACTTGAAGTCTTAGCTATAGCAATCAGGCATGAGAGGGGTATTAAGGGCATCCAAGTTGGGTCAGAAGAGATCAAACTCTCACTCTTTGCCGATGATATGATATTATATCTAGAAAACCCCATGGAGTCATTCAAGAAACTCCTAGATCTGATAAATAAATTCGGTAAAGTTTCAGGGTACAAAATCAATATACACAAATCTCTCTAATGATTAGAGATGTTGAACATTTTTTTATATGTTTGCATGCCATTAATCTGTCTTCTTTGGAGAAGTTTCTGTTCATTTCCATTGCCCATTTCTTGATGGGGTTGTTTGATTTTTTCTTGTTTTTTATAAGCATTTATTTAGATAGAGTAGCAAAGACTTAAAGATTAATCACGTTCAGCAGTGAGAGAGGAATTTCAATCTCTCAAATAAATCTGAAAAGTCTATAAACATTTTGTTTTTCCTGTCTAAACTATGACTAATATATTGAAAGGTAATTTGACAAATCAGTTATTAATAATTTCTTTCAGAAACTGTTATGGAGATTATTCAACCAGGGCTGCAAACAGCAAAAGCATGGTGAAAAGTGACTTTTGAGAACAGAACTTTCCATTGATACTAGGTATCAGGAAAGAATCTGGGCAAAGACAACTTGATTAGAAAAGGAAACATGATCATCAAAATAAATAAAATTCCTTCGACTGGAGAGTCTAATCTGCTCGTGATCCAGCTGTAAACGTATTATTTATATCAAATGTAAAAAAGAGATCACTTAGTAGATGAAAAGGATATTTAAAATGTTAATGACTAAATTTTCAGTATATCTTTATCAAGAAATTTATTTTGACTGAGAGTTAATTTTATGTGCAAAATTATTTGTAATATTGCTCAAAAGAAATTGGAAATATAGAATTGCTTCTAAAACTTCTTATATGAATGTTATATATTTTGCATTAATATAATTTTACCTAGGTAGAAAGAAATCTCAAAAATTATCTCTCTGATATTTAAGTAAGTTAATTAGTACATTGATTTATATTTCTTTACTGTGTATGTATATATTCTTTGCTATGTATACATATATATATATATACATATAGGTATAGGTATATGTATGTGTTCACCAAGAGTTTACGCTCAAACCTCAATATGTAATCAAGGTTTGAAAATTGAGGCAGAACACAAAACCTTTACAATCTCAGTTTTTCAAAGAAAGGAATAAAAGCCTTGAAATTACCATTTAGAAGTTGACCCGACGTTGAAACTAAAGTCAGAAATAATTGTCTCATTTAAACATCGTGAAGAATTAAAATGCACTTCTACACTTGATCTTAGCCAAAAAGCCGAGAAATGATTATTTAAAAAATGTACTTCTAAATCTGTAGAATATGCATGTTTCTGTCCTAAGAAATCTGTGCCTATGCTGTAAGGGAGATTATCCTTTTGGTTGTTTTATTTTAATTCCAGTGTGTGTGTGTGTGTGTGCGCGCATGTGTGTATTTTCACATTCATTTTCACATAAATGACCAGAATACCTTTAAGGTTTCCATCACCTCACCTTGACTGACCTTTAGACAGAGTTTTTCCTGCTTCTAGGTCCCTAAACTTCTTTTTCTTTAGAGCCACTACTTTAGGGATTTGTAATTGCAAATGCTTTCTCTCGGCCCCTTTGAGATGTAAATCTTTATAAAGGCCTCTTGCCAGTTTTACAACTCAAGGACTCAGGAGTTACCTCTTTGAAATGCAACCAAGGAAGGTAGTGCCCCTTTCTCCTAGTCTCTAGGAGAGAGCAGGAGCCTAAATATGGTGGGTACATTGTTCCAAGTTGTAAAACTACTTCCTATCATTTGGCTGTGGCCAAATAGGTAATATACAAAGCCTATGATAGCCTCCCGCCCCCAGATTTTAAAAACTTTATTGCTCTTTTTTTCTCCAGAGTTGAGTTGAGAACTCGGACTGAGTTCTGACCTCTGCTCTTATCGAAATAGTATTCCTTGTCTGTTCAGTTTTGTCAAGTGCAAATTTTACTTTGACATAAGGTTACAAAAATAACACAGAAGTTAATGAATTTAAGTTACCTTGCTCTTCCTTATTTTTCAGGTAATTAGCATCATCAATTTCAAGTCCTAGTAAATTTCTAATAACCATTAATCCTTTGAAAATTCGAAAGCTCAGACACCTTCCCTAACACCCACTGTCTTCTAATGGAAGGCTTAAAAGATCTATAACTCTGTCATTCAGATTATGGATGTTAATCCTAAATCAATGCACCCTGACAAGATGGTGTGTAAAAATGCTCCATGAGTAAAAGCAAATACAGTTGGCCTTTCATAGTAGCAGGCTTCATATCCACAGATTCAGCCAACTTTAGATTTTTTTAAAAAAATAGAAAAAACAATAAAAATAACAATACAAAAATTAAAAAAATAATATGAATTTTAAAATATATTATGTGAAGAAAAAAAATCTCAGGACTCCCCAAAATTCATTATACCTAAAGGGGTAACAGAGCCTAAGAACTGAGTCATGAAAGCACTTCCATCCTCTCCCCAATGACTTAGAGGGGTCCTCTTTTAAGAAATAAAGGGACTTAGAAAATGGCTAAAATGGATTTTTCTCTTTGGACTGAGTATGAGAAGGAGAGAGGAAGCCTAGTTGACAAGGTAGTCTTATCATGCAGATAAAGCTCTCACTATAACAGCCCTCAGGAAAATGTTTTTACTCACCGTTAAGGGTGCCAGATTCTTGGCAGACCTGTTCCAGATCCAATAGGCAAGGCCAGGCCTAGCTGCATTTAACAGAGATTCTCTACAAATGTAAATCTCTTCCCAGTCTCCCCACCTAGACAGCCTTACAGCATATTCCTATTTGCCCATATCCTTCTCAAAATATAACCAATAAATGTATTTGGGGCTAAAATATTTATTTCCTTGAGCCCTAAAAATCAAAAAAACAAAAACAAAAACAACCTCCTTCAAGATATACAGCCTCTATAAATGAGTGCATGTCAATTATAATTTTAGGACTGTATCCTGAATGAACCCTTAAATGTTGATTACAAGTTTATCTGCACAAACGCAAATACCAAGGAAGAGATATGGTCACTCTTCTAACTACCCTGAGAAGATTCACAACACTGATTACTTCCTCTACCCGCCTTTTTTAGAAGTTCATCTTATCTTATGTAGATTTACTGGGTACCAATAGAAATTCACAAGAACATCATCAGTTGCCTTGCTGCTCACCACCTTTACCCTATTTCCTGTGCACCTCGTTTATTCCTTTAAATACCAAATCCTCAACCTCTTTTGCAGAGAACCAAGTCCACGACAGATACTTTGTGAGCAATGCTTTTCCTGGACATATCCTTAAAGTTTTGGCTTAATAAACCTCAGTTGAGTGTGACTCTCTTGTTTTCAGTCACTTTTTAACAAATATAACAGCTATTTACATAGCATTTAAGTTGTATTAGATATTATAAGTAGTCTAGAGATGATTTAAAGTATACAGGAGCATGTACGTAGGTCATATGCAAATACACCATTTTATATCAGGAACTTGAGCATCTGCAGATTTGGTATTTATGGGGGCCCTGGAACCAATCCCCCACAGATATTGAGGGATAACTGTACTACTGCCTTTTGGAAATTTTCATATCTGGAATAAATTGATGTGAATGTGAAATTCACTTTCTTGTATTCTAATATTTAGTGTTGGCCAAAATAAAGCGCAAATATTGTTGAATTCATTAACATACCTACTTCCAACCTGAAAGAAAATTAGTTTAAAAATTAATTCCCTGGGGGGCGGAGCAAGATGGCGGACGAATAACACCGCCAGACAGAGGGTCTCTGCAGAAAAGACCGATTCTAGCAGAAACTAGAGGAAAGAAGCAAGAAGACGAGCATACAGCGGACAAGGGCCGGAAGGAGGGGTACCTGAGACCCCGGGAGACTCCACGGGAGGAGGCTGCGGAGGAGAACTGGAGGCTGAGACCACCGGAGCAGCCCGGAGACCAGCAGCAAGGGTAGGTGGATTTGCTGTTTCCCCTCCCCTGCATTCGGGACTGCTGGTGGGCTCCCCAGCGGGTGGAGAGACCTGCGGACATCAGCCCAGAGACTGCCGCCACCTGCAAACGGTGAGCCTGTAGCAGACGTGGCACCAGGTTCCCAACTTCCTCCGGGCACCTTAGTGTGCACGGAGAGCCGCGCGGCAGGCGCCATATTGCCTCCTCCTCCCCTCCGCCGACCCTACCCGCGGCTGCCCAGAGAGACAATACAGCCACCAGCCGGAGGCACCTCCAGGGAACGGGACCTTCCCGTTTGGGACCCCGCCCGCCCTCCCAGGTGCTGCTGGCACCGTGTTCCCAGGAAAACGGTGCCGACTCAGAGGCTGAGAGACATAGACCCAGCTTGGGCTCCCTGTGGGTGAATTAGGACCGGAAACCCTCTCCCTGGTGGGAATACAGTTTGAACTCTGGGACCCAGAGGTCGGACCTGCAGACCAGATCCCCTGCACCGAGGGCTAGCATTGCCCGGGGCACAGAAGGATTATACGTGAACAGCCTACTGAGGTCTGTGTGCCTCCAGGGGCGGATCGGCGTCCTAGAGGTCTGTGTGCCTCAGGGGCGGATCAGGCGGAACGGCGTCCCAGGAGGAGGCTGTGCGCCCAACCCAGGTGGCGTTCCTGTGCAGGGAACCTCCCCGCCGGCATCACAGTCCGGGGAGGCCTGGTGGCTTGTGGTCTGGCCTGCTGGCAGAGGCTCAGGAGTAGCTGCGGAGTTGGGGAGGGTGGAAAGAAGCGAGGCCTGCTGCAGACTGTGGGTCTCAGACAGCCCCACCCCCACACCCAGACTTTCTGGCTGAGCAGGACCATTCCAGCCCCGCCCTGACAGCAGAGAACAGAACTTTGACCCCTGCTAACGGCCTGAGGGCAGGCTTACCCAACCCAGCTCCGCCCAGAACGAGAGCTGATAACAGGACTCAAAATCAACACCATAGCCTGTTCCTCCAAGCAAACGCCACCTACTGACAGGGACAGCATCTTGCACAGCCTTTCCACGGCACCCACTGACTCAATATACAGGGAGTGGTCCAATTTCACCCACAGGCACCACCTAACGCCTCAGAAACTAAACAAGGTGTGTGAATACCCAAACAATAACCTAAGGAAAGAAACAACAACTGATCGACATGGGAAGAAATCAGCGAAAGAACTCAGGAAATATGAAGAACCAAACGGAAAACACACCCCCAAGGAGGAGCACCAGCCCCCTAGAAACGGACACCGACCAAAATCAGGCAACCAATATGACAGAAAAGGAATTTCGTATGTGGATCATAAGAACACTCACCCAGCTGCAACAACAACTCAATAACCAACACCAAGAAAACACAAAAAACCTCCAAGAAATGGAACAAAGGTTCAACAAAGAGATTGACACAGTGAAGAAAACTTTAACCGAAGTCCTGGAGATGAAGAATCAACTCAGAGAACTACAAAATACTGTGGAAAGTCTCAAGAACAGGGTAGATCAAGCAGAAGAAAGAATCTCAGAGCTTGAAGATAACACCTTCCAATTAAATAAATCAGTCACAGAAATACAGCAGAGAAACAAGAGAAAAGACCAAAGTCTACAAGAGCTGTGGGATTATGTGAAAAAACCTAACGTGAGGGTCATAGGTTTAGCCGAAGGGGAGGAACACAACACTCAAGGGCTGGACAAGCTTTTTGAAGATATAATAGAAGAAAATTTCCCAGGTCTTGCTCAAAATCTCGATATACAAGTTCAAGAAGCCCAGAGGACCCCTGGGAGATTCAATGCAAACAGGAAGACGTCACGTCATGCAGTCATCAGACTGACCAAAGTATCAACTAAAGAGGCACTTCTAAGAGCTGTAAGACAAAAGAAGCAAGTGACATACAAGGGAAAGCCAATTCGAATAACATCAGACTTCTCTAATGAGACTTTACAAGCAAGGAGAGACTGGGGCCCCATTCTCACTCTTTTGAAACAAAACAATGCCCAGCCTAGAATATTATTCCCTGCAAAACTAAGCTTCATATATGAAGGAGAAATAAAAACATTCGCAGACAAGCAAAGGCTCAGAGAATTCACCAAGACAAGACCAGCCCTACAAGAAGTACTTAAAACAGCGTTATGCACGGAACATCATAATAATAATCCACGGATATAAAAACAACCAAAACCCAAAGATATTAAAGGCCAGATATTACAATGGCTCAAGACACAAATCATAGCAACAACATCCAACCCAACAGAATGATCAGTAATCTACCTTACCTATCAGTTCTCTCAATAAATGTGAATGGCTTAAACTCTCCACTCAAGAGACATAGGCTGGCTGAATGGATAAGAAAATACAGGCCAAGTATATGCTGTCTTCAGGAAACACATTTAACCTGCAAGGATGCACATAGACTAAAAATAAAAGGGTGGAGATCAATATTCCAAGCAAACAGAAGCCAAAAGAAGGCTGGTGTGGCAGTTCTAATTTCAGACGATTTAGTTTTTAAGCCAACAAAAGTAGTAAAAGACAAAGAGGGTCATTATATAATGGTGAAGGGCACAGTCCAACAAGAAGAGATAACAATTTTAAATATATATGCACCCAACTTAGGTGCACCCAGATTCATAAAGCAAACCTTACTGGAGCTAAGCAAATGGATTAATAGCAACTCCATAATCGCCGGGGATTTCAACACCCCACTGACGGCACGAGACAGATCCTCCAAACAGAAAATTAATAAAGAAATAATGGACTTAAACAAAACTCTAGAACAATTGGGTCTGACAGACATCTACAGAACATTCTACCCAAAATCCACTGAATATACGTTCTTCTCATCAGCTCACGGGACATTCTCTAAGATTGACCATATCCTAGGACACAAAGAAAATCTCAAGAAATTTAAAAAAATAGAAATCATACCATGTACCTTCTCAGATCACAGTGGAATAAAACTAGAAATCAACCCTAACAGAAACTCACATTTCTACACAAAAACGTGGAAATTAAACAACCTCCTACTAAATGATTACTTCGTAAATGAAGAAATCAAGACGGAAATAAAAAACTTCTATGAAGAAAACGACAATGGAGAGACAAGTTATCAACTCCTCTGGGACACAGCTAAAGCAGTTCTGAGAGGAAAGTTTATCTCCATAAATGCCTATAACCAAAAGGCAAGAAGATCACAAATAGACAATCTAATGAAACGACTCAAAGAGCTGGAAAAAGAAGAACAGACCAACCCCAAACCCAGCAGAAGAAGTGAAATCAACAAGATCAAATCAGAACTAAACGAAATTGAAAACAGGAAAGCTATTCAGGAGATTTATAAAACAAAAAGTTGGTTCTTTGAAAAAATAAACAAGATTGACACGCCGTTGGCTAAGCTAACGAAAAGCAGAAAAGAGAAATCTCTAATAAGCTCCATCAGGAATAAAAAAGGAGATATCACAACTGATCCCAAAGAGATACAAGATACAATTTATGAATACTACAAAAATCTTTATGCACACAAACTGGAAAATGTGGAGGAAATGGACAAATTTCTAGAAACACACAGCCTCCCTAGGCTCAACCAGGAAGAAATAGATTCCCTGAACAGACCAATCTCAACAGCTGAAATAGAAACAGCAATTAAAAATCTCCCTAAAAAGAAAAGTCCCGGTCCAGATGGCTTCACACCTGAATTTTACCATACTTACAAAGAAGAACTAGTACCTATCTTGCAGAAACTATTCCACAACATCGAGAAGAACGGAAACCTCCCCGACACCTTTTATGAAGCGAATATTACTCTGATACCAAAACCAGGAAAGGATGCAACAAAAAAAGAAAACTACAGACCAATATCCCTAATGAATATAGATGCAAAAATTTTCAACAAAATCTTAGCTAACCGAATCCAGACACTTATCAAAAAAATAATCCACCACGACCAAGTGGGCTTCATCCCAGGGATGCAGGGATGGTTCAACATACGTAAATCTATAAATGCAATTCACCACATAAACAGAAGCAAAAACAAAGACCACATGATCCTTTCAATAGATGCAGAAAAAGCTTTTGACAAAATTCAACACCCTTTCATGATACGAACACTTAAGAAAATAGGCATAGAAGGGACATACCTAAAAATGATACAAGCCATATATGACAGACCCATAGCCAACATCATACTGAATGGGGAAAGATTGAAATCATTCCCACTTAGAACTGGAACCAGACAAGGCTGCCCACTATCTCCACTTCTGTTCAACATAGTGCTGGAAGTCTTGGCTACAGCAATCAGACAGGAAAATGGAATCAAAGGTATCCAAATAGGGGCAGAAGAGATCAAACTTTCACTGTTTGCTGATGATATGATATTGTATCTAGAAAACCCCAAGGATTCAACCAAGAAACTCCTGGAACTGATCAATGAATTTAGTAAAGTCTCAGGATACAAAATTAATACACAGAAATCAGAGGCATTCATATACGCCAACAACAATCTAATTGAGAACCAAATCAAAGACTCAATTCCCTTCACAATAGCAACAAAGAAATTAAAGTACCTAGGAATATATTTAACCAAAGAGGTAAAAGACCTCTACAGGGAGAACTATGAAACACTGAGGAAGGAAATAGCAGAGGATGTAAACAGATGGAAATCCATACCATGCTCGTGGATCGGCAGACTCAATATCATCAAAATGTCTATACTACCCAAACTGATCTACAGATTCAATGCAATACCTATTAAAATCCCATCAGCATTCTTCACAGATATAGAAAAAATAATTTTACGCTTCGTATGGAACCAAAGAAGACCCCGAATATCAAGAGCAATTCTAGGCAACAAAAACAAAATGGGAGGCATTAATATGCCAGATATCAAACTATACTACAAAGCTGTAGTAATTAAAACAATATGGTATTGGCACAAAAACAGGAATATTGACCAGTGGAACAGATGTGAGAATCCTGATATAAAACCATCCTCATATAGCCATCTCATCTTTGACAAAGCAGACAAAAACATACACTGGGGAAAAGAATCCCTCTTCAATAAATGGGGCTGGGAAAACTGGATAGCCACCTGTAGAAGGCTAAAACAGGACCCACACCTTTCACCTCTCACAAAAACCAACTCACGCTGGATAACAGACTTAAACCTAAGATATGAAACTATTAGAACTCTAGAGGAAAAAGTTGGAAACACTCTCCTAGACATCGGCCTGGGCAAAGAGTTTATGAAGAAGTCCCCAAAGGCAATCACAGCAGCAACAAAAATAAATAAATGGGACATGATCAAACTACAAAGCTTCTGCACAGCCAAAGAAATAGTCATGAAAGTAAACAGACAGCCTACAGAATGGGAGAAAATTTTTGCATCCTATGCATCTGATAAGGGACTGATAACTAGAATATACTTAGAACTCACGAAAATTAGGAAGAAAAAATCAAATAACCCCATTAAAAAGTGGGCAAAGGACTTGAACAGAAATTTTTCTAAAGAAGACAGAAGAATGGCCAACAAACATATGAAGAAATGCTCAACATCTCTAATCATCAGGGAAATGCAAATCAAAACCACAATGAGATATCACTTAACCCCAGTGAGAATGGCCTTTATCAAAAAATCTCCAAACAATAAATGCTGGCGTGGTTGCGGAGAGAGAGGAACACTCCTACACTGCTGGTGGGACTGCAAACTAGTTCAACCTCTGTGGAAAGCAATATGGAGATACCTTAAAGCGATCCAAGTGAATCTACCATTTGATCCAGCAATCCCATTGCTGGGCATCTACCCAAATGATCCAGTGACACTCTACAAAAAAGACACCTGCACTCGAATGTTTATAGCAACACAATTTATAATTGCAAGGCTGTGGAAACAGCCCAAGTGCCCATCAATCAAAGAATGGATTAATAAAATGTGGTATATGTACACCATGGAGTACTATTCAGCTCTAAGAAACAATGGTGATATAGCACACCTTATATTTTCCTGGTTAGAGCTGGAACCCATACTACTAAGTGAAGTATCCCAAGAATGGAAAAACAAGCACCAGATATATTCTCCAGCAAACTGGTATTAACTGAGTAGCACCTAAGTAGACACATAGGTGCTACAGTAATAGGGTATTGGGCAGGTGGGAGGGGGGAGGGGGGCGGGTATATACATACATAGTGAGTGAGATGTGCACCATCTGGGGGATGGTCATGATGGAGACTCAGACTTTTGGGGGGAGGGGGGGAATGGGCATTTATTGAAACCTTAAAATCTGTACCCCCATAATATGCCAAAATAAAAAAAAAAAAAAAAAAAAAAAAAAATTAATTTCCTGAATTGACATATATACATGTGTTAAATATGGAAACGTGTAGTTCCCCTATTCGTGTGTAGTGGTCAGTATAGAAGAGCAGATAAGACTGGGAGAGCTAAACTCAAACTTCCTGGATTCCCATCCCACCACTGTATCCTTGACAGGTTGGGTGAATTGGGTCACTAAATAGGAAAATTCTCTCAATGTTTATTCATTTGTAAATTTTAAAAAGGATAAATAACTCTATTGTGAAGAATTATTTTTTTTTTAAGAGACGAGGTCTTGTTCTGTCATCCAGGCTCAAGTGCAGTGGCATGATCATAGCTTACTGCAGCCTCAAACTCCTGGGTTCAAGTGATTCTCCTGCCTCAACATCCTGAGTAGCTAGAACTATAGGCATGTGGCACTGAGCCTGGCTAATTTTTATTATTTTTTGTAGAGACAGGGTCTCATTTATGTTGCCTAGGCCAGTCTCAAACTCCTGGCCACAAGTGACCCTCCCAGCCTGGCCTCCCAGAGTTGCGGGATTACAAGCATAAGCCACAATGCCTGCGTTATTGTGAGGATTAATTGTGGTAATTAATAATAATGATAAAACTTCCTACTATCTGGCACATCATAATCCTTCCATAAATTTTTATTACATATCTAGGAGAAATGGCATATCGGGAAAATAAACACACAATACTGTAGTATTAAACAGTTGTTTGACCTTGAATATGACCTTGAATATGTCTCTTAATCTCTTTGAGATTCTGTTTGTTATGATTCCTTCTACTCATTAATCCATTACTCAGTTGAACAGGAAATATTTAGAGCAGTTCAGTCAGGGAGAACGAAAGTAATGGTGGAGCTCTAGGAAATAGATATGAAAAATAGATTCTTCCTTTCTAGTTGGACATATAATCCCACATAATTTCAAAGGGAAATAGTTTGAAGGTAGAATATTTATTTGGTAGAAAATTTACTGTAAGCAAAAATATCTTCATGAAAGTAAGAATTATCATATTATCATAACTAGTACATGGTAGAGTCTCAAGAAAAATACATGAAATTTAATTATTTTGATTAGATATCATACTCTATTGTAGGGGATTTTGAAACACTAAAATAACAAGAATCAAGTGAACTGCTTCCACAGAGATACAAAACCACATTCTTTAATCTGTATGGTTTTATTCTAAAAGCTATATCTCTCACAACAATGAGATGATTAAGTACTTTAACTGTTGGAGAACATCATTGTCCTACAATGTGAAACTTGTTTCATCTTCTATAGCTAGTTTATAAATCTGTCTTAGCAACAAACACCAATTTGAGTATCATAGATATTGACAGAACACTTTAAAATCAGTAACCAGCACATGGAGGTCACTATCACTCCTTTTATTCACATTATAACAGAGTTGCTACCTGGCATAATTACAATAAATCAAAATAGGAAATCAAAAATAAATGAAAGGTATAGATATTAGAGAGGAGAAAAATCAAACCATAATTATCTTTAGATAATATGGGGTCTATGTATATTTTCTTTAATTATTAGGAGAGTTTATTAATGCTATTTAGAAATAAGAACAGCATACAACAATTATATCACTTTAGAATAAAACTATATTTTAACAGATAATGGTAAAATATCAAAAATATATAACAGAAATAGCAGTCATATTAACTAAATCTATTTAAATCCTCTGATAAAAACATACATACTTGCAGAAATATAATTAAACTGACATGTAAATATGGAAATATTACCGTGGATGGCAATACTAAATATAATAAATATCTTTACTTGCAAAATTAATAAATGGGATAAATGTTTTTCTAAACAAAATCCTTTTGTGAATTTTTCATGATTATTCAAAAACTTATATAGCCATGACTCTCTTGAGGAAATAAAAACAGAGAAACTTTTCCTGTCAGACAAAAATAAATGATTGACAACATTAAGTCAGTGTGGTATTAATGCAGGAAGAGAGAAAAGAACCAATCTCAAAGAATAGGGAACCCTAATTAATTCACATTCACATTACATATGACAAAATGGGCCCCATTAATCTGTGGATACAGGATATGCTATTCAACAGAAATATCTGAGTATATATATGTAAAATTAATTGAAATTTTATTTTTAATCACACTGTGAACACAAAGTAGTATACATAAATTAAAGAGAAAATGTAAAAAATAACTTTAAAACTTGTAGAGGATAAATAGGAGAATAATGTTATAATCTCAGTGGTAGACAATATTTCCTATACAAGATTCAAAAAATAATAATGCTTACAGAAAGATTGATAATGTGAACTACTGTAAAACTAAAATGTTGTATTTATAGTAGAATGCTATATAAACTGAAAACACTGCAAAAATTGGAGAAGTTATTTGCAATACATATAATCGATAGGGATTAATTCCAGCTTACAAAACAACACTTGCAGATAAAAAGAAAAGTAATTCAGTAGGAAAAAAATGGAGAGATTCATGAACAGAAGATACCAATGTCTAATAAACAAAATTAAAGATTCATAATGAGTTAGGACAGTGCAAAATAAAATCACAATAAAACACTTTTTCTATCCTGAAGAATGGCAAAAATGTTAGTTAGGGTAAACAAATATCAGTAAGGAATGGTTAAACCAGAATATTTACACTACATGAGGAGAGGCAATCATTAAACCTGCTTTTCTTTTATTATTGGAATTTAATTCACATACCATGATATTCACATTTTTTAAAGTGTAAAATTCAGTGACTTTTAGTATGTTCACAAAGTTGTGCAACCATAGCCACTGTCTAATTCAAAAATATTTCATTACTGCCAAATTAATCCTGATATCCATTAATAGTCCTTATCCCTCGAACAATCCTCCTCCTATCCCTGACCTTGGTCCATGGCAATCATTAATCTACTTTCAGTGTATATGGTTTTGCCTATTCTGAACATTTTGTACGAAAGCAATCATATCCTATGTGCCCCTTTGTATTTGGCTTCTTTCATTTACCATTATACTTCAAGATTCATCCATGCTGTAGCATTTATCAGTACTTACTTTTATGATTAAAATATTCTAATATTGGAATATGCCACATTATATTTATCCATTAATCAGTTGATGAACATTTGAGTTGTTTCCATTTTGGTTATTATGATGCTGCTGCTATGAACACTCATGAACACATTTTGTGTTTGTATGTTTCCAGTCATTATGGGTATATACCCACTAGTAGAATTACTTAGTCATATGATAATACTATGTTGAACTTTTTGAAGAACTGCCAAATTGTGTTCCAAACAGTTGCACCATTTTACATTCTCACCAGTAATTTATGAGGCTTCCAATTTCTCCCCACCCTCACCAACAACCGATGTTAAGTGATATTTAAGTGATATCTCCTTGTGGTTTTGATTTGCATTTCTCTAATGACTAGTGATAGCACTTACTCTAATAGTATGTGCATATGGACTGTTTGTGTTGTCTTCTTTGGACATGCATCTATTCAAATACCACAAACCTTACTGTTCTTACTGAGATTCAGATGCTTTTCTTGAATAACTGTTTCTTGGGTTTTTGCAAGCTTTGGTTAGTTTTCAGAATTCTAAAAACGTTGATTTTGACAACTTTTGGGCAATATTATCATTTTTTATGGAAAGTAATATTTTTGGAGGTCTTTACTCTACCATTGACATCACTAAGAAAACTATCTTTTAAAAACAATTCAGTAGTACCTTTAAAATAATTTAGGAATCTCTTTATAATATGAAAATATGTGATCCCATTTTCAGTTATATCCCCTTGAGAATATCTAGCATATGCCTACCATAAGGCACTCACATGAATATTTCTGATAACATTGTTCTTAATACAAAAAGTACTATACAAATATAAATGTCTATTAACAATGGAATGTACACATTCATTTTGTCACACTCAAGCATTGGAATACAATTCAGAAGATTTTAAAGAGACAACTTAAGTAATCAAAAAGGTAATTTTTGTTTTAAAGAGCCAGAGAAGAATATTTACATTATATCTACATCTATATCATAAAACAAAATTTTTGAAAATATATATTTAATAACGATAAGTAAATGGCAAAATTATGACAGAAAGAGAGGGAAAAATAGGCACACATTTCATAGTAGTGATCACTCTTGTAAGAAAGCTGATGAATACATTTGAGGAGTGGAAAAAAGCGAATTTGAAGTCACTGGTGATTTTTTTTTTCTTTTGAGACAAGGTCTCACTCTGTTGCCCAGGCTGGAGTGCAGTGCTGTCGTCGTAGCTCACTGCAACATGAAACATCTGGGTTCCAGTGATTCTCCTGCATTAGCCTCCCTAGTTGCTGGAACTACAGGCGTGTGCTACCATTCTCAGTTATTTTTTTCTATCTTTTGTAGACATGGGGTCTCGCTCTTGCTCAAGCTGATCTTAAACTCCTGACCTTAGACAATCCTCCCACCTCAGCCTCCCAAAGTGCTAGGATTACATGCATAAGCCACCATGGCCAGCCCATTGGTAATTTTTTAAAACTGCATGATAAGTATTTGTTTTATTATCCATCATATGTTTTATATGTACATTAATGATTCATACTATAAATACATGTTTATATGATTGAAAATGAAAGACTAGCAAAATATTATTACTTTTGCAAGATGTTGAGCCCAAAGCATATATTTATGATTTGACTATGTTTTCCTCAAAAGAAAACAAATAAATCCTCAGGTAGTGATTTGGAATTACACTCAATTACTTTAGTGAAGAATACCAATGCAGGTTTACTTCACTGGTTCCACATGACATTCACCATTCTTCTATCAACTTTCCACAGGACACAGGCTCCCCATTACCCTAAGCAATCAGCATGATCCAGAGCAGATGAAAACTGCATTCACAATTTCTCTTGTATCAGCTTCATTGAGATATAACTACTATGCGGTAAAATCTACCCCTTTTAAGTATATAGTTTAATGAGTTTTGACAGATGTATGCAGTATTATAAGCTGTGTGAACACCATATTAGTCAAAGACATAGAACTTTTCCATCACTGAAATAATTCCGTTATACCCTTGTGGTCAATTCCAAGACTGTAACCCCAATTCCAGCAACCACTGATCTTATGTCTGTCTTATAATGTTGCCTTCTTAGAATGCCATACACATGGAATCTTACTCTGTAATTTTTTTTCCATGTGACTGACTTTTAGCACTTACCATAAGGCTTCTGACCTTCATCCATGTTGTTGCATGTTTCGAGTAGTGTTCTTTTGTGTTAACATACCATCATTTTTTTATCAATCTACCTGTTATTCCCACTTTTTGGCTTTTGTGAATAAAGCTGCTAAAACAACCTCATATATGTTTTTGTATCGATAAATATTTTTATTTCCCTTGGGTTGACACCTAGGAGTTAGATCGCTGGGTTGTATGTTTCACTTGGTGAGAAATTGCCAAGGCTGTTTTCTAAAGCAGGTATAATATCTTACATTCCCACCAGCAGTATATGAGGGTTCCAGTTTCTTCAGTTACTCAACAGCACTTAGTTTTGTCAGTTATTTTTAGCCATTCCAACTAGTGCGTAGTAATATTGCATTGCCATTTAAAATTATCTTTTCATAATTACTAATGATTTTAATTGTCTTTTGATGGTTTATTTATTATCCATACGTTTTTCTTTGAAGCAGTGTGTTAAACGGATTTGAAATTATGTTTTAAAATTATGTTTTAATATTGTATATACATATGCATAATATTTTGCTCTAAAAGGTTGTCACCAGATTTTTGCACTTATCTAATATATTTATTATATTTTGTTGGGGATCAGAAAACAATACCCCAAATTAAAGCCTCAAAAGCAGCCATGGAAACAAAAGTTTTTCTCTGACTTTTCCTTTCCCTCCTGTCTCTCAGTCCCATTATCCCTTGACGATAGAAATAGAATCCCTCTTCCTTAAAGCAGTTCATAGAAACCAGAGTCCCTTTTCCCCAAAACCAGCCATAAAACCTAAAAATATTACTCAAAATTCCTTGCCCCACCACCACGTTTCTGTGTAAAAACTACCCATAGAGAAATCATCGATCTCCCTTTTTGACTACAGGTCGCAAAAATCCCTATTCCAGAGAGGGTCCTGCCCATACCCAAAAGGAAAGGATGCATGCTCAGAAAGGCAAGAAGAATCTACACAAACAGGACTTGCTGTGTTTCTTCACTCAGCCTATTAGTTTTAGATTGTACCCTTTTTGTACGATCATATTTCTACACAGCTGTCTACTTTATTAAACCTAAGCATAAAAATGAAAAATTTCCCCTGTGTATTTGAGTCTTCATTCTGAAGTCATCCTTGTATACACATTAAATATATTTGTGTGTCTTTTCTCCAATTAATCTACCTTTCGTGAGTTGATTTTTCAGTGAATCTTCAGGGAGCTAAAAGAAAGCTTCCCTTAGCACCTACATGTGCCTCCTTCTAATGTAATATTTGTTATTAATTCCCTGACAAGAAAATGACAAATTACAAAACTTCATACTAGTTTGTTATCGTATGAGACAAGTGAAAAATGATTCCTCAATTTCCCAAATGTATACAAGGTTTGCACTTACTCTTAAAGTTAAAATGAAAATTAAATAGTTGCTATGTGTATATGGAAAGATTATTTCTAGAGACTTTCAGAAAATTAGAGTTTCCATATACTTTAAAAAAATAGAATAAAATTATTTTAGTGGTGATATATCCATGATTAAATGAACAGTTTAGATTATAGGAACTACCTTTGATTACTAACATACGTAAAATGTTTATGATAGAAGTCATGTAGGTCCATGCCTCTAGAGTAAATAAGCAAAATAAGGTTGTATATTTTAGAATGAGTTAAAGAGATTTTCATTTATATTGGAATTTATATAAACCATCAAATGCAACAAGACCTCAATAGATTGGTTAAGATTCATATTGGTTGTAAATTAAATAATTTAGAGGCTACATTAAATCCTCTAAGGTATTATGTGAAGAATTTAAATCATATATTTATTGACCAAATAGTGCCCTCTATACCTGAAATATTCAATACAACATACAAGCATGGTTTACTTTAAAGAAAAATATTGGGAACTTAATTTTGGCTTGGCAATGATTACTTTACTGTAACTTTTTACTATAGTATTACAATCAATATTTTAAAATACAATTTGAAAGAGCTAATACCAAGGAAACTATTAACAAAAGTAATTATTTGTCTTTGAGGTATCTCCAAATTCTTTTCCATAAAGGTTACACTAATTTTCAGTCCTACCAGCAGTGTGTTTTCCTGTCTCTCCACATCCTCGCCAGCATTAAGCCCATTATCCAAAGTGAGGTGACACAAGATCAGGAAAATGGGCTTCACATGTACTCGCCATCAAATTGGTACTGACTAATTAACACTATGGTGCTCAAAGGGTGGTGGTATTCACTAGGGATTCGGGGGTTGGGGGGTAGACCCACATCTGAGGATGTGGTGAGCACTGTAGGGGGAAGGGCATACCTGTAACCCAAGCTAGGGAGAGACAAAGATATAAAATGCAACCAAATGTTTGTACTCTCATATTTTCTTAAAATAAAAAGTAATCATTTGTATTCATTAGTATTATTTAAACTAAAATAATAAATATAACCATTTTATATGAATTTTAAAAATATATTAATCAAATGGAAAAATTAGCCAAGCATTGTGGTGCTACTATCCCAGCTACTAGGGGAGCTGAGGCAGAAGGATCACTTGAGCCCAGAAGTTTGAGGTTGCCATGAGCTATGATGATACCACTGCATTCTAACCCAGTGACAAAGACCGTGTTTAAAATATATATATATATATATACATATATATACACACACACACAAATGATAATCAAAGATTGTTTATAAACTATGAAGTAACCAATCAAATTTTAATTTATTTTAAAGTGGTCAAAATGAGAAATTAAGTCTTAAGAAAAAAATTGCTCTTAAAATATTAATAAAAATATTATTTGGCATGCATGAATACTAAATGATTATGAAGATTGACCCAACTTAAAACACACACATACACACATGTACACCTACACTCTTAACAATTTGAGTTGCATGGAATTGTAACGGCTGCCTTATAAGAAATTCAGATGTGCATACCTAAAAATATTCAAATAATATAATCGTCCATTACAGAGCATTGTGGATGAGATGATTATATCTAGTTGGATTTCACTGACGGTCTCGCTAGCATCAATATTTTATTATTCAAGAATAAGTAGACAGGATTAATTTTTCTTTTGTCCAGTTTTTGGTAGGGAAATGATATGATCTTGAATTGCGTGAAATATGTATCAAATAGTTTATTTCTCTTGGGTTTTTGAATGCATAGGACAGCATCAGTTTGTTTGATGTCTAGGAACCTTAAGCTAATATTGGAATAAAAAAAGATTAAATCAACCTACCTGTAATATCCATTCTATTATTTTGTCTTGACTGAGTTACTCTAGGGTTTTGGAAGCATAAGTAGCCACCCAAGTAAAAATCACATTTTGATGCTTCTCTTACTGCCACCTGCAATCTTGTGATTAAAGTCTCTTCTGTGGACTGGGAATGGAAAGGATAGATGAATCTTCAAGACAAAATTCCCATGACAAACTGCTTGGCCCTCATGTCCTCTTTCTCCTTTCCACACTTGGAAGAGCAGATATGAGCCAGCTTTTACAATACAGGGGAATACTGAGGAAACGTGTGTCTCAGCATGATTGTTGGAGCATCTACTAGAATGGTGACCATTTGGAAGGATTGAAAATATGAAAGGTTGGTGAGAATATGCCCCAATTACCACTCATATGAAATCCGTATTGAAAGGAAGAATCATTTTGGAAAATTCTTCTGCAAATTCATAAAAGATTAAACACATATCTATGTTAAGACCCAACAATTTTACAACTAGGCATTTAAACACGATAAATAAAAACATATCCAAAGGGAAATAGGGAATTACGGTCTCATGGGCACACAATTTCTATTTGATATGATGAAAAAATTCTGGAAATGGAGAGTAGTTATAGTTGCCCAAGATTGTGAATGTACTTAATGTCACCGAAGTATAGAGTTAAAATGGGTAAAAATGGTAAATTCTGTTATGTATATTTTAATAAAATAAAAAAAATATCTTCACAAAGACTTCTATAGAAATATCCATGATAGTTTTATTAATAATAACTCAAAACTAGAAATAACCAAAATGTCCATCAAAAAGTGAATGACTAAAGACATTGTTAAGTGCTCATTTAGAATAAGAGTTGGAAAATTAAAGCACAGTGGCCAAATCTAGCCTGGCTTGGGGCTTGTGTTTATACAGCTTGAATGCTACAAATGGTCTTTGCATTTTAAAAGGAGATAGATAGATAGATAGATAGATAGATAGATAAATAGATAGATAGATAATAGATAGATGGGGAGATAGACAGATAAATATGTGATGAGATCAGCACATACCAGTATGTGACCAGCAAAGCCTAACATTTATATTTTGACTTTTTACAGAAAAAAATAATTGTTAACCCATGATTTAGAGGATATCTACTAAGCAATACAAAAAAACACATTTTTGAAACATGCAATAATGTAAACATATCTAATAGACATTGCATTAAATAAAAGAAGCCAGGCATAAAAGATTGTGCTGTATGGTTCAATTTATATGAATTTCTAGAATGGGAAAAAAGAAGTAAACAAATTTACATCAGCAAAAATGAACAAGCTGACAACACGTGTTTCGTAATGTGATACACTGAAAAGGACACAACATTACTTATGTGACACTAATACCAAAAATTTATAATAAAAATGTAAAGAAATAGTAGAAATATCAGAAAAGAGCTGAGCCACATTCTACAAAATAACTGGCTTATACTCTTTAGAAATATCAATCTCATGCCATGAAAGACAAACGAGGTGTCAATAATCATCCAAGTTTGAAATAGGCTAATGGATCAAGACAGCTAAATGCAATGTGTGCCTAAGCGAAGTGCTATGAAGGATATTAATGGGATAGTTGGAAAATTTTGAATATGGATGGTAGTTTATATAATGACTAGGCTGTTTCCATAGACATATGTCATTGACCTTAGGAAATTCATACTCAAATGTTTTTTTGTTTTTTTTTTTGTTTGTTTTTTTTTGAGACAGAGTCTCACTTTGTTGTCCAGGCTAGAGTGAGTGCCGTGGCGTCAGCCTAGCTCACAGCAACCTCAAACTCCTGGGCTCAAGCGATCCTCCTGCCTCAGCCTCCCGAGTAGCTGGGACTACAGGCATGCGCCACCATGCCCGGCTAATTTTTTATATATATCAGTTGGCCAATTAATTTCTTTCTATTTTATAGTAGAGACGGGGTCTCGCTCTTGCTCAGGCTGGTTTTGAACTCCTGACCTTGAGCAATCCGCCCGCCTCGGCCTCCCAAGAGCTAGGATTACAGGCGTGAGCCACAGCGCCCGGCCTCATACTCAAATGTTTTAAGGGTTAAAAATTTTTGACAAGATAAGCTTTCCAAACAAGGAAACCATACAGATAATTTAGTCTTAAATACAAGTTAAGTTTGCACAGCATTTAAGAGCTATTTATAAATATAATTTAAAGAAATTATAAAATTCACATAATCCAGTATTTTCTAAATGGTGGTATTCTTGTTTACAAATGCTCAATGCAAGCAAGGAGGAATCTAGAAGCTTCTTGATCCTCAGAATAAAGATTAAGAGAAAATATTTTATCAAAGATCATAGCTAGATTTATTTGAAATTAAATGGCAATAATATTTTATTTCAGTGGACCAGATATAGAATCCAAGTTTTCCCTACTTATTCATACATATTGATATGTAATTATAATTAGATTTACCTCATGTGGCAGCAAAGTATTGAAATTTCAAGAATAGCTATAATGGTAGTAAAAGGGTGAAAAATCGGTAAATAGGCTGTGATGGGATATTTGAATGTGCCAATTTCTAACTGGTCGAATTTTAGGTGACAACATAGTCAAGGAAGTGGCCATGAGCACAGCTTTAGTATATTATAGGAGAAAATTACTGGAAATGGGAAGATCAAAGGTGACTCAATTTTTGTGGGTTATCTAAGACACAGGAGTCACCCCAAACAATAGTCTGATCTGTGTTAGTAAGGAGGAGAATTCTGAAGGGCAACATATCTGATGAGAGAGGGAAATGCCCAGGATGTCTGTAAATAATAATAATGGGTAAGAGTGGGAGCCAGTGTAGCCAAAGGCCTGTGTCTCCAACCTCTTAAGCTTTACCCACGGATGAAAGAAAAGCAATCTGGAATTCACCTTGGAAATTATTGAGAATACTCCCCACTTTTCCCACCCTGTGTTTATGAAGAATCTGAGATGATGTGCAACTTCTCTATCAGACAGTCACATATTCTGAGCCTCAGTATGATCAGGAAAGTATTCCCTCTCTCTTGTTTGTCACTTTCCATTTTCATCAGGGCAGAATGTTGATATTAGTAAAATCATAGAAAGCATGTTCATATTTATACTGACTGGACATGGTGTACATTACCAGTTGAAGTGTTCCCACAGCCTGAAAACTAAACTCCCTTTAGACATGTTTTCCCATTACGTTTTATATGAACTCTGGTGCAAAATATATGAAAGCAACAGATTTATATAAATTGCCAAGGTACTAATTTTACTGTATCCATTAGAACAAGGCAAATTTGGGCTAGATATTCTAAAATCTGGAATTAAAAATGAAAAAGAAAACTACCTAAACAAAATATCTCAAGAAAATGAGAAAAGTAATGAAGCTAATTCCCACCTAAGCCTACATGTACTAAATTAATATTTCTCAAATATTTTACTACTGCAAAGACCTACATTGGGTATGATTATGGAAGGATTATTTTCAAATTGGTTTTCTGATGTCATATGAATAATAATCTCTCATATTTAGACATTTTATTCTATTTAACATTAATGTATTAGAGTTCAGGGATTATTTTTAAAACATCAACCTTTCAACAATGAAACAGAGTCACTACAAGGCTTATTTAAAAAAGTACTCCTATATATTTTTTATTTGAAGGAACTAAACCTAAACCTGATTATAAAACTGTGAATCATGGATTACATTCTTCACTCTGTAACTAAAACAGATTAAGTTGGTATGTTTTCTCCTGGTGTAGATAGCAGCATAGGGCCAGATTTATGATTTGCTATTTTTCTCTCCTTTTTACAAGCTTTGTCACTGGAACTAGGCTTTAGAATTTTATGGCCTCATATGTTTCCTGAAAGATAACACTAAACTATATACTTTTGACCTTTCCCATGTTCTATAATTTCACTGAATTGCCATTCTAATTCTTTCCTTTAAATGCTCAGCAGGAAACCATAAGGTAAAAATAGACATAGAGAATACTATTTGTAACTGATAAGTGACAAAAGACAGGTAGGTGATCAAAGCCTGTCTTATCCAGTCATTGTCTCAGCTTGATTGCTTGCCTTTAGAATCTAAATAGTTTGATCAGGTCCTATTTGTTTGTTTTTGTTGCTGCTGTGATTGCTTTGGGGGTTTTATTCATAAATTCTTTACCTAGGCCAATGTCTAAAAAGACTCTTCCCCATATTTTCTTCCAGAATTCTTAAGTTTTCACACCTTATGTTTAAGTCTGTTATCCAACGTGAGTTGATTTTTGTGAGAGGTGAGAGGTGGGGATCCAGTTTCAGTCTTCTGCATGTGGATATCCAGTTTTGCCAGCACCACTTATTGAACAGAGATTCTTTTCCCCAATGTATACTTTTTTGTCTGCTTTGTTGAAGATTAGATGACATTATAATGATGGTGTTATATCTGGGATCTCTGTCCTATACCAAAGGTCTATATCTCTGTTCTTGTGCCAATCACACACTGTTTTGGTTACTACAGCCTTATAGTAAAGACTGAAGTCTGGCAGAGTGATGCCTCCCAAGTTTTTCCTTTTGCTTAAGATTGCTTTGGCTATACGAGGTCTTTTCTGGTTCCAGATGAAGTGTAGAATTATTTTTTCTAAATCTGTAAAGAATGGTGGTGGAATTTTGATAGGGATTGCATTAATTCTGTGGATCACTTTAGGTAGAGTGGACATTTTAACAATATTGATTCTAGCAATCCATGAGCATGGTAGGGATTTCTGTCTGTGCACATCTTCTACAATTTTTTTTCTAAGTGTTTTGTAGTTCTCCCTGTAAATATCTCACACCTCCTTCATTAAATATATTCCTAAATATTTATTTTTTTTGATACTATTGTGAAAGGTGTTGCATCTCTGATTTGATTTTTTGCTTGACTACTATTGGCATATATGAATGCCACTGATTTGTGTGCATGAATTTTGTATCCTGAGACTTTACCAAATTCATTTATCAATTCCAGGAGTCTCTTGGCTGAATCCTTGGGATTTTCTAGGTATAATAGCATATCATAAGCAAAAAATGAGAGTTTGACCTCTTCTGCCCCCATTTGGACACCCTTAATTCCCTTCTCTTGTCTTATTGCTCTGGCAAGGACTTCCAGTGTTGAATAGAAGTGGAGATAGTGGGCAACCTTGTCTAGTTCCAGTTCTAAGCAGGAATGCTTTCAATTTTTTTTTCCATTCAATATGATATTAGCTGTGGGTTTATCCTATGTGGCCTTAACAATTTTAAGGAATGTCCCATCTGTGCCTATTTTGTTAAGGATTTTTATCATAAAAGTGTGCTGGATCTTATCAAATGCTTTTTATGCATCTATTGAGAGAATCATATGGTCTTTGTTCTTGCTTATATTTATGTGATGAATTACATTAATAGATTTATGTATATTAAACCAGCCTTGCATCCCTGGGATAAAGCCCACCTGGTCATGGTGAATTTTTTTTTTGGGGGGGGGGTTATTTGAAAATAGTCATACTTTAATAAAGTAGCTCAATAATTTGCTGTGTCATCCAGCTGAGATGTACAAACATAGCAATTTTTAATTTTAATGTTTAAACATGAAATACAAAAGGAAATACAAATGGCTGAAACAAATAAACAGATATCCAATCTTATTAAGTGAAAATATAAGATTTCACTAAGATTAAAATACCATTTTTACACTTGTGGACGAGGTTCTGGGGCCCCAAGAGTGGGAGCCCCGGAAGTCGCCCCATGGTGAATTATTTTTTTATGTGCTGTTGGATTCAGTTTGCTAAAATTTTGAGTGCTTCCCCACAATGCTAATTCCCCAGTCATGGAAGCTACCACCTGTGAGATTTCCAGGTGCCAAGGTGCTGGGGAGTCTCAAGCATTTCTCCTCCCCCTAGTTCAGTGGCTTCATGCCAAGAGTGGTGGCCTCCACCCCAGAAGCAAGAAAAGCCACTCTCCCTATGTGACTGGTGTCAATCTGCTGGGCTTTGGTGCAGATAAATAGTTGACAGCCCCGTGATTTGGCCTGTCAGACCAGCTTAGGTAATCTAGTAGGATCATAACTCTGGGGCCTGCTCTCTGCCTCCAGGCAGCTGCCAACAGTGAGGTTTGTGGTCAGGGAAGGAAAATCCTGGCCAGAGGCCACAGCATGTGCAACAAGCAACTCCTCCCATTAGGAGCAGCCTCCCAAGTGTGGTGGAAGAACCCTGAATAACATATTAGTGGCAACAGATCAAGCAACCATAGAACACACACATCCAGGCTGGTAGGCAGCAGCTGCAGTCCGCTTTGCTCCTACCACCACTTTAAGGGGTAATAGGGTTCAAGGAACCCTCGAGTGTGACAAGATCCCTCCTAAAGAATGGGGCATTAGTATTCCTCACCCAGGAACCAGAAACCAACACAGAGACACCAAATTACCTTGATAACTGACTCCTCCATGCAATCTACAATGAATGACAGAAAGGGTAACCCCACAGCTCAACACAGTGCCCTCCATCTCAAGCTATTAGAGGGCAGGGGAGTTATACACACAAGTGCTGTTCATCACATGGGAGCTTAAGCTGGGGGACCCAACTCACTAATCTCCACTGGCAAGAGGTAAAGACAACAGGTCAAAGGTAACCCAACTTACCAAAATACCTCTAAGGCAATACAAGACCAGTGCACCTCATCCCACCCCTATTAAGGAATATCCATTAGGGTCTTAAAATTAAGGACATAAACCAGTCCTAGCACTTCCAGTTCTCAATCTATTACCCTGAAGATAAAGAACCAGAGTAAAGGCCGGGCGCTGTGGCTCACGCCTGTAATCCTAGCTCTTGGGAGGCCGAGGTGGGCGGATTGCTCAAGGTCAGGAGTTCAAAACCAGCCTGAGCAAGAGCGAGACCTCGTCTCTACTATAAATAGAAAGAAATTAATTGGCCAACTGATATATATATAAAAAAAAAAATTAGCCGGGCATGGTGGTGCATGCCTGTAGTCCCAGCTACTCGGGAGCCTGAGGCAGAAGGATCACTCAAGCCCAGGAGATTGAGGTTGCTGTGAGCTAGGCTGACGCCACGGCACTCACTCTAGCCTGGACAACAAAGTGAGACTCTGTCTCAAAAAAAAAAAAAAAAAAAAAAAAAGAACCAGAGTAAGAACATAGAAAATACAAAAGAATAGAGAGAAAATTCACCCACAAAAGAAATCATGAGACCCTCAAAATTAGATACTAATTTAAATGAAATGATTAAATTGATTAAATTGACAGGAAGAATTCCAAATATGGATTATAAGGAAACTCAATCAAATTGAAGAGACAATAGAAACCTAACACAAAGAAACCATGAAAATAATAAAGGAAATGAATGAAAAATTCCATAAAGAAATTAAAATGTTATGAAAAAAACAAACAGAAATCCTGGAAATGAAGGAGGCATTCAAGGAACTTCAAAACACAGTGGAAAGCCTTAAAAATAGAATGGATCATGCAGAGGAGAAAATCTCAGAGCTTGAAGATAATGCCTATATGCTTAACAAATCAGGTGAAGAAAAACAGCACAGAAACAAGAGATAAGAACAGAACATACAAGAAATGTGGGGTTATGTAAAGAAACAAAATATAAGAATCATAGGCATCTTGGAAAGAGAAGAAGAAAATACACAAGGGCTGGGAAATCTATTTCTTGGAATACTGGAGGAAAACATGCCTGGCCTGGCCAGATACCTAGATATCCAGATAAAAGAAGCCAGCAGAACTCCTGGGAGACTCAATGTGAAAAGGCAAACACCATGTCACATAATTATCAGACTGGCCAAACTAGCTCTTAAGTTTTTTTATAAAACTGTTTCTTTTTCTAACTCTAAGGTCCTTGAATATCTTAACTTCTCAAGCACATATTTATCTGTCTATAACTGATAGTAAGAACTCAATAAATTTCTTCAGAAGTAATATTTTAAAGCTTATATTAATTACTTAGTAATTCATCACTTTAATTCATTTGTCCACATATATGTAAAATTCCAGTATAAAAGATTAATAATCTAAGTCAATATTAAAATTTTATCAGCCTGTTAATTAATAAAAAGTTATTTCAGGAATAAACTACATGTGTTTTCCTTAAGTAGTAAACCTAGTGCAAATGAAAAATTCTCAATTTTGCCTACAATGTCACACTGCAGAAAACCAAATTACTCTCTATGACTCAACAAAAGAAGCAAGAAAAGAAAGAGGCTCTTGGTGATGAGTTTCAGAATCACTGTGCTAAACAGAGCTAAATGTAATTGAACATATCTCTTTATTGCAGGATTTCAAATAGCTATATATTTGACAAATTGCTCTATGAACTTTAAAAAAAGTGAAATTGAAACACATATTAGTATATACTTTGTTTATTGTATTAGTCAACTTAAGCTGACATAGCAAGATACCAAAGACTAGATGTCTGAAACAAAAATTTATTTTGCTTTTTCCTCTATATAAGCCTGGAAGGAACAGGTCCATGTTGTCTCCTCCTCTTTTTATGAGGACACCAGTCCTATTGGAGTAGGGCCCTACCCTTATGACTTCACTTAACCTTAATTACCTCTTTAAAGGCCCTATATCCAAACACAGTTACACTGGAAGTTAGAGCTTAAACATCTGAATTTTAGGAAGACAAAATTCAGTTCATAACACTCAGTCATTTTAGAATAGCTTAAATTTTGAATAATATAATGTGAGAAGCCAGTGCCAGCTATTAAATAGTGCATAGTTTTAAGAATATATTAAATAATACTGTTCCTACATTTTGGCTAAAAGTTTTTGGCATAATGTATTATCCAAAGATGTCTCCAAAATATATTCCATCCTATATGTTGTTCTTACAATGAGACCTTGACATTTTTCCACTTGTTGAATTTATATAGCCTAACCTTGCACTCAGGTGGACTTTGTGAATAATTCAACCAAAAAATATGACATAAGTGATGCTATGTGACTTCTATAGCTAGTATACAGCTATACCCTGGTTCTTATTAAACGCTAGCTCTGAGAGAAACCAGCCAACATGTGAGCTGTACAACATCATCAAAGCTGTCATTCTGTGAAGAAGCCCAGACTAGTGATTGTGGAGAGAAGATATGGAAAGGACTTGAAATCACATGAAGACAGAGAAGGCTGCTCCAGCTCCCTGCTGTTTCATATCCAGCCACTATCTGACTGTAACCTCATGAAAGACTTTAAAGCAGATCTACCCATCTGAGCCCCTTCCAAATTTCTGACCTACAAAAGTCATGGACCAAAATAAAATGATTATTTTTCTTTTCAGCCACTAAATTGGGGGTTGATTTGTTATGCAGCAGTTGCTAACTGAAAAATAACTTGGTACCTGGATATTTGTCATTGATTTGGGATCAGATGCCAGGGAGAACCTGGAAGCATCTTGAGGTGAATATTTGTAGAAACAAAGGTCCTAGAGAAAGTGGTTGGTGTAGGCATAAAATAAAGCATGTGGATAGTTTGGCAGCACTATTTTCCTGCCATGATGTGGCAAAAAGGAAATGCACCTAATGAATTTAATGATCTAGCTAAGGAATTTTCCAGACAGAATATGGAAGTTGCCAGCTGACAACAAATTGCAGATAACTTTGAAATGGTTTCAAAAGAAATGAACAAAGTTCTCGAAGTGACAGTTCATAAATTAATATGAAATCAACAAAGGAACCTAGGATGAAAAAGATAAACTCTGATGAAGTTTCTGGCCTTAAAGATACCATCAAAGGATTTTAAATTGCAAAATACATGCTAGTGTAAAATCTTTTGTTTAACCTAGAAAAAGAGGAAAATGAAAAGATATTAAGAAACCAGAAAGCTATGAAATCATTACAAAATTTTATGAAGAATTTTGTCAAAATTTTAAAGGGAGAAGTGTTCTATATACAGTTAATTTCAGAATAGTGAAGTTTAATTTAAAATACATAAAAGCTTTCAGCCCAAAGTACAAAGACATAGTGAAATGAATGACTCTTCTACAGTAGCTGAAAGCAGCAAGGGAATTATGGAAGAAGACAGGTTGGAACTGTCGGAGGTAGTTAAAATGTACACAGAGGATTTATGCAATGGTTGAAATTTTTCATAAAATAAGGAAATGCTATAAAACTCAGAAAGAAATGAGAGCCCATGTCTATTCCATACTGATGATGCTGAAGATAGAGCTTTTCTGGAGATAAAATGTAAGCTGTCAACCCAAGACACATATTAAGAAAACTAAACCAAAAGGTTTTAATGCTTAACAGGTAGAAATTGTGAAACCAGCTCTTCAAAGATACATTAATCAAGTGCTTCCACACAAAGGACTTCTAAGGAAAAACTATCTCTATTTTGTTCCTCATGCTAAAACAGATAGGATCTTCCATGATCAATCAGAAATAGCTAATCTACATTTTTTTCCTTCTCATAATAAAAGAAATACATCTGTGTCTGAAAATGGGCTTCATGCTGGTCTGAAAAATCCACCCAAGGTGTCCAATAGATCTAGTCTCTTTGGATCATGAGGCAGTAATCTCTATAAATGTGGAAATCTCTGCTCTTTAACAGCAAGGGATGGAGAAGTGTGTGACAAAGAATTTAGGAGTTTGTCATATACATTCTCATGAACTTACACTCAGAAGGGGACCCATCTCTATCTGATCATTTTTTACTACCTCCTCAAATACAGAGATTAATATCGTTGAAATGTTCATACCACCAAAAGCAATCTATAGATTCAGTACAATATCTATCAAAATCCAAATGGCATTTTTTACAGAAATAATAGGCACAATGTTGTACATTGATTAGCAACTCCCCATTTACCCCTTTCCCTAATCCCTGCAATCACCATTCTGTTTTTTGCTTCTGAGAGCATGACTATTTTAGATATCTTATATAAGTGGAATCATGTAGTATTTGTCCTCCTGTGACTGGATAAGCAATATATGTTTAAATTATTAAACAATGCCTCAGTTTATATGTCTGTAGTTTGTTTAGCTAATATATTAACCATCTATCTAAAACATTTATATTCAGTAAATGTTTTTCCTTTTTCTTAAAATATTCACTTAAAAATTCATCTGTTTTTTAAATCAGGTTCAGTCACTATAAAAATCAGTGTACAAACCTCAAGTAGTGAAAAGAAAGACATAAAAAGCAAATGAACCTTTAATCACTTCATTTAAAAGACTGGGAGAAGGACCATCACAGGCCTGGTGTGTGAATTTCTTGTTCCCTTTACAGAGATTTTCAACCGAATAATCATTAAATGCTCTGTTAAACTGCTCTAGTTTACAACACATGTTCCTAGTTTGTTAGAGCTCTACATCTCCAGATATGTACTGAGACTACCCACACTGCCACTGTACAACCAAATTGTCAAATAAATTGGTCCCTAACCATTAAGACACCTAAGGGAATCTAAGTCTTAAAGCTTTACTCAGTCATGTGCAGAATAAAGATCACAAAAAAAAGACCCCAAAGCTTTAATATGTGGCTTTGAAAATAATCTTCTTAGGTATGTGCTTTGTACAAGCATTCCAGTTAGCATTTTCCCATTAATAACCCTTTTCTATTACACACTTTCACATTAAAATAAATAAGAGCAAGATCATCCAAATAACTTTTCAGCCATTAGATATAAATTTACTACTTTATAAAAGTTAATACTATATTCTTCTTAAGGAAATACATACACAACACTGTGACTCTCTTTATCATTTTAATCATATATATTTGCACAGATAACAGTAAAATATTTTTTGGCAGACTAAAAAGTTATGAGCATAATGTATCAAACACAGCATACATAATACTGCCTCTTTACTATACAAATGAATTCTTTCTCTTTTTACTTTAAATGTAAAACATTTTTTCTTATTCTCTCTTGGTGATATTTTCTTTTATCCATTTTTTTTGATTGACTACTCAAATAAAATCAGCCAGAAGAATTTAGTGTTTCCTAAAATGAAAGATGGCAATGTGATAACTTCTCTTCATATTAACCTAGTGGATGTTCAAGTTACCTGTATGTGTACCTACTGTGAAACACACATACCAGATAACTCTTACTAGTCTATAAAGATGTCAGTATGTAGTTACTACCAACATTTCTTAGGTGCAAGGTTGATCCTGATGTTTGAAATCTCTAAATTAAAAGTTTATTTCTTTGGACCTATATATGTGCTGTCAGTTTTGGGGGTAGAGAAAAGTCATTGATTATATAGTATCAGCATGAGTGTTAGGATTGAAAAACAGAAAGTCCTTAGAAATTCTGTCAAGAAAGGATGGAATACAAGCAAATAGCTACTTTCAAACTATCAGAAGATCAGAAAGAGCAAAGGTTAAGGAAGGTCACCTCTAACTCTTGGATTTAGCATCTCTAGCCTTTCAGATGACAGCAAATTACTACCAAAGATCAGAGCTACTATCAAGTGTTGCACTTGAATTATTGGTGGTTTCTTTAATACACTGTACTTGTCTATGCCTTCTGTCTACAAATTGCTGTGGAAGGAGGAAAAAGGCTTTTTCCTTCAGCCATCCAACTCTTATGAAAGAAGCTCCCATTGGTACAATTGAAACCAAACCTATCGGCCCAAAGATTCCAGGTCTTCCTGTGTTACCACAGTGGAAAATGTAGAAGTATGTTGGGATCATTTAGTCTTGCCAACAGACAATCAGAAATGCCTTCTCAGAAAACGTTTATCAAGTTCCTACCACACTGTTGGACACAGGAAAATATAAATATAATAGTGTAGTCGTTGGCAGTACTGATTTTAGGTATGAATCTGCCACTTCCTACCTGTGTGAATTTGGACAAGTTTTGTAATCTCTTTAAACTTCATTTCCTCTCCTGTGAGGTATGAATAGTATTATCTGCCACCTTTTGTTACTGGAACATTTATAGGCATTTATCGCCATGGCTGAGAACATAGAAAAACATATCTAAATATGTTAGAAACATTACTATTGCCTTTGTTTATCATCATAAGTATTATTAACAATGATTTTTTTTTGTCTCAGCAGAAACAATTGTTTCTTCTCCACAATGCCATGTTTTTCCACTATAATTTAGATTACATCTTTTTCAATATTTTTCAATTTATTTATTTTCTTTTTAAATAGATTTAGAATATTATAGAGATGCAAACATTTTTCTTACATGTAATGCCTTTGCATCACCCAATGCATCTTTTTCTATATTTGGAGGAATTTTGCTGCTGTGATTAGTCCTTAGTCCCTTCATGTTCTTATGGAAAGTTTTGCAGCTCAGCTCTGCCACTTTTTACAGCTAATGCATAACTATTCTTTTCCCTTTCACTCCAATAATCTAAGATTCATGTTCAGTTGCCATCACTTTTGTTTTCCCATCTTCTATTTTACTAGAAATCTCCAATATGGTCTCAATAAATATTTTTCGTACTAAAATTTATTCCTTTTTGTTAAATTCAGTGATTTTTTTATTTTTAAAATTTTGATCTAATAGTTTATGTCACTGATTTTGTTGCTGTGTGATATTCTTCTTTATTGAACAAATGTTCATTGACCACCAGCAATTTTCAGAGCACAAGATTCTGAGGATATATATAATGAGACACTATTTTCTCTACCTTTAAGAAGTTTAGAGTCTAGTGAGGAGAGAACTGAACAAACAACTTTAATACAAAAAGAATATAAGCAAATCTAGGGGAGAGTATAAAAGAAAGAAAGAATATGCTTGGACAGAGTATGAAGGTATGGCTTTCTCTTACATTACTATTTGGAAAGTGAATTAAATATTGATAGGTTTCAAATGAAGAGAAGGTAGGGATCCATACCTGGACACTGTAACTTCTGGCCCACCTTTTCCTCTTCCTGAGTGTGAGTTTCTCTAAAATCAATTATTCTTTGTCTCTTCTAAACCTCAGCATTTATCAAAAATTTGCTGATATTCTATACCTAGATCACAAATCTGGCCATAAGCCCCTAACTGTTATTGAATATCATCCTTGGGAACTTTCTAATCTTACTTTTGTGTCAAAGTGATCGATGAAAGAAAAAGAAAATGTGCAATATTGGCTGTCTGTTCATTTAATTTATGTATGTGTTTAATGAAGACTATTTTGAACAAAGCTCTTTTATAATCCTTCAATTTCCCCCCACACCAGGCCTTATTCTATATTTGTATCTATATGCACCTATTCTTTATGAGCATTTAGAATCTTGGACTATTGGTTATAATCAGCATGTACTCAGTAAATGCATGTTAAATTGAAGTCCAACATAATAGCATGGATATTTTACTAAGAAGCAGAAAAAGGAACTTAAAGTAACTATCGCTTCAAATTATATGAGGTCATATCAAATACTATTGCAATAATCTGAACAATTAAACACCTGTGGTTAATATTTGAATATCTTGGGAGATACATATCTCCCAAGTTACATATCAATACATCATCTTGTGCTCTGAAAGTAATTATTTAAATTTGCTTAAGTTCTCCTGGTCTTCCCTATACATTCAAAAACATGTCTGCATATTCATCGACAACAGAGTTACTTTCCACCATTATAAATGCTTTCCAGAGGAACACATTAAGAAAATTCCCTCCTCTTTAGGATCATAGATTTAACTATCTAGCTTTTCATTTTGAAATAATTTCAAATTTATAAGTGTTGCAAAGTAAAATAAAAAAGCTTCACATATCTTTTGTCCATAACCCTCAACATTTATATTTGACCATTCAACATTGGTTCTCTCAATTTACCTCTCAGCTGTATCAAAGGCTATATCTCTATCTGTATACATATGCACATGCACACAGACATAGTATTTTTCTAAAATCTGTAAGAAAAAGTTACAGGCAGGATACCCCTTTACTTCTCAATATACAAATGCCTTTTGATTTATGATGGGGTTACATTCTATTAAAACAATTGCCAGTTGAAAATACTGTTAGTTGAAAAAAGCATTTAACACTTACCCTACTAGATATCATAGGTTAGTCTACCTTCTAGTCTATCATACCCTAGTATATCTTCCTTATAACTCTTACATTAGCCTACAGTTGGGCAAAAATCCTCTAACACAAAGCCTATTTCATAATAAAATGTTGAATATTTCATGCAAGAGTTCCATACTGCATAACTGGATCGGGAAAAGATCAAAATAGAAAATTCAAAGTGCAGTTTCCATTAAGTGTGTACTTCCAACTTCATAAAGTTGGAAACTTAAGTTGAATCATTGTAAGTGAGGGACCTTCTGTATTTGTGTGTATTTCTTAAAAACAACAATAAAAAACAGGTATTCTCTTACCTACCCATAGTGGCATGATCAAAATCAGAATATTGATACAATACTATAATCTATCAAAATTCTGGCAATTGTCCCAATAAATGTTCTTTTGTCTGTTCAGGAATCAGCCTAGGATCACTTGGGTTTGTTGTTGTTGTTGTTGTTGTTTATTTGTTTGTTTGTTATTGTCGTGTCTCTTCAGTGTCTTTTCATCTAAAATATTTCCTCAGTCTTTGTCTTTCATGACTCTGAAATTTTTGAAGCATCCAGGCCAGTTCTTTTGTAAAATGTTCTTCAGTTTTGATTTGTGGGATGTTTCTTTGTGATTAATTTCAGGTTATGCATTTTGGGCAGATATTAGACAGAATTCTCATGTGTTTCTCAAGCATCATTTTAGAAGATACATGATGCTGATATTTCCCATTTTTTGGTGCTGTTACCTTTGATTACTTAGTTAAGGTGTTTCTACTAGATTTTTCCATTGTAGAGGTACTGTTTCTTTTTGTACTTGGTAAGTACCCTCTATAGAAATACTTTGACAGTATATAAATATTGTGCTCATCATTTTACTTTTAACCCCTTTTTGGTATTATCCATATATGGTTCTTGATGAAACAATTATTTCTGAGGTGATCTCTAATACTATCAACCTTGCTCCATGTATGTTTTCTCTCCTTTATTTTTATAATGGCTTTTTGAAGTGTCTACTTGACTAGTTTGAACTATATTTTCTATTTAATTTTATTTAATCCCTTTCCAATATAATTTTGGTTAAGGTGGACTACAAGAAAGATTCTTGTGGGAGACTAGGAAGGGAGGACAGAAACAGCAGCTATCTTATGGCTCATGAATATTGTTTATCTGCTGGTTTCACTGATTGTCATGAGATTATGACTGGGCCAACAACTGTTCTGCCTTCTCTTCCTCCTTCAGCTCCTCTGACTGCTGGTCCAGGGATGCACATCTGCGCATGTGTGCATACGTGTGTGTATGTGTGTGTGTGTGTGTGTGTAGCTCTGAAATGAAGGATGTAGCTTCAGTAAGACAATTCCCAATTCCAAAATTAGACACAACAAAGACCTGTAAAAGTTTTAATAAGCTCTAGCTCTTTCTTGTGTGTTTTATCATGTTCTTGCTCTACCTCATATATATCCATCTTCTCTGCCCTGTGGACTTTAGGCACAGGATCAGATATGAAGAAAACTGCTCTCAAAATCAAATAAGGTAAAAATCACTCTAACAAATGTCTTCCTGTGTATATGACATGTTTTCATTGAATCCTGATTGATAGTTATTTTACGTCTCATAAAATAGAGATTTTCTTGAAGTCATTTACTCTTGTATTTATTTTTCACCATCTTCATTCATCTGGGAAACTACAATGTGCATGATATCATTAAATAAATAAAATCATTATCCTATATAAGGGAAACGAGGTTTTAAGCCAATGTTTTAAAAATTATTTATGCCCTCTTTTGATAAAGATAAAAATGTTTTGTTATTTCTATATATTACTTGAATGCAAAATAATTTAAACTCTAAATGTAATTTATACATTCTTCCCCAATAATCCAAGGACACATGAATGTATCTTTTGGAGTCAAGTGTTCTCTTTATAATCCCAGAGCTCTTACATGTGCCAAACTTAGATGCACCTGGTTTCAAATATTCCAAAAATCTTAAACAATTCTCAAAATTATCACCCATATCACCTCCTGAACCTTGAAAGCAATGTGGCAAATAAATATTTCAAGAATTGCCATTGAGCTTTTTAATCAGCAGAACATTGTCATATTATTTGAATTAATTATAATGTTATTATATTTCCTTTGTCCTGATTTCATTTCAATCATTTTGAAATGAAATAATTGAATGCATCTACTTTGTGGCTGAGCGATGTGTCCCTATCTTGATCTCAAAGATCACCCAATTTTACTCTAGGCATGCTGCATTCAAGATAATAGATTAAATTTCTCCCAGAACTTAAAAGTTAGAACAATTCTAAAGAGGGAATTCAGAATTTATATATTAGAAGAAAAAAATTAAATTATATGTAATTAACAAAGTTATATCATCAGAAGAACTATTTTAAGTACTATCAATTATTAAAGCAATTAACTTAGAAAACTCTAAACTGGAAAACAATTTTCAAGTATTTGATGACAAATATCAAACATACAAGTGTTTGCTGAATACTTTTATATGTATATATGTATATATACGTATATATATGTGTGTATACATATATACACATACATTATATATATGTATACATATATGCATTTAAATACATAGAATATATAAATACATATATATTTTTATATACAGTTGACCCTGGAACAACACAGATTTGAGCTGTATGTGTCTAATGATGCCTGGACTTTTTTCAACCAAATGCAGATTTCAAATACAGAATTTGTGGATGTGAAACCCACATATAAGGAAGGCCTACTTTTGCTATAAGCAATTCCACAGGGCTGAATGCTGGACTTGAGTATATGCAGATTTTGGTGTACATGGGTGTCCTGGAAATATTTCCCCGCCTATACCTATACCTATACTGAGGAATGACCGTATATCCACATCCTAATTCCTAGAACCTATGACCTTGTTACATGACAAATGAAAATTAACATTGCAGGTAGAAATAAATTTGCTAATCAACGGACTTTATAACTGGGAGATAATCCTAGACTATCGAAGAAGGTCCAATATAATCCCAAGTGTCCTTAAAAGTAGAAGTTGGCAGAAGAATTTAGAGTTTAATGGTGATGTGAGGAAGAAAGAATGGTCATAGAGATATAATGTTGCTAACTTTGAAGATGGGGAGAGGGAAACAGGGCAAAGAGTGTGACTAGCCTCTAGAAACTGGAAAAGGTAAGAAAATGAATTTTCCCAAGAACTTCCAGAAAAGAATGCAACCCTGCCAACATCTTCCTTTTTGCTAAATGAGTTGTACATCTGATGTCTTACTTACAGAACTATAAGACAGTAAATCTGAGATGTTTTAAACCACCAAGTTTGTGGTAATTTCATAAGACAGGCATATACTTTTTCAAAACATCTTTTGAAAGTATACTTTCATGAAAATTTCATAGAATACATGAATATTACATCATTTTTTTTTCTTCTTGGTGAAATCTATGCTTTTTACATATACTATTGTGAAAGGACTATCATGAGTTAGGTAAGTACAGCCCAGTAACTCAAGTATCTGGCTAAAGGCTACCTTTTCAATAATGAAGCTGTTATAAACATATTTTGTCTAATATTTTCCATCACATTTTAATTTAATTTAAATATGTGCTGTTTTCTAAGATATTTAATTTATAAAACAAGGAAAATGCATAGTTTTTTCTTAGGAAAATATTATCTCTTATCAAATTCCAAAATGTAACTTTTATCTAGTACATTTTATTTATTTATTTATTGTTGGGTTTATTTATATTTATTGCTGAATAGTATTCCACTGTATGGATGCACCAACAATTTGTCTACTCATTCACCTCTTGAAGGACATCTTTGTTGCTTCCAAGTTTGGGCATCAACTATGTCAAATTAGATAAAGCTACTATCAATATTTGTGTGCAGTTTTATGTGGCAGAAACAGTTATCTAGTACATTTTAGAGGTTTACTTTAAAATTAACAATAAAAATGTATTACAGGAAAAATAATCAATTAGTTAGCTTACTAATTCCATAAATATATACTCATTTTTTGTTATATGGTTAGTTGGTACTATGCTAAATTATGGAAATTTAAAAGCTAACACATCCTTAAAGTATTAAAAATTTAGTAAAACTAGTTATATTTATAACATTGATCAAAACCATGGACACAAAAAACGTGGTAGTGAAACAAAGGAGGAAGTGACCAATTTAGTGGAGGCTCACACATAAAAAATTGAAAGTCAGGCAGGAATTCTCCAAGGACACCAAGAAAATAAATACTTTCACAGTTTATTCATTAATTCAAGAAATATTTAGTTAGCAACTCACATGTACTGGTGTTCTTCTAAGAGTAGGATTAAGTCATCAAGAAGACACACAAACATCCCTGCCCTCATAGAGTTCACAGCCTATTGGGCATTTAAAGCTGAGGGAATGAAAATGTTTTAATAAAATAAAAAATTAAAGACTATGATAATGAATCTTAAAAACAGTCAAATCCATCAGGTCCGATGATCGTACATAGGGTGACAAATTTAAATATACACAACAAAAATAAATATAAGTAGAGCAGCTGGTTATTTATAATAAAATAATATAATAAAAATAATCTGCATCTAAAATTCTATCAAGAAACTAAATACAGTGAGCAAGCAATTGGTGGGGAAAGGATTTAAATCAGGCTCTGCTCTTTAGTGTAACATAATTATCCCCAAAGAATAATTTTATTCTTATTGTAATTATTTTTCATTCATTTGTTCAGTAATTTCTTTCTTTACTTATAGTATATGAGAGCATTAATTTTAAAGGATAGCATCTCCTTTTTATTACCCTAAATAAAAATTTTGATTGAGAATAAAATTCTTTGGTCATGTAAGATAATATTCTTATTTTCAGAGTTATCTGCAGATACTGTTGGGGTAAATGTTCCAATGTCTTCAACTAACTCATTTTTTTCTAGCACATACACACGCACACACAGAGGAAGATAGAAAATAAGGAAGGAGGGAGGAAGGGAGAGAGTGCACTCACACAAGTGAAGGGTAGGCAATTGATAAAACTTTATAAAAATATGGATAATATTATGGATAATAATATGGATAATATACTATTTTATAAGATTTTAGTCAAATTGAAATATTTCAAAATAAATGTGTATGTCTAAATGTAAAGAAAAGCATAAATATAGAATAATAATGGGTTTTGGAAAGAAAATTTTATTGAAATCTGAACATACACTCAAGTCTCCAAGGTACAAAGAAGCATATTGTATTCATCCAGAATCCAGGAATGGGGACTTGTCAGATAGGTTCAACACAAACACCAAAAGCCAAAGGTCCAGAAAGGGAAAGAAGATATATGGTGTTAAAACTGAAGACTAATAAATCTAAGCGAAATGGAGAGATGGATCAAAGAGAGGTCTAATGGCTTGGGAGATTGTTAAAACTGGGTCTTTTGATGATGCTCAAAGAAAATTATATGAAAATAAATGTATGAGCAACCAAAAAGCACAAGAGATTGTATCAGAGAGACCCCTGAATTATGCATGTTTAACATTATTCTGAAAAATCTCTGAATAGCCATTTAAAAATACCAATCTCTGTACTCTCAAGAATAAAGTAATATTAAAACCTATAACCATTCATAGTCTGTTAGAATGGCAGGTATAGTCCCAGGCTTTATCTACATTTTTTTTTGTTAGGTGTTAGTGGTTACAATAATTATTTTCTGTTCATGATTTTGGAGAAACTTTGGAACCATTCTCTTTTTGAAACAGTGTGTTCTCAGAATGATATCTAATATCTTTAATATTTCAGTATTAAATGCTCTTGATAGATATTCCCTTTCCTAAAAAGGGAAATAAAATTTCTGTAGCTTCTGAAACAGTTATCTTTTATCAAATATGGCCTAAAAGACCAGTTGAAAGATTAATTATATAATATATTTAGTCAATTGTCTACATAGCATTAATATTAATAACATGACTTATGAAAGATTCATTAAGAATGAGTCAAAGATATTTATAGTTCAACATTTTGATTTTTAACTTTATACTTATTAGCATATGAAATACAAGAAGTAATAGAAATTGAGTATATTAAAGCTAAGTCATGCAAAAGATATTTTGATGTTTGAATGTCCAAATGAATGCATGTCTTCATTATTTATATTCCCATTACTCAGTGCCACTCTATGTACCTGGAATTGTTATGTAGAATATTAATTTAATAATGTTTTCTCTAGAATTCAGTTTAGTCACATCAAAAGCCACAACATAGATCAGTTGTTCTCAAGACTATATATAGAATTAAGAGGATACAATAATCCTTACTATGCAGATGTACAAAATAAATAAGATATACAAGTAAGAGAGACAAATAAAAGTTATTGTTAACATTGAATGAGAGCAATGATGATTGAATTCAAACTCTATATTGGTATTTTGTGTCCTATATTTGAGAGAATAAATGTAAAAGACAAAAACACTGAAACACAAATACTTCGAATTTGAATATGGAATTATGTATATCAGTGCATGCTTTTTTTTCTTCATGAAAAGGTCTATAGAATTTATCCTATACAGAAAAGTTTCCTAGGGCCCCAAGTTTTAAGTTTTCAACATTTCCAGTTAGTATATGCTTGATCAATCCTCTTTACTAATTTTACAAGGAGAAATTTTTCTCATTTGCTTATGGAAGAATAATTCTAACACTAAATTTTAAATAAATTTTAAACTTATTTAAAGTTCATTCATTTCATTGTAATTAAATCTCATTATCAGCAAGCTGGCCAGAGAATATAGGTTGACCTACTTTTCATTTATGTCCAGCTTTTATTTTTTTGACTGTAGTTTTCAATGTCACTTTTGATATATCTAAGTTGTTGGAATAAGAACTTATGAAGAAAATAACAGACTGCTGTCTGCATAAATAATTTAAGCAGCAGTGAAAAAATCTACTAGAAAATCCTGTACTTCCAACATTCTCTCTCTCACACACACACAGACATACTTTTCCGTTATTTTTAATATCATTCAATTATAATTGAAATTTTTAAGTTAACCTGGTAACTTGGTGTTTTTAGTTATGCTTACATAGGTCAAATTTCAGTTGGTTGTGGATCAGCACTGACTAATCAGTGCAAATGTCTAACTGATTAGAATGAGTTTCGGTCATTACTCTTTCCCAGGACTTCCTAACTTAATATATGAGAGTGCAAGGTAACACCTAAAAGTCTCAAATTAGTAAATTTCATACCAAGTATTCTAAGTGACTATGTTATTATTTCTTCTTCTTCTTCTTCTTCTTCTTCTTCTTCTTCTTCTTCTTCTTCTTCTTCTTCTTCTTCTTCTTCTTCTTCTTCTTCTTCTTCTTCTTCTTCTTCTTCTTCTTCTTCTTCTTCTTCTTCTTCTTCTTCTTCTTCTTCTGTGTGGTCCAAAATATCCTTGATATTTTCCTTCAAATTACACCTCTTAGTCACTTCACAAATTGCAGTTCTATTCATGTTGATATACCACTATTTTATGTTACTCTTTTTGTGGCATCATGAAGGTATTTTCAAGTCCAGGCAGATGAATGAGGATACAGGACAAAATAAGCCATAAAGTATCCTTGAAGGGCCTTTAATTATAGGAGAAGAAGAGAAACTTGGAAAAGTGCTGTATGAGAAGCTGGGAGAATCGGGTCACAGCTGCCCCACTAATAGAATTACATAACTTTATTCAAATAGAATGAAGAAGTATTAAAAATAGAGATATGGCTAGAGCCTAGCTGCTATTACTCTTTTTATATTTTTAAAGTTAATCATGATAATAGACTATAGAATTGAAAGATGTATTTTTATATTTAAATCTAAGTGCAATACATTATGTTTACTACAAGTTCACATTCATATGAAAAATGGCATTTTGCTAAAAATTGCAGCAACCATAAATTAGTATGTAATAAATGTATTTTAAATATATTAATTTTGGTTCTTTGTTTTTCTTTTATTGACTTCACCTTGCATCTTTTTATGCTCAATCTGGTTTATTATGCATATTTCGCTACTCAGTAAATATACTGCTCTCAAAGGGAAAAAATCACATTTAGTTGTGGTGCTGTAAAGAAAGAAAATGAACCATTTATTTTGAAATTTACATATACTGTCTGTAAACAATTCACTATTTCTTTGCCATTTTCAGCATTTTTCTGCTTTATTTTTCCTAGTATTAACTTTTGTTTTATTTAGATACAATTCATATACCATACAATCCACCCTTTTAAAGTGTGCAATTCATTGGTTATTAGTATAATCACAAAGCTGTGAACCATCACTACCTAATTTCAGAACATTTTCATCCCCACAAAAACACTTCCATATCCATTAGCAACCTCCCTCTCCCAGCCACTGGCAGCAATTAATCTATTTTCTGTCTGTCTAGATTTGTCCATTCTGGACATTTCATATAAGTGGAATCATAAAGTAGCCAGCCTTTTGTATTTTTCTTCTTTTGTTTAGCATAATATTTTGATAGTTCATCCATGTTGTAGCATGTATTAGTAATTCAATTCTTTTTATCCTTGAATAATATCCCATTGTCTGGATATATTACATTTTCTTTATCCAATCTTCAGTTGATGCACACTGGTGTGTGTTATTTCCACTTTTTAGCTATTATAAATAATGGTGCTATGAACATTCATGTTCAAGGCTTTTTTTGTGAACATAAATTTTAGTTCCCATGTGTATACACCTTATATTGAAATTGCTGGGCCATGTAGTGTCTTCATATTTAACTTTCTGAGGAACTGCCAAATTGTTTTCCAAAGTGTCTGCACCATTTTACATTCCCATTAGTAATGCATAAGTTTTCCAGTTCCCCATATTCTTAATGACACTCATTAATTCTGTATAGTATTAGTTTTTTACAAACTGAATTTTCATCCATTTCGGTTCATTTAAATTTTATTTATATTTTTCTTTCAGTTACTATAATTCAAATACTTTTCTTTTTCTCTTCCTTTATCTTCTCCTCCTCTTCCTCTTTCTCTTCTTTTCCTCTTCCTCCTTCTACTTTACCTAGTTTCTATACTTCACAATAGACTAAGCAATTTCATAAGTACCTTGAACTATGTTGTCTTCTTTAATATTCATAACCAACTATAACAGCTATTATTATCCCCATTCAAATAATAAATCCTGCTAGATTTTTTTAAAAAAAGACCCAGAAAGTGATCAAAAAATTTCCCAAGAACGCACATGTGTTTGGTGATAAAGCCTGAATTTAAACCTATTTAGCTGCTGGAACCCACATTTTAATCTTCCCCTCATATTCTCACATTTTCATTATTTCTCTCTGATTTTATTTCTGTAACAATTTTTTCTGTTGATAAGCAACCCCTGGACATGCCTATATCACCACTTCCCTGACACCTCCTGTAGCACTGTGAGGCACTCTTAGAGCTGAAGTGAGTTACTTCAGAGCCTCAGTGCAGTGGAGGAAGATTTCTTTCAGAAGGAGGAGAATTCCTCCAGCTCTGATGGGGACTACCTAGTAGCCTAAGAAGCAGAATGGAAAAGGGGTTTTAATCCATGTAATAATATAAATTTAGTGTACCTGAAGCAAATGAGCTGTAGGACTGTAAATAGTAGCATATGCCTATTAAGTATGTTTTCACATTGTAGATATCAATTAAAGTATTTTTAAATTACTTCTCTTTCAGAGAAGATAATATTTATTGAAAACTTTCTATATATTAGATAACATGTTAAATGTCTCTCATAAATTATATATTTCATCTTTTTAGGCAAGTTTATTATAATCTAGTACATATGGAAAAACTGAGGTATAAAGAGACTACATGACTTGCCCAAATCTCATAGTTAAAAAGTTACCAAGTCACCAGGTCTCTGTGACTATGAAGCCTATAATTTTAACAGCTAATAAATATTGGTTCTCAAAGTTAGCATATGAGATCCTCACTTCACAATCAATTTTTAAGTGGCATGAGAAAAAAATATTAAGGAACTCAAATGTCTGATTTATTAATGTACTGTAAAGTTTGAATTTCTCCCAACTTATTATATTGTTCAAGAAATACTATATAAGAAATCTAATAAATTTTTTATAACATTTAAGAAAATAGCAAAGATCTGTCCCCACATGACTGATAAGCTTGAAGGTAAGGAAGCCTCTAGTTTTCTTAGGTTCCTATTGCCCAAATTATTTTAAGACCAAACCCTTCAATAATTTAATAACCCATATATACATAAGAATTATACTTCTTTTGTTCTTATAATCTGCTAAACATATCAGAAATGATGGAAAATTGAACCTAAGGATTTTGTGGAACATTTTCCTCTAATAGGCTCTACCTCCTCTAAAGTAACTGCTAATATTGTCTATCGGCTGGGCATGGTGGCTCATGCCTGTAATCCTAGCACTCTAGGGAGGCTGAGGCTGGTGGATGGCTCGAGGTCAGGAGTTCAAGACCAGACTGAGCAAGAGTGAGACCCCCACCTCTACTAAAAATAGAAAGAAATTAGCTGGACAACTAAAAGTGTGTATACACACACACACACACACACACACACACACACACATATATATTTAGCTGGGAATGGTGGCGCATGCCTGTAGTCCCAGCAACTCGGGAGGCTAAGGCAGGAGGATCCTTTGAGCCCAGGAGTTTGCAGTTGCTGTGAGTTGGGCTGATGCCACGGCACTCTAGCCCGGGCAACAGAGCGAGACTCTGTTTCAAAAAAAAAAAATACTCTCTATCATTAAAATATAATCATTTTTAATATTTAAAAATTGAGAGAAATGTTACTTTGGGTTATGCACTCTTTAACAGCACCATGGGGGCTTAAAATAAATTATATTCATGCATATAATTTAACCCAACTATTAATAGATTGCTAGAAGCGATCACATCTGCTTAGTTCAAATTTGAAAAACTATGAGAAAAAAGAGATGATTAGACTTAATGCTGTAATTACCTGAGGTACAATAAGATCAAATCTTTATCTTTTTTACTGTTCAATTAGAATCATCTTGGGGGTTAACCAGCACAGAAAATAGTGAACATCATACGTATCAATGTTTTCAAATGTTATTTTGGGAAGAAAAATACCTATGTTCCACAGGGTCATTTTAGCCATTATTTGTCAGGGAAATATTAATAAAACAGCACAACATAATCTTGATTGTACTTAATGCTGATATTATTTTAATTGTGTCTACTTTAATAGACAAAGGGCACCAATGAGCGGTCAGAAAAATCTATCCTTAAAAAATTAATGGATCTTAGAAAAATATCATCTTACATTTGTCAAAATTCATTGTTTTAATGTATTTATGATCCACAATTAAAAGAAAATTTAAAAAAATGTATGAGCTGCATACAGGTTGTTTTTCAAAATGAATGGCCTGAGAAACTTAGAAAACATAATATATAAGGAGTTTACTTTATAGAGAAGCCATGAAAATGGATTTGGTGCTTTGAAACACTAACTAGTCTTTCATGTTAAAAGAGTGAATTTATTCAACTTCAAATGGTCATTATTTTTTTTAAAAAACCTAACAGTGTTTTCAATTGTGAAATTTTACGATAAGTAAAATCCATCCGCATCCAACTCCTCAAAATGTGAAAACAAATATGTTTGCCAATCAGATGTTTGCCATCTAAGGATGTTAATGCAGTGACATTTTCTAAAAGAAAATAGGACAAATGACATAAAAACATTTCATAAAATAAGGATAGTTCAACCCAAACAATTTAATTGGCAACCTCACTCAGATACAATTGCTTCTGAGCAGTGGAAATATCACATCTTGTGGTCTATTTTCAGAATGGCATTTAGAATCTATCTTTTCTTGTGCCCTATAATCGATAGGAGATTTTTTTATTTTGCAGAATCATATCACATTGGATTGTTCATCTGCAGTTCATCATTGAAAGTGAGGTTCTAAATAAAATCGCTCACTTTGGAATGGTTGAGATTTCTCCCTATTACTATGGTTCTCAAAAATAGCATAAAAACCACACCAAATCTTACCATTGTTTGCACATAAATTTTTGGTTTACTTTTCATTTTAATCTTCATGGACCTGGTAAGAATCTGGTATTTTGATATTTACATTTTCATGTTCATATTTCACCTTTACTTAGAAATTTATCAATCCAATCAACATTGTCCAAAACTAATATAATTAAATATAATTAATCATTTACTATCTCAGTTATAGGAGAAAATAAATTTCTTGAGCATACTTTATATATGCCAAAATAAAAGAAAAGTCTATCCCATGAAAAATATAGATCACATAGAATAAATGTCAAAACCTATTTTACATCTGAGGTAAAGTATGATAATCAGGTTTGATATAGAATTTTATATTAGTAAAATATTATTTAGCCATTTTTGTGAATAATAAATGGAATTATGGAAACTCAAACATATTAATGTTCCCTGATGAATTTTAATTTTGACAATATAAGTCTGAAATAAATGGGATAGATGCTTGAGCCAAAACCCACTTTTTTATACAATATTTTTATAATATCTCTGAGAAAGGATAAAAAATTTATGCTGTGTAAACTGTCAAATTATATAGAGAGCAAATTTATAAATTTTGTGTCATGTATGTAGAATATGGGATGGACTCCCTGTGACAAATGCCACTAATCAAATACAGCACAAATAAAGGTATGTGCTCATTTTCAATACATTTGAAGCAGTTGGCATGTAATTTGAAAGATATCTGAAATCACAAATGAGAATAAATTTCTGTGGATTTCAAATGAAAAATTATTGAAAAGTATTAAATTATTGAAATTATTAAAATATCATATATTTATTTTTATATATTTATTAATTGTGCTAAACAAAATCCTAGTTATCAAAATATTGTAGGCATTGTAAAAGAAGCAATAATTTGAAAATCATAAATATGTATACAGATTTCAGTTTAGAACTGAAAATATCATTTGGGTATATATCAGTTTTCATCAGTAAGGATAGAGTGAAGTCCAATTAGAACAAATGGAAAATAGTCATTCCAATTTATTATATAATGGAAAATGGCAGACTAGGACAGATAACAGAGAACAGGTAAGTCTTATTCTGCTGATTTATGTTTCAATATACTCCTATCTCCTTGCAGTGTCTTAGAAATTTTTCACAATATTGTGTCATAAAATGATTATTTAAGTGTAGTGAAATAGTCACTATTACATTTTCTTCTATCATCCCTAGCATTGGTGCATTGATTCCATTGGCATATGCATTTGTTCTGCTATTTTTATGGTGCCTTATTTTTTATATAGAAAGAAGAAAAAAGGATTAAATGATATTTGAGAAGTAAGAAATATATTTGTGGAAATAAAAACTTAAGTTTAAGTCTGTTATCCATTTCGAATTAATTTTCATGAGACATGAGAGAAAAGGGTCCTGTTTCAATCTTCTATATGTGGCTATCCAATTTTCCCAGCATCATGTATTGAAAAAGGATCCTTTTCCCCAGTGTATATTGTTGTCTGCTATGTCAAACACCAGATGGCAATATGAGGATGGTTTTATATCTGGGTTCTCTGTTCTAGTCCATTGGTCTATGTCTCTGTTTTTATGCCTGTATCATGCTGTTTGGGTTGCTATGACCTTTCAGTATAGCTTGAAGTCCGGTAAAGTAATACTTCTGATTTGTTCCTTTTGCTTAAGGTTGCTTTGGCTATTCAGCCCCTTTTCTGGTTCCATATGAAGTATAAAATTATTTTTTCTAGATCTATGAAAAACAGCATTGGTATTTTGATGAGGATTGCATTGAGTCTGTAAATCACTTTGAGTGGTATGGACATTTTAACGATGTTGATTCTACTGATCCATGCACATGATGTGTTTTTCCATTTGTTTACATTCTCTGTGATTTCCTTGCCTAGTGATTTGTAGTTCTCGTTGTAGAGATTCTTCACCTCCTTGGTTAAATATATTCCTAGGTATTTTATTTTGCTTGTTGCTCTAGTAAAAGATATTGAGTCTTTGATATTGAGTCTTTGATTTGATTCTCAGCTTCACTGTTTTCGGCATATAGGAATGCTACTGAATTATCTACATTAATTATTCTAAACTGAGACTTTGCTGAATTGATTCATCATTTCTAGTAGTCTTTTGGCAGAATCTTTTGGGTTTTCTAGATATAAGATTGTGTCATCAGAAAGAGCAATACCTAAGACATGAAACTATAAGAATTTTAGAAGAAAATGTTGGAAAAATTCTTCTAGATATCAACCTAGGCAAAGAATTTATGAAGAAGACCCCCCAGGGCAATTTGAGCAACAACAAATTAATAAACAGGACTTCATTAAATTAAAAATCTTCTGCATACCCAAGGCAATAATCAACACAGAAAATAGACAACCTACAGAATGGGAGAAAATATTTGCATGCTATATATCCAACAAGGACTAATAAACAGAATCTAAAAAGAACTCATGCAAATTGGCAAGAAAACAATCAAACAACCCCATTAAAAGGTGGGCAAAAAACATAAACAAGAGCTTTATAAAAGAAGATAAACTAATGGTCAATAAATATATGAAAAAATGCTCAACATCTCTAATTATCAAGGAATGAAAATGAAACCCACAATTAGATATCATCTAACTCCAGTGAGAATGACTTTTATCAAAAAGTCTCAAAACAACAGATGCTGGTGTGGATGGGAGAGAAAGAACACTTACACACTGTTGGTGGGACTGCAAATTAGTACAACCTCTATGGAAAACAGTATAAAGATTCCTCAAAGAACTAAAAGTAGACCTACCATTTGGTCCAGCAATCCTGCTGCTGGGTATTTATCAAAAGGAAAAAAAAATCATTTAATCAGAAAGACTCTTGCACTTGAAAGTCTGTAGAAACACAATTTACAATCACAAAGATGTGGAATTAACTCGAGTGCCAATCATGAGTGAATTAATAAACGTGGTATATCTACACCATGGAGTACTACTCAGCCATAAGGAAAAAAATGATGAATTAATACCTTTTTAACAGCCTGGATAGAACTGGAGACCATTCCCCTAAGTGAAGTATGGCAAGAAAGGAAAAACAAACACCACGTGTACGCACTATTAAATTGGAACTAGCTGATCTGCACTCATGAGCACATATGGAAGTACAACTCAACCAATCAAGCAGGTGGGATGAGGGTAGGAAGGGATGGGTGAAATCACACCACCGTGGGTACAATGTAAACTCTCTAGGTGATGGACACACTTATACTTTGACTCAAGCTATACAAAAACAATCCATGTAACAAAAACATTTGTACCCCCATAATAATGTAAAACAAAAACAAAATTGTTGCTAGGTTTGGTTCAGGTACCCAAGAGACAGATTACAAAAATAATCCTTCATGTAAGAGTTTTATTGGGCTAAATGCCTACTAAGGATAAAGGGGAGAGGGAAGAGAGGAGTTAGAGCAAGCATATACCCTAAAATGCAGGTCTGACAACTGAGAAAGGAGAGAAGAAAGGAAGAAAGTTTTAGTAGAAATAGCCTGAGATTGTTATGCATCCCTGAGAAGGTGTTAGCCAGTTTGATAGGGAGCAGTAGTCAGATTGGATTTGGGAGGTGGAAATGCATACTTTTGGACCCATTCATAGCTTCCATCTTTGCCACCACCTTTAATGGGCCCACCATGCCAGTTCTGAGGTGACAATGACAAAGGCTGGCTAATAATGCCTAGTTGGCTGTTCAATGCCTCTTCCATGGCAATGCTTGTGTTACATTTTTAACACAAAAATATTCACTCTTCACACCTATTCTCATGTTTATCAATATGCCTCTACTCTTGATCTCCAATTTTGCAGGTAGATGACTAACTGTTCAGGCCATTGAACACTGTACAGGGACATGATATGCTTTGTCTTTGTGTTTGCATACACATAACAATAAACATCCTTTCCATTCCTCAGTTAACCAGAAACTTTTATTTCTTAGTATGAACAGTTTTACACTTCTTGCATTTTGAAATGAAGAAAGTAATTTACCTTCGTGAGGTATTAATTTTCTCTTAAAGTTAGTAATATAAGTAGAAAATTAATAGAGAAGATAAGTTGTTTACACATTTTCATTTTCTTGAACGGACATATTTCTTGAAGATCTGTATGTAGGTGTTTTTTCCTTCATTTTACCTTAAGATAAAGAAATATTTACATTTTTAAATTTTTAAATGATAAATTTTAACATTAAATGTTTTTTTAATCAAATGAGATTGGTAAAATTTAGTTATCTTATATCATTTTCTGTACTTAGAATTCCCTGTTGAATTTATACATCTATGTAATAACTTATGATGCCATAATGCCTACTTCTAAGAAAAAGAACATTTATTCTTGTTGATAAGATGTGGATAAATGTGGCTTACTTTATTAATCTTTATATTGTATTATACTTGGTTGAAGGGCAAAGGTTAAAGGAATGTTGTCTCTTTCAGTTTTTATTATGGAAACTTGTGTGCCAATATTCTTATTTCTGGCACTACAATTGAAGTGGAATATTTGACAGGAAAATATCAATAGCTCACTTTATATAATAATATATGCCGATAGAGACTGCCCCTATATCTAGTCTATCATTTACAATGTATTCAATAGTGTGATCTTGCAAATTATTATGAAAGAAATCCATAGCATGAAAATTCCTTACATTTCAAGATATCTAAACTAGAATATAAGGTTACCTAAAAATAATCATATTTGGTTTTTCTTTTTAAGATTTGTAAAAATAATGTTAAAAATTAAATAGCAAACAATATCTCAATATAATTGTGTATGTGGAAAAATACAAGCATAGCATTTTGTTGTATCTAGATACATGATTCATTAGACAACAAAACAAAGTATTATATATTCATTTGCCTAAAGTGTTATTCTCCCTATTTCTTCATGTGATTGCAGTTTAAGTGTTATCACATTATAAATGGCATTGAGACAATTTTCTACTCTCCATTTTATAAGTTCATATGAATTAGATAGTACTGATCAAATTTTTAGCTTTGATCCTTTCAGCAACTTGTTTCAAAAGTTGTTACAAGTTACTAAAATTATATTGTATAAATTTCTATTTTTTCAATCTTTATTAAATTTTTATTTTCTTGCACCTGTGTTCTTACTGCTTTAATGTGTTTCATTGTCATTTCTGAAATTGATACTGATTCATATCTCTGAAATTTTGTTAGATATTCCTAAAACATTTTTATAAAGGAAACAGTAGGATTCAAGTTGAAAAATGAAGTATACTACATCTTTGAATTGTGGTCCCTTATTTTAGCACACTAAGATTTATTGAGGTCAGAAGAACGTATCTTCTTTAGTTTAAATAAATATTTCCCTAGTCTTTCAATGACATATCAATGGAAAATAAAAATGTGAAATTCCTTTAGTAATCTATTTTAGTGCCTATCAGCTGACATTGAAAGGAGTGTATTGTAGGTCCAAATTAAATCCCTAATATTATGATATGTAATATACATATTGTAAATGTACATATGACATGTATAATAGTAATAATAGCACCACCTAATATTTATTGAATCCTAGTCAGTGTTCCAAATACTATAGTAAGCAATGTGCATAGCATGCATTATGTCATTAAATCACTCTAATAATTCAATGGAGTTCATGGTATAAATATCTTCCTGGTACACCTGATGATTTTAAAGCTTAGAAGGGTTGTATATCACTAAGCCATAGGGTGTACCCTACCTAGGGAGAGATATTACCTTGGGTAATTTGGCTATTCAGATAGAAGAATGCAGGAGGAATTGACCACAGGAGACTTTCTACTGTGTGTGCTTCCCACATGGGCAGCAAGCCTTCCCTTGAAGAGGAATCTGGGCAATGCATCTTCCTATCTACCAAAGATGGTTTCATACAAGAGGAATTGCTAGTTAAAAGTATAGCAGACACTGCTAGTTGGCTAGCCAATAGCCATAATATTAATTCCAGCTTTCCTTCACAACTCATTTTCTAGCCTTCATTCACAGACCCACAATGAAGTACTAACTAGTATATATAGATGAAGATAGAGATTGTAGAGTTTGACTTCAAGTAAAGCGCTTTAGAAGCAGAAGCATGGCTAGATGTGGATCAGTTGACCTGCACATTGAAGGACATGTACCCTCAAGATGGCTAAGCTGAAAGATAAAGGGGGAGGTAGGACTCTGGTGAAATTCTAGTGTATGCATACCAAACACAAACTGGCTACCTCCAGACTTTTCCTTATTGGAGAAGTCAAATCCCTTATTGGTTTAGGAACTGTTTTGAGAACTCTGTTTTTAGAAGTTAAATTCAATTATGAATGAATGGAAAGGAAAAGTACATTTCACAATTTGCTTATTATTACTAAAATTTCTTCCAAAAGACCACTTTAACGCATAGCCCATTATTGCTGCTAAAATAATTTTCATCTCACACTTTCCCCAATACTTAACCATTCTCAGTATTTTAAATTTAATTTGATAGTAAAATGGTCAAAAAGTTTTCACTTTCTTTTCTCAATGTTGTTTAAATTATATTTGCCTGATTAGCTCTGAGGTTGAACAGATCTTTATGATTTGATTGGCTATATTTCTCTTTTATGCTGTAATATTTTTTCTTGAGCAGTTTATCTTTTTCATTGTATATTTAATAAGTTCTTTTATTTCACTTATTTTTCATTCTATTGTCTGGACATACGGTACATGTAATAAAGTCAATCACAGTCTCTAATTAATGGGACACTTCTTTAATGGTATGAGCAAAAATCTTCCTTTTCTTATTTTCTTTGATTTTACATTTTTATTTTTATTCTATGTCATTTATTTTATTTTATCAGAAAAAAGTTACTGTTATTTTCACAGCTTTTTCAAGTAAATATGATTAATTATAAAATTAATATTAAATATGTCAGTATATAAAGTGAAATTTATTACAAAGAATGGATTTATATATCTGACTCCAAATTCCTATTGTATTTAATCATTTATTATAGAAATCTTGACTTAACAAAATCAAATCTACTACGAAAAAGAATACTTAAAAATTTGTAATGGAGACATACAAGTAGGTAAAATCACAGGCCCTTATTCTGAGTTTTAAGTTTCAGGCATAAAATTATTCTCATTTATAGTTTCATAAATGAGATATGATTCTCTTCATGCCTAAAAATCATGATTACTTTTTAAATGCTACTTTGTTATTATTTTGAATACAGGGATTATAATGTGCCTTGCTTTCTTTAGAGCAAATTTATTATGCATCACTTGGCTTATACTTTCACCATTTTTAATACCAAAGCTTAATAGAAAAATTATCTCTGTGGTCCCTAGGCTTTCCCTAATACCATAAAGATGTTGTCACTCAAATTTGTTATTAGTCACAGTCCACAAATGTGACATTAAAACTTTTAGTTATTTCAGAGTAAAAGTTGAATATATGTGACCAAACACTATCTGTATTTCATTCAGCAAATAAAGAAAAAAGATGGATATTTTCTTTAAAGTTTCTCATTCACCATTACAAGTAGTTTTGAACTACAAATAGTTATTAATGAGAATAAACACTAACAAGTGTTCAGAACTCCACAAGCAAGAACCAAAGTTTAAAGAATACAAGGGCCTAAGGCCTTAAATTGCCCCATGGCTTATAAACAAGTCTAGGTCATACCTCCTGAAGTGATAAAAGGTGTAAAGGAAAAAATAACCAGAGGGAAAGGTTTTTAGAGAGGAAAATTTGGTGTTTTTTTTTTTTTATTTTTCATTCAGGTTCATGTTGTTTTGTCCCATGCACACCCTTGAGGAAATTGTAGATGTTACATTTATTTCCAAAAATATCTAATGCAATCTTAAAATTGTCCTTTTTCTAGTGAAAAATATATATTTTATAAATCAGTTTCAATGAAGTTGAGCATAATCTCATGTAAAATGTGTATTGTATATATTAGGTAAATATGGATACATCTTTTCTTTTAGAGCTCATATCACTTTATTCATTCCATGAATATTTTATTATTTTTACTATAAAATATGATAGTTTAATTTTTCAAATTTTCAAAAATAAGCTAAAAATAGAAAATTATAGAACCTATAATTTCACCAATTAAATAAGAGCAATATAAAACATGGTTTATTTTTTTTCAAATTTGTATGTGTGTTTGTATGTCTGTGCACATGAAATGACTTGTAGAATTATCTTGATACTAGACACCTGACTTTGTCTCAGTGGAAAAGTTTCTTTTGTATTATCTTTGTATCTTTTCACAGATACAAACTAAGAAGATTTCCACTGGACAGAGATTAGAAACTTGTTTTATATCTCCTTGCCTCATTTTCAAAGTGGTCACTCTCTAAACAAAGATCTCTCAAAGAACAAACAAAAATTTTACAAACTTTGCTAAAATTGAGTATTTTACTTTTAAGATGCCATGCCCTTAATTCCATACCACCAAATAAGCTTTAAAATATTATTGAAATGGAAAAATAATTATTTAATGGAAGCCTCTTAACAATTTAAGCCAAAACAATTCATTGTGATGAGTATTTAATTTATTGCTTTTTTTTTTTTTTTTTGCTAGCCTAAACAATTAGGTTAATTCTATTTTAACTAGAGCTAAAGTCCATTTGGAAATGGAGTGCAGTTACATATTTATATAATTCAGACAATTAGCCATTAGGCCATCCACCAGGTAAAAGAAGTATCCTGTGAAAGGCATACTGTGAACTTATGTAACTGGGTTTTATATTAGTAAGAAGAAAAAGATCAGACTATAGGCTGATCCATGAAGACAAATGGATTTTCTTTCTTTACGTCAAGGCTGAGATCCTATTGAAGACAAAAATAAATGATTTGCCAGTGAACTACAAAATCTCAAAGATAGGATACTATAAGCTAGCTGACTCATGATTAAATTATCCTGAATATTTGGTGACTGCTGATTTTCCATGTCAAATTGCACAAACTCTGAATGACTTTCTTCCTTTCAAATTCAAATCTTTCTCTCTATATAAAGGACTCTTCCATAACAGGGTGATGGGATTAAAATTAAAAAGAGAAAATCAATTTATTGTGTTGGTGAATCAGAAGAAACTATTATTTCTATAAATCTCTATAAAAATCCTGCTACATAAGCTTATTAAACCTTCTTAGTTTCAAAGGTATCCAGACAAATCTAAATGTCTATAATTCTTATATCATTTTTGAGAAAAAAATTTAAAATAAATATAAATACTAAGTTGACTTAGTTATTATTTTGGGAACCCCACGTAAATTGGGGTCCTAGCACCAGAGTAGGTGGCAGCCCTGTCCTAATGAGAAATGAAGGGGAGCTGGACATGGATGCTCACAGTGTGCCTTTCACAGAATACTTGTACCTGGTGGATGGCCTAATGGCTAATTGTCTGATCTATGACCAGGATTGCCTCATATGGGAGAAATTTGTTTATATAGCCAGACACCGTTATGGCTCTTGTCTAATCAGTGTCTAATTTATTACTGCCTGACCATCACTCTGGTATGGGAGCCTGACATCCCCCCCATCCCAAATCCTGCACCCACCCCCACCCGCAACCTTCTTTGTGTCATGGGAAAACCTGGTGTGGGGCAGCCTCTAGTGTTTTGGCTGAAAGGCACAAATTCAGTACATCACTGCACAGTAGAGAACAAGTTCAAAGATTCTTTTCTTACAGATCTTAGGCAAGGAGGGCACAATGAGTCAAAAGGACAATCCTTTATCCCAGGCCCACTGGAGGCAGGAATAAAGAGTCCAGCAGACAGAGAACACATGACAGCTAGCAGTATATATAAGGGAATAGGGTGGAGGTCACTCTAAATTCACAGGCAGATGCCTGAATAGTTCATTTAAAGAAAGCAGCAAAAAGCTGGAAGCCCAGCCTGCTTGGTAGGGAAGATGCTTCTAAGTTCTTATCTCTGGGTACCAGCTTGAACCATATGGGTATGAGGTAGAACTAGAAACTGTGTCAGGGATGACTGAGCTTTGGTATGAAAAAGTTAAACTTGTATATACAAAATTGATGGCAAGACAACATAAAATTATAAGAATTTACTACAGTTATATTTACTTTATTACTCACATAAAAATATTGCATGATCCATAAATTCTGTTATGATGTAATAAAAACCATTTTCTACAAAGATTATGGTGTACATATTTACAAATTAAAATTTTAAAAAGGACAATAGAGAATCATGCACTTAGCTAGTAGAAGAAAATGAACAGTTCTACTTTCCTCATTAATGATCAAAAAGAAAAAAATTTAGGTTCTATTGTTTTATTTACTTTTTAAATTTTAGAATATTATGGGGATACAAATGTTTTGGTTACATGGATTGCTTTTTTACTGTTTGGGTCAAAGTTATGAGTGTGCCCATCACCCAGATAGTGTGCATAGTATCTGTTAGGTATGATTTATCCATCCCCTACTCCCCCTTTCTACCACATGATAGCCACTGAGTTTTATTTCCATCGGTGCACATTGGATTGGTGCTGATTGGTTAGTTCCAGTTTACTAGTAAGTACATGTGGTGTTTGTTATTCTATTCTTGCCATACTTCACTTTTAGGAGTTCTATGCAGATTGTTGCAAAAGACACTAATTCATTTTTCATGGTTGAATAGTACTCCATAGTATACATATGCCACATTTTATTAATCTACTCATGAACTGAGCAGATCAACTTGAATCGAGTCCAGATTTTTGCAATTGTGAATTGTACTGCAATAAACATTCGACCCTTCACAAGCGAGGCATAAGCCATTGGAGCTTATAGATCTCCCAGCAAAGGCAACCTTACACTGTGCCATGGAGATTTCAAATTACTTTCCACTCCTGCCTCCTCTACAACCTGCCTGTCCATCTGTGTTACCTCTTCACGCTGTCTTCAGGCACTTCCCTGCTTGCGTGGGATACCACCTAACCCCAGTAAGAATGGCCTATATCAAGAAATCCCAAAACAACAAATGCTGGTGAGGATGCGGAGAGACAGGAACACTCTTACACTGGTGGTGGGACTGCAAATTAGTGCAACCTTTGTGGAAAAGAATTTGGAGATACCTCAAACAGCTAGAAATAGAAATACTATTCGACCCTGCAATAACATTGTTGGGCATCTACCCAAAAGAGCATAAGACATTCTATTATAAAGACATCTGCACCCAAATGTTTATGGCAGCACAATTCACTATTGCAAGGACATGGAAACAACCCAAGTGCCCGTCAATTCATGAGTGGATAATTAAAATGTGGTATATACTCACAATGGAATATTACTCAATCCTAAGAAATGACTGAGCTAGCACCGTTTATGCTATCCTGGATTAAGCTTAAGCCTGTTATCCAAAGCGAGACGACACAAGACATGGAAAATGGACCCCACATCTACTCGCCATCAAATTGGTACTGACTGATTAAAACTATGGCGCTCAAATGGTGGTAGTGTTCACCAGGGATTTCGGGGGGAGAGGGGAGACCCACACCTGAGGGATGTGGCAAGCATTTTAGAGGAGAAGGGCATAACTCTAACCCTTCTTACGGAGAGGCAAAGATATACAATGTAACCAAAATGTAAAAGAAAAAAAAAAAACAAGCAAACAAAAAAGGAAAAAAACAAACTTTTTATAGGGTAGTGGGCAGGCGGAAGCAGGGAGGAGGAAAGGGGTGTATGCTTACATGGCGTGTGTGGTGCACACCACCGGGGGATTGGACACATGGGGGAAGGGGGGCAGGGGCAATGTTTGTAACCCTAGCAATATTTGTACCTCTATAATATGATGACATAAAAGGAAAAAATAAAAAATAAATAAATAAATAAACATTCAACCCCAAGTGTCTTTTTGATGAAATGACTTTTTTTTTCTTTGGGTGAATACCCAGTAGTGGGATTGCTGGATCAAATGGTAGGTCTACTTTTAGTTCCTTGAGGAATCTTCATACAGTTTTCCATAGAGGTTCTACTAATTTGCAGTCCCACCAACAGTGTATAAGTGTTCCTTTCTCTCTGCATCCACGCCAGCAATATATTGTTTTGGAACTCTTTGATAAAAGCCATTCTCACAGGAGTTAGGTGATATCTCATTGTGGTTTTGATTTGCATTTCTCTGATAATTAGTGACATTGATCATTTTTTCATATGTTTATTGGCCATTAGTCTATCTTCTTTTTTAAAGCTTCTGGTCATGTCTTTTGCCCACTTTTTAATAGGGTCATTTGATTTTTTTATTGCTGATTTGCTTGAGTTCTTTGTAGATTCTGGTTATTAGCCCTTTATCGGATGTATACCATGCAAATATTTTCTTCTATTCTGTAGGTTGTCTATTTGCTCTGTTGATTGTTTAGTGACCCATCCTACACTCAGTGTTTTGAATGTTGTTATCAGAAGATCCAACAGGAATATGTTTTAGAAAGACTGGGGAAATAGCTTCTCTGTTTTTCTGGGTGGTTGGCTTCATTATTAGCTTTTCTAACCCCTAACTGCCATTCTAAACTCAGTCTTGCTAGAGTTGGTTTTGATGGCTTCTGGAACTCCCAAAGGCCTGTAGACACATCAGTCATTGTGTTAGTTTAAACTTTACCGTAGCGTTGTGTGCATAGTGTGGTGTCATTTATTCTCAGAAAAGAAATAATGTCACAGTTTAGAAATCTTAGACTTTATGTTGGGTTATATCTTCTTAGTCCACTGCTTCCAGCACTTATGACTATTTATTTATTTTTTCTTTTCATCTGGAAAATAATCTTGAAACTAGATTGTGGCTCTTTTGGATTCTAAGCTTTTTCAATTGATATTCATTTCTCAAGAGGTTACTACTTTCTAATATGTGTATACAGGTTGTATCTTGGAATACTCCCAGATTTTGTAATAGATATTGAGTTATTGCACTAAAATCTCAATAAATAAAACCAGAGTACATTTTCTAAAGTACAATAAAAACAACTGTTATTCCAAAATGACAAATATTAACTTATCTGCATTTTCCCCTTGTTCTGCACTATTAAGAATGTGTCATGTCACAAGAAAATAATTTAATGTTAGAGATTTATCATGAAAAGTAGATTGCTTTACATTTCCAATAACACTGAAAATATGCAGACTATAAATAATTCTGGTAGAGGTGTCCATCCTCTAACCTTTCACCTTCCTGTCTTGCCAGGGAAGTTTAGCAAAAGAGGAGAGGAAAACTAATTGACTTGAGATATGCAATCAGATAATTCATAAAACCACTTTATCCTTTGACAATTATTATGTATAATTGCATTCCTTTAAAAATATTATTGGATTTGTTTCCTTATAAATTTTAGGATAAAACCTTCATAATTGTCTCGATTAGCTTTTATCAAAAAACAGTTAAATTTTTGACAGGCTAAATTTTGACATGTTAAATTAGTAAAAATCAGAGTGATTATTTTGTGGTGGTGTTTGCACCATGCTTTTATTATCTGTGACAGGAAGGGTTTTCCTTGTTGTTGTTCTTTCCGCACATCCTTCTCAGGATATTAGAAGCTAAAATTGGGAATTCTAAGAAACAAATTTGCTATCATCTTACTCATACCACTCAGTAGTACCTATAAGTTTTAAAACACACCTTCATGATATTGGTATATCTATATGTAGGTCATATTAATATTATAAAGGGTAAGAAATGATTATTAGGATTTATCCAATAATTCCTATCTAAATAACAGCAGCTGCACTGTATTGTCTAAATTTTAAAAGTATTTCATAATTGACACAATTTGTTAACTTGTAGTATTATGACTTAGGCAAATTTAACTCTCAATCTTTATTTTCACAATTAGTCATACAGTACATAAAAATAGTCTTAACCATATGAAAACGTGCTCAGTCTGTTCAGGTGGGATAGCCTAACACAGATAGGATTAGAATAGAGATAAATGAGTAGAAAACTTTGGAGATATACTGTTTGGATTGAGTCAGAAAAAAAAATCGTATTCCACGATCTTGAATTAGAATTGAAAAGACAACTGGATCTACCGGCAAATTACAGTGTTTCCCAGAAAAGTAATGCATATGAAATTGACAAGAATAATTATAGTCTGTTTGAGAATGCAGAGAAAAAAAATCCTGCCTAACTGCAAATGGTAAATGCAGGGATGGTAATTACAACTACCATATATTTGACCTATGTCTTTAATATTCTTGGCAAGTTTAAGGAGAAATTTAATTAGAAGAACTTCCAAAGTTATTTTCTATTTAAAAGGAGAAAGATAACACTTTAACTTTTAATTACTGATTGTCAAAAAAGTAGAGTGAGTTAGCAGTTAATTTTGTCAACAATAAATCTGTTCAGAGTCAACTATTTTTTAAAGAATCTTTCATGAATATGCTTTTTTCTAAAGATTTCTGATACACATGGGATATAATTAAAATTTCAAAAATTCCTCCAAGTTTTATTATATTTAATTCACTGAAACAACCTTTAGAGAGGCCATTCACAGATTTAAGCAACACAGTGAAAATGAGTTGGCCTGGATTCATTTCAATTGCCCAAGGACTTCCTCTTAGAATGTATTATAGAACTGAACAGAAGAAAAACAAAGGCTGGGTATCCTTGATGATATAAAATTACTTATGTATATAACATTTCATAGAAACATTAAACAATTCTTTCTTTCCATTTATTGTGTATGTGCCTCTAAAGAGCATCTTAAACTTTACGTATACTAGGGTTACCTGAAGAGTGTATTAAAAATGTAGATCTCTGTGTTCTAAATGCTAGAGGCTTATTTATTTATTTTTTTTGTATTTCAGAATATTACTGGGGTACAAACACTTTCGTTATATATATTGCCTTTGCACCTTCTGAGTCAGAGCTACATGTGCACAATTCACCCTTTAGATGTGAATATAACCATCCCCTTCTCTCCTCTCCCACATCTCCAACACCCAATGAATGTTACTTCCATATGTGCATAAGTGCAACACTTCCATAAGTGTTGATCAATTAGTGCCAATTTAATGGTGAGTACACATGGTGCTTGTTTTTCCATTCTTGCGATACCTCACTTTAAAGAATGGACTCTAGCTCCATCCAGCATAATACAAGAGGTTCACCATTGATTTTTGTGGTTGAATAGCACTCCATGGTATACAAATGCCTCATTTTATTAATCTACTCATGTATTGATGGGCACTGGGTTGTTTCTACATCTTTGCAATTGTGAATTGTGCTGCTATAAACATTCAAGTGCAGGTGTCTTTATTATAGAATGTCTTTTATTCCCTTTGGATAAATACCCAGTAATGGGATTGCTGGATCAAATGGTAGTTTTACTTTTAGTTCTTTGAGGTATCTCCACATTACTTTCCATAGAGGCATACTAATAGAAATTTACTAATAGAAGTTGTACTAATGTGCTAGAGGCATATTTAGTGTGTTTGGAAACCTTTTTAAATAAGCACTTCAGATGCTTCATCTGCCAAAGTGAAATTATTTGCAAAATATTGATCTTAAAAATGTGAATCAATACCAGTATTTATTTCATATTTATTACTTCACCAACTGTCTACCAGAATGACATGAGAAAGTTTGAAAGAGATATCCTAAAAGAAGCTTAGAAGAAGTGGAGGTTGGGGAGGAGAAAATAATTTATTTGACAATGGTGATAAAGGTAGATCCATTATAGTTGGCATGAACAGAGAGAAAAATTTTATGATTAGAGCTACACACTTAGAAATACATTCTGGCTCAAGCTTCTATCATGAGGAAAGAATATTACCTGTATGTTTCTTTCTAAACTACCCAGTACCACTAGGGTTAGAATTGAGACAGAAGATCAAGGTTGATTCTTTCTCTAGTCACGAAGATTGCATATTCAGCCTTCTAAAAAGGATTTAGATGCTGGAAGGAGCATGCCAAATATCAAAATAAATCAGGGAAGTAAGTTAAATTGTTATGTTATTATTCTTTATTGGCTTGAAGTAAAATAATAATGTACTTTTTTGATTGTGCAATTAATTTATATTATTATAACAACATTTAGTATAAAAAAAAAAGAAAAAAAATCCTCCTATATGTCCCACTTACCTAAAGTAAGCAGTATTTATATTGGGTGGTAGCAGATGTTATCAAAATGTTTTTGAAGGAAGAAATATTCCATTCTTTAATTAAATCACTTCCAAGTAGGAATGAAGCTCCAGAATCTCTAAAATTCAGATATTTGGAAAAATTTATCCTAGATTACTGTATAAAAATAAATTTGTTTAGGTTGGGCATAGTAGCTCATGCCTGTAATCCTAGCACTCTGGGAGGCCGAGGCGGGAGGATGACTCAAGGTCAGGCATTTGAAACCAGCCTGAGAAGAGCAAGACCCCTTCTCTACTATAAATAGAAAGAAATCAATTGGCCAACTAATATATATAAAAAAAATTAGCAGGGAATGATGGCTCATGCCTGTAGTCCCAGCTACTTGGGAGGCTGAGGCAGAAGGATTTCTTAAGCCCAAGAGTTTGAGTTTGCTGTGAGCTAGGCTGATGCCATGGCACTCACTCTAGCCTGGGCAACAAAGCGAGACTCTGTCTCAGAAAAAAAATAAATACACAAATAAATAAATTTGTTTTAAAAAAAGAAGAAAGCTAGGAGGACTGAGTTCTGCCCCTTAGTAATAATGATCCCAAGACAAATGAAAGGAAAAATTAACTGTTGGATAAGAGCCAAAGCAAATATTTTGGAAAAATCTAAAAGCTTGTTTGATGGAGATCTTCCAAGTGAAATTCTCTGTGTTATATCTTTAGTCACTTCCCAATGGTTTCATAAATCTTCATGAATATTCAGTCTTCAACATTACAATTGACAAAATATGCTGTGTGTAATGAATAGCATAAACACCAATACACTATATTTTAATTTATGTATATAATGTGTAATGATCAAACAGGATAATTAGCATATCCATCACCTCGAACATTATCTTTCTTTGTGTTCAAAATCTTTTCTTCTAGCTAAAATTCCAAAAATTATTAATAAATCATTGTTAACTACAGTCACATTACAGTGCTATCGAACACTAAAACTTATTCCACTATATTTTTGTATCATTTAAACTGTAATTTTGTATCATTTAAACAACCTTTCTCTATCTTCTCTTCCCCCAACACTTCCCAGCCTGTAGTGTCCACAATTCTACTCTCTACTTCTATGTACTTAACTTTTTTAGTTTCTGCATATGAAGGAGAACATGCAGTATTTATGTTTCACTGCCCAGCTTATTTCACTTAACATAACGTCCTCTAGGTTCATCCATGTTGCTGTGAATGATAGAATTACATTTTTTATGGCTAAATGGTATCTCATTGTATATATATACCACATTTTCTTTATCCATTCATATGTTGATGGATACTTGGGTTAATTTCACATCTTGGCTATTGTGAATAGTGCTGTTAACATAGAGGTGCACATATCTCTTCACTGTACTGATTTCATTTTCTTTGGATACATACTCAGTAATGAGATTACTGGATCGTATGATATTTCTTTTTTACTTTTTTGAGGACTAGACTATCCATACTGCTTTCTATAAGCACTATCTTAGTTTTTATTCCCACCAACAGTCTTTAAGAGTTCCTTTTTCTCTGCATCTTTAGTATCTGTTATTTTTTGTCTTTTTAGTAATAGTCATTCTAACTGGTATGAGATGACATCTAATTGTGGTTTTTATTTTCAATTTCCTGATGGCTAGTGATGTTCAGCATTTTTTAAATATATATATTTGGTAATTTTTATGTCTTCTTTTGAGAAATATCTATTAGATAAACATGTGGCTAATATATATCCTTCTGGTGTATCACATGGGGCATCTTTTGATAATTTGATAATTTTTATTGTATTATTTGGTATTATTTATTAATATTATTGTATTTATAATGCTGAATTATTTTAATTTATACCATGTATGCACTACCAGATAATTTGAATCAAAGTATAAACATTAATATTAAAATTTATTAAATTCATTTATTAAATATATTTTATTTCTATTTTTTCATTTTTTATTTCAAAATATTATGAGGGTATTTCTAATGTGCCTTTGAAGTATATTTATGTAATGTTTTCTTAAAGCCAAGAAGTTATTTCTTACATATTAACAACAAGTAATGAATATTTTTATGAGTTACCTCAAGTGTGAAATACATTATTGCATCTTTAGATTTTAAAAGTGGAAATGAAGAAAAACCAGATTGTATGATAGGGCAAACCAGCTCTTGCACTAGCTAAATAGTACACTGCTTGAGAAAATAACTATCAAAATTGCCATTTTTGAATAAGCATGCAAATTCAAACCTTATTAAGCAAATAATAAATAAGAAACATTTGGTTCAGTATTTTTGAATATTGTGAGTCATGACCTTTATTTTGCAGTTAAAGTCCTGTAGACAGTTCCACTAGGAAATGTGTTGCAAAAAATCCATTCTTGACATGGATCTGAGAATATTAAAATAAACAACATATTAGAACTTCTTAGGTTTCTTTTTTTCAACTTAGAAAGATAAATCATTCTCTCAATCTTTATTTCACATATAATATGAAACATCATATTGGGCCTTCTTAAGCATCCTATCAAAGTACCTAGTTTGGTTGTCACAACTTTGTTTCATTTTTTGTCTAATATAAATGTTGTGTAGCTGAATTAATTTAATAACGGATTTTGGAAAACAATTAAACACAATAACAAAACAATACCTCTAAAACAACATTAAAAACAAACACAAAATTCCAATTTTTGTGTTTTTTTTAAACTAAAGTAAAAAGCAAGATAAGGTGTTGTAATGAATGAGGACTTTTAGTCAGACTGATTTTTATTATCAATTTGTATCCTAGATTTAATTAGCTTCATAGACTTCTAAGTTGCCTATTTCTCTTCCTTGAATTTTTTCTATTACTATAATTTAATATATTAAATTATATCAAAGGATATATGATGATTCAAAGGAATCATCTATGATTCTTTTGTTTTCCTTCCTTGTCCCCCATTGTTCTCTTGATATTTTCATACTTTAGCACTGTTGATTTCACCATATTCATCATTCTAATAACTCTTTTTCCTTTGGGTTTCTGGCCAAATTTATCAAGAGATAATTTTTGCTGTTAATGGAACTGTGATTTAAACAGGTTTAGATGTGTCTTGAGGTGATTCTGATTCCAAAACTGAAAGAAAAGGAGAAAGGCAGCATCATTGGCTGTATCCATTGGATAAATTATCTATAAAATGAACAGGTTGTATTTTTCTGTTAAAATTTTTTATACAATACAACTGTGTTTTCATGTTCACATCAAAGGAGTTTTAATCTTTTTATGTCTTACCAAAGGCTCTTTTCCTTAATTTTAATTTGGATTAGTCCCCTACACTCTGGTAAAAGTATGTGTTTGTGTGTGTGTATGTGTGTGTGTGTGTGTGTGTGTGTGTGTGTGTGTGTGAGTGTGTGTTTGTGGTAATGGTAAAGGAAAGAGAGAGTTAAATCTACATTCTGCGAAGAATATAAAGAAACATAGGAAGTCCTTTCCTGTCACAGAATATAAAAGCACAGTGCAAACTGTAAACCCTGCCACAAAGAAATAATCATTCTGCCTTTTACTAATTTAACATCTAAAAAAGCATTCATTGTTCACACATCTCATTATCTGAATTTGAAACAACTATATAAATTAATAAGAAATTATTTGGCTTTGTCAAGAAAATATGATTCAAGGATTCACTAATTAAAATCAAAAGACTAAAATGCAATTCCATGTTTTACTCAGTTTATTAATGCTCCAAACCTCTGTAAATGTGCTAAATAATATTGCTTTTTAACAGATGTTATTTTTTGTCACAAGGTGAAGAGCTGCAAATGCCATCATTTCAGGCTGACAAGAGAATTATGGTATTATTGATATACTTTTAAGTCAGTTCAATAAAATGGAACAGTGGATATTTCTATTTTTGGTCAACTCTATGTATGGGTTTTAAGCTATGTAGGGAAAGGCTAGGAAGAGACCACTAGCAGATACAGTGTCTACTGAGGGCAATTTTCCAGGTTTGTAGATAGTCATCTTCTCTGGTTCTCACTTGAAGGAGAACAGACAGTGCAAGGTGGCTCTTATTTCTCTTCTTGTAAGAGAAGTAATTCTATTCAGAAGGGCTCTACCCTCATGAACTAATTATCTACCAAAGGCTTACCTTTGGTTAGGGTTTAGGGGTTAGGATTAGGGGTTAGGATTTTAACATATGAATTTTAAGGGGGATACAAACATTTAGTACATAACAGGGTGTGGCTTTTTCACTGACTAGGTACAATTTGTGGCATGTTAGTTAAACTCTCTGTATCTCAACTTTCTCAATGATAAAATGGGGGAAATAATACTTATCCTACAAAGTAAGTGTAAAGGGTAAACATAATGTATATAAACTGTTCAACACATTACCAGTCAATAAATGAGTAAAGGTTCAACATCCATGTTATTCTTTATCCTAATTTATTTTGTTAGGCTTTTTTCTTCTGTTATTCCCATCTCATCCTGATAACAGTAACAACAAAAGAAGGCTGTCTTACCACAATTCTTCCAATCTCACACACACACACACACACACACACACACACATACACACACATGTTCTCTTCTTTTGGCATTTTTAATCATTCAGAGCACCGTTTCCACCCATCAAAGATTTCTGGGTTGCTGCAATCAATTAATTGTAGTTGGCTAAAAAGTAAAAATCTAATTTCTTTTTATAACATAGAATGCAACACTTTCTCTTATGACCTTCCTGGTTGTGACAGCAGCTCACTGTTGCTCTAAACCTACTTTTGCTTTCTTCCATTGCATAGAGCATCTTATGTGTGTATGTGGCTGCCTAGCCAGGAATTTCTTTTCTAAGCCTCTCATAGCTAGAAGTGGCTATATGGCTAAACACTCACAGACTGTGAGTGGAAAGGAATTATGCAAATTCCATTTCTCTTGAATAATAGAAAATTGCTTATACTTTACTTTCTTTTTTCCTATTTTGTCTGGAATGTGACAGTGACCAACTTCAATTATGCAGATAAAGGCAATGCCCTATATCTTAGGAGATGATGGAGAAGGAAGAATCTCAGTTCCTGATAAAGCTACTGGTCCATAGCTTCCCTGAAGGTATGAACTACTAATCTCCAAACTATTGCAAAAATAGAGAAAAGAGATGTTGCTTAGTTTAAGGAATCACCATTATAACACGTATAATTTACATTACCTAATACTGAATGGACAGCAGAAATGGAGTATATCTTCCCCAGTGAGGCACTGATGTGTCTTGAAAAAGAATACATTGTCACTACTACTGTCTGTTGTGTAGCTACATGTACAGGGGTCCTCAAACTTTTTACACAGTGGGCCAGTTCACTGTCCCTCAGACCACTGGAAGGCCAGACTATAGTTTAAAAAAAAGCTGTGAACAAATTCCTATACACACTGCACATATTTTACTTTGAAGTAAAAAAACAAACAGGCTAAAACACCCTCATGTGGCCCGTGGGCTGTAGTTTGAGGACGCCTGATATAAAATGACAACAAACTAGTGGAATAGCATGATGTGATGCAGGTTGATGAGATAATCAAGTTTCCTGAGGATTAGACTTTAGCAGAGAGCTGAAGAGAGGATGTAATCCCTGGGTTCTCCTTGGGTTACTGTTGACCAATTTTGTGGGTATTTTCCCCTGTTTACTTCTAGTAGTTTTACATTATCAGCTTTACACTATCTTACATTTAAGTTTCTAATCCATTTCTAGTTGGTTTTTGTATATGGTGTGAGATGAGTTCAATTTAATTTTTTTGCCTGTGGATATCAAGTTTTCCTAACAGCATTTATTAAGGAGACCATTATTTCTCCATTGTGTGCTCTTGGCACCTTTATCAAAAATCAATTGGCTCTAAATACTTGAGTTTATTTCTGGGTTTCCCATCTTATTCCATGGGTCAATATGTCTGTTTTTACACCAGCATAATGCTGTTTTTATTACAATAGCTTTATAATATATTTTTAAATCAGGGAGTATGATGCCTTAAGCGTTACTCTTTTTACTCAAGATGTCTTTGGCTATTCTGGGTCTTTTTTTGGTTTCATATGAATGTTAGGATTTTTTTTCTGTTTTTGTGAAAAATGATATTGGAATTTTGATAGGAACGTCATTGATCTTATATATAAAAATCCCCAAAGACTCCACCAGAAAACTGTTAGAACTGATGTGAAGGATCTATACAAGGAAAACTGTAAAATACTGATGAAAGAAATTGAAGAGTACACTAATGCTCATGGATTGGAGGAAATGTCAATATTGCCCAAAGCTATTTACAGATGCAATGCAATCTCTAGCAAAACACCAATGACACTCTTCAAAGATATAGTCAAAACAATCATAAAATTTATATGGAATTTCAAAAGACCCTAGATAGCCAAAGCAATTCTGAGAAAAAAAAGAACAACACTGGAGACATCACACTACCTGACTTCAAAATATACTACAAACGTATAGTAAGTAAACCATCATGGTACTGTCATAAAAACAGACACATAGACAAATGGAACAGAATAGAGGACCAGATATGAACCCATGCATTTATAACCAACTCATTTTAAATAAAGGTGCTAAGAACACAATAATGAGAGGGCAATTTCTTCAATAAATGGTGCTGGAAAAATTGGATAATCACATAAAGAAGAATAAGACTAGACCCCTATTTCTCACCAAATCAAATATCAAAACAAAATAGATTAATGACTTAAATCTAATACCTGAAACTATGAAATTGCTATAAAAAAACACTGGAGGAAGGCTTCAGGATGTTGATCTGGACAAAGACTTTTTTGGTAAGATATCAAAAGCACAAGAAACCAAAGAAAAAAATAGACAAATGGCATTACATTATACTGACAGGCTTTTGTACAGCAACAATCAACAAAATGAGAAGACAATCTACAAAATGGGAGAAAATAATTGCAAACTATCTATCTGACAAGAGATTCATAACCAAAGTATATAAGGACCTCAAACAACTCAATAGCAAAAATCAAACATTCCGATTAAAAAATGCACAAACTATCTGAACATTCATTTCTCAAAAGAAGACAAATGAACAAGTATATTAAACATTTCTCAATATCTACTAATCATCAAAGAAATGCAAATGAAAACTATAATAAGATATCACCTCACCCCATTAAAATGGCTTTTGTCAAAAAGACAGGTAATAACAAATGCTGGCAAGGAAGTGGAGAAAGGGGGACTCTCATACACTATTGAAGAGAAGGTAAATTGGGACAGTCACTATTGAAAACTGTATGAAGTTTTTTCAAAAAACTAAAAATAAAACTACTATACAATTTAGCAATTCCACTACTGGGTAATTTCCAAAAGGAAGAACATCAATATATCAAAGAGATATCTGCACTCATATGTTTATGGAAGCACTGTTCATGGTAGCCAAAGTATGGCATCAATCCAAGTGTCCATCAACAGATGAATGAAGGAAATGTGGTATATATACAAAATAGACTATTATTCATCCGTGAAAAAGAATGAAATTCTGCCATTTGCCCCAACATGAATAGAACTGAAGGGCATTATGTTAAGTGCAATAAGCCAAGCTCACAAAGACAAATATGGCATATTCTTGTTCATAGGTGGGGACTACAAAAATGGATCTTGTGTAAATAGAAAGTAGATCTGTACTTGCAGTAGGCCTGGAGGAGAGGGGAGAAGTGAGGGATGAAGGGAGGTTGGTTGATGAGTACAAATATACACTTAGAAGAATAAAACCTGTGGTTCAATGGATCAGTGGGGTGACTTTGTTAACATTAATGGAGTATACATTTCAGAATAGCTAGAGTAGAGTAATTCAAACGTTCCTAGTGTAAGGAAGGGTGTACCATATTTATAGTAGAATAGGGGAGTAGGGCATGAGTAGACTGGTTCCACACCTGGTTTAGTACTCTGCTATCATAATATTGAAATTCTTAGCTACTTTGAATAATGGATTCCATATTATAGGGTTCTATATTTTTATCTTGCACTGGGCCCCACAAATTATGTATTGTGTCCTACCTTTAGAACATGTTTGTTAATTGTCTTGTTTTGACTTTTTAAATAAAGATGCTGTATACAAAATTGTAGAGAATCTTTCCTGTGCAGTCAGCGGGGTGTTGAAATCTCCGGCTATTATGAAGCTGCTGTTTATCCATTTGCTTAGATCAAGTAGGGTTTGCTTTATGAATCTGGGTGCACCTAAGTTGTGTGCATATACATTTAAAATTGTTATGTATTCTTGAACTGTACCCTTCACCATTACATAATGACTCTCTTTGTCTTTCATTACTTTTGTTGGTTTAAAAACTAAGTTATCTGAAATCAAAACTGCCACGCCAGCCTTCTTTTGGCTTCCATTTGCTTGAAATACTGATCTCCACCCCTTTATCTTTGCAGATTAGGTGAGTTTCCTGAAGACAGCAGATACTTGGCCTTTTTTTTTTTTTTTATCCATTCAGATAGCCTATGTCTCTTGAGTGGGGAGTTTAAGCCATTCACATTTATTGAGAGAACTGATAGGTGGGGCAAATTTCTGTTCATCCTGTTAGGTTGGACTTTCTTGCTTTGTTTTCTCTCTTGAGCCATTGTGGCATCTGGCCTTTAATCTTTAGCTTTTGAGTGGTTTTCCATTCATGAGTGTTTGTTATGCTGATCCGTGTGTAACAGTGTTTTGAGTACTTCTTGGAGGGCTGGTCTTGTCTTGGTGAATTCCCTCAGTCTTTGCTTATCTGAAAATGCCATTATTTCTTCTTCATATATAAAACTTAGTTTTTCAGGGTACGAGATTCTAGATAACACCTACATCTTCCAGTGTAGATTCATCAGTTTCTACACTAGTCAGAAAGAACAGGGATTTATCTCATTAATCTCAATAGGAATGAAAAGTCAAAGAGAGCTAGGATGAATGCTTTTCTCATGAGCATATCAGCATACATTGTTCAAAGGAATATTAATATTTTCAGATTCTCTTTTTTATAACTCTTTTGTCTTGTATTTCACTATTCTAAAGTTAAAATATAGAAATTATCTTTCACTTTATGAAGTTTTTCAGTTTAGTGGTTACATAAGAGTGTCTATAATAATTAGCCAGCATATCCTCTTTCTGTGTCTAGAAATGATAAGCAGTTTTGTTCTTGCTGTCTTAGCTTTCTCTTTAAGCTTTCTTTTTAGTCCATTTCCCTCCTCCCTTTTGGAATTAGGCATCTTTGCCTCAAATAAACAGCAACTCATCCATCTTTTCTTCATTTTATCTAGTCCACATTAATCCCTAAAACTAATTCTTACCACAACCACCTGATGACAGCTCATCAATACCATCTGCCTTATTTCTATTCGACTAAAGTTAAGAGATATGCTATTTAATAGTATACATAAATTCTCAGACACATTTGAAAATCCTCACCCATATCACCATAGTCAGTGAAATAAATGAATGGGAGGGAAGTGTTTCAGAGAAGTCATTAATTTGCCATTACAATCATGTCAAAAATATAAACCATTTTTATATCATTCAGGTATCCAACATTTTTGTTTTGTTTTATTTTATAGGATTAAGAGCTAAGTGCTTTGGGATTATATGGGTATATATTGCCTGGTATTTCATAACTGAGAGCTATAAGAGCCTTTATAGTGTTAAATCTCTGAGAGAAACTGTTGCTTCTATGAATCTATGTGTTTAATAAACACGAAATTATGGATAACTGTGCTAACAAACAGTAGTGGATTTTTTCATCCATGCAGCCATAAGTTGAAATGTCATCTACTAAAAGAAAAGCCCTCAGAAGCATTTGTTGACTGAAACATGATTTTTTTTTAAATAAGTATCTCTTGCAGTTAATCACCCATAATTGTTTTACTGTAAGTTATGGTAGAGTTAGCATTTAGAATTCTGAAATCTGATGGAAGATATGTTCACTTAGCAAGGGAAAACACATTATCATCTATGACAAACTAGGCAGATGCTGTCTTGGCTAATAGCTGGGCATCTTTTGTCAAGAGTTCTGACTAATTTAATGGTTGGTAAGTGGTATAATTCCTAGAAGGCATACTTTTCTTTTAAACAGGCCCCTCCTATCACAAAGCCTATGAAAATCACTAGCACTTGAAAGCCACTAAAATAACAAATATGAAAAACAACCAGCCTGAAGGGGAAGTGAAGATACTTTTTTCCCCTTTGTTACTTTTGTAAATAATATCTTCCACTCAATAAATTGGAGAGTTTATGGAATGAACATATGCATAGAAATTGATATTCTACATTTGTGACAGGGATGTTTGTCAAATATTCTGCTTTTAGCTTTTTAAAATAAAAGCTAAAACAAAAGCTTTAAAGTCTTTACTTTTTAAAGATTTTTCACCAACATCTTTATATAGGAGAAGCAGATATTCATTTTACTAACTTAGTCATTTTGTTTGAGGGAGACAACAGTAATTTTAGTGACAGAAGAAAAAAATCCTTACAAGGTGACTCTCAGAAACAAATAAGAAAATATAAATTTCTTTTAAAAATTATATATATATAGATGTTCTAAAATGCATTTATAACAATGATCTTTACATTTAAGATTTTCCCTCACACTTGAATTTTATATTTACACACATACACACTCATACATATAATTTAAAATAAACATAATTTTATGATTCCACTAATGACAAATTGTTTTTGTTTATGAGCAAATAGAGAAAAATTATGAACTTTCTTAGTAAATTATGAACCACCCCAAATTTAGAAATTAATAAAAAACAAAAATGTCAAAGCAGTAAAGTTCTAATTAACAGTCTTATTTTAGCAGGATAGGTGATTTTATATGTTCGAAGTCAATGTAAACCATTGACTTAGGGGTTAGAATTGAGCAATGTTGTGCCAGGTCCCATAGTGTATTTAATTTATTTTTCTGTTTTGGTCTCAATTATTCTATTGCAGAGTATGTCTCCTTATGTAACCACATTATAAAATATAGCATTAAAATATTAAGGCTTAATACTTAACTGAATCCCTCCTAAGAAGCAATTATTGCTACTTTTTAGGATATGCCATTTAATAACTTTAAAATCATCCACTTCACTTAAATATAATATTCAATGGCATCAATTAAATCAGTTTTATATTTTAATTCATGAAAAATTTATACATCAATTAAATCTTATTTAAATGAGTACCTACTTCAATTATTTTTATAAGACAACATTATCCATTAAATATTTCCTACAGTTTCATAGTAGGTATTTGCAAGCTGTGCTCTTTGGCTAATAGAATAGATATCTGAAATTTACTTTGAAATATGTAAAAAAAACAAAATGAGTGATAGATGGGTAGATGGATATACATATATATATTTTAAAATAAATACAGTAATATATTAATGATAAAAATATATTAATGATAAAACTAATCATGTTCTATACCATAAATACATTCAATTTTTATTTGTCATTAAAATAAATAAAATGCAAAACTGAGTAGTGGGTATATGGTTGCTTATACAAAAAACTTCTTTCACCTTCATTGCATGTCTGAAAATTACTGTACCATTACTTTAAATAAAAAACTATACACACACATGCACAAACGAATTTTTCCTTTTCTTCTACTTGTCTGTACCTTAGGAATACAGTTGTCTCACTGTATCTGTGGGGGACTGGTTCCCAGACCCTGCGGATACCAAAATTCATGGATGCTCAAATTCCTGATGTAAAATGGCATAGTATTTACATATAACCCATGCACATCTTCCCTTAAAATCATCTCTAAATTATTTATAATACCTGGTACAATGTATATGCTGTTTAAATGGTTGTTATACTGTATTGTTTTTAAACATGAATTATTTTTCCTGTTGTATTGTTATTTTTCATTGTTTTTTTTTTCCTGAATATTTTTTGATCTGTGATTGGTTGAATCTGCCAATGTGGAGCCCTTGGCTAGGGAGGGCCCACTGTATCTTCCACATTAAATGAAGTATTGCTGGAAATATTGTTACAATTAGTGGTCATATGGGTCTTCTTTTGAATCTAAAATAAAAGAAAAAAATGTGTAAAAATGTGATTTTAGAGAATACATCAAGTCCCTGTTTCTCTAGAGGTATTGATTTATAATTGCATTCCTGATCTGTACTTACCTAATGTGGAACTCATTTAAAAACATGTAGTGATAGCAAACTAACATATAACTCTGAATAATTGGCTTTTTATTTTTTATAATTTTTTTTTATTTCAGCATATGATGGGGGTACAGATTTTAAGGTTTCAATAAATGCCCTTTCCCCCTCCCCCCACAAGTCTGAGTCTCCAACATGACCATCCCCCAGACAGTGCACATCTCACTCATTATGTATGGCTTTTTGACTTATTACTGCAATGTCTTAGCATGGCCAGAAGATTTAGCATACTTTTGATATTTAAGATGAGAAAAGATTTTGTAATCACTTTTATTTTTATTTTTTTTTCATATGCATAGCTATATACAGCTAAAGGAGGGATTTTATAAGTCTCTTTCTCCATTTCACAAGGACATTTAGCCTTCGCTCCTTGCACTGGAACTATATACCAAACAAAAAACACTAGGACACGGCCACATCACCCCTTCATACCACCATGTCAATATTTTCCCTAAAACAGGGCTAGCAATGAAATTCCTATACTTGGGTAATTTTGCATCAATATCCATTATTTCTCTCTGGACTACAGTGTAAAACTATCTATGTCTATTTCATCATCTACTCTTTCTTCTTCTCTTGCCCTACATTTCGTGTGGAAATTATACATTACTATAAATTAGATATTTTCCACTACATTATACATAGAAAATACCACTGGAGGATACCTGCTCAAATCAGAGTCTTTTGTTCCTTAAAACAGCAGAAAACTCTGTTGTGAAGTCTTGGGAACATAGGCTTTGGCTCGCTGCAGAACTTGGCACAGGAAGCATTAGAAAGGGTAGACGATGTAATCTCTAAGATTGGCATATTTCTGAACTTAGGTAGGGAGGTCAGTTGAACTTGAGTATGAAGTCTTTAGAGTTATTTTTCCTAATGAATTACCTTGGTTTTATTTAGTGACCTATTGCTCTAACAGTCTTAAGAAAGGTGCTATTGGCCTTGTTGGACTTATGTGTCTGTAGATTCTTCCTGTATTTCTTGGCAGGGCTCAGTTTCCTCAAGAACTTAGCCAATATCTCTCAAGATATGCCTCTGCAATTTTGGCATCCTTATATGTGATTTCCTGTTAGTGGGCTTAACTACAGAGAGGGGTGTGCAAATTTCAGAAGGCATTATTCTCTTATCATTGCCTTTAAAAACACTCTTTCGATCTCTCCTCTTTGTTCCTGGAAAATAATTCAAGAAGATACTTAATATTTGCATCAGGTATGAGTGAGTATTAGAAGAATTTTATTTTTGGGTATAGTATTTAAAAAATCCAACTCAATCTATATAATATTTTAATTTCTTTTCCAGTTCAAAGCTAATCCCACTCCTCCTCCAAGCTCACTTCTGACCCATAAATACACGGACTAGTCATGAAGGAGCTGGAATCTATTTACTCTCCTGTCTTCCTCCCTCTGTTATTTCTGGTCTTTTCTAGGTTTTTTTTAGGGCATAAGACAGGGAAATTTCAGGGTAATTATCTCTTAACTGAAGCTGGTGTATTGGGGTACTTGTGTTATGACATATTTGTGACAAATAAATGCAGGGTGTCTCTTAAGTGCATTGCCTTTGTAGGTTCTTTGGAAATGGCTCTGCAGGAGGTATTCACTCTGCAACTCTGACATGCAGCATGCTCACTTGGGCTGGCATTTATGCCACCCTCTCAATTCCTGCCCTTCTAAGGGTACACCACACAACGTTGATCTTGCTTTTATTTTTATTAATTACTTAGTTCTCACAGGAAGTCCTCTTTGGTATGGTCTCTCAAAAAGACTCAGCCTTAGCTGTTAACTTAGGTGCTGTCATTAGTGTCCAGTGGAAAACTTACACATGTGGCCCAAACAACCTTTTGAAATGGTGGCGACTTGCTGGCCTCTCTACCTCCCCTCTCATTGTGGGCTATTTCAGCCATCTTTGACCCTTAACACTTCTGCAAGCAATAGCAATAATCAGTCATCAATCTCTATGCTTACCAAATTCTAGGACACATGGGTCAAATAATCCCAATATGTTCTTGTTCTATTCATGGTAGTATCAGAAACCCATATTTCTGCAGGTCACATCTCTCCTCTTTTTTGCAGGCAAGCCTAAATTATATACTAGTTCTCATGGAAATCTCCCATGTGAATTGGGATACAGGAAACACCCTTCTCAGCCTACCCTATGGCTGTCTATGCTTAAAATTTAACTTTTAAAAAATCTCTTTCAATGAATCACTTACCACTCTTCTAAAGACTAGAGGAGCTGGCAAGGATCAATATTTAAATGAGCAATTTAGTTTACTTTTTGGCAAGTTCTCTGGATTAGGTCTGGGACCATGTCTTATAATGTCCAGACAAATATTACCTATTACTCTCATCTTTTGATCTCAGACAGGACTCTGAAACTCATTTACCTTCACTTTCCCTGTGGTGTACATAGTCAGGCATTTAAATATGTGTGTTTGAAACCACAACCATTTGGTTTTATAATTTCTACTTCCTTAGCAGTTCTAAAGTCCTATAGTAGTCTTTAAAAAATTTTTTCATATGAACATTTTCTCATAAATCTCTAGGCTCATAATCACACTTCATTTTGTAAACCATCCTTCAGCATGTCTCCCTTCTACCATAAGATTCTTTCCTCAGGAGGAAGACTCCCCCTTTTCACAAAAACACAATGCAGCCGGAATGCATTATTTATGAACTAGGATTAGATTGCCTGGGCTTCCAGCCATAATACACACATTTCAATCTTTGAAATATTAAGATTCTTTAAAATGTTAATTTTATCCTTTAAATAGGCACATAAACTGGTTTTGAATATTCTTCCTTAGACTTTTCCAAACCTGTGAAGGAGAAATGCATCACTCAGGAAAGGACTCTCTAGTGACATTCTGTCCCAGTGCATCAGCGGGACAATGGGGCTTTAATAATATATTGCCAAGTGTCACATATCACTGAGCACTGGGGAAAGGAGAGAAGTCACTTTAATCAATTATTAGTGCTATGTATCATCACAGTGTCACTAGCTGGCACTCAAGAACACAAACCTATGTAGGAGAGGTTATATGACTGCTATTTTCATCAGTAGTATCTTTGAATCCAAGGTGAAAAAAGTAAGATTGTCAAGGGACTCCTCGAAAAGTAAGTGTGGTGACTTCAACAATATGCAAAGATTGCCAATGTTATCAAGCAACAGATACAAATGTTAACTTAAATTTCTCTTTGAAAGCTTAAACTATTCACAAATTCTACTTACAAAACTGTACCTAATTTTACTTTCTTAAGAGTACATATGATTGTGAATTGTGGGATAATGACTATTTTAAAAATTATTTTGAAGAACCTACACGCACATACACACACACACAAAGTAGAAGCACAAAAAAGAGAACTTTTCTTCTGTCTTTATGTATCATATATATGTTTATTTATATATCTTTATGTATTCAAAAATAATTATGAAATATAGTCCCATTAAAGTAATAAACTTTGTGATCCTTTCCTTCAACTTTTTAAATTTTAATTTAATTCTAGTAAAAAAAATATTGGGCCCCATAGATTCTTGCAATGCACATGCACATCTCTATTCTAGTCACTGTAAATTTTCACATTCAAAAATAAATGCTATCTTGAACATTTGCTTTTAAAAAACAGTTGTTTTAAAAAATTATTGGTTACAATTAGAAGAAGGGAAATTTGTTTAAGTTTGGGCTAGAGAGGCAGAGAAAGAGTGGCAGATCTGTCTTCCAGTATCTCTGCTCACAGAGGAATGTTTTGCTATTAACACAGGTCAGGTCCAAGCAATCACAGAACTCCTTTAACAGGTCCTTATGCATGACCTTCCCTGTTGTCTCAGAGTTCTACAGTAGACCCAGAAATGAGGATAATAGAGGATATTTGCCTGTACATTCTAAAGAATGGTGCCAATCAGGTTTTGGGGATAGATGTTTCAAAACTTTAATGTAAAACTTCTTTAGTGTATCATTTCTACATGCTTGGTGGTTCTGCCTTCTTGTGGGGTCTTCTCTCAATCTCTCTCTCTCTCTTCTCTCTCTCTCTCTCTCTCTCTCATTCTTTCTCTCTCTCTCCTCATTCTTTTCTTAACCTCTTAGTAACTAAATACACCTGTCTCCAGGTACCAAATCATACTCCATTTTGCAAATCATTGCTCAGTGTGTCTGCCTTTTCTCACGAGGTTCTCAGAAGGAAGGCTCCTCTTTTACACACACACATGTACGCACACACACTGAGTAGAAGACTTTAACAAACAACTAATTTACAACCTCTTCCACATGTGCTATACTCTCTATAATCTGCCTTACTCTAATCTCTCTGACTCCAAAATTTCTGCATGCTCCCCCTACATGGTTATTTACTGACCTTTAGATTTTCATTTTTTAAATTTCAAAATATTATAGGGATACAAATGTTTTGGGTGCATGTATTGATTTTTCTTATGCTTGAGCCAGGGTTATAAGTGTGTCCATTACCCAGATAGTGTCCATTGTGCCTGTTAGGTAGGTTTTCACTCTTTCCCTCCTCCCTGCTCCCTTCTGCTTGATGCCAATAAACATACATTTAAATCAGTAAATTTTGTTTAATAACAAAATAAATCTTTTTAATTCTTAATAAATGTCAAATACGATTTGTTTTCATTTTTAAATGAATACATATAATGATGATTATACTGAAATGTAGGAGCACTGGTTGGGTGGAGTTCTATACTTAGCATTCAAGACAACGGAATTTAATCTTCTCATTCAACAAAAAAGACTCTTGTTCATAAAGGTCGACAATGAGGATCTGACTCCAATAATGTCATAACAAGGCTCTGTGCTTTTATCTCCAGCTTCCTCACTCTGGCTTCTCCACTATCTCCCCTTGGCAGCCACTTTTCTTTCTTACTCTCAGCAGCCAGTGGGTGTGAAAGACATAACTTTGATCCACTGGAAAGCTCAGCTCTCCCTAGAGATTAGGTTGTCAGTCAGAGTACAGAAAATATACCACTTGCTGAAAAAGTTTTGCTCACACAAAATGATTTAAAATAATAAGACTCAGCACATCTTCTCACTGAACCTGTCTCTATATTTAGAGTCACTTCTTGTCTCACTGTTTGCAACAAGTGTACTTTCTAGTAAGTCAAAGCTATGTATGTGAGCAACAGTTCCCTTGATTCTTCCACCTTAAGCAGCCTGGTCAATTAGATTACAGAGTTAGTGGCTGAGTGTTACTTATTACCTCAGCTAATGTGATATCAGAGAACAGAGACCTTGGCTAGCAATCACATATGATTAAATTACATGTTTATACAATGCTAAGACTCTGCTATAATTGAAATTTGCTGCTTAAATTTAATTTCTTTGAAACTGCTTACTTATTTGGCAACACAAAAATTTAAACATCTGATTTGGTTTTCTACATGAGTAAATTTATCTCCCACTGTGTGAATTTATAAATCTGGAGCCATCGGACTATCATTCTACTTAATGTTCAAAGAAGATAAAACTTGTTGGATATAGTGACTTTAAAATTAACCTCAATTCTTCCATTTATACTGTTTGTATGTTAACATACTAATTATTCTATCTGATTTCAATTCTTCAGTCAGTTACTCAAAAATATCAATATCAATTTGGTGCCTGCTTTGTACTAAACATTATTCTAGAAACAGATGAAAAGAGAAATGAACAAAAAATGGAAGTCCCTTGTCCTCATAGAGTTTGTATTCTAGTGGGCAAAGGTACAGTAAATTGTAAACCAATAAATGAAAAAAATTATGTCATGTTATCATTATGCTATGATGGAAATCAAGAAAATAATTATATCAGTCAGGGTCCCACTAGTAAACTGATAGCATATCTAAATTGAATAAGCAGATTTACACTAGAATAATCAGAGAATTCTATCATTTGTTTGCTTGCTTGTGTGGTTTGTTTCCAAGAAGGGATTATTTACAAATGTTTGAGCTTAGTGGAACTGAATGTAACCACTTAGAGATGTTGCAATGACTTGGAGATATAAACATGTGAGCCTTTACCACTCCTAGGCCTAAAAAGAACAGCTGTATGAAGTTGCCCAGCACTTAGCAACCAGTGATCTAGATTTAGGGACACAAATAGCCCAAGAAATTTTCACAAGGATGAAGGTAATATAATAATTTAACTAGCTCTTATGCCATCTCTCTGATCTTCTGCCAAAAATAAAAGTCTATATCTGACCACTTCTTACCCCCATCCTAGGCACTGCAATAAACTAGCTCTTCCCTGGCTTCTATTCTTGTTTCCACATAATGTATATTTATTCAACAGCCTGAATAACCAGACTCGTAGCTAAAACCAAGCAGAATCCAGAGGTTCTTATCAGCCTTCCCAGGAAGAAGGCCAGGTGGAGAAACAGAGTGGACCTAGAAGGGCAAATGGAGGAGATTCAGTACAAGTGTATAACATAGTAATTCAGTGAGCTGGGGAAAGGCAGGGAGAGATTATTGGGATGGAAAGGCCTTCCTGAGGAGGTAATATTCCTGTTGACATCTAAAGAATGGAAGTGTTTTGCCAATTAAGGACCAACAATAAGAACATTATTTGCCAAAGAGTTGAAATAGTACAGAATTTGGTGTGTTCAAAGAATAGGAAAGCAACCAGAATGATCAGAGCATAGTAAATAGTCAAAGAATGCAGGAGATAGATGAGGACTGATATAGGAAGAGGCTGCTTATTTGGGCTGTTGGTAAATATCTTAAATGAGAGATTATAGTAGGTAGAAGAGGATAGTTGCCAAGGAGATGGAGAGAAATCAAAAGATGTGAGATATATTTTAAAATAAAAAGAATAGGTTTGCTAATATGTGGGATGTGGAAGATGGAGGAAATAATTTTTACTCCAGCAAAGACTGGAAAAGACTAAAGGGAGACAGCCCCATGAGGGAGCTAGGGATCAAGCATTCTGTTTTGGTGGAGTTAAGTGTAAAATGCTCAAGAAATATCAAAGTGGAGATATCAAGGTAACTGTTTGATTTCTGAGTCTCTAGCTCAGAGTAGAAATCAAGGCTAATTATAAATTTGTTGATGAAGTAATTATATTTAAAATTATAGTGCTGAACAAGTTCATCCAAGCAAACAGCACAGAATGAGAATAGAGAGATCTCAGGACCCAGCTTGGAGGTTGCTGGAAATGGTAAATGAAAAGATGGAATATCACTGGACCATACTGAATATTATCATGGACACATAGCATATTCTCCCATCAAGTTCATAAATGGAATTCCATGAGTTCTTCAAATTTCAATTTCAAATAGGAATGTAAAAGTATTTGTAAATATAAATACACATATATTTATGTATACTGTATATAATTTATATATTTCAGTACATCAAATCAGCTAAATATTATTGTACAACATAAGTGATGGTATTACTTGCTCAAATTTAAGTAGAGAAGATTATTCCCTGTCATAAAAAATAAGAATCAGAAAAATTGTGGGTAATATCTGGTGAGGTGATGTATCAGTAAGATTTGTAAATATGCTCCTGAAATCACAAAAAAATAGGTGATCAATCTTGTGATGTAGAGTGCGGATAAGGCCGGAAGGAGAAATGCTGTCCTTTTTCTTTCTCATTGGGGTCTCGTAAGTGTGATATGATAAATGAAAGCATAGGTTGCAGTAGAAGCTCCTAAAATAACATATATTTAAAACACGAGGCTTAACATTATACTTTGACTCACTGGGAAGTGAAAAGTTAGAAAAATTTTTGAGCAGGGATGTAAAGCAATCATTTGTGTATATTATGTGTGTGTGTGTGTGTGTGTGTGTGTGTGTGTGTGTGTGTGTGTGTGTTAGAAAGATAAATCTATTTATAGTGCCTTTGACAAGTTGATGACTCCTAAAGTTGAAGGAAGTTAAAATAATATAATAATAGCCTATGAAATAAATAATAAAATGTGGTCACTACAAACTGTAGTTCTGTAAGTAAATCTTGCTCTTTCTGGCCTTGATATCAGTTTTTGGCCCAAATTTCTAAGATCTTAAATTCCCTCTTTACATATCAATTTCGTTTACAGACCTCTCCCATGAGCAACAGACTTAAATGAGAATATTTCTTTTTGGTTTCCTCTTAACTGTCTTACAGAAAATCAAACCTAATTTATCCAAATAAGATATTAATGCTTATTATCCCTCTATCTCCAAGGCTTAATCTCCCCAAATGTACAGGTGATTCCATTTGCTTGTATTGTCCCTTGACATGATAAATATTTTCAAGACCTACCTTAAGTGGAAGTGTGCCCTTATTTTCTATGTCATTGTTAAATGCTTTCTTCTTTGTTTTCCTACACACATTTCCACATCGCCTCGTTATTGTTTTTCTGCTTCTTTTTGTTATAATTTTTCCATCCCATTTTCCTTGCTATTCTGTGACCTTGTAAAGAAAAGGGGTCTATTTAATGTACGTATAGCTCTACCATGTTACTTGGGCACATATTTTAAAGCACATATCATGGCTTTAAAAATGCTTGTTTTATATCATATCGTCAAATATGCCAAATAATTCCTAATTAATTTTTTAAGTGGAATGAGGTTAGTTTCTTTTATTAGATTTAATTTATTTTGTTTTTAATTGGCAAATAATTATATATATATAGTAGAATATATATATATATATATATATATATATATATATAGTACAATGTGTAGTTTTCTTTGGTTTTAAGAAACCAAACGCCCACAGGTATGTTTATACTTCTTAGACCAAGAAATACCCAGTCAAAAAGTTTGTGTTTGTCAGATTTAATACAAGATCATACTTTTTATAACTAGAAAGTATCAGCTTAAAAGGCAAAAAAGAAATCTGAGCTTTACTAGACAATGGAATAATTTAAAACATGAAGGGTTAGTATAGAATAATTGAAATGGACTTTCATAAATCCCAAGGGAACACCAAGAGGAAAGCTTTGTTTGCAATATAATATTAGAAATGGAAGGGTCACTAGGGAACATTAAATCCAATTGCCTTGCTTTGGATGAAAGAAGAGACTGCTTAACTTCTTTAGGGTCACTGCGTTGTTAAATAGCTGTCTGGGATTAAAAAGATTTCTTGTGATTCCAGTAGAGTGTTCTCAGCAATACAAAATGACTATCTCCTTTAACATGCCTTTCCCTTAACATATGACTTTTATATAAAAATGATATTTCAATTTTCATTAATAATTAAAAAATATGTTAAAAAAAGAAAGTTGTACTTAATTATCATTGGTAAAATAGTAAAATTGGCAGATAACAGTGCACTAGGTTTTATTATTGTAATGAATTTCCATATGTTATTGTAGGTAAGTCAATATATTGGAGATATGCTAAATCCTAGATAAGAGGAAGAATTGAGTGAATATAATTAACAAATCCAAGGTAATAACAAGACAATAAGAAAGGAGATGGTATGGGAACATTTGGGGAAAAAAATCATAATTTATTCAAAAGCATCTAATTACAATAATGATAACTTATGGAGACAAACTGAAGTTCATGCTAGTAATATAGAATAAAATAATATGTGTGTATATGTCTATGTGTGTCTTCCTCATAATCTATCCAGTACTGTTTTCCTCATAATCTATCCAGTACTGTACACCTTTAAAGACTGAAAATAATTCACAAACATGAAAAATGCCAATAATATGAGAATTTCTGTCAGTAGAATGATGTTTCAATGTTGCTTACCACAGAATACATAATATACCTTCTAATAATTGCAGCATGAAGGACATACTGGCAGTGAGTGGTCAGTAATGAGAGTGCACACTCTATATTTAGAAACGTATTCTTGATACAAAAGATGTTGGACCCTAGGAAAATCTGGAACAAATGCTCCTGTTTTCAAACTGACAACATATTCCCAAGTGGAGTCAACCTTGCTTTTTGTGAGTCTTGCCTAATCCCTCCCAACATAGTTATATAAAGATACTTTGCTTTCTAAAATAACAATCTCATGATATTGCTACCCAGGAATAAAGCAATACTAATTTATATTTAGAGGAGCTTTATTACAAGAAATGTGTTGATAGGACCTTAAAGTAAAATGCACCTAGTAATGATGGTATTCCTGTCCTGTTCTCAGCTGTCCTTACATACAAGAAAATGGCAATATTTCTTTTTTCTTTGTGGAATTCCCTGTTTTCTATTTGATTCTACTTAATGTTGAGCATTTTTCCTAAGGAAGTCTTGTCCTTTCAATTGTATTCTAAGAACAATTTCAAATACATCATATAAAATTATGGCCTCATAAATACACATAGTTTTAAATGTTGTGTATGGATAAAAACTTTAAATTTATATTTTTAGAGTATTATTTTTAAATTTCTGAGAAAAACTCCTTTAAATGAAGCTATCTGATATATAATAGCTAGTAATAGGAACATTAATAAAAACTTACCAAATAAACATGTGTGTTCTATTACCTCACCACCAGAAATAAGATGGAGCCTGTTAAATTAAACAAATCACATAATTATAAACTTTCATCTATAATTTGTTGAATTTTAAGCATGATTAAGTGTGAATTTATAACAATCATATTACTTAAGTCCTATCATTTTAAATAAATTGTTAATATTTATGGAGCATCCCCATATCATAATTACTTAGACATATAAATTTATTATATATTTTCTGTTAAATAAAATTTATAAGAGGACATCATTTTGGACTCAGATCTTGCAATATGCCCCAACAGATCAGACAGAACAAAAATGGAGTCACTCATGCTAGGTATCAAATGATCAAATTGAACTATAAAATGGGCCAGTTTTCTAAAGAAATCTGTGAATTCACAGCAACCAATCAGAAGGGGCCCAATCAAGTTGAACTGACAAGCTAAGAAAATCTCATATTCTCACTCGTATGTGGGAGCTAAAATCACTGATCTCATGGAAGTAGTAAGTAGAATAGTGGTTACCAGAGGCTGAGGAGGATAGAAGAGAGGGGGATAAATAGTGGTTGGTTAATGAGTACAAAAGTACAGTGAGACAGAAGAAATAAACTCTAGTGTTCGATAGCACAATAGGGTGACAAGAGTTAACCATAATTTATTGTATATTTCCAAATAGCTAGAAGAGAAAATTTGGAATGTTCCCAACAAAAAGAAATGATCAATTTTTTTAAGTTTAATTTTTTTTTCAGGATATTATGAGGGTACAAACATTTTGGTTACATTCTATGTCTTTGCCTCACCCAAGCGAGGATTAGAGGCAAGCCCCTACCCTCTACAAGGCTCACCGGTCCATTAGTTGTGAGTTTACCCCTCGGCCCCCTAATCCCTGGAGAGGATTACTACCGTGTGAGCACCATAGTGTTGATAAGTCAGTGCCAATTTGATGGCGAGTACATGGCGCCTATTCTTCCAATCTTGTGATACCTCACTTCGGATAACAGGCTCAAGCTCTATCCAGGAAAATATAAGAGGTACTAGATCACTGTTGTTTCTTATAATTGAGTAATATTCCATTGTATACATATATCAAATTTTAATAATCCACTCATGAATTGATGGGCACTTGGGTTGTTCCCACATCTTTGCAATTGTGAATTGTGCTGCTATAAACATTCAAGTGCAGGTGTCCTTTCTATAGAATGTCTTTTTATTCCTTCAGGTAAATACCGGGTAGTGGGATTACTGCATCAAATAGTAATTCTACTTTTAGTTCTTTTAGTTATCTCCCTATTACTTTCCATAGAGGTTGTACTAGTTTGCAGTTCCACCAACAATGTATGAGTGTTTTTATCTCTCCACATCCACACCAGCATTTGTTGTTTTTTGGAGACTTTTTTAATAAAAGCCATTCTCACTGGAGTTAAAACCATCCTCATATTGCCATCTGATCTTTGACAAAGCAGACAAAAACATACACTGGAGGGAAAATCCCCTTTCAATAAATGGTGCGGGGAAAATTGGATAGCAACATGTTGAAGACTGAAACAGGATCCTCACCTCTCATCACTCACAAAAATCAACTCAGGATAGATGACAGACTTAAACCTAAGGCATTAAACTATAAGAATTCTGGAAGAGAATGTTGGAAAAACTCTTACAGACATTGGCCTAGGCAAAAAATTTATGAAGAAGACCCCAAAAGCAATCACGGCAACAACAAAAGTAAATAAATGGGATCTGATCAAATCAAATGTCCTTGGTTTCTGCACAACCAAGGCAAAAAATCATTAGAGTGAACAGACAACCTATAGAATGGGAGAAAATATTTTCTTGCTGTACATCTGATGATGGGCTGATAACTAGAAATTATAAAGAACTCAAGCAAATCAGCAAGAAAAAAATCAAACAACCCCACCAAAAAAGTGAGCAAAAGACATGAACAGAAACTTTTTAAAAGAAGACAGACTAATGGCCAACAAACAGATGAAAAAATGCTCAACATCTCTAATCATCAGGGAAATACAAATCAAAACCACAAGTAGACATCTGAATACATTTTTACAGAGTATATTTCTAATTAGTCATTTTCAATATTACACTGCAAATCCATACACATTTAGAGATTATTTTAAAACACTCTGATTTACTACATAAAAGCTGATTATAGCTCTCATTTTTTTTCTGTGACAATGTGGCATTGCAAAATTTCACAAAATCTCCCCCATCATCACCAACCTTCTTTTTAGATCAATACTGTGGGACAGGGTGAAATGAGAACATGTCACAATTACATCCCAGTCAATCCGACATCTGTTATGTAAAAGATCTTATTCTAGGTGCAGATAGCAATTCAGTATTAATTAAGACATAACCTCTGCCATAAAGACGATGATGTTTAGTGGTGGAGGCTGAAATATGCACAATATCTGTATTAGAAGACAGTGTGTGAATGTGCAAATGCAGATGCAATTACCAGAAGGTCAGAGAGTCACACAATAATCATGGAAGTGATGCTTGTGCTGGGTGCCAAAGGCTGATTAGCATTTTGGCAGGTAGAAATGGAGAAGGGAATTCCAAAATTCGAGAAATAATAAGTAAAACTAAATGAGTGAATATTTACAAAATGTTACAGGAGATAAGAAGTAGTCTGGTAAAAATGGATTGTAATGTATTCAGCACTCAAGTTAACTTGGACCCAGACCTAGGAAGCCCTGCCTAAGCACCTCACACTATTTCTTGAAACTATGGCTGAACTGGACTTTATACATGTTCATTTTTATCTAATTTTGTTTTGTGTTCTCTACAGAGAAAAATTTCAGAAAAAGTGAATAAAGTTATATGGGCATTTTTTTTTCAATTCAAAGGCTTAATTGAAGTTCATAACATCGAGTACTACTCAGACATTAAAAAAATGATGAACTACCTATTGTATTATCCTGGACAGAGCTGAAGCCCATTCTTATAAGCGAAGTGTCACAAGAATGGAAAAACAAACACCACATATACTCACCATTAAATTGATACCAATTGATCAACAGTAATGTGCACATATGGGAAGTAACATTCATCAGGTGTCAGGCAGGTGGGAGGAGGAAGGAGGGCATGGGCAAATCCACACCTCACGGATGCAGTGGGCGCTGTCTGTGGTATGGGCACGCTTGCCAGGCAATGCAAAGGCACTTTATGTAACCAAAGCATTTGTACCCCTGTAATACTCTGAAATTTTTTTTAAAAAAGTTGGCATGGACACAACTATCACAGCATAATAAACAGGAAAATATGGCTAATAGCTATATTTCAGCCAAATTCAGAAGATTTCATACTGTCTTTTAAATTTTCCTGGATGCAGACTAGCTTTCTGAAGAACTGAAGCCTACATTTGAGTCAATTATGGAATGGATAGAATAATCTTCCACTAGCCAACAATCAGGCCAGAACTAAAAATAAGATAATATTATTTGGAGCCTCAAGTTATCTCTACCATTTTCATGTAAAGCATTAAAAAATAAATAAAAACAGAGATAGTAAAGAAAAGACAAAAAACAATTTAAAAACATATCCATAGGTCATCCAAATTATGAAATTATCAGACATAGGCTATGAAATAATTATGATTAGCACGTTAAAGAAAATATTTAGGGTAAAGCATTGGCAACTATAAAACTACCATATTGAAAGTCTACAACTGAAAATACAATAACTGAAATTATGAAATTAATGTATCTTAAAATCTAATAAGATACAACTGAAAATGAAATGGGTGAGTTGGAAGGTCAGATAGAAGAAAATGACACTTTTAAAGAAGTGAAAAGCAGTAACAATTAGCCAAAAATATTAGTATATGTATACCATGCAGTACTATTCAGCTATAAGAAATAACAGTGATATAGCACCTCTTGTGTTTTCCTGGATAGGGCTGGAACACATTCTACTAAGTGAAGTATCCCAAGAATGGAAAAATAAGCACGACATGTACTCACCAGCAAATTGGTTTCACTGATCAACACCTAAGTGGACATATAGGAATAACATCTATTGGGTGTTGGGCAGATGGGAGTGGGGAGAAGAGGGTGGGTATATACATACATAATGAGTGCGATGTGCACCGTCTGGAGGATGGACATGCTTGAAGCTCTGAGTCCAAGGGAGAAGGGGGAGAAAGGCAACACACATAACCTAAACATTTGTACCCCCATAATATGCTGAAATTAAAAAAAGAGTAAAGGTAAAATGTATCACTTAGAGGAAATTATATAGTTGGTCACCAGGAAAACTTACTCAAGAATATACTAGTTTGCATTCTTTGGGTTGGAAAATAATAACTATAAGTAAAAGTTCTGGTATACAGAAAGGAAAGATAAATAGAGGGCTGCCTTAGTATCTGGATAATTAGTTTTATACAAGAACGAGAATAGCACAAACATTTTTATCTTTCTCTGTCTCCATCTATCATCTATGTATCTAAATACATAACAACTGTAGTGCATAAGGTAGGAAGGCATAAATATAAGTAAAATATTTTAAGATCAATGATATGTGAAGTAAATTATAAAATAATTTCTTAGTGTTAGATAACAGGAACACAGATTGCACTTTCTAGAGTAATCAATAAACAATAGTGAAAGAATGTATAGTTAATGAGCTAATACAGTGAAAAATATATAAACAAAAAGTCAAAGAAGGAGAATAAAATAACCGAACAAGAGAAAAACAAGTAAAAAGTAAATGCAAAATAGCATATCTAATCTCAAGTGTCAGTAATTATTAATACATTAGAAGTAAGCAGATTAGGTGGGACTAACTACTAGAATGATTTAATGAGAAGCTCTGCAAATCTCACCAAAGGCAATGATAAAATTGACAAAATTTCAAAAACAATCATTTAGGACTCTAGAAAGTGTATTTTTAATAAACTCATTAAACAAAATGAAATTAACTAGCATGAGTTTTTGATACTCAGTTTAAAGAAGGTATGACATTACATTTGTGATGTAGCAATTTGTTCACCAAACTTAACTACACTAAATAGAAACCTCTGGGTCTATGTATAAGGTTACTTCTTAGATCATCTATTAAGCCTGTTGCATTGAGCTCAGGAGAGGAAATTCAAACTCACCTCTGTAGCCTCATGTTGGTAGCTCCAGGACATAGTACATCTTTCTCACAGCCTGCTGAGTTCTCAGAACAACCTAATGATGCCTCCTACTGGTCTGAAAGCCAAATAGATAATTGACTATAAAGCAAAATGCTTGTAAGATGCAGAATGAAAGAAAGCTAACATCTTGAAAGCTAGCCTGGACAATGGTGGCTTCTTTTGAACTGAAACGATTATTACAGACAGGTAAGATCTCTTGAAGAAAATAGTAGGCTGGGCTTCATAGGGCCCTATGTATAAAAAGGAAATATCTAAAATGCGCGTAATAGTGTAATTATGTTCATTGATGTTTTACTTCTATCTTTTTCTAAGTTTTCTTACCCATTTGCATTTTTTTAAATATAAGACAGCCTAAAGAACACATTTTGCTTCATTTAAAGGCAGCAAAACCTAGAAAAGCAAATGAAATGATGTTACTAGCCAGAAGCTATGAATTTTAAATTCAGGCCTAAATGTATTTTAGAATAAAATATTTTGTTTTACTAAAAAGAAATACACATCTTTTGAAAGACAAAGTACTTCTATATATTTTTTTGCATAAAAAATTTGCTTCCACAGTAGTAGTGATTTGGTGAAGCAGGTGTTGTGATAAACGTGGGGTCCTGCAGCAATTACTGTGTAGTCAGCTGGTGGAGAAAGAATGACAAACAAAGAGTCAGAAGGAGAAAACGTGTCAAGGTCATGCGAGAACTACTGTGAATATGGATGAGAGCAAAACGAGTAGCCACAGTAGCAGGACTGACAGCCATAGTGCACACACTGTGTAGTGGTAGCTGAGAGAATGAAAGCTGGCCTGGCACTTAATTCTGAGCCTGGGAGATACCTAAAATTATGTGCTCTGTGTTCACTAATTTCTTCATTTTTCCCATAAGAATTAATATATATTTTTAAAAACTGTGTATATAGAAAAAATATATGTGCATTTTTTAAACAATAGCTAACATTTGTTGAATCTTGAAAAATCTCAGGCACTTTCGAAAGAACTTTATATTTATGTCTCATAGCAACACAACAAAGTAGTGAAGCTCTTTATTCCCAGTATAAATATAAAAAAATTGAGTCAAAATGAGATAAGTGCTTGACTAATGTTTCACATTTACGAACTATAAGAACTGGAATTAGACAATAAGATATCTGAAAGCAGAATGAGTACTTTAAAAATCAAGGACTCTTCTAGCAATCTTTTTTTTTTTTTTAAAGGCGTACAAGTGTTTTTATTACATGGATATCTTATATAATGCTTAAGTCAGGGCTTCTAGTGCATCCATCATGAGAATAGTGTTCATTGTACCCAATAGGTTAAGTTTTTATCCCACACTCAACCTCGTGCCCTCACTTCTTTTTGATTTCTCATGTCCTTTACATCACTTTATGTCCATGTGTACACATCATCAATATTAGCTCCCACTTATTAATGAGAACTTTTGGTGTTTGGTTTCCCATTCCTGAGATACTTCACTTGGGATAATGGTCTTCAGTTCCCTCCATGTTGCTACAAGAGACATTATTTCATTCATTTTTATGGCTGAGTATTACTCCATGGTGTGTGTGTGTGTGTGTGTGTGTGTGTGTGTGTGTGTGTGTGTGTCACATATATACATACATATATAACACATTTTCTTTATCCACTCATGAATTGAAGGGCACTTAGGTTGATTCCATACTTTTGCAATTGTGAGTAGTGCTGTAATAAATATTCTAGTGCAGGTGTCTTTTTGATAAAATGGCTTCATTTCCATTGTATCTAGCAGCGGTTATCTAGCAATCTTATTTTAAACTTCCCTTTGGTCATTCAACACATAACTATTGAGGCATAATCCTAAGTACGTGGACACATTAGTGAACAAAATTAACACGATGCCTGCTGCTATGAGAAGGGGTATCTAAGAAAATAATTTAACCTTAAAAATTTTGATATACAAATTGACAGCAAACACATAGCAATAAAATGCAAATTAAATTTATGTTGAGATACTACTACACACCTACTGAAATGGCAAATGCTGTCAAGAATATGGAGCTCCTGATCACTTCTCGGCTTTTTATCTAAGATCAAGTGAGGAATATGGAGCTCCTGAAATTCTCATATTGTGTTTCTGGGAGTACAACATGGACAATCAGGAAAACCTTTGTTTGTCCCTTATGGAGTCAAATTTATTCCTATCCTATGATTCAAGAATTCCTGGGTATTTACTAAACAAATGAAAACATATATATCCATATATATATATATATATATATATATATATATATATATATATATATATACATACATACACATTTGTGAAGACTATTCCTAGGAGTTTTGTTTTTTGTAACCAAAAGTGCCTCAAGAGCAGAATAGATGAAACACATCCATATAATGGAAGACCATTCAGTCATTAAAATACCAAACTACCAATACAAACAACAACGCAAATGAATCTTAAAATTATTTACAAGAATCAAGACAAAAGAGTCGATATATGTGGATAATATGGATAATTTCTTTATCTGTTCATTTATCTATGGGCACTTAGGCTGTTTCCATATGTTGGCTTTTATAGATAATGCTGCATTGAACATAAGAGGGTAGATCTCTCTAATAAAGTGCTGACCTAATTTCCTTAGATCTAAAAGGCATAAACTTTAAGATCTTAAGCATGTTTGAAAGGGTCAATAAAGCACTGCTTTATATCTTTCTAGTTCTTAGCAAATGGTTTTACATTCACGAACACACCCATGGTTTCATCTTTTCCCTGAGACCATGTTAATCTGACAATGGCATGGATTTGATACTTGCAGTGAATATCACTCTTATTTTTTTCTTTTTTTTTATTTCAGCATATTATGGGGGTACAAATTTTAAGGTTTCAAAACATTCTCTTGCCCCCTCCCCCCACAAGTCTGAGCTTCAAGTGTGACCATCCCCCAGACGACGCACAGCTCACTCATTATGTATGTATATATCCATCCCCTCTCCCCCCCCACCTGCCCAATACCCTATTAATGTAATTCCTATGTGTCCACTTAGGTGCTGCTCAGTTAATACCGATTTGCTGGTGAGTATATGTGGTGCTTGTTTTTCCATTCTTGGGATACTTCACTTAGTAGAATGTGTTCCAGCTCTATCCAGGAAAATACAAGATGTAGTATATCACCATTGTTTCTTAGAGTTGAATAGTACTCCATGGTATACATATACCACATTTTATTAATCCACTCATGTATTGAAGGGCACTTCGGTTGTTTCCACAGCTTTGCAATTGTGAATTGTGCTGCCATAAACATTTGAGTACAGGTATCTTTTTTGTAGAGTGTCATTTGTTCTTTTGAGTAGATGCCCAGTAGTGGGATTGCTGGATCAAATGGTAGATCTACTTGTATTGCTTTAAGGTATCTGCATATTGCTTTCAATAGAGGTTGACCTAGTTTGCAGTCCCACCTGCAGTGTAGGAGTGCTCCTATCTCTCTGCATCCATGTCAGCATCTATTGTTTTGAGACTTTTTGATAAAGGCCATTCTTACTGGAAATAAGTGATATCTCATTATGGTTTTGATTTGCATTTTCCTGATGATTAGAGATGTTGAACATTTTTTCATATGTTTGTTAGCCATTATTCTGTCTTCTTTAGAAAAGTTTCTGTTCATGTCTTTTGCCCACTTTTTGATAAGGTCGTTTGATTTTTTTTTTTTTTTTTTGCTGATTTTCGTGAGTTCTAAGTAGATTCTAGTTATCAGCCCCTTATCAGATATGTAGGATGTGAAAATTTTCTCCCATTCTGTAGGTTGTCTGTTTGCTTTCATGACTGTTTCTTTGGCTGTGCAGGAGCTTTTTAGTTTGATCATGTCCCATTTATTTATTTTTTGTTGTCCCATTTATTTATTTTTGTCCCATTTATTTATTTATTTTGTTGTCCCATTTATTTATTTTATATTGTCACAGATATATTTATCTGTGATTGCCTTTGGGGTCTTCTTCATAAATTCTTTGCCTAGGCCAATATCTAGGAGAGTGTTTACAACATTTTCCTCTAGAATTCTAATATCTTGATGCCTTAAGTTTAAGTCTGTTATCCAGTGTGAGTTGATTTTTGTGAGAGGTGAGAGGTGTGGATCCTGCTTCAGCCTTCTACATGTGGCTATCCAGTTTTCCCAGCACCATTTATTGAAAAGCGATTCTTTTCCCCAGTGTATGTTTTGTCTGCTTTGTCAAAGATTAGATGGCTATATGAGGATGGTTTTATATCAGGGTTCTCAGGTCTGTTCCACTGGTCAATATTCCTATTTTTGTGACAATACCATATTGATTTAATTACTACAGCTTTGTAGTATAGTTTGATATCTGGCATATTAATACCTCCCATTTTGTTTTTGTTGCCTAGAATTGCTTTTGATATTCGGGGTCTTTCTGGTTCCAAATGAAGCATAAAATTATTTTTTCTATATCTGTGAAGAATGATGTTGGGATTTTAATAGGTATTGCATTGAATCTGTAGATCAGTTTGGGTAGTAAAGACATTTTAACAATGTTGAGTTTGTCGACCCATGAGCATGGTGTGGATTTCTATTTGTTTACATCCTCTGCTATTTCCTTCCTCAGTGTTTCATAGTTCTCCCTGTAGAGGTCTTTTACCTCCTTAGTTAAGTATATTCCTAGGTACTTTATTTTCTTTGTTGCTATTTTGAAGGGTATTGAATCTTTGATTTGCTTCTCAATTTGATTGTTGTTGGTGTATATGAATGCCTCTGATTTCTGTGTATTGATTTTGTATCCTGAGACTTTACGAAATTCATTGATCAGTTCCAGGAGTTTCTTGGTTGAATCCTTGGGATTTTCTAAATATAATATCATATCATCAGCAAACACTGAAAGTTTGATCTCTTCTGCCCCCAGTGGATACCTTTGATTCCACTTTCATGTCTGATTGCTGTACCCAGGACTTCTAGCACTACGTTGAATAGAAATGGAGATAGTGGGCAGCCTTGCCTGGTTCCAGTTCTAAGTGGGAATGCTTTTAATTTTTCCCCATTCAGTATGATGTTGGCTATGGGTCTGTCCTATACGGCTTGTATCATTTTTAGGTATGTACCTTCTATGCTTATTTTATTAAGTGTTCGTATCATGAAAGGGTGTTGAATTTTGTCAAAAGCTTTTTCTGCATCTATTGAAAGAATCATATGATCTTTGTTTTTAGCTTCTGTTTATGTCTTATTTTGAAAGTCTTCTCTTTGGAAAGATTGTAGGTGAGGAATGGTTTTATGTTTGAGCCCTGTAAGTCCTGGCTGCCTATATTCCTCTAAATTCTGTTTTAAAACTGGATCATTTGTTCTTAAGTTCATCTCTTTTCCTCACATTTAAAAATAGGAATCTAGAAAAAGTCTTACTGGCATTTCCATCACTGCTTAGAAATCTTCTCTGCTAGATCATGGAATTCATTAAGTAGAATTCCTATTTTCCATGCTATTATAGGCAACAGTGTTGCCAAACTTTCTACTACAGCATGAGAAGAATAAGACCATTACCCTCCAAATTCCAATAGCATGTCCTTCAGTTTCCCTAAACTCTCATTTCTTCACATCCTTGAGGCTTCTGCTACCAAAATTCTCAAAGATTTTTCAGCTCCCATCTTCTACCAAGTCCCAGATTCAATGCCACACATTTTATTTATTTTTTGTTTGTTTTTTACTTTTATTTTATCATATTATGGGGGTACAAATATTGTTAGGGTTACATATATTGTCCCTGCCATTTCTCTCCCCACCCCCCGCCTTACTAAAGCATCAAGCGTGTCCTACCCCCAGGTGGTGCGCATCACACCTATTTTGTAAGTATATATCCTTCCTCTCCTCCCCCCTCCCATCTGCCCACCACCTGATAAAAGTTTTTAGTTTTTTTTTTTTTTCTTTTTTTGAACTTTGGGTTACATTGTATATCTTTGCCTTTCCCTACAAAGGGTTAGAGGTATTCTCCCCCCCACACACACAATGCTCACCACAACCCTAAGATGTGTACCCTTTAGTTTGGTTTGTTTGTTGGTTTTTTTTAAATAGAAGCATTCCACTTCTGGGTATTGAATTTTGTTTTGTATATTATTACTATGAAATAAATTACCCCCAAATTAACAAATTTAAATGACAGTTTTTTGCATATAATGTTGTAAATTAAAAATTTGTAAATGGTCAGTTGGCCAGTTCTTACTTGCAGTTAGCATATGGTTAAAGTCAGGTGTTGGCTAGGGCCCTTGTTAACATAAGGATGAATGAACTTGGTAGCCACAGCGGCTCTCACATATAACTAGCAGTTGATACCAGTAGCCTGCTGGGTGTTCATCTAGGTGATCTTCTGGAGCACCTGTGTCTGACCTCTCTAGTATGATTGCCTTAGGAAAGTTTGTGTTTCTTACATATCAGATCACTTCCTCTAGAGATCAAAAAGCCTAAAGAACTATAGGATTTGCATGATCTTTTCTGCCCTAGTTTCGAAAGTTAAGGAAATGGTTTCTGCTGCATTCTCTTGGTTAAAGTTCTTCCAGATTCAAGGAGAAGGGTATAGATACCACTTTTCAATAGGAGGAGTCCCAAAGAATTCGCAGTCTTATTTTAAAACTATCATAGGATAAACAAAATTGTAATGCAGTCAGACTTCCGAAATATAGTTTCTCTGATAACAGCTTCACTTTTGAGATTTTCTGTATTTACTTCCAATACAGCAATGGTGCTCATTATTCCTTAGGGTTTCACTGATTTATAAATTTGTATTTATTAAATGGTAATTAGACATTGTCTGGCAATTTGTATTTTTCTCTGTCTCTCTTTTCATTCTTATACTGTTCCCAACAACAATCAAAGAAAAATAGGAGGCATTTTTTATTATTTCTGGACACTTACAGATTATTTTTTCAGCAATGTTTGACATAAATCCTCTTCTTTAACACCTTAATTTGTTTGTGACTATGAAGAATTGTTTATGACTTCATTCCTTGGGATGTGTATTCTTTAACTGTTTTTGTTTGTCCACTTGCTTGTTTTATAATCTATGCTATATTCCCATGTTGGCTTATTTGCAAAAGTTACTCAGCATTGACAAATACAAGCTGTTTTCTTGGGCTTAGTCATGTGTAGATTGAGTGGGTACAGGAATAGGGGGCTACTATTAGTTGCCTAACCCTTTCAAACATGTATATTTTCTTTAATCTTGGTTAATGCACTTGGTCAGTATTCTTGTCCAGCATGTGAGTGTGAGAAAGTCAGTTTGTAATAAGTAAGCTTTAACTGTATTATTGCTATTTCATTTGAAATTATATTTTATATTGTTCTATTGTATTAAGGACAACTTCAAGTTAATCTCCTTCCTCTTAAAACTCTCTCATGAAATGTGGATGTGACTATTTCAGTCAAGTAGCTCTGGTATCAGGATTCATGTGTTCTGGTATAAATTGTCTGTATTGGTGGAGCTTACCCTATGGTGATCTTTTAAAAAGATGCATACAACTATTCTAATCTACAATTAATTATTTCTGCCTCAATGAACTTTCCTCCATTCTGTTACTAGTGTCACCTGATACAACTTAGATAATTACCCAGCCGATGTTCCTGTGAATTTGCAGGGAGAAAATAAGCAGTTTTTGAAAATGTCATTAATTCTAATGGGTCACTTGGGTCAAAGTCAGAAAATTACTGCTTTAACTTGGACCAAACAGTGTGCCCTTGAGATCTAGAACAGTTAATGCAATTCCCTTACTTAAAATTTAATTAACACTGGGATTTAGCACACTTGAGAATCTTTGTGGCAAATTTCCAGTTGGCAATAAATAATACTCTTGGTCTCACTCCTACTTAAGCAAATCACACAAGGGCGATATATTTAGATGCTGACTGGCTATTTCCTTTGTTTCTGAGCTTTGACCCTGAGTAACAAGTGTCAGAGTGCACATTAGAGAACAAAAATTTGGCAGAGGCATGCAGCAATGATGCAGATAAATTTTAAACTTAAAGTAGGTCAAGGGCAATCTCGTCTTGTGCTCACAAGTCACTATCTTTTTCCGGTCACACTTCTGAAAAATGGTTAGCAGTCAACAGTTATTTAGAGACAAATGCACAATATGTGAATGACCCACACATTGTTGAAACTAAATTCTCCCCTCATGTGGTATTCATAACACTTTAGTTCTATCTCTTATGACTGCGATAACTTTATAACATATATTTCATCTTCTGTATCCTTGTGCAGACTTGTTTTAAAATCACTTTAATAAAAATAGACTTGTTATGATATCAGATTCTCTAAAAAATATATAACTTTGATGTTATATAAAAGAATCTATAGAAGAAGATGGAAAATTCCCCTAATAATTAAGTAAAGTCAAAATTGATTGATTATCCAATAGTGATAATTATGCTACAAAGAAAGTAGAGTTAAACTTCCTAATAAATACAGACACCAAAATCCTAAATAAGTTTGTTAGCTGTTAAAAAATAAGAGCATAGATGTCTTTATAATAGAATGTCTTATGCTCTTTTGGGTAGATGCCCAACAATGCTATTGCTGGGTCAAATGGTATTTCTATTTCTAGCTGTTTGAGGTATCTCCAAATTCTTTTCCACAAAGGTTGCACTAATTTGCAGTCTCACTAGCAGTGTAAGAGTGTCCCTGTCTTTCCACATGCTCACCAGCATTTGTTGTTTTGGGATTCTTGATATAGGGCATTTTTACTGGGGTTACTGTCAATTCATGAGTGGATAATTAAAATGTGGTATATGCTTACAAAGGAATATTACTCGATTCTAAGAAATGACAGTGAGCTAGCACCATTCATGCTATCCTGGATTAAGTTTAAGCCTGTTATCCAAAGTCAGGCAACACAAGATATGGCAAATGGGCTCCACATCTTCTCGCCATCAAATTGGTACTGACTGATTAAAACTATGCTGCTCAAATGATAGTAATGTTCACCAGGGATTTTGTGGGGGGAGGGGAGACCCACATCTTAGGGATGTGGCTGAGCATTTGGAAGGTTGAGCATTTCTAACCCTTCTTAGAGAGAGGCAAAGATATACAATGTAACCAAAATATCAAACCAACAAACAAACAAACCTTTTATCGGGTAGTGGGCAGGTGGGAGGGGGAGGAGGAGAAGGGTGTATACTTACATAATGTGTGCGCAGTGCACACCACCTGGGGATTGGACAGGCTTTAATCTCTGGCATGTCAGGGGGAGGGAGGGAGGCAGGGGCAATATATGTAACCCTAACAATATTTGTACCCCCATAATATGATGAAATTAAAGGAAAAAAAAGAGTATATCTAAATATTTCATGACCAAGTTTGGTTAATTCCAACAATGTAACACTAACCAAATCTATCAATGTGAACAGTTAGATCATAAATAACAGAATTCAAGATATTATTAGAATTATAGACACTGAAAAAGAGATTCATAAAGTTTTGTAGTTATTACCAACAAAACTCTGAAATTATTTAATCAAAAATACCAAATATTATGCTAGATGTTGACATTAGAAAACGATTCCAATTAAAATCAACAATAGATGAAGTGCCTAAAACTGTGATTCAACATTGACTTACAGGTTAAACCAATTAATATTCAAATAACTCCAAGAATAAGGCTCATAATATCTGATATATCAAGATCATGAAGGATTTTATTATAAAAATAATCTTTTCTATGTCAAAAGTGTGTGGCAGATTTATATTAATATTTTCTGAATTTTCACCTATACCTAATATTTTCCTTTTACTAAGACCTCTGCTTAGAGGATTTGGGCATAAAAAGTATATATTGATTAAATTTAATAATGGCCCTGTCATGCTGTGATAGTAGTCAAATTTTTTATAGAATCTGACAGAATCCAAAATACTGACTTTCAAAGCTCAAAATTGTAACAGGTAAAAATATTACACTTTTTGTATCAACACAATCTTGGGAGCAAATAAAAGAAATACTATGGTGACTCTTTAGGAGTATTGTCAGGATACCTTAATAATGAGACTACCATGGTGTACACATTGTTTTACTTTGTAGGCTCATTATGGGTGTCCTCAGGAAGGCTGTTTTGCCTCCCAACACAAATCTTTTATGGCTAGATTAAGGAAAACAGTTATACTTTTGAAATGAATTAATACATGGAAAAGACTCTGTTAATACATGCCAGTCACATAGAGAATCAAATGCCTCTTTTGTACTATAAGCTTCAAAAATCAACTATTTCTGATCATGAAATTAATTCATAGTCTATGTAGAGAATTTGAGAAGTATCAAAATGTAAAATAATCAAATAAACAAAAGTCCTCCAATTAAAAAAAACAGTGAGAAGTATTAATGATAGTTTAGATTTTTATTTTTTCTAATAATTTTCTAATATATTTTTCTAAAAATATTTATATATTTCACATTACTTATATAAAATGATTATGTTTTATGTATATATATTGAATATATAAATATGTATATATACCATTGAAAATTTGGATTTATTTTATCCTTTCTCTGAGACATTTACATGAAATATATATATTCTTATACTATATATCCTTATATATTCATATTTTGTCACTTTATATTTAACATTATTATATATCAATTTCTATCTTTATAATATTTATTTTTATTACAAATTAAGATTTTCTAATATATTAAAATTATTCAAACATTTTAATGACTATATGATGTCATATTACAATTGAATTTATTTTCATGGACTTATTAGAAATATCATATTTGATGTTAATAAAAATAATATTTCCTTTTTTCTAACAATTATAAATATTTAATCATTTTTTTCTTATTGCTATGGCTATAAACTTTCACATCACTAGTATGCCCTAAAGGTGAAAATTAGCATCTCTTTTATATCCCTAACCATGATGGTATAGACCTTGTAAAATTACTAGTAAATTAATAATGTGGCTTATGCTAAAATGAAGAATTCAATATCATGTTAAGGAAATATCCTGTTATCCACAGCAAGATTTATCAGTAACTAGTACTGATTTCTATCGAATGTCTTTACTATATATCAGCACATTTTAAACTAGTTTTGTTAAGTAATCATTATATTTAAAACATAATTTACTGATCAACTATTGTTTTGCAATAGAGGAATAGTTTCAATTATGCTGAAATATTATTTAATATATTTTGGATTTGATTTGATAGAATATATAAAACATTTTTACTTCAAGTTTAGAACTGTGATTGGTTTAAATTAGAATTGTCCAGTTTTCTGACCACAACAATAAACTTATGAAACACTACACTTAAAAGGCATTTGCTTATGTAATGATTTTGGAAAATTCTACATAAAATTTCTTAATGTACATTAGCACATTCAAGGGTCTTAAAGTTTCAGTGAAATCATGAAATAAATTTATTCAATTTTATTCAACTCAGAACATTCCACATTTATTTGAACATGGCATTTTTTTTCTGAACAACTACTAAGAAATTGCTTTGTGCTATTCAGAACATATTTTGGAAATACTGGCTTAAAGAATTAATTGCTAGTATTTCCCTAGTTTTTAAAAAATAATTGGTTATCTTTCTACTAAATACTTTAATGTTTGATACTACCTTTAGACAAAATAGATGCTATTCCCTATTTTTTCTCATGTTGAATTTTTCATGGAGTGAACGTATCAGTTTTGGCTGTCTATTCCCTTTTCACTGAAATGTTCCTGGCAAAAAGATGAATCTTTATTAAGGAAAATAGATTCTAACAAAATAGCACAAAAGGGAAAAAATTAACAAAAAAGACATAGCATAGGCAAAATAACTCACTTTATTTTGGAAAAGATTATATGTTTTAAAAGAATAAAAGTTACTATATATATATATATATATATAACTATTGCAGAAATTAAAATGTTATTGAACTTTAATTTATAACTCACTTTAACATACAGCTTAACATTTAATCCCCACAATAAATATATAAGATAAATTGATGATCACAGAGGGGAGATGACTTTTCTAAAGTTTAGTCACTTAGTCTAACTGGCTCTTACTACATTATAGTGTTTAAATATATGTATCTTATCATATAACACTATTAAGAGAAGAAAGTGTGGCAGGGACAGCAAACATCATATTTTCTACAAACTGTCTTCTCTTACTAGTCACAAAACTATTTTCCCAGCCCCACTGTCAGTGAACTTGGGGGCAAAATGACTGAGTTCTGGACAATGGAAATATGTTTAAAAGTTAAGTAAAACTCAGACTAGTTCTTTGGAATATTCTGTACATTTCTTTAACCCTTAAAGGAACTGAACTCAAGGAGCCACTGCTTGAAGGAGAATGAAAAGGAAATGGTCCAGTACTAATATGATGATAAAAAATAAACTTTCAGGCTGGGCACAGTGACTCACACCTGTAATCCTAGCACTCTGGGAGGATTGTGGAGGCACTCGAGGCAGGTGGATTGTTTGAGCTCCGGAGTTCGATACCAGCCTGAGCAAGAACTAGACTCTATCTCTACTAAAAATAGAAAGAAATTAGCTGGACAACTAAAAATATATAGAAAAAAATTAGCCGGGCATGGTGGTGCATGCCTGTAGTCCCAGTTACTTGGGTGGGTGAGGCAGAAAGATTGCTTGAGCCCAGGGAGTTTGAGGTTGCTGTGAGCTAAGCTGACACTGTGGCACTCACTCTAGGATGGGCAACAAAGTGAGACTGTCTCTAAATAAATAAATAAACAAACTTTCATTATATTAAATCTCTAAAGTTTGAAAGTTGTTGGTTAAAGAAATTAGAGTTAAACTTTCTAAAAAATACTGGGACCTATCTCCTATCTGTTTGGAATTAATTTAAACCTTGATACATTTTTTTCTGCTTTTCCTTCAATTAATACATTTTGTGAGTTTGAAAATCAAATACCTGCTTTCAAACTTTTTATGGGAAGGTATTTAGGATTAATTGAGAATTAGATTAATTTCTAGTTTTTTAAAAAAGATTATCAATGAATAATTTGAAGTGCTGAGTATCTTCAATAATTAGATATAAAACAAAAATAATAAAGACATAAATTTTAAATGCAATGATTTTTTAATTGAACAGATAAATATAAAGACAATTATTTGAACCCCTCAGATATTTAAAGCTAAGATATATGTTTTCACTCTTTTATTTTAAGGTTGAGAGTGCAAAAAGTCTCAAAATTTTGGCAAAATGTATTGGCAAATGAATATCAAAAAAGCCTCCTTTACAAAACTCTTCAACTTCATTGTTCTTGTTTTTATAATTCTTATGTATGATTACAAATTGTTTTTATGATTATAAATTTAGTTAATACATTAGAGTACACATACCATAATTGCAAAATTTGAGATATAAAGTTAAATCCTATTAAAGGAAACATTTTAAAGACTGTTAACTGAACTAAATAATGTAAAAAAGAAACTAGATAAGAAAATGTCTAAAGTTTTGGTAAAATATGTAATTTCCTCATTAATAAGACTATATTAACATAGTTGTTTCCATAATCATATATTCTAGAAATAAGTGGCTTTTTCTTGACTTAAATTCCATACTAGTTATTGAAATCCTTTGTTGTTAGGAAAGTGGGCTTGCTGATGAATCTGTATCTCTCCACTGCCACTTTTAATTCTCCATTTATAGCCAACTCCATGGTGAAATGGCATCTCCAAAAAAAACCTGCAGCCAACATTATACTTAATAAAGACACACTGAAAATTCTCCACCTAAGATCAGGGAAAAGAAAAGGATATCTATCTGCTTCCCCCATTCAATTTTGAAACTTATTGTATAGTACAGAAATAAAGACTCAGTGATACTGGCAGAGGAATGCACAAGGAGATCAATGGAACTGAACAGAGAACTCAAAATAGACCAACGCAAGTATGCCCCTCTGGTATTTGACAATGATGCACAAACAATTCAAGGAAAGAAAGATAGTCTTTTTAAGATATGGTTCTGGAGAAATTGCCTTCATAGGCAATAAATAAATATATACTCTCAACCTAAATCTCACACCATTTATAAAAACTAATTCAAAATGGATCAAAGACTTAAATGGAAAATGTAAAACTATAATATTGTTCCCAAAAAGCATAGGAGAAAATATATGGCATCAAGGGCTTCTAGATTTAATATCAAAAGTACAATCCATAAAAAGTGTTGATATAATACACTTCATCAAAATTAAAAGAAAAAAACACTTTTTCTGTGAAAGAAAGATCATGTTAGAAAGATAAAAAAGGAAAACAAGCTACAGAGCTGGAAAGAATGTTTGCAAACTACCTATCTGACAAAAGGCTAATATCTGTAATAAATAAAGCACTCTTAAAATTCAATAGTTAAAAAAAGTAAACAGCCCAATTGGAAAATGAGCAAAAGACATTTCACAAAAGAATATATACAGATGGCAAATAAGCCCATGAAAAACTATTCAATATCATGAGACAATAGAAAAATGCAAAATAGAACCACAACATGATATCAGTACACCATTATCAGAACGGCTAAAATAAAAAATTGTGACAACACCAAGATGCCAAGAAACTAGATCCCTCATACATTACTAATGGGAGTATAAAATGGTATAACCACTTCAGAAAAATGTTTGGCAAATTAAGTAACTAAACATGTGACTACTATACAAAGCAGCTATTACATCTGGCATTTATTGTGAGAAATGAAGACATATTCACGCAAAGACCTTAATGTTTACACATTCAGTATACATTCATGCATGAATGTTTACAGAAGCTCTGCTTGTAATCACCCAAAACTGGAGATGACCTAGTCATCCTTCAGCAGCTGAACGGTCAAATACATTATAATGCAGCCATATCATGAAGTACTACACAGAAATATAAAGGAATAAACTATTGATATACATAAAAATGTAGGTGAATTGCCAGAAAATTATGCTGAGTTGAAAAGAAGCCAATCGCAAATAGCTACAGTCACATGTCCTATGATTCCTTGTATATATCATTCTTGAAATGACAAAATTACAGACATGGAGACCAGATTAATGATTGTTAGGGTTTAAGTGAGTAGATGTGGAAGAGAAACAGCTGTGGCTATGAAAGACATTGTTGATGGATATGTGATAGAAATGTTTTGTGTTTTGAGTGTTTCAATGTCAATATCCTGGTTGTTGTACATTATATATTGTATCTCTCTGTATGATTTCTTATACCTACATGTGAATCTACAGTTATTATAAAATAAAACATGTAATCAAAAAAAATGTAATGAGTTAAAATTGCAAGTGTTGGTCAATTAACACCAAATTTGATAGGAAGGTTGGTAAAATATGATTCAATGAGTAAATAAAACAGAGTTAAAATGTAGCAGACTTTTGGCAAATTTGAACTTTCAACATGTTTTGTTTGACCAGAAAAATATTTTGAAAAAGAAGACTTTGTTAGTTTGTTAGGGCTGCCATAACAAAATACCACAAGTTGAGTGTCTTCAACAACAGAAATGTATTTTCTCACAGCTCTGGAGGCTAAAAGTTCAAGATTAAGATGTCAACATTTTTTTGGTTTCTACTGAGCCCTCTCTCCTTAGCTTGCAGGTGCCTGCCTTCTTGTTGTGTCCTCACCCCTCTGTCAGTGTGTGGTCCATCCTAATCTCTTCCTCTTATAAGGACTCCCATCATATTGGATTACCCCACAGATGACCTCATTTTAATGTAATTACCTCTTTAGAAGCTTTATCTTCAAATACAGTCACATTCTGAATTATTAAGTGTCAGGACTTCAACATATGAATTTTGAGAGGCGCACATTTCAACCAATAACAGAGACCAACATTTAGAAATTAAGGAATTCCAAGTAAAAATTCAAATTTCTAGGTTATTTTTACAGCCCACAATTAGTTAGGGCAACAATTAGTAGCACCTGAGGATTGAGTCCTACTTCAAAAGCACATGCACTCATGCACTCAAGCATTTGTAAAAGTTGTACATTCTCCACACACGTGCTCACAGAGTGTCCTCTTTACTTCTTTATTAAAACATTGGCCTTTGTGTCACTGAGTTTGTGATATCTGGAATAAGGAATCAGACAGTTTTCTGATTGAGTAGGGAGAGAAAAGTCAAGAGAAAGACTCTGAGAGGAGATGTATAAGGACTCTATAAACAAGTAGTGTTCTTTACAATGTTGTAAACAGTACACCTTCATCGGCACACAGCAGCAACAAGTTGGTTTGACATTTGCAAAGAACAGAGTGTCTCCCTCAAAAGGGCTTAAAAACATTGTATCAAAAATGAATTAGTCTGTTATTTAAATCTTTCTTTATTCTCTTTTGTTTGAGTTGACTTTTTTCCCCCAAGTTTTGCCCTTTCAATTTACCAAGTATACTGATGACATAAAGTGCAATGTACTGGTTTATTGAGAGTGTATTTCTATTAACATAAAGAAATGGTCATTCTTAATTCAAACAGTTACATCAGGTTGGCAGGCATGTCACTGTAGTTTGTGCATGAAAACATTTTTCTAGATGAGGACAGTCAATCCTTTTATTAGCGTGAAAGCTACAAAAGAAGAAAAAAAATATGTGACAGATATATTCTCAAATGCAAAGCCAAAGTTCAAATTCTACACAATGCAAAATGGAGAAGTCACATGAGATGTGAAGAAGCAGATGACACTTTTTTTATACTGGAGCATAAAAGGAACTTGCTGACAAAGGACCAGGGTCATGTTTGCAACTCTGCAGTATATCCTTTAGTTGCCCAGATTTACTTAGTAGAATGTCACTAATCAGCTTATTGAGAGACAAACAATTCCTGGAAAAAATTTACATATGCCATTCAAACAACATAAGGCAGTTTTATTTCAGACTATAAAATATATATTAATAAACAATGGCCGGGTACGGTGGCTCACGCCTGTAATCCTAGCACTCTGGGAGGCCAAGGCGGGCAGATTGCTTGAGGTCAGGAGTTCGAAACCAGCCTGAGCAAGAGTGAGACCCCGTCTCTACTATAAATAGAAAGGAATTAATTGGCCAACTAATATATAGAGAAAAAAAAATTAGCTGGGCATGGTGGCGCATGCCTGTAGTCCCAGCTACCCGGGAGGTTGAGGCAGGAGGATCACTTGAGCCCAGGAGTTGGAAGTCACTGTGAGCTAAGCCGATGCCACAGCACTCTAGCCCAGGTGACAGAGCAAGACTTTGTCTCAAAATAAATAAATAAGTAAATAAATATTTAATTCTAGATAAATCATCTTTAGAAATTTTAGCAATATATGTGTACATATTTTTAAGCAAATGTTTACAACCATATATCTTTCTTTCTGAAGTTAGTATTGCCTTTCACTTTATAGAAACATAGAATCTTAGTCATAGTCATTAGAAAATTCAGAGATAAGTGTCTTAAATATAAAAAGTAGGTAAAACCAGAATGCCATGAGAATATTGTCTTTTGTCCTAGTAAACCGTCCTTTCAGTTATAGTGAATTCTGGGCAATGCAGAAAAGTCCAGTCCAGTGTGAAAGTCCAGTTCATCAGCCCAACAAAAGTATTCTACGGGGCCTTTCTGACTTCATATTACCATATGAAGTCAGCTGAGACATTTGTTGTGACTACATTGTGGACCAATTCCCCCTCCTCCCAATATTGCTTCTTTCCCTTTCTTCACTGGTATAAGTCCTGAGAGCACTTTCTAATGAACATCCTATTGGCAAATCTCCATCTATGAGTTTGCTTTCCAGGTAAACCAACCTCTCTGAGCCTGTACCATTCTCTGAGTCTGTACCTTGTGCCTTACTTTCTTAATATGAAACTTTGAAATAAATGATAAAACCTGCTCCATTGTTTATGCACATTATATGAATTTGTAGATGTAAAGTACTTAGGATATTTGGTATCACTGTTACTCTTGATACCATAACTTTGAAAAGGATATAGGCTCTAGTATAGAACAGATATCATATTTCATAAATACTTGCTAATATTAGAAAAATAAATAATAAATATTAACTTACAAGCATTTATATGAAAATATGAGTGCTATATCCTATGCAGGATCCAAAAGTGGAAAAGATGCATAAAACTTCACAGTAGAATGAGAGGAGAAAGAAATATATACACTATTGTAATTTATGCAGGCACATTATAGTGGCTCCAACAAATTATGATAAAAATGGGTTTTAGTATCTTCCCTTGTTCTAGCCACCACAATCAATTTAGGACTTACTTTTCTTTTAGCTATTTTCTCTGAATGTATTTCCAGAGGCTTATTTGTTTTGCAGCAAACAAACAAAAAAGTCTTTCATGGGACTTGATTAAAAGCCTGGAAGTTACCTAATTATCTTTTATCAAGATATTCTGTAAATGCCATTCCTCTCCTTAATTATCCATAAGAAATGATTATTAAGTACTGTACTTTTCTCCTCTTAAGTTGCATTATTTATTTTTATAATTTCCTCATGTAACTGCATTTAGCCACAAGGGTATGGAGTTATCCTGGCCTCATATTATCACTATAATAACTCTGTGGCACTATTCATTGTGGATTAATGTTGAAGCGATCATTTTCCAGATCAGCAGGTTTCATGGCACACCAATATCAACATTATTGTGTGCAAAGTATAATAAGATAATAATGCAAAAAGAAAGTACACAAATTATTTATTCTCTTCATTTCTAATTTAATGTGCCTTCCTCCAGTAGGAAAAAGGGGACAATGTCATAGCCAGTTGTATCTATGATGAAGCTCACAGTCCATGACCATTACTGACATTCATTTAAAATGTGTGGCAAAATTTAGTAATGCCCATGAGTGTGCCTTTCTCATGTGACTGTAATTCATCATATGTGTGATGATAATAAAATAAGAGCTAAGAACAACTTTTTCTAACTCCTGTTTATACTTTAAAAATACAATTTTTAATTAATTTCCAAAACTTAATGTTTTTTAAGCAAAATTGTCTCCCTAATCATTTCTAGGTGGAAAATGTAAGAATTTTATTCAGAGTTCACCTCTCTCTCTTTATCCAAAACATCAAACTCATATAGCATGAAGACAGTTTAGAGAAGCTATCCAAGGGTTTCTGCAGGAGATTGCCAAAAAGTGTACCATTCCTAAGGATAAATAAACTGTGGCTAGTTTGGTAGGCATAATTCTGTGTGTTTTAGAGAAACCTGAACATATATTTGAGATGAAAAAAAAGGAACTTCCTGAATTCCAACAGACATCAAGCTTTATCTTTCACTTGCCATTAAAAATTATTTCTATATATTGGCTAAAAGCTTTACAGTGTAAAATCCTACTGTAAGAACACATTATGTTTTGCCTTAAGAGATCATTAAAATGCAAATCTAAGATAGGTTTTTAATTTAATAAATTAAAAATGCAAAGACTTACAAGGAAAAATATGCACTTGGATGGTTGACATATTCAGAAAAATCTAACGAAAAGCGTTAAATACCATTTAGCAAATGGGCACATCTGTATTTTATAAAGTGAACTTATATATGCTTCAAGACACATTATGAATATTTTATAGTGATAGGTAGAGTAGGAAGGGATAGTACATTAATCAAGAGTATATTATTATCTAAATGCCTCTAGGACAGTCTGCATAACATAGTACATATTATATGTTCTAAGCTGTTTCAACAGTATTAGCATACTTCTGCCACTGAATTCTTCAATGAATAATAAATGCTATAAACATACTAAGAATGAAAATTATCTGTAGGCTGTCTGCCTATTCCAATGGAACATTTTTTAAAATTTTACTTACTTCTTATGTTTTATAATCAGAAAGCTCTGCAATATGAGTGACTTACCGCCCACCCGTTCATGTCTGACAATCTTAACATCAGAGTAACAAATACAGTTTGAATGTTGATTTTATAATAAGGAGATTAGTTCAACATTGCTTTGATAAGGGTATTTTGTTCCCATTATGTCTAAAGTCTCGTTTTTTAAATAATTGTGCTGTAAACTGACCCCTTTTTTAAATAAGAAAAGAATATTAGAGAAGCTCTGTGGATCTGCTCTAACAACAATATACAGTATCACTGCCAGAATGAGAGCTTGGCAAGTGATCTTTTATGATTAAACATTAAATCTTTCTTCAGATTGTAATTCATCATATTATGTTTTTAGGGTTAAGACAATTTTTATTTAAAATCAGTCATTGGTCTCAGAAGAGACATTCAAGCATCATCCCTCAGAGCATTTATTCATGTTACAAGAGATGTGAAAAAGAAAATCTCCACCAGGATTGAGATTTGGAGAGAAAAGAAATCAATTTTCTCATAACTGTATATTTTTTCTGCTTTTTCCTCTTTGCCTTACCATGGTTTTTAAATAGACACATAAGTAGACATTTATTCTGTTATTAGTAGTATGACATAATAAGAAGTGTTAAACTTTATTTAGTTTGGCACCTATATTTAAGAGGAAAAACACTCCAGTAACCTGAGATGATACTGTTCATGCTTCTTTTTCAAAATAACTGTGTGACCTATGTTTTATCTCTCTTTCTGTTGCTCACTATTGAATAAAGATGCAACTACAGATCAAAGATTATAGGCAGACCACAAACTGAGTTGAAGACAGGAAGCTGACTTGGTGTTCTGGGTGAAAATATAATGTGTCTTTCAAGAGAATTTCAGGTTCAATAAGCCAGTATGAATTGCTGCTCTCTCAGGATAATGCATTATTATTGTGTATGGTGTTTACCAGACAATCAGAAACAGAAAATATTTCTGGTATAGTTATTACAAACACAAAGATGCTGTAGATAGAAAGAAAATGAGAGGCAAGAAAAGAGATTCAAGGTTGGAGTTTGAATTAAAACAGTATTTATAGCTACCTAGGGCACTAGAATTCAAATCTCAGTGTTATTTAACCTGGTGAGGTCCATCTATCTAAATTATTGGCTTTTGATGACACATTTTACTAAGGTTCTGGTATATATTAACCAAGCTATTATACATTTTGCTTTTAACAATTGTATAAATTAATAAATTTCATTTATCATATTTATTCTATTTTTTCACAGACTAGCATTGAAAGAATTTTGAATATACTGAAAAATCATTTCATGGTTATCTTGATTACTTGTGTCTGCAAAACCGGAGTTCTGTCAAAAACTACTATGAATCCATTTCTTTTACATCTTATATGGCTTTGTCAATGGGTGATTATGATGGCTTCGGAAATATAATTACATTTTTAATTTTTTATTAAAAATGTTTTCATTTAATTTTCACCAATCCATTCTCTACACAGAAGGCAGAGTGAGCTGTAAGACATGCAACTCTAATCATAATAGGCATCTGCATAAATCATCAATGGGCTTCCAGCTGCAATTTAAATATCATTCTTCTCTGACCAGTTTATCTAAAATTGATTCTTTCTTATTCATAGCTAGGGTAAAATTCTACTTATTTATAGAACTTGCCATAATGTATAATAATATTTATGATTATATACATATAAAAATATATACATGTTAACACAGTTTCATGCCACTGTATTTTAAAGGACTGAATGATTCCTAAGGTTTCATCCCTTAGGTTTAAGTCTGTTATCCATCATGAATTAATTTTTGTAAAAGGTGAGAGGTGGGGATACAGTTTCAATCTTCTGCATGTAGTTATCCAGTACTACCACCATAATATCCTAAAATAAAAAAACAAAGGACCAAATGATCTGAAGTTGGATTAATAAGGGCAAATTTTGATTTTTATATTTTTGTAGATTTTTCCCTTCCATTGTTCATTCCCTTTGTCTCTTTGCCTTCCCTTTCTCTGTTCCCGTTTCCTCTATTCTATGCCTTCTCTCTCCCTCTCCTTGCTTTTTTCCTTCTCTTTCTTTGTCTTTTTCTCCTCTCTTTCCTCCTCCTCTTCTTTTTTCTTCTTGTTCTTCCTATTCTCTGAGTTCTTTTTGTTCTTGTTTCATTCTCCTCCTCCTTCTCCTACTCTTCTCTTGGTTCCTCCCCCCCTCTGTTCTCTCTCTTTCTCTTTCTCTCTCTCTCTTTCTGTCTCTCTCCCCCTTCCCTCTCTCTCTTCCTTTCTTCCTGTCTCTTCCTCCAATTCTTCCATTGTTCCTTCTAATTCTGTGTGCTGTAGACTTTACAGAAGAATTAGACTAATAATTTTACTCCATTTATCTGGGTGAAATATTGATCTCCTGGATTTGTTCTCATACAACATAACACTGTGTTTAGCCATATCAGCTATAGGTGCTTCAAAAGATACTTTTCTTCCAGCCAGGTATAGAAGTCTGTATTATTAATAAAAAAGAGACATATGAAGAAAAGACAATGATAAATGTTGCTTCTTTTTTTCAGGGCCTTAAGTAATATAAGATACCAGATAAATTTTGGAGATTATTATGATAGAAACTCTACTCAATCATGCATAAGAATATTAAGCCTATGCATAATTTAGCCAAAGTTTAAGCTGTAAATCACTATATCTATGTTTTTGTCATTATAGAGTTAACAAAAATATATAATAATATCAGAAGATAATGTCTTGCCACTTTGATAAAGAGTGCTCAAAAAAGAAAATGATAATTTTATCCTTAAGGTTGTATCTAATTCTGTAATTAGCATAATTTGATGTTCAAAGTAAAATTATCATAATTATTAATAGAAGAAGCAAATTAAGAACTGCTGACTATACTAGGACCACAAGGTAAGTTAACTTGCATCTTTAGCTTTTGTACAAAAACCAGTGAGCTTTTCACATTCTCGTGGCTATTGTTCTCTTTAAGTTAAAAAAATGGAGATTAAAAGGCAGACTACTTTTCTTAACTTGCATGTAAATAAAAATGGTACTTTTTAGAAATAACTGAAACTTGAATATGGGATTGGCCTGTAATATTTCAAAATCTCAAAAACCATAGTTGACTGAACAACTGAAACTTTATTTCAAACAGCAGAGGAGACTTAAATGAATGGTTTTTAATTTGCTGGATTTAAAGAGGAGGGATGTGTCCCAGTGTGCCATTCTTTCTTTTTAAAATGAGAAATGCTTTATAATAGAGACTGTGTTCTCAAGCTGGAACAACTTTAAGATTCGAAATTTCTAGTATGATAAACTCCTTAGAGTTCTGACCATTTTGGAAAATCCAACGGAGTAATTAACTGTGAAGAAAGTAATCATGTTTGAATAATTTAAATGGTCTCATGTTAGCTTGAGTTTAATGATGTTCACAAATTTCAAATTGCAAATGGAGGTCTAATTGCTTTTTACTCTCTTTCCTTTTTCACATCATTATTGGGAATAAAGTATTTCCATAAATATTTTGTAGTTTAGCCTATCTTTTTATAATAGACATCTAGGAATTATCTTGAATCTGATATATGTCTAGTCATAACACATGTGTTTTTTAGTTAGTCTTAAATTACAGTTGACTCTTGAACAATGCAGTGGTTGGGGTACTGACTCTCATGCAGTAGAAAATCTGCATATAAATTTGACTCCCCAGAAACTTAACTACTTAGCCTACTGTTGATCAGAAGCCTTACTGATAACATGAACAATTAATATATATTTCTTATATGTATTATATATTATATTCTTACAATAATGTAAGATAGAAAAAAGAAAATGTTATTAAGAAAATCATAAGGAAGAGAAAATATATTTACTACTTATTAAGTGGAAACGGGTCATCATAAAGGTCTTCATCCTTATCATCTCGTTGAGTAAGAGAAGGAGGAAGAGGAGGGAGTTGGTGTTGCTGTCTCAAGGGTGGCAGAGGAAGAAGAATATCTCTTTACAAGTGGACCTGCATAGTTCAAACCTGTGTTGTTCAAGGATCAACTGTACTTATAGTGTCACAATTAAACATAGTTGTATTTATAATTTTTAGAATTGCTATTTTTGTGTTTCTCCTTTCATGCCTATGAGAAAAGACCTCTATGGTGGAAAAAGACTTGAAGGTTATGGTAAGGATATGGCAGCTGTAAATACCAAAGTCAGCAGAAAACAGAATAACTCAAAGGCAAAAGTGTGTATAGTAGAGTTTTATATAAAAATAAATAATTTCTTCATCATTTTATAACTGAGAAAAAGATTTTAGCTAGGATTATCTATTTCTATACAACAAACTATCTTTAACTTTAGTGGCTTAACATATTTTATGCTGTTCACGATTTTGTTGACCAAGGATTCAGGAAGGGCTTAGATGAGACATCTGTCTCTCACCCACATGCTGTGAATTAGAATAATTGAGAATGGAGGATTCAGTTCCAAAATGGCTTAACTGTGTACACATCTGAGGCCTTGGTTGGAACAACTGGAACACTAAGTGCCAAAGGGTTCCTTTAGCTCTTCATGTGCCTTCAGGGTATCTTGACAAGGGCACTCCAGCAAGGTAGTTTGACTTCTCAAATGGTGATGCAGAGCTTGAAAAACTAAACCTACATGATAGGAAGCAGAAACTGCCATTCTTCTTAAAGGCTAGAGCTGGAATTGGCACAGAATCATTTATGTCATATTTTATGACCTAAGGTGTCACGGGCCAGTGCATATTCATGAATTAAGGTAAATAGAAATCATCTCTCCAAGGACAGCTGTCAACAAATTTGTGTCACCTTTACTCTGCCATAGTTCATATTGTATCTCTCTCCTCTACCCTACCTTTTCATATTTATCTAATCTCATAAAATGTGTTTATACTGAATGCTTTCTATGTTCATAAGCAAATTTGCTATTTTATTTAAATGCATCAATCAATTGCACTATGACCCTATCAATATCACATTAGAGGAAAATAAGTATCATTCAAGCCTAGATATGATATTACTCCTTGAATATCTGTTTTCTCTCCCTCTCTCTCATAGCCATTATATAAATTCTTTAATGGTATATCCTAGAACTTATCATTTAGATGTTGGTAATAACTAATAAAATTGAGCACCTTTTCACATATTTGGTGGCCATTTGAATGTCTCTTTCTTTAAAGTATTTGTTTAAAATTAGTCCCTGATTTTTTTTCTATTTATTTTTTTGTATTTTTCCTACTGATTTGTGGGAGCCTATTATATAACCCGAGTAAAAGTCCTTTGATGATTATATATGTTACAAATCTCTTCTTGTACACTCCAGTCTGTCTTTTTATTCTTCTAATTGTGTCTTTTTATGAATAGAAGTTCTTAATTTTAATATAATTCAATTTGTCATTATTGCCTTTTCTGCTTTCTATATTTTGTATAAGAAAGACTTGTATCCTGGAAAGTTATAAAGATATCTTTCTTTGCTATCTTCTGGATATTTTACTGCTCTGCCTTTCATATTCTGATCTTCACTTTACTTGGTAAATAGTGTAACATTAATGTGACCTCAACCCGGCCACTGAAGTCTGAAGGGCTACAAAGGCAAATGAGGGAATTTTTTGGTGATGAACGTATTTTGTGTCTTCAGTGTGGTAGTTATATAAGGGGATATACGTTTTTCAATATTGAACCAACAATGCATTTAAAACAGGATCTTTGTAAATTATACTTTAATAAACTTGATTCAAAATAGCAGATCATCTTGGTCTTGAGGTATTTTTCTATTTCTTGTGACTTGGATATACAAGTATTCAAAATTATTTGAAAGTTTGAGTTGAAATCTATTAGAACATGGAAATGAATGTCTTACAAGTTTACCCAATCTTCACTGCTCACTGTGAAACACTCACAATTAACCTAAATTAAGTATTGTTTAATAATACATATCGTTATTAACATATTGTTTCAAAGCCTGATAATTCATTTCTAAATTATTAAAATTGTTTATTTAAATAGTTCTGCTTTTTCATTTTTAACCCAGCTATAAAACATAAATATTGAAGGATACAAAAAAGTGAATTTCAGCAATTTTTACTTGACTGGGAGAAAAACAGTTTTATAAATCTCACCAGGGATATTTAGAATAGGAGATTTGCAAAGTACATTTTTTTACATTGTTCCCAAGAAATGTAAAAAGTTTTAAATTTGATTCACATATCACTGGTTTATAACAATGAGGTCATTTTCCCTCTGTCTATACTTACCACTTGTTTTAATTTTTGTGAAAGCATTTTTTTAACAGTGAGGAGTGAGTGGGTGAAAAAAGGAGTTGAGTCAATCTTCTGAACTTTTAAATGCATCACAGACAATGGGAAGTCTGCTAAACAGCTCATAGTACTAACTAGCAGTACTGGCTTGATTCATTCATATTTTTAAAAGTATAAACTTATCAGTCAGATGAATAAAAAAAAAGAAAAGTTGATAAAAACTGTAGGATATCCCTATAAAGCCTTTGGACAATTCATCTTATTCCTAAGTCTTATAAACTCCTATTTGCCTGCTGATTAAATAACTTACCATTTAAACGACATACGTTATAGAAACATAGCAGATTATCTAGGTCTTGAAGTCATTTCTCATGTCATCTCAAGACTATTTCTGTAATATGTTTTCTCTATCCTGAGGCTTGAGTATTTCCTCTACTTATTTTACTTTTAGAGTCTTGTATAGCATTGCGCTGTGGCAGTATCATAGCCATTGAGGTTTATGTAAGACATGATTATTGCTAACTAAAATCTTATAAAATTAAAAACTTTTAGGGTAATCATACCTCCAGCCACGTTAGTTAAAACATGGAACATTAGTTGTTCTTTGAAGAAAAGAGACCTTAAGTACCCCCAGGAAATATGGCATACTAGAGTCCAGAAAGAGTCCTGGAAAAGATGGAATCTAGTATACCAGAATCCAGCTAGGGTGACTTCAAAAAAGTATTTGATAAGAGTATTTGATAAGAGTATTTGAAAAGAGTATTGATTTGAAAAGAGTATTTGATAAAGCATCAAGATCAGTCTAAGAGCGATTTATACTTTTCTCACTAGGATAAAATTTACAATATTTAAATTATTTGCTAAAGAAAATGGTCAGTTAATTTGGGCAATATTCCAACCATACCAAGATTGCATTTGAAGAATTAAGACTATGAGGGCAGTCACTATGGCTCTAAAATAGGCTTAAATAATTCCTTTTCAATATTCCATTGATTAAACACATATTTACTGATTACACATTATATGGCAGACATTGAGATACGTGCTAGAGATTAAAAAGAAAAAAAATATGAACATGATCCCTGGTTTCGTGTAATTCACTTTATATAAAAAATTGTGGGTTTTAATAAATAACCCAAATATAAGATATAGGGAGAAATATGCTTATTTTTATTTCTTATTTTTATTGCGGGGCTAGATGGTCTGGGGGTAAAAAAAAAGATAGATGAAAAGTTTTAAATTTCTGTCCAAAGAAACATTTTAAGACTCTTTAATAAATGAGGCCAGTATTGAAGCTCTATATTAACATTACTATTTATTTTGCTTTGCCACTAGGACACAATTCTATTTGTTATAAAATAAAATTGAAGTGACTTAAAAAAAATTGTGGGTTTTGTTTGGGTGGAAAGGGGGTCTATCTTGAATCAATCTGAAGCGTATCCCTATTTCAATGAGGTAAAATTATATGGCACTTTGTCAGGGGAAATAAGAATTGTTTTTTAAAATGTATGAAAATTGTTAGAAGAATATTTGCTATATCCCGGATTTCATAAGTGTTTTTTAATTTTATATATTCTAAATATGTCCAGATTACCTCTTTTAGCCACTTTAGCTCATCTACTGTTATGATTTTCTATCGCTTTATCCCCGCAATGTTGTATTATTTGGATTAATCCAAGAGTCCTTTAACAAGTGCTTTGGTTTGTTTGATTGGTCAGTTTGGGTTTTTGCTTGTTTCATTGTTTTGTTTTTGAGAGCCTCCTATGTATGAGATACTGTTCCAGGCAATGGAAATACGATGGGGACAAGAATGACCTGTCCTCTGCATTCATGGAGTTTATATTTTAATGTTTGCTTCAGTACAAATAAACATAGAGAGAAAGAAAAATGTCACTTCAGAATGTGATGAATACTTTGAAAGAAATAACCGTGGTGACAGAGACCAGTAGCAACAAGGCGGGTATTTCAGATGAGGTAGTAACTTCCTGTTGGGAAAGTAATTTAACCTGAGATCTGAGCAGTTAGAAGGAACAGATGAACAGAGATGACGGAGAACAGCAGTGCAGACAAATGGAAGTGAATGGGTCCTGCAGTCAGAAAAAGGCTTGGCGTGCCCAGGCAGGTAAAATAACCCCAAAATATATGTATCATGATAAAATTAGCTTGTTTAATTTTGAACTCACATATATTGGGAGATAATTCTTCATGGGTCTTTAGCATTCCTATATCTCTTGAGAGCAGAGGCATGCATGAACTAGCCTTTTGTTTTCAACAATCTTTTCAAGGTTGTTTATATAGAATGGAACACAGAGACAGCCAGTGCTTCATTCAAATAAGGCTCTGGTTGTATCTACACTTAGTTTTACATTGTCTTGTTTTTGTAATCGATTTTAGATTTTTTTCTTTGAATGTTCTTATTTGCATGGTATAATTTAAAAAGACACAATTTTGGTTTAATGAAAGCCTCCCTACCCTTATAATCCTTCCTCTGTTAAATGTTGAACTTTAGCGGGGAGAGGGTGGGTTATTTCCATCAGGGAAAAAGAGCTGCTCAGAAAGAAGGTATTGAGACTCCAATCTATTTTTTTTTTTTTATTTTCAGACTAAATGCTAGTAATCCAACTTTGATGATTGAGATGGTATCAGCTGAGAACTGCAGGCAGGGACGTAACTCAAGGCACTCCCTTCACTTCCAAAGGGGATGCATCATAAATGAGATGAACAGCTGGACTAGTTATCTAAGTCCAGTGATAGATAACCTAAAGGCCAAGCACTCAATCTTGTTAGCAGGTGTGTTTCAGTTAGTATGCTAGTGTTAAAAGAAAAAAAAAAAGATTTAGTACCAATGTCTAAAAAACTTCAGGAGCTTTCACATACAGTCTGTGTTGATGTTTCTAGTTTAAAATATTTGAAGATGTGGCCATTCTAGACCACAGTTCCTCATGATGGCTGTAGGCTGTAACTGAATAGCCCCAAATGGCATCAGAGGAGACATGTGCTTTCCAGTTTTCTACAGCCTGTCTGGCTCATATTCTTCATTTTCCTGTCAGACTACTATGATTATTGACTTCTTAATGAACTGTGTTTTGATTTCTAGTCTCCCATGTACAAAACGGCAAGAGTGGTCTTTTATAAATGTCAATCGGATCATGTCACTCCCTGGATGGACCCTTCCCATGGGTTTTCCCATCTCCCACATAGCGAACACATTCGTTATTGTTCCCTTGAAAATCCCGTGTGATCTGAGCCCATTTCACCAACCTTATTTCTATCATACCTCTCCCCAACTCCATTCCTTCCATTTCTACTAAACTTCTTTATCCCTGACCCCTGAACATTACTAGGTCATTTCTTAGGATTTTGCACACTTGCTGTCTTTTGTGCCAGGAGCACACATAACATGTCTACTCTTTTCCGATGGCTTCTTCTCAGAGGTTCTTTACAATATCCTTTCTCCATCTGCTCTTATACCCTCTTAGAAAAATAATCTCTAACACTCAGCTGATCTTGTTATTAAATTGATTTCAATCTTTCAAGAATTTTCCACTAACCAAAATATAACATTCAAACTGATTAGCATGACATACAAGGCCTATCTAATCCAGACCTGGTATACATTTACATCTTTTTTTTTTTTTTTTTCTGTTCATCTGTATCCTTTATTTTTTTTTTAATTATTTTTTTTATTTTGGCATATTAGGGGGGTACAGATTTTAAGGTTTCAATAAATGCCCATTTCCCCCCCTCCCCCCAAAAGTCTGAGTCTCCATCATGACCATCCCCCAGATGGTGCACATCTCACTCACTATGTATGTATATACCCGCCCCCCTCCCCCCTCCCACCTGCCCAATACTCTATTACTGTAGAACCTATGTGTCCACTTAGGTGCTACTCAGTTAATACCAGTTTGCTGGAGAATATATCTGGTGCTTGTTTTTCCATTCTTGGGATACTTCACTTAGTAGTATGGGTTCCAGCTCTAACCAGGAAAATATAAGGTGTGCTATATCACCATTGTTTCTTAGAGCTGAATAGTACTCCATGGTGTACATATACCACATTTTATTAATCCATTCTTTGATTGATGGGCACTTGGGCTGTTTCCACAGCCTTGCAATTATGAATTGTGCTGCTATAAACATTCGAGTGCAGGTGTCTTTTTTGTAGAGTGTCACTGGATCATTTGGGTAGATGCCCAGCAATGGGATTGCTGGATCAAATGGTAGATTCACTTGTATCGCTTTAAGGTATCTCCATATTGCTTTCCACAGAGGTTGAACTAGTTTGCAGTCCCACCAGCAGTGTAGGAGTGTTCCTCTCTCTCCGCAACCACGCCAGCATTTATTGTTTGGAGATTTTTTGATAAAGGCCATTCTCACTGGGGTTAAGTGATATCTCATTGTGGTTTTGATTTGCATTTCCCTGATGATTAGAGATGTTGAGCATTTCTTCATATGTTTGTTGGCCATTCTTCTGTCTTCTTTAGAAAAATTTCTGTTCAAGTCCTTTGCCCACTTTTTAATGGGGTTATTTGATTTTTTCTTCCTAATTTTCGTGAGTTCTAAGTATATTCTAGTTATCAGTCCCTTATCGGATGCATAGGATGCAAAAATTTTCTCCCATTCTGTAGGTTGTCTGTTTACTTTCATGACTATTTCTTTGGCTGTACAGAAGCTTTGTAGTTTGATCATGTCCCATTTATTTATTTTTGTTGCTGCTGTGATTGCCTTTGGGGACTTCTTCATAAACTCTTTGCCCAGGCCGATGTCTAGGAGAGTGTTTCCCACTTTTTCCTCTAGAGTTCTAATAGTTTCATATCTTAGGTTTAAGTCTGTTATCCAGCGTGAGTTGGTTTTTGTGAGAGGTGAAAGGTGTGGGTCCTGTTTTAGCCTTCTACAGGTGGCTATCCAGTTTTCCCAGCGCCATTTATTGAAGAGGGATTCTTTTCCCCAGCGTATGTTTTTGTCTGCTTTGTCAAAGATGAGATGGCTATATGAGGATGGTTTTATATCAGGATTCTCACATCTGTTCCACTGGTCAATATTCCTGTTTTTGTGCCAATACCATATTGTTTTAATTACTACAGCTTTGTAGTATAGTTTGATATCTGGCATATTAATGCCTCCCATTTTGTTTTTGTTGCCTAGAATTGCTCTTGATATTCGGGGTCTTCTTTGGTTCCATACGAAGCGTAAAATTATTTTTTCTATATCTGTGAAGAATGCTGATGGGATTTTAATAGGTATTGCATTAAATCTGTAGATCAGTTTGGGTAGTATAGACATTTTGATGATATTGAGTCTGCCGATCCACGAGCATGGTATGGATTTCCATCTGTTTACATCCTCTGCTATTTCCTTCCTCAGTGTTTCATAGTTCTCCCTGTAGAGGTCTTTTACCTCTTTGGTTAAATATATTCCTAGGTACTTTAATTTCTTTGTTGCTATTGTGAAGGGAATTGAGTCTTTGATTTGGTTCTCAATTAGATTGTTGTTGGCGTATATGAATGCCTCTGATTTCTGTGTATTGATTTTGTATCCTGAGACTTTACTAAATTCATTGATCAGTTCCAGGAGTTTCTTGGTTGAATCCTTGGGGTTTTCTAGATACAATATCATATCATCAGCAAACAGTGAAAGTTTGATCTTTTCTGCCCCTATTTGGATACCTTTGATTCCATTTTCCTGTCTGATTGCTGTAGCCAAGACTTCCAGCACTATGTTGAACAGAAGTGGAGATAGTGGGCAGCCTTGTCTGGTTCCAGTTCTAAGTGGGAATGATTTCAATCTTTCCCCATTCAGTATGATGTTGGCTATGGGTCTGTCATATATGGCTTGTATCAGTTTTAGGTATGTCCCTTCTATGCCTATTTTCTTAAGTGTTCGTATCATGAAAGGGTGTTGAATTTTGTCAAAAGCTTTTTCTGCATCTATTGAAAGAATCATGTGGTCTTTGTTTTTGCTTCTGTTTATGTGGTGAATTGCATTTATAGATTTACGTATGTTGAACCATCCCTGCATCCCTGGGATGAAGCCCACTTGGTCATGATGGATTTTTCTGATAAGTGTCTGGATTCGGTTAGCTAAGCTTTTGTCGAAAATTTTTGCATCTATATTCATTAGAGATATTGGTCTGTAGTTTTCTTTTTTTGTTGCATCCTTTCCTGGTTTTGGTATCAGAGTAATATTCGCTTCATAAAAGGTGTCGGGGAGGTTTCCGTTCTTCTCGATGTTGTGGAATAGTTTCTGCAAGATAGGTACTAGTTCTTCTTTGTAAGTATGGTAAAATTCAGGTGTGAAGCCATCTGGACCGGGACTTTTCTTTTTAGGGAGATTTTTAATTGCTGTTTCTATTTCAGCTGTTGAGATTGGTCTGTTCAGGGAATCTATTTCTTCCTGGTTGAGCCTAGGGAGGCTGTGTGTTTCTAGAAATTTGTCCATTTCCTCCACATTTTCCAGTTTGTGTGCATAAAGATTTTTGTAGTATTCATAAATTGTATCTTGTATCTCTTTGGGATCAGTTGTGATATCTCCCTTTTTATTCCTGATGGAGCTTATTAGAGATTTCTCTTTTCTGCTTTTCGTTAGCTTAGCCAATGGTGTGTCAATCTTGTTTATTTTTTCAAAGAACCAACTTTTTGTTTTATTAATCTCCTGAATAGCTTTCCTGTTTTCAATTTCGTTTAGTTCTGATTTGATCTTGTTGATTTCGCTTCTTCTGCTGGGTTTGGGGTTGGTCTGTTCTTCTTTTTCCAGCTCTTTGAGTCGTTTCATTAGATTGTCTATTTGTGATCTTCTTGCCTTTTGGTTATAGGCATTTATGGAGATAAACTTTCCTCTCAGAACTGCTTTAGCTGTGTCCCAGAGGAGTTGATAACTTGTCTCTCCATTGTCGTTTTCTTCATAGAAGTTTTTTATTTCCGTCTTGATTTCTTCATTTACGAAGTAATCATTTAGTAGGAGGTTGTTTAATTTCCACGTTTTTGTGTAGAAATGTGAGTTTCTGTTAGGGTTGATTTCTAGTTTTATTCCACTGTGATCTGAGAAGGTACATGGTATGATTTCTATTTTTTTAAATTTCTTGAGATTTTCTTTGTGACCTAGGATATGGTCAATCTTAGAGAATGTCCCATGAGCTGATGAGAAGAACGTATATTCAGTGGATTTTGGGTAGAATGTTCTGTAGATGTCTGTCAGACCCAATTGTTCTAGAGTTTTGTTTAAGTCCATTATTTCTTTATTAATTTTCTGTTTGGAGGATCTGTCTCGTGCCGTCAGTGGGGTGTTGAAATCCCCGGCTATTATGGAGTTGCTATTAATCCATTTGCTTAGCTCCAGTAAGGTTTGCTTTATGAATCTGGGTGCACCTAAGTTGGGTGCATATATATTTAAAATTGTTATCTCTTCTTGTTGGACTGTGCCCTTCACCATTATATAATGACCCTCTTTGTCTTTTACTACTTTTGTTGGTTTAAAAACTAAATCGTCTGAAATTAGAACTGCCACACCAGCCTTCTTTTGGCTTCTATTTGCTTGGAATATTGATCTCCACCCTTTTATTTTTAGTCTATGTGCATCCTTGCAGGTTAAATGTGTTTCCTGAAGACAGCATATACTTGGCCTGTATTTTCTTATCCATTCAGCCTGCCTATGTCTCTTGAGTGGAGAGTTTAAGCCATTCACATTTATTGAGAGAACTGATAGGTAAGGTAGATTACTGATCATTCTGTTGGGTTGGATGTTGTTGCTATGATTTCTGTCTTGAGCCATTGTAATATCTGGCCTTTAATATCTTTGGGTTTTGGTTGTTTTTATATCCGTGGATTATTATTATGATGTTCCGTGCATAACGCTGTTTTAAGTACTTCTTGTAGGGCTGGTCTTGTCTTGGTGAATTCTCTGAGCCTTTGCTTGTCTGAGAATGTTTTTATTTCTCCTTCATATATGAAGCTTAGTTTTGCAGGGAATAATATTCTAGGCTGGGCATTGTTTTGTTTCAAAAGAGTGAGAATGGGGCCCCAGTCTCTCCTTGCTTGTAAAGTCTCATTAGAGAAGTCTGATGTTATTCGAATTGGCTTTCCCTTGTATGTCACTTGCTTCTTTTGTCTTACAGCTCTTAGAAGGGCCTCTTTAGTTGATACGTTGGTCCGTCTGATGACTGCATGACGTGACGTCTTCCTGTTTGCATTGAATCTCCCAGGGGTCCTCTGGGCTTCTTGAACTTGTATATCGAGATTTTGAGCAAGGCCTGGGAAATTTTCCTCTATTATATCTTCAAAAAGCGTGTCCAGCCCTTGAGTGTTGTCTTCCTCCCCTTCGGCTAAACCTATGACCCTCACGTTAGGTTTTTTCACATAATCCCACAGCTCTTGTAGGCTTTGGTCTGTTCTCTTGTTTCTCTGCTGTATTTCTGTGACTGATTTATTTAATTGGAGGGTGTTATCTTCAAGCTCTGAGATTCTTTCTTCTGCTTGATCTACCCTGTTCTTGAGAGTTTCCACAGTATTTTGTAGTTCTCTGAGTTGATTCTTCATCTCCAGGACTTCGGTTAAAGTTTTCTTCACTGTGTCAATCTCTTTGTTATACCTTTGTTCCATTTCTTGGAGGTTTTTTGTGTTTTCTTGGTGTTGGTTATTGAGTTGTTGTTGCAGCTGGGTGAGTGTTCTTATGATCCACATACGAAATTCCTTTTCTGTCATATTGGTTGCCTGATTTTGGTCGGTGTCTGTTTCTAGGGGGCTGGTGCTCCTCCTTGGGGGTGTGTTTTCCGTTTGGTTCTTCATATTTCCTGAGTTCTTTCGCTGATTTCTTCCCATGTCGATCAGTTGTTGTTTCTTTCCTTAGGTTATTGTTTGGGTATTCACACACCTTGTTTAGTTTCTGAGGCGTTAGGTGGTGCCTGTGGGTGAAATTGGACCACTCCCTGTATATTGAGTCAGTGGATGCTTTGGCAAGGCTGTGCAAGATGCCGTACCTGTCAGTAGGTGGCGTTTGCTTGGAGGAACAGGCTATGGTGTTGATTTTGAGTCCTGTTATCAGTTCTCGTTCTGGGCGGAGCTGGGTTGGATAAGCCTGCCCTCAGGCCGTTAGCAGGGGTCAAAGTTCTGTTCTCAGCTTCCAGGGAAAGTTGTCAGGGCGGGGCTGGAATGGTCCTGCTCAGCCAGAAAGTCTGGGTGTGGGGGTGGGGCTGTCTGAGACCCGCAGTCTGCAGCAGGCCTCACTTCTTTCCACCCTCCCCAACTCTGCAGCTACTCCTGGGCCTCTGCCAGCAGGCCAGACCACAAGCCACCAGGCCTCCCCGGACTATGGTGCTGGCGGGGAGGTTCCCTGCACAGGAACGCCACCTGGGTTGGGCGCATGGCCTCCTCCTGGGAGGAGGGTTGCCCTCTAGGGCGCAGATCCACCCCTGGAGGCACACAGCCCTCAGTAGGCTGTTCACGTATAACCCTTCTGTGCCCCGGGCAATGCTAGCCCTCGGTGCAGGGGATCTGGTCTGCAGGTCCGACCTCTGGGTCCCAGAGTTCAAACTGTATTCCCACCAGGGAGAGGATTTCCGGTCCTAATTCACCCACAGGGAGCCCAAGCTGGGTCTATGTCTCTCAGCCTCTGAGTCGGCACCGTTTTCCTGGGAACATGGTGCCAGCAGCACCTGGGAGGGCGGGCGGGGTCCCAAACGGGAAGGTCCCGTTCCCTGGAGGTGCCTCTGGCTGGTGGCTGTATTGTCTCTCTGGGCAGCCGCGGGTAGGGTCGGCAGAGGGGAGGAGGAGGCAATATGGCGCCTGCCGCGCGGCTCGGGTCCGTGCACACGGAGGTGCCCGGAGGAAGTTGGGAACCTGGTGCCACGTCTGCTACAGGCTCACCGTTGGCAGGCGGCGGCAGTCTCTGGGCTGATGTCTGCAGGTCTCTCCACCCGCTGGGGAGCCCACCAGCAGTCCCGAATGCAGGGGAGGGGAAACAGCAGATCCACCTACCCTTGCCGCTGTTCTCCGGGCTGCTCCGGTGGTCTCAGCCTCCAGTTCTCCTCCGCAGCCTCCTCCCGTGGAGTCTCCCGGGGTCTCAGGTACCCCTCCTTCGGGCCCTTGTCCGCTGTATGCTCGTCTTCTTGCTTCTTTCTCTAGTTTCTGCTAGAATCGGTCTTTTCTGCAGAGACCCTCTGTCTGGCGGTGTTATTCGTCCACCATGTTGCTCCGCCCCCTCCACATTTACATCTTTTATTCCCACATTATTCCCTTATGAACCTTATAGAGCACCAGATTCTGTATCATTTTCCCATTGGTCACCATTTCTACACCTTTGATTTTTTATGTTTATGGTCATACCTTTGGCCTCATGGACTTTTCCTTCTCAAAACTTAATTCAAATGATTTTTACCATTCAAAAATATGTATAAGTTATTACTCCCTTTTCTATGATACTGCAACCTTTTTTGGAGTTTTTAAAATAAAATAAATAAATAAATAAAAGCAGTGTCATGAATGCTGTTCAAGGCACTCCCAAAGAGACTCTGAGTTCAGTGAAAATAACAGTTGGGTTTAAACTGTAGTATATAATATATTCTCAAAAATGTATAAAATTTAAGTGGAAATTATCTGACCTGCAATGTAGTAGTATGAAAAGAATCAATGCTTATAAGTCCTTGGCTCACTTCTGTCACCTTAAGGTGACTGAAGATATTTCAGTGCACAAAGGAGGTTGGGTTTGGACTTTAGATTATGTCTATGCAAGATCTACTCTAGTCTAAGGTGATTTTGTGTCATATAACTTGGCTCCTTCAGAGTTATGATATGAATAAAAATAAAACTCATGTTGTAGCAGGATATTGTCCACTTTGACTAGGGTTTAATAGCCAAACATGATTTCTTCTGAAAATAGAAGTGCTTTAACTTTATGGAATAAAATAAAATGCCCATGATGCAAAGCCAAGGAGAGGCATTTCTGTTTGCTTCAGAAAAGATCAAAGCAAGTGTGACCTTAGTGCTTGGGTCAGTTTTTTTTTCTTCTAAGTTTCAAGAGGGTGACATGAAGAGGTCCAAGTGGATGCTTCATATGCTGTACATTTATTTGTAGCATAGCTGAGGAACTCAGAGTTTAGAGAATCCAAATCTAGTGTAATAATCTACAAGTAAACCTGCATAAACTTTGCTCCAGATGGAAACACTATCCAGTTATACTGAACAGTAAGCAACCCTGCCCCTGCTCTAGAGGGTGACACTATCCTTTGTGCCTTGTCAAACTATGCTTTGCAAACATGAGCATTACCAGAATCAATTTTTTTTTAAAATATGTGAAAAGCAGAAAAATGAAAGGTGAGTACATGTACAATGAATGCCTTATTTGGATGAAAAGCTGGCTATGTCTGTAGCAATACAAGAGCCATATACAGATAGTGTTTGAGATTATGGGTGATCTGGGAACATTTCATGATATATTTGTATTTTGTCAGTCATTTTCTAGAGAAAAATCTCTCCTGATGGCTAATTTAGGCTGAAAGTAAGCTAACAGAAAAGCTATTAAGAAAGGAAACAAGTTTGGTTCCACAGATTAAGATTCTCATAGGCTCTTGCTTTTTCTTGGCAGAGAGCTAGTTAGTTAGCCCTATTTATAACTGAATAACTAGCCTTTCAAAAAAATTAGGCTCTCAATTCAGGCATAACATAAAAGTCTAAAAAGTCTGGATTTCAGACTTTCTGTAAATATTCTTACCTGTGTATTACAGGGAGTTGTGTTTTATTTTTTCACCTTCCTTCTAATCTTCAAATATTGTGCATTTCTTTCAATAAAGCCGCAGCTTATGTGACACTGTTTAAACAACTAATGGGAAAACCACCACACCAACCCAAAATTGTGAAGAATTGGTCATTGGACAAATTAATTGTTGCCTTTGAATCGAGGGGCTTGAAGAGAGGAGGCCATAGACTTCTGCTGATCTTCAAGTTATATTTTTGGCTTTTTCTTCACGCGATCTGATGCATTTTCTTCATTCATTCTGATTTGGACTTGCCACTAGTATTTGTGAGTATATAATGCTTATCTCTTACATAGGGAAGTGTGTGACTAGTTTGCATTGTGCAAACTAGTTTTTTAAGCATATAAAGAATAAAGAAATCTCTGATAACCACCTCCATCCAAATTAAGTGATTAGAGAAAAACTATTTACTTGGTATTGTATGAGAATTCAGAGAATGCTCATATACCCAAAATAAAGCTTTGTTTTTAAAATTAATGACCATTTTCAGTCAGTAGTTTACTTTTCTTGAACCTCCTTAAAAATCATTGCAAAAGAAAAGGGTTTCAGTGACATCCTAATAAAATTACAGTTATCTCTATCTCCTAGTCTCATAGGCCATCAGTTGACATTTTAAAAGAGACAAAAAAATGTGAAAGAAAACAATGTTTAAAAATTGCTCTTTGTCTCATGTTCCATGGTGAGAAGGTGTATGCAAATATACTACCCAAAGGCTAAGAGAGCGGAGAAGCTGAAAAAAGAGGCTGACAAAATCATTTTCTAAGGAAGAAATATTTAATAGGGACTTATTAAATAACAGAAGCAATATCTCAGGTGACTGCGAGACAGTGGATCCCCACACCCAGCCTCCAGAATGTATCCTTTACATGGCAAACTTTTAGGATAATTTTATTTCACAGCAAGGTTTGTTATCGATAATAAAGATGATCAAGAAATATCTCTATATGTCTAGGGCATAATGCCTTGAACTCATAGTTGTTTATTTCAGAAGCCAACTCATAATTTTCAGATATCTAAAGCATAAATACAGCAGCATTCCGAAAGAGTAGTGTGGTTTTTGTTTTTGTGGTTGTTGTTTTGATATTTGGCTTATGGAAACATGAGGAATTTAATTTTTTATGGCATAAGCGAGAACTAAATGTATTTATTTATTTATTCCATGTTAACTATTTCTTCAGGAACACATCATATGATTGGTGATCTTAAGAGTTGTCCTAACCTGCTCATACCCTAGAGGGTTGGCAAGCAGTAGTGTTAAAAAGGGTCCCTATGGATGTCGTGAGTATGGAAACAAAAGACTGCCCTGCAGAGGAGGTGCCAGCCTTATACTAAGCATTGAGATTTCTGTGGCTCAGACAGATCACTGAGTCTACTCCAACTTTTGCCTCCTCTGCCATCATTATGAACATGGTGTTGGGGACAGGCTTGATTTAACATCCTGGTTCTGACTCTAATTGTCTATGTCTTCTTCATAAGTGGTTATTCGTTTTTATTAGTAGTAATAGTATGTCAATGTTACTGTCATTATTATTACTGCTATTATTATTATTTTTGAGTAGCAATTGATCTGTCTGGAATAGGTCCCTCTTAATATCTTAATAATTGATCCCTGACTCTACCGTTTGATTTCATAGTTTATGTCTTAGACTGAATCTGATGTTTGTTGCTTCTAATGTAAACATTCTAAAGACTGCCTGTCTCATAATTGTCTCATTTTAAAATATATATATAAAAAGTTATAAAAGAAGCAAAACTATATTTCACAGTTCATATTTTATCTTTATAATCTATTGAATAATCACCACACATCAAGCAATTATTTTCATTTGGTGGACAGACATAAGAGTCTAGTTTATGGTCTTGGAAATTGTAACCAAATAAAAACATAGCTTTCTGTATTTTAGCATCATGGACTCTAACTTTAGTTATGTACCTTTCTACAGTTAACCTTAGTTGCATACATCTCATTCCAAATTTTGTGCATGTGCTAATATTTTCCTGATTTTAAATAAATATTACTCTATGTATAACCATGTAGTTTAGGGAAATTTGGCCTGCTAATTCCCTAGGGACAATTAGTAAAAAAAACTGAAATTGTTTATAAATATTGTAAGAAAGTTTCACCTTTCCCTAGATATTCTCCTTTGTTATTGTTATTATTTTTTAATTTCAATTTCTCACATTTATTTATTCTTTATTTTATTTCAGAATATTAAGGGGGTACAAATGTTTTGGTTACATGGATTGCCTTTTTACTGCTTGAGTCAAAGTTATAAGTGTGCCCATTGCCCACATAGTGTTCATTGTGCCCAATAGGTGTGATTTCACCCATCTCGTCCTCCCCCCACCTTTATCATTTCTGTTGAGTTTTACTTCCACCTGTCCACTTGAGTGCTGATTGATTAGTTCCAATTTAATAGTGAGTACATGAGGTGTTTGTTTTTCCATTCCTGCTATACTTCACTTAGGAGAATGGTCTTAAATTCCATCCAGATGTTGTAAAAGGCATTAATTCATTTTTTATGGCTAAGTGTATTCTATGGTGTACATATACCAAATTTTATTCATCCACTTATGTATTGATGGGCACTAGGGCTGATTCCACATCTTTGTGATTGTGAATTGTGCTGCAATAAACATTCAAGTGCAAGGATATTTTTTTATAAAATCACTTTTTTTCCCTTTGGGTAAATATATAGTAGTTGGATTGCTGGATCAAATGGTAGGTCTACTTTTAGTTCTTTGAGGTATCTCCATACTATTTTCCATAGAGGTTGCACTAGTTTGCAGTCCCACTTACAGAGTATGCATGTCCCTTTCTGTCTGCATCTATGCCAGCTTCTATTGTTCTGGGACTTTTTGAGAAAAGCCATTCTCATTAGAGTTAGGTGATATCTCACTATGGTTTTGATTTGCATTTCTCTGATGATTAGTGACCTTGAGCATTTTTTCATATGTTTATTGGCTCTTAGTAAATCTAAGACATGAAACCATATGAATTCTAGAAGAAAATCTGTAAAAAAAAATCTCTTCTAGATAATCAGCCTAGACAAAGAATTTATGAAGAAGACCCCAAGGGCAATCACAGCAATTACAAAAATAAATAAATGGGATTGATTAAATTAAAAAGCTTCTGCATGGCCAAAGAAACAATCAACAGAGCAACAGAATGGGAGAAAATATTTACATGCTATACATCTGATAAAGGGCTAATAACCAGATCTACAAAGAACTCAAGCAAATCAGTAAGAAAAACTAAAAACAAAAAAACAAAAAAAATCAAAAGGTGGGCAAAATTTGCCAACAGAAGCTTTTCAAAAGATGTTCTCCTTTTTAATCAATAATGTGGATCCATCTTTCCATAATCTCTTTTCTAAGGCAACCCAACAATATTTACCAATACTTCATCCCCCTTTCTAGAATAAGTCTGACATTCAAATTAATTTCCCTTAAGTGTTGATGGCTTGTGAAATTAGACTCAGACAGATAGCATGAAAACATATATTAATCGCTCCCTCCCACTCAGACATTCTGAATGAATGGACAGCATTTCCTTCATTTAAGAGATGCTTGTGCTTTATTTCATAATCATCAAATGTCTCCATAAAGATAGAAAAATGGGAGCCAGGAGGACCGGTGTTTTTCGAGCAGGAGGAACTTTTACTAGATTCTGTGATTAAATGTAGGAACAACCCACAAAAATTTAATTTATGAAAACCATTAAGTAAGCATAACTACTTCATTTTGAAAAAAATGTCAAAGCAAAATCCAGGGTTTGGGATTATTTATTTATTTATTTATTTATTGTTAAGCATTTCTTTTCCTTATGGGAAAGAAATTTTACATAGCTTTGTTTATTCATTTAACATCAATATGAATTGAAAAGAGACATGATAAAATGTAGGAACAAATTATATGCAAAAATTAATCAGAGGAGAAAATAGCTTATGATAGCTGGACCTCAGTCTGTTACAAGATTCTGAACATACATTTTTTCATGATTTGCATATATAAGGAAAAAAATTAAAAGCAAATATGCAAATATGGAACAGTGAGTTGGAGACTTGCTGATTTTCATACATACAACTAGAAATTTAAGAGGGTTATATGTAATTTTATCTGAATTAATATTTTGTCCTAAACCCAAATGCCTTTAATAAAGTATCTCACAAGGTACCTGGAAGAACTTTCGTAAGTGGACATTTCTCAAACCTATAATTTGCCCTAGTTCTAAATAATCCAGCTAAATAATTCTGTCCTTGAAACTGTAAACGATCAACCACAACTAGGTCTTTTCAGAAACATTTTTACACAATCTGTTCAAGTGAAAGGAATAAAGACAACTGTCAGTGTGAATTGCGTAGCAGGAATATTGTAGCTAATTAGATTTAGATGAATAATGAAAAACAAAATGATTGTTTATTAACTTAATTGCTTTGGGTTCGCTCCGGCCCTGGAGATATCTTAGAAAGAGAATACAAATAAATAAATGAATGACATTTTTTAAAAAGGAAATGAAAATGATAGTAAGTGAAATATCACCATATGGGATCAACTTCAGACTTGTCTGCTGCCTCCTGTCCTGTTGGGTGCTGTGTCTTGACAAGCATTCATTTCGAGCTGTACACACAAGGTTGTGAATAGAACCTCATCTCAGGCTTTCTAAGGCCCTCAGAGCTCAAAGGTGTCCAGTCCATAGATTCTGATGATTGTACTATGAACTGTGAGGAGGACATCGTTAACAACACTGTCTGAGATCCGCACACTTTTGTGTATTAATAATATCCCGAATAAATATTCAAAATAAAGGAGAACCAAATAGTGTGTGGCAATATTCTGGAGAATCTGAACACCTTGTTGTCAGTGCCCTTGTTTGTTTTAGATTATTCAAATCCTAGTAAAATTATTCAAATTACATTTAGTGATCTATTAATATAAAGAATACTGAGGAGGTGGGGCTCTGGGTGCTTAATGACTACAAAACACAATTACAATTATTAAATAATTCAGTCATTTCTACCGGTTATAGAAATGGTTTCAGGTAAGGGGACTAAAAAGTGCTCATAACACTTTTTTGCTCAAGTTCAGGCTTTGTCTCCTCCTTAGTAGGTTAAGTACTGCACACATGTGCTCATACACACTCACACACACCCCTTTAGATTGCAATTCTTCATTCGATAAATATCTATTGAGTGTATTTCATATGCTAGCCACAATCCTAGGTTCAATGATGGGAAAATTATATAAGGAATTAAAGTTATTGTCATACGGAAATTCACAGTTGAGTCCCTTCTTTATTTCAAAAGTTAATTAATTAAAATAATCATAGCTCAAACATCTTAATATGTTAATCAAATTTTTAAATCCAATTAAGCACCTCATTATACAGGATATTTATTAATAATTTTGATATATTAATATTATCTTTTAAGAATAATAAGAGTAGCATCTACCATTATTTGATATTTTGAAGGGACACAGGGCTTTATATACAATATTCATTCATTTATTCATTTCATGTAATACTCATTTATTCGACATTTATTAGTATCTACTCTTTACCGGGAACTAGTAAAAGCTGGAGCTTGCCAGACATTTCAGAGAATCTGAAGCCTTATCCAAATAAATGTGATTAATTCCAACTTCCATCATCAAGTGACTGATAGAAAGAGGTTCTATCTACTCCTACCTCATTTACATTTTTATGCACTGTGAAATGATAAAGTACAAAGAAACTGTAATTTTCAGAAATCTCTACTAAGACTGTTCTTTCTCTCTACCCTATTATAATTTAGTTCTTAATGCAAAAACCCACAAAAAACAAATTTTTACTTCACATTCTAGTTTCTTGTGACCTATTATTTGCTGGGATGCATACTTTTTTTTTTTTTTGGCTGTTTACTTTTTCTTTTAAATAATTTGAAATTTCCTGAAAAGTTGTAAAACTAGAATAAAGAGGTTTTTTTTTTCCTGAACCATTTCATAGTAAATTGAAGATTTGTTGCCTCTTTAACTCTGAACATTCAATTTGTATTTTTTAAAACATGAATATTATCTTTTTATAAGGCCAATATAAGCATAAAAATAAAATTATTAATGATATGTTATAACTACCTAAAACATAGACTCTCTAAGCAGGGGTCTCTAAAAATGTTTCTTTTTATAAATTGACCAGCTGAAAGTACATTGACATAAAAAAAGTTCTTGGAATTTCATGATAAAGCAGAGATGTAACAATAAATTGAAGAGTCAGAAGATAAATGTGAGCTACTCACTCAAAATACAGAGCCAAACCAACATGTAAATTAGGAAACCAAAGATTAAAAGATCAGAATCAACATTCCAAAAATCTTGATGAAGGCGGCTCTCAAGGAAGGTGATGGATCCCTTTCAGTGAGACCTTAAGAGACATGGTCCTGCCAAAGTTTCATCCACTGGCGAGGATAAGAACTAATCCCAATAAGTCAATTTTAAAATAACCTTTGTAAATAAAATATAACTCAACTGTGCTTGTATAACACACTCTTACATAGTTTGTGACTGTCTCCAATCTTCTGTACATCATGTACAGTAGAAATACAGAGGTGAGGGAGGGGAGAGCAAAGTGCTCAGTCCATCCTTCTTTGGCTACCTAAGATCCAAATTGTCCTGAGGACGGTCAATCTTTTTCCTGCAGATTGTGGGAGCGGAGCTGCCACTTGTAAAACAGCCTTAGAAGTAGGCAGGGGACAGGTAGATTATTATCTCTCAGATCTTCTACTTCTACTTAAAACGTGCTACCTTTTAAAAAAAATCACTTAAAATTAAAATAAAACCAATACTCTTCCCTAGTACCTATCATACCATAATATATAAGCCATAATATTTAAGACTTAAATTACAATATACCTTTGGATCAATAAACACTTAAAGATTCCTCTCTTTTGCAAGGCCCAGATACGTTCAACATGTGACATGCATTCCTTATCGCTGTTGCTGAGTGGGCAGTCATCTGGAACAAGCTGTTTTGGCTTTCTCAGGTATAAGGTGCTAGTCCACAGGGTCCCTCAACTGCAGGGAGCACATAGCAAGCAAGCTTTTAAGGGCTTCCTTTGGAGAATCGTTCCCTCAACTCTTTTAGTTGGTAGGATTTGGTCACAAGGCTCTGGGAGAAATTTCTTGAAGAAAATAAAATTGATAGATCATATAAAATCCCTGAAAATATTAAGGGGCACATTATACAACTGGGAGGCATTGAATTATTGTTAGATACATTAAAAAAAAAACCTCAGTTAAAGAAAATAGATTATTATTAATGCTAGAGAAAACAAAATGTTGGAAGGAAAGATAAAGCAATTCTTGTATGGTGCATAACTGAGCTCTGAATGCTTTCCTTTAGTCATAATGTAATAAGCATGAATACTCATTTAATCAAAATTATGATATACCATTTCAAAAGAATGAGAGCTTAAAAGTGTGCACGTGTGTGACAGAGGCCGGAAAATGAAAGAAAGCCAAATTATCATCTTCTGTAGTAGGAAGCCAGTAGATAAAGCCTATTAATTAAAAAAAATCAAGAAATAGCAATACTAGTATGTTATTCAGAGACACTGAGGGATCTTAAAAGAATCACTTAATACATTTAGAAGTGGTTGCATCTGTGAATAAGAAATGGTCTCAAGGAAAAAATACAGGAAATTTCTGTTTTTGTAGCAAACTTAATGGAACTGTTTGACACTAAACTACATGCATATATAAATTTGATTAAAATAAACAGCAAATTGAAAAATACTAGATTGCATATATTGAAATCTAAATGCACTTACAAATTTCAATTTTTTTCTAAGTATATTTTAAATTTATTTGGGATTAAGTTTTCTCCCATAAGATATGTAAGCTTCACAGTCTAGCTGGAACACAAAACTAAAAATATTTACTTTCCTGCAAATGGAAAACAAAATTTAAGGCTACTTAAGTGAAGTAGAATGTAGAAACTGAAACCACCTTCAATGGAAGTAATTTTGGCCAGGAAGGAAGAAAATCTGAATTGTATTTATAGTAAACCATGTATGAGATATTGACAAGAATATGTCCATAGGAAAATGTCATGGAAAGTTTGCTGTCTTCTTTTGACAATTAGCAGTATCATAGATAACCCTGAGAGATGTCCCATACCAAAACTGCATCCTGCAATGTTTCTTTTAAAACTTTATCATTATTTCTTAGAGCTGAATAGTACTCCATGGTGTACATATAACACATTTTATTAATCCACTGATATACTGATGGGCACTTGGGTTGTTTCCACAGCTTTGCAATTGTGAATTGTGCTGCTATAAACACTCGAGTGCAAGTGTCTTTTTTGTAGATTGTCCTTTGTTCTTTTGGGTAGATGCCCAGTAGTGGGATTGCTGGATCAAATGGTAGATCTACTTGTATCGCTTTAAGATATCTCCATACTGCTTTCCACAGAGGTTGAACTTGTTTGCAGTCCCAGCAGCAGTGTAGGAGCATTCCTATCTCTTTACATCCACATTGGTGATATAGCACATCTTGTATTTTCCTGGATAGAGCTGGAACCCATACTACTAAGTGAAGTAACCCAAGAATGGAAAAATAAGCACAACATATACTCACCAGCAAATTGCTATTAACCAATCAGCACCTAAGTGGACACATAGGAATTACATTTATTGGGTATTGAGCAGGTGGGAGGGGGGAGGAGGAGATGGGTATATACATACATAATGAGTGAGATGTGCACCGTCTGAGGGATGGTTACGCTTGAAGCTCAGACTTCAAGCGTGGGGGCAGGGGGAGCAAAAGCATTATGTGCAACCTTAAAATTTTTACCCCCATAATATGCTGAAATTTAAAAAAAATCTTTATCATTCTTAGCAAAACTAACAGTGATAAGACCATTCATCATCAGTGACTCTAATAAGTTTCTCTGTGATGATTTGAAAAATTTTGATTTGATACCCTCATGGAAAATACTTTGGGATATTTTAATTTCAGTTGTAAAATGTATTGATGATTTGGAAATACAACATGTTAATAAGCTCAAGGAAGCAGAATATTATATAATTTTATCACATATTTATTAATGATGCTTGGTTTACTAGGTCATGGAACTATAAGTCTTGACCCAAGTACCAATTAAGTACCAATTAACATTCATATAGTTGAAAAAGAGAACTAATAGATTCCTAAGCACGAGATGTTTCAACTTGTCCAGGCTAAATTTTATCCTAAGATACAGACACCACATAGGATGAATAGCATTTCTTGACCATTTTAACCTAAACTTTTGTTCTGCTTTCAGATTTTACCAATCAGATGAGACAATAAGGCAGAACCAGAAAAATTCCAGCTTAAAAATTCAGGAAATATAATGAGAAGATGTACTCAAAGGCCTAGAGCAGAACTTGCCTAGGCTACCTATAAGATTCTAAACCCACCTTAACTCATCATTGGCCATGGGAGAAACCACATACACAAATGCAACTCCCACATAGTCTCTAACCTCAACCCCCATAACCAACAGTGTAAAATCTCCCCTTTCAGGTTCTGAGTCAGTGATCCATGAACCCAACCAATCATGGATAGTATATCTCCTTCTAGGGGTGCAGAGGTAGGGAAGGGAAAGGCAACCAAAATAAGGTGTGAGAATCTTTCCCCATAGCTGCCTGAAGTTATCAATTTTTAAAAATAAATAAATAAACAAATATATACATTCCATAACTTTTCCTAATGGCTACAACTATGGTATAAGGAGAACCTTGGATATCATGCATCGTATTATAGATTTATGAACCTGATCATTTGCCATGGAAAATAAAACAAACAAATTGAGAAAGCGTGAGATTAATTCATTAACAACATTTTTTTCCAGAGAACGATATTGCAAGGCTTGGACATTTCATCCCAAATGCAATTTATACAACTTAGAGCAAGGAAAAAGAAAATGACTTCTGACACAAAGTTTGGCAAAAAGTCTTATAGAATCACCAATTAGATTCTATATTCTATATTCTTGGGAGCAATCACCAATGTAGATTTCATACTGTGTTCCACTCCTTCTTCTCCTCAGTGTCATTCTTTGACACTCCTTATACTAAATATCTTCTTGAAAATATCCCTGGCATTTGCCTGCCATAAATGCCTAGGTTAAAACAGATATTAAATGCACACACACGTACACACAAAAAAAACCCACACACATTCATAAAGAAAGATCTAAATAGGCCTTTTGAGACACAGATACTAAATTATCATACAAAAGATATTCCTACCTAGAAATGGGAAGTCAAAATATTTAGTTGAAAATTGTAATTCATACATGTGTGACTAATCAATGATAAGTTTGTGCTCTATGCAGAATACAGTAATGGTCCTGCCTATATTTACGTGCCTTGCACTGTAACATCGCAGTTCCTCTCATGGAGATGACTTGTGTATTCACCTGCCCTTTATTGTGAGGTTAGCCATGTGGCTTGCTTTGGCTAATAGGTTGTTAGCAAATACGACTAAATAGAGGATTGTACAGTTGGCTGTGGTGGGTTTGTTCTCCTGCCACTGCCATGAGATCATTCCCATGCTAGTCAACAGAGAGGTAAGAGACAGGAAGCCCTGCTTTTGCCTCATCTGACAACTGTCAACCGCACAGTGATCCACACAGAAACAAGGTGAACCCATCAGTGAAGCCTAGTCTAAATTACCAACTTTCAGATTTGTGAGCCAAGCAAAAGTTTATTGCTTCAAGGCCCTATAATTTGGAGTGCTGTTACACAGCATTATTTTAACAAAAGATAGTGATGTAGTGATTGCTCTCTCTTTTGAGAGCGTTTATAAGGATCTGACCAAAAATTCGTGGAACTATACACTTAATACTAGAAATGATATGATAAAAAATATTAGATACTTTTGAGTCTTAAAATATTACACTGAAATTCGTGTACCTTAGAAAGCCATAGTTGGCAGTTTAAATTGACAAGAAGAAAAAATAAATATAAAAATACATACATACATAAATAATATGCATTCTATTTGTTTCCTGAAATTTACTTCTCCTAGCAAGAGGGACTCTATCTTTATTGAACTATCCATCAATACTGGAAATGTTTGGACAAAATATATAACCATATCTTTGTAAGTTTATTGCACTTCTCAAACTATAGGATGTGAAGACATTGTTATAGCAAACTCTATTTCCCAGTAACGTTGAGGCATGGATTGATAGCATTTGCAACACACAGTCATCAATTCAGGGCAAGTCCTTTTGCACCTCATCAATCCTTTCATTTGTTCTTGTTCTATTAAATCTTCCATTGTCCTTCAGAACTATTTCCCAGCTTCACTGTCTATTCAAGCCCCCTTTCCAATATTAATCACCTCACTCATTTGACTTATAAAGTGGTATCCTATTATTCTAGCTTTATATTTCTATAAAATTTTCATCATTTAGAAATACAAAAGTATTTTTATCAATTTAATCTAGCTTTATTTTATTTATATTTTTATTTTTATTTTTTAAGATCCAGGAATATAAAGCATCCATAGAGAAAACCCAGGATACTATTAAAAAGAAAATTGGAGAAGCAGAAGGTATTTTTGTTGGAACTCAATCACTAAAAAACAACTAAAGGAAAACAAGAAAAAAGCTATAGTAAGTATATAGGAGTACACTTGAGGAAAATTTCAAAATCGTAGAGAAAAATACATGTAAAATAAAGATTTTACTCTACTAAAAGAGTAGAGAAGACAGATTTAGAAAGTCCCACATGGGTCCAATATGAATACAGAAGGCACCCTCCAAAAAAATAAACCTCCATAATAGAAATAATAATGAATATAAAAATGAATAGAGAGTAGAAAATGACTTTAAATATGCTCATCAATATAAAATAATATCATTTATAAAAAATTATAATAGTAATAATAATAAAGATGGTAAATTAGATGTTGAGGCGATCTCACCAAACATATGGCAGAAAGATATCAAGGTACAATGTGTTAAACATGATTTTAAGATAAAATGTCTAGATAATATTGCAGTATTAAATATTTCTGGTTTATCATCTAGGGCACTTTTAATATACTTAAGAATATGTTCAATAGTGTCCACTTTTGTAAAATGTACTCATTCCAAAGGAAAACTATAAATGAATTTTTAATCATCAGAAAGGTGCATATTATAAGCACTAAAAATGAAATATTTATTAAAAAATATAAAAGAACAAAATCATGACTAGGGCTAGTGCAAGATATGTACCAAGAAGGGAAGCAGAAAACAATGTGAGAGAGAGAAGAGGAAAAAACGCACTTATTCACAATTTGGGATGTATCCCTAACAACACAAATAAAATATCAAATGTAAAACAAGTGCACACGCAAAGGGAACAAAAGCAAAACTTATTTCAATGCTATAAAAGTTTTTCTAATTGGTTCCTGCAAATTGCATTCCCTAAATTGATTATTTATTTTTGTGAGCTCCTTGCATTAGATTAATATAAAAAGAGTGCCTGAGATTTCTCTCCTTTCTAATTATTATTTGGGATTACTTATTGTCTATCAATTATTTTTGTACTGAATGTGAAAATACCTAGGTTCTACTCTATTTTTCAACTGACTTATTATTAAATTAGGCAAGTCATGAAAACTGTGGGCCATCATTTTCTCAACTTTAAAACAAGATGGTTATATTATGTTTCCATATGGTTCCATTTTGAAAGCTTGATTTATTATTGCAGACACTGTGATATGTCATGTACAGTCCACCCTCCATATCCACAAATTCCACATCCTTGGATTCAACCAAGCATAGATTGAAAATATTTGGGAAAAAATAATAAAAAATAACAACACAACAAAAAAAAATAAAACAAATTCACCAGTGCAAAGGTGTGAAATCAATCCGTGTCCATCAATTCATAAGTGGATTAACTAAATGTGATGTATGTATACTGTGGAAAACTACTGCACCATGAAGAAGGATGAATTAAGGCCTTTTGCAACAATTAGATGGAACTGGAGACCATTCTCCTAAGTGAAGTATCTAAAGAATGGGAAAACAAATACCACATGTACTTGCTATTAAATTGGAACTAACCAATGAACATACATGTGCACAAAGGGAAGAAAAACTCAGTGGAAAGCAAGCCCTGGGGACGGGGGAGAAGGGGATTGGCAAAAACCTACTTAACAGGTACAATTAACACTATCTGAGTGATGGGCACAATTACAACCCTGACTCAAGCATAACAAAATTGATACATGCAACCAGTAACATTTGTACCCCCATCATATTTTGAAATAACAAAAAAATATAATAAAATGGGGAAAAAATTAAAGCAGTATAACAACTACTTACCTATTTATATAGCATTTACATTGTATTAGGTATTATAAGTAATCTGGAGATGATTTAAAGTATATGGGAGAATGTGCATAGGTTATATGCAAATACTTCATTATTTTATATAAGAGACTTGAGCATCTGCTGATTTTGGAATGCACGAGGGTCCTGGAACCAATCCCCCACAAATACCAAGGGACAACTGTACATATTCCTTATTAAATCCTTACAACAACATTACTATGAAAATTTTTTATACCTATTTTACAGATACTGAAACTACGGGCAAGAGACATTAAGTAATCTACACAAAGGCACACAAATGTGTGTTGGCATTCATATCCCACTTTGTCTCAGCCATTATGCAGTCCTGCGTCTAGGTGGTTGTAATAAAACAGCTAATGTTATCAAGCAGGGAAGAACTGACAGCATGGTTAGTTAGACATGTTAATTTCTCACACTATATAATTTCAGGTGAATTAGAAAGAGTTCATTCCCATTAGCCACTGCCTCCTATTTTTCTTATGTCACCATTAGGGATGCATTGCTTTGAGATATCAAGTCCCATTAAAATGGGAATTGAAATATGGCAGCATGGCATGAATCATTAAATATCTAGTTGATAATATAGTCAGTCAGGAAGAAGGCACAAGATATCAGTAGACAGGAATAAAATATGAGCAAAAAACTTAGAATATTCCCCAAAGCAAATTTTATCTATTTCACACATTTTTAACACTTGGCTGGTAAATGACAGCAGTTATTCTTTTTTCAATATTTGTAAAAGCAAGTCTGGAATCCTAGGCAGGGAGAAAGCCAAAGAGTCTGGAACACTTTCAGACCAAATAAAAATGTTAGAACTTCTGGTAGAGTTATAGAAACCCATCTGGGTCTAAGAAATTGTGTAAGGAGGAAAGTTAGCAATTCAAAAATGAGAAAGCTAACAAAGACAGTTTCATTCCAGGAAAAGTGAACAACACCAGCAGCTACTCAGCTGCCAGAAATGTTTTGCCTTTTCCAATAAAGAAGCCTAAAGAAATGGATAGTAAAAAGAAGAGAACAGAAAGAGCTCCTACTGAGCTCAATCCTTCACACTTGGCCCAATAAGTCCCTGACAATCAGTGTTTGTTAGTGTCTACAGGGAAAATAGTTTTGCCATCTCAGATCAGAAAAAAAATCAAACAAACAAACAAAAACCATTTGACTTTATTTGGAGACTGAAATGTATCAAAGATTGTTAGCATTCTTAGCACTAAAGATTAGTCGTCGTGTATTCCCTGAACTTTCACAGAGGACCAAAGAAAGCAGAGGTCCTATGTTAGAAGAATCAGCATTCTCTCACAGGAAAAATATTAATCAATAATAATAATAATGCTAATGAGCAATAATAACTAATTTGGCCAGAATTTTTCTATGTCAGACATTGTGCTACTTGCTTTACAAAGGCTATCTTATTTAATATTTCCAACAACTTCATGAAGTAGTCACTGCATTTTACATTTGAAGAAGCTGAGAATAAGAGAAATCGTGGGACATGGCTAAAAAAATTCAGCTATTAAGCAGAGGACCATGATTTGAAATTGGCTCTGAGTGCAAAGCTTTCATTCTTGAAAATCATGAAATATGTAAACATGTTGAGTTTTATTGAAAGTGCTATTTTGGTGAGGCTCATCCTTCTACAGTTTTCTAGGTAGCATTTCTGGACAAAACTACTCTTTCTCTTTCTCTTTCAATGAACATATACAGAAAAAATACATAGAAGTATATATATATATATATCATCTACAAATTAATTTATATGTGGTGAAAATATGCATATATGTGCTCTATAACTGAATAGAATAACACTATAATGTCTTAACTTAAAAACAACACAAAAATAATTGATACCTGAATTTTATCATTATGAAAGAGAAAACAGAAGAAAAACAAATTCACTTTGAATACTTAATTTTAAAAGTGCTATTTTCTGAATAGCATTATGGATGCCAAAAATTCATGTTGTACACTGCCTTTGCTTACTAAAAGCATTTATTAGGTCAAGATGGACGGTGACATATTTATAAAGTGTGTTTATAAAACACACAGCATAATAAAACAGCTAAATAAAATGGTTCATAAAAACTGTTTCCATACAGACAATACAGAAAAACAGATGTGGTGCTCATGCAATTGTCTGAGACTCTAAGCTCAGGGCAGAGTCCAGATGGTAAAATGTTCATCACCGTGACCAATGTGATAACACCTAGTTTTAAAGGAATAAAAGCAAAAGGATCCAAATAATTGGATGGTGATGCAGATTGGGACACACACTATGACTAGAAGGATACAACTGAAGACCTCAATCCCACATAGGAACAAATAGACATCAGCTATGGTGCAATTGAAAGCACCCTGGCTGCAGATAAGAAGGATATGCTACCTGAGGCAAGTCCCTGGTTTATTTGGATCTTAGAATCTTCATCTCCGCAGCGAAGACATCAATACTCCTTATCCTTTGGGGGTTATAGGTCTTTTGGGGAATTTGGTAGAAAATAATGCATATATTCACATATATGTGATATTTTATATAAAATATGAAGTATCCTAGGCCTTTAGAGCTGAAGATCCCTGAATTAAATTATCTTTATGGTCTTTTCCAGATCTATCATACTTTCACTTTTTTCTTTCTAGTACAAAAAAAAAAAAAAGAACCCAAAACATATTTTACATAGACTAAGATTTGACCTGTCCTCTATGACTAAATAACTAAATAATGGAAATTATACTTTGGCATTATAAATGTATTTGTGTGTGTTTGTGCATGTGAATAAGCATAATTTTCAGTCTTTTGCGACTGAAATCCAGGCTATGCTAGGTTTTACTTTCCATCTTAGTCAAACAATAACCCTCCAGTTATCAGTGACTCTCTTCTTTCAGGAGACTTCAAAGTGGTTAAATCTCTGATTGAAGATAGGTTTCATGCTTGCTGGACAATTCAAGGACAACTTACAGCATCTCTTGATAAAAAAGACAGTGACAAGGACAGCTGATGTGGATCCCCTGTTGATGTGAGGAGAACCTGGCTCTGTCTTCATTACTCCTGGACCACCACAGTTCCTATAACATCTATCTGTCTTAGTCTATTTTATGTTGCTTGCTATAACTAAATGCAACACACTGGGAAATGCTTTTAAAATAGAGGTTTATTTAGCTCCTGGTTCCTGTGACTGAGAAGTTCATGGCCATGCGCTAATATTTGATGAGGGCCTTCCCTGCATCATGAGGCATCACAGGGTGAAACAAAGCTAGCTCAGGCATGTCTTCTTCTTCTTCCTCTCTTTATAATGCCATAATCCAATCATGAGGGTCCCACCCAGATGACCTTATCTAAGCCTAATTACATCCCCAAAGCCTACCTCCAACCAGCATATGAATTTGGGTATTTAGTTTCCAACACACAAATTTGGGGGATTTGGGAGACACATTTAAATCATACCACTAGTCTCTTTGCCAGTACAGTTGTGTAACATGGAGAAAGAAAGAAAGAGGTTTGGGGCCATTAGATATGATCAATTTACTACACACTTAAAATTTCAAAAGAATGACTAATAAGAACCATGAAACAAGTTAATAATATCTGTTTATATTTCTTTTTTATATTATATTTCTTTTTATATATTTTTTTAAAGTTTCAAAAATTTTTTTCATTTATTTTAAAGATATTAATAAAAAACTTAACATACTAAGAAAGTTACAATATACGAATGTGCCCAATTGCAATTTTGACATATTGACTTTTTTGTACCATATATCACCTTGAGTTTCTTTTAACCACTCACATTTCCATTGTTCAGTTACTTAAACTGATTATTCCCTAAAAACCCTTTGCTGGTAATTTAAGCATGGAATACATGCAATGAGGGAAAAAGTACAGATGACTGTGCCACCCAATCAAGTGTCCGACAAGGAAACATCAAAATACCATTCTCTTTGGGAGAAAACTGCACCTATTAAAAAAATAAATAAATAAATAAAAACAGCTCATGGGGGGGGTCTAGAAGCAAAAAAAAAAAAAAAAAAGAACACTGTATAAATTATTCCTTAATTGGAATGTGAGCACCTTCCTTCTTTTTTATTTTGTCTGAAACCCATATAATAGCCAGTATGATAGCTACTCATGTACCAAGAGATTAACATACTTCCCAAAGCATCAGTATCATCAAGAGAATCTGGACACATGGGAGGTGGTGGGGGAATTATTGGTGGTCAAGAAGGAAGTGGAGGCAGCCAGCATGACAGGGAGTGGGGAGGTGGTGGTAGTGGTGGTGGCAGGCCACTGAATTTTAAACCTGGCTTTCCTAGTCCCAGGCCTGACCCAAGCATGGGGGGAGGTGGAGGGAGAAAAGAGTTTCATGGAGTAGTTTTTGCCTTGGTGTTATCTGGCTTATTTCCAGGAGACCTGGAGTTCTCACTTTCATCTGTTGAAACTTGACTTTCATTTTCATTCTCTTCAGCCTTCCATTCTATGTTTCTTTTTGTAAAGAAAATTAATTTTAAATATGACATATATTAATTGTAAAAAAATAAGTCATATCGGATGAACAATGATTTCTATATTCAAATTTAAGTAAATTGCTATATGAATATTTATATTCAGATAAGTATACATATTTGTATAAGTATACATAACAAATAACTTCTAAATATGGATAAAAATAGCTAAAGTAAAAAAAAAAAAAAACTAAGTGCTAATAAAGCTAGAATTTATGTAAAAACCACTCCTTCAAGGAGATGGAACTTAACTCCCCACCCCTTAAGGGTGGATTATGCTTAGTGACTTACTTCCAAAAGTAGATTATAGAAAGAAAGAGAAACAAACAAATAAACCATATAGGGAAGAACCTGGCAATCAATACCTTGGCCCAGTGATCATGGTTAATTTCACCGATGATGTTATGTTGGTAGCATGTACCCTTGATATAATGTGATGGAAACAGCCATTCAGCACTATAGTCTTCCTCCCTAAAATCCATAATCCCAGTCTAAACCATGGGAAAAAAAATAGACAAATCTAAATTGAGTAACATCCTACAAAATATCTTCCAGCAATTTTCAAAACTGTCAAAGTTATCAAAAACAAAGAAAATCTGAGAAACTTTCATAGTCAAGAGGAACCCAAGGAGACATTAATAACTGTACTGTAAGGTCTTAGATGGGATTCTGGAACAGATAAAGAACATCAGGGAGAAAAAAAACTAATGAAATATGAATAAAATATGGAGTTTAGTCAATAGTAATATAACATTTATAAATTGGATATAATTTATATGGCATGTATGAATGAATATTATAAGAATAATAGCATCTGTTTCCTCTATAATTGATAATAATTTATATGCATTTTCATTAGCATGAGTAGAATCCTAAGGCAGGTAAGTAAAAATGAAATGACAAAAATCTCTAGAGGCCACTTGTCATTATTCATTGTAATCATGTTAGAGGGGCAAGTTTTGGGCAAGAAACTGACATATTTTAATACAGAACACATTATCTTTTTTTTTTTTTTTTTTTTTTTTTTTTTTTTTTTTTTTTTTTTTTGAGACAGAGTTTCGCTTTGTTGTCCAGGCTAGAGTGAGGAGTGAGTGCCGTGGCGTCAGCCTAGCTCACAGCAACCTCAAACTCCTGGGCTCAAGTGATCCTCCTGCCTCAGCCTCCCGAGTAGCTGGGACTACAGGCATGTGCCACCATGCCCGGCTAATTTTTTATATATATATCAGTTGGCCAATTAATTTCTTTCTATTTATAGTAGAGACGGGGTCTCACTCTTGCTCAGGCTGGTTTTGAACTCCTGACCTTGAGCAATCCGCCCGCCTCGGCCTCCCAAGAGCTAGGATTACAGGCGTGAGCCACAGCGCCCGGCCAAGAACACATTATCTTTTGATGAGACTTTGACTCAATTGTCTAAATAAAAACAAAAGGTTTTAATGTTAGTATTATTTTAAATAATTCTGACCCAAACCAAAATAGTGTACTCCCTATGTCATATGCATTATATTTATTTTTTTACTGTGATTTATATTTTTACCCACTAATCTTCCTTCTCCAAAAGCAAATAAGAACTACCTTGAAGTCAGCAGGCATCATATCTAATTTTTTACCTTAATTGCTTCTAGCACCTCATAGCATAACTTTACACATTTTTGCTTGCTTGATTTTATATTTTGTACTTATATATTAAATTTGTCTACATGTATCATTATTGACTTTACATATTTTGCGAAACTCTAAAATTCAGTAAAAATTGCATACTGGTTGTAAAAATCTAAGTTTTGTACGCTATCTAAAATTCACAAAAATTGATTTGTTATTTTCCTTTTCTGTGAGGACATTTATTGACAATAATGTCAGGTTTTTATTTTCAAAAATTTAAAATATAAGTTTAAAAATGTTTGGTTAAGAAGACAAAATTTTAACTTTTTACATAGTATTATTATGAATAATATATTTATCAATGAGATTTGTATCTGCTCATTGATTTGCTTCCTGTATCTTAGCATCATGTTGACCGTTATAATGTCTTTTTTAAAGGTTACTCATCTTTATCTACACTTTTGAACATAAACTGCATGCTGAAGCATTTTACATATTCAAATAAGATAGTGTTACATTTGCTATTTCTGTTTTTATTATTTGTATTAACATAAACTCAAGCTGTATACCATTGGTCCTAGCAAAGGGACTTGAAATTCTATCAGACAAAGAAAATTATTTATTCAAAACTAAAACTGACAATTTTTTTAAAATACATCTCTAATAAAATTTTGGTATGCAAGCAAGCTGCTTTATATTTGGTGCAGCACATAGGGTAATGATAACTGTGTTATATACACTGTCTAACAAGATTACTTTGAAATGATACCTAGACAGTTTCACTAAAATTAAATCATTATAAAAGAATCCTTGGTCATAGGACAAAATACTATATTCAGATTCAAAAGCCTACACAGAACTTTAGTTCTTAACTTTCATGGTCAAATATATGTTTTACACTATAAAGGTGATTACAGACTCAGCAAAAGTTATCTTAGCAGCACAAAATCGATTATTTTCTAGGGACTTACTTTTCATATGAATTATGAAACAGAAGTCACATAACAAAATATAATTATCATTAATCTGGTCGTATACTGAAACTTTCAAACCTTAGGATGACCTTGTGTTTTTATAATGTTTATTTATTTATTTTTTTTTTTTGCAATAAGGTTATATGGATTTTGCTAGATAAATCATCTTCCAGATCTTGCTACAAAAGCTGCTCTCTTAGGAGAAGGCTATAGGCATAAAAATTGAATAATGTATGCAATGTCATTTCTGAAGTTTGAATTGGGGTGCTAAATTTTCTGGCAAAACCTGAATTTATTATTGTGTGGTATCTTGGATGCCATCAAATAACAGGAGTTACAAGAGACAGGATCTCTTAAGGAAAAGACTTTAAGTTACCAAGCAACCCCTATGTTTCCTGTTAATGGTACCTTCACCTCCCCTCCCCCATCCCACTCCCTGCCAGGATAGACTAACACTGCTGCCTAAAGTTGGGAAATACAACTACTGACTAAGGACTTCAGAGCATGTTATAATTGTATTATTTAAAGCTTTGAGTAAAATCCTTTGTAATCCAGCTTGTATTTGGTCTCGATGTTGTTTGGCTTCCATGAAAGGAAGGAGCCAATGAGGCCTGTGAAATACCCTAAACTTTACTGCAAAATCATTCTCTGTCTTCCCTTCAGCATAACATGTTCTTCTGGGCCTACAGTCAATTCTTACTGGAATAAGGCCAGGCTGATTCATGATGATTTTTTTTTAAAAATCATTACAACTTAAAATACCACTAGCTCTTTTCTAAATTTATCCAGTTGAGAACCTTTCCATGTGATACACAAACTTAAGGTAGACATGACTCTAAGTATAAAGGAAATTAATGAATAACTAAATAGTTTGACTTTAGAGTTCTCACAGGGTCTGTCTATTCCCAAAGCTTATCCATCTACATAATAATGAATGTTTGCATTTTACTTGACATCTGATTCACCAAACACAAAATAATTTTGACATCTATTTTTCTACTTTGTATCTGCTCCCTCATGCCCACCCAACTCTTGCCGAATATCTGTCATCCTGTGTATTACTTTTCTATTGCTGCAGTAACAAATACCCACAAACTTAGTGATCTAAACCAATATAAATTTATATTTTACAATTCTGTATGCCAGAAGTCTACCAGGCTAAAATCAAGGTGTCAGCAGATTATATTCCTTTCCAGAGGCTCCACAAAACAATCCATTTCTTGCTAATTTGGGTTGTTGGCAAAATTCAGTCCCTTGTGTTTGCAGGGCCAAGGTCCCTGTTTTCTTGCTGGCTGTAAACTGAGATCCATTCCCAGCTTCCAGAGGTCACTGCATTCCTTGGTTCATGGGCTTCTTCCTCCACTATCAAAGGAAACAGTATAAAATCAAGTCCTTCTTATGTCTCATCTCTCCCACCAGCCTTTCTGCCTACCCTGTCCACTTGTAAGGATGCATTTGATGAGACTGGGTCCAGGTGGGTAATCCAAGATCCGTACCTTCAATGTAATTTACAACCTTAAAATTCCCTTTTGCCATGCAACATAACATAGTCATGGGCTGGGAGAATTAGAACAAGGTGACATTTTTGGATTTTCAGGGTTGACCCCCTCAACCATAGATCTGATTGCCCTTGTAAAGATTTCTCACATTTTTATAATTTTTATTTCAAAATATTAGAAGGTATAAGTGTTCTTGTTACATGGACGAACTGTGTAATACTGAATTCAGGGCTTTTAGTGTGCCCATCACCAGAATAGTGTACATTGTGCCCGATAGATAAGTCTTTATCTCTCACCTCTCTCCTACCATCACCCCTTCTTAGCTTCCAATGTCCTTTATACTACTTTATGACCATGTATGCCCGTCATTTAGCTCCCACATATTAATGAGAATATGTAGTGTTTGTTTTTCCAGTCATGAGATACTTCATATAGCATAATGGTATCTAGGTCCAGTCAAATGCTGCAAATGATATTATTTCATTCCTTTTAATGGCTGCACAGAACTCCATGGTATATATATATATAGAACATTTTCTTTATTAACTCTTTCATTGATAGGCACTTAGGTTGATTCCATATCTTTGCAATTGTGAATTGTGCTACAAAAAACATTCAAGTATAGGTGTCTTTTTGACATAATGACTTTTTTCCCCCCTCTGGGTAGATACCCAGTAGTGGGATTATTGGATCTAATGGTAGGTCTACTCTTAGTTCTTTAGGAAATCTCCATACTGTTTTCCATAGAGGTTGTACTGATTTATAGTCACACCAACAGTGTATAAATGTTCCTTTTTTCCTATATCTATACCAACATTATTGTTTTTTAATTTATTTAATACTGGCCATTCTGATACGAGTAAGGTAACATCTCATTGTGTTTTTAATTTGCCTTTCCCAGATTTCTCATCTCTGTTCCTCTTTTCTATACCTCTCTATACCGTAAGGGTCTCTTTCTGCAAAGAGGATAATTTATTAAATCAATGGGTGGGAATTCATATTTCTTCACTCTGTAAACATTTACTCATTGTCTAACAAAAGACACCCTCTATAGGAAATGCATCAATCCCAAGTCAAAACTCTAAATGTTTGCATTGTACAAACTTAGGTAAAATTATGCAACCAATATTGCAAACAACAGGGTCCTTTAGTAGCCATTAATTCATATTACATACTTAGTATTTTATGAATACAGGATTAATCAAGCTCTATAGTTTTCCTGGGTCTCAAATTTTGAACACAAGAATCATTCCCTGTGCTTTATTTTGACAATAAAAGTATCTAATGTAATTTTATTACCTTGGAGTGGAGACATATTTTTCGTTTTCCCCAGTGAAGGGTAGTTTGATCCCATTGATCCATGATAGTATACACTTCTTTCTTCCTGCTTCTTTTCTATATTTTGTTTATTTTTTTAGAAAAGGTTTGTATTCTTGGCTTCCATTTGTTGTTGTTGCTGATTTTGCATCACAATAATTTTAGGACATAAAAAATCAGCTTAAAATAAATTTATCCAATTTTTGGAAAGCACACATAGTATCTATAATTCCTTCAGTAAAGGGACAAAGGAAAAATTTAAGGAAAGTAGCTTGATCTGATCTATTTACAAAGTATGGAGACTTAGTAGCTGAATTTTACCCCACTACTTATCCAAAATATCTACAAACACTCTCTGTGCATCAGGGAAAAAAAAAGTTATTTTGAATTGCTATTTTCTACTTCCTTTTACACTTGGTCTCCAACTCCATTTCCCTGAAAAAAATTGATGTTTTGGATATTTTCTATTTTAAAATAGTAATGCATTTTTGAAAATAAATAATAATAATAAAACCCCCACTGGCAACTGCTATTCAACTTGGGAACTCAAAATTAAATTAAATTCTTCTGCACACTGCCACTATAAAATTTACCATCAGAACCTTTAGAAATGTGCTGATGATGCACAAAAGAAAATGAAATTCATTTTGGAGGGGGGGAAATAAATTAGCTCTCTGCAATGGGTAGGCTTAGTCCCCAAGCAATAGCCTAGAGTCTATAAAGGACTGATTGTTTGAAATCAGGACATATATAAAATCAAGAGAAAAGGTCATATTCTCATTATATATTTTGCCAGCTCCGATAATAGTTCATACTATTTAGTTAGTCTCACATTCATCTATCTATTGACAATTTTTATTCAGCTCTAAATGAATGGCAATGTATAGTAGTATCTGGATTGCCAATACAGCATAGATATAGACATATTCTGCAGTGGATAAACCAATTATTAACATTTTGTTTTTCACACTGATTTCAAGCAAGAATACAATGTCATACATCTTAATTCAATAATTATCCTTGCAAATATATACACAAGATGAAATCTAACCTACAAATATTGAAGAATAAGGAATATTCATGAAATTCAATTTTCCATGCTACTCTTTGGTAAAAAGTAAAATATAATAGAAAGTAATAGAAAAGTGTATATAAAGAAAAAATAAAAGTTTATTCAAAAGTATATTGGAGAAAAGGAAAAAGAGAAGAAAATAGAGAACAAGAAATAAAATCTGTCTTTGTACCATACTTTTTTTTTTTTTGTTTGTTTGTTTTGTTGTTTTTTTTTTGAGACAGAGTCTCGCTTTGTTGCCCAGGCTAGAGTGAGTGCCGTGGCGTCAGCCTAGCTCACAGCAACCTCAAACTCCTGGGCTCGAGTGATCCTCCTGCCTCAGCCTCCCGAGTAGCTGGGACTACAGGCATGCGCCACCATGCCCAGCTAATTTTTTTTTATATATATATATCAGTTGGCCAATTAATTTCTTTCTATTTATAGTAGAGACGGGGTCTCGCTCTTGCTCAGGCTGGTTTTGAACTCCTAACCTTGAGCAATCCGCCCGCCTCGGCCTCCCAAGAGCTAGGATTACAGGCGTGAGCCACAGCGCCCGGCCTGTACCATACTTTTAATATGAAGAATCTCCTTGAGATCTTCAAGGTTGGGATCAAAGGCTAGTAATAAGTCGCTAATACTTTATGCCAGGAAGGAGTCTTTAAAATACTTGCTTAGTCATTTATGTGTTACACAAAGACCAAAAGGTAAAAAAAAAAAAAAAAAAAAAAAAATGACTTCCAATTATTTATCCATTCACCCATGTATCTGTGTCTATCCGTATATCACTTTCCAAGCTTCCATTAAATCAGAGTGTTTTCAGGGAGTGAATAAATAATTACTGCATTTATTTATTTTTTTACAAAACCTATGTGCTTCTTTACATTTCTGTTTCTCTGCCATTTGCAGAACACTTTGATAAATAATAGTACTGTGCTTAGAGGTAGGACAAGGCATAATGCCAGATCTGTAACACTCTAAATTCCATGTTCAAAAATATAATGCACACTTCGTTTCTCTTGAGAATAAAAGATAAAATAATTTGTGACCTTTGGCAAGTTACTTAATTCTTCTGTGTCTCAGTTCTCTTTTTCTTTGAAACAGGGTTAGTTGTAGCATCTGCCTCAAAGGGTCCTTGTGAAAGTTAAATGATATTATACTGGCAAAGTCCCTAGCTCAGAGTTTGGTCTGTATCAAGTATTTGATAATTCTTAGTCTTTATTTTTACCTTAATTCATATTTATAAGTCAGTCAATCATAGTCACAATCCCAGTGACCTCAAGAAATAAAAACTCAAGTACTCTCAGATGTGCAAACTATTACTGCATTAGTCAGTGTTCTCCAGAGAAATAAAACCAACAGGAGATAGATAGATAGATGATAGATAGATAGATAGATAGATAGATAGATAGATAGATATTAATAGATAGATACTAATAAATAGATATTAAGAAATAGATAGATATGGCTGAGAAGCCCAACAATATGTGCTCTACAATCTGGACAACTAGGAAGCCAGTGGAGTCCCAGGCTGAAGGCCTGAGAACCTTGTCCACTCCCAGGTCCCACTTGTCCACTCCCAGGTCCCAACCACTGATGCAAGACCCAGAGTCTGAAGGCCCAAGAACCAGGAGCTCTGAGGTTGGAGGTCAGGAGAAGATGGATGTTCCAGCTCAAGAGGAGAGACAATTCACCCTTCCTCTGCCTTCTATTTGAGCCCTCAGTGGGTTGGATGATACCAAGCCACATTGATGAAGGTGGATCTTCTTTACTCATTCTATTGATCCAAATGCTAATCTCTTCTGGATACACCTTCACAGAGACACAGAAATAATGTGCTACCAACTATCTAAGCATCCCTTATGCCAATCAAGTTGACACATAAAATTAATCATCACAATGATCAAGTCAGATTCTGGTCCATAGCATTGAGTCAAGCTTGCCAAATTCTGTTGGCACCTTTACTTGTCAAAGCCCACTAAGGTAAGACCACCATGGTCACACTGGCAGGTAAGTTTTGTTTACTGGCTTGCAAGTTACAACACATGAGCAGAAACATGAGCATCTCAGAAGGTGAGTGTTAAGAAAGTAAACTTAGATTATTTGTGGGGTACAGTTACTCACCCAGTTTTTGCAGCGTTTGGACATAATTTGTAAACTAAGCAATTGTCTGGGATAGCCAACTTTCTTATCTTTAGAACACATGACCTCATGCCAAATTATGGCTAGAGTTGTTTGTATGGTGTCTTATTAATATATGGTTGTTAATAAACAGTTTGTAGTTACTGAGTCTTGAGTTTGGTTTTGGTACAGTTTATCTATTCTGTGACTCATGGGAATATTTTACAAGTTGTAATTTATATTCAATTCTAGGTCCCTCCATCCCGGCCTATTTGCCAACAGGGCCATTTTTTACATTATCGGCAATTAGTTTGGAGACTTCCATTCCAGTAGTTCTGGCAAGAAATAACTGTGGTTTGAAGAAGATACTGTAAGTGGAAATGGAAATAAATGGCTGAACTTAAGGAATATTTATGAGGCAAAGCTAACAGGTTTTGGTGATTGATGAAACGCCAGGAGCTAAAGGAAAAAGAAGTTTAGAGTATGCCTACAGGATGTCTACATCCACAAAATGTTTTGGCAAATATATATCTATACAGACAAAGCAAAATACATATCCACCCACAACAGGTGCAATGCTACCAAGTATTTAACTAAGAAATTAATATTAAACTGAATGGAAAATCAAACGATATTACAAAATATTACTTACTCCATAACGTACCTTTTATATCAAAATGAATGCAATGTTAACCATGAAAATCATTTAAAGAAAACAATAATAGTGGATATTTTTCATCCATTTGATTAAGAAATTGCATTTATTTTACTAGAATTTTAGATTTGCAGAGCAATATTTTATTTTGAATTTGATATGATAGTCTAAGAGCAGATCTTCTATTTAACATTTAATAATTTCATTGAATTTGATCTTTCTGGTGGCAGAAATTGTAAGAATTCTCTGATTTTATTCACACAAAAATAATTCCACTTCACTGAGTAGCATTTCTGTCACTCTGTTATGCCTAATGACTGTACATTCATGCACAAGAGAACACTTTTAAATCATGCACAACATCTGACCTGTGTTTTATAATATTAACATATGCACAGGGCAGTAGTAAATCAAAGGTTCCTTACTGTAAGCATTAAGGAATGCAATACAAGCAAATAAAAGCTTACAATTGGAGTTCTATTAAAAGGTCCAGCTAACATCTAGAAAATAATTGTACCATAGAGTTGATTTACAAACTAGTTCAAGAACCCTGTTGGTTTAAAGCATGTGTGAAATCTGCCTCTGCAGGGACATCTTTGATCATGGTTGTGCCTTCTTTACCTGATCAAGTAATTAAAGTAAAAAATATATAAGAGTTTTATAATGCAAGCTGGAAAATCAAAGTAAAGTCAAACTCTTTCCCCAAACACAGTAGAAAAGCATCAGTTATGGGCTACTGATCTCCTATAACAAATTAACCAGTTAGAATATTCAGCTCCAATTAAACAATTTATCTTTTGACCCCTGTCATTTTGAATAATCACCCTCTTCACTTCAGGATGACACCTTCTACTCTCCATGGTAAAGTTAAAGACGTCCTAGGTGCTCCCAGCACACCGGGTTAAAGACACTCTCTGTTTTCACCCATGAACACATTTAGGTTAATAGCATTTGTCACTTGACATTACCCTGAATACATAAGAAATTTAAACCTAAATGAAAGTTTTCAAATATTTCTTATTTTGATTCCTTGAAAAATGAAATGAGTAGCAGCAAACATTCTGAAAACAAAAGTCTTTTCAAATGTCAACAAAGAGATTTGGAATTTCGTGAATTAGACTTTATAGATCATAAGCGCTAACAGACCCAAATCCAGTAAAGTAAGCTTGGCATTTCTGGCCCAAAAACGTCTAGAAGAATAGGTGAATTAAAAGAAGCCTGGACTTAAAATGTAAGGCAAAATGAAATTTCTTCATCGTCAGGCTGGGTTCTTAAAGCAAATAAAACTTTTCACAGATAGAGACAATTATATGGTCTAGTTGTCTTCTGAGCTGAGGCAAGAACATATTACTATTATATCATCAGGTTAAAAATTACATTCTAAGTTATTCTCGACAAAAACACACATTGCAGCTTTGCATGGTGTACATTTTGTGGAACTGGGACCACAGCCTCTGGAATAAGTGAATTTGCTACAATAACAACCTGTTTGGGGTCACTTAAGCACAGGTGGAATCAATCTTCAGCAAATTTTACAAATGATAGTGATAGGTATCATCTTGTGTTTTCTGAAATTGTAAATATTTTTCAAGAGATTGGAACACCAATGTACTACAGCTTTTTAACTTACAGATGGAAAGAGAATGGAGAGGGAAACGATTGCCTTATAAACACACAGGATATTGTACATTATCATTATTATTGTTTTTGATTCATCTATACAAATATCACACTTTAGTTAAGGACCAATACAAGAGTTATTTTGCTAGTAAAATCAGTTGATGACAAAAAATGTTTTGTTGCATATTGAAGATTAAATATACATTTATCACAATGAGCTTCTCTCTTGAGATCACATTGTTAAAGTGAATTATGGGCAGAGATCATTAAATATATCTACTGTCATGTTACAAAATGAAACTAAAACAAGAATAAGGCATTTCAAGTGTCTTCTTCATTATTTAGAATAAATTGGACTTTAAAAGATATATTATGTGCTTTTCAAAATGAATTTATTCCACAGTAACTGTACTAGTCAGTTTCTTTCTTTACACAAAGACTTGGCTCAGTATCATTATTAAATAAAGTTGTCAAAAACTTAACTGACAATATCATGTATCTATATTAACTCATGAGTAATATCAGTCTAAATCAATATAATAATTTCTGTTAATATTTTGGATCTGTGCATACTCAGTGTATGTATTTGCATATACATAATACTTCACTCTTTATATACTTAATATTATAATCCAATCTACAAATGTTTGCTTGGATCATTCCTATTCTAGAGTTTCTCATGTTGTAGTTGAGTTTTTCAAAATAATTTTACTTTGCCTTTTTGAGGGTTTCCAATGGTTTAGTTTTTTATATCCATCTATTCTTGTTTTGTTGCTTTCTTTTCATTTTGTAATGTCTTATTTCTGCTTATGCACATAATAGTTTTCCTTATTTTTATGGGCTTAAAATTAAAAGTTAAATATAAAAGTTTAGTTAGCTTTGTGCAGTGTTTCTATTATTGATAATAACAAAACATATGTGCATATACATAGTATGAAATGAATTGTGTAATTGTGGTGATTCTGTGTATAAGTTAAATGCTTTATATTTGCATTTTAGACTGGCATTGCACAATATAAAAATGAATGTGAAAATTTATTGCAATAATTTAAACTTAATTTTACTTTAGATAGGACATTAAATAGCAAAAACAAAAACAAAACAAAGAAATAATGACAAGTCTAGAAATAGACCACGGATGAAAGGAAAAATGTTATACTTTGGTACATTTAATGGAACTTTTTCTTGTGTTTTGAACTAGAGCCTCATACTTTCATTTTGCATTAGGACTTGCAAATTATTAATATATAAGCAACCCTCGATACTGGGTTTAGAAAAAGCCAATATTTGAGTCAAAGGGTACTAAAGCCCAAGCTATTGCTTTGAAGCTGTGAACCTGATCAGGTCTTCTGTATACGGTGGGACATTTTTGTTCTACAGGACCCTGTAGGAGCCTTTACTTATTTTGAAAAGAGGCTTTAAAAAAAATCAAAGATTACAGTTTGTATTTATATAATGATCCATACTTAAGAAGGCAACCTCTCTGTTATACATTAAAGAAAAGTCTGTGGCTCTAGCATTTTTTATTTTTTAGTTTCTGATCTATGGATATATTTATCTTGTTTTGTTTATGTTTATCTTTTAAATTTTATTTATTCATATTTTTCTATCAATACTCTGTATTTGGAGCAGAGTTATGGGTAGAAGTCTCCACAAGAGCACTTGCTAACAAAAGTAAGGAACATAGTTTTATTTATTTATTTTTTTTTTCTTTTCTTTCTTTCTTTCTTTTTTTTTTTTTTTTTTTTTTTTTGAGACAGAGTCTCGCTTTGTTGCCCAGGCTAGAGTGAATGCTGTGGCATACGGCACCCCTAGCTCACAGCAACCTCAAACTCCTGGGCTCAAGCAATCCTGCTACCTCAGCCTCCCGAGTAGCTGGGACTACAGGCATGCGCCACCATGCCCAGCTAATTTTTTCTATATGTATTAGTTGGCCAATTAATTTCTTTCTATTTAGAGTAGAGACGGGGTCTTGCTCTTGCTCAGGCTGGTTTCGAACTCCTGACCTCGAGCAATCCGCCCACCTCAGCCTCCCAGAGTGCTAGGATTACAGGCGTGAGCCACCGCGCCCGGCCAGGAACATAGTTTTAGATAAGCAGATTTAATGAAATATAGATTACACTTTAGATGTTATATATTTAACATTTCTAATAAAATATGTAATTATTAAGAAAAAGAGGGGAAAACAAATGGTTTAGTCTCCAAAATATCTACTGCATCAAAATGATTCACCCAGGTATCTTCCCTGTAGTGATTACAGAAAAGCTCACTACTATAATCAGCATTCACATGAGCACAACTGTACATGCTTGATGGTTACTAATATGGTAGCATTGTTTCCCTTCTTTGCCAAATCTTTTTAATTTGAATTTATGTTGCAGTCAGTGATTATTAGGCTAAAGCAAAAAACTCTTTTCTCCCTATTGAATTCTATCTCTTTCAGCAAGAAGGTGATTTTGCAAATAAACAGAGTATTTGGCAGCCCCAATAACTGAAAACAAAGCAAGCAAAATGGGTGCATGCCATCTAGACTTTTTCAAAGATTATTTTACTAATCCCAAATAAAATCATTATTACTATTGCATTTCAGCTAGGGAAGTTAAAAAAAAAAGCTATCACATTCTCAAAAACCATAGTCTTTCATAATTATGATTTATTTGTGAACCAGGCACAGGGCCATGCACAAAGGAAATTATACTCTTGCCTGAAACCTCTGTCTTCTGCAATGCAGGAGGTGGGGATTTGGTAGTGGGGGAGTGGAACATAATGAACAAATTTTCTCTGTCCCATAGTTATCAGTGGACTACCAATCCAGTACCTTCAACCTTATGTTTTTGTAGCCTACACCCATGTTTTGAAATGGTGTCTCTTCTGTTCTGACATAATTTACATTGTCTAAAATGCCAACTTTCTTGCCCACTGTACTTTGCCTAGTATCAAGATACACAGATTGGAAGTGATAAAGCCTGATCATTTTCTAGCCTAAACATACAATTGCCATTTGGCATTCTATCCAATCAAGATGAGAAAGTACCCACTGTTGCCAATGATGCCTTCCCAGCCAGTTGTGTTCTGGCAGGTACATCAAGCAATGGCTCCAAGACTAACTCTGTAACTTTCCAAAGCATTATTGGTCTTTCTTCCTTACCTGACCAGTTTTAAGGATGGTAGAATTAGATGGATAGCTTTGTTGTCTACTGATTCATATGCATCAGAGTATCAACTTCAGACCTATGAGAAATGTATGCCTTAGTCAGAGGATCAAGCACATGACTGTATTCCTAAATGCTCTGCACTGATCTAACTGCACAAGAAGTGATGTCAGTGCCCACTCCTGGCTGTCTCCCTAGAGATTTCCTAGAAGGTTTGAGGATGGCCTCAATTCTTTGTCTCTTTTCTCATTCAAATGTTCTCTCAGCAATATCCCCTTTAGAAAAGGAATGTCCTTCCTGGGGATTAAAGTAAATCAATCTGGAACTCTCACAGAGTCTATGCAAATGAACAATAGTTTATACATTTATAAAAGGACCAGGAAATAAAATATTTAATAAATAAATAAACTTTTTTTTTAAGCTTCTAGTATCCTATATCTTTTTTTCCCTGTAAACTGGAAGAATAGTTAGAGGAATCCTGGAAATTGGTTTGATTTCAGTCACCTTCATGGGATGGTCATAAAATGTAAACAAAATAAGATACTAGCAAAAGTATGTGGTTCGTGAGGAATTACTTGCATATCCTTCTCTTCCCTAGTACAATAAAAGCCAATGAACAGAAACTAATTTCTTTGATCAAGCATTTCAACTTAAGAAATCTCTCATTAAAACACAAATGTGTTATACGATTATCTCATAACTAGCTGCCTTCTTGGAAAATTCACTTCATCAAATTAATGTTGCCGATAAATGGTTTAAGACATAGGAAGGGAATACAGAAGCAGATACTACCTGCAAGTTGGCAAGAGTGCCTCAGGATGGCAAGGATATTGTTGTCACGTGGGAAGACGGGGAACATGTCCCTGGAAGGAAAGACGCATCCACTAGAAATGAGGTAATGAGCATAGAAAGGAAAAGTGGACAGAATGAAATTGAAAATTCAATTACTTCACACTTTTTCTGGGGCTTTCCCTTTCCCTAAATCATCTTGAGAGGTAGATTTGATTCTGTGTTATGCCCCAGAGCAAAGAAGAGGAATGAGTGCTATTCTATTCTAGAGGGTGGAGGTATGAGAGCAACATCCTCTGACTGACTCAAATGCTGAGCAGTAGTAGGAATTTGGATTATTTCAATGGTGATTGTTAAATTTCAAACGGAATTATAGGATTTGGTTTTATTATAATTTTAAGTAGGACAGATGAAAATAATGATTTACAACAGTAATGTGTTGATTTTCTTGTTTAAAATATTTTTTTGGAACTTAGTTTCATAGGTATATCATCTCAGTTTTGATTTTGGCTACTGCTAGTGAAATCAATTTTCCCCTAAGTGCAGAACTGCTTAAAATCAGAGGTGGGAAAACTACAGCCTGGCAAATTTGCTCCTCTACCTGTTTCTATAAATAAAATTTTATGAAAACTCAGCCAATTTGCTGCCCACTTTGCAGCTACAATGGTAGGGTTGGGTAGTTATATATTAGATACCTATGGCTTGCAAATTCTAAAATATTTGCTATGTGGTGCTTTACAGAAAAAGTTTGCTGACTCCTTGTTTAAATGTAATCCTTTCTTGAAAAAACTTCAAAGGCTTGGTAGCGTTTAAACAAAACAACATGAAATTTTAGTAGTTGAACACAGCCACCTGGCTGACACATGAACCATGGGAGTATTCTAGGAGGGCAATGTATTTTGAAATGTTAATTTGAAAATTAGCCTGAAAACCTAATTTTCTCTTTTTGGATATAATTTCTTTATGATAATTTGATTAAAAAACTATATTATGAGATTAACAAGTGACTTCTACAAATTTCTCAAATATATTTAAAATATGATTATATATACTTTTTAAGAATGCAATAATGCCTATGTAAACTAAAATTCATTATACAGAGAAGTGATTTACTATGTAATTAAGTATTTAGAATGCATATTGATATAAGCCAATTGCTTGACTGTATGAAATTAGATCAAAGTATTAGTTTGAATAGTACAAGGCTAGAATCATGACTAAAGAATCTGACTGGATAATAATCCTGATCCCCAAGAAAACTGATTTGTGTTCAAAAACCATATGGCAATAAGGCATGTTCACATGAAATCTGAGCAGATGCCAGTATCAAAATCATCAGACATGTTAGCTAGGTATGCCACACTAGATCAATATGGGTAATCAAGAAGGCAGACCAGGACAAATGAAGGGATAGCTTTGTAGAGATAAAAATTCACATCTGAAACCTAGACTCAAATCTTACTCAAGTTACTTCATGTCTGATATCACCAAGTCTTTCTCCAGAATTTTTTCTGAAATTTGATTCCCCTCTGGGAAGTCTGAAATGAGAGCACACTTATCCATCTCACAAGACAGTATACGGGGACCATGTGAGAAAAGTGTGTGCAATAGCTTTGTCTGTAGGAGAGCCATTTAAAATTTGTGAATTAATTTCTATTATAGTTAATATTGTTATTGTGCTAGTAAGATTTCCCACTCTCAGACCTCAGCTAAAAAAAAAAAAACAATTAACATAGATCTCTAATTTTTATGTGGACCTTAAAAACATGTTTTCTTTTATATTTAACTTTCTAATATGTTTTTTTCTATAGATACTTGTCCCTTTCCTTTGCACAGTTGTTTCGTATAATAGAAGATGAAGAAGAGGTGATTTTGTGGGCGGCACAACACAAACAGGTCTGACAGGGGAGCTTATCTGCTCCACACCTTTGATGGGTCCAAAGGCCACCACAGGGCTCAACATGCCTGTTTGTGACTGCCTTGGCTTGCTGCTCTAACTACCCTGAACATTTGCTTGATGGAAGAGTTTCTTATGAATGATTAATTCTTAATGATGCCACACCATAGATGAAAGATAATGAAAGATAATATCTAAATCAGAATTGTCACCAATTTGTGTATCAAGCTAAGATACTAAACAGATACTAAACAGATACATGAGTGGATTAATAAAATGTGGTATATGTATACCACGGAGTACTACTCAACAATAAAAGACAATGGTGAAGTAGTACCTTTTGTATTATCCTGGATAGAGCTGGAGTCCATTCTACTAAGTGAAGTATCACAAGAATGGAAAAACAAGCACCATATGCACTCACCATCAAATTGGCACTAATTGATCAACCTATTTGTGCACAATACGGTAGTAACATTCATCAAATGGGCAGGTGGGATGAGGTAGAGAGAGGGTATATTCACACCTATTGGGTGCGGTGTGCCCTGTCTGGGGAATGGGTGGACTTGTAGCTCTGTCTCCAGCGGGTCAAAGGCAATATGTGTAACCTAAACATTTGTAGCTCCACGATAGCCAGAAAAAAATATTCAATAAAATTGATTTGTGTTATTAAAAAATGAAAAGAAACAGAACTGGAGAATGAAAGGAGTTAGCAGGAGGTGGGGTGGAAAATAGGAAAAATTAAAAGGAGACTGGGGAAAGTAAATGGTGAGGAAAGGAAACCAGTTTTGAAGACAATTCAGTCAGTACTGAATCTCCCCCAGGATGTTGCTTTTATTATAGAGCCCACCTCACTTAGATCAGATGGAAGTGAACTCTAAAAAGGTTGGACAGGGCCAGTAAGAGTGCCTCAGAGACTCACTTAGCAGACCAAATAGACCTCTCCAATCACCTTGCCCCAGAGGACTGCTCATGGAGAAAGTTGCCTGCTTCATATATTCAAGTCCAGGTTTCTTGGCAGCCAGTAGACTTCTAAATTAAAGACACTTGCAGAGAGAAGTAAGTTTACGCTCACTTGCCTGCCCTAAGCATAGCACAGGAACACATTTGGAAGAGCTCTCTTTCCTCATAATCTCATCTTCTATATGAGAATATCTGATTATTAACATTTGGGAAATAAAAGTGATAGCTTTTGGGGGTAAAACCCAAAAACTGTCTGTGAGCTATAAATAATGGCCAAATTGATCACTTCCAACTATTTATTTATAGGTATACTTCTATTTATAGCCATACTCCTATTCCACCACAAAATATCCTTAAAATTACCCAGTATAGAGAGGAAAAACAGTAATAGTTAAATGTATAGATAATACATACATTTTTATATTGTATAAATAATATATATTTTATACTATATATTTTTAATATTATAATTATATAATAATACATATAAATCTTGGTTTTCCATGGAAACTAAATTCTTAATAGATCAATGCCTAAAAAATTTATAAACTACAATGATGATTTTAATGCTTAGGATTACAATAATGATCACTGTCATTTAATCTATATGTGACCAGAATATTAAAAACATGACCTAAATCAGTCCTGGGAAAACTCTATGAAGTATGCAATAACATTTTTAGCTAACAAATGAAACACTAAGTAAGACTGGCTTTCTACAAAAGTTGATACTTTAAATTCCACTCTCTGGTCTAATTTAAGGATTCTGTCAAACTGCTAATAAGCAACATAGTGTTTTATCAGCAGTTTACAAATCTGTACAGATCTAACAATTTTAAATCTAATATCAATAGAATAGTCAATATCCACAAGTATCAATAGCCAGAAAAACAAACTGCCTCCTTTCCAAAAGCAAAAAAAGCTGCTTCCTTCATGATATAGCTATAGAAAGAACAAACCTAATTGTGCTCTAATTATGATAAATACACATATATTTATCCTCTGGAAGTACTATTTGCTCAAGTTTGGAAGGAGCTCTCACATTTGTCTTTATAAATAGCTCTGTTCAAATACAGAAATTCTGGGTAAAATGTATCTACATATTTTTACTAATGTTGGAAATGATCAGATGTTTCTAAATCTAAACCACATATTTTTCAATTTTGTATTTTCAATGTAGTAAATAGAAAATTATTTTGGAATGGCATATGGGACAATATGATATTTTCTTGGATTAACAGAAGAAATATACATCATTCTATTAGTTTTGTGAGCATACAAAGAAGAAATACATAATCAGAAATTATGATACTAATAAAAATGTTAAGTTACAAATGGTAGCATAAGGAGCATAGCTTAAAAGATTAATTGGACTTTCTAATCATATACTGAATTTCATTTATGTTATGCAGCTAACATACACACTCTCTAACATACACACAATTACTCAAATTCCACATTAATGTATTTTTTTTTTTTTTAGACAGAGTCTCGCTTTGTTGCCTAGGCTAGAGTGAGTGCCGTGGCATCAGCCTCGCTCACAGCAACCTCAAACTCCTGGGCTCAAGTGATCCTCCTGCCTCAGCCTCCCAAGTAGCTGGGACTACAGGCATGCGCCACCATGCCCGGCTAGTTTTTTCTATATATGTTAGTTGGCCAATTAATTTCTTTCTATTTATAGTAGAGATGGGGTCTCGCTCTTGCTCAGGCTGGTCTCGAACTCCTGACCTCAAGCAATCCGCCCACCTCAGCCTCCCAGAGTGCTAGGATTACAGGCGTGAGCCACCACGCCTGGCCACATTAATGTATTTATAGCTATTAATTCATATGCAGTTACTGGAACATGGACGTCTTAGTGCCCATCTAAAAGAGATAATATGGCTTAGTCTCCTCAAAGAGCATTTGTTTGCAGTATGAATATTTCATATTTGAAAGAGCTCTAAATTTGAATATAGATTGACTCATAATGTGGTCTTTGGCTGTACTCAGCAGTGTAAATGACATTGAGTAATTCACATAGCTCCTGCAAGATCTACAAATTTAACCTTAATCAGATTACTATATTAGATACCTTTGCAAATTAACTATAAGTGACAATGAGTCTTAGAAAATAAATATCCATAGGAAGCTATTTAGATAATTAAATATTTTATTCTTTAAAAATTGATGGGTTGATAATACAAAAATAGGCTAAAAAGTTCAAGTCAATTCACAAAAATATATTAAAATGGCCATTAAACATATGAAAAGATGTTCAAACTCATAATTAGAGCAACACAAATTTCTATTAACCAGAGATATCATTTACCATCTCTAAAATTGGTTAAATAATAAAAGTTGTTACAATTATTGTTGAGAGTGAGGAAATTTCTTTTGGCAATATAAATTAGAAAACCCTTATGGAGGGACATTTTGCAATTCTAATAAATATAACCGATAAGCTTAACTTCTGACCCACATCTAGAAATTTGCCATACAGATACAACTCCAATAATATAAAAATACATATCCACAAAGTTATTCATAGCAGTAAAGTTTATAATTCTAAAATGTTATAAACAGCTTAAATACTCAAATGTAAAAGAATAGTTGAAAAATATTTGGTCCATCTACACAATGGAGTATCATCAGCTGTTAATGAGGAATAAGATCTTTATGAACTGAATAGAGTGACTTCCAGGGTATGCTATTAAGCAAACTAAGCAACATCCAAAGGAACTTCTATACTGTGCTCTTTTCCTATAAGTGAGAGAACAAATACATACATAGACACACAAGAAGAAGAAATCAAAAACTAATGAGATCAATTACTTACAGGGGTGAAGTGCTGGAACTGGGTGAAAGAAGGTGGAAGCACTAGGGAAAGAATAGGGGGGACAAAGGTGTGCTACTTCTCAGAGTATACATTATGGTACAATTCTATCTTTTGAAACCATATGAATTATTCATACATACTATAGTTTAGATGTTTGCCCCTGTAAATCTCACATCAAAATTTGATCCCCAATGTTGGTGATGGGGCCTAATGGGTCATGTGGGCAGACCCTTCATAAATAGATTAATGCCCTCCCTGAGGGGGGGTGAGGCAGTGATCACTCACTCTATAGTTCCTACAGCCGCTGATTTGCATAGTCTGGCACGCCCTGCTTTCTTGCTCTTTTGCCATGTGATCACTGTACACACTTCCTCCTCTTGCCTTCTGCCATGAGTGGAAGCAGCCTGAAGTCCTCACTAGCTGCCCAGTCTTGCACTTTTCTAGATATCAGAATCATGGGAAGATAGACATGTAAAAAGCAATTTCAGGGTCAAAAATTAAATGCAAAACAACACAACTATGGGATAAATTTCCATATATTAGCATTTACTTGTGAGTGGTAGGTCAGAGAAATTTTTTAGGAAGTAAATCAAAATGTGCACTCACTTTCTTAAGGGAGGGTGTTGTTACTCGGGCTCTTGAAGCACTCATTTTGCCCTGAAATTAGTTCAAAGAGACAGTATCCCAATCTACGTACACTTGAAATGAGTCACTACCGAAAGGCTCATAAGAAATGTGGCTGCCAGAGTTTGAAATTACTAAGATAATTTGTATAGACATTCAGCTATCTTGTGAAATTAGCATAGTAGACACATAATGAAGCCTATAAATGATTTAATAATTTCTGTCCAAATATCTGCTGAGCATTTTTATTAAATTGTCAGGACACTGTTTGCTAGGTGATTAATCGGGGCCATATAAATAAAAGAATGCTTTGTCAAAATACTTGTAATTCATCTCTTTTGGGGTGTTCATATTCGGAGAAGCTCCTATTTATTACTGTTACCATAACACAAAGATGCCTTCTACAGGCAACCATTTTCACATTGGTTTAATAATGTTGTGGCTAATTTTCATTTGGTTAGGATTTATGGCATCTATCCATTGCCTTTCAAATGAAATAAAAGACCCAGTAAGTGTATAATTAAATATAAAATCTTAAAATGGGTGGAAACAATGGGAAAGAAAAGTGTATCCTTTTATCTGCCACTAGACTTGAACCCATTTGTTTACTTGCAAATGAACTGTCAGTAGAGAAAATCTGCTTTGCGTGGCTGTCAGAGATTTATTTTATCCAGGGAGTGTTTGATTTCTTTTTTACAAGTCAGGGTGGAAAGTAGAAGATGGCTTATTTATGCTGTATGCCATAGACACCACATTGTGTCGTATCTCTTTGAGAGGAATTTAAGTACGGATATCTAAATACAGGGATCATGAATTTTAGAGAAACAGGGATGTAGCATTCACTCTGTATTGATTATTACCTGCTATTATTTCCATGAAAAAAAAAATTAAGGCAATTGGCTTAGGAAGAGTCACACAATCACTGGGGTTCAGGTGAAAGTTACTTAATTTTTCCATAAACAAGTTTCATGTACCTTTCAAAATGAAGGCATCATATCATTAGAATGGTTTTCCTGTATTATCTGATGCACATGAAATTCCTCCTCTGGGGAAAGCATTCTGCTCTACAACTTTAAATTCAGTGCTAGAAGGGAAGTAGATGATTGGATAGCTGAATTTCATCTCACAATCTATTCTTGATTTCACTCCTAGTTGCAAAGCAGAAAGGGTAAGGACTGTTTGAAGAAATTCATAGTGTGTGTGTGTGTGTGTGTGTGTGTGTGTGTGTGTGTGTGTGTGTTGAAGATGTAATATGTATTTTCTGCTATACATTGTGGTCAAAATGTTGGAAAGTCACTAATTTAGCTTTAGATTGTTAGGATAGCAACAGATTCTGTTGGCAAAATGTACCACCCCATAGAACTGTGAAAAATAATAATCTAACATGATATTAGTAAGATAATAATTATCTTAATCAACTAGTATTAGTTAGACTGACTAAATCTTCCACTTACATCTAGTGCTATCCTTTATCAGTGATAAAGTAAAATCTGTATTTCAATTTGGTAAGTTAGAATGTGTAACTCTTTTTGCAAGTGGATGACAACTTCAGAGAAATTGTGCTATTGTATGAATATTTAAAATCTGATTAAGAAAATTGCAGCAAATTTCAATGTGATTTGACACCTATCAGCTTTCTTGAAACATGATCATTTCCCAGAGGCCATATATTTTGACATTATGCTAAATAAAAAGTATGTCTTAGGCTGGATTACCACACAAAGGCAGAGAGTCTCACCAACATGGGGAGTTCATGATGACTGGATTGTAGTCATAGCTCCAGGTTTAGTAAAATACTTACTATATCTTCTGTTGGAGGAATCTCTCACTTGCTGGGAAACAGAGTCTCTAATACCTCAGAGCCTATATATGCAAGTTGGGAAATGCAAATTCTCCAAGCAGGTTTCTGGAAGTGATGCTAAAAAAACCAAACTTTCCTCTAGCCTTTGGTTCCTCTTCCTGTTATGCTACATGCTGAGGAAACAGACCCATATGTTGACTACTGGTTTGATACATATCATATAGAGGGTGCTGTTCCCAAGATAGTAGTTTAGCAAAGATTTTAATAGGTCATTCTATTGTCTTGTTAGGCTAGTTTCATTTTCTTGATGCACAGTATATGGAAAAATAGGTAGAGCCTATGATCACTCACTCGTTGTCATAGCTCTTTTACCATAAAATTGGTCCTTTGGTCTGAGAAGATGTATTGTATCCCTTCTTGGCAAGTCAGAAAATCCAATGAAGTTGTGTTGATGTGAGGCAGTGCAGGAAAAGTATTTTATACTGAATAGAAAGCTGATTGACATTAAAATAATGTTAATTTCTAGTGTGTTGTATGTTTGAAATTCTTTTAAAATCTTTAAAGTAAGTCAAACATCCTATCTCATTACACACATAGGAAAATGATGATAGGATGATAGCAAAGCTAAATATGATGTATTTATATAATGAGCATATTTTTGAAACTTACAATGTGTCAGTCACTATACTCCTTACAGACTGTAATTTATTTAGTTGTTTTACTAACCCTAAATATTTTAGGTTAGGGTTATTTATATTTAGTTGTTTTACTAACCCTAAAATACTTAGGGTTAGTAACCCTAAATATATTTAGTTGTTTTACTAACCCTGATAATTTTTGTTCATATAGAGCTTGTTATTTGTCAAAGTCACACAGTCATTACTTGGAAAAGTCTGAGATTCAAATCTGGCTGACTGAAATGTGACCACACTTTCCCTTATACTGCCTTACTTCATAGTTTATTGCATAGTTTCAGGGACTTTTATTTTCTAACATTTGTTTTACAGCAACTTATTTTTCACAGATAATAAGACATGGAGAAAGGAATAAACATGATAGAATGATATAAAATTGAAGAATTTACCTTGTCTAATATATTAAAAAGTTAACAAATGATGCTAAAATCAGCTAAAAACTTACGAGCAGAAAATTACAAAGAAAGGGGAAACTTTTGCTTACAAAAAGTCACAAAATAGAAACTGAGGAATAAAACAAATTCTGGATCTGTGAAGAGCAAAACTCTGAACCACAACACTAGGAATCCTATAAGTCTATTATAATTACTCTCAAAAACTATTCTCACAGATATCAATTTACTCTTTAGAGGAGCAATCTAAGTAGATGGGCCTATAGTTTCCTCCTTTCTCTCTTCTGACTGGGGTGTAGTCTATATGGATTTTGTGGAAAGGTGAGTGAAATGGTGATGGGCTGTTGAATATCCGGGGTTGATTCTCTCTGTGCCAGTCAAGACTCCAGGGCTGGACACCATAAGGATATGGGGAAAACCCAGGAGAATGGGTTTTCCTCATTACATATTATTTAGAGTGAAGTATAATAGTATTACAACTACTCTGAAGATCACTTATATTGACTGTATGCATCAGAGACTCCAAATGCTGGACATCTCATTGCCTGTGACTGTTCCTTATAGTCAGAAAGAATTTTTCTCTTCCTAAACTCACTTACCTTTGCCTAGACTCACTAAGGCACAATTATATAGGCAAGGAAAAGAGCATCACATAACTCCAGACTTGGTAGGAAAAAATCAAAGAACCAAGTCAGAAATCATGGCCATTTGAACCTTGCAGAACTTTGGATTACTTTACATATCACTCAGATATGTAGGCCAAGCCTAAGTACCCTTGTAAAGGATGAATCCCATTAAGCAAAAAAAAAAAAAAAAAGAAAGAAACAGAAATGAACCACATAGAAAGAAAATGACTTTTAAAGGTCCTTTATACATTTCCCAGTGCTTCCTCTTCTGATTTCAATAGATATACGTATTCTCCTAATACTGTATTATCCTTTTATTTCCTAATCTTTTAAAATAAGGTGACCTCAGTCTTGCAGGTGGTAAAAATGGAAATTATTGAATAAACATTAGTGCCACAGATGAGAATTGCTCTTTTAAAGTCAAAAATTGTTCTGCTTTATGTGTCTTCTCTAAAGTGCACACATTTCAATTCCCTGTTTGCCCTTTCTTCTATTTAAATATAATTGAGTGGAAATGATGTTCTCCGGAATATGTTCTTTGTGAAAGAAGTTAGATAGCATATACTCACTAGAGGGAGGAAAATTCTTCCTAAAATCCCTTACCCAGCATTGAGCTACACTTTGTACTTTGTAACTTCCCTTTTGTTTCACACTACAGAATCTTGTATGCCAAATGCTTTCTACTACCTCCGTGGGATTCCTTTTATTATTATTTTAAAGGAAGGGCTCAATTTGTTTTTGTATTCTTGTAAGAAGACTTTTTCCTTGTGTTTTTCTGAAACTATTACTACACTTAACTTACATTTACTAAATTAATATCTCCAGCCCTATCTTCTTCCCTGAATTTGGTATATTCAACTGCATCACACATTTTTATCTGGATGTCTAACAGACAGCTTAATATACATATCCATCACAAACTCCTTATTATTTTTCTCTCCCTGATAATGATTATCAATCCCAGTTTTTCCCAATTCAGGAAAAATTTCATCCAGTTCTTCAAGTCCTAATCCTAGAGGCTACCTTAGGTTCCTCTCTTTCATCCTACACCTTTGTCATCAGCAAGTCATTCTGGTTGAATCATTAAAATATGTCCCCAATCTGATCATTTTTACTACTCTTCTATTGCCACCAACTTAGTCCCAGTCATCATCACCTGAAATGTAGATGAATGTAACAGTTTTTATATTGATAACTTTCACCTTTGTTCCTCTGCAATCTATTTTCCATTCAGGAGCCAAATGGTCTTTTAAAAAGTTAAGTGCTCATGTCATTCGGCTTTTTAAAATTCTACAATAGGTTCTCATCACATATATAATAAAACCTAAATTCTTACCAAAGTCTATAACTTGTCATAGCTTTTGGGTTTTGCCTACCTCTTAACCTTATTTCCTACCCTGTCCCTATTTAACTGTGCTCCAGACAAACAGGATTATTTGCTATTTGTTCCTGCCTCAAAGATGCCCCTACCTGGAGTGCCTTATCCCTAGATTTCCTTATATAATAGTTTCCTCTCTTCCTTGATTCAGATTCCTTGTTCTAATATCACTTCATCTACAATATTGTTCCTTTCTCCCTACTAGGCTCACTCTAAAGTTCTATTTTTTTCCTATAGCATTTATCAACTTGTGACTTTATATTATATATATTTTATACAAAATGTATTGCTTTTCCTAGCCACCATTAGATACAATTCATAAATAAAAGTATTTGGTTTGTTCTTTTTCTATTTATACACCACTATAGCTCCAAACAAGAAATTCTCAATCATGGTATTATTGACATTTTGAACCAGATAATTCTTTGTTGTGAGAGGCTGACCTGTGCATTGAAGGATGTTTACCAGATTACTTCCACCTACTGTCTCCCTGGTTTATCTCCAAACATTGCTAAATATTTCATGAGGGGCAAAATTATCCACCGTATGGGAAGTAATATCCCATACCCAACATTGTCTGGCATATAGAGAATGCTTTCTATGTGTCTCTCTGCCTCTTTTTCTCTGTTTTATATATGTAGTCAAGAACATTTAATGGCATAGGAAAATATTGATTTCAGATTTTTTAAAAAAGGAAAGTTAAAGGGTTTACAAAGCCCAGTTATATAAAATATTATGACATATTATGTATATTTTTGTGTTTGCATAACAAATAGAAAAAATCACTAAAAGAAACATATAAAAAAATGACATCAGTAGTTGTTCTGAGACCTGTGATTCTGAGTTATTTTTTTCTTTATACTTTTCTCTCTATTCAACTTTTTAAATCAAAGGAAAATAACCTTAATGTTTATAAATAAAACAACAACCAAAAGAAAATATGTTTTAGTAATACCAGAAACAAATCTAAGTATTGCTCTACTCTGCTTTTAAAAAGTTTTATTTTTTTTTAATTGTGCCTTTTGACATTGGAAACAATATAGGGTACTCTTATAGAGAAACTGCTATGTGCATGTATGTAAGGAGATAAGTGTGTGCTCAGGCACACATGCACACCTATTTGACAGAGAATTATCTCTTTCATATTGCTAAAGGAAAAGCTTCAGAAAAGTTGAAATGGACAGAGTTTATCTGAACAAAGAGTGATTCATGACTTGGGCAACACTCAGGACCAGAAGAGGTTCAGGGAATTCACCCAGTAGCCTGAGTAGCAAATTCTTATTTGCCGAAGAAGGAAGCAAAGGAAAGAAATTATGTGATTGCCTATAGCTAGGCATTTGCCTTATCTGGCATGATGTGATCAGTTGGCTGCCTGTGATTGTCTGAAGGTTGGGCTATTTGTGATTGGCTAAAATATCATTATTTGTGACAAAAAAAAAAAATACTCCAAAGTTAGGTTCCAGTTTGTATACCTATTAAGTTAAATTGCAGTTTGTGCAAAAACTCTAAGTATGAAAACTGCCTCAGGCCAATGGCCTCTTGCTTATTTAATGATATGGACAAAATTTAGGGACTTGATCACAAAGGCAGATGGTAAAAATGAGCCTCATAAAATTTTTGGTTGGTAGCCACTTTAAAATCTATACTTTGTACTCTCCCCATTTTTCTTGCTCTTTCTTTCTGAAGTTTCAAGTTTCCATCTGTTACCATTTTATTTCAAACTGAAGAATGTCCCTAAGCAATACTAAATAGATCTACTGGTGACAAAATTCTCTTAGTTTGACTTCTGGTTTCAGATCCAACATATACAGAACTTAGAAATTATTATTCTCATACTTAGAAAAACGAAGTGCTGATAAAACTGAAAATCAAGAACTTGTCTTGAACTCCTTTGAGAACTAAAGTTTCAGGGCAAATTGATACACTGAAAGCTGGAGAAACAGGAATCCAGAGAATTTTAGCCAAGTCCTCTTACCTGGAAGAGAAGCCAATAAATGCATAAATTAGTAGGTACACTTATAGTAGGTAATTTTTACAAATTACTGGAGGCTTAATATAGACTAATGAAGAATGAAAAACTCCTGGGGGCCACAGTGTTAGGAAGTTCCACATATTTTAGTGAGATTGACTTCCATGAAACTCATTAGATTGTCATGACAGAATCCAAGAAAGATCCCCTCACAGGTCTGACAAGAGTAGGAAATGAGTAATCATTGTGAAATAAGCACAGAGCATTCTTCATAAAAAGGCCTACATTCCAGGAGGAAAGACTTTACCAGGGTTTATGCCAAATGGAAAAGGACATTCCTACCACTTCAGCATCATCTAAACTTCTCCTATAGGAAAAAAGAGAAAACTAAACCACCAGAGAAATACTTGTAAAGGCCATATCTCAGAGGCATAAGCTCACTAAAAGACTGACATTTAATCATAAGATTATAGTATGCTTCCCCTCCTTACAGTTTACCACCACACAAATAGAGTTCCAGAATAAAAAGAGTGGATTGCAACTGAAAGAGCTGTAAGAAATATGCTTTCTCTGAGGAGGAGCACTTAGGGAAGCCCAAAGCCAACAGAGGAGAACAAAAAAAGAAGCCTCTGGCACCTACAGCTATAGTAATAATATTGTTGATAAGAACAGCACTATCAACCAACTTGACCTAGTTACATTCATAGAATATCCTATACAACAAAAGCAGAATACATATTCTCAAGTTCACATGGAACGTTCACCAAGAAGGATCGCTTTTAAACCATCTAATACATCTTAACAAATTTAAAAGAATAGAAGTCATGTGAGGAATGTTCTTAGACCTAAGCGGGATTAAAATAGAACTCAATAAGACAATGATAGCTGCATAATCCCTAAAATAGTTGAAAGTTAACCAGAATCCTTATAAGTATCATGAGTTGAATATAAAGTCTCAGAAGAAATTTTTAAAAATATTTTAATTAAATGAAAAAAATTCAACTTCTCAAAAATGTGTAGGATTCAGTGAGCCTGAAGAGAAATTTATATCATTAAGTGTTTATGTTAGAAAAGAAAATGAAAAGTAAAATCAGAAACCTAAATTCCAAAAAAAACAAAAAAGAAAGCGCCAGGTACAGATGATTTCATTGATGAATTTTACCAAATATTTAAAAAGGAAATAATAACAATTTTCCACAGTCTCTTCCACAAAACAAAGGGAACATTGTTGTACTCATCCCATGTGGTCATTATTCTAATATTAAAACGAGGTCAAATTATTACCAGAAAGAAAAACTACAGAAGAATGTCTCTGATGAATATAGATGCAAAAATCTTCAACAAAGTTTTGGCAAATCAAATCCAATATATAAAAACAAAACACACTAAATCAAATGGGATTTATCCCAGGTATGCAAGACTCTTTCAATGTTTGGAAAACAATGTCATCTACCACACCAAAGGTTAAAGAAGAAAAACCACATGATCATGTTGGAGACTGAAAAGCATTTGTCAAAATTCAACAATAATTATGATAAAAACTCTTAGCAAACTAGGAACAAACTAGTATATAACTTTCTCAACTTGATAAAGAACATCTACAAAAACCTTCAACTAATATTATACTTACTCATGAGAAACTGGATGCTTTCCTTCTAAGACTAGGAACAAGGTAAGGGTATCCTCTTTCACATCTCCTCTTCAACTTCATGCTGGAAGTCCTAGCTAGTATAGTAAGACCAAGAAGAGGAAATAAAGGGTACACAGAATGGGAAGGAGAAAATAAAACTATTGTTATTCACAGATGACATGTTTCTCTTTGTGGAAAATCTCAAAGATTCATCTTCATGAAGAAGACAAAGAAAAAGAAAGAGGAGGAGGAAGATGAGTAGGAGAGGAAGAAGAAGCAAAAAAAAAAAAAATCTAAAACTACAAAGTGAGTATATAGTGAGTCCAAAGTACAAGGTTAATACACAAAAGTCAATTCATTTTGTATATTCCAGCCAGCAAGGACAATCAGACTACAAAATATAAAAGTCATTCATAGTGTTTATTAAATGCATAAATGTATTTGTTTATTCATCATTTTCCAGCATTATACAAATAATGTCAAGTGCCCAAGATACAGTAAGAAACAGAAAACATATTTCCTTTCCTGACAGTCAAATTTTGGTCAGTTAATGAGCATTTCAGTCATGAAATTGACCAGACACCCCAATCTTTCTGAGATTCAGAACTCTCATTTAAAAATAATTTAATCAAGTGTAGCTCAAAGAGTTGTTATGATTTTTTTTTTTTTTAACATCGTTAAGTTGTATTTTATTGAGTCTTTGGGAGAAGTAAATAGAATCCACAATGCATGTGAAACACTTAGCTTTACATACAACATAAGCATTTAATAGATATTAAGTTTCAGTTTTTAGTATCTGGTAGGCAACATCTCAAGTTCTTCCTTTTCAAAAATTCCTTGCTTCCATTAATTCTTCCAACTCAATTTTGGAATTGTCTAATCAAATTAAATTGATATTTTTAATAAGAAGTTCTGACTTGGGTGGGACAAAGGCAATATATGTAATCTAAAGATTTGTACCCGTGTAATATGCAGAAATAAAAAATAATAATAAAAGAAAATAGACATAAAATTAACATACTATGTATGTTCACATAGCAAATAGAAACTTTTTCATAAATAGTACTTGAAGCCAAAGCTAGTATTAAGAATACATTGGGACTAATTAATTAAATGAAATTGGCTTCAACTATCCAATAGGTACTTGACCAGACACTGTGGTTATAAAGATAAATTAGAGAGGCACATGTTCTCCTTCAAGGGCCTCTTCAGCTGGCACTTAAGTCAAATAGGAACCAAGTATGTCTTAACAATCCTGCTCACATCTTATCACTGTGATCTATTTTCATCAAGCAAAGTGTATTCAAATTAGTCACCTCTTTCCTTATTTCTTATCACATACACTCAAAAAATTAGCTATGGGAAAATTAATTGTGGCACATGAAGTGTGCCATAATTAGCTTTGGATTCTGTCAAACAACAAAAGAGATTATCTGAAAATGATCCATGAGAATATTTGTGAAACAACCACGAAATTAGTACATTTATAATAGATGAGGGATTTTTGGCATTTTACTCTAGAAATACTGCCATGATGCGTTAAGTGAACTAATTATATGCTCATTTGCAGTGACTTTTAAATAAATAGTTTCTATTATTGTGCAAAGAGTATCTTGCTTTTATAGTAGGTGGCAATAATGAAGTGGTTTGGTTTCTAATATTTCACATAAGTCTAGTGAAGAAAAAAATAAGTTGGAAGGGAAAATAAATAAATTAGAACTCTGTATTGGAGCTCAAATGACCTAATTCTTGGTGGTTAGCCCTGCTTTTAGGCTCTCTTTAATTTTAGCCAAGTCTTTTCTCATCCAATGTCTTTGATCTCTCATTTACAAGGTTAAAGGGTTGAAGTGGATCTCTTTAAGAGAGTAGATCTCATGTGTTCTCGCCACACACACACACACACACACACACACACACACACACAAGGTAGCTATGTGAGGTGACAGATGTTAATTAGCTTGAATGCGATAATCGTTTCACAATATATACATATATTAAAATATCAAGTTGTCCAACTTAAATATATATATAGTTTGTCAATTGTACCTCAATAAATCTTGGAAGAAAGCCTTATGTTCTGGCTCTAATATTCTAGATTCTAGTTACAAATTTTATAGTCTATAAACAGTTCCATATAAGTAATTAATAGTAAATAATAAATAATTATAAGAGAACATAGAAAAAGTAAAAGATGTTTGCAGCCAAGTACACATATAATCACCACTATATTCTGCAGGTAATACTTTAATATGCTTTATCACATATCTATGCATCTACCCATTGCTATTTGTGTATCAATCAATATTTAAGGTATTTGTAAGTGAGCTGCATGTATTAGTAAGTTTCCTCCCAAATATTTCAGCATGTATATCATACAGTTGAGCATTTTCTATTATTTGACCCCTTTTTGAGATAAGATTTACATACAATTAAAGGTATAAATTATTGCAGCACTTAAAAATTCTGATAAATGCATACACTTTGTATAACCCAAGGCCATATCAAGATACAATTGTCATCAAGCCAGGAATCTTCTTTATGTCCTTTTCCCAGTAAATTCCTGTCACCCACCCTCAGACAGCCATTATATATGTAGCCTGTTTTAGATATATAAATAAAATCATGGAGCATTCATTCTTTTGAATATGATTTCTTTCATTCAATGTAACATTTTTAAGATTCATCTATATTGCCGTATGTATCATAGTTTAATACTTTCAATAATAAAATACTATTTCATAGTAGGAGTATGTCACAGTTTTTATTTTATTTTATTGATGAACACTTGGACTATTTACAGTTTTGGTCTACTATGAAAAAGTTCTATGAACTTTTAAGATTCATTTTTCTGTGTAATATTTTTTCTTGGATAAATATCTAGGAGTGAAACTGTTGTGTCATATGTACATTTACTTTTTAAGAAAACAGTTAATACCAGTTTGCTGGTGAGTACATGTGGTGCTTATTTTTCCATTCTTGGAATACTTCACTTAATAGAATGGGTTCCAGCTCTATCCAAGAAAATACAAGAGGTGCTATATCACTGCTGTTTCTTATAGCTGAATAGTACTCCATGGTATACATATACCACATTTTATTAATCCACTCATGTATTGATGAGCTGTTATTAATCCACTCATGTATTGATGGGTTGTTTCCACATCTTTGCAATTGTGAATTATGCTGCCACAAATATTTCAGTGCAGATGTCTTAGACACTGGCCTAGGTAAAGAATTTATAAAGAAGACCCCAAAGCAATCACAGGAGCAACAAAAATAAATAGATGGGACTTGATCAAATTAAAAAGCTTCTGCACAGCCAAGGAAACTATCATTAGAGCAAAGATTGATAACAGAGACTGGGAAGGGTGAGTTAGGGGAAGGAAAAAAGATGAAAAGAAGTGGGTTAAAATATAAACATATAGTTAGTTAGATAAAAGGAATAAATTCAATGTTTGATAGAAGAGTAGGGTGACTATAGTTAAAAATATATTGTACTTGAGTAATGGACACCCTAAATACCTTGACTTGATCACTGTGTATTATATACATGTAACAAAAGTTTACACGCACCCCATAAATTTGTACAAGTAAAAAAAGTTTAAGACCAATAAAGTAGGCAGAACACACACACAAAAAAATTACCTGCAGTCACAAAGGCGTGAGAAGTTTAATTTTCCTTTGGATAAAGCCAGTTAGCTAACACAAATAGTAATCTCAGCTACTAGATAAGTTTAGGAAGAACTATGTAGAACTAATAGTTTTTAGTCCTCTTACTTGAAGATCTCAGGCAGTTCCCAGTTATGGATGAGATGTGTTCCTAAGAATATCTTTAGGTCAGATATGTATGTAACTCAGAGCCCTGAATAAAAGCACATACACAGTAATAGTAACAATAACAATAGCAATACTATAATGGCTCATATGTGGTAAGAATAATACAGTGTAATATAGTATAAATACCCCTGTACTATAATAATAAGTTACAGAAACTATTGTGCTCTTTCTTTTAATTCAAAAAACAGAACCTAAAATAAAACTTATATAAAACGTTTAAATACAAGATAAGAGAAATTTCAAAAAAGAATATTAAAGTTCGACACCTATTGTTGCATTGACGCTAGGCTGATAGGAATGTTACACTTATTTTGATCTTCTAACCAAATCAATAATAACCTTTCCATTTCAGTAATTAATTCACTATGTTGCTTAGTAATAATTGCTGCTTTCATTGGAGCACTGTCTTTTACATGTTCCATTATTCTCATTTTATCCTTTGTAATTTTTCTGATAGTCAGAGACTAAAGCCTGATGCTTTCCCAAAGAATGATGTCTGGCCTTTTTCCGAATGCTTAATTATTTCTACTTTATTTCCATTGGAATCACCTTTCTCCACGCTGCAGGCTCACCTGAACTTGCACTGGACTTTGGCCTTGGAGGCGAGGTTCTCAGGAAACCTCAATAAAAAAGACGGAAGTCATACTGTGCATAGAGGACTTCATAAACAATGAGACTAGCTGCTAGGGTAAAGATGCTGTGCTAATAAACCACTTACACCATGCGGGTTTGTTTACATATGCAGAAGAAACTAGTTCCTGAATTATTAATTTAATTATTTAATTATAAATTATCCTCATGGGAAGCCTTGGGAGCTCTCTCATATGTACCAAATGCTATAAATCTGGTTGTCAGTAACCCAGGGACTGCCTGTACTCATTGTTTATGTTGAGAACATGTAGAAGATGAATTGTATCTGCTGGGCTATATCAAGGGGTGAGGTTTCTTTCTGTCATATCCCTTTAGCCATTGCCTGTAGCCTGTCATGTACATCACATTCTAGTTTAATGTTCATTCAATAGTAAAATTATTTTCTTCTCTTCCGCATTTGAAGGAAGGTTTTCTGTTATGGCAGGAAAATTTTGTTTTTAATTATATTTCCCCAACATACTTTAGCCCTGATAAAGGAAAATAATCCTTGCGAGGGAGTTCAGGAAATTCCTCCCCAAAACATGGTATGCTGATTACTTTGAACTGAAGGCACTCAGGAAATAGCAGGTGCAGACAGAGAGGATTTCTCTGAGCTCCCCGCATCTGCCTAAAGATGAATCCTCCAAAAAGAACTCAGTTTTCATGAATCCTCTCATGGGGAAATTTTATGAACCAGGGGGGATTAACTCAGATCACAGAAGAGGAGACTGGAGGCTGATACCAGGCCCAGACAGACTTTGTCACACGCTATCACCTGTACTTCTAAGGGCCCATTCATTTTCCCAAAAATCATTTAGTCTCCCCTAAGTTGCTTCCTCTCCCCCCTCCTCTGTCCCCTGTGAATAGGATATGCAGGCTTCTAGATCTCACTGGGTTTGGGGGTATTCACTTTTCTTTCAAGTAATGCCTTTATGGATATAATAATTTGTGTACCTTTTCTCCTGTTAATCTGCCTGTTGTCAGTTTATTTCATAGACTCAATTATCTTTCCTTTCCTACACTTGCTGTTCCTTTAGAAAATAGTGACCCAAACTGGATAGCATAAGATATTGAACACACATATTGTGATGAGAGAGAAGTGAATATATATCTATTTGGATGGATTAGAGAATTCTGTTGCAAAAAAAAATAATAAAATATTTTAAGAGTACATTTGAATAGATAATCGGGAGGTGGAAAGAAGGCACTTTTAGAATTTGATATAAAAATATGGAGGAGGCGTTGGGTGCGATGGCTCATGCCTGTAATCCTAGCACTCTGGGAGGCCGAGGCGGGTGGATTGCTGGAGGTCAGGAGTTCAAAACCAGCCTGAGCAAGAGCGAGACCCCCGTCTCTACTATAAATAAAAAGAAATTAATTGGCCAACTAATATATATAGAAAAAATTAGCCTGGCATGATGGTGCATGCCTGTAGTCCCAGCTACTCAGGAGGCTAAGGCAGAAGGATCCCTTGAGCCCAGGAGTTTGAGGTTGCTGTGAGCTAAGGCTGACGCCACGGCACTCACTCTAGCCTGGGCAATAAAGTGAGACTCTGTCTCAAAAAAAAAAAAAAGAAAAGAAAGAAAAGAAAAGAAAAGAAAAGAAAAGAAAAGAAAAGAAAAGAAAAGAAAAGAAAAGAAAAGAAAAGAATATAGAGGAGGGAGATAATTGTGAAATTAATCTACCAAGAAAATTGTCACAAAATACAAAAATATATTTTACTTTTGTTTAAGGTAGTTTGATAGGAACTGACAAATGTGAATGATAGAATGTAATGATTCAAAATGGAATACTGGTATTATGTAGTGAAATGCATGCTTTACATCTATAATTATACATTATAATTTTATGTCTTTAAAGAGGCTTCGAATCTGTAAATGCAAATCATATTATATGAATATTTAAAAATATTTTATGTTTTATGCTATATTGCCCCAGTTGTTAAGATAAAGAGGAAAAATAAATATAGTTGACTTGCAGAATCAAGATTATAAGACTACATTACATTTATATATGCTTCTGGTCATAATTGTGCAATGGACTAAGGTCACAGTAGGAAACCAGCCAAAGTGAAAAATATTCTAGACAAAAAGTAAGCTGCACAAACACCACTCCTGGACGTTCAGGTTGTATTACCCTCCCACATGCTAATGAGATTATAATGAGCTAAGTAGCAGGTGTGTAATTAGCAGCTCATTTCCTTGTGTCTAGCTAGCTCCACCCTGATTAAAAGATACAGACAAGTATTTGAGGGGAATTGGTGAAGTAGAGCAAGGATGAGCTCACAAGGGATGGGCTCAGTGGTTAGCAAAAGAAAATATACTGAGTCTGTGTGCATGAGAGCCTCTCAGATACAATGCAGGTATTCATTCTTCCACTTATTTAAAGATAGTCATTTCAAATTAACTAAGTTGTTTTGTGTATCCTTGGGCTCCCCTTTGTGTGCCTGTCAACACTGTTACAAGAAAAGAAACTTGAGAAAGAACAGCAATTACTCTCCTGGTTGGCTATGTGAAGTGTCTGGGGAGTGCAGAAAGCATTGCAGCCTGATTAGTGTGCTTTCTCACTTCATTCATTCTTCCAAAGTGGGTCGAGCTCTCCCTTTGAGGAGGGAGTAGAGGTAGAATGGGAAATCAATAAAGTAGAATTGTAGTGAAAACGGGAGAAAAAGAAATCATGCATAAGTTTAAGAAAAATGGAAAATTATATTCCAAACAATTGGGGCTTCTAAAGCCCTCTTTAGAAAATCGATAGTAATATGTAGGCAACACTATGCTAAAAGGATTTATAGAATCCTGTACCTTTCAATTGGGAGCTTTGATATTAGGTCTTTGTCCATTGACACAATGTATTGATTTCATCCCCATTGTCCCTGAGTTGCTTTTATTTTTTTAAGAGCACTACTATATTGTGAATCACAAAGAACCCTGTGGTTTATACAGTTGGGAAGTTACTATTTTTTCTTATTACCTTAGCACTCAAAGCAAGACAGAAACAGCAGTAGAAGGAAAGAGAGGCTAGTGAGTTCTTTCCCCTGAGATCTGTTCCTCTTTTCACAGTGGCCATAATTGAAATATTAGCCAGTTTCAAGATGGAATCATTTTTTTTATGATTGTTCTGTTATCTCTTTAAAGAGATGAAGTGTAGAGATGAAGAAGAGTTTAAAAACCTTGCTTCTTTATTTAAAGCTTTAATTTTGTCTAAAAGAGTAAGTTGAAGTGTATTTCTTCATTATGTATCACTTGAATATCTGCTTTAAAATAGTGATTAAATGAAATCACAATTTTAGGGCTAAACAAAATTTTAACAAATATGTCTGACAGATGTGGGCTTTTATATAATAAATATTTTTATATCACTTCTTGATGCATCTAGGTTTTTTGTTTGTTTGTTTGTTTAGAATTCTTGACTGATTTAAAACTTGAACTTAATGGAACTGAAAACCTCTTCTGTAAAGGGCCAAATAGTAAATATTTTGGATTTTGCTAGTCATAAATTCTAGATGCTGCAATTACTCAACTCTGTCCTTGTAGCATGAAAGAAATATGAAAAAAAAAATGAGTGTGGTTGCATTCCAACAATTCTTTATTTACAAAACCAGGATTTGGCCTGTGGACAATAGTCTACAGACACCTCCTAAAAGGATATGTGAAAAATATATATTAGGAAATATTGAAACAGTCTAAAGTTATAGAAAAAAATAGAGAGCGAAATATGCAATAGCCAAAATTGTTTACCTAAAGATGATGATTATTTAAATTAATGTATTTCCCAGACTTGTTCTACATATGTATATGACAAAGATAAAATCATATTGAATATATATTTAATACAATATTTTTATATTCAATATTACCTTTTTATGTCAATAAAATAGCTTTGAAAACATTTTAGTTAGAAAAATATTAAAATTTAATGACTATAAACTTATTTTTGTAATCATCTCCTTTGGTTGAAGTTTTATTTTGTTTCTCAAGCATTCCCAACTGCAAATGTTACATATTTTACATAGAATGTAGCCACTTTTATTTTTTGTTAATTAGGTATAATTTTAAAAATTGAAATACTACATTAAAATGTATTAACTTTTAAAAAATCTGAATATCAAATGTCAAATCACTTTTTAAAAGCATAGGATTTCCTGTTTCATCACATGCTCATTAATAGCCATGATTATAATGTAAAATAATTTTTCAATCCTTTTTTTCTAAATTAAATGAAAGAGGGAAAGACAGAGACAAAGAGAGCACTCTAAAAATGTATTTCCAGTTTCTGAAAGGAGTTAAATATTATATAGATATACAATATGAATGATATGTTTCTTCTATTTATAACATGGCATTGAGAAATATTTTTCTTCTAATGAAAACATTATCATTATAATAACTGCAACTCTGCTTATTCAATCACACAAAGCAAGGAAAGGGTTTCTGAAATTTTCCCATCTCAGGGAGCTACAGAATTGCGGGATTTACAGAAGCCACCAAAATGTAACAAATTTTGTAAAATTGTGACAGAGATCTCAGCAGGTATCCCCAGTAAGACCTGGCTGCTCAAGAATTCCAGTGGTTAGTATAGCTATGTGAAGTCATTCATAGTTTACAGAGTAGCAAAGTGATGAACAATTTTTCCCAATGCTAAGAGAATTTATGGAAGTCCATACCTACATTTTTGGGGGAAGGTGGCAAAACTTGATGATTAAGTGCACTTCAAATTCAGTGAAAATAACAATACATGAAGTAGTACATATGTATGAATATATAATACATGCGACCATAATACTTCTTGTGATAATCCTCATATACCCAGAATAGAAAAGTATTTTAGCTCAGTAATAGACTTAGGATAATATATTCACATCATATTCTGAGGCACACATAAATCCAGTTTACTTCCAGAAATGAGATGCTATAGGGCCAAAGTGGTTTTCCTGAATACAAACCTCTAAAGCACGGACTTAATATTTTCAACTTCATAAATGTTTACTGCTAAAATTGTTTAAATTTATTGTCCAAGCTATTATTCCAATTTTCAACATTTGAAGTGAACATCCTTAAGCCTACATGAAATATGCTACTTTGTATATCATAGCAAAATAAAATAATTATTTATATTTTTCTAATTTTTAATGTTGAAAATATTCAAACAGATATATGCAAACATGTAGTAGTACCATAAATATGCATGTGTCTACCACCCAGATTCAATAATATTTACTATATTTATCTATCTAGATAACTATAAATACAGAATTTTTAATTTTTGTTTCATTTTTCTAAGCCATTGAAAATAAGTTGCAGACACTATTAAGATTTTACTCCCTAGGTAATTTAGCATTCATATATAAAAATCAGGACATTCTCCTATGTAATCTCAATCCCATTACTTCTTCCAAGAAAATTGACAATTACCTAATGTAAAATATCTAGTATGTATCTAAATTTCAATAATGTCCCCAAAATGTAGTTGTTATATAGAGCCAACATTATTATATTGTTAATCTCTTTTAATCTAGAACAGTTCCCTAGCTCTTGTTTTTTACATTGCAGAAGAAAGATTTCTGAATTTCAAGACATACAATAGAAACTATCAAAAGTGAAACACAGGCAAATATAGGAAAAAAATACTCAGAGTAATGGTGAGCCATATGAAAACTTTATGTTGCTTAACAAGTGTCCAATGCAGTCCATGACAGAAAGAGAAGGTGACAAGAAAGTTCATGCATTATGTAGAAAACCACAATAGAACTTGAATGAGCAAGTCATAGGGTTTGGGAAGAGCAGGGCACAAGGGATCATGAGACTTCCAAAGTTGAAAGGGAGCATGTTGGACAGGTATTAAATGTCATGGTGTGGAGCAACCTACTTCTGACAAAGCCTACTTGAAGACATTTGCATTCTAGAACAATAACTAAAGGGAAAAATTGATTTCAGAGGGAAGAGAATGGTTGCATAGCTTTTGTAATTTGCCTCAATAATATGATGAGGGTAAGTAATCATGGACAGGGAACAGAGTGCAGAGATTTGAGAACCATGTCATGGAGTATTGCAAAAGTTAGAGGAAACACAGTCCTTCGCTCATGATCCTGTTTGCAAGATTGGGGCTCCCTAAAACACCCTCAGGCTCAATAATTCACTAGAAGGACTCACAGAAGTCATGGTTATGGTTATTAAAAGGAAGAATATAAGTTAAAATCAGTCAAGGGGAGAAACTCATGGGGCAGAGAACAGGAGGATTCCAAACATGGAGCTCCTAGGTGTTCTCTCCCAGTGGAGTCAGGGACAGTGTTAACTACTCTTGGAAATTATATGTGACAATATACAGAGTGTGACCAAGCAAGGAAGATTACCTGAGCCCTGGTGACTCTGGTTTTCCTGTGTGTGTGTAAACATTCTTTATTCATTTGTCTACTCATCTTTTAAGGCTTTTTATATCTAACTCTGCAGTGCCTTCCTTTGTGATCCAAGCAGAATTAATTTGTCTTTGTCTTATGTTATTTTAGCATTTAATGCTTATGTTAACTACAGAAAATTCCATATTTCTCTCTTATAACTTTGTAAATACATGTAAGCCAGAAAACACATTTTTTGGAGCATGGGGAGGTAAAGTCTTCCAATAATTGAGAGTTCAAGGACTTTGTACTAACTTCATCCCAAAAGCATAACTCTAACTTAGAATGCTAATGTCACCTATCTATGCTTTGAGATCAGAATTCCACCTGTAGAGTGAAGGCTTTGGTTTCAGTAACAGACTAGGCAGGTCTAGGTGTTTGAGGGAGAGGAATGTAGAATTACTTGAAGCAGGGACTTAATTATATGAGCAGGATTGTTTAATATGTGTTTACTCTGTGCCAAGCACTATTAAGCTCTTTTCATGCATTACATCAATTATGAAATCCAGAAAGGCAGAAAAATGCTGAAAGAATAAGGGGTAAGGTATTCCAACTCAAAATTGTAAGGCCAGGAACTACATCCACTTATTTGATGTGTATTTCTGGGCTGCAATTATGTCAGGCATAAATAGAAAGAATGAAAAATGAATAAAACCTTCCTTTTATCTTAACATCCATTTCCAATTCTTTCAATTGCATAGGCCAGCTGATATAGTTTTCTTCCTGTATTTTGACTCATGTTTTAGGGTTTTCTTTGATTCTATATTTGTGCCCCCTCCCCCAAAATGTATTTATTTTCTGTATAGGAATTCTGCTCTTTTTGGTCTTTGCCCATAGTGACAAATTCATTTCTTATGATGACCATAAGAAAGAATGGAACTATAGGTGTGTATTTTAAAGAGATGAATGGTCTGTTGCATTATAAAACAATCTGTGGTAGATATTAAATATTATTCATGAAGAGCTTCCCTGAATGGCCAATGGCCAATTTTAGAAAACAACACCCCATTCAGTCTATCTATCTATCTATCTATCTATCTATCTATCTATCTATCTATCTATCCATCCATCTCTCTCTCTCTCTATATATATATATAGTAAAATAACTTCTTCTATCTTTTTGTAAGCACCACTGCACACTCATCCACTGTTTCTTATCACTTGACTGACACACTTACCTGAGCTTTGTTAATCCTTTCCTAAGCTATAGAATAGATTTGAGCCAGTGTAGGGTCATTATCTCATAATAACAACAAAAAAAGATGCTGAAAGTATGCCTTCTATCCTTTAATTTCAACAAGATTAGCACATTTAGAAACAGCTTTATAAAGTTCAGTCTGCATATGGTTACCAGCATTTTCCTTTCTAGAATTAAAATGTTCACATTTTATTTATCTTGCAATTAATCAATAGAAACACAAATGGCAAGTATACATGGCCAGCCATTGCTTGATTTTTTAATACAAATCTCAAATCCAATTGACATTTTGTGCTATTTTCCTTTCTTCTTTATACCCCATAATAACCTTTTTCTTTTCAGCATTTGTTTTATTTATAGAACTTTGTTTACATTACTGGATGGACCTAGTATGCATCATATATAAGTTCCTCAATGATCAAGTAGACATGATCAAACAAAAAGCAAATTTCTTCTACTATTTTCATTATAGAATACTTTTATGATGGAATTTTATATCATGTTGCTTAAGGTTGGCATCCTTTTTGTCCTTTTCCTCAAAGTGCCTTGATATGAAACTAGAATGTCTACATTCACTTCATTGTGTAATTGATCATATACATTTAATTGTCATATTAATTAAGCATGGCATAAGCAATGTCTTTCCTAGGTATGATATATGTGCTACACACCCTGCATTTAGTTTCTTGATAAAAACTTTGAAAGTCAGCAGATTTGATGTTCTATGTACTATACATTTATAAAAATGTATTCTAATAATATTATGCTATATTATAAATATCACATGTCACTACTGGCACATGGTAACATTTATGAACCTAATGTCTGATCAATAATATTCTTTCACTATCTCAGTTCTGATATTTACATATTTAGTTAAGTTGAAGAAGTTAATTAGCCATTCTCAAATTCCCTAAAGGCTAAATGTAGATAATACTGTCAGATTCCAATGAATTAACACCAAAGCACAGATCATTGAAACATAAGCAGAGGCACTTAGAGAGCCTAGATTGAAAATGCTTACCTGTAGATGTGTAGTGGTGATATCTCCTTTAGTTGACAAATGAATATATTTAAACCTAAAAAATGATAGTTATTAAAATAATAAAGAAATGAATGATGTTCAGTAATATGATATCTATAATACAAAGGAAAAACTTTTCAGAGAAAGTCTTTGAAACCACATATCTAAATATCTACTTACACTAAATTACATAAAAATTTCAAGAGACATGAATATCTAACTTTCCAAATTGCTATCAATATGAGGAAAAGTAGCTTGCTCCTAAAGACAGGTGCAAATGCAGCCTGTGAGAAGCAATCTCTAGGAGTAAGATGAAAGACTGAAATTTTATACAGGGTTGACACAAGAATCCTAAAATTATCTGAAATAATTTAACATAGTGTAAAGCAGTAAAATCTACTTTGTGTTCTAAGGTATTACAATTACTATTACAAGGAAGTGTTAAAAATGAATAAATTGATCAACACTTATGTGTGCATATGCTAGTAACATTCATCAGGTGTTAGGCAGGTGGGAGAGGGAAAGAGTGAATGGATATATTCACACCTAATGGGTGTGGGGAGGATGGACACACTTGAAACTCTGACCCAGGTGGGGCAAAGCCAATATACGTAACCCAAACATTTGTACGCCATAATAAGCTGAGATAAAAACATTTTTAAAATGAATAAATATGTACACTTATTGTTATATGAGTTGAGTTGGATTGTGTCCCGGCAAAATTCATATGCTAAATAAAGTCCTAATCTCAGTACCTCAGAATTTGGATTTGTATTTGGAATCAGGGCCTTTAAAGAGGTGACCAAGTTAAAATAAGGTTGTTAGGGACCCTAATCCAATTTGACTGGTGTCTTTGTAGGAAGAATTCTGAGCACACAGGGAAACACACACAAATAGGAATGGCCATGTGAGGACACAGGAAAAAAGTGGCCCTCTGCAAGCCAAAAAGTGAGGCCTCAGAAAAATCCAGACCTGCCAACACCTTCATATTGGACTCGCAGCCTCCAAAACTGTGTGAGAAAATAAATTTCTGTTGTGTAAACCACCCAGTCCGTGGTAGTTTGTTATGGCCATCCTAGCAAACGAATAAACTCATATTAAAGAAAATAATGATAATTAAAATAAGATATGGCCATTATGTCCTACTAAAGGAAACAAAGAATCCTGTGCATTGTTTTGGATCATTGTCATAACAAAAGATAATAGTTCTGAAGCATAAGAATAAAAGATGGAATAATTAATTATTCTGGAGTGCAAATGAGCATTATACCCTTCTGCGTATGTACAGCAACATATATAGATACTTCATAATTAACCTTTCTATAAGCAGATTATGTGACAAAAGAATAGTTATATTTCAAAGTTCAGAGTAATTGAGTTAGGCTAATGACATTATCATGGCTACTTTAATAAAAAAAAAAAAAAAAGTCGACTGCAAATTACTAACTTGTTTCCATCATTAAAAGTACATGAAATGAGTGAAATGATATTCTGAGTAATTACCAATTTTTAGTCATGAAATATAAAGCCTCTACTTTCATATCTGTATCATACCACATAACTTGATTGTTTTGTCTGTAATCTATCCTCTATATGGTGCACAATGGGAAAGTGTGCATATGGAATTTGCCTGATTCTGTTATCCATTTTACCTCATGTTTAAAAAATAATACACTTTAATGCTGTATACCATTTTATCCTTTTTTTTTCTGTTCTTTAAGATCTATTTTTAAAATTCACAATCTTATAAATTTGATGAATTGAAACAGATTGTTGCTTTAGGCTCATATTGCTTTATCTTCATTATTATTTTCAGTGTTAACCTACTTGCATTGATACGTTTCTATCCTCATTCTAATAATATTTTTAGTTTATATTTTTCTTGTTTTTAAGTTAATACATTAAGTAAATTTAGTAACACTTGTAAGTTTCTCACAAATTCAGTGAAGTATTTTCATAAAAACAAGAATTTTGTCCACTCCACAAAACAAAAGGGAAATAAGACATATAACTAACATGGTTCATATAGTTCTCTAATCTAATATTATAGATAAATATAAGGGATGTAATAACTATCTTGGTCCCCATAGTTCTCTATTCTAATACTGTTGACCCCTTGGAATTTGTTACGCATTTTATTATTTATAATATTTACTTCGCTGATGTTTTTATATTGAAGCAAAGGCATATTGGTATTTTGTGCCTTTATAATTCCTTAGAAATAAGCAACTATCCCCAAATTTTATCTTAAAAAAGAATCCTTCCTATACAAATATAACCTGTTCCCCTTAGCAATTATGTAATAAAAAGACTATATATCCATGTATAAGATGTTGACATAAGTTTGTCATGAACTTTCATTAGGCCAGGAATCTGAGGCTGTGTATATAATAAATGTAGCAAAAATATTATAATTACTAATTCAGTGAATCTCATCCAGCACCATGATTTTAACAGTGGTATACTCTCTGACTTTGTGCTTTGTTTGCAATGTAGTATAGCAATTTAGAATTTATTTTCTATCCATTTTGTTGATTACTGCTTATTTGGAGATGTCTAAAGCAGTCATTACACCCAGTCTCCTATTCATACAATCTATAGAGTGGTTTGTCCACAATGTTAGCTGAGAGATAAAAATCTTCTTTAACTGCCTCTCTATCCTTATTATTTCTTACCATTTCCTTACTGCTCACATTGTTTACAGGCTTTTTTCTACATGCTATTGTCTAACATTTCTTCAAACTGCCTGGTTCAAATTATTACCCTCTACCATACCCAATCAGAGATATGACTGAAGTCTAATCCTCTAAATTCTGTATAAAATAGAGAACTTGGGTTTTTTCCTATGAATTATGACAAATATGTGTTGAAATCTCTACCTTTATTGTGATAGAGTGAATTTCTTTTTCCTATTCTGTCAGTGTTTGCTTCAATTATCTTGAAGTTCTGTTTTTTTCTGAACATTTCTTGCAGTGCAGTTATACTGAGATGAATTCTCTCAGCTTTTGTTTGTATAAAGCCTTCATTTTATCTTCAGTTTGGAAAGATAGTTTTCCATGTATAAATTTCAACTATGGATGGATTTTTTGTGTGTGCTTTAAAGATATTATCCATTGTTTTGCATAGTGTCTGTAAAAAAGTCTGCTGTAATTTGTATTAGTTCTTTTTTTAATATATATCTTCTTTTATTGAAAATTTAAAAAATAAGGAACTTGAGTAAGCACTGCATTTTTGAATTTAGGGAAATGAAGACATTTAGAAGCAAGCACAGCTGCTAGAACTAATGATGAAGTACCTTGTGTTTTTATTGTGGCTTCTGCCTCATTTTGTCTCATGACTCGGTTAGGGTAAGGTTCAAGTTACGAACTTGAGCACCATTTGAGATAGGTAGGAAGACTTCTTATAATCTTCTTGTCCCAGATCTTAGTGTTTATCTTCTTCCATCAAGCGTGTTTTTGCCCACGAACCTTGTCAGTGGTCTCCAAGCCTCTAGGGGGACTTTCTCCTTCCAGTTCTCCTCTGCAACTTCTTTCCACGGAGTCTCCTATAGTGTCAGGTACCCTTCCTTCTGACCTTTGTCCAATGTAAGTGTGTCTGCTTGTTTATTCTTTTCATTTTCTTCTAAAATCTGTCCTTTTTCAGAGACACTCTGGCTGGTAGTTTCTCTCGTCTGCCATCTTGTATCCCTCCCTCCATATCCTATATTAGTTCTGTTTATGTAATTTGTGTTTATTCTATGGCTGCCTTTAAAATTTCTCATTATCATTGTATCAACACTTTAACCTCTGCCTCCTCCTTTTTTAATTTAATTTTTCCAATTAATGCTGTTCTTATTTTGTTGTTATTTGCATTGGTGTGGTTTTCTTTTGTTTATCTTAACTGGGGTTGATTTTTGACTTTAGTAATATTAGCTAAAAATTCTATTATTTCCCTGGAACTTCTTAAAATTTTCAGACACACACACAAAAAGAACAATGAATCACTTTTAAATTTGTGCTATGTGAATGATTTCACTGTTGCATTTTATTGAAAATAATGAACTTTGTATTTTATTAATAGAATAATGATACAATTTTGTTAATATAAAACACCAAACCAAAGGAATAAGAAAATTATTTATTTGGTTGTTTACATATTAAAAGAATTTTTTAAATCTACATTACCCACTAGAAGATTTAGTCAAATGAGTACCCAACTCTACTAAAAGAAAACAAAATGCAAATTCCATCTACTTCAGGAAGAAAAGAGATTTTCCTAGAGGTTTGGCTTCCCCATTCTCCTTTTATAAGGAAGAGAACTGTGCCACTTCTCATAGCTAAAGAAAAAATTTATAATACTGATGAGCCTTACTGGAGGTAAAAAACAGCATTTAAACTAATGTCCATACAGTCTGGTACTAGAAATTATTTAAGAACAATAAATTCCTTACATTTCAGTTTAGATTTCTATTCCTTTGGATAAATTACTTAGGTAAGTATTGCAGCATTGATTATAATTAGTAAGCTAGAAAAGTATTTGCCTCTGACTGGAAAATACAAGACTTGAAATTCAATCCCTTGTGAAATGTAAAACTCTTTCACTCATTAAGAATTCTAAAAACAGTACTCACCTTTATTGGGTACAGCATAAACAGCTTTAAAAATAAAATATTAAACAAATATGTATTTCATAAATGTGTTACCAGATTAATTTGATTTTGAGTTTGATTTTTAATATTTGTGACTCTCTATTGCCTTCTTATTCATAGAACATATTTCTAATATGATACTTGTGCTTTAACAAACTAAAAACACCTATTGTTTGGGAAAATTCTCTGGAAGGAAGATAATCTTGAAGTTGTATCAATAATATAGTTCAATGTTATGTATTTCAAGTTTCCAATCACTAAATTTTTACCCACAGATTGCATTTATACATAAATCTATTAAAATTTTTCCTACTTATAGTTCTCTCTCTTATAAAGGGAGTATGGGTAAGCCAAAACTCTAGGAGAATAAAAAACTCTTTTCTTCCTGAAGTAGATGGAATTTGCATTTTGTGTTCTTTTAGAAGAGTTGGGTATTTATTTAACTAAATCTTCTAGTGGGTAATGTAGATTTAAAAAATTCTTTTAATAATGTAAACAGCCAAATGAGTAATTTCCTTATTCTTTTTATTTGGTATTTTATGTTAACAAAATTCCATTATCAGGAATTACACATTCTGTATACATTCTGATAACATATTCTTTCCTGAACTTTTTATTTATATATTACCTCAAGCAAAACACACACCTAAATATTTGCATCTTTCCTCAAATGCATTTCTTTTATTATCTTTAATAAAAACTGCTATCATTTGTTGGGTGTCTATTGTATGTTAGAAGCTTTACATACCTCTCTCAAATAATTTTAACAATCACACATTTTACAGAAAAGCACACAGACTTAGAGTTTGCCCCTAACACATAGCTTTTAATGGGGTAGAGAAAAGAGCCCAGTGTTTTCCTTCCTGACTTAAAGTCCATGATCCCCTCACTTCACCATGTCACCTCCCTATGGAAGAGACTCTAAACTTTATTCCATGGAATTAGATGGACAGATGTTTCTCCAAAAAGAAAAAAAAAAGTTTCTTACCTAAAAATTAATGAATGTATTATATACATCACCTCAGAAATATTTACAACACACCTTATTCTATAAAACTCTTCAACATACTGATTTCTTTCTCCCTTCCTTTCTTCTTGAAATTATCCAAACTTCTTTGATTGTGGTACTCTTTTTTTAGGATTTTTTCTGTTGTCATGTTTTTGCTGCCCTATCATTTATTAACTTCACAAAGAAGTATCATTATCTGTCTTGTGTTCATGATATAGGAAAGGCTAACTTCGATTAAAGATGGCCATTATCAGTTTTGTGCTATATTTTGGGGGGAAGCTGTTCAAGGCAGAGAAATCTATTTCATTTTCCATGATGATTGTCTAAAATTTCAGGATGTTCAAAAAGATGACTCTAACTATAAAGAAAATAAAATTCCTTCCAAAAATGTGTTTTGTTGGGAAAAGAACCCAGTTGCTGCAGATTGCTCACATCATGTCTTTTTTTTCACAACTCTGAGCTAATTAAAGAATAATTGGGCAGTGATTACACACGAACATATAATTGCCCTTTATTCATTCACTAAGTCTCATGGCCAAACCTATTCTTCTGTCAACCAAACAAGGAAGTATTTGTTTCCTTCTTTTAATTCTGAAGAAAGAAATATCTTATTTATTACAGGTAGTACCAAGGTAACAAAGGATAAAAATGTATGAGCTATTGACACACAGTGGCAAAACAGAGAAATTATTTCAATAGAATGAAAGCATTCAAAGGTTTTATGAAAAATCTAAGTAATAGAAATGGGAGAAAATGTGAAGTTACAAAGTTTGTCTTGCATGTGATATCACATGAAATATGACCTAGACCAGTCCTTCCAGAAACCAGTTTTCTTCACGGTGTTACCAGAGACCTAGAGACCACCACTGGGCTTCCCATGCTCTATAGTTCTTTTTGATTTGTTTTCTTTTGTTTTGTTTTCACTGCATTCATTTTACTTCCCAAGGGACTCTTCCTATTCTGAGACTACCAAGAACCAAGTTGTTTTGTCCTCCTTTGAGAAATGTTTAACTGAAGAAAGAGAAGACTTGGCAGTGAGTTTGGAGTTCCTGATTGTTTTCAAATACTCAACTTCTTCTAGGTGCTTCCCGTGACAGAAATAGCCTAATAAGACCAAGTTATAGGGGAACAATTTTGACTTCAAATAAGAAAGGAAATCTGATTCTCAGATTATTTTTCATTAAGCATTTTTCTAGATACAGTACCTATGTTCTTTGGTGTAATTTTCCAACCACGTCATGTGGAACATACTATTACACACCCCTGCTAAATGAAAAAGCTGTAACACAGAAAGTAGTTTACAGGTCCAAAGTAACACAAGTAAGTGTTGAGGGCAAGACACAAATATATCCACCTGGTACTGAAGTTGGTTTATTTCACTACACTCATCTATTTCCAGGGGACTGCATTCTATTCTGTGAAATACCAATCAGTTGATGCTGTTTTTCATTTCTCTAAAGTTTATAGAAAATAATCAAAGCCTTTTGGATTGATTCAATAAATAATATAATCTTTTCTCCACCTAATTGTTTTAATTATCTCCATAGGGTACATATTTCGACAATAATACTTAGGATTTGGAAAGAAGAAAGATTTTCTTAAATTTCTTCATTAGGTGGAGGGATTATGTCTTTTGGTAAAGAATTAATTAAGAGACTGTTTGAAGTCACTCTTTGCCTCCATGGTAGATAGCACATCTCTTTTACTTAAGATTATGCAATAATTTTACAAAGAGTTTCAGTCAGGAGAATAATTATTCAGTTCCATTTGCTGCATATAATGAATTGCTATTAGCTTCTAATATGTTCCTTCTTTAAATAGACAGCTTACTAACATAATACTTTTCCTTTCATATTTTTTTTTTTTATCTCACAATACCTGGAGTTCATTTCTTTGCTCAATTCAATTCAAGGCCTGGCAACCTAATCCTAGCGACTGCTCTAATTGCTTTCAATGGCATCTGGAACTTCTACAGCAACATTGCTTCAAGTTAAAACAAAAACCAAAGAACCTCTCCATATTCAAAGCAACTCTTCTACCAGGGTGTTCTGAGTTTCCATAAATTAATTGTCAAAATAAAACAATGATCATTTTATTGTCAGTTAATATTTTTGATAGTTATATATAAGTTTATACATTTGTATAGGAGTTAAAAGAAAAATAGTATCAATTATGTAGAAATTATAATTAGGCTCAAAATGCTTTGATTAAAAATAAAGAACTGAAGCCACTTTGTTCCACCATATTAGTCTTTAATATTATTGTTGATTAAAACAGAATTAGTTGGCTTTTTGTAAAATATTAGCTGGCTCACTCTAAATACTTCAGTTTGCTACGTACTACCCTCAGCTCTAAACTTTACAGAGCATTCAGGATGATAGGCTAATAATTCATTTGATTGTGGGGAGGTTTATCCACAAATCCTCCACTACAATACTAATTAAAACATCATGGATGTTACTACCTAAACATATTAACTAAATCAACTGACAATCTGCAAAGCTTTAATCAGTCTTGAGGAATAAAACACAATCAACTTAGAAATGAATTGACCTAATAACTCTAATTACATAATCAGTTTGTGTATGTATATATAGATTGTTCTTAAAATTCAAATCTTCTAGAGAATCAAAACTGTGTGTACACATAATAACCTTGTAATAGTAAATTCTCATTTGAACCTGTGTGTTTTATAATAATTAATTCTTGTTGAGGATTTGTCTGTTTTTATCAATGTGCATATCAAGCTACAAGAGTACATCTAAGCACAAATGCATTGTATGTGTCCTGAAATAGGGAGTCATTTATAATTTTAATTCCTCCAAAACATGATTAGTTTGCTTTAAGAAAATCATTTAAAATTCTCTTTCATCATCAGAAAAAAAAATTACCAATGTTCCACTTTTTAGTTTTGTTTTAAAATGAAGACTGTTTTAAATAATTAATAAAACACAAATATATGAAAAACAGTGCACTCGTTTTTCCCCTCCAATATAATATAAGCAACTTGGAACATGAAATTATCTGGTTTAACTTTGTGGTTCCAGAAATCCTAGCACTTTACCTTGCACAGAGAAGGTAATCAATAAATGTTTCCTAATTAAGCACAATTCTAAAGTCACTACTCACTACAGTGTTGACATTCAATAAATGCACTTAACTAAGAAATGAAACTAAATCTATCTCAGACCTTCTTTTTTCTTTTTTTAAGATTCTGAAAGCACTTTAAAATTTTCCACACTTATGGGTAATCAATATAAAGAATAATACTGGTAGTATGAATGAAAAATATTGTTTGTATAAAATGTCATTTTGTTTTGAATTTTGCAAAAATGATATCCAACACATTTAAGAAAGTTGTATCATTATGATGACATTAAACCATTGTGTGAATTTTCTGTTGGAAGTAGTAGTTTATATTTTATTTGAAAATGAGTTCCTGATGAGTTGTGATATCCCTGTAGGCAAATTTTGTACTTATTCCACTTAAGTGTAATTGTGAATGCTAACTGTTAGCAGGTTGTAAAGATGAAAAGCTGTTGCTTTAAAACTGTACAAGAAAATTTGGTAGTTTTGCTTTATAGTTAACGTAGTCTTTATTGCATTTTGAAGCCTCCTGCCTGATTGACTATATTACATACTGCATGATACTAGACTAGGGGACAACAATAGAGTCAACGTATGACAAAAGTCAAATTTGATTCAAATATGCATCTAGATGAAATCTGCATTTAATATTTTAAAATAGTTCTATGCTGGGAGATTACACTCCTTGGCTTAAGCATTCCTTTATTTGTTCACTTTATTGACATGATTGCAACCATCAACCAATCAAATAAAAAAAAAATCAACTGAATAAAACTATTGAGTAGTTTTTATGCACAAAGAACCATACAAGGAAAAGTGGATAGGGTAAGCTTTCAGAGATGTCAAAAAGAGATCTTTGCTTTGTGGGAGTTTACAATTCTTTTCAAATAAATAACTATAGTCTTGCCCTGAGATCAGAAAAACAACTTTGTATCTCTGCGGTGGGTCCTTGGTCATCTATTCACTTTTGGTTTTAGTTACAGCTTGGAAATTTGAAAGAGTTTACTTCAGCTTCAGGAGATACAATTCATAAAAAAAATAAATAAATAAAAAAGAAAGAAAAGAGAAATAAGAAAGAGAAAAAGAGGGAGAATGAACTAATGGACTTGGGGTCTTTGTGTCTATTTATCCTCAGCGTCTCTAGCAGTGTGTTAGGTTGGTGAGTATATCTTAGGCTCCCAGTACATTAGGTGTTCAATAGGAGCCTAATACAGCATGCTATTCACTGAAGAAGGAAACATATATTCAGCATATAATGTTGTCCTTGTCCTCAATTTGCAAGGACAATTTTATTTGAGCAACTCATTTCTTATTCAAAGAGATGCATCTTGCCAAACGCTTTCATTTTATGGATGAGAAAACATAGCTTTCTGTGAGGGCAGTGGGAAGTGCAAAAAGGTGGAGAGGTTCATTGCCAAAGGCCAGTATGCTGCTCAGTCAGCCTCAAGCCTACAATCCAGATCTTCTAACTTATTATGGGCTCATCTTACTGTACAACACATTGCATCCAAGATATTTTATTTATTTATAATGTCACAGGAAAATATCATGGGAGAACTTTTCTAAAGCCCCACTATCCTTAGATCTGATATCCCAATATACACTTCATTTAAAAAGTAAAACACACACACACATACACACACACACACACACACACACACACACATTCCTTAGCTTACTTAGCAAATTAGAACAAAAATTTGTAGTGGGAAATCCTGATTATTTGTGTGGCATTTAGTCTGAACTCAGTAAACATTAACCTTCTTAAAGTAGATTGATTCCCTTTCATGTTTAGAAGGTGATAGAACCTGATAAGCAGTAATAGTAGCTTTTTAAATTAATTCATCCCCATCATCTGCTTCCTAGAGTCACTGCTATCAAGGGAAGTCTTACATTTAACCATAGAAAATCTGGACACCAGATTTCCTGAACACCAGATATCTTATAGCATTCATAGGCATCCATCACAATAATTCTCCTTTTGCTGCAAGATTGCTTCAGATCATTTATTAATTTTATTATTTTATCTTTTATTAGAAATGTAGGGTTAGGGTAGGTGCAGTGCCTCATTCCTATAATCCTAGCAGTAGGATTGCTTGAGGCCAAGAGTTCAAGACCAGCCTGGGCAACATGGTGAGACCCCATCTCTAAAAGAAATTTTAAAAATTAGCTGGACATGGGGATAGCTGAGTTGCTATCGTAACTTTTGCTTTCAGTAAATCAGTAAAATCAAAACTCAAACCAAGTGACCCGTAAAACATTTTCAAATTTGAGAACCAAAATTGTACCCTTTGGCTACAAAAAATATCATAACAAGGACCTGATTATTCAGGAGATAATTACAGAAATCAATGTAATTTAACCTAGAGCTCTAGAAATTATGATTCTATAAGTAGCACAATATAAACAAGAAAGAAAATAATGACTATTATGATAATTACAAAGTTTTACATGCATTAACTCCATTGATTTGTGATATGGTATTCTTGTATTTTTTGATAGATAAGCAATCATAGGCTCAACAAATTTGTATCTTTCAAAAAGGCATATTACTAGGAACTGATCAAACCAGAAACAACTCCTTAATCAAAGTCCATCAATGTTATTTGTAAGATAAATTTCACTACCCATAGTCTTGATCGAAAGAAGAATTTCAGTATACAGGTGATAAAATCAATGTGAAGAACACAGGAATGAAGCATGTCTAGATGTATGAACAAATCCAGGGTTTAAATATTTGCATTAGACAATAAGAATCTGATTATCCTAAAATAATAGACCATCTTCTGGATAGTGTTTACCCTCCATGACCCTAGACAGCTGGTGCCACTGACGTCCTCCATTTACAAGCTCTGCTTCAACCAGCTTTTGTATCAATTTATTTATTTTTTATTTTTTTGCAATATTATAGACAGATATTTATGGGGTACAAAGTGGTGTTATAATTTTTTATTACAATCTGGAAATGGTGAAATCTAGCTAATTAACACATTTAATCACCTCAAATATTTGACAATTTTGTGACAAGAGCAAATTTATTTTTCCTTAAGTCAATTTAGAGCAGGAGTGCAATTAATTTTACAGTCCTAGCCTATCAAGAAGTGAGGGTTCTGCCAAAGACCTGCTGATGTCTTAAGAACTTGGAGAAAATCTGAATCCTATCGTGTCCATAGGGTCAAGAAGTGATCTTTCTCCTCCACTGTGATGTCAGTCACTCTAAGTGAAGCCACATATATAACAGAAAACTGGACTGTATTTGAGGTCAGATGGACTAGGTTTGAATCCTAGCTTACATAGTTACTAGCTATATGACCTAGAATAAGTTATTTGTGAAAAATAGGTATTGTGAATATAAGAAGTTTGCCATAGTTCTGAATAGGTAATAGTTTCACAAAATAAGGCTACTGTTTCTACTATTTAATTACCAACTAAATATGTGCCTCAGTTTATGTATAAAAAAATGTTTCCCCAAGTGGTGCAGAATTTCTGGCATGGATTCAAACCCACTTGATGAATATATTAAAAGAAAAACTTTAGACAAATTAAATTTAACTGAGTTTGAACAAAAAATTTTTAAGTGGATAGCTAGGATCTGTCGGTCTTCTAGGGACAAGGGTGCCCTGCTTTGGTGCTGCCTCGGCAATTGCCCCACCTGAGAAGAAGCATAAAGGTAGGCACTCTCTTCTGGCATTGCCCTACCCATAATCCTATCCCAAGCAATTGCTATACCAGTACCTGGGGAAGGAGGGAATGCTTTACCAATCTGGGAATTCCCCAGCCTAGACATAATAGGATTTGGAAAGTGACCTAGAGTAACCAGAGGTTAATTATTATGTCATTAGCTTAAATCTACATTGTGTTTCATCCTTCGAGGTAGGGCTTTCAGAAAAGGAGCTCCGGCTGGCAAATGCAGATAAAACCTTGAGAACAGCTGTAAATCATTTAGTAACATCCCACACCTCCAGAAGGCCCTTCCCAAAACCAGGCCAATAAAAGGAAACAACTTGAGAATTCCCAGAGAGTCAGTCAGTCAGTCAGTCAGTCAGTCTGTCTGTCTCTCAGTCTCTCAGTCAGTCTCTCTCCATTCGTGGAGACAGACCCATTTCATTTAATAATAAAAAGCTACTCATGTGAAACTGTTTACTACTTGTGGTTACTCCATTAAACCATCCCTGCTTGTGACTTTTTTCCAAGCAAGGAGCCAAAGAACTAGGATAACAGTCCACCAAGAGGCTGGACCTGACACTTTGGTGTGTCTGGTCATTCTTCAGCCAAGAGCAGACTGCCACTCTGACATAATGATTTACCAGTTGGGCAGCCTTCAGAATGAGAAGTTCAGAGGGTTCTTTTCCAAATATGGGCAGAGAGTACTTATAAACAGAAAAGGGAAGTAAGGTATACAAATAGCCTGACTGGTTACAGCTCAGGGTTTTCTTTATTTGATCATGGTCTGATAAAGTGGTAGCCTGTGATTGACTGAATTTGGTTGCTGTAATTGATTGAAACACAGCTATTTATTACAAAAGTATACTCCTATTTTAGGTCTTAAGTTTGTTTACATACCAAGCTATTCTGCAGTTTATGTAGGGATTCAATGTAGGAAGGCAGCCTCAGGCCAAATTTAATTTAACAAACATTATGGTATTTTTTTTTTTCTTTCAAGTCTTCTTTTATGGCATAATTGGAATCTGATCCTCATATGCCTTGCTATTTTATATGTATATATTCTATGATCTGGTTACCTACACTTACGAAGTAAGGTACTCTGAAATTATGTGGCATAAAATAACAACTATCTCATTGTATTCTCAATTGTATTGATCAAGAATTTAGGGAAAGCACAGCAAATATAACTCCTTTCTGCTCCAGAAAGACTGGGATCTCAGCTATGTTGGCTTAAATGGCTAAAGATGTCTGAGACAGATTCTCAGGTGCCATATGTCCTGAACTTACAGTTTTGTCTATTGGTAAGTTTCCTAATTTCTTCTCCACATTTATGGTGGTCTAGAATATCCATGATGGTTTTCTCATTCACACGCTGGTTCCTGGCCTGGGATAGTTGGATCATCTGTGGCTTGTCAGGCAGTCTTCACTTTCTGCTATCTCCCAACATAAATAGCTTGGAGTTCCTCATAGCCTGATATCTTAGGATAATCAGATTGAACGCAGAGGTGGACTTCTGCAAGAATAAGCATTCCAAGTGGCCCAGATGAAAGTGGCATTCCAAGCATTTCATGCAGCCAGATGGAAGACTTGTAATGACTTAGCCCTAGAAGCTACAGAACACAGAATTCTGTCTCTGTCTACTGGGCAAGCAAGTCACTAAAGCTACCCCAAACTCAAGGGGAGGTAAAAGATTTTACCTTTCAATTGCAGAAATAAAAAATATAATATGTTATCTTTAACCTCCTTATTCTATTAAGGCTTCTCATCAAAAACATCACATGTACCCCATAAATATATAGAACTATTAATATTATATATATACAGTAATTAAAAATTAGGAATTAAAAAAAGAACTATGGCAGATATTGGTTGTCTATACTGCTAATGTATCTACTAGCATGTTTAATTTTTAAAATGAAATTTTCTAGATGTGTGGCTATGGGCATTTCACTTGACCTATATATATTTAATTTCCTTATCAGTCATTGAGAACAATAGTAGCTATTTCATAGGGTTGATTTATAATTTATAATAAAGATAATGCCTGACACATGTTGAGTTCTCAATAAATGGCACCTGCTATTACCATAATCATTGTCATCAGCATACATTATACTTAAAATACATGAATGGATACTGTCTTCCTAAACCAAGCATGGGCTAAAGAGATTCCTTAAATCTCTTTAGTCATTAAATTTGGCTGACTTAGTCTTATCATGGATGACAATTCCATTGTTTTATACTCCCTAGCTATCTGCTATTTCATTTGATTTCAACTTTTTTCTTCTCAAGGAAGTATATACTTATGCTCAGTTATACTTGAATTATAAGAGTATAACTTACTCTATTCTAATTGTTCCAGAATTTAGATGGAATACCATGGATGTATTCTCTGGTGCAGCTGCAGAGTGGTCTTTGTCCCACCATCAACCAAGTGGAATATTCTTTCAAGTTGTTTAACTATTCCTGGTACCTTAAACAAGCTACATTAAATGACCCAAGCTACATTAAACTCTATGCAGAACATGGAATATTTCATTAATAAACTAGGAACATTTTTATATACCTAAGTTTTCTACTTTTCTATATCCAAAGAAACCCGATCTCTAGAGGAAGCTCATTTTGAGAAAGTTTACAAAAGAAGCAATGTCTACCTTTATATGTCAGTCTTTTATCAGGATTATAGTATAACATCTGAATTATTTCATAGTTAATCACAGAAATGCTTGCATTTTGAGGCAAAAGAGAATATCCTTGATTCTTTTGTTTTGTTTCTCTCATGAATGTCTATATCAAAAAGCATTGGTAATTTAGTGTAAGGTGTTTTCCCTTCCTCATGATTTAGTTATATTAGAGAATTTGTGATTAAATTCTTGAGAACAGTTCTTCTACTCCTCCCTGAGGTGATATTTTTATAATTTTTGGCAGTCTAATTAGGTTATCAGCCAGGGATTGCAAGTAGAAAATGAACACTATTAGCATTTAAATCTAAAGGTTTTTAAAGTGACCAAGCTAATTTGCCTAGAGATAACATCTCTAGGTCTTCTTTTCATGACTGCATAAAGCAAGCTTGCTATACACCATATTCATGTGAGTTGAAAATTAAGCAATAATTCATACGTGTCATTATTAACTGGGACTATGTTAAGTACAAAAAATCCTATCATGCAGTGGGATTTAATGTCCAGATTACAAGGCTTCAAACTTCTCTGACGGACAGTACTTGCACTCAGTGGATGCTACCAATGCTGAAGCTGGCACTGTCCAAATCTGTTCGGAAAGATCCATCTTGAGCAGTGTGGCTGTATTCAACACCAATCAAATTATATTAATCTGAAATAGTATTAAAATTTATTATGGGTGTAATTTTTTATACAATTTTAATGCCTCCCAAAAAGTGGATAATTGCATACTTTTAAAGAATCCTGAATGACTGAATCCTAAACTGTGCTTACACTGTTGCCAAATTGCAGCACAACTCCAGCAAGATAACAAAGTACTCTCTGTGTTTGAAAGGATTAAGGCTGGATAATTTTTAGTTTCATATATTAAAAGATTGTCAGTAATACATAAATCACATGAACTGTAACCACTTTCTATCTCTAAATGTCTGTTTCCTCTTTCATTCACATTCAATTTAACAAAATATGATTGTTTTATATGTAGCATGACATTTACTTCATTTATTTTATTTTACTGTACTTTGGCAACACGTTTCGCATTATGTCTATTCCTATTCAACTAGAGTTGGTGATGGACTTACAATCATATAGCACAATAATCCAATGACTTAAATACCTTCATTATGTCCATTTTACAAATGAGGAGTAGAGGCAAAGGGAAGGTAAATAACTTGCTCAAATCAAAAACTGACATTAAGTTACTATTTAGATTAGTTTTATATTGCTGCCATCACAATTACCACAGCTTTAAACAACGTCTACTTACTATCTCATAGTTCTATAGATTAGAGGTCTGATATGGGCTCACTGGGCCAAAATCAAGGTGATGGCAGAGCTATGTTCCTTATTGGAAAATCTGGGAAAGGATCCGATTTGAAGTTTACTCAAGTTGTTAGCTTAAGTCAGTTCTTTGAAGTTGTAAAACTGAGGTTCCTGGTTGGCTATTGACCAGGGGAACTGTCTTTGTTCCTAGGAGCTGTCTGCATTTTTTTTCTTGCTTTCCATGAGCTTCTACAGACCTCTGTCCAATCCTGATACTACCACTGGCCCCCAACTCTCAAAACAATGGTGGCATCTGTGATCCTTTTCAAGCTTGGAATCTGCCACATCTCTTTGACTCCAGCCAGAGGAAGCTCTCTATTTACGTGATTAGACTTGGTCCACCCAGATAATTCAGGATAATTGCCCTATGTATGGGCGAGTAACCTTAATTACATTTGGAAAGTTCTTTTTGCTAGTGATACAACCTATTCTTGGCTTCCACAGGTTATATAGAATATGGGCAGGGATGCCATTACTCAGCCTTGTCATATTATTGTTTGATTTTTATATAGTATTGGTTTTATTTTTGTCTGCTCTAATAGAGCACTTACAGGTAATTTACTAGAGCAAATATAATTTACTTGGGAATAAGATTCTTCAATCGAAGTGGTTACAACTGCATATGCATGATAATCTAGACATAAGTACTACTCCTACCTTCATTTTACTGTTCACCTTGCCCACTTTCCCTGGAGAAGTTTCATATATGGGGCAGCTGGAGAAAAAGAAAGAAAAAAAGTGGCCACTATTTCTTATTCAAGAGGCTGTGCTTCCCAAATCTCCCCCATCCCTCTCTATGTCTTCCTGAACAAGGGAGACAGGAAACAGTATACGCTTCCTCAGCAACTCTCTAGGAGTTATATACATTCCTTTCTATATGCATTGTCCTAAGTTTTACCATTATAGGCTGCTATACCTAAGAGTGCATTCAATCAATTACTCTCTCAGTGCTGCTGGAGAATTATGTGGCAATGCACCAATGAGGTATAAAGCCCTTTCTTTATATAACGATCAGTCATGAATAATGATTTACAAACCTACAGAAACTCATCCCAATTAATGATCCTATTCATTCTTGGTTTGTAAATTATTCACAAAAGGCATGCTAATTAATTCAACCTGAGTAATCATCAGAAATAAAATCTTGACTGGTTTAGGAGTTTCTTAATATATTTTATTCATTCTATTGACTACATCTTAGAGTCAATGTTAATGAAGCCCAAAAAGAGAAATATATAATAGAAGGAGGATGTGAGAAGGAACAGAACACATGACAGAAACAGCTAGTGAAAGGGTTGCAAAAGAAATGATGATCAACTGATGTTCATGGAATTTCTGGTTATTTGATGGACCAGGGTCAGGCAGGCAAGCAGTAAACAATAAAAAGAGGTTTATTTCAGAGCTTGTAAGGCTGAAATTTTCTAATTGTATTTCATATTAAAATATCTTAGTTTTCAAGACATTATTTCCGCATGAATTAAGTTCTGGGGAGTAAACACTTTTTCCCAGTGAATGTCTTTTTTAATAGGTGTCTCATGGTGGCCTTAAGAAAGAAATGTTTTAATGTACATTGTACAGTTATGGAATCTCCAAAGCAAAGGCCATAAGAGATGTTGACAATTTGAGGTAGTATCTAAGAATGTACAACATATTTCATATTTACAGCAAATAATATTTTCTTAAACATATGAGTGATTGAGCAAAGAAGCAAAGATTGTGTTATACTGCACTTGTCTGGGGACCAGAAAAAAGTATTTATGTCACTAAAACATTGTCTCTATGTCTTATCTAAAGGGCTTTAGATATAACTTTGTTAGATCCAGATCCTTTTACTAATATTATTGGATTACATGGCATATTCCTATATGGTAGACTTCTTGTATTCTATATTTAAAATGATATATGACATATTTCAGGACATGGCTCATTTGGGTCTCTGGAATATCCCAGAGTACAAAGTTGCTCTTTGGAATGGAGCACATAACCATCTTCACATTCGGCATCTTCACATTCCGAATGTGAAGACGTTGAAAAGTATCAGTACAGCAAAATAATGTAATAAACACACAAAGGCTTCTGTGACTCGTGGTAAGTGGTAGATCCAACCCAAAGAATGGCAAAACTTGTCAGGAAGACACATGGTAGTAAAAAGGGCATGTTTTGAATAGGGCAATATTATCAATGCCTAACAGAAAGTGGAAGAGTTCTGGCCATGCTTAGTCAAAGAGTTGAACTAAAAAAAGAAAAAGAGTAGTAGGGTCAGATTCCTCATGCTTTAAAGGGCATAGGACAGATGTTCACTTAGCAGAAGAAATACATCCTGGTAAACTCAGTGCTGACTTGGTACTAATTGCCTCAAGGCCATAGACTTTCATTTCTTGTGTCTCAGGTAGAGACGGAGTCTAAAGAGTAGAGGAAGGCTGCTTATTAAAGATGGGAACCAGAGCACCCAACAACCAGGTAAACAAGGCCATTTGTAATGGTTTTTGGAATTGCCTTCAAATTAACATGCCAGAATTCCTTGCATAGATTGTAAAAATGCAGATTCTGGTTTATCACACAACATGACCTTCTGGATTGCTTTTTACAAAGTATGATAAGTCACCTGAAAATCATACCTTGGAAAATGGTTAGTGGTTAGAAAATAGTTTCTAGTTTCTAGAAAATCTGTTTCCAAGGAAACAGATAAACTCTTATATGTATACTAACCTTCATATTCGAAGCTGTGTGACTTGGAGCAAGTTACTTAAGTTCACTAAATCACAGCTTCACTGAATAAAATGGAAATAAATTCTACTTCACAAGATTTTTATGGGTATTAAATGAAAAATACTGCATGACATGTAGGGCATATTGAATATTTGCTTATAGAAAATGGTCCTTGTATGAGATCTAAGGACCGGGCAAAGCCTGATGACAGATGTTAGAGAAATCGCAGTATTTTGCTTCCTCCTTCATTCTGGTTGGTAAAACTAAGGACATCATTTACTTCTTAAAAATTAACAAACTTTTCACAACATGCTATAAACATTTTAATCTTTGGGAGTGGTTTAATAAAGCAAATAGTAAACTCTTGTTCCTTCATTTCTTAAAATGCCAAAGTAAGGAAAAGTGGATTTATAGCTAAAGGTGTAACTAAATGTGGATTGTGTAGACATAATCTCATGAGATCTAGTGGTTATGCATTTGGAGTGTAAAGGAAAGAAATGGAAGGTCTTCTCAAGTAAGTTCTAGAATTCATGGTATTTTCCAAAATAATATTTCACATCTAGTGTCTATATTCATACATATGTTAAAGAATTGAAAGATCATACAAGCTACAACATATACTTCTGCCAATAGGAATAGCAAAAGCAAAAACACAGAAATAAAGAAAAATAATTACATTAAAACATGGAGGAATTTTAAAAGTTAGACAATAAAAGCAGTAAAAATTTAATAATCTCAGTAAAGTTATTAGGTTTTCAATTAAACATACAAAGGCTTTTACTGTTTTCTATACCAAATCTATACTACTCTATACTCAGCATTTTCCTTTTCTTTAATTTTCTGAACTTATTAATGATATAGTAATCCTTGAACAGATTTTTCCCAAAGAAATCTTCAAAGCAATTTTTTATCTACATTCAAAGTAAAGGGATGTTAGTTTTCAGGGTCTAGAAGAAATTTAATCTCTAATTACCATTAAAGAAAGCTCTCTTCTCAATCTCTCCATTGTAACATATTTGCCTGTGTAAAAATTACTCTTTAAACATGTGAATCAAAATCTACCTCAAAATATTGTTATGAGGTTTAAATGTATGGTGCTAAGAATTGTTGATGGCATGAAGTAAATTCTCAATATTAACTCATAATTCCTCTTCATGTTCCTAAAGTTGTCAAGTAATAAAACCAAACAACAGAACTAAATTTGCAAAAATATTTAACATTACTGCCCAAACTATTTAAGCTCTCAACTATAAAATAGCTAAAATGTTAAATTAATCAAATATCTGACTCATAGCTTTTGAAGAGGAAAATGGAATATATGCAAATTTATGTAAAAGAATTCACACACATTGTATTATTTCACATATAGAAGAAATTTGCATTTCTTAATTCATTAATAGCAAAGGCAAATATTGGAACTGAACTGAGCATTAAAAATTCTAGACATTAAATTAGTGTAGTCCATGATTGATAAATTATATGAGCGTATTATATATTAAGTCCACACAATCCCTTAATGCAAGGGGATTCTAGAATAAGAAGTTCATTCTGCACATATTTTAATGTAATTTCCATGTCTGAAGACTAGGAAAGGGGCTTGTCTCAAAAATTTTGCAGACTTTAAAGTTCTGAAAAAGAGGACTGTTTTAGTAGAAGGTATTTCATTTGATGAATCCAGTCAGAGATTTTCTGATAAGAACTTCCTATATGTAATTGTTTCAAATAGCCAGATCTCAATTGTTCTTTCTTCTTATCACTACCTCTAGGACTTTTCCTATTCCTCCTTGCTAAGTCTCTCAGTTTTGGATACCATGTCCTTACATTCTACCACCTGCCATAATTTGTGGTGACTTCAATTTTCCTACAGACTATCCTGTACCTTGGCTTTAGCTTCCTTAATCTTCACTCTCTCAGTGATCTTGTCATCCATCCTACATCAACCATTCACTCCCATAAACCTGCCTTTGTGGTGGAAATACCCTAGATTATGCCTTCATAGCAAAGATCACCAAACTCTCAGTGGCTTAACATAACAAAAGTTTATTTCTCACCCATGCAAAATATCCTGTGAATCTACTGGGAGAAAGTGGATTCTCTCTGAGAAGTGAAAAGCATCAGTATCCTGCCACTTCCAATGTGAAAGCATTTGGAATTGAAATAGGGAGATGCAATCAACTTGATTGAGCCTAATCAACAGGTATCAAATTGTTCCTGTGTTTTGCGTTTGTGTTAGGCACCAGGGATTAAAAAATAATAATAATAACCTAAGCCCTGGTTTTGAAATCACATCAGCATCAGAAGTGGTAAACGGATGTAGTAGTTTCTATGTTTATACTAGAGCCAGTGCAAACAAAAAGAGAACTGAAAGTACAATCTTCCTGCAATTCAGGGAGTAGATATGTCCTATGTGGAAGCATTACTTCTCAGCTATTTGACATAAAGAGACTATTTATGTCATAAAAACCTGCACAATAGACTGAATGTGTGTGTCTCCACAAAATTCAAATGTTGAAACCTAATCCCAAATGTAACGTTACTTAGAGGAAGGACCTCCGGGAGGTGATTAGTTCATGAGGGCAAATTAGTGTCAGAATAGAAGAAACCCAAAAGGGTGCCCTGACTCTTTATGAAGACACTGAAAAAGACCAAAAGGATGGCTGTCTCTAAACCAGGAAGTGGGTCCTCACCAGATACCAGGGCTGTCAAAGCCTTGATCTAGAATTTAGCCTCTGGAATTGCAAGAAGTAAATGTTTATTGGTTAAGCCACACAGTCATTAATTTTGTTATAGCAGCCCAAATGGACTAAGACACCCGGTTTGGACAGAAAAGATAAATTATTTTGCTATCTTTTAATAGGATTTGGGGATTTAAATATATTTTTAAAATATATTTAGACAACAACGAATAATAAATCAGGCAAGCACATGAAAGTGAGATGCAATCGACTTTTTTGTATGCTTACAAACATGATCTTTAAAAATTATAAGGAAAAGCAGTGCTTGAAAGACCAATTTTGTGATGCATGTGATATATTATAACATGAAGCTTCACAGTATAGCTAACAGACCAGGGTAAACCAGAATTGCCAAAGAATAAAGAACTCTTAAGATACTGCTTTTATACACAGAGTTCTTGGAAAATACTTTCTTCTGCAGTTCCTACTGATGATTGTGTATCTTGGCCTGGAATCTAATGTGTAGATATAGAGAAAAAATTTCATAAAACAATGCTATATAATGTTTTTCATTTCTCATATTGACAGCAAGAAATTTGTCTGGCAAAAAATATTATAACTATAATATTATAGTTATATATATATATATATATATATATATATATATATATAGTTGGGAGTCGACTACCTCTCACCACCCCACCCAACAGAGAGACAGAGACACCGAGGATGCAAACACTCAAGAGGAGTTTATTTTCTGGCTAGCCAGGGTCCAAGCCTTGAGCACCAACGCAGTGGCCACTCTGGTAGGCAAGGACTCCGACTGGGGTTGCAGCGTGCCTTTTATCCCTATGGTGCATACGCTATGCAGTGGCTGATCATGCGTGGATCATGCATTGACCTTTAACATGATTGGTTGGCTGGTAGCCCCACTATACAGGGGTTTGAACAATGCAAATTTGGCGCAAACAAGCAAGCAAGCAACGGTTTCCATGGCAAGCAAGCAACAGTTTCTAGAAGCCGGATGTTAGTTCCGGCTTCACTGGGGTGTGGGCCTTGCAGGTATGCAGTGTCTCGACCCCTCACATTATATATATATATATATATATATATATATATATATATATATATATATATATATACACATTGGCTACTTTGGCTACTCTTTCCCATTACCCACAAAAATAGGTACAGTAAGTGCATAGAATAATTTTTTGATGAGTATCTGAATTCACTGAGGACATCTTTGGGTTCCCCCCAAAACAGGGAGTTTTGAACTTCTTGATAAGTTTTTGATCAACCTAATTACTCCTTTAAAATTCATGATATGTTACTTCTAAGGTTTCTTGATTAAAGAGCAATCACAACATAGGGAGAAAAACCTGCTAGTATTTTCATTTACTAGTTCAAACTTGAAACATGGAGGTTGCTTTGCTTATCACTAGGAATAAGAATCACTGTAAAATAATTATATCCACCCATGTTATAGAAGGAAAACAGTTGCAATGGTTCTTCACCCTAACTCCTGCCAGAAGAAATCTTTATGAATTCAGTCTCAGCTTTGCCACTAATTGCCTGTCGATAGGCAAATATCTTCTTCCTTTGACTGCCTTAGATTTTTACTCTATTAGGTAAGATAACCTTTAAGAGAACTACAAGCTCATAGATTCTGGGATTGTGTAATCTTACAAATTGGCAGCCCCCGATCCTGTATAGACATTGAGATATGTGATATGGTCAGTGAGAGCTGAGGACTGGCCCCCATCTGAAGTTCATCAGAACCTCTCTCCAATAGAGCTGTATCTAAATGGCTGCTGGTTTGCATGTCTCACCAGCCCCCTTTGCAAGCCTTGAGATCAAGAGAAGACTCATCAAATTTCACTGTTAGCAACTATTCTCCTATTGCAGGGAGACTAGGGAATGCCCAGCATGTGACAATGAGGCAGCATTGACAGGCAAAGCCTGATGTTGTCCTGAGCTGCAGCAACTTTATCCTCCTTCCCTGTGACAAGCCAGTCAATGAAAGATGCCTTTATTCTGTTTCTTCTTGTCAGATCTTTTATCTCATCATATTTATTACTTTGGATGTGCCACCTGGTGTCATGAGAGGTATTGGAAGAAAATCAAGGTCCTGGTTAAGTAAATTCTGTCAAATTAGACAGGATCACAGCAGACCTTCAGTTCACTAGAGAACATTAATATGGCTATGAGTATGCCAGGGATCTGGAGGAAGCACATTCTGTCAGCTCTAGTCTCAAAATATATCCATAACCTGACCATTTCTGTCTACCTGACTGATACTACAGTCATCCAGCCACTGCTCTCTCTCCCCTAGAATGCTGCAGGAGTCCTAACACTCACTCTGTTTCCACTCTTGCTCTCCTTCTCTGCACAGCATGCATAACAATCTTTTAAAATATGTCTCAGATCATTGCATTCTCTTGCTCATTAGCCCCACATGACTTCCTGACACTCTTGGCATAAAATCCACAATCCCCACCAGGAAATATAGAGCCTATAAGACATGGGCTTTGATTTCGTTTCAGACATTCTTTCTTTCTTCTCTCTTCCTTGTTTTCTCCTCTCTAATTATCATGGCCTTCTCACTATGCCATGGACATACTCAGTACTCCTCACTCTTATTGTCTCAGGATTTCCTCTCTCCAAGAGAGTATTCTTCCAGTCACTTAGGTGGCACTATGGCTCACTTTCATGCTCTATATTCAAATATCATCTTATCACTCATGTTTTTCAGGCCAATTATCTAATATTAAAACCTTTTTCATTCTATCCCCTAACCTGACTTTATTTTATTTTTTATAACAATACCTGACAGAGTACTCTATATTTTTGTTTATTTGCTTAGGTTAATTTCACTTAATTGCTCATTTAGAGAGGGACTTTTATGATTCATCACTACATCCCCCAGTGCCAGAAAATTGCCTGACACATGTTAAGCACCAAATCATATTGTATATTGAAAGGAAACAATTTAAACAGTGAATTCTGTATTTGAATCTTTACATCATTTGAGAAAGTCAGAATGATCAGGAACTTAGTAATATGATTTACTATCCTAAATCTGGGGTTTGCAAGCTATGGTCCAAGGCCCACATTCAAAGTTTTATTGCAATACAGTCATACCTTCCATTTACCTATTGTCTATGGTTACTTGTAGACTATGTGAAAAACACTCATGGCATGGAAAGTGTGAAACATTGACTATCTGGCCCTTTACAGAAAACATGTGCCAAGCCATGGCCTAAATTGTAAAATTCTGTCTTAATTTCTTATATATTTTTTTCTTTGGCATCATTGCTTTTGTGTTTTCCTAGTCACCTGAAAACAAAGCTGGAGTCAACAGAAACTGATATTAACTCTGAAAAGGAGAGATAATCATGAAGAGCACAGTGCAAATTGTTTAACCAGTCACGTAATTACAGATGTTTCCCTTTACCATTTGCTTCTATCATGTAATCAGGCTTTTTTTCTGAGATAATGGTGTTTTATAAAGATGAAATCTGTGGATATTTTTGTTCCTAATATTGGAAATGACTTAGATCAATGTTGTTTGCGTGGAATATTTTGTTTAATTTTAAATTTTCCTTCTTGCCCAAACCACCCCTTTTCATTTCAACTTATAATAGACATTTGCTAAAGATTGCTTTCCCCTTGGAAAATTTTTGGCTTTTACTGGATAGACGGGCAAGGTACTGAAATAGAGAGGGGGAATATTTGCTTCTTTAATTCATTTTGTATTGTATTATCAATCATCAACCAGGGCTAATTTTCTGATATAAAGTTTTCATGTCAGGAAATCTAGGCTGGATATATATTTCTTATTCCCTAGTTTTCTGTGGTACTCATAACTTTCAGAGAACAGATTTGGTCTTTGTCCTGCTTTCCTGATATAACAGAATGGAAATAATCACACATAACTCTAGCCTAAAATACATAGCTCAGCCTCCTGGGTTAAAAGCTGTGCTTGGCTGTGTTACTGAGGCTATCAGATCCCTTTTGTGTTTTTTTAATCTTTTATTTATTTATTTTTTATTTTAGTGTTTTATGGAGGTACAAGTGTTAAGGTTACTTATATTGCCCATGCTCCCCTCCCCCCTCAAGTAAGAGCTTCAAGCATGTCCATCCCCCAAACATTGCACATCTTACTCGTTGTGGTTGTATATACCCCTCCCCCCTCCCAACACCCAATAAATGTTATTCCTATATGTCCACTTAGATGTTGATCCATTAATACCAATTTGCTGGTGAGTACATGTGGTGCTGGTTTTCCATTCTTGAGATACTTCACTTAGTAGAATGGGTTCCAGCTGTATCCAGGAATATACAAGAGGTGCTATATCACCATTGTTTCTTAAAACTGAGTAGTATTCCATGGTATACATATACCACATTTTATGAATCCACTCAAGAATTGATGGGCACTTGGGTTGTTTCCATAGTTTTGCAATTGTGAATTGTGCTGCTATAAACATTTGAGTGCAGGTGTCTTTTTCATAAAGTGACTTTTCATCTTTTGGGTAGATGCCCAGTAGTGGAATTGCTGGATCAAATGGTAGATCTACTTGTATCGCTTTGAGGTCTTTTGTATGGTGAATAATTCAGCCTACACAAAGGGAGAGTGAAAAACTAAGGCCATTTAACACATTGGTATGCCACAAATGAGAAATCCCTCCTCAGTTACACAAATGTCTTAAGTCCCATCCATGAAAACTTTCATGAATTGTTAAAGAAAAGTAATGCAGCAGCTGCTTTCAGTGGCCCACCCAGAGATCCTTGGCACCTCACCACTCTCAGTCACACTGCTGGCTTCTTACTTTAAGCACCTGCAAGCTTCAAAGTGACTCCTTTCTCTGGCTAAGGGAACTGCTTGGTTTTTGTGCAGGTCAGGGCAGAGGTGACATCCTCAGGAGCAGTGGTTTGCTAGAGCTACGTATACTAGTGCGAAAGTGCTGATGGTTAAATTTTCAAGAATGTTGCAAACTGATTGCTAAACACAGCTATTATTAAAAACTAAATTATATAAACTTAAAAATCAAATAATGTTTATGTTTTATTTATGTCTGCAGGGTAGAGATTCCATATAATGGCAAGCTACTGTATATCTATCTCTTCCCAACTCCACTCTCAACAATGTCATGTTAGAGTTTGAAACTGGCCATGGTGAGAGTATTTCCACCAAGGAAATCAAGGTTATTTGTTCAGAGAGCTGATTGTTAAACAGTTACCCCTGCCCAAAACTCAAGAAAAAAAAAAATGGGAGTTAGTAGATAAATACCTAAGCTTCCTTATCATTTTGGTTGGGGCAAATCAAAGGTGTATTCTATACTGTTTCCTAGAGGTCTCTCAAGAAGGATTGAATCACAGATGTTCACAGTGGTACCAAATACAATAATGAAGGAGGGAACTAACGTTGATAAAACCTCAGTGATGGTTGCCCTAAATTAGGCCTAATAATAGGAGGTATTTCTATGGAATTGGAAGCTCTAGTACCATTTGGCAATGATAGGGTTCCAGAATAGCAGAGTCCAGGTGCCAGTATTTAACCATCAGAGTCAACGAGGAAATGATTACCATAATACAAACAAGGCCAAAATGGCAACCACCAGGCTTGACATGTAGAAATCTATTTTAATGGGTATTAGAACACAGGGTGGGAAAACTGGGTATCCAATGAGACAGTTGCTCTGTGTGTGTGTGTGTGTGTGTGTGTGTGTGTGTGTGTGTGTGTGTGTGTGTGTGTGTGTGTGTGTGTGTGCAGCTGAACAGAAAGCAAATATAAGCCCTAACCCAGTTTCCAAACCTAAATCAGTTCTCAGACTCAATTGTAAGGGATTAAAAGCAGTCTTTTGAACAAAATTTAAGGGTTCTCATGAGAAAGAAACCTATAACACCACAGCAAGAATATGCAGTACCTATACCATCAACCCTTCCTCAAAGGAATCTATGGCCATTTCAAGAGAAATTATATTGGGAAAAGGGCAATACCAAGTTATTTCAAGGACTGTTGATGTATTGATACAGTGTCTGAGCTGACCATACTCTAGGTCACTCACAGCACCACAATAACTCCCATATTAGAGTGGGGGCATAGAGTTACCAGATGACAGATGAAGTACTAGCCCACTTTCCTTTTACAATGGGTCCAGTAGGTTACTCTGTAATTATTTTCCCAATTCCTGAGTGCAAAATCAGGGAAGATATTCTTAAGTGGTGGCAGAAGGCTAAGATTGGTTCATTGAACTATGGAGTAAGAGTCATCTTGATAAAGCTAGGCAGAAGCTCTTGAACTGCAACCTCACCACACTGAGACCAACTTAGAAAATCAGGAGCAATACCAAACCGTTTGTGGCATTTCAAATCATCCCTCAAAGACTTCAAGATATATGACTAGTGGTCCCATCATATCATTGTTTAGTTGACCACTATGGCTCCTGTGAATATGAGCTGGATCACAGTGGATAATGGTCAATAATTGAAAACTTATGTAAGTGGTGGCCCCAGTCATAGCTACAGTGCCCAAAATAGTCTTTTTATTAGAACAGATCAACACAGCCTCTAAAAATGTCAAGTGTCTGTTGATCTTGAAAATGTATTCTTTTAATTACAGCAGAAAAGAGAATAAAAGGCACTTTGTACCCACCTGGGACAGAAATGAGTGTAACTTCAGTTTATCTTCGGGGCTACATTAATTCTCTTGATTTCTGTCACAGTCTTTTGTAGAATATCATGTTGGTCCATTTAATTGATCAAATCTCTTGAGCTGGAAGTGACAAGTAGTCCGGATGTCCTAATAAGACAAATGTGTGCCAGAACATAAGAGACAAACCACAAAGATTCAGGGGCCTGAGGTAGTGGTGAAGATTTTAGGGGTCCAAATATTTGTGGCATGTCAAGACATGCAATCCAAGTTAATAGAAAGAGTTTTTAAATGTATTTTTAAATCTATATAGATGTTAGTTCTTTCATTCCATCTTCTTTCTCCTCTCTCTGCTCCTCCTCTTCTTCCTCCTCCTTGTCTCTCTCTCAAAATGAATTCAGATTTGACAAAATTTTTTCTATTTTAATTGTCTTTCCAAAGCACAAATTTTGTTGTCATTGATCCAATTAATTTTAATTTTTTCCCTTTTTTCCTGTTAATGTTACCAGTCCTCTCAGTTTATTACCTTTGGGTTCGTTTTTTAAATACTTTCTAGTATAAGGAGCCAAATATTTGATGCATTTAATTTTAATATACCTTACATTCTCAAATTTCTTTTATAGTTCCTTTGATATCTCATGTGTATGGCATATATGGCACTAATTATAGTTTTTAAAATAATTGTAGCTTTAGTCTTGATTTTCTGTTTAAAATGAGACAGTTCTATTTTTTTTTTTTCTGTTTCTTGGTGTTACTTCCCAGGTGGATTTGTTTTTGCAACAATTTTGTTGTTTATGATTTTATTGCATCATGGTTACAATCTGGTCAGAAAGAAGATACTCTGCAAAATTTATAAATGAATAGAAGAATTTTAAAAATGAATATAAGCATTAAAAATAAACATATGGGATTTTTCTAGGTTTTTAAATATGTAAACTAGAGATTTCCAGTCAGTGTTCACTGAGGTAACCCCAGCAATGACATTTTTATCTATAAAACTATGAATTTTGCTCTATCTAGAACTCCCTATCAATCTCCAAAACTCTTACAAAGCCTGTAGGCCATTGGAAATTGTTCTACTAAGTGATCCACATGGGTCTCCTTTCTCATCTACTTGAGAAGCAGACATATCTGACTATACCAGTTACTTCCCTCCTTCTTATCACTTCCTATTTAGTTGGCTAACATTTTTCTTCTGATATTCTAACCTCCTTTATAATGCATATGCACTTAAAATAATTGCCCCATTTCAGAAATAAAATAACTGTTTCATTCATTTTATCTATATCCAATCTGAACTCTATTAAACTCATATTATTTTTTTCTTCCTCTACACACCTAAAACATATACTGAAAACAACATATTTAGACAGGTTTAGGTGATAACTTCCTTTCATTGTGATGTGTGTGTTTCTTCCTTTCTTCATTAGGCCAAATCTTCTTAAAAACAGAGGTGTACTTTCACTACTAGTTATTTCCCCTAGTGTGAAACTTGAGTAGTACTTTATATAGAGATAGTGATCAATAAATGTTCTTAAAATTTATTAGAAAATTCACTTTTTTTCTCTGCTGTACCAGTATTCACTCATGTGAAACTAGAATTATATATTTCACTGGAGAGTTACATTGATTTTTCTTTTTAAACTTATCCTTTTAATTGTTCGAACAAATATCTGTAAAATTTTAGGAAGTATTGCTTATAAGATTTTACAAGATATTTCTCCTAACTGTGAAAATGAAAAACATAGCTAATCCATAAATACTATTTTTTAAAATTTATTAGAGCCTTCCTTGAATATATTTATATATCTAATTTATATCAGCATTCATGCTATTTCTCTTTTGTAGTATTTAGATCAAAACTTTGAGCTGATTATAAAATACATAAATATTAAAGTATTCTTTCTGTTTCCAACTCATGCAGGTACACTGAAATTCAATTCTATCATTAACCACCTGGAGTTAGTGTGGACACCACAAGTTTTTTACTCAACCTAGGCATTTATTGGCATTTGGGCTTAGATAATTCATTGTTATAGAGGCTCTCTTGTGCACTGTAGGATGTTCAGCAGAATCCATGTCCTCTACCCATTAGATGTCATTAATCCTCCACCTCACTCACAGTTTTAACAACCAAAAATATCTCTGAATGATGTCAAATGTTACCTAGGGCAAATTCATCACCCTTTCCTGTTAAGTATCATTGCTATAAACTGACTTTAATTTTCTCTTTTAAAGAAATTAATACATTTTTTTTACATCTTTTATGTTCATGTTGTTTTCTTTTCTTATGTACACTTATGCACACAAAGGTATTTTACACTTATTCTTTTATGAATTATATGTACCAAAGCCTTTCCCAGGCCATATGTGTTTCTATAAAAACAACTTGCAAAGTAACTATTAAATGTTCAAAGTTTATGCTTGGATTATATACTGTCTCCCTGCCCTGTGACTACACACACTCATATACACACACACACACACACACACACACGCGTCTAACATGTTAATCAAAACAATAAAAACTGGCCTTGTGATCCTGAGGAAATTACTTAGTCATTCTGGCATAAATTGGATAATTTATTTAAAAAAACCATTGGATTAAATTATACCTACTGTCCCTTTTAACATTTTGGAATTCTATAATGCAGATAATTAAATTTTAAAATCTATGTCACATAATCTGAATTAAAATAACAATAATTTTCTGCACCCATTCTTCAAAAAAGCATGTTGAAGAGGTCACCAAGAATTTCCACGTAGAAACAGAAAAGAAGGTGTTAAGGTAAATCAATGGAGTCCCAAACAATAAGATCAAATTCTTTTTTTTTTTTTCCTGGGGGTAGATATATTTATTTTTGGTAATGTACATTAAGTGGCACTAATTACACAGTAACTACAAGGCAACTAACATGAAACCACAGTACTGTAACTCTGCCACAGCTGCATGGACTTGGGCCTTTCTAGCGAGCACATTTAAAAAAAAAACTGGATGGTCAGAGCTGTGTCAATGAAATCTGTTAAGGAGTAAAGCTCTGATGTGGTGACTCAGCAGAGTACCTTGCAGCTGACAGATGATAGGCAGGGCATGTTAGTTATAAAGTAGTTACGGCCTAATTCACAAAAGTTACCAACTGTTTCTCTTTCTAGAAAGAAGCAAGAAGTTATTAAGAAATTTCTTGAATTAGCAGCTGGTGTGTCAGGTGGGAGTGCAGAAAAGGGGCGTTAGAGCAGTGTCAGAAAGGACCTTGGTGGGCCAGGCAGGTTGGACATCATTTTAATAATCATGGTTGGCTTCTAAATGCTAGTAGCAGGATGACTTCTGATTTGTAATCTTCGGTAAATTATAGATAAATGAAAGAGGCTAGTTGTCATACACTAACATTAATAAACAGCACTTAAAAATTAACCGCAGAAGGGCTGTGCTCGCAGCAAGGTTTCACAGGACTTGGCACCCAGGTTTTTTCTCTTTATGTTTGGTTAGCAGAGCAGCTCTCGTGGCCACCTCAAAAACCTCCCTCACTCCATCTTTCGTCTTTGCTGAACACTCCATGTACCCAAACGCGCCAATGCTGTTCGCCATGTCTCTGCCTTCTTCAGGTTTTACAGGCTCCTGCTTCATCTTGGCTAGCTTCTGCCTTGTGTGCGCATCATTCCGAAGATCCATCTTGTTCCCGACCAGGATGATGGGCACATTGGGGCAGAAATGCTGGACTTCTGGGGTCCACTTTTCTGGGATGTTTTTTAAACTATCAGGGTTGTTGATGGAGAAGCACATCAGTATAACATCAGTGTCCGGGTAGGAGAAGGGCCTGAGGCGCTCATAATCTTCCTGCCCAGCTGTGTCCCACAAAGCCAGTTCTACCTGCTTCCCATCCACCTCGATAACTGCCACGTAGTTCTCAAACACCGTGGGCACGTACTGCTCTGGGAACTGGTCCTTGCTGAAGACTATGAGCAAGCACGTCTTGCCACAGGCTCCATCACCAACAATCACCAGTTTCTTCCTGACGGCAGCCATGGCTTACAGATGCCCTGCAGGATGCATGGCCTGGGTGGCAGAGGTTGTACAAAGTACCTTGAACTTCTGAGATGAAAGGCTCGCTCGGGCGACGACTCCCAGTCTTGCCTCTCCCTGCCGAGGACTCCCGTCCGCCGGTCGCAAGCTGGGAGACGAGAGCCGGTAGCAGAAGACGGGACCGGACCGCGGACTAACGGGAGAACCAACGGAGGACGGCAGGCGGGGAGCGCGCGAGCCAAGATCAAACCCTCAACACAAGGATTGTCGTGCTCTGAACTTTCAGGGAAAATGACAGGTTGTCTGAACTTACCCGAGAAGATACAGCAAGTAGGGTTTCCTGACTTCACTCCGAATAGTTTGGCAGTCTGTGCCTTTGAGGAATATCGCAGCATCTTATTATCCAAATAGCCTTTGACTCGATGCCAGGGTGATCTGATTCAAGTTATTGTGATGAAAGGGGCCTTGAGCTTCTGACAGAACAGACGAGTTTTAAGATTTGGGGAACATAATAAAATGGTTTTGACTATGAAAGGAGGCAATAACCTCCCTGCTTTAGAAAAAGCAACTTTAAGAAAAGCAACAGTACAAAGACCCAAGAAGGTGAGATATACCCACTTTAGTATTCAGGTGTGCAGTGCTGTAAGGACAGTGCCCTACAGCAGATCTCTAGAACTTACTCAGCTTGCTTAGCCAAAACTTTATGCCTGATGATTAGCAACGCCCTCATTCTTCTCACCCCAGCCCCCAATTCTACTCTCTGACTTTCACTATTTCCAATACTTAAGAAGTGGTTAAATGTGTAATTCAAAATGAAAAAAATAAATAAATAAATGGCACTTGTTTGTAGCCCATCAAGCTCTAATGACCCTATATATCAAACAAAAAAAGTTCTATGTTGATCAACCAGTCTTCCTCTGATGCAGAAAATAGCACAGCCAGTAGAAAAGGAAAGAGAATTCCTTTAAAAATATAATTGATATAGGCATTATTTTTCTATTATTAAGATGGAAACATCTTCTCAAAACCATTGAACAATGGAAAATCAAAATTAAAAAATCTGTTCTTGGAAAGGGAAAAATTTGTCTTTCATTTTAAAACAGTTATTGTGTAGCACTTGGGGAAAGGCTCTGAAAATGTTACTTACATTAGCACTCAAGCAGAAAATCAACTTTTATTAGGAAGGTAAGGAGTGTCTTGGGGGCAAATTCACCCAAGACTCACAGCACATTGCATAAACATAACTAATGAGACAAGAAATATTTTTGCAATAAAATGTAGGAAAAATGCTTTTGCTGCTTTACAGATATTAAAAACTGCATTTCATGCCTTTGGGACCGGTAGCCAGTTGGATAGGCTATTTTAAAAACAGAACCTATAAGAACTGTATTTCTAGATCTCTGCCATGTAGCAAGTCCATCTAAATAACACTGAGAAGCCAGATGAACAAAATCATATATATTAATTTATATGTTAGTAATGAAGACATTATTAAGGTATTAAGTAAGAGAAATACTTTAAAACCCTTTGCATTTTTTTTCTAAATTTGACACCTTAGGACCAGCCTTTCTGTTATAAAGAACCTGTGACTTTTGCCGTCTACCTCACATTTCCTCTCAGTTTACCAAAATGTTATCATCCAAATGTTACAAGTTTTACCTCATTGGAGGCAAGGTTTGAATTTGGCTGTTCCTACTTTCAGTGCTCACAGCGCTACTATTGATGTGCTACCCTCTCTCTGTGTGTGTGTTCTTTCCCTCAACCCCTCTCCTTCCCTTCTCCCATTCTCCTGCCATTCTCCATGTCTATAGCCCTTCTCCACCTAACATATTAAAATGTGCTTATGATGCATATCATTTTCTCAGGGGACTACAAAAGGACTTTTTTTGACTTAATCCACTAGTTCATTTTAAAGTCAAAATATTCTCCATAGCAGAACAAGTCATTGGAGAGGTACTTTGGATTCTAGCCATAGGATAGAGAAGATAAACGGGGAAAGCACATTACTCAAATAATTGTGAACATGAAAGGTGCTACTTAATTTTCCTGACCTAAGGACATCACTACCACTACTTAAAAACAGGAAGATCCACAAATGGATAAGGTAGAAAAAATATTGCCAATTACTTCCCAACTCCAATAAGGGGTTGGTGTTGGGGTGGAATTGACTTATATAATTCATGATACTTTATTACCAGCTATCAAGGCATTGGACATGCCTATAAATTCAACAATGATAATCTTGTTGGCCAAAGTTCTTTGACTTGATCTAACTTAATATATTTTTTGGAAAACACTTCTAAGAAATTATAGAATATGTATATACATCTAAGGAAAATAATAAATTAGTTATTGGATAATAATTCATTAACTCATTGTCCAAATTCTTGAATGCTTGGAACATCATTTTCCTGTTTATTTATGATAATGATTTTTTCAGTTATTTTTCTCCTGTTATTAAAAATAAGAAGACAACAGCATATCAATTGTTAAGAAGTACACATATACTTTCAAATGATGTACACTGGGTAAATGATATTATAAATTCATAGCCTTAGATTGTGAGGCTAATATAATTTTCCAGAAAATGTTGTAACTTTTTAATAGCCATTTAATTGAAATGGAATATACATATAGACTCATACACAAACCATGAGTCAGAGCTTAATATTAATAAAATTTTCACAAAATGAAACCACTTTGTACTCAACAAAAAATCATTACTATTATCCCCAAATCTTCTTCATGCCCTCCCTAGTAATTGTACTTCTTTTCCCAAAAGGTAATCACTACCCTTAATTTTATTTATAAGTCCTATTTTATATATTTTAAACTATACATAAACGGAGCATCATAATGGCATTTCACATCTAGCTTCTTTTCTTTATATCAAGTCTGTGAGATTCACTTATATTATCATATGTAGCAATCTTTTTGTTTCATTGCTACATTATGTTGCATTGTTTGACTAAAATACAGTTTTTCCATTTTACTAATATTAACTTTCAGATTGTTACCATTTAGTGGCCATTATAAATAACAGTATTATGAAAATTATTACAAATTTCTTTTCATGCTCATTCAATTGAGCATATACCCATGAGTGAGATTTTTGTCATCATAGGGGGTATGTTCAGCTTTAGCAGATATGACAGTACTATTAATTATTTTTTCTCAGTTGTTGTGCTAATTTACACTTCCACCAAAAGTGTTTGAGAATTGTAATTGTTCCACATCCTTGCCTATTACTGTCAGTCTTTTCTATTTTGTCCACACCTGGTACTTTCAACTTGCATTTATTAATATGTAAAAATTAGCCTTTTAAATTTTACCAGAACCTCAAAATATTCTTTCTTTGCTCCTTTCTTATTGCAGTTCAGGTTTCGGGAAGTTAAATTTAAATCATTTAAAATTTATCTATGAGCCTAGACTTGGGAAGCCCTGTAAAAAAAGCATTAAAGGAATATAAGGTAGGACTCTTGTTCTCCAATAGTTTAGAGTCAATTTAAATAAAAAATGAATGCCAAAAAGGAGAATAATGATAGGAAAGTGTAGGTTTATAGTCATGAAAGATCTCAAGTCAGGTGTGTCTTCTGCAGTCTGTAAGATTTTCATGATTTGGTTATAGATCTAAAACCTTAGTGTATAATTTATCCCAAGCTGATCATATTCTGAAGTTCCTACAAGAATAATTTGAACATTAAATTCATTCTAATAATTTGCAAAGGGAAATATTTGTTTCTTATATATTCTTATAGAAAACTGAACCAAGGTCAATAATAAGTTATTTGGTTAACAGGTTTTTTGCTGTCTTTGAAGATGTCAATATATTCTTTCTTTTAATGTCATTCAACTAATTTGTAATGCAATTGCTTCACTTTTCTTCAAAATGAATGAAAATCCAGATAGTTATTCCCAATATAATTTGAAATAGGTACTCTCTTACTTGCTCTACTGAAGAGCAAGATCTCAACATGCTAAATATGTGGTAGTTCAGCAGGAGATGCTGAATGTTCTTTGTGGATCTTCTCTAGTAGACTAGAAGTAATCAAGGGCATCTCAAATCAGGGTTTCCCGGGAGACTACAATGTGTCCTATGTCCCACCAGCTACATTGCCAAGAAACTGCTTTTCTTCCTCTTCTGTCTTGCCTCAGGCTAAATCCCTAGGTAAAACTAACTCCATATTCAACATCATCATCCTATCCATTCTCTATCTATGTGACTCTGATCTTTCCCTTCTTGTGACCTCCAGACAAGTGGTCCTTGCATTCCTATATTCCTATCTATTCCTGATAATTTGAATCTTCTGCCACCACTATGTGGGAGTGTTCTTTACCATGTGGAGGCCTCCATTGTCACCTTTTTGCCATCCATCATTGTTTCTGGAAAATATCTGCATATCTTTAAATAGTTAGCAAGTAGAGAGGGCAACCCAATTTAGATGTAAGCCAACAGCTACAGTTTAACTTTTCATTGAACAGTGTCTGGTCTCTTTGTCTCAGTGGGGCTTATACATTTATCAAAACCCATAGAATATACAACACCAAGAGTGTACCCTAATGTAAGCAATAGTCTTTGGGTGATAATGGTGTGTTAATGTAGATTCATCAATTGCGGTAAATGTACCACTCTAGGTGGGGGATATTGATAATAGAGGAAGCTATGCATGTGTGGGATCAGGGGATATAAGGGAAATCTCCACACCTTCCTCTCAATTCTGCTGTGAACTTAAAACTACTCTTTAAAAAAGTCTGTTTAAAAAATAAGATGCAAAGACATGCTCCATCTAGAGCTCCTGGGGAATTGATGAGTCTTGCTACTTAATTCTTGGATTCACTACCAAAAAGCCCCTTGAAGTAAAAAATCACTTATTTCAATATCTGGTAATAATTTGGATTCAGTCTTCTGAATTATTTGATTTTTCACTTATTTGGTTATAAGCTCAGGGAGGAAAAGTGATACCTATATGGCCTTCTCAGAAATTTCAGCATACAGACTGTACTGTTTGCATTCTCCATTTTGTACAACTTTCATATTTACTGAAGTTAACATATGTCTATTTTTCCTATGCTAGGAACCCTATTATAACTCAATATGAAAACTCTGTGACCTAGTTGTAAAACTGACCTCAATATATACAGACATTTTGGGTACCTTTTTCATTCCTCATATTATAATTGAAGTATCTTCTAGAACATCCTCTTTTACCAGTCTGGACTGGTTATATTCTGGGACCACTAAAAACCTACCCTCTTGGGCTGCATTTACTGTCATCCTGCCAATTGCATTTGTATCTTTCCCACACTGGCTCTTTGGTTTCTGTACCATACATCAATTATAGCATTTATTGCATCACATTGCTCTCATTTATGAACTAGTTGTCAGCAAATTGAGGCAGAAGCTATGGATGATTTGTATTTTTAATTGCCTGAGCCTGACACAATGATCAGTGCATAATATTAATAGATACTCAAACAATATCTGAAGAATTTCTAGGACAAATGCTATAGCTTAAAAACTGTAACAGAAACTGACATGAATAAATTGCCAGTCACTTAAATTAACTGTAATTCATACCATGCTATTAGGACAAAATCCATTTCCCTACGGTTCTCGTAAGCCATATCAGGTTCAAGTGGCCTCCCCTAAAATTTATTAATACCTTCTGCCATAACAAAATTAACCAAAATAACCACAACCATCACAAACACCAAAATTTCCTTTTTATTTTCTGTTAAGAACAGAGAATGTTACTAAGTGCTGATGCACAACATATTCTTTACCCCAATGGAACATTGCTATAATTTTCAAGATAGATTCACATATTAAGATACGATGATGATATAAAGTATCAGAAGTGTTAAGAAGGGTGAAGGGTTACAATAAACATTACATTATTTTATTCTTGTGAGATTTCCACAGTCTTTTGTTTATGGTCAATGTCTACTTAAATGAGTAATTTCAAATCTCCAGTCCATATGTGAAACTTGCTAAATAATTTCAGGCCGTGCAATACATTTTCTATTAGGCAAGATTATTTTCTTTCATCTTTTCTATGTTGTAGCAGAGAAACAGAATCTAGCACGTTTACAGAATATTAAAATGTCATTTAATTTTTAACCTTAATGTTCTAATTATTTAACCAAAGAGGTAATGAAATTTACTATTTAACAAAAGCATGTATTATTAACATTGTACATTGTAATCACTTAATTTTTTTTCAAATATTACTTATGTCCCAAAATTAAATTAAACTGTGATTATAAAACACAAAACATCTGACCATTGCTTTCTTTATAATTAATTAAATTATGATTTAATTATGGTGATTATTTTATGTTGGGCCTGTTACATTTTATGGCTGTGAATATTTTTCTTAGCCTTTGAAACAAATTGCATTACTCTCCTACCTGTCAAATATTGATGGATTTTTAAATTATAAAGATTTAAAGTCCATTATAGGGTTTAAATTACATTGAAAATTGGAAATTTATGTATATGTATGTGCATATGCATCTCTGTCTATTTTGGTTGCCCATTAAATAATCAAAATCATAACAATAAATGTAACATATAATAATAATAACAGCAATAATGAGTAAGGAATAGCAAAAATATAGATGTGACTATGGATATGGAAATTGACATAAATATAGTGGTTAGAGTATAATTATTAACCTAAACTTTGCTGCTTGCTGTTTCAAAACTGTCTTTTGCCTTCATCCCTCAGTGTTTGCTTATCTGAGGTAGGCTTGCTTTTTACTTCATTTATGAAACTCATTCTGACAATATATAAAATCATAGTTGGCAGTTATTTTCTTTAAGCGCCTTGAAAACAAGGTCCCAATCCCTTCCACCTTGTAAGGTTTCTTCTGAGATGTCCATCGTTAGTTTGATGAGGTTTCCACTATAGGTGACCAGACACTTTTGTCTTGCTGACTTTAGGATTTTTTTGCTTCAGGCTGACTTTAGATAGTCTGATGAATATATGTCATGGTAAAGTTCATCTTGCAATGCATTTGTCTGGTGCTCCTTGGGATGTCTAAATCTCTTGCTAGACTAGGGAAGTTTTCATCATTTCTTTAAATAGGTTCTCCAAACTCTTTACTTTTTCTTCTATCTTAGAAATAATGATGATTCACAGGTTTGATCATTTTATGTAGTGCCATACTTCTCAAAGGCTTTGTTCATTCTTTTAAAAATTCTTTTTTCTTTATTTTTGTCTGACTGAATTAATTAAAAAATTTGTTTTCAAGATATGAGATTCTCTCTTCTGCTTGGTCTAGTCTATCATTGAAGCTTTCAGCTATATTTTGTAATTACTATGATGAATTTTTCATTTCTGGAAAATGGAAAGTTCTGTTTTGTTTTCTTTTTAAAAATTTCTATCTCCTTGGGAAATTACTTATTATCCTGAATTATCCTTATTTCTTATATCCTAAATTGATTTCCTGACTTTTTTTGTATTGCTTTTCAGATCTCTCTTGCATCTCATTGAGCTTCTTTAAAATCAATATTTTTGATTTTGATTATTGAATTCTTTATCTGGCATTTTGAAGATTTCAGTTGGGATCTAGCCCTAGAGAATTACTGTGCTCCTTTGGGGGGGGCATCATAACCATCTTGTTTTTTCATACATCCAGTATTATTACATTGATTTCTTCACATTTAGAGAAGCAGTCACTTCTTATTTTTGATTTTACTTTTGGTGGGGCAGGACTTTTTTGTTTCTTCTTAAGGATGTGACTGTGATGTAGGTTGAAAAGGGCCATTTGGCTTTGCTTCTGGGTGTGTTCAGTGGTGAAGATTCTGCACAATTTCTTTGGTTATAAATAGCCTTAGTGTTGTGGCTTTCTCAAATGCCAGTTGCAGTAACAGCAGGTACGTAGTAGGTAAACAGGCTGATGGCCTCCTGAGTAGCCAAGGTGGTATGGGCGATGGTGGTCACAGAGGCTGTGAGAAGCTTGTCTCTTTCTTGAGCACTGTGCTCTTGTGTCATCAGGTGTTATAATCTACTATGTGGGTTGACCTCCAGACCAGCAAGTGGTGCTTGCAGGTAAGAACCAGCTGCAGTGGTGGCAGTAGTGTTTATGCGTGACCTTTGTTAATGCGAAGAAGTGTTCTGGTGTCTCAGGGGGTGTGGGTTGGGCCCTGGAGTGCTCAAGGGCTTCAGTACTGCCCTCTGTCTTGGAGTGGGTAGTAAAGCTAAGCAGAGCTAAACCATGGAAGCCTGTACTCAGGCCCCCAGTAGCTTGTGCAAGCATCAGCCCATGCAGTGGTAACAGTGGAGTCCTCAGGCCCCTGTAGAAATATTGAGGTGATGGGTAAGAGCTGTTGAACTGAGGTCTCCACAAGGGGGGAAAGAGATTTATTTAAGTCAAGATATTATACATTTTAGAAACAATCTCTATGTTAAATTAGGGATAGAGTTGACTAGGAAGAAGTAAAAAGGAACATTTCGGAGTGGTAAAATGTTTCTCTCTCTTTGTTCATCAGTGGTTACCAAAGTACATATATTTATCAAAATTCATTGAGCTGTATTCTAAAAATGGGTTCATTTTATTGCATGTAACTTAAATCATAATAAAACAGCTTACAACACACACACCACCAATACCAATAAAAATATATTGAGAAAATATACGGTTTTGAAAAACTAATTATTAAAATATTCTACTCATATTAACATGCAATTTCAAAAGTACTGGGATACTGATATTTTCATTGGTGTAATATTGCTGCTTAAATATTTTCAAATATCTCATTCATTTCCGTGCTGGAATATACAAAAAGTGTTATTACTTGAATTAAAATTTGTAATCAAACAAACTTAAGATTTACTCATGGTTAAAATCTTTCCAAGTTTTGGTGCTGGCATTTTATTCTTAATACCATGGGCTAAGCATCTTTTCTTAGCTTTAGTTTTTGTACTTAAGTAAAATTTCTATAAGCTTAGGACTCTTTCACATATATAAAACCAAAGTACAGTTACAAATTAGCTTCAAACCCATAAAATCCACATTAAGGACATTACTTGAATGTGATGGATGGTGTTTTTCATCAAAAATTACTGCTATTGTATGTAATAAGAAAAACATGTGGCTTCAGGATAGTTTTATAGTTAATTTCTTTCTATACTTTTTCTTGAATAAGTCTAATAGAAAGAATGCTATGGCCATAAGAATGTTTGGAAAAACAGTATTAAATTAAAGATTTGCTAGTTTTTTATAAGCAGACATCATACTTAATGAAAACTTTTCCATCTTCAATATAAATTTTAATTGTGTTTCATTTAATAATCCTATAAATGTTTTTTGTTCACTAAAAGATTTATTCTTCATTGCACCATTATTGAATTCTGTCTTCAACTGATACATAATCCAATTATTAATGGAATCAAGGTCAAAAGAGTTTTCACTATTTTATTGGTATCTATACAGCTAATAAACTGCTGAAGTTGATAAGGACAGAAGAAGAAAGCTAAGCCAAACATATGCTTGCATGGTGAATGTGGAACTAAAAGCTACAGTACAGGTTCCTGTTTGCCTTGGGATGTCACATAATTTTTTTCTCTATTTAAACTACTAAAAATATTGTGCAATAATATCCTTTCACCTTCTCTTGGAACAAATACTACCATATACACAAATTCAAGCATGATTGCTGAAATTGGATGGTCAATCATAATAACTGAAACATGATTTTAAAATATATATGCAATAATTTTAGTCATCTATGCTGCCGTATGGTTAATATTCCTTCCTTTGCCTTACATTTATGAAACAGTTGTATTGAGGTATAACTGACACACAAAAATTGTACATCTTTAAATTGTACATTTTGGTTGGTTTTGTGAAATATTATGTATAGCCTTGAAACAATCACCACTATCAAAATAATGGACATATTTATTACCCTCCAAAATTTTCTCATGCACCTTTATATAAAATAGAATCCATTATTAATTGACATTTGCTGTAACTGCTAGGAATCCTTTTATATTTATCACAGAAGAATAATAAACTTACAAACATTTTTAGATAGAGAAGGTGCTTTTCTCTACTCTTCAGCTTTTCAAAACAAATGTAATAACTTTCCCCTCTTCCACTGGCTTTGAGTTTTTATTATTTTTAGGGATGTGTTTTTTTTAAGGATAAGTATCTACCTATTAGGTACAATGTATACTATTCTGATAATGAGTACACTGAAATCCCTGACTCCATAATTATACAATTCATCCATGTAACAAAAAACACTTGTACCCCCTAAATCCTGAAATTAAAAAAAAAAAAAGAATTTGAGGTAAACTAGTGATCCTGTGCTTTGAATTACTGGTTCTTAAACTTTAGAGGACCTCAGAATCACATGTAAATTTTGATAAAACCCACGTCTCTGGCATCTCCCTTAGATTTTCCGATTTAGTTGGTCAGGAGTGGAACTACAGAATTTTTATTTTTATCAAGTTTCCAGATGATACCATTGATGCTGATCTTAAGATCGCTCTTTGGGAATGAATAGTCTAAATTATCTCCATTTTTTTCACTCCCAAAACAAACTTTACAACATAACATGTTAAAAATTAACACAATTAGTAAGGCTTGTTTGAATACTATCCAAAAACTGGTATTTCAAAAAAGTAGAATTTGATCTTTCAACTAAAGCATTTGATTATACATTTTACATAGATTTACAGGATTTATTGTTAGATCCAAAATAGTCCTCTGAACAAAAATTATGCAGTAATATATTTAGGAGGTTCAAAATGTGGAGTTGTAGGTTGGTCAGAAATGCCTCAAAGAGTTTGCTAATTGCCTATCCACAGATTTTTGCCATATTCTTTTGAGATATTTTATCGTTCTCTTGTGATAAAAGTAAACTACATTTACTATACAATATTTAGAAAATGTGCTAGTATATAAAGATGCAAATAAACACTATGCATAATCTCATGACCAAGAGGTAAAACTATTAAAAATTATAGTATATCTTCATTCGGTCTATGTGACCAAGATTGACAGAAATAAATGAATACAAAGGAATCAGTATAGACATAGATGAGTATAAAATATCTGCTGTGAAATACAATCAAAGCAAAAGTTGTCAAGTTATACAGATTTTCACAATCTTTGACATGCCAGAAAAGTAATATCACTGTAAAACAGTGATGATGATTTTATCCATTTCATAGAACAGGTTCAAGTGATGTATTAATTGTAAATTGATAAACACTGTACTTGATGTACTAATCACTATTGTATTAACACTATTGTATTATCATTACGTCAATTACATGAGAGCACAGACAGTTCAGTTGCCTTCTCATTGTGTTATTCATATCACAGGAACCCCCATGGTAATTGGCATAAATATGTGGACACAACACATTCAAGTGGAGGGAATGAACTTACTACATACAATTCATATATGTATATGGGTGTGTGTGTGTGTATATATGAATAATCTAAGATTACTGATACATTTGCATGTTGTAATCTCTGTTATTGAATTATATTGGTGAAAATAGTATTTAGTAATGATTTTTAAGTCCATATTTTATCAATTTGAATTTTCTATTATCTACCATTATCTAATCAGACTCCTACAGATCATATTCTTTTTATTTTTTTAGTAATTGACTATTTAATTTTTTATTCTTATATAGTTATTATAGTGTCATTGTTTGGCCTATATTTAGGAATACAGTTTAATTTTCTATTATAGATAGAATGTTCTAGCTTATTTCCCTGTCCACAAAGATGAAACATGGAAGGATATTAAAATAAAATATCTAGCACTTTGTATTAATACTGGGAGGCATAATTTTTATTAGCTTTCCACTACTTATTCCATCCTCTTTTTCTACCAAAAAGTTAAATAAAATACTCAGTTGTGTGGAAGAGAAGACAAGTGTCCATCAGTGTGTGTACATGTGAGTATGTACATTTGTGTGTCCATGTGTAGTGTCTGCTTCCTAAAATGAGAAATTATAAGAGAAAACAAAGGATGTTTAAATTACAAATTTAAAAACCAAGTGAATAATGAATTTAATATTATCTCTTTCCTGAGAAACAATATAGGCTTACAAAATGAATTTGATTATTCCAATACGAATCAAGATATAGGGTGAGGATATTTTTATCCCTACAGAAAAAAATGAGTATATTAAGTTAATGAAAACTAGTTAAGTTGTTTTCTAATGTAATTATGTGCATTCCAATTTTTGAAACTGATATTCCATGTAAAAAATATGCTTAGTTCATGCAGGACTCAATGTATCTATATTTCTGAATGCATACAAATATAAAACGATAGCATGAAGATCGTATACAAATTGTAACGGTTAGTTTTACAGTCAACTTAAATGACCATGGCATGTCCAGATTAAATATTATGTTTGACTATGTCTGTGATAGGGTGTCCAGATGAGATTAGTATTTGAATCAAAGGACACAGTGAAGTATTAATAGATTGCCCTTCCCAACATGGGTGGACATCACCCAATTCATTGAAAGCCTGAATATAACAAAAGCTAGAGGAAGGAAGAATTCACTCCTTTTTTCCTGCCTCCCTGAGCTGTGACATTTTATCTCATCTGTTCCTGCCCTTGGCCTGGCTCGGACTTTACACCATTGACTCCCCTGGTTCTTGGGCATTTGCACGGGAATGAATTACATCACTGACATTCCTGAGTCTCCAGCTTGCAGAAGACAGATTATGGGACTTTCCTATCTCCACAACTGTGTGAGGCAATTTCTTAGAATAAATCTCTCCCTCTGGCTGGGTGTGGTGGCTCACGCCTGTAATCCTAGCACTATGGAAGCCCAAGGCAGGAGGATTGCTTGAGCTCAGGCGTTCAAGACCAGCCTGAGCAAGAGCGAGACCCCCGTCTCTACTAAAATAGAAAAATTAGCCAGGCTTATAGGTGGACACCTGTAGTCCCAGTTACTCCGGAGGCTGAGGCTGGAGGATCACTTAAGCCCAGGAGTTTGAGGTTGCAGTGAGCTAGGCTGATGGCACTCTACTCAGGGCAATGGAGTGAGACTCTATCTCAAAAACAAAACAAAACAAAAAAATCTCTCCCTCTCTCTTCCTATAAATGTATATATAAATGTATATATTCTACTCCTTCTGTTTCTCTAGAGAACCCTAATACACAAATACATCTAGACACTTATTCAACACTTTGTATTCATCAGAGTCAATTAAGATGTTTGGAAGACAAAAACAATTTTTTAAAAAAAAAAAAGCATATGCTTGAGGAATTAACATTCTTGATGGCTACACATATTTTATGCATTGTTCAACAAAATATTGGGATAAATATTAATAAAAATACAATAAAATATATTAAATGTACACAAATATATACATATAAATATATATAGAACTAGAAAACCAGGCTGGGTGTGGTGGCTCACACCTGCAATCCTTGCACTCTGGGAGGCCAAGGCGAGTGGATCGTTGGAGCTCAGGAGTTCGAGACCAGCCTGAGCAAGAGTGAGACCCTGCCTCTACTACAAATAGAAAGAAATTAATTGGCCAACTAGAATATATATATAAAAAAATTAGCTGGGCATGGTGGCACATGCCTGTAGTCCCAGCTACTTGGGAGGCTGAGGCAGGAGGATGGCTTGAGCCCAGGAATTTGAGGTTGCTGTGAGCTAGGCCACGACACTCTAGCCCAGGCAACAGAGTGAGACTCTGTCTCAAAAAAAAAAAAAAATTAGGAAATCAAATCAAGTAAAAATAATTAATAAAATACAACATTAAGAACAGGTAGCAATGTGTGTAGTGCACAGCTTGGACTGGTAGTAACAAAAATAGATTAGATTAGATTACATAAGTGCTACTCAGGTTTATGGGGTTTTAAAAGACTAATGAAATTAGTTGTATATTAGAAGCTGAAAGTCTGGATGGCAAAATCAAATAAAAAATTGAATTGGTATCATACTTTTTATTGTTCATGACTATTCATATTATTTTACATGTAATCAGATTCTAGCTCTAACCCTGATTTAGATGTAGGTTTTTTGGTTACTTACCCAATGAGGAAAGTAGCAAGCTGAGAAAGATCAAAGGGAACACAAGCAAGCAAATAGACAAAAAAAGACAAAGTATTTAAAATTCAAACAACAAAGAAGAGAACTACTTCTTTCTGTGTTATTCAAATTTTTTTTAAATTTCAGAATATTACAAGATTACAGAGGTTTCAGTTAGAAGAATTGCTTTTGTACAGTTTGAGTCAAAGTTATAAGTGTGTCCATCACTCATATAGTGTGCACTGTACCCATTAGGTATGAATTTACCCATCCCCTCCCTCCAATCTGCTTGATTTCCATTGAATTTTACTACCATATATGCACATGAGTGTTGATCTATAAATTTCAATTTACTAGTGAGTACATATGGTTTTTGTTCTTCCATCCTTGTGATACTTTACTTAAAATGAATCAGGAGGCCTTACTTTACCAGACTGCTAGCTATGCTACAAGGCTATAGTAACCAAAACACCATGGTACTAGCACAAGAACAGACATAGACCAATGGATCAGAACAGAGAACTCAGATATAAAACCATTGTCATGTTCCCATCTGATCTTTGACAAAGCAGACAAAAACATACACTGGGAAAAAGAATTCCTATTCAACAAATGGAGCTGATAAAATTGGATAGCCACATGTAGAAGACTGAAATAAGATTTGCACCTCTTACCACTCACAAAAAATAATTCACAATGGATAATTGACTTAAACCTAAAGCATTAAACTATAAGAATTCTAGATGAAGAGGTCAGAAAAACTCTTCTAGATACTGACTTAGGCAAATAATTTATGAAGATGAAGCCCAGAACAATCACAAAAACAAAAAGAATAAATGAGACTTGATTATATTAAAAAGCTTCAGCACAGCTAAAGAAGCAATCAACAGACCAAATAGACAACCTACAGAATGGAAGAAAATATTTGCATGCTATATATCTGATAAAAGGCTGATAATCCGAGTCTACAAAAAACTTGAGCAAATCAGCAGGAAAACATCAGACAGCCCTACTAAAAAGTGGGCAAAAGACACAAACTGAAGTTTTCAAAAGAAGATAAACTAATGGACAATAAGCATATGGAGAAATGCTCAGTGCCTCTAATCATCAGGGAAATGCAAATCAAAACAACAATGAGATCTCACGTAACTCTAGGGAGAATGGCTTTTATCAAAAAGTCCCAAAACAACAGATGTTGGCACAGATACAGAAAGGAACACTTATACTTATATAAGTGTTATACAGAAAGGAACACTTATATACTGTTGGTAACACTGTGAACTAGTACAACCTCTATGGAAAGTAGTATAGAGATACCTCAAAGAACTATAAGTAGAACTACAATTTGATCCAGCAATCCCACTGTTGGATATTTACTCAAAGGAAAAAAAGACGTTTTCTTAAAAAAGACAACTGCACTTAAATGTTTATAGCAGCACAATCCACAATCCCAAAGATGTGGAAACAACCCAAGTAACCATTAATACATGAGTGGATCAATAAAATGTGGTATATGTGTACCTTGGAGTACTACTCAGCCATAAAAGAAAATGGTGAACTAATACCTTTTGTAACAATCCAGTTGGAACTGGAGACCATTCTATTAAATGAAGTATCAAAATTTATTTTTAAGAAATGGGAAGGGTATTATTTCTAACAAGGCCCTTGAATTTTTTTCAGTGACTTATACATTTGAATAGATCTTGGTATTGGCACCCTTTAAAAGTGAAAGACCTTCTTAGAGAATCAGGCCTACATTAATGATGTAAATATAGGTATCAAGTGCTGAATCCGTTGTCACCTGGTCACATGATTTTTAGATGATCCACTTCACCTTTATAGACTGTTTCTTCAAGTATAAAATAAAAAGAAGAAAAATAAAAATAAAAAATTAAATAGAAAATAGAAAGTAAAATAGAAAAAATAAAATAGAATAGAAAATAGAAATAGAAAATAAAAAATGAAAAGAATATAAAAGAAGCTCAAAGATATTTAAAAGTACTTTAGCTCTATTTGTCATCCTATTGCGCTTCACTTTTCTTCCACCGTAATAGTTGTCCCTTTATAAGTTCAGAATGTTTCATAGAGAATGCTATGAGAAGCACATTTTGAATCTATAGTAGAACAGCTATAGAACTCTTAGCCATACGGCAAAAAGTTACTAGGGAAAAAGTTTGCCCTCTAGCAATGCAATCTAAGGTCTGTCTGTACCTCTAGTTTTCACCTTCTTGCAAAAGTGTTTTTGTTCTTTGTACTTAATAGAAATTGTTCCCATTAAATTGTTCCAAAGACTAGGAAATAAACCAATTCTTGGTACTTCAATTAATGCTATAATCATCAGTTATCTTCAAAAAAATAATATCATCAGCACAAAAGAACACCATAAATGACTTAACTACACAAGAGAGCCTGTAAGCAAATGGCAATATTTTCAAAAATAAAACAGTACAAATAGTATATTATTTTGCTACCTCTGCAAGTTGCTCTTCATCTAGTGAAGACCTATTATTTTCTTCCCTTCCTAAAAGAATGACAAAGACAAAAAGAAAAATAGCCTAAGTTCTAATTCAGCCTTTAATACATTTTTTTCTCCTGAAGCTCTCACGCTGAATACAACCTATGCGAATACTTTCATAGACATATCCTAAAAGACTAAAGTGTTCTGTTTTTTTTTTTTTGTTTGTTTGTTTCTATCTTCCCACATAGGGAGACTTTGGACTTGTTTCTAGAGAAGCAACATCTGCAAGCTTTGTGAGAACGAATGTTTTTTGTGGGAAAGGATATATTTGTAATTGTGGACATTTCTTACTAATTTAAGGTTGAACACCCCCTGAAATACTTGAAATATTTCACCTTTATTCATTTTGAGAAAGAATAGAGCACAAATTTGAAAAATTACTTTTCATACATAAATAATTATCTAAAACCCTGAAAGTGTTAACACATATTTATAAACAATGAAATGGAAATGTTGCTCACTGTATGAAATCAACCCTGTCTCCATTAATAGATTCCTAGTGTTAACTTATTAAGACATTTCCTATGGATAAGATACTTAACAAGTCTTAGCTCTGAATGAGATTAATAATGATTTATCAGGCTAAAATAAAAGAATAAGATGAACAATTAAGGTTTTGCTTCATTTTAAGATATAAAATGACATTATACAAAGCTTTTGTATTAAGATATGCATTTCCCATATTTTTCAAAGATTTGGGTGGCATTAAGCTGATCTTATGGTGTCAATTGTAAAAAGCAAAAGAGTGCTAAATACTCTTACTTTAGCAGTGATATTTTGATTATCCTTTGATTTGCATATTTACTTACATATTTATTCTTTTGTGTATTCAGTAAATATTTATTCAGTGCCTATTTCTATTTTCTCATGGTAGTCAGACTTTCCCTTAAAACCCATACCATTAGGTTATACTTTAAATGTTTTAATTGACCTCTACAAGATAGTCTATGATTCTCAATTAGATTTGAGTTCTTCTGTAAGAATAAGTGCTGCATCTTTTAGTTCTTTTGAATTATTCCTACTACTGTCTATGTGGCATAGACTGTAGGTTGCCTCTTATTATCCTACATCTTCTTCTGCCTTATGAAAATAAATAGCTTAATTTTGGCAAAGGTAAAGGACAATATTTAGGGTAACACCTACATTGCAATGTAATGATGTGATTATATAACAGACAAAAACATAAAAAGGTGTAATGTGGCATTGTCAAGAAATGAGGAAAAGCAGCAAAAAATATTCCTTCTCTTGTAAATGGAAGCATAGTTTACATAATATTAACATCTTGTTGGAGCTCAGACAGGATGGCTCACCAGAGACATCAGCTGCCAGATCGTCTCAGAAAGAAGGAAAACTTTTCAATGAAAAAGAACAAACAAACACAGATCAGGTGTAATCCTGAGGGGAAAGTGCCAGAATCTACCAGAGATTTCACCGGGAGAAGTTGCAGATCAGAACAATAAGGAGCAAGATATCGGCAGAGATCAACCCCCAAGAGGTTTGGAGTCCAGTGAAATGTGTAGGTGGGGTGGATTTTTCTCCCTCCTGCACATCTCTGGCAGCCAGCAGGATCCTGAGCTGCTGGAGAGAGAGCCTTTCTACCCTCGTGAGCCCAAAAGTTGTTGCCACCAGTGAACTGGGAGATTCTTGAGTACAAAGCACCAAGCTGCCAGCCCCTTGGGGTGCTTCCTGTCCCACAGACCCAATTCTAGATGGAAGGTGCCAGATTGCTTTTCTGCCCACTGGCGTCTTTGACCTCCCAGGGGGTTTTAGCCCCACCATTATCATCTTGCTTATTCCCACACAAACATTTCCCAACTTTGGCCCAGACTGTAGGAGCCACAAGGACCGGTGGGTCCCCAGGGATCTGTGTGACCCCAGAGCCTGGACATTTCAGGTGGGTTGCCTTCCAGAGATAGCAACAAAGACAACCGGGGTGCTAGCTTTCCTCCATTTAAACTTTTTTTCTCCCCTTCTTCTCCCCTGCCCACAGCTGCTGACAGAGACAATTGAGCTGGGGCTCTCAGGAGCGGCTGAGAGCCCCCCTCTTTTGGTGCATCCACTATACCGAGGCTTTCGCTGAGAGTGGGGTTCAAACCTTTCCTCTTAAAGACCTGCAGTAGACTAAGAGGTGCGCAGACTCTGAGTTCCCTGCTCACCAGCCCTCCCTCGTGCTGCTTGCCAGGCTGTTCCATCAGTGCAGGGTACACACCAAAACAGAGGGACATCAAACCTGCTTGAACTCCCCACAGGTAACTCTAAACAAGCACTATTCTCCCTGGCACAGTCAGGGATTGATCTTCAGGGACACAGGGACAGGCCTATGAGCCAGATCCCAGACCCCCAGTACTCAATCGTGTTACTCGGGGATAAAAGGGAGATTAGTGAACTAATCTCAGGAGGTGAAGGAACCCTCCTGGGCAGAACTGAAAAGAGATTGCTATGTGGGTCTCAGTCGCAGCACACTGGTGGAGCACGCCTGCCCCCACAGGAAAGCCGTACTCTAAATCCAGAGTGGGGTCTTGGACAGGGAAGCTCCCAGCCAGCAGTACCATCATGGGGGAACTCAGCTAGTTTGAGTTCCTTCCTACCAGCAGATGCCAGAGGAAGACCACTGAGCAGAGGAGGTGGGGAAAGGTCAGAAAGCCACTCTGGACAGCCAGATTGTGAATTTCAGACGGTATCTCCCCAACAAGCAGACTTTCTGGCTGGGTGGGGCCACTTCAGCTCCTCCATGACAGCTTTAGCCAGAATCATGGGTGCAGATTTGACCCCTGAAGAGGCAGCTACCTTTCCAGCTTTTGTGGAACCTGAGCGCAGGTTCACCCAATCCAGCACCACCCAGACTCACTCCCCTCTACCGCCTCTGCTGTGACAGAGAATAAGGACTCACCTGAAAGTTCCAGGGCCCTCCCCACCACCTGAGGCATTCAAGTGCTTCTCTTCAGGGGCTAGAGCTGGTCACAGGTCCCCAAAACAACACCGCAGCCTGTTCCTTCTGACAAGTGCCACCTACTGCAGGGAGGTCAATTTGTAGACCTTTACAACTGACTCAATAATACAGGGTATGGTTGATTTTCTCAAGTGGAATCATGTACAAAAATGGGCTTACTCCAAAGAAATCTCAATAAATTTCAAGGGATTCAAAAACTAGTCTTGATCTCTGAGTATTAACATTTAATTTACAAATCCAAATGAAAATATACCCAAAGCAAACAAACAAATATTTGGCATTGAGCAGCACTTCCAAAGACCACATGAGTTAAAGAAAAATAAGAAGAAAAAAATGTGGAACCACTGTGAAGTGAAAGAAAATTTAAAATGATGAAAACACAACATATCAAAATGTATGGGCTCTAGCCAATATAATTCTTAGAGGGGAATTTATTTATTAAGTGTTTATAACAGTAAAGAAGAAAAAAGACAGTAACAATTTAAACTTTTTCCATATATGCCTAAAGAATGAATCAAACCAAGTTCAGTGGTGGATAGCAAATAATAAAGGCAAGAGAAAAAAAATCAATACAGTACGAAGCAAACATAGGAAAAAATAAATATTGACTATCTAAAATACTACTGAAATTGATATACCCCTAGAAATAATAATCATAAAAATAAAGAAAGAAAATGTAAATGAACTCTATCAGAAATGAAAGAAATCACTATATATTCTAAAAGCATTAAAGGAATGAAGAGATCATGAACATATTTATACCAGTAAATTAAATGATTTATATAAAGTTGACAAAGTTCCTGAAAATCAAATTACTAACACTGACAAAAGATGAAATAGGAAATATGAATAAATTTCTGTGTTAAAATACAAGAACTTGTTATCTAAACACTTCAATATTCAAAACCATTTCATGATTTTAAAAATTAAAACTCTCTCAGCAAACCAGTATGATAAAGGGCATCTACCAAAAAAAAAGATAAAGAAAGGAAGGAAGGAAGGAAGGTTGGAAGGAATAAAGAAAGAAAGGAAAGGAAAAGAAAGAAACATTGTTACTAATAGCATCATGATGTTTTCCATTTCAGATCAGGAACAAGGCAAGATATCCATTCTTACCATTTATTTCTACCATTGAAGTGGAGGTCTTAACCAGTGCAAAGGCATGAAAAAGAAGTAAAAGACTTAAAAATTGAGAAGGAAGCTGCCTTAATTCTCAGACAACATAACCTAAAAATTCCACAAAATCCATGCAACAAGCACTAGAACTAATAAGTTAATTTAGTAAGGCCACCAGATATAACAATGTTATGTTTTAAAAGTAGTAGGTAGTGTTCACTGCATCTGAGAGAAATACTTCACTGAAGCTCTCAAATACACAAAAATAACTTGTTTTAGTTTCCAAAAATTTTTCCCATTGAACTAGTTATCTTTCACAGTTTTTTTATATATATAGATGCACACACATATATAATATATTAATATATATAAAAATAATTCAGTTTTACTTCTACTAATAAGATTAATTTATTTCAATAGAATATAGAAACACTTACTTTAGGGTATAGAAAGATCATATGGCCCCATACAATATAAATCTATATACTTATTCATAAAGAGTGCACTATGGATTAGAGTTATTAAGCATGTAATTATAATTTTTCATTCCATAATTTCCATCATAATAATTATAAATACTATAAGTCATCAATCTTGCTTTAATTTTAACCATCGAGAAACTAGAGGTCACATCTTTGTATAATTTTTGAGATTTTTTAATCTCAGATTAAGGGGTGAAATAATTTTTCTATGAAATGTTTATAAAACAGGTGTTTTGATAAAATATTAATATTTTCTCAGTAGAATGTGTGCCTAAAGTGCAAATGGGACAAAATCTCCAATGAAAATGTTTGCAAGATACATGGCAACTTAATATATTCCCTTTATTGAGAGGGAGAGAGGAGAAATAGAGAGTTCAGTGAAGTTCAGGTAGAGAGACCATCTCCAGATTAAGGTTCTCATGCTTAGCAACTACCCACTAACATATATGTTACTCTTTGCTATCCTCCTATAAAAGTGCTCAGAAAACATCACACTATATCCCATAAATATATACAATTATTTGTCAATTTAAAATAAAATTTAAAGTAAAAATAAAACAGGACTGCTCAGAGAATATGCCAAGCCCTTTCTCTGAAATTAACCAGATGATAGCATCAGTGCTATTAGAAAACTAGCCTTCTACCATGAAGCACTTGTTCTATCCACTAACATCATATAATTTACCAGCTTTTCACTTCTCTAGCAACTTAGTGAAAGCTTCATGACTCGAAGGCAACAAAAATTTATTATCTTACAGTTCTGAAGGGCACAAGTCCCAAATGGGTATCATTAGATAAAATCAAGATGTTGGTAGTGCTGTATGGCTTCTGGAAGCTCAATGGACGAATCCATTTCCTTGATTTTCCAGTTTCTAGATGCTGCCTGTATTCCTTGGCTTGTGGTTTGCTTTCATCTTCAAAGCCAGCCATGGCTGGTCTAGTCTTTTTTCATTACATCACTCTGTTACTACATGGCTTCCTTCTTTAACTTCTAAGGACCTCATGATTATATTAAATCCACTCAGAGAATACAGATTAATCTCCTGATCTCTAGGCCAGCTAATTAGCAACCTTTAGTTTCTGCTAAAAAGTCACTTATTTAGAAAATTCTTTGTAATTCTGCCATTCACTACATTTATCACTTGCTATAATGATATATTTATTTTTCTAGTTATTAGGTGACAATTATTGGGCAAACCACTTATTAATATCACTGAGCTTTAGGTTCTCCTCTCTAAAATGGGAAAATAGTAACTTTACTGGTTTTCTCCCAGGATTACATGAGGTTTAACTTCTCATGTAATCCTGGGAGAAAACCAGTAGAGCTACAAGTAAAACTACCATTTGATCCAGCAATCCCATTACTGGGCATCTACCCAAAAGAACAAAAGACATTCTATAAAAAAGACATCTGCACTTGAATGTTTATAGCAGCACAATTCACAGTTGCAAAGATGTGGAAACAACCCAAGTGCCCATCAATACATGAGTGGATTAAGAAAATGTGGTATAGGTATACCATGGAGTTCTACTCAGACAAACACACACACATACACACACACACAGAAAAAATGATGGTGAACTAGCACCTCTTGTATTATCCTGGATAGAGCTGGAACCCAGTCTACTAAGTGAAGTATCATAAGAATGGAAAAACAAGCACCACATGTACTCACCATCAAATTGGTATTAACTGATAAACACTTAAGTGCATATATAGTAATAACATTCAACAGGTGTCAGGCAGATGGGAGGGAGGAGGAAGGGATGGATACATACACACGTAATGAGTATGGTGTGCTCCGTCTGGGAGATGGACACACTTGAAGCTCTAATTTGGGTGGGGCAAAGGCAATATTCATAACCTAAACACTCATACCTCCATAATATGCTAAAATTTAAAAAAAATTTAAATTAAATAAATAAAATAACCCACAGAAATAGAGGAATTTTTGCAACCGAGTTACATATACTAAATCAAAACGAACCACCCTTGAGAACTTCATATAGAGCCAAACCGTGGACAGAGAACTTTCAATGTCTAAACATTTTTTTCTTTTCTATTTGTGGGTTTATCCAGGGCTTTTCTTGGATTAAATTAGCAAAATGTTATTCCTATCCAGGCTTTTAACCTATGGTTCTCCTGTCAGTCTGTAACACAGCAGGTGGCCAAAATCTCAGGTACCTTCTTAAAGGAAAACTGTACCTCAGGGATGTTACAACCAACTCAATATTGCCAGTACTTAATAAACAATATCCAGAATCCTATTCCAAGTGTCATGACTCCATGCCTTGATATACATCACAGGCCTTGAGAGAAAATTGTGTAATTAAAACAATTCCATTGAAACTGCCCTCTACTTATGTATCAAATGGTAGCAAATACAGGGAAATAATATTTTCTATTACTGATTTTACATAGTAGAATTTCAAGTAAAAGTAAGACATTCTTTGCTTAATATCATTTCAACTCTCAGCCAGATATTTCTCTGAATTTGATTATAGTCCATTGGTAGAGAAAACTGTAAGATAATTTCAGAAATGGTGAGTATCAATTGTGAGAGGTAATGGCAGTTCAGGAAAATGTTATCTATGTGAATTGCGATTATGTAATTCTTAGCTATATTCTGTAAGATGTCATTCATCTTACTTTGTGCTGTCCACAAATTCATTGCGTAGAGGAATAAAAATAAAGAAATGCAATGCCTTTGGTTAAGATCTCTGAAACTTTTTTGTGTGTGAATCAAACTAAAACTATCTTTCCCATTTAATGCTTAGTAAAAGCCATAGGTGATGTAAACTTCAATTGCTACATAAATACTGTGCATTCTACTTTCAAGAAATCAATTATTTCACCCATTGAGTAGAAAATATATTCAAAAAAACCATCTCAGCTAGCTAACTTTTGTCACCCTTAAATGTATGCATGGTTTGAAGTTGAGAAAGAAGACTTATGGCTATAATACCAATCTAATTTCATATGTATGTAATTCAATTAACTTTACACAAGGTCTTTGTTCTATAGATATGCAAAGGAGCATGGTCACTCTTTACCAAAGGTTAATCTTAACCTTAAAAGCAGTACCTGGACAGTCACCTATCTAATCTTATTAAAGGATTTCTGAAAATTACCTAAAGTCTCTCTTCAAAGTTTTTCTCAAAATAGCCAAATTCCAATATAACTCGTTTATTCTTTGTGTGAAACAAGGATTGCACTAAAACTTTGATACCTAAAATTAATTATCATCTAGTGATAACTTAACTTATCCAACAATTCTCATCAAGAAACAGTAGAGAAGTTAATCCTAAGGGAGTGAAAAAATGCTCATAAAATATTCACAAATAAGTACTGAGCAAACACTCCATTCTAGGCACTGTATGAGGTGCTGGATTGAAACGCAATATATTGATGAACACATTAGTCCCAGCCAACAGGCCCTGCTACAGAGAAAATCTGGAAAAGGTACCTAATTAGAAGTCTCAGAGCATGACAGGGAATGAACTATGGAATTAGTCATCTGATTTTCACTTAGTAAATTTTGTCATCGGGCTTAGAACAGTCTACAGATAGAAGTGTCCAAAATTCAAATAATAAAACTTCAAGATTGTCTAGGGCCCCAGAAATTCATCCATTATTCCAAGAAGAAATGGATCTGCTCGATTCCTTTTTACAAAAGTATAATTTTGATAAAGTTTGGCCAGATTCATAATTTGTCCCATTATCACAGACTATTTGGAAGCTTCCCCTTGGTTTGTGTCTAAATCACAAGAAAATATCCGTTTTTCAGTAAATTTCCTGTTCATATCACTGATTCAACTGAAAATAGGCAAATTCATCTCCCTTTTATAGGTCACATCAGTAGTATGTCCAACAAGTTTGGTATTAAGTAATAAATTTCATAGATTCAGTATTTTTAAGTTGTATTGTCATGTAAGTGTGTACTTATTTTGATTTTTTCTCAAGATATCTCTAAAACAACATATGTGTTGTTTAAATATAGTGTTTAAATAATAAAAGCATACATCAATACTTGAAAATGTATTATACTTGTTTCTGTAAGGTATCTAATTTTATCCCCCAACATTTAAAAATGTTATAAAAAATCTTTTAATTTTTACTATGGAAAGTTCCAAAAACTGAATTAAAATGTTACATCATTCTGTTTCAATAATTATCAGTTTACATATAATATAATACTGTTTCATTGCTATCTCCAACCAAATGCTCTCTCTACTTCCTGGATTACTTTGAAGCAAATGTAAATCTTACAATTTTATTCATAGTTATTTTAGTATGTATCTTTAAAGACAATAGTGCTTTTGTAATCTTAAACACAATATCATTATCACAATTAAAATAAAATTAATAATAATTCCTTGATTTCATCAAGACAAGTTCATGTTCAAATTTCTCTGAATGTTTTATTTATTTTAGTTTGCTTGTATCAGGATTCAAATATGTTTCATAAATTTCAATTGATTGTTTTTTCTCTTACATCAAATTTATATGTCCGTCTCCCTTTATTTCTACTTATTATTTATTTGTTGATGAGTCAGATAATTTGCCCCATTAAGTCTTCCGTAGTCCAGATTTTTCTAAAAACACCACCGTAATGTTTTTCAGCCATTGTATTTCCTATATATCTGCACATGTAGTTGTATTCAAAGACATGGTGAAAGTTTTTACAGGAATACATCTTAGGTGATAATGTGTAATTTCCTGAGGATACACATTGTGAAATAATAAGAAATGTATATTTATACGTTTATCTGCTCTCAGTCCCTGGCACAGAGTTCCTAAATCCTTTGTAGTTCCCTGGGTGATAGGAATATCTTTTGTCCTAATGAGCCACACTTGGATGAGGGCAGTTCATCAGGAATACCACTATTTTATGAGAACTGGACAATAGTTACATTCCAATTCTATTGTTTCTTCTTTTATATTAGCTGGAATAATTTTATTGAGATACTTTACTCATCAGATATAGAATTATACTAAGATACAGCTTTTAGAAGAAAAGAAAGATAAATGTTTAGGTTTTTATCTTTATCTTCCATTTTTAAAATAGTGAATTGGTTTCCTAGCATTGTCCAAGCTTATGAACTCATGCGTTTAATCATATTTGATGGGTTCCAAACCCTTTTGATGGTTGCATTATAGAGAATGAATTGGTTTGGTAGAAGGAGGGTGTGGCTCTTAAGAGAAACTGCCAGACTCTCAGTTGACAAAACTGGGAGTACAATGGGTTGCTATGGAATGAATTTTATCCCTCCCAAAATTTGTATGTTGAAGCTTTACCCTTCAATGTGACTGTATTTAAAGATAGAGCTTTTAGGAGATAATTATTATTAAATGAGAGCATAAAGGTGGGGTCCTAATCCAATATGATTGGTGGCCTTATAAGTAAAGGAAGAGATCTCTTTCCATCCCCCTCCACATGCATGCAGTGAGGAAAGATCATGTAAAAACACATCAAGAAGGCAGCTTTGTAAGCCAGGAAGAGAGCTCTTACCAGAAACCGAATTTGCTGGTACCTTGATCTTGGATTTCAACCTCCAAAACAGTGAGAAAATAAATTACTGTTGTTAAGCTACCCAATATCTATGGTGTTTTGCTATGGCAGCCAGAGCCAGCTAATACAATCAAATAGACTAGATTAAACAGTAGCAACTTTCCAGTCATACTATGGGACACAATGTATTAGTCAAGAAGAAAAGGCGTTTCAACATGTACAGTCCTTGCAAACGCCTTCTTCCCACTCAGATAGAGTTTAGAATAATTTCTGTGGTGTTTCACAATTTCTCACCATACTCCCCCACCACCATTACCATCAGTCAGTTCTCATATTGTCTCTTTGTTTCCAGATTATTGGGGTTAATCAATTTATTCAAAAACATTTATTGGATATCTCTTATTTTCTAGAGACTGGGACATTTTTGAATGAGACAAATGTAGCCCATCCCTTACGGAGAAAGAAAAATTTGATTGCTCCTTTTGGCTAATTAAATGTATGTAATTTTAGTGTTTCTAGTTTTTCACCTATTTTTTTTGCTTAAATTGAAGAGTAGGTATAAAAAAGGAGTAGAATATTACAACATTTTTTTCTTCTTATAACATTAATGGGGTGACCTCTGGACTACAGCTGCTGCATTCTAAATTCCTTTTCTCTCAATAGGGAAAGTACATGAAATCTTTTATTTCCTCCTTAAAACTGGGGTATGGGTATGAGAGTATGCCTAAGAAAGAAAATATTAAGCTAAATATGATTTTATTATTATAAAGTTGGTATTTGAGTGACAATAGTCATAAAAAACAAGGAAATTCACTAGTAACATACCAGTAAATAACTGTATGATATGTTCAGTGGATTAAAAAAACCTTCAATTATAAGTCAGCACATATTTAGATTAGAGATCAACGTGCATTTGTGAATTAGTCACCCCTTGTTCTTTTTCTAAAAAAGACTAAAACTAATTATTAGCTGTGGAAAAAAAATGGGACTTCCATGAGATTTGATCCTTGGAGGATAGTGATAGACTGTTAGGCTTTTAAAAATGTAAGCATTTGCTTTTGTTCTCTAATGGATATGTAGGAGTGTTATATTTTCAGCTCTTGCTAAGAGAATAAAAAAATCACCAGTTTAAGTTATATCATTTTCTGTTTCCAGTGTGTTTCCATCTGAGTGAAAGTAAAATGCTTAGGTGATAAAAAAAAAAAAAAAAAAAAAAAAAAAAACATCTCTTTTCTAATCATGATGAGAAAGGGAGATGAAAGTACTGGCTGGTGCTATCTCTGAATAGTTGTCATCATGCTGTGATGTGACTACCTAAGGGGAAAAACATAATAAAGAGAAGGGGATAAGCTGTAGAGTTACAAGTGGATGGAAGATAGAGATGTCACTCAGAACTTTTTCAACATGTTACAAGCATCAGAACAGCAAAATAATTACGCAGTAAGGAGTGCCAGGATGCCATATGATATGATATTTGCCCTTTTCTCTTTTACTTTAAAAATGGTTTCAATTTGGATAATAAATTATATCTACACTCAAACTATGTATAATCATGTAAGAAGGAATTAGATATAATTAATTACAAATAAATAGCTCTGTTTTTATAAAATTTTATTTCTAAAGAATAAATTACTTTAAGAAAGTGTTCAACTTGCTATTTGACGATGACACTGCCATCGTCAGAGAACCGATTGTGAATCCTTCTAAACACAGAAGCCCAAATTGTTTTCTCTTCTTCTCACTATGAAATTCTTTTTACATTGAGTTCTATCCCTATCTCAGGTCAAATATTCACATTTACTTAGCTATATATCTTGACATGATGCTTGGCAAAGAGGCTCAATTCAATTCTGTTCTTCAATATATACGAAATAGATCAGATATAATCAACCCAGTAGGTCAGTAATATTTTATAATGCATATAAAGACTTCTCTTATTAGACAAGGAAAAAGACCCTTTGGGAAATATCCTAGGTTTGGAAACCAATGATTCTTAGTTACAATCATGGCTGTGTTATCACTACCTATAGAACTGTGTTTAACTTCATTAACCTTTATAAGCCTATTTCCTCCTGGGTTAAAAAAAGAAAGAGAGAGAGAAAGGAAGGAATAAAGGAAGGGAGAGAAGGAGGGAGCAAGGGAGGGATGAAGAATGCCAATTTCTAACTCACACAGAGTTGTCTGTTGAGGATGAAAAAAAAACAATTATTTTGCATGGAGCAGTTTACTAAATTTGCAGCATTTGGAGATGAATCCACTTCTGTCAGTTTTTATATTATGGACATGTATATTTATTAATAAGTATATGGAGAATTTTAATGCCATCTCCAATTATGTAATGACACTGAATATGGGTTGGGCAGAGGATAACTAGTCATTTGAAATAAAGAAGAAATCCTTATTGCTGATTCCTCCTAATAATATTCCTGAATTTCAGAATAAAGGAGTTCAGTGCCCTGACTTCTATAACCCAATTAGCCTCAGGTGAGTTGACACCAGCTAGAATCCTCACTAACCCTGTAAGTGCCCTTTGATTGAAGAAGAGTGCTAATAAGTTATCACTGACATCAACATGAATTAATTAGTTGCTTTTATAGATGTAGTCTCAGATCTCTTCTTACAGGCAAGCAGGGCCTTCCACACAGTGCAGCATATTAGGCAATCTCCCCTGGTCCTGTTGTCAGGTGGAGACACAAGAAGAATATGGAGGAGAAAAAAGAAATTTGTCTCCAAAGCTAAAGAATCCTGAGGTTTCTTTCTGATTTTTTATCAGAAAGAATGCTGTACTAAACATCTAAATAATAAAAATATGGCAACATCACCCTTAACAAATCACTCATTTATCATTGAACAGATAGCTATTGAATTATTAATCTGTTGTAAATACCATTGTAGGTATTGAGGATACAAGTTTGAATAGGATCAACAAGAATCCTGCTCCATGGACTTTCCATTCTAGTGGAAAAGAGGAACAAAGGGGATGGTCTTGTGAGAAATCAACATTTAAGCTGAACTCTGAAAGATATAGAGGAACCGGCCATGATGATACCTGGAAGGAAGACCTTTGCACACAGAGAGAACATCAGTTATATATCATTAAAATGACATTTAATGAAAAGTAAGTGATGACATGAAAATATCTTTTCGATGTAATATAGTGAAGGATGATGCAGGATACAAAATTGTGTGTGTGTGCATGTGTGGCTGATCTATGTGACAAATATTCTTCTGTGTATGGAAAAAACTTGGGGGAGAACATTCAACAATGAGAATTATTGTGCTCAGGTATAGAATTATTTGACTTTACCTCTATTTTTACTTTGCATAATTATATGTCAAATTTGTCTTCAAGACTTTGCTCTAGAAAGTGGTTGACTACTCTCCCTAGCCTCCAGTAACCATTATTCTATTCTCTACTTCATGAGATCAGCTTTTTTAGCATATGAGTAGAATATATGGTATTTATCTTTATGTGTCTGGCTTATTTTCAGCCATAATGTCCTCCAAGCTCATTGATGTTGCCACAAATGACAGGATTTCATTTTTTATGGCTGAATGATATTCAATTGTGTATATAAACCACATTTTCTTTATCTATTATCTTTATCTTCTGTTCTATTTCTTTATCTTCTGTTGATGGACACTTTGATTGATTCCACATATTGGCTAGAGTGAATAGAGCTATAATAATCATGGGGATGCAGATATTTCTTAAATATACTGACTTCCTTTCCTTTGGATACATACCCAGGAGTGGGATTGCTGAATTGCATTGTGTTTCTATTTTTAGTTTTTTGAGGCAACTCCATATTGGTTTCTATAATGGCTATACTAGTTTCCATTTGCAACAATAATATAAGAATTTCCTTTTCTTTGGATCCTCTCTAGCATTTGTTAATTTTTGTCTTTTTGATAATACACATTTTAACTAGGGTAAGATAATTTCTTATTGTAGGCTTGATTTGCATTTACCTGGTCATTAGTTATATTAATATTTTTTTTCATATACTTGGCCATTTGCATGTCTTCTTTTGAGAAATGTCTATCAAATCCTTTGCTCATTTTTAATTGGATTATTTAGATTTTTATTTGTTTGAGTTCCTTGCATATTCTAGATATTATTTTCTTTTTGAAAATATTTTCTCCCACTGTACATGTTGTCTCTTCACTCTGTTGATTGTTTCCTTTGCTGTACAGATTGTTTTTAGTTTGATATAGTCTCATTTATTTCTTTTTGTTGTCTATATTGTCTATGTTTTTGAAGTCTTATCCATAAAATCTTTGCTTCAACCAATGCCTGAAGCATTTCCTCTGTTTTCGTCTGATAATTTTATGGTTTGGAGTCTTACATTTAAGTTTTCAATGCATTTTGAATTGATTTTTTTATCAGGTGAGAGACAGAGGTCTATTTTCATTCTTCTGCATATGGTTATCTAGGTTTTCCAGCACCATTTATTACAGATTGTCTTTTTTCCAATGACTGTATTTGACACCTTTCTCAAAATCAGTTGGCTACACATATATGAATGTATTTCTCTACTCTGTTCCATTGGTCTGTCTATGTGTCTGTTTTTATGCCAATATCATGCTGCTTTGGTTATTATAGCTTGGTAATATATTGTGCAATCTGGTTGCATAATCTCCTCCAGCTTTATTGTTTTTGTTCAGTATTGCCTTGATTGTTTGGGATATTCTGTGGTTCCATATAAATTTAAGGATCGTTTTTTCTATTTCTGTGAAGAATATAAGAAATTTAGAAGAGAGAATTTTGAATGTTGCCAACGCAAAGAAATGGTAAATGTTGGAGGTGATTAATATGCTAATTATCCTGATTTGATCATTATACATTATGTACATGTAAAAAAATATCATTCGGTAGCCCCTAAATATGTACAATTATATGTCAACTAAAAAGAAAAGAAAAAAAGTTGTCCTCACACTATTGAGTATCTGTAATGTAAACAACTCTCCTAAAGACCACATACCCTTCACACAGTCATACTCAGATTCTGTAGCATACACGTAAAAAAAAGGAAAATTGAAACTCATCACTGTTGGTTATAAAATCTAACCATATTTTAAATTGCTTCTTCAAAGTGATGAGAACACTCTATTCTATAATAGAACAGAAATAGTAACAAGGAGGGAGGTTGTCATCAAACTAAAAGAAATATTATCTATAAGCTTAAATTTCACCCCTCTAGTTTTCTTGAGCACTCTTACTAGCTACTAATCACATATAGCTCTTTATAATCTCTTCTCTAATACTAAGTCAAAATATGTACTACAAAATCTTAAAAAGATAATAAACAATAACCAATTCTTTTTTTCTGACCAAAAGCTTTTATTCAAAAAATATAATAAAGCTTATGTAAATTTGTGATAAAATGCTTAACAACGCACTATAAAATGGATAGAAGGCTTGAGCACACAGTTTACAAATTAATATATGCAAATGGCATGTAAGCACATGAAAAGATGTTCAACACAGTCAATATGTAAATCTAAATTGAATCCACAATGACATACCAGTTCACACCCACCAAAATGACTCAACCGAAAACCAAAATGTTGGTGAGGATAAGCATCCTCTTATCTACCCATTTTTGGTGGAAGTATATTCTTTAGACACTTTGGAGATCTGCTTAGCAATTTTTTTATAAATTAAACACATATCAACTATATTATTTAACACAGCAATTTCATTCCTAGGTATTTACATGAAAGAAATGATCAGATAGTCTTACACAAGAATGTATGAGCCTTCTCTGTGATTTGTGATATACAAATACAGAAACAATCCAAATGGCTAACACTAGGAATACAGATACACAAGTCTTGGCATATATTAATCCAGTGAAATACTGTTAGAGTAGGAGACTAAGAGACAGGGCTGAGACCAGATGCAGGGGCTTAAAGATAAGGTGCAGGTGTTAAAATAAACAACTCTTAAGCAGAAGCTAACTAGAGGATTTGATAATCCCAGGGGCAAGAAAGACTTTGACCCATTTATCAGCTATCTCTGCCACCTTACATGAACTTTGGCTGATTATAATATCATTTACATTATGGTTTTAAAATTTCTCTGCCCTTGAAATCACCATAACAGTTCTGAGATGAACATATAAAGTACGAAAATGGGAGGGAACCTAATTCTAGGAATTACTACCTGAATTCTTATTAAAATCAATTCCCTTGGCCTTGACTATTCCTCCTTTCAATTAGTGAGACTACAAAAGGTCTAAAACTACTTCCTCTGAGTGCAATTGCTTTTTTGAGCCTGCCCACTCTCTTTCCTGAGAGTAGATTTTCAATTTCAATAAAAGCTGTTACTTACTTGGCCTACACATTGCATCCCGAAATTCTTTTCCCTATGAACACAAATAGCTTGAAAAAAACTCCACTAGGAGGCTGGTAAAAGTATTATTAAGCAGCAAAAAACAAGTAATAATATTAATACATGCATGCATACATAATAGGTGAATCTCAAACAATTATTTATAATACAACATCATGGATTAATCTCAAAAGTTTTATGGTAAGAAAAAAAAACAGAGAAAAATGAATAGTGTGCATAATGCATGAATCCATACCCAAAATTAGTCCATGATGATTGAAATCAGATAACAGTATGGGGAGAAATTGACTAGAAAGAGGCACTGGAAAACTTTCTGTGAAAAGAGAATAGAAATACTCTACAATTTGTTTAGGTGATGGTTTTATGAATCTGTTAAAACTAACCTAAATAACCAATTAAAATCTCTACATTTCTTTCATCGATAATTAAATGTAAAACTTGAATTTCTAAATACATAAATACTGTAAAAATATGAAAATATATACAGCCAATAGGAAATTTTCACTCTGGTCCTACTTATGTCTCAGATAGGATTTCAACAAAAATAACAAAATATCTGCTTTGAAAAATCAGTTTTCTTATCTGATATGGAACAAAAATACTTGCCACCAGGTACTGAAATGATTATTTGAATACAAACTATGATAAAGATTATTTCCCCACTGTCTTGCCATCGAAACAGATATTCGTGACATATTTCTCATCATATTTATCTGTTATTTGAATAAAACTTGTTTAAAAAGTACATGTGTTTTATACATTCCTAAATTTATAAGGTTAGTTAACATTCATAATGTCAATAAGTTTTTTTTTTTCAACTGATAACTAAGAGAGTGTGGAAACAGGAACTCCCTTGGTTATTAATTGCAATACAATATGGTTTTCCCAACAGGATATCTCTTCTAAGTAGTAGTCTACCATCTGTAACCCTCAGGTAATAAATTTTGAAGACGGATGTATCAGCAGCTTGAAAACAGAACTTTTTAAACTTAAAGATGTTATTATTCTTTCCATTATTCCAATATTTGTGTAGTAAGGCTATGTTGTTTTCATATATATAACTTAATCCCCAGGTAATTATATCTTAGTCTCAATGCTTGAAATCATAATGACCCCAAAATCTGAGTTTTTGATAAAATTGCAAGCTATCTTGATAATAAGCAGCTATATAGTTTTAAACCTTATCTGCCTTTTATAATTAGCTGGGGTTAAATAAAGAAAAAAAACCTTGTTGGGATCCATTCGAAAACAATGTAATTGTAATTTCAGGCAGTCATGCAAAGGCATCAGTAATTTTTAAAACCTTATCAGTGGATTTTAATATGCCTCCAGGATGTGGAATCACTGATAAATACTAAATGTCGATGCCTATACATATCATGGGAGGAAACAAGTGAGAAACAGACAGGCAGATATAAAAACCACATTGTCACTAAACCAATTCTTTAAAATAATCAGTTTTGAATATGAATCATGATTGTCACCATGACCATGGCATCAGGAAAATCTACTTGTTTTCAGATTTCATCCACTTGAGATTATTTTATTTATATATATCAAAAAATATAGAAATATAAAATATTACCTTTAACTATACAGAATAAAATTTAGATTCAACTAAAACATTCTAAATTTTTCTCTTCAGTACACATTGCATTATAAATGCATTGTTTGCATAGTAAAGGTTACACATGACCCAAACTACTAGTGACTTTGCTAGTGTTGCTGAACATAAGGTTAGGGTTCCTGTGAATACAGTCCCTGATATTTATTTATTTTTGAGACAGAGTCTCGCTTTGTTGCCCAGGCTAGAGTGAGTGCCATGGCATCAGCCTAGCTCACAGAAACCTCAAACCCCTGGGCTCAAGCAATCCTCCTGCCTCAGCCTGCCGAATAGCCGGGACTACAGGCATGCGCCACCATGCCTGGCTAATTTGTTCTATATATATTAGTTGGCCAATTAATTTCTTTCTATTTATAGTAGAGACGGGGTCTCGCTCTTGCTCAGGCTGGTTACGAACTCCTGACCTTGAGCAATCCGCCCGCCTCAGCCTCCCAGAGTGTTAGGATTACAGGCGTGAGCCACTGCGCCCGGCAGTCCCTGATATTTAATATTCTACAAACCAAGCTAACAACGAAAATCCACAAATTTCAAAATTTGTCAATTTCATCTATTTATGACATTAAACTCATTTAGCAATAATTGTCTTACAATTAAATTCTCATTTAATTGGCCATGGTTATTAATTGACTATTGTCCAAAGTAATAAACATGTTAAAACTATTTTATTATTTGTGGCATATGGGATGACACACAGTATGGTGTTTGGAGCAAGGGAGGCCTTCATATGAAGAAAAAGATCATGAGAGCCTGTCTGTACAAAGCACAAAGACATGCATTGAATTTAAACTATAGGAAATGCATTGCATTACCTACATTGGTATAAAACATGTAGATATTTTAAATCATCACACACAGAATTATTTTAGAAAACATCCAAGTGGCTCTTAGATTTTAAATTTTATTAAAGGCTTTTAGTAACATACCAAGAAGCTTTAACCTAATTTTATCTACTGTTTAAATTCATTCTCTTTCTAATTTTATCTTCTAAATATCTCTACAAATCAAGAGGTATTTATTAAATTCTATATTCAGTATATATATACAGAAATGCTAAGTGTATTAAACATGCTTTTTGAGACTCCACCATGCAAACTCAATTTGCCTTGGAGGTGGAGAAAAAAACTGATTATTGTTGCTTAGCACTATATTAATTTTCTATTGCTATTGTAAAAAATTAATATAATAAAAATTAATGGCTTAAAACAACAACAATTTATTCTCTTACAAATCTGAAAGTCACTCTAAAATCAACAGGGCTGTGCTCCTTCTAAAGGCTCTAGCAGAGAATCCATTTCCATACCTTTTTTAACTTCTAGAAGCTGTACTCATTCCTTAGCTCATTCCCCCATACTACATCTTCAAAGCCAACAGTTTAGCATCTTTCAATATCATTCTTTCTCTGATCTCTGTTTCTTTCCTTGTGTCTCTAAATTCTTTCATTCCTGATTCATCTTGCATCCTTGAATTTTCTGACTCTGATCCTCCTATCTCTCTTCTGATTGCATTGAGCCCTCTAGATCATCCTTCCCATCACAAGATGCTTAACTTAATCACAACTGTAAAGTCTTTTTTGCCATGTAAGGTAACATATTTACAGATTCTGGGGATTAGGACATGGATATATTTGAGTGGCCATCATGCAGCCTACCATAAGCACAGAAAGATATGGTACTTTTAACTAAGAAAGCAATACCTATGTAAGGAGCTATTAATAGTTTGATTTGTTTTAATGATTAAGGCATTCAAATAAGTAAAGGTAAGTTCTTGCCTAGGTTATGCAAGCCACCTATTTGATTCTCATAATTATTGGAAATTATTTGTGCTTATAAATTGCTTTAGACACTATGGCTTTTTCCCATACAGAACAATCAATACTATAATATAGTAATCAATAAATGGTGAAGAAATATTTAAATATAGACAAACATTTTAACTTAAAACTTCTAGAAGAGGCAGATACAATAACAACATCAATCAAAATAAATCTCTTTGGACAATAGCTATTGTTACCATGCACATTTCAATTTTTTGTATTTTATTTCTAATAATAACTGCCATCTATTTTTCATTCTATTATAACAGTGCTCATAAGTCAGCAACACTTCCCCTAAACTTTAGATCATTGCTTTTCTGAAATCTTCTAGCACCAAAATGTATATTTTAATAATAAAATTGTTTTAAATGCTTTTAAGTACAAATCTGTTAACTGGGCTATTATCTTTGACCCTGAAGAAAATTATGTTAGATAAAATATAATTTCAGTAAGGTTTATTATTAAAGATTTATAAAACATTTTTTTTTTTTTTTTTTTTTTGAGACAGAGTCTCACTTTGTTGTCCAGGCTAGAGTGAGTGCCGTGGCGTCAGCCTAGCTCACAGCAACCTCAAACTCCTGGGCTCGAGCGATCCTACTGCCTCGGCCTCCCGAGTAGCTGGGACTACAGGCATGCGCCACCATGCCCGGCTAATTTTTTTATATACATATCAGTTGGCCAATTAATTTCTTTCTATTTATAGTAGAGACGGGGTCTCGCTCTTGCTCAGGCTGGTTTTGAACTCCTGACCTTGAGCAATCCGCCCGCCTCGGCCTCCCAGAGAGCTAGGATTACAGGCGTGAGCCACCGCGCCCGGCCTATAAAACATTTTAATAATCAAACCAAAGTCCCCATTATATGCAAATATGTTTCTGACTAACCTGTACTTAACTTCTTGCAAAACTGACCACACAATTGAGATGGGATATGGTGATTGGGGAGCTGGATGGAGAAAATGTCAAATTCTCTTTGTAATTCACCATCTTTCCCCCCTCCAGGGACATCTGTAAATCCCATGTCTTCTAAAATCTGACAACCATTTTTAAGACAAAAGCCATTTTGCATTATACATAGTAGTTGTCATAACAGTCTCAGCACCAATTCTTTAATCAGATTGTTTTCATTGATAACTAAACTTTTCCCAGAGTACTTTCTTAGAATACCCAATGCCACTACCGGATAGTGAATGTTCCTTTTTCTACACATTGGGTTGTCACTCCAAGAAAAGCATAACTATTTTAGAGCACTATAATTATTTTATTCCTTTTACTCATAACCTGGAATAAATAACATTCAATCATTAAAAATTACTTTTAAAAGAACCACATTTTAAATTTATTTTAAGGAAGATGAATATTCATTGGGAACTTCTGGGAAGAAATTGTTATGTGCAAACATTCTAGGAATCCCTTCTCTATTCCCATTAAAATATACATTGATAATAATAATAGTCTCCATTTCTTAAAACTTACTATACAAGAGGCACTGTGATAGACACGGCATATTTTAACTTACCTAACTCTCACAACAGCCTTTTAAAAGGATGAAACTGAAACTCTGGGAGATGAATTTTTAAAATTTACTTAGCTACAAAATGGCAGGGCTGGGATTTTGACCCAAATCTATCTAATACAAAGTCTAATTGCTTAAAACATGCATGGAAGAAAAAACTAATCTTCTTGAAAGCTATTAATAGTACCAAGTATAAATCATATCCAAGCTCTAGTTTCCATTTGTAATAATTAAAATTTAAATGAAAACACATTTTCAAAATGATAAAATAAATCCATATTTTTAAAGTTAAAATAGTGAGTGACATATTAAAATACATACTGTATTTTAAAAAGTTACATCTGGAGGAACATAAACGATAAGGTGTACATCCATCAGGGAAGTATACATTTCTATTACATGGAAACAGTTATCTAAGGTAATGAAATTATCTCTTATTCAAGAATTATTTTTAAAACTATTCAAAAAAGAATAATTTCAGAGAAACAGTGAATTTATGATGAACTTTCTACCCTAAACACTTCCTTAACTTGGAGGAGAAAGAAAAACCTTATAGCTGAACACTAAGAAGTTAACAGTCCCTAGGAAATTGCTCCAAGTTTCATCAGACCTCAAACTCAAATTAACAACAATGCTGTTGCTGAATAACATCCAAAAATAACCTGTTGCATCCTGGGATGAATAATTTCCACTTACAAACTGCTTCAAGTAGTAAAATCCCTCGAAGTTCAGTATTTTATAGTCATAGGTAGTGACTATATATTTTTCACTAAATCAAGAAATTTTAGAAGCAAAGAGGGGAGGCACTGCTGATAATTATGTCAGGACCAAAGTAAAGTAGGATTGTCATTGGCAAACCAGTGTGTATGATCACCCTAAAAACCTCATACCTACAGAAGATACCATAACTAAAAGATAACATATCCTCAATGATATATGAGAAGGATAGGAAAGAAAATGAAATCAAGATAAAAGAATTTTTAAATGAATATAAAAGATTAAGAAACCTAAAATATCTTCTGCTTCTGATATGGCACACTAAGCTCTCACTGGACCAATCACCAAGCAAATAACAGCTATTAACACCTGTGAATTATGGGGGAAAAGTCCTACCTGAAAGTTCTGAGAATGACAAAAGATGAACAGGTTCTGGGGAAGAGTCAAAACTTGATAGAGGGAAATACCACCAAAATGTCTTTCCTATTTTTGCAGGGTATTTTTGCACGAGGGCTGAAATGTCACAATTTTATGGGTATGTCAGAATTTGGGGCAACCTCTTAATGGCTTAAAAGTGAAGGAAAAACCCCAGAAACAAGCAAGACAGAGATAGAAAGCCCCTAATATTGTGTATAAACACTGTACAAATCTTTTGATGAAGAAACTTTGAAGCATGTGACAGAATCCAGGTAAATTCACCTGATCTCTGATATTTGAGTGGCTTCTGAAAACATAATTTACAGTTAAAGTCCAACCAGATTTCTCGTCATCTGGCCTCTCAATCAAGTCCTGGGGGTACTGAGTCTGGCTCGTGGGACTATCCCCAGGATCCCAAAGATCGATCCCTGACTGTGACAGTGGGAGCCTAGGGCCCTGTCGACAAGAAGCTTCCAGCTCACTGGTGGCAGCAGCCTCTGGGCTCCTGTGGGCAGAAAGTCTCTCCAACAGCTCAGAATCCCACCAACTGTCAGAGATGTGAGGGAGGCAGAAACAAACTGCTCCGTCTACCCTTCTCACTGGACGCCAAGCCTCTTGGAGGTTGATCTTTGCTGATGCCTTCCTCCTTCTTGTTCTGCTCCACAACTTCTTCCCATGGAGTCTCCTGAAGGTTCTGGCACCCTTCCTTCAGACTCACATCCTATCTATCTTTATCTGTTTGATCGCTTTTTTTCCTCTTTCATCTAAAACTTCTCCTTCTCACTAACATGTTCTGGCAGCTGGTGTCTCTGGACAGCCATCTTGCCACTCTTTATATATTGCCTTATTATAAACTCAAAATTAACCTAAGAGCAGAATTATCATAGGAGTTGTCCTTTGAAAGGTCCTTTCAAGTCCTATGATTTCTTTTTGTGATTAACAATTTTTTACCAGTTTTCTAAATATCTTATATCATTTGAGAACATGACAGTCACAATGCAAACCTATGAACTAGTCATTAAGTCCTAAAAGAAAGTACATATTGACATTTTGATTCATAGTTTATTGATGGATTTTTTAGATCATACAGATTTTAAAAATGTTTTTAAAATGACCAATTTATATTGTTATATATTACCCAAATATATTTATCTGCTCATATATATTGACTTTAGATACTAAATATTCTGCCATTTATTTTTTTACTGAAGTATAAAATTGTATGTGTAATTTTAATCTTCCTTAAATTGAGGGGGAAATATTGATATTTATGCTAAAATTGTACTCATTTTTTCCATCAAACTCAAATGAATATGCAAATACAAAAGAACAACAAAAAAGAATGATCCTATTTATATTGCAAAAAAACACATGAAGTTCTACAAGAAAGAACTAAACCATGGTTAAATACTAATACATACAAAGCACTTTGCAGTGTCTGGCATAAAGCACTCAAAAATATGTCGCTAACATATAATTTAAAATAATCCGAGGGAATGTGGGACTATTTTGAGTGTCTGATACCTCTTTAATACTACAGTGCAATTCCCAAGAGGAAGTCTATTAAATTAAATATTACCTGTTTATATGCTGTTGTCATTATTGAGCCAACAATGTATCAGAATTGAACTGATCACATTCACTCTAGTGTTCTCTGATCATGAAGTTCTAGACTTTCATAGTAACAAGGTAACTCATCAGTTGCTTTTGAGTAATTAGAGCACCACGGTAGAACTTGAAACTAAAACCATTTAAAATATTTTAAGGATACCAGCTACGTGAAGATATCATCTGTGCTCAGAGAAAGGATACAAATGAGACTCAAATACAGACCCCATTCTCAACAACTTAGAATCAAATAAGACATAAAAGATGTACAGAAAAGAGCAATATGTGCAATAAATGCTGACCAAACAAGAGAGATGTATCTACCTGTACTGAGCAGAAAATCAAGTATGACAAGAATTGCTCTGTCTTTTTCGAGGGTACATCCTTGCACTAAAGCTGGGTTAGGGAAGTGATGAAGCGAGTTGTGTAGGGACCATGAAACCAAGCAGAGCAACTGATTAGCTTTTAATCACTCTATGGACTTTGCCAAATTTTGTATTCACTATTGACTTTCTTCAAAAGCATGTTAAAATTTATTTTTTTCCCAAAATTTGATGAACTTTTTTGAAACATGGGAAAAGACTTATAGGGGAGAAAGATGTATTTATTTTTTAGGAGTAGAATAAATGATTGCAAACGTGCATTTTCAATTTATTTTTTCTGACAGGAAATCAAAAAATGGGGAAGTAGTTGTTGACCTAGCTTTTAAAACAGGGGGGGGTGAGAAAGAAGTGATACACTTTTTTGTGGAAAGTGGGAAAAATAGACCAAGTAGTATGGACCTAGTTGTATAAATAATAGCATCAGGTCTCTTTCTCACCTTTTCCCTTATCAAAATTAGCACGCGTTACTGTCCTCCCACTGTTGCAAATATCTTTAACCTGAACATTTACACCTGCAAGCTCAGAAGCATCTGCACTCTGACAATAGTTCCAGCCCTTGCTTGCAAAAAGTATCAGAGGAAATGCCAGGTCAAAATTTCCTTTCCTCACCTGACTAAGCTCCTAATTCATTTTCTCCACTAGGCCGTAAATACCTTCCTAATCTCAGGACTTTAAAATATTTAACACTAATAAACTCATTGTTTTTTCATTGAACTTCTTCACCTTCTAGATTCTTTTATCTCTTCCAGAAAGTGGTAACTATGTAAGCTCTAGCCATGGTCTTATAAATCCTCATTTGCTCCTAAATCCCAACACTCATGTGTTCTTCCCCTGGTGCAATATTCTCTTGAGTGATAGCCTACACTGGATCCTTGTTGCCCTGTATATTCTAATATGTTAAATAATCTGGGACTTGGGGAAAACTGTTTTCATATTTTCTAATTGGATTGCTTCCCTTCATCTACTTCCATATCTACCTGGAAGCATACAGGCATCCTTAAAAATATTTATGCTAAAGAGAAGCCCATAAATAATTTGACAGTTATATTTTCCATGTTTGCTAGCTAATTTTCATAGCCTCGGTAATACAAGCCCAGCTAATAATCTACTCTGCTTTGCCTTTTCGTGACCATGCTTCATTAAGGAGTTTTATAGTTTCTATTAATAAATCAAAATAAATGCTAATCGAAGATATAAATGTTGTGAGCAACCTTCTGCTTAGACTTCACCATCTATAATTTTAATGTGGGATTTTTGTATGCTGAATATCCACATTCCCTTGTGGGTGGGTTGTGCTTGTATGTGTGTGAGTCTGCAATTAAGACCTTTTCAACTCCAAAGGAGAAAAAGCTAATGCTGATCACACCTGATGGGAACATTTGGAAAGTACCATTTCATTTCATTTTTTATTAGGCTCCTACAAAATTCTTTCCAATACTGATTCTTGGTTTTTTGTGTCTCATACAACTAGGAGAAAATATTACTTGTGGTTTGAGGCTCTGTCTGTGTGTATTAGTGCTGTGAGTCTATTGAAGCAGAGGCAGTAGGATCAAAAGGCCAGAAAAGTTGATTTACTTAAAGTCAAAACAATAAAGGTCACTGTTTCCTTTGAGAGAAAAAAAAAAAGATTGTAGTGTCTACATGTACATAGGAACATACATCCAAAAATCACCTGCAAAAGAAAAGTTAAAATAGCCATTTAGGAAAATACCATTGTGACATGTTTTCGCTCTTCTTTTCTAATTTTCAAAACAATTTTATGACTAAAATAGAGATGATATGGAGCCAGATGATGTCATCCATGGATATGGACCTAAATATAAGATGGCTTTTACAGTTGATCAAGATAATCATAATATAGGCCAGGCACAGTGGCTCACGCCTGTAATCCTAGCACTCTGGGAGGCCAAGGCGGGTGCATTGCTCAAGGTCAGGAGTTCGAAACCAGTCTGAGCAAGAGGGAGACCCCATCTCTACTATAAATAGAAACAAATTAATTGGCCAACTAATATATATATAGAAAAAATTAGCTGGGCATGGTGGCACATGCCTGTAGTCCCAGCTACTCGGGAGGCAGAGGCAGCAGGATTGCTTGAGCCCAGGGGTTTGAGGTTGCTGTGAGCTAGGCTGATGCCAGGGCACTCACTCTAGCCTGGGCAACAAAGTGAGACCCTGTCTCAAAAAAAAAAAAATAAAAGATAATCATAATATACTTAAAGCAGTACTGCATGGAAATTAGTGTGAAGAATGACACTAAAACAAAGGAACAGCATGTCAAGAAAAACTGTATGAAAACAAGGCATTCTTCAGAAGAATCAAAAGTGCTACTTTTCTTAATATTGTAAACTTTACTAAACCGTTAGCTGAATTTGTCCTCTTTGGTAAGAGTCTAAGAATTTCCTTTGGACTATAACCCATTACCTAGGCACGTGCACTTCATAAAAATATATCCCCTCCTTCCATCTACTCTTGTTTCATTCAGATGTGCCGATCTTCTGCCTGCCTCGGGGTCATTGTCCTTTTTTATGGCTGCCTGCTCTCCATCATCCTATCTCAGCTCAAGTATCACCTCCTCCTCAGAGTTCTTCCCCTGAGTAGCTAAAGTGGTTGAGCCATTCCTAGCCCATCTTAACTGAAGTAGAAGACCCTTCATTGCTACTTATCACTTTGATTTATTTTCTTCCTAGTGCTTAGTAAAATAGAAAACTTATTTGTCTCCTTACTTATTGTCTGTCTCCCTCCAACAAAATATGAGCACTTGAGAGAAGGTGCTTGTCTATCTTGTTCACTGGAGTGTAATGGCACATCACATGGTTGAAAGGGTTTCGAATGAACGGTTCTGTAGCCCCATAAGACTGATATTTGAAAAAAAAAAAAAAAGACTGATATTTACCTTCCCCTTGCAGAGTCTGCACTGTATAAAAAGTAAAAAAAATATTTAGAAAGACAGAAAGAAGTGTGTACCAATGTTCTCAATGAACATCTTTGAAGTGTCTCTCCCTGGTGAATAAACTCACTGAATGAATGTTTGTAATACTCATCATAACTTTCACAGGCCAATGTTGATATGCAAGTAATTTTGAAGAGAAGCATAACTGCCCATAATAAAGATAAATGACTTTAAAAGCTTAGGCTTCACCTACAAGGTTGATGCTGATAATGCTGCCTCATTTCATAGACTACATGAACATGGAACATGGAACTTCTTGAGGAAGAGACTAACAGGAACTCAACACAGCCATTATTCACAATCATTTACTTACAAGTAGGGATGAGGTATAATTCGATTGACTCATTAAAAACTTCAAAGCAATAAAAATGGTTGCTTTTATGCTAATATATCAATTCATTTAACACTGTAAATTTTTTGTGTTCAATACACTGCCATAGCCAATACTTCATGTAATCCTACATGATTAGAACTTTTTGAAGTTGGCAAAACTGCTCTTCTATTTTTCAATGAAAAAAAAAAATATCACATAATAGAGGAGTGAGACTCTTGAAGAGATAGAGAAATGTCATGGAATTCAGGTCTTAAATTGCTAATGAGGTTGGTGAAATTGAACATTAGAATGTTAAACAACTGTCTGTCATGGCTTTTATTTTTCACACCTACCTTAAGTTTCTACCTTCTGTACATAGTCCACTCTGAAAATAATGTTTGACTAATTGAGAAGGGACCAAAATGTGCATGTTAAATAAATCCTTGAATATGTATATATTATTTACAAAACTTCATACAGGTAGGATAGCTCATTCATTCATGAAATAATTTATTTTTGGAGTTTTTGTAACCTTTTAAATATTCTAATAAAAGATTTTTCTTCACTTACACACCGTTTTCACACTTTCCTTGAAATTCTTAAGAATCCTGGGGGTTTACACCTTTATCTCTTTAGATTTCTTTGCTTAAATATTAATCTTAGTTATTTTCCTCCTTCTTGAACTTCCTACTATGACCCTCCACAACACAAGTAATCTCATCTGCTCTGAATTCACAATACTTTTTACATTCATGTATCTTACTGTCGCGTATGTATCAATTTATTATAATTAATTTATGTTTAAATTTTGGAAGCCTATTGTTATACATGTTGAATCACTGTATGAGATTATAGCTTAAACCAGTAATCAAGTGACCCAAGATAATGTCAATTCAGTATAAAGATAATATTTTAGAAAAGCATCATTGGTAAATATTCATCAGTATAAAGACACATGGTAGTTCCAAATGCTTATTTCTAGAAACAAGAATTCTACTTAGAAAAGTTTTATGAGACTTTGGCAAATCATGATATTTGATTTCTATCAGAAAATAAAATGGTACCTTATGGTTTTGCTATTTCTAACACATTTTTGTTCTGCCACACCAAAGCAAGAAAGGTTGCAGCAGGTGGTTATGCTGTTTTTGAGCATAATAGTTAATGGCTTTTTCTGCTGTCAGAATTTTAAAAGCCATTAATTTCATCTGAACCTCCCCCCTTAATTTCATTGTCATGCTTTCCTACATATTAATTAAGTGTGTAAACTTTCTTACAACCACATCTCATGATGATCCTGAATCAATATATTCCTCCCATAACATTTATTTGAGCTCGGCCTCCTCTTCCATTACCCAGATGACAAGATGACAAAGAACAAAGCTTTAATTCTATTTTTTTTTCTTGGTAGGAAAATAATGATACAATGGATAATTTATTTCCTCATTTCAGCCAGCACTAAATCATGGGCCTGAGTACTCTAACAGTTTGGAGATCTTTTTCATCTGAGTCTACAAAATGTGTAGATTTTGTTAAAAAAAATAATAATAATAAATTTAGCATTATTCAAATAAAAGACATCAAGTACAAATCTTTAGTTTCTTTTTACAAAGTACACATTATATGTGTGAGAGAAATTCTGTTTAAAATAAAGGAACATTTTCTAAGCAAAGATCACTGATTTTCTGGAATTTGGAAAATATCTGCCCAAGAACTATTTCCCCAGCTAATCACCTGGAAGCGAAGCCCATTGAGAAGCAAACCCCACTCAGAACACAGAGCTCACAAGCCGGGTTTTCCAAAGAAGAACAGAGGGGAATTCAGGGAGAAAACTCTAGGAAGTATCCTCAGAGAAATTTTAAAAGTTATTCAATCCATAAAACAAGAATAACATGTTAATGAAAAGACAGAAAACAAGGAAACTTTCTCCTGAAAACTTGAAGAAATTATGAAATAAATATTTGTTTGGAAGAGATAGAAACTAATTGTAACAAAGAAACGGAACTATGAGAGAAACAAATGCAAAACAAAAATTTTCTAACCTAGTGGTCCATTGTAAGCACTAATAGCCTTCACATGAGGAAAGAATGGAGAAAATCAAAACAGTAATATTCGAGAAACACTGCAGTTGAAATTCAGCTGTGACCTGGGCTCCTACTCCTGTCTTTTTAAATATTTCATCACTGGAATGCGTATCCTCCAATCCCTGACCTGACATATTTTATATTAACTAAATAGACAGCTATTTTATATTAACTAAGTTATTAATCATTTTTTTCTAAAAATTATATATAGGCACATACATATATTCCATATTTAAAAAGTATGTGCTATATGCAAGTATATATTTTGTATATAAATTTCTTTATATTTCCTTATATACAGGTTTTATAAAAATAAAGATTTTTCATAAATTAATTGAATTCAAGACATTTATAATAGTTGTTTTGCAATGTGTAGTCTTGAGCCTCTTGTTAAAGGCAAATTAATTAAATAGATCAGATGGTAGAAGCCAATGTTGCATATTTTTTTTTGTATTCCTTTGACCTTGAAGCTTTCTTCACTTACTCCTATGAACCATAAATTTTCAAATCTGCTTAGTTTTCAAATCCTCCTAAAAAGGGCCATTACTGTTAAATTTTCCTGTATGTGACACATAATAAAACAATGCTGCTATGAACATTTTTCTGTGTTTACCTAAGTGTGCATATATATGAGTTTCCCCAGGAGTGGAACAGTTGGATCATAATGCATGTATTACTTCCTCTTAACTAGATAATTCCAAACTGTTTACCAGGCTCGCTGTATAGATTTACATGACCACAGAGAAGTCTATAAGATATCCCACTGTTCTACATCCTTATAAACAAATAGCACTGATTTCCCTGGTTACGAATGAAATTGAGCAGCTTTTTAATTCATTTCACTGGATATTTTTATTTCTTTTGATGTGAAGTGCCATATTTCTACGTGGTCATGTCTTTTCTCTTTATTGGTGTATTCTAACTCCCTGTTTCAGATTGGGCTAATTCCTTCTTATCTTTTTAGGTCTCCAATGTAAGATTTTTTTTTAAGTTCCTTCACATAGCCTGTTTAGTTACTGTCATGAGAAGGTTACTGTAAACAACTTTCTAGATGAAAGCCCCTTTTTTGCTCCCCAGAAGCTTTTAGAATCTTGTCATATAGATAACGTTCTGAAATTTTACAACAATCTGTCATGGTGTGAAATTTTTTGAAACCACTTTATTGAGTTATGAATGACATACAATAAGCCTTACATATTTCATGCACATAACTTGATGAGTTTATATACTTATCAAGTTATATACTTGATGAGTGAGTTTATATATGTATATATATAAAGATATGTAATATCTCTAAACTATCACCACAATCTATACCATAAACATATTTGTCAGCTCCTAAAGTTTGCTTCTGCTGTCTTTATTTATTATTATTGTGATAAGAATACTTAACACAGGATCTACCCTCTTAGCAATTTTTAAGCATACAAAAAAGTATTAATTATAAGCAGTATGCTGTACAGCAGATCTCTAAGACTTACTCATCTTGCATAATGGAAACCTTATACCCTTTGACTGACACCTCCCCATATTGCCCTCCTCCAACTCCAGGTGAGCATGATTCTATTCTCTGCCTCTATGAATTTGTCTATTTTAGATTCCTCATACAAGTGGGATCATGTAGTATTTGTCCTTCTGTGACTGGCTTATTTCATTTAGCATAATTTTCTCCAGGTTTTTCCATGTGGTTGCAAATAGCAGAATTTACTTCTTTGTTGAGGTTAAGTAATATTCGATGGTATGTGTAGGCCACATTTTCTTTATCCATTCACCCATCAGTGGACATTTAGCTTACTTCCATGTCTTGGCTATTGTGAATAATGCTGCAATGAACACGGGTATATAGATTTATCTTTGAGATCCTGTTATCCCGATTTCAGCTCCTTCGGATATATACCTAGAAGTAGATTACTGGATCTTATGGTAGCTCTATTTTTAATTTAATTTTTGAGGAACCTCCAACTGTTTTCCAGGACAGCTGCACCTGTTTACATTTCTACCTACCAACAGTGTGTAAGAATTTCTTTTTCTCCACACCCTCACCAACACTTGTTATCTCCCAAGTTTTTAATAATAGTAATCCTAATAGGTGATCTCTCATTATGGTTTCGATTTGCATTTCTCTGATAATTAGTGATAGTGAACACCTTTTCATACACCTTGACCATTTTTAAATCAGATTATTTTATTTTTTGCTATTGAGTTGTAGTGGTGTCATTTTTATATTAACTCTTTATCAGATATTTGATTTGCAAATATTTTTCCCATTCTATAGGTTGCCCTTTCATTTTATTTATTATTTCCTTTTATTAATATATTAATTTTATTTTTATTTGTATAAATTTATGGGGTACAATTCCAATTTTGTTACATACATAGATTTCATGGTGGTAAAATCAGAGCTTTTAGGGTATTCATCACCCAAATAGGATACATTGTATGCACTGAGTAATTTCTCATCATCCAGAAGCTTTTTAGTTTGATGCAGTTTCACTGGTCTATTTTCACTTTTGTTTTCTGTACTTTTGGTGACATATACATGAAATAACTTCCAAAGCCTATCTCAAGTAGATTTTCCCCTATGTTTTCTTCCAGGCGTTTAAGGGTTTCAGGTCTTCCATTTTAAGTCTTTAATCCACTTTGAGTTTACATTTCTGTATGGTATAAGGTAAGGGTCCAATTTCATCCTTTTGCATGTGGATATCCAGTCTTACCAGCACCATTTATTGAAGGGACTATCCTTTTCCCATTGTGTATTCTTGGTACCCTTGTAGAAGATCATTTAACCATATCTGTGTAGATTTATATCTTGGCTCTCTATTCTGTTTCATTTTTCTGTATGTCTGTTTTTATGCCAACACCATACTGTTTGACTACTATAGCCTTCTAATATAGTTTGAAATCAAGAGGAGTGATGTCTCCAGCTTTGTTCTTCTTGCTCAAAATTTCTTTGGTTATTCATGGACTTTTATGGTTCTATGTGAATTTTAGTATTATTTTATTTATGTAAAAATGCTTTGGGGATTTTGATGAGGATAGAAGTAAATCTGTGGTTTACTTTGGTAGTATGGACATTTTAACAATATTAATTTTTTCAATCCATGAACACAAGATGTCTCTCCACTTATTTATGTCTTGTTTAATACAGTGTGGGTTTTGTGCTGGGTATTTGGTGTGTTCTTTCATTCAGAAGGTTCATGTCCTTCAACTGCAATACAGTTGATGCTCATAACTCATGGATTCCATATTTACAAATTTACCTACTCATTAAAATTTGTGAACCCCCAATTCTCACAGCACTTTTGGGGCTATTTATATACATGCACAAAACAACAGAAACTTGTGTTGACAGAGAGGCACAGTTCCAACTGAAGTCATACAAAACAATGCTCTTTTTTTGGTCATCTCTTATATTGTAAACAACTGTCTGCTTTGCATTCTATTTAGTGCCATGTTTTTCATAAATTTGTGCTCGTTGTTGGAGATTTAACTGTGTAAAATGGCCCCCAAGCATAGTGCTGAAGATCTGTCTACCATTACTTATACGAGACAGCTATGATACGATTTACTATCTTAAATAAGCTTCATTCAGGCATAAATTACAGTGTTGTTGATTGTGAGTTCAATGTTAGTGAATCAAAAATATGGTACATCAAGAAAAAGGAAGAGAAAATTCACCAATCTGTCTGAGATTGCCCTGGAAAGTGTTAACTTGCCATTTATATTGCATAATGAAAACTATGTAAAAAATAGAAAAGTGACTAAATTTGTGAATTTGGGGAGTAACGACACATTAAAAATGGGTATTGGACAGCATTGTTGCAAGGCATTATTGCAAAACTAAAGAAATTTTGGTCATATTAACCAAGTCAGGAAAATATCAAACCATTGGCAACTAGTGCTGGCTGGCTGGCTGGCTGGCTTGAACACTTCAAAAGGAAATACAGCATGAAAAGTGTTAAACTTGCAGGTAAGGCAGATTCTGCAAGTCAGGAGACTACGCGACAATATTAAGAATAGCTAATAACTGTTATTCAGGAAAAGGGTTTTTGAAAGGGCAGGTTTTCAACAATGAATAGACTGGCTTGTTTTTTAAGGACTTTGTTGACAAATGAACCCCTATATTAAATAACACAAATAGCATTTCAATTAATAAAAATGTGACCAGAGGTTTGCAGGAATCTAATTCTGTATTTCCCCTAAAAACAATAGGTCAGTATTTGCTACTTCGGTGACCATAGTAACTTTTTTTTTTTTTTTTGCATATTATGGGGGTACAGATTTTAAGGTTTCAATAAATGCCCATTTCCCCCCCTCCCCCCAAAAGTCTGAGTCTCCATCATGACCATCCCCCAGATGGTGCACATAGTAACTTTTAACATACCTATGTCAAATAATGAGAATCGGCTGTATGTGTAGCAGAAGTTTCAGCTAAAACTGAACTTCCCCTTCCAAGTTAACAGGTATATAAGATTATCTCATGCTAATGCTATTAATTAGAAAAGCCACAATAAAAAGACTACTAGCTCTAATTCTGAGAAAAACTGCCAGAGTTCACAATCAGGTAAGCAGAAGACAAAGGGGGAGATCAAAAGGGAAAGGACTAAACTTGTTTATCGAAGAGATTGTGAGCTCATGATGTTGACATCGGTGATGTTGTCTATATAGTGGTTAGTATTAATAAACCAAGTGTTCATGAATCTACTGATTAGAGTCAATGCATATAAGGATTCATTATTAGAAACTGCTCATCATCCTGGTGGATTTTGTGAGTTGGCTTGTTTGCTATAATTATGACAGCCCACAAAAATAAGTATTTCACTTACGTTTTTCTGGGGAAAAACAATTTGAGCCCACTGAGAAGGAGGAAGATGGGTGTCAACAGAGCACCTGAGGTAATTGAGAAAAGGTAGACTGGTGAAAGAAATCTTGATGTGATGGGAATCTTAAAGTGTTTGAGCAAGTGATATGTTCAAAGTGTGCATCTTAAATTTATTTTTATTTCTTAATAAAATTTAGAGGTAGAACTAGAAGTAATGGTTGAAAAGTTACAAAGACGAAGATTCAGCTAATTATTAGGGATATTGTTTGAAAATGTATAGTCATTCAATAATAAAATTGCACTGAGGCATTCTGTTTTTCCCTTCACTGCAATAATTAATCAGAAACAGAGTGGTGCTTTGTCAGAGAGGGCATTCAAGGAATTTTCCTTTGGGTAGAGAGATATACCAAATGATGTTCAAGTTGCTCTTAGCTCTAATTCTCCAATACTAAGTATATTATTCTAATTATTAAAAATGCATTAACACAAGTTAATAAATAAATACTTGGATAATGAACAATGTGAGTGGATAGAAAAGTTTTCAGTTAGGTAAGTACCTTTAATAAAACCCACTTACTTTACATAAGTTATTTGCCAGGAGATCTTGCTACATTATTTGAAGTAAAGAAATGATGCTTCTCCTTTTAAATATGATTCAGTGGAGAATTATAAAACAGAAGGAAGTGAAGGGTGTACAGCAACAGTAACCACAGGAATAATTGAGAGAAAGAAAGGATGGATGCACAGGATTAATTACATTACAAATGCAATTACCTCAGGGGTAACTAAACACAGGCAGCAGAACAAATAGTCATTCATCAATAATAGCATTAAATTAGTCATCTAGAAGTTTATGGGTTTGGTCCTCTGGAGCCAGACAGAACTGAATTTATATACTGGTACCACCACTTTTAATTTTGTATCTTTATCTCTAATAGTGACAATATTGCTAAGTCTTGATTTTCTCATTTGTAAAAATAAATAAGTAAATAAATAAAATCTCATTGAATTGCTATAAAGATTATGTTAGATAATTAATGCATAGGCCTCAGTACGGAACCAAGCACAGTGCCAAAATTTTAGCAACAACAGCAGCAACATCTATAATGTTATCATCACCCTATCTGGCTGGGGATAGCAGGAATAATTTATTGAAAGTAGGTTCTTAAAGAAAGGCTAAGCATTAGATATGAAATGATGAGAAGGAAAATGTCACAATGAGTAACATACCACGGAGGGAAAAATCTTATAGTCTATTAGACAAGACATAGTTTACTAACTTGATAACTGATTCCATAAAAGCAAAATTAGTGAAAACTCCACCTTTCCCATTGCTCAGATTTAAAAAAATAGTTTGGTGTGATTATTGACTCTGCTCTTTCTCTATCATCCAACATTTGTTCAAATCTTGTCTGCTCACCTTCAAATTTTTTGAAAATTTGAATACTCATCACCACCACTATAATTGTCACCACAATGGTCACAGAAATTATGATCTCTCAATTCATGTGATTATTAAGATACCCTATGCCCCCCCAAAAATCTCATACAAAATTGTTTTAATAGACTTTACTTTTTTAGAGCAGTGTTAGGTTTACAGAAAAATTATACAAGAAGTGCAGAGTTCTCAAAACTTTTAAATTAAAAAAGAAACAGTGGTGATCTAGCACCTCTTGTATTATCCTAGATAGAGCTGGAGCCCATTCTACTAAGTGAAGTATCCTAAGAATGGAAAAATAAGCACCACATGTACTCACCAGCAAATTGGTATTAACTGATCAACACTTAAGTGCACATATAGTAGTGACATTCATCAGGTGTCAGGCAGATGGGAGGTGGAAGGGAGGATGGGTATATTCACACCTAATGGGTGCAGTACACACCATCTGGGGGATGAACATGCTTGAAGCTCTGACTCAGGTGGGGTAAAGGCAATATATGTAACCTAAACATTTGTACCCATGTAATATGCTGAAATAAAAAAAATTTAAATAAAATAAATAAAAAATAGTACAGTGTGCCTTGGTCATGTCCTACAGAAACATTGCTTAACAAGCCCAACCAAGGAATATTCCATTTTGACCAAGACAACCTTAATATTACTCTCAGCTTGACTAAACAAAACAGGCTTCTTCCTGACCCTGGGCCCCTGACTTCCTTTTCCTTTGAGTATTTACTTTAGAAAACTTGTAATTTTTAATTATTTTTCTGTTCTTATGAGGTATATGTAAATTTTCAAAAAAACTCTTGACAGTTTTATGGTGCAGGAATGTCTTTCCCAAGGAGCAGAGAGCTATTTTCACGAAATGTAATCGTGAAAGATGATAGAGACCCTGTCTTCCAGTCTCTGTAAGAGGCACATATCTTTTATTTTGTTAGATTTTATTAGAGTTCAGACACTGTGAAGGTAAATATTAACTTGTAAATTCTGTCTGGTGGAAAAAACGATCTATAAGACAAAAGGTCAAAAAAAAACTTAGTAAATTTTAAGAAATCATTTGAAAACCTAAAGGCTATTTCTGATTTTAAAAAAACACTCAGAAAACTAGGAATAAAAGGCAATTTCCTAGGCCTGATAAAGGGTTTCTACAGAAATCCTGCAGGTAAGATTGTACTCAATGATGAGAGACTAATTTTTTTGCCCTAAATAACAGTAATAAGATAAGGATATCTGCTCTTACTACTTCTATAACACATTTTCCTGGAGGTTGTAGCCAGTGCAATAAAACAAGAAAAAGAAATAAACAGAATCACAACTGGAAAGAAAGATATAAAATTATCTTTATTTAGAGATGACAGAATTGCCAATGTGGAAAACCTTATGGCATCTATGAGATAAGTACTGAAACTAATAAGTGAATTTAGCAAGGTTATAGGATTTATTATCTATATTATAATATCAATAGTATTTCTATGCACTAGTAACAAATGACAATTGAAATTTAAAAATATCATTTACAATGGCATTAATATTGTTGAATACTTAAGGATAGATTCCTTAAGTATTCCACAAGATGAGCAAGATCTGTACACTGAAAGCTCCAAAACGAATTTGGAGCTGCCAAAGGAATTTAAAATAACCTAAATAATGTCATGTTTAATAGACAAAAAATGGAGATAAATACCATGTTTATGGGACAAAAAATTCAACATTATCAATTTTACTCAAGTTGATCTATAGAGTCGATGTAATTCTAAGCAATATCCTAGCAGGTGTTTTTTTTATAATTTTTATTTAAAAATAATAGTGTTCTTGTTACATAGATGAATTATATAATGCTGAAGTCAAGACTATTAGCATGCCTGTCACTAGAATGGTGTACATTGTGCCTGCTAGGTAAGTTTTCATCCCTCACCCCTCTTCCATCTTCACCCCTTCTTCATTTCTAATGTCTTTTACACCACTTTATGATCATGTGTACCCATCTTTTAGTTCCCACTTATTAGTGAGTACATGCGGTATTTGTTTTTCCATTCTTGAGATATGTCATTTAGAATAATATTATACAGTTCCACTCAAGTTGCTGCAAATGACATTATTTTATTACATTTTATGGCTGTATAGTACTCTGTGATATGTATGTGTGTGTGTGTGTGTGTGTGTGTGTGTGTGTGTGTGTGTGTGTGTATACATTTTCTTTATCCACTGATTAATTGATGGGCATTTAGGTTGATTCCATATATTTGCAATTGTGAATTGTGCTGTGATAACCATTTGGATACAAGTGGTTTTTCTGTTTGTTTGTTTTTGTTTTGATATAATGACTTCTTTTTCTTTGGGTAGATATCTAGTAGTGGGATCACAGGATTAAATAGTAGGTCTACTTTTAGTTCATTGAGGACTTTCCATGCTGTTTTCCATAGAGGTTGTACTAATTTACAGTCTCGTCAACAGTGTATAAGCATCCCTTTTTCACCATATCCATGCCAACACCTATTGGTTTTTTTTTTTATTTTATTTTTTAAATAATGGCCATACTAATAGGGGTAAGGTGGTATCTCATTATGGTTTTAATTTGCATTTCCCTGATGATTAGTGATGTTGAGCATCTTTTCATGTCAGCCATTGATGTATCTTCTTTGGAAAAAACTCCATGTGTTTTGCCCACTTTTTAATGAGTTTTTTTCTTGCTGATTTGTTTGAGTTCTTTTTAGATTCTAAATAGGAGCCCCTTGTTGGATGTATACCTTGTAAATGTTTTCCCCTTCTGTAGGTTGTCTATTTGGTCTATCGAATATTTCCTTTATTATGCAGAAACTTTTTAATTTAATTAAGTCCAATTTATTAATATTTATTCTTATTACTATATTTGTCTTTGAAGTTTTATTCATACATTCTTTACCTGGGCCAAGGTCTAGAAGAGTTTTTCCTATGATTTCTTCCAGAATTTTTATGATTTTATGATTTCAGGCTTACATGTAGGTCTTTAATATATCTTGCATCAATTTTTGTATATGGCAAGAGATACAGATCCTATCTTATTCTTCTGCATGTGGCTATCCAATTTTCCCAGCACCATTTATTGAATAGGGTGTCCTTTTCCCAGTGTATGTTTTTTTCCCAGTGTACATTGTCAAAAATAAGTTGGTCATAGCTGTATGGTTTTATTTCTGGGTCCTCTATTCTGTTCCATTGGTCTATGTCTCTATTATACTAGTGTCAGGCTGTCTGGGTTACTATAGCCTTACAGTAAAATTTGACGTCAAGTAATGTGATGCTGCCAGATTTGTTCTTTTTGCTTAAGATTGCTTTGGTTATTTGTGCTCTTTTTTGGTTCCATATGAAATTTAGCATTATTTCTTCTGTATCTGTGAAAAATGACATCAATATTTTGATGGGAATTGCATTTAATCTGTAAATCACTTTGGGAAGTATAGACATTTAAGCAATGTTGATTCTTCCAATCCATGAGCATGGGATGTTTTTCCATTTGCTGTGTCATCCACGATTTTGTTCATCAGTGTTTTATAGTTCTCCTTGTAGACATCTTTTACCTTCTTGGTAAATATATTCCTAGGTACTTTATTATTTTGGTATCTATTGTAAATGTTATTGCATTCTTGATTTCATTCTCAGCTTGACTGTTATTAGTATATAGAAATGCTAATGATTTATGGACATTGATTTTTTAACCTGAGACTTTGCTGAATTTGTTTATCAATTCTAGAAGTCTTTTGGTGGCCCCTTAGGGTTTTCTAGATACAAAATCATATTGATAGCAAACAAGGATAATTTGATCTCCTCTTTCACAATTTGGATGTCCTTATTTCTTTTTCTTGCCTAATCTCTCTGCCTTCTATTTCCAGTATTGTGTTAAATAGAAGTGGTGACAGTGGGCACCCCTGCTTTGTTCCAGTTCTTAGGGGAAATACTTACAATTTTTGCCCATTCAATATGATGTTGGCCATGGGTTTGTCATACACAGCTTTTATTATTTTAAGGTATATTTCTTCTATGCCTAGTTTGTTGAGGGTTTTTATCATGAAAGGGTGCTGAATTTAGCTAATGCTTTTTCTGCATCTATGAGATAATCACATGGTCTTTGTTTTTACTTCTGTTTCTATGGTGAATAACATTTGTAGATTTGCATATGTTGAACCATCCTTGCATCCCTATGATGAAACCCATTTGATCCTAGTGAATTATCTTTTTGATGTGCTGTCAAATTCAGTTTGCTAATATTGTGTTGAGGATTTTTGCATCTATCTTTATAAGATTATTGATCTGTAGTTTTCCTTTATTTTGTTTTCTCCTTTCCTGGTTTTGGTATCAAGGTGATACTGGATTCATAGAATGAGGTAGGGAGGATTCCCTCCTTCTCAATGCTATGGAACAGTTTCAGTAGAATGTGTGCTAGTCTTTCTTTGTAGGTCTGGTATAATTTGGCTGTGGATCCATCAAGGCTGGGGTGGTTTCTGTTGGGAGATTTTTATTACTGTTTTAATGTCACTGCATGTTATTGGACAAGATTTCTATGTCTTCCTAATTCAGTCTTGGGAAGTTGTGTGTTTCTAAGAATTTATCCATTTTCTCTAAGTTTTCTAGTTTGTGTGCATAGAGGTCTTCATAGTATTCTCAGATGATATTGTATTTCTGTGATATCAGTATAATGTCTCCTTTTCCATTGTTGATTGAGTTTATTTGAGTTCTTTCTCTTTTATTTCTGGTTAATCTAGCTAGCGGTCTATAGATTTTATTTATCTTTTCAAAGAACCAACTTTTTATTTTGTTGATCCTTTTTATTACTTTATTAATTTCCATTATAGTTTTCCTTTAAGCTTTGTTATTTCATTCGTTCTGCTGGCTTTGGATTTGGTTTGTTGTTTTCCTAGTCCTTTAGATGTGACATTGGATTGTTAATTTGTGATCTTTCTGACTTTTTGTTAAAAGCATTTAAGGCCTTAGCATTGCTTTTGTGTATCTCATAGATTTTGGAAGTTTGTGTTGCCTTTGTCATTCAGTTCAAAAAACTTTTCGATTTCTGTATTGATTTAATCACTAACTAAAGGATGGTTCAGCAGCAAGTTGTTTAATTTCAACATATTTGCATAGTTCTGAGAGTTCCTTTTGGAATCAATTTCTAGTTTTATTCCACTGTGGTCTGAGAAGATACATAGTATGATTTCAATTTTTCTAAATTTGCTGAGACTTGGTTTTGTGGCTTAACAGATGATCTATCTTGGGAAATACCCCATGTGTTATGAGGAAAATGTATCTTCTGCAGGTCTGGGGTAGAATGTTCTGTAAATACTTGTTAGATTCATTTGTTCTAGAGTCCCGTTTAAGTCCAGTGTTTCTTTCTTGATCTTCTGTCTTGATCATCTCATTCTCTCGGTGAAATGTTGACATCTCCAGCTATTATGATATTGCTGATTAATTCTTTCCTTAGATCTCATAGAATTTACTTTATATATCTGGGTGCATATATATTTAGGATTGTTGTATCAATTGTTGAATTGAGCCCTTTATCATTATATAATGACCATCTTTGCCTTTTTTTACCATTATTAATTTAAAATTTATTTTATCTGATATGAGAATAGGTACTTGTACTAGCTTTTGGTCTCCATTTTAATCAAATATTTTTTTCCACACCTTTATCTTGAGTCTATGAGAATCTTTGCAAGTTAAATGGATTTCTTGAAGACAACTTCTGTCCAGACTGTGATAGCCACACAGAGCCAGTGGGTCCCAGGGAAAAATATGTGTATGGTAAAGGGGAGGAACCCCAAGGACACTGATAGCCTGGTGCTCTGTTCTCAAGAAACCCCCAATTCACTAGCAGCAGCAGCTTTTGGGTTTGTGAGGATAGAGAAGCTTTCCAACAGTTTGGAAGCCTGTAGTCTGCCAGAGGTGTGAGGGGAGGAAAAATACACTCCCACCTACCATTTCCATGATGCTTCAAATTCCTCAGGAGTTGATCTCTGCTGAAATCTTACTCCTTCTGGTTCTGTTTCATAATTTCTTCCCATGGAATCCCTGTTAACTTTTGGCACCTTTCCCTCAGAATTACACCTGGGCTATGTTTTTTGTTTGTTTGTATTGGTTTGTTTTTTTTCTAAAACTTTTCCTTCCTTCTGAAATGATCTGATGACTGATATCTCTAGTCAGCCATCTTGCCTCCCCTCTCTAAGCAATTTAAATCACTTTTGCAAAACAGAAGTTGACAAAATTATTCTAAACTTCTAACAAAAATAAGAAGGGCCTAGAACACTATAACGATTTTGAAAAAAAGATTGTAGACTCATGTCATCTTTAGCTCTTGATAATTTTCTCCCTTTTCTCTTTCATCTTTTCCTCTAGCCCATCTTCTCAGTCTTATATTTCTGAAATGTCAATGTGACAGATGTTAGGCCTCCTGGAATATCACTTGTATCTCTTTGCATGCATCCAATCTCTTTATTCTCCTATGCTCTTTCATAAATAATGAAATATTTATTTCTATTTGAAATGTCCTAACATACAGAAAGAGCTCAGAAAACTGAATTATGAATACAGAATGGAATATAAAATGCTTTATCCTTGAGAAGGTAAAATTAAAAGTATACAGGACAGAAGGCAGAAAATTTAAGATGGTGAAAAACATGGTGGAATTGTAACAGAGAATATTCATATCTTTCAGAGTCATAGAACTACTTACAATGGAGGATACAAAAAAAATGACCTAAGTATATTATATAGACTTACAGAGATAATAAAAGAAAAGCAAAGATAATAATGTAGCAATCTAAAATAGGGGAAGTAGATGAGGGGAGTACAAGAAAGAAAAACATTCACCTCTCATAGCAAAAATCTATAGAAAATGCCAAATGTTCATAGATCAAGAAATAAATGTAAAACAATATTATTAGGAATTATAGTGGTAATCAGAAGAACTAAAAACAAAACCATATAAAGTTGTATATATTTTATGAGAGTCTTGGTTATATTATATTTTATATTTTTAATATGCATTTCTGTATTATACTTTTATTATTATGTGGAGGTACAGTTTCAACTTTAACAATTGAATTGATATACTTGAACTCCTGGCCTCAAGCAATGCACCTGCCTCAGCTTCCCAAAGTGCTATTAATAAGATTACAGGTGTGAGTCACTGTGCCCGGCCCAGGACTGCAAATGGGTATAACCTCTATGGAAAACAGCATGCAGATTCGTCAAATAACTAAAAGTCAACCCACCATGTTACCCAGCAATCCCACTATGGGGTATCTGGCCAAAGGAAAAGAAGTCATTTAGTCAAAAAGACACCTGCACTCAAATGTTTATTGCAGCACAATCTGCAATTGCAAGGATGCGGAATCAACCCAGGTGCCCATCAATTCATGAGAGAATTAACAAAATGTGGTATATGTATACTATGGAATCCTACTGCACCATGAAGAAGGATGAAGTAAGGCCTTTTGCAACAATTTGGATGGAACTGCAGACCATCATCCTAAGGGAAGTATCTAAAGAATGGAAAAGCAAACACCACCTATACTTGCTATTAAATTAGAACTAACCGATAAGCACACATGTGCACAGAGGGAAGAAAAATTCATTGGAAATCAAGTAGAGGATAGTGGAAGGAGGGGATGGCCAAAAAACCTTCCTAACAGGTACAATGAACATTATCTGGGTTATGGGCACAATTATAACTCTGACTCAAGCACAAAAAAGTGATCCATGTAACCAAAAACCTTGTACCTCTGCAATATTTCGAAATAAAAAAAATAACAAACAAAAACATGAATCGAAAGAATTTCTACCTATCTTTCCATGAACTGAACTATTTAATATGTACTTGAATAAAATATATGGCTTTAAAAATATAAATAAAATAAAGCATTCAAGTAGGGAATAACTATAATTCAATAAAACTATATTCTTTTACAAACAAATAACAAGGAATAATGAGACATACAGACAAATACATGTACAATAATGCTGTTTACTATAATTTTTATAAGAAAAAATAGAAAAATAAATCCACAGTGAGGAAATTGTTAAAATATTATAAAATACTGTGCACGTCTTTAAAATCATGCTCCTAAAAGATTCCAAATTACATGAGAAAAAATGGCTATATGGTAATAGAGAAAAAAATCACAAAGTTTATGTACACAAATATTAAACAATAACAAATGACAAAGAAGAAATATTTACATATGTAAGATTGGATACAATCTTGTAAGCAGTTATCCTTGGGTGGTAGAATACATGTAATTTTCACTTTAACCATTACAGCTTTCTATAATTTTAATTTTTTGTATTTTAATCAAATAATACTTTTATTATTAAAAAACAATTATAACAATATACATTTTTGAAAACATAGTAACTGGTGCCTAAAGCTCAGAATGATGCCAAAAAATCAGTTAAAATTTCTCATCAACACACCAAGATGCTATTGATTTCCTGCCAACTGCTCAACTCATTTTGATATTGCTGGGTGCTTTATGTCAAACCTTTATTCACAGACATTGGTTAATTTTCTCAGTAAACTCTGTGTCCTTGATGTTTCTGAAGTTCTAAATTGCAAAAGAGCTTGTGAATTAGACAAGAGTTGATTCTCTGATTTCCTGACACTATGATGCAGACTTTGAATCAGATTTACAGGACGCTATGAAGTATGGATAATGATGACATTTGTTAAATTAAAATAATAAATTGATTTTTCTCAGAAAATTGAGTTTAGAAGAGCCTAAAGAAATTTGTTAGATAAGGAATACAATTTTATTTTTATACACATAAAGCTATTTCTTAGAGAAAATAATAAAAATGAAAATTTATTAAATTTATTAATTTTTTCAGAAAATTTATACAATAGGTATGTATAATTAAAAAGTTCTATTGTCTGGATATTTCATACAGACTCTTATTTTGGCCTAAGTTTCTATTTTGTAGATCAATAATTTACAAACTGCAATGAAGGGTCAATCTATTTCTGTTTTATTGTTTTAATTCTCACCTATGGTGCACTGATTCTTTTGCAAATATAATAAAGATAAAATACTAGAAAAATGATTGCATTTGTATATCATGGTGATGTTAATTTCCATAAAGTTTCTAAATGTTTGCTCTCACTTTCTAAACTTATCTCGTGTGCCAACAATAAATAGTTCACAGATTATGGCATTCCATGACCACACTTCCAGCATTATTGCTCTCAGTAATTCTAGATGTTCTCTCCTGCATATATGAAATTAAATCCTCCTACTCACTTATTTGATGAACTTTTAAAAAATAAATTCAAAGAGCACATGCATTTCAAAAACAATCAATTTGTTAGTTTCAATTTAATAGTGAGTACATGTGGTGTTTGCTCTTCCATTCCTTAGCTGCTTTACTTAGGAAAATGGTCTCCAGTTCCATCCAGATTGTTGTAAAAGATATTAATTAATCTTTTTTATGGCTGAATAGTACCCCACGGTGTCCATATACTGTATTTTATTAATTCACTTATGAATTGATGGGCACTTGGGTTGATTCCATATCTTTGCAATTGTGAATTGTGCTGCATCAAACATTGGTTTACAGATGTCTTTTTTTAAAATTGTATTTCTTTTTTTTTAATTGTTCGTTTTTTAAATTTGTTTTTTATATCAGCCTATTACGGGGGTACACATGTTTAGGTTATGTATATTGCCCTTGCCCCACCTGAGTCAGAGCTTCGAGCATGGCCATCCCCCAGATGGTGCACACTGCACTCATTAGGTGTGTATATACCCATCTCTTCCTCCCCCTTCCCATCTGTCCAACACCCAGTGAAAGTTATTATTATATGTGCACTTAGGTGTTGATCAGTTAATGGTCATAACCAATTTGATGGTAAGTACATGTGGTGTTTGTTTTTCCATTCTTATGATACTTCGCTTAGTAGAATGGGTTCCAGGTGCTCCATCACCATTGTTTTTTGTGGCTGAGTAGAACTTCATGGTATACATATACCACATTTTATTAATCCACTCATGTATTGATGGACATTTGGGTTGTTTCCACATCTTTGCAATTGTGAGTTGCACTGCTGTAAACATTCGAGTGCAGATGTCTTTTTTATAAACTATCTTTTGTTCTTTTGGGTAGATGCCCAGTAATGGGATTGCTGGATCAAATCATAGATCTACTTGTATTTCTTTGAGGTATCTCCATATGCTCACTAAATGGTATTAATATCATTGTTACATTCACTGATTGCTGGTTACTGAGCTTGCTACAGTTCGGAAGTATATAACAATCATATGTACATTGAATGTACAGTTGTATATATGGATGCAAGCAGAGTTAGCAATGTTTTAAGTAGTTATCCATAATTTAGATTTACCTATGAATTGAATCCAGGCTGGCGAGATGAGAGTCATGGAGAAGAATCCTTGAGTACAATATAATCAGAAATGGTGTGAAAGGGTATATAGAATAGCCTCCTCTCAACCTAAACCTCTTACACAATTCACATTTTGCTACCACTCAGTCTTATTGTGAATTTGGCAGAATACATGAAAATTGAACTTTGTATGCTTGGAATCCCCAAATTCCAGACAAGCTAAGTACTTTAGCAATTTCACCAGTATTATTTTTATTATGATAAATTTTGATTTATTACTCATGTCTTCCCACAGCTCTACCCAGCAGGGTGGAGAAAATGGCTACATGCATGAGTCAGAAGGAAAGGTGCAATTCAGACAACAAAATCATTGCAGTTTTGTGTTTGTTTGTTTTTTTTTAAATAATGATATGAAAAATCATTTTCTAATGTTTGTTATTTCGTGGGATCCACACCTCTTAATTTTTTGAGAGAAAGTTACCTTCCAAGTTTAGATATTAAGATTCATTTTCATGCTGATTTTTCTTTATTTCATGGCACAGTGCCTTCTCTAATTCTTGAAAATATTCAAAAGCTCTAGTTTCTATTACACTGTGTATTATGTTTCAGATTCCTAGCCTGTAACTCTATTCCATCATTTGTGAACTAGATTCTCCTAACACCTACAATTAATTTGGCTCTATTTTTATATTTTGCACATCAAATGATTCATCACTAATCAGGAAAGACAGTAATCTTTTATTTGAATTTTCCTTCTGTATATAACTATGTTGTCTGATTTCTTGCCAGCTATAAGTTAATGATAAGCAATCTATCCTTAGCTGCCAGTATTTTTTTCACAAAGCTATCACTTCTTCCTTCTGTTTACTTAGAGACTTGCATCTATTTTAAATTTTGGGTTTTTAATCCTTGATTAAAGTCTCAAGATGAATCACTGGGAATTCATTGTTTAATATACAGTATATACAGTCATGCACCACATAATGATATTTCAATCAATACTGGACCACATATACAATGGTGGTCGCATAGATTAAAGTGGAGCTGAAAAATCCCTATCACCTAGTGATGTAGCCATTGTAATGACATAGCACACACATTACCTTTCCTATGTTTAGATATGCTTAGATACACACATACTTAGACAATTGCCAGTGCATTACAATTGCCTACATTATTAAGTACAGTAATATGCTATACAGGTTTGTAGCCTAGGATCAATAAGCTATATCATATAGCCTAGGTGTGTAGTAGGATAGACCACATAAGTTTGTATAAATACACTCTAAGATATTAGCACAATGATGAAATCACCTACCAACACATTTCTCAGAATATATTGCATCATTTAGTGACACATGGCTGTATATATGAGATTATAATAAGTTAAGAGGATGAAGTCAAATTTCATGGATGAAATAAGTTAAGAGGATGAAAGTCAAATTTCATGCGCTCCAATTTTAATTCCAACCATTAGCCTGTAGGACCTGGTGCAAGGTACTTAACTTTGTTTTCTCATCTGTAAAGTAGGGATAATAATAGCATATACCTGATAAAGTTAAGAATTAAATAGTTTAATTCCAATTAAAATGCTTATCCTGTTTCTGTACATAAAGAATTTGGTAATAACAAATATTATTAATATTCTATTTTTCACAAGTGGCTTCTAAGAATGGAATCTTGATAATACATTCAGCTCTCTACATCTTCATGGATCTTTTGGGAAGATATTCATTTCATGTTGGCTTTTACACCTAATCCTAATCCAAGATTCCTCTGCTTAGTGAAAATGATGCCCAGGAGTTTTAATTTCTCTGTCATGATCAAAGATCAGACAGCATTTAATTTATTCTTTGCCAACTCATCGTAGGTTTAAAAATCAAAACTAAGTGATAGTTAACAATAAACAGTTATGTTGGCCTTTTTTGCAACAAAGGGAAGAACTCTTAAGAGTATGGAAATAAACATCATACTTATAACCATGAAATAAAAAGTCAAGAAGCTTACTTTAGTCATCAAAAGCATAAAGTGGCCTAAAATGATTCCAACATGCCTCAAACCCAACCTCCTCATGGTCTAATTTCCAAGTACAAGCAACCCCTAAAAGCTTTTACCTGCTATTGCAAAGATGTGGAAACAACTCAAGTGCCCATCAATCCATGATTGGATTACTAAAATGTGGTATATAATACTACAGAGTACTATTCAGCTATAAGAAACAAGTTGATACAGCACTGCTTATATTTTTCTGGATAGAGCTGGAACCCATTCTACTAAGTGAAGTATCCCAAGAATGAAAAAATAAGCACCACATGTACTCACCAGCAAATTGGTTTTAACTGATCAACACCTAAGTTGACATATAAGAATCACATTCATCGGGTGTTGGGCAGATGGGAGAGGAGATGAGGGGGTGAGAATATACATACATAATGAGCGTGATGCACACCATTTGGGGGATGGACACGCTTAAAGCTCTGTCTCGGGGGGAAGGGGGAGGTCATTATACGTAACCTAAACAAGGTCATTATACATAACCTAAACATTTGTACTCCCATAATATGCTAAAATAAAAAAAGAAAAAAAATCTTACCTGCTTTCCTCAAAAATTCAGAGTAAAAATTTTCAGTATTGCCCATTGAATACTGACATTTCCATATGAAACTTTGTCTCAGTTTCTGGCACATATGGTTGTAATCCTGGATCCAACAGTCTGTTCTTTGCTGTTTCTCAGTATGTCATATTTTACTACCTTTACTACCTGTGATTTTTGTGAGAACTTGCTGCCTTCAAAAAGCTTTTCTGAACAAGCTGCTAACTCTGGGGATTACAGGTATATCTTGTTTTACTGTGCTTCACTTTATTGTACCGTGCAGATACTGTGTTTCATACAAATTGAGGGTTTGTGGCAACCCCTTGTGGAACAAGTCTATTGGTGTCATTTTTTTCCAATAACGTGCTCACTTCATGTCTCTGTCACATTTTGCTAATCTTCACAATATTTTAAACTTTATTATTATTATTACATCTGCTATAGTGCTTTGTTATTAGTGATCTTTGATGTTACTATTCTAATTGTTTTGAGGCATCATGAGCCATGCACTTTTAAGATGGCAAACTTAATCAATAAATGTGTGTGTTCTGACTGCTCCACTTACTGGCCGTTCCCCCATCTTTCTCCCTCTCCGTGGGACTGCCTATTCCCTGGGACACAGCAATACTGAAATTAGGTCAATTAAGAATGCTAAAATGGCCTGTAAATGTTCAAAAGAAAGGGAGAGTTGCATGTCTCTCACTTGAAATCAAAATCTAGAAATGATTAACCTTAGTAAGGAAGGCATGTCAAAAGCCAAGATAGGCTAAAGGCTGGGCCTCTTGTGCCAAACAGTTATCCAAGGTGTGAATACAAAGGAAGAGTTCATAAAGGAGATTTAAAATGCTGATCCAGTGAGTACACAAATTATAGGAAAGGAAACAGCCTATGGCTGAGATGGAAAAAGTTTCAGTGGCCAGGATAGAAGATCAAACCAGTCACAACATTCCCTTAAGCCAAAGCCTAATGCAAAACAAGGCTGCAACTCTCTTCAGTTTTGTGAAAGTAGAGAGAGATGAAGAAGCGGCAGAAGAAAACTTTGAAAATAGCAGAGGTTGATTCATGAGGTTCAAGAAAAGAAGCCATTTCTATAACATAAGGTGAAGCTGATACAGAAACTGCAGAAAGTCATCCAGAAGATCTAGCTAAGAAAATTTATGAAATTGACTACACTAAACAAAAGATTTTCAATGTAGACAAAACGGCCTTCTGTTGGAAGAAGATGCCATCTAGAATATGCCCATTGTTGAGAACTATTGCTCAGAATAAAAGATGCCTTCAAAATATCACTGTTCATTGACAATACACTTGGTCACCCAAGAGCTCTGATGGAGATTAATGTTGTTTTTGTGCCACTAACTCAACATTTATTGTTCAGCCCATGGATAAAAGAGTAGTTTCAACTTTCAGGTCTTATTAAAGAAATATTTCATAAGGCTATAGCTGCCATTGACATCTATTCCTCTGATGGATCTGGGTAAAGTAAACTCAGCATTCTAGATGCCATTGAGAACATTCCTGATTCATTGGGGTGGGGGAAGGCAGGTCAAAATGTCAACATAACAGAAGTGAATATATTCTTCAAAGGTATCAATGTAATAAAACACAAGGAAATATATATTCTAGGGTAAAGTGACATGATAAATAATTGCAATAAGTGATCTGAGACTAGATTCTCACTACAAAAAAATATACTATCCAGGACATTATTACTCAAAAACTAAAATATGGGTAACAAATTTGATAAAAGTATTATATCAAAAAGAAAAAATAAAATAAAATAAAAAAAGTATTATATCAAAAATAACTTATTTAACTTGATAATTATGTTCTTATGTAACAGACTAACATTATTCTTAGTAAATACCCTGTATCTATGGAATATACTGTTTACAACTTATTCTCAAATGGTTTAGATAAAAAAGAGCATTATAGATAGGTAGATAGTATATTAATTTTCTATTGCTATATAACAAATTATGATGAATTTTTTAACTTAAAACAGCATCCATTGAACATCCATGGCCACATTCTATAGGACAGAAACCCAGGTAGGCTCAACTGAGTCCTTTGCTTATCTTATGGTTTTAAGACTGAGTCATATTTCTTGCTGACTGTCTTTTAGGAAGCTTTCTCTTAGCTCTTTAAAGCTGCTAACATTCCTTCATACCTGATCCACCTTCAAATCCACCATCTCATAAAATCCTCAAACTTTGAACCTCTCTGATTCCTTCTTCTACCAAATGTCTCTGATTTCTGACTTTTAAGGACTTAAGTGATTAAATCAGACACCTACCAGGATAATGGGTGTATCTTAAGGTCAACTGACTTGGGAATTTTAGTACATCTGCAAAATCTCTTCACAGCAGTACCAATATTAATGTTTGATTGAATGACCGAGAGACAGGCATTTGGGAGCTAAGAGGAGGACATCTTTAGAATTCTGCCTACCATAGAAAGAGATAGATGATAGATTAGATATATAGATGGATAATTAATAGATAGTTAATAGATAGATAGATATAAGGTCATACATTTACTAAAACTGCTCAATCTTGCTAATGTTATCAATTTTATAAAAGATATTTGGAATGTCCTACACTGTGAGAGCCCTAACTTGGAAGGACCCTGTCCAAGAAGTCTGTGTGGTGAGACTGCAGCAGAGTCTGTGGTTTGTCAACAAGCAAAGGGAAATGAAAGGTCATGGGTTAATAACATATCAGCCAGAAAATGTGCTGCCTGTATTAGTTAATTGTTTTATGTAAAAGATTCCCATTTGCATGAAAGGTTGAGCTCTCTAAGGAAAGCTTCCAATGGCAAAGAGTCAATGTTTGGGAATCTTCCCAGTCAGATGGTGTGACAGACAAGAAATAATAACTAGTATCAGCTATGTTATGTAATTTTTCCTTGGTCCTGATTTCCTTTAATCTCTTCTACCTTCTCATCCTGAAAGGCATTAAAAGGCATATAGTAACTACAGGAGGATGCAGAACCCCAAATATTGCAAGTCCTGTAGACTAGAACTATATATATAATAATTTTCATGCTTGAGGAAATATTCTGACTTTTTAAAAGTCAGAGATATAGAATAGTTTATGCCTAGTTTTCCTTGATGCAGACAGTAAATGTTTACTACTATTATTATGTCCTGCACCTACAAGGAAAAAAGTCTTCTAAACCTGATAAGGGAAAGTGCAAGTTAGTCAACACACTCACACTACTCTTTGATCCTTTGGTCTCTTTAAATTTGGGTAAGCTATGTTGTTTTGTTCTTGCAGGTAATTATTAGTTTAATTGCGATTTTGGAGGGAGATTTCAGCAGAATATTTGGAGAAGTGAAAAAAAAATCTTGTTTAATAACAGAATAATAGTTACTAAGGATTTGGACATGCTGAATTCATGTCATTGATTTTTTCTTTCTAACTTCTAATCCAAACTATTTTGTAAATTTGGAAGAAAATAAATGCCACAATTCTAGATAGATAGATAGATAGATAGATAGATAGATAGATAGATAGATAGATAGATAGAAAGAAATACTGGCAAGCACAGACTACAGAAATTACTAAACCAAATCGCTACAATGTTGTTTTTGTTCATCTGCCAGATTAACCAGTGTTGTTACAGAGAGCAAACTCTGACACACTCACTAATTGCTTTTAGTGATTTTAGCATAGTTTTGATAAACAAGTAAATTATAAGCCATATAATGCATAGTACAAAGTTCCTGATAACATATTCAGAGGTGATAATTTGAAGGAAAGCTGGCCAAAAGGTCTGTTAGGTCTTAGAAAGTAATTATTAGCTATACTTGGGAATCCATTTATACTTGGACACATTGTTCTCATTTCATTTTGAAGAGAAATAATTTTTCTGGAGTGGCTTTAATCCAAACTCATGACCCAGTTGCAGTTTTATCTTAACTCTTCCTTATAAAGAATGTGCTAATTTTAGTTTCTAAAGATTTTCTTTGTATTATGAATTAAAAATAATAACCTTGTTTACAAACATTATCCTTTAGCATAGTGGGATCAGCAGGTATCTGTGGGGAGAAAATCCCTAGGAAACAACATCTGAAATGGCACTGAAATGAAGTTTCTCAGTAACCTCAAGTTGAATATTATAAAATATGTTCCCCTTTACTGTAAAATATTTAGTTTATTTCTTGGTATTATATGTATTAGTTGTGTATCAATGTGTAATTACTAGTAAACCTGTCAGTAAATATGACAATGTTTTCATTTTGTCTTGTACACTTAGAGAAATACCTCATATTACTGATTTAAATGTAAGACCTGAAGCTATAAAACTACTAGAAGAAAACATCAGGGCAACATTTCAGGACGTTGGTCTGCATAAATATTTTATGGATAGGACTTCAAAAACATAGGCAACAAAATCAAAAGTAGGCAAATGGGATTCTATCAAACTAAAATGCTTCTGCGCAGCCATGGAAATAATCAACAGAGTGAAGGAAGAACCTGCAGGATAGGAGAAAACATTTACAAAATATTCGTTTGATAAGGATTATTATCCAAAATTTATAAGGAACTCAAATAGCTCAACAACAACAAAAAGACAAATAATTTGATTAAAAAATAAGCAAATGATCTGAACAGACATTTCTCAAAATAAGACATAATAATGGCCAACAAGTATATGGAAAAATGTTCAATACCACTAATCATCAAAGAAATAAAAATCAAAACCACAATGAGATATTATCTTACCACGGTTAGAATGGCTATTACCAAATAGACAAAGAACAACAAATGCTGGCAAGGATGTTGAAATAAGGGAACTCTTATACAGTATTAATGGTAATGTAAATTAGTACAGTCATTATGGAAATATAGAGGTTCCTCAAAAAACTAAAAATACCAGCAAATTGGTATTAACTGATCACACCTAAGTGGACATATAGGAATAACATTTATCGGGCGTGGGGCAGATGGGAGCGGGGAGAAGAGGATGGGTATATACATACATAATGAGTGCGATGCACACCATTTGGGAGATGGACACACTTGAAGCTCTGACTGGGGGGGGGGGGAGGAAAAGGCAACACATGTAACCTAAACATTTGTACCCCCATAATATGCTGAAATTTAAAAAATGACACAAAAAACACTGAAAGTAGAACTACCATATAATCCAGCAAACCTACTACTGGATATTAATTCAAAGGAAAAGAAATCAGTATATCAAAGAGATATCTAGACTCCCATGTTTATGGTAGCCCTATTCACAATGGTGAATAAGTTTTCATCAACAGATGAAAGGTAAAGAAAATGTGATATATATATATATATATATATATATATATATACACACACACACACACACACACACACACACACACACACACACACTATGGAATACTATTTAGCCATAAAAAGAATTAACTCTGTGGATGAACCTGAAAAACATTATGTTAAATAAAATAAGCAGGCACAGAAAGATAAATACTACATGTTCTCACTCCTATGTGGAAGCTAAAATAGAATAAAGATTAATAGAAGATGGGAAGGGGAGCAGCTAGGGAAATAGGGAGAGGCTGGATGATGGCTCTAAAATTACAGCTAGATAAGAGGGAAAAATATAGAGTTCTATAGCACTGTAGGGTGACTATAGTTAATAATAATTTATTATATATGTTCAACTACCTGGAAAAGATTATGTTGAATGTTCCTATCACAATAAAATGATAAATGTTTGAGCTGACAAATATGTTAATTACTCTAATTTGATCATTACACATTGTGTACATGTATCAAAACATTACTCTGTACCCCATAAATATGTATAATTATTATGTGTCAATTAAAATTATTTAAAAAGCTATCATAAGAATCACTGTATATTTAAATTTTCATTCAGGCATATAATTCAAAATGTAAAGTCACCAACAATGAAAAAACAATGCAATTTAAATGGCAAAAAAATTTAACTATGCTGGATTTAAAAGGCATATTTTATATCACTTTGCCCTAATCTCTCTGATAAAATTAAAACCACTGCAATTTAATATATATTAATACCTAAAGATAATTTTCACTAGAAAAATTCACCATATCAAGATTAGAGATATCATTTCAAATTGAAATATTCAAGACAAGGAGCAAGTAGAGAAGAGATCAAATTAAGCTATGTGTTTTATTGGAAAGAAATTAAGGTCAGAAGCCAGGGTACTTGGATTTTCAGCCTCTGCCATTAACTAGGAATTTGTAACTTATGTGCCTCATTTTCTTCATCACCAATCTAGGAACATCAGCTCTCCTGATCTTCTTCACAGGATGGTTTGAAATGTCCCATTAAGTCACAGAATAGCATGGGAAAGTTCTCACAGTACAATGGTATGTTAAAAGGTGAAATATAAAATCATAGACACAATATGAGTCCCATTATACATAAAGAGAAATGGACATGTGCATCTAGACAAACACACATGTATAGCTATGAGATAAGAAAGAAATAGTACAATAATTATCTCTGGGTGACATTGTGGCTGAGTTTTTCTTCTTTATAGGATTAAGAGAAATTATCCAATATTTGGAAATAAAGCAATGAGTAGGGAACCATAATCTTTCAATATCATATATGGCCATTGTTTAACAAATTCTGCCAAGCATTTTTCATTTTATTTGCCATTTGGGTATATCCCAGTTTAGATGCAATACAAATGATAACCTTAAAAAATGTAGTATTGCCTTATAGGACACAAATCAGTTTTGAATTTAACCTACCAATCTTACTCTAACATTCTTTTTATTTATTCCTATAAAAACGCAGTTCCTCAAGTGCTTTTGGTATCAGTTTTATCATCTTGCTGATTCTCTTACTGATCAGTAAAATAAAATGTTGACACATGTTCATTTTACAGTTTTTGAGTCATATTGTCGACACTATGAAAAGTATATTTGGCAGATCCTCTCAATATTTTGTAAATTCTCATTATGCCTTAAATAAATTACAGTTTAAATTTTAGATCACTTCTGGCATTCCATTTTGAAAGCTTAAAAGCATTATATTAAGCAAAATATATTATCATAATGCAGAGGAGGTGCTACACTATAATCAATATGAATTAACATCTCTCTGAATTTCCAGCACTGCCACATTCTTGTTGTGACCTAGGAAAACAAATAATAACAAAACGCTTCTTGACTGCTTTAGAATTCAGTATCCCCATCTCTAAAATAGCAACAATTATATTATTATTATTACTAACTTTCTACATTAAGAAAAATATCAGGCATGGGCAATATATGCAACCTTAACACTTGTACCCCCATAATACGCTAAAATAAAAATAAAAAAAGAATAATATCAACCACTTCAATGATAGCTCCTCAAATATTGTTTCTTTCAGTTTGTTCCCTTTTCAGGTCCTCGTAGTACTCAATTTTCACCCATTTTAATACAGCTGTTCCCAATTCAGTTCATGTTAAATACAATACAACTGCTTTCACTTGCTTTCTTAGGTCCTGCCACATTGGTGGGTAAACCACCTTTCACATTTCTGAAGGAAATCTCTGTGAGAAATTTCAACATGCTATTCACAAACCCTTTGATACAAACGTTGACACGTATCAGGATCAACTCCTAATTCGCCAAAGGAGTGTCTGTAGTGAAACTAAAATAACTAGATAACAAAGGACATGTGGAAACATGGTTCTGATGGGCCGGTAACCAGCATTTGACAGTGGTTCTTTACAACAGAACTGGGAGGAAAAGAGCTAAGAAAATCATTTAATAAACTAAAGCCTCTAAAATTAGCAGAACCCAAATACGATCAGTCATAGAACACAGGCTTACTAAATTAGCCCATTGAAGAGAGTGTCAAATAATCCATGTATCTACCACTATATCTATATATACATTTTTTATGATTCTGCAAGTAAGCCTAAGCATGAGCCTGGTTCTTTCATTTTTTTTTAATCACTGGAGGAGGATAACAATGCATGATAGTCCCCAGAGTTTAAATGACATGTTATTTCACTCATTCAGTCAACAAATATACATTAAATGCACTCTCTGTTCCAAGCTTTGTGTCACGTGTACATTATTCTACACATCTTTTCATGGTTCCCCTCATAATCTTTAGAGGACTCAAATCAGTCTAAACTGACATCCTGAATTATTCTAAAACAAATGGCACTCAAGGTATCAATGAAGATAAAAGTAATATCTGTTCTCTTCCAAACATATTTTGCATTGAAAAATAATGTAACATTCCTGGGTAACTGTCAATAATCTTAACAAGATACCTTGAGGAAATCAGACTGATGTCCATAAGATAATTCAACTACTGATATTCATCTTTGTCATTACGTTTAAGACAGACAGCCTTCAAGGCAGAAGTAGTTACCTTCTGGATGATTGGTGTCTTTCTTCAGACTAGTTCATTTTTGCACTGCTTTGTCTGCCAACCAAAAGAAAATTCTCCATTAAATAAACATAATATGGCAAACTTTTTTAAAAACTTGCTTTCATCTATGGCTCAATTAAAATTATCTTCTGGATTAAAAGGCAAAATCCAGTAAACCACCTTAAATTTCCCCCCCCACATATTAAACTAATATGAATTCTTGAGAGCTACCTATTTTTTTTTCCTATTTTTGTTCTTTATTCTTACCTTACTGTTGCCAACACTATAGTAATTTAATAAATTTTTGTTGGCTTGGCATAAAACAATGTCCCATTTTGCATCTCCATATGCTTCACCTATGTAGTTAGATATTTTCTTAGTTTTTATAAAACAATCAATTTATTAGGCAAGAAAGAAAAGAACAATTCATTTTAGCTTGTTCTAATAGTTGTTCTAAAAAAGAAAATAGAGTAAGACCATGCTTTAAGGAAAGAGATTGAGAGAGATAGAAAGTAATAGAAAGAGAGAGACAGAAAAAAAAGTCATTTGTAGCTGAAAATCAATTAGACTTATTTCCACTGTACAAACTTGCTTATTTTGGCTTCTCAATTTTTTTTAAATTCCTTGATTTTGTGCTTGTTATATCCTCCTGAGCAAGTTTTCATCTTTATTTAGAATAAAATTCCTGAATAAGGACTCTATTACATTTCAGCACAACATCTCCACCAAATGGCAAGAAGAGGGGAGGAATTAACATTCTTTCATTGGATCAATAATAAAGTTAGAATAGGTTGATAGAGCAGCATAAGACTCCAGTTTAATTTTGTGAGCAAGAGAAAATAAATATTCAGGTTCTTTGGCAAAGTTTAATGAATCATCAGTTTATTTAAATGCTAGTTTTTTTTTTTGTTTTTTTTTTGTTTTTTTTTTTTTGAGACAGAGTCTCACTTTGTTGTCCAGGCTAGAGTGAGTGCCGTGGCGTCAGCCTAGCTCACAGCAACCTCAAACTCCTGGGCTTGAGTGATCCTTCTGCCTCAGCCTCCCGAGTAGCTGGGACTACAGGCATGCGCCACCATGCCCGGCTAATTTTATATATATATATCAGTTGGCCAATTAATTTCTTTCTATTTATAGTAGAGACGGGGTCTCGCTCTTGCTCAGGCTGGTTTTGAACTCCTGACCTTGAGCAATCCGCCCGCCTCGGCCTCCCAAGAGCTAGGATTACAGGCGTGAGCCACAGCGCCCGGCCTAAATGCTAGTTTTTATTTAATACATTTGCAAGAAGTAGTGACTATAGAGAGCAACAAAGCAGAAAAGATACATATTTTCTTTATTTTTTTACCAGTCAGCTTAATCTTCTGAAACCATAGAATTATAAAGTAGGAGAGCACGCAGACTGCAAAGCCAGTGAGAGCTAGGTCTTACACATTACTGAATTCACAGAAATGTAGTGCATTGGCTGTTCTTGTAACAGAAAGTGCTAGCAATAAGATTTTTTAATTGTTCATTTAATCTAAATATTCATTTAAAAATAAGTACTTTCAATTTTATCTTTAGTACATGTGACTAAGTAACAAATGCACTTTACATGTGTTTTGCTTTGTAGTTTATCAAGTATTGTTAGCTGTAGTATACTTTTGATCCTCATAATAAATCTGTTTCAGGACAGGGCTTACCTTCCTCAGCTGACAGAGAAATGGATGTGCATTAAGTATTTAATGATAAAAGTAGGACTAGAACTTATATCTTTACAACTCCTATTCTCATAAAATTTCTAACAGAGTTTTAATCTATTTACTAATTTTCAAATCTAAAAAACAATTTTAGAGTAACCATTAAGATTTTTTTAAATCTATGCTCCTTATAAACACATCTTGAATGTATTAAAATTTGAAACATTTTTTATTAAAAAAATAAATTTTGTGGAAAGACAAGCAAATACATTTCTAAAAATTTAACTGTTTCCTTATATAAAAATTTTTATTGATGTATAATATGTACTTCAATATGCAGAAAAGTACTCAAATTATACATGTATAGGTCATACATTTTCACAAAGTGAATGCAGCACCAGATTAAGACTAAGACCATTACTGGCACATTAGAAACCTTCCTACAGGCCTTTTTCCGATTATCGCATCCCCAGGGGTAATCACTATTCTGACTTCTATATCCATAAATAAGAATCAGAACTTGACATAAATGGAACCAAGAAATGTACTTGTGTGAAGTCTCCAAACCTGCAATCTCCAGTCCACTCCAAAAGTGTTATTTCTTATAAATGTAACTTTGCATATCAAATATGTCCTATATATACAATGTTTAGTTTATGCAAGATGTCTTTAAATGCTAAAAAAGTATTTGTCTCTCAAGCTTAATTTAAATTACTCCATAAAGACATCATCCTGCATGTTTCTTATCCCTTTCCCATGTGTGCATAGGACCAGTATTCTGTCAGCTCAGACCAGAGCAACTGAAACTTTAGACACCCCACTCTGCTTCCCATATCAACCCATTCATCAAGGCCCTTTAAATTATCTTATTTTTATTTTACAAAATTATTTTAGGTATTGTTCCTGCCAGACACCAGTATTTATTTAACAAGGATTTTTCATGCCTTAGTCATAAGATATTGATAATGAGGAAATTAACAGCAATGTAACAAAGAAGAAAAATGAATTCAAGAAAGAAGAATTTCAGCTGCTACTGATTTGTACATTAATTTCTCCAGACTTCTTGTCTTACAATGAAATCAAAGGAATCATAAAGGAGAATAACTCCCATTAACATTATATATTGGTTGATTGGTCACCTATTGAATAATTGTTACAAAAGCCTAGGTCATAAACAAAATGAATTCAATCATTCTTGAAGTGTTTTAAGATATATAATTTTACTCAGCTGAGTAGTTTGCAAATGCCAAAGGTCAAGTCTCAGGACAAATGCCAAGGTCTCAGGACCTGCAAGATTGGCACAATGCCATAGAATGAGGATTATAATTAACATTAAGGTTTTTGTCTTAACATTGAATTATCTCCCTCCTGAGAGATAACATTGATAATAAAAGAATATAGAACTGCAAGCCAGTAAACATAAATTTGAATTATTGGTCCAGCTATTCCTATATGGGAGTGCCATAATTTTACAAGCCTCACTTTTTGCAAATGTGAAATGCCAATAATAATACACATTTTGCCTATTTTATTTGAGTCCATATCTTGTACTTCTTTGCTATGTTCATAGCTCTGGGCATATTACTGGGTTTTATAAATATTTACTAATAATGAAATTGCCACACCCTAAAGAGAAAAATTCAGATAAGTTCAAATCTGGGCACTAACTATACAAAATTTTTCTCAAGGAAGTAGTCACACTACATTTCCTGAAAATCTTTAATACCAACTGGATCAAAACCATGAGTGCTGCCAAGTCTCAATATTGCCTTGGGAGGAAGTGAATTAACTGACCTTTCAGGTCTTTGCAATTTCTCATTGAAATGACTCAGATGAGATAAGTAAAAGAAGAGAAAAAATGGTTCCTATTTCTATTCCACTAGTCTAGCATTTTACTGAATGAAACAGGAAGCATACCTGGCTAATAAAATCCAATAGCTGGCCTAAAGCAATGATTAATGGTAAAAATTACTCACATTTTACCATAATTCTGGCAAAATACACTTCTTCCAAGGTTTTTTCACTTGCATCTTCAAATCCAAATAAACATCTACAAAGCCGGGTTGTTTCCACAACTTTGCAATTGTGGAAACAACCCAAGTGCCCATCAATCCATGAGTGGATTAATAAAATGTGGTATATGCATACCATGGAGTACTATTCAGCTCTAAGAAACCATGGTGATATAGCACATCTTGTATTTTCCTGGATAGAGCTGGAGCCCATACTACTAAGTGAAGTATCCCAAGAATGGAAAAACAAGCACCACATGTACTCACCAGCAAATTGGTATTAACTGACCAGCACCTGAGTGGTGATCAGTTAATACCAATGGACTGAGTGGACACATAGGAATTACACTAATTGGGTATTGAGCAGGTGGGAGGGGGGAGGAGGGGGCGGGTATATACATACATAATGAGTGAGATATGCACCATCTGGGGAATGGTCACACTTAAAGCTCAGACTTGTGGGGGTGGGGGGACAAGGGCATCATTTGAAACCTTAAAATTTGTACCCCCATAATATGCTGAAATTAAAAAATTAAAAAAACAAAGCTGGTGGTGAAGCTATATCACACCATCATCTGACTGACCATAGATATTTTACTAATAATTTAACTCTTCAAAATATTTTCAAGAATTTCTATGCAAATGCAAAATAAAATTAAAACACCACATTGAATAGTTAAATATATCTCAAGTTTATGTACACAATTCCAAAGTCTGAAATCAGATTTATACTAACATTCTTAGAAAAAGAAGGTGTTGGGAATGAATGTGTTTGTTCACGTTTGAAGATCTGATGACATGCAAAAAACTGTAAGGGAAATTCCATCTAGAAGAACAAAGTGTAAATCTGCATTACAGCACAATGTTATCTCTAAAGATAACTTCATGACTTAAGGTAGCAAATTAAGTAGATTTTTACTTTCAAACAGAACAACACACCCTATGGTGTAGGTGTAAACCCATTAAGCTAGACACACCAAAGGAGGAGCTGTCCAGGTACTTGGTGCTGAACATTTCTATTTTTCTGTACTTCTGCTTTTCCCAAAGGAAAACTTTCTTATTTAGACTCACATTTTCAGCATTCTTAGAGAACTGTTATTAATATTTAACTATTTTTGATTATTTAGAATCATTTGAGGTGCATTTTATATAATATTCTCAGAAGCCCTTACTTTTGGATTACTGGAGTTTGGGTATGGTTTTTATCTTGCTTTTTGGCCTTTCCTTGTTCTCAGGTATACTTTCTTGCTGCTATTTGTTATCTAAATATAAGATCATCATCTTCTAGTCTCCTGTAGCTAGAGAATCAGCATGGGTAGTGGAGAGGTTGCACAAGGGATCAGATAGAACTTGGTTAGAATTCCTCCCCTAACAGACTTGGGGCCATTTTCATCACCCTTATAAACCTCAATGTCTTCATAATGTAGGACTGGAAACAAGCCTATCCTATAAGGAGGATTAAATGTTAGAATTAAGCAATAATACATAAAATTCATAGCAAAGTCTCTCTCATAAAGAAGGCTTTAATAATATATCCATTTTATTACGCTTCCTCTTCTAATCTGCTATGGTTTAAAGAGCCATATAATTAGGTGTATCAAAATGATGTTTCAGTGTATATTTTCAAGCCTTCTTAGCATCCACATACATAAATCTCCTATTGAAAATTCATTCCCACCCTATATGTATGTCTCCTGATATGGAACCTGAGCATGCAAGACATATGTTAGCAGTGCAAGTTGCAGTGTCTAGTGCTTGGGGGTTGCAGGAATATGCTCATCAAACCAATTCTTTCCCCAAATGCTTAAGATTTTGTTATAGTTAGTACTTCATTTTAACAGATCAGTGTCCCTAAAAAACAAGGATTTGAATAAATGATGCTTTTTTCATACTATTAGCAATTTCTGTTATTTTACTATGATTTTAACACCTGGATTATTTTTTTAAAAGGAAAGTTTAAAAATTATGTTATAGTGCTAGAAATTTATATTAGTGTTATAATACTAGAAATTTTTTAAACTTTTAATTGACAGTATTGTATTGATTAAGAAATAACTCACCCTTAACTGTAACTATAGCAACCCATTTCTTTGGTACTAGATGAATCCACATAAAAACTGTAGGATAGTTTTTATTTAACAATAAAACATATTTTTTAAATGTATGCATATTCCTATGCTCTCCCTTGCAGATTCTGTTTCAGTAGTGTATAAATCATCGTATAAACTAAGATACTCTTTAAAAAGACAAAGTACAGTGGTTTAGAAAAAGAATTGATAGTAATGTATTGATAGGTGGGAAGTTGAGAACAGATAAACAGTTTTGCTCCACAATGTCATCCGGAGACTCAGACTAGCAAATCAAATGTTCCCCTCCCAAGTGGCTCCCTTCCCTCAGTCCAAGATGGCTGTTACCATTGTTACTATTCCCAATTGTGAAGAACCAAGTCCAAGATAAGAGACATTGTCTACGAAGATTACCAAGATACATCAATATTACTTCATGTACATTGAACCTAATTCACAGTCTATAGAATATTGTGACATGGCCAGAGGTAACTGCAAGATGCTAAGAAATATAATTGATAACTAGATAATCATACATCTGGCTAGTAGTCTTCTTATTTCATTGTCAAACATTATTAGGAAAAAAATGAATAATGAGGCAGAATAGTAGTTTTTATTTTATTAAAAGGGCTGGATTCTGTATATTTAAACCCATTCTTAGGGAAATTTGGAAATTTTAGGAAGAATGGGAAAATATGAAACTCTGGAGTCAGAAACATCTGTTTTTAAAATGTATGTAGCCTTCAAATGCTATGTCATTTTACACAAGGCAAAATCTTTCTTTTATTACCCTTATTTTACAAAAATTCTACTTTCAGCAAGCTAAAAAACACTTAAACCATAGAACCAATTATTAGCTAGAAAAGAAGGCTTTAAGTTAAAATGCACAAATATGTTTCATTTATAAATACATCAGCTATAATATTTGAAAAATTATTCCAAATTGAATAAATGGAATTACTTCAAATTTAAACTTATTCCAAATGGAAGAAATTTTGGAAAACTATGGAGTATTTAAAAGGAATGAAGAATATACCAATAATTTGAAGTGGAAGTGTTATTAAGACATATTAAGTTAATAAAAAACAGGTTGCAGAATGATATAAATAATACTATTGCTATTGTTAACGTAAGAACATTCACCAAAAATATCTATGTATTTAATAGTGACATATGTATGTAGATGTATAGAGAAATATCTAATAAGTTATATACCAAATGTGTAGTACCGTGCACTATACATTTGGGGCAGTTACTCAGACATGAGGTGATGGTCAAAACAAATTTACCCTTCCTTAAATTGTTTAAATAATTTTGCAAGTAGAAATTATTCAAATGTTACTTATATAACTTTAAGTGTTTAAAATTTATCTGCAAAAACTTTCCAGGGTGATACATAAAGATCTACTTTATCTGCATTGTACATTACACTCCATATGTATATTTAACTATTTACATAATGGCCATTCATAATATATCTAACTATTCCCTACCTGTGGACATTTTACTTGTTTCAGTCTTTCGCTATAACAAATAATGCTTTAAATAGAATACTTAATATATATTATTTTATATTTTATATGTATGTTATATATGTGTTTCATTATGGGTTGATTTTTTTACTTAAGTTAGAAATGTTAGGTTACTTGTACCTGAAAGTTTATCACTGCACAATTCACAATTGCAAAGGTATGGAATCAACATAATTGCCATCAATTGATGAGTGGACAAAGAAAATGTGATAGATACACACACACACACACACATACACACACACCATGGAGTGCTACTCAGCCATAAAAAGAAATGAAATAATGTCTTTAGCAGCAACTTGGATGGAACTGGAGATTATTATCCTAAGTATCTCAATAATGGAAAGACAAATATCACATGTTCTCACTAATAGGTGGGAGCTAAACAATGGGTATACATAGTCATAAAGTAGTGTAAAGGAAATTAGAAACTAAGAAGGAGGGAGAGGAGAAGAGAATGAAGGATAAAAACTTACCTAGTGGATAAAATGTACACTATTCTAGTGAAAGGCACACTAAAATCCCTGACTTCAGCATTAAACAATTCATCCATGTGACAAAGCACTTGTACCTCCTTAATATTTTGAAATAAAAATTATTAAATTTTTAAAAATTAGATTAAAAAAGATTAACTTTTTAAATTTAATAGATATTATCAAATTGTTCTGCAATGTTTTCCAATTTTCCTATCAGAGCCAGAATGTTCATTTCTCTACAACTTGTCCTCAGAAATATTTTATCCTTTTACACTTTGATGAATAATCTTTATTTATATATTAAAGGGAGCTTCTCAAAGGGTTACAGTGAAAATGACCCCAAAAATGAAACAAGGTTTAAATGCTATTAAATTAGAGAAGACCTCCAGCAATTCACTGAAGTTAAAGGTCAGTGCCAGAGTAACCTATGGTGTCAGATTTATCCTAACTCAGCAATAAGAGATAGGATACTGACATCCAAAATACATTTTCCAAAAATTTCCAAATTATAATGGTGTTGGTATAAAAAGATTGAGAATGCACTTCCCTGGCTTTATTTAAGTCTACAATGTGTTATATAGACTAGCTTGTAAACATAAAATACAGAAGTTACATTCTTACTAGATGTGAAAACAACTTTCTTTTTTAAAACCTAATAATATCATGGGCTTCAGAAATTTTGACATATATTACAAGCTACGTATCCACAAAATAATATCATATTAAATTTTGCCTGAAACCAGGGACCAAATTCTATAACCACACAAAAGTTGCAACCAGGCAAATGCCTAATGCTATTTAGAGTATTTCTTTTTCCCTAGAAATAAGAAAGTAGTTTAAAATGATTTTTGATAATCAGAAATATGTTTATTTAATGAAAAGGAATTAAAATCATAAGAAGTAGTATTCTTTCACTTTGCCTTGGCACACCCACCACATTATGGGTGATTAAAACTCAAAAATCTCCAATGGAGGTGTGTATATGTGTGTGTGTTTCTTTTTTTGGCAAAATATGAATATTGAACATATTTCCTTGAACCTGATTCTTCCTCAAATGAAGTAGTCATAAATATGAAAATTATTTTCTAAATACTAAATTGTCTTATTAATAGATATACTTACAAAATATCATGGGGAGAATAAATAGAAAAAAATTAAAGTTATTATCTGCTTTCCATTACCTTCAATGCTCATTTTTCTGAGTATATGCATAACACACAAAGACATTTTTAACACAGTTTCCTGCAGTGTGCTGATGCCCATTTATAAAGGCAATTGAATCCACTTCTTGAAAATTACTCTAATGATTCTGCTAGTTGTACATTTGTTAGTGAAAATAAATGGGAATTGACAACATCTAGAAAAGTTCGATCACAATGACTATTGTACTTCTACACTTTCTTTATTATTCTCCCCACACCAGCATGTACAAATCAAGTGATTCAATTCAACTTGACAAAATCTACATTTTAGGGTGCTTTTGGCAATATACTGGGCAAGTTACTGAAGAGGATTCATAGACACAATGAATCATATATCTTCCCCTCAAGGAGCGCCTTCATCATCTAAGTGTTGGGAGAAGAGAAAAATATAAGGCAGAGCAAGAATATTGCATTAAAGGAATTTTGTACAAACTGCTATCCTCAGGATATAGATGGAAGGAAATTACATCATTGTCAGAACCTTGAGTTGTTCTATGAAGGAGATGGCATTTTTACTGAAGGGTGAATAACAGAACAAAGTTCAATTGCTGATAAGGAGGCTGTGGGGCAGTTTAGCTAGGGACAATCGTGTAACCACAGAGCACAGAGCTGGAAGATGTGAGTGTGCACTTAGGAATCAACTTGCAGACCAAAAAGAGCAGTAACAGACAAGACTGGAAATGTATAGGAAGAAAGGGTGGAGATGTCAGGGACCTTTTTCAGCCTTAGGAAAACCATAATAAAAAATTCTACTCAGAAAACAAGAAAGCCTTTAATGTTTTTTGAAGAGAAGAATGATGTGAGGGTTGGAATTTTTGTCTTAAGATTATCTGACAGAAGGGAACAGGCTAGCTTAGAGGAAGACAGAAGTACAAAGACTAGCTTCAGGACCTTGAAATATGCTCTTCGTGCATTTTCTCATTTAATGTCTCTGCTATTCCTCAAGGTAGTGTATTATTAATAGTTTGCTAGGGCTGCCATAACAAAGTACCACAGACTGGGTAACTCAACAAGAATTAATATTTTTTACAGATCTGAAGGCTACAAGCCTGAGGTCAAAGTGGCAACAAGGTTGGTATCTTCTAAGGTCTCTCTCTTTGGCTTGTGTAAGACCATCTTCCTCCAGTGTCTTCACATGACCTTCCCTCTAAGTGTATCTGTATCTTAATCTCTCCTCTTCTTGTATGGATACCAGTCATATTAGATTATGACTACCCATTTGACCTCATTTTACCTTAATTTCATCATCAAAAGTCCCATCTCCAATATACTCTGAGTTACTGAGGGTTAAGACTTCTGCATATGAATTTGGATGGTGGCAGGGAGAAGATGCAATAAAGCCCATAACAGGTAAGCACTTTACTATTATCCCTAATTTATATTTATTAGATATTTGAAAGGTTAAATAATTTTTATGCTTGAATAATCTTTTATGGTTACAGAGCCAGTAAGTAAGGGACCATACGATATACAATATACCTTAATCTGTGTGGTGTAAGTCCTGGAATATAATAGAGTCTCCATAAGAAAGCATTGGATGAATGAATGAATAATGAAGTAACATTTCATGAGTGATTATAATTTCTTATGATCTCTGATCCCAGGTGAATTAGGGGCACCTGAAGAGACAATTTTTTTGTCCTTCCCCATTGATGGAGTCATAAAGAGTTATACAGCATAACAAGGGTTTAAATACTTGTCATACTTTTCTCATCTAACACAGTTAAAGATTTCATATTGCAAATCTGTAAAAACAAAACAACAATGATGAATAAAAGGAAAACTCTCTAATTACTTACCCTACATGGACCTTTTTGTTTGATTGATTTCCAGGAAGTACTTGCTGTTGACCTCTTTTGAGCCATCATGAAGTAAAAACCCTAGAGAAAGAACTCAAGGCAACTATTTGAACTCTTGAACCAGACTTCATTTCTAGCTCAAATCAAACAGGGCATGTACAAGAGATCAAGAAAGCACGGGTTATAAACTGACTCTGTTGCTCCAGAGGACAATTTAGAACCAACGAGTGGATGGGACAAGTCGGAAGGCTTCGTGAGCATATAAAGAATGTTCTGACCAGGACAGCGGAAATGTTCCTTCTGCTTGACTAAACTTTAGACAAGTTTCTTCCTGACTATAAGCTCTTGACTTTTTCCTTTTCTTAGAGTATTTACTCTAAAAAACTTGTCATTGAAAATACTTTCTCTGCCTCATTGAAATGTATATCAATCCCCTTAAAAGCCTCTTTCCAGTTTTAAGCCTTGGGGAATGTCTTTCTCAAAGACCTGGGTGCTATTCCTTTAAAATATAATCATCATGGAAGATTGTTCTGTTATCTCATTCACAGTGTTTTTGAGAGGGTAGCAGCCTAACTTTGGTGGGTGCCTGGCTCTAAGTTGTACGACTACCTCCTATCATGAGCATGTGAGAAAAAAAAATTTTTTTTTTGTAAAACCGCTTAGCAAACACAGGTGACCTATAATGCCCCTGCATCCCAGCACTTAAATCCTCTCTGCCCTTTGTTACAGCACAGTTGAGTTCAGTCTCTCTCTCCCTTCTTGCAACAGTCTTGCATAAAACCTTCCTTCCCTGTTTAACTTTGCCAGTGCAACTTTTCTATGACAGTTCTGATAATTGAAGCTATCCAACAATAAGAGGTAATAAGCTAACTTTTACTAAAAATTTACTATGTCCCAGGGACTCTCTTACAACTCTTATTATTATTTTCTTTCATCTATGTGTACAATCACCTCTAGAATGGAATCTACTATTATCCTCTGTTATAGATGAGGTAATTGAGACTTAGATCAAAAAAAGCAACTTACACGATTGTCACGTGGTTTCTATGACTAATTCTTGATAGAGACAGAATTTTTGAAGTTGATTCTAAAGTCATTGAATTAATTCGCAACTTTGTCTCTAAGAGCTTAGATTTAGTTTGTTAGGCATGAAGAAACCACTGAAATTTTCCGTAAAGACAACTGGCAATAAGGAAAGTGATATTGTAGAAAATCAATGCACAAGAAGAGAAATATTAGAATGGAGCTGGGCTCTCCAAGGCTGCTGCAATGATGCAGGATTAAGGAAGTGGCTGAATCATGATACATGATGTTACCATAATATTTTGATATGTACAATAACAGCATTGATGAGTGCCATTAATTGAGTTGTTACAATATGGCTGGGACCATGCCAAGTATTTTGTATGCATCATCTCATGCAAAAATCTTCAAAAGGATTGGGGTATGTACTATTATTTCCCTTATTCTGAATTTTTTCAATGTATAAGCTACTATGTTAGGTGATTTATTAACTTATTTCATCTACATGACAGTGTATATTGAGGAGGACTACTGTTGTCCTGTTTTTGCATGTGAGGAAATCGAGCACTAGAGATTAACAACTTGCTGAAGGCTACACAGCTACTAAGTGATGAACACAGAATTCAAATTGAGCCTGTCTGAATCAAGTATTTAGCTGATTAACCAACAATCCATGTTGACCCTATTATTGTATAACCATAAACTCTTTTGAACTCTGCAACCATTGTAATATTAGATGCTAAAATGAGACTCTGAAAACTTATGGCCATTTAGCCAATATTCAAGCCCACTCTTGGTTAAGACAAGTAAATTCATAAAAGAATATGAGACAGAATCCAACAGTAAACTTTTAACGTACCTTACAGAAGTCTCTAATCATCCGAATTAACAAAAGAGTGATTGCAATTAAAAAACTGTAAGTCCTTCAGGGTTATTTTGATATTAAAATGGTTGTTATTTGCCACTGAATCATATTATATTTATCATCTGAGAGCTCCCAGACTCCATTTGTTGATGAGTTTACTGAAGGTAGCATTTCTAAAATGAGAGAATTAATCAGCAATTTTATCATGTTATGTTTCTATTTTAATTGTCGTAAAATATAAATAGAATTAACCACTTTAACCATTTTTAATTGCATAGTTCAGTGACACTAAGTACACACATTATTGGGCAATAGGATGGTTTGTTTTCCTAAAAGGAAGAAAAATGAAAATAAGTGAAAAAGCAAATTTTAAAGTGTTTCCCAAGTTTCTTTCCTATTAATTCCATTAAGGATTTCTGTCTGAGAGTCTGTGATGTCTGTACTAGCTTGGTTCAGGTTGAATGTGTTTGCTCCGTCCCTCACACATTAACTAACAGAGTAACTAGTAAATATTAATAGAAGACTCCGCATCAGTGAGAATGAGAAGGCTCAGAGAAAAGGGAAGTAGAGAGACAAAAGGAGGGCCCTCCATTAGGAAGTAGGACCGAATCAGAAATTGGCTGATTCATCAGAAAAGATAAATGATACTTGTCTCCTTCTTGGAGATTGTAGTAGAGAATCTCCACGTGCTGGTCAACTCTGACATCTTTTTTTCCTTTTTGCTGGACTTGTTTAGTGCACCATGCTGTGGCTGACAGATTGATACTCCCCTCCATCAGGTGATATTAGCCTTGACTCCCTCAGTTAATAGCAATAAACATGGTTCAAAGACTGACCCAGAGCACTGACTCAGCATGTCTCTAATTACTTTTTTCCCAACACAGTAAAACTTTGTTTTTATTAGAGAACTCACATTTCAAACTGCACAATACAAAATTGTCACATTTAGGCAATTATATTTTAGTCTTGTTATAATATAAAAGTGATATTTTAAACAAGAAAATATAAAATTTCTGGATCCTTTCAGGGATGGATAATACATGAAATTTGCCACTTTGGCCTCTCAACCAGTGCATACATCACAATAGATCCTGCCACTCTCTCTTGAATCTGAAGTAGGCTGTTACTCCCTAATAGCTCATACTTATTCTATAAATAAACTTCATTTGCCATTGCTACTCTAGACCATGCTAGAGTAACCCAAGCATCACATAGTTAAACTGATACACAATATATACCAGGCATCACATAGTTAACAGCAAAATTATATGTTCTGAAATATTTAGACAGCCATCAGGTTATCAATATAGTATGAAAAATAAAGTAGAATCAGTCACTTTTTCATCAAACTAGCAGTTTTTTTTGTCTCACCAAGGCCAAGGAAATCTAAAGATATTTCCTAATGTTTAATTACTGAATCAAGTGAAAAGAAAAAGCTATCTCAAGAAATTGCATCAAACATTTTGCAAAGCATAAGTATTTCATTTATTCAGGGACATTTAATGATTAAAACTAATATCCTGAGTTAAAATTGCCAGGGGACATATTTAATGGAGTAAAGCAAAAGCTTCAAGAAAAATCAATTGTAAAATAATCAATACCAAAATCTGTACTGTGAGCAAGTGTTTATGCAAAGACTAAAACTTGCTTATAAGGACCCAAAGCAAGTATAAACATATCAGCACACATTAACCTATCTAGGAGATGCAGAAAAGGAACTCAAGTAGACAGTCATTAAAATAATTTTTTAAGCTGAATTATTTGAGGAAAATTAAGTCTAATGAAGACAAAACTGAGCACTGATTTCAGAAAAACTTGATTTATATCTTTTATATTTAATTGTATATGAAGAAGGCTGAAGAATGTACATAGGTCTTTGGAGATTAATTTCAGTAATTTTTGTTCTGCTTCATCATAACCTGCATTTTAGAAATTCTCTAAGCGCCAGGCGTGGTGGCTCACACCTATACTCCTAGCACTCTGGGAGTTCAAGGCAGAGGATTATTTAATCTCAAGAGTTTAAGACCACTCAAAGCAAAAGCGAGACTGAAGACCCGTGTCTACTAAAAATAGAAAAATTAGCTGGGCTTCATGGCACATGAAGCTATAGTAGCTATAGTTCCAGCTACTCAGGAGGCTGAGGCAAGAGGATGGCTTGAGCCCAGGAGTTTGAGGTTTCTGTAAGCTAGGCTAACTCCATGGCACTCTACTCAAGTCAACAGAGTGAGACTCTTTTTTTTTTTTTTTTTTTTTTTTGAGACAGAGTCTCGCTTGTTGCCCAGGCTAGAGTGAGTGCCGTGGTGTCAGCCTAGCTCACAGCAACCTCAAACTCCTGGGCTCAAGCAATCCTGCTGCCTCAGCCTCCCAAGTAGCTGGGACTACAGGCATGCGCCACCATGCCCGGCTAATTTTATATATATATTAGTTGGCCAATTAATTTCTTTTCTATTTATAGTAGAGACGGGGTCTCGCTCTTGCTCAGGCTGGTTTCGAACTCCTGACCTCGAGCAATCCGCCCGCCTCAGCCTCCCAGAGTGCTAGGATTACAGGCGTGAGCCACCGCGCCCGGCTTCAGAGTGAGACTCTTATCTCAAAAAAAAAAAAAAATCCTCTAAGATTTGGTATATTAATTTTAATTCTAGGATTGGATGGACTGTACCTGATTATCAAAATCAATATTATGGACCAATTAATATAATACTATATTGAGCAAGTATAATTTTTTTTAAATCTCATGAAGAATTTCAGCATCTTTTATTGCTACGTATTATCTGAGTACCAATAAGCTGTGAATTGATGTATCAGCTAACAGAAGCTAAAACTTCTTAATGGGAGGAATAATCTATAGAAATATGAAATTTGAAAGAATACACAGACCAAAATAATTCTATAAACCCTAAAAATGAAGTCTGTGGGTTTCTGCCTAGTCACAGTTAATTCAGGTGAGCAGTGTTGGCAGTTAAATGCACAGAACCCAGAGTCAGATGAGCTGGATTTGAATATAACTAAGTGATTTTAAACAAGCAATTTAAAATTTCTTGTCTGCAGCTTCTCAATTTTTGAGGCTAAAAATAGTGGCATCTACCTCATTTGGTTGTTTTGAGGGCTAAATGAGGTGACGTGTTAAAGGCACTTAGCGGTACTCAGAAACCTTTGCAGACGTGAGCTACTAACACTGTCTCTGACACCTCTCCTCTTTCTCTCTGGACCTAGGTAAGACCACTTCTTATTAGCTTCGATCTATGAGGCCTGATTATTTTAATACCTTTACATATAAATAAATATACAAATATGGTGGAGAGAGTGTGGGAGGCAGAGAGTTTCAGATTTACAGAAGAGTTGCAAAACTATGGTACAATTATTGAAACTAAGAAATTAGCTTTTTAGTACAACACTGTTAACTGAAGTACAGAATTTATTTGGACTTCACCATTTTTCCTGCTAGTAACCTTTTTCTATTCCAACATTCAATCCAAAATGTAGTATTGAGGATGTTGAGTTGATTATTTGGCTAAGGTGGAGTCTGCTAGGATTCTCCCCTAGAAACTTACTTTTTTGCCTTGTAGTTAGTAAATATGTCAGAGAAGAAAATACAAGACTATGCACATATCCTTTTTCTCCTTCAACTTTCATCCACTCTTTTAGCTTCTCTGCTTGGATCTTGCCTATAGCAATTATTACTCTGGGGTTCTAACAGTGATTTTCATCCTTATATATTTATTAGAGTTTTTCTTAAGGAATATTTTTATTTATCTAGGATTTATTCATTTATTTATTTATATTAATATGAACTCATATTATTTTATTCTTTTGTTCATAATTCATAACCATACTTAAATTTGTTGCTCAAGTTCTTCCAACTTTGGCCATTGAGAGCTTTTTCAGTTTTGTTCTTGTGCTATTTAGTTGTGTCTCCATCTTTTTAAGCACTTTCTTGCATTCTGGAACTACCAAATGCTCCAAAACCATCTGAGCCTCAGCCTTAAAATCAACTAGTTCTCTAAAGATTCCTGGTTTCGTATTGTAGAATAATATTTAGAAATCAAGATCTGGGTTCTAGGTGTTCTCATTGCTATTGTTGTGTTATTGCTTTAAGCCCTTCTCTAGTGGATAGAGCCAGGAAATGTAAGTATGTATCCCAACTTGTGCACAAATACATATACACATTTATTTCTAAATATGTTTATCTGTATCTATTTATAATGTATATATGGACAATCATATAATAACATGTTGGTAGCTGACTTAAGTGCTAACTCTAAGCAATGCATGCATGGTCCTTGGGTACATATTACCTCTTTTGAGGCATTAAAGTCACTATTTCCCTCATATTTTTTGCAGCTGTTCCAGTATAAGAAATCTTAAAATTCTAGTGATCTCAGGCAGTTGGTTAACAGTTCATGAACAACATAACAGAGTTGTGATTGAAATTTATTCTTTTGAATCAAGAGGTTGAGTATTTGTCAGTATAAAACAAATACTTTTAAAAGGACACAATTTTTTAAATGTTTTTAAAGGTTTTTAATTAGGATTTATTGAATTTACTTTCACATCATGCAGTTGATATGTTGTCAACAATTGTTCTGAGAAAAATAATGTCTGGCAAATATACTCCACTACATGGTGATCATTGTGCTTGCCCCTAGGAATACAATAGTCGACAGACTTCATGGCCCCTGTATTCATGGAGCTTAGGGTTTAGGGTAGATAATGCTAAACTTATTCATTTGGCATATTCTATCACTGCCCACTATGTAACAGGCAATTATAACAGCATAGTAATCCCTATAACTGAGAGCTATAGGAGCATGTAAAAGGGGTCCCTATTCTCTACTGGCAGTGAGTGGCAGGATAGAGTGATTATGGCTGGCTTCCTAGGGGAAGCCATGGCTAAGTTGATGCTAAGGCACCACATATGAGCCAAAATTAGCCAGGTAGCCATGGTGCCGGCAGGCTAGGCCAGGGATTCAGACAGCTAATAGGGTTTGAAGAGGGAATGAAAGGCAAACCAGAGAACTGAAAGTACCTCATCATGACAGGAAAGTGGCTCCGTATGATTGGATATATTAGTATCTATTATATGAGTTTCAACACTCAGACTTGTAGAATTATTATTTTACATGAAAAGGATTTTATTAGTGAGCATAATTGTAATCATTATTTTTCTCAATGTCCATCTTATTCTATGAAAGTTGTTGTTAAGGGGCATGTTTAGGCACTTGCTCCTTATAATCCTCCTGAATAAAGTGGTCACTTGCTAAATTAAAGTGATAACTTCATCAGCCCTAATAGACAATGTATTTTTCCAAGTATTTCATTTACTAAATCAAAGTGGCTTTGGGGCTTGTCAAAATAGATTACTTAATCATACAATATATTAAAATATATTGTCTATAACAGTAAAATATTGTTCATGTTAACATGAATTGAGGGAATACGTCAAACCTTCATTTATAAGCATAAAAACTTTTCAAAAAATTTTTAAAATACACAATATAATATATATTAACAACCTTGAATTAGATTGATAACTTGGAGAAATTGCTGGGATGATAAAGATGTTAAATTCTTGCTCAGTTTTCAGCCCATAACTGTTGGGCATTTTTATTCTTTCATTACTTTAAAAAGGAGTCAATGCTTGTTTCCTGCAAGCTAAGAGGAATATGTAAGGGAAATAGATTTGATCAAGAAAGATAAGAACAATGCTCAAATGGATTTAACATTTTTGAAATTTAGTAAAATACCCTGCCTTGATCTTTCTTCGGTATGAGGACATGGAGTTACCAGAGCCCCAAATCCCATAAGTGGCAGGAGGGTTGAGGGGGTTGGGCTTGGTGGGGCTTTGCTTGATAATGAGAGGTAGTGACATAGGGGAGGCAGACTGGAGCCACTGCATCTCAAGTGAGATATTTTAACTAAAATGAGATGTTAAGGAAGCATTGTGCTACTGTAACAGAATACTGAGATTGGGTAACTTATAACAAATAGAGACTTATTTTTTTTACAGTTTTGGAGGCTAGGAAGTCTAAGATCAAGATGACTGCATCTGGTGAGAGTCTTTTTGCTATGTTATCTCATGCTGGAAGGCAGAAGGGCAAGAGAACTCACCCAAGAGAAAGGGACTGAACTCATCCTTTTATCAGAAACCCACTCCCAGAATACCTAACTCACTCCTGTAATAACGGCATTAATCCATTCATGAAGACAGAGCCCTTATGACCTAATCATCTCCGAAAGGTCCCATATCTCAAACTTTGCTGATTAGGAATTAAGTTTTCAACACATGAAACTTTGGGGGCACATTCAAACAACAGCAATTACATAACTTGGTTGTATATCTTCTGAGATATATAGAAAAAAACTTGTGACATTATATTTATAAAATGTGGACTACCTAACAGGAAAGTTGCTTCATATCTTTTTTTTTTTTTTTTTTTTTTGATAGGTTATTGCAAATGAGATACCAGGGCTTTGTGACTTTTTATGACTGGGGTCACATGTTGGAAATCAGACCAGGTCAGCAGCCATGGGCAGTCATTATTATCTGATGGTTGTACTTGATCTTGTGAATTGCTGCTACACCTGCCATGCTCTTCTCAGTAGATGCCCTAAATAAATGTCATATGACAGAACAGAATGACATTAGTCTAGGGGTAAGGAGAATCGGATTCCATCTCTATCACAAATTAGCTGTTAGTCCTTAGATAAGTCACCTAAATTCAATGAAGTTTTGCTTAGACTCTGAACTGAGAAAGTTATTCTGTACTTACAAGTCTACTATTCAAAACTTAGACCACAAATCATACTTCTTGGCCCACCAAGTAGCAGAGTGAAGAAATTAATTAAAATCACAAACTAATCTCTTTATAATGGACATTTCATTTCTTTCTCTGTCAAATAGGTTGTCAGAGAAGAGAGTTAAAGAAAAGAATGAACATGGAGGCAACTCACACAATTTGAAATAACAAAGCTGCCCTGTGGCAAATGATTTAATTGTCAGCAGTGCTGTCTGACAAGCTGAGTTGAAAAATAATGAAAGCCCTCTGGTTCCAAAATTTCATCATCTCAATGAGTTGGGATTTTCAGCATTCAATGAATTGAGCCTGGCCACAGTTATAGCGCAACAACACTGCATATGGACGGGCCATCTAAAACCCTCTCTCCTCTGCATATATCAGTCCAGCACAGGGTGTAGGCAAGTGCTCGGTACAAAATAAGCCTGAACCTTTACTCAGAAAATAAAGTGGTACCATCTTTAATCTGCCAGACTATCTTTCATAATAGACAATTGTTGATTTCATTTCTCTCTTCTTTCAATTCTGTCTTTGAACCAGTTCATTCAGTTTTCTAGTTAAATCAACTTCTCTGTTTTATTCAGTGTCTGTTAGCTTTAACCACTTAAATAAATCAATTTTGTTTCACCATTTTGAGTATACTTTATATTGTTTCCATTTATTCTAATTTTAATGTCAGGACTGTTTTACATAATTGCTCCAACCTTAGGTCTCTTGCAATAAAATAGGATTTAAAAATATTAGTTTTCAGTCCAAAGCCTTAGTGTTGTCCGACCATTTTGAGTTTTTAACATATTGGACACAATGTGTGCTTTTGCATGTGTGCACACACCTGACTTCATGCATATATGCATGTCTGTGTATAACAGGAAGAGAGAGACAGGGACAGAGAGCATAAAAAAAACTTCCAGGAGGAAATATGTTCTGAAATAGATAGAGTGACTCACCCATCCTTCCTTACTGAGAGCTACTAATTTAGTCATAAGGCCTTGATGTTAAAGTGAATATAGGTAAATAGTAAGAAAAAAAGAAAAATTTCAGATAATTCATGGCAGAGATAAAAACAGTAAGTCTGGGTAATTTATCTTAGAAACACAGACTCAGGATCTCCAATGAGACTTTTTAAAATTATTTCATTTACATTATTTACTTGGCTAAAATCAATTAGTTGGAACTATATACCTAAATGAATCAAAAATACTCCCAGAATTGTTTGAACAGGATTTTGTCTCAGGAACACACTGTCAGAGTCTCTTCAAAATGAGTGTTTGCCAAAGTTGAGCCACCTGATACTCATTCCAATCAACCACTGGAAGGCACCACAAAAGTAAAAGGCACCAGGAAGCCTGATGTTATTATATACACAGTTTCTCTCTCACCATCTTTTTATACCTTCTTTATCTATGTAAGATGGCCTTGTTTGGGATAGGATAAATTGAAGGCCTGATGATAATACTTAAATCACTTCCTATACTACCTTGGACCTTCCTATACTACCTTAATTCTTATCTTTCAAATCTTTATGACAAGGTCAACCATAACTCAGTCTTTGACCACATTTCACATGATTGCTTCAATTTAGAGCAGTCCTCTGTTTTAGTAATCCCATATTTAAGGCTCTACACTGAGGATATAATAAAATTTGGGAACTAATATTCACATACAAGGATATTTTTTCAGTCTGTTTATAACTCCGAAAAATTAGAAATTAAATGATACAAATTATAACTTAAAATACTTTTCCTATACAAAAATAAAAAATCAAATTGTATTTTTAAAGAATTTTAAATGACATTGGATAATAAACAACTATGTTATTGGTTTATGTATTCACTATACTATACGCTAAATCACTATTTTAGACCGTATTCCTTCTACCTGTTAAAAAAAAAATTAACTTCAAAACAGCCTCAAGCAGATCTTAGAGGAGATATTCCAGAAGAAGGCATTGTTATCAAACAAGAGGAAAGTTCTGTGTGTGTTATTGTCCCTGAAGAACTTCCGGTGGGACAAGTTGTGGAGGTGGAAGACAGTAATATTGATGATCCTTCCTGATCTTGTATAATCCTATGGTAATGTGTTTGTGTCTTAGATTTAACAAAAAAGTTAGAAAGTAAAAAAAAAATCAAATTTTAAAAATAGAAAAAAGGTTTATAGAATAAGGACATAAATAAAGAAGATATTTTTGTACAGCTGTACAATGCAGTTGTGTTTTGAGCTAAATGTTATTTCAAAACAGTCAAAAAGTTTTAAAAAATTAAAAAATTTTATGAAGTAAAAACAGTTACAGTAAGCTAAAATTAATTTATTTTTAAGAATGAAAATTTTTAAATAAATTTAGCATAGCCTAAGTGTACAATGTTTCTAAAGTCCACAGTAGTGTACATAATGTCCTAGACCTTCACATTCACTCATCACTCGCTGACTCACCCAGAACAACTTCCAGTCCTGCAAGCTCCCTTCATGGTAAGTGCCCTAGAGAGGTATACCATTTTTTAATCTTTTATGCTGTATTTTTACTGTACATTTTCTATGTTAGATATACAAATACTTATCATCATGTTACAAGTGCCTATAGTATTCAGTACAGTACCATGCTATGCAGATCTGTATCCTAGGAGCAATAGGCTATATCATATAGCCTGAGTGTGTGGTAGGCTATACCATCTAGGTTTGTGTATGTATACTCTATCATGTTCATACAGCAATAAAATCACTTAGCCACACATTTCTCAGAACATATCCCTGTCATTCCGTGATGCACAATTATATTCAAATAAAAAACAAATAAAATGTGACATAAACGCAATGAGATGGAGAGATAATTTTTACATTTAGAATATGAACGTATAGGTATGTATTTATTTATATATCTTTTATCTAAGGTCATGTGATAGTTCATATACATATGTATGTATGCAGATATGTTTTGTGCGTGTGTATATACACACATATTTACCAAGAAAAGGCTAAAAATAAACATGCAAAACTCTGTTGATATGTGTTATTTCTAGGCAGTGGTATAATGAATGATTTTAAGATTTTTTTTGTTTCACTACTGTATTTTCTAAGTTTTCTATAACTCACACATTTTACCTTAGAATTAAAAAATAAATAAAGCTCTCTGAGTCACATAATTAACCAGCTGCTCCAGTCTTTACCCGTCTCATTGTGTTTTGAATTAATCATATAACCTGGTTAATCACTGGGAATATTTTCTTAAAATATAGATTCCATGGCCCCATCCCTGAGCAATGATTCAGCCTCTTTAGGGATGGAGACTGGGAATTAGTGTTTTAACAAAGCTCCCAGAAGTTTTAATTAGCAAGCAGATTCCAAAAATTGTGATCTAAATAACAAATACAAATGCCTAGTGCCCTAATCATGAAACTCTAGTATGGGAGGGAGTATCCAATGCCACTATTACAGAAACCACCTTTTATCAGAATTGAAAATTAAACCACAAAGCTAACTATTTCATAGAAAGCAACAAACCAGATCTCCTAATTTCAGGTGCTCTACTGGTTCTATAATATAATGCATCATTAAATTAAGTCTTTTGGGCCGGGCGCGGTGGCTCACGCCTGTAATCCTAGCTCTCTGGGAGGCCGAGGCGGGCGGATTGCTCAAGGTCAGGAGTTCAAAACCAGCCTGAGCAAGAGCGAGACCCTGTCTCTACTATAAATAGAAAGAAATTAATTGGCCAACTGATATATATATAAAAAAATTAGCCGGGCATGGTGGCACATGCCTGTAGTCCCAGCTACTCGGGAGGCTGAGGCAGAAGGATTGCTCGAGCCCAGGAGTTTGAGGTTGCTGTGAGCTAGGCTGACGCCACGGCACTCACTCTAGCCCGGACAACAAAGCGAGACTCTGTCTCAAAAAAAAAAAAAAATTAAGTCTTTTGGGTCCATGACCCACCCCTTGCACTATAATATTTACAATTTGGCTCCTTCTCTGAAACAGTAATAATATTTGCTGATATTTTTTGCAATAGTAATTATTCTTTGAGGGGGGGAACAAAAATATTAACTCACAGCGTTTCAAGTAGCCAGCAGTCATCGGACAATGACAACTCTTAGTACCACTGTCTATTTGAGTCAAACCCAGCTGTCTAGAAGTCAAAAGGCTCTTGCTTTCAAAGAAACTTGAGACATTATTAAAAGTAGAATGTGATATAACTGAATTTGATATATACAGTATACATATATGCTGAGGAGAATTGGGAAGTTTAGAATTATATAAAACTTCCATTAAATCCTTGCTTTATAATCAGACTAGACCTTACATTTTCTTAACTTCATCTAATGGCATAGAGGACAATTTAAGACAAATTTTAACCTCCTGTATTTTTCATTTAATCATCCCAGACATGGGAAGCCCTCATTATAGGAAAATTGGCTCTCTAACCATGGGATTAGGGATATTTCTATTTTTATCACCTATCTGATTTATTTAAATTTTATACAATGAACTTATGCTACTCTCATAAACAGGGGAGAATTAATTTAAGATCCCTTCTCTCACTCAGAATGTAAAACTATTTCAACAGACTCAAAATTATCTACAAATCTTTTAAAGTTATTACAATGTTATTAAATTGCTAGAGAACAACATATTATCTTTTTAATACTTCAAAATTATAACCTGGACAGAGTCTACTGTGACCAATACAAATGAAATAACAAGTACTTTGTAAGTTTTATTAATAGAGTTTGTTTTATCACCTCAGGGGGGGAAAATGCCACAGAGAAAAAATTAAATGGTAGTCTACATCGTCATCAATAATTGGTATTAGAACTCTCCATTCACTTGACATTCTAAAATTTTATTTGTGCTCTAAAATGTGCAAATCAATTATCTGATGTACAGAGACCCAGCCAAACTCTGTAATGGAATAGTTACTAGACAATGAACTTAAAAACTCCAAATTAACAAAAATGGCTATTTTCAGTAGACCTGAAGAAAAGAGAATGACTATAGCACAATTTGTACATTCACGAAGATATATTAACCTGAGCAACAGTGAGATGGATACGGTCTCTACTAAAAATAGAAAAATTAGCTGCATATGGTGGTGTGCACCTACAGTCCCAGCTACTCAGGAGGCTGAGGCAGGAGGATCACTTAAGCCCAGGAGTTTGAGGTTGCAATGAGCTATGATGATGCTACTGCACTGATGATGAGCTATGATGATGTTACTGCCAGGGTGACAGAGCAAGACCCTGTCTCAAAAAAAAAAAAAAAAGAAGAAGAAGAAGAAGAAGAAGAAACGTAGCCCAGCCCTGATGGCACTTGATTTTAGGGCAATAAAATTGATTTTGGATTTCTAACTCCCAGAACTATATGATAATATGTTTGTATTGCTTCGTGGTAATAAGTTTTAGCAGCAATACAATCCATTTACACACGCTTAATTTTAAAAGAGGCCTGAAGTAGTACCCAATAGATTTGAGGAAATACTACAGTCCCTGCGTTTCCCTTCCAGAGTATAACAGACCATGATGGAGACTCATTCATATGATTTATGGAAAGACAATTCCCCTCAAATTATGCAACCTCTCTGTCTCATTAACATACTATTTTGTTCAACTAAACAAAGTAGAATAGTAGTGAACAACTCATTTATTTGGTTTTGTGATGTTGTTTTTTCCACTACCCATTGACCATTCCTCATTCTTATCTTCTTTTAGGGAAGCATTGCCCCCCGATCCTCTATATTCTTGGGCTTCAACAAACCCGCTGTAGAGCTTCAGAGGTGAACATGCAATACCACATCTGGCTAAGTAGAACATTTTATACCTCTGACTACTATGGTTGTTTCAGGAATAAACATGCAATCCTAGTCAGCCCAGTGAAAATCTGTCCAGACCTTTAACTGTGCCAAAGGTCAAAGTCAGTGCTGGAACAACTTGTAACTTTTTTATCCATGCAAACAAGGTTCCTATCTGAGAACTTAGGGCCGTGCAGGGAAAAGCATAGGAAGAGATGGAGAGAGAGAGACACAGACAGAGAGAGAGACTGAGAAAGACAAAAAGAGAGAGAGGTAGAGAATCAGAGAGAAAGACAGAGACTGAGAGAGACAGACAGACAGAGATACAGAGAAAGACACAGAGAGCAAAAGAGACTGAGAGAGAGAGAGAGATATGAGAGAGAAACAGAGTCCAAGAAAAAACAGAGAGAGACAGAAGCAGACAGAGACCAAGGCTCTGGTGCCAGCTGTATCCAAACAAGATTATTTTCTTTGATCCTTGAAGTTATTGAACAATTACATTCCATTGCTCATTTAAATAGCACTTTAAAGGGATATTTGTGACTTAAACCGCTAGAATACTGAATCATACAAGCACTCAGATCAAAACAGTATGAAGCAGGTAAAGGGCTCAGCTGGATCTCAAGAAGTGCGTAAGATACCAGTTTCCCCATCTTCGACTTCAAAAGTCATGGAAATATTCACAAATCTTCAGAAAAAACAGAAATCCCTTGTCTCTTTACAGATGCCTGAGATTTCTTTACAGAAAGAAGTGTTTACCAGCAAACATATAAAAAAGTGCTCAACATATCTAAGCATTAGGGAAATGCAAATCAAAACTACAATGAGATATCACCTAACTCCAGTGAGAATGGCCTTTATCAAAAAGTCTCAAAACAACAAATGTTGGCATGGCTGTGGAGAGATTGGAACACTCTTACACTGCTGGTAGAATTGTAAATTAGTACACCACTGTGGAAAGTAATTTGGAGGTACCTCAAAGAGCTAAAAATAGAAATACCATTTGATCCAGCAATCCCACTATTAGGCATCTATCCAAAGGAAAAAAAGACATTCTATAATAAGGACACCTGCACTCGAATGTTTATAGCAGCACAATTCACAATTGCAAGATGTGGAAACAACCCAAGTGCCCATCAATACATGAGCGGATTAATAAAATGTAGTATATGTATACCATGGAATACTACTCTAGCACCTCTTATATTATCCTGGACAGAGATTGAGCCCATCCTTCAAAGTGAGGTATCACAAGGATAGAAAAACATGCACCACATGTACTTGCCATCAAATGGGTACTAACTGATCAACATTAAGGTGCTCACATAGTAGTAATACTCATTGGGTGCCAGTCAGGTGGAGTGGGAGGTAAACCCACAACTAAAGGAAGTGGAGCGCACTGTATCAGGGAAGTACACGCTTGTAGCCCTGGCTTGGGTGAGGTAAAAGCATTACATGTAACCAAAATGTCTGTACTCCCATAATATCCTGAATTTTTTAAAAAGTGTTTACCAAACTGGAGGCCGAGGCTTACAATTTGATACCCCTAGAGGAGGGAAATTTATAATTGATTTTAGTAGTGTGACTAAAGTGTATCACTCAAACTTGGACACTAGGAAAATTTAAAAGGGCCCTAATAATAATTATGCCAAGGCAACAGGCATGATGTCTTAGGCAGAACAGGATATGCGGCACCCTACCCAGGAGAGTGGAAAACAACCTGGCTTTTGTGTCAGAAAGCTAATTACGTTCTCTATCACTGCAAGCTTCTGGGATCTTTACCACTAGGGATTTTTGTTTGCTCATTTTAAAGTAGTGGGATAAAGCTTTCTAGCTTAAACAGTTACTGTGAGGATCAAAAGTGCTATAAAAATATATAAGCACTTACCAACCAAAACTCTTATGGCAATTAGTTTTTTATCATTAGAATTTTACTTTGTTAGAAGAAAGGAAGGAAGAGGGCACTGCAGGGATGAAGGGAGACAGGAAAAGATGAAAGGATAAAAAGTGGCCAGGGGCAGCTCTGAACACCTGGCTTAGAGTGCACACTTGTAGTCAGCAGCGACATTTGTTGAAGACAGAGGGCGCCACCTAGAGTTAGCATAGGTGCATTGGACTATTGGCAGAGCTCCTGAGTCTTTGTAATAAGGGCATTTTGTAAGCATTTCCACCAGAGGAATTGATCATTGAGGAGCTGGCAGCCTGCCCAGTTCCACAAACAGCAGTGAACTCTGGCCCTACTCTGATCCATTTAAATATTATGTGACCATATTAAGAAAATACTTCTCAGTAAATCTCTGCTTTTACTTCCTTCAGCTTGGCTAGCTCAGAACTTGGATGCAAACCCCACATCTGCCAGTGAGCTATGGGATCTTAAGGAATTCGCTTAAGCTCTGAAATGCAGTTTCCTAAAATGAGGGTGTATCAGGGTCATTGAACAGAAATTACTGTGTAGTCCAATTTGAACTCAACATCTGGCTTCACTAATTACCTTGGAAATATTATTTGCCTTTCAGTATCTTTGTTTCCTCAGCTGAAAGATGAAAATAACAATAGTGCCTATCTCATGAAGTTGTTATGAGGATTAAATGAGATGCAGTATGTAATGCACCTACACAGCAGCTGGCTAATGGAATCTGTGCTTGATAGTTGGTTATTCTCTCCCAGCCATAATCTGCTACAGTTAAGATAATTTAGTCTAAACTAGTTAAATAAAGTTGGGATTTTATTTAGCTTTCTAAATTTATGTAGCCATTAGCCTAACAATGCCAGCTTCCTATACTTAGAGTTATAACTCATACTTTTCCCTCATTGGCTGACTTGAATATGTGCTGCACCCCTCAATATCTACCTAGCATTGGTCAAAACCTAACTAAGCAACTAAACTGAGAGAAAGTATCCAAGGAGAAGCCCACCTACCTTCAAATAATCTCTGCCTTTTAATTCTATGGAGATTGGAATTTGCAATGGAAGTGAGATCAGTGTCACGTATATTCTTAGTTCAGAATATTCAAGTGGCATATTTCTTTAGATTTAACATGTATAGTATTTTGAACAATAGTTGTTTGGTAGAAGACTCCAAACCTTTTTTTTTTTTTTTTTATGCAGCTGTTGCTTTCAGTTGCTGGAAGATAAGAAATTTTAATTATATGGTGAAACATTTTCATCAGGAACTTCTCAGAATTATCTTTTCTAATACATAAATTGACCATTTGTGTTTTTTATCTCTATTCTCATTATTGAAAATTATTTGAAGTGCATTACAAATTGAATAGCTTAAAATAAATTAAAATCCTGGGTCAAAAAACACAAGGACCAAATTCAAGCTATTTGGACATTCTGTCCTTTATATTCTAGCCCACACAACTTCATCAACTCAACATTGATTGAGCAAGTATTGTATTTGATTTCATAGAGCTGAGCGTGGGTCTATGCATGATACCTCACAAACACACAGGATTTCTTTTAATAGGGGAAAGGAAAAACAACTAACAAAGAAGGTCTGGTATTAGTTTCATCTCTTCTGTTAAACTTGCAATATAGAGCACACGCAGTGATCACAACTTACTCAAAAACCAGAAAAATGTTTGTAACCTTTATAAGTGTAGAAACAAAAACTAGTCTTTTTAAATAAACTAAAAAAAAAAAAAAGTCAAGGAACAGTTTGTCTCTTAGAAGAAGAAGGGTCTTGTGAATCTGCATTACTATTCCTTTAAACCCAATTCTATGATTCATATAAAAAAATAGATAAAATCTGAAACCTTAAAAACTAATACCAAGGATGCATTTTCCTGGGTTAATTCTTTTGTTTATTTTTTCTAAGATACGTTTACAAACTAAATATACACAATTTAAATATCACGTAGATTGTGAAAGTAGTTTTAATCTATATCCATCTGATTATGAATTATGAGAAACTTACTCCAAATCTCACACTGCCCTAAGAAAGATGAAATGATGGTGGTCAAAGCGAAAAAAACTAAATTCATCAGGAAATTGATGGAACCATCTAATGAGGGACCCCAAATAACAGAACAGATGCAGATAAAAGCTTGATGCAAAGCCTAAGAAGGCATAAGAATGCAAACAAGATCATGTCATCCATATGGCAATGCTGTGATTAGAGAAGATAATTGGCATTTGACTTTTTAGAGGCCACCCTGCATTACAAAGGCATTAGTTTTGAAATCTGGTTTTCAGGGCTACACTTCTAAGGCTGTAATTAATTAGAAGTGTTCATTTAAACAAGTTGTTTACCTCTGGCCTCAGCCTTCACATATATGGGAAAAGGTAGTTTTATTTGGAATTTTAACTCAAGATACAAAGAGCAGCTTTATGTCCATCAACTCTGGTAGAGAGGGGTCTAGAGTTGTGTGTGACTTCCTAAAGTTTAATAACTACTTTATTAAATAATTATTATAATCTATTTCAGTCTTGAAATAAAATACATCAGCTCTATGAAAAACATTCAGAGAGTATTCAGCATTTTAGCAAAATCATGCAACTAAATTCACTGATGATAAATATACCATGGTTCAAAGAAAAAAAGCAAGGATATTTAGGGATCATTTATAAACTTTCTGAATGATATAAAGGAGAGAAACGTGCCATTCTACCATGGATCCTCTAGTGCTTCTCTATTGAACAGTTCAGTCCAGCAAGTCATATGTATTGTTTAAGATGGAAAAGAAACACAGAAGTCACGGATGTGGATATTTTAAAATACACTAATAGTGTGCACCCCTAAAGAGATCCCCTCAGATATTTAGAAGACTTTCTTAATGTCATGAGGTGAATGGCTGACTTGTACGTGTAAAATGCATGAGAAAACACAACTCAGTGATCGGAAGCAGGAGTGACTGTGACACACACTGTTCTCATTTTTAAGCTTGTATTCTCATGACACTCCTGGGATTCCACTTCTCTGTAAGTGCCTTTTTGACTATTAGGATGAGGCTAAAATTCAATTATGCCTCCAAATAGCTACTCAGTGACTATACTCGAAGGAGATAAATCTTGCAAAATCATTTCTAAACAACCAGCTGATATAAAACGCAAAGTCCTCACTCTTCTGATTTGTATTAGAGTTGCTATTATATCATTTCAACATAACATTTCCAGATTTTAACTGGTGTCTGCTGCAGCTTCAAAATGCACTTTACTTTTCTCATATGTCCCATCCAGGGCCTATCAGTTATAGAATCACTGAGAAAAGGAGAGCCTTTGAGCATGGCTACTTTTTCAACTGGAGCTTCTCAAATAATGTTGCCCATCAAGAATATTACTGCTCCACAACAGCATTTAGATAACATTTCCTTTTAGCTCAGCCATGATGACATGCTTTTTCTCAGACATGGTTGTGATTTTTTTTTTTTAGTTTCTTTACATTGTCCTATTAATCCAAATACATATCAGTAGCACACTACTAATTGTTTAATTGATTTCTACTTGAGCTCCAACACCTCACCAAAAAAAAGTGGGGAGAGGTTTCATTTATTTCTGGTCCTGCGTACATTGTTTCTGGTTCTCAGACATCTTTACTTGTTGGCTTCACCGGAAGACTCAAAAGTCTCCACGGCCACACATTTAAGACTCGCCTTGCCTCAAGAGTAGAGCTGGTCTGAGCACACTCTTTCCATTGCTTCATTGCTCACCACTCTCCCTGAAGGTCTATTCAGTGCCAAGACATTGCATGTTTTCAAGGCAATGACCCTGGTGAAGGAATAAAACTGTCATTTAAACAGGTCACAGTTGTTCTCAGAAGTTTTTTTTTTTCTTTTAAATAAAAAAGGTCCTAAAAGAGAAAGAGTTAAATAAGGAAAACTAAAGTATAAAACACAACTCTAAGAATAAGGAGGATAATTCCTCTCCCCTTCTTGTTTAATTTTTCTCTTCCATTCTCTATATTCCTATTCCCAAGCAAAAACTGTGATCTTTGTTAATTAAAATATAACCTCATTAACATGACAAATAAGGTCCTCCAGGAAGTGTCCTAACTTCTGAGAAACACTAAAATTATTAGTTTAGTGAAAGAAAAAAAAACGAATCAACAAAAAGTCTTGATTCCACTGTCACATTGTAACATGACATTTCACATAGTTGCCCTTTTGTGGCATTCTTCTCAAATCTTGAAATTCCCCTACTCCATGTCTATGAGCAAAGACTATCATCTTTCAGGACTCAAAACACTTGATATCTTTCAACTCTCCATCCACTGTTTTCCCCAGCAAGAATAGCATTACTCACTTATGAATCTTCAATCACAGCACCTGTATTATTTTATTACAGTAATAAATTCATTCTACTGTATCTCGAACTAGATTATAAACTCTTCAGAAAAAAATTTATCTTCAGTTTTCTATCCTGGAGCTCAACAGAGTACTCAGCATAGAGGTATCATTCCATAAGTGAAGAATGAATTATACAAAAGGCAATGCAATTAAATAATAATAATGGGCAAATGGATTTTCAGCTTTTTAAAACTATCTTTTAAAATCTATAAAGCTATAGACATTTTGGAGGTCATAGTTCTGCCTTTTTGTGTTATACATAAGAAACTTGAGGCCAAGAGCAAGGTACTGAACTAATCCCTGAAAAGTAAAAGAAAAAACACAATTCATTGTCCCTGAGCTCAGAGAAGTTGTCATTATTGTGGTTGAATGAGAATTCTGTTTTGATGTGTATTCTAGTTTCTCTTTCCTTAAAATAGGAACTGAGAAAGATAACTTAAGTCTGTCTTCTCATGACATCCACGAATCAATTCCATCGTGTTTACATGTTATAAATAGCATGGCATTTCATTTATCTCTACAAATTACAGAGGAAGGAAGAAAAGGAAAGGAGAGGAGAGGAGAGGAGAGGAGAGGAGAGGAGAGGAGAGGAGAGGAGAGGAGAGGAGAGGAGAGGAGAGGAGAGGAGAGGAGAGGAGAGGAGAGGAGAGGAGAGGAGAGGAGAGGGAAGAGGGGAAAGGAGAAAGAGGGAAGGAGGGAAAAAGGATGGGAGACGGAGTTCTCTTTCAAGTCTTAAAACAAAGATCTGGTACAGGAATTTTAATTTTTGGTTTTTTGTTTCAATTTGTTTATATTTTATTATGTCATTTTTCTATTCCCCTACATCCTAATTTATTTTTTTCTTTTAGAGATAATGGGTGATTATATTGTCAACAATCCTATTAAAATTCATGTACTTTTCCCCCTACTTGGAACTTTAGAGTAAATTTAATTACTTAATCTTATTGATGTTTATTGCCCTATTGCAGTAGCTCATTTACATACATGCATATTTCCTCAAATGATTTTCTTACTGAGATTTCAGGAGCAATTATTTTATATTAGTTTAAATCAGCAGATATTATTAAAATAACAATTACAGACTATATTGATGACAACCCTCCTCTAAGAAACTTAAATACTATTTATGTCACTTAATCCTTCCAGAGAGATAAGTCACTGGTTTCCATAATCTACAAATTTTAGAGGAAAAGGGATATAAAAATATTAGAATGGACTTGGAGAAAATCACTTAGCAGAATATGGTCAAAGTGAGAAAAATAATTTTAAAATCTGTGGCTTTTTTAATAAGTACATTCAAGTGCATTAAACTGCCATAAAGTGTATTGCACTTTAGTATGAAATATGAGAATGATTAAAGTGAGGGAATAATTTTAAACTAAATTCTTTTGAAATTACAAACATGTATTGTGTACCCAATTAATTGGCTCTTTCTTTACATTAGGCACAAAATTAATCCCTATGGGAAAAATCAAGGCCTATAAACCATTGTCATTCTTTTTAAGGATATGTACAACACTGGGGTTAGAGTTTCGCTGGTCATAAAATATAGCTCTGGAGCCTGTAATACAAGAGATGTAGTCTAACAACTAATGCCAAAGAGAAATGGCACACTACTACTGTTGTTTCCCAGTCCCTAACCACACCAGAGGAAAGGCTGGTGCTTCCCAATCATGCACTTAAAACCCCAGGGCCAAAGTGGCAGAGTGCCTCTGCTGAGCCTGACTTCTAACTCAGCCTGAATTCTTGGCACTGACCTTGAATGCATGAGCAATGGGGGATTCACATACCTGCAACTACTCCCGTCTCCATGGATTTTCCCTGATAAATGCTGCTCCAGTTCAGTTCATTTGTGTGCTCTCTTGCCATTTTCCCTCATTTGTATGAGAATTAACAAAGCAAGATGTAGATCTGGCCAGGTGACTAAAAAGTCACCATGGCTTTCTAGAAGTAGAATGAGGATTCAAAGGAAAATGACCAATCTGAAAAGAGGGACAGGTCCACTTGGTGCAAATCAGCCAGGTTTTAAGGTATGTGGTCACTGGCTGCTCTCAAGAACCAGCCTCACTTACTCTATAAAAAAGAGAAAGACCCAGGGCAATAAGACCACCTGAAATAGAATTCTTTGGTTATAATGAACTACTACTGAGGAAAGTCCTTCTGAAAACTTGTGCATGCAAGTGTGCCTGTGTGAATATATACAGGAACACACACACACACAGGCATATAGGACACTCATCCAATGATGACCAAAAAAATGGGCAAACTCATACTGCTTTGAATTGGACTGTCTGAAAATCAGAGATAAGAGGAGATCCCAAATGAGGTCTTTTCTCTCTCCTTCCCTCCCCCTTCCCCTCCTCTCATCTCTCTCCTCCTCTCTCTTTCAATTTTTTTATTCTCTGCATTTTCTGTTTCTTCCACATTGATATTTTGTTGTTTGTGTTTCTCTTTAGCTTTTAGATTTGAAGTTTCTTCAAGTGTCTTTGCCTATTTGCTTTTATATAAATGAATAGATTAGAGTTTCCATAGCCATGGGTGGGATATGTTGATTCTGAGCTTTGCTAAAGTATTCTAATTTATTGGAGAACCTCCTATGTCAGCATCATTAAGTCTTCACTTCTTGGCAAGATGAGATACTCTCATGCAAAATTATTTTATCCCCCCATCTGGATGATACAACCTTTGCTTCCGGCATTCTAGAAATCAAATAAACAATGTCATAGGGTCTCCATTTTCACTATGTAAACTTCTATTTTACCCCCATTGTCAGTATTAACTTGCACTTTCCATTTTGACCTCTGTATTCTAGTCTTGAGACTTTTTGTTTCTGTTCTTCAGATAATAAATCTCCAGAAGAACTGTGCTGGAATAAGACAGGCAATCAACCAGGTTTCAGAGCAGGGAAGGAATGTAGGTCCACCTGCTTTGTAAACAGACACTGAAATAATCCTCCCATTATTAGCCCTACCTTTATCTCTTTCTTACAAAGATTCTAAACTCTATTGATTCCTGGGGCTTTTGTGTTGTCTATGGAGTAAACAACTTGACTTTACCCACTGCTAGCTTAAGATTCAACTTTCCTGGACATGCCAAATCCAACACACTCATAATTTTCTTTCTGAATTTCCAAATTTTTATTTCTATTCTTATACAGTATTGTCTTTGTCTTTATCAATATAAGCATCTTAAAAAAATCCCTTCTCTCACTTTTGTGTGGTTTAAATGTGTTTGTTGGCTTAAATGTGTTTGTTGAAACCACCATTTGAAACCAAAAGTCTCAATATGACTTTTCTTGGAAAAAAGTACCACAACATTGGCAAACACATTCAAGCTCTTAAGCTCAGGGCAATGACGTGGCTACGGCCATGCATTTCCCACAGTGCCAAGTTACCACCTCAGAAAATATAATCAATGCAACAATGCTTTTGTAAACCTTCCACTGAAACTCTAATCATTCAATCTATCTATTAATCTGTAATGTTTCCAAGAAGCCCCAGTAAATGTGAAGTCTGTAGATCTTTTTCCATACCAGAAAATGTAAGCTCAGAGGGGAAAAGCTTCAGTTACAGGAACGGTGATTAAATCCTGTGCCATACAATATCGCTATCTTGAAAATTGAAATTATGAGGGACCAGCTGTTGGCTCTAGCTTTACTTCTCATAAATGCAAAAGTATACATTAATATCCCTGCAATATAAAATGCTGCATGATGTAAGGCAGTGATGTCAGTGAATATATATGCATGGTTTTTAATCTTTTTTATAGAGTGAAAACAGACACTTCCCATGGATTACATTTAACACATTTCTTAAATAATGTTATATTTCAGTCAATATGAATGCTTTGAAGTTTACAGTGTAGGTAAATTTTAAATATTTTGTTAATAGGATTTCTTACCCTAGGATTGGTAAAGAAAAGTGAAACTGGGTTCTAGCTGTGTGATCTTTTTACTTCTGCTCAATTCCATCAAATAGCAGCTATTTCTATGGAAAAATTCTCAAACTTTTTTTGCAGTATTTAAACCAACATCTGTTTGAACTTTTTAAAATTTCATTTTAAATCAATTCCTCTGACTTTATAAAAATGGCAAACTACACTTGTCCAATTCCCAGTCCACATCTTCAAAATACACTTTTTTTAGCTGCCAACAAGTTATCAGTGAGCAAGAAATCAAGCACAAAAGGTTGAGTATCAGAGATGTTGCTTTATTGACTACTATTTTCTGGTAAGATCTATACTGTATCTACTATTTATGAAAAAAAAATACTAAGAGATAAATAAAAAACGTCTATACATAACTTTTTTACTGTTTTAAGAAAATAAATGCAAGCAGGACGGTGGCCATGGAAGTCGGAATCCGCTAAGGAGTGTGTAACAACTCACCTGCCGAATAAAATAAAAAAAAAATAAATAAAAAATAAAAATAAATAAAAAATAAAAAAATAAAAAAAATAAAAAAATAAAAATAAAAAAAAAAGAAAATAAATGCAATTGCTATCATACAAAGTCTCTACAAACTAGACACTTATTATCAGCAGCAATAATACTAAAATTAATCTCTATAAAGGTGGAGTCGCAACCCAAAAAAACCCTACAACTACAATAATGAATAAAAAAATCATTTCAGTAGGATTCCATTTTAGTGCCATGGATGATCATACCAGATTATAAATGTGATTGAGTTTAGATTGCCGGTAAATAAACCAAATATTAGCAATGTATATCATCTATAAATATTATGAGAATGTGTTTTGATAAAGTGGTATGATAAGGGCTAGGTGTGGTGGCTCACACCTGTAATCCCAGCACTTGGAGAGACAGGCAGGATGATAGCTTGAGGCCAGGAGTTCAAGACCAATCTGGGCAATATAGCAAGAACCTATCTCTACAAAACATTTAAATATTTGCTAGCCATGGTGGCACATGCCTGTAGTCCTAGATATTCTGGAGGCTGAAGCAAAAGGATCACTTGAGCCCAGGAGTATGAGGTTATGGTGAGCTGCAATCATACCACTGCACTCCAGAGAGACCCTGTCTCTTAAAAAAAAAGAAAAAAAAAAGATTATGGTCATGATATGGGTATGATATACAACTGTAAGGTTTTTCGGCGGTGGCGAAAAGAAAAGAGACACAGAAAGAGAAAGAGTAGGGGGGGCCAAACCACGTGGCTTTATTATACACTCGTGGACGAGGTTCTGGGGCCCCAAGAGCGGGGCCCCGGAAGTCACCACAGTTTGAAGGGGCTGAGGCCTTTTATACCCTTTGGGCGGGGCTAGGGACTTGTGGCGGGAAGAGCTGGGATTCTCTATTGTGACCTTGGAAGGTCACTGAGAAATAGAAGGGGCTGGAGGTATTGTGGAATCCAGGAGCGAATCCAGGTGGAGATCTGGGTGTGGTTCCTCTCAGTGGGGCCTGGCAGTTTGTCCTTGGCAGGTCAGGTCACTAAGCGTTTTCTTTTTCCATCTAGGGAGGGGAGGGGGCCCCTGCCACCAGCCTTACAACAACAAGTTCAAAAATAAGACTATTCATATCAATCCTGTTGACTCTATTCTTGATCTGGATATTATCATGTATTTTATTTTGATCTGTTCTTCACCTGTCTTTATTTGGTTTTAATATTCACCTTTATTAATTTTACTCTGAATGTGCATAAAATGTCTTCAGAATCAAAGACAGATTATCATTATTCACTTAAAAAGTAAATAATCACTTTTTTTTCTGTGTGGTTTTCCTATTCCTTGATTCTTACTCCCAGGGTGATTCATGAAATCCAGGTAAAATATTTCTACACACACAAACTTCGAAGTCTGTTACAGATGAGAAATGAAAAAAATTGGAGTTTAACTGTTTATATACAGAAGGAAGAGGTAATTGCCGCCTCTTTCCTTCTCGAAAGCAGGGAGAAAACCTTTGCTCTTTGGAGACTGGATGGCAAGGATCCTGAGGTCTCACTCTGAACTTTTGGGATATAAAAACATATCTCCAATGACCAGATAAGAAGCCAGTTTCTCTGGCTTTTCTGACCTAGAGATATATCTAAGGTCCTGCAACTCATTTTCCCTTGAAAGGCTAACACATACCTCTGGAGTTAGGAAAATTTGTCTAGAGTTCTCTCACTATCTATACAGTTATAAATTAACTTCCCAAAGCTTGACTTAGCCCAGGATCTCAAGTTTTCAACAAAATTTATTCAAAAAGTCCCAACTCCACAGAAACAAAAATATTCCTTCTACATCCACACAGTGGTTCTGGCTAGCTCAAGTTATTGGCCCAATGAACTCTTTTGGGGGAATACCTCTAGTATTTCTCACATAAGTATAAACAGGTAGATAAGAACCTGGCCCTTAGAAAGTCCAGGCTGTAAATATGCATGGCATATTTTATTAATATCACTAAGAAAAAGTAATTTTAACTGAGTGGATAAAAGCAAGTCTTATCTTATTTATCTTATTTTATCTTATAGGAGTTCCAGACTTCAGAAAGAAATTTGTAGAAGAAAAAGAAATTATTCCAAACTTCTACCAGCAGGTTTTCCTCACTACCTTTGAATCAGCTAATTTCTTCCTTTCACATGAATTAGATAATGGTATGCTTTTTCTTTACTTTTTCTTTCTTACAATTAACTTATTTCTGAATTTGTCATAACTATGACATTTTCAGAACAACATACCTTTTCTTTAATTAAGACTTGAATGATTATTTTTGCTCTTTCTAGCAGTTCATTTCATTATCCTTTTCAAATTTCTATGTGTCTAAAAAATTATATTTTCTAAGCTTCATAAAACTGAATTTACATTTAAATACAATTCATTTTACTGGAAAAAGACAATCCTTTAAAAGCATGGTTTAATTCAGCATTAAACGTAGAGCTGTAGGATTATGTCAATCACATAAAATGGAGCATTTATATTAAATGCAGTATTTCTTCATAAGGGTATCCATATGCTAATTGAGAGTGATTACTTTTAAGTCATGATTTGTCAAGCTAAGCCAGATTAGTCTTTGAGAAAGACTCAGTGGCAACAATTTAGAAAAAAACAAAAATCATACAGTTTGTTTAAAAAGCTTATATTTCACAGAAGACAGAAGATATTGAATTATGAAGTCTATGGAGAACAATAAATCTTTTGGCTATTATTTATGCAAATTTATCTATCATAATTTTAATTTTGTTTGCAGATACATTTGGAAACAATTAAGTGCCTTGATATAAATTTAATTACTCTAATCCTAACTCCTTGGATAAATACACCAGCTGAAAATAATAACATTTATATAATCTGGCCTGGAAATAAAATCATAGACAACAGAATCAAAAACACGGACCCAGATAAATCTTACATGTTATACATTGATTATGTAAATTTGATCACATTAGAAAACAACAGTTGGGAACAGACAAGAATATAAGTCAATATAATTAATCAAGAATAATACATAATCCAAAAATGAGTTAAATATAAAATATTTATATATTTTTTAACACAAGCATCCAGCCCCAACGCTGTGATAATATGTAACTTTCTTTCTCTGGCTAATCTACTCTGGTATAGGTAAAATATCTGATTTTTTTTCTTTTCAGTTATAAAACATCCTCCAAAGACTTTAAGTACAGGGTTATTTTCCAACTTTATTTTAAAGTTTAATGTCTGTTAATATAAGTTTATCAATATTATCAACACATATTTGTAAGCACTAGCTACTGAATGAATGCCACCCTTAAGACTGAAATCTTTCAGTGAATCTTAAGTCCTAATTCCTGGTAACTGAAATAAGCAACTTCCTATGTGTTTGTTTTAATTTTTCCCAAATAGTATCTACAGTTGTCCCTCAGAATACGTGGAGGGTTGGTTCCAGGACCTCCCTCAAAGCTCCCCACCCCCTGCAGATACTAAAATCTGCATATGCTCAAGTCCCTGAAGATGGCCCTGGGGTTCTGTATTCCTCTAATACTGTATTTTCGATCCTCGGTTGAATCAGCAGATGTGCAACATGAGGATATGAAGGCCGACTGTATACTTGTTCTTCAGGAAATGTAAAACTTCTTGTTTGTACGATTATATTTCACTTGCACATGAAGGAAAAGTAAATTCTGAAAACATCATTTTCCATAAAATTTCAGGAGGGGTATGTGCAGTTCATTGTCAAAAAAAATAAAATTTCACATCCTTTTTCTAATCAGGTATGCCTGCAATGATCTTATACTGAGAGTAGTAACTGAATAACTGAAAATATGTCTCTAGTTACCCAGTTCAGACAAATTGCACGCACTATTTAAATATTTTGGATGTTGTTTATTTCTAGTCACTATCAACTTTACCTTATGGACGCTTGCAACATCAGCATATCAGTAAACAATCAACTATATTTAGTGTCCTTAAAGCCTCTTTTTAAAAATTTTTTTAATCTTAACTATTATGGGTACATATAGTTGTATATATTTGATGTTCCATAGTCTCCTCCTACCATTGTTTTTCTAGGAATCTAATACCAATACAAAGCTGTTGCACTAACATTATGAATTTGTTCAGAATTAAGATTTGTATTAGATATTATCTGCTACAGACTGAATTGCATCCCTAGCCTCAAGGTAACTGTATTTGGAGATGAGGCCTTTGGAAGGTACTTAGGTTTAGAAGAAGTCATAAGTGTGGGACTCCCATGGTAGGATTAGTATTCCTGTAAGACGAGGACACATGTGAGGACTCAGTGAGAAGTCAGCCATATGAAAGCCAGAAAGAGGGCTCATACCAGAACCCTATCATGTTGGCACCCTGATCCCAGACTTCCGGCCTCCAAAACTGTGAGAAAACAAATTTCTGTTATTAAGGCCACCCAGTCTATGGTATGTTGTTATGGCAGCTGAAACTAAGTAAGACATTTTCTCAGCAAATGTACTAATGTAATCTGCAGCTTTATGATCAGTAGAAACTTTTACACAACAAATATAAAATCATTTATTAAAAAAATAATTACATGTGTAGTAGCTCTCTGGGGCTTTTGTTTTTAACACAATTCTTTCAAAGGACTGCCTCCAGAGAGGTGCCCTGCACGTGTGGCCACATGGGAAACCTCAAGTATCAGATCTGGGTCTAGTGGGCTCAGGATTTTTCCAAACGAGGATGGTAAAAGAAAAAAAAAAAATCAGATAATTATACCATGAAGCTTCTTAAACTTCTGTAGCCAGCCTTTTGAATATTCACATTCATATTCAATATTCGGTTTTTTTTATAGTACATTCTATCCTAGCTTATATTGTGACCTGCAGACGAGTCAGTAGCTCAGGTTCACCCCTTGATTGTAGAGTAGCTCATTCAACACCCAGTTGAAATCTTAATTTTTGTTTTGTTTTGGTTTGTGTTTTGCTTTGATTTGTCCTTAGGATCTGCTGTTCCGCATTTTTCTCATTATGTTTTGGTTGTCATGTCACTGAGAAACTTCAACAACTTGTTTTTCTATTTCCTTAAGACACGTGAGGTCATGTTTTCCACAACATATTCTTTAGATAGTTCAATTAGATACTCCATTTATAGGGGTCTTCTAAAAGACTTGCAAGGATCAGACTTTGGCAGTAACTCCATATTCTACACTATTCATTGTAACAGATGTTTCCTTCAGTTTTTATCATTGTAACACATGAGGGGACACTGGGAGCTCTAAAATTTGTTTGTTTGTTGACATTTTCCCATTGCAATTAAAGTCACCAAAAACAAGGAATAAATAAAATACCTGTGAACAACAAGTGGGAGAGATGTACCTGTCAAGTCCAGTTCTGTTGCCCATTGAGTTTATTATCAAACTTATAGGGGAAAAAATGTACTATAGAGCTTTTCAGAATTGTGGAAGTGTCTTCATTTATTTATGAGGCATGCATTATATAATTATTATCTCCTTCATACAGGTAAAGAAACCAAGACATAGAACAATTAAGTAAATTCCCTTTGTCATGCATACAGTGTAGGCAGTAGAGACAGGCTTCAACCCCAGGCAGTCTGGCTCCACATACCTTGTTCTTAACCTCTGTAATTGATTGTCACTCTAGGCATTTTGACTTCTGTTTCTTTTGTTATTGTTGTCTCTTCATCATGTTCCTTATGTGGGCCAAGAAAATGACACTATTACCTTTCACTACTGCCATGAAAGTAATTTAGGATATGTTCACATTCAAGACAGTATTGAAAAAAATAAAAAATTATTTAAAAAATTAAATTTTTTTAAAAAAAGACAGTATTGATTGAATTCTGTACAGCAACTGATTAGTTATCATTTAGTCAAAAACATAGTTTGGACTGCATTTCCATTTGTGTACTTAGATGGTTGTTTGATTCTCAAAGAGTTTTGTGCATGCAAATATACACATATTAGTTATTACTTGGGAAGTAAATAAGTATAAATATAGTGATACAAAGGAGTCTCATAAATAAAGATTAGAATGGGAGAATAAGAAGGGAGTGGGTACCTTTTACCTGTTCTGAAAATCAGAAGGCAAAAATAAGATTTGGGGGCAATAGCATAAGAATACAATATTGTTTTTACTTTTACATAGCTGATAAGCTGTGCCATCCCATTTCTTTCTATTCATATTTCTAATAAACCCATGCAGAAACCATACATGAAAAACACAAAATACTATGTATGCCTTGCCACACAACAATCTTCATTGATTTGAAGTGTAATTCCTATGTATTTAAACACTCTAAGCTCTTGTATTTCCATGTCTTATTTAAGAATTTTTCTGTATCTTATGGTTGAAAACATACTGTTTAAACTTCAAACTTGTGTATTTCGCATGTATATTTTAGAACATGTTAGCCTTCTAATACTATTCTTGCAAACCTTCTGCTATTATACAATGGCAACATATAACTTTTTATGAAAAAGTGTGTTTTGATGGAAAGTGCACTGAACTAATATTGGGCTCTCACATTTTTATCCCCAATATTGCCACCAACTAGCTATGTAAAACCCCCAATTCCTGAGTAACTTAGATAATAATACATATAATATGATTTCATTTTATTAAAAAGAAAAACTTTCATAAAATATGATAAAATATACTGTTTATAGTTACTAAAATAATCACATATACCTTGTAGAACATTTGACAATATATCAAAGCATAAATTAAATGATTTTTGATATAACAGAAGTCCTAGATATCAATAGAAAATTATAGTACAATAACATTTTTGTATATCTGTCCTAGTCAGCTCGGGCTGCCATAACAAAATATCATAGACTGGGTCACTTAAATAACAGACATTTATTTCTCACAGTTCTGGAGGATGGGAAATCTAAGGTCAAGGTGCCAGTTCACTTGGTTCCCTGGCTTGTAGATAGTCAACGCCTCACTGTGTCCTCACAAGGTGGAGAGGGAGAAAGGAGTAAGGGCCTCTTATAAGGGCTCTGATCTTATCACAGGGGCCCCACCCTCATGACCTTCCAAACTTACTTACTTCCCAAAGGTCCCTTCACCAAATATCATCACACGGGGGGTTTGGGGCTGCAACACATGAATTCTGAGGTGACACAATTCAGGCCACAGCGATGTCCACCCAGTCTTTTTTGTTGTTTGAAAACTTAGTTTTGCTTCTTTAAAAATGCATATTTTCACTACATTTTATACAAGGTAGAAATATAACATTTTTGAAAAGTCAACAGTGTTCCTCAGTTCCTTTAATCCCATACCTCTCAGGTAACTAAAGTTAATAGGTTGAACTGATTTGTAATCCACGATTTTTCTATTTTTACAAACATAGAACTACTCATACACTTATGCAGGATTTTTCTTTAATTTTTATGAAATCATATTTTATATATTTTCTATAACAGGCCTATTTTTTATATGTGGTTCTACCTCATGTTTTTTAAGAGATGAATGATAATTCTTAGTGTAGATATAGTAACATTGTTCAACCTTCCTTTCTTTGAGTTTCAAATTGTTTTCAATATATTGCTAATAAAAACCTTTATAGATAATAAATAATAAAAATTTATATGTGTGTTTAAATTCCAAGAATATTTTTAAAGATATTAAAATGCTTCACTCTTTTATATTTTCATGCACTCAATCTTTCTCCCAGTCATAAAGAGGCATCTGTCTATTTAAGGATGGGATTAGGAGGTGATAAAATTATTCAAACAAGAATGCAAAAGAATGAGGATTAATATTCCATTTCTGATGCACAATATAAATTTTATGGATCCTCAGCAAAGCAATCTACTTGACAGATTTTTGATTCCATCATATTTCCTCTTTGTAGAGAAAGAAATCAGGATTAGATGTTAGTTTTATTCTATCCCCAGAAACTAAAGAAGGAAAATACCAAATTCAAACATGTAAAACCCAAAACTCTCCTCTTATGCTTCTTCCTTATTGGAGAGAAGAGAGAAAAGACAAGAATGAAATCAAATTCAGAGTCCCCTCTTATCCTGGCATGTGAGTATGTGTTGGGGAGCAGGGACAGAGCAGGGATATTTATTCTGTAACATACAGATAGGTAGAGGACAGACCAAAGCCTTGGGTCTAGTGGCACACCTGACTGGATTTAGCAGTGAGAGCCTGTATGCTTGTGGAAAAGCCCCTCCCGTGGCCATTTCCCACATGACTCTAGGCAATGACACAACAGCTGTGTGAAATAGATGCAGTAGAAACAGTGTTCCTAATTCTCAATGGCTGTATAGAGCAAGAGACCTGTGATGACCAAGTGTATCAGTAAGGAAATTCAGAAGTGTAGAAAGTTCTATGGAATTCTCAGAAATCTAGGGTTAATGTAAAGAAACCATTTTAAGATGAGAGTTAATGTCTGGACCACCTAAATACCTTTCAGTGGGTGAATGGATAAACAAACTGTGGTTCCCCTTCTGACCCCTAAGGTTATTTTTTTATATATATGGTGGAGATCTAATGTACAGCATTGCAACTACAGTTAATAATTATGTATTATATACTTGAAATTTGCTCAGAGAGCAGCCCCTAAAGTTCTAACATTCTTTTCTGAATCACCTGTCCTACAACTTTACCAAGTTTTTAACTCAGTCTACGCTTTACCCACTCTGCAGTGGCCTGAAACTCACTCTCTCATCTAGGCCAAATTTCATCAGTTCCACTTTGGAAAGTGTTTCTTTTCCATTGAAATCTTCCTCTGTATTTCAAAGTCCCATTGAAAACAACATTCTATGAATTGACAGAAATTGCTTTCATCCTTCATTTAAGCCTGTACACTATGTTACGTGGCCATGATTGGAAGGTTCCGGCTGCCACTTCTCCCCACAGAATACAACTGATACATTTGATGCTGACATTTTACCTGTTCTCCCCGCTGTCCTAGGTGGTAACATGATAGCCTCAGATCTGAGCATAAAACTACGCATCCAAGTGCTGGTGCCTGCTCCAAGAGAGAAAACGCCACTTTATGTCCTCAAGCCCCCCCAAAAATCAATCTTCTCTTTCTTACTAGAAAAGCTACTAACAAATAAGCATTAGGTTCTCAAAGGAAATTTTTGATAAGACAGTTAACTTTCAGCGTTTATATTTATTTCACCAACAAAATTAAAGTTCCGTGTTAAAAGCATTAATTGTCAATTACCAAAGCCTAACAGGTTAATATATAATGTCTTTCAAAAATTTATTTCCAGATAAACATAATGTAATCTATTCTCAGTACTGAATTTTCAAAGGTGCTGAAGTTCAACATGGTGATATATTTAATTAGAAGGAAAATTTTGATGTTCCTAGGAGTTGGGTCAAAGATATATCACTTATATCACCTATTTTTCTAATGTGAAAATTTTCTATTTTCTAATTTACCACTTTCTTTCTTTCTAAACTCACAATTATACCTCAGGATAAACTTTCATAGTTTCTTTAAGATGAAATACAGGCACATTTTAAGACAGCTCTTATTGAACCAGTAATAATACATTCAAAAAAGGGAATATTTGGCTGTATCTATAGGTCAATAGGTAACCATAACCAAACTAAACTTGGTATACTGCATATTGGCAAGATTAGGAGAAAATTTAATTAAAAGCTCAATAAGTGTGGAGTTTTTTGTTAACTCATTTTCTAAATGAACAATTTCCTTAAAATCAAATTCTGTATTTAGGCATGAACTAAGTTTCTTAAATTTTTCAAATTGCCTGTTTTTGTAAAGAGACTGTATCACAGCCATACAACACATTATATACAGCCATAACCAATATTGTTTTCAACTCAGCATAAACCTCTTCTTTCCTGCACTTCTTGTAATTTGTTCCCATTTGGTACTTGAGAAATAGTAGGAACCTTTGCATAAAGACCAAAATATTTCTTCTGGAACAAGGAATTGTAACACTCAAATCAGCTTCTCTTTCAGAGTCCAATGTCACATGACTTCTCTAAGAGCTTAAAATAGTCCAAAATGGGTTCCTTGTGCAGGAAGGCCAGCAATGCCTCCTCCTCCACTCCCAAGGAAGGGAAATATCAGGACCCAAGGGCTGGTTACAGGTCCAATAGGTGCAGGTTGAAGTTGCAAAGCTCTGTTCTCCAGATACCCCAGCGCTGCTGGCAAGCTCAGGGTTCCCTGAGGGGCTGTGACTATTAAATACAGAGCTACGACATCTGGAATTTCATGCTTGCAGTGCTATGGGTCAATCTTAGCTGAGTCTGAGCCTTCTTTAGTTGTCTTAAAACTTAATTTTCCTTTATTAAAAACACATATTTCCATTCAATTTCACACAATACGGAGCTATGAAATTTTTAGAAAGTCGATAGTGTTCCTCAGCCCCTTCAATCTCATGACTTTCAGGTGACTAAAGCTAATCGGTTGGGTGAGGAGAGACCTTATCTATCCCTTTCCCTTCCTGCCCACCTCAAAAACTACTGACTGGCCAGCAGAGACCTCCTCTCAGTAGATACCGAACACTGTCTCCAACTCTAGGATGAGGATTATTTTCAGCAGCAGTTCCACCGGCAGCAACACAGTTCTCCAGTTCTCTTTCCTCAAGCCTTGTCCTCTGAAGGATATTTAAGTTGCATCAGTGCTGTCTCTCACAGGTGAGTTCTAAGAAGCTCTGACAGTGGGGCTGCGGGTGGGTGGAAGGGGTCACTGCTCATTCCCTACCTGTTAGCAGCAAGTCTCTAGCTAAAGGCTTGGCCAGGGGTCATGTACATGCGTAAGGTGGCAGGCCTGAGTGCCTACTCCAACGGGTAGACAGGAGCAATCAGGACTGAAATACTTGAGTCAGGAACCTATGGAGAGCTATTTCCCAAAACAGGCTGGCCCTAATAAGAAGAGGACATTCTCCCAGAGTGAAGTTAGAAGTGCGGAGTCATCGATCAGACTATTAAAACAAATAGAATTGTATTTTTGCCCCAAGCTAGTAGTATATGAAACATTAGTTTGTGATAGTATCTCTGAACTCTACTTTGGTACCACAATAAAGATACTAGGTGAATTTCTTTGCAGACAATTCACTGAAAAAAAATTTTAAACCAAAATATGCAAGTATAATAAGAAGAAAAAGGGTACAGATTTAGAATCAGAAAGACCAAGTTTAAATCCAATTATATTAACTACTCAGACTGAGATTTGGGCAAATCAGTTAAACTTTCTTTAGCTTTCTATGAATGTGAATACTACCTTGAAAGGTTTTTATACTTATCTTTTAAAAATATATTAGTCTTCCTATCTCTTTAGTCTTCTTATTTCCTTTTCCAATCACGCTGTTACTTAAAATAATCGGCACACCACTTTTTTTACATTATCTAATGACATGAAGCTAGTGTCATTAAGGAAAACACAATACGGATGGCACATTTATAATAACACCCTTGATCATCACCCCTCCCCCCATGTTCAACCACAAGTTCCTGACACATTGAGCACCCAAATTTGTATTTTCATAACCTTTAAAATGTATTTCTTTATTATATTTCTCTTTTAAGGGTTGATATCTAAAATATTAATAATGTAAAAAGTATAGACATAAAATTAAAAATGATAATGTCCTCTGTAATAAAAATGCTTACCTTATGCATGGATTTACTATAATTCCCTTTTAAAATTCTTTTTCATCCCTGGCTTATCATTTAGCAATGTTAGCCTAATAAAACCTGTTTAGCTAAGTTTTCCACTGAATTATATGTTGTAAAAATCATTCACCCACCAGAATTTTTAGACATGACTGTTCTTAACAAGACTTGCCAAGTTATTCCAGTCTTTAGTTTGTTTACCATTATTTATGCACCAAGTGCCTCATACAGTTTTCTTCAATAATGAATGAATGAATATATGAGTCCTACAACAGTAACCAAACTACATTTCCTAGGTTTGGACTGTCACAGGATTAATGGATCTCTCCTCCCAGCATGTTTCAGAAGACCCCTAGAGCCATCCACAGGGGTATCCATGCAGTCCTGCCTTCTTTCCTATTATAAAGGAAGATGCTCCTACCAAAGACCAACCTCCACCCTTGTGCACTGGATCCCATTGCCCCAATCTTGCCCTTCTTCAGCAATACGTTTTCTCTCTGGAGTAGATTATTTCTAGTCATATAATCACATACTGTGACTTTTCTCATCTACATGAATGAATGAAGAAAACCCAATCAATCAATCAATCAATCTACTTTCTTGACTGCTACTACCCCACTTCTCTGAATAGGAAAATTCTTTGTGTGGTCTTTCACTGGTTGAGGACTACATTGGGCCCATCTCTATTGCCTTCTCCCACCCCTTCCCACCCCTGCTCACACTACTACACAACCTCCATAACTCCAGCAATATTGAGGTCATAACCTGCCATTCCTAACACATAAAAAGTTCTACCTTTCTTTTCCTCTCATCCTCAATGTGTCGTGCTCAGGTATCCACACTGCCATGAGGCACTTCTGCTCCTAAAGGCTCTTTGAGTCCCCAGGTTCCCAGGCAACTGACCTGTGTGTTGGTGATCGAGCCCCCTACTCTCAACCCCGGGCTCTTCGTCCACTGCCCATCCTTCTTTACTTGCAGTGAGCTCCAGTGGTTCCCTCCCTCTAATAAGAATATCCCCCTCACATTGCACTTTGCTCAAACAGCACTATCATGTGCTCCAAATATCTAAGATATTTTTGTAAAATAAATATTGTTTGTTTAAATGTTCATTTCTTCTGGCTTTGAAAAATGTTATTTGTGTGTGTTTGTGTGTGTGTGTGTGTGTGTGTGTGTGTTTGTTTTGTTTTTTAGGGAATGAGCAGATCTGAAGTGTAATCTGTTTAGTACACACTATTGAATTAAAACTTATTACTTCCCTGTTGCACTGGCTCTTCCTTCTTGCATCAAGCTGATGTATCATGTTTTTCCTGAAGACAGATATCTTCACAAAAGTAGCCTTCACCTTCACAGTCATAGACCTCGGGGCCTCTTCCGTCTGTGCTTAAACACATCTAATTTTCAGGCTATTCACGGCCTGAGCTTTGGAGACTGTATGTTCCTGTTTTGAGATGTTTTAGCATTGTCAAACAAATGTTAACACATCTGACTGAACAAAGAAAGTGCAATTATAATTGGTGTAAAGTACCCAGTGTTATTTCTATGGCCTGACAATAAAAAGATCTAAATGAAAGAAAATGGAAGAGGAAGGACAAATGAAGGCACTCAAATGTCACTCATTTTCTTTTATCCTAAGGTCCTGCACAATGAAACCCTCTCTAGTTTCTCAGGATTAAGGTATTCAGAAGGTCAATGTTCTCAAGATTTTCTGACTTCCTCTTGATGTGTTATATAAGATCTCTTACAGGCCTTTTATATTACATTAAATTGAAAATTATTCAACTATTAAGAATAAAGATAAATCAAAACAATGAAACAAACTGTCACTTCATCGTGACTTGAGACGATTACAGATATTAGGTGTCCATCACTGTGACCTGAATCTCCTGCCAAACTCGACCCTGTTCTGAGCTGCTGCACAATCTGTGCACTCATAACAACCAGAAAAAGACAATGATAGAGCGAGAATGGGGAAAGATATAAGAGTGCAAGTTTCAGTAGATGAAGCAAGGTAGAGACAGAGCAGACAAACAAAAGTATTGACCATAATACCAAATAGGTACAGAGGAATGGATACTCCAGAACATTCATGTAGATTTTTTTTTTTTTTATCCAGGCTTACTGAGAGAGCATCATGATGGTCTATGATGATGTGGTCATGGTGCTGTCATGAGAACAATGCAGTGGTAGCACAATCCTTGAACACATGCCCTCCCTGCTTTTCATGGAATTCATCAGGCATTCTAGGTATATGAAGCCTGCTGCCTCATTACTTATGAACCACTACCAGTCCCACAGGGATTTACCACAAATGGGTCCTCCTCATCCGCTCACCCTACCTCATCACACCTATCCTAGGAAAACATCTGTCCTCTGAGGAAGTTGTTTACTTTCAGAAATAAAGTCTAAGTAAAATGAGACATTTTAGATAACATGTAGAAGTGGAAGCAGAGTAGCTATGATTCAAAATAAACACTAAATAATCAATAGGACAAGACACACAGTAATAAATGAAGTGGAAAGACATTACAGCGATGGAAATATTAGACCCGTAAATGCTGCAGAGTAAATCACCACATCACATAAAATGAATACAATCCTTGATGTAGCAGGGTGAGGAATTGTCTCGTTGCACTGACGTTAGATCAAATCTTGATTCTGCCCATTATTTTAACCTAAGACATAGAATTTTACCTTTTTGCACCAATGTTTCTTTATCTTAAGTTGAATTAATACCTATCCTGTATAGTTGTTGGATGTTTAAACGAGGTGATACATTTGAAAGCACACACAGATTCAAACTATGATTACCATTGTTGCTGCTGTTGTTAATTTTTACTTTTCAAGATTTATATCCAGTTTCCATACTCTAGAACAGGTGACCTCAAACTACGGCCCATGGGCCACATGCGGGTGTTTTTGCCCGTTTGTTTTTTTTTTTTTACTTCAAAATAAGATATGTGCAGTATGTATAGGAATTTGTTCATAGTTTTTTTTTTTAACTATAGTCCACCCCTCCAACAGTCTGAGGAACAGTGAACTGGGCCCCTGTTTAAAAAGTTTGAAGACCCCTGCTCTAGAACCTGAGAAAAATAATTGAAGGCAATTTCAAAAGTAACCATATGTGCTGGTTACTTACAACTCTGTTAGTAACCTAAAAATCATTGAATTGTACACTTCAAATGGGTGAATTTTGTGGCGTATGTATTGTATCTCAATAAAGCTATTCTATACATACATATATACATGTAAACATATATATATATATATATATATATATATATATTTGTTTACATATCCTTCTGCATTCATAATTTAGTCACTCAAATGCAGGTGCTGAGAGATCCAGAAACAGTTTCAGTGCCTTTTCAGCACATTAATGATGAGAATTTCAGGAGCAAGAAAATAAAACCTGGGTCATGAAGACAACATTCAGAGTTGAAAGGAATTCATCGTCTAAATAACTGAAGCAGTTATTATCCAAGTCACAAAAAACATCTATTCCCCCAGGCAGTTGTACAGCCCCTATGGTCTGCAAATTGGAGATGATGCTGCCACAGAGGATTCATTCATGCTATTGATGTGAAAGGCTCTCTGTAGATACAAAGTATCATCGTGTTATTACATGTGGCCCATATGCCTTTTCATTGATATGTACAGTGTCAAAAGCAACTTTTCCCACCATGCTGCTCAATGAAAATTGAAAAAGCAATGTACTGTTGCTTTTACTATTATTGTTAATCCATTTGGAGCTTGTCATATTTTATCCTCAAGCAGATTTACATATTTGACTAAGAGTATGACTGATTTATGATATTGCATTGTCCTTAAGATTATTTTATAACTGAGAAAATCAAATAGGCAGTTTGTATTTTGGTCTTTCTATTTTATATCATGACTTCTTGAGCAAATGTAAGCCATGTTATTTTCTTAGTTTTACAATCATAGGATGTTTCTCTCACATGCTAATACCTGCTAATTGTACTTTGTAGATCATACGTCAGTTGTAACTATGACTTACTCCTACATCTTTATGATTCATTCTTTTTTCAATGTAGCCCCCACTTTTGGCTACATTGAAGGGTCCTTGGAATGGCACCTGATTAAAGTTGAGCCAACAACTTCCTTCTTCTTCAGTAAACCTCAGTTTTTGCTCTTATGGCTTTCAGCTGATCATATGAGGCTTACCACATTACGGACGGTAGTGTGCTTTACTTAAAGTCAACAGAAGTTAACAACATCTATAAAATACCTTCATAGCAACACAGATTAGTGTTTGATTAAACAACCCCATACTCTAGCCTAGCCATGTTGCCACATGACTAATTGTCATATTGTCCTTATTCTACAAATATCTGACTACATAAATGACAACTTCTAAGTATCTTGTAAACCATTTTGTTCTCTAATTTGAGGAAACGAAGCATGTTCATAAAGTGAGCACTCTGGAGCTTTAAATTTAGACTCAGGATTTTGAAGCCAGTTATAAAACACTCAGATAATATTCTTGCATTGTATAAAGTCAGCAGAAACTCTAAAGTGAATTACAGCCCTACAGGCACAACAGAACCATCAATTACTATTCTGGATATAAATATCAAGTATTTATCCAGTGAGAGGTAAAAGCTTTTGTGTAAAGTTGTACAAGTAATGTTTTGTTATTGAGCATTATACATAATTCCAGCTGAAATAACAATCGCTGGGTCAGCACCTGCCAAAAAAAGTTTGAGAGAGTACACATTTATAGACTTAATCCAGCTGCATGTACATCCTGCACTTCCTAGGCAACATTGGAAAATGAATATACTTTAAAACAATATCTGATAAATACTGGAATATCATATGGGACAAGTAATTTGTAATTTTCTCTCTAACATACAGCAGTTCATCATGCATTTTTCTCTCTAACATATAGCAGTTCATCACGCATTTAGTATTTCCTTTCTTTAAAAATGCTGCTTTCATGCTACTGGTCAAATACCTACATGTGTTTTCTTTATATCTAGCTTTATATGAATCATGGAATGATTCAGTAGATTGATTTTGGATCAATAATTTATAACAACAATCTTCAAATAGTGCAGCAAGACAAGAAAAAAAGAAGCCAGACTAGAAGTGAAGGGATGGATGTGTTTATTTAGGCCTTGGGCAAATATTTTATGTTAAAATAGATGAATAAGATGTGGAGGAAGGAAAATTGAGTTTAAGTTCATGCTTTAACTCTCACTAGCTATGCAATCTATGGAAAATTCAAAACTAAATTTCTCCCTCTATAAAATTGGGATAGCTATAGCAATGTTATATAGTTGTCATAAATATGAAAATACAAAAGGCCCATAGCACAATGCCTGGCATAGACAAGTATTCAGAAAATGCATACTAATTTTATTATCCTCTCTGGGTTTTAGTTTTTCTCATCCCTATAATTTAGAGAATTAGGCTAAATGACTCCCTAGGTGTACTCCTCTTTTAAATTTGTGCATTCTAATTACCAGTGATAAATTCATTTGCACTTTGAATAGTCAATTCCACAGTTTTTTACACCCTGACCTCTCTTCAGAGAAGGCTTGAGATCAGGACCTAGCTGTAACATTTACCTTGTTTCTGGAGCTTTCTCATTAGCAAATGGCGCTACGGGAAACATTTGGTGTCTTACTTATGATAGCAAACAGCTATCTTAACTGAATTAATCTCTGGTCATATGAACAGTATGGTCCTCTAGTTTACTGCTTTGCAGAATGAATATGTCAGAATCCAACTATTCTTGATCTTAACCATGACTAACAATCTCAAAATCTTAATGTTTTTCAATTATCCACCAGTGTTTCCTTATAGATAGTGGTACAGAATCCAAATTTAACTATTATTTGTATAAATAAAGGATAAATGAGTCTGCTCTTTTGAAAATGGCAAACATTACCAGAGTGATTCACTGGTCATGGTTACAAGAAACTGAAACAACAGAACTAAAAAATCCATCATCATCCTATTCCAAATAAGTTTCTCAATGTAATTCTGCAATTAGTTATAATCTGGCAAAAGAACAAAGAAGTCAAAAAATGTTAGCTCTTAAATATCCTTCTCAATCATGAAGCCCCACCTTCTCTAGCTCCATTTTCTGAAATTCCAATGTCTGTTGAGATGTAAAAATGATAGATTCACACATCATTTGACTGGTACCTTCCCAAAGCCCATCACCTATATTTCCCTGGTCACCTATGCCTTTCTATTTGCTCATATGTTGTCCTGACACTGCACATGTCAAAACAATCATGAAACTTAGTCATTGTCCCCAATTTTCACAACCACCAAAAATCTTTTGCCAACAAAATATGTATGTAAAAATGGAAATGAATGGACAGTGACATATTAAAACAGTGACTTGTGATCCGAGGGATAATTGTGAGAGCTAAGGGGAAAAAGGATATGTCAAGCAGGTTACCCCTCTTCTGACCCTGACCTCGGTGGCAAAGTGGTTATATTTACTCAATGTCTGCTCTTTTTCTCATGGTCTATCTTTCTGAATTAGTTCAGAGTTTGTGCTAAAAGCCTCTCTCTTCTTTGAAGTGTGGGGAAGAACCAGTCTCCTTATTGTGAAATATCTTGGGATAGCCTTTTCCAGAGAATTAATAGATTTTATATATATTTTATAAAGTAATTCTGTGAGCATATACATTTAGAAAACATGTTATAAGAGTTTCATTTTTGTTTGTTTGTTTTCTAGGACTTCTCAGAATGTACAATACACTAACTTTCACTGTAAAATTTAAAACATAGGTAAACAAAGTTTCCAAAGTTTATTTTGCCACTGTTGAGGGTTGACTTGTGACTGCAAAAAGATTTATTGAAATCCACAAGCTTGATACCTTTGAAAAGAACCAAAGAAGTTCACTATTTAATGATAAGAGGATCAACTCAGCTAGAGGATATACAATTATAAATATATATGCACTCAATACTGAAACACCCAGATATAAAAAGTAAATATTATTAGATATAAAGGAAGAGATAGACCTCAAAATGATAATATTTGGGGACTTAAATACCCCACTTTCAACATTGCATGGATCATCTATAGAGAAAATCAACAATAAATATTGAATTTAAACTGCACTGCACAGCAAATGAACCTAAGAACATTTATAAAACGTTTCATCAAACAGCTATATAATACACATTCTTCTCATCAGTAAATGGAATATTCTCCAGCTTAGATCATATGTTAAGACACAAAATAAGCATCAACAGTAATTTTTAAAATCAAAATCACATCAAGTGTTTTTCCATACCACAAAGGAATAAAACTAGAAGTCAATAACAGAGGAAATTTCAAAAGTATACAAGTAAATGGAAATTCAATGACATGGTCCTGAATGACTAATGGGTTAATAAAAAAAATGAGAAGAAAAATGTTTAAGTTTTTGAAACAAATGAAAGTGGAAACAGCATACCAGAAACCTATGGAATACATCAAAAATAGAACTAAGACGGAAGTTTATAGCAATAAATATCTAGTTCAAGAAAGTAGAAATATTTCAAATAAACAACCTAATGATGCACCTCAGGGAACTATAACAGCAAGATAAAAACCAACATTCAGAGAAGAAAAGAAATAATAAAAATCAGAGAAGAAATAAATGAAATTTAGACTAAAAAATACATAATATCAATAAAACAAAATTTGGATTTTTGAAAAGACAAACAAGACCCACAAACTATTACCAAGAGTAAGACAATAGAAAGAAGACCTAAGAAAAATAAAATCAGAAACAAATAGCAGACATTACAAATGATACCACAAAAATACAAAAGATCATTTAAGAGTATTAAAAACAACCACCTGCCAACAAATTGGAAAACCTGGAGGAAATAGATAATTCGTGGACACATACCACCCAGCAAGATTTGACCAGGAAGAAACAGAAAACCTGAACAGATCAGGAACGAGCAGTGAGATTGAATCAGTAAAAAAAAAAAGTCTCCCAACAAAGAAAATCCCAGGACCAGATGACTTCACTGATGCATTCTACCAAATATTTATAGAAAAACTGACACATATTCTTCATAAACTATTCCAAAAAATTAAAGAAGAGGAAATTCTTCCAAACTTATTCTACAACCAGCATTACCAGCATTGCCCTGATACTAAAACCATATAAGGACACAGAAACAGAAAAAGAAAACTACAGGCCAATATTTCTGATGAACAGAGATGCAAAAAAATCACAAGAAAATACTTGCAAACCAAATCCAATAGCAGATCAAAAAAATTATATACCATAATTAAGTGTGATTTATTCCAGGGATGCAAGAATGATTCAACAAACACAAAGAAAAAAATACGGTAAATTACATCAACAGAATGAAGAAAAAAAAACCATATGATCATCTCAATATATGCAGAAAAAGCAATTGATAAAATTCAACATCCCTTCGTGACAAAAACTCTCAACAAATTAGACATATAAGTAAAGAGCCTCAACACAATTAAGGCCACATATGACAAACCCACATTTAACATAATACTGAATAAGGAAAAGTTGAAAACTTTTCCTCTAAGAACTGGAAAAAGGCAAGAAGGCCCACTCTCACCACTCTTATTCAACATGATATTGACAGCCCTAGCCAGAGCAATTAGGGAAATAAAGGACATCTAAATTAGAAAAGAAGAAGTCAAATTGTTCCTGTTTACAGATAACATGATCTTATATATAGAAAAACCTAAATATTTCCCCCAAATACCTCATAGAACTGTTCAACAAATTCAGTAAAGTTGTGGTATACAAAATTAACATATAAAAATCCATAGAATTTCTATACACCAAGAGCAAACAATCTGAAAAAGAAATCAAGAAAGCAATACCATTTACAGTAGCTATAAAAAATACCTAGCAATACATTTAATCAAGGAAGTGAAAGATCTCTGCAAGGAGAGCTACAAAACACTGATGAAAGGAATTGTGGATGACACAAACAAATGGAAAAACATCCCAGGCTCTCAGATTGGAAGAATTAATATTGCTAAAATGACCATATTATCCAAAGTGATCTACAAATTGAATACATTCCCTATAAAAATACCACTTACATTCTTCACACAAATAAAAAAATCTTAAAATTCTTATGGAACCACAAAAGACTGAAAACAGCCAAAGCAATCCTAAGCAAAAAGAAACAAAGGTGGCAGCATCATACTACATGACTTCAAAATGTATGACAAAGCTATAGTAACCAAAACAGCATGATGCTAGCATAAAACAGACACATAGACTAATGGAACAGAGAATCTAGAAATAAATTCATATATTTACAACCAACTGATTTTTGACAAAGGTGCCAAGAACATACATTGGGGAAATGACAGTCTCTTTAATAAATGGTGCTAGGAAAATTGAATATTTATATGCAGAAGAATGAAACTTGACCCCTATCTCTCACTATACATAGAAATCAACTCAAAATGGATTAAAGACTAAATATAAGCCGTGAAACTATAAAACTACTAGAAAAAAAACATAAATAAAATGCTTCTGGACATTGGTCTTAGAAAAAATTTTATGGGTAAGACCTCAAAAGTGCAGGAAATAAAAGCAGAAATATACAAATGGGATTATATCAAACTAAAAAGCTTCTGCACAGAGTAAAAGGACACTTTGCAAAATGGGGGAAAATATTTGCAAACTAGTCATTCAACAAGGAATTAATATCCAGAATGTACAAGGAACTTAACAACTCAATGGAAAACAAACATACAAATAATCCAGTCAAAAACATGGGCAAATTATCTAAATAGACATATCTCAAAAGAAGATATACAAATGGACAGCCAGTACATGAAACAATGCTCAATATCACTAAGCATCGAGGAAATGCACATCAAAACCACAATGAGATTATCAATTAGACACTCCAGGGATTATCAATTGGATAAAAAAGAAGAGTGGCAAGGAAGTTGAGAAAAGGGAACTCTTATACACTATTAATGCGAATGTAGATTAGCATAGCCATTTTAGAGAAGAATATGGCGGTTCCTCAAAAAACTAAAAGTAGAACTACCATATGATCCAGCAATCCCACTACTGGATGTATAACCAAATGAAATGAAATAAGTATGGCCACGAAAATATTTACACTCCTATGTTTATTGTAGCACTGTTTACAATAGCCAAGATATGGAATCAACCTACATATCCATCAACAGATGAATGGATAAAGAAAATGTGGTACACATACGTAATGTAATACTATTCAACCATAAGAAAGAATGAAATCTTGTCATTTGTAGTAACGTAGATGAGCCTTGAGGATATTATATTAAGTGAAATGAACCAAGCATATAAAGGTGAATACATGTTCTCATTTATATGCAGAAGACAAAAAAGTTGGTCTCAAAGAAGTAGAGAATAAAATAGTGGTTACTAGAATCTGAGAAGGGTGGAGGAGGGGGCTAGAGAGAGGTTGGTTAAAAGATAAAAGTTACCGCTAGATAGTTGGAATAAGTTTTAGGGTTCTACTGCACTGGGGTGGCTATAGTGAACAATAATTTATCGTATATTTTTAAGTAACTACAAGAGAGTATTTTGAATGCTCCCAAAACAAACAAATGATAAACATTTAAGGTGAGGGATACACTAATTACCCTATAATATATTTTATACATATATTGAAATATCACTCTGTTCCTATAAATATGTACAACTATTGTGCCATAAAAATAAAACCAAAAATGGGGGCGGGGGGAAGAGGGAAATTTGGGGACACACGCATTCACAGAAAACAGTGCTGTGAAGACAGGGGTGGAAATTGGAGCTATGATCCCACAAGCAAAGGAATGCCGAGAATTTCTAGTAACTACCAGAAACTAAAAGAGGCAAGGAGGATTCTTCACTAGACCCTTTAGAGGGAGCCTGGTTCTGCCAGCACCTGGACTTCAGTTTTCTAGCCTCCAGAACTTGAGAATAAATTTCTGTTATTTTAACCCACCCAAGTTTGTGGTACTTTGTTATGGCAATTCTAGAAAATTAATACAGCCAAGGAAATATTTATGGAGAATCTATATTAGAGAATTAATATTCCACAGGAAATTCTTGTGAACAACTGCCTTTGAAATGGATCTGCTGTGGCCCTTCCACTCCTTAAGCCTCCTTCCTAGCTAGCTCAAGACTTTCATTATGTCCTCTCAGATTACCATGTCCCTTACATGCCGCTCTTCTGAACTCACTGCCCCTTATTGCTGAGAATTCATTCACTGCCTTGTAATATACTTGAATTATTTTACCTGGGTAAGTATTATCTCTCTACTAATGTGGTGCTGACTGAACTGCATGTTAAGATTTTGTGTATATATGGCATACAATTTTGCTGTTCCCACACACTATTCAGTTCTTTTCATTTTAAGTATCTTTATCTTCTCTCATTTCCCATCCTCCACCCATACATTTCCATTGTTCAGATCATATTCATTTTTCACAGTCCAGCTGAATTGTCACTTACAATTGTCTCTGAAAGCCCTAAGCAACCCCAGTCTTAAATATACTCTTCCATCTATGAACTCACACAGCATTTGTTTGTTTTCTTGTTATGGCTCTTTTTATCTTGCTGTATCTGGCCTAGATAAACTGACATTCCTGTGGAAAACATTTGTGGAACACGAGGTAATATTTGCTGATCTTTGGAATTTTATTTTGCTAAGTGGAGTATATAGACTGTGGACAAAAGCAGATTGTCCTGGATTAGAAATGGAATCTGTAGATACTCTGCAAAAGAGAAAAAATATTGGAAATGAAGAGTTGGCACTTACACAGCTAAAGAGAGAAACTTGGGGAGAGGAAAAATGGCCAACTAGTGACTTTTCGGTGTGCCATGTAACCTTCTCCATCACTTCAAGGAAACTTTAGTAAAATTTACATTAATTACCAATATCTTTAGCATTGTTTTGTGTTGAGAAGCAGGATGGATGAGTCAAACTTTAAGGTGGGTGAGAAGTAAAGACAAGGCTGCCAGCCATGTTGACATAGCAGATATCAACCATGTCTGCTTCCCATTTAAACTGTTAACTGCTAGAGGGAAGGGAGTTTCTGAAGGAACTTTGGAATACTCACGTTTCCTAACATGATCTTTTGCACATAATAGAATAGCAAACATTTTTGAGTGCTTTTATGTGCTAGATACTATAATTTGATCTTATGATGCATGAAACGCACCAAGATACTTGAAGTGAATTGCCCAAGGTATGTGGATTCTAAGTGGCAGAAAAGGGATTTGGGCCCAGGCAATTTGACACCACAATTTATGCACTTAGCCATCCAGCCATACTGGGTCCCTAGGGTGTATACAGCTGCTGAATGAATGAAATAAGTAAGTATTCAGTGTTCATTGAGTACTAGTGGCTTAATACTTAGGGTTCACTCCTGGTCTTTTGATGTAAAATAATAGGGAAAGATTAGTTCTTCTTCACAGAACACATTCATGGTAGAGAGAGAGAATATTAGCTGGAAATACCTGTAGATCCCACTCAGGTACCAGCGTTTTTATCTTCCCTGCTGGAATTTCTATTTCAGCCTCAACAAATAGACCACGTGTGCACTCAGGTTGCCACCAATAGGGGAGATAATAAGCAGTTAAAATGAGTAATAATTTAATGCTCAGTATAAGTCAAAAGAAGTCTGTAGCAAATCCACAGGATCCATGGTTACTGGCAGAACCAACCAAGTGAATAATTTGTCTATTTGTTGCAAAGGCAGAATAGCAGGGGGTGAACTCTGAGTTATCAGTGATTGGCATAAATTATCCTCCCCCTTGTCTTTCAGTTTTCAATCATTTGACTATTTCCAAAAAAATAAAGGGGCAAGACAAAATATACCAAAAGACAAAATAAGTTAGTCAATTCAAAAACACGATGGCTCAACTAGTAAGGGAAGCAAAAAAATTAATAGAAAACAAGAAAATTTTTGGATTAAGCCTGCAAGACCAGCATCAATCAAAAGGGAAAAAATCTTAGCTAAAAATTAAAGTCATTTTTTCCTGATCGAATTATTTGTTCAATAAGGATATTACAAAAGTAAAATGGGGACTCACAACATCTTATCTGAATCTGCTTTGGTAAGGTGTGCGTAAAAGTGAAAATAAAGCTTGCTAACAAGACACTGAGAACATAAAGAGAAAAATTTTAAGATCACAGAACATAAATTAATAAAAATGTGATGCAAAGAAAATTTACAACTTATTCAATTCTACCTCCAGATTTTATAGCTCTCAGTCTTCTCATATTTTTTACACGTGTACAAAAATTAATGATTATATTTCAAAGGAATAGTATTTATTTTACTGGTTTAAGTGCAAGCTAGTAACAATTTCCATATCATGTTTTCTATAAATTAGGGCCATGTTTAAGGAGATAAGGCTATCTTTTTTTTTTTATTATTTTGGCATATTATGGGGGTACAGATTTTAAGGTTTCAATAAATGCCCATTTCCCCCCTCCCCCCAAAAGTCTGAGTCTCCATCATGACCATCCCCCAGATGGTGCACATCTCACTCATTATGTATGTATATACCCACCCCCCTCCCCCCTCCCACCTGCCCAATACCCTATTACTGTAGTACCTATGTGTCCACTTAGGTGCTACTCATCTAAAAGGAGCCAAATAAGAAGAGAACTGACATGAAATTTTATTAAGTAATGACTGACATGGTATTCTTATTTTCACTTGTAGAAAATGGGATCATAAATTCTTGCTAAGTTTTAGCTTTTTCAAAATAATACTATGGGGTAATAGTAGAAGCTGGAAACATTGATAGAATGTCATAAACGATTAACCATAACTACTAGGACCCTCCAGAGGAACTAGATTTCCAGGACATTCCTCTTCACACATAAAATTTTGCTTTGTTTTGTAGAGCAACAGGAACTTATTAGCCCTGGTTATTCACACCCCAAGATCTGCTTAAATCCAGACTGCTGGATTTGTCATTGACCTGGAATGAGAGGCAAGAGTCTCCTGCTGGTTGTAGCACTGGCTAAAACCATTGACCTGTCCTGATCCTTTATGATCTGATAAGAATAAACCTAAATTTTACTTGTGCATTGACACTATAACTTCCTACATGGATTGAACATTCAGACATTGGCAGTCAACCTGCTACAAAAACCACATCTCTATTGATACCTCTGGCTCAGTGTAGATTCATGTAAACCAAACTGCAGATTACCAGCTGGACTGCAATTTGCTCATATTCAACAATGTGATTTAAATACTTGCCTCCCTAAACTTGAGGCTATCCACAATGTAACCCAGACATAGCTTTTGATCCAATGGAACAATTATTACTTTAGCTGCACTGTGATAAGAGAACTACTCTGGATATCAGTCAATAAGTAACAGCAACAATTTAGATCAGGTCAGTAGACAAATAGGCCCTTTGAGGTGCCAAGGTGAGTATAAGGAGGTATCTGATGCTTCTTAAAATGCAGTTTCCTGGATTCCAGTTCAGCTCCATTAAATTATAGTTTCAAAACAGCTTGTTGTAATTTATTCACAAATGTTTCACATTCATAGTCCCATTTTAAGAAGGACAGAGAAGACATTAAAGTAAACTGGAGGAGGGAAATAAAGTTCTATGAATTAAACTAATTAAATCAATATTCAGAATAAAGCTAAAGGATGTCTCCTAGTCCCACAGGTCCAGCTATGTCTCAATCATAGATTTTAATCAATCTAAAGAAAAATGTGTACCCTGAAGGGAATGGTCTGTTTAAAAAGAAAAGTCTAAAGATGTAAATATGGTCAATACATGCTTACAGTATAATTTTCATAAAAAGTTAAATACATGATTCTCATACAAATAAAAAGTTAGTAGATGTCAAAGATTTATAATACTCACTAATGAGAGAACAAGTCGGATAGCATCCTTGTTCAAAGAATTTGGGACAATGAATATTTATGCTCAATGAAAGACATAATGCTAAAATATGATTGCAAATTTTGATATAAAACTAGTAACATTATATAGGGCAATAAAACTGTAATCTCTGGATTATCCTTTTCTACTGGATGAAAATAATTTATATCTATAATGGACGAAAATTCGCAAGTTAACATGTAACCTCACAGAGCCTTTCTCATGAATAAGAAATAACAAGTCAAACAAAGATACAATTCTCCCTCCCAGAGAATTAAATAATCCTTGTGTTGATGTTTTAGATACTCCAGTATGATAATTTTAAAATCTGCAGTCATTTTTCTCCTTATCTCCAAGTTTGGGTATTTTTTCTTAATGGTGCCCATCAGTGATCCTGGGCCAGATACTGAATCAGAACATAAGAGCTATTTGGTCAGCAGAGATTTTCTGCAGCAGAGTAGAAACATTTCCTCAGGCTTCACCATACTGTCAGCAAAATATCTCTCAAGAATATCCAGCTCTATCTGTGCTTTCCCTTCATTGACATCTAATACTAATTAAGAGCAAAGTGTGGCATATGTCTAATATTTAACCCGTTTCTCAGTTCTCTGTTGTGTAAAATTTAGAAAAAAAAGTATCTATCTCATTGGACTATTATAACATAAAAAAATGCATGTAAAGGGATTAGGATGCGCTTGACATATTAAATTGTTTGCAACGATTGTTAGTTTTGATTATTATTTTATATTATTGTTCAGATATTATCATTCACTTATAGTACAGGGTTAAGTTACACAAACTCAGAGTACTATTTATTCCGGTAGTATATATACAGAAATATATATGGAGGGTTCACTGGAGCATCAGTTTCCTCTTATTAATTTGCTGATTCTCATTTTTGTTTCATGCATGCCAGAACTTCTTCCTGTCTCTGACATGTTTGGGTGATGTCTCAGGCAATGGGCCTTGTGCCTATGATTTTCAGGTATTCATAATACCCCACACCATACTAATTTCTAATTCACTTGCCTAGAGAAATAGTTACTTTTTAGGTGTGTCAATCCCGGCCCCTCTTTTCTACATTTCCATTTGTCAACCTGTCAGAACCCTTGGTTGTATAATTATGCAACAAATTTATTGAAAAATCTTGATTAATTGGGATATAAATGTGAAATGTGTTTATTTTTTCCAATCTCAGTTCCCTATCTGAGACATATCAAATCCTCCTTTCACATTCTTTCACTTGGACAGGTTAATTACACATTTCCATTCAGTTTCAGCTCCCCAGCTCATTTTTACCTACTCTAAAAAGCATGGGGAAGGTCAGCAGACTTCTGTGAATACAAATATACAATCAGGGACTCTAGATCTCTATAAGTGATTCTTTTGGAGACTTTTTATTTTGGTTTGTGGTCAAAAGTTCAGCTTCTGGAACAAGAGAGAATGTTCCACTTAAATCCTATTATTGGCTCAAATCTGAAGCATCTGGTAGCTGACCTCACTGTTCTTTATCAATGCCTTATAGCCTTGGTCCTGTGATCCTCTAATAATTCTGCAGAACATGTCCACATCTGTCTACTTTGAAGAAAACAAAATACTCAATTTTGTTCCCAACCTCAATTTTAACAATATTAAATATTACTAATTCCTCATATTACTTACTATTCCTCATTAGGAAGCTATTATTTCTAATAACATTTTTAGGACTAATAACCTCCTAATTAACATGGACCTGCATGAAGTCTTATATGAAATACAGCCTTTCTTCACTCCAAGAACACGACTCTAAATTCTTCAAATGTCAGGTCTATTTATTTTAAATATTTCAAAATGTAGGATGTCTACATATTCCTTATAAATATCCCTTTGGATTTGAAAAAATTGAGAATATTTCTTCTGCTTTCTGGCATTCCAGTCAATAACAAAGTATTTATATCTCCCCATTCCTTATCCTCTACTTTGTCTTGATCTAATAAGTTGGGATTCTCTTCTCCAAACAGGTCCCTGCACTTCGGCTAACCTCAATCCTGAGTAAGCACTCAGGTTTACTCATGCTTCACAACTCAGGCTTCAAATCATGCCTCCTAAACAGTTCATCCAGAGAATCTGCCGACCACAGGGAAACATTCATTGTCAACTGAAGCACAAATTATGCTATCTGCTTACCCTGCCTTGCTTGCCTGGTGACCCCTCAAAAGTTTCTGCTATCCTCGCTCACTCTCCTCTATAAAAGAAAAGCCTTTTTTGTTCAATTTTGAGGGGCTTGCAGATTGCTGAGATCAGAGAGTTCTCCCTATCTCAGTAGTCTCCTTGAATAAAGTCTCTCCTTATCTAAGTCCAGGTTTGCTTTTATTTGAACACAATATACACTCTTACCTTATTTCTTTCCTAGACACATCCTTTATTAGATTGTATTCTCCACTAAAATAACTAATTGGCCAAATTGATATCATTTCTTCCCTTAATAAGCCCATGTTCATCTATCTTTTCCCACCATCCTATGATCCTCATAGTTTCTTCTTAAAACATAAAATTACTCTAGAGTTAATTTTAAAATCATTGCACAGGACAAATTAACACACTGAAAGTGTGGTTTCATTTCCTTTATGTAACCTCCCCGCAGTTATACCACATGGCGTAGTGAAATATATGTGTGCTCACTCTCTCTCTTTCCCTCTCTCAGAAAAATGTGATAATATTTGTTGAGCTCTGTTCCTCTACAACAATTCCCTCCTTCCTTCTGAATTTTCTAGGTAGTTGGCAATATGCCCAGGCCACATTGGTTTAGGTATTCATTCATCAAACATTGGCCCTGTTTGATAGGAACTATAGATGCCGTGATGAACCATGCAGGTTTCTGTGTGAAGGTACAGACTTATCAGGAAACTATGTGATTTTCTGTATTATTCTAGGTCCCCTCTCCCCCGCCCCTGGTATTCTTCCTTTTAAAATAACTACTGTTGCACATTTTACAGAAAATCATTGTTAAGATACTTCATAGAGGTCACCCCAAGTAGTTCTTTTTGTCATTTGTCATTGAATTAATTCTGCTTTTTCACAAACTGTCATAACCAATCTTTTTCTTGAGTTCCTTTTATTCTTGTAAATGTATCATTGGCATGATTATATATTTAGGTTCCTAAGGTTGCAAGAATGTAACAAAAAAGAAACTAACAAAAAGGGTAAATTATAGCCTCACATTCAGATTCAGTTAAAGCACAATCCAGGTGCTCAGGTGTTATTAAGCATTTGTTTTCAAGTCTGCTCTGATTTTCCCTATAATACCATTTTTTTCTAAGACAGACTCTCCCCTCAATGAAATAAGGACAAAAAACAACTTCAAACATATATTCTGTAACATTAGCAAATTGAGATTTGAAAAACTTCATGTTTTCCACCAAAGTTCTGGGATCGTCTTGGTCATGCATTTGCTGACAAGATGTAGTGCTATTGTTGGCAGTCTGGGTCACACGCTCATTTTAGAGTTGGGGGTGGGTGGGTTGTTATTAACCATGCTAGAGCCACATTGACTAAGAATGGGAAAGAGTGAGCTTCCTTAGGAAATTTGTGTTTCTGTTACCAGAAGAAAGGTGCAATAAACGACCACCAAAATATGGGCACAGAGTACCAAAGAGACTCCAGAAGTGGGGCTTGCATATCTCCTTCGCCATGTCTGCACAGGACTGGTTATGCCATTTCCAAATTCTTGCACAGATTTTGATAACAGTATCTTCCTAGAATGTGACAATGTAAGACATTTGTAGGAGATACAACTTTAAGACAGGTATCTTGTATGATGAAAATATTATCCTCTCACTATTAAATTGGAACTAACAGATCAGCACTCACGTGCACAGATGGAAGTAAAATTCAATGGAAATCATCCAGGTAGTAAGGGAGGTGGGATAGGTGAAATCATACCTAAAAGATACAATGTATACTATCTCGGTGGTGGACACACTTATAACTTTGACTCAAACAATACAAAAGCAATCCATGTAACCAAAACATTTATACTCCCATAATATTCTGAAATTTAAGAAAATTAAAGTTTTGTTACATAGGAGGAAAAAAAGATTAGCCCCATAACAGCTTTAATCCACAGGGATACTTCTAAGGATAGAAAGACAAAGACCATCTCTCCCCTTCTCACCACTTGCATTGTTTTTCTTTGTTCATTCCCAGGATAACTTTCACTCCGCTGTGTGTGTATACTATGCACACACATATACATATACAAATATATACAGAAATAGCTGCCTATCCCCAAGAAGACAACAATTTACTATAAGCAATTAAATGGCAAATGTCCTACAAAAGGTATAAATCAATCTTCAAATGAACTTTAATGGAGATCAGGAAAGACTTCATGAAAGAAGTAATATTTAAAGAGTGTGTAAAACTCTGAGACTTAAGTTTGAGTTTAGTACAAGCAAAGACAGAGAAAAGATGGCTGGATACATCTTCAGAGAATAGAGCAAATAATTTAATTTTGCTGGCCCATAGGTTACATATAGAACATTATAATGAAGATAATTCTATAAAAGCAGTCTGGGGTCGAATTTTAAAATATCTTCAATGGTATACCAAAAAGATTGACTTGAATTCTGTGGAAGATGAGAAAATACTGAATATTTTTAAGAAGACCACATGATGATAATAGTATTTTAGAAACATTAATCTGGTAATAATATGTTGGTGGTAAGGGGAGAACTAAAACTTGAGAAACCAATTATTAGTTTACTAGAGTGGCTGAAGCTAGAGAGAATGGGGAACCAAAATAGAGTAGTGACAGAGGAAATAAAAAGAAAAAAAGGCAAATAGAAATATTAGAGAAAAAATTAAAAGAGTTTAGGAGCTCTCTCCATTTTTCTTAGGCAAACATATTGAATAAGAACTTTATATTTGGGATATTCACTTCAGGCTCTCTCACACCTTAATCCACTGAAGTCTTTTATTTATCCCTACTCCTAACCATTGCTGGAAACCATTCTCTCCAAAATTCCCAATGCCTGTCTTGTTGCTCAATCCAATGAAACCTTCTGTGGTTATCCTTCTGGCTCTTCCTGATCCTTCAGACTCTCTGCTCTCTCTAATAGTGTTCATTATGCTACATTTTCATCACTCTTGTATTTCTCTGAAGAATGTCAGTCACCTTCACAGATGCTTTCCTTCTGCTTATGTCTTTAATGGATGACCTTGCCCTATTGTTGTTTAAGTTTATGCTATTATTGTTTGTTTAATCCACTTTCATTGTTCAAATAATTAATTATAGGTTGAAAATCCCCAAGCTATATTTGTGTCTATATTCTGAACACTTTTATAAGTTCTACATTCAAAAGTAAAACTTACTCCTATAGGTATCCGTTGATTCCCACTAATACCTCACGTTTAACAAGTTCAAATGTCAAAACCTCAAATTGCTGTAAATCAGATTTCTCTAATTTTGATCTAATCTAAATTAATAAAATTACTGTACACTCTGTTACACAAGTCATAACCTGGGATCATCTTAGATTTATTCTTATATCTTTTATCATTTAGTCCTGTAAAATAAAAGACTAATGTGTTAATTTTACCTCCTAAACATTTCTCCAGTATAACCCTTCCTATTGTGTTTTACCTGGACCATGGCATAATCTAATAATTGTTACCCCAGAGTATTTTCTTGGTCAAATTAAATTTGTTCTTTGCACTAAAACAACAGGATCAATATAAATGGATCTGTTCATATCGTCTCTCTGTTTAAAGATTCCTCATTCCCTTCAGAATAAAATCCAAAATCCTTAGCACATTCAGTGTCCTCAAGGAAGTGACTACTTCTCTCTACGCATGCCCAAAATTCAACTCATGACTTAAATAGAATTAAGTAATAAAAAAGTAAATGATGTTAAATAGCATGTGTTTATTATCAAAATACCAGTATAGCATGCAACTCAACCAATCTATAATTGTAATGTAAATTAATATCTTATTTTTCTGCCTATATTAAATTTTTATAAATACTGTTAGCTTAAAAAAGGTATTTTTCATAAAGTTATCTAGTTAATGCACTTTCTCTTGATGGTCATACTGAAAATCTATGTAACTTTGAAAGTTATTAACAATTATCCTGGATATAAAATGTACAACTTTCACAATTATCATCAATTATTATAGGTTTATACTATTGCAATGATAAACATACATTTTACCTTAACAAACATAGAATTTCAATATATAAATGACAGGAGATTTTTACTCAAACACATATTGAATACTTGCCTACATTTAAGATGAATAATCAGATTAACAATAAATCCCAATAACATAACTCGCTCACATTACTGAAAATGCTGTGCTTATTAAGTTTTATGCTAAATAATCTGATACCATTATTATTTATTATTGGCAAGACCAGAAAAGTCAAAAATGTTGCAGAAATAGTCATTCAGCCTTCCTAAGTCTGAGACCAAAACTGAACTCAAATTTTATATTTTGGCTAAATATCAAGGCCAAATGCTGCTGTTTCTTTAATATTTTATTCACCATCAGTTCTAACAATATTTCAGTAAAAAAAAAAAATCATATTCTCTGCCCTAGTAGAATATACAGTGGTAGACTAGGCAAACTACACATAAGTAAACAAGTACAAGTCTGTTCTCACTATTCACAAATCTCATATTTGCTAATTCATCTACTTGCTAATATGTATTTGTTGACCAAAATCAATACTCACAGTGCTTTCATGGTCATTCACAGACAGGCGCACAGCTGAAGCAGAGAAAAATATGAGTCACCCAAGGCACATGTTCCCAAATGAGATTAAACAAGGTGACATTCTGCCTTATTGTTTCAATACTCATCCTATAAACAAGTGTCCTTTCATTGTCTTTTTAGTACCATGCTTTTCACATTTTTATGCTTTTTTTGCTGGTGATTTTGTTATTTAAAATGGCCCCAAGCACAGTGCTAAAATGTTGTCTAGTGCTCTTAAGAGTAGGAGCATTGTGATGTAGTTTAGAGAGAAAATATATATATTAGACCAGCTTCTTATAGGCATGAATTATTGTGCTGTTGGCCATGAGTTAAATGTTAATGAATTTAAAATATATATTCAATAAGACAATTATTCAGTAAGTATTTGCTAATCAGTGTTTGTGGAGACTTCGTAGAAGATGAGTACCTCAAGTTATGAGAATAGACTAAATAATTACACACTGTGCTAGATTGATTATTGATGGAAATCAAAGAGAATAGGGTGATATTTTTAGAAAACAATTCTAGGGGAAGAAACATGTTTGGGATTGCAGATATGGGGAATTTCTCTAAGAAATTTCCTAAAGGAGAAGCTGAAACCTAACGAATAAGAGGAAAAAGAAAAACTAGCCATTACTGTGGAAATGAGACAACATACTATGAGTCCTGAATAATACTTTGCTCTTAATAAAAAATGCAGCCATCAAAAAGAACTAAAGGAGACATTCTCCAGCCAGAAGTCAGATGAGATTTCACTTCTGTGTTTAACTGGTTGATTTTTAGAGGTTCTCTTTTTATATGGGTAAGCCCAATCTCCCCACCAAAAACCCATCCCATCCACTTCAAGTCATTCACCCTAATTCACTCTACATTATGCAACTGATAAAGGTGGAAAATAGAACCTAGCGGAAGAAGTTGACATTTTCCAACATCCCACATTCAGGGAGTGACCCTGTCAGGGTTAGGGTTGGAATGTTATTTGAAATCAGGACTCTACCAAGAGGTCTTGAGCCTTATTGGTAAATCCAAGAACACCACATCATGCAGCAACTCTTTGGGCCTGATTTTCCTAACATCTATCCAAAGAAACAAGTTTCAAAATATTTTTCCAGAAAAATTCTGATCAAAAATGTGATAGACACCACAGGCAATCCTCTAAGAAAATTAAAATGGGCTACTGCAGGCATATTAAAAGGGGGGAGAAAATCTAAAGATTTCAGGAGCCCAGCAGAGAATTAGATTAGTAAAATTTACATTCAAATGAAGGTAACAGTGGAACTTTCTCAATTCTTTCATCATTTCCTCATCAATAGAAGAGTTGATACAGACAACAAGTTCTAGATAATTAGGAGTTACTTGTAGCCTCAAATTGTCTGCCAACAAATTAAAGTAATTCACACTGAAGGAGATTGTCTTTCAAAATTATTAACACAAATGGAAATTCCAACCATTACATTATGTATAAATAACCTGACAGAGTAGATACCATCTTGATGAGAATTCTGCTGATTATAAATAAATGTATTTACATAATTATTATAATATAAATCTTCTAAAAATACAGTAGATTTAATGGTTCTTTGGTCATTTTAATTTGGAATTGAACTATTGTTAAAATTTGTCCTTTTATTTTTATTTTTATATTAACTTTGATGGGTTCAGCAAGAAATGCTAGAACAGATCTCACCCATGTTTTCTGTAGACAGCCAGTACAGCTACTTGTGAAACATGTGTGCCATAGATTCATTCCGCTTGGGTACAAATCTTGGTTTAATAACTTACTAGCTTGTAAATAGTGACCATGAAATATCAATAACCAAACACTGCTAAGTGCTAAACAAATATTCGCCATTATTACTATATCCTTGAAAGGCTTTTATCCAAAACACTATTAGGAAAATATAATTAAAAACAAAATTTTCTCCCCCAGAAAACCTCTCCACGAAGATAGAAGAGAAAAAAAAAAACAACAAAAAACCAATTTCATTAATGAGAAAGCATTCAACAAGAATGTGATAGACACCACAGGCAATCCTCTAACAGATTGCAAAGGCAAGAAGAAATCTCACCCTTTTTGTATAGCCAAGCAAATACAACCCATTAGATATAGATTCTCAACATGAACAATAACTAGCTCTCATGTGAGAGGATTTGACAGCCCAATTTGTCACCCATAGTTCATCCTAAACTTGTCTGGTAATTGGGGAGACCATCTGTATTTGCTAACTGGCGTTTTACAAAGGAAAATGAAACTTTTCATATGTTTATGAGGAGGCAGTTTTGCAACTTGAACCAACTTCCCTCAGTTAGGCTCCTACCCCTCTCACAGGAGCTGGAAGATAGGGGCGCTAACTCCCTTCGTGTTTACCTTTCAAAGTGATGGTCCCCAGGTACTTGGAAAAGGTATTCCTGAGTTTTAAACCCAGTAAGAGGCTTATTTACTTTTTAAAAAAGGTTTATATACATTTCAAAGAGGCAGAGAAAGCCCTTATGTTTAAAAGTTTTCTAAAGTAAATGTCTTAGCAAAAGGAAGGAGAAGAGTCTCTGCCCTTATTTACAGAGATTTAAGGCTCTTATTTTAAATTTGCATTGGCCCTTGCAGTCTCAGCATCCATAAGGAAACCTAACTTTAATATCTACTTAAAAATTTACACTGTCATTCTATGAGATTCTCCTTTCTAAAGGTTTTAATTTTCTTTTTTTTTTTCATGTTTTTGAATCATAAGAAGGCCCTTCTCCAAAGGTGGGATAAGTGGCATATGCTACTCAATCGATTTAGTTATAGAATAACAACAGTTTCCATTGTATGGCTTCCTACAGAGAAGAGACACTTTCTTGGTCGTTTCCCCTTATTTTTCAGAAGAGCACTCGTCATGGGTGCACGCTGGCCTCCTGGGCCTGGTGGAATGACAGGGCGAAGGTAAAGGGATAAGGTACTGAGCAGACACCTTCTTTTCTGCATTCCTAGAAGATATTCCTCAAATACATGTTGCATATAATTTCAAAATCAACAAGACAGAGCAGGCGATTTGTTTTGACAAAGCAGCCAAGCTTTGGTCCCTCTCTACTCCATGTTTTGTGCTGCCCACTTGTGTCTATTAGTAGCTTCACAACTACACACACAGACTCACACAGAGGCAGGTATGTGCCCCATGGACACACACAAGCTCCTAGATCCAGTCTGCTGCCTGAAGATACAGAAGAACCTACTAGAACTCATAATTTTTAAGCAGAAAAGACTAAATTAAAAAAAAAATTTTAAAGACTAAATTTAAAAAAAAATTTATAAGGACAGTCCTTATAAAACTGTCCTGATTAAAGCTGTAGCTATTTGAAACTAGGACTGCCTTAGTCATGTTAACTGAAAAAAATATAACGAGGTTCATGATTTGGGAAGGAGAGCTTTATTTCTCATAAAGGGTTGCAGCCTGCAGGTGGCTATTCTGGCAGGCTGGAGAGCAGAGCTTCGGGCTCAAGCCAGGAGTACCTGCTACCAGGGAGAGTCAAGGAAAACAGGAATTTATGCAGAGAGGGGTGGCCAAATATACATATTTCACAAGTTAAATGAGGAGTCATTAATATTCATGAAAAGAGAGTGTCCCTGTGTAGTCCTGCTTTATACCCCCTGATGGGGTCCATTCAGTCGAGGGTGGTGGGGGAAGCTTAGGATTTTACTTTTGGTTTGCAATCATCAGCACTAGAATGTGACTTTAGACAGGAGAATATTATAAGCAAATAGTATAAACCAACACCAATGTGGTATACTTTGGAAAGCATGCTGAAAACTGCTTCTCTCATCTCTGGTAATTGGCTTGAAATACCATCATAAGAGCTTCATTCTTTAAATTTCTGGGAATATCAGTTAAAATTTATAGGCCTCCCAAAATACAGGGAAACTTTTGAGAGGTGAATACACCCAAGGTTAAAGTCTGACACAGGGAGATTTATTTCTGAAGGACACAGGAAATGAAACATGTACGGTATCTAGCACATATGGGGGAGGTTTTTCTAGAAAGACAGAAATTTCTGAGAAAAGAGAAAACAGTGGCCATAGCTCAACTTTGCCTTCTATATTACTTTGCCTTTATGGACAAGGTAATTCAAGAACAAGGCATGAGAGAAGTATATGGTTCCTGTTTCTAGCAGTCACACAGTCAGATGAGTGGGCTCTGAAAACACTCTAATACAACTGTAAAGAGAAAATCATTTTCATCATAACAATAAAGGATTATTACTGCATTCAGTCTATAAACAAAGAGATGTAAACAGACCACATTCTGTCGTTTTAAAGGTATATTTCAACAGCCTTCTGAAATATTTACGATTTAAAGGAAGTCAATATTGTCTGCATTCAAGGCTTGGGATGACATATGTGTACAAAAAAAATCAGGAAGCTATTAACTTTAAACAAATTATATCCTTGAGTTTCATTTTAAAGAGGAAATTACAAAAATTATATATTTTGTAAAATAGGTAAAATCATGTCTTTTGGATGAATATATGCTAATAATTTTATTTAGTCCATCATTACTAAGAGAAACAGTAAGATGTAAAAAAATTCTAAGAACCCATTTAAAAGGAGAATTCAAAAAACAGTCCCAGATCGCCAATCAGAAACACTGATGTGAATTTACTAATGTACACAAAACTGGGCATTTCCACGGAAGCAAAGCAGAGAATGAATTGCAACACTGAACAAAATTCAATTGTGTTTAAATGGATAAGAATAATTTGTATTACTATCAATTTTCCAAAATGTGCAGAATTGTAAAATAGTTCACTCAAAAACTATAAAAAGCACAGAGCCCTACAGAATCAGATAACCCAGAAGAGTGTGCTAGACAATGTCTAGTATTCCACTGAAAAGACTCACAGTAATCTGTTTGCCCATTTTAAATCCTTTCACAACTTTTTCTGACATAAATAAGGGCAATGTGTCTCATTAGTCTTGGCCACATCACTAAGGCTTTGGAAACCACTGGCACATTCACTTTTAATGGGCAGCTTCAGGCTAATTATCTTTAGCTTCTTTTAATTTCCTCAGTGCCACTTTGTTTAATAGAGATCAGAGGGCTTGAGTTCCAGAAGCTTCATTTCTGAGACAGGCTAAGAAAACTCAGGGAAAGCAACTTTTAAGATTAAAAGACAAAGAAAGTGAATTATCATGGCTGAATTACTGGTCACTTTTCATACATATTATTTATTGTAGAAACATGAACGTATACTTGTCTCTTGAGTTACATATCAGGAGAAACCACCCTAAAATAACATGTTATCCCTTTGCTCCTTAAGTGAAAACTTATTCAGGGCTTAGCAACTATAAGTTTGTCCAAATATGAACTCATAAATGCAAGAAAACAAAACAGAAGCAAACTAAATATACATTTTCAAATGACATTGCCCCATTATCCAGTATTCCCTTATTTCATTTTTTTTTCCATTTGAACCATTTCCAAAGGAATTCAAGGATGATGTTGTAGTTTTAATGATTGTGTTTTCTCCAAACTTTATATTGAAACTTAATCCCCAATGCAACAGAATTAAGAGGTGTGGCAGCCTTTGGAAAGCCTTGGGCGGAACATTAATTACTGGTATGAGCACCCTTATACAAGGGCTGGAGATTAAAGGCAGTGCTGTCTTGCCCTTCCACCTTTCACCACTTGAGGACAGAGCAACAAGGCATCACCTTGGAAGCAGAAAGCAGCCTCACCAGACATGAATGCCAGCACCTTTATCTTGGACTTCCCAGCCTCCAGAACTATAAGAAATAAATTTCTGTCCTTTACATTAATAAATCACCCAGTCTGTGGTATTTTGTTATAGCAAAAAAAAAAAAAAATAGACTAGGACAGATGATTATCCATTCTCCTTTGATTAAATTAAGGGTTCCTTTAATCTTGTTTCATTTATTCAAAGATACTTAAATCCATTCTCCCAGGAGCCAAATGCCCTCTTGAGAATTAGGGTTTATAGAATGGCCTAAGCATTTCTTTGCTATGTCCCACTCTAGTCAGAGATAGACTTAATTGGAAAGAAAAGATTCTTGGATTTAAAGTTATAAAACCACAGAGAGCTCCCCCCTTTAAGAGGCATTTGTCTGACACATCCAGGATAAAGACCCAGATGGCTAATCTAAGCTCATCTCCAAACAATCTAGAGGAAGATAAGAACACCACAATAAAAGAGATACTTGCAAAACATGGGAAAAGCTTTGTGGCCAAGATCTTCTCCCAGTTACAGAGTTTATGCCTTAGTTTCCCAGTTCTAAAACTACTAACATTTGTTTTCCCTTCACCTTCTTAGATCTTCCATTTTGAAAGAATTCTTAGAATGAATTCCATATTCCTCCATGGCTCCTACTCTGTTTCACACCACCCCTCCCCTTTGCTCATATATTCTAGCTACATGTATCTCCTTTTGTTCTTCAGTCATGCAAGGCAAGCTCATCCCTCCTCAGTCCCTGTGCTTACCCTTCACACAGCTAGCTCCTTTTCAGTTTGCAGGTATCAGCTCAAAATGTATATTCTTCAGAGAAACCTTCTCTTTCATACCTAAAGTATTAACCTCATGCTAATTACCTATCTTTTCCCTTTGTACAACTATTCAAAACCCTTAAAATATCTTAATAACTTTTTTTTACTCATTTATTATCCATTTATCCCAAGCAGAATGTAATCTCTAGGTCCTCATATGTCTGATCTTGATTGAAATTGAAAGAGTTTCATTTATTAAATCATTCCTTCTCCTTGTGCCTCTATTACTAGTAGATATTATAAAGAGAGGGTCAGAAACAAAACTTTTCCTCTGTTCACTGAAAGTGCACACACAGACACACACACACACTCACACCTCAAATTTGGATACAACATGACAATGATGTCAACAGTCAAATTCTTACTAATCACGAATATTTTTAAATATCTTTAAGAAGTTGACTGCTGAGGCCGGGCGCGGTGGCTCAAGCCTGTAATCCTAGCACTCTGGGAGGCTGAGGCAGGCGGATTGCTCGAGGTCAGGAGTTTGAAACCAGCCTGAGCAAGAGCAAGAACCCGTCTCTACTATAAATAGAAAGAAATTAATTGGCCAACTAATATATATATATAAAAAATTAGCCGGGCCTGGTGGTGCATGCCTGTAGTCCCAGCTACTCGGGAGGCTGAGACAGAAGGATTGCTTGAGCCCAGGAGTTTGAGGTTGCTGTGAGCTAGGCTGATGCCACGGCACTCACTCTAGCCTGGGCAACAAGCGAGACTCTGTCTCAAAAAAAAAAAAGAAGTTGACTGCTGTTTGAGACTCTTCTTATATTATTTCTATTAAAATATAAATTTTAAAAACCATATGTTGATGATATTAATATTATATCTGCCTCAAAGGAGTCAAAATACTTGGATACTAGGCTTAGTTCAATTTTTTTTATAAGTTATGGAAATTTGGATAGGTTACTTATTCTCTCCAAGTCTAATCTTCACATGTTATATAAGATTTATGACTCATTTTAACTACCTCAAGGAGCTAGCCTGTGAAAATTTAATGCAAATTACAAAACACTATGCAGTTGTAAATTATTTTTGTTTTTGGTATTGCTATCATCACTCTTGATAAAGCTATGAGAGTATCTTAACTATCTCTTTTCCTTGAAGATACATAAACATTAATGAGGATGAACTTAGATGACATGATATTAAGTAAAACAAGCAAGGCACAGAGAGATAAATACCACATGATCAGTTGTAAGTGGAATCTTAAAAAGTTGAACTCATAAAAGTAAGGAGTAGAATGGTGGTTACCAGAGGCTGGGGAGTTGGAGGGGTGGATAGATGGAGAAAAGGGAGATGTTGGTCAAAGGAAAAAAAGTTTCAGTTTCAGTTAGACAGAAGGAATAAGTTCTGGTGATCTCTTACACAGCATGGTGACTATAGTTAATAATAATGTGAATTTCAAAATAGAAAAAAGAGATGATTTTAAATGTTCAACACAAAGAAGTAGTAAATATTTGAGGTAATTGATATGTTAATTAGCTTGATATGATCATTCTATAATGAATATATGCATCAAAACATCACATTGTACCAATAAATATGTGCAATTATTATTGCCAACTAACAATAAAATAAAATAAAACTTTAAAAGGTAAATGAATAGAAGAAAGCAAAGCTAAATGTTATCAATATTCAGAATGAAATTCTAATCCCATAAAATTAAATATGTATTCCTGAGAATTGTTTTGTGAAAAATTAATTCTCATGATTGTGTGGGTAAGAGCTTCAGAGTAGATCTTTATTTCATATCACCATGGAAATTGGTCACATATAAATTTTTTAAAATGTTGCCGTCTACCTACTATACCTCCCATCCTCCACTCAGCTACTAATTAGGAAAAAACTAGTTGGAAGAGCTCCTCACCATTGGCCTATCTCCTAAATTCATCAATATCCTGTGTATTGTTATGTATAGTTACAATATTCTTTAGCAGTTGTAGAATCACTTGTTACCAAATCATAGATAACTGCTAATAAAAGACAAAATGCTGAAATGTAAATCATGTATGAAAGGAAGGGTCACTGGAAAAGTTGTTTTTCATGTGGCTATTCTCAGTTATAAAAGTTTTGGACAGCAGTTTCATTGTACTGTGGGAGTGAATACATTGTAGATTTTATCTGATACGAGACTTTTAATTAGAAATAGAACATTAACACCCAATTAATCTAAGCTATTTTATACAAAAAAAAACTAAAGTAAAATGGCCATTCCTCTTTTTAAATGAATACATGTGTGTTTCCATTAACACCTTCATGTTTCATGTCCAATATCATATCCAGTTGGAAGCAGCTCTGAACCTGTGTAGCCCAAATATCAAGGTACTAGGCAGTGGGCTTAGTTGGTAGTTGAATGCGAATATAACAGAAAAAAAAAAAAACAGAAAATTATTTTCTATCTGATAGGCAAATATCTGAGATTTTCACAATAGAAAATTTTCTTTAGAACTCCTCATTAAGTAAGAAAGAAGTCTTAAATAGAAAATCTCCTGGTAGAGTGGCTTTTGTTAAAATAACATTGTCAATGAGTACTACTGGAACTTTCTTGAGAATAAGATGGGTTAGATGACTTGGGAAAGAAAACAAAAATGTGGAAGACAGTGAGGGAAAATGCCCTAGAGATAGAAATGAGATGGAAAGGAATACGGAGACATCAGTGTCAAACATCACCTAATTTATCACATTTTTTCGGGATCTGATCTTCCTTATGCATCTCCAGATGAGATTTTCCTGGCAAATTCTATTCATTGAGGATTCACATTTACACATAATGCTTATAGAACGTAGTAGATAAATCTGGTCCTCAGGAATCAAAGAGATAATCTGGTTCATGCATGATTTATGAGCTAAACTGTGAGTACAGACTATACACTAAAATATTATGCTAATAGATGATGTTTGATTACAAAGAATTTTGAAAACAACCAACCAAATAAGCATTATCTTTGACCAACCAAATAAGCATTATATTTTCAAAGTGGTCTAAAGGGGAAGCTCTGTGATTGCCATAAGGGTTTTGATTTTTTTAAATTGCCTGAAATGATCAGATATTCTTCTGAATATTCTCTCCACATGTAGCCTTTCCATTAAGTTTCATGTAAAATCCTAACTTCTCTGTGGATCCATATAGTCTAATGTGATTATCTTATTCAGATGAGATTTCTCTTCTGAATATCAATTGAAATGAATATATATTTAAGCAGTAGCATCCGTATGCAACTATGGTAGGCAAAACTCCAAGATAGTCCTCAAGTTTCTCATCCACTGGTGTACACATCTTGTATAATCTGCTTCCCATGGGTGCAGGCAAAAAACCTGTAAATATGATGGTATAACACTTCCATGATTGGGTCACTGTAGTAGTTTGCTAGGGCTGCCATAACAAAACACCACAGACTGGGTGATTAAATAACAGATACTTATTCTGACATAGTTCTAGAGGCTAAAAGACAAATGAAGTTGTTGACATAATTGGTTTCATTATGCCACCCCTCTCCTGGTTTGCAGATGGCTGTCTTCTCATTGTGTCCTCACATGGTCATCCCTTTGTCTGTGTTTGGTGGGTGTTATAATTGCCTCTTCTTATGAGGACACCAGTCGTATTGAATCAGGGCCCACCCATATGGTCTTATTTTACTTTAATTATCTCTTTAAAGGTCTTACATCCAAATGCAGATATATTCTAAGGTACCTGGGGTTAGGACATCAATATATGAATATTGGGAGGACACAATTCAGCCCATAACAGTTAATAACAGTCACTAACAAGTTGATTTGAGTTCATCAAAAAGTAGATTATCTAGATGGATTATCTAGATAAGCCCTTAAAAGGACTTGGTTCTTCCAGAAAAGTATGAAAGAGCCTGGAGAAAGCTACTTGGCAGGGACTTGAAGAGGTCCCTAGGACCTACATACAGGTCTTGCCAACAGCCAACAACAAAAGGGGCCTCAGGTCTATAACCACCAGGAAATATTTGAATATTTGAGCCTCCAAATAAGGACACAGCCAGCCAACACTTTGAATTCAATCTTGTGCAACCCTGAGAAGAGACTCCATCTAAAATATACCAGACTACTGAACTACAAATCTGTGAGATGATAATTTTTTTAAGCTACTAAGTTTGTGGCTACTTGTTACATAGCAATAAAAAATGAGTATAGCTACCTAGGATACACCTCGTTATACTGCTTTTGTGATTGCAAAGACTCTAGTGTATTGATTGTTGGCATGGGTTCAAATCCTGGCTCAACTCTTTGAGCTTTGTGCCATTTTATATGTTACTCAATCTCTCTGTGCCTCATGTTTCTCATTTATAAACAAGGAATAAAGTCATATCCCACAGTACTGTTATAGTTATTAAGTATATTGACACATAAATATCTGTCATCAGAAAATCATCTAGTATTTTGTAAACACACAACACATTTTTACTACTACTGTACTGTATTGCAATATATAAAGACGTTGCTAATTTACCTACTAATGTAAACCAAGATGAATCATTGCTGACATGTTGAAGTCTACTGTGTAAAAGACATAGTTCAAAGGTCTTTCATTAATGAGTATTTTATCCACAATTAAGAAAGAGATATGGTTATATTATAAATCACAGAAGAGAATTCTAGAAGAGAATTTCACATGTTACTTATAGAAACTCAAAACAACAAAAGCAAAGATACTTTCTGATAATCATATGACACCCAGGGGAATTTCAACGCATTTCAATTATTTGATTCTCTTATTTCATAAAGAATGTCAACAAACTGCTAAGTTTGCATTTCTTCTTTTTTTACCTGTCTCTCTAGAGCCCTCTGGAGAATATGTAAAAAAAAAACCTCAGAAGAAAGGAAAATGATAGCAGTAATAAGCACTTCCCATGTGACAAGTAGTCTGCTAGGCTACCTGCATATATTATGTTATTTACACAAGTAACATTTTCTGAATGTTATGTTATTTACACAAGTAACATTTACACAAGTAACACAAGTAACATTTTCTGAATGTTACTTGAATGTTTCTGAATGTACTTTACACAAGTAACATTATCTGAAGCAGTTATTGTTTTTTTTTCTTTTCATTTTAGAATAATTTTAGATTTAAAATATTTACAAAACTAGTACTCTTTACTCAGATTCCCCAAATGTTATCATTCACAATTTTAATAGTACAAGGATCAAAATCAGGAAATTAACACCGATACAATGCTGTCACCTAATCTAAAGACTTTATTCAAATTTTGTTAATTGTCTCACAGCTTTCCTTTTTCATGTCCAGGATCCAATCCAGGAGCATGCACTGCATACAGTTGTCATTTCTGCTTAAGCTCTCTTGACCTAGAACAGTGACTTTGTCTTTCTTTGTCTTTCATAACATTGACACTTTTGACGACTTGTGACTAATTGCTTTGTAGAATATCCCTCAGTTTGGGTTTACTTCGTATTTCCTCAAGATTAAATTGAGGTCATTCAGTTTTGGTAAAAATACGACAGGAGCGATGTTGACTTTGCCTATTAGAAGGCTCATAACGCTAACGTGTCTCATTGTTGAAGATGTTAACTTGGTGTCTGTTGGGCTTTTTTACTATAAAGAATATTTTATTCCTTTTTAATTAATAAATATCTTTTGGATATTTACTTTGAGAACATGCAAATATCATATTTCTGACCATACTTTTGCATACTACATTTTGATCATTAATGATTCTTATAAGAAATAATTGCTGCAGTGTTTATCAAATGGTAATTTGATATTTTTCTTTTTTTATTATGCCTTCTACAGTCTACTGTAAGGGAAGCTTTCACTTTATCACATTTATTGGTTATTCAGTTATTTATTTATATTAACATGAAATCATGGGTTATCATTTTATTCTACAGGTTATAAAGTATTATCACTAGTATTTATTTTGTGCTGAAGTTGTTTCATATTTAGCCATTGAAGTCCCCTTCACATGGCTCCTATGTTCTTTTGACTTCCCCCTATAATTTTGGGGGGCATTTCTTATTTTTTCAGTGTAAGATGCTCCAGGTCCATTTTATACTTTCTATGTCCTAGCCGTGAAATTAGCCATTTCTCCCAGCAAACTTGGTTCCATATATTGAAGAATGAAATTTAGAAAACAAGTTATGGACTCTAGGTATACTCATTGGCACTGGGATTTCATTGTTTCTAGGCTTTCTCAGAGCTAGGAGTATTTTATATCTATCTATCTATCTAAATAAAAACATTATCTCATGGTGGTACCTGCTCTAAATTCTAATCTAGCTCCAAAAGATTTATTCTAGCCTTTCTCTTTCTCTTATAATTATCATTACTTTTCCTTTCACTGTACAGAGTCATGGGCCTTGGCAGATTATCCAGTGTCACATGGCTGGTCAGTAACAAAGTCAGGATCCAAACCCAAGCTTTTTATTTCAAATCCCAAGCTTTTAACCAGGCTTTACTGCATCTCTACAAATAGAAGTAGAAACATTTCTCCCTGGGAACTCTGCTTCTAAATAATTTTGTGAAATTCCATAAATGGCTTTATGCTCTCAACCCAAAGTTGAGAAAGGCTACCCAGTAAAAAACAGAAAAATCTTTGGTCCAAATCTGATTTTATAATTAAGGAGGACAAGGAAGTTTGTTTACCTTCAAAAATCTATAATCTGTTAGTTCTTTAAAATGTACCTATATGTAATATCACTAAAAATACAGGACATAAAAGATATGCCAATGCTTTTCTTGACCTTCAACATCAAAGGTTTGCATGGAATGAAGCTAACCACTTGAAGAAGTGTCTAGTCTTACATTTCAGCTCTTCATGAGTCAAGCCTCTATTTTTTTCAGTATTTCAGAACACCATCTCCAACCAAATAATAAAAAGCTTCCAATAATACCCCAGCCAAATAAAAAGCTTTCAACAATACCCATGCTCATCTGAGCTCATGAACTGACCTTAAGCAGTTCATAAGCTGTATCACCTACACTTTTTCTCTTTCTTTCAGTTTTTCTTCTTAGAATTGTTTGGGGGTTTATAAAATTGTAAATAATACCCTTTTAAACATTTTGTATTGCTTTCAGAAATTTGGTTTAACAATTCAGGAAACGTTGTGCCAATTGAAGCTAATAATTTTGATAAAAACATTTAGAATGCCATTTATTTACTCAAACACATGTGTGTTTACAAAGCTTAATCTAAATGTCATAAAGCATAAATCACATATGACATAGATAATACCACATGTAATTTAGACAGCAATCCCAAATTAATTCCAGGTATAAATAACATAGTTGAGCAGTAGTAATTTCTGATGTTACTACTTTCTACCTGCAGTATGATTGAACCTGATATTATTATCTTTTTCATTTGGGAAAAAATCATTTTCTGACTTTCAAAAATTGATAATTATTAATAATATATAATGATTATTCATTATCCAATTTATCAAAGATGTATCTTAAATAAAAAATAGGTCATCAAAATAGACACAGAAATATGAAAGATTTATAGAGGTAGATTTATAACACTTGTCTAAATTAATACCTCATAATGCCTCATAAAAGTATTTCATAAAGAAATGTCAACTGAGAACCTGTCTACTTTGAAGGAAGGAGGTATAATTATACCTATTGTGAGTAGGAGTTATAGTATATTGTGAAAAATTGTTAAAACTGACAAGGAAATTATACATATTTCCTCAAAGATTTAAATTTTCTTACATTCAACTGTAACCAGTTCTTATGAAACTTGTAAAAGGGCTGTTCCCACCAGATAAGTAAACTTGTATTTATTATATAATTAATATAATCCTTGCATTTGCTGGAGTACAAAATAGGATCAAAGTTGATACAACATGCGTGGTAAATAAATCTAAATCCATATACCACTGGCTGAGCTAAACCCATTACTTACCTCAACCATAAGTATATTAGAACCACAAGAGTGCTACCCTGCCCAAGTGGGATTGAGCCTTGTTAATATTGCTTTGTAGAGAAAGTTGGATTGACCCACTGAAAGTCACCTTCCTTCAACTGTTGCTAATGTTGCCTCTGGATGGTGTTCTTGCTAACATAAGGATTCCAGAAGTCTGGCGCAAATATGAAACATAGAAAGCACGTCCCCAAATCTGGAGACTCAGGAGTTGGAAGATGGTGCCTACTTACTGCAGTATCATTTCAATAGTGAGGCTCTTTCCATATTAGAATTCTTGGATAACCAAGCCATAAGCTCATGCTCTGTGCTGGTGGGAGGAAGAAGGAAAAGCAGTCACCTCTATTCCAGCATCACAGATGCTCCATCCCAATGTAGGACTTGTAGGTATCAATACAGAACCAGCCTTCGTCTCACTGCAGGAAGAGGACTCTGATTATTGATTAAGTTCTTAGTCCTTTCAGCACTTTCTAGAGGTCCAGAAATCAGAATCTCTCCCCCAAGGCTGAAGGTTGCATTAACACTAATGTATCTCCTTTGCTGCAAGCAACAGAAATACTGCAGTGTGCAAGCATTACTGACATCCTGCTTCTTCCACCAAGTCAGTCGCTGATTAAATTCTCATCCTGACTTGACAGCCCAGACTAAAAAGTTCTTCTCTCTCACTGTACCAAAATATGCCTCTAAGATGGTTTCCTTCATAGGAAAAACCCACAATGATACACACATGTGTGCATCACACACACACAAGGAAACAGGGAAGTTTCATTAGCTTTGTACCCAAGTCATTAAGATTAGTGGGCTCTAACATGTACAAGCCTTGGCACTTATCTAAGACTCAATTTCAGCTATAACGTGGGAATAATAATCCTTACGCTTACTACCTCTCAAAGTTCTTTTGAGAACAAATAAAATCAGGCAACACAAAGCGCTTTAAAATTTCAGGTTGAAACAATCATAGAATTTATCACCTTAAAATCTTTCTCATCTGATATGATGAATATTAATTTTTAAATTACCAAAATGCCTGCTCAAGTGAAAAATTGTGTTGACAATGGACCGGCAGGTGCAAAATCAGTCATAAATTTTACCTAGCAATTTTAACTGACAAAACCCACAAAGAGGCCAGAGTTACTGCATATAACAGTTATGGCGCGTGTTCCAATATTGGTATTCAGCCTTATACTTGTATCACCATGCTCATCACTGTCTTTCACAGTGTTGTGTTTCATTTTTCTTCCTTTTTTCTTCTTTATTTTTCCATATTCCAAGTAATACCCAAGGAATTGCTTAGTTACACCAAGATCTTCGATAATAAGGTATTTGTCCAATGCAAAAATACAATTAACTGCAAATAATATATGGTGGTGTCCATTTTCCTTCCTGTCTCATGTATCTCTGATTTGTAAAACAAATTCTCAGAATAAGTCTATATATAAATATCAATTTTTAGTGGAGAAGAAAAATATATTCCACATGTTTTATATAGGATCTTGTATAACAATGCAATAAATAACTTTCATGTAGGATTTAAGATTATTTACAAAGCAATTGGTCCCAAGAGCAAATAGATAGGGTGTATTATTCTAGTCATAAATGTTAAATATTTAAAATAAAGAATGCCTCAGAGCAATAAGGTTAAAATTAGAGGTGACCTCAGGAGACAGTGTATGTGCCATCACATTTTAATAGCAATTGGGAGATATATAGGTATTGGCTGGAATTGTCAGGTAGGCGTAAATTCAGCATGAAGTCATTGACCAAAGCAGGTCCCAAAGCAGCAGGCCTTGAGTCCTTAGGACCTACCAATGTCCAGAGGAGACACTGAGAAGTGAAATGATGAGTTTTCAGGCCGCCAATGGCCTGTTTAGGAAAAGCAAACTTCAAAAATTTGACTGTGACCCTCACTCAGGAGAATGGGACAACCTGGGACAGAGATGTGAATCTGGAGAAGCACAGAGACCTGGTCTCTCTGGACCAAACCCCCAAAGTGGGGAGTACTTCCCCACAAGCCAGGCATCAGCTTTCAAACCAGACATGATCTCCTGGCTGGAGCAAGAGAAAGAGCTATGGGAAGAAACAAGAAAAATTTCTCATGACAACTTCTCAGATTTGGCAACTAGATCTGAAAGGTGAGAACCATGTTCAAAGCAGAGAAATATCTGTTTTCCCATGGAGGGAAAACAGTCAGATTGACTAGAGACAAACTCTCATCCTTTTCATGTGAAATAACCCAAGATTTGTAGGGATCAGTCAGAGAGGTACCAGGAAACCAAGCAAACATGCTTGAGGGAAGTAGCATTAACCCAAGTGAAAGCTATGACTCATGATAGAGTCTGTGAACAGGAGGAATTTAAGAAAAAGAGTGGTATGATTTCCAGTTTCCCTTTACCTCAGATACAGTTAAGAAACCATTTTCATGAATATGTCTTGCATATTAATATTTGCTTTATTAATAGCCATCAGAAGAGCAATGCAGTGAAAAAAACATATGAACATAATTAAAGTAGAATATTGACCATATTCATCTTATAAGAACTCAAACAGAAGGCAAATAATACATATATGCTGACAGTGTTTAATCTATCCATGGTGCTTCCTTAAATATGCATACATTAAGATACTTAAGGCAAAATACCCTTTGAATACAAGGAATGTGGGCAAGTTTTCATATGCTATGTTTAAATAACATTAAAAGTCATTCACTGTATTTTCTTTTTGTATTTATAAAATCTGCCATTATAAGAACTTTAATTGATATCTGTGACGTAGAAATCTTGGTTTATGATGGGTGTAAAAATATCCATTTGTTTCTAAACTGGTCACCAAATAAATTTTTATATATTTTTGAAAAAAAAACTATTTTACCAATAATTATTACAATTGGGGTATTATAAAAAAAGTACCTTGCCACAAATCTGTCCTTGTTTTAGTCCTCTTTTAAAACGTGTTTTAAAATAATATGAAAGGGAATTATGCCTATTCCTTCAAAATTCACTACATTGACAAAGATATTCACTTTACTGGAGTCAAATGTCAATATACTCTGATTAAACTTTGAGAAACTTAAATTCCTTTTTTCAATAGGTTTAAAGGAAAATCAAAGAGAATTTTTTCCACCTGACCATGAGATAATCAGTCTAGGTTCTAGAAACCATTTATTAAGTATTTTCCCCCAGAGGAAAAAAAAGAATGAATGCTTATAATGTATTATGGAGTACCATGAAGTCCTAAAATATACTTAATGCAAAATCTGAAAAAAAAATCACTAAAGAACAAAAGTTGGATTTATGAATAATACTTTCTAAAAATGGCTATTTTCAAAAAGAAATAGACTTCTAACCAATCTCTGTACTATCAAGTTAAGTGTTATTTCCTTGATCTCAGGGATGTTTCAAAGAAAAATTCATCAAAAAAAAGAACAAAAGCAGAGATAAAATAGAATAGACAATCTGAAACAAAGCTAATAAAAGGAAGAAAATTGAAATCATAAGTCAGAGCAAGAAGATTCAAATAATTGAAACTTGACAATTGAGATTATAAAGCACTGGAAAAGGAAAGTAAGTTCACATATTTTCTGACATGGTACAAAGAGTAACATTCAGAACAGAAGCAGGCATTTTTAATCAATCTTTTGAAGATTAGTTTATAAATAAGAAAAGAAAAATCAAAAGGAACCTAAAAAGAGACTAACAAAATTTATGCTAAATAATTGGCTTTTAAGATGCACTCAAGAATCACTAACTTCCTCCACTTTTGGAAAAAAAAATATAAGTACATATTTTTTTCCAATACTGCACTTTTAAGTACATCATTTCCCAATACCAAACACCTTGAATAATAGCTGCACATAATAGATGCTCAATAAATAATTGCTTAAAGAATGAATTTAGATGATCAATATATTTTACTCATATATTCACTCAAGCAACTACCTGAGATATCTTCCTTACTACAGTCCACTAATACTGTAACAATACTGAACGATTGTGATCTTGACATATGTATTAGCTCCAGAGAAGGTTGGCTATGTAGACTCAAAGAAGCATCATTTTATAATATATTTGATAAATTGTTTCAATATGTCTGAAACACCATGGAATCATGGTATTAATACAAAGGTTATATGTTCTTTTACTCTGTATTTTTTAGAATATAACTAAATTATACAAGCCTAAAAATCATGAACAATGATTATCCTTTATATTAGGAGATATAACTGCTCAGTAGATGCTAAATAGGTGAGGCAAATAACAAAGGGGTCTGAAGAGTTCTGTCACCGATTTTGTAATCCCAGGTGACTCATTTAACCTCTCTTTAACATGTCCCTCATTTCCTTATCAACAAAATGAAGATTAACAGAGCTGTCCTAATGTGAGGTTATTCTGATAAAGAGAATGGCCAAATACTTTTCAAAGATGAAGCTGAATGTAATACTGCAATTTTTCAATCCACGATTCCATCTTAATGTAAATTATGTCTAGTTTGTCACATGAAAACATGAGCATGAATTTCAAAGGACATTTATTGATTCATATTGGGGAAAAAATGGACATTTGTGAAAGCAGCCCTGTTTTTCACTTGATGATACAGTGTGTGTGTGGGGGGGTACCAATTATACATGTATAAATCCCCTTGAAATATTTTAGTAATAAGCAAAGAATTCTGGTTTGCAACCTGACAATGCCTACAGAATGAAGCCACCACAGAATTAAGCTTTATATCCATGGCAAAATCAGATGTTACCAAGTCTGATCCTTGATTGTAGACTTGCCCTACTATATGACTGAAAACAGGAAAGGAAATAAAACTCAATTTTCTTACTAACAACTGGACACACTGGAGCTAATACTAGTTCTCAGGACATGTATCTCTAATCCATAAGCAAAATAAGGAGTTTATCTGAGGTTAAAGGGAGAAAATATGCAGCAGGCTTGGTTCATAGACAATGTAAAAGGGTTGAAAGGAAGGATCAATTGCTTTTACATTCCACCGTGTCACTCAGATTATCTTCTGGCCCAGACAGGAGAAACTTGTACAAGAGTCCTGGGGAGCAGGGATGAGAGGAAGGAACATGTCAAAGAGCTGATTCTGCAAAGTCTTTTCAAAATGAGAGGACAAAAGCATTTAGAAATACAGGTTAAGAACAGACAGGGAGGGTGCTGCCTGTTAAAGTGAAGCAAAAGCAAATACGGTGATGAAAGGGGCACATGAGAAACAAGTTCTCCACTGGAAATGAGCAAAGTGACCGGAGAATGAGTGGATTAGGCTTTGAGTGACAGAGGCAGAGATAAAAATATGAGGTAGTAAAAAAATGACAGTCATGCTTGATTACAAACCCACAAGGAAAAATTCAAGTCTGATCTTTCCAGCTAGTTTTGCTTGTGGCAGCTAAACCAGGGAGATACAATTCTACCATTATTATTGTGATACTATTTTATGGAACAAGCAGAGGACAAGAAAAAAAAAATCCATTGAATTTTGTGGAAATATGATGACCAGCAAAGGAGATACAGAAAAATTGAGTACAAACTCTTCTCTGATGTTGGAGTTTTGAACAGAGTCATTTTTTTACTTAACAGGTGGTATATAAAAATTACACTTTGGAGCTGAGGCTCCACAGCTTAAAATGTAGGTTTTATCATAATGACCAAATAAATCTAGGAGACTTTTTTTTTAGTAAAGCATCTGCCATGACTGCTGAATCTGAAAATAAAAATGAACTTGCCCAGTTGTGAGTTCTCCCAAGTCTATTTAGTTATGCCTTCCAGTTCTTCAAACTAATTGTCAACAATCATAAAACCCAACTTTTATCATGCCTGATGATTTAACATGCTTTATGATTAATTTTTCCATTTAAGAGATTGCCTCCTCCTTTGAGAAAGAACAATTTGGTGTAAGCAACAGAGCCTTTTCTCATGTGGCTCTTTTTAATATCTGTGCCTGGATGATTCCTGCACTTCTTATCATTTCCACTACAGTAGTCAATATCTGTGGAAATCTTGTTTCTTTTATGAATTTAACAGAGACAGAGTTTGGAAAATAAATCAGTTTGACAAATGCATCTTCACTGGATTTTATGACCATACCATAACACTTCAGGAGATGCTCTTCAGGAGATAGGAAAAATAAGCAGAGAATAAATACGCCATTAAAATTCAAAACGCTGGATACAGAGTGCATATAAAAGATCTAAGGGACTGTACAACTTGGGGAGAAGAGAAATAGAAATTAAAAAGAAAAGTTTTTGGAGCCTGTTAATAAGAAACAATTCAGCAGGAGGACAATAGGGTACAGATACACAGGTTTAGGAAGAAATTCTCTTCCAAGATGCCAAGTTTGAATGAAGTAAAACAAGAAAAACCTTCTTGTATACTCAGAGTGATGGAGAATGATATTCAAAGAACTGACAGTATATGTAGCAAGCATAGCTAAATTGTAGGCCACCTCAAGATGAAATGAGGAAACAATGAACATAGCTGTTAGAACTCTCTATAGGGATGGCAAGGTCCCAGACTGAGGAAAAACTCAAGGCTACTCTCTGATAATGAAAAATGGCAGTATTGTTTTCTAAGTGGAAAGAAAATGTTTGGTTTTAGTCAGACTTGGCTCACTAAAATAAAGGCAAGAAAAGAAGAAAAATTCAGACTATGATAGAATGAGTTAGTTGCTGAATTTCTAAGGACCCCATGAAGATTTTCAAATGAGCTGGATTCCCTTACTTTCTGACATTTTTTTCTGTAGCCCTTCACTTTGAAGTATGTTTTGCATAACCATTTTAGATTTTCTTATGCTCACATGAGACTGTGCTTGCAATTTAGACTATGCTAAGGCAATATGAAGAATTTCTAACTGGAATTTTTAAAACTCCTGTGCTGAATCTATTTCTTTACCTTCTCAAATTGATTTTTATCTTTATAAAAGTTAGTTTTTCCTGCTTTTACCTCCTAATTATGTTTTCATTTTGACCCTTTCAGAATGGACATGACAGACAAATCTACAGAGCTAAATCTATATTTGTTATCAAAAACTCTTATTTTTTCCTTTTCTTAATCACATTCAATCAGTACATAATATCATAATTTTTACAAGCATAATTGTCTCCCAGTTATACCAGCAATATCAAAAACTTACAAACTAGTTTCATTAGGGTGTAAATTTTCTTTTATGCTCATCCTTGCAATTGATGGGGAAATGGATATAACATAGTAATATGGTTTGGATGTTGGTCCCCTCCAAACTTCATGTTGAAATTTTATGCCCAGTGTTGGAAGTAGGGCTTCATGGGAGGTGTTTGGATCATGGGGACAGATCCCTCATGAATAGAGTACTGACTTCTCTTAAGGATGAGTGAGTTCTCTCTGTTAGTTCCCATGAGAGCTGGTTGTTATAAAAAGCCTGGCACTTCCTCCCTCTTGCCCCCTCTCTCATCATGTGATCTCTGCATAGCCAGCTCCCCTTTGCCCTTTGCCATGAGCAGAAGTAGCCTGAGGACCTCAGCAGATGTAGATGTCCAATCTTGAACTTTCCAGCCATCAGAATCAGGAGCCAAATAAAACATTTTCTTTATAAATTACCCAGCCTGAGGTATTCCTTTACAGCAACACCAAATGGACTAAAACACATATCAAGAGGGAAATCAGCCTATTTGCATACAGATAAAGGTTAACCTGTGTGCTAGTAATTTACCTGTGGAAAAGAAGAAAGAGGACTGTTGTATGTATCCTTCATCTTTGAATGCTCTCACTTCATAACAGCTAGTGCACCCTTCCAGAAGTAGGATTTCTTTTCATAGCTATCATCACAGTCCAAACTCTAATCAGTTTTGTCTGTACCGTTCTCTTGCTCTTAGCAACATCTGCTGCTTTCTAACAGTCTAGGTGCTGCTGGATAACTCAGCACTTTTCCTTCTCCAACAGGTTATTTTGGCAAGCAAAAGAAAAACAACTACTTTTAAATGGAAATGATCCTGCTTTTCAGTGAACTCTGAAATTATCCTTGCTGAATTTGTAGTGTTACTTTCATAGTATCATTATGAATATCAAGTGCAAGTTACTTAAGTCATTTCTAAGATTCTCCATAATACTGGTTCCTTAAGCACATAGTTCTATATTTTTTAATCTAACAGGAGAATAATTTTTCATGCTAATGAAGCTTTTTCTAATTGTAAATAACCATATGCAGCACAAAAATTCCCCTGCATGAACTCCTTCCTCTAGCATGATTTTATTCTACTTGCTAGGAAACTGATTCTTATTAGGGGAAAAAGAATTCTCCTATGAAAAGTAGCAGGCTACCTTTTATATTTATTTCCCGAAGTTCCAGAAAGCAAGCCAGTTCTTTGAAAGCTATTTTACCAAAAGTCAATTCACCCAATACCTACTCTACTAAATGCTCAGTTTTTGAAATGAACTTTCCTCTTGATCTTTTCCCCCAGACGAGAGATCTCCCTTTCTCGACCCCACCTCCCACAGAGTTTGGCTGTGAGGAGATACTAGAGAAACAAATGCAAAAAACCTTGAAATGTTATTAGTAAGATAAAATGGGAACCAGATATCTAAACCTTATAGAGATCTTCAAAAGTTTCAAAATCCAAATAATCCAACACAAATTACTCTAAATTTTATAAATGTCTAAAGAAACATGAGAATTTAGCTAATAAATCATTCAGAAATTATCTAATTGATAAACTAGATTTTGGTGGATTGGATGTTGGCAAATAGATTTATATTTGAGATTTCAAGGTGTTGGGCAGGAAAAGCTAAGGATTTGGTGGTTACCACTGTGTTGTTAATAAAGTCATAGCAATGTGTCAGAAGCCAAAGTGGAGACAATATTTTTACCCAGGATAGATTTACCTATTATTCCTGGTATCAAGAGCAGAGCCTCTCATCCCATAGGTGGAAAAGGGAGGGGAGCACAAGGTGAGAATCAGGTACCTGCCTCTCCTCTGTACCTTGTGTCCTGTGTGCACAAGTCATTTCCTCTACTTAAAAAGACTAAGTTGAATTACACAGACATTAGTTTAATATACATTGCTCACCCAGAGTTCCTAGTTTATGGACAACACAATTTACTTGTCCTCTAAGATTAGGCTCCTTTCAGTCCAAGAAGAGTTATCTAGAAGCCACCCCTCAGCTGGGAGGCAGAAACCCTAACAACCATTTGCACAATGTGTTCCTATAGCCTGATCTCTGTGGTTTACCTTAAATACTCCTCACCCTGGACATGTTTCCCTTCCTGTTTTTTCCTGACTTCCCTTCCACTTCTCTAGTATCTAAATCTTAATTCATTATGTTTCCAGATTATCCAGTAATAGGGACTACATGTCCATTGCAACTACAGATCTTAGGAACCAGTGGTCTTCTGTTGCCGTTAGCACACCAAGGATATTTCATAGTGAACCCCCATGCTTTATTAGGCTATTCATTTTTGGCACTTGGAGTGACATTGTTAGTATCCATAAGTAGTTACTGCAAGAGGGAATTAACCTCCAAGGAGGTTCACTTTTTTTTTCTTTTATTTCATCATATTATGGAGGTACAAATATTGTTAGGGTTACAAATATTGCCCCTGTCCCCCCTCCCTCCCCCCGATGTGTCCAATCCCCCAGTGGTGTGCATCACACACGTTATGGAAGCATACACCCCTTTCCTCCTCCCCCCTCCCGCCTGCCCACCACCCGATAAAAAGTTGTGTTGTTTTTTTTTTTTTTGACATTTTGGTTACATTGTATATCTTTGCCTCTCCCTAAGAAGGGTTAGAGTTATGCCCTTCCCCTCCAAAACACTCGCCACATCCCTAAAATTGGGTCCCCCCCCCCCCCGCCTCCGAATCCCTGGTGAGCATTGCCACCATTTGAAAACCATAGTTTTAATCAGTCAGTACCAATTTGATGTCAAGTAGATGTGGGGCCCATTTTCCATGTCTTGTGTCACCTCACTGTGGATAACGGGCTTAAGCTTAATACAGGATAGCATAAATGGTGCCAGCTCACAGTCATTTCTTAGGATTGAGTAATATTCCATTGTGAGCATATACCACATTTTAATTATCCACTCATGAATTGTTGGGCACTTGGGTTGTTTCCATGACCGTGCAATAGTGAATTGTGCTGCTATAAACATTCGGGTGCAGATGTCTTTATAATAGAATGTCTTATGCTCTTTTGGGCAGATGCCTAACAATGCTATTCCAGCTATTTCTAGCTGTTTGAGGTATCTCCAAATTCTTTTCCACAAAGGTTGCACTAATTTGCAGTCCCACCAGCAGTGTGAGAGTGTTCCTGTCTCTCCGCATCCTCGCCAGCATTTGTTGTTTTGGGATTTCTTGATATAGGCCATTCTTACTGAGGTTAGGTGGTATCTCATTGTGGTTTTGATTTGCATTTCTCTAATAATTAGAGAAGTTGAGCATTTCTTTATGTGTTTGCATGCCATTATTCTGTCTTCTTTGGAGAAGTTTCTTTTCATTTCTGTCGCCCATTTCTTGATGGGATTGTTTGATTTTTTCTTGTTAATTCTTTTAAATTCTAGATAGATTCTTGTTATTAGACCTTTATCAGAGGTGTAGAGGGCAAAAATTTTCTCCCACTCTGTGGGCTGTCTATTTGCTCTACTGATGGTTTCCTTGGCTGTTGCATATTTCACAGTCTTTAAAAAAGTGAACCCAGGGCAATGGTGAAAAAATAGTAATTGCTATGTGTGGAGCAACTATTATGACCAGAAAGGAGTATCTTCACCTGGGGAAGAATATAAAGAGGAATATGCACTAAATATGCTCATGAGTCCTAAGTAATACTCCACAAAAGCAAAACTGACCTGGAAAGTCTCATTAACAGCTGTTAACTAGAGAAACAAAAAGAGTTAGTTTCCATTGCTGTTAAACGTCAATAATTTTCTTGTTTCAAGAAAGACAGAAACAATTGAGCCTCATAAAAATTAGCCTTTGATTCTTTATGTATGCAGCTGGAGAGGAAGATGTGCCAGAGGAACAGAGAGAGAAAAACAAGGACTGAATGTCAAACAGGCACTACAAGACTTAGTTAGCTGTGGACAAAGGCTGTGGTTGGGGTTGGTACAGTTCAAATTTCATTCACTTGTATGATATTTTGAACTTGACTTGAGGAATCACTATTATTATATCAACCACCAGACTTACCTATTAGGGAAAGAGAGATGTTCAGAGCACACCTCCACATTATGACCAAGGCAGGGGGCAGGAAGTATGTCCACTCTACTCCAGTAAATATGTCTCTGTTGTGAGAGGCTGGGTAATATGAGGGCTAAGTTTGATTTGTTTTGACATTTGCTTTGGGGAGGACAGGCATGATCCTCCTACTTCTTGGACAAGTATGTCTTTTTGGTACAAAAACATACAGAGAATTAAGATGTGATAATACTTCCCAGAGTGATCAAAGCTAAGTTACCTTTAGCCCAACCCAAACTAAGGGAGCAAAGTGAGCCCTATAATGTCAGAGTGTCAAAATAATGGTATTACCACATGAAAATCACTATGTACAATTAAGCTAATGGAAGAGAAGATGCAAAAAAGAACACATAAATAAAGGCCTTTGGTTTTTCACAGGGCTTTCATACCATCTTCTTAATAATTATCTTGGGTTGACTCTCCTGCCTACTGAGCCAAACCACACTTCTCTCTCTCCTGTTACACTTACTTTCCTCAAAGAACATCCAGGAATAATAACAGCAGCTTAATGCATATTAGATAATAATTCTCATTATAGCCCTATGGAATAAGTATTATAGCCTTATTTGTAGGCTATAATAGCACAGAAAGATTGGATAACTTTCCTTGGATTATACAGTGGGTCAGAGCCAAAGTCTGAGTTGGAAACTAAGCCTGAATGAATCCAAAGCCTGTGGTCCAAACTTGGTTTTTACCATATCTTCCAGGACCATAATTTGAGATCCTTTTTACTGTATCCTTTAACAATAGCAGCAAATATACTTTTCCAAGAATCTTTTTTTCATCAAAGATATAATTTTTATTTGCTTGTGTTACAGGCATCAACCTCCAGCTAGTATACAATTTCCCATCACGACAGTCCAATGTGTGCCTGCTGCCAGAAGACAAATGCTGTGGCTGAGATTGGATTGCATCTGAGCATTTCATTTTCTTACGGACTGTATAAGCATAGTGGCTCGTGGTGATGTGCTGTCTGTTTTGACACTAAGAAAATGTTCTCCAGTTCCTTTGTTGAGGCAGAGCAGTAAAAGTACTTAGTATACAGGATGTGGAGTACAATGACCCAGAGAAAAAAAAAGTAGCTATTTGATTTCCATCTACTTTAGAAGCTGGAAATTTCAGAGACAAGAGTATGTTAAAAACATTATTTTCTGATCACTTTCTGAGACACTCATAAAATAGGCTTCCACTTGGAGCTTTCAATTTCCCCCTGATTGTTTAAGGGATTCATAGCTGGATTGCCATGTTCCTCCTAAAAAGGTAATTTGAAAATGCAAGAAGAGTCAGTAAGTGTTGAGTTGTTACATAATTTCAAGTCTTGAGGTTTCTCTAATCTTTCAGGACAAGTAAGTGAAAGTTTTGTCTTTTCCTGACCTGTGCAACTGGGGCATAAAATAGGGTATGCTTTGCATTTTGTCTTCTCTCTTGAAACATTATTTAAATAGTATCAAAAAAATATTATGCAAACATATCCACTTTTATTTCACATATCTTGGGCCTGAGTTTCTCCTTAGGTCATGCCGTTGAGTTCAAGAATTGATGCCTGATAAATTACACAAATGTTACCTAATAAGACACCAGTATTACGCACAACTATCAGTCTTACCAACAATGTTACAACAGCAAAAAACCTCTTCAAAATAGCCACAGTAATCTTTCAAAATTCTTAAGATAACAGGTGAAGAAATAGGAAAGTTCCAGATGAATGGACATGTCAACACACAGGTGTAGAACATAAGTGTGGAAAGAAGAACAGATAAGGAAAAAAAGATTGAAGGAGAATGGGGAAATACTTAGATGCAAGAATGAGTAGATAACGCTGGATGGAAAGAAAATGGGCTCTTTCTGTGTGATAGATATGATGAAACAGGCTTTCTCTTCTGTAAATTCATCTCGCCTACAGTCTTCCTTCCTTAGCCTATAAACATGTTTTCCCCAACTTAAAAGCAACAAACAAACAAAACAAAACCACATTCTTCAACTATGAGGTTTCTTCTAGCTAAAGTCCCCTTTTGCCTTCCCATCTTGTATGGATCTACATTAAAATTTCCAACTCATCCCCTCCTCTTTCTTCTCAGATGCTGCAAGTGGCTTTCTGTTCATTTCATTCTACTGGTCCTGCACTCACCATAATCAGTGATATCTTTGTTACTGAAAGTTCAATGGGTTTTTTCAGCTATTATCTTACTTCCTCTCTGCGGAATGTCACACTGTTGAGTACTAACTTTATTTTTTTAAAAAGATTTTCTCATTCTTTGGCTTCCTCTTAATTCCATTCTCTTCTAATTACACAATGGTTCTTTTGCAATCTTTCTTAAAGGTCTTCCTTTTGTCACCTCTTAAATATTGTTTCTTGCAATTCCAACCTTGACCTGTGTTTTTTTCCTCATGTGCTGGATGTGCTCACTCATTCTTTAATTATTATTATATTTGGATGAATTCCAATCAATAATTTCAGCTCAACATTCCTAGATCAGTCCCCTCATTTCAAACTGCATACTGCAAATGTTTACATGAAAGCTTCTTGGGCATCAAGCATTTAACACTCCAAACTTACATTAGCAAAATTTGCACATCAACACTACTTCTTGTTTTGAATTCACTATCTACTTGTATGTATTTATCTATCCAAAGAAGGAGAAAGAAATTCTTCCTAGACTCCTCTGCCTTATTCAACACCTACTTTCAGTGTATAACAAATCATGATTCTTCAAATTCCCAGACATTTCAATGTCATTCTACTCCACTACACCCCATTTCTACTGCTTCATTTAGGACGATGTCCTGGCCCTCTTGGACTACCACACAGTAGCCTCACGTTTGATCTGTTGATAAAGATTTGCCACATGACTTATCATGCCCTCTTTATCTAAGTAAGTCGATCCTTAAATCCTTCCCTCTTATTTAGAGAATTTGACCATAATGCTTAACAGGGCAATGAGGCTCTTTTCAACTTGACTCTGCCTGTTTTCCAGACTCAGTTTCTCCTACTCTCTCCAAAGCAAACTATACTGTGGCCATACAGAACTATCAGTAGTTGCCTGTGCTATATCTCTTCAAATTTTTGCATTTGGTACTCCTTTTTCTTGAAATTTCTTGCCCCCTTCACTACTTTTTCTGCCTAACTTATTCTATTTCATCCTCCAGACCAAATAAAACTTCACAGCATCTGTATGACCTTCCCAGATTGCCTATGTAGTTGTTTGCCACTCTTCTTGATAACACAGCATATTTTACATAGCTCTAATCAAAACACTGGATGCCAACTTTTGGTTTATAAGTCTATTGCCCCCTAAACTGTGAACTGTGCAGAAACTGTGACTATACATCTTTATACCTATCACACAATACATAGGTGAAGTGCTTGCAGACTAGTGGAGGAGAGAAAGAGAGATGGAAACAATCAAACATGACACAATATGCTCTAAGAGACACACGTACTACTCCTGCATAATATGAGGTAGTGCTGCCATAACAAATACAGAGGGGCATAATTAAAAAATGATCCACTCTTTTCAGGAAAGTCAGGTTTACTCCTATAGAACTCATATTGAAGGATAATGAGTTCACCTGTTTAAAAAAAAAAAAACGAAAGTGAAAGCTTTCAAAGAAGAGAAAAATCAAGAACAGAAGAATGAAAGCATAAGACAATAAGAAGTCTTTTAAGTCATTGCGGTGGTGTAAGCATCGGCTGCAAGGAAGAGAATAGCAGGAGACAGGCCTTTAAAAGGACACAGAACCTACTGGGTTTCTGACAGCCTCATAAGCCTGCCAAGGAATACAGGCTCCTTCCAGGAGGCAGTGAGAATTACTGCAAGACTGAGCAAGATGAGAACACATGTCAGGGAGATTGTTCTGGCAGCAATATAGAAAATGAAATGAAGAAGAGGAAGACTAGGGCAGACAGGTGAATAGATGTTTGTCTTATGACAGTTTGAGCTAAAAAGTAGAGGTTGAAACAAGAACAATTACAGATACTGCAAAATTACTACAGCCAGTCACCATTCTAAGTCCATTTATTATCTACCTCAACTTACAGAATAACACACTGAGGTAGGTGATATTATTACTATTATTTTCATTTTACAGTAAGAATACAGGAGACTTGGAACACTTTAAACAAGATGCTAAACTGGGACTCTAAGCCAAGCAAGCTAATAAATCCAAAGCCCAACTTCTTTTAACAAAACCAAGAAAAATGCTAATAGAATTCACAGGTCTTAGTAATTGATTTGATTAGAGGTAATTTTCCTTTCTCTCTGCATCCACACAGCGGGGCAGGGGGAGGAAGGGGTGGGAAAGGCAATATATGTAACCTTAACAATATTTGTACCCCCATAATATGATGAAATAAAAAGAAAAAAAGCCATTTCTGGGCTTGATGGCTCATGCCTGTAATCTTAGCACTCTGGGAGGCTGAGGCAGGAGGATCACTTGAGATCAGGAGTTTGAGACTAGCCTGAGCAAGAGTGAGACACTATCTCTACTAAAAATAGACAAAGTTAGCAGGCTTGGTGGCTCAGACTTGTCCCACCGACAGGGAAGGCTGAGGCAAGAGGATCTCTTGAGCCCAGGAGTTGCAGTGAGCTATGATGAGCCAACATAGAGTTTATTTGAGCAGAGCAATTCATGAACTGGGCTGCTCCAAATGAGAAGTGGTTGGGATCTTCACCAATGGTAGGAGGGGACCGTTTTTATAGAGTGATGGGTAAGCAAGACAAAAAAGATATTTAGTTAAAGTACAGCAGTAGCTTATTTGGATCATTCCAGTGGAAAGTCCCTAGTCAGGTTCATTGGCAGTTTCTGATTGGTTGAGACTCTTTATATTGTGCTGGGTTTATGTTTCTGTATTAGATAGGACCTCAGTCTAACGGCCTCCCAATTATTTTAACAGAAATAATGAGGCAATGTATGTAAAACTAAATAGTTCATTACTTGACACATAGGGCACACTCAAAAGTATTAATTATTATTCATTCTTTTTTAGAAATTGGAAGGGCATAGGAGAGAGGAAGAGAGGGAAGGATGTTAAGGGGGTCCAATTTAAGAATGTTGCTATTCTCTGAACCAAATTCATTATAATTCAAATTACTTGCATCTGAATTCTTCAGGCATCTGAATATCCTAATTCCTCAACCCATTAGTGGAAATAATTTATGTAACAAGGTGGCGATCTCATGTTAACTTTTTATTCCAGCAACTACACATCTATACAAAAATATACATTTACTTTAAAACTTTGCATCTCCAGAAAAAGATCAAATTCACTAAGTCAATAGAATGTAAGACTCTAGTGTCCAATGATTCTTTTTGCATCCAAGTTATTATTAAACTCATTATGAAAGCTTTGATCCCCTTGTAATACTATTAGTGAAGTTCAAATTTCTATCCCACAGCCAAGTTATTCCTGCTGAGAGGCTGAAGTTGATTGAAGTCAGTAAAAGTTGGCTATGTGTAAATGATGGCAGCCTTGGTCTTATAAAGTTCCTTCTATTTTTCTCTCCACCCAGGGATTTTTTCTTCTTTTTCATCTTAAGACAGAGACACTGAATGCTGATGAGCCTTATCTACAACCAACCTCAGTGTTGAATTTTTGGAAAACTCATTTAGATTTCAAACACACATACTCTGTATTTTCTGCAGGGTTACGTAATCTGCCAGAAATAATAACAGTTTCCTTTCCGTGGAGAGAATGAGCCAATGAATTACTTCACATCTGTACCATTTGCCTTATTGTGATGTGACTTGTCTCATTTTGCTACTCAAATTCTGTTTTTATAAAGTATGCTTTTTGAAGTTTTTAACAAATAGTGGAGGACTCCAATTGAATACAGTTGAAGAAAGCAGAGAACAACAAAATGGCACCATTACCAATTCCTGATATACAAATTTGGGCTTAGGTCCTTGTCTTACATCTTTATTATCTTTGAAGAGATAGAGAAAAGCACAAACACTCACCCTTCTTATGATTTGTGTAAAAGACAGTAATAACAGGGGATTCTCTCCTCATTTTAATGGAAAGTTTCAAAAATGTTTCATGTTGCTACCAAACAAACACAATTAAGACTATCCTATTCAAAATAGCCAAAATATAACAAGTCATGAATCAATTAATCTGCACTTTGGTCCCCATTGGCAAAGAGAGCAGACTTGTTCCTTGTTGGAAAAGGGGTGAAGGAGCAGAGGACGAAGACAGGCAGAAATACTTAGCTGCATTTGTCAGACCCACAGGCTTTCGCAAACACTCAAACTGTGGCTACAATATAAAATATAGAGTTTGAATGAAGAGTAGATTCTGTGAATGTTTTCTTTAGTAATAAATCATCTATTTTGCTTCTTTATTTCTTAATTCTAAAGGAAATAGGATTGAAATGCTTCATGTACAGAACCAGCCCTGGCTTTTATCATTCCTTACGTCCCAACTGCAGAAAATACATCTTATTTGATTGACAAAAACAATAATACAACACTCTTTTGGAGAAAATAAATGTTTATTGAAATTGGATAATGACCTATACTATCATATCTCTGACACTTGCTGAAGTAGAAATTTGAATGATAATGCCTTATAATTATAATATATATGTATTTTAAGAACATAATCATCAATTTAATTTCTATTTATATATCTCACCATTCCTCTAGTGTTCAGCTTAAATTTTCTCTCTTCCATGAAGCATTCCATAATTTTCCTAATATTGAACAAAAATTTTTTTCATGTAAAACCATACTGTATTGATAATTTCTCATTTTGTTATTATTTATCCATTCATCAGTTGATAGACATTTTGGTTGTGTCCACTCTGACTATTTTGCATAATGCAACTGTGAACATTTGCGTGCAAGTTGCTATATGGATATGCTTTTAATTCTCATGGGTATGCACCTAGGAATGGAATTGCAACTGTGGTTGGCAGAATCAGGTCCACCAAATATGTCCACATCCTAATCCCCAGAAGCTGTGACTACGTTTCATTACATAGAAAAGAGGAATTAAGGTTGCAGATGAAATTAAAGCTAATCGGTTGACCTTAAAATAGGGAAATCAGCCAATATAATCACAAGAGTCCATAAAAGTGGAAGAAGGAGCAGAAGAAATTGAACTCACCCACATGGACTCACCCTGCCACGGGAAAGCATGAGTCAAGGAATGTAGGCAGTCTCTAGAAGCTGGAAAAGCCAAGGAAATGGATTCTTCCCTAGAGATTCTAGAGGAAATACAGACCCACCAACACCTAGATTTCAGCCTAGTAAGATCTGTGTGAGACTTCTGATCTACAGAATAATAAGATAAATTTGCACCAATAAAGCCACCAAATCTCTGGCAATTTGTCACAGCAGCAATAGGAAACTACACTGGATCTTATGGTAGCTCTGTGTTTAACATTTCAGACACTGCTGAATGCTTATTTTTAAGCTGCTATACCATTTTACATTTTCATGACCAAAGTATGAAAATTCATATTTCTCCACATTATCACCAATAGTTATTATTTTCCTACTTATTATTCTTATTATGGCCATCCTAATGAGTGTGAAGTGATACCGCATTGTGGTTTTGATTTGCATTTTCCTAGTGACTAATGGCATTGAGCATCTATTCATGTGCTTGTTGGTTATTCTGAGACCTTTGAAATTTCTTCACAAAAGCCCACTAGGATTCTGAAGGGGATTGCGTTTACTCTATAGACCAATATGGGGAATATTGCTATCTTAATGAAATTAAGTTTTCCATTGACTGAAAGACTTAATGTTGTTAATATGTGATACTCTCTAAATCCATACACAAGGGATTTAGAATTTATTTAATTTCTTTCAATAAAGTTTTGAAATTTCTAGTGTATAATTTTTATCAAATTTATTCCTAAATATTTTACTCTTTTTGATGCTATTTATAAATGAAATTATTTTTTCTTAATTTATATAACTATAGAGAGTATATTTATAATAGCTGTTTTAATGTCCTTTTCTATCAATTTTATAATCTGTGTTATTCCCAGGTCTATTTCCCTGACTGGTCTTTCTTCTGATTATAGGTAACATTTTCCTGCTTTGTATGCTTGGTAATTTCATATTGGATGCCAGATATTGTGAATTTTAAGTTGTTGGGTACTGAATGTTTCTGCATTCCTTTAAATATTTGGAGGGCTTTATTCTGGGATGTAGTCAAAATACTTAGAAATAGTATGATTTTTTTTTCTCAACTATAAGCTTTGCCAGAATGGGTCTAGGACAGTTTTAGTCCAGGGCAAACTTGACTGACTACTGAGATAATATTACCTTGAAGACTCTCCTAGATGTCCCACATGTTACAGATCTTTCCATTCTGTATGGTGGAAACACACATTGTACCTACCTCTGTATAAGTTGCAGGGAGAATTCTGCCTACTCCTTTTTCCAGCCTCAGAATTTTTCTCACATACATGCACAAATCAGTACACAGACTGAGAGATTTAAGGGACTCCTCTGGTCACAATGTTTTCTGCAGTTCCTAGCCCAGATTAGGTACCCTATATATTCTCTTTTAATTGAATTCACTTTCGGAGCTCTTTACTTGATTAAATATCTTGTCCATCAAAAACAAAAAAATCCCTAAGTATCAGGAACATTGAATGTTGTTAAATAAAATAAAAACATCTTTAATTGGGTTTCCCCCTATAGTGAATATAATCATGTACCCAACACTAATTCTTAAAAATGTCACCTACAAGATACACCAAAACAAATATTGAAAAGCCTACTCCTAGGCTGGGAGCGGTGGCTCTCACCTGTAATCCCAACACTCTGGGAGGCCAAGGCGGGCGGATCGCTCAAGGTCAGGAGTTCTACACCAGCCTGAGCAAGAGGGAGACCCCATCTTTACTAAAAATGAAAGAAATTAATTGGCCAACTAAAAATACATAGAAAAAATTAGCCGGGCATGGTGGCACATGCCTGTGGTGCCAGCTACTCGGGAGGCTGAAGCAGGAGGATCGCTTAAGCCCAGGAGTTTGAGGTTGCTGTGAGCTAGGCTGACTCCATGGCGCTCTAGCCTGGGCAACAGAGTGAGACTCTGTCTCAAAAGAAAAGAAAAGAAAAGAAAAGAAAAGAAAAGAAAAGAAAAGAAAAGAAAAGAAAAGAAAAGAAAAGAAAAGAAAAGAAAAGAAAAGAAAAGAAAAGAAAAGAAACGCCAAGCCTACTCCTAAAAACCCTCTAGTCAATTTAAAATGTCTTGTCTTCCACTGAGTAGTGCTGGAGAAGTTAGAAAGAAATCTCAGGTCTCCTTTATTTCTCTTGATCACAAGCAAAAATATCTCAATCCTTTTCCTTTCCTCAAAGGTAGTAATCTCCTTTTCAACACATTTTCTTCAAATAGTCTTGCACATTCAAGATTTTTTTTCCTTATAGAAAACTATGAAAATTCAAATCGTTCATATTGCCTAGATTAATAATCCCTACACCCTTCTTAGCAAAAGTCCAGTCTCACCACTTCCTCTATTATTGCAAATGCTATGATCCAGGGAAGATGAGGATTTTTTCCTTTATTATTTGGCAGTGTCTTCTCCTATGTCTCTCTTCCCTTAGCATAGCTTCCAACACACCACAGCTTCCTGTTCTATTTCCTAACTCATCAACCATTTTTGTCAGCTCATCGTCTGTTACATGAACTATTAATGTTAGAGTTCCTATAGCTCACTCCTAAACCATTTTTCCCTTCACTCTCCCTTGTATTCAAGGTAATCTTAACCACATACCCATTCTCATTGATTCAAGTTCCTTGATGACATCCATGATCTTGTTAAATTCCAAATTAGCATCTCCAGCCTAGCTTTTTTTTCTGAGCTCCAGAGTATATCTGGCAATGCAATATGACAATCCCTTTGAGCATCCTATATCTCAAACTAAAAAGTCCAGAATAAAACTCTTTCTTAAAACAGGTTATCCATAAATGTCCCCCAAGTCAGAGAATGAAAATACTCTTCATTCAGAAATCTAGAAGTCATCCTTGACACATATCTATATTTACTCTCCCCATCTAACAAATCAAATTCTATTTAGTTAACCTTCTAATTACCTCTCAAATCCTTACATTCCTATCCATATTAATCACCAACACTCTAGTTCTAGCTGCCATGATATGATATGAATGTTGTAACAATCTTAAAACATGTCCAACCATTGTGCTGAGTGCTTGCAATTGTCGCAAGAATCCATTTTTAATCACACATAACAATACAGTTTGCTTTTATGTCATGACAGCAAAGAATGGCAAGCTTCCAGATGATTTCTCTTCTGACACTTGTTTAGTTCATGTGGTACCCATCTATCTAAGTTCTTTACCTTGCTAATTTGTTTCAAATGGTCCAATATTATTGGAATAGTACAATCAAACCTTGCTGCTAATTCACCCATAGGTTGAGATGGATTCGCTTCCACTACAACTTTCAGCTCATCATTATCCACCTTGGTCTCAGGTCGCCCACATGGCTTATTTTCAAGATTAAAATCACCAGAACAGAACTTTTCAAACCATTGACATACTGTGTGTTCATTAACCACATTCTTCCTAAACACGTCATTGATATTTTGAGCTGTCTGCACTGCATTAGTTCTATGATGGAACTCATATTCAAATATAACATGAATTTTTGACTAATCCATGATTTCAAAAAAATTACTCTAAAAAAATTTTAAAGATAATCACAAGCCAAAATGTACACTTGAAAGACTGAGAATGTACCTTCAAAATAAAAATAAAACAAGAGGTTGGGCATGGTGGCTCACACCTGTAATCCTAGCACTCTGGGAGGCCAAGGCGGGTGGATGACTCAAGGTCCGGAGTTTGACACCAGCCTGAGCAAGAGCGAGACCCCGTCTCTACTAAAAATAGAAAGAAATTAACTGGCCAACTAAAAATATATAGAAAAAATTAGCCGGGCATGGTGGCGCATGCTTGTAGTCCCAGCTACCCGAGAGGCTGAGGCAGGAGGATGGCTTGAGCCCAGGAGTTTGAGGTTTCTGTGAGCTAGGCTGATGCCATGGCACTTACTCTAACTCAGGCAACAGAGTGAGACTCTGTCTCAAAAAACAAAAAAAGAAGGAGGAGGAGAAGGTGGAAGAGGAGGAGGAGGAGGAGGAGGAGGAGAAGAGAAGAAAAGAAGAAGAAGAAGAAGAAGAAGAAGAAGAAGAAGAAGAAGAAGAAGAAGAAGAAGAAGAAGAAGAAGAAGAAGAAGAAGAAGAAGAAATAAAAATAAAATAAGAAATGTCAAAGTGAATTGTCAGAGATGTCAACTATCAAACTTTAGTCCTTAAGGAAATCAGACATTTCATACTTAAGAACATCTGTTTATGTCACTCTCATGATTGTTAGCATCTCATTCTAATATAGATGTCAAAACCTTTAACTTATTCTACAAAATTATGTATTATCTGACTTCTGTATACTTTATCAAGTATCACTGTATCACTTTTCCCTTGTCCACTAGGTTTTACCCAAATGACCTTCCATAAAAGTGACTATATTATATTTCACTTGATCAAAAATTCTAAGGTTTGGAGTCATAGGACCAATTCCTAGGAAGGGCTCAAGATTCAACAACCAGAGCTCCCACCCAACAGCCCACCCCAGCAAGCCTTGTAAGGGTTATCACCTACGCTGGGGAGCCCAGCCTTGTAACAACAAAAGCATAAACTCTGTAACTTTCCATTGTAAGCCATCCTTGGTTGGGGTCAGGGGTTTTATGCAGGGTTTATACTTTTATTCTCTTACACAGCAAAAACAAATATTTTCTGGGAAAAAATACACACTATTGAAAAAAATGTCATTAAAAGCAATAAAAGAAAATTTTTATAGAAATATAGAAAAATGTTCAAACAATTTGCCAAATTTGTCACCATCAACAGTAGGCTTTACTGAACACCCATTTTCTGTAGGAACAGTAGTTATCATTTTTTAAATGCCTTCTCTGTAACTGTGGCAGATTGGTTGCATTAATGGCCCCATTCCTTCATATCCCCCTATATTCATACTCTTTTATGCGATTTTTCATTTCCTCTCAATAAGGAAGTGGTGCCTATTTTCTAAATCTTTTTTATCTTGATTTTCATGTAACTTGCCACTAGAATGTGGCAGAGGTGGCAATATGTCATTTCCAAGCCCAGGCCTCAAGAGGCTTTGTGTGTTTCTACTTGCTCTCTTGCGCCTTTGCCCATTGCCATGAAACATATATGCTCGAAAATGAGAAACATGGGAAAAAACATAACCAAGGGTCTCCACTCCCTCCAGTCAAGGCTCTCCTAGGTGAGCTGACCCCATCAAAGACTGCAGACACATGAATAAGCTCAGGCAAGATCAGCAAATTCCTTGCCTTGTGATTCATAAACTATGCCAATAAATGATTGTTCGCAGCCATTGAATTTCGCAGTTGTGCAGCAATAACTGATATGATACTATATGCTATGTTCAGAATTTTATACATATTATGTCAAATACAATAGCTATATGAGGTGTTTTTCTTACCCATCCTACAGTTGATGCAACTTAGGCTCAGAGTTAAGTAACTTCATAAAATACACAGTAAAGTAAAATATTGGAGTTAAAACCTTCTCTTGCCATGCTACTATATAAGAATGCATTGTTCAGAAATCAAATTGCTTACAGTCTTTGCCTTCCTACTGACTTTGGTATCCTCGTTGCAGTCCTATTTTCACTGTTCTTACTTGAGGCATCCTGGTCACCATCTTCACGGGCTCTGCACAGGAAGAAAATGTAATTTTCTGATGACCTGAAGATAGATTCTGTATTTAAAGTCTGTCTCTCACTAAAATGTATTGATGTATCATATTAAGAAATTCCATGGAATATTAATCGCTGTTCAGAGGCTCACACCTAATTCTTATTATGAGATCATTGAGTGACCCAGCCTTTACTCTAAAAGGACTTGCCCAGAGCACAGTTACTACATTTACATTCATTTCTAAGTATTTCCCACTCCTTAGGAAATTAAAAGTAGAGGAAAAATGTCCCTCCACTTTCTCTCTGCTTGTGTCTTTCTTTCTGTCCTAGTCTTTGTCTGTTCTTCTGCATCTTCTTATCAGATAGGTGTTCACATATTTTACTTAATCATATGCATTTTGATATCAGCTTAAATTTCCAAGCAAGTATCATTTCCATTACCTGAAATAATTTAGTTTACTTTGCTCTTTACTTTTAGAATTAGAATTTTTCATACTTAATGTGCCCATTCGAACAAAAAATTGCCAGTAGCCAGGTTCCTAGATTTTGCAAAAAAGATCAAGTTGTCATAATTACTCTTATGAGAATCTGACTAAAGGACAGATCTTCTAATGCAAAGTAGGGGCTTTAATAAATCACTGTCTAAGGCCACTGCCGTGGCCTCTCTTACACAAGGTCATAGTCTACCACGTGGATTCTCCTGTGATTTTCAAAGTCTGAAATACAGCATTTTATTATCCCTGATGTATTAGGGGTTTATCTCCATTTAATGATGACAGATTCTAAAAGTCTGATTTTTTTCAACTATTACAAAATATTCATTAATATGCATATTTTTCACACTTGTCTAAGCTTTATATAGTACATTAACTTATTAATGACTTCTCCTATATATAATAACATAAATCATTTGGACTGTCAAAGATATTATGCACGCTCCAGTAATAATGTGCCCCCATTTTTAACTTAAAATTTCCACATATTTCCACGGAGTGGGAGAAGAGATTTGCTCTCTACACCTCTGATAAAGGTCTAACAAGAAGAATCTATCTAGAACTTAAAAGAATTAGCAAGAAAAATCAAACAATTCCATCAAGAAATGGGTGACAGAAATGAAAAGAAACTCCTCCAAAGAAGACAGAATAATGGCATGCAAACATATAAAAAATGCTCAACATCTCTAATTATTAGAGAAATGCAAATCAAAACCACAATGAGATACCACCTAACCTCAGTAAGAATGGCCTATATCAAGAAATCCCAAAACAACAAATGCTGGCGAGGATGGGGAGAGACAGGAACACTCTTACACTGCTGGTGGGACTGCAAATTAGTGCAACCTTTGTGGAAAAGAATTTGGAGATTCCTCAAACAGCTAGAAATAGCTGCAATAGCATTGTTGGGCATCTGCCCAAAAGAGCATAAGACATTCTATTATAAAGACATCTGCACCCGAATGTTTATAGTAGCACAATTCACTATTGCACAGTCATGGAAACAACCCAAGTGCCCGTCAATTCATGAGTGGATAATTAAAATGTGATATATGCTCACAATGGAATATTACTCAATTCTAAAAAATGACTGTGAGCTGGCACCATTTATGCTATCCTGGATTAAGTTTAAGCCCATTATCCAAAGTGAGGTGACACAAGACATGGAAAATGGGCCCCACATCTACTTGACATCAAATTGGTACTGACTGATTAAAACTATGGTTTTCAAATGGTGGCAATGCTCACCAGGGATTCGGGGGTGGGGGGATCCAATCTTAAGGATGTGGCAAGCATTTTGGAGGGGAAATGCATAACTCTAACCCTTCTTAGGGAGAGGCAAAGATATACAATGTAACCAAAATGTCAAAAAAAAAACCCCAAACAAACAAAGAAGGGAAAAAAAAACTTTTTATCTTGTGGTGGGCAGGTGGGAGGGGAGGAGAAAAGGGGTGTATGCTTTCATAACCTGTGTGGTGCACATCACCCAGCGATTGGACACATGGGGGGGGGAGGAGGGCAGGGGCAATATTTGTAACCTTAACAATATTTGTACCTCCATAATATGATGAAATAAAAGGGAAAAAAATTCCCACATATTACATATTTTGTGTATATTTCATCATAATTTGCTGATAATCATTTACTCATTCAACAAATATTTATTTAGTACCATCTACATGGTCAGTACTATGCTGGGCAACAAATGGAGGTAAGGTGAGAATAACAAAGATCAGATGGAAAAAATAGCTCTGAAAATAGCACATTGTTTTAATAAATTTTGTTGCAAAATAGCACGTTAAAGACCTATTGCCAGAGATAGCTCCTATCCATTATAATTGAGAACAACTATTCCATCCATTAATACATACATACATATGTACACACATACATACATTCATACATGCATTTGTTAAACTAAAACTTACTGAACATCTATGTTTAAGGCGTCTTGTTAACTTATCTTAAAACTCACAAAAACTAAATGAATAAAATACTATTTTATTTATTCTAATGTTGATAGATTCTGAGCTCAGAGAGGCCAAGTACTTTGCCCGAGAGGCACAAACCAAGACATGCTTAATACCTAGTCTTCTATTGTCTTCATGAAATCATTTGTCTAGTCCTTCAAATAAAATATAGAAACTATACTTAGCTAAATGTATTTGTGAAGGCATATGTGAATAAATGTATATATTTAATAGGTTTTTTACTCTCTGCCTATTAATTTTTAAACATGACTCACATACAATAAATGCATAGATCATAAGTGTATAATTTGATTAGTTTTGAAAAATATACACATATGCATCATATATTAAAATACGTATATATCACTGATGTGATAAGTGATAAAATATATAATTGATAAAATGATAAAATATATCATAAACATATATATACAATCTTTGTATACTACCACAATCAATATATAGAACATTTCCATCATAATTTAAATTCCTTCTCAGACAACCTTCCCCCACCTAAGGCATCATTCTCTCACCATAGATTAGTTTTGCTAGTGTTTAAATTTCATATAATTGACTCATAAGGAATGAACTTTTTTTTCCATGTGGCTTTGTTGTTCAACATGATATTTTTGAGGTTTGTCTGCATTACTGCATATGACAACATTATCATGATTGAATAGAATTCTATTGTATAACTATATCACAGTTTGCTTTGTCATTCACCTGTTGTTGAAAATTTGGATTATTTTCCATTTGTGTTATTATAAATAAGGCCACTATAAACATTTTTATACATTTTTGTGACATATATTTTTATTTTCCTTGGGTAAAAACTGTGGAGATAGTAAAAAGATCAGTAGTTAACAGGGGTTAGGGCAGGGAGGGACAAAAAGAGCATTTTTAAGATAGTGAAAATACTCTTTATGATGCTATACTGATGGGTGCACATAATCACATATTTGTCTAAACGTGAAGGATGTACAACATCAAGAACTCTAATGTAAAACATCAAGAACCCTAAATGGACTTTGGATGATTGTGATGTGTCAGTGTAGGGTCATCAATTGCAACAAAGGTACCACCGTGGTGATAGGGAAGGTTAGTAATGGAAGAAAGACTATGCATGTATGTATAGGACAGGGAGGATATGGAAAATCTCTGTACCTTTCTCTTAATTTTTCTGTGAACCTACAACTGCTCTTAAAATAGTTTTATTTTTAAAAACTCACAAATAGGTTACATGGATTAAGATTAGAGAAAACACTGCTCACTTGCATAATGAGCCAACATATAAAACAACAGAGACTTGAGCCAGCTTCTTGGAGAAAAATTATGACTGGAAACAAATTAATTTGGGAAAATATAATAAGGATAAAATTTTATCTCCTCAGAGGATACCTTGTTATATATGAAACCCGAGTCAAGATATGAGGTCTAAATCATTTCAAGGAATCTTCTATAGTGTCCTCTAACCTAAAAGCTATTATTTAAAATATATATGTGACTCTACAATGTCAAACAGACCTTGATTCAAAGCAGAATTTTCTAATATCCCAATTTGGGCAAGTTATCTAACTTCAGTATATCTCAATGTCCATCTGAAAAAGAGAATTAGAGCTGTTAGCTTTCCATACTGTTATATTTATCATATCCAGCATATAGTAAGGACTTAGCAAATAGCACTTCTAACATTCCAGCAGGTCACAAAGAAAACATCATTTCTTTGGGCTGAAACCTACTGTGGTGTAAACATTAAATAAGATTTATTCTTTAGAAAAGCTAAAAGTAGAAATATCATTCGATTCAGCAATAGCACTATTAGGCATCTACCCAAAAAAGCAAAAAACATTCTATAATAAAGACATCTGGGACGGGCGCAGTGGCTCACACTTGTAATCCTAGCACTCTGGGAGGCCAAGGCGGGAGGATGGCTCAAAGTCAGGAGTTTGAAACCAGCCTGAGCAAGAGCAAGACCCTGTCTCTACTAAAAATAGAAAGAAATTGATTGGCCAACTAAAAATATATAGAAAAAAATGTTAGCCGGGCATGGTGGCGCATGCCTGTAGTCCCAGCTACTCGGAAGGCTGAGGCAGGAGGATCATTTGAGCCCAGGAGTTTGAGGTTGCTGTGAGCTAGGTTGACACCACGGCACTCTAGCATGGGCAACAAAGTGAGACTCTGCCTCCAAAAAAATACTAATAATAAAAATAATAAAGACATATGCACCCGAATGTTTATGAGAGTACAATTCACTATCGCAAGGATGCGGAAACAACCCAAGTGCCCGTCAATTCATGAGTGGATCTTTAAAATTTGGTATATGTATACAATGGAATATTACTCAATTATAATAAATGACAGTCATCTAGCACCTCTTATATTTTCCTGGATTGAGCTTGAGCCCATTATCCAAAGTGAGATAACACAAGATCAGAAGAATAGGTTCCATTTGTACTCGCCATCAAATTGATACTGACTGATTAACATTATGGTGTTCACACGGCAGCAATATTCTCCAGGCATTAGGGGGTTGGGGGGGTAAACTCACAACTAAAGGACACGTTGAGCATTGTAGAGGGGAGGGCATGCCTCTAACTCTCACTAGGGAGAGGCAAAGACATAAAATGTAACCAAAATGTAAATAGAACTGAGTAGGAAAGTATATTACAATTCTGAGTATGAAACTGGGATGACTTGATGGATGGTATCCTTGGACCAATTTACTATGGTCTCCATTGCATTTTTTCTTTATCTGTAAAATAAATAAAGAGTAGGTACAACTATTAGGCAGTTAGTTAGGTAATCCACCTAAAAATTGGCCAGCCCTAAGAATGCGGGATGCTACTAGATGAGGTTTTGGGGACCCTCCTTCGATCTTTCAAAGAGTATTAAAGCGAACGGGGCTAATTCTCCAAACCCTCTCACCCTATGTGCCATTCTGGAACTGTGATAGCCAGAAGGAACAGGATAGTGCAGAGGTGCCATGACTGCGAACCTGGATGAAAAGAATATCATCACATGTGAAAAAAAAAAAAAATCAGTACATTTATAGATAGTTAAATTATCAAGTATCTTCCAGGTTTCACACATTTCATAATAATCTTTTAAAATAATTGCTACCACTTGAGTAGTACTCTCAGAAAATTAAAAGACTGTCAATTTATTCTCTAGCTTTTAAAATTCCATCACCCATTTCCCTAAGGTAACAGCCTGCAATGTCTTAAATCTCCAAAGAGGCAGTCACATTTACATTATATATTACATTAATATTTTCCTCACTTCCTTAGTTAATTTTTTAGAAAGTAAGTATAGACTTTTAGTTCATACTAATGTAGTATGTGATTAATTATTCTCCACTTCATTTGGAGTGTTTTTATTGGCAAAATGGATGTCAATGTTGAAAGAGGTCCAGTAGGGTAGGGCACTTTTATATTCATTTGCCACAAATTAAATAATAATAATCTATAGTAAAGTAATATATTTTGCCCAAAAACATAAGTAATAATTTTCCTCATTATTTATTACAAAGAAGGAATAACTGTTTTCCTAAAATTTTAAGGTTGCAAATTTCTTTCTCAAAAATAAATTTTAGCTGAACATTCAGTTTTCAAGCTTGTAACTTAAGTGCTTGCTATGGGTTCTTTTAATAGTATGTACAGAATGGCTATTTAATGCCTTGTTTTGTCTTGCACTATAAGGTTCAACAACACTATTAAAACATTAACATTTCAATTGAAATTTTCTTTCATCAGACATGCAGGTGTAAATCTAGCAAACTAAGACTAAACTTTGTTAAAGCAATAGCTATCAGGCTCTTGCTTTCCTTTTTCCTATAATAGGTTGAGAAACGTCACATGAGTAATCTATCAGGTCCATGTGTCACTGGGAAAGACAGTATTGCTGTTTATCCCAAAACTTTATGAAGATGTGTCAAAGACTAGTTTGTCTCCAAATATCTGCTTCTGTGTTCCTTACTTAGAAAATATCAAAACTTTTTTTTTTTTAACTGAGCATTCAACCACTCAGCATAAAAATACATTGTCCTGCCCTCCCTGCAGCTAGGTGAAGGCATGTAACTGAGGTCTGAACAAAGAATGTAAGCAAAACAATCACATGTGACTTCAGGGTGAAAAAGGAGTCTGTCCCTTCTGCCCTCCTGGTGCCCCCACGTGCTGGGATATGGTAACACGCCTGGATCTCACACAGCCATCTTAGCCTATGCAATGATGACTAGAATATAAGCTAATCACATGACTATTAATTCAGTTAAGAGATAGGTTTATGTAAAACGGAAAAGTGAATAGTTGCCAAGATAATGTAAAGCAGATACTTATTTCTCAGTATCTCTAATGTGTTTCATGAGTGTGTTTGTTTGGGGGAATACTTCCTTCAAACCTAGAATTCAAATATTGTGTCAGAAGTGAGATATCTAAACAATTCCTAGTTTTTTGCCTCCAAATGAATGCATTACTCACATAGAAAGCTTACTTTCAACACACAAGATAGTATCTTAAATATAATTCCACGTTTATGATAATCACATTGGTACCAAATACAACTGCCAATATTCCTGAGATCCAACACTTCCTTGCTTTCTCTCCTGTTAAATCCATCAAAATAATACCCATGAGTGATCAAATAATTTGCACCTACATTTTTTTGAAGCTTTGTTGGATATGGATATAGGCTGATTAAAGGGAACTGAGAAGCCTATAAAAATACCCACAGCAGAGAAACCAGAGACACTTCTCATGGAGAAAACAAAGTTTTACAAATACTCATAATGTATGTATTGAAATCATGAAAGCTGAAAGGGTCATTCATTAGCATTTAACCTTGATGTTACTTAGTGACATAGATAGCATTCTCTCTCTCCACTGTCTCACCAATTGGAATAGACTCAGAGCAAAGAAGGATGTCCTGACCTCCCTTTCTAGAACACTTTATCCCCAACACTCTGTAATGCACTTTTCAAAAATGAATCATCCTTTAAAGAGTAAATTAATCACAGGAAAAGTAACAGAAGAACAAGAATTTTTTTATTCCAAATACATTATACAAATGCCTACAACATAGTTTTCATTCAGTATTTGTAGAATGCTTGAGTGACTAAGCCAAAGAAACAAGAGTCAAAAACTCATAAGTGCACAGATGTGGGTCCTAAAGTTTAAGGAATAGCGATTCTAGAAATCATATTTGGCAAATAAGCAAGAACTGAGGTCAAAAAATAGGAGTACTGTAACAACAACAGTGTCTTGTACTACCTCATTTATTCCTCCCAACTACCCTATCAGCTGTAAGTTCATACCCATTTCATAAACAAGAAAACAGAGAGTTCTTCATACCCATAATAAGGTTATGAATTTTCCCAACCTCACGCATGTTACAGAATTGAAATCATTATGATATAGTGAGTCACAATAGCAACAAACCAGATGTGGTGGCTTGTACCTGTAATCCCAGCTACTCAGGAGGCTGAAGCAGGACATGGCCTGAGACCAGGAGTTCGAGAACAGTCTGGCAACATAGTGAGACCCCATCTCTAAAAAAATATAGAAAGGAAGGAAGGAGGAAAGAAAGGAAGGAAGTGAGGGAGGAAAGGAGGGGGCTAACGCAACAAAAGCAAAATCAAATAACAAGATAGATACAAATTTACAAAGATCAAGCTAATCCCTTAACGATGTTTGAAATAACTAATAAAAATGCCAAAATCCCATTGTTTAAGTTATGTAGAATTGGCCAGAGCTCTTTCAGACTGGACTATGATACTAAATATCAATAGATTTGAAACCTATAATTAAGTATATGTTATTTTAGCAATTTATTCACTTTGGTTGAAATAGAAATGAAATAATTTACCTTCTAATAAATGTTTAGTATACCCAAATAGTATTGAGTATATTATTGGAATGTTGGAATAATATCAGAATATTGGAGGTACAGTGAAATCCCTTTAAAAATGCATTAAAGCACAATTCACAACCAAGCTTAATACTTTCTTAAAAATGTAGTAATTATTGGCTGATTTAATGACAATAAGTACTATCTTGCATTTGTCTTTTATTTTATTAGTCACCATGTTTTGGAAGAAGTGCCTGAATTTATAGTATACTCACAGAAGTGGTATAGCCTGGTGGTTTAAGATTACAATCAGATTTTTGGGGTTCCACTACTTACCAGCTATATGTCCCTAGCAAAAGCTGTCAGTTTTTCTATGCCTCAGTTTTCACATGTAAAGTGAAGAAAATAATAGTAATTATTCCATAGAATCATTGAGAAGAATATATAAGTTAACATATGTAAAGTGCTTAGAACAGAATGTGGCATATATTAAGCCCTCAGTAAACTTTAGTAATTATTATAATTATTACCCAATCCAAATATAAAGTAAGCTATATTGTTATGTTGTCTTACTCTGTTTCCAAATGGAAGAATTGCTTTCCCTAGGCTGGTTCATGGGGGCTAGTCTGGCAAGTCAATTAATTTCTGCAGCACATGTTAAAGGTTTCTATATACTTTTGGGCTTCTCATTGGCCAGCAACTTACGTGCAAATTTAGTTTAACTCATTAGCTGTTTCTGATGGGAGTAAGGAAAAAGTACTTTCAAGCAGAATAAACTTCTGTAATAATGAAAAGAAAACAGTATGAGATATATTTTTTCTAACACAATTATTAAAAAATAAGGCTTACTTTATTATACTGAAAAATCAAAGTTGTTTTCAGGTTCCAATGTAGACTAATGAGTTTGAATTATCAGGGTTCTGCCACAGTCTGAATTACCCAGAAAAGTTCTAATTGTTCTAGTATTTGTACTCTTGAGATCTGGTCTACAGGCTATCGGAAGCACTTGTACAGTCACAAAATCATTTCAGGAAAGACGGATTCATTTTAGCCCTTGCCTCACAATGGTGATACCAAGAGTATTTACCAGCCCTCCTGAATATTTAAATGCATACAGCAGATATTTTTCTGGTGAAACTAATGAATAATACATATTTAATTCACCACCTTTTTCCATGCCCTTTCTCACCACTGAACATAAACCACCACTACCAGTATTTGTTGTTAGAACACAGCAAAAGCACCATAGCATAATTATCCTGTCACTTAGGAGGCAAATATAACTTCCTTGGTGATGGGATCTTGGTCTGTGGGTGCAATGCAAAAAGTTTCAGAAGGCAGAATACTTGACTAGTATAAAGCAATGATGATGATTTCTCAAGGGAAATACACATAGTTTCTATAAATGAAGACCAATCAGAACTTCAGTCCATTTGTATGAAAAGGCAAGCTAAAAATAAATGACCAGTAGAGAAACACTAAGTCCACTTTAATTAATTTTCTTACTTTCTCCCTACTAAATATTTTTATTAAGTTGCCAACAAGAAGTCAACATACTATGTGACATTTAACGTGTTTAATTTCACCATTAGAAAAGCAGTACACACACACACACACACACACATACATGAATAAAGCTGTAAATCACCAGAGAAATAGCCAACGGGAAGCTAGAAGCTAAAGGGAGAAGAGGAACCTTTTGGGAGCCTGGATAATATTGATCGACTGAGTAGGTAGGTCATATCAGTAAAATGTGAATGCCAAAAGAGGTTTAAAACCATCAGTGTATGAGGTAAGCTTGATTATAAAAAATTTAGAGCCAATATGCTAATGATCATGATTTTACTGATATCCAAGACCATATACTTAAGGGAAATATTGCTGAAGGAGATGATTGAAATGAAATTGCATGAAAATCCAGTTATAAGGATTTGACCACATCAGGTCAAATAAAAGCAAGTGCATGAAGAGAAATAATCTTACACTGACATGGGAGGGACTAATTGCCCTTTTAGCTTTTCCTAGTTTATGTTTCTTTGTGGCCAATTTTCAGCCTATGGAGTCAATTTTGTAGTGAGAAATTATTTAGCAAGGTATATCCTTGAGATTTTTAAATTTACTTCTTTTACTGAAGCAAGCTGTATTCATAAATCACTGAGCCTTGGCCACATTAGTTTTACATTTCAGCTCCAGTAGAGTCCTGGGTATTTTCACTAATGTCCTAGTCAATTTTCAATTCTATACAAGTGCAGAGGGAAAGATATTTATCTCAACTAAATGTCAAAAATTACATTTTGAATTAAGCATGCCTTGAATTCCTGACCTCTATTTTCACCTCTACTTTGTTTGTTTCATTTTTAAATAGTGTATTTGTGATTCAGATACAGCAGTAACAGAAAATCAAGTCTCTAAATAGAAGAGTTTCTTTATATGCATCTATAATTATAGAAAGGTTTACAAATAGAAATGTTTTAACATCTTTAAAAAGCAAAGGCCTGCTTTAGACTTTTAAGTATAATTGTTTTCACTCCAGAAGATTATTTTTTTAAAAATCAGCATTATCGATGTAATTAAATAATTGACATACAATGAACTGCACATATTTATTGCGTACAATAAGTTTTGACATATGTAAATCCATAAAACTATTGACATAGTCAAGATAATGAACATATCTATTAGTACCCAAAATTTCCTTTTACTCATTAGCAATTCCTCATTTCACCCCTTCATGTCCCCACCATCTGCAAGTGACTACTAATCAGTTGCTAAACATTAGTTTGCATATCCTAGAATTTTACAGAAATATAATTATACATTATATGCTTTGTGTGTGTCTGTGTGTATATATGTGTAAGTGTAAGCTTCTTACCCAAGACAAGTATTTTGTGATTCTTCCATGTTGTACTATGTATTAAGAGCTCATTCCTTTTTATTGCTGAGTAGTAGGCTATTGTGTGGATATATAACAGTTTATCCATTCACTTCTTGATGGACATTTAGGTTGTTTCCAGTTTGGGGTTATTACAAAGAAGCTATGAACATTGTGTTTAAGTTTTCTCACAGACATATGCTTTTAGGCATGGAACGGCTGGATCATATGGTAGTGTGTATTTAACTCTTTAAAAAACTGCCAAGCAGTTTTTACCCCAATGATTGCACTATTTCACAGTTCTGTTCAAAATTTAAGAGGGTTCCAGTTGCTCCAAATCCTTGACAACATCTGGTATGGTCAATCTGTTTAATTTTAGACTAAAAGGAATGTAATGGTATCACATTGTGATGTCAAGCAGGCAGTCAAGTTCAAGGGAGTCTTAATTAAAAATATAAATCTGAGGCCGGGCGCTGTGGCTCACGCCTGTAATCCTAGCTCTTGGGAGGCCGAGGCGGGCGGATTGCTCAAGGCCAGGAGTTCAAAACCAGCCTGAGCAAGAGCGAGACCCCGTCTCTACTATAAATAGAAAGAAATTAATTGGCCAACTGATATATATATAAAAAATTAGCCGGGCATGGTGGCGCATGCCTGTAGTCCCAGCTACTCGGGAGGCTGAGGCAGAAGGATCACTCAAGCCCAGGAGTTTGAGGTTGCTGTGAGCTAGGCTGACGCCACGGCACTCACTCTAGCCTGGACAACAAAGTGAGACTCTGTCTCAAAAAAAAAAAAAAAAAATATAAATCTGAAGTCATCAGCATATGGATGATAGTTGAATAAATGTAAGTAGAAAATAACTGAAAAAAAATTTTTTTAAACTTTTGAGGTTAACTGTCTCTAAGAATTGACTCAAAATACCTGTTATCATTATTACAGAGTAAAGTGGCAACCCACATAATGAGATAAAATATTTGTTTTTTGGATGAAGACATTTGTAATGTCTTTTAATCTAATTTTTTTAAAGATTTTCTCTGAGTTGAACTGTTTGATTATGACATAGTGTAGTTGTAGAACTTGCTATAGTTTTACTTTGGAATCACTGAGTTTCTTAAATGTATGAGTTTAAATTTTTATCAATTTTGGGGGAAATTACTTATTATTTCTTCAACTTTTTCTTTGATATCCTCTCTTCTCTTCTCCTTCAGTAACTCAAAACTACAGGTATTTTGTGCCACTTGAATTTGTCCCACAACTCTACTCTCTGTTTATTATTATTATTTTTAAATTCCTTGTTGTAGGCTGAATAACAGCTCCCAAACATATTCAGGCCCTAATACCTGAAACCTGTCACTATTACTTTACATGGCAAAAGAGACTTGGCAAAATGTTTAAGAATCTTGGGATTGGGAGATTATCCTGGATTATCTGAGTAAACCCTGAATACAACCATAAGTGTGTTTATAAAAGGGAAACAGGAGATTCGACACATGAAAAGGTAATGAAGAAAGATGCTGTGCTGCTGGCTCTCAAGAGCCAGAGAGGGGCCACAAGCCAAACAATGCCAGTAATGCAACTCTGCAGAATGGAAAAGGCAAGTATACAGATTCTCCCTTACAGCCACCAGTAGGAATAGAGCCCTGCCAACATTTTGATTTATGCACAGTAAAATTGATTTTGAGCTTCTGAACTTCAGAATCGCAAGAGAATAAAATTTTGTTCTTTTAAGCCACCAAGTTTGTGATAATTTATTATCGTAGTCATAGAAAATATAATCCCCATTATCTCCATATTTCATTTGTAATAGTTTTTATTGTAAACCTTCAAGTTTACTAATGATTTCTTCTGCAAAATCCAATGTATTAGTCCCATCCAGTACATTTTACATCTCAGACATTGTTGTTCTCATCTATAGAAATTCAATTTAAGTATTTTTCATGTATTCCATATCTCAACTTAACTTTTTGAGCATATGGGCTACATTCATAAAAACTTTTAAAGTCCTAGTGTGCTAATTCTAAACTCTGTGTAAGTCTGCGATAGTCTTAATTTATCAATTTTTCTCCTTAATTTGGGCAGTATTTTCCTGCTTCTTTGCATGAATGTTTATTTTTCATTGAATGCCAGATATACTGAGTTTTAATTTGTTGGGTGCCTGATAATTTATATTTCTATAAATATGCTTGAGATTTGTTCCATAACACAGTTATCTGGAACTAATTTGATTCTCCTGAGTCTTGCTTTTAAGGTTTGTTAGGTGGGACCAGAGAAGCGATCAGTCCAGGACTAATTATCACCCATTACTGAAACAAGCCCCTTCTGTGTACTCATCTCAGTGCCTGATGAAACTTGAGAGGGTCCAATCTGTGTGGTCGGAACAGGCACTTTTCCCAGTCCTAAGTGCCCAGTTCTGTTACCTCTAATACTTTTGCTATAATTCCTCCTATCCATAAACTCTACTGTCCTTCATACAGAATAATCTATTTTTTCCTGAATACCTTCTGTTTTTCTATGTCCCTACCAGAAATGTCCCTCTTTTTTTCTCTGCATGATAAACTACTGTTCACCCTTCAAGATTCAACTAAAATAGTACTTTCTCTGTTTAGACCTCCCTGATTGCCCTATACACAATGGATGATCTCTCTTCTAACTTTTCTTAGAAGTGTGCTCATCCTTGAAGCACAGCACTTTTTACATTTAGTGAATTTTTTTATATTTAAAGCACCTGACTATCCAATCAATAGTAAACTTCTCAAGAGCAAGGATCATATATTATTCATCTTTGAATATGTAATTCCTAGCATAGAACTAACCACATGGTTGTTTCTCATCAACTATTTATTTTATAACCACTTCTATCATTAGACCTTCCTTCTCAGGTCTTATATATGGAAAGCCATCAACTTTAGATCAGACACCTCAAATGCCCCAATCTAGAGCCCTTACTGGAGATTCTCCCTGGGTTTATTCTATTTGTCCCACTTCATAGGTTCCTTTCCATCCACTCTTATCCAGTAGGATTTGTACTACTCATTGTTTTAGAGTTAGTTTTTCTATATCTTCCAGGATGAAATAAACATGATATCTTAGACCACTGTGTTGCTATACCTGCTATACCTGAATACCTGAGGCTGGGTAATTTATGGAGAAAAGAGGTTTATTAGGCTCATGGTTCTGCAAGCTACCCAAGAAGCATGGCACAGGCATCTGGATCTGGTGAGGGCCTCACGGAAGAAGAGGAAGGGGAACTAGTGTGTGCAGATTACATAGTGAGAGAGAATGCAAGAGAGAAGTGGGGAAGGTGGGAGGTTTTGTAAACTACCAGCTCTTGGAGGAACTCTAGTGGGAACCAATAGAACCAGAACTCACTCAGTACACCCTACCCAATGGTAAGGTATTAATCTATTCATGAGAGAGCTGCCCCTATAACCCAAACACATTCCATTAAGCCCCACCTCCAATATTGGGAATCAAATTTCAATGTGAGATTTGGAGGGGTCAGACAAACCAAACTGTAGCATGTAATATATTAAAAGCGTCTATTTTCTAATAGGAAAAACCTGCAGCAATCTCAAGGCCATTCTTCCTCATTTAAAATGTACATGCATTTTTAAAGTGGCATTATGAAGATATCATTATTTGTATTGACAAACTCATGGCAGATATTTTAATGCTCAGAATTTTACCCTGAACAGCAAAGGCATATGGTTCATTTTAAAGGCTTATGGGTGACATATTAGGAAAGAAGAAAACCTTGTGCACCCTCCAAATAGCATAAGGTAGAAGCTTCCTATTCTATAATTAGACTTGGATGATAAAACTATGTCTTTGACAGAAATTGGGTCAGATTAAAAATTAATCAGGTAAGCCACACTTTAGGAGATACAGAGTTGCACTGATAGAGAAAAAAGTAGAAAAGGTAGAATTATCTTTTGTTCCTTTAAAGATGGTGCTCATGTCTTTTTTACCAGTTGGGTACAAAAACAAATAAAATATCATGGCCTCAAACATACGTTCTTTCACTCCAAAATTAACCTAAACCTCCAGGTTGAAACTTCAAGAAAGGTTTTTGTAGAACCTCTTAACTATTTCAAATATAGGGTATCAGCTATTTTATTGATCTTGGTGGATAGGTGTTTTTACATTTTTAAAACTTTAATATCCAGTTGACTTCAATTAACCTCTCTCCAGTCTTCTCCCCTTAGTCACGCTCTTAAGAACATTGGCTTTCCAGAAACACAATAGTCCTGCCTTTTCAAATATGCTTTTCTTTCTCAATTTTTTTAAAATAGGCAATACATTTGTTTCAATAGAGTTTGGAACCAAAGACACACTTTAATTTCCAAAAAAAGGTAATTGCTAGGAATCAGTTAACAATTCATCTTACTCTCTATAGCTATAAAATTAACAAGAAATTGTGGGCGAGTCTAAGCCAAGGGTCAAAAAGCAGAAGTCAAGACTTCATGAGGAAAATGATTTGCTTGGGATTGTCAGCCACTTGAGGTAGCAGTGTTACCTGGTCAGCCCCTTCCTCCTCCCTCTCCTAATTTTTCACATTAACTCCACCCCACTACTTCCCACTTGCAGCTACTAGCATACTTGTCTATGCCTCCCTCCTCTTTGATAATTAAACACTATCCCCATCTAAGGGGCCTTCCCTTTATATGATGCTATTTCTGATACCAGTTCTAACAAAGGTCATGCTAAAATTGAAATTAAATCTCACATCAAGCTATTTATTTAAATTCCCTTCTAATGTTTTAGAAATGATAAAGGCCACTACTCCTGTTCAAACAGCAGGCTTTAATTTCATTTTAATTACCGTCAGACCCTTTCATTCAGGGTAACTTTCACTTGGTTTACACATAATTCATTTCTCTTGCTGCTTTAATTGATGTCCTAAGTATTTATTTTGCCCAGTGGCCTGTTAACTTTCAAAGCTATTTTTAGTCTCTGCTATTCTGGATTCACTTGAAATCTCTTCAGGGATTGAGGAAACTGTTCTTATTGTATAATGTACATATTCAATCATTTCTTCTGAAATCAGCTCCTTTCTCCTTCACCCCTCCTTTTCTTCAGCCTGCTCCACATACTTCTTAAATTTGCAGAAGGAAGAGAAAAATGTTCATTTATCTGAGGGTGTGTCTAAAAGCCTCCTGCTTTTAGCAAGATGAGAGTAGTGAATAGTGAAAGTGAAAACTAAAATAAAAGCAAATAACCTGATACCCAAAGGGCTGATGCTATGTCAAAATCTATAGAGGAATAAAACTTTACCAATATCTACAAGTTACATAAATACATAAATTTTGCTCTATATTAAAAGCCTTGAGCTTACTTTCAAATTATTCTCAATTTAGGAAATATTTTTATGATCTTTTAAAAAAATTTTTTTTAGAAATATGTCTAAATTTAGAAATGTCTAAATATGACATATTTAGAAATATGTCATATTACAAATATGTCTTTTTATTTCTTTGTATCTCTAAATGAAAACTGTGTGTCTGTTCACAGCTGTTACATAATATTGTAATTTCACTTATTACATGTGTTTAGTGTGTGTAGTAACATGAACTAAGGGCTTAAATATGCTTGTGACCTGCATCTCCCTCTCCAACAGCAGATGTGTGGCTGATGTTTGCTCTTACTACCTCCTCATTCTGCTCTTCAGTTTCCCAATGATCTCCCAGCGTCAGGGTGACTACTCACCTCGCCACACCGCTCAGGTAATAATAATAAGCGCTTATATAGAACACGTTTTGTGTCAGACACCCTTCTAAGTGATTTTTCTTTAATCCTCACAACTGTTAGCCAGAGACTAAATCTGCAGGTGGCAGATACAGAGAAGCAGGGGGGAGGGACTGCAGGAAAACACCGATAACAACTGCAAAGAGCAGGAACTTGAGGTTTTGAGGTGCACACGCCTGTGGAGCTGAAAATTTGCTATAAGAACACCTGTCAGTCATGCATATCAGTCATCTGGGAACATCTCACACCTCCTGTAAGTCCTCCCCTGGACCAGGCCAATAAAAGGGAATCACTTGGGAGTCCTTTACATCTTTCTCCGCTCATGGAGAATAACCCGTTCCTCTTTGGAATGTACTCTTGTTTTGTATAGTTCCCTTCTTTTCTGCAATAAAAGTTGTTTGTGTGGAATCGCTTCCTGTCTGTGGTCATGCCCACACACCAGCCCTGATTGTGAATTTCCCAAGCAAGGAGCCAAAGAACCAGGACAATGGTCTGTCAAGAGGCCAGAACATAATTCCTTAGGTCACTGCAGTACCTTAATAAGACGTAGTGAAGGATAACTGTTCTCTTAATTTCCACCAGAAACTTACTCTTACTTCTTATGTCATCTTCATTTTATGTCAGTTCCACTTTCGGGCTAATAGTAGAGAATTCTGTTTACAGCTATCACATCATATTGCAATTTCTTTTATTCTTAAAGTTCCCTCTACTCTTTATAGTCCTGCCCCAACTGATGCTTTTTTTAAGCATCATACTGGGCCCCATCCCTTCATTCAGTTTGTGTGTGTGAAATAGCCGTGTGATTTTTCTGTTTCTTTTACATGAAAGTATAACATTTACTTTCAAGAGTTTGAGGGTTAAGTATCATTTAAGTATGTATGTGTTTGCATTCACCCCATGATGGTGATTAGTATTCCACAATGCATGTAAAATGAATAAATGTGAGCTTCTTTGATTACAATGACATCAGTCATCCTTATGACCTTTCTCATTCTCCAAAACAAGTGTTGTGAGTATTATGGAAAAAGAGAGAAGTTTCCTTAATTCTTTTTTTCTTTAAGAGACAGTTTCACTCTGTCGCCCAGACTAGAGTGCAGTGGTGCGATCATAGCTCACTGCAACATCAACTCCTGGTCTCAAGCAATCCTCCTGCCTTGGCCTCTCGAGCCGCTAGGACTACAGGCATGCACTATCACACTCAACTAATTTTTATATATTTTTTAAATTTTTTGTAGAGATGTAGTCTCACTATGTTACCCAGACCAGGTCTCAAATTCCTGGCCTCAGACAATCCTCTCACCTTGGCCTCCCAAAGTACTAGGACTGTGTCCATCCAGCCCACCTTAATTCTTTAAAAGGACTTTAGTTGTCCCTATTTCTCAATGAAAGATCATTCTTCTACGAAAATTTTCTTTGCCCACTCTTTTCTTTCTCACTTCCTGTCTTCTTTTTGTCTTTCTCTCAATTAGGAATTTATATCAAGAGTTTACTTCAGCAGTGATTATAGGACTAAATAAAAAAAATTAAAAACTTTGTATATTTAATACCAGTTTTATTAAGGGATCAAATTTTAGAAAAATAATTTGTATCTACCTCCAGACCTTTCATTCCTTGCATGAATCTGTCTCATTTCTAATCAAAATAATTGATAAATGGTGGAGAGCTCTTGAACCATAAGTTATCTAACTCAGTGGACATGTAGAACTGTATTCTGGATGGATTAAAGAGCTATGACGACATTTGTTGACTTCAAAAGATGCTAGCTTTGCTTATCTCTTTGACAAAGAAATTTCCTCAAGCCATAACGAGGTTATACAGTATGAAGACGAAGCCCTACTTGGTGTCTTCCTGAAGAGTATTTCTTAATATCTTAAATTTTATATTGAAAATTAAAACAATAAACCATCCTATGACAGTACACAATATGACATGAGAATTTTCAGATTATGATAATGAATTGATCATTGCTATGCCCCTTAAACAGAGACTTAACAAAATGGCAATACCATTAAGCCATCAAAAAGGCCAAAATCCTGGTTTAAACATCTTAGTTGGTTAAAGGCAATTAATTTGTTACATTTTCTCCAACTTCATGGTTCCAGCCCAGTTATAGTAACAGGTGTGGGATAACTTCAAGTTTGATTTTGTTTATATGGAAAGTAACTTCTACTCTAGAGAGAAACATGCCACAGAACTCATTGGAAATAAATTTTTTTCCAAGGCAATGTTTCAAAGACCCATTCCCACCTTATAACTGCATTGTTACCTGCGTCTTTTTATGTACACAGGCAAAAAAACATTAATATGAACTGCATAGTTTCTTGCAAATCAAATCATATCCCTAATTACTGAACAAGTCCCAAACAGATTCCTCCTCTCATGCCTGCCTCACTGGCTTCTTATTTTCTTTCTCTCTTTCTTCCCTTCTGGTTTCCTCCCTGACTTCTTTTACTCCTTCACCTTTTCTTTCTTCCTTTCCTTAGAAGCAGCATTGATTATTGGATGAAACATAGACTTTTAGAGTCACAGAGTTATTGCTAGGATAAAATTAGGTCATGATTGTGAAGAACCTGGAATATGTCAAAAATTGAATGTGTTTAAGTAGTTATTTCAGACTATCATTTATTTCTTGCTTTGTACATCCTTTCTGGTTTACTCCCCCCTACCTTAAATATTTCACATGTGGTACTACGCTAGGTTCTGTGGCTACAACAGTAAAAAAAGATATTTCTTCATCCAATTAGCTCACAATCAACTAGGGAAGCTATGACAGCAACAAATATGGTTGAACAAAGGAAAGTGAGAGATTCTAGATGTTCTAAAACAGTCATAAATGTGGACCCATTTGAGAGAAAGTTCCACAGGGGCTGATAATGAAATCAAGAAAGACCATCCTCTTACCTTTTCTCTTCCTTCGTAACACTAATAGCTGACAGTTACTGAGTATGTACTAAATAACCTATCTAGGATGAGCAACTCTATGAGCCAGCTGGCTACATTAGTCAAAGCACTTATTTGAAAATTCCTTAGTTTTAAAATATTCTTTTCACAACTGGTCTCCCTCAAAATGAAATACGTTCACTAGTTGGATTTTCTGGATATTTGGATTCTGGGTGAGCTGGATAAACTGTTATTGATTTTATGTGAATCCACTTCAACAAGAATAGACTCTCTCTTTAAATGACTACTTTATATAGCGAGAATACACAGGGTCCTAATCCCTTCTTAATCTCTTCTGTTCATCTTTTTCATTTAAGGTTTTTCTTCCAGTACCATTTGAAACCTAAAATAAGTGAATCTTTGCTTCTAATTTTTGCTTATATAGAAGCTCTTTTCGCATAAAACAGGCTTGCAGAGTGGTGTCTTTAGCCTCTCTTTATATTATTGACAACTGCCACTTAATTTGGTCAAAATAGCCATGAAGAAAATTAAAATTTTATAAAACTCCTAACAATCCAAAATGAACAATTTATGGACCAGTTCATCTGGCTTGGGCCTGGAGATAGTGAATGTATTGAAAAGGACTCATTAGTCAGAGAGACCTGAGTTCAGATGTTGTTTTGTCACTTAATGGATGTTGATCTCAAGCAACTTTATTCATTCTTTCAATCAATACATATTAATTGAGAGCTTATTATGAACCAGGCGTTGTTCTGAGGAATATAGTTACATACCTGATCTCTCTTATCCTCATTTTGCTAATCTGTTATTATCTCTTTGCCAATCCATTAAAATGGGACAATATAGGGTTTAGAATACATTCTCCATCTGAAATGACAATATTTCCTGGAATCACTCTCTGGAAGCTGAAGTTAATGTCAAATTCAACATAAAATTACAATTTATGGATACAATATGGGGATAATAACAAACCCATTTTAAAAACAATTCTTGATTTATTTTTGCTTCCTTTTTAATGCAAAAAATGATTTAAAAAGCAATAATTTGAAGTTTCATAGCAAGATTATCATCAAGGTTGATGTATAGAACTTAACCTTATAGTTAAAAGTGTTTTATAACTGATTTCAAAGCAGCAGAAGTTCTCCCAATGGGAAACATCACTATCAAACCACTCTGACAAACACTGTGATAAGGTAATAGTAATGATCGGTGGAGCTGTAAAAAAAAAAAAAAAAAAAATTAAGGAAAGTATAAGGAGAAAGGGAGGGCATGTATTTTATGTCAGCTCATGCATATGAGAGCAGGTACAACAAAGGAATGCAATTGTCATAGAACTCTTCTTGGTAACTCACTTCAGGCAGTCCTTGCCTTCAGAAGCTAATTTATGAAATTCCCAATTGATTATTCAAACCATAAAAGCATTAACCTAGGGTCTCTTTACATAGCCAGCTTCCCTAGTGCATTTCAAATAAAGTTTGACTTACACCTGACTTTTCAGAGTAAGGGCATAAAATGAAATAAACCTATAGTTACTTAGTCTCTATAATTCAATTTGGAAAAAAATATTCATGTTTTCAGATATACGCTGGAAGAAGCTTATTATTGGCCAGCTACAGACACACTGACCTTGCAAGGGCTATCACAAAACTTCACTGGTGCTCTGTCTGCTTATTTAAGGAGAATTAAAAAGAGATAATGGGTGTAATGGAGTAATACATGGCCTCATCTTTAGTGCTTTATACACAAGGGGCAGGCCAAAGTTCTGAAGAGAGCACCCCTCTTCCCTTTCAACTTGTTTCTGTGCAAGACTAGATAGGAGGCTTCCTGGTGGGTCAGTTATGAAGCTTCTGATCTATTCAGAAGAGAAAATTTTAACAAACAGCCGTATCAGCTCAATTAGCATAAAAGAGCCAGATGAGACTGACAGCAAACCAGCCTGATATCATAAACAGAAATATGCCCAAAAGGGCTTAGTATCTCAAAATTGAATCTAGGCGAAGAGCTCATTTAATGTTGGTAATTTTCAAACAATTTATCTGTTATTATAATACCCCTAGTAGTTAAAGAGACAAGATTGTCCTAAGACTGGATAATCTTGTCCTCTGCAATGCCTTTGGTAGTGCAGATAGAATAATTATAGAAGAGCATATGAGACAAAAATTGTGGGAGACACACCTGGATACACTGATTGCCAGGTAGAGGTGTGTGTACCCACAATGTGAAGCCTGGGATGTTCACATGACATTCTCAAATATTCATGGTCAAGCAGAGGTATTTTGGGTTCCACAGAAGATGCAGTTTTCCCTGGTGACTACCACTAGATTATCATTTAAATTACCCCTTCAGAGAAGAAATGATTCAAGTTATTGATAACAATTTAGTATAATTCTTTACATCAAATTCAATTATTTGAATCAATTGTAAGTTTTATTCAAAAATTCTCTGAGAAAAGTATCTACATGCCTCGATTTAATAGATGCGATTGGACATTTCCAATGAAAAATCATTTGTTCAAATGTTCAGAAGATAAAATTCTATCCCAGAATTAATCACTAAGTGACTTGCAAGCATTTTGTCCTGGGTCTTGTGGGGATCTTAATGTTGCAAACGATGCAGGAACTCATAATGAAACTAGGGGACAAATTATACTGAAAGATGTCACTAAACCATTAGCAGTCAATTCTAAGTAAATGTACCAAACTAGATATGCAATGGATCATCAGAGGTAAAACAGATTAGTCTTTCCCTTTGATTGGGGGACATTAGGAAAGCTACTCAATATTGGTAAAGCTATTTGGGGGCCTTGAGAAACAGGGTAGAAAAGTGTAGGCTAGATTGGAGAAACTGATTGAATATAAATGTTGCATCATACAGAGTAAATAATGCTAATTGTTGTAACATATACACACAAAAATCCAATTCCAATGAGTTAACAAAATAAAGCTTTGTCACTCATGTCCCTTATGTAAATTCTGATACAGGCAAGCTTTCCTTTTCTGTCTTGTAGTTATGCAATTTACATGTAGCATCATTTAGGGAAGGAGAGGGGAGGAGGAGGTGCAACAGCTTCTAACTTCCTTAACCTGAAAGTGACACTGTCACTTAGTTCATAGTCCATTGGGCCAAAACTAGTCATTCTGTCCCATAAAGAGGGATAGAGGTCAAGGAAGTACATGAGTACCCAGGGAGCAAATGTTCCCACAGGGAGCAAATGTTCCCACCACAAGTTGGGATTAAGAAGTCTTTTGTTCTAATGAAGGAGCAACAGGATATGAACAGTGAAAGGTAATTTGAGTCAAATTGTGTAGATCTTTAATGGCTAGCCAAGGATTTGATTTTATCTTCTAAGTAATTAAAGATTATGATAATCCAGAAGGCATAATAAATGAAGAGAGTGTAAATGGAGTAGTCTTATACACCAGCTCACGAAAGATAGGGAAAATTTCAGGGATACAATTTCCTGTATTTTATTTCTTCAAGACTAAAATTATATGTTTATTTAATGCCCTCTAGCCCTTCACAGCAAACCTGTGTGTGTGTGTGTGTGTGTGTGTGTGTGTGTGTGTGTGTGTGTGTGTGTGTGTGTGTATGTAGCATTCGATAAATACATATTGAGAACAAAATACATGCCAGACATTGTCAGGTACTTGGGATACATCAGTGAACAAAAGAGACAAAAAAAATCCTCTGTGGCAGTGGGAAATTATCTAATCTTTATATACTTAGTCATTGGAATAACCAAGATATTATATTCCAATATGAATGCTTCCATAATGAGCAATTTACCTAAAGTTTCTCTAGTTTAGATCAAATAACCATCTCCATCGAGGCAGTGCATGTATTTTTTTCTTTTTTCTTTTAAGATGCTTCACAGAAAAGTAAGCAGTGTACGTATTTTTGAAGGAAATATTATTTGAAACAGATTCTTGAATAAAAACTAATAATCAGTTGAAACAATGACTATCAAGCAAAGATCAATAATCTTTAAAACAAATGCTGTTGAGCTATTAGAGAAAAATAGTCTTCTTTTTCCCTAAAATCTTAATTCAAAGTATTAAGTCTCAATAAAGTCCATCTGATAAAGACCATATGAACAAACTTATAGTTTACCAAAGTTAGGTGTATTTTTTTGCTGCAACAGGGAGGTCACTTCAAAGAAATGATGTATTGCCTCTCATCAAACAAACAAAGAGGCAGGGTTAAGATTTGGGGTATGGGGGAGGTTTAGGTAAATTTTAAATGAAACAGAGTTTTTATTGGCTCAAAGCAAGGACTTGATACAAAGAGGCTTATATCATGTCTGGACTGCCAAGTGGACTGATGGTTCTGTTTCCTTGGAAACTACACAGGCAAAATAAATTTGGAATGTTTTATTTAGAACGCCTCATCTAAAGCTCTGAACATGGGTTCACAATTCAGGTTGTCTCAAAGTGACTTAGATCCCAGGTGTCAAATAGGCTATTTAATTCTTACTGATATGGTTTAAAACAGCAAAGTTTCTGACAGTCTATAATTTTATAAAATAAAATAATTTCTCAGCACCACATTCTTTTGTTAATTAACAAAATTAGTTTTCACAGGTTCATAGTTTTCCTATCCCTACTCCCCTTAGGCCAACATAGAATTGCCTTCTAAGAGACAATGGGTAATTATTATCTCTACTCCCTTCCTCTGCTCAATATTTTAAATATTTATTGAACATTTATTATAAATTTATTGTATACTATAAATAAGGAAAAATGCAAAAAAAACATAAAAACCCAAAATGAATAAAAATGGCCCCTGCCTTCAGGGAGCACCCCCTCTATTCACATAAAAATGATAAATGGATCACATTGCAGAATACCCTTTAGATGAGATGATTTCTCTAAGTTTCTGTATCTTTTGTCCAACTGACAGATACTAAATGAATAATTTTCCAGTGTTGCCACAAGCAAGGATCCAATCAGAAGAACTGGCTTCAAGCTGCTTCTGTTCTGAGTGACCAGGCATAATGATATTATAGATACAAAGAGGTAAAAGATAGCCTTGGCATTGAGGGAAGGGGAGCTCTTTGTCATCCTTCCCCCACTTAGAAGGACATCTCTCTTTGCCTTCATTTATCTATTAATAGTTACCAATCATCCTTCAAGGCTCCTATGTGGTCCCAGCATCTCTGCTAATCCTTCCTTAATTACCTCTGATTTCTCGTGTCTATGAGTTGCTTTTGTAGTTAGAATCAATACTAACCGGGTTAATCTCATTGTCCTCTAACTGGCTCATTACAAACGTTCTAAAGAAAGCAGGTATACTGATGCATTTGCTATAGTTTAATTATTTTCTTGTGAATATGATATTGTATAAGTCATGGGCAACACATAACATAGATAAGCTATAATTGGTGTTCACTTTTATATTCCAACAACCTAGCTAAGGGAATTTCACTAAAAGTCTGTTGAATAAATTGATATGTAGATAGATGTAATTCATTACATAGTTTGTGACAAGTGACTTTGTGCCCCTTTTATCAGATCATAGTTCTTAAAGGGGTAGTATATTGCAGTTTACATACTTGCAATCATTTCAAAGTCACTGATCCAAAAGGAATCCTGGATTTCTAACACTTGAAGGGAAACCCAAATTTCATTCTTTATTCAAAAAGGGTAATGAATGGTCTCCTTGGGGAAAAAAATGTAGGTAATGGGCATATTTGAGAAGGAGAAATATATATATATATATATAACAAAACCGGGATAACTCAAACCTTCAGAAGAGGATTAGAAAGGAGATTTTAGGAAGAAGACTCTTACTTCATACAAAAGATTAACCAATTCAGCCTATTTTTTTTAGGTTGAGGTAGTGAAATATTTTAGAAGATCAACTGAAGAGGAGAGGACAGGATGGAGGGTAAGGATAATAATGATGTGATAGTGTTTTTAGTGGGGAGAGTATATTTGAAAGAAAAGTAACAGGCATAATAACTAGCTTTCTGATGTTGAACCTTGGATTTGGTCATTAGAAATTAGCTTTCAGATGTAACAAGTCAATCATGCTAATCAGTATTAAGGGCAATCATTTTAAACAGCAGCCTTTCTCTTTTTGTTTTTTTGGTGCCATGAACACATAATAGGTAAGTGCTGACTGATAGAAATGATAGTTCTACCTGATTCTCTTGATTGCTGTTTTACCTTGAGATTGGCTTGAGCTAAGCAGACTTGCTGAACAATACATCAAAAGAAGTTGTGTGTTTCTGTCACCCTTGGGGAAACACATGCAGAGTTAATCTCCTGAATGACCAGGAGAAAAGAGAACCTGCCATAGCCCTTAAGTCTAGGTCAATAGATCAAAAAGAGGTAGTTCCTATCAGAGCTACCAACTCCACAAATGAAACATACTATGGGACTTGAGCCCACACAGAAATGATAACACTCAACACTCTGCATGACCTGGTCCCTTGCTTCCTCTCCAGCCTGGCCTCCTGCTGCTCTCCCTTCCTTCTTTACTTTTAATATCTAGTAGTTTAATGGTTACTTTATCCTTGAGGCTTAGCTGTAATGTGGCTCTTGTCCTTTGAATCCAAAGGCACCTACAACTAAATAAATTAACAGCTTCCAAGGATTCCACAGGCATTGCTTCAAACCTCTGATCTAGTTCCCGACTCATGCTTTTCATTGTTGTTAGTTGCATGTGTTCTCCCTTCTAGCCTTCTTAAGAGCAGTGTTTGCATGTCTTACTCACTTCTACATCATCTGTGATACCTATCAAAGTGCCCCACGGAGTAAAAGCTGAATAGACGCTTAGTGGGTTTAATTAAATAATGCCAGGAAATTATACAATTTTCAAAGTTAGCAGATAACTCTTTTTGCTGCTTCCCCATCAAATGTTCACCTGGCTCGGAAGTCACCTGAAAACACCAAATTGTCCCCAGAAAATGTCTCATCCAAGGGATTGACTTATAGTCATACATCTTCTAGAATCTCTTTGCTGCAAAAAGTTTGCCCTAAATCTATCATGCTGCAGTATCGACCCCCTATTAAAGTTTATGTAAAGCCTCAAAGGGAAAAAATATTGAAATTGAAACTGAAGACAGAAACCCTTTTTATAATGTGGACAGAAGAAGACCATAAGGGAGCCAGACCCAAGTCCTAAAGTCCTTTGGGGAGCAGGTGAAAAGAGACAGAGGTCACACCAGGAGCCACATCTATCTAACATGGGGTTCAGAACAGAGCCAGATGCCCAGAACAAAGAAGAAAGATGAATGTCAGAAACCAACAAGGAGGCCCAACTGGAAACCTGCAGCAAATGTAGCTGTTCCCTGATGGGTTCTCAACCAGAGAGGATAAAGCAAAATTTCCTGGGGAGGTTTTTCAAGTCAAATTGTACGTCCCTCCTTGCAAGTACCCCAAATTGCAAGTACCACCAAAGAACAGGACAGACTCTCTGGGGAGGAAGATCTGAGAAGGGTATTTTGAAAAATTTTCTTATAACTTAAAAACACTAATGACCACATTTCCCCTACCTCATCCCTCATCTGCACAATACTTCTAGGGCAGAATTACTACAGTAAACAAAAACAATAACATGAGTATGAGGCAGATTATCATAGTGATTAAGTTTTAAGTCCTAAAGTAAGACGATAGTAGGCTTGAATTCCAGCTCCACCAAGTGGGACCTCTGTAACCTGGAGCAATGTGCTTAGTCTCTTTGAATCTCAGTTTCATCACCTATTGAATGGAGTCATGACAGTACATGTTGTATGAGTACTAAATGAGATAATCCCTCCAAAGCACTGAACACAGGGCTGTGCATATAGTGGAGCCCAGTAAACATTGGTTGTAAATAGAAGAGTAATATAAATTATAATCAACAGGAAAATGCTATGGTAGTGCAGGGATTTGTTTAGAGACATCAGTGGTATACGTAAGGAAGTGGAAATGGAGGCAACATAGGCATGTCAAGATGCAGCCTTCTTCAAAGCAAGTAAACCAGAGCCACCAGGAAGCTCTTTGAGGTCAGGGACAGTCCCTTGTTCACTACTTCACTACTTTATCCCCTGTACTTATCATTACACTCAATAAATACTTTTTTAATGAAGAGCAAAATTAGTCTTTAGCAGGCTGTATGTGATATCAGCACAACATCCTCATTTGAGCAATGCTAATAATGAGAACAAAAATAGGTAGCAACTTGTAAACCCAGTTAAAAGCCCCCCTCACAGGTAATGAACATTCACAGTCATATTTTGGGTCACTTGAAATTGTAGGAAATAGCACTTCTAGGATCTTTCTTGGTCATTTCTGGATAGAAAAGAGAAAATCAGGTAACAGTCACAGAATTACTAATAATGACTGCTCAAATAATCAGGGTGAGTCTTCTCCCTCTCAGCTGTGGGCTTCATTTATAAGAACATCTCCAAAAATATAAATGTCCACTTGTATCTGATATTCAGCACCTTGGTTCCCCTCATTTCTTTCTGAACAAGATTTAACATTAAGATAAAGATATTTTTAAGTTACCTAGGATTTTGTGAAACAATGATCAGTCCATGGTATTAAACACATATTCCAAACAATAAACTGCAAATAACCAGTCAATCAACAAAGGTTTGCTGATGTGCTTCCTGTACCTACATATGCCTTGCTGTAGGAAACCACTTAACGTTGAGAGGATTACTAGAATGATCATGAAAGATGTTGGTATATGTAGACAATAACAAGAATAAGGTTATTTATGATAATATTCAAATATTATTGAATGTTTAAAGTTTCGTAACATGAGCTGGTAATGTATAACATCTCCGATTTAATAGAGACTTAAGAAGACAGCTCTGAAAAAATATCTGACTGCCATATATTAACAACATTTTTGAAGTATTGCAAATGCTACATGAAAATTGTCATGATGTAAGGCTTGAATGTACTGAAATAATGTCAGAATTTACATTAGGTATAACGGAAGTATTTAAAATACTTAAATTGCTAGTGCTAAGACTGACAGCAGCTTTCTTTAGACCTTTTTTAGTTCTGAAATATTCTGTGAAGAGCGAGTCTCTCTGGGGAGAGTGTCTTTCCCATGCCCTTTGCATACACAGGTTACACTTTAACTTTACTGAGTGTTTATTATGCATAAAGGTTGATTAAACCCTCTGTGGGAACCGGAATGGTAGTAAAACCCACTTCAACTGCTCTAATTAGAGTTATTTAGGGCTTCCTAGGTAAAGGAATTCATACTGATTTTTTTTCTAGATCCAACTTTCTCAGAAGTTTCATAAATTCAGTGCTTTTAAAGGAGATATAGTTAGCAACAAGGTGATTTATATTTTCTAGTGGTAGTAAAAAAAATATGGCATAATGGTTCTAGTCATTTTGACAAACATTTTTGTCAGTTAGTTAATTTGTTCTAATGGTAGCTGTAAGGTTGATCCAGGACACTGGAGATGGCTAAACTTAATCCATTCCTGCTTAAACTTAACTGTTGGAAGGGAGGGAAGAGGCTGCTGGAGTATAAATAGCTGATAAGAATTCCAATCTGTTAGTATTGGCATCGCATCACACAGGTGCACTTAGAAATCAGGATCTGACAGGTGATGGCATCACATTGGCAATGTTTACAACAACAAAATGAATTTTTATATGATTGAGTTGACTATTCTCTTTTAAAAATAACCAAAATGAAATGTCATCCTAATCACTGACTGATTCTATCACTATGTATAAACACCATTTAAGAGCAACTGTGAATTTCATATGTCATAAATATTGTCATGTTGATTCTTTAAAGGACTTGTCATTGGAACCCTCCTCCTACCACGGGCAATACAAGTCCTGAAGAAATGAAGTTGGCCCATGGCTACACTGAAAAACAAGCTGGGATGCCATTTTGCTTGGTATATTTATACATCTCTGGAATTCTGAAACACTATAGAAATTATAAAAATGATCATCATAATAAAGACTAATACATAGAGAGTGCTTGCTATATGTCAGACACTTTTCTAATATATTTACATATATTAACTTATTTAGTCCTTACAACAATTCCACAAGATATCTACTATTATCCCCTCTTTCAGATCACAGGAAAGTAAGGCACAAGAGAGGATGAGTAACTTCTCCAAGAAAAATGTTGCATTTACCAGAATTCCTCCCAGAGCAAGTATTCTCTGCTTTTGGATGAAATACTTTGATCAGTTACTTAGTGTAGAAAGTGAGATTGCCCTTGCTTATTCAGAACCCAATAAATATACACAAAGGACTTACTTGAAAAAGAATGAATGGTCACTAATTATCATCTCAAGAGGATGGGTCAGCTGGACACAATGGCTCACATTTGTAATCCCAGCACTTTGGGAGGCTAAGGCAGGAGGATCACTTGAGGTCAGGAGTTCAAAACCAGCCTGAGCAACATAGTGAGATCCTGTCTCTACAAAAACAATTTAAAAATTAGCTGGGTATGCTGGTACACACTTGTAGGCCCAGGCACTCAGAAGGCTGAAGTGGGAGGATCGCCCAAATCCAGGAATTCAGTGAGCTATGATTATGACACTGCACTCCAGCCCTCCAGCCTGGGTGATGGAGCAAGACTCTATCTCAAAAAAAAAAAAAGAAGATGGGTCATGTGGGGTCATGTTAAGTGCTGGGCTTTGGTTTTCCTGAGTAGAGAAGGCAAATCTTATATCAAAGATAAACTTCTTAGAGCCATACTACTCCTTTCATTCCAAAGCCTTAGGTTTTGAGGGTGTAGGTGTTTCTGCTTCCTGTATTTATCTCCTGTTCAAAGATTCACTGGGCTTCTTCAGTTCTCTCTATTAATAGATTAAGAAGTTTAGAACAGATGAGAAGAAATGAAAAAAGGAGAAAAATATATATTCTTGATTGTCAAATTTGCTTTGTAAGCTCCCCACTGATGCAGATACATCAGAGGTCAGTCAGAAGAACAGAAAACAAAACATTTTAAAGAAAATTGAATAGAGATTCAGAGAACTGTAGGATAAATTCAAACATACCAATATATGTATAATAGAAATCATAGAATGAAGAGAGGAAAATAAATTTAAAAAAAATAAGAGCAATTGTTTAAAGAAACAATGGCTAGAAAATTTTCAGATTTGATTTAAAAAATTATTCTCTACATGCAAGAATTCAAGGAACCCAAACAGGAGAAACACAAAAAGATGCATACCTAGACATATCACAGTGAAGCTTCTGAAAGTGAAAGACAAAGAAAATCTTGAAAACAGCAAGAGAGAAATGACTCATGACATACCAAGGAACAACAATATGATTAATGGCTGACTTCTTGTCAGAAACAATGGAGGTTAAAAGGCAGAGGAATGACATATTCAAAATGCTAGAGGAAAAAAATATCTGTCAACAAAGTAAAACTATCCTTCAAAAATGAAGGTGAAACAAAGACAGTTATACATAAATAAAAACTGAGATGATTCATTTCTAGCAGACCTGCCTTACAATAAATACTAAAGAAAGTCTTTCAGGCTGAAAGAAAATGACACCAAGACAGTAAGTTGAATCTACAGGAAAAAATGAGAACATTAAAAATGGAAAATATGTGAATAAATATTTAAAAACTATATAAATATACAGTTTCTGTCCTTCTTTTAGTTTCTCTGAAAAACATAAGTTTGTATAAAGCAGTGATTATAGCACTACTAGATTAGGTTTATAACATATATAATTGTAATATACATTAGAAAAAAAGACAAAGAAGCAAATGAAGCTATATTGAAGCAAAGTTGCTATATTTTACCAGAATTACATCAGTATTAACCTGAAGAAATTCTAATAAAATAAAATAAAATATATATTATAATCTCTGGAGCAACCACTAAATAAGCAACTCAAAAATATAGTTTAAAATGAACAAAGGAATAAAAACGGTACCCAGAAAAATATTTTTTAAACAAATGAACAAGTAAGACATTAAAGGAAGGGGAAAAATGACTATTGAGATATTCAGAAAAAAAAATAAAATTGAAGATATAACTCTAAACATGGCAACAATTATATTAAATATGAATGGATAAATACTCTAATTAAGAGACAGAGATTATCAAACCAGATATAAAAGGAAGAGTCAACTATTAATATATGCTGTCTTTAAGAGTATATGAAAAAGTAGCAAGTAAATTAATGGAAAAGACAAATCATGCAAACTGTAACCATGAAAGAGTGGGAGATATCACATGAAAACTATGTTAGACTTTAAGCAACATTACTAGCAACAAAAAAAGTTACTTCATAATGATAAAATAATCAATGAATCAGGAAGATATAAAAATTATAAAGGCATATGCACTCCACCACTGAGTTCCAAAATATACAAAGCAAAAGCTTACAGAATTCTATGCTTTATATGGGACTAGAAAAGACCCCAAAGAGCCAAAGCAACCTTAAGCAAAAAGAACAAATCAAGAAGTAACACTTTACCAGGCTTCAAGCTATACTACAATGCTATAGTAACCAAAACAGCATGGTATTAGCACAAGAACAGAGACCTAGACCAATAGATAAGAACAGAGAACCCAGATATAAAACAATCACCATATTAATATCTGATCTTCGATAAAGCAGACAAAAACACACACTGGGTAAAAGAATACCTATTCAATAATTGGGAATTACATAGCCACATGTAGAAGACTGAAACAGGATACATACCTCTCCCCACTCACAAAAATTAATTCACAATGGATAACAGACTTAAACCTAAGGCATTAAACTATAAGACTTCTAGAAAAAGAAGCTGGAAAAGCTCTTATAGATACCTGGCTAGGCAAAGAATTTATGAAGAAGACTCCAAAAGGAATCACAGCAACAGCAAAAATAAATAAATGGGTCCTGATTAAATTAAAATGCTTCTGCACAGTCAAGGAAAGAATCAATAGAGCTAATAGACAACCTACAGAATGGGAAAAAATATTTCCATGCTATATATCTGATAAAGGGCTAACTAATAGTATCTATGAAGAACTCAAATTAATCAGCAAGAAAACCTCAGACAACACCATTAAAATGTGGGCAAAAGATATGAACAGAAGAAGCTTTTCAAAAGAAGATAGACTAATGGTCAAAAGCACATGCAAAAATCATCAGGGAAATGCAAATCAAAACCACAATGAGATACCACCTAACTTCAGTGAGAATGGCTCTTATCAAAAAGTCCCAAAACAACAGATGCTGGTATGAATGTGAAGAAAATGGAACATTTACACACTGTTGGTGAGACTGCAAACTAGCACAACATCTATGGAAAGTACTTAAAGTAGACCTATTATCTGATCTAGTAATCCCACTACTGGGTATTCGACCAAAGGAAAAAAAGACATTTTATAAAAAAGACACTTGCACTCGAATGTTTACAGTAGCACAATTCACAATTGCAAAGATGTGGAAACAACCCAAGTGCCCATCAATATATGAGTGAATTGATAAAATGTTGTATATGTATACCACAGAGTATTACTTAGCCATTTAAAAAAAGTGAACTAATACCTTTTGTAACAATCTGAATGGAACTGAAGACCATCCTTTTAAGTGAAATATCACAAGAATGGAAGAATGAAAACCATATGTACTTAGTACTAAATTGAACCTTATAGTTCAACACTCATGTGCACATATGGTAGTAAAATTAAACAGAAATCAAGCAGGTAGGAAGGGGGAAGAGGGGATGGGTAAATTCACACCTTCTGGTACAATGCACACTATATGGGTGATGGACACACTTATATTATAACTTTGACTCAAACAGTACAATTCGTGTACCCCCACAATATTCTGGGGAAAAAAAGTAAAAAACTTCATTATCTAAAAAAAATGAATCAATAAAAATAAAATAAAATAGAAAAAATACTTATTTTGAATATTTCAATACCTCCTCTTAGTAACTGAAAGAAAAAATAGACATAAGATCAGTAAAAATACAAAAGACCTGAACAACACTATCAACCAAATTGGTGTAACTGATATTTATAGAACACTCTACCAAAATATATCAGAATATGTATTCTTTGCCAATGTACATGGAACATTCTCTAGAATATACCATATGCTAAACAATGTGCTACATCATCTGTGGTAGCAGGTTGACCTAGTTCATAGTCATTGTGGTGTAAGTTGGTTTTTTGTGGTAGAATGAGAACATTAAAGTAGCCCTGGATTTAAATCATGGCTTACTAATTTACTAGCTGTTAAATTTTGGACAAGTTTTTCAATGTCTCTGAGGTTGCAGATGATATTAATAATAATTGCCTACTTCACAAACTGTTGGAAGAATTAAAGATAATATTTGCATAAGTATAGTTTTTGTAAAACAGAAAGTGCTCAAGAAATTGTAACTATTGGCTGGTTGCGGTGGTTCATGCCTATAATCTTAGCACTTTGAGAGGCTGAGGCAAGAGGATTGCTTGAGGCCAGGAGTTTGCGATCAGCCTGAGCAAGAGCAAAACTTTATCTCTACAAAAAATAGAAAACAATTAGCCAGGCATGGTGGTGCACACCTGTAGTCCCAGCTACTTGTATAGCTGAATTATTTCAAACAGACACTATTGTATTATTTATTAGCAGAAGGAATCTGAATAGTAGAAAAGAGCCTGGTAGTGAAGAATCCAATATTCCAAACATACATCTATATATCATGAGTCTTTAGGCCCAATCACAGGACTAATTACTAGCCAAAATAATTTATAATATGGTTTCTGAAAACAAGTGTCATTCTGGAATGACAAGTTTGTTTCCACCTTCATAGTAAGTGGCAAAAAATTCTCTTATGCCTTATGTTCTTATACTTTTAGTTATGCATGTACCAGGAAAATAATAGCTATATTTTACTGGGGTTTAATGATTAGATTTTTTTAAAACACTATTGCAAATAAGAATAGATTTAGATACTTGGTGAGCTCAATGTTCATTGTATGTAATATATTAAAATGCGTATATATTCAATCATCTCTAGTCTTCTAAGAATTTTACATAGTATAGTACAGAACAACAAAAAAGCTAATTTTACTTCTATTGCAAGAAATCTGATTTAATCATCTTCTCTCTTTTGGGTCTTAGGCAGGAGAAAAATGAATTGCCCACAGTTCTCCTGACCTTTAATATTCACAGAAATGAGGCAAAAATATTTAATCAAACAGGTTTTCTAACAGAGTTAATATGTAGTTAATACATAGTTACTACATCATAAAAACAGACTTCAAGAATTAGATTCTAAAACATGAAAGAATATGAAAATCCTCTAATAAAGTATTATTTCATTGAGGACTATAGTAGTTTTACACAATATTAATGTTATGTTTAAAAAGGCCTTATTTTAAAATAATGAAGTTAAATAAAATTGAACTATATTTTATTTCTTATTTTCCCTTTTTTCCCTGCAAAACATATCAGAAGTTTTAATGAATGCATGTAGTGGGAATTTATGAGAGGGAAATGTATCTATCTCCCAAACTTGTTTGACTAATGAATGTAATTTTCTGAAAGGTATTTTGAAAATTGTTACTTCTGTGCAGCTTGCCCTTTCTACAAGAAACTGAATTTCAGAGAAGTGGTTCAAAGTCACAGGTAATCAAAAACTGGTACTAGGACCCAAGTTTTCTGTGTCTATAGGCAGAAATATTATCATGTCCCTTATTCTCAAGCTCAACTCTTGGTATGTTTTAAGAAGAGTTCTGACTTTCTCATCATAAATCTTAAATTTTATATAATACTATAACAAAAAATACCACTTCTGTACTTTCAGTGAATGGCCAATTGAATCAACTTCTGAAGAATAAGAAAGTAGCTACAATTCTTTGCTTTTGGGAGATTATCTTTTCTCTTTGATTCCTTTCTTTTTTTCTGTGATTATTCTCTCATTTTCCTCCTACCATACACCTTGCTGCCTCAAGAATAGAGAATGTTTTCTACTGTGTATATATTAATAATTTAGAAGAGAGTGAGGGCACTCTTCTAAATAGTGCACACAGTATATTAACCCTGATGAATTACATCAGTCACAGGTTCTGTCTAAATAATAATCAAGTTCATTCTCAAGATTATAATTTGCAGTGGACTGAATATTTGTGTCTCTCCCAAATTCATATGTTGAAACCCTACTCCCAATGTGATGATATGTGGAAGTGGGGACTTTGAGAAGTAAATTAGGTCATGAGGATGGAACCATCAAGAATGGGATAAGTACACTTTTAAGAAGAGGTCAAACCGCTAGGTAGCTCTCTCTCTTTCTGCCACATGAGTACACAAGGAGAAGTTGGCGGTCTACAACCTGGAAGTGCACCCTTACCAGAACCCAACTGGGCTGGTACCCTGATCTCACACTACCAGCCTCCAGAACTGTGAGAAATAAATTTCTATTATCTACAAGCTACTCACTCTATGGTATTATACTTTGTTATAGTAAACCAGACTAAGATGTAATTATTTCATGTATCAAATTTTATGCTATTTTTATTTACTTTTTGGGGTAATCCTTTCAATTATCTTATAGTGGGGGTAATATTATCAAATCTATTTTATAAATAACAAAATGGAACTTTAAAATGTCAAGGTATTTCCCCAAGCCTGCACCACTAGCTAGTTGTTGAGCTGCAATCTAAACACTGGCAATTGGACTCCAGAGTCATATTCGTACCACTTACCATATGGTTGGTTTAGCTTTTAAGTGCTCCCAGCAGCTCAATACCAAGTCACCAAGACTAATGTGATTAATTTGATGTGGTGAATAAGAAAACAGAAATAATTAATGCAATATTGATGCTCAATCTGTCACTCAACTGCACATCAGTCTCATCCTCCAAAGAATCTCACTTTTATGTTCTTTTTCTCCCAACTTCCATACAAGGGTGATTGTTTCTGATATCAATAACTTCCTACATGCATCCAATGAACCAGAATATTCAACTGCATAAACAGTAAAGCACTGAGTTATGACCAATATTTCATTTTTATGTAATAGCCAAAGAAGAAAACAACATTTTGACAGAAAATACCAAAGATTATTTTGGGAATCAAGATTATCATTGAGTATAAAGAATTAATTCAATGCCACATTTGGGCATTTGAGAAATGATAACTGCTATTCTAATCAACCTGTTACCAGGTCACATATTTAGAATACAGTTTTGATTTAGAATAACAAAAGCTTTGCATACAGCTTGTACTTAATTTGCTCTTCCAGATCCATTTTTAGCCTTTCTCTGCCCTGTTTTGTGCCTCAGCAGCCTGGTCTGCAAGGACTGTGTCACTAGGCTCCCTTGCTTTCTGCCCTCCAGTGTCCAACCACTGGGAGGCTCCAGCAGGAGATTAGAAGGTAGGAACACAGATATGTCAAGGAATTTATTCCCCCTACTCCCTCTCTGCTAGGATGCTGTTTGGAAGCGGCTCATTGCTCTTACAAATAGCCACAATTCCTTTTGGAGCTGTATTTCCTGCCCGTTCAGATAACTGCTCCCCTGACTTGCCATTTTATGTCTGGAAGTAGCAACAGCTTTGCACTTTTCCTCAGCCTGGGTGCTTCACTCTTTCTTGTTGGTTCCCTTCTTCCTGTTCACGTCTCTACCCACCAGTTAAACTCTTCAGATATCCCTTTGAGTAAGTCATCTGTGTTCTAGCTCAGACCCTGACTAATACACCTTGTTTAGAAAACAAAAGCAGTAAACAGTCAAACAAACCGCACTCTCCTCTCCACTGTGGAAATGGCTTCTCACCAGAGCACAAGGGTAACATATTCACTACGGAATCTAGGAGTGTTTGCTACTCTTCCTCGTGTTCAACAACTGTACCCATGACCCACTTGAGAGCCAGTAGACTATTTCACAATCTACTTCATGTAACTTTGACTTATATAGGGCTGAATTATAAGAAGTTTCTTCCCAAAGAAAAATTTTTGATTCATTAACTGAAATATGAATTGAGAATTAAAAAGTAAAATGCTTTCAGTCACCAAGAACTATCTTCTTTTGTTCTCTTTTGAATCAGTTCAAAAGTCACTTCTTTTTGATAGTTGAAGTCATTTACTAAAAAATTATTTTGTCTTAATTACAGAGACTATCGTTTCAATGACTTATGAAAGTCCTTATACCTTAATTTCATCAAGTATACCTGTAAAAAAAACAGTGAGAATATTTCTAATTTTAATACTATTTTAGGGAAAGGTGAAAAAGAAAAATGGAAAACAATGTGAAAATAGTAAAGACAAAGGAAATCAGAATCCTCCTTTAGCACAATCTTGAAGATTTTCTTGTAAAGTAAGATATTAGTTCTAGAATACTCTCCTTAAATTCGACTGAAGGAAAATGTAAAAATCATGGTGCATTCATTTAAAGAATCGCATAAAAACAAAATTGACATGAATAAGATTTTCAAAAGTGAGTATAGATTTTGATTGCTGAATATGAGGAAGCAATGGCAGCTTTTAAAGATTCTATAGGCAATATGACAAATATTTATATATTGATAAAAATTTTAATGTGGAATTTTATTTTAATCACTGTCTTTTACAATTTTAGTTGTTCAAAAATTTATTCTTTAAATGAGGCTTTTGAATCCTTTTTAATGTTATTAGAACAACTAAAGATGACTAGTAGGAAGAAATTAATAGAATAATAAACTTTTATTGGGCATTTATTAGTTACCAGGCACTGTGCTGTATTTTTATATGTACTATCTTATCCTCCAAATGGCTAATAATAGCTAACATTTAATGAATACTTACCAACATCAGATAATACTTTATACACATTAACTCATCCAATCCTCACATCAAACCTATGAGGCAAGTACTATTATTGTCTTTATTTTGTAGATGAAAATACTGAGGCAGAGAGAAGTTAAGCAACTTGCTCAAGGTTATACATCTATTAAATGGTAGAGCTGGAATATGAACCCAAGGACTCACTTCAGATCTTTTAAACTCTCTGTTTTTATCAATCCCATTTTACAGTGGAGGAAACTAATGTTTAAAAGAATTTAAGTATAGTAGGCTCTCTGTATCCATAGGTTCCACATCTATGGATTCCACCAACCACAGATCAAAAAATTCGGGGGAAAAAATTCCACAAAGTTTCAAAAGGCAAAACTGAATTTGCCATTCCCCAAGTACTATGTTAAAATCTATATGAATGAAGTGATATGTAGGCCTTATGTTAGGTATTATAAGTAATCCAGAGATGATTAAAAGTATACAGGAAGATGTACATTGATTATATCCAAATACTATGCCATTTTATTTCTTTTTATCCAAATAAAATGAAAATTTATTTCCTGAGCAACCAGAGAACTTTAAGCACCCTAGTTAATGCCACTATGTGTAAATCCTTAATAGAAGCCATATGGCTTATTGTGTTGCCACTACTATTTTATTCTGCCATGACAATAACTTTATAGAAATATATGAAAATAAGTCCAAATATGCCTTTAGACAGGGCTCAACGCAATAATTTAAGTAGGTCGAATATGTTTTCTGCTTTCTTTTTTTTTTTAATTTTTTTTATTACTTCAGATTATGGGAGTACAAATATTGTTAGGGTTACATATCTTGCCCCTGCCTCCCTTACCCACCCCACTATGCCAGAGCTTCTAGCGTGTCCAGCCTCCAGGTGGTGCACACCGCACCCACCGTGTAAGTACATACCCTTCCCCTCCTCCCCCCTTCCACCTACCCACTTCCTGATTACAGAATTTTTTTTCAGACATTTTGGTTACAATGTATATCTTTATCTCTCCCTAAAAAGGGATAGAAGTAATCCCTTTCCTCCCCCCCAACAATGCTCGTCACTTCCTTAAGATGTGGGTCTCCACCCCCGCAAATCCCTGTTGAACACTACCATTTTTTGAGCACCGTAGTTTTAGTCCAATCAGTACCAATTTGATGGCGAGTAGATGTGTAGCCCATTTTCCAGATCTTGTGTCGTCTCACTTTGGATAATGGGGTTAAGCTTAATCCAGGATAACATAAACAGTGCTAGTTCACTGTTGTTTCTTAGGATTGAGTAATATTCCATTGTAAGCATATATCACATTTGAGTTACCCACTCATGAATTGACGGGCACTTAGGTAGTTTCCTTGACCGTGCAATAGTGAATTGTGCTGCGAGAAACATTCGGGTGCAGATGTCTTTATAATAGAGAGACTTATGTTCTTAGAAGGAACCTTACCCTGCCAACAATGAATTTGGACTTCTAGCCTCCAGAATTGCAAGATAATACATTTTTGTTATTTAAGTCACTAAGGTAACTGAGTTACCTGTAACTTAACTATGCCATTTTATATCAAAGCATCTTTGGATTTTGGTTTTTGGAGAGTCCTGGAACTAACGGATATTAAGGGAAGGTTAACTTGTCTAAGTCACACAGCTAAAGGATTGCCATAAGTTAAGTACCATAAACTGAGTGACTTAAATAACAAAAATGTATTATCTTGCAACTCTGGAGGCTAGAAGTCCAAATTCAGTGTTGGCAGGGTAAGGTTTCTTCTAAGGGATGTGAGGGAAGAATGTTTCAGGCCTCTATCCTAGGCTCGTAGATGGCCATCTTCATGTTCACAGTGTTCTTTCTGAATGTATGTCTATTTCCAAATTTCCCCTTTGGATAAAGATACCACTCATATTGGATTAGGGTCCATCCTAATAACCTCATCATCACTTGATTATCTTTTTAAAGACTATTTTTCCTAAATAAAGTTCTTCTGAGGTATCAGGGATTAGGACTTTAATATATGGATGAATTTTGGTGGACCATAACTCAACTCACAACAGTAATGGATCTAGGACTCAAATCTAAATGTACTCTCAAGGTCCTGACAATGCAATTAGAAAAAATGAAAACCCCGTTCTTTCAGCAACTCTAATGTAAACATCACCTACTTAAAACCCCAGGATCCAGAGATATGCAGAGATGAGCCCAGACCATTGTTCTTTCTGGGAAACTATGATGTACACACTTAGAACTCTAATTCTCCAAGTGAAGGGAGAAGATAAATGAATGCAGTGACCATTTCTCTTCTTTTAGCCACAGGCCTTACTTTGGACAATAAATTCTGAGAACCCATCTATGCTGCACATCTTTGCTCTTAAATCACTTTATCGATAGTCACAACTCCGAACCTGAAGCAGGTCCAGCAAGAGTGGCTGCCACATGTGTAGAAACACCTCAGTTATACTCCAGCCAAAGTCCTATGAGGATTAGGTGGCTTTAAATTAACTCAAATACTATTTTCTTAGCATTTCATGATTTTAACAAACTTATGCTCCCTTTATGCTAATAGACTTAAAAATCTTAATTTTATATTTGCACAAATAACAGACAGCTTTTCAGTATTCAGCAATAGGAGATGTGATTCTAAAAGCATAAAAAGCAGATGCTTCTTTTATGAAAGAACAAAGACTGCAGGACTGCAATGTTCTCCTTAATATCACTTTTTACTTATGTATTTATAACCATTATTTTTTTTGGAGGGGGAGAATGAATTCAAATGCTGATCAAATATTTTTAAGTCTCATATTAGCAAGCTTATTCTACAAGATTAATTGATATTCCATAAAATCTAAAGTAATTATTTAAATCAAGGTCTAAAGCAGAAAATGCACTTTATGTATACATTTTCAACACTTCTGTCCTTGTTCATTAGCAGAGGTAAAAATCAGACCATGTATTTTTAATTATGGCATAATAACAATAATAATAATAATAGACTCTCTGATAGTCCAAAGCCAACTTTCTCATGTGAGTAAGTTTTTGCTATTATTTTCTGAGAACCTCGCTATATGTCTAGAAATTTTAGGGGTTTTATGTACATTTTATCCAGTATACATTTTTATTTGTTTCTTAAAGCAAGTGTGCAATATAGTTTTCAATCTTCCAATGTTACAGATTAAGAGAACAAGACCCCAAAGACCACCATTCTAGGAAATGATATTGAGTGTGGAAATCATTTGAAGATTTTAATTCCTTTTTCTTTCCTCTTTCTCAATGACAGGGCAGGGTGCCAGAGCGACAGCTAGCCAGGAAGAGCTGGGTTTGAATTCCTAAGAAAAGGAAGAGTTCTACAAAAGATCAAGTAGACAAAAGGTCCAGGTCCAAACTCAGGGACTTGTGTAAAGCAGGAGGGGTCAATTCTGGAAAGTGCTCACAGTTGAGCATCCAGGCAGAGTCAGGCAGAGCAGGGTGAACAGACTTGCCGAGCTCGAAGGCTTAGACAGAAGCTGCTTTTATTTTTGCCTAATTAAAGCTGCCTGCAAGTGGTCCTTGATCTGTAGGTATTGACTGTGTGTTAATGAGGATAATGAGGCTTGAACATGATTCTTTCCTTTCAGAAAAAAAAAAAAGAAAGAAAGAAAGAAAAGAAAAGGATATGATGTGCCCTGACTGAAATGTGGCAGAGTTGGTTAATTGATTGCACATTGCACCCACACAAGTCTCCCCTAGAAGGCTCCTTCTTTCCAAGACCCTAATGGCTGGATGAACTGTCTTTCCAAATCTGGGAGTCTGCAGTAAGATTCAAGTCACTGAGTATCTTGAACATTGTGGAAATTCAACCTCTTTCCTATTTGTTCATTTGTTTGTTTATAGATTTGCTAGAAATTAAAAAAATATATAGTACTCCTTTCAAAAGGCAGCAGGCAAGTCAATTCTTACTAAATAAGATACATAGTACTTCCTAGGCAAAATGATTTTTGTGTGGTTGGGGTATGTCTTACAAATTCATGTTTAGGATTCATAAATAATTTACAATTAATTTATAAATAAATTATTTATAATTAATTATAAATAAAAAATATTTACAATATTTATGCATTAATATGTATAAAAAGAAGTGCTTTTATAATTGAAATATTTTCCCTCTATCTTATAGTCTCAAACTAGTTGAATATATACGTTTTGTTCCCACTTGAAAAGATTTTTGCCAGTTCACTATCCTGACGGAGCCCTGGTCAGTAAGAAAGTTTCTCCTGTGACACTTGCCCCAGCATGGTGTCCACACCTTTTTCTTCTTATTACAGAGAGTGCTCATCTCAGCATCTCTGTCAAGATCTATTGCCCCCTTTAATGACAATGAGGTGATGAAAAGGGAAAAGAAAACCATTAAGGATAACTCATTTGTTCTTCAGATTTTCAAGTTAGTCATTGAACTGAAAGGTGATTTTCTAACGCAGAGACAATGGCAAGTTGTGGGTGCAGTGTTTAGTTCCAGAGGCAATTCAAGCCTTTCTGGCTAATATATATTGGTCTTGCACATGAGAGATGCTTCAGTTTCCATTGTCCTGCGGTAATTTAATGAGGCAATACTGACTCAGCAAGTCTAAATGGGAAGAACAAAGGACACATTTTTCCCCAAAATAACAACATAGATAAGGGAGGTTTTTTTCATTTTGGCTTTTTTGAAGTTGTTTTGTTTTGTTTAAAAGTAGAAGTAAAGTAGAGAAAACATGAATCAAAGGAAAACGCACAAGGGTTATTCATAATTTGGAGTTAACAGAGTCATATAGTGTAATAAATTGATTTTTCTGGTCACAGCTGCTTTGCTTGCACATAGCAGAGGCCCACACAAGCAGCTCACCGATAGCAGATCTCACTGAGTTACATGAAAAGGTGAAATTAGATGTCACTGGGTAAGATGGGAAACAGCTGATGATGGGTACTATTGAGGCATCATCTCCATCCCTGTTTGTCTCTGCTTCTCTCTGCACTTCTCCCTTCTGTCCTTTCTTCCTCTTTTTAATCATATTATTCTTTTTCCACTTTTAGCCGGTCAGGATTTCAGCACTTGCCCTTATCCAACAGGATCTTTCTTCTCAGTCTTTCAATATCCCAATTTCATATCCCAAAGAAAGGAGTGTTACTGGATCAGCAGGGAGCAGATGTCCATGCCTGATCAAGCAGCTCTTGTAGGGAATAGGATCACAGGACACAAACCTGACTACCTGAGGACACTAATACTTGGCTGCTATGAATGATTTGAGTTGGAAACCAGAAAATGAACCTGGCCACATGTCTGCTATATTGAGGAGTCACCTACATCAAACTTAGATCACCACCTACTTAAAAAACTAAGAAACGTATGCTTTTCTTTATCATCAACAATGGGGAATATCTCTGCCTTGATCTACTCTGCCTTGTATGTAGCCCAGCAGTCTCTCTTGTACTTATTATGATGGAAAGAGGTACGGACCAATGATAGCCACCTGGGATATTTCACACCCAACCAACATGGTTATATGGTTGTGATTAAAACTACTTTAATCTCTGTATGAGCCTCTGGTTTAGAAAAGAAGAGACAGAAAGAGAGGGAGAGAGAATGAACGAATCTAGATAATCTTTGAGATTCCCTGCAGATCAAATATGCATTACACTCAGTTATTTTGACAGAATCAGTGTTTAAACTGAAGTTGATAAATGTCATAGAAATGACTGTAGCTTCTCTCTTTATAAGACTGTCCTATTTTCTAATTAACCCTCTCCCATCTCACTACATTTCATCCCACTCTGAAGATCACTACTACCACACACTACCTCTGGCAGCCTGAGAATGTCAGGAACATTTCTCTATGTCTTTGTTATTGCTGTTCTCTTAGCCAAGAATGCCATTGGCACCATTCCTTGCTATTGAAATACTACTTCTCCTTCAAGACCCAGTGAAAACATCACCTCTTCTCTTCAGCCTTTCCTGATAAGAAGAATTAATTGTTCTTTCTTTTCAGGCACAAGATACTAATATACCTTTTGTAGTATGAATTTCATTAGGTTTCAAGCTATACTTACTTGATAATTTATTCTATTTCACTTTCTAAGTCATAAATGCCTAAAGCACATGGATTATTTATTGGACATCTATGTACCCTCTAAAAGTACCTACCAATCATTTAGAATAAAGTAGACATAAACACTGAATGAATTAATGAATGAAAAGTGAGTTCATTAAATAATAAAATCTGAAATCAGAAATTAAGTATTCATGAAAGTATAAAATATTTTACAAGCAAAATTTAGGGAATTTCTTCATGATACAATGAGGTAACACAATGCCAGAATTATTTTTGTAAGAACTTTTATCACTCAAACTTATCAATATTATATCTGATCATGGTCACCAATCCAAGTAACCAGGTCAACAGGAAATCAGCAAATAATTTTTTCTTCACTTTTATAATATGGTTTGTATTCAAGCATCCAAATGTTTGAATTTCCTTTGCTCACTGTCATGCATCATCATCAACTTCAATGAAAATGTTCAGTGTTTTTTACTCAAAGTCCTCTAAAAGGCAAATATTTTATCTATCCTGCCTTTTATGCCTGCTCTTTAACCATAAGTATCTGACCCTGCTGTATTTCTGACTTTATCCTCAACATCATTTTAACTAGTTGGTCTAGTTTCATCTTGTAAAAATGTGGCAAGGTCAGCAAGCTTGAATGTAACACTGTCACCCCCTGCTGCCCTGGACTCCATGACTGAGGATAGACGGTTCTATAAAAACAAGTTATAGTCTTCTTTGGGGTATTTCTCAATTGCACGAACATGTGTCTACAGATCTTGGACTGCAATTGAGTCTCTTCTGAGGCAAATGTAGAAAATACCAACACTTCAGTACATCGTGGTTTTGTAATCAATTCCTCATTCTGTTGTGTCCTGACCTTTATTGCTGCTTGACTTCAAAAATTGATGAGCAAAGATGATGAGTAGCAAGAGGGAATTTGTCTGTGATTTTTCAAATTGTCAAGCATGTCTCCAACCTCAGTGGAAATCCCGAGTTTCTTGCAACAATGTCACTAATCGTATGGCTCTGTCTTCACAGTTATTGCTATTGTTTTTTCCCCTCCATTCTAGAACTGGTCAAAAAGTAAGGTCGGTTTTGAGAATAATTGTGTTACCTTCCTTGCAAATACTTCCTCAAAGTAGAATATATTCTCATCTAGTTGAACTGGTTCATGTTAATGGAGTTGGAACAAGGGGAAAGAATAATATTTTAATGTTCCATCCAGTCTACTGATTCTATGTTACAAAGAAATGAAAATAGTTTAACTACTTCAGTGGAAAATGTTGTTCAAAAGGTACAGATTGGAGGAATAAGCTTTAGTGATCTATTGTACTGCATGGTGACCACAGTTAATAATAATATATTGTATATGTCAAAATTGCTAAAATAGATTTTTAATGTTCTCACCATAAAAAATGATAAATTGATGAGGTGGTGAATGTGTCAATTAGCTTGATTGAAACTTCCTATAATGTAAACATAGGTCAATGCATCACATTACACCCCATAAATATACACAATCATAATTTGTTAATTAAAAATAAATGTTAAAAAACAAAACAGTAGAGATTCCTAAGTGAGACCTTAAAGTAGCCCCAAAGAACTTGAAATTGAGAAGGTCCTTGTACATACCAGCAATCAGAGAATATGATTTACCATGCAGAGTGCACTAAGAGATCACCAATAAATGTGTGACCAAAAAAAACAAAAAGAAAGGCTGTGAAATCCAAACTTACCAATCAAGGTGATCTGGGCATCAACTCAGGTAAGCAGAACAAAGATGTATTTCCAATTGTCTGAAACTTCAAACCTCATCTCTGCATTACCTTCTACGGGCAATGGAAATTTAAAAAAAAAAAAATGATATGGTCAGCCTGAAAATAAGAAATGGGAAGCCCTTAGAATTAAGAAAAGCAATCATTATTTATATATCATGTCCTCCAGAATAAAAAACTACATCTGGAAGACACTGACATAGGCAATAGAAATAAAAATTCTGTTATATAAAAGAAACAAATCACTTGGCATCCTCATATTCTAAAAACGAATTCATTATTAGTCACCTGCTTCTGCATTCATTCTATATTCCCTAAAACCACCTTCCAATCATTAAATTGACAATAATAGAAGGGGTTACTTGAACAAGGGGTTTGAATATTCCAATTAATGGTAAAAATTATTACTTATTGTAAATTAATGCATCTTCCTTAATTTATTCATCAATCTTCCATGAGTTATAATGGATAAGTTTTTCTTAATCCAGACAACAGAAAGTACCCTGGGAAAGATATGATTGTGGGAATGCAAATTAAGGATCACATGCTAAACCTTGGGAAAAATGCACTGAGACCTTCCAATCATCTCTACTGCTAAAACAAACTCATCATTAACTTCTTTGTCTTTTAACTTCATACTGGAGTATAATACACATACAGGAAGAAATCAGTTCACAATGGCATACCTTTTTTAATTTTCATAAACTGAACCTACCTGTCTAACCAATATACAAATCAAGATACATAAGCAGCAACTCACATACCCCTTTGCAGTCAGTAACTCTCCTACAAGGACAAACCATTATTGACTTCCAATATCATTAAATAGTTTCTCCTGGTTTTAACGTTTATGAAAGCAGAGTTATATGAAATATTCTCCTTTGTGTCTGGCTTCTTTCACTCAACATTATGTTTGTAAGAAGATTCTTCCACAATGTTGCCTGTAGTTGTTCATGCTCATTGCTGTGTAGTATTTCATTCTATAACTGTATCACAATTTATTAACCAATTATCCTGTTGATGGACTTTCAGATAGTTTCTGATTTGGAACAAACACAAATAGTGCTATCAGCATGCTTGAGGGTATATTTTTAGGAGGAGAGTGGCTACGTATGAATGTCTGATCAGCTTTAGTAAGTAATGTAAAAAACAGGTTTTTCAAGGCGTGGTGCTAGTTTTCACTCTTACTAACAATATGAATTACAATTACTGTATTATCTTCATGAGTGTTTTATTATCATCTTTTAATTTATAACAAATATGATCCCCTTTTTTGTTTACCTAATACATTGATCTCCTATAAATATTTTTGAATCAAAAAGTTACAAAGTACATAATTTGTTGCTTCAAATACTGTATTAAGTCATCATTGCTGTATGAGGTCTCATGATATTCAGTAAGTGATGCAGAGATTTAAGTTTCCATGTATATATGAAATATATAGACTATATATTCTAACCAATCACTGGCAAATAACAAGTTACAACAATAATTTTTTATCAATTAGAGCTTTAGTGCAAAATGAAAAATTTAGACGCCACATTCATTTCTTCACAACAGAACAGAGAAATAATTTTTAGCACACTGTAAAATATGAAACTCATTTATTAAAAAAAATTTCAGGAACTTTGATTAGAAAATTTAAAAGTCTCAACTGAGAATTCCTTTCCAGTTCGACAGTGATTAAAAGCATATCATCAGTCAGAACATAGCTGTCTACAAATGAAAAATTTTTGTCTCTGAAGAAGAATGTTGAAGCCAATTATGCAAATATACAGAAGGGAGAAAGACAAGATTTTAAACCTCTTCATATGGCCAAAGAGTGCATTTTGAAACCAATCTCAGCTTTTATGGTTATTATTCTATAAATCTAAAACAAAACAAACAAACATGTACGCACCAGTTTTCTGATGTTAGTCTAAGACAACTGTGACCCCTACTGTCCACATATGCTTGCACATTCAGATTCTCAAAGCAGAGCTCAGCATTGTTGTTGAATATTCTTTGTGCTTTTGATTTTAAAAAAAGGTCACTAGGTGGAAAACCAATGCAAGATCTAAAAATATGCTTCCAATTCTCAAGAAAGAGGTAATTCAGCAAAATTTAAAGGAAGTGCAATTGTGTGATCATGTAATAGCTCTATTTTTCTCCAATCTTTCCTGCAGACTAGCCCCAGGCATTGCACCTGTCCCTCTTCTGCCCCCATTTATATATAGCTAAGATTGTAATGTAAAAAGGATGTCTTGATGTATTTAGTTTAAAAGGGCATGGATAGTAAGAAATGTTGTCACCCATAGCAACTACAACCTCTATTTTTATTCGTTGTTTAGGTTTCTCAGTTCAAATTCAGGAATTAACACAAGTTTCTCCATGTGTAGAAAAGTACACTTAGTGGTATTTAATACATTAAGTATATTAGCAGGCTCTCCAGATACCTGAGTGGGACTTTTATGCAAGATTCAGCCTCCAAAGCATAGGCTCTCACATTAAACCATTCGGCCCTTCACATCCCATTGCATTTAGAATCCAGAACACAGCACAGAGAAACAAAGACATAAAAAGACAATTTCCTCAAAGACCAATAGGACAGGTTTTTCTAACTCTATGAATTAAAGTCAATAAATATTTATTTATTGCCACTATGTAACCAAAACATTGCCCCATTCTAAATAAAAATCAAAGTGTAAAGGACAAAGGGCAGAAGACAAGAACAGGCAAGTCCCAAAGGGAAGAAATACCTACTAAACACCTGAAAACGTGCTCAGCCTCCTTATCATCGAGAGATGTACATTAAAACAATGAGATAACAATTTTCATTTTTCACACTGGCAAAATTAACATTTGGCCCTTGATTGTGCCTATATGGCTATGGGAATCTAAAATGGTTCAACCTGTCATGAGTTGGAGAGCAATCTAGTAAAATCTAATAAAATTGAAAGAAACATATTTCATGATACAGAAATTCTACTGCTTAGGGAAATTTTTATATAGAACCATGTATAGGAGATATATATATATATATATACACGTGTGTATAAACATATTCTTTGCAGCATTGTTTATAATATATAAGAACTAGAAACAGCATAGAAATTCATCACTTGGAAAATACATAAATTAAATATGGTCTGTTTATATAATGAAATTCTACACAGCAATTAGAAAGAATAAACTATTTCAAAAAAGCATAAAACAAGTAGATACAGAATATGTCTGGTATGATTGCAGTGATATTTACATGAGTATGATATAAATGGCTTCCCCTAAAACTGTGTAGTGTCTGAAACAGTACTTATTGAGATTTGTTAAGTGGACATGAATGATAGAAAGATAGACGGAATCTGTGTTTGCATGTGCCTGAGTGTGTATGTGTATATAGATATATCTCTATATCTATCTATATCTGTCTGCAAGAGAATAATCACAACCAGAAAAAAACATACTAAATTCATGATAGGATTACTTCGAGGAATAGAGAAGGGAATTAAAACCAAGAATGGTTGTTAAAAGGAATTTTAGTTTTATTTATAACATTATTTTCTTTAAGAAATGATCGAAACAAACTACAATGAAATATTAATGTTATTCTGGGTAGTAGAATAATAGTTCTCATTTTAATCCATTCATTTTAAAACATATAATTTTGTGCCAACTGTATGCCATCCATCTTCTTAGTGAAGTGAATAAGCAGAGAATAAAATAGAGAAATATGCCCACACCCATGATGAAAAATTCTGTTTTTCATATTATTTATTTTGCTTTTTTATATTTTAATTGATAATGAAAACATTAAAAAATAAAAGTATTTTCTAAGAAACATAGAATGGGTCTTTGTAAGAAAAATAAACCTAAAAAGAGAAGAGACTAAGTAAACTTATACAGAACAAATCATGGGAAACTCAAGAAACATGGCAGTCATTGAGGGCATGGTGGGCATCTGTGGACAGAGGACCCAGCTCTATCAGCACAAGGCTTACTTGAACTCCAACTTTCCCCATCTGCCTGGTTTTAGGCTTTGAAAGAGCTGGAAAGTCAGAGGCATAAAATGAACTCTTTGGCCTTTTGTGCTGCCAAGCTGCTAATGGGTACTGCAGTGTCTCTCAAAACTTGGTAACTTTTTTTCCTTTAGTAGCTAAAGGGTCATTTTGTTGCCATATGGCTTGCATAGTTTCTGAAAGGGAGTATGTAATGTTAACTTTTTATCTATAGTTTCCATTTCTTTCCTCATTATGTTCATGTTTTTGTTTATGTCTTTGAATATAGGAAGCATACTTACAATAGCTGTGTTAATTGTTTTTTACTGATGCTATTATCTATGAATTCCTGTGCCTATTTTATTTTTCTCTAGGTTATGGATCACTTTTTTCTGCTTCTTTATATATCTAATTTTTTTTTCTTTGAATGATGAACATTTTATCTTGTTAAATATTAGATTTTCTTGTATTCCTTTAAAGAGCATAAGACTTTTTTCTTGTTTCCGGCAGGCAAGTTATTGCAGATCAGTTTGATCCTTTTAAGACTTTTTTTTTTTTTAAATCTCTGTTAGGGTAGCTGAAGAGAAGATTTTATTCTAAGATTAATTTAATTCCATTTCTAAATCATGACTGTTCTGCAGTCTCCGCTGAAGCCCCCATGTGTTCAATAAAATCCCTCTATTTTGGCTAGTCGGAACCCAAATGATTCTCAGCCCTGTGCGAGCCCCAGGAATTGTTAAGCTTTCAGTTCTTCAATAATTCTTCTTTCCACAGAACTTGTTCTTGTCTGACCTCATATAGGGCTTTACCCTATGCATGCTCAGATTTTTATTCATTTAAAGTTTCAAGGGCTCTTCTACACAGTGTTCTGGTACCTTTTCCCTGTGTAGCTCTTTCCTATTGGGCACTATATCCCCAAAACTCTGCCTTGGATTCCCAGAACTCTTGTTTGCTGTGCCTTCTGTTTAGGTTCTCTCTTCCTCCTCCACAGTCAGAAAATTGCCACCAGGCAGAAAGTCTGGCCTTTCTCTGCAGGGATTCACTTGCTTTGTTTCTTCTCAGGGATCACTGTCTCATGCTGCTTCTATTTTTTTTCCTAATGTGTGAAAATGCTTTTTTTCTATAGGTTTTGCAGTTTTCTAATTTGTTTGTAATGGAAGAATAATTTCAAATCCTTTTACTTCTTCTTGAGTGAGAGCAAAAGTTGGAGATACATATATATCTGTGTGTGTGTATATATATATATGTTTATAACAGGAAATGTGCAGTTTTACTCACAGATTAATGCTAGCTAATGCTAGTGGGAAAACTACAATAAGCAGGTAATATTTGATAAAGTACAAAGAAAGAAAATTGCAGAAACCAGTTCCTTGTATGGGCAAAGGCAAGAGGATGTAATTTATGTAGAATTGGTATGGTTTACCTCAGATAAAATCACGGACATTTCCTATGTGTGATTATGGGAGAGAAAGTATTTGAGATTTGAAAGAAGAGAAAAAAGTATGAAATTGTGGCCAAGGAAAGTAGAAGAGTGAATGAACTAAGGATATGAAGCAGGATTTCCAAGCAGCAATAAGGCCAACCTGAGGTTAGTAGTCATAAATTTTAAATGAGAACAGAACTGTTACATGTTTCCTACGAGTCATGTTCAGCAGTGCAGCTGCAGATCTAGGGGAGGCAAGGATTTGGATTTAACAAGAGTTAAAATTTTACCATAGTGATCTACAAATATATACTGTTCTAGTACATTTATTTACCTTTTAATTTATTTATTCATTCGCTTGGTACATATATTCATGTTGCCTATAATATAAAAGACATATCTCTGAGTTAAATCATACCATAGCTTAAATTATTTCATTTGTATTATTTTTATGTTTAAGAATTGATGCCCTTTCATTGTGTACTGAAGCATATTCAAATCTCACCTTTTGAACTCAATATACCAAAAAATTTTTATTACATAGTACTTACATTTTTTTACTTTATCAACTTGGCCTGTTTTGTTTCCAGAGGAAAAAAACTCAAGAAAATATACATACTTTGTTATACCTTGATAGTTTAAACAAATCACTTAAAGCATATGCATTTTTTCAGGAAAACGTGAGTCTTAATCTATTATAGAATATGTTTTTATTAAATATTCACAGACAGATAATTTTTCTATTATTGCTTTGACCACTTTTAATTGGTTTATAGATAGCTAAAATTTACTATATAAACATTTTGAAAATATCAATGAACAGAGTTACACCAATTCATTATTACATTATACATACTTTGAATGTTATCTCATCCACTCCTTTAAGAGTGGTTATAACACGGAAGTGTCAAGGCTTTTTCACTTTGACTTGAGGTATTTTAAGAATCAAGGCAGAAGCCTTAACTTGATCAGGTCTCATTTATTTATTTTTGTGGTTGCTGTGATTGCATTTGGGATCTTCTTCATAAATTCTTTGTCTAGGCCAATGTCTATAAGAGTTTTTCTAAAATTTTCTTTCAGAATTCTTATGGTTCCCAGTCTTAGCTTTAAGTTTGTTATTCATCATAAGTTGATTTTTCTGAGAGGTGAGAGGTATGGATCCTGTTTCAGTTTTCTACATGTGGCTATCAAATTTTCCCAGCACCATTTATTGAATAGGGAGTCTATTCCCTAGTGTATGTTTTTCTCTTCTTTGTCAAAGATCAGATCATAGTATGAGGATGGTTTTATATCTGGGTTCTCAGTTCTGTTCCATGGGTTTATGTCTCTCTTCTTGTGCCAATACCATGATGTTTTCGTTACTATAGCCTTGTAGTATAGCTTGAAGTCTAGTAAACAGATGCCTCCCCATTTGTTCTTTTTGCTTAAGATTGCTGTTGCTATATGGGGTCTTCTCTGGTTCCATACATACAGTAGAATTATTTTTTCTAGATCTGTGAAAAATGATGTTGGTATTTTAATAGGGATTGCATTGAATCTGTAGATTGCTTTGGATAGTATAGAAATTTTAACAATATTGATTCTGCCAATTCATGAGCATGATATAATTCCAGGAGTCTCTTGGCTGAATCTTTGGGGTTTTCATATTGCCAGCAAAGAGTGATAGTTTGACATCTTCTTTCCCCATGTAGATACACTTGATATCCTTCTCTTGTCTGATTGCTCTGGCTGGGACTTCCAGCACTATATTGAATAGAAGTGGTGATAGTGGAAAACCTCGTTTGGTTCCAGTTCTAAGCAGGAATACTTTCAGTTTTTTCCTGTTCAGTATGAGGTTAGCTGTGGGTTTGCCATATATGGCTTTAATAAATCAAATAGACACCCACAGAATGGGAGAAAATGTTTGCATGATACACATCCAAATAAGGGCTGATAACTAGGATCTATATAGAACTCAGGAAAATCAAGAAAAAATCAAACAACTCCATTAAAAAGTGGGCAAAGAACATGAACAGAAATTTTTCAATGAAGACAGACTAATGGTCAACAAACTTATGAAAAATTGCTCAACATCTCTAATCATCAGGGAAATGCAAATCAAAACCACAATGATACCACTTAACTCCAGTAAGATTGGTTTTTATCAAAAAGTCCCAAAACAGCAAATGTTGGCATGGATGTGTAGAGATAGGAACACTCATACACTGCTGGTGGGACTGCAAAGTAGTGCAACCTCTATGGAAAATAATATGGAGATACCTCAAAGAACTAAAAGTAGAACTACCATTTGATCCAGCAATCCCACTACTGGGTATTTACTCAAATGAAAAGAAGTCATTTTATCAAAAAGACGCCTGCATGCAAATGTTTATTGCGCCAAAATTCACAACTGCAAAGATGTGGAATCAACACAAGTACTCATCAATTCATGAGTGGATTGACAAAATGTGGTGTATGTATACTATCGAATACTACTCAGCCATAAAAAATGATGAATTGGACTTCCACTCGTGCGTGAGGCAAGCGGAGCCAGAGACAAGACCAGAGGCCCAACTCGGGATCTGACAAGATGGCCGGGCTGCCCCGAAGGATCATCAAGGAAACCCAGCGTTTGCTGGCGGAACCCGTTCCTGGCATTAAAGCAGAACCAGATGAGAGCAACGCCCGTTATTTTCATGTGGTCATTGCTGGCCCCCAGGATTCCCCCTTTGAGGGAGGGACTTTTAAACTTGAACTATTCCTTCCAGAAGAATACCCAATGGCAGCTCCTAAAGTACGTTTCATGACCAAAATTTATCATCCTAATGTAGACAAGTTGGGAAGAATATGTTTAGATATTTTGAAAGATAAATGGTCCCCAGCACTGCAGATCCGCACAGTTCTGCTATCAATCCAGGCTTTGTTAAGTGCTCCCAATCCAGATGATCCGTTAGCAAATGATGTAGCGGAGCAGTGGAAGACCAACGAAGCCCAAGCCATAGAAACAACTAGAGCATGGACTAGGCTATATGCCATGAATAATATTTAAATCGATCCGATCATCAAGTGTGCATCACTTCTCCTGTTCTGCCAAGACTTCTTCCTTTTTTGTTTGCATTTAATGGACACAGTCTTAGAAACATTACAGAATAAAAGCCCAGACATCTTCAGTCCTTTGGTGATTAAATGCACATTAGCAAATCTATGTCTTGTCCTGATTCACTGTTGTAAAGCATGAGCAGAGGCTAGAAGTATCATCTGGATTGTTGCGAAACGTTTAAAAGCAGAGGCACCTCTCTGTTTTTATTCATTTCCCCCATCATGGTTTAAGTATAAAGCACTGTGAATGAAGGTAGTTGTCAGGGTTAGCTGCAGGGGTGTGGGTGTTTTTCTTTATTTTATTTTTTTTTTTTTTGAGAGGGGAGGTAGTTTTAATTTTATGAGCTCCTTCCCCCCTTTTTATGGTGATCTAGTTGCATTGGTTAAAAGCAGCTAACCAGTTCTTTAGAATATGCTCTCTAGCCAAGTCTAACTTTATTTAGACTCTATAGATGGACAAGCTTGATTGTTTGAACCAAAATGGGAACATTAAACAAACATCACAGCCCTCACTAATAACATTGTGACTTTGCTGTCGAGTGTAGATTTCTCCCTTCAAAAAAAAAAAAAAAAAAAAAAAGCTTGTGACCATTTTGTATGGCTTGTCTGGAAACTTCTGTAAATCTTATGTTTTAGTAAAATATTTTTTGTTATTCTACTTTGCCTTTGTACAGTTTATTTTACTGTGTTTATTTCATTTTCCCAATGTGACAATCGTATTTAAAAATTAAAACTCTGATGAAACATTCTGTTTTGGTCTTCACCACCTGACAAATTAAATAGCAAGAGGTGGATTTTGTAAACTGGCCCTGAGCATGCATAAAGCATCAGTATCTGAACTTTTTTTACCTCTTAGAAATTTGAAATAAATGTGTCTGTGTTGTCCTATTAGACGATTATTGGTGTCTTGCCACAATGTTTGAAAATTACTGTATAGGACAGTCATAACAAAAAAAGCAGTTATGACCGACATGTAAGGACTTTCATATGTGCCACATTTTTGCCTCAAATTTGGGTTGTGATCTTTTTCTTGGTTCTTGTCTGAAAATTTCATGTGTAACCACTGGTGTCTGTTACCAGGAAAGACTGATCTGATAAATAATTCGGGGTTTGCTGAGGCATTTGTAAGTCTTCCTTATAAATCTGATGAGCAAATCTCAAGCAACCAGTTTGCATTAAGTGTCACCAGAAAGGTTTCTTCCTTTGAGAGCATCAAATCCTCAGTTAATGATTCTTGCTTTCATCTCTCTAGTATTTTCTGTGGGAGCTCCTTTTATTCTTTAATTTGGTATTCAGTAATTTTTTTCTTCATTGACAGAGTTCCTCCCCTCACAAAACTGTTCTTTCCCATCTCTCTCCATATCTAATTCCTGATTCTTGTTATTTTTAAGTCATAAATGTAGCCAGTCATAAATATGTAAATGTTAACCTTCAGGTTGGAACCTTTGTCTCTTGCAGTTTAAGGTAACGGATATTGTAGCCCATCTGAATTTTCCTCATTCTTATTCTCATAATTCTGGAGTTTCCTCAGAATGTGGTGTATTTTATTGTGCTCCTATGTAAGATGAAGAATTATCTATTAAAATTACATTTTCAACATAAAAAAAAATGATGAATTAAGTCCTTTTGCAACAATTGGTATGGAACTGAAGACCATTATCCTAAGTGAAGTATCTAAAGACTGGAAAAACAAACAACACATGTACTCATTATTAAATTGGTACTAACTGATGAGCACACATGTGCACAAAGGGAAATAAAACTCAGTGGAAATCAATCAGAAGGGAGCAGGTGAAGGGGATGGGCGAAAACCTACCTAACAGGCACAATAAACACTAAGTGGGGTTGGGCATACTTATAGTCCTGACTCAACATTATAAAAGTGATCCATGTAACCAAAAACGTTTGTACCTCTGTAATATTTTGAAATAAAGAAAAAAGAGGCCAGATGTGGTGGCTCACACCTGTAATCCTAGCACTCTGGGAAGCCAAGGCGGGCAGATCATTTGAGCTCAGGAGTTCGAAACCAGCCTGAGCAAGAGTGAGACCCCATCTCTACTACAAATTGAAAGAAATTAGCTGGACATCTAAAAACATATATATATACAAAATTAGCCGAGCATGGTGGCACATGCCTGTAGTCCCAGCTACTTGGGAGGCTGAGGCAGGAGGATTGCTTGAGCCCAGGAGACTGAGGTTGCTGTAAGCTAGGCTGATGCCACAGCACTCTAACCCAGGCAACTGAGTGAGACTGTGTCTCAAAAAAAAAGAAAAGAAAAAAGAAACAAGATCCAACTATAAGCTTCCTTTGAGGAAAGCCATCTAATGGGTGAAGACATTTACCAATGAAAAGTAAAGGGATGGAAAAAAATATTCCATACAAATGGAAAGCAGAAACTAGTAGGAGTAGCAATACTTATATCAGATAAAATATAATTTAAATCAACAACAATAAATGAAGACAAAGAGGGTCATTATATAATCATAAAGGCATCAATTCAACAAGAAGTATACATACATCAAAATATCAAGTTATACACCTAAAATATATACTAAAATTATTTTTATTGGTCAAGTATGCCTGAATAATGCTGAAACAACAAAACATCAGGAGCCTTTTATCCAGGGCTCCTCAGCAGTGAGACGATTCTCCCTCATGTGTCTATCTGAGCCTCACTTGGTACTGTCTTTTGGGGAAAAATTGGAATACTGACAATCCTCTGCATCTCCTTTTTGCCTCTTGCCTGTGCTATTGCAATACCTCAATAAAGATAGAATTTTTGCTTTCAGTTTGGCTCATTCTAACTGACTACCTCCACACCTGGCAGCTCATCATGTGCAAAGAACATATTAGCAACTTGATTTAAACAGAAATTTCTGACAATTATGGATACTGGGAACAGGATAGGATAAAAAAATGATGACTTAATAAATGGTAACTAACATTTATTGAGTGGTTACTTTTTTTGCCATGCATGCTGCTATCTGTTTTTGTTTTTGTTTTTGTTTTTGAGACAGAGTCTCACTTTGTTGCCCAGGCTAGAGTGAGTGCCATGGCATCAGCCTAGCTCACAGCAACCTCAAACTCCTGGGCTCAAGCGATCCTGTTGCCTCAGCCTCCCGAGTAGCTGGGACTACAGGCATATGCCACCATGCCCAGCTAATTTTTTTTGTACATATATTTTTAGTTGGCCAATTAATTTCTTTCTATTTTTAGTAGAGACGGGGTCTTGCTCTTGCTCAGGCTGGTTTCAAACTCCTGACCTTGAGTGATCCGCCCGCCTCGGCCTCCCAGAGTGCTCGGATTACAGGCATGAGCCACCGCTCCCAGCCTGCTATCTCTTTTAAAAGGTTAGTAATTATTTGTTTAATAATTGCAGCAGCCCAAATAGGTAGGTGTTCTATTGTTCTACTAACTTTGCAAACAAGGAACTTGAGGTTCGGCTTGGTTGAGTACTTGCCCCTTCACATAACTAGCACTTGGTGAAGCCAGGATCTGAAGGCAGGCAGCCTATTCCTTGAGCCCATGCATTTAACAAAACGATTTGATCATCATCTGCAGGTAGTTGCCATGAAAGCAGATCAGATTTAGGTTTGGTCATGAGAGTAAGGAAGTGATTATCTCACTATAAAAGATAAAGAGATGTACAAGATCTGGGAAAGGCATTTTTCAGATTGAGTCTAGCATCTGTACATGTATTCTGATACCTGGAAAAAAGAAAATAGTGAAGGAACAACTGAAGATGCCAAAGAGGGAAAAGAAAACTGATAGAATTTGGGAAAGGAAGGATGGCCAGGTCCAAAATCACAGATGAGAAGGTCATCACTATGAAAGAAGAAGGCTGCCTTTTTCTTTAAGTCAGAAGGAAAGAAAAGTGAGAAAGTAAAAGTTCAGGAATAATTAGAAGCAGCAGGGATGGTGTTTCGGCAGGTAGCAAGGGGTGAAGGGATGAAGGAGTTCTCACTCGCTGACCTCAATCTGCTCAGGAAAATCAGAAACAAGGCTATATATTTAGGATGAAAAGATTTGAGGTTGATTGGAAGGGACAGGACTGGAGCAGGCACTCGGGTGATGCATTAGGGAATGAACGTGAAACAAATAAAAAAATCACTAAGTAGCAGAGAAAGCAGCAGTGTTGTTACTCAGCTCAACACTGCAGTCTGAGACTGAAATGGATAAAGAGGGATTGTTGGGATGCAGGGCTGGGGAAAATTCAAGAGAGGGAAAGCAAGCCTGAGATTTGAGGGTACCAAAAAAGAAGCACCCCTGGAATGCCTGGCCAGAGCATTTAGACAGGGTGGAAACAGCAACGTGCGAGTCCCTGCTGTGTGTTCCCCTAATATCCTGTAATTCCACCATCTCAGCTTTTCCCACAGAGGGTCGTAATTGCTTATTTTGTGAGTCTCCCCCAACTCAACTGTAAACAACCCAAGCTCAGGGGTTATGACTCCCTTGTTATTTCCTCAAGGTGCAGCAAACAGCACAGCGTCTGCCCCACATGTAGAACGAGACTGATCAAGAGTATCTGCTAAGCCTTCAAGCAGCTACACTGGACGCCTTCTGATATTTACGCTGTTCTGATCCCAGTGGTATCTGCTCTCCCAGGTTTTTCCCTGCTGGAGGCTCTGGTTTTCACGACTTGTGTGCATCCTGACCCTGACCTGCCCATCTGGCTTCGTTTAATGTACTTGTCCCCGCCCTTCAGACTGATTATCTGATTCTAGAACCATTCTTCTCCTTCGGTTAATAGCTTCCAGATATCCCTATCTTAGCTTGTTGCTTAAAATTCACTGTATGTTCTGCCACTTTTATGCCTAGCACTGACTGTGACACGGTAATATCGACACAACATGAGAGGAAAACATCACACATGGACAACATCGGGAGACAGAACTAATCAGGTCATAGTGAGAATAAGAAGAGAGAAGTTCCAGCATCTGGCATCAGTAAAGAGAATAGAAACTGAGGTCACAAATATATGTATATATATATGTCAAAGGCTGAGAAGGTCAAGGGAGGAACTAGTGAAATTGGAGTTGAGGTGTCAGAAGGGCAATAAATTACAAAGAATAAGCCTGAACTGGCGAGTCAGAAGAGATAGGGCTGATGGCTCATGTAAACCCAAATGGCTGAGCTTTGGCTCCCATGGCTTTAGGGACAAGGAAAGAGACTGACACTTGGTAAGAAATCATAAGTCTTCACTCATATTTATGCTCATGATCATGGTACATCGTAATTATCACCAGGGGACTAACGGGCTCAGGGCTGTTCTAATATTTGGGGTCAGAAATATAAGTCCATACATTCACCATACATTGCACACCCACTGTGTGCAACATGGGAATATGCACAGCAATAGGAAAGGCATAGTCTCTGCCTTCAAGAAGTTTATAGTCTCAGGAAGAAGAAAGACATGGACTATAGCTTGGGTAACGGTACCTTCACATGGCAAGGGAGAATAGAGAGAAAACTTTCAACCCCTGGAGAGATCTAGGGAGACTTTTAGAGCAGGTGAAATGGGCCAAGTCCTAAAAGATTATAGAAGTTTGCTGGGCAGGAACGCTCTTCAGGCATAAGAAAAAGTATGTCTCAAAATGTGCCACTGTGAAAGAGCATATGGCAGTTGGCAAACTGGGGGTATCTTAGCATGGTTGGCACATTAAAAAGGTATCAGAGAATGATAGGAAATAAAACTAAAGAAAGTAAGCAGGAGCCAGATGATTAGGGCCCTTGCCATGATGAAACATTTGGAATTTTTTGCTGCAGGTGGGAAGAAAAATTTTCATAAAAGGATAAGGCACAGAAAATTTGTAGCCAAGAAAATAGAGAACTCACGGGAAAGATGATGCTTTTCAGATATTAATGGGGTAAAATGCAGAAATATAGGCTTCAGGTGGTGTTTCATAAAACTTAAGTACAGCGAATTTGTGGCATTTAAAGAAATATTCTACATAAGAAGGATTTTTTGTTTCATTGAAGTGCTCCAGCAACAAAATTGATAGGATTGTGAGGTAGTGAGTTTCCCATCACCAGAAGTATTAAAATAGAGGCTGCTGTTTGCCTGTATAGGTCACACTAGAAAACAGTGACATGGGAAGTAAAAAAGACAACCGACAATACCTGTTCAAACTCAGATTATATGATTTGCTATATCTCCGTACTTGGAACACCAAGATGTTATATGCTCCATAGAAATTGAACATTTGATTGTCTATAGCAAAATACAACATTGATCTGACATAATCCTTTAATAAGCAGTTTCCAGGACTCAGTGATCTTATGTAAATATATTTATAAACCAAATTTCATCATCCAAAGAACTTATCAGACCTTAGAGACTGAGATATAAAGCTAAAAGTACAAAAAGAGAAAGTTTCTAAGTTATAGGTAAAATACTTCAGCCCTTTTTAAAATCCAACTCCTGATGTTAATGATATTTTAGCCTTCACTCCACAAAGACATAAAGTCAATTATATTCAAAGATTTTAAGACTGTCTTCACTCAATCAGTGTTTACAACATGTCTGTGTTCTTTAACAAGAATCTTGTTCCCATATTCTTCTTAGTCTAATTAATCTTACTTGAATCATTTTCCATGGAGATTGAGGTCAGAAGGTATGTCGATCTTATCATTTTTCATCCCAAATGTGACAAGTTCTCAAATTGCATTTAGCTTATCAATATGTTTAATGACATACGATTGTTCCTACTAAATTTTAATTATGTAAAGGTGTTCAAATAAATGGAAATTTATGAATGGTGCTATTGTTCTTTCTTAAACCTCATTTTTTGGCCAACGAAAGATTATTTGACATTCTGGCTTTTTGTGTTTTAATGAAATCAGTTTATTATGAGAATCTAGGAACTGGTTCTCTAATATTGTCGACATTTCTCAAATCTACCTACTTTGGTTTCACCTTGAACTGTACATGACAAGGTAAATACTGGCTTAATTAGCAGGGCATCCACAGACAAACAATGCAGTTCCTATTTAAATGATGTAAAAACACAATGCAACCATGGAGAGTTTATTTGGCTTCATTGCATTTTGTTAAGTCTCCTTTACTGAAGTTTAACTCAGGAAATAGAAGGTCAGTCTCTTTGGCCAGTCTGAATCTTATGTGGTCATCTTCTCATTCTCTTATCACCCTGTTGCTTGCTATTAGCAGCTTTTCTATACCTACGAATTATCTAAGAAGCATTTCCCAAGCCTAGCTACTCATCAGAATTACCAGAAAAAAATATTTGTTTACAAAAATAGATTGGTAGGTCAGCCTCACCCAAGATCTAGAAGCATTAGGTGTAAAGCTCTGAAATCTGTATTTTTTTTATTAGAACATGATTTTTATTTCATCATATTATGGAGGTACAAATATTGTTAGGGTTACAAATATTGTTCCTGCCCCCTCCCTCCCCTTGAAATGTCCAATCCCCTGGTGATGTGCATCATACATGTTATGGAAACATACACCCCTTTCCTCCTCCCCACTCCTGCCTGCCCACAACCTGCTAGAAAGTTTTTTTTGTTTTGTTTTGTTTTGTTTAACATTTTGGTTACATTGTATATCTTTGCCTCTCCCTAAGAAGGGTTACAGTTATGCCCTCCCCCTCCAGAATGCTCATCCCATCCCTAAGATTGGGTTCCCCCCCCCACCGAATCTCTGGTGAGCATTGCCACCATTTGAAACCCGAAGTTTAAATCAGTCAGTACCAATTTGATGGCGAGTATATGTGGAGCCCATTTTCCAAGTCTTGTGTTGCCTCACTTTGGATAACAGGCTTAAGCTTAATCCAGGATAGCATAAATGGTGCTAGCTCACTGTCATTTCTTAAATCTGTATTTTAAAAACAGACCCAAGAAACAATGGTGATCTAGCACCTCTTGTATTATCCTGGATAGAGCTGGAACCCATGCTACTAGTAAAGTATCCCAAGAATGGAAAAATAAGCATCATATGTATTCACCATCAAATTGGTTTTAACTGATCAACACCTAAGTGGACAATACGAAAAACATCCATCAGGTGTCAGGCAGATGGGAGGGAGGAGGAGGAGATGAGTACATACATACATAATGAGTGCGATGCACACCATCTCGGGGATGGACATGCTTGAAGCTCTGACTGGGTGGGGCAAGGGCAATATACACAAGCTAAACATCTGTACCCCCATAATATGCTGAAGTAAAAAAGGAAAAAAAAAAAAAACAGATCTGACAGAGCAGATCTGGTGTTCTGTCCAAATTCAATCTGAGTTCCTTGATAACCAACTCTTTTCCTGACATACCAAATTCTCTACAAGTGGTCCCTATAGTAGTTCTGAACATTCTATGTCAGAAAATGTTACTATGCAGTCTCTCCCTACTTCGTGGTATTGTATTTAAGTGCTCCAGTGCTTCTCTACCACCTCGATGGGCCCAACATTTGGATGTTTTCCCCATCCCTAGTCTTCAAGCTCTGAGATAACCCCAAATAGCTTAAGGAAAACCATAAAGTGAAACCAATCGTGTTCTTCATACTTCACTATCTAGAAATGCCTTCACTCACTTCCCAGTAGCACAGCCCTCAGCTTGTGCAAAAATTCCCTCTTCTTCCCACATCCAATATTTATAGGCCTTATGTTTTCAAAATCATCTTTACATGGGTATAATTCACATACAATAAATGTACCCATTTTAAGTATACCTTTTGTTGAGCTCTGACAAATTCTTGTACCTGTGTAAACACTTCTACTACCAAATCATAAAAAAATTTCACAAATATTTCCTTGTGCCCCATTCCAGTTAATTGTCCCCAAGCTCTGGCCCCAGAAAACCTATGATTTGCTTCATCAGTATAGAATAAATTTGTCTTTTCTGGGGGTTCACATGAATGTTAATAGAATCGTATAGTATGTATGCCTCTGGATTAGTCAAAGTTCTTGAGAGAAACAGAATCAATAAGATATATATATATATATATATATATATATATATATATAGAGAGAGAGAGAGAGAGAGAGAGAGAGAGAGAGAGAGAAAGATGTATTGAATTGCCTCTTATAATAATGGAGACTAGAAAGTCCAAAATCTGCAAGATAGGTCACCAATCTGGAGACCCAAGAAACAGCCAATCCTGCAGTTCAAGTCCAAAAGCTGTATCCTGGCAGACTTCCTTCTTGCTTAGCAGAGGTCAGTCTGTCCTATTAAGGCTTTCAACTGATTAGATGAGGCCCACCAATATTATGGACTTGAGTAAACAATTTGGTTTACTCAAAGTCCATCAATTTAAATGTCAATCTCATCCAAAAAAACACCTTCATCAAAATATCCAGAATAATATTTAATATTTGACCAAATACCTGGGCACTATAGCCTAGCCAAGTTGACACATAAATTAACCCATAAAATTAATATCACAATAATGTTCCTGTGATTTACACATTGTTGTATACACCAAAAAATTTTTCCTTTTTATTATTGAGTAATATTCCATTCTATGAATATTTCACAGTTTGTTTATCCATTCTTCTATTGATGGAAACTTGAATACTCTTACTTTGGGGCTACTATGAATAAAGTTGCTATGAATATATATATGTACAAATATTTGTGAGAACATATGTTTTCATTTTTCTTGGATAAATACTTAGAAGTGGGGTTGCTGGCAAGTATATAATTTACATCATAAAAAACTGTCAAACTGTTTTTCAAAGTGGTTTACTATTTCGAATTCCAAAAAAGGAATATAGAAAATTTCTAGTTGCTCTACCTTTTGTGAAATTCTTGATACTTTCAGTTGTTTTAATTGCAGCCATTCTAGTGGTTTACAATAGTATCTCACTATGGTTTTAATTTCTGTTTTCCTTATGACTAAATGATGTTGAACATCTTTTAATGTATTGACTGGCCAAGTGTATATCTCCTTTTGTAAAGTGTCTGTTCAAATCTTTAGCCCACTTTTAACCACTTCGGTAGGAGCGTCAACTATAGTCCACAGCCACAGATGAATGCGCATAGCTACTTTAGCCAACAGCCGTGATATGACTTTTCCAATTTTTCATTTATTAAAATAAAATTGTGAACATTTAAAAATAATGTAATAAAAACATATGTGTATACATTACCTATTCTGATTTACATTACAAGTAAAGCTGCCTGTAAAGTAAAACAAGCTTTCAGTGCTTTAAAGCTTTCCTCATCACACAAGAGCAAAATGGATTCGTCGTCAATGCACAGCACAAACTATTGTGCGGACTATGAGTGCCCACTGTGGGCAAGGTTTCATGGCTGGCGAGCGCCGTACCGAAGTGGTTAATTAGGTTAAGTTACTTCGTATTATTGAATTGTAAGTGTTTTTTATGTGATCTGGATACAAATCCTTTGACCAGTACATGTATTGTTTTCTCACAGTCTTTGGCTTGCCTTTTATTTCTTGATAATGTCATTCAATCACAGCAGAAGTTTTAGACAGTGTCCTATTCATCATTTTTTCTTTCAGAGTTCATGTTTTTGTGCTACCTAAAAAAAAAACAACTGCCTACCACAAGTTCAGAACAATTTTCTCATATGCTTCCTTCTAGAACATTTTTAATTTTTCCTTTTACATTTTTGTCTGTGACTTATTTTGGTTTATTATTTATACACTGAAATAGGCAAGAGTTGATATTCATTTCTTTTTCTGCTTGGATATCCAATTGTCTTAACACCATTTTTGATAAGGCTATTCTATCCCTATTTAATTGTCTTGTCAGCTTTGATGAAAATCAATTGACAAATATGTGTGGCTCTATTTCTGGCCTCTCTATTCTGTTTCACTGACCTATATGTCTACTGCATGTTAATACAACATTATCTTGGTTACTGCCACTTTATAATAAGTCTTGCAATTAGGTAGTGTAGGGCCTGCAACTTTGTTCTGCTTTCACAAAATTGTTTGCTTTGCTTTTTTTGTATAATCTTAATTTTAACTCTGGTTGTCAATGCATTTTGTATTATATTAAGCTCATTTGTATTAGCCTTTACTTAGATGCTTTCATAGGATTAAATCAAAGGATATGAAGAGGCACAGGCAGAGACACAGCACCCACTTTTGGTTCTGTAGAATTATCCTTTTATATTTACTTTTTAAAAACACATCTAAGTCCTTCAGTAGCTTGACTGCTTATGGTTTTTGTATTATGGTTCATATCATTGCCCTACATATTAAACTACTATCACATAACACTTTCGCTCTTACTCATTCACAATGAATCTCTGCATCTTAATTGTGTTGCCTGTCCCTGTAATCTTCTCTCAAAACTCAATCTCCTGGATGCTTAAACATTCGAGTTCCTTTAAACTCAGCCTACCTGCTGTCAGTGCTGATTTTCTTAATCTTAAAGACAGCATCTGAGGTCTAGCCTCACCAGAGCTTAGATGCAGAATAATCACCTTATGACATGTACAAATGCCACTGCACATTTTGATGGCATTCTCACTGTGTCAAGGCAAATCCAATTTTTAGTCTGCTGTCACTGGAAGTCTCCTTCTGCTTATTGATTCATAACTTAGATTTACTATTACAAATCTTCCCTTCTATGTAGCCATTACATGTATTTTCTCAAAGTAATGGATGGTTTGCATCCATTGCCAATTATTATACTTTTTAATAAAGTAAAGGCCAAAAAACAAAAAGATGGTTGGGTTTGTATGCTCTATTTTAAAGGTATGCATACTCAGTTATTCTGAAGGATAAGATGAGCCTCGGGAATTGCATATTAAGAGCAGAGGGAGAAGAGGAGGGGGAGGATCTTAGCTCTGAAATTAACAAGAATGGGGTAACAATCAAAGGAGCAGGAATCCAGAGCCGCAAGAAGCATCTCACTTGCATATTTTGATTACCAGCAATCTCTTCCATAGCCTTTTCTCAGTAACCACAGTGTTATTATTATTTGTCAGTACCCTCATCCAACTGAGCCTAGATCTGTAAGCTTATGACCCAACGCAGTGACCCACAGAGTAACTGCACAAATCACCACTTCCATTTCATCCTGAAAGTCTACCAGAGCTTACTTTTATGTCTATGTTCTTAAAAATATAGAGGGGACTAGAGGATATGCATTTTCTTCCTCGTGGCTTGGAAATCTCATAGTGATAGAGGAAATATATAACACAATGATTCCACAAGTTACTAAAGCCCCCTGGAGGGTCTGAAGGCACACTAATTAAACAATAGTATTGATAAACTCTACAGTGAACTGGAATAAATTCGCTGAATACAGAGAGCTTTAATAAATGCTGTAGTGCTACTGATAAATAAAATTAACCTCTGTGAGCTGACAAATTAGATAGAGAATGAGTTGAACTAAATTCTACAGCCTCCGCTGATAACCAAAGTTGATGTATTTTAGAATCATCCTCACCAACACAACAATCTAGTTTATTGAAAAACCCTAAAATTTTAGATTCAAAAGAGTCCTTGGAAATTATCTATTTAAATTTTTTACAGATGTGAAAATTGAGAACAAGTGGCTTGTGTATGGCCACTTACAAATCTAACCCAAAAAAGCAAGTAATGATAGTTTTCGATTGCTGTCCTACCAAACCACTCTATACCAAAAGTATTCCACACCTTTGCCTTTCCCAGATCCTTTTAGGAGTATTGTCTCAAGCTTGGAAGAAACATTTCTGGATATAAGAAAAAGAATGTTACTTTTCACTTAACAAGAAGTGATAAATTGGGAATATTTTCTGAGAACTGATATAGAACATTGCTTTAACAAAGTCAACTGCCAGGGAATAAATGATCTTGAGATCTGTATATAAACATTTAATTCTAACTAAAACTAGAAAGAAAAATTTCCTAAAGTGAAAAATTAAAGTTACTATCTTCAATTGTGAAAATAAAAACTTGCTTCAGTCTTCTCGATAAAATTGCTTTTATTTTTAAAAATTTCCATTAATCATTTCTCCTTTTTTACTTTACATGCTTAGAAGAACAAACTTGTTGAAAGAACCTTTCAAAAAAATGAATTAATAATCCAAGGAGCATTTTATTATCAATAATTATATTACGTAGGAAATTGAATGCAATTTCAGGTTCTCTCCAGAATCTCTCAGACAAGAGTAATTCTATTCCAGCTTCTTGCTTGCTATGGACAAAATAACAAAATATATGGAGCTTTCTACCTTGTACCAGTAGGTTATTTGAAAAAGTTATTATTGTAGTTCCAGAGATAGTTATTAATAATATACTAATAATATACTTTAGATTGCCTGTATGTATCTCTATGTTCTATCCTAAATAACAGAAAAACAAAGTACCCACTCCCAGCACTTACTCTGTCAGGCTGTCTTAGTTGATAGGAAAATTTTTCTTCATTATCTTCACTGTAAATGGTCTTACATGCTAAATTACACCCACCTAGAATGCAAAACAGCAGTCATTAAAAATATGTCAGGATCTTGAAAGCTAAAGATACTGTGGCGCGACTCATTTCTGATCCTAACAGATCATAAAGTTGATGAATAAATATATTTTGACAAAGGAAGGACATAAAGCCACCTATGTATATTAGAAATTCTGTACCTAGAAATGAAAACTGGGAGATTTTTTTCATTAACCATTTATTGTTATTAAAGGACAAAATCAATAACAAATGTATTCAGCCAACTGAAATGCAATTTGATGCAATTTCACGTTGGATTTCATTTGTACTCCTCCTCAGATTTTTGGATAAAAAAATATGATATACCCAAATACAAGACAAATATAAAGCCTGAGACCATTGAAGCCTTTGAAAGACATTGAATGAATTCACCTCTTTACAGCTGGAAAATTATCAGACTAAAAATACTATTTCCTTCAAACCATAGGCAGTTTACAGGGCTACAGATTATTGACATGCCCCAAAGCTGTCAGTGTGTGGGGTTCTGTTTTTAAATAACTTCAGAGTACTCACCTAAGTGTTATGACCATTTGCAGTCTGGTTTTATGTCTATTAAAAACCACTACCATAAGAGCAGTTGGCATCCTCTTGATTTACTTGTATTATTACCGACAGTCTCCAAAGATACCCAAAGAGCTGAATGAAAAATGAAGTTGCTCAGTCAATTATCATTCTGTGGGTAATAATTTCACTTCAGGTGAGTTTTTTGTAAGCAGGTTGAAGTTTTATTTACAAAGTATAGCATATTTTCTGCCAGCATTCCTTTATTAAAAATCCTTGTATATCCATTTTTCATTTTCAAACTAAGCCATAAACTATAAATGCTTGAGATGGTCCATATTAGCAAGAAGTCATCCTAATAAAAATTACTTCTTTTTAAAAGAACAATATATTCACATGCCAATTTGAATTAAGAGATAGCACAGGGTTTATAATGAGAAGCACCAGTATTCTCCCCAACACCTATGCCAACAATTTCACTCCTCAGAATGCTTTTGACCAGTGCTGTCTTTACTTCTGTCTTTACCTCCAAAACAGTAAATAATGTGCTTATTTCTCTTTTTCCTTCTTTAGTTACTTTCACCAAACTCTATTTACTCCCTATTATTTTTTAAATGAGGACTTTTAAAAAGATACCTTTTCCTTCTTTCTTTTAATTCTTAAGAAAGTAAAAATTTTTCAGTTTTTCTATTGATGATCTTAATGAAGTTGAATAATGTACTTGATATTCTATATATTTTGCTATTGACTTTAAAACATAGCTCAGATGTTCACCATGTAAAATATTTATACCATTATTTTTTCTTTCTTTCTACCTGTCTTTCCTGATTTTGATTTTCAATTTCTGCCCTTTTCTCTATTTTTATGTTAATGTAAATATTAATAACATATACATTTTATTTCATAAACATAATTACATGACCCACAATTTGGCTGTAAGTTAATTGCAAAGTTGAAAAATAATAAACAGATGTTACATTGACATGTCTATATAATGATTGCTCCATACAGGAAAGATTAGGTTGATTATTCTAGGAAACTATAGAACGACTGGCTTTGTTTCCTCTTAGCTGAATGACAATGCTCATTCAGCTATCTCTAATGAAAGGGGTTTCTTGCTTGAGAGGCTAACTTTAGGATGCAGAAGCAGAAGCCTAGCTGATAGACTGCCCTCTATAATCCTAGAAATTAAAATGAGAAGCACTTTGCTCTGCAATACCAGCATCTACCCTACAGTTCTCCTTTAATTTCTTTGAACAATTGTTCTCAATGTGTGGTCTCCAGACCATTAGCAGCAGCAGCATGCAAAACTTATTAGAGTTGTAAATCCTTGTTGTCCACTCAGAACTACTAAATCAGGAACTCTGGGAGTGAAGTCTAGAAATCCGTGTTTTAACAAGACTGCAGGTAATGCTGATGCAGGCTAAGACTTGAGAACCACTGCTTTAAAGGAGATCCTTGGGGTTCAGCATTGAGGTATACGTCCAGTGGCGTGCAGAAAAAAAAATAGGGTAAAAGGAATAAGGACTGATTGGCGTAGCTGGTCTGGACCTTTAATACACTCCCTTTTTTGAGCCCCACCCTTCACTCTTGCCTTTTGAACCAGGTTACCCAAAGGTTGGCTCTTCTATGGGGCTCCTTATAATGATATGCTGGTAAATGCTTAACAACTGGTTCCAGGGCTGTCTTTATCATAGGAGTTACTGCCTATTTATGAATACAATCAATAGCCTCAATAACGTGTTGTTGAGTGGACACTTTTTCCTCTTTACCCAGTGAAATAGGTCATAAACTTTGGATAGTAATCTGTCTTTGGGATTCTGCTTTAAGGTGGTAGACTGAACACATGCATTTAAAACTGCAGTGGAAGATTAGCGAAGTAGTATAAAGTGGGATTTATTAGTAAATGCTTAACAAGTAGCTAATGGGTGGAAAAAAGAGCCCTAATTTCTGTTCCTAGTATGACCAATTTTAAGCTACCAACATGACATCTCTTACCTTATGGTTGTGGAGAGATGAGCACAATGACAGGCCCCCGTGACAGCTGGCCCCACCATGCCACTGGTTGCCTGGGAAAATCAATTCTTACACAGCACCCTTATGCCAGTTTTCAGCTCTGTTTCATCTACCAACATGGCTTCATAAGCTTTCTATCTTCCAGAAATTCTACTGACATCTGCTCTGTTGGTCCTTTACTGTTAAAAGTTGTATCACTTTTTATATTACTTTACTAATATTCATCTGCTCATTCAACAAACATTCATCTAGTCCTTCCTGTATGCCAAGAGCTATTATAGGTGTTAGGGATACAAAAATAAACAAAAAAGATGAAAATTAGAGCATGCATAAGATTTCTATCCTAGGGCCGTTGGGATAACATAACTATGAGGGCCAATCTGGAAAGGAAAAATCACATAAGGACAGCTAAGAAGTGTGTGGTAACATGGAGGGGAACCAACCCTACATTGTTTTTCTCCTGATAAGGTAGGTTGGGGAGAAATTTATGGGACAGGTTGTAAACATATAAGTCATGCACATTGTGAAACAAATAAAAAATACATAATGGATATATATTAGATTTGACTTCTAGTAAGATTCAACCCTCAGTCATAGGGTCATTTTTAACATGCCAGGTACAGTCACTATTTAGTTACCTAGAAGGCAGTGGAACAGAACCCTCTAAAATGAGGAAGCTTAAAATAATGACATCAATCCTTCTGTGACTTCCTTACCTTGTCAGGAGTGAGCTCATTCCTAGACAAACACACTCCTTAATTCTAGAGGGCAGTAAGTTCACCCTCTAACAAGGGGCATGGATCAAGAGTCTCAGTGTTGGCTGTAGATCTTGACAATGCCTCTTGGCCACATAGCCTCTCAAAGCCTCTCAACATATTCACAACCTCAGCATATTCACAAGCTAAGTCAAAGTGTCCTCACACATAACATTTATTTGATAATAGTACTTCGGAAACTGATGAGTTGAATGAAAGAATGCAAGTAAAGGAGAGGTACACAGTGAATTTGTATTAAATACTTGCTATATGTATTGTTTTTATCATTCTCTATCCTGTTTTTGTCATTCTTTATTCTACTTTCCTACTCTATTGAACCACAGTCTGTTCATCCCTCTCAACTTTAATATTGCTGAATTGTGGCAATTTACACTTTTTTTTTTTTTTGCAAAATACATTCTATACTGGCTCTCAAAACTCTCTAATGTATAACAAGGAAAGCATTCTTTTCCAGGCCCTCATTCTGCTTAGATCAGCCCCCTCTGCTTGGGACCACACATTGTGAGATTTCCTACCTACACCAGCTGGAAGGTTCAGAAACTGGCCTTTCCTAACTTGTCTGCTCTTCAGGTAAAACATTCATTCTCAGTGAGAACAAACATTAATTTTAGAGGTGAAAAAACTTTACTCTTTTTATAATTATAAGACACATATATACATATCCATGTGAGTTATATGACCAATAAACAAATCTTCTATTAGAGAACATAAAACATAAACCAATATTCAGTGTATCTATGGTATTAAAATTTTACAAATGGGAATAATCAGAAAAAAAAATTATTCTAAAAAGGCTTGCTAGAGGGGAAATAATGAAAAAAAAAGTTTTGAGGAAGACTGAGTTAAAGAAAAATATCCATAGTTCCAAACTTTCAGAGTTAAATTCCTCATAACTTATAATTTTTGTGGAAAACAATATTATACAGACACTAGGTTTTTAAGTGCCTAACAAAAGCCTGATTTACTCAATAATGATTTTGAATTCTTATCTGGTCAGTCGAGGAAAAAGTACTATCCTACTTTCTATGGTGGAAAAAAAATTCCCTGTAGAGTTAACAGAAAGAGGGGACTGAGAGGCCTTGCCTCATAGTGGTAAGACATGCACAAGAAAATAATCCATAATAATTTGGTCCTGAACTGAGAAAGGGTATACCAGTCAGGAGAGCCTAGGTTAGACTATAATGATGAATAATCCCAATATCTCAGTGGTTTACAACCAAGATTTATTTCTGATTCCTGCAACTCACCCTGGCTCTGCCATATGTCATCTTTACTCTGGGACCCAAGCTGTTGGTGCAGCCTATTTCTGGACTGGCTTTTAAACCTTTTGCCCAGATGTGACACATGTGGTAACATGTGTCGCCTTTATTCATATTTCATTGGTCAGAGTAAGTCACATGGGAAAGTCTAATGCCATAATCCTTACCCAGAAGGCAGAGAAAATAGGTGTGAATAATCATCAGCCTAGTGCACTTGTAGTAATGAGAATGAATAATACTTTCCAATAGATCTCACTTCAGGGAGTACATTGCATTTTCTATTTAATATATGCATCACCTTATTTTATCCTTACAAAAAAGTCTGTGAGATAAGAAAGGTAGTAGTCATTACATCCATTTACACTTACGTATCTGAAAAGAACTCAGTATATGGAGAATTTACTATTACTTACAATTGTCTGAAAATGGCCTGAGTTCTTTGGCTGATACTGAGCTCCTGATCACTAGGAGGAGTCAAACAGAATTTATACAACTACTTTGTGCCAATGCTGAAAAGAAGATATAAGGATCCTGATCCTGTGAGAGACTGGCAAGCTAAGATCTTTAAGATCTCTTTTATCCAGAAGATTCTACGATGCTGTGAGTCATCCAAGTTCACACAGCTGTTAAGTGGCTAGCCGGTGGCAAATTAACATGTAGACAGAAAGGGGAACACAAAGCCCAATATAATTTAGTGATCTGGCATTCAGGTTCCCTTGTTCTGATATATAAATGCTGGGGAAAGTTCTGTCACATATAATTTCTTAATCAGTATGCATCAAATGTCTGTTGTTGGTTCGGTGATGAAAATGCTATGAATTATTGCTATGCATTATCAAAACTTCCAAACACCCTGAGTTTGCTGCACTGATGTGGTTCTGAATAAAATATAGTGATATTGGCACTAGCCTGTCTATCAGTGCTCCAGACACAAACATTCTCTGGAGCTGAATGATAAATAAACAAACGTTCCAGGAGAGCCCCAAGCAAGTAGAATTATATGTCATTATTTAAAGGACAGATTGTCCTTGAACAGATGAGCTGTACTGAGGTCTTGCATTTTAAAGATATTTTTAAAAACTTTCCGAAGAAACAATTCACTTACTGATGACTCTCCTTCCTACCTTTAATCTCCCATGAGTTTCAGGCTTTGTTAATACTGATTCTAATATGGTTATTTGATATAGTGATCTGATTTTTTTTTTTACCACTTGTCAAATGAAAATTTAGTATTGGTATAAAAGTAGAAAATAAATCTAATCTAAGCACTTTTACTCCAAAAAAAAAAAAATACCCACCACTTTCACTTAATCACTCTTCATTATCAGATCTCAGCCATCATAAAAAATTCAGAGAATGATACGTATCTGCTTATCATAAATGCATTCATTCATTCATTACTCCTTTCATGGTTGGGCACCTAACATTAGATAATTTTTTTTGAAAACTTAAAACAACACTCATCTTCTCAGAACAAATGAGGATTCAGCATTTCAGGAACTCAAGATCTGACATCTCATCAGGATGCTGGTTCAGCGGATCCAGGGGCTACTCATGACAACAACACAGAGTTAGCAAATGAAATTCTTTTCAAGCTGGTCCTCAGCCAGTGACCCAGTAAATTATCTTCTTCAAACCCAATTTTAAGTGAGGCCAACCATTTAAACTGATTTAGATTTTGGCTCCCAGGAAGTCAGAAGTCATGAATGGTACCAAAGTGAACAAGCTGTCTAGAATGCATTGTCTCTGCCAATATTCTGCTCAATAATTTCCCTTGAGTTATTTTCCAATAAAATGAACTTTGACCTGATTCCGGACACAGTTTAGACATAGCCAATAACAACTTTACCTTCTGGGGAAAAAACTCACGTCCCACTGTAAAAGTATAAGCAATTAGGAAACATAAATACATATCATTCTGCTTCACTTGGTTTGTTCCCAGGAAACAGCTCTGGATCCCAGAGTGGTGCTTTTCCTAATGTAATAACTGCTGAGGCACATAAAGCCAGGAGAGGCGTCACTATTCTCAGGCACAGAGTTTGAAAAAATTACTCTATGGTTGAAATCAATCCAGCTTCTGCAGAATTCACAGGTGATTTTTCTGGTAAGGTTTAAAATTCCATTTCATTGCATTTGACACATCCACACTCAAGAGTGGATCAAGAAGATTCATACCTCATAAGCAATGTTTCAAATATTTTCAAAAACAGGTGACACAGAGATGCTCCTTTCAAAATCAGTTTAAAAAAAGAGTGGAGAAAAGTAAAGCTGATTTTACAAAAAAAAAAAACCCATACATAATGCTTTAAAATTTAATGAACTCTTTGATCATGAGAGTTTATGTTTATAGGGTTCAGACTAAATTCCAGATTGGCTATTTATACAACCAGTTCTTTTGTTTCCACTAGATTACATCATGCAAATATGTCCCTCTAAACCAAGTAGTCCACATTTCATATGTTGGTATGTTAAGAAATACAAAGCGAGGATTTTTTTTATTAATACTACATGACTTAGGTGATTTTCTTAAGCTTCCTCCTCATATAATTTTATTAAAAATTCTCTCTCATGACCTCCTACTCACCCTGCTTATTTTTTTTATATTTAGATACACACATTTCTGTGATTGCTAGAAAAAAATCAAAAGAAAAGAAGCAGAACAGCCTAGAGAAAAACAGAGTTGCAAGAATAAGTCTCCCTGAATTTAAATACCAGTTTACCTCTCTGTGCCTCAATTTCTTAGTCAAAATATTGATTATGATAATATCTATCTCATAAGGTTATTTTGAAGTTTAAATAAGTTAAGAGCAGAGATTGATACCACATATTTGTTGTATAATCAAAATATGTATAAGAATTATATATATTCATTCAACTTTCATTCAAAATGCATTTAATAATTGCCACTTTTGCCTTTTTCAAGATCTGTGAAATTTGCTTTTTCCACAACTTTTTAACTGTGTGACCTTTGAGAGCTTGTGTAGCATCTATATACCACAGTTTCTCCATCTATAAAATGGAGACAATAAGCACACAATGCAGATATCATAGAATTATTGTGTGTAATAAGTAAAATTATATTAGTAAAATGCTTAATAAAGTGCTTATCATACAATAAAGGCTCAACACATGTTAAGTAATATTAACACTCTAATTCAGTATCTGGATGTATAATAAACATGGCATTTTATATTAATGATGAGTGTATGGATTGCTCATTTTGTATTAATGATGCGTGGTACGGAGTCAACCATCACATAGGAATGTAAGGACATTACACCTTACACGAAAATAAGTGCAGTGTACAAATTAAATTGTTAGTTGGAAATGTAGGTACATTTTTTTTAGCATACCAAGTCACAAACAAAATGCGAAAGACTATTTCAGGGATAAGCAAAACCTTTTGTGTAAGAGGCCATCCATTTTAGATTTTGAGAACCATATAGTTTCTGTTGCATATAATCAATTCTGCTGCTATAGCAGCAAAGCAACCACACATAATAAGTAAACGAATGGTATAGCTGTGTTCCAGTAAAACCTTATTTACAAAAATAAGCTGAGAGCCAGTTTTGTGTGCAGAGTTGTGGTTTTCCATCCTCTATCTACTTGAACCCAGTGACCTAACCAAAACCCATAAACCCCAGTAAAATCATGTTGGCATACCAAGCTTGTCACATTATCTTGGGTCTAGACTCTATAGAACATCGTGAAAAAAATAATGTGCTCTCTACCTTCAGGAACATTTTAATCTAGTCAAGTGGAGCCAAATAAAGTGATATATGGAAAGTTATAAAGAAGTACACAGATGTGTGTTTTATTTATTTATTTATTTATTTTGAGACAGAGTCTCATTTTGTTGCCCAGGCTAGAGTGAGTGCTGTGGCATCAGCCTAGCTCACAGCAACCTCAAACTCCTGGGCTCAAGCAATCCTCCTGCCTCAGCCTCCCAAGTAGCTGGGACTACAGGCATGCGCCACCATGCCCAGCTAATTTTTTCTATCTATATATATTAGTTGGCCAATTAATTTCTTTCTATTCATGGTAGAGATGGGGTCTGGCTCTTGCTCAGGCTGGTTTCAAACTCCTGACCTCAAGCAATCCGCCCGCCTCGGCCTCCCAGAGTGCTGGGATTCCAGGGGTGAGCCACTGTGCCCAGCCACCTACTTGTGTGTTTTAAATTACACATGGTTGGTTTGTAGTCAACTCAGGTTATGTCAAAGCTTGAAGAGAATTATATACAATTCAACTGAAAGATTTCCCAGTGGAATAGCAATTCTATCAACAACTCATTTTCTGTGGGCACCAGCCAGTTTTTCTTCAAAACACATGAAAGAACTTAAAGATTTAACGTTCTTTCGTAAATTAATCAATCATTCGTGCAAATTATGAAGCATTTTAATCCACATACATTTTGAGAATTTTATTTTTTAAGAGCTCCAAACATGAAAATATCCCCTCTGGGTTTTCCTTACCAAATATCTGACAAGGAAGCTTCCTAATGCTAATTTTTCATGTATTTCTCATCCAATAACCATACACTGCCTTTCATTTCTTTTGTCTTAATGAACTGGATGGTAAATTGATTTTATAAAATATAAGCCTTAGTATCCCTCAATTAACTTGTTAAATTAAATATCAACTGTGCCATCAAGGAATTCTTTTCCAGTGAACAATTAAGTTTTACAGGCATTGTTCAGTCGGTTCGTTCTGGCATGACAAATATAACACTTTAAGCGTCAAACTTTCATAAGCTGCTTATTAACGTAAAGGCTAATTCAGCTTGAGAATATATTAGTAGGTTTTGTCCAATGGGAAGAAAGAACCTCTATGGTGCACATTTGAGGAACAACAAACCACCCTCTGCTTTGGTGCTTCCTGTTGCCATCTCAAGTTTTTTACAACCACCTCATTCAGTCCTGCTGTGGAGATGTGGCTTGACAGAGTCTCTGATTCCCTCAGAGGTCTCTATTTTTTCCCACCCAAGAAGACAGATGGTTATTGACTCACTTCTCTCCAAGTGTGGTTCATTATATTCCTGCCACACTAGGCTTCTTGGACCCCCAAAGGCATTCCTGGGTCTTTGCTATTTTTCTCTGCCCAGAAAACTTTACCTATGATATTCTTTTTAACAAGTCCTATTAGTGAGTACTCTGTGGGTCTTAGCTCATCTTTAGTTCCTCAAAGTAGTTTTTCCAGATTACTTAATCTAAAGTATGACACACACATGCCCTCTGTCAATCACTATCAGATCAGCCTATTTCATTTTCATTACCAATACGTGAAATTGCTGTGTTTGTTAGTATATGTGTTTGTCTCTTTTATGACTCTCCTCCAAAATGTAGGTCCATCCAGGAGAGCAGAATAGGTTGTCTTGTTCTTTGCTACATCAGCAACTAGAACAGGGTCTGGCACATAGTAGGTCCTCAATAGTAGGATAATAGAAAGAAAAACGTAAAGAAGGAAAAGAGAGGGAAAATGGAAATAAAAGGGAAAGAAGGAAGAAAAAGCAGTAGACAGATAGTAGGTGAGATCAATCCAGACTCTTGGAATTGCCAAAACCACATAAACCCTCACGGTCCTTTTCTTGCCCTGTTTACTCTTGTAGGTTAAAAATCCACTTTAGGTTTTAAATGCAAGGCTGTTTCTCTTAGAGAAGTCTCCTGTACTGTGCAAAGTTAGGACCAATATGTTAAGGATATTTTCTTTGCTTCTGAGTTGATTGTTTGTGTGTGTGTGTGTGTTTAGGTCCAATTCTATTCAACAACTCATTGATTGCCTGCTGGCTCCAGAGTTTTCTCTTATTTATTATTTTCTCTTAATCCCCATGACCTTTTCTCAATCTTTATGTCTCTACATAAAACAAAATTTGATTTAAATAACCTCTTCTCATTTTTTGTTTCAAACTTTAAACAAAAAAAGCAATTACCTCAATGGCATTTTCACATTTTCAGTTAACAGATTTTTGTCATTATGGTACCACGGAATTTTTTCTGTTAACCTTCTTTTCTGTATTTATACTAAATTAAACAAAAGAAGTGTTTTAGAAAAGAGTTCCCCTAATATAGTCTAGCATTGACCACATTGTCCCCTGGGGCATGAATGTTGCAATTCTCCTTAGTGTGTGTTATAATCACATAGATTTAATTTTAATATTAACTGTGATTAAAAAAAAGGAAATAGCATGACATGGCTGTTTAATATTATGTTTATGCAACATCTCTTGAATGAAACTTTATGCATCTAATATTAATGAATATAACCCTCAGGAGAAAGATATAAATATATGAAAAAATGTGTCCTAAATTATAGGTTTAAAACTAAAACAAAAACCAGATCTGCATTATAATCAAAACTGCAAAAAAGTATATGTGCATGTCATATGGGCAAGGATGATGATCGTGATCAGAGAAAATGGTAACACCCTGCCACTGACGGCTGTTTTGGACTGCTGCCCCCTGGCAAACACACCTGTTATGTGTGTATCACTGGCTGACATCACCTCCTGCCAGCAGGCAAATCAAAGTTTCAGGTCCTAGACCTGACAGTGTGGCCCAAGCCCATGTATATATGACTGAGGATGCCCCTAAAAACCTTCTCTCCACCCCTGATGAAGCTGAAGGTGATCTAGCTAAGTCAGATGGTCCTAAGGTCTGGATCTGGGGCTACAGCTGGTGTGGTGGCATGTCCAAGTAAAGCTGACTTAAAATCTTAAGAACTAGAGGATGAATCAGAACTAAAGTTTTCAGAAAGTGCAAAGGCTCAATGTTGGAAACTGGAGTTCAATCATCAAATTCCATAACTCTTCTTGAGTCCCTCCTGATCCTTTAAACTGCTGATCCTTCTTTAGGAAGTCTACAGGAGTTTCTGATTTAAACTGAAGTATAACTAAAATGTGATAATAGTACTTCTTCAACTTGGACAATAAGTCACATGTGTGTTCCAGTGATTCTCAGGGGTCGCCAGTCTGCAGAATCACCTGGTTCTGCGGAGCAGCCAGGTGTGGAATTCATCAGCTGATGCACATCCCTGGTTGGCAACATTTATTTGGTTCTCGATCACCTGCACCAAATGGTACGTTCCCATCAGCAACAGCAGCACACTGGCTGAAACCTACCTCCTCTCCTGGGAGGCATAATCTTGGAGCATTAGTACATGGAAAAAGATTCCACTAGAATACTAATACTTCCTATATTATACCTCTTGGCAATCACTCTGGTATATGAACATGCCTAATAGATGCTTTTTAAAATATGAGTTTTCAGTAAAGTTGCCTGTGCCTATAAAGATATTATGATTTCTTTAACATATATTACCTTTTTTTGTCTCAGTAAATTTAAAATTCTGTAGCAGAGTTTTACTTACTAAACATCAATAAGCAGCAGATAGAGATGTAGCCTTCGAAAATTCTTACCTTTAGTTTATTTCTCCTATTTTTCCGTCACAGAACTTTTCAGTGCTGACTAAATCTTGCTAGACTTCAGTTTTTTCATCTCTGTAATAGGGATAATGAGATCTTGCCCTATCTTCGAGAGTTATTATAAAGAGCAAATGAGAAAGAAAACCACAAATGTATCTTGAAAAGTTTAAAATGGTCTAACTAGTTGAAATGGGATTTTCTTTAGTATAATTATTGTCATTATTGCTATGAAGAAAATAATATTTCATTCTTAAAGTTCATTGTTTCACTAAATCACTGTGGACATAAATCAATTATATTAAGGGGGCCAGAGAGAACAAGAATAGCCTATCTTTCAAGTCCTCCACTAGCAAACACTAAATTGATATGCAAATCATGTAAACAATAATTTGATTAAAATGGTATTTGCTAATTGATTTGGCTTTGACCATACAATAACCAGCTCATCTAGTGCATTAATTATCATGATCTATCCCCAAACATCGCAAGTAAATATGTTGTGTGATACACAACATCAATAATTACATCAGTCTCCCCACAGACATGGCCTTGGTGCATGGCTTGAGGCATTGAGTTTATTTCCCAGGTGATATTAATTATGTAACAGTACTTATGCCTTCAGGCAAGTTGTTTCTATTTATCAGAAAACAGGAGCAATTTTGTGGTTTCTTAGTTGGGTGAATGACCATTGAAAACACATCAGAAATGTGAAGAAAGTCAACTTTTGAAGATCTTCAGTATAAATATAAGCAGATCATCACCCCAAGAGATAAGAAACCTTATGCTTCTGAAACGGAATCAAGTCACTGACTATATCATACCAAGCATATTGACACATTTTTGTTATTGTAATTTTATGGGGCATTCTCTAAGGACATTTGGTATGTCACTTTTCAAGACTGCAAATAATTCCTTAACCTTTAATCAAGAAGCTGAAAAATGTTCCTCCAACTCATTGCCCTATTTCATTAAAAAAAGAAAGCCTTTGCTTAAAGCTTTGCTTTGTTTAAAAATCAAATTATCCATTGTAAAATATCATTGAAATTTATATCACGTTAAAAGTATTCTCTCAGGAATTATTTCATCATATTACTGAGAATACAATACTATGGGTGACTCAGTAGAAATAAATAATTCACTAGCAAGTTACAATGTCCCTTTCTGAATTTAATTGTCAAGGCTGAGATATGATATACTGCTATGGGGGAAAGAAATCTTAATATAAGAATTAGTTTTTATAAAGAAACAGAAATACGAAGTCTTTGAATATATGCAGAATTTAACATTATCAAGTCACTGCAAAAGTAGCTAGTAAAAGATAATTTTCTACTTTTTATGAAAAAGCCACTGGTTGATGGTCATGCTATATCACATGAGTAGGCTAATTTATAGTCAGTCTTTACAAAATAGAGTTTGTAAGGGTGAGATTAGGCCTGACTGGAGTAAAATGCAGATTTAAAGTGTAAATATTTTACAAATATTCTCTAATGTGAATATTATCTTTACAGTGAGATAAAAACAATAAATATTTTAAGCAATCAAGTACCTTTGAAAATAATTTTCACTTTTTGCATAATGTGGGAAATTTTTCTAATTATACTTTTGTCACTAAACTTTTTAATAACACATTTTTATCAGAGGTCTAAAATTCAACATATAAATATTTAACTGTCAAAGAGAAAAATTATTTCTCAATTCTATGAGTTAAAAAATAATCCACCTTTACACCCTGCATCAAGTAATCATTAAATTTCAATTTAAAAGTTTATCAGTCAGGGTTCAATTGCTGAAAACAAAATGCTTTCTAGCTGATTCAAACAGAAAGGGTACTGAACCACTTATAGAATTATTGGGGGACTGAAGTGATAGACTGTGGGCTGATCTGGCAGGATGGTCCCACAAAGCCACATCACAGGACTGGGCCACCAAAAGAGCTGCTGCTCCTGGAAAGTTCAGAATAACCCCTACCAAATTAAAAAGCCACTGAGCCTCGATGCTGACTCCGAGCAATCGCTTCTGCTTGGGAAGCCACTAGCCAAATGGGGAAATCGTATTATAAGAGGAATCAGAAACCATAACTTCCTCTCTAAAGAAAAATGTCTGAACAAGACTGAGAGATTCCACAGCTTCTAGAGGTACTTGGTCACAGCAAAAAGAAGTTGACTCATCTTGAGAAACCAATTCAATATCCATTGTATTAAATTATACCTAACTCCACTCTACGTGGTTCTTTGCTTATTCCTAAATGTATTTACCTACCCCTGGTGACCATCAAAGTTACTAAATAATTTGTTGAGCCAAGAGTCCAGGAAAATTCAGGATGACCAAAATGGCAGAGTACTGGTGACTTCCTGGCTCCCTGCTCTCAGAGAAAGAGGTGAAGAACTCCATCAGCTACGCACAAGTGGATGGATCCCTGGCAAGAACAGCATTGTGAAACTGGAGAGAAATACCATGGAGAAAAAAAGGTGAGTGGACGGTGAGTGGGAGAAAAGATTGGGAAGTCTGGAGAGCGAGAGTTAAACAATAGAGAATAGAGCCTGGGATGGCTACACCCAGCTGGCCAGCAAGTGCAGTGGGTCTGACCCACAGGAGAACGTCCTGCTTCCTCACAGACCTCCACACCCACTCAGACAGGGACCTGCCTGAAGTCAGCGCAAAATCATGGCAGGAGACGTTGGGCTCTGTGGAGAGGAAACAATAGCAGAAATCATCTTGAACTACCAAGAGCTCTATGCTAGGACTCCACTGGGCAGGGGAGGGACTTGTCTGAGTTACGGCAGGAAGGAGTTAGGAGACAGGCACCTCACCTCTGACGGTCAGCAGGACCAGAGGCGAACACTGAAAAGGGGTCTCTACCATGGAAATTGCTCCAGGTGATTAGGCCGGCTCAGGGCAGGTCAGAAAGTGCAAGACCTCCTGCTGGATAGGCGCAAGTTTGTGGGAGGGTGACACACAAGAGACAACAGGCCTCCTGTTGACTCAGCTCCCCAATCCGGCATCCACCAACTCCTGAACAGTCACCCCCAGTGCTAGCGCTCTGCGGGTGGGTGGCCGCCATTTTTGAAGTCCACAACCCAGATGTTGTGGTGCGATATGGTTTCGGGCAGCATGCTTCTTCCAGCCCAAGGACTCTTGTGGAAAGTTCCACCCTTCCAAGACCTATTGTCAACTAGCTGGGCCATTTTGATGGGCAAATTTTGGGTGCTTACCCAGCCATGGGAGACTAACACCTGTGAGAGTCACAGGCCCCGGGGCACTGGGCAGACTGGGGCATCACCCCTCCCCCTAATGCAGCGACTTTCCCGCCAAAAGTGGTAGGCTCTACTCCTGGAGGTAGGGAGAGGCAAGAAAAGCCATTCTCCCTGTGTGACTGACGTGAATCTGTGGGGTCTTGGCACAGATCAATAGTTGACAGCCCAGTGACTCGGCCTGTCAGGCCAGCTTAGGTCATCCAGTAGGATTATAACTCTGGGGCCTGATATCCACCACCAGGCTGCTGCCAACAACGGGGTTCGCAGTCAGGGAAATAAAATCCTGGCCAGAGGCCACAGCATGTGTACCAAGTAACTCCTCCCATCAGGAGCAGCCTCCCAAGTGTGGTAGAAGAACCCTGAATAACATATTAGCATCTCCCGCTAGTGGCAGATCAAGCAACCATAGAAGCACACACATCCAGGCTGGTAGTCAGCAGCTGTGATCTGCCTTGCTCCTACCACCACTTTACGGGGGAATAGGGTCCAAGTAACCCTCGGGAGTGGCAAGATCCTTCTTAAAGATCGGGACATTAGTATTCCTCTCCCAGGAACCAGAAACCAACACAGAGGCATCAAATTACCTCAATAACTGGCTCCTCCATACAATCTACAACCAATGACAGAGAGGGTAACCCTACAGCTCAACACAGTGCCCTCCATCTCAAGCTATTACAGGGCAGTGGAGTCATACACACAGGTGCAATTTGCCACATGGGAGCTTAAGCCGGGGGACCAAACTCTCTAATCTCTACTGGCAAGAGGTGAAGACAACAGGTCAGAGGTAACCCAACTTGCCAAAATACCTCCAAGGCAATAGGAGACCAGTGTGCCTCCTCCGGTTACTGTTAAGGAACATGCCTTGGGGGCTTGAAGTTAAGGACACAAACCAGTCCTAGCACTCCCAGTTCTCAATCAATTACCCTGATGAGAAAGAACTAGAGAAAGAATACGGGGAATATAAAAGAGCAGAGAGAAACATCACCTCCAAAAGAAGTCATGAGACCCTCAAAATCGGATACTAATTTAAATGAAATGATTAAATTGATGGAGGAAAAATTCTGAATATGGGTTATAAGGAAACTGAAGGGAATTGAAGAGAAAATGGAAACCTAACACAAAGAAACCACAAGAACAATACAGGAAACGAATGAAAAATTCTCTAAAGAAATTGAAATATTACAAAAAAGCAGGCAGAAATCTTGGAAATGAAGAAGGCATTCAACAAACTTCAAAACAGAGTGGAAAGCCTTAAAAATAGAATGGATCACACAGAGGAGAGAATCTCAGAACTTGAAGATAATGTCTATGTGGCAAACAAATCAGATAATGAAAAAGAACACAGAAGCACGAGACAAGAGTAGAACATATAAGAAATGTGGGATTATGTTAAGTTGAAAATGCATTTAATACACATGACCTATCAAATATCATAGCTTAGCCTACCCTGACTTAAATGTTCTCAGAGCACTTACATTAGCCTTTAGTAGGGCAAATCATCCCACCACACAATGCCTATTTAATAATAAAGCATTGAATATCTCACGTAATTTATTGAATACTGTAGTGAAAGTGAAAAGCAGAATGGTTATATAGGTATTTAAAGTACACTATCTACTAAATGCATATATTTTCACACCATCATAAAGTCAAAAAATCATAAGTCAAATCATCATAAGTTGGGGATTAAAGTTGGGAATTATCTTCATAAGATTCTTCTCCTGATCAAAGCTCCCTTTCTCCTCCTCCCCCCCCCAAAAGTGACAGACTAAATTATTAAGAACTCTACCTGAAAAAAAATAAATAAATAAAAAATAAAATGAGATTTATAGCCCTATTAAAAAAAAAAGAACTCTACCTGTATATATAATATATTTCAAAATGTGATACACAAAATGGTATCGTTCTGGTTCAGAGCTCTAAAATGGAGAGTTAAGAAGCCATTCTAAGAAGGCCTGCCTGTACAACCTGTAACATTGTTTAAAAAAATAATAATAAAAAAACAGGAACTTTGAATCTTGAACTAGTCCAAACTACTATGTCCACAACATACCAGAAAACAGCTGAATTTCACCATGGTTGCAACTCCTCAACAGCAACAACCAATAAACTATGAACTCATACTAAGCCAGCTGCCTCCACCAACAACAATTCTTTCAAAACAATTTGCATAATGAGCCTTTGCTTCTACTAAAAAACAAACAAACAAACAAACCTACTTCTTTTCCTCCCTTTGGAGTGAATGTTGATTTCTGTCTCGAAATCTCTGTCTCGAATCGCAATTCCTAAGACGTTAATAAAAGCCTGTCTTACTGCACTACAGCCTGGGATTTTGCCTCTTCTTAGTTGACAATATGAAGTATTTTTCTGGAAGCCAAAATTCACTTCTAACAATTTCTAAACACATAGAAAATAAATAAATAGAAAGAGCACACATAATTCCTTAGGATTGATTAATGAAAAGTCATTTTCAACTAACAAAGCAGAATTTACATTTTTAAAAGAGAAACTTCTTTTCTTAAACTTTCATAGGTTTATCAAATATTATCTAGAAAAATATTTACAAGCTTTTTCATTAGGATTTAAATTATACATATATTAAATATTGCTCTCCTAGTGCTTGAAAATTTTTTTATCTGCTAGTTTTTCTTTATAATCTTTATATTACTGATATTTTAGCCAATCTTTTTTCTACAAACAATACCAAAAGAAACTTCAGTGCAACTACTGCTTTTAAAATTACAAATTCTGAATTTAAAAGATTTAACTAGCAATATTGTAATTAGTTAAATTTCTTTCAGTATTATTTTTAGAGAAATACATTTTATGAAAAATTTAATAGGAAGAAATCACACTATCATCAGAGCTGATCTTTTTCATCTGAAAGTTTCTCAGTTTACATAGAAAGATTGCCAATACACAGCCATGGCCACACAGAGGTTAGGAGACGTTTGTCAGTTAGAATGTGTCAGAAATAGAAACTCACTTTAACAGAGATAAATCAGGTTGGTTTTAAAGAAGCTTTACAGTCAGTCAACAGTGCCAGAAACCTGTGAACTCAAGTATCTCCAAGATAACTTTGACACTACACATCTTATGAGGCAGCATTTATCAAATTCCAAGAAAGCAGTTATTTCCTCTGATTCAATGAGCATGTCCTAATTACCATACTGATGTCTCCAGGCAGCTGAGACCCAGGCTATGGCTCCCTGAGGATTCACACCAAGCACCTGAATGACCCTTCATTAGCCAAAGACCTGAGAAGAATCACTATCCATGAATGGAGTTAGTTTTAGTTGGAAATGAGGATTTATTTCTTCTTTTTCTGTGGTCCAGGTATAAGGGATAGTGCATTCATTCTGAAGTTTCCTGGTTTGCCAGAGATAAAGTTTGCAGATTTATTACTCAATCCTTGTGCTTTGGTTTTATTATTATTATACAATTTATTTTCTGTTTAAATGAATGACATTTTTTTTTACTGAGGAGCTAGGGAATTAAAGTATTAATGCTCCAAGAAAAAAACTTTAATTTCTGACTTGTATTTATGAGACCGATAAATCTTTCCAGCAGGATGCATTGCCAGTGGAAATACAAATCATTACAGCCCTTTTGAAATGCGGTAAAGAATTAATTAAAAGTTCTGTGATGTTATATCATTTCTGAGTATATGGTTCTGTGATGTTATATCATTTCTGTTATATTATTTCATAGGTTAAACTCTACTACAAAAGATACATGTAAAGGGAAGTTAATAGCAACTATGTTTGTAGTGCAAAAACAAACAGAAATCTAAACACAAACAAGTAAATGTCTATTGTTAAGTGAATGGTTTAAATAAATGTTCACCCATTCCGCAATATATATACTATGTATATTGCGGAATGGGTGAACATTTCTGGGTTGTATTTCCTTTTAGGATGTAAATCATCCTAAAAGGAAACGTGGAACCTTCCCACCATAATAGCCAAAAAATGTCCACCAATAGAGAATATAAACTAATAAATTGATTCTAAATATATAAAAATAGAAGCATAAATAATACACATTCCTCTTGGTGCTGCAAGATGGGAAAGCCAGAATGTTCTTCATGGCTTGCACATCACTGGCTCTTTCTTTCATGGCCCATTCCTACTCCCACAGCCAGAACTTATGCCAGATAGCTTTGAAGTCGAGCATCTGTTTGCTTCTCCATCAGTCCCCATAAAGCAGTATATGAGCTTACTGTTGTCTTAGTTAATCCTCTGAACATGAAGAAAATTCCAAGGAGATTTCGTTGCAATTCCCTTTTTATTCATGAAAGAACTCAGCCTTCTGTCACAATTTTATCATCTGGCAATAAATGCTCTCATGAATCTGTGTGCATTGTTCTAACAAATAAGCCCCCATCTCTGCACACAGAAATAATCTGGAAATTTTGGCCCCAAACAGTAGGACTAATGAACATGGGACCTAGGGGATATATAAGTTTCCATCAAGGAACACTGTGAGCTCTGGCTCTGCAAAACCTCACTTAACACAGAGAAATGCTAATTGCTGTGCATGTACAGCGACTGCTAAAGATGACAATGAGCAGATGTCTCTCCTTATTCCTTGAGAAGTGGTCATCTGGTTTCTCATTGCTTCTTGACCAGCCAAATCCCAAGATCCCCAGGTCTTTTTCTTCCATTTTAGCTCAAGATTCTCTATACTTTGCCAATTCTTTCTATATGACAACTCTGGCTATGATTTTAGAAAATTGTTCCAGGTGGTCACCAGGGTTTTTTACTGTAATGCTCTGCCAATATCAAGCACTTCTTGGACTCTATATAGAAAGCCAACTTAAAAGTTATAACCAGGCCGGGCGCGGTGGCTCACGCCTGTAATCCTAGCTCTCTGGGAGGCCGAGGTGGGCGGATTGCTCAAGGTCAGGAGTTCAAAACCAGCCTGAGGAAGAGCGAGACCCCGTCTCTACTATAAATAGAAAAAAATTAATTGGCCAACTGATATATATATATAAAATTAGCCGGGCATGGTGGCGCATGCCTGTAGTCCCAGCTACTCGGGAGGCTGAGGCAGGAGGATCGCTTGAGCCCAGGAGTTTGAGGTTGCTGTGAGCTAGGCTGACGCCATGGCACTCACTCTAGCCTGGACAACAAAGCGAGACTGTCTCAAAAAAAAAAAAAAGTTATAACCAATTCAAACTTTTAAAACCTAGCATCACCGCCTACCTGATTGATTGACATTATTTTTACATACACTCATTCAGTATGTGGCACAGAATAATATTCAATAAATTTTGGAGGAATGAATATGTCAGAGCTATTCTATTTACTAGCTACTGACCACTAAAAGTAAACACTAAGGAAATGTTTATTGATACTTTAGTTATAAATCTAATAGAGTAATTCTTTCTGGATTCATTAAGATTTAATTGCATTTTCAATTAGATTGAGTTGTATTAGTGTTGGTGGTTTAGAAACTAAACAATAAAGTTAGAATGTGCCAATCTGCTGATGATTAATTCACATTAGACATAAGATGGTCATTAAACTGCTGTGGATATATTTTTGACTAAGAAATAAAAATGAATGCACGAATCATGATTTAACAATTTGTAAGGTCCAATTTTTATTTTCTGCCTAAACCAAGAATTAAAAGTCAAGGATAATAATTTTAATCAATTTTTAACTATTGAAGAGTTTTGATATTAATATTTTATAAGGGTTCTTAGTCTATATAAAATATAAACAACCATATTTTTAATAATTGGTGGTTACAACTATTCAGGAATGCAACATACAGGCTATTTTAGTAACTTTGGAAATGAGGAATGATTATCAGTTTTCTAGATAGACTTTCATTTGTCTAGTCTTCTTTTAGCATGTAGGTACCAGCTACTGTTCTGGGTTGTATGGATTACATATTGAACAAGAAGAAGTCTCTGAATTCAGAATTTTACATCCTGTTAAGTAGGACAAAGAAAGGCAATCACAAGCAAAATTTACCTAGGTTTTCACTCATATGGTTATTGCTTCCTCTTTATATTGTTCATATGTTCTTGTTTTAAAAATTGAAATGGTGCTACAAATCAGAAATCATTGTGGCATACCAATGACTAGAAGCAGATTATGACTGAATTTTCCCTTGATTAGAACTGATCTCTAATTCAAGAAGATATTTGGTTTCATTTCAAAAGATATGGTGACTTGTGCTTAATTTTTGTACCTTAACATTTATAACAATTGCCAAACTTGACTGATGTCTTCAGTTGTATTACATTAACAACCTAATTCTGGCAGTTTGGTATTTAATCACAGTCCATTATTTTAAATAGGTATGCACTGAATGAAAAAAAGGATTACTTTGCTATAAAACATGTTCACATGAAAATTAATAGCATATTTTGTGTAAGTTCATTGCAATTTGACATTTGTTCTGATTGCCAAAAGAGTCAAGAGCAATTTGTTCTTTGAATAGCTTGGCTTATTTTAGCAGTCTTTTTTTTTTTTATCACCATCCAATTTAATATTTATTTATGTTCAGTCACATAAATAGAGACATTATTATAAGCCCCATATACTAATAACCAAAATCATTACCTTTCCAACCTTTCACTGATGACTTCAATGGAGCAAGATTTGTTAAAATGGCTAAATACCCACACACAAAGGAAAAAGAGTAAAGTAATATATCACAGGAGTCCTGCAATAAGAAGGTATTCACAGTTAATTTATCCCTGTCTTCCTTTTTACACTAAAATATATTATGGACAGTCTTGTTGATGCAGAATCTCTTATATTTTCATGTTTTCTACTTGATCTCTTAAGGTCTATAAACAATAGTTACCACTACCAGTTAAAAGTCAATATTGGCAGTACTTGATTCAAATATTTCTCCAATCACACATTTTATGAAAAAAACATGGCAGAGAATAGGGAGTACTGCCCTGAAAACAGCACAATTTAAAACTGGAGATTTTTTTTAAGTCTGTATCTATTAAGTCTATATCTTAAGTCTATACCCTTGGCCTTTATGCTGTTACTTGTGGATGAAAGCAACAAATTCATCCCACAGAGAGTAGCAAAGGGAAGATATAAATATCTAATCTTTAGGGACTGAAGGAAAAGGGTGCTATTGCCCAGGACATTTATCATTATTTGATACAGTGAACATTTAGTGTCTACATTTTTCAGCAATTTTTCACAAGAAGCAACAGCTGAGAAGTGCTGAAATCTATTTGATTTGAACTTTTAAGTTTCATCTCAAGATCAGCTTTATAGAAGAGTTTTAAGGATCATTTCTTAAAATTAAATTGTGTTTAATTCAGTTTGGCTTCATTGTAAATGTTTTATGGGATTTTAGAATTATAATTTTTCATAAGATCTATAGTAAGTAGTATACCAAAGAAATTACACCATTAAAGTAGCTTAATAATCAGTAGAAAAATATTAAAAGCTTTGAAACATGATTCTAAATCCTCTCTTTTACTACTAGAACATGAAACACAGAATCTGAAAAAATAACCATGGGAATTATGGAAAAATATGAATGAGAAATACTGGGGAAAAGTTTGGCCTGCTTCCCTAAGTGTAATTTGTAAATGATTTGAGGTTACAATAGTCCCCCATTATCTGCGGAGGATATAGTCTTAGATCCTCAGTGGATACCTGAAACTGCAGATAGTACCAAACCCCATATATACTATGTCTTTTCTATACATGCCTACCTATGATAAAGCTTAATTTATAAATTAGGCATGGTAAGAGAGTAACAACAATAACTGATAATAAAATAGATCAATTATAACAGTATATGGTTGAAACCAAGGGGCTATTGTGACCAGCTTTGCCTGTCCTGCTTGTTTTGGGTCACTTGACCCAAAACAAGGTGAAGGCCACACCACTGAACACTGAAAATTAACTTTCACTGGCCATTTTATAAATAACATTCAAAAGTTACCATGGTAATGGTTGCTTTGGTTATTTTTCAGGAATTGGGGCCAGATTCAGTCCAGTTCAAACCAATTGAGAGCACCAACCCTTCCACTGGGCCTGCACAAGTGCCCCAGCCATGTCCTTTTGACCTCTGAGGGCCAAAACCTCCACTTTCAGATATTGCCAACATTGATTTTCTGTACATACATCCCATGAAATGCCAGGACCCCTGACAACACTTGCACAGAAGAAACCTGTTACTTCATTTTGCCCCATTTCTCCCCACACCTTAGAACACGCTACTTCTCCAACCCATAAATATACCTAACACTTACATTCCAGAATGGCAATTTGAGAGCTGTTCTTCCACCTCCTTACCAGGCAGCCTTGTCAATAAATCTTTTCTCTTTGCAAAACCTATGTCACAGTGATTGATTTACTGTATATGGGTAGAACAGACCTGGAAATGGCCAATAACACTGTAATAAAAGTTATATAAATTATATAACTGTGCTATCAAAAAAAAAAAGAAAAAAGAAAAAAGAAATGTGTTCTCTTTCTCTCTATTTCAAAATACTGTATTGTATTCACCCTTCTTCTTGTGATGGTATGAGGTGGTAAAATGCCAACATGACAAGATGAAGTAAGGTGAATGACATAAGAATTGTGACATAGCATTTAAAACGTATGAATTGTTTACTTCTGGAATTTTCCATTTAATATTTTCAGAATGTGGTTGACCACAGGCAACTGAAACCACAGAAAATGAAACCATGAGTAAGGAGGAACTACTATATAAGCATAAGTCTCGCTAGAAACAGCCAGGAAAGGGTAACAAAATCATTGGCTTAGTTAACTCCGAACTTTTTAAAAAATAGTTAACTTGTAAGTTTCTCCATTTTACTAAGGAGCCCCAAAACAGATATGAGAACTAGACAGCTAATATATGGGCCATTTGAAGGATATCACTATGAAGTTTTAGAGACTTAGGAAATCTTTCTTCAGTGAACATTTAGGCAGTGACATACATTGGGAGGCTGTGCACATGTGATTCATCATTGCCAGCAATAATCCAAGGAAATACATAGCTAATCCTCTCCTTTTCAAATTAAAGCAATTGGTTTTAAATGACCCTAACAACTCCGTGTGTTTAGGTAAAGATATAACCAATTGCTAGATTGAACATCCTTTTATACAAAATCAGAAACGCTATTTTCTAAGGCTTAGTTCTTGATAAAACACGAGTAACTCAACTTTTTCTATATGTCAATAATTTTGATTCTTTCCTTTTCCCTATGCTTATAAGAAGTATGGGGAATAACACAAAATCCAGTGTCATTATTAGTTTACACACCATACAATACAGGCAGGTTTGAGGCATGTGACTTCACATAATTGTGTTTTAAGTGGACAGTGGGATTCCTGGACAAATTTCATCCTTTCTACAATTGTAAATTCCATCCTCCATCAGAGAACATAAAAAATTTATTTTCTACTAGTGATAGTCTGGGGCAACAATTTATCCTGTATAAAGATCTGAGAATTTCCTGTGCTATGAAAAGGGCAAGGCTTTAAAAAAATTTATTCCATATAGCTGTGTTACAAAGTATGAAACCAGATTTTTCTTGATTTATAGCTACAATAGACACAGAGCAGTATATTATACAAGATATTGGTTTCCAAATACACTTAGAACATATTCTTTATGACTGGATGTATTTCTTTCAATTGAAGTCAGCAAAATATGACATATACTTCAACTGGTTAAGGAAAAGGCCACCTCTTCTATTAAAGACATATGGGTAAAGCAGAACTCTCAGATCTTCCTGCAGAAGCAAATCTTTTAGCAGATTTACTTGGAGTCAATGTTGTTTTCCCAAACTTTATGAGGGTGGTGGAAAGGATGTAGTAAGAGCTTTGGAAGATTCCAAGACTTTATTCACAAATGAAATATTGAATGTTGTCATCAAGCGGATCCTATTCCAATAAGTCACACTGTTGATTTTGAAAACGAGGTAGGTACCAGATAATTTAGGACTTTTCATTGCAAATAACAGGTATCCATCCTGAATGAGCTTAAGCAGAGAGCATATTAAGAGCATGTAAGGATGTCGGTTGCCTCAGAGAACCCAAGTTGAGGAGTGGGGCTAGGCCTCTACCACAAGCTAGAACTCAACGCAGAGCACCACTGCGGCCCTCCCTTCCCTTCAATGTTGTTCCCTCTACAAATGTGCTCTGTTCTTCTCCCCTTCCCCACTTCCAATGCCACTTATCTCTTCTCCAAGATGCTCAATCTTAGATCACTCGATCACTCAAGCTTATATCAGTCTTGATTCCAGACTTAAATGGAGTCAATTAATCCCTCTTCCAGAATTTGGAAGCTGAGATTAAATCAGTAACATGTAAATTGTGAGAGATTTAAACCGCTAACACCCTTCTTTATTTTTCATAAGGCACTTTGGTCCTCATCTTATATGACCCCCTCTGCAATGTGTGAAGTGGTCAACTACTAACTCCATGGAACTCTCTACCCTATTTAAAAATTCAATTTAACATAAATGAGATCTGTGTGAAGCAAGTGGATGTCACCTCAACCTTGTCAGATCTACAGATCTAGATCATGAAAGACCAGAGGAAGTGGGAAGTGTTTCCATAATGTAGTTACAGGTATTTTCTCTTCCTAATCCTCCAGGGAAACTTTCATAGAAGTCAAGAGGCAAAATTATCCTCAAAGAAATTTTAAGTAACATAGAATTTGCAAAGCACATTGCCAAACTGTGGGTTAGAGAGTCAGGACAATAACTTCTATGAAAGGACAATTAGGTAACTGAATAAATAAACAAAAAGCTTAGTATGAAATGAAAATTTCTGGTTGAGATGTCAATATAAAATTTTAATTAGCTTTAGAAAAAATACTACTTCTAATGTGCAAACATAAACACACTGACATAAAAGTGTATTTAAACTTTTAATTAGGAGCCAACTTTGTCTCATTTTCAGTTTGGATTGTTAATATCCAGTTTTCATAAAAGCTCAGTAAATGCACATATGTTAGAGTCAAATTCCTTGAAATAATAAAATAATAAGAGATAAAATAAGGTTTAAATTTACTTCTACATGTTTTTATTCAGAAGTTTCCAAGTTTATTAATTAAAAGAATCACTGAGATAATCCATATAAATATGTTAATTATTGTCACTTAGGAAATTCATGTTTATAGGTACCAAATTTGCATTCTATCTATAGTCCAAATTTTATTCAATTAAAAACTTGGAAAATTAAAAAATTATGCAATGGATGTGCCTAAAATCTATCAACTAGAAAAGTTGAAACAGTATTACCATTTTTAGTAGGTTTCTCCAGAAAGATATTAAGGATTAATTAATTAAGGATAGATTTTTAAAGCATTAAGCCATTTTAAGCATTCATATAGCTAATAAGATTTAGACAAATATGGCATTGTGCTAACCAAATTGAAATTTTATTCATAAAGCAAAAAATAAATATATACAAAAACAAGAATATTCTGCAAAATACTACATTTATAAAATGTCTTAAACTGCCTCTAAAAAACAGCATGAGATTAAAATTTTAATTTTGCAAATTCTCAATACATAAGAATAGCTTTGCATGGGTTAGCTAATTACTTAAACCAAATGAAGCAAAAATCATAGTATCTAAACAAAATCACTTACTTCTCAGTTCCTGTATCTGACACTGTGTATCAAAGTTACTGTGATGTTGTGAGGCTCACATGGCATAATGCTTTGAACATGTATGGTTATTTTCTCCATGTCAGTCAGTGTATTACTCTTTGTATTAATATCTTGGCTGTTTCAAAGTCAACACCATGTGCTCACCAAATCCTATTTCCTTTTCCTCCTGGGCCTACAGTTAGACTACATTCCCCAGTCTCCCCATGTGTTTGCATTCCAAAGATGGCAATTCTATGCTCGAGTTTTGCTAATTGATGGATTTTAGAAAAATGCATTGCATAATCCTTTAATTTTTCAATTTTTTAATTAAGTAAAAATTGGACTATGAATGGAATGGAAATATAGTACCCATAAGCATGAATTTCCCAAATGGCAATAATGAATATTTTATATGGATTATTTCAGTGATGCTTTTTATTAATGAAGTTGGAAATTTCTGAGCTAGAACCTGTAGAAGTAAATTTGATCTTTAATTCATGTCCTCAATGGAATGTGAGCAGAAGTAATGACTGCTATTTCCAGGCCAGATTTTTAAAATCTTGGTCTTCCATAATCTTTCATATGCAAAGTACCCAGTGTAGGACTTCAAAGCCCTGGAAAATGATGGAGCCCTTAGAGGAAAGAAGCCCAATCCCTAAATGACTGTATGGAGGAAAACCCACTGTAGCCCTACAATGAGTGAGAAACAAAACCATGTTTTATTAAGATTTGAAAGTGTAACAACAGTTAGCCTATGCTGATTTAAGAGTCTGGTTTATCTCTAATAAATATCTCACTACCTAATGAATTGGAGATTTTTAAGCATGTAAGTCCAAACTCATTATCATAAATGTAAGTACACATATAGGCTCAAAAATATCATTGTGATACACTAATATTTTGTAAGAATGTGATTTAATAAACTGTAATGAAATGACAACAATTAATGTTTATTATGCATATATTATGTGTCAGACACTGAGTCAAGCACTTGACATGCTTAATCTCAATAAATCTTTACATCACTCTATGAGATGTGAGAATCATAGGTGGGAACATTGAGTCTCAGAGAAGATAAATATTTCATACATGACCATGAAGTTCATAAGTACAACTGACCTTTGAACAATGTGGGGTTAGCGATGATGACCCCTGTGCAGTTGAAAATCCGTGTGTAATTCTGACTTCCAAAAAACCTAACTGCTAATAGCCTACTGTTGACTGGAAGCCTTACCAGTAACATAAATAGTTGATTGACACATATTTTGTATGTTATGTGTGTTATATAGTATATTCTTACAATAAAGTAAGCTAGAGAAAAGGAAATGTTATTAAGAAAATCATAAGGAAAAGAAAATATATTTACTATTCATAAGTGGAAGTGGATCATCATAAAGGATTTCATCCTCATTGTCTTCACATTGAGTAAACTGAGGAGGAGGAGGAGGAAGAGGGGTTGGTCTTACTGTCTCTGTCTCAGGGATGGCAGAGCCAGAAGAAAATTCACATATAAGTGGACCCATGCAGTTCAAATCCATGTTGTTCAAAGGTCAAATGTAGTTAAAAAGTTATTTGAACCTTTTGTATCTGACTCCCAATCTTGCTGTCTTAATGCCTTCCTCTGCTAATTGAAAACATTACCTTATGAGTGATTTTCACAACTAGATGGTGGAAATATTAGGATTAGGTACAATTTACAGAGACAGAAAATGAGGCACCAAGAGATTAAGGACCCGTACTGGGACAAAAATATCAAACTAACGTATCTATTCAGCATTCCAGGGGCTTCCAATCTACCATGAGACTGAGTAAGAGGTTACCTTTGTTTGATATCTGCCGTCATTATTCTCTCTCACTTCTTTTCTCCCCCCTCCCCGTACCTCCTACCCCCTGGTTAATAAAACATCCTCCCAAAACTCTGGACACCCACAAAGAGCAGTCTTGGCTAGCAAAACACCCACCCACACACACAGGGCAATCCGCTATGACTTCCGGCTACCCAATACCCACGGACAGTGTCAGTGTTAAGGAGGAAGAGCCGGCCAAGAAGGGCTGGACTCCAATGGAAAAGAACTGGGGCTTCATGCCTTGGAATGTCTTTAGGGAACATTTTGCTTTTCAGAAGATTATTTGAGACCCAGCTCAACCTTGACTACATTGCCTGTGAGAATCAAATAACGGTGTCCAAGAAGAAACCAAAAAGGGTCTTCTGTACGTGACAAGTCACAAAGGTCTTGAGAAAAAAGAATCCTTCCCAGAAATACTGCCTATCTGGGGTCATGATATAAGAATAGGGATATGAATGACTGCTGCTACATGATCTTTTTCTATTTTCTTTTTAACACCCAATAAGTTTATATTTTTTGGGGGGGAGAACAAATTTTCATCAGTATTAACAACTTTTAAACTGATACATGTGAGGAGAGGAGAGATAATTGAAATGGGCTATTTGTAATGTGTTTGAACTCATTCAAAAGCAATTCTACTGTACCTGGATACACAGACTTTGTTCACATACAAATCTTTTGTAGAGCATTTCACTTAAAGTTTCATGATTATCTACATTAGGAGACCCCTTGTTTCTTTTTTAAATTTCCAGGCAAATATAAAAGTTTCTATGAAGATCTTGACTTATGGCACATGTAGCCAATCTGAACTGGAATATAATATGTCATTCATATTTTATAATTTAATTTGGTCTCAAATTATCTTATTGTAGCTTTGGCTCATTATAGCATCCTATTTTAAACAAATGGAGTGCTTTTAAACTGTAGCTTAATCAAATTTATCTTTAAGGCATGTTTCCCTACTTATAATGGGCATTTATAAAAAATAAGATGCTCTTTCATGTCTGCCATTCAGCACTAACTCGGCTTCTGATTGCACATGAATAGCTAAAAGTGCAAAGAGAAAAAAAAAATGAAATAAAGAAGAGAATAAAAGAAGGAATTACAATTCTTCCTGGAAACTAAATTCTGTGGGTAAGAACAAAATGCATGAAAGGATTCCCAAAGGAGTTCATTGCTTTATATAATCACTCTATGAAAACATTTCAAATGCCATGAACAGCAGCATCCATCTCAGCTGGAACTGTCACACATCCCACTTGCAATACATTTGAGGTCTCTTCCAATAATGTTACTACCAAGAATATGAGATAATGAACCCAGCTAAAAGCCATGCCAAATCTGCCTTGGATCAACTTGAGTGGCAGTAACTCTTTATGATATGGAAAAGATGGGAAGCAGCTTTAACTTTCTTAATTAGATTAAACCCAAAGAGGAAAAGGTATTTATCTTGTCTACCTTGCCTGTCTAAGCTACTCAGGCTGTAACTGTCATCAGCTCTCAAGCTCTTTCCCCAGCCTCATTCAGTCAACAGCTGTTCACTGCTCACGTATATTGGTCCTACCTTCCTGCTTAGAAATATTTTCAGAAAACATTTAGCAGTGTCAGATGTTTGGCCCACTGCTTAAATGCTTACTTTTCACTTTTTCATTACATTTAGCTACAAAGCACTTGGATTGAGAAATGGCACGTTTATCCTCATAATTTTTTTAAGGATCAATTCTCACCTTCCTACCATGAATATCTTTATCAGCTAAATAAAGTCTTTAAGTTTTTATCTATACACATCAATTTTTATATGTGTATCACACCTGGCAAGATATATATTCACTCATAATTTTTCGTCATACTGACCCCACTAGAATATGTTCAAGACTACTACAGGAAACTATTAAACATTAATGAGGAAAATTAAAGGTCTAAATAAATGAAGAGATATATCATATCTATGGATTTGAAGACTCATTGTTTTCATATACCCATCATAATTTAAAACTTCTGTTTTTCTAAATATATCCTTCAGAAAATGGAAAGGGAAGCTATAGACTGTGAGCAAATATCATTTACATAAATAAATAAATAAACATTTATTTAGCAAAAGTTTATGTCTAGGATATGTAAAAATAATAATAATAATAATTGAGAACAAACAATAAAAATAGGGTCAAATACTTGAACATATTTTTCATAACCACAAATATACAAGTTACAAGTAAGCACATGAAAAGATGCTCAACATCATAAGTTTTCAGAAAAGTGTAAATTAAAAGCACAATGAGATATGGCTTCATACTATCTAATATGGCTAGAATTAGAAAGACGATACTACTGACAAGTGTGGGAGCAACTGGAGCAACTGGAACTCTTACACAGCACTGGTAGGAGTGAAAAAATGAAATTGTTTAGCAACTTATTACAATTAAAGTTATATTGTATGTTATTTGGAAAATTTTTTATATTTACTTAAAACAAATTAAAACATGATGTTTATACAAAGACTTCTACACAGACATTTATAATAGCCAATAATTGGAAAAAATGCAAATATCTTCAACAGTGGGGATGAATTAATATATTTTGGTATATTTCCACAATGTAATGCCACTCAGCATAAAAGAAATGAACACGGATAACCATGATTAAACTTGGATAATAACAAACATGGACAATAAATGTAACAACATGGTTAATCTCACAGACATAATGCAGAGTAAAAGAACTATTTATTTTTAAGTGATTTTGCAAGGATTTCATTTATGTGAAATTCTTGAACAGGCAAAATTAATCTGTAGTCCTAGAAGTCAGATAGATCACTGATTGTCTGGGATGAGTTGGAATGAAAGCCACTGACTTTAAAAGAAAACAAGGGAAATTTCTGGGTATATGCAAAGGTCTTATGTATTAATTGGCTTGGTAAAAACATAAACATTAAACTTTACACTTAAATGTATGAATTTTAATGCATTCAAACTATACCTCAAAAATAATAATAATAATAATAATAAAAGTATGGTAAATTATAGAGCAACACTCTCCTTGATTAGCAATTTGTGGTCAATCCCGAATCTGTAATTCTGTCCTATGTGCCAGTCTACTGATGGACTAAACCTGGAAACACTATTGCTAGTCATCTTTTAATAAAAGTAACATTGTTTTCAATAAAATGCTAACATTATGTGTAGCTGAGGTATTTAAATTAAGGAAATACATGTAACTTTATAACCAATTAAAAATTAATTATAACATGATCATTTCAAAGTCACACTAATACCAATTAAATTAATATACAATTGACCCTTGAACAATACGGATTTGAACTGTGTGGATCCACTTACATGCATTTTCTTTCAATAATATATTGGAAACAAGTTTGGAGGTTTGCAACAACTTTTACAAACTCACAGATGAACAGCATAATTTAGAAATATTGAAAAAATTAAAGAAAAAATTAGGTATGTCATAAATGTATAAAATATATGTAGATACTAGACTACTTCCTCATTTATTACCACAAAATATACACAAATCTTTTATTAAAAATTAATATTTATCAAAACTTACCCATGCAAACACTTATAGACTATACACAGTACCATTTGCAGTCAAGAGAAATGTGAACAAATGTAAAGATACAGTATTAATTCATAACTACCTAAAATTAACTATATAGTACACATTATACTATTGTAATAACTTCACAGCCACTTCCTGTTGCTACTGTGGTGAACTCAAGTGTTGCCAGTATCTGCTAAAAATGCCGTGTGACCACTAATAATATCTGCGTCAGTAGTTCACCTCTCCAATAAATTTTGTATTGCTATAAAAAGTGATCTCTTGCAGTTCTCATGTATTTTTCATCATGTTTAGTGCAATATTGTAAACCTTGAATAACACCATGGGACCCATACAAAATGCCATTGGTGATGCTAGAAGTGCTCCCAAAACTCACAGAAAAGCCGTGACATTACAAAAAAAAGTTGAATTGCTTGATAGGTACCATAGATTGAGGTCTGCAGCTGCAGTTGCCTGCCATTTCAGGCAGACAATTTATCTTGTACATGGACAAAGTAAACTTACAATATCAATAAATGTAGTACAGCGCTGTAAATATATTTTCTCTTCCTTAAAATTTTCATAATGCCATTTTTTTCTCTAGCATACTTTATTGTAAGAATATAGTATATACTACATATATCATTTAAAAATATGTGTTAAATGACTGTTTATGTTATCAGTAAGGCTTCCAATCCACAGTAGGATATTAGCAGCTAAGTTTTTAGGGAGTCAAAGTTATACATGGATTTTTGATGCATGGGGTCAGTGCCCCAACCCCTGTATTGTTCAAGAGTCACCTGTACACTTGGATTAATGAAATGAAATCTTCTTAGCTATTTTTTTCATAGCTGAAGAACAAGCAAGGATCCATTTAGTCTCTAAGAAAAAAGTTGGTTCCACACCATGAACATATCTTGCAAACTGCTCTATCTTGAGCACTTTTTTTTTTTGCTGTGTAATACAGACCAGAGGTGGCAAATTGGTGGTATGCAATCCAGATGTGGCCTACAGACATGATTTAAATGGGCCACACACCCTTGGCCTGTATGTGTGTAATTTTATAAATATTATTTGCTAATGTTTCAAATTTGGGAGAATTCCTATATAAATCTACATTCTTTACTTGAATAAATGGAACATTTGGCACGCTGAGTCTCATTCTCATCTGGTACTCTCCACACTGCCACAGTTACTACCATTCCCTGTTGTTTGACCCTACCCTGAAGCCAAGAATCAGTATCTTATAATTTTTATTTTAATAGCAAAGTTGACAGGAAAGTGAAATAAAATATTTCTTTTACCCACGTCTATGAAAACATAAAAAATAAAATCAAGTGCTTTTGAAAAATGGGAATGCACACATTTCTTTATAGTAGTCTTATCTGTTTAAAATGCAAAACCAAATATGTCTACATCAAAAGAATTAATCTGGCTGCTGTACTCATGTTTCCTGTCTGGCTACTCTATTTGTGTGACCAATCTTTGCTACAGAAAACACACAGGGAGGAGTTGGCAGATCTTGCTCTCATGTACGTTAGAAGCAAATAACAACTAGGAGTTAAAAAAAAAATAAAGTATATAATCAAGTGCTAAACTAGATTTTTAAAAAAACACACACTTAAAATGTGGTTTAAAACTTTTTTTCAGCGAAGAGAAAGCTCCATGTTAACTAAAAGGTTTAAGTAGTTAAAGAGAGATACATCTTAAACATTGTTTTTTTTTTTTTTTTTTGAGACAGAGTCTCACTTTGTTGTCCAGGCTAGAGTGAGTGCCATGGCGTCAGCCTAGCTCACAGCAACCTCAAACTCCTGGGCTTGAGTGATCCTTCTGCCTCAGCCTCCCGAGTAGCTGGGACTACAGGCATGCGCCACCATGCCCGGCTAATTTTTTCTATATATATCAGTTGGCCAATTAATTTCTTTCTATTTATAGTAGAGACGGGGTCTCGCTCTTGCTCAGGCTGGTTTTGAACTCCTGACCTTGAGCAATCCGCCCGCCTCGGCCTCCCAAGAGCTAGGATTACAGGCGTGAGCCACAGCGCCCGGCCTTAAACATTGTTTTTAAGTTACCATAACAGACAAATACTGTGTATGTCTCTAAAATGTTTATATCATCTAAGTCTTTAACAAAAATTTTTACTTACTATGATAAAAAAGAAAAGAGTATTAGTAATATTAAATATATCACCACAGTAACATCCATGGACAAAGATAAATGTATAAAAATAAAAAGCACATAAACTAATAACTTTGGACCTTTATTTAAAACAATACATATAACTTCATTTGATAATTCTCAATTATACTACTCACTGGAGAACAAGAATTCATGTTTTGTCACCTCAAAATGTAATCACTGAAAATGAAAACCTGTCACTATGCCATAAATAATATACTGGTAAAAATGTAAATAAAATTTCTATGAGACATTGTTGTCAAAGGTCAATCTTTTTATATTTATGTATGTGTGTAAATTATTTCAGAATGGTTCTACAAGGAAAGGAGAAAACTTAATGCAAAATAAATTATGATGAGAAAAATCACTTAGGCCCTATTGCATACTCCATACTATATTATCTCTCAGTCTTTACATGAAGTCAAAAAAACTCATGATCTGTAAAGAAACACATTTTTCATTATCTAACTGTAAAACCGTGAATCATGGGGGTTAAAGAGAAGCTTCTTCTTATCTAGAAAAACTAGAAATATTTATAGGAAATCAAGTATGATTTTTTTTAGCTTTGTTAGGTTCTGGCAAGAGTGTGTGTGTGTGTGTGTGTGTGTGTGTGTGTGTGTACACACGCATATATATGATCTATCCCCTGAAAGACCATCAATTCTAAAATGATAACATCTTACACTGTTGAAAACTCTTTTAAATGAACTGTAACAGCAGTAATTGTGTTTCTCTGGGTCAACTGCATGGCAAATGGTGCATGAATCAATACTTGATGAGAGATACACAATTTATCTTTGTGTGATCCACAAGAAATTCAAGTGCATAATTAGATTATCCATGACCTGTCAAAAGAATAAAATAAACAGGGCTTGTTAACCTGGGAGATAGAGAAAGAAATGGAATAAATAGGGCCAAGGTGGGAAGGTGCTAAAATGGTTGAGAGGAAAAATATTTCTTTAGAAAGGACTGGGAGCTACATCACTGAAAAGGTAATCAGCTCTTATGCATGCATCTCTAGAGTTGAGATTTATACTTCTTATAAGTAACATGATCATAGCCATATGTAACATGTATACATTTTATTATACAGTGGGTATCATGTGCATAGACCATGTCCAAAAAAATACAAATAAAATTTAACAAGGCTGGGCGTGGTGGCTCACGCCTGTAATCCTAGCACTTTGGGAGGCCGAGGCAGGCGGATTGCTCAAGGTCAGGAGTTCGAAACCAGCCTGAGCGAGACCCCATCTCTACCAAAAATAGAAATAAATTAATTGACCAACTAAAAATATATATACAAAAAATTAGCCGGGCATGGTGGTGCATGCCTGTAGTCCCAGCTACTTGGGAGGCTGAGGCAGTAGGATCGCTGAGCCCAGGAGATTGAGGTTGCTGTGAGCCAGGCTGACGCCATGGCACTCACTCTAGCCTGGGCAACAAAGTGATACTCTGTCTCAAAAAAAAAAAAAAAAAATTTAACAATGCTTTACTCCAAGGACAGAAGTTTAGAAAACTGAAGAATTTTTAACTCTTTATCACATAAATGTCTGGGTTGTTTGATTATTATAATAAAAATGAGTCACTTTAATAATTTTTTAAATAAATGTTTATAAAAAGTTATGCATTTAAAAGCATTGGGGGAAAATATACATCAAAATGGAAAAGTCTTTGAGTGGGAGAATTGTGGGGGATTCCTAAATCCATCTATTTTTTTTCTTTAGTAAGTATTACTTTTCAAAGTGGAAAGTAATCAAACTCATGTTTTAAATGTGCAATTTGATGCTATGTTTTGGTGTATGTACAGCATTTGCTCATTGCTCCTTGTGTCTGCTTTTTTTCCTGGAAATCAAAAAATGCTCCTAGCCATTCCATTGGTTTCGGTGGCTCGCTCACCTTCCTATTCCCCTCAGGGTGGATCTGAATTCTTGCCTCCGCTATTCTGATTGAAGATACATCTCACCCAGTCCCTTTGTACAATTACAAGCTCCATTGCTTGCTGCTTATATTTCTCCAAATGTATTTCATTCAATTTTCCCTATAAAGCAAAAATTTTTAACAAAGTGCAGAAAAGTCTTAACATCTTTGGTCTGATAATCTCGCTTTGTTTGTTTGCACAGCATTCCCAGAGTAGTGGAACCTGTCACCCTGCAGTAAGACTTCAGCAGTAACGTTTTCACATCTCACTGTTTATAAAGCACAAGGAGTTTATTGCCTTTCATATCATCTCCAGTCATGGGATTATCACTTATGGGGTTGGCCTGTTGGAAAATGAGAGTATGGCTCATCAGAACCATAGGTAGATATTCGTCTCAACAGGAGAGGAGATTCATAAAATTAAAAGAGGATATAAACCTTACGCTGAGATATTAACTTGGCTTTACTACTAACCAGAGAAAACATATTTAAACACTAAATATTAATATAAGATATAATAAGAAAATATATTAGGACATATGAGTGAAAGTTTGTAAATATTTCCAAAGAACATACATGAAAATCCATATTTCTAAAAGTTTTTCAACTTTGATTTACTTATTTTCCTGTTTTATTTTAATTCCTCTCTGTATTTTTAGGTTACCCATAGATATCAAAGGATAAAGGAGAGACTTTTTAATCAGTCTGACTTTACAGAAAATAAAAAAAGCCGCTTTGATTGAATTAGTATAACATTAAATGTTTGTACTGACATGATACAGAGTTTCTTTGGCTTAAAGAATTTAGGATCAGGTATTTGAGAATGATCCAAATCATGTTTCTAAGAAAATATGTCCCCCATTGCTACAGATTGAATGCTATGTCCTCCCCAAATTTATATGTTGAAATCCTAATCCCCGGTGTGATTGCATTAGGAGGTGGAGCTTTTTGGGGGTAATTAGGTCATGAGGGTAGAGCTCACATAAATGGAACAAAAAGAGTGACAAGAGATCTTTCCCCTTTCTCTCTCCTCTATGATATGTGAGGACACAGTGAGAAGACGGCCACCTCTGAACCAGGAAGAAGACCCTCACCAAGAACCCAATTATGATGACACCATGATCTCTAACTTCCAACTTCCAGAACTGTGAGAAATAAATATTTGCTGTTTAAGTCACCCAGTCTATGTTATCTCATTATAGCAGCCCAAACTGACTGAGACACTCACTAGTTTGTTTTCCATAACACGTTACAGATGTACATAGTGGTGAAACTATTTTTCTACTCTTAGTAAAAAACTGTCTTCCCTAAAGTGTTCTCATATAAAGTAACATTATTCAGAAGTTTTCAAAGCTACAGAGGACTGTCAGAAAAGAAAAGGCTAAAAAAGAAAAGAAAAAGGTAACTTTGGTGTGGAGAAGAAAGCACTCTTATACATTGTTAATTGGAGTTTATCTTTCTGGGTGGCAATGCTCATTAAGCCTTTAATATGTGCAGCTTTAATTGGTTTTGAGTCATCATTTCCACTTCTAGAAATCATTTAAAACGTTCACAATAATTAGCTGGTAGAAAATCCGACAAAAAACACAATGGAATTTGGAATTTGATATAAATAAATATTGAATAAACTATATCGTGCAATAACACATTATATGCAATAACACAACAGGCCATCATACAACAAAATTACATACAACATAATAATGTTATGCATAATTAACATGCATACAACATAATAATATTGTATGCAATAACACAATATGCCACCACTTCGAATAATATAAATGAATATGTAGTGACAGTGAAAGCCATAAAATATTAACTGAAAATAGCAAATTATAAACTGTATATACAGTCTGATTTTATTTTTTCTGGTATACGTGCATAGAAAAGTTCTATGTAATACAAAAAATTTTAACAGTAATTATCTCTGTGTCATAGTTTGTCATCATCATCACCATAACTATTATCATGCATTTAAACTTTTTTTTTTTTTTTTTTTTTTTTTTCTTTTTATTTGTAATTCTGCTCTTGGACATTTAAACTTTTATTGAACATTATTTATATTTCTAGTACTGACCTCTCTGCCCTGAGCTCCATCCAGTTTATATATCTATCCAGACTCCAGACTCTATTTGACATCTTCATTTGGTAATCTATTATTCATTTATTCTTTTTTTATTCATCCATTCATTCATTCATAAAACAAACATAAAGAGAGAGCTTACATTACATGTCAAGCACTATTCTAGGGGGTGAGCATTAGGCAATGAGATAACCAAACAGAAAAATATCCCTGCCTTGATGGAGTGTACCTTGTAGTGGGGATCTATCTCAAGCTTACCACCACAGTAAGAGATTTTTTTATTTCCTTCCTAATTTAGTACTCCCAGTCTTCTCTGAATCAGCAAAATACATAACTATTTACTGAGACGCTCATGCTAACATTTAAGATAGATCCTAATCTCTTTTCCTTGGTCTAAAAGATTCTAAATGATTCAGTCCCTACCTGATTTTTCAATCTCATCTCGCCCTCATACTACTCTCCTCTTTGCTCACTATACTACACATGCACTCAAACTTGCTTTCCTTTCAATAAAAAAGAAATAACTTTGTAGCTGAAGAGTCTTTTATGAATGAAATAAGAAGCTAAAGATTGACATATTAGACTATTGCCTTGAACTAAGCTAAGAGCAAGGTCCTGAAGCAGCAAAGTCAAATAGGAAAAGAGACACAGAATGGCTTGTATTCAAGGAGGGAATTGAAAATTTGCCAAGTGCTTCTGGCAAAAATTCCCACAATTTCATCCCTCTCAATACCCAGACTCACCTCCATTATCCACCTTGGAACATCAGTTATAATTTCATAACTTTTTTGTCACCTACTATAGAAAGCCCAAGACTCTCAGGCCACCCTTTACTCCTAGACTCTAACCTCATATGGCTCTGTGCATCCCTTTTTCTTATCTATTTCCACCCAACTCCAAAGTGCCATTAAGGTCAAGCCACAACCTTTTTTTTCAAACATTCTTTCTCATTGCAACAAGACTGGTTGACTCCTAAAGATGCCCAGAACACATATAATTTTCTCCTTATTGCCATCCCCAGACCATTCTCCCACTCCTAAACACCATTGGTCATCAGACCATCACTGCTCCTATGCAGTAAAGTCTCATGCAGATCCCTGACTTGCTTCCTCTCACTCCTTGAAGATTTCCACTTCTGCTTCCCAGTAACTTTCTCCAACACTATTCCTGACATAATTATTCACTATTTGTAAAACCATAAAAATTGTTTTTAAAATATCATGCAAATGATAATTATAAAATTACAGAAATGATTTTTCCAGCACACAGTTCTCTCAGTTCCTTGATCTCTTTTTCTCCAGTCCTTTGAAATCGTCTAAGCCACCTCCAGCTTGCATCACCATGCTCATGGTTAAAGGATATTTATTGCATTGAATGTCTTTGTTCCTCTATAGCCTGGCAAATAAATTTGAAGGAATGTGTTACAATGCTGAGCTCTCAAACTTTGAATTGCTTTAAAATAACTTAAAACATCTGTTAAAATTACAGGGTCCCAAGCCCTCTCTTAGAGCTTCAGATGATCCGGGGCTGGGGTGAAGCCTTGGTGATGCTGAGGAAGGCTGCTGATAGATCATCCTTTGAAAAATATGAGCACAGTGGGAAGAGCACCAGATTTATAGTCCGACAAAATTGAGTTCAAATCCCAGCTACCACCATCTGAATTGGACAATTTACCTTCCCATCCATAAAATGGAGATAATAATACCTATATTAGAGGTGTTGCAACATTAGAATAAATGTGGTAATGGAAGTGCCTAATATACTACCTGATGATCAAAACATCTTCCTTTTCCATTGCCAAAATTGGCAAATTTAAACTTAAAAATCAGTAGCAATCATGGCACAGACACAAGGACACTATTTTGTAAAGGGCAGGGACTTTTTGGCTTTTTTACCCCTGCTATATCTCTAGGGTAGAGAAAAATGCCTAATACATAATAAGCACTCAATAAATAGCTTTTAAATGAATTAATGAATGAATGGGGAAGATGATTTGGAATCAGGAGATAATAATTAGAAAATCAACCCTTTCTTGCATTACCTCCAATCTCTCTTGGCCTCAGGGTTATTGTTTCAAAAATGGAATTGAGACTACCTACATTACAAGATTTGGTTAATTTTTACATAAGATAATGTATGAAAATTCTAATGTATTATATCAATTTCAGTTATTAGGATACTTTATATTACATAAATATATATAATTTTAAATGGCCTATTATTAGCCATTAATACAGAATAGTCTAAACAAAAGCAATTTTTCTCAACCAAATAAGTCACCATTCCCTAAATATTTAGTATACATCTAGAAATGTCCTAGGTTCTATGTAGAAAATTAAATAAGGACAATTCATACTCTTGAGAAGGAAAAATTGGTAAAATGTGTTAAAAATGAGATATATAAACTGAAGAGCAAGGAGTCCATGATTTTTCTGCTGGAAAATCTAGGCACCCAGAAAAACTGGATAGTTATTTTTAGAAGATATAGTTTCTGAAATACATAATATAAAACAAAATGTTGGCTCAAGACTGATTTATAACAAAAAAATTTGCAGGCTTCTCGTCATTATGTTGTGTCTACTTGGACCAAAGTCCAATTTAATTTATATTTGAGGCTGAGTAGAATATTAATATTAAGCCCAGGACCTTGACTCACTTTTCATTTCTGAGAATAAATGAAGGGACAAGGTGGAGGGAAGTATCTGTACCTACACGGCATTCCAAAGAAGCAATCATCATCTTGAGTATGTACTCCCTGCCTTCAAACAGGAAGGATGTAATAATAATTTCTATTTCTTAGGCATGGAATTTTTTATTTGACAGGAGCAGACAAAAAACATTATCATATGTATCTTTGAGTGCTAGAAAGCATTTTTACTACAGATCACTCATAACTACTGGTCTAGAGCCTCCAACAAGAACACACATTTTATTTGTCTGGCATACACATCCTAATTACATAATATGTGCTTAATGAATAATTTGATTGATTAAAATAATGACATAGACATGGAAATTATACTAATGGCCAGTAAGGGGATATTATTAGCCAATAACATCTTGTTGAAACAAGCTATCACCAGCCTATCTACTTATAGAGCCCTGTAGAGGAAATACCTTACTCTTATTTTCTTTTACTTACCTTGTTTATAATGCCCTTTACGTATGAGCCTGGGTGATAAGCACAAAGTTATTTTATAAATAAGAAACTTCATTCTTCAAGGAGTTAGCTCTCTTCCCTGAGAAAGTTAAAGACCCACACAGTCCCACAATCACCAATTAGCACAGCTGAAATTAAACCTAAATCTTCCAATTCTAACCCCAGAACTCCTTCCCCTCAAAGTCTGACTGGCAAAGTAGATGAGTGCATGAATGATTCCTATTGCCTCTTTGAACATTCATACAATGTAAAATTCTCCTAGCTGCCTCTCACAGATCAATACATTTTGATTCCCAAAAATATTCTCCACACTATGCTGTGTTCTTTATAGGAAGGAACAAAAACCACAAAACATTGTTTGGCACATTCTCTCAAATATCTTAGTGGCCTTTTAAAAAGATGAAACTAAAAAATACATGAAATAAAAGAAAAGTGGCACAAAATAGTACAGAAACTGACATTTTGGGTTGCTCAGCTCAGGTAAATGATGAGTCCATTGCAACTCATCATCAGTAAGGTGAGATGGTCTTACTTCCTCCCTCCACCAGGGCTAAGTGCTCCTCCTTTATCCAGGCACTGTTTCCCCAGATCTTTCTACAGCCCTCTTTTGCTTTCTTTCTCTTTCATGTTAACCACTCTCAATCATTTAGGAACTGCATGTGACAGAATAACAGAGGGCTATACTCTATACTCTAGATTTAAACGTGATAAGCCTTTACTTTCTACAGAAGACTAATGCTGAGATGGCAGCTCTGAAATCTTCAGGGATCCAAACTCCTATTTCTTTGCCACATCATTCTTACCACCTAGCTTCAATTTTCAAGGTTAACTCATTGTCTAATTTGGCTACTACAGCTCCAGCCACCATCAATGTATTCCAGGAGAGAAGTGAGATTAAACACAAAAGAAGTCTCTGTCAGAAAAGCCAGCCCCTTTTCTCTAAAAAGTTTCTGAAAAGTCCCTCCCAGTGATTTTTACTTACACCTCAATGGGAAGAATTCTGTCAAATGACTGTCTTTAACTATAAAAGAAATCGGCAAATATAACATGTCATCATTTTCAGTAAGAAGAGGATGGATATCAGCAAGGCAACTCTTCCTGCTCCCTCTCTCCTCCTCCCTCTCTTACATTCTATCCTCCAGTCTTTCCACTCCACTTATTTATATGGTTCCTATCCTACTGCCAAATCAGACTTTTCCTGTGGCTTCAGATTTTCATCTCTTTGCTTTAGAGCTACAAGCAAACAGTGTTAAGTGATTCTAAAGAGAAAATAGTGTGAGATCATCTAGGCAGGACTTGCTAGGAGGTGACATAGAAATTTTAATTTTTTAAAAAAAGCATGAATTGTAGAAACATTTGATAAAATATCATCAAATCTTGTCAAATGTTTTTATGTCCTCAAAATACAAACTCCATGAAGACATGCATAAATATTCCTTCCACTAAAATTACACCATTAAGAATATTACATGAGAAACTCTTTTAAAGGAATAATATTAAAGAGGTGGGTTTTTTTTTTGGAATCTATAACACCATTTTGACACATACTACACAAATTGCCTGCAAAATAATTTCCAGTGTAGCTCCATTTTAATTAGCACAAGCCCAGAAGTCAAATGATTCTTTATAAAACTACTGAGAAGTAAATTACATTACTGTGAATCACATAACCATCGTACAGTATGATGATAACGTCCCATATATCAGAAATGACAGCCCATTTTCCATCCACTATTATAAAAAAATACAGGTTATATAAAGTCATTGCATTCTCTGAGTTAATGTCACATTCTAGAGCCAGCCTGTCTCCTACTTTGTCAATTTTTCCCATATGAAACAAATAAGGCTGCCACTGGCTCATGCAGATAACAGCTTTCATACAGGTCTACATACTTCATCATTGATGTATTAGGCACTTCACCCAAAAAATAGATTTTGACTGTCACTGCATATTAGGTTTTCCTCAATTGTTTTCCACAGGAATTGTCTCTGCTATCAGGAAATGACTGTGCATAGCACTGCTTCCAAGGACCCTTCCCAAATAGTCTTTGTATATTTCGAAGATAATAATAGAACCTGCCTCACAAATTGTTGATAATTTTATGTGAGGCATTGCAAAACACTCAGCACATAGTAAGTGTACATGGTAAGTGTTCAATGAATATTGCAAACTATTAGTAGTACTTGAACTTGGAGAATAGCATGAAGAATCAAATCCATGAAAAGTAGGTAAAGCAAGGGATAAGAACCAAAGGCTGTGGGGCTTGTTCTGATTCTAAGATTCATCACTCTAGGCATTTAAGCAGGTAAAATGAATTATATAAAAATAATTATATTATATAAAAATTGGAGTCAGAAGCATAACCATTATCTTAAAATCTTCTATAGATCTCGAGGTCCTGAAGACAGAGGATGCCATTGTAAGACATGCATCTGGGAGCTGTGACATAGGGTTAAAGTGGATTCTTCACCTGTGCATTCAAAATTTACAAGAAAAGTTTACAGATTATCTAAAAAGTTCCCTCCATAATCTGTAAAACACTACATGTACAAACATCATTCATTTTGGCTAATTACTCTCAAATTTCAGGTAACACCTAGTTGTTGAAACCAATTATCCAACTTGCGGAGGTATTTTACTGTCTCACTGGATCTGGAGAACTAAAAAGATATAGGAGCCTTCATTTCTTTCCTCCAAAGGTATAAGTGTTCCACAAATTAGTTTAGTATAACAAGAACCAGGAAAATTGTGAAGATTTGGTTTGTTTTTTTTTTATTTTAGGAACAATGCTTTTGCATCATTAAACAAATATTTTTGAGCATCTGCTATGTGCAAAACTATACATAGATTATTGCTTAAGGGACACGTTATAGGATCTAGTAGTGGAATTGCTGCCACTAGCCCAAAAAGGAACCATTAGGGCCACCAGCCAGAGTCCCCAATGGCATCTTCCATTGATAGCCATAAGAGGTAATCCTGAGCATAAAAATGTATTTCTGCATCTTCTATAATTTATTCAAATTAATTTTTGTGCCAGACTCTTCAAAGAGCTCAAGTATGATAGGGACCAGAAACAAAATTATTTCATTTAATTCTTTCAATGGCTTGATGAGAAAGATTACCCTTTTATAGTGGAAGAAACTTACGCTGGTAATAGCAGAGATGAAAGCCAACACTAACTCTAAAGCTCTTTGACTCTTCACTGCGTTTCTTGCCGGTGCCTTGATTGCTCCACCTACACCAGGAGCATAGTGGCACCTGCCTACCAACTAATAATTTCACAGAGTGAGTGCACTGGATAATTTGACTTCTGATACTGTCACCATAAGAATCTCTGGGGCAATGCAATGAAAACTCAGATTTAAGGGCCTCATCCAAGACCTACTTCATCTAAATCTCTGGGACTAAAGGCCCAGAAAGTGATCTATTAGGTTAATAGGGTGTTCTAAAGTTCAAAACATTTTGTGAGCTACTTAACTAGATTAAAGATTTTTGGAAATAGAAAAAAACATAACTGGTTTCAGAACAAATGGAAACTATCCATAATAGTCAGGGAACACATAGACAATAAATTCCTCAAACGTTTGGGGTCAGGAAAGGTGTTTGATTTTTTGCAACATATGAAGTCCATAATTGAAGAAATATGATAGGAGTCATCGTGAGGTCATTTTCAAACTAAATTCTGATTTCTTTCTACTAGGATGTCAAAGAATATAGTGAAGTCATAGAGGAATAAAGAAAAACAAAGAGGAACAAAAAGGAGAGCAAAACAGACAGGGAAAAGACAACAGGCATGTTGCAGTTCATACTGGTTTTTAAAATCTTAATTTCCAATTAATAGAAAAAGTAATACACTCCATTAAAAAATTGTTTCTTAATCCTTAGTACCTATATGCAAATTTTGAACTAGCACATGAAGAAATTAAGGATTTTTAAATTACCGCTAAGATCCTTGAAACAATGTATGCAATAGTAGAGGTAAGATGAAGAATACAGAAGAGAAGCAATACACTAAGTGCAAATTCAGAAAAATAAAGAAAGAAGATTAGGACAAGGATAGAGATCTTTCCTGTAGCCACACTCAGCTGAGGTTTTTAATTGGATTATAAAACTAAACAGGACTAGACTGCATATTATGATTGTATGTGCATGTCTATTAAAATTAATAGATTCAGTAATCTATGCACAATCTTTATTATAGAATTACTGCTTCATGAATTATAAGGAATTCTTTTTTTACATTAAAGTCACAAATTAAAGAACTCCTTCATATTATTGCTAAAATCAGATGTCCAGACCAGATTAACTGGGTTCTATGTTCAAGGTTGAGTAAACACCTATAGGACTAACCCTCCCACAGATAACTACAAAATCTAGAGAAAATTTTTAATAATTACATAAATGTATTAGATAACGAACAAAAGCAGGCATATTCTTCAGGGGAGTTGACATTTTCAAGAAGGGATGAGCACCAGGTGAATTCCCTGCTTTCAGAGCGTTTAGCCTGAGGGCAGCTCCTGTCAGTGCTGTGCTTGGTGGTTAAAATCCCTATAAAAGTAGGGGGAGGAGGTAAGGGGTGTATGCTTCCATAACGTGTGTGACGCCCACCACCAGGGGATTGGACACATCGGGGGAAGGGAGGGGGGCAGGGGCAAAATTTGTAACCCTAACAATATTTGTACCTCCATAATATGATGAAAGAATAAATAAATAAATAAATAAAATCCCTATAAAAACCCCACTGTCTTTCTGACTTAAAGAACCAGAGAGCAGATTGGAGGAACCACAGCCACTGAAAAGTGACAAGGGAAGACTGAAAAAGGGAAAGCCAGAGAGGAGGAGCCCAAAATCCTGTGTATAAATTCAGCCCAAATCTCTGGTGAACCCCTCAAAAATGAATGCATGAAACAGATTTCAGCAGCCCAACTAAGGTTAAAGAAACTGAACTAATGACTGCACCACTGTCCGAAAGTCAGAATTACAGTCTGAGACCAACCAAATAAAAATTAATTTGGGGGGGTGGGGGGGGAATCAGAAGAATGGTCGCTTACAGGGATTAGGGAGTTGAATAGGGATTGGCTGAGAAGGAGCAAGAAGGAGGTTTAAAGGTTTATGGCAATATATGGCAATATCTTGAAAGGACTTCGATCTAAACAAATATTGCATTTGACAAAACTCATTGAATAGTGTATTTATGATTTGTACACAATCAAGAGAAAAATTATAAGTAAATATTGAAATCTAGTTGATGGTGAGCATGTTGAAATGTTTAGGTGGAAATGTATTGATTTCTGCAACTTACTTTGAAATTCATCAAAAAGTAAGACAGAATAATGGATGGGTAAAGGGATGGATAGATTGCAGATAAATGATTAACTAAGTACAGAAAGTGTTGATGGTAGAAGCTAGTTCGTAGGTAAATGTTTTTTCAATATTAAATTATTTCAATTTTTCTGTATGTTTGAACACTTTTCACAATAAAATGTTGGAGGGAAAAAACAGATTAACCCAATGGCTATTGTCACCAAGATTTTTGTGACCACAATGGACAGATCAGAAAACCAGCACATTGTATTCATGGTACTTAAGTAATGATTATCATAGTTTATATACTCAAAAACTTAAATGAATAGATTCTAAAAATAATTGTTCTATAAAATTAGGGGATGCAAATAACCTAGGCAAAAAATAAATAATCAAAATTTCATATCCCTCAGAAAAGCCTTTCTTAAGATGTGTAAAACAAAATATATACATAATTATTATGGGGGTCATTAGAACTGTCACAAATATTTCAAATCTCCCCATTGGGGAAATATGGCAAGATTACAGTCTCCTTCCTTGATTGAAATAAAGCATAGCCAAATAACTTGTTTTGGTCAGTGAAATGTGAACAGATGTGATATCTGTCACTTCCAGAAGGAAGCTTCGAAAACCAATAAACGAGAACTGCATTCTCTTTTTTTCTGCCATGACAACACATAAGGTTAAGGATGGTGGTAGCTACAACAATCTGGGTCCTGGAGTGAGAATGACATTTAGCAGAGCTCCCTCAGAACCATGGTGAACATGCAGCAGAGGCAGGAAATAAACCTTCTTGTTTAAAGCCATTAAGGCGTTCAGGATGTTACTGCATCATAACCTAATCCATTTTGTTTGCCACAATCACATACTAAAATTTCTCATGCTGTTCTTTCAAATACATATGAGAAAAAAAAAATTGCCCTTCTCAAATCCAAGTTTTTAATTAGAGAGCAAGTTACAAAAATATTTTTAAATACTCATTTCAATTTCCTTTTGGTTGGGGTCCATTGTTGTGGATCCATTGTGATCCCTTTTGGGGGTATCGAACTAGCTTGTTTTTTCAAATTGCCAGAATTCTTTTGCTGGTTTCTTCTCATCTGAAACGTCTTTCAACTTAGGGCAAGTAGGTTTGTAGCACACCTCTTCTTGTTTGCTAGGAACTTTCCTACTTAGTGAGAAGAAGAAACAGTCCCTAACTGACACTTCTGTGACCTACTCTGGAGGATTGACCCAGCAGGAGAAGGGAGGATGTACTGAGAACCTGGAATGCAGCTGTTCTGTTTTGTCCCATTCCCCTGTGATTGTCACAGTCCACGCTAGTGCTGGAAGATCTTCATGTGCAGTGGTAGATTGTTCCCTAGGCCACTGTTGGAAGCTTGTGTGGGTGGTTGGAGTCCCTCTCCACAGAGGCTGGCATTGTGGGACATTGCTCTGCTCCAATCTGCCCACAGTGGTGACACTGGCAGCTGGGTAAGGCTATCTAGGCAGTGCTTGTGGGTGTCAGGGCTGCAGGTATTTACTACACCTGGGTCCAGGTACGATGGCGACTAGAGGCTAGTGGGTCTCTGGTGGAGCACTGGACCATGGGAGCAGTTCCTGCCAGGCAGCTGATGGGGGCTCCGGGGGCAGAAATAAATGTAGACCTACCATTCGATCCAGCAATCCCACTACTGGGTAACTACCCAAAGGAAAAAGTGCAGGTGTCTTTTATCATTGGAGTGCAGGTGTCTTTTATCAAAAAGACACCTGCACTCCAATGTTTATTGCAGCACAATTCAAAATTGCAAAGATGTGGAATCAACTTAAGTTCCCATCAATTCATGAATGGATAAAGAAAATGTGATTATATATATATATATACATATATATGGCATGGAGGACTACTCAGCCATAAAAAAGAATGAAATAATGTCTTTTCTGGCAACTTGGATGAAACTGGAGACCATTATTCTAAGTGAAGTACCTCAGGAATGGAAAAACAAACACCACATGTTCTCATTAATAATTGGGAGCTAAATGACGGGCATGCACAGGCACAAAGAGAAGTAAAGGACATTGGAAACCAAGAAGGGGGAGGGTGGGAGTGGGTGCAGGGTAAAAACTTACCAATTGGGTATGGTGAACACTGTCCTGTTGATGGGCACGCTAAAAGTCCCAACTTAAATATTATACAAAGTACCATGCAATAAAGACATTTGTACCTCCTTAATATTTTGAAATAAACAAGTAAGAAAGATACTTATTTCAAAGCCAATACATGAAGAAAATTCCAGTTTCTCCACATGCATAATCCCCTAATGACCAGGCAGTATAGGTCGGGGAATTTCATCACACAATATCATGAAGAAAAACTCAGTGTTCAAAGTTATACTTCACTGAGAACCATGCACAAGGAACAGAAAGGAATTTTAGTCTCATTAACAGCAGAAAGCAGTGGTTGCAAGACCTTAGAAGAGAAAGGGTGAACACTTCAGGCTGCAATCAACAGTTAGTGTCAACAAAAGGAGCTATGATGTGAGTTTGGTTCAAAAGACAAATTGCTGTTTTATTGACAGGAGTCCTGTGCTGTGACCAGTCTAAAGAACCGAAAGGAAGCAGTAAGACTGCAAAATTATCACAGAAAACACATTCATGCTGGGGGAATAACGTTTGTAAAGATTTTTGTAAATAAATGGTCACAAAAACACTTGAAAGTCACAGGCTCCATTTTCAACAGGTTAGTTAATTCCAAAACTATGAATCTATTTATAATGCTGCCCTGGAAGGGTCATGGCATCAGTGATTTCTCATCCGTTTTTCCTCCCCAAGGACTCTTTTGACATTTGATTAAATTTCACAGAAACTTGCTTCAACTTTCTTAAACTTAACTTTATCAACCTTCAGCAGGCTTTTCTACCTACAAGGGTAGGTGTTGTCATACAGAGTTTGCATGATAGTAAAATGGATTTAGAGTATTGGACTTGTTTTTTAAAACTCTAATTAAGCAGTTATGAGAGACTATATGGAAAACACCTAGCCCAGGATCTGGTACACGACAGAGACCCACTCCTCCCCTGTCCTGACTACACAAAATGCATGTCATCCCAACTCATAATTCTATATTTCAGACTTTGGTGCAATAGCAATTAACCTTCCACATAATAAAAAATGTTTATGAAACAGAAGTACAGCCTTCAAAATAACCTTTTTATCTGTCAGAACACATCTCCCCCAGACACAAGAAGAAAATGAAAAAGTGACTTCTTAGGTTCATGTTTTTCTAAGCCACAATGTCCCACTTAACTCAAAGTGCACTAAATCAGACTCAATGTGTCTTCTCCACAGGCTTATTTGTTTGAGACCCAAACCTATTGGTGTTTTAATCATTAAAAACATGTGATGTGCCAGTCACAGTTTGCTGCTGTACCATACTACTAATATTGAAAATCTCCTATAAAATATGCCAAAGTTGCCCACGGAATATATGTTTATTTTGCTTACATGTTATAATCCTTATATTTTCAATCTACAAGCTCTTTATACAAAAAAAAATGATTTTATCTTCTACAGTGACAGACATGAAGATAAATTTTTTCAAGCAACCAGTTCCAGAATTCAGTTCCCATGAGGTAGTTATTCATCCCACAGGTGACAGATGACAGATTTTTTGTTGGTATTTTTCATTTTTCATATTTTGTTGGTATTTTTACACTAAAGTGTAAGTTTTAGATCAGCAGCAATTTTTTCTAAAATGAAACTCTATAAGACTGTGCCATCTACCATAACACACACTATCTATTTATTTATTTCAGCAAATATTCACTGCATGTATGGTTTACGTCCAAGTGGGAAAAGAATAGACTTTCAAACAGGAGACCCTCTGGATTCAAATCCTGATTATACCCTTACTGGTGTGTGACCCACCGACAAACACTAAAACTGCATAATCCTTAGTTTCTTCATCTTAAAAATAAGATGATTAATACCAATATTGCAGTATTTTTGTAAGAAACAGCAGAAATAATACACATAAATCTCCAATCACAGGGCCTGACATATAGTAGGCACTCAGTAAACATTAGATTTCTTGGTAGCTAACCATCAGATTTCCTTCCAAGAACACACAAGAGTGTATTACCCAGCCTCTTTTTCAGTTAGGCAGCACCAGGTGACTAGTTCTGATCAATAGGCCATGAGCAGGTGTGTTGGCTAAAATAGAATTGTAGGGATAAAAGGTCATATCAGTTTCTTCTGCTACTACAAACAAGGAAGCCCCTGTGTTCCAGATAGTGCAGGATGAAAGGGTCTCCATCATCCTGCGTCCTTGAGTGACTATGTGTAGTAGATCCACTTTTCATCCAACCCAGAATATATGTGTAGCCATGAGGGAGAAATACACTTTTATTCATCATGATAAGCCATGATGAAGTCTGGACACTGTTTCTAATTACATCATAACCTATCCTGACAAAAACAAAAATTAGTACCGTTAGTAGGGAACTACTATGATAAAAATCATATCCTGTATATTATCAAATCAACTCTCCTACCAAAAACAACTAGAAAAGCTAGATGAAATACAAAACTATATAAGCCATCTAAAAGCTAATAAGGCAACCAAGACTTATGGAGAAGATAAGATCACAGAGAGAAGGGACATGCATTTTGTTGAGCCCAACAATCTGGACTACATTTCCCTCAAGGTCTTTGTAAGCAGTTTGAGCCAAGAGGCTGTCAACAGCTGGAGCAGGGACAGAAAATTGCATATCAAGAGGCAAAAGAGTGAGGAAAATGTTCTATATCTTAGTTGTATTACACGACTAAATACATTGTTCAAAACATCAAACTGCACACCTAAAAGGAGTGAATTTTACTGTAGGTAAATTATACATACCTCGATGAACATGTCTTCTTAAAAAACTTCCATTAGTTTCACTAATGACCAGAGAAACGAAAATCAAACAATAAGATTAAACTTTTTTTAACCTCTCAGATTTGCAAGGATTTGAAATATTGACAAGTTCTAAGAAGTTTGCTTTCGTAACTATAAAGCTATGGGTAAAGACACAATTTCATAGACAGTGTGGATAGCAATCAGTACAAAATTCTTTTAGAAGGCAATTTACAATATATGTTAAAATTTTAAAGGTACATTTCCTTCAAGTCAAGATCCTCACTTTCAGAGAAAAACTGAATATGTGTTATTTTGCTTGTAAATAAGATACTGCATGTCGATCAAAGCTGCTGGAACAAGTTAGATTGGCTAAAGTTATTAAAGAAACTTATACATTGTCTATAAATTCATCCTTCCCAGTGAGCTGCTGGTATTACTTCTGGGGTTCACAGTACAGAGTAATTTTTAGATGACATTTTACTGAGAATTTAGTAAGATCTTAAATCTTATACTTTCTTAGATGGAAGATATAGTACTTACATTTTTAATGAAATTGTCACCTAGTTAAAGCTTGACGAAGGGGGAGTCCTATCACATATATTAAACACATAAACATTTTCAATATAAAACTGCATATTATCTTTAATATATGTTGATGACTGGGTCTTATGCAGATGACACAGTTTGTATGGGTCAGCCAATAAACACTGACATTTAATCTCCAGATTTCGATCATTTGTAACTACAGCTAAGAAAACAAAATAAATTATTACTTGCAGATAAAATTACCATGAGGCTTTTTAGAGAAAAGTATAAATTAGAAAAATCCCATAAGTCACAGATGACTATAGCCAAAGCTGTAGAGGAATCTTTGTCCAGAAATCATATTCCATACTTCCTTATTACTCCATCAAAAATTAAGATTAAATGTATTGCTTTTTAATCAAAACCAAATTTGCTTAGACTCCAACATGAACTAATACTGTTTTCCCAAATTGGTTTTCTCCACTCTATTCAATTTAGGCTCCAAGTCCATCCAATTAGTTTTTAACACGTATAAATGTTATGCATTTATCATGTTACCATGATAGGACCATAGTAGAAAAAGAGAATTCAGAAGTAAATAGGAGTCATACACTAGGCTGCCTGCACTGCAGGTTATGCTGAGGAACGAGGGAAAATTCTAGGGGTAAAAAGAGAGCAATAGCAGTAAGCAGAGCAGTTACAGTTATACAACTTACCCTTGAACAACAGGGATTTGAACAGTGTAGGTCCACTTTCTTCCAACTCTGCCACCTCTGAGACAGCAAGACCAACCCCTCCTCTTCCTCCTCCTCTTTAGCCTACTCAACATGAAGACCAAAAGCATGAAGACCTTTATGGTGACTCACTGCCACCTAGTGAATAGTAATATAGTAATATTTTCTATAGTAATAAATAGTAATATTTTCTCTTCCTTATGATTTTCTTAATAACATTTTTCCTTTAGCTTACTTTGTTGTAACAATGCAGTACATAATATATATTACATACAAAATATATCTTAACTGACTGTTTATGTTATCATTAAGGCTTCCAATCAAGAGTAGTCTCTTAGTAGTTAAATTTTGGGGGAGTCAGAAGTTATACATGGATTTTTTTACTGTGCAAGGGGGTCAATACCTCTAACCCCTGCATTGTTCAAGGGTCAACTGCATTTCCATCTTTGAAGAAATCAAATTTCTTCTGGTGTCAAGCATGAATCTGAAGAGGTTACAACAAAGGCAGGAAGACAAGTTATGAAATTTTTAGCAAAGTGCACATACAAAGCAATGGGCTGGTGGAGTCCTAGGAAAATGAGTGAGATGGAGAATGGAAGGAGGGCAGGAAAGCAGTGACAGTGAAGGGGGAAAACAGAAAAGACAGAGAAAGTGGAAATCTAAGACTGGGGAGCCATGCAAACTGATCCTACTACCTTTCTGGTTAACCTGAAGATCCTAGTGGGAGAGTGAAGTTCCCGGACCTGCCCTGGAAGAAACATCCAGTAGAGATGAGCTCATTGCAGTTACTTAATTAAAATGTTTATGATAAAAAAAAAAAAATGACCAAGACTAGCTAGTCTCAGTTTTCAAATTTTAGAAAGTATGTGGGAAAAAATTAGGAAAAATAAATAATTCTATTAAGGTCTAAACTTCTTTCTAAATAATCCTGATTAGGCAATATATGAATTGTCCAAAGAAGCCAACATATTAACTTCCAGATTTCACATGACCTATCACAAAAATTTACTGAAACACCTGAGGTTGTTGTATCTTGATTGAGAATTATAATAACCTAAATACCTACCATGCAATTGTCTCTCAGAAGAGTATAAAATAGCATTATGGTAAAGAAGAGTTGAATTTTGAAGGTGATTCTGCAATTTTTAGCCTAAGTCATGTGACTACTTTCCAGTCACATAACATTAACCATCATGAAAGAGAAGGAAACAGAATGAGTGGAGGTAGGACACACAGCCTCAATGAAAGGTAACTTTCAGGTGATCTATCCAATAATTAACTATTTCAGCAGGAACACCAACTCAGGTAGTTTTAGCCCCAATATTCAGTCTGGTCATAATGCTAATATATCTTTGAACATACACAGTGTGCCTCCACCTATACTTAATACTTCATAGGAAAATTCTATCCTATTATATTATCTATATTATATCCTATTATATTATCTATATTAGGCCTTACATTAGCTTACAACAACACACAAACAGTGTCCTGAGTAGGTATCTCAGTTTAATCCCAGGCACTTTCGACAAATCTATCAGTTTCACAAACTAGTCTCTAGACTTCTTATTTTACATCCAATCCTTCGGCAAACACTTCAACCAAACAGACGTGTCATCAAAGATAGCAGACCTTAACATCCAATGCCCAGTAGTTCATCTACTATAACACAACCTCCAACAATTCATTCATCTGGTAGTTCAAAGTCTCCTGCCTGTTGCTAGCAGAACATTCAGAATATTTCAATAAAGCCTTGAAAAACAAGTGAAATTAAACTTGAATCCCCATAAAACTAAGAATTCTTCAAAATTGTATTTCTTTAGACTTAAAACATCCAGAAGGTACTCTTTGTTAAAATGTATATCTTAAATATTAATAGAAATGAGCCTTTCTTCAAATAAACTCCCTATAATCAAACTAATGGTAATGTCCCCAACATTGTACATATAAGTCTGTAGACCAACATGATTATTATGAAGAAAGAGGCAATTCAGTACCTGTTTTGCACATGAATCATGTGAGTATGAGGTTGATGATGCTGCCTACACCAAGTTATTAGTCCTCCAAAAGTCCAAGATGGAAGGACTTCAAAGAGAATTTAAGATCCAAAAGAAAAAGCTGGAGAGACTACAACCTGAGGTCAAACAAATAAAGAATAATTTAATTCAAAGGCATATAAAAAATAAAATGCTATGTCCCAAAATTCTTTCATTGAAAAAGTGCAGAGGCTGAGAAGTTGCAATGGATACATGCAGCTCAAAGCCCATATTTTAATCCCAGAGCTATTCATAACTTTTATAACAAGTCTAGATTTATAGATCCTGTGCTCTTATAACTCAAAAGATCAAAGGTCCATTCTCAAAATACCTACCATTGGAGCCACAGAGAAGTACCCCTTTAAACCATCCAGCCTTAACTCTTTGTGAACCATGAGAGATATCAAGGCATTTTTGAGAAAAAAAAGCTCAACATCTTTTCTAAAACAACAATCAAAATGCAAGAAACTATTTGCCTTAGAAAAAAAATTACATTGAATATTATAAAATTGAAGGTGTTGCAAGAAGATGGTCACAAATTTTTCTTTTAAAATTCATCACACAGAGCTAACAATAATTTGTCACATTGTTGTAGGCAACAATGTTGTTAAAATTCATCTCGTGGAAAGTAATCTGCTAGAAGACTTGGTTGCCAGCTACCTAATCATGTACCCTGGTCTAGTACCCCATCATGTTTAACTCTATATACATTCAACGCTGGGGCTTCCCCAATATTTTTTCAATCATGTCACTACTAAAGTTTGATAAAAGGAAAAAACAGAATGATAGCTCTTTGAATTTTAAAGGTTTTAGTGAAACAATGCATACATGAAGAAAGGGAACAAGGTCTAGCTATTTAAACTGCTTTCGGCTACATCAGCCTAACATTAATAGCTTGTGGTACTCTTAGCCTTGTCTTTGTCTTCCTTGAAAATGCCTCCCCATGGTGAAGTTGGCATCTGAAGTCTGAAGATAAAAAGAGAAGCATGTTTTGTCTGTACAACACATGCAATAAAATACCACAAAGCTTTTCCTATTGAACACATCTCTAGAGTCTACTTAAAGTGATTTCTTTTTATCATTCTCAGTACTTAGAATTAGGCGAAAGAAAGAGCTGGAATGTAGCCAGAGGCAGGAATGTAGCAGGCAATGGGGATTGCCACACACTGCAATGCCTGCATTGCAGTGGACAGTAAAGAGTAAATAAGACTGTTACAGGTGGCCAAGGAGAATGTCAAAATCTTGACTTGAGACTGTGCACTCTAAGTGGGAAAAAATATGACAAATCCTGGGTAATTAGACAACAGACAATGTTACAGTTTGACTGTTTGTGTCCCCTCCAAAATTCATGTTGAAACTTAATTCACAATGCAATAGTATTAAGAGGTGGGACCTTTGGGGAAGTAATTAAGTCATGAGAGCTCCACCCTCATGAATGGGATTAGTGGCCTTATTAGAGACCCTTCAGAAAGCTGCCTGGCCCTTGTACCCTTGTGCCTTCTGCCATGTGAGGATATAACACTATCTTGGAAGCAAAGAGCAGCCCTCAGCAGACATCAAATCTGCCGGTACCTTGATCTTGGACTTCCTAGCTTCCAGAACTAGAAGGAATAGCTTTCCGGGGGGGGGGGGGGGGGGGGGGGTGTTTGTTCCTTTCCTTAAATACTGGGTCTCATTCTGCTGCCCCAGGCTGGAATGCAGTGGCACAATCATAGCTCACTGCAGCCTTGAATTCTAGGCTCAAGTGATCTTCCCACCTCAACCTCCCAAGTATCTGGGACTACAGGCACATGCCACCAAGTCTGTCTAATTTTTTTATTTTGTAGAGACAGGGTCTCACTATGTTGCCCAGGTAAGTCTTGAACTCCTAGCCTCAAGCAATCCTCCAACCTCAGCCTCCCAAAGTTCTGAGATTACAGGTGTGAGCTACCATGCACAGCCAATTGCTGTTCTTATAAAGTACTTAGTCTCAAGTATATTGCTATAGCATCGTGAACAAACTAAGATGATGTAAAACCTTTTATTTAATAAATTTTTGTATGTAAGTCTTGTTTATAGTTTTATCTGTGGTTCTATGTGAATGTTGATACATATTGATGTTTTTATTTACTTTATCAATAAAACCTAATTCATATATCTTAAGTTGGTAGCTGTGTGACTTATTTGGGTAACCTATTTTGCAACAGATAAAAATTTTTATTTATATTTCATATTTACAAATATTTAAAAGTTATATTCTAAAAATTTTAAAACCATTGGGGATCTGGATGAGACAGTAGCAGTAACATTGGAGAGGTAAGGATAGATATAAGAGGTAGTTAGAAATTTAAAATCAATAGTATTTGCTTATTAGGTAGCTATTGGATCATGGCAGAGGGTTAAGAAAAGGCAGGAATCACTACTAATGACTATATATGTGCATCATGCTGTCACCAACCAAATTTGAAGATGTAGGATAAAATGCAGGTTTCACGCTGATGATAGAAATCTTCTATGTCTGTTGGGTGCTATCTTGAAAGTGATAATAACAAGAAAAGCATTTATTATCGTTACTATTACCAGTTATCTACCATAAGCCAAGTTCTTTTTTTTTTTTTGAGACAGAGTCTCACTCTGTTGCCCCGTCTAGAGTGGCATGGTGTCAGCCTAGCTCACAACAACCTCAAACTCCTGGGCTCAAGCAATCCTTCTGCCTCAGCCCCCGCGTAGCTGGGACTACAGGTATGCGCCACCATGCACGGCTAATTTTATATATATATATTTTTTTATTTGTCCAGCTAATTTCTTTCTACTTTTTAAAAATTTTTTCCTTTTATTTCCTCATATTATGTGGGTACAAATATTGTTAGGGTTACATATATTGCCCCTGCCACCCCTCCCCCACCCCACCATGCCAGAGCTTCAAGCGTGTCCAACCCCCAGGTGGTGCGCACCGCACCCATTATGTAGAGACAGGTTCCCGCTCTTGCTCAGGCTGCTCTGAAACTCTTGAGCTCAGACTCAAGCTCATCTGCCTGCCTCGGCCTCCCAGAGTGCTAGGATTACAGGCGTGAGCCACCGCACCCAGCCATAACCCAAGTTCTTATAAGTGGCTTTTTTGTGCAGTATTCTATATAATCCTCATATCTGTCATCATTTCCATTTTACATATGAGGAAACTGAAGCACTGAAATATGTAATAACTTGTCCCAGGTCACACGGCTGGTAAATGACAGAGCCAACATTTATGTCCGGGCACACTAGATCCGGATTTTATGTTTCAGATACAAGTGACAGGGCCCAGAGCAATAATTTCATAAGACAAAAAGAGAAAAGTATAGAAAATGATGCACTTGTGCCAAAATAAGGAAACTGGAAAAACTAAAAGCAAATGCCATTAGAATGAACTTGTCTGAGAACTATTCTATCCAAACCAAGAGTGGTTCCATACTTGAGATTCATATGAATTTTTGTGAAGCCTGAACTTCATGAATACTATTCACAAGATTGTGTAACCTTAGGCAGATTCCTCAATCTCTCTATCCCTTGTTTATTCACATCTGAAATAAGGATATTGTGCTTCATGATATCTAAACTCACCTTCAGTTCCAAACTTCTGATATTCAAAACAAAGAAACTTTCTCAAAATCCAAATGCTAGCAATAATTTGCTAGTTCAAAGGAGGAGCCTCACAAGGTAGTATAGAATTATAAGGACCAAGAAGGCAAAAGAGTTATTTCCCTAAAGGTAGAATGTTCTTATACTAATATTTAGTTTGAAAGAAATATAAAACAAAGCTTTTCCTCTTTATCATCTGATTTAAGTTACTAACATAAGTTAGTAACTTATGTTAGTTTACTCATGTTTAAATGAGTTAACATATTGTAATGCAATGCTCAAGAAATGAATCAAATATTTTAGAAGGAAGTTTCTTCTACTGAATCTGAGCTTTTGTCAACCAAACCAGGTAACCCTCCAGGACCTTGAAATGATTTTGCAAGGGAATTATAATAACATGTTCTTTTTTAGGGCCAAATCATGTTCACTTACTCATAAGCCTGTTCTTTGCACTTCTAATAGTTAGTTCCTGATGATAAAGTAAAAGTTTCAAGTATTCATCCTCTTAGCTCTAAGTAGCTCAAATCATTTATTTAACAAAAATAAAATTGCTCCTTCACTCTCCAACATATTTTCATATCTATGAGTAACATCTTACAAAGAGGGAAAAACAACCTTCTTCATATGTCCCCTGTGGCCATGACTATTCATATCACAACTAACTAATGATTTCTGCATCAATAAAAAATAACTTGAAGCTGGGCACAGTGGCTCATGCCTGTAATCCCAGCACTTTGGGAGGCCGACGCAAGAGGGCAGGAGGATTGCTTAAGCCCAGGAGTTTAAGACCAGCCTGAGCAACACAGCAAGATCCCATCTCTATAAAAATTTGTTTAAAAACTTTCCAGGCATGGTGGCATGTGCCTATAGTCCTAGCTACTCAAGAGGCTGAGGCAAAAAGATCCCCTGAGCCCAGGAGCTCAAGGTTGCAGTGATTTATGATCATACCACTGCACTCCACCCTGGGTGACAGAGCAAGACCTTGTCTCTTAAAAAGAAGAAAAACCTTGAATTTTGGCTATAAAATTACACCATCTGATCCTTTTAATTTTAGCTGATTTTAAAGTCAATGTCAAATGATCTCTATGAGGCCAATGGGGTAGTTTATTAATGAATTCTTCTAGGGAGATTTATTGTTTTCCTGAGATCAGACAGTCAGCAGGAAACCCATGTATGTGTTTTTAGCATTCCTTTGTAGTTTCCATGTCAGCTTCTTATCGTACCAGAACAGGAGCAATCAGGGCAATCCTTTGTCAGATGCTTCTAAGGACCTCTAGGATTTAGAGAAATTCATTTAGTGTTGCTGGTATATTAATTGCTAAGACAGCAGTAGAAAATTCAAAAAGCTTTGTTTGCAGGAATCATGTCAAAAAGCCACTTGTTCCAGATTAAACGCAAAGGAGATTTTTAGTAAACACTTGGCTGTTTATTAATAATAAAAATAAAGAAGGCTATTCCTTCCTATTTTTTTACTCATGTTAGTCTTTCATGATTTCTCCACAGCACTGTAATGATGGTAGCTTTCAAATAGATGAATATGAGAAGCAAATTCTCTAAAATGAATTCAGTTTCATATCTGTTTGTAACAGGCATTTTGGTCTGCACCTCATACCTTTTTGTAAGCATGAAAAATACATCAGTAATGTATTCATGCAAGAAACTATATTGCAGTAATATCTGAGTTCCTCTTAATGTTCAACAAATGTTATTACAAAAAAGCATAGCTTTCATAGGGAAAAAAGCATCCGTTTTGCTATATGGCTTGAGTCCTTTAAAGGGTCCTTAAAATACATAGAAAGTTCTGCCATTTTCTCCCAATGCCAGGTCTAAGTATGATTTGCATGAAAGTGGTTTCAGCATGTAAGTGGGAGGTCTCGTGGAATGTCAGAACTAGACAAGCTTCAATGATCACTCACCCAAAATTGTCAAATTGCTCCCAGTTGAGAACCACTGGTCTATGTGGATAATTTTAGTACCTTGATACAGGTTACCTTATCCAGGATACTGGGGAGTGGAAACTAACTCTTTTATCTGTCGTAAGAGCTATAAAGAGAGAAAAGGAAAATATGTTGCCTTTCTTGATCTTGAGAAAACTGACCATATAGAATTAAATAGAAATAATCTTCCTTAAAAATTCCTTCAAATTCCCTGAGTAATACCTGTTTTATGATGGAGTTGAATAAGTGGTGACAATACTGGAAATGTCTCGCATTCTTACAGTGAAATAAATTTTGAAACACTAATGGCGAAAGATTGCCATCGCCATTCTAGTATGAGTCATTCTAGCATTTAAGTTCCTCAGATACATGGAGTCTGGTTTTATCCACATTATCTACTAATATACTGAGAATCTTGTTAAAATCTCTTATGTTTCAAAATACAGAGACCCATGCAGACAAGCTTAAGCAAAATGGAGAATATATGGAAAAGATAAAGGGATATACACAGAATCTAAAGGCAAGAAGTTGAGCGGCTTCTTAGGATACTGAAATTATGAGCTGGAAAGTCACTAGAAACTCAAGACAACAATACTCTCCTTTCCTCCGGAACTATGTGGGCTGTTTCCCCTCTTCCTATTGGTGTACCTATTTCATTCATCTCTCTGTAAGTGAACTGATGTTGTTTTTCTAAATACGGAGTCAGAAATAGGTACCCAGGCTCTAAAACATGGCAACCCTACTCCAATGCCTGCAACTGACTAATTATTAAATAGAATCTGTGTCACAATATATCAAATTCTCAGAGAGTAAATCTAAGAGGGCCAGTGTGAGCCAACTGATCATTCATAGTCCAAATAATGATAGCTACAGCTACATTGTCAGATTATAGAAAATGGCCATAGCCGGGCGCGGTGGCTCACGCCTGTAATCCTAGCTCTTGGGAGGCCGAGGCGGGCGGATTGCTCAAGGTCAGGAGTTCAAAACCAGCCTGAGCAAGAGCGAGACCCCGTCTCTACTATAAATAGAAAGAAATTAATTGGCCAACTGATATATATATATAAAATTAGCCGGGCATGGTGGCTCATGCCTGTAGTCCCAGCTACTAGGGAGGCTGAGGCAGAAGGATCGCTCGAGCCCAGGAGTTTGAGGTTGCTGTGAGCTAGGCTGACGCCACGGCACTCACTCTAGCCTGGGCAACAAAGCGAGACTCTGTCTCAAAAAAAAAAAAAAAAGAAAAGAAAATGGCCATAAAGGGACACCACTCTCAATACATGGAAAAAGTTATCAATGAAAGAGCATCAGAAGCTAAGAAAGGACTGAAGACAGTGGAGCAAACTGTTCAGGGTGCTGACTCCAGCACTGCATGGATTTGAAGGCTGTCCCTGCCACTTACTGTGTGACCTTGGACAAGTTATTTAGCCCTCTCTGTGTCACAATTTCCTCATCTGTGAATAGGGTAATCAAAGTACCTACTTCCTGGAGTTACTTTATGGATACAATATGCAAAATACCAAGCATAGTGAAAATAGTTAATGCTCAATGAATATCATCTGCTATTAAAATCATTATACTGAGTGTGATAGGTAGAATAATACCCTCCCTCCCCAAATATGTCAACGTCCTAACATTCAAAGTCTGCAAATGTTAGGTTACATGGCAAAGGGGAATTAAGTAGATGGAATAAAGATTGCTAATGAGTTTACACTAAAATATCCTGGGCCATGTGGGTGGGTCCAAGGTAATCACTAGGGTACTTAAAAATGGAAGAGGAAACTAGAAGGGGCAGTTAGGAAGTCTAGAAAGAGCAAAAGGCAGGGAAAATGATCCTACTCAGGACTACAGAAAAGAAAGCTGTCCTGTTGATGGCTTGATTTGGGCCCACTGAGACCCAGGGAAGACGTGACCTATAGAACTATAAGATAATAAATGGGCATTATTTAAGCAGGTAAAATTAGTGGTAATTTGTTAGAAAATAAAAATATTTAGTCATATAAAATTAATACACTAAGATTTTTAAATTTACTCAAATTTTGATGAATGATTTCCAAGATTATAAAATTTTCATTAATAATTAATAACAATAATTCCTAATGTGTTAAAAAATTATAATCTTATCAAGGCAGACTCTAGCAAAACTATGCATAAGGTTACATTTCTTTTCAGTACCCACCCCTTTCCCCATGCCCACTGGGTGTTCCCCTTCTGTTTTGGCATCTCACTTAGCACACACTACCTTTTTATTGCACCCTGGCTTTTTCCCTTCTTAACTCTACCAGATGAGAATGGACACCACTCTTTGGGACTATTTAAATTTCCTAGTTCAACATACTCCCTCCATGCCTAATTCCTTCAAAACTATGTTCATAGACAGTATTTAGTTAGTTAGTTTAATCAATCAGTTAACACTCCTGTCTTCCTGGATATCCTGTATTTTAACAGCATCTTCCAGAGGCAAATATCTTACCTTGAGAAATCAGCAATACCAGCACAGATGAAAGTCAATGTAAGGACATAGGGGGCGCCATTCACAGTCGACATGCAGAGCCTCCCCCAGGACCCTCCCCCATGCAGTGCAGTATCCAGACTGCACAACCAGGTACGGTTGGTTTTCCTGCCTATGAGTCTGATACTGGGAGTCCATTCAGACCAATAGAGAAACGATTTGAGGTACAAGCAGTCCTTTTAGCCTTCTGCAAATGAAATGGTCAAGGCAGCCACCCTCTCTCTCTCTCTGCCCATGCATAGGACTGGACCTGAAGAGTTAGTCAGCAGTGAGTTGTGTCTACAGAGCTCACTGGCACAAGCCCGCTGAAAGAGTGTACACACTCTCTTGGCAGGTCTTCTGGGGCCTCAAGAAAATAACACTTAAGATAGCAAACTTCTCCTGCAAGTAAGAGATGTTTCACGGTATCCTCGGTAGCCGCCAAAACGCCTTTTAAAAATACTAAACTACTAACCCACCTTTAAAAAGATAAAAAGGGAAAGAACCAACCTGCAATCAGACAAATAAAAAAAAAAAAAAAAGATAATCTATTTTTCCCACACTAAAAAGTGGCATCTAGTAAGGAAAAATAATTTTTTTAATAAATAAAAATAAATAAATAAGCCAATTTCCCAGAAGAATTGGTTGTCTTACCTTAGTACCAGCAAATTGTGCTTAGCTCATTTTGGAAATAAATTTGTGTAAGAGAGTAGGCTTTTTACACATAGAAAAACTTTCATTATCCCTTTTCAAAAGACTTTTAGGCACCATGATGCTCAAAGAATAAGAGGGTAAAAGCACCAACATAAGAAATTTCAACGTAATTGAAAATGAAAATTGATAGTTCTGGTCTATTTCAAAATACTAGCCAAAGTTCTACCATCCTCTGAGAAGCTTTTAAGATCTTATTGATCTTATAAGAATCAATAAATCCTTTCAGTTTGTTAAAACTAAGAAAAATACGCTAGCTTTGGAATCCAATAATAGAGCCAAATAGTACATCTGTGGTATTCAACAAACAGTGTTTACACACTGATGTTGAGATATCAGGCAAGTATCCAAGATCCAAAGGGAGCAGTGAGACCCTCCAACGCAAGAGAAACAAAGAAATAATAACAGTAATGTAGGTAATGAAAATTTAAAAAATTAATAAATAGGGAAACTATGTTTCTGGCACAGGTTGGCTCAGAAACTATCATAAAATGAATAGATATAGGAACAGTACCAAAGGGGTGGGACTGAAGCAGATCTAAGAGGCTCACAGCCTGGAGTGAGGCAGTAGCAGATAGGAGTTTGGCTTCTCAGAGTAACCAGGGCAAAGAGTGACCTCTAAGGTGAAGAATAAATTCAGGCTCGGTGCCACAATCCAAGACCTGAGGTGGGGCTTCCCAGCTCCTGAGAGGAGCCTGTAATCAACTCTTGCTTAAGAAATTAATTTAAATAAAAACAGAAGACCCATACAGGACAAAGACACAGCCTTGTGAGCAAAAATAAGTAAAGTCCCTCATTAGATCTACAATATTTTTAATATCACCTGGGGCAGGAATACAAAATGTTTTTGAAACACCTGGTTCCTGAGCTGGTGCCTTGAAGATGCCAGAGGGGGAATTAGCCAGACCCTTAAACAGGAAGAATGCAGAGGAAAGGAGGAGATAGAGTAAGTAGAAGAAATAGAGGAAATAACAGCAACAAGAATCTCCCTTAAGGCCGGGCGCGGTGGCTCACGCCTGTAATCCTAGCACTTTGGGAGGCTGAGGCGGGCGGATCGCTCAAGGTCAGGAGTTCGAAACCAGCCTGAGCGAGACCCCGTCTCTACCAAAAATAGAAAGAAACTAATTGACCAACTAAAAATATATATACAAAAAATTAGCCGGGCATGGTGGCGCATGCCTGTAGTCCCAGCTACTCGGGAGGCTGAGGCAGTAGGATCGCTGAGCCCAGGAGATTGAGGTTGCTGTGAGCCAGGCTGACGCCACGGCACTCACTCTAGCCTGGGCAACAAAGCGAGACTCTGTCTCAAAAAAAAAAAAAAAAAAAAAAAAAAAAAAAAAAAAAAAAAAAAAAAAAAAAAGAATCTCCCTTAAGATGACACAAGAAGATATGCTATCCATCTTAGGCAGTGCTAAAAAGCTGACAAAATTAACAACTTGAATGTACATTTGCTCCAGATGAAATCAATGTGTGCAATGAAAGTATCACAAAGACTTTGAAATAGGATAAATTAGGACATAATACCCATTAAATAAGAATAAGAAATTATTAAATAAAAAGTATAAATGAAATAAAGGCAAGTAAATATGAAAATGAACTAATTCATTTCATTTCTTGAAAATAAATAAGTCATTATATAAAATAAATAAGTCATATATATGATTTATATATATTTATTTATATATATGTCATAATACAAAAAATGAAAAAAATAAACCTATCCAGAAACCAGAAAAAGATATTTAGTAAAAAAGAGAAAGAAAGAGACAGAGAAAACTACACCTCACAAATAGAATGGATATTCTTTTGAAAAACACAAGAAACGCTTTCAAATATTGAACATGTAAAAGGTCATAAAGGAAATCTCAGAGGTTTCAAAAGGAAAATCAATATCACATAGGCCACATTCTCTTACTAAAACACAGTTAAATTAGAAATCAACAAGAAATCATTTAGAGACAGAGAGTCAGATATTTTAAAACTGAATCTCAATGAACTATAGAAAAATTAAAGTTCTCCATGTCAATACTTATGGGATACAGTTCAAATAGACATGGAAATCTTTTCTTCTGGTCAGAATATAGACTATTTCAAAAGACTCTTGCTTCCACCCAACAATGAAAACAAACTGGATAAGCTACAAAAAGCATAGTTCTTTAAAACTCCTCAGATTGCTGAAGATTCACATACAATAAAAACAACCAAAATAAAATAAATTCCAGAAAGACAACCCCAGCTAACAGAGAAGAGACCTATAGTTGCTATCACCCTAAAGGATCAGCAGAAGGAAGAGGATTCCTCCACAGATGGGTACAAAGTGAAGCCAGATGAACCTTTAATGAATTGCTAACAAAATGTGCCAGTGTGATAGATTAGAGGAACTGGGAGCTCACTCAAGCCAAGGACTGAGTCTTTGCCCACTGACCTTCAGTGAATGCCTTGGACAGACATTGGAGGCTGGGAGCAGAATGGAATAACTTAGAAAGTGATCTCTCTGAGGCACACTGGGCCTCCTCCAACTGCAAGGAAGCATTAATAGCTTCTGAAGGCTGGGGATGGAGCAGAGACACTGTTAGGGATCTCTCCAAGTTACATCGAGCCCTCTCAAAATGCAAGGCAGCTTCAGTCCAAAGAGTGAGTGCAGGGCAGGAGAACTGAAAGAAATTTCTCTCAGAGAGAAGCAGGTCTTCTCTTGAGTATAAGGCAACAGCTGCTAGGACCTGGGGGTGGAGCAAGAAGGCAGAGGGCAACCCCTCCAGGGTGCTGCAAGCCTTCCCCAGGTACATTTCAGGGCTCTCAAAAGGCTGGGGCAAGGAAGTGTGGAAGAGAAAGACTTCCAGAGGCACGGAAAGTCGAGCAATGATATAAAAAGACTGCGGAGGAAAGATTGTTCGTAGCAACCAAAAAAGCTGGCAGATAAGATTTAGAGCACAGAAATGTCTGAAGTTCTGAAAGCCAGGATCTGGACGGTACAATAAGAAGAGATCGCCAGAGTTTTGCAAGTACTCAGATCCCAAGTCTTTCTGAAGGGGAACTCCTGGCCCCACCTTCAAATTGAAGTAAATTAAAACTTTTAACAAAGCCCAGAACCAGCTGAACCATAGATAGGCTCCGTTCAGCCCCCAAAACTGGTGACCTGGCAGGAGGATTGCACCTTATTCCAGAGGTAAATGTTATTTAGTTATATCTCTTCTCATTTGCCTATAATCTGCATAAAATCAAAATATAGGAGATATATGTGGAAGCAAGAATATCTGAATCCTTGCTTAAAACGTCCAGCGGGGCATGGCGGCACACCTATAGTCCCAGCTACCCAGAGGCTGAAGTGGGAGGATCTCTTGAGCCCAGGAGTTGGAGTCCAGCCTGGGCAATATAGCCAGACCTCATCTCCAAAAACTAATAATAATAATAAAATAAAAATTTTGTAAAGAAGATAAAAGTCAATAGATGAAAATGCAGAAATAGTACAGATGTTGGAATTATAAAAGAGAGACTTTAAAATAATTATCATAAATATGTATAAAACATACTTAAACAATGGAGGATTTCATCAATGATATAGAAATCAATTTTTAAAAAGCAAAAAAGAGAGTCACAGGAAGCAAAATATATTAAAAATGGAGAAGCCATCAAATGGACTTACCAGCAGACTAGGTAGAGTAGAGGGAAGGATGGTAGAACTTGATCACATTCGATAGAATTATCAAAACTGAAACACAAAGAGTTAAAAAACAAAAAATTCAACAAAGCATTCAAGATCTCTAGAACAATATCAAATGGTCTTATATAACTGTAATTGGCATTCCAGGAAGAAGAGAGGAAAAAATGAGGCAGAAAAAAATGCTTGCCAAGTTAATTACTGAGAATTTTTCAAAGTATGTTGAAGAAACCAATCCATGGATCCAAGAGGCTCTAAAAACTACAAGCAGAGTAAATACAAAGAAAACCACATTTAAGCACATCATACTCAAATTGATGAAAACCTAAGAGGAAGAGAAAATCTTAAAAGCAGGCAACTAAAAAACAAATCAGATTGTGTAGTAGAGATTCTTTAATGATAAAAATATATATATATAGCAAAATTCTCATCAGACACTATGTATACCAGAAGCTAAGACATGACAATTTTTTTTTCAAGTAATGATTTGATTTTATTTATTTTTTTTTTTTGTTTCAGCATATTATGGGGGTAAAAATGTTAAGGTTACGTATATTGCCCATGCCCCCCTCACCCCTAGAGTCAGAGCTTCAAGCATAACCATCCTCCAAACGTTGCACATCTCACTCATTATGTTTATATATACCCATCCCCTCCTCCCCCCTCCCATCTGCCCAATAAATGTTATTCCTATATGTCCACTTAGGTGTTGATCCATTAATACCAATTAGCTGGTGAGTACATGTGGTGCTTATTTTTCCATTCTTGAGATACTTCACTTAGTAGAATGGGTTCCAGCTCTATCCAGGAATATACAAGAGGTGCTATATCACCATTGTTTCTTAAAGCTGAATAGTACTCCCTGGTATACATACACCATATTTTATTAATCCACTCATGTATTGATGGGCACTTGGGTTGTTTCCACAACTTTGCAATTGTGAATTGTGCCGCTATAAACATTCGCGTGCAGGTGTCTTTTTCATAAAGTGACTTTTGATCTTTTGGGTAGATGCCCAGTAGTGGAATTGCTGGATCAAATGGTAAATCTACTTGTATCGCTTTGAGGTATCTCCATATTGCTTTCCACAGAGGTTGAACTAGTTTGCAGTCCCACCAGCAGTATAGGAGTGTTCCTATCTCTCCGCATTCATGCCAACATTTATTGTTTGGGGACTTTTTGATAAAGGCCATTCTTACTAGAGATAAGTGATATCTCATTGCAGTTTTGATTTGCATTTTCCTGATGATTAGAGATGTTGAGCATTTTTTCATATGTTTGTTGGCCATTATTCTGTCTTCTTTTGAAAAATTTCTGTTCATGTCCTTTGCCCACTTTTTAATAGGGTTATTTGATTCTTCCTGAGTTCTAAATAGATTCTAGTTATCAGCCCTTTATCAGATATGTAGCTTGCAAAAATTTTCTCCAATTCTGTGGGTTGTCTGTTTGCTCTCTTGACAGTTTCTTTGGCTATGCAGAAGCTTTTTAATATGATCAGGTCCCATTTATTTATTTTTGTTGCTCCTGTGATTGCCTTTGGGGTCTTCTTCATAAATTCTTTGCCGAGGCCAATGTCTAGAAGAGTATTTCCAACGTTTTCCTCTAGAATTCTAATAGTTTCACACCTAAGGTTCAAGTCTGTTACCCAGCGTGAGTTGATTTTTGTGAGAGGTGAAATGTGTGGGTCCTGTTTCAGTCTTCTACATGTGGGTATCCAGTTTTCCCAGCACCATTTATTGAGTAAGGATTCTTTGCCCCAGTGTATGTTTTTGTCTGCTTTGTCGAAGATTAGCTGGCCATATGAGGATGGTTTTATACCTGGGTTCTCTGTTTTGTTCCACTGGTCAATGTCCATGTTCTTGTGCCAGTCCCAAGCTGTTTTAACTATGATAGCCTTGTAGTATAGTTTGAAGTCTGGTAAATTGATACCTCCTCTTTTGTTTGTATTGCCTAGGATTGATTTTGCTATACGGGGTCTTCTCTGGTATAGGGTCTTCTTCTTTTTATGAAGCGTAAAATTATTTTTTCTATATCTGTGAAAAATGATGATGGTATTTTAATAGGGATTGCATTGATTCTGTAGATCACTTTGGGTAGTATAGACATTTTAACAATGTTGATTCTGCCGACCCATGAGCATGGTATATTCTTCCACTTGTTTACATCCTCTGCTATTTCCTTCTTCAGTGTTTCATAGTTCTCCCTGTAGAGGTCTTTTACCTCCTTAGTTAAATATATCCCTAGGTACTTTATTTTCTTTGTTGCTACTTTGAAGGGAATTGAGTCTTTGATTTGGTTCTCATTTTTTCTGTTGTTGGTATATATGAATGCCTCTGATTTCTGTGTATTGATTTTGTATCCTGAGACTTTACCAAATTCATTTATCAGTTCTTGGTTGAATCCTTGAGGTTTTCTAGGTATAATATCATGTCCTCAGCAAAGAGTGAGAGTTTGATCTTTTCTGCTCCCATTTGGACACCCTTAATTCCGCTCTCTTCTCTGATTACTGTAGCAAGGACTTCCAGCACTATGTTGATAGAAGTCGAGATAGCAAACAACCTTGCCCTGTTCCAGCTCTAAGTGGGAATGCTTTCAAATTTTCCCCATTCAGTATGATATTGGCTGTGGGTTTGTCGTATATGGCTTGTATCATTTTTAGGTAAGCCCCGTCTATGCCTATTTAGTTGAGCATTCTTATCATAAAAGGGTGTTGAATTTTGTCAAATGCTTTTTCTGTATCTATTGAGAGGATCATATGTTCTTTGTTTTTGCTTCTGTTTATATGGTGAATTACATTTATAGATTTGCATATGTTGAACCATTCCTGCATCCCTGGGATGAAGCCCATTTGGTTGTGATGAATTATTTTCTTGACAAGCACCTGGATTCGATTGGCTAGGATTTTGTTGAGAATGTTTGCATCTATATTCATAAGGGATATTGGTCTGTAGTTTTCTTTTTGTTGCCTCCTTTCCTGGTTTTGGTATCAGGGTTATGTTCACTTCATAAAATGTGCTGGGGAGGATTCCATCCTTCTCAATGTTGTGGAATAATTTCTGCAGGATAGGCACCAGTTTTTCTTTGTAGGTATGGCAAAATTCAGTTGTGAAACCATCTGGTCTAGGACTTTTCTTTTCAGGAAGGTATTTTATTGCCATTTCAATTTCATTACTTGATACTAGTCTGTTCAGGAATTCTATTTCTTCCTGGGTGAGCCTAGGGAGGCTGTGTGTTTCTAAGAAATTGTCCATTTCCTCCACATTTTCCAATTTGTGTGCATAGAGCAATTTTAACCTGCTGAAAAGAAAAGAACAAAACAAAAAAATTTTCACACTAGAATCTTATATTCAATGAATTTATTCTTCAAAAATGAAAGGGAAATAAAGATATTTTGGGGCTGACAAATTTTAGAGAATTTTTCTCCAGTAAACTTACATTATGAGAAATGCTAAAATAACTAAATTATGTTAAAATGGTTAGAGATCCCTGGAATGTTCAGGAAGAAAGTAAAATCACGAATTAAAAATATCCTTTGATAAACTGAGAATTTATATCATAACATCTGGTGTAGTCACTAAGACTAGAATAAAGAAATATGTTGGGGGCTGATTCTGGTGTTATGCCTTATACTAATCATTCACTATAGCCTATAATGTATGTGTGCTGTCTGACTTAGCAGTAGTCAGCATTTTCTGCAGATACAGTTGCTGCCTTGTGACATGATAAGAGGACTGAGTTGTTGCACATAAGCAAATGCTCCCAGCTCTCACATGGAGGGCCCCCCATGGTGGGAGTCTGGAGGCCATGAGAACAAGAACAAGAAGAACTCTCCCAAGAACTGACCCCCGATTGATGGTTGGTAGTCAATGACGGGTAACACTCCCCGTGTAAGGGGAGACCTAAGACATGCACAACTGTGGGGGCCAGAGAGGAGCCACCCCCTGGGATTGAGACCAAGAAGCACTTCAAATGGCTACATTGTTTTATGTTGCCTATCTCGGCCTTGGCTTTTAAGCACCTTAACTTTAGTAACCGGTAGAGGTCTGAGACCATGGGAAATTGTTCCCTTTTGAACAACTCTGAAATTGACTAATATCACTGCTATGCTCAGATGCTCACATACAAGGAACTAACCTTGGGTCTGGGGGGTATAAAAATAAAGCAACCGGTGCATTGGTCACTCAAGTCATTGTCACGTCCTTATGCATCTGTGTCATTATTTTATGTTCTGTGTTCATCCCCTGTCCTGTAATCAGGCCACATCAGAAATATTAATATACAACTTCTTGAATATTAGATTTTGCTGATTAAATTGCCACAGTGCTATTTAACATGTTTTCTGTTCTGTATTTCCTATAAATCTTTGGTTAAATTTGGAAGCTTATATGAATCATGTTAAATTTGTAGGCAAGAATATTTCATAGATGACTCTCTGAATTACACCAGGAGAACCATATTATATTACCTGGTTGATCTCTTTGTGATATTAGCAGTGTTGATGATCTTTGCCATGATCCATTATTTCATTTGAAAGCTGTAAAATGGTGATATTCTAATTGCATTTCATACTAATTTGTGCTAATTTCATAAATAAATTGCCTATCCATGAGGCGCTGATTAGAATATGTCAAAGTGTTATGTTCCTAAAAGGAATACCAGAGCATTTTCTTTTAAGAATAGTGATTTTTCTACTTGATCTTTTTGAAACTTCTGAATACTGATTTTAAAAAACTGAAATGTACACAACTGATGGCTTGATCAATTATAATCTCCCCATCTTGATTAATAGAGCAAGATACTTGAAAAAAAACTGAGAATAAGTTTTTAAAAATCAAGTTTATTTTTCTGTGGGTAAAGCTTGTGATAAGAGACTAACCCCCAAAAAAGGAAATCTTGTCTTCTTTTTCTCCCTACTTCCTCAATCAAAATCAATCCCTCTTCCTTCAAGGATTCATTCTTAGAAGAGAGGAGAAAAAAGGAGGCAAGATGAGAAGGTCACTGGGACTTGAGATAGACATTGATTGTGTCCTCTATTTGAAAAGGAATGGGAAAATTTCAATCTATCTTTTCACTTCATGTTCCATCAGTAATTTTCTCCAGAGATACTTCTCTTTTTAGGCTCAGAAGATAGGCTTCCTCAGTTACTGCCAGATTAAAGATTAAAATCTTCCCTTTGAGTTTATATAAAGAAGAGGCTAAATTAGGGCGTAGATTTTACTGCCAAATGAGTCCAGTTTCAAACTCCTTATGTAGCACTTAAGCCTGTGTGTGACCTCAGACAAGTTATTTAATCCTCTTAATCTGTTTTATCATTCGTGAAATGGAGGGTATACTTAAATCTTATACTTAGGTTTCTTTTGAGAATGAAGTGTAAAGAGGCAATACAGTGCCTGGCAATAATAAACATTCAGAAGAAACATTCAAATTGGGGAAGTATTATTTTTACCATCCCAGGATGACAAAAGCCACACCCACTGTCCTGAAGAAGAATTACTGTACTCTACACGGAACTTCTGGACTTCACTTTCCAGAATTCCAAAAAAGGTATGAGGGTGATAGCTCTCCCTGCCCAGGTGGAAGTACTTCCAACTGCATGCACCTAGTGAAGCGATTTCATCCAGCCTTTTTTCCAAAGTCACATAAATCATAACACAGCATTTCCATTTTTCAAAGTTCTTTTCACAATAAGCAAAGTAATTTCATCATAAGTAACTAAGATTTATTATATATACAAAATGATATGTGGAGAGCATCCAATAAGGATTGGAAAGTCTGTTTTTCTTATCAGAGAATAAAATGCTGATTGATTCTCATTTCATTGACACTAAAATTTTCCTACAATATCTTGCATCGAAAGTGCTTAAAACTCATCAGCTTGCTTTTCCTTTCTCCTTGATATAGTTTAATGTGATTTGTTCAAGTCACATGCAGAATTTGAGTCCTTAAATTCACACTTAAATCTCACATTACCAGAAGGAGCCAGACATATACCTCAAGTGCTATAGTGTCATCAAGATTCCACTGAAGAGGAAACAAAGCTGAAAGATGAAAAGAAAACATTCATGTGCCTCAGCAAAGGTTATTCTTACTGATGAAGAGGTGAGATGTATTTACTGCTTCAATGAGTCAGATAGAATTCATCATTCTTAATAGAGGTGAACAGGCTTTGAAAAATGTTTGCTTAAACAAACTGTGTCCCTTGCATGGCTCCTTGTGGCTTGCTTTTCAGATGACATCCCTCTCAGATACAAAACTCAGCATTCACATTCAGCCCAATTGTCAGACCATGGTAGACTAGTTATATAACTGCCCATGGCGAGTGAGAAAGTTTGGTATGGTCCACATTGACCTGCTACTCTTTCAAGGCTATGTCAATATAAATTTATAGACTGAAAAGGCTGCCCCTTAGACAGGTGACATGTCTAGGGAAATTGAATTAATTCTATCAAATGAGCAGCAAAACTTTTCATAAGTATACAATGCATAAGAGGTATGTAATGTTTTAATTAGGCATTACTATGCTAATTTGTACAGGATGACTTTGAAACACAGAGATGTAACATTGCTCAAGTTTGTGTAAAATAAGGGAATGCACAGAATATAATTAAGTTTTTTCAATCTATAGTCTTCCAATATTCAGTCTATATCACAGAACCTAGAAAATTCAAACTCTCATTTCAGGTACAGCCTAAATTCTAATAGAAAACAGAAGTCTGAGCTTAAGCCCATTATCCAAAGTGAGGTGACACAAGATCAGAATAATGGGCTCCACCTGCACTTGCCATCAAATTGGTACTGACTGATTAACACTATGGTGCTTAAAGGATGGTGGTGCTCACCAGGATTGGGGGGGGGGTAGTCCAACATCTGACGGATGTGGTAAGCATTGTGGAGGTGAAGGGCATACCTCTAACCCTTGCTAGAGAGAGGCAAAGATATAAAATGTAACCAAAATTAAAAAAAAAAAAAAAAACATTTATCGGGTGTCAGGCAGGTAGGAGGGGGGAGGTGGGGATGGATATTTACATACATAGTGAATGCAATGCGCACCATATGGGGGATGAACACGCTTGAAGCTCTGACTCAAGGGGGCAGGGGAGGCCAGGGCAATGTACATAACCTTAACATTTGTACCCCATAATAGGCTGAAATAAAAATAAAAAAGAAAAATAAATTTAAAAAAAGAAAATAGAAGTCAATTAATGTAATCAATTAAATTTTTTGAGACCTAAGGCTACTATTGAAACATGTTATAGAGATTAGGTCATGATTAGTTTATAATACTATTTTTTTACAACAATTTTGAAATATGCATGTGAATACATACACAAAACATGCCTAGTTTTCTCCGAATAAGAAAATACCAAATATAAATTCTCTTTGAATTCAATTCAAACAGAGAACTGAATTCAAGTATTTGATCAGTTGATTTTAACCCAGAAACCAAATCACAATTTCCTATAAAATTAAGCATACTCCTCAACAGCCAATTGGTCAATGAAAAAATTAAAAGGGAAATTTAAAATTGTCTTGAAATAAATAAGAATAAACACACTTCATACCAAAACCTATGGAACACAGCAAAAGTAGGTCTAAGAGGGAACTTTATAGCAATAAATGTCTACATCAAAAAAGAAGAAAAATTTCTAATAAAAAAGCTCTAGCCTGGGCAATTAGGCAGGAGAAAAAAAATGAAAGGCATCCAAATTGGAAAAGAGGAAGTGAAATTGTCCCTGTTTGCAGATGGCAATATCTTATATATAGAAAACCTTAAAGACTCTACCAAAAAAACTGTCAGAACTAATAAACAAATTCAGTAAAGTTGTAGGATACAAAATCAACATACAAAAATCAGTATCACTTCTTTATGCTAATATTGAACTATGTCTGAAAGGGAATCAAGAAAACAATTCCATTTATGACAGGTACAAAAAAATGATGCCTAGGAATAAACTTAACCAAGGAAGTGAAAGATCTCTATAGTGAAAACTGTAAAACATTGATAAAAGGAATTCATGAAGAGGATGCAAATAAATGGAAAGATATCCCATGTTCATAGACTGGAAGAATTAATATTGTTAAAATAGCAATATTACCCAAAGCAAAGTACAGAGTTAACGCAATCCCTATCAAAATACCAATGACACTCTTCACAGAAATAGAAAAAACTCCTAAAAGTTATATGGAACCACAAAAGACTTTGAATAGCCAAAGCAATCCTGAGCAAAGAACAAAGCCAGAGGTATCCCACTATTTGACTTCAAAATTTACTACAAAGCTATAGTAAGCAAAACAGCATGTTACTGACATAAAAAAAGATAACAGAGAGCAATGGAACAGAATAGAGAACCCAGAAATAAATGTATACATTTACAGCCAACTGTCTTTCAATGAAGGTGCCAAGAACACACACTGCGGAAGACAGTCTCTTCAATAAATGGTGCTGAGAAGATTGGATATCCACATGCAGATGAAGGAGATTAGACCCCACATACCTCTCACCACACAAAAACATCAACTCAAAATGGATTAAGTACTTGAATGTAAAACTCAAAACTAAAAAACTACTAGAAAAAACATAGAGGAAATGCTTCACAGCATTGGCTGAGCAAGGATAGCTCAGCCTCCCCCCCGCTGGCAACCTCTCTCTTCTGGGCACTCTGTGACCTCTTCACATTCTTACTCCAACAAAGCAAGCTGCCATACCGCGAGATGCTTTATGGGGAGGCCTACATAGCAAGGCACCAAAAGAGATCTCTGGTCAATGGCTCATGAGGACTGAACCCTGCCAATAACCAGGAAAGTGAGTAGATCCTTCCCAGTTGATCCATGAGATGACTGAATCCTTGAGAGAGACCCAGAGCCATAAAATCCATTTAAGGAATGCCCAGATGCTTCACCCAATGAAACAGTAAGATAATCAATAGTGTTGTTTTAAGCCACTATGTTTGGGGATAATTTGTTATTCAGTGATAGATAACTAATACATCCAGAGTCATCCTTGATGCCTCCCTTTCTCTCACACCCCTTACATCTAAGCTCTCAGAAAGTATTGTTGTTTTCTTCCTTTAAAAGACATCTAGCATCTGGACCAATTCTAAATACCTTCACTGAGACATCCTTGATGCAAACTGCCATAATCTTATCCTGAAATATTTCAAAAAGCTTATAATTGGCTTCTACCAGTCTTTCTGGGTCTATTCTTCATAGAAGAGCCAGACTGATCCTTTTAAAACATAAATCAGGCCTTGCAGCAATGGCAGTCACCTGGTTCTCAGCATCATTGGCCCCGCAGGTGGCTAATATCCTGCTTGTTTCTTCATCATCAGATCTTCAGTCATGAGCCAAGGCCAAGACCAAGCCTGTATATCAGAAAGCAATAAAACATCCATAAATGTAAGTCTGCCCAAGAGAGACTCCTGCAACAGAGAGGACAGCCGTTGGCTCAGACTGGCCTAGTATTTACCCTGTTGCAGCACCATTTACATCTTCTGAAGTTCCTCTTCAAAGCTATTGAAATGAGTTATCTAACCTTAGGAAGGGGGTTATCTAAGGCAAATGAGAGAAATAAAAACTTAAATATACCCAATTTTTTACATTTGGCATGTGTAGAAATTCAAAAGCACTGTATACTCTGAAAGATTTCTGCACTGAGCAGCCAGCAGCACCAGACTTGTGAGAAATATTAGTAGCACTGCCCGATTAAAATTGATTTAACTGATTATGTTTTAGCAGAACTGTCTATTCAAAACCCCAAAGCAAAAATAGTAACCTTATGGAGGAAACTTTCTAATTTTAATTTAGATAATCACGGGAAGAGGAAGCATATTAAACTTGCAATAGAGCAATACTTCAAGACCACAAAAGTGCTCACCATCAAAATGACAGAATTATGATGATGCAATTCATCTACTCACAGTTTCATACCTTGAATCTTAAACCAGAGAATAAAGAAAAAAGTAAAATGGAAGCATATGTGAAAGAATATATATGAAAAATAGCCCATAAAAGAAAAATATATACAAATTAAAGCTACTGAAAAAAACATAGAAAAAGAACACTTTGATACTAAACAAGTTGAGGATCACAAAATATCTCTTCATCTTAAGAGTGGAAAGGAGATAAAAATAGCATTTCTAAGTACAAATTATCAGTGGAAAGTTTATATTGAATTGATGTAAAATAAAGTAAAAATATATACTTGATTATCAATTTTATCACAATGTCTCTATAAAATCTATGCATGATTTATATATGGAATCAAGAATTTGACAGGCTTTGGTTCCCAGTTCCTGAGAGGTAAACTCCAAACCTTTGGAATTTCCTGAATGATTGGAGCATCTTTTGTTATTTACGATGGGCTCTTCAGACACCTGATAGTTTATGCTAAATAAATGACAGAGCATAGGAACTGGCTATGCTGGAAAGACCAACCAACATGATTAATAGATTAAGCTTTAAGCAATGTGATAGAAGCCTGAATTCTGGGGAGGGTGGGAGAGGGGAACTGATGATTGAGTTCATGATGGATGTACTGAAAGCCCAGACTTCACCACAATGCAATATATCAATGTACCAAAATTGTACTGGTACTACATGAAGATATATAAATTTAAAAAATGAAAAATGACAATAATAAACAAATAACCAAAAAAAAAAAAGGATTGAGTTCAACCATGTGGCCAGTGATTCAATCAATTATGACTGTTTAATCAAGCCTCAATAAAAACTCTAGACACCAAAGCTCACATGTGATTCCCTGGTTAGCAATACTCTGAGTATTGTCACACTTTGATGCTGCAAAGATAATGCATCCTGAGGATGACAGAAGTTTCACATTTTGAACCCTTCCAGACTTGCCCCTTTACCTCTCTTCCTTTAGCCAGTTCTAATTTTTATCCTTTTGCTATAATAAAACTGTAATCTTTGAGGATAGCACTTTCCTAGGTTCTGAGTCATTCTAGTGAATTATTGAACCTAGGCTGGTTGTGAAAATCCCCCAATTTGTAGACAGCTGGTCATATATAAAGATATCCCTGGGAATCCCTGAATTTGTGGCTGGTATTAGAAGCAAAAGCAGTTTTAAGTGAACTGTTCCCTCACACTATGCAATTTGCCTGACTCCAAGTATTATATCCAATTGAGAATAAAGTCTAAAATATTTTTAATTAGTATTTTATAATGAAATAAAATTTTTCTTCATATACATACATATATATATGTTCAAAGAAAAGTTAGATTATGCCACTCATCAGTCCCCAATCCTGGACAGTCTTATCCTACTCAGTAAAAGCCAAAGTCTGCTTAGTGGTTTATGGTGCTATACAGCAAAGAAGGTCCCAGGGCCTCATGACTTCTCTGCCTTCATTTCCTTCTACTCTCCCCCTTGCAAGGCTCATGCCTCTCTAGCACACTGGCCTCTTTGTGGTTTGTGGTGAGCCCAAGCATCCTCAAGCCTTTTGCACTTTTCTTTCTATTATGTTTATTTGTCATGTAGCCCATAACTGATTGTGTAAGTATTAACATAACTGTGGCAAGAGCCAGGTCAGGGGTGAGGGTGATGCCCCTTCCAGACTGTCTTCCTGGGTCCAAAGGAAAAACCAAGTTTGCTAAGATCTTAACCAGAAATTCTTACAATATACTGCCCTTCTGAAATGGTCCTGATCTTGGGGGGGGGGGAGTGTATAAGTATAACAAAACTACATTTTAGTCAAATGCTGAATGGCAGAGTATTTAAATCAAAATTTAACCAAGCACTTAACCAAGCAAAGATTGAAGCTGAATATCATCACAGAATAACTTCTGAAATGAGGATATATCTTTTATCCAAAAATTATGATATAATATTTAACTATTTACTATACCATACAATTACAAGACAATTGACTATTTTGAAATGTAGTAGTCAAATTTTATAAGTTTACCATTAAAGTAAAAGGAAAAAAGTCTCAAACCCATAACAAGCTAATTGCAGCTGCAGCCTCTAAACTGCACATTTGTAACAGTTTGTTAAAGCTCACTTCCAACTAAGGCCAATGGAAGACGTAAAATATACATTGATCAGTTTTGCCTCTTTTGTTTCCTGCTGCTGATGTTGCCACCGAGGTCTTCCTCTCTTCTTGTCCTCTAATAGTAACCAACTAATGTCTTTGCTCCTCTTCAATTTCTAAACCAAATGTCGATGGTGATTGTGATAATTAATTTTACATGTCAAGTTGACTGGGCCACAGGATGCTCAGATATTTGGTCAAACATTATTCTAAGTTTAGATTCTAAGATTCTAGATTCTAAGTTTAAATTCTAAGATTAACATTTAAATTGGTACATTAAGTAATGAAGATTGTCCTTCCTAATGTGGAGAAATATATTAACCATCCAATCAGTTGAAAGCCTGAATAGAACCAAAAAGGTTGACCCTCCACTGAGTAAGAGAGAATTTCCTCTTGCCTAATGGCCTTTGAACTAGGGCATCAGATTTTTTCCTGCCTTTGGACTCTTCAGTGAAACATTAGCCCTTCCTTGGTCTCAAGCCTACCAGCCTTCAGATGGGAACTAGCCCATTGGTTCTCCTAGCTATCAGGCCTTCAGGCTTGGACTGGAACCCTGACTAACACAGTAATATTACGATTTTATCGACGCAGTCCACAAACCAAACTTTTGTTCACTGCTTGCAGAAGATGCTTTCTATTTTCAAAAGCAACTTTATGCCCCTTACTTATTTTTACTTCTAATACATTCACTTGTGTGAAAAGTTGTGCTTAAACTTCAAACAAAAAAAAAAATGTGGCAATGAGCTATAAATTTGAGTTTCGAGATAAATAAAATAGTTTCAAGATTTTTACCTGCGACTCAGCTTTCATTGCACATATACCCATTTTAGCATTTTTCCTGGCATAGAACAGTAGGAGGATGAAGCAAGTCATGCAACAAATCCCAGCCTTCACAAGAAATGTCAGCAAGTTCTGGTCAAATGAACTATTTTCTGTAAGGCCACTCTTAGTTATTGATAAGTCTATTTTGGTATTGGTAAGCCAATTGGCTCATGGCTATATAGGTGTTGTTAATTGCAAAAGACAATATGTAATTGCTGTTATTCCAAATTATTTGAATATGATAAAGCAGTTCTAAAATGTATTACATATCATCCAGTTTATCTATGGCTGAAGAATAATGGTAATGGAGGCCCATTATCTCTCTAAACTATGACCCATATTCTGCAGTATGTTCTGTGCTGTACCTGCTTTCTGAACACAGGACTGAAGCGAGTGACTACATAGGAGAGGTTTTCTTAATTCTTCATAGCCCACCCATGTGTGCTGTGTCATCAATAACATTTTCAGAAGGTTAAAGTCCATATGCATTTATTCAGCTTCCCAAAAGATAAGCCATAAAGTAATCTTAAACAGCAGATTTGGGCAAATACTGACACAAGACTACAGCCAAAATTCAGGGGATCCCCAAAGCCGTCCTGTGGGACTGAAGGAATCAGGAAGCAAAAATATAGAAAAAGCTAGTGCACCCCATCTATTGGCTCTGGTAAAGAACAGGCACATGCTTAGGGCTACTAGAGGTGAACCATGGCCAAAGCCCAACAACAGTGCACAAGAGGGACATTCTGGGGACTACATAGGCAGGAAAGAATGCACAATAAACCTGGTCACATCCACAGGTTAGAAGACACTGTTTCCATTAATGAGAAAAGAGGAGGGCCAGCCCGTAACTGGGTTACCAGTCCGATTATTTTAGTTACAAGTTGATTGAAATGTATTTTTCTATGCATGCTCCTAATGGACGTATCTCACAACTTCACAATGCAAAAAGAGGATATTGATGGTAATGTGAAGGCTGCCCTTTTTTTCAATCTCTTCTTACTTCAGGTTTATAAAAGAAAATGAACTCAACCTAATTAATTGAAAACTAAAAATAAAAGTCACTATAACTACTTGTCATAATTATGTAGAAAAATGGCCATGAAAAATATACATATATCCCATTATTGGAAGAAAATGAGCATTGCCTGTGATAAAAAGTTTACTGTCTTGTTTAATTTGGCTGTGACCAAAAGTAATCTGGAACTCAAACTGAGGGCATATAAACAATGGATGGCCAAACTTTTTAAGCAACTGAGTCATTTAGATTAAAAAAAAAAAGAAGGATATCTTTAAATGCTGTACTCATTTCAGATATTTTCTTCCCTCATTTTGGGAAGTAAGACATTCAAGATTGTATACAAATGTGTAACTATATACATTTGCTTTATTATTAGAACAACCCTTATATCAAGAAAAGAGGGCCATAAGGTATAATTACCATTTATTGCTATACTGCAAGTTTTCTGGCATATTTTCTTTTGAGGACCATAAATCTACCTGGCTGTTTTTGACCAGAGAGACTACTAATTCTACCGAATCAGTAGCTGAAGTTGAGTGTGCGTAAATTTAACTTCTCTTGAGTCATTACAAAACTTTCATTTTCAACATAAATGTTTATTGATATTTATTTGCTATGCAAATAAATATATGAGTGTCCAATTGGGAAAAATTTTTAATATGAATATATAAATAGAAACACAGAAACAAAATAAGTATCACTTAAATTCCACCACTAAATATAATGAGCACTAACATTTTAAACTTTCTTTTTCTAATCTTTTTGCTATACACATCCAAATTAATTTTTTATAAAATTAGCTATTTTATTTCATAACTTTTTTCATAACTTGCTAGTTAAAGTAAACTATGTAGTATATATTCCTTTCCATTCTATTAACTATTTTTTTACAAATATATTTTAAGTGTTACCTAGAATCCTACCATATGGATATGCTATAAATATATTTAGCTGTGAAAGTATATATCTGTAACATGATGACTAAGTCCCAAAAAAGATGTGATGATGATTCAAATTGCATCTTGAATGCTTTTGACCACTTCACTTTTTCTATTGAAAGTCATAAAATTGGGAGAGATATCAAGCTATCCACCAAAATCCATTCTCCCTTTCTTCCCAAAAACATAGCTAGGACTACATTTCCCAATTCCTCTGGCTTCTAAGTGTGCACCATGACCAGAAACATATATGCCATTTCCAGGTCTATACCTTAAAACGTTACACATGTGCTTCCTCGCATATATGTCCCCTCAAACCATCCCCTACCCATGTCTCAGCTGAAACTAGGAATTTCCAGCAACCCAGCTTTAAATAAAAAGATGACAACATATTCTAGAATGGAGAAATGACCTGAAAGGAACCTGAGTCCCTAAATGACTGAGTAGAACGTACCATTCCAATTCTCCACATCTCTCCTGTGAAGGAGAGAAAATCATGTATTTTTTATTTAAATTACTACATTATTGGATCTTTCTGTTATAGTAGCAGTTACACCTAATTCACCTTCTCCATATCCCATGGTGGTTTATCTATAGTAAGTGGTAATGCCATTTCAGCTTGGTTTGAAATGCAGTGTATATTGGAACTTCCCCTTTGCAAAGTCTTTAGATCTATACTTCAGGAGCAATATATTCATAATTCCCATTTCTGAATCTCCAGCAATAATATGGAATGACCAACATTACTTATTTTGGCCACAAATCTGGAATGTTCTCAATGTTTTCAGCTTCCACTAGCATTTATTGACGTTTGACAAAATAAGGCAATATCCACCTTCACCTCAAGAGCAGGCTCACCTGAATTAGGAACCAGGCCTATTATTGATGTCAAGTTGCTTTTCATATAATAATGATATAGAGAGATGCTCAAAGAAATCCTGGAAATTATGTTGAGATCTCTCTTTTTACAAATATAGAAACTGAAGCCCAGGGAGGTTAGGAGGCTTGTCCAACATTACACAAATGCAGATGTCATTGAGAACCAGAATGAGAACACAGAAATGCTGATTTCTTGTCAAAAATACACTGTTCTAAAATACAAAAGACATAAGAGGAAGAATTCTTTTCCTAATGTTCTTTAAATCCTCATCTACATTTTTCCCCAATGTGACCCCTCTTTGAAGCCAAATATGCTGCAGCACAGTGTACACAGTCTAGTCGGTTCTTCTAGGATGAATAATAATCATTCATTCCTCAGCAATTATTATACACTGACCATGGATTTAGCACTGGTGAATAGGATACAATTCCCGCCTAAGGAAGCACACATCTGGAAAGCAAGCAGTTATAATATTTTGAGTGTGGTGAGCTATGGAGGATAGAGGAAAAACAAAATGTTTATGGTTTTATATGATTACAAACCCTAACTCAGTCTTGATGGTCATGGAAGGCTTCCTGGAAGAGGTACCATGAGATTGATTCCTGCAGAATGTGTAGAAGATAAACCACATGGCAAGAGGTGGATAGGGACTGAAACTCTCATACATCATGGAACTCTAGGGGAATCCTAATTTAACACCTGTTCCCATCTTCTTCAAATGCATTACCCCTTAACCTCCCCATATGCTTATTTTCCATACTCCAACTTCTGTTCCAAGTGATGAGACAATACTAATCATAACTATGAAGAAATGTAAAACTGTACAGATACCAGGGACTTCAATTTAAATAAAATTTGCTGGAAATAACTTCATTTTACTGCAATTCAAATCTCTTCTTTGCCATCACATTAATATTCTGTGCGAAACTAAAATATATGATGCTGAAAATATCCAGGTTTTTCATGCATGAAGGACCATGATTTTGAAACTTTTCTCTGTAGCTCCTTAAAAGATTGATGAAGCCTTTAGTCATTTGTCTAGATGGAGCAGGGTCTCTGAGTCATGTCATCCTCTGCTGCTCCAGTCTCTAGAGTTAAACAAGGAGAATGCCTGATTGATAGCACAAGTGTAAATCATTTCACATACCACTAGCTTTCTACAAAAACCTTTTAATTATAGATATAGTGGTTTGTTGCATTTTATTAAACATTTAAATAACTATTAAAATTATTTATGTCCCATGTATGACAATAAAATAACACAATTAAGTGTGTGCTCAAATATCACCATAAAACTTTAAACCAATTTAACACCCATAAGGAAATATAATATTAATGTTATATAAAAACATATATCACAAGATGTATATTTAAAATGCAATGGATACATAAATAAAATGATGACATTGAAAATACCTAAAATGTGAATATAATGAAGTCTTCGTTTTAGGGATGTACCGATATCATATTGAAAATTTATTAATGATATGCCCTTGTGATTATATCAATTTTGAACCATTTCAACACGACATAATGCAATTCTAAACAAAGATTATTAGAAACATGATATGGAGCAAAATCAAATATTTTCTACCCATTACTGAATATAAAGCAGTTTATTAATAATGTAGACCAAAGAAACTGTGTTCTGAAAAGATGAGGAGAGAATGAACTACAAGAAAAGCAAGCATGTATTAGTGAAAAATTATTGAATCAATAAGTTAAAATTTAAGACCAGTTCAAGTGATCACATTACGGTAGTTTGGTTTTAAAATAAAAGTTTGCACAATGCAAAAGTTTCATTAAGAAAAATGTATGCTATGGACATAGAGAGTGGAAAAACAACAGAAACTGGGAAGGAGGAGGAGGAGGATCAAGAGCAGTATGTTAAAGGGTACAAACAGAGTGTAAGATAAAAGGAGTAAATTCAAGTTTTGATAGCAAAGCAGAATGACTACACTTTTCTCTGACCACAATGGAATAAAACTCACTGCCCTCTGTCCTAAATGATAACACTCCAGTTCAGACCATCAACCCTCACATTGTCTATATAAGCAAAAAATATGAAACATAGTGAGTGTCCTAACTCCGTGTGGGTTATCTTCATCTTTTGTGAACTAGGCTATTTCAAAACTCTATAGAGACAGAAGTTAACTTATAGTTAACTAGTTAAGTTTTAGAAAACTGAGAATAATACAAATAACTCCTATTCCTAGAAATGCGAGTTGTCCAGTGGAATGTAACCATCACTCCCTGGATACTGACCAGTTTTGCAGTTTTGTATCCATTTGTTAACTTATTTCAACATTCCTAATCTGACTATAAAGGTGTGGCATTTTGAGTTCTCTTTTGAACTGGCTGTAATATAACCTGTCCCCTCATTAATTAATGAGTTAAATAAAAAATATTGACATGTGTCCAATTTATATTTGTGTGAGAGAGTCATGATTTTATCTGATTTTAAGTTCATCTTTTGTAATATTCTACTCACTGTAGGATTCTACTCTGCCACTTTCTTGAGAGATGATCGTTCAATCTTTGCTTCAATAAGTCCACTAAAAGACAGCTCAATGCCACACACTGCACCATTCATTTTTCACACAACCAAACTTGTGTTGAAATTGAGTTAAATCTGCCTCCCTATATTTTAGTCCATCAATGTCAGTTCTTCTAGAATAGCTTGCAAGAAAAAGGCAAATTTCCTTTCTATGTACAACTATTCAAACAATCTAGAACTGCACTATCCAATACCATAGACACTAGCTACAAGACAGATGTTGAGCCCTTAAAATGTCACTGATCAAAGTTTAGGTGTGTTTGAAATGTAAAATACATACAAGATTTAGAACACTTAGTACAAAAACAAACAGTATAAAATATCTCATTAATATTTTCAATGGATTACACATTGAAATATGTGGATATATTAGATCAAACAAAATACATTATTAAAATAAATTTCACCTGCTTCCTTTTTATGTCGCTACTAGGAAAACTTAAAATCACATATGTGATTGCATTTGTGACTCACATAATATATCATTGCTTCAGAGCTCTAATCCCCTCCTTAGTAAGTCTCCTCTTAATCAGACCAAGCATCTCCAGATCCTTCAGCCACTATCAAACAGTCTGCTTTCTTGACCCCTTCAGATTCTTCTCTCTCTTATCTGAGCATATCTCAGCTTGCTAAAATGTCAAATAAAGCCCATGCCTAAGATGAAAGATAATCACTAAGGCACATGAGATTTCTTTATCACTTAACTGAGGACTTGCACTTCCATTAACAAAAATTTATATTGCACTACATTTTAAGAGATTTTTATATAACTTGCTTTTAAATCAAATATTTTCTCATCTGGTATCTAAATACATGATTTAAATTTTGCTCACTACATATGTATGTGCATGCACACACGTCTTCTTAGAATCCATAATTTGTTCATCTCACTGAAAAACTGTAACTACTTCTATTATTATCTTCTGCTATCTATAAACACAAAACTGCATGTACCTTCTATTGCGTGACTTTACCCACATTATAGGGCAGCATTTCTCCATCAACCAGCCTTGCTACACTAGTGTGTTATGAGGTCTTCATAGGTATGCCACCAAAAATGTCGACTCCCATGTAAAATCTGTTTTTGCAACAAATAGGCTGAAAAACAGCTCTTTATGCCTGTCAAGTGGAGGATTGAGCTGAAAGGGCAGAGCTGATAAAGCACTTACACATTTTACATATAGCACTCAAAGGCACAAAGTAATATCAACCAGGCCCCAGGGAACCAGAACATACAAAAGTATTGTCAAACACACATGTCTATGAAAGTGAAAAACTAGGCAGGGCATTCAGCAGTTCTACTCCAATATGGAACTAGGAGAAAAAAAAAATGACCAAGTGAAAAGTCCAATAATTATAGCTGTCATTTTATTATTTCAATCATGCTATCAAAAATTCTATATTTGGGGGCCGGGCGCGGTGGCTCACGCCTGTAATCCTAGCTCTCTGGGAGGCCGAGGCGGGCGGATTACTCAAGGTCAGGAGTTCAAAACCAGCCTGAGCAAGAGCGAGACCCCGTCTCTACTATAAAAAAATAGAAAAAAATTAATTGGCCAACTGATATATATATAAAAAAAAAAAAAATTAGCCGGGCATGGTGGCGCATGCCTATAGTCCCAGCTACTCGGGAGGCTGAGGCAGAAGGATTGCTCGAGCCCAGGAGTTTGAGGTTGTTGTGAGCTAGGCTGATGCCACGGCACTCACTCTAGCCTGGACAACAAAGCGAGACTCTGTCTCAAAAAAAAAAAAAAAAAAAAAAAAATTCTATATTTGAATCTGTACCACAGGTATGACAACATTGAGAACTACTGCTATAAATTAAAATTTCAGTGAAGAGGACGAGATCAGATCCATACGACACACTAGAGAACTTCTTTCAAGTTAATATTGAACTTAAAGTAAATATTGAACTGCCATATGGTCTAGGTATAAATCCAGCAAATTCTATTGCAACCAAGTTTATATGTTATCCTGTCCATATTTGTATCATCTAAAATCAAAGCATATTATATCAACAGTGTTCATCTCTTCTACCAGTCTACAACACCATTCCTTATGAAACCAGGTTCGGCATTACCTATTTCTGATAAGCCAATGTTGGCTTTTAATGACTTCTTTCTTTTATAAATGTTCATAAACTAATTATCAATTTAAGCATCTGGATAACATCAAGCTTATAAATTTTAATTTCTGCGGCCTAGATATTTCCCATTTTTGAAATTTAAAATATTTGTTCATTTCTAGGCTTTTGATAGATTTCCAAAAGAGTTTAGAGTAGTATAAAGAAGACGTACTTCAGATCTGAACTAGCTCCAGCTCTGGGACTGCCTATAGACCTTTGAGGAAGTTACCTAACCTCTAGGGTTTCAGTTTCTTCATTAGTAAAATAAGAATAATTAAACTACCTGCTGAGTATTTGTAAAGACAAATGGAACTTAAAGTTGCGGAGGTTTTGGATGGATCAAATTCTTTTTAAAAAAAAAAAGCCTGAAACAAATATGACAAAACATTAAAATAAGTCTATGTGATGGATACATGGGTATTTGGTGTATTATTTTCTGTACTATTCTGTGTGTATAAAGTATTTAATCTCTTTAATACATACATAATTTAGCATCATTTATCATAATATTAGCAGTATGTTAATAATTTAGCATAGTTATCTCAATTATTACAAATGTTATCAAAACTTATAGTTAACAAATCTATAAGTCTTTTCAATCGTGAGATAAACCACATGAAATATAGAAAGAGAACAGACCGTTAAATCAGACAGATCAGTATTTTAGTTCTTATTCAACCACTAATAAGCTGGGTAACGCTTGGGAAGATTTCTTTGTCTCTAGAAGCTTTGTTCTTAATTTGTAAAATTAAGATAATCAAATCTACCTTAAAGGAACATTGCAAGAATTATTCATGATATACTAGTCATCACATACCTGACATAGTGTTATGTTATCATAACATAACAGTAGTAGTTATCATTATTATTATTATAAATTCATAGTTATTATTATTTTTACTCTGGGATATGATCTTTTTCTGGACCTATTAATACAAATTTATTTAAATTAGTGATATACTTTTTCTTACTTCTTTTACTTTTACAATGTTTCCCATATCTCCTAACTACTTTTTTTTTTCCTTTTCAGTTTAAACATCATTTTTATTCTCCTAGCCAGGTACTCTTGACTGCCACCTCTCCCATATTTCTTATATCTAACCAGCCAATCAGCCCTGGTCAATCAACCAAATGATAACTCTTACCACATTCTCTCCCCTTTTTCCCCCCGCCACCATCTTTGTTCAGATACTGGTTGCCTCTCATCTGAACTACAACATAAATGCCTAACTCCTGTTTCTTCTCCATCCGATGAATTCCAGAAACCAATGTCAAATTAATTTTCTACAGTTCAGACAAGTTACTCTCCTGCTAAAAACCTTCAAAGACTCCCCGTTGCCCACAGAATGGGATTCTTACCCTCACTTTCTTGCCCTTCATGAAATGATCTAAACTTTTTTTTTTCCAATTTCATTTCCCACAGCTTCTTGAAGTATACCTTCCAGGCAGGTAGGTAAAAAGCTACTTCAGGAAGTGATGGCTGACTAATTCTGACTTTCTGACTTATATGAGTTATTTAAGATAAAAAGAAAGTACAGAAATAATTGATTGAATGATAAATTAAGTCAATGAAAATATCAATTTATCAAATTGCTTAGTTGAATTTCCTATTAATAGTAAAGTACTAAACATAATGGTGGGGAACTGGGTTATTTTAGCCAGTGTTATTTAAATTTTCTCTTAAATGTCAAGGATATTTTCCTGCCTTATTAAGTAGTAGATAAGATCATTTCTTCTGTTTGCTTCTCTAGTGTCATAGGGGTCACATGTTGAATGCACAGAGTTAAAAGGAACATTAAGACAAATTGCTCCTGCTTCACAAATGGCAAAACTAAAGTTCACAGAGCAGCCATTTGAATTGCTCTGGGTGACATCCATCTGTAAGGGCACACAGAAGGTTGAGTTGAGTGCGTATACCAAGGACAAAAAACTGTGGACTATGGGTACAATGCATACTATCCGGGTGAAGCACACACCTATAACTCTGACTCAAACTGTACAAAAGCAAAGTATGTAACCAAAACATGTGTTCCCCCATAATATTCTGAAATTTTAAAAAAGTATACCCCCACAAAAAAATGTGTACTTTTTTTCTTATTTTTGTTTGTTGGAACAGTTTGTATATTTGTTTGGAAATACTTCATGTGTGTGTATAATTCTCATTTTCCTGTATTTCTAAAGATCAAATATACAGGGTAACAAAAAATTCACTATTTCAGTTAACCAGATTCAACAACGTATTGTTGTAATAAATAAATGCTAACAAGCAGACCTCTACTTCCAGTAAAGAAACTTATCTCCAAAAATTCTTCAGTGTCAAAGTTGTTAATAAAATATTTGTTGACTTTCTCTATGTCTAATTTTTTCCTATCTTTCCCCAAAATGTCATAACCATCGATAGGGCAGGGAACAAGTTCTGAAATTATGTTTTAGCAAATAGAACTTGTAACATAGGGCTATGTGCTCAGTAAATACATCTTGAAATGAGTTTTGCTTACAATTCCTTAGAATCTTAGGCAGTTCACATGCCATAAGTTATCATTCCTTGAGAACTTGTAAATAAAAATGTGAACATCGTGTATAAGTAACATTCACTTACACAAAGTAAAAAGTAAGGTGCACAAGTTTTGGACTACCACCATGATAAATCCTTGACAGGTCACATAAATGAATGGGAGCTCTAACATGGGAGAGAAATCTGCACATGGCAGCCATGTTGCCTGGGACTTGTTCTTACAAGAGATGTATTACATCACCAAAGGTAGGTCAAATATTACCTGTTAGGTTTTCAGTAGTAAAAAAAATGAAAATGAGATTTTTTAGCAAACAAGTATCATTTTAGAAAGACAGTGAACATTTGATCTGGGTCTCCACTTGGCCAACTCCAAGTCCTAAAGGAGATAATCTGCCTAGAGACACCTTCAAATCAGCCAGTAGGTCCATTTGTCAAACAGGTGCAAATCATTACTCAGTCAACTTTTGTTTCTTTTATTTATCTCATTCTGACATAAAGTATAACTCACCAGCATTACCAGGTCTAATGAACAGCCTCACCAAAGGGTCATATGATAACATTTTTTTCAAGGACTGAAGAAAAGTGTGTCCTCCCAGGCAAAATCACTAGTACCTCATCTTACCACTATTCTGCAGGGTCACGAATTCTACTCTGTGTCATAACTTCACACTAGTCCAGGGTCCAGTCAATCCTTCCAGGATATTTGCAGCAGGCTCCTAACACCTCCATTCCCAACTCCCACCCGACACTCTCCCCTTATTTCCCTTCTATATACCACAGCCAGGATGCTGTTTCTAAAGTGCAATTCTGATAATGTCCCTCCCCTGCCTAAACCTTATGATTTCCCGTTGCTCCAGGACAAAAAGTCAATGGTTTAACATCACTGCAAGACTCTTTCTGGTCCTTCATCAGTGGTATGGCCCCATCTAGTCCTATGGACCCAGCAGACATGACACTTAAAATCCTCAAGTTTCTCAAGTATCTATGGAAATGTTAAAAAGATGAATAAAAAGTTGGCTTCAAAATATAAAAGAAAACAGAATCAATATCAAATGTATCAAAGGTTTCCTGAAATTTTCACAAAACATTTTTGTTAATTGCTCAATTGTGACTCAATGCAGTTATTATGAACTAATCTGTAAGTTATTTGATGTGGGATACGGATACTGGATATAATGTGAAAGGAATCCTTTGAGGAAAAAGTGCCTAGGGATATAAATGTCTTAAAATCACCCTGATACCTTGCCATTCTCCCACCCTCCACTCCACCCCGACCCACCCTCACTCTCACTGTGGCCAAACTGAACCTCTCTTGGTACTGCAGTATATCATGGTGTTTCTGTCCCTAGTGGTCTCAGCAATGCCATTCCTTCTCATTGGATGTGTCCTTTACACACTCGGCTCCTATTTACCTGGCTGACTCCTATTTATCCCTCAGTTCCTCATGTAGATGCCATTTCTCCTAGGAAGTCTTCCCGACCTGCCCGATCTGAACTCAGTGGGCTCCTGTCTATTTCCAGAGCACCCAACACTCCAAGGTCACTAACATTCAGTGCACATAAGTGCACTTGGACATTCAGCTGCTGGTCTCCCTCTGGAATGTAAGTGCTGTGCAGCCACATACTGTGTCTCTCCTCTCCTGTTCGCCAGCAAGTCCCAGAGCCTGACACAGAGCCTGGCATTTAGCGATCAACATTTGTTGAGTGAATATGTAAAATCCTCTGCCTACCTCAATCAGAATTCCACTGTTTTGGTTAAATCTTCATATGAAACAATGGATCGCTATTTTTATTTGTATTTCGTTGACAGTTTGCTTGGTTGATCTCACTGGCCTCATCTACAGGAGCACACAGCCTGCTGATGTGGGATTCTACTGCACGCCTCCTGGATTCAGTCTGCTTTTATTTCTCCTAAAAATATGCCCTACCTTATAGGAATACTAATATATAAGGTCTAAAATGTTCTCTTTATTTTGTATATATATTTATATGAAATTGTTATTTGCATTTGAATTATTTATGTTCATAAGTCACATTTTCCAAAGTCTTTGCAAATTATATGATCACTGTTTCAAAAGACAAATTTTTAGTTATTAATATTTAAATGAATTTATTTCAATCTACAGCTGAAAAGAATAATTGTTTTGTATCTCAAAGAACTCTACTTCTAACCACCTATGAGACCTTGACTTTGTACTTTGGCTCTCTGAGCCTCTGGGTCTCTGTCTATTTCCCTCAGAAGCAGACCCTGAGGAAATAGTTTATCTGGAAGAATACTACAGGAAACACTGGTAGGTGAGTGGAGAAGTGACAAGAGAAGTTATCCTTGGTAGGTAATTAGAGCTTAAAACCATAGAGGTATCCCAAAAACTGGGTGGTAGACCTGAGGGATGGAGGAGTTGGGGTATTAATACACCAGCTTCCATCAGTCCTTAGGGGAGGCCTATTCAGGAGAGGCATTCATCCTTAAGCCCTTCTGGACTGCCATTGCACGGAGCAGACTTCAGCTGCTAGGAAAGATCTCCAAGCAAAGAGATGCAGATATTGCTGGCAATTGGAAGACCAGCTTCTCTGCAATGGTAAGGCCTAAGAGGATATATGCAGAGCACTAACAGCACTGGCTACATTTAGTTTCCTGGGCCATAAAATATAGAAAAGATCTACCGCCTCAGGGCTGCTGTAAAATGAGCCCCAGTGAATTTCCAGCCACTTGCCTGGAAATCAATCTACAGATTACTTGCCTAAGAGCTCATCTTTGTTCTTCATCAATACAGCCAATACCTTTTTACAAGTTACTACCTTTCAGTTTTCCTATCTGTGTAAATAAGTGGGCAAATACACATAGATCACATGCATAATGTAACAGCAAAGTATTTAAGACATGAATGAAATTGGATTTCTAAGAAAGAACAATACCATTTAAATGCAAATTACTCCATCTTCTGTTAATCTTAGAGTCTGTTAATAAGAGTCTTCAGAAACAAAAAAGTTAACATCCTTGCTAAGGGGTAAATGCTTACTTCATCTACACACTTCAAAATGTTGTGAATATAGCTCAATGGGAATATAGTCAACATAGTTTTAAAAACCATCTCGTCATTCATGTTGTATTTAGAGAGGAGGAGAAAGAGCCTCCATTGGGCTGAATGATTGTCCAAAGTTACACTGGTAGTTTCTGGCACAGCACAGACTGGCTCCTGGCCTACAGTCCTTCCCCTACACCATCAAGCCTTCTTTGATTTTCTCAGGATTACAGAAATGAAGGCTATGATTTCCTGGAGTGACTATTTGCTTTATCACTAGCACTTATTTCATGTTTGGGTGGTTTCACAAGGAGCAGCCTTCCTAGTTGGCTCCTTATTTCAACCTAAGCTTCAATTGAATCTAACACCAATTTTGAGTGAGCTCATCTTACAAAAGACCAGTAAAATGTTCTCATGTTGCCTATTGACAGAAATCACATCCTGAAAATAATACATTTCCAAATTAAAACACATACTAAAACACATATTAACCTAACAACCCAGAATGCATTATTACTTGAATGAAGTATCACATGTATGGCTTTCCATTTCTTAAATGTAAAAGCTTGAGCAAACAGTAGATATTAAATAATCTTACAAAAGAGTCTGTAAGTTCAGCATTATGTGCGTGTTTGCTTTAACAGCAGTGAATAAAAGGAAAAAGCAATCCAATTAAAATTCCTTTGGGAATGTCTTTGGGGCTGCCTTGATCTCGGGAAAACATCTTCAAAGAGTCACACACTGTGATATTCTTCCAGTGAAGGGTTGGCTGAGAAGTAATGTCACACTTTAGAAGGAGTTACTGATGAGTTATATTTATTCTTCCTAATAGGCAGTTAGACCTTGAAATAACAACAGAAGAGACAGACTTCCATCTAACCTGACTTGAAGAAGGAACAAGCAGCAAAAAAAGCAATAGGCTTTGGGATCTGTCCAAATACAAACTTCCATTTACTAGCTGTGTGGCTTTAAGCAAGTTATTTGATTTCTCTGTGCCTGAGGTGTCCATCTGTAAAAAAAAAAAAAAAATGCAGAGAATAAGACCTACTTGTTGAGGTATGAGGATTAAATGAGATAATATGTAAAAAAGCATGCGGGCCCTACTTGGCATTGAATAAATGTTGGGGAAAAATAAAAATATAATCATATGATCTTCTATTGCCATGTTAGGAGTATTTTTAAACAAGTCAGTCTCAGAGTTCTCTACTCCCTAGGTGAACCTAAGTGTATTTGCTTAACTGACTATTTAGAGATTTTACAACTCCAGAAACTGTTACCATGTTGTACAGTGGGTTGAATAGTGTCCCCAAAAACTTCATGTTCACCTGGAACCTCAAAATGTGACCTTCTTTGGAAATAGGGTCCTTTTGTGATTAAGAACTTAAGATAAAGTCATCCTGGATTTACAGAGGGAAGTAAAGTCAATGACTGATGTCTTTATACTAAGAGGAAAGGACAGCAACACAGAGGGAGGAAGGCCATAGGAAGACAGAGGCAGAGACTGGAGTGATGCAGCTATAAACCAAAGAACACCAAGGATAGCTGGGAGCTCCCAAAAGCTAGGAAGAGAGAGGCAAGGAAGGATTTCTCCCCTGAGCTATCAGAGGGAGGTTGGCCCTGTCAACAGGTTTTCACACTTCTAATCCCAAGAACTGAGATAATAAATTTGCATTATTTTAAGCCACCAAGTTTATGGTAATTTGTTACAGCAGGTCCAGGAAACTAATACAGTGTGATTATTTTCTACCTAGTAAAGAAAAAAACTCCAACAATTGTAGTTTTATTCCCCTATAAGTCATGAACCAGTTTTATTTCTAATGTGGTAATCTTATCTCAGCATTCTTTCTTGTTTGTACTAACAAAAAAAAAGTTTCCTATTCTTTTGAAGACATTCTATCATGCTTCTAGTCCCCTCATTAATACATTAAATAAAAGTTGACATATGCTTAAATTCTGTGTGAGAATTATGATTTTAGCATTTTAAGAATTATGCTTTGGCTGGGTACAATGGCTCATGCCTGTAGTCCTAGTACTCTGGGAGGCCAAGGTAGGAGGATCGCTTGAGGTCAGGAGTTCAAGACCAGCCAGAGCAAGAGTGAGACCTGTTACTACTAAAAACAGAAAAATTAGCTGGGTATGGTGGCGTGCACCTGTAAAACCAGCTCTTCAGGAGGCTGAGGCAGGAGGACCGCTTGAGCCCAGGAATTTGAGGTTGCAGTGAGCTAGGCTGACACCATGGCACTCTAGCCCAGGTGACAGAGTGAGACTCCGTATCATTAAAAAAAATAATAATAATAATTATGCTTTGAAAAATAACTTACTGATGATGAGTGATGATGATGATAATGTTAGAGATGACAATGAGGATGAAGAAGGCTCATTGTTTTCTCATTGTGGCAAGGCTTCACCAGGGACAGAGAGAGGGTTCTCTTAAGCTCTTAAGCCAGCCAATGCATTGGCACGCAGACCAGGCAAGTGTGAGAGCTCCTTAAGCCACCAAGGATGGTGTGTGTTGCAGAGATTGAGCTACACAATGACTTAGAGGATATTGTCTCTCTGATCTTAGGAAAAGAATAACTTAACTTCACACCACAGCCTTTGAAAGAGCCTTCTTTTTTATTATAATTTTTTATTTTGTTTTATTTTGTTTATAATTGACATACAATAATTAGACATGTTTATGGAAGAGCTAACTTCCCACAATGCTTAATCAATATTTCAGCCAAGTGCTCACTCCTGGACCTAGAATAACCCAAAGAGGCTTCAAGGAGGTCCAGCCTGATTCTCTGGTGGATTTTATATGGGATAATTCAATGTAAACAGTTTCCATGTGTACAGATGCAATGCTCTTTTATGTGAATAGTGGTAGTCATAAATAAATATAAATATAAATTTTATTACAGTCAAAGGCATATTTTTTCCTCTTTCAGAATATGGAGTTTCAAATATTGTAATTTTATCATCCTGATCAATGGAGAAGTGATTTAATATTCAAAAACTCTAATAAAGGAGTAAATCTGCCACCATCAAAGAGAAGCTTATATAATTATGTGAGCAGATTTATATCAGTTTTCTCCTAAAACGAGGCTAAAACAAATGAATGCAGAAAATATTAAACCGATTACTTTAACCTGGGTTCTTTTGGCTTCCAAAACTACATCGTGCCTGGTCATGATTGGTTTGGAAAGAGGTGAAGATACAGGATAATAACCCTGGAAGGAAAGAGGATTATGTCATTACAGCAGGCATCATTCACTCTCACTGCAGGTTGGCGGTGAGTTTCTTGTTCTATTTCATTGCCAGGTAGTTTCCTTAACCTTCTTGAAACCAATCTGTGCTGATTACCTGAGAAATGGGGATGTCCATCTTCCTCGGTTTCATTTATACACTAAATGGATAGTTTTCAGTTGTTGATCACCCTGTGAAAAGTCTGTGAAAAGCATTTTGTCCATTTCACAGCAATTAAGAGTGGTAATTGTCCCACGGCCATTTTTTTCCCTTTTCATTTCTCACTGAGAGAGGCCAACAGCATAACCTCTCTGCCTATGCCCTCCGACCACTCCCTGAGGGCACAAAGAGGAGAAAGCAACACTCCAGGGGCAGCTCCATTTTGACAGCAATTTTCTCACTTATGCTCCCCTTGCTGCAGGCTAAATTACCTGTCAGTTCAATAGCCCGCAAATGGCAGTCTCTAAAGAAATCCTCCTTGGAGGTCTGGTTATAGGGTGTGAACAGCAGGGGTTGAAGAGGAAGGGAGGGGGGACTGAACTGAGCATCAGACACAGAACAAGAAGCCCTGATTGTGTTTTCAGCTCCGCTCCAGGTCTACTGGGAACCTAAGCAGATCATTCGCCCCTCTGCATCCATGTATTCTCCTCTGATCTATTTCAACATTACTTCCGCTCATGCCTGGGGACAGAGAGGATTATTAACAAGGTCTTGCCAGAAACACATGCATGTTTCAATTCAATAATATAAATGACAGTTTAAAAAATTATAGTAGATCTAAAAGATGGAATACAATATAACCACTAAAAATGTTTATGAAGGATTTTTATTGGCAGGGAAATGCTCACAACATAATATTAAATGACAAAAGCTGGACCAGAACTTGTTTTACATTATGCTCAATATATATTGAGGAGGAAATGCATCAAGGGATTAGTATGGGGTTGCAACGGGGAAATTTTGTTTTCTTCTTTATAATTTTCTAAATTTTCCACAAAGGAAAATAATTATTTTATCACTGGACAAATAGCTATTAAAATACATATATATGGGAAATAGTTAAAGTGTCTTAAGAGCTATTCCTCTCTTATGAAACTTTAATACTCACACCATGTGATTGTCCTACCTCTCTATTCAAACTGGCACATTCAAATGAGATTACCCAAAGAAACATTTCCTTGAATGTTACTGGACATAAAACTTGAAGTTGGTCATTTACAGAAGCACTAAAAAGAGAGAAGACAGGTTCTCTGTCCTCAAAGAACCAAAAGAAAGGCTTTGACCACTATGATGGGTACTTGAGAAATGATCATATTCCCTGATGGATGTACAGATCACCTTGAGTTTTGCACCCAACCCAGTGACTTATAATCCTACTTCAAAAAGAATTTTTCTGTCTCTGTAATTCCAACTTTTAAAAGTTTCATAAATGATGATGAACCTGTTATCTCTCAATATCCTACCCTGCCATATACCCAGCCTGTCCTCTATTGGATATCACCAGCTGATGGCTAAAATGTCATACAGTTAGTTAATTAATTTCCAAACAACATTCTCTGGCAATGTACTGAAGTACGATCCACTAGATCACTAGATATGTGACCTCAAAAACTAGGACTAAGGTTCCAGGGTAAATTCTCCCGATCAATTTTATTTGGAAAACAACAAAATTAGATTCCTTTACCAGAAGTCTTCTGAAGTTTGTTAATATGGTAATGTGCATTCCTCATATAGACAATAAATACTGTACCCACCATTTCTCCAAAATATTTAATCACAGAAACTTTTTTTCTTCTTGTGAGACTCAAGTTCTGAGGGAAACTGTTTCGTAAGTACTACACTAAAGGGTTGAGAAGTTTGTGAGATTTCAAATGGGCCACTCCATGACTTGCAATTCAATGGCTGGTACAAATTTAGAATGAGCAACATGCTGTTGAGTGTTTAGTTATGAGTAGTAAAATGTCAGGCAATAGATCGAGGAAGGAGGAAAACCTCTGCCTCTCCCATTGTTTCATGTATTCACAAGAAGTATTCTTAATGGGGAAACTTGGACAAGTGGGCTTGATCTTTCCTGGAAGGAGCCCAAAGACCCCGTCTTGTATGAGTTTTTTGGTATTCCAGCCTCTCTCCTTCCTTACCTGCAAGGATCATGACAAAACTGCTTTGAAATGAAAATTACTGACCACTTAAGAGAATCCTAAACACAAGTATTTTTGTTGGCCTGGTAGTATACAGTTGGACTCACGTTGCACCTAAAGGCAGCAGCTGCTCAGCTCCCACTGAAAGCTGCCTGTGGCAATGTGGGTCAGACCCAGTTCAAGGCAACCACAAAAGTAGGGTTGAAATCCTCTCTAGGTCATGGTCAAGGTGACCATCAGCCTCGAAAGCAATAGGACCCTTGACTTGGCCCCAAATGGATATATACTTCCAAGCTATGCACAAAGCAACCCCTGCCTCCTGAAAGGATTTAGTTAAATCATTTTGATCCACTCCAGATTAGAAAAACAAAATTGAAACTTATCCATCCTGGCTGGATGGTATTTCCAAGGCAAAGTTAAAATCAAAACAGCCTGGTGGGCTTGGGGGATTGGGAGTTTCAATGGACTGAATGTCTGTGTGTTTGGGTGACCAACATTAGAAAAGCCTGATAAGAAAGGAAATAAAATAGAGAAGTTTGTATTTTCATTTCTTTTCTTTTTTTTTTTTTTTTTTTTTTGAGATCTGAAGTGATTTTACTTTTATTTTCTTCACGTTAAGCCAATCATGAGATTTCACAGTCATTTCCCTATGGGAGCAGAAGGAAGGTGGTGTTAAGCATCATCAGGGCTGTGGCCCCGCTGGTCTGAGGAGGTGCAGGCAGGGTGGGTCCTCCCTCACTGGGGCAGCTGCAGGAGCACGGACTGCCCTGCAGGCAGGCAGGTAGGTGATGTTCCGAGAGCGAGACAGCTGATATACAACGTCCTCTGCGGCTTCCAGCTTGCACAGCTCGGTCAGGCCGTCCCCCGTGGTGGCCAGAGAGTTGGCCATCAGCTCGGCTGCCGTGGAGTCACCGTTGACAGAGATGGTGGCCGCCTTTATCTGTTGCTCAGCCTTTTCCACCACAAATCTGGACCTCTCTGCTTCCTGCTGAGTGAGCCACCTGTTTGGCTTCCGCCACTTCTGTGAACTCCTTTTCAAAGCTCAGATGCACCAGAGATGCTCATCCAAGATGAGCCCAAAAGTTGCTGCTTGCTCGCTCCAGAAGGTCATCACTCATGGGCCTGGAGACCAGCTGTCTCTGGGTGATTAGTTCTCCTGCATCCAAGCGAGCCACCACTGACTTGGGGATCTCTGTAGTGATGGACGGCAGCACGCGCTCATCGTAGTCCTCTCCGATGCTGGTGAAAGATACAAGGAAGCTGGCTACCCACAGGCCGAAGAGGATGCGCAGCGCAGCGTGATGTTGACATGTTGCAAATCTTTGCTACCAGTGATGAACGGCATGTTGCTGGGTTGAGAGCGACAGCCAAAGATAATTTGGTTTCTGTACCCATGGAATGAGAAAGTGAGTCCCTTCCCCCACCACAATGTCCTGCACTCCAAGGAATCGGTCACTCTGTGCCCAGCGTCCACATTATACTAGGCAGAGTTCACCATGCCTCCTGCAACTGCGAGGGCCAGGCCGAGCTTGCCAATGGACTCCAACACTTTGGCAGCCATGTTTCCTTCTGTTGGACCCACTCACACCTGCTTCCACTCTCTGCATTTTCATCTTAGGCATTTAACCACTAAGTCCAGCAATAAGATAGTATCAAGAACACTCTGACAGCAGAATATATCTGAGTTCCATAATCCATGCATTTTTAACGTTAAGGCCAAGCTAACATCCCTTACAAAACATGAGATTGATCTCCCATACTAATATTTGAACTCAGATCATTGTCCAAAAGACAACAGGTAATCAACTTCCAAAAAAAGAAAATATCAAATGCAGGTATTCTCTCCTATTAGGAAAAAGGCAAGTTTTGAAAATATACAATCTTATTAGCAAGTAAATATTTGTTCACTAAAGAATTCTTAGTTACATCAGAAGATTTAAAAGGAGAGTGCCTTTTAAAATAAAATTTTACATGTGAGAAAATCTAATGACTTATCTTTCAGGAAGATCTCCATATTCTGTGTTTACAAATGTAGATATTGTATAAGAGATTGGTCAATGGGTACAAAATTACAGACAGAAATTCTGGTATTCAATTGCATAGTAGGGTGACTATAATTAACGATATTGTATTGTATATCTCAAAGTAACTAAAAGAGAAGATTTTGAATGTTCTCATCACAAAAAAATGATAAATGTTTGAGGTGGATGGATAAGCTAATTACCCTGATTTAATCATTATACAATGTATACACACATTGATGCCTAACAATGTGCCATAAATATGTACAATTATTATGTAAATTAAAAATAAAATGGGGCCTGGTCCCAAGGTAGTGAGTTATCTCATCTGATTCTTCACAGTCAGTTACAGATTGAACTCCTTGTTCTATTTCTTTCCCCCTCCTCACTACTGCACTTGACTAGTCTTTAAAAAAAAAAGGAAAATAATAAATTAGAACTTTAAAAATATTGTATAATATGTAATCATAAATATGAAAATTGATAAATATATATTCTATAACTATATTTTTATTGTCAGAGATTTTCCCATAATCTAACTCAGTACCTTTTCAAGATATTTCTCCACACATGTTCCATTTCTATTGAAATTTGAAATTAAAGAGAATAAAACTTGTGTCGTTTAAATTTGAAAGCCCTGTATGTCTAACATAGGGAGCGCAGTTTCTCAACTATCAGCTACCAGCAAACACGAAATCTAAGCCAGCCTCTTTCTCCACGTTCGTTTTTACTATTTTGCCCTCCCTCTTTGTGACTTCAAAGTCTCACCGACGGGAAGAGAATGACAATTGGCCAGTGCTCCTAGTCATCAACATGTGTTCTCCACGCCTCAGCATCAAAGATATTAAGAACTCAGAAAAATCAAAAGGAAATTCCTAACCTGAGGTGGACGACGGGAACCCTTCTCTCTCCACAATTTGGCACTTTGTGAGAAGTCTCTGTCTGCCCGCTTCACATTGGATCATCATCAGTCCTTAAAACTTGAGAGTCAGAGAGTTATTAGAAGTTTAATTTCATTTTATCCCCTCAGCCTTTTTCTTCTCCATGACACTCACACTGACAGTTTAAAGAAAATAGGTTTTTTACAAAATTCTTTCTAGGGCAAAATTATCCACAGTTCTTAACTGAAAAGTGAATTTTATGACAATGTCTGATTATAAAACTTTGCTGAGGTTAAAATTGGCAGCAAGAAATGCTTTTAGTGAGAAATAGATCAGACAGCTCAATTGCTTCAGCCCTACAACTTTTTGGTGTTCATATATTCAGATCCATTTCTCTTGTCCGTGACATAGATATTTTGAGGTCCAAAGGGGGAGAGAAAGGAGGCCTGGGCTCCTGCATGTGCCCAACAAATTCTATCTGGCTTTAGTCCTAAAAGTGTCACCATTTGTCAAGTAGCTCTTCCAGAGTGGTTGTTTCACTCTTTGAATTGGTGTGATGAATTGGTATTACATTTCTGGCAGATTGAACTATTTTATTTATTTTCTCATTATTTTCTTCCAAACTGAGTACAAACAGATATGAAGAGGAGAGCATTAATACTGAAATCCACACAGCTGGGATCTTTTTTAATTGTATATATTTAAGGTATACAACATGATATTTTGATATACACATACACAGTGAAATGATTTCCATAGGAAGTCAAGCAAATTTACATATTTATCATCTCACAGTTACCTTTTCATGTGTGTGATAAAAGTACTTAAACTCTACTCCCTTAGAAAATGTCTAGTATGCCATACAATATTATTAACGATCGTCTTTTTGTTGTACATTAGATCTCTAGACCTTTTTATCCTACATAACTGTAACTTTGTACCCTTTGACCTTCATCTTCCCATTTCTCCAGCCCTGACACCTGGGAACCACTGCACTGTTCTACTCTCTGTTTATATGTATGCAAGGTTTGGTTTTGCTTGCTTTGTTTGTTTTTGTTTTTGTTTTGATTCCACATATATCTGAGATCACGCAGTGTTTTTCTTTCTGTGTCTGGCTTATTTCACTTAACCTAGTGTCCTCTAGCTTCATCTATGGTTTCACAAATGGCAGGATTTCCTTCTTTTCTAAAACTGAATGACATTCCATTATACATGTATATCACAATTTTTTATTCATTTGTCTATGGACATTTGTTTTATATCTGACTATTGTGAATAATGCTGCAATGAATATGGGAGTGCAGAGATCTTTACAAGCTGGTGATTTCATTTCCTTTGGGTACATACCCACAAAAAGGATTCCTGGGTCATATGGAGATCTGGATAGTCAAACAGAGAAGCCAAAGTGAGAAGATATGCGGCCTTTATTCTTTCACAGGTGATCTGGGAGCTTATTAGAAATGCAGTATCGCAGGCACTGCCCACTCCAGGCCTACTGAATTAGAACCTGCATCCATCGGAATAGTTCCCCAGAATTCCCCAGCTGATTCAAAGGCAAATATGATAACCTAGCACCTCTTGTATTATCCTGGATGCAGGTGGAGCCCATTCTACTTAGTGAAGTGTCACAAGAATAGAAAAACAAGCACCACATATACTCACCATCAATTGGTACTAGTTGATCAACACTTATGTGCACATATGGAAATAACACTCATTGGAGACCAGGCATGTGGGAGAGGGGAGGAGGGGATGGGTAAATGTACACCTAATGGGTGCGTTGCGCAAGTCAGGGATGGGCATGCTTGTAGATCCAACTTGAGCGGTACAAATGCAATATATGTAACCTAAATGTTTGTACCCCTGTAAAAATTTTGAAAACAAAACAAAATAAAATTTTTAAAAAGTGTGAGAAGCACTACTCTAAGCTACTTGATGTACGCTCTTGTTCTTAAGCCATAATGTATAGTTTCCATTATTTAGTCAGTAAGGACTATGCACTAAGTTTTTTTTACAATCATGATTCTGGGTTACACAATATCAAACTTTTATAGTTGGAAAAAATTAAAGAATCTTAACTTTAAATATTCATTCAGGCAAAAACAAAACAAACAAAACAAAACTTAATCTAGGTCCAGAGAAGGCAAGTGATTTGCCAAAGGCCACACAGCACTTTAGTGGTCAAGCCAGAACAGGAAGCAAGGCCTACTGATTCAGTCTGACACTATTTCTACTTCAATGCTGCTTTCCACCAAGCTGACCCAAAGTGGACCTTTATAACAAAAACAAAACAAAACAAAACAAAAAACCGCTAATATTGATTAAGTACTTACTACATCTCAGGCAATTTACCACTTGCTCTATATGTATTTTCTCATTTAATCTGGACAATAAAAATATGATACAGGTAAGATGGTCCTTCCCATTTTAATGATGAGACTACTGAGTCTTAGATTAAATTATATGTCTAAGATCACACATCTAGTAATAGTTCGCTGTTTTTAGATAGACAGTTCATGCCTCTGGCCACCATGTCATTAATGTCACACTTTTTCTGATGCAAATATTCACTTTCCGTTTATCTTTAATTCACGATATCCAACATATTTGTCAACAGAATTTATCATGACTTACTCTAAAGAAGTTAGCTGTTTTACCAGCAAGTAACATAGCCTCCGTGCACTTGATTCCCTTGTGGTTATTGTGAAATGTAAGCAACACAGAAAATAAATTCAGGTAAATCACCTCTGTGTAGATCAACTTTTTTCATGAATCCATTATTTCACATTTCCAGGCAAAGGAATCACTGCAGCATCACACAAGGTGGTTGTAACTCTAGCAGATAGCTATGACCTCTTTCATGAAGCAATGATTCTCATTGTCTTTACTTTCATATAAATGAAAATGGCTAACATCTAGTAATGTCTGATTCGTTTTCTTGGGAATTTTACTCACATTTATTTTAAATTCAAATTTGAAAAGCCACAAGAGGGCCATGAAAGGGAGGATGTGGTAACTCCTGTGACGGGGAGAGGTGACAAGGAGGATGTGCTCCTAAATCAGGTGACAAGGGTTCACTCCTCTGGATATTAAGAAACATGGTCTAGTGACCTGGACATAAAAGGTAAAAAGACAGTATCTGATCCCAGATCTAGTACTGACTCCCACCCTTTAATAAAGACTGTTTGTCATATACTCTCTGGCACTTTCATGAATAATTCCATTATCTATAAACTTCGCATACACCAAGCCATGAGCATATTTGCTACATTTGAAATTTAGACTTTTGCACAAAAATAAAGAGTACATTACAAAATAATAATGTCTTATGCAGTATTCTAGAATTCATCATAAACATTTATGTGTATGTATGCATTGCACAAAAATTCTGTGATGGCTTTAACAATGGTTATTATTTTTTTTTAATGCCTGAAAAATAAAAGGAGCTGGGGAAGTTTAGGAGAAAAAAAAAATAGACTTTTAGCATGTGATTGGACCTAAAGGCCCTAGTACCCAAATCCCTTATAGATATTCAGTGTTTGGCTACTTGTATCTCCTACAACTTTCCCAGTTTATTTAATTGTTGAAAAGTTCTAAGGCTTAGAAAGACCTTGTTTTACTATTTGAGAAGTTCCCTTCATGGAGCATGAGATCATCTATAGCAAATAATTTTTCCTTCTCATGGGAAGCAGCCAATGATTATTATCTAGTCTTAAATATGACATGAAAAATTCATGTAGCCCATCACAAAGGACAGACCACGTATCTGCAAAAACTGAGAGAAACACGTAATGGCTGCAAATCCCCCGAGTAAAGCTCCATTTCTTAGAAATTGTGTATGTTTTCCTTTTATATTCCTGCAAAAGAATAGGGAGAAACTAATATTACAGTTTTCCAAGTGGGAATTGTGTTTGATGTCATATGGGCACATAATTTCTGTCCTGAGCAAAGCAATGTAAGTACATGCCACACTTACTCCCCCCCATTCTGAATGAGTGCTGATGAGTGCTAACACAGGGTGGCAGAAATATTGCTACACATTGTCACTCAGAGACTGAGGCTGATGGAGGAATCACCATATTTTAGCTGCATCACCCAGGAAATATAACCTGAGCAACATGCAGGAGAAAATGGCACAGAATGAATTCAGACCAGAAATAAAATACTGCAACATGGAAGTGACACATGTCCCTTACCCTCCTGGTCCATTAGTCAGAACTACTCACACAGTCTGCTCAGTTTCAAAGGGGAAAAATGTAGTCTTCCAAGTTCTGGGGGAAAAAAAGACATAGATATTGGTAATCTCTGGTAACAACTGCTTCACTTCTCCCTGAGATTTTTCCTTTTCCAAGTTAAGCATTCCTAACTTCTTCAACTGATTTTCTAATGACATAGTTTCCACCACAGCTGTCATCTTCCTCATTGCCATTCCATCTTCTCATTGGAGAAAGGATGTAACATTTAAAGTACTCAAACTGAGAAGAGAAATTCCAAAGGAGTCAACCTGAGAAAGTTTGGAACCACCACTTTGATTCTTCCTTATTACCTTCCAAGGGTCATGGCTAGTGATGCAAAAGTTTAGCAATGCTCTGACCATTAGTGAATGCCATTGTTCCATGGCATGTTCTGATATGAACAAAAATATAACTCTTCCATGAAAATTGCCTAAGATGGCATTTTTTAACAGAATACTGGACTACCCTGAGTTTATGGGCAACTAAAACACCCAAGTATGTACCACTTGAACTGCTGTCAAGCTAAGCATCACCAATCTTAAACTTACGCAAATTCTTTAGGGTTATTTTAGTTATTTCTCTTGCGGTAGTTTTGTTCTCATTTTCATTCATTGTTTTTGGGCTCACAGTTCATATCTGGGTAAATGGTTTTAAATCTTAATTCTATTCTTCCCACCCATATTTGTATTTTCTGATTGCCATCGGATATAGATTCATCTAAGTCAACTACACAGAACACTGGGCAGTTCAGTGGAAAGGACTAAGCCACAGAGCACGCCGCACAAGAACTTCCTCCATGATAACACAATTGTGGTCATCAGCACACCGGACTGTCTCCCTGCTCTGCATCTATTCCTAGGTTTGTCACTGCTTGTGAATGTGTTCACCACCTTAACATAACGCACCTCCCCTGCCCTGCCACTGTAGCGAGCAGGTTTCTGGTCCCATCTCACAAAGTCTCAGTGATAACCTTCGGTTCTAATTGTGTTCATGATTTTTTTCTTTGTTTTTTTTTTTTTTTCAAATTTTTCTTTACCTAAAATGTATTCCTAATATCAATATTTTAATCACAGTTTTTACACCAAATGTGAATTCAAGCAAGTTATTTAATGATCCTGGGGCCCATTGTATTAACCAATAAAGAGATAGTTGGACCAGAAATATTAGAGCTTTTTGCAGTTCTACAAATATAAGATACCCTGAATTTTGCTAGACATTTTCTTCTGAACAGTGAAAAAGTTCCCAGGTAGAATTATACGAATCCTATGATGATAAAAATATTTTTAAGAAACTGAAGCATGAAGAGATAATGCAGTTTTCCAAATTGTTGTGAATTGTAGAATCAGCAAGATAATGCCACCCTGTATGGATTCTTTCTAGAAAAATGGCACTTCCTTCTCTTGCCAGACATTAAAATGCCCCATCTGCCACCTAATAGTAATAACTATTTAACCTTGACTAATGCCACCTATCAATTCACATTACATTGGCCTGCTAGCTTGAAAAAAAAATTCACAAGGTTAACTGTGCAATGACTCAATGACATTTATCTAAGGATCAAAATATTATGAGATTATAGTTCAGACAACACTACAGATATAATGCACTTATTATAGCTATTCAGCAAAAATAGACAAGGTACACCGTGTTGCTCTGCCTCCTCTTGTATGAAATATTTTTTCCCCAGACAGTGACTGTTCTCAGATTAATGCCATTCTATCTCACTTCAAAGTGTTGACAGTGGTTTCCCTCCTCCTGCACTTAGGTCCTGCCTAACCACACAATATGCCAGAAGGCCTCCTATGTGAAGTCACCAGAAGCTATCGTACAGGTTTCAGGGAGCTGACTTTCTTTATGGGCGGTTGGGGAGGGGTAAACTCACAACTATAGTACACAGTGTGCATTGTGGGGGGGAAGGGCAGGCCTTTAACCCCTACTAGGGAGAGGCAATGATATAAGATGTAACTAAAACATTTGTACCCTCAAAATATCATGAAATAAAAAATAAAAAAAAAAAGATGGGAGGGAAGAAATCAGTTTTACTTTGCTATGTTAAAAAAAACCTAGCATATACTCCAGAGCTCAAATGAGCAGATAGCTTAAATGCATTGCATATGTCCCTTATTATGCAATTATAAAAATCTATAAATAAACCCCATGTCTGAGATGCCAGGTCAGCCACTGATACCCCAGGGAAAATGGGAGTTGTTTTCAGGAAGAAATTAGACTCATCATTGTTTTTCTGCCTTCTTGCCTCTGTTTTCTTCCCTTCACACAAACATTCCCTTACTAAGTAATCTCTTTCTACAATAATTGCCTTTTACTTCACTCTAAGAATAAACAAGCTTGTTTCTGTCTAGGCGTTAAAAGCTACATCCTTCTCTATCTCCGGTAGCAATGAGACCACTTTCAGTTGAGTATTCTTTTAAAGGCTTTCCTCGGGCTCTTCATGGGTGAAAACTTGAGTCATATAGACTAAGTCATTCAGTACAAGGCCTCTATAAACTAATCATCCTGCAAGTAAAATCTTTTTGGAACCAACTACTTCTTTCTGAGGGAATGAGCAAACATTCCTTGCTCACCTAAGCAGAAATAAAGTCCATAATTATCATTTTTGCCAATTGATAAAGCAATGGTGGCTTGCACACTATAGGTCCTCAACAAATAGTTGTAGGTGTATCAGCTGAAGAATGTTTGTTTACTCAGTACCTACCAGGTTTACAGGACCAGAGAAAATAATTGAGAAAAATAAGACATGATGTGGGACTCCAAGACATGCATTATACCCCTGGGAAGCGCAATGACATATTTAATATTGTTAGAAATCAATATTAGAAAAAAACCTCACACTTTAAGAGACTTGTATTATAGACATTAAATTTTTTGTAGACTTTGGAAAAGAAAAAGAAACATAGGCTAGGGTGGACACTGAAGGCTTTGTGGAAAAAAATGGATATTTGCTTCTAGTCTTTTATGCTGGGTTACAACACTGGAAGTTTGAAAAATGAGCAAAAATCTCAATGGCTCATCAAACATTTATTTCTCACGCACATAAGTGACATCTGAGGGTTAGCTTCAGCTTTGTTCAGTGTCTTCTTTATCCACGGACCCAGGCTAAAGAGCAGCCTTATTTTAATCTGCTGGCAGAGCAAAGTGGTACACACTAGTGAAACCATACAATGGCTCTTAAAGCATCTGCTTGATCATGGCATTTATTATTAATACTTCCATATTTCATTGCCCAAAGCAAGTCACATGGCCAAGCCAAATATTACTGGGGTTGCAAATGTATGTATCCTACTGGGAAGGGCACAGCAAATAACTTAGGAACCAGTGAGGATATGTAATCCTAGCAGAGGGAGCAAATAATACAATAATAATGCATTAATGTAATTTAACATTGCAATTATACAACCTACCAAGAGCCATACCAAAAACTATGTATGAAATATGGCAGAAAGAAGGATGGAGACTCATTCTGTCAGTAGAAACAGCAAAAATATCTGGGTCAAAGGGTATATCGATATTGATTTTATTTGAGACTTCCCAAGAGTCTTCCAAAAACATTATAATAGTTTGCATTCCTACTAACAGTATATTAAAGGACTTTTCCAACCCTATATGTTATCAACTGCTCAATGTGCCAATTTGCAAGGTAGAAAAAAAGTGTTAATTTATGTTCTCATTTCCATTTCTCTGATTAAGGATGAGCATTTTTTTTCATATGTTTTATGGCTACTTATTTTTTCTATTCATGTTCCTTAAAAACAATGACCTCTTATTTAGTATAGAAAGAGAATTTATAGAGACTGCTAAAATCATTGTAATCTGCTCAGGGTCAGATTTAGGCCTTGGTTACGGGGGGTCCAGGCCATACACTAAGTGAAATAACATGACTCTAAAATTAGGGATTGTTGTTTGTGTGGTATGTGTCAGAATTTATTCTGTTTTCTTTTTTGAAATACATTTAAATACCAGAAACACACACGCACACACACACACACACACATACATATTCAACTTACTTCCAGACATGGAAAGACATCCCCTGGGAGAAAGATCACAGGCATAAAAATGCCACATCCTGGCCTTGATCATAGTATATCTGATCCCTGAGATGGAGATGGATTTCCTCATCTTTGGGGTTACTGGAATGCTGTTAGCCTGTGATTAAAAAGCAATAAACCATTCTGCAGTGCCCTTCTCAATTCTCTTCCATTTTGTTCTCTCTACTCCAATGTTTTCAAAACTGTTTCTCACCAAACACTAATCCCATGACATGCTATTGGTTAAAAAAAAAAAAAAAAGATGAAGGAAAGTTATACTCAACTAAATTTGAGATATATTATATACTAATGCTGCCCTTAAACTCTCAAGCTAAGTGAACTTGGGCAAGTGACTCGCTTTCTCAGGTTTAGTTCCTACATGTGATAATGTTGTGATAATAATAGCATCTACTACGCAAGGTTATTGGGAGGTTTAAACTAGTTAATACTTACAAAGCAATTAGAACAATGCTTGACACATAGTAAATGCTTAATGTGTTTATTATTAGTTTATTATTATTTTCATTTTATTAATATCAATAGTAGCAGCATCTACAGACTTTGAAAAATCTTGTAGAAATAAACCTATTTAATATTGCTTAATTCAGATTCTCCCTCATTAATTTTTTTTCACTTAATGAATGTTGCCTTTCTTCTACTTTTATCTGAATCCTCAATAGAACATGATTAGCACTGGGGGCAAAAAGACTATGCTCAAGGTCAAGAGGATAGCCCATCTGTAATATTTGTTTAACCTCAAATTTTCCCTCAAGCACCAGCCCACAGAACAGCTCCTGCCTCTTCTATACTGCATTTTACTAGAAACACTTAATACACCCTGTCCAAATGCAATATCAAGCATTATAATTACCTCTGCTACCATGTAATAAAAGGAAAATTGAAAATAACTTGAGTTTCTATCTTTCATGTTCTTCTTCTTGTATCAAAAGATAGCCATTTCTGCACACATTGTGAATAGCAAATAACTCTTGCTGGAAGATTCAAGAAGGAAAAAATTCCTTCTCTTGCCATGCTTTCCATGGTAAATAAGGCCCAGATTGCTATTCTCCAAGGGCAAGATCTGACCTCTTTTACTTAGACTCCAAGGCAGCATAAAATGCAATGTTTGCTTCCCTAATACTAGTGAAAACTGCATGTAATTAGTGCAAGACATAGAATTGCCCTCCCTGCCTATTCTTGCAGTGTTAGTTTCATGAAGAATAAGCATACTCTATTCTTTTTTTTTAATTTATTTATTTTTATTTTAGCATATTATGGGGGTACAAGTGTTAAGGTTACATATATTGCCCATGCCCCCCTCCCCCCTCGTGTAAGAGCTTCAAGTGTGTCCATCCCCCAAATGTTGCACATCTTACTCGTTTGGTTGTATATACCCATCCCCTCCTCCCCCCAGCACACTCTATTCTTAACAAAAAGAAGAGTGTCCCAGGGGCCTCTCAGAAGAAGCAACCAGGGTGGCCCCGGTGCTTCTGTGTAACTGAGCTCACCCACATACACAAGAGGCAGCCACTGCTCACTGGCAGGGCGCAAGTAGACACTTGGCACCTGGGGGCTCCCTGTTATATAGAAAAAGTAATTGGGAAAACTGAATTTTATTCTTCTATCAGAAAATGCACAAATTATACATTTAATAATGGACTTTAATTTATCCAAACTATAAGAATCACTTCTGACAAGTACATTTTAATCTGCTTTTTAATAGTAAGTAAACATACAAGTAGTATTAAACATTACAAACCAAACCAGAAACTATCTGCTTAACAACTATCAGTATTCTTCAAAAGTAAATATACCCTAGACCTAATGTTGATGGATTTCTAAGTTTAAAATAAAAGATTGGACTAGCATATTACTTTTATGCAGCAGCTGTGACACATTGCCAAAAACGTAACAGCTTGAAACAATGCCCACTTATTATCTCACAGTTCTCTAGGTGAGAAGTCCAACACTGGACTTCTTCCTATAGCTTCACTGGGCTAAAATCAAGGTGTCAGCAGGGCTGCATTTCTTACTAGAGGCTCCAGGGAAGAAAGCACTTATAAATTCATTCATATTGTTGACTGTATTGACTTCCTTTCGGTTGTAGGACTCGGGGCCCCATTTCCTTGCTGGCTGTCAACCAGGCAGGGGCTGCCCTCTCTTCAGTCCTTACACACAGCCTCATATATCTCAAAACCAGCAACAGAGCATCAAGACGTTCAAGTGCTTGGAATCTGGCTTCCTCTGCCTCGCACACTTTAACCAAAGAAAGTTTTCTGCTTTTAAGGGCTCATGTGATTAGATTAAAGCAACACAGATAATCCAAGATAAACTCCCTATGTTAGTATCTATTACCTTAATTATAGCTGCAAAGTCTCTTTTGTCATATAAAGTTAACATATTGACAGGCTCCAGGGATTAGGGCATAAGCATCGCAGATGAGAAGGGTGGCAGCGTTATCATTCTACCATGACTAGTGTTACATACACACACACACACACACACACACACACATTTTACCCTAGGGACAAAGCTCACTGTTTTGCTGATCTAGAGCAAAAAAAATACCTTTTGTATTTATTTAGCCTCAATATCAATGGAAAAGACAATGCTTTAAGTGTCAGCCTCTCTTAATTGGCAAACTTTCCTAGTCATCTGGCTGCCTCTACTCATGGTAGTTTTAGTAGACATATATTTTAGGGGGCCAACCTTTAGCCCACAAAGATGGCAATCACCATTTCTCTCCTGATGAACTCCTCTGGGAATCCTCCCATTTTTTCAGACTGAACACCACCAAAACACAGATTCTTTTTCAAAGTCTGTAACTTTCATATTTTCATCACACCTCTTTCTTCACCACTTGGTGGAAGGTCAACAATGGTAAGTTGTGTGTGTGTATTGTTCACCATGAATCATCAATGCCAAGTGCAGCACTTGCTCCAAAGAGGAGTCCAGTGAATTTTTGTTGAAGAAAATAATGAATGAATGAATGAATGAATGAATGAATGAATGAATGCAACGGTTTGAGGAAGAACGTAGGTAGAATCAATAAAAGTAAACTGCAAATAAATTTTCATAGGTTGTGAATCATTTAATACTCAAAATGAGTACTGAAAGGTCTCAATCAGATACACAACTTGTTTAAAGATAAGAATATAAACTTGTTTGGGTGAAGTTTGCATTACTGAAGTTTTAAATTTTTGTTTCTATCTTAACATACATCAAGGAGTAGTTGAATCAATGCCTCAGTCATATCTATTCCACAGTAACCAAGTACAAGTCGGAGCTCAATTTAAGCCTAAATGTGTAGGTTTTACTAACTAAAATATGCAATTAACTTGGTGGTCATAATTTATGGCTATGATTTATCACAGTGAGAGGACACAAAGCAAAATCAGGAAAGGGAAAACATACAAGGGAACCAGGCACGAGCTTCCAAGGGTCCTTTCCCACTGGAGTCACACAGAACTTGTCGAATTCCCTAGCAATTACTTGTGACAACACGTGTGAAATATCGTCTACCAGGAAAGCCTATTAGAGACTCAGAGCCCAAGGTTTTTATTGAGGGCTGTTCATCTGGGCATTCACTTCTTAGCCTATACCCAATTCCAGCACTCCCAGAAGAAAGCAAATATTCAGCATGAATTGCCTGCACAGTTTTTTGTTGTTGCTGTTGTTGCATGTCCTTCCAATGAACGCCTGCACAATTTACACAGTGAGTCACTCTGATGAGTTAGGGTGATGGGAACCCTCCCAAAATGCAAGTTCCCAGATGCCAGCCAAGGGTCAACCTTGTAAGCAGAGCTTTCAAAGGCTGATAGTCAGGCCTGCTACATTAACAGAACCAACAATATTCTATACAATATTGAAATTTCCCAAATGTCTAGGATCCTCTGCCTTCACATACTGAACAATGTCTATTTGAGTTTTCCCATTGTTCCTAAAGCTTTGAGAATGATTGCTGATGCTAATAAATAAACAGTGAAGCATTCATACAGAAATCTTTATGACACAATTGGTTAGCATTAAAATACTGATAAATTTTACATTGAGTTATGGAAATAAATTTGTGTGGCATCAAGAAAGATGAATATTATCATGACATTAATAGGTAGCTCTGAAATATGTACCAATTTAAATTCAATAATGTGAAAATGTTTTGTTTAAAGTGATATATTTTTATGCTAGGTGTTTGAGGAAACATTTAAGAAAATAAATACTTATGAATATAAATGTATGAACAAGAGAGTTAATATAGAAAAAAGCAAAATCTAATTTTTATATTATAAAACCTAAAATGTTGAGCAGATAATTCATCTTAAATACATTTACTTATACTAGTATATCTTTTTTTATATATACTTGGGACATAATGTTGGCACATAATCTACACATTTTATTACTACTCTTCCTCCCTACAACTTCTTTTACAATATTTATTTATTTGCATCACAAAGATTAGAATTTATCATTCATAAAATCCAATGCAACTGTTACCTTTGTACTAGCTATGAAAAATTTAAAATTTAATAAAATGAGTTAATAATATTAGCAAGATTAAAGGTGACTACCTATTTAAGAAAACATTGTTTTATTAATTTCTTCAGCATTTTCTATGCAAATAATGTATGTCAGAAACTGCTAGGAACTGGAGGAGAATACTGAATAGTACAAGTCCTTCAAAGAACTAACCTGTAATGGGAGAATAGGCTCTTGAACAGATAAATTTAATGTGTGATACTGCTTCAACAGAGGTGTGTGCTAGGCATTACATAAGCTCAGAGGGAAGAAAGAGGTGACAGAATCAGCAAGGCAAGTCTTGGTGAAATAGGTTAAATTTGAGCTTTGAACAATGAGAAGCTTGTTTGGCAGATGGAGGAAGGACTGACATGCAAGAGAAGTTCCTCGAGGCAGACTCCAAGTGTCCTGTATGCAGGGCTGTGTTTGCTCTGCTCCTTGTCCCAGTCCAGCGCCAGGAGCCTGGTGCGCCCGTAACTGCACCCTCCTCTTCCCTGCTGAGCTGTCTCTGTTGTTACAGAGGCTAACGGGTCCCTGCTCCTGGCAAAGGGCTTTTCAACTCTGATTCCCGGGGTCCCACCCCTGCTTGTCTTCTCAAGCTTTTCTCCTATAGTTATGCCTTCTCTTTACTGCATGATATATCTTTCCACTGGATTACCCCATGAAAACATAAAGATGCTTTTGTGTCTCGCATCTTAAAAAGTACAAAAATAAGCCAGCTGTGGTGGTGCAGGACCACAGTCCCAGCTACTTGGGAGACTGAGGCAGGAGGACCGCTTGAGGTCAGGAGTTCAACATCTGTAGTACACTATGGTGGAGACTGTGTATAGCCACTGCATTCCACCTGGACAACATAGCATGACCCCATCTCTAAAAAAAAAAAATTTTTTTTTTAATGTACAAAATTCTTTTTAAAAAATCCTTTGGCCCACCTATTTTCTCCTCCAACTCTTATTCTGTTTCTCACTTCCTTTTATAGCAAAACTTCACAACGGTGTTAGCTAGATATACTGTCTCCACTTCTATGTCTCCTATTTGCTATTCTTAATTTTAATTATATTTTTCAAAGTGAAAACTAGAAATTACTATATCAGCACCTATATGGACTCACTTTCCAGGCTCAAAATTATTTTGACATTTTTTTTGATATTTTTAAGCAACATAATATTAAAGATATAACAAAGGCACCCCCCCATCTATTCTCCAACTCTTCTCCCCAAAGTAACCAATTATACAGAGCTAAGTGGTTCCCCTTATCCATGGTTTTGGTTTCTAGTGTCAGTTACCCTTGTTACAGTATGATAAGACATTATGAGAGAGCAAGAGAAAAAGAGAGACCAGTCACATAAATTTTATTGCAGTATATTCTTATACTTGTTCTATTTTATTTTAGTTATCTCTTACTGTGCCTAATTTATAAATGAAACTTTATCATAGATATAGACACAGGAAAAACATACTATGCATAAGATTCAGTACTACTTGTGGTTTCAGGCATCCATTGGGGGTCTTGGAACATATCCCCCACAGATAAGGAGGAACTACTAACTCTAAAAAGGGTGTGGATCCTCCACATATATATTTTCATAAAGTTACCACCGGTACAGCTATTCTAAAGAAAGCATTGTCCTCTATTTGTTACTACAAAGTACAGATTCTATATAAATGTTAAAGGACAATATAATGTCCTTTATAGGTCGTCTTTCTTACTCTACATAGTTTATGAGATTTGGTTAGTATAACTTTAATTAGGATATAATATTCTACTATATAAATTTACCTCCATGAAATACCTAAATAGGGAGTAATAAACAGGGTTACCAAAAATGTGTACATCTGTACATTACTTGATGTTTCTATATTGTTCACCAAAATGGTTGTACCATTCACACACCCGACAGTAGTGGATAACTCCAACCTAAAGACCTACAAGATATTTTAACTTTTGCCAGTCTTGCCAACAAACAGTGTCTCATTTTGTTTTTCCCTTTTAGCTGCCTGAGTCCAAATGAAGTTGAGCATCCTTTCATTTTCTTTTACACTCTGGTTCTCTTTTTTGTGACTTATCATATCCTTGGCCTACTTTTCTAGTGGGTACTTTTCTATTGGTTTAAATGAGGCTTTAATATTTCCTGGGTAGTTCTTTATATTTTTCTTAGATGACAAAAAGAAGCTGCTTTTAAGTCTTTTTTTTTTCTTTGGAATTTTAGAGATTCCCTAAAATGTGAATAAAAGTAGATTTGTTTACTTTTTATTCTCCAAACTGTGATTCTTCTATTTGAGAAGTCATGTTTTCATTAGTTCTGGAAATTTTTCAGCCATATTTTCTTCAAATATTGCCTCTTTTCGTTTCTTTCTATTCTCTCCTTCTGGATATCATAATAGATATAAACTTCACCTTCTTGCTCTATCTTACATCTTTTAACGTCTGTTTTATAGCCCATCTCTTCATCTTTCTGTGCTGCATTTGGAGTAATTCCTTCAGTTCTGGCTTGATATAAAATGACTTATTGCTTCTTCAGACCTGAAATGTTCTGTGTTTTATGTTTTTATTTTATATTTTTATTTCCAGAATTTTTTTTCATATCTTCCTGTTCTTTTTTCCATAGTAATTTGGTCATTCTTTAGGGTTCCTAGTTCTTCTTTTATCTCATTAATCACTTTAAATACATTTATCTCTTTATTTTTAGATTTATTATATCAAGTTCTTGAGGTTGTTTATGCTTTGGTTAGTCTATCTACTGATTCTTCTTCATAATGGATTATTTCATTGAATGATTTACGAAGAGTTTTTCTTTTATTTAGTGTGAGTGCGTCTGCACTCACATGTGTGTATAGTATCACCTCCCGTGATATTTTTTTTCAGTTTTGTTTTGTTATTTTTTTACTATGGATATCCCAGCTACCTTGGGTCAAGGAATTGTTGCTCCAGAGCTATTTTAAGTCCTTCTCTGCTGGGCATCCACTTATTTCATGGGTCAGAATCCAGTTTTAATTAGAATTTCTTGGCTTGGAGATTTCAGTACCACATGAATAATATTAACCAAGACCCGAGTTGCCCTGCCACTGATGGGACTTTGAGTTCCTGTGGTGAGACTTCTTTTGCTATTATGCTATCCAGATCCCTGGTTGGAGATTTGCTTCCATGAATCAGAGTGCTAGTTTTTTCTGTTACTCATTTAGTAATTCCTATACCATGCCTAAGTCCCAGTAAATAGAAAAAATATTATTTAATTGGTTTTGACTTCCTAATTATTAATCATTGCTATCTATTTTTAGAGTAGAAACTCTATGAAATATTTTGTTTGCATATTTCTGGCTAGCGTGTGAATTTGAAATTACAAATCAGACGAGATCAGGTGTGCTTAGGGTGGTATGGCTGTAAACTAAAAGTTATAAATCTATACTTCTTTTGAAATAATTCATAAATTAACCTATTCATGAATTTACCTATAGTGTCCACCATCAATTAATTCTCATTAATCACTGGAATTTGCCATGCACTTTTGCTCTACTTACTTAGAGTCTGCTATGCTAACCAGCATTTGAGATATGTTATAACAATAATATAACTATCATTTATCAAGTAAAGCAGGCATGGAACTATGCACTTAACATGTATTATTTCTTTCAATATTCATAACAAGTCTATATCTTAGATTCTTTTAAATCCTTATTTTACAGAGGCTTAGCAGTTAAGTGGCTTGGCTAAAATCACACAAGGTAAGTTTCAGAGCTGAAATTCCAATATAGAGTTGTTTGACTGCTGAACCCAAGAGATTAAACATTGTACTTCATGACTCTTCAATATGAATGCAAAGAACTTTTTTAAATCCATAAGTAGATATCAGTTCTTCCACATGGTGATAGCATCATCTGTGTTAACACATCACCTGGCAGGTACAGATGTTCAGTAAATATGGGGTAGATAAGTAAATTTTTTTAAATGTTTCTCTCTTTATAAGTCTTGTTCAGATTATTAATTTATTCATGTTTTTATAATATGCAGTCATCTTGAGAGAAGAAATGAGAAAAGGCTTGAAATTTCAGTCTGTTGAATTTGCTTCATCTTCATTTTTGGGAGTAGGGAAAATAGAGAAAAAAGACTAAGTGGCTGGGAATTAGTTGCATCAGTTTTGCCGCATTCATACCGGTAGATTGTTTTAGTCTAACTCCCCAGGAGCAGGAGCAGTCATTGTTGTTTTAAAGAAAGGAGCTGAAATGGAAAATCAGAGATGGGAATAATTCCATCTGGTGTTACTGTCTGGCTCTTTAAACTGAACTGAGATCCTTTTGAACAGAACATTCCCCAATGCCCTGCTTATAAAAAGAATGATATGCATCTCCACTTAAAAAGTCATCCCTGTTTCTTCTTCTATGGTAAGAGTGAGTTTCCTGAATATTTCATTTGAAAACCTGTGATCAATTTTGTTTGAACTTTTTCTCTCAGATATGCCCAAATGCATTGTATTTACTGCTTTGAGACAAGAATATTGTTGTTATAGAACTGCTGTCTCTAATGAAAACAATATTTTTCCCCTGACGATTAATAGCTTTAGGCACCAGAAACAATAAAGAGTAAGGTAGTTCCTAAAACTGAGTGGGCAAGCAGCCGTTTTAAAGGAGCATGCTGAGGAAAAAAACTAGGGTCCAGCCTTGATTCAGAGGTGACCTGTAATCATGAGCCACTATACCCAATGAGAAGGACTCAAAGGCAGGAAGGGCGCCCTCAGCCAATTCTATCCTTACTGAGAAAAGTGAGAAACTGTGAGTGATGTGCAGTTCTAGAAATAAAGAATGAGAATTGAAAGATAGGACTTATCTTAGTCCATTCTGGCTGCTATAACAAAATACTATAAACTGGGTGGCTTATAAACAACAGAAATGTATTTCTCAAAGTTCTAGAGGCTGGGAAGTCCAAGATGGAGGTAGTGGCAGACTTGGTGCCTGGTGAGGATCCACTTCCTGTTTCATAGGCAGCAGTGTTTTCAATACAACCTCACATGGCAGAAAGGCCAAGGGAAGCAGTCTCTTTCTGACTTCTTTTATAAACACACTACTATGGTTTGAATGTTTGTCCTCACCCAAAATCCATGTTGAAATTTAATTACCAATGTAACATTATTAGGAGGTGGGGCCTTAAAGAGGTGATTTGGCCTGGGGAGCTCTGCCCTCATAGACGGGATTAACACTATTATAAAAATGCAAGTTTGGCCCCATTTCCACCTCTTTTTTCCCTTGGCCTTCTGGTGTATGAAGGTGAGGACTTCCTCTCCTCCAGAGGATGCAGTGTTCAAGGCACCATCTTGGAATCAGAGTCACCAAACATGCCAGCATCTTGCTATTAGATTTTCTAGCCACCAGAACTATAAGCCAACAAATTTATGTTTTGTAAATTACCTAGTCTGTGGTATTCTGTTATAGTGGCACAAAACAGAATAAAACATGCGCAAATCTCTTTTATGAGGGCTCCATCTTCATGACCTAATCACCTCCCAAAGCCCTACCACCTAATACTGTCACCTTGTGGGTGAGTATATCAACATATAAACTTTTGAAGGAAACAAACATTAAGACTGCAGCAGCCGGGCACGGTGGCTCACGCCTATAATCCTAGCACTCTGGGAGGCCGAGGTAGGCGGATTGCTTGAGGTCAGGAGTTCGAAACCAGCCTGAGCAAGAGCAAGACCCCGTCTCTACTATAAATAGAAAGAAAGTAACTGGCCAACTAATATATATAGAAAAAATTAGCCAGGCATGGTGGCACATGCCTGTAGTCCCAGCTACACGGGAGGCTGAGGCAGCAGGATTGCTTGAGCCCAGGAGACTGAGGTTGCTGTGAGCTAGGCTGATGCCACGGCACTCACTCTAGCCAGGACAACAAAGTGAGACTCTGTCTCAAAAAAAAAGACTGTAGCAAGGCCACTGAAGATTATTTCCTTCAAGTCGATAGTTTTTTTAAGTGGGTTTGGGGTAAGCAGTTAAAATCAGAAATAACTATAGGTCTTATTTTCTTAAGATTATTCATCATAAACAAAATTAATGGCCATCCATGATATACATGAGCACAGAAAGTATAAACCACAAATCATGCTTATGTCTTTATTAAACAATAAACAATTGCCACACCACCACAGGGTTAGGGTGAAATCCCAGGTGGTAAGAATGCAAAAATTAACCCAAAGAACCATACTAAATCTTTCCATATCTTCAGTTTTCCTCACTGTAAGACATCTTATGCAGACCTAGATTTCTCTCTCCCTTATCTTCCTGCCTGGCCATTCTCCACAAAAGATCACGTTATAGCTCATTCACCTACTCAGAATAGCATAGTGGTTAAGAAGACAAGCTCAGGAGCCCGACTTCCTGGGTTGAATCCTATCTCAGCTTTGTGATTTGAGTAATCTACTCAGCCTCTCTGGAAATGATGCCTACTTCAGGGTTGTAAAGATTGAGTTTTTTATATGAGAAGTGTTTAGAATAATTCCTGTCACACAGTAACTGTTGCCACTCTTGCTGTTATTATTGGTTTTTTTTGTTGTTATTTCAAATCAAATATAAATTCTAAATCATGGATTTCAAAGTCCTCCCAGTCCCCTTTGTTTACCTTGATATTCTAGTATGGTCTGCTTAGTAGTTTTCAAAGCAGGAATCCTGACAGAGGACATAGGAGAATCACCTAGAGTACTTTTGCCAGCCACTCATTTCATGTCCTCATTCCAGACTATATAAACCAAAAGTTCAAGAAAGAAAAAAAAATCTTAGGAAGTAATCACTGGACATATGTGTTTTCAAAAAGCTCCTCTGGTTAACAATAAATGTGACATATTCAACTGGCAACCCAACAGCTTTGAACAAATAATCCCTTCACAAAGAATAGTTTATCCTCTCATCTTAAGAAATCAGGCACAATTTGAAATGCTATTAAGCCTCACGACTTCTGTGAAATCATCCAAAATGAAACTCATTTCTGTCAACTACTTTGTTTACTTTACTGATTCCCAGACATTTCTGTTCCATTAAAGCTCAATGCATATACTCTATAAACTTGATACACTATAAACTTTTTCTGTGGCAGTCAAACTCAGGGTTGACAAACTCACATGCCTGCAGCAGCTAGGCCAGTCATGAAAATGAGTGAAATGCACCACCAGGTGTGAAATGATAACAGGCACGAGACCTTCAGCTTCAGTATCAGAGATGCCATAGGGATTGGTAGGGATTACAGCACCACAAGAGAATACATGAAACATCTACAGGGTAACCCTCAGCTCCTGCAACAGTTGACATGTGGGAAAGCAGGTATCACCAGAAGTTCCAATTTTTTAAGAACTATAAATCTGGAATACTTCGTTAATTTTCACTTTGAAAAAACAATTAACAACTAAATCAAATTAAAAACCCTGTATGGGCCAACGACATAGGTACAACAGTGCATACCTGCTGGCAAAAGAAAATCAGTATTTGGATTAGCAATTATAATCTCTGCTTTAAATTTTCTTGCTCTCATTAGCAGAATGTAAGATGCTTAAAAGCTCCCTGGACACCTTCTTCACACCATTCTTCACGCTGCATGTCACTGTTTAATATTTGTCCTATCACTGCTAAACTATAAGCTCCCTGAGGGAAAGGGCAACTGCTGTTTTGTGTGCCATTTTATCCCCAGCTCTTATCTCAGTGCCAGGAAAGAAATGGTGCTTCGGCCGGGCGCTGTGGCTCACGCCTGTAATCCTAGCTCTTGGGAGGCCGAGGCGGGCGGATTGCTCAAGGTCAGGAGTTCAAAACCAGCCTGAGCAAGAGCGAGACCCCGTCTCTACTATAAATAGAAATAAATTAATTGGCCAACTGATATATATATAAAAAAATTAGCCGGGCATGGTGGCGCATGCCTGTAGTCCCAGCTACCCGGGAGGCTGAGGCAGAAGGATCACTTGAGCCCAGGAGTTTGAGATTGCTGTGAGCTAGGCTGACGCCACGGCACTCACTCTAGCCTGGGCAACAAAGCGAGACTCTGTCTCAAAAAAAAAAAAAAAAAAAAAAGAAATGGTGCTTGATGAATATTTGTTGACTGTCTGATTGAAGACAAGGGCCTCATCTTTATCTTCCTCTGTTACCAAAAAAATATTTAACATAGCATTCTCTATGTAATGAGCACTGTAGAAGTATAGGTGGCTAACATCCAAATTGAAGGTACGTGGAACATTAATCAATGATGCCCACTGGAGATTATAAGACAAACTTTCAACTGTAAAAGCAAGCTGGAAATGAGGGGAATTTGAGCAAATCCTTGAAAAATTAAAGTTAGAGTTAATCTACTTGAGGTTGACTTTCCTAGGTATGCCAAGAGGTCTTAAGCCATCCTGCCTCAGCAAACGAAAACTTGCCATTTTCTATATGACAATCCTTCTTTCATCTGGAAAATCAAGGCTCTTAATAAACTGTCACCAAGAGTACCGGGTACCACAAGGTTTACACTGGTCCTTTCATAAGAGACGATGCATATAAGTTAAAAGGAAAGGAATGAAATAATGAGAAAATCTTCACAATCTTTACACTTTATATTGTATCATGAGAACTCTTTGCATTTTTGCTTCTTTGCAACATTCTATTAAGAAAGACCTTTGGTGTATCCAATGAGGTGTAGAAAGTTGCATGTCAATTTCATCATCATCTTGAACAGGAAACAGGGAATCAGGTCATCCCTGCCCCCAAGGAAACAGTGATTGGGTTATGCAAACAGAGCTAAGACTGGAGGTGAAGGGAGGAAAGATAGGGATAAGTTTGGCCTATTAAAAGAGTCCAAGGAAAGAAACCTTACAATTCAACTACTAAAAAGCAGTTGAGTTTATCCATGATTACTAACTGATATTAAAAAAACAAAACAAAACAAAACAAAAAAACCTCTTTTGACTGATGTCCCCTTTAGAGTGCTAATTTACAGGAAAAAAACATTAATATGTAATTAATGTTAATACATTAATATGTAATTTAAGACCTGAAAAGAAAAGCAGTTTTCTTCTGATATTTAGTTAGAAATTTTTCTAAAACATTTGCCTTTCTTTTGGCTGTAGAGACCCAATGTGATGATGATGATTATGACAGCTAACATTTATTTAGAACTTATAATCATTTAATTCTCACAAGACCCCATAAGATGATATTAACCCAAGTTTACCAGTGCTCCTAACCATTCTATTCTACTATAGTTTCTCTGTATGAATAAATAATTCTGTCAAGAGTGTGCTTGAAGAACACAGTCAATATCACTGTTGCCCCAACAGCATGGATACAGCAGTGTCAACATGTAATTTAACCTATTTTATAGAGAAATTCGATTTTCTACATTTGTTTTTACATTGTAGAATCTTCATTGGTGTTAAATACTGAATTTAGACCTTTGATAATAAGGATAACACAAACCCTTATAAGAAAGCATGTCTTCCTCAATTCTGCCATTTTTGCAATTTTCCTGAGCATTATAAGAAACTCAGTAAATATTAGGACTTATATACGTTTTCTATTGCTGTATGAAAAATTACCACAAACGGAACAGCATTAAGCAGCAAAATTTATTAGCTCATAGTTCCATAGGTCAGAAGTCCAGTAAAATATGGCTGGATTCTCTGCACAGGGTCTTACAAAAGGCTCTGGATACTCTCAAGATGAATCCACCTCCAAGTTCATTCAGGTTGTTGGTAGAGTTCGGTCCCTTGTACTTGTAGGCTAATGTCCCTGCTTCCTTACTGGCTGCCAGCCAGATGTGAGCCACGTTCAACTTCCAGAGGCCGCCACAGTCCTCTTCACATGATCCTTTCCATCTTCAGGGCCAGCAACAGCAAGTCAAATTCTTCTTGTGCACTGCATCTCTCTGAATTCCTCTTCTTTTCATGAATCTTTGTGATTAGTCAGGTCCACCTGGATAATCTCCTTACTTCAAAGTCAAATAGTTTGGGACTACAGTTACATCTATAAAGTCTCTTCGCTGCAGCACTTGGAGTAGTATTTGATTGAATAGCCAGGGGTGGGGATTTTGGGTGGTCGGGGAGAAAAGATGGAGGAAAGCTTTCTTAGAATTCCATCTACCACGGATCTGTTTGTAATTTTCTGAAGCTAAACTTCTTGGGAGCAAGAATCTGGCCACCATTTTTAACAAGGCTTTTACTAGAACAAGCCTTCAGATTCTTTGCCAAAGTTACTTACTGTGGCAGGTTCAGCAACTGCCCCGCTCCACCCCTACAGACCCTCATGGTATTATTTCCCTACCTCCAAGCCGTACCCATGGCTTAGAAATGAGGCTTCACCAGGCAAGCAGATGGATGGGTTGTCTCTGAAAATTAAACGAGTATTCCAGGGAGAGGGCAGCAAGGAGCAGTAACATTGGTCAGAGCTTCAACCCAGTTCCCATTCCTTTGGGGTCCCTTCTCCTCCTTCAGAGCAATGTTGTGCTTCTGACCAAGGTTTGTTCCTTCCCTTCTTTTCTCTCAGTTTTCCCCCAATACTTTTTGCTCTTGAAATAGCACTCAGCTTTCTGGTTACTTGTACAGCTGTGCAAATGTATCTGGAAAGAAAAAATATCTTCCTTTGAACCCTCCTGCCCTCTTCCTTCTTTTTTTCAAGTCTTTGCACATTGGTAATGATAGAAGGTTGAGAAGTGAAGATTAATTTACACATCAAAGGAGAGTGAGACTCCAGGTATCCAAGAACTAACTGTGATAGTTAGAGTAAGAAAACCTAAAATAAGCAGCAGGCCTGGGTCCTGCAAAAAAAAAAAAAAAAAAAAAAAAACAGGAAAATAAATGAAAGAGGGGCTGAGAAAGCTAGTGCTGGGAGTGAGGAATTTGCAAGTGAGGAGGGGAGTAGCGAAGCAGCAATTTCCTGGCTGCCCCATTGTCGCTTTTTCCAACCATACAGAGCCAGCCCTGCACTGAGAAATGGGAACTAGGAAGGCAGACGGGAGTTTGTTTTCAGGCAGCATTAGGATAACAACTTGTAATCCCACAAGGAAGTGGATTAGTGTTAGCACATCTTTGCCCTTAGGTTCTTAGGAACTTATTTATATCTAAAAGATACACCCAGATCAGGGACTGCTACATCAGTCTGACCTTGTTCAATTTCAACTCAATGTTCAAAGGAGGATCTGATAATAGGCTCTGCAGGGTGATAAATAAGCAACTCTTTGAGGACTGATGTATCATTTTTATTTTTAAGTGACATATAATATTTTCAGGTTCCTAGTGCTCAGGTAGTAACTTAAATGTTTCAACCACAAATATGAGAGGGGAAAAAGACCAGAAGTCTAAGCTGTACAGGACAAATACTGAGGGGACAAACAAGCCTACTAGACACTCAGGAAGATTTTCTGTGTGTCACACTTCCTCAGATTTAGTCCCATTTTTTTCTACATATCATACTTTTTAAGATTTAAGTATGATGCAGTAATACTGGAGCTAAAGAATTCTATCATTCCTAGCCTTGGATGCTCCATAGTATCTTAACCACATCCTAAAATTCTGCACAAGGTTTCAGTTTCCCAAAAAGATGTAACTCTTTCAGTAGTAAAAAGTTCATTTGTTCACTCTCCCTAACTGACACACAAAAAAATCAAAGAAAAAATCAGCATTCAACACCCAGGCTCAGAAAGAGGAAAGTAATATGATTTATTGGTTATACAATGCATGATGGCAGAAAATTAACTCACTACTTCTTGGTTCATCTTCACCAAGATGAATTAACAACTACAACTTGGGGCCAATTTCTAATTGGTTTGTTCACACCTAAGCCTATTCATGAAAAGGCAAAATTCATCCTTGTTTTTGAGAAAGTGAAGAATAGCCCCAGCACATGACAGGTAGACTTTATTGTCGCCCAGCACATGACAGGTAGACTTTATTGTCGCCAAGAAAACATAAACACCTGTGGTACAATATAGATAATAATTGGGCAAGGTTGCACTGTGAGATAATGCAACAGAGACAAGACCACTCTGTGACTGTGTCTGAAACCAAACAGAGACAAGATGCTCTACAATCGCAAAAATATCTGAACATTCCTTTGTGCTGGCTCACGTTAAGTGACTACTGCTTCTTTACAAATAAATAATTAACACACTTTAATCTCTCCACTTACAGATAAAATATACCAAAATGTTCTCTTTCTTCCTGACAGCAACTTTTCCAAAACTGGACTCCACTTCCCTTAAACCAGGGGTTCTCAAACTTTTTAAACAGGGGGCCAGTTCACTGTCCCTTAGACCATTGGAGGGCTGGACTATAGTTTAAAATAAACTATGAACAAATTCCTATGCACACTGCACATATTTTATTTTGAAGTAAAAAAACAAATGGGCAAAAACACCCGCATGTGGCCTGCGGGCCATAGTTTGAGGATGCCTGCCTTACATCGTTCTTAAAATTAGCCATCACAAGCCCAAATTCAAAGAGACCCTCCCAACTTCTTTCCAAAATACCCAAAAGATCTTCTCATATGCCACGTCCTTGCAGCAATGAGCTAAATAAACCTAATTTTCTTTGACCATAGATGGGTCCCTGGTAGATTTTGGTTGATAAGGTTCTTGATAGACCTAACTGAACTACAATAACACAAAACCCTACATCCAAAGTACTTATTATCCTAACCAGAAATTATAATGACAAAAGTCTTCAGAAAACACCAAATTTCCCACATCATTTGATAAAGAATTTTTACAGTGTGGAAGATTGTATTTTTCAAACATGATCCCAACAGTATTCCTCATCTTACATGCTCTTCTGCAATATGACCTTACAGACAATCTAGACACTGCATTGTCCAACACATTGGCCACTAGCCACATGTAGCTATTTCTCTTTCTCTCTTTCTCTCTCTACCTCCCCCATTTAAATTAATTTAACTTTAAAAACATTAGTAATTTAGCCCTCAGTCACACTAGCCACATTATAAGTGCTTAGAAGCAAATGTGGCCAGTGGCTACCATATTAAAAGATCAAAGATGTAGATTTCCACTGTCACAGGAAGTTCTACTGGAGAGTGCTGGTATAGAAGATATAGTTTTTGGTTTTTGTTGTGTTTTTTTTTAGATAGAGTCTCACTCTGTTGTCTGGGCTAGAGTGCCATGGCATCAGCCTAGCTCACAGCAACCTTAAACTTCTGGGCTCAAGCAATCCTTCTGCCTCAGCCTCCCAAGTAGCTGGGATTACAGGTACATGTCAACAGGCCCAGCTAATTTTTTTTATATATTTTTATTTTGCCAATTAATTTCTTTATATTTTTAGTAGAGACGGGGTCTCGCTCTTGCTCAGGCTGGTTTCGAACTCCTATGAGCAATCCTCCCGCCTCAGCCTCCCAGAGTACTACGATTACAGGTGTGTCACCGCACCTGGCCTAGAAGATATAGTTTTTGTGTGGTTGGTTTATCATGGGTTAAAAACTCCCATTTTTAAGGTGCCAGGCAGATAATGTAAGAGAATGAAACAGACTTGGTATAAACCATAGAGACAACCAGGATCATGGCAAACTGAAGACAGCATGCCCCATCTCATGACTGAATTTTATTAAACATCTTATGAGACAAACAAAACACCTACAATAGCTAGATATCACCTGCAGTCCATTAGTTTTTGACCTTCAGTTTATGTGAACAATGGCACAGGAATCAGGGCCACCCCTGAAAATCCAGAAAGAATGATCATAATTGACATAAAAACTATAGTATGCTGATGAGCTGTAGGGATACTTATTTATTGTTCCTTGTGCACCATAGATTTCCCATTAAATTCTACTACTCTGAGCTGAATTTGTTAAATTGTAACTATCAAATAATTGCATCTAGGATCAAGGTAAGAAAAAATATTTAGAAAATTCAACAAGGCACATTAAATAAAAATTTTAAACTCCAAGATCAATAGATTATTTGAGTTGAGAGGGTCCTGGGGAACTTTAAGTCCAATCCATTTATTTTATTCATGGAAAGAATGAAACCCAGAGAGGTTAAGTGGCTTGTCTAATATCAAACAGGTAGCTATTAGCAGAACCGCTAGGGGCCTTCTATTTGCAAACACCTGTGAAAAAATGAGAGGTCACTCATTTGATAATTGAGGACTGACTGTTGAACTAACAGGTCACTTGCCCATCGCTATCTCAATCCTAACATAGCAAATTTGTATTGAACTGGTTTTCAATAGAAAGTGTTTTCTTAATTTAAAAAGAAAAATAAAAGTCTGGTTTCACAGCCCTCAACAGGCCACTTGTGAAATGCCTTGGATCAGAGAGATTTCAGGGCCCCTCCAATAACACTCAAAGCCAACCTTGAGCAACCAAGAAGGATCTAGAAAAATAAATCAAACAGAACTATGCCCAATTATTACAATAAAATTCAAAATAAAATCATATTCAAAAATAAAAGACACTCAAAATAGCTCCAAAGTTTGAAGTCATTCATTGTATTAATAGTTTCTGGTATGCTTCTTATGGTTTGTGACTCAAAATGTATACTCATCTATAACCTCACATCTTTTCCTTAAGATTTCTAAATGCAGTTACTGCACACAGCTGCTTCAAGAAACACTAACTGCTTCTGAAATTGGCTTCACCTTCCTAGTGAGGTTTAATTCTCTTGTCACCATTCCCACCATGACACAATTCTGACAGCAGAGAAACTGGAAGCACAGAAAATACTGAAAAATTATGGGAGACAAATGAATGTCTTACCATGCTATAATGAGAAATATATTGGTTTTGTCCTGGCTCCTGGCACAGAGCTTCTAAACCCTTCCTAATTTCTTGAGTGATAGGAATATCTTTGTTTATTCATAATGAGCCCCCTTTGATCACACCTGAGTTTATGCTAATGAAGTGGTTTAGGGTAGAATCCCCAGGTGGGGCTGGTCACCAGAAAGACCCAGAAAGAGATCTAGGAATTCAGCCAGGACTATCAACCTCCAGGAAGTAGAGGGGGAAGGAACTGGACATTAAGCAGTATAAAAACTCTTGAACAATGAGATTTGCTGAGCTTCCAGGTTGGTGAACATATCCACATGCCAGGAGGGTGGCTCACCCCAAGTCCATGGGCACAAGAGCTCCTGCCCTCCGTACCCTTTCAGATATCACTTTATCTCCTCTATCTGGCTGTTCACTTGTATCCTTTGTGATATTATTTATAATGAACTGGCAAACACAAGCGTTTCCGTGACGTTTGTGAGCTGTTAGCAAATTACAGAACCAAAGGAGAGGATTATGCGAACCCTCAATTTATAACTATTTGGTGAGAAGTATAGGTGACAACCTGGGATTTGCAATTAGCATCTAAAGTGGCAGGTGAGTCTTGTGGAATGGAGTTCTTAACATGTAGGGTGTCTGCTAACTCCAGGCAGTAAGTGTCAGAATTAAATCGTAGGATACCCAGTTAGTGTCCAGAGAATTGGAGAATTGGTTGATGTGGGAAAAAACCCTAAACATTTGGTGTCAGAAGTATTGTAAGTAGAGAAAAACAGTTTCATTTTAGTTATATTTCAGTTGCAAGATATTTAATGTTCTCTTTTGCCCACATGAGCAAACTGGCACCAAAACAGAAAAAAAAAAAACTATTCTTTTGACATATCTTTTTCAAATATTAAGATGATCCACATGCTAATTAAGACTCTGTTAGAGGCTGACCTTCAATGATGAGGTGCTTATTAAGCTCCTTTGGTTTCAGCCTCTGACTGTGATAGAACTAGATAAAAATCTTACTTAAATGCTAATAAGAAACCATTTTAGTTAAGAACTTTGATGTTACATGTGCACTGTGGATTGGAGATTCTCGTTTAATACATAATTTAATAGGCTATGTTTGCTTTGTTCACATATCCCCCCCCCATACACAAAATACACTGAAACTTTTTTGTTTACCTTAGTATCACTTTCTAAGTTTTAAGCAGATGTGACTCATTTTATTATATCTAGTAAGGTGGTTGTTTTGTTTTGCTGTTGTTTTAATTATACAATTACACAGAAGCAAGTACAACTTGAGAACTTCAGGATCCGAACTGAGAGATCAAAAAACTGATTTTTTTTAAAAAATTCTTTGACTCTAAAAAAGATCAGGATCAGATGGCCAGATTTAATAAATAATATTGAAATTTGTCAAAGACAACAAAGAAAAATTTGCAGAGTGATAACAATTTACCATTAAAATCAATAAGGTGCTATTTTTATTAAGTTCTGAGAAACCGCTTACATCAGAGTCTCAACAGGTTCTTATTTTTTTAAATACAGAGTCTATGATTCCTGCCTTAGATTTATTGACTTTCTTTCCTTGGAATCTGCATTTCATTAAATTTTATAACAGACATACTAGAAGGTTTTTGAAAACTACTGTTACAGAGGGACATAGATCACCATTTTCCTACTTTCCCAAGTAAATTTAATCTAACTTTGTAGTAAGGATTTGCCCTTGGGGTAGAAAATTTATTTTACTGCCATAATAGTCAGAAACTAGTCTACCAGATCAGCATGCACAAAATAATTCAATAAGTATTATTAATAAATGCAGATTCATTAAGATCTTCAGCTATCTAAAGGACTAACTTGTCCATTTCATTCTTTAGCAATGAAAGCAAAGGCGGAAAAGGAATAAGAAATTATTTTATTCACATATTAACAAAGCCAAATTACAGACCTCCTAAAAGAATTTCTAAGGATGACTTTGGAAGAATAGGTTCTATGACACACAAGTTAATTAAGTGGGTTTGGGTAATTATGCAAAAAAAATTTGTCCTGAATGATTGTGTAAGATAAAGGCTTATTAGCGAAGAATGAGGACTTCATTGGTAGAATAGAGGCGAGAGGCGGCAATGGTTTGACCAGCTACCTCCCTTCCGGAATCCTGCAGAACACAATTAAAATTCAACCGCAGTTGTAAATGGCACACTTTATTAATGTGCTCCCAGTAATGTTTGCTCTTCACAGTCCTACTACAATTCACTTAAAGGGAAGCCCTTACAATGGAAAAAATGTTGTATTTCACAAAGGGCTGACTTTGGTCCTCAACGAATCATTACTGCTACTTCCCCTGGCCTGGAGAAGCATGTCTGCTATTACCTTTAAAAAGGAGAAGTGTTTCAAAATAAATTTACATAAAACAATTATAGTAAATGAATCATTAGGAACTTTATATGTATCAGCATAGCTTTTATTAGAAGATAGTTAACAAAATTAACTTTACACTTATGCCAGGAAGTAATGAAATAAACAAGTTACATTAATGTTATAATGTGATTTTAATAGTCAGTAAGAACTTAGCAAATATCTGCCTCATCAACTTCAGCCCCTAAATAACAAGTCATTGCTTATGGTCATTAAAAGCACATAAGTACATCAAGCAAAATTAGATTAACTTATTAACTGAGATTTAATTATAATCATTCATTTTGTTGATTTTTATCAATAAATTAAATATTGGAAGCCTTACTCCTACTCAGTCGGATGCAATTTTAATTGGAAAGGAATGCATGGCTAAGGAGTAGCTGATCTAAATTGATAATTCTTGATTTAACAGAACTGTGAATTATTGTGATTTATCACCCTCAGAAAGTCTTTCTGTAGGAAAATTTGCTACTCACATTGACTCATTTTTTTTTTCCCCTGGAGTGAGTTGAGAGTGGAGAATGAAAAGCAGATATTCTATCGTTATGTCATTGCCTGCCAAGTTTTCCCAATATTGAGAAAATTAATCCTGCGAGGGTTCTGGCAGCCAGGTCTAATAGCAAGAACCATGGACTCAAAATCTGCCAACTGGTGCCTCTGTGTGGAACGGGTTGCCAATTAGTTTGCTCTTTCCATATGACAAAGCACAATCAGGTTCCACTGAATTATTCAGTGACGTCCCAGCACAGTTCTAACAACAACGAGGCCTCATTTTCTATTTTAAAATCTCACACCAGCATGGCGAATTGGTTTCTGGTGCCATCTTAATTATTCTTAAGAGTCCATCTCAGTCCCAGAGTCAATCTCTGAGTCATGGAGAAATCAGACATTAATATAACAAGAGAAATGAGCACACTGTGCAGAGACCAGTCAGGTCATGCAGAACGGACAGAGCATTTGTTTGCCGTGACAATTCCTCTTGCTTCTGTGGCACTTGATTTCCTCATCCAGAAACAAAATCTTATCATTAAGAGGAAAAAGACCTATAAACCATGTGTTTTTTGTTGGAGAACAATGCTACAGGAATGAAATGGTTCCATTTCTAAAATGGAGAGAAGCTTGAAGATGTTCTGAGATCAACAAATCTACAGCTGGTCAATCATTTCAGGATCTATACAGTTCCATAGCAAACATGAAATGCCTTAACACTGATTTTTTACCATGCTAATTCTTTACCATGATAATGCACTATTCTCTTAACTATCCCTGTATCTTTATCCCTTGGGGGTAAATCAAAATTATGTTGCCACTAAATTATCGCAATCACTTTATAAAATTTAATATAAAAGAGCACTATTCACAATGGCCAAAAGATGGGGAAAACCCAAATGTCTGTCAATAATGGATGGATAGATAAACAAAATGTAGTATACCCACACAATGGGTATTATTCAGCCACAAAAAGGAATGAAGTTTCAATACATCCTACAACGTGGATGAGATGTTGTTGCGTGAAAAAGCCAGCCACAAAAGATCGCATACTGTGATTCTATGTATATGAAATATCCTGAACAAGTAAATCCATAGAGACAGAGAGTATATTAATGGTTTCTAGGGACTGAGGGGAGAGGAACAAGGGAACTGAACTGCAAAAGAGGCAATGTATCCTTTGCAGGTGACGAAAATGTTTTGGAACTGGATAGAGGTCATTCTTGCACAGCATTGTGAATGCACTAAATGCCACTGAATTGTACACTTTAAAATGGTTAGTTTATGTAATATGAATGTTGTTTGAATTTTTAAAAATAGCTTAAAGTAGAAGTTGCTTCACTAAAATTTGATCAAACTTTAAGATCTGAAACATTTTTAATAATAATTTGATATCTTAATTATTATGTATTCTAACTGACCCAACATTAAATAATCACATGAATAAATATATTTAATTAAATATTAATAAAATAACACTCAACGTCTATTATGGTATAATTATTTTTCTATGTCAATTCAATAGGTACTTTCATTTTAAGAATATGATATGTGACTATTTTTTCAAGTTATGTTTTATCTATTTAGAAGACATTTACAGTCAAAATGGCATATTAACAATCAGTCTCATTTCTTTTTGACATGCAAGTTTGTACTGGTAAACCATTTAGTGTTGGATATTTCTTTTCACATCTCTTACAGAAGAAATATAGAAACTTCCAACGATGCTGGCACACATCAGCCTTCAGACCCTGCTCCGTTACTCAAAACAAAAAATGTAAAAATAATGTAGAAATTATTAATTCAACATAAAAAATAAATATTTAAATACCCAGCGAAGCTCAAATGTAAAAAAGGAACATCTCTGAATAACAGAAATAAAAATGGAACTAAAAGCAGATCGACGAGTGGCAGATGAATCTATATCAACTGATACACTCTTCAGGAGCTAGGATTTTAGTACTGAATTAAGGCCTGGTTTTAGAACTAGGCTCATCCCTGGTGGAAAGCCACACTCTGCTTCCTGTATAAACCCAGGAGCGAAAAAGAAATTATTCCTCCCCAAACTGGTAACTAAAACAATCTGTCCACTGCCTCAAAGTCTTAACTTTCAAGTGAAAATGCCTAAGCTATTGGTAAAAAGTCAATCTTGAAAATTCAAAACACCAAATTTGCCCTGTGTGTGATGTGGAGCCCAAATTTTCACTATCTTTTCACTACCCTCAAAGTATGAAAACCTAAGTAAAGAAGCTAATGTAAAAATAAACTCCATAGTCCGGGCCACCTATTGGACTCTCAAAGAAGAAAGAAAATTCCCACTGAAGATGAGTTCACAAAAAGAACAAGAGAAAATTCACCATTACAAAAAACCATCAAACAATGCAATAAATGAGAGAATCCCCACCTAAAAGTAATGAATATAGGACAATTTGAAAGAATCTTTAAAATAAATGTTTTTTAAATAAAGGGAACAAATCCAAAAGTCAATGGCATAGCATTATGAAAAAATAACAAGATTTGGGGCAGGAGAAAGAAATTCTAGAAATTAAAGGAAGTCATTGAATGTTTTTGAAAATTAATACAACGGTTAATGAGCTAGACAGTTCTTAAGAGAGAAGTAATAAATTTGGAGCCAAAGTACTTTCTCAGAAGACAACACAGAGAAATGAAGCAACACTACAGTAGTAGAGGAGGGTATTTGAGGCTAAAGATTGCTGCTAATAGAAAGGGCACTCTACTGGGCTGTGCAGCACGCGTGTGTGTGCAAGATACAGCCCCTCCCCCACCCTGCCCCAGGAGCTTCCAGCTGGAGCCTTGTGTGAGGAGACTCAGTGACCCAAGTGCTAGAGAATCTAGAGGAGAGGCGCGCTTTGCAGAGCAGTTGGCGTTTGTGAAGGACCGACTGACAGTGGCCGAGGCACTTGGTTGTGGAATTGGCTACAAGCCGTACACATCGGGTCTGTGTATGGGGCCACAGAAGACCCGACTAGAAAAGTCGGGGTGGGGAGGACAGCAATTTCTAATGATCTCTAACCCATCTGGAGCTGGGACACAGTATCCCTGTATGCCTGCCTTTACAAAATTGTGACCTATGTCTAAATCGATTATGTATCACGTGCTTATTTTATATTTAAAATGATTTAAATTATCCTTCGAGAGTTGTTACAGATTCCTTAGGAAAACTGGACTTACCAAAAGCCTTAGGGTTCCTGTGAACGGCCCCTGCTGATTTGAATAAAAGGTCTGGTTGCCTTTAAAAAAAAAAAAAAAGAAAGAAAGAAAGAAAGAAAGGGCACTCTAACCTTAAAGAGTGCTGTCATGCCAGGAGAAAAGCACTACTAACTGTAAGCAGGTCCCTGAGGCTCCATCCATTTCAAGTTGAACTTGGTGATCTTCCTAATCTGCCTCATTGTCCAGCTCCAGAAAACCCTCCCCACTACTTCCCCTGGTCTCTTCTTGGCTGTGCTATTAGTTCCTATCCGCTGCTTCTGCTTCATACTTTAGCTTTCAAATCCAAAGGCTTAAGTCACAACTGCATAGCCATAACTTAAGCCTCTCTTTAAATTGGCCTAGAAGGATAGACTTCCCCTAAATGTGTCCATGAATGCTAGATTTCAGGTCTGGATTCAATGGATGATGGGTTTGGCCTATTGTAGCAGTCCTCAATTTAACCTAACATACAGAGACTTTTAATGTCTTACTTGTAATCTGAACCAGCTCCTACTCTTTTTATCTGTCTTCACATGTTTACTGTCTTTAGTGAGTCTCGAGTTTTCTACCTAGGTCTACTTGTCTCTGAAAGAAATTCTGTGCCCAGGACCCCTATTTAATAAATGTTTTTTGCAAGACTGGCGTAACATAAAATGACCCAAAATTTGGAGTCAGATAGTGACATGAGGAAAGGCCAGGCCACATGTTAGAAGGGAAAATTAAAGGAAGCCAAGAGGTGGCATCTGGTATCTATCAGTCTGCTTGCCAAGAAGAGGCAGGGAGCCTATAAAGATGCTGGGATGCAGGATTACCAGCATTAGGAGCAACAGCACAGGATTGTTCTGACTTAGAGACACTGAGAAGACTTTAGAGTGACACCAGAGTAGCAGAGCCAACAACAGCCATCCTCAGGACAGGTGACTGGGATCTAAACAGGAGTCAAAAGACACCCAGCGGGCATGCCCCTGGATTGCCCTTCCTTGACAGTGACAGTTACCATTAAGGCATCACAATAATTTCACATCATCCTGAAACATATGATTCAGGGAAGATGAGGAGTGGTAGAGAAGTTAAGTATGTCAGAGTATTGGTCACAATGGGCATTTTTGTGGAAGAACTTGAGTTCACACTCCAGTGCCCAAGGTAGCCGTTGTCAGTCAAACAACACAACTGTGCTGTATGATACTGATTTGCCAACAAGGATCCAGCTTCTAATCTGTTATAGTAGAAAAATACAACCAGAGTAGCAAGATTGAATCAGTAATAAAAAAATCTCCCAACAACAACAACAAAGCTCAGGACCAGATGGATTTACAGCCAAATTCTCTCAGACCTACAAAGAAGAACTAGCATCTATCCTACTGAAACTGTTCCATAACACTGTTCCTTCCTAGAAGGAAGGAATCCTCCTTAACTTATTCTATAAAGCTAATATCATCCTGATACCAAAGCCAGAAAGGACACAATATAAAAAGAAAACTAGAGAACAATATCCCTCATGAACATAGATGTAAAATCCTCAACAAAATACTAGCAAACCAAATTCAGTAGCATATCAAAAAAAAAAAAAAAAAATTCAGCCTGGCGCAGTGGCTTACTCCTGTAATACTAGCACTCTGGGAGGCCAAGGCTGGTGGATCATTTGAGCTCAGGAGTTCGAGACCAGCCTAAGCAAGAGTGAGACTCTGTCTCTACTAAAAATAGAAAGAAATTAATTGGCCAACTAAAAATAAATAGAAAAAATTTAGCTAGGCATGGCGGCACATACCTGTAGTCCCAGCAACTCAGAAGGATAAGGAAGGAGGATCGCTTGAGCCCAGGAATTCGAGGACGCTGTGAGCTAGGCTGGCTCTCTAGCCTAGGCAACAGAGTGAGACTCTGTCTCAAAAAAAAAACTATAAATAAAAAAAAAAATTCACTATGATCACAAAAATCAAAATTAAAAAAAAAAATTCATGCAGATCAATGGAATAGAATAAAGAACCCAGAAATAAAACCATACACTTACAATCAATCTTTGACAAAGTAGACAAAAACATACACTGGGGAAAGAATGTCCTACTCAATAAATGGTGCTGGGAAAATTGGACAGCCACATACAGAAGAATGAAACTGGTCACCTATTTCTCACCATACACAAAAATTAACTCTGGATGGATTAAAGACTTAATTATAAGACCTGACACCATAAAATTCTGGAAGAAAACTTAGAAAAAACTCTTCTGCACACTGGCCTAGGCAAAGAATTTATGACTAAGACCCCAAAAGCAAATACAACAAAAACAAAAATAAATAAATGGGACTTAATTAAACTAAAAATCCTCTGCACAGTGAAAGAAATAATCAACAAAGTAAATAGACAACTACAGAATGGGAGAAAATATTCTCAAACTGCACATCTGACAAAGGAGTAGTTACCAGAATCTACAAGGAACTCAAACAAATCAGCAAGAAAAAAAAAAACAAAACCCACCAAAAAGCGGGCAAATAACACAAGCAAACAGTTTTCAAGAGAAGATACGCAAATGTCCAACAAACATGAAAAAATGATCAGCATCACTAATCATCAGAGAAATGCAAATTAAAATCACAATGTGATACCACCTTACTCCTGTCAGAATGGTCATTACTAAAAAGTCAAAAAACAACAGATGTTGGTGCAGATGCAATGAAAAAGAAACATTTACTTATACACAGCTGGTGGGAATATAAACTAATAGACCCTCTATGGAAAACAGTATGGAGATTCCTCAAAGAACTAAAAGTAAACCTACCATTGGATCCAGCAATCCCACTACTGGGTGTATACCCAAAGTAAAGGAAATCATTACATCAAAAAAATACATGTCTCAGACTTTTGGGGGGAGGGGGGGAAATGGGCATTTATTGAAACCTTAAAATCTATACCCCCATAATATGCCAAAATTAAAAAAAAAATTTAAAAAAAAATACATGCACTTGTATGTCGCATATACATATTATTGCAGTACAATTCACAATTGCAAAGATATGGAATCAACCTAAGTGCCCATCATCTGGTGAGTGGATAAAGAAAATGTGATATATTTACCATGGAGTACTACTCAGCCACAAAGAATAATTTTAAAATGTTATTGTGTAGCAACTTTGATGGAACTAGAAGCCATTATCCTGAGTGAAGTATCTCGGGCATGGAAAAACAAATACCACATGTACTCACTTATAAGTGGGAGCTAAGCCATGGGTACACATGGTCACACAGAGTGGCATAATGGACTTTAGAGACACAGAAGGGGAAGGTTAGGAGGGGAGTAAGAAATCAAAAACTACCTATCAGATACAATGTACACTATTCTGGTGATGAGAACACTAAAAGTCCTGACTTTACCACTATACAATTCATATATGTAACAAAAAAACAGTTGTACTCCCTAAATCTATTGAAATTTTTTAATTAAAAAAAGAAAAATATAACCAGCAAGTGAACTTGACCTTAGATAGAACGCCTCTTTGAAAATCAAAGGAAAGAAAATGTATAGTCAACTGGAAAGGGGAATTATAAGAAGTGAAAACATTCCTTATACTTTTGGGTTTTTTTGAGTTTTCAAAATGATCTCCCATGCACTTTCTCATTTGATCCTCCCAACAACTTTGTGAGGTAGGTACAGGGGTATTATTTCATGTTGTTGATAAGCAAACCAAGGGTCAGAAAGTTTCAATAACAGGGCAAAACTTGGTGGATTTAGCAATCGGCTGAGGAGAAAAGTTCAGCTTCAGCTTTAAGAGTGATGTTCTGTCTATTATCAGACGCTCTTCCCAGCTTATTAGAAAAGAAAGTAGGGGAGAGGAGAGGAAATGTAAGTGAAATGTATTATTCCCTACTTCAAGCATGTCTCTTCACAAATGTCACTTCATAAGAGATGGTGGGGCTTAAAATAGATTGATATCTCTCACCCTCTACCCTTCTCCCCTGCCTTCTTGTTTTTCTGGCATCTGTCACCTGCTGTCTCAGTGGTTAACTTGTCTTCTGTTTCCTCAGCAGAATGTAGGCTCCAAGAAAGTCAGGAGTTTTCTACTCTCTCTCTTTTTCCATCCCTCGCTCTCTCTCTGTCTCTCTGTCTCATTCTCTCTCTCACTCACATAAACACACACACAGTTTAACCTCCACAACCATTTTGAGAAGAGCCAATTCCTTCCACCCTTAGTGTCCACCCAAACACCCGAAACCTTCTGACCATCTACCTCTAATATCTGAATTCCTAGTTAATGAGCTCTTGTCCTCAGCCTCAAAAGAAAGAATGAGACATTTTGTAAATATGATCAGTTTAAATAAAATTTTTAGGACCTTGGACTATTTTCCCAAATGCCAAAGCCTCCACCCAGACTCCCCTCAGCTGTGCATAAGGGCCTTACAGAGAGTCTGAGCCCACCCACCCCTGAACCCCCAACCTCCTGGGTTATTCTACATTCTCAGCAGAAACTTCAGAGCGTTTCTCTTTAAAAAATCCAGAATATTTCCTTTTTTTCCAAACTAAACTTTATCCCCTTAAAATATATATAGTTAAAATGTTTAAACAACATTCAACCATCTCTGTCTGTTTTAGCCCAGGCTTTGTATGGAAAAGTTTCAGCCTGAAATGACTGCAAGATACGTGCCCCATAAAAATGACAAGCTAGCCACAACCCTGCATGGTCCGAGAGTGCCACCTAGGGTCTAAAAGGTGAATGACAGCCTCCAACTCTACTGGCTTTTTTTCTGTGAAAAGCCATGAAGGGTGCCACAGCAGCACTTGTCCATTCTCTTCACAGAGCAGTCAGATCGGGTGGCCTCAGCATGCAGGTACATGGTGAACTATGGGGGTGGTTGTGGGAGATAAACTGAGTGTGTGAGTGAGAGTTTAGGATAAAAGAACGGAATGATTTAATTGCATATTAAAGGAAGCCCTCCGGATACTGTGTGGAAAACAGCCCTAACGAAATACAAGACTGGAAGCTGGGAGAGCAATACAGAAGTTGCCGTGACGAGTCAAGCAAGAGCCGATGGTAGGGGTTACACTAGGCTAGCAGTGGTGAGATGCCAGAAAGACTGTGAGAAACAGCTGACAGGATTTGCTGGAGGGATTCGTGTAAAGCGAAAAAAAGAGAAGAGCCAAGAACAACTCCCAAGTTTTTAACCCAAAGAATTATATTGTCATTTACTGAGTTGGGACAGACTGGGTGAATCTCAGTCTAAAGTAATCATATAATTCTGTATAAATAAAATCCTAGTTCATGGGTTTAGACTGCACCATTGATTCAAGGCTCTTTTCACTAAAATAAGGGCTGATGTATGGATACAGCTGGAACCCATTCTACTAAGTGAAGTACCTCGAGAATGGAAAAACAAGCACCACATGTACTCACCAGCAAATTGGTATTAACAGATCAACACCTAAGTGGACATATAGGAGTAACATTTATCGGGTGTCGGGAGGGTGGGAGGAGGGGATGGGTATATACAACCACAACAAGTAAAATGTACAACATTTAGGGGATGAACACGCTTGAAGCTCTTACTCGAGGGGGGAGGGGGGCATGCGCAATATATATAACCTTAACTCTTGTACCCCCATAATACGCTAAAATAAAAATAAATAAATAAATAAGGGCTGATGATTGCAGGGAAGATGGCTGAGGCTGTACAGATGGATCCATAAGAACCCATCGTACCATCAGATGTGATCAAGAGGTTGGAAGATTTTTTCCTTAGTAACCATAGCACATTGCTCAGAAAAACAAGCATGAGTCCTTTTGCAAAGGTGTGCCCAGCAAAATCAGCCTAGACCCTAGCCCAATAGGTTGACCTCAGTTCCCCAGACTTCAAGGGATTAAAAGAAAATGAACTTGTAAATCCCAATAATTTAATTTCCCACAACCACTGAATGAACTACACCACTATCCATGAAGCCAGTTGGTAGCCCTTATGGCTAATGGATCAGTTTTTGCCAGATTCTCATCCAGGACACTCTCTGCAGCTCCCTGGTACTCCAGATTATTACAGAGCAATTAGGAGTCCCCCCTCCTCTCCTTCGACCTGTGATTATGACCTCCATGCAGCAGAGGTAGCTTTAGCAAGGACAGACCAGATAAAAAGATGCCTTCCTTCTGAAGTTTATCACTCTGTTTAAAAGCTTAGCTGCTCCATGTTTCTAAGATGCCCCAGAAGTGGGTTAGTTGTGTTTCAGAACAAACTGCCTGTACAGCTCACTCACTCCAATGTGTTTAGGGGGACTAGATCACACACTCTATTTGCAGAAGGAATAAGTTCAGATGTTCATTTGTCATAACCTATTATGTGCCTGTCACTGCGTTAGATCCTCAGGTTAAATGATGACCAAGACAGTCCCTCTCCCCAGAAATCTGATGGAAAAGCAAGCCAAGATGACAGCAAAACAAATCTTTAAAACTGGGTGATAATATTTTATTTGTGAAATTAAATGAAATAATATGTTCTTGATATTTTGCTTAGCATAAGCACTCATCAAATATTACCTTCATCCAAAATCTCAATTCAATATATTTCACCAAAATTTAAAAGGGGGAGGAGAGACAGGGCCTCTTTCCATCTCCATTTCTCTCAGTAGTGACTCATTCTCCCAGTAATCCAGGGATTTCAATCTTCCTTTCCTGTGTTGTATCATTATATATCAGCAGCAGCCTAGTCCTTTTATTCTGTCTTTTCTTTTCTTTTTTTTTTTTTTTTTGAGTCAGAGCTTCACTCTGTTGCCCAGGCTAGAGTGCCATGGTGTCAGCCTAGCTCACAGCAACCTCAAACTCCTGGGCTCAAGCAATCCTTCTGCCTCAGCCTCCCAAGTAGCTGGGACTAGAGGCATGTGCCACCATGCCTGGCTAATTTTTTTTCTATATATTTTTAGTTGGCCAATTAATTTCTTTCTATTTTTAGTAGAGACGGGGTCTCACTCTTGCTCAGGCTGGTTTTGAACTCCTTACCTTGAAAGATCCTCCTGCCTTGGCCTCCCAGAGTGCTAGGATTACAGGCCTGAGCCACCGCACCAGGCCTTTTTTTTGTTTTTTGTTTTTTTGGTTTTTTTTAAGAGATGGGATCTCACTCTTTCACCCAGACTGGAGTACAGTGATGTGATCATAGCTCACTGCAACCTCCAACTCCCCAGGCTCAAATGATCCTCCTGGCTCAGCCTCCCTAGTAGCCAGGAATACAGGTGCATGTACCAACACATCTAGCTAATTTTTATTTTTGTTTTTCCCTAGAGATGGGGCCTCCCTGTGTTTCTCAGGCTGATATTGAACTCCTGGGCTCAAGCAATCCTCCCACTTCAGCCTCCCAGCATAGACCTGAGCCATCACACCCAGCTCTTGTCCAGCCCATTGTAGTCTATCTTTACAGTGTCTCTTACAGCTCTTCCCACCTGTTTTTGCTGACTCTTGTTGCATTCAGAGGCTCCTCATTACTCTCTAGATCAAATAAAATCCTTACCCTGACATTAAAGCCATAACATTTTCAGTCTCATTGCCCACAACTTTTCTAACCACCTTCTGCCTCAGTCACACTGGATTCTCACTGATCCCAGAGCTAGTGGCTTTACTCTCGATTTCCACAGCTGGGAATCCTTTTCCTGCCACCTTAACCAGCAGAGCTTCTATTCATTTTTAAAAACCAGTCTCCTCTGCAAAAACTTTCCTTATTTCCCAATTCAGATGTGGTATTTTTCTCCTTTGAACCTGCCTAGAATTTTCTTGATATGCCTATTTCATGTCTTACAATTATTTAATTAGTTTTCAACTCCTCCTCACCAGATTATAAATTTCTCAAGGGTACAGACTGTGTCTCATTTATGAGAGGATGCAGAGCCGTGATTAATGGCATGGGCTCCAGATCCAAATTGTCTGGGTTTAAATTTTGGCTCTGCCACTTGCTAGCTGAGTGAAATTTGGCAGCTTAACTTCCTTGTACCTCATTTCTTCATCTGTAGATTTGCTATGTTTGAAAGACTTAATGCATGTGAATCCGAGGTCAGTGCTTGGCACATAGAATAACAGACTATTAAAACAGGCTTTTCGTCTAAGGTTTGGTTGATACATAAAGGCAATAGATGCCCTATTTCAAAGCAAAACCACCACACAGGACGTACAAAACAGAGATAGCATAAAACCAGTTTTGTAACACTCAGCCAAACACCTACCTCCAGCAATAAAAATGTTTGGAGAAATTAAAAAGGAAGACAATGAAGACAGAGAGTCTTTGCAATAGATAGTTGGTATGCCAAGTGTAGGGAATTGGAGTGCCAGCCTTTATTCCTCAAGTCTACTGCAGAGGGCTCCAAGGAGGCCACTCAGAGAGCCCGTGAGTTCCCCATAGTGGCTGGTCTATGTCACCCATCTGAGAAATCTGAAGCCTGGCACTCAAATTTTCCAGGATGCTGATGACAAATTAATCAAAGGAGAGGAGGTTGCCCTGGCAAGTCAGCAGTTGCAGTGTGTGAGGTCACAGAAGGGTGTTCACTTAGAAGAGAAGTGGGTTAGGGGGGAGGGAGAGAGAGAGAGTAAGAGAGCCAGCCAGCATTGGATCATCTTGGATCCTGCCTGAGAAGACCACCTGGAGCAGTGAATAGACCTCAGCAAAGAGAAGTTGGAGGTACCACTGGATGGCCAGGGGCTGAGGAAGGATTAGCAACAAGCTAAAAGGAACACATGGCCTACAACAGAGGGAACTGCAGTCAAGATGCCCCAAGTGTTGTGGGCAGGATGGGGTAAGTGGGTCATCTACAAGGAATCTACAAGAGGAAGAGTCAGTCTAAATACCCGCCTTGGCCAGGAGGATGTCCCCTGCTCATAACAATTCTTGCCAGGTAAGAACTTTATTGTTCCCCTTTCTCTTCTAGTCATACCAACACTGGGGCTTCGGAAATAGTGGTTAGCAAGATGGCTGAAGGAGAAAGCAAAACATTAGATGAGGAAAGAGAAGATGCCAACCACATCCCCTTTTCTGCTTATTACCTCCTCTCCGTCAAGCCAGAGCTGGGGAAGAAGGAGACACCACAATGTTAAATCAAGTTCAACGTGTTCACTATAACATGGGAATGGACATTTTAGTTACTTGTCTTACCTAAGCATAAACAATGACTTGGAGGGATAGGGAGAAGCAAAAATCAAGGTCTTTAAAATTGCATCCCATGAGTCCTGCTTATTCGAGGTTATAGTTAACCTACGGCTAACTAAATACTCAAAGACTGTTAACTGTTTGTAGCACTTTTGTTCTCCCTTGTATTTTATAGTGTAGTGAACATAGGAGGTATTCATTTATTTATTTACCCTTTCAAACACTTTTTGAGCCACTGCTAGGTACCAGCATATTAGCCAGGAACCAGGGCTTGAGGGATGACAGTGCCACAGCCCTTGTCCTCTACAAACACAAGAGGCTAATGAATCGCTAACAGGTTACTAAACAATGACAATAGAGAGCATGAAGTGCTCTGCAGATATGCACAAAATGCCACTGGGTCAGAGAAGGGAGTGACTAATGCATGGGAAAGTGAGAAAATGGCACAGTGAAGAAAAGGTTGAGCTTCTCAAGACATATTAGTTAACTTTGAATTATTTGCCTTTCGCTACCTTGAAAATATTCAAATGTAGTGGGGCAGGAAATGGGGATGTTCCCCACAGCGAAAGCCAAGCTGAGTTTCTCTCTTCCAATGTGCCCGCAGTAGCTGCAGCTCTCAGACTCGGAGCCAGGTGCTCTGAGACTGCGGTCGGCTCCTGCGGCAGAGAGACAGCCTCACCACCAGGAGACCACCGACCCGACCAGGTGCCGCCGTTTCAGAGGCACCTGGGCGGTGCCTCCTCCCAGGCACGCAGAAATACTCCCCCACTCAATCGCCTGAAATTTCACGTAGAGCAATTTATTGCTTCATCCTAAAAGGTCTGGCCCTGGTTAAAATGCAAATACCTCTGAAGAGGGAGTAGATTATTACATTTATATTTTACATTTTACATTTGCATTTTAGCATGAAGGAATTGTTAGACTATTTCCTGAGGGCAAGTTCTGATAGGGAAAAGGAGGAAAATGCATGACATCCCAAGGCACCAAGAGGAAGAAAAAGAGCACTTTTCCCAGCTTCTCCAGAAAACAGACTCTAAGGCTCTGAGATTTGCATGCAGATTTATAATTGATTGCCTTAGAGAACAAGAGCTGTGAAGGAAGATTGGATAGAGGCAGAACTGAGCTGAATCTGCTGTAGGCACCAGCAGATCCTACAAGAAGCTCTCCAACCGTCCTAGTTGAGGCAAGGGGGCCAGGCTTTTGTGCCCAGAATCAATCACTGCCTCTGTTGTGAAGGACGGCTGGGGGGTACACCACACCGTCCACTGCAGTGGAAGTTACCAGAACACAGAAAACAGAAATTATATCTGCAGCTAAACACAAACTTCCCCTACTCTATCTTTCAGCCCATCTCTGACAACTTATTTCTCCACTCATTTGAACCCCTCCCAGAATTAACTATATTTCCATAATTTCTCCTAGCTCCTGAATATTGAAGTATCTCCTCAAGAAAACAAGAAATGTTATTTTCATATCTTAGATGTCACCATGCTGTCTCAGTTTCCCCAGTGAGCTCAGGAGATCTCATTAAAGAGAAAAATCTTAGATTAAAGTAAGCATTAAGCTTGAGTATTTTAGATTCCTCTCCTCAGAAGGACCCTTCTGAAGACTGGCCCACGACATGCCAGGGAACAGCCAGCCTGTGCTCAGAATGCCTTCTTGTACATCACCAACATGCCTTCAAGCTATTATTTCTAATCCTTTAGGCCCCAGGATGTAGTTAAGGGGCTTCATGGGCCAGAAATTCCCATTTCACATCGTATAGTTCTCTAATGCCAGGAAATTTGCCCAGTCCTTGGGCCAAGTCCACTGGGCTTGGCAGAAGCTGGTATCTGAAGCCCCTTCACAGACAAACAATGCCTGCATCCATTTGTTTGTCAAGCAAACATTTCCTCGGTACCTACTGTGTGCCAGAAAATGTGCTTGGCACCGGAGATGAAGAGATAAGCAAGACAGAGCCTGCTTTCAGGGGCCTTAGAACATTCTCATAGAAAAGGGACAGATGAGACTTATTGCTATCAAGCAGGGCGCTAGCAACTTGTTGGGCAGGAAGGCCTTCACCAGCCAAGGCAATCCATTCTTCCAACAACTCACTGAACTCTGCCAAATTATGCTATCATCCCTCGCCAAAATCTCAGCAGGAAAAATTATCACCAAGTAGTGATGTGATTCCTCTGAAATAGGCCAATATTCAAACTCCTCTGTGTTAGCAGGGAGTTCTCTGTGAGTCTTACAGTTGGCTCTGGGATGGAGATTTTCCATTCTCCAAACTATAAAACAAATTATGCCTTCATGCCAGGCCCTTGCTTCCCAGGCCAGGCCAAGCCATTGGAGCCTGCTCCAGTTCCAGCAAGAGCACTGAGATTTGGCAGCGTCTGACCAGGGAGACTGCGGTGTCTCTAGCTCTGACTCCTCAGGAGAAGGCATTAGGATGCACAGCTTCCTGTTCACCTTTCCTAATCTTCCATTAATAATTAATCTGTAGCTCCAAACAACACAATTAATGAAGTACTCAGAAAAGGTAATTTCATATTATCCAAATCCCCAAAAGTGTACATTGAAATGGCTAAAATCCTTCATTCTCTATGAAGGAAAAATTGTTTCAAAGATTCTCTTTATTTCCAGATGTGTCATTAGAGAAATGTAGCTTTTGTAAGTCAGGCTACTGGTTACTGAATTCTGTAAGTATTTACCCGGGGCCGCTCTGTGTGATGTGGTGCGCTAGGCTCACAGTGGGAGATGAGACCAGCTGGTTCAGATGAGGCCAGGGTGAGTGATTTATACTTCATTCTCCAGGAAGCAGAGGGCTGATAAGGCTTCCTGAGCAAGCTAGAGGCTCCGTGAAAGTAAAATTTGGAAAGTGCAAATGATAGAGAGTATGCAGTGCAAACTAAGTGGAGTCTGGGCAGAGTCCAGATTGTGACCTGTTTCAGCAGACAAAGATGGTGGCATGTACAGAGGGATAGAAAGGTAAGATAAAATAAGGAATTCAAAGAAAGACATCCAGTGTATTTGGATTCTGATATTTTTTTTCCCTAAAACATCAAGTTCCAATCCCTGCTCTATCACTTACTAGTTCAGTGCCGTTAAAAAAATTAATTGAGGCCGGGCATGTTGGCCCACGCCTGTAATCCTAGCAGTCTGGGAGGCTGAGGTGGGCAGATTGTTTGAGCTCAGGAGTTCGAGACCAGCCTGAGCAAGAGCGTGACCCCGTCTCTACTAAAAAAATAGAAAAAAATTAGCTGGATAACTAAAAGTATATATATATATATATATAAATTAGCCAGGCATGGTGGCGCATGCCTGTAAGTCCCAGCTACTTGGGAGGCTGAGGCAGTAGGATTGCTTGAGTTCAGGAGTTTGAGGTTGCTGTGTGCTACGCTGATGCCACGGCACTCTAGCCGGGGCAACAGAGTGAGACTCTTTCTCAAAAAAAAAAAATTAATTGGCTGCTGTAGCCTTCAGTGTCTTTATCTATAAAATGAGAATACTAATAGTAGTATTAAATGAGATAATATATTGAGAGAGAGGAAGTAGCAGAATGCCTGCTACATAGCAAGTGCTCAATAAAATACAGCTAACATTATTATTAATCATAATGCAAATGACGGAAACCTAATTTTAGGTTTTAGGTAATATTCATCCTTTTGTGTTCACCATATTTTTTAAAGTTCTAGGTAGATAGAATACTCAAATATCTTTCTAAATGTAGAACATCTTTGGAACGTGTACAAGAAATGAAAATAGTGATTATCTTGTGGCTGGGCAGGGGAGACCAGAGGACTGGGAAACAGAAATGGGAAAGAGATATTGTTTTTCCTATCCATTCTTTAGTACATATTGTCCATGTGCATGTATGACTTCCAATAAAATAATTTTTTAAGTGAATAAAATTTTTTTAAATGATTAAAAATTAAAAATCATTTAAAAATGAGTAATCTGTGGGCTTCACAGGAAAGGAATGAATATGTGTTCGCTTATGTAGATGCTTATGTAGGGTGAGGTAACAGCCATAAAAATAACAGGTGACATGCACTGAGTACTTACCATGTGCCTGCAACTGTTTTCCTCTCCTTCACAGGAACACACTTGATCAGTCCCCACAATACCATATGAGGGTACTATGATTAGTGTCTTATTAATATTGAAATACAGATGATACATTGTTAGTATCCCCAAGTGATAGAAAAGGCACAACAAGGCCTAGTAACTTGCCAAATTTACCCAGCTGTGTAGTAGCAGAACCAGGACTGGAACCCAGGCACTCTGGCTCCCCAAATGTACAGATTTACATTTTACGTCTAAAAAGACGTTTTTAAGTATCTGTAGGGACAAAGGAGGACCAAATGCACTGTGGGATTTTGGATTGCATTCTGGAACAGGAAAGGACAGTCATGCAAGACAAAGGAAATCCAAATAAATTCTGTGCTTAGTTAGGAGTGTTGTATATGCATGTCAATTCCTTAGTTCTAACAAATGTCCGGGGGTCATGGAAGATGTTCCTGTGAGGAGCAGTAGGGTGAGGAGCACTGGGGAAATCTCTGTACTATCTCAGCAACTTTTCTGTAAATTTTATATTATTTTGAAATAAGCTTTAAAAAAAAAGGCTGTGTATCATCACAGCTGCCAAGCATGAGCACAATTTCAGAAAGATGCTTCTGTAAGAGAAAATGCTCACTGGTTTTCAAATTCTGGTCTGTCGCCATGCTTGGCCAGCCCAACTCCATGGCCCAGTGACTCACCACATATGAACAACCCATAGATATGCCTGATATTTCACAGGAATCTACAGGTTGAAATCATTTTGCAGAAGAAGGAATAAAAATCTAACTTATATTTTTAAGAAATAATAATAAATATCTCTGTTGCCAGAATATGCTAGAACCACTCATCCTACTCATATCCAAATTAAATGTAAGAATCGAAGAGATAGCAAACAGTAAGTACTTTCCACATTCTTCCAAGACATTGCAATTCTTTTTTAGATGTGTCTACCCTGCACCTGCCAAATGAATTATTGAATATATGAGGGCAATGCTGAGCCAGAGCCACTGATCGGTGAAATTGGGTGCAACTGGGTAGAGGATCTGCACTGCTGAGAACTCCAGCAAGTGGCAACACCACTGAAAACCTGCAGGATTCTGCTGTGAAAACATTACCTTACTTGGATGCCTGGATGAAGAAGGCTCAAGGGAAAGGTTATTCATGAAGCCTCATGAAATTTCTATATGATGCTGGCTCTGTTGCTCTCCAATAAAATAAGACTAGAGTTTGGAAGAAGTGTGGCCTAACTATGGAACTAGACTTTGTCAAGATGTCAGTCCATCAAAACCCACTTTCTAGAAAATAAAATTTGAAGTATTTTTTTATTTGCCTGTTGAGAGCTATCTAATTTCACAATCTTGTATTCAACCAACATCATAAGCAGACTCCAGAGACAAAGCCAATGTCACAAATGTGTGCATGGCTCTAAAGTGGCAAATGAGAACATTCAGCAGGTGTTGACGGAGCATTGCATGCATAGGGTTTCTCCCCAGCTTCCTATGGCCTGAGCGACACTCTGGAGATCACAAGCCCCTGGGGAAAGGTTCTGATCCACAACTGGCTCATTTTGCTTTCAAATCAAGACTGTTAAAGGCACATGTTGTGCTTCAGAGTCCCAGGACACCTGTGAGATCTTCTACAGCCAAGTACAAGTTTTTATGTTTATGTGAGGCTAAAGGCTTCTTGCTTGTAACCTGACAGGTCAGTTATGAAAGAGTCTTAAATCAGGCCCTGGGGTGAGGACACCTGCAAAAAACGATTCATTTAGGAAGTGCTTACAACAGTAACCAATAAGGGAATGGGAGAAGCAGGGCAGAAACACAGAGGAAGCCAAGCAAAGAGGTGATTTCAGACAAAGTGCTACAGAGGGTAGCTTCAGTCTCACCCCGCAGGGAACTCAGGAGTGTAAGATGTTGCCTCGGAATGTCCTAATTCAAAGTGAGGCAGCTGAGATTTTTGTACTGACTGAGCAACAGTCAGCCACTGGCTAAAGGCCACCTTGGGTGCACATCAATTCCCAGGTATTTCTGCGTTAGCAGGCAAAGCAGTTCCAATACCTGAGGACAGGCCTCCAAAGAAAATCACAGGTTTGGGCCAATGGAAACAGAAGCCAGGGAAGGTATGTACAAAAAGGAATATGACACTAGGGGTTCTAGGTACATCTGTCAAAACACCATGGTATCTATTGTCATGAAAAAACTTGATATTTCTAAGCCACGTTTTATAACAATTTACTGAAAAACATAATTCAGTACAGCAAGGCTCTTATTAGGCACCTGCATATAGCTTGAATTCCCAGATTTCTTTCCAGAACCTGATGACTGTTGTGTTGTTTTTAATGTTTTCAGTTGTTACTACTTTCATTTTTTTTTTTTGAGACAGAGTCTCACTTTGTTGCCCAGGCTAGAGTGAGTGCCCTGGCGTCAGCCTAGCTCACAGCAACCTCAAACTCCTGGGCTCAAGCAATCCTCCTGCCTCAGCCTCCCAAGTAGCTGGGACTACAGGCATGCGCCACCATGCCCGGCTAATTTTTTCTCTATATATTAGTTAGCCAATTAATTTCTTTCTATTTATAGTAGAGACGGGGGTCTCGCTCTTGCTCAGGGTGGTTTCAAACCCCTGACCTTGAGCAATCCGCCCGCCTTGGCCTCCCAGAGTGCTAGGATTACAGGCGTGAGCCAATGCGCCCAGCCGTTACTTTCATTTTAAATTATAAATTACTATTAGTTTTGTATCGTTATTGTTTTAGTTTGCAGTGGGGTTATTTGGTTAACCCCTATATCATATAGTAAGGGATATTTATATCAACCACACTCTGGCTGCTGTGTGGTAAGCAAACTGTAGGGAGACAAAGTTAAAAGCAGAAAGATTAGTTGGGGACTGTTGCTAGTTGTGGCTTTGTCTAGAGTGCTAATATAAGTTATGAGAAAAATACACATTTGGGAGGTACATCTAGTAGGAATAGTGTTGGATGGAATATAGAGGTGCTGGAAAATAAGAAGTCAATACTAATCATTAGGTTTCTCCATGAACTCTTACTAACTTAAACTAAACTGTATTTATTGGATGGCGATTCTTCAACTGAGAAGAGTTTACTTCATGTTTATGTGGAAGAGGGTGGGTAAGGTGTCCGGGTTAGGTCATCTTTAAGCTTTTTTACAACCTTGAGTGCCTGTGATCCTCATGTTTAGAGCAGAGCTCCTACTCTGCTGTTCGTTCACTATCTCAGGAACTGAGCTCATGGTGAAAGGATAGTTTGGGACTAATAAGGAGACTCCATATGGGAAACATTTGTGAATTTTTCAATGTTCCACTGATTAATAACAATTATTTTCTAGATATTTTTGTATTTTCAGCTTAATGTTAAATGCTTTGCATATTTACTATATAATCCTTATTAAAATGCTATGTAGTAAATAAAATTATCCTACTTTTATGAATCAAGAAAAAAAAACTATATAGTTTTTTGTTTGTTTTTTGTTTTGTTTTGTTTTGTTTTTGAGACAGAGTCTCACTCTGTTGCCCAGGCTAGAGCGCTGTGGTGTCAGCCTAACTCACAGCAACCTCGAACTCCTAGGCTCAAGCAATCTTTCTGCCTCAGCCTCCCAAGTAGCTGGGACTACAGGCGTGTGCCACTATGCCCCGTTAATTTTTTCTATATATATTTTTAGTTGGCCAATTAATTTCTTTCTATTTTTAGTAGAGAAGGGGTCTCACTCTTACTAAGTCTGGTTGCCAGCTCCTGACCTTGAACGATCCTCCCACCTCGGCCTCCCAGAGTGCTAGGATTACAGGCATGAGCCACCGCACCTGGCCTGGACTATATAGTTTTGCAGTATCTAGGCTTTTATAAATTATGTATGTATCAGGAAATATATGAATTATCATATGCCTACTGCTAAAGCATGTGTATGTCTATACAATATCCAAAAATGTATTTGTTCAATAGAGCATCAATATCATCTTTTTCAAAAAGTGGGGCTTGTGCGGGAGCATGGTGCTGAGGAGATCCCAGGGTCTATTGCCCTTGAAGGTTTGAAACCCACTCCTGAAGGACACCATCTTGGACCCTTGCCCACCAAACTACCAATTCTGCCATCATTGTCTGTATGAGGGGAAAGGAAGAAATGCATGCTTTCAAAAGGGAAGGATAAATAGAATACCACAGAAAAGGCATTTCCCAGAGAAGAACCATGGAAACTTCCATTTTCCTCTCTAAACTTTTGTATAAACTAGATGCAAAACATACTTCTAGAAAGCTCCTAAATCAATAACAAACATCAACCTCTACTCCCACCAACAACATTTGAAGCTAATATTTTTTTGTACCAACAATTCACAAAATGTTAAGATGGAAGGAATTTTAGTCTTTATCCATTTAACCTTTACATTTATCACTGGGAAAACTGAAGCTCTGGAATTGTAACTTGTCCTAAATACAGTTCTATGTATTTCTGGAACAATAACTCACACATAACAAGACCAAAGTTAAGCTAGTAATTCCACCTTGCTGAAGTCCCAATTAATAATCAAAAGGAAACATGCAACATTTAGCAAGTCAACTCAGATATCTTGGTTGTATCTCTACAAAGTAAGTCTATTGCATGAGAGCTATAGCTAAAGAACACTGTTAACAAGTCTTTAGTATTATAAGTCAGCTAAAGGCTTTACCAAATAGGAAGTTACCAGCATAATTTTCCACTTGCATTCCCATGATTAATCTGCATTAACCATTTGCACCTGCTTTCCTATTAGCTGCTGGCACTTCATTTAAATTGGAACGATTTCTCTCCTTCACTTATTCTTCAGGATTATTGTTAATGAAATAAGAAGTGAAAAGTATGATACAATAAACCTAGAAATTAAAATTTAAAAATAAAATGGTTTGGGGGTTTTCTTCCTAATATATTTTTCTGAGGAAATGTAAGTTAAAATTTGTAAGTTTCTGATATGTTCCAAACCATGGTAATTTATTCAAGCAATTATGTCCATCTGCTACCCATGCACAAAGAGCTTCTTGACCACCAAGCCATTCCTGGAGCCCCAACCTGACTTACCATGGGGCCACAGCCTCTGTGTTCATCCCATTCTCCATAAGCCATGCATTTTGGAGAATTGGTTTTAAATTTAAAGCCTGTCCTACTGGAGACCCTAAATGTGCCCAACTTCTTGCATTATGAACTCTTAGAAATGCCTGATCAAATGACTAGAACCAACATGAGAGGCTGATCTCTTGTAGCCACGTCTTTGTTCAAATCCTACATATGCCAATCACTCATCATCAATTTCTTCACCTGTAAAATGGGATTAAAATTACCTACTTGACAAGATTGTGGTTAGGATTAGAGATAATGAATGGAATTCCCTTGTAAATATCTGGTATGTATTAGACACTCGATCCATGGATGTTAACATCAGTGACTTAAATGTTGGTGAGCTAGAGAAAGGCAGAGCGGTCAGAGGCTATTGGATTCCTCACTCCGTGTACATTTGCGGTACCTTTGATCAGAAACCACCACAGTGGAAATGCTGGCAGTTCCTAGCACGCCCATTCCCACTTGGCTTCAACTTCTATCTTGCTAGAAATTAACTGACCACAGAAGAATCTTATCTGTGGTCAGGAGCAGCACCTCCTTCAACCCTACCAAGCAATTCTGTTTGGTCCAAGTGAAAGATTGCAGATCCTGCTATAAATAAGTCAATGACAATGACAGGGACCACGTCATGCCCACGTTTCTATTCTCTTTCCAGCACTTAGCAAATTACCCCTATAATAAGTGCTCAGAAATCTTTCTCAGTGAATAACAGAGGAGTCACACCACACTGGGGGTAAGGAGAGTGCTACAAAGAGCATCTAGGGCTTTAGAGTAAGGGTTTGGTGCAAGCCCCTACCACTGAATGACGCGCAACCTAGTCCAGAGTTACCGAGGTTTTCTATGCCAGTGTACCACACTTGACCTCTTATTTAACCAAGTTACTTAGATAGCAGCTCCTATAGTGCCCAATTACTTATCCCCTCTGACCCCACCCCATGTCCTCATTTATAATATGAAAACACCTGCCCCTCAGGCTTATCATAAGAGTTCCATGAAATTATGCCTATAAAGCAATCAATATGGTATTGCCCTTGGATTGATGATTATTATTTTGCTGTCTTTATTCACTGTTATAACTCTGTCTTCTCTCATATTTTGGAACATTCATTTTTCTCTTCTAAGTTATTCTTGTCAGAAGAGTGAGTACACCACCTCCCAAATCTGGGAGGCAGAACCTCTGCTACTGCAGCTCTTCTGGGCAGAGTCTCAGCATCAGACCCTCCCCACAGGGCTTGAAATCAGGGACACTGACATTACAAACGTTCTCCCATGATATTCTCTCCAAGAAACATGCCAACCAATTCCTGGGTCACCTACAAGTCAGTATTCACTAGCTCCATTCAGCATTTGCCACTGAGTCTATTTAACTGAAAACCACAACATAAGAACTAAATGTATGCTGTTATTTATATGCTTCAGTGATTTATTATGGCTATCCATTTTCCTTGGCTCCCATACCCAGAGTCAAAGAATATTTTGTTCCTTATCTCAGGAGAAGGCTAATTTCTCTAAAAATCAAGCGCACCTGGTTGGCGGTAATACAGGTATGGATATAGAGATATAGATATTTAAAAAGTTAACATAACCTCCATATTCATTTCACACTAAGTAACTAAAGACACTTTGGGAATAAAGTGCTTCCCCAGGCTTGAGATAGCCAGTCAAATGTGACTGGATTTCAGCTATGTCAAGTTTGGAGATGAATCGAGTCTGCTGAATTCACATTGGTTAACTGATTAGTGACAATATTAATAATGAGAAACATTTATGCATTACTTGCTATGGACTATATTTTACTTATATTTATACTTATTCCTTAAATCCTCAGGCCAACCCTAGGTTGTAGGTACTACTAACATCCCTATTTCACTGACAAGGAAACTGAAACAAAGACAGTTAGTTCAGCAACTCATCTAAGGATATACTGTCAGGATTTGAACCTTGTCCTCCTCTGTATTATACTGCTGCTTCTCATAGATCACAGGAAAAGAAAGCATGAAAATAATTCATCCAAGCTGTGCCAACACAACACTGGAAAGCCATTTAAAGTGCAAATACCATGCTGTTGATTCCTCCACTCAGCAGTCAAGGAATGTTTACGGTGCACAGCCACTCTGCCAGGTGCTGGTTGTTTAGCGTTCTTTGTGGTTAATTTTGCATTAAATCCTGGCCCTGATCATTGAGTAGGCAGAGTGCTGTGTAGGCCCGCACAATGGAGCACCTGTGTCAGACCATCCTGCCATGAGCTCCCTTGGCAGCTTGTTTCATGTAATATTGCTTTGTCTAAAATGCACTGAGACACCATCACAGGCCACCCCTGGCCCCCTACCAACCTGCCCAACATTCCTGAGAGTCCATGGGCTCTGGGTCAGGCAGGGCCGTCCAATTCTCTGACTTGTTACAAGATGATTGGAATAGTGTAGGAACAAAACTTAATTAACAGAAAATCAAATACAATACCCAGTAAATCAGCGAATGACTTTAGTAATAGGAAGCTACGTGTCCTTAGGCCACCAAAAGCTAAATATTCTTTCAGTGATAGCCATTCTGTTAACCTACACTTGGGAGCATTATGATGAGGCCTGGAGAATCATTCCTTCCTGACCAGAGATTACTCCTTTCGCATGAATAGAAAAGTAGATCCACAGATCTTAGTGTCTCTCTCTGTCTGCCCTGAACACTGGATTAAACACTGCCACCCTCTGCCTCTTTGAAAATTTTCATTCCTTGAAGGCCGTTAGTGGGTTTACAATGGCCTACAGCAAGGAGGTCTGCTTGGTTGGGTTGCATCCTCTCTGATGTAGCCACGTGGCTTCCTGTGGCTCTTCCATTGATTCATTCATTCATTCATTCAGCCAATAATCACTGAGGACATGCTAGGACCTATGCTGCCGCTGGCAGTCTCTATCCACTAACAGCTTACAGTCTATTGGCAGGGAGAGACATTAAACAATATAAACAAGTATAGAATGTACTCATTGCTTTCAGTAATTCCAGGAGCCACAGAAAATCCTACCAATGTTACTGTCGCATCCATTGACTTCAGAGATTATCTTAAACTCCTCTACTCTCCCTCCATGTCCTATATTTCATTTTCCTAAAACTGCTACACATCTTCCATTTGCCCTCAGGCCCACCCTCCACCTTCTCTACAAGGCTGAGTGTCTCAGGATGTGTACAGAGTATATCACAACCCCCCTCCTTGCCCTTGGCTTCCTGTTAGACTCAGCCAAAGTGGAGCAGTGACCAGAGATATTAAAAAATAAAAATAGAGAGAGAGAGTTAGGTCAGGGAGTTTTTTCACCAAGCCTCTCCCTTCGGCAACCCTGGGAGGTGGCTGCAACCCTCAACTGAAGACCACAGCCGCTGGCAGGCCACCCTCCCACACAGCTCTCTCTCCCTATGCCCCTTCCTGCCCCTCTCCCCCTGCTCCAGGTTCTGGTTACAATACAGGCCCTCAGATTTTATACTATTCCTTGCAGTTTTAGTAAAATTCCCCCACACCTTTGTAAATAGTCTTTTATTAAACTCTCCCCATATGACCCATTTTGAACATGCCATCTGTTTCTTGCAAGGAGCCTAATTCGTACAGCTGGTTTGGATTTTTCCTTCTTCACAGCTTTTTCCTGTACAAAGAATTATTTTTGACATTTCATGAAATATTTCGGCCCAATCAGTTCAATAACCCTTTAATGAGTGGCCACCATATGCTTCACCGTTCAAAACGCTGAGGACTGAAAGATGACTAAGATGTGGGATTTGCCCTGAAGGAACCTGGACTAATAGTGGAAACATGCACATAAGATAGAGCACATGAAACAGATCACTGCTTTGTACTATAAAGAGCACTTGGAGTGTGAACAAGGCTGTCGTAGGTGAACAAAGGTGGACCACCTAACTCAACCTTGAAGAGGGTGTTGAGAGAAGGCTTCTTGATGGAGTCTTTAATCTGTGCCCCAAAGACCTCACTTCTCTGTAGCACAACTGTGGCACATCATCTCCTTTGTTAGAGATTCAACTTGACTAGAGCTGACAGCTTGAGAAATCAGGGCTGCTGCATACAGCCTTATTACAACAGGAAAGAAAAGCTTTACTCTCTGACCTCAGAAACAAATATTTTTTTCAAAGTCTGTCTGGAAACTATCCAGTCATGTAATATATTCTCATTATATAAGCAATGGCTGTATACTTTCTGGACAGACCTCATATATATGTGAATATGCACACAATAACAAACATTTATAGCTTATATATACCTTAGGTCACAAATTGAGGAATGCAAACACTATTACCTTTTAGATTTTATTAATTCCACCGAATAGCAGGGACATTATTTGACTCAATTCAGGTCCCCTTGAGGCCTTTCTCGGGATTTTGACGTGTGTGTGTGTGTGCGCGCGTGTGCAAGTGTGCATGCACACATGTGATGGTGAATCTTCAGTGTAGAGACATCTGGTCCTTGATGCCGTCCCTTATCTAACCCTGAGCAGCATTTGATCCCTATGAGTCACCCATGATTTCTTCCTGTTCCTAACCACGCGGCCTCCTCCTGTCCTCTCACTAAGCGTCTGAACTCTGTCTACTCCCACTCTGGTATGTGCCCATCCTCTGGGGCTGAACAAGAGGACAGGCAGGGCACGAGACTCCTTCCGTGGGTCTCACTGTTTTGAAGTACTGGCAACTCCCATCACAACCAGGAGAATCTTTATCACTCCTGGGATGCTCTTACTTATTTTATATCCTCCCAAATATTGTCTTATGTGTCTGGGCCTATGATATGGAACCTTGAGACTCAAGAGTTTTTTTTCTTTGTTACCATCATCTGCCTCATCAAATTAAGATAGACCAGACTGTTCAGCCACCCAAAGGAAGAAAGGGTGGAAATAATAAGTGATACCTGGTGAGGGAAGAGGGAGAGGAGCCCACGAATACTTGTAAATTTTCCTAGCCCAGACTCATTGCGTGCAATCTGTGAGCCAGGAACTGGAGATACAGAGATGAATCTGAGAAATGCTTGTCCTCTGGAAGTTCAGAGCCTATTAAGAAATTATAGAGCCTAATAAGTAACTATTGCCAATGTAACAAACAGTTTCAGAGAAATACACTTTCCAGAAGACTAGAAAACTGGAAAAAAGTGAAAAATGGAAAAAAAAAGTTATTTATGGACATATGGACATTAACTCTGCTTAGTCCCTGCTGATTCCTTAAAGCAGGAGCACATAGATTGGCAGAATAAGTTTTGTCCTAAATGGTCCAATAAACTGTTGACTGCCTGCCATATGCATCATGGTTGTAAGGCTACATTATTGGCGCGACAATAATTGAGGTTTCCAGATTTGACAAGACCTCCCACGCATGGTGTCACCAGCAGTTCTCAAACTTAATGATTTACTGCTGGCTTGCAATAAGCATGTTCTAGGTGAGCTCCATGCTCCTGGCATCTCTGCTGAGGAACGAGGATTTTGCTTCACTAATCACATTAGGTTGTGTACTCAACTCTCCAATATCTTCAAATAATACTTCACTTATAAAAGAGTAGAGCTGGGAAGGCAACTTGAGTGTCTTTTCTGAGTTAACTAATAAAGAAACTATTGTCAATATATGGGGTAATGTTAGTCAGTCTTCCAGGAGGGGAGAGATTTTAACTCTTAGCTTGGTCCATGCTATTCCATTTCTCTTATCAGCTCATTTTTAAACTTACTACATCTTTATCCACTCATCGATGGTTAAAGAAAAAACAAAAATAAATAAACTTACTGCAAAAGGAAAAGTGGTGAATATGTGGTCAATTTCCCTTTCTGTCAAGAAAGTCATTAAGGACTAATGTTTTTCTGACATGTTTGGAAACTTTGAACACAGTCTGTGCTGTAGTAATTTGACATGAAACCTCAGACGTGCACAAGTGGAGATTTGGCTACACTTTCAGATAGAGAATTCCTATTACCCGGGCAATCTGTAGGATTAAATGCCTTATAGTTACCAATTTATATACACAGATAGAATCTTCTCTCACTCATAAAGTGACAGTGACAGCTTATCACCCACATAATCCCCCTAGATCAGTAAACCAGCCAGGAACTAGGACTCTATGGAGCTTCTGCCCTTCAGACCAAAATATCTATAACATAAACTCCAAGGCGGCAATGCCTTAGATTTAGAGCTCTGGTTTGATTTAACTTCAATTCCTTTTATAAAAGAAAATCTATCTTTTTTCCCCTCAAAGAACTTCAGTAGCTATCTGGCTAACTAAGAAATCTTACTGACAGTTATAGAACAACCAGAGTGAGAGGGGCAGTGGAGGAACTGACAAAATGGAATCACTTCAATCTTTGCTGACAAACAAAATTCTAGAAAGGCTGTCCTTGCCCTTAAGCAATTACAATTACACTTGGCCTTTGAACAACGTGGTTTGAACTCTGCAAGTCCACGTATACACAGATTTATTTTTCAATAAAAGTTACATGAAGTGTGCCTGCCTCCCCCACCTCCCATCCTACCACTTCCACCTCTGCCGACCCTGAGACAGCAAGACCAACTCCTCCTCTTCCTCCTCCTCCCCTTCCTCCTCCTCCTCAGCCTACTCATCATGAAGATGACAAGGATTGAGACCTTTATAATGATTCACTTCTACTTGATAAATAGTAAATATATTTTCTTTTCCTCATGATTCTCATAACAATTTATTTTCTCTAGCTTACTTTATTGTAATAATACAGTATATAATACATAGAACATACAATATGTGTGTTAATTGACCAATAACTTCTGTTATTGGTAGGGCTTCTGGTCAACAGTAGGCTCTTAGTAGTTAAGTTTCTGGGGAATCAAAAGTTATATACATGGCCAGGCACGGTGGCTCACACCTGTAATCCTAGCACTCTGGGAGGCCGAGTGAGGCAGCAGGAGGAGTGCTTGAGTTCAGGAGTTGGAGACCAGCCTGAGCAAAGGCAAGACCCCATCTCTCCTAAAAAGTAGAAAGATCCGGCCCAAAATTGCAGCAGGCACTTCTAGTCCCAGTTACTGGGAAGTCTGAGGCAGGAAGATCACTTGAGCCAGGAGTATGAGGTTACAGTGAGCTACAATAACGCCAGTGCACTCTACCTGGGGCAACAGAATGAAACTCTGTCTCAAAAAAAAAAAAAAAAAAAAAGTTATATATGGGTATTCAGCTGTGCGATGGGGTGGGGAGATGTCAACATCCCTAACCCAGATATTGTTCAAGGGTCAACTATAATCTTCAAGCTTCTGCAAGCCTCTGCAGGCCTCAGGAGTGGAAGAGCTAAGAGGTATTTGTGACTGTTGCAAAGAAACAATAATTGAAAAAACAATAATAATTGGCTGTCTCTTTATTCCCCCTTTAGCTCACCCTATAAATTTTTGCTACCTAAGTAAAAATGGTATTCTGAATATTGAAAGGGTTTATTTCATGGGGATGTGTTAAAACTATCTCATCATTTTATGAAAATATAAATTATTAAATTGTCCTAAGTTTGAAATAAATAGGATCAGCCTAAACATATTGTTCTGTCTTCTCAGTTGGTATCTGGTATTCTCCATCAGCCAAAAACTTGATGGGGGCACTTAGATTTTATCCACACACATAAGTATATTTTTAGACATGGGATCCAATTACCCCTCAATCTATGGAAATAAAAAGAAATATAGGATACAAAAATGAATCAGAGTCATACAAAAAAAAAAAAAAGAGGTCTGTGGTCATCAAACCATTGAGACATCTGCTTGCTATTAAAAGTACCATAAACACCCAGAAACATTCTCTGGAAATCAGCTCCAAGATAATGGTAAGACCTAGTACAAAAGCAAATGATGGGTAGCAAAAGCTTTGTAAGAAAAGTTATGGAATTTTTTTCAAATTAAATCCTGGAAGAATATATTCAGTACCAATAATTGATAGTAGAAACTCTTAGCAAAGTATGAAGACAAGAAGAATTCCTTTATGTGGCAAAGGTACCTACTAAACACCTACAGCAAACTGAATAATCACCTAGTAGAAGCATTCTCTTTGAGTCAGTAAGAAGAGGCCTGCTATTATGCTTTATCAAATTCAAATGGAAACTTCTAGGTAATGCAGAAACAAAAAAGGGGGAAGAGAGAAGAAAGGAAGGGAAAGAGGAAGGAAGGGGAAGGGAAAGGAAGGAAAACAAGAATGAAAGAATGTAAGTACTGGGAAACAAGAACAGCATCATTTTTCACAAATAGTGTAATTTCCTACACATAAAATTCAGGAGACTCTATAGACCAAAAATTAGACACAAAAGGAAAGTCCAGATGTTAGGTAGATAGTGAGAGATTCTGGGTCTCCTGGGAACAAAAGTAGGTGCTGTTGCCCCCACGTTGGTCCTGCCCAACCCTGATTCTTTATTCCTGGGGGAGGAGGGGATACCCTACAAATCTGCCAATCAGAACTTGGCGTGCCAGCTGCAAAAGAATACAGAGGACTCTCTAGCCCACAGGCCAAGCAGCATGGGTAACATCAAGTCCAGAAAGTGACCTAGAACCCACATGCATAGTAAAGGCTCAGGTCATGTGACTCCCAACTGTCCAATCAAAACGGTTCCCTGGTAACCTCTGAACTATGAGGGAGGTCCCTATCCAGACACTATAAAATAAGATGCAGACCATAGCCAAGCTTTCTCTCTTTGCACCCTTCCTTTGGCTTTGCCTTTGCTGCAACAACGGGTCTGGTCGTCATCTGTGGCATATGTATTACACTCTATAAACCTATATCTTGCTCTTGCCCTATAATCCTATCTTTCTCTCCTCAGTAAACCTCATTTTTGTGCTTGCTCAGTTTTGGCTGGCTTGTCGTTCTTCACTGGTGAGCATGCCAAGAACTGACATTTCAGACTACAACCTGACACAAATAGTTTGCTGAACATAAAATCAGTACCCAAAAAAACTGAATTATATTCCTATAAATAAGCCACAATTAGAAAATGTAATTTTTAGAGGTATTATTTAAATTATTTAAAATAACCTATAAGGTACTTGAAAATAAATTTAGCAAAGAATGAGCCATAATTTATTGAGGAAAAATACAAAACTCTATTGAAGGATTTAAAACCTAAGTATTTATGGATGGCAGCATTCAATATCTTGAAGATGTCACGTATAGCCAAATTAATCTATAAATTGAATGTAATTGCAGTCAAAATCTAACAGGGTTTTCCATGCAACTTGACAAGCTGCTTCTAAAATTTATATGGCAGCGAGCAGCCAATTCTATTAAGTAATCAACAAGACAACTTTGAGGATAAAGGACAATGTAGGTAACTCACCGAATCATATATAATGGCATTATACAGGGATAGTAAATAAGAAATTAGAATATTTGCCAAGAAAAGACAACTAAAATGATAGACAAAATAGCCCAGAAACAAATTCTTGCTTATATGAACACAATATTATATAACTAAGATGATGTAACAGATTAAAGGGAATGAATGAACTATTCAATAGATGGTGCTAGAACAGTTAATCTGGTAGACATTAACAGTGCTCAACAACTTCCAAGGTTCCTCTCTTTCCTGATAGACTAAAGTCCACACTTCTATACCAAATACCACCTTGCAGTTGGTCAGGCCATGTGGCAGGGTATAAACAATGAAAGGGTTATACCCTGCCAAGGGCCCTCTTCTCTGCACTGCTAGCAGAGAAGTATTCTGTGTATTCTGGAAGGTAAAGCCACGAAACTGTAGTCACTTCTGCCTGAGTCTTTGAGAGACTTGTAGAGCAGAGAATCAACTGTGCTTAACGCTTAATGGCTACCAATGCTGGACACGTATGAGCAAGAAACAAATCTTTGCTGTGTTAAGACATTCAGATTTGGGACTTAATTTGCAACTGAAGCAAATTAAGTTGCTTCAATTATTGCATTATCCTGATAATGCAATTAGCCTGAGGGGGGAAAAAATTAAATTAGATCCCTAGCATAGACCACAGGTGGCTTTTAACTTAATTTAGACCTAAAGATGAAAACCTTGAAAAAAATTTTAGAAGAAAATATACAAGAATACCTTTATGGGATTCATGAAAATGGCAGACTAGTGGTGACCTCCTGGCTCTCAGCTCCCAGAGTAGGAGGTGAAGAAGGGACAGCTACACACGAGTAGATCGCTCTCCCACAGGAACGGCATCGTGAATCTGCAGAGAAGCAGCACAGGACAAGCAGCGCTGCGGGAGAAAAATAAAAAGGTGCATTGGAGAATGGACCGCAAAGTCCGGAAAGCAAAGCGTGAGACATACAATAGGGAATAGAGCGAGGGACCCCCGCGCCCGTTGGCCAGCTGGGGCAGTGGGATCTGACCCACAGGAGGACGACTCTTCCTCCACTGACCACGACACTCACTTAGCCAGGGAAGCGCCTGAAGTCAGTGCAAAGTTGTGGCACGGGCCGTGTGGAGAAGAGACAAAAGCAGGAAACACTTGGAACGCTCCAGTGCTCTGTGCTAGGTCCGCACTGGGCGGGGGTGGGGGGCACTGGTCTGAGTGGACACTTCCGGATGCGTAAGAGGGAGTGTGGAGACAGGCACCTCACCAATGGCGGTCGCTGGGACCAGAGCAAGGGAGGTGAACGCCTAAAAGGAGGCTCTGCCCTTGGAAAGTGCTGAAGATTCGGCTGGCACAGGGTGGGACAGAGAGTGCAGAACCCCCCACTGGACTGACGTGAGTCAGTGCATCAGGGAAGCACTGGAGACAGCCAGCGGCTCCTTGAGACAGCCTGCCGAACCCAGCACCCACCGCCGCCCAAGCAGTCGCCTCCAGTGCTGGCCCTCTGTGGGTGGGCAGCCGCCATTTTGGGGGTCCGTAGCCTAAAAACGCTGTGACGAGTTGCCGATCTGGGCGCCAACCCTTCTCCAGCCCAGCAGGGCAAGCCCAGGCAACGGACTGAGGCGGCACCAACCACTGCCCCTGCCTGGCAGAGCCGCCCCCGCCCTTGCAGGAGGGGAGTAAGGAGAGAAGCCGCTTTCTGAACATTTCTCCCTCAACCCGGGCCACTTGCCTTTTCCCGCCAGCTGGACAAACCCCTCCCTTGGAGGGGCGGAGTGGTGAGGGAGGCCGCTTTCTGTGCTGAGACCAGCGGTGGCCTTGGGCATTCCTTCTCCCCAAGCCTGGCAGCTTGTATTTCACGCTGACCAGACAAACCCCGCCGTTGGAGAGGCAGAGTAAGGAGAGAAGCCGCTTCCTGGACTGAGTCCCGCAGGGGCCTCAGCTAATGCCCCTCCCCCAGCCCGCAGGGCAAACTCTGGAGGCAGGGAGAAATGAGAGAAGTCCCTTTCTGTGTGTGACTGTCCTGAATCTGTGGGACCTTGGAACTAAGCAAGTTAGGGGTCAAACTATTGATTCAGTCTAGCAGGTAGGTTGTTTTTTGGTTTTTTGTTTGTTTTGAGATAGCGTCTCACTCTGTTGCCCCAGCTAGAGTGCAGTGGTTTCAGCCTAGCTCACAGCAACCTCAAATTCCTGGGCTCAAGTGACCCTCCAGCCTCAGCCTCCCCAGTAGATTGGACTACAGGAATGTGCCACCATGCCCGGTTCATTTTTTTTCTATATATTTTTAGTTGTCCAACTAATTTCTTTCTATTTTTAGTAGAAACGGGATCTCACTCTTGCTCAGGCTGGTCTTGAACTCCTGACCTCCAGTAATCCTCCTGCCTCAGCCTCCCAGAGTGCTAAGATTACAGGCATGAGCCACCACACCCGGCCCAGAAGGTAGGTTTTGATCATCTGATAAGAACATAACACTAGGGCTCACCCTTGGCACCCAACCCACTGCCAGCTTTGGGGCTTGTGGTGTGGGAAGGAAAATCCTAGCCAGAGTCCTTAGCAATTGCACCTATTGACTCTCCCCACCTGGAGCTGCCTCACAAGTGTGGCAAAAGAGCCCTGAATAACATATTAGCAGCTCTCCCCTAGCAGCATATCAAGCAACCACAGAAGTATACACTCTCAGGTTCATAGGTACCTGTTGCTCTTCTTACCCCACCTAAAGTGGCAACAGGGCATGAGTAACCCTTGGGAGTGACAAGACATTTCCCAAAGACCAGGGCACTCATATACCCCATTAGGGGGTTTAGAGCCCAATACAAAGGAATTGGAATACTTTGATAATCAACTCCTCCACGCAAACTACAAGCAACAAAAGAGAGGGCAACTCCATAGACCAACACAGTGCCTTCCATTTCAAACTAGTGGAGGGCAGCGGAGTCACACACACAAAAGTGATTCACCATCTGGGAGACTAAGCAAGGAGTCCAAACTCACTAATCTCCTTTGGCAAGAGGTGAAGACAATAGGTGAAAGCCAAGCCAATAGGCTAAAACACTTCTAAGGCAATACAGGACCAGAGCATGTCTCCCCAGCACTGTCAAGGAACATCCCTTTGGTGACTTGGAGATAAGGCCATAAATCAGCCCCAACATCCCCAGTTCTCAACAAAGTAGCCTGATGAGAAAGAATCAGCAAAAGAACACAGGAAACATGAACGATCAGAGAGAAAAGTCACCTCCAAAAGAAAATATTCAATCTCTATCAATAGATACCAACTTACATGATATGATTAAACTGACAGAGGAAGAATTTCAAATATGGATTATAAGAAAACTCAATGGCATTGAAGAAAAAATGGAAACTTAACATTAAAAATACACAATAACAATAACAATACAGGAAATAAATGAAAATTCTCTAAAGAAATCAAAATACTAAAGAAAAACCAAACAGAAATCTTAGAAATTAAGGAGGCATTCAAGGAACTTCAAAACACAGTGCAAAGCCTCAAGAACAGCATGGATTATGGAAAGAATCTCGGAGCTTGAAGATAATGCCTACGTGCTAAACAATCGGATGAAGAGAAAGAATACAGAAACAAGAGAGAAGAGCAAAACATACAAGAAATGTGGAATTATGTAAAAAAGCCAAATATAAGAATCATGGGCATCAAGGAGAGAGTAGAAGAAAATATACAAGGGCTGGAAAACTTATTTCATGGAATACTAGAGGAAAATATGCCTGGCCTGGCCAGAAATCTAGATCTCTAATCATTAGGGAAATGCAAATCAAAACCACAGTGAGATATCACCTAACCCCAGTGAGATTGGCCTTTATCAAAAAATCCCAAAACAACAAATGCTGGCGAGGAGGTGGAGAGATAGAAGGCCCTTACACTGCTGGTGGGACTGCAAATTAGTACAACCTATGTGGAAAAGAATTTGGAGATATCTCAAAGAACTAAAAATAGAAATACCATTTGATCCAGCAATAGCACTATTAGGCATCTATCCAAAGGAAAGAAAGACATTCTATAATAAAGACATCTGTACTCAAATGTTCATGGCAGCACAATTCACTATTGCAAGGATGTGGAAACAACCCAAGAGCCCATCAATCCCTGAGTGGATTAATAAAATATGGTATGTGTGTACAATACTACTCAATTATAAAAAATGATAGTGATCTAGCTCCTCTTATATTTTCCTGGATAGAGCTTGAGCCCATCCTCTGAAGTGAGATATCACAAGAATGGAAAAATAAGCACCATATGTACTCACCATCAAATTGGCATTAACTGATCAACACTAAGGTGCTCACATGGTAGTAATATTCTTTGGGGGTTGGGGTGGGTAAACTCACCATTAATGGATGTGGTGAGCATTGTAGGGAGCAAAGGGCATGCCTCAAATCATGGTTTGGGTGTGCAGAGTCATAACATGTAACCAAAATGTTTGTACCCCCATAATATCCTGAAAAAAAAAAAGAATACCTTTATGACATTAGGGCAGAGAGGATTTTTTATATAAACTACAACAAAACTCAAACCATAAGGAAAAAGACTGATAAGTTTAAGTACAGTAAATTTTAAAATTTCTCTACAACAGAAGTCAATGTAACCAAAGTAAAAACTCAAGCTACATTTTGAAGAAAATTTTTGCAACCTATATACTGATATACAGTATATAGGTTATATACTGATATACAGTATATAACCTACAACTGATATAAAATTAGTATCTAATATATGTAGACTTCTATAAGATAAGAATATACCACCCTCTGAATAAAGAATATAAGCAAATATTTCTATTATAATAAATATAGTAAAACAATATTCCAACTAAAGTAGATGCAAATGCTTGTGATGAGGGAAACCACTTAAAAGATATGGTATATAGGCCAGGCGTGGTGGCTCATGCCTGTAATCCTAGCACTCTGGGAGGCCGAGGTGGGAGGATCACTCAGGGTGAGGAGTTCAAGACCAGCCTGAGCAAGAGTGAGACCCCGTCTCTACTAAAAATAGAAAGAAATTAGCTGGACAACTAAAAATATATAGCAAAAATTAGCTGGGCATGGTGGCGCATGCCTATAGTCCCAGCTACTGGGGAGGCTGAGGCAGAAGGATCACTTGAGCCCAGGAGTTTGAGGTTGCTGCGAGCTAGGCTGATGCCACAGCACTCTAGCCCAGGCAACAGAGCAAGACTCTGTTTCAAAAAAAAAAAAAAAAATGCAGTTTATGGCTTGCCCAATAGTCTCCTCTGTCCTTTTAGTGCTGCCCAGTGCTGGAGTTCTACAAACCAACAGGTTTTTATTATCCAGTCTTGTCTTGTTTCTCTTAGAAATTTTTTCCCCTAATGAGATTATAAACTCTCAAGACAGGGGTTGAAATCTGTGATCCACATGCCAATTATGCCTATTCTGCCTGTAGGTATTTTGGGTGTATCTGGCATGATGCTTTTTCAAAAGATTTAATTTGAATGTCTCTAGGTGAAGCTGTGAAGCTCTGCATCCACAACATGTCCCACCATTCTCTACAGTCTTAATATCAGCCTAAGTCACATATATGTTACCTGTCTGACATATGTATGCACTCGTGTTATGACGTCTGCCTATGGGCAGTGATTAGCCTTCATTTTTTAAATTTTTTTTTTCTTTTGAGACAGAGTCTTGCTTTGTTGTCCAGGCTAGAGTGAGTGCCATGGCGTCAGCCTAGCTCACAGCAACCTCAAACTCCTGGGCTCCAGTGATCCTTCTGCCTCAGCCTCCCGGGTAGCTGGGACTACAGGCATGCGCCACCATGCCCGGCTAATTTTTTATATATATATCAGTTGGCCAATTAATTTCTTTCTATTTATAGTAGAGACGGGGTCTCGCTCTTGCTCAGGCTGGTTTTGAACTCCTGACCTTGAGCAATCCACCCGCCTCGGCCTCCCAAGAGCTAGGATTACAGGCGTGAGCCACAGCGCCCGGCCTCATTTTTTAAATTTTTAATAAATCTATGAAGTCACTAATGGCCAAACAACATGCTGTTTGTTGGAGCAATACAAATAAATAAGTACAGTCCCTCCCTTCAATGGAGCTCAAGGCGTATTAGAGACAGATGTGTAAATAAATAAATTACAACACTAATAAGTGCAATTAGAGGTATATACAATGTAGTACCAAAAGCTAGGAGAGACTGAATAAAGCAGGGATGAGAGGGTAGGGGAGTGGGTAGAGGCTGTTTGCAGAGGCTTCTTAAAGGAGCTTTCAGAATGTAGCTCAGGCTACAATCTGAAAAATAAATTCCCAGGCAATCAAAAGGACAATGAACATTCCTGGCAGAGGAATGTTTGAGGTCACGATGACACTGGACTTCAGGTTCTTGGTCCCCAAGTCAATTGGCACAAAGACCGGTAAGATTTAAACAGGCAAGCCTTCATTTGGGGCTTTTGCTAGAACAAAAGGGAGACAGAAGTGGTTAAGAGGCATCCAGACTGGCTCCCAGAACAAAGGGCTGGGAAACTTTTAAAGGGGAGAAAGGGAGAAAGGTTTAGCACCAGTATTGAAATCACAGCATGTAGAAGCAGGGTTTTGTTGGCAGCTGCACACCCAGAGATCATGCCTCTTCATATAATGCATGTCTCATTAGCATGTTAAGCATCCTTGGGTGTGATTTCTGGCATTAAAATGAGAGAAAAGGTCTACCAGTGGTCAATGTTGGGCTTCCTCTTGGCAACAACCAGTTTGTGCTGTCTTTGACTGGGGTTAAAGGGCCCCAGCTCTGATGATTGCCACATCCTGTTAAAGAAAGCAGTATTATGTTCTGCTGGAGCTGGGTGTTAGTCATTTTCAAAGCTTTTGTTCAGTATTGTAAGCAGACTTAAGCTTTGGATCAAGGCGCAGGCAGGTGTCAAAGTCCACCCCCTGTACTTTCTCAATCCCTCAATCATAGAGGTAAGAATCAAGTAAATGTAGTACGAAGAGTCAGAATCTGTTTAGACAAACATATCACAGATTGGGTGGTGAAGGAGCTCAGAAAATTTCACACCAAAATATTACTCCTTGGTATAAAGACTATTTTGAATTAAAGGCCATACAAGATCAAAAAGCAATGAAAGGGACTTTCCTTCTATCTTCATATGCCAGACTGACCCGAACAAAAGATCAAAGGGGGACTTGACTTCCCTTCCACTCCCTGTTATCTCAATATATTGCAAAATGCAACCAGACCTGCCCAAATCATTTAAAACATAGTACCTGTCTCTCAGGTTAATTTACAAGTCAATCTGTTTTCCACATCCATTCATCCTCCCTGGAAACCATTTATTTTATCACCCCTAAACAGAATTACCTATACTCTTCATTCTGCCCCCTCCTCTCTAAAAGGCAGGCATAAAAATATCTGAACTTCACTGAGATATTTTGGGTAACCACTCTGTGATTCTCCCCATCTATGTGGTAAATAAAGCTTTCTCTTACTAATCAGCCTTAATTGTGAGTTTGTTGCAGTCCAAGCAGGTCCATCTGGCTACCGTCCAAGAAGCCAATATGCTGAGTCAGCAGGTTTTACAGCAGAGAAAGAGTCTTTATTCCACATAGGGCTAAGCAGGGAGACAGGAGGAATTTCTCAAATCCACCTCCCCAGGAACTTGGGAGACAGGGTTTTTAATAATAGTTTGGCAGGCAAGTGATTAGGCAACTAGGTTTATTGATTGGGGCAAAATTCTAGGGATATAGAAATCATCTTCCTGCGCTGTTTCAGTCCCTGGGGTCACAATTCCAGTTGAGCCAGTTTCTTGATATGAGCCTCTGATCTTGTCAGATTTTAGAACCCTTGGTTCTTGGCGCTTATGGCCAAAGAATGACCAGACACTCCAAAGTTAGGTAAACACAAAAATGAGGTTTATTGAAGAGAGATAGGATTATAGGGCAACAGCAAGATATAGGTTTACAAAGCATGGTCCATATGCCACAGATGACAACCGGACCCATTGTCGCAGCAGGGCAGGCAAAAGGAAAGGCAAAGAGAGAGAGTTTGGTTATGGTCTGGGTCTTATTTTACAGCATCTGGATAGGGATCTCCCCATGGTTCAAATGTCACCATGGTTCCACTTTGATTGGACAGTTGGGAGTCACATGACCTGAGCCTGTTTAATTATGCCTGTGGATTCTAGGTCACTTTCCAGACTTTATGGTACCCATGCTGCTTAGCCTATAGGCTAGAGAGTCCTCTGCATTCTGTTGCAGCTGGTGCACCAAGTTTTGATTGACAGATTCTCCCCCAGGTATGGAGAATCAAGGTTGGGCAGGACCAAGATGGGGGCAACAGCACCCACTTTTGTCCCCAGGAAACCCAGAATCCCTCACTATCTACCTAACAGTCTGGGTGGGCCACTCCATCCACTGGAAAATATCTTAAAAACTACCTTTAGGTTTTGAAAAATTGATGTTATCAATGGAGAAAGTTAAGAATTTTTATGATCACCAGCTATGGGAGAAGAATCTTTATGACCACCAGCTTCGTGGCTCCAAAGTGGCAATTACAGGGGGACAGTTACTAATTATTATTATTATTTTTAGCTAGGCCCTTACCATAGTTCTTGTATTGCACCCCGTTATTAAAGGGTGATTTCGAGTTGATCTTTCAGCAAACTTTGGGGGGAAAGGGCAAGTTTCCCCTCACCCCTCCCATGGCTTATAAACAACAAACATTTATTTCTCACAGTTCTGGAGGCTGAAAAGTCAAAGATCAAGGCATTGACAGATTCCACGTCTGGTGAGGGCCCATTCCTCATAGACAGTGCCTTCTCACTGTCTCTTCACATGGTGGAGGGACTAGCTAGCTCTCTGGTGGTCTCTGCTATGACTAATCGCATTCATAAGAGCTCTACCCTCATGACCTAATCATCTCCCAAAGGCTCCACCTCCTAATACCATCACCTTGGGGTTAAGATTTTAGCATAAGAATTTTGGAAAACACAAACATTCAGAGGATAGCAGAGGGTGACAGGAGATGAGACAGTGGATATATTACAAAAAGCCTTATATGATTATAATTAAAACCAGGTGTTACCAAAAGCTCAGCCACTTGTCCATGATGCTGAATCAGGAAAATGAGGAAAGTTTGAGGAAGAAGGAAAGAGAGTTTACTCTGCCAACAAAGGAGGAAATATGGTAGATTTTTCTCATCTCAAAATTCCAAATTTCCTAAACATAGGCAGAAATACAGAGCTTTTAAAGGGAGAGTTCTCAGGTTCAATAATTACAGTGGTTAACTATTCTAATTTTCCCATCTTTGCCAAAGATAATGCCAGTGAACTCTGCCAGCTGCCCACCTTGGGGGCAGGCACCACCTGGGAGTTTTATTTTTTTTTTATTTTTTTTTTTTTTTGAGACAGAGTCTCGCTTTGTTGTCCAGGCTAGAGTGAGTGCCGTGGCGTCAGCCTAGCTCACAGCAACCTCAAACTCCTGGGCTTGAGTGATCCTTCTGCCTCAGCCTCCCGAGTAGCTGGGACTACAGGCATGCGCTACCATGCCCGGCTAATTTTTTATATATATCAGTTGGCCAATTAATTTCTTTCTATTTATAGTAGAGACGGGGTCTCGCTCTTGCTCAGGCTGGTTTTGAACTCCTGACCTTGAGCAATCCGCCCGCCTCGGCCTCCCAAGAGCTAGGATTACAGGCGTGAGCCACAGCGCCCGGCCCACCTGGGAGTTTTAACAAATGACTTAACCTGCCCCAGGGATGCAGGCCAGGCTTCAGCTCTCAAAAACAGTGGGGGAAATTTTAAGGAGACAAAATCTCTTTGCCTTTTTTTTTTTCCAGGCCATTCCCTCTGTTACATATTCCCCACTCTCAACATTCCCCTTCCATATCTATGGGAGGAGAGGCGACTATTTTGTTACACATGGGCCTATCACATGTTAAATGGGTGACTTTATACAAATTTCCCAACCTTTCTGTGTCTCAGCTTCCTCAAGCGTCAAGTACAGTTGATATTTTCTTCCAGTGTTCTAATGAGGATTTAATGTGATTATATTTGGCTAAGTTCTTAGCATAGCACCAGATACATGAGAGATGCCATCAAGAAATGGTAGTTTAATCTGATTCATAGGGCAGCTCCCCAGGCCTATTAGTAACTCTAATGGCCTTTCTAGAAGGTTCTCTATGTGTGTCTTCTAAATACTCATCTGTATATTCTAAATTTTCAATGATGACATACATCTTTTATGATGTCTTTTATATTAGAATTAAAGCTTTTCAATTTTTAAAATTTTTTATTGGTACATAATATTTACACATATTTATGTAGTGCGTGTGATATTTTGTTACATGCGTAGAATGTATAATGAGCAAGACGGGATATTTGGGGTATCCATCACCTCAAATATTTATCATTTCTATATGTCAGGAACATTTCAAGTCTTCTCTTCTAGCTATTTTAAAATATACCATACGTTATTGTTAACTATAATCACTCTACTCTGCTATAAAACATTAGAACTCATTCCTTCTATCTAACTGTATGTTTATACCCATTAATGTACCTCTCTTCATCCCACCCCACCCACATATCCTCCACTCTTCCCAGCCGCTAGTGTCTACTATTCTACACTCTACCTCCATGAGATCAACTTTTTTAGCTCCCACTTATGAGTGAGAACATGTTTTTTATTCCCATGTTTAGTTTGTACCTAACCAGATAAATTATTCACCAGTACCTATGACTGACTCACTCTAATCAACTAAATTATACAGAATTGCTATTGGCAATTTTGTGCTCCATTTTAGGAATCCCTGGATTTCTGAATGTTTCTCCAAAACTTTTAAAGGACTAATTGTGGTCAGTTCTGTGTGCAGACACCAAAAGAAACTTCTAACCACAAATCCCTGTTATACGACTCTATCCCATTGCCTAAAATCTCTTAATGTACCACTGCAAGGGCCAAGGGAAAACTTCCCCTTCGCCATCTGAAGGTTTGCTAAAAAAATCAACTGACATCAGGCAGATTACTTGGAGAGAAGGCATATAAATTTATTAACATGCATATGGAGAAGAACCACAGAGTGATTATCCCAACTCTCCAATGGGGTTCAAGAGCTTATATGTCATCCTGTGGTTACAGAAAGAATGGGGACTTGGATCATGGCAAAACAGGTTATGGGAGAGGGAGGAGAGGAGGCCTGGCTAGCAAAGGTGGTCTTGTTATGTAGATGGAACGTCCCAGATAGCAAGCAGCCTTCAGAGAGAGTAGACAGTAAAAGTTTCTTTCATACCTTAATAGGTGTCAGACTCAGTTGATCTTTCCTAGATCCATAAAAGGGAAGCCCTCTGAGAAAACCTGGCTTTTCTCTACAAATGTAAATCTCCCCCACAAAGGACACCTTTACAGGGCTAGCTCTGTTTGCAGGCTCTCTGAACAGCCATCTCAAAATATGTCAAAGAAGTATATTTTGGGGTAAAATCCTTTGATTTCCTTCATAGCCCTTTAGTAATTGTTATATACAGTAGGACTCTACTAAAAAAAAAAAAAAAAAAAGAATGTCCCCTTTCTCAGCTAAGAATAGCCCTTATCAGGGAGGGTCTTTTTGCAGTCATGAGATAGTAATATATTCCCTCTCTCATGACTCAGAAAATATGTCTACAAATCCTCAAGTTGCCTTTTGAGGGCACTGACCCCGTTTTTTATGCCTCGAAAGTGAAATTGTTTCAGAGGCAGACATCGCCTAGAAAGAAATTTGCAGGCGACCCCCATTGCTATGATCAGCAGGGCGACCTTTACCAACTGCAAAACAAAATCATTTGCAGTCTCTGCCGCTGCATTAATGCTTCATTCAACCCTACAGCTCCGTGGCCGCCCGAGGACAAAAAAGACATTGGAGTGTGGCAGAGCATGAATCGGGACACATTCACAGGCTCGTAATTGTGCTGTGTAAGGACAAGCCTTTGTTCCCTGGCTCCCACATGTGCTAGTGTCCCCACCATCTGCAGTGACCTCGCTGAGACTGCTCCCCTCGCCCGCTTATGTTGCCTTGGTGGGGTTAGACTGACACAGAGTTTCTTTGTTGCTTCTCTTCTTTTACCTGTGATTTCCTATTCATTCGGGAGGGGGAGCACTGGATTTCATCTGGCTGGCGTGGTGTTTGGCTTCTTTGGAGAAAGCAGCCACCAAGGAGTGAAATTGGCGTTGGGCAATTAAGAGACCTAATTCCCCAGGTACAGAGAGAGAAAGACAGGCATGGACGAAAGAGATTCCTATTCAGATCTCTTCCTTTCGTACAATGCAAACTGCAGTAGGCCTACTAATACTGGACCACTGTCCAATAAGTGAGGAGGGAAACACTTTTCCATTAGTAAAACTTAGTCACCAAGAGGGCCAGGCTCTCAAGGCAAAGGGATGGTGATAAAAGGAGCCCCTAAGATTAACTATGAGTTAACCACTTGGATGAAATTATAAGATTAATTTCAAATAGTGTTAAGTTTGGCAAAATCCCAAGTGAATATTCTGAAAATGTAAGATATGTAACTATGTGTTCACATATCTTATATATATTTATATGGTTCCCCAATTAGATTGTAAGTTCTTAATGTTTACAATGATTGTAAGTTCTTACAGTTCTAATGACCCTATAAGGTCTAGTGTAGTTTGCTGCATGAACTAGCTTCAAAAAATGAGAGAAGGAAAGTAACATTTGCTCTGTACCTACTCTTTTTCTTTTGTATATGCAAATTCATTCAGTTTAATACTCAAAACAACGCTGTTAGCACAATTTATTATCAGCATTTTGTAGATGTGGAAAGGTGCTCAGAGTTTGAGGGACATGCTTAAGGACTTACACAGAACAAGGGGAGACAGACACCCAAATCCTGGTCTCTGTGTCTGACTTTAAGGCCTGCGTTTTCTCAACAGCACCTCCTAGTCTCCCAAATATGTATTCATTTAACTTCTTTTCAAACATGTGTATGTGTCTATGTATATTTTAAATGTTAACCAAAAGTAAATATTTACTAACCAGCACACATTGAAGCATGTATGATAGATTCATGATTATAGTTCTAATGACACAAAAAAGATTCTCAAGTGCTTTCTGAATCAAACAATATTAAGTTATGCTTTATATCATTTCAGTGCTAATTGAAAATAACAGGCAATCTGTATACATTAACTCTATGGAGAAGATAATTTGTCTACAGTGCTTAAAATGATAATACTGATAGGAAAGAGAAGAGAAGAGAGGAAAAAATCAAGATAATGAAGGAAAGGAAGGTTAATTCTGTGCTAGCTTCAGAAAGTAACTTAATCTAGGTTTCAGAGCACTGTGCGGTTATTTCAAAGTCTGAATTATAGCAGTTAACAATTTCAAAAATATTTGGTTGACATCTCACACCTTGTAAGTAGCATTGAGGACTTTGTATTATAGGGCAACACAGGTTCTTTGTGATAGCAACAGAGGTTACAAGCTCTGGCCTATGCAAAATTTTCATTTCCACCCACCAAAGAATTCCAGAAGGCACTTTTTTAATGAAAGAGAAATATAAAACAAAACCAAATAAAAATATCTGATATTATTGCCGAACACAGGTTCAGCTGCCTGCCACCTGAGAACCAAACATGAGAGATAATTGTTGGTGAAGAAAAGGTGGTTTATTCAAGTGCTGGCAGCCTGAGGAGATGGTAGACTATTGTCTCAAAGACCATCTGACCTCCTCTGCTTACTGAGCAAATTACAAATGGAAGGGGTACGGGGGTTGGTGGCAGAAAGCAAGCTTTGTGCAAGTCATCATGATTTGTTCAACGGTTATTGGCAAACAAGAAGTCATCTGGTGGATCTTGTTATCAACAGTCTGTGATTAGCCTACTCCAGACTCTCGATCTATTTTCCTCAAGGTCGTTTTGTAATCTTGTGTCCAGCACTTGTGTAAGCAAGCAACAAGTTAGTTTGAAACTTTTAAGACAGAACAAGATGAAAGCACACTGGAAGCAAAATGGCTTCCCTTTAGCTAGCCCAGCATGACAGCCCTAGTGGCCCTTGGGGTGCACTTGCAGTATAACTTCCAAAATAAGAGCACAGCATTGGAGCCCACAGTTCAGAACTATAGTGGAAAAATAATCCCCAAAATTCTTAGCTGGAATGTACCCCTGTTACAAAAGGCAGATTAACAAAAGAAAGAGAAGTTTATTAACATAAATATGAGTAGTTCTCTAAGAGGTAGATTTAAATTCCTGCTTATATAGCATTTTCAATAAAAAACAATGAATTGTTAGAAAATTGACAAGACACAAAGGACAAGGACTTTGAGTCTTGGCAATTGAAGAATGATGAGGTTTATAAATTTGGAAAAGAGAGTTTTATTTCTCATAAAGAGTTGCAGGCTGGCCGTCTTGCAGTCCGGGAAGCATCACCTCTGGCCAGAAGCAAACAGCAAGCAATTCCAGTGAAGACTGAAGGGAATAGGAATTTATGCTGAGAGGGGTGGCCAAATATACACATTTAATAATCTACAGAAGGAGTCATGAATAATTATGAAAGGAGAAACACACATATGTGCAGTTGAGCTTCATGCCCCTTCATGAGACCCATGTTCAAAAGGTGGCATTAGCATGATCTGAGGATGGAGTTTTCAGCCCTCTGACACCAAGAAGTGAAGGAGAGGACATGAAAACTCTCACTGTGTATCCTCCGTGGACTGGCCAGAATGACTCTGCGGTCAGTGGTCTCTTATCAGGCCTTCCTGCTGGTCAGTTGTTGTGTCAAAACCACCAAAAGGGTTGGTTGAAATACGCAATGGAACAAGTCTCTCTAAAGGGCTAGTTCTGTTTAAGCCTTAGGGAGGAGAACCTACTGGCAGTTAGTGAGGGAGGGGGTATAACAAGGCGTGTCTAATCCGCTATCCCACCATGGCCAGGATTTCAGTTTTCAAGGTTTCTCTGGGTTTCCCTTTGGCCAAGAGGGGATCTTTCAGTTGGTTGAAAGGCTTGGGATTTTATTTTTGTTTCTCAGTCTCTAAGGACAGCAACTTGGGAAAATGAAAATAAATGGCAGAGAAAGGCTAGTTAGTAAAGCTTGTTAATGTAGATTCTTCTGGTACAATCTCCAGACTAATAAGGTCCAAAGTTGTCTTCAGAGGTTAACCTTTGTTCTCCTGGTGGAAGAGGGGAGAGGATACCTTTGTAAATCAGTGTTCTGTTTTTAGGCAAATAGAGGGAAGGCAGAGAGCTTTCATAAATCTGGTTTTCCTTAAATGTCTTCAGCTCAACAATCTTTCATATTTGGACATAGCATATTCTGGTCTTCCATAGAAGAGAAATCTAATGTAAAATATAGCATGAACTGCACTCGCTGCTGAATATATTAAACTTTACCTGGGCCCCGAGGTCCTGAAAAACACAGATAGTCAAGAAATCCCACCATCACCAGGAAGGAAATCAAAGTATTTCACCCCAAAATATATTTCCTTGATATAATTGAGAAATCAAATGAGAAGGGCTAGAAATACAAGAATAGATTTAAAAAGCTGTCTTTTGAGGAAGAGATATTTATCTATGGCAAAATCTACATTGATGTGGCCAGGTTTTATCTCTATCTAGGAAAGATTAACTGAGAGTCTGACACCACTAAAGGTCTAAAAGAAACTTTCACCATCTATTCTCTCTGAGGCTGCTACCTGTGAGGTTTCATCTTACATAACAAGACCATCTTTGCTAGCCAGTCTTTCCCTTCTCCCCCTCCCATAACCTATTTTGCCCCTATTCATACCGCTATTCTTTCTGTAACCTCAGGATGGTATGTAAGTTTCTGTTCTCCATTGGGAAGTTGGGAAAACAAGTAATTCAAATTCTAAGCTGTTAAAAAAACAAAATCTAAGCTGTTAGAACTCTAAATTATTTTGAGCCTTAAAAGAAATGTGGCTATGCACATGTGCCCACGGGTGCCCAAACCCTGGAGGCTGAGGGGACGGCTCAGGGGCACCCACACTGCCCCTACTTCCCTTTGGGGGTTTGCCTCCCCCTTTCCTTCAACAAACCCAGTCCTCTTATCATAGAGTTCAATACACCCATTTGACAGATGGAGAAACTGAGGCCCAGAGAGCTGCTTGAGATTCAGTCGAGGTTCCCAGTGGCATATCCTCTCTTCCGTTCCTTAGGCCTGTGTGCCCATGGAAGGGTGGGCTGGGATCAGATGACCTGACACAGCTCCCCATTGCTGCTCATCCCACCTCAGGGATCCTTCCCCAAGGGGTAGTGGTCCTGGGCCAAGGTGCCCCTTGCACCCTTCCTCTTCTGGTTGCCAAGCAACACCCCTGCTCTCAGCCTCTTCTCCTGGAACTCCATGGGGGATGCTCTGAGAACTCTTGACCTCCCACCAGAAAAGAGTGAGGATTTGGAATTCCCTGGACCCAGGTTCCCCCATCCCTTCTTCCTTTCCCAGAATTCTCCAAGCAAGAAAGAACAGAAAGAGACCAGAAACTTTAGTGTGTGTGTGTGTGTGTGTGTGTGTGTGTGTGTGTGTGTGTGTGAGAGAGAGAGAGAGAGAGAGAGAGAGAGAGAGAGAGAGAAAGAGAGACAGAGAGAGAATACACAAATATGCTCAGAGCTTAGTCTCCAAAATCTCATTCATTCAAACTCCCAAGTCACAGGACAGCCCCAGGTGGAACCGTTGCCTGCCCGGAGCTCTTCCTCCAGTGACCAAAGTTGGGATAACTTGGCTAGAGAGCTTGTGCAGGTAGCATCTTTCAGGAAAGTTTGGCATGGCCTATCTTTGCCCTGTGATCTTCATTTCCACGTTGGACCCGTGCATATATGACATGGTTTCTTCCGTCAGATTGGCAAGTATAGGACTTCTCCCTATGCTGAGCTAGGGAGAAATGAAAATGGGGTAAGATGAATAACATCCCCTGGGGGGATGAGATTTACAACGGATGGGAAGGCTTTCCAAGGTAAAAAATGAGAAGGAACCACCCACTAGATAGAAAAGACCTCCAGGGAGAGGGAACAGTAGCTGTACCACCCCGGAGGCAGGCAGTCTTGAAGCAAAAAGGATGGTATGGTTGGCACTGAGCCAACATGGGGGACAGTAGGGAGTAATGAGGCTGTAGAGATCTGTGGAAGTATCACACCAGGCAGGGACTTGTACTCTGCCCTGAGGACTTTCACTTTTATTCTAAGTTAATTAGGGAGCTCTTGAAGAATGAAACCAATAAGGAGGCAGGGTTGCTTTTGGGATACTGAAATTGATTCTTAGAGAGATCCTGGAGGCTATATTAAAAAAAAAAAAAAAAAAAAAAGACAAACCCTTTGCCTTTAGATGAGCCCCAGGGCTGCTGAGTACAGTTGTCCCAGTTGTGCACTGCCCAGGAGTTTGGCATCTTTCTGGAAGACACATGAAAATCCTAGACATTGAGTGTTGTATGTTATGGTGATGGTCTCCCAACATGTGAATAGCAAGCGCCTGGAAGAAGTGACACCACTTTCTAATTTGTTCGAAGGAGTGTGTCCCCTAAATTTAGACAGGTATGGGTAACCGGAGGTTCTGAACTAAATGTTAGGATGCAAGTTCTTGTACAGGATTGGAGGATTCCAGCTAGGGGTAAAGGGGGAGCTTTGAGTGTCCAGCACATGGACTAGGGGGAAGAATTTTTAAAACTTGAAAAAAAAAAAAAACTGTGCCTATGGGGCCCAAGTCATGTGACAGGCAGCTATAACCTAAAAGTTATAACTTTTGTTTCTCTGGTTATAGATTAAGGCTTCCTCTTCACCTGGATTGTTTTGTAAAATGTTATAAATGGCTGAAGGGCACCACAGAAGACCTGTCCCTCTTCATTGTTGACCTTCATTATAGATTAATTTCCCTCTTACCTTTCTCACAAAAAGACTTCATGGCCATCACATTGTCTTAAGATGGAATGTGCAGTGGCTCACGCCTGTAATCCTAGCACTCTGGGAGGCCAAAGCGGGAGGATTGCTTGAGCTCAGGAGTTCAAGACCAGGCTGAGCAAGAGCGAGACCCTAGTCTCTACTAAAAATAGAAAAAACTTAGCTGGGCATGGTGGTGTGCACCTGTATTCCCAGCTACTTGGGAGCCTGAGGCAGGAGGATCGCTTGAGCCCGGGAGTTTGAGGTTGCAGTGAGCTAGGCTGATGCCACGGCACTGTAGCCAGGGTAACAGAGTGAAACTTTGTCTCAAAAAAATAAAAAATATTGGCCGGGGGCAGTGGCTCACGTCTATAATCCTAGCACTCTGGAAGGCCAAGGCAGGAGGATCACTCAAGGTCAGGAGTTCGAACCAGCCAGAGCAAGAGTGAGACCCCATCTCTACTAAAAATAGAAAGAAATTAATTGGCCAACTAAAAATATATAGAGAAAAAATTAGCCAGGCATGGTGGCGCGTGCCTGTAGTCCCAGCCATTCGGGAGGCTGAGGCAGAAGGATTGCTTGCGCCCAGGAGTTTGAGGTTGCTGTGAGCTAGGCTCATGCCACGGCACTCTAGCCCATGCAACGGAGTGAGACTCTGTCTCAAAAAAATAAAAAAACAAATAAAAATTAAAAATGTTAAGATGGAATGCTAAATATACTCTTTTACATTGGGAAGGAAATGAAAACACCCCACATGGAAAAAAATAACAGACTAACTAATTAAATTATTGTAACTCATAAACCAGCCATGTATAGAAAATGTCATAATCCTGTTAAATTTGTTTTCTGCCTATATAAGCAACAGCTTGACTTTTAACTTCAGAACACTGGCTTCATTTCTCTGGAGTTTGTGCCTCCCAAATGGCCATTCCCAGTTTTTTGCTTGAATAAACTCTTAAAATTGGATTCTGATTTTTTCAGTTATTTCAGCTTGGCAATGACCTCCTTGTCTACCTATGACAAAGCCAGACACAGACCTTCCAAATCCCCATTCTTTGTCTTATAAATGATTGTTTAAACAGTTTGTCCCAACTAACCGACCTGGACAAAATACCCACTAACTTGACCAAACTTTAGAGAAGTCTCTCCTTTCACCAGCCCCTGAACTTTGGCCCACCTTCGAGCTTAATCAAGTATTGGAAGCTTAAATAGGCATCAGAATGACAAACAAAATCCCCCAAATAACCCCTCCTGAGTATCACTTGATCAAAAAAGAGAGACATTTTTTTCTGCTCAATTGTCCAATCACAGGACCTGCTGATGCCACTCCCCACATCTGGTTCTTTCTAGCCTTGCTTACTCCACTCTACGAAAGAAAAGCTCTTTCTGCCCAGCCTTTGAGACTTGTAGATATTATGGTGATAGCACTCTCCTAGTGCAATAGTTCCTTTCTGCCTATTGCAATAGTCCTCCTTCCCCAGTTGTAATTGTCTCTCCTTACAAACTCTGAATTTGTTTTTTGGCACTGCCTAAAGATACAGTTTCTGATACGTTTTAGAAGTAAAATTCTCCTGTGTCATATTTGCTTTTATTTATGATTTCCCTTTTCTGGATTTTTTAAGTATTTATCCCTGAATCAGAAGCCACCTAGGCAGAGGGATCAAACTCTTTAAGGGTATTAACAAGCTTCCCACATACCTCTTAGGTTAAAATGGAAATGAATAGGTAGGAGGGCTGCATCCATATGCAAACACCTCCAGATAATAAATTCTATTCTAATAGCTTGGTGGCTGCAGAATCACTGGTTCTGGGGCCTTTTAACTCATTTCCAGCTAATGCCTGCGGTGCCAGTACATAACAAGGAAAAAAGAAGAGAGCAGATAAAACTAAAATATTTCATCAGATCACAGCAAGTTAAAAGCCTGGCCACTTCCAAGCTTCACAGAGTGTCTTTGCCATTTTATCCCGAACTGACCCAATTAAAAGGTTTACAAGTGTTTACAGAATATCAATTTTGCACTCTTGCAAATATTTATGTGATCCTCTAAGGTTCAATGACATTATTTTCAAAAACAAAAGTGAGGCTATGTGGACTGGCAAAAGTTTTGTTGACTTGTGAATTTAGTAATAGATACAGTTATATGTAAGTTATAAATTGTAAATCACGTTTAATTATGCATTTTTAATAAACTGCTCACTGAAATCATAGCTAACATTAAACATCCAGGATACATGGCATCTATAGTCATAAGGTACATTTACTGGCTTTTTGTTCTGAAGTTTCTAGTACATACTGTCATCGTTAACAAGATCAGTAGCGTACTGAGAAATGTTTAATAACCTGCTATAGTGGAAGGGGGTGGGCCCTAATGTATAGCACCTGTCAATTTCCATGGTGTAAATACTTCCATCATGGTTGATTTCAAACTGTTGCCACCCAACCAGGCTGATATGCCCGTTGCCCAAGAGGAAGCCAATACACTGAGTCAGCAGAAATTACAGCAGAGAGTCTTTATTCCACATAGCACTAAGTGGAATGAGGGGAGAAATTTCTCAAATCCATCTCCCCAAGAACTTGGGAGACGGGGTTTTTTTAAGGGTAGTTTGACAGGCAAGGGATTAGACAATTGGGTTTGTCAATTAGGGCAAAATTATAGGGGTGTAGAAATCAACTTCTTGTGTTGTTTCAGTCCCTGGGGTCACAATTCCAGCTGAGTAGGTTTCTTGGTATGGGCCGCTGGTCCATTGGGTAAGTCAATCCATCCACTGGAATTCGGGACCTGAAAGATAGCTTAATAAGTATCTTTAGGTTTCGAAAAGGTGATGTCATCTATGGAGAAAGTTAAGAATCTTTATGAACACCAGCTATGGGGAGAAGAATCTCTATGACCACCAGCTGCGTGGCTCTGGAGTGGCCATTATAGATAAGCAAGCAGGGGGATAGTTACTAATTACTATCATTATTTTTAGGTAGGCCTGTGTATTAATTTAGCTAGGCCCTTACTACAGTTCTTTCCTTGCATCCTGTTATTGATTTGTGAAAAAGGCAGCTTCACTACCATCAATGGGACTGCACTGGGGGTTGAGGAAGAAATGCTTAGTAACATACCATTATATTAATATACAGCATTTCTACCATACACGTACAATATATGTAAGTAACCTCCAGAGCACAGATGCTGGTAAAATGTAGTAAATAATAAGGAAGTGATGAGTTTTGAGTATATGTTACCTTTGTTTTAATATGACTTTTATATTTATAGCAGCTTTATTCATAATTACCAAAAAGCATAAACAATCTAAATATGCTTCATCAGATGAATGTAAAACAAACTGTAGTATGTCCATAAAATGGAACACCAACAAAGCAGCAACATGGATGAACCTCAAAGATTTATACCCAGGTAAAGGTATAAAGGTCACATCGTGCATTGTGACACTTATGTGACACCTTGGAAAAGGCAGATCCACAGGGATAGAGAACAGATCAGTGTTTGTCAGAGGTTGTGGGGGAGGAGGTGAGGGCTTGACTACAAAGGAGAAGCCTGAGGGAGTATTTCAGGGTGATGGAACTGCCAAGCTAAGGCCCTGTGTTCAGATGGTGGTGGTGGTTACATAAAACCATACATGTGTCAAAATTCATAGGGCTGTATATCTAAAAAAGTTAAGCTTATGGTATTTGACAATGAAATAAATAAATATAGCCTTACATGTACATATGTGTATGCATGTGTGTATGTGTATGCTTGCACATACAAATACATGCACACTCATACACACTCAAACAATTCTTTAAAAGAGTACTTTAAAAGAAATTTTTTATCTGGGTTTCTGCCAGAAAAACTGCTTTGGGTGGCTCTGCCATACCGGTACTCTCTCAGCCTGCTTTTCCACCTGTAAAACAAGAAGATCAGTCTAGAACAGTGTTTATTTTATTCCTTTTTTTCCTCCCAAATTGTTTCCCTGGGCACTCCCTTTGTGGAAGTGGGTATGTTTGGAGAGAAAGTGCATGCAGCCGCCACTGGGCTCTGGACTCACAGCTTTGCATCAATTGGAGCCTTTGTGCGTTTGTTTGTCTAATATATTGTTTGTCTGCAGACCTCCAGATTAGACTAGCTGGTCCCAAACCGTGTCCACAGGCACTCGAGGAGTGTGAACTATCCCAATTCCAGGGCCTACTGCTGACGCCAACTCATTCTTCCCTTGGGCAAATGTCCCTGTGAATCCTGGTGGTTAGCCAGCCCAGGGTGCTGGCTCTAAAGGTATTAATTCTAAACAAGGCATTTTGAGGGGGTGCTGGCATTGTGTTCCCTGCTTTACAACCCTTGGATACACATGGATTAAACACAATGGGAACTCTCAAAGGCTGTGAAATCCAGCCCTCCCTGACAAAAGGTCTGAAAAAAAAATATTTTCAACTGTTTTTTTGTTTTTTTCCACTCCTACAGAATGTATTTTTTTGAAGAGCACTTTGTAAACAATAAAGGGCTGTGCACAGATGGAGAAAGTGCTGTTATGAGGACGAGTGTGCTGCTCTGGGACCAGCAGAGCCCAAGAGTATCATTAATAACAAGAGCTGCCCTTTAAGCTTGTGCCATGTACCAGGCACACTGCTAATGATCGTTGAATCCTCACAACAACCCTGTAAGAGAAGGGCTGTCATTGCTTTGACAGGTGAGGGAACTGAGCCTCTGAGAGGCCCCCAGTCACATGGAGTGGAGGTACCAGAGGTGACAGAGCTGGGTCTCAGCCCACAACTCCAACTTGTGTATATTACCTTTGTTTTAATATGATTTTTATATGAATAGCAGCTTTATTCACAATCTCCAAAAAATGAAAACAACCTAAATATCCTTCATCAAGTGAATGTAAAAGAAACTAAGCTAAGGCCTGTATGAGGCTCCCTAAGGACTAACTTCAGGCCTGCTCTCTTAGTACACGTCCCAGAGAAAGAGACTAATGCCACCCCTCCTCAAAGGCTGGTGGGAGGCAGCCACAGACACCTTGAGACCTTACCACCTGGAACAGCACACACACAAAAATCTTTTTTTAATGTTATATAGTGGAGTGCTTTCTTCAAAAGCTATCTTATGGCCAGGCACAGGGACTCACAACTGTAATCTTAGCACTCTGGGAGGCCAAGGTGGGAGGATCGCTTGAGCTCAGGTGGTCGAGAGCAGCCTGGGCAAGCGTGAGACCCCATCTTTATTAAAAATAGAAAAAGGCCGGGCGCGGTGGCTCACGCCTGTAATCCTAGCACTCTGGGAGGCCGAGGCGGGCGGATTGCTCAAGGTCAGGAGTTCAAAACCAGCCTGAGCGAGACCCCGTCTCTACCATAAAAATAGAAAGAAATTAATTGGCCAACTAATATATACATATAAAAATCAGCCGGGCATGGTGGCTTGTGCCTGTAGTCCCAGCTACTCGGGAGGCTGAGGCAGGAGGATCGCTTGAGCCCAGGAGTTTGAGGTTGCTGTGAGCTAGGCTGACGCCACGGCACTCACTCTAGCCTAGGCAAGAAAGCGAGACTCTGTCTCAAAAAAAAAAAAAAAAAAAAAAAAAAAAAAAAAAAAAATAGAAAAAATTAGCCAGGTGTGGTGGTGTGAACCTGTCGTCCCAGCTACTCGGGAGGCTTCAGCAGGAGGATCAATTGAGCCCAGGAGTTTGAGGTTGTTGTGAGCTCGGCTGATGCCATGGCACTCTAGCCGGGGCAACAAAGCAAGACTCTGTCTCAAAAAGAAAAACAAGCTATCTTAATATGGTGGCATGAGGTGCCCTGAGGCTCCAAGGGCTCCTGGAGCACCATTTAATAAAGGCCACTTACCCAGGACATTGGCTAATACTGTAAGGGATACAGGAGGTGCCAGGATGCCCAAGGCTCTGGCTTTGGCTTCCACAGAATAAGGTGGGATGTGGCTCCCTCGGTCCTGAGTAGACGGCCTGGGCAAGTGAGGCAGGAATTTCGGGCCTGCCACATGCCTCGAGTGCTGGTGCCAAGGACATTTGAGGGGGCCACCCCCTGTGCCACCTCTCTGGCCAGGCCCTGGCAGTCACAACCTGGCACTCTCTGGGTAGGAAACTTATTTTCATCATCTTATAGTTAGTGGGTTTTATTTGTCAAAGATATGTGGATTTCAAGCTCAAGAACTTCGGTCCCTCTCCTTTTTTACCTGCCCTCATAGAAGACATCCCCTGATCTTCTGTGTGGGCGAAAGTAGAACGTTGCAGTTTAGATCCCGGCGTGGGCTCAACGGCAGACCCGCCCCTGTGCCCCCGCGGGCAGCGGCAGCGGCTGGCCGGACGGGACACTGCACACTTGGCCTCCCATCAAACGGAACTCCTCGTAGACGGACCTCCGCCTCCCCGACGGGCCTCCTCCTCATCCACGTCGGGGGTTGCACCTCTCGGAGGGCCGGCGCGCCGAGAGCGCCTTGTCAAACACCTGGAGCTCGCAGTGGATGGGCTCCCAACCGCTGTCGCTGGACGACGGGGCCCCGGGGCGTCCTGCGGGGCGGCGGCCGGTGCTCCCCAAGGTGGGACGATGGCGTGCCGCCCTGCCTCATCTCCCCCCGGGGGATGTGTTCAGCAATGGGGCCAAACAAGTCCCCGAGGCGCTGCGGCAGGAGCGCACGGGCGCCGCAGGCCCCTGCGCGCCCTGGATGTCCTGGTACAAGGCGATCCCCGGCTCCGCGGAGCGGACGGCGCCTGTCGCGGCGATCTGGATACTGAACAGCGAGCGCTCCCGGCCCGCGGCCGCCCCGTTGCTGATGTACAGGTCGCTGGTGATCTGTGAGGGGCCGTTGGCCGAGGGGCCGGACCGGTGACCGGCGCGGTCGCCCAGGCGCAGGGGCAGCGGCCGGCGAGGGGCGGGGCGGCATCGTGGGGCCGGGCTGGGGCCACCAACGCTCAACGGTCGGCGGCCGGCGGGGGCCGCCCCGGAGTGGCCGGGCGGTCAAGGTCAAGTCTGGGCAGAGAAAGGGCCCCGGGCGAGAGAAAACGGGTCAGGACCTCAGAGCCGCAGTTCCCAGTGGCAGGTGCTCTGGTTTCCGTGGCAGGCAGGACTCGGCCTGGTCTTGGGAGAGACCCAGGCCTGGGCTCCTGGGCTCCCGCGCCCGCCAACGACCGCCCCACCGCAGCCCTCGACCAGAAGTCTGCACTGAACTTGGTTGAGCATTTTAAATAAAACTGAGTAATCTCCTCCATCCTTCTTAAGGAGGTTCAAATGCAGTTCACTATCTCCTCTAAGCACAAGCAGAAGGGAAATCCATTCATTCTGCCGTATTAGATATTAAATTCAGAACAAAAACTATTGAAAGTGGGAGCTCCTAGCATTGAAGCGCTTCGTACAGGAAACGCCCTGTCCGGAAAACTTGACGAGGGGCTATGCCCCGTTTTCTGGGGTCATTTGAGTCATTACCTAACAGCTCTGTGGGATTCAGGCCTCCAAGGCCACATGAAGGACTCTCAAAGGACACTCTGGAAGTCAGGGGAGACCATGTCCTCAACTACCCGAAAGATTTTACTGATTTCTCAAGGGGCATCCATGTCTCCATAAAAGCGAATATATTGACTTGTCGCTCTCAAGTGTCTGGCAGTCCCTCCCTCCCTGTTGATGTTGCTTTTATTATTTAGGATTCATGATTCACCGAGCCACAACCTAGAGGCTTCAGAGGGGTCACGACCCCGCCAATATCTTGATTTTGGACTTCTAGCCTCCAAAACTGTGAGAGAACAAATTTCTGTTGCTTTAAGCTACCCAGTCTGTGGCACTTTGTTACAGCAGCCCCAGGAAGCAAAATCTCTCTCTAATCTTTTACTCATGAAAGCATACTTTCATGAAAGCAATTGAGAGGGTCAATATTGTAGGAACAAGCTTGAATTCGCTCTTAAACAACAAAATCATTTCCCAAACCTATTTTCAACGTAATTTGTAACAAATTACTTGCAACACACTTCCCAACCACTCACAACACACCCAGGCAGCGCACCACCACCAGAGCTGGAATCCTGAATCCCACCCAGCGCTCACATGTTACTGAGGAAATAGAGACCCAGAGGGGTCACAGGGCTCTCCAGATGTGACACAGCAACTTGACCATGTGTTCCTGCTCATGCCTGACTCACTTTGCTCTAGCCAAGTTTTTGAGCACAGGCAGAAAAAGACAACCCGAGGATTGTAGAGGACACCTCCTCATTGCTTATGTCAGTCCCCAAACTTTGCCCTGGAAGTCCAATTTAAACCATTTTATGCAGAATGGATGAAGGCTGAAGCTTCCATGAGCAATTCTGCTTGTAACTGACTTTGAAGGCTGATGAAGTGATTCATTCTCGCTTCTGTACAAACTGAATAACTGTTCAGTGTGCTGGGATTAGGATGTGACACAATATCCGTGTCAGGGCATAGATCTTGGGTGAGAGAGACAGAGCACCAGCACCTTGATATTGCCATTAAGAGACTCAGATTCATTATTAATCCCTCATTGGATAGAAAGACTAATGGTGAATCCGTCAAGAAGCCTGCAACATAATTTTGAAGTAAGTGGTTTCTCTGTACCTCAAACAAGAGTCTCATACAGTCCTCAAAGGTAGCCAAGATCAAATGTCAAAAGTTGGAACATGAGGAATTTATAAGTGCAATTAACTAATATATTTAGCCTGAAAAGATGTGCTGTAGGTTAAGACGCCCTTCCAACAAGATGACTTTTCTGACCTAGATTTCTCAGCATAATGGTCCCATTTGCTTCCTACCTGTCTGAGTGCTAATTTAGTTTTCATTCTTGTTCCTGAAAATAATAAATCTCCTGCTTTTTAGACATAACCAACAAAGTTAGAGGAAAGTAATTTCTTTGCCAGGAAAAACTTCCCAACTACTCTTCTTAGAAAGAAATTGGAGACTCACATAAGTAAAATAAACTTTCACACAATGCCTCAAAGGGGCCCAAATGGTCACCAAGTAATCTAGTACTAACGTTTGGGTCTGAAAACCTGAGTTGCCCCTGGATAACTCCCGTGAGACACTAGAAGAGGAAACAGGGAGCAGAGCTGGGAGATGCCAAGGGTCCAGGAAAGTCAACAGATCAGATTCCAGCCTAAGGAGCTACAGTGTTATCTATTACATAGTAGAGAAAAATGTGAGGACCAGAAGCCTGGCAGAAATAAAACTGGCAACAGAACTAGAGAAAGGACTGGGCACGGTGGCTCACGCCTCTAATCCTAGCAGTCTGGGAGGCCAAAGCAGGAGGATCGCTTGAGGTCAGGAGTTCGAGACCAGCCTGAGTAAGAGTGAGACCCCGTCTCTACTAAAAATAGAAAAAATTAGTCCGTCAACTAAAAACGGAAACAAAAAATTAGCCAGGCATGGTGGCTTGTACCTATAGTCTCAGCTACTCAGGAGGCTGAGGCAGGAGGATCGCTTGAACCCAGGAGTTTGAGGTTGTTGTGAGCTAGGCTGACACTAGGACACTCACTCTAGCCTGGGCAACAAAGCAAGACTCTGTGTCAAAAACAAAGAACTGGAAGAAGGCAAGGAGTATCCTAAACAACTGCTTTTAATAAAACAAAATGTCAGAGAGCCAAACCTGATGAAAGATATGATGAGGTATGTTTCTTAATGCATGCCACCAACTTTATTTATGGATTAAACTAGAAGGATGATTTGCGGTCTGTCAAAAACTCAGTCTTCTCAAAACCACTTACTCCCTTGCGGTAGTTCCTATTATTTCTTTCAGCCTGTAAATGTGCCTGCCCTGCCCACAACCTTGTAAGAAACAGTCTCAAGTGCACACACTATCCACAGTATTGCCATGATTTATTGGATTAATAGTGGACACTTGATCCAAGGCCAGGCAATCTGTTGTCTAGCCAGAACCCAATCAAAATACTTCACGACTTTAAATTAAGAGCCATCCCAACTCTACTCAGTGGGTAGAATGTAACCAAACTAAAGGGCCAAGTGGACTTTGACTGACCTTGCCATTTTGGTGCAGACAAATGTGTAAATAGAGGGTACTAATCTGTAGGAAAAGAATAGAGCAAAATAAAGAGACAGATACTTGAAACCCTGTGGTACAAGAACAGGTGAGAGAGACATAAGGAGAGTAGCTACCTTAGGTAACCGATGGCACAGCAATCCTCAGTCACAATTTGAATGAAATACCTGTAGGTACTTTGTTTCAGTGGGGTTTCTATAACCTTTTGTCAAATATCCTTTTGTCAAATATTGGCTAAGGCAGCACCATTAGTTGTTCCCTTAAGTTATTCCTCGTATTTTCAAAAGACCCCTACATGGGCAAAACTGTCTCCTAGAGAGAAAAATGGCTCTGGGAAAAGAGGGCATGCTAAGAACAAATTATCAAAATTGTACTCTAAAATAAAGTGCATGTGCAGATACACATCTGCATATAAAATAGTATAAAATATAGATTCATTGGTGTTAAATGAGACAAGCTTAACTGTTGCCTTTGGGAAGGCGACAGTTGGCTTCACATACAGATAACAATTGCTCATAATGATCTCGAATTCCACCAATATACATAACTCTTTTTATTCCTTTCCCTTATCTCTCAAAATAATGAAAAATATTCTGAATTTTACCTAAGGGTAAATAGCAGTAATATCTATCTCTTTCTACAAGATAAATTTTGTATGAGAACATTTGAGCAGGCAAAGTAAAGACAGACCATTTTATCATTTTTCTAAAATACAAAGAAAAGTGAATCATTTTTGTCCCTGAAATTGCAGTGGAAATCAGCATTCAAAAAGGGAAAAATATAGTGTGAAAACAACATTTTTTGATGATTTTTGGCCACAACTTGCAGGATTACCACAAAAGAAAAGAGAGAGAAGCATAACCTAAGATAACCAGAGATCTAGATTATCAGATATGAAGACCCAAAGATAATCATCCTAACAAAACTATATGTAAATAACATATTCAAAACCATACTTAAAATGCATTAGTGCCAACAAAATAAATAGTAAGAATTTGCTTTTGTTTTTGTTTTTATGCAGAGGAGGAGAAATCTGTAGAAGATGATGGAGATTAGAAAAAGCCAGCAACAGCCTTCTACCAGAAGAGAGCCGTCCGGCAGGCTGTCATTGCTTATGCAGCATGGACCCTGCTATCGAGATGACTTCATGCAAGGCACTTCTTTCCAGAGAATCTGGAACACTGTAATGATGATTTAAACCAGCTTAAAAAAAAATAAACAGTAAAGAGAAAGTGTTTAAGATTTTCAATATATTCTCACCTTAAAAAAACATTTCTATTGTTTTAACAGAAGAGATGCCCTTGCGGTTGGTTTTACATGCTTGCCTTAGTAGCTTCTTATGTGGATGGAAAAGGGCTTTGAATTACTGTGATAAAGACCATAATAACAGCACGTCCAGGAAGAATTAAGTCTTGTAAACAGATCGTTCTGTAAAAGAGTCTGTTTATATTAATATCAACTCTGGTTACCAGAATTTTGAGTGCAATGGGATTCAGATTATAAATCCTTTGTATGTAATTCTTAGTCTTTGAACCTATGAATACATAAAATCTTATCTTTAAATAGAGTGCCTAAAAATACATTCTCTTCCCCTATTATGCCTTGTAAATGTGACCTGCTTACTTCACTTGCTAGTATAGGAGTGACATGTGTTTGTCTGTCTGAAGCAGCAGTTCTTTAAACTTAACACCACTTTTGTATTCTTTGGCATGTCAGTACTTTAGTGGGCAGTCTCATTCCAGTTGGAGTCCACCTGAAAACAAATTCCCCAATTGTGCAAAAAAAAAAAAATATTTCCTATGTAACACTACTGAACATTACTCTTGATCATTAAATTTAACAAAACAAGTTACAAAAATGGAACAAAAACACAATAAGTTCTTCAGTCTTACATCTTATTCTAATATCACATGAATTTTTACAGGCTCACTACCCTGTAATTAGTCTATTCATGAAAAAAAAACTAAGTCCCTCTCTCTACTCAAATGAGAAAGTAAATGTTTTCATGTAATGTCGTCATATTACAACATCTTCGCTTCAAAAGGAGGTGAATTGTCCACCAGGGTAAAAGTCTCAAGGTCACACTCATGGAGCTTAACCATTAGTGAACCACAGACCTGGACCCCACTGCTCTGAGGTATGAATTATTATTCAAGGGAAGGGACCTCATTAGCTGAGGGTTGAAAAACCAATTCCAATTATCCCTCAAGATTATCCTAGACAGAAAATAAAGCAGAATTTATTGGAGAGAGAAAAAAACTACCTATTTTGTCAAGATTTATGATTCTTATTTTATACTCAGCTCAGTCATTTACTTCTACTCAGAGAGGTTGCAAGATGCTTTCATAAAAGGGCCTAGAAAAAGACAATGACCATCCTTAACCTGATCTTAGGCCAAAGATGTCAGCAGTCCAGGACAGTGGACCCGGGCCAGGAAGACAGCAGTTCTCATGACATCGGATTGATCAGGTAAGGCAGGACCAGTCAGAGCACCTCATCTCCCATGCCGAGAGCATACTAGGTACATCATTTCTCATCTGAACTAGGAAATAAACACCATCCCACATACAGGTTCTTGAATAGTTGAGAAAGAAAACACTGTCATTGTCCAAGAAAGTAGCAGAAGTGAGCAAATTCAGTGAGCAAAAAATAAATATTCCAAATCTATACTGCAGCCATATCCTAGCAGTCTTGTGGCAAAGCCAATGTGTTCAAATTTAAACTGCTGCCCAAACATACTTCCAAGTGCATCAGTGGTTGGTTTGGTTCTTTTCTTAATAACAGCATTTACAGGTCATTAGAACTCAGTTTCCTTATAAATAAAATGACAGTTACACCAGAAGATATATATCTGTATAAAATCACAAAACATAAAATTACATACTATTACATACTATACAATATAAAATATATATAATTATATATAATATCATTTGATTCATTAAATTACCCCCTAAAGCAGGGTAAATCTCAAGACAAGAAGCAGCAATATTCACTTTAGCTTCTGCCTGCCTCTTCACATTGTGCCCAGCCTTTCCTGGCATACACATCTGCCCATGACCCAAGTCTAATCCTTTCAGTTGCATTATCTGATAAATAGATGTATAATACCTGCAAATAATGGCTTTATATGTTACTCTTTTCATGGGGCATTTGTATTTAGTAGAAGACTATAGGAAATGCAGTGCCTTACTCCAAATGGTAGAATGTCAAGTCCAGCTGTAAATCAACAGAAAAAAAAAAAAATGGGGAGTTGGGGCATTGCTTTTCAACTGCACAAACTTGATAGTTGTACACTGCACATGCCTTGAGAATTACAATTGGTTAGTTTCCTCAGAATTTATGAAAAGCCTGTTCTAACTTCCCAGAACACTACTTTTATCAGTTGGCTATTGCCACAAAACTGCTGTATAATAAACCACCACAAAGTCTTAATTACATATTAATACAATAAAAAAACATGTATTTTTCACACTTTAAGGGATTCTGCTGTGCTAGGCTACATGTGGATAACCTTGGCTAGACTTCTGGCTCATCCGTCCTTTGGCTAGCTCACTCATGTATCTTTAGGTTGGTGGTGCACCATATAATTTCATCTTTCCTGGGACCAGTGGGCAATCTGGGCATGACCTTCTAGTGGAGATGGCAGAGATGAAAGAGTGCAAGTGTATTAGACAAAAATCTCTAAACGATCCAGTTACGGTGGCTCACACCTGTAATTCCAAGAATTTGGGAGGCAAAGGTAGGAAAATTACTTGAGGCCAGGAGTTTGAGACCAGCCTGAGCAAGAGCTAGACCCTGTCTGTACAAAAAATAGAAAAATTATCCAGGCATGGTGGTGCATGCCTGTAGTACCTGCTACTTGGGGGGCCTTGCTTGAACCCAGGAGTTTGAGGTTGCAGTGAGCTATGATGACACCACTGCACTCTAGCCCGGCAACAGAGTGAGACCCTGTCTCAAAAAAAAAAAAAAAAAAAAAGAAGAAAAAGAAGGAAAATCAAACTTACATAACCCTTTCAGAAAAGGATAAGCAAGGAATGCATCCCAACTTGACTATCAAAACCTTAAAAGTCCATTATAGGCGAGGCACAGTGGCTCCCGCCTGTAATCCTAGCACTCTGGGAGGCAGAAGTGGGAGGATAGCTCGAAGTCAGGAGTTCGAAACTGGCCTGAACAAGAGCAAGACCCCGGCTCTACTTGCTATGGCAAATAACCAGTGATAGGCCAGGAAAGAACCGAGCGGCACACAGAGGGTCGGAGAATCAGCTTTTTTATTACACCAACAGGCTCAGAGGAGCATACCACTAAACTCTGAGCAACGCTTCCTTATTTTTCCCCAGTCTTATACATTTACACAACCAATCAACTATTATCTAATTAGTAGGATCGGCCGTAAGCTTTCACATGTATTTTGCCTCAGGGCCCCCGGTAGGGGCTTTTCCCCATCATTAGTAGGATTAGCTTCACATGAATCCAATTAGTAGAGTCCTTGGATGGGTTTTTTCCCTATCATACTAAAAATAGAAAGAAATTCATGGGCCAACTAAAAATATATAGAAAAAATTAGCCGGGCATGGTGGCGCATGCCTGTAGTCCCAGCTACTCGGGAGGCTGACACAGGAGGATGGCTTGAGCCCAGGAGATTGAGGTTGCTGTGAGCTAGGCTGACACCACGGCACTCTAGCCGGGGCAAAAGAGTGAGACTCTGTCTCAAAAAAACCAAACAAACAAACAAACAAAAAAGTCCATTACAAGAAAGCTACAGACCAATATTCATCATGAACACAGAAGCCCTTAGCAAAATACTAGCAAATTTAATCCAGAAAGACTAAAAACTAATAATAATAAATCACGACCAAGACATATTTATCCCAGGAAAGTTGATTCAAGCATCAACGTACTGGACTTCCAGTTTTAACTTCAACACGTAAAGAGCTTGGACGTCATCACTCCAGTTTTCCCAACAAGAAAAAGGTTAACAAATTGAAAATCAACAACTCTTCTTAGGTCCAGTAGAGAACTGATGCCACAAGGCAAACCTCTGAAAACTGGAGAAACATTCAAACGCAGAGGATCACAGTTTACCCATAATGGAATCCACTGAAGCTATAAACTGGTAGGAACATTTAAATACTAATTGACAGATTGCTGGGGGCTCAGTGTGGACCAGCAGGAGAGGTAAAAACCCCTTGGCGACTCAGTCTTGGGGCCCTCACACTTATGAGTTTTACCTCCAGGAGCCCCATCCAGAGAAAAATAGTTTCCTGTTCGCAGCTGGAAGTGGTGGGGGGTCATTACCATTTCGGAAATATGCCGAGGGAAAAAGTGACCATTTTGAAATAAACCCAAAACATTCTATTCTCAATAACAAAGGGCTGCCATTAAGGGAAATTACTTCACTAGAGTCTTATCTGACCTAAGGAAAGGGCAGTTAGATCACTCCAGCCCCCTCTAGCCTTCCTATCTCACATAAGGGTATTTTTAAAAAAGAGTTAAGAAACTTTTCTGATGGTCACAGACCAAGCACTGAGACCCAACAGAAAATCGAGGTTTAATCATAAGAGTATATATAGAATGGTTTCCTTCCCCAATACCTACCTACTTCGAACTAAAATAAAATCTTAAGGCTTTGCCCTCCACTGGCTGACTGAATGGACCCCCTCCTGGCCAAGGGGATATCCTAAAACTAAATTGCCTGCCAGGAGGAGGGAGGTCAGTCATACCTCATGATGCCCCCCTCCCTTCCTGGAGATAACCTTTGTAACTCATTAACAGGCCTAAGGCTACACAAGACAAACCTGCAGTTCCTCAATTTACTCAACAAATATATGTCTGGTGGCTTGTCCCTGATATACAGACTTACTTAACATTCCCACCCTTTAGACAAAAGCTTTGTGTCTTTAACCAATTACAAGTCAAAGAGTTTTTAAACCCACCCATACCTCTAAGCCCCCCCACACCCACCCACTTAGAGATGGCCCACCTTTTGGGGCTAAACCAATGTATGCCTCCTACGTATTGATTGATGACTTTACCTGTAATCCCTGTCTCCCTGAAATGTATAAAACCAAACTGTAACCCAGCCACACCGAGTCCACTTGCTCAAGGCTTCTTGAGCGTGGCTTCGGGTCATGGTGCTCAAATTTGACTTAGAATATACCTCTTTAAAATTATTTTAGAGTTTGGCTTCTTTTCCTTTGACACTACCAATCATATTATTATAGGACTCCACCATAATAGTATTGTTAGGTTTGTTCCAGGTGGGAACCCGAAAAGTATGTATGGGACAGAATGTGCTTAATGCAAAACTCAGGCTTGTGAAACAAATAGCCCCAGGAGTCTGGAGAGTCCCTGGACTTTGTAAATCTAACAGACAGCTGCGGCCAGCATTCCTTTCCCCGCCCTTCCTGATAGAGATGCAGTTTGTCCCTCCCTAGTTCTCCTGATAGGAGCAACGCCAGAGCTGAAGCATGGATGTGACTGGGACAGGGGTCTCAGGAGTTCGTTGTTTGCAAAAGAATTAATTACAAACAGCTGTTCTGGCCCACTTATTCCCCATGAAAAAACCCTCTATAAAACTCAAGGCTCGCCCTTCACGGGGGTCATGATGGGCAGCAAGATGGCGTCTGCCAGCAGGGTTGTCCAGGTAGTCAAGCCACACACTCCATTAATAAGATTTCCTGACCGAAGAGACAATCCTAAACTCAATGTATCAGAAGCTTTGAGATCAGCAAGGTTACCATCTCACTCTTCTGCAATTTCCCAGCATTCTAAGGGAAGTAAATCACCAGATTTGCTGATGTATCAGGGTCCACCAGATACTGCAGAAATAATAAAAACATTGCCTCAGAAATATAGAAGGAAACTTGTGTCTCAAGAAGAAATTGAATTTATCCAACGTGGAGGTCCAGAGTAATCACTGTGGCTGCTGTTTGTCATCAGACAGAAGAATTACTTCACAATAAATGACTTCTAAAATGAAAAATGAGAAATTGTATATTAAGCAACTTTAATAAATATTCTGTAAAAAAATGAGATATAGAAAATTTAGAAGGACACTTGTATCTCCTAATTTATGTATCTTGGTCAGCTTCTCCACAAGCTTACCTAATTGTTTATATACTTTATACTTATTAAAGTATACATTTTTAAATGTTAGCCTATTTACTCTTGATCATCAAATATTACTAGTGTTGAACTATTAAAAGCACACAAGGTCTAGTAAAGTATAATAGGCTTCCCATAAGTTCACTTTTCTTGCTGTTTCTGTTTAGACATGGAAGGAATTTATCAGGCAGAATTGCTGTTTTAGGGACATGATTTTCCTGACATTGGATAAGGATCAGTGAAATAATGACTCCATTACTTGTTCTTAATTCTCTAACATATTTTCATTCACAAGTTTACTGTATAAGCCAGTATAACTGGCTTAATAAGTATATCCTACTCTAAATGATAAAAATATAGCCAAGGTAAAACAGGTGCCTAAGTATTAAGACTGAGGAGGCCAGGCACAGTGGTTAACGTCTATAATCCTAGCACTTTGGGAGGCTGAGGCGCATGGATCACTTGAGGCCAGAAGTTTGACACCAGCCTGAGAAACATAGCGAGACCCCATCTCTACAAAAGTTTAAAAAATTAGATGGTCATGGTGGTATGCCTGTAGTCCCAGCTATCTGGGAGGCTGAGGCAGGAGGATCACTTGAGCCCAATAGTTTGAGGTTGCAGTGAGCTATGATTAAGTCATGCATTCTAGTCTAGGCAAAAGAGCAAGTCTCTGTCTCAAAAAAAAAAAAAGACTAAGGAAATAACACAAAAGATTATTTGTAACCTATATTCAAAACAGAGTATAAAGTGGAAAATAAGCAATCAAAATGAACATAGCAGAGGATTCTTGAAAGGCATTTGTCAGGAAAAAATGAGTACAGCATAGGCATAAATGTTTCACTAGAAATTACAATTTATTATGTTTTGGGGGTAAGGTTTGTTCTTTGGTTTATTGTTTTGATTGTGATCATGTATGGAAATTCTGATAACCATTAACTTTCTCAAACTTAATATTGAAAAGCCTCATAAATCAAACTAAATATTTACCTTATTAAGCAACTTCTGAATCTTTAATAGGGCTTTCCTGTGCCAAGCATATGTATACTGTGAAAGTAAAGCCTCACAAAGCTAAATAAATTCTCTTTCCTTACCTTTAAAAAAAAAAAAAAACTCAAGGCTCTCCTCTTTCCTCTCGTGGACACTTTTTCGCCTCCACCCATCTGCACCTAGATGCTCAAAATAAACAGCATTTTGCTACACATGAGGCTTCGTGTGTCTCTCTCTTGGTTCCGGACCTAACAAGTAAGTATAACAATGGCTTACAAGTGAGAGAGCTGTAAGGTACGGACTCTATTTAAGGAGTTTCTAGGGAAACTCAAAGAAGACAGGGAAGACAAAAACAAGGACTCTAGCTGAAATTGAGGCTCTGACACTTACAGCTGTAGGAAACATTAAGTACAGCCTACTTCCTAGCCAGATAAATATAAAACCTCACACTGGGCGCATTAAAAAAAAAATTCTTACAATCAAAAATAAAAGACAAATAACCCAATGAACAAATGTCCAATGTCATTAGTCACCAGACAACTCAAACTGAAGCCAAAATGAAATAGCACAATGCTCCCACCAGAAAGGATAAAACAAAAACAACAGGCAATATCAAATGTTGGCAAGAATGTTGAACACTAAGAACACTTATTCCTTTTGGGGAGGAATGTAAAATATTACTACTTGGGAAAAGTTCTGGCAGCTTCTTATGAAATTAAACATACATTTGCTTTATGATCCAGCAAATTCATTCCTTGGCATATACTGGAAGAAAGAGAAGTTTATTTAAACTTTATTTGTAGCAACTTTATTTGAAAGAAAAAAATAGAAACAAACTAAATATCCATCAACAGTAGAATGGATAAACAAATTGTGGTTTATCCATGCAATAGAATATGACACACCAATACAAATTAATAATACACACAACAAATGGATGAATTTCAAAAATATGCTGAGTGAAAGAAGAGCTACAAGAGTTCATAATTTGTTTTATAGATTTATGTAAATTTTCTAATAAAACTCTAAAATAAGTAAAAATTAATATACAGTAGAAAAAATTAGAGCAGGTTGCCTCTGCAGGGTAGATACTGGAATTGGCTGGAAATGGGCATGAGGAAACTTGCTGGGATAATTGAAATATTTATACCTTATAGAGAATTGGGTTGCATTACCCTTAACATATATAAATCAACTTCCTTGACTGTTAACAATCTCCCAATACCACTTTCATCAGTCCTACCCCTGTGCAGTCATACTCCTCTCCCCATTGATGTTCAAACAACCCATGTTGAACCACCACCACCATCCCCCCACGTGGGCAGCCTTATCCCCTGTCTCTAACACCCTGCTCTGAGCCACCATGGCTCACCAACAGATGCCTACCTGACTCAGCACCATTGAATGACTTGAGAGGGAAGAGCTCTTTTTTACACTGTAAACGACTCCTCTACTGTGCCTGTAGTCCCAGCTACTTGGGAGGCTGAGGCAGGAGGATTGCTTGAGCCTGAAGTTGGAGGTTGCAATGAGCTGTGATCATGTCATCACACTCCAGCTTGGGCAACAGAGTGAGACCCTGCCTCACCAAAAAAAGAAAAAGAAAAAAAAAAACCTTCTATTTTATTTTAGCCTTTAATGACACTACTAGGTAGGCAGGGTGTAAAACCAATTTCACAGTTTAGGAAAATAAGACTCAGAAAAGTTAAATATCTTCTCCAAAACTACTTATTGGTAGGAAGGCAGTCACCATCGAAGATATCAGATCCTTAGTCTGGTGTTGTTTCTAGCACCTTCCACTAAAATCCTCATCCCCACCTCTGTCTCTAAATCCCACTTTCAAAACCAGGGGATTTGGGAAACAGAGAATCAGGCAGAATAATAAAGTGGGACCTGTAAACAGCCTCAGTGAGTAAACCACCTCTCATTCACCTGTATAATCTGTGGCTGCAAAGAACCAACCAAAGCATGATATTCACTTTCATGTGCTTCTTCTGATGCACACCCCAAGCGCCAGACTCTTGAGTCCACTTCCATATAAGAGGAAGAGTGGGATGATGTATTAGATTCCTATGGCTGCTATAACATATTACCACAAATTTGGTGGCTTAGAACACTACAATTTATTCTCAACAGTTCTGAAGACCAGAAGTTTGAAAATAGTTTCAAGGTACCAGCACTCCCTGCAGAGGCTCTCCCAGAGAATCCATTTCCTTTCCTTTCCAGCTGCTAGAGCTGTGTTCCTTGGCTCGCAGGGTCCCTTCCTCCACCTTCACGGCCAGCAGAGTCGCATCTTTGAATTTCTCTTTTCTTCTCTCTTCTCACATTGTCTTCTCTCCCTTCATAAAATCTCCCTCTGCCTTCCTCTTACAAGGAAACATGTGATTACATTTAGGGTCCACCTGGATCATCCAGGATGATCTCCCCACCTCAAGATTCTTAATTTGAACATGTCTATAAAAAAATTTTTTTTCCATATGAGGTAACATTCACATGTTCCAGGGGTTAGGACCCAGATATTTTTGGAGACCATTATTTAACCGACCCCAGGGACCAATAGAAACAGGGGCACCTTCCTTCCTAGGATTTGTGCAGGAAAAGTTGGAATAAAGTAGAATTATTTTTGTAATCATGGTTAAAATGGTGCTACCAGCTAAGTCATTTCAAACAACATTTTAGTGAGTCAAGTGTATTGTCCTGCTCATTCTGTTCTCCACAAAAGAATTGTGTGTTCAAATTTATCAACTAATTTTCAACAACCCCTTTCAATCAAGTAGCTTTTTCATTTCCAACTGATGCATAAAGTCAGGCAATTATCATAGAAATGGAACTATTTGGTGAAAGTTAAACGTATTTTCTTTTAAAATGTATTTTGAAGGTTTGGCCACAGAGTTTTGCTCAAAGAAACAATTATTTTAAGCATGAAATTGAATGTTAACATTCTGAATATGAATGAGTCTTCTGTCTTCGTTGGTCTTTGTTTTTTGGGGGGAGAGTAGTGCCCCCAAATCACAGAATTATGCTATTTTAGTTGTTTCTAATGCTTTCTATTATTTTGTTTTATTTTATTTACATTTTATTTGAAAAGTGTCAAATAAATACAAAAGCAGGCCAGTGTGGTTGCTTACTACTGTAATCCTACCACTTTGAGAGACTGAGGCAAGAGGATCACTTGAGGCCAGAAGTTCAGAGACCTGGCATGAGCAAATAGTAGGACCCTATTTCCACAAAAAATTTAAAAATAAGCCAGGCCTGTAATCCTAGCTATTGGGCAGGCTGAGGCAAGAAGATTGCTTGAGCCCAGGAGTTTAAGGCTGCAGTGAGCTATGATAATGCTACTGCATGCCAGCCTGGGTAACAGAGCAAGACTCTGTCTCAAAAAAATATATAAATTAAAAAAATTAAGAGCAGAGAGAATAATAACTCCATGTACCCATCACCAGTTTCCACAGTTACCAACACTCAGACACTGTTGTTCTATATACCTCCCACCACTTTTTTTGTTCTTGGTCATTGTAGAGCACATCCAAGACATCATAAAAATTTCTCCTTAAATATTAGCCTTTATTGTGAAAATGAGGCCCTTTAAGAAATATTTTAGGCCAGGCACGGTGGCTCACTCCTATAATCCTAGCACTCTAGGAGGCCAAGGCGGGCGGATTGCTCGAGGTCAGGAGTTCAAAACCAGCCTGAGCAAGAGCGAGACCCCGTCTCTACTATAAATAGAAAGAAATTAATTGGCCAACTAATATATATAGAAAAAATTAGCCTGGCATGGTGGCGCATGCCTGTAGTCCCAGCTACTCGGGAGGCTGAGGCAGCAGGATTGCTTGAGCCCAGGAGTTTGAGGTTGCTGTGAGCTAGGCTGATGCCACGGCACTCACTCTAGCCTGGGCAACAAAGCAAGACTCTGTCTCAAAAAAAAAAAGAAATATTTTAATTGACATATAATGTTGTATCAATAACACATTTGGCACAATTACCAGTAATTCTTTAACAGCTTTCAATACTAGTCGGTCTTCAGTTACTTCCACTTATTTCAAAAATGTCCTTTCATAAATGGTGTGTTCATATCTGAATCCAAACAAGGTTACTATTATTTTTTTTTTTTTGAGACAGTCTCGCTTTGTTGCCCAGGCTAGAGTGGGCAATCCACCTCCCTCGGCCTCCCAGAGTGCTAGGATTATAGACGTGAGCCACCACGCCCAGCCAAGGTTACTATTATTTTTAAGTCTCTATTATATCTGTAGTTCTTGGGTTTTTTTCATTCTATATTTTTTTTCTTTTTGTAACTTTTCTTCTTTATCTTTATTAGTCTCGCCAAAGATCTAGCAGCTTTGGTTTTGTTAATATTCTTTATTATTTTCTGTGGCTATTGTTCTAATTTATTTGTTATTGTGGTAAAATATACATAACATAAAATTTACCATTTTAACCATTTTAAGTGTATAATCCAATGTCATTAAGTATATTCATAATGTTGTGCAACCATTACCAGTATCATTTCCAAAACTTAGAAATAAGCAATTTTATATGAAGACCCAAGAAAGTGACTTTAATTCGTCAAGACAACTTTTCTCCTGAAAAAGAGGATAAATGGAGATTTCAGAATCAATATTTACAAATTCATTGGAAGTTTTCAATATCGTGCCAGTTTTTAAAGCTCTGACCTGTTCACACTTAGGTAGCCTTAACTGGTATTTAATAAATGTCATTTACAAGAAGGATGCATTAAATCTTCATCCAAATAAATGTCAACAGCCCATCAAACAGCGTCATATAGTAAATGAAATTGCTGGTTCCATCCAAGGCTCATTGAATTATAATGCTGTTTATAAAGATTAACTCACTAAGGAATGGCATCTCAATTTATAGGGACTGGTTTACTCCCTGAAATGTTTGCCATCCAACATTCCCATCAACAGTCACAATCTCAGCCATTTTCCTTGCAATTATTATTAATTAGAAGTCATACAATCAATTCTTAGGAGTATAACTAGCAAGCTCTTGGCATTCTTCATTTAAAGCATAGTGGGACAAAAGCAATTAACAAAACTGTAACTTGATTAAAACAATTGGTAAATTGAAGAGAATCTCAACAATACAGATTGTTCCTCTAGTTCTATAGCCAAGATTTTGAATTAAAATGCATGTATTTTTTTTAACCAAGCCTTTATTCAAAGAAAGCAAGAGGATAAGAAACCAGACATCCAGGCCGGACACGGTGGCTCACGCCTATAATCCTAGCACTCTGGGAGGCGGAGGCAGGAGGATCGTTTGAGCTCAGGAGTTCAAGACCAACCTGAGCAAGAGCCAGACTCCGTCTCTACCAAAAATAGAAAAAATTAGCCGGGCATGGTGGCGCATGCCAGTAGTCCCAGCTACTTGGGAGGCTGAAGCAGAAGGATCCCTTGAGCCCAGGAGTTTGAGGTTGCTGTGAGCTAGGCTGACGCCATGGCACTCTAGCTGGGGCAACAGAGTGAGACTTTGTCTCAAAAAAAAAAGAAAAGAAACCGGACATCCTGAACTCTGCATAGAACATTCCACATGAGACTGGTTATGGTATCATAACTGACCATCGTAGAAGATATGAGAAACCCAGTCTATGGAGGGCAGGCCATTAATTACTGTGAGGCATGGGTCTCCATAAAAATGAGATTTGTCTCTGATTGACAAAAATTCATAGGATTGAGGAGGAGAGAAAAGGAGAAAGTAATCCTATTTTTACGTCTCAACTAAATATGAAGATAACATTGGAAAACCTGCATAAGGAATAAAGTACAAAATTACTTTCATAAAAAAAAATTACTTTCATGGTGTATGAACATCGCGGTCACTGCTAGTCTGTCATAACATTCTTTAAGGAATGTTTTATTCCAAGACTTTAGATTTCAGCTCCTGGCAGGTACCAGCCACCAAAGCATCCACATGAATTAAATACGGAAGGATCACAAAACCCTGAATGAAACAAGGGGAAGTTGATGAGGTTTGGCTTCTTAAATGTACAATTAAAATAAAACAGGACAGAAGATCCTTCTCACAGACAAAAGCAGCAGCTTTGCAGAGGAGTAAACAAAGATGCCTCAAATGCAATTATCTTAACTAAATAGGGATGAGATAAAATGGATGGTTGAACAATTTTATGTCTGCAACTCATTTTCTTGATTTGTGGAAAGAATAAGCATTCCAGCTCTGAAGCCAACATGTTAATAATCACTCATTTAACATGGGGGTACCTACCACGTGCTGGCACTGTGCTAGGTGCTAGGGACAGGACAGGGAACAAGACAAATACATTGTCATCTTCGTGAAACGTGCATCCTAGTAGAAGAGGCAGATGATAGATAAGTAGATATATTTTTAAAATAGGGCTCACAACCCAAGCTTGGCAGAAGCACATAAATAATCACAGCAATGTTTGCAGAAACAAGAACAATAAATACCCACTAGGAAACCTGAGTGCTCACTCTCTAATCACTAATTATTATGTATATGTCTTCACTTGATAGAAGGTGGTTCTTTTACGACAGTCAGCCAGATGTCCACAGAGTCACATTTTATTGATGATGCTGGTTGTGGATGTAAAAGCAAAATGAAAGAATAGTTGTGTGAGTCAAGCACTTAGGAAGTTGAGCTTCTCCAGAAGTCTTCCTAGCTATGGCAAAGGGTCAGAACCAAACAGAATCTATTTTTATAAGGTCACTTATATGTAGACATATTCAGAAAAGACAAGGAAGTGCAATATATGCACCATAACCCTGCTGTCTGCACTATAGGACATGGCTGAAAATGTCTCCCTTAACACAGCAACCTTCGTTCCTTACTTGGCCAGCTGCTACTCTCTTATGCTCCACTTTATCTTATCACAGAGGAAAGACGAGGCAGAAGCAAGTGCCAGCTTCCCCACCTGATCAAGACTTCCCCCCCTGATCAAAACTTCCCTGATCAACCCGCTGATTGGTATGGATTAAGTGGATTAAGGAAGCCTCCATTCCCTGCCCAATCCATTCCCTCAGCCTATAAATGTCTCTCCTAAAAGTCCCACCCAAAGCCCTTCTCTGGAGCTAGATGTTGGGAGCCCAGTTTACATTCAAATATTGTCACTTGAGCCGTCCACACAGTGGTTCTCAACCCTAACTGCACATGAAAATCACCTGAGAGGCTTTTAAACCTGTTGGTGGCTGGGCCCCATGCCCAGAGATTTTGATTTGATTGGATGGTGCAGAGCTCAATGTGGATAATTTCGGAAAGCTACCCAGGTGTTTCTAATTTTGGAGCCAAGGTTAGGAACTGCTGCATTAATGCACTGGCGTGAGTTGGTTTGTCCCTTAGATAACAGAGCCTGCCTGCAATAAAAGGACCCATGTCACCAGGAAGGAAACGCGAAGAGCACACTGAGTACAAATCCCTGGAGCTGGTGCAAGAATGGAGAGACTGGATGAGCCCAGGGTCATGAAAAGATGCTGGGAACATTGAGGCACAGACTGTGTTAGCCTCCAAATAAGACTCTGGTGAGATAAAGTGTCTTAATCTCCGGAGCTCGGGTTGTAAGATAAATAGGGCTGGTCCTGGGAAGAAGCTGCCAATTGAGACACCCAGAGGAGCTAAGGAAGAAATATAGAAAAATTCAACAGTTCACCTTGGGACTGTGGCAAGTAAGAGAGTCTGTCCCCTGTCCAAAAAGGGCAGCTGAGGTCAGGTTGAACAAATTGTTGCCAAACAGAACACAGACACAGTGAGGCTGAGCTCTAACGTTTCAAGTCCCCAACAAATATTAACCTTTTGGATTCAATAAGGAGAAATTAGGATTGCCAAATTTATAAGTTATTTTATATTTTTCTTAGTATTTTATTTACCTTTTTAAATAACGAGGAATGATAATAATAAACAGAATTATTTGTTATGATAATAGTAAACCTCAAAAAGTTCAGAGGTTTTCTATAAAGATAAGGACATAGTAATAAATGCATGGTTTACCATTACTATGAACCAATATGCTTTGATAAGATTGTACCTTTCAATAACATAACAAAAGAAATGTCAAATAAAATATTTAGAAATTGAATGATAATACTATAAATATTTAATATTTTAGAAGATAGTCTTAAAATAAATCTTTAAAGCAGAAATATCACCAATTGTCCTATCCAGTCAACTTGATCTTTGTTTGGTAACAAATACCACAAAAATTTTTTTCATTTTGCATTAATACTCTTTGAATTAAGAGTGAATCTAAAAACATCTTTTTACTGGATGTTAGAATACATGTTGCTTCAAATAATCGCATTTTCATATATGTTTTGGTTTTGATTTTGACATTGAAATTGATACTGCTTTTGCTAATAAAGATTTTAGAGTCTCACTCTTGCTCAGGCTGGTTTCGAACTCCTGACCTTGAGCGATCCTCCCACCTCGGCCTCCCAGAGTGCTAGGATTACAGGCATGAGCCACCGCGCCCAGCCTGTAAACTTATTAATATTAATATATCTTTTATTTATGAGGATGGCTCACTGTGAGAAGCAGTCAGGACCACAAACACCCACTTGTGATACTGTAGCAATAAGCACAAGCAAGACCAAGTGATTATATCACAACCACTTCTCTCTTACATGCTCCCATCCCGGTTCCCAGAAATGTCCAACTTGACCTTTGACTGCACATGTCAGCACGTCTTGTTCTTCTTTTGACTTGACTTCAGTGGATTCCTTCAAACCAGTAACAATTCTACGCTGATTAACAAGCATATTCAATGCACTTGTATTGGTAAAAAAAAAAAAAAAAAAAAAAAAAAACAAGCATCAATTGTTTCAGGAGAATTTATTTCTGAGATCTTGGCTAATTTTTTTGTGGGATCCAGAATTTGAAAAAAAAAAAAAAAAAGAACATACAATTTCCAAGAGTTACAAGGAAGAGTTCCTGCATGGAAATACTACAGCTGACCAATGACTGATTAGTAAACACAGGCAATCAAGAAAATGTCACACTGTTCAAGGTTTCCCAAATGTGGGCACCATGTTCTATAAAGCACTTACTTCGGTTCCACAAACATGAGCTAAAATAGAATTGTCCATCACCACCCCCAGCTCTGTGACTTATCCAAGCTCAGGAGCTTCCCATCATGCTAAGAGAACCCTAAAGATCATCAAGATTCCAAAGAGATAACTCAGAGACCATGCAGGGAAATAAATAAAAAGTAGAAAAATACTTGATCTTGGCCATCTCCACTTATATCTGTTGTCTTCAGCAAAAGATACTTCTTTGAGGGGAAAAAAATCTTTAAAAATATGAAACAATTTATATAGGAAACAGTACAGTACTGGGAACACAGTAGACTCTTCAGGTTTGTTTAAATAAAATTCTTCCAGAAGCAACGTCCTGGCCTTATCCTGTCACCCTGAAAATCCATTTAGAGGGCCATTGATTTTCACTAGATGTCAAACCTCTTGGACTGGGTCTGCACCCCTCCCATCATCCTCTATCCTACACACCAGTGCATTGAATTTCTTCCTTTTAAAATCCAATTCCATTGCTAATAAACCCTTGTGAGTGGTCAGCTTGCTTTCATTGTTACACTTCTAACTGTTTTGCAAGACTCATCTAATGCAGCCTCACAGTCTTAAAAGCTAGGGAGAGGAAGTGAAGATTGTGCCAATTTAGCTCTATTACCCCCAGTGCCTAATTGTATCATTAAAATTTGGCAAACGGGCTGGGCACAGTGGCTCACACCTGTAATCCTAGCACTCTGGGAGGCTGAGGCGGGAGGATCACTCGAGATCAGGTGTTCGAAACCAGCCTGAGCAAGAGTGAGACCCCACCTCTACTAAAAATAGAAAGAAATTAATTGGCCAACTAAAAATATATAGAAAAAATTAGCCTGGCATGGTGACACATGCCTGTAGTCCCAGCTACTCGGGAGGCTGAGGCAGAAGGATTGCTTGAGCTCAGGAGTTTGAGGTTGCTGTGAGCTAGGCTGATGCCACAGCACTCTAGCCAGGGTAACAGAGTGAGACTTTGTCTCAAAAAAAAAAAAAATTGATAAACGACCCAGAAAACAATAGCCAGAAATTCACAGCTAAGAAATATGAGCACCAAGGCAACCCCACAGATGGATCTTTCTACAGCCTTCACCCACCCCTTCCTTTTTGTCATCCTCTAATTTTACTCATACATTTCCTTTTTACCTCCTTCCTTCGCTTTTCCTCCTGTGTCATCACCCTTTCATAGCTTCTTTATCTGCTGCTCTGCCTACTTTTTTCCCTCAAAACTTGGCATAGACAAATGAAAAATGCATAAACATTGAAGTCAAATGAAAGAAAATGTTGAAAAGTGGAAAGCATGTACACATTAGGCCATTCCACAGTCACTTGTCCTCAAATGATGTGTGTTACTTGTCTGACCTTTATTTCCACCTTTGTAAAGTGAAGATAATAATATGTATTTCATAATGTTACAAGAACTAAATGGAAATAATGCATGTAAAGCACATCTCTATTATCTGTCACAACATGTATTCAATAAATGGTAACTATTATTATTCATTATCATCAGCAACAAAATCTGCCACGCCCTGTAGCTTCCTCTCTTCTTCTCCATACTGTGCTCCTCTGAACTTTCCTTTGCCTCCCATCATCTTGGCTACTACAGAGATGATGACAATGGATGATGATGATGATGATGATGATGATGGAGAAAGAAGGGAGATGGGGAGTGAATTGCAAGTCATTTGATGCTCCTGATGGGCCATATGCTGTACTAGATGTTCAACTTACATTATCTGATTTGATTCTCACAATAATGCTACTAGGTAGATCCCAGTATTAGCATCTGTAGCATCATCCCTACACTACAGATGAGAAATGGAGGTTAGAAAGGTTGAAATAGCTGGACCAAAGTTCACACAGCTAATAAGTTGTAGGCATGGAATTTGAAAGCAGCATCTATCTCCTTAAGCACTACAAGCTTGCCTACACAAGAGCTCTTTCCACAATCAGAGGCAAAGCCGTCAGCAGTGGCATACCTCACTCTACATTTAGAGGTTTTCTTTAAAGACAAGTATATAGACGCCTATGAAGTAAAATATTGTGGAAAGAGTGAGACTGCTGAGCAGCACAAGAGCCTGATGGAGCTTTCTTCATGAATTTCTAAACCTGCAGTGATGGTGGGGCTCCGGATCTATGGTTGTGCTTTGAGATTTAATTAGGAAAATATCACAGCTTTTTTTTTATGTTCCCTTTAACTACCTCTGACTTCATCCCAAAGAGTAAGGAATGTTGTTATAGACTGGTCAAGATACTGGACTACAGTTCCAGAGTTGGACCTCCAGAGGGGTTGAAATTCAATGTACATGACCGTGGTCTTTCTTTACAGGTATTTTATTCTTAGAGACTAAAGAAAGTAGAGGTAGGATTGACCCAAAGAAAGTCTGATTAAATCCTCACTTTATTTTGGACTGAGAGAAAGCAAAGGTGGCCCCAAGCACCTGATTTTGAACAATAAACAGTGTTGTTCACAAAAGAAAACCCAAGGAAAAACATGAATAGTGCTTAAACTGGAATAAATAGAAAAAGAAAGTAAATTAGTAGAAATATGTTAAGGGAGGGGGAGATGGTCCTCCTCCATGATAAAATTCCCACAGACCTAAGGAATTCCAGATGAAAAAAAAGTATGATGGCGTAAGAATAGAGGAGGGCCAAGAAAGCCTTACAATTGTGCTAGGGCAAAAAATATGCAAAGATCATGAATTATTCTTAGGAAAGTGCCTGTTAAAAGTGCAGAGTGATCTGCTACAACAAAGAATGAGCTCTATCTCCCTAGAGACAATCCATATTTTAGGAACTGAATTATGTCCCCCCAAAATATATTAAAGCCCTGACCCCCAATGTGACTATATCTGGAGATAGGACCCTTAAGGAAGTTATTAAGGTTAAATGAGATTATAAGGGTAAGGCCCTAATCTGATAGAACTGATGTATTTATAAGAAGAGGAAGAGACACTATAGTTCTCTCTCTCTCTTTCTCTCTCTCTCTCACTTTCGCTCTCGCTCTCACTCTTGCTCTCTACAGAGGAAAGGCCATATGAGGACATAGCAAGAAGGTTGCTGTCTGCAAGCCAGGAAGAGGGCCCTCACCAGAAACTGAATCTGCCAGCACCTTGATCTGGGACTTCTAGCCTCTATAACTAAGAGAAAATAAATTCTGTGGTTTAAGCCATTCAATCTGTGGTATCTTGCTATAACAACTTGAACTGGCTAATACATACACTAACTCAGCAATGGAGCACAAGGAAGTAGAAACTCAAAGAAAGATAGAAAAAAAAAAAAAAACTAGAGATTTTAAATAAACAAAATGGACACCAAGAAAAGAAGAATTCAGGAAAGACCTGAGGATGGGCAACGCCACTATAGCAGGTTGCTAAATTTTACAGAAAGATAGGAGTTTTAGATGCCGCCCTCGGAGAAAAGACAATTTGAACAGTGGTGGATTTCCCCCTGAGTATAAGAGCTACTGTATTAACCTCCTGACGGGCGAGTCCTCCCTACTGAGTTGTCATTTCACCAGTCCTTCTCTCTGGAGAACCGGCATAGATTGATTACCACCTGGCAAAGCTGGACCCAAGAAGTCTTTGTCTTTCACTCTATTCTCTTTACTCTATCCATCAACTTCCCCCAGATAAATCTCTGTTATAGTCTGCGGTCCATATCAGCAATGTAGATCTAGAATACAACACGTGTTAAGTTCCAACTAATACTTTGTCATAAGGAAACTTGACTGCTGCTCTGATTGAGAGCTGCTGAAGCAGGAACATTGGGTGCTGCAATTTCACGTGCTCTGCGCGTTGTTGGAACTTTAGAACCAAAAACACATGTGGGAGTTGGAATCAAAATAATCCAAATTTTGAGATACCTGATGGTGCTAAAAGGAACAACTTCAGTTCCAGGGAAAGGCAGCTGCAGTAGAAGAAACTCAGATTCCAAATAAGCCACCACTGACAGAGAATGAGCCAACCAAGAAGGGGATGAAAGAAATTGGGGAAAATAAGCTGTTTTATACATATTTGGCAACAAAAAGAAAGCAGATTTGTTTTATTGTGTCTTTAATTTCTCTGATGAGATGAAGGATTGACTTACTAAGGGAATTCATATTGGTCAACTTTAGGTTTATTTTTTTTTTAATTTTTCCAGGGCATTACTGAGGCATACTTTAGGTTTATTGTGTTATATCATTATAAAGTAGATGAACCCAAATTGAAATCCTAGATCCATCGCTCATGAACATATTGTTTTGACAAACTTAAAGTCTCTGAGCCTCCAGTCTCTTCTCTATGAAATGAGATTTATGATACTAACCATCTCAGAGTGTTAATGTGAGAGTCAAGTTAAACAATGCCTGAAATGTGCTTTGCACATAATAATTGCTCAATAAATGTTAGATAATATTGTTGCTATTATTTTTATCTGTATTTTCCTCTGGTGCAAATAGTAAAACACTATTTGGTAACACTATGTGGTAAGCTATGTGGGAGGGGTAGAGTAGTAGGAGGAGGAGAAACATCTAGCACTAAGCAACCTCTTACTATGTGCTAGACACTGTATTCTATTATTATTACTATTGTATTTTTATTTATTACGTACCTATTTGTTTCATTTATTACTTATTAACCATAACATTATGGACTAGGTACAATTACTTTACAGATGACAGAGCAATTGAAAAAAGTTCAGAAGGAATAAGCGTTTTACCAAGTCAACACTGGTAGTAACGCCAGGCACAGTGGTCATGCCTATAATCCTAGCACTCTGGGAGGCCGAGGCGGGAGGATCGCTCAAGGTCAGGAGTGCGAGACCAGCCTGAGCAAGAGCGAGACCCCATCTCTACTAAAAGAATAGAAAGAAATTAGCTGGATGACTAAAAAATATATATACATATATATATATATATATATATAAAATTAGCCGGGCATGGTGGCACATGCCTGTAGTCCCAGCTACTCAGGAGGCTGAGGCAGTAGGATCTCTTGAGCCCAAGAGACTGAGGTTGCTGTGAGCTAGGCCGACGCCATGGCACTCTAGCCTGGGCAACAGAATGAGACTCTGTCTCAAAAAGAAAAACATGCATTTAATGTATTAGGTTTTTGAAATCCTGTTGGCCAAGCCACATCCTATACCAATTTAGTCAGGATCTTTGGTGGCAGGGGAAAGCAAAACACAAGCAACAATCTTTTTTCAATCTCAGATCATTCCAATGGGCAACTAGTGAAATAAACCACATAACCTATTTTGGTTCTAGACCTCAGAGCACTAAGGATGGGCAAAAATAAATTCTCCCTATGTCTCAGTGTAAACCATTAAAGTTCTACAGTAGATTTAGGGACTAGAGTTGGAGCAAAATAATGTTCCTTGCTGCCATCATTTTACTCCATTAATATATGTTCCCTTTGGAGACTTTGCATGATTAAACTGGAATAGTATTGAAGGGTTTGGGATCAAGTCCTCTTTGGGTCAAATATGATTCATGCTTTCTTACTGCATAATATTTCTAAGAAATTTCAGAGCCCACTGTCTCTCTAATTACAATAGTGCTCTTTTCCCTTCCCATTTCCCTCAAGTCTTCAGCAATACTTCAACTGAAAATTAGAACCTATATAATTATAATATGGTTCCTGAAATACCAGAAATGATTTTTAAAGTATCATAAAAATACTTACAAAAGGAGGGAAAATGTATCTGACAGAAATACAACAGGTCAGCCAAAACTTCTATTTACATGTATCATGAAACAAAAATCATGGTTCTATTTGCCCTATAACTATGAAAAATTACATGTTATCTTCACCAAGGAAGAAAATTTTAAAGCAATAACAATAAATATAAAACTATGCATAAAGAAAGAGGTTAAAATAGCAGTATCAGAATGAAACAACCATGGCCACAGACCGTGGCTCTTAATTAAGTTTACACATTACGATCTCCTAGTGAGCTTTTTAAAGACCAATTGAACCAGAATCTTTAGAAGTGAGACCCATGCATCATTTGTTTTGTTTTGTTTTGCTTTGCTTCTGCTCCCTAGGTGATTCCAATGTTCAGCCAAGATTGAGAATCATTGCTTTAAAAAATGGTATTTCAGGACCTTGGACAGCCATATGCTGATTTGGAAGTAGGAAGAAAAGAATAATAAATTGAGACACTGTATTTGAGATAGAGTCTCTCTCTGTTGCCTGGGCTAGAGTGCAGTGGTTACATCATAGCTCACAGCAACCTCAAACTCCTGGGCACAAGCAATCCTCCTGCCTCAGCCTCCTGAGTAGCTGGGACTCCAGGAGAACACCACCCCACCCAGATAGAGACACTATTTTCAAATGATTACTTTTTACTGGATTTTACTCTTCCACTTTTGATAGAATAATATTTATAAGACATAATGGCTCAAAACACATAGCATTTAGAGGAAAGAATAAAACAAAAGTTAAAAATTGCTTAAATTTAAACTATTCTTAAAATTAAAAAGACATAATGGCATTTTCCTTTTTATTCTGCTATAAGAAAAAGAAGATTATAATAAATAGAAACTTTACGGGACAGACAAGAACATAAAGACTGAACAAAACACATTGTTGGACAACTTTGGCTTATGTAACATCAACCTGCAACTGATGAAATTAACAAAAAACAAAAAATAAGAAACTTTCTGGCTTACCTCAAACTAAGTTCAATTAATTCTCAGGCCATAATGTACTATGATTTATGGAGTACTTAAGGGAGAGAGACCCTTTCACTATTTATCATCAGCCTTCCTACTTCCCAGTCAAATTATATTAGCAAATTTCCGTTTTGCAAAGCACCTGTTGACCTGATCACTATAGGTCATACAATGCAAAAAACTATTGCAATTATCTGGCTAATTCATGATGAGCAGGGCATTACCATAGCATTCAGGACACTTCATTGTCATTTTCACTACAATATAGCCAAATTACTTTTTAGAAAGCCAGATAAAGCAGCCCACATTTATCAGGCAAAACCACAGAGGCACTATGCAAATGCCCCAATCTTTTCCATCAAATGTGGTATTTCGGTCAGTTAATCATTAAAAGCACCTTTCATTAAACAAAGGAGTCTGACTGTGAAGGCCTAAAGCCAAACAAAACTCATAGGGAAATAGAAAATGCCTACATTATCTTATTTATTTATAAACGACTAGTCACTGGAAATCAAAAACAAGAGAGATGTTTGTTTTCTCCATCAATAAAGTAAACCGTTTCCATGTTATTTTTTAAAAGAGAAAGTCCTTTCAGGTATCTGGTTCATCTTATGAATGGTTGCGGTCTTCGTGATAATTTTTAAAACTTTAGTTTAGAGCTTAGACTACTAGAGTCAGAAGTCAGTTTTTCAAACCACCCATTGTCACTCCTGCACGATCCAATGAGCTCTGTGTAATGCTCTGTCCAAAGAGAATGGTGAGTCTGTGGCCATACCACCCTGAATGCACCCAATCTCATCTGATCTCTGAAGCTAAGCAGGGTCATGCCTGGTTAGTACTTGGATGGGAGAATGGTGAGCACACTGGACCATGCTTCCTGTGACTTTGAAAAGAAAAACCATTAAAGCATAATGTCAGAAATATTTACAGTTGCCAACAATTCCATCTCTGAGCTAAAGTCATAAATACTTGACTAAATTCCAAAGCAATATTTATGAGATTTTTTTTCCCTTGAGAAACAATTGCAATCTCTAAAAATGTCTGTGGTTAAAAAAAAAAAATCTAGTTGAAAAATGTATGTTTGTTTCTGGTTTCACAAAACTTTGGAATCTGTGGTACAAGAGGCCCTAGCACTTGTCTCTTTAACCCTTACCTCTGCCTGGGTGCCACTTGCAAAACTTAAAGCCTTCAGCTGTTCTAAGGGGTTGCTTAGTTGCTTTGGCTAAAAGCCTCTCTGGTAGGTCTTGCTTTTTTGTATTGTGTCTAAACCCTGCCCATTAATTAGGAACTGGAACAAAATCACTGTAAATACTGGAAGGATAAGCAAATCGGTTTCCAAAGCATATATTTTTGAGATTGATTAGCCACATGGGCAAACAGAGATACCAAATGTCACTAGCACACAGTTCATTATCTATCCTGAATTCTGTATTCACTTGCCTAGGGCATAAGAAAGTATGTGTTACTAAGGAACATAACAGAGAAAGGACCTAACAATTTATGATAAAAACTAATGAGGTAGGTGGCTAATCTAGAATTGATAGATAGTAGATAGAAAATTTCCCCCCAAGTGAAAATTTTGCTCTTTTTAGTTATTTTTGTGTGTGTGTTTTTTTATTGAAGTGAAAATCCCATTAACACAAAATTAGTCATTTTAAAGTGAACAAAACAGTGTGATCTTTCTAGGTATTTTAAAGCCTAGACTGGCTAATCATGCCATACCAATGCTAAAGGTGAATGCTATAGTTAATCAGATTTTTTTTGTACTTTATTTTTATGTCATGTTTATGCCAAATGAAAGGTTCAACTGATTTTTCTCATTGAACGGATTTTATTAGACACAGCTGACTCAAATCGACTGATTATTCAGGACATGCTTACATAACACTACAATAATAGATCCACCAGAAGAAAAATAATAATCAAGGAGATTGTGTCCTCATGTATTTTTGCTAATGGGCAACATCTTTACTTTTTAATTTACCATTGCAGTATCTTAGAGACATAACTCAGCAGTAACTCCATTGAACCCTAAGACATCCACAAAGAGAAGCCCTGTGCACAGGTTCAGGAGACCTGACTTCATCTCTATCACCACTTAGAGTTTACAAATGCCTTTGACAACAATGGATTCAGCTTCTCTGATCCTGCCCAGGGAAGAATTATACCGTGATACTTGACTCTTCCATACTAAGCAGTAAGCTTGGGCAGCGAACGGCAAATTTAGAAAACATACAAAGTCTGCTTTGTAGAACTCCCAAATTCACTAATCAGAGTCCTTCCACCGTGTTACACTCTGGGTGACCAGTGAATTTCTGTGCCTCTGCATAATCAGGCCTGGATGCAGCATCCTAAACATTTCTCAACTCTGATCAATCTATTGCTTTATGCCCAGTGCTTTATTGATTGCTTTTGATAGTATAATGAACAACTCAGAACTATAAAGCTTAAAGGCTGTTAACTAATGAAACCTCACATTATTATTGTGCTTTAGCCTCAGAGACACAAAGGGAACCATTGAGAAACCTTCAAACCTCTTGTTAATCTGAAGGAGAGAATGGGTTTGGGCCGCAATGAGATATCACTTAACTCCAGTGAGAATGGTCTTTATCAAAAAGTCCCCAAACAACAAATGCTGGCATGGATGCAGAGAGAGAGGAACACTCCTACACTGCTGGTGGGACTGCAAACTAGTTCAACCTCTGTGGAAAGCAATATGGAGATACCTCAAAGCGATACAAGTAGATCTACCATTTGATCCAGCAATCCCACTACTGGGCATCTACCCAAAAGATCAAAAGTCACTTTATGAAAAAGACACATGCACTCGAATGTTTATAGCAGCACAATTCACAATCGCAATGCTGTGGAAACAACCCAAGTGCCCATCAATTCATGAGTGGATTAATAAAATGTGGTATATGTATACCATGGAGTACTACTCAGCTTTAAGAAACAATGGCGATATAGCACCTCTTGTATGTTCCTGGATACAGCTGGAGCCCATTTTACTAAGTGAAGCATCTCAAGAATGGAAAAACAAGCACCACATGTACTCACCAGCAAATTGGTATTAACGGATCAACACCTAAGTGAACATATAGAAGTAACATTTATCGGGTGTCAGGAGGGTGGAAGGGGGGAGGAAGGGATGGGTATATACAAACTCAATGAGTGAGATGTGCAACATTTGGGGGATGGACATGCTTGAAGCTCTTACTCGAGGGGGGAGGGGGGCATAGGCAATATACGTAACCTTAACACTTGTACTCCCATAATACACTAAAATAAAATAAATAAATAAATTTTTAAAAAGAGAGAGAATGGATTTGGGGCACCTCAGTTCCTTCTGTGCTCCTATAACTGCAGCTGTGGACTATTGCCCTGATAAGGCAGATCTTGAGAATGTGTTTATTTTATGCTTAAGAAATTACAAATGTTAGTCTAGGGGCAGAGATTTCACTCTAGAATCACCTGTGCAGCTTTTCAATGGCAGATGTCCATGCCTGTGACCTACCTCAAGGGCTGCTGTCTCTAGCATCCAGGCACCTGTGGTCTTTGAAAGCACCTGGGTGAGTTTTAGCCACAGCAGGGGTTGACTTCCTCTCGAAAAAAAATTCTGGCCATTAGACTATTACTGGGAACCAACCTAAATTTTAAGTTCTATGATGTGCAATTAAGCCCTTATCTCTCCACAAACACAAGTGAAGATTCCATCCCACAGTCTGTTCTGTTGGCCCCTTCTAGGACCCCAAGAATCTTAGGCAAAGATTTCTAGTACCAAACATGACATCAGGGTTTTAAATACAGATTGCATTTGTCTCCTAATATTCACCATTGATGAATGAGAGGTTGAAGTCCTGGTGACTCCACTCCATTACTGAAATGAATTGAAGGGCTTCAGAAAAGCATCCCCAGCCAAGCCATCAATAATGTAAAAATACGGTCCCTGTGGAGTGCAAAGTAGATGTCTTTTTTGATGGGAACATCCTGTGTGGCCTTTGGGGGTGGGAGGGGCATTAGGAAGGGGTGACTGTTTAATTAAGAGAGCTCATCAGCCCTGTCAGGACAAAGTCACTCTCCAAACTCGCTCATCAAATCTTAACAAGAGCACGTCTGCCACCTAGTGTTGAAAGCCGGCATAAAATTCTGCCAGCATTCAAAAACAAGCCGCTCCCCTCTCTCTGGGGTCTACTTCGGTTTTACTTTTCCATAGCTAAAATCAACTCAGGAGATTGGGGTATGCTTGGCAGTCATAAGAAAAGGTATCATGTATGGGTGAAACCTGTAAAAACATTTATACTCATCACTCACTCACTTACTGATGACTATAAAAATCAATCCAAAAAGTCATGACCCATGTGTCTTATGTTCATTCTCATTATGTGTGCCAACTGGCTCCCCAAAATTGGAAACCAGAAAAATACACATTTGTGGAGACGCACCCTTGCAGTAAGCAGCGATATGTAGTTTCTACATGCACGTTTATAAACTTCAGAAATTTTGCTCCTCGTTGGCTGACAGTCATTTAAATTTCAAAGAGGATAGCAGTGAGGATTGTACTTTTGGTACTGAAATTCAGTTTTTCACAAAATACAATTTACATTAAAATGTTCTATGCCTACAAAATGCCTCAGGCTCACAGGTCACTGGGCTAAAGAGCTCTACCCCCCCCCCAGGTAATAACAATAAAGACTCTTCATCCCTCACCTAGCTTTCCTCAGCTGGAAAATAAGCCTGAATTTACTTGCAAGGAGGTGTTGAGGGATAGCTATTACATGCAAGAGTAAAAGGTCTTGTGGAAGCAAAGATGCAGATGTGCTGTAGTGGTATTATAAGGCCCTTTCTTCCAGCCAGAGTACGAGCTGCATTATAGCTAATGGGATGAGGGATGGATCGCCAGCTAAGAGATTCAGGGGGAGGAGCCTGCCGGGATGACCAACACATTCTTCCTCGGGGTCCAACCTCCACAATGCAGTCTAACCTCTTTGCAGCGGCCAAGGTTAAACATAGAACTATGATCCTCTGGGAACAAAGGACTAATGGCCACAATGGGAATTTATCCAGCCACCACTGTGAAAGTAGTCTAAGCCTGATCTTTCTTCTAGTCACATATTTTGCCCCAGAGAGAACTAACTGGCACTTACTAAGTACCAGCCACTGTGCTTTACCTACAGTGTTACTCTCATTTTACAAGTGAGATAGCACTAGCTGTCTGACACCAAAGTCCATGCTATTCCCAATACCCTGCACCAACCAGGCCTGAAGGAACTAGAGGTCTTCCAGACATCTGGGAAATTCCAGCATTCCATTTACTCTTGATACCATAAGACACCTTGGCCATAAGCTCTAGAAAAAAATATATATATAGTATTTGGAACTCCAAACCAACGTGCTTTAAACATTAGACTTGTTTATACAGTCTGTTACCAACACTTTCATGATCTAAACCATATGGCCGGCCACAGTGGCTCACGCCTGTAAACCCTAGCACTCTGGGAGGTCGAGGCAGGAGGACAGCTTGAGCTCAGGAGTTCGAGACCAGCCTGAGCAAGAGCGAGACTCCATCTCTACTGAAAACAGAAAAATTAGCTGGGCGTAGCGGTGAGTGCTTGCAGTCATGGCTACTCGGGAGGCTGAGGCAGGAGGATCGCTTGAGCCCAGGAGTTTGAGGTTGCTGTGAGCTGGGCTGATGCCACGGCACTCACTCTAGCCTGGGCAACAGAGTGAGACTGTGTCTCAAAAAAAATAAATAAATAAACCATATGAACAAGAAGTCACCCAAGATCCATATATATATATATATATATATATATATAATTTATTATTTTAGCATATTATGGGGGTACAAGTGTTAAGGTTATTGCCCATGCCCCTCTTCACCCTCGAGTCACCCAAGATCCTTTGACCTCATGTCAGGATTTTAACAGTCACCTCCTAATTGGTATCTTTTGAGCCACGGGTGCTCCCTCCACTGGTGCTCTAAATTCACCTTCCCACATACCTACTTTGTCATAGCACATTCATGCTTTCGTATTTCTCCTGTGGTCCAGAACAAAATCCAAATTGCCTACTGTGGCATTTGAAGCTTTCCTCCATCTCACCTCAATCTAGAAATTCAGCCTTTTCTGGTGCTCCATGTATCTTCCTTTCTAATTAGTAGCATATGTCTGCTTACTAGAAAAATGCCCTTGTTTACATATCTCTGCTCCTTCACTACTATAGTTTTCAAATCTAGAATGATCTTGCCAATCTTCCCTGCTTGTCCATATGTTCCCCATACGTTTCTTGTCTGGGCTTTAGTCCCATCTCCTTAATGAGGACTTCTCCATCATGTCATCTCTCAGTGGTGATTCTGACGACGGAAGTGCTCCAGCTCTTATCGTCAGTATCATCCATGGAACAGGTGTGTGTGTGTGTGTTTCCCCATTGCACGGAGCTCTTTGGGGGCAGAAACCACATTTCCAATTCAATGTTAAAATACATTTATTCTCTTGATTTCACCCCACCGTCAGCCAAGTTTGGGCTTACATGGCAGCAGCTGCCACCCACCCAAAGAAGGACACAAAAATCAGACTGTCCTACACATACCCAGGAAAATACCCACTGTCCTGCAGTGGGCTGCCATGAGACTGAAAAAGAAGTGAGCTACACTTCCTAAACCTTCTTGCCCACTCTGCGTGACTGAGTGGGGCCCCACTGTCTCTGGTCCCAGGCCACAGCCCACAGCATTTGGAGAGTTTAACAGCTGGCTGTGACCCACCCTCAGGCCATCTGAAGTGTTGTGACTGCAGCTGGGGAAGGACAGGGAAGACAAAGATCTCCTAAGCCTGCCTACGACCGTACCCACCACTGTGCTGTGGGTGGCAGTGGACTGCACACTAGATGAACCCAACCCACCGCAGTTACTTACCAGCAATGCCAACACAGACCCCTTGCGTCCCAGTGAGCTGCTCCACCACCACTCCTGCCATCATTCACATCCCACCAGCCGCCCAGGAGGAGCCTGAGAATCTGCCCACACGCTGAGCCCACTCCTCCCAGTATCAGCTTCTGAGCAAGCTGCCTGGAGGCCCAAAAATTTGTCCTCCAGGACCCACTAACAGTGGTGCTAGTGTAAGCTGCTCTGGTACCTAAAACTAGGCCCATTCATCCTTCTTCTGCCTCCACTGGGGCCCAAAGTCTGGCTCAGCTGACATCCAAGTCCCCAGAAAAACTTCACCATAACCTCAACTAATAACTAAGTGTCCATCCACAGAGGATTGGATAGAGGAAATGTGGTCTATACACACAATGGAATATTATTCAGCTACAGTAAAGAATGAAATCATGTCTTTTGCAGCAACGTGGATGAAACCGGGGGCCATTATCTTAAGTGAAACAACTCAGGCACAGAAAGACAAGTACCACATGTTCTCACTCGTAAGCGTGAGCTAAATAATGTGTATAAGTGGAAGCAGAGAGTGGAATTATGGACAATGGAGACTCGGAGGGGTGGGGGGATTAGGTGATGGGAGGTTGCTTGGTAGGTACAACGCGTGCTGCTCCAGCGATGGGTGCTCTGAAGGCCCTGACTTCACCACCATATGTCAATGTACCAAAATTGCACTTATACCTCATGAATATATACAAATAAAAAATTAATGGGAACAACACATTTATTGAGAATCTACTCTGTGCCAGACACTGTGCTTCATACTGTCTTATACTTCTTTTAACCCCCTACATGACACCTGACACCCAGCTGGACTTAAAGTGAGTGGTTCAAGAAATATTTGCAGAAGAAAGAAAGGAAGCTAACGCTATTTGAGGGCGTACTCTGAGGCAAGCCCTGTAGTAGATGTTTTATGTGCACTATTTTATGTAATTATAAAAAACCACCCTATGAGGCAGGTATTTTTCCATCTTTGAGGATGAAAAACTAATATTCTAAGAAGTTAAACAATTTGCCAAAGGTCACCTAAAACATGGTCAAGTTCAGATCAAAGCTAGTGGTTCCTACCTCCAAAATACGTCATGTTGTAGAGTTGCCTTGTCTTTATCACACTTAAATATTTCCTCTGACTCGTTCCCATGTCTAACATAAGCATTTAAACTGGTAAGGGATCCCACAAAAGAAAAATATTCTTTGGGACACAACTGACTCTTTCAAATAAAACACCATCCTGCAAGGAGAAATTCTCCTTTTCTCACCAAATTGTCCCCTAAATTAGTTGGTGCATATGAGTCCAAGTTATAAATTAGACAATACAAATTTGTCATAATAGAGTAGTTTGAATTTAGATGCAAATACTATGTTTGAATTTTTAAGACTGTTAGTAGTATGAAGATTTTTTTCCCCTAAAAATTCAGCCTCTAGATCTAAATACCAAATTACAGAAAATTCAGGGTTCTAGGGACAAGCCAAGCAATGCCATGAAGAATTAATAAGCCAAATTCAGAATATGGAGCATTTTATTGAACAAATGATGCAATTTGGGCAATAGATCAATGGCCCATCAAGTCAGCAGCTAAGCTAGAACTGAACCCAGGAAGTATTCAGTTGGCGCTAGAATCTGGGCTCTTAACCACTACACTGTATATACTGTCATATTTCTCCCTTGATTGTTATCCTTAGCCCAATAGAAATATATATATGTTATATAAAAATATAATCTCACAACGTGATACCCTTCAAACTTAAATCAGAAACTGAACAACTTCACTTTTCCTCCAAAAAATAAAAAGACAATTTTAAATGTTTTATTCTTTACCAGTGGTATAAACATTCCTGACAGCATGGCTCAGTGCCATGATGAAAAATAAAACCACAAAGCCATCCCCGGCCACCACCACTGACATCAGCAAGCCTGGGATGGTTGCCATGACTCTAACAATGTGAGTACACTCTTGTCCCACAGTCTCAGTCTTTCTCCTGGTTATTCAACATGACCATTGTATAACAACTGAACTTCCTTTCTACGCGGTTGAATGAGATTGGTAATAATGCATCCAGCTATTGATTTCAACATCTGCAAACATTTTGTCAAAACAAAAGTTTGTCAAGCAATTTAAGATGATCTAATTTTAAAATCAGACTAAAATGATAACTAACCATTTTTTATGGTTTCAATCTTTGTACTGGGTATTTTTACTTATGCGGGTTAAATTGTTTACTCCCAGCAGACAAAATGTATTTATACCATGTGAAGCCCTTGAAATATCTTCAGGAAGACAAAGTTCCCAGGATTCAAATCACAGGTTCCCACACCTAACTAATTATCACAACTTCCAGGTCAGATTTGCAAAAACACAGGCTTCTAGGCTTCGTCTTAGAGCATCTGAGTCTGATTCTGTGAGGCTCACGAATTTTTAATTTTTTAAAACTCCTAGTGATTTTGATGGTCAAGTTTGAGATGCTCTGCTGCAGTAAACAGGAAGAGTCCTTCTCTTTCTTTTTGTTCCTGTACGGGCCCATGGGTAGGAACTTCCACCATGAATTTTATTCTAAGTATTAGGAAAGTTTCTCCCAGCCATTTGTTCCTCTTCTCCTCAAGTGCTCCCACTCCAGAAAAGAGAAATGAATTGCCTTGATTGGGGACTTTGAGAGAAGGTTCCTGAACATGCGCAGCCCATCCTCTGGACTCTGGTTTTTGCTCTCTCCCAGGGAGGTCTGCTCAGAAGTAGAGAATCTTCTCCAATCTGCTCCTGCTTCTATACTGTAACTACCCCTAGAATGGCTCTGTCTTCTAGGCTTCTCTCTTAGCCCTCTGACTCTTCTCTATCTGAACCTGAAGGGCTAGGCACAGGCTGTGACCCTCCAATTGTCTGGACAACAAGTATCCACTTTACAAACCTAATACCTCCTACATGTAATTCCCAAGGTGTAGACTTGTGTGCACATAAAAGGAGTTTCCTATGTAGACAACAAAATGAATCCTTGCTATGATCTGAGTTTTGTGCATCTTAACACATACAAATTCATATGTTGAAACCCCCCAATGTGAGAATATTTGGAGATTGAGCCTTTGGGAGCCTTTGGCAGAACCCTCATGAATGGGATTAATGCCCTTCTAAAAAGGGCTCCAGAGCGTTCCCTCGCCCCTTCCACCATGTGAGGACACACCAAAAAGAAGCCATCTATGAACCAAGAAAAGCAGGCTCTCACCAGACACCAAATCTGCTGGTGCCTTGACCTTGGACATCCAAGTCCTTGATCTTGGATGTCCCAGCCTCCAGAACCATAAGAAATAAATTTCTGTTGTTTATAAGCCACCCAGTGGTCGGTATTTTGTTATTGCAGCCCAAATGGGCTAAGACAATCCCGCATTTTAATTCCCACCCGGTTCCTGTAGCTACTTCTCAACTAGCTCCCTGAGAACTCCTGATTCAGATGCCCTGGTATCCAGCCAAAACACATCTGCGTAGCTCATGTTGTGTTTCACCACTAATCAGGAAGTGGTGCCCAGCAAGCCCCAGAGTAAACAAAAAGATGGAGCTGGAAAGCAGGCAGGAGGTTGGTGAAAGGTGCCCTTTGCACTGCCTCTGGCAAACCTCACCTATGGCATCAGCAGGTCGAGATTAAAAGATGGAGTAAAAGAGGATGCATTGATTAGAAATAGAAAAACAAAGGGATTGCAGGGGACAAAAGGAAAAAGGCTTTCCCTCCATTATCTCTCCTTGGTAGAGCCAGATTCAATAGCTTCTAGGGGTAGAAGGTTGATCCTCCTAAATATCATATATCCTTTCTTCCTATCACCTACACACACATGCATGCACACGTACATACACACAAACACATGCACAACCCTCATTCTTAAGGCTGTATCTACAGCTGAGTCATCTTACGCAGCAAAAGCACGTGCATCAGGCATGTTAATTTTGCTGAACATGTTTCAGTGTGAATTTTATATATAATTATTGTACAAAAGAGAAATAACAGCTTTTCCAAAATGAATGCTATAAAAAAAATACTCCAAGCTCCAATTTCATTAACAGCTTTCTTTATGCAAACTCCATTATGCTGAAGGTAGAAATACAGAGGTGACTTTGATGTCACTTTTTAAAAAGTGTGCAGGTGTAGGCTGGGCGCGGTGGCTCACACGTGTAATCCTAGCACTCTGGGAGGCTGAGGCATGACGATTGCTTGAGCTTAGGAGTTGGAGACCAGCCTGAGCAACAGTGCAACCCCACCTCTATCCAAAATAGAAAAATTAGCCTGGTTCGGTGATGGCACGTGCCTGTAGTCCCAGCTACTCAGGAGTCTGAGGCAGGAGGATAGCTTGAGCCCAGGAGTTTGAGGTTGAAGTGAGCTATGAGGACACCATTGCACTCTAGCCAGGGTGACAAAATGAGACTTGGTCTCCAAAAAAAACAAAAACAAAAACAAAAAAAAGGTGCCCAGGTGTTTTCAGTTTAAAGGTAAACACCAGATAGAGTTTTCATAGACAAGTAAATGCACTTTTCAAAACTCTTCAAACCAAATCTTGTTGATATTTTTATAAAGAGTTTCAGAGTATATTGTGGAATAGCAATAAGGAAAAAAGATAAAACAAACCATCATACCAAGAAGCAATTCTGATACTGAGAGAACCATTAATAACAGCCTCACGATGTTACAGATTATCTACCATCAGAGCTTAACATACATGCATGCAATCAACATGCATCAAGTTTGACTTTGCCAACTTGAAATTGATTATGATTCTAGCAGCAGTTGTTCATTTTCTTGTCTATGATGGAAAAAAGAACTCATGAAGAAAATCAATAGTATTGATAACATAGGAGAGTGCTTCTTAACTTAAAAAATAACAAATATTCAAACTCTTTTTAAAATTCTTTTGCAAAAAGCAATATTGACTTAAGAAGCAAAAGCCATTGTCTCATTGCACATACATTCATAGACTGTTCTTTAACAATAAAAATTAAGGGGCCTGGCACGGTGGCTCACACCTGTAATCCTAGCACTCTGGGAAGCTGAGGCAGGTGGATCGCTCAAGGTCAGGAGTTCAAAACCAGCCTGAGCAAGAGCGAGACCTTGTCTCTACTATAAATAGAAATAAATTTGTCGGCCAACTAATATATATAGAAAAAATAAGCCGGGCATGGTGGCGCATGCCTGTAGTCCCAGCTACTCGGGAGGCTGAGGCAGGAGGATTGCTTGAGCCCAGGAGTTTGAGGTTGCTATGAGCTAGGCTGACGCCATGCCACTCACTCTAGCCTGGGCAACAAAGCGAGACTCTGTCTCAAAAAAAAAAAAAAAAATTAAGGAAAGTGCTGATGTGCCATCAAGAGAGTTTTTCCAACTATAGTGGATGCTCTTTAATCCATTTTCATATTCTCCTCTGAACTGCCTACTGACCAGCAGTGCTCTTCTGTAAGGACAAATGATCCCTACACAGACTAAAATTAATTGACCAATATGGAGATGGTCCCAGGCTGGTGAGAACTGAACCCAGATTGGGTTATCACACAATCCTAATGAAAACTAAAGCATAATTCCAACAGCCCTCCCTGTGAGCCACTTACAGGATGTCTATTTATATGCAAACAATGCAACTATAATTCACTTAGCCTAGTGGTTTTGAACTATCCTATTCATGGTTTCATTAAAGTAAGCATTCAGGGAGGTTTGGAGTACAAGTAGACACTTAAAAATTTCAACTGAATTTATTTATAATTTTTTTCAAATTTATTCAGTTTTCATAGACATTATCACCCACACTGCCATTAATTTAAATTAGTAACATGGTGCTATCATGCTGAGTTCTGAAGAATTCATACTATAAATATATGCATTTTAAATAATGAGATAGAGGCTGGACGAGGTGGCTCACACCTGTAATCCTAGCACTCTGGGAGGCTGAGGCAGGAGGATAACTCGAGGTCAGGAGTTCAAGACCAGCCAGAGTAAGAGAGAGACCCTGTCTCTACTAAAAATAGTAAGAAATTAATTGGTCAACTGAAAACATATAGAAAAAAATTAGCTGGGCATGGTGGCGCATACCTGTAGTCCCAGCTACTGGGGAGGCAAGGCAGAAGGATCGCTTACACCCAGGAGTTTGAGGTTGTTGTGAGCTAGGCTGGTGCCACAGCACTCTAGCCAGGTCAACAGAGTGAGTGAAACTCTGTCTCAAAAAAAAATAAAAATAAAAAATAAAATAAATAAATAACTAGATAGATTATAACTGCACTTTCTTTAACTAAGAGCAATTACATATTCTCCACCTTGCAGCAAATATTTAAAAATAAGCTACCTCAATGCATTATATGTACACATATAATATTTATCAAGGGTCACCAAGGGTTTGGTTCTGCTATTTTTTAAATATACTTTACATCAGGCCGGGCATGGTGGTTCACGCCTCTAATCCTAGCACTCTGGGAGGCCGAGGCGGGCAGATTGCTCAAGGTCAGGAGTTCGAAACCAGCCTGAGCAAGAGCAAGACCCCGTCTCTACTATAAATAGAAAGAAATTAATTGGCTAACTAATATATATAGAAAAAATTAGCCAGGCATGGTGGTGCATGCCTGTAGTCCCAGCTACTTGGGAGGCTAAGGCAGAAGGATCGCTTGAGCCCAGGAGTCTGAGGTTGCTGTGAGCTAGGCTGATGCCATGGCACTCACTCTAGCCTGGGCAACAAAGCGAGACTCTGTCTCAAAAAAAAAAAAAAAAAAAATATATATATATATATATATATATATACTTTACATCAAAGGCATTGATATTCTTATCTGGCAAGATAACATCCCAAGCAAGATATGAATTAATCAGATATTTGGAAATCATTCAATTTCACGTAAGAGTAAGGGAAAGAAAACACATTAACTGGCAAAGAAAATGCATTTTCACCTATAAGAATATTGATTTGTTCATACAAATGGAAGAGCAGTGGTTTACTTTACCAGCAGAAATGTCTAATATGGACCCTTAGGATCTATTTTGTACTATAATTTCAAATATTTGAATGTTAGATTGTTCCACCAAGTTGCAAATTTATTCTTCTCTTGCATCAAAAATGTATTCCTCTGTATGATTTTTTTCTACTTTAGCAAAAATAATTTATTGCTAGATGGCTTTATAAGGCAGAAGGAAATATACTTATCTCTTTAATATCTTTTTTTTTTTTGAGACAGAGTCTCGCTTTGTTGCCCAGGCTAGAGTGAGTGCTGTGGCATCAGCCTAGCTCACAGCAACCTCAAACTCCTGGGCTCAAGCAATCCTTCTGCCTCAGCCTCCCGAGTAGCTGGTACTACAGGCATGCGCCACCATGCCCGGCTAATTTTTTCTATATATATTAGTTGGCCAATTAATTTATTTCTATTTATAGTAGGACCTTTAAAAGTGATTTAGGGAAACCGAGCTACTCTCTGGCCTTATAATAGTATGAAGAGCATGAGGAATTCAACATTGTGGGATGGTCACTTTTAACAAAACCAGTAAGTTTAAATACAGAGAATAAAAGTTCAAATCCCTAAATTCTCTGAATGAGGAGGAACTAATGTCTTTCTATTATTATTTAGAACCAAAGCTGAGATAACTAGGGACCAAACTCCTTCAGGTTGTTCAGCCTCATGATTCCTTACATGACAATTATAGCATCAGTCACTAAGGAATGGGACACCAAGAATTTTACTAAGAGTGTTTGACAGGATTTAGAAGATTTGGACTACCACAAGCCTCCAACTCCCCAGGACCCTCCTCAGACAAATGAGTCAGACTCTCTGCCCTGGCCTGATCAGGCTGCACCCACTTTCTTAAAGACCCTCACTCCCTTACCTGAGTGAATCACTTTGCAAAGGGAAGCCACTTCCCAATTCTCATCCTCAATCTTTCCCTCACCTCAACTCCTCACAGTCTTCAGATATTAACTACAATGAATGATAGGAGACTAAACCCAGGAGGAAAATTAACTGTAGCATGCTGCTTACATTTCAGGAAAGGTACTATACCACAGTGGTTAAGACAACAGGCACTGGCCCCGACTGCCTGAATTCTAGCTTTTCTTGTGACACTGACTATGTGACCTTCATCAAGGCCCTTTACATACTTTTGCCTCAGTTTCCTCCTCTGTAAAATTGGAATAATAAGTTTTCCACTTAGGGTTTTTATTTTATTTTTTTTTTTTTATTTTTTTTGAGACAGAGTCTCACTTTGTTGCCTAGGCTAGAGTGAGTGCCATGGCGTCAGCCTAGCTCACAGCAACCTCAAACTCCTGGCTCAAGCAATCCTTCTGCCTCAGCCTCCCAAGTAGCTGGGACTACAGGCATGCGCCACCATGCCCGGCTAATTTTTTCTATATATATTAGTTGGCCAATTAATTTCTTTCTATTTATAGTAGAGACGGGGTCTCGCTCTTGCTCAGGCTGGTTTCGAACTCCTGACCTCGAGCAATCCTCCCGCCTCGGCCTCCCAGAGAGCTAGGATTACAGGCGTGAGCCACCCCGCCTGGCTAGGGTTTTTGTAATAACTAAAATGAGTCAATATATAATGTGCTTGGAACAGCAGGCACATAGTAAATGCTACGCAAGTCGTAGCTATTATTGCATGTTACATTAAACTAGCTTTAGATCACAGTCCACTTGGGCTCCACCCAGCTGTCATCTCTTAGTGTAGTTAGACTCTGGCCTTTTCTGCCATCCAGGTTCCATACTGACATGTTCCACACTTCTAGGTCACTGTCACTCCCAGCACAGTCAATCTACACAGCTCCTGTGCAGGTAACCAAGTAAACAAAGACAATTGTCACCACCCAACTGGGTCACTTGTCCGCTGCCCAGATAGAGGTCAATATACTGAAACAGCAGGAGTTGCAGCAGAGAGAGAGAGAGTTTAACATCACAAGGCACCAAGAAGGAGATGGAAGAAATTTCTCAAATCCATCTCCGTAAGAATTTGCGAGCTAAGATTTTTAAAGGTGGTTTGACAAACAAAAGGCTAGGGAATTGGGTCTGTTGGTTGGCTGGGTTTGAATTCATAGGGCTGGGAAGCAGAAATTGTCTTCTTGGCTGAGAGTTTCTGGGAAGAGGGTCACAGGACCTGTTGGATCTGTTCCCGTACGTGGACACTAGTCCAGTCAGTTGGTATCCCCAAATACAGAGTCTAGAAGATATCTCAAAAACCACTTCTAGGTTTTACAATAGCAATGTTATCCAGAGAAGCAATGGGAGAAGTCACAGTCTTTCTGCTGTCGAGGATACATGACACTTAAATAGTAAGCAATTATAGCAGTAGGCAAGTTAGGGGACAATCACGAGTTAACTTTTAGTTAATGTCTTACTTCTGTGGAATTCAGTATTTTATCACAATTCTTGCCTTATGGCCTTACCTTATTTTTTTTTTTTATTTCGGCATATTATGGGGGAACCTTACCTTATTTTAATATAGGCACTTTCACAATGACAACGCTGTATGTGCCAATACCAGATTCATCTTACTTAATCTGCAACATGAAAAAGAAGAATTGTACACTGAGATCAAAACAGAGAGGCCTAGATTATATCTTCCGCTTTTGATAAAACTACCGTTTCCCACTTTACAAGCTGTTGTGGACTGAGTGTTTATATACCCCCAAAATCCACATGGTGAATTCTAACCTCCAATGTGATGGTATTTGGAGATGTGGCCTTTGGGAGGTAATTAGGAGCCCTCATGATAAAGATTAGTGTCCTTATAAGAAGAGAGCTTGCTCCATAGAGGTAGCCCCACTACCCTTCACCACCAGCCCCTGCGTAAGGGCCCTGGGAGGAAGTTATAGCTATTCACAGCCAGAAAGAGAGCCCGCACCAGAGCCTGACCATGCTGGCACTCTGATCTCAGACTCCCAGCCTCCATAACTGTGAGAAAATAAACACAGCTAGTCTATAATACTTTGGTATGGCAGCCCCAGCTAACCAAGACACAGGCATAATCTTTTGTCCTCACAAGAGTGCACAAGACCCAGTCCCTGCCCCCAGGGAATATGCAGTTTAGTGATTAGGTGCTAACTCCAAGTCATTAGATACAGAGATAAGTACAAGGAAAGCTTGAAGGAAGGAATATATAAACTACTCCCTCAACACACACCCACAACTCTCTGCCAAATGCCAGGGGTTTGTCTGGTTCTTTCTTGATGACAGCAAGCAATGTAATTTGAAAACTATGTCAAGTATGTATTTCTTCCCACTCCTTGCCTAGCAGCTTCTCAAGAACTATCAGGAACTTCTCAGGAACTCCTTCTCCTTCTCCTCCTACTTTCTCCTTCTCCTCCTCCTTCTTCTTCTTCCTTCTCTCTCTCTCCCTGTCTCTCTCTCCTTCCCTTCCCCTCCCTCCTCTCTTCCTCTGAGTGTGTCTGTGTGCATGCACAAACATGAGTGTGCATATGCATTTTCTTGCACTTTTGCCCTCACCTGTTTCAAAATTCTTGGAAGAGGTTGGATCAGGAAATCACTAGTATCCTGAGGTTGCAAAGCAAGCATGCCCTTCTGAGTGTGGTGGTTTCAGAACCAAGGACAGCACTTTGTCCTACTCTCCCATATTTAGAATTTTGTATCTACACCTATGGGAGTGTTATGATCAGATTTCCCCTAAAGTCACAGTTAAGACAGATCTTTTAGGTACTACTCTAAGAAAATAATATCAATAGTAAAATAATGGTAGTAATACCTAACTTTTTGAGCATTTAATATATGCCATACATCTATTATTTAACTCCCATAGCAAACCTGTAAGGTAGGTATTTTTATTATCTCCATGTTATAGTTGAGAAACAAATGCAGAAGGGGATCAAGCGATTTGCTCAAGGTCACGTGGATAGTAAGAATCAGAGCCAGAATTGGAATCTAAGTTAGGCATTTATTATTATTATTCTATTTGACATCTCTACTTACATAACTGTTTGCTGGAATTATTGTTTCTCTGAATAATTTTTCTGTAATAAAACACTGTTTTCCAGGAACACTGTTAGAATTATGTGCATTCCACCTTATGAACTTTACACTGACATAATTTAATTAATCATGGGACACTGAGCTTCCATGAAGCCGAATAACATGCAGGGTTTCCTGCAAGGAGTTATGTCATGAGGCTGGGAGGCTGAGACAAAATGTTCTCAATTAACCACTGCCACCAATAGGGAGGAAATGGCAAAGGCAAATGATTTTCAAGGAAAATTGCTGTTTGGGGAGAACTTTATGAGGCACTTTTGCAATATTTTGAAATGTTATGTTCACTTTTTAAAAATAAAGTTTATTACAGTCTTTTCAAATATGTATACATATATATTAAATATAATATACTTAAGAAAAATAAAACCAAAAGGAAACACTCATTTTCCAATACACAAAGATAACCACTCTTTCTATTTTGGGGCATTCCTCCACAGCTTGTTTTTTTAACAAAGTTAATTTCCCCAAGTGGGGAAGCGAGTGGATCCTTTCTGGTTCACACAAAGTTGCTAAGCATTTATCAACTGAACATACTAGAGCTCCAAGTAAACACTCATTTGAAGGAAGAACATCATTCTTTTTTAAAATAAAGTACTTAAAATTTATCTAGTAAAGATTTTGGATAAGCTTGTGGATATTTTGAAGTCGAGTTCCAGTTATAAACCATAAATATTAGTAGCTGATTTAATGATCCCATGGGGGGGGGAAATCTTGAATCCGAGGATTTCAGGAACTCCAAAATCAACTTGCTATCTACCTGTATACCACTAGGTGGCACTAAGTGATTTTTCTTTTCTCTAAGTAAACTGACTTATGTGTTGCCTGCATGTGAGTGCCCACATTTTACCCCCTTGTGCTTATTATTAAAAGGTGAAAATGAACTTGAGGAAAAGTTTTGAGCGGTGGAAAAGTTTTAAAACTGAATTGTGGTGAAATTTTAAATTAACTTATATGATCTGGACATGCTTCTGCTGTTGTACTTTTACTCTTTTAATCCACATATACTTTCAAAACTGCCTTACAACATCAGAAAGTCACCACAAGACTGTAAGGAAATAATTAACCAATATAATTAAGTGCATCTTTAAAACCTTTATTCCTGAGTTATACAATACTTTCAAATAGAAACAATCTGATTTTTAGTACTGGCCTTTCAACATCTTCTTAACTATATAGAGTATCTCCATGAAAAACAAGAACCAAAAAACCCACATCTTTAATTTGAATATTTTCATCATGTAATCTGATCATAGATTTTTTTTAAACAATGATATGATATACATAATACAGTATATTCTCATTAATCCAGGCATCTCTTGTTAGGGAAATCAGAGTGTTGGGAAGTAAGCAAATCTAGTGTGAGAGTTAAACTGTTAGGTAGATAGTTAGGATCTCCAGTTCTTCCCAGAACAAGGACTCCCAGCTTTGGTGCTATCTGAGCAATTGTTCCACCTGGGAAGAAGGATAAGGGCGAGCTCTTCATTTTTGTATGCCCCACCCCTTAATCCTATCCCAAGCAACTGCTAGACCTGGGGAAGGAGGTAATCCTTTATCAATGTGAGAATTCCCCGGCCCAGGCATGATAGGATTTAGAAGGTGACCTAGAGTAGCGTAAAGGTAATTATTATGCCATTAGCTTGGATCTGCATTGTGGTTAACCCCAGGCGGGCTTTCAGAGATGGAGCTCATGAATGCAGATTTTGAGGACACCTGTTGATTATTTGATAACATCCCACACCTCTCCAAGAGCCTGCCCCCAGACTCAGCTAATAAAAGGAAACAATCCAAGAAATCAGAGAGAGACTTAGAGAGAGAGAGAGTGGGTCAGTCTATCAGTGAGTGAGTCGGCCATTCTTGGTGATAGACCCGTTTTGTTCTACAACAAAAAGCTGCTCATGTGAAACTGCTTCCTACCTGAGGTTACTCAGTGAATTGGTCCTGCTGGTGACTCTTCCAAGCAGGGAGGCAGAGACCAGGATAACGGTCTGGACTTAACACTTCGGTGTGTCTGATCATTCTTGCCAAGAGCACACTAAGAACTGAAGGCAGACTGCCACCCTGACAACACAACCTGGCCCCTTAGATCCAGGTTGAACTCTTTATATGAAGCTCCATGAACAGAGTTCAGAAGTCAGAAGTTGCTTAACTTCTCTAGGCCTTTTCCTCATCTGTAAATTTGGAATAAAACTTTCTCATAGAGATGTTTCAAGGATTAAACAGGTTTGACATCAGTAACAGAGAGGGGGGGAAATGCTACTAAATCTACCACAGCTAACTATGCTTGTCAAAAAGAGGGTATCAGGCCAGGCACTATGGCTCACACCTGTAATCCTAGCACTCTGGGAGGCTGGAGGTGGCAGGATTGCTTGAGGCCAGGAGTTCAAGACCATCCTGAACAAGAGTGAAACTGTCTCTACAAAAAATAGAAGAATTAGTTGGGTGTGGTGGCGCACAACTGTAGTCCCAGCTACTTGGGAGGCTGAGATAGGACAATCACTTGAGCCCAGGAGTTTGAAGTTGCAGTGAACTATAATGATGCTACTGCACTTTAGCCCGGGCCACAGAGCAAGACCAACCCCAAAAGTGGCTATCATTAATTCATTTCCACAAAACTAAATTTCTGTTCCTATTCTTCTATTTATAGACATTGTTGAGAAAGAGGAGACAAAAACAGCCTGAAAGCCTTGGCCAGTGCTATTAAGCTTAAGGTCTGAAGTAGGTAGATAGTCTGCTGTTTTTAACAAAGACATTAAAGACTCAGATGTACTATTAAAAATTCCTGAAGGGGGAGATGAAGGGACTGAAGGGTAGTTTAAGAGATGATGTTTAACATTCTATTTTAATTTGTGTTATTGCAATATAACCAAGTTTTTCATTCCCAAGCCTTCCCTTAAGCTACTCAAAGGCCTGTGTGAGTAGTTTGGGAGGAAATCAAGGACAAGGAGCTGAGTCCAACCCTTGCTCGGTGTGGAGCAGAAAGAGCAGCTGCAGAAACAAACAAGATCAGAGCCTGTTACTGAAAACTCAGCATTTGTCCACGAAGCCAAAGAAGAACAAGGACAAGTGGTTTGAGGAGGAAGGAAAGAGAGTTTACTTTGCCAGCAAAGGAGGAAAAAACGGTAGACCTTTTATCTCAAAATCCAAATTTTTCCTGAACATTTGCAGAAATACAGAGCTTTTAAAGGACGGCTTCTCAGCTTCAGGCAAATACTGTTCAACTACAGTTGATAAGTCTGATCATCCCATCTCCACTGAGGGCAATCTTGTGACCTCCTCCAGGATCTCCCTTTACCAGGTCGGGCTGGACCATCTCTTGCTGCACAAATAAACGAAAGGCTTACCCTGCCCCTCCCAACCACTGGCCTGAGGCAGAGATGCAGGCTTTAGTTATCAAAAACGAGTGGAGGCTGTTTTAAAGAGATAAAATATTTTTACCATGTTTTTCTAGGCCATTCCTCTGTTATAGGCCTAGGAGCAATACAAATCTGGGTAGTTTTTGTTAAACGCAAGACCCTAGGATTTCACAGTGTCTCCTGTGTACTTTCATTTGGAAAGTACATCGTATTTCTTTTAGGATGTGAGAAAGACAGTTCTAACCATGTATGTGTTTGCAGAGTTGAGCCTCATTATTCACAGATGCCATATCTGTGGATTCACTTACCTGCTGAAATTTATCTGTAGCCCCCAAGTCAACATTCGTGGAATTTTCTCAGTCATTTCTAGACATGGGCAGAGCAGCAAAAACTTCGATTCATCCGATGTGCACGTTCCCAGCTGAGCTCGAACAGGTAATGAATGCTCTGCCTTCTTGTTTCTGCTCTCATAAACAAGTGTTCTTTTTGCAGTCTATTTTAATGCCACATTTTTTTTTGCATTTGGGTACTTTTTTTTTCCCCAGTGATATTGCTGTTTAAAATGTCCCTCCAAAGTATAGTACTGAAGTGCTGTCTAGAGCTCCTAAGCGTGGAAAAGCTGTGATGAGCCTGAGGAAGAAGATACATGAGTGGTGAGCTTCATTCAGGCAGGAGTGACAGTGCTGTCCGTCAGCTGGGATTCAATGGGAATGAATCAACGACATGTAGTAACTAAAGGGTCTTTGAACAAGATCACACATTAAGGTACTGCAATAAAAGCGTGATGCCAACCACATGGAGTTAGCATTCAGACTCCTCAGGTTAGAGGGCAGAGTCCCCCAAAAGACTGCCCTTGCTTCAGATTCCAGTTTGGAGGTGTCCAGGCCACCCACCCTTCTTACCAACAGGCTGCAAATCTGGGGGTTTCAAGGACCCCCTCAGGTTTAATAATTCACTAGAATGACCCACAGAACTCAAGGAAATACTATGCTTATGATTACAGTTTACAGCAGGGGTCCTCAAACTACGGCTCGGGCCACGTGCGGCCTGCCGAGGACATTCATCTGGCCTGTGGGTGTTTTTGCCGCCCGCTGCCTGTCCTGCTTAGCAGCTCGTCTGGGGCCCACAGTGCGCATGTGTGGAATGTGCGCCACACTCTCCGTCAGTCCTCCCAAGGTCTGAGGGACAGTGAACTGGCCCCCTGTTTAAAACCTTTGAGGACCCCTGGTTTACTGTAAAGGATACAAATCAATTCCTAGTGGACAGGGTAGAAAAATAAAAAAAATAAAAAAAAAAAAAAAAAGGATACAAATCAGGAATAACTAAGTAAAGAGACAGGGAGAGAGGGCTAGGAGGGTCCCAAATGCAGAGCTCTCGTGCCTGTTAAAAAACCTTTTGTTCCAACATGAATGTCATTTGTTAAGAAGAAAAAAAAAGAGGCCAGGTGCAGTGGCTCACGCCTGTAATCCTAGCACTCCAGGAGGCCGAGGTGGGCGGATTGCTCGAGGTCAGGAGTTCGAAACCAGCCTGAGCAAGAGTGAGACCCCCGTCTCTACTATAAATGGAAAGAAATTAATTGGCCGGGCATGGTGGCGCATGCCTGTAGTGTCAACTACTCAGGAGGCTGAGGCAGGAGGATCGCTTGAGCCCAGGAGTTTGAGGTTGCTGTGAGCTAGGCTGACACCACGGCACTCACTCTAGCCTGGGCAACAAAGCGAGACTCTGTCTCAAAAAAAAGAGAAAAAAGAAAAGAAAAATTATATTAAAATTCAAATTCTTAATGAAAAAAAAAGCAGAAAACCTTTTGTTAAAAAGGGAGAGAGAAGCTGCTGAAAAAGGTAAAGCAAAACTAACCAACAACACTATAGACTAGGGCCATTTGTGATTAGACGGCCTTGCAATCCTCAAAAGCCCGTGAAGCAATTAGGTAATGGGATCATGAATATTTGTTTTCTAAAAATTAGAGTCACCAAAAAGACATTACTCATTCATTCACCTATTCTGTGCCAAGCAGTGTTCTGGGTGCTATGGAAACAGCCATGAGCAAAATGACAAAGCTTTTGCTCTGGTGGAGCTGTCTTTCTAGAGGGGGGTATAAGATGGGGGCACAGGAGACAGACAATAAATAAATAAGAAGAAAACATATGTCAGATCGTAGTAAGAGTTATGAAGAAAAATCAAACGGTGTAAAATGCCTGAGTAACGAGGCACTGACTGGCTGTTTTTGCTCAGAGAAAACCTTCTCTGGCAGGGATACATACGCACAGAGAACTGGAAAATGTGGGGGAGAACTCTGTGAATATGTGAGTTGGAAATTCCAGGTAAAGGCACGTGCAAATTTCAGACATAGGATGAAAGAACTGCAAGGAGGGTGGTACTAGCTCAGCCCGAGGGCTAAGTATATAATATATAAGGATGTAATATGTATATAAAGATAATAAGTATATTAATAAGTAATAAGTATATAATGGGAATGAGAGCAGAAAGGTGGTGACAGATTCATGAACTTAAGTCTCTGGAAACGATCATAAGTATTTTGGATTTTATTCAAGTGGGATGGGAAACTATTGGAGGATTTTGAGCAGGAAGGTGAAACAATTTGACTTGGATTTTCTAAACATCATCGTTCTCACTGCTAAGTGGAGAAAGAGAATAAGATGACAGAGGGAGAGGCTTGGAGCTCACAGGAGACCATTGAGCAATCCTGGAAAGAGGTCCCAGTGACTTGGACTTGGGTATTAGCATCAGAGGTGGGGAATACATCAGATTCTGGATGTGTTTTGAAAGTAGAACCAACAAGATTTGCTGTGAAATGGATTTGGAGGGTATGACAAAAACAAGTCAAGGATGACTCAAGTTTTGGTGCAAGGACAAGGGAAAGACAGTGTTGACATTATGGAACTGGGGAAAAGCAAAAAGAAATCTGTATATTTTTCTAAGTCTTTTCCAAATACTGCTCTGGCGTAGCTAAATTACATTGTGACTATACCATTTCTAGTTACTTTAGCTGCTAAATGGCTAATGGCTTAAACATGTAAAGTACAGCACTTGGGGTTGAGTAAAGATTCAATAAATATTAGCTACTATTACTACACTTTAGATCACAGTTTAACTTTTAGGTATTTTATAAAATATCCAGAACAACCAGACCAAAAATAGGGATAGTCTATGAGAAAATAATCCTGTATTTTTCTGACTTAGTGACTACTTATCATCCATCTAGGTAAAGGAAAAGTGTTTAACTGTATGAATACTCAAAAGAAACTAAATTTGAATGCATGGTTCTCTGATTTGTTCTGTTGGTTTTTTGTTTTGTTTTGGTTTGAAACAGAGTCTTGCTCTGTTGTCAGGGCTAGAGTGCCCTGGCACCAGCCTAGCTCACAGCAACCTCAAACTCCTGGGCTCAAGCAATCCTCCTGCCTCTGCCTCCCAAGTAGCTGGCCCCACAGAGGCATGCCACCACACCTGGCTAATTTTTTCTAATTTTAGTAGAGATGGGTCTCACTCTTGCTCAGACTGGTCTTGAACTCCTGACCATACCAATCCTCCTGCCTTGGCATCCCAGCGTGCTAGGATTACAGGTGTGAGCCACTGTGCCTGGTCTGATTTGTTCTCTTGGAATGACAATCACAAGTTTAAGAGATGGAGATTAAAACAGTTAGTGAGCTCCTAAGAAATGTTGCTGGAGGAATGACATTTAACTTTTATAATCCAGAAAACTAACATTTCTTCAATCCAAATGTTTTCTGCCCTGTGCTCTTTTGTTTAGTTTCCATGCTTTTTGTTTTTTTGTTTTGTTTTGTTTTGTTTTTGAGACAGAGTCTCACTCTGTTCCCCGGGCTAGAGTGCCATGGCATCAGCCTAGCTCACAGCAACCTCAAACTCCTGGGCTCAAGCAATCCTCCTGCCTCAGCCTCCCAAGTAGCTGGGACTACAGGCACGTGCCACCATGCCCAGCCAATTTTTTCTATATATTTTTAGTTGGCCAATTAATTTCTATTTTTTAGTAGAGACGGGGTCTCGGTCTTGTTCAGGCTGGTTTCAAACTCCTGACCTTCAGCAATCCACCTGTCTTGGCCTCCCAGAGTGCTAGGATTACAGGCATGAGCCACCACACCCAGCCAAGTTTCCATGAAAACAAACTGAATGTACTGCTTAGAACAAGGACAACTAGCAGAGCATGCGCAGGTCCCACTTTTCCCATTGCTTATTTTAATCAACTTTATTGAATTATAATATACATATAGTCAAAAAGCAATTATTCAATAAGTTTCATGAGTTTTGACAAATAGATACATTGTGTGCCCACTGTCACCATCTAGATAAACGATATTGCCATCCTTGCTTTCCCAGCAAATCCTGTCACCTCTTCTGGTGACAACCTCTTCTACTTATTGTGGAAGATGATTAACGCCCAGTCACCAATCTCTGTCCACCCAGGGGAAATCAAGCCTATGAGTCTAGTGGTTTTTCTCCTTTTTGGGAGAAGGAGGGACTTCTACTTCAAGGTGACACTACCTGGTATATTTGGGGGATGCATATATTAATGAAGTTTTTCAAAGTTTTATCTAATACAATCATCCTTCAGTATTTGTGGGTGTTGGTTCCCAAACTCCCATGAATACCAAATTTCATGGATGCTCAAGTCCATTCTAGATAACTTACTATACCTAATACAGTGTAAATGCTATGTAAATAATTGTTATATTGTACTTTTGAATTTGTACTATTTTTCATTAATGTATTGTTATTTTTACTGTTTCCTCCCTCCCCCCCAACATTTTCAATCTGTGTTTGGTTGGCTCCATGGCTGAGGACCCCAAGAACACGGAGAGCTCACTGTATTCTTCTCCTCAAGTGCTCCTAGATAAAATTATGTCTGTCTGTCTTTGGGTGGGACTTTTCTAACTTTGTATTAATGAAAGATGAACAAATAATGTTGTTGTGGAGAAGAACTGGGCCCTTTCTGTTGACCAATGCCAGCTGCAGGTGTTGCAGTTTTCAGTGCATCTCATTTATTTGCACTGCATACTTCTCAGATGCAGTGGTTTCGCTGGGATTCAGAAAGCTGTAATGGATCAGGCCAGCAGCAGATCACCAAACAGTGACCATGACTTTTTTTGGTGCAAGTTTGGCTTTGAGAAGTGCTTTTTTGGAGCTTCTTCTCAATCCAACTACTGAGCTGGTCGTCGCCAGTTATAGTATAAAATCCACTTTTTGTCGCATGTTCACAATACAATTGAGAAACAATTTACTGTTGAGGACACTTCAAAATGAAGATTACTTTTGATTTTTGGTCGGCTCATGAGGCACCCACTTACTGAGCTTTTTCACCTTTCTAATTTGCTTCAAATGACCAATGACCGAAAAATGGTCAACATTGAGTTCTTCGGCAACTTCTCATGTGGTTGTAAGAGGACCAGCTTCAACATTGCTCTCCATTGGTTGTTTTCAACTTCTGTTTTTTTTTTTTTCTCTTTTTTTTTTTTATTTTTTTATTTTTTTTATTTTTTTTATTTATTTATTTATTTTGAGACAGAGTCTCGCTTTGTTGCCCAGGCTAGAGTGAGTGCCATGGCGTCAGCCTAGCTCACAGCAACCTCAAACTCCTGGGCTCCAGCGATCCTTCTGCCTCAGCCTCCCGAGTAGCTGGGACTACAGGCATGCGCCACCATGCCCAGCTAATTTTTTACATATATATATCAGTTGGCCAATTAATTTCTTTCTATTTATAGTAGAGACGGGGTCTCGCTCTTGCTCAGGCTGGTTTTGAACTCCTGACCTTGAGCAATCCGCCCGCCTCGGCCTCCCAAGAGCTAGGATTATAGGCGTGAGCCACTGCGCCCGGCCTGTTTTCAACTTCTGAAGGCCGGCCACTATGCTCCTTGTCTTTAAGGCCTTCGTCTCCTTTGCAAAACATCTTGAACCACCGTGCACTGTATGTTTGTTAGCAGTTCCTGGGCAAAATGCATTGTTGATGTTGCGAATTGTTTGCTCTGCTTTATGACCCATTTTGAACTAGAATAAGAAAATTGCTTGAATTTGCTTTTTGTCTAACAGAATTTCCATAGTCTAAAATAAATATAAAATAAACAGCAAGTAATAAGTCATTAGCAAAAAAACATAAAGTGAGAAATGTGCATTAAAATGATGTATAACATAACCACATTTAAGAATGTATTCTAGGCCGGGCGCGGTGGCTCACGCCTGTAATCCCAGCACACTGGGAGGCCGAGGCAGGTAGATCGCTCAAGGTCAGGAGTTCGAAACCAGCCTGAGCAAGAGCAAGACCCCGTCTCTACTATAAATAGAAAGAAATTAATTGGTCAACTAATATATGTAGAAAAAATTAGCCGGGCATGGTGGTGCATGCCTGTAGTCCCCAGCTACTGGGGAGGCTGAGGCAGGAGGATTGCTTGAGCCCAGGAGTTTGAGGTTGCTGTGAGCTAGGCTGACACCATGGCACTCACTCTAGCCTGGGCAACAAAGCGAAACTGTCTCAAAAAAAAAAAAAAGAATGTATTCTAGTCCTTCATTTTGTTAGTTTTGCTGAGAAACAAAAAATAAAGAAAAATAAAGTAAAAAAAAAAAAAGGAATGTATTCTAGACTGGGCATGGTGGCTCACGCCTATAATCTAGCACTCTGGGAAACACAGAGACCGTGTAACAATGAAGAGGGGAAAAGGCTGAAAATGGCTATAGTAACACTCAAATTGCAAATTTTTATGCAGAAGCAGCTCATTTCTTCATTACAAGATAGAACTTTTACAGATGTGGAAATACAACCTAATTTTTTTTTTCTATTTTGGTTCAATTACTATTTAAGGTCTTTTTTTTTTATGATGCTACTGTTTTATGAGAACACACTGGACCATTCATTATATAAGGTCAAAATATTTTCACTAGAAGAGAGGCCACTAAATTACAGAAACTCCATTAAAACTTTTCTTACAATGTAATTAATACCCTCTCTTAGTTTAGAAAAAATAACTAGTATGCCTTGGCGTATCCCTAATAATGTGAAGAACTTGACTCTCTTTGAATTATGGTGTGTCTGGGTTTGTACCCAAGTTCCTGATACCTTCGGCAAAGCTGTTAAACTATTTGGTCACAAGCTTTCCCATCTACCCAGTGAGAATTGGAAGAAAAATAAATTTTAGCATGAAAATGTTTTACATAAGAAAAAAAAGCATTGTTCACACCTGTAATCCTAGCACTCCAGGAGGCCGAAACAGGAGGATCGTTTGAGCTCAGGAGTTCGAGATCAGCCTGAGCAAGAGTGAGACCCAGTCTCTATTAAAAGTAAAAAGAAATTAGCTGGACAACTAAAAATATATAGAAAAAATTAGTCAGGCATGGTGGTACATGCCTGAAGTCCCAGCTACTCAGGAGGCTGAGGCAGGAGGATCGCTTAAGCCCAGGAGTTTGAGGTTGCTCTGAGCTAGGCTGATGCCACGGTACTCTAGCCTGGGCAACAGAGTGAGACTGTGTCTCAAAAAAAACCAAAAAGAATTGTACACAAAAGTTAATAGTAGCTTCATTATGGTAGTCAGACACTGGAAACAATCCAAATTTCTATCAACAGGTCAATAAATAAACAAATTGTGGTGTGTGTGTGTGTATACTATATATAGAATTCTACTAAGCAATGAAAAGAAATGAACTATTGATACATGTGACTATAAGAATGAATCTCAAAACAATTATGCCTTGAGAAAGAAGTCATATAGAAAACATAGGAATAATGAAAATTCAAACTAATGTATGTACTTGAAAGCAGATCAGTATTTGTCTGGGAATGGAGGTAGAAAGAGGAAATGGGGAGGAGGGACAGCAGGAGGGGTTATCAAAGGGCACAAGAAACTTTTTAGAATTGATTAATATGTTCATTTTCTTGATTATTGCAACAGTTTCAAGAATGTATGCATATATCAAAATTTTTCAAATTGTACATTTCAAATACATGCAATTTATTGTATATAAATTAATAAAGCTGTTAAAAAAGATAAATCATATTTGTCTGGGTCTACTTCTAAACTTTCTATTCTGTTCCATTTATCTGTGTGTTTTATCTATTCTCCAAATATCACAGTGTCTTTTTTTTCTTTTTTCCCATAGCTTTATAATGAATCTTGAAATCTGGTAGTGAGAATCCTACAACTTCATTCTTTTTCAAAATTGTTTTGGCTATTCTATTTCCTTTGCCCTTCCATACAGATTCTAGAATCAGATTGTGGATTTCTAAGAAGAAAAATTCTGCTAGGATTGTGTTAAATTTATAGATCATTTTGGTAATAAAATTAACATCTTAAAAACATCGAGTCTTCCAATTCATAAACCTGATATAGTCTCCATTTATTTAGTTCTTCTTTGACTTTTGGGTATCGGGTTATAAAACTCATATGTGTGAATAGATCATATTATCTATTAAGTTGTGATTCAGGATAGCAAATATGGTTTTATAAAATATTTGTTATTAAAAGTTATGTCTAATAGATTTGAGAACCTGACCTAAAGAATTATTACATAAAAGAGAAGACTGATGTTCAGAGAAAAACCAGGACTCACTGGTTTGTGAAAAGAAAACTATTCAACAAGAGGCTGAGAAGACAAGAGGTTGGAGTAAAAAAGAGAGTGAGATGGCAACACAGCCAGAGGAAAACCGAGGACATTTATAAAGGAGAGTGTGATCAACTGTGTCAAATGCTATTATGTTATGTAAAATGATGAGAACTGAACTTCAGATTTAATAATATAGAGGTTGTTAGTGGCCTTGACAAGAACTGTTTCTGTGGATGAGGGTAGGGTGGTGGGGCTGGGGGTGGGAAAGGCGGATTGGAGTGGGTTAAGAGGGAATAGGAGGAGAATTGGAAATAGGTTGAGGAATTTTGCTAGAAAAGGAGCCAAGAAATGGGGTGGAAGATGTAGGAGTATGGGGGAAGTCACTAGAACGTATTTGATGTATGAGAATGTATTGGATCTAAAGGGCAGCAGTAGAGTTGGGTTCGCACAGAAATTGGCAATGTTCACCCATTATAACAGTAGGAAGGAAAAAAATGTATGGATGTAGACTTAGATTTGAGGGTGAGGTGATGTGAAAGTTCTTTGGATTACTACCATTTTCTTAGTGAAAAAATAAAATCATGGACTAAGAGAGGATGTGGGAGGAGGCATGGAGAACCAGCTCTCTGGAAGAATGGTGGACGGAATTGGTTTGGGAAGTGTGGTAGGATTGCCTGGACAGTATCGAGACCATTTGGAGTCTGAACTCATAGATTTCAAGTGATACCAGTTAAATGGCTGTTCTTTTCTTCAACGATTTTCATCTCTAAGTTACATGTATTGAGTTGATGGAAAAAGGAAGAAAATCAGGGTTCAAGTTTTCTAGAATATGATGGAGGGAAGAGGGCTAGGGAGTTTGTGGCCATATGTATGAGAGCAGCTATAATGAAGGACTTTGAATCCAAATTGTTTGAGGACTAAAATAATAGCATGAAGATGATGGACAGCACAAAGGTTAGGACCAATGTACTGCATCCTGGTGGGGGAAAAAATAAGTTGCCCTAACCGTAAAGAGAGGGAGTTGAAAGTGTAGGAGGAGATAGTCAGAGTGGAATAGTAATCAGTAATGTCTAGGGTGTGTCCGTAAGAATGAGTGGCTGAAGTAGGATAGGAGAACAAAACCTTTGGAAGTGAGGTCAGGGACTGATAGGTCAGGGTGTTGGAAAAACCTATGTGTACATAGAAATCACTGAGAACAACTTTAGAAACGGGTGTGGAGCACACATGTAAGCCAGGTGTACCATAGTTCATGTCATTGGAGGGGCTGTGAATAGATGGCTGCAGTAGGGCGTGACAGCAGGTACTTCAGAGGAGTTTGCCTTGTTTTGGTGAAGGAAGGAGGCAGGACTAAGAATGACTCTGGAAGTGGCTACAGAACATTTATCACCTCCTGGCCCAAAGATATCTACTTTTGGGGGAAAAAAAACAGCCACCACTGACATTTAGTATCTCCTTCTGAAAATATAAGGAATTGTGCAATATCTTTTGGAAGAATTACTATAAACAGTTTAAGAACATTGTGATAACTTGAAATACACTTTGGTTATTTGCAGATTTTGTTATGTGGAAGCTTCTAATATGTTATCTGCTATTTATGGCTTCATCTCAAAAGAATATCATATTTCAGAGTCAAATAGTTCAGCCCTTTTTTGAAAGCAAGGTCTCCACAAAAGCTATAAAGAAAAAGTAAAAATTAGCCTGGAAAAGCTGCATAGCACACATTTGTGTAGTTACTGAGCACAAGTCTGATTAGTCATCCTACTTGAGATGAGGCAGAATTACTATAAATCTAGAAACTAGAAATTAGGGATAAACCCACTGACTGATTCGTGTAAGTCAAGAGGGCTAGATGTTGTCATTTGAAAAAGAAGACTGACTAGTTTTATTATACCCAAGAAATACATTAAAACAAATTAAAAGAGTGAAAACCATAATGGTATCTCCCCTAGGGAACATGAATGGGAAATGCATGGGAAAGGGAAATTATAAATAAACACGCATTTCTCTTTCACCCTTCCTGGTATATGATACACTAACAATAGAAAAAAATAATAGGGAAAAAACGACAATGAATTAATGTGAAATTCTGATTTAGAGGAATGAAAATCCAGTTAACCTGACAATAAAACAACACATTCAAATTCAAATAGTATTTTGGAATTAAGTAGCCCCTGCACCTAACAACTGAGATAGTTTTAATATCAACTGGTGAACTGATGTCTCTAATACATAATAAAAGGTATGCATTTTTGTATAATTTGTCATAGAAACATAACAGTTTGTGCACACCTGGAAGAAAAATCAACTGACATTTATCACCAAGGAAGGTCATGAATAAGGATTGCTTAGGATACCAAACTAGTCTCTTAACTCTAACATGGAAATTTAAATGGAAGATGGCAACATTGTGAGACTGTTTAGTGAGTTCTACCTAGGAGACATAATGGATGGAAACCCAGATGAAAGAAAGAAAAAAAAAAAAAGACAAGGGATTTTTAAATTTGCATATGCTGCTTGTCCTGCTGCCTCCGTTCTGATCTGCAGATTAAATACCCACATTGTCTCACTTGTTCTGACATTGCTGCCTGATGAAGCCATGAACCAGAACAAGACTCACTTTTCTGCTTGTGGGTGACAATCACAAAAAAGAAGGCCGGGCGCAGTGGCTCACGCCTGTAATCCTAGCACTCTGGGAGGCCGAGGCAGGTGGATTGCTCAAGGTCAGGAGTTCGAAACCAGCCTGAGCAAGAGTGAGACTCCGTCTCTACTATAAATAGAAAGAAATTAATTGGCCAACTAATTAATATAGATAGAAAAAATTAGCTGGGCACAGTGGCGCATGCCTGTAGTCCCAGCTACTCAGGAGGCTGAGGCAGGAGGATCGTTTGAGCCCAGGAGTTTGAGGTTGCTGTGAGCGAGGCTGACGTCACGGCACTCACTCTAGCCTGGGCAACAAAGCGAGACTCTGTCTCAAAAAAAAAAAAAAAAGAAAGAAAAAGAAAAAAAAAGACTCACTTTGCTGGTGCTCTGTGAGCTAACCTGATGATGGAGCCTGTGGTTGATTCCACTGTGGCCTCCCTGTGTCCTGACCTTCTTCAGTGCTCTCCCTTGCTCACTCTGGACTTGGCAACAGCCGCAAACTTAACTCAAACAGAAGCTTGAAACCTGTTTGCATGTTTAGCTTGTTCTCTTGGACCCCTATTACACCTAAGAGAACTGCCTGGGCTACCCTGCTGAAAGGATGGAAGAGACACATTATCCCATCCCCAGTTCCCCCATGACCTGCCAGCTAATTGTAGACACAGGAGTAAGTCAACATCAGCCAGGAGCAGCAGAACCACCCAGCCGCCTTGTAGACCCATACAAAGAATAAAGGGGGTTGTTTAAGCCGCTTACATTTTGAGATGTTACGCAGAAATAATGGCTGACAGAGTGGTCCATCTAGTCTTTTACTTAGATTGTCCTCTGCCTCTGACATAACCTGAGTGGGTTAAGGCCAATGACTACAGGGAGTGGAAAATGGAAATTAAGACTGATGAGAGCTAAAAGCTATGGTATTACAGTTTCTTTACAAATATGAGAATGCTTTTTGAACAGGATCCAAGCCCCATAAGCTATGGATTAAGCCTATTCATCATAAGTTTATGATCTTCAAAACATATTAGGTGATACTGTTTCTCTCTTCATAGACTAACAAATGTCCATGTGAGGGTTCCACATTGATCATTTTCCTTGTGTCCATCCCAAGGCACTTTGTCAAATTATATTAACTTGTATTAAATAATAATTTTAAAGGCCTTCCTAACTTCTTTTAGAAACATACAGATTTGATTTTCAACATTTCAGGGCATCTGAACCAATTGTACCATATCATTTATGTCCAACGCATCTGTTGAATGTTGTCAGATGGCAAATACAACATAATTAAGCATAATGTTTTCTTAGATTGGCAAAATAGTTTACGTTCACCCAGAAAAAAAAAAAAAAGGATAATGCCACAAATAAATGACAAGTCTATTATTACAAGACTCCCAAAATCTGTCGCAGGAGGTAGGCTTTAATGTCCTGACATAGGTGATGAACTTTTCTTCTAATTGAGAATGGCCATTGCTGGCTGTGTCCTCTCATATTCTAACCCATTTTTTTTCTCAGTTGCCAGAATTCTCTTGGCCTTCAAACAGCTCTGGTTGGGTCTGTGCTCAAAGTGGTCCAAGTTCTACTGCACACCCAACCACCACCACCTTTTTGGAAATCTTGCTACTCAAAGTGTGGTCCATGGACCATCAGCATCACAGACCTATCCAGGCTTACTTAATCACAATCTGCATTTAAACCAAATTCTGAGCGATTATGCTCACTTTTATTTCCCTTCAGCGTTTATTTAGTTTTTAAACTTAGCTATAACTTGGGGACTATGGCAGTGGGATTCTCTGTTATTTTCAACAGTTAGGCAGCCAGTCTTAACCAGAACAGAGAACGAAACTACTTCACTTAGTATTGCTCTTCCCCATGGCATAGGCCCAGAAGCAGGCATTAAGGGGGAATTCAATACTGGCTTCTTGAGCACTATGATCTTATGAAACACCCTCTTCCACCTCTTGCATGCTATTAGAATGGGGTCCCCTCTCTTCACAATCCTGCTGGATATTGAGAAGTATCAATTAATTAACTCCAGTAACATTTTTATCCCACATTTACATTTTTATCCTACATTTTCTCTCTTAACCAGGCAGTATACATCTTGAGAACAGGCACTAAATCTTACTCAACTTTTAAAAATCACCAAAGTCAAATATAGTGCCTAGCAAAAGAGAAAGTATTCAACAGTGCCCTTTTTCAAATTAATAATGAAAAGAAAAACTTGGCCCCTGATTAGGTAACTGACTCATGAAATTTCAAGCACACACAAAAAATCTTACCTACTTCTTAAGTTTTAAAATTATAGTATATATTTTCACAGCCACGTCAATTTGTTTCTCCTATTGTCCACTTCTACCAGGTTGATTCCAAAGACTTTAGTTCATATGATAGAAAAAATAAATATGCATTCTAAATAATTTTCCTACTTTGTCATTTCCAATGTGTGGGCTTCTTTCTACTAACACCCCTGTCTTAATCATCTTTGAGTCTCTGATAATTCCTACAGTTTCTGGTATATAACATGTACTCAAGTATTTATTGAATGAGTTATTTTTAAACCACTATGAGTTTGTTAGCATGTTACAATTAATGAAAAAAAGCTCCAATGTAAAACATTTTAATAGGTTGTCAAATATACAGTTATTAGAATTATCTAAATATCAATTATAAAAATCAGTATCACATTAGATGATTCTATAAAATAAAAAACACAAATCACACATCGACAATAACCCCTGCAGTCCAAGAATACCCCCCAATAGTACAAATTACAAACACATTAAAAAAAACCCAAAAACTAAAGACATTATTTAGACATTTAAACCAAAGTAAATGACTAGACTAAGTACATTCATTCATCAAGTACAATAAATTAAGCATTGCTGCTTATAGTCACTAATAACACAATTTTAGGTGCAATTTCACATGCTTTCATAAATCTTCCAGTATAGTTCCCATAGTAAAGTGTCTTTGTGCACACCATTTTCATTTATATGCAGGTGCATCATACATCATACTTAAGACTATTTCACTTCATAAACTGTTAATATATACTGTAAGCGAACACCAGGCCAAAGTTTAACCCCAACGATGACAAAATTTAAAAATTCTCAAAAGCATATACTGATTTGTTTAATTGCATGAGTACTATTTCCACTTACCAGAGGCTATTAAGTAAGGAGAATTTAAATATTAACTCAAAAAAAGATGGAGGCCCTTTCCTAAAATAGTAAGTATTTTAGTAACAATATAATTGTCAAATTTAAAATACCAGTGATTTGAAGATAAGATGGAGGCCTAACATATTTTGTACTACATTATAAAATACACTAAAAAATATGCAGTTAACTTGCTTGTGAATATGTAATGTTTTCACAGTGATGTTATGTTAAACACTACTCTAAATGGACAATCTAAGTAAACGTACCTTTACCAAAAAGAAAAATGAAAAATTAAGGCTCTTTGAATGCTATTTATAACTATTACTCAAACTCAGAAGTCAAATAGAGATTACAATGCTGCGAAATACTATTTCTAACCTATTGTTTGCTTCATCTCAATACTTATTACTTTATCTTTACACAAACTCAAATGATAGTTATCTTTAATATCTTCAAATGCATATTTCTCTATATCTCTTTTAATTAAGCTCCCAACCCCACCCCTTCTAGACAGAATGTGACCAATGGTTAGGGCCTTGTCTGATTGGTTCACACTTTATAATGGGGGGCTAAAAATGCCTGGCAAGTGGTATACATCCAATAAATATTTTTGAATGAACTGAGAAGTCTGACCTCCAAAGGCAACCCTACTTGTTTTCCCAAAGCAAACTGCTACCTCTTTAGATAACCAGATTGATACAATTTTTAAAAAGAAATTGGTCTCTCCTAGGCTATGAAAACATTACAGGATGTAATAAAATAACTGAGACTATAAATGTATCAAATCAAGGTTAAAGGCACTGGATAAGAAAGATAATTACAAAGCATTGTAAACAACTTTTAAAGTAAATCAAGTTTTAAAGTATAAAATGCCAAACTGCTAAGAGAAAATGTACTAAAATGATGCCAATGCTTTATAATAGTGGACACGATTTCTGTAATTTCGCCAATAAAATTCCTTCGTTGCTCTACCATTTTCTTTCACCCTAGTCTTCTATAATAGTCTAAACCCTAGAAACAAACATTTTCAGTCTCATGAAACATAAAAATTGCAACTGAAATACCTATGGAAATTCTTTTTTCTTAAATGATGTTATAAATTTGACAGACTTTATAGATATGATATGAAGAATATCATCTTGGAAGTTATAAAATACTAAATTATACTCAATCGAAATTCAGAAAAAAAGTTCTTATTCAGTTGAACATAATCTAGAGCCCCAAAATAGCCAATTGTAGTGTAAAGAGGCAAAGTAAGTACAATCTCTCCAGACACATAAAACAAATACTGAGTTGAAATACCACAAGCTCCACGTTAGAGCCATTTAATATACACATTTTCATAACTTGTTTCTTGAAAAACTATTTAGATAAAATATTTAGCATTTATCATTGATTTTAATTTATTTGAATCTATGCAACTTCCATCCATATTAAAATATCAATGTAAATACTTTATTATAAAACTATTATACAATTTAAATTTTTATTAGAGAAATGTATTATTCACATCCACAATTTCTTAAAGTCCTTTTTTTTTTAAAGTCCTTTTTAAATGAGTGTATTTCATAAGAAATACTCTAAAAACATTACTAAGATAATCCTATTAACCCAAACTATATCCTTACTATGCTTATTTCTTAAATATTTACCTGTTTAACTATGCTTCGTGAATAGTGATCATTCATCCCCGCAGTGGTAAATTTCAACATAATCTTAAATGACTGGACTATACACTTAAACACTCACATGTAGATTACATAAACAGATACTTATTCTGTTACATGTAAACTTAGTTATAAAGTAACATAAAATGAGCATTGAATAACAGTGATAAAAAATGTAAACACAGAATTAAATGTTAATCCCTTCCCTGAAAAACAAAAGATAAAAAGCGCTTCTTGTTTTATTAAAACAAAACAAAGTATGATCTATTGTATCAAAAAGATACTGATTTTACAAAACTATTATTTCCAAATACAGATAAAGAAAATCTGGAACAGTTAATTCAGACTTTATTGAGCTAAAATGTGCAAAAAAATCTGATAATACTTGTTTATTAAATTCATTGTACATAGGCTGATACCATCTCATACAAAAAAGACTCCTGTCTTGTTAAGATTCAAACTAGTGTTAAATTATCTGACCTTAAGATTTATTGAACCACTATCCAAATAACAAAAGTCCAACTTGTAAGAGAAAAAAAAGTAAAACTAAAAATTTTTTTCTGTCAATCATGACTTGAAATTCATTCCCACTCTCACCCAAAAAAACCTGTAGCCAATTCCCATTTAGACAGTGGAAAAAAATATGAATTCGTTATGAAAAATTCTTACACTGATTGTAAATGAAAACTTAAAAGCAATCAAACTTTGCTATGAATAAAATGCATAAAATTTTTAAAGTTATTCTGGTTTAACTGATTTACTAAGCATAGAATTCGCAAAGCATCTGGTACATTTGTTTGGACTCAGGTAGTTGTAAAGTACTCCCAAACAGAGCTGGGAAGGTAAGATAAACATAAAATACAATATTTTTCTCCATACCACAACAAAGGCAACTGGATTCAGAAGTTTAATTTGTAACTCTAGAAGGAAAAGAAGAGGAAAAAAGTCTGATAATTCACAATTCTAAAACATTTTCCAGGACAATGGCATAACTGCTAAACTACTTAGACATATGAGTGAATTGAAGTGCAAGTAGTGACAGCATTAACATCAAATGTATTTGAAAATTCATTTTCAAAGTTTTAAATGTTTTCAATGACAAATAACTAGTTACTTTTTAAAAAGTGGTGGGTATGAAACAAAGATAAAACTTACAAATCTAATTTTTCCAGAAAAAGTAACATTCCCCTTGCCCCCATGAAATACATTATAATTTCTCTGTTGAATACGATATAAACCTGTTTTGAACAAGAGTGAAATAGAAGGGTGGATTTAGATACATACCAAACCCTATATGATGCACTAATTTACACATAGTACTTTTGATAACACATGATTGGATGCTGTCTTCCACTGATTTTAGAAAATTTTGAGAAACACTATTTTTAGCAATGTACATTTTATACTACTGTTTAAAAGGGGACATAAAAGTTAAAAAAAATAAACAAAGCTTCAATCATACACCTTTTTGATGATGCAGTTAGAGAAAAAGGTATTATACAGTTTATGCCAGTGTTCACAATGTAGTAAATACATATTCTGATTTTCTCACAAATGAAAGATTTTAAAAGAAAAGTATTTTGTTTCTTACAAATAACTTCTTTCTTCTCCTAACCCTGGTGAGAATAATTAGTGCCCTTAATTTTAAGATTTTTGCTGTTGTTTTTGTTTATGTCAATTATCTTTTTCATGAAGTATAATATTTTGAAATATATATAAAAATGAAAATTAAAGGGAAAACCTGCTTTTAGAATGCAACATTTTAAATCATTTCACTAAGAAGCACCTTTTGATATGCTGGTCTGAACTTTTAATGCAAAACCTAAACAGTACTTATTTCTGAAGTAGAATTTTCTCCAGTTTTAATAACTTCATACATAGCAATAACAGACATCAACCTGTGCTTTCTAGATTTCTGTTGGTGTTCTAACAGTTTAGCAATTGTTTAGATATGGCTCATTCTCAAGGTTGGGTGGACAGAGATTTCATGATAAATTGGCTACAAAAAGCTAACTAAACTCTTAATGACTAAATAATGGTTTGCGTTTTGCTTGAGTCAAATTAAATGTGTAAGCCAAGTACCACCACATCCCTGCTTAACATTCTTAAGTTTCTTTATTCTTCATAGTCTTCTACTGAACAAATAATTAGTTTTCCTGAGTAAGATTATAAAAAAGTTAACCTTTCTTTCAAAAGTATAAAGACAAATAAAATGTTGACTCACCATACAAATTTTGTACATAGCATTACAGGTACAGAGATATTGACTGCTGCTCTTCATTATGACTGGCCCACCCCTTAAAAAGACTGCAAAGGATTCAATTGTCTAAAATACTTTGAAGTACAGTAATTAAATGCTTTAGCCCATACACATATCCCTCATCTATTGTGTTGCTAGGGAACACATGCGCAAAATCGATCATTCGCACTTCTACTTCTGCAATCTCTTGGCAATCAGTGGGAAGATGGTAGAAAACTTTTTCCAGTTGGGAAAGTACATTTCCATTTAAATGTTCCTGTGACATGCTTTTCCACCCATTGTCGTGCTCCATATTTTCAACTTTCAATGAAGTCTGACTGTGATGCTTTTTTGAATACATTCTTCTGTGACGAGCATACATCTTGGACAAGCTTTTGCCTACTGAAGCTTCTATTTTTCCATTTGCTGTGGAACTTAACACATGAAAGTTATTATTGTATTCCAGTACTTCTGTCTCTGACAGTTGTCCTTTGGACAAAAACTTTTCTGCCAAAGTTCTGTCATGCGATTTTGTAGTGGTTGGCTGAGATGAACCTTCATAAACAAACAGTAATGAACTTGCGTAGAAGTTAAGCTGCTCCTGGCTTTCAAACCACTGCAGAATTTTCTTAATTTTCTGAATACTGGCAGCAATAGCATCTTTTCTTAGGGAGAACCCATTATGAAAAAACCTGGAGACACCTATAGAAAGAATAATATTAGGATTATGATCAAATTATGAAACAACTACGGGAAATACACTCATTGTAGGTCAAATTCCTGAATTTTTCTCCATCATCCTCTAAAATTAAGTGAACAGTTAATTATAGAATTTTAAGAATTCTAGTCAAATTAGGAACTTAGATCACAATTTTTAGTGAAGATGCTCTTATTAGAAAGCATTTAAATGACACTAATGTAATATGAAATATCCTATTTAGACAAAAAGGAAATTTATTACAGGTAGACTAGTAGTTTAGTTCTCTCTATATATTCTCTTGAGAAATATGATTCCAACATTTCCTCCATTTGCTATTGTGAGGGATTTCATAGTAAAGTTACTTGTTTGTTAAAATCACATTTAAAAGCGAATCTAAAACCTTGAGTAAAATTGTAATTTTTGGGTTTTTTTTTGAGACAGGGTCTCACTCTGTCACCCAGGCTAGAGTGCGGTAGCGTCATCATAGCTCACTGCAACATCAAACTGCTGGGGCTCAAGAGATCCTCCTCCTTCAGCCTCCTCAGTAGCTGGAACTACAGGCACATGCCACATGTCCAGCTAATTTTTCTATTTTCTTTATTTGCTCAGGCTGATCTTGAACTCTTGGCCTCAAGCAATCTTCCAGCATTGGCCTCCCAAAATGCTAGGATTATAGGAATGAGCCACTTCACCGGGCCAACAACCATTTTTATTAAAGTGAAGGAGTCTCACTCTTTTGCCCACGCTGGAGTACAGTGGTGCGATCATAGCTCACTATAGTCTTGAACTCCTGGGCTCAAGCAATCCTCCTGCCTCAGCCTCCCCAATAGCTGGGATTATAGCATGAGCCACCATACCCAGCTAAAATCATTTTTAATGGGATCAACAACCCATTACCAAATACCAAACTATAACTCTTCTAATTTTTATTTGTTCTCAATAATAAATGTCTAATATAATATTATTTCCAGGAATCTAGGATATTGTTGCTTCTGTAATATTTTGGTCACAAGTATTTTAGAAGCATGTATGTTAACAGACGTTATTTAAATCAGTGTAATGCCATTTGATTATTCATTATGTAGCTCTAGAAGCTTGTAATATATAGAAATTTTAGTAAAAATACATTATATGCTACAACACACATTTTTAAGTCTCTTATGTAACAGGCAGTTTTAATATACCATGATCTATAACATTTACTTTACTTTAAAAATGATTTAGTGGTGGCTCACACCTGTAATCTTAGCACTCTGGGTGGCCAAGGCAGGTGGATCGCTCAAGGTCAGGAGTTTGAAATCAGCCTGAGCAGGAGTGAGACCCCCCTCACCCGGTCTCTACTTAAAATAGAAAGAAATTAATTGGCCAACTAAAAATATATAGAAAAAATGAGCCGGGCATGGTGGCACATGCCTGCAGTCCCAGCTACTCGGGAGGCTGAGGCAGAAGGATTGCTTGAGCCCAGGAGTTTGAGGTTGCTGTGAGCTAGGCTGATGCCACGGCACTCTAGCCTGGGCAAAAGAGTGAGACTCGGTCTAAAAAAAAAAAAAAAAAAAAAAAAAAGACTTAAAGACAACTCTAGTTCTAGTATTGAGCTAGATGGATGGTTCATGGATGCTCATTATTTATTTATTTTTGAGACAGAGTCTCGCTTTGTTGCCCAGGCTATAGTGAGTGCCGTGGCATCAGCATAGCTCATAGCAACCTCAAACTGGGCTCAAGCAATCCTCCTGCCTCAGCCTCCCGAGTAGCCGGGACTACAGGCATGCGCCACCCATGCCCGGCTAATTTTTTCTATACATATTAGTTGGCCAATTAATTTCTTTCTATTTATAGTAGAGACAGGGTCTCGCTCTTGCTCAGGCTGGTTTTGAACTCCTGACCTCGAGCAATCCGCCCGTCTCAGCCTCCCAGAGTGCCAGGATTACAGGCGTGAGCCACTGTGCCCGGCCGATGTTCGTTATTTTTTTAAAAAGTGTATTAATAAGAAATAAGTGAAAATATAAGGCCGGGCGCGGTGGCTCACGCCTGTAATCCTAGCTCTCTGGGAGGCCGAGGCGGGTGGATTGCTCGAGGTCAGGAGTTCGAAACCAGCCTGAGCAAGAGTGAGACCCCCGTCTCTATTATAAATAGAAAGAAATTAATTGGCCAACTAATATATATATACAAAAAATTAGCCGGGCATGGTGGCGAATGCCTGTAGTCCCAGCTACTTGGGAGGCTGAGGCAGGAGGATTGCTTGAGCCAGGAGTTTGAGGTTGCTGTGAGCTAGACTGATGCCACGGCACTCACTCTAGCCTGGGCAATAAAGTGAGACTCTGTCTCAAAAAAAAAAAAAAAAAAAAAAAAAGAAATAAGTGAAAATATAAAAGACAGCCATTCATGGACCCATGGTTTTGGTGTATCATGAACCAGTGAATATGATTAATCCAATTCTGAGAATCTAAGTTTTATTTTAAAAACAATTTTATTATCAATTGAATCAGTATTCCAAAGGAATTGAATTAAAACTGAAATAACTTTAGAATTAACAGTCCAATAATAAAAGCATTAGTTTTTTAATCCTTACCATCCTTTATAGTTTCTTTTGTTAAGCTTCTTCCATAGTGCTGGTTTTGTGTCTCGTAACTATCAGTATGAACATGATAAACCTGTCAAAAAAAGCAGTGAATATTAAAACACTAATGCTCCCTGACCATGTGGTATTTATCCTAGCAACTGAAGGGTAAAGGATGAGCTCTATCCATATAATTCATTCTAACAGATTTGAGAAGAAAATAATCATAAAGTTATATCAAATGGATGCTGAAAAGGCATTTAACAAATCTAACACCCACTGATGATGAAAAAAAAAAAACTCTTTGTGATAAGGATAGATGAATATTTCCAATATGATAAAAATTATCTATCTCAATCCACCAGAAGTTAGCCTCAAGTTTAACACACTGTCCGCCACACTAGAAAGAAATATTTTTCCTTGGCCACAGTGTTTCATTAAAAAAATAGAATAAAAACCTCAAAAACAAAATGATCCTAATTTAATGAAAATTTGTTAGTTTTTATTGTTTTCTGTGCGTAAGTTATAAGCAACTTGAAAATAGTTCTCACAGCTCCCAAGGTGAAGAGATGTGAGTTACATATGCTTCACAAGCCTTGTGCTCAAAACTAGCATGAGTTAAATACAAGTCACATGGCAGTTAACATGATAAAGGGGAAATAAGGAAGCGTTTCTTTTAAAATATATATACAACCACAACAAGTAAGAAGTGCAATGTTTGGGGGATGGACATGCTTAAAGCTCTTACTTGAGGGGGGCGGGGGGCATGGGCAATATAAGTAACCTTAACACTTGTACCCCCATAATACACTAAAATAAAATAAAAATAAAAAAAATATAAGCAGCTTCTATAAAAAGTATTCTACTACAATGTCTTCTTATCAAATTATTATCTAATCTTGTTCCAGAATTATTAGCAAATGTAAATAAATAAGAGAAAGAAATTAGGGGTATAATAATTTGGAAAGACAGAAATAAAGTTATTACTCTTTGTAGACAATGGTTGTACACTGAAAAATCAACTGAAAAATGAAAACAAACAATAAAAATTTGAAATGATGGTTAAATACAAACTAGTAAATAGAAAATAAGCTTTCATATATACAAATAACCAGTTAGAAAATGTACTGAAACACACCATTTACAAAAGCAACAAAAATAAATCCATAAAAATAAACCAAGTAAAAGAACTATAAAAACACATCTTTTAAAATATTCCTAAGATACACACTCATGTTCTCAGAGAAGATTCAACATCATAAAAAATATGTCTATGTAAATTAATCTATAACTAAAATGAGATTATAATAAAACCACCAACATTTTTTTTTTAACTATGTAAACTAATCCTAAAGTTCATAGACAAAAACAAGAGCCAGGAAAAACTGAAATAAGATTAATAAGGTGGGACTGATCTTACCAACCTCCCGGACATTAAAACATATTTTAGTATCACATACATGTGAGAATTTAATATGTGATAATGGGATTTTAACTCAGTGGGAAAAGATGCATTATTTATTAAATTGTGTTAGTCTGAGTAAGTAGCAATTTGGAAAAAAATAAGTTGTATTAATACCTAATACCTTATGCCACGATAAATTCCAAATGTATCAATGATCAAAATGTATAAAATAAAAGGACCCCCCCAAACATGGAAGAATTCTTGAATAACTGATAGCCAGGGTAGGCATTTCCAACTAAAACTCAGAAATTCCCAACACATCAATATGTTTTTAAAATGTTCATAGTAAATTTTTTTGATATGTATTATTTATACATATTTATGGGGTACATGTGATATTTTCTTACATGCACAGAAAGTGTAATGATCAAGTCAGGGTATTTAGTATTTATCATTTCTATGTGTTTACAGGGTTTTTGCCAGAGAAGAACTATTTGAAATTTATATGAGGAACAAAAGGCATGTTTATACTTATACACAAATGAACAAAGGGTCTGAAGAGTTCATGGAAACCAAACAGCTCTCAAACATACCAGGAGCACAGCCCTTCCTCCCTCATTGTGACAACCAAATAACATCTCTAGACATTGCCAAATGTCTCCCTAGGGGGAAAAATTGCCTGTGGTTGAAAACCACTGCTGTATATCAGGCAAACTGCCAATATCTATCAAAATTATAAATGTACGTAAGTCCAGCGACTCCCCTTTAAAAACTCATCCCATAAATATGGTAGCACAAAGATAGAATGAGGTAGGTCTATGGTTACTCCCTGTAACGTTATTTGTAACTGCAAAGGACAACAATCAAAGGATCCATCAAAGGGAACTGGCTAAATTACAATATAATAATAGTATGCCACTATGAAGACATCTCCAGGATAAAGGAGAAAAAACCAAGATACAGAACAGTGTTTAATGTAGGTTTTGTAATAAAAGAACATGCATATATAGTATTTGTGTGTTTAAAACATCTTGGGAAGGATATATTGGGGAAAAAATAACTATAATATAGTATCCTGTGTAGAGGCAGACTATTCATTGTACAGGCATATATTGTTTTATTGTGTTTTACAGATACTACATTTTTTACAAACTGAAGATTTGTGGCACTCTGCATCGACTAAGTCTATCGGCACCATTTTCCCAACAGCATGTGCTTACTTTGTGTCTCTATGTCACATTTTGGTAGTTCTTGTAATATTTCAAACTTTTTCATTATTATTTTATCTGCTATGGTGATCTGTGATCAGTGATCTTTGTTGTTACTATTATAACTGTTTTGGGGAACCACAAACCACAACCATGTAAGATGAGAATTTAATTGATAAATGTGTGTGTTCTGACTGCTCTACAGACTGTTCCTTCTTCCCTGCCCCACCCCTTTCCTTGGACTTCCCTATTCCCTGAGACACATTATTGAAATTAGGCCAATAAATAACCCTATAATGGTCTCTAAGCATTCAAATGAAAAGAAGAGTTGCACATCTCTCACTTTAAATCAAAAGTTAGAAATGATTAAGCTTAATGAGGAAGGCACATCAAAAGCCGAGACAGGCTGAAGGCTAGGCCTCTTGTGTCAAACAGCTAAGTTGTGAATGCAAAAGAAGAGTTCTTGGAGGAAATTAAAAGTGCTACTTCAGTGAACACATAAATGATAAGAAAGCAAAACAGAGTAATTGCTGATACAGAGAAAGTTTTAGTGGTCAGGATAGAAGATCAAACCAGCCACAACATTCCCTTAAGCCAAAATCCAATCCACAGCAAGGCTTTAACTCTCTTCAATTTTGTGAAGGCTAAAAGAGGTGAGGAAACTGCAGAAGAGAACTTGGAAGCTAGCAGAGGTTGGTTCATGAGGTTTAAGAAAAGAAGCCATCTCCATAACATAAAAGTGCAAGGTGAAGCAGCAAGTGCTGATGATGTAGAAGCTGCAAGCTATCCAGAAGATCTAGCTAAAATGACTGATGAAACTACAACAAACAACAGATTTTCAATGTAGACAAAACAGCTCTCTACCGGAAGAAAATGCCATCTAAGATTCATTGCTAGAGAGTCAATGTCTAGCTTCAAAGGACAGGCTGTTGTTAGGGGCAAAAGCAGCTGGTGACTTTAAGTTGAAGCCAATGCTCATTTACCATTTCAAAAATCCTAGGGCTCTTAAGAATTATGCTGAAACTACTCTGACTGTGCTGTATAAATGAAACAACAAAGCCTGAATGATAGTACATCTGTTTATAGCATGGTTTACGGAATATTTTAAGCCCACTGTTGAGACCTACTGCTTAGGGAAAAAAGATTCCTTTCAAAATATTACTGTTCATTGACAATGAACCTGGTCACCCAAAAGCTCTGATAGAGATGTATAAAAAGATTAATATTGTTTTCATGCCTGTTAAAACAATATCCATTCTACAGTTCATGCATCAAGGAGTAATTTCAACTTTCAAGTCTTATTATTTAAGAAATACATTCTGTTAAGCTATAGCTGCAATAGATAGTAATTTCTCTGATGGATCTGGACAAACTAAATTGAAAATCTTCTGGGAAGGATTTACCATTCTAGATACCATTAAAAACATTTGGGATTCATTAGAGGAGATCAAAACATTAACATAATAGGAGTTTGGATATTCCCACTTTACTAAAGCTGGAATGGAAAGAGATCTGAGAGTTTCTCCAATCTCTACCCACTGTCCACTCTTGGTCAGCAGCAAAGATATTTGTAAATCGAAAGTTACACTCCCACCCTGAAAACATGTAAATATGTAGCAAACTGGTTATCTAATTTTTTTAAATGGAAAGAAAGCTGGGAGATGTGTGTGGGAGAACAGAGTGACAAGCAAAAGCAAACTCCAGCTTTTCCTGGACCCTATTTTACCATAGGATTTGCTAATTTTATATGAACTTAAAATGTCAGGAGCAACCAAATTCAAACATCTTTAGCAAAATATATTTCACATTAAATCAATGTATGGGACAGAGGAATCTGAAGTGTTACTATCCCAAACTATTGTAAAGAAAATAGCCTAAAAAAAAAAAAAAAAAAGAAATACAAAAGAATGAATTTGAGTTTTAGACAATGTGATCAATAAAGATCAAAAACAGAAGTATTTTTTCTCCAAGTAATTAGGAAATGCTACTTCTCTTAAAAGAGTATTTCTTTGTCAAAAATTTACGATGTTTTAGAAGCAAGACTTGTCAGTAAAAAGAAAAAAAAATATAAATAAAAAAAAATAAAAAAAAATTTACGATGTTGCCAAAATATACTGAAACAGATAAAATAATCTAAAATGCTGAATTACATGTTTTAAAAAAATTCATGTGAATTTCTACAAATTATATTTCAGTTACTTTTCTTTTGGTAAATAAATATAATAAATTCCTACAATTAAATAGCATATGTTTCAAGGGCAATACAAAGTGCAAAAAATGTTTAATTTACACAATAGTTAATCCACAAAGACACTTTGAAAAAACTATTAAATCCCAAAGGAAGTTGCTGATACTAAATGCTTTTAAATCTGATCCTTTAAGATACATACACCCTCTAAAGTATACAGTATACTCCAGCCACCTTACACTAACGCCTGTTTCACTATATGCTCTGCTTTGTAGTTTTCCACATATTATTGTCCTCTGTTGCCAGTTTAAAAACCCACCCTTTCCAAAATCACTCAACACTCTCCTTTTTTGACTCCCTTGTTCTCACAGGCTCTCTTTTGTTTCTACCTCTTTTATAATACATATCTCAGTAAATCTTTTTATTAAATCAATGGTGAGTCTTGCAACTTACACAATTTTGGGATTAAGGAAATGAATTTACCACCCACCAAAGAAATAAACTATTTTAAAAAATTAATCCTAACACTACTACTATGGCTTATCTCTCAGTTTTAATATTCTAGAATTGTATAATTAAACCTATACTCATTATCATTTGTTATTTTACACTTCAATCATATCATGTCTCAGGTAAGTACATAATACCTAATTATAAACATTAAGTGCTATCTTAAGAAGGTATGAAAACAAAAACAGGGAACCCAAATTGATCTACACATCCAACATTACAATCCCTACCAAAATCCTACCTGGCATTTTTTTGCAGAAACTGACAAGCTGATCCTAAAATTCATGTGGAAATATAAGGGACCCAAAATAGCCAAAAAACCCAAAACAAAAACAAAACGTAACCCCAAAACCCTGAAAAACAAGAACAAAGTCGGAGAACTCACAATTCAAAACTTACCCCAAAGCTACTTTAATCAAGACAGTGTGGTGCTGGCATAAGGACAGACAATACAGATCAATGGAATAGAAATGAGACTCCACAAATAACAATGCCATTTGCAATCAGTGACATGGAAGTGTCATTAGGGAACTTAGTGAGGAGTCAAGCATGATGGGGCAGAAGCCAGACTGGAATGGGCTGAACACATAGTGGGGAAATAAGGAAACAGAAATAACCAGTTCGGTTGTAAACATGTTCGGTTGTAACCAGTTCGGTTGTAGACATGTTAAACGTGCAGCTGGAGAGCACAGCAGGATAAAGGTGGGGTTTTGATGTTTTGTTTTTTAAAAAATTGAGAGTGAATTGAACATATTTAAAACAAAGGGAAACGATCCAATAAAGAGAGAGAGAGTGAAGTTAAAGATATAATAAAGACAAGACAGAATACCAGGTTCCTTGAGACTGATGTACTTTATAGTACACAGATGGCTCTAAAACTAGTTTTAACAGAATGGTTGCAAAGAAAAAAAAAAAGAATACCAGGTTCTTGAAGGAGTAAGAGGCAAAGTGATCCAGCAGCATAGGGAAGGGCTATCCTTAGACAGGAGGACAGAAAATTCTTCAATGTGACAGGAAGGAATAAAGAAGTAATAAAAGCAATTGTAGGTAAGGTATATACATCTATTATCAGGAAGACATATATATATATATGATAAGATATATCATATATATAAGATATATATATATCTTTTATCAGGAAATTAAGGGAAATTCTGAGGCTTTTGTTTTTTCTGAAGCAGAAGGCAAAGTCATTTGCCAAGAGACAGAAAGTAGGAGGGTGAGACAACTGAAAACAGTGGATGTTTAAATATTAATAGTTGGCCGGGCGCTGTGGCTCACGCCTGTAATCCTAGCTCTTGGGAGGCCGAGGCGGGCGGATTGCTCGAGGTCAGGAGTTCAAAACCAGCCTGAGCAAGAGCGAGACCCCGTCTCTACTATAAACAGAAAGAAATTAATTGGCCAACTGATATATATATAAAAAAAATTAGCCGGGCATAGTGGCGCATGCCTGTAGTCCCAGCTACCCAGGAGGCTGAGGCAGAAGGATCACTCGAGCCCAGGAGTTTGAGGTTGCTGTGAGCTAGGCTGACGCCACGGCACTCACTCTAGCCTGGGCAACAAAGTGAGACTCTGTCTCAAAAAAAAAAATAAATAAATAAAAATAAAAAAAATAAATATTAATAGTTGCTCAGATTCCTGTGGAATGTTTTGTTTTTAACATTATTCCATTACCTTTTCTCCTTTTCTATATACACACATTTAATTATAATTTTCCAAAACAAAATAATTACTTGAACAATTTCTCTGATTGTATTTACAATTAGAGTATCAAATTCAATTGTGCTATTATTACCACCACACTAACAATTTATCTATAATTGGTTCCTATTAGCTCTCCTATTTAAAACTCAAAAAGGAAAATCCATATATCAACTTACATGAATTTCAAAATTACCCATTATGCTTATATAGGTAAGCAAGCATTTGGTAATATCCACAAATTTTGCATCCACACATCTAGAAGACACAGTATTTGTTTAGAGGATTTTATTCCCCATTATTTTTGTTGTTGTTGTTTTTGAGACAGAGACTCACTTTGTTGCCTAGGCTAGAGTGAGTGCTGTAGCATCAGCCTTGCTCACAGCAACCTCAATCTCCTGGGCTCAAGAGATCCTCCTGCCTCAGCCTCCCGAGTAGCTGGGACTACAGGCATGCACCCATATTTTTTCTATATATATTTTTAGTTGGTCAATTAATTTCTTTCTATTTTTAGTAGAGACGAGGTCTCACTCAGGCTGGTTTCGAACTCCTGACCTCAAGCGATCTGCCCGCCTCAGCCTCCCAGAGTGCTAGGATTACAGGCGTGAGCCACCATACCCGGCCCCCCATTACTTCTTGACTGTGGTATATTATTTGCAAAATGGCTTCAACAATTCTTCCCACACTAAAGCACATTGCTACTGGAATTATGATTTCACTTTCCCCACCATCAGAAGTGGAGTCTATTCCTACTCCCTACCAATCTAGGCTGGCCATATGCTAGACTGTGACCTACAAAATTACACAGAAGGAACAGCAAATAGCTTCCTGACCGTGAGTTCAAGAACCCTTGTAGCTCCTGTTCTTACCTTCTTGGAATGTGGTGCTGCGACATGAAAAAGCCTGAGCTACCCTTCTGACGGTTAAGACCACATAGAAAAAGGCCCAGTCGACCCTTAGTACCAACTTCCCAACATGAGAATGAGGTCACTGTAGACCACTAGCCCCAGCTGAGTCTTCAGGTGACTGCGGCCACATGAGGGACTCTAGCTGAGATCAGCTAAGAACTGTCTACCTTAGCCCAACTCAAATTGCACATCTACCGAACTGTGTGCAAATAAAGCAAATATTTTAAATCACAAAATCTGAAACAATAACTTAACTTTTAGTTTCTCTTTTCTATTTTAAAAATACAGAAAAGGCATTAAATATATAAACTTAGCACTTTTCTCATGGGAAAATCATAAATAATATCACATTTGCTTTTAATATTTATTTTGCACCTAAAATTAAGGCTTCTTTAAAACAAAATTGCCAGAGTCAGTCTTGAGTTTCAGCTATCCATTCATTTATTTATTAATAACCTATTTTATGGCAGGACTATTGAGAAACTGATCATGTATCAGTAAACAAAAAGATAAAAATTCCTGCCCTCAGAGTTTACACATTGAGCAGTCATAGACAATCCAATTCCAAAATATATTGTCTTCTGATACATTAGCATTATAATGACATTCATAATTTTCAAGGGAAAAACATGCAAAGATAAATTTTTATATTATACTAATAATCATTCTTACCCTCATGCCAAGCACCAAGAACCCAATCTCTTCCATTAATGGGTACTTGCTGACCTGTTGCTGAATCTTCTCAGATGAGGCAAAAGGATCATAGCTTTTTCGCCCTATCTTTACATCCATTATACAGGGCTTATTAAATTTATGAGTCACATCTTCCAGTTTTAGGTATAAATCTGTTATTAAAGAAAAACCTTAATTAGTAATAGGCAAATATATTACTACTTAAGTAAGTGCCAAGGGAAAACAAAATGTTAGGAAATCCTTAAACAAGTTAAAATAAGTCTAGTTGACAATTATTATTCCACCTGAAAAAAAGACTGACCAATAAATTTATACAAAGTATAAATATCATAAACACTTAACAGAGACAATTAAATAATATTCAACCATAAGCAAAGGTATGAAGTAGATATAACATTTCCAAGGACATCAAAAAAGCAATGAGATTATTTCAAAGCTGTTCCAGAATTAATTCCCCTTTTGAATATAATTTATTTTATCTATGCCTCAGCAGATCTTTTTAGTATCTTAATAATTCTTTAAAATTTATTCTTCATTTAAAATTAGAAATAGAACTAAATTCTTCCCACAAAGTAATACAACAGAAGTAGAGGTTAAGGTTAGGAAAGGGTAAACCAATCCAAATGATGATCACTGCCAAACACATATTCTAGTCTTTCTAATTTAAAAGGAAAAAACAAATATCTTGCTTTTTAGAATACAAGCAAACCTCAAAAGTTGGTCTATAAATCACTTTGGCAGCCTGCATACATCTTTCCACAGGAAACTTTACATAGAGATTCAAGTATAATATTATAAAAGCCCCAGTTATCATATACAGCTGACCTGCAAGGGTCCAGGGCCACTGAGGAAAGAAGAAAAGAAATTCTTTCCCCCTCTCCTGGGTAAAAGAATCTTCTCTAAGTTTTGAATGAGATCATGATTTGTTCTTTTTTTTTTTGAGACAGAGTCTCAATTTGTTGCCCAGGCTAGAGTGCTGTGGCGTCAGCCTAGCTCACAGCAACCTCAATCTCCTGGGCTCAAGCAATCCTGCTGCCCTCAGCCTCACGAGTAGCTGGGACTACAGGCATGCGCCACCATGCCCGGCTAATTTTTTCTATATATATTAGTTGGCCAATTAATTTCTTTCTATTTATAGTAGAGACAGGGGTCTCGCTCTTGCTCAGGCTGGTTTTGAACTCCTGACCTCGAGCAATCCGCCTGCCTGAGCCTCCCAGAGTACTAGGATTATAGGTGTGAGCAACCTCGCCCGGCCAAGATCATGATTTTTAAGTTATCTATAAGAAGCATTTCTCTTAAAAACTTCTCATCAAAGACAGAATAGATTATATCCTGCTGTCTATCACCATGACAAATAATGTTAGAGAAGATATTTATATTTATAAATACATATATGTATATATATTCTGAACTAAATAAAAGGGTACTAAGGGTAAGAGAAGCCTTAACCTCTAATGTCCTTTCTTTGTCCCTGTCCCACCAAGACTAGCATGGTTACTAAATTACAACCAGAAAGTCTGTGCTTAAGACCTAAATGCTAGAAGAAAAAGAAATAAACTTTTTGTGAGGAGACACAGTCTCACTCTGTTGCCCGGGCTAGAGTGCTGTGGTATCAGCCTAGCTCACAGCAACCTCAAACTCCTGGGCACAAGCGATCCTCTGCCTCAACTTCCAGAGTAACTGGGACTACAGGTGTGTGCCACCATGCTGGACTAATTTTTTTTTTTTCTGTTTTTAGTAGAGATAGGGTCTCACTCTTGCTGAGGCTGGTCTCAAACTCCTGACCTCAAGTGATCCTCCCATCTCAGCCTCTCAGAGTGCTAGGATTACAGGCGTGAGCCACTGCGCCCGGCCCAAAACAAAAATATTTTTTAAATATAAGTTTTTTAAATTAAAAAAAAAAAAAAAAGAAATTTGTGCTGAACCAAAAATGAGAACAACCCAGCTAGGGCTTGAAAAAGTTTTAAACTCCTCAGATTTCAAAGACATAAATCTTCTACTTCAAGGGTAAAAGATAAATTTTATCCCATCGACAAAGGAAGACGGGAGGAGGGTTTTGACTATGAAGAAGTAGGTGAAATTCTGTGTTTAAAAGATAACTACAGGCAGGACGTGGTGGCTCACGCCTGTAATCCTAGCACTCTGGGAGGCCGAGGCAGGCAGATCTTTCAGGAGTCAGGAGTTTGAAACCAGCCTAAGCCAGAGCGAGACCCCGTCTCTACTAAAAATAGAAAGAAATAAATTGGCCAACTAAAAATATACATACAAAAAATTAGCCGGGCATGGTGGTGCATGCCTGTAGTCCCAGCTATTCGGAAGGCTGAGGCAGGAGGATCACTTGAGCCCAGGAGATTGAGGTCGCTGTGAGCTAGGCTGATGCCACGGCACTCACTCTAGCCTGAGCAACAAAGTGAGACTCTGTCTCTAAATAAATAAAAAATAAAAGATAACTACAGGATGGTATGAGAAGATGGGGAAGAAAGCAGCACAGGACCATTCCCTTCAGATTCTCTCCTCCTATCTCCAAAGCAAAAGGGAAGGAAAAAGGGATGGAAAAAGATGCTCTCTCTATAGTTGCATAAGAATTTCAGTAACAAGGCTTCCATTTCAAATATCAGAAAAATCTAATTAGACTATAATACAGTAGATCCGTGGCATTTACTAATTTATCATTACTTTAGAATCAAGAGACTCCAAAAATCTCACTGTGGTGAAGCTATATGGAAATATAAAGATAGTGAGTGAACCCTGCTAACTATCACAGCATCTGTATCCCAGCAAAGGGTTATTATTTTCTATTAATAAATATTAATAGAATTAATCACTACCAATTTGGTAGTGATTAAAAACAAACAATAAACTCTTTATGATAAGCAGAGGTGACAGAAGCCAGATAGAGACTTAGCAAGTCTGGAAATGAAATCCCTATTTCTACCTTCTCTTCTTAGAAAAGAGGAAAATACAAATGCAAACTCCCCATCTTAAAGGAACACAATAAATGTTTGCTGAATGAATGAGTGTTTGCCCTTCCCATTCCTACTGCCTAGTGGAACTTTGGACTCAGCCTTCCTCGTGCTATAATAAATTGAGTCATTCCTTCAGTAAATAGGGCTAAGTATCATGGGTATTATATGATGTTATTTAGACTAGCCAAATGTGTTCTTCTTTATCTTATTTTCAGGTTTTTGACATGTTTTATATGATTAAAATCACCAAACAACCATGAAATTACTTATTAGCCTTCAGAAATAAACCTTAAGTTAAGGCCTACTGAGGATTAGTTTGGTACTTTCAGTTCTCTGGCCTCAAATCTTTTTTTAAGTGAAAATAAGAATTTGAGATCTCATTTTTCTTTCCCTTGAAGTTATGAAAATAAATATCAAAACCTGCTTTAGAGGCTGGGCATGGTGGCTCACGCCTGTACACCTAGCACTCTGGGAGGCTGAGGAAGGAGGATCACTCGAGGTCAGGAGTTCGAGACCAGCCTGAGCAAGAGCAAGACCCTGTCTCTATTAAAAATAGAAAGAAATTAACTGAACAACTAAAAATATATAGAAAAACAAATTAGCTGGCCATGGTGGCGCATGCCTGTAGTCCCATACTCGGAAGGCTTAGGCAGAAGGATCGCTTGAACCCAGGAGTTTGAGGTTGTTGTGAGCTAGGCTGATGCCATGGCACTCTAGCCCGGGCATCAGAGCGAGACTCTGTCTCAAGAAAAAAACCACAACTGCTTTAGAGATGCAATTATTAAGAAAGAATGTGTTGCCAGGCAAACAAAGTGGCAAAAAAAAAAAAAAAAAAAAAAAAAAGAAAGAATGTGATGTTGAGTATCTAGCAGCTTACCACAAGTGCTTTTGAAGAAGGTAAATAGGAAAATAGGACATAATCTGAGTACTAAGATTTTTACTAATTTTTTTTATAGGCCATCATCAATAGAAATAAATTTGAATATTAATTCACTCTGAAAAATGCTATTAGCAAATTCTTTCCCTAAAATAGAAGTAGTAGGTCAATGTTGAGATTCAGTTACTCAAATGATAAGTTATTTTACTACAAGGCAGTCTCATTTATAAGGCAATGCCACAGACTAGATAACAAAGGACACCTTTTCAGCTAGGCCCCTCTGGGTATACAGTGAAACAGTATTTTTCCATTTGCAGGTCACAACCCACAGTCCATTACTGGACTGTAAATTCAACTTAATGGGTTGTAACCAAAAGTTTCTTGAATGAAAAGTTCTTGGATGAAAGAGAAAAGAGAAAAATGACTATCTCACAGCAAGACTAAGTATCATGTGGTTTAGTTTCATCTTAAAAACACTGAGTTGTGATGTAAAAATGTATTTATTAAATGTCATAGACTAGTTTTAAAAAACATTTGATTCGACAGAACGTCACTATGTCATTATGATGTCTGCCCAACTCAAGAGCTATCCTCAGACTCACAGAGGTGGCCCCTTTGCAATCACTGTCACACTTTGGGAATCTAGCCCCACAGCCATATAGACACCAAAGCAGCAGCAAACATCCTGACACAAGCTTGGCCAGTATTGCCAACTTGGACTTGGGACTCAGATAACCTATTGGTGACTTCTATGGATGACTGGTGCTACAGAAGCACAGGAAGGCAGAGGAAAGAAGAGGAAGGGTTGAGGAAATGACGACAAAACACAGAAAGAGTTCTCTCTAAGCTCTGATAGAGTTCAGTTTCTGATTCCAGTCCCATTCTAGGCTTAGATGCATAGCTCTTGACTTTCACAAGACACCCCTGTATCCTTATAATTCTTCCTTTTTATTAATCAAGTTCAAGTTTATTTCTACAACTCGTATCCAAAGAATCTTAACTGAAATGGCTGAGTGTGTAAAGCAATGGCTGCTCTGAAAGCAGAGAAAGCAAGCTCAAAATCTCAACTCCACCATTTGCTAGCTTGTGACCTCAACAGGACTTCTCTAAACTCCAAATTATATGTAAAATGGAGATATTTATAGAATCTACCACAGGGATATCATGAAGACTAAATGAGATAAATACATTGTAAAGTGCTTAGTATAGTGTCAGTCCTAGTTCCATAAATGAAAGTAACAATATTCCCTCACTGCTTCAAAAATAAAATTTCGCATATTCAAGATGTAATTATTGTCAAGGCACTGGTCTAGGATATATAAGTGAACAAAAGAAGATAAAAATCCTGTCTTCATAGAGCTGCTTTTTTTTTTTTTTTTTTTTTGAGACAGAGTCTCGCTTTGTTGTCCAGGCTAGAGTGAGTGCCGTGGCATCAGCCTAGCTCACAGCAACCTCAAACTCCTGGGCTCAAGCAATCCTGCTGCCTCAGCCTCCCGAGTAGCTGGGACTACAGGCATGCGCCACCATGCCCGGCTAATTTTTTCTATATATATCAGTTGGCCAATTAATTTCTTTCTATTTATAGTAGAGATGGGGTCTCGCTTTTGCTCAGGCTGGTTTCGAACTCCTGACCTCGAGCAATCCGCCCGCCTCAGCCTCCCAGAGTGATAGGATTAGAGGCGTGAGCCACCGCACCCAGCCTTATAGAGCTGCTTTTTAAGAGCAGAAATAGGGCCGGGCGCTGTGGCTCACGCCTGTAATCCTAGCTCTTGGGAGGCCGAGGCGGGCGGATTGCTCAAGGTCAGGAGTTCAAAACCAGCCTGAGCAAGAGCGAGACCCCGTCTCTACTATAAATAGAAAGAAACCAATTGGCCAACTAACATATATATATATAAAATTAGCCGGGCATGGTGGCACATGCCTGTAGTCCCAGCTACTCGGGAGGCTGAGGCAGAAGGATTACTTGAGCCCAGGAGTTTGAGGTTGCTGTGAGCTAGGCTGACGCCACGGCACTCACTCTAGCCTGGACAACAAAGTGAGACTCTGTCTCAAAAAAAAAAAAAAAAAAAAAAGAGCAGAAACAGCATTATATTTAGCATAACACCTGGTACACATCTGGTACTCACTAAACATTTATTAATTTTACCTGTAAGTACATGTAAATATTAAACATGCAGTGTTAACAAATATTAATACCTGATAACTATGTCAGGTCACCAATGAGTCCAGGTTGAACTTCAATATTCAGTATAAATAGAAATATAAGATGATTCTCTGGAGTTTACACATACCCTTCCAAATAAGATAAGCACAATTTAATACCCACAAAATAAAAAGATGTAGTCACAACTCAATTAGGTGTTTGAAAATGGATACTCTCCAACTCTTGAGGCTAATATCAAGCCTTAGCCTGCAGTTAAATATTAACGAGAACATCTACTTATTATACATTGATTTTATCTCAGTTAAAATAACCCTCTGTTGCATGTGTCATGACTATAAAACACACTCCATCCAACCACTAACCTCAAGCAGGCCTTTAATGTTGCTCAACTATACTATATTTCCAAAATCTAGTCATTTCCATCCTCTCAGATTACTATTTCATACTTCCTTCCTCATCCATACTCCCAGCTTGCTTCTCTATTTATTTTTTAATTCTGAAGAAAAAATTACAGATTAGTTATGGTAAAGATCACTGCAGTAAATATGAGAGCTGAGTATTTTTTTAGACTATATTAATGGCAAAAAGATGATGATAGGCGGGGCGCGGTGGCTCACGCCTGTAATGCTAGCACTCTGGGAGGCCGAGGCAGGAGGATCTCTCAGGAGTCAGGAGTTCGAAACCAGCCTGAGCAAGAGCGAGACCCCGTCTCTACTAAAAATAGAAAGAAATTAATTGGCCAACTAAAAATATATAGAAAAAATTAGCTGGGCATGGTGGTGCATGCCTGTAGTCTCAGCTACTCAGCAGGCTGAGGCAGAAGGATTGCTTGAGCCCAGGAGTTTGAGGTTGCTGTGAGCTAGGCTGACGCCATGGCACTCACTCTAGCCTGAGCAACAAAGTGAAACTCTATCTCAAAAAATAAAAAATAAAAAATAAAAAATAAAAAGATGATGATAGCAAATAGAAAATATGCTCTAAAATTCATAAAAAAAAATCTGATAGACTAATAGGATGGATATATTCTATCCAGAATAGTTTAAGTTCACCATGCCTGTAATCCTAACACTCTGGGAGGCCGAGGTAGGAGGACTGCTTGAGCTCAGGAGTTCAAGACCAGTCTGAGCAAAAGTGAGATCCCTCTCTACTAAAAACAGAAAAATTAGCCAGGCACACTGGCATGCACCTGTAGTCCTAGCTACTCGGGAGGCTGAGACAGGATTGCTTAAGACCAGGAGTATGAGATTGTAGTGAGCTATGATCATGTCACTGCACTCTATCCAAAACAACAGACTGAGACTCTTTCTCAAAAAAAAAAAAAAAGAATATAAATTAGACTATATTAATATGTTTGAAAAATAGCTTATAAAATTATATATTTCATATGATATAATTTATAAGACAAAATTTTGAATATTAAAAAACAGCAGACCTGATTTTTACATATATACATATATATGTGTACAAATCACAAAGACACATAGCATAATTAACTAGATTTACTTTTATAAATTCAGGAAACACTATTTAGGGCAACTGCTTCTTAAGAAGCCAGTCCTTAAGAAGTCTAAGGACTGACACTTGTATACCTGAGATCTGAGAGAAATATTCTATAAAGCTTAGTCCTGGCATTAGTATAATAAATAAAAGAACATCTACTCTTATAAATATGTGGAGTTCATTTCAAGAGATCACAGAGACTAGAAATATAGTTAAATATAGCAATGGCCAATAACTTGTTATTTATTTAATTTATAGAAAATATACAGAATTTCTATAGTTCCTTAATTAATCTTTTAGAGGTGAAGATCATGAAAATAACTACCAGGTGTTCCAAAATACAACACTTCATGCTGTTATAAGTAGAATATTAAGTAAGATTTCTCAGTGGCCCTACTACTCAAAATATAATGTTTCAGGCTGTTGATGATAGTATAAGATTATACAAGGTTACTATGAATGAAGGAAATTTGTAGAAAAATTAAATATAATTGTCTTAAACATAAATTAAATAAATTATTTTATAATATATTTGGTCTAAAAAAATTCCTTTAGTAAATTTTCTACTGCTAGAATATAGTCTTTAAGAGAGGTAATAAACCTCAAGGCTTTCCCAAGAAAAGAAAAAAAGTGAAAAAAATAAAAATAAAAATAAATAAATAAATAAAAAGAGGTGGAAATTCCCAGTATTAAAGGAGGAAAAATGAAAACATTTAAATTATGGAAAAATCAAAAATTCTACAGATAAGTTAATAGTAAAGATGAGATAATCAGTTCCTTTAAAGGAAAGACAAAGGGGAGGAATTTTTGGGAATAGAAGGAAGACTTATTTAGATCCCCTTAATGAATAGTATTGATTATATAAACTATGAAAATATGAGTTCCAAGCTTTATTAAGTGTTTTCCTACTGTTTCTGGAAAATCACTAGTTATTAGTTACCATCTTTGCTTCTGAAACACCCCCCCCCCACAAAAGGAGAAAAGGGTAGGTAGGAAACCACTGGCCAACTATGAAGCCACATGGAAAAATGGATATGACCTTGTTTTTCCACATCAGTCATCAGCTATTTCTGAGAACAACAGAAGTTGAAAACAGAATTATAAGTAGAGAACCTGAGCCTCCAAACTTGGGATAAAAAGAGAGGGAGGGAACAGACATATATGCTAGCTTCTTTCAGTTTATGCTTCCTAAAACTTGACTAGCAGCTAGCTCCAGCAACCTACAAATAAATCAGGCTGGAGATTACATTTGAAAACTCTCAATTTGCTCAAACCTACTTGATGTTATACTTTTCTATCTCTCCAAATAACTAACAATATCTAAAAGGTTTTTGATGGTTCGTGTACTAGGCTTCTATGTGTTTGCACAGATGTACAAATGAGATTTATTATATACGTTAATAACTAGCTTGAGAAAAGATAACTGCCAACAGATGTTGTATTTTTAAAAATCCCACTGGTCATGTTATAAAATTAAACTATGGTAATGATTATACAACTGTGAATATACTAAAAATCACTGAATTGCATGCTTTAAATGGGTGAGTTTTATGGTATGTAAATTAAATCTCAATAAAACTGTCATAAAAAATTAAAAGATCTTATTGGTCACCATATTCTTATACTTGAACAAGTTGACTTTTAGCATTTTACTAATTTGGATTATAAAAAACCATATCAGCTTTATAAAACTCTACCTTAAACACCTAATAAAGATGCCCAGGCTCACACTTGTAATCCCAGCACTTTGGGAGGCTAGGGCAGGAGGATCACTTGAGCCCAGGAGTTAGAGGTTACAGTGAGTGATAAGCCACTGCACTCTGTGTGGACAACAGAGTAAGACCCTGTCTCTAAAAACAAAAAAAAAGAAAGAAAGAAAAAAAAAAAGATGCTCAAACAAAAAGAAAAGACAGAAAATAATGTCATTAATTTAAGGCTATGTAAAGCACAGTAATGCAAACCATAGAATTTTACTAAAACTTAGGACATCTTATATTTCTTTCATTTATAATCAAAAGAACACAAAGATGATTCTATGAATTCTCTAGAAAAATCAAAACTAAACAATCTGCACAGTCCAACAGTTTTGTCCAACTTCTTTCAGAGTTAATAAAGTAGGAAAGGAATAGAAAATCCTTTGAGACAACTGTTGATATTACTGGACCACTTTATATCATGTATACTTTATACCCTGTCCTTTTTCCCCTTCTGTTTACATTTTCTCTTCTCTTCTCATCTTAGTAGCACCAATATCTCCAGTCATATTCAAACAAGAGAATTAAATTTTACAAAATATTCTCACACAACATGCATCTTCACAACTCTATTTAAATGTCTTTAAATCTATAGAAGAAAACATAGTGCTCAAAAAAGGTTACTGGTTAGCCAAGTTCATAAAACTTGTAAATAACCAAGGTAGAAGAAGCCAAGTCTTTTGACTTCAAAGTTACTGCCCTTTCTATATTAGCACAGATGAACCTCAAGATTATTTAGTATTAAAGACCAAAAAGGTTGATTACTAACAAGTCCTTGATTTTTTAATCATGTGCTAGTAATCCTAAACTAAAAATGTTATTTTTAAGTAAAATATTTCTTCTCTTATCCAAAATCTTTTTGTATACTCTGCTTTTCAAGTAATGACACTATGTTTGCTCAGTTATTTTATCATTTCCAAACAATCTTTTAAACTGAGCTTTTAATTATCTAGACTTCTAATCAAACACCATCTTCAGCAACCTTTGTTAATCTTTCAATGTCACTTTACTGAGGAATGATGATTTGTTCTAAAAGTAAACAGCAACCAGGCCAGGCATGGTAGCTCACACCTATAATCCTAGCACTCTGGGAGGCAGAGGCGGGAGGATTGCTCGAGGTCAGCAGTTCAAGACCAGCCTGAGCAAGAGCAAGATACGTCTCTACTAAAAATAGAAAGAAATCAATTGGCCAACTAAAAATATATAGAAAAAATTAGCCAGGCACGGTGGCGCATGCTTGTAGTCCCAGCTACTCGGGAGGCTGAGGCAGGAGGATTGCTTGAGCCCAGAAGTTTGAGGTTGCTGTGAGCTAGGCTGATGCCAGGGTACTCACTCTAGCCTGGGCAACAGAGACTCTCTCTCCAAAAAAAAACAGCAACCAGCAGCCAAGTTCAATGGAATCTACATACTTTAACTTCTTCTTTCCTTTATCTTGTATATAACATTCCTGAAAAGTGCCACTTGGAGCAAACTAAAAAAAAAAAAAAAAGGGGGGGGGAGACATTAACAATGAAAAACTCTAAGGGATCTCTACAAGCATGTGTGCAAGAGATTATAAAGAGAATGATAAACCGGGCACAGTGGCTCACATCTGTAATCCTAGCACTCTGGGAGGCAAGAGCAAGAGGATCACTTACTGTCAGGAGTTCAAGACCTGCCTGAGCAAGAGTGAGACTTCATCTCTACATAGAAAAATTAGCCAGGCATGGTAGCAGATGCCTATAGTCTCAGCTACTCAGGAGGCTGAGGCAGGAGGATGGCTTGAGTCCAGGAGTTCCAGGTTACAGTGACCTGTGATGAAGCCACTGCACACTAGCCTGGGAGACAGAGGGAGACTCTGTCTCAAAAAAAAAAAAAGGGGGGGAGGGTAATCGCAATGACTTGTAAAGTAATTTAAATAAAATGCTGCTCTGAATCATAAAAGTATATATATTCGAGACTAAAAGGCCTTTAAACCCACAAAAAGAAGGAAGGAATTAAGAAAAGGTACAAGGTAGGGAGAGAAAAAAGAAAGAAATAGTTAATAAAGCCTCAGCTCACTTTCTTTTTTTCCCCATACAATTAAAGTACATGATACATAAACTAAGAACAGAAAAATAAAAATAAAAATAAAGTACATGAGAATCCTAAATACTGAAAGAAGTCAGCAATTTACTATTATCTAGCTGAGGATACTCACAGGGAAAAACATGATTTCCTATTAAGGAAACTTGGCACACAAAGTCAATGAGTCAAAAGAAGACAAGAACCAAGGAAAGGAACAAGCTGGGAGTGGAATCTTCTTCCCTGTCTGTTCTTAAAATGTGGTTCAAGAACTATCTACATCAGCAGAGTATAGTGGCTCATGCCTGTAATCCCTAGAGGCTGAGGCAGGAGGATTGCTTGAATCTAGGAGTTGGAGACCAGCCTGGGCAACACAGCTAGACCCTGTCTCTAAAAAAATATTTCAAAAATTAGCCAGGCAGGATGGCATAGGCCTATAGCCCAGCTACTTAAGAGGCTGATGTGACAGGAGCATTTGAGTCCAGGACTTCAAGTTTGCAGTGAACTATGATTATGTCACTGTACTCCAGCCTGGCAACAGAGCAAGAACCCATCTCATTCATTCATGTATTCATATATAAGTAACTATCTACATCAGAAAAACCTGTGGCTTTTATTTAACCAGTGTATCATTAAACCCCGACATAAACCTGCATAACCAAAATGTCTGGGAGTTAAGCCTATACATTTTCATTTTAACAAAACCATAGGTTATTCTTAAACCCATTCAAATTTAAAACCCTTTCCCCTCAATTCAACTTTGTCAAAGGTGAGGTAGTCAAGCTGCTCATTTAATTAAATTCTATCTGCTCTGGCAAAGGCCTTCAAGGGGCAAATACTGCTTCAAGTATTAATTAACATTAAGAAAGAGAAATTCTGTGCCCTTTTCTAGGTCATTTTATCATCTATGAAACTAAACAGTGTATATCAAAAGACTGTAATTTAAAGCCTGGAGGTGAGGAATAAAGGAATAGGAGATAGAAAGTTATACAGAGAAAATAATTTTCTTGTTTTTTTATTACTCAAAATGGGAAAAGAAATTGCGCAATAAATTAGAAAAGAATATCTGTAAATTAATATAGTATTGAGTACTTGTGTGTGTGTGTGTATATATACACTTCCATCCAACTATAACAGATTGGTTATTTACTTGCATATGCCATTCTAAAAAATGGTTATGAAAACAAAAGTATTAACAAGTTATATTTAGTGAAGGAAAAATCAAAAAGAAAAACACATATATCGTATGTTTTTAAAATACATACCAGGCAGGCAGATGGGAGGGGGAGGAGGGATGGGTATATACACACCTAATGGGTGCGGTGCGCACCATCTGGGTGATACCATGTTTTCCCGAAAATAACACCTACCCATAAAATAAGCCCTAGCAGGATTTCTAAGCATTTGTGCAATATAAGCCCTACCTCGAAAATAAGACCTAGTGATGGGTGTGGCTACGTAGCATACCTGCACAACCCATGCATTTCGTCACGGAGTGGTAAAGAAGTTTTCATCTGCCTCATCCTGACAGCTACTATCCCAGAGGTGAATGGAAAGGTGCAGGCAGCCCCACCAACAGGCTCCCCCTGTCAGGTCCTGGCCATCCTGTGCGTACTGCAAGCTGAGGCTTTGAGGGGAAAATAACATATCCCTTGAAAATAAGCCCTAGGGTGTCTTCTTGAGGAAAAATAAACATAAGACCCTGTCTTATTTTCGGGGAAACACGGTAGACACACTTGAAGCTCTCACTCAAGTGGGACAAAGGCAATATATGTAACCTAAACATTTGTACCCCCATAATATGCTGAAATTAAAAAAATTTTTTTAAAAAAAAATAAATGCACGTCAAAAATAAATAAATACATACTAGGCTTAATTTACATAATTCCTTTTAAAAAGCCACTCTCATGAATTAAAAGATGAATTTTTAAGAAAAGATTACCATTTGGTGCAGTGGGAGGTGACCAGATGCCATAATATTTTGGCAAATATTTTCGTAGCTCTAGAAGAACACCATCAGCACAATCAGCAGCATAAACCTGAAACAAAGAAAAACACTGTTAGTTTCTTAGAATGCTTTATAACTGTCCTGCACATTTCTCAAATAAAACATTGTGTTGAATCATAACTGAATCATGATTTATCAACTGTAAGTAAGTTGGAATAGCAAAAAAGATTACTGTGTGTATTCAGTGAATAACTATGTATTATTTAGAGTACACTCTTCTTGGTTATCTATTTCTAGCCTTTCACTGTCCTTGAACTATTTTACAACTAAGTTATAGATAACTGATAACAAATGCAAAATAATTGTTATCTATAGACATGCAAATAAATTCTGGCCAGAGGAGGTTCAACTAACTTTCCTATATGTTCCATGGGAGAAGGAAATTTAGTATCCATATATAAACTCATTTCACTCTGCCTTTATTCCATATAAATTTGTACTTCTTTGACTTCTCTTTTGAACCAGTTTTAACATCTGCCTGGTTCCCTCATCAAATAATGAGTTAAAGAAAATCTTCAAATGTATTTATTTTGATTCTGTAAGGAATTGTGATTTTATCTTTTTTTTTAAAAAAAAAGTATCCTTCAACACACTGTAAGTCTAACCATTGCTCATTTAATTCCTTGATTTATAACCACTAATAATTCTAGATACTAGAAATTTCTAATATCCCAGAACTAGGTTTTAGTATTTTTCCTGAAAAAAACAAAATATTTTTATTTTAAAAACTACTTGTAGGACATTTTATCCAATGAACTCTCAATGAACCAGGAATAAAGTAGATCTCTATGTACTGACCTAAACAAGTCCATGGTATATTTATAAGAGAAAAAAATAAAAGGCATATTGCACACATATACGTACAAGTTCATGAAATTAAGATACACCTGAGTGTATCACCTCTGTAAAACACACAGGAAAAATTACAAATATGCATTTAAAACATCATAGTTTATTCTGAGATAAAAATGAGAGAGTAGAGAGGTAAACTTTCTATTATTACTTTAAATATTTTTTAAAAAGTAGTGGGACTGGTGTTTACTGCAACATGCCAGATAAGATAATTCAAAAAATCCTTCTATCTAGAAATGTAAAGTAAAATATAACAAATATTTTCTTAGATTCATATCTGAGCTCTCAAGGAAAAAAAGGAAACTCATAGGCATCCAAAACTAAGAGGAAATAAAATGTGGTAAGCTGAGTAGTGATGTTTGGGCTTCACAGAAGTTCACACTGAATACCTGAATCAAAGGACCTCTGAATTCAGGCACCAGACAGAGGTGAGGGCAGAGTTATTATACTGAAACATGGAGAGTAGAAAAAATTCCAAATATTGAACAGTGAAAAGACTGGCTTCCCTCTCCCTTCCCAACCACTACATTCTAAGAATGCTGGCAGCCAAGCTGATTGAGAAAAAGAGAGAAGCAAATAAAAAATATTAGGAATAAAAAGGGAATCATAACTAGATACAGCATGATTTTTTAAACAATACTATGAAGGACTCTGCCAAGTGGACAATTTTGTATCAAAAAAAAAAAATACAATGGAGCTATATTCTACTATCACATTAACAAAAAAAATCTGAAGACCTTTAAGAAACTGAATCAGTTGTTAAAAATCTGTCCCTTCCCAGGAAAAAAGGAAAAACGGAAAGAAAGCATGAAAAAAAGGAAAGAAAAAAGAGAGAGAGACAGACAGACAGACAACAGGCTGCTCTGATGAATTTATAGATAAGTTCTATCAAGGCCTGTAAAGAACAAAAGCCTTATCTGATATAAATACTTCAACAAAACAGATAACTCATTTGATGAAGCTAAAAGAAATGTGATATCAAAGCCAGGTAAGGACAATATGTGAAGAAAATAATAGTTCAATCTCATTTATGCACATAGCTGGAAAAAAAAATCAAACACTACTAAATAAAATCTAGCAATGCATATTATTAAAAAAAAAAAAACCAAATAAAAAGACATGTTCAAGTAAGTTTTATTCCAGAAACGAAAGGTGATGATAATATAGAAATCTATTATCATATTTTACTACATTAACAGATTAAAGAAAGGAAAATCATACAATCATTTCCATAGCTACAGAAAAGGTAGCTGAAAAATATTCAATACTCCTGTGTCAAATTGTTTCTTAAAATAAAAATAGGAAAGATGTTGTGTATTTTTCCTTCCCTCCACTCTTCTCCACCCAAGAGGCTGACTTGAATCAACTGTAGCAGGGTTGTTCCTTGCTTCTTTTTTTTTTTTTTTTTTTTTTTTGGAAACAGAGTCTTACTCTGTCACCCCAGCTAGAGAGTGGCCATGGCATCAGCCTAGCTCATGGCACCTTAAACTCCTGGGCTCAAGCAATCCTTCTGCCTCAGCCTCCCAAGTAGCTGGGACTACAGGCATGCGCCACCATGCCCAGCTAATTTTTTTCTATTTCTGGTAGAGAAGGAGTCTTTCTCTTGCTCAGGCTGGTCTCCAACTCCTGACCTTGAGCAATCCTCCCACCTCAGCCTCCCACCCAGAGTGCTAGGATTACAGGCATAAGCCACCACACCTGGCCAGTCCCTCGCCTCTTGCCATTGCCAACAAGAAACTGGAGGGTTGGAGTAGAGCTGAGGTCAGGTTATTTACTTCTCTAGCTCCCTCCTTACCAGGCCATAGGCTCCTCCTAAAGTTATCTTCCCTGTGATCCAGGAACCACTCTCCCTCCTTGCCCCTTCAGGCCCGGGACAGTATAACTTTATATTATCTTTTGCAGGTTGCCATAAACTCTGGCCACACCTTTGTAAATAGTCCCTTTATTAAACCAACAGTGTATCATTTGTTTCTAGACAAAACCTTTCCTTAAGCTGAGAAGAAACAGCTACCGCAAACTCAGAATGAGAATCTCTAAGAAATGAAACAGAAAATACTAGATGATATCACATGCAATAAAGCACTGTTTTCACAATGCTTTTATTTCCATTATATACACACAGTAAACTAGGACATGCTGTCAAATATATTTCTTACTGTGAGTCACCAGAAAACTGAGAAATACTTTGAATATGACAAAACAAATCTTACCTGACTTACCATATTATAGAATTCCAGCTCTCTTGGGCCCCTTGGAGGTGGCTGTAATTGTTTCAAAACTGTGCCGTCTGGATGTTGCAGGATACCTACGTAAAAAAAATTAGAATTTTTTAATGCTCTAATAATAATGTAACTTGCTGCACAAAACAGATTAAATGTTCCTAAAGCGACAGGTAAAATAATTTCATAAATTTAAGGATTTACTTTTACTTATTTCAGAATACTCAACCAACACGTTTTAGTACTTGTTATATGTAAAACATCAGAATATAAATTCAAAATAGCTTAGTTTAATTGTCTCCAACCACACTGCTCCCTCATGGCCCCCTTAGACTTAAAATATGTGTTAAATTTTTACAAAAATTTCTCAGTGATAGACTTTCCCTGAGATGTTAATTGATAGTTAAACAAAGAAGCAAGTGAAAAGCAACAGCACAAATTGATCCCACTTTTAAAAACAGAAGGAAAAAATACATGTTAACAGTGGCAATATATAAATTTCCTACTTGGTAATTTTTTAAAAGTCTCTCTCATCTGTTATAAGAAAGCAACCAACAAATGTTCCTGATTCAGATGTACTGTATACAGTTGTACAGACAGTACAAGGATATCTAGCCAATGGGAAAAGTGACAGCAGAATCAGGCACCAAGCCTGGAGCAGGAAGGGGCACATTTTTATAATCTGACCATTCAAAGGGGGAGACTTTTTCTAAGCTCCTCATACGGGTACCAACACTGGCCCTATCCCTATCCTATGAAGACTCGTTCCCAAAATTTTAAGTTAAAATATTAAATGTTTATGTATTTATCATAAAATCATGCTAATTAGAACAAAATATGGCTTAAATAAATCTATTTAGAACTTGGGTGAAATATTCCATTTGAGTTTCTATTTTTTTTTTTAGCAAGTGTTAGAAATTTTTAACCATGGCAAAAGTGCAGAATTCAATCACTAGAAGCAGAAAGTCTCAACTAAAAAGGTATAGCAATAAATATTTTTAAGACCTAGCTAGAGAAGGGAGGTAAATGTTAATCTATATGGATAAGATTGATTGGCAAACAGTCAAAAGATTATGGGACTTCAAGGAGTAGTCTAACATACCTAAAAATTACTGAAGAGGAATTCTGTTCCTGAAGGTTGAGAGGGAGAACAAGAAGGGCCTTTAGGCCCGGTGCGGTGACTCACGCCTTTAATCCTAGCACTCTGGGAGGCCGAGGCAGGTGGATTGCTCTAGGTCAGGAGTTCGAAACCAGCCTGAGCAAGAGCGAGACCCCGTCTCTACTATAAATAGAAAGAAATTAATTGGCCAACTAATATATATAGAAAAAAATTAGCTGGGCATGGTGGCAAATGTCTGTAGTCCCAGCTACTTGGGAGGCTGAGGCAGGAGGATCGCTTGAGCCCAGGAGTTTGAGGTTGCTGTGAGTAGGCTGATGCCACAGCACTCACTCTAGGCTAGGCAACAAAGTGAGACTCTGTCTCAAAAAAAAAAAAAAAAAAAGAAGGGCCTTTACTCCCATGGTTACGACGTTTTCTATGGGGCTAGTGATGAGTGGTAGATGCAAAGAAGCCTTGAGGAACAAAATTTTAAAGGGGAAAAAATGGGGCATTCATAAATGAGCAGAGAACCATGGCAGCTTCTCTACTTTGAGGTAGGCACCTGGTCTAGATATAGGTAATCTTCCTATTAGACAAATGCATTTTATCAGACAAGCAGAAATCAGTCTGGCTATAGACAACAGTATGGGGAAGTAGAATGGACTAGAGGTTACAACACTCCCAACACAAAAACAGATTGCTTGGTCCAACAAGTCTCCCATATTACTCATCCTGCAATGCAACCCCTCAAATTTTTGAGAAAGCAGAAGATGGTAACCCCAGGCATTCTCCAGCTGAGTGAATTCCACAACCAAATAAACCGACAGTATCTGAATCTGCAGCCAATCCCACCCGCAACCCGACCCCCATCTACCACTCAAACACTGTCAAGATTTTAAAAAGGAGGCATCTTGGAAACCTGAGCCAATAACAGATGAACTGAATCTAAGACTGCAGACTAGCACCAGCTCAACTAAACTCTACGAGGAACATACTTATAAACCCCTTGCCCTAAACAGAGGAAAGGGAATTGGGGGAGACAAAGCAAAAAATAGTACACTTACAAAATACAGTAAATAGCAGCCGATACACAACTGAACAAATCACTGTAATTAGCAAACAAGGATGTTAAAACAAAAATTATAAATACGTTAAAAAAATTATGAAAGTACCCTAAAATCAAAGTCTGAAAAGAAAAATAAAAGAAAAAAGTTTAAAAAATTTTTAAAAAATTATAAAAGAAGATGGATATAAATGCTGAAGAGATGAGGTATTTTGGGAGAAAAACGGACTCTAAAAAAAAAAAAACTAAAAGAAATTCTAAAACCAAAAAGGCACAATATCTGAAATAAAAAATTCAATTAATAGGCCAGGTGTGGTGGCTCAAGCCTGTAATCCTAGCACTCTGGGAGGCCGAGGTAGGCAGATTGCTCAAGGTCAGGAGTTCAAAACCAGCCTGAGCAAGAATGAGACCCCATCTCTACTAAAAATAGAAAGAAATTAATTGGCCAACTAAAAACATATAGAAAAAATTAGCCGGGCATGGTGGCACATGCCTGTAGTCCCCACTACTCGGGAGGCTGAGGCAGAAAGATTGCTTGAGCCCAGGAGTTTAAGGTTGCTGTGAGCGAGGCTGATGCCAGGGCACTCCAGCCCAGGCAACAGAGTGAAAATCTGTCTTAAAAAAAAAAATTCATTTAACAGAATTAAGTCAACAAATGAACAATCACAGAAGAAAGGAGCAATGAATATTTGAACATTAAGAAAGACTAATAGAAAATATATAAATTAAAGCAAAAAAAAGAAAAGTACCTAAAAAGAAAAAGGAAATATAGCATTATAAATCTGTAGGGTACTAGTAAGCATTTTAACAAACATGTAGTTGGAGCTATCATCAGGAGAAAAGAGAACGGATCAGAGAAAAAATTGTGGGCTTCCACTTTCCACCTAAGACATAGAAAGCTAGAAAGAACATTGCTCTCACTTGATAACAAGAAACAGCTAGATAATCTACAAAATCATAACCTTTCTTGAAACCATGATGGAGCTGAGATAGTAAATAACAAAATGAACTCTAAGGAAAGACTCATACCACTATGAAAAGGTAGATGGGAACACTGGAGAAGCATGGGAAGATGAGGCCATCTTACAAGAAGATAAGAATAATACAGCTAAAATTTTTAACAAATATCTAAAGGCAAAGTATAGGTTAGGATGAAAGCACAGAACTCCTAGAAATTGCAAACATTTGCATCATCATCTCCAGGAACCTCTCTCTTCCAGGCCATCAAGATAAAGATTAGAGCAACCAGAAATAAATGATCCTCAGAGATATAAGCTTTGAGGAAGGGAATCACCACTACTGCAAGAAAAACAACCCTTTCCCCTGTGGAACAAAAGTCTTAAGCTGTTGAAGTAAGGGCATCAAATCATGTTGTCTCCAAAGCACAGGTAAAGACCTGTTGTGGATGGGGTAAAAAAAAAAATATATATATATATATATTCTCCTACCCTGGTAGTTACAGAGAGACAGGAAATCATACTGGATCCTGATTTCATAGGTCTCCTATTGCTGGGTGAGGGAAATGAAATTCTCATGCAAAGGATGTGCTGAAGACACAAGGCAGAGTTTGACTCCCACAGGAAAGGGTAGCAGGATCCCTGAATAAACTCCATTTCCAAGTATCAGGATTATAGAACCTACCCAACATTGCAGATGGACCAGGAAAAGAATATCTCTGCAGCCTAGTATCAGGCTAGCAATCACCAAAGCAAAAAACAACAGTACTCTACATTTGCAGAAAGGGCATGAACATGGAGAAAAACCATCTCTGAGGCTTAGGTGCACAAACACATAAAACAAAGGGTTAAAAACAGTAAACTGAGAAAAATCCTCTGGCAAATCAGACCCACCCTAAACATAAGGTAACACCAGTGGAATTTCAAATCCATGGTGCATTGAAAGGTATATTAGTGCATTGAAAGGCTCTGGCTGCCATAACAAAATACCATAGACTGGACAACTTAAACAACCGAAACTTATTTTCCCATAGTTCGGAAGGCTAAATTTCCCAGATCAAGGTGCTGATATTTGGTTCCTGGTAAGGAACTCTCTTCTCACCGTGTTCTCACATGATGGAGATTGAGAAAAAGCTCTCTTATATCTCTTCTTATAAGGACATCTATCCTACAGGATCAAGGATCCACCCTTCTGGCCTCATTTAACCTTAATTACCTCCATAAAAGCCTCATCTCCAACTACAATCACCCTGGCATGTGGGACTTCAACATATGAGTTTTGGGGGACACAAACACTCAGTCTATAACAGAAAACAACTATAACAAAATGCAAATTTGGCTTAACTCTTCACTAGATTGTCTCAAATCACAAACACTAATAGTCAAGCAGAAGAGGTGTATTCATTTCAGTAATACTGTTTGCCTCAGTTGCTATAGTCCTACACATGATGCCCATTAGAATTTAATAAAAATTGTGCTGGGCACATTGGCTCCCACCTGTAATCCTAGCACTCTGGGAGGCCGAGGCGGGCAGATTGCTCGAGGTCAGGAGTTAGAAACCAACCTGAGCAAGAGTGAGACCCATCTCTACTATAAATAGAAATTTCTTTCTATAAAATAGAAAGAAAAACCCTGTCTCTACTAAAATAATAGAAAGAAATTAATTGACCAACTAAACAAATATATATATACAAAAAAAAAAATTAGCCGGGCATGGTGGCATATGCTTATAGTCCCAGCTAGTCGGGAGGATGAGGCAGTAGGATCTCTTGAGCCCAAGAGACTGAGGTTGCTATGAGCCAGGCTGACGCCAGGACACTCGCTCTAGCCTGGGCAACAAAGTGAGACTCTGTCTCAAAAAAAAAAAAAAAGAGTCAAATGGAAACAGAATCAAATAGTACCATAGGATGACTGTAGTTAAGAATAATTTATTATACATATCAAAATAGAAGATTTGGAATGTTTCCAATACAAAGAATGTTTGAGGTGATAGATATCCTAATTATCATGATTGATCATTATACTCTGTATTCATGTATCAAAATATCACATATACCCCATAAATATGTACAAAATATATGAAGCAAAAACTGGCAGAACTGAAAGGGTAGACAAATCCACAGAGGATAAATCCACAATTGCTCTCCTAATAAGTGATAAAACAAATAAACGGAACACTAGCAATGATGTATTACATTTAAACTACAGTATTAAATAACCTGACCAAATTGACACTTGTAGAATGAATATTACATCTAACAGAATATACATTATTTTCATGTATAAATGGAGAATTTACCAAGATTAACTATGTGCCAGACCATAACAGAAGTCTAAAATTTAAAAGGATTGAAATCACACAGAGAATAATATTCTCTGACCACACTGGAAATAACAAGATACTTGGGGAAATACCAAATAGTTGGAAAGTAAACAACACATTTCTAATTATCCATGGATCAAAATTCACAAGGAAAATTAGAAAATATTGTTAATTAAGTGATAATGAAAACTCAACATATCAAAACTTATGGAAGAGCTAAAGTATCACTTAGTACTTAAACGGAAATGTGTAGTTTTAAATGCTTGTATTAGAAAAGAAAATAGAAGTTTTCAACTTAACTTGTCAAAGAATATATTAACCTTAAATAAGTAGAAAAATAGGAGTGAAAAAAAAATCAACAAAGAAATGGACAATGGAGAAAAATAAGTGAAATAAAAAAGTGGGTCTTTAAGATCAATAAAGCTGTTAAACCTCTAGCTACATGAGACAAGGAGAAAAAAGGAACATAAGATTATCATTATTAGAAACAAATGAAAAAGACAGAATTATCACCATAAACACTAAAATATTAAAAAGATAAGAGAATTATAAACTTCATACTAGTAAACTCAACAACTCTGATAAAATGAAAAAATTCTTTTAGATACAAATTATTAAAACTAACATAAGAAGAAATAAATCTGAATTACTGTAATTCTATTAAGAATATTGAATTCAAAACTTAAAACCTGCTAAGACAACTGCATACCCAAATGGCTTCACTAATAAATTTTATCAAACATTTACAGAAAAAAAAAATACTAATCTTAACAGATTTGTTCAGAAAATAGCAAAGTATCATTTTCCAACTCATTTTATGAAACCTGTATAATACTGATTTCAAAGAAACTCCAGCAAAGACTTAAAAGAAAATTACAGACCATGATTCCAAATGAACATAGTCACAAAAATCTTTAACAAAATACTGGTAAATTCAATCCAGCAATATATACAGGATAATTTATCATGACCATGTGGACTCTATTCTAGGAATGCAAGTTGGTTTAAATATTCCAAAATGAATAAATATATTGATGTTTTGAGGAGACACAGTTCTCAATGAAAAAGAAGGGGGACACAAGTACAGAATGGAGGGAGGCAAAGAAGAACCTCGTGGTGTTGAATTTAAATTATTGGTATGGGAAATAACTCAAAATTTTAAGAATATGAAATTATATATTTCTTGGTCCAGTCTGTGAAAGGACAAACAGCGACCACACCCAAGGAACCATGAGCACACCTAGTGCCCAAGAGTATGGCTTCTAAACATCATTCACCCTTAAAAGAACCAGGGTTTCTGCAAGAAACCCAGGGATGGGATACGGAAAGCACAAACTGATTGTGGAACATCTTTTTACATCAAAGAGTGAAAAAATGCTTTATAAGAAAAAAAAGGGAAATGTCAAGAAGCCAGCTTGAAGCAGCTCACTGCCCAAATCTGAGGCAACTTCGGCATCAGAGAGAGCAGCAACAATATGGACAATATCCACCCATTAAAGTTTTAAAAATCCATTAGTCCATCCTAATAAAGAATGAATGAATGAGGAGGAAAATCTATTACTTAATGCCAACTCACCAATGTAACAAGAATGACAGAGTTAGAATATTACTATTTCGCAATTATCATAGTAATGAGTCTGTCAAATATCATCAGTGAATGTAAAGTTTGATGAGAAACAGGATATGTAACAGTCTCAAAACACTCCTCTGAAATTACTTAATTATAACAGAAACAAGGATAACTTTATAGTAGAAAACCCTAGCAGACAACACTTAACCAGGTGATCAAAGTTATACTACCAACAATGCACTTGATATCCTGTGCCTTATAATATGATGCTTTGAGGACACAAATTATAATAGCATGCTCACCCAAAATGCATAATTCTGAATCTAACCATGACAAAACAAACCTAATTTAAAGGATATTCTAAAATGCCACACATCTATACTCTTTAAAAATTTCATGGTTATGAAAGTTAAAATATAACTGCTCCAAATAATATGCAACTGAAGAGTCATGACAACTAAACATGATATATGCTCCTGCTGAGGGAAAAAAGGTATTAAAAGATATTCTTGGAACAACAGCAAAAGCCAAATGTTAAATATTCTCAATTTTATAATTTTACCATGGTTAGGTAAGAAAATGGTCTTACTTTTAGGAGATACACAATTATTTAGAAGAAAGGGATCATGATGTCTACAATTTATTCTTAAATGGTTCGACAAAATCATCATCACCATATACAGAGAGCAATAAAGCAATTGTGGGAAAATATTAATAACTGCTAAATCCAGATGAACAGCATTCTTTAGTTCATTATACTATTCTGGCAACTTTTTTCTAAGTTTGAATTTTTTTCAAAATATAAAATGTTCTTTTAAAAAGCAGCACAACTTTCAGAAGCATCAAATTATAAAGGAAATATCTAGTGAACACTGTATATAAGACCTCTACACTGAAAACTAAACACTAAGACAAATTAACAGACTAAATAAATCAAAAGATTTACCATTGTAAGTACTGAAGTCTCAATATTGTAAAGAAATCAATTCTTATGAGAGCAATCTACAGATTGAAAGAAATGGCAAACAGAATTTTTTACATCAATGTTTTATAGTTTTCATTATAGAGATCTTGCACTTCTTTGGTTAAGTTCACTCCTAGGTATTTTATTATATTTGTAGCTATTATAAATGAGATTACTTTCTTGGTTTCTTTGTCAGATTGTTTACTGTTGGCATATAGAAAGGCTTCTAATTTTTGTATATTGATTTTGTATGCTGCAATTTTACTGAATTTATTTATCAATTCTAATACTTTTTTGTGGAGTCTTTAGCTTTCTCTAGATATAAGATCATACAGTGTACAAACAAGGATAATCTGACTTCTTTTCCAATTTGGATGCCTTTTATTTCTTTCTCTTGTCTGATAACTCTAGCTAGAACTTCCAGTACTATGTTGAATAACACAGTAGTAAAAGTGGGCGTCCTTGTTTTGTTCCAGATCTTAGAGGAAAGACCTTCTGTTTTTCCCCATTCAGTATGATACTCACTGTAGGTCTCTCATATATGGCTTTTATCATGAAAAAAACTGAAGAGGACACAAAAAAAGTGAAAGATATAAAAAAAGTGAAAGATATTCCATGCTCACAGATTGGAAGGATCAATATTATAAAAATGTTCATACTACTCAAAGCAATTTACAGATTAAATTCAATCCCCATTAAAATACCAAAAACATTCTTCACAAAAATAGAAAGTATAATCCCCAAATTTATATGGAACCACAAAAGACTCAGAATAGCCAAAGCTATCCTCAACTAAAAGAACAAAACTGGAAGAATCACATTACCTGACTCAAAATTATACTACAGAGCTGTAGTAACCAAAACAGCATATTACTGGCATAAAAACAGACACATAGACCAATGGAACAGAATAGAGAACCCAGAAATAAATCCATACCATCCACAGTGAACTTATCTTTGAAAAAGGTGACAAGAGCATACAATGGGGAAAGGACAGTCTCTCCAATAAATGGTGCTGGGAAAACTGGATATTCATATGCAGAAGAATGAAACTAGACCTTTATCTCTTGCCATATACAAAAATCAAATCAAAATGTTTTAAAGACTTAAATCTAAGACCTGAAACTATTAAACTACAAAAAGAAAACATGCGGGACATTGGTCTGGGCAAGGACTTCTTCAGTAATTCCCAAAGCACAGGCAACCAAAGTAAAATTAGAAAAATGGGATCACATCAAGCTAAAAAGCTTCTGCACAGCAAAAGAAACAATCAACAAAGTGCAGAGACAACCCATAGAATGGAAGAAAATACTTGCAAACTACTCTTCTGACATGGGATTAATAACCAGAATATATTATTAGGAGCTCCAACAACCCCATGAAAAAAAATCAAATAATCCAATTTTTAAAATGGGCAAATAATCTGAATAGACATTTCTCAAAAGAAGACATACAAATGGCCAACAGGTATATGAAAAAATGCTCAATATAATTAGTTAGCAGAGAAATGCAATCAAAACTACAATGAGAAGTTAATTCAGTATATTGAAAAGATATCTAAATTCCCATGTTTATTGCAGCACTATTCACAATAGCCAAGATATGGAATCAACCCAAGTGCCCATCAATGGATGAATAAAGAACATATGGTACACATACACAACAGAATATCATTCAGCCATTAAAAAGAATGAAATCCTGTCATTTGCAATAACATAGACAGAAATTAAGGATATTACGTTAAATGAAATAAGCCAGACACAGAAAGATAAATACTGCATGTTCTCACTCATATGTGGGAGCTAAAAACAAAAATTGAACTCATGGAGATAAGAGTAGAATGATGGTTACAAGAGGCTTGGAAAGGAGTGAGAAGGGGAAGACAGAGAGAGGATTAAATATACAGCTAGGGGCCAGGAGTAATGGCTCACACCTATAATCCTAGCATTCTGGGAGGTCGAGGTGGGAGGATTGCTCAAGGTCAGGAGTTCTAGACCAGCCTTAGCAAGAGTGAGATCCCATCTCTACTAAAAACAGAAAGAAATTATCTGGACAACTAAAAATATATAGAAAAAATTAGCTGGCCGTGGGTGCACATGCCTGTAGTCCCAGCTGCTCGAGAGGCTGAGGCAGGAGGATTGCTTGAGCCCAGGAGTTGGAGGTTGCTGTGAGCTACGCTGACGCCATGGCACTTTAGCCTGGGCAACAGAGTGAGACGGTCTCAAAAAAGGAAAAAAGAAAGAAAGAGCTTCCAATGGCCAAATTTGGGACAATCTGAGCAGCAAAATAAATAAATACTATAAAAAGTTATTCACATGTTATAAAATAGGAATCCATGATGCAAACTGATCATAAATAAGGATACACATACACAGGAGTAAAGAAATGGAAGGCTATTTCTCAGAATGCAGACTATTAGAGGGAGTGGCCAGACGCAATGCTCACGCCAGTAATCCTAGCACCCTGGGAGGCTGAGACAGGAGGATCACCGGAGGTCAGGAGTTCCAGACCAGCCTGAGCAACAGCAAGACCCTGTCTCTACTAAAAATAGAAAGAAATTAGCTGGACAACTAAAAATATAATATAGAAAAAATAATTAGCCACATATGGTGGCTCATGCCTGTAGTCCCAGCTACTCAGGAGGCTGAGGCAAAAGGATCACTTGATCCCAGGAGTTTGAGGTTGGCTGCTGTGAGCTAGACTGACACCACGGCACGCTAGCCCAGGCAACAGAGCCATACTGTCTCAAAAAATAAATAAAAAAATAAATTAGAAGGAGTGATAAAACTGGAAAAATCAAAATTTTGCAAATATTAAAGACCGCTTCAGGGACAGGCACATTGGCTCAGGCCTATAATCCCAACACTTTGGGAGGCCAAGTATGGCTTGAGGCCAGGGGTTTAAGACCAGCCTAGGCAACACAGCGAGACCCCCTCACTATAAAAAATTTTTAAGTTGGCTGGGTGTGGTGGCACACATCTATACTTCCAGCTTCTTGGGAGGCTGAGGCAGGAGGATTGCTTGAGCCCAGGAGTTCAAGGATACAGTTAGCTTGACTGCACCATTGTATTCCAGCCTGGGGTACAAAGCCAAATCCGGTTTCTTTAGAAAGAAGGAAAGAAAAAAGGCTGCTTCAAATAAGAATCGATAGAACCTATATCTATGTAAAGTCTAATGAGTATCCAGATATCTGCATAATCTTAATGTGTCTCCCCACAAATAGTTTCTTAATTGCAGAAGGAAAAATACTAACTATATACTGAAGAAGCCAGACCATGCTTGGACCAGATTATCAAAATTAATACCACTAATAAGGGGCAGACAGACACTGTGGGCCTTCAGATGACATATCTTAAAAAAGACACACTTATATTAATAAAATGTTCCAGCCAGGAATATATCACCTGAATCTCATCATAAGGACCTATCAAAAACTCAAACTGAAGAATATTTCATAAAGTAACTGGCCTGTACTCTTTATAAATGCAAAGTCATAAAACACAGAGAAAGGCTGAGGATATGTTACAAATGAAAGGAGACTAAGAGACATTACAACTAAACACAGTGAGTGATCCTGGACTGAATCTTGTACTGAGAAAAACAAATATGATAAAACACATTACAGTTTTGGAACTGATGAAAAAAATCAGAATATGGACTGTTAAATTTTTCCCATTTGATAAATGTGCTGTAGCTACAGAAGAGGACACCTTTGTTCCAAGGAAATACAAACTGAAGTATTACCATGTAAACCAGTTTGAAAATAGTTAAGAAAACATAAGATATGGCCGGGTGTGGTGGCTCACGCCTGTAATCCTAGCTCTCTGGGAGGCTGAGCCAGGTGGATTGCTCGAGGTCAGGAGTTTAAAACCAGCCTGAGCAAGAGCGAGACCCGTCTCTACTATAAATAGAAAGAAATTAATTGGCCAACTAATATATATATATATAAAAAATTAGCCGGGCATGGTGGCACATGCCTGTAGTCCCAGCTACGCGTGAGGCTGAGGCAGTAGGATCGCTTGAGCCCAGGAGATTAAGGTTGCTGTGAGCTAGGCTGATGCCATGGCACTCGCTGTAGCCTGGACAACAAAGTGAGACTGTAAGGCCGGGCTCGGTCCTAGCACTCTGGGAGGCCGAGGCGGGCGGATTGCTCAAGGTCAGGAGTTCAAAACCAGCCTGAGCGAGACCCCGTCTCTACCATAAAAATAGAAAGAAATTAATTGGCCAACTAATATATATAATATAAAAAAAAAATCAGCCGGGCATGGTGGCTCGTGCCTGTAGTCCCAGCTACTCGGGAGGCTGAGGCAGGAGGATTGCTTGAGCCCAGGAGTTTGAGGTTGCTGTGAGCTAGGCTGACGCCACGGCACTCACTCTAGCCTAGGCAAGAAAGCGAGACTCTGTCTCAAAAAAAAAAAAAGTGAGACTGTGTCTCAAAAAAAAAAGAAAATTAGATGCACAGAGAAAGAGATAATAAAACAAATTTAGCCAAATGTTAAATTCTCTCTATTGTTATTATAACTTTTCTGTAAGTTTGAAGTTATTTTAAGTCATTTAGTTTCAAAGGATATCTAATAAGAACAGACTAGTAATTCAGAATAGTTGTGGGTCTACCCCCTACAATTATCAGATTAAATTTTTATTTTCCCTATAGACTACTTCATTTCTATATCCTAAATTGGATCAAAATACAAATACCAGATTTCAACCATTTGTTTAAAACTTTAAGAACTTTTGAAAGAAATTAATGGTACTTATTAAATATGAAAACAGAAAAAGTTATGCCTGTAATCCCAGCACTTAGGGGAAGCCAAGGAGGCAGGAGAATGGCTTGAGCCTAGGAGTTTGAGGTTACAATGAGATATCTATGATCACACCACTGCACTCTAGCCCATCTCTTTAAAAAAAAAAAAAACTTGTTTAAATAGAAAAAGGATTTTACGCTAATTTTGGTGCACTTTGGGAATTTAAATTGATAGCTAGTACGCTTTTGTGAAATCTTCCTATAGAAATAGTTACAATGTGCAAGGTATATAATGTACACAAATGCTTAATATATACACTATTTATAATCGCAAAAAAAAATGATGAAAAATCTAAATATCTACCACTGGAGAAATAGTTAAATTATGATACATCTACACTGTAGAATACAACATAGTTTTTAAAAAGAATGAAGTATATCATAAGTATAAAAATGTGGGTATGCTATATGATATAAATTGAACAAGAAAAGTTGCCAGATAGTAGTTAACAGATTATTTATATGAAAACCCAGAATTGTGTTAATGTGTTTTATGTGTCCAGAAACTAAGGCCTAAAAGGATGGACAGGAAATAGTTACCAGTGATTGCCCCTAGGAGAATGAGTGGGGGGGAGGGCACTATATAAATGGAATTTTTTCCCTAAAAGATCATGTTCTATTTCTACAATTTTAAAAAACTAAACACTTTGTGTTCTTAGAACTAAGATTGAAATGAACTTTGATGAAATATGACTCCAATGAAGAACATAAAATATAACTCTGATATCAGAACTATTAACATTCTCATTCATTACTTAGCTATGTAACAAGATATGTTCTTCTGTTCACGCACCTTTGTTCTATCAAGTTCCACATTTTTAGTTTTTAAACTAACAAAGCCAACAACTCCTTTCTGGAAATAGGTAAGATATTAATCTTAAATCGAAAAATCCCTGGAGAACCAGAGAAGAGGAATCCAAAAAAAAAAAAAGAAAAGAAAAATCCTTGTTAACTAATGATAGTAACAAAAACTTAGAAACAAAAACAAGTACCCACACAACATCCTTAACAAAGTTTATCTGAGAACTTTTTTTTGAAACAGCATAATGACTGCAACTGACACACCAAAGTATGATCTAAAGGACATACTTTAAACTATATGTGATTTATGATAGTGGAGAGATGTAATAAATTGTTGAACTTTGAATTACCATCTTGTTATCCATTTTATGAATAAGAAAGACTGTCATCATTCAGGTTTCCTTTTACTAACAATATATGCAGGATTGTGTAAATACTTGAGAATTAAATTAAACAAATACTTATTACGTTGCTAGCACAGTATGTTCTAGACATTGTACTCAGGTGTCACAAAGACAGTTCCTAGTCAAAAGAACCTTACAAAACTGAAAAAATAAAGTTTATTTAAAATTGAATACAATAAATAAAGACTACTTCCAGAACCTAAATACTCCTTTCATTAGGCAATTTGGGTGCTAAATTAACTTTCAGATGGTTTGTAATGTAGTTTTAAGTCATATTCAGGGTACATTTGTAATTAGTTGGAGATCATTCTCTCACTAGGATCACAAATTACAAACTTTGGTAAGCAATGGCTATATTCTTAAGTGGCAATCATTATTGAGATTGTCTTTATTCTCCTTTGCATATACGTCAACTCTAGGGATCCTTATGGAAACAATTACTTTTTCAGGCATCTAGAATATTATTAGGAACATTATCATCACAATTTATTAATATAAATCAAAAGGAATTCATTCGTCTGTTAACAGTGACCACATGAGCACTCTCAAACTCTCATTACCAGACAGTGAAACACAGGAGGAAATGTCTATGCTAAGCACCTTGAGAACACTGTTGTTTCTTTACCACAGTGTACTAAAGGAACTGTCAATTTTCACTCTTTCAACATTTCCTGAGTGTAACTGAGTCCCAGTCTTTGTACAAGGCTATGGGGGATGAATAGATTTGGTCTCTAACCTCAAGGAATTCACAATTTAGGGGGGAGAAAGATACACAAACAGCCTAGATGATGACATCATTAATGCCTAACTTTCAACATTCCAACTACTACTGATCCATTTTCAAAAAGCCTTGAGTTGTTTCCACAAGCACAATACATAGTGGAAAAAACAGTACTCCAAGGAAGAACTCTTGGTTTCACGTTTCTAACACACAGTAGCTGTGTGACCTTAGACTTGTCACTTCATCAGCTACCTCGTCTAAATAAGTCAGTATTACCTTATCAGCCTAAACCCGAATCATTTTACCAGCATAAACCAAAGTGTCTCTAGTTAGTGGCTCTCCCCGGTCAAAGAACCACAATACTCACAATACTCATCCAACAGATTCCCCACACAATCATGGCCCAGGGAATCACTGTAAGCTAGGTGAATTACAGTTCCTAAACCGTGATAGGCTTTAAAAGTTGGTAACTCACAAAATATATTACAGAGATCAGGATACAGTCTTATAAAATGAACAATAACTGAATATTTTATCTGTATACGATTCTAGTACAACAGCTGGGTGTATTTGCTACCCTGAATCCGCATCCCTCACAGAGAAATCAAGGAGACACCAGAAAAACCTTCTCAAGGAACAGGGAAAGATCCCGGATAAGCTAAAACAAGCTCCCCCACTCCCCACCCCAAAAAAAAAAAAAAAAAGGCCGTTTTTTTTCTTCCCCTCCAGCTATGCAGCTGCACCCAGCAGAGAAGTACTAGATTAGCATCATCTGCATTTCATTCCTTTTCTTTTGCAATAGCTACTCGCCTATAATAAACAGACCTTGTGCTCAGGGGAGAATTTACTTCCCCGTCCAGTAAAAATGAAGTTCCTTATTTTTACCAACAACGCCGGCTCCAATCAACACCCACCCTCCCAGGGGGTGGGTGAGACCAGGCACGCCTCTCCCCTTCACCCCGGCTGCAAGTCTGACGTCCTACACCCTAGAAATCGCCCCACTTTCCGAGCCCCTTCTACACGGGGGGCGAGGCTCCGGGGAAGAGCGGAAGAGGCCAGGGGTTGGCGTGCAGAGCCAGGGGGGCGTCCAGGCCGGCCCGGGCGTGCCAGGCTGCCTCAGCCGGCCAGGGGGCTCGCGGAGGCGGAAGGGGAGCGGCGAGCCCCGTGCCACCAGCACTTACCCACTTTGTCCTTCCCGTACATGTGCCCGGCCACCTGATGCGAGAGGGGCACGCAGCCGTTGAGGAAGCGGAGCCTGCTCCCCGCCGGCTGCGGGGTGCCCTCGGGGGTGGCCTCGCTCGCCGGTGGGGTCCGCATTTCTGGGGGGCCGGGAGCCTCGAGCCGGAGGGGGGATGGCGGCTCTGTTGCCATAACGGAGAGCAGAAGCGGTAGCGGTGGCCAGAGGAGGCAAAAATACGGCAAAGGAGGGGGCGCCGGAGAACCCGGGGGTCGCTCAAGCTCGGGCGCGAGGAGGCCCGGGGGTTCCCGCGACTGGTGCCCGCTGAGGCCCGGGGAGGGGGCCCATGACGCCGCGGAGGCGCGGGCGCTCCCCTGCCCAACTCTCGGCGGAGCGCGGCTCCGGGGACCGCTCCTCCGCTGCCGCGGCCGCTGGCCCGGCGCTGCCCAGGAGACGGAACCGAGCCGTGCAGCGGCGGCGGCAGCAGCGCCCCGCGCTCCCTGGGGCCCTGACGGCGACGGCGGCCCCGCCTCCCGCGCCCCCGCCCCCTCCCGCCGTCCTCCAGTCCCCTCAGCTGCCGCGCGCGCGTCAGCGCCGCCTGCACAGCCGCCGCCGCGAGCTTCCGACTGCGCGACCCGCGGCCGCCGCCGCTACTGAGCATGCCCAGAGGCCGCCCGACGGGACCCCCGCGGCGGGGCGGGCGCGCGGCGCGGCCGGGCCTGCGGACCGCGACGTGGACGCGGCGAGCGCCCTCGCGGGCCTCGTCACCGCCACCCCGGCTGGCGTTACGATGCTGCCGGGCCGCCGTGCCTCCATTCATTCCACGCGCGCCGGCGCGGGATCAAAGACCCCAGGGTCTGCCGAGTGTAAGCGGCAGGCAGGTATTAAGAGACGCGGCAGGCAGGGAGCGGTGCACGCTTGACTGCAGTCACTTCCCACCCCGCACGAAAACAGTAGAAATAAAAACAGGCAGCTGGTTAGAAGACGAGCCTTCAAAACACCTTGCAAGTTCATCCTAGCGCCCCTCCCAAACTGCTGCCTCTAAGCCGCTTGTATAAAAATAAAAACTTTGGAATCCACACTAATTTCAGGCTGAGAAAGAAAATAATCCTAATTCTCTTTTTTAAAGCGAACAATTTTTTTATGAAGCAATGAGCAGGTTTTCTTCGCTCCGCACTCGAGCTCTAGATAGCGCAGGTGCCAAGGTCCTGAATAGACGGCTAACAAGGTGAAAGGGATGGATGCACACCGGAAGCTGCGGGAGGTTCTGGAGTAGGACTCGATCATCGATTCCTGCCTGTCTGCCACTGGCATTTTATATGAGAACTGGACCTGGCCTTGCAGGTAAAATCAAACAAGAACTGAGCGAGAAAATTTGGCGTGAAATATTATATATCTGATTAAGGTAAGCGTCTTACTAGCACCTGCCCTCTGCCCCAGAAACACACACCTGGAAGAGACGTAAAATCTGGCCTGGACTCCCCATTCCCAGGGCCCCGCCCCTCAGGGTTGCGCAAACTCAGTTGCTTCCTCTCCAAATCTTCCGCCCCCCTCACCCCCCGCTGCTGCTGTCAAAATCCGGACTCGACTTCCTTAAGGCCCTGGGCACAGCTCCACGCATGCTCAGAATTAGCCGGGGTCGATCTCGCACACACGTGCTTACGGCCCGCCGCGGCGCCTGCGCGGTAGCAGCCTGGTGTCGGTGCGCTTAGGACGCCTCTCGCGCCTTGGCTCCCGCTGTCCGCGCGAGCCGGTTTGTGCCCAGTGCCCTGTGCACACGCCTTGCAAGCGACGGCGCCATGAGTCTGACCAGTTCCAGCGTACGAGGTGAAGTGGGGCCTGAGGGCGAGAGAGGCTAGCGGCCTGCGCACCGGTTGCAGCGCCCGCGGCTCCTCTGGGTTGTTGGCGCTGCGCTCCGCGCCCTCCGGTCCGATAACCTTGGGATGCAGAAGGGCAAGCGCTCGGCCCAGCTGCGGGCTGCGGGCGGGACAGGGAAAGGGAGCGAGGGAAAGGAGCGGATTGGTGGTGTCACCAGGCATTAGTGGCGTGGGGCCGTGCAGGCATGTTCCCTTCTCTGGTCCACGTTTTGCCCTAACTAGCCAAATCCTAAAGCCTCATGACCCCGCTGCTCGCTTTTCTTGTTCTAGCCTTAAGTTGCTTCAATATCCTTAATTCACGAGGCCGGGAGGCCGGAGGGAGGAAAGGATGGATGGGAGAGTGGGAAACAGGTTCTCCCTTCTCACGTTTAAATCGGCGTGGAGCCAAAACGTCGATTTCCTGCAATCCTGAAGCGATGCATGACTAATCACATCTTAGTTTTACAGATTTTTTTTTTCTAAAGGGAAGAAACCCAATCCGAAGTCTTCAGTTTTCCCAGTTTTTTATTATGCCCCTGGCATCTGGCGCTCTGAGGCGGTAGTCCAGGGTGGAGGATTGAGAACGGAGTTTCTTGAGCCTTCGGCTTTCTCAGCCATGCTTCCCTTGTGCTAGTACCTAGTATTCGTAAACAATACTTCGCAGAAAGTCCAATAAAAATCAACAGAATTTACAGAAGTCGTTTAGTGTAGAGTTTACCTTTATAACAATTCTTGGTGATGTTATAATCATTAATATAATACTGTGTGACCAGCAACAGGATATACGTGATCTCTCTGCCCAGGTGTAAAACGCCACTCCCCAAGGTTTGGTTACCTGTAACTGTAGTTGAGTAAAGGTAAAGAGATTGTCCAGAAGTTAAAATAGCCCCGTTGATTCATTCAGTAAATATTAATCATCTATAGTGCCGGGTTCTGTAAAAACCTGTAAAAAGTCCCTACTAATTTGAACCCTAATTTTCTAATAGGTAGATTCCATAAATTGGAAAGTTCCATTTCTCTTAATAAAATTTACCTGGCAGAATTAGGGTGATAATCCATGACATTTCTGAGTTACTAGTGATAAAGAGGTGATTATTTGCATAAATTATTAATAGAGAGTGATTTTTTTTGTTTGTTTAAAAAAAACATTTTCTTGGGATTAAGAGGATTGTGTGAAATGAGATGTTCATGTGACTTGTGCTGCTGACAATTTTTAATTTTACAGGAAAACTGCACATGTTTGAGGTAGGCCAAAAGATGACAAAATGTGTGTTTGTCAAAAACTTGGGATTTTTTTGTGTGTGCATGAGCACTGAATTCTGTTCAGGTCGCATACTATTGAAATGTGAAGTTGGTGAACCCCTAGAACTTATCACTAGCAGTAGTGAACTTATTAGCTGCAGTGACTTTTTTTGCAATCAGTACAAGGTTTTTGTTCTTGAAGTCTAACCACGGGGGACTTCAAAGGCAACTTTCCCATTAGTTTGCCATTGTCTAAGGGACAGTAAATTGCATAATGAAGCAGATTATTAGCTTCAACTTGAAGTATTCAGCTTTGTTATGAGGAGTAACTATATTTGACCATAAAGGTAGTTGTGAGGACTGTAGGCAGAGGGCCAAAGCCATTGTAAATCTCTTCTACCTGCACTTTTCCCCTCAAACGTAGTGGTAGGTGAGGTAGGGACTGTCTTGGAAATGTCCTAGAGAATGTCTTGGGAACCTACCTACAAATGTTTAGATCTCATAAAAATTTGGTTCTACTTTCAGTTTTTAAACTGAACCCTTATTCGTTCTTACAGGTTGAAAATCAATTTAGTCTTTTAATTTGGGGGAAGATGATCATGTCTTTTCTCAGTTAAATGAACTCATAAAAGGCTTAGAATGGTATGTCACAATGGTAAACACTAAATGAAAAATAAAAGAATGTATATAGGCATGCAGAATTCTTATTTTTATTCAGAAGAAAAGTAATGGGTAGATTATAAATAAAACTTAATGGGACCAGGCCAGGATTGCACTCAGGGAGAGACATTGAGAATCAATGATTGGAATTGAAATCATATCAAAGATCAGTGTCATTGAGATGGCTGTTGATACCAGTACGGTAGATTCAACCATTAGTTTTTGGGTTTTTTTAGTTTTTTTTGTTTTTTTTTTTTTTTTTTTTGAGACAGAGTCTCACTTTGTTGCCCAGGCTAGAATGAGTGCTGTGGCATCAGCCCAGCTCACAGCAACCTCAAACTCCTGGACTCAAGCGATCCTTCTGCCTCAGCCTCTGGAGTAGCTGGTACTACAGGCATGTGCCACCATGCCTGGCTAATTTTTTTTCTATATATTTTTAGTTGGCCAATTAATTTCTTTCTATTTTTAGTAGAGACGGGGTCTCGCACTTGCTCAGGCTGGTTTTGAACTCCTGACCTTAAGTGATCCACAAACCTCAGCCTCCCAGAATGCTAGGATTACAGGCGGGAGCCACCACGCCCAGCCTCAACCATTAGTTTATGAACATATCCTACTCCCAAGCTGCCTCCAAAACTCATTGACTCTACTCTCATCCTTAACTCCTTCCCTTCTGTTTGAAAGGAAGAGATTAACTCTGAGCCCATTCTCTCTCTCTGTCCTCCAGATGCCCTTTTCTTCTGCTTCCTTAAACTTTTACCTTACCAATGCCTGTTGCTTTTAAATCTTTAGCCCCTCCTAAAGGTTTTCTTCTCTTCAACCTAAAGCCACTCATAACCCCATCTTAAAAAAAAAAAGAAACCAACTAACCCAAATATTTTAAAAGCCCTTCCTTAACCTGCCTTCCCTCGAATCACTTCTTTTCATACTTTGTTTTACCCTCAAGTTACAAAATGGGGATTTGTCTGTCCACCTTATGCTTTGTTATCCATCCCAAACCCCGATCATTACAATGCATGTAACCAAAATCACATTTCAAAAATTCTTACTGACTTTTATATCCTTGTGCATTGTATTGAAACTAATTCATAAATTTCTAGTTCACTTAACCTCAACATGTTAAAATATTGTTTTGGTTCACTAAATTCATTGAATCATTAAAAGTAACTTAAGGATTTTTATCTGAGAGGGAATGTGTGGATCATACTGAGAATAAATGTGATAACTCCTATAGGTTGTAAACAATAAATAAATAATGAAGGGTGTGAGATTTGGAGCTAATGAAACAATATTGGCTATCAGTTGATGCTTCTTGGAGCTAGGTTAGGGTAAATGGGGGTTCATTATAGTATTACCCGAATATGCCTGAAATGTTCCATAATAAAGGTTTTGTTTGGTTTGGTGGCATAAAACAACAAATCTATTCCCTCATATTACTGGTGGCCAGAAGTCTGAAATCAGTATCACTGGGTCAAAACCAAGGTGCTGGCAGGGCCTTGCTTCCTTTTCATCTGGAGGCTTTTGGGGAGAATCTATTTCTTTTCTTTTCTTTCTTTCTTTCTTTCTTTCTTTCTTTCTTTCTTTCTTTCTTTCTTTCTTTCTTTGGGGAGAATCTATTTCTTTTCTTTTCTTTCTTTCTTTCTTTCTTTCTTTCTTTCTTTTTTTTTTTTTTTTTTTTTGTAGCAGGGGTAGGAGGGAGGGTGAAGGGAAACTCAGAGACCATTTCTTGTGTCTTCCAGCCTCACAGGAAGTAAATTCTGCACTTTTGGTACAATAGGTTAAGAAGAGGGCAAAGTTAATTTAAGGCATTTGGTGTAAGAGTGATACAATGGTAAGATGGATAGATGGCATTGCAAATTCAAATTACTCATCCATTATTTCCTTTTACTCAAGTAACATGGAATACATATGAACAATATCTTTGAATACCACCTGTGTGCTGGGCCTTGAGGAAAAAAAACATTACCAGGCACAACCTACCTGTCTGTGTGTGGGAGAGCTAAAGGAGGGAAGGGTTTAAACACAGCTCCCCTCCCCCTCTCCTGATGGAAGAGAAGGAACATTCTGATTCTGTGGCAGTTGACAGTGGGCAGAAGAAGGCAGTTTGGGGCAGAAAACGTGCTAAGGGAAAAGAAGTAGAGTGAGATTTCTGAATGAAAGCAAAATAATCCCATGGTAAACAAAGGCCAAGGATGAGGTTATGAACGAGGGTGTGTGGTTTGAGAACAAATCCATGTTTTCTCTATCTCTGAATAATTATTTAAGAGAGAAAACCAAAGATTATACAATAGTAGGCCAAGGGAAGGGTACAAAGTGGGGGATTATTTAGAAATGTTACCTTTCTCTGTATTTTTGGTCTTTAATGGTATTTATATAGATAGAAAGCATTGTTAACCAAGGTCTGGTAGGGTGGGGTTTGACCTAACTACAGGAATAACTGTCTGGGAAAAGAAAGTGAGGATAAACCATAAGAGGCAGAAATAATGCTCAGGATTTTTTTGGCCCCAGTTCTCAATCAGTATCTGAAAGGTGCCAGCTGAAATATCTTTAAAAATTGGGTCTTGGTAAAGTCCCTTGTTGCATCTGAGATTGTGACTATTCTTAATAGGCATATACCCTATCAAGGACTGAATGTTACTTGGGTTTTTTTCATTTTTACTTGTTTCGTTTCTTAGGTTTTCAGTTCTTTCTCTATCCTAATTGTTGACTTTTGGATCTGTCATCATTTTTCTTTCTGTATAGTTCCCCTTTTTACCCCTAGAGTTGCCAGTGGTATTCATAGCTTTTTGCCAGAAAAGACTGCTTCAGGCAGCAGTCATAAAGTGATAAAATAGCAACATTTTTCTTCTGGGAACTCTTGCATTTGCCCCTAATGAGATTAGAGAATTAGAATTTGGGAAAGGGAGGGGGGAAGAGAAATGGAAATTCTTATGACCTTGGAGCAAATGCAAAGCTATTTCCTAGCACTCATGGTACTGTGGAATTTATGTAGGGTTGTAAGTGACCCTTGGCAGGGGGATAGGGTCAAAGAGTGCATGTTTTGATTCCCCATGGGGCAACTGCTCTTGGTCAGTTACCATTTCTTTCAGTGATGCCTTTGGTGTTGCCTCTTTTCCATGTCATTTCTTCCACCATCAGAGAATCCCAAGGGAGATTATAAAAGTTTTTTTTTTTTTTTAAATGTCACTAAATGGATGCAGTTGATAATTTGAGAAAAGAGAATAGAAAGATGTTTTAATGGCTAGGAGAGATTTCTTTTGACGTTTCTCGTGAGTTTCACATGGAAATTCCTATAGGGTTCTCTTTTTATATCTTGAAACAAATTAATACTAGCCAATTGTGCTTGTTCTTTGGATCTCAGAACTTTTTGCAATAGATAGGCACCATTCAAGCATATATGTTAGAGAGTATTTCATAATTCACCTAAAAAGTAAAATGTAGCTAAAATCAACATTTAGGGAGTTGGTATTTTAGTCTTTTGAGATATTGCCCCCTTTTAAGTTTTTACTAAAGGCTACATTCAGCAAACATTGAGCATTGAGCATATACTATGCAAAGCAATGTTTTTAGCCCATTCTGTGATAGGCATATTAGCTATTCAGAGTGGCTTTCCATTAGCTAAGAAGAGGATTGCTATAGCTCCTAACATAGAGAATATTTTCTCAAGAAAGGTCCGTGATAAATAATGCCTCAGAAAGGAAGACTATGAATCTAGCTAAAAAAATCACAGCAAAGTTGTAGCCCTGCTTGGAATTACCACAGGGAAACACCATGAAGCAGCACTAAAATTCAAGACAAATCTACACAAAATGAGTACCTTCTTGAAAAATGACCTCTGTTGAGGTCAAAGGTTTGAGACTGGGGGGAGGGGAATGGGCATTTATTGAAACCTTAAAATCTGTACCCCCATAATATGCTGAAATTTAAAAAAAATTAATAAAAAAAAAAGTTTGAGGCTGTCAAATGACTTATTAACTTTTTTCTCCAGTCATGCAGCACCTGGAAAGGACCAAAATATTAATGTTTATTTTAGGGGATTATAGCAAGGAGGAATAGAAATGCTGTGAAAAGGAAAACAATCTAAAGAAAAATACTACTATGGTTGAAAATGGAATCCAAGGAACATGTTAATTAGAAACATTTGACAAAATCTAAACTGTTAAATGAACTAGAAGAGTAGAGCAAGATAAAAGAAACTAAGTGTGAGAATTGTTCCCTTCCATTAGAGTTTTGTGAAAATGAGCTCCAATTTTCTGTAAGGCACTATTAGATATGGTGATTGATCCCACTGGTGAAAATAAGAAATTTGACTCAATAGTGCAAATAAGCCATCCAGTAAATTATTCATTGTGTGTTTTTATTTGGCCTTGGAATGTGGGTTTTTTGGGTTTTGTTTGGGGGGTTTTGGTTTTGGTTTTGGTTTTTTTGTTTTTTTCCCTGTACTTATCTCTCTAGGGTTTTATTTGATAGTCTGGGAACTTATTTCAAACACTGTGAAGATCTGACTCAGGAAGTGCTGGGAAGCAGTCCAGTGTGTTTATCCTGACCCTTGTTCAACTTCTTCCTACAGCCCGCTCCATGCTGGGAATACTCAACTCTCCTCTGAGGCTGAGGCTAACCAGATTATGCTGAACTTGCTTCTCTCCAACATTGCCTGGAGCTGGGTTTCTAAGGACTCCTTAAAAAGCTACACAAAAAGAATAGATGGCTTGTTAGTCAAATAATTTTTTTTTATTATTAGATAGGAGAATAATGTCATTATTAGGTTATTAAGTATGAAATGTCCAATCTCCTTAAGTACTGTGTTTGATAGTTGATATCTCTGATGTTTCACTTTAACACTTCTTGTTTTATTTTTATTGTGAAGGTATATCTTCAGTCTTTCAAACACATGTTTTGGCTTGTGATTATCTTTCACATTTTTTTAAGAGCAATTTTTGTTAAAAATGGATAAGTCAAAAAATCATGTTATTTTCAAATATGAGTTATATTGTGGAACCAATGCAGCACAGACAGCTCGAAATATCAACGAAGTGTTTGGGAAGGATGTGGCTAATGAATGCGCAGTAGTACATCATGGTTTGAGAAGTTCTGTTCTGGAGATCTTAATCTTGAAAGTGAGCCATGTGGGCAACCTGAGACCAAGGTGGATAATGATGAGCTGAAAGCTGTAGTGGAAGCGAATCCATCTCAACCTATGTGTGAATTAACAAGGTTTGGCGTTATTATTCCAACAATATTGGACCGTTTGAAACAAATCAGCAAGGTATAGAAGTTGGATAAGATGACTACCACATGAATTAAATGAGCATCAGAAGAGAAGTCATTTTGAAGCTTGCCTTTCTTTGTCATGACATAAAGATGAGCCATTTCTATACCATATTGTTACATGTGATGAAAAATGGATTCTTTTTGACAGTCTCAAGCATTCGGCACAGTGGTTGGATAAAGAAGAAATACCCAAACACAGTCCAAAACCAAATATTCATCAAAAAAACCTAATGATGTCTGTCTGGTGGTATAGCACTGGTATTATCCACTACAGCTTCATGAAACCTGGTCATTTGATTACAGTGAATGTCTACTGCAATCAAGTGGACAAAATGATAAGGATGCGATTACAGGCCAGTCTTCTTTCTTGCAAGACAAGGCTCGACCTCATGTGGCACACACAATGCTGCTCATACTACAGAGGCTGGACTTGAAAGCTGTCTGTCATCCACTGTATTCACCAGACCTTGCACAACTGACTACCACTTCTTGCAAGGAAAAGTAGTCAATTCTCAACAAGCTATAGAAAACACCTTTTGAGATTTCATCACCACTGGCTTTCCAGGCTTCTTCACTTCTGGCATAGATAAGCTACTGTTGAGATGCCAAAACTGTGTTGATAATTCAAGCGCATAATTTGATCCATTGTACTGCTTCTTGTTTGAGATAATAAAGTACACTTTTGATTAGAAATCGGACATTTCATATTTAATGATCTAATAAATTTAAAATGAAGTACATAGAGAATTCAAATAAATTTAGAATTTATTAAATGGGAATGTAGTTGTAATTATATTAACCATGTTTATGAAATTAATGAGAAAGCACTTTGAAATTTTATAAAAAACAGACTTTTGAATGGCCTTGAAACCTAGAATCCTGCTAGGTATATCCCTTTGAATGTTTAACATTAGGGTGGTTTTGTATTATATGTCATTTTCTTTTCCTTTTTTTTTTTTTAATTTTTATATACCTTATTTTTTTCTTTTTCCTTCTGAGACTCAAGTTGGAGTATGTGTCCTTTTTTATTTTTTCTCTTTGGATACCAGTTCTCTTGTAGCTTTATGCAATAGTTGAGTTTTGGTAAATTAAATCATTTAAAAATTACTAAGGGACCTTCTGTTTTAAAGGACTATGATGAGTCATTTTGTTAACATAATCACCTTCCAATTTTTTTGTTTATAATCTGAATTTTCATGTTTCAGGTGTGTGTATTTTTTTAAGCAATAGGTACCTGCAGACTCACATGTTATTTAAAATCTCTATCTATAAACACTTTAAAAAGATTATTGAGCTTGTTTTTTTTCCTCCAGCTATAGAATAATTTTCCAGTTTGCCTTTTATAAATTATCTGTCATCACTAAATGGAAAAAAAAAAATAAATAAATAAAAAAAAAATAAAAAATAAATGGAAAATACACAATTGCTCAGTAAGGGCTGGGGACAATCTACAATCTTAACAAACAACTATTACACCAGTGTGTTCTGGTCATTTTATTAACATTAAAATCCTTGAACTGTTGGAATACTTAATGCTCAAAAACTGGATTTTCTGAATATTCATATAGAGTATTAATGTATGTTTTGATTTTGGTAATTATTCCTGTTTTCTTTCCCTGCTCTAGTTGAATGGATTGCAGCAGTCACCATTGCTGCTGGAACAGCTGCACTCGGTTATCTAGCTTATAAAAGATTTTATATTAAAGATCATCGCAGTAAAGCAATGGTAAACCTTCACATCCAGAAAGACAACCCCAAGGTAGTACATGCTTTTGACATGGAGGATTTGGGAGATAAAGCTGTGTACTGCCGTTGTTGGAGATCCAAAAAGGTGAGCAAAATAATTACTTTATACAGTGCTATTTTTCACATTTCTTTTGAAACCATTCTATCAAACTTGTATCACCAGATATCGTTATGATATTCCTTTTTCTTCTTTCTTTTTTAATAGATCCTTTTCTTCTTTGTTTTCCATATACCCTTAAGGAATATATTTACTAAAATATATAACCACTTTATAGTAAAATTACACTGTATCCTCCTTGAGTTTGGGCAAATTTAACCATATTCTTGGCCCAAGAAAGGAGAAAAATCCCTCTAACTTACTCTTAGGATTTCCTCTCCAGGTGGATCTTAGCTTCCACTATCCCAAAGAAGGGAGTGGGTAGCCTAATTGCAAAGAGAAACAAAGGAAGTAATTTCCTTTTTTGAGTTTTCAAGCTCTGGATACTAAGACAAGTTTTAGAAATTTCAAAAGAAATTTTTTCTTAAATTACCCAGAAACTTTTTATCTGGTAAGTAAATAAGCTACCTTTCAGTTGCAGCTCCTATAGTTAAATATTTAAAAACATAGAATTCTTAAAAATAATTTTCTTTTGTAAGAATTACATTTTTGTTGGAAGTGTTATCTATAATACCTGCAGGTTTTAGACATGATGACAGCCAGTGACCCAAAGATGGTAAAATCCTTTCCCAAGCTTATCTCAGAAGGATCTGTACAATGAATAACTTCAAGATTTTTGGTGTATTGTGAGAAAAATGGTGTAAACTCTGTATATACTGTCACTATTACCATTCAAATAAAATGGATTTCACCAAAAAAAGAAAGAAAGAAAATATTAAAAGGCCCCCCAAAATAAACAATAATATGATGTATCTACTTCTGAAAGCACATTATATTGTGGGGTCTCTTCCTACAGTGGAAGGCCATTTTCATGAATCACATGTAACAAATATGGAAGAAACCAAATACTACCTATTCTTTGAGCATCCCTAATCTGAAATACTTCAAACTCTGAAAATTTTTTTCTTCTTTTTTTTTTTTTTTTTAATGTTTTAAAGGCAGGATCTAGCTCTGTCACCCAGGCTGAAGTATAGTGGTGTGATCATAGCTCACTGCAGCCTCAAACTCCTGGGCTCAAGAGATCCTCTCACCTCAGGCTCCCGGATAACTAGGACACATACCATTGCTTCTAGCTAATTTGGGGGGGGGGGGGTGTTGTTTGTTTGTTTAGTTTTTTATAGAGACAGAATCTCACTATGTTGCCCAGGCTGATGTCAAATCCCTGGCCTCAAGCAATCCTCCCCCCTCAGCCTCCCAAAGTACTAGGATTACACGAGTGAGTCACCATGCCCAGCCCAAAATCCAAAACTTTTAAGTACTGATCTGACATGCCACTAGTGGAAAATTTCATACCTAACCTTATGTGGCACATTGTGAGTCAAAGTCGAAACACAAGTTCATAACACACAGTTAATTCAACATCCCCAAGGGAGAAAAGCTTCCCTCAGTCCCCTCCAGCTGCTGATGTTTAACAGCTAATAGAGGTATTCTAGGGTTGCTACTATGCTGCTTAGTTACTCTGGATTATGTTTTTTCACTGTGTTAATGATATGTCATATATTTTACGCTTATGTGTGAATAAGGGTAAAGAAATGATTGCTTATCAGTAGCATATAAATTCAGAGTTATGAATGATGGTAACACCAAACAGCCATAGATTGTCCACATGGGTGGCTGAAGTAGGTGACATAGTGTATTCCAGTGTATCCAGAAACTCTTTGATGAATATATGCAATATGAACCACAAATTAATAGGCCCATTTCAACTAACTGTACCTTTAAAAAGCAGTGTTCATTTGGAATGTGGGATTGTTAGTAAGTACTAAGCAGGGTAGCTAGAAAATAAATTGTCAATAATGTGCCATAGACTGGTCCAGGTTTGTTTTTTTAAAACTGTGCCTATAATAGGCTCCATTTTCTTGTTGATTATTGAAACATAAGAAGTAATGCATCTAGACATTAGGTTAGTCAGTGATCTTAAATTCACTGTCTGCTAGCCGGGCGCGGTGGCTCACGCCTGTAATCCTAGCTCTCTGGGAGGCTGAGGCGGGCGGATTGCTCGAGGTCAGGAGTTCGAAACCAGCCTGAGCAAGAGTGAGACCCCGTCTCTACTATAAATAGAAAGAAATTAATTGGCCAACTAATATATATACAAAAAATTAGCCGGGCATGGTGGCGAATGCCTGTAGTCCCAGCTACTTGGGAGGCTGAGGCAGCAGGATTGCTTGAGCCAGGAGTTTGAGGTTGCTGTGAGCTAGGCTGACGCCACGGCACTCACTCTAGCCTGGGCAACAAAGCGAGACTCTGTCTCAAAAAAAAAAAAAATTCACTGTCTGCTATATATGAACACATGAGAAAAGTTAAATTGTAAAACATCCAGTGTTATAGATGTGTATAGTAGATGTATTAAAAGTGCTCTAAATAAAGGATTAGAAGAGGATAGTGCCATCAACAGAAATAAGGAATTCAAGGTGAAAGCTAATTTTCCAGGACAGTGATAAGGAGTTCAGTTTTCAAAGAGTGGATTTGAGGTGACAGTTGAATGGAAATGTTCACATGAGCTGAAATGGGGGATTAAAGCTGAGACATCAGGGTTGGAGATAGAGATCAGCAAAACTGATGAGTCACGTGTAGGAATGCAACTGATCCTTGATGCAGATAAAAAGCAAAGGCAAAGTATGAAGTCTGGGAGAATGCTCTGCATTTGAAAAGAGGAACAAGAGCCATTTAAGAAGATGGAATGGTCTAGAGAGATTAGAATAAAACTAAAAATATTATGGCTTCAAAGTGGAAAAGGGAGCAGTTTCAAAGATTAAGTACTGAACACTGGCCTGTGCAAAGACAACCAGGTGAATAGTCTATTATAGTAAGACTGTTAGAGTATGCAATTGTCCTTTTGGTGTCATTTCAACAGAGTAATTAATTAGAAGTGGTGTCCAAGTGGGTGAAGTGTGAATTAACTAATAAAGAAATGCCATAAGTCTGAGTGTATGTCAGATTTTCAGTAAATGTAATAGTAGATGGAAAGAAATAAGGTAATTGCTTGAGTAACCACTAAAGCTTAACTTTGAGATCTGGTAAAGGGTGTTTGCTTTGATTGTGTCTTCCCAGAGGGTAAAAAGTCCAATAAAGTAAATAAAGACTTTAATGAACTAAGATTTCAAGTATTTCAGGAAGGATCACAAATGGACACAGGCTAGTGGTTTAACGATTTATTAGACTTTCTAATTCAACAAAACATTCCAGGATTATTCCTTCCTTTTAACAATTAGAATTTCCAAGTGGTTAGACTAGGGATTGCCATTTCCTATAGGTATATTTTAAGAGAAGGAATGAATGCCATACCAGTCATTTTATCAATATTTTTTCAATGTCTTTTTTCCCCCCTTTTATGCCATTTAGTGATCGTTTTTGCATCTAGGATTGGCCAGTTCTGAATTTTCACTGAATTATTATTCCTACATGAATCAATTAAGAGTTCATTTTGACCATTATTCAAGTTAAGGAATGTTGTTATTCTTTAGACACCTTTGGAAACTCCCTACATTCCTGAGGTTCCTAATGTTATCACACAGGTGCTAAGTCACACACTTACATGCCAGTTCACAGAAGACTTGTAATTAATACCTTTGAGTGGCTATATTGAGTTTATATTCAATCATTTTTTCCCTCATACAAACCAGTTAAAGTGTAATCACAAGTAGCCTATTGTGTGTCTTCAACACTTTGAGCAGATTTCCCAAACCTAATGCCTAATGAATCAGATCTCTTAGTAATACGCAGAAATTGCTTTTTTATTTTTTTTTTTAGCACACCCCATTTCTCTTCTCCTCCTCCTACCAGGATTGATATGTCCTCTACTGTTTCAGAAATTGGCCTATTTCATAGTACAGTTTTCCCTCATCTGTGGATTGGTTCCAAGACCTTCCCCAGGTACCACAATCTGAGGATACCAAAGTCCCTGATAAAAAGTGGTATAGCATAATACCTAATACAATGTAAATCCTATATAAATAGTTGTTATACTGTACTGTTTAGAGAATAATGACAAGAAAAAAAATGTGTACATGTTCACTACAGACACAATTTTTTCTTTCCCCAAATATTTTCCATCCACACTTGGTTGAATCCATGGACACAGAACCCGTGGATACACAGCAGGCCAACTATATTTCACAAGAGGGCTGTCTGTATTTGAAGTGAGAATGAAAGGAGTCAGTAGAGAAGTTATTAAAGTGACTGCAGGGAAAGGTATTACTGAGACAAGGGTGTCTTGACAGGGGTGGAAGGAAAAGAGAGTAAGAGCACAGATGTGAAACGCAGCCTTAAGAAGGAAGATAGTCTTACTTTCAAAACAAGATGAAAGAGGGAAGAGTATGGGACCTAGTCTTGCTAGATTCCCATCCCTCCCACCCATCTCAGGTAGGTTACATCATTTGCTGAGACACATGATGGCCACCTAGGAAGCTGGGGAGTTTAAATAAAGACAGAAAAAGAATGCAGACTAAGAAATAAGAAAGAGGAAAACCTTGCCAGTTAACATCAGGAGCTCAATTGAAATGGAAATGAAATGTGACATGACGGTACAATGTAGAATCTTTTTCTTCCATATACAGTTTTAAGATTTTTTTTTTTTTTTTTTTTGAGACAGAGTCTCGCTTAATTGCCCAGGCTAGAGTGAGTGCCGTGGCGTCAGCCTTGTTCACAGCAACCTCAAACTCCTGGGCTCAAGGGATCCTCCTGCCTCAGCCTCCTCAGTAGCTGGGACTACAGGCATGCGCCACCATGCCCAGCTAATTTTTTCTATATATATCAGATGGCCAATTAATTTCTTTCTATTTATAGTAGAGACGGGGTCTCACTCTTGCTCAGGGTGGTTTCGAACTCCTGACCTCGAGCGATCCGCCCGCCTCGGCCTCCCAAAGTGCTGGGATTACAGGCATGAGCCACCGCGCCCGGCCCAGTTTTAAGATTTGAGTTGCAATTTTTTGTTTTGTTGTTGGTAGTGGCTGGCTTCTTGGTTTGGGGGGATAGGGGCTATTGAGAGAGAAATTAAAGTGGATTATATTAAACTGAGTCCTATTTCTTCATGCAAACAATATTCTCTGAATGTTGGTTATATTCCTTGGCCAAGCCACATAAAGGCAATCTTGTAAGATCTTAATTTCGCTTTATGCATTTTTATATTTTATCTGCTACCTCACATTTTATTAAAGTAAGTATATAAGAATAGTATAAAATGTCATGTTGTTCTCTACGGAAGTCTCAAAGATCTCATTACTTTTCTCTTTCTCAACCAAAGCAAGGGCAGTTTATGGTAATAAGCCACAATGGCTCCAGGCAACTTTCTTGGAACAAAAATCAAAACTCTCATTAAAAGTAAAAAATTTGGAGAAGGAAGATAATTGTCTTTTAGAAACTTGTTTCAATTAAAATAAATAAGCCAGGGAAAAGCATTTATTTATTTTTATCTTGAATTGCCCTCGAGACAGAGACATAACTTGAGATGTGCAGCCAGAAAAGAAACAAACCTTGTGTTTTTTATGAAGACCCTGATAGTATTGCTAGCTTTCCAGGTGGAGAGCAGGAATCTCTAGTGTTTTCTTTCCTAAACCTTTATTCCAGCCTCTTCTTCCCACTGTCCCACTCTTTCTTCCCTACTTTTAAAGATGTTTGGGGCCGGGTGCAGTGCCTCATGCCTGTAATTCCCAGGAATTCGAGGCCAGCCTGAGCAACATAAGGAGACCCCGTCTCTACAAAATGATAAAAAGAATTAGCCCGGCACGGTGGTGCACGCCTATAGTGCCTGCTACTCAGGAGGCTGAAGCAGGATTGCTTGAGCCCAGGTGTTTGAGGTTGCAGTGGGCTATTATGACACCACAGCACTCCGACCCACGTGACAGAGCAAAACCATGTTTCCAAAATAAAAAAAATTAAAAGATACTTGGGATTTGTAGTTTTCAAATTGGGTTAACAAACATAAAAAGGTGTTTTTTGCACATACAGGGAAATTCAGCCAATTTGATTTACAAACTTTCTCCATGATTTGTTAAGAAACAAACATCTTAGAACAAATTAAGTATTGATACTACATTAGCTGATTTAAATGTACCCTTTTTGTTTTTCGTAATTTTACTTTTTTTTTTTTTTTTTTTTTTTTTTGAGACACAGTCTCACTTTGTTGCCCAGGCTAGAGTGAGTGCCATGGCGTCAGCCTAGCTCACAGCAACCTCAAACTCCTGGGCTCAAGCAATCCTGCTGCCTCAGCCTCCCGAGTAGCTGGGACTTCAGGCATGCGCCACCATGCCTGGCTAATGTTTTTCTATATATATTAGTTGGCCAATTAATTTCTTTCTATTTATAGTAGAGACGGGGTCTTGCTCTTGTTCAGGCTGGTTTCGAACTCCTGACCTTGAGCGATCTGCCCGCCTCAGCCTCCCAGAGTGCTAGGATTATAGGTGTGAGCCACCGAGCCAGGCCTGTAATTTTACTTTCTGCTTTGTCAGTTTAACAAATTTCAAAATTAAGAAATCACTAATGAATAAATATAATCACAAAGTTTGGGAGATGATTCTGATTTAAGGCAACAATTCTTAGAGTTTAATGATGTATATTAAATAAAAAGTACCATTAAAAGAAGCATCTCTGAACAAAATTGTTTCCTAGTTTAAAGGCATAAAAGCTTTATACACTTTAAACACATGAAAGTTTATTAACAACAGGATCTACTACTCATTGCTTTTTTAAAAAAATGTTTGTTTTTTGTTTGCTTTTAAGAACATGAAGAAACACGGCCGGGCGCGGTGGCTCACGCCTGTAATCCTAGCTCTCTGGGAGGCCGAGGCGGGTGGATTGCTCAAGGTCAGGAGTTCAAAACCAGCCTGAGCAAGAGCGAGACCCCGTCTCTACTATAAATAGAAAGAAACTAATTGGCCAACTGATATATATATAAAAAATTAGCCGGGCATGGTGGCGCATGCCTGTAGTCCCAGCTACTCGGGAGGCTGAGACAGAAGGATTGCTCGAGCCCAGGAGTTTGAGGTTGCTGTGAGCTAGGCTGACGCCACGGCACTCACACTAGCCTGGGCAACAAAGCGAGACTCTGTCTCAAAAAAAAAAAAGAACATGAAGAAACAGTCCAATTTCAGCTTTTAGTCAGAGTATTAGAAAAAATACATTCTCATTTTAGGTGTATGACTTTCTTATTAACTTATAATGTTTTCTTTGTGTATTTTTATATGGAGTTTTCTCCTGTTCTTGATTCTATATGTGGAAGAAAATAATTTAAGAAAATGTTGATTTTTTCTAATGTTTTCAACATGAGATTAAAAAAGAAATAAAAGTTAAACATGCCATTTCAGTGAGTTATTTGAGGCTTTTTATTTAGAAATGTTTAATTTTTCAAAAGTACATTAAACCTGTGGATAAAACTATACAATGAAGTATTTTGTGTGTGCTATTTATAAAAATGGAGTCTTTTACCATATAAACTTTATTCTCACCGTAAAATCATCTGTGTTTGTTTATTAAACATATGTCACTTTGAAAGGCTGCTCTTTACTGTAGGATACATTTTAGTTTGATTTTTATAGCCTCTTTCCTCATTCATGCCAAGAAAAGCTGAAAACTTGGGTTCATGCTTTTGCTTCAATGACTTGTTTTTAATATGAATATACTGTGTACATCTTACTGACCTAAAAAAAGAAATAATGTAAGCATTACATACATTACATTTATATTGCTATCTACCCTGGGGTGGAATTTATATCTGGAAATATAAGATATGCTGATATAACTTTTAACTAATTTAGTGCCTTTTATAATTATTTACAGACAGTAAAATTAAAATTGGATTTCTTTAACGTCAACCAAATATTATTAATCTTAGGATACACACTTTTGGATATCAAAGTTTACCATCATTGTGAGGTTTTACATATCTAAAATTATACTCCCTTCACTCTAAATAATAAGGGAATTGTTACTCTAAAGGCCAAGACTCCTGTTACTTTACTCTTTTAAATAGGTTCCTTGAATGCACATGTGTACTTTATACTAGTCAGTGAAACTCTAGATTCTCAAATGCAGGTACATTGAGAACACCACGATTAATACAAAGATGCTCACTAGCTAGCTCTTGTCCTTTAACATGAGATAGGAATAAAAGGTATAAATATGGAAATAAAGAAAGAAACAACAAACTTACTGATAATTGTACCCTCTAACTGTAACAGTCTGAGGAGTCATCTAAAACATGGAATTCTTATTTTTTTAATCATGTAACAATAGGAAAGGATATACTTGCAAAAACCAATGATAGCAAGAGTATTCAGATATAAAAATACCTAATTATAATAACCATAAAAAATGTAGCAGAAATAATCTTATCAGAATATGCATGAGACCTGAGGATGAAAACTATAAGAGATGTAAAACGTGACCAAAAAAATTCTCAAGCTTATCTGGAAGAATAAAGTGATAAAGTTAACAAAGAAGAGAATAATGAAGGAAAACTAGCCCTACCAAATACTGAAACATTTTAGACACATCCCAGTGTAGTAGGCTGATCAATATAATAACATAGAACCTATAAATAGGTGCTTTTTATATGTACAATTTGTTTAGATAATATTATGAATAAAGGTATGATAATATGGGAGGCAACAACCTCTAATACTGAAACAACAGGATCTTAGAACAGCATAGTATGTTCTACAGAAAACTATGATAATGGATATCAGAGGAAAATGTTCATAGTTCAATCAGCTTGAGAAATTCTGTGTTAAAATGGTATTTTTTTTACAGCAGGACCTCTAACATCATGGTGTATGTTGTGACTTGAGGGCTTCTGTGCATGGTGGCTCATATATGTCATCCCAGCACTTTGGGAGGCTGAGAGGCAGGAGGATCTTGTGAGACTTTGAAACCAGCTTAGGCAAAATGTCTACAAAAAATTTAAAAATTAGCTGGATGTGGTGGTACACACCTGTCATCCTAGCTACTCAGGAGGCTGAGGCAGGAGAATCAGCTGTGCCCAGGAGTTTGAGGCTGTAGTGAGCTAAGATTGTGCCACTGCACTGTAGCCTGGACAACAGAGCAAGACCCTGACCTCTTTTTAAAAAGAAGCCCTATGCGATGTGTTTTAAACATAGAACAGAACCAAATCAGACTATCTTGCAGAGTTGAGCTTTGGAGCACACTCTGAAACTTAGAAATTTGGTTTTATCCCTTTCGCTCCCACTGGACACCAAAATGTCACTTGTATCTAAAATGTGAAGTCATGAAAAGGAATGGAAATTTATATTTTTCACATCTCTAAAAGAAAGATGTTTCCGTGACTGATATTAAAAAGAGAAATATTGCTATACTTGACATTGACATATGAAAGTGGAGAAATTAAAGGTACCAAAAATAAACAAAATGAAAAGCTTTGGGGAAAAGATTGCTACAAAAAGATGATCAACATCAGAATAATATAAAGATTTTCAATGAGTGAGCTTAAACTCTTATAAATAGGCAATGGACATAGTTCACTGGAAAAGAATGTACTAGGCCCTTCCTTTTGCTCTCCCTTTGCTGTGACAGTGGGTCCAGTCATCTGTGACGTATGTATCATGCTCTGTAAACCTATATCTTGCTCTTGACCTATAATCCTATCTTTCTCTCCTCCATAAACCTCATTTTCCTGCTTGCCTTAAAAAAATGTACTAGTACAAAAGTTTTTAATATTCATAATCAAATATTACACTGAAATTCAATTAATGAACTTTGTATTATCCATGGGTCGATTTCTTCCTCCTATTCAGTCTATATTACTTTACATATGCTCTTAAGAAAACCTATATAAGGTAGCTGAGAAAAATCTTTTTTATATGAATTAAGCATCACATTCCATTCTGCTAAGCATAATACGGATTTGGAGATTAGATATTTTACATTCTCTCTTTCTCTTCCTAGTTCCCATTCTGTGATGGGGCTCACACAAAACACAACGAAGAGACCGGAGACAACGTGGGACCTCTGATCATCAAGAAAAAAGAAACTTAAATGGACAGTTTTGATGCTGCAAACCAACTTGTCATGATGTTACCTGATTGTTTAATTAGAATGACTACCACTTCTGTCTAATTCACCTCCCCCGGGTTCTAGATGTGGTATATTGCAAACTAGAGCTTTCATATTCATGGCATTTGCCTTACTTGTTGAAACATTGTGGTGCACATTTGTTTAAACAAAAAAAAAAGAAGGAAAAAGTAAAAACCAACCTCATGGCCTGTGGGTTATTTTGGTCTTGTAAGGATCCGTTTCTTAAAATATTGACATTAGAATATAGTTGTATCTTGAAGTCAACATATTAAATTATTCTGAAAATCATGCATTTGCAGATTGTACTTGTAAGTTCCAAAGAAAAATTATCACCTTTTCATACTCGTTAACCTAGAAAGTAAATGGGTGTGATTAAGCTACATTAATTTCTTAATGCAATCTAGAAAAACTGTTAATGACCTTGGTTTTCTTCATGAGATTTGTAACAACACTGAGAAAATATGATTTCTGTGTTTTCACAGTTTTCAATCAAAAAATGAACTATGAATATTCTGCTTAATTATAAGTAATCATAAGTCAGCCAGGTCAGTAATAAAGGGGTGATAATTTCTTTGTATTCATCTTCATGGATATTTAATTGATCCATTAAATGGAACCAATGTGGAGATTTAGATCAAAGTGATATTAGACTTAAAATAGTCGTGAACAGGCTGGGTGCAGTGGCTCACGCCTGTCATCCTAGCACTCTGGAAGGCCGAGGCAGGCGGATTGCTCGAGGTCAGGAGTTAGAAACCAGCCTGAGCAAAAGTGAGACCCCGTCTCTACTATAAATAGAAGTTAATTGGCCAACTAATATATATAGAAAAAATTAGCGGGGCATGGTGGTGCATACCCGTAGTCCAGCTACTCCGGAGGCTGAGGCAGACGGATTGCTTGAGCCCAGGAGTCTGAAGTTGCTTCAGACTGTGGCTAGGTTGACACCACGGCACTCACTCTAGCCTGGGCAACAAAGCGACACTGTCTCAAAAAAAAAAAAAAATAGTCACGAACAGTATCTTAAAATGTATTATTACAGAATTCTAGCCCAAGGAGTGTCAAGCACTTGAACTGAGGACTTTGAAGGAATTGGAGCACATAATTTCAAGTCTTTTGATCACAAAGCCACATATCCATGACAGAAATAGTGGTCACAAGGTTAGATCAAAGGCGTGGGAAGATTTCTTCTTCCCCACTCTGGCTAATGAAGTGCATGGCTTTTAAATTGTATGATCATTTTCTTAAAAGCAAAAATTTGAAGACAAGTGTTTGTTTATGTAATATTCTTCAAAGACTCAGACCAGAAACATTACATTCATTACTAATTCAGAAAAAAGGAAATATGGGAACTGAAAATAATTAGCAATAGGAGAAGACAGGAATAAAATATTTCTAGAGAGACATTTCACTTTTGGATTTTACAGGTTAGAAGGAAAAGTCTTGATAAAATATGTATATAATATGGGCAAACATAATTTGATAAACATTCTCATTATTTATTTTAGTACACTTGAATTCTCGGTAATAATCACAAGTTTCTACTTGCTAAAATCGAGTTACCTTAACAGGAATCAAACCTGGCAGCAACATTCCTATATTTTTTAAATGTACAATTTTTTATGTCACAGTAGATAAAAATGGATACCAAAATTATATACACTAGTTTTACATTTAAGGAAACCCATGTGACTGTTTTCCACATGTCTTCAAGACATACCTTCAGTATAAAATCTAAAATCCAGGCCAGGTGCAGTGGCTCAAACCTCTAATCCTAGCACTCTGGGAGGCCATGGCAGGAGGATCACTTTAGGTCAGGAGTTTCAGACCAGCCTGGGCAAGATTGAGAACCCATCTCTACTAAAAATAGAAAATAACCGGGTGTGGTGGCAGGTTCCTGTAATCCCAGCTACTTGGGAGGCTAAGGCAGGAGAATCACTTGAGCCCAGGAGTTTGAGGTTTCTGTGAGCTAGGCTAATGCCACTGGGCACTCTAGCCCAGGTGACAGAGTGAGACTCTGTCTCAAAAAATAAATTAATTAAAGAAAGTCCTGTAAACCCTGATTCTGTCAGATTTTTAGGGTGAATTTTTTCCTTGCCTATGCCACTTTAAATAACTATGAGTGCGGCCGGGCGCGGTGGCTCACACCTGTAATCATAACACTCTGGGAGGCCGAGGCGGGCGGATTGCTCCAGGTCAGGAGTTCAAAACCAGCCTGAGCAAAAGTGAGACCCCGTCTCTACTATAAATAGAAAGAAATTAATTGGCCAACTAATACATACATAGAAAAAATTAGCCGGGCGTGGTGGCACATGCCTGTAGTCCCAGCTACTTGGGAGGCTGAGGCAGGAGGATTGCTTGAGCCCAGGAGTTTGAGGTTGCTGTGAGCTAGGCTGACACCACGGCACTCACTCTAGCCTGGGCGACAAAGTGAGACTCTGTTTCAAAAAAAATAAAAATAAAAAAAAAACTATGAGTGGGCCAGCAAAAGAAAGCATACTTTTTAAAGAAAAGTTAATAAACCCCAAAAGTTTCTGATAAAGGGACATCTTTTTAACTTAATAGACTCAACTGTGTTATTTTGATTTTGAAATATTGTTAGTCATGCTTTTTTTATGGGGAGGGGAACTAGTGCCAATTCTCAAAACTTTAGGATTATATGAGTGTGAATGTGGCAAAATTGTAGATGATCACCTTACTATGAAGTATAGATCTCCATGAACATTTTGAGGATCAAAAATATTTAGGTAAGTGTATTTTCAGTGTCATGTTAAAATTTCATTACTTCCTTTTGAACTAGAATTCCTTGATGATATGAAAACATTTTCGTATTATTTAACCTAAAAAAGTGGGTTAGGTTAATGTGAGATGTTTTCATACAGAAATCATTGTGTGTAACTACTGTTCTAGTTAAGCACTTCAAATCTTCGAATTGCCTTTTCATTGGTTAAGCTATCAGGCAAGTGGGGCTCCAATCTGTTTTTCTCTATATCATTTATGTTCATTGATTTTTGAAGTAAGATCTTGTGCTAGGTTGAAAAGTTTCTAATGTGAAGAATTTTATTTTGCAGTGATTTAGAGTGACATTCATCTGTTCATACAGCAGACATTATTAGGCATCCATAGACCATATCATTGAGAATGAAACATTTCAGAGAATTAGAAGCTCACACTATGGCACAGCTTACATTAATATGGTAATTTATGATTTGGGGTTATTTTCCTTGACAAATTATAACAGCTACAACCATATATACCAAGTATTTCTATTAAAAAGTAGATGAAATTATGTGATTTTTCATTAGTTATGAAGTTTTGTTTTGAGACAGAGTCTCGCTCTCTTTTCTGGGTTAGAGTGACTTGGCGTCAGCCTAGCTCATAGCAACCTCAAACTCCTGGGCTCAAGCGATCCTCCTGCCTCAACCTTCTGGGTAGCTGGGACGACAGGCACGCGCCACCATGCCCAGCTGATTTTTTCTATTTTTAGTTGTTTGGCTAATTTCTTTCTATTTTTAGTAGAGACGGGGGTCTCACTCTTGCTCAGGCTGATCTCGAACTCCTGAGCTCAAGCGATCCTCCCGCGTCGGCCTCCCAGAGTGCTAGGATTACAGGTGTGAGCCACCGCGCCCTGCCAATGGAGATTTTTTAAATTTGGTTTTGCTAAAGATAAACATTAATTAACTAAGGCTCCTAATTAGCAACATACAGTGTTTAGTGTTGGGGTATCTGTGAGGTTGTATTATCCTATTAGTTGTCAGAAGCTATGTTTTGTCTCCCTGACTTTAATACTAGCTGACCTCAGATGAAGCTACTCACGTCTAAGCCTTTTAAATTGAAGTGATTGAACTAAATGGCATTTTAGGCAATTGTTCCCAAACCCTAGGCCAAAACTAAATTTTCAGCCATCCACAAGGAAAAAAAAATGCTAGTAGGTTGTCAACTCAAATTTAATTTTTATAATAAGATTATCCAACTTTTGTGGTATTGAAGTATCCTTTTATGAGATGCTGATAGTGGTATTCACTGCTTTAAGTATCTTTACTTGGCAAAATAAAAAGTTCGCAGCCCTATGCCCCAACTTTTTTTTTTTTTAACTGCTCCATGAATCTCAAAAGTCTGGAAACCTCTGCTTGTTGCAGACCTCATAAATGAAAATAATAATAATAATAATTAATTAAAAAAAATAAAAGTCTGGGAACCACCAAGCCAAGATCCCATCTAGAGTTCTGAGACTTAATGATTTTATTACGGTATTAGCACAGTTTTATTTATTTTGATATTTATATATGTAGAAATTTTCATAAATGATTAATATTAGCACAATGTGTTGAGGCTTCATGGAAAGTTAACTGTAAAAAAAAAAAAACAGGTTTTACTTCCATTCAGTTTACTATCATGGATCCAAGCCAAGGGTAATATCAATGCATCTTAATGCCTTCCCAATCTATATCTTTAAATGATTAAATAAAATATACATCGTGGAGATTGGCAAGGGGTGATTAGCTGAGCATCTGCCTTTCCTTAGAAAACTCCCTATTTTTTATGGACTTAAATAAAGAATTGTTTCATAAACAAAGGAATTACATATATTAAGTGAAGTTGCCAGCAGTCATGCTAAAGGAAATTTTGTAACCCGTAAATCAGTGAAAAAATATAATTAAGATTATAAATTGGAGGTGTTAGAATGGTGTTATGTCTCTGAACAACAAAAAAGGCAATTTGGCCTCAGGCATGGAACACAAGAATGCCAAGCTTGGAATATTGTCAGCTAGGTGTGTTGTAAACTAGATGTTCTTCACTTACCTTTTATCTCTAAGGATAGTCTTATTTCTACTTCTTCCAGTCTATCCCTTAGAGATAACCAGAAGTCAATTTCTGTCAAGACTTCATGCTTTAAGTGTGAGATTGTTTGATTTGTAAGTATACAGTTGTATAAATTCCCAGCTTTGTTTTTCATTGAAAATAATTTTGAGCATTGCCCACCTGCCTTACATGCTCATTACTGGGGAATCAAGGGATAAATTTTTCTGCTGGTAATGCTACCTACCAACATTTTCATAGGCAGTGGTTCATACAACTCAGTATACAAGATAGACATGAGAGATGATTTCTTTTATGGCTCCAGCATCCATTAAACTTAGCAAAATCTGTTAAATTTATTTCCAAATCTCCCCAACTATGAAATGTAGACTTCCACTTATATAATCCATCTCTGCATAGTAATCTTATGCTAAACCTTCTTAACACAGGCTCCCTCTCCTCATTCTACACAAGAAGGCTCTGTATTTACCTTAATACCATGATTTTAAAGTTTTAAACGTTCTCAGCCTTCATCTTTCCAACACAGTCTACCCTGTAGCCTTCACATGGACCTTTTCCATGTCATCACCTTTGCATCCCTTCCAACAAAGAGCATTTGATCATTGCTTAAAGCAATGATCAAATGCTTAAAGCAAAGAACCTCACTCCTTTCTCTTTTAAAACTTTTCCCCGTAGAATGCACAGGGAAGCCGAGTCTAGCACCGAAGCTGCAGTGATTGGCTTTCTGTTGCTGGTTACTGCTTCCAGCCTGACCCTGAACGCCACCTAGTGTACAGTCTCTGATAATGAAAATATTAAACCATAAATTACACTTCAGAATTTAACAATGTCATCCAATACAAGCACTTGATATACGTCCCTGATCTTTATATATATATATATATACACATACATACATACATACATAAAAATTAAAACCTATATTTCAAGTCATCATGGCGGGGTATGGGGAAAAGTTTTCAATTAGCAATAATCGCACCTCGGGTAAACCTCATTGGCTATGATACTGCCACTGCACAAAGGTCCCCGATCTTGAAGTACCTTTGTACACCAGAAAGTTGGGTCACTTGCAGCAGTTTAGTTTTACTTTGCTGTGGCTCCCTTATGCTTTTGGCATCTGGTTTGGAAAACCATTGAAAGTGTTCCAGGACTCACTTTTTTTAACCCCTGAGAAAGAAAATATTTTTTCAAGTTTGGTCATTACAATACTCTCAGTATCCAGAACAGTTAGAAGTACATAGCAAATGGTCAATAAATATTTGTTTTAATTAAATAAGCTTTAAATGCAATTTTTAAAGGCAATTGCCCCCAAATCATTATTTTTGTCTTGTTCACCCCCAAATCCTAATTGTGTTTTTTCAAATTTGTTTAACTCGGCCAGGCGCGGTGGCTCATGCCTGTAATCCTAGCACTGTGGGAGGCTGAGGCAGGCGGATTGCTCGAGGTCAGGAGTTCAAAACCAGTCTGAGCAAGAGCAAGACCCCATCTCTACTATAAAGAGAAAGAAATTAATTGGCCAACTAATATATATAGAAAAAATTAGCCGGGCATGGTGGCTCATTCCTGTAGTCCCAGCTACTGGGGAGGCTGAGGCAGCAGGGTTGCTTGAGCCCAGGAGATTGAGGTTGCTGTGAGCTAGGCTGACGCCATGGCACTCACTCTAGCCTGGGCAACAAAGTGAGACTCTGTCTCAAAAAAAAAACAAAAAAACACAATTTGTTTCTCTACATCCAGTATTCTAAATTTTTGGTTTTTTTCTTTCTTTTAAGCCAGTCAAATTTAGCAGTAGGGGCTTGAATACCAACTTTAGTGACACTAATGTTAATAAGTTCTGATAACCCACTACCATTGGACCAGCCTAAGTATCCTAAATTTTTGAACATGCCTGTTAGGAAAATCTTCTGAATGGCTCTCTTATCTTGACAAGATTGGCTATAATTTAGTCTACCTAATCGACATTTCTGTGGCTAAAACTTGTGGTAGAAAAACCAGCCAGGCATGGTGGCTTACACCTGTAATCCCAGCACTTTGGGAGGCCGAGGTAGGAGGATAGCTTTTAGAGACCATTCTGGAAAACATACTGAGACCCCCATCCTTATCAAAGAAAAAATGAAAAGCTGGATGTGATGGGTGTGCCTGTAGTCCCAGCTACTTGGGAGTCTAAGGCAGGAGAATCACTTGAGCTCAGAAGTTCAAGGCTTCAGTGAGATATGATGGCACCACTGCACTCCAGCCTGGGCAACCAAGAGAGATGCTATCTCTAATTTCTTTCTAATTTTTTTTTAGTAGAGATGGGGTCTCTCTCTTCGTCAGGCTAGTTTCGAACTCCTGACCTTGAGCAATCCACCCACCTTGGCCTCCCAGAGTGGTAGGACAGGTGAGCCACCATGCCCAGCCAAGATGCTATCTCTAAAAAAAAAAAGAAAGAAAGAAAGAAGAAGAAGCCAGACACAGTGGCTTACACATGTAATCCTAGTACTCTGGGAGGCCGAGGTGGGTGGATTGCTTGAGGTCAGGAGTTCGAGACCAGCTCTGCTAAAAATAGAAAAAAATTAGCTGGACAACTAAAAATATAGGAAAAATTAGCCGGGCATGGTGGCGCATGCCTGTAGTCCCAGTTACTCTCGAGGCTGAGGCAGGAGGATTGCTTGAGCCCAGGAGGTTGAGGTTGCTGTGAGCTAGGCTGATGTTGCCTACTTGGGAGGCTGAAGCAGAAGGATTGCTTGAGCCCAGGAGTTTGAGGTTCCTGTGAGCTAGGCTGATGTCACAGCACTCTAGTCCTGGCAACAGAGCAAGCGAGACTCTGTCTCAACAACAAAAAAAGGAACAAATTAAAAAAAGAAAAACCAACAAAAACTATTATCCAGAAGCAGCTTGTTTTAAGCCAGTAGGCACATGGCTCATCACAATTGTAGAAAAGTATGATAATTGGGTTATTTCAAATCTGTGGACAGTGCTCTGGGAGAAAGCAGCTATGAAAGACCAAAATTTCTGGTGTTTGTCAGCCTGAAAGGCCTGCTAATTGCATTTATTACCTCCTTGGGGACATTGTGGACTGGTGCAACAATCACGGGCTTCTAAATCAGACTTAAGTTCAAATTCCTGCTCTGCCCCTAACTAGCTGAGATCTTGAAGAAATTAATCTATGTGATGATTGATTTTATGTGTCAATTTGACTGGGCCACAAGGCGCCCGGATATTTGGTCAAACATTCTTCTGGGTGTTTTCTGTATTTTTGAATGAGATTAACATTTAAATCGGTAAAGCAAATTCCTGTCTCTAAAGTGGATTGGCCTCATCCAATCCTTTGAAGGCTTCAGTAGAACAAAAATGCTGTCCCTCCTCCAGCAAGAGAAAATTCTTCCTGCCTGACTGCCTTTGAACTGAAACATTGATTCTTCCTGCATCTCCGGCTTGCTGACACACCTGCAGATCTTGTCAGCCTCCATCTCTCTCTCTCTCTCTCTCTCTCTCTCTCTCTCTCTCTCTCTCTCTCTCTCCACCTCCACCCCCTTTCCACCCATGCCCATCTCCATCCCATTTCTTTTTTAAAGCATATAAAAGGGAGATTGTAGCTACCTTGCAAGGGTTAGAGATAATGAATTGAAACATCATACTTAACACATAGTACAAGCTAGCATGGCTTCTTTACCCTACTATTATGTCACTTGCTAAAAGCAGTATGGAGATTGAATCATTTCATACATAAATAATAGAAATGATTGAACATTGGCAAACATATATTTTTAACATTCCCAAGACAATTTTCTTGCACAAAAATTGTCCCCTATATTTATACATGAGAGAAAAAAAATCAGTTTTTAAAATTAGAGGGTTGTTCTCCGGTAATTTCTACAAATAATTACTGTCAACCTAATGAGAGAAACTGAAGCAAAATTAATATAAGTTGATAGTTTATTTGAGCCAAATTTAAGGACTGCAATCTGGGAGACACAGATTCAAGTTACCATGAATATATGTTCTGATTAGCAGCAGTTATAAGTGGGTTTTTAAAGGAAAAAAGGCCTGGTACTGTGGCTCATGCCTGTAATCCCAAGGCAGGCAACATAGCAAGACCCACCAAAAAATAAATAAAGAAAAAAAGAAGGGACAGTTCTTACACTGGTTCATTAAAATAACATAAGGTATTGATTGGCTATACATTGTTATTTGTGTAAAACTCTCTGAACATGAAGATAATGGGTGAAGGCCACATGCAACTTGGGATAACATTTTAGGTAATTTATCAGCTAGTCTGGAAACTACAGTGAAGGAAAGAAACAACAAAATGCCTTTAAACATTTGTCCCTGGGCATGGGTGGGTGGGAGGTGTGACTAAAGTCTCATGTCTCTCTGGGCCTGATACATTTTACATGCCTCCCATAGCTCAGACTGCTTTGAGCTACTTTTCTTTGTCATTGGGTTCCTACTGTTAACCAGGCTGTAAGTAATAAGACTGAAATAATTTCTACCCTCATGGAGTTTACCAATGTACCAACACACACACCCCAACTCCTAGTAGGGGGAAAGGTTAGTGTTAAAGATAAGTATCAGGTCACTGTTAATTACTATGATTAGAGATATGAAGTAGGAGAGAAAAGCACATAAGCTGGAAGAGCACAGAGGCATGAATCTACAACCACAATTCAGGGCACTAAAAACTGAAGAATGAGTAAGTTTTTGAGGGGGAAGAGAGGCAGTAAGTTTCAAGGTCGAGAGACCGTTTCAGAGCAGCCCACCTTGCTCTCTCTACTGAGATGGTTCTGATTGGTTCTACCACTTGTTATGTCTGCAGTGTGCCTTCCTGTGGAATAATACCATTAATAATATTTTTCTCCTGACTTTTAACGTGCAAGGTGAAATCCAGTTGTCATTGCTGACTCATCAGGTGACAACAGGGCAAAGTCAGGATTAAACTGAGGTAGAAGAGCCTGATTCTTATTGCCTTGGCCAAAACTTAAACAAAGGTCTTGTGGAAAGGCATGGTAGCCCACATCTGTAATCCTAGCACTCTGGGAGGCTGAGGCAGGCGGATTGTTTTAGCGCAGGAGTTTGAGACCAGCCTGAGCAAGAGCGAGACCCCGTCTCTACTAAAACAAAAATAGAACAAAATTAGCTGGACAACTAAAAAATATATAGAAAAAAAATCAGCTGGGCATGGTGGTGCATTCCTGTAGTCCCAGGTACTTGGGAGGCTGAGGCAGGAGGATCGCTTGAGCCCAGGAGGTTGAGGTTGCTGTGAGCTAGACGGATGCCAAGCCACTCTAGACTAGGCAATGGAGTGAGAGTCTGCCTCAAAAAAATAAAAAAGTCTTGTATTCAACCAAGACCACTTCACTAGAGAGGTTAAAAAGTTAAATCATTGGTGGTTTTGTATTGTTGTCATTGTCTAACGAAGAAATACCTGATCTGGATGGAAATGTTTCATGACCCCAGTATAAATAGTAATGTTTTCAATCAAGCTGTACCATAGTGTAATTTTGCAGAGGAGGGTAAGGTGGGTGTTTATATCAAAACCATTCTCGGAACTCATTGCCCATTAGTGAGCACCTAGGGGAATCTCTAACAAAAAGCTAAGGACTCTTGGTCAGGTCATTTAACCTCTCTGAGCCCTGCAGAAACAGAGATAATAGGACTATCTCACAGAGCTGCCATGCAGATGAAATACATAGGCAGCACTTTACACAGTGCCCAACACCTGTTAAGTGTGCTCAATTATTCATTGTTGTCCATTGTGTTCAGCTGTTTAACAGCATAGGCAATGCTGTAGGAATTCTTAAGACCGCAGAATCAACACTGTTTCAGTTCAAAGAAGCTGTTTTCTTGATTGGAAACTATAGTTTGGTCATAACCATAGTCAACCAACTAAAGCTGGTTTGGGGGGTAAGGTTGCTTTGTTTGTGATACCCTTTGCTTGATCAACACTGTGTAAAGACCCAGACGAAGAAACTGGAAAAGGACAGAAGCAATAAACATAAAGGCAATGAGAATGGAAACGAACTGAGAGAAGTAGCCCAAACATTCCTACTTTTTCTAGTTCCCTTTTTGTCCTTGAGCCTGCTCTATTAATATCTGCTCCATAGAAGGAAAGTCCAGAGAGAAATCCAAGTTCTGAAGATTCCCACGCACTCGTTACCACGCCCACCAGAGGGACTCCTGGTCACACCTTTCTATGGCTAGGTAATAGGAGGAGTGGGTCAGAGTCTTTTCTGTAGAAGATTCCTCATTAACGTTTCATCAAGATTAGAGAAACTGTGAGACATTGACTAATGGGAGGTGTACCACCTGATTTCAAAAAAGCAGTTTCAACCAGCTAAGTTTTTATAGGTGTCCTAAGAAAAGAAAGAGGAGAATGTAAACCCCAAGGGCAGAATCAGATACCAGACAGTAAGCTGATCAAAGCAAGCGGATCTCAGCCTGTTCTTTTATCAGTAGGAACAGAAAAAATGCACACTAGCAGGGTAGGAGCTCTAAGAAACTCCACATGTGACACCAAATAAAATGTCTAATCTCACATTGCCTTCAAATACGTCTCAAACTTTAGGAAATGTTTAAAAATAATACACTTCCTCGGTAAAGCACATTTCCCAAACCTTAATCTTCTAAATTTCCCAAGGGTAATGAGTTTGTTTTTCCCTCTCGGTAAAAAGGATTCCATATATTCATGTTTAGTAGGGTAAAATGAAGAGTCAACTATCTATGTGTATCTCTATCTGTGTATTTTTATATGTGGTATTTATGATGTTGTACAAGTATCAACTGCAAGCCAAAAAGTCATTTCACAGATACTAATCAAGGTATAAAGTCTACAGTTAGAGAAGAAGCAAACATGCTTTTGGGGATTATAATTGACATTGGAAGACAAGTGGAAAGTCTAGAGGGATCCACAAAAAGAGGAACAAGCTCTTTGGGTTTCAATACTTGGGAAAGACTGCATGGAGAAAGTCAAATATGCTCTGTCTCTTTAAATACACACAAGGAAAAAGAGACCAGTAAGTAATGAAAGACCTGCCACAGTTGTCCGTTCCATAGCACTAGCACAAATAAACAAACAGCCTTTCCCTCAATAACGTTTGAACACAGGCCAAAACAATGGAAGAAGAGCTCAATGAGAGATGAAATTTCATGGCAACCCTCTTCCAACACAAATGCCTTCAAATTTTCTTTATCCCTACTTAATCACTAAGGCCATCAGTTTAAGCCAGATGATTTCACAAGAACCTGGCCACTAATAAATACTATCTTATCTGTAGAGGGTTTTACGGAGATTCCAAAATGCTTCTTATTTATCATCTCAGTTGATCTTCACAGCAACACTGTGAGGTAGGAATGGTTTCTTAGTCCTCATTTCACAGATGGCCCGAAAAGCTAGGTGCCTTGCGGTGGTCACCCCATTAACAGGGAAGAATGCGAGTCAAACTCAGATATATACTCACCTGAAGTCCTGTGTGTTTTCTGCAGTAACAGATAATCTCCTGTAGCATACCCAAACGTGGAAATATAGCTAATTTTAATTCTTTTTCTTTTCTCTTCTGTATCTTCCTCTGTCTTCACTCTTCTTTTTTGAAGATCACCCCTCTATATTTTTTTCTAGAAGCCTACAAGTTTCTCCCACCTATGTATGTCTTTATCCTTTGTGTATCTTTGAGTGCTCAGCGTACACACCTTTTGCAAAGATGTGGGTAACGTCTATTTTGCTTCTGTTATTTTGTCCCTCTCATCCTCGTTCTGTTCTGACTCTAAAGACTACAGGCCATTTGGCATGGATTTTATGTGTCAGTCGCTCTCTTTTCTTCTTATCTGAGGCCTTTAAGCATGAAGTGACCCAAACTGATATGCTCCCTGGACTTCCACTCATGCCATAGACCTCAGCTTCCACAGTATCTGAAATAGTCTCTAACTGAATTTAAGATTTCAGAGTGTTTATTTCACTTGTCACAGTGCCACCAAACCTTCATATTCCCAGGTCCACATATCAAAAACCTGCCCTGGGTTATATTATATTGCTTTACTATAACATGTCTCCCACCTAATTATGTGATCTCCAACAATAATCTCATTCCTGAATAATAATGTATGTGAGCAATCTTTAGCTTGCTACTTGAAGCTGTTTCCTGTAAAAACTGCTCTTCAGATCTCTTATTCCTTCAGCTGCTTCTTCACACATAAACCATAAGCTTTACATCACACTCCTTCCTTGCAGTCTGTCTAAAAGTAGGCAAAATGGGATTTCACATCAAAGTTTCACCTACATAATCCCCGAGGACCAGCTGACTTGGAAACTAATCCTAGCAACAGATAATCTTTGCAGAGACTTCTGATCAAGTGGGGTAGTTTTTGCTTCCTGAGACATTGCTGATCTTCCCTTTTATATTCCAGTGACCTTACAGGAATAAGCAGATGTCCCAATAGTGTCAGTGCTGGGCGGGTGTGGTGGCTCACGCCTGTAATCCTAGCACTCTGGGAGGCCGAGGCGGGAGGATTGCTCGAGGTCAGGAGTTCGAAACCAGCCTGAGCAACAGCAAGACCCCATCTCTACTATAAATAGAAAGAAATTAATTGGCCAACTAATATATATAGAAAAAATTAGCCGGGCATGGTGATGCATGCCTGTTTTTCCCAGCTACTCGGGAGGCTGAGGCAGCAAGATTGCTTGAGCCCAGGAGTTTGAGGTTGCTGTGAGCTAGGCTGACGCCATGGCACTTACTCTAGCCTGGGCAACAAAGTGAGACTCTGTCTTAAAAAAAGAAAAAAAAAAAAAAAAGAAGTCCCATTGGCCTTTTCACCTCCTGAATGTACAGCAGACTTTCTCTCCTTACTTTTCTTCTGTTCCATCCTTTATATGTTGCAGGACAAAAATACTGTAATATAGGCCGGGCGCGGTGGCTCACGCCTGTAATCCTAGCACTCTGGGAGGCCGAGGCGGGTGGATTGCTCAAGGTCGGGAGTTCGAAACCAGCCTGAGCGAGACCCTGTCTCTACTAAAAATAGAAAGAAATGAATTGGCCAACTAATATATATAGAAAAAATTAGCCGGGCATGGTGGCGCATGCCTGTAGTCCCAGCTACTCAGGAGGCTGAGGCAGTAGGATCACTTGAACCCAGGAGTTTGAGGTTGCTGTGAGCTAGGCTGACACCATGGCACTCACTCTAGCCTGGGCAACAAAGTGAGACTCTGTCTCCAAAAAAAAAAAAAAAAAAAAATACTGTAATATTTCTTTTGCTTCCTTTGCTTCCTTTGCTACTACCTTTCTATATCCTGTTTGTGGTGCCTATTATCACACAAAAGCGGCTGCAGATCTTGGCTCCACTCCACTCATATCACCTGTGTGACCCTCAGCAAATGAGTTGCTCCTCTGAACCTCAAAGTCTGTGTGTATAAAATAGGAAAGGTGATTGCTACGTCAAAGGGCTATTGTGAGGAACACATCAGATAATATAGCTAAAACATTTAGCACACTGTCTGGCACATGGTAAGTGCCAAGAAGTCATGTTATTATTTATTATTATTATTCTACCTCCCCTCACTTGCAGTTCTTTTCAATGCTCACTCCCCATTTTCCTCACTGTACAATCTTTTTACCCTTCATCAATTATTTTTCAAGGACTTCATCTATTCTCTTTCAAGGTGGACCACTACCTAACCTTCTATCAAGGCACCAATCCCAATATTCAAAATGCCAATAACACTGATTAAATACTCACTGTAATGTCTAGTTCTATATTAGACGTGATGACCTCAGAGAAGTAAATTGAGCTCAAAGGGAAAGACTCTTAACCACTTCTGGACCGTGCTTACCGGCCACGAAACCTCGCCCACAGCCGGCACTCATAGTCCGCAGGATAGTTTGTGCTGTGCATTGACCACGAATCCATTTTGCTCTTGTGTGATGAGGAAAGCTTTAAAGCACTGAAAGCTTGTTTTACTTTACAGGCAGCTTTACTTGTAATGTAAATCAGAGTAGGTAACATATACATATATGTTTTCATTACGCTATTTTTAAATGTTCACAATTTTATTTTGACAAACGAAAAATTAGAAAAGTCGTATCACGGCTGTCGGCTAAAGCGGCTGTGCGCGTTCATCTGTGGCTGTCGACTATAGTCGATGCTGGTCCCGAAGTGATTGGAACTCCAGTGTTTTGAATCCTGGGCAATCACAACTGAATCTCCAAAGTAGAATACATTTGCATTTGGTTTTCTACTGTCTTTTGATTATCTTATATGTTTAAAAAATCTGAAAATCCACCATATTTATGAATAATGTCCACATTAACTAATGGGTTAAATCTGAACCCTTCACCTGGTCATTCAAGGCCCTTCAGGATATAACCCTAACTTTCTTTTCTTATCCTTCACTACTCCCTAATACCTGCCTTCCACGTAATGCCTTGTTCATTATTCAGCATTCCCCAGTGTTTGCCTCCACGTTCTGGCCTCTGTAGCTTGCTTATGGTATTCCCTTTGCATCATGTGCCCCCCTCCCCCCGCACCCTTTTTTGTGTGTAATATTATTTATTCTCAACAACCGTGTCAAATTCCATCTTCTCTGATGTCACTGACAATCGCTATTTCTTTTGCACTCACCAAACTCATATGGAGTTATTCATTCATGGAGGGTAGTACAAAATATCTAACTGATGCTTTGAATACAAAGATAAATTTTAAGAAATGGTCTTTGACTTTAAAACAATTCTAGGCCGGGCATGGTGGCTCGTGCCTGTAATCCTAGCAACTCTGGGAGTCCAAGGCAGGTGGATCGCTCAAGATCAGGAGTTGGAAACCAGCCTGAGCAAGAGCAAGACCCCATCTCTACTAAAAATAGAAACAAATTAATTGGCCCACTAAAAATATATATATATTTATATAAAAATATATATTTTTATATAAATATATATTTTTATATAAATATATATTTATATATATATATATATATATAAAATTAGCCCAGCATGGTGGCACATGCCTGTAGTCCCAGCTACTTGGGAGGCTGAGGGAGTAGGACTGCTTAAGCCCAGGAGTTTGAGGTTGTTGTGAGCTAGGCTGACTCCACAGCACTTTAAGCCCCGGCGACAGAGTGAGACTCTGTCTCAAAAAAAAAAAAAAAAAATTCCAACCTAGCTGGAAAACTAGTAACAATAACTACAGAACAAAATAGTGCTAAAGTAAAGTATGTATAAAGTACAGTGATTCAATCAATTCAAATTCTATTCTTCGGGGAGAATTCTACGGGGAAGTTGAACTATCTTTCCAGAGAAAGTGGCATTTGAACTGGTACACGAAGGATAAATGAGATTTGCCTGGTCAAAGAATAAGAAGAAATTATACAGGGAGTTAAGGGAGCGAAACCACTGGGGGAAAGCAGTGAAGAGGCATTCGGTTGGGTAGTGTGCTATATTGTAGAACTAAGTTATTCGCTGTGGTTCTTCATGACCAAGCCTGACAACCCCTCTGAACCTGAAAGCCTGTGTATACAAAATAGGAAAGTTAATTGCTACTTCAAAGGGATATTGTGAGGAATAAACCACATAATATACCTAAGGCATTTATCACATCTGGTGCATAATAAATGCCAAGATGCCCTCAACGTCCCCGGCCCACACCTTAGGGATCAGAGATTCCAATGTAATGTAGACCCCTCTCCAAGCTGTCCTCCCTTCTTAAAATTCCTCCCTGCACCTTTCTTTTTTCCTGGATAAGTCTATTTTCTTTCAAGAATCAATTCAGATATTGCCTCCTCCGGGGGAGCCATTAGTTAGGGTTAGGTCTCCTGTCTCTGTGGCCCACAGAACTCTGTTTACTTTTTGTCAGTCCTTATTACACTTAGTATAAACCTTTCTACTTAAGCTATGAAGTCTTTATATTCCCCTGCTACATATGTTAAATGAATGACGAGTCCATGGATGGGCACCTATTACATGGCAGAATCTCTGGTAGGCCCAAGGAGGAGAGTATAGTAACACATAGTTTTTGCTCCTAAGGAGTTTACAGTCCAGGGACTTTGTAAGTGGTGTATCAGAGGCTGAGGATGAAGAGAAAAGGAGGCATCTGGTTGTAGGAGCCATGGGCTGAGACACGAAAAGGATTCCCTTTGTCTGTCCCCAGCACCTAGTTACACAAAGACTGAAACCTTCTGGACCCATCCCATGGACAAAAGAACCACAAGCAAGACCGGGCGCGGTGGCTCACGCCTGTAATCCTAGCTCTCTGGGAGGCCGAGGCGGGCGGATTGCTCGAGGTCAGGAGTTCAAAACCAGCCTGAGCAAGAGCAAGACCTTGTCTCTACTATAAATAGAAAGAAATTAATTGGCCAACTGATATATATATAAAAAATTAGCCGGGCATGGTGGCGCATGCCTGTAGTCCCAGCTACTTGGGAGGCTGAGGCAGGAGGATTGCTTGAGCCCAGGAGTTTGAGGTTGCTGTGAGCTAGGCTGACGCCACGGCACTCACTCTAGCCTGGACAACAAAGTGAGACTCTGTCTCAAAAAAAAAAAAAGAACCACAAGCAAATTGTACATTGAAAATCCAAGATGAATTCCTGGCTTTGTTTGAATAATCTGGTAACATGAAACTACAGTCTCAGGATGGAGAAACAGCCCAAGACAGGGGTGGGCCCCCCTCCTTATCCTTCTTTCCAGGTGGGGCAATTGCTGAAGGCAACACCAAGGCAAAGCACCCACTTTTGTCCCTAGGAGAGTCTCAGAGTTCCCTTGCTATCTACCTCACAATAGTGGTTCTTACATGATGGTTCAAGGCCATGAAGAGCAACACACAGGCCTGTAGGTTGCGTATTGTTGCCCACCCCACCCTCACCTCCGGCCTCCAACAATTTTAATCAAATCATAGATATAACTTATCTGTAAGATCTTCACTGTATATTGCACCCTTTATAAACTGTCATCTTTATAATTATTTTCTAGAATTTAATCTCATCTGACATTCATATTGCAACCCCTACCTTCTATTTGTCTTTTCTTATCTTTGTTTATTGTTTTTACTTTTAATTTTTCTGAGTAATTTTAATTTGGTGCTCTCTCTATGTACAGAGTATACAACATAAATGTTTGCTTTATAATCCAACCAAAGTCTTTTAAAAAAATTTTTTTTAATTTAATTTTTGTAGAGATAGGGTCTCACATGGTTGCCCAGGCTGGTCTTAAATTCCTGGCCTCAAGCAATCCTCCCACCTTGGTCTCCCTAGTAGACAGGATTATACCCATGAGACACCGAGCCCAGTCAGAGTCTTTTTTTACTAGATAGGTTTTAGCATCTTCATATTTATGGATATAACATAAATATTTTTTGATGATTTCTTTATCTTTAGTTTTTTTTTATAATATTTCACTATATATATATATATATATATATATATATATATATATTTTTAGATAGAGCCTCACTTCGTTGCTCAGGCTAGAGTGAGTGCTGTGGTGTCAGCCTAGCTCACAGCAACCTCAAACTCCCAGGCTCAAGCAATCCTCCTGCCTCAGCCTCCCAAGTAGCTGGGACTACAGGCATGCGTGCCCGGCTCAAACTTTTCAAATTATCAAAGGAAGCCACATAGTGACACAAAAGAAGCATAGAAATATAGTGAAATATTGGGCAGGTGCAGTGGCTCACGCCTGTAATCCTAGCACTCTGAGAGGCTGAGGCAGGCAGATTGCTCGAGGTCGAGTTCAAAAACAGCCTGAGCAAGAGCGAGACTCCATCTCTACTATAAATAAAAAGAAATGAATTGGCCAACTAATATATATAGAAAAAATTAGCCGGGCATGGTGGCGAATGCCTGTAGTCCCAGCTACATGGGAGGCTGAGGCAGGAGGATTGCTTGAGCCAGGAGTTTGAGGTTGCTGTGAGCTAGGCTGACGCCATGGCATTCACTCTAGCCTGGGCAACAAAGCAAGACTCTGTCTCAAAAAAAAAAAATTTTGAAAAGTTTGCATTTTTGTTTTAGATGTTACCTTTATTATGAAATATATTTAATCATCTATTTGTTTAGATAGTATCTAGCTACAACCTATTAAGAAATTATGACATGAGCATATTTATATTTCTTTTTCCCTGTCTTCCATCTCTGTCACTAGTCTAAATGGATATCTGAGGGAAGCAAGATCCAGGGAGTGGGAATGGCAAGGGAAGAGGCCTGGGGTAGATTACATTTTGTTGATGTGTTTGCTTGAGAAATAGCTAGGAGGCCCCTGGGGCTGGAACTGAGTGAAGGAGGGGTGGGAGGGGATGGGGTCTAAAGAGGTCCTTCAGGCTGTGTGGGCCAAGGTGAATGCTTGGTTTGTCCTCTGAGGAAGATGGAATGCTACTGGAGGGCTTTTGGGCATGAGGTTGACATCTGATTTACATGCTACCCAGGCTTCTGTGTGCAGACTAAACAGTAGGGACACCAAGCACAGACACAAGGAAGCCACCTGGGAGGCTATTGCAATAACCTGGAGGAGAGAAATGACGGTGGCTTCATCTAGGACGGAGTGCTAGAGAATTGGTCAGATTCAGGATGTATCTTGAAGGTAGAATGGACCAGATTTGTTGATGAGTTAGATGTAGTACGTGAGAGAAAGAGAAAGGATTAGCGCAGGGCTTTTGACCTTAGCATTTACTGGAATGTTCTACAGATCCCTGCAGAAGGATAGCAAAACCTATTATTAAACCCCAAATTAGCAAGCCAGATACTTAAACCTATTATTAAACTACAATAATAATTGAAATGGTGTGATAAATGGAGCATGAATTTTTTTTTAAATCTATGAAAAAGGATAGAAACTTAGAAAGGACCTCAATTCAAATGGGAATTTAATATAAAAGTGGCATTTCTTTTTTTCTTTTTTTTTTTTTTTTGAGACAGAGTCTCGCTTTGTTGCCCTGGTTAGAGTGAGTGCCATGGCGTCAGCCTAGCTCACAGCAACCTCAAACTCCTGGGCTCAAGTGATCCTCCTGCCTCAGCCTCCTGAGTAGCTGGGACTACGACACCATGCCTGGCTAATTTTTTCTATATATATTAGTTGGCCAATTAATTTCTTTCTATTTACAGTAGAGACGGGGGTCTCGCTGTTGCTCAGGCTGGTTTCGAACTCCTGACCTCGAGCAATCCACCTGCCTCGGCCTCCCAGAGTGCTAGGATTACAGACGTGAACCACCGTGCCCGGCCAAAAGTGGCATTTCAAATCTTCAAAAAAAGGATAAATAATTCAAAGTATTGTGCTGAAACAATAGATAGCCATCTTGGGGGAAAAATTTGTTGGATACCTACCACTACCTGATATCTTACAACAAAATAAATTCCATTCCACAGTATTGTCCCTGGAAAGAGAAAACAAAAAAATTCCAGATCCATCCCCTTTCCAAAAATGTGAAGAGAGAGAGTACAAAGTTCTAGAAGGAAAGACAGGACAATATTTTTAAACTTTTTTTTTCTTTTTTTAGACAGACTCTTGTTCTGTCACCCCAGGTAGAGTGCAGTGGCGTCATCATAGCTCACTGCAACATTAAATTAGTGGACCCAAGCGAACCTCCTATCTCAGCCTCTCTAGTAGCTGGGACTACAGGCGCGTGCCACCACGCCTGGCTAATTTTTTTTCTTCTTCTTCTGTTTTTCAGTAGAGACAAGGTCTTGCTCTTGGTCAGGCTGGTTTCAAACTCCTGATTTCAGACAATCCTCCCTCCTCAGCCTCCCAGAGGGCTAGGATTATAGGCTTGAGCCACTTCACCCTCCTGGCCAATATTTTTTTAACTCTTGAGATGTGAATTTTTAGCCTACCACTTTTAGCCTATCAGTCTTTGAGTGAAAGATTTTTATAAGTATAACACAAAACACAGGTCCGGACCTGTATTTATAAAAACATACACAGAGAGGGTCACACAAAACCAGCATAAGAGCTATCTCTTCAGAAATGTCGGGAAATGAAATGTTTTTAATTTTATCTGTAACATTAAATATTGCAAATATATTCATTAAATCTGGGTGGTAGATATCTAGGGGGGATATTGTACACAATTTTGGCATTTTCTAAATGTTTAAAATATGTCACAATTTAAAGAGAGAAAGAGATGTAGATAAACTTAACCTAGTACCAAAGCCTTAGTCATCACTGAGAAGGAATGATTTTAAGTAATACTGTTTCTACTCACATTCTTCATTGAGCCAAGTCTGCACCCTCACAATGGGCTTGTGCCCAAAATTTGCTGGGGAGGCCTGGAGGGTAGGAGATGGAGAGGGAAAGAAATGCTGTAAATATAAACTACAAGTATAGTATTCTTAAAATTCTAGAAGATAGTAGTACAGGCTGGGCGTGGTGGCTCATACCAGTAATCCTAGCATTTTGGGAGCACAAGGTGGGAGGCTGGCTTGAGGTCAGGAGTTCAAGACCAGCCTGGGCAACATAGTAAGACCCATCTCTACACACACACACAAAAAAAAAAATTAAAAAGTTTGCCAGGCATACTGGTGTGCATCTGTAGTGTAGTCCCAGCTACTCAGGAGGTTGAGGCAGGAGGATTGCTTGAGCTCTGGAGTTCAAAGTTGCAGTGAGCTATGATTGTGCCACTCTGTACTCCAGCATGGGCCACAAAGCAAGACCCTGTCTCAAAAAAAAAAAAAAAAAGAGAGAGAGAGAGAGAGCTAGGGAAAAATTTCTACTTAAAAAAAAAATAAGGGCCGGGCGCGGTGGCTCACGCCTGTAATCCTAGCTCTCTGGGAGGCTGAGGCGGGCAGATTGCTCGAGGTCAGGAGTTCGAAACCAGCCTGAGCAAGAGTGAGACCCCGTCTCTACTATAAATAGAAAGAAATTAATTGTCCAACTAATATATATACAAAAAATTAGCCAGGCATGGTGGCGAATGCCTGTAGTCCCAGCTACTTGGGAGGCTGAGGCAGGAGGATTGCTTGAGCCAGGAGTTTGAGGTTGCTGTGAGCTGGGCTGATGCCACGGCACTCACTCTAGCCTGGGCAACAAAGCGAGACTCTGTCTCAAAAAAAAATAAAAAATAAAATAAAAGACAGTGGTGTAAACTCTGGTGCAGCAATTTTTCTAGTACTTCCATTTTGATTTCTGGTACATACTAAGGCCATGAAAAGAGAGAGGAGCCTTGGTAATATAATTGGATCTATTCTAGCAGGAAGCTAATTTCTTTCTTTCTTTCTTTTTTCAAACCTGTGTTATTCAAGAAGGCTAACTTCAACAGTGTGAAAAGTTAGCTTTCTTTTAGGCACTCCACCAGGAGTTAACACTGGCATTGCTAGCAAGAACCATTAGCTACTGTTCCAGTAACCATTAGCACTGCTCAGTTGAGAACACATTCTTTTTATAAGAATTTTACTGCAAGTGAAGTTCAGAGAGATTAAATAACATATCCATATTCACACAGCTGTTAAGTAGAGGGGTCAGGATTCAAACCCGAGTCACTCTGATTCCAAAATCCAAGCTCTTACACACAAATTCCTTTTTTCACTCAATCCTAGACAAAGATGAATGCTAAAGTTATTACCCACTATATTTCAAGAGGAGAGAGCATTCTGGACTAAGTCTAGCAGAAAAGTCAGTTTAGTTCCTTTCTAAAAAACAGTGCAGAGAAAGAAGAGAGTAAAGAAAGGAGATACTTCAAAAGAAAGAATATAGGCCAAGATGGGAGGATCCCTTGAGCTCAGGAGTTCGAGACCTGCCTGAGCAAGAGCGAGATGCCGTCTCCACTAAAAACAGAAAAATTAGCCAGGTGTGGTGGTGTGCGCCTGTAGTCCCAGCTACTCAGGAGGCTGAGGCAGGAGGATCGCTTGAGCCCAGGAGTCTGAGGTTGCTGTGAGCTAGGCTGACGTCACAGCACTGTAGCCTGGTGACAGAAAGTCTGTCTCAAAAAAAAATAAAATAAAATAAATTAAAAGAAAGAAAGAAAATAAATAAGAGGGGAAAAAAGGAATCAGAAGAGCAAAAGCAGAAGGGGAATGTATTAGGGGTTTTCTTGTTGTTGTTTTTTTTTGTTTTTATTTTTAAGACAGAGTCTTGCTACATTGCCCAGGCAGCTCTCAAACTCCTGGCCTTAAATAATCCTCCCAGCTCAACTTCCCAAGTAGCTGGGACTACAAGTGCAAACCACTGCACCCAGGTCTGTATTAGTTATTTATTGCTTCAAAACAGTATTACCAGAAATTTAGCAGCTTAAAATAACACACGTTTATTATCTCACAATTTCTGTGGGTTAAGAATCCAGGCATGGCTTGGTGTGAGAGTCTCATAAAGCTGACATCAAGGTGTTGGTCAGGCTGTGGTTTCATTGCAAGGTTTGGTTGGGAAGGGATCTGTTCCAAATTCAGACGGTTGGTAGCATAGGTTCTGTGGCCGGCTGGACTGAAAGCCTCATTTTCCTGCTGCCAGTGAAGGCCATCTTCATTTCATGGCTGGTTGTTGGCCAAAGGCTACTCTCAGGTTTTTGCCATGTGTGCCGTCCCGAAATGACCCTTTGCTTCGTCAATGCCAGCAAGCTGGGCATCATACCTTATGCAACGCAATCGCAGAAGTGACATGCAAAGGTCATAACCTTTGCAGCATTCTATTGGTTAGAAAAAAGTCACAGGCCCCACCCACACCAAAAGGAAAGGATTGCAGAACGGCATGAGTACCAGGAGATGGGGCTCTTCAGCAGTCATCTTCCGACCTGTCCACCCCAGGGAGCAAAGAATTTTAGGACTCAGACTCTGCCTCTCTATAAGCGTAAAAGAAATCCCCAAGACCAATACCTCCTAAAATTCCCTTCCCATTTCTTCACTTGCCAAATGAAGTATGATCCTTCAAAACCCAGATATTCATTTAACAAAGAAAAAAAAATTTTTTTTGGTTCCCTATCTGCACATTCCATTACTCCCTCCTCTGCTGCCCCTCAATGTTCTGTTCACACTTCTAATAGAGACAGCACTTAATATTACCTGTTTTTGTGTCTTTTTCTTTTCTTTTTTTTATTCAGACTCCATAGAGACTGTCAAAAATTGCCAGTGCCGACTATATTTCAAGTCATCATGGCCAGGTATTGGGAAAAGTTTATTAGCAATACTTGCGCCTCAGATAAACCTCTTGGGCTACGGTACTGCCACTGGCAAAGCTATGTGTCTTTTTCATACTTTCAACTTTTGAGGGCATGGCCCTGTCTTATTTATTGAAATAGTCACAGAATGTAAGCACATGCCTGCCACTTTATGGATTGTTCACAGGTGTTCCCTGATGAATTCATATATTAAATCTCTCAAGATAAGGTGTAGTAAGTCCTAGAGAAATGACATAGACAGTAAGTACTATAAGCATTCAGAGGAGTGAGAAGTTATATTTATTTCATATGAATCCAGATATAACAACTAGACTAATGGGTAAATGTTACAAGGAAAGAAACTTTAGGCTCACTTATAAGGAGAACTGTTAATAAGCAATCTAAGCCAGGCACGGTGGCTCACGCCTGTAATCCTGGCACTCTGGGAGACCGAGGCGGGTGGATCGTTTGAGCTCAGGAGTTCGAGACCAACCTGAGCAAGAGCAAGAATGAGACCGCGTCTCTACTAAAAATAGAAATAAATTAGCTGGACAACTAAAAATATATAGAAAAAATTAGCTGGGCATGGTAATGCATGCCTCTAGTCCCAGCTACTTGGGAGGCTGAGGCTGTAGGATTGCTTGAGCCCAGGAGTTTGACGTTGCTGTTAGCTAGGCTGATGCCACAGCACTCTAGCCTGGGCAACAGAGTGAGGCTCTGTCTCAAAAAATTAAAAAAAATACAAAATAAATAATCAATCTACTCTAGGAGCTGATCCCAAACTTACTAGACTTTCCTGTCGTTACAGAACGAGTGACCCCTGACATCTTTTCCAAACTTCCAATATATGACTTCATGAAGTTACTGGGGTTTTTTACCTCCAGTAGGCATCTCATCTGTGTTTTCTTCTTGCATTTGATATTTAACAGGATTTTTTCCTGGAGGAGATGGATGATGAAGGAATAGGAAACAGAAAGAGCTCAGACCTTTTCACAGCAAACCAAAAGCTTAGCCTGCATTCAGGTGGTTGATTGACCCTACAGTATGAGTCCTGGCTGGTGGGATGGAGAAGGGGTGCAGAATAAGAGTTCTGGTTCACAAACGGAGTAACTATGTGCCTAGGTTTGCACTAGACATTTGGTGCCATGAAAGATAGAAGCAGGAAGAATAGGGCAAGACACCAGATGCCTGGGCCTGTGTCACATCAGAGGACAAAAAGGGCCTTTCCATTGGAAAGAAAATGGAGACAACTTGAGTCTAGCTGGGTAGGAACCCATTAAAGTGGCATTTATCGGACCAAGCCCGAGAGATAACAATAGGGAAGAGATGGTCATTAACCTTTTTAAACAAACCCTACCCTCTCTTTTTCTGTGTTTTCCCCAAACTGTCCTTCTCCCCATGAGCTTTTCTCTCTGCCCACCAAGAAGTTCAAACCTCTCTTCCTCTCAGGTTCCCCTTCTCCCTTTTCTCTACCCCCAGCCACCCAAATGTCTTCTTGGCTCACCCCCCTTGGTTGTGTTTATTTTCTCAGGGTACTTACCCCACGTTTTATCTCTGTTGCTGGATTCTCCTGTCTTCAGACTGGGACAGCCAAGGTCCCAGGTGTCTCAAGGATTTGAGAGCAGCCCAGGGGAGAACAGGAAAGGCCTCCTTTTTGAAGATTTCTCTGCACTCTGTTTTTAGGCCTTTCCACCTGTATGAAAGTGGATGTTTGGTTGGTCCGAGTGCAGTGGTGTTTACAACTAATTGATCACAACCAGTTACAGATTCCTTTGTTCCTTCTCCACTCCCACTGCTCCACTTGACCAGCCTTTAAAAAATAAAAAATAAAAAAAATAAAAAAAAAAAGAAAGTGGATGTTTTAGTGGAGTAGATGTTTTTTATTCTCTAGTATTTGCAGTATGTTTCTTTCTTTTTATTTTTTTCTCACTCTGTTGCCCAGGCTACAGTGCCGTGGTGTCAGCCTAGCTCACAGCAACCTCAAACTCCTGGGCTCAAGCAATCCTCCTGCCTCAGCCTCCCGAGTAGCTGGGACTACAGGCATGCACCACCATGCCCAGCTAATTTTTTCTATGTATTTTTTAGTTGGCCCATTAATTTGTTTGTATTTTTAGTAGAGATGGGGTCTCGCTCTTGCTCAGGCTGGTTTCAAACTCCTGACCTTGAGCTATCCTCCCGCCTCGGCCTCCCAGAGTGCTAGGATTACAGGGGTGAGTCACCACACCCGGCCTGCAGTATGTTTCTAACTAAGCAATCCAGTCCATTTTGGTGCTTGCTGTTTTAAGTTATGCTTTTGCACATAGCTCAGACTCCAGTGATAAAGGATGAAATGAACTGAATGTGTTTTCATGGTAGACTGCTTCAGTGGACCCAGCAGACAGTACAATACATTAATGGATCAACCGTTTGTTTCTACAAGAAAATAATTTGGTTCCAGATAAGTTAAAAGAAAAATCAGTGTCAAGCTTTATGAAGGGGATTTTGGCACCATCTTTAAATATTAAAAATGCACAAACCATTTGACCTAAAAACTCTACTTCTAGGAATTTGTCCTATAGATTTATTTACACATGAGCAAATGATATAGGTTTGAGATTATTACATGGCATGCTGTTTGTAATAGCAAACCAAAAAAAACAATTTAAGGGTCAAAGAATGGGGTTCGGGTTAAATAGATCAAAGCACATGGCTACAATGAAATAAAATGCAGCGATTAAAAGAAACGAGGGGACCAGGTGAGGTGGCTCGTGCCTGTAATCCTAGCACTCTGGGAGGCCGAGGTGAGTGGATCGCTTGAATTCAGAAGTTCAAGACCATCCCAAGCAAGAGTGAGACCCCATCACTACTAAAAATAGAAAAAATTAGCCAAGCAACTAAGAATAGAAACAAAAAATTAGACAGGTATGGTGGCTTGTGCCTGCAGTCTCAGTTACTTGGTGGCTGAGGCAGGAGGATCGCTCTAGCCCAGGAGTTTGAGGTTGCTGTGAGCTAGGCTGACACCTAGCCTGGGCAACAGAGTGAGACTCTGTCTCAATAAATAAATAAATAAATAAATAAAATATAAAACAAAAGAAACAAAGAAGATATTTCTCTTTTTTTTCCACATTCACATAACTTTTATTAGTATATTGTTACAATTGTTCTGTTGTCGAAACCAAAGGGAGTTTAGGTCTAAGTCCAGTTGCTTGTCACAAGAAGAACCAATCATTGAGACAATGAGGATTGCCAAGGAAGAAAGGAATCTTTTTTTTTTTTTTTAGAGACAGAGTCTTGCTCTGTCACCCGGGCCACTGTAACCTCAAACTCCTAGGCTCAAGTGATCCTCTTGCTTCAGCCTCCTGAGTAGCTGGGACTACAGGTGCATACTACCATAGCCGGCTAATTTTTCTATTTTTAGTAAAAATGGAGGTCTCTGTCTTGCTCAGGCTGGTCTTTTTTTTTTTTTTGAGACAGAATCTTACTCAGTCGCCCTGGCTAGAGTGCCGTGGCGACAGCCTAGCTCACAGCAACCTCAAACTCCTGGGCTCAAGCGATCCTTCTGCCTCAGCCTTCAGAGTAGCTGGGACTACAGGCACGCACTACCATGCCCGGCTAATTTTTTCTATATATTTTTAGTTGTCCAGCTAATTTCTTTCTATGTATAGTAGAGACAGGGTCTCGCTCTTGCTCAGGCTGGTTTCGAACTCCTGAGGTCAAATGATCTGCCCGCCTCAGCCTCACAGAGTGCTAGGATTACAGGCATGAACCACCTCACCCAGCCAGAAAGAAATTTTTAATACCACAGAGAGAATGGGAGAAGCTGTCTCCAAGGCAGATATTTCCATACTGATATGAAACTCTACGATATATGTTAAGTAAAGAAAAGCAAGGCACATAAGAGTGTGTATATACCCTGTTCATAGCTACCATTTGTGTGTAAATATATATTTGTGTGTATATATGCATATATAGTAATTTAAATATCATAAAATTTTGTCCTGAGGCTTAAAGTACCAATGTTGGGCAATAAAAAATTTTTTTTTCAAAAAAAATCAGTGCAAAGCTTTATCCATAGCTACCATGATCTAAGTATTTGTTACATTAAATGCAATAGCATTAGCTTCTGAAATTCAAGCCAAACTTGAAAATGGCTGGAAATGATCCAGTCTGTGTTAGCCAAGAATATAATGAAAATAGGTAGCTTGTACCTGTGAGCCACCCCCCCAAAAAAGTAGCATTTTGCTTTGCTTGTTTAGGTATACCAAAAGGATATGAACTTTCTTCTCTAAGCAAGTCCTTCTAAATCAATTAAATTTAGTGATTAGAGTCCTTACAGGCCAAGAGCAGATGCTCAGATTTCCTTACATTGATTCCTATTTCTTTGAAAGTTCTGAATCTAAAAACTCCTTTGCAGGCCCTGCTCGAGACTTCCCCCACAAACCCTCCTCAACTGTGAGAGTCCCTAATGATGGCTCCTTTTCCTGACCCCAGAGAGGTTTTGGTTCAGGTCTTCACTGGGTACTTGGCTATATTATGTGTATTATTTTATCTTTATGTATGTGTTCTGAATTCCCAGTTACACTATGAACACTTGCAAGGCAATACCACTCATTGGAGGGGGAAAGATCTGGATTCAAATCCACTAACTAGAAACCACATGTTACTATGCAACTTGCCTACTTTGCTAATCCTCTCTAAGCCTCATCTATGAAATGAAAATAAAATCTATTTCAGGGGATTGATGTGATGATTGAATCAAACAACACACAAGCAACTGCGTGTCCTAGCATCTGATACATGTGAGTATCAGATGTGAGTCCTGTTGTCCTCATGTTCTAACAGAGTGATTTGTAGGAAAGCAGTCATCAGTGTATATTTTTTATGATAACATAGGTTTGTTTGTTTTCTTTCTTTCTTTTTTTTTTTTTTTTTTTTTTTTTTTTTTTTGCGACAGAGTCTCACTTTGTTGTCCAGGCTAGAGTGAGTGCCGTGGCGTCAGCCTAGCTCACAGCAACCTCAAACTCCTGGGCTTGAGTGATCCTTCTGTCTCAGCCTCCCGAGTAGCTGGGACTACAGGCATGCGCCACCATGCCCGGCTAATTTTTTATATATATATCAGTTGGCCAATTAATTTCTTTCTATTTATAGTAGAGACGGGGTCTCACTCTTGCTCAGGCTGGTTTTGAACTCCTGACCTTGAGCAATCCGCCCGCCTCGGCCTCCCAAGAGCTAGGATTACAGGCGTGAGCCACAGCGCCCGGCCTCTTTCTTTCTTTTTTTATTTTTACAAAAAAAGGAAACCAAATGTAAAGTAATTTTCAAAGATAAATAATTCAGTGGTCAAATATCTTACAGGGCAGAATTTAATTCTAATTCCCCCCATTCTATATGATGAAACTATTTTCAATAATACCAAGAAAGAAATGATTAATAATGGCCAGGAAAGAAATACAGATGGAGAAATTTTCTTTTAATTTCATATCATATATATAATCATGTTGGTAAAAATAAGAATAAAAATTAAACACTTCAGTGAAATTAAGGGAAAAAGTAAAAGCATTGATGTTTTTAATCACATTAATGTATTTTTGAAATAAGGGAAAATGTTTACACATTGGTCTGTGGAAGTCATGAATGACATTACATTTTGTATTTTTGAGTGTTGAGTTAGAAAAATTTGTCAATGATCTCATCAAATTTGACCTTCTTCACACATTTTTCTCATTCAATAGACAGAATAGTCAGATTTACCTACCAATCTCTCTTCAAAGCAAACATTATGCCCAGCTAATTTCAGACATTGACTTTTGATTTCTTCCAGCAATGAAAGACCAGCATCTTTCATTGTTTCTCTTGGCATTCCTTGAACTTTTATTCTTTTATAAATATAAATGCCCAGGTTCCTAACATTTTATTGTGGAACAGAATTCTCCACAATATCTATGTACAGATCTTCAAGGAATAATTTTAAAGCATTGTGTTTCATTGTATATTATTCATGTCTGATATCTGATTCTGGCTTTTTGAAAATTTTTCTTTTTCTTTCTTTCATTTTTTTTAGAGATGGAGTCTCACTCTGTTGCCCCGGCTAGAGTGCAATGGTGTCAGCCTAGCTCACAGCAACCTCAAACTCCTGGTCTCAAGTGATCCTGCTGCCTCAGCCTCCTGAGTAGCTGGGACTACAGCCATGCACTATGCCTGGCTAATTTTTTCTATATATTTTTAGTTGTCCAGCTAATTTCTTTCTATTTTTAGTAGAGACAGGGTCTCGCTCTTGCTCAGGCTGGCCTGGAACTCCTGACCTCGAGCGATCCTCCCGCCTTGGCCTCCCAGAATGCTAGGATTACAGGCATAAGCCACTGAGCCCAGCCCTTCTTTTTTTATTTTAAGACAAGGTCTTGCTCTGTTGCCCAAGCAGTGGTGTCATCACAGCTCATTACAACCCCAAACTTCTGTGCTCCTACCTACGATCCTCCTGCCTCAGCCTCCCGAATAGCTAGGACTACAGGCATGCACCACCACACCTGGGTAATTTCTTTATTTTATTCTTTTTTGAGACAGAGTTTCACTTTGTTACCTAGGCTAGAGTGAGTGCTGTGGCGTCCGCCTAGCTCACAGCAACCTCAAACTCCTGGGCTCAAGTAATCCTTCTGCCTCAGCCTCCTGAGTGGCTGGGACTACAGGCATGCGCCACCATGCCTGGCTAATTTTTTATATATATATTAGTTGGCCAATTAATTTCTTTCTATTTATAGTAGAGACGGGGGTCTCACTTTTGCTCAGGCTGGTTTCGAACTCCTGACCTCGAGCAATCCGCCCGCCTCGGCCTCCCAGAGTGCTAGGATTACAGGCGTGAGAAACCTCGCCCAGCCTTGTTTATTTTGCATCTACTGTTTAAATGTAGGGATATGAGGCGTGGTGGCATGGCCCTATAGTCTCAGCTACTGGAGAGCCTGAGGCAGGATGACCTGAGCCCAGGAATTTGAGGCTGCAGTGAGCTACGATCGATCGTGCCACTGCACTTCAGCTTGAGTACAGTGCAAGACCCTGTCTCTAAAAAATATATGAATGAATGAATGAATGTAGGGATATGTAAATGATGGGATTGGAAGCAAGAAACGCTAATAGACCTCAAAAATTCTAGACTATTATGAACTTACTTTCAAAACTAATGCAAAAAGCTAAATTCCATTGAACCAGGGGCCAAGAGCATAACTGAAAATTCTCCAAATTAATTTCCATGTAGTATGCAAAGCTATTAAAAGACTACTAATAAAAATGTGCTAATTAGAAGCTTACATATGTATTACTAAAACTCAACTGGTAATGAAAATATTCTAAAATTAGATTATGATGATGGCTTCACAACTCTGTGAATATAGTAAAACCCATTGAATTGTATACTTTATATAGGTGACTTTTATGGTATGTGAATTATAACATAATAAAAATAAAAAAATTCAAGAGAAATAGCAACAATTATTTAGAACTTAAATCAGTGATATATTTTGGGGGATAGGAGTATTTCATCATTGGCATTCTTTAGAATTGCTGAAAATTTTATATTATTCTTAAATTCCTTACATTGAGCCCTTTATAGTCTGCACCCACAGTGAAGAGCACCCATATCTCTATCCTTGGCACACCACTGGATCAGTTAGTGTACCCATAATTCTATATAACTTAATTGTTATTAAATTCTACCCCTGTAGCCTCTAAACTCATGGCAAAGATCCAAATATATGCTGTGCATGTATGGCCGCCCAAATGCTAAACCACAATAATCCAAGGGACTGTGGAATCTAGCACTAAATGACATATTCTGGGATGACCTTTAAGTATTCCTGCCTCTGATATTGGATTTTCTTTTTTTTTCTTTTGAGACAGAGTCTTGCTTTGTTGCCCAGGCTAGAGTGAGTGCCATGGTGTCAGCCTAGCTCACAGCAACCTCAAACTCCTAGGCTCAAGCAATCCTCCTGCCTCAGCCTCTCGAGTAGCTGGGACTACAGGCATGCGCCACCATGCCCAGCTAATTTTTTCTATATATATTAGTTGGACAATTAACTTCCTTCTATTTATAGTAGAGACGGGGTGTCGCTCTTGCTCAGGCTGGTTTCAAACTCCTGACCTCGAGCAATCCGCCCACCTCAGCCTCCCAGAGTGCTAGGATTACAGGCGTGAGCCACCGTGCCCGACCTGATATTGGATTTGGAGTTCCTTATCTGTCTTTGTCTATCTCCTTATCATCCTTTCTCTCCCTCTCCTCTTCCTCTCTCCCGCAGTCTGTGTTAGTAATATCTGAAAATTATTCCGAGAAGCTTAATGTTCTTAAATCCGCTGGTTGCCTGAGACTTTTTAACACCAGCAGAATAAGGTGATCTTTCTTTCTTAAGGTGTGAAGGTTACAGCAGCTGTGTAGCTACGACACCTACATTTGCAGTAATTCCACCTCCTTTTCCTGCAAAGGCAGGAGAAGATTTCAATCCTGACACCAGAAGTTTGCTTTGTTTTGAGGTGGGCGGGTTGTTAATGTTAAGATGTGACTCAGTTGTCTCCCCTTCCCTGCCAGGGTGGTGGGCTGGGGAGAGTTCAGAAATTAACAACATAGCAGTCACTTATGTAAGTACACCCTTTATGGGATGTTTCTGTCAAAACCCAGAAACTGTGGCCGTCCTTCCTATTTATGATCAATCGTGCTCTCCCTGTTCCCCAACGGCAAACATCCGAACACCATAGTTATGCCCTAGCAAAGGGGCCTCAGCCAAAGCCTCAAGCTTTTTCTCCTGGTCAAACATGTTTCTCTTCACTGTTTCCTGGGAAGCTGTACTCTTTTTGCTTTCGAATTTCACAAAATGAGTTGACTCTCTCGTTCTCAATCTCTTCTCATGTCTCCCATTTCCCGATCAGCTAATGATAGAGTATGTCCTTTTCCCCCAGGACGACAATGAATGAGGCCCTACAATGGATAAAAGCCAAAGAGACAGGCACACAAAAGGGAATGGCTCACAGAGCTCAGGGCCACTCACCTGCGATACAGAGGACAGGCCACTTCTTGGCCTGACTGTCCAGGGCCAACCAGGGTAGACTGCGTGAAGGCCAAATCCCACCCTCTGAGATCAACTATTCTCAAAAGAGTGGGGTTATTTATGGAGGGAGCATATGTATCTTGAAAAAGCATATTACAGTGTAGCGGAAGGCAGCACAGCGTCAAGGCTAAAAGCATGGCCATTAGCTCAGTCACTTACAGACTGTGGGATCTCACAAAAATTTTTTTTCTCTTTCAACCTCAGTTTCTATATATGTAAAATGGGGCTAACCAAGTATTTTTTTTTGCATTGAAAGGCAGATTTTTTTGTATTTCAATGTTTATGAATGTCTTTGTTTCCTGTTGCTTATAACAGAATACTTGAAATTGAGTAATTTATAAAGAAAAGGAATTTATTTCTTACGTCTATGGAGACCGAGAAGTCCCAGGTTAAGGTCTATGTCTGATGAGGACCTTGCTGGTGGGGACTCTTTGCAAATTCCCAAGGTAGCACAGGATATCAAATGGTGAGAGGGCTGAGCATGTTCGCATGCTCAGGTCTCTCTTCCTCTTCATACAAAGCCACCAGGCCCACTGCCATGATAACCCAATAATCCATGAATGGATTAATCCATTCAAGAGAGCAAAGCCTTCATGATCCAATCACCTCTTCAGGTTCCACTTCTCATTACTGCCACATTGCAGATTAAGTTTCAACATCAGTTTTGGGTTTTTTGTTTTGTTTTTTGAGACAGAGTCTTGCTCTGTCACCCTAGGTAGAATGCAGTGCCTTCATCATATCTCACAGCAACCTCTAACTCCTGGGCTCAAGTAGTCCTCCTGCCTCGGCCTCCCAAGTAGCTGGGACTATAGGCATGCACCACCATGCTCAGCTAATTTTTCTATTTTTAGTAGAGACAAGGTCTCACTCTTGCTCAGGCTGGTCTCAAACTCTTGAGCTCAAATGATGCCCCTACCTTGGCCTCCCAAAGTGCTAGGATTACAGGCATGAGTCATCATGAGTTTTGGAGAGTAGAAGTATTCAATGATGAAATTGGGGGCCGGGCGCAGTGGCTCAAGCCTGTAATCCTAGCACTCTGGGAGGCTGAGGTGGGCAGATTGCTGGAGGTCAGGAGTTCGAAACCAGCCTGAACAAGAGCAAGACCCCGTCTCTACTATAAATAGAAAGAAATTAATTGGCCAACTAATATATATAGAAAAAATTAGCCGGGCATGGTGGCACACGCCTATAGTCCCAGCTACTTGGAAGGCTGAGGCAGAAGGATTGCTTGAGCCCAGGAGTTTGAGGTTGCTGTGAGCTAGGCTGACACCATGGCACTCTAGCCCAGGCAACAAAGTAAGACTCTGTCTAAAAAAAAAAAAAAAAAAATCCCATCATCCCAAAAAGTTCCCTTATGCTTGTTTGCAGGTAACCCCCAAGTTCATGCCATTCCCAAGCCTAGGCCAACACTGGTCTGCTTCATTTTTGCCTTTACAAATTTACCTTTGTTGGACATTTCTTATAAATGAAAGCATATAATATGTAGGTGTTTTGCATCTGGCTTTTTTTTTGTCACTTGGCATAATGCTTATGATGTTCATGTTGCAGTATGTGTCAGTAGTTTGTTCCTTTTTATCACTTAAAAACATTCCATTGGTGAGGTGAGGTGGCTCACGCCTATAATTTTGCATTCTGGGAGTCCGAGGCAGGCGGATGGCTCAAGGTCAGGAGTTCGAAACCAGCCTGAGCGAGAGTGAGATCCCATCTCTACTAAAAATAGAAAGAAATTAGCTGGACAACTAAAAATATATAGAAAAAATTAGCTGGGCATGGTGGCGCATGCCTGTAGTTCCAGCTACTTGGGAGATTGAGGCAGAAAGATTGCTTGAGCCCAGGAGTTTGAGGTTGCTGTGAGCTAGGCTGACACCACAGCACCCTAGCCTGGGCAAAAGAGCGAGACTCTGTCTCTAAAAAAAAAAAAAAAAAAAAAATTCCATTGTGTGGATATACCACATTCAGTTTATCTATTCCCCAGTTGATAAACATTTGGATTGTGTCCAATTTTTTTCTATTATGAATAATGCTATGAGCAACACTCATGTACATGTCTTGGTGTTGTGTGAAAACATATATTATTTCTTGTGGGTAGATTCCTAGGAGTAAGATTGCTGGGTCATATGGTTATGTTTATATTTAACTTTTGTGTGTGGGAGGAGGTTGGTTGGTTTGTTTTTTGAGATGGGTCTCTCTATGTTGCCTAGGCTGGTCTTGAACTCCTGGGCTCAAGTGACCCTCCGGGGGCCTCAGATGAGATTACATGTGCATGCCATTGCATCCGGTTTATGTTCACTTTTTAAGAAATTGCCAAAGTATTTTTCCAAAGTGGTTGTACTATTTTATATTCCCACCAGCAATGGATGAGGGTTCCAGTTTTTCCACATCCTCTACAACACTTATTTGTCCTTTTAATACGACATGATTTTTTAAAAATTGTGGTAAAAAGCACATAATATTTACCATCTTAACCACTTCAGCTGAGTAATGTTAAGTACATTCATATTGCAAAACCAAGCTCAGAACCTTTTTGTCTTGCAAAACTGAAACTCTATCACCATTAAACAACTCCCCATGCCCTGCGCTAGCCCTAGATCCTGGAAACCACTATTCTACTTTCTGTTTCTAAGAATATGACTACTCGGGTTACCTTATGTAAGTGGAATGATATAGTGGCATTAGTTGTTTTGTGACTGTTTTATTTCACTTAGCATTATGTCCTCAAGGTTCATCAAAGTTGTAGAGTGTAAGAATTCCCTTCCTTTTTAAGGCTGAAGGGACGGTTTTTTAAATGCTAAGGAATGCTGTATTTGTCATCCTTAGGGTGAAATAAAGTCCGTATTTCGTTTTGGTTTCAGGAGAGAAGGAAATGGGAAGAGAAGGAGAGGATATTGGGGAGGAAAGTTTCTGAAAAGTAGGAAGAAGTACAGAAAGGAATTAGGAATACACATTGTATCCCACTTTTGCTCAGGGTGAGCCCAACCACAGAACTTCCTTTGTTAGTAAGAAGTAATCACCTTTGTTCATTTTCACAAGATATATGCAGTATTTATAAAGGTCCATCATGTAGAATTGTTTAACAACTTTTACAGCATTAATAGGTTTATTATCGTTTAAACTGGGGAGTAAAATTACAGACATTCTTCTCTGTTAGTGAATTGCAAGATATTATCCTGGATTACTTAAAGAATTAACTGAGTGGAGTACTTGTTTATTGCTCCAAAATACAATCTTTTCTTGTAGGTGGCAATATCAGATGCAAAATATGCAATTGTTATAATATAGAGCAAAAATGATCAGAGTGATGGAGTGTGAAGGTGGGGTTGAAAGACTTCATCCAGAATATTTATATCATAAGATGACAATTCATATATCAAAGTAGAAAAAAACTAAGTTTTGAAAAATGTTTGTAGAATCACAAGATTTCCAGGCATAGAAGAAAATTGTTAAATGAAATTTCTTTTTATTCTTTCTTTTTTTTGAGACAGAGTCTCACTTTGTTGACCAGGCTAGAGTGAGTGCCATGGCGTCAGCCTAGCTCACAGCAACCTCAATCTCCCGGGCTCAAGCGATCCTGCTGCCTCAGCCTCCCGAGTAGCTGGGACTACAGGCATGTGCCACCATACCCAGCTAGGTTTTTTTTGTATATATATATATTTTTAGTTGGTCAATTAATTTCTTTTCATTTTTAGTAGAGAAGGGTCTCACTCTTGCTCAGGCTGGTTTCGAACTCCTGACCTTGAGCAATCCTCCCACCTTGGCTTCCCAAAGTGCTAGGATTACAGGCATGAGCCACCACGCCCAGCCAAAATTTTTTTTAAAAGAGAGAGATCTGAGAATGAGGAACTCTGCAAAAGAATAGAACACGTCCAATCAATAAGAGAATAAAATTCTCTCTATGTATAACTTTCTGCCTTGGAACTATCATTGCCTTAATCTTGTTTACATCAAAACTTTGAACTGAGTTGATTAGGGACATTTTCCATAGAAACATTTTTCATTTTAGAGAAGAACTTAGGAGAGAAAACTGCTGTTTTATTATCTTTTCTTTTTTAAATTTTTTATACAAATGAAATGATATACTATTCATATAATTTATCAAAACCTTTTTTTGTTTGTTTGTTTGTTTTAACAAGGACTACGGGAGAAATAAGTGATTTCCAACCCTGTTTTTCAAGTATAAGAAGCCATTCTTCAAATAAACTCTAACATGGAATCCAAGTACAATAGCAGCTAACATTTTTTTAAACAGGCATTGTTGTTCCCCACCATGCACATTACTTTGTTTCATTGATTATACAAGGTAGGTGCCATTAAACTAATTTTTATCTGAGGAAACTTACCCAAGTCCACTCAGATAGTTTAGAAAAGCAGATACATACTGGATTGCTCCAGTTACACTTTGGGGGTGACAGGGGCCAGGCATAGAGCCTCATCCACTTGTCTGCCCTGTCCACCACCTTGTCCCAGCTTCCACAGTCCCAGCCCTAACTTCCAGGGACTTCGTCGAAATCCCTCTCTGCCTCAGAGTGACCCTGTCCACCGGGCACTGTGCTGAGGAATGGAGGATTCAGCTGTCCTGTTTAATAAGAGTTCTAGCTTCCCAGGACTCCTCAGAACTTTATTAAGATACATTATAACTAGAATTATTTTTCTTCTCCATACCTCATCAGTCAAAAAGCCAAAACAAGTTTGAACACCCTTCTGCTTGGTTTTTGCTGCTCAAAACTATTTTTTCTTATCAATGAAAAAAAACGAGGAGGGGCTATGAAATGGAAAGTACCAGTCTTGAAAGAAATGCAGACCATAGAGGGATAGACATCCTTGAAGGAAGCACATGTCCCTCCTGAGAAGTTTATGGTTGGCTCTAGCACTGTTGGGGTTCTCCACTCTGTGCCTTTCCCAAATCATGGTTCTGGCCTAGTTTCAAACAGACACTCACTCCACACTGGGTTCTAACCTACAGAGATTTACCGGGGACAAGGAAGTTCATGCATCAACTACAGGTCCCACCTGGCGAATAGTCCCCCTGAGATCTTATGGCCGGTAGCTGAACGGAGTTGGGGGTTGGGGTAAGGTTGAGATCTGTGAACCAACGATGCAGACAGCTGTTTGGAAAATGTCAAAATGAAGAATGCTTGAACTACATGTGTGCCAAACACCTGTTCCGAGCCATTCCCAACTCTCCTGCCCAGGCTGCACCTCCTGACGATGGTGGTTTTACAGTTATGGGACCATAGAATCACAGGAGAAAAAGCCCCTGTTGTATCTGGAGACTTCCGTGGCCTATAAGCTCAGAACTGCCCCAGGAGAAATGAGAGTTCTCACCAGTCCAAAGAAAGCGCCTTCTGGTCAAAGGTGTTAGGAACATGCGGGTGGGGTGGCGCTCTCCAGACAAGGAGGACTACTGCTGGACAGCGCAGCCTCAGAGAGGCACTGATCGAAAACAAAAAGAGGCTCTTCTTATATTTGCAAAGCTAAACACCTCTCCAGCTTTTTTGTTGTTGTTGTTTGGATGAAGAAACTGCTGCACGTGCTGTGGAGCTCTGGTCTGCCTGCTCCTTCTCCTGCCTCACCGGCAAGGAACATGCCAGTCAGGAAGCCACACCACAGCCACGGCTTCTCAAGATACCAGAGAAACACCCACGGGGCCAGAGGTGGCAATTCACCATCACCCTAACTGGCCACAAGGTATTAATAAAATCCCTGGAGAAGGTGTGCGCTGACGTGATCAGAGGCACAAAGGAAAACATCTCAAGGTGAAAGGACCAGTCCAGATACCCGCCAAGACTTTGAGAATCACTACAAGAAAAACTCCCTGAGATGAAGGTTCCAAGACGTGGGATTGCCTCCAAATGAGGATCCGCAAGCGAGTTGCTGACTCGCACAGTCCTTTGGAGATTGTTAAGCAAATTACTTCCACCAGTATTGAGCCAGGAGTTGAGGCTGAAGTCACCACTGTAGATTCTTTTTTTTTCCTTCCTTTTAAAATTTTTTCCAGCATATTATGGGGGTACAAATCTTAAGGTTACATATATTTCCCTTGCCCCCCTCCCCCCTCGAGTCAGAGCTTCAAACATGTCCATCCCCCAGTTGGTGCAAATCACACTCATTATGTATGTGTATACTCATCCCCTCCCCCCCCCACCTGCCTGACACCCGATAGATGTTATTCCTATATGTCCACTTAGGTGTTGATCCGTTAATACCAATTTGCTGGTGAGTACATGTGGTGCTTATTTTTCCATTCTTGGGATACTTCACTTAATAGAATGGGTTCTAGCTTTATCCAGAAATACACAAGAGGTGCTATATCACCATTGTTTCGCATAGCTGAATAGTACTCCATGGTATACATATACCACATTTTATTAATCCATTCATGTATTGATGGCCACTTGGGTTGTTTCCACATCTTTGCAATTGTGAATTGTGCTGCTATAAGCCTTCGAGTGCAGGTGTCTTTTTTATAGAGTGTCATTTGATCTTTTGGGTAGATGCCCAGTAGTGGGATTGCTGGATCAAATGGTAGATCTACTTGTTTCACTTTAAGGTATCTCCATATTGCTTTCCACAGAGGCTGAATTAGTTTGCAATCCCAGTCACTGTAGAGTCTTAAGTCAACTGTTTTATTAACTTGATTACCAGTTGTTAAAACGACAACAAAACACAACCCGCTACACAGAGTAGAGCAGAAGCAAAATTGGCACTCTGCTGTCAGTCCCCAGGAGTACCTGAGAAGCAGGTAACTTTTGTTCCAGGGAGGGCAGAGCTGGTGGTTGCGTCCCCTCAGTGCAGCCGCTCTCCACCGGCCTCAACCGGCCAGGCCCAACCAGGTTCATGGACTACAGCCGCGCGGGACTCCTGGCAGTTGTCCTGCTACGTCCTGTCACTGTCGGCCAGGACTGCCTGCAGCTTTTCACCAAACCTTCCTCTCACTCTACTCTGTTTGAAATTTCTGGCCAAATCAGTGTGTCAGGTCCAAGGTCTTCAGGGAACCTGCAGCCTCCGGGCCGCATGTGGCCCTCCAGATCCCCAACTGTGGCCCCTTGACCAAATCCAAACTTCACAAAACAAATCCCTGTAAAATTTGGACTCAGTCAAAAGGCCACACTTAAGAATACAGAAGGCCACCGGTTCCCCACCCCTCGGTATTCCTGGCGCTGGCAGTGGCTGCTCCATGTCCTGCAGAGATTTCCCCTTAAATCTGAGTTTCTGAAAGGCAGAGGAATCCCCGTGGCCCCTTCAACAAGCTGGGCCGGGTGTTGGAAAACTGATTCCCGGGATCCCTGCTGTGGGGTGACAAGAGGGCCAGGCTTCTCATTGCTGTGGGTGACGATCAGGAAGAGCCTGGCTCCTTCCCACACCTGCTTGCCCATAGCTTGGGGTGAGGGCGGGCAGGGTAGGTGAGTCCAGCGCTAGGAGCTGATGCTGGGAAGGGCCGGGCGGAGCTGCAGGTGGGCCTGGCCTGGCCTACCACTCACCCACCCATGCTACCTCGTCAGTGGAGGTGACAGCACTGCCTGGCAGGGTCTTCTGGGACAGCTGTGTGAGGTCAGTGCTAGTTAGGCTGTGAGGAGGATGGCCCATAAACGTGGCACCACCACTTGGGGGAGGGGCGAGAAGGGGAGCTCCAGTGTCCCTTTGGTCTGACACCCTGCCACGCCAGCTTCCTCTCCCTCCTGCCTTTTATAGCTTTGTTGGGGGACTGTGCATGGGGTGTATTCCTGTGCCCCCAGCCCCAAACAGGGTTTCTAGCTATTCTGATGCACAGCCAGGGTGGAGAACTTGTGTTTGGCAGATGTTGGGTCTGGAGGGTTTTGCCATCTTCCTTCCTCTCTTATTTGAAGGGATGGCAACACGAAAACAGCAACCTTGAGATGGTAGCTACAGGCGGGGCTGTCCCCGGGAAAAAATCCAGGGGAAAGACAGTGACAGTGATGAGGCCTGAGGCTTTAAATCCCAATGAAGACATAACTGACTTAAAATAAAAAGGTTTATTGAGATATAATTACATATATAATTACATATCCTAAGTTTAAAATGTACAATTTGGCCGGGCGTGGTGGATCACACCTGTAATCCTAGCACTCTGGGAGGCCGAGGAGGGAGGATGTTGAGCCCAGGAGTTTGAGGTTGCTGTGAGCTAGGCTGACGCCATGGGACTCTATCTTGGGTGACAGAGCAAGACCTGTCTCAAAAAAAAAGTATATAATTTAATGGTTTAAAGTATATTTACAGTTTGGCAACCATCACCATAATCTAATTTTAGAAAATTTTATCATCCCCCAAAGAAACTCCATACCCATTAGCAGTCACTCTTCATTCCTGCCCAAACCTCCCTGCCCCCAGATCTTAGCAACCACTAATCTACTTTTCAACTCTATAAATTTGCCTGTTTTGGAATTTTTACACAGATGGGATCATACAATATATAGTCTTATGTGAATATCTTCTTTCAGTCAGCATGTTTTTGAGATTCATTTTTATTGTTGAATAATATTCCATACTCTAGATATAACACATTTTGTTTTTCCATTCACCAGTTGATAGACATTTGGGTTGCTTCCACTTTTTGATTATTAAGAATAATGCTGCTATGAACATTTATGTACAAGTTTCTGTGTGGATGTATGTTTTCATTTCTCTTGGGCAGATACCTAGGAGTGGAATTTCTGGGTTGTATAATAACTTTTTTTTTTTTTTTTGAGACAGAGTCTTGCTTTGTTGCCCAGGCTAGAGTGAGTGCCCTGGCATCAGCCTAGCTCACAGCAACCTCAATCTCCTGGGATCAAGCAATCCTTCTGCCTCAGCCTCCCGAGTAGCTGGGACTACAGGCAAGCACCACCATGCCCGGCTAATTTTTTCTATATATATTAGTTGGCCAATTAATTTCTTTCTATTTATAGTAGAGACAGGGTCTTGCTCTTGCTCAGGCTGGTTTTGAACTCCTGATCTCAAGCAATCTGCCTGCCTCAGCCTCCCAGGGTGCTAGGATTACAGCCATAAGCCACCGCGACCACGCCCGGTCTATAATAACTTTACGTTTAACATTTTGAGGAACTGCCAAACTGTTTTCCAAAGTAACTACACCATTTTACATTCCCACTAACAATGTATAAGGGTTCTAATTTCTCCACATCCTTTACACTGTTACTGTCTATCTTTTTTTTTTTTGAGACAGAGTCTCACTCTGTTGCCCAGGCTTAGAGTGCCGTGGCATCAGCCTAGCTCACAGCAACCTCGAACTCCTGGGCTCCTGCCTCAGCCTCCCCAGTAGCTGGGACTACAGGCCTGTGCCACCATGCCCAGCTAATTTTTTCTATATATTTTTAGTTGGCCAATTAATTTCTTTCTGTTTTTAGTAGAGACTCTTGGTCATGGTCTTTACTAAAAGATCCTACTAAAAGAGGGGTCCCACTCTTGCTCAGGCTGGTTTTGAACTTCTGAGCTTGAGCGATCTGCCCGCCTTGGACTCTCAGAGTGCTAGGATTACAGGCGTGAACCATCGCTCCCGGCCTGTCTAGCTTTTTGATTACAGGTATTCCAGTGAATGTGAAGTATTATCTTATTGATTTGCATTTCTTTAAAAACTAATGATGTTGAGCATGTTCTCATGTGCTTATCATCCATCTGTATATCTTCTTTGAAGAAATGTCTATTCAAATCTATTGCTTATTTTTAAGATTTATTTATTTATTTATGTTTATATATTTATTAAAGACAGGGTCTTGCTCTGTTGCTCAGGCTAGAGTGCAGTGGCATGATAATAGCTCACTGTAACCTCAAACTCCTGGGCTTAAACAATCCTACCACCTCAGCCTCATAAGTAGCCAGGACTATCAGTGCACACCACCACACCTAACTAATTTTTTTATTTTTTATTTTTGTAGAGACAAGGTCTTGCCCAGGCTGGTTTTGAACTGCTGGCTTCAAGCAATCCACCTGCCTAGGCCTCCCAAAGTGCTGGGATCATAGATGTGAGCCACTGCACTTGACCCTTGACCCTTTCTTGACCCTTGACCCATTCTTAATAGTTTTTTTTATTAGTTAATTATTAAAAGTTTTAGACTTTTAATAGTTTTTTTTTTGAGACAGAGTCTTGCTTTGTTGCCCAGGCTAGAGTGAGTGCCGTGGCATCAGCCTAGCTCACAGCAATCTCAAACTCCTAGGCTCAAGTAATCCTCCTGCCTCAGCCTCCCAAGTAGCTGGGACTACAGGCATGTGCCACCATGCCCAGCTAATTTTTTGTATATATATTAGTTGGCCAATTAATTTCTTTCTATTTATAGTAGAGACGGGGTCTCGCTCTTGCTCAGGCTGGTTTCGAACTCCTGACCTCGAGCAATCCGCCCGCCTCAGCCTCCCAGAGTGCTAGGATTACAGGCTTGAGCCACCATACCCGGCCCAAGTTTTGTGGTATATTTGCTTTGAAGAATTTTTATAAGTTTGTCATGCCACTGTTGTTCATTACATGTGTTAACATCATCAATTTCCTTGCTGTTACTAGTCTCAAAAAGCTTACCTGAAAAGCCTCAAAGTAAGAGTGTCTGTGAATTTATAAGGGAAAAGAAGAAATAGAAAACCTGCTGTGGGTTTCCAAGAGTGTCTGGGAGAAAAAACTGGGGGTAGGGGGAACTTGGAAGGTTGGTGGGTCTCCAAAAAGAACCTTGGCCTCACTGTGGAACATTTCATAGTCATTTCCACGTGCATTTCCTTATGTTAGAAAGTTTTTCACCTATACCTCAGGTTATCCAAATGCTTCTCTCCATTTAAGTTCTACTCTCTCTACCCTTACCCTCTGGTCCATGACGATGTTCTTTTTGAACATCTTTAGCTCTTATCCTCTGCATCATTTGTTTGGCTATTAAGCTTTATTGTTTTCTTGTTGCTCCTATTGAACGAATGAATGAATACTCCGTTGCATTGCTACTTATTTATTTTATATATTTTTTGATATCTTCCTCCCATGAAGATTTTAAATTTATGAAACGTAGGATCAATTCTAATCTTTCTTTTGCATATTCCTTACCACCTAGCACAGTGTAATACCCCAAATAGAAGTAATCTTAGGGGCAAGGATTATTTATTGTGAGTGTGTGCTGCTGCCCAGAAATCTGCATTTTTAACGAGACTTGCACTCCCTCCCCATCTCATAGGATTTTGATGCTCTATTTGAGAGTAGGGATCTTGTCTATTTTCTTCATCACATGTCTTCAGTGCGTGGCATATGGTAGACATTAAGTAATATTTTTGAATTAATTATGCAGTTGACCACAAACCATGTTTTGAAATCATCCCCTGGGAGAAAGAGTAAGAGATTAAATAAACACTTTGAACTACTATGTGTTGCACATGTCTTTTGCGTGTTGCAAAAACGCGTGTGAAATGTTTTGGAAAGTTTAAAGCAATCCCAGAGTGAAAACTATTGTTGTAAGATGCCAAAATAGATTTTTAAAAAGTGTGATTTCTCTTTTGTTGGGAGGTAAATCTGCCCTGGGAAAGACAAAAATAATCCTGTAAGCTTATTTTTTTAAGGTTTATTTCTGTTAATTTAAAAAACAGATTTTTTTTTTTTTGGTACAAATCATAGATCTTTGAGTTGAAAGGGCACTCAATTTCAACTCTATTCACTTTCAACAAATGTGACATTTATTGCATTAGATATAGATGAAGAAATTGGGGCTTAGACAGATTTAAAGATTTGCCCAAGGTGGAGATTTTCAAAAATGTTGTCCTCAGACACCTGCATCAGAACTTCCAGGGAAGTTTGTTCAAAAGTATAGATTCCAGACCTTCATTCAAGACTTGTTAAATTAGATTCTTTAAAGGAAATTTGCATTTCTGGAAGCTCCTTGTGTATCAGTGGCTTCCAGCATAGTGCTTCTCAAATTCCAATGTTCATTTGAATCACTAGGGATCTTATTAAACCACAAAGTCTGATGCAGCATGTCTGGAGTGGGGCCAAAGATTCTTTAATTCTAACAAGTTTTCAGGTGATGCTGATGCTACTTGTCCATGGACCACACTCTGAATAAGAAGAACCAGCAGCATCACTATCACCTGGGAACTTGTTAGAAATGCAGCTTCTTGGGCCCCACCCCAGATCTACTGAATCAGAAACTCTGATACACATTTAAAATTTGAAAGCACAGGGAAAGGATGCCCTCTTAAATAAATGGTGCTGGGAAAATTGGATAACCACATGTGGAAGAATGAAAGAAGACCCCTATCTCTCACCATATACCAAAATTAATTCATGATGGATTAAAGACTTAAATGTAAAGCATGAAACCATAAAAATTCTAGAAGAAAACATAGGAAAAACTCTTCTAGATATTGGCCTAGGCAAAGAATTTATGACTGAGACCTCAAAGGCAAAAACAACAGGTCAGGCATGGTGGCTCATGCCTATAATTCTAGCACTATGGGAGGATGAGGTAGGAGGGTTACTTGAGGTCAGGAGTTTGAGAACAGCATGGACAACATAGCAAGACCCCTTCTCTACAACAAATAAACAAAACTTAGCTGGGCGTGCTGACACATGCCTGTAGTCCTAGCTGTTTGGGAGGCTGAGGCAGGAGGATCCCTTGAGCCCAGGAGTTTCAGGTTGTAGTGAGCTACAATGAAGCCACTGCACTCTAGCCAGGGTGACAGAGCAAAACTTTGTCTCACAAAAGAAAAAATAAAACAACAAAAATATATAATTGAGACTTAATTAAATTAAAAAGTTTCTACACAGCAAAGGAAACAATCAAAAGAATAAATAGACAACCTACAGAATGGGAGAAAATATTTGCAAACTACACATCCGATAAAGGACTAATATTCAGAATCTACAGAGAACTCAAACAAATCAGCAAGAAAACAACAAACAGCCCCTCAAAAAGTGGACAAAAGACATGAACAGAATTTTTTCAGAAGAAGATAAATAAATGGCCAACAAACAAATGAAAAAATGTTCAATATCACTAATCCTCAGGGAAATGCAAATTAAAACCACAATGAGATATCACCTTACCCCTGTCAGAACAGCCATTATTAAAAAGTCAAAAAACACTACAGCTATCTTAAAAAAAAAAAAAAATTCATCTTCTACAGCTATCTTAAAAAAAAAAAAAAGTCAAAAAACAATAGATGTTGACATGAATACAGAGAAAAGGAATGCTTATACACTGTTGGTGAGACTGCAAATTAGTACGACCTCTACAGAAACAGTATGAAGATTCCTCAAAGAGATAAATGTAGACTTATCATTCAATCCAGCAATACCACTACTGGATGTTTGCCCAAAGGAAAAGAAGTTATTTTATTTTATTTTATTTTATTTTATTTTATTTTATTTTATTTTTGAGACAGAGTCTCACTTTGTTGCCCAGGCTATAGTGAGTGCCGTGGTGTCAGCCTAGCTCACAGCAACCTCAATCTCCTGGGATCAAGCAATCCTACTGCCTCAGCCTCCCGAGTAGCTGGGACTACAGGCGTGCGCCACCATGCCTGGCTAATTTTTTTTCCCCATCCCTTGGCTGAAATAATTTTTTGTATATATATATATTTAGTTGGTCAATTAATTTCTATTTTTGGTAGAGACGGGGGGCGGGGGGCGGGGGGCGGTCTTGCTCAGGCTGGTTTTAAACTCCTGACCGTGAGCGATCCACCTGCCTCAGCCTCCCAGAGTACTAGAAAGAAGTCATTTTATCAAAAGAAAAAAAAAAAGAAGTCATTTTATCAAAGAGAAATCTGCACTTGAATGTTTATTGCAGCACAATTCACAATTGCAAAGATAGGGAATCAACCTAAGTGCCCATCAATTAATGAGTGGATAAAGAAAATACAGTGTGTGTGTGTGTGTGTGTATACGTGTATGTGTATATATATATATATATATATATACACACACACACAATGGAGTGCTTCTATGCAGCCTTAGGAAAGAATAAAATAGTGTCTTTTGCAGCAAGTTGGATAGAACTGGAGACCATTATCCTAAGTGAAGTATCTCAGTAATGAAAAACCAAATGCCACATGTTCTCACTAATAAGTGGGAGCTAAACGATGGTTATACATGGGCACAAAGCATAAGGATACTGTAAACGATATTGGAAACCAAGAAGGGTGGAGGGGGAGGAGGCTGAGGGATTAAAAACTTACCTATGGGATATAATGAACACAATCCTGGTGATGGGCACACTAAAAGTCCTGACTTCGGCATTATATTAAGCAATGAATCCATGTAACAAAAACATTTGTACCCTCTTAACATTTTTGAAATAAAAAATTAACATATAATAAATTATGCATGCAAAAATATTGAGAATATGACAACACTTGAGAACTGCTGATTTAAAGAACTTTTATTGAAAAACCCTTGCCAGAGCCTACCACTATAATCTGATTTTGTTGTTTGTTTTTTTTTTTTTTTTTTTTTTTTTTTCTTTTACGCAAAGACACTGAGCTGTATGATTTTGTTGTTGTTGTTGTTGAGACAGAGTCTCGCTTTGTTGCCCGGGCTAGAGTGAGTGCCACAGCGTCAGCCTAGCTTACAGCAACCTCAAATTCCTGGGCTCAAGCAATCATTCTATCTCGGCCTCTTGCCCAGATAATTTTTAAAACATTTTTTGTAGCGACAGGGTCTCGCTATTTTGCTCAGGCCTGTCTCAAACTCCTTGCCTCAAGCAGTCCTCCCACCTTAGTTTCCCAAAGTATTAGGATTATAGGTATGCACCACTGTGCCTGGCCAATATGTAAATATTTTGAGTATAATGGAGACATATTCTTATTTCCAGAAAAGATAATTTAAAATAAGGAAAGAAGAAAAAAACTAGAATGAACCTCATTAGTGTTAGAATTGAATTGGACATATTGCTATGAATTTCTGGTTTTCAATATATCTAGTTATAATAATAATTATAAATATAAATATCTGTATGTGCATATATAGTCATACATACATTGCTTAGATTTGTGCACTAACGAAGCCTAGGAACAGCATAACCAGTAACGATGAGCATACCAAATGCCCAGATTTTGGTTTCTAAATGATATTACTATTAAAAAGAAACCGAATTCCTTGAAGAAAATGGCTGACTCCAAGGCTAGGGGAGAAAAAATAGAAGATGAACCTGAAGCTAGTTTTTATGTAGGAAAGTAAGAAAAATCTTTTTCTTCTCTTCTCTTCTCTTCTCTTCTCTTCTCTTCTCTTCTCTTCTCTTCTCTTCTCTTCTCTTCTCTTCTCTTCTCTTCTCTTCTCCTCTCCTCTCCTCTCCTCTCCTCTCCTCTCCTCTCCTCTCCTCTCCTCTCCTCTCCTCTCCTCTCCTCTCCTCTCCTCTCCTCTCCTCTCCCCTCCCCTCCCCTCCCCTCCCCTCCCCTCCCCTCCCCTCCCCTCCCCTCCCCTCCCCTCCCCTCCCCTCCCCTCCCCTCCCCTCTCTTTTTTGAGACAGGGTCTCTCTGTTGCCCAGGCTGGAGTGCAGTGACACAAGCACAGCTCACTGTAACCATGAATTCCTGGGCTCAAGCAATCCTCCCTCAACCTCCCTAGTAGCTGGGACTACAAGTGTGTGCCACCACAACTGGCTAATCTTTAAATTTTTTGTAGAGATAAGGATCTCTCTATGTTGCCTAGACTGGTCTCAAACTCCCAGCCTTAATGATTCTTGGGAGGATGTGTCAGCGTCCCCAAATTTTGCGATTGCAGGTGTGAGCCACAACCCCCAGCAGAAGGTAAGAAAAATCTTAAAAGCATGAGAGGACATGTCTAAAGAGCAAAGAAGTCACATTGAGGGGTGGCCGAATCTGGGACAATTTAAGTATAAAAATAAATAATGATAGTAATAAACCATATATAACCCATTGAATAAAATAGGAACCCATGAGTCTATACCAATACAAATAAATAAATGAATAAATCGACAGTTTGATGAGCAACAGTTTACATAGTCTGAAAGTACCTTCTCATAAAATACCTAACAAAAAAAGTGTAACTTCTCTGGGAGAAACCTCCAGAAACTACCTTAATCAAGGGACTAAAATGAACATCATAACGGGTCTGATTGAATTTCAAATTCATTAAGAATTATAGAATGGACATGATGGAGACTCAGACTTTTGGGGGGAGGGGGGAAATGGGCATTTATTGAAACCTTAAAATCTGTACCCCCATAATATGCCGAAATTAAAAAAAAAAAAAAAAGAATTATACAATGATGGCTCATGCCTGTAATCCTAGCACTCTGGGAGGCTAAGGTGGGTGGATTGTTTGAGCTCAGGAGTTCAAGACCAGCCTGGGCAAGAGCAAGACCCCGTCTCTACCAAAAAAATAAAAAGAAATTAGCTGTACAACTAAAAGTATATATATATATATAAAACATTTAGCTGGGCATGGTGCCGAATGCCTGTAGTCCCAGCTACTCGGGAGGCTGAGGCAGCAGGATCGCTTCAGCCCAGGAGTTTGAGGTTGCTGTGAGCTAGGCTGATGCCATGGCAAGCTAGCCCGGGCAACAGAGTGAGACTCTGTCTCAAAAAAAAAGAAGTATACAGCATCACTTCTGTAATATTCCTGCTAAAGATGCTTGACTGGGGCCAGGCATGGTGGCTCACGCCTGTAATCCTAGCACTCTTGGAGGCTGAGGCGGGAGGATTGCTCAAAGTCAGGAGTTCAAAACCAGCCTGAGCGAGACCCCCCCCGTCTCTACTAAAAATAGAAAGTAATTAATTGACCAACTAAAAATATATATACAAAAAATTAGCCGGGCATGGTGGTGCATGCCTGTAGTCCCAGCTACTCGGGAGGCTGAGGCAGGAGAATCACTTGAGCCCAGGAGTTTGAGGTTGCTGTAAGCTAGGCTGACGCCATGGCACTCACTCTAGCCTGGGCAACAAAGTGAGACTCTGTCTCAAAAAAAAAAAAAAAAAAAAGATACTTTAAAAAAATAAAGATGCTTGACTTGGATCTAATCATGACAAGGTATCAAATTAAGGGACACTCTACAAAGTAACTGGTCTATAATCTTCAAAAGTGCCAAGGTCAGTAAACTCAAGGAAAGACTGAGGAACAATCTCAGCTTGAAGGAGGGTAAAAGATATGACAGCTAAAGGCAACACCCGATTCTGATCTGGATACTTTTGCTATAAAGAACATTTTTGGGACATGAAATAAGACTCAATCAAGTTGAACTGATCAAATCTTACAGAGTATATTCTCTGACCATAAAATAATTGCATTAGGAACTAGTAGCAATGTGATATCTAGAAAAGCTCCAAATGTATTTTTGAAAAATAAACATCACACTTCCAAATACCCATAGTGGTCAGGGTGGGGGAGTCAAAGAGAAGTACAAGCAAAAATAGAAGATGCTTAAAACCAAATGAAAATGAATAACCAGCATAGCAAAATTCATGGAATGCAGTACATAGAAATTAATACCTTTGACGTTTTCTATTAGAAGAGGAGAAAAATTTAAACCATTGCAGCTGCTAACCAACCAGACTGAGTAAAAAGAAAAAAAAAAAATAAGCCATTGCAGCTTACCACCTTAAGAATTTAGAAAAAGAAGAGTAAATTAAGCCCTGCTTGAAGGATACAGGAAAAAGAAATTTTAGGAATGGCTGATGGGCACGTGAAAAGATGCTCAACATTATTAGTCATCAGGGAAATGTAAATTAAAATCATAATGTAATACCCTAAAACCCAGCAGAATGGCTAAAATTAAATGATGACCAACATTAAATGTTGACAAGAATGTACAACAAACAACAGTCATACAGTGCTCTTGGGATTTTAAAATTACATAACCACTTTAGGAAACTCTGGTAGTTTCTTATGATGTTACACATACACTATCCTATGACCCCACAATTCCAATCCTTAAGGTTTTTATCCTAGAGAAATGTCAACATATGTCCACAAAAAGAGATGTGCAGGGATATTCATAGCAACTTTATTTATAATTAACCCAAATTGGAAACAACCCAAATGTTCATTAACCAGAGAAAGGAGAAAAAAATTATAGTATATTCATATCATGGAGTACAACTCAGTAATTAAAAAGAATGTACTACTACTACATGCAATAAAATAGAAGAATCAAAAATATTATGTTGGCCGGGTGCGGTGGTTCACACCTGTAATCCTAGCACTCTGGGAGGCCAAGGCGGGCGGATTGCTCAAGGTCAGGAGTTCAAAACCAGCCTGAGCAAGAGCGAGACCCGGTCTCTACTATAAATAGAAAAAAATTAATTGGCCAACTGAGATATATATATATATATATATATATATATATATATATATATATATATATATATATTAGCCAGGCATAGTGGTGAATGCCTGTAGTCCCAGCTACTTGGGAGACTGAGGCAGCAGGATCGCTTGAGCCCAGGAGTTTGAGGTTGCTGTGAGTTAGGCTCACGCCATGGCACTCACTCTAGCCTGGGCAACAAAGTGAGACTATCTCAAAAAAAAAAAATTATGTTACGCTAAAGAAGTCAAACATAAAAGCATATATATTATATTTTTCCACTTACAGGACATTCAAGAACAGGCAAGATTATTCTTTTTTTTTTAGACAAAGTCCCACTTTGTTGCCCAGGCTAGAGTGCTGTGGCATCAGCCTAGCTCACAGCAACCTCAAACTCCTGGGCTCAAGAGATCCTCCTGCCTCAGCCTCTCAAGTAGCTAGGACTACAGGCATGTGCCACCATGCCCAGTTAATTTTTTCCCACATATTTTTAGTTGTCCAGCTAATTTCTTTCTATCTTTAGTAGAGATGGAGTCTCGCTCTTGCTCAGGCTGGTCTTGAACTCCTGACCTCAAGCAATCCTCCTGCCTCAGCCTTCCAGAGTGCTAGGATTACAGGTGTGAGCCACTGTGCCCGGCCCAGGCAAGATTATTCTACAGTGATAGAAATCAGAGCTGTGGTTCCCTGTTGGGGAATGGAGAGTGTCTGGAAAGGGCAATGAATAAATTTTCTGTGGTGATAAAAGTGTTGTATATCTTGATTGTGCCATTGTTATACAGGTATATCCATTTGTCAAAACTCATCAAGTTGTGTACTTAGATGTGTGCATTTCATTGTATGCTAATTTTATCTTACTAAAAAAAGTAAGAAACTTTCATATGTTGTTAGAATTCATGTTCTAATGAGATAACCAACCATGAACAAAATAAATGGTATCCCTAAAATATGAACATCCTGCTTCTTAAATAAAAAGATAATGTAGATATTGATAAATTCACTTCAGTGGGTAGGTAAAGGAGGATCTCAGAGCATATATCATTTGGATTGGGTCTTGAAGGATGTGAGAATGTGTAGGAGTTTGTCAGGTGAATGGTGCGAGGTTATTCTATGTAGAATGAATACATGTGCAAGGACACATGACATTAACTGCAATGTGCGAGCTATAGATGGAAAGGAGGAATTTGGGGACAAATTATGACAGGTGTTTTGCACTAAGCTGAAGTACTGAGCTTCTGTGTCACAAACCAAAGGCAGTTTTTAAGCAATAGAGTGATATGATCAGTGTGTTTTTTAGTAGTATATACAATATCCTGAAACAAGGAGAAATTCACGCCAACATCCTGGGCCATTCTGAACAAAACTACCCTGTCCATAGATCTTGCATAAGTGTGTATTTTTGTCGTCTATGGAGTGATGATCAAGATTGTCCACTGAATGAGCCTGGTGGTTTTTCTGGATTTCCTGCCAATGAGCTACCTGCAACTAGTTGCTTCCTTATAGTGGTAGCAGGTGAACATAGCCTCACTTCTAACATGACTTCCAAAAGTTATCGGCATGGGAATGCAACTTTCCAAAGCAGCTAGTACCCAAGACCAGTTTGTTTCCTACTTAAAAGGATACTATCATGTTTGCCTTTTAAAAAGGAAGAGCAAATAAAATAAAATAAAAAAAAATAAATAAATAAATAAAAAGGAAGAGCAACATGGAGGTAGTAGTCCTCTTTCTGGTGCACAAAAATGGTACTTCAAGCTAGCCCAAATATACTTTTCTGGCAGGATGGCAAGAACTTGCTGGTGTTTTCCAGAAGCCCCTTTGCCCAACAGTACTTCCAAACTTTCCACAGCTGACTGGACCATGGGTGGTCATCTATGGTGACCCAAGAATAGTCAATCCATAGTTTGTTCACTAGCTGACAATATATAGCCTGGTGCAAAAAGATGAGTTGCATCAGTGAGATTCTTCCTTTTGGGAGAGACAAATTAGGGAGTACTAACAGGCTTGGCTGGTTAGCAACAGGAGCAGTTGCTGGAAGAACATTACAAAGTGGAGTAATGGCAGTGGGAAGGCCAAGCCAGGTACAAGAGAAGCTAAGGAGGAACTGGAGAAGGGAGGGCAAGTCAATGAGTGGAGAGAAGTAGGACTCCGTGAAAAGGAAAGAAAGTTGCCAGGCCCCAGACCTGACTTAGTTGGGGGGTGGGCTTCCAAATTAAGTTTTAGGTCTCATTAATTATTTTTATTATTCTTCCACTACCCCATACTCCATTTTTCTTTTAAGTTACATGGGTGAGTTATGGCCAGGCACGGTGGCTCACGCCTGTAATCCTAGCACTCTGGGAGGCCAAGGTGGGCGGATTGCTCAAGGTCATGAGTTCGAAACCAGCCTGAGCAAGATTGAGACCCCGTCTGGTCATGAGTTCGAAACCAGCCTGAGCAAGATTGAGACCCCGTCTCTACTAAAAATAGAAAGAAATTAATTGGCCAACTAAAAAAATATATAAAAAATTAGCTGGGCACGGTGGCTGCAGTCCCAGTTACTTGGGAGGCTGAGGCAGAAGGATTGCTTGAGCCCAGGAGCTAGAGGTTGCTGTGAGCTAGGCGGACCACGACACTCTAGCCTGGACAACTGTGAGACTCTGTCTCAGAAAAAAAAAAAAAAAGTTACATGAGTGGGTTTTTGTCCCTTGCTCTTTGTAAGCCTTTGGAACGCTGTGGTAGCTATGTTTTGGGGCTTCCTCATAAACTTTCCCACACCCTCACTTTTTAGTGACAGACTCTGGCTCCATGGAGAGGGAAGGCAGACATGTTCAGTAGGCTTTTGGAAATATAAGACTGAAACTAAAGTGAGAGTTTGGACTGGAAAGGGAGATTTCACCGTCATCATCCTATCGATAAAAACCGGTAAGGAAATAGTATTTACAGGGTACTTTCAACATATTATATCAGGCACTATGCTGGTACATTGCATATACTAATACCAGTTCATTCTTACCATAGCACATCTAGGGACGATCATCTCTACTGACAGATGAGTAAATCGGGGAGTGGAGAGTTTAAGTGGCTTGGCCAAATTTACCCAGCCGGTAGGAGTCAGAGTGATAGTGATCCGTCTTCAAAGCCTACGTTCCTCAGACCACCCTACGCTGCTCCCAGTTCAGAGGAGGGCAAGAGGTCTATCTCCTAGAAAGATATTGATGGTGAGAGGACGAGGCTTGGAACTCCGGGGCACTCCAACGCTTGAGAAGAGGGGCTAGTGACAGAAAAGAGAGAGTCGGAGGAGACCCCACTATTATGGTGTTGTGGAAGCCAGAGGCGGTGAGTGCTGTGAAAAGCAAAAGGGTGGCTAGCAATCAGATGCTCAAAAACTTCGCGCGGGCAAGATAAGGCGTGAGTTGAATTTGGTGATTAGAAGAAGCTGGAGCATGCGTTGGTGAGAACTGATCCTGCTGGTGCTGAAAGCAGAAGCCAGGTTTTAAGCCCTACGCAAATGCTTGGGAATTGAGGGAGTGTGGAGCGCGAGTAGGCTGTTGAGCAAGGACTGTCTACGGAAGGGAAAGAGCTAATAATGGTGGGAGTGAAAAGCTCAGAATTCAAAGGCGGTAATTTATGAGGAGGAACATACGTGCGCGCAGACAAGGCAAGATTTGCGCATTGGACAGAGGAGGCACCTTTTTTTTTCCGAAACAAGGACTAAGGAGGTAAGTAAGGAGTCATAATAGGTATGAGTCTGTGCATGTGTGCAGGACGAAAAATCCGGGCAATTCCTATGTTTAAGAAGAGACAGTATTCCAAGAACTCACTATAATTAAAAAAGAAAAAAAGGAAAAAAAAAAAAAAAGAAGAGAGTGAAAAATCTGCAAAGGTAAAAATAACAAGATCAGCTGTAGCACCCATTGGATAAGTAGCGGTTAACTCTGAAGATTCAGAAATTCCTTTAAGTGCGTTAGGAGGTCATCTGTTGCCCCCATACGACAGATGCCCGGCCTCAGGTTGGGTGAGTTGCTCTGAAGCAAACTGCAGAGAGGAACTCCACGTCTCCACGGCTGTAACCCCACGCTGGCTTGCTGAGGTCGACAGCCAGCAACCCGACAGCGCCCGGGGGCCTGCGGCCGAGGACGCGGCTGGAACTACACTTCCCAGTGTGCCAGGCGGGGCGGGGCGCGGCAGGGAGGGCGCAGGCTCCTTCCCAGAAGCAAAAGCGGAAACAAAAGAGTCTCGCCGGCGTCCCCGCCCGCACACTCGCGCACACTCGCGCTAGGGCGCACACGGAGCAGCCACCGGCGCCTGGAGCGAGCCAGCCAGCCAGCCAGCCAGCGGCGAGCCGGGGACCCACCGGGCTGAGCCAGCCGAGCAGCCAGCGAGCCGCGCCCGCGACGACCCCCGCCCCGACCCCCGCAGCCGCCTCCCGCCGGCCGGTGTCCCCACCGCCCTCCCTGACCCATGGCGCTGAAGCGGATTCAGAAAGTGAGTGCCGGGGCCGGGCCTGGGGCGGCGGGGCGGGCACGGGCCCCCAGCCCCCGCTGACCCGGCTGGTGGTCCCCAGAGGCGTGCCAGGAGGGCACGGGATAGGAGGGCGGGCCCGGGCGGGGGAGGGGGCCAGCGGCGCTGGGCCGGCCAGCGGGCGCCGGACAGGTGAGGCGGGAGCAGGCGCAGGTACCGGGGAGCCCGAGGTGCTGGAAGGCGAGGGGCCCGCCGCGCGCTCGCGCCGGAGCTGCTCCCGGAGCCCCGGGGTGGAGAGCCTCCTTGGCGCCCAGACCTTCCCGAAATCTGTGCCTCACGGTCACGGCTGGGTTTTGCCTCACACCGGGCTGGTTTTGACCCCTGTCATGCTATGTTTTCTCCACGCTGTTTCTCAAACCTGCCCTCTTTTCTGTTCTCGCTTCCCCGGGCTCCCCGGGAGGGCAAGGAAGGTGCGGTGGGCCTGCAGCCTTTCTAAGCGGAGCTGTCGGCTCGGTTCTTTCTCTCCTCTGAGCTTGGCTCTGGCTTAGTTGCCCGAATGGGCTCGAAAAGCCCATTTGCGGCCGAGAAGCCAGGAGAAGGCTCCTGCCCCTTCTATTTTGGTACCTCTGCTGCTGCCACTTCAGGTCACATAGCTGTAGTGAAAACATAGTTGCTGATACACAACAAGATGACCTCCTGGCTGTGATTCATAGTGAGTCAAGCCAAACAGGTTTTTTTCCCCCCTCATAATAAACTTATATGTAAAGTTTGAGACACAACAGAAACTGCCACAAATTAAATTGTTTTGATGCTTTGACACATGGGTATAGAATGAGGACGGAATGTATGTATTCATTCAACAAATATTGATCCATCCCAGCTCTGTAAGGAATCGCCTTCTCTTCGTGTTATTTATTGCAACCATTTCAGATGTGAACATAGTACAAAATTGAGATTTGTTTCTGTTCACTCTTATTACTTGTTGGTTTGTTCACTGACCCAAGTTTTAGATTTTACAGTTATAGTTCATGTTGAGAACATCAAGAATATGTTTCTTAAATAGGGAGTGCTTTGAGCAAGTTAAGCCAACAATGGACAGTGTGTTTTATGATTGATTTCAGAAGAAATCAATGCCTACCAAAAATATTTATCAACTTTTTCCATGAGTCATTACAGCAGTAGCATATGTTAGGGTGGTGATAGAGATATATACATTGTATTCTTACTCACCACTGGTGGCATCTTTAAGTACAGAGGACAGCAACTTTTAGATCCTGCCAATGTTTTGGTTTTTTTTTGGTTCAAGTACTAAATGTGTTGTCACAACTACAAATACTAAATGTGTGGATCACTATTATATTTTGTGCTATTTACTGGTCATCTCATTATAAAAATGTACAGTTAACAATCAGTATTTATTAGGTAATGTTTTCTGATTTGAAGATAATGCAGTTGCACATTTTTTCCTATAAATAATTCTAATTTTGAAGCCCCAGTGTCTGTACCATACCTTGTATCCTTATTAATGATGATGTAAGATTGGTTCACATTTGGAGCAGACAACACACATTTTCCAAAGAAGTTTTCAAATTCTATTTCCTTCTTTCCTAATTGTGAGAATTTTTCACATGACTTTGTACATATGCTGTGGACTTTATCCAGTGTAAGTGGACATTCAAAGACATATGGACACCCTCTGTAAATACCATGCTTGGCAATTCTTGTCAGTCACCATGCTGAGCCAGCGTATTTGACTTACATTTTTATAATTGTAATATGGCCTATGTCCAAGTCTTTTTTTAGTAGTTAATTGGTTATTATCATAGAGTTCTCCAGGACAGAAATATCACTTACATAGAATTGATGTCAAACCCGTTACAAATTGATATTTTGGAGAAGTAACTGGGGATCACATAACATCACATCTCGATACGTGTCCATCTGTGGATTCTCTTTTCTGTTATAGGCAACTAGACTTACACAAATCTCCTTTCCATTAATCACACGTTCACACCGTTCCCTCACATGTTAGGGGTCATTCTTTTGACTGATTCTGAACTCTTCCTCCTTTGTCTACCTCCTTGATTAGAAGACACTTCCAGGTCAGAGATGCCGTCTGCCCTATGAACAGTTATAAAGCCTTCTTTGATACCATCAGTATGCAAATTCTTACTTGAATCTTGCATGTTCCAACAAATGAAGATGTATCCTAACTTTTTTTTTTTTTTTTGAGACAGAGTCTCGCTTTGTTGCCCAGGCTAGAGTGAGTGCCGAGGCGTCAGCCTAGCTCACAGCAACCTCAAACTCCTGGGCTCACGAAATCCTACTGCCTCAGCCTCCCGAGTAGCTGGGACTACAGGCATGCACCACCATGCCCGGCTAAGTTTTTCTATATATATTAGTTGGCCAATTAATTTCTTTCTATTTATAGTAGAGATGGGGTCTCGCTCTTGCTCAGGCTGGTTTTGAACTCCTGACCTCGAGCAATCCGCCTGCCTCGTCCTCCCAGAGTGCTAGGATTACAGGCGTGAGCCACTGTGCCCAGCCAATGTATCCTAACTTTTGGCTTTTCTTCTTAAGCATATTAAAGTAACATTGTCAGACACCTTTCAGGTCATTGGGTTGTATGTAATTTTCTTGTACCTGAAGTGGCAGGCCTTAGAGCTGTGTGGAACCTCCAAGTCGGCAGTAGTGTAGGGGAGGGTGCCAGTAGGGGAACTGCTTCTAGGGCAATGCATCAGAATCACCTGTGGGATGTTTTCAGACTGTCGCCACTGCTGTACAGTAGAGAGATGTTGAATCCCTCAGATGGGCTGGGGTGGAAAGATTGAGAACTGCTGATGCTCTGGTCCTTTCTTATTCAAAGAAGGATCTGGAGGCCTGTGGTGGAGGAGTGCTTTTGCCCAAGGATAATCTCTTAAGAGATGATCTGGCATATTTAAGAATGTTAAAATGTTCAATTTCACATTTCTTCACTATGAAAAGAATAAAGATGGTTGAATTAAAAAGATATGTGCATACAAAGCATGTGGATATCAATGCTTAAAATATATTTCTATACTAGAGTATACTAAATGATTTAGCGCTCTAATTTAGACATCCTGTGCCAGTTTTGCATTTCAGCTCATAAATTTACACACTCATGCCCTATTTTTAGATAACAGTGAAAGATGTTATCACAGTCACCTAAATCACTAAAGGAAAAATGTTTGAGAAAAGATATCCAAAACACGTCAGAAAAAAGAGGTAGTTTTTAAGTGGGCATCTGTTATTTTCTAGAATTAATTTGTAAGTGTTTATTTTACCAATATTATTTTCAATACTTGATACACTTTTTTTGGGGGAATCATTTTTAAAATTACAAATGTTGTATCACAATACTGAATGTTTTGTAAACTGGAAGAAAAAAAGGAAATTGTAATACAGTCATCATTAGTATATTGCCATCTTTGTTTTTTTAATTGATGAAGAATTTGAGGTTGTGATCATCACACTAGCATGATGTGGTATGATAGGCTTGTTGCCTTTTTTTGTCTTTCTTTGGAAAATTAAACAAAAGAGTTTTGTTTTACAAATATAGCAACACTGAGAACTATTCCTTAGCCTGCAGTTCTGTCCCCAAAACAGAACATTTGGGTTTTTTAATCTAAATCAATTTAATCTAAAATGTATATATCAATGTAAATGAAAATACAATTTTATGAATGTTTTGAGCTGCTGAATTTTTTGATTTGTAGAATGTCACATTAAACTGTTTGTGTCAGTCTAGAAAACCTTAGGATACTTAAAAAAACTCAGCCTTCTGTGGATGGAACATCGAATGAGAAAAGAAGGCCTGTTTTTTTATTCCTGGCCATGTGGATTACTGGCTTCAGTTTTCTTATCTACACAGTGATGCTGCTGCTAACAATAACCAGCATGTGTGTAATGATTATACTGTGCTCGACACTATTCTGAGTACTTGACATATATTAAATGATTTAATCCTTAGTAGGCCTAAGAGGTGGAAACAGTATCATCTCCATTTTACAGATGATGAAACTGAGGCACAGGATCACATATGTAGGAAGTGGCAGTGCTAGGATTCCAAACCAGCTGGTTGGCTCCAGATTCCATTCTCTTTACCACTTCAGTGTGTAGCTTCACCTATCCACAAGGACTTGTATCTCATATCTGTTGTATTTCAACTGAAAGACATGTAGAATCAACTGCGTTTGTGGCTGTAAGTGCTTTGCGAACTGGAATGTTCTATATGAATGTAAAGTGGTATTATAATTAAGACTTTAGCATACTTAATCATTTTTACTAAAGCATTGCTCAGTGTGTTGATTATGCATTGTAAATCTCTGCTCCAGAGTAATATATACTGGATCATTTAACATTGTAAATGAGTAATATAACTTTAGAAAAATCTTTATCTAAAGTGATTTTCTAAATCACTTTAGAAAAATCTAAAGTGATCATCTTTGAAACAAAGATGATCACTTTAGATTTTTCTTTTCGAAAAGGTTTTAGAAAAATTATCTGTAGTTCATAAATATGCTGTCAAAAGTATCATTTCGTTGTGAAGTTTTCCTTTGAGATAACTGTTTATGAATTGATATTGTTTAGTTCCTGCAGTGGGTTTGATTAGTAAACTATTCAGATTACAAGATTACATCCATGACTGGTTCTTTCAAGAAAGAAGGATATAGGCCGGGCGCGGTGGCTCACGCTTGTAATCCTAGCACTCTGGGAGGCCGAGGCGGGCGGATTGCTCAAGGTCAGGAGTTCAAAACCAGCCTGAGCGAGACCCCGTCTCTACTATAAAAAATAGAAAGAAATTAATTGGCCAACTAATATATATATATATAAATTAGCCGGGCATGGTGGCTCGTGCCTGTAGTCCCAGCAACTCGGGAGGCTGAGGCAGTAGGATTGCTTAAGCCCAGGAGTCTGAGGTTGCTGTGAGCTAGGGTGACACCATGGCACTCACTCTAACCTAGGCAAGAAAGCGAGACTCTGTCTCAAAAAAAAAAAAAAAAAAAAAAGAAAGAAGGATATAACTTTAACAACAACAACAAAAAGGAGGGCACACAGTATTTATGCTTTTGATAGATAATAAATGGTTTGTCTTGAGACAACCCATCATGTGAATTTTTGTGCTTTCAAATCTTTGTAGTTAAGCTCAGTCTTTCTTTTGCCTCTGATATCATATGTATTTTTCTTTCTTCATCTCAACAAAGGTGTAAAAACAAGAGGTTACCTATTATAATTAAAAAGTTCTGAGGTACCTTCTCTGTGGAAATAAATAGCATAGAACTAAACAAGACTGTTTATGCCTATTTTAGGTAGCCAGACACATATGAAAACTTAACCGAGCAGGATGTGGGATTGCCTGCAGTAAAGCAGAGTAGCATCCTTGCTCACTTTCTTTCCCTGAAATACACATAGGAAACGTATGGGCCTTTTATTTTCATTTAATGAGTGTAACTAATCAAAATGATAAACCTAACACTTAGCCATCAACCTGAATTAATGGTTGTTTACTAATGTATTAGCTCTCCCTCTCCTTTTTTAATAGTGGATGAACCAATATTACATTGAATTAAAAATGGAATACTTGTCCTCTCTCCTCTCTTCCCTGTGAAATGCTGGAATAAACGATACCAGAATATATAACATGAATCAGATTTGTGGAGTATGGGGATTAGAGGAGTCCTTAGGCCACCTCAGAACATACATTGAAGGCAAGACAGGTTCTATTTCTGGCCTGTCTTAGTCTAGATGGCCTCTGAGAAGCTGAGGTTTTTTCTGCTTTTCATTTGGTTCTGGAATGAATCTATGAAGATTTGGTTTCATACATTAGACAGTAATAAGAGGTTACTTCGTTCCAGGAGTTGGCCTTAGTATGTGGAGAAGCTAACATCTAGATATATACAGTCTAGTGCTACCCATCTCTTTGTCATGCTCTGCAACCTCCTGTTTTGCTTGTTTCTGGATGTTTTTCCTGCTGCTCTCTGTACATGTGGTTCTGTTTGTGTGGCTCATCTCCTCCACATTGCTTATTTAGATTCCTGCTCTTCTTTCAGTTTAAGAAAGCCTCTCCAACCAGGGAGAGCTGGGGAGTTGGTTCCTTTACTTTAAGCTTCCTCAAATAGTAATCTGATTGTTCTCACTCCAGGTGGCCACCCCCTTATGTGAGCAGAGTTTGGGTTGCACTGGAGGAGACCAAGTGGACCTAATAGCTCATTGTTCTTCTCTCAACCAGTAAAATTCTGGCCTATGGTTTTGCTTTCCCCAAATTTTGATATGTTTTATTTTCACTTTCATTTAGTTACAAATATTTTCTAATTTCCCTTTTAATCTTTTTTGGCCCTTGGATTATTTAGAAATATTTATTTGTTATATATTTGGGTGATTTTATAGATCTTTCTGTTATTGATTTGTAATTTAATACCATTGTGGTCAGAGAACAAATTCCATTATTACTTGAGGTTTTAAAATTTTTGAGACTTGTTTTATGGCCCAGAATATAGTTTGTATTTTTTTATTAACACAATAATAAAGCCTTCCAGGTGTTCAACACCACTTTTGAATAAAGAATGTTTAATAATTTCTAGATTTTATTTTGACATTTCTGGTTGGTGTCAATTGATTCTAGGTTATTTCTAAGAAATGGATGCCAAACTGAGGCTTACACCGTCTCAGTATCTGTTTTTTGCTGTTTTATGTGCTTCCAAAACAGTTTAGTGAACCATTAACATCCGCTTTTTAAAATGAAATAGAAAATATTAGTGCTTTGCATGTAGTAAGGGTATTGTTTCGTGAAACTTTTATTTTAGTTACATATTTGTGTCCCAGGTGTATATGTTTACTAGGTTGCATATAAAATGTTTTTATTATGAATTGCTCTAAGGAAAGTTTGAAACTCACTGTTCTATAACATTAGATCCTTAGGGGAAATGAATAGCAAAAATACATGCCATATATACATACATATACATACACACACATATATTGTAGAGGGAGAGCAAAAGAATATATATATACATGTATATGCAGACACATATATTGATACACATGCGTAATGTAAAATGTTCTAGCTTTGGAAACATTTCCATTTCATACAAACCGTCAATGTTCATTGTTTTCTATTGTAAGTAGCAGAATTTTATAGTTACTGATGTTCAGCCACAGTATTCAGAATAGCAGTGAGTGATACTAGAGATATTAATTCATTTATTATACACACACTTATTTGATGCTTACCATATGCCAGTTATTAGGTATGGAACTGTAAGAAGTAATAAGTAATAACAAATATTTTATAGATATTGGCAGGTATGTTCATGTTTTATGCATTTTAAGAAACAGATAGCTGGTTTTCTCCCCCCTCCGCCCCAAGCTCCATCTTTCTTGGTTATTATGAAGTAAATAGTAAGTTTTGATAATGGAGCATTCAAAATGTTCTATGTAGCTTATTCTCCTGTGTGTCAAAATTCTGTCATGTATTTTTTGAAGGTGTGTGTAATTTCCTATCATGTTTTTCTTGCCTCTCAGTGTGCCTTTGAACACAAACACTCTCCTGAACACTTATAAAGTAGTGCTCATTTCTAAGCTTTTATAAAATAAAAGGCTCCTGAGAAAAGATGAAAAGAATTCCATTCATTCCTTCATTCATCACAGTTTTGTTTCTCTTGAGCATAGTTAAAAATGTGCAAATGGCCTTAATTCGGTACTGGGGCATTGTTTGCTCCAGTGTTGGTTGAGAATAATTGTGCTCCAGGTATTGCAGTCTGGAGGTGAATATTGACTTGGAGCGGGAAGAATACTGGAGTGAAGTCAGATGGTCTGAACCTTTGTCCTCGCTTTGGCTTTGTGACCTCTACCAAGAAACTCACAGTCTTTATTGTCCTCATCTGGAAATTTAATGGGTTGAACTCAGTACTTTCTGTGGTTCCTTCTGCTTCATAATTTTAAGCAAACCTAAATTATGTTATTTGCTATTTGTTTTTGTTCAGCAAACAGCAGAGCTGGTCACAGAAATAAACACTGAGCATTGGCACTGTGCTCTGCAGGTATATAAGACTTGAGTTAAAATTTATTTACTTTGAAGTGTCAGAATTGAATTGTTGGCATCTTAATGTATAATATAAGGTCAGTAAGCCCTACTCTTTGATTAAAGCAATTATTTGTGATGCAAATAAGCTGTATTTCTATTATTGTACTGGTAACATAACATACTTTTCTAATTCTATTTAGCCTCCATCCATTTCACAGGTGGGTTTTGTATGTCAAAGATTGTTTTAACCACATTCTTAGACAGCTGCCTAGTATGATGGATTTTTAAGATTCAAGGTGATGCATTTATGGAGCACCTTCTGATATAAGGTATATACTAAATGCAGTAAGGAGATACAGTTATATAGAAAAGTGAGGTATCACCATTTAAAAGAAATTAAAATTAATTAAAATTTAAAATTAATTTAAAATTAATAAGGATAAGAAAAATACTGTAACAACTAGATGGACTTAGGAAAGTACCATAAAGAAAATGCAACATATTGGAACAGGATAGGAGTCAAAGGTGGGAGAGGCCAAATTTATTTGGGGGAAATCAAGAAAAATTTCATGGAGATGGAATTGGTTAGGTTTGGAAAGATAAACATTTTGAAAGAGGGGAGCCAGGTTTATAAAGGAAGCTACAGAAATTAAGTCACTGGAAAGTGCTTGGCTTATTTGGGAAGGAGCAGATAATCCTGCTTTGGGGAATCATTCAGGGAATAGTAGCCCATAAAGTTTCGTACTGTGAAGGAAGGCCCATGCTGAGAAATGTGTACTTAAAGTAGAAGCTTGGGGGAGCCATTGGAGGTTTTTGAGAAAGGAAGTAACACTCTTAATCATAGCACTAAGTATGTGTCCCTGCCGTCATAGAGCTCCAGGCAGTTCACCGTTTGTCACTGTAATTTTATGAATGTCATGGAAAAGGAAGCACAGAGTTCTTTGGGAATATACAATGACCCATTGACGGGTTCGGCGAATAACCTTAAGGAAATTATGTTTAAGATGAGATGGAAAAGTAACAGTGAAGTAGATAAAATAAATGACTGAGTGAGAGAGCATGTTGGAGATGGGAAGTGATTAGGAACCTTCTATTTAAAAGGAAGCCATGTTTGAAACCAGAGGCAAGATAGCATTTTAGGGAGTTCGAAAGTCACTATGGCAGGTTACAGAGGGCGCTGGGTGAAATGGGTTGCAGACATGTGGCTGGAGAGAAGCAGTCAGGTACTGGAAGTTCTGGGAAGCCACTTTAAAGGATATTAAGCCTGTCTTTAAGGCAAATGGAAAACATTGAAAAGGTTTGACGTAGTACTTTAAGAAGATGATTTTGGCACCAGTGTGTAGACAGAGAAAAAAAGTCAATTAAGATGTTGCATTTACTCCAGTGAGATCCAAGGAAGGTCTGAGCTAGAGTGGTGGCAGAGAGCATTGAAAAGTGAGATATGTGAGAAAAGTTACAGGGTGTTTGTATCACCTGCCTTTTTTGAGTTGGTTTGACCAACCTGTGCCTTCCCCTACTTGGCCTTTCAAATCAAGTCCCAAAGACTCGCTGGTCCGGGCAGTTTCTTCGGACTCCTGCTATCCATTCTGGTCCCAGATATTTTAATCCAGGTCTGCCAGGCTTACACCTTTGGCTTTTTACCCTGAAATGTCTCTCCTCTGGCTTTTCTCATACTCTTCTGAAATAAAATATAAAATAAAAAATACTTTTTATTTATGTAATGCCTCTGATGGAACTATTGTACATGTAGGGAGGATATTTAAACAGGTATGTTGGAGACTGGAGGCAAGATATTATTTTGGGAAATTGAGTCATTGTGGCTTGTGCAGAGATCACTGGGAAAGTGGTTGCAGAAATGAGGCACTGGGTAGATGATGTCTCTAATACTGACCCCAAACTTTCATTCTGAGTTTCATTTTTCGTAGTTCATACTCAATAAACATTTTCTAATGTGGCAAAGTCAACAATATAATTGTCTTCTTCATCTTTTTCCTTTTGTGTGGCATTTGGCTGCATCATTATTATTTTTTAAACAGCTTTTGCCAGAAATACCTGATCCAAAGACACAGCGAAGCAGCCAGGACCAGTTTGTTGAAGTGAATTTGGTTCCTGTAACTGGATGTTGTTAGCATTATGAAGTCTTCCAGGAAGAATCTACATGGTTTATAATCAAGATGTACTTTAATTCAAGGGCTTCACAAGGTTCTGTATTTGGAGGCATTTCTAATGATTGTTTGACATCTCTCTATTGAAATAGCTCTAGTCAACTGGATAAGGAGATCAGGGCCTGAACTGTAAGCCCGTGAAATGTTTATTTACAGACACACCAAATATAGCTCAGATATCCCTTTAGAGACAACATGAAAAATGCAGTCCAGTGAGAATAACTGTCTTGTTTTAGGAGTGTTGAGGTAAAGATGGTAGTGTCACATTAATTAATTGCTGGTTAAACCAGGGCTATTGAAATAATGCTTTCATAAGCTTTGGATTCAGTAATTTCAATTTTGGACTGTAAATCAGACACTGTACACAGGCTGTTTCATTTCCTTTACACACAGGCAGTAGGGTATATATTAATATTACATCTATAATATTATAAGGGTTTAGATCTTCTGACTGTTGAAGGTAGAAAACAACAAAACATTTTCAGCCTGGTCAGCATAATTTTTTTAGGGAATATTTACTGCATGGTGTCATATTAAGTTTTACGGTAAATAAGGCAGCTCTCACTTTCATTCTCCACTGTTCAGAGTGCACTGTTATCCTTCTGGGAGCTGGGAGATTAACATAGGCCCCTTTTCTTACATTCCTGTCTTTGTTTCCTTTTATTTGTTTACTTTGAATTAGGCTGCCTCATCTACTTTTAGATTTTAAGTCCCCTAGAGGCAGGAATAGTGTCTAGGTTGGTTTTATGGAGAACACTCAGCATATTGTGGGGGTGTTATAAACATGCCATCTGTGCTAATTTAAAATTCAGTTTCAGACCTTTCAGTACTTTTGTGTCTAGTTATAGAAATCTGAACTACAAGAGGTACTTAGCCACGTAAAGCTATATAAATCCATTAAGTACACATTTTTGTGGGCTTTTAAGTGCTTTTATTTCCAGTAATGATATAAGGACACTGTCCTTTAATCTACTGCTTATTAATATCTTTTTATTTTGAAATTTAGATATTCCTAGGTGGTTTTTTGTTGTTGTTTGTTGAGACAGGGTCTTGCCCTGCCCAGGCTAGAGTGCAGTGGCATCATCATATCTCACTGCAACCTCAAACTCCTGGGCTCAAGCAATCCTCCTGTCTCAGGCTCCCAAGTAGCTGGAACTACAGGCATGCATCACTATGCTCAGCCAAACCCCTAGCTAGTTTTTTATTTGAATATTAATCAGAATAGAAAATTGTTTCATTGGTACCGACTACTTTTGTCTGGAGCATGCTTTCACCAGTTTGATGATATTTGTTTAGGTATAGGGTGGTTTGTTTTAAGCTTACTTTGTCTCAAAGGGGAGGAAGAAAATTGAATCAACACTGCATTTCAATTTTAGATTAAAAGCCATTGGAAATGAAATTGAAACACACACAAAGCACACAGTGTGCTACTGTAATGTGCTCGTTTCATATATGGACTTATAACTGGTCTGATTATTTGATAGGCATCTTTTACATTATATGAATTCTATATATCCTTGCCTATCTTTTTGATATTATCATTGTGTTCTTCATTATGGCAGAATTCATTTAAAAAGTTCTAATGTAAACTTTTTGTTTAAATATAGTATAATACATAAAGTATACAGCTTGATCAGTTTTTACCAAGTAAACCTATGAAACCAGCGCCCAGCTGAAGAAATAGTATTACAAGGACCCTAGAAACCCTTTTTTCTCTCTTATTTTGCTCTCAAGGTAAATCACTAGTCTGACCTCTGTCACCATAGATTAGGTTGGCTTGTTTTTGAACTCTTCTCTCTCTGGCTCCTTTTGCTCAACATGTTTGTTGGATTCATCTGTATTGTTGCATGGAGCTGTAGTTCACTCCTTCTCATTTGCATGAATATGCTACAAGTTATTCATTCTCCTGTTGGTGGACATTTGGGTTGTTTCTGGTTTGGGGCTATTACAGATAATGTCACTGTGGTGAGCATATATTCACGTTTCTGTTAGGTATGTGTCTGGCAGTAGAAATGCTAGGTCATATAGTATTTACCTCTGTGTTTACCTTTAGTGGTTACTGTAAGTTTTCCTCTTCTGCCAGTGGTGTACAAGAGTTCCCACTGCTTCATATCTTTGCTAACACATGTACTTTCTTCTTTTTAATTTTAATCATTCTGTTGGGTGTGCAGTGGCATAGCATTTTGGTTTTAATTTGCATATCCTTGATGATTAATGAAGTGGAGCCCCTACTGATATATATATATATATGCCATTTGGATAACTTCTTTTGTAAAGTGCCTCTTTAAGTTGCCTTAAAAAAATTGATTTGTAGGCCGGGCGCGGTGGCTCACGCCTGTAATCCTAGCACTTTGGGAGGCCGAGGCGGGCGGATTGCTCAAGGTCAGGAGTTCGAAACCAGCCTGAGCGAGACCCCGTCTCTACCAAAAATAGAAAGAAATTAATTGACCAACTAAAAATATATATACAAAAAATTAGCCGGGCATGGTGGCGCATGCCTGTAGTCCCAGCTACTCGGGAGGCTGAGGCAGTAGGATCGCTGAGCCCCGGAGATTGAGGTTGCTGTGAGCCAGGCTGACGCCACAGCACTCACTCTAGCCTGGGCAACAAAGTGAGACTCTGTCTCAAAAAAAAAAAAAAAAAAAAAAAAAAATTGATTTGTAGCAATTTTCTTTTTTAACATTTTCTGGATGAGTCTTTTGTCAGATATATGTAGTATTGCAAATATTTTTTCCCACTTGGTGGCTTGCCTTTTCACACTTCTAATGTGTCTTTTGATGAACAGATGCTCTTAATTTTAATCAAGTCCAACTTCTCCATTTTTTCTCTTATGGTTAGTTCTCTTTGTGTCCTGTTTAAGAAATGTCTGCCTCCCCCAAGGTCATGAGAAATTTTATGTTTTCTTTTCAAAGCTTTACTATTTTGCCTTGCATATTTGAACCTACAGTCTGTTTCAACTTGATTATTGTATAGTCATGCATTGCTTAATGACAGGGACATGTTCTGAGAAATGCGTCATTAGACAATTTCATCATAGTGTGAACTTTGTGTAAGTCATAGAGTGTAAAAACCTAGGTGGTATAACCTACCATACACCTCGGCTGTATGGTATAGCCTATTGTTTTTAGGCTGCAAACCTATACATGTTAACTGTACTAAATACTGTAGGCAATTGTAACATAATGGTAAGTATTTGCATATCTAGATATATTTAAGCATTAAGATGGCACAGTAAAAATAAGGTATAAAAGATTAAAAATGGTACACTTATATACTTACCATGAAGGAAACTTATAGGACTAGAAGTTGCCCTGGATGTGTCAGAGTGGTGAATGAAAGTGACAGCCTAGAACATGACTGACACTACTGTAGACATTATAAAACACTATACACTTATTTTTAAAAAATATATATATATAATTAAAAAATTATTTTACTTTATCTTTTTGTTTTCCCCTTATACATCAGATAGAAAAACACTGTACACTTAGGTTACACTAAATTTATTAAAAATTCTTCAATAAATTATCCTTAGATTACTATAACCTTTTTGATTATTTTTATTTCTACTTTTTAAACATTTTTTATTGAAAATTGGGACACACACACATTAGCCTTGGGCTGCACAGTGTCAGGATCATCCATATCACTGTCTTCCACCTCCACATCTTGTCCTGTTGGAAGGTCTTCATGAGCAGTAACACGCACGGAGTTGTTGTTTCCTCTGATAGCAATGACTTCTTCTGGAATATCTCCTGAAGGACCTGCCTGAGGCTGTCTTACAGATAACTTTTTCTTTTATACATAGAAAGAATACACACTAAAATGAGTATAAAAAGTATAGTAATAGGCCAGGCACAGTGGCTAATTCATGCTTGTAATCCTAGGAGGCTGAGGCAGGAGGATTGCTTGAGCGCAGGAGTTCTAGAGCAGCCTGAGCAAGAGTGAGACTCTGTCTCTACTAAAAATAGAAAAAATTAGCTAGGCATGGGGGCGTACACCTGTAATCCCAGCTACTTGGGAGGCTGAGGCAGGAGGATCACTTGAGCTTAGAAGTTGGAGGTTGTAGTGAGCTATGATGATGCCACTGCACTCCAGCCTGGGTGACAGAGCAAAACCCTGTCTCAGAAAAAAAAAAAAAAAATATATATATATATATGTGTATATATATATATATATAGTAAATAACATGTCAGTAACATAGTTATTTATTATTATCAGGTATTATGTACTGTACATAATTGTATGTGCCATGCTTTTATATGACTGGAAGTGCAGTAGGTTTGTTTGCACAGCATCACCACAAACACATGAATAATGCATTGCACCATGATGTTACCACAACTACGAGGTCACTAGGCAATAGTAATTTTTCAGCTCCATTGTAATCTTATGTGATCACCATCATATTAATAGTTTGGTTTGTCGTTGACTGGGATGTTGTTATGTGGCACACAACATGTATGGTTTGAGGAAGGGAGTCAAGGATAATTTTTCCTCGGCATGTGGCTACCTAATTGACCCAGCACCATATATTGAAAAAAAAAAAAATTATTTTCCCTCTGCTAGGATGTCACTGCTTTTTAGGTTTGTCATTGTTTTCTTTCCATTTTCAACACATGGTCAACATAAGTAAAGTTCAAATAAGTACTCATGGTCCTACTCAGATGTGAAACACCATCATTTTAGCTTCCACGTCAAAAGTACTATTTGTTTACCCAAGACAGTGAGGACATCATAATTAGGTTTAAAGAATAGATTGTTTGTTTGTTTCCTTTATGTGTGATTTTCTGAAGCTTTGCAGAGCTCCAGGGAGGCCCTACTCACTTTGTGTGAATGGTGTCCCTTCAGTTTGGTGGTACATGGCTTATATGGCAAAATCCAGCAGCTCTGAATGCTACTTGTAATAACTGGCAAATAAAAAGAAATCATTAATATTTTCTATGCCTCTAATAACCCACCTTTTAACAAATAAAGGTTATTTATATTTAAGTATAGTACTGAAGTGTGCCACAAGTTTAAAGGGGCGTATAGGAAGTAAACTCTGAGGTAATCCTTGTGACTTTTCAGAATTTATCAGATCTTTTAACCTTTTTCTTTTTTTTTTTTCAGAGACAGGGTCTCAGTCTTGCTCAGGTTGGTCTTGAACTTCTGAGCTCAGGTGATCCTCCCGCCTCAGCCTCCCAGAGTGTTAGTATTACAGGTGTGAGCCACCCTGCCTGGCCAACCTTGCTTTTTAATGTTTTCATATATCAGTTTTTAGTTTTGCTTTAGAAGGTAGTTTACGTCAGTTAAGATTATTAAGTTCCTCACTAGATCACTTGTCTGTCCTAGGAGAAACTTTGTTTACAGGACTCCCTAGAGCATTCTAAACTTTAATCAACACATTCATAAGGTAACCATTGAGGCTTATAGCTACTCGTACATGTATTTCCTTGGATGTACAACCACTGCAGCAACTTTGAAGCTTCTAAGAATCTAGAGGAACAGACATACCCTCTTTCCTGTACCTTTTAAACTACAATTTATGAAAATATTTTTTTCTACAAATGAGTAATTTCTCCTTGAATTTTATGCCCTAGTTTAATCATCAACAGATGTGTCTGACCAGTGACTTGTGAGGATTTTTATTAGCATCATAATCTGATACTATTACGTTAGATCTTTAAAACTTCAGAAGGATATAGTTGGGATGAAAGTATAAAATCAGAATGATGCCTGTCAGAAAGGATGTGGAAGTACTTAATATTTAACTTCTATAATTAGTCCAGCTGGTGGAGCATAGGACAGATTTTTAAAAAAAATCTCTGTCCATGCTGCAGACTACAGCCGTGTTTGTGGGCAGTTCTGTCACTAAGGATCGCCAGTGGTTAAAAGACGACTAACTTTGAGATTGGGTCAGTTCAGCACATGTGCCTAACTCCTCTTGGAAAAGCAACCCAAAGCCGTGTCCTGAAAAAATAGGTCAGTAGCATCCTAAATAAACAATAAGGATGGAATATTTATGGAATATTTAGAGTTTTGAGGGCTTCTAAACCTGTAAAACCAGAGCAAAAATTTCTGTCAGTGATTTTGTGTGGCTGGGGACACTTTGCTAGAATATATATTATACATTCTATAGATTAAAAATAGTTGTGGCAATGGTATAACATCTTAATGATTAATATTCTTTTGATATTCATTTTTAGGTTTCATTGTGTTATTTAAAGGGTCACTCTAGTGTTTGTAAGTAAACTACAATATTCTCTTTTAACACTTGTTATGCTTATTATAAGAGAATAATGCATGTCTATATAAGAGAATAATCGATTTTGATTCTGTTGCCAAATCTAATCATTTGCATTTCTAAAAGATTGATATTTGAGATATTTATGTTCTGCTGATCACATTAGCCCTTAAGTTTTATTGCTTGACTCAAATAATACCAGACACCTTATGTGAAAAGCATTGTGCTAAGTATTATGGAGGAATCCCTGAATAAAATGCATAAAATTTCTGGTTTTAAAAAAGCATTCTGGTAGAAGAGCAAAGGAAGAGAAAAAAATTAGCATTTATTAAGCATCGACTATAATGCTAGGTATTAAGCTAGGTGTTTTACTTCTGTATTTTCATTTACTTCTCAATACAATTCTTCCCCCCCCCAACACCTATAGTAGAAGCATCAATATAATTCTTTAAGGTAACCAGCGATATCCCCATATTATGATGGTACACTTGAGACTCAGAGAGCTTAAGTAAATTGCCCAGGGTCACACAGCTAGTAAAGGTCTGATCCAGGTTTGGGTGACTCCAAAACACTTTTTTTTTTTTTTTTTGAGACAGAGTCTCACTCTTGCTCAGGCTAGAGTGCAGTTGTGTCAGCCTAGCTCAAAGCAACCTCAAACTCCTGAGCTCAAGTGATCCTCCTGCCTTAGCTTCCTGAGAAGCTGGGATTGCAGGCATGGGCCACCATGCCTGGCTAATTTTTTTCTATATATTTTTAGTTGTTCAGCTAATTTCTTTTCTCTCCTTCTCCCTCTCCCTGTCCTCTGTCTTCTCTTCTGTTTTTTTGAGCGATCCTCCCTCCTTGGCCTCCCAGAGTGCTAGAATTACAGGCTTGAGCCACCGTGCCTGGCCCAACACACGTTTTTGAAAGTGGCCCTTGAGAAGATAGCCACTGTTAAGGAGAATGGGTAAAATTGGGCATGGGGAGATGGGAGGAAGGTTATTTTAGGAGAAGGAAAATTATAAAGGCCAGAAAACTTAACCATGTACAGGGGACATTTAAGTAATCAGGTTAGACCAGCAGTTCTCAAACTTTGGCCTTAGGACCCTTTTACTATTCTTAAAAGTATTTAGGAACCCAAAGAGCTTTTGTTTATATGGGTTATATCTATTGATATTTACCATATAGGAAATTAAAACAGTTTAAAATGTTTAGTAAGTAATTTTTAAATAACAGTAAACACATTACATGTTAACATAAATAACATTTTTTATGAAAAGTAATCATATTTTCCCAAACAAAAAAAGTAGAGTAGTATTGTTTTACACGTTTCCAAATCTCATTATAATCAAGCTTATAGATGACAGCCGGATTCTCACATATGCTTATGCATTCAGTCTGTTACAATACAAATGTCATTAAGCCTCTGGAAAACTCCACTGTATACTCATGAGATATTGAGAGTGAAAAAGGCAGATAACATCTTAGTTTTATTATGAAATTAATTTGGACCTCACGGACCGCCTGAAAGTATTTTAGAAAACCCAAGGGTATTCTTTGGAAAATAATTGGGCAAGTTTGTGAAGAGGAGCATAAATGAAAGTGTAGGTTTCATACTAGATAATGAAAAGACTTTCATTGGTGGAGTTTGGTCTTTAATAAGCACTGGGGAGCCACTGAAATTTTCTAAGCAGAATGAAACAAGAGCTGTGTTTTTAGAAGGTAATTGTGCAAGTAATGCATAGAGTATTGGGAAGCAGTTATAGTTGAACTATAATTAATGTTGGTGTTAACTGTGGTAAGCAATGTAATGGATATTGAGGATATATTGTACTTCACATCTGACTACATTGAAGGACACAAGAGCAAATGAAAAGTCAAGATAATACTGAGATTTTGAGTCTGTTGACTGGTGGTTAATGTCCCATTAACAGATATGGGGAATATGAAACAAGAAGCAAGCTTGGAAAAGAAAATAGTGAAGTTTTATAATATATATATAAAATTTTAAAAATTATGCCTCTTCCTTTGGAGTTAAAAAAAAAAAAAAAAAAAAAATTAGCTGGGCATGGTGGCACATGCCTATAGTCCCAGCTACTTGGGAGGCTGAGGCAGGAGGATTACTTGAGTCCAGGAGATTGAGGTTGCTGTGAGCTAGGCTGACACCACGGCACTCACTCTAGCCTGGGCAACAAAGTGAGACTCTGTCTCAAAAAAATAAATAAAATAAAAAAGAAAATAAAAAAGAAAAGTCATGATAATACTGAGATTTTGAATCTGTTGACTGGTGGTTAATGTCCCATTAATGGATATGGGGAATATGGAACAAGAAGCAAGCTTGGAAAAGAAAATAGTGAAGTTTTATAATATATATAAAAAGTTTTACATTTTTTAAATTTTGAAATAATATTTAGTCTTCAGAAAAGTTGTGAAAATAAGGTAGAAAGTTCACATACATCCTTCACCTAACTTTCCCTAATATTCACAACTTATATAATCGTCGTACAGTTATCAAAATGAGGAAAGCAAGCTTGGTGCAATCCTATTAACTAAAATACATACCTAATTCAGATTTAACTAGTTTTTCCACTAGTGTCTTTTTCCTGTTCTATTCCGCGTTGAATTTGGTGGTTGGATCTCTTAGTATCTGTCTTCCAATCTGTGATAGTCTTTCATTGTATTATAAAAAGTTTTTAATGAAAAGAGAAGATGTAGAGGGAAAAAATGTCATTTCCTCTCTTTTAAAATGCATAAGAGGCCAGGAGAGGTGAGTCATGCCTGTAATCCTAGCAGGAGGATCCCTAGAGCTTAGGAATTTAAGACCAACCTGAGCAAGAGCAAGACTGAGACACTCTCTACTAAAAATAGAAAAATTAGCTGGGTGTGGTAGTGTATGCCTGTAGTCCTAGCTATTTGGGAGGATAAGGCAGGAGGATTGCTTGAGCCCAGCAGTTTGACGTGGTAGTGAGCTATGATGACACCACTACACTCTAGCCCATGTGACAACAGCAAGACTCTGTCTCAAAAAAAAAAAAAAAATACATAAACAATAAAAATCTTTTTTTCTTTAAAAAATTAGAAAAGTATTATAAAAAATTGAAACAATATAGAAGACATAAAGTAAGGAGTACCAGTAACCCACTCTTAAGAGATAATGAGTGTTAATACTTTGTGTATCCTTTTCTTTATGTGTTTTTTTATACATGTGTAATTTGTGCATATATTGTGAGATCATAGTAGGCATACCATCCTGCAACTTGTATTTTTCATTCAAACTCTGGTATATTCATGTAACATCCTTTAATATCAGCATATACAGATGTATCTCATTCTTTTTAATGGTTACTCAGTATTTCATAATACGGCTATATCATTTTATGAAACCATTCTCTTATTGATAGGCTTTTAGGTGATTCTCAGTTTTCATACTTATGCAAGATGCTGCACTGAACATTCTTATATATGTATCTTTGGCTCCCTGGGAAATTACTTCTATGAGGTGACATTAGTGGATCAGAAACCATATGCATTTTCTACTTTCACAGTTATTACCAAATTACCCTCCAAAAGATTGTGTCTCAGCTTACACTCTCTCTAGCGGTGAGTGACATTCTTATTTCACAACAAAGCTGTGGATGGAAGTATTCTAATCTGTTGACTGTGGTTTGGTCTGGGTAATAGTCTTGTGGGTGTTGGACTATACATTGCTCCATTTTTTCCTACAAATCACTGTTTTGCTTTGTTTTGCTTTCGTAACACACATGCACACACACAGATACAATATTTAATTTTTTAAAAAAATGAATGGTTTTAAATGCTTTGTCTTTGAAATCTTTTAATTCAGCATGAGATAAAAGCATGGCCATGAAGAGATCTAGACAAGAGGCCGGAGGGGCTCATGAAACAGTTATTGGGAGGCTAAGTATAGGGTACATCTTAGATTTCAGGTAGTAGTGGAATAGGCATAAATGTTTAAGAAGTGGGGTCATAAATTGTTTTCTAGAGGGACTTCCATTAGCAGTGAGGAATGTGGAGATAAGCCTTGGCTCTTGTAAAGATCTATGGTCTTGAACAAGTTGTATAATTCAGTGTTGTTTCTTACAGAGCGAGTAGGGGAGGGGTAATTAAAGAGACTACTAATCCTGGCATATCCTTTTGGAATAACATAAGAATCACTAAATTATTTTTGATACCTTCTGTGTGGCTGTCATAGCAGTAGTAGGTAAATAAGAATGCCATTTACAGCAGAGAAAGCATAAGTCAAATGAGGCAGTTTCAGAAAAACTAAGAGTAATCTGAATCAAAAGGGAGAATTTACTGGATACAAGCAACCCATTGATTTCTCGTGTCATCTAAAAGTCTGTTGGCTGCTGAATAGATGAAGAGCAAAAAGAGTGGGGTTTTGGTTTGGTTGTAGTTTTTGTTTATGTTTGTTTATATTTATATTCACACCTCATTAGCACATCTCAGAGTTTTCTAAAATATCTTCATTTTTCTTTTTTTCAAATTTAAGATCTGTATTTTTGGAGGCAAGAGAGGGTATATATTGTACCTTTTGTTTTTTGTTGGTCATTCTGTCTGCCCATATGCTTCATAGCTTCAGTTACATCTTCCCAAACAATACAGTGGCGTATTTCCAGACACATGATTGACAAAGGGATAAAACATTAGGCATCTAGACCCTTCTAAAAAGTCTAGGATATATGGCCGGGCGCGGTGGCTCACGCTTGTAATCCTAGCACTCTGGGAGGCCGAGGCGGGCGGATTGCTCAAGGTCAGGAGTTCAAAACCAGCCTGAGCGAGACCCCGTCTCTACTATAAAAAATAGAAAGAAATTAATTGGCCAACTAATATATATATATAAATTAGCCGGGCATGGTGGCTCGTGCCTGTAGTCCCAGCAACTCGGGAGGCTGAGGCAGTAGGATTGCTTAGGCCCAGGAGTTTGAGGTTGCTGTGAGCTAGGCTGACGCCATGGCACTCACTCTAACCTAGGCAAGAAAGCGAGACTCTGTCTCAAAAAAAAAAAAAAAAAAAGTCTAGGATATGTAAGTCTCCTCACTAAAGGATTACTGGAATTATTTGTAGCAAGTAATGATTGATGTGAATGTTAAGGTTGTATTGTCAGCAGCCTCTTTCTTATATGGGTGGGCTCTAAAGTATACAACTTAAGAACCCGGACTTTGTGGATTTGTTTGTTAGATTTTCTCTCTTTCTTTCCCTAGCTCTAACTTCTTCTAATAGAGGAGGTAGAATTAGGATGCAAAAACATAAGAATAAAATAACCTTTACTTTGTATAATATGTTTAAAGGGTTTTGAAGAACAGACTGACATTTGAAATTTGAATGTGGTTCAAGGCTGTTTAAACTAAAATATGGTTTTGGTTTTTCTTGTTAATAAAATTAATATGTACGTATTTGTCTTTATGTATGATTTATTCACATATACATTGTCTGTATGTAAAATATATACACGCAAATCATTAACAGTTTTTTAAAATCACAGAGACTGTTTTCTGGTTAACTAGTTTTGTAGTTAAAATGGGGGCAAAAAATTCTCATTTACACTAATGTTTAGAAAACTCAACATGATGAATACTTTCAGAAGCTATCTCCTAAAAGCCCAAATTAGAAAACTGTTATAAGGTACAGCCATTCTAAAATGGGGCTATGAATTAGGAACTGCTTCTCCCTCAATTTTTTAATCTATTTAAATAATTATATAATGGTACTGGAGAATCAAATGGTTGTTATCAATCCCATAATATCTTAACAATTACTGGAGTGCTTACTGTGTGCCAGAGATTGTGCTATGTCATTTCACTTGATTCTCATAGAAACTATGGATGAAGGTAGTAATGCCACTTTACATAAAAGAAAACTGGAATTTGGAGAGGAAAAAATGACTTTTCCCAAGATCATGTGGCAAGTGAATGGTGGCATGCAGACTAGAACTTCAGAGCCTTGCTTGTAACCAAGATAGCTAAGTCAAAGATTGAAATTCTTCTTATTGTTTATTGTTTAAATGCACGCAGAGCAAAGGAACATCCATGTTAGTTAGTTCTTGTTAGGAAGAGAAACCTCACACCATCTATTTAAAAAAGAGCGACAAAACAAAAATGAAAGTACCAAGGTGTACTGGAAAAGAACATTGGACTTGGAAGAAGCAGACCTGGGTTTGCACTTGCCTTAGTTACTTAGCTCATATCACTTTCTTGGGAATGCCTTCCCCTATCACATCCTCTTTCTTGTTTGTCCCTATTAGAGCACTGAACTCATTGCTATAATTACCATATTGCAGTGATTCAAAGGTGAACATCTTTCACATTTTAACGTTTCTAAGATCTGGATGCATCTTATAATTGATGGTGTCTTAGAATTAATTGGCAGCATTTTTCCTTAATTATTGGTACTTAAAATAAGGTTTTGACTTACAGTCGATGACATCTTAGATTGGATTAAGGGCCATATTTACTTGTATGTGTTTCCACAAAAATGTTTACATCACTGCCATGGTTTCAAATAACCAAGTATATACAACAATTTTCCGATTTCTAGCCTTACCCTCTATTAAGCTCCAGCCCTGTATGTGGAACTAAAGTTTTTCTTGGTACGGTAGGGATCACAGATCCAACATGCCTTCTAATGTTGCCCATCTCAGTAAATGCCTTCCACATTTGCGAAACTAAAAATGAAGAAGTTGGACTGCCTGGGCTTGCATCCCAGTTCCGCCCTATAGTAGTTCCACGAGCATACCGTGAAGTGAGTCACCTTTACCTATAAAGTGGGGAATGTGATGACATCTCCCTCTGAGGATCGTTAGGGTGACTAAGACATTGAGTAAATATTAGCTGCCACCTCCTCTTCATCATATGTACCTGTGACCTCTCCCTACTCTGTCATGTGATTCATCATCAAGTCCTGTGATAGGAAGGCCCTTCAACATATCTCAAATACCCTGCTTTTATCTTGCCACCACTTCTCCAATCTAAGCCACCATTTCTCTCGCCTATAGCGACTAGTCTTGTTGCTTCTCCTCTTTCCCATTTCTAATCCAGTCAGAACCATCCTTTAAATCAGAGCCTGCCACTTCTTAAAACCCCTCCCAGTGCGCTTGGTATAAAACCCCAAATCCTTAATGTGGTGTGTTTTGTTCTCTGTTTTCTGCCTGGCTTCTGCCTACCTTTCCAGGTTCATCCTCTGCCACTCTGCCTCCCAGTGTTAACTCAATTCCCCCAAAACTGACTCCCACTCATCCTTTAGCTTTCAGCATCAGTATCACTTCTCCTCAGAGACATTCCTTGATCTTCCAAACTACATTAGATTCTTCCATTATGTCCTTCATATTGAGCTTATACCTTTCTTATTTGGGGATGATCAGTTCCTCCCCAGCGGAAGCTGAGGAAGTTCATTCAGTAAGTTCCCCAAGGCCACAGAGCTAGTTGTCTTAGAACTGGAATCCCAATCCAGGCGTGGCCAGCTCCAAAGCTGTGTCCTTTCTATGACCTTTCCCTCTGTGGCCTTGATGGCAGGAGAGACCATATGAATCCATGTTCTAGGTTTCAAAACGTGGCCGGCCTGCTCTTGTTTCTACGTAACTTTCAAGTTGTTCTTAAATATTCATCTTTCTCAACCTTCACTCTCCCTTATTTTAGGTTACAACCTGTTGGAAGTAGGACCTGTTTTTTTTATATATTATCTACCTGGCACTTACATAAATTACCTTGAACACAATAGATACACATTAAATTTTTTTGTCTTAGGAATGTTAAAATTATATTTTAATCCATTTAATCTTTTCAAGGTTTGGAGCTGTCTCAGGGAGGAATTTAGTGCAGTGTTTCATACCTTCCTACCAATTAATGACAGTACATTTTATGTTTTCATATTTTGAATAGAATTGCCAAAAATGGTTTTAAGGTAAAGTTAATAAGTTGTGTCTTAATGGATTACTATGCTGATTTAGTTGGGAACAGAATGAATTAACCTTGAGTATTTTTGCTTTCCTTCAGGAGTTAAGTGATCTACAACGTGATCCACCTGCTCACTGTTCGGCTGGACCTGTGGGAGATGACTGTAAGCTTTGCTCTATTGCCAGGATTTTGCTACCATTAAAAATATAGGTTTGAACATTTGTTAATGACTCCAAAACTCCTTTGTTTGTTTCAGTGTTCCACTGGCAAGCAACTATTATGGGGCCTGTAAGTATGATTCATATATATGAAATTAATCCCCTCAGCCATACATCATTCTTGCCATTTCACCTTTGATCAGATGTTTGTGACTAAGGTTGAATTTTTTTATACTCTGAATCACCCAGGAAGCAAAATGTGATTGAGGATTTATTATGATTTTTTGGAGCATTGGTAGCAAATACTTTGGATGATCACTATGAGGTTTTTTGTGGTTTTTTTTTTTTTTTTTCCAAATCCTTGATTGTTACACATAGTAATGGATCACCCACAATTTGCAACCAAGTTGTGTGTTTGCTTTATCTTTTTTTTTTTTTTTTTTTTGGACACAAAGAGGCCATTGTTTGTAACTACGCATAATCATTCTCACATCTACAGTTTTAGTAGGGTAAAAATAAGTCTAATGAACTCAGTAATGGAATTCCTGCAAGTAATAAGCATAAGTTTGCAATATGTTTCATTACTGTTCTTGTTTGTGAAAGAGAATTGATAAAATATTGCAATGGGTTTATCTTTTTCACCTTATGAGTTTGCTGCTTTTAATTTTGTTGCATTGTTCTGAACTAAAAATTATGTACTGTTTTATACCCTCCTCCTCTTAATACTTATTTTCTTCGTTAAAATTATTTCTTTCAACACCTGAGAGGCAATTAGGACTTGGAACAGGCTTTTCTTTGTATGAGCAAAAATCTGATTGCATAAGAATGGGCACTGACAGCTCAAATCTCCTTTCTGGGTGAGAGTACGTTAGTAACATGTTTCCATGAACATCATTCTCTCTTCCTGCCCTTAAATGAGCTTTATCTAGTAAGTTACAGAGTTTTTAATCATACTGGCTTGTGTTTAACTTAAAAAAAAAAAACCCTAAACTACTAAATTTCAAAGCAGGACTCCTGGGCTGTTGTCTCAAATTACTGAATTGTTTTATTAAGTTGATTTTTTAAAGGTAAAATGCAACATAATTGTTTCAATAAGTTTCAACAACTTTCAATAAGAATCTAGTTATTTGTTTGGATTTATTGCTTACTAAGAACCTTCAAAATACTATCATTTAAAGGTCTATCCTCGCCATTTTTTATTTGTTTTTTGTTTTTGAGACAGGGTGTCACTTTGTTGCCTGGGCTATAGTGCTGGCATCCTCATGCACTGTACTGTCTGAGTCTGAGGTTGCAGTGTGCAACTGGGCTCAGTTGATCTGCCTGTCTCAGCCTCCCGTGTAGCTGGGGCTACAGGCACATGCCACCATGCCCGGCTAATTTTTCTGTTTTTTTATAAGATGGGGTCTTGCATGTTTCTCAGGCTGGTCTCAAACTCCTGGCGTCAAGTGATCCTCCGGCCTCAGTCTCCCAAAGTGCTAAGATTATAGTCTTGAGCCAACTCACCTGGCTCCAACCCTTACCATTTGAATTATAGACCCTCACAAATGTTTTAGGTGAATCACATGTAGCAAATGGTTATAATTATGTTGTTCATACCTCCCTTATTTTAGTTATTTAAACATGACTACTGTTTATGTTAGTCATGTAATATAATGTACATTACAGTACTCTGTACTATCATTTGCATATCTAAGTAGATCATATCTGTCATTGTAATTTGCTTATATTTTCTGCATTCTTTATAACTTTTGATGAACTAGAATTAAACAATATATATAATAATTATATAGTACCATCCTCTGATATATATGCAGGAACTTAAAGAGGAAGTAATAACAGTCCTGCTGTTATTACCCAAATGCCAATGTAACCTGATATATTTAATTAAATATAAAAGAATGAAAATAGAATTTTAGGTATATTTTGCTACTTTTTCTCATTGTAAAATTTTTTTTGGGGGGGGGGCTTGTAATAAGAACTTAAACTTCATAAAAAAGAAGGTAAAAACTAGTCCCAACCCTTTTAAAAAAAATACTGATTACTGCTGCAGAAAATTATCTTTTCTCACAGCAGTCTTGTGTGTATACTGATCTTTAAAAATTTGTACTCATAAACAGATTTGTTTGGGCAAGTCACACCACTGTGTGTGTCCTATTTTTGTTTTCTTTTAAACTTTTTGACATCAGCATAATTGTTGGAAAATCATCCTTCATACCTGCAAAGGGAAACCTGTTCTCAAGGTAAATGATTTGAACTTATGTCAAAATGATTGCCTTTTTTCCCCCAAACTGATAATATCTGGGGAAATTATCTTAAGTTATTAAATAAATGCAGTAATCAAACACTGATGTAAATATTTTGTAATTTCAGCCTGATAGCGCATATCAAGGTGGAGTCTTCTTTCTCACTGTACATTTTCCGACAGATTATCCTTTTAAACCACCAAAGGTATTTTTATTTTTATGACTGATGTGACTCCCATGTCAGGGATTTTATTCTTTATCTAGAGGTAGTTTCATGATGTTAAAGAATGTGGGTAGTTTAGCACTTTTAAACCTTGTAAAGCCACTGAGTCTAAAATATGCATGTTTACTCAAATATTATATTAGGTCTGTAAAATAAACAGAAGTATCTGTTACGCTATAAATTAGGTTCCCTGGCTTTCTTTCCCTCCTTATTAGATATGTGTAGTTTGGGAAGATTTTATGGTTAAGAGTCAGACTTTTCTATTCATGGGATTATCTTTCCAAAGTTGACCCTTATTTCTCAATTTTAAAAGTATTCAATAGACATTTATCGAGCACCTAGCATGTTCTTTTACATTGCATAAAACAAAAGTTTATGACATAGTCCCTTTGGTGTGGTAGAGGAGGCAAAAACCTGTTCTTATTAAATTTAGTTTAGATTAGCTCCAAAGGGAAACAGATAGGGATATCAAAAAGGGAAAAAAAATTAACAGGTTCTGTCACTCCGAAAATAATTATTTTAGATTTTTAAAAACACCTGATTAACATTGTATGAAATGATATGAGAGCAACTCTTGTGGAAGATTAGGATTCTTGGTGGATTTCTTAGGACAGGTAGCAAGCTGAGACCCTTCAACTTTGCCCTGGAACAGGGTCAACACCCTGATTTTAGACCCAAGTAGCACTTCTAGGTAATCAAAATTAAGAAAAGGATTATTACTTCTAGGTATGATGAAAGCCATGGTTGATTACTTCAGGTGCTACTCAACCAGTCAGACTTATTTATATTATGCTCTCCAAAATACTTCTCAATTCCTTGGAGGGAGAAAGAGGGAAACTGATGGGCTTTCACATTCCCACTAGCTACAGCTACAGGTAAAGCACAAAGTAGATGATCATTTGATTAGTGTTGGAAACCGTTTCTCCTCTAAGCTTTTATGTAAAGTTGAGGATATTTTACCCTAGAGCAAGTGGTTCTGTTTTGTTCATAGTTCGTGGATTGTCATGGTTTTGTTGTTTTGTTTCATGTTTAGATTGCTTTCACAACAAAAATTTACCATCCAAACATAAACAGTAATGGAAGTATTTGTCTTGATATCCTGAGGTCACAGTGGTCACCGGCTCTGACTGTATCAAAAGGTAATTTCATTTATCAGATTTAAGACAGTTGATAACAGTGAGACTGGAGAAATATAGTAGAAGTATCTAGGAACTAAAGTTTTTTTGTTTGTTTTTTTAAAAACCAATCAACTGTGCTTTTTCCTGTTTTGATTTTACTTTGCTCGTGTAGCTCTTATATTACTCTGCCTTTTAACAGTTAGCTTGGGGGTTGAGGGGTGGATGGAGCAATCTAAATGATGACATGAGAGGAAATTTAAAATATGAGAGCTAGAAATTGGGGATAAGCCTATTGATATTTTACCTTTTTTGGCTTGGGTGTTATCTTTAGAAAAAGAGAGAAAGGTAGAAAAAAAGAAGATTTTTAGGACCCGTTATCCCATTCATTAAATGGAACTACTGACATAAAACTTTATAGCTGTTTTACTTCATCCAAGAAAAAAATACCAGATTTGGCTGTTAAAATAAATGATTTAAAATGAAAGACATATTTCACATTTTAATGTAGGACATAAAATATGTTAGTCTAAACTTAGAATAATCGATAGCATCATTATAATGACTGTAACATAATCAGTGCTGATTCTCAGCTTTCACAGATTCATGGCATTGTTCTCTGCTAAATTATCAGATGTATGTACAGGCTGTCTGAAGCCATTTTTGTTTCATTAGCCAATACTGTTTACAGTGCTAGCACTCTTTACTTGTGTCTTGATTCTCTAATAGAAGATAACCTGAGAGTTGGAAAATACTGTTTGGGTTAGAAGCAGCTGCCCCTGCAGTAACTACTAAGTTTTCCCTTTTTATAAAATTTTAGAAAATTATTTCTCTCAAAGGATTCATAGGAAGAACACGTGCTCATTTCTCTTTTCTTTCTCGTTTCTTTCTCTTCTCTTTCTCTTCTCTTCTCTTCTCTTCTCTTCTCTTCTCTTCTCTTCTCTTCTCTTCTCTTCTCTTCTCTTCTCTTCTCTTCTCATAAATGCTACCTGAATATATAATTTTTTTTTTTTTTTTTTTTTTTGAGGCAGAGTCTCACTTTGTTGGTGAGGCTAGAGTGAGTGCCGTGGCATCAGCCTAGCTCACAGCAACCTCAAACTCCTGGGCTTAAGCAATCCTACTGCCTCAGCCTCCCAAGTAGCTGGGACTACAGGCATGCGCCACCATGCCTGGCTAATTTTTTATATATATATTAGTTGGCCAATTAATTTCTTTCTATTTATAGTAGAGACAGGGTCTCACTTTTGCTCAGGCTGGTTTTGAATTCCCGACCTGGAGCAATCCGCCCACCTTGGCCTCCCAGAGTGATAGGATTACAGGCTTGAGCCACCACGCCCGGCCTATAATTGTTTTTGAAAGTGATAAGGTTTATAGGAAGTAGGGCCCACAGCCATAACTCTTTCAAGTATTAAAATAAATAATAGCCCATCACGTCAATTATTTATGAAGGGTGGTTTTTCTGACCCAAAATCCTCATCTAAAATGCTCATGTAGATTCTAGTATCCTTTTACAAACCTTTCACATAGTGTAACTGTCATATACTGGATGTAGGAAAGATTCTGTGTCAAAGGGCTATTCAAATTAATACACATTTTCCTGGAATGGTGTCATAAAATGAACGTCATTTGGCATAAGCAGCTAAGTCCTTATACGTAGAAATGGCAGACTGCCACATGCTGAGTACTTATCTTCTGACATTGGTAGCTTTTTATAAAGAATACTTAGTAGTATTGGCTTCTGGAAAGTGTTCTTTGAGAATTCAAAGAGTTCCTTAAATGTAAAATGGGGAGTATAATATATTACTACATAGGGTCACCATGCACCCCTGGCTCACAGTAGGCACTCAAATGAATGTTAGTTATTACCTTTTTTCTTATCTTAAGGAATGGACATGGTTTGTGTGCATGATAGTAAAATTAGGGCATATAACTCCTGTCAGCAGGAGAAGGCAGGGGAGGAACTTCCCTCTTTCTTATGTTATAAATAGGTCATATCTCACTCATTTGTTTGTATATTTTTTACTTTTCTCTCTATATATATTTTTTCAGTGTTTGATATTTGGCTTTACTTTATAAAAATACACAACTTAAATACATATGACACTCTGTATTCAAGACATAAACAACTGGTAGATTTAACATTTTCAGTTATTTAAACAGAAAGCAAATACATAAATTACCTTGCAAAGGGTTCATTTTATAGACTGCATTCACACCCAAAGGGGAAGAATGCCCAGGGAGCAGTTTTTAATTGCAATTTTAGTTTTTCTGAGATGGGGAGGGTCTCACTGTATTGCTCAGGCTGGTCTCGAGTCCCTGGGCTCAAGTGATCCTCCCCGCCTCAGACTCCTAAGTAGTTGGGACTACAGGGGCATTCTACCGTGCCTGGTGCTTTTATATATTTTAAATGTCTTGTTCTGCTTTTTGCCATGAGATCAGTGTGGAAGCATTCTGGAGACATAGTTGAACCCAGAAAATCTACCCTATTAGTTTAATATACAAGGCCTGAAGTTTCAATGAGCAGATGGAAGATAAGGAAGATGAATAAAATATTAGTTTTTTCTTTAGTCCATAACACCCCTCCCATTTGCCTATCATTTAAGAGTCAATTCTGGTCTATAAATTTACCTTTGAACTTAAGATTTGGAAAATATAAAGGAACGTGATGGGGGTGGGGAGCAGTTGGAAATGAGAGATTGTTCCAAAGGTTCCATGTATCCCCTCAGAAATGGTGGCATGTAATTGAAGCAGATAAATGAGGAACCAGAGTCTTTGTTCCCTCTTATTTCAGATACTTTAGTGTTTTTTTAAGTGCAGTTGTTTGTATTAGTATCTTTACATAATGTAGCAACAACTACTTTTTAAAATTTTGTTTATATTTAAAAATATATAGGTTATATAAAGGTAGCTGTTCACATTATTTTTAAATGCATGCCATATGAATAAGGTACATGGAATAAAATATTCATTGAAAAAAATCTTACAGATTTTCTTTGTAGATAGTCTATAGCACTAAGCCAATGTACAAAAGCATATGAACACACTATGCAAAAGGGTTTGGACTGTTACCTGTAATTTGATTGCTTTGAAGAGAACTCTTAAGTTTAAAAGTTATTAATAGCTGCTTTGGAGGTTCACATTTTTTAAATAGAAATTCAAATAGAATTTAAAACTTTAAAAGGTAAAATAAATTTGGTCTTATATACATTTTATGGTAATTTTATAATTTAAAAAATTTTGAAGATCAATTTGCTAGCAGCCAAAGTTGGTATTAAATGTAGTTTGTATAAATGTAATTTTATTTTTTCTTTTTTATCTATATTCAGTAAAATTATTTTCACATATGTCATTTGTATAAAGTAGAAAGATTATTATCTAATGCAGTGTTCTCTTTTAAATCTAGTTTTATTGTCCATATGTTCTCTACTTTGTGATCCTAACCCAGATGACCCCTTAGTACCAGATATTGCACAAATCTATAAATCAGACAAAGAAAAGTAAGTGTTTACTTATTTTAGCTTCTATTTGGATGCTTTTCCATATAGTCTGCTAAAAAATGAATATTATCAATATAGTTTAAGTACATTTATGCTTATTATGCTTGTATTAAGTTTATCTTTTTCCAGGGGAGTAAACCTTTCTTTTAAAACTCTATTAAGTCTTTTTACAAAAAATCTTGTTTCCCATTACTGTTTTATGGTATATGTTCTGTGTTTGCACAATAATTATACATAATTCAAGGTGGTAAATTAAAAATGGAAGAATTTAATCATTGGAAAGTACTAAATATTGTATTCACTATCTTCTCCCAAGAAGAGAAGTTAACTCTAGGCCCACCCAAACCTAATTTTCAAGCTGTTCCAATTTGCTAGTACTGTAAGTTTATTTGCAATTTGCAGATAATACTCATTCAGGGTTAGCTTTAATAAATTTCTATTAGAAGTTGGTATCTATGTTTTGGTTTTCTATATTTAGGGTCATTTTCATATAGGTTGCAAAAAAATCCTTAAGTTAAAAAAATGATTTATTTTTCTTGTTTTATTTATGCATGAGCCTATATCACATATATGTATGATTATTGCAGTTAAGCATGAGAAGGTAGGATATGCAGTTTTTTTAATAGATGCTTTTAAAAGATTAAATGTGTATGTTTTTACTATATCTCTTTTGTTTGCCTACAGATACAACAGACACGCAAGAGAATGGACTCAGAAATATGCAATGTAAAGTCAAAAAATTTTTCATATATACCAGAGTACTGTAAAATCTAGGTTTTTTTCAACATTAGCAGTAAATTGAGCACTGTTTACTGTTTCATTGTATCATGAAACCCTTTGATTTTTGCCCATTTTAAATGTGTTTCTGAAGCAAGACAAAAACTTCCAAAAATACCCTTAAGACTGTGATGAGAGCATTTATCATTTTGTATGCATTGAGAAAGACATTTATTATGGTTTTTAAGATACTTGGACATCTGCATCTTCAGCTTACAAGATCTACAATGCAGCTGAAAAGCAACCAAATTATTTTTTGCTGAAACTAGATGTTTTTACATGAGAAATACTGTATGTGTGGTCTAAGATGTCGTCAGTTTTATAAATCTGTATTCAGATTTCATTCTTTGTTAGCTCACTTTATAATTTGTATTTTTTTACTGTATAGACTAAATATATTCTATTTACATGTACGTCAACTCATTACTTCTTTCCTGTGAACAGTATTGAAAAAGCCCAACAGCTGATAATTAAATGAATTGACTGTGTCTCCCTTGTCTTAGGATATTCTATAGATTGATTGCAGATTTCTTAAACCTGAAATGATCTTTACACTGTAATTCTCAGTATACTGATTATGGAGAAACACTTGTTTTGATTTTGTTATACTTGACTTAACTTTATTGCAATGTGAATTAATTGCACTGCTAAGTAGGAAGATGTGTAACATTTATTTGTTGCTATTCACATTTGAATTTTTTCCTCTATAGGCAATATTATATTGACACCTTTTACAGACCTTACTGTAGCTTTTTCCATATAAATAAAAAGCTTTTTCTACTATTTGTCTTGATTACTTAAAAAAAATAAAAATTATAAGTAAGAATCAAAGCTCTATATAAAATTTTGCATGAAAATTATTCCCAGATTGTGAAAATGAGGTCCATTATGTTTGACATTAGTCACCATTAATTATATAAACTTTGTTTTAGGTCAGTATCTCTTTACTAAATGGTCAATCTATAAGATGATATACCTTGGTCCTTTGTTGTAGAGGAGCATTTAGAATAAGTTGGGGTTTGTCCTGGGTCACATATAAAATGGAATTTGTTAAAAAGTACTGAAATGAGTATAAGGTGGTGTTACCCACCCCGAAAAAAAAGTCTTTATTTATTTATTTATTTTGATATGGGATCTTGCTATGTTTCCCAGGTTGGTCTTGAATTCCTGGGCTCAAGCCATCCTTCGCCTCAGTATCCCAAGTAGCTGGGATTACAGGCTCATGCCACCATGCCTGGCTAGAAAATTCTCTATAGACCTGCAGAATTGCTAGATTAATTCATTAAAATGCCCTGTAAATGTAATTGACATTATATTTCCTAACATTTTAAAATCTAGAATTTCTAAAATAGAATTTAATGCTATTGCAACTTAAAAACATCCATTTTTACTATAGAAGTTACAAAGAAAATTCTAAATGATGCTTCCCTTCGTTTTTATATATTGGCAGCTAAAAGAAGATTTTTAAAAAAAGTAGAAAAGTTCTAATGTTTTAACCTGGGAAAAAAATACATCTCTTCAGTGTTTAGCATGCTTATCAAACTTGAGTGAGTGTCATTTTTAAGAACAGTTGTAGCTCTTCTGATTATTGCAGTAGCTGTATAAGTGTGCAAGGATCTGTGATGGGTGTAGTCATTAGCAAAGCATTTAAATCACTTGAGTATTTATCATGGTTCATTATTATTAAAGCACAAAATAACCTGTTAGAAAATATGTGTTTTTATAAATGAATGTACAATAATTAAATGAATTGTGAAATGGATGTTTAAGAAATATAGGCTTAAAAAAAAGTAACTATATTAAGTGATGTCTTAAAACAGCCATATCATGAAAAACACTACTTTACTAGCTATATTACTATAAGCTACATTTGCCCTGCATTTGAACACTCAGCATCGTTAGATTTAAGTATTTAGTATACTTTGACAGTAAAGGGTTTTGTTTCTTGAATACCTTTCACTTTTTAAAAAAAAACTTTCATTTGTGTGGCATTTATTTTTGGAAGTGTCTTTTTTTTCTTTATTAAAGTTTTTGAAACTCGCCTAACTCTCGTTTGCCTTTGCTTACATCTGAAAAGTACTAGACTCCTGAGGAGTAAGCACAAGTTCTCATGATTAACTACAAATCTTGAGCTTGATGGTGGCATAATGATCAGGCAGATTACCATTTGGGGTGTATTATTTTTGCTTAATTCTAACAAAGAGAACATCAGTTACTTTTTAAAACTAAATTCAAAGTTAGCGCCTTTTCATAGATAAAGTATTAATTTAAGGACCTCTTTGGAGTGAGGGAAATGGGTAGTCTTTTGGTGAATTTAGGATCCCACCTCTTGAAGTCTTTGATGGTTTGAAGCATAGTTGAAAACCATATTCAAATTGGATTCTGGACACTTGGAACTGCCACAAATGATACATCAGTGATACAGGTTGTAAGGGTAACCTTGCCACCATCCCCCAACTATCTCAAAAGGGTATTATTCCTGAAGTACAGCTTTACACATATACCTCTATAAACTGTATTTAATTATTCATTTTGCTTTATTTCCCTTTTCCACCACCCCTTAAACTCTTGATAGGGGAAATTAAAAATTAACTTTGTAGGCCGGGCGCGGTGGCTCACGCCTGTAATCCTAGCACTCTGGGAGGCTGAGGCAGGCGGATTGCTCGAGGTCAGGAGTTCAAAACCAGCCTGAGCAAGAGCGAGACCCCGTCTCTTACTATAAATAGAAAGAAATTAATTGGCCAACTAATATATATAGAAAAAATTAGCCGGGCATGGTGACACATGCCTGTAGTCCCAGCTACTCAGGAGACTGAGGCAACAGGATTGCTTGAGCCCAGGAGATTGAGGTTGCTGTGAGCTAGGCTGACGCCACGGCACTCACACTAACCTGGGCAACAAAGCGAGACTGTCTCAAAAAAAAAAAAAAAACTTTGTAAATCAACTGCCTATCAAGGGTAGCTGTAAGATTTAATATTCAAAAACAGTTACTTTTTAAAAATATGGTAAAAATAATATCACATTGTAGTTTCACATTTCTCTTATTTTACCCCAGTGATCTACCTTTGACATGATTCAGTCATTGACATTTGTTAGGATCCTGCTCTCCCCGGTTCTGTATTTTTAAAATGGAGAGAATTTTCTTCTCAGATTAAAAAAGATTCTTGGTTATGAAGCAATTTATATCTTGTCTATTTATTGGTAGTCAATTTGAACTGGACTCAAAAGTCCAGTCCAGTTGAGATGTTTTAAACTTTGAGTTCTGCAATAGAATTATCAGTTCAGTTACTCATTCTCATTAGGGCCAGCTGTGGAAAATGTGATCAACGCTTTAGCCATGGCTATAAAAATAGAGCTTCAGTGTATTCAAATTGTTGAAAGTACTGCTTATCTTTTAGCTTGTTTAAATCTTTTAAGTAATTATTAACAGAATAAAACAAGTCTGAATTTTAAAAAATTTAGTTCTATCACTCTTACCAACTATAAAATAGGACTTTCAATTTTTTTTCTTTAAAGCAGAGGTTTAATCACAATTTAATAGCCCTAAAGTGTAATGCAGATTATTTGTGAAAGTTCTCATTTCTAATAATACTTGTCTTTTATTGTTCTGACAGTTGTATTGCACAAATAAGGCAATTAGAGATTCATCTAATTTCACTTGTAAAAAGTTGCTATATATAGATAACTAGTCATTTCTGCTCTTTTTTTTGGTACTGAGTAATGTCTGTAAGCTCTTCTTAAACTGTAATTGATATGCTTTCACCAGGTGTTTTTTTCAGTAGCAACAATAATTGAAAATTTGTAGACAGCTGGTTGTAGAAATAATTTGTAATGCAATAGTGTCTTGGTGACAGCCTTATAGATGTTATATCACTTATTTATATTTTGTTATGTTTAAATTTCTACTTCCGTTATCCTGTTATATATAAGAATGGTGTTAAATTGTAAATGAACTGAACTAATAGAAAATTCACCTAAGAGTATTAGTATTGGTGGCATTTTGTAAAATAAGCATTTATTTAAAAACTTTAACATTTTGTTAGGTTCTACTTTTGCAGAGGGAGAGATGTGCCTCTCTTCTTGAGGAAGTTGCTTTTATTATACTGGCATATTGGCTTAAGGTCTGAACTATGCTTTGCTCATAATTTACTTGGCGGGAAAAACTGTTAAGATCTCTTTAAGTGCAAAAGATCACTATGAGTTGTGTATGAAATATTTTAATATAAACTCTTAATATATCGTGGAAAACAGTTGTGACCCCACTTGTGTTAGCACTTCTGATACACTTGTTTTGGCAGCCCCATGACCACCCACATATTCAGTGTGTCAGTAGAAGAATTCACAGGACTCAGCATATGATCATACAGCTAAGATTTATTACAGTGACACAGCAGGGATACACAGCTGGGTTCGTAAGGGGGCAAGACAGATCTAGCAGAGTCTGGGGAATCCATGTGCAGGCTGCCTGTGCTTCTGGAGGGCGCCACACACAGTACACTTTTCTGCCAGTAGTGTCATGGGCATAGTGTTTCTGCCCATGGAAGCCAGTTTGAAACTCAAAGTCCAGGGTTTTTATTGGGGGCTCATTATGTAGGTACCCTTTGTTCTCCAAACTTCAGACTTCCAGAAGGAGAGCAGGTGCTCACCATAAATCACATTGTTTATTTTAAAAGTCTGGTCAGTCTAGCTCAGCAGGCACAACCTTATCACTTAGGGATGGTTTCAGAAGCCAAGTTCCCAACTGTCAGCCAAGGGCAAACCTTGTAAACAGGCCCTTCTAAAGATTAGCCTGTACAATTTGTTGAAAAGATGATTCTTTCCCTTTGAATGGCCTTGGTACCCTTGTTGAAAAGCAACTGACTATAGAAGTTTATTTCTGAATTCTCAGTTCTGTTCCATCAGAACTATATGTTTTATGCCATTACCACCCTGTTTGGATTATCGTAGCTTTGTAGTAACTTTTGAAATGAGGAAGTGTGGGTCCTCCAACTTTGTTGTTTTATGATATTGTTTTGGCTATTCAGGTCCCTTGTAATTCCATGTGAGTTTTAGGATCTGCTTTGCCATTTCTCCTGCTGAGATTTTAATTGGAATTGGATTGAGTCTATAGAGCTATTTTGGTAAAGTTGGCATCTTTGGTCTGGTTATCTATTTCTAAACAAAGCACCCCAAACTAAGTGGTATACAACAATAACCATTTTATTATGCTCATGTATTCTTTTGGGTCAGCAAATGGCATGGGGCACAGTAGAGATGGCTGTCTACTCAATGGTGCTTAGGGTCTCAGTTTGGGGTGACTCATGTGGCTTCAGGGTAAAACCATTTGGAGGCTTCTCCACTCATATATTGTCATCTGGGCAGGTATTATTTACCAGATCACTTATTTAATGGGCTTTCTGTGTGGCTTGATCATCTCACAACATAGCTGCTCAGTTTCAAGAGGGAGCATCTGAAGATCAAGTGTTCCAAGAGAATGAGGAACAAGCTGCCATTTTTAAAGTCACACAGAGCATCACTTGTGCTGTAGTTTATTGGATGAAACAGTCACAGGTTCACTCAAGTACAAGGGAAAAGGACACAGACCCTCACCTTTCCTTGGGAAAGAATTTAGGGTCACTCCCACATCTTATGGAGTCATTCCATGCATATGTATAGCACTTGATGTACTTAGGCTGTCTTTAATTTCTCATCTAATTGTTTTAATGTAATTGTTTTGTAATTTTCTGTGTAGATGTCTTACACATTTTTCATTGGATTCATTCTTAGGTTTCTAATTTTTTAAATCTATTGTAAAAATTATTTTTCATTTCATTTCATATTTTTGTGTTCTTGATGTATAGAAATATAATTTATAGTGTTTGCCCTCTATCCTGCAACCTTGCTAAATTCACTTTTTTAAAGTTTGTAGAATTTTAAAGTTTTCTACACTTATAATCATGTTACCTGCAAATAGTGATAATTTTATTTATTCATTTACAATCTCTATGCCAGTTCTTTTTTTTCTTTGTTGCATTAGCTTGAGCTTCAGTCTGATGCCAAAATAGTAATAGCAAGCATCCTTTCTTGATTTCTGAGTAAAGGTTTTATTGCAATATTAAGTATCATGTTGCCTTCGTATTAAGGAAGTTCCCTTCTATTTCTAGTTTATTCACCATTTTTATGACTGTTGAGTTACAAGTTGAATGTAATGCTTTTTCTTCATCTATCAAAATCATTGTCATTTTTATCTTTTCCCTCAATTAATGTAATGTGAATTACATTAACAGATATTCACATGTTAAATTATCCTTACATTTCTAGATAAAAACCCACTTGGAGATGTATTATCCTCTTTACAAGTCATTGGATTCTATTGATATTTGCTAATATTTTTTGAGAATTTTTGTAACTGTGTTCATGAGAGAAGTTCATTATTTCCTTTCTTGAATATCTTTGTTAAGTTTAATACCTCAGATTATTCTGGCCTCATAAGATGAGTTAGGAAACATTCCCTCTTTATTCTCTGGAAGAGTTTGTGTAAGATTTGTGCTATTTCTTCCTTATATATTTTGAACAATATTCTGAAGCCATTTGTGTCTAGAGTTTTTGTTTTTTTCTTGGCAAATCAAACAGTGTTTTGTTTTGTTTTTTGCATAGGGTTATGGGAAGATTATAGTAACATATCTCTTTAATAATATAGGACTAGATATGTTTTTGTTACTCTCAGTTTTGTGTTTTTCAAGGAATTTCCATTTTATGTATATTGTCAATCTATTTGGCATTGAGTTGTTGATACTGTCTTATCTTTTTTTTTTTGAGTCTCACTTTGTTGCCCAGGCTGGAGTGAGTGCCATGGCGTCAGCCTAGCTCACAGCAACCTCAAACTCCTGGGCTCAAGCAATTCTGCTGCCTCAGCCTCCCAAGTAGCTGGGACTACAGGCATGCACCACCATGCCCGGCTAATTTTTTCTGTATATATTAGTTGGCCAATTAATTTCTTTCTATTTATAGTAGAGACGGGGTCTCACTCTTGCTCAGGCTGGTTTTGAACTCCTGACCTCGAGCAATCCACCCGCCTCAGCCTCCCAGAGTGCTAGGATTACAGGCATGAGCCACCACGCCCGGCCTGTCTTATCTTTTTGAAGGTAATAAGTATCTGTAGTCATCTCCTTACATTTTAAATTTTCTTCCTTTTTTCTAATTAGTCGTATAAGATTATCAATTTTATTAATCTTTCAAAGAATCAGTGTTTGATTTTCAAAATTTCATTTGTATATTTGTTTTCCATTCCATTGATTTCTGTTATTTCTTTATATTCTCTTTAGTTTTTATTTTTTTCTTCTAGAGATTGAAATAATTTTTGGCCTTTTTTCCTAATATCTGCATTTAAAACTATATATTTCCCCCAAGCACCACTTTAGCTGCATCCTACAAATTTTGAAATATTGTATCTTCATTATCATTCAGTTAAAATATTTACTAATTCCTGTTTTGACTTTTTCATTTACCTAGGAGTTATATACAGAGATGTATTGTTCCATTTCTAGGCAACTGGGTTTCTTTCAAGTTAAATTTTTGTTCTTGTTTTCTAGCTTAAATTCTCCATGGCCAGAAAACATAATCTGAATAAATTCAATTATTTGAAATTTGTTGAAGTTTGCTTTATGATCCAGCATATGGAAATTTTGATGAATGTATCATAATCGTTTGAAAAGAATATGAATTCTGTTATTAGGTGCAGTGTTTAAATAATGCTGATTAGATCAAGTTCATTGAGTTTGCAATTTTTATTTGCTTATTCTCACGGCCATTAAAGGAGATGTGTTAAAAGTTTCTCTTTAGGATTGTTAGTTTTATTTTTACTTTATATATTTTGACATCATATTATTGAGTTCTCTCTCATACACACGCAGACACAATTGTGATAGCACATTAAGAAATGCCTCTATCTGTATTAATGCCTTTGTCTTAAAGTCCACTTTATCTATTATTAGTATAGCTTTCTTTTGGCCAGTATTTGCAGTGTATATCTTTTTCTATTCTTTAACTTTGGTCCTTTCTGTGTCCTTTTAAAAATGTATGTCTCCTATACTCATAGTTGGGTTTTATTTGATTTGGTTTTTATCCAATTTGACCATTTTAGTCCTTTAATTGAAGTATTTCATCCTTTTGCATTTAATGGAATTAGATATATTTGAGTTTATACCAACCATGTTCCCATTTTGCTTTTCTTTTAAGCCATGTTTTATTTTTTTTCCTTCTTGCCTTCTTTGGATTAGTCCATTTTTATACTAGTATCATTTTTCCCTCTGATAACTTGTTAGACATTCTTTTAGTGTGTGTGTGTAATTTCTCTAAAGTATCCATCTTTGATTACAATTTAATACAAATGCTGTGTTTGGTATACTCTTAAACCCATCCACTCTGTTTCAGATATTGTTAACTCCAGGTTTATTTTTCAGTTCTAGAATTACCATTTGAATTTTTTACATATTTCAGGGTTTTTTTAATTCCTAAATTGTTTCATTTATTTTCTCCACATTTTTCTGTTTTTGAACTTCTTTTATTTGTTTTTTTCTTTTTGAGACAGAGTCTCACTCTGTTGCCCCAGCTAGAGTGCTGTGGCATCAGCCTAGCTCACAGCAACCTCAAACTCCTGGGTTCAAGCAATCCTCCTGCCTCAGCCTCCCGAGTAGCTGGGACTACAGGTGCTTGCCACCATGCCCGGCTAATTTTTTCTATATATTTTTAGTTGTCCAGCTAACTTCTTTCTATTTTTTTTTTTTTTTTTTAGTAGAGACAGGGTCTCGCTCTTGCTTGGGCTGGTCTTGAACTCCTGAGTTCAAACGATCCTCTGCCTCGGCCTCCCAGAGTGCTAGGATAACAGGCATGAGTCACCATGCCCAGCCTGAACTTCTTTTCTTAATCACAGTTATTTTAAAGTCTTTGCTGACTTCAGCATCTGAATCACCTGTAAGTCTGCTTTTATGCCAGACATTGTGTACATAAATTGTAGAGACCCTAGATGATGTTATCTTCCACCAGAGTGCTCCTCCTTTGCTCTCCTAGTCAAATGGTATGTGAAGATGATCACCTTAATGCAGTCAGGGCCTGTACTTAGTTGAGGCTAGTTTGCAGTATTTCACACTCAAACTGTATCTGATTTACTCTCGTTCACAGCACATATCCGGATCCTCCTCCTTCTCCTTCTCTCCCCCTCTTCCTCTTCCTCCTTCTTTCTTTTTCTTTTTAATTTTTTTTAGAGATATGCATCTCACTATGTCCTTGCTGATCTTGAACTCCTGGGCTCAAGCAAGCAATCCTCACGCCTCAATCTTCCAAGTAACTAGGACTACAGGTTTGTAGCCACCACTGCACCCAGTTAAGCCCTCTTCCACTGTCCTTGTTTCCTCGGCACAGAGAGACTGCAGGAAATTCCACTTTGCTATTCAGTATTTTTGATTCACAGTTTTAGCCTTTTGCTCATGGGAGATTCAGACTTTGGCACACATCTTAAGCAGGAAACCAGCTACGTATCCGGAGCCTTTCAGATCTGCAATTTTATTACATTTGCTCTCTGCAACCACCAAAAAAGTACTATCAGTTTTTCTGTCATGACCTTCTGTGAGGGATCAAGCCTGAATTCTCAGCCTTTAGGCACATCCAAATCAAGTGCCCCAAGGAAAAAGAGAAATTGTAAGTCATCAGTGTCAGTTCACCACTTCAGTCTTTTAACTCCTACTCTGTTCTTTAGGGTTCCCTTCCTCTGGCAGGCCATTGGTGTTGTCTTCTTAACACCACCAGACTACAGAAAATTACACTGCTTTTTCATGTTCTTTAGCTTCCTGCCCAAAAAAGATTTAAGACTTTGAGGGAGGAAACTAGTTGCCTGTTGAGGTCCCTTAAGTCTCCAGTTTTGTCACTCAGCACTGTGCAACCACAAAAAACCCTGTTTCTCCATGCCCCAGCAGTGGGCCCTCTGCCTGTCTAAGCCCAAATTCTCTGCCTCTAGTCTATACTCCAGGAGAAAAATGACTGCAGACACTCAGAGCTCACCTCCGAGAGTCTCCTGGCTATTGCAGCTCTCTCATAGCTTTTCAATTATAATTTTTATATTTTATCTGCTCAGCAGACTATGCAATTTGAATTAGAATGGTCTGTCAAGTTAGAGACCTTAAAGTCATTCTTGGCTTCTATGTGCTTATCTGGTCCATGGAATCCTGTTGATTGTACCTAGAAATGCCTTTGGAGTATGATTCCTGCTACTACCTTAGTTCAGAGTCTCAGCCCCTCTTTCCTGGACTGTAGCCATGGTCTCCTCACTCCCATCACTCTCTATACTCCTACTAAAGGGATTTTTCTAAAAAGAAGTTTAGTTGTACCTCTAACCTGCCTAAAAAGTTGTTTGGCTCTCTTTTGCTAAACTCCTTAACATATCATATATAGTCCTTCACAAGCCAAACCCTCCCAAACTGTAGGTTTGTTTCATACCACTCCTTTTCACATATATTTTGTTTTCATATGTATACCATGCCCGCTCACTTATCTGATTTGCACATACTGTTTAATTTTTTGGGAAAGCACCTCCACCTTTTCCTACTTGAAAAAACAGTTCAAATGAAACAATCCATTACTCCCCCAGACAGCTTTAAACTGATGATCATGCCTTATTCATCTTTGTATTTTTAGAACATATCACATTTTCTAGCATAGTACTGGCCTCTTCTAGGAACTGAGTTTTAAAACAATTATTACAAAAAGATGAATATTATTATCATATTTCAGAAAAAAATATATTCCTGCAGTACTCAGGTATAGTCACCATTAAACCAAATTTTGTGTATATTATTCTACTTTTTTATGCATGCACATCCATGCATATGTGTATATGTAGTTTTTTAAATTCAAGCCTACTAAGTGTTTTTGAATAATTGCATGAGTCAGCAAATAAAGGAACTTAAGATGTTATTTTCATAATCCACTCAGTTAAAAAAGTTAAGAAAGGGTCTTTATAGGGAGAGAAAATAAATAATGGATTGTGAGCAAGTGTTAACTACAACTTCATGACTGATTTGTATATATTGTACCTATATAAAATCAAATATAACTCAAAGCTGCAAACTGTGGATTCAGAGGTGGAAATTTTTGTTAATATGGTAATAAGGAAGATATCCTTCATATATATATCTCTGTACCAGTTTTCATAGCTGCACAACAGAAATAATACCACCTTGTAGGATTTGTGAAAAGATTAGAGAAAATGTATGTAAAATAGTTGGCATGTAGTTGAGCAATAAATTATAATTATTACCATTTGTATTGATCAGATGGTTTGCAATAGTGTGAGGGCAGACACAGTAGGTTATGTTATTTTATTAATAGTATTGCTCCATCAATATAATATTGTGGAGTTCTTCCAATCTTCAAGTCAACTTTCAGTAATATGAAGTCAGTTTTCAGTAATATCCAGTAATATGAATTGGGGTTTTAAAAATTTGCATAAAATTATAGCTGTCCTTTTGCTTGTCCTACCTCCTGCTGACTCAGAATTGGCTTTAAAATAGAAAAGCTATATTTATTTTTTATAATGTTGTTACAGCAATGGCTAAAAATAATTCTGATATGCCCTTAATAATTAAGACTGCAGGCAGACTGTGTTCTAATTGAGAAATAATTCATAAACTAATTTAGATAGCTGGGAACAATTATCAAGCAATAGATCTTTCTTCTAATTTCTCTCTCTTTATCTCTCTTTTCCTTCATTTTGTATACTGATTTTAAATCCAAGCTCCAGTGATGTGAAAATAAACCCTAAGTGAATGAAAATGGTTTGAAAGAAAAACATTATACATGCAGTTTTCTATATAGTTTATTAAAATCTTGATTTATAAAAACATAAGCTAGAAGATATTCAAATTGTAAAAATTTTTCTTGTATTACTGCAATGAATTGTTATACTTTTACAATTTTTGCGTGTTTGTACTTTGTTCCCCCAATCGGTGTGTAACCTCACTGAGACGGGGAACAATGTCTTATTCTTTTTGAGCTCCTTCCAGTGCCTATCGAAGTAATACATAATTGCTGATGAGCAAATAATCTTTAAATGTAGTGTTTACAATATGATCTTATTTCAAGAAATATATTCACTTATACATTCAGAATCATATCTACTTATTGTGCTTAATCTATTAAGTAATTGCTCCTATTTTAGCTAAATTATTTATCATAATGACAAAAGCAAGACTGCTTTTCTTTTCTTTTTTTTTTTTTTTTGAGACAGTCTCACTGTTGCCCAGGTAGAGTGCCATGGCATCAGCCTTCCTCACAGCAACCTCAAACTCCTAGGCTCAAGCGATCCTGTTGCCTCAGCCTCCCGAATAGCTGGGACTACAGGCATGCGCCACCATGCCCAGCTAATTTTTTTTCTATATATATTAGTTGGCCAATTAATTTATTTCTATTTATAGTAGAGACAGGGTCTCACTCTTGCTCGGTTTCGAACTCCTGACCTCGAGCAATCCGCCTGCCTCCGCCTCCCAGTGCTAGGATTACAGGCGTGAGCCACCACGCCCGGCCAAGACTGCTCTTCTTTTAGCAATATTCTTTCTTCATTTGAGTGATAATCATCCAACTAATTCCATTTAGCAGGAAATGGCCTCTGGCTGCTCTTGCTATTTATTGGTGCTACCTTCTGCTTTACCAATGTGCAAGTATCAATGAACCATAATTACTTTCATGTGTATATTCCAAAATTTTACTTGGTTCCCACCTCCACACCTAACTATCCCTTCTATTAGCAAATGACACTTCTAACAGGTATTTGTTTTCTAGGGGGCCAAATCTGTGTATAAACGGGATAAAAGGAAGCATAAGAGCTAGCCCTGTCCTCAAGTAACTCATGTATTGAGGGGAAAAAAAATGTATATACAGAAAAAAAGATTAGAAACCACAGTGGTATATGATAAGTCACAAGTAAGTGATACAAGCTCACGCAGAACAGATCAAAGGAAGATATTTTGGGCTGGAATGATGTGGTGTGCTAAGTTGTGATGTCAATAGTCATGGCAATACCTTCTCTGTGTTTTTGTTTGATGTGTGAATCATACAATCAAAATATATAAAAGTATTCTGAAAACATTAAAGTGCAATCCAATTTAAGGGTGTGTTGTTTTAATTTTTCATCAACTACCACGTTTCTGCCAGATATTACTAATTTAAGAAATGTTAAAAAACTCAATAGAGTATGAACACAGTGGCTCATGCCTGTAATCTAAGCACTTTGGGAGACCAAAGAGGGAGGATTGCTTGAGGCCAAGAGTTCAACTGGGCAACATTGCCCAGTTCAGGCTGGGCAACATAGTAAGACTCCTTCTCTACAATTTTTTTTTTTTTTTTTTTAAATCAGCCAAGTGTGGTGGTGCAGCCTATAATCCTAGCTACTTGGGAGGCTCAGGCAGGAGGATTACTTGAGTCCAGGAGTTTGAAGCTGCAGTGACAGAGAAAAACCATCTCTCTCTCAAAAAAAAAAAGTTAATAGGAAAAGAGAAGCAGTACTGGTTACCTAAAATGTATGTTTGTAGTCTATTTAATAGGGAGATAAAATGAAAAAAAAAAAAAAGTAATGACAGGGATGTGATGCAAGTCTGACTTTTCAATTTGAGGATATTCTATAATTATTTAATTATATTTAGAAGTTAATAATAATTGTTATGAAAACATAAGGGTAAGAATAGCCACTATTTTTTTTTTTTTGACATGGACTCTTGCTCTGTCACCCGGGCTAGAGTGCCATGGCGTCAGTCTAGCTCACGGTAACCTCAAACTCCTGGGCTCAAGCAGTCCTCCTGCCTCAGCCTCCCAGAATGCTGAGTGTGAGCCACCATGCCCACCCAAGGATAGCCACTATTTATTGAGCCTTTACTATGTTCCAGGGATTATGCCAAGAACTTTTTGCATAATGTATAATTTAATCTTCACAACAATCCTAAGAATCAACCATTATTGTCCCCATTTTATTTATTTTTTTTTTTTATTTTTTTAATTTTCTTTTTTTTATTTTATTTTTTTTTTTTATTTTTTTTTATTTTTTTATTTTTTTCTGTTTCTCAGTGTCCTTGTAAGATTTTAAAGAGAGGAAAAATCTGGGTCAAAAAGATTTTCATTTCATTTTCATTTTCATCTTAACAAAAGCAGGATTTGAATCCAGATCTGTCTTACTTCTAAGCCTATATTCTTACTCAGTAATTTCTATTACATTGGCATATCACACAAAAAAGCAATGGTAAACTAAGAGCCAAATGTAGTGGTTTGATGAATCTATTAAATCAGAAGAAGAAAAAATAGAAAGAAATTAATTGGCCAACTAAAATATACAGAAAAAATTAGCCGGGCATGGTGGTGCATGCCTATAGTCCCAGCTACTCGGGAGGCTGAGGCAGAAGGATTGCTTGAGCCCAGGAGACAGGTTGCTGTGAGCTAGGCTGACGCCATGGCACTCTAGCCCAGGCAACAGAGTGAGACTCTATCTCAAAAAAAAAAAAAATCAGAAGAAGAAATAGGTATTTTAGTCATAAAATATTTCAAGAAAAGGTGAAGCTATAGAGGAAACAAAAAGACTAGTTCATGGCAGATTTGATGAACTTGATTCTGTGGGTAATTAGGAGACATTGAAAGTTTTAAATACAGACATGTGATCATTGCCTACCTGGCATATAGTTGGTGCTTAATACACACTAGATGAATAAATTAATGAATGGGATTTGCCTTTTAGAAGGACTGAACTGGTGACTGTGGAAGGAACACTGAAAGTAGGAAAATTAAGAGTTTGGGGAAAGATGGCTGAGCCTGAACCAGTGGCAACAGGAACCAGCTAGTACTGGCTTGGAGAGCCAGCCGACTATGCTCATCTCTTCCTAATTTCAGGTTCAGTGACTTCAAGCTGGTAGCTTGAAATCAGTTATGGTGGGAGTATTTACACCATAGAACTTGGCAAACACTACAGATTAGGGCTTTCTTTTTCGGAAAGCTGATTTACCAGCATATTGTTGGCCTGAACAAAAGCAACAGTGATGGGGCTGGAGAGATAGAACTACATATGAGAGGGATTAATGAGGTGGAATCAGCAATAGTCATTATTAGTTGGTTGATGGAGGTGGAGCATCAACGGGGAAGCTTCCAAAATTACTTATCAAGTTACTGGCGTGGATGATTGAAGTGGGAAACTGGTGCCTCTTACCAAGAAGAAGAGTTCAAGATATGGGGAAGATAGTAAATTTTATTTAGGGAATGTTGAAATTAAAGTATCTGTGGGACATGATGGTGAAAATGTCCATAACACAGTGGTTATACAGATATGCAACTGAAAGGAGAGATCTGGACTCAATATATAATATGGGAATCATGAGGATATAACTGATAGTTGAAGTCAAGGGAGTGGATGAATTTTTAAAACAAAATGAAAGGTCAGAACATGTAGTAAGTCTTCATGTTTTGTAAAGTGAATACAAATGAAACCATATGTCTTTTTATTTCAAGGACAGTTTGAATAAGTAGGTAGAGTTATATTGTTTGTGTAAATACTGCATTTAGAATAAAATTATAACTGTAATGTAAATGAAGGAAGATTGGTATCTGATGCAAACAAATATTATAGATTTGGTAAGACTTTTACAGCAAGATTTATTGAAATCAGTTGGAAACAACAACAAAGGATTTTTTAAATATCCAAAGGAAGTTTAACTGTCAAACATCTGAAAGAACAAAAACATTCTAGAAAAACAGAGGGGAACCAAATCATTTTAGATATCACCTTTAATGTATCCTCTATCTTAGCACCCTGATTTAATGGTTTACTTCTTGCCTCTCTTGAGAGGAGGAGCAATGGTGGGGTGGACATGATACTGTCTTTTATCTCTTTACGTTTGGAACCTTGTACATAGTATTTACTCAGGAAAAAAAACCTGTTTCTTTCATGATCGAATGGGAGGTTTGAACAGATGATCTGGAAGGTCCTGTTTATGATAAGGGAAGTGGTGATCATTACTTACCACTTAAGAGCTGGGCTTACTCTTTTGTAGCTCCAAAGGACCAACCTTTTCAAAGCTACAGAAAGACAGTAGACTCTCAGAACAGTATTACACTGGTAAGAATTTTCGAGCAATTACAGCTATCCAACAGAACAAAGACTGTCTCAAGAGGTGGTTATCTTTGAAACAACGGTATTTAAGAGCTGGAAAGCCCTTAGATATCTTTACGTATTCCTAATCCTTTTCATGCCATCGCCTGTACAGAAAATAGCATTTCTACAACACCAATCAAAAACTGTACAACACATCAACGAATAGGTCAGGGCGTTCTTCTCACACATTCTCCGGGCTTTGGTCGGGAACACCCTGATCTAGTCCAATATCCTCATTTGCAGAGGGGGAAACTGAATCTTAAGGGAAGACATTCCCAGGTCAAGACGTCAATGTTAATGCTAGGACTGGAACTGGGACGAGAGCTAGACTAGAACTCGCGGCTGCGGACAACTAGCCAAAGTCTCCCCCGTTCAAATTAAGCAGGCGTGGAGGTCAGACTTGAAGACCGTGCCAGAAGATGGGAGAACAGTCTAAATCCATCGTACTTTAAATGTGGTCCCAAGACGACCAGAATTAGAACATGTTAAACTTTGAGGAACTTGCTAAAAACGCAGATTCATGGGCCCCACACGGACGTACTGAGTCAGGCTCTGCAGCAAGGCCGCGGAATCTGCATTTTTTTAGGTTTGGGACCGTCCCCCCCTGCTTTCTTGGCACTTACTTCTGAACTCTGAACTCTGGCCCTGGCTTGAACAGAGGGGCTCCGCCGGGCGCGCGGGCTGCACAGCTGTCCTGTGGCTCGGCTGTAAGACTGTCTGTTACGTACAGCGCTTCCGGCCGTCACCGGCCGACGCCCGCCAGCGCTCGCCGGAGGTGAGGCCGCTGCCTGCGGTCGCCCCGTCAGCCTCCTGGCCCGGGTGAGGAGGAACCAACAGCGGGGGGGCGGCCGGAGGCAGAGGCGGCTCAGCAGCGCCCCCTCGAGGCCGGAGCCCTCCGCAGGCGAGTGGGCGGAGGTTTCCCCTCACCGCCGGGGCGGTCCTCCTCCTCCCTCGCAGTCCCGCCTACGGAGGCTCACTACGGCGCCTGCGCCAACTCTGCTCTGCCCCGCCCCCTGCCTACCAACCGGATGATAACTGATTTCCCATAGTGCCTCGCGAGTGGCGGGCATGATAACAAATTCTGGAGAGTCGCACGAGGGTTCGAGTTGTCATTGTTGGGACTGTTCTGTTGTGCCAGGAGTCTCCGCGAGATTGGGGCTCGGTCACTGCCGTGAGCGGCGGTGCGATGGCGCTTCTCCGGAGCATGTGGGGCGTGCTGAGTGCCCTGGGGAGGTCCGGAGCGGAGCTGTGCGCCGGCTGCGGAATGCGACTGCGCTTACCCTTCAGGTAGGACCGCCCACCCTTGCCTCGGGAGCGGCGGGGCCCCGGACGTCCTGGGGCTGGAGCGTAGACGCCGTCCTTCCTCCACTTTCTGCCCCTCTCAAAGCTCCCCTGGCCCTTTGATTCAGACCTCGACCTTGCCAAAGGGACGGCGGCTTTGAGATGAGGCCTTACTCTATAGGTACCCCGTACCTTGCTTCTTGCCACCTCCTACCCCCTTCCCCTGCCCATCCCCACTGTCCAGCCTTCAATCACCCTTTTTCGGCATCCTCTGCGAAAGCCCGCCATTATCTAGGTATTAAGGTAGCGGGGCCCAGGAGCTGGTATATAGACGTTCTCCTCTACCTTCTTCCCTTCGTAGGAGGTAAGAGTTTTTGAGACTTCAGGCTTGGAGGCTCTTCCCTCTGCTTAAGACAGGGTTTTAATAAGTCATTAACATACTCGTGGACGGTGTCAGATATCTTGATGAAATCTTATCTGGGCTCTGTGTTCATATACGTGTGAATATTGACAGTTAAATACTTGACAGTTATTTATTTTTTGTTTGTTTGTTTATATGTAGTTTTGTGTATATACCGAAATGGTTTTCATCCGCCTTGGCTAGTTACCCAAAGAAACCTTTGACCTCATACCTTCGATTTTCTAAAGAACAGCTACCCATATATAAAGCTCGGAACCCAGGTAAGGAGTTTGGGGGCTTGTACTCTTCTCTGATGTAATGAAAAGGCCTCTAAGCAGTTAAATGCCAACCTTGATTTGCACTACCAAAACATCCAGTGACTGCAGGAACAATCATTTATTTTGCTTGATGGTCCATAAAATAGAGAAGGTAACATTTTATACCAAATGGAAATGCTTTAAATATAAGTGAGAACTAATGAAAGGTATTTTAGAAATAGCATGAAAATAGTGGAAAACACCCTGGTAAGAGGATTGAAAAAGCTGAATTTGGCCTAGTTGCCTAGTTCCACTGATGAATTATTTTCTTTCTTTCTTTCTTTTTTTTGAGACAGAGTCTCACTGTGTTGCCCAGGCTAGAGTGAGTGCCGTGGCGTCAGCCTAGCTCACAGCAACCTCAAACTCCTGGGCTCAAGCGATCCTCCTGCCTCAGCCTCCCGAGTAGCTGGGACTTCAGGCATGCGCCACCATGCCCGGCTAATTTTTTCTATATATACTAGTTAGCCAATTAATTTCTTTCTATTTATAGTAGAGACGGGTCGCTCTTGCTCAGGCTGGTTTCGAACTCCTGACCTCTGGCAGTCCTCCCGCCTCGGCCTCCCAGAGTGCTAGGATTATAGGCGTGAGCCACCGCACCCGGCCTTTTTTTTTTTTTTTTTTTTTTTTTTTGAGACAGAGTCTCACTCTGTTCCCCAGGCTAGAGTTAGTGCCTTGGGGTCAGCCTAGCTCACAGCAACCTCAAACTCTTGGGCTCAAGCAATCCTCCTGCCTCAGCCTCCTGAGTAGCTGGGACTACAGGCACGTGCCCCCATGCCTGGTTAATTTTTTCTATATATTTTTTGTAGTTGGCCAATTTCTTTCTATTTTTAGTAGAAACAGGATCTCGATCTTGCTCAGACTAGTTTCGAACTCCTCACCTTGAGCGATCCTTCTGCCTCAGCCTCCCAGAGTGCTAGGATTACTGGCGTGACCCATCGCATGGCGCCCGGCCTTATTTTCTTTCTTGTTTAGCTCCTCCTTCAGCTTCAGAGAATTGTTAATAAAGTTGCAATGAAATGTAATAACTCTGTGAAAGTGTTCTATAAACTGTAAAGCTCTATCAAATTATTGCTAATTTCAAGAGCTTTCCGTAAATTGATAGCTTTCAGTGACAGTCTTTTCAATGAAAAATCCTTTCAGTGAAAATCCTTTCTTGTCTTGAGTTCCTGAGAAAAAGATTTCTGGGTAGGATGTTTCTTGACTCCCTAGAAAGGCTGTAGGACCTTTATTTTGGGTTATAGTATAAAGGTAATAGCTAATCTTTGCTTATGATTTCTAAGGCTCCTTTACATGCAGTGCATCACAGGGCTCTTGTGAATCAAATGAGCTACAATAAAAATGCTCACAGTGTAGATTAAGGAATTAGGGCTGGGCGAGGTGGCTGACGCCTGTAATCCTAGTACTCTGGGAGGCAAAGGCAGGAAGATTGCTTGAATTCAGGAGTTGAGACCAGCCTGAGCAAGAGCCAGACCCTGTCTCTACTAAAAATAGAAAGAAATTAGTCAAACAACTAGAAATAGAAAAAATTAGCCATGCATGGTGGCTCATGCCTGTAGTCCCAGCTACTCAGGAGGCTGAGGCTGGGGGATTGTTTGAGCCCAGGAGTTTAAGGTTGCTGTGAGCTAGGCTGACGCCATGGCACTCTAGCCCAGGCAACAGAGTGAGACTTTGTCTCAAAAAAAAAAAAAAAAAAAAAAAAAAGGAGCCGGGCGCGGTGGCTCACGCCTGTAATCCTAGCTCTCTGGCTGAGGCGGGTGGATTGCTCGAGGTCAGGAGTTCAAAACCAGCTTGAGCAAGAGCGAGACCCTGTCTATACTATAAATAGAAAGAAATTAATTGGCCAACTAATATATATAGAAAAAATTAGCTGGGCATGGTGGCGCATGCCTGTAGTCCCAGCTACTCGGGAGGCTGAGGCAGAAGGATTGCTCGAGCCCAGGAGTTTGAGGTTGCTGTGAGCTAGTTTGACACCACGGCACTCACTCTAGCCTAGGCAACAAAGCAAGACTCTGTCTCAAAAAGAAAAAAAGGAATTAGTTTCAGAGACATGCTTAAGTATGCACTTCTTTTTAAATGTAAGAGTTGAGGCTAGCAGGTTTAAATCAGTGGCACCCATCATTCTAGTTGAAATCAGGAAGGAAATGGAGAATAATGGATTGATTTTGGAATAGTTTGTTTCTAAATGGTATTTCTGTACTTGAAATACAAAATGGTATTATATGAATCAAGGCTATATTTTATTTAGTCAGGTTTTATGAACTTAATGATTCCTCAAAGACTTTTAAAAAGCTTTGATTGAAATATAGAAGTAAAAAACTTGAAGCAATTGATTACCCAGCTGCTTAAACTACTAATCAATTTCTGAGGTTAGTTTTTGATGGTTATGTGATATATTCCTTAGTTATTAGATAATGACTTTTAACAATGTTGGACAAATTATTTGTCATATTTAAATTAGTTGGATAAAGAAAAGTTAAATCATTGTGTTCAGTTATATGTGGTATGGATTGTGCTTTCTTGGAAGTCTTTAGAAATTAATCTTTAGACATAAAATTGTGACATCTTTTTTCATTTTATTCCAATCCAAAGATGCGAAAACTACAGAACTAATTAAAAAAATTGCTGAAGTATGGAGGGACCTTCCTGATTCAGAGAAAAAAGTAAGCTTACTTTTTTACAAGTTTTCCACACCTCTGACCAGTTATTCTGCAGTTAGGAACAATTGTCATATCCTTTAAAGGACCAGATGACCCAGACTTTTTAAAATATCCATCATGTACAAAGGAACTTTACACCTTCTGATCCACATAAATGATGAGAGCATGGATACATGGGAGTGGAGCTAAAAGATTGGCACCAATTTGAAAATGGAGGCTAATTGCTGGACTCTTACCTTGATTAGCAAATGTATGAAAAGTCCGTATTTTTAATCCATTTACATCACATCCCAAAATTACATAGCACATTTTCCACATAGTGATTTAATCTGAAGTCATGCAGTTGTCTTTCCCTAGCAAATGTGCTATGTTGAGTTTGCTAGCAACAGTTAATTTATTTATTTTTTAATTAAAACATAATTATTGTATTATTTTACTTTTTCTTTGAAGATGGTGAAATAATGGTGAAAAGTTTACTGACTTCTTATTTGGGTTTTTTATTTATAGATATATGAAGATGCTTACAGGGCAGACTGGCAGGCATACAAAGAAGAGGTAAACAGAATTCAAGAACAACTAACTCCAAGTCAGGTGTTATCTTTGGAAAAAGAAATCATTCAAAAACGTTTAAAAAAGAAATCATTAATAAAAAAGAGAGTGAGTATTATTGTAATACTTTTTAACTATGGCAAAGAACTGAAATTTGTATAATTGTAATTTATAATTATTTTTATAATTATAATTAATTTACAATTAGTATAATAAAAAGTATAATTTATAATTATAAATATAGGTAGTTTTCCCTTATATTGATGATAATATATGGATATGATAATGGTAGAATGTTACCAGGTAGACTCCAGTTAGGGAAAATTGGATAGCCACTAGGACACTTGCCATTGAGTCTGTCTTGAAATTCGTTAATGTTACTTTCAGATGTATCCAAATTTAAGATATACAGTTAGTAGGACTGGCATGAAATCTATAGGAACAGAGTTAAGAAATAACCAAACCAGGAATAGCAAGAATCTTTGCTTCCAAGTCTTGTCTAGAATAACCTATTAATTTGAATTGTTCTATAGGTAATGGTGAGTTTGATACTGAATATTGCTAAATAGACTGAATTAATTCATTAACACATCAAGGAAAAGTGCCAGTTTATTTAAGCAAATAAGTGCCTTTAGGATGGAATTCTATTTTTATTCAAATAAATTACTATTAAGAAACCCCACAAGGTTCAAAATTTGTAGTTCCCAGTTTATTTTTTTATTTATTTATTTTTTTGAGACAGAGTCTCGCTTTGTTGTCCAGGCTAGAGTGAGTGCTGTGGCGTCAGCCTAGCTCACAGCAACCTCAAACTCCTGGGCTCGAGCAATCCTTCTGCCTCAGCCTCCCGAGTAGCTGGGACTACAGGCATGCGCCACCATGCCCGGCTAATTTTTTATATACATATCAGTTGGCCAATTAATTTCTTTCTATTTATAGTAGAGACGGGGTCTCGCTCTTGCTCAGGCTGATTTTGAACTCCTGACCTTGAGCAATCCGCCCGCCTCTGCCTCCCAGAGAGCTAGGATTACAGGCGTGAGCCACCGGGCCTGGCCTGTAGTTCCCAGTTTAAAGTATTAATCCATATAAATGCCATTGTTTGAAAATTAGACTACATTTTTCTATAGAACTAGTATTAGGTGTGAGGTGGGTCAGCTTTCTGGCCCAGTACATATACTATTAAAAAGTGATCATCAGAGTTAAAACTATTTCTCTGAATAAGCAGACTCCAGCCTTGAATGTGAGTTGCCAAGGCACCTCCTTGACTTTGATGTTTTAAACTGATAATCTGGTGCTGCTAATCCAATTAGTAAAAAAGAGCCAGAAGAGATACTGAGAGTAAGAAATAATGTCTGCATGAAAATGGTACTTGGAAAAGTGTTTGCTAAAGTCTGTTCTCTCCCTTTTATTCTCCTTTCCTCCTTAAAGCACCCAGCCTGTGTTAAGAATGGGGAGGACCAGAAATGAGGATTGAGCAGATATAAGGGGTTCCCTTTCCATTCTCATCCCCTTTTGGAAATATTTTTCCCATTAAAGACTCCCAATACCAACTAGTTCAGAGATTAGGTGAGAAATTGAGGGACCAGAAGTTGCGAGTGAAGTACTTAGGAGAGAAATCCCTGGCAGTAGGTCTAAAAACAAAGAGGGACATAGTTAAGTTGTAAAATGCCTGAAACCTGCAGTAGTTTCAACACTAAGTGACTGAGAGATTCAGAAAGAAGAAAGTGATCTCTAGATGTCAATCATAGGTGCCCTACTTTTACTCATGAATAATAGTTGGATTTGTTATTGATCATAACCAAATTGTCTTTAAGAGCCACAAAATTGTATAAATTACAAGTACTACTTACCATCCAAATTCAGAAACTAGGGTAATTTAATAGGTGCAGAAACTTTCTGCTCTCAGGAACTAAACTGATTTAGATAGTAAGAGATATTTGTATTCTTTTCCATAGGTTCTTCTTCCCTTTTAGTACCTCATAAAAAGAATTGAATTTAACACATCTGTTGAGCTTTAAAGATTGAGCCATTCAGGGCTCAATAGTGAGTGATACAGTGAGTGATTTGGCCAAAAGGATGGTAGTGTACTGAAAGGGTGAAACTGGGATTATTATATCTTTTAAAAATGTTTTGTAAATACGTATTCAGTTATTCATGGAGACCATGAAAATAATATGTAAAAGAAACGTTTGTATATGGGAAATAACTCAAGAAATCTATAACTTTTAAAACTTAGTGCAATCAAAAAATTCTGACCCTAAGACATAATAATCACATACATTATATGAGAATCATAACATTTACTTTAAGGAATATTCTGTAATGTATAGCAAATGAAGTTTCTCTAGGTGACCTTAAGTTTCATAGTGGTTAAAACTATAGATCTGATCCTTCTATTTTTGTTATTCAGGAGTTAACAATGCTCGGAAAACCAAAAAGACCTCGCTCAGCATATAACATTTTTGTATCTGAAAGCTTCCAAGAAGCTAAGGATAGTTCATCACAGGTAAAACTGAACTGCATTTTGTTTACTTTAAGTTAAAAAATATTTAGATAGGGAATTTTAGGGTGCCATATGTCAGGTGGTGAAGAAAAGTAGTGCATTAAACTCTTGAAAAGGCCCTCTTTATTTGATGTCTTTAAAGAAAAGTCCTTTTTCTTACCACATACAATTAGAGTATGTAGTTGCCAATACATACTTACACTGCCAAGTCTTTTTTTTTTTTGAGACATAATCTCCCTCTGTTGCCCATGCTGGAGTGCCCTGGTGTCAGCCTAGTTCACAGCAGCCTCAAACTCCTAGGCTCAAACGGTCCTGCTGCCTCAGCCTCCCAAGTAGCTGAGACTACAGGCATGTGCCATCAAACCTGGCTAATTTTTTTCTATTTTTAGTAGAAATGGGGTCTTGTTTTTGTTCAGGCTGGTTTCGACCTCCTGAGTTCAATCCTCCCTGAATGCTAGGATAACAGGTGTGGGCCACCAGGCCTGGCACAAACTTTTTTTATTTTCTGCTAGACATGGTGGTGTGCCTGTAATCTCAGCTACTCAGAAGGCTGTGGCAGGACGATCCCTTGAGCCCAGAAGTTTGAGGCCAGCCTGAACAATATTGTAAGAATCTGTCTCCTAAGAAAACTCAAGAAACCATATAACATTTTCAAATTTATAGAGCTGTTAAAGTTCTTCTGGAAATGTTTCTACTCCAGCAGTTCTTAAGTGTTTTACAATCACTGGGAAGAATGAGAGTAGAGCTACAATATTCTCTACTGGGAATTGAGTATAACCTATTGCTTCATGTTAAATCCTTTAATAAAGTTTTGTTTATGCACATGGGAATGTGTTGTACATGTGAATGTCATCATATGAATGTGCCAAAGAAGAAGAAAAGGTTATTAATCATTGCTGTGGCTCAGTCTTTCCTTTTTTATCTTCTTAGAAGCTCCAAATGGGCAGTTGTGTTTTTCCTTTTATAATAAGACATGGTAAAAGAAGTGGATGTTCAGATCCTTAAGCCTTTTTAATCTGAGTTAAATTTTTTGGCACTCTGCCTCTTTGGGGTTACTTAGATCTGCCACTGACTTTACAAATCCTATTTAAATAATGTATATATGTGACATAATCATCTCCCCATACTACATATTTTCACTTAATTACTCCCCTTGGGATTTTAAATTCAGTTTCTATGGCTCTGCATTACTATAATGCAAGCCTATTTATTTTTTTATCTGGAATTTGCTCATTCACTAACTTAAACCTTGGATTTAGTTTTTCTCATCAGTATAGGAAGGTTCTATGTGACAGTCCTTCTAAATCTATGCTTTTCAAATCTCACTGTATCTTGGAATTACCTATGAAGCTTAATGGCTGGGTCCTATCTCTGGAAATTGAAATATAACTTGACTATATCATTTTTATTCATTTAAAAATATTGGTTATACGTCGTCATTGTTTAAAGAATCAAAATAATTCTTTAAGATTTGTTTGAAAGATAACAATTTTCATTGCCTTGTCATATGTCTTACCCAGAAACACATTACACAGTTTTAGCTGATTCTTGTGATATTTACCTCCAGATTTCTAAATAACATTCTTACATTATTGCTTCTTGATTTTTTTTCAATTTTAAGCACTGTCTATCTTATATTTTAAGCATTATTTCCCACTACTTAAACCATTTAACTCTCATCCCACTTATTCATTCGCATGTTTCCATTCCTGTATTTCCCAATATGGTTATAATTTTGGTTAGATCAATATTGAGTGTTTATTTATCATGATTATGTAAACCCTATTTACAGCTGACTTATGCCATGTGTTATGATTATTTTTCCTTTTCTGCAAAACTTACTTTCTCTGAAGTTGATTATGTCTAGGTTCTTTTGCTTGCTTGGGTTTTTTTGTACTTATCAATAATTCCACCCCAAGCTCTTCAATATTCATCAGCTTTCAATATATTTGATACATTAGATATTCTGTTTCAATCTGAAACCTCTGTTCCAGTTTGACTGTTGCCTTCTATACCTGTTTACAGCTAATATCCTAGGATCATCCTTCATCATCCTTACGGTGTTTTTGCTTCTGTTGTCTTTTTTGGTTTACTCTGATTCTAGCATAACATCTTCCCCAGTAAGGGTGCATGGGAGATTAATTTTTTGAGTTTTGCATGCCTGTAATGTCTTTATCCTCACATTTGTTTGTTAGACTGGGCATAAAATTTTAGGCTGGACATCATGTTCCTTCAAAATTTAAAAAATTATTGATCCTTCTCTTCTAGCTTGTTTTATTGCTTTTGAGAAATATAAAAAACATTTTGATTGTTGGTCCTTTGAGTGTGATCTGGCTTCTTTTTTCTCCTCCTCCCTCTTTTTTTTGTTCTGACTCTTTAGAACTCCTGTTATTTGTATATGGATCTTCTGAGCTAGTTCTCTTATTTTCTTATCTTTACTGTTTTCCTTTAGCCTTTGCTTTTTGTTTCTGGGATACTGTGTTTCATCGCTCTGCTTTTAGCATGGTACCATTGCCCTAAACTATGCCTGGTTTTCACAGAGTAACTCTATTTTACTCTCTGGAGGAGATAAATGTCCTAAAATCTGCTATGGTAAGGATTTAACCTCTTTTTAAACAGCCTTCAGTCAATTCTGTGTTTAAACTTAGCTTTACCACTGTTTTAAACCTCTCTGGTGCTGCCAGTTCCTGTGCTGTTTGAGAATTCTGCCTTGCAAATCAAGTTGCTTTTAGGTTTTCCTCACTGCCAGTTTAGGAATTAGCTGTCTTGGGTCACTTGAGTCAGTAACCAATTCTCCATCTGCTTTTTAGCTTAAAAATTTTGTGTTGGCAGTGCCCTCTCCTTTTGTCTTTGTCTGTTTGGGTTTATTCCTTAAAAATTTGTGTTTATTCTTTTATTTTTAGTTATCCAATTAATTTCTTTCTATTTTTAGTAGAGGTGGGGTCTCACTGTTGCTCATGCTGGTTTCGTCTTTTACTTTTATTAATTTTTTTCTTTATTTTATTCTCTGTTAAGCTTATAATTGTTTATTCTTTTAATAGGGTTTTAGGAAAGAGCAAAAGTAAGCATCTTTCTATCCTTTTAATCTTTTTTTTTTTTTTTTTTGAGACAGAGTCTTGCTTTGTTGCCTAGGCTAGAGTGAGTGCCGTGGCGTCAGCCTAACTCACAGCAACCTCAAACTCCTGGGCTCAAGCGATCCTTCTGTCTCAGCCTCCCAAGTAGCTGGGACTACAGGCATGTGCCACAATGCCCGGCTAATTTTTTCTATATATATTAGTTGGCCAATTAGTTTCTTTCTATTTATAGTAGAGACGAGGTCTCGCTCTTGCTCAGGCTGGTTTCGAACTCCCGACCTCGAGCAATCCTCCCGCCTCGGCCTCCCAGAGAGCTAGGATTACAGGCATGAGCCACCGTGCCCGGCCTATCCTTTTAATCTTATAGATGAAGAACCAGTCCTAAGGTAGATAAACTGACTTTTTCCAGGTCACATAACTAAGTTCAGCTAATTAGAATTAGAGACTTATGTTGTTCCTATGATTACACCTAAACACTAAAGCACAATTTTAGAATAAAACATGAAGTGACAGGGAAGAAATAAAAACACTTATTTTTTGAAGTTAGTTTATGGCAGAATATAGATTATACCTTAATATTTCTGAATCAAAAAAGGTAAGCACCTTCATTCAGTTCATTTTTGTAAATTTTAACAGTTTAATAGTTTTTGTTTAGAAAGAAAAGATGTTAGGACTTTGATTAGCCTTTGCCTATTATTCTTGATATTTGTGATTTTTTGTTGTTAGAATGAAATTTCTTTAATTACTGAAGTTCCCATGTCTGCTACTTAAACATACATTGTTTTACAGGCAAAGCTAAAGAGTATAAATGAAAACTGGAAAAATTTGTCTAGTTCTGAAAAGCAAGTAAGTATTATGGTTTTTAGTCTCAAGTGTCCAGTTAGGATATCTATTAGAGAATATATTAGGGCAAAGCTTGATTCATGGGAAAGTAACCTTCTATTACTAATAATACAGTTAAAGTGTTTTAAAATTATTTTAATATTCTTAGAGTCAATTTGACTTTTTTTCTTTTGGTAGTTTTTGACTGCATATAAAATTGATATTTAAAACGTTACTCAAAAAAAAAAAAAAATAAATAAAAATAAATAAAACAAAACGTTACTCATAAGTCTAGAGTGCCCACTGTATTGAGTGGCAATCCCATTCTGCTTCTGCCTCCTTCCCATAACCCAAGTTCTGAACTTGTAACAGCTTTATAAGAAATAACAAATCTTTATCTCTTAACCTTTTTCTCATGTTGCTTTTATCTCACAAAACATTCTTTCTGAAATTACACTTTATATATGTAGAATAGTGCTGTAATTTCTAAAGTATATATGGAGGCATTCCAGAAATTACTGTTTTCTAAATACAGAATTTCACTTTTTCTCAGGTATATATTCAACTTGCTAAAGATGATAAAATTCGTTATTATAATGAAATGAAATCTTGGGAAGAACAAATGATGGAAGTTGGACGAGATGATCTTATACGTCGCTATGTGAAGGAACAGGCAAAAGATGACACTGAGAAGTTTTAAAGTAGAAGACTGAGTTGTGTTCGTGATGGATAGGCATAAGAAACCAATTAGGTCTCAATACTTGAAGCTGTTGTAAAATTAGAAAGGATAAAGTTGGTAAACATTTTATATTCAATTCTTTTTCTTTAGCCAATGGACTTCTGCTGGTTTAACACATTTTATATTAGTATCTTGCTTTGGAAAACCAAACAGATAAAAGTTTATGCAAAATTTATTTTGTGTTTAGGAACTACTGAGGATCAAAAGAATCCATGCAAATGTAGCAGTGAATTGTTTTACCTTTGATAAAGGTAAATCAGACTGTGAAGTTTTTATATACTACATGACAACTATGGAAACGAGTATTCTTGTTTCCTTATATTATAGAGGCAGGAATTTCCTTTTTAAAATTGTCACATATTATAGAAGCCACAGTGTTCTATGATATAATTGTGCATTTTTTAAAAAGTAGCCAGAACTCATCAAGGTAAATTACAATTCCCAGGTATAATTCATATTATGCTCAGAGTTGATGATTGTACATAGAAGTGATTGCTAGTTTCAGTTGCAACTTTTTATAAAAGAGACTGAGATTTACAAATCTTTTTCTTGTTGTCTTTTTGCTAAAGTAAAAACTAAAAAATTATGTACCAAATCTATGCATATCATTTTATATTGCATAGAATAAAAATTTTAATCTTTAATTTTACCTGTTTCTGAATTATATGTTTTAAAGGTGACATTCATCTTACGGCTTCTTTCTTTTTTTTTTTAAATAAGGAATTGTACTTTTTAAAAATTATTTTCTCTCTCTCATGTATTTATCCAGAAAGAGAGCTAGTGTTGTACAGATTTTAAAATGAGAAATCTAAAAAAGAAAAGTCTCCAAAGTCTCTGGAATTTGAAACATTTTGCATAACATATAAAAGCCTATATAAGAGACAGCCAACTATAGCTTCTGAGCCAAATCCAGCCTACTGCCTGCTTTTTGTGGCCTCTGTGTTAAGAATTGTGTTTATAATTTTAAATGGTTTTTTAAAAAAAGACTTTTACATGAAAATGAATGTGAACATTTAGTGTCCATAAATAAAGTTTTATGGGAACACAGCCATGCTCATTCTTATTGTCTGTGTCATTGTGCTACAATGACAGAGTAGTTGCTACAGAGACTGTATGTAGCCTGCAAAGCCTAAAATATTTACCATCTGGCTCTTTACCGAAAAGTTTGCCAACCCATTGTCTGTAGTAGAGTGTAGTGTGACTGCTGTTCCAAGTGTGTTGATGTGTTGGGATAGTTTTTTCCAACTGTTTCAGATGTTCTTGTTTTAGAATCATTCCCTTACTTTAAGAGGAAAAAGGTCATGACTACATAAGCTAAACAAATTGTTGTTTCTCAGTGTTAGCAAGGAGAAAAATCTTCAGTTTCAAATTATGTTGCAGGGTAATGAAAAAGATCTATATAGTATGGAATAAGATTCTCTTAAATTATTTGTTATGGCTCAGTAAAATGTACCTTTTCTACCTATCACATACCACAGAAACCTCACTGTAGTTGGAAGCCATCTTTCCTTAGCATTTGTTTATCCTCTTAGGAGAGTCAAGCGAAGATTGTCAAAATCCATATCACCTGTTTGAATAGAATAATTCATTTTCATCATTTCACAGGTATAGGATAACTAAGAATTCATATGTACTTTATATGTTATGCAAAATATTTAGAAATTGTAGATTCTGGATCTCCAGAAAGACTTGGAAGATTTTTGTTGTTTGTGGATGGAAAATAAGTAAAAAGTCACAAAAAGATGACTTGTTATATACTGAGGTTGACAAAGGTAGTAACTGAAGAGAAAAACATAGCTTAAGAGGAAACATGAGGTTTAAATATGTAAAAGTTTGGCATTTTCAAATAACTTTTACTTATGGACGTGAATACAAAGTCTGTCATCCATTAGTAAAATAGATACCATGGGTTTGAGGTCATAGTAGTTTGGCCATAGGGGACAAGAAGAGGAGGTGTGCTAGTGTCTGTCACAGTCTTTCTCAATTAGGTTTTCAGAAGAGAATTCAGTCCTAATTCCCCATGGCATCTAGAATGCTACTAATTATGGACCATCCTTAGGAGAATGGAGAAAATCATAACTCAAATCATTGACTGTGTTCTCTACTTCATATGAGTTCAGGGAGCACATAGGAGTCTGTGTGTAATGAGTAGTATGGAATGAACGAGAGAAATGGGTTATGTAAACACCTACGGGACAGGACAGATGGAGCATAAAAAGCATTTTTGTAGTTACCCTGTAGGAAAATTTTCTTGGGCTCTTTTAGCATTTAACTATCTGTACTATTTTATACTTAATAAATCATACCTTCCTAAATATATTGGGAAGGTCAGTGTTTAATAGATTCTTAAGTACTTACAATTTAATATGGGAGGGAAAGGTCTAAAACAGAAGAGCTAGAGCAAAACCATTTTATGGTAATCTCAAATTGTATTTGTTTTTTTGTTGTTGTTGTTGTTGTTTCTAAGAGAATGTCATTGTTGCTGGGCATTCCCAGCTACTCAGGAGGCTGAAGCGGAAGGACTGCTTCAGCCCAGGAGTTCCAGACCAGTCTGGGCGATAGAGTGAGAACCCATCTCAAAAAAAAAAAAAAAAAAAAATTCACTGTTAACATGTTAAATAATAGAGAGATCTGGTTTCCAGGGCTTTCTTTTTTTTTTTTTTTTGTCCAGGGCTTTCTTAATAAACTTTGGTACATGTGGAAGACTGCATTGCCATTCAAATGCCATTCAGCTCTAGCAATATACACACATTTTTTGTTGTAAAAAATAAGAACAATAACTAGTGACCACTCATATAAAGCCCTTTTTTTTCTGGACTCTTCTTAATTTGATCCAACAAAGTAGTTGCTGTAGGAGCTAGATGAGTGTTGGAGGGAAAGATGCTGAAGAAATGAAATAAAACATGATTTATGCTGTCATGTGTAGTCATAAAGAGATTTTTGTACTTTGTTCATTGGGGTTCCAATATTAGGTTTTAAAAAAAGAATTTGATGAGGGGAGAGAGGGTTGTGTGTTTATTTTATTTCCTGATGTTTACTTAAAGAATAATGTGTACAAATTCAGCCTACTTAATCATGTAATTTTCCTATTGCTTTTGGCTAACTCCTTTTGTGGCAGTGTCAAAAGCCATGTTATTTTTTCTAGTTGCTCTGAACTAGTGTATTTAGATTTCTGAATTGAAAAAATATTACCATACTACAGGTTCTTAAAGTAATGAGAACATTTTATTGATTTTTCTGACATTTACTGTACCTAAAATTTATCACCACCAGGTTGTGTTAAAACAATAGGAAGTTTTTATATTGTTAAGTGATTATTTCTCTTTATTTTACCAACATTTATTATAAGAATATTCTCTCCCTCTTTCCTCCCCTCATAACCACTCTTACTCCTTTCTTCATAGCACCAAGCTATCAGAGACAAGTCTGAAAATGTTATAGGCACAGACTATGTTGTATCTTTTGAATCACCCTAACATGTAAATAAATCATCCTTATATAATGGTTTCTGATTTACATATGCGGTGTGTAAGAAAATATCTCAATTTTCTTCCTGTCTTAATCTAAAATTTATCCCATTTTGTCACCCCACTCCCAAAATCAAGGTGTCAGTAGGACCACAATCTCTGCAGAGTCTCTAAGGGAGAATCTGTTCTTTGTTTCTTCCGGTTTCTAGTGGCTGTCAGCATTCCTTGGTTTGTGGAGGCTGCATCTCCCTCTGTTCTAGCCTCGTATCACTAGTGTATCTGTCCCAAAGCTCCTTTCGCTTTTCTTTCACAAGGATACATGTGATTGCATTTAAGGCCCTCCCAGGTAATTCAGAGTAAACCCTTCCTCTCAAGATCCTTAATCACATCTTTTGCCATATAAGGTTGTCTTCACAGACCCCAGGGATTATTACAGTGTGAACATTTCCTTCTGGGGTCTACCATTCAGCCTGATACACAAGCAACAATAACTCTCATTTTACATATTATTTACTAAGTTCCATGGCTAATTATTTGTGGAATTTAGCATTGAGCCTAAATCCTACTCCCATCTTTCATCAGTATACTGTATATCATAACAAGAGACAAGGGTGGGGGGAAAAAAAACAGGCACAAGAGAAGAGAGAAGAAATAGGGAAGTGGAAAAAAAATTAAATCACATACTTGAGATTTTAAATAAAATTAAAAAATATTGCTGTGAAAAAAGTTCAACAGATGAGCCTGGGGCAATTGGCAGTTAATGAATAATTGAATCACTCTTATCTGGGGTTTTTCTTTGTCACCATACCTCCAAGTGGGTTAGTGTTCCAGTCCTGTAACTATTTATGGTGGAAATAATTCCATTTGCTTACAATTGACACAGTACCTTGCAAATAATAATATTTCAGTGTTGGAAGACACCATGGCCCCTCTAATATTTTTGTTCTTAAATTCTACAAGGCCATGTTGATTAGGTATTTTTATAAACCTTGCAAATAATTATTTGCCATTTGACTAACACTCCCAAGTAAATGATAAACAATGCAGCTTTCATTTTTTCTACTCCTTGTTCAACAACAGTCTATTGAGGGACAACTGTCTTTAGATCAGTTGTTCTCAACCTTACCTGCACATTAGAATCACCGGGGGAACTTTCAAAAACACTTCCTGCCCACCTCAGACTACTTAAAGACCAACCTCTAAGGGTAGAGCCTGAGAAAGGGGGTCTTCAAACATTTTAACTTTGTTTTATTTTCAAATTCACGTTTTAAACTTGATATATAAAATTTGTATGTTTAAAGAGCTTATAAAGGATTAAATTTCTAGCATATTGTAAATATTGACTTAAAAAGATGAAAGTCACATCACTTCTCTAACTCATGGGCTCAAGCAATCCTCCCATCTTGGCCTCCCAGAGGCATCACTGCTTTAAATGTAGGTAAAGGGCTCTAAATATCACAGTGTTACTTATCTTTGGGAACTTTCCCATTATTCCTTTTTATTCCACTCCCTCCATAGAATGTTATCCTACTAATGTAATATATTTTCATGCTTGGATATCTTTTACTTATTACTTTATCATGATTCTCTGGAGCAAAAAAATCTATATAAATTTTTAATGAGCATTTAGAATTTCTTGTGTCCATAGGCTTTAAGTACTCGAAATTCCTGGATTGTGTGATCATTCTAATTACAATTAGAATTTAATTGATAAAAGCAACATTAATTGCTTCCCCCAACGTTTTTGGGGAACAAAACTGAAATTTCTACCAGTAGGTAAAAGAATAAACCAAACATGGTGTATTTATATGAGGGAGCGCTCAGCAATAAAAGCTTATGTATACATTAGCATGGGTAAATTTCAAACACATTGTGCTGAAAGAAGGCAGACATAAAAGAGTACGTACTGTATATGATTCCATTTATATTGAAATACTAGAAACTGCAAACCAATCTTTAATCACAAAATGCAGATTGGCAGTTCCCTGGGACTGGTGATGGAGGCAGGGACAGACTGCAAAGGGTTTGATGAAGAGATATTCTGAACTCGAGTGTGGTGTTGAGTTCACACATTTACCAAAATTCATTGAATTGTACAGTTTAAATGGATGTAACTTAGGGTATGTAAGTTATACTTCAATCAAATGGATAAGAATGTTTCAGGTTTTTATCAATATTAGATAAAAAGTGAAGTTTTATGGGAAATATGCAGAAGAATAAATCTTCACTTAAAGGAGTAAAAGTCTGTCACTCATTTTTGAACCAAAGCTGTTAGGGCTGCTATAGATTTACTCTGTATCCCCAAATCTGACTTTATTTCTGATTATTCTCCGCCTAACTTTCACCCACCTCTTTGCTATTTCTCACACACAGTAGACTGTGTACCCATTTCTGGGCCTTTACTGTGGCTTTTCTTTCTTCTTGAAAAGCTCTTTCCCCAGATATCCAAATGCTTCTCTCCCTCATTTCATGTAAGTCTTCTCTCAAATGCCATCTTTTTTTCAAAGAAGCTCACTCTGGATGCCCTTTAACATGGCAACCTGTATCTCCACTCCCACACTCCAATCTCTTCTGCCCAGCTCTTCGTTTTCTTTATTCTGTAGACCTTGACACCATATAATTTACCCATTATGTTTATTATTTATTACAATTAGACTATATACTCCAGGAGGGCTGACATATTTGTTTTTTCTGTTGTACCCTCGCACATAATTTAGTCTACATACTCAGCACTCAGTAAACATTGAATTAAAAAAATATTGTAAGTTGGCCGGGCGCGGTGGCTCACGCCTGTAATCCTAGCACTCTGGGAGGCCGAGGCGGGCAGATTGCTAGAGGTCAGGAGTTTGAAACCAGCCTGAGCAAGAGCAAGACCCCGTCTCTACTATAGATAGAAAGAAATTAATTGGCCAACTAATATATATAGAAAAGATTAGCCGGGCATGGTGGCACATGCCTGTAGTCCCAGCTACTTGGGAGGCTAAGGCAGAAGGATTGCTTGAGCCCAGGAGTTTGACGTTGCTGAGAGCTAGGCTGACACCACGGCACTTACTCTAGCCTGGGCAACAAAGCGAGACTCTGTCTCAAAAAAAAAAAAAAAAAATATATATATATATATAGTAAATAGATTTAAATGACTTTTCACATTAAGTATATATGTGGATCAATAAGACCCTCATTAAACATCTTAAATTTTGGGGACTTCTGGGGGCGTCTTGTCTGAAACAAAAAACAAACAACCTTTTGTTCAAAGATGCTGATTAAGTATTTTTGAGATAAAACCAGCAGGATATAAACACTATGGAATTCAGGAACACTCAATATAGACATTTGATGAACTAACTCCAGTGATAACACAGGGATTCTGTGAAGGCAGGAGGCAGGATTCTGTAAAGCTGAGCACGTGTTCTTTCTAACAGTGAGAATACCATGTTTAGGAGGAAAGTAAATTCAAGAAAATTAAGTTTAGGATGATTGTACAGATGTGTTAAGTTGCCCAACTGGAAGTATAGTACCATTGCCTGGTGAACACAATTCTTACAGCTTCTTTGTTTTTTTTGGTTTTTGTTTCTTGTTTTTGAGACGGAGTCTCACTCTGTTGCCTGGGCTAGAGTAAGTACAGTGGTGTCAGCCTAGCTCACAGCAACCTCAAACTCCTGGGCTCCAGTGATCTTTCTGCCTCAGCCTCCCGAGTAGCTGGGACTACAGGCAAGCACCACCATGCCCGGCTAATTGTTTGTTTCTATTTTTAGTTGCCAGGCTAAGTTTTTCTATTTTTAGTAGAGACAAGGGTGGGGTAGGGGGTAGTGTCTCATTCTTGCTCAGGCTGGTCTAGAACTCCTGACCACAAGCTATCTTCCCACCTGAGCCTCCCAGAGTTCTAGGATTGCAGGCATGGGCCACCATGCCTGGGAAATTCTTACAGCTTCTAAATAGATATTTCTTCAAATAAACTGAAAGACTAGACTGAACATGAAGCAGTATAGGAGACAAAGTAGGAGGGGTGGGGAGAAGTCTTTCAGCCTTCCTTTTCCCACAGGCCTTCTATCACACGTTTTATCTTCTTTCTTTAGCATAAGAACTTTGTGACTTCCATCACTTCACGTAAACCCTGTTTATCCGGGCCCTTAAGTCATTTCCAAATCAGAGGAATGTCAATCTTTGACACAAAATTGGCTTAGCTTAAGTAGATTTGTTGGGTTTGGATACTTAACCAAACCCAACAAATGGTGATAATAAATCAGAACTGGGTTAGAAGAAAACTGGCCCAGTTGTGGATTATTGTCAGCATGTAAAAGGCCTACTGAATTCTAGCATAGAGCAAGTAGATAGTCTCTGGGAGGTCCAATACAGTGTCCCACTTATAGACAAAGATGAAATATGCAGCGTTCAGAGAGAATACGAACAACAGGCAACACTGAATGACAAGTAGAAGCAACAGTAAGTCTCACTAAGCTAGGCAGTGGCTAGGTTGACAGACACCCAAGAGAGGGTTTCTAGGGCAAAGGCATGGCAATGTGTCAACAAAGGTTTAAGCAAGGGCCGGGGTTCCAGCAGGGACTACCAAGACAATACGCAGTTGCCAGGACTGACCTGGAGCAGTAAGATATGTTGCATAAACTCTCTGAGAGCACTAGGGAGCCCATGGAGCATTCAGATTTTGAGATCTTGGATTTAGGGGAATATGGAAAGATTAGTATGGGGAGATTTCAATTCAAGATGGATTTCAATTAGGGTCAGAAGTCTAACTTTGAAAGCAATATTGAGAGTCAACATGGCATAGTGATAATAAATAGCACCTACCTTACAGTCCTGTTTTGAAGATTAAATTAGTTAATATTTGTCAAGCCTTTAGAACACTACTGTACATTGTAAAAACTAAATATCAGGAAATATGTCTCAGATCAAAATTTTATGAAATTCTTACCCATTTAGTATGTAGCAAAGGTTATAAACCTTTGTATGTACTTTGTACTTTCCTGAATAAAATATAAATTTAGTAAATTCAGTGAATAATCAGAACTTTTAAAATTATAAATTGAACTACAAATATTGATAGATTTGAAAAATGTTATAAAATTTATAAAAAATAATAAATATTGGCATCGGAAAAATGTATAGATGTTGCATATGTATTTTCACTTCTGTTTTATCTGAATTTAAAAATAATAAAAATAAAAATAATATCTAAAAACAAAAAAGTAAATAGAGAAAATATAGAAATGGCATAAGACAATACTGAAATAGATTACAAGAAAGAAATAATAATTGACAAAACAATGAAGTTACAATACTCACATATCGTGCATATGAACCACAGAGTATATAATACATAGAATTGTATGAATGATCATTTAAGGGAATATTTATTGCATGTTGATTTCTGGGAAGAAAGGTGTCACCATATAAACAGAAGTAGGCGAAACATCCCATAAATCCAGTTTTCCATCTGCGAATATCTGGGTGATCAGCAATCACTTCTGTGTGTTTTCACTATGACTAGAGGATAATATAGATATCCCCACGCTCAAGAAGGCCAGAATATAAATATCTGTGGAAAGGCCTTGCTTCCATGAACAAATTTGGCAGTAGCCACACTTCAGGACTCTTTTCAGCATATTGCGGCCAAATGGCATGGCTGGATTTCCCTCTCATAGTTCCCAGAGCAGACTCGACTCAGTGAGGAGGCTCTAGTTCACCTCGGATGCCAGGTCTGCGGTCACTGTCACACTGTTTCTCAAAGATTGGTCTGAGGAACTGCTGCATCAGAATCACCTGGTGTGCTTGTTAAAAACCCCACCAGTTTCAGGTCCCAATCCCAGACCTTCTGAGTCACAATCCCTAAAGACAGATTCCTTAAATCCTCATCTTCAGCAAGTAACCCAGATGATTCTTACGCCCCCTACGATTTGGAATGTATTGCACTAGAGGACAAGTATATGCTTCTTGCTCAGCTAAGGCTGCCCGGTGCAAGTATAGCAGACTCAGGCTGACAGCAAGCTGGACTGGACTCTGCTCATCTTCCATCCACCAAATATTCTTCCCAGGTTCTCCCTTCATTTTATTAACCTTACATATGGCTCTTACCTTGATTTTTTTGTTGTTGTTTTTTATATCAGGACACATAGCGTTTCTTGTTTTTCCTCTTTATTTATTTATTTATTTTTTCATTTTTATTTTTTTAACAAGTGGCAGTCAATTTATTAAAACAGTTGATTTAAGCATCTGCAATAGTGACTTCGACCTCCACTCCTGGTGTGGGGGCGCCTCGATGGAGCCTCGGCGGCGTCTCAGTGGCACAACAAGAAAAGAGTTTCCCCCCCCCTTCGTGTGAAGTAGGGTGAGGCAATTAGCGAACAGCACACATCTGTTTATACTCATACCTCCAGTTATCTCTTGGGTTGTGAAGAAAGGCAAAAGGGAGGTGGGATGCGCAGGGATCGCGCAGAATACAAAGAAAATTAGTCACTTCAAAGGTCAGCTCATGACCAGCGCGTGATTAGTTTGTGCGTTGCTAGGGCCCTTTGGGGGGGGGATAAAAGGCACCCCGCAATTCAGGTCGGGGTCCTTGCCTGTGAGAGTGGCCACTGTGTTGGTGCTCTAGGGCTTGGACCCTGGCTAGCCAGAAAATAAACCTCCTCTTGTGTGATTGCATCCTCAATGTCTCTGCTTTCTGTCCGGTGGGGCTGTGGAAGGTCGGTCCCTAACACTGGTTCGATACTGATAGAAGTCATCTGCTTAACAATCTCAGAAGGACTATGCAAGTCAATGAGTCGCTTGTGGATTCTCATCTGGAAGCGGTCCCAAGTCTTAGAACCTTCACCACAAGGAGTTTTTCTTGTAGTGATTCTCAAAGTCTTGGTAGGCATCCGAACTGGTCCTTTCACTTTGAGGTTCTTTTCGTTTGCGCCTCTGATCAAGTCAGCACACACCTTCTCCAAAGACTTGACGTTGCTGGTTAGGGTAATTCTAATCCGGTGAATCTCAACCTCCGGCTCCACGGGTGTTTTTCCGGTATCTTTAAAAGCCACGGCTGCAGCGGGGCTTCCTGACCGACTTGTTCCTCGGGGAGAGCGGACAGCGGCGAGTCAGGAGCAGGAGCGGGCACACCACAGCTTCGACAGCCGTGAGCGCGTCTTCCTTCATTTTTCCTCTTTAAAACTGCATTAGCCATTGTATGGCTATACCATAATTTTTTTTTTTTTTTGAGACTGAGTCTCACTTTGTTGCCTGGGCTAGAGTGCAGTGACATCAGCCTACCTCACAGCAACCTCAAACTCCTGGGCTCAAGTGATCCTCCTGCCTCAGCCTCCCAAGTAGCTGGGATTACAGATGTGTGCCACCATGACCGGTTAGTAGAGATAGGGTCTCACTCTTCCTCAGGCTGGTCTCAAACTCCTGACCCTCAAGCGATCTCTTGCCTTGGCCTCCCAGAGTGCTAGGATTACAGACATGAGCCGCCGCCACGCCTGGCCTATACCACAGCTTTTTAAACAGGTTCCCACACTTTTGATGCTGGTTTCCAAACTTTTGGTATTACAAAAAATGCTGCAACAGTCTTCTATGTGTCATTTTGAACCTCTATGAATATGTCTGTAAAATAAATGCCTTAAAGCAGAGTGCTAGATTAGAGGCATATGCATCTGTATTTTTGATCTGTAGGGTCAAGTTGTCCTCCACAGACATAGTGCCAACGACATACCCTCTAGCAACATGTGTGTACTACATATTTTTTTAAATGACTGCATATTATCCTATTGTAGGAATTACCATAATTTGTTTAATCTATCTCCTGTGTGAACATTGTAATTGTTTCTCTATCCCACGTTTATTTAGCTCTCAAAGCCGCACTATTTTACTATACTATGACTAAAGTACTCAACATGGGGGATTTGACGGTCTTGGGAGGATCCTTGTGGTTGGCTTATTATTGTTCTCATTATCATAACAACAGCACTACCAACTCTTTTTCTAAGTGTTTCTCTATCTATGACCTCACTTTTGTGGCTAGACCTCACCCCTAGCCCCTGGGAATTTTCTTCTGTGAACCCAGCAGGATGACATCCCTTAAGTCAAATTCCAAAGCCTTGAAGCAGATCAGCAGATCAGGGCCCCCTAATGACTGATTGCACACAGCTCTGACCCCACACACAGCCCCAAGCTTGTTGTTTTCTGTAGCCTTTCATCCCTGCATCTTGGAGATGAGTCCATCTCTTCCCCAGTAGGAAAGCAAACAGTGGGGTGAGAAGAGTGAGATGCACGTCCCACAGGCTATGCGGAGCGGGGACCCTCTGATCTCTGCCTTGTCTTGTTTGCAAATGCCTTTCCCTTAGTGCTGAGGGCCGGAAGAGAGCAGTGGGAATGGGGACAGCTCTGGCACCTGGCAGCTGAAGGTTTGTCTGTATGAGCAGAATGTAAGAAGTGGTTTCTGCGGAGCATCTCCAGCTTATCATATTTTAATTACTGCTCTAACCATAAACTTGTATGGTTTGTCAAAGAGTTCACAGATATTTAGAGATTCTCAGAGATGGTGGTCTTGCGGTGGAGATAGTTCTCAGAAAAGACTGCTGCAACTCCAGCCTCAGTGGCCTTTGCTCATTAATCTACTTGACTTCTTTAGCCTGAATCCCATTAGAAATCAGAGTGAGATTGAGGTGCTGTTAGAAATTAATTGGGCCAGAGATCCATGAATATTTAAATCCTGCCAAAGAACAGCAAAGGAAGGCATATACTAAAGGAAAGTTAGCAAAGGGAAACCAAGTAATGCAGGATTGCTAAATGTGCTTTTGACCGCTGACCCCAATATAGACAACTCAGATGAAGTTGTCTAAAGTGAGACCTAGTCTAACCCACCTTCATCCATCCAAACATCCCAAACCACAGTTCCAGTTTACCACAAAATGACCATGGAGAAAGAAGAAGGAACAGAAGAGGATGACTATGATTTAACCACCTACGAGCATGGACCCTTTAGGAGCTTGGAGGGAAGACAAGGGAGAACCTGGTTCCTGTGGATGTGATATTAGGGGAAAGCATGTTCCAAGTAGGCAAAAAGGAAAGGGTACTGAGGCAGGAGCATGCTTGGCATGTCCCAGGAACATCTCCTGATGCTTGGAGCTTACTATTTAGTCCATAACTCTGGTGGGTGTTTTGGATCTCAAGTGATAGCTATAGATATAATAATTTTAAACATGGTGACTTTCATTCCTTGGTAGCACTGAGCAATACTTTATTCATAAACCTTGTTTTGTTGACATACACGTGTTCCCTATTGGCACATAAAATTCAGAAAATCAGTGATATTCTTTTTCTAATCACCACCTATGACAGTGGTATGGTTGGGAGGAGCTTATAAAGATAGGTTACAAAGAGACTCAAAGGAACAATACTGGCGATAAAATCAAACACTTTTACTGGGAGTCTTCACTTGGATTCAAAATTTGTACAAATGATTCTTAATTTATCATCATCTGCTTTCCAATCATTTCATGAATCACAAGAAATGCTTACAACTTCCCCACTCTGATTATGGAAGAAAAAAGTAACCTGTACCTAGAAGTCAGAGTCAGCAACACCTTGGCAAAACTTGATCTGTGTGTCGACTGGCCAAATCATTTGGAAGTAGTTTTGGTGTCCAGTTCAGTGTATTTTGCCTGGTTTTCATGAAGTTCGGACATTTATAGTTGTTTATTTCAGAAAACCACAGCTAGATGCATTCTCTCTTCAGGCTGTTTTCAGCATTTCTCAAAAGTAATTTATTCTACAAACATCAGAGGGCAGCATTTGATAGGGATTTTAAGAAGACAGAAATGCTTCTATGTCAGACCTGCCTGAATGTTTTCCACTGGGCTTTGCTTTTCTCTCTCCCCTGGTTCTACTTCTGTTTTCAAGCCGGGAAATGCCTTCACCTGTGGCTCTCCACTGCCCAACCCCTTTTTTCTCCAGGGACACAGCAAGCGGTGTCAAGGCCAAAAACTCTATTTCCCGATTCCCTTATAGTTAAGGTTCTAGGTGCGGGAGCCTCAGACCGTGATGCAGACCTGACAAAACCTCAGCCAACCCAACGGGGAACTCCAGAGCAAAGGTTGCTCAGTAGAGGAGTCTACAGAAAGAGCCAGACACCCTTCAGGCATTGGCTGGGGGCTACCTTGGAAGACCGTGGCTTCGGCCTGAAAGTCAAGGCAGATCCCGAAAGCATGAACAGCTGAGCTTCCAGCAAGCTCCTCCTTGAAGGGAGGGTTGTTGTTTTCTTTTTTAAAATTTTATTTATTTATTTTTGAGACAGACTCTCACTCTGTTGCCCTGAGTAGACTGCCATGGCGTCAGCTTAGCTCACAGCAACCTCAAACTCCTGGGCTCAAGCAATCCTCCTGCCTCAGCCTCCCGAGTGGCTGGGACTACAGCCATGCGCCACTGCACGTGGCTAATTTTTCTATTTTTAGTAGAGACGCGGATCTCGCTCTTGCCCAGGCTGGTCTCAAACTGAGCTCAGGTGATCCTCCCGCCTCGGCCTTCCAGAGTGCTAGGATTACGGGCCTTCCAAGGGAGTTCGGGGTGGTAAACCTCTCCGGCTGCCACCATCCACGCTTGTGCTGCAGCCTCCGCTTCGCCAAACATGTTTGTGGAGCAGCTTCTCCGGGACCCCAGTGAGCCTCTCTTCCTAACGGGAACCCGAGGAGGGGGAGGTTGGCTGCTGTTGTATTCACTCCCTCCCCTCACCCTCCAGTCCGTTCTAAGTTCCCTGCATCCTCAGCCACCACCTCTCTGGCCTCTATGGCTTACCTACTGCTTTGACCCCAGCTCCCCTTCCCGGGGAGTCTGAGCCCCCGGTGACCATGCTCTCCTCGGGTCAGGATGGCTGCACCTGGCCATTCACGGTCACAGCTGGGCAAGGGAGTAACAGGAAGTGCCCTTGTGGATCACCTGCATTCCATACGTATTCTTCCCTGTCCCAACTGTGTAACGGCAGCCCCACCGCCTCCTCCTGGTCAGGGTCCATAACCCCCGTCTGAGCAGTGACCCCTGTTCTTGCCAGGTGGTCCTGGGTATAAGGAGGCCAAAATGCCCAGAATGAAGGCAGCTGTGGCTGCTAGTTCAATGGAAACTTTGCTATGTCCCTTGGCAAGGGTATGTCCCCCTTTTCGAACGAGGACTTCTAATCCTGCAGAGCCCAGAGTTATGGGGACAGAAAGCACAAAGTGCCCAAGTGGGTCATTGCAAAGGATGCTAAGTGGGGCCACTTCTGCTTGTACAACTTGGTTTCTGGACACATTAACTCTTCCTCCTGGAGAATGAGCACCATATGGAGGTGTCTGATTCCGTATGTATTCTTTTTTATTTTATTTATTTATTTATATTTCAGCATATTAGGGTGGTACAAATATTTAGGTTACATATATTGTCTTTGCCCCTTTCGAGCCAGAGCTTCAAGTGTGTCCATCCCCCAGATGGTGCACACTGCACCTATTAGGTGTGAATATACCCATCCCCTCCTTCCCCCTTCCACCTGCCTGATATCCAATGAATATTACTTCCACGTGTGCACCTGAGTGTTGATCGGTTAATACCAGTTTGCTGGTGAGTACATGTGGTGCTTGTTTTTTCATTCTTGTGATACTTCACTTAGTAGAATGGGCTCCAGCTCTATCCAGGATAATACAAGAGGTGCTAGATCACCATTGTTTTATGGGGCTGAGTAGAGGTCCATGGTATACATATACCACATTTTCTTAATCAACTCATGTATTGATGGGCACTTGGGTTGTTTCCACATCTCTGCAATTGTGAATTATGTTGCTATAAACATTCTAGTGCAGATGTCTTTTTTTATAGACTGTCTTTTGTTTCTTTGAGTAGATGCCCAGTAATGGGATTGCTGAGTCAAATGGTAGTTCTACTTGTAGCTCTTTGAAGTATCTCCATATTGCTTTCCACAGAGGATGTACTAGTTTTCAGTCCCACCAGCAGTGTATGAGTGTTTCTATCTCTCTGTATCCACGCCAACATTTATTGTTTTGGAACTTTTTGATAAAGGCCATTCTCACTGAAGTTAAGTGATATCTTCTCATTGTGGTTTTGATTTGCATTTTCCTGATGACTAGAGATGTTGAGTATTTTTTCATATGTTTGTTGGCCATTCGTCTATCTTCTTTTGAAAAGTTCCTGTTCATGTCCTTTGCCCACTTTTTAATAGGGTTGTTTGATTTTTTCTTGCTGATTTTCCAGAGTTCTATATAGATTCTAGTTATCAGCCCTTTATCCGATGTGTAGCATGGGAATATTTCAGTATGTGTTCTGTATCCCGTTGGATGGCACCCCAGCCGTGCAGAGTGTTGCCTGTGAGTGAGTGCTTCATCTGTACCTTCAGCAGGTCATTTCATTACTCTAATAGGCTGGTAGTTTCTGAATCGGGCAGTAAGTGATATGACCAGTGGGTCTTCTGGTTCTGTCCCATTTCATCAGTGTACTCCCTGATCAGATGCTATATTGTGTAGGATCCAGTGACTATGGATTAGGCATTCCATACCTAGATCCTTTAAATCTGATCAAAATCCCATCCAGGCTGGGCGCAATGGCTCACACCTGTGATCCTAGCACTCTGGGAGATCGAGGCAGAAGGACTGCTTGAGCTCAGGAGTTTGAGACCAGCCTGAACAAGAATGAAACTCCATCTCTACTAAAAACATAAAAAATTAGCTGGGTGTGGTGGCGTGTGCCTGTAGTGCCAGCTACTTGGGAGGCTGAGGCAGGAGGATTGCTTGAGCCCAGGAGTTTTGAGGTTGCTGAGAGCTAGCCTGACACTATGGCAATTCTAGCCTGGACAACAGAGCAAGACTCTGTCTCAAAAAAAAAAATGAAAAATGAAAAATAACAAAATCCCATCCAGCTGTCTTCCAGTGATGCAGTAATAGAGCTGCCAATTAATTTTATTTATGTAGATCTTATAAAAATACAACTTAAGAGTGTAATTGATGCCAAGATAGAAACCTACACATATATAGTAACCTGACTTATGACAAAGGTGACGCTGCAGTGCAGCAGGGGGTGGGGGGGTGGGGGGTAACAGATGGTCCTATTAATAAATTATGCCAGTCAATTGGATAGCCACATAAAAAATACATCTTGATCCTTACACTGTACTGAAAAAATAAATCCAGACAAAAAATATACATATCTAAATGTGAATGGTAAGATAATAAAGCCTTAGGAAAAAACCTAAGAGTACATATTTGATAGCTTGGTGTAGGCAAAGCTTTCTTAAAAAGACAACAGAGTACTTACCAAAAATGAAAATACCTATAAATTAAACTTACTAGAATTAAGAACTTATGTTTATCAAACAAACAAAAAAAACATGAAATGTGAAAAAGCAAGCTAAGAATGTGGGAGAAAATATTTGCAACGGCACATGCTCAACAAAGGACTGACTCATACCCATTTTTATAAAGTCCTATTTTCTTACAAGTAAGCAAAAGGCAGACAACAATAAAAAGGGCAATGGGTAAAATACTTTAACAGGTGCTTCATAAAAGGGGGTATCAGATTCATTAGGTTCAGTTTATTTTCAAATTTGACCTTTGCTTCTTTCCTTCTTGGATTTAATTTCTTATTTAAATAAGTGAAACATTTACATGGTTCTAAAGTCAAAAGTTGTAGTCACGGAAGTCTCACTTCCATTCCTATCCTCTCCACTCTCTTTCTTTTCTTTTCTTTTTTTTTTTTTACAGTATTCTTTTTTTTTCTTCTTTTATTTCATTATATTGTGGGGGTAATAGGTTACTATTTTATTCATTTTTCTGGTTAATCCTTATGGTTTTTTCTTTTTTTTTTTTTTGCAAAAATAAGCAAATATACATACATAATTTTATTTTCCTACGTTCTGACACAAAATATGCAGCATACTACATACACTGGTAATACTGCTTTTTTCATTTAACATATCGTGGCGATTACTTCACATTAGTTCATAGATGTCTTCCTCATTCTTATAAAGACTGCTTTACATTCCATTGTGCGGCTATGTCATAGTTCATTCACCCTGTTGATGAATATTTGGGTTGTTACCAATATTTTGTCCTTATTAGTAAGGGCACAGTGAAAGCCCCTAGGTGCATGTTTTTTAATGATGGAGGTATATCATTGAGGAACATTCCTAGCAGTGAAGTTGCTGGGTCAAAGAATAAATGCAATTGTTCAGTTAGTGCTAGATTCCCCTCCACAGGGACTGCTCCATTTTGTCCTCTCTCCAGCAGTGTATGAAAGTGTCTGTTAGAGTTTATTGTCACACTTGGATTTTTGCCAGTCAGATAGGTGAGGAATGGTAATCACAGTGTGATTTTACTTTGCATTTCTCTTGTTACAAGAGAGATTAACCATCTGTTCATGTGTCTAAGGGTTATTTGATTTATTTTTCTATAAACTGTCTATTCTTGCCTTTTGTTCATTTTTTTTGTTAGGTTTTTTTTTCCCCCCTCACCTTTTAAGGACTCTTTGTATGTTAGGGAGATGAGCTCTGTCTACAAGTTGCCAATAATTTTTTGCTCATTGGGCATTTGTATTTTGACTTTAATTATGTGTTTATTGCCATACAAAAATATTTTTAAGTTTTTTTAATGTAGTAAAATTTCTCAATCTTTTATTGTTTCTGGATTTTGAGTCATGATTTAAATGGCTTTCCCTATTACTAGATTATAAAAGAATTTGGTTATATTTTCTTCTAGTACTTGTATGGTTTCTTTTTTAGCATGAAGTTATCTGAATGTTAGTTTATATTGGTGCATGGCATGAGGTATGGGTCTAATTTTTATCTTTTTTTTCAAATGGTTATCTACTTGGCCCAATATCATAGATTAAAAAGTTCATTCTTCCAACCATTACCCCACAAACTTAGTGATTTGAGATATCACCTTTAGCATATATTAAATTTATGTATGCATTTGGGACTATTATAGAATTTTAAAATTCTGTCCTATTGGTTTGTCTGTCCAATCATGCACTAATGCTATGTTAATTTAATTATAGAGGCTTTATAATATGTTTCATATCTGACATAGCTATCTATACCCCCTGCCCCACCATGGCTATTATCTTTCTTGGCTCTTGGCTTCTCTTACTTCTCTGTTTTTCCATGTGACTTTAGAATAATCTTTTCTTCTTTATGAAAAATTTTGTTGGCATTTTTATTGAAATCACAGTAAGTGAATAGACTAACTTAGGGAGAACTAACATCTTTATGATGATGAATTTCCCTATCCAAAAATATGGTGTGTGTTCCAATTGTTCAAGTTTAATTTTGTGTCTTTCAGAAGTGCTTTAAAGCACAGAAACACAAACAAAAATAAACAAATGGGATTATATTAAGCTAAAAATCTTCTGCACAGCAAAGGAAACAATAGAGTGAAAAAAACAACCTACAGAGTGGGAGAAAATATTTGCAAACTACTCATTCAACAGGGGATTAATATCCAGAATATACAAGGAACTGAAACATCTCAACAGCAAAAAAACAAATGATCCCATTAAAAATGGGCAAATGAGCCAAACAGACAGAAATTTCTCAAAAGAGAAATTTATATATACAAATGGCTGACAAATATATGAAAAAATGTTCAACTTCATTAATCATCAAGGAAATGCGAATCAAAACCATAGTGAGGTATCAACTCACCCCAGTTAGGATGGCTATTATCAAAAAGACAGAAAAATGGAGAACAGTATAAAGTTCCCTTAAAAAACTACAAATAGAACTACTATATGATCTAGCAATTCTACTAATGGGAATTTATCTAAAGGCATGGAAATCATTATTTTGGAGAGATGTCTGCACTACAATGTTTATTGCAGCACTATTCACAAAAGCCAAGCTATGGAATCAACCCTGGTGTCCAACAACAGATGAATGGATAAAGAAAATGTGGTATATATACACAGTGGAATACTATTCAACCATAAAAAGAATGAAATTCTGTTATTTATAGCAGCATAGATGGAATGGAGGACATTATGTTAGGTGAAGCAAGGCAGGAACAGAAAGTTAAACACTGCATGTTCTCACATGTGGAAGCTAAACAATGTTGTTCTCATTAGAAGTAAAAAGTAGAACAGAGGATACTAGAGACTGGGAAGGGAAGGAGAAATGGAGGGATAAGGAGTGATTTGTTAACGGATACAAAATTACAGCTATATAGGAGGAATAAGTTCTGTACTATATGCCACTGTAGGATGACTATAATTAATAATAGTACATATATAGTTTTGAATAGCTAAAAGGAGGACATTGACTGTTTCCAACACAAAGAAATGATAAATGTTTGAGGTGATGAGTATACTGATTACCCTGATCTGATCACTATACATTATATGTATCAAAACATAACTATGTATCACATGAATATGTACAATTATTATTATTTGTCAATTAAAAAAATAAGTACTTTTAAGTTTACCTCATCCAGATTTTGTATGTTTCTTGTTACCTTTTTTCCCAAGGTATTTTATGATTTTTTTGTTGTTATTTTAAATGGAATCTTCTCTTTCATGATATATTCTATTTCACATTTGTGGATAGGAAAGCTATTCGTTATTTCATTCAATGTTAAATTTATATTTTTGTTGTTTTGCTGAATTCTTTTTTTATTGGTAAAATATCATTTTTCATGAATGTATAGTATTGCATTATACAGAAATATGATAAGTTAATTAACTAATCCCTTGATGTTGGACATTTAGTTGTATGATGTTTGTGTATGTGTTTTACATTTTTCCACTATTGATACAAAGATGTGAACATACTTGTAGCTAAATATTTTTAGTTCTTTGGCTATTTGTTCATAATAAGTCTCTAGAGGTAAATTTGCTTCTTAAATGGACATATAGAATTAGAAAGCTTCAAAAATATATATATTTTGGCAAATTGTCCTGAAGAGGGCTCATACCCATTTACACACTTACTAGTGATGTCTGAGAAGGAAAGAGTTAAATTTTAATGGGCCAAGCAAAACATCAGGCTCATTAGAGGCCTAGAGCAATAATTTTCAAATTATTTAGCTACAGAACTCTCTGTTTAAAGGAAAGTTTATGTATTTAGTTGAATTATATGAAATTGCTATTTTTTCAGGTCAAATGGTTGAGTATCAGCAATTTGACATGGTTCAACCTAATAGAAGCCTAACATGTAAAGCATGAAGAAGCATATCTGCTCTGATTGATGGTAGAGTAGGGGTGTTTGGAGGTCCTCAAAGAAGGGCTTGAGAACAACCGTCTAGACACAAAACCCTGTGTAGGGAGGCAGGTGCAGGAGCTGGGAACTTTCAGAGCCTTGGTCAGCGTGTGTGTGTGTGAATGGAGGTGGTGGACAGTGGGAGGGCCCTGGTCACCTGTGGGATAGGCTCTGGCAGAGAGGAAGAAAATATCAACAGCTAGCAGGGGGGCAGCTGCTTTGGACATCTGCCTTTACCAATAGGTCTGACCTTGCCCTTGTCCCACACAATCCCTTGTGTGGGATTGCAATATCTAAGAAGCAGTACCAAGTCCCTGTAGCATCTCTGTGTTTGAGGAAAGATGTGGTTCCAATCCCAGGTCAATTGTTTATTCACAGTGTGACTTAGGGAAAGTTTTTAAGCCTTTCTTCGACTTACTATTCATATCCATAAACTGTGAATAAGAATTCCTACCTTACCAGTTTGTTCAGATAAAATGCTATAACATACCTTAGATACTTATTGGATTGTATGCCACATAGTAGATTCCCAAGAAATGTCATTTATAATAATAATTATTATTATTACTTTTATTACATTGATTCCCTTTGCTCTCATCAAGGTTAAAAAAGATGTTCCAATGTGTGTCCATTTACAGGTTTTATCTTAGGGATTTTATCTCCCTGATGTGTCAGAGAACTTAAGCAGTAAATAACAGTGCTAATTTCTCTCATTTTATAGAAAGAGAAACTAAAGCAGCCTATTCTTTAGCTCCATAGGGACCAGTAAGTACTGAGACTCATTATTGTTCTCATAGACTCCTAGGTTGAAAAAGACTCAGAAGTCATCTGTTAGTTTGGGTTCAGTCTGATCCCTAATTCACATCTATAATGTCCTTCATGAGACACCAACAAGCTCAAGGATGGCAAAATCCACGATACACATGCCATCACTCCCCTTTCAATTTCTCATGGTAGACATCACCCATTTTTTATGACATTATGTTTCTACTGAGCCCAAATGGGCCTCAGAGTCTTTTTCAATGAATTCTGGCAGCAGCTAATACTAAACAATCTGATCTGTCACTTTGGGTTGGAATCTATGTGCTATTCTGACCTAGCCTCTAACTGAAAGCTAGACAAAGACTAGGAATGCATTGCTACCAACAAGAGCTAGTTTCATTTCTGGAAGAATATGTGGCTTCATTTCACTTTTGAATACTCCACTATATATATATATATATATATATATATATATATATATATATATATATATATTCCACTATATATATATATATATATACACACTCCACTATATATATATATATATACACACAATAAATATTTTTATGGTAAATAAAAAGATATGCAGAAATGTTTCATAACTTGCTTTGGATCTTCTGGAAAATATGTTGGTTCATTAAAGGTTTATTAAGAACCTATTTTGTTAAGTACTATGTATATATGAGGTGATCAGGTACGTAAGTCTGCATTGACACGATATATTTTTTATTGTAGGAAAAAATACATAACATAAAATTGACCAGTTTAACCTTTTTTTAAATTTCAGCTGGGGGGTACAAATTTTAAGGTTGCCCTTGGCCTCCCCTCCCCCCACAAGCCTGAGCTTCAAGCGTGACCATCCCCCAGATGGTGTACATCTCACTCATTATGTGTGTATATACCCACCCCCCTTCCCCCCTCCCACCTGCCCAATGCCCAATAAATGTAATTCCTGTGTGTCCACTTAGGTGCTGATCAGTTAATACCAATTTGCTGGTGAATATGTGTGATGCTTGTTTTTCCATTCTTGGGATCTTCATTTAGTAGTATTGGTTCCAGCTCTATCCAGGAAAATACAAGATGTGCTATATCACCATTGTTCCTTAGAGCTGAATAGTACTCCATGTATAGTTCAGTGGCATTAAGTACCTTCTCATTGTTCTGCAACCATCACCCCATCCATCACCAGAACTTTTTCAAACTGAAACTCTGAACCCATCAAACAAAAAAATCCCCCTTCCTCTCTTCCCCCAGCCCAGCCCCTGGTAACTACCATTCTACTTTCTGTCTCTATGAATTTGACTACTCCAGGTACCTCGTAAGTGTAAACATACAATATTTGGCCTTTTGTTTCTAGCTTATTTGACTTAGCATAATGTCTTCAAGGTTAATCCATATTGTAGCATGTATGAGAAGATGACTTTTTTAAAAAAAACTTTTAATTGAAGTATAACATAAAAAAGAAAAGTGCATCACTTGTTCACAACCCGAACACCTCAGGGTAAGCAGCACCTAGATAGGAAATGGAAAGTCACCGTAGAAGACTAGACCCCTCCTGCTTTGTTCTAGTCACAACCCCCAGGATAACTTCTCTCTTGACTTCTAACAGCATAGATTATACCACCATTTATTTATCCGTTATATTATTGACTTAGAAACTACTTAGGTAGTTTCTGGGGTTTTTTGTTTTTATAAGTCATGCTGCTATGAACATTCTTGTACATGTCTTTTGGTGAACATATGAATGGATTTCTATTATCTATATTATATATTATTTATATGCATATATGAATATGTGATATATAAATATATATATGCATATACATATTCAGAAGTAAAAATGCTGGGTCTCAGAGCATGCCTGTATTAAGCTTTAGCAGCTTTTCAAAAACGGTTTGCCATTTGGAAAGGGTCAGTTAAGCTGTGGCCTGAAGGACAAACTGGAATGGAAGTTGCATTGAGATTTCTAGACTAACTTCTCCCCACTGCTATGACGAAAATGTGACCTTTCTTGAAGTGGTTAGAGTCAAATGGGAGAAGTCCTCCGCTTCCTTTCTGCTGTGGTCTCCCAGTGACACTTGAGTGAGAGGAGCCTCTGTCATTTTGGTCAGACCCAAGGAGACAAGAGATGATGACTGATGACTCAACCACTTCCCAAGCTCCACTCACCAAGCTCCGCTTCCCAAGCTCCACTCGCCACATCAGTGAACCTGGCACGCGGGGGGAGACATAAACACAACGTGGTGTTGATATCAATTCTAGCAGAGATGTCATAAGCCAGGGCTCGAGAAGAGGAGGAAAGAATCAGGATAAATGTGCCAGTGGAAAAAAAGACCAAGTGAAAGACTTGGAAGTCATGTCTGAAGAATTGTGTAAGTAACAGTGGCAGATGAAAACAAAAGGTCTCTACTGTTAAAATAATCAGCGGTACCTATTTCAGATTCCCAGGCATCTCTATGTTTTGGGGAGGTCTTAGGACTCAGGGCCTTGCCAGTTGTGTGGCCTGGGAGAAAAGCCAATTGATAGAAGCTGGAATACAGGGCTTGTTCTCAACAGAAATTAAAGGAAGCAAAAGCAAAAAAAAAAAACAAAAAACAAAAAAAAAAAAAACACAACCCACAAAAACCTGGCCACAAATAATGTCTATAAATGCCGTGTGGGTGTGAGGGCTTGCCTCTTTGTCCTAATACAGAAGTATAAACATACCTGAGGAGGAGTCCCAAATGCCTGGTAGGAATGGGTCATTTTGGGAAAAAGTTTCCAGTGGGAAAGAGAAAGTCTAGTTGTTTTGCTCTTCAATGTTTTACAGTTTCCTCAGGGAACAGAGAAATTTCAGTGTGCTTCTCTTAAGGTCCTGCTCATAAAGTCCCATCTTTTAAAGAAAAGAAACAGAGAAAAAAATGATTGGTACATTTTTAAGGTAGCTAAACAGGTGTGCGGCAAACTGCCGTTAACCATAATGCCCCAGGCTGGAAGGAATTGGGTCTTTTTTTTATTATTATTTCAAAATACTATCCGGGTACAAATGTTTAGGTTATATATTATTGCCTTTGCCCCACCCGAGTCAGAACTACAAGCGTGTCCATCCCCCAGATGGTGCGCACTGAACCCATTAGGTGTGAATATACCCATCCCTTCCCACCTGCCCGACACCCAGTGAATGTTACTACTATATGTGCTCATAAGTGTTGGTCAATTAATACCAATTTGATGGTGAGTACATGTGGTGCTTGTTTTTCCATTCTTGGGATTGGGTCTTATACCCAAACTCTCTTGCTTATCTTTTGTTCTTTAGTACATACAAAAAAAAGAGATTAACAAGTATCTCAAGGCCATCATTTTGAATTTCACTTAAGTGTCCATGTTTATTGATTAGAGTTGTTGATATACAGAGTATTCAAGATTGAAATGTTATCTATCCTGTAATAGTTGCATATATATGTGTTCTAACAGAATTTCTTATATGAAATAATTATCTTTCATTTGTTTATTTCTCATGAAAGCTCTCTGGGAAAAGTTAAATTAGCTAAGAAAATTCTGATTAGTTGGATTCCACTTACCTGCCATATTGATTTCTCTAGATATATGGATAAGGAAAGGAATTAAGGGAGAAAGAGCCCATTTAAACCTGGGGACCCATGTGGTCTGGTCTATGTGACATTCAAATAAACATGACTTTGACAAGCAACACTAATAGGAAACTAATTCAAATATTTACCAGGGGCTCTCGAAGAATGTCAGAAGAATATCTAGAAAAATTCCTAAAAATTTTCTTTATCTTTCTTTTGATTTCCTACCTACTCTAGACTTCTTTCCTAAGACTCTTTCAGCTCATTACATCTCTTTCTCATCCCTGCATTGCACTCTGGGTTCTGTTCTTTTCCCCTTTTTTTCCTCCCACAAAACAAACAAACAAATAAATAAATTTATTTATTTTTTATCTTTCTAAGATTAAAAAAATTTCCAGTCTGTATCTTATCTTCCAATTCTCAGATCTTTCTATGCATTGTCCTGATGAGCTTCACAGAAGGCCTGGAGGCAAGATAGCAGTCACAGAGGGGGAAGGTTGTGAACTTTGTCCATTAATGCTTTGTAGGCTCAGTTGCACAATAATTTTAAATATAATCCATACAACAGACTGTTTCTCAGTCATTGAATGGCAAAAAATTTATTTGCAATAAGAGGGAAGGCCAACAGAGTTACCAAAATTCAGTTTTGAAGACTAGAGGAAGGCATGAGGGAAAAGATGGGTTTGAACAGAGATTATGTTCGGCCTAGACCCACTTCTTCATCCCCTATGACATCACACATGTTGATGCATTTTCTAGCAGCCTTATTTCTTGAAATCTGAGACCATAATTATCCCCTTAAAAATTTACTTACTTTTTGGTGGTTATTGATGTGAAGAAAAAAACCTAAAAGAAAAGGAACAGAACTTCAGGGTTAAGTTCAGCCATTGCTCTGTTAGTTCATGTCTAATGCCTGAGAGTCTCTTCATTAGGATCTTGTTTCTCTGTTGAAATCAAACAGTTTATTTTATTAAATAGGGCGTCCCTTCCCCAGTGTATTTAAAAAAATTTTTTTCCCCCAGTGTACGTTTTTGTCTGCTTTGTCAAAAATCAGTTGGTCATAGCAATATGGTTTTACTTCTGGGTTCTCTATTCTGTTTCATTGGTCTATGTGTTTACCTTTAGACCAATATCATGCTGTTTAGGTTACTATAAGTCATGTAGTATAATGTGAAGTCAGGTAATGTGATGCCTCCAAATGTGTTCTTTTTGCTTAGGCTTGCTTTGGCTATTTGGGCTCTTTTTTTGATTTCATAAACATTTAAGGTTTTTTTCTAGATATGTGAAAACTGATGTTGGTATTTTGATAGGAAATACATTGAATCTATAGATCATTTTATGCAGTATGGACATTTGAACAATGTTGATTCTTCCAATCCATGACCATGGGATGTTTTTCCATTTGTTTGTGTTATCTATGATTACTTTCGTAAGTGTTTTGTAATTCTCCTTATAGAGATCTTTCACCTCCTTGGTTAAGTATATATTCTTAGGTGTTTATTATTATTTTATTTGTAGCTACTATAAATTGAGTTTTTTATTTGACTCTCATCTTGACTATTATTAGTGTAAAGAAATGCCACTGATTTGTGTACATTTATTTTGTAACCTGAAACTTTACTAAATTTATTTATCAATTGTAGGAGTCTTTGGTGGAGTTTTTAGGGGTTTCTAGGTATAAAATTATATCTTCAGCAAACAGAGATAGTTTAACCTCCTCTTTCCTGGAGTGGATATCATTTATTTCTCTCTCTTGCCTAATTGCTCTGGCTAGGACTTCCAGTATCATGTTGAATAGAAGTGGTGACAGTGGGTATTCTTGTCTTGTTCTGGTTCTTTGGGGAAAAATTGAAAGCATTCTCCCTTTCAAACTCCAAAAGCAATTACAGCAACAACAAAAACAAATGGATATAATTAAACTAAAAAGTTTCTGCACAGCAAAGGAAATAAACAACAGAGTGAATAGGCTACCTATAGAATGGGAGAACATATTTGCAAACTATACAGCCAACAAAGGGCTAACATCCAGAATCTACAAAGAATTCAAACAAACCAGTTTGAAAAAAAGCAAATAACCACATGAAAAAGTGGGCAAAAGACACAAAGAGACTCTCCTCAAAAGAAGATAGACAAATGGCCAATAGACATATGAAAAAATGCTCAATATCACTAATCCTCAGGGAAATGCAAATTAAAACCACAATGAAATATCATCTAATCCCTGTTAGACTTGCCATTATTAAAAAGTTGAAAAAAATAGATGTTGGTTCAGTTGTGGTGATAAGGGAATGCTTATACACTGTTGGTAGGAATGGAAACTTAGACAACCTCTATGGAAAGCAGTATGGAGATTCCTCAAAGAACTAAAAATAGATCTACCATTTGATCCAGCAATCCCACTACTGGGTATCTAATCAAAAGAAAAGAAGCTATTTTATCAAAAAGACAACTGCACTGGCATGTTTATTGCAGCACAATTCACAATTGCAAATATATGGGACCAACCTAAGTGCCTGACAACTGATGAGGGGATAAAGAAAGTGTGATATAGTGTGTTTGTGTGTATGTGTATTCACATACACACACACACGTGCCATGGAGTACTACTCAGCCATAAAAAAAATGAAATTATAATGTCTTTTGCAGTAACTTGGATGGAACTGGAGATCATTAATCTAAGTGAAGTATCTGAGGAGTGGAAAAACAGATACCCCATGTTCTCAATTACAAGAGGGAACTAAACGAAGGATATGCATGCTCATAAAAAGCTGTAATGAACATTGGAAATTTAGAAGAGGGAGTGTGTGGGGAGTGAGGGATAAATAAATCTGCCTATTGAGTATAATGCACACTATTCTGGTACACTGAGAGCCCTGTCTCCAGCATGATACAATTCATCCTCGTAACAAAAAACACTTGTACCCCCTAAATTTTTTGGATTAAAAAAAAGGAAACCAAACTGTATCTGATCTCTGCATATCCAAGGGCTGGTATGGGTCAATGCCAGCATTTAATGTTGCAAACCTGAAGGTAGGACAGGTAAGGGGCTTTACCTGTCCAAAAATCACAGGAGGCAGAGAGGAAGTCTAGGAGCAGACAGGGCAAAAACACATAAATGGTATGATTTGATAAGATATAAGCACAATAAAAAGTTAGAAGAGAAAAATACTAAATACACATTAAATATAGACATGCTGAAGAGATTGCCAGATAGGAGGGTTTTCATAGTGTGGTAGAACAAATTAATGTTTCCTTAGAGAATAGTATATTTAGAAAGTGTTCGTGTCACTTGTATTTGGCTGGGATGAGCTATTTTGAAAGCACCTAGTTGTCTTGGGATTAAATTGCCCAGCCCTTAGGGAAGGAAGCAATTACCTGTTCATACATTCATTAACTCAAAATATATTTAAATAGAACTCACTATGTACCAAGCACAGTACTAGGCACTAGAAATAGTGTATGGAGTAAGATCAACATGGTTCTTACCTTCCTGAAGCTTATAACAGGGAAGACAGACGTTGAATAGGTGATTACTTAGACATTGAAGGAGTGCATTGAAAGTTATGATGGAGAAGTGCATGGTGCTATTGAAGGCATTATGTGAAAATATGACCGAAAAAGAAGACAGGGTTTCCTTCCTATCTTTAGTAAGGTATGGTAAGGAGAGTGAATATCAGCTGAGTAATTCAGGTGCCACTGCTCTCACCTGTGGGCATAGTCTCTCTCCTTTGCCTAAAAAGAATACATTAACATCAGATTAAGCAGAGAGCTCATAAAATGCATGATGGCACACTGACCAATCAAAACATACCAAGCATTCTTTTCCAGAGGATTGGGAAAGAGATTCATTTTGAAATAATTATCTGGCAATAGGTTCAACCTGAAAAAAATAAACATGAAGCCATAATTATTTTTCAACAGAACTGGAGACTTATTCATCCTTCTTTCTGAAATTGTATATCTATTTCATAGCATGGGAAGCTCAATACTATGTTTTATGTTCTGAGGGTAAAAACACGATGTCTGTTTTATTTCACAACATGAATTGAAAGCATTTGTGGGACAGGATGTTGTTTTGGTTCAATAGGTTGTTCAAGGTTCCTTAGGAGTTTTATCCAGTAACTGCTTTCAGCTTTAAGAAATTAATGTTTCCATTTGGTTTTCAGATCCAAAGACTGTGTAAGCAGATTTTTATGTTTTTGATGCCTTATCCAATTGCTAGTGTGGTTTAAGGTAATCAATCATATAACCGAGAGTTAAAGGACTCAACTAAGAATTTTTATACAAATAAAACTTGAACTGGTTTGTGTGGGGATAGTTATTGTTCAAGGATTGCAGGAATAGGTTGGAGTCAAACCTCAAAAGCATTCCAGATTTGTTGCTCATGCCCCTGTTGGGAAGGCTGTCCCTCATTTTAATTCAGGTAAGATGCTGGCGGGGCTTTTGCTAGGAAAATGAGAATACCTGATGGGAACAATATAGTGACTGCTGCCCTTGGCTACTCAGTGAGTCTCTACCTGTCCCTCAGGAATCTTTCTGCAAAATTCCAGAAGGAAAACCTGTTCTCTCCTGTCCTTCTTAGAGACCCAAGTCTAGGATTTGTATATAGGAATACAGTGAAATAAGTCAAGGTGGTCATGGCTACCTTTTTTAGGACCCCTTTCCCCTTCATGGGTCTATCACTCTTATCTTCCAATACTGCATACTTTTCCTATTTCTCTCTAGCGGCCCAGAGTTCACCCCTATGGAGCCCTACCTTGGTGTGCCCTACTTGGCCACAGGATTGCCACCTGTTCTGATCTTTCTCCCCAGATTGGATGCTTCCCCACTGTGTTAGTTTGCTATTGTTTTTGCAGTAACAAATCACCATAAACTTAGCGCTCAAAATGGCACAAATGTATTATCTTACTGTTATGAAGATCAGAAGACTGAAATGGTCTCACTGGGATAAAACCAAGGTGTTGGCAGGGCTGCATTCCTTTCTGGAAACTCAAGAGGTGAATCCATTTTCTTGCCTTTTGTAGTTTTTAGAGGCTGCCCACATTCTTTGGCTTGTGGCCCCCTCCCATCTGCAAAGCAAGCGATGGCCAGTTGAGTCCTTCTCAGATCACGTCCCTCTGGCTTTGCCATCACATCTTACCCTGACTCCTGCTCTCTTGCTTCCGCTTTCACTTATCACCCTTGTGATGATCTTGGGACAGCTGGATAATCCAGGATACATGACCAGCTGATTAGCAGCCTCAATTCCATCTGCCACCCTAATTCCTCTTGCCATGTAACATAATATATTCACAGGTTCTGGGGATTAGGATGTAGACATCTTTGGGCAGGGCCATTGTTCTGCCTGCCATACCCATTTACCACGTACTACCCACCCTTCTAGCAAAATTTAACTTTTACGTTCTTCGGTGACTCCCCACTAAGATAAAAAGTGGACCTAATAATTGAACCTAACAGGTGTTAAAGGGAAATATGCAAGACCTGTTCCCACTTATTCTCCTGTATCTGTTTACATATGATGAACCATGGTTCTTTAATATGCTGAACTCAGGTGAGCCTTCAGAATCCTTTCAAACTACTTTTTTGTGACCCTTTGTGATCCTCCTTCTTACCCCTTCCCACTCTCCTTCCTAAGCAACCAAAAGAAGTTTTGGTTTCTATAGATTCGTTTGGATTTTCCAGAGTTTTACGTTAATGGAATCATGCAGTGTGTACTGTTTCACTCAGCTTCTTTTATTCAGCATAAGTAGTTTGAGTTTGATTTATCACGTTGCCATGTCACTAGTTCATTTCCTTTTATTGTGAAGTGATATTCCATTGTATGGATATACTACAATCTGTTTATCTATTCACCTGTTAATGGACATTTGAGTTTTTTCTATTTTTTGGCTATTAAAAATAAAACTGCTATAAAAATTCAGGGTGCAAGTCTTTGAAAGGACAAATTTCCTTTTCTCTTGTATAAATACCTAGGGATGAAATTGCTGGATAATATGATAAATATGTTTCGTTTTTAAAAAACTGTGAAGATCACTTTGAAAGGGTCAACACGATCTATCCATTAAAAAGCTCTTCATCAGCTTTTCACTTAATAATTTTGAACCACTAATACTGCCTACATGAATTATTTCATTGGAGGTTGAAAACTGATGATTGTCTAATTCTATCATCCTTCTTGCATTTATTAGCTGTGATTCATTTATAAAGAAGAAATTTTCTTGGTTGTACCATTTTACATTTTCCTCACTAGGGTATGAAAGGTCCAGTTTTTCTACATTCTCACCAATATTCAGTAAGTTAAGTCTTTTTAATTTTACCTATTCTGGTAGGTATGGAGTGATTCTTCATTGTGGTTTTAATATGCATTTCCCTAATGATTAATGATGTTGAGCTTGTTTTGATGCACCATCTGTATGTCTTCGTTGGTGAAGTGTCTAATTAAACCTTTTGCCTAATTTTTAATTGGGTTGTTTGTTCTCTTATTGTTGAGTTTTGAGAGTTCTTAATATATTCTGAATATAAGGCCTTTATCAGATATACACTTTGCAAAGATTTTCTCCCAATCTGTTTGCTTTTTCATTTTTGTTCTTTCATTTTAAAAATAGTGTTTTTTAAAGAGCAAATGTTTTTAATTTTGATGAAGTCCAATTTATCCGATTGTTCTTTTATAAATAGTCTTTTTGGTGTCACATCTAAGAAATCTATGCCTAGCCCAAGGTCACCATAAATATTTAATATCTTTGTTATGTTGTAAATGTTAATGCTTTTATTTCAATTTCTAATTCTTTGTTGCTAGTATATAGGTGTAATGCTGTTTAATTCCTCTTTATCATGTCAAGAGGCATTTAATGCCTAGTTATCCCACTCTTAGGATATTAAAATTAGCCAGTGAATTGAGATAGTGTCAACATGATCTATCCATTAAAAAGCTTTCCATCAACTTTTCACTTAATGTTTTTGGACCACTAATATTGCCTTGGTGAATTATTTCATTAGAGGTTGTAAACCGGTGATTTTCTAATTTTATTATTCCTATATTTATTAGCTGTGATTTATTTCTAAAGAAGAAATTTTCTTGGTCAGTTATTTTTGTTATCCCGAAATACAGTGCATAGGGAAAGCAGTATAAACAATTAATTTTTTCCTTTTATTTATTATTTTTATAATAAATGTTTCATATTCTAGCAGCTTCTAAAAGTGATCAATAATAATTGCTGCTTGGCCTTTTGACTAAGAGCAAGTGTAAAAGTGACTAATACCTTTTTATTTTTTGGATATCATTATGAACTCATGAATTTGTGTATATTTGATATATTTCAATTCATTGGAGCCATTATTTTTTTAGATACTTGAATTCTCCATCTTTGGACAGTATGAGCCCTTTCTCACTGGTGCTCTTTTGGTATGATTCTAGCAGCTACTAATAACTTTCTTGCTTTCAGGAAGGAGAAGATGTCCCAGATTCATCCTGTACATTTCCTATTCTGGGTTTGAAGTTGTCATTTCTGTAAGGTGTTCTGGTTCCCTTTTTCGAGAAATGGTATGAAGAGATCACAATCCAGATGCTAGGAGCACTCATTACTCCTGCATTGTCACTGTTTCTTTTAATGGGATGTATGTTCATAAACAAGAGTACTTAATTTTAATTTTGTCAAGTTTAGTAAAATTTTATTAATGGTTAATCCTTTTTTGTGTCTTGTTTGAGGAAATTTCCTTACCCTAAGGGTATGGAAATATGCTCCCATATGATGTTCCAAAAGGCCTTATTGTTTTGCTTTTCCTATTTAGTGCCATGAACATACTGGAATTGATTTTGTTGCATGGAAAGTGTTCCAATACCATTTTCTCCCCAAAATACTGAACTTTTCTGTCATTATTTATTGAAAAGTCCACCCATTTCTTACTTCTCTGTAGTACTACTCCTGTCATAAATCACATATCCATATGTGTGTAGCGTAGTTTCTGGCATACACATATTTTATTGTATTGGCTTATTTTCCTATCCTTGTACTAACTCTTCATTCTTTCAAGTGTTGTGGCTTTTAATAAGCCTCAATATTCAGTAGAGCCAATGCTCCAACCATAACTGTGTCTTGGCTATTCTTGGCTCTTTGAATTTTTATATATTTTAGAATTGGCTTGTCAGTATCTCTTCAAAAACCTATTGAAAGGCTGGGTGCAGTGGCTCACATCTATAATAATCCTAGCACTCTGGGAGGCCGAGGATGGAGGATTGTTTGAGCTCAAGAGTTTGAGACCAGCCTGAGCAAGAGTGAGCCCCCGTTTCTACTAAAAATAGAAAGAAAGTCATTGGCCAACTAAAAATATATAAAAAGTTAGCTGGGCATGGTGGCTCATGCCTGTAATCCCAGCTACTCAGGAGGCTGAGGCAGGAGGATTGCTTGAGCCCAGCAGTTTTTCTTGTGTTTTTTTTTTTAATTTTTCTTCTTTTTTCTTTTCAATTTTTTTTTTTTTAATATGCTTCACCGGAAACAGCCCAGGAGTTTGAGGTTGCTGTGAGCGAGGCTGACACCACAGTATTCTAGCCTGGGCAACAGAGTGAGACTCTGTCTCAAAAAAAACAAAACAACAACAAAAAAAACCTATTGAGATTTTGATTGGATTACATTGAAACTCTGGAATAATTTGTGGAGAATTGCTATCTTTACAATATTGAACCTCCAATCCAGGTACAATAAATCTCATTGTTTGTTTAGGTCTCCTTTAATTTTCCTTATGATAATTTTATAGGCATTGCCATAAAATTCTCATATATCTTAAGTTACAGTTAATCCTTGTTACTTAAATATTTCCGATATTATAATGAATGGCATATCTTTTAAATTTCATTTTCTAAATGTTGCTCATATATAGAAATAACAAGTTTCATACTGATTTTGTGTCTAGTAATTTTGCTAGACTGAATTATTTACTCTAATAATTTATCTCTAGATTAATTTACATTTTCTATGAACACAATCATATCACTTCCAAATAATGCCATTTATATTTTGTGTTCAGTCATTATACGTCATAATTCTTGTCTTGTTTTTGTTTTGACTAGGACCATTAAGGCAATGTTGACTGAAGTGGGATAGTGGCATCCTTATTTTGTTCCTTATATCAGAGAGAAAACTTTTAGTGTCTCCTTGTTAAAAATTATGTTTGCTTGTGAGGTCTTATTTTATTTTTCTGAGATGGAGTCTTGCTCTGTCACCCAGCCTAGAGTGCTATGGCATCAGCCCAGCTCTCAGCAACCTCAAACTCCTGGGCTCAAGCGATCTTCCTGCCTCAGCCTCCCAAGTAGCTGGGAATACAGGCACACACCACTATCCCTGGCTAATTTTCCTGTTTTTAATAGAGATGGGGTCTTGCTCTTGCTCAGGCTGGTCTTAAACTCCTGAGCTTCAGTGATCCTCCTGCCTCGGCCTCCCAGAGTGCTAGGATTATAGGTATGAGCCACCACACCTGGCCTGCTTATGAGGTTTTAAATATTATTTTTATTTATTATTTTTCAAATAAGGAAGATCTCTTTTATTCCTACTTTGCTAAACTTTATCTTATTATTATTTTTTTTATCACAGGGTCTCACTCTGTTGTCTGGGGTAGGGCTCAGTGGCATCATCAAAGCTCACTGCAAGGTCAGACTCCTGGGCTAAAGTAATTCCTCTACCTCTGCCTCCTGAATAGCTGGGACTACAGGTGTACACCACCATGCCTGGCTGATTTTTCTATTTTTTGTAGGGACAAGGTCTCACTATATTGATCAGACTGGTCTCATCTCAAGTGCCTGGTCTTAAGTGATCCTCCCAATTCAGCCTCCCAGGGTGCTAAGATTACAGATATGAGCTATTATTGGGCCCAGCCTGCTAAACTTTTTCTTATTTCTTTCTTTTGTTGTTGAGACAGAGTATCGCTCGCTCTGTTGCCCGGGCTAGAGTGCCGTGGTGTCAGCCTAGTTTATAGCAACCTTAAGTAATCCTTCTGCCTCAGCCTCTCGAGTAGCTGGGATTACAGGCATGCGCCACCATGCTTGGCTAATTTTTTCTATATATTTTTAGTTGGCCAATTAATTTCTTTCTATTTTTAATAGAGATGGGGTCTCGCTCTTGCTCAGGCTGGTTTCAAACTCCTGACCTTGAGCGATCCACCCGCCTCAGCCTCCCAGAGTGCTGGGATTATAAGCGTGAGCCACCACACCAGGCCTACTTTAACCTCTTAGTATGGCAAATTATAATACACTTATTGATGAATTTTAAAGTGTTAAACCAAACTTGACTTGCTGGCATAAACCTCCATGGTTAAATTACATTACCTTTTTGCTATATTGCTAGATTCAGGTTGCCACTGTAGCGGGATTTGGAAGATGAGTGAAAGTAGGTACGTGTTTTCAATCTGCTATCTTTACCTCCAAGTTAGTACTCATTAATTTTTGCCAGCTGATTTACTATGTTGGCACCTTCACTCCTATGCAGTATTCCGAGCCACCCTCTCTCCTCTGAATCTTGGCACCCCTAATTGCATTGTCTCCTGGTTGAAAATCTAATATGAATGTTCCCAGCATTGTGCTTATCCTGCATTGCAACTATTTTATTTATGCTAATTTTTCTTTTTTTTAGACAGTGAACCCTTTGAGATCATAATCTTGTGTCTTTGTTTTTGTACTGCCAGACATGGTACATGACTAGTAAATTTATGAGGAAAGGAAGGCTGGAAAGGAGCCTCCATTTCCCCCTGATATACTCATATATTAAAAATCCCTTATTGCTACATTGCTATTTGGCAGCTGCTAGGAATGACAGCTGCCAAGTGGTGTACAAGAATGTGTCTACAGGCCCCATGGGGTGTGATAAATTACACTAGTATGAACCATTCTTTTTAATCTTTCAAAGCATTTTCACAATTGTCTTCTTATTTGATGCTCACAACTGAAAAATAGGTAAATTAGTAGCTTTAGCTCTGCTTTACACACAAGTAAACAGGCTCAGAGAGACTAAATATTTACCTAAGACTATATGCTAGTTTGGGGCCAAATTTGGGCTAGAATCCAGGTCTCCAGATGTTTAAATGCAGGCTCTTTTCAATAGACCAATGGCTCTCAAACTATGGATCTTAGAAGGTGCCACTGAACAAAGATGAGAGAGAAGATAGACGGTGAATGATCAGGGCTCTGAGCCCCCTATTTGTGTCACAGTCCTGCTCTTGTCTCCTTTACATATAAGTGTTCCAAGTGATTTTTTCACTTGGAAAATAGCTCTGTTGCTGATAACAGCATGAATCTGCTAGTCTTTGAGAACATACTTGCTTTCTGGCACCATGCGATGTTTCAGTTTTTCTTTGTACTTTGCCTGTCTTAGACTTGGATTCAGCAATTTCTCCAAGGAGTTCTGGTTCCTTTTGGTGGGGAATGAGCTTCAGAATCCAGTATCTGGGCTCCAGTGGAGGGATCATTGCTACTGGTGCCTCATTGCTTCTACCTCTTTCCAGGGGACAGTGCTGGGGAAATTTTTTTTTTCTAAAAAATAACCTGAATTCTTACTGATACTTGTAATTCAAGTACATTCATTACCCCATGTTTATTTCCTGTCTTTTCCCATTACATTTTTGTATCTTCCTTCTCCCATAGTGAAAACCCTATTTCCCCAAACAACACTACAAACAACATTTACTCATTGGACTTATAGCACACAAACTAGTACACAAAACAGTTTTAGTGCAATACCGGCACCCTTATTAAAAACAAAACTACTAAATAGAGTTCAAATTTCTTTGCAGCTCCTTTTATTCTTGGACTATAGCATATTAAGGGTGCACCATCAGAGAATTATCTTCAAAAGTTATTGGAATTAATTATTTTCCCTGTGTGATTAAGTATTCTATTATTTTGATTTATAGGTAGAGTCATTTATTTCTGTTTGTATTCAATTTTGGAGTTTGGGTTTTTAAAATCCATTTTGATTTGACTTTTAAAAATATTTATAAAATTTATATGTCTTATAGGTGAAAAAATATATATATTCACCTATAAAAGATGCCTCTGTCTTTAGTCTCCACATTGTTCTCAACTACTCTATGTAGATAATCATTTTAATCTGTTGTTCGTTATCTTTTTTCTGCTTTTTTTAACAAATGTATATACACTCTTGTTTTCTCTACTTATTAAAGAGATAGCATATTCTATACATACTATCATATTTTGCTTTAACATTAAAATATATTCAAATGTATCAATTACAATTTTATGTTTAATGTTTTGTGTTTTTGTTTAAGAATCCTGCTCAAAGGCCACAAAGATTTTCTATTATATTATCCTCTAAAATTTTTTCAAGTTTTGCCTTTTATAGTTTGGCCTTTAATCTCACTGGAGTTGGTTTTATGTATGGTGTGAGGGAAGGATCTATTCCATTGTTTAAAAGGATATCCATTTATCCCATATACATTGTTGAATAGTCTGTTCTTTACTCATTGATCTTCAACATCAAGTCAGTTATATATCAAGTTTTCACACTTTCCTGGGTCTGTTTCTGGGCTTTCTATTCTATTTGTCATTCCATCTATTCCTGAGAAAATGTCTTATTTTTAAATTTCAGACATATTTTTCAGTTGTAGAATTTCCATCTTAAAAAATAGCAACTGTTTCTCTGCTAGAGGATTTTCTACTTTTTAATTTATATTATGAGCATATTTTCTTTTATGTTCTTGAAGATAGTTATAATAAAATCATTTTCTGCAAATTCCAACATCTAGCCAGTCTCCACTGACTGCAGTTTCTCTGGAGTACCATATGTACCACATTATCCTAATTCTTTATCCTATTTCTTTCTTTGGTAATTTTTGATTATCCTGGAGATTGTAAATAATATTTTGAGTATCTGAATTCTGTTATATTCCTCTCAACAGTGCTAATTTTGCAGGCAATTACATTTGCTGGTCTCAAACTTTTAACTGTCTACTTCGAAAGTGAAATCACTGTTTAGTGTCTGCTCCACACATGCGTAGTTCAGGGGTCAGCCAGAGATTTGAGCAGAATTTGGAATTCTCCTTTCTAGTTCTCTCCTTTCCTAGACTTCTCCCCTCACTTTTCATCTGCTGTGTTGACCCCAATGTTCTTTGGTTTTTCAAACTACTAGGATTATAGACTTCTATTTGAGGCTTAGCCGACTAATGCCTGCCCTCAAATAAAAAGTCGTTAAAAAATGGAAAACTCACCAAGTTCCATTTCCTTCATTTAAATGTAGACCCCTCGCCAGTTTCTGCCTGCTTTTCAGAACTTCCAGGGAATTGTTTTTTATATTTTACTCATAATTTTAGTTGTTATATGTGGAGGGTTAGTTTGATGGGAGTTAATCATTACTGGGAACTAAGAACCCAAATTATTGTATTTATTTTAGTTTCTAATTAGTCTTATATCTTGCATGACAAATCCCTCATCTTATTTTAACCTTCAGAAGTATTTCAGGTATTCTTGTGCAGAACCTGAAGTCTGATCCGATATTCTCTTCTAACTCTCAGGTCTGAATGGAAGGACTTAGGGATTAGTCATTCCAAAGAGACGATATGTGGAATAGAGGAAAGGAAGCTGTTTGTTTCTGCCTTGTACATGCGTCCCTAATGTCAGGGATCGTGACAATCTTGTAGCACAGACATGATATACATGTGCATGTCTGGTGTGTTGAGAGAAGGTCATTTAAACCAGGACACAATATTTTAGGAAAATAAGTCTTTTGGTTGAATGGAGAAGTGACTGGAAGTCTGACAATGAAGACATAGGTGAGTTAGTAGGCTATTTCAGGATTTTCAGGTGAGATGAGAAGCTGAACTAAAGCAACATCACTGAGAATGCAGAAAGGAATGAGATTGGAAAGAGAATTAAAAGTTGATAAACTTTGTGTTCAGTAACATGGTATTGAAAGAGATATTTATAAAGATAAGCCACGTTTTTTCCTATCACTCAAATCACAAGCATGTGTCAACCTCTTACTTTGCTTACACATGTAATTACATAGTAACTCTAGAAAATGGGGGAAAAATCATCAAAAGTTCTACTATCCTTGTATAACCACAAGTGTTTTGTATCATAATCCAGGCCTTAGTAAAAAACAAATGTATGTTTTTTATAGTTGTAATCACACACAAGTTTGAATGTCTTTGATACATCATAATTTTGCATTATTTCTGTCAGCTCACATGAATAAACAGTTTTCACCCTGCTGATCTTTGCAATTATATCCTTTTAAATGTTTTGCATAGTATTCCACTATACCATCTACCCCAACCTTTTCAATCATTATTCAATTTATGGAATGTTTATATTGCTACAACTATAAATAATGTACCATGAACATGATTATGTATAAAATTAGTCTTTCTTTTTAGTGGGGAATAGATTATTAGCTATAAGATATCTGTGGTAAGGAGTAGAAACATTTAATATTGTTTCATGTATATTAATATTTAATCACTAGAGCCCTGACATTACAAAGCCCTTAGAGTAATATGTGTGAAAGTCTTGGCATTTCAGATCATTCCTGAGAGTAGGAACTTTGTCTTGTTTATGGCTGTAGCCCCAGAGTCAGTATCATGGCTAGTGCATATTAGGCTGGTAGTAGCTATGTTTTGAATGAGTAAATCAATGCATAAATGAATGATTAATTCATTTGTCTCATGATGAGAATTTTAACACATTTTCTTGCCATCTGGATGCAGTTTGATGTTAAGTGTACCCTGTGATATTGGCAAGGTCTGGAGAACCAGTTAGACAAAGTGTTTACTCCTGTGATCTGGGTTTTAGAGTCTGGAATGTTGCCCTGAGCACATAATCTGCAACAGTATCTATCTGAGATTCTTGGTTTTTCTTTCTGGTATGGTATAAACCCAGCTGTTTCCATGGGCTCCCTTCTGAAAAAGGGAAAGTAATTTTTTCTGGCGAAAGGATGCTGTCTCGTTACTTTTTACCTCAGTGTAGTAGGTAGACTTATCTTGGGGTGGAATTTTTGGATGTCTTGGCTTTACTCTCTTATGGGCGTCAAAAAACAACTAAGTTTAATCGTGACTTAAACTGGATCATTGTTTTTGTTTTGTTGTGCGATGACATTTTTTTCTTTTGTAAAGGGAGAAAAACAATTTCATTTGTGATCAAAGTGTTTTAAAAAGTTTGGTTTGGGTGTCAGCCAATCAGAATCATAAACGTTTGAGATGGAGATTTTAGCAATATCATTTGTTATTTTATGAGCAGTAAAAATTACCATTTATATCACTCTGTGCCAGTCCTTGTTTTAGTACTTTCCTTACATTATTTTATGTAATGTAAATTATCATAGCAACCCTATGAAGTAGATATTATTTTGATTTTGTGATTATAAGGAAAAGGATGCTTAGAGATCTTAAGTCACCTGTCCATAAGCACATAGAAGTGGTAGAATCAGAATTCAAAGCTGGGTCTGTCTGATAACAACTTCTATGATCATTTATACATTTGAGAAGTACTGTCACATAAATTCTACTCTCTAATTCACAGTCACAGCAGGGGAAGGAGACTGGGATTAGTCCTGGCAGAGATAAAGACGGAGATTTACAGATTATGCTTTTTGCCATCCAAGGTCACACTGGAAAGAGTTGTCCGAGCCAAGGTGTGAGTGAAGACCTTCTGGTCCTCATCCCATCACCCTTTCCACCCCATGTCACTGCCTCCCTAGAGAATTTCTCTCTTAATTGCTCATTATACAGTTGAGAAAATGGAGGCCCAGAAAACTGCAATGACTTATGGAGCTCATACAGCTCATTAGCAAACTAAGATTAGAGCCAGGATTTACTGCCTCCCAAGCTAGTGTCTTTTCTATTATGTCTATTTGGCAAACAAGAGTGAGTTATTCAAAATGTTCAATGTGAATTACAATCCAGACCAGGAAAGACATCAATACAGGCAATCCAGTGGAGAGACATTCAACTCATCATTTTCTTTTTTTTTTTTTTTTTTTTCTTTCTACAGCCATGGGATAGGATGCAATCATTTTCATTTTGTTAAAATATCCTGTGTCATTTCAGATACCCAGTTGATCTGTTAATCATCACATATGTACTGACTGAGTAGTATGAATGTGACTAGCGCTGGGACCAGCCCCTGAGTGGGGTTCTCGTCAATATAAAGAGAGTCTCAGGATTAGCAACTCTCCCTCCCTTAGTGTAGACCTCAAAAGAGCCAAAGTAAATAGAATTTTCCGCCTCAACAGCTGTATTTATTTTGGGCTGTTTCTCCACCTACAACGCCCATTTGCTGTTCTCAGGGCTTCTGAACCTGTTTATTTTCAACCTCCCAGAGGCAGCCAGCTGTTGTATTCCTGTTTCATGGCAGAAAGAAGTCAACACGTTCTTCTGGGGAGGGGAGGGGAAGCAAGCCATTTCAGGATCTGAAAGAATATAACCCAAAGGAGAGTTTACCAATTGTGGATATTTCCTGAGCAAGCACTATCCCTGATCTCAAATATCTTATTCAAGCAGTTTCACAGACGGAGATTAATCACTGAAAATTACACAGTAATTATTTAAAAAAAATAAAATAAGAGCTAAGGGGCAACATAAGCAATTGTGATATCAAGTGTATGTAATTGAACAGGGCCTCCCCATCAGTAGGCTGGACTAATCTAATGGAAATATTTGGGCTCCAAGTTTGTATTTTTTTTTTTTTGAGACAGTGTCTCACTCTGTTGCCCAGGCTAGAGTGAGTGCCCTGGCATCAGCCTAGCTCACAGCAACCTCAATCTCCTGAGCTCAAGCAATCCTGTTGCCTCAGCTTCCCGAGTAGCTGGGACTACAGGCATGTGCCACCATGCCCGGCTAATTTTTTGTATATATATTAGTTGGCCAATTAATTTCTTTCTATTTATAGTAGAGACGGGGTCTTGCTCTTGCTCAGGCTGGTTTTGAACTCCTGACCTCAAGCAATCCTCCCGCCTTGGCCTCCCAGAGTGCTAGGATTACAGACGTGAGCCACGGCGCCCGGCCTGTTTGTATTTTTTAGTGAGCCAATGTTTAACAATATTTAGGTAAAGAGACTTTACCTAAAAAATCCATATTTTTGGCTTCCTATGAAACATGAGAAGATCTGCTAATATGTGTTTGTCCTCATTTGGGGCATCAGTGGGCTGGAGTGGCGGGTGTGTTAGATGAAGCATTCCCCCCCCCCCCCAGTTCGCTGTAAGAGTCCTCAGCACTCTCTATTTCCTCCAGTGCTGAGGTCATCTCTCAATTGCCTTGCAACTTCCAGCTTGCAGTGTTGTTTTACTAATCCTCATTCGCCTCAACTATGCTCCGGACCCCATAGGCATGTAAGTATTCTGTCCCTGTGGGGGTCATCAAGCACTGTGAGTTCAGAGACCACTGAGGGCTGGTGTGGATGTCACACTTGTTGAATACCCGTTATAACACGATACACACTGTGCCAGCCATGATCCCTCATTTATTACTCACAGAGAACCCTAGCAGGTAGGGTCATCGTTCCTATTGCACAAATGGGGAAAGTGAGACTCAGAAAGGTTATGTGATCAGCCGGAAGTCATCCAGTTAGTGGATAGCTGGGATTCACACTCAAGCTGCCCGAGTTCCTCCCCTATGTACTGTGCCTCCCAGAGAACTAGGAAGTGATAAAGCTGGGTCTTGAACCCAAGCTAATGGAACATTCCAAAATGTCATACCATATCAGAGGGACAGACTCTGCTGCAGGCAAAGGGATAACTAGCAAATACCTGATGATGAATCAAAAGTAGCTAGAAGAAAAGTACCACTTCCATTTGGAAATGAGTTAAATGTCTAAGAATAATTTCAGAAAATAATACATTGCAATAGTCTTTAAACTGTAAGTAGAACAGCCCATCACCAAGGAGCTGGTCTGTGCTTCTGGAGTAGATTGAAAGTTTTGGGCATAGCAGGGTATTGGGCTATTAGAAAACACCATTAGGTATTTTGATGAGAAGGATAGAATCTTGTGGAGAAGCTAAACAAGGACTACTAATTCCAAATGGCTTGGGCAGTAAAACCTATATTGTAACTCTTAAAGGGTAGATGGAAGCCCATCATTCCCAGGGGAGTGGCCACCAGAGGCTGGACTTCAAAGAGACTGAAGCCCAGTTGTTAAAACTGGTCACTTTGCAGAAAACTTATTCTGCACAGTGGAAATACAAAAAATGTAAATGTCAGTCTTTCTGATATATTTTTAAAGAGAGTTTTGGGAAGTTGCAAAGCATGGATTCAAATCCAGGGCTCTTTGGGTTCTTTCCATTATATGCTGCCTTCCAGAAAACAGACGGTCGAGAGGGGAGGGAAGGCATTCCAGGTAGGGGGATGTCATGTTAGAAACTTTCAGATTCAGTTTGGATAGAGAAGGAAACAAAATAACAAAGTTCAAAGCCTTTGAAATTTCTGTCGCTATGGAATTTGGTGACAACAGCCACCTGTCTTATCACTTGCCCTGTTACCACAGATTGCAGAGCGCTGACCACACTGGCCCCCACTGAGATTCCCAAGGGCAAAAGGTCATAGGCTTATTTGAGAAGCATTGATCTATGGAATAACATGGAGCTCCTTTCTAAGGCATATCCGAATCGCCACTACCTAGTCCTTGCTCACCTCCTTGCTTCCTGCTTTACGTTCTAGCGACTCTTAACAGCTTGTCACACTTTGTACTTCCGTTCTCCTATACTTCGGCCATTTTAATTCTCTACATAGACTAGCTAACCTCTACTTATCCTTTTGCTTGGGCATCTACTCTGTGAAACATTCTGCCATCCCAGATAGGAAATATATAGTACTTTCTCTGTCCTCCTAAATGCTTAGCCTCTATCATTTACTTCTCCCTTTTATTAGAATTATCTATGTATGTGTCTGCCTCCACCACCAGACTGTAAACTCCTTCAGGGAAGGCAGTTTGTCCAGTTCACCCTTATACGGGAAGCCATTTATGGGATATAGCACCGTATCTGGTTCATAATAGGCATTACGTTTTTTTTTTTTTTTTTTTTTTTTTTTTTTTTTGAGACAGAGTCTCGCTTTCTTGCCTAGGCTAGAGTGAGTGCCGTGGCGTCAGCCTAGCTCACAGCAACCTCAAACTCCTGGGCTCAAGCGATCCTGCTGCCTCAGCCTCCCGAGTAGCTGGGACTACAGGCACGAGCCACCATGCCCGGCTGATTTTTATATTATATATATTAGTTGGCCAATTAATTTCTTTCTATTTTTATGGTAGAGACGGGGTCTCGCTCAGGCTGGTTTTGAACTCCTGACCTTGAGCAATCCGCCCGCCTCGGCCTCCCAGAGTGCTAGGATTACAGGCGTGAGCCACCGCGCCCGGCCAGGCATTACGTTTTGAAATAGATTTTTGTTGAATGAATGGCTGGATGAATTTGTTTGCAAGTAGCTTTCAAAGTCAAAATCCTATTAATGATATACTCTTGGTTTTCTTGAAAACACTGATTTCTTCTGATATAGGACCAGAAATGTGAGGAAATAGGGAAAGAAAAGAAAGTTAAATTATAGCATGGATAGAGAAATTAAAGGCAATCTATTCTGCCTTTTTATTTTACCGAGGAGGAAACTGAGGTTCAGAAAGGTTGAGTGATTTACCTAATGTCACACAGCTTGCTAGTGGCAAAGCAAGTTTGGAAGCTTCCTCTTTTGGTTCTCAGTCCCAAGCTCTTTAGACTAACTGTGGTCCCTGCCTTCTACTAAATTACATCCCCACTCAAAGCCCAGCTGAAGTTTTTACCATCCTGGCTTTTATTGACCTCATCTGATATTGATTATGTTGCTACTTCATATTATCTGAATAATTCATATACCATGTTTTCTTTACATAAGTTTGCCTTTGATGTATACTCAGTATTGAGGATAGTTTCTTTAAAAAATTTACTGTATTTATCTTTACTCATTAGATTTTTTGGTTTTATGTCCTGTGAATCATATTTGCCTCCTCATCTTGGCTGACTAGTTTCTGATTAGATATTGCTAGAGAATGTCTCCTTCACTAGTATTTAGGAGAGGGAAATGTGATATATTAAAAAATAAAGACTCCTTGGTTTCCCAAATTCATCCAAAGCTCAATCATCTCCATCTGTGTTTCCTCTCTCGCTTTTATAATCAGATGTGGAAAATATTTAACATCCCATTGAGTCCTCCAGTTTAAATCAGTACACATGATAAATTGCATGGGGGTGTTTAATTTGCCTTTCAACGGAAACCTTTATCTTTGCCCGGCGGCTTGACTGTAGTTTAATAAAAGAAAGGCCCTTTGAATAGATCTTGTGCAATATGAGGTCCCAACCAGGTCTATGAATAATTTATCAGGCAAGGATCTTGTTTCTGTTTATAAAATAATATTCTGGAGATCATTAGGGCTAGACCTGTGCAGTAGTCACAAAGTCTTCTTGAGTTCCAGCAAGAAATATGCAGAAGATCGTTGTTGCTATAACTCTTCAAACATATGGCTAAATTCAAGGGACTTTGTTAACTTCTTGTGTTGCATCCAAAAGTTTTCAATTATCAACAACAACAACAAAAAAATGGCATACCAGCCCAATTACTCCTAATGTATTCCGGTTAAGGATTCTAAGTAACCATAGTTGTGTGGGTGTATGTGGTCTGAAATAACAGGAATCGGTGAAAATTTCAAGTGTAAATACACAACGGAGATCATTTACATATCACAACCAGACAAACGTATCCCACTGAGCTGAATGCACTTTCAGCAGGAAGCTGGGATTTTTGGGCCACCTCCCAACCCCTGTTTCCCAGCCGTTGTAAACTATTTGAGATCCATTTTGTTTCCAGTTTTGCAACAGACTTCACCAACAGCTTATTTGTTTCATGTGTCAACAAACTTGAAAAACACAGTGCCTCTTACATAAGTTAATCAGAAATGTGAAAAGCTATTGTTAATGACCTGGTTAGCCCCGAACTTGGACAGAGAAGTTGTTTGCCGTGACACGGAAGCAGGCTTATCTTGCTAAGCCTCAGTATGTCCCCCTTTATTCCTAGATAACTCTTATACTCATTGGTTCGGGATCATTTTAAAGGTTGTTTATTTTTAGAGTGATTCTGTGAGCCAAGAAAATAGCAAAGTAAGAAAGGGAAAAGAAGACTTGTATAGCTTCAGGAAAACACACACTGCCTGCTTTGGAAGAAAATCATCCCTGGGGATGAGGCCAAAGGGAGATTCCTGAAGGCAAATTCCTGACTGCCTAGGTCCTGTGGCCACACACGTTATTGCCTTTATCTACCCAAATATCAGCAGAAACTACCAAGCCCGTCTGTGCAAGTGGCAATAATTCAAGCATGATCAGATCATGCAGCTCAGATCATGCCACCAAACATTTACTGGTTCTACATCATTTTTAAAATCAAGTACAAACTCTTCAGCCTGGCTCACGATGCCCTCCCCAAATAATTTTCTAATCTTCTTCCATTAATTTAATGAAACCGTGTTGCCAGGTAGTCCCTGAGATAATCAACCTGGTGATGGTTAATTTTGTGTATCAACTCGGTGGACCATGGTACCCAGAAATGCATTCAACATTATTCTGGATGTATTTGTGAGGCTGTTTTTGAATGAGTAAAGTAGATTGCTTGCCACCTAATGTGGTGGGTCTGGTCCAGTTAGTTGAAGGCCTGAATGAAACAAAAGATGGACTCCAAACCCCTACCCCCAGGGAAATTCTGCCAACAGAGGGCCGTCAGACTAGAATTACAACATGGGCTCTTCCTGGGTCTCCAGCCCAATGGCCTTTCCTCCATATTTTGGACTTACCAGCCCCCATGAGCTGAGCCAATTCCTTAAAATAAATTTTATAGAAGTATATATACACACCTAATGGTTTTGTTTCTCTGGAGAACCTTAACTAAAACATATCCCAGGCTTTGTGTTTTGTTGTCTTTGTTCAAATGGTATTGCTAATGCTATCAATACCAGTACTATTGTTAGCATTTATTGAGTACTTACTATGTACTAGTCATCATGTGACTTTCCATGCACTGTCTCATTTAATTCTCATATCCTATGAGTCAAGAATATAGACTTATTAATCCATTACTTAAGATCACAGTACTAGTAAGTGTTTTGATCTTACATATGTCTGACACAAGAGCCCTTACTATACTGAGTCTGAACCCCCACAAGAAGTTATAGCTCTGAGAGAGTTCATTTTTCTCTATCAATTTTTCTTATAACCACTTGGCAAACTTTCTGATCCTGTCCCCACTACATGGTGAGTTTGTGGAGAATGGGGATCACGTCTTGTGCTTGCTGTATTTCATGCAACATCGTAGACTCTTGTGCATAGTAGGTCTTCCATTTGTTCTAGGCAAGTCTCTGATTACCTAGAGATCAGAACTGAATTCTGAAAAGGAAAACAGATTAGACCAAAAGGAAGAGTTGGTGAGGTTGGTCTCTGGCATCTCAGCCTTCTCTTTTTGTGCTCTTCTTTTCCTCTGGAGAGAATGTCCCATTCCTCATCACTAGAACTTCCGGCTGGAAGGATGTATGGATTCTCCTAGGGCCAGGCAATGGTGTGCTGCAGCCAGTTTGTACCAGCTCATGAGATTCAACTACAAGTACCTTTTCTAAACTCCATATTCAATGATGTAACATTGGAAGCTTGGAATTGGCCATGTGGAAGTATTTATACCATGGAAATCAGCAAACACTACAAATCAGGATTTTTTCCCCCAGAGAACTGGTTTCTCAATACATTAGTGCCTACCCAAAGACAAGAGGGACTGGTGGTCCCAATTGCCTCTTGCCTTTGCCCTGTTCCCTTTGACTCTCTCAACTTTTAGATCCACAAAACTTTATTTAGGTCCTTCTATGAGCAGTGTCTCTGCCAGGTGATATGAAGAATATCATGGTTAATGCCATCTGGTTCCCCACTTAGGACCTGGTTCTTCCATAGGAAAATAACAGGTACATAAATAATATCAATAATTGCTGATACTTTTGTCTGGTTTTTAAATTCAAAGTATGAAAGAAATATGTATATGTAAGTGCCATGAGGACAGGGACTTTGACTTTACATTACTTTTGCCCCAGTGCTAGAACAGTGTGAGGCACATAAATGCTAAACAGCGAAAGAATAAAATTACACATTAAGAACTGAAAATGGGTTGGGCACAGTGGTTCATGCCTATATTCTCAGCAATTTGGGAGGCTGAGGCAGGAGGATCACTTGAGGCCAGGAGTTTGAGACCGGCCTGGGCAATAGTGAGACGCTGTCTCTACAAAACGGAATTAGCCGGGCATGGTGGCAGATGTCTGCAGCCCCAGATACTCAGGAGGCTGAGGCAGGAGGATCACTTGAGTCCAGGAGTCTGAGGTTGCTGTGAGCTATGATGATGCCACTGCACTCTAGCCCAGGCAACAGAGTGAGACCCTGTCTCAAAATAAATGAATAAAGTAACAAAAACAGAAAACTGAAAAGAATATCACTTTAATTTTCTTTTTTTTTTTTTTGGTGAGGACTTAATTGTATTTTCCAAATTTTTAATAATGAGTATGTATTATGTTGTAAACCAAAAAAAAAAAAAAAGGAAAAAAATAACTAGAATTACGCAAAATGACAAATATTAAATACCAGAAAGCACAAAATTATAAGCCTTACTAAAATCTAGTTGCTGGATACTCTTATGGGAAAGTTTCTTGAAGGAATAAAATTGATCTATTATCATCCTCGTCTCATCATCTCATTTACTCCCACTAATAAATAATAAGAGCTCCCATTTATTTGAGCACTTGATATGTGCCAGTCACTGGTCTAAATGCTTAGAATCATTTTAAGGATCTGTCACAGGAGAAAAATCAGGTAAAATAACTTGCACAAAGGGCTGAGTGACAGCTGATGATGCCATTCCTTTCAGGAGGCAATCACAAAAGTCCAAAGAGGTGGAGTATGTGGTATAAATTTTTCCATATTTTTACTAATTTTTCATATGCTTCATTTATCAATTACTGAGAAAGATACATTAAAATTTACCACTATGGTGGTGTATTTGTCAGTCTCTTCTTTACATAAAGTGCTTCATTTTTTTTTAAACCAGCAAGCACAAAAGCAAAGGTGCTTTATTCTATGGAATTTTTTCAGGTATATTTTCCAAGTTACTAATTTTTCTCTGCATCTGTGTCTAAACCAATATTTAAACTTTCCTTTGAGGTTCAAATTTTAATTATTAAATATTTTATCTTTAGATATTTAAATATTTGTATCTTTTTCCACTTTGCCTCATCAATATTGATACTTCAACTACTTTTTATAGTTCTTTAAACTTATTTTACATTTGATATCTGATCATTCCAGCATCTGCTGTCTGGAGCTGATTCTGCAGCTTATGACTTGTTTTCAAGTGTGGTGTTTAATAATGTTTTAAGTTATATACTCATATCCATCTGGGACTTCTTTGATACCTGCCTATAAGTTCATTCCCCAAGAGAGAATTGGCTTTTGCTTCTATCAGGTGTTTTATAGCACCATCAACATGAAGTCCCTTTAGCTTAATGTTTCAGATAGATTTTTTTTTTTTAGGCTGCTTAGATGACATGAGTTCTAGCTCCAAATCTGTGTGAGGGATGCCCTCACAATGAGTTAGAAATTGTTCTTTTTCTTTTATTCTGTTCCACGTAGAGCTAAGGCTGAGACAGCCAAGTGTCTCTACCACTCATTCCTTTGTATTTTCTCTTCTCCCTACTTCACCCACTGACTTTATTATCTTCTGAAGTTCCTAAATTTATTGAATGGTCTATGATACAACCTTTCACATTGCACTGGTTTCAGGATTTGTCTTTTGCCACTTGACAGTGGGCCGTTTTATCCCAAGATGTTAGCTACTGGAGACTTGTAAAGGAACCCCAATGAAGGGTGGGTTCTGTGCTTGCTTTCTTTTTCGGATTTGTGCTTTCTTATTATTTCCCCTTATTTCCCACCAGTTCAGCTACATACTTAAAATATGGATTTTATAGTTTATAAAAATCTTAATATGTTCGGTACTGAGAAGGTTTCTTTGGAATCTAGATTGCCTTAGTGCTGGAAATGGATGTCCTGTGTCCAGGCACAAGATGTCATTCCAAACAGAAAGGTAATGGGAGGAATAACCACAGGCCTTAAAACCTCCAGGAAGATAAAAAGAACAACTTTCTATCCCAGTAAAGAAGGATCATTGCCCTTATTACCCATTCTCACTTCCATAAAATTGACCTATCCTCACCCTCTTCTCATCATCTCATTTACTCCAACTAATAAATAACAAGAGCTCTCATTTATTTGAGTACTTCATATGTGCCAGTCACTGGTCTAAATGCCTTATGTGTTTTATTTCATTTAGTCCTTAGAGTAGCCCTGCGATATAGGTAAAATTTTAATGTTTATCTTACAGAAGAGGAGCTGCAAGTTCAGAGAGGTTAAGCTATGCACCCATAGAAACACAGCCAGACTACATGCTTGTCCGTTAAACTACACTGGCTGCCATGCGTGCTTGATGGGTAACCTGGTGTGGCATTCCCAAGTTGGTATCTTAAACTCAAATAAATTTAGGAACCATAATTAATAAAAGCCGTCCTAGTTTATGGAAAGCTTTCTTTGCAGAGAATTATCAAAGCCTTTCGTATAGTAAACATGCTCTGTGTGTCTTTAAGGGACTAGATGGAGCGTGTAGCTTTACCCAAACTCCTTTGACCACAGAACTTTTTCTGGGGGACATTTCCAGCATTTGCAGTGCTATAGAGCACACTCTGAGAAATGTTGCTCTAAAATACTGACACATTGGGGGATACACATTCAATGATGCTAAAATCTCAGTCTCGACAAAAGGAATTCATGAAAATGTTAACAGTGACTATCATTGAGTAGGATTATCAATGATGTGATTGTTTTTTTTTTTCTTTTAAGTTATCTGTATTTACAAAAATTTCTACAATCATTATGTATTATTTTTGGAAGAATAAAAAGTGTTTTTTACAAGGAATCTCATAATCACGTAAAAGTAAGTTTTAAAATGGAGGAATCTGAAGCTCTGAAAGGAAAGTGAGTTTTCCAAAGTCACATGTCTGTCAGAGGTAAATTGGAGTTCTTGGCTATACATTACCCCATAGTCACACAGGAATAGCCACTGCCAGGGCTGTCCCTGCCCAGGAAGGGAGTCCCCTAAAGAGGAGAAACATGGGTCTTCTCCGTGGGTCGGCCCCCTCTGTCTCCAAGCCAGCAAGAAGGCTCTGTTGCCACTTCCACTGATTCTCCTGCCTGTGGTTTAGAGTTGGCTACTATTTTTCTGGCTATGGGATTGTCATCAAAGTATGAGGAAGAGCTTGTATGAGAGAATTAGTCCCTCTCAAGACATCATTCTATAATAAATGGAGCATCGCGGTTCCTGTTTTCTTTCCCCTCATGCTGTTTATTGCCGTTGAGCACCCCCAGAAGACATGGAGAAGGAATGTCACATGGGCTTGAGCGCCCCCCTAGGGAAGAGTGGCTGGAACACCTAACGTGAAAGTTTGGGAAATCTTCAGTTGCTGTGGTTGGGAGATTGGGAGGTCTGTGGTGATTCTGGAACTCGTCTTACAAAACAGACAATGAAGTAATTGATTCACTGTTTTCCATTAAGATTGTGTTTTTGTGGTTTTTCTGGTGGAAATAAGAGCTCCGAGGGATGATGGTATAACACTGGAGAAAGGATGTTGGAACCTCACCCACCTGTGTTCGCCTTCACATGCAACTTGAGCGGTGCAAGTTGGAAAGTGGGGCTGACGAAAAGGCTGGAGCAGAGATCCTCTCTCACAGAGGCACGGAATTGGAAGATGCACTCAGGGAGCCCTGATGCCAACCCCCTCAGTTTGCACATGGGGAAACTAAATTTTACAGATGGAGAAATGGTTAAATACTTAAATATTTATTGAGCATCTAATATGTACCCAGTACTGTGCTAGGCATTGAAGATATAAAAGAAAACAACACAGATGAGTCTCTGCCTTCTGCGATCTAGAGGCCCAGAGAGGTGAAATGACAAAGCAAACCCAGAACCAGAACCCAGATTTCTTAGCTCCCAATTGGTGATCTTTTAAAATTTTCCATCTAGTATACTTTAAGCACCTAAGAGTTTCCGTGAGACTTTGGGCAACTCACTAAACGTCTGTAGGCTTCTATTTTACTAACATAAGAAAAGAAATTTGTATATGTACTCATTTATTTATTTATTTACCAAATATTTACTGAGAACCATCTACACAACAAGTATAAAGCTCACTGAACTCACAGAACGGGAGCTTTTCACTGAGAGAAAACTTCCCTTTGTCCATTCTGTCCAAACAGTAACCAATAGGGAGCTGGGCATTCCAGAATTGGCTCTGTTTCCTTTTTGCTGGCTTACTCCTCCAAGTACCTTGAATCCCAACTTGGATTCCTCCCTCTCTTGTCCTCCTCCCTCCCTCCCTCCTTCCCTCTTTTCCTTCTTTCCTTCCCTCTCACTCTCCTTCCTTCTCTTCTTTCTTTCTATCCACCCATCTTCTTTTCATTTGAATTGTAAACCCTAACACTAGTGAATTGATTTACAATAAGAGATTGAAAAGTCATAAAGCTGAATGCCTGCATTGGTACCGTTAGTATATTTTTGCTTTATAACTACGTCATGTCAAAACTTTTATTTTTTATTCCTAAATGTGAACTTTTCCTAAGTCTCAAGATTTTATTTAACATAGGGAATGTCAATACTGGATTATATCCACCACTGTAGCAGGAAAACTTGTTACTGGCATTAATCCCAAAGGAGGCAAAGGTGGGAGGGAGAAAAAGGAAAAATGTAAAATGACATGTCTGATTCTTGACAAGTCCAGATAAAAATGAACAAAAAAGTACTAGTCTTAACAGGGCAAATAGTGTTATCTCCTAAAGTACATAAGAATTTCCAATATTAACTAACCTGTACCCTTCAGAAGACATTTTCTCATAGCTGAAGAATCACATTCATGTTGGCAGTTGATTTATAAGGTCAGGAATGTGGTTTCTTGGACCATTGCCTCGTTAGAATGGAGAAAGTGTACAAATGAGTGGTGCTCATCTATTTGTTTTTCAATTCAGTTGTATGTAATTTTTTCTATCAACTTTCAGGAGATTAATGGAAAATAGTTACTTGAAAATAGCAAGTGTTTATGGGCATACTGCCAAACACTGCTTAGGAGTGCTTTCAACATCTTATTTCAGTAAGTGAAAAAGGTGAATTCTTAAATTCTTTTTGAAGACCACTGTTGTATCAGCTCAAAGGCCACCATCTTGTTGAGACAGCCTTCCTGTCAAGCTGGGGGCTCCCTCTCCCAGGCACTCTGCGTTCATTCTGCGCTAGTGGTGTGTGTGTGTGTTTCAGAAGACACTGGAGTCCCTCAGCAAATACGGATGATTGGATCTATGGGCTGACTGATGAAAGAGGCAGGTCCAGGCTGGAGAAGCACAAAGGTGGCCCTCTGTATTGGCAGGATCTGCATGCTGCTATGCCTTGGTTTTTCTCTGGCTGGAAGCACTCTCTGGGAGACCAAATGTGTGCCACTTCAGGCATTTTCCTATGGGTGGGGGAAAAAAATGACAATTCTTTTAGTCCTATTCTCTCTCCCAGAGTGGGAGGATCACAACCACACAGTAGACTGGGAAGAAAACTATTCTCCAGAAAACCCTACTTGATATTCCATCCCACTATGTTTTTATTATTCTGCCTAAAGCTTATACTTCTGTTTCCTGATCTATAAAACTGTACTGTGGTATTTCATATACAAATTTCTTTGCAGAGTGCCACAGGTAAGTACTGACTATCTCTCAGCCACAATTACTATTACTCTACTACTGCTGCTGCTGTTGCTCTGGGTCACTTCAGTACTGTATTTGGACACTGAACAACTACGTTATTTTGAATTCCACAAAACTATGATGCTTTGGAAATCTGTCTAAGCAACAGAAAACTCAAACTGGCTTCAAAAACAAAACAGCTTAGAGCTTCACTGCTGGCTATACAGTGAGCTAAGATAACCTGAAGTCTTACCATTACAAGCAAATGGAAACACTGGATCAATTTTTTTCCAGAAACTTTTAAACTCTGAATTAAGTTGCTTTAATATTCTTTGTACTATTAACATGATCTATTTCATCAAGAATGTGTTTTGGCATTCATAGTTCTCAAGGAATTTGTCCATTTCACCTTAAGTTATCAAATTTTTGTGTGTAGAATGGCTCATAGAATTTCTTTATCCTTTTAATGTCTGCAGGTTCTAGGAGCTCTAGGTGGTATTATATTTTCTCTTTAATTCCTGATATCATTAGTTTATGTCTTATTGTTTTTTTCTTTGTCAATTTTGCTATAGACAATTTTTATTTTATTGATTTTATAACAGAACAAGATTTTGGTTGTATTGACTTTCTCTCTTTGGTTTTTGGCTTTGGTTTTATTGATTTCTGCTTTTATCTTTGTTGTGTTATTTCTTCTGCTTGCATTGGGTTTATTTTGCTCTTTTTTTTTGGTTTCTTAAGATTCTTTCTATTAATATTTGATGCTATAAATTTCCCTCTAAGCACTGCTTTAACTCGTCCTACAAATTTTGATATGCTGTATTTTCATTTAGTTAAAACTATTTTCTAATTTCCATTAAGACTTCTTTAATGCATGGATTATTTATAAGTGCCTTGTCAAGTATTTGGAGATTTCCTGTTATCATCATATCATTGATTTATAGTTTAATTCGATTATAGTCAGAGAATATACTTTGTATGTTTTAAATCCTTTTAAATGTGTTGCAGTTTGTTTTATGGCTGAGGATACTGTCTGCCTTGGTAAATGTTCGACATACACTTGAAAACAATGCTTATTCTGCTATTGTTGGTGGAATGTTCTAAAAATTTCAATTAGATACTATTATTTGATACTATTTTTCGGTTCATTAATATCTTTGCTGATTTTTCTATTCTATCAATTACTGAGAGAGGAGAGTTGAAGTCTCCAACTATGATTAAGATTTGTCTATTTCTACCTTTAGTTTCATGTATTTTTAAGTTCTGTTGTAAGGTACAAACATATTTAGGATTATTAAGTCTTCTTGGTGAAATGTCCCTTTTATCATTATATAATGTCCCTCTTTATCCCTGGTAAGTTATTTTGCTCTGCAGTCTACTTTGTCTGATATTAATACAGACACCGTAGCTTTCTTTTGATTAGGATTTGCACAGAATATCTTTTTGTATTCTTTACTTTTAACCTACCTATATCATTATGTTTGAAGTAAGTTTCTTGGAGACAGCATATAGTTGCATCATGTTTTTGCTTTATCTACGCTGATAATTTCTGTCTTTTAGTTAGCGTTTCAACTTAGGATAATTTTGATACTTCCATCCACCCAAATTGTGACAACCAATGTCTCCAAGTATTGCCAAATATATGTCTTTCTTTACTACTTTCCTTTCTCCCTCTATCCCTCCTTCCTTTCTCTTTTTTTCTTTCTTCCTTCCTCCCTCCCTCTTTTCCTTCATGGTTAAATGTCTCTTGATGGGTAAAATAGCTCTAGGATGAGAACCATTACTCTAGAGGTTCCAACATGCATCCTTAACTTGTTACAGTCTACCTTACCAATTATACTTCCTGAAGAATGTAAGAATCTTATAACCTAATTCCATTTACTCCGCTGTCCTAACTTTTGTGTTATTGTTGTCATACATTTTGTAGTATGTGTTCTAAGCTCCAAAAGATGTTGTTTATTTATTTATTTATTTTTAAAGACAGAATCTCATTCTATTGGCTGGGCTAGAGTGCCATGGTATCAGACTAGCTCACAGCAACCTCAAGCTCCTGGGCTCAAGCAATCCTCCTGCTTTAGCCTGCCAACTAGCTGGACTACAGATGTGCCCCACCATACCGGCTAAATTTTTCTATTTTTAGTTGCCTGGTTAATTTCTTTCTATTTTTAGTAGAGATGGGGTTTCACTGTTGCTGAGGCTGGTCTCAAACTCCTGACCTCAAGCTATCCTTCTGAGAACCTCAGCCTCCAGAGTGCTAGGATTACAGGTGAGAGCCACCACACCCAGCCCAAAGAGGTTATTGCTGTTTTAGTTAGTACTTTATGTTTATCCACATATCTATATTCTTTTCAGTGCTTTTTAGTTCCTTTCAGTTTTCTTTGTTTGCATCTGGGAAAATTTTTCTTCTGCCTACAGAACTCCCTTTAGTACTTACTTCAGTGGTGTGCTGCTAGTAACAAATTATCTTTATTTTGGTTTGAAGGAAATATTTATACTATATAATTCTAGGTCAAGAGTTTAAAAAAAATTTTTTTTAAGATGTCATTATATTGTGTTCTGATTTCCACAGTGTGTCAGTTTAGATTCTATGAGAAGGATACACCAAGATGGGATTAAAAATGCAAGAGATTTATTAGGGGCAAATGCCTGTAAAGTATAAAAGGAGAAGGAGAGGAGTAGGCAGGGAGACAAGAAGACAGGTCTGGCACCTGTGAAAGAAGATAGGCAAGGAAGGATTGGATCAGAAGAGCCTCTAATATTAACAGCTCTGAAAAATTCTCGCCCAGGCCAATGGAGATCTCCTGAACCAAATTTGCTTGTTAGAGAAAATCTGAATTCTGAAAATAGCTTGATTTTAATACCTCAGTTGCGCTCACTCATTGGCTGGAAGGAGCACAGAGGATGTGTCTTGACCTGAAGTTTTCAGTGGATCCCAAAGTGCAGCAGCCATCAATCAGATGTGTTCCTCACAGCAGGATCTCTTTAAGGGAAATCTGAGGGGTGCACTTCCATGGCAACCACACAGAGTTTCTTTTGAAAAGTGAGCTGTCTATCTTTTTGTAGTTTTCCTTAAGACATGGGCTTTTTCGCCCTGTGGTTGCCTTTAAGAAATTTCTATTCTTTGCTTTTCAACAGTTTCTACAATGTGTCCAGGTATGGTGGGTTTTTTCTTTTTGTTGTTGTTATATTTATTCTGCTTAGGCATTGTTGAGCTTCTGAAATTGATGTGTTATATCTTCCATTGTTATTAGAAATTTCTCAGTTGTATGTTTTCAAATATTGCTTCTGCTCCATTCCCTGTCTTTCCTCTCCTTTGAGACTATATTACATGTATATTAAACTATTCACATATGACCCACATATGGACATACTCTTTCTTTCCAGTTTGGTTTTTCTTTGTGATTTAATTTGAATAGTTTCTATTGACCCACCTTTGAATTCACTAATCATATCTTCTATGTGCAGTTTGCTTTTACACCCACCCAATGAGTTCTTATATTTTTCAGTTCTAAAATAAACACTTTTTAGAATTCTCTGTTCAAATATTTTATAATTTTCTGTCTTCTTTACTGTATGTACATAGTTATTTCAATGTGCTTTTCTTATTATTTCATTATCTCAATTCATGGTCAGTTTGTGTTTATTTTATTTTTTGATTATTGGTCACTTTTCTTTCTTCTTTTAATGTATTGTATATTTTGATTGTATGCTTTGTATATAATAGAACTTTAAGGACTTCTTTTTTTAAATTTTTTATTTTTTCATATTATGGGGGTACAAATATTGTTAGGGTTACATATATTGCCCCTGCCATTCTTCCCCCCCACCACCACCTTACCAAAACATTAAGCATGTCCTACTCTCAGGTGGTGTGCATCGCCCTATTTTGTAAGTGTAAATTCTTCACCTCCTCCCCCCTCCCATTTGCCCACCACCTGATAAAAGTTTGTTTGTTTTTTCCCTTTTTTTGACCTTCGGGCTACATTGTATATCTTAGCCTTTCCCTTGGAAGGTTTAGATGTGTTCCCTCTCCCCCTCACTATGCTCACCACAACCCTAAGATGAACTTTAAGGACTTCTGATGATATCTTCTGCCAGAGAGGTATCCTTTTTCTCTTTGTTAGGACCAGGAGCTGATTACCTCAATTCAATCAGAGACTGAGTTGTGGTAGGACTGGATTTATAATTTAAGCAAGATTCTATCTATCCCTGGTTTGCCCATGTTCATTATACATAGTCTTTCCAGGTTTTTGACTTGAGTGCCTGGAGTATCTATGACTTCTTAGTCCCAGAAAGGTTTTTTCCTCTGGATTTTTACTTCATGTAGTTTTCCACAGCCCTTTGATGCCTTTAACATGTTTCTTTCAGTGTGTCCATTTGTTATTATTGCAGCAAGAGATTTGACTTTCTATGACCTTCTACATTCTATCCAGGAGCAGAAGTATATCTAATCTGTTATTCTTACTAATAACATTGCAACAAAATAATCTTAAATAATCTTCTCTCTCCCCTCCCTCCCTCCCTCCCTCCCTCCCTCCCTCTTTCTTTCTTTCTTTCTTTCTTTCTTTCTTTCTTTCTTTCTTTCTTTCTTTCTTTCTTTCTTTCTTTCTTTCTTTTTCTTTCTTTCCTTTCTTTCCTTTCTTCCTTTCTTTTCTTTCTTTCTTTCCTTTCTTTCTTTCTCTCTCTCTCTCTCTCTCTCTCTCTCTCTCTCTCTGTTTCTTTCTTTCTTTCTTACAGAATCTGTCTCTGTCACTCAGGATGGAGTGCAGTGGTGCTCACTGCAGTCTCCAACTTCTGATTTCAAGGGATCTAAGTAAGGAGGCTTCCTTAGTTTCCCAAGTAGCTGGGACTACAGGCATACACTCCAACACCCTACTAATTTTTCTTATTTTTTGTAGAAATGGGGGCTTGCTATGTTGCCCAGACTGGTCTCAAACTCATGGCCTCAAGTGATCTTCCCACTTCAGCCTCCTAAATTGCTGGGATTATAGGCATGAGCTACCTGGTGCAACAAATAATCTTATACATGCTTTAATTAATACAGTTGCAATTACATCTATAGAGTAAATTCCCAGATCAAAGAGTATGTGCATTCATAATTTTGGTAGACATAGCCAAAATACTCTCCTTAGAGATTATACCAGTGTATATTTCTATCAGCAATGTATAAAAATGACTATTTTCGGCCGGGCATGGTGGCTCACGCCTGTGATCCTAGTACTCTGGGAGGCCAGGGTGGGAGGATCATTTGAGGTCAGGAGTTCCAGACCACCCTGAGCAAGAGCAAGACCCTGTCTCTACTAAAAAAAAGAAAGAAAGAAATTAGCTGGACAACTAAAAATATATATAGAAAAAATTAGCCAGGCATGGTGGCGCATGGCTGTAGTCCCAGCTACTCGGGAGGCTGAGGCAGGAGGATCACTTGAGCCCAGGAGTTTGAGGTTGCTGTGAGCTAGGCTGACGCCATGGCACTCTAGCCCAGGCAACAGAGTGAGAGACTCTGCCTAAAAAAAAAAAAAAAAAAAAAAAATGCCTATTTTCACAGTACTATTACCAATACAGTGTGTTAACTTTGAATGTTTGTGAGCTCAGGAGTGACATGATTAGAAACTTAATGTAGTGGCAATATCATAGATGGATTGAAAAAGACCAAGGACAAAGTTTATTAACCTCATAGCTTTGTTTCTGTTTCTAGTGACCTATGAGGTGAAAGCCAACTGTATTTGTGCTTGAAAACATTCCCCGACTTTTCTGATCAGGCTTGTTTTTAGCTGGAAAGCTGATGGCTCGTGGACTCGGTACAGATGTTAGGAGACTTTAATGGTTGCCGTATACTACATCTGTTTGTCACACCAATCTCGGCGTCTGACTCAGGAACTACCACTTTCATGATTCAAGAATAGAAGGGACTAAGCCTCCTATGTGAAGATAAAAAAGAAAAAAAAAAAAAAAAAAAAAAAAAGAATAGAAGGGACAGAGATGGCTGTGGTTTCCCCTTGAGGCTCTAACGGAGGAGACATTCTGGGGACAGCAAAGAACATGAGATGATGTCTTTGTTAAGGAGAAACTGTTCCTGTTCATTCTTGGGCAAAACAGTCGTAAGCCTGATAAAACAATATTGCATGCTAGTTTCAGGAATGTAACTCAGCCATTTCAGTGTTTCCTTTCTGGGTCCCCGTGGACTTCTAACCCTCACTTTAACAGTAAGGCTATATTATCCTCATTTTCTCCTGCCATCACTGGGCTGTTTTTCTTTCTCCTGGGTTCAGTGAGTCATTTCCTCAAGTCCTCCCTGGTTTGGCTTCAAAAATTTAGGATAATCGTCAAGAGCTGTCCTCTTCTACCCTTCAGGCTCGAATTCCTCTCAGTGTTAAAGGCTTCTCACTTCCCAGTGTCTGAGGTGGGTGGGCTGCAGCTAATATCCTTCCCTAAATCTTAGTGTGCGTGCTAGAGAAAGCCCAGCACGCCACGAGAGGTAACAAAATGAATGCTCCAAGGAAAGTAGGGGGCTGGGCAGAGAAATGCAGATCCATGCTTTGTTCAAGTTGCTGATAGGAATGCATTATTACAATATTTGAACTATCAAAATTTCCTTTGTAATAACGTGAAAACATTCAGTGCTTTGTGAGAAACGTGATGTAGTTTTCTGTTCTGCCTTCTGAGTATTTGTATTCTTTCACGTGGTCTAGTTGGTAAGTACTTGAGTTCTGAAGTAAGATAGATCTGGACTCGAATCCTGCCACTACCACCTTCTAGCTGTGTGACCATCGGTAGATTATTTGGTCTGCAGGTGTTTTTGTTACCTTATCTTAAAAAAAATGGAGAGTACAATAATATCCACCTCATAGGACTAATGGAACAATAAAATGAGGAAAACCATAAAGGAAGTGCTTTGTAAAGTGTGGCCATTATTATTAATATTATCACTCCTAAGGGAATTTAAATTGATGCCTATCATTTGCTTTTATGTTCTTCTGGGATTTTCCCATGGTATTTAATAAGCAACTAGGTCTAGATCAGATATCATCAAACTACAGAAAACTACACCCACTAGCCAAATAGGGCCCTTGCCCTATTTTTATAAATACATTTTTATGGACATACAGCCACACCATTTGTTTATGTATTGTTTGTGGCTGCTTTTGTTCTACAATGGCAGAGTTGAGTGACAGGGACTATATGGCCCTGAATGCCAAAAATATGTACTAGATGGCCCTTTGTAGAAAAAGTTTGCCAACTCCTGGTGTAGTTAATTATATTTTAAAAGTTTTCAAGCAAATAAATAGTTGTGGACATAATTCTGTGCCTCAGTTTCCCTAACTGAAAAATAAATATATTAAACAAGAGGACTCCTAAATAACTTCTGTCTAGAGCTATTCATCTATCATTGTAACTCATGGAACCTGGGAATTTGCAATTGGTTTGGTTTTCCTGGTGGGTTCTTCCATATGCTTTAAAGAGAGAGAAAAAGCAGAAAACAGCCCTCAGTGACTGGGATGTCAAATATCATGGTAAATCATGAGAGGTGATTTATTCCAGAGAGGGGATGACAATTGTGTGAGGCTTTAACTTTTTTCTCTGAAGCCAGGTGCAGGAGATCTTGGTAATCACTGGGCCCCTTCCTGACTGGTTTAACAATATTTCTAATTCTTGTCGGTGCAGGGGTGGGGGAGGTTCTTTATAAAAATCATTCTCACTGTCTTCTCTTCTGCTCTCCATATCACTTCCTCTCCAGGTTGGCCCTGGCCATTTTGCCTTCCTCTAGCCCGACTCCTTTCTCCAGTAGTTTCTCAGCTCTAGGTTCTGTCCTCCACCCCCAAATGTGAAGGAGGCAGTCTGCCAGGTCTCCCAGCCACCCTCAGCCTCGCTGACTGTCATGCTTCCAGCAGAACCTCCAGCGCAAGGCCCTCTGGCATGGCCTGGACTCCAAGCAGCGGGAGACACCAGCAAGTTCTATGAAAGGGAAGTATCAGCAGTAATCTGTGTCCTTTGAAGTTGAGGGTTGTGAAGCAGCAACCGCTGGGAGATGTTTGCAAACTTCCCAGGAGGTACCTCAGGGAGAGCCTGAGACCAGGGGTCAAGATATCTCAGCCATGCCCCAGACTAAGTGCAGGGTCCTTGGGCTAGCCAGTTACTTTCCCCGAGCCTCAGTTTCTCTTGAAGACAATGATTCCTGTCCTGATTTCCACATAGGGCATTTATAAGGATCACATGTATGTAGAAGCATTTTTTTAAAATCATTTTTCATTTTAAAATAAATATTTGATTTATACTTTTTCCATTTTAAAATCACCCCGCGCTTATGTGATATAAGAACATTTGTCAGCAGCATTTCCCATTCTTCACTATAGAACCCTGATTTCCTTTGGGGGCTTAACTTATCACTCCTTTGTGTGTAACTTTGCTGAGATGGAAAATCCAGCTGCCACTGGAGCTGGATTCTACTTCTGGAGCCAGAAAGTGAGCAGTGGCTTCAGCTTAGCCATGGAAGCTCTCTGCTGGGACTCTGTCTCACTCTGTTGCCCCGGGTAGAGTGCACTGGTATCATCTTAGCTCACTGCAACCTCAAACCCCTGGGCTCAAGCCATCCTCCTGCCTCAGCCTCCTGAGTAGCTGGGAATACTGGCACATACCATGATGCCTGGCTAATTTTTCTATTTTTAGTAGAGGTGGAGTCTCCCTCTTGCTCAGGCTGGTCATGAACTCCTGAGCTCAAGTGATCCTCCTGCCTCAGAGTCCCAGAGTGCTAGGATTATAGCTGTGAGCCAATGTGCCCAGCCGACTTTTGAATGTATGAAATTGGGGGAGTGAAGAGGTTGAAATTCTTTTATCCTGGCAGTAACATCCCTACCAGACTGTTCCCACTGTAAGACTAGCCCTATAATTCCTATTGTCCAGCCCCCGAAGCTGAGTTGGTTTCTGCCTATTTCCAAGCCTAGTTCACCAACTTTTGTGCATAGTTTTCAATAAATTCCCATTTGTTTAAGTTAGCCAAAATGTATTTCTGTTGCTTGCAATAAAAAACCCCAACTGATATACATGTCTGATGTAGAGAACCATTTACGGAGCACTTATTGCATGTGTGGTATTGGGCAGGGGCATGTACTCAGGGCTCTGCACACATTATTTAAATTAATCTTCACAAAAACCCTAAGAGTTGGGTATTATTATTTTCAAGCTACAGATGAGAAAACGGAGGCTCTGTGAGGCTGAATAACCTGCCCACATTGATAAAAGTAGCAAGTGACAGAACTGGGTGTTGGAACCAAGGTTTGAACCAAGACATTTTTTACTCTAAACATTTTAACTCGTATGCCATTTGAAAATGGTATAATATTAAAAATAGTGGACATTTTTGTTTTGTGTCCTGTGTTTTGGGCTTAGCAACTTATTATGATCACCCCCATGTCAATAACAATCTTGAACAACATGACATATAACGGCAGCCTAATAGTCCATCATTTGAATTCACTAGAATTTACTTAACCAAATTCGTATTGATGGACATTATAAAATGTACTGTAATTAATATCCTTGAACATTACTTTTTGTACCAATCTCAAACTTTCTCCTTAAAATAAGGTCTTAGAAGTAGAATTTCTGGGTTTAAAGCTCATACATAATATTAAGATTTTTGATGCATTGCCCACCAAAAAAGTTTTATCAAATTTTATTTCCCATCAGTAGTGTGGGCATCAAAGCAAGTGCTTTCTAGATGGAGAAAAGTGCTAAAAAAGTCACAATACAAGGGCTAATCAATTAATGCCATTCTTATTTAAAGAAAAGGTAAGATGCCTTTCCAAATTATATCTTTTACAAAAAAAAAAATAGTACGGAAACAAAAATAAATGAGAAAGGGTCCAAAATTAAGATACAACCTGAAATGAGATTAGTATTCCAAGTATAGGCATTGGGTTCCTATGCACCTCCTAAAGAAAGGGAATTACTTTGACTCTGAGGGTTTTTGTTTTAAGCATCCAAGTCAAAGAGGGAAGAAGGAAGTGATAATGATGGTGATGATGATGATGGAGAGGAGAAAGAGGAGGAAAAGAAGGAGGAGAATCCCATAGGGCATCTGTAGTGGTTGTAGTAGCCACTTAGATTTCTGATATTTCTCAGACTTTGCCTTTGCATTCTTGCAGTAGATTTTAAAAAGTGAGGTTTCCCCCAGACTTTTGGTAGCCCTTGTGGTAAGAGGAAGCTGGGCCACCCAGACTTACATATTTGAGGCCATAAGCAGTGATCAAAGCAGTATGATTTGAGGGGAACAAATCTCTTCCTCTCCACATCCCACCCTCTTTATTCCTCAATAAATGCACATTGGTTTCTTTTGTAAGAAAGCCTACATTAAGATGAACATCTGACATCTGAAAAAGTTATACACGAAGCTATTTCCCACCATAAAAATTTTAGCTAAAATTAGTTGATAAATTTTATTCCAGGCCGGGCGCGGTGGCTCACGCCTGTAATCCTAGCACTCTGGGAGGCCAAGGAGGGCAGATTGCTCGAGGTCAGGAGTTCAAAACCAGCCTGAGCAAGAGCGAGACACCATCTCTACTATAAATAGAAAGAAATTAATTGGCCAACTAATATATATAGAAAAAATTAGCCGGACATGGTGGCATATACCTGTAGTCCCAGCTACTCAGGAGGTTGAGGCAGTAGGATAGCTTGAGCCCAGGAGTTTGAGGTTGCTGTGAGCTAGGCTGATGCCATGGCACTCACTCTATCCTGGGCAACAAAGCAAGACTCTGTCTCAAAAAAAAAATTTTTTTTTTATTCCAATCATTTGGCAAGACCTAGGAGAATGAATTATAGGACTAGACTCAATGGGACATGGGAGCTAGAAGAGTCATAATTATCATGAATAGGGATAACTTCTAGGAAGTTTTGGAGATTTCTGGGAACCAAGTGAGAGCTTGAGGCTTCAGGTGGAGTGGAGTGAGGGTATGAAGAGCCATTGGAAGTGGGATGTGGGAGAAATGAACGTGAACTTTGCAGTATATGTTAAGGACTATAGGTATGTTGTAGCAAATGGCAATAATAGTGTTTAAAATGAGAGTTTCCCACTACGCTAAACACACACACACACACAGGATTTCATTGATTCTAGGACCCCGTATTGTTTTGCCATTTAAAATCTCTGGTTAGTTGGCAGTATTTTTTTATTTATTAGTGGTACATAAAGAAATGGTGCATATTAAAATCCATGGTCTCTTCAATTTAATGAGGGGAAATGCTGTCTGGTCACAGGAAATGTCTGCAAGTATATATTGATTGCTTATTCCATTTACCTTAATAGTTTCTATTCTCATTTATTCTCACGCTCTCTCTCTCTCTTTTTTTTTTAATTTGAAGAAGGACCTTAGAGCTCACTGACCCCGAAGTCTTCATTCTACTGATGAGGAAATGGGCCTGCGGCATTAGGTGACTTGTGCCCATCACAGATATCTGGGGAGCAGTGGGTCTGTGCGCATATTCAGAGCATATCTATGTGTTCATCATTTCCCAGAAATGATTTATAGATTTTAGGGAGGTTGGGAGCCCCAAGTGATAGGATCAGTTTGGAACCAGAAGGACCAGGAGCGATAAGGGCAGTGCCCTGTAATGAAGTGCCTCTTGGTAACTCCAAGTCACAGAAAAGGAGAATGAGAGCACTGAACCAGGTCTGGGGCAATTAGTCAGTATTAGTGTGGTTTAGTTTTGCTAACTGGGCTCCCTCCCTCCCTTCCTCCTTCCCTTTCTTTCCTTCTTTCTTTCTTTCTTTTCTTTCCTCCCTCCCTCCCTAGCATGATAAGAGAGTGAATTTAATTAGCTCATTGATGAGGAGGGTGCGCTTGCCTTCTTGGCCACAGACACCTGTTGCCCTGTGTTCTCCCGACACACGTGGAAATGCATCAGAGCTATAGAGCTATGTTGGTATTTGCTATGGTTTGAATGTGTCCCCAAAGTTTATGTGTTGGGAAGTTAATCTGCACCACAACAGTGTTGGGAGGTGCCTAATAAGAGGCAGTTAGGTCATAAGGATTCTGCCTTCAAGAATGGATTGATGTGGCTATTGCAGGAGTGGGGTAATTATCTCAGGATTGGGTTTGTTATAAAAGAAAGCCCTGCCCTCCCTCACTCTTTCTTGCCCTCTCTCACCCTCTTGCCTTCCACCATGGGGTGACTCAACAAGAAGGCCCCCACCAGATGATGGCACCTCGATACTGGACTTCCCAGCCTCCAGACCTGTGAGCAATACATTCCTTTTCTTTATAAATTACCCAGTGTGTGGTATTCAGTTACAGCAACACAGAACAGACTAAGGCAGTATTGAAGGGTAGAGTTGGGTTCAACTGGGCCTAGACAAGACAGAATGGTCACACTATTCCCTCCTGATGGCCCTGAAATTGTCCCACTTCATTTTATTGCTCCTTTACTAATCCCTCTTCCCTATAATTTTTTATTTCTCCAATTGAATGATTTCCTGACCATCCTAAGGTCAAATTGGGATGTAGCTGATTCATATTAATTAATATTAGTTAATTACTAGTATTTGTGTGAATTTATGTTAATCATTATTCTTTCAGGAGTATTTTGATTGTTCAGTTTATTTTTGCAGAGTGTCATGATACCTCCCATATTGGAGGAAGTTCGGTGAAATCATTTGGTTGGGTGAATTGTTGGGAGGTGGGGAGGAGGGTCTTCCCTTTCATTTTCTTCCCTATTTCCATTTTTATTTAAGGCTGATCCTATTGGCTACCTAGGCATTTCCCCTGGTTCTAAATGCTTAATCTTGTGACAATCACAGTCTTGTACACACTGATTCTACCTCTTAACTTTCTGAAAGCTACTCCCATTTAACTCTTCTTTCCTGTTCTAGGCCTTTGAAGGCAAAAAAGTGTTCTTTTTCTATTATTACCCCCTTCCTTTCTCCTGATGAGCATACCCCAGCCAAGTTACAACTCAGATATTTCCACTTCAGGCAACTCTGTCATATCTCAAATCCTTAATGCTCTCTGTGTCCAACTCTGCTTATGAAAGTGCACTATTTCTTCTATTTGTGAATCCAAAAATGACTTTCATCATAAATAATAAGTTCAAGAGACTATGGCAAAACAACAGTGTCCAGGAAAAGGAAGATACAAAGATTTTCATATTTTTATTGCTTATATTCTGATTATAAAAGTAATATATGCTAGATTAAAAAGTTTGAACAATATAAAGATGTGTGAATGAGAAAGAGTCTCCTACAACCTCACTTGCAAGAGGTAACCACTGATAATAGTTTGGGGCATATTGGTCCAGGCCAGGGTTTTTTTTTTTTTTTCTCTAATGGTGTTAAATTTGGGGATATAATTATGCATAATGGAAAAGAGCTAGTTTTCCGAAACTCTAAAAAGCTTTTGAAAATACCCAGGTCTGTTTTTAGGAATCAGCACAAAACCTCCAATAAAATCTGTTCTTCCTCAAACCAAACATTTAAAATACATAACACAAGTTTTTATTTGATTTACTGTTTTGTTTAATAACTATCGCTACAGTATTGTATCACACTATTTTCTTAATAAACAAAGTGGGCTTCAGATTCATGATAGGTAAAACAGGTTTTGTGGCCTAATCTTGAAATTCAACCACCATTAAAAACATTATTTCTGTTAAGAAAATATGTACTGACAAACTTCAGCCACATAACGTGGGAATAGCTGATACTTACTTCCAAGTGAGTGTAGCTCTCAGTCAGAAGTGTGCAGAAAAGGGCCAGATTTGGAGCAGATTTCACTTTTTTAGGTGGTAAAATAACAACAACAAATCACTAGGTTTGGGACTCAGCTCTGGCTTACGCGGTGAAACTTTGGGCAAGTCATTGAACTTTGGTTATGTGGATTTTGCTATGCAATATTGTAGCAAATATTATCTGTATATATGAACATTACCTCGTGTCTACCAGGAAGGTAGCAAATAATGACTTGAAAGTAAAAAATGGCTCTCTTGTTTTAAAACATCTGCTCAAGTTGTTTTAGAAAAAAGAGTTGATTTTAGGGCTAAAACTGGCAAAGGGAAGCAAGTTAAGTACAGCCAAGGAGAAAAAAGGCAGGAAAGTGACAGGCTGGGAGCTGAGACTATTCCACTCTTTCAAGGGGCCAGATGGTCTGTCTGCATCCTCTTGCTTCTGCCTGTACACCGGCTATCCCTGGTCTCCCATAAGTTTGACTGACATGTGATGACTTTGGCCATGAGCTTGACACTGATCCAGACGTTAATGTCTTTGAAACTTGGCTTCCTCAGCTAATTGAGACAGGCTTTCAGTGTCCCAATTTCAAATTCCCAGGATGGAAAAGTCTCATTGGCCCAGATTGTGTCAAATGTCCATCCATCACCCAATCAACTGTGATTAGGGGGTACAGAAGAGCCCGTGGGGGTGCAGGGAGTAGATTCTCTTACAAAAAGCTGTGGCATCAATGGTTGTCATCTCTGTTATAATTAAAAAGGAAAAAATGGGGCTTCATATCTTCCATTTTTAATTCTTCTTTGGAAGGCAGTTATTTCAATTTTTTTTTTTTTTTTGAAAGAGGGTCTTGCTCTGTCACGTAGGCTGGAGTGCAATGGCTTCATCAGAACTCACTGCAACCTCAAACTCCTGGGCTCAAGAGATCCTCCCGTATCAGCCTCCCAAGCAGCTGGGACTACAGGTGCATGCCACCACGCCCAGGTAATTTTTCTAATTTTTGTAGAGACAAGGTCTCAGCTCTTGCTCAGGCTGGTCTCAAACTCCTGACCTCAAGCAGTCCTCCTGCTTTGGCCTCACACAGTGCTAGGATTACAGTGAGCCACCATACGTGGCCCTTTTATTTCAATTTAATTTAACAAATGTTCAAATCTCTTTTTTTTTTTTTTTTTTTTTGAGACAGAGTCTCACTTTGTTGCCCAGGCTAGAGTGAGTGCCGTGGCGTCAGCCTAGCTCACAGCAACCTCAAACTCCTGGGCTCAAGCGATCCTCCTGCCTCAGCCTCCCGAGTAGCTGGGACTACAGGCATGCGCCACCATGCCCGGCTAATTTTTTTTTATATATATCAGTTGGCCAATTAATTTCTTTCTATTTTATAGTAGAGACGGGGTCTCGCTCTTGCTCAGGCTGGTTTTGAACTCCTGACCTTGAGCAATCCGCCCGCCTCAGCCTCCCAAGAGCTAGGATTACAGGCGTGAGCCACAGCGCCCGGCCTTCAAATCTCTTTAGTTCTAGGATGTGCTTTTTTATAGTTTAATGTATGTGATATCTATTCATGCTTCACAATCAATGTGTTCATTTAATGATTTAATGTGGTAGTATTTCTTCTTCTCTCTCTCCCCCACAGCCAAAAGCTATTATTAAAATGGTGAGGTTTTAAGACATAGGAAACATGGCATATATTATTGACAAGGCACCAATTACTTTCCACAGAGGATATAACTAAGATGCCACTAGATATGGGCTGTGGTTGGGAGATGGATAAATATTTCAGTTTTTTCTACCACATCTTAAATTGTGCACCAAAAGAAAAAGGGGACTACATTCCTCTTTGCTTGAAGAGATGAAGTCCATTAAAGATTCTGAGGTGGTCTCAGGATTTATAGCCCTAAGAAGCAAATATTTATTTTATAGAATAATAACTATCGGTGCTGACTGAGCAGGAAGTCAACACCAGAACATGTGTGGGCACAAAATGTAGCTTCGTATGCACCAAATTCCAGGCAATTGCCTTGTCTAATTCGCTTGGATTTTTTTTTAAAACAGAATTCTTTCTTTTGAAACTGAAGTTTTTCTACTTGGTTTCAGCCCAAAGGTGAGCATTTTTTTTTGAAAAGGTTAAGTCTTTTCAGATGTTTTTGAGGTGCACAAAGAGGAAAAGCTAAACCATTCTCTATTATGCATACTTGTATCTTCGCATTACCCAAATGGATTGGAGCACTACTATTTTTATTCAATTTTGAGAGTTCAATGATCTGCTCAAAGAAGTAGTTTATGGAAAAAAAATTCTTGTCAAATCAGTTCTGAAAATAGCTACTTTTATACTTGCTTAGAAGAGTAAACTTTCCAAACTATGTGAGAGGTACACATAAGATAAGGCCTATATATAGAAACGCATCAATTGGAAAACTGGCAGTTAGAGTCTGTTAAGGTTCCAGAAAAAACCTGAATCGAGTTTAAAAAAAATAGTTAACCTTTAAAGCATCCTTGGGTTGGAAAAACAGCACATTTAAACTAATAATTGAAGCCATATTGTGTAATGGTTGAGCTTAGACACTTACTAGCTGTGTGTCCTTGGTTAAGTTGCTTTCCCTTTCTGTGTCTCAGATTTTATTTGTAAGGGGGTCATGGTAAAAGAACCTATTTCCAAAGGTGGTTGTGTAAATTAGGTAATATACATGAAGTAATTAGGAAAGTGAGTGGCACATTGTAAGCTATCAATAAATGTTTTCTGTTAATTACATTTAAAACCACCTTAGAAAAGAGGAGGATCAAGATAGCTGATTAGACACAGGTATTATGTGCCTCCTCCACGAAAAGGAACCAGAATAGTAAGTAGATACTCACATTTCAAGCAGATCACCTAGGAGAAAATGCTAGGATTCACCAGAGAAGTGACAAGAAGCACCAAAAGTAAGTAAGAAGAGGTTTAAGGCAGCTTGTCCAGTTGGGGACTGGCTGAGAACCAGGAGAAGGTCCTCAGGGGAACGGTGAGAGAGAAATGCCCAGGGCTTCGCATTTCAAAATGGGCTTTTACAATCTCAACTACAGGAGAACCCCTCAACTCACATGGGACTCAGCTCTAACACAGAGAGCTGCCTAGAGATGGCACAGAGATGCTGCTCCAGAAAGGAACCCACATGGAATCCCACAGGCATCTGAGCCTAGAGCATCTCCAGCTGCGTATCATTCTGAGAGCCTAGCTATCAGGAATCTGCAGATGCAGCTACTGTCACTGTGCTGCTCTGAGAAGGGATCGGGGACACTAAGGGCTTCTATACAACCCTGGGAAGGTCCCCATCACCCTGCTGTGGGCTGCTGTTAAGACTGAGATGTGAGTGGATCACACTCCCCATAGCTTCCTGGCCACACTGCTTACCTGGAAGGGGCCCCACCCTCTCTGGTTGCAGGTCCAAGGCACCACTTTGAGAGTGTGACGCTGGTCTGCTCTGCAATCAGCTGCTACGAGACTTAGACACTAGTAGACCATACTCTCCACAGCATCTTATCCTTGCTGCTTGTCTGAGTGGGGCCCTACTCTCTCTGGTCACAGGACAAAGGTGCCACTTGGAGAGGTTAACATTGGGCTGTACCCCACCCTCAGGTGAAGTGTGGGCTGATGTAGTTGTAGCCCATGCCCAGCTGGAGAGGAAAAGGGAAATCAGGCTCTCCGTTGCATACTTAGGACAATATCCACTGCCCTGCTACAGACTGCTGGGAGACAGAGATGGGATTGCGCTGCACTCCCCATAGCTTCTTGCCAACATCACTTGTCTGAGTGGGGCCCAGCCTTCTCTGTTTACAGACCCACAGCCAGTGCCATTTAATAGTTTAATGTTGGGTTGTACCCCACCCTGAGGTCAACTTTGAGGCAACATGGCTGGAGCTGCCACTCAGCCAAGAGGGACAGGAAAGACAAAGCTCTCCTAAGCACACTTAGGACTGTATACAATGCCTTTCTATGGGTGGCTGTGGGACTGGAGAATAGTCCACCCAGTCCATTGCAGCTACCAGCAATACCAACATGGATCCTTTGGGTCCAACTGCATTGGGTCTTATATCACACCAGCTTCCCAGTGGCCTGAGAAGCTGCCCACACACCTGGTCCACTCTTCCCATTATTAGCTTCTGAGAAAGCTACCTGAAAGCACAAGAATTGGCCCTCCAGGATCCACTAACACCAGTGCCAGTGAAATTTGCTCTGGAACCTCAAAACAAACACACTCATCTCACTGCTGCCACCACGGGGGCCTGAAATCTAGTTCAGTTGGCATTCAAGTCTCCAGAGACATTTAACTATAGCCTCAACTAATAACCATATCATAAGCCACTGAAGAAATCAGATATTGCTAATTCTATGTACTGCATAAGAAATAAAGATCACACTACTGTAGATGCCCCAAATCATATTCAAAGTGTCCTACTCAACCAACAACATATATACATCTTCAGGAAGAAATTCTCCTGATGAAAGCAATTTCAAAAAATTGGAATAAGTAACTGCTACACCAGATGTGCAGATATCAACAAAAGGACACAGGAAACATGAAAAAGCAAGGAAATATGACAGAACCAAAGGGCCGCAATAATTGTCTAGCAACAGATTCTCACAAAAAACTCAAAATATCAGACAAAAATTCACAATATTTATTTTTCAAGAAGCTTAATAAGATGCAAGAGAAATCTAAAAACCAATACAAAGAAATCAGAAAATCAATTCAGGATATGAATTAGAAATTTACCAAGGATATAGATATCTTTTTTAAAAAAACCAAGCAGAAATTCTGGAACTAAATGATTCATTAAAAGAAATATAAAATATATTCAAAAGCTTCAATAATAGACTAGACTAAGCAGAAGAATGAACCTCGGAACTTGAAGACAAACACAAAAAGACAGACATAAAGAAAGAAACAAAGAATTTATAAAACAACTAGAAAACAATGATATGACAATAATAAAGCCTTTCATATCAATATTAACCTTGAAAGTAAATGAGTTACTTATATGCTCCATTCAAAAGATATAGATAGGCAAAATAGATGAAAAACTATGATCTAACTATATGCTGCTTCCAAGAAACTCATTTTACCCATAAATAAACACAGACTGAAAGTAACGGAGTGGAAAAAGATCTTCTGTGCAAATGGAAATCAAGAGTGAGCAGGAGTAGCTATACTTATATCAGACTAAACAGATTTATATCAAAAACAGTAAAAAAAATACAAAGAAGGTCATTATATAAAGATGAAGGGATCAATTCAGCAAGAGGAGACACATACACACACACACACACACACACACACACACACACACACAATCATGCCTAATATTAGAGCTCCTAGATTCACAAAACAAATATTACTAGACCTATAGGGAAAAGATAGACAGAAATACAATAATAGTGGCAGACTTCAATATCCCACTCACATCACTAGACAGATTAAGATAGAAAAATCAACAAATATTAGACATAAATTGCACTTTAGACCAAATGGACTTAACAGACATTTACAAAACATTCTACACAACAACTACAGAATATACATTCTTTTCACCAGCACATGGAACATTCTCCAAGGTAGACCACATATTAGGCCACAAAACAAATTTTAACAAATTTTTAAAAATCAAAATTATATCAAATATCTTTTCACACCACAGTAAACTAATGCTAGAAATCAATATGAAGAGGAACTTCAGAAACTATGCAAATACATGGAAATTAAACAACATGCTCCTGAACAATCACTTGGTCAATGAAGAAATTAAGACAAAAATTAAAAAAATTTTTCAAATGAATAAAAATGAAAAAAACAATATACAAAAAACCTATGGCATGCAGTAATAGGAGTGCTAAGAGGAAAGTGTTAGAAGGATGACAAATTAATAATCTAACATCACACCTCAAGGAACCAGAAAAAACAAAAACAAACCAAACACAGAGGTAGTAGAAGAGAAGAAATAACAACCATCAGAGCAGAAATAAATGAAATAGAGATAAAAAAAAAAAAGAAAAGAAAAAGAAAACACAAAGGATCAATGAAATGAAAAATTATTTCTTTGAAAAGATAAACAAAACCACTAGCTAGACTCACCAAGAAAAGAGATGATCCCAATTAACAGGATCAGAAATGAGAAAAGAGAGATTATAACTGATATCACAGAAATATAAAAGATCATCAGAGACTATTATGAACAACTATAAACTCACAAACTAGAAAACCTAGAGGAAATGGATAAATTCCTAGAAAATACAACTTTCCAAGATTAAACCAGGAAGAAATCAAACTACTGAACAGACCAATAATAAATAGCAAAATTGAGTCAGTAATAAAAAATTCCCCCTCCAAAAAAAAAAAAAAAAAAAAAACCCTGAAACAGATAGATTCATAGCAGAATTCTACCAAACATACAAAGAAATTAATACTAATCCTTCTGAAACTGTTCAAAAAGGTCAAGGAGGAAGAAATTCTTCCCAACTCATTCTATTAGGCCAATATCACTTTGATACCAAAACCAGACAAGGGCACAACAAAAAAGAAAACTACAGACAAATATTGATCCCTGATGAACATAGATGCAAAAATCATCAACAAAGTACTAGCAAATCAAATCCAACAGCACATCAAAAAGATTATACACCATGATCATGTAGCATGTCAAATATCTTTTTAAATCACAGTGGAATGAAACTAGAAGTCAGGGAATAGTACTCCATGGTATACATATACCACATTTTATTAATCCACTCATGTATTGATGGGTACTTGGGTTGTTTTCACAACTTTGCAATTGTGAATTGTGCTGCTATAAACATTTGAGTGCAGGTGTCTTTTTTATAGGATGTCTTTTCTTCTTTTGGGTAGATGTCCAGTAGTGGGATTGCTGGCCCAGTAGTGGGATTGCTGGATCAAATGGTAGATCTACTTGTATAACTTTAAGGTATCTCCACACTGATCAACACCTAATGGACATATAGGAATAACATTTATCGGGTGTCAGGCAGATGGGAGCAGGGAAGCGGGATTGGGTATATACATACATAATGAGTGCAAGGCACACCATCTGGAGGATGGTCACACTTGAAGCTCTGACTCGAGGGAGGGAGGACAAGGGCAATATATGTAACCTTAACATTTATACCCCCATAATATGCTGAACTAATAAAAAAAAACTAGAAGTCAATAACAAGAGAAACTTTGGAAATTATACAAACACATAAATATTAAATAATATGCTCTCAAGTAGCCAATAGGTCAATGAAGAAATTAAGAAAATAAAACATTTCTAAAACAAATAAAAATATAAGCATAACATACCAAAGCCTATGGAATATGGTAAAAGCAGTATTAAGAAAAAAATGTATAGCAATAAACACCTATATCAAAAAATTAGAAAGATTTCAAATAAATAATATAATAATGCAGCTCAGGGACTAGAAAAAAACAAACCAAACCCCAAATTAGTAGAAGGAAGAAAGTTATAAAGATCATAGCATAAGTAAACAAAGTAGAAACTTATGAAACAACACAGATCAATGAAACAAAAAATGGTGATTTTAAAAGATAAAAAAGAGAAAAGACCCAAATAATCAGAAATGAAAACGAAGATATTACCACAGAAATACAAAATATAATTAGAGACTGTTATGAACAACTATATGCCAACAAATTGGAAAAGCTAGAGGAAATGAATAAATTCCTGGATACATATAACATACCAAGATTGAATGAGAAAGAAATGGAAAATATGAGCAGACCACTAATGAGTAACAAGACTGAATCAGTAATAAAAAGTCTCCCAACAAAAAAAGTCCCATATCACAAAAAAAAGACATCAGTTTATTATGTATTTAGTTTTACATATAGATTATAATTTTGAATAGAAGTGCAACTCTGTCTATATATATAAAAAAGAGAGAATATACTACCCTTTGAAAGAAGAACTAACGTGTATTCTCAAACTATTCCAAAACATTGAAGGAGAGGAAGTTCTTCCAAACTTAATCTATGAGGCCATCCTTACCCTGGTAACAAAATCAGATAATGACACAACAAAAAAAGAAAACTAAGGTCAATATCCCTGATGAACATAGGTGCAAAAATCTTCAGCAAAATATTAGCAAACTGAATCCAACAACAGAGAGATGATATAGCCATGATCAAGATGGTTCAACATAAGCAAATCAATAAATATGATATACATATCAACAAAATGAAGGGTAAAAACCACAATAGATACAGAAAGAATTTTATAAAATTCAACATCCCTTTGTGATAAAAACTCTCAACAAATTAGGTAAAGAAGGAACATATTTCAACACAATAAAGGCTGTATATGACAAACCTCACAGCTAACATCATTTTGAACAAGAAAAACCTGAAAGCCTTTTTTCTAAGAACTGGAACAAGACAAGGATGTCCACTTTACCAGTTTTATTTAACATAGTACTGGAGGTCCTTGCCAGAGAATGAGGCAAAAGAAAAATATAAAAGGCATCCAAATAGAAAAAGAGGAAATCAAGTTGTCCCTGTTTGCTGATATGATCTTATAGTTAGAAAACCCTAGAGATTCCACCAAAAATCCCTTAGATTTGATAAATAAATTCAGTAAAGTTTCAAAATACAAACTCAATGTACAGAAATCAGTAGTATTTCTATACACTAGTAAAGATCTAGCCAAGAACCAAATCAAGAGGGCAACTTGATTTATAATAACTACAAACAATCTTTTTAATTTTTAGAAATGTGTTTAACCCAGGAGGTGAAAGATCTATACAAAGAAAACAGCAAAACAGTGATGAAAGAAAGTATAGTTGATACAAACTGATACAAACAAATGGAAAAACATCCCATGCTCATAGATTGAAAAAATTAATATAAAAATGACATACTGCCTAAAGCAATTTACAGGTTCAATGCAATCCCTATCAATATACCAATATCATTTTTGACAGAATTAGAAAAAACAATTCTAAAGTTCGTATGGAACCAAAAAAGAGCCCAAATAGCCAAAGCAATCTTGAGCAAAAAGAATAAAGTTGAAGGCATCACATTGTCTGACTTAAAACTATAGTAACCAAAGCATCATTGTACTGGTATAAAAACAAACATATAGATTATGGCACAGAATACAGAACACAGAAATAAAGCCACATGCATAAAGCCAACTGTTGTTTCACAAAGTTGACAAGAACATACACTGGGAAAAGGACACCCTTTTCAATAGTGGTGCTGGGAAAATTGGATTGCCATATGCAGAAGAATGAAACCAGACCTCTATCTCTCACCATGTACAAAAATCAACTCAAGATGGATTAAAGATTTGATTGTAGGACCTGAAACTACAAAAATACTAAAAGAATACCTAGGCAAAACTTTTCTGGACACTTATGTAGGCAAAGAATTAATGACTGAGATCTCAAAAGCATAGCAAACAAAAATAAATATGTGGGACTTAAATAAACTAAAAAGCTTCTGCACAGTAGAAGAAATAATCAACAGAGTGAACTATCAACCTGTAGAATGGGAGGAAATATTTACAAACTATACATATGCCAGGAAACTAATACTAAGAATTTACAAGGAACTCAAAAACAAGAACAAAAACAATTAACTCCATTAAAAAGTAGACTAGGAAATAAATAGATATTTTTCAAAAGAAGACAAACAAATGGCCAAAAAGCATATGAAAAAAAATGTTCAACATCACTAATTATCAGAGAAATGCAAGTTAAAACCACAAATTCGTGCAAAGTCTATGGAAAACAGTATGGAGATTTTTCAAGGAACTAAAAATAGAACTACCATACGATCTACCAATCCCACTCTTGGGTATATACTTAAAGGAAAAGAAATAACTATATAAAAAGGATACATGTACTCCTATATTTATCACTGCACTATTCACAATAGCAAAGATAAGGAAGGATTCAACCTAAATGTCCATCAACAGAGGATTGGATAAAGAAAATGTGGCATATATACACAAAGGAATACTATTCAACTGTAAAAAAAAAACATGTAGTCATGTCTTTTGCAGCAACATGGTTGGAACTAGAGGCCATTATCTTAAGTGAAACAACTGAGGCACAGAAAGACAAATACCACATATTATATGGAAGCAGACTATGGAACAATGGACATTGGAGACCTGGAGGGGTTGTGGGGGTGGGATAAGGTGGATGATGAAAGTTTGATTGGTGCATACAATGTGCATTGCTTCAGGGATGTATGCACCGAAGGTCCTTACTTCACCATAGTGCAATATATCAATGTAGCAAAAATTGCACTTGTACCCCACAAATACGAGGGCTGTCAGGAAAGTATCCAGCCAAACAGAGCCATTTATTATGTTAACAATGGCTGGATATTTTCCAGACAGTCCTTGTATATATAAATAAAAATATATGGAAAAAATAACTTTAAAAAAACTACCTCAGGACAAATTCAAATATCATTTAATTATGAAATAAATATTGCCATTTTAATGATTCCTCAGTTTTTAAACTCATTATTTTCAAACCCTTATTAATCAAGCTTTTCTTTGTGGTTGGTGCAAGTTCTCTCTGTCAAATTGCAGTTAGATTGAACCATTTGGAAATGGGACAGCTTCTGAGTATAAGCTATTCAGTATGCATAGTAACAATTCCATGTTATTCATTTGATTGCACATTTGGAGACACTCTCCTGATATTTGATATGTCTCTATAAAAACAAAAGATGACTCATGTAGTAACAGTAGACTCTGTTGGCTCTGAGCAGAGCCAACTGGGCCCATTCACTGCCCCCTTCCCCCCACTGTTAGCCTTACTTAAGAACTATAAAATGTGGGTATCCCAGATGCCATCAACCATTTTAAATGGCTTCATGCATTTCTTTTGTATGATGCTGTTATAATACATTCCTGGGTTTTCATTTTAAGACTGGCTAGGCCATAGCTCCATGCTTATCTTCGGTGACTACTTTGCAAAGTAACTTGAAACACGGTAGACGCTCAGTTTGTTCAATGTGTTAATAAATGAAGGGCAGATTTACACTGTGGATGACTGTTGATCTCCATATTATATATGTTCCTAAAAATTGTGCTATAGACTAAGTTTTAAAAATTAAATATTTATGGTATTGCCTTTTCATAGACTAATATTATAATTTCAGATACTTTTAAACTTGTGTACAGACATTTAACATTTAAGGTTTAGGTGTTTTTGCCTCCCTTCCTATTTTGCGACTTGTCAACACCCACTTCCTCTTCCAAGTCTCTGCCAAGTAATTCATGATATGTGGATCCATTTTTTTTTAAATTTCAGCATATTATGGGGGTACAAATTTTAAGGTTTCAAATAATGCCCTTGCCCCCCCCCACAAGTCTGATCTTCAAGTGTGACCATCCCCCAGACGATGTACAACTCACTCATTATGTATGTATATACCCGCCTCCTCTTCCCCCCTCCCACCTGCCTAATATTCAATTAATGTAATTCCTATGCGGATATGTGGACATCCATTTTGAATTAGAATAATCAGCCCTTTCCCTCAATTTACTTCTTGCAAGTTTTAGTTTCCACGTTACAGGTTGTCTTTAAGTAGGAACATACTTGTAAATATGTTTATTTCACCATCAAAAGGCAAATAGAAAATAAATTTCAAAAATAGGTAACGTTCCACATTTTATAACTGTAGACTTAGTAATCAGCTGGAATGTCAATCCTAAGAAAATAAAAGATGAAAGTTTTGGGTAAAATATCTTCAATGTAACAAGAAACCTTGTTATATTTATGACACAAAACCAAGGTATCTATTTTCTCTTAGCACAAATAATGTGTTGGTTTGCTAGAAATGGTTGTAATTATGTGGTATACAATAAAGGGTTCCACTGATGCCAAAAACAGAAGAAAAATGGATGAACTAGACCAGAAATCATGTATTGGGTAAACAGCTTCCCAGACAAATGAATTTAGCTGACTTAAAAAAGCAGTTTCTTTTACTTTCAGTTTTATGATCTTTAAAGATAGATCCAAACTCTATTTTAAAAAATATTGAGGTACAAGGATTAGTATCCACATATTTAATTCCAGAAAACAATATAGTCACATGTTTAACAGAATAAATTGACTAACCTTCATGCAATTTGTAAACAGGGTAGAGGCTGGTTGGATTGCTCTTTGTGGATTATGACATTGATATCTTGAGGTTTTGTTTTTTAACTTCTCACAAAGGAGAAAAATTTACTTTTCTTTGGTGGGAAGATATATAATAATTATAATTTTGAAAAAAGTCTGATCATCTGGGATTCACTATATGTGTATGTTTAAATTTTTAAATTTAAGATAATTTATGTTTTCTTAAAAGATAGAAAATACAGATAAGCAAAAAAAGTTTTTAATCTATAATCTTATCCACCCAGAGATAATCACTGTTAACTTCCTTACATGTACATCCATCGTCTTGGTCCCTCACATTTTTACTATCAAAATTTTTAAAAAGAGCATATATTTATGACATAATATCGTAAGTATTTTTCTGAAAGCTGCATTTTTAACCTAACACTATATAGTACAGACATTTTCTCATGTTACTTTATGGAAGCTTTGGTATTTCCTTTTATGCACAGGACTCAGCAAGTCTCACAGAATTGGCAGCTTTGGAGGCATCCAGTTACTGTACACTTGACATAGACGTTAGCATTGAAATATTGTTAAAGCAATTTTCTGAGAAGTAGATATGGATAAACATTAGCTGGAACAGTGCATTGTAGAAGTCTCATAATGAATTGTGCTAATAGACTCATGTAGGAGAATATATAATGTCCTCTTTGAGGGACCCTTTGAGATAGGACTAAACTGCTTTAGCAGATAAGGTTAAATATAAATGTGAATTTCTTATAGGTAGCATATAGCTGAGTCTTTTTAAAAAAATTTATTTAGCTGCTCTATGTCATTTTATTGGGTAGTTTAATCCATTTACCTTAAAAGTAATTATTGGGAGGGAAGGATTTACTATTGTGATTTTGTTCATTGTTTTCTGTTAGTCTTGTGGTTCTTTTTATCAATTTTTTTTCCTCTCTTGCTGCCCTTCTTTGTGTTTTGTTGCTTTTTTTTTGTATTGATATGCTTTGATTCCTTTTTTCTTTTGTGCAAATTATACAGATTTTTTGGTGTGTGTAGTTATTTTGGGCTTTATATAAAATATATTCATAACAGTCTATTTTAAGCTGATGACAACTTAAGTTCAATCACATACAAAAACTCTAGCCTCTCCTCCCTACCCACATTTTACAGCAATAAAATTGCCATTGTCACAACTTACATTTATTCATATCATGTACCTTTTAACACAGTTTTTAGTTATTTTTTAAAATAATTTTGTCCTTTACCTTTTATATGAAAATTAAAAGTAACTTACCCACCACCATTAGAGTAATATAGTATTCTATATTTGTCTCTATATTTACCTTTACCAATGAGTTTTTTACTTTCTTATGCTATTGTGTTGCTGTTTAGCATCCTTTCATTTCAACTTGAACTCCCTTTAGCATTTCTCATAAGGCAGGTCTAGTGATGATTAACTTCCTCAGTTTTTGTTTGTCTGGGAAAGTCTTTATGTCCTCTTTCATTTTGAAGGCTAGTTTTGCCAAGTATAATATTCTTAGTTGGTGGGGTTTTTTTCTGTTTAGTATTTAAAATATATTATCCCATTCCTTTCTGCCCTGCAAGATTTCTGTTAAAACATTCACTAGTAGTCTTATAGTCAACTCAATTTTGAGGAAGAGGGACAAAACTGGAGGCATTATACTTCCTGATTTCAAAATACATGACAAAGCTACAATAATCAAAATGGTGTGGTATTGGCATAAATACTGACAAATAGACCAATGGAATAGAACAGAGAGCCCATAAATAAATCTACACATATATGATCACCTGATCTTCAATAAGGGTGCCAAGTATACACAATGAGGAAAAGCTAGTCATGTCAATGTTGGGAAAACTGAATAGCCACATGCAAAAAAAAAAAAAAAAAGAACGAAATTATATTCTTATCTTATATAAAAATCTATTTTAAATGATTAAAAGCTTAAACATTAGACTTAAAACTGCAAGTCTCATACTCACCAGCAAATTGGTATTAACTGAACAGCACCTAAGTGGTCACATAGGTACTACAGTAATAGGGTATTGGGCAGGTGGGAGGGGGGAGGGGGCGGGTATATACATATATAATGAGTGAGATGTGCACCATCTGGGGGATGGTCATGCTGGAGACTCAGACTTGTGGGGGGAGGGGGGGAAATGGGCATTTATTGAAACCTTAAAATCTGTACCCCCAAAATATGCTGAAATTAAAAAAAAAACACAAAAAAAACCTCTGCAAGTCTCTTAGTGGACAACATGAGGTAGGCTTCATGATATATATATATATATATATATATTTAGCTTATTATGGGGGTACAAGTGTTAAGGTTACATATATTGCCCATGCCTCCCTTTCCCCTTGAGTAAGAGCTTCAAGCATGTCCATCCCCCAAACGTTGCACCTCCTACTCATTGTGGTTGTATATACCCATCCCCTCCTCCCCCCTCCCACCCTCCCGACACCCGAAAAATGTTACTCCTATATGTCTACTTAGGTGTTGATCTGTTTAATACCAATTTGCTGGTGAGCACATGTGGTGCTTGTTTTCCATTCTTGAGATACTTCACTTAGAATGGGTTCCAGCTCTATCCAGGAATATACAAGAGGTGCTATATCACCATTGTTTCTTAAAGCTGAGTAGTACTCCATGATATACATATACCACATTTTATTAATCCACTCATGAATTGATGGGCACTTGGGTTGTTTCCATAGCTTTGCGATTGCGAATTGTGCTGCTATAAACATTCGAGTGCAGGTGTCTTTTTCATAAAGTGACTTTTGATCTTTTGGGTAGATGCCCAGTAGTGGAATTGCTGGATCAAATGGTAGATCTACTTGTATCGTTTTGAGGTATCTCCATATTGCTTTCTACAGAGGTTGAACTAATTTGCAGTCCCACCAGCAGTGTAGGAGTGTTCTAGGCTTCATGATATTGGCAATGGTTTTTTGGATAGGACACCAAAAGCACAGGCAACAAAACCAAAATTAAACAATTGGCATGACATCAAACTAAAAATATTCTGCACAGTAAAGGAAATAATAAACAGAGTAAATAGGCAACTTACAGAATGGAAGAAAACATTTGCACATGTATATCTGATAAAGGGTTAATCTCTAAAATATAAAAGAAATTCCCACAAGTTAGTAGTAAGACAACTAATAATCCAATTAAAAAGTAGGCTAAGCATTGGAATAGACATTTCTCAAAAAAAGACATACAAATGGCCAACAGGTTATGAAAAACTGCTCATTGTCACTAATCATCAGGAAAATGCAAATCAAAATCACAATGAGATATCACCCCACACCTGTCAGAATGGCTACTACCAAAAAACAAAAATTCAACTAATGTTGGTGAGGATGACGAGAAATTAGAACTCTTGAATGCTATTGATGGGTATGCAAACTGGTGCAGTCACTATGGAAAACAGTACGAAAGTTCTTCAAAAAAGTAAAAATGGAACCATCATATAATTCAGCAATTCCACTTCTGGATATTTGCCCAAATGAATTGAAATGAGGATATTAGCCTTTGAAAACATATTAGCACTCCTATGTTCATTGTAGCACCATTTACAATAGCCAAGATGTAGAAACAATCTAAATGTCCATTGCCAAATGAAGGATAAAGAAAATGTCACATATCTATATCTACAATAAAATATCATTCAGATGTAAAAAGAAGGAAATTCTTCAACATGCAACTACATGGATGGACCTGGAGAACATTATGGTAAGTGAAATAAGTCAGTCACAGAAATACAAAGACTGCATGGTTCCACTTACACGAGGTATCTAAAATAGTCAAATTGATAGAATCAGAGTAGAATGGTGGTTGGCAGGGGCTTGGAGGAGATGAAAATGGGGAGTAAATAATCAATGGGCATGAAGTTTTTTCAGTTAAACAAGATGAAAAGAAGTTCTAGAGATCTGCTGTACAAATCTGTATCTATAGATAACAAAACTATGTTGTACACTTAAAATTTCATTAAGAGAGTAGATCTCATACTTTTTTTTTTTTTTTTGTATTGTTTTTTGTTTTTGAGACAGAGTCTCACTTTTGTTGCCCTGGCTAGAGTGAGTGCTGTGGCGTCAGCCTAGCTCACAGCAACCTCAAACTCCTGGGCTCAAGCGATCCTTCTGCCTCAGCCTCCCAAGTAGCTGGGACTACAGGCATGCGCCACCATGCCCGGCTAATTTTTTGTGTATATATATTTTTTAGTTGGTCAATTAATTTCTTTCTATTTTTAGTAGAGACGGGGTCTCGCTCAGGATGGTTTTGAACTCCCAACCTCGAGCAATCCGCCCGCCTCGGCCTCCCAGAGTGCTAGGATTACAGGCGTGAGCCACCGCGCCCGGCCTCATACTTTGTTTTAAGAAAAGAAAAAAGAAAAACTCTCAACTCTCCCAATTATACATATGTCCCCTCCAATTGCTGTCATGGCGTGCTGAAGGAGGACTAGCATTCTTGTTTCTCTTGGTATGAATTATACATTGACAAATCAAACAAGGCATCGGGGTCTAGTCATGAAAACAAAAACCACACTATTTTTAATGCAAAGAATTTAATAAAAGCAATTGATCAAACAGTATTGAACTTACAAAGCAAAAGGAGAACATTATAAGTGATGCAGATAAATACTTGCAGGGAGTACCTATGGCTCCTGTGGCTGGGGGAACAAAGGAAAGAGGCAGATTGCCAAAACTTGCAAGCTTGGAGCAGCCCTGGGAAGCTGGGAATAGGGTCTCCACAAAGGGTGTAGGGGTCCCTGCTGCCGGTGCCTCTGAGGGCATGTGATGAGGCTGGTTCTGGCAGTGGTAGAAGAAGCTGGAAACTGGAACCAAACTTTCTCACTGGGGCAGTCATGACGGGAATAGGAAGCACAAGGAAAGGAGCAAGTCTGTTCTTCCTCCTCTAATCTTGCCTCCCTCTATTGATTCTATTTATAGAACCCAACAGAACGTGCTCTTGAAAAAGAGAAATGGCATTAGTAGAGGCTCCAGTCCCAGCATCGTGGAGTAGCATAGAGAAGGGTGCTTTGTAGCTGGGAGACAACAGCTAATCCAGCACAGAGACTGCTTGGATATAAATATGATTCCCTTTTTTGTAGTCACAGGATGCTAAGGAAGACCCGGACATTCATTCTTGTTTCTCTGGTTATGAATTATTAATTCACAACCATAAGCAAAGAAGCCTATAAAAAAAGACAAGTTGGCTAGCTAAGTAAGCATAAGTTCATGGTTATCGAATGCTCCATTAATCTACACTTAATAAGTAAATTCAATAGGCAAACAACAGTTATTTCCAAAGTTATTTTAAAAATTTGACAGAAAAACTTAAAGAAATCCATGTATCAATTCAACATTTCTAAATAAATTGGGGAAAAGTCATGTTGTTTGACTTAGGAATTTGAACACTTACTCCAACTCTGCATTCCACATACATATATAGAACCAGCCGCAAGCTGATCATAAATGGCTATAAACCGTGAGCAGGCAACATATACCGGGGCCTGTTTCTCTTTTTCTACTTCTGTTATTTGATTCCTTTTTTTGAAGTGGCTCTCCTTTTAAAGATCATAAAATAATCTTGTCAAAACCATGTCTACATGTCAAAACAGCAAGTCACTTGAGAAAAAAATAAGAAAGAAATTATATTGGTTACAGGCATACCTTGTTTTTTTCTGCTTCACTATCTTTTTTGCACTCCACAGATACTGTGTTTTTTATAGATTGAAGGCTTGTGGCAATCTGTGTTGAGCAAGATATTGGCATCATTTCCAACAACTCACATCTCTGTGTCACATTTTGGTGATTCTTGCAGTATTTCAAACTTTTTCATTAATATACCTGCCACAGTGAATTTTAATTAGCGATCTTTGATGGTACTATTATAATTGTTTTGGGGCACCACAAATGGCACCCATATAAGACAGTGAACTTAATTAATAAATGTTGTGTGTGCTCTACCTGCTCCATCAACCAGCCGTTCCCCCTATCTCCCTCCCTTTCTTTGGATCTCCCTATTCCCTAAGACACAACATTGAAATGAATAACTCTATAATTGTTTCTAATTGTTCAAGTGAATGAAAGAGTCATATGTCTCTCACTTTAAATCAAAAGCTGGAAATGACTAAGCTTAGCAAGGAAGGCATATTGACAGCCAAGACAGGCCGAAAGTTAAGCCTTTTGTGCCAAACAGTAGCAAAGTTGTGAATACACAAGGAAAAGTTCCTGAAGGAAATTAAAAGTGAACACACTATTGAACACACAAATGATAAGACAGCAAAACAGCCCCATATGGAGAAAATTTGAGTGCTCTGGATAGAAGATCAAACCTGCCACAACCTCCCCTTCAACCAAAGGCTTATTCAGAACAAGGCCCTCTCTTCAATTCTGTGGAGGATGAGAGAGGGAAGGAAGCTTCAGAAGAAAAATTGAAAGCTAGCACAGATGGTTCATGAGGTTTAAAGAAAGAAGCCATCTCTATAACATAAAAGTGAAGCAGGGTGAAGCAGCAAGTGCTGATGGAGAAGCTGTAGCAAGTTATTCAGCAGATCTAGCTAAGGTAATTGATGAAGGTGACTACACCAAACAATGGTGTTTCAATGTAGATAAAAACATCCTTGTGTTGGAAAAAGATGCCATATGGGACTTTTTTTTAGATAGACAGGAGAAGTCAATTCTTGGCTTCAAAGCTTCAAAGGACAGGCTGATTCTTTTGTTAGGGGCTAATGCAGCTGGTGACTTTAAGCTGATGCCAATGCTAGGCCATCTAGAATCCCAGAGTCCCCAGAATTATGCTAACCCTACTCTGCCTGTGTTCTGCAAAAGGAACAACAAAGATGACAGCATATATGCTTATAGCATGGTTTACTGAATATTTTAAGCCCACTATTGAGATCTACTGCTCAGAAGAAAAAGATTTCTTTCAAAATGTCACTGCTCATTGACAATGTACCTGGACACCTATGAGCTCTGATAGAGATGTACAAGGAGATTAATATTGTTTTCATGCCCACTAAGAAATTTATTCTGCAGTTCATGGATCAAGGAGTAATTTAGACCTTTAAGTCTTATTATTTGAGGAAAATATTTTGTAAGGCTATAGCTGCCATAGATTTTTATTTCTCTGATGGATCTGGGCAAAGTAAACTGAAAACCTTCTGGAAAAGATGCATATTCTAGATGCTATTAAGAACATTCATGATTCATGGGAAGAGGTCAAAATATCAACATTAACAGGAGTTTGGAAGATGTTTATTCCCACTCTCATGGATGACTTTGAGGGGTTATAGACTCAAGTGGGGGATGTTATTGCAGATGTGGTGGAAATAGCAAGAGAACTCCAAGTGGAGCCTGAACATGTGACTGAATTGCTGCAATCTCACAACCAAACTTGAACGAATGAAGAATTGCTTCCTATGGATGAGCAAAGAAAGTGGTTTCTTGAGATGGAAACCACTCCTGGTGAAGATGCTCCAAACCTTGTTGAAATGACAACAAAGGATTTTGTATATTACATCAATTTGGTTGATAACACAGTGGCAGTGTTTGAGAGGATTGACTGTAATCATGAAAGAAGTTCTACTGTGGGTAAAATGCTATCAAACAATATCACACGCTGTGGAGAAAGGAAGAGTCAGTTGATGTGGCAAACTTCATTGTCTTATTTTAACAAATTGCCACAGACACCCCAACCTTCAGCAACCACCACCCTGATCAGTCAGCAGCCGTCAACATGCCGACAAGACCCTCCCTCAGCAAAAAGATTACAACTCGCTGACAGCTCAGGAGATCATTAGCATTTTTAATAAGAAAATATTTTTAATTAAGGTATGTACATTTTTTTAGACTTAATATACTAGAGTATAGTGAAAATATAACTTTTGTCTATCCTGGGAAACCAAAAAACTTGTATGACTCATTTTATTGTGATATTAGATTTATTATGGTGGTCTGGAACCAAACCCGCGTTATCTCTGAGGTATGCTTTTATTTTGCACTTGAGCAGAAACCCTGATTGTTTTTTCATTTTTCACTTTTTTTTTTTAATTAATTTATTTCTATTTTTGGTAGAGATGGGGTCTCGCTCAGGCTGGTTTTGAACTCCTGACCTTGAGCAATCCGCCCACCTCGGCCTCTCAAAGTGCTAGGATTACAGGCGTGAGCCACCACGCCCGGCCCATTTTTCACTTTTTATTCTGTTTTGTTAGCATGGGGAACATTAACTGATTCACTTTAGTGCCTTCAGTGTGTCAACTTTTTAAAGTGTTGGGTATATAAAGGTAAAGATAAATGAGATAGACCCTACTCTTAAGAGATTTATGATCTAATAGATGAAGATGAGTATACTTAGAATACCTAAATTGTCAGAGGTGCCATGACAGAATCGGGTACCGATACCTTGTAGACTTTAGAGGAGTGGTCCATTTTGCCTTTGGGATGGGGATGGTTCAGAAAATCTCCACTGAGGAAGTGACACTTGAGTCTTAAAAACGAGACAATTTCTTTTTCTGCCTCCACCGCAGCCATGGCACCCATGAAAAGCTTGTGATGAAATGGGGCAAAAAAAAAAAAAAAAAAGTAGGTTCTGAAGTTCACTCTTGTGCACTCACCCTGTAGAAGATGAAATCATGGATGCTGCCGATTTTGAGCAGTTTTTTCAGAAAGAATCATAGTGAATGGAAAAGCTGGGAATCTTGGAGGCGTTGTAACCACCAAGAGAAGAACAAGATCACTGTCATTTCTGAGGTGCTTTTTTCTGAAAGGTATTTGAAATATCTCACCAGAAAACATCTGCAGAAGAATAACCTATGGGATTGGTTGCGTGTAGTTGCTAACAGCAAAGACAGTTACTAATTACACTACTTCCAAATTAACCAGGATGAAGAAGAGGAGGGAGACGAAGATTAAAATTCATTTACCTGGAATATTTTGTATGAGTTCTTGAATACAACTTGGGAACCAAAATAGTGGTTTATCCTTGTATCTCTGATATATGGATTGAACAAAAAATTGGAAATCATAGCAGAAGGGCTTCATTTGGGCTGCCACTTATTTTTAACTTGACTTTTTTTTCTGCTCGAAAATTTCAGTTCTCATGATAGTAATACCAAAATAGGAGAAGGGGGCTTTAAGGAACTGATGACCATTGAGCAGATAGATAAGGGTGTGGAGACGTGAGCTTCAGTTAGTCACTGTTTCATTAAATAAGTGTGACAATCAGTTGTATCTGGTGCTTTTTCAAAGAAAGATTCAGGAATACAAGTGGGCTCCTCTCAATCATTAAAGGCAAAACAGGTGGCTGCTTTCTAAGATTCTCTAGTGGGAAAAGTGGCAGTGTCCATAAAATGCAGGTTTCTGAGCCATTCATCTTATTTTCATGTTTTAGTTATAAATTATTCTTGACTCACACAATTATGATACTAATTCCTTTTCCTCTATAGAAATAAAATGTGCTCCTTTAGTATTGCTGCATATTTGACTACTCTATAAAAGGATTTGGAGAGCCATTGTCAAAGTCTCAGATTCCAAATTAAGTAAATGTGTACAAAAATGAATTTGTAAATAATCATTGTTTCTACCAAGTCTTCGCAACAAACTGTCACTTTGGTCTCCAGGAGAGGGAGCTGGAGGAGTAGAGCTTCCAGATGTGGCCTCTTGCGTGGGTCCCCCAGACAGGAGCTCTTGAGTCTGAGGGCTCTGGAGGGTTTTGTGAAGGGGAGATGGGAGATGCCCAGGAAATAGCTGCTTCCATGCCATGTAGGCTGTGACTGGATTGAATGACAGAAGTCATTCTACAAAGTGGTGTGCCTGCAAGATTTTGTGCCAAGGTGTGCAGAGGCTAGAGAACTGAGAGGTGTTTACCCAGGCTGAGAATACGTAAAATTGTTGCTTAAAGTGGTTTTGACAGAGACCCTGATGCCTTGTGCTGCCCTCCTGAAAGCCAAACAGCAATGCAGAAATGTTGACCTTGTTTTATAATTATGGTGTATGAAATGCACGTTTTTAAAGAGCTTGCCTGCAGCTGGTTTTCACACCTGAAATAGTTGTTCTCTGTGAGTTGCATAGCTGAAATTGAACGTTCAAGTCCTGCCTTGACTCCGATTTAACATTTGGTGCTCTCTGGATTGACTGGGAACATGTTGAGGCTTTGCAATTTCATTTGCAGTAAACGGGCTAGCCTTGTCTATTTCTATGCAAATTTCTTGAAGCAGAATTGCTTGCATATTTCTTCTCTGCTCTCACAGAAGGCAGCATTTCTTTCAAACTTAACTGATGCATCAGTTAATCTTTTCTATGTCCCTTACCATGATTATTAACCATCAGTTTGTGACTTGTGTTTGCAAATTTTGTTTGTTGCATTGATGTTCCCATGTAGTAATTTTTAATTTGGTTGTGAAAAAAATGAACCCTGGGCTGATATTAGCATGTAAGTTTTTTAAAACTAGTCCCGGATTTTAAAACTTATAATAAAATTGAAACTCATTGGTTTTTCTGTGCCTTTTTGAGCTCTTGTAATTGAGTTTGATCACATTTTATAATTAAGTGGCTAACATTAACACATAGCTAAAAAGAAAAGAGACAATTTCGACCAAGTGGATAGTGTACATACATAAATAGCCTCCACTGACACTTCTTTCCACCTACCCTTTTTTTTTTTTTGAGGCTGAGATATTGTATGTGGAAATGTCCTACTTATTATACCAGTGGAAAAGTAAGAACAAAGTTGCCGTGGTATCAAGGCCAAAAGAAAGAAGAAAGAATTCAGAAATAGGAAGATCTTTGCCAAGAGGAGCAAGTTTTTCTATTGTTGGTTTGAGCAATTTACCATACTCAATTTATTAGCATTGAAAAAATCAGCCAAAGACAGGCTAAGCTTTTGTATATTTGGCTCTGAGATTTTACAATACACTGTTTCCTCTTCAGTTTAGCCTATCACATGCTCCCTTTAAATGTCATTTTTAGCCATTTGCCTTTGGCCTTAAAAGATGCAAATTATACTACACAAAAGAAATTTCAGTATATGAATTAAATCCAGATTCCATTTGTTTTTACTAAGTACCCACTGTAATCAGAGAATATTGAGCTGAATAACTGTTGGTAGAATTTAGCTTGGCATTAAAATGTGGCAGTAAGTGAAAGATATTTGAGGGATAAATTCAATCACAAATATGTGGGATTTGGGTGTTTTGAATTTTGAACAATTTACTTGGGCATGGATTGAAGGTGTGGGTGTTTTACTACTGATTTTCAAGAGGAAAAATTTCATTGAAGGGTTTCATTTCCCTTTTTATTAAAAAAGAAATATGAAATTGAACACCTTGTTACTTCAATGTTTTATAAAATTCATTAATCTTTACAATAACCTTTGATATAACTATTTTATTCCCATTTTTTAAAAAGGGGTAACTGAGGTTTATAGAGGTGAAATATTTGGTTCCAGTTAGGAGTAGGCAGCTTCTAAGATGGCAACAGTGGCCCCTGCCTCCTGGTATTCATGCCCTTATGTAATCTTTTCCTCTGAAGTCTGGGCTGTACCAAGTGACTTAATTCTAATGAACAGAATATGGAAAATGTGTGGTAGCTCACAAAAAGGCTGTGGCTTGAGTACACTTTCTCTTGCTTTGTCACTTAAGGCAGCTGCCATGTTGTGTGTCGCTCTGTGGAGGTTCAGGTAGAAGGAACTGAGGGAGCTTCCAGCCAACAGCCAGCAAAGAACTGAATCCTACCAACAGCCGTGTGAGTGGCTTGGAAGCAGATCTTCCCTCAGCTGTCCTGTAAATAAGAACATCTTCCCTAGCTGACTCCTTAATAGCATCTTGTGAGAGATTTTGAGCCAGAGGCACTCAGCTAAATTGTACCTGGATTCCTGACCCATAAGAACCCATAGATAATAAATGTCATTTTAAACTGCTAAATCTTGGGGCAATTTGTTACGCAGCAATAGATAACTAATAGGCAGGTTATATAAGTAGTAAGTAGCCCAGGTGGCTTGGAACCCAGGGCATCTGATTCTAGGGTCCGTATTCTTTTTCTTTTTTTTGAGACAGAGTCTCGCTCTGTTGTCCTGGCTAGAGTGCCGTGGTGTCAGCCTAGCTCACAGCAACCTCAAACTCCTGGGCTCAAGTGATCCTGCTGCCTCAGCCTCCCGAGTAGCTGGGACTACAAGCATGCATGCGCCACCATGCCTGGCTAATTTTTTCTATATATATTTTCAGTTGGCCAATTAATTCCTATTTTTAGTAGAGACAGGGTCTCGCTCTTGCTCGGGCTGGTTTCGAACTCCTGACCTTGAGTGATCCTCCTGCCTGGGCCTCCCAGAGGGCTAGGATTACGCAGCGCCTGGCCTAGGGTCCATATTCTTTACCTTTGTGTGACAATGACTTTGATTACCCTATACTTTTATGAGCTACTATTTCTAGGACATTGAATTTCATAGTCTTTCTTCTTTGATGCTATTCATTCTTCTTTCACAGAACCTTTTCTGACTAGAAACTGCCTGTTGCTAAAATGAGCAATTATTTTGGAAATAGACAATTTTGCAAGTCATGGAGATTTAAGGTTAAAAGAAACCTAAAAATTCACATGGTCTATCAGGGGTCCTCAAACTTTTTAAACAGGGGACCAGTTCACTGTCCCTCAGACTGTTGGAGAGTGCGCACTGTGGGCCCGGATGAGTCGGCTGCTAAGCAGGACAGGCAGTAGTGGCAAAAATGTGGTAGGTGGCCCGCATGTGGCCCGTGGGCTATAGTTTGAGGACACCTGGTCTAAATGAACCTGTTCTCATTTTTATAGATGAGAAATTAGACCTAATAAAATTTTTTTTTTTTTTGAACAAACTGCGATGTGTGTATAGACCTAATAAAATTAAGGGACTTGCCTAAATTTATACAAATAGGGAAAGAATGGGGATTAAAACCCAGGTCTCCTAATGCCCAGTTTAGAATTGATTGATCGTTCTATATGGCCAGAGCTCACTACCACATTCTGAACCTGGAGTAGATTCCATTTGGTTCCTATTCATTTTAGCTGTACAAAAACACAAGGACCCTGAAGGGAATAGCTGACAGATCATGACCAGGGTATTTATTTCCTTTGCTCTTAAGCTCACTTCCCCTCAAAGAGGGGTCAACAGCCTGTGTCCAATTGAATGTGAATGACTATCCATCTTCCAGTCCCTTAACCACAGCCCTGGCTCCAACATGGCAACGGAGTTTCATATCGAGATCCAACTTCAAATGATTTGTTTTGGCTGTTTGGACTGCTTATTGAGAAGCATTTCCTGAGTTGGAGTGGAAGAGAGCTGTGATCAGCTAGTAATGTCAGTCATGAGAGGAGGCCGGGGGTGTGGTGGAGTGCGTGCCATGTGTCTGCCTACTGGGATTCCTGTGGATTTTGGTCCTGGTCCTTCCTTTGATGATCCACTCTCTTCCTGCTATGACCCATTCTTCCCACACAAGCTGCCCAGGAAGGCTCCCTTTCAATACTCCATTGGCCCTCATTTCTGGAATATTTTTTCTTCTTATTTGATGTGAGATTTAGCACATAACTGGCATTGGTGGAATTTACCTTGTCGTGGGGGTGTGGAACCTGCAGCCTTAAGGCCACATGTGGCCTTCTAGGTCCTTAAGTGCAGCCTTTTGACTGAATCCAAATTTTTCAGAACAAATCCTTTTATTAAAAGGGGTGCAGCAGAGAAAGATGAAGCTTTTCTTGCCTCCTTGGGTGCTTAAAAATAAAAGAACGATTTTGAAATCAGAAGTCTGCAGGCTTTGCAGTCTTTGTTGCTGGCTAGATCTAAAGTCATATTGCCAGCAGACTGTCAGTCTCTTAAAAAAAGGCAGGAAGGTACAATTTTGCACATGCTTACTCTGTTGTCTCTTGCAAAAACATTCCATCGTCCTCAGTCCCAGGGGGGCAGAGGATGAATTTACATGGGAGTGTTAGTCCAGGAGTAAAAGGGTGGCAGGGTAAAATATTGGTACTGTAGATCAAAAGCACAATTAACACCCCACCCCCCTTTTGGCAAAGTCCTGTGTTAGGCAATGCTAGAATTCAAGTAAGTGACAGGGAAGAGTTAATTTCCCTCTTCTATTCTGTCTGCTCCTTGATTTTCTTCTTCCATATCAATCCATTCTATTCTCTTTTTAATGACTCAAGTTTTTCTCTATTATCACTTTTCAGAATTGGGGTATTGAAAACACCAATGAAAATTTTTTACTTTTTAGATTTTTTTTTTCTTTTAGAGATTAGGTCTTGCTCTGTCACCCAGGCAGTGGAGTGATTATAGCTCATTGCAACCTTGAACTCCTGGGCTCAAACGATCCTCCCACCTCAGCCTCCCAAAGTGCTGGGATTACAGGCATGATCCGCCATGCCAGGCTCAGAATATTTTTTTTTATCATAAGCTTATTTTATTGTAATAGTAAGAAAATTCTAGAACTCCCTATACCATCTATATCCTTTGCCCTTGACTTTTGGAAAACACAAAACCCCTCCTCTTCTGATGGGAAAGCAATACAAACCTGAACGTGACTTGATAGTTTGAACTGTGTAATTTGAGCAAGTCATTGGCTCTGATGTTTCATTTTTACCCAGGGATAAATCTGTGTATGTGTATGTGTGTGTGTGTGAGAGAGAAAAACAGAGAGAGAATAAGATCAGTTTTCAGACTGAGGCTTTGGAATCCTGACATTATGGGAAGAGAAGCTAAGTTAGTGAGAATCCCCTGTCCTTAAAATAGAGCCACTGCGTTATTATTAGTGTTCTGTAAGGGCTTTTTGCATTAAAGTTAATTTGAATGGCAGTTGCTTATTTTTTACATGTGAAAACTACTAATATGAGCCTTAGGTTTCTTCCACCTCTAACATTTTATTAATACCTTACCTACATGTAATCAGATGGTTCCAGGTAGGAGAGGAAACCCCACATAATGGTTAAGAATGTGGGTTTCTCTGTCAGATGTCTTTGTCTGAAACACAACCACGTCATACTATGGGTCTTCAGGCAAGTTATCCCTGCAAGGCTTTAGCTATTTTCTACTCCAAAATGGAGATGATAGTTGTACCAGTCTCACAGGGTTGTGATGAGAACCAAATGAGATAATTCACAGTGTCCAGCAAATTATAAATTCTCGACAAGTATTACTCATTATTATGTGTCTAGAAACATTTAATTAGACATTTAAATAGTCTAGAAACATTTTGCCTTCCTTTATAAATTCATTTACATTTATTTCAAATAAGCCTTCTCCTAGAACAAACTCTAACGGCATTAAAATACAGTATTTCATAGTCTCCTGCTCTTTTAAGTTGACATTGCAGGGAAAATTTATATGTTTTTAGAGTGTTCACATAAGAGCAAGCTGATCTCCAAAATATACTGTATCATCCCATGACTACGTAGATTTTTGACCAAAAAGTTTCAGTTAAAAGTTAGAATGAAAAAATAAAGTGAAAATGAAATGAATAGTTTCTGTGGATGATGCTTTGCTGAACACAAGCTTTTCCATAAGTTTTAAGCATATATTTGCAGAATTTTATTTTCCCTTTGAGACTTTGGGTCTCGGTTTCTTGATCTGTGAAGTAAAGGGACTTGAGTAGATAATTTTGCAGATTTCAACATTGATGATTCAAAGTTTATTTCATGTAATGTGGCACTCTAATCAATTTGTCTCATTTCTCCCAGCCTGCTTCCTCAGCTGCAAACTGAGGAGAGAACGTTCCTACGTATCAGCTGCCTTTAAGTATAGCATTAGAGTTTTAAGTCTTCTTTTTATGCTCCTCCTCAGCTAAGTTACTCCATGGTTACATAATCATCCACACTGTGCCACAAATTAATTTCTAAACATATGTTTCTAGGTACACAGTTAAAGGTTGTCAACCTATACCACGCAATTGCTGGGTGCTGGAAACACCAGGGTGAAGAACCAGGTTTCCTGCCTTCAGAAACTCAGACATCAGATATGTGATGATGATGACGCCCATGATGGAGATAATAAATGCAAAGATAATTGCCTTAAGGGGAATAAGCACAATATTTACTGGAAACAAAAGATAAAGAGAACCTAAATCGGCCTGGTGTCAGAGTGTTTGTGGAGGCCAGGGGAACAAAATGACACAGAATATTCTAGGCCGGAGGAACACTGTTTGCAAAGAGCTTGAGAGGAGAGAGTAGGGCTAGACTGGGAATGACAAATAGTTCGGTATTATTAGAGTTTGAAATGCAAAAACAGGAGGTGGGATAGACAAATAGGAGCCCATTAAGAGCTTTGTAAGCCATTTAATTGAATAATATCTAGCCATATGTTGAGATTACTTAAACATAATTAAAATGCAAAGGCTTTAAATTCAAATGGACAAAAGTGATTTTGATATGAACTTCTGAAACTATTACAAAAATATACAAGTTTGGAATTGACATTTTTTTCTAGGTAGTCTTAGAAGAAACTAATTAAGGGAAGCTAAGAGTGCCTGGGAAAGAACACCAATCCATTTTGCTTTAAAATGTTCCCCGAGGAGTTTTTTCATCAGCTGACCACTCATCAAGGTTAGATATGTATTTCTAAGGTACATGTAAGATAACACACATTTTGTTTTTCTAAAAATCTCTTTTGGGTTTTCATATTTTGTGAACTTGAAGATTTGATGTGATCTTAGTTATTTACATTTTTCTCTGTGATTTTTTTTTCTTTTTCTGACTCCATTAATAAAAAGATCTATACAATTGATTACATGGCATCTGATCTGCTCTGACAGGTTGAACGAATTGAAAAGTATTCTTTTCTTGAATGAAATAGAAAGATAAAGACAAACAAAGCCAATATGCTTTATAAAAACAAAAAAGCTAGTTGATTATTCCAATTCTGGTTCAATTTTTTAGAAGGAGAACACTACTCAGAAGTCATGAATTCAAGGTTCTGCTATTTATATATTTATCATTTCAATAATGGTATAATAAGCATATGTTGCTTCATTTGCTTTTCTAAAGTAAAGTCATGCACCCATCAAATTGTTCTAGAAGACTTGTACAAAAACCAGAAGCACCATATGGCTTCCCCCATTTCCCATTTCCTACAGGTAACCACTTCTAAAGCTTTTAATTTGATTTTATTTTTACTTCTACATGTCCAAATAATATGCTTATATTGCTACTTCTTAATTTTTAGAAGTTTTAGCCATTATCTATTGATGTTTCCTTGGAGCAGAAGAGGTTTCATTTTTTCACCACTGTCTCTCCCCACACAAAGCTCCTACTACACACATGCATACTTCCCAATCCTCCAAATTCCTAACCTAGCTATAATTTAGGTGAGGTCAATATTCATGGTTTACATTATTGCAACTGGGTAAATGCTAGTTATAGCTCAGTGATGTTGCACATTTTGTTTACTTTGAATTTTCAAGTTTTGTTATACTTGGAGTTAATAATTGTCTTATTTTTTGGTACTATAGTTTTCTATTAAAACCCTAAAGTCTTTAGCAACTCAGTCTCCTTGGAATATGTTCATACACTTCAAGAATTCTATCTATTTAAGATAGAAGTAATTCAACCCTGAGATTTCTGACCTACTCTAATTTGAGTTCTTCTTTCACTAGCAACCTGAGGAAACTTTATACCTCTACCACATACGAGATCACTTGTTTTCCATATCTATATTCTCTCTTCATCTTAATTTAATCTCTTGTTTTGATGGCATGCAATCTCCAGTAGCTGCCTCAGACAGGGTATGAAGAAAATAATTTTTTATTTGGAGATCCCTCATACCTAAGAATGCATTTCAGCACCATGTTTTGTTGATAGTTTCACTGGGTATAAAACTCTACATTAGAAATTATTTCCCATCAGGCATTGTTCCATTGCCTTCTGGCTCCTGGTGCTTCACCCTTTGGTGGGATTCCTATGTTTTCTTGGTGCCTGGACCCAAGAAGCTGAGTACTGTTGGAGAAAGTCACAGGATAAGCAGGCTGATCCTTTTATAAACTTATGATTATAAACATCAACTGGACTTTCAACCGTGCCAATTCACCCTTTTACAAATGCAAAAGGATATTTTAAAACCTTTCCAAAACCAAAGCACCAAATAAAAACACCCGTCTCGACTTCCCTGAAACCTCTCACAGCTCTCCTTCCCCCATACTCTTAGTAGATAACCTTGATTTTTACTCTTTTGGGAAAATAAAAGTCATCTGATGGGAATTCCTTTGTGCTCTAGAAATGAAACCTACAAACTGACCGATATTTGTACCCATCTTTTTTACCTTCTGATGAGCTGTTCCTCCTCTACTTGCATTGTGGAATCTATTCTGTTCCTACTCTCAAAGGCAGCTAATAATCAATTCTTCTTCTTTTTTGAATACTAAATTTCTGTCAACTGGAGTGTTTCCAGTCATTTCAAAACATGCTCAAACCTCAAAAACCATTAAATCCATCATCCAACCTACCAATTAACCAAAATCACCAATAAGCAACAAACAGCCCTCCCTCTACTAACATTATCCTTAACTATTACTTCTTCCTACCCTTCTCCAAAGAGTTTTTTCCACTTCTCATTTCATCAGCCATATTTATTCCTCAACCACTCCATTATGGCTTTCTTGCCAAGGACCCAGTGACCTTTATAAAAAACAGTACTGACTTCCCTTATTGTACAAATATGATAACTTTTTTTTTTTTTTGGTAAAATTTTTCAAAACCCCATTTTTCCTAGGCTTACAAGACACACTTTTTTTTTTTTTTCATTCTTTCACTGCTGCTGCTGTCTGTTTACATTATGCTGTCCTCTACTTGACTACTAAATGCTAGAATTTTTAACAGGCCCTTTCCTTGGTTCTTTTCTCTTCTAATTCTCTTCTCTTTCCCTAGACAGTCCTAGCCATAACTATTGCAAGGATTATCACCTATAAACAAATAAATAACACACCTTTATCTCTAGCCAGGATTTCTTTACTGAACTCCATACCCATATATCCAATTGCTCACCGGACATCTCTTCTTGGAGATCTCAATCACACCTTATACTCAACATACCCAATTCAACTTCACGATCTTTCCTCCAATGTAATTCTCTTCTAGGGCTCCCTCTTTCAGTTTATGACACCTATCTCTCTTCAATTATGTTAGCCATACTCCTATAGAAATTCCTGACATTTCCCTTCCTGTCACTCCATATCCAATCCATCACTGATCTAGTGACACTTATCATTGAAATATTTCTCAAATCTTCTCATGTCTCCCCATCTTCACTTCATAGGTAAGCTATCAGCATCTATTATTTAAACTTCCTCCACAGTCTCTTAATTGGTCCAACTATTTCCAATCTTGTCCCTCAATTTGTTCTCTACCCTATAGCCACAGGCATCTTTTAAAAATGCAAGTCTAAGTACATCATCCTTTACTTAATGACTTCCTTGAGCTCTAAAGATAAATAATACTCCTTAATTTGGCCTGAAGTGCTTACATGCTCCTCTTACTTACATCTCCTGTCTCAGTTAGCACTCTCTAATTTCTTGGTTTTTATTTTATTTTTCTTAGTACCAGTTATGCTGGCCTTTTAGTTCCTCCAACGGAGGAATTCATGTTGCCGCCTCCTGCTATAGGGTCTTTGCTTGTGCTAATCTTGCAGAGAGTCAATATAGTTTACTGGCTAAATGTAAAGCACCTTATGACTAATTTTCAAGAAGAGACTGCCTGGGTTCAAATTCTACAACTTGCTTAGTTATGAAACGTTATGCAAAGTCATTTTACTTCCTGTGCCTCAGTTTCCTCAACAATAAAAGGACGACAGTTGTAATATCTCTTAATACCTTTAGGGATGTTATGATCAAATAATCACTTGCAGGGATGGTTCTCCCCTCCCTTTTCTTGCCTTGTTGATTTCTTCTCAAACTTCTGGTCTGAGCTACAGAGTCACTTTTTTGAGAAGCCTCCACTGACCTTTCTGACTGAATCCAATTACTCTGTTATAGGTTTTCTCATCTCTTGAGTCTCTTATTTGTAATGCTTAATGTAGGCACAGTTTTATATTTATCTGAGTGACATTTATTTTTTGGGCAATATTCTGTCTTTCTCACTAGCATGTCAGCTCCAGGAGCACAGCGATTGTGTGTCTCTGTTCACTATTTCCTAGACCTAACACAGTGCCTGGCACATAGTAGGGTCCCAATAAATACCTGTTGACAGAAAAAGTGGTAAACATCCCTGAAACCAGTGCCTTGCTCAGTAATTACAACAGTAATCAACAAGTTCGGAGAAGGAACACGTGGCAGTGCTCTGAGAAGTTAAGCTGTGCAGATGCTGGCAGGTCTTCCGGAGGAGACTCTGAGCAGGAGGGTTCTCTGCTCAACAAGGCAGGATTTTGTTGGAGATTCTGTATCAGATAAACTGAGCTGGGGTCTGATTCCTGGCTCTATTATCTGCTGCTGTGTGACCTTAGTCACATCACTTGACTTCCCACAGTCTCAGTTTCCTCATCTGTAAATGGCACCACAGTACCCAGCACAGAGGCAATTCCTGTTACCTAGGCAGCTCACCTATACGGATTTCAATTTACCTTAAACACATTCCATGATTATCCACAGGCCGGTGCCAATGACATGGTTTGTTCCACATGTAAGCCAGGAAGCCTCCCTCTGTGGATCAGTGACAAACTGTCCCTCCCTCTGAGGTAAAAAAAAAAAAAAAAAATCTTTGTGCTTTTGGTCATAAAACAAAAGAGGTTATGAATCCGTGTAAGCCGGGAAAATCGTGTTCTCATGGCACACCCCTTACGAGAGAGTCTCTGGTGCTTCATATCCAAGTTGACAGAGGCAACGGGTGGGCTGGCCCTGGGCGGTTAGGCTCAAAGGTTACTGGCCATCATCCGTGACAGACTGACCTTGAGAACAGAGAAGAGCCCTCAGTCCCTGACAAGAGAGCCCTGCCCACATGCCAGCTGGATCCGGCTAACCACCACTGCAATCTTCCAGCTTCTTTTTTAAAAAACCCGTTGAGTCCATGCCTTGAGAATCCCAGAGAAAATGATTCCTTCCTCACTCCATTCAAGGAAAACATCTCCTTTTCTCAGAATAAAAAGAGTAAGCCTCTTGCCCACCTCCTGTGCAGCTGGCCACTTTGCTGGGATGAGAGGAGGGGTCTGGGTTTGAACCTTTTAGTGGAGGAATAAACTACATGCAGGCCAAGTCCACGGTGATGTCTGCGACGCCCATTATTTCCTCCCCAAGCCTTCCCCTTTCTCTCGTTTTGCGTTCAAACCTGTAGGAGTGACTGGGGCTGTGAGTTTTAGGATGTAGCGTGCACGTAAATAGAAGCGGAATTGTGTGTGCACTTCGTGTGCGTTCGGGAGTAGGCTGCGCTTGAACTTGGCATGTGGCTGTGTTTGGAGGAGGATCATGAGAGTGGGTAGGGGGACGGGATTTTAAGTGTCTGAGTGCGGGAAAGCGGAGTATGCACGAGTGCGTGAGTTTGCACGAGAGTGTGTGTATGAGGAATTGTGTGTGCACTTGGTGTGCGTGCAGGAGTGTGTGTTTGGAGCGCTAGGGAAGTGCATGTGCGACGGGATCTGTACGTGCAAGTGCAGAAAGTGGGAGAGTGTGCGCGCGCGAGTGTGTGAGCGCCAGGGGCCGCCCGCCCGCCCGCCGCGGCTCCCCGTGGGCCGGCCGGGCCAATGAGCGCGCGGCTGCAGGGGCGGCGCGCGGGGAGGGGGCGCCGGGCCCTGCGGATGGAGGCGCGGGCTGCGCGGCGCGCTCACTCCGCGCGGGCGTCGCTGGCGGGGGGCGGCGCAGCCACTGGCCCAGGACCCGGGCCGCGACCCGGGGCGGCGGGCGGCGTGGGCGGCGCCCGGGGCTGGGATGCGCCGGGGGCTCCGTGGCGGCGGCGTTGGCGCTGGCGTCGGCGGCTGCGGGGGGACGAGCTAGCGCCGCGGCGCGGGGAGCCAGTCGAGCCCGGCCGGCGAGCGGAGTCGGCGGCGCAGGCAGAGCGGCGGCGGCGGCGGCGGCAGCCGGAGCCCGGGCGCTGCGCGCCCACCATGGCCGCCCAGGGCGAGCCCGGCTACCTGGCGGCGCAGTCGGACCCCGGCTCCAACAGCGAGCGCAGCACCGACTCGCCCGTGCCCGGCTCCGAGGACGACCTGGTCGCCGGGGCGTCCCTGCACAGCCCCGAGTGGAGCGAGGAGCGCTTCCGCGTGGACAGGAAGAAACTTGAGGCCATGTTACAAGGTAGGCATCCCCCCGCGTTCTCGGACGCCCCGACTCAGCCTCCAACTCCTTCCGGACGTCCCCGGCCCCCTCCCCTGCGGCGCCGAGGACACCCGTGGAATGGAGACCTCGCTCGCGGGACTGCCCTCCCCTTCCACGCCTCTCGCGTCTTTAGGCACCGGGGGCCCTGTGCTAACTTGACCGTCTGCAGAAAAGCCGAAGGCCAAGTTTGCGCTGGCGCGCGCGAGTTACGTCCCAGGCTTTGGAGATGCCAACTTTAGCCAGGACACCTGGGCTGTGCCGCACGGACCCTCTCGGATTGCACGCGGCGTGCGTGACTCTCTCCCCACGCCTGGCAGCCCCGGGTTCTAGCCCTGTTTCTCTGTCTGTTTCACTCTCCGCTTGTCAGTTTCCACTTCCTCCAGCTGAGGGGCCTGGCCCGGCGATTGGGAAACGCTCTGCAGATGTCAAGACTTGAGACGCGGGCTCCTGCCCCCTCCCACACCCTGTGGCCGGAGGGGCCGGGCCGGGGTCCGCAGCCCAGGCGTGGGGACTGTGTCGGGGCAGTGCTGCTGTGTTTGAGGACAGTGTGTGTTCCTTCCCTGACAGGCTTATAAAACACATCTTGAGTTACATTCAGTCCATAAAAAATCCTCCTGGGCTATGGGTGTCTGACTTTGTGTTTCACAATTTGGGATTTTTTTTTTTTTTAACTCCTTAATTTCTCCGGGACCTTCCCAGGCCGAAAAGCTTTAACCATACTGGACGAAACGAATTCAGATTTATAACATGATGAGGATTGGAGTGAATGCAACACCATCCCAAGGTCATTTTGACCTTTCTTAAAAATGTTGATAACTAGCCTACCTGTAGCCACCAGTGGGGCTGATTTCCCACATCCGAAGAGAGAAATGAGGTTGTTTGACTCTAATTCTTTAGATACAGGTAGAGGACCAGACATGAGTCTCACTGAGGGCGCTGGGGAAGATTCATCCAGTAGCTAGTGTCCTTTTATCACAGGAGGGCTGGAGCTTTTCTAACTTTCTTTTGTGCCCTTATGCGTAACTTACTTTGACTTTATCAGTGAATACATCGCGGTATGGGAGCGATTTAGTTCTCCGTGGAAATGCAGTGGCTTTTTAGAACAATTAAGCAGGTTATTTTAAGAGAGAACAACATGTTTTCCAAAACAATAACTTGGTGGAAACAAATAGCAGGAGTGTTTGGCAGGCGTTTTTGGATGTACTACAAACTCGTCTCCCTTGTTGCTTGCCTTTATTGATAAACATCCCTAATGTGTGTCATGTCTCTGCTCTCTCTCTCCTTCCCTGTCTTTTTCCTTTAAATTATGTAACTTTTGAGGAGAATGACTTTTGTGATAAACTGTTCAAATAAGAATATGACAAAGTGGATTTGGAAATTCAAGCCCTGGTTGCATTTCAGCAACTCATTTTAGTATTTCATCTGTTCCGTGGTTCTTTTCACTCAGTTTCTGATTATAAAACAAAATATTAAATTTATGTCAGGAAAACATGGTGAAATTGTTTGAACTGATAAGAACACATACTCATCCTTTTCAACAAGTTTCCAGTTTGTTTTCTACGTGAGTTTGGATGGAGTGATATGAAAGATCAATCTTCTAATAATAAATACCACATCATCCTTTACCTGTTTTACCTGTGCACAGACAAGTAACAACAGTGATATTAGCTTCTGGGACATTCACGTGTATAACCTGAGCTTTAGAAGTTGATTTCTTTTTTGAATTAATTCATTTTCATTTTGAATAAAATGATGTATGAGTGAGTGGTTTTTTTTTTAAATTTAAAGGCTATTCCTATTGCAGATATGACATTCTGACATGAGATGATTTAATATTGCTTGCAGAGTTAACATTTCTTTAACAACGCAAATACAGTCATGCATTGCTTAATGACTGGGATATGTTCTGAGAAACATGTCATTGGTCTCTTTCATCATTGTGTGAACATCATAGGGTTTAGGGACACAAACCTAGCTGGTATAGCCTATTACATGCCTAGGCTATATGGTATAGCGTATGGCTTAGGCTGTAAATCTGTACAGCATGTTACTATACTGAACACTGTAGGCAATGATAACATAATAGTATTTGTGTATCTAAACATAGAAAAAGTGATGTGTTACATTATGCTATGACATGCTCCATTACAGTGTTTTGGAACCACAGTGGTATATGCAGTCCACTGTTGACCCAAATGCAAGTGTGAGCACTGAAATCCCTCAGACTTGGCCTCAAATCCCTACAGGACCTTGGGAAAATTCCTGGGTCTCTTTCTGCCTTCAGTTTGCCCATTTGGAAAAATGGGGCTTTCTCTTAGGATTTTGTGAGAATTGAAAGAGATCATGCCTAATAAGCTAAAACTTGTCACAGTGTTTGGTAAATGATAGCTTAATAAATGTTAGTTTTAATTTCTATTAATAAGTATTACATCATGGATTCAAAAGATTCCAGTACTTACTACAATCTGTGGCACACACTATATACTTAGTAAATAGTTGGGGAACTAAAGAATTTTTCGAGTTCATAATTGCAGAAGTAAAGTAGAAACCAAGAAAGTAAGTCGGACAAATCAATAAATATCCCAGTATTGTTAGATATTCTTGGGTGGAAAACTTTTCAATTGGAAGGCTCCAAGTAAGTGAAGTCTGTATTTGCCTGGTTGGGTTTCTGATTATTATGAATTTGGATTTGCTATTCTTCTATTTATAATTGCTTTAAAATATTACAGGTTTCCAATTTAAATCAGAATAAATAAGATTATCTGCCTTTAAGTCTTCAGACTGTAAGTTGGTGATTATAATGCTTGGAATTTATTTCCAGAGAGACTGTCCTGGGGGCAAGTTAATCTTTAATGAGTTGTATTTTTATTAGTAGAGAAATTCTTCTACGCAATGGACCAAAAATTCAGTGAGGTTAAAATATGGGCAATAGGGTAGCAGTCAAAGAAATGAAATACAATTCTTGGATTGTCACTGAAACCTAAAAGAGTTGACATACATAAAAACCATTAGGCTGAAAATGTAGGAAATATTTTTCATGATTTTTTAATTTTTGGTCTAGTAACTACTTTGGAACAGCATGCAAAATATCTGACATTTTCTGTTGTAACTAGATAAAGTTTATTAATTTTATTACTTTATGGTTTCATAAATGGGAATTTATTTTCAAGTTTAGTTTGGGTTTTTGATGGGTGTGGTCAGCCGTGGAATGAATAGCATGGAGAGCATTTTTAATGATAAATAAAAGCCATTTTTAATTTACTTAATGCCGATCTTCCAAATTTAGATTTCATGCTTCATGTGAGATAATAGTGTTAATTTATTTAAGTCAATTATATGTGCTTTCCAGAGTACTGAGAAGCAAACACAGGAATCTTATACTAATACTTCTCTTTTTACATCAGAAAACATGTGTGTGTACCATATAATTAAAAATTCCCACATAAAATTTAGAAGTATAGGCATTTTCAAAGTTCTGAATGTCTTGCGTTTCAGCAGAGAAAGTAGGGAGTTTTAACCCTTGGGGGGAAATGGTCTGCTTTCATGAATGGAGATGGATATCTGGTGGGCTTTTATGATACTGCTAAGGACTTCAAAAACCATGTTGCATTTTTACAATGATAGGCGGCACTGGCATCATTTGCTGCTTGCTTGAGTAGCAGAGCAGAGCCACCAAAAGGGAGATTGTTATACATCATTGATTAAAAGTACGAGCTGCAACTATGTTATCTAATGCAGCAAACTTTAGTGAAGATTCTTTTATGATTTGGTGAATAGATAATTTCTTAGACATTTTTTGTGGGAGTAGGAAGAAATATGAAGCAAAAATAATATGAAAATGGAGCACTGGAAGTAAAGATAAAGAGTGAAACTTAAATGAAAAGAGTTTTCTAGCTAATGCTTCATCAAGGCTAACAAACAATAAACAAATCAAATACTATCATGAGCTTACTGGTTAAGAGCACAGGGCTCTGAGCCAGATCTAGACTTGAATCTTGGTGTTACCTTTTAATAGGGAGCTTCAGAAAAGTCATCACCTGCAACCCCGTTTCTCAAAGGGGGTGTTAATAATAGTTCTTATATCCTGAGGTGGTGGTGACAATTAAGACAAAAAGGGTATATATAAACCATCACAGCACTGGCCACATAGAAAGTGCTGCATAAACTAATAACAATATTCATTGTAAACTGTAACATATAAAGTGCACATGCTTATATTGAAAATGAAAATTATGTATATTGGAAAGCGAATTAAATGTTCTTATGATTAATGAACATTCACAGTTATCTAAATATTAATATTGGCCTTCCTGGTAGCTTGCAGTATATTGAGTTTCTTAGCCCTTTAAATGTGAATATATACTGAGTAAAGCTCTGTCAGACTTACATGTGGAATCCTAGGTTTTGCCCAGGAGAGAGCGAGCTTTTCACTCTCTTGAGTTGTCATTGTTCTTGGTTTGAGTGTTTTTCATTCTCTGTCCCGTCTTGAGCCATTTACTTCTGATATTTTTCCTAAAGACTAACAGCAAATATCTCTCTTTTAGTTATATGTTGTTCTGAGCTTGAGTTGTCATTGGTGTCTAAAAAAGAGGTCTTTGCAGAGAAAATGCTATGCCTGGGTTAACATGTTCTGCTTGCTCATCTGTAAAATGGGGATAGTAGCAGCCCTACCCTATGGGGATGATATGAGCACTGACTGAGAGGATGCGTGTGAAATGCTTAGCCCAGTGCCAGGCACAGGGTGCTTAGTAAACATTAGTTTAGCAGCAGCAGCGCTGTCCTATATGATGGATGAAGATTTCAAAACAATGGAAAGCAAATGTTTGGTCTGCCCTGCCCAGCACCTCAGGAGCTGCTGTCAGACTAGCCCGGATGGAGGACCTCCTTCACCTCGGTACTGAAGACATCCTGTACTCACGGGCACGGAGCAGGCACTGTCAGTAAATGTTATCTCCGTGAAGACTTGGGGGGTGGGTTTGGTTAAGTTGATCATTGATAACACACAGCTAGAGAGGTTCATTATATCGATGACTTTTACAGGCAGGAATGTATTTGGCTGCGACCAACAGGAATCTTGACACACTGTGGCTTGAACAACCCAGGGGTTTATCTTCCTCACCTAAAAAGAAGTCTGGGGCTAAGCGATCCTGGCCCCCAAGAGCTGCTGGAGGGCATTAGGAGCCCAGTGATTTCCCTCCTTCTAGCTCCTCCCATCCACAGCCTATGGTTTTTGGCCTCACTTTTGCAATATGGCAATATGGCTGTAGCTATGCCTGGAGGTGCATCTATGCAGGGAAGTGGTCTATGCAGGGAAGGTGGTCTATGCAGGGAAGAGGGGGAAGAATAAAAATTGTTTTCTATTTAAGAGTTTGCCATTTTATGTGACGGTTCTCTCTTCTGGAACTCCCATCTGCATTTCTTTCATTACTCTTTGCTGCAAGAGACTCTGAGAATGTATCTTCTTTTCTAGCCTTTCTAGTAGAAGAAGGCAAGAAAGAGGGGTCATAATGGATGCAGAGTGATACAACCTATAGTTTCCCCGCATTAGGCAAAGCAGAGGGGCATTGTGACCCCAAATTCAAAGTTGTGACTGAAGCCAAAGTATACCTATATTAGAGACTTTGGTCTGCACTGATAATCCCTAGAAATTTAGATTATTTGGTAATGTTACATGTCAGTAGAATTTCTTTCTTGGCATAATCCAGGAATAAAACTAAATCCTTCAAAGAGGAAATACCTTTAATCATCTAATACTGTTCTCATCTTATGACTCCTTTTATGAACATGACCTAGGGCTACTAAATACTGGAACTATGTTTTTTTTTTTTTTTTTTTTTTTTTACTCTCCATTGTTTTTTCCACGTCAAATGTTTTTTTCCATTGGAAACTACATGATACAATACAAATGCCCATTTTACTTTTTTCTCTCCTCCCTCCTCCCTACTTCCACCCATCTCAAATTTCTTTTAGAATGGACAGGTTCAGTGTAGTTCATGATTCTGCCCTTTTGGCTTTTCAAAGATTGGTCACTCCAGTATAATCTGGCCAAAAAAGCCTGAATTCGTTCAGAAGGTGAAGCCATTTTGGAGGCAGTTTGATAGTAGAATTATCATCACTTTTGTGTTTTGCTGTTTGATATTGTCCACAATGTTGAGCTAATAAAATATACCAGGTGGCTCATTGTTAGTTCATTTTAAGATAAAGTTATACTTAAAAAATGCACGGGATAATAGTGACTGTATATATTTATGTACAATGTTTAATAAACTACCAGGTATGAGGCACAATCATTTTTTTTGTATTTTTTTGAAGTTTTGTTGTAGTTTCTTTTCTTTTTCTACGGTGTTTATAGTCTTTTTTTTCCCCTTTATTTGTTATATGTATGTATTCATGGGGTAAAAGTATAATTTTGCTGTATAATATTAATATATTGCATAGTGGTGAAGTCAGGGCCTTTAGTACATCCATCATTGGAGCAATGCACATTGTACTCACCAAGCACCACCCATCATCCACCCCCTCCCACCCCTGCAGCCCTCCGAGTCTCCGTTGTCCGTCATTCCACACTCTGCTTCCATGTGTACACATTATGTAGCTCCTACGTGTGAGAACATGCTGTATTTGTCTTTCTGTGTGTGAATTGTTTCACTTAAGATAATGGCCTCCAGTTCCACTCATGTTGCTGCTTGATTTCCGATGAATGTTATTTCCATATGTGCACATAAGTGTTGATTGATTAGTTCCAATTTAATGGTGAGTACGTGTGGTGTTTGTTTTCCATTCTTGTGATACTTCACTTAGAAAATGTCTTCAGTTCCATCCAGGTCCATACAAGAGGTATTAGATTACCATTTTTTTTTTATGGCTGAGTAGTATTTCATGCTATACATATACCACATTTTATTAATCCACTCATGTATTGATGGACACTTGGGTTGTTTCCACATCTTTGCAATTGTGAATTGTGTTCCTATAAACATTCGAGTGCCAGTGTCTTTTTTAAATAAAATGTCTTTTTTTATTTTGAGTAAAATACCCAGTAGTGGGATTGCTGGATCAAATGATAGTTCTACTCTTAGCTCTTTGAGGTATCTCCGTATTATTTTCCATAGAGGTTGTACTGGTTTGCAGTCCCGGCTCTAGGGTATGAGTGTTCCTATCTCTCTGCGTCCATGCCAGAATTTGTTCTGGGACTTTTTGATAGAAGCCCAATTTTAATAATTTATAATGCCTTTTGCAGTGTGTAGGGATGATCTTGGCAGGAAACTCTTGTCGTTATGCTGCGGAAGCTTCCACATTTGGTTTTTAATCCTTGTGGTATCTACCACTTAGGACAGTCTTCAAAATGCAGAAAACCATCAACAGAAACATTTTGTGGATGTTATGCATTTTTAAATCCTTTTCATACCTACTAAGCTACTTATACTTGTAGGTGATGAAAGCATTTGTATTTGTAACAAGTATTAAATCTCATTTTCATTTGTGACACTGGCATGTAGAAAATAATGCTCACTTTCTAGCTGTAATGCAGTTTCTCTGTTCTTGTGAAAAAGATAAAGCACACATTAGTCTGCATGTTGAGTTGATCTGGAGCTTAACTACATCTCTTGTGTGGGAAGGTGCTTAAATGTAGGATTTGAAAATTAGTTGCTGCTGTTTTTTCTCCTGATTTTAAAAGCAATACAAACTTATTATAGAATACTTGAAAGTATAAACAGATGTAAAAAAAACAAACCTGAAGTCATGCCTAAGTCCAGAATTTGGCAATAACCACTGATGATATTTTAGGTTTTTTTTTTTCCTGGTCTTTTAAAAATATGCCCACACAGAATTTATTTTTGCAACACAAATTGAATTCCTACCATATGTCAGGTACAGTGTTAAGCTTTGGGGATACAGATGAAACCAAGATAGAAGTCCCTATCCTTCTGCGACTTAAATTCTAAGTTGGGATCATACCTCCCATCTTTTTCACTTGGCATTGTACCATGGGCATTTTCCATTTCATTAAAGATTCTTAACATGGTTTCAATTGTCTATAGAATTCCCTTGACATATCATACTTTGTTTAAATATTACAACATTTTAGAACATTTTTAAGTGGTCAGACAATGGAAAGAGCCTAATGTTTTCATTCAAACTGCTCAGAATTCAGATCATGGCTCTATCATCTATTAGCTATTAGCTGTGTGGCCTGGGTAAAGTTAGTAATTTCTTTGGGCCTTCGTTCTTTTTTCTCTAAAATGAGAATAAAAGTATCTTTTAGGTTGTGAGGGTTAGAAATATTATATGTAAAGCATCCACAAGTGCCAGGTGCAGAGCAGGTACTCCAGATATGGCAGGTGATGAATATTAATACTGCCATCCCAAACACTTTTGCCTAAAAACCTTTCATGCATTCTTGATTGTTCTCGTAGGAAAAAAATCTTACTAGTGAAATTTTTTGGCAAAGGGCACGGACATTTTAAGGCTTTTAATCAGTCTTGCAAAATTATTTTCTGGAAGTTTCGCAGGTTAGGCAGAAGAGACAACAGATTCGCAGGGTGTCTACTCCTTGTACCTGTGGTCCCCTCCACCTGGCTTGTTTGAGCCGGCAGTTGTGAGATACTGGGAGGCAGCTGAATTACCAATACAGAGTTAGAGTTCTGTTTTGCCTTTTTTTCTGAAAACTTTAAGTGATATTTATCTTACCTGGTTAGTGAGTCTGTGGATCAATATTCCTTAAAATGTGTGGACAGAAAAATCGCATGGGATGTTTGTTTAAAAAGGCAGACTCTGAGCCTCCCTCCAAGATTCCCATTCTGTAGGTTAGGGGGTGGTGGAGGTGCAGGGATCTGGGTTTTGAAAAGAATCTGCGTGAGTCTAATGTAGGTGGTCCCAGGACACACTTTGAGAAACATTGGTAAGTGATTAGAGGATGGTCGAATCATTAAAGTTAAGAAGATTCGGATTCTTTCCTTTCTTTAATTCCCTTTTCCCTTGAAACTAGTGCTTTTTCCATGTTATTAAACCATCTTGAAGCATTTTAGTCTGGGAGCATAATTTATAACTGGCATGTTTATAGTGGCTTGCTATAAGGATCTTGAGGGAAGAGCACAAACCTATATATTCCCGTGGAGGGGATGTGTTGTCTATTATTACGTAGTATACTTGCAATGCATTCAATTTTCCTACAGACTTCTATTAAGTTAGGCATAATAGACACCTACTTAACATATCATGAGATAATTTATAAGCAGATACTTTTTAAAATCATTAATATAAAAATTTAAAAAGCAATATGATGGAAATCTTTAAAAAGAAAAATAATCATCAATAATCTTACCACCCTGACAGCTATTTTCATTTTTCTGCCTTGAAATAATAGTCCTTGACTATTTGCATAGTTTATGTAGTTGTCTTTATAGCATTAAATAGTGTTTTGTATTCAGCATTTTAAACTGTTAAATGTTTTTTGTAGTTTTAAGCAGTTTTAAGAATTAAAACTCTATAGTTGATTAGTACATTTGGTTGAAAAAAATTTTTTTTCTACAGTTATGAACTATCATATAATGAACATGATTATATGGCTTTTTTCCCTTTAGGAACAGTATTCTGAGGAAAAAATTTGAAGAATATGGGTACTGAAGAATAATAGTGACTTTGAAAGCAGCCACCAATTTTTATTGAGCACTTACTGTGTGTGAGGCACCGTTTTGGTGCTTTGTGCCTGTGTGGTCGTCCCAGCCTCTCAGCAGCAACCCACGAGATACATATAGTATGCCTTGGGATCTGTATTTTACAGAAAAAGAAAAGCAGCTGTAAACTCTGAATTTGGAGCCCTGGTTTCTTTTTGGAATTCTGAGTAGATCTGGACACTAGTTTTCCTCTTAGGGTGGCTGTTGTAGAGTCTAGACTTTTAGGGTTATGGAGACATATGATGGCTGAGTTTAGGATGATAAACTACACTCCAGCATAGGTTACACTGCTTCTTGAATTTTCTGTTCAAATGCAGAGGAGCTGGGCATTAGGCCCAGGGATGGGTTATGATTCTTAGTGAGAATGCAGATGTTCCAAAGTTCTGCCTTCTCTAGCTTTGGTTAAGTTTTCTCAGGTTCTTCCTTTATGAAACAAGGATAATAATACTTCTCTCCTAGGATTATTTGGAAGATTATGTGATAATATATATAGAATTGGCCCACAATTGGTGTCTGTATTTTTCAAATTTATCTCCTATGTCTCTCCAGCATCTAGCCCAGAGTTGTGGAAATAGCTGGCCTGTGTTTATAGAATAAATGTCCCATGATGTACATGGATTAAAAATGTCCCATTTTGGGTTGGTGGACCTGGTATTGACCTCATGGAATGGAAATTTAATGCTAATTCACATGCTTGGCCTTAAGAAATACCAAACAGTTCTGCCTTACACAAGTAAGGCAGAGTGGTTCTTTGCATGGAGGATAGTCTTTCTTCACCCTCAGTCCAAGGGGTATGTAGAATATGTTGTACTATATTAGTGGTAGTACATTAATATGGAGTTTTGAATGAGAATATGCAAAACTCATTTTGATGATGAGATTCAAGTGAGGCTTAATGTTAAGTAATTTATATCTGTATGTGATCTGGATAAGTTTTAAAAATTGGAATTTGTCAAGCTTGCCACAGCTTTTCAATTTATTTAGTTGTAGACACTGGATTATCTTGTTCTTAGAATAATACATCTTCAGATACTTGTTTAAATATGATTTCAAAGCATCTCAGATAAGAGATAATCCACTCTCAAAAGTAAGAATAGTCTTTTATGTTAGTTTGCTCCCTGCACTATGATAATCATTGAGTTATTTTGAGTTAAAAGGAAATCACTTCTCTCCAGAGTGGTTGAGTTCATGACTTGAGTTCATGGCCCAGTCTTGCTGCTGACTTGGTTACTTTGGCCAACCTCTCAGGGTTTTGGATTAGATGCTTGTTAAAAATCTCTTTCACCTCCGGTGTTCCAGGTCTTTTGCACAGTGTACAATATAAACCTGACATTCCTTTGAATGTGGTGTAGTGTTGGGGGCTGACTCAGCTGTCTGTACATGAGTAGTTTTGGCAGGAATTTGGCTTGATCTGTACCGCACACAAGAGTACTCACACCAAACGGGGAATGTGGTGGAAAGAGGATAGTTGGAGTGTCTTGGCTTTGGAGGAGCAAGTACTCACAAGAGAGCTAACCACGAGCTCTGTTTTCTAACATCTTGGCAGTCAAGTTTGTAGCACCCTGAATTCTGTGGGCTAGATGCTAGCTAATTTAAGGTTTTTACAGTACTTGAGCAGAGATTATAGTGTAAATCATAGTTGAGACTTGTTGGTGTTAACATACTGTGCTAGATGAACAACAGAGATCATATGTTTCCCCAAGTAGCATCTTTTTGTCACATTTTCCTTCTCTTCTGCTAACGTGTCCAGTTAACAAGCTTCATGTGCCAGGATTTATATCCAGCACATAAACCACTAGAGTTACATGGCAGTGAAATGTAATGATGTTCATTAGAATGAAATCTTAATAAAAATAAAGACATATATCTCCAAATTTCAAGTATTTTTAGAATTATTTTAATTCCTTGTTGATTATGGAGAGCTAACACAGATATTTCTCTTATCTTGCATAAAAGACCACTAAAACTTGTTATTATCTATGTTCTGAGTTCCTTTTATTATATATTCTGAGATTTTTTGTTTAAAGTATCATTTAAAGCAAAGTCAATACTTTGGCAAGATTTTATCTTTTTAATTGCTTGATTATAATGATTTAATTTTAAAAAGCCAGAAAATATATATATTTGGCTTAAATGTTACAGGAGGATTCATGTAAAGCTGTATTCATTTTAACCTGAGGGGAATTTTTTTTATTAATAATTACATTTTTTATATGGGAAAGGGAAACCGATTATCATAGATCTATATATAGAGTTTTGATTTTTTTTCCCCCCAGGGATCTATTGATAAGTTAATAAAACATAGTTGGCATTTATATTGTTACCTAAACAGAAAAATTACCTTAAAAAACATATTTACTATCAGTAAGTGGATATCTGAGATGCATTATCTATGTAAAGTATATTTGACCAAGTCGAAATGTCAGGGTGGCAGTCTGCTCCTGGTTCTTGGTGTACCCTTGGCTGAAGAATGACCAGACACACCAAAGTGTCAGGTCCAGCCTCTTAGTGGACTGTTATCCTAGTTCTTTGGCTCCTTGCTTGGAAAAATTACAAGCAGGGCCAGTGTGCTGGTGTGACCACAAGCAGGAAGCAGTTTCACAGGAGTAGCTTTTTATTGTAAAATGAAACAGTTCTGTCTCCGTGAGTGGAGAGAGACAGACTGACTGACTCTCTGGGAATTCTTGAGTTGTTTGCAATTATTGGCTTGGTCCAGAAAGGGCTTTCAGGAGGTGTCGGATGTTACCAAATGATTAACAGGTGTTCTCACGGTTGTATCTACAGTTGCCAGCTGGAGCTTCTTCTCTAAAAGCCCTACCTGGAGGGAATGAGCCACAAAATAGATTTAAGCTAATGACATAATAATTAGCTTTAGGTTGCTCCAGCTCACTTCCCAAATCCTATTATGCCTGGGCTGGGGAATTCCCAGATTGATAAAGCGTTCCCTCCTTCCCTAGATGTAGCAGTTTCTTGGGATAGGATTAAGAGTGGGGCAACACTAAAACGGAGTACCCACCCTTATTCTTCTCAGGTGGGGCATTCACTCAAGACAGCACCGAAGCAGGGCATCCTTGTCCCTAGAAGAGCCAGAGATCCTGACTATCTACCTAACAAAAACAACTAAGCTTTAACAACAAAACATAAAAATGGATTTGGATTTCAAGAGAGTTCTGCATAAATGATTAGCTTTCAAGCTTGTGAAAGTTTTCTCTCATTATACATCATTAGGGAATGGTGAAGCTATCTACAATGGGAAATTGTTGCACGTGTTAGAAAAAAAATCATGAGTGCATATTATGGGACCACACAAGTGAATGAGGCCTTTTGCTTTTAAAAGAAATACAGTCTAATGGAAGAGAGAAATCCTACTTGTACTTGTTAACAGAAAACAAAAGGAGATCACATAGAGTAAGGCATTACATACTTAATGTGCACCTTAGCCTTAGATCTCCTACATCTGTATCACAAAGCAAAGAGATGCAGTGAGTGAATATGGAAAATCAAATAGGACGATGGCAAAGCCAATACAATGATGCACTATCTAGTTTGTTACTTTGAGGATGACTGCTACTTCCGGTGAGGCCCAGAGACTATTTCCTTAAACTACCCACCTAAAGGATGAAAAGGAGTGGCATTTGTCTGTCAGTTTCTGTCTCCTCTTTGCAGAGGATCAAGGGTTGCCTCATGGGAACTGCGTTTCTTACACTTCTGGGTTACTACACTTGAGATCTACTGGCCCCCACAGGCATCCAACAAGCTCTCAGGGAGGAAGTGAGCAGTATGTCTATGTCAGTGTCAGCACAGAGTGGTTCGATACACAGGCAAAGCTGTTGACTGTAGCCTGGCTGGAATTAGAGATGAAGCGTAGTGGAGGTGAGATGGTGTATGAGATGGTGTGTCTACTACAATGTCTTTGTATGCTTTAAATGCAAAAAAAAATTCAGAAAGTGAGAGGCAGAAGTGGATATTTAAGATATTTTATACCTTTTGTTCTAAAGCAAGGAAAATATCTTACTATAAATTCTTGATGACTGCTGTAGAGTATTCTTTATGAGATTAAAGAGATAAATCTGTCTGCACTCAGCAAGATGGCAGAATAGGAAGCCCCAGACTTTTCTCCCTGACAAAACATTGACTTAGTGACAATATAACATTGACTTAGTAACAATATATGGTCCAAAGGAGCCTTTATGAGAATATCAGATATCAGTTATGAACTCATAGTACTCTAGGCAAGTTCAAAACCAAGAACCACTGCTTTGGAACAGGTAGGAAACGCTGTTTCATTTCATTTGAGTCAGGCCCTCTCCCAAGCTAGCACAGCTCATGATCAGGAGGAAAAGCCCAATGCCCGGTTTCTCTCTTGGGAGTGAAAGAGACGAATGGATTGTACATCCAGGGTTCTGGCCTTTCAAGACTACCCAAGGGACTGATTTCTGTACTGCTTGACTTGGCATGCTGATGAGGAATCTGCATACTTTGGATGCCTGGAGTACTGAGAACAAAGAGAGCAGCACTCTTTTTGTGGCAGCTCCAAAGAACCTGTTGTACGGCAGACAGACACTAGAGGAACAAGAGACTACAAGCTCTTGAAAAAGAAACCAGCAAACCTCTCTGATTGTAAAGTTACACAAGCCCAGAGAAGATGCATCCCCATAAAAGGTTTGAGATGCCCCCAGAATCTCTAGTAGGGCTCTTTGGTAAAGGTCTTTCTGTGTACAAAGCTGGTCTGTAAAGATGGGAAGAGGTGGCTGTTTTTTCAAATACAAAAATTACAACAAAAAATAACAATACACATGAAGAAATAGGGAAGTATAGCCCAATTAAAGGAACAAAATAAATTCTCCTGAACCCAACCCTAAAGAAATGGAGATCTATGAATTATTTGCTAAATAATTAAAAATGAACATGTTAAATTATCTCACAATGAAACTATACATAACATGAGAATATCAACAAAGAGATGGCAACTATTAAGAAGGACCAAACAAATTTTGGAGCTGAAGAATATAATAACTGCAGTGAAAAATCAACTATTGAGGATCAGCAGCAGACTTTATCAAGCAGAAGAAAGATCAGTGAACTTGAAGACTTGAAATTATTGAGTCAGAGGGAAAAAAAGAAAATGAAAAAAATGAAGAAAGCCTAATGGACTTATGAGGAGGAGAGTGTATTTGAAGCTATAATGGCCCCAAATGTCAAAAGCTTAAGAAGGAAATGGACATCCATATTCAAGAAGCTCAAAGGACTCCTGTCATGATGAAACCAATGAAATCCACACCAAGATATAATAAAACTGTCAAAGATAAAAATATTGAAGGCAGAGAAAAGCAACTCAGTATGTACAGGATGTTTTCATAGGATTATCAGTGAGTTTCTCAGCACAAACATTATAGGACAGAATGGAGTGGGATGATATATTCAAACTGCTAAAAGAAGGGAAAAAAAAGCCCTAGTCAATCAAGAATAGTATATATAGCAAAACTGTCCTTCAGAGATTAAGGATAAAGACCTACCTGGATAAACAAAAGCTGAGGAGTTAATTACCATTATACCTGCCTTATGAGAATTATTAAAGGGAATCCTTCAGGTTGAAACAAAGTAATACTAGACAGTAATATGAAAGCATATGGAAATATGAAGTTTTCTGGTAAAGAAAATACCTATAAAAGATGCACAAGGAAAATAAGAAAGGAATCAAAACATGTCACTACAACAAAAACCAATGAAACAGAAAGGAAGTCAGCAAGAGAGGAAAAGAGAGACAAAATAACTGAGCCATCCAGAACACAATTAAATGGCAATAGTAAGTTCTTACCTATCAGTAATTAATTTAAATGAAAATGGATTAAACTTTCTAATCAAAAGATAGAATGGCTTATTGGATTTAAAAAACCCGTCAAGATCTAACTGTGTTGTCTATAAGACTCTTACTTTAAAGACACACATGGACTGAAAGTGAAATGATGGAAAAAAGATATTCCATGCAAATAGTAGCCAAAAGAGAGCAGGGATGGCCATACTTATATTAGACAAAATAGATTTTAAGTTTAAACTATCACTGCATAAAGAAGAACATTATATCATAAGAGGGCCAGTTCATCAGGATGATATAACAATTATAAATATATATACAACTAATAGCAGAACACTGAAATATATGAATCAAACATTGACAAAACTGAAGGGAGAAATAGTAACAAAATAATAGTAGGAGATTTCAGTACCCCACTTTCAGTAATCAGACAGAATATTAACAGGGAAATAGAAGACTTGAAAAACACTATAGACCAATAGGATCTAACAAACATATACAGAACACTTTACCCCAAAACAGAAGCATATTTTTTAAGTGCACAAGGAGCATTCTTGAGGATAGATCACGTAGTAGGCTGCAAAACTAGTCTTAAGAAATTTAAGAAAATTGAAATTAGTATAAAAGTGTCTTTTCAGACCATAAAGGAATGACACTAGAAAAGGAAAACTAGAAGTTCACAAATATGTGGAAATTAAACAACATACTCTTTAATAATCAATGGGTCAAAGAAATCACAAGGGAAATGAGAAAATATTTTAAGACAAATGAAAATGAAGACACACATACCAGAACTTACAGGATACAGTTAAAGCAGTGCTAAGAGGGAAGTTTATAGCAGTAAACACCTATGTTAAAAAAGATCTCAAATCAACAACCTAATTATACACCTCAAGGAACTAGAAAAAGAAAATGCTCAACCTTAAAGTTAGCAGAAGGAAAGACATAATAAACATTAGAGCATAAATAATTTAAATAGATAATAGAAAAAAAGTAGAATAATGAAACAAAGAGTTGGTTCTTTGAAAAGATCAATAAAATCAATAGTTTCATAGCTAGACTAAAGAAAAAAGCAAAAATACTCAACAAAAATCAGAAATGAAAGGTGACATTAAAACTGATGCCACAGAAAAAGGATCATAATAGAGAACTGTGAACAATTATATAACAACATACTGGATAACTTTGAAGAAATGAATATATTTCCAAAAATATACAATCTACCAAAACTGAATTATGAGGAAATAAAATATCTGAACAGACCTATAACTAGTAAGGAAATTGAATCAGTAATCAAAAACCTCCAAAGAAAGAAAGGCTCAGGACCAGATAGATGGCTTCACTGCAGAATGCTTCTAAACATTTAATGAAGAATTAACACCAGTCCTTCTCAAATTCTTCCAAAAAAACTGAAGAGGGAAAATTTGCAAACTCTATGTGGTCAGCATTACTCTGATACCAAAATCAGACAGATACTGCAAAAACGAAGACTGCAGAGTAGTCTTTCCGTGATGAATATTGATGCAGAAATCCTTAACAAAGTTATAGCAAGCTGAATTCAACAGCACATTCAAAGGGTTGTACATCATGACCAAGTGGAATTTATTCCTGAAATGCAAGTATGGGTCAACATATTCAAATCAATGTAATACTGGCATATTAACAGAATGAAGGACAAACAACACATGAACATCTTAATTGATGCAGAAAAAGCATTTGAGAAAGTTCACCCTTCTATGATTAAAAAAAAAAAAAGACTCAATGAACAAGGAATAGAAGGAAGTTACCTCAACATAAGAAAGGCCATATGTGAAAACCCCCTACCCAACAACATACCCAGTGATAAAAAACTGAATGCTCTTCCTTTAAGATCAGGAACAAGGCAAGAATGCCCTTTCTCACCACTTGTACTCAAAATAGTACTGAAAATACCAGCCAGAGCAATTAGGCAATAAAAAGAAATAAAAAGAATCTGAATAGGAAAGGAAGAAGTTCAGTTATCTCTGTTCATAGATTATATGATCTTATATGTAGAAAACCCAGAAGATTCCACACCCAAAAAAACTATTAGGACTAATAAACAAATTTAGCAAAGTTTCAGGACACAAAATCAACACATAGAAATCAGTGGTGTTTCTATAAACTAACAATGACCAATCTGAAAAGGCAATTGAGAAACCAGTCACACTTACAATATTATCAAAAAGAATAAAATAACCTAGAAATAAACTTAACCAAGGAGGTGAAACATTTGTATGCCAAAAACTACAAAACATTGCTAAAAAAAATTGCAGAAAACACATGGAAATACATTCCATGTTTGTTGATCAGAACAATTAATACTGTTAAAATGTCCATACTATCCAAAACAATGTATACATTCAATGGAAGCCCTATTGAAACATCAATGTCATTTTTTGGGGCAGAAATAGGAAAAACCATCTTAAAATTCATATGGAATCTCCAAGGACCTGAATAGCTAAAACAATCTTAAGAAGGACAAAGCCTGAGGCTGCACACTTCCTGACTTCAAAACATATTACAAAGCTACAGCAATCAAAACAGTATGGTATTGGCATAAAGACAGACATATAGACTGGTGGAATATAATAGAGAATCCAGAAATATGAGGGGACTTCAAGAAATTCATGGAAAAATGTAATTAAAAGATAAGAATTAAAGATATAAACTTTTTTTCTCAACATAAGCTTTTATCAAGGTCAAGATACTTTAGTAAGCAATGATACCAGCTATTTAGTCCATCTGTAAAGAACTGAGAGTCCTGGGGATTTAACTATATCAATATAGTCTTTTTAATATTATTAACTGAAAAAAAATGGGTGCTCTTTACAGATTTTTAAAGATTTAGAAACAAAAAGAAGTCAGTAGGAGCCAAATCAGGACTGTAAAGTGGATACCTAATGATTTACCATGAAGATTCTAGAAAAATTTTCCTTTTTTGATGAGAAGACTGATCAGGAACATTGTTGTGGTGGAGAAGGACTCTCTGGTGAAGCTTCCCCAGGTGTTTTTTCTGCTAAAGCTTTGGCTAACTTTCTGAAAACACTCTCATCATAAGCAGACATTCTTTGGCTCTCCACAGAGTCAACAAAATCTCTTGAGCATCCCAAAAAACTGTTACCATAAGCTTTGCTTTTTAGTGGTCCACTTTTGCTTTGACTGGACCACTTCCACCTCTTGGTAGCCATGGCTTTGATTGTGCTTCATGTTCAGGATCATACCGGTAAACCCATGTCACATCTCCTGTTACAGTTCTTCAAAGAAAGGCTTTAGGATCTTGATCCCACTTGTTTCAGCTATTGTCTGCAGCCGATCTAGGCACAATGGTTTTGGGTACCCATCGAGTGAAAAGTTTGCTCAACTTTAATTTTTCAGTTAGAATTGTGTAAGCAGGACCAATTGAGACGTTTCTGGTGTTGGCTATTGTTTCTGCTGTTAGTCGTTGGTCTTTTCAATTAGTGTATTAACAAGGTGAATTGCTTCCTCATAAGTTGATGGGGTTGGTCTGCTACTGTATGTAGGCTTCTTGTTCAACATTGGCTCCTCCCTTAAAATAAGTTATTCATTTGTAAACTGCTGATTTCTTTGGGGCATTGTCCCCATAACATTTTTCATAGAGCATCAATGATTTCACCATTTTTCCACCCAAGCTTTACCATAAATTTGATGTTTGTTCTTGCTTCAAATTTAGCAGAATTTATGTTGCTCTGATAGGGTATCTTTTCAAACTGATAATGTCTTATCTTTCTTAGTGCCTCAAACTAAATCTTGTTAAGATATGTTATAACAAGTTGTTACAAGTTTATTTTGGTGCAAAAATTTTCGTAAGCCATGCATAGTTTGTTCACAGTACACATTTTCCATGAAGTTTTTGAAGTCCCCTCCTATGGTCAAATGATCTTTGACAAACATGCCCAGGCTACACAGTGGGGAAAGGACAGTCTCTTGAACAAATGGTGTTGGGGAAACTGGATATTGACATGCAAAAGAATGAAGTTGGACCTTTGCCTTACATGCAACAATTAACTCAAAGTGGATTAAATACCTAACAGTAATCCCTGAAGCTATTAAGCTCCTAGAAGAAAACAGAGGAAAAGCTTCATGACATTAGGTTTGGCAGTTGGGATGTGACACCAATAGTACAGGTGCAAAAAGCAAAGATATGTAAATAGGACATCGATCTTGTCTGCAGCAAAGGAAAAACACAGAGTGAAAATGCAAACTATGTAATGGGAGAAAATACTTACAAACCATATATCTGATAAGAAGTTCATATCCAAAATATAAAAAACCTGCTTAATTCAATAATAAATGATCACATTCAAAAATGGGCAAAATAATAGATACTTTTCAAAAGAAAATGTCTATATACAAATAGCCAGCAATCATGATAAGATGTTCAACATCAAGTAATCATTAGGGAAATGTAATTCAAAATCATAGGAGATATTACCTCACACCCAATAGGATGGCCATTGTTAAAAAAACAAAAAAACCCCAAGCCCCAAAATAACAAGTATTGGTGAGGATGTGGAGAAATTGGAGCCCTTGTGTACTGTTGGCGGGAATGTAAAGTGGTGCCACTATGGAAAACAGTATGAAGGTTTCTCAATGAATTAAAAATAAAATTACTATATGATCCAGCAATCCCACATCTGGGTATATACACAAAGCAATTGAAAGTAGGATCTCCAAGAGATATTTGCACACTGATTTTCCTTTCAGCATTATTCCCATTAGCCAAAAGGTGGAAGATGTGTATATGTTTATCAGCAGAGAAATGGATAAAGAAAATGTGGTATATAAATACAATGGAATAGTATTATATAAAGACAATGGAATAGTATTTAGCCTTAAAAAAGAAGAAAATCCTGTCATATGTTGCAACATGCATAAACCTGGAGTAAGTTATGCTAAGAGAAATAAGCCAGTCACAGAAAGACAAATAGTGCATGATTCCACTTACATAAGGTATCTAAAATAGCCGGACTCTTGGAAACAGAAAGTAGAGTGGTGGTTGCCAGGGGTTAAGGAAAGGAGGAAAGGAGTTTTGTTTAGTGTTTATAGTTTAAGTTTTCAAGATAAAGAAGTTCTAGAGGTCTGTTGCATAACAATGTGCATATAGTCAGCACCACTGTACTGTATGCTTAAAAACAGTTGGTAAATTTTATGTTATATGTTTTTGACCATAATTTAAAACAAAAGAAATAAACCTGTCTGATGTCATCTGATTTTTTACTTGGTGGGACAGATTTGCCTTTGGTAAGCCTTTATGAACAGGCATAATCCTTTAAAAACTGTTTTAAAAAAGTTTTGAAAAGGAAAGAGCAAGAACAGACACTTGAAGAGTCATAAATGGTTCTTTATCTTTTGTTAATAGTTTTAAAAGGGGAGCACTTTCTGTGTTTCATAGGGTGAACACATTCGTCCATTGAAACCTGAACCATGAGTATTTCCTTCTGAGCCTTCCATAAAGTAAGTCTGCATGAAGGCAGAGTCCTGCGGTAACTGGAACCTCGTAATAGCATTTACATTTGGTGTTAACATGCACCTCACAGGAAAAAGGATTCAGCTATTTTCAAGCTCTCAAATCCCAAATGTGCTGAATAGACGTTTCTTTTAAAAAATAAATATACAAAATGGATTTGTGTGACTTGAAGTTTAAAAGAAATGTTCTTGCATGCCATAGTTAACAATTGTAATAATATCACTTACTCAAGTTTCCATATTTTTAAAGTAGACTGTCATGGTTTGGCTTAGCTACGAAATTAAATTATTGCTGGCTTGCACATTCCTCCTGGTTACACTATAATCTTTACCTCCCTTGGAAAATATGCCTGATTTTGAATGTTTATTTCAGGCTACTTGGCTTGAAATACCTCTGTTTAGCAGTGAAGCATGGATATATGTGTGTGATCTGTGTTGTGTATCTAGAAAGGAAAGAAATACAAATAAGTTTTACCCTTTGAGTGTTTACAAATACCTTATAATAGAGATATAAGGTACCTAAGAAATGGTATGAAAAACAGTATCCAGTGCAATTAAATTCTCTTGATAATAGGTAAGAATGTTTCTAGTTATATATATGTATACATGTTTATATACACATATACATATATGTCTGTATATGTTATCAGGTAAATTGTATCTTCCCTGCCCCCTCAATTTATATGTTGAAGCTCTGACCCCCAGTATCTCAGAATGTGACCTTATTTGGAGATAGGGTTTTTACAGGGGTAATCAAGTTAAAGTGAGGTCATTAGGTGGGCCCTAATCTAATACAACTGGTGTCCTTATAAAAAAAGGGAACTTTGGGCAGGGGGACCGTCATAGAGGGAAGACAGTGTGAAGAGACACAGGGAAATGACAGCCATCTACCAGCCAGTGAGCAAGACATGGAACCTACCCTTTCTCAGAGGCCTCCAAAGGAACCAGCTCTGTCGACACTTCGGTTTTGTACTTACAGCTTCCAGAATTGTAAAACAATAACTTTCTGTTGTTAAGCCATCCAGTTTCTAGTACGTGGTTACAGCAGCACTAGCAAACTAATATTTCAAACTAGTATTTCTCTATTATGCTAGAAGTCAGGATATACTCAGTTAGCTATAATAGATGATTAGTCTTTAAATATTTTAACTTAGTATCTCCTAAGCACTCTTAAGAAATTAGTTTCTGTCTTACTCGAGGGGGGAGGGGGGCATGGGTAATATATGTAACCTTAACACTTGTACCCCCATAATACGCTAAAATAAAAAATAAGTTAATTAAAAAAAAGAAAGAAGTTAGTTTCTGAATTTTGCAAATAGAGAAATTAAGGTTGGCCATGATGACGAAGCACTTAGATTTGGAGAGTGGATCCTACTTTGCATAAATAAATATCAGACTTTATCTTATTCAAGAGTCTGTATGAGTTTGTGCAATTTGTACTACCACCAGAGTCCAATGGAAACCTAATAAATTCGAAAGGTGGAATCAGAAACAAACAAACCTGCCCTAATCAGTGCCAAAATTAAAAAAAATTCTCAAAATTACACACATTGGAATTCAATTTTCTGCAGATTACAAACTGATGTCTTCATAGGACCAGCTTTTCTATTTTCTCAAGGTCTGCCTTTTCATGGTGCTTGTTTTGTCATCAGTAGAAGGGACACCTGAGGTCAGTGCTTGGGCCAGTGGAGGGTGCATTGTCCCCTTGGCTGGATCCCTCTGCATTCTATGGCATACCTGGAATGTCCGTGTTTACCACCTCTAACCAATGCCAGAACACACCTGGGGAACCTGAGCCTCTGACTGGGGAGAACTGGAGTTAGTGATAGAGAAAAAGAATGTTGTCTTACAATGTTAGGTATTTTTGTTGTTGCTGTGGAGGTTGGGAGAGGTTAATCTTTGGGTGAAACAGTTCTGTAACTACTTGAATTTTGTGTACTAAGACAGTGAATATTGTGAAACTGGCCTGACAAATGATTTTCACAGTAATTTTTGTTTAAGAAATAAACTATGTTATACTAAAACTAGCAGTCTTTCAGTTGTGTTTTTGGCTAAGTTGTTTGATATTCTGTTAACTCAAAATGTATACCAAGGTATGCTATTTAAAACAGCTTAAACTAATGTTTAATATAAGACTAGTTTTTGGAATAATGAGGAACCAAAACCTTTTGCAAAAATTGACTTAGTCATTGGTAAACTTTTATCTACTCCAAAAATAAATTTCATGTTTAGAAAATAGGTAATCAAGGGACAGTTGATGATTTATTGTGTTTATGAATTTGAAAATTTTGTGACACTAAATTTTTGGGATAGAATTATTCTGTGTTATTACAATAAGTACCCTTTCTAAATATACATTTTTGTGCTTTTATTATGACTTTCTATCCTAAATATTTTAAAACCCACAATTTTTAGTTGTAAAATATTCTAGTCAGTTAAGAGGAATTTTTGGTTTTGTTTTTAACATTTTACAATGTAAAGAATAATATATATACAACTATATGTTGTATAAAGCACAAACAAATAGCTCAATAAATTATTACCACTGCTCAGATCATAAAAGCAGATACTGTCTGCTTCCCAAAGTATTCCCTTCATGCCCTCCCCTTACTCTTAAAGGTTATAGCTATCCTCATTTGTATGGCAATATCTTAATTTGATTTCCATATAGTTTTATCACCTGTATGTGTTTGAATCTGTAAATACTTTGCTTTTGCCTTTTTTAAACTTCATATAAATAAAATTCTACAATATATAATCTGTTGAGCCTGGTTTTTCTCACTAAATATTTGAAATTTATTGATATTATTGTATATAGCTATGGTAGATTGATTGATTTTCTTAATATTTACCTTCCTGTAAAGCATTTCTTATTGTGTAAGTCTTCTGGAGATCAGTTTTCTTGTTTTCTTTTATTGCTGCATTTTTTTTTTCACTTTGGAGTATTCCATTGTATGGATATGTCATAGTTTATCTGTTCGATTGTTGACAGTCATTTATGTTGTTTTTATGTTTGGCTAGTTGGCTACTATGAATAAAGCCCCTGTGAATGTTTTTGTACTTGTCCTTTGGTAGACTGATTTCTGTTGGGTGTATACCTAGGATGAAAATGTCATATGGTAAGAATATGTTTAGTTACAGAAGATAGTGCCACTTAGTTTTCCAAAGTGGTTGTACCATCTTACACTCTTATCAATAATCTTATAGTTTTCCATTTACTTCATAAACTTACCAATAGTAGGTGTTATCAGTCTTTTTCATTGTAGCACATAGCAGTATTTCATTGTGGTTTTAAATTGTGTGTCCTTGATTACTAATGAGATTGAGCATTTTTACTCGTTTGCTGGCTATTTGGATGGTCACTTTTGTGACAGATCTATTCAGTATCATGTCATCTTACATTGTTCAAATGACTGTCATCTAGCTGAGAGGCTGTCAAGAGCATTACTTGGGTTCTTTATTTGAAAATCTAACTGAATTGTTCACAATATCCTTATGTATTACAGGCCATTTTTAAATGACTTTTGTTTTACTGCAAAGTAACATATGGCTAACATTGCCGCTTATCTTAGCCTTGCCTCTCAGGTTATTTTAATCATCTTTTAGTGTAAGATGTATACAGGTGTGCTATTATAGTATCACTTTTTAAATTAAATACTTACATGTAAACTTTCATAAGTCTTCTAGGTTGATTTAAAAGTAATTCTTTTAAATATGGATCAGTTTTAAATAATAGTTTCATTTTTAAAGTTTAAAACACAAATCTTATACTTTGAATTATTCTTAGAACAGATATCACCATGGATATGAGATGTTTGGATATTTTATTGTGGCCCCTTTATTAGGTATGAAAGTTTAAGGTTTAATATTTGGTCTGGTGTTTTTCTACATCTGAAATTGCTCACAGTCCTGTCTCTTGGATTTGAATAGTTGTAACTCACTTGACTTCAAATTTTTTCTTTAAATTTATTGGAGATATATAATATTGATAGAAACAAAATGCCAAGATAAGTTGGTGCTCCATGCAGGCTAACAATATGCCTCCTTTTCAGCTAATATTCTGTAGATGTGTGTTGTGCAAACATTGCCTGGTGAGGGAGAAATTGCATGGGGGAAGGCTGGAGAAGTTAGCTTTCTGGTGGTAGCTCCAGCCTTTTTTCTTGTATCAAGAAATTTTGCTGCTGCCCAAACTTGCATGTCCCACCTAGCAAAACAAACCCACCCTCTATGTAACTAGTTCTGCCTTCCCTAGAAGATCCTTCATTGTATCTTTTGTGGATTTCACTCTTTGTCCCAATTAGGTTATCAAGTTATTCTTTCTAAAACATACAGCATACTTTCTGGGTCTGCGTTTGGTAAATACTGTTCTCTCTGTCATACTGCATTTGAAGTGATTTATTAGTGCCCTAGAGAAGTTTTAGACTTGCCTTCAAAAGTTTAGAACTCTTAGGGAGCAACCCAGTTGGGCTGCTCCTTATTTTAGTTCCAAGAGAAGTCTGCGCAAGGAAGGGCCTGGAGTCCTGGACTTCTTTGTGTCTCTTCATGAGTCCATGTCCTTCCTTTGTTTGTGTTAAATTCTTAAACATCTGGAGATGGGAGTTAGCAGAGTGTATTTATTTATAACTAGTTTTATCTATTACGTATCCATTCCATTGACTTCTTTCCTGAACCAGAATGAAGTAATGTGTGCTGTTTTGGCATTTTTAGTATGGCTGCCCATTATTGCCTGTATAATTCAGGATACTTCTGGGTCATGAAACGAAAATACTGTTATTTGTATTAGCTTACGGATTTTGCTGCTGTGTCTCCAAGTTTATTGTTTTTCAAATTCCAGGAGTAATAGGGCCGAAGGTTGTAGAGCTGTGGTAATAAGTGAAGTGGGCTGGGATACTGAAAATAGGGAGTGCTGAGGATTGAGGCAAACTAGAGAGGCTGCACCTGGTTTAAATGGGCCACATCTTGGCTGGGCGCAGTGGCTCAGGCCTGTAATCCTAGCACTCTGGGAGGCCGAGGCAGGCTGATCCTTTGAGATCAGCCTGAGCAAGAGCGGGACCCCCATCTCTATCAAAAATAGAAAAAATTAGCCGGGCATGGTGGCGCATGCCTGTAGTCCCAGCTACTCGGGAGGCTGAGGCAGAAGGATTGCTTGAGCTCAGGAGTTTGAGGTTGCTGTGAGCTAGTCTGATGCCACAGCACTCTAGCCTGGGCAACAGAGCAAGACTCTGTCTCAAAAAAAAAAAAAAAAAAAAAAAATGGGCCACGTCTGTTCTTTAACATCCAGTTGTGGTGTGGGAATGCAGGTCTGATGTGGGCAATCTACTGTTGTTCAAACCAAGAGGTAGAAATTTAAATTTTTACATGTAGTCTCCCAGTTTTTATTATTGACAAGTTATGACTACAAAAAATATTTATAGGTCAAATAAAATACCACCTGTCTTCAGTGTCTAAGGACTGAAGCCTTTAGAGCTTTCCCTCCACCGAGGCATTGTTGGTGACCAGTCCTGGAAGGTCAGCTGTGGAGTCCCTGGTACTAAGTAGCTCTCATAGTTGCAGGAAAAACCCAGGTCCAAATGGCACCCACAGTTAACTATCGGTTTACCTAGATAATAATCTTATTGTAATTTATTTTTTGTTATCCTGTTATCAGTAGTTTCAAATGCTTTAGAAAAAAATCAATACTAATGTATCAGTTTTGCAATCCAGAGGATGTTGGTGCTTTTTTTCCAAGCAAAAGATTAAGAAAAAATGATAACATATTGGCCTCCTGCCTTGCAAATGTATCAACTTTTATTTATTTTTAATATTTAAGGAATGAATCAGACTTTCATATGTGCTTGATTAAATTGGTGCCTAGAGACATAATGGAAGCTTCTTATTTTTTTCATTGGTAAGAATTTGTAATTCATTCTAGTAGAACTTTTTTAAAACCTTTTTATTTTAGAGCAGTTTTAGATTTACAAAAAAGTTGTAAATGTAGTGCGAAGAGTTTCCATCTACCTCAAACCCAGTTTTCCTTTATTATCAACACCTTACATTAATCAATAAACCAGTAATGATGTCTTATCATGACCTAAAGTCCATGCTTTATTCAGATTTCCTGAGTTTTTATCAAATGTGCTTTTTCTGTCCCAGGATTATGCTCGGGATACCACACGTTACATTAATTGTCATTAATTGGCTCCTGTTGGCTGTGACAGTCTCTCAGCCTTCTCTTGTTTTCAATGACTTTGACAGTTTTGAGGAGTGCTGGTCAGGTATTCTATAAAACGTCCCTCATTTGGAACTTGTCTTATATTTTTTTTTTCCTCATGATTCCACTGGAGTTGTGTGTTTTGGGGAGGGAGTGCCCCTCAAACCTTTCTCATCATATCAAGGGTGCACACTATTGTGGTGATTGATCTTTTACTGTGGATGTGAATCTTGATGTCCTGGCTCAGGTGTTTGTCAGGTCTCTCCATGTAATGTCACTGAAGTCACTGAGCGCAGCCCACACCTGAGAAGGGAGTCAGGCTCCACCTGTGTGAGAGGAGAGTGTCTACATAAATTATTTGGAACTCATGCATGGGAGATTGGTCTCTTCTTCCCCATTTATTAGTTTTTTCAATCATTTATATTATGATGAACTGTGGATATTTATTTTATATTTTGGGTTATAATCTAATACTATTATCACTCAGATTGTTCCAGCCTTGGCCGTTGGGAGCTCTTTCAGTTGGCTCCTGTGACCCTTTGATATACCCCCATCATCGTTTTTGTTGTTGTTTTTGAGTACTTGCTTTCTTTCTGGCACTACGGGATGCTCATGCACATCTTGTATATTCCCTGCTCTAGTCCTAGAATCAGTGGGTTTTCCAAGGAGCCCTAGTTTTTTTTTTTTTTTATTGTAGAATGATATTAGAAACCAAGATCTGCTACACTCCTTGCTACTGGGATGCATTGCCACTCGGTTCTTTCCACTGACAGAGCAAGGGAATATATTGTGTATACCAAACTATTCACGTTATTTATAAATATTTGTATTTATATCCATTTATATCTATATTAAGCTAAACATGAATTCATACTGATGGCTCCAGCTGTAATCTATTACCATGTGGATTATTGGAGTTTTTTTCCTAAACTCTTACTCCAACAGTGAGAAATCTGGCTCCCCTGATCCACGATTGCTCAACTCTAGTATATAGTATAATAGTGGTTTTAGAATTCTTACTTGTGAGAAACAGTTTTATCCACAGAGGTTATGTGCAGTTCCTTTTGCCTTTAGTCTTACAGATTTCACTTATTTCTAAGGATACTTAGGTCAGCATCTTCCCCATTCCCCCGCAGTGAGCATATTTTGTATATTTGCTAGATGCTTTTGTCGCAGTCTGCATTCCATCTGGGATTCTCCAACCTCTCAAATTATTTTCTACAATTTGCAATCCTTAAGGTTTGCTCTGCATTCTGTGGGTTGTGACAAATGCACAGTGTTGTGTATCCCCCATTATAATATCATACAGAATAGTTTCACCATCCTGAAAGTCCAGTGTTCTTTACCTGTTCAACTCTCAGCTCTTCCCAAACCCCTAGCAATGACTGACTTGTTTACTGATTTCTGTAATTTTGCCTTTTTCGGAGTATCACGTAAATGTAATCATATACAGTATGTAGCCTTTTCAGATTGGCTTCTTTTATTTATACAAATGCATTTAAGAGTCATCTGTGTTTTTATTATATGGTACACTTCTTTTTTCTCTGACATAGTATTAATATTCCATTATGTAGATGACTATACATTCTTCACCTGTAGAGATTACTTCCAGTTTTTGGCCATTATGAATAAAGCTTCTATAAACATTCTTATGCAGGTGTTTGTGTTGACATAAAATTTCAAATTAAGTAAATACTGGGAACATGAGTGCTATAATGCAGGATAAAACTGTGTTTTGCTTTTTAAGAAACTGACACACTGTCTTCCAAAGTGGCTGTAATGTTTTGCATTCCTACCATCAGTGAATGAGAGCTCCTTTTGCTCTGCATCCTTGCCAACATTTGGTATTGTCAATTTTTTGGATTTTAGCCCTTTTAATATTAATATATATACAGTAGTATCTCATCATTGTTTTAATTTGTATTTCCCTAGTGACATGTGATGTTGGACATCTTTTCATATGCTTCTTTGCTATCTATATGTCTTCTTTGGTGAGGTGTCTGTTCAGATCTTTTGTTCATTTAAAAATTTTTATTGTTGAGTTTTAAGAATTATTTGCATATTTTTATACAACTCATTTATTAGATATGTGTCTTAAAGTATTTTTTCCTAATCTTTGTTCTTTGCATTCTCTTAATAGTGCCTTTCACAGAGCATAGTTTTAAATTTTATCAAGTTCAATTTACCTTTTCTTTCATAGATAGTGTTTTTGGTATTGTGTCTAAAAACTCATCACTAAATCCACGGTCATGTAGATTTTCTCCTATGTCATCTTCTAGAAATTTTATAGTTGTCCATTTTATACTTAGGTTTATGATTTATTTTGTGTTTATTTTTTGTCAGGTGTAAGGTTCATTTTTTTTTTTTTTGGTGTATTGATGTCCATTTGTTCTAGCGCCATTTGTTGAAGAGACTATGCATTTTTCATTGAATTGCCTTTGTGCAGTTTCCATAAATCAGTTGGCTATATGGTATGGGTTGACTTCTGGGCTCTCTATTTTGTTCCATTGATCAGTACAGCTATTCCTGCCAATTCCGCATATGTTGATTGAGTTTGATTTTAATTGGTATTTTTAGTTAGAATTTGGGAAAGGGGTTCTTATTCAGTTTTATGACAATGCGTATGAGTTTATCTGAGTGTTTTTAAGATATTAGATGTTTTATCTCCTTTATCATGTTATAAACTCTTAACATTCCCATCCTCTTTGTTTTCAAGTGATATTGACAATGCACATCTCTGGGCTTCCTTCATATCTCTGTAATAGTAAATACAACCTTTTTCTGACATATGATAAAGTTATTTACTTGTTTTTTTATCTGTTTCCCTGATCCTTCACTATTTGAAGAGCTATGAGAGCTGGGCTTTTAAAAAGTTGTTGTTCACTGTTATAGCCCCTTCACCTAGGACTTGCCTGGCATCTGGTAAGATCTCAATGATGTAGTGTAAACTAGATGAGTGAAATATGGTGTCTCATTTATAACATCCTTGAGCATCAGGTTATTGTACAAAGGTAAATTTGCCAAATGGCTGAACTATACAGCTTTTAAAGCCTCAGACCTTTTATTTATGTATTTATTTTTAATTGACAAATAAAAATTGAATGTATTTATGGTGTACAACATGTTTCGATATATGTACATATTGTAGAATGGCTAAATTGAGCTAACTAAATCTGTCTTGGCAATAGAATCATTATTATTAACTGCAGTTACAAGATATGCAATAGATCTCTTGAACTGATTTTTCCTAAGTGAAATTCTGTATCTTTGACCAACATATCCCCAATTCCACCCCTCTCCCAGCCCCTGGTAACCACCATTCTATCTACTGCTATGAGTTTGAATTTTTTAGATTCCACATATAAGTGAGATCATGGAGAATTTGTCATTCTATGACCTCAGGACTTTTATAATTGGACAAATCTATAGTTAGTGTTTTCAAAGTGTAATTACATGTCATTCTTACTTTTTAAACACACTGTATTGAATTTATTGTTTTTGCCATCCCATATAGTATTTTGACCAGGAATAAAGAAATTTGGTTTAAAGTCTTATTTCTGAACTTCCTACCCAAGTGATCTTGGGAAAGTTATAATTTCTCGGGATCTTAGTTGAACAGTAGATTCAGTGATGAGATGATCTCTTAAGATCTCAACAGTCTCTGCAAGTTGGATTAATATTGACCTCGTTTGTTGTGACATATAAATGCTTTCCTCACAGTGATATTCAAGTATGTAGAACCTTACTTGTAGGCAGTGGTTTCAGAGAATATTTTTAAAAATTCCTTATTCAACTGCCTTTTGTTGCTAAGCATTTCTTTGTGTCTCTCTCTCTATTTTTTCCCCACTGTTCTTTTGTTTTTCCCCTTAAATTGACTCCCACAGGGTTTGTTCATCTCTTTTCTCTGTTAGTAGGCTCTCTCAATAAATGTATAGTAGATGCAATGATGAGCATAATAAAGGCCTCCCAAACATGTCCATGTTCTAATCCCCGGAACCTGTGACTCTTTTAACATGGCAAGGGGAATTAAGGTTGCCAGTCAGCTGACCTGAGAGTATCTTGGATCTTCCAGGTGAACCCAGTGCAGTCACAAGGGTAATGAGTGAGAGGATGGAGAGTGTTAAGAGTCAGGAATACAACGTGAGAACAACGCTGTTGGCCATTGTTGGCTTTCAGTATGGAAGGAGGCTGCACGACAAAGAATGCTGGCAGCCTCCAGAAGCTGCTAAAGGCAAGAAAACAGATTATCCTTTAGAGTTTCTAGAAGGAATGCAGCCCACCAACCCTTCGATTTTAGCCCAGTGAGACCCATTTTGGACTACTAACCTCCAAAACGGTAACATAATAAATTTGTGTTGCTTTAAGGTGTCAAGTTTGTGGTATTTTTTGTTGCAGCAGCAATAGGAAATTGATACAGATGTCTGGTGCAAGGAGCACTATGTTAATTAATTTGAGAAATTAACGTTGTGAAAATATTTATGAAATGTTTTAAGACAAGTTTTTTCTTTTTGGGTAGGGCCCTTTATTTTTAGTCTTTTCTTTAATGAACATCAAGAAGATTTTAATGCTCCTTTTGTATGCTAGCACTTGTGTGTCTTTTTCAAGGGTAGCTTTTTATAAGTTTTGTAATAGAGTACAAAAATAAAAATCTGAACTTCTCAGGCTACTGGATCTGGATGGTAAAAAATTGACTCGTCATGTGGTAACAGTCTCAGTTTCTCGGTTACCTACAGTAGGATTAAAAACATTGAATGATTTGTATTTGATTTGGACTATTTGGATGATGTAGAGCAAGATTTTTATTTTTAAAATTTTATTTTTATTTGTGTTTTTTAACAATTAATATTAAAAATGAGCTCACGCCTGTAATCCTAGCACTCTGGGAGGCCGAGGCAGGTGGATCGTTTGAGCTCAGCAGTTCGAGACCAGCCTGAGCAAGAGTGAGACCACATCTCTACTAAAACAATAGAAAATAGCTGGACAACTAAAAAAAAAAATTATATATATATATATATATAAATTAGCCAGGCATGGTGGCGCATGCCTGTAGCCCCAGCTACTCAGGAGACTGAGGCAGAAGGATTGCTCAAGCCCTGGAGTTTGAGGTTGCTGTGAACTAGGCTGACACCCGAGACTGTCTCAAAAAAAAAAAAAAAACCACAAAAACATACAGTTTTTCAAGGAGATATTAAATGAACAGATTTCTTACTGGGTGGTAGGTAGAAGGCAAGAATTGATCAAATTCATAGTTGTTAGCCCCATGTTAGAAGGAGTTCGGAAGATTTGTGGAAGTCATATTAATTCTACAGTTATGGAAAGTTGAGGGTCAGAGAGGACAGTTTTAAGAGATTTTAGCTCAAGTTAGCTTATCTGGTTTATTGTAACACCCTGAGCAGAACTTAAGTCTCTGGACTGCAAATCCAGTCTTCTTTTCCTGTCTTGCTACACACAAAGACAAAAATGGGAGAATTTGGGGCTTTTAAAGTTGAACTTTAGCCAAGCCTATAGTTATGTACTTTCTATAAAAGCTTACAATATAAAGATTCTCTTATTAAACAAAGTAGCCATTATAAACACCTTAGACCAGGTGTCCTCAAACGATGGCCCGCGGGCCACATGCAGGTGGTTTTGCCTGTTTGTTTTTTTACTTCAAAATAAGATATGTGCAGTGTGCGTAGGAATTTGTTCATAGTTTTTTTTCAAAGTATAGTCCGGCCCTCCAAGGGTCTGAGGGACAGTGAACTGGCCCCCTGTTTAAAAAGTTTGAGGACCCCTCTCTTAGACAAACAGGCGTTCCAATTTTATGGTTCAGTTTCTGAAGTGTCTGCTTTTGCTGTTCTTGCTGTGTGACGTAATTCCCAGTAATAGTGGTTTTGAAAGAAAGTGCAAAAATCAGACAAAATGCCTGTTTGCTAGGACAGCACATACACGCTAAGAATTACCTTTATGTTTTGTATCCATGAAATAGAAAACATATGATGTGGCAGAAATGGAAGGCCTAATTTAAAAACTTTAATGTTAATGTTTAACAATCTGATTTTTTAAAGTACTTAACATGAATTACATTTAAATCTGCTTCTGTAGCCTTGTTAGAATTTAAGTTTGGCATAAATTCTGTTATATATACTTTTTCTGTTATGTATATTAATATTTTGCTATTTCCTCATAAACTTAATTCTGTTTTTGTTTGTATTTCTTTTGGCTTCTTGCCTGATCAAGAATATAACTAAATGTATAGATTCTGAATTCGTTATTTTCAATTTGTAGTTTTGTCCAAATTTTGTAATAAGTACTTGGGTTTGTCTTTCAAAAGTAAAGGACTGACTCACATAGTGGGGAGGGTAAAATAATTATTTTAGCTAAAATTGTTCAGATATAGGCTAATTATTTGGAGGAAAAGTACATTTTTGAGGTTTTTTTTTTTAATGTTTTTGCTTCAATTACCTTTACGTGGTGTAAACATCTAAAACTTGATGTAAGGTACTTTATTCCTCTTGTAACAACCTCAGATGTCAGACTTACGTTTTACAGCTGAAGAGAATGGAGGTTATTGGCCTTTTCTTTTTGGTGGTTGGCCTTAGGATTTAAGTAGCCTACTAAAAGTTGCACCTGTGGTCCCATAGCTTTTAACCTGTTGGATTGAATTATTATTCCTTATCAGTGTTGTTTTTCTGCAGTGTCCAGAAGAGAGTTGACCACTCAGTTAAAAAGTAGAGTAATTGGTAGTACTGGTGGGAGTCTTAAAAACATCAGTGGATCTGGGCAAAATTTATTTTCTGATCACCAAGATCAAAAAAGAGAAGCTGAGATTCAGGTAATGAGGTTCTCTGTATGTGAAGTCAGTTAATTTTCAGTGGGCAGATCAACATTCTCATCTCATCTCACGATAATGATTAGCAACTCTTTGTACGGGAAGTATCAGTAAGTGATTGAAAAATGTGGGTCACTGAGGGCTCTCATGTGAAACTAAATGTTGGCCTGGCATCTCTGGAACTCAAATGGTGGCCAGACAGGTTGGGCTTCAGTTAAACAGAGTTTTAATCATTAAATGGAAATAGATGAAGTTGGTGAACAAATACAGTGGCTTCAAAGCCTGAAACTTTCGTTGGAAGAAAATCAAGTGGAATATTTCACCACCTGTGTTATCACTAAAGAGAATCAGTTCTGTAAATGGCACTGGTTTCTTTACACCTGGTGTTCTACACTAAGGGTCAGAACTGTCATTCTCGTTTAGGTAGCATTTGAGAGGAAAGTAATGTTTAAAAATTATTTACTGTTTACCTGCTTAATTATGGTTATTTAGATAATTCATAAATTATAGAATGAGAAAGTCTATTTGTAAGGCTGGAACTTCTATTTTATATGCATTGGGGTATGGTTAATATTATGACAAATTATTAACTTGGGATGACTGTAAAAGTTATACCTCCCAAATTGTGTTTAAAATGTGAGACTCCTACTGCTCAATGGGAAGCCTTGATTATGTCTAATTTTTATTGGCACGGATATAAGCATGCGTGCAGAAAAAGATAAATTCTACTCATTTGTAGCTTTCCAGAAATTCAGAATTGCATTACTAGTTCCAAAATAAATAGGTCAGTTTGGTCATGCATTGAAGCATTTCATGCAAGAGAAAAATACATGTTAGGAGTTATTAAATTCTTGATAGGCCATAAATACACTTAGCATAAAAGTTTGTAACATTGTTAAGGATATAAAGGGGAAAATAACCTTGACCAAGAAATATTACTTACAGAATATTGATATAGAGTTAAGGAAGCATAATGTCAACTTCTCAGTGCCATTTTTTTTTTTTTTTTTTTTTTGAGACAGAGTCTCACTTTGTTGTCCAGGCTAGAGTGAGTGCCGTGGCGTCAGCCTAGCTCACAGCAACCTCAAACTCCTGGGCTTGAGTGATCCTGCTGCCTCAGCCTCCTGAGTAGCTGGGACTACAGGCATGCGCCACCATGCCCGGCTAATTTTTTATATATATATCAGTTGGCCAATTAATTTCTTTCTATTTATAGTAGAGACGGGGTCTCGCTCTTGCTCAGGCTGGTTTTGAACTCCTGACCTTGAGCAATCCGCCCGCCTCGGCCTCCCAAGAGCTAGGATTACAGGCGTGAGCCACAGCGCCCGGCCTCTCAGTGCCATTTTTTACCCTTAAAATCAAAAGCACTTTAATTGAAAGAGCACTTGATACAGGCAGAAAATTTGGGGATTTTTTTTTGAAATCACTTTTTGGATTGCTTGTGAATTATTTTTTAACAGAATTTAAATTATTATAATTATACACATATTGTTTGCTGCAGAATCAAGTAGTATGCTTGGGAGTGATTAAGAAGAAAATAATCTTAAATTACTACATGTACAGGTCAAAAGAGAATGTCCTAGGCATCAAAGAATTCTCAATTTTTTTCTTATCTCTTTTCAGTCATACTAGGCTTTCATTTTAAAAAGTCATACATTTTTCTTTATTTTTTGTTTTAGTGGAGTATCTTGGGTAATTTCTTCAGATGGAATGTGTGGTAGGCAGAATAATGGCCTCCCAAATATGTCTACATCCTCATTCCTGGAATTTGTGAATGCTACTTTAAGCAGTTAAAAGGGACTTTGCAGATGGGATTAAGTTAATGATTGTGAGATGGCAGGATTATTCTGGATAATTATTTTTCCTCTGTCTGAAGGATTTTCTTTAACATCTCTTATACTTTGAGATTCTTATTTTGCCCTAATTTCTGAAAGATATTTTCATGGGTAAATAAGTCTAGGTTGATAGTTGTTGTTTTTTCTTTCATTTCTTTGAAGATGTTCCACTATCTTCTGGTTTAGATTATTTGTGATGAGAAATTGGCCATCAACAAACATTGTCTTGGTTGCTTTGTAAATAATGTGTTTTTCTCTCTAATTTTGTAAATATTTTGTGTTTAACATTGATTTTAAACAATTTGATGATCTATATTAACATTTTATTCATGTTTCTTGGGCTTGGAATTTGTTGAGCCTCTTGGACTTACAGCTTTATAGTTTTCATTAGATTTGGAAAAATTTTAACCATTATTTCTTCAAATATCCTTTCTGTTTCCATGCTTTTGGGAACTCCAATTACTTGTATATTAGACTGCCTGAAGTTAATCCACAGCTCATTGATGCTCTATTGATTTTTTCCAATGTTAAAAAAAATCACTGTTTAATTTTAGTTTCTGTTACCATGACTTTAAATCCACTGGTTTTTTTTCTGTAAAATCTAATATTCTATTAATACTATTCAATGTTTTTCACCCAAGATATTGTAGTTTTCATTTCTAGAAGTTCATTTAGGAGCTTTTGAATATCTTAAAATTTTTAAATTTGTCTCTAGCTTTCTGAACATGTAATTACCATTTTTTATGTTTTTGTTTTTGTTTTTTGTTTTTTTTTGAGGCAGAGTCTCACTCTGTTGCCTAGGCTAGAGTGAATGCCATGGCGTCAGCCTAGCTCACAGCAACCTCAGACTCCTGGGCTCAAGCAATCCTTCTGCCTCAGCCTCCCGAGTAGCTGGGACTACAGGCATGCGCCACCATGCCCGGTTAATTTTTCTATATATTTTTAGTTGGCCAATTAATTTGTTTCTAGTTTTAGTAGAGATGGGTCTCGCTCTTGCTCAGGCTGGTTTTAAACTCCAGACCTTGAGCGATCCTCCCAGAGTGCTAGAATTACAGGCATAAGCCACCGTGCTTGGCCCAATTTTTTTTTTTCTTATCTGCTAATTCTAATATATGACCATTCTGGGTTGGTTTTAGTTGATTGGTTTTTGTCTTCATGATTTGTATTTTCATACTTCTTTACATGCCTAGTAAATCTTCACTGGATGTTAGACATTGTGATTTTAACTTGTTGGGTCCTTATATTTTTGTATTCTTTATTTTTGTATTCTTGAGCTTTGTTATTGGATACAGTTAAGTTACTTGGTAGGACCAGAGTAGCATATTTAATCCAGGGCTAATTTTACCTCCTATTGATGCAAAACTCTTCTTTTAAGAAATATTCTGCCTGATATCCTGTTAATTATGATGGTTTCTACTCTGACCAGTAGGAAGGAGGAGCTGTTCTCAAATTATGTGAGGGTTGGAATCTAATCCTTTCACGTGGCTCTTGGGTAGTTTCCTCACATTTGTAAATTAGTACTTAGCTGCAGCATATATTTAGATCTTCTTTTTTAAAAATCCATTTGGCCAATCTATATCTTTTAATTGGGAATTTCATTTACATTCATTTGCATTCAATACCATTTACATTCAAGTTTGTTATTGATAGGTAAGAACTTATTCCTGTTATTTAAAAAATTATTTTCTGGTTGTTTTCTATAATTTTTGTTCTTTTATTTCTCTCATTGTTTATCTGTGTGGTGTGGTGGTTTTCTCTGGTGATTAAGTTTGACTTCTTTCTCTTTCTCATAGGTGTATCTGCTCTATCAGTGATTTCTATACTTTCGTGTGTTTTCATGATGGTCGTTATCGTCCTTTCACTTCAGATGTAGGATTCCCTGAAACATTTCTTGTAAGGTTCTTCTGGTGGTGATTAATTCTCTTAGTTTTTGTTACTCTAGGAAAGACTTTATTTCTTTTTCATTTCTGCAGGGTAGCTTTGCTGGGTACAGTATTTTTTGCTGGCATTTTTAATTGCTTTCAGCACTCTGAACATATCATCCCATTCTCTTCTGGCCTGTAAGCTTTCTGCTGAGAAATCATCTATAGTATGATGGTGATTCCTTTGTATGTGACTTGATGCTTTTCTCTTGTTGATTTTATAATTCTGTCTTTTTCTTTGATTTTTGACAGTCTGACTATAATTTTGGTTGAATTTATTTGGGGATCTTTGAGCTTCTTGATTCTGGATGTGTGTATCTTTCCCAAGATTTGGGAAGTTTCAGCTATTATTTCATTAAATAGATTTTCTGTGTGTTTATTTCTTTTTCTTTTGGAATCCCTATAATGTGAACATTTATTTGTTTGATAGTGTTCCATAAGTCTTGCAGGCTTCTTCACCCTTTTGAGTTCTTTTTTCTTAGTTTCTTTTTTCTTTTTCTTTGGAATAAACCAATAATTGGTTTATTCCAAAAGACCTATTTTCAAGTGCAGAATTTCTTTCTTCTACTTGATCTAGTTTATTGTTGCAACTCTTGGTTGCATTTTTTATTTCATTCATTGATATCTTTAGCTCCAAGATTTGTTTGGTTCTTTTTAATGATATCTCTTTGTTGAATTTCTTGTTAAGATCATAAATTGTTTTTCTGATTTTATTGAATTTTCTATCAGCTGTCTTTTGTATCTTGCTGAATATTCTTAGGATTATTATTTTGTATGCCTTTTCAGATATTTTATGGGTTTCTTTTTCTTTGGGGTCTATTACTAGGTCATTATTGTGTTCCTTTGGAGGTGTCATGTTTCTCTGCTTTTTCATGTTTCTTGTGTCCTTACCTTGATATCTGCACATCTGGTGGAATGGTTACCACTTCCAGTTTTATGCAGTTGCTTTCCTAGAGTTAATTTTTTTTTTCTTGTACATGTGTTCTATAGGGTCAGTTGGAGAGATGTCCTGGTTTTGATTGTGGCTGGCCATAATAGTATAGTCTTCATGTGATTTCTTCAGCTGTATTCAAGGGCAGTGGTGTCTGAAAGTTCCTCAGTGTCCTAGGCTTCCGGTGTTTGTGGAGGTAGCGGCATGGCTTTGTTGGGGGGCAGTGGCTGCTGGGTGAGCTGGCTCTCAGGTCCTGGGGAGCATGTGTAGGTATTGTGGATAGCCTCCTCACCATGCTGGATTGCCTGCTCTTTGAGGTATAGGTTGCTGCATGGGCTTTGTGCATGGGTCATGACTGTACCTCTGCATCCAACTGGGATTATCGTGTTGTAGCCTTCTCTGGGGGCACAGGATGATGGTGGGGCCACAGGGATATGGAGATCCAGGGGCTATTGGGCCCAGGGAAGGATGTATTCTGATAGTGATTCCCTTCTTAAAATGACACCATGTCATAGCTGTCTGGGTACTAGAAGTTGATGGGGGGTACTGAGTGTTAATTCCCTCTCTGGATCATCACTGCCACATAGACGCCAGGCAATTCTATATACTGAGCTGATGACTGTGGGGCTATTATGTAGCTAGGATTGCAAGTGTCTGTGATGGCAGTGGAAACTACTGGGGTCTCCTGCTTACCTTTTTCTGCAGTGGGGCATCTGTCTTGGTTCTGAGCCAAATCCTGCCAGGTGCTTCACTTTCCTCTCTGATACCATTCTGAGTTTTTATGTCTAGAGGGCCATCATCACTTCCTTGCCAATTCCAGTGTTCTCCCTTAGGTATTCTACTTGAAGTTCACTTATCTATTTGTTGGATTTGCTCTTCTTTGTGGAGGAGATGAGCGTTGAGCATCTCTAGTTAGCCATCTTGATGATGATTCTTTTGTTTTTGACTACTTGAAATTTTAAATTTGGAAACAATGGAGTCTTTTAAAATTTCCTTTGGTATCTCTTAGCAACAGCAAACAAATAATTTTCTTTGGATTGCATTTTTATAAGTGATAAAACTTTTAGTAATGTGACGAGGAGATTGAAATTTCTTGAAAAAAGTTGCCAGAAATTTTTCTGATGTTGGCCATAAGAAATGGGCTGCATATTTGAGTGCCCAAGGCATGTATTTAATTGCTAGTAGAATCCTATGCCACATTTTATTATATACAGCTGTTTCTTTTGGCTTTTAAGTAGGAAAATGAAATAAAAGCTTTTTACTATTTTGTGATAACTATATGATCAAAGTTTTAGGAGAATGAAAGCTGATGACATACTTTAAGCTAATCTTAAATTTTTTTAACTTAGTATTTTTGTATTTTTAGGTGCAGTATAATTTTAGGCCATTTTCAATTTTCCTTTTTCCTTTTTCTTTGTGTACTGCTTTAAAAATTGCATGGTTTTGAAGCAAAGTCTTTCACAAAGTGCTTTGCTCACAGTTATTGTTTATTTGCCGTGGCTCTACATAAAGTTCATAAATCAGAAAATGGTTTTGGCTCCCTGAGTGAGGCCAGAAGTGTCGATTGCTGTGTTTGGACCAGTGGACAGTCTTTGCCTTTGCAGGCAGCTGGCAGCGGGCAATTCATATTGATCATCTGAAAAGCACCAGTGGTATATGCAGCAGTCTCCCATTTTACAGATGAGGAACCAGATACTCACATCATAGTAAGCTGCCTTTCAAGTTACTCAGTGAGCAAGAGGCTGACTTTTTTGGATTTCATGGCAAGCATGGCATTATGCTGTTTTCGTACTTTTCTCCTTGGATGTGGGTAGAGACAACTATTGGTTGTTTTATCGCCACCTGTCCATTGTTATGGAGATCACTGTACTCTCATCCAGAGGGAACACTGGCCTGTCAGTTACAGTCCTGAACCAGTAGGGAAGTCCCACTGCTTTATAAAAAGGGGCTAGATAAAAAAACCATTGTATATGACCTTAGTAAATATAGCTGTGTATGGTTCTGGCTATGTAAAAACATGGGTGAAATCATGTACTTTTAGAAATAATTCATTTTATTTATTATTTTTAGCAATTATTTAACAGTATCTATGAAATAATGTATTTTTAGGCATAATTTTGTCCTTTTCATTTTTTGTATCTGTCATTGGTACAAAAGGGGAATAGAAAAGAGTTACTCAAGAGTCAGGGTGCTGGCCCCTTTCTTTTTTGAATCTTATCTGATTCACTTATGTACCATTTTTGTTTCAACTCACTTAGCTATCAGAAATTTTATTGTAAGCCAAGCATTCTGTCACTTCTCAGACTCACTGATTTGTCTCCTGGGTATAATGAAACCCTAACTTCTTTTTCTTTCTCTTTCTGCTTTTTCTCTCCTTTTCCTCTTTTATTCCCTTTTTCCCTCTCCCTCTTTTTCTTTCTGTAAAGCAAGAGGGATAAGAAATGCATCCGTAAATTTGTTATCTGCTCAGTATTCCCCATCTATGAATGGAGAAGTGTGCTATGAAATTCTTATGAGTAAAAATTTTATTATTGTCTTTTGGAGGATGAATATACTAATGCTAAGCTTGTGTTCCCCTACTTTGTATCTATCAATTGATTTTTGTGATTTACATATGTATTACTATTAAATATTGTATATATGTGTGCATAAATCTGATATTATATGATGAGTTTTTGCATTTGTAAATGGGCAGTGCTTAAACTACTAATTTCAGGGCATCCATATCCCTGAAGCTGAGAGGGTCAATTAATCATAATATTCCTTGGTAACTTAATAATTACAAATGTAATTAAAAAATGGGAGCAGTTAATCCTCCAGTGTGCTCTTATAGCAGAAAGGAGTATTCTAATTTAATTGAATATTTCCAAGGAACTGAAACTTATACTGTTAACTCCAAATCATTAGAGATTATATTCAAATATATATTCTTCTGATTTTGAAAATAATGTTCATTATAGATAGAAAAAGTTGAGAAAGGGCAAGAGAAAGTGTCTCTATTTTAAGTATTCAGCAATACTACTTAGTAATAATCACTGTTAACCCTTGGTTTTAGCTTCATAGTCTTTTAATTTCTTTGACTATGCATATATGCTGGTATATTTTAAAAATTGGGTCATATTAAGCATATTGTAAAATATTTAAAATTTTTATTATAGTTGCTTTTAAAATTCTTTATACGCTAATCTGCCTTTTTGAATACACTAATTTTCTTGGTGTGTTAAGATCACTATTTGGATGTTTACTTTTGTATTATGTAGAGTGTCTCCCATTTTATTTTTATGTTTTCCTGTTATGTTAATTTAGCTCTCCTAAAGCTAGGACCCAAATCTTTCTTCCATTCTCCTACTTTGTGGTTTGGTAACTAAGATTTTTAGGAATTTTGTTAAGCATCAGTAAGATTCAGAGAGGGGATTTAAAAAATAAAAAGCAGAGTTTTTTGCTCTTTAAAGAGCAGTTATTGCTCTGTTCTTTAGGAGCAGAGATTTGTGGTTTTATTTTCATCAGTCTCCTTGTGGGAGCATGAATAGTGGCCCCAGGGATGTCCATGTCCTAATCCCCAAACTTGTGAACACGTTACCCTACATGGGAGGGTGACTTTGCAGACACGATCAAATTAAGGATTTTGAGATGGAGAGATTATCCTGGGTTAGCCGGTGTGTCTGGTGTAATCATCAGGATCCTTGGAGGAAGAAAAGTCATGGTCAGAGAGGAGGAGATGCAGTGACAAAGGCAGAGGTTGGAGTGATATTCTTTGAGGATGTAGAAGAGGCCATGAGCCAAGGAATGTGGATGACCTTTAGTAACTGGAAAAGCTAGGATGTTAATTTCCCCTGATAGTCTCCAGAAGGAACAGAGCCCTGCTAATGCCATGATTGTAGCTTGTAAGCCCCATTTAGGAATTTGACCTCCAGAAGAGCCAGATATTTGTGTCATTTTAAGCCAATAAGTTTGTGGTAATTTGTTACAGCAACAATAGGAAACTACTATGCCCCCAAACAGTGAGGGTTTTGGGGACAGAACTGTATTCTTTACATTTTAAAATCCAACACAGAATATAGAGCATGCTAACAAAAGGTATAAAGGAAAGAATAAATGAATGAAGGAATGAATATTGACTTGAATGCCTGACTTATGCTCAGGGTTGTAATTTTCCCATTTAATTAAATGTTGTTTATGTATTTTAGGACACCCTTGCAGCACACAAAGTGAAACATTTTTCAAGTGTTACCTTAATACTGAATTTCCTCAAGTGTTACTAAGAGGTGTTAGGGGCATCAAAAATGGAACTTATTTTCTCATTGCCAGCTGGTACATATCAATAGGTTTTGTTGGAATAATGACTCTCAACACATTCCCTTATTTCATAGGTCAGTTCAGTTACCTAAAGCAAAAATTTCTGTGTCCATAGTCACCATCTTTGCCTGTGAGATTTTGACTGCTGTGAGAAGTGATTAATGGGCAGTGATGCCATCTCGGCCTGGCCATTCTTCCTGGTCGTCATATACTGTGCCTACTGTGCTTGTATTGTTGGCAGGTGCCCCTTTCATTCCGATGTATTTATGAGAGACCCTTGCTTGGAATCTGTGTGTATTCTTCTGTTATTCATAGTTTCAGCAAATTTGCACATGAGAATTTTGGAGAAGGGATATCTTAGGTCAACTACTCTGACATTCTCAGTATAAAGCACAGTTGAAACCTGATGGGAGAATTATAAAAAGGTGTAAAAACTAAAAACTGCTCACAGTCTGGGGATAGGTGGTACGGCAGCATCAGCTGCTCGCATCTCTGGAGGCCTGTAGTGTCATAATGTGCGTGATGATGACTTGGGTTAGAGCATGTCTCTTGTGCTTTTATGAAAGATGGGGAAAAAGTGATTTAACGTGTTCATAGAAAATGTCCTGGGCTTGATGGTTAATTTACATTTGGCTATTGTTTTGCTTAAGGGTAAAAAGTTTAGTTTTTTATAATGCTGTTCCCCAAAGCTGAGGCTTTGTGTACATCTCATTAATCAACCTTTCCTACAAGCTCTCAAAAACTATTTGAATTCTCTTTTCTCCTTCAGAACAGTTGTGAAGAGAAAGAGAAGACAGTAATTTGTCATGTCTTAGAAAAAATATATATATTTCTAACCTTTCAATTGGCTTATTTGACATTTTTGTTTTAATATTCAGTTACTTTTTTTTTTTTTTTTGAGCCCCTGCTGAATGCTGTGGCTAGAATTGCATAGCCAGCTAATTCCTCAGACAGCCACGACAGTTTCAAGTTGATATTTAAATACCTATAGTTAAATAGATGACGTATAATGGCATTTTTATAGTTCCTAGTGTCTAGGGACCCCCTGACCATTGTGTCTGGAGAGGGGAGGCAGTGACATCATCTCATTTTAGAGTAAGCTTCTTAAGGACATTCAGGCAGAGGGACCTGCAGAGGCAAAGGCTTTGAAGTTGGAAAGGGCGTGATATATTTGGAGCAGACTGAGAGATGTTATGTGATCAAAGTGTCCATGGGAGTGTGGGGAAGAAATCAGGGGAAAAATCCAAAAAGTTAAAATATCTTTTGGGCTGGGTGTGATGGCTCATACCTGTGATCCTAGCACTTTGGGAGGCTGAGGCAGGAGGACTGCTTGAGGCCAGGAGTTTGAGACTACCCTGAGCAGCATAGTGAGACCCCATCTCTACAAAAAAATAGAAAAATTGTCTGGGCATGGCGGTATGTGCCTACTTGGGGAGGCTGAGGCCAGGAGTATTGTTTGAGGCTATAGTAAGCTATGATTGGACAGCTACACTCTACCCTGGGTAACAGAGTGACACCCTGTCTAAAAAAAAAATAAAATTCTCTCCTGGAGTGATAATTTTGGAGTCAGTGACAGTTCTATTCCCAACAACTTTCTGCCCATCGGAGTTTAGGTAACTTACTCCTGTCTCTACTTTGGTTTTCTTAACTGAACAGTCAATGCTGCGAACTGTGTCCATCTCTAAGAGCTTTTCTAAGGATTAGATGGGGAGATACAGAAAGCTGGAACATACTATCTGGACTTAAGGGTTTGCTACAGGCTCTTCCCTACTTTTCCTCCCTCTCCTCATGACCCTTGGTGACATCCCTGTACTTTCAGGAGGCCATTCCTGACTGACAGATGTCAAACAGGCTGCAGGACTTTGATAGGAAGAGGCTGGCGTGGGGATGCCCTTGAGTAAGCAACGTTTGGCTTGCTCCTCTCAGAAAGGAGTTCTCCTTGAGAGCACCACACTGTAAACCCAGGTCACATTTGTTCCAAGGCCTTCCAAAGCTAATTCTGTATTATGTAGCACTTACTTTAATGATCCAGTGGGTTATCTCTTCACCTCAAAGATTAAACTGAGAATTCGTTCTGGCAAGGATGAAAGGAAAGGAAGAGGGGTTGCTGGCCAGCAAAAACAGAATGGAGGAGAAACTTGTGCCCAGAACGCCCACATCAGCACACCACATCCACTCCAAGGAGGCTTTTCAATCCCAAAAATCCAGCCAGAGTTTTTTAGGTAAGGACTGGTCTTTGTGATAGATGTTTGTCTTGGACTTCCTCACGCTTTTTCCTACTCCTGTGCTCCACTCCTCTCTCCCCCTCGCCTTCTCTCCACTCAGTGGATCATCAGGAGGAAGATAAGAATCACATCTGAACACCCTTTGTGAGAACTGCATGAAAATACCAGTGTCTTTCCTAGGAAGGGGAATCTGGCTCCAAAGCCACTGGGCTCATGGCTTGCTGTGCAGTGGGTTTGGAAGTGTAGGAGTAGAGTGACAACTTGGGCTTCCCTCCTTCATCTTTTGTATTCCTAATGATCTGTGTCTATAAAAAGACAAGTCAAGATATTCCACTTCTTCAGTTATCCTTAAGAATTCTCAGTTTGGGCTTTTTAGATTTTTCCCTTCTCCAGATAGCAAAGGTAGGGAAATGAACCTGGAGGTTTGATAAAAGTGTGGTAACAACTGCTGTTTGTGTATGTTTCAAAGTTAACAATGAAAGGAAGAAAATAGCACTTCAAGTAAGTTACTTGTAGAATGCATTTTATACATCTAATCATATTCATTTGGAGATGGTGTGACTCAAAGTTCATCTACACAGAGTTTCCTGGAAGTTCTCCAGTCTCCAACCTCTTTAATTATACAGAGTGCTGGTTTTTTTCTTGTTGCAATTCTCCCTCACCGCAAGGAACATGTGTACAAGTAATAATATTTAAACATCTTGAGGGTTCTATACTGCAACTGAAATGGAATGTCAGGAATGTTTTGAGGGGAAATATTTATTTTTATGACTGTCCTTCAAATCTATAGCTTTGGGAATGGTAACTTAAGATGATTTTTGATCAACTGCAGTAAGCGGTAAATAAGCAAATATGATCGCCTAGTGAGAGTGTTTATAAGATGACACTGTGTTTCCTGGTTCTCAGGAGCCCAAATCAAAGCACCTTCATTGGAAAATTCACTTCAAAACAGATGCATTGTCCAGTTCTGATGTCAGGGTTAGAGGGATTATCTTTGGCTAAGGTTATCTCCTCTTGCCTTGTAACATTGAGCTGCGTGCTGTAGCGTGATGCCCGTGCGTGCTTTTCCTGGCTTGCTGCTCTCTTCGGTTTGGCCCTGGTGGATTTAAAGGTTCTCCAAGCTGGCCAACCCTCATGATGAACTCCTTGAGCGTGATAGGCTGGAGGCGGTGGCAGAAGCAGCCAAGATGACTAGATTCTGGTGTTGAAAGAGGATGAAGTGGAGCTATTTAGAACAGATGCAGAGTTACTTATTTCAATTGATCCCATCTTTGTAGGCTTCTTTTCAACTTTAGAACTGCTTCTTACTTTGGCTTTGTATGTTTATCTTTCCCTTAACTTTCTAGCCATAATATATTAGAGTCAGCACAGCTTAGAATTTGTGCCTAATTGGTGCAAATACTGTTTGGAAACTTAAAGGTTAGGGAAGTTATGTGCAAATAGGAAATTTAACTTAAACCAGAACTGTGTATTTCCCAGACTTGAACCCATTTAACCTGGAATCACTAAGCCAACTGCTAATTCAGCATCAACACAGTCTAAATGGAAACAAATGAGTAACAAGCGTAGTTTTGGTTGGACTCTTCCAGATGCTCTTTCTTTATATGAAACATAAAATAGGGTCTCGTTTGTGAAATGTTTCATGACACCATTTCTGTTTTGGGTTTGCAAAAATACTGCTGCTGATCTTTTGTTCTTTTTGTGTAGAAATTTTTGCTTGACTGTGGTTTTTAGTACCCAGCAAATGTATCCACTTCACCAATTGCTCATTTTCTTTACCTTCATCTGTCCTTGCTGTGTGTCCAGTGCATTCTAGACTTGCTTGCAGCTGTAGATCAAACAATTTGAATTGTGAATCTGACTTCTCGGTTTTCTTATTTCTGCTTTGTAGACTACAAGTTTTTAGAAAGGTAGTCTGACCAAATTCTCTCATCCTGAGCTGACCAGTAATACAAATTCAGTGATTTGCATAATTTTATTGGAAAGAATCTTTGTTTTTCCCCTGGGCTTATCAAAGTACCCAGCTCATGGAAGATGATTAATTAAATACTTGTTTAATTGAACTGATAAGGTCAAACAGTGCATTGTTTTTATAGATTATCTTGTTGGAAGCCAGATTTAAGGAGATTGCCTGGAGGTTAAAAATACATTATTTCTGTGGGGATTCCTTTATTAATGTAATGTGAAAAGTGTTGATATGAACAAATTTCATTTAAAGTAATATTATGATTCCCCAAGTAATATATACATAAAATTGAAAAGCATGGAAGAAAAAGTCTCCCTTAAACATGTATTTGTCATCCGTATCTGCATATAGATAAATAGCACATATCTATGTTTAAATATGTAGAGAACAGTGCTAGAGGAACAAAATAGCAACAGGGATTTTATCTGGGAGATGGGAAGTGTGAAAAAACTAGACGGCCAGAGGAAAAAATATGCTATTGGTTCCTTAGTATTGTGGGTGAGGACTGAAATATGGTGAATCTTTTCCATTGTCACGGAGACAGAGTCTGACTCTGTCACCCGGTCACTGCAACCTCAAACTCCCAGGCTTAAATGATGCTTCTGCCTCCCAAGTAGCTGGAACTGTAGGCATGTGCCACCATACCCCCTAATTTTTCTATTTTTTTGTAGAGATGGTGTCTCACTCTTGCTCAGGCTGGTCTCAAATTCCTGAACTTAAGTGAGCCTCCCTCCCTAATCTCCTAGAGTGCTAGGATTACAGGTGTGAGCCTCTGTGTCTGACTGGTATTTTTAGGATGATTTTCTGTTATTTTGTGATATTCCATCATATAGCCATTTGGTTTATTTTGGTTATTCTGGGGATGAGAGAGATTTGGTGCTTAATGTTGATAATTCTTCACCAGTATTAATGGAAGGAAGCCAATGTAGATAATTCATATTAGACTTTGGATTCTGTGTTATCTGAGGTTTTACCTCAAACAGAATGATGACACAACACCTTGATATGCCTTGAATTTTGCCTACCTATTCTCCCTACTCAGTTCTCTCCCACTCTTCTCTTTCTCCACTTGTAAGTGGGACTATCTTGGTGGTTGTATGTATAGTGATACCCTGAGCTTAATTGCCAGCTTCTGTGACATGGGGTCCAGCTTATAGCATGTTAAAATATTCACTAAATGTTCCCCTAACTACTTTTCTTGCAAGAAGAGGTAGCTCAATTCTTCATAAAAGGTAACTTGATTCTGAATTTTATCCAACAGAAAATCGAACTTGGCCTTTGTCATGACTGAAGATATTGGCTTTGCAGGCAGATTTCCTGCAGTTTTTGAGCCCCTTAAAAGCAATTCTTAGCAGTTAGACGATAGTGCTGAATGAGAAGGCATAGATATTGCTGAGGCTCAGATGGTCTGAAAGAGGTTTTTGCTAATGCTCCTAAACCAATCTGATGGTTTATAATTCTTTGATTCTTTTGGGTAGGCATCAGTGGTGTAATAGACAGCAAGGTGGGGGCTGTAGCTTCCCTTCTCAGCAGCTTTTTCACGGGCAGTGTGTAGCTACCAAAGCGACTCTCACACTGAATTCTGCCTCATATGCACACCCTTACTAACGAGCAAGGCCCAGTTGTATGACTATTCCACAAGCTCAGTGAGGTGCCAGCTTCTCTGTCTTTCCAGTACTCTCACAGTTCTGCGCATTGAGGTAGAAGGAAAGTTGTTCAGGCAGCATGACTGAGTGCTAGTCATCCTTCAGAGCTGAAATCCTAAGTCTAAGGCGCTGATCCAAAAGCATTGGGGCGGCCGGGCGCGGTGGCTCACACCTGTAATCCTAGCATTCTGGGAGGCCGAGGCAGGCGGATTGCTCGAGGTCATGAGTTCGAAACCAGCATGAGCAAGAGCGAGACCCCGTCTCTACTATAAATAGAAAGAAATTAATTGGCCAACTAATATATATAGAAAAAATTAGCCGGGCATGGTGGCACATGCCTGTAGTCCCAGCTACTCGGGAGGCTGAGGCAGGAGGGATCACCTGAGCCCAGGAGTTTGAGGTTGCTGTGAGCTAGGCTGTTGCCATGGCACTCACTCTAGCCTGGGCAACAAAGCAAGACACTGTCTCAAAAAAAAAAACAAAAAAAGACAAAAGCGTTGGGGCATTAGGGCTTTCCCTGTATGCTCTGTTTAGTCAGGGGCAGGGGTCCTCTACAGCATTTTTAAACGACTCTGCATTTTTAAAAAATCATGGGCAATATATGTAACCTTAACATTTGTACCCCCATAATATGCTGAAATAAAAATAAAAATAAATCACCATTTCACCTATGAAAAATAAATTTTAACACCTATTTTGTTAATTAACACCTTTGGTGTTCATGTCAAAGAAAGAAAGTGTAGACTCCTCCTCACTGACTCTGGAATGTGAGCTTCCTGGGGCTTTCTGATGCTAAGGAAGCACCTTTGGGGGGGAAGGTGTTCTCTGCTGGGGTAACCCTCAGTCCTGGGCAGAGGGTAAGAACTAACCAACATGCATTTGTCACGTGAGCAGTACTGAAGTATTTTAAAGATGATTACAGACAACAAAGCAGAAGGATGTGTTTTGTGATTCTTCTTGCATGTATGAATCAGATTGGGAGATGCATTTGGACACAAAAATGTTGAAATATAAGGAACATTTTTGTGGTTGATGGGAAAAATTGAAAACACATTTGATGTTGAGACTGTCCTGGAAAACCTAGGACATGTGGTTGCCAGAGAACAAGCCCTTTCAGTTTGCTGTTTTCTGGTTAGATGCCACAGGCAAGTGGAGATAAAAATACAGAATGCAGGCTAATAAACTTTTTCTTCCCATAAAATATACACATGTACTTTAAAGTACTGTATATTATATACAAACTTAATTTTACATATTAATATGTGCATAGCTGTTAAAGCTTACACAACTCTTTCACGTTCAGCAATAGTTTTCAAATATTTTGGTCTTAGGACCCCTTTACATTTAAAAAATTATCAAGGCCTCAAAAGAGATTTCATTTGTATGGTTTATAGCTATTGATATTGACTGTATTCTCAATTAAATTGAGACGGTTTTAATAGATTTATTGATATACTTAAGCATAACATTAACTCCAATGCATGTTAATAAAACTTTTTTCATGAAAAATTCTATGTTTCCCAAGACCAAATATTCAGTGAGATGGATGACATTGTTTTACGTCTTTGCAAACCTCTTTCATGTTTGGTGTACTAGATAGCAGCTGTATTCTCACAGCTACTTTTGCGTGCAATCTGTCCCACCATCATGGTTCATGTAGTCTCCGAAAAACTCCTGTGTACATTTGTGAGAAAATGGGAATGAAAAAGGCAAAAAATGACTTAGTATTATGAGAGTAGTTTTGACCTTGCAGACCTTCTAAAGGGTATCAAGGACCACTGGGGTCCCTAGATGACACTTTGAGAACTGCTGCGCTGTGGCTTCAAAAAGTGTTCTACCATCTTTTATTTTGTGTGGTCCTCATGCAGGTGCTGAGAAGTAAGGACTTGCTCTATTTTATAGTTGAGGCAACCTGGGATTCTGGAAGACTTACTCCTGAGTATTATGAAAATTCCTTAGCTGCTGGTGCAGGCAGTTTTTAAATGAGGTTCTTCCGATGGCTCTGCTTCTGCGATTGTTCTTTTTTTAATGTCTGTCTTTGTTTACTATAAGTTGTGTTTGTTTCTACTCAAACTTAGAATTCAGGAAGAGGGAAGCATTTGTCTTTTATTGATGCAGCTTCATAATAGAGATTAGTTGTTTTGTAGAGGGTTATGGCTTTGGGTGATTTTCCAAACATTCTCACAGTAAGTTTTTATCTGTAATAACGTTTGATTAGCATTTTTGACATGCATAAGTGATATTATTTACTATGTTTTTTGGTGTGTGCTTTAAATAGATTATTTAAGGACAGTTGTTTTATTTTCTCAGCTATGTGGATTATATTTCATATCTTTTGAAGAGCCGAGTGCATTTGGCAGAGTGTTACCTGGCCCCGAATTAACTATATTTATGCTCTCCTCACACTCGCGCCCTCCGTGGAGGTCACAGCAAGTCTCTCTCCCAAACCTTTCAGGAGCAAGTCCGTTGTGTAGGATTTGAGTTTTAAATTTCTAAACTCCAGTGGATTGGTACTTTTTGTACAGTGTACTGATCCTTTAATATTCAATACAAACAAATTATGAGAAACAATTACTAGAAAAGCAACAAAGACATACAAAATACAAGCCTGAATTTTTATTTTATATGCACATAAGTACTTTTTCAAGTTACTATCAGCATTTCTAAATGCTTACCCTCAATTTCTGTATCATTCTGTATTGCCTGCTCGCTGTCTGGGAATACACATGCTATGTACTGGCAACGGACCACACTTTGGGTAGCACTGATGCCTGTCTCTGCCACTGTGTGTAATTCAAACCTGAAATTTTAGTTATGTTACTTCCTGTCTCCCATCCTCAACCTCTCTTTAAAACTAGTGTATTCTTTTCTGCCTCCTCAAATATTTAAATGGTGTTTTACATTGTTACAAAAGTAAGGTATGTATATTCAAGGTAAAATATTAAAAAGGATCATGGCTGTTATTAAAAACATTCCAATAGAAGGTCAGATGACATTATTCTGAACCTTATTTTCTCACTTAGTAAGATACCACCTCTGGCTTGCTTGTTTGAGGGGGACGAAACAGAGAAAGAAAGTTAGCCCAGATGTCTTGAGTTAAGGGAAAGCATGAGTGATTGCTTATTTTTTCTTTATGGGATTCTTGCATACTTGTTCCATTGACGACTTGTGGATGAGAGGAGGAACAGAGCTACAGCTGGTCAGAACGGGTAGCAACTGAGAAAATGAGGGAAAACAGAAACAAACAGGCCGGCCAGGGGCAGAGGAAGCTTTCGGAGATAGAGAAAGCAACTTTGGTTCTGATGAGGTTGGTTTCCAAAGTGTCCCAACAGTCAGCAGGACCCGTGGTCATTATAGTCAGTGCTGGGTTTCCCTGGGCATTTACTATCTAGTGAGTATCTACCATGTGCCAGGCAAAGGCTGGTTCCTTTTCATAGACCCTCACTTAATCCTCACAAGACCCAAGAAGGAGGGTAAGAGAACAGAGAGGCTTATAAGGGTAAAATGTTTTTTTCAAGGGCATGCAGCTAGTAAGTAGTGAGGCTGGAATTGGAATGCACATCGGTCTGATGCCGAAGCCTCTTGCTCTTTCCAGATTGGCTGCAAATTTCCCAGATAGGGAGTTGAGACAGAGGCGATCCCATGAGTGAGCTGTAACATGCCTGGTACACCAGCCCCTATAGTTTCATGACAATTCCTACAGTACTTCTCCAGATAAAGAAGATGGAAGACGAAGTATCTGTTTCCAGAAACATTTTTAAGGAAGTCAGAGAGAGGCCAAAAGGGACTTAAGTTTCTTCGGAGAGGAAGTTGAGAAACTCAAGTATAGCAAACCACTAATGCCAGATGTTATTTATCCAAAGGTTTTTGGCCACATTGCAATACTTTCTGGATCTCTGCTAGCTTTCTGCAATCTTTCCGAAGCTGCTTTGAGTTTTCAAAATATATGTACCTGAATTTGAAACCATGGTCATTTAATCCAAAATATGCTTTTAAAACCATAAACTCTTTTGTAATAACAATGCCGGAAGCACAGGAGGAATCATTCGAAGTGATTATTTTATTCTAAGTGAAAAAAAATTTGAGCTGTCAACTATTTCAGCTAAACTGTGTTTCTGCTTAAAAAATAATCACATTTAGCTCTCACTACATACACATAGAATGTTTGTTACTTAAATTTTTATTATTCCTTAATAGAAGGCTAAAAAGAGATTTCATTACAGCTATCTTTGACTTTTCTATGTGAACAATAACAAAAGTTTTTATGTTTAGTTATAAGGCAAAAAATATTTACTTATTACCCTATAAAGGATGTGAAGAGGTAGGTAATCATAAGGGCAATTAAAATTTTCTGTTATAAAAAGGGTTATTGATTGGTGATCTCAATTCTCTAATTATCCTTCTTTTCCTGTGCGCCATTTTCAGTAACATTGCAACTTTAATATCTTGACTTTTGATAGTTATCTTTTTCTTCTTCATTAAAGAGTATTTTTGAGTTATTTTTCATTCCTGAGATTTAGTCAAAGAATCCCTTCTAATTGTTGCTTTTTATTTGTTTATTTTTTTACCAGTACATTCTATGATCTGCCTTTGTCTTCTCCAATACAGGGCCCACATTGTATTTCAGTACATCAGCCTTGTTGATGGAAAACTTGGTGGGATTAATCTATTTTTCTTCTTAATAAAGAGTCATGAAGAAACTGTTTTTTCTTTTTGACTCTGACTGTTGAAAATGTTCCTAAAACAATAGCCCACATTCCTGCCTTAGTCAGGATGATGGAAATGATTGACTTCTGATGGCCAGAAACCTCAGACTATTTGAGAGTGACTCTTCCAGATATCCCTTCTCCCTAAATGGGTGGTAAATGGAGATTTGGAAGGAGTGGAGGTAAATGGCTTCTGACATAATTTTCAGAGGGGCAAAGGGTCCGGTTGCTGTGTCTGCAGGCCCCCATCAGAGAGAAGCATGAGACTTAGTGTCTGAGCCATGCTCCCTCCTGTGTGTGCAGGAGTTCAACCTCCCTTCCCTCTCAGGTGTGCAGAATTATCTTTGCTGCCGCTCATTGAAAGCTAGCCTCTGTGCCCCATCCTCTCGTACTTGTGAAGGGAGAAGGCATTCCTTGACACAGGACGTTTTAATATATTGAATGGCCAGGAGGTGGCTATTTTGAAATAGATCCTCATGATGTCTAGATTTCTTATGAGTCCATTCTTCATGAAAGTTATGGCTCATAAAGTTTCAAACTTGAACCCCATTGAGAATTGAGGAACTTAGAGGTCCTCTTTGTACGATACCACTGGTGGTCAACTGCACTGGACCTGCACCGTGACCCACCTGGCACCTCCAGCCTTGTCCCTGGGGAGCTCACAGTGCAGCCCTGCCACCTTGGCTCAGTTGTGCCTCTGGCTTCCTTGGGACTTCCCTTAGAACTGGTTTAAAAGTGAAGCTCAGTGGGTGTCCACAAGGGGAATAGTTCACTCCATGCTCTAGAGAAGACACTTGACCTTATTCTCAGGTTATCCTGCTTACATAAGTAAAATTAAAAATAAGTATTTTTTTTTCCTGTTGGTGCTGAAGAGGTCTCGTACCCCTGGTAAAACTAATTGTCTTCACTAAGGGAGTAGTTGTATGTGTGCAGGTGTTATTTATGGCAAACACCATAGCATTAACCATCCACATGATAATAGATCCCAAAGCCTGGCCGGGTGGGGAAGAGTTTTTTCCTAGCTGTATTAGCTCTAATTTTATAATCCATCCCCACACAGAGAAATACAGGGCTCTCCCTAGATGTCGCCTGTCTGCTGCCAGGTTATTACTGTTTCTTTCTTTCAGGAGGGAGCCTGGGTGAGAAGTGTTCATTCCTAAACCTTCCTAATTTTTGAAGTAATGAGAGTTTTTTTCTCCCCAACTGCAGCGCTAACTAGTCTGTTTCTGGATTATTCTGTCTGGTTGGTTGAATTGGTCTGTTATTAGAGGGGAAGTAGGCTAATTTAACTTAAGGGGAGTTTAATTAGTAAGGTAAGTTTACAGGGCAAAGAAAGCACTGGAAGTCTTCCAGAGTATAAAAGAACAGCTTTTTGCATTATCCATTTTTTGGATAATAGTATGTATACATTGTAGCTCACTTTTAGTCCTTTCAGGTTTTTTTTTTTTTGAGACAGAGTCTCACTTTGTTGCCCAGGCTAGAGTGAGTGCCATGGCGTCAGCCTAGCTCACAGCAACCTCAAACTCCTGGACTCAAGCAATCCTCCTGCCTCAGCCTCCCAAGTAGCTGGGACTACAGGCATGTGCCACCATGCCCAGCTAATTTTTTCTATATATGTATTAGTTGGCCAATTAATTTCTTTCTATTTATAGTAGAGACGGGGTCTCACTCTTGCTCATGCTGGTTTAGAACTCCTGACCTGGAGCAATCCGCCCGCCTTGGCCTCCCAGAGTGCTAGGATTACAGGCGTGAGCCACCACGCCCGGCCAGTCTTTTCAGTTTTGTTTCATAGCTATATGAGAATTTGACAAAATTGACTGAATTACATTTTGTCCTGAAATATTTTATTGTGGTGAGAACCCTTAACAAGAGATCTATCCTGTTAACAAATTTTAGGTACAGGTTGGGCATCCCAAATTAAAAAAAAACCAAAATTCGAAATGCTCCAGAATTTGAAACGTTTTAAGTGCCGACATAGGTGAATATTTGGATTTGAAATGCCCACCTGGTAAGTATATAATGCAAATATTCCAAAATCTGAAAACATCTGAAATCTGAAACAGTTTTGGTCCCAAGCATCTTGGTAAAGGATACTGAAATAATACATTATTGTTGGCTGTAGGCACAATGTACAGCATTGTACACCTGTACAGCAGCTCTCTGGAGCCTTTTCATTTTACATAACTGAAACTTTATGCCTGCTGATTAGTGACTCCCGTTGGCCAGAATCTATGCTTTGGATTTTTTGGCTTTCCCTGCCACCAGCCTCCCCTTCTCAATATCAAGCAATATTTTTATTAAATTTGAAAACCTCAGTAACCAGTGGGGTGCAAACAAGAAATTAAATTCAGTGTATAACAGAGCTAGTGGTTTTTAAAGATCAAAGAGCATCAGAGGAATTTTATATCTAACAAATACTAAAGTCATCTTAGAATATTTTATGTTGGCAGTAAAACAGAAAATTGATTTGACAACTATTGTATTTGATTTTAGGAAATGTTTTAACCGGGAAAGAGGGATTGATATTCAAGTTTTGAAGTTACTTGTATGCAAAAATATGCTAAAAGTGTGTAGAAATTTTATTTGCCTTTTAAAAAATAAATAAATGATGGCTGTATTTCTTGGTGTTTTGGGATAAGTAAAATCTTTCCTATTTTTCATTTTTATAAAGTAAAGGAAGTAATCTTTTTATAGTCCTACTTTTCTAAGGATAAAATGAAGTCTCAGATAATGGTACCTAAAAATCTTTTTAAGAGAGTGTTAATTGAACTTTTTAATAATAATGCTTTTCTAAATTCAAGTTCTTTTTTTTTCTTTCTAAATTCTAGTTCTTCCTAGAGCCACAAAAAAATAGGTGGTAATGGTAATATTTATATTTAAAATATTTATTATGATATTAAGTTACTCATGGTCAACTTCTTTATTTCCATATATATTTGCTTAATACTATTTTTGAATGTTTCAGTGTTTTTGATTGATAGTTATGGATTGACATGATCTTTGAGAGAATATATGAAGAATACTCATTTCAGGTTTTTTAAAGAGGGGATTTCAACTTTTAATGTGCCTCTGTTTTGTGGTCCTTACAAAGAAAAAACAGAAATAAGGGAGGAACAAACACAAAGTGCGGGATTTGCTTCTGTGTTGGTGGGAGGAGCAAACAGACATGTGAGATATTAGAGATATTCAGGTTTGGCATCAAATGATTGATTCTGGTTATTTATCATGCTGTATTAGAAATAAAAGTGCTGAGGGACCCCAATTTGGGAAAGTTGAGAAAAGTACATCTGTTTGTTTTGAATGAGTAATATATGGCACATGGCAAATTTTATGAGAAAAAAAAATGTATACATCAAAAAGTATCCTCTTTCTCCATTCCTTTAATCAAATTCCTCAGTCCCTCCTCCACTCACACCCTTTGAGATAACCATGTTTTTACCAGGTTCTTATGTTTCCTGCCCTCCCATTGCACCCCCCCCCTCGTCATACATATGTATACAAGCGCATGTTTGCATAACCTGCTCTGCTCTGTTTTAAAACCAAATCGTAGTATTCTCTATATACTTTCTCGCTTGTAGTTTTTCAGGTAATACCTTAAAGATTGTCTCTTGTCAGTACTCATTCTTTCTAATGTCTGACTGGACGTACTAATATTTAGCTAGTGCTCTGTTAGTGGACATTTCTGTTGTTTTCAATTGATAGTAGAGTATGTGCCTATTGAATTTCAAATGATCTTACAAAATTGCTCTCCATAATCTCTCTACTTTATATTTACAGCAATGAGTGCTGTTGCCTAGTTTTCTACATTCTCACTAGCTTCATGTAGTCTAACTTTTTGACCTTTGTTAATCTAATACATGTAAAATTGTATTTTAATATAGGCTAGGCATTTCCTTTGAGTGAGGATGAGCATAAAAGAATACATTGGACTTTCAGGACATTAGATTTGATCACCAACCTCTCAGGCTCTTTTCTTTCTAGCTTATATTCTCTGTCTATGTGATGTTGTGCATTCTTCTTACCTTCAGTTACCATCCACTTAGATGTCTCAAAGGCCATTTGTTTTAGTTTCCTATTGCCGCTGTAATAAATCACCACACACTCAATGGCTTAAACCAACACAAATTGATTATCTTATACTTCTGGAGGAGAGAAGTCCAAAATCGATCTCACTGGGCCAAAATCAGGGTGTTGACAGAGCTACATTTGCTTATAGAGGCTCTAGGGGAGCATTTGTTTCCTTGTCTTTTCTAGCTTTCATAGGCCACCTGCATTCTTGGCTTGTGGCCCCTTCCTCCATTTTTAAAGCCAACAGCAAAGCATTTTTGAATCTCCCCAACTGACTCTTTTGCCTCTCTCTTCCATCTTTAAGGACCTTAGTGGTTACATTGAGCCTACTCAGAGAATCCCGGATAATCTCCTTATTCCTAGGTCAGCAGTTTAGTCATCTTACTTCCATCTGCAACCTTTATTCTCCCTTACCGTGTACCTTATTTACACGTTCCAGGAATTAGGATGTGGGGGCCATTATTCTGCCTATTATATCTCTCAAACTTCACATATCCACAACAGAATTCTGTCTTCCCACACGAAACAGCCTTCCTCTAATGTTCTGTGTCTTAGTGAATGGCTCCACAGAGGAAATGAATGCCTCAGAGCTATCCCTGATTCCATCTTTGTTTCCCTCACTTTTCACATATATAACCTTTCATCAACTTTTGGGGATTCTGTTGCCAAGACTGGTTTCAAGTCAAAGACATCTGCCTCTGCCACACCTATACCAAGATACTTTTATCTTGTTCGAACCACTGTAGGAACTTCCTAACTGGTCCTTCTCCTGTGGATGTTCTCCACACTCCAGCTAGAGTGATCTCTTGAAAATGCAAATATGCTAGTGTCACTAGTGTCACATCTCTTCTTAAAAGCTTCAGGATAAAACATACCCTGATATGGCCTTGAGCTTCTACCTCTTCTTCCTCATCCTGTCGTCTTTTTTTCCAGTTTTTAGTTTGCCTCAGGGATTTTACATGGACTGTTCTCCCTGCCAGGAAGTTCTCCTATGTCCCTTACCTCTTGCCATCTTTACATAGTTAGCTCACACTCATTCTCCGTATTTTAATCAATATACTTCCTTAGGGGAACCTTCCTTGTGCTCTTTGGTCTGTATCAAGGATCCCAGTGTTTTTTCTTCATAATTATTGTCATAGTTTGCAGTTGTGACTGTTTTATTGAGTACTTGAGTATCTCTGAATGTAAACATAAAACTGTCATAACACCCCCTCCCTTTGTTGTTTAGTGATTTTTCTCAGCTGTGCTAAGTTGAAATTCCCTTTTCTTTGAGGTAGAATATAGCATATTCCTTAATGATATCTCAATCAAATTTTATAACTTTCCTTTCTCCTTTCAATAGTTAAGACTCAATCCTCTTGATTTTTACATCTTCTGTCTTCAAATCAGGAAAGGAAAGAACCTCTCCCTATGAATGCTGTTCTTCTCCAAAGGTGACCATGCCCTGTGGTCCCCTCAGTCCCCTCTTTGTATTGGCTGGGCTGTGGGAGAGATGCTTGGTAGAGTCAGGGTTCTGGTATCTCTTAGAAAGTGTTGGGCAGAGGTAGCTCCTGCGGCATCTGGTGCTGCTCTGGCTGCTCCATGAACATATATTGTGGTGTACTTAGCTCTGGGCCTTGCCGTGATTTTATGATAGGAGGATCATTGCTGTGATGCTGTAACATAATTTGGCTTTGCAATTGTTAACTAATTTTCCTGTCCCTCATTGGGCAGAAAGGTTCATGAATATAAGAATCATATTTGTTTTATTTAATTTTTATTTATTTCTCAGTGTTGTGTGTCCAGTTCTAGTTTGTTCAGAACTGAGGGGTTTCCAAGGACATTGGGGCTTTTAGTGCTTTAGCAGGAAACTCCTGAGCAAGTTAGGATGAATTGGTCAGTGTATTTCAGTGTTTTCCTTACGTAGCACAGTGAATGACAAAGTGGGTATAAAACACTTTTTTGAGTAAATGAGTGTAGAAGAGTTTGACAAAGGTTAACTAACAAGGCAGGTTATAAATATATTAATGATTGTGTATTTCTGTTTTACTCCATTAATAAAAATTCAGAATAAATAAAATTAGGCATTGTGGAATTCCTTCCCCTTAGACCTTTAATTTACAGTGGTACTTGGCAAGTGGTAATGAGAGGTTGTAGAGGCAGAGTATGAAAAGTGGAATTTAGTTGACTTAATGCTGTGTGAACCAGATCATAATTCATTTGTAGTGTCTAATTAGACTACTGTATTTAGGTAACATTTCGGGATTGCTATTTTTTCCCTTTATTTTGAAGAGTATTTTGCTTTGGCAAGCAGGACTTAGGTAGTCTGTGTGGTCTGTTTTTATCCAGAACTATGACACAACTCTTTGTGTGGTCATCGTCAAATTCATATTTTTGAGAATCAGCTATGATTCATTTGGTTGGTGCTAGTTTTGAACAGTTCCTAAGGGCGGGTGTTGTCAGAAGATCGAGTGATGAACAGACCTCAACTAACAGCAAGTTAATACTTAAGTGACTTAGAGTATTTTCTGAATATAGTAATACATATTTGGGGGAAAATAATCAATGCTTATATTTTGATAAATTGAGAACTATTTGCTTTCTAATTTTGCCCTCTTCTTCTATTTTCATGATTGGGGTGTTTGGTGTATGTATGTGATACAGCTCACTGGTAGACCTGTGGGTCTCATTGTGAGATCCCCCCACCTCCCAAAGAAATACCTTATACATTTCTCTTTTCTTTAATAAGAAAACACAGTGATAAAGCATGTTTTATATTTTTTAGCAAAGTAGTCAGAAGAAAATGGTTTATCATAGATATTGACTCATGAATTTGGTATAATTTCTTTATTATTAACTCAGTTCATTTAATTAGAACAGCTCTATACAGTGTGTTGTAGGTATTATTCTCCACCATATGTGACATAATGATCTGCTTTCAGAGAAGTGGTTAAGATTGTTACGTATTCATATTAGCAGAAGTGCAACTTCTATTCTGAAAGGTAGAAGGGGCTGGTGTGCTACACATAAAGTGCACTTTCATTTAAACGTTATCACTTAAGAGATACATCCCTGGCCTTATTATTTAAATTTTTCTGCAACTAGAAAAGTATAGTTTATACATGCTAGTAGTAAAAAAGTCATTTGCAGTTTTCTTTGTGAGCACTAAATCCATTCTAAGAATTAGTAGATGCTACTCCTTTCTTTGATTCTTGTGTTTATTAACTCATTTATTCATCTATCCATTCAATATGTATTATATATCTGCTATATTTCAGATATAGTCAAAGATCGGGGGATTGATGGTTAAAAAAAAAAAGTGATTAAGACCAAATCCTGTTCTGAATAAATTCAAGCTCTACAGCTGAATGTTCTTGGTAATCTCTTACTGACAAGCAATTAACTCTACAAATATTTGCTGAATAATATCTTTGTGTTAGGCATTTCTGGTAGCAGTGGAATACAATGCAAATAAGACTCAGCGTTCCTACCCTCACTTGGTATATAGTAGGTACACACACACAGTACATATAGACTACATACATATACTATAGACTACATACACATGCAAGTACATGTATATGTAGGCACATAAGCATGCAATTAAATATACTTAAACATATGTATATCATCTGGGAATATACATGCTTATATGTCCGTGTGTGGGTGTGAACATTGAACTGATGAGCTTATTGAACTGAGGGTGATTTCAGAAATTAGGCATCAACCAACATCATTCACTTGCAGGTTCTGCTCTGGCCTGGTTTGCCCACTTGTTCTGTATGGGGAGACGCAGGGATCTGCCAGTTAGCCTGCTGACAGCTATGGGTTTTATTTGTGTCTTGTGCGGAGGACAAGAATGGATGTTACCATGGGTGGCCTAATTAAGGCCTCATGAATATTGAGTGCCACATATGTCTCATGTATAATTTGTGCATTGCGAATATTTAGTGCCTCAGGTGCCTCATGCATATTTAGTGCCTCATGAATTTTAGGAGATTCTTGGTCCTTTTTTTCCCTCTCTGTGTTCACACAAACGTTCTACTTGTTTTATTTGACATATTTCATTATTTATCTAGGCTTTAATACATCTTAGGAGCTTTATCTATCCTGGTTTTCTTTTTTTTTCCTGTCCTAATGAGCAGAACTGAATTTTCTCAAACAATGTAGCAAATTCACATGACATCTGTCCAGTTGTAAAGTTCTGTGAGCCTACTGCCCAGAAACTCCAGGAAAAAGAATGATATTTTTTATATTTAAAATTTCAAGTCAGTACATATATTTTCCAATGTAGGATTTTTTCATAAAAACTTTAGTATAATAAAGCTCAAAAATGTTTTAAAATTCTTATGGAAAAGACATTATTCTTGAGCAATTTATTCATGTTGGTTTATGGTTTTCCTTAAAGCTCATACCATGAAGCTTTTGAAAGGAGATGATAAGGAAAAAGAAGGTAATACTCCTTAGTGGCTTGGGGGTTTTGAACTTTAACTTGCCAGCTTTAGTCTTCTAAATTATTAAATACAAACATTTTTGATGCAGTTACAAAATTCCAAGTTATGGCTTATAGAAACATAGGATAACATGGCAGACTAATATAAATAGGGCTGGCTAAGAAGCTCTGTTTTGTTCTGACCACGAGTTGGATTCCCATTAAGCTCATGGCTTTTGAGTAATCTGGGGCGTGCTTAAGGTTAGTCGTGAGTGATAGAGTTGCTTGGGTTTCCTGTATATTGTGGGAAGAAGTTCATTCCATTTCATGATTAACTGGTCAGAAAGGGACCTCTAGGCTTTGACGTCTTGTCTGCCACCCTCTCAGAGGATCTCGCGTAGATTAGGAAGATATCTGAACAGATATATCAGCTGCCCCACACATATCTAGCGAGGAGGTACATAAAGTGGTTTGTATACAGAAGTGCTTTTCCAATGTGATTGAAGCCAAAATAAACTTGGTTAAATTGAAGAATCATTAAAAAAAATAAGTTATTAATCCCTTGAAATATAAATATGCATTTATTTACCCCTCCTTCTTTGTTGTAGGGACAAGGTCTTTTCTGAATATGGGAGGCTGATTAGAAACACTTATGTATTTGAAGATTATTTGACAAACATATTTGGGAGCAAGCAGTTGGTCTAGGTAGGTGGACGGCACAGCTGGTGGGAGCAGAGGTGCCAAGGGGTGCCTGGCTGTATCCTGTTGGCCTCCAGTGTTTAGGGCCCTCGTGTGCATCTGTCACTTTGTATGACAGCAGGGAAGGGAGAGTGTCAGTGATGTGGAGGTTGAAGCTCCCTTCCAGCTTTTCCTGCTTTCTATACTTTTGTTCTTTTACGTCTAACTTGGATTTCCAGCTTAGATCTCTGTTGCATATCAGTGGTGGAGCAGGTAAGAAAGGCGTTTGTTTTATCCGAGGCTCTGTTTGTGGTATTCTGGAGCCACTGAGGCAGGGAGGGCCCTGGCAGCCTGAGGTGTGTTCTCTGGCCAGCCCGGCTCCAGAGGGTGCTGGGCTCGTGATGGCACGGGCACGTGATGGCACCGGCACCACACGTCTCCGCTGTGGTAAGTTCGGATCCTGTGATTCTTGCATTGCTTCTAGCATACAAAATAGCTGACATTCAACACTGAGTGCTAGGCCGCGTGGTAGACACGGTGCGTGAAGGAGTGCATGTGACCTTTATGACATTGGATGGCAGAGCAGAGCTAGCCGCACCCCTTGCCACTCGCCATCCTATGTTGGGATGGCTACCGCAAGCACCCGTTAGGGTAACCAACTGCTCCAGTTTGCTTTTGTCTCAGGGCTTTCTCGAGAGCCTGGACTTTCAGTGCTAAAACCAGGACAAGCTGGTCATCTTAGCTACTGCTGCCCTGGGACTCATTTGGTCAGAGAAGCTTGCTCACAGTGGAGGCTGCCTCAGCTGGTGACAGTCATGGAGTCCCTTGTGGAGACAGCTCTGAGGCATCTATCTGTGAGAGGTCCCCTGTGGAATTAGTCTCGGGGTCTGCAGAGACAACCTGCTTCCACACGCAGCTGTGTGGCAGTCCCTCTTTGCTTTCTCACGTCACACGTTCCCACCTCCCTACCGGCACCTCCTGGGATCACTTCCTGTCACTCAAATACCTGTCACAGCGTCTACTTCTCAGGGAACTCAGTCTAAAACAGGTACGTAGGAACTCTTTACCCTCACTTTGCATAAGAGGCAACTAAGGTACAGGGAGGGTAAATAACTTTGCTCAGCGTCATACAGCTGGCACTCAGTAGAGCTAAGAATAAACCCTTAGCTACGTACATTACACAGCTTTTGTTCCCATCCTCACCCATGTGTAATTATTTCCAGGAAATCTAACATTTCATTTATTCCTATGGGATTAACAATAAGCTATTATCAGTCCATTGGGGTTATGCATGGTATGTTGTTATTCTATCTCTGCTCCATTTATTGTCAGCAGATTAAGCGTGGAGCAGAAAACTTGATTTTAATGGACTTAGAGGAGTTTGGGGCTGCTTTTTACGAAGGAGAGGTCTGTCTTTTATACATAGTTTCCAAAACCAGCGTGGTTGCTGACTAAGGACTAAGTCCTGATTCCCTGCCCTAGCGCTGTGCAGTCTGGCCTTGGCTGGAAGCAGGAATCGTGCCATCTCCGACCAGATTGGACGTAAACTGCCTGCTTGTGCTAAGGAGTTGTGTCTGCTGACTCTTGGCTCCCATCCTGGAGTTCTCTATCTATGAAATGACTCATTATAAGGAAGTCTATTAAAAACAAATCTCTCCTCATTTTAGAGTATCTCTTAAAATTTCTCCTTAATTAGGGAATTTTGGTGCTTTCAGTTCCAGTTAGTGCCAAGAAATTTAATGTGCGTTGTAGAAGGCTGTGATAGTTACAGTACTTGAATTTCTTGTAAAGATGGATGCTTTGGGAAGTGAGTGTATTTCCCTTTTATGTGAAAGAGAGCAGCTTGGGAATTCTACCAGACTTAAAAAAAAAAAAATGTTCTTTCACTGCAAATCCACAGCCGAACCAAAAGCATTCCAAGTTTCTCTAGTAGAAGTGGCTCCATTTATCTTAGCATTTAAGATTCTTTCCCGCTGTTCCTAATCCCCAGTTGTAGTTTTATAGGTATTTTAGATTATCTAAAAAAAAGGCAACTGCCTGTCAAATGATCCACAGAAATAATATAAGATTGTGCAGAAGTGTAGAGAATAACCATATGGCCATGTTTAGGAGTCAGTGGGAAATATTTTACTTGAAAAATGTCATAAAAGGATTTTGCTTTTAAGAAACTGATCTTTGACCATAGGTGCTCTCTTTGAGTTAAAATAGGCTTGCCTTTTCTAGTCCAGTGGTCCTGTTTAATAATTCTCTGTTCCCTCAAATAGATACTTCCCAATTTTGGGGAATATGCCCTTATTAGTCACACCTGGCTGAACATTGTTTTGCTCCACATCTGCTCGGCATCTCATATTCCGAAGGTGCTACTTATGTGTAGGCTCTCTAATGCTGCTATAGATGCTGCTTAGTTATAAGAAGATGAGCAGATTGATTTTACCTGTTGTTTGCGTGATAAAAACTATGGGAAGTATCTTAGTCCATTTGGGCAACTATAACAAAATACCATAAAAACTGGGTGGCTTATAAACAACAGAAATTTATTTCTCACCATGCTGGATGCTGGGACGTCCAAGATCAAGGTGCAGATTCAGTGTCTAGTGAGGGCCTGATTCTTGGTTCTTAGATTGTGCCTTCTTTGCTGTAACCTCACATGACGGAAGGGGTGAGGGGTCTCATTGGGCCTCTTTTATAAGGGCACTAATTGGATTCATGAGGGCTTCCTCACATGACCTAACCACCTCCTAAAGGCCTTACCTCCTAATATCATTACCTGGGGGAGTTAGGATTTCAACATATGAATTTTGGGGTGAGAGGCCATAAACATTCAGGCCATAGCAGGAAGTTAAGTTTAACTGGAGGGGAGGTTTGGGAGATGAAGTGACAAAACTTTGTTGTACCAGGTGTTCTGGATCACCAACAGTGATTTTAGGAAGGCCAGTGTCTCCTCAAGAGATTAGATACGTGCACTTTTACCCTGTAGACACCCAGCTTTTCTTACTCCTGCCTGCATGGATTGTTGAGTGAATGAATGAATTCTCTGAATTCTTCTTGTACCTATTTCTGTTTCTAGCCTGTGCCACCAAGTTTCATGCGTTTGCTAAACCACATGGAAAGTAGTGGTTAGCAGTGTTTCTCAAGAGATGATATTTATTGTTTTTCTTGAATCTATAGAATACATTTTCAAGAATATGACAAATCATGGTATTCTCTTTATGCCCTTTTTTAACTGAATAAATGTGGCTTTATAATGTCTTCAACTTCTCCCGCCAGAATGAAAATTTCCACAAAAAATTTACCAGAGGAAAAATGTCCATCTCATTTGTTGTACAAATTACCCTTACTTGGATACAGTCCTTTCTTTATGTGTTGTGATGAGAAATACATGCATGTTTCATGTATGGTTGAGTATTATCTTGATCTTAACCTAAACTAATCTTTTTTGCCCTCTTTTGCCATTGCCTGTTTTTTTCTTCTTTTTTGGGAGGGTGGTGGTGGAGAAAATTTGGGACAGTTAGATTTTGAGTTAATATCTTTAAAGAATAGCATGTGATTACATTGTTTCCCCCTCCCCCAACTATAAGTCCTTAAAATAATTTTTAAAAACTTCCTGTGAATTTTCTGTTCCTTACCTGTGCTCTTCTTCTCCCCTTATTCCCCCTTGGAAAAGGGTTGAGCACAGTGCCAGATAGTGTTGTCTGATGAAGGAACATCTCCATTTAAACCTTCCAAGACCAGTTTCCCTCTTAAGAACAAGAGGGTGATGGGTAAGAGAGACTTGTCTTACAAGACCTTATTCCCCACCCCAAACAACACTCCTGTTCTACCCAATGTAATTTTGATTGTCTTTTTAAAAAATCTAATTAAATAGGTTGTGTGTGTGTGTGAGTGAAAACATCTGTGATTTCCTGTATTTTGTGATTCATTGCATTTTTGGAAGTTCTTTGGACTAAGGTTGTCGAGAGCTGTTTCCAGATGCATCCCACTGAAGCCCAGGTTAGGGTTTCCTAATTGCTGATGGGGAACCTTTTGCTCCTCCCACGGCGCTGTTGCCTCTGCTCCTGTGTGAGGAAGCTTCTCCTGGTTCCGGGCAGCAGCACCGATTTGAGAAGTCGACTCCCAAGCTTTGCTGTTAAAACAGGCATGTAACACAGCACTCCCATTTTTCAAAGTCTTTTTTGTGGGTTTGTGATTATCCTTGTCAAAGGTGCTTATTTGGAAGCCTCGCAGCTGTAGGTTTCTGTTTATAGTCACTGAGTAGGTGCATTGAAGCTGACTGCATTTTACGCGTTGAGCCGGGCCCAGGGAATGGAGAGAGATTCAGGCTGTTTCTGAAACAGGGCTGTGGGTAGAAACCTTTGCAGGGCCTACTGGAAGGTAAGCATTCTAGCTTCAGTGGACAATTGAAGAGTTTGGGCAAAATGTACTGTTTTGTATATTCATCTTGATTATGTTAATCTTAAAATATGCGTTGGAAATCAGATTTTTTTTTTTTTTACTGGGGTAAGTTAGCTATATGAGTACATAGTACAGTTGACCCTTGAATACCATGGGATTGAACTGTGTGGGTCCACTGCAATGTGGATTTTCTTCCACATCTGCCATCCTTGGTACAGCAAGACCACCCGCTCTCCTTCCTCCCCAGCCTATTCAACGTAAGGACGAGGTTAAAGACCTTTATGATGATCCGTTCCCACTTAATGAATAGAAAACATATTTGCTGTTCCTTATGATTTTCTTAATAAAAATTTGTGAAGCTTATTCAGCTGTAAGAATATAGTACAAAATACCTATACCATACAAAATATGTGTTAATTGTTTATGCTGTCAGTAAGGTTTTAGTTAACAGTAGGCAATTAGTATTAATAGTTAAGTTTTGGGCGAATCGAAAGTTATATGTGGATTTTTTCCATTGTATTGGTGCCCCTAACCCCCCGTTGTTCAAGGGTTGACTGTAGTCGTTTTTTCTCACAAATAGATAATTTAAAATATAATTAGACTTACACTATTTGTCTTTTACTTGGGTGTATATGTGTATATACACTTTTTTGGGGGTAATTTTCAAAGTAATATATCTATAACTCAAGAAAATTTAGGAAATATAATGTGATAGGATCCTATTCTTCCCTAGCATACACGTTTTGACCTTTTGATGACTGTCCCTAGTTTTTGTGTTTATTTAAATAATAGTAGTTACAATCATATTACACATGTAATTTTATGATCCACTTAAAAATCATGGCTTCTTTTCTTTTTTTTTTTTTACTGCATAGTTTATTATAATCGTTTTACTGCTTCAAAGACTTTTGCGAATCATCTTTTCAAATGACCTTAAAATGTTTGATAAAGTGCCTGTATCTAAATTTTCTTAATTCTCATATTTTTATTTTTGCTTATTATATGTGTATATTACTAAGATGAACAAGTTTGTGCCAATAGTTTTTCCTCCTCCTTTCCTGATTTGGATTATATTCTTAGGACCTAGCTTCCTAGAAATAGAATTATGGGGTCAAATACATGGAAATGATAGTTATTTGTTATGTGAACCAAATTACTTTCCAAAATGGTTGCATGAATTTGCACTTCCAACATTGTGCAAGCATTACGTCATTACTGGTGCTTATGATATTAAGGAATTTCAGGGCTATTGTGATTTATGTAAATTATAATGACAAACCTTCACCTGAGGTAAAATCTTTACATTCCCTGGGAAAATACGCTATTTAAGTAAGGATGGATTCAAATATTGTATCTGACCCATAGAAGATCAAGAATTTATTTTCAAGTCTTTCTGAAATTAATATAAACAGATTTAGCAAAATCAGGAAGATGTCCAAGAGAATTCTTGCTCTGTGTATTTCAGGATAAGGTGCCTCAGGCATGAGCGTCCAGAACTTGATAGAGCATTGCCAACTGTCAGAAGAAGAAACTTTCATTACCTTTTTTAGAAAGGCTTGAATATTTTGAGACTGGTGAATAATCTAGGCCTAAGACATTTAAGTTCCCTGAATTTAAGAAGAAAAATGAGTTTAAACTTTCCAAAGTAAATAGAGTACAAAAATCAGCTGAGAAGATAGAACAATCTTGAAGAAAATGAATACATATAGGCCCACTATGCTATTATAGCAGATTCATTTTACTTGAGATAGAATTTGATTCCTTAACCAAAGTTACAATTCTGGGAATAAGGAATAAAGCTATGGCTTAGAATGTGACCACTGTGTTTGCATCGTAAATATACGCACATATTTTTTGAAAGGAAATCGAGGTAATGATATCTGTTATAGCTTTTATCCTAGGCCAAAGACTATTACCTAAAAATTACTCTTCAAGCATTGTTTGAAATGAAAACCACATTTAAAGGTGGTTTTCTGCCTACTGATGAAAAACGAATTCATGTTAACAAACCAAGGACTTTAAATGGAATAAATTATAATCAGATGTTAGATTTAGATCAGCTTTAACAGAAACAAATGATCCTTTTCAAGAGATGAAAATTGATGGCTTAGCCCTCAAAGCATCTATCTTTTTTTCAAACTAAATGTCTTGAGAGGAGGAGATCTGCTTAATTTCATAAAAGTAGGTGTGTGATTGATCAGCAGCGAACTGCTGAGTTTAAGAAATTAGATCTCCTCTAAATGTTTCCCTCGGCCTTCTGAATGAGGGTGCCTTCAGTGGTAGGAACTTGATGGTGCAAAGCTGCATTTTACAGAAAGTTGAAGCGGGACCTGCTGGGATCATAACGCCAAATCCCCTCTGAATGATACCATGGCTGCCTTTGCAAACCCACACTCAGTCCATAAACCTCTAGATCATAGACTTGGTCATCTTGATAGAGATGAAAATCCTCCGGTTCCATTTGACACCTGCTCATTCTCGTAGCATTTCAGACCTCTTCGAATGGGATGCAGTTTGAGGCAGCGTTGGCTCAACAGGCAAGTGGAGCAAGTTTAGAAAGTTTTAATGTTAAAACATAAGTCGGATACTGCTTTTATTAATACCATCCTTTCGTTAGTCCTAAAAAGCAGCTCCTCTAGGTTGTAATGAATTTTGCTGAACACCCAGAGCAGGTTTAAACTCCTTACCTACTTCACAGTAATTGTATTTCTCTGTAGTCCTGGGGTTAAGGTAAAATGGGAACAGACAGCAACGGGCAGTTAGGGTTTATGGAAAGCCAACCTGACTGAGAGTTTGGAAATAAAAAGCATTGATTTCACCATGTGTTTCCAGTGGTGTCACCATGCTCGAGACTTATCTGTAAGAATGACCTGGCATTCTTATAAAAATGCAGATTCTTGGCCTCCCACAAAGATTAAGATTCAGTGGGATCTGAGTGGGATTCAAGAATATGATTTTTTTTTTTTATGGGCGCCCTACTCCTTTGGTATGTCTTCAAGCTGGTATGCCTGCAATCTACTGGAGTAGCATATTAGTTGGTAAGTTTGCCTCTAAGCAGCTCTACCTCGTTTGAGCTAGTGGGCCTGTCCAGTGGAAAAAATTTTGTGATATGGTTAAACTATTGGCAACTTAAAAGAGTATGGAAAGATCATGCAGATTAATTGTCCATTTGGCAGTTCACAGGTTAATATTGTGGGGAAAGTAAAAGTATATAGCCTATACTTTGACAGAGGCAGAATTCTCCTTGAAATGAAAATTCTGATCTTCTGTAATTGTTCTTCTTAGGAGTGGGAGGCCAATAACATTATGTTGGTATAATTTCTGAAATCAAAAAGGAAGTCAATAGAAAAGTAGACAACAAGGTACTTACTCATTTAGTAATTAAGTAGTTAATGAGTAATTTAATACTTAATAGGTAAGTACTTTAGTACTTAACAAGCAACCACTTAACAAGTGACATTAAGTATTGTCGTTATTAGATATGCCTATGGAGTCATTCATAATGATTTGAACTATTTGAAGTTGATGTTGAACTGTGTATCTGTTATGTGCAAGGGTCCCTCTTTTGTAAATGTGGGGGGATGGTCTGCTCACCGTCCTTCCATCTGTTTGGTCTTTGCTGCTGCTGCTTTCTGACTAATTCTGAACTGCCAAGAAGAGTTCAAAGCAATAGGGCCTCCAGTTTTATTGCCCCATGGGTGGTTCACTTAATGCCACCATCATGTCCTGATATTCCTACTATGACCTTCCCAGTCCCACTGGGGTCAGGCAGGGCGTTGGAACCCCTGAGCTTTGCCACTGCTATCTTGAGTGCTGCAGTGATAAACTAGTATTTTTGTTCTTTTTGTTGTTTGGCACTCTGTTTGATATGTAGATGACTTAACTTTAACCAGAATCTTTAAAAATACAATGTAAGTATAAATACTATTAGGTTAAGACAAAAAAAAATTAAGCAAAAGCATAATTTCCATCTTTACAAATCATGGGTGAACATTAGCTCCACCTGTACCTAGAAAATGTGGTTTTCATGGTGTCTTAGTCTGTTTGGGATGTTATAACAGAATGCTGTAGACTGGGTAGCTTATAAAGAGAAATTTATTTCTCACAGTTCTAGAGACAGAGAAGTCCAAGATCACGGCACTAGTGGATTCGGTGTCTGGCAAGCTCCCGTTTTCTGGTTCATAGATGGTGTCTTCTGGCTGTGTCCTCATATGATGGACGGGGTGAGGGACTTCTTTAGGATCTCTTTTACAAGGGCACTAATCCCATTCATGAGGGCTCCACCCTCATGATCTAATCAAAGGCCCCCACCTCCTAATACCATCACCTTAGGGGTTAGGATTTCAATATATGAATTTTGGGGAAACATTTAGACCAGAGCAAATGGTCTTAGGCCAGATTATCACATTTACCCTTTGTATTCTGTCTCTCCTTTTTCCTTTGTTTTCCCTCTTTTCCCCTTCTCCTTATATTCCTCCTCCTTGCCCTCCTCTTTCCTCTTTCCCCCCTCCTTCCTCTTCCCCCCTCCTTCCTCTTCCCCATCTGTCTCCATTGTTTCCTTCTCTGTACCCTTCCTTCTCCTCCTCACCCTCCTCCTTCTATTATCTTGTTTTGCTTCTGTCTATGGTGTGAGCACTGAGATAGAATAGGATAGTATATAAAAAATTACCATAAAGATATATACTTAATTTTAATGAGATAGTGTGGAAAAACTTATGAGGAACTCACAATACCCATCCCCACAAAACATGTTCTGTTCTTAGATGCAGCCATTTTTTATTCTTTAACCTGTTTTTTATTCTCCATTTTCTAAATAATCTTTTTATTGCTTTCTCCCAATTCATTACTTTCAGACATTTTCTATTGTACTTTTGCATGGTAGAACACATTTAGTACTCTACTTTTCTCTTCCCCTCTTTTCCCAATGAAGTTTAATCACAAGTTTTAAATCAATATTCACTATTTATATTACATTAGTCCCTTGGTACCTGCAGGGCATTGGTTCCAGGGCTTCATACGGATACTAAAATCCACAGATGTTCAAGTCTCTGATATAAAATGGTGTAGTATTTGCATATAACCTGTGCATATCCTCCATAAACTTTCAATTACTTATATAATACTTAATATAATGTAAATGTTGTATAAATAGTACTTACTGTATTGTTTAAGAAATGACAAAAAAAAAATGTACATGTTCTATACAGTTTTTTCCAAATATTTTTAATCCACAGTTGGTTGAAGTCACAGACACAGAACCCATGGACACAGAGAACTCACTGTGTATTATCTATGCTGTTTTTGTTTCCTGACAAGCCAAGGAATATGCAAATATTTCATTTCCTTTTTTGTCAGAATTTGGTTTTTCCTGGAGTTCGTAATTGCCTTGTGTTTTCACCTGGGGTTTAGTATTGTTTATACTTATTGCAAATTCTTTCTACACTCTCTAATCTTCTCAATATATTTTTCCACATGGTCAAGATGTCAGATTCTTACTTTTTTGTCTGACACCTTTCCTCCTTGAAGCCTGTTGGTCTGCTCCATCCTTTAACATTGTTTTGCCTTTTAGGCTGGCTGTGCAGCTGTGATCTTTGGAACTTTGTTTCCATACTGGGAATTCTCCTCTCTCTTTTCTGTGTTTAATTCCCAGTTTCCTATCCTAGGGAAAGTCTCTCTCTCTATTCTCTCAATGTGGTATATGCAAACTTTGCTAATGTATGGAAGTAGTAGGGAGGTATTTTTTTTCTCTCCAACTTTACCTTAAAATGTCACCATATAATCTACTTCATGACAGGTTTAGCCAGTTAAAACATTTTGGGTTGAAAATCATTTTCTCTTAGAATTTAAAGTTTTACTCCATTGTCATGCCCATGGCTTGAATGAGAATTCTGATACTATACAGTTGCCTGTGACTTGGTTATGTCCTTCTAGAGGGTTTTAAGATATTATTATTCCAAATATTGTGAAATTTCAGAAGGATATGCCTTGATTTGCATTTTTTAAATTCATCCAGCTACAAATTTAGTTAGCTTTACTAATATGGAAACTTACATTTTTTAGTTCTGGAAATTTTCTAGTATTTTTTTTGTTTTGGAAAAAAATCCAATTTATACTCTGTGTTTTCCTTTTCTGGAAATTCAGTTAGTTGATTTTGGACTCTTTAAAAAATTGTTTTTTTTAATTTACTGTAATATATGTCCTTTTGTTCATTCTGGGAGGATGCTTTTAAATGTTCCAAATCTTGGATAGAATTGTTATTTTTCTTATATTTTTAATTTACAAGTATTCATTCTTGTTTTCTGAATGTTCCCCTATTAAAAATATTACTCCATTGGGTTTTGAGGGGGGGAATACATTACTTTTTCTTCTCTAATAATATTTTAAGTTTAAAAATGTTCCCATCCTCCCTATTTCCCCATTCCCCACCCTGTCCTTCCTCATCTTCTCCTCCTCTCTCCTTTTTCCTTTGTTTTCCCTCTTTTCCCCTTCTCCTTATATTCCTCCTCCTCCTCCTTGCCCTCCTCTTTCCTCTTTCCCCCCTCCTTCCTCTTCCCCCCCTCCTTCCTCTTCCCCATCTGTCTCCATTGTTTCCTTCTCTGTACCCTTCCTTCTCCTCCTCACCCTCCTCCTTCTATTATCTTGTTTTGCTTTTGTTCATATTTTGGAGTCAGGCAGTAAAACCCTTTCTGCTTTGTTGACTGATTTATTGATTTGTTGTATGATTTGTTGACTGGTAGTCCTTGCCAGCAGGGGAATGACCTTGTATGCTGATAGATTTCAAGGTGAATAACAGCTTTGTGGCCATCTTATGACAGTACAGTCCCCGACAGGTAAAGCAGTGCATCAGTTAAGGACTGAAATATGATGCATTAGAACTGTGCATGTGGAGAACCCCACAGCAATTTTTAACCCTAAGAAAGGATAGCTGTCCTTCCTATTTTTCATGGTAGCACATGGTCCTTAAGTCAGTCTGAGTCACTAACACTGTAGAAAGGAGAAGTGGCATAGAGATGTACTGTTAGAAGATCGTTTACTGAAAGACATTCCTAAAGCACCCTACCAATATTGTTAGTATCATACTCCTAGTACAACTCCTTTGTGAGTGTCCTGGACACTAAATGTCTGCACCACTGCCCTTTCTCCCCCTGCTCTGTGACAACCTGCCCCCTCCAAAAACATGAAACCCACGTATTTCCAAACACCACTTTCTCTGGTGAAGGATCCCTGTAAGCCAACTTGAGGTATTCACTTCCCCAGTCCCTGGAGAGCTCTGCTTCCTCTCTGCCATGCCGTACCGTCTGGCCCCTTCTCGGCACATGTGCTATTTCAAATGCTCTGAGATATTTAAAAGGGAAAATGAAGTTTTGGAATCAGACATTCATGGGTATACACAGCGTTCTCTCTGCCCAGAATTCCCTTTCCTCATGTCCCTAGGTCTAAATTCCACATTAAATAATCAGTTCAAACGTCTCTACCATATATTCATTCTTTGAATTCTTGAACTTTATTATCTGTGACTCTTCTGTAATGTTCAACCTTTTAGAATTTGTCATTTTTATTACTTAATTATAAGTTCCTTGAGGTCAAAGTTGAAGGCTTTCATATATTAAATGCTTACAGGGTGCTTATTTACCTATTTTAGAGGTGAAAACAGAGCCTTAGGGAGAGTAAAGAACTTGCTCATTATTACGCTGCTAGTGAATAACAAACCTAGAATTGAACCCAGGTTTTTCTGACCCCACAACTTTTTATCTCCTCTCTATATGCCTCGGGTGCTAAATTAATTTTGTACAAATAAATCAATATGTGAATCTTTTCACGTAAGGAATAGCCCCAGCAAAAGCAAGTATGTCTTTGCCCTCACTCAACCCTCAATTTTGGTGGGGAGAGTAGCAAAACACACTGTCCTATCACAGATTTCTGCATAGAACCTGAACTTTAAAACATGCCGGGAACACATTTGGTTCTGATTTAAAACAAGTTGGCTTGCCCCATTGCCATGTTATTACAAATACAAAAGAAATATAAACTTCATTCCATTAAATAACCATCCACATAAACTCTTAAATAGTTTCATGGCTTTGGGTTGGGCCAAAGATGGATATTAAGGAAATGATTATTAATGTTACATATTTTATTCAAACTGCTCTAATTCTTTAACCTTCCCACCACCCTCCAAATACCAACCAACCTTTTTCTTCCTCCCTCAGAATGTTCCCAGGAGGTTAAGACAGATACAACTTTGATTTCAAACTGCTGATTCTTACTGTTTGGAAATACTCTGTTTTCGGTCCCTCATAGCCTGTGGCTGTGAGCTCTCCTTGAATCTTTTCAGTCCTCCTTGGATAACAGCAAAGTAAGGTGTTATTTCTGATAACAGTGCTGTATAATAGAAATATAATGGAAGCCACAAATTTTAAGTTGTATAGCCACATTAAGAAGAGTCAAACAAAGGTGAGATTAGTCTTAATAACATATCTTTGTTTAACTTGATATATAAAAGTAACACCATTTCAACATATAATCAAAAAACTAATGAGATTTTTACATTTTCTTTTTGTACTAAGTCTTCAAAATCCTGTGTGTGTGTCACAGCATATCTGAATTTGGACTACGCACATTTTAAGTGCTCACTAGCCACATGTGGCCAGTGGCTGTCATATTGCATAGCACAGTTCTCTGGGAAGATCAGCCCAAGATCCTCATGGTATTAGGTATTTATACTTCCATTAAACTGTATAAAGGCCATGGGCATCCTTTAGCTTTTGAAAAAGTGTTAAAAGAATTTTTTTTTTTTTTTTTAGCACATTAACTGCCATGTGAGTTGTATTTAACTCAGGCTAGTTTTGAACCCAGGAGCTTGTGAAGCAAAACCTGGCCAAAACCCCGCAGTTAGTTGGTTTGCAAAAATTTTACTTGTTGTTCTTATTATTACAATTAATATTGATAATTTAATTCTAAAAACATGGATTAAATGAATAGAAGTCAATAAATTTTGTTTTTCTGCATAGCTTTAATTTACACTAAAGCCTGACAAGTCAAGAAAAAAAAACTTCACTCTTATGAGCTATTTCTCAAGTTTTCACATTACTGTTTACATTACTAATGTTCAAGTTTTTATATTACATTTTTATTGAATAAAACACAGAAAGCAATAAAAAAATGACAGATTTTTCATTCAATTAGAGAGGATCATTTTGTTTTCATAGTTTGTATTTTATTTTCATAATAAAACACTGTGGCCCTGAGGAAACAGTTTTTTTTTTTTTTTCTAGTGTGGCAGGCAGTGTGTAAAAAAAAGTAAGCCGATATGCCACTACCTGTCTGTCGTTGTCAAATAGTGTCATGACCTCAGGCCACATTGTCCCATACATTGTGGGCTGAAAGTGATGCTGTGACAAACCAGAAATGGGAAAACCTTGGTACACTCTCAAATAGGAAGGAGGATTTTTTTCCTGATTAAAAAGCAGTTTAAAGCAGTTCAAGCTATTTAAAGGTGTTCTGAAAAACACAAAGGAGAAAGTGATAAATGATGCAATAATTCTACTACTTAAATAATAGCTGTTAATATTTTGGTGTTTATCTGTTCACTCTTTTTTTTCCCCTAACATATACTATATTTCCATATATAGATATGTGTAAATTTATATTTGTAAATGTATATGCACATGCACATACTTTTATACAGAATCAAGGTCATTCTGTATACATTGTTTTATATAAAATATTACTTTTTTGAATTTCAGAATATAATGGGGTTACAAATGTTTTGGTTACATGAATTACTTTTGTAAATTTTGAGTCACATTTGTGTGTCCATCACCCAGATAGTGTGCATTGTACCCCTTAGGTGTGAATTTACCCATTCCCTCCAATAGTACATTTTTAATGGTGGGGATCTAATTGCAAAATAAAATAATATTTAAGAAAATTTGAAGTGAAGAAGAAAACCATCCTTAATCCAGCCGGTGTTAAGGTAAAAATATTTATTTTGTCTCTTCTTGATTTTTTTTTTCTCAATCGGCCCACCTAATTTTCATTTATTTTTTTGCAGTGCAGGTGAATTTGATTTGTTCACAGTGAACTTTGGGAATTAGGGAGTTTTGGGAAAGATGGGGTCTGAAAATCTTCACACTTATTGTGATATACACTTTTTGCTACTGAAATTTATGCTTGGAAGTGTTCTTCAGTTAGAGTATTTGGATAATGACTATGATTTTATTAATAATTGAGAAATGGAAGAAACTTTAAAAATGGGCTTACTGATTACTCCTTTCTTAATCAATTCTCAGAGCTTTGCATATATTCCAAAGTGCAAGACATAATTCATGAACATAAAAAGTGTTCCTGGGAGTAATACAGAAACAGCATCTTGTACAACTTTTGCTAATTTCTCTTTCAGTAGAATTGGCCAAGTTGTTAGGGAAGTTTTCTGGAAATAGTTGGTATACAGAATAAAATATATGACATAGCTTTTTTAGCATATGGGTTAAATTTATACAATAAGTGAATACTTTACATTTTTAGTAAAATATTTATGCAAGAAAATCAGGCTACCAGAATGAATTATTTCTCAATTATTTTTTATAATTTGAAATTATTTTTTTCTCAAATTCCACAAGAAAAAAATCGCATTGTATATCAAGGTAATGTTTAAAGGTATCCCTTACTGTGTTTTAAATATGAAGTACATAGATAGTCCTTGGGCTTTTAGAGTTGGCTCCATAAGGCATCAGATGTTATAATACAGAAAAAGCATTTCAAAATGAAAAGGATATTTAAACAGAAGTTTCCATATGCTCTAGGAAGAATTTAAAGTCAAACATCCCACCCTCTTTTAATTTGGTAATTAACTAGACTTGTCCTATAGTTTGGGGAACTGTAATAGTTTACACCTGTTTCAACTTTTGCTGTTTTTATTGGCGGTGGCTTTTGCCATCCCATATTTCTTGTGAAGCAAAAATATGAAATAAAATATGGCAAAGCATTGGAGAAATTATAATAAACATAAAAAATGAATTGTTCAGCTTAAAATATGAAATGCTTTACCTGCATATCTAGCCAGCCACATTTTGGTGGTATCGAAGTGATTTATTCCTGGAGTTCTATATCATGAAAATAAGGACAATTGCTTTCATTGGCAGGAATAATCTAGGGTTTTTACATTCAAGTGCATAAACTTTGGAACATCAGGCAGAAGTCATTGTAAAGACAGTTTAAAAAAAAAAACAAAACCTGCTGAATCTTTGTGTGTGTTCATGTTACAGTGGAATAAAACAGACGAGGGAGTGAGACTGTGAATATTCAATAGAACTGTTTTTATCATAGAGTAGAATCAGATTTCAGAGGTCAAGGAGTTTTCACACTTACTTGTTCCCCCTCCAAATATAATGAAAAGGAAATGATTTTTTTTTTCAGTAGTTTAAAATGACAATAACTGTTTATTTCGCTCATTCATCTGAAATTTGGGCAGGGCTCTGTAGGGATTGGCTCATCTCTACATCATGTGGTGACAGCTGATGTTTCTTAGCTGGAACTGAAGGCTCTGCTTTCCAAGATGGCTCAATAACATGTTGGTTCTGGTTCTGGTATGAAAAGGAAATGAGTTGAGTCAATATATTCTATCTCTTTTTTTTTTTTTTTTTGCAATCCAACTCTCAAATGGTCTCCCTAGAAGTGCCCTTTATTTTTCAGGTCTAACAGTAGCTGGCCAGCTCTGGTGTTGGGTTAGGAGTGAAATGACTAGCTTTTTAGTGCATTGTCCAGAATGAGAATAGCTAAATTAAATTTATAATAAGTTTAATTTGGATAGAGTTTTCACAGTCGTGAAAAGCTCTCTGGGAAAGTTCTCAGGAAGACTGAATTTTCATTTCGGCTTCATCTTACTAGTAGGTTGGTTTTGGGTATTATACAGGCCAGGGCTATGAGTTGAATGAGGGGTAGAGCCTTGCCTTTTCAATTCATTGGCATGGGACCTGAATATTTGTGGAATGAAAGAGTGAATTTCTTTTCTGGGTCTATAAAATATAAACATTTAAATGCTTATGTTGAGAAAATGTTCCTCAATGACCCCTCTCCTCCATCTCTCACTTTTTGGGAGTTTATATTTTGATGCTGAGGAATTTAGAGTAAGGTTGAGAATTAGACTTTCAAATTTGGGCTCAGAAGGATCCATGTTTGGGGGAAGAGAAGACTTTTGGTAAAATGTCACTCTCTCTTGATTGGCTTGTATGGCCTTGACAGTTTTGCATGCTTGGGGTCAGTAGAAGTCCTTCAGGAGACCCAGCAACCTGGGAATGAAATAAAAATGCTCCCTAGGAAGTGTTGATAACTAGGATTAACCATAGTCTGCACTTCAGACCATGATCTACACAAGAACTCAACTGGGGTCTTCTACCAGGGCACTTCTTTCTGGGCTTGGGAAATGGACACATCAGAACTGAGTGAAAACTGGGCTCAGATTTAAAGTTTCTTATACAAAACTACTTGGAATATAAATTCTGGCTCCTTGCCTGCTGTTTTCCCTCAAATTAACAGGCTTGCTAAAAGTGCAGGTTTCTGGTTAAATTTTATTTTATTTTTTTCCCTGAAATATAGTTACTTATAGTTTGGGTCTTAGGAAATACTCTCCTTTTTATTCATCCAGAGATTGAAGGGCCATTCTGTGAAGTCTGTTTAGTGTTTGGATGGACTTGAAGTGGCCTTACCCAGTGTGACATAATGAGTTTGTCATGAGCAAAACAAGTCTCCTGGAGGAAGTTTCTGTAATCAATGTAATCGTATAATGGAATTTTAACAGATGAATTCTGAGTTGTGAAGGAGTTTCCTGTGATGAAAGGGGTGATTATCTATACTTTGCTTGGTTATCTATACTTTACTTTGCAAAGACATTTGAAAATGTCTTTGATTCTAAACATTTCTTTTCAAAGAAGTTTTCTTAATGTTCTTGGATTTTTTCAAATCTCTATGCCCTTACTGCTCCTTTCATTGCCAAGGGACTGTAGATGTCATCGAGTATGGCCCCTTTTAACTATTTTTAGCCTCAAACAAATATAGCCCAAGAGCTGGTTAAATGTCCCCAAGACACTTGTCATTAGGTTGGGCACTGCCCTGTTGTCTTGCCTTTGGCCCCTTTGGGTAGGACCAGTCACACTTATCAGTTTGCTTAGACATTTCTTCAACTCTACTTTTTTTTTTTAGCTTTAATATTGATATATTTCCAAGTTGGACAGTAAAAATGATACTTTGTAAACTAAAAGAATCTATTTGTGGAAATATGTGATTCAAGTGGCCCACATAAATGTTGGTGCTCAGTTCATGCTATTGATGGTATGGGATTTGTGCAAAAAGTAAAGTTAAAAAGATACTGGCCTGGGAGGCTGAGGCGGGTGGATCGTTTTGAGCTCAGGAGTTCGAAACCAGCCTGAGCAAGAGCGAGACCCCGTCTCTACTATAAATAGAAAGAAATTAATTGGCCAGCTAATATATATAGAAAAAAATTAGCTGGGCATGGTGGCGCATGCCTGTAGTCCCAGCTACTCGGGAGGCTGAGGCAGCAGGATTGCTTGAGCCCAGGAGTTTGAGGTTGCTGTGAGCTAAGCTAACGCCAAGGCACTCACTCTAGCCTGGGCAACAAAGCGAGACTCTGTCTCAAAAAAAAAAAAGAAAAAGATACTGGCATTAGAGATTAGTTTCCTTTTGCTGCTGTGATAAATTGCCGCAGTGTAGTGTCTTAAAACAACATAAATTTATTATCTTACAATTCTGGAGGTTTAATGTCTGAAGTGGGTTTTACTGGGCTGGAATAAAGTTGTGAGCAGGGCTGTCCTTGCTGTAAGAGGTTGTCAGGAAGAATCCATTTATTTGACTTTTGCAGCTTCTAGAGGCCATCTACATTCCTTGGCTCATGGGCCCTTCTTCCACCTTCAAATCTTTCTCCTCTCTAATCTCTGCTTTGGGTGTCATGTGCCCTTTCCCCTCTCTCCTTCCATTGTCATATCACCTTGTACTCTGACCCTCCTGCTTCCCTCTTGTAAGGAAATAATTAATTGGGCCCAAGTGGATTATTCAGGATAATGTTCCCATCTCAAGATCCTTAACTTAATCACATCTGCAAAATCCCTTTTGCCACGAAAAATAACATATTCACAGGTTATAGGGATTAGGACATGAACATCTTTGGGGGTCATTATTCATCTCAATTATACATTGGAATACAATTTTTAAGTCTTTTTTTAGCCCCTGTTTTTATACATTTTCTCAGACTGTCCTTGGAAATTCCAGAAAAATGTTCTCTGTGTTCTATTCAGATAAAAATGTGTAGATAAACAAAATATATATACATTTCTACAAAAGTGGAGAAAGGTGTCTTATATTTAACTGTAAAATTTAAGTTGGTAAAAAAGAGTTTAAATTTTAACATTTGTTATTTCTTTGAGGGCAGAGGGAATTTGAGTTTTGAATCTTTCACCTAACAGAATGTCAAAGTTGTCGTAACAGGTGCTCGTCAAAACTTGCTAAGTGACAAATGTGATTCTTAAGTGATTCATCTGCCACACTTCTTGGGTCTTTAGTCATTTTACGAAGTGGTCTGGACACACATGCACATATACAACAAAAACTGCCCTGCTGTCGTCCTGCCCAGCAGGTGTGTGGTTTACTGTGGTATTCCAGACCAGTTTCTAGGAGTTCTTGCTTCAGCTGTTTTCTTTGTCCTGGCCAGGGGCTGGCTTCTCCAGCTAAGCGTTGTTCCACCCTATACCAGAATCAGAGCCCTATTTGGGCTATTGCATGCAAGATGCTATTTTTTTTCTCATTTCTCCTTTTGATCAAATTTCCCATTGCTCACCACAAATAGAGTCATACACTTACGAACATTGTCAGAGAACTGGATTTGTCCTGTATTAATAAGATACCGTTTAGATATAAAAACGATGTTTAGATATGATGACCTTTTAATTAATCTCACATGAAATTTTTTTTTTTTTTCCCCGAGACAGAATCTCAAGCTGTTGCCCCTGGGTAGAGTGCAGTGGCGTCCTCATAGCTCACTGCAGCCTTTAACTCCTGGGCTCAAGTGATTCTCTTGCCTCAGCCTCCCAGTTAGCTGGGACTAGAGGTGTACACCACCATGCCTGGCTAATTTTTCCACTTTTTGTAGAGATGGGGTCTCGCTATGTTGCCCAGGCTGCTCTTGAACTCCTGGCCTCAAGCATTCCTCCAACCTTGGCCTCCCAGAGTGTTAGGATTACAGGTGTGAGACACTGCACTGGCCTCACATGAAGTTTTATTGTTTTCTATGACCTTCATCATTACTATTGAGTTCTCATGTTTTTTTCTCTATCTTTGTATATGCAAATAAGGAACGAATTAAAGTAGTGTATTATGCTAATTGAAATCTAAGTAGATTATATAGTCATTGTAAAGCATAAAACTGAGATAGCTCCCAAGTAGGCCATATGGGATGAGCCACCTGTTAACAAGGCAAACCTCACACCTGGGATTTATTACACACAGGAAATGCTTAGAGCACTACAGCTGATGACTTTGATAGTTGCATTTGTTCATATAGTTTCTTAACCATGAAAGGACAAGATTACTTTCATCTAAGTGTGCAGAGATTTGTGAGCCTTTCAGACCAAGAAAAGGAGTATTACATAATCTAAAGATGTGTAATTGATTGGATTAGTGTTCTCTTCTTTATCAACTTTGCACCTGGGTGAGGCATGGTAGCAGGCACTCATCTTTGGAAGAGCAAAGCCGGCATCTCATTCGCTTTTGTATTCTCATGCCTGATACTCGAAAGTTTTTTGAATACATCCGTGGAAAAGAGAAACTATTTTAAATGTATACATTTTTATTTACAGCTGCTGCTGAAGGAAAAGGCAGAAGTGGGGAAGACTTTTTTCAAAAGGTAAGTTGCTCTTTTTTTTAACTCTTGCCTTGGTAATAAGAGGAAATTTGCCTCTCACCAGCGACAGTAGAAGCTCCTGAAAATTCCCCTTCTGTGTACGGGGAGGTTCCCCTTCTGTATACGGGGAGGTTCCCCTTCTGTATAGGTTTCAATAAGAAAGTTGGAAACACTCAGCATGAGTGAGGAAAGGAAAGGATATTGTACGGGACTTAACCATTCTAAGCAGGTTCTTTCCGGGAAAAATCGAATGATGTTTTCGCTTGAAGGCAAAGAAACAGAAGGTAAGAAGGCTCAGAGGTGGATGCATTCATGGGACATTGATACTTGAAACATTTGGCTGGCACACATCATACGCAGGGCTCATAGTGCCAGGTGAGGTACACGATCCCATATGATGAAGTACCTTCTTTGTATGGGAGGGGTTCTTTTCTAAAGGGATTTAAATTTAAAAATGTGAAGATGGTGTGCTGGGCAGAATGTTCCAGAACACTAATTTCCACTCCTGTTTTAGGTTCAGGCTGTTGAAGTTTATGTACTATGCTTGAAGCCCCTCACTTGGCATTATCTGGTTAATATACAGCTTGTACTCAATACCGAGACATTTCAGAACGCCCTGCCTTTGGCTGGGGCAGGCTCACCAATAAGGGTAAAAAAAGAGTATACAAATAGCAGACATTGTAGATTTGCCTTGGGTTGGTTGTGCTGGTACAAATAGATGCTGTCCGTGAAAGAATAATTTTCCTTCATTGTTCTTCTGTAGCTCACAGATAGGTGTAAAAAGCAGACTGTTCACCTTTGCTTCAGACATTTTAAGAGCTGAGTCAAAACACAGTGTATATGGTCATAAAGGACTTTCATTCTTAGGAAATTTGCTGATATTTATCACTCTTTGCACAGCCATGTATACATTCCAGCAGTTTAAATAGAAACACATGTTTGGAGGCAGGAAAATGTGTGCATCCCACAAACTGCGAGTTGGAATTGTAGATTCCGTTCTTGGTCACAGGTTAATAAGGTCTCCGAATAATTAAATGGGAGTAGTTTTTAATCTCTTCATTTTCTACTTTAGTTCAGTTGAAAGTATCTTCTTGATAGACAAGTTGTCCATATGAAGTTTGGACACGCATCCTGGAAAAAAACCCTGTAACTTAAAAGGCAAACATCCCACATTCCAGAAGAGTAATTTTTCAGTGTTTTGACTAGACAGAAGTAGACATGATGGTTCATCTATGGTAGAATGAAGTAATGGAGAAGTATTGAATTGTCCTCCAGGAACTTTGATCCAGTCACATGTATTCTAGTTCCACATAATGGCATTTTAGGAAACATTTGAGGATGAAAAAGAGGCCACATAGCTGCTTACTAGCATCTTTGGAGAAATATTTTCCTACTCCTAGAGTAATGTAAATACGATCTATATGCTTCTTATCGAAATGTTTTTTGCTTTTGACTCTGGGATGTGCATGACAAAATTAAAACCTCTCTTTAGCTGAGTTTAAACTTCAGATACTTTAATTAATTTAAAAATGTTTTCTGAGTATAGAAGGATACCTTCCTAGCTTCATCATGGCCCTCCCCAGGTGGGGATTGGGGTGTGAGCCTTTTATGTATTATTTTATGGTTTTTTTTGTACGATAAAAATATATGTAAAAATCATAATATTATTATGCTAACTAAATTTTACTAAATTTAATTAAAGTAATTATTCTCATTACAGTTTTTGAATTAGGAAATAATAAAACTAAATTTTAAAATATCTTGCAGAATAAGAATCGGTATAATTCCACTAAGAATTTAAATTTCAACTTAACCAGTAGTAAGATTGTCAAATATATTGTGTCAAATTTGAGTCTAATATATACTCTTCAGCTTACTATACATTTCTCTCCTTGAGTCAAAGTTACTGTTTTCTGAAGAGATCTACCCAATTTTGTATACACTGTTCCTGGATGTGGCATCTGTCTGTGGGAGAGAGCTTAGTTATGTGGCCTTCCCTAAAGCAATAATGAGGGGTGGGAGGGGCTGGGACAGTTGGAGAAGAATTTTGATTTTGTGAGCGTTATTCATCAAAAGCCAGATTGTTAGAGAAAAACAAGTATATGGTCAAAATGTAATATCTTTGTGTGGTATACTTTGAAACGTTTTGCATTCGTTTATTAGGGCTGCCATATCACAAACTGGGTGACTTTACTGTGAGCAATTTATTGTCTCAGGGTCCAGATCAGGGTGTCAGCAGGGTTGATTCCTTCTGAGAGCTGTGAGAGAGAATCTGTCCCATGCTTCTTTTCTAGCCTCTGATGGTTTACCGGGGTTCTTTGGTTCTCTGGGTGTCCTGACCTCTGCCTTCATCTTCATATAGTATATTCGTTTGTGTATCTCTGTGTCTAGATTTCTCCTTTTTATAAGGATAACAATCATATTTAGATTAGGGGCTCACCCTGCTCTTGTATGGCTTCATCTTATTACATCTGCAATGGACCCTATTTCCAAATAAGGTCACATTCTGAGGTCCAGGGGTTAAGACTTCAATATATGAATTTTGGGAAGACAGTTCAACCTATAACATCCTTTACTGGAGAAAATCCTATAGAAAAATTTACTGTAATTAGAAAAATGTACTAAAACTGTAAATGTTATCATATTACATTTTGATATTCAGTTTGATGATAGATTTTAACTGCCTAGTCATTTATACGAAATCTCTTTTTGTCTAGAATAAATATATAATTGACATGCAAAAAGAGAAAAAAATCTATAATCTTACCTTTGAAAGAGAACTATTTATGGTTAGTCTTTTTTCTATGCATATTAAAAATGTATATAAAGTGATTTTTAATATTCCCTGGTTGATGGGATTACAAATTAAACTATGTATTTGCATTGGATAACATCCCAAATGTATTTTCTGTGTTGAAATTTTGCAAAGTTCTCCAGTAATTGTACTTTTTATTATTTGGCTTTAACTACACTTACAAAAGGTGGGAATGGATACAATTTTATCAGTATTCTCTCTAGTTCTTTGTCCGCTCCTAATGGCAACTCTGCCTAATTAAAACACATGGAAACGATCTTCCGGGTTTTTTATGGTTCTTTGGGCAGTTGTTCATGGCTTACTCACCGTCTGTCCTGTTTCCTTTTAATCAGTTCTTTTTTTCTTATGAAATGACTATGGCCAGATCTTGGAGGGGAAAATGTGTTACAGTATGCTAGGTGTGGGAGGGGTACAGTGATTGTATTACAAATGTGACTCATCAAAGCAAAATGTCTTAGAAGAATCTGTAATCCTAGTTACTGAAGAGGACCCAATTCAGTCATCGTCATGATTGGTGGAAGCCAAGTTTTCCATTGCATTGGGGTTATGTACAGTATTTCTCTCTAATGCACATCATATATGCAGGGATTTCAAATGTAGGGATATTTTACACTCTTAAAATAATTTTTGGATATTTCTTTGGAAAACTGACCTTATAAACTGGCTTGTCCTAAGGGCTAACAGTAAGACTGACATAAATGAGATACTGTTGGGTGGCTCATGTGGTATATTTTTATCACCCTTAAATGCATCCTTTTTAGGCAAAAAAAATTACTTTTGGTATTTTGAGACTGGAAAGTAGCAAGTAGTGTCTTTTGGGGAAAATTTCTGGGAGGAATATTTGGCTACCTCTGTAGCTCAAAATGAGTGCATTAAGTGGTCTGAGATGGGGACTAAAAGGATCTTTTTATTGGGGGGGCAGTAGAGATGATAAAATTGCTTCTACTTTCTTCAATAGCTGTTGTTTTTATATTTTGAATGGATCTTGTTCCTCTAGTAATAGAAATAAGTTTTGGTTTAATTATTTAAAAGCAAATTCAATTAACTATGGTCCATAAATGTACTTTTTCTAACACTAAGTCTTTACACTTAAACGTAACAAATAGAATTTGATTTATTAATAAGTAAGATCAGGATATTTTAAAGTTTTAATTTTAGCATTTTAATGGGCAGTATGTTTACCTGGTTCACAGTTCAAATTTATAAAAGGATATACAGTGAAGAGTTTCCAATGTCACAGTGGTTTATGAAGGTTCACTGAGAAGGCTGTGTAGCATTACAGTGTTGGTCCCAAACTTGAGTAAAGATTATCATCCACGAATGTCATTACTAATGGACACTTAGGACTTAAAGCTAACATTCAGGCATACTGAGTTCTTATTATTGATCATGATGCTATTGTCCTGAGAACGTTTCAGCGAGAGAATCTGCGATCGTGGTTCTCTTTGTACTATTGTATGGATAGAAATAACTGGCCACTTAAAAGACTTAGAAAACAGGAATAACCCCCATCCGGAAAAGGTTGTATGAGCATCCTTTAGGCAGTTGTTAAATTAGTTTGCTTATCATCCATTCTTCTAGTCTTCTGAGTTGTGTTCTTGTGTTCATTTGGACACAGGAAGCCTGTGTGTTGAATCCACATTCTCCTAGCATGTAGAGTCACCTGCATCGAGTTGCATTGTCATGGTATGTTCTTGCCGTATGTTTTGACAGTCATTTCACACAAACGCTTTATGAAAACCACATTTCCTATTTTAATCCTTTCTGGGACTTTGGAAGCAGGAATGTCGCTGAGATTCTTTCAAAGTGTATATTTTAATGATAGCAAATGTAACCTAATTGCTAGTACAATTTTTTCAAGTGAATAATGATCTTAAATCAATGTATGATGAAAGTTTAGTTGTTACTGACGAAAACGATTTCTTGAAACCAAACTCAAAGCATTGGATTGTGTGGAAAATCAAACTGCATTTGTGAAAGCAGGTCTTTAAAAAAGTGTCACAAGGTGGGACTCTGTATTTCAGACTTGCAGTGCAAGTGACGATGGAAAGGCCAAGTTAAGGGATTTATTGGTGTTAGTCTAAAAAGGTTTGTATGTTATTTTATAAAATGCTCTCCCTGTAATAGATTAAATGCCTACCTTAATTCTTGTAGTTGTCAGCATTTCCCTTAATTGAAAGATCTTGACATGTAAACTTCCTTATTTATGGTTGATATTAAGATTTCAGAACTATTTCCGCATTATACAGATAAACCAAAATTACACTAATGAACTGATAATATGTATATGTAATCATTTCTGTATGGGTCAGAAGCAATTTTTGAAGAAAAATAGCATGAGCTACTTGCGAGAAGGATTAAGTTTGATTAGTTTCAATCATAGGAGCTTTGTATTTGCTTTGGTAGTCTGTGTGTATGTTTAATTATGAACTTTCATTGTCATGTGGTTCAAATTGTTTTTATATCTTAGAAGGACATAGGACAAATTCAGTCTGAATATGTACATAGAACATTATCAGATATCTGAAGGCCAACGTATCAGGATATTCATGGTGGTAATATTATAACAATTAAAATTAAATTAAAAATAACCTAAGTCTTCAACCATGTAAGGTTTGAAACGTGGTATATTGAAACAATGGATTACTAACTATGTGGGTATTAAAATCGTGCTTTTTTTGTAAATATTTAATGACAATTGAAATTGATTACAATATAAATACAAAAATTAGGACAAAAGGCATATAAATAGCTTGAGTCTAATTTTGTTATATATATATTTATGCCTAGAAAATGACTTGGCAGAATTATGCCAAAATGGTAACCATGACTGTCTCAGTGGTGAGATTATGGTTGGTTTTTATTTTCTTTCTGTACTTTCCTATAATGAGGCTCCATTACTTTAATAATCAGGGTTAATAACTACCATTTTATGAAGAAAAGTGAACAATATAATAATAGCTAAAAGAGGTTGAGGCTACCTGTGGACTCATAAATTATTGTAATTTATGAACATGCAATATTTTTTCTTGAAAGAAATCTAAGTCAGACTTCCCATCAAGTACTAAAGTTACATTTGTATCACCTATGATAGTTATAAAAACAAAACAAGTCTCAGATCATCAAGGTAGGTCATTTTTTAGGCAGTGCTAATTTTTAGAAAATTTCCCCCTCTTTCTTTCATTCATTTGCTCTTGTTTTGCTATCCAGAGGTATAAAAAATTTTTGAAGATGGTTTTTACACCTGTATGCCTTCTTTTCTTCAGACTAAAGATACTTGGTTTTTTATTTATTATATGACTTAGTTTTTAGACTCCTTATTGTCTTATTCACTTTTAGTAGCAAGGTCAACATCCCATTTTAAATGTGGCAGCAATATCTCAGTACAGTATTTTGGATATAGCCTGATCAGTTGAATTACAGTGAGGCTATAATGTCTGCCATATGGATGTACCAGAAGTGCCTAAAGACTGTATAAGTTTCAGGCACTGTTGAATTGATCACAGACATGAAAATTGACATTCCTTGACATTCTTTACCAAATTAAAGGGAAAGATTGGCTCTAATGCCATTGCTTGGTACATGACAAAATGAGGACACTTTCTGAGGTCAGACAGGCAGGTAAAGGCCTCCATAGATTGAGCTCACATGCTCTGTCTCTCACTCTGAGCTCTTGACCAGACATTTACTTTGGAGACCATGAAAGTGTAGAAAGCATCACTCTGGGAGATTTCACCTAGTTTGGACATTGACTCAATAGTCACAACTCTTGTATGATTTTTTTCCTTCACTCTGGACTCCATAGATTATTTGGGGAAAAGGACTCAGCCACAGGGTGACAGTCTATACGATGAGATTGGTGGCATGCTTTTTAGTCCAGCTCAGGTGACATTTAGTAAAGAACTTTAAGCTTTACTGATTTAAAATGGGTTCACAGAAGAATCAATACAATTTAAAGCTGGTTGTTTCTTCTAGAAAAGGATATTATGGTCTAATCAGTCTTAGATTTGTTTTTCCCCCTAAGTTTTAGACAGCTAGTTGGTGGCAGCCAAGACTTGAACAGTGCTTTTCTGACTTTATGTTTCACTATTGTTAATAAAAGATGAATGTTTTTCTTTAGATTAGCAATTATCATGCCCTTGTTGTGGGCTAAGCTTCTGTAGTGAGAGAAGTTATACCTAAAGTTGCAAGTTTTGCCAAGTAGAGCTCTGAATTAGGGTCCTTGTGGTGGTTTGAGGGACAGCCAAAAGGCTGGAGGCAAATTAATACAATAAAATAAATGGTATGAATTTTGTAGTTCTTTGTATTTCGTTAAAATAGTCAGCTTTCAAAATCACACTAAAGTTGATTGTTCCTGAAGTTTGTACCTCTGATATTTTACTTTTTTAATTCTATCTAGGAGACTTGTAATGATTTGTTGTCATCTCATGAATCGATTCTGTCTTCAAGTGTGGGACTCTTTCTGTTTTTTTAAAGAATAACCTTTCGCGTGCTGTGTTTAGTGTTTTCTCATTTCGTCTAGGCAAAATGCATTGCTTTAGGATTTGTCTTTTGGCTAATTCATCGCTTACTTTGCTTTTCTCTCTGAATAGTACTTTTAATTTCTGTGGGTTTTAGTTTATGTGAAACATACATGTTATTTTGTGTGTGTGTTCCTGTCTTCCCACAAGAAGGAGAAGAGCAGGCCTTGTTTTGCTCCACCAGACTCTGCCTCCAGCTCTTCCAGCCCAGCTTACTGGGCCAAGATCTGGGCGCCAGACCCAACAACGAACCCTCTCTATCCAGTGGACGTAATCTGTGCGGTGTGCTCTATAAACTCCACCAAGCCAGACTAATCCCAGCGAATTAGGGAGCTGAGACTTGGAATGGGAGTGGGAACAGAATGAGGAAGGTTGTGATGTTGGCTGGAGTGATGGTGCTGGACCCGGGAAAGCCAGTGTCACGAGGGTGAGGAGGCCGGGTGTAAGTAGGGGAGACCTGTCCATGGAGGGTAGCATGACGCAGGAAACAGAGAAGCAGGTGTGCCAGAGTGAGAGGTGCTCCTGCTTGGAACTGGCACAGTTTATGATGCTTCTCAGGTTCTTTTCTGTGGATGTCTTTGGAGTCTTCTTCCCTTCTCCTGATGTAGTTGGGAAACTCTATGAGGCCTAAATCAAGCGTCAGACTATGATGCATAAAAGGCATTCAGTTACTGGAACAATTGCACAATCCTCCTTTCTTCAAAGAGTTTATGCACTGACATTTTAACAAAATTTAGTGTAAGTACAGTAGTTTAACCCCTCACTGAGTGGCTCAAATTAAGGGATAGCTTTAAAGGAACAATGCTCTTTAGATGAGACAAAAGATATTCCCCCAAATTTGTCATTTAAAAATATGTATGTAGCAGCAATACTACAGTGTGTTTTAAAATGTTAGACCACGCTGTACCAGTGTATGATGCATGTTCTCTGTAACATATATTCTATGTAAGAATAATATTTTTATTTAAGGTATATTTCTTCTTGCTAGTCAGTTGCCAGCATTATTCAAAGGTCATTGTTATCATCTTAGGTAAAAAAAGCAAGTGCTGACCTTCTTATTTTCCAAAAAGATATTGTTATGGGCTTTTACCCTACATATAATAATTTCCTTCTCTTTGGCCATTGGCATTAATATTGTTTTCGTCATTATTATACTTTCTGTGGGAAGTTTGTAGCCAACCAACATGCAGAGAGGTTAGTACAGCATATAAACATTTTTATTTTTCTTAATAATGGTTTAGGAGAATGTTAGTTACTCTGTGCCTCTAAGTAACGTGATCCTTGAATTAAATTATTAAATATCCTGAATGTTATTCTCCTTTTGTATGTTTAACAGATGTGGTTTGTCCCAAACTGCCTGTTTTGCAGGTTATTTTTTATTTCTTTAGGTGTAAATCCCTTCCTAAAAGGAGCTGTCTTTTGGCATTGTAAGTGGTGGAAAAATAAACTTCATTGCCTTTCTTCTTCTTCTTCTTCTTCTTCTTCTTTTTTTTTTTTTTGTGAAATTAAAATGGTCTAGAAGTGTTAAGTATGGCTTTTCTTCCTTAGCATTTACTAGTGTTATTACTTTTGTCACACTAGATTATCATCTGGCCATTCAAATTTTCTATTTCTTAATGGATAAAGTAATGATAGGTGGGGAAGGAGGGAATTTAGCCAGAGATGAAACTGACTGTAAGAAAAATATAGAGGCTTCTGTGTTTCCTGCTTGGATCTCTTTTCTTGAGTTCATCATCAATTACTTTTCTGAAAGAAGAAAAAAAACCAGCTTCCATTCCCACGTGTCTGTTCACTCTGGAGTTACCGGGAAACCTTAATCCCCTGTGAATAAGAAAACTTTAAGCTCAATTAGTTTGGAGTTGTTTGTTTTCTTAAATAGAAATTCTTCCTGTTCTGTTTTTCCATGGCATTTGCTGAAAGAATGGTCCATGTGTGAGTCAGTAGGAGGTGCTGTTTGAAAAGCTTAGCGGCATATTCCTAGGTTTGCAGGTTTGGAGAGCCTGAGCTTTTCTTGGCTTCAGCCAGTACATTGAGAGGGAGAAATTAACAAAATTGAGGAAGTAGTATTTTTCAGTACTTAATGGGAATGTGGCTATGTCTCTTCTCATTTGAGTATCACTTTACTTTGTTATCCTTTTCATACATTATTAATATGATGAGCTACCTCATAATCTCTGAATCTGAAAACTCTCCTTTCTTCTAGGTTCCATGGAAATACTAAAGAAGTAATTCTGACTTTCAAAGAACTTTCAATATGAAGGGAAAAGATACTTATTATAAGGAAGGGTTGAAGTGAATGGTTATGTGCAGACTTCCCAGAGATGCTAAGGGTGCCCCTCATGAGACATTTATTGTCCTCATTGCGAGCCAGACACTGCACAGGTACAGGACTGTAGGGGACAAAAGGAGTTCCTATGTATGGCTCCTGTCCTCAAGAGAGTCACGCTCCAGAGAAGTAGCATATATAAGTGCCACCTAGTGTGGCAAGAATTTATGTTAGAAGAAATGGGAGGAGTGATTTTTTTTCCTACTCTGAGTAATCAAGGAAGGCAGCTACTCTGAGGAGAAAGTGTTTGAGTTGGGTTTTGAGGAACAGGTAAAAAAAAAGCGTAATAGTATGTTGGGTAAGGTGGCGAGGAAGAGTTTCTGAGCAGAGAGCAGTTTTCAGATTAGATGCCTTCCAGACTTTGTGGCTCCATGACCCGAGTATCCTAATGGAAGCAAAATGGAAAGGCATTTCCAGCAGAAGGAACCAACAGATTGCCTTTTGCAAAGGCAGAATAAGGGACAGAGGAGACTGTTTGTCCGTCATATGGCCCAGAAAACAGATTCGTTAAAAGTGATAGATATCATTGTATCGTTTCATCTGAGCTAATTATTCACAAATTCTTTAAGTAAAAGGTTTAGAGGATAAGTGGAAGGATTTGAAATCTAAGATAAAGTTAGGAGATTGTATTGTTTCCATTCATTGTCTGCTCAGAGATGATGAGAGCTAAAAATGATAGGACAACTGAACGTTTTGCAATATAGTTTGCTTTGCAGCTTCTAACTTCTTTTTTAGTGCTGGGCTTAGGGAGGTATCATTTCTTTTTTCTTCCTGCTATGTTTGTGGATGATAAATGCATTCCCAAGCAGATTAACTTTTAACTATGCTTTGAAACATGAGTTTTCAGTTATTGTGATACATTCATTACATTTTGGATGATAAAATTGCCAAGTTCAGAATAATGACTATAAAATAAATGGTTAGCATCATTAAACTAGGTTCTGAACCTTCTATGATACATAGTTTTTAAAAATGTATTTTCCGGGAAAACAGTTGAAGATTTTGGCTTTGCAGTTTACTTCTGGCTGTGTTTTATGGAAATCAAACTAAAACTTCTGAGAAGTAGATAAAAATGATTTAAATTTGGCAAGTAATAGAAAATTTGGTTCTATCTGTATAAAATTAAAGATTCCCTTAAAGAAATCATTGGCAGTCAGTTTAGTGTACTCTAGTATTAGCGTTAAATCACCAGTATAATGATAAATAAGTACAGAAAAGGGAAGGCCAAGAATATTTGAGATCCACTATCATATCCAGAATAAATACGGCCAATTTTCAATTTTTCAGGGGCAGATTGTCTAGCTAGATTAACTGGAATTTGTGTTCCCATCCCCATTCCTCTAGGTCTACCATCAACTATTTTAATGATACTAAGCTCTTAATCTAGAGCAGTGTTCTTTTTTTTTTTTTTTTTTTGCTAAGTATTTTGGGATGGAATAGAGCAGTGTTCTTAACCCTGGGTGAAGTTTTGTCTGAGGAATTTTTTTTTTTTTTTTAAACTACTGATATTCAAACTAGAGACTCTGATTTAATTGCTCTGGGAGTGAGGCCTCGGCATTAGTATTTTTTAAAAAAGTTTCTCAGGTGATTTTAATATGTAGCCAAGGTTGGGAACCATTGATATGGAGTATGGATAAGTGCAGAGAGAAATTCTAAATTTATGTTGGGTCTCTACTACTGATAAAAGGAATTACAGTTGACCTTTGAACACTGCAGTGGTTAGGGGCACTGAACACTCCCCTCCCCTGCCATGCAGTCACAAATTTGTGTATAATTTTTGACTCCCTAAAAATTTAAGTACTAATAGCTTACTGTTGACTAGAAGCCTTACTGATAACATAAACAGTCGATTAACACATATTTTGTCTGCTATATATGTATCATATACTTTATTCTTACAATAGAGTAAGCTAGAAAAAAGAATGTTATTGAGAAAGTCATAAGAAAAATTTATTAAGTGGAAGTGGATCATCAAAAAGGTCTTCATTCTGATTGTCTCCATGTGGAGTAGGCTGAGGAGGAAGAAGGGGTTGGTCTTGCTGTATCAGGGGTAGCAGAGGCTAAAGAAAATCCACGTATAAGTGAACTTGTGTTGTTTAAGGGTCAGTTGTGTATGTATTTTGTGTCTGTGTCAATTCCTAAGGGATTAATTTTCTGTTCAGCTTTGTTCTCTCAGAACTAATGTTCCATGATACGATTTCTGAGAGGACGTGCTGTGAAATGCTGGTTCTGCACTGGGTTAATAAATATTATATGAAGAAAGTTCCGTGGTTAGATAAGTTTGAGAAATGCAGCCGTATACAGTTTTGAAAATATTCTTTTCCACAAAGTTGATTGCAGCCTTTAATAAGCTAGTCCTTTGCATTTTATGAATTTGTCACAGGAACATATAGTATGCAGCACTTCCCAATATTATTTGATGAAATCATTTTTTTTTTCTTAGTAGAAACTCCAGACTACAGATTTAAACAATCAGTGAATCATTTGGAAATTCTTTTTTCCCTGCGCAAGGTCTGTGTTAGGACTGGGTGTGATGTAGTTATACAATGGAGGCTTTCTTAAAAAGTTTCTCAATGAGCCTCATGAGAGGGGTGAGAGTGTAAATGATTTCAGGCTACATAATTCTTTTCCTAAAACACAATGGTTATCATTTTACATCCATGCTCAGTGTTTCTTTGACAACTCTCCGTTGTCTCCCAGGTAAAGCTAAGTAAATGTCCACCTTTGGTGTTGAATATTCATCATAGTCTAGTTCCTTCCTACTTACTTGACTTTGTTTCCCATTGCTCCTCACCCAATCCCTCCTTGCATCAACCCCAAGCCATGATCATTGCGGACTCTAATGACTGTAGATAAAAATAGCTCCCAAACTAGGAGGTCTTTTTCTTATCTTAGTCTCTGGCCCTTTCCAGTAGTTATAGCTAAAGGGGCATCATTTTGTGGGGTGTTCTGGCCCAGGCTATTTTGACAGTTCTGATTTTTTTATATATTACACTTATATATCTTCATCACTTTGTTTGGATTTTATTAAAAAGTTCATTTTCTTGCATTGCTCTGTTCTTTTGAGTTGATACATTAACAGCCCAAATAACTTTTGAATTCTCAAATTGACTCAAGCATTTTGGAACCTAACACATTTTTTGTGTGTGTATGGTTGGGGCTGAGTAACTTTGTAGAATTGTGATATCACAGGACTGAAAGGAACCTTAGAGATTTTCTAGTTTAGTGTACAAATAAGGAAAACTAGACCTAGAGAAGTTAAGTGATTCGTCTAAGTCATATGACCGTCCAGTTGTTGAAGCTGGGGAAGAAACCCAATTCAGTGTTCTGTTTACTACACTGAAAGTTCACATCTTTTAAAAATTTGTGTACTGGGGGGAGGAGGGGATGGGTATATACAATCACAATGAGTAAGATGTGCAGTGTTTGGGGGATGGACACGCTTGAAGCTCTTACTCAAGGGGGTAGGGGGGACATGGGCAATATACATAACCTTAACATTGTACCTCCATAATATGCTAAAATAAAAAAAATAAAATCTGTGTACTCTTTCAAGAAAAATATTAATAAAAATCTCACGTTTGTCTTTCTTATTAATGGGAAAACAATAAATACTGTTCCTTAGATCAGAGGAGTAAGAGATAGTGATGTCTTGTTCCTCTGCCTCACATCCCCACAACATACACAAAAAGATGCTCCGGTAGTTCTTAAGGAGCTATTGGCTGATGTAGGGCCTGGGAAGTAGGTTTTTAACAGTTGGGTGTTATAGAGGTGGATTATGATGTGCATTCCTCCATACATGTCTCCTCTTCCTCCTTTCTTCCCTCCCCTGACCCATGCCAGGCTGTCATTTTGAATCTGTAAGTGAATGAAACAAATGAGAGATGTCAGTGCTGTAAAGAATACTGAACTAGGAGCCGTGAAATCTGGCTTCCAGCACAGTCACCAGCTGCAAAGTCTTGGGCAAGTCATTTGGCAGCTGACCTTCAGTCCTCTTACTTCCAAAATGGGGATAACTCCTTATAGGATTAGTGTTAAAAAATCAGTTGAAATATGCACTCACAAGTGCTTTCGGAACAATAAAACACTGAGCAAATGTGAGAGGTGATTTGATTCTTTAGAGAAGACTCTTCCATTTCAGTGTTTCGATCTTCTAGGTAGAGGGAAGGCTGCAGGGCTGTTGTAGGATGAAGCTCCATGTAAAGACATGGAGCTAAAGAGTTGCTTGGAAGAAATCACACACAGTTCTATAATATTTTTGGCAACTTGTCTCAGTTTGGAGTTGAGTGGAGTGGTTGTAACTTTTATTTGTGGTTACACTTTTTTGATTTTTATATGGGGAAATGATTTCATTTGTTGTTTTTATTTAAATATGTTGATGGTTTTGCATTTTAGAGTAAAAATATTTACTTTCCTAGTGAAGATATTCTTTCTTCCCTCCTTCCCTCCCTTTCTCTCTTTCTCTCTTTGTCTCTCTCTCTTTCTTCTAAGTTTTCATGTAATAGGATAGTTGGTCACTATTTCAAATATCATTTTTCCTTTGTTATGAAATGGAAAATTGTCAGGGACTGATAGGCTGTGGTTGGATGGGATTTGCTACCAATGAAGAATTATCAAGGGCAAACTGAACTTTCATTTTGAATGCAAAAATTTTTCTGTTTCGCTTGGCAAAATGGGATAAAAAGAAAGTCCAAGCAACTTCTTGTTTTAGGAGCTGCCAGTTCTCTCTGTGGCTCAAGGAACATTTCGTGTCTCAGCCACAAGAATTTGCCGTTCTGATTCTGATGGGCATTGTCTTTCCTCATGCATGCTTTGCTTTCAGCTTGTGGCTTTGCACCTCTTTGCTTGGAGGTCATGAAAGTCCTTCCAAGGCTATACATGAACTCCTTCTATAGCCCACTGACCCACTGGTATGGGTAGTAAGAGCCATGCATCTTTATCCTTATGGAAGCTTTTATTAAATATTGCGTGCAGGGTGCTGTGTTAGACCTCTGCAAGGACACGATGGGAGAGTAGAGTCTGTCAGTTGTTGATTGTGACTAGAGGTACTTTGTTGGGATCAGTGTAGTTACCAATGGTGTAACTTACAAATTGTTACAGGCATGGTGGACCAGAGGGTATCAGGTGACTAAATGCTCTGGTGGCCAGGGGAAGCCACTTCCACAGTAAGGTGAAGAAGGCCTGAGAACTTTGGGGAGGTATGCAAATGGAAAGTAAAGGGACAGATATAAGGAAATTAGCATGAAGAATCTTGGTAGGATGTAGTGGAATGAAGAACAACACGAAAGAATGAAGGATGACTTCCAGGTTTCTAATATGAAAACGACAGACATAGTAACAGCTCGCAGGGGAGCTGTTTTGGAGGAAAAAAAATAATTTTAATAAATATGTTCGCTCTGAAGTCTAGGTGAAGATGTTTAGAGAAACACTCAGGAGAGAGAGAGCAGGGTTGGAAATACTTATTTATCAGGAATTAACTTGCATTCCAGAAACAGTGAGATGGTTCATGTAGAATTGCCTGTAAACCAGGAATTTTCTTATCTCTTTAATATTACAGAAAATAACAACTGTATTTTATGGTACTTACAGAGTTTAAAAAAGCCGTTTGAAAAAAATGGCTAAAAATTGTCCACTAGGAAATGTAGGGATAAATGTATTCTTTTCGAAGTGTGGGTGTGAATCGGAGTAAGTCGAGCCGCAGTTAAAGGAAGAAAGCCTCATTTATTTGACTCCTGCAGTTTTTGCTGTCTTCCTGTCCCGGCTCCTTCCCTCCGACTCCTTCCCCCTCTTTTTGGTCTCAGTGCTTCAGAGATGGAGACCAGCGCCTCACTGCCGCGTGGGCATCAGCACATGGGTCACCCAGAGTTCACAGACTTGAAAGTGCCCTTATTCCCAAAGAGCCTCATGTGTCACATCAGCGTCCTCTGGGTTTTGTGGCACAAGGGTAATGAGAAAGGGTGCCCAGAGGCTACTTGTACCCGTGGAGTCATGGCCTTTTGTTGTGAGAAGAGCACCAGATGCGGAGAAAGCCGAGGGAGATAGTCCCAGCACTGGCACCTCTTCTGGGCCTCTGGTTCCTTATTCAAGGATTGGGTAGAGCCATGTGGTCTCTCTAAAGCGCCGAAATTCTATTTTTTCCTTTTGTCTTGTTTCATTCAATTGCCAAATAAAAATTGGATATATTTATGGGGTACACCATGATGTTTTGACATAGGTACATATTGTGGAATGGCTAAACCAAGGTGATTGACATATGTGTTACCTCCTATGCTTATTATTTTGTGGCGAGAACACTTAAAATCTACTCTCTCAGCAATTTTCAAGTATACAATACGTTGCTATTTATTATATTCACCCTGTTTTACAATAGGACACTGAATTATTCCTTCTAAGGATAATGAGATTGTTTCTTCCATGTACAGTAGTAAGATGCATAGCCATACCTTAAGTGTCCCCAATAAATCACAGCAGCGTCCACATAGCAGCTCATAGAGCACATTTGTTCTTCATGTGAGATTTATGCGGCACTTCCATATTTGCCAAGGCTTTTATTTTCCTAAACTCTCCAGTGAAGTAGGGCAACAGGAAGGTCTTCAGTGGTGAGCCTGTCATTGGCATTCATCCAAGGTAATCTTCTCGAACGCCATGCGGCAATGAGAAATGGGATCAGGTGCAACAAGGAGTTCATGATTTGACCTGAGCCTCATGACTAGCTATTGTTAACCAAATTTTGGAAAGAAATGGTAATTTTTCTTTGAACATAAGACAACATTGTTTTTTATCCCCCATTTTGGTGAAAGCATTGTCCTGTAAGTTAAGCAGTAGAAGTGTCTTAGAAAAGACTTGGCTGGAAAAAGAATGAAATCCACAATATAGTTTTTGTTCTGAGTTTACATTATATAATGTAAACTCCCTTTGTTTAGTGATAACATTCCTTGCAGATTTCACTTAATATTTGGCTACTAAAAGGTGTTGGTTGTGTAGGAAGAAACCAAAGTTATACTAGAGCACTTGTACCAAAATATTTAACTATAAACAGGTAGAGCTAAAATGAAATGTAATGATTACTCTTTATCTATATTGAAGAAAGCCGTCTTGTAGTTTCTTTGTATGCAAAAGTGTAAGGTATTATAGGTCAAATTAGGTTCTAAAGCAATTATAGGCTGTCTTTCCCTTTTTTCCAACCTCTTAAATCCCTAACATCAAAAATATTTACACATGCAACTCATAGATATTTGTTATATCTTAAGATGGTGGTCATAGCTGTGGAATAAAAAGTTATTCAATACATACTGAATGAATGAAATGATGAATTTGTTTACTAAAAAGGATTTTTGAGCCCAGTAGTGTGTGCCAGGTACTGTGTTAGGCTTTAGGAATACAGTGGTGAACAATTATGACATGGATTCTGCCATTTTACTGAGGAATGTAGACAAAATACAAGGAAATAAGTAAATAGAATAGTTATTAATTATAATATACTATAATGAATAAATATTATAATACATCTATGAAAGAAACCAATGAGGAGGGACTTATTAAATGAATGAACACATCAAGTAAAAAACTCTTCAAAATTTTTTAAACAAAGTACTTTGTTGGAGGGAGAAGCTAGATTTTAATCACTTTTACTGAATAGATAAAAAGTTTTAAATATTTATTTCAACTTTCAAAGGCAGTTCTTTGCTGTTCCCTTTAGGCCAACAAATTTAAGAAATCTTATCCATTAAGGACATAATTGTATTTTCTTTCACTTGTCTTTATTGGAATTCTTTTACAGTTCTTCCAAAACAATAATACATTCCTTAGAGCTGAGCCTCAGCGGGAATAATGAAGCATCTTATTTGATGTATTATTCCATTACCTATGATGTCAAGGCAGTTGGTAAATAATTTCTTTTTATAGACCAGCCAAAGGGGATGGTAGTAGGGGGATTGGGGGGAGTGGGGGACGGAGATTTAACCTAAACAGTCCTGTCCCCAGGAAATGATTTTGGGAGGCTCTGTCATGTGACGGTTGCTGTTAATTATCTACTCCGTGTTGGGCAGGCTTGGGGGCCTGTTTCCCTTTTAAATCAGGGCAGCACTTGGATTGTGGTTTTGCTGTCATGCCCTTTCTTCATGCTGGAATTTTTCTAAGGCTTGTTGCAGATTCAGAGGCAGATGTTTGTCTTCCTGAGTGAGGTTAGGGGATGGTTTGGTGCCATCTAGGCTGATTTTTTTTTTTTTTTTTTTTTTTGCTTTCCCTGAACAAACACTGTTGCTGAATGCAGCAGTGACATCAGCTCAATAGAAATGTTATGGTGGTGCCTTCATGCCCTGGGCTATTCAAATATTGATAATCTGAAAGATACTAATTAGCTGTAATTTTAATTTCTAATAATTCAGAGAAGTTTATCATTCATATTTTAGAAAACTGATAGCTTCCTCACTTCTGGATGAGGGATAACTTGGCCATGGGGTTAACAATGTGATTATACAGAGAAAGCTTAACATAAGGGATTCTTTTTTTTTTTTTATTGTGGTAAAATAAACATAGCATAAAGTTAACCATTTTAGCCATTTTTAAGTACAGAGTCCAGTGGTGTTAGGTATATTCACATTGTTGTGCTATTTATGGGATTTTTGCTATGACATAGCAACCCACCTGCATTGATATTTTGACATTTAGATGGCCACATGCATATAGAGAAATTTAAAATTGAAACATGGGTATGAGATATTTGCTGGAAAGACAAATTTTGAGGTTGTGGTAAAATTGCTGCAGATTTATGGTAAAACTGGAAGAGCCAGGGCTCTTCCGAGACAGCTTTGCACATTTAAATAAATAGTGACTAGTTACTCTAAGCTGGCTCTTAGAATGCGAAACTAGAGGTAGGTGCTGAATGCCTAGAAAGAAGCCTGAGGAGGTCTCTGGGTTTTGGGAGGGATGAGATGGGCTCTGTGCTTCAGGGCTGAGTGAAAATGAACAGCACCTGCCCTTGGTGGCCTCTCATTCCCAAGTTGTGAAAGATGCTGGGGGAGGGGGGTTCTTTCATGTGCAGATCGTAGCCTGTTTTCCCTGAAATGTTTATTAAATCCATGTGTGTTGTGTTCCCGGATGTAGAACAGTGACTCTGGTCTGGTAGAGAAGGAAGTCAGAGCGGTGAGTTCCAGGCTGGCATTATTCCTGGAACGTTGTGGAACTTTTCCTATAATGAGTTCCCGGCGGCTGGAGATGATTTGCAAAACTCTACCCTCACGCCCAGCCGTGCGGTGATCATTTCTGTTCCGCCGCTCTGGCCTGTCGTTATCTACGCAGCCAGCGGCCTCCCAGGAAAGTGTGGCTGACTACACAGCTCATCATTTCATTACACAACTCACCGAAAATTCCTATGCTCCTGAAAGCGTAGACCATTTGTCTTTATCATTCTTGTAACTTGCATGCCTACGAGGTGTTCTTTATTAATACTAACGGAGCCTGTAAGTCAGGCATCTCTTGGGCACCAATGAATAAAATTTTGTATTTTTTGGCTTTTTCAACTGATTCCTTTAAAGGAAACTTTTCAGCTTAAAAACTGGAGAATTGAAATCCCTGTGGTCAGTCAGTCCTCTGAAGGATTTTGAAGGTGCCACTCTCAGATTAGGACATGAGCATTTGAGGGAGGGATGATAGTCTTGTGTATGTGACAGCTGTGTGTGACCAAGAGCACTTGGCTACATTCAGTGATTGGAAGAACCCTACTCTGATTACAGAGCTCTTTGCTGTCTTCTTCCTTTGCATCTAATTTTGTCAAACTTCCCAGGTATTTCCTGAAGCAGTTTCCTCCCTAGTTGTCTGTTACCACCTGTCCATCAGCGAAATCTTTTAGTTACCTCTAAACCTGAGCTTTGCTGGGCTGCGTTAAACCTCACAGAATTCTCACATTTTTAGAGTGAATCCTGAATGACAGAGTGGTTAAGCTTAATGGCACATTATTTTATCCTTTGTTCCAAAAAGAGATTTGAAGTGGCTTGACAATTTACGTTTAGTAATTTCCAATTAGTAATAAATAAGTACAAGAGGAAATTTGTGTGAGGGGAAAATAAAAGTTGGAAAATAATTTGAGGTAAGGAGCTATATGGTTTGTACACAACACACACATCAGAATCCGAGCTCTGTTATTGGCCAACGCTGAAAAAAGAAACCTGACTGGCTGTAAGAATCCCAAGGTCCATAAAATGGTGAGTTAGTGGCTCCAAAAGGTCACAGGCTTTCTTACTACCACAGCCTTGGAAAAGCTTCTGTTAATTTCCTAAAGGAGACACTGCAGTGTGTATCTGGTAGAATATGTCCTCAACAGCAGTCACTCCACTGAGATATAGTTGTTTTTTGTTATGTTTCAGTGTAGGAAATAATACAGTTGCTTCCTATTACGTGTTCATATGCCAAAGCAGTTCTACAAAAATTAGAATTTCAGAGTATCTAGGAAGAGCTGTGCAACTGTCCTCCATGGATATTGTTTCTTCTAGATGAATTAGATAAGGTATTTATCCAGCCTTTTATTTATTATTAATAATTCTAACAATACTACCATTTATAACAATAGTTACTCTTTCCCAAGTACCTGTAATGTGTCAGGCTTATATACCAAGGCACTTGCTGCAGAAGAGATCTCTTAATACTCGTAGGAACTCTATGGCTTTATTCTTATTTTAGAGAAAGAAAATTGGTTCAAAGAAATTGACTGAGGCCGAGCGTGGTGGCTCAGGCCTGTTATCCTAGCACTCTGGGAGACTGATTCAGGAGGATCATTTGAGCTCAGGAGTTCGAGACCAGCCTGAGCAAGAGCAAGACCCCGTTTTTACTAAGAATACAAATAAATTAGTTGGATAATAAAAATATTTAGGAAAAATTAGCCGGGCATGGTGGCGCATGCCTGTAGTCCCAGCTACTCGGGAGGCTGAGGCAGGAGGATCGCTTGAGCCCAGGAGTTTGAGGTTGCTGTGAGCTAGGCTGACGCCATGGCACTCTAGCTTAAGCAACAGAGTGAGACTCTGTCTCAAAAACAAAAAAATAAAAAGTTGACTGACTACACCAGGTTTGCATGGCTACTACTGCCTGTGTGCCTGGCATGGATTCTACTACCCGAGACCCAGAAGTTGTGTGAGGAAGACAGTTTAGCTCTTTTGAGGCAAATTCCTAAGACAGTCCCATCTTTTCTCATGTTAGCCTGTGCAACACAGAAATAGACCCCTGCCTGCCCCGTGCCTGCGAAGTGTCTGTTTTTTGTTTAGGGCCATGTGTGTCACATACATACCTTGTGGCATTCTACAGCTGGCTCCCTTTAAAACTCCATGGGATTGTGTGTCCATGGCCACATTGAGTGATTGGAAAAACTAGATAAGCACAAGTATTTTCTTGCTTTGACTTTTGAATATTCTTAAGCTTTGAAAATATAATTGAATTTAATTTGGCTAATGTCAGAAACGGCAATCTTATTTAAAAAAAATTGCCTTCCATGTAAAGATGTTTAAACTCTGCTAATATTTCTACTTTGTCATCTTGATTAAAAATTTTAGTTAAATGCAATGTATAGATTATCTCCTGTCATTTTGATTGCTTAGTATATATTTAGAAGTATCTTGAATATGCCTCTATGTATTTTAAGCTAGAGACAGGGTTATTTTTAAATGTCAATTCGTAATAACAAAGTTCATCAACTAGTATTATGTTCACATTCTAAAAGGTTGAATCTGTGTCTGAACAAAGAATATGCTTCATATGGACAAAAAGGACCCTCTGCCTCAAACACGTACTCCTTCTTACACTTTCTGTCGTACCTTAGGTCAAAGTAAGGAAGCCGATGATGTGTTTTAAAGAGGGAAAAGGTATGCAATTAGAACCATATTGGCATCTTGGCAGGTATTTATTTTTCCAGGATGAACGTGCTTTCAAAAATTGCCAGTAGTTGCTAGGCAGACTTCAACAAACACAGAGGACGTTACCCAAGCCTCCAACCTGGCTGGTTTCTCAATTTAAATTTTGTGATCCTGGCTCGAAATGTAGTAAACTCGATTACCATTTGAACTTGCAATACAGAATACTTTTGCCAGCAGTCTCATTGGCGTTCTGAGATCGTTGTGAAGTTAAATTTTCTTCCCCAGGAGGCCAGTTGACTGACTAAGCAAGGGCACGCTGTCCAAGATTGCGGGCCGATCATTTGAACCGCTTCAAAGGTGAATAGAAACTATATAGAGAAAACAACTTCATCTTGCCAAAAGTGGTTGCCTTTTTATTTGGTGCTCTTCTTTCTGATCACCGGATTTTCCTGCTGAGTTTATGCTTAATTGCATCTTTCTCTTCTCCTCTGGCAAATGAACAGCATTCTCACATACTCTGTTATGGTCAGTACTTTACTTAAATAACTTTTCTAGACGAATTTGGAGCAATGCCAGAGAAACTGAAGGAATAGTTATTTTTCTGGAATAGCGATTAGATTTAAAAAGGTTTTTTACTTATATTTTGCTATTTGTTTGCTCATTTGCTTTGTTTTGCACTGCCTCTCCAGGCCAACTTTTCCTAAGAATGGTGTTATGCCAGTTAAATAGATGGGAAATACAGACTCATTCTTAAGGCTAAAAGTTTAAAAGACGGAATGTTTTAAATGTTTTGGTCACACTGGAAGCAAAATGCTGATACGTATAACTTGCCTTCCAAATAGAGTAAACATGCAGTTGAGATAATAACAAGATTGTGAAATTTAGTAATTGATCTGTAATGGGAGTAAATAGCTTATTATATTTTATTGGGGCTAAAATTCTCAATAATACAGTAACAGAATTAGCTTTACCATGTTTTTGAGTAAGGTATGATTATCATACATCCTTTACAAAAGTTCTGAGTCTTGCAACCTGTCTGTGTTACCTGTTTGGATATTGAATATGTACATAGAAATTAGGCTAAGGATTTCCTTACGCATGTATAAACTTTCATTACGATTAGCCCTTTTTATTTAGTTTTATGTGTCTGGATATGAGCCCTTTTTATTTAGTCTCGTGTATCTGGAACATTTTGATTGAGACTAGCATGGTATCTATGTGCCTCTTGCACAGAACTTCTTGAACTCACAGTGGAAATGTAGGAAGAAACATTTTATAGTAGATCATGGGAGATTCTCATGAAAAATGCAACAAGTAGGGAGTACTGTGGTTGGGAAAGCTCTCTTCCCCACTCCTGAATTGTTTTTTCTTTAAATTAAATACCACAGTCTGTTTTAGAGAGTTTACATGCTGGTTTTAAATACAACAGAAAATGTTTCTTTTCATAGGTTAATATCGTGTTTGGAAAAATAGTCCACCTTCCCTGCCTTCCTCCCTCCCTCCCATGGTATATACTCATGGAAAGAAAAAGTAAAAAGTACACAGCAGGAAGTAAAGACCAGCTAAATTCTCTCCCCAAAGATACTATATACATTTTGGAAGTGTTTTTCTCATCATCATCCTATGATGGGATGCCTGTATTAACAATTTTATTTGATTATCATTTACTTTGTAAACTAGTCTATGTTCTGTTCTTTCTAGCCATCAACTTTTCTTTTTCCTAATACAGATTTACAAAATCATATTTAGTGACTGTCTCACACTAAAAATATGAAAATGTTTTATTTAGTAAAAAAAAGTTATATTAAACATTGACTATTTGCCTGTAATAACCATTGAAAAGAGAAGATGCCAGATTTCTGCTGTGAGAAGTTTAGTTCATTAAAACATTGAAAGGATATTGTTTTAGGAAATAGCACGGATGTCAAAGTCCCTGTGCTGCTTTAGAGAATCCGAAATCTTTGGCCTTTAGCTTATTGCAGAAACCTGGAAGAACTTAAAGATAATTCATGAGTTTAGGAAGCATTTTAATACCATAAAATACTAGTTATCTGGAATCCAGAGAAATGAATTATAGTGGTTATAGTATCAAAGACTGAAGGAATGATTTTTTTTCCCAAGGTGATTTTTCCACACTCCTGAAAACCATCATCTTTGCAATAACCTATGTCTTTTGGCTTGTCAGCAGTTTGAAAACATATGAGTTTTCCAAGTCACAAACTCTTTGATTGCTCACAGCTACTTTTTTTATCTTGGTGGTGGAGTTTAAAGGGCTATCCCTCACTGTTACAAGAGTATGTGCTTAAGGGATTTGAGGAGGGCTTTCTCAGAAAGAAAAAAAAAATTGTGTGTGTGCCTGAGTACAATTATGGGAGAGAAGCACAATTCTGGAAACATAAAACTAGCTAGTTTTCTTTAGCTTTCTTCAGTGGTAAGCTTTGACCAGAATTACACAGAAAAGTTGACAAGCATTGTCCATGATGTACTGATTTTGTGTTATAAACAGTTCAGAGAATATACTACATTAGTAATATATTTTCCAGAGACCATATATTTTTTTCCAGCTTTTTGATATGCTGTGTTCTTTTTCAACTTGATCTAGTGTTTTCATGCCTTATTTTAATTAGACAAGATTTTCAGAAGTACACATGACACAATCAACTGCATTAAAAATAAAACTACCCAAATCCCCAAAACAACTACTTTGCCTTTCCAGCAAGCCATAAGCAATAGGCAAGGGAAGTTTCTACTTTTTTAACTGAGATCCTCTCCTCTAATAGATCATGGCTGAAGTCATCGGAGGGTATGGTGCTTGCAACTGTAGATGTTTACTACGTATGCAAATATTTCAACAACTGCCCTCTGCGAGCTGTGTTCTCATATGCAACACATTGTACATGGAGTCAGCGCTTCAACATTGTACTGATCCCTTGATGTTTTCTTGTGCTCGCCTAATTTAAGTATCATTTCCCTCTGCCCCTTGCTGGAGAACCTTTTGAATCCAAGCCATAAAAGGCATTTATCATACACAGAGTTTTATTTTCTGTTGTGTACAATACTCTTGTGTGCTGGCCACTCCACTGTGACTTAGTTTATTAAGTATATAAATATGTCATTGCTTTCCAAGGCTGTGGTATCGGGAGAAAAATGACATGTTTGGTTTCCCTGCTCCCATCCCCCCACTGCCAAAACCAAACCAAAACAAAAAAAAAACCCCGCAAGCCAGAGGATCCTATATCTGTAAGCACTAGGGTATAGAATGCCTCTACATTGTTAGAAATCCTCTCCATTGTCTGAGCATAATCATACTTGGTACTCCTATCTCTCCTCCTAAGCATGATGACTTCTGATCACTCTGCTTTTCCCTTTCCTTTTTTGCTTTTCTTTTTCTCTTGATAGTTGTTGCACCATGCATATTAGCATCACAGGATTTGAGTAAGACTTTACATGTTAGCCTGTAATTGGCAGCTAGGAGTCAGGTGGCTCTGGCATTCTGAAGAGAGTTTTGGAAGACCTGCCAACACTGGAGGCCTTAGACGACTTCTTCTCCTTCACACTTACTGAGAGGTGGCATAAATTTCTCTAATTGTAACAGCCACTACTCTAAACCACCCCACCACCCTGCACACCTTCTCGCCAATAAGAGAAAATAAAAGAGGGAAGAAAGAGGTGGAGAGTCATTGGAGATGTAGGGCTGGTGGGAAATGGGGTAGTCCCCATAAGAGGTGAGAAGATGATCTCTTGGGGAAGGGGGCTTTCAAGGAAATTTCTCATAAATATTGAGCATGCCCACAAGAAGAGGAGACCAGTGTTTCATTACTTGGTTGCACAATTGCTTAAGGGAATGACTTGCAGATGTGCCTCAGTGCCTATGTGAAACTTGAAGAGAAAATTGGGGAGCAACTCTCCCACAGTGTAACAAGAGTCAAGTAGATGCCCTGAAGACAGCAAGGCTTGAGCTACTCACTGGTAACCCACCCATGAACCCTGCCTGCTGGGGGAGTAGAGCCCAGTAGCTAGAGACATTGGGCATTCTGCTGGTATCAGAGGGTAAGAAAACATGGGGGGGGGGAATACTGGTTTATGTCAGAGAAGTATGTAATGGGAACCCTCATGGATGTCCTTTCAAAGTCTCATAGACTCCCTACAGGAGAGCTGTACCTGCAGAACTTCCCTGTAGAGGCTGTCAACAACCAGTTAGCATTAGAGTAGCAGTGGAGAGAGAATTGCTGCTGCACCCAGGCTAGGAGTACATTTGCTTTTTCTTCCATCTTTTCGTCCTCTGAATAGCTAATCTCTATTGGCATCATTCTATGGGCCTTACACATATTGGCTCATTGAATCCTCCCAACAACTCCATGATACAGGTACTGATGCTGCTCTCCTTTTGCATATATAGAAAACTAACAGTGCATGGTAAGTTTCATACCTGGGATTTGGATGCATGTTGTCTGGCTTCCAAGACCATGTTACTACTACTATATTTTACTTGTGCTGCCCATCTACCCAAGATGGAAAGAAATCCCTTTAAAAGTTGTTTTTTTTTTTACTATAAACAACATAAAAAGCAACATTTTATGTCCTGACTCATTACACATTTACATAAAAATGAGTGAAAAAAACTTTCATAAGGCAATACTTATGTGTAATACAACTTATCGTTTTCTATTCGTTTCTGTTACATTAACAGATGCTAGTCACCACCTACTAAATAGATGATTGAAAGCCTAGGAGAGGTATGACGGGGAGAAAGAACAGTGCCTCATTCCCAATGTGCATTCTCTCTCTCTTGTTTTCTCCCTTCCTTTTCTCCCCTCCTCCTGTGCCACCCCGAGTTTCCTGAGCTGGAAGTCTAGCTGCTCATGGGGAGGGGGTTAATTTTGAATTAACTGGTTATGAGAGTGGGGTGTTACACTTCATTGGCCTGAGTTTCTGATATTAACAGTGCCTAGACTGTTTCTGGACTCTTACCTTAGTGAGAAGACATGGGAAGGGGGAATTCCTGAGAACCCAGCTGAAGGCAGGGGTGGTGCAGTTTGTGTTCCTGCCCCACTGAGTAACAGGAACTTAAGTGAGCTGGTTATATCAGCCTTCATCTGTTTGGACTATGTGAAAGGCTTTGCAGTTCAACCAGGATGACCCTGTCTTCCATGAGTTTTGCCTGTCATCTGTGGAACAGTGGCTACACTCTTCTTATTCATGTTAAAATGGAGCTGTTGGGGTTCTAATTCCAGACCTCAAGCTATTTTGTGCTAGTAGCCCAGAGCAGGCTTTATTGAAATGGCTTATTTTGCTAAATCATTCTTGTTTATTACTGCTTTTGTTACTTATAGAACATCATATTCATTCATTTCTCCTTGGCGTATTATTTCTTTTCAGTAAAACTTAGCCTCATATCCTTTTTATAAGCTTTGCAAATTAACCTGGAACTACCTTTGTTAAAAATAAATAAGTCAAGATGGAAAGATGTCTCAGTGGGAAAGAGGAAGCCAATTGCAGCCAGTCCTTGAAAATCTACAAGACATACAAATGTTAAATGACAAAGCTTCTGCCACAGTTTGTTGAATCATGTTTTCTAAAAGACCAAAATATTACTGGGCTCCCGCCCTACCCCGCCCCCAACTTACAAATTACTTTTGTAGGCGATGAGGATTGCCTGCCTTGAACACTTTCCAGGCTAAAATGACTGTGACCAGGCTCTAAGCTTTGTGACCTTAATTGCCCATTTGTCTAGAAGCTGGAGTGAAGCCAGGCTCTTCTCTAAGGGAGATTTTGGCCTTCTTTGCATGTACTTGCTCCTCACAGTGAGACGGGTTGTCTGCATTGCCTTCGTTTGGCGCGAAGCCATCTGCCTGTGTTGAGACTGTGAGCAGAGGAGACACAGCACACGCCGGTATTGTGGAGGACACCATCCACCACATCCCAGACGGGGACTCTTGGTGGGGGGGAGCCTCTGGGGAAATCGCTTGCAGATCTCAACACCAGCAACCTCTGTGTTTCCACCCTGAAAAAGTGGCTTGCTTTTTTAGCATACACACAGTGTGAATCTGGACCAAGTGTGGTTTGTTTCTTTGCTTGAGGAAGGTAGGAGTCAAATTTGCAGTCCAAGATAGTCACTGTTCAAGCCCTGTGTTTTTAATCCAGTGTTCCAGTCCTACCTTTGCTTTTATTATTCTCCTATCCTAAATTTCTTTCTGGGGTTCTCTTGGTTCTTTATTTGGTGCTTTTGTCTCATATGTGCTTTTTCGGACTCCTCCAATCCTCACAGTGGAATGCATACATCCAGAGTGCTATTGCCAAATATGTGTGTTTTTAAAGCTTTAACCTTTTTAAAAAATCTGTTACACAAAATAGTGGTTGTGGTTTAGATTATGTCTCCACATTCAGTGGTCCCCAACCTTTTTGGCACTGGAGACCATTTTCATGGAAGACAGTTTTTCCATGGACTGGGTGGGATACAGGGGATGGTTTCAGGATTATTAAAGTGCATTACATTTATTGTGTACTTTATTTCTATTATTACATTATAATATATGATGAAAAAATTATGCAACTCACCATAAGTTAAGGACTCCTACCCTAATTGATAGTGGAAGACTGAGACCACAGCTTTTCTACAAATCTTGAAATCTTGTTCTAGGTTTGGCAAGGGGAAACTAAGATAAAAGTGAATTTATCTTGAGATAACAGGATTAAGAGGGTTGAAAGGGTGATATTAATTACTCAATAGACTTACTTGATATTAAACTTTAAGGAACCAGCCAGAGGACCATTCCAAATTTAGTAGTGAATTGGGACAGAAAACATATTTAAAATTCATGCTTAATAGTTCACGAGACAGAGATGGAGAAAGAGGTGTTGCTGCTGAGAAGCAAGACACCTATTAGCTGTGTTACTTTGAGAAGCCATTCTATCTGTTCTAAATTGGTCATCTTATCTGTAAAATGAAAAAACTAGACTACATGAACATAACAGTTTTGCCAGCTCTAAAGTTTTGTGATGTTTCAAATGCAGCTAAAATCTAACATCAAAAAGAGAATTTACCATCACTACTTGAATAAGTAAAAGTTTGAGAGTCCTGAGTTTTGAGGCCCTTTGTGGTAGCTAAATTAACATATTAATCCACAGACCCTCATTGCAGTTTCTTGGCACAATGACTGAGTCTCCAGACCCTGTATCTAGCTGTTTTTCTTACAAACCTGAGCACATGGTAGTAATTTGTAATAAAGCAAAGAAACTCTGTGCACACGTATACATGCATGTGTGATTACGTAGTCACCAGAAGAGTTATGTATTCATAGGCATGTTCTTGGTAAGTTTTAATATGCCCATCATAGGTATTCAATAAATGGTTATTGTTTTAACTTGGAATTTAGCAGCATTATCCACTCAAAATGGCCAATTATATAATCTCTTGTTATCTAACCTTGGAATTAAATTTTTAAACATTTTATAGAGCCAGACAGTTTTAAAGTTGGATGTGACCTTGGAGTACTACCTTGCTAAACAATTTTGTTTCATGATTTTGGGGAGAGGATACTGGTGTTCAATATTGTTAATATTGTGGGATGCAGCTCGTTTTTGCTTATTTTATTTCAGAACTCCTAAACGTATATTATATGTGTAAGAAAAGAAAGTAAGCACCATGTCTAGAATGTAGTTGGAGCTTACTTTATAAATGTTCTTTTCCTCCTTTCTTCAAGTCAATCTTTGCTATTACTAGAAAGCTTCACAATTAGAAATCTTTACACGTGGAGGCTGAGCAGTGGTTTCCTTGGTACCATGTTACACTAGAATATTGTGGCCATGCATAATACGGGTTTTAACCACTAATATAAGAGACATACAGAAAACAGATTAATGCATAGTTAGTACCTTAGAGCTAATTATAGATTACTTTTTATAAAGTAAACAAGAGTATAGTATTTAAGAGGCAAGTTATTCTCTAAAATATGGACAATATTTAATGAGGGTGAATCAGTTTTGATGCTCTGTTCTGCTGATGGTAGCTGCCATGTTTCAGAAAGAGAATGCGTTTTCACTGAGACGAGCAGAAGCAAACCCTGCCCTGAATTTGGCCAAGTAGCCAGAAATAGTTTTTGGATTCATGGAGTTGTCTCCAAAATTCCAGGGATATTGCATCATCTTGGTGGGTCTGGTTTGTTTTCAGTTCTTTTTGAAACTGAGCCCTGCTGATGGGACAAATGCTTAATAAATCACACCCCCATGAAGACTATGCTTACCAACGGCAGTTGCAGAAATTTAAAGCCCCTTTCATAAGCATCAGACTGTGCACCCCATTTCTGAAGAGTGCCTTTATTTCCATGAAAACGTAGTTCAGCATTTCTTTAAAATATGTGAAGTTTGAACTTAAAATAGTTCGGCATGGAAAACTGCTGAAGTCTAGTCTTCATTTGCCATCTGTTCAATCCACAGGTCTTGCTTGAATCGGGGCATTGTGCATCCTTCCACTGATACGATTGCTCTTTCTTTGTCCCAGCAAATACACGTTTACCTAGTATAGATTTTGACCTCAAATAAGAAAATAGTCATTTAAATCATAGAGGCTCTAACAAGTTTGATATTTATTCCTTAAGTTCCTTGATCTGAGAATACCACTCTATCAATTACTTCATGTTTTCACAGACAGCTGAAAGAATCAAAATGAATGACATCTCCATACTTTTCCAGGACTACTTCCAACCTTCAGTAAATTACAGATGGCTAATTGTAACTGGGCGTAAAGAAGATTTATAATCTTGACAATGTCTCCATAATGAAATACAAGGTTGAACACTGATTGAGCATCTCTTAGGAGATAGACAGTGACCTGGCTGGGGGTTTTCCTGGTAATTTAAGCACCTCTGCCTTCTGTGCTAGCCTCACTCCAGCCTCATATATCTCAGCTTCTCTGTGTTAACTAGGGGCTGTTGTTAAAATGGGCTGCTAGCTGCTCTATCCCTATTCTTGCCTATTGATGCATTATTCTTGAAAGGCCAACTCAAATGCCATCTTTTTCATGAAGTCTTCCTTGATCACAGAGAGCTGAAAATGATCACTGTCCTTTGACATGTTCTGAGTTGTAGTGCACCATCTATCACTCATTAGAGATTTTGTCTGCATGCAACACTGTACTGCATTATAATAGATGTATTATATCCAGATAAAGGCAGGGATTACTGTTTTCGCATTTTGCGTGTGTTCTCAAGGAACGTGCACTGGTAGTTTTTGTATGTCTCTGTAGAGGCTCAATATCGTTGAATGGAGGAACATTGCTGTGATTTAATTGGCACCCACTTACAGGTTCACTGTGATTATGGAGAAGAGTAGAAGTGGCCTGGAGCCACAGAAGTTACCTTGGTTTAGGAAGATTTCCTGAAAGTAAAATTGTTTTGTTTGCCTGCAAATTTAAATTTTTGTTTGGTTAATATATTTATAGAATTCAGGATTCAGAATGTGCAAAAGGGTATAAGTAATGTTAAAAGAGCTTTCCCAGCATGTACATAACATTTCTAGTTTTATAACTTTATTGTTGTTAACTTTAGCAATATATCTGGGAACTTAATCCAATTGAATATATAAAGATCACTCACATTTTTTTTCCAGCTGCATGTTACATATTACATTTTATGGATACAGCATAAGATAATCAGTCCTCGGTTGGTGAGCCTTTAAATTGTTGACAGCTATTTATTGTTATAGTTGTGACTATTCAACCATTTGCAAAACTAGAGGAGGGGGCAAAAGGAAAAAATAATTATAAGATCTTTGAACATACAGTTTTAATAGGTTCAGCTTATTTTATATAATTGTTTTTTTAGCAAAGAAATAACTAAAATGTGAGTTTTAAAGAGCTACTTCAAAACCCATGACAAATAACTGTCAGTTATATTTGTTTCTTTTTGTTTCCTATGCAAATTGAAATTTTATTTGTGATTTCTGGGGATTTTATAAACAAGTAATGTTGGTAAATAATTTATAACCTTATCTGAAATCAAATTCAGTAATTCTTTTGTGAGACTAATAAGCACTTGAGAGCTTGAAGACTCACTTTTCCATCATTGTTAATATTTTACCTACAATCTTTCCAGTTCTCTCTCTGTTAGCAGTATCAACCTCATCACTGTGTTATATCTTTGTTGCTTAACGTAGGTCATAGCTATCCAGGGTTGTCTTCTTAAAGAATAATTCTCAGTACACAGAACTGTGTTCTGTACATTGACATGTAAGGTTATGCTAAATATAAAATAGTTTTTGCAGCAATATCAACCATTTATTAAGCAAATACTGAGTATCATAGAGTGCTAAGTCGGTGGTTCTCAGCCTTGGATTCTCCCAACAGCATTAAATATTGGTCCCTGATTCTCACACCCCCAGAGATTTAATTGGTATGAGGGGCATCTGAGTGTTAAGAGTTTTAAAAAGATCCCCAGATGATTCTCTATTAGGCAATTTTATTTAAAGTAGTTTCCAACCTGTGAAAATGTTGAAAAAAAACTCCTGCATTCCTGTCACTTACATTCCCTCTTGTTATTTTGCTGAAATTTCTACCCCATCATCCAAGGTGGTCTTTTCCTGACATGATGCCCCATCTTCCCTAAATACTACAGTAAGGACTTCCCCAAAAGGAATGCATTCTCTTAATTACCGCTCTGTGGCCTTCTTCCCCTCCTTCTACCTCTGCCTTCATGCAACCTGCCAACTTCCTTGGCTGTTTGACTCCAACCCTGTCTCCCTAAGCCCATACTTCCCTGGATGCCGGTGTCTCCCTGCTGGGAGGTGGGAGAAGGGGCAGTAAGGAAAAGACTGTTATCAATCAGGAAATCAACACCGATACAAAACCACCCAACAGTCTGCACACTCTGTTCAAGTTTTACCAAACGTCCCAACCATGTCTCCCCTTCCTTTTCTGGTCCAGGATTGTATATGGAAACGTGCTGCATTTGGTTGGCATGTCCCATCAACACTCTTCAGCTTGGAACCCATTCCTCAGTCTTTTCCCTGTCTCTCCTGTCCTTGACAGGCCTTTCTTTCTGTGTTTTCCCATGTTTTCTTCCAGTGTTTTCCCATGACCAGACTCAGGCCACGTGCCCTTGGCAGAAATGATTCTGTAGTCTTCTCAGCGCATCACATCAGGAAACACTTGTCAGTCCATCCTGCCGCTGGTGATGTTAACTGTGATCACCTGGTCAGGTGGAAGGATGAGTTTTTCCACTATAGTGTCACCATCATCCTCTTTGTATTTAATTAGTATTGTGTGAGATGCTCTTATATTATGCCAACATCCTTTTCAGGTATCTACCTCTAAGCCTGAGCATTCATTAATGGCTTCCTGCTTTTTTATTTAGACTGTCACTATGATAGTTGCCAAATGGTAGTTATTTATTTTTATTATTCCATCTATATTATTAGGTGGCATTCTGTAAGAAAGAGCTTTCTTTTATTCCCTACTTATCAGTTTAGTTATTATTGATATCAGTGTGGCTTTATGGATTCCCATTTTATTCAATGGATTGTAATCTAATAATCTCATTATTTTAATGCTCAAATTGTGGCAGATTTGGCCAGTAGGAGACTTCTCAAGTTGCTCTTGTGTTCTTTTGACATGTTCCCTTCATTCCTGGAGCATTTTCCTGCTTTCTTGCACAATACTGTGTTCCAGGTTTTTCTCGTATTTTTCCCTGCCCCAGCTCTGATCCTTCTTCTTTTAAGCAGAGGTAACAAGAAACCATGATCCGAGTCTCAGTGGATTCATTGCCACTAGGGTGTCATTGGTTCTAAGACCTCTCAGTAGGTAGAACTCGGGAATGTATATGTGTGTGTACGCACGTGCACGTAGCTCTAATTTTATATCTGTCTGTGTCTATATGACTTTTAAAAAATGAGTTCATTCTGATAGTTTGAATTCTAACCTCAGTGTTCTTTTTAGCCTACCTCTTCTGAGAAGGTGAGAAAGCAGGTTTCCATTATCCTCAGTATATTAGTTTTATGCCCAATTAATTAATTTGCTTGATGTAACCAATATTCCCACTGCTCAGGAATTTTCCTCCTGCCACTTCTCTCCCATTACCCGCCTTCCTCTGCTGCCAGGCACACGCTCTGCATGGAGCCCCACCCTTCACAGCCCAGCTTCCTCGGGGAGGGGAGGGGTAGAGAAAGAAAGAGTCCCCTCAGGTGATTTAATATGCCAAGGTTGGAAACCGCCGTATTTAACACGTTATGTCTTTTAAAATATTTCAAACCGCAGGTGCTTTCCTCATGAAATAGAGATTTCAGAAAAATATATCTTTATCAGCTTTTTATAAATTGTTCATTTCTCTAATAAATGGAATAGACGTGTAAATTTTCATTAATTGTTAGGCTGTAGTGAGGTGTTAATGGCTGGATTTTATTCTAATGTTTTCATTTCCTCTGGGGTAATAGGGCAGTGGTTTCCTTTCCCAAATGGGATGATCCGGCCCATTGGTAGCAACCTGGTGCTGTTAGGCTTTTTGAGGGAGAGATTTCTTCTCTTCAAATTGATTTTTAAAAGGGCCCACCTATTGAGTTTTGAGATATTTCTTTTAGTCTCTGAAGTTCCCTCATGCCTGTCCTTGCTTCTGCTTCTTTGCTGAATTCAGAACACTGATCTCAAGTTGGTCCCATGTCCCTTCTTTCTAGAGTTGAGAAATGGCATCTTAAAGAGGCTAGGCCCACCTACCTCCTTTAGGAAAACTGGAGAGAGGAGTGGTGGAGAACCACTGGCCTAGATTATAAAAATCAAAGCACCAAACCTGATTATAATCAAAAGAATCCTAGTAGTGATCTGAAGCTAAATTCCATTGCCATGTGATTCATGATGATCTAAGAACTTTCATCTGTTTTTCATTTTCTGAAGATTTTTAAGTTGGTTGCTATTATCGACAATGTTTAGGTTTAAACAATTAAAAATCAAGGTATAGAGTTACCTACTATGCCGTGTTCAGGTTTTGCTCACTTGTTGGCACAAGTTCATTTTAGATAATCTCTTGCGTAGTGGAAAATAGCTGAAGTCACTGGGGGATAGCTGAGTACTTTTAATTTTACTTAAAAAATTGGATTAAGTCTTATTGAATTTATGCTTATTTCAAATCTGATAAACTTTGGCTTTTTAAGTATAAGGCCTTATAGTTTTATTCGTTTGAATGAAGATTAAATTCCCTAACTTTTGAGATTTGATACAGTTTTAAAAGATGAAATTAAGAAAGCAAAAGCATAAAAATTAAAGTATAGATTGAGAGAAAAATTGGAGAAATGTGGAAAAGTATACTTTTTAACATTGAGAACTGTCACACTTTGGAATTTAAAAAATTATTATGAGTGAGGAATGAAATGTTCCATCTGCTATGTTCTAAATTTCCCTTTTTCTCTGTAATGAGGTCCTTTGTGAGGCACGTGTGGTTGTGCAGTTTCATTGTCTTAGTGTGTACCTGTGTGTTGAGAAGCACCTGCCATCATCTATAGAAGAAAATGTGACTATAGGCCAAAATATCAGCAATACATAGCATGGAAATCTTCTGCTAGAGGGGTATAGAAATCCCAGTGGCTTATAAAAAAAATTAGAGTGTTAAAGCACAAAATTTATAATTTTTTTTTCCTAAAATTATCTATAGGAATTGACAAAAGGATATTGAATTTTAAAATGCCTGAATGAAATGAACCTTTTAAGAAGGGCTTTCATATGTTTTCCACTAATAAGGATGGAGGTTAAATAAAACACTTTTAACTATAATGGGAACAATTGTGTTGTCCTTTAGCTCTTGCATTAGAAATACGAAACCAGAAGTTGCTAAGTCTCCATAGCAATCATCTGTATTTACAAGATGGATAACACTTTTCAGTCTGGGTATTGGGAAAGCTCTTGAAAAGTGAAATAAGTTTATCAGAAATATCAGCTGTTTTGACTAGAAATTCTATTATTGATCATCTTGTGTTAAAGTGTGCAATGACCCCTGATTACTTTTACAGCTCTTGCTCTCTTGCTTCTGAGTCCTTATCTTTGGAAGCATAGGAGAACACCATTTTGTTGATTACATTGGAGTTTCATATGGTTCACCCTAATAAATGTATGATCAATTATCATTAGAAAATATAGGATATTTTTGTAACAATCTGATAAGAAAGAAAAAGTACTGAGAATTCTGAACATTCATTACATTACATGTGGAAAACCTATATTAAGTTAGTTTATTGTATTTGTTACTATCAGTTACTTTTCTGAAAATAAGAAATCATGCAGGTAAAAGAAAGATCTTTTTTATCTAGTGTCTAGAGTAGTGCCTGGCATGTTGTAGGCACTCAGTAGGTATTTGTTGAATTAAATAAGTGAAAGATGTCATTTTTATTTGTAGTTGGTTTTGGACAATATTTTAAAGTTTTATTTAAAAGAACAGATTCCTTTCCCTCATTTTCCAGCTCCTGAACCACTGATATATTTTCTCTCCCTACAGTTTTGCCTTTTCCAGAATGTCATTTAAATAGAAATCACACAGTATTTAGTCTTCTATCTATTTTTTTACTTATAATAAGTCTTTTGAGATTCATCTAGGTTGTTGGGTGTATCTGTAGTTCATTGTTTCGGTTCTGAATAGTAATCTATTGTATAGATATACTACATTAAAAAATCCACTCATCAGTTGATGGGAATTTGAGTTGTTTACAGGTTATGGGTATTAAGAATGAAGGCGATGTGTTAATAAAATCCACATGCAGCTCTTTGTGTGAACATATATTTTTACTTCTTTTGGATGAGTGTCTTGGAGTAGAATTGTTGGCTCATATGGTAAGTGTGTGTTTCATTTTATAATAAACTGCCAAATTGTTTTCTAAAGTGGCTATTACAATTTTGTGTTTTATCAGCAACATATGAGTGTTCCAATTGTTTCACATCCTTGCAAGCACTTGATATTATCCATCTTTTTAATCTTAACTATTCTAGTGGGTATGTAGTAGTTTCTGATTGTCTATTTATTTGCATTTCTGTGACCAGTGTTTTTGTGCATTTTTTCATATGCTTATTCATAGTTTCTTTTATGAACTGTTTGAGATTTTGCTAATTTTTTATTGGGTTTATTGAGCAATAACAGTTCTGGATACAGGTCCTTTATCATATTTAGGTTTTGTAAATATTTTTTCCGGTCTGTGGCTTTGTTCTGCATTTCAAACATTTTTTGTTTGACTCTTATGTAATTTTCATGTCTCTGGTAAAATCCCCTTTCCCTATAAACATAAATTGATCATATTTTCATTAGATCCTTATAATGTTATAGTTATTTTAAAGGTTCTGTCTGATATTTATAAATCTGGGCCATCTTAGGGTCTGTTTCTGATGACTCTGTCATCTGTTGATGATAGATTTGTTTCTCCCCATCCCACTTACTTTTTGTGTCTTGTAATTTTTTATTTAATGTCAGGTATTGTGTGTTAACAGACTGAGGTAAAGAAAATTAATACCCATAAATGGTTAACTTTTCTTTTTTCTTCAGGCCCTTAATTTAGGGGAGTGTGTCAGTATTGTCAGTTGAGCTGGATTTGAATTTTGTTGTTTATATAGTTACCTTGAGTGCACCACAGGCTTCAAATTTTTCCAGGGGTGGACCGCTGCTTCTATCTTGAGCTTAGTATGAGGGTTGGAGTATGATATGTTTTTCCCAGTGTTCCTGATCTGACCTTGACTTTGAGCCAGCTCTGCATGCCTGTGCCACAGGAATCTCTCTCTGTTCTTGTCACTTCACCAGTGATAGACTCCTGCTGCTTGCTACTCAGTATAGGTTCCTAGTGGCTAAGAGGGTGGGGTGATACTCTCTTACCTCCCCAGTCTCCGTTTCAGGCAGGCCTTGTGTGCCTGAGCCTCAGGAAAGGGACTTTCTTAATGTTCATGTCCCTCTCTTAAGTAATTATTTTTGAAATTTGCATGATCTATTGTGATAGTTTCTTGTTCCTTTAACATACTTTTGATATCTTTTTTTTTATATTAAGCATGAATATTCTATATCATATTATAATATCTGAATTATTTTAGTGGTCTTTTTCTGTTGACTCTCACTAATATGGCTTTTCCTCTCATATCTTTAGTGATTTGATTGTGAGCTTGTTGGACTTTTATCCATGGGACTTCGTTGAAGCCTATATTTAAATTGCATTGCTTCAGATTGTAGTCTTTTTCTGCCTGGGAGTATAGTCCTAACGTAGGACTACTTTAAACTAATTTGTTTTGTTTGTGAATCCTGTCATCAATAGTGCATAAATATACACTTGTGTTTAGGAATTCTAAGGGGGGACTTTTTTCTTTCCTCCAACAAAGCAAAACCATGTACTCATTTTCACTGTCAATCACTAAGGGAAAGTTTTATTTCATTTTGTCTTCTGGGACATTATGTATTTCTTATCTGAACTTTATTTCCTAATCACTGAATATGTTATGTTAAAATCCAGCTTACTGACCACCAGCTACTAGTGGACATTTCTGTGGCAAATAGTTGGCTCCAGCCTTCACTTACCCCTTTATTACTTTATCATTTCTGATATCTAAGGAATTTTCTTACATTCCCAAAATATAGTTTTATATTTTACTTAGTATTTAGAGTGTTCTCTGCTTAAATGGCTTCATCTGAATATCCAGTTTTCCCTATTGTTAAAAGTGCGAATTCCATACGTTCTCATACCTCCAACAGAGCAGTTGATACATTGTATAATAATTAGGGTTTTTTTCTTCAGCCAAAATTTTAATTCCAATAGATTGCTCAATGTGATTTTTAAATTTTTGAATACCTGGCCAAACACACAGAAGGTGAGAGGAGGTGTGATGTAATATAAAGAGCTTAGACTTTTTATTCAAGTATGTATAAGCTGCAAGTACATGATCAGCATTTATTAGCTGTGTGGTCATAGGCAAATTATTAGGTTATTAAGTATGAAATGTCAGATTTCCTTAAGTACTAAGTTTGACATTTGTGGTATCTCTGACATTTTTCACTTTGACACTCTTGTTTTATGGTTATTGTGAAGATACATCCTCAGTCTTTCAAGCACATGTTTTGGCTTGTGATTATTGTTCAAATTTTTTTAAGAGAAATTTTTGTGAAACCATGGATAAGTCAAAATTCATGTTATTTTCTAATATGAGTTCCATCGTGGAACCAATACAGCATAGACAGCTCAAAATATCAACAAAGTGTTTGGGAAGGATTTGGCTAATGAACATACAGTACATGGATGGTTTGAGAAGTTCTGTTCTGGTGATTTTAATCTTGAAAATGAGCCACATGAGTGACCTGAGACCAATGTGGATAATGATGAGCTGAAAGTTGGAGTGCATGTGAATCCATCTCAACCTTTGTATGAATTAGCAAGCAGTAAGCTTTGACGTTACTATTCCAATAATATTGGACCATTTGAAACAAATGGGCAAGGTAAAGAAGCTGGATGGATGGGTTCTGCATGAATTAAATGAGTGTCAGAAGAGAAATCATTTTGAAATTTCTCTTTCTTTGCTGTCATAACATAAAGGCAAACAACTTCTTCATCGCGTTGTTACATGTGATGAAAACTGGATTCTTTTTGACAATCAAAAGTATTTGGCACAATGGTTGGATAAAGATGAAGTACTGAAACGCACTCCAAAGCCAAATATTGATCAAAAAAAGTTGATGGTATCTGTTTGGTGGTCCAGCACTGGTATTATCCATTTCAGCTTCATTAAAACCTGGTCAATTGATTACAGTGGATATCTACTCTACTCAATTGGGTGAAATGATGAGGATACTTGTGATTAAGCAGCCAAGACAGGCCAATCCTCTTGCAAGACAATGCTTGACCACATGTTGCACAAACAATGCTGCTCAAGCTACAGAGGCTGGACTTGGAAACTCTCTGTTAGCCACCGTATTCACCAGATCTTGCACCAGCTGACTACCACTGTTAGTTTCTTTCACTTGCCTGATTGCTCTGCCCAGGACTTCCAGCACTATGTTAAATAGAAGCGGTGACAGTGGGCATCTTTGTCTTGTTCCAATTCTTAGGGGGAATGCTTTCAACTTCACCCTGCTCAGCATGATGTGGGTTTGTTGTAGATGGCTTTTATAATACTGAGATATATTCCTTCCATGCCTAATTTGTTGAAGGTTTTTATCATGAAAGGGTACTGAATTTTGTTGAATGCTTTTTCTGCATCTGTTCAGGTCTTTGTTTTTACTTTTGTTTATGTGGTGAATTACATTTACTGATTTACATATGTTGAACATCCTTGTATCCCTGGGATGAAGCCCACTTGATCATGGTGGATACAGAACCCCAAAATAAAACCATCTACCTGTAGCCACTTATCTTTGACAAAGCAGACAACAATGTACACCGAGGAAAAGAATCCCTATTCAATAAATGGTGTTGGGAAAATTGAAGAGCCACAGGCAGAAGAATGAAACAGGACCCCTGTCTATCACCACTCACAAAAGTTAATTCAAGATGGATAAAATACTTAAATGTAAAGCATGAAACTGTAAGGATTCTAGAAGAAAATGTAGGGAAAACTCTATTCTAGATATTGGTCTAGTCAGAAAAATTTATGATTAAGACCCTTATGGCAATTACTGCAACAACAAAATTAATGGGACTTGCTTAAATTAAAAAGCTTCTGCACAGACAGGGAAATAATTAACAGAACAAGTACACAACCTACAGAATGGGAGAAAATATTTGCAAACTACACATTCGATAAAGGGCTAATATCCAGAATCTATAAATAAATTGGCAAGAAAAAAATGAACAAACCCATTAAAAAGTGGACAAAAGACATGAACAGAAATTTTTCAAAAAGATAAATGGTCAACAAACATGAAAAAATGTTCAACATCATTAATCATCAGGGAAATGCAGATTAAAACCACAATGCATTATTGTCTAACTCCTGTTAGAGTGGCTCTTATTAAAAAGTCCAAAAGCAATACATGCTCACATGGATGCAGAGAGAAAGAAACACACACTCTTGGTGGACCTGCAAATTAGTACAACTCCTATGGAAAACAGTATGGAGATTTTTCGAAGAGCTAAAAGTAGACCTACCATTCGATCCAGCAATCCCACTACTGGGTATCTACTTTAAAGGAAAAGAAGTCATTTGATTGAAAAGACACCTTCACTCAAATGTTTATTGCAGCACAATTCACAATTGCAAAGATCTACAATCAATCCAAGTCTCCATCAATTCATGAGTGGATTAACAATATGTGGTATATGTATAACATGGAGTACTACTCAGCTGTGAAAAGGGCGAATTAATGTCTTTTGCAGCAATTTGGAAGGAATTGGAGACCATTATCCTAAGTGAAATATCTTAAGAATGGAAAAACAAACACCACATGTACTCTCTAATAAATTGGAACTAATTGTTGGGCACTCAATTGCACAGAGGGAAGTAAAAGTCATTGGAAATCAGAGGGGAGTGGGAGGAGGGGAGGGGCAAAACCCCACGTAACAGGTGTAGTGAACACTATTCAGGTGATGGTCATATTTATAGCCCTGACTCAAGCCATGTAACAAAAATATTTGCACCCCCTTAATATTTTGAATTTTTTTTAAGGATAATTTGACCTTTTTTTGAAGATGAATTTTTAGTAAATTTAAGCCTTTAATAAATTATATTTGCTAAATTTCACAAAGACCTGAGGTTGTTCTTTAATTAAAAACTCTTGTGTTTATAGTAGAAATTAAGCCTATTAACTGTATTCCTTGAGAAACATATAAAAATACACTGAATAACATAATGTAACATTTGCAGTGCCAGTGATAGTTAACTACTATACAATAGGTCCCATATAGCTGCCAGAGTATAAAAACAACAAAAAGAATCCCTTAAAATGTTGCATAATTTAGAATGCCCATTGTTTTCCCATTGTTATCTGAAATTTTCCCCATGTTCTGAATTAACATGGTTTAATTGATTGAAATGTGTTTAAATATTTCTATTTAAGTTTTTCTGCAAAATAAATATTGTAGACTTTTGATAATAACTTCAAATGGCATTAAAATGTCACTATTCTTTGTAATTCAATTGCTTACAAGTCCATTAATAGTGAACATTCATGGATTCATAATAAAAGTGAAGATGTAAAGGAAATAACAGAAGAAAATGCTCTGTTTACGTTATTGCAAAATGTTCATGCTTTTAAAGAATGCAGTTTGTTTGGTTACTTAAGATTTTTCCAACATTCTATTATAACAATACAGGAAAGCTAAGAGAATTTTGCAGGAAATACCAGATATCCATTATCTAAATTCTACAATTATTTAAAAAATTTCGTTTTATCACATATGGATGCATCTATTCTTCTATCTGTTCATAAGTCTATTGTATTTTTTGTTGTATTTCAAACTAACATGTAGACATTGGTATACGTCATCCCATTAGCATGCATACCAATAACTGGTAGTCAGTTCTTGTTCTTAGTGTTTCTTGGTGGTTGCTGTGAAAATTACATAAAGTAAATGTAGTATTCAGTGTATTTCTGCAAATGTATTACTCAGTGATACCTGTTTCACCTAAACTCTTATGAAGATATAGACCATTACCAACACTTGAGAAAGTCTCCTTTTACCCCTTTCTAAGAAAACCCCACTGAAGGCTGGGCATTGTGGCTCCTGCCTGTAATCCCAGCACTTTGGGAAGCCAAGGCAGGAGGAATACTTGAGCCCAGAAGTTCAAGCCCAAAGATCCCACCCCACATGCCATGGCAACCACTCTTCTGGTATTTTCACTGAAGATTGATTTAGCTTGTTCTAGAATATCATTTCAGTGGAAACATAGTATGTGCTCTGTGGTGTAAATCTTTCACTCAGCATAAAGTTTTTAGGTTTCATCCATATTTTTGCATGTATCAGTAGTCCCTTTTTTTTTTCTTTTTTATTTCAGCATATTATTGGGGTACAGATGTTTAGGTTACGTATATTGCCCTTGCCTCACCCGAGTCAGAGCTTCAGGCGTGTCCATTATTAATGACTAATATTGCATTGTGTGAACCCACAGTTTGTTTATCCATTCCCTTGTTAATGGACACCTGGCTATTTCCCATTTTTGGCTCTTACGAATAAAGCTGCTGAAAACAAGTCTTTTACTTACTGGGTATTTCCATTAGATTATCTCACAGGAACTTAAAAATAAGAACTGTCAAAATTTAGCTCGCTCAGATGTAGAAGTCCCTATTTCAGTAAATAGCACCACCCTTGGTTAGCCTTGGGTGTGATCCTTGACTGCTCCCTGTCTGACGAGACTAGACCCAACAGCCTGCCGGTACTGTCTCCTTTGCATTCACCCACTTGGCCCTGGTGCCGTAATCTGTGTCCTATTTGCGGCCATCACCATCTTTCACCTGGATTATCAAAGTAACCTAGCTGGTGGTCTTCTTGCCACTTGTCTGGGCCCTCCATTTCCTTTCTGCAAACCACTGCCAATGCTCTTTGGAAAAATACACATTTGATCATGTTTTTGCCTATTAAAAATGTCTGGTTCATTTCTCATTGCTCTTAGGATAAAAAAGCAAAATCCTTACCCCAGCTTGGAAGGCCCTGCAGGACTTGGCGCACCCCCTTTCCCCATCTTCCCTTTTTCTCATCTTTCTGGCCACATTGCTTTTGCATGTCCCTCGTGCTTCTCACTCTAGGCTGTACCTCCTCCTGTGTCGGTCTTTCTGATTGGATCATTCCTGTTTCCACACAATCATACTCTGGTGTCTCCCATATTAAAAACAGACCAAAAACCTTGCTGTATCAGTGGGGCTTAGAGTTGTCTGCAAAACAGAAAATCTGAGCAAAACAAATTAATTTTGTAGCAAAATAGACCAGGTCTGATGTAGTGTAGTGGCTGTGCTTTTCAGAGGCCTCAGTAACCTGAGATGCTGCCACCTTTATAGCTGCCCACCCCCAGGGTATGTCTTATCCTCATAATCCAGGTTGGAACCTTGCACAGCACAGTTCGATCTGCAGGAGGGCAGAAGAGACAAAAGACATTAACCAGCTGGATGATGAGATTTCTTGGAATCTGTTAAAATTTCTCTGGAAAGAACTTAGTTACATGACTGCTCCTATCTTCAAGGAAGGCACGGTACTTTTTTAAGTATTCATATGTCCAGCTAAAATGGGGTTACAGTTGGGACAAAGTGGCTACGGGGGTGGCTCCTAGCAACTGCCTCCCCTCCACTGACTTCGCATTCCCCTCTAGCCACTGTCCGTTCCTCTGCTGCTTGTTGGAGTCAACACTTCTTGAAAGCATTCTCAGCTCATGGTATTCTACTTCTTCAAATCCCCTCTTTTCTCAACTCCAACTTCTGCACTCACCCTTCCACTTGAAGGGCTGTGTCAAGGTTACCTATGATCTCAGTGTTTGTTTAAAAATCCAAGGGATACGTTAAAGTCTTCATCTTTCTTGTTTTTTTAATAACATTTAGATTTTTCTTTTCTTTTTGAGAAACTTCCCTGTATAAGGATCAGCGGTGAGTTTCTCATTTGTCTTCTATGACTTCATTGTCTACCATCGGTCTGGAAACTCATTCCCTCTCATTTTTATAGCATTTCCTATTCTATCCAATGTCTAAATGTTGGAATTTCTTAAGGCTTAGTATTTTTTTTTTATTGTGGTAACATATACATAACATGAAATTTATCATTTTAACCATTTTAAATTGTTCGGTTCAGTGGCATTAAGTGTGTGGTACAATCATTGCCACCATTTGTCTCATTTTCATATATGTGCAGCCACCAACTGTGAACCCTTTGTGGAAGTGTTCACAGTGAAACTCTGTGCCTGTCCTACAATAACCACTCATTCTGTCTTCCTCCCAGATGCTGGCAGCCACCATTCCACTGCCTTCTTTCTCTTTCTTCTCTCTCTTGTTCATTTCCTCTGGTAGATTTACTGTTTAAATTCTATTCACTATTATGTCTTTAATGCTTAATGCAAGAACTGTTGCATATTTGGATTGCAATAAATGTTTGTGAATTGAATGAATGCTGATCTTTCTCTGGCGTGATTTGTATTTTCCTGTTTGTTGTAGCCATGCTTCATAGTGTAGCTCAGTTTTTCATGGCAGTCACCCCTGATTATTAGACTCCTTGGGGTCACTCTGTTAGATGATGTCATTGTACCTTGTAAATTTTTCATGAGACTTGTTAAGCTTTGTAGTTATACATTGGTGAGTGTTGTTTGGTTCTTTGTTTCCTTTGCTGTACTGTCAGCCTCATAAGAGCGGGGCAGAGGCTGTCTTGACCATCATCCTTTCCCCTGGGTTGAACATAGTGTCACACACATATATCTTGTTTTATAAATGAATATATAGTGAATCAAAATAAACCTCGCTAGCTAGTTACATTTCATAGTCTATGAAAATATATGCCATGAAAATTTATCCTATGTGACCAGGTTTTAGAAATTGAGGGTATATTGAGAAAATCTGAATTTCTTGAAACCATGGTTTAGAAAGTTTAGTGGTTTTTGATTGGATTCTCCTTAGATGTGAAGAAGCTAAAAATTCACAAGGGAAAAGTTGTTTTGAAACTTTTACTATAAGAATCACACAGAGACATCTGAAATGTTGCCAATCCTAATTCTGCACTGTTGCAGATGAATGAAATCTTAGGACATCTGTGTGTTTGTCTTTCCAGCTCTCCCTTGTGACATCATTAATGCACTTAAGCCTCCGGAGTAGCTTCTTTGGAAGTTTTCGTGATCAATTAAATTCATTTTTGAAATTCATAAATTCTTTGACTATTAGTCATAACTTTTTATAGGCTCCACATTTTTTCCTATATTGGGAAGATTTAAAATTACTTTTGTGGAAACATACATGTAGAGTGCAGAAGATATTTTCTACTATGCTGACCAGATTCAATAGAGTAACACTTTCTGGCATCCTTTGGGAAAGAATCATTTCCAACACTTATTCAGGAAGTATTACTGAATTCCTACCATATGCAAGGGGATTTACATGTAACCTTTGCCTTAGGCTTAATTAGACTCAATTTTCAAGCAGTCATTACCTCTGGGTCTCCCCACCAAATACTCTAGCCCCTGAATCAAGTGTTTGGGCTATAAAGCTGACTGTTGTTTCTTCCTAAGATCAAAGCCCAGCTTGTTATAAAATACCATGGGGCACAAGCTTTTCGGATTCTGGTTGTAGCACTGTCTATTCACTTTGAGTGTTAAAACATTCTTCTTCTTCTTCTTCTTTTAACCCATCTCAGGTAAACACCCAAAACATACTAATAGTTTGCTGGGTAGTATTTGGCATACAAATATGTTTAATTTAAGTCATATTGTGTTTATCTGAGTATCGATTTTTAAATAAATCATCTAGCTACCAACATTTTGGAATTAAGGATATTTTACATACCAATCTAGTTTTGTAGTTTCTCTTAAAAAATCTGGACATCTGGTTACTCTGGGCCAGCTTTTGCACATGCTCGCTGGAGCTAGTGTTTGCAACCTTGGACAGGACAGGCTCTTTTCTGTTTGTTGCACTCTCTACGACTCCCTAGTATTTCCCTGAAACTGAGGCCAAGTGTCAGTTAGCATTTATTCTTATCATTGTACTATTGTTTTTTTTTTTTTTTTTTTTTGGTGGGGCGTGGGGAGGTGAAGTAAAATAGTTTTTGCACCCTGTCTATAGGTCAAGGGGAAATATGAATAGAGGGTGGGTAGTGAATTCTAAGCAAATGAGAGAGGGTATATTTCTTTGGGTAAATGAATAATTTTCCTGTGTCTGTTTTTTCTCTTATGGAGTATATATTTGCATTAAAAACATACACTGTTGCTCATTCATTTCTAAGTGTTCTTTGCCTGGCTCCCGTAGACATATGAGTCAGGGACTTTTGATTAGATGCATGATCTTATAAAAGGGAAGTGGTTGCACCATAGGGTCCCTCAAAGCACCAGTTCAAACGGAATAGTAATAAAATATAACTAGCATAAGAGAGATGACACAGCAGTTCTGAGGGGAGAGATTACATCTGATTGGGGGAATCTCGAATCTGATTGGGGAATGATTGGTCATGGGGACAGGTAGAAATTCAGCAGCAGGAGACAATGGGACAACAGAACAGTTTAAATAAAGCAAACAAAAAAGATGGAAGAGGATTGGGCATGGATAGGACAGTGGATAGTTGTGTCAATTAAAGTGGGGAGATCTGAGGAAAGTAAAGACAAAGAGGCTGTTGTGGCCTGGTTGTGTCTAAATGTTAGGCTGAGGAGGTTGTGCCTGCCTAAGAGACCACAAATAACCACTGAGAGACGTTTTAAATTAGGGAGGGAAATATCAAAGCACAGACTTGGAGGGGAAAAAGCTGGAAGTGCTACCAGCAAGCGTGAAACCCTCTGTGGAGGTGCTCAGGAGTGGGAATTATTTGGATGGAAGATTGTCTTAGATTCTGGACATGGTTTTGGAGAAGGAATCACTAGGTCTGTGCAATTTATTGGATATGATTGTAGTGGGGGGTGAGGAGAGGTGGGAGGGAAACTGTGAGAGGAAGGAGGAGGTAAGATTTGAACATAGATGGTCTGAGAAAAGTGTAGGAGTCAAAAGGACCTAGTTTGGAAGGTGTATCCAATAGGATGCTTTTAGCCCCAGGTAGCAGGCTGGCTTCAACAATGTGAATGTCTGTTGGCTCTTATTACTGAAAAGTGCAGAGTACAGGGGGCTTCGGGATGGTTGATCAAGAAGCATCTGACAGATGGATAGATATAGAAACTGTGGTACCTGTATACCACATACAATGAAATACTAATCAGTCACAAAGGAGCAGGAAATCCTGCCATTTATAGCAACATGGACGAATTTGGAGGACACTGTGCTAAATGAAATAAGCCAGGCACAGAAGACACATACCATATGATATCATTTACATGTGGAATCTAAAAAGGTTGAACTCATAGAAGCAGAGAGTAGAACCACGGTTGCTGCAGAGTCAGAGAAATGGGGAAATGTTGGTCAAAGGGGACAAACTTTCAGTTTTAAATTCTGGGGATCTAATGTATAGCATGGGTGATGATGGGTGTGTTAATTTGATTGTGGTATAATCATTATACCGTGAAACGCATATCAAATCATCATGTGTACTTTGAATGTATTCCATCTTTATCGTGTTAATTATTTTAAAATAAAGACACATGTATTAAAAAAAGAAAAAAACTTCTTGATGTAAAAAAAATCAAGAATCTTTCTGTAATGTCATTGAGGATCCAGATGTTTCCTGACTCTCAGCTCTGGTCGGTGGCTATGAGGGAGGTGATAGTTTCTTCCAGGCCAAGACAATAAAAGATCCGTGCAGGATTCTCCCTGTTTTTCTCCCATGGGGAGACTGAGAAGGTCATGGATTCCAGATGGGCAGCTGGGCAATGAAAGGACCTCCATCAGCTTGGGTCCCTGGGTGACTGTGTGGAACTGAGCCCTTTGCTGACCCATGTAGGTCATTTAACATGGGGGAGAAATAAACTCTTGTGTTCATTCACTGATTTTTGGAGTTGTTACAGCAACACAACCAATATATACATCTTTTCATTATTTACTGTTTCTGGAAGCACCTTTCTCAAACCTAATCCTTATGTCCTTGCCTATTTACTTAATCCATGCTAGCCTACATAGAAGTTTCTCTCTTTTTGATGTCTCAGGGACACCATTACAGATCTCAGTTATTGTGTTAATCTCTTACTACTCACCAGCATCACTTACTGAGCTAAGTAGGATTGTTTGCTTTAAGAAGATGGAAGTGAGTGGGATGGTAAAATTTTAGGTGTTCCCTAAAAACACATGCCGTGTGAATCTAGTGAACTGGACTTACTAGGCTTATGAAAAATGGGAAGCCAAAAAATTGCAATCAAGGTTTGATAAGTTGATTTTGTTTAATCAGTACTATTTCATTTTTCCCCTTAAGTTAGACACTGTTTAGTTTTTTTAAAAACCACTTTATTGAGGTATGATTGACTTTCAATAAACTGTACATGTTATATATAACTTGATGAATTTGGATATAAGTATATATCCATGAAACCATCACCATAACCTATGCCATAAACCTATTCATCACCTCCAAAAGTTTCTCCCTGCCCTCTTTGTTATATATTTTTCCTGATAAAAGCTCTTAACCTAAGATCTATCCTCTTAGCAAATTAAGTATACAATACAGTGTTAACTGTAGGCACTGGGTTGTATAGTAGATCCCTGGGACTTACTCATCTTGTCCAAGTTATACTACTGTTGCATTCAAGTTACATACAAGTTATGCTGTGATAGTTCAAGTTTAATAAGTCTCTTTATACTGCTCATGACATCAGATAGAAGATCTGGATAATCTTTCCGAAGAATTATAACAAAGTGAGACTTGGAACATGAAAGAGCCTTAAGAATCACAGATCCTTATGTCCCAGGGAAACCTCAAAACCTGTTCTTCACTAACACTATAGGCCATCACAAATAACCCACCCACACCCCACGGAAATTCTCCTTGGTTTGGAGCAGGGGTCAAAAATCAGGACTCATGTTTTCTTTGGCCTGCAAAGTGTTTTTTGCATAACTGAAATAGGTGTCGACATTTAGGAATCTGGATGTTTAACACACAACTTCTAGATTTCTGGCTGCTCCTTTAAAATGGGTGAACGTGGCCGTGCTGAGCCAGTGCCAGCAGGAGGAGGCTGGAATGGAAGCCGCTGAGCTGAGGCTGCCCGCTTTCTGCCACTCACACTTGGCCCAGTTCGCCACTCCCTGTACTCATCCCAACATGGCAGACGTTTTGGTTGGAGGGTTTCTTTCTCCATTATCATGCAGATAACCCCTGGGAGAATTAGTGCCATCAGTAAAATAGAACTTACTTTCCTTTAATGACTATTCACTCAGTTCATTTATTCTGCTAAGCAGACACCTCGGAGATACTACTTGTTGAATGAGCTAAAGGAGCCTGCGGGGATGGGGCTCTCTGAGCTCCACGTTGGCTGTACCCTGTGACAGACCACGTGCTACTGCAACTGGAAAGTCTTACCCAGTAGTTGCCTCTCCTGCAACCTTCACGCTCTCTCCTTCATTGCTGTTAGTGGTCATGTAATTAATGATACTGAGATTCTGTGTGCTAGATTCCTAAGAATTAAAAATGAATGAAATACAGTTGTTGGCTGCCAGAAGCCCAACTCATTGTTGAGATTGATGTAAAGAAATAAGCATGATAATGTTGAGTATGGGGAGGAGAGAGAAACGGAAACGGGGGATTTCTTTTTTTTTTTTTTTTTTTTTGAGACAGAGTCTCGCTTTGTTATCCAGGCTAGAGTGAGTGCCGTGGCGTCAGCCTGGCTCACAGCAACCTCAAACTCCTGGGCTCAAGCAATCCTCCTGCCTCAGCCTCCCATGTAGCTGGGACTACAGGCATGTGCCACCATGCCCGGCTAATTTTTTTATATATATATCAGTTGGCCAATTAATTTCTTTCTATTTATAGTAGAGACGGAGTCTCGCTCTTGCTCAGGCTGGTTTCGAACTCCTGACCTTGAGCAATCCGCCCGCCTCGGCCTCCCAAGAGCTAGGATTACAGGCGTGAGCCACAGCGCCCGGCCTTTTGTTTGTTTTTGAGACAAAGTCTTCACTCAGTTCCCTGGGCTGGCAGTGGCGTCATCGTAGCTCACAGCAACCTCAAACTCCTGGGCTCACGTGATCCTCCTGCCTCAGCCTCCTGAGTAGTTGTGATTACAGGCGTATGCCACCATGCCTGGCTAATTTATTTTTTATTTTGTTTTTTGTAGAGGTAAGGTTTAGTTATGTTTCTCAGGCTAGTCTCAAACTCCTGGCCTCAAGTAGTCATCTCACCTCTGCCTCCCAGAGTGCTAGGATTACAGGCGTGAGCCACTGTGCCTGGCCCTGACAGGTAACTTCCGACTGGGAGAGTAGAAAAGTTTTCATTGTGGAGGGTACATTTAAAGTAGGTTTTTAACTGATAAATTAGGGGTTCTCTGAACTTTTAAATTAATTAGCGAAGGCTGCCTCTGGTGTGGCCCAGTTTGAAATTCTTGTCAGTAATTCCCAGCGAAGCATGAAAGGTAGTCCTCACTTTGTATGACCCTCTGAGGACATCAAAGTTACCATGAAAGCTGAAACTGTGCAAAACACTCTTAATATTCAATGGGAAAATTTAATGATCTTCATCCTTTGAGAATTTGTGTCAAAATATTAAAAAATTCTCTTACAGTCAGTCATAAATGTATAGGAAAATGGAAAACAAGGTAAAACTAATATTTATTCAGCACACTGTATTTACATGTTAGAAACATTGAGAATTAACATGTTTTATTTCTTTGTAAAAACAACTTGTCAAGAATAGCTTGAGCAGTGCTGGCTTTCTTTTTGTTGTATAATTTACAACAAGGAGCAAACATCTTTTCTGTGCCTTGGTGAGTTCTCATAGTCAGGAGTCTGGGTCTGCTTCCAGCTTTTCATCCTGTGTGCTTTCAAAGTTGTGAATTGTCTCCCAGAGTGTCTTTAATGTGAAGATGTCTGCCGGCATCACTTCCTATGGCATATCCATCTTTTTGTCAAAATTGCTTCCCTTGTTCATGTCAATAAACGGGTCTTCACTGAGTTTCTCCGGCTGCACATCCAGAGTCTCTTGAACTACCGGCAGTGTTAACATTCCCATACTAAGCTATTTCTTCTGTTCTCATTGGCTTCTGATTTGAACTTCATTTTCAGCGTTGTCACTTTTTGTGTCTTTGGTGCACTTTCACCTTTGTCGGCCAGTGTCTCCTTTCGATTTGCCTGTTTTTGTAAAATGCCACTTGGTTGTATAACTGGGAATCAGGGAGTTGTCACAGCCACTTGCTTTGCTGCCTGTGCAGAACTGATGGACAGATGTGCAGTGAGCAGCCACCAAAAGACTTCAGAAGAGTAGCATGGATCATCTGGGCGCTGGTCCCCATGAGCACCTGTTATTTACATCGTGGTTAATGGACTGAAGAGCTGGCAGTGAGATTTGTATCTGATGCAACAACTCTTGGTTTGTAAACCATGGTGGTAATGAAATGTAAACTGGTGTTGTTGAGCGATTGACATTTTCTGACCAAGCTGTAGTTACTAAAATTCATGCACATTGGAACTTTGTAAAGCGAGGACTGTTTGTATGAACATTGTGAATAAATTCAGTAACCGTAATTCCGGCCACTTTATGCCCTTGTAGACCCCTAGGCACTGTGACAACCGAAATGCTTCCCACATTTTCTAAATGTTTGGGAGCAGAGGTGGGATACTTCCTTAGTTTGAGAGCCATTCTGGCCATTTCCACATTATTAAGGCAGGAAGTGTTGCGGGGCAGCCACTCTGCTGCTGCTGTACTACTTCAGCGTTAGTTCTGGGAGTTGGAGCTTTCTGGGTGGCCTTCCTGTAAGGGTGGGGTGTCTGCCACTTCCCTCATCAGCTAGGTGAGGTAGAAAGAGTCCCCCACTGCCAAGAAGGAGTCATGTGACCTAGATTCTAGCTGGACTTTGCACATCTCTCTCTGCCACTTAGCCCCTTTGAATCCTAATTTCCTCAATTATATGATAGGTTTCATGGATCTGATTGACAAGATTATTGGAAGGAATAAATCAGAAACGTGTATGAGTGTTGGGTGAATGCGAGCAATTGCTGTCATGATGATGAACAACTGAATCATTGGGAGGCCCTTCTTGGATTACAATGAAATATAACAGAACCCTGAACGTCTCAGCAAAACAAACATCCTCAGCTTTTCAACGCCCCCTCGTGTGAGAAGTTCACTTCTTTCCCAGCTCCACATAGTTGGCTCTTTTCTCACTTAGCTCCCTTCGTGGTGAAATGCAGCACATTGACTCTCAATCCATTATTAGTACCTGAAGTAACTTTAACCAGACTCCTCCATGAGGATAGACCTTAGTTCTCTGTTGATATAAGGGAAATAGAGCACAAATGAATTAGAAATGGGCTGCAGATGGCTCCCAGCTGGTAGCCATTTTAAATGATGACTTTAAATGTTCAGTTAGAGAGTTCAGCGTTATTTTCCAGGTCCAAGAATAAGTAAGTCAAGTCAGTATAAATATTGTCTTGGGTTGATCTGAGATGCTGATTAACTTACCTGTGGATTTTTAACTTTACGTCTGGATTGAAGAATTTGGTGAAATAAGCATGTTAGTAGAATGTTGCTGGTTTGGGGAAGGTTTCCTTCATCTGTAAGATATTATCCTGTAATTGCTGCAAACCTGCAAAATGTGTAGTTTAGTGAATATGGGTAGATATGTTCTCTTTCCACATGGTACACTAATCTGGAATTTGTTGGAGATGAAATAAATCTGTTATGACTTGAGCATTGAAGAATATGAATAGAAATTATTTTTTATCGTGGTTGAAACCGCTTGTAGAATTTGATTACGTTTTACTGTTTATTCTCCCTTTAGCCATTTATTTTTAGGACAGTGAACTTATTTAAATGATTTAGTGTATATGTCTAAATTTTTTTTCAGTAGCTGGCAGACTTTCTTCCAATTAAAAAACATTTTCAAATTCAAACTTTTGTAAACATTATTCTCCCTTCCCTTCTCTGCCCCTGCTCCTTGCCGCACAGAAACTAAAACCAAAACAGGAACATACAGTTTCATGTTTTTTAGGTACCTCTTAAAATGGAAAAAGTAGTGGTATTAGTGTTGAATCAGGAAACATCACTCCCTGTTTATGAAATTTAAATATGAGTAGAAAGTTAAGATGACTGTTTAGCTTCCAAAGCTGTTACATATCCATAGCATGCTATCTTCATCAGGTTTTTCATGATTAAAAAATAACTTTAATAGATGAACTATTAACATATATATTCTTATTTATATCAATAATCTTAATTTTAACTGCTTCATATATTTTAAAATTGATTACTTAGTGCAAATCCTTTTGTTCCTATAAATATTATTCATCAAATATATTAGCATTAGAATGCGGTTACATTTCAGTTATTAATCCCCTGTAAGTAATGAGCATAGTAAGTCTAACAATAGAAATTTAAAAGAGTTATTTATTCAGATGGTTATATTTTTATATGGACGACTCTAAAATCTCCCCTTTTCCTATGACATATAGAATTGCTGTCTATTATAACAGCTTAAAAATCCTAGCAGAGATTGGTAGAATTGAGAAGAGATTCTTTTGTCAATGGGATGTCCAGAAGTTGCAACTGACTGACTTGAAACATCATCCAGAATTATGAATTAGAACAACAATCTTTAAAATTCCTAAGGTGTGATTTAATATTTATAGAAAATGATTCAAAATTAGTCATTCTTAGAGCTTTGTTTTGGATTCATGAAGGTAGAAACAGAGATAATAAGACTTTTTTAAAAGCTGGAATTCACTTTAGGAATTTTTTTTTTCTCAGAAGATGGTCATCTTCTTCTGAAAGGTTTTGTGGTTTTGTGGCTTTTTTGGCATTCCTTAGTTCAACTGATACCATGATATTTATAGTTTTATTTCCATAAGGAAGTGCTAATCATTTTAAACATGTTTTCCAAACTTTCAGGTACAATTTCAAACATGAAGGGGTATCAATGTCTTATTTGGGGCAGGGGAGGTAGTCAGAATTAGCCACTTAATGGAATTATTCCTTGAAGGCAAACTAAATATTTTGTGTAACATATTGACTGACTTAAGAATTAAGGCATGTCATGGGATTCTGAGAAATGATTTTCTTGTCAGGTTTTTGGGGAATTAGTAGGATTGTGAGAAATGTATGATATCTTCTTGAAAAGGTATCAATGTCTCCATCTATTGTAGGATCCATAAAATGTGTCCCTAGTTTCATGTTATTTTTTAAAATGTCACTTTAATGTGTATAGAAAATGATTCAAAATCAATAGTTTACTCTTTGAGCTTTGGTTTTGTGAAGGTGTGAACAAGAACGATAAGAATTTCTTAAAAAACCAAGAACAATTAGCTGGAACTCCTTTTAGAATTTGTTTTTTTCGTTTGTTTTGTTTTTCTGAAACAGAAGATCATCATTTTTCTTCTCAGAGTTTTTTTGCAGCTTCTTTGATTTCAGCAATATCTTCCTGAACTCACCTTTTCCAGTTCCCCTATTTACCTGTCTTGATGAACATTGAGGACACCTTTCGCATAGCTTGTGATACAGAACCTCTGCCTTGCTTACTGCCCTAACTCCTACCTTTCTACCCCTTGGCCCTCCCCCCCCCCTTATGCCTTCCTGGGGCATGCTCGTCAGCCCCCGGCTACAGTAGTCTAGCTCTAGTCCTGGGGTTCATGGGCCAACCTCCATCCACACCACCCCCTGTGGAGAACTTTGCTTCCCCCTCCTGGTCAGGGAATGCCTCACCCTGCTGCCAAAGCACATTAATAGTGTGCGGTGTCAAAACCATAGCAACCAATGTGGCGTCATTGTAGATGATGGTTGTGAAAGGTTCAGTGATAACTTCCTGAGGGAAATGTCAACTTCCCAGGAAGTGAAATAAGTATGGCCCCTTATCATGTGTAACCATTCTGCTAGCCAGAGTGTATTTGTAGTGAGTGGCAGCCAAGCGCAAGTACTTGGTTTCCTGTGGTCCCCACCCACGGGCCACGTACCGGTACTGGTCTGTTGGTATGTGGCTTGTTAGAGATTGAGCCCAGAGCTCTGCCACCTGACCCGCGTCTGTGGGAAAATTGCCTTCCATGAAACTTCGGAACCCTGGGAGGTGCACTCTACCCGCAGGACACACACATAGCAGGAGGTGAGCTGCAATCACTGCCTGAGTTCTGCCTCCACCTCCCTCCCACCCCCAATCCAACGGTCCCCCAATCTCCACCCCTTGGAAAAATTCTCTTCCCTGAAGCTGGTGCCAAAAAGGTTGGGGACCGCTGGCTTCAGTTTGTATCCTGTCTTCAAGTCTGTCTGGAGCATGTTCGTATGCATAGCCCTAGGGCAGTGGAGGTGATATGAAATGCATTCCCTGCCCTGGATGGGTGAGGCAAACCTTGAAGGCCTTCAGCTGTGCTGAATCACCCTCAGGCCCTCTAGGGTACCTGCTCCCTTTCTTCCTTCTAGACCTTTCCACGTGCCCTCCTCTTCTGCCTGGATGCTTTCTTCACCTTTTCTCTGGCTAGTCAACTTGTTCTCTTCCCTTAGGTCATTTATAAGCATTTCCTCGAGCTAACTTTCCTTGACTACCCACGACCAGATGAGGATCCCCTCTGTATGATCTCATATTGCCCTGAAACTCTGGAAATTGGCACGCAGTTCCATGGTGGTGATTAACCTGGGTTATTCGCCTTCTCCCTTGTTAGGCCCTGAGCTCCTGGAGGGTAGGCGCCATCTTGTTTGCTCTTGTATCCCTAGTATCTAAGGACAATGCCTGCTTGACTGAAAGTAATCAATATTGTAGTAAATACGAGGGCTAATATTATGTGCCATGCTCTGTGCTTGGGTTTTCCCACATGTTTTCTCATTAAGTCCTCACAACAACTTCAGGAGTAGGTATAATTAATTTTACAGAGGAGGAAAGTGAGATTAATAGAAGCTTAGGTATTTGTCCAACACATCACAGCTAGAAAGGGCAGAGCTGGTACTTAACTCCAGTGTACCGGCTCTCAATGGCCAGCTTACACACAGTGATGAACAAATAAAGCATGTCTGCAAAGGCATCCGTTCAGAGCTCTGTATGGGGCTGGCAGCCCCGTGAATGACCTGGGCGGCTGGCGTTGGCTGGCCACAAATGGTGTTCAAGGAAGTCACTTCTAGTTATATAGGAAAGGTCAGCTTCAGATGCTAAATTCTAATCTCTAGTAATTAGTTTTTTCTAAAAGGTTTGGCATTTCCTGGGACTCAGAACTTTTAGAGATTGTGTGGTGTAGTAGATAGAACTCTGGTTTCATTAGAGATACTAGGTCACCTCCATTCTAATTATAGTGTCGCTGTGGGTTGGTTTAGAGTGAGTCCTTGTGAGCCACCATGTCTCTGCACAGTAGAGAAGTGGGGTGGTGATGGGGGTTGGAGGGAGTAGGTGTAAAGTGAGCATTCCTGCGTGATGGCTGTTACCCACTATTCTTAGGATATTGTCTTTGTTATTTCCTATCGTGGAGCACCTGTTGGTGTTTAATAAAGGAAGATCATATGCAGGGTGATCTCTGGGAAATTCTGCTAATGATTGAGATTTCAGAAAGCTATTTCTAAATAAATAAAATCTCCCTATTAAGAGGAAAAAATAAAAAGAAAGCTGTTTCTTCTACCCGTATATTAACTGGGATGCTTTGCTATTCTAGTATCATACTGTGGCAATTGACATCATTTACTGGATCCAATGGCCAAATTATTCAATTCAGAAAAAGAAAAGCATGCAGATTATTTCTTTACTCCCTCTCTACCCAACAGCATTATAGTAAGATCTTACTTTTCTATTTTATCTCTTTAGAAGTCTTAACTAACTTAGAGGAAAATTCTGGATCTTGTTATATCCAGGGCTGGCTGTGTGCAGGGCAGAGAGCTGGTTGTTTTCTGGAGACAGACTATAAACAAGTAAACACAAAAAAGAAGAGGATTTATGATTGTGATAAGGGTTAGGAGGACAATAAAGGCAGTGAGGTGGGAAGAATAATTGTGACTGGCGTGGCGTGAGCGTGGAAAAGGACAGTGACTTGGACAAGGAGGTGGCTAAAGTCTAGGCCTGAGGAGCCGGGATGGGAAGGTCTGGGGAAGAGAGAGCAGTGAATGCAAGGGCCCCGAAGGGGAATGCTTCTCCGGTGTGTTTTTGCTTCTCCGGGGTGGCCAGCATGGTGGCTGGTGCAGAGGGATTTGAGGAGGGGATAGTATTTAATAGTATTTTATTTTTTAATATGGGTTTGGAATTAACTAACTAGACTAATGGTGCGAACAATTAAATGTGTTAACAAGGACAGGCATGAGAGGAAAGGAGACTGGGGCCGGATCCTGTAGGGTTGAGGTCACAAGCTCACCTGCCTTCAGGGCCAGACCAATACCTTGACTTAGTGAAGACAGTGTGGCATTAATTTTGTTGCTTAATTTCTTATAGAGACACGGCTGTAGAGAATATTTCTCTAAGTAGAATGTCAAATGTCACAGAAAGTGGAAAGTGAGCGGCACAGACACGATGATGATGGCAAGTGCCCTTTGACCTCACAATCAAAAGACACAGTAGGGACTGGGTACAGTCCAGAGCCTGCTGGCCCTGACTCAAGGTGGCAGCTGCACCTTGGCACAAGCCAAATATTGCCATGTGGGAATGTGGCTTCCATGTGCTAAATCTGCCAAGTTTTCCAGAGAAACAGAAATCTGAATTTTTATGTGAAATTCCCAGATTTAAAAATGTTGGCCCAAGCTTGAAAACTCCTGACAATGAATAGACAGAGTGCATCTATGGGCTGCTAGTCTGAAACATCTGGTGAGAGCCCTTTTATGCTGTGACAAAGGGGGTTCGATGAAGTATGATGCATGTGAACCATTTGTCCTTGTGCCCAGTACCCAGCCCATACTGAGGAGAAAAGGCACTTATCATTAATTGCACTGTTAATGTGTTTAATTGTCTTCACCATTCATTTATTTAGTTAACTCTAAATTCATATTAAAGATAAATATTATACTCTAATTCAAGTGACTAAATGAATGAATGGCTGTTGCTGTTATTTGCCTATTAAGTTGTTTGCTCTGTTAGTTTGGTTAATTCTATATTCATGTTACAGTAGTAAACATTAATCTAGTGCAGGGGTCCTCAAACTTTTTAAACAGGGGGCCAGTCCACTGTCCCTCAGACTGTTGGAGGGCCGGACTATAGTTTTAAAAAACTATAAACAAATTCCTATGCGCACTGCACATATCTTATTTTGAAGTAAAAAAACAAACGGGCAAAAACGCCCGCACGTGGCCCACGGGCCGTAGTTTGAGGACGCCTGATCTAGTGTAATTCACATGATAAAATCAACAGTGAACAAAGGTTGCACATTTTGGAGTACTTTTTTCTTCTTTAGTGCCCAATTCCATTGCAATCCTTACTTCCCTCACTTGGTCTTGTGCTTTGGCTCATTTGGGTCTCAAGATCTCCTGGCCGGTGTTAGCTGCATGTGAAATGGGGAGGAACTGGGGCAAAAATGCCATTCCGGACTGCTCAGAGGGTGACGGGGAATGCAGCCTTAACGACATGATGTCGTGTTTAGAGGCTTCTCATCAGTTCTAATGAAATACAAATGTGCCCAAAACAAGTTATTTTTTTTTCCCCAGGGGGGGGAAAAATACCCTCTTCATTTAGTATGGCCTAACTCATGCAGTTTTATATTACAAGATTCAAGTTTGGTGTGTTGCAATCCATTGGCGATTGTCTTGGGGAATTTTATTCAGCGCAAGCATCTCTGACGGTTCTGGCATCAAGTTGGGTTAATTACTTGTTCGTGTACTTTTTGGTCTCTCGTCTCTATGTTAAGATTCTACAGCATTGTGGAGAGGAACACTGGGAGTAACAAAATATACTTGAATAATTCTGATACATTAAAGGGTTTTAAAAACATCTCTTTTTTCCCCCCCCCCAGGTTCTTTTTTTTTTTTTTGCATTGTTTTACAATGAGATCATTTTATATCAACACCAAGCTAGAAACTTGAAAATAAGCTTCTTTGTGTATGAAAAACCTTATCTGTAAATACAAGTTCTTAATTGAGTCAATATTTTTCTCAATTTTTGTTACAGATCATGGAGGAAACAAATACGCAGATTGCTTGGCCATCAAAATTGAAGATCGGAGCCAAATCCAAGAAAGGTAAATTGTGGGAGGGAGATAAATTGGTGGTTTTGATAAGTGAGGTTAAAGAATTACTGCAAGTTTTCTGGAGGAAAAAAAGCCAAGCTTTATTCTTATCCGTTTTGTCCCAAAATATTTTTCAAATGGCAGTATTTCAAGAAGATTATCATAATTAAAAACAGTATACAATTTTTTTACCCAACAACAGAAAAATATTTTTAAGTATGAATAATATAGTAGAAATGTTGTTATAAGATATCATAGCAACCTATAATTTCTAGGATGCCCATTTGGTCAATATCCATGAGTCATAGTTTACTCTCCATGTGTAAGAACGTGTTGTCAATGCACAAATTCACGTTGTTTGCACTTTAGAGTTCTTTTTTTATGTACCACACAGATTAAAAGCTGCTTCCCCACCCCCCAATGTGGTTTGAACCTTATATTTCTTGAGAGCTTTCTTCTCTTCATCTATCAGACAGCAAAGACCCACTAGATTCCTCCTTCAGGCTGAGTTTTCCCTTTGCCTGGGCTTTTCTGTCTTATCCTACAGGATACTACTCAATGCATGCATGGTTGGAAATGGAAGCATAGACCCCCTTAGTGTTTTTCCAACATTACATAGTATTTTCAAATGTGGCCTGCCATCATATATTTTTTATGGGTAGTTTTTTCTTTTTAAAATGTGACCTTAGTCTCAACAAACTTTGTTGTGTATATTTCACTGATTGCAGATGCATGTAGTCATCAGAAAGTAATGATGAATACCATCAAACAATTCAAAATAATTGGAAGCTGAGCATTATTTGTCATGGTCTAGCTTTTTGGTTTTTGCTGCTCAGTTTTGTATTTGCTGCCCTTTTTTTCTATGACTTTTATTGCTAAATGATAATACTATATATCCTTTCTTAATCGTCTCTCTTATTTCAGTCCAAATTGCCTTCTTTTAATCTTGGTGTATTAGTTACTCATCACATGGGCTATAAATTATTTTAAAGTTATTTTTGTGAGTGTTGTTAGCTGGACTTTGATTGGCTGGAATTCCTACAAAAATTCCAGTCCTGTTACCTTAATATTTGTGATCATAATAGCAAGGAATTGGGAACTTAGGTGCAAACAATCATAAGAAGACATGGTCAATTTCCAAGTGTAATTCTGTATCTGTATAAACCTCACATTTGCCAAGTGACATAGAACATACTCATTAATCATCAGTAATTTTGGTGGTATGTTTTATACTTATTATGCAGAAGAAGTTGTTTCCAGTGAAGGTTATCTACCTATTTATTTGCAGCCATTTAAAAATCCCTGGCCTACTACTTGGGTAAATTGGAACTTTAACATAAACTGGATCCTCTTTCTCTTTGGAAAGGTAGTTTTACGTAAAGAATGAAACGAGATTCATTATTATTATCCTAATAAAAATGTAATTTAATCAGTCTCCAAAGAAATCCCCCAAGGAAACACGAATATTAAAACAATTCCAGATAATTTTGGATGACTTATTCTCCTGCAGTATCCATGCTATAGTTTTTCTCCTATTTATCATGAGAAACTGAGAATTGATTAATTTGTTACTCAAAATCTGGTTAAAATTTTAGAGATTTTAGGAAATAAGGAAGTGAATAGATTGATGTTTTTAGATTGGTGTCCCATCATTGACACATTTAATCCATTCAGAATGCCCAACTATATTGCACGTTTTGGTTATTCATTTTGCTTTGGAAATAAGAATATTTCAACAATACATTTGAGGACATTTGGCATAGTTTCTACATGGTTAAAGTTAAGCTTTGGACTTGTGCCTAAGAATTGATTCCTCCAGGCCTGAGTCTATAGACCTCATTTTATTTTTTATTATTTATGAAGTGCTATGAACGTACATAGTATTGTATGATGAGTAGAATGCACCAGAAGAGAACAAGGAAGAGAGAATCAAAAGTTTGCCTCAGAGGAATTTACTATTCAGAATTTACTTGCGTTGTTCTTATTAAACCCACAGCTGCTGACTTAGTTCTTGGCTAACATCCCTGGTATGTATATACTTATTTTTAAAACGGTCCAATTCAGAGACGAAGTTTGAGTATAATTTGTACTTAATAAAAGTAAAATCAAAATGGCAGGAGGAATTTTAGAAGGTAATTATTTGCTCTTTCATCTGATGTAGCAATTCCTCCCTGCTCCTGAGCCTATTGCAGAGGAGAGAATTGTCAGTCTTTACTTTAACCCTTCTTCATTCCAGACTATTGTTATTAAAGAGACTAAAGAATATGAATGTATTTAGGGACCACTAGCATGTTTTGGATGATTATTAAATTCTAAATCCCATGGTGATGTGAAAGTTTGGAATATATATATAATCCCCAGACTGCCATGGGTTTGTGTTATATTTCACTTTCTAGTTTTTAAAACGCACAATGGCTAAATATTTGATCCTAGACAAACATTTCTCTGGCTACTGTTACCACAGTCTGCCCCTTTCTTTACCCTATTGGAAGTTAGTCCTGTGTTTCTCAATTAGCCTCCAGTAGATCTGTCCAGATTTTATTTTTTAAGTCATTATCCTTTATCAGAGCAGCTGTGTGTGAGTGGTTGTCTGGCTCCCTTGGTTGAAGTGCTGGTAGGAAGCTGCCTGGCAGAAAGGCGGAGAGCCAACAGCCTGAATTTGCCATCAGTTTGACAGTTCAGATTCTTCTGTAGAAATTCTGGCTCAGTAGTTCTAAGGATGGGACTGGGAAGCCATGTATTGAACAAGTTCCACTGGTTGTTTTAATGGTCACACTGAGTTTGGGAAACACACATCTCCCCGTCTGACATGGAAATGTCATGACTTACTGAGAATACAGTGTGTTCTGAAGGCAGTGGATGATGACCACTATGGAAAAGCAGTGACCACCATCAGTGGTCACTCTGGGTAATGTCCCTCTTGGCATCCACAGAGCTACACTTTTATGGGTGCACCAATTTCACATTTCTGTCATCTTTGCAGCCAATTAACATAGATAAGTTAATTGATGATCATAACCTCATTGTCCTGTGCCTGGCTACATATAAAGTTGGGTAAAAGACCATTTAGTGATTGTCCTCTCTTTCCCCTTCCTCCTCCCTTTCCCACCTTCTCACTTCCCTCTCACTCCCATTCTATTCCACTTTTTAATCATATTCTACATAGAATATATTTTGGGGAAAAGTAGTAGAGATATTTTCATTTATACAGGGCATTTTAGGGAAGTACATATTTCATGATATAAACTCAGGCATTATAGACTTTTAAAAAAATCCATAGAGTATTTGAAATTATTAGAAAGTTGAATAATCATTAGAGACAGAAAGAACTAAGAATTTAAGGTTCAATATAATGGACATTTAAATAGGTGACTGTAGGATTATCTTATGGGGGTCATGATTAAGAGAAAGCAATGCTTAGTATGTCTTCTATATACCATAAACTTATTTCTCATGGAAGAAAATCAAACTGTTTTCCAACTCTTGGGAGTCAGAATCCTAGACCAGTCTGCTTTTATATAGAAAAATTTGAGGTTTGTGCCTGTGAAACCAGTATGTGAGGATTAAGGTGTTTAATTCTATACAACTTTACTAACAGAATAATTCAGGCACTCATTAAAATTTTGCATATGCTGTTCTGAATCACAGCCTATTTTTAAATAAATGCAGCGCCATTAAAGTACAGAGAGCATTTGGAACAAGTTTAATTGTTTTGCCAAATAGAAATCCTGCCAGGCCTGCCTTAACAGATAGATAAAAGTGATTTGTAATAAGAATTTATTACATTGGTATGATTGTGCTGTGAGCTCCACAATGCTAAATGAGTTTTTTCTCTTAAATAAGGTAAATATTTTTGCATAGTCATCTTTCTGTTCTTGATTTGTTTATCTCTTTCTTTTTAGATTGGCAAAAGTAAACGTGGGTAAAGATTGTTTAAAGCTTTTACGCCAAATTCCAAATAAATAAGGTCAGCAGTTAATGAGACTTTATTGCAGAGTTATGATCTCTGCAAGTGTTCCTCCTCTGACAACTTAGGCTACTCCAGAACTAGCAGGAATGAAAGGTACTGACTGCATTGCCTGACATATCCTGGTTTGTAGGCAATTTGGCACGAAGTTTGACCATTCTCTTCCTCCCAGAATTAACAAGAGAATCATCAGAATTCCATAAGGTTTTATTATTTTTGGTTGTATTCCATCAGAACAAGCAGACATCTAATAGAAAATCTTAGCATGAGAAAAACTGTAGAATGTTCATGTTATTTTTTTCCAGGGGAAGATATTTTGTTGAGTATACTTGTACTTCCATTGAGTGTTCATGGTGAACTGGTTAGTTGAGGACTTTATCGTACCTGTGCTCAAAAGGCCAAGGGCAGAGAAAAGAAAAGGCGTGGCATGGCATGCTGGACCAAAGTGTTTACAGTGGTGGATTGTGACCCATGTGTGTCAAAAGTTAATTTGGTGGATCACAACCAGCAGTAAAATACCAGCTGGATTAGAAAAGAAAACAGAGTGTAAGAGTATTGCTTTTTTTTTTTTTTCCAGTGACTTTTTTCCAGTGACTTTATTTTATTTCAGCATATTAAATTATTTTTAATTGACACATAATTTACATATTTCTGTGGTACAGTGTGATATTTCAATACACGTATACAATGTGTAATGATCAAAGCAGAGTAATGAGCATATCCATCACCTCAAACAATTTATCATTCCTTTGTGTTGGGAACATTCAAAATACTCTCTTCTAGCTATTTGTAAATATACAATCAATTATTGACTATAGTCACCTTACAGTGCTGTTAGAACACTAGAACTTATTCTTTCTATCTAGCTATAATTTTGTGTCTGTTATGTGACCTCTCCCTGTCCACCTCCACCCCTCAGCACCTAGTAACCCTTGTTCTACTCTCTACGTTGTGAGATCAACTTTTTTTATCTTCCACATATGAGTGAGAACTTGTGGTATTATTTCTCTTTCTGTGTCTGGCTTGTTTCAGTAAGGATGTTGTTTAATGAAACTTTCAGTCATATATGTGTCTGTCTGTGTACAGACACGCACACACAGAAGATTAGTACATCATGATGTGAAATGGGTGACAGGGAAGGGCTGAAAGGGTGTAGAACACTGTGCTTGGCATTCAACTCTCCAAAGGGTAGAGAGCACATGGATCTCCCAAATCAATGCATCCCTGGTATGTAACTGGTATGTAGTTGTCAGTCAGTATTTGTAGATTGAGGCCTCAACTCAATTGTAGTAATAGTGAAACCACTAACAGAGATGGGAATGTATATCGCTGTGTGTTGTGTGGAAAAAACATTTAGAATCATGGCTTTCACACTTGAGTGGCAATCACTATTATGAAAAATATTGACTAATGATGTTGCGGCAAGTGTACAGCTAGTGTTACAGCTCTTGACCTGGGAAAGAACCAAGCGGCACAGGAAGAGTTGGAGAACAGTCTTGATTCCTCCACAGCAGGCTCAGCACAGCTAGTGGTACAGCTCTCTTCCCATCTTCTGATCTTTTGCCCCCCAATTCCTTGTTCTCCTCCTGCTTTTATACCCTTGGTAGGACTCCAAAAGTGTCCAATCAACTACAAGCTTTAACATCCAGTCAGCATCAAGCTTTAACATCCAATCAGCAATAAGCTTTAACATCCAATCAGCAACGGTGGGATTCAAAAATTACCCAATCAGGATCATACGAGCAGCGCAGCCGGATGACAGGAGGCGGCCCAGCACCAAATGGGGCTGGACAGCAGATATCAGCCTGCTGGGCCTGGCAGCATTCCAGCATGCTGCCCGGTCCAGCAGCGTGCCCTCCATCCAGCCCAGGGAGATGGGGAGCAAAGGGGAGGCCACAAGCACCACGTCCCAGTGCCTGACATTTTCTGTGTCAATGATAATCTTTCCTATAGACCCCTTAAGTGAAGGGATGTGGGACATGATTGTGACTAAACCTTGTTTTAGTGGTTCTGAGTAGTCCTAATGAGGGGAGTGGAAGGAAACTTAGGGAAAAGGACCTGATCATTATTATTCATGGAGTACCTGAATGACTGAAACTCTGGTGCTATTCTTAGGAGGCTTGTAAATGAGACTTAACAAGACACAGCCTCCTCGTTGACCCTCAGACCAGAGCTGTTTTGGTTGTGGTTATTTTAATTAGTATTTCGTTGCATAAATGAATTATCAGTAGTAATATTGGGTTCTGCCATAGTATTGAAAACTATTGGGGCCAGGCACTGTGCTAAATATTTTACATATATAACCTTAAATCTTTTTTAATTATCAGAGCAACCCTATGAGTTAATTGGTAGTATTGTCATTTTCCAGATGAAAAAAACTAAAGTACATGAAGGTAGAATAACTTGCCCATGGTTTGTTTTACAGTCAGTCAGTAGCACACTCCAAACTTGAATACAAGTCTTTCTGTTTCCAGAGCTCCAACCTAATCACTGTACTCACATACCTTTTCACACCCATATCTAAGTGAAAAAATACCTTTCCTAGTGCCTTTCCTTATTCCATGGGGTTGTGTGATGTAGTATACCTTCAGTGACCATTGCCAAGTATAGCTGATTATAATTAGCCCGATTTTATAATGTCTCAGTCCTTGGAAATTACAGAGATTTCAAGGTAGGCTAAGGTTAGCACATCTTGTAGATAACAGCTCCTTTTTCAGGGGGAATTAGATTTTACAGTTTAAAAACATGAAACCACTCACAGTTATGTACGTTTTGAAAAAGTACTTGCCTCGAATTTTAACTTGATAGTTCATGTCATGTGTTACTTCCTTAGGCAGAGACTTTTAGATTTGTTGTGAAGCTAAACAACTTCTAAAAGATTATTTTTCTGGAAGAAAAATAAGCTCAGAATTTGTTATAAATTGCCCAGAGGGATCTTGTTGTTTGGCTTTTTATTTATTTATTTTTTGCTTTAAATCTTTGAAAGTAATATTTATGACCTGCTCGGTGTACCCTTGTATTTCTTCTTCTGGGCAGAAAAAATTTAGTACTTAACATTTTTGTATATAGTATTAAGATCATCACTTGGTGAATGCTAGTTGGGGATCAGAGCAGGAAGTCAGCCAGAGAGCTGAAGGAGTTGTGTGCAGGATACTCATCGTCACTGTGGTTCCAGAGTGCAGGGTCTAACAAGGACCTGTCGGAGGAGGACAGAGACCTGGGCCATTTCTAGTTGTTAAAGCTCCTAGTATACTTACACAATAAAAGGCTTATAAAAAGGAATGTATATTTTAAATATTTAATCTGTCAGTGCATCTCTTTCTATATGAATACCCGTATTTGTAGGTAGTGCTAAACATGCACATTTTACATCCTTTCTGAACACATGTGCTCTCATACACAGACACAACACACATACCATTTTATAGGTGAGACAATTAATGGCTGGTGACTCATTATCAAGACTAATGACCTAAGATTGGGTTCATTTTTTTGTCTCCATCTGGTTCTCCTTCTCTTCTGAAGGCTCTTCTGAGGTATGAGCTTGTTTATCTTATAACTGCTGCAAAATAGCTGTTGTTTGCAATCTTTCCTTCTCTCTCCTGTAACAGGGCCAGAGAGGAAGATGGGATTCATTTTTCAGTTATGCTCTCAAACCCCAAATAAGCAAATATATCTGGTAGTTTCTTGAAGTGATATTTTTCATTAATTTAGGAAACAAATTTGGAGTGGAATAGAGAGGTGAGAAAGTAAGTGGAAAAGGGAAAGTATCAATGGAAAGAGAGGACAAGTTAGAGACTGGGAGAAAATACTTGCAAAAGACACATCTGATCAAGGCCAGTTGCCCAAAATATGCAAAGAACTCATAAAATTCATCAGTAAGAAAATGAATAACTCCATTAAATAGTGGTCCAAAGATCTTAATAGATGCTTCACCAGAGAATATATAAAGATGGCAAATAAGTATATGAAAAGATGCCCGATATATCATATATCATTAGAGAATTGCAAATGAGAACAAGAAACTACTATATGCCTATGAGAATGGCTAAAATCCATAACACTTGACAACACCAAATGCTGGCGTAGAAGTGGAGCAATAGGAACTCTCATTCATTGTTGGTGAGAATGCAAAAAGACGGTTTGGCAGTTTCTTACAAAACTAAACGTTCTCCTATCATAAGATCCAGCAATCATACTCCTTGGTATTTACCAAAAGGAGTTGAAAACTTATGTCCACACAAAAACCTGCGCATAAATACTCATAGCAGTTTTATTCATTGTTACCCAATAACCAAGACGTCCTTCAATAGGTGAATAGATAAATGCAGTACATGCACACAGTGGAATATTGTTCAGAGCTAAAAAGAAATGAGCTATCAAGCTATGAGAAGAAATGGAGGAAGCTTAACTGCATATTACTAAGTGAAAGAAGCCAGTCTGAAAAGGCTGCATACTGTATGATTTCAACCATATGACGTTCAAAGATAAAGCTAAAACTATGGAGATGGTAAAAAGATCAGTGGTTACCAGGGGTTTAGGGGAAGTATAGGCAGAGCACAGAGGATTCTTAGGGCAGTGAAGCTACTCTGTATGATCTGTAGTGGTGGAGACATGTCGTTATGCATTTGTCAAAGCCCGTGGAAGAGGTTTTGAAGTTGGTGAGATGCTGACAGAGGGAAGGCTGTGCCCATGTGTAGGGAGGAGCACATGGGAACTCTGTGTATTTTCCACTCAATTTTGCTTTGAGCCTGGAACTTCTCTAAAAAATTCAGTCTATATTTTAAGAAATTCTCAGATACTGGGCACAGCACTTTCATCAGCATTTGAAAGTGTATTATATGTAAATATAATGTCATATGATCAATAACTCCGTAATGTATAAGTTTAAAAGTACCATGAAATCTTTTAAGAAGTGAAAATATTGTCAGATTTTAAAAAGTGAGAAAAATGGCTACATTAAACAGTAAAATACACCCGTAGATGACTGGCTCGGGGCTTGGTTTTTCTTAGCTTACCTGCCTCTGAGAATGCTGCTGTCCCCTTCTGTGGGAGGGCTCCTTCTCCCTCAGTCTTCTTGTTTCCCGATCACATTGTTTTATGCCTCCCTTCCTGCCTTTACTGAGGGAAATGTCATCCCAGGGTCTCTTCCATTTGCAGTTCTTCTCTCTGTTAAACTCTGTGAGGAGGAAGGGAGAAAAGATTTATTTACATGCTTTGTCATGGGCATTGTGCTAGGTTTGTTACCTGTGTTTTCTCTTTTAATCTTTACAATAACCCACATGAACGGGTGTTATTATCCCCATTATATATATTAATAACTGATGCCAAGAGGTGATAAAACTTGTTGAAAGGTCGTGGAGTTTTAAGTGATGGAGTTAGGATATAAATCTTGATTTCAAAGTTCAAGATACAGTATTTTCCTCCACTCTGTAAGCATGCACATCGGTGCTAATAATGAGTGTTTGGTCACCCGAACCATGAACACTTACCAACACATTCATTTAAGAAAACCGGGACTTAAATTAATATTTCTTAAGTTTCTTCTTCTTCTTCAGGAAGAAAGACAATCTTGGGTAACTTCTTACCTGGATGTTAGAAGGTTGCTGGATATCTATCTCTTTAAATATTTCAGCCTAGATTTATTTTTATCATTCTTGTGCTTTTCAGTGTTTTCCTTTGCTTTTCTCCTTTTTTGAGACCCACTAATGGTTTTTCTAGTATTTATATATTTTTGTCTGCAGTGATGGTTCTCAGCCTGGGGTGATTTTGTTCCTTGGGGGACATTTGGCAATGTCTAGAGACATTTTTCATTGTCACAGCTGGGAGGGCTGCTACTGGCATCTAGTGGGTAGAGGCCAGGCATGCTGCCGAGCATCCTACCCTGCATAGGACAGCCCCGAACAAGGGATTACCCAGCACAAGATGTCAGTAGTTGGAGGTTGAGAAATGCTGAGCTGGAGGAGTGAGCTTAGTATCAGGAGTCGGCTGTCTGCACAGCATTGGATTCCCATGAGATCATTTCACGCAACCTGGTGCATCATTTAACTGACTTCATTTTTGCAGCATTGGCATCAGGGCAGTTTATGTTAGTGACTACCAAAGGAAGAACATATCATGGAACAAAATAGGTGAACCGACACAATTTCAGTACAAGAGATATAACCTGGTAGGATGATGGGTCTATATGTTTTAAAAGCCAGTTTGCACTTCATTTGGAATTATAAAGTTTAATCATGTGACTTAAATGGTTTTGTTTATTCCTCGTGAGTATTTCACCAATGTTTTACTTTATGCCTGTAGCTTCGGTGCTGGGGGACAGACCTGCTGCTCTCCTGGTTCTTGCTGCCTTTGTCTTCTATTCCTCTCTGCTGGAATGTGTAGTTGTGACAACTGTGACCATTCCTAAGGTTTCTGACCATATTAGAAGACCACAGTGGTGCTGTAAGCTCCTATCTTGGCCTGGAGATGGGCACCAAATTTTAGCTGGTTTCCTAAAATTTGGTGGTTATGGTGGTTTCCCTAACCTTGTGTGGCTTTTCCCAGTTTTCCTTTGCTCTGTCAGTCATGCCATGGCCGCACAGAATTTAATGACATCTATCAGGCTTGTCAATAGCAATTATTTTCATAAAGGCTTTTTGCAGTTACAGGCATTACTGAGCTAGCTACCTTGTGGCATTTCTCATTAGCTAAAGAAAAATCACAGTGGCTCTTTCCTTTCTTCCATGTCCTTTTTGTGTCATTAAAGTATGGTGTGTGGCTTATTACAGTTTTACACAAACCTGGATATTAACAGACATTCTTATCAAAAGATATTAGAGAGATTTCAGGAATGAGGAATTAAATTTCCTGTATATCTCTTTGCCAGAAATTACTCTTAAAGCAAAGTAAGTCCTGCCTGAAATGAAAATAAAATGAGAGCACAGCATATGCATAGTTTTGGCCGTTTGGTCTGTGCAAATAGTTATGTATTATTACTTTATGAAAATGGGCTCATTCTAAAACGTTTGTGCAATTGGATTTTTCCTCATAAAAAATGAAAGGACATCTTTCGTATAAACAGATAAATAATAATGCCATTATTTTTGTAGCTGTATGAAATGCCATTGTATGTATATAGGGTATGGCTATATAATAATTTAACAAATGCTTGGATGGGCATTGGATTGTTGTCTCTTTGCTCTACAATGAATTTCAAATGTGTTTGTCTACTTTTACATGTTTTTAGGTTGCATAAATTCTTACAAGTATTACAGAATTTTAGACCACAGGATATGAGTAACTTTAATATTTTATAGGATTGTCACCTCGTTCTTCCAAGTGACTGTTGCACTCCTACTAGTCAGGGACTGGATTCTGGAAAGAGAGACAACTATTCTCTCCCCTCTTTGCCAACACTGCTTTCCCATACTTAGCCAATCTAAACAGTGAGAAAAATCATGTTGTAATATGTACTTCCTTAATAGAAAAGTTGAGCATTTTTCATCTGTTTATGGAACACTTATTTATCTCTCTCTCTGAATTGTTTGTCCTTGCTTTTGTTAGTTTATTCATATTCCTTCCCCATTCTAGTGGGTTGTTGTCTTAGTTCATTTGGGCTACTGTGACAAAATACCTTAGACTGGGTAATTGATAAACAATAGAAACTTATCGGTCACAGTTCTGGAGGCTGTGAAGTCCAAGATCAAAGTGCCAGCACGTTAGATGTATGCTGAGGGCCTGTTCCTCATAGATGGCACCTTCTCCGTGTCCTTGCAAGGTGAACAAACTCCCTTAAGTCTTTTTTATAAGGACGCTAATCCTGTTCATGAGAGCGGAGACCTTATGACCTAATCATCTCCCAAAGGCTCCATCTCTTAATACCATCGCTTTGTGGGTATAGGTTTCAACATATGAATTTTGGGGCAATACAGACAATTCAGACCATAACAATTCATCTTTTTTTCCTGATGAAATAGTTATTTTTTTTTTAAGAGACTCAGGGTCTCACTATGTTGCCCAGACTGGAGTGTGGTGGCTATTCCCAGATGCTGTCATACCTCACTCCAGCCTCGAACTCCTGGGCTTTAAGCAATTCCCCTGTCTCAGCTTCCTGAGTAGCTGGGACTATAGGTGTGTACCACTAAGCCTGGCTTGAGATAGAGTTTTAAACCTTTTTTTTTCCTACTTGGAAAAGATTAAGATTACTTTCATTTCTCTCTCATTGTGTTACCCAAACTGTTCATTTATCACCATTAATACTCATTTACAAGTAATTTATGGATCATATTTCTATTTCAAACTAGAAAACAATGAATTAACCCTAAATAGTAGTAATGTGTTAATTTTCGAAGCACTGTAGAAAATTATGTATTAACTTTTAGGATATTAGATTTTCGAGGTAAATTATCTAAAGATTAGGTCTTCAGTAGTAATAGTATGAAAGTGTGTGTGTGTGTGCACACGTGTTTGGCAAGGTATAGGAATTATTTACAATATTATACAATAGTCATTGAATTCCTGAATTTTCCTGTTGTAACTAAAGAAGACTCAGGAATTCAATGACTTTTCTACAAAAAAGGCATTCTGTAATAAAGACATCTGCACTCAAATGTTTTTTTTTATTTTTTTTATTTTGGCATATTATGGGGGTACAGATTTTAAGGTTTCAATAAATGCCCATTTCCCCCCTCCCCCCAAAAGTCTGAGTCTCCATCATGACCATCCCCCAGATGGTGCACATCTCACTCATTATGTATGTATATACCCACCCCCCTCCCCCCTCCCCCCTCCCCCCTCCCACCTGCCCAATACCCTATTACTGTAGTACCTATGTGTCCACTTAGGTGCTAGTCAGTTAATACCAGTTTTCTGGAATGCACTCAAATGTTTATAGCAGCACAATTCACAATTGCAAAGATGTGGAAACAACCCACATTCTCATTAATACATGAGTGGATTAATAAAATGTGGTATAAGTACACCATGGAGTATACTACTCAGCCACAAAAATATTGGTGAACTAGCACCTCTTGTATTACACTGGATGGAGCTGGAGCCCATTTTCCTAAGTGAAGTATCACAAGAATGGGAAAACAAGCACCATATATACTCACCATCAAATTGATACTAATTGATCAACATTTATGTACACCCAATGAATGTTACGGAAATAACATTCAGTGCAGGTGGGAGGGGGAGGATGGGTAAATTCACACCTATTGAGTGCAGTATGCACTGTCTGGGGGATGGGCACACTTATTGCTCTGATTCAGGCAGTGCAAAGACAATATAAGTAACCTAAATGTTTGTACCCAAGTAATATTCCGAAACAAAGAAGACCCTGTAAGTTGTCTTTATTTCCATGTATTGGACTGTGGTTTCCTATTTTAGTGGGAAAGATTTCTGAATTTTATCGAATCCCTTATATTCAAGGGAAGTATGTGCAACTTAAGTATGTTATTTTTAATTAACTTACATTCCATTTCTACTCTGTCTCCATTTGTAGAGTAGGATCCATAAGTACAAGTGTTTAGTCTTGGGTATAATTTATTTTCTTTTGAACATTTAGTTCACTTAACTAAGAACAAAAGCCACCTTCTTAAAATATATACTTGAGTTTATTTTTGAGTGCTTTGAGTAAAGTTTTTTTCAGCAACATTGTCCTATGTTCCCCAGCCCACGAAGCCAGTCCACACCTTTACCTGTGCTGTGTCTGCTGTGGAAGGTCATCCTCCCCGTTCCTTTTTCCTGGTCGTCCTTCCACATCTGTCTTGAAAGGTGGCACATCTTCTTGAAACGCTTCACCCACGCCTCCAGATGGGGTTTCATACTCTATTTCCTGCATTATTAACTCAGTACCTTATACGCGTTTACATTTGGGCAGTTTGCACGCTTATGTTGCATCAGCCTAGACATTTTCCTTTTCTTCTGGACTTTGAGCTCGTGGACCTGTGTCAAAGACCAACATTTCTTATTCCCATCCATGTACACAGTGCCTGCCAGAAAGTTGGAATGATAAATTATGAGTCAAAGTTTACATGATCATTCAGGTTTAGGATAAATTTGAAATTAATTCAACAGTGATTTAAGTTATTCTGGTATCTTTTGAATAATTTTTGAGAAAGTGAAAAATGGTCCTGGCAGCTGACAGCGAGGCCGCAATGTTCCCAACCGAACATAAATACCTCTCGCAGAATATAAATAATCAGACAAGGCTACTTCTTGAGTGTGTCTGAAACGAGACCGAGACAAGGACACTGTCCAACTGCAGAAAGAATTAAACATCCCTCTCTTCTGACTGACATGAGTGATTGTGGCTTCTTTACCAATGATGACTCCAGCTCAGCTTTCATCCTCTGCCTTCTAGATTAAATTTGCCAAGATAATCAATGAATTGCCCCTACTTCCTGACAAGCTCCCAAAGCAAGCCTGGTCTCTACTTTCTTAGACCCTTCTTGAACTCACCCTAAACAAAGCCAGATTGTATACTAAGCATCCACCAATTTCTTCTTAAGATCTCTCCATTCCTTTGTCTTGCTGCAGTAACCTAAAGAGAGCTCAGTTTATTTACCACCGGTATGTTCCTGGTGGTCTTTGGTGAGTGGCCACTATAATCAGTGTTGAAGGAATTTAAGAAAGAAACATTGATCTCAGTCTCTGCCCTTTGGATACTTAGTTTGGCCGGAGATTCCTGCCCTACTCACTTTAAACAAATCTTTAAAAATGGCACTGTTTGACATCAATTCTAGAGTAGTTTAGACGAAGAGGAGGAGAGCTCAAGCCACAGCTAAGGGAAATATTCTTTAGGCGTTCACAGTTCCTAGTGTGGATCTCAGAGGGGTAGGGTGTTCTGTGCGGGAAAGGCTTAAAGCCGGGAAGGATCATTGTGTGTTGCAGGAAGACACAAAGCTGTTTTATGGAAGGGAAAGTATTAGAAGAATTGGTGCAATAAGGTTGGGCATTGGACAGGTAGGGCAGATCCATGAGGGCCTGTGTCTCTGTGAGGACTAATCCATCCCATAGGGAGTGGAAGGCCTGGGATCAGGGTAGTCACAGAAGATGATTATTATAATAAAAATGGGGTAAAGACTGGAAGATGGGTACAATAAATCATTTGGTGATGCAGGATCAGAGAGATTCTTAGATGAATCCACTGTACTTGGTGACTTGATAAAAGCAAGGGATTGGGTGCTTGGCTGCTATAGCAGGTGTGGTGATAATGCTCTTGGCCCACCTGCAGGTTTACCTGCAGTGGGCATTTTCTGTGCTTGCCAGCAGCTTCCTACCTCTAGGGCTGGGTCTCTGCTTCTCTACCTGAGCACTTTGTCAGCCCAGTAGGAATTTACTCCCTGGTGCAGTGCAGTCTTTACCCAGTGAAGGATTGGAGTCAGAAAGCAGACACCCAGTCTCCACTCCCCTCTGTGGGATGGTTCCGAGGCACACTAGTTGTGTCTTTTCAGAACAATCCGGGGGGCTGAGTCCCAGCAGTGACTGCTTCATATCACTGCCTTTAACGGGCTCTCTCTCCCCTCATTCATACTTTCCTCCCTCCCTAATGTATGCTCTCTGGGGTCACCTCCCAAATAAACTGTCCCAAACTAACCTAAGGTCCTTTTCTTTTAGGGGGGGAACCCAAACTAAAATGGATATCCTGGATAATTGGAAAAATCATTATGCCATGGAGAAGTAGAGTTGGGACTCTTTCCTAGGTTAACTAATGACTCTGTTATCTAGTGAAAAAATGACCACAGTCATCTCAAGTGTATTTTATGTATCAGTGCAGAAGTATGGCAAAATGATTTAGAGTTTGTGGCTTGTTTTGAGGAAGAAGAAAAACTCCAAACCATCTGCAAAAGTATTAAAACGATCCCAAGTGGAACATAGGCACTTGAAGCAGTTTCCAGGCACATTACATTGTTGTCAACAAAAAGAAAAATATACGCTATGGGGAGAAGCAAGAAGAAAGAAAGGGTCTAGAAAGCCTTGATTTTTAGCAGGTCAGGAAAAGGGATTTCAGTGTGCGAGCGGGGCAGGAACCCAGAGCTCCCTTACCTGGATGTCGTCCAGGTAGTTTAAGATTCCCAGGCTATTGGCAGCTGTGATGTGGTTCTTGCCAGGTGAAGGAGCACTGATGATTGATCGTGGGGAAAGGACCAGCCATAAGATCATTTCTGTCAAGTTCCTGTACTCTCCTGAAAGTCATGGTTAATGACTTGAGCCAAGTTAGGGAAAATATTTCCGTTACTAACGATATAGTTGTTAAGTGTGCTCCGTGGGGATTCTGAAATATTTACTTGACAGTAATAAGCGTTAGAATTTCATTCTTTTCCTCTTCACGATCACACGAGCATCCAGGTCTTTGAAAACTCAGTATTCGATGGAGTTTTATAGACAAATGTCAAGAAAATTGCTTATAACTGAAGGAAGCAGTGAATCCATCCGGTTTCCATGAGCAATCATACCTGAGTTCATCAGCATTTGGGAATGACGCATAACTGAAAAGATGCCTGCACTGGGGTGGTCCTGTACATTACATTCTCTTAGGAAATGAAGGCCCTGGCTTTCCTTAGCACTGCGTTCTATGTTGGACCTTATCCTAGAAGAGAAGGAATAGCGTTTATTGATTTTTTTTTTTCCTCCTAAAATCTGTTTGTTAGAGATTCTTAATTCTATTGAAGTGGATTAAAAACACATCGTTTATTTGCTCTTTAATAAATTTTGGAGTGCTCATATGTATTATCTCTTTATAATGTTCTCATCAATCACATGAGTTAAGTAATAAAGTAATACATATTTGAATTCTTCTTGGGAACATGTATTTTTTTTTTAATTTGAAGAATATTCACCTCCATTGTAGAAAGCATCATATACAGGAAAGTAAAACTCAGTTATGATCACATTATAAGTAACAGAATCTAAAAGACAATGATAAGAAAAGGAAGAGTGGCAAACTCGCGTTTAAGAAAGAAAATGGCAGTAGGTGGGGTAGTTCCTTGATTTATCATCAAGGTGAAATGAGTTTATTTTTATTTTATGGTATTGTTCTTATTTTTCCTGTAAGAATGAAGGTCCCTTGAGCATTTAGGCTGAGACAATGTAGAGAAGAGATTGGCACTAGAGGAAATTGGAGGGTAGAGCTTAGCTTGAAGCTACCCCTTGCAGGGGTAGATTTGGGATAACAGGTGTTGGGGCTAGGGTTAATTAGTTTGGGGCTGTTCACCTCACTTCATAAGCCCTTCCACTGACACTTTGCTCATTTTAGTGAAATAACCTATTTCAATTTCTGGTTTCCATAGTCCTCATTAGATCCTACTAGACATGGTTATAGACTTAAGGACTCAGGCCATTGATTCTGCCGGATGTACCTAGTAAATGCTTGGCTTGTATCAGGTCCTCAATAAATGTTTATTAAAACTGGTTTGAACATATTTCCCTGAGTTTGGCAAGAAGGGGGAGAGAAGAGTAAAGATCATAATTGATTTGAGGTAAAGGGGAGAAAATTCAGTATAAATCGCATCTATTTTTCTCAGTCTGTTAGGACATAAAGTCATCTCCTGGGAGAATAGGAGGATGGTTTGGAGACTTGAAGAAACTGGGAAGCGTTCAGAGCAGCTGCTTATGGAAAATGCAATAGAGATGGATTAAAAACTTGCCAAGTTGAGCTGAGTATCCCACTGAGACTGCGTGGTATGAATTTACAGTTGAGTTTTTCAGGAGAGTTAATATGCCTATTTCTAGTTCTTTGGCCACTCAGAAGTGGAGAAAACAAATAGTGCGTTACCTGTGGAGGGTGGTGAGACAGCCCGAGGAGTGGGATTTTAGGGTGTTTGATAAAAAGGTGAAATGTTTGGCTAGGAGTTGTTGTAATGGCACAGGGAGAGTTGAAGCCAGCAGGGAAGCTAGAGAAAGGGCAGGGGACAGGAGTCACAATGAGCTGAGAATGTGCATGGTTGAGGGCATTCAGGTTGCATTGGGAGGAATTTGTAGGCACAGAAGGAAATGACAACTTAGAAGGAGTCTAAAATGTGGAGTGGTCTGGATTGTGATGAGGTCCAATTTATGGCTGGGCTTTGTGTTGTTAATGTATGACTAGTCTCATAATTTAGTGATTCTCAGCATCTTCAGGAATATTTAGCAAAATTAGATTCTTTAAACAAGCAAAGAGAAACTTGTTAATGAGTTTTAAAACCAAGTGATGGTTTTAAATGGAACCAGAATTTAAAAGTGATGGAAACAGAATTTCATAAACTAGAGTCATGTTGACACTATGGGATGTTAAGACTTTGAGCAGCCAAGCTAATGTGTCTTTAGTAATTGAATTTCATGTATGGAAGAATGTCTTATGTAACAGCCGATCAGTGCTTTTGCTAGCCAGTTTTGAAATGTTACATGTGCAGACACCTCATAACTTATGCATGTTTTCCAGTGAGAATTACATCATAGGTCGAAAGAAAAGAAATGCATCCATGATTTTTAGATGTTACATAATGTAGGAACTTCATAACTTCCTAGTTACATAATCTGTAGTCATTATATAATCTCATGGCTCTTTACAAAGGGGCAAATAAAGTTATTCTTACAGAAATTCAATAGAGTGGTCAGATAAAATAACTGTGTGTGTGTATGTGTGTGGTTCTCCAAATACACAGATAGTTAAGAACTAGTTAGAATTGATCTGACCCTCTCTTTGGCTGCTTTCCTCAACTTACCCCAATTACCTTTCAGCTCCAGAACATTAAAAGTCGTGACCTATGGCATCCCAGAGCTATGCACAGAATTCTTGGAGTCACAAGGAATGTTCTTCATCCTCCTTGCCATTTCTCTCTATTCCTGCCTTTGTCTTTGCTCCAGTGGCTGTTTATGCCCCTCCAACAGGCTTTGACTCAGTTAATGTAGGGGCACATTCCACCAGTGACTCCAGGGTGTGTAAGCTATGGCTTCCAGACTGGCAGTCTCCAGAACACGTCTGCCCAAAGCCATGGCTGCCCCTGTCCTGGTGAGGCAGGTGAGGCACCTTCAGGTCTCTGATTGTCCCTGCAGCTCCAGTTACTCATCATGGGGTCTGAGTGAGAAGGAAGGTCAAGAGATGAAAGCAGACAGAGGCTCTGGGGACCTCATTGTCTGTCCTGACTGCTTGGTCCCTTGACTGCCTGGTGTCTCATTTGTTCTTAGATACCTGCCTGTTGCAGGTGTGAGCTGAGGAACCCTATTGACAAATGCAAATAAAATTTATTCACGTACCTCCCCATTTGCAGTGGGAATCCAGAGTCTCCTATAGCAGTTTGGGGGAGTGGGTGGGTTAAACTTTTATCTAGTCAGTTCTACCTTATTTAAAGTAGGGCTTAGTTTCTTGTTCTGTACCTGCTATTATGCATTACTGGCAAGGAACACACCTATCCTTTTGGTTTTTTCCTCTTGCAAAAAACCATACAAGATGGTCCATTTGCAACAGACTCTTAAGTGTGTAGGGAAGCAATGAGGTTTTGCTTAGCCTGCTACTTCCATCTCTGACTTTCCACTTCCTGGCAGTCCCCACCCTACTGCAATCCCCAGCGCCAGGCTCTGCCCAGATGTAATTCAGCACACACTTTAAACATCAAGTTATCTCTCTTCTCTTGTCTCGACTCTGGTCCTGTTTGTGCTTCTTTAAAGTACGGATCATCTCCTCTCTGTCTTAGTGTGTGAAATTATCATCATCTTCACCTGCATGTCTTCTATGAGGGAAGGGAGCAATGCGGAAATGTATTTTATCACTAGGGTGAGCAAGCCATAAAAGATAGAAATAGCTATTTTTAAAAAATTAAGTAGTATGTTTTTGTTTGTGGTTTTCCTTATTTTGCCTGTAAAAATCTACATGGTTCACTGGCCTTCTTGAAGTTTTCAGATTGGGGGCCTGTGGATCCTCATCTAGTCCAAGATGCCCTTCCTGGCCATGTCAGGCTTGTTTGACAACCTGGATTGCTAGTCTTAATACCACGAGCGTGGCACTGTCTGAGTGTGACGTCCTGTAGGCTGTTGGTTTCCCCAAATCATGTTTTCAGGGAAAAGGCAGTAAAAAAAATATATTTTTTATGGTGGAGTGAGTTCTCAACAACTTGCCCTATATTCATTTGACTAATGTTTCTTAACATCATGGGGAATGGTTATATACTTTATAAAGTATCTTTTACAATTGGAAAATGTCAAGACTGACTTTAATGTTCACTGTTAAGGCCATTTGTACTTATAAGATTTAGTTGTTTAAAAAATATCTGTTACATGCACAAGGGATTAGATATCTATTTGTAATATTATTTTAATTAGACTGAAAATTAGATCATTTGACTTAACTCTTCCCTACCCATTAAAACTATCTTTGTAACCTTAAATGTGGAGGATTAAAAATAAGATCAGATGAGCATGTCTGTTTTCATCCAGGTAAGACTACCTACAACGGATTTAATCATTTAATCAATTTCAGTAACCGTAATAAAATGACTGTAATTTATTGAACACATACCTAGTCAGGCATTGGATTATATGTGTTTTATAATTCAGCTCATTCTTATTAATAACAATTCAATGAGATAAGCATCTCATCTCAAATGGAGATGAGAAGGCTCAAAGAAGTTAAATAAATTCATATATTAATAATAATACTTACGCAACTTGTAGGTGCTCTGGCTGGGATTTGCACCTAATAGTTTATTCAGCTGGGTAGCCCATCCTCTTCACAATGTTTAGAACTTCCAGAATAGAATTGTGGCACTGTCACTATATGCTCAAGTATCGTATATTTTTGAGCACTTTAATCATTAAGTCTTTCTGATTTCAGCGGCTAATGTTATTACATGTCATACACACAAATAGGAGACAGCTGTTCACCCCCGCTCTATCTTGTGTCTGTTACTTAAACACTGAAATCAACTGGTCTCATTTTCTTCTGGAGTGACTAGAGATGCCCCCCTCACCCTTTTTTGTGTGTAAACATCTTAAAAATATGTATCTATTACCATGGGATGTTCTGCAGTTGCTTCATTAGGTTGAATAACTCAATTGATGGGAAATATCTTTTAATCTATGTACAAAGGAACAAGTATACCCCAGGGAAAATCAGATCTTCAAAGTGTTGTCAGATAAAATGGAACTTTTTCCTTCTAGAACTTGGTAGGCTTTTGAGTCCAGGAGGAAGGGAGAGTATGTATGGGTGGGAGATTGAGGAAACATGAAAAAGTTGCTTGGGAAATGTAAGCAATTGATTACAAAGCAAGCATGAATGCTAATCTTACAGAGCTTTATAACTTTGTCTCACTAATGTTAATACATTTGCCTTTTTAAAAGATGATAGGATTTAGTGTTGCTTTTTTTTTTCTTTACAAAATCCAATTGGATTTTACTGAGTGAAAATGGAATTTTCTATGGGACAATAACAAAATTATATATATGATTAACATTCTCATTTTTGGTTATATTTTATGCATTTAATTTTCTTTCAGAGAGCTTAATGCATAAGGGTCTGAAGTCTCTAACCAGATAAGTTAAAAAATGGTTTTCATACTTCAGAATTACAAAAGGATTCATAGCAAAGTTCTATTAAAAAGTAGATCCCTTTGTATTGAAAATATTATCTTTAGAAATTGCATTTTATGCATTCAGCATCAAACCTGAATAACATCAGCTAATAGCTTCGTAATCAAGTACAGATATTTTGGGTTCAATTCCAGACCACCACAATAAAGCAAATATCACAATAAAGAAAATAACACAATTTTTTTGGTTTACCAATGCATAAAAAAGTTATGCTTACACTATACTACGGTCTGTTGAATGTGCAATAGCATGATGTCTAACAAAATACATACCTTGATTTTAAAAGTACTTTTTTGCTAAAAACTGGTCATGATCATCTGAGCCTTCAGAGAGTTGTGATTTTTTGCAGGTGGAGGGTCTTGCCTCGATGTTGGTGGCTGCTGACTGATTTAGGGTGGTGGTTGCTGAAGGTTGGAGTGATTGCGGCAATTTCTTAAAACAAGACAACAATGAAGTTTGCCACATTGTTTGACTCTTCGTTTCATGAAAGATTTCTCTGTAGCAAGCAGTGCTATTTGATAGCATTTTACCCACACCAGAACTTCTTTCATGATTAGAGTTAATTCTCTTAAACCCTGCTATTGCTTTATCACCTAAGTTTATGGAATATTCTAAATCCTTTGTTGTTATCTCAACAGTGTTCTCAGCATCTTTACCAGGAGTAGATTCTATCTCAAGAAACCACTCTCTTTGCTCATCCATAAGAAAGCAACTCATTATCCATTCAGGTATTACCATGAGATTATAGCAATCCAGTCACATCTTCAGGCTTCACTTCAAACTCTAGTTCTCTTGTCATTTCTACCACATCTGAAGTGACTTTGTCCACAGAAATATTGAGCCCCTCAAAGTTATTCATGAGAGTTAGAATGAACTTCTTCCAAACTCCTATTAATGTCGATGTTTTGACCTCCTCCCATGGATCATGAATATTCTTAATAGCATCTAGAATGGTAAATCAGTTCCAGAGGTTTTCAGATTACTTTGCCCAGATCCGTCAGAGGAAGCACTGTCTATGGCAGCTAAAACCCAATCAGTCTCATGGGTGATTGGCCACTGCAGTTGATGCAGGGTCAGCCTAGCATCATGAATGCACATCTGGCTGGCCTCGATTGTTTTGGAAGTGCTCCTGTGAGCATCTTTCACTCCAGTGTATCGTAGTAGATAGGAACATGGTGTCTTGATCCAGAACTGCATGTGTTGTCTTCTTGGGTCAGCCACTCACTAGCTATGGAACCATAGGCAGGTTATTTCACCTCTCTGTAACCATCTCGGATTTCTCATCCATGAAATGGGAACATAAGTGGGAGCACCTCTTACAGAATTTGTATTGATCTCTGCCTTACATAGTAGTATATAACCTACATTTCCATCTATGGGAAAAGTCTGTGACTATTGTCACTAACCTGCACAGGGATCTGGACAAAAATGAGGTAGATTTTAGCATGGAGCTAGGGCTGTATTTAAATTATTCACTTGCCACCCTGCCGCTGATCATCTGCACCTAATGGAGAGTGAGCACCCCCCCTCTGTGACTTGCCAGCTTGGCAAGGATTTTAGGTCACTGTTTCCATCCAGGTGCCCGCATCCAATTAAACTCTTCAGAGTCTGCGATCATTATGATAGAAATGTTCATCCTGGAAACGTTTGGAAATGCTTTCTGGTTAGCATGAGATTTTTGGCATGTTTTAACTGTGGTCTTTGACTATAAATTCCTGAAATGCTGACATAGTTGAATTTATTTTTGTTTTAAACAAAATTGCTAACGTTTCCAAGCATCTGTATGGACACGGTAAATACTTTGCTTCTGCGTACTGTATGTGCGAACTGGAGGAAGAAGAATGATCATGATTTGGGGAATCCTGAACATGATTTTTCTTCATTTAGCTTGATGCTGAAGTGAATTGGAAATATTTCTTTTTCATCATAATTTTGGGGTTTCAAAGTTGTTTGGGTTTTCAGGAAATTGGTGGTCATTTTATATTAACTGAAAAATGAATTTTAAAATTCTCAGTGAAGAGGCAAATGATTCATTTTTCATAGGAAAACTTTCTTCTTTCAAGGGAATTTGCTGCCAAGTTGTCTGCAGTAGCTTCAGGCATTACTCGACCTTTTGGCATATCAAGAAGTTGTTTTCTTTGTCTAAATGTTAAATCAGTATTTTTAGGAAGGCTGGGTACTATATGGTATGTACTGCAAGAGCAGCAAAAACAGTCAGCCATGTTTATTTCCACATCTGCAAGTGGATTTGGTTTCTGTAACTGCCTATCAAGCGGATCTTATGGAATGAATTTTCATTCCCTCACTAGTTGCGATACAAATTCTAGTTCTCCAAGATATAAATCACAGTGGCCTTTCTGACAAAGATAGGCAATAAAAAATAGTACAAAGATGTAGTACACCTACCCTTAACCAAAGTAAATTGCTTTTTCTAATACTGTAAAAAACAAAACAATTTATACGGAAACAGTTTATTCTAGCCTTGCATTATCTGTGATGGGATAGACTGTTATTTTCATAGCCCTCTTCTTTATTGCCGACTGCAGCAGGGTACTCCAGGGAACATGTGGTCTCCTGTTTGGATGCCATAGTCAGGGGTTATTTTTCTTCTTCCAGCCTGTGCTGCTGGAAACATTCACCCTCTCTGCATTAGCTACCTCATAAGTGGAAGACACCTTTCATTGCAACATGCCACACACTGCTAAAGTCTTTTGATGCCAGCCAGATGTTGCATGGTACCTTCTAGAATTTTTTTTTATTATATCCTTACATGTTCATTTATAGCCATCTAAGTCTAATGAAGGAATTAGTAGTACTTGTGCTTAACAAATATGTTAACCGAGACAGGAATAAGATTGTAATATAAACATTTTTTAAGTGCATACCATAACCTCAATCACTGTGCTAGATCACAGCCACCCTGCCATCCCCATTTATCATTTCGAACTAAAACTTGTGGCACTTTGGGGAAACTCTTCAACTAGTAGGTGCCGATATTCCAGCATTTGAATGTGAGTCTGAAGCCCACACACCACACCAGCCGTCTCTCTGAGTTTTCTAGCAAAGTGCGATATTCAAAGTCATTAGTGAATTCTGTTGAACTGCAAAGACATTCACAAATTGTCTTTCACAAACTATGTTCTTTGTACCGTAACATCACTCAATTAACATGGATTCCCATAGGTACTTCATTCTTAGCCTGACCCAAAATGAACTCAGGGTCTTCTCCCTAAATTTGCCCCTCCTCCAGTATTCCCCTCTCAGATGCTCCAGCCAGAAGCCCAGCAGTTACCCTTGAACCCTATTTGTCTTTCCCTGTCTGCATTTCATCAGGCACAAAGCACCACGGATTCTACCTGCTGAGCAGGGCAGGGCCCAGTATGGCCCACAGTTCAGACCTGACTCCTGATAAAGGACAGATGTGTGTTGGAGTGGCAGGGGCGGTGGAGTAAGATGGGGTCAGGACTATAATGCAAACCTGACAAGGCCTTGGCTGGTCCAGCAGGCGCTGTAGGGCAAAAATGCCCTGTTGGAGGAAATCCATTTTGGGCAAAAATGACAAGCTCCCAATACACCACTGTGCTCATTCTTTGGCTGGGGGCTGCTAGGGAAGAGTGTGACCTGGGCTGGAAAGCTGGGGCAGATCCTGAAGGTGCTACAGCTGGAGATAGTCCAGCCAGAGGACGACCCTCTGGCAGGTGCGCAGCAAGTTAATTGTTAGGGGAGATTGGAACAGCGCCCCTCAGTGGCGGCCACAGTCACTGCACACCATCTACCCTGCCCTGTTTCCCTGGTTACCACCTTCTCCCTTCACCTGGATGGTAGTGCTTTGACTGGTCAGCCTCCATTCATTCCGTCTGCTACATTACAGCCGTTTTGTTTTGATTTGATGTTTAAGAAGGTGGCTTTATTGAACACATGTATATAAATTAAAAATTTGCTTCTTGGTAAGATAATGTCCAGAGGTAAGACTGCCATTTAAAATGTGTTTGTACAAATCTTAGTAATAAATAAATTATCTTTGGCAAAACTATGGCTTGTTTGCTAACACATTTTAGATAATTTGTAAACCAAGAAATAGAGTCCCCAGAGGAGTTACATACAAAAATATCAAATGATGGCAATAGGGAAAAATTTTCGATATTTCTTTTTTGGAGTGACTTTTATATTGCATATGATTTTAAAATTACTAAGTCTTATTTAGCATGAAAGGATTTTTTCTCCTTTCCTTTTTTTTCTTTCTTTTTCTTTCTATTATAGTGTTTCTACCAAAAAAAAAAAATACCTGCTCTGACATATGGAATATATTTTATCTTCACATTCATGTGGTTCCATATAAGAATTTTTAAATGAATACCACCTTAGTCTCTGGTATTACCAACCTAAGGCCTTGGAGCATCACAATACCTGTGTGACACCCAGGGTTGAATGATCACCAGTACACAAACTGAGGCATGGTCCTATTATATCAGAATTTGAAGATAATTTCCTTCCTGTAAAAAGCTTCAGGTTGGTCTACTCTGATAGTCACCAGGCCTCAAGTCTTAGGGAGAAATTCTGTATTGGGTGATTTCTTTCCTGATGTTTTCCTCTTTATATTCTCTTGTTTTTTTGAGGGGATCGCCTGTAAAGATGCTATTAGTGATCTTGTCACACCTTTATTTTAAACTCTTAGGCTGCTTTCCAGGTAAGGCCCTGAATGAAATGTTCTCTGTTTACTTTTTAGCTTCTGATCTCAACTCACATCAGATCTCAGGGCGGGAAAACAGACTTTGAGAGGGAGGGAGTGTAATGTGCAAGGCACTCGTTGGGGGGCGCCCTTAGTATCAACACCTGTGCAAGGGAAGCATTGGGCAGAAACCAGGATTGGGCAGAGGGAGCAGTTGAGCCCCAAGGCCAGCCCAGCACAGCACCCCCCTCACCCAGGGAAGCTTTACAGTGGGAGGCCTGGCAGAGCCTTCCCAAGTTGGGGCCAGCCATTGTACCCTGGAGTTGACTGGTCACCGAAGGCCACTGGAAGGAGGTGTGGCCAGGCAGGGCTGTGTTCTTAAGCAGGGAAAATTCCCAGAGGGGATTGATAGTTGTGGGCTGTGGTGGCAACACTCCCAGCCTCTCCAGGAATGAGTCCTTTGATCCTGCAGGTGAGATCTGGTTGGCTCACCCCTGCTCGCTCTCCTCCAGCCATGATCCACTTCTCCCTGCAGCCCCTGTGCCTTCTGTCGATTATTTTTTTTCACCTGGAAACTTGTTTTTTGCTGCACCTCTCTGCCCCACTTTGCCTCTCTAACTGCTGTCTCCTGTTCACCCTTTAGATCTTTTCTGGCAGGTCTCCTCCATGGGGAAACTTTCTCCAGACTGAACTCCTTGTCATGCATTCCAAAGCACTCTATATTTCCCTTCCTTTCTAGTGTCTGTCACTCTTCCAATGATTTGTTTACTATCTTTACTCCCTGTGAAGAGGGTACATTATATGAGGCCTGGCAGTAGTGAGTCCCACTGTATCCCCAAAAGGTAGTGTATGGTATGTAACCAGCATGTGACAAATAGCTGTTGACTCACTGAAATGGAACGGAGTAGTGCAACTTTTGTTATTTTGCTTATGAAATGTTCCTTCTCTCATGAAAAACAACAGAAAAAATATGCAAAACTCTGATTAAATTTGATACTTGCTTTAATCAGTACTGCATTGAAGCATCAAGTGTAGTGCGCTGTTTTTTCTTGTGCTTTATATTTTTTGTGAAAGATCAATACCAGATATCTCTGGTGAGATACATCACAGAGGTGAAAATATTGGTCAACCTGGTGTATTTATGACTGACTATATTTCCATCTTTACATTGGATGTCTCCGTGATTTATTGATGTGTTTTTAGAAGCTATAAAAAAACAAGCAAAGAAATCTTCAGTTATCTCCATTCTTATTGAAGAAAGACTGTGTATGAAAATAAGTATGTATTTACAAGGTAGTAAAATTCAAGGACATTATATAGTATCAGATTCTTGTTACCAGAAGAATTTTTAAAGGACAGTACTATTTGTTTAAGATTATCCAATACTGGACAGAGAGGTAAGCGGAGTAGTGCTAAGGAAATGTAAATCTAAATTATTTTTCATGTTCACTCAGTATGAGAAACATTGATTTGGTTGAACAAGTAGAGAAGATAGAACTAGATTTACAAAACCTTGGTTTAATATTTTTTTATGCTTTCTTCCAACAATTCTTAACTGTAAGATTTTTCTCTCATTTGTTTTTGAGCTATTATAAATTTTAACTGAACAGATTCTTGTGTTATTACAACTGATCTAACTTGAGTTTACAGTCTGTCAAATTAAAAAAAAAATTTATATATAGATACATATGTACATAACCCTAAGGAAAATTTGTCATTTCTTCCTTTATGAGGAAATAGTTTTGACAACTTCATTTAGCATGCTGAGAGATTAGTATATAAATCAGAAGTGAATGGCTCATATTCCCCTGGTCAAAAAGGGTTGCCCCTTTGAATGTGACAGTCTGAGCAAGTCTTTGTTATCTGTTCTGTAGAGAAGTCATCCAGTCGGCCTAGCTTTTGGTAATACATTTTAGCTTATGGAATGTGTATGTGGGCTAAGGAGTCAGATTATCTGGATTTGAGTCCTTGCTTGATGATGTCTAGCTGGATTTACTTAATCTTGTGGATCAGTTTCCTTATTTATAAACCAGGAATAGCGACTCCTACTTGATAGGGTGGCTGTGGGGCTTAAATGCAGGGATCTGCAGGGAGTGCCCAGAGTAGTACTGGCACTAGGCCGTCCACGAATGGCAGCTATTATCATGACCGGTGCCTGGAAATAGCGTATGTTTTTATATCCCAATTTCAAAGTTAATTTTTGAAATGAAGGTTTATTTCCCCATGGAATTCTAAAAGTTTTGCACATGTATAAAGAAAAAAATACCACTATAATTTAGAAATTATATTTTGGAAACTTGTGAGGGTCTTAAAATTTTTGGCTGTTCCCTGAAACTCCTTTGACATTTAGAAAGTTTTCAAGACACCATCAGGTATTTCAAAATGAGATCAGGTCTGATTCGTTTGGATACGCTTAACTGGTTTCTGAATTTATTTGGTTGTGTCCAGGCTTTTTGTTTCCATATTTCCCTAGATCTTATTTGTGTGTATGTGTATATGTGTGTGTTTAGTCAAGAGAAAGGTGTGGAGTGGCTGGGATTTTGGTGGGGGGAAAAACTCTTTAGGAATTAATTCTTTCTAAATCACTGTTTAAATCTTTTCACTCTTGTTCCCAAGTTTTAATAGCTCCCTAGGACAGAGTTGAGAACAAAGTGCCATGGGAGTCCACACTAGGAGTGACTAACTCATTCTGGAAGACCTCATAGAAGAAGTGACATTTGAATTGGCTTTAAAGGATGAATTGTTCGCCAGATGGAGAAAGGGATGGGTGTGGGGTGGCTTTTACCAAGGGAATGAAAAGACGGAGCTATGAAAGCCCACATATTTCATTAACAGTCGGAAATTAGCTTCTGGGACCATAAGAAATTACAATATGAACTGTGCAAGAGTAGCTTCAAATGGGGAGATGCATGGTGAAGAGATTGGAAAAGGATTTGGGGCCAAATTGAGAAGGGTGTGTATCCTAAGGAATTTGTCTTTTACCTGGAAGGCAGTGCTCATATTTGAATTTTAGAAAGATCTCTGGGTGGAGGATCAGCTCAAGAGTTGATCCTCTCAAGAGTAGATGAGTTGTTGGAAGCTGTTGTTGGTAGAAATGGCAACAAGGAGGTTAGGAGTGAGATATTTAGGCAATAATGACTTGCAGAAGGAAAAGGGATTTGAAATAATATCTGTGGAATTGTATATGATTTAATGTGGTCTTTACTCTCATGACAGTCCCATGAAAAAAATATTTTGTAACTGATTTTTTGGGGGGCTCAGGGGATAGAAATGTTAATACATTCTTTAAAAAGGGATGCTGTAGTGAAATAAGTTTGGGAAGCAGTAGACTAGACAAAGAGATAGTTTTTGCTTTAATTATATTATTTCTCATAACCTTTAATTTGGTAATATGTTTTGTGACTTTCCAGCAGAGTAATATAGAATAATAGAAGTGTATCTCAAAACCTACTTGTTAGTTGCAGCTTACATGTTTACTTCATGTTGAGAGAGGTTTTATATCCACACGTTACCAACTGGGAAACTGAGACTTAATGAGATTGAATATCCTGGCCAGGGATTATACAGCTAATAAGAAGCTGATAATAGCTAATAAGAAGCCCTTCATATTTAAACTCATGCTTTTTATTGTTCATGATACTGTTTCCCTATTGAAATTTTTGGATTTAGGGTTTGGGGCTGGGAGAAAAGTCAAGGCTGACTTAGAGGCTTCTGGTTTTTTGAGTGACTATGGTTGCTGGCACTTTGAACCAGCAGTAGGAAATATGAGTGAAGGAGCAGGTTTGTTTTCATTTTGTGCATGTGGGAATGGAATGAATAATCATTTAAGCTTTGGACTTGTTGCATTTGAGGTACTTGGCAGAGATGCCCAGTAGGCAGTTGAAATACTAAAAATGAAAGGTATATTTTTGGGCTTGACAGTATCATCACTTTTTCTGTTACAAAATTGGCCATTACAGTTTGGATATTCAATTTTATTATGACTTTAAATAAAAGTTGATGTTCCAAACTGCCAAAGCAACTTTTGAAAATTCTTTTTTTTCCCCAGGTACAATTATTACTTCATGCCCAAATGTCATATTTTCATTTTGCATGGGTATGCTTTGTCAGAAAGCTGTTTGTAGAAACCTTTGGTGGGGAAAGTATTTCCAATAATTTTCTTTTCAAAGAATTATAACCTCTAGATCTTATGGAGTATTTTAAGGATTTCTTGACATCAATAATTGTCCGTATGAATGGATTATTATTAATATACGTCAGTGGTATTTTCAGGAATTGTTCGCTTCTGCCATAAGGTTGCCTCTATGGTCTTTTTTAAAATTTTCATCCTAATACTGTGTCTGGTACAGATTTCTACTTCAACATTATTCAATATTGGTTGATTGAAATGAATAATCCTTAATTTTCTGCCATTATCAGGATTGTCATTCAAGTTACTGGAGAGCTAGCCATTAGATCAAGAGCCTTTTAAGCCTTTTAAGCCTTTTAATGTAAATGCTTTACATTTTTAATTTTCTCCCACCATATAATTTCACCATTTTCTGGGAAATTTTTTTGACATTTTGATAATAATCTTCAGGTAAGCTTAAAAGATCAAGAGCATTTTCCCTTCTTTAAATGATCAGTGTTGTTCTGAAGAGGTGATGTTGACACTAGCACACTCTGGGAAGCATAAAATAAATGCCAAATAAGCAACGTGAATAAAATAGGTATATAAAGTCAGAAGTCACTTTTGCCAGGTGGCAGGCAGTTGACTATGGTTTTATTTATAGATGACTTGCTCTTGTAGGATGATGGCCCAAAGGGCATTCAGGTAGTGGGTGTTGTGAGGGAAAGTCAGAATATGTAACATGTTTACAGAATGACACGCAGACCAATTTGGCTGCAATGCAGGGTTCATGGAGTAGTGTAGTTGGGCACAGGCTTAAAATTCGGTGACGTGGACCAAATTGCGGAGGACTTTGTGGTATCTGATTTCTTAAGAAAATACAATCTCCAGACCTCTTAGTCAAGTACTAGTCTGGCCATTTACCTTTCCATGGGCTAGATTGAGTCTCCCCAGCCAATGAAACTTGAATTGATAAAATGGTGTACAGATGCTTCCAGCAAATTGGGAATTAGGGCTTCTTCCCTTCTCTCTGCTTTACGTTTTTATTTCTCTCCCACCATATAATTTCACCATTTTCTGGGAATTTTTTTTTTTTTTGATATTTTGATAATAATCTTCAGGTAAGCTTAAAGGAAAAGATGAAGTTAGTTGAATTTCTTTTAAAATACCAACAGAAATAAAGCAAGGAGACAGCAGCTGTAAAAACATATGCCAAAGCCCTCAGTTTTGGTCTTATCATGCTGGCTTTAGTGCAGGCTCACAGTGTGTACTTCTGTTTCCATGGCTACCTGCTAGGCAGCAGAATCCCCCAGGTTGGTATGCTGTAGCGTCAGAATTTTTCATGGAAAGGAAATTTAAGGCTTTTCAAGGAGTGAAGTCAATACTTCTTATTTTTTTATTTTTTAAAGCAGATGGGTTATACATTTAAAAAAAATTAAATGGTTACTATAGTTTTGATTTCCATGCTATAAGTGAAGCCAGACTTAAAGGCAGTGTTTTAACAGGTTTGAAATTCTGGCATTTGAATGGTTTCTCCTAGATGGTCCCCATGACAACAAAACGTAAGCAGGTATTGAGTACCATCTTTGCTGTGAAGTATTCATGCCACAAAAATTCCTTTCATCCTAAATGCTACCCTAATAAACGAAGGCAGAAGAATTTAGCTTATTCAAAGTGTTCCATGGACACATTTCAAAATCATCCTTAGAGCTTAATAAAATTGCAATTCTAAGCGAACTGTTAAATTAATATCATGCTGTATTGTATTCTTAAATTGATGTTTTGTTCACTTGAAAGCAAGTATTATTTCAATTGCCGATTAGAAAAAAATAGCAATTTTTGTTATAAAAACATAAATTTATTAATCATGGTAGAAGATTATTGTTTTACTGATGTCTATTTTGTAGTGTAATCAATAAACTCAATGTTTGGGCACATACCCTCCCCCCTCCATTATCCTGCTGAGAAATATTTTTGAGTTACTCGATGAAGCCATCTATTTGTTAAAAGATATTTTTTTTTAAAAAAAGGTTTTCATATTTTGATTCAGTGGCCATTGTAATGTGTGCTTTTTAAAGCATTGTTAAAAAATCAGACTGGTACCTAGACATAATGAGGTACCCTCTAAGGAATAAGCTGCTTATTCATTAACAAATACTTCTTGAATTTTAAAAAGGATAAATGTTTTCTAAAAGTTACTCTTATATTTATCAATTGTTTAATATTTTATTGGCCATTGGCAGAAAAGCATAAAATCCTAAATTCCATGGTTAAATTTTTATGATTGGCATTTTTATCCTTACCTTGGGTAAGAAATTATTTGCTGATGGGACTGCCTTGTCCAGTTGAGATGTTTTCTTCTGGTGTTGAGTACAGTCTCCACGTCGGGATGCAGGGCCGTGGCGGAGAACTGATGGAGGAATTCACTGCAAAGATATACTGAGGGTGGGGGACACTGGAGAGGATCAGGGATAACTTTATAGGAACTCAAACCATGGAAAGGAAGTTAATTCCAATAAATGGATGGAATTGATGGTCTAAGAAATGAGAAAGATTGATCAGTCTTGAGAGATCTTCCGGAGTGTTCTTATTTGGTCTACATCCACAGATTCAGTCAGGCTCTAAATTAGATTTTCTGTTATCTCCTATTATGACCCTATTCTGCTACCTCCATATTCTTGATTAAATGTTATAACCACCACACGATGACTCAAATCTTCTGATGACTCTCCATCACAAAACTTCAAATTTTAACCATAAGACATGGCTGTCCGTAAAGTATTTTGTCTCTCATAATGTAAAGTACTGGCATAAAGGTTTGGGCTCTGGAGCCCGACCCCCTGGGTTGAATGCTGGTCCTGCCACTTACTAGCTCTGTGACTTTGGGCAAGGTTTTAACATATCACAGTATCTTCACTTGTGAAATGGGGACGATGAAAATCCCTTACAGGATGATGTAAGAATTACTGTATCAGAAATATCTGGTGTGTGAGTTTTCTATTGCTGGAACAAATGACTGCAAACTTGGTGGGTTAAAACAACGAACATTTATTGTCTTATGATTTTGTAGGTCTGAATTCCAACAAGGGTATCACTGGGCTAGAATCCAGGTGTAGGTAGAAGAGTGTTGCCTTCTGGAGGCTCTAGGAGAGAGTTTGTTCCCTGGCGTTTTCCAGCTCCAAGTGGCCGCCCACATTCTTGGCTCATGGTGCCTTCATCCCTCTTCAAAGCCTCTTTCTGTAGCCACATCTTTCTCTGTTTCTTCTGCTTCCCTCTTCCACCTTTAAGGATGCTTATGGTAATATCAGGTCCACCTGGATAGTCTCCCTATTTTAAGATCAGCTGATTAGCAACCTTAATTGCCCTTTGCCAGGTAACCCTAACATATTCATGGATGCAGGAGTTAGGATGTGGAAATATTGGGGGGATCATTATTCTGTCTGCTTTCTGTTTTCACCTCATGCTATCCTAGTGTTATACGATAGATGTTTATATGTTAATATTTCTGCAGTTCCATCCTATTTGGGAGCAGATATGTTACCACAGGCAAATGAGAGGAATCAAAAAGGAGAAGTGGTAAGAATTATGTGCTGATGCTGGTCTTTTTGCAGCCACATAGACTAGACATTATTCTTTTGTCACATTTTTGTAGCAATCCAAATCAGCCTTCCCATTAGGTTTGTGCCTCTGAAGGTTTGCTAAAAGCAGTTAAAAAATACAGACAGTATTTAATCTACTTATCTTTGAGAGGTTTTTTTTCCTACTGAAATTTTTTCTTTTATTTACATCTATAAAATATGTCCTAACTACATCTGATATTATGATTTAGAGTGGGCGAAGACTCAAGACAATGAAACAAAATGTATTAACATTTGTGAAGTGCCTCACAGTTTACGAATGTTTTCATAAAAAATCATTTTATGTAGCCTGTCAGCATTTGGAGAAGTAAAGCAGTTCAAATCTTTGAGACAACAACATTATCTTTAAATATTTGCTTGCTCATGGCTTCTGCCAAGGAGGACAAGGGTGAGAAAAACGCCTACCTTCTTCCTTAATTAAAATGTGGCAGAGGTGTGATTGGGGGAAAAAGGAATGAAAAGATGAGTTCTCAGATTTACAGCCAAGCAAACCAAGGTGGGAAACGTGATGGTTGCCCATTGTCTGTGGCTAAATTTCTGCCTCAGTCTGGTTATCTTTGTTCCTCGGCGTGAATCAGTTTACAGGGGGTGGGCAAGGAGAGAGAAGCATTGCTTCCCTTTCCTAAACCGGAACACGAATACAGGTATGCATTTAGCCATCGTTTCCTAGCGTGATGTGCATCTGCCAGCACTCTCAATGATTACATATAATAAAAAGGGGGTGGAGGGAAAAATCTGTTCTGAGTTTGTAAAACTCACTAAAGAAAAAAATGTAACGTCAGTTGATATGTCTACAGCAGCGAAATAATTCATTCTGTCTTGGAAAAGGGAATGCCAATAACAATAGCCATGATTCTATCAATGGGGTAGAACTTATGAGGGTGACTTTCAGTTCTTGGCTTTCTCCTTTCCTTCCATTTCCAAAGGCTATTCTCCCCAGCAACAGAAACCAAGTGATTTATCATTGCTCATGTCAGCTGCTGAGGTTCACGGGACCACACAGTGTGATTGGTGAGCCAGGTCTGTCTTCCCATGGCTATAATCACAAAGGAAGTATCTTTAATAAAAAGAGGAATATGAAGTGATAGATTTGCTTGTGATTAAAACCTTTTTGGATGCCATGGAAAAGATTAGTTTCAGCATTGGGGTGCAGGGGAAACTTGCATTTGACAAAGTTTTAAGGTAATTTCTACTACTGTATTCACTGCCTCTGAATCTTTTAAGGTAAAAAGTGAAGAAGACAGCCTTTCCTTAATGTCCATCTTGATTAGATCTCTGTATTAAAAAGATACAGGAATGAGCTTTAAGACCAACTTAAATAAGCAAATAATTGATACAAGAGAGGATAAGTATTCATAACTTTTTGTTCATTTTATTAAGGGATATAAATTTTATTATTTTGATGGAAAAATCATAATTGTATACATTTATGGGGTACAATGTGATATTTTGATATATGTATACAAAGTGAAATGATTAAATTAACATATCTATCACTTATCTATCATTTTTTTATGGTGAGACATTTGCAATTTACTCTCCTAGTTATTTTAAAATATACAGTACATTATGGTGTATAGATTTCAAATTAAACATTTATGTACTCTCTCTAAACATAGCTGTTTGAAGCTTGTGTATAGCCTTTTGTTTGTATCTATCAACTTGATTAGTTTTTAAAATGTAAAACCAATAGTAATTATTAGCTCTGTTGCTTTGATCAGGGATTGGCAAACTACATTTCACAGGCCAAATCTGGCCCACTGCCTGTCTCTGTAAATAAAGATTTATTGGAACACAGCCTCATCCGTCACTTACATATTGTCTTTGTACGCTTTTGTGTTGCAGAGGCAGAGTTGACTAGTTGAGACAGACCAAATGGCCTGCAAAGCCTAAAATATTTACTCTCTGGGCCTTTGCAGAAAAAAAACATCAACTACTAGGTGATGTGGGTTCAAAAATTATTTAAGGCTGAGTCTCTAATAGTTTATAATGTAGCTGTATAAAAGACATACCAAAGTTTAAGTGCTATCACAAGGCAAATTTAAATTTATTTATTCATTGACTCAAATTGAGTGCTTCCTATGTTCCAGGTCATGTTCTAGGCTCTGGGATATAGAAGTAAACAAAGAACACAGAATTTTTGGCCTCATGGAGCTTATAGCCTAGTAGAGCAGACAGATTATAGTAAAGAATATATAGTATAAAGCAAGGTAGGTCACATTAATACAATTGGAAATCTTATTCTCCAGTGAGATTTAGATGAAGAAAGGAGGGTGGGGAGAATGAAAATATCTCAAACCAATAATCTGTTCTCTAAGCTTTCATATGCAATTCAGAATTCTATTTTCATATTGAAGTAGGGTGGTAAATATTATATTAATATATACATGTTCTGGTATAGGAGTAGAATAGCTGGGAAGCAGGAAACCTGTATCTTAGCCCCAGTTTAGTCTCTTTTTGGCAGAATGGCCTTGTAAAGGTTCTTAACTTCTCTGGAACATGGAGGGATTGTACTCCATCCGTGCTTCTCAAACTTGGGTGTGCCTCAAAAGCACCTGGAGAATTTGTTAAAACAAGTACCAGGACCTACACCATGAGTCTCTAAATCGGTGTGGCCTGAGAAATTTTTATTTCCAAGTTTTCAGGGGGAGCTAGAGAACCATTGCACTACATCAGGGGTCCTCAAACTTTTTAAACAGGGAGCCAGTTCACTGTCCCTCAGACTGTTGGAGAGTGCGCACTTTGGGCCCAGGACAAGTTGGCTGCTAAGCAGGACAAGCAGTGGCAGCAAAAACACCCAGCGGGCTGGATAAATGTCCTAGGCAGGCAACATGTGGCCCGAGGGCCATAGTTTGAGGAGGCCTGCACTACATAATTGTGTAGGTTCTTCCTGTTCATTTATTGTGTGTCTGTTTTTTTGAAACAGGGTCTCACTTCTGTTGCCTGGGCCAAAATCCAGTGGTATCATCATAGCTCACTGCAACATTAAACTCCTGGGCTCAAACAATCCTCCTGAGTAGCTGGGACTACAGGCATGTGCCACCATGCCTGGCTAATTTCTTTTTTTTTTTAATGTTTTGTAGAGATGGGGTCTCGCCCTTGAACTCCCAGCCAAGTGATCCTCCCACCCTGGCCTCCCAAAGTGCTAGGATTATAGGCATGAGCCATTGTATTTGTCCGTCTTCCATTATTTTTAAGGTCCTTGAGAAAGCTTTACAACTCTCTGAGCTACACTAGGAATATCCCACTAAATAATGATGTGGTTAAGAGGACTACTTAATATTCAGGGCTATTTACTGATGGAGCAATTTCAAAGAAGTGAGGATTTTTTTTTTTTTTTTTTTTTTTGAGATAGTGTCTCACTTTGTTGCCCAGGCTAGAGTGAGTGCTGTGGCATCAGCCTAGCTCACAGCAACCTCAAACTCCTGGGCTCAAGCAATTCTGCTGCCTTGGCCTCCCGAGTAACTAGGACTACAGGCATGCGCCACCATGCCCGGCTCATTTGGTTTTTTTTATATATATATTAGTTGGCCAATTAATTTCTTTCTATTTATAGTAGAGACGGGGTCTCCCTCTTGCTCAGGCTGGTTTTTTTGAACTCCTGACCTCGAGCAATCCGCCCGCCTCGGCCTCCCAGAGTGCTAGGATTACAGGTGTGAGCCACCGCGCCCGGCCAGAAGTGAGGATTTTTAAACACTTGCTTATGGTCACATGGATTGACATCATTTAATTGATATGTGGTTTCTTGGGAAAATTAATGTGTGCTAAATTCTAAGAGCAGAGAGTGTGATTGTTCATGATTTCTTCTTCTTTGTATCCTGCGTCCACGGTATGCAGTTAGGTGCTCAATACTGATCTGTTTAATTGACCTAAACTTAGTTTCCTATTACATTCTATTTAGAGTTAAGAAGCATAAACTCTACTTGCTGTCAAAACTATTTATAACATGCATTATTCTGTTTTTGCAAAGCATATTGATGTTACTTTTGCAGAAATTCCAGTAAAAACTTCATTGATATTCAGTCTCTCCTCCCTTAAGTCTGAATGTATAGCAAAACAAACAAGTAAAAACAAGACAACCGGTATAATAAACAAAAGTTCACCTCATTTCTCATTACATATAACTTACCCACTATAATTTAAGATATTTTTGTCTATATATGACTTTTAGAGAACATTCCTCCAGAACTATAACATTATTAGAATGGGGTTAAAAAAAAAAAGCAGATATTCATTTCAACCTTTGTTTTCTAAAATACCTGCAAAGGATCTGTAAAGATGCATAAGATAAAATTTCTGCCATTAAGAGCCCTCCAGACCCTTAGTTGAATAAAGGAAGGATTATAAACACAAATAGGAGCCAGGCACCTAATACTGGAAAGTAGGATTTTTATGAGTTTTTTTAAATGTTAATAATCAAAAATAAAACCATGATGTGGACCAACAAACCTAGGGTCACCGACTGAATTCCAACATTATGCCTTTGGTTTGTAACTTTTCAAATATGGATTGTACATAGTATTTGGGAGTGTTTCATAGGGTTGGGGGTGAGAACAAATCTAGGTGCAGAGATGAGAAAAGCCTGCTTAGAGAAGGTGTTATTTGACACATGGACTTTGAAGGATGGGTAAAGATTCAAAATCTAGAACAAGGTGGCGATAGTGAATCCTAACAGAAGAGAGCATGAGAAGGCACTTAAGGCAGGTGGATGGAGCAGATGTTTAGGGCATCGTGAACAGTTCGTTCCTAGCAGCAGGACAGCAAGAATAGTAGGTAGTGAGAGAGGAGCCTGGTAAGTGGAGTTCGGATTCTATCGTATGGGGCTGTGACAGCCAGTGGGTAAGTTTCATACTCTGTTAGGCGACTTGAATCACCAGCTGTGGACAAGTGCTACTTATCTGGATTATATTTATGTGCCATTTCATGAAATCTAAAATGCCATTGATTGTTGGAAACACAGCAATTAGGGAGAAAAAATGCTACCATTTAAACTATGACACAGTGCTTTTTTTGTCATTTGGATTTGTTTTAAACCCATAAGAGCTCTTTTAGGTTTGTTTTGACACAAGAAATATGAAAATATAACGTTTGTGTATGCACATAGAACTAAATCATGACCAACACAAAACCAAGGGCTGTTGTAGTTGTCGATTTTAAGATGCATCACTACTTCATTGCTATTGCAATGTGCATCTTACAGTCAATAAAATAATATAAGTGAAAAATTATGGGCACTATACATTATGTATCTGTCCATAAAATGGATTGAGTAGATTTTTTAACCCAAATGAAATGCCTCACCTCTAGATCATAATGATCATTCAACTGTGATCACTTCCAAGTGAAAAGTTTTGCTAATTAAAAGTATGTTGTAGAAATGTGAAGGGCACTTGCTTTTTAATTGGAATCAGTCCTTACCTTGAAGCCACAAGTATTTTCTTACACACACACCCAAATTGATATAGCTGTAGAAGTGTAGCGTGGCTACGGGTTTCCAGCAAAAAGCCAGAAAGAGCCGTAGGCTCCAAATGATTAAGATTATTTTCTTGGTCCTTTAATGTTTTGTTTTGTTTTGTTTTTTAAATAACCCATGCCTGTACCCTATCTGAAACCTTTTTTTATTTCTATGCCAGTAAAGTGATGTAACATAAATGATACAGTTGCTGAAATCCTGATCACTACCATTTCCTATTGTCTTTAGGTGGTTATTCTGATTGGTGTCAGCCTAGTGTGCTATCAGTTTTGAGCTGTTGCTGGTAAATATTCGTAACAAACATACAAATATCAAAAACTTAACCATAGATTTCCTTAAAATCTAATCAAGTCCTTTACTAATAATACCTGGGATACGTTTTGTATTTATGACGTAACATGCCCAGTGGGAACTGTTTCATCTGTTTCTGTGTGTGTGTGTCAGCGACATAATTCTTATCAGTTAGGATGCAAAATATTTTAGTATGAAGCCAAGCAGATCAGTACTGCCAGAGAAAAATAATTTAAGGGCCAGGAAACAATATATTCCAAAATATATCTGCTTCTTACTGCTGGTCAGAATACACACTCTACTTACATTTTAATGTTCCTTTATTGAGCCATGAAAACTTCAAATTTTGTTTAGGAGAGACAATTAAAATTCCATTCCACTCCTTTGTTTTATTTTTAAAGTGCCTGAAGATATATCCACATGTAGATTCACATGTAGATCTGTAACCAAAACCCACAGGCTCCGTATCTTCCGGCGATGTCATGCATTTGGAAATGGAGACTGTACATATAACATGCCTGTAGGGTGCATTTATTTTTTCCAGAGCACCAAGTTAAAAAGTGTTGATGGAAACAAGCCTCACTTTCTGTTATAACTTTGTCGTGTACTTCACTGTGATTTAACTTGAGCTGTTGAACTTTTACAGCTATTCTTATTTTTAGACATAGAATTGAATGTTGTATGCATTTTAAAAAAATGTTTCTTCAGCTAAGGAGAGAAAATGGCAAAAACAAAACAAAAACCTGCCAACTAAAAATATATAGAAAAAATTAGCCGGGCATGGTGGCGCATGCCTTGTGGTCCCAGTTACTCGGGAGGCTGAGGCAGGAGGATTGCTTGAGCCCAGGAGTTTGAGGTTGCTGTGAGCTGGGCTGATGCCATGGCACTCTAGCCCGGGCAACAGAGTGAGACTGTGTCTCCCCACAAAAAAAATAAAATTAAAAAAAAACCCACCCACTTTGGTATAATTATAGTGGTGAATCTAAGGCATTTTTCAATGGCACAAGAAGGTGTGAAAGAGCCCACAAATGGTGTGACATTTGTGCTACTGTGGAGTTGGTTTAAACATATGAACCTAGGTTTTTGTTATCTGCTTATTATTGAAGGCATTTTAAATATATCGGTATATAATTTTCTGATATTCAGTGTGCTCAGAGGCAGAGTATGAATATCTGCTTGCAAAAAGTCTGAGCAGAATGACACAATTCTCTGGCAGAACTGCAAGATTCGGGCCTTCCCTGAACTATCTTACTGTCCGTCTGAGGCTGATGCCTCCCTGAATGCCGTCAGACCCTGGGATAGCAGCAGTTGAACCAGGCCCCAGCAACTGGCTTTCCTCCAACGTCACTATCCTACTTGGCTGCTAGACTCTACTGTCCTTCTCGCTCCTCATGTCTCTCCTTCCCGAATCTTCCTCTGATGCCCATCTCCTCTGTTGAATATCTTAGGGGCACCGTTGATTGTAGAATTCGTTTTTATTATTTTCAAGAACACTTGTGTATATATAAGGAACATTTTCAGAAACATAGTAGTGGACATTGTTTTGTTACTTTGGATGTACAGTATACTTTATCACGTGCTTTCATCTAAGGCTGCAAAGAGGAGAAAACCCCATCAGCGGCAGTAGCTTCTAAAACCCGAGGTTAATTTTTCCTCTTATCACAAGGGGTCTGGAGGTCAACCATCCTGGACTGGTTCCACTGACTATAATATATGGGGCCAGGGACCCGGGGGCTTGCTCTGGAGAGCCGGACTGGCTTTCTTTATGCTTCTCATATATGATCACAAGATGGCAGCTGCATCTCTGAGTAGTCAGGAAACAATGGAAGGCTGAAGGACAGTGTGGTATTCCATTGTTCGTTGCTCTGCTGTTGGCTGTTGAGACAGCCTCTGATGGTCTCCCCAAAGCCTACTGTCTTAAAGTTATCTTAGTTCCTTTTTCTATTTGATTTTACCTCTCTTCTGTAGACCTTTGATCCATCTGTAATATTTTTGTATATGATGAAAGTTAGGGATCCAATTTTGGTTCTATAAAATGAGTCCATTTTCCCAGCATCAATTTCTAGGTAATCTATCCTTTCTCACAGGTTTATGACACCACTTTTCCTGTTAACTAAGTTGGAAAACACACACACACAAACACCCTGCCTCCTTTCTTTGTTTTTCAGACATTTATGTTCTTTTCCACTTGTCTCTTAGACTTTGTAATCTGACTTAATATATGCTAGACAAAGAACTGTTTTGCCTTGCCTAGCCTTTTAAAAAAATATTCTATACTGTTTCATTCTTCCTACTTTATTTTCTTTTCTCCTCGTCCTCTTTTTTCTCTTTTTGTTCTTAAAATCTACAGTGCATACTCAGTATGTGATAGGACTTGATTTTTGTGTTCTTCTTTCATTGATCACCAAATTTGAAACCAATTTTTAAGTATTGGCTGTATAAAAATAACACAATAACAATCTAAAACCAGCAACGTGAAAATCAAAATATACTGGACCACTATAGAAGTTTTTGTTTTTGTCTTTTGTTTTTTTGCTTTGTTTTTTACTGCCAGACGGAGCAAAGCGCTCACTTACAGCTCTAACCTAGCTCTGTTTAATGTTGCCTTTTTAAACTCTCGTCTCCTCTCACTCCTTATCTGACAAGAAATAATTAGTGTATTGGGAATTCAGAGTGAATATAATTTTGAGAGGAAGTGCTTATTTTCTTTCATTGCAAGTAAAAGACATTTTTTGGATTCAGTTGAGTAGAGCTTGAAAGACTGAACAAATCTAGTAAATTCTGTCAGCAAACTGGATAATCCTGATGTTGAGAATGTAGGCGTCTGCAAAACTCAGTCACAGAGGATTCAAGCACCTTTGGCTGCATGTTGTTAAGAAAACCCACAGCTGTTTTAAAGTGGGCGTTTCCTCTTGGAGAGAAGTCCGAAGGCTCTTGCAGTTCTATTCCGGTTTCTTCCTAACTTGCCAAAGATTGGCAGCCTCTGCTCAGCACATCCCCACTGTGTGGGGAGCAGAAGGATGTCTCATGGTGTCTGGGGTGGCTGGTCCCCCTGGGGGAGCCTAGGGGTACCTCAGGCATGGCTGAGGAATTTTCTTTTGTGCCCTTGGTACTTAATGTATGGGCTTTAGGGACAAACTTGTGAGGGGGTGTATGTGTGTGTGTAACAGTCTACTTGAGCTCAGTTTCTGAGCTGGAATTGTTTACCTTCCAACTAACTTTGAGAGGAGAAAAGAAAAAAGAGGAAGCCTGAGAAAGAATTTTGAGCGTGAAAATGCTATTCTTGTGGCACCCTTAATGCCATCGGTACTTAGCCTTAAGAAATCAAGATTGTAAATGAATCGCCTACAGACCTGAGGTTTGTTGTTTCTAATACGAGACGAATTACAATACGTACTGCCGGCATTGTATTTTAGGTTACATCTGCTTTCTCTTAAAGTTCCTTGGTAAACTGAAACTGTTGGTGAGTGGAAGCCTGACTCTGACAATTTCGAAAAGCAACTGTGTCCAGATCACAGGCTTTTTCTTTGTTTTTGTTTTCATGGAGGAGGAGTTCTGGGCTTGGTGATTGTTTTATTTAAACTAAGTACAAGTGCAAGGAGGTAAACAGACACCCTTGTTGTTGCCTTATGAACTTTGGTTTGTTTGCTCCCTTTTTTTTTTTTTTTTAACTGCCAGGGCACATTGCTTAGAGTCTGGCCTGCTTCCAGGCTCCTGCTTTTCTGTTTCGCCTTTGGTCATCTTGAGGGGAAGGCTTACAGCTTCTATAGTCCCCAAGTCAGTAGAGCTGTTAAATTATAAACTGAGAAAAGCCGATTCCTCTGTGGACACCCAGGGTTCTTCGTGTGATTTGGGTTTACATTTAGCTGGATTTCACCTTCCAGTACATTCGGTGAATTATTTCCTGTATGAGAATTCCCTGGGCTCTGACAACTCAGCACTCCTTCCTCTGCGTTAGGGATTTTCTGCCTGAGGTCTTCAGGAAAAATTGCACAGAGCTCGTGAAAACTCCCAATTCTAAATGGACAAATGAAGAAACAACTTAGTTTTCAAAGGATGTTTTAAAATTGCATTTCTAGAGTGTGTGTATTTTTTTCTCGTTTTTACTTATTTTTTTCCCCTTTTTGGCCCGAGTATTAAATGACATTCTGGAAGGTGAATTGAAGTTGGGTTTTGGGAAAATATGTCAGCAGTGGTTGAGTCTGGATCAGGATCCACAGAGTGAACAGTGGAAGCTTCTCTGCATCAGCCGCACCTGCTTTCATGAGCAACCCGAGAGAGCTGCTTGGAGACATTTTCCACTACTTGGTGATTAGTCACCTTGCAGTTGTGCTGTTTTTGCCGTGAGATAATTTTACTTACCCTTCGGTGCTCATGAGCCCTCTGTGTCTGTTTTCACCCATCTTTACTTTTTCCATTTCCCTCTACGTTTATTCCTCTCACATTTCTTTATACGTCTGCCTCTTCTAACCCTTCAAGCATTGCACCTCTGCTTGTTCCCTTTTCAAGTGTGTCTTGAAGTTTTGTATCTTTTGGGAAAAAAAAAAAGTTTCTATTTTCTAACGTGACCTGTTCCAGCATCATCAAGATAGACTTTTTTTTTTCTAATTCTCTTTAGTATCTTAAAAAGCACTAGCTCTTCTCACATAAAGACTGACTGAAAAGACTTCTTTTTGCTTTTCTGCTTTTACTTTTCCCAAGAAGACTGTGTTGCTACTTTCTGGAGAAACCACAAGCATTCCTGTATGAAATTAAACTTGCTGTTTGGTGATTTTTTTGTGTGGGAGTGGATGAGGGGCATGGTAATATTTAGAGTCACTGGCCTTTTCCTCCCACAGGTTTGTCATTAACATTTTGTTGATTTTAAGCTTATTCCTATACTTAGGACTAGTTTACTGAGTTTACTTCCCATTCCCTTTCTAGCAGGACACCCAAGAGTCCTGTTTGCTTGTTGCCTCTTGTGTTGGTCCCACCCCAAACGTTTTCCAAGTGCTCACACTCCTTCCCTTTGAAGTCCTTGGTCTCTAGGACCTGTTAGCGCCTACTAGCATTTTTGCCAGAATGTTCTCCATAGCAACTGTAATGACATATTAAGTTAGCAGTTAATTCCTTTGTGAAAAGCAGCAATTTAATGTTGAACAAAAATATATTAATATTTGAGCAAATATTTCTAACACTCTGGCAATATTAGATGCCTTTTATGATGGATTCATCTTACTAACAAAGGGAAAGAGATAACTTTCTAGTCTCTTTCGTGTTTGAAACTCAGGGACCTGATGTTGCGGCAAGTGTACAGCTAGTGTTACAGCTCTTGACCGGGGAAAGAACCGAGTGGCACGTGAAGAGTCGGGAAACAGCCTTTATTCCTCCCCAGCAGGCTCAGCACACTTAGTGTTACAACTCTCTTCGCGTCTTCCAGTCTTCTGACCCTTCTGCTCCTTGTTCTCCTCCTGCTTTTATACCTTTGGTAGAGCTCAAAAAGTGTCCAATCAACTATAAGCTTTAACATCCAGTCAGAAACAGTGGGATTCAAAAATTACCCAATCAGGATCATGCAAGCAGTGTGGCCGGAAACAGGCATCGGCATGTGGGTCTGGGGGCATTCCAGCACGTGGGGCCCCGGTGGCTCTCTGCCTCAGGGCCCGGCCCCAGCAGCATGCCCTCCAACTGGCCACGCGCAGTGCTGGCCCCCGGAGATGCTGAGTGACAGGAAGGCGGCAAGCGGCCACCGTATCACTAATAGATTTAGATAACATGATATCCTTTGCAGTCAGATTTCAGCAACATCATAGACTGATAGGAATGTGTGTATGGTATTTTTGAAGAATTTTCAAAGGTACTAACATTTAAAAAATTCAGTTATCTCAGTGCTTTAATTTCTTAATTGCTGTCATATGCCCTTTTATCATGCATAGAAATAACCATATGTAATTATAATACAAGATGCTGAACATGATTTATTATGTATAGCCAGATATTTGCCTTTAGAATATCCAAGGAATATATGTAAAATAATGAGACCAAGTCTATGGCCCAGGCACACCTTGTTGAATACACCTTGTTGAATATCAACACTACTTGTATATTATGTTCTGTGGATTTATATTTGCTCATGAGTATGTAGACATTTCTCAACTATGAAATATTGCTTTCAATAAGTTCTCTTGAGATCGTAACACATTTTTGGTAGGAAAGGTATTTGCTGTTGTAGTTAAGTATAGTACCAATTCATCTATCCAGCTATTATCATGTTTCTACATTTCTATTGGAAAATTAACACCTAATTTTGGTTCGGGAGGTCAGAAGTACAACAAATATTAAAGTGCCTCTGTGTAATTAGCATTGCACTATGCATTTAAAAATGCAAAAGTAAATATCAGCGAGTCTCTGCCAGAGTGGAGCTTATGGTCAATGAGCAATGTTACGGAGGATGTGTATTGAGGGTCTCCAACTAAGGCTTCAGTCCTTTCAAGAAGTTGAATGGATAAAGAGGAGCAGGAAAGGGTAAAGGCCCCTTCTTAACTGCGTACACCTCTGTAATATCAGGGCCACACCTCGCCTCCAGATCAATCACTCTCAGATACTCTGAGTTAAAGAATAAAGGAGCAAGACATGACTTCCTTCACTGATTATTTGTATGTTTAGGTTAAGGTTTGTTAGAACCAGAGATGCCATAAATATCAACGCAATCTGTCCTTAAGCCTGAAGCCTCCAACTCAGATCAGCTGTGTACAACTGACCTTCACATCAAAGGTTTCTCTTTTTGCTGTCACAGCAAAAGGTTTGGAAGTTTTTGGCAGTCAGCAACGCTGTGAAGGATACAAGGGGAAGATGCATTCCCTGTCTGAGAAACACCCCGCAGGAAACAACCTTAGAAATGGCGCTTGCTTTCCTAAGCCATTCTGTAGAAGATATAATGGACGGACATTAGGTATTTGTGATATTTTTCCTCTATGATCTTAAAAAAATTATACATCCAGTTTTTCAGTCACTCTGTGGATTATTAGGCTTTTGTGAGCCAAACCTAGGACCAGGGCCATCATTTTTAAAACATTTGTTTTGGGCTGGGAAAATACATTGCATATTTCACACAACCAATTCATAGAGACGCCGAATGTGACCTGTTCATAAGTTTGTGGTCCCCAGATGTGTGTTTAGCACGTGCTACGCATACTCATAGATATGACATTTTGCATAATGGCACCCCTCACTGTAGGTGCCTAAAGGTGATTTCTAATGCACTTCTCCCTACCAAATTGACAATTCCATTCTACTGAATAAAAAAATAGTATATTTGGTGGATTCTGGAAGAAGCAATTATGTTGCTACCATGAGTATGATGTTCAGTAACAACGCAGTCCCTGACACGTAGTTCATCTAATTTTCACCCCCTTCCCTGTTAGTGCCGTGACAAAAAGACAGCCCACTGTTCCTTCTTGTCCCCTACTTGCCACATAATGTTAGTTCTAATAACCAAACTATAGGACTAAATAGGAATTCCATTTCATCCCTGTAAATCATTACCAAAAGCAGTCAAGCTTAAGAAATATTTTACCATTTCTTCTCACATTTGTAAGTCTAAGATAATGAAACAAATGGGACTAGCTTCATTTCTTTATTATGAAAAATTTCTGTTGCTCATGGGAATAAAAACTATTAGTCAGCAAAGTCTGATCAGAAAATGAAATAAATAAAAACTGAGTATTCCAGTGCAATTTTTTTAAGCTGGCCCATTTGCCTCAAAGTCCAGTTTAGATTCCCAAGAAGAATGTCTTTGGTTATTAAAATATTTAAATAAGATAACTGTAACCATATTTCAATATAAACATAAAATATCTATAAATCCTAAAATATTTAGAACTTTTCTAGAAAAAGAACACCAGGCTAAGTATCTGGGAAGTAGGCATTTTAAGTCCTTTTGCTGGTACATGGAAAGGATTAATTCACTAATACAAACAGCTTTGAGTATTTATCATATATATATTCTTACAGTACCATAAAACATTCTTTGCTAAGTTACAAATCAAAACAGAGAAGGAATGAAAACTGCTAAATTGTTCCTGTGTTAAGACAATACTTCCTGTTTACTCTTTTTCTATAGTATGAAAGAAACCCATTGATCTTCTGTTTTGTAAAACCTAAAAACAGATTTATATTAAGAAGAGCAAAGGATTCTGAAAGAGCTTTTACTCTTGGAAGGAGTTGTGGCCATTTGAAACATGACGTGATGTTAACTGCTTTCCATAAACACGTTTTAAGCAAACGCGTTCTTAGCTCTGTTTTTAGTTTTAGTAGTAATTCCACTGTGAATTTGTATATTATAGAAGGGAGAGCATGGTGTTAAAAGGAGGCTGGTTGTTGCCAGGTCTAAGAATGGGAATGATTTTCTCAGGCAATTCTTATTCCATCAAGGGTGTTAAATTACTATAAATTACATTCATGCAGGAGATTGGTGAGTCCCCAAATGATGGTTTCCACTATTTTCCAGCTCCTTAGTGTATCTGTACCTAATAGTTTCGCATCTTGTTAAACCGTAGCACTCATATATTATGTCCTCTTGCACAGAGGAGCTCACATGCACATTCCAGGTGAAATCCCACCACAATAAATACATCACCACAAAATATCATAGAATAGGTTTTCTAAACTATTTATTTAACTTGATATTCAATGCAGAGAAATTTCCGTTAGCCAAAAAAAATGATTTCTGGAATCTGTTATAATGGGATTTAAATTGTCCTTAATAATGGCTTTGGGAATTATTTGTTTTACTGTTCAAAAATGATTTTTTAAGAAAATGGAAAACCATGACTCTCATATGAGCATAAAATGAATACATGTTGAAGATTTTATTTATCTTATTAATGAGAGAACTAGGCAGATATCATAACCATTCAAAACAAAAGCACACATTTATGTGGAATAAAGGAATGTGAGATTAATTTGCAAAGGGATCTAAAACTGGCTTTTTTTTCACACAAGGGGGAAGGGAAGTCAATTGAACCTCCAGGGATCAGAATTTATTTGCATTTCAATAGACAAGATTTACTGTGCTCTTAGTTATTAAAACTTGGAGAGTTATGAAATATTTCAAAGGCAATGAAAAGCTTGAATCAGAACCCAGAAGGGTGTTCTCTAGACAATGCATTGTTTTCTGTTGGAAACACCCAGTAATCTATTTTGCTTATCGTTTTCTGACATGAGTTATGAGTGATATAAACGAACATTTGATGGTATCAGAGAAGTAACACACAACCTTCCTTGGGTTATTTTCTGGAAGGTCAAAGTTTATTTGGGTTTTTATACACACAAAGACTTCTTCACTTACTGTTACCAAAGGTAGAAAGTTCATTCTTTAAGGGTCTTGTTAGGGACTTAAGATTTTATAAGGTAAGAGACCAAGAGTTTATGAACAGAATGAGTTTGTGTGAAACTAGACATTGCTGAGATACAGATGGAAGTCACTCTAACTCTGTGCTTGCTGTCTATAGAAGAAGGTTGGGGCTCAGAAGAAAGTTGATTCCTTCCCAATTCAAAGAGCAGGTGTACAAATCCTAGAGGAGTGGGCAGTGACAAGGTTTAATATCTGTGTGAGAGAAACACAAAGAACCACGCCAGCAAAAGACTTTAAGGTCCACTGTGCTTGAATCGGTTTCCCTTTCAAGGAGATGACAGAATTGCCCATCAATGTAGATTTTAAGAGATGGTTTATTGTGGCTTGTCATGTGTGTTGAATAACTCTATTTGTCCCCTTTTACTTCTTTTGGTAAGTCACTTAGAAAAATGTAGAAGTGGTTATGTGCTTAATATAATACAAGAAAAGGAGTTTTGTTCCTGAAGATGTGTTGTTGAGAATGGATGCCTAACAAACAAACAGTTCAGGCCACTGATTCCTTGAGTCTGTATGAGAAATAAATAAATAAATAAATAAATGAAGGATGTGATCAGGCTGCTCCTCTGGAGATTGACTACAAAGCAAGCACTGACATGGAGATTTTTTCTGGATTTTTGGCCATCTGTCATAATCTTCAGGGGTCTAGAAAAAGTGTCTACATAATCCTTTCAAGGAACACATTTCAAGAGCTGAGCAGTTTTAAAGTTCCTATCAGTCAGGAATAAAACAACTGTTTCCATGATGATTTTTCTAGGAGAAGAATTTTATGAAACATTTTTATCAGGAAAGAACTGGGAGTCTAAAGTCAGAGGAAAGATAGATCAGATTGTAGAAGTCAGCTTTGTTTTACACGTTTAGTTAAGTCTAGGATTCGATTTGAGGCCAAACTCCTTTTCACATGTTTGTTTTTAACCCTGTGCCACTCTCCTTCTTGATACTGTTTTCCCCACACATCTTTGTTGTGAAAAGAGCCTGCACGTGCTCCACATCCGGCGTGGCATGGGCCAGTCCCCATCACTCCAACAGAGATTTGTGTTTAGGAAACTCACAGATCTGAACAGAGTCAAGGCCACGTAAGTGAAAGCTGAAGAACGTATGCACAAAAAAACAGAAATCATGGACACTCGACGAGAACAAAACAGTGCCACCAAACCGAGGAAATGTGGTCAAACATTGAGAACTGATCTGCAGCTAAGCTTGATGGGAACGAATGCCTGTGAAATATTGGAGAATGTAGTTGTCAAATTTGCAAAAGAAATATCTAAAGCATACAATGGAAGTGCGAAAATCAAGATCCATAAGGTTTTATGTGATATATAGCAGTATCTGGCCAAAAATATGGTTAGCCTTATGCTTTCTTTTGTTTCCACAGTATATGGAAAAGGAAGAAGAGTAGGTTATAAAGTGGCCAGCATTATTAGTCTTTACAAACTCTGGGGTCTATGGCCAGTCCTCCTGCAGGTAATATCCATATCATTAATGTGAGTAATTAAATGAGTGAATTGGGTGCCATGACATACTGTCTGAGAGCCAGGTGGTACATAAGACACTACGCTTCTGTATGTACCCTTTTCAAAATTTTCTTTACATGCCAATTGACATAACTTTTTGTGAGATAAAAGTTAATAGGCATTGCATTGGCCAAACTTGCAAGTGTGCTTTGGAAACTTTAAAAAGAGTTATTTGTTTCTAGATCTGCCTTACAAGTACATCATGGGACTTAAAGCAATTTTTTCTTTACACAAGCATGCTCAGTGCCCTCTTCCTTGCTAGAGCAAATCCCCATTTAGTAGTTAGACCCCATGGGGTGGAAAGTCTGTGTGAATTTCATAGGTTCTGAAAGTAAAATCGAGCCAGCTCTGATTGTTGTTTCAAGGTCCTGTGATCTTTTATCTTTGTGAACAGGGGAAATATGAGGAAGGCCACTGCATTTTATGTTGTTAACATGATTTGCCTCCCGATACCCAGATGTAGTTCTGTCCAGTCCTCAAAATTTGCACAAGCTTGACTATCTCTACCAGGGAGAAAAGATACAGTAGTTACTTTGAAAATATTGGAGACATTGGGGAAAAATTATTGCTCAACATATACTTTTTTGCTTTTTCTTTTCTTTTTGTTTTTTAAATGCTGTTAAGACATTAGTCACTATAGCTGATAGCATGGGTTAGTCAACCTTGAAAGGTGTTATAAAAACTATGAGAGTATAGCCCTGAGCTTTCCCTAAGACACTTTAAATATGGTTTAGATGGAGGAAGAAAATGTATTGAGACATAAGTGGACCCAGTAAATTTTGGAATTATTTGAAGGAAAAAGAAAGCAAGGCGATTCCTAATAATGGGTTAAGCTACGCTGGCCGGTACTGCTACAGATTAATTACATGCACAAGAGAGATCCTGGAGGAGTTAAATGCTGAGCACAGACTGGTGTTTGTATGACAGTGGAACAAGATCACATGCTGGTGATCTCTTAACCTTTAGATTGCTTTTTGCACATTTTCCTTCTTAAAAGTGTGGAGATCCCCATTTCTCCCAGAACAAGAGAAAACAGTCAAGAACTTTGAATCTGGCATGTTGAAATTGAAGAGCATAAAAGATAGTGAGAAGTTTTTTACTAGGTGTCTGGGAGTGTAGCTGGAAAACTCAGAAGAGAGGCCAAAGCTGGGAAACTAGAATTGGAAAGCATCAGAGTGTTGGGTAGGAGTTAAAGTTATGTGAGTAGATTCTCCAGTCAAAAGGCATGGAAGAAAACAGTGCCAAAGGAGCTCTTCTAAGGGCAGAGGCAGAGAAAATAGGAAAGGAGATAGAGCAGGAAGACCAGTGGAGACTTACAGTTATGGAATTGCTACTATACAGTGTTGTTTGGGGGCCCTCAAAAGGTACAGGTGCAATAACACTGTCATTTACTAAGCACTTACTGTGAAGTAGGCACTATTATCAAAACTGTATTGTGAATGAGGAAACTGAGTTCACATCAGTAGAACCAGGACTCATACCTGTGTAATTTTGATAATAACCAGTTGCCTACAACTTTTGAATGCTTAATTAGACAAATAATGAAACAAAGAACTAGAAATGACAGTGAATTGCCAGAAACACAGTTCCTTCAGGGACCCCCTGATAATTCAGCTTACATGCCCAGAGACCCTAGACTGAGTCACAAAAGTGGGGGAAAAAACCTGGTTAATATGACTATGGAGAAATTTCTATACTTAGAATGCTATATCCTGATCTAGACACCCTATTGACCAAAAAAACAAGGAAGAGACCTGAAATTCACTTGTGGGTGAAAAAGCAAAAGAAATAAGTGTATAAATGTCTAAGGGTATAAAAGCATATAGAAAGTGAAGAAGGTGATCACGCCTGTGTTTATGCTGACAAAATAGAAGGGTAAAAAGACCTGACTAAGCATCAAACCCACTCCAGAGTCAAGGGAAGAGAAACATAGAACCTGAAAATTGATCACTAATTTACCCTTTTTCCCCAGCCTTGACATTTCCCACTTTCTTTCTCCTAAAATAGGAAAAGGGGTAGATTTTATGCCTTTAATTTTCCCTAAGTTTTGCCTGATAGAGGTAAAAGCATAAAGTTAGTGGGCTGAAATTCAGGGCCACTGAGGGAATGAAAACAGAATACTAAATCTGGGTAAGTGCATCATCCTGTCTGGGAAGAATCAACAGGGTATATGAGAAACAAACACTTTAGTAAGTGACTAATCTAGAATAATCATGGTGACGTCTGTGTCTGTGAGGAAAACATTTGAATCTAAGAACTTGTAGTAAAAGAAAGTTTTCTTTTTCTCCTTTGGATTATATAACCAAATTATGGTCTAATAGTCCTAGGGAGGCCAGTTTAATGATTTGTTACCATAAGGTTATAGGCAACTTAAATACACGCTAATTGCAAATTAGACCTTATAGTGTTGAGTAGGATTTTTCTTGGTCAGACATTTTAATTTACATTCATTTACCTATCAAACACTTTCTTTATATCTAAAGTAAAGGTGAACTCCAGCCTAGCTCAGCTCAAAACTTTCATATTATGAATTAGTGAAGTTCACATTAATAAGGTTGTGCATAATAAACTCTAATGTGAGTCCCGAAACATTTACTCTATCAAGGACATGAGAATCCCATTAATATCTAAGATTTGAAAACTTAGCAATAATTCTGGATAGGCCAGATCGTAAATGAGGCAGTCTAACATTTTTCCAACTAAAACTTTGTATTCTAAGATAAAGACTCAGAGGGCAAAAAGATATTTTCACTTGCTCTGAGAGGTTACCTCTAATGATTTTCACTTATTCATAATCATGTCAAAAATCTGATGCCAATTCCATTTTTCCTCCAGAAGTCACCCTATTAAAAGAAAAAAGTCCCATTAAAACTTAATCAACAAAAGCAGGTGTTACAGGGAGGGGAGATCTACTGAAAGCTGCCAGTGAATCCAAATACCCTCTCTTTTCCAAGCACACAATAAAGTTAATCTGCAAGGGTATGTGAAATCTTTCCAGTCCACAATCACTTTAGAATATGCATTGTGTTACTGGAAGCAGCACAGAACTATTCGCTTTTGGCTCAGTTCAGTTCTTAGTCACCTCTGTAGCTGCCTCCTGCTGGTTTGAAGGTCTTGATAGTTTCTGGCAGGACAGTGGTATCACTTTCCAGTTATTATATTGCTGCTTAGCGTCTGGTAGTTGCAGAGGTGGTTTATGCTGCATAATGTTCCAAGAAAACCCAATCTGTGAACCAGATTAAGGCCAAATCTAGTCTTGGATATCATGCCATGGGGTGGGAATGAAAGGAGGATGGCAGGGACACTGGCTGGCAGAAAAGTTGGAACTTGATGAAATAGTAGAAGAATGACTGCATGTGTGTATTATTTTGTTGTTCCCCTTAAAATGGGGTGTGGAGAGTAATTGGGGATGGGTGTAGGAAAATATTTCATTGCCTTGGCATATATGTTTCTGTTTAGTGATGTAAATCATAATAAAATTTGGATCATGTCAATCATCAAATGAAGGCGGTAGTCATATTTTTCAACAATAACAGCTTGTCAGTAGTGATGTCAGCAAGATGGTAGAATAGGAATTTTCTACTGTCATTTCCCTGCAGAAGCATTAATTTTGACTACCACCCATGGACAAGAGTACCTTTGTGGGAGTCTGGGAGTCCAGTGGAAAAGTCCCAGCTCACTGTTGGTGTAAAAAAATCAAAGAATAGATGCACTGAAGAGGTTAAGCAGAATAGTTTCACTTTACTCCCATCACCTCTCCTGTAAAGCAGCATAGTTCAGTCCCAAGAGAAGACTCTATTGGCCTGCACGTCCTCCTGTAGGTAAAGCAAAAGCGTGAGTGAGCACCCAGCTCTCCCAGCTGTGAAGAATGCTGCCCAAGAAGCCCACCTCTTTCTTGACGCACTCAGAATACTGAAGGGATCAGCGTGGCTGAGTGGCTGGAAGAGACAGAGTAGGAATGGCAGGTGGGGGCTGGGGAAAATCTCACAGCAACCAGGGCTCAAAATTCAACAAAGGGGCATGTGTCATACTACTTTCTTAGATTTTATCAGGAGGCCTGCCCATGAGCTTATTTCAATACCTCACCTGTGGACACACCCAACTCCATGGGTGCCCCCATGCTTTGCACAATTCCTCCCCTGCTGCCCCTGTGGCTGGTTCCCATGCACACTTCCTGGGTGGTGAAGTGCGAGCCTTTATGGATGGCTTGCAGGCACATGCAGTCAGTTGGCTTAACTTTATAGGATTAGGAGATGGTACACAAGTCTGAGCATGTCAGAGCACTGCCATAGGGAATATAAAAGAAAGGCTCTCAGCACACAGCCTGGCTTTGTAGGATTGAGAGAAGATATACAATCTAAAGAATTACCCACCAAGAGGAAAGATGATGGGTGGAGGGGGTGCATGTATGGGAAAGGTCTGAGAGAGTCTCAGAATCTCTATAGCTGGGCTAACTGGTGAAAGTGTTCCTCTCTCAAAACTACTCAGTAAATACTAGAGGAAGTGACTGCTTCAAATGTGAAAACAGCAAAGCAAGACTTCAAGAAGCATGAAAGAAAAACAACAAGGAAACATGACACTAGCAAAAGAACACAGTAATTTCTTAGTAATCAACCACAATATAGGTCTGTAAACTGCCTGACAAATAATTAAAAAATTGTTTTAAGGAAGCTCATTGAGCTATAAGAAAACACATATATGTAATTCAGTGTTATCAGGAAAACAATATTTGAACAAAACGAAGTTCAAAAACAGATATAAATCATAAAACCAAGTTCTGAAGCTGAAGAGTATCATGAATGAAATGAAAAATGCAATAGAGAGCTTAACAGCATATTTGATCAAGCAAAATATCTATAAACTCAAAGACAGGCATTTGAAATTATCTAGTCTGAGAAGAAAAAAGAATGAAAAAAACTTATGAGATATATGGGACACAATCAAGAGAAATAATATATGCATTATGGGAGTCTTGGAGGAGAGAGAGAGGGAGGGAGGGAGGGAAGGAGGAAGAGGAGAGAGAGAGAAAGATCCTTGGTGTGATGTTTTTCTCAGTTGTTAGTTGTTTTGTAAGCTGTAGGAGTGGTGCACTATGTGAGTGGGCAAATATCCTGCCTCTCTTTGATGAGGGAGGATGGAGGTCTTTGAAATCCTTTGTTTCCCCCACGCTGTCATCTTCCTAACAGTGTGAGTTTTAATGGCATACCCAGTTTAGTCTCTGAGACAGTAGGTAGTGCTTGTGGTGAGAATCAACCACACCCTGTATGATTGAGGCAGTAAATGCTGTAAAGGGCTGTGCAAATGGACCTCCCTTTTAGTAGGTGGTGCTTGATGGAAGGAACAAGCTGCAGTATTGTTTTTGTGTCCTGTGACTGCGATAGTTTCTCAGGAGAGGCACTCAGATGCTCCAGGTGGTAGGTGAGGTCTTGGAACTTCGGATGAGTCCTTATTCTTTGCCACAGGTGAGGCAGGTGGAGGAGTGTGGCTGGGTGGGGCTAGGTTGGGTGAGCTTGCCCTTAGCCTCCACAAAAGCTTGCAAGGTATCTGTTTCAGCAGGAGTCGAAGGTCTGCTCCCAGCTTCTGGACAAAAACGCAGGGAGGAGTTGAAATGGTCTCACTCAATCAAAAAGTCTGCTTGTGGAAGCAGGGCCATCTGAGATTCACAGTCTGGCACTCTTCTCCATCCTCTCCACCCTTCCCTGTTTCACAGGTCCCCCAGTGTCCCAGTAGGCAGGATCTCAAGCCAGCCGAGTTCCCTCATGACTGTTAAGTGGGCCAGGAGGTTCCTTGCCCAGGATCCCAGCCTGAGCTTAGAACACAGCCCTCTGTGGGGGTTGGGGTTCTCCATGAGCACAGTGCAGCTAGGACTCACACTGCACTCTCCCCCCTGAGCTGCCCCTGTGGGCTCCCTTGTCTCCCAAGACTAATTCACAAATCTCCCCTTCTTGCCCCCAGCAACATGATTGACATCTGGGTTATGGGATACTGCCTGTGGGCCCGTCCCCAGGTCCACAAAGATCAATCCCTGACCATGCCAGGGAAAAGTATGCTGATTCTGAGTTGCCCACAGGGTGTCTAAGCAGGTTCAATGTCCCTCTGCACCAGCGTGTGCCCCACTTTGATAGAGTCACCAGACTGGCAGCACCAGGGAGGGCCAGCAGGCAGGGAGCTCACAGTCTGAGCACCCCTCAGTCTGCTGCAGGAACCTAAGAGGAAAGATCTGAGCCTCACTCTGTGTAAACCTCTATGTGATGGGTCAGTTGTCTCTCTTAGGAGCCATGGGTGGGGGAGGGAAGAGTAGAAAAACAGTGTGAATGGAGGAGAGGCAGCACTTCAGTTATGTCTGTCCCTCATTCCAGGAGGCTGCCCACCCAGAATGTCTAGGTACTGTAGTTATACAGGTCATCCGGGACCCACTGGACCCTCCTGGCTCCTGCAGTCTGGGCAGGAGTTGGGAAATGTCTGTGTTGGAGTGAGCAAGATGAAATCTGAGTTCAAGCCCCCTGGGGGGAGGACAAAGGCACATGGTGGGTAGAGAAACTATATGGCACCTGCCATCCAGGCTCAGGTCTGTGGGGATGAGAGGCAGCCCAGGGGCCTGGGAGCCTGGTGCCCTGTCCACAGAAGCTCCAGCTCACTGGTGGCAGCAGCTTCTTGGCTCATGTGGGCAGAAGGTCTCTCTAGCATCTCAGGAATCCACCAATTTTCAAAGATGCAAGGGAGAGAAACAAACTACTACACCTACCGTTCTCACTGGACACCAAGCCTCTCAGGGGTTCATCTCTGCCAATACCTTGCAACTTCTTCCCATGGAGTCTCCTGAAAGTTCTGGCACCCTTCCCTCAATTCTACACCCGATCTCTGTTCGTTTTTTCTCTTTCATCTGAAACTTCTCCTCCTCACTGAGGCACTGGCAGCTGGAGTCTCTGGTCAGCCATCTTGCTCCTCCACCTATCGTTTGATTTTAACATTCCTACTTGCCCCTGTCTCTTAATTGTACTCTGAACTGCCATTGGCCCAATTATATTTCCATAAACAGTTCTGAACCAGAGGACTCAATAATGGTTACTTTTCTTTGGAGAATATTAATGGCTTTTTGAGATCTCACCTTCATCGTACAGTGTACTTCACTAACTATATCTTATTCATATTTTGGCAGCTGAGAGGAACCCAAAATAATTAATATTTGGGGGTCTAAATTTATAAAAATGTTCAGTAAAATAAGTAATTAAAGTAGTGTGGGTTGTGGACTTTTGTACTGATTAGCATGAACATTTGAAAAGCTTAAAAGTAGTACTACAGAATGTTTCAAGTTTATGTGTCTTTATTATATGTTAATTCAAAGCTATCTAAATCAGTTCTTATGGTTTTAATGGTAATTGCAAAATGAAAATTCCGTAAAATTTTTTGAGCAATCTTGTATAATCTTTAGCAGCTATAACTTTAATTTTTTTTAGGAGTTTTGCTTAAAACTCCTTTGCCCTATTTTCTAATTCATAAGCATCATTGAGAGGCTCTGCTATGAAAAAATACGTTTATTGCAGAGATATTAGGGATTTATGCTAAATTAGTCTTTATTGATTTTCAGGTTTTAGAATTTCTATTGCAGTCATAATATGATATTTTGCAATTTTTTCTTTTTTTTTGAAAGGAACAGTGAGGTGATGGCAAAGTGATACGTTGCATTTTTTATTTTTGTCTGTCTTCAAATGTTATTCTCTCATGAACTACAGAGTGAACCTATCTCCACCACGTAGTTAGCATGCTGATACATTGTACATTCTTAATACTCCTTTATTAAAAGTAGAGAAAATAAACATATCAAATGTCAAATAGCTTATAAAAATTCTGTGAAAATCTAGGAATGAAAATTGTATGTTTGGATTCCTGTTTATCATATCTCTTTATGAGGATGATGCTAGCTATCCAATAGGATTTTCCCATAACAATAAAAAAAAACACACACAAAAAATAACATAGTAAAACTGAGACATTTTAATGTAATTTATACTAAAACCATAATAAAAAAGAAGTTGTTTACACTTATGGGACAATCCAGGGAGGGGAGAAATACTGGGCTGAACACCAGTTGATATGAGAAGGCCCTGGGGTTTTGGTGGTTCTGAGTCTGCAGCAGCATATGATGTGTCTGCAATGCTGTTACAAATGCCAGATTAGGCAGATTTAATGGAGGGTTTGGGAGGTTATAGAGACCTGGTGGGGTCTGCTCATTAAAAAACATCTCTAAAAGAAGTAAGAAAAAATAAGAACGTGTCCAGAGAAGAGCTAGAATGATAACTGTTGTAGCAATCCTTCATTCAGTAATAATAACTAACATTTATGGACTATTTACTATATCTGAGACACGGTGCTAAGGCTATTATGTTATCCTACTTACTATTGTTTAATCATCACAATAATCTATATGTATGGGACATCTACTTTATTTTATGGCCTGTACCAGAGATTGAGGATTCAAAAAATTCAAGTCGCCTGACTGAGAGACAGTTCATAGAAGAACCCACTAAGAGAAGTGGGCTGATTGCCCAGAGACAAAATGATTGAGCATCTAGCTGATGGCTGTGCCAGAGTCTAAAGGGCTGTCATGGGTATGCCAAGGGGAGTGGTCATTTAGGTGTGGAGGAAGAGAGGATAAGTGCATGAAAATGATGGGGAAGCAGGTATCAGTCACTTTAGTGAAATCCACATAGTTAGCTAATGCCTGTGTTCTGTGACTCAGTACACATAGTATGTTTTCTGGAGGGTATGAAAACTGGACCAAGCGGTGTCATGGGAAGCCAGCAGAGGTAGAGACTTACTCTGTACTGGAGGTACCTGACAAAAATGTGGCATTTGGGTTGACCTTAAGGCGGTGAGGATTGATGGATGGAGCTGAAATGGGGAACAGTGCAGTGTCTGGCACAGAGGCATGTGGATAGGAAATCATAGGACATTTTGGTACAACAGTGAGTATTGTAGTTTGGCTGTAGTGCAGATTATATAATGGGAAATACTGGGAGAGAGAGCTGAACAGCTAGGTGCAGTCTTGATCATGAGGTCTTGGAAGACCACAGCAGACAAGTTCAAACTCTTAATTTTGTGAGATTGGGGAATCATTGAAGGTTTATGATGAGAAAAGATGGTTTTAAGGAGATGATTTTTAACAGCTAACTTTCGCTTTCTGATAAGATGGTGCACCTTCTGTCACTAAAAATGTGGCAGTTTAGATGAGAGTCTGGGAGGAATGTTATATAGAAGAAAGCATGCCAGGAGTGGGACGTTTTGAAATCCGTGGTCACTTGCATGGCTCAGACCATGGTGTTATCTTCACGGTGACTCCACTTTCTAGAATGTGCCTGGCCTGAAGTGAGCATTTGGTGGACCTTGGTGAAGGATGTGGAGGAAGGGTAGAACTTCAAGTTCCATTCCAGGTCTAAAGTTGTTTGATAAAATTCTGGGAGGGAAGATAAGTTCTAAAAAAAGATTTCATATAAAGGTCTGTTTCTTACTGGGACACAGTGGTGTGCACCTGTAGTCCCAACTACTCGGGAGGCTGAAGCGGGAGGATCACTTGAGTCCAGGAGTTCTGGGCTGTAGTGCGCTATGCCAATCAGGCGTCCGCACTAAGTTCAACAATATGGTGACGTCCTGGGTGTGGGGGACCACCAGGTTGCCTAAGGAGAAGTGAACTGGCCCAGGTCAGAAACGGAGCAGGTCAAAACTCCGGTGCGGATCTGTGGTTGGATTGCACCTATGAATAGCCACTGCACTCCAGCCTGGGCAACATAGCAAGACCCCGTCTCTTAAAAAAAACAAATCTGTTTCTTTAGCAAAAAGATAAAGGTTGTAGGATTTTCACTCCAATAAAGTATAAAAAAAAGTTTTAAAAAGAGAAAGGGTTAACAAACCTTCCATTTTTTTCCTGTTTGTTACTGTTTTCTCCTATGTCTTTTATGATAACTGAAAGGAAATAATAATGCATTCAAAATTGATGTCGTCTTATTGGTTAGTGTTCATGTTTTAAATATAGTTACTGAAATATAATTGTTGAAAATTTCTGAACAGAAGATAAATACCAGCTTACAGCTATACCAGACAAAACTGAATTCTTGAAGGATTTCAAGATATGTTCCCTTAGTGTCTTTATATATTTCATACTGCTTAGACCAAGACTTGCTTAGCTTTTTGAGAATATGTAGATCTGCTCAGAAAAATTCACCAATACACATGTACCTAGTCTTTGAAGGAAATTATAGGCAGGTTTACAGGCCCCACAAAGAATCCATAGTCCCCCCTTCTCAGTAAGAAACTCTGGCTGATTCAACAGTTAAAGAAATCTCACTTCAATACCTTTGAAATAGGGACAAAAAAAGATATGCTCTTTATATATCTTTGAAACATTGTTTTTTTGGGTGGAACATATAAATAAATGCCTTTAGAGGTATGGAAGCCAAGAAAATATTAAAGAAATCCAGAAATGCTGCTGAATCCACACATATTTCTCAAAGGTCCTATAAACATTACAACACATTTATCAAGGAACATCTGAAGGTGCCAAGATACTTCCAGTAATAAGCATGATCATATGATGAAAATGTGTTTGCATAGCCTTTGGGAGGTGGGGAGGGGGGAAAGAGAGCAAGTAAAGAGTAAGTTGCATTTGTGGTTCTCTCCTGTAGTTGTGAAATGGACTTGTATTGAACAGTAAGTTAGAAGAAATCAATCTCTCCAAAGACGTGTCTGCTGAGACCTCAGGAGTATTATTTTTAACCTGTATAAGGATGGAGTTCACCCCCTAAAAGTTAGTGCTTTGTGGAGAAAGGAGACGTGCACACGTATTGAACGTGGGGTTCTCCACTTCACCACGCCAACCTCCCCGCGCATTCTCTCATTTGGAGGAGAAGAGGAATTGGTGGAAAACCAAATGAACTCCAAATGGTTTAAATAAGAAACTCTAACAAGGGGCTGTTTATAGTAGGAAGGGTTAGGTGAGCACGCAAGTGGATATTAATAGATGGTGAGGCACAAAGGCTGGCAGCAGCTGGAAGCTGTTATCGCCCGAGGGCTGAAGGGGCCAGGGGAGGACAGGGATTGAGAGAGCCCAGTGAGAAGGGAAGCTGTGGTGAGACACCGCTCCGTGGACTTGGAGTCACGCAGCCCTGCGCCTGCTGCCAGAGGTGCTGGTTCAGCTTCCTGGGCACCAAGCAGGGCAGAGCCAAAGGCAGAAGATCCCTGGGGCAAATGGAACATAACCAGATTCCATTTTTCAGCTCTTGGACTTCTCTGAGAAGACCCAAGATCTTACTAGTTGCCACCCTGGTAAAACTATTTAACTGTTTGTGATGAGGGCACTGTCCTTCAAGGTTTTTATTTACTTACATTATTAATAGGTGGTTTAGTCACACTCTCAGAGTGATGCATAAATACCGCTTTTCTAAATGTCCTTGCTTGGGAGACATGGGAACATTCTTTAAAGAAAGAACACTATAGCCTTACTACCAGGATGGCCCTTGTTTCCATTTATTTTAGAAACGATTACCTAAGAAAAAGAGGACGTTGCCATAAATGTTTGAAAGAATCCCATGTGTGGTTAGTGGTGGCTGTAAACATATGGCCTTCACCAACTGTGTGGACTCAGTTCCAGCTTTGTCTTTCAGTGGAAGTTAACCCCACCATTATATATTCTTGCCCATTTTTCCTAGGGCATTCCGTATGCAGAGCCAAAGTATGTCAGTAAAATATTAAGAGTAATGGCACAGCAAGTAAAAAGAGATAAAGTTGAGAAACTGCATGGCAAAAAGCCTGTCACAGAATTGCAGATGAGAAAGAAGGAACTTTCCTAATTGAGAAAGCATTGTCGTCATTTTTGTTAACATTTAAAGGTCTCAGTTTTTAAGGGACTTCTTGAAATATTGTACTTGGGAGAAAAGTTTTGACTTAAATACATTTTGTTTTAAAGTACAAGCATGTAATTTGAATAAGTATCTTCTCAGACTTTGCTAATGCTTGACCTTTTGAGTATGTTTTCCACATTATAAAGGTATATTTGTTCATGATGGAAAATATAGAAGAGCCTGAAGCATAAAATAAAAATTACCTTTGACTTTATTACTTAGAACTAATCACTATTTAGTTGTTTTCCTGTCTTCCTCTTAATATATGTGCATCCTTAAAATGAAATTATATTGTGTTCCTTTATTAATATTTTCAAATTGATTTCTAGATATTTTATACTAATTTTTATTTCCACCAAGGGTATGTGAAAGAGTTTATTTTTGTTGGCCTTATAACTTTAAAAACTTTTCTCAATTTTATAAATAAAAATGATTTGGTAAGATTGAAATTTATTTCTATTTATATGTTTATTTGCCATTTTTTCTGTTGGATTATTTATCCATGTTTTTTGTCCATTTCCCTATGGGATAATTATGGCTTTTTCTCCTGATTTTAGGAGCTCTTTGTATAGAAAAAAGTTTATTGAAAATTATCTTGTTAGGATAAGACTAATTAACAGGTGATGTTTAATTTCTGTCACTTTTGATGAGAAACCACAGCCTTCTTGCTCTTAGAAGAAAAGCCAAAAGACTAAACTCTCAAATTTTATTATTTAATATATTTAAGCAGGACCCGTGGATAAGTGCTGATTTAGAAATTTTTAGGCCTGAAAGTACCTTTAGATACTTTTATTAGGAGAAATGAAGGCCTGTTTTGAGGTTATTTGACAATTTAAATTGTATCCCCACCCCTACCTGCCAAAAGATATAAATCTCTTTGGATTGAGAGATTAAGGCCGTTGGTTTCTACTTAGTGGAAACAGTTACCAAAAAGTATTAGAAAAACAAATAATATACAGTTGAGGCGAGGGACATGAATATTGTTGCCTATGTACATGTGGCTTCATGAAAAAAACCTATTAACAGCTGTGAAGCTATTCTGTAGAAGGTGGGAGAGAGAAGAAAGGATTGGCAGATAGGCATTTTCCAAATGATAATTTTCTTTAAGGACATTTACCTAATATTAGGCTCTTTAAATTTTAGTGCAAATTACCAACTTTGAGATCATGAATAAGCTTGAAACAGTCTTTCACATGCAGTCAATTGCACCTATAATTAGCTGCTCTTTAGTGTAACGTAGAAAACTTTCTCACTAGATCTTACAACAAAGATTAAAAAAAAGGTGAAGAATTTTAATGCCAGTCTCAAGTTAGTAAATTATTTTTAGAACTGAATTCCTACAAATTTTGCTCTTTCCTACATACACCCTTAATTGTGCCTCAGAATGTCTTCAAAAGACAGAATTTCTGATTTTTGAACTCCTGTTCTTAGTAGGCAGACGTAAAGAGATCATGTATGTGGTATGATGTGGTCACGTTTTTACTTACGGGAATTTCCTAATGGAATGTGTGTGAACCCTTAAATGCGTGGTGGCTTATTCTGTAATGGCAACCAGCAGTTGTGTGTTAAAATTTTTCACAAAAAGTCCCAGCTGTTGTAAAAAGGAACAATCTGCTCTGGCCACAGATTACAGTGCTTTGGGTTTAGACCGCGAGCAGTACCTCTGGGACCTGTCATGTACGCTGTGGACATCAGTAGTCCTTGGAGAGGGAATGAAGATTAGTCACATCTGGCTCTTAGAAGTTCTTGCATAACTTGCTGTTATCTCAGTACAATTTCCTGGGGATGCTTTATCCTGGCACATGCCTTCACCCCCACTTCAGTGTCCCCTTCTTCATGAAAAGGACCACTGAGTATTGGCCTGGGATTCTGTTGTCATCCCAGAGGGCTGATATTCAGTGTCTCCCTCCTCATCCTGGGTCCCTGCATTGTCATTTGTCATGTGGGTGGCTTGACTTTGTTCCTATGGTCACTAGAGTTGCCCACCTCTAGCTCATACTTACCGTGAACTTGTAGTTCCCTTGTAGTGACCTAACGCCACCCATGTTCTCTGTAGGATTGTTACATACAGACTATTCTGATGATTCCAGATTTCCTCCTGGCACTTGGTTTCCTTTCCTCCCCTTCCCAGAATCCTCTTCCTTATCTCTGGAATATAGAGCTCAGATGCCAAGAAGCTGCAGGGAAACTAATTGAGTTAGGCTTTGTGTTTTTAACTTTATTTTTCCACCCCTCCGAGTTCTGAAGCTAGATTTCTCCTGTGCTTTGGATTTTTTCCTGCCCTCCTCCTACCTGAGCAGCAACTCTGAGATTATGCTCCGGGTTTAGTTTACACTGAAATAAGATAAAGTGGTTTGTAAGATAAAGTAGTTTACCCTTTTCCAATTCTCACACTCCTTAAATACATCTGTTTTTGGTTATTTCATCTGGTATGCCTTGATTTTGCTTTCTGCTTTGTTTGCATTTCGTTGTTTTTCTCTGAGATTATTTCGAGGTTTTTGCTGAGTCCCTATAACTCTGTTTCTGATTAAATAAACAGCTTTGATAAGTCACAGTGGAATCTTAACACAGGCATGGGCACAATTTACCCTTTCTATTTCTTATGCCTTATTTCTGCCTGAAGTTGAAAGGGCAGTGGAGAGCCGTGATAATAGCATTGCATCCCTATATTTTGAGCTTTATTATTGTTGATTAAGTTGGAAATGTTGGTATTCCGTCAGCAAAAGCTCTCCATTATTTTCCAACTAGCTTTGGGTTTTTTCAAGCTGGTAGCTCTTTTTCTACCCAATTGATAAAGGGTCCATAGGTATGTGAATGTACCTCCCACCCTTTGTTTTTATTCAGCAAGAACCTGCCTAGAGTATTCATTACCACTGTGAGGAGGGCATCCACTCTCCAATTGTTGCCAAAGAGGTGAGCTGAAAAATATTTTGAGGAACTGCCATACTTGCTTTCTTATGATTTGCTCACTTCACTGTGCCACTGTCATTTCAGGAATGCTCTTTCTCTGTTACGTTTTAAATTTCATTCCGTCAAATGGAATTTTGATACAGGAAGGTGCCCCGAGGCTTCATCGTGTGCAGGCTGAAGTGGACACCAAGGGGAGCAGTAGTCTCATGAAAATTAGGTTTTTGAATTTAAAGTACATTTGGTTTTGCACTGCTTGCTATTTCCCTTCTCTTTTAGTTGACTAGTAAGGAGATTAATTTTTTTTCTGTTTTAAAATAAAGGCAAATAAAGATGATTTTATGCCTTATCCTAAATCTATATGCAGTTGACCTTTGAGCATTGTGGGGGCCAGGGATGCTGACACCCTACCTCCCCCTCCCAACCCCCTGCACAGTTTAAAATCCAACTGTAACTTTTGACTCCCCCAAAGCTGAACAGCTAATAGCCTGCTGTTGTCTGGAAGCCTTACTGGTGACATAAACAGTCGATTAACATGTGTTTTTTGTGTTACCTGTATTATATACTGTATCTTTACAATAGAGGACGCTAGAGAAAAGAAATGGTATTAAGAAAATCATAATGAAGAGCAAATGTATTTACTATTCATTAAGTGGAAGTGGATTCTCATAAAGGTCTCCATCCTCCCTGTCTTCACACTGAGTAGGATGAGGAGGAGGAGGAAGGAGGAGGGATGGTCTTGCTGTCTCAGGGGTGGCAGAAGCAGAAGAAAATCGGCACGTAAGCCTATCTGCACAGTTTAAACCCCTTTTGTTCAAGGTTCATCTGTAGTTGGTTTACAGAAGTCCTGCAGCAGGTGGGCTTGTTCTTTTTCCATCGCAGTTGTATCACCTGGCATATTATGGCTGCTCACTACCATTTTGCCTTAAATACATATACTCCGGCTCTTCCGCCCCTCTCTTGAAATACACCCTGCCGTTTTATTCCAACTCAGTTTATTGGAATTCTTGTTGTCAAAGAACATTCCTTGAAAGAATCTGGAATCAACATTACTGGCTGCAAAATAAGTGTAGAGTGCATCGTCGTCCTGTTCATTCTTTTGAAATCATTTCCAGTCAGGTTTAATGAGTCAATTCAGGTTTGTTTTCTTCATCTCTTGATAAAGTATAAGTTTTCATTTTTAAAATGGTTATAAGTTATTTGACCCACGTACAGTTTTTGTTTACAAAGGAAAACTCCATTTCCCAAGAGGCTGGGGAAAACTCGTGTGACAGGAAAACACGGGCCGGGGCCAGTCGGCTATGAGTTGAATTCACGTTTGCTGATTACCAAAGTGACTTGCCAGCCTAAAGGAAAAGTGATCAAAAATGACACACATGTCCTCAAATGGGGTTTGACATGGAATCTAGTCTTCGTGTGTAATCATCAGTGCCTTTGTTTCGTGTCTTGTGATCATATTCAGGAAATGCCAGTGGGATGAACGTTGCCTTTCATCCAAAATCGCACACTTGTGGAGTGTGCAAAACGAGAGGAAATCCAGTTGTAGATCCGTCACCAAGGGTCAGAGGCTGTTCTTCACCTACTCAGAAGCAGATCACTCACTGTATCAGACACACGGTGTTTACAGCCCACAGCTTTAAGGTTCTTGGAAACATTTTAGAGTTAGGTGAGCTACTTATCATGACTCACCAAAACACGGTAAAATAAAGTCGCTTATCGGGTGACTATGATTTAAGAACCTTATAGCATTACTTTATATCAAAGAAGTTCAAATTTGTAAGGAAGTATAGCACTAATCCGACCATATTCCTCCTTTTATCTTTCTCAAAAAAAAAAAAACTGTACTCCAGAGGTTCAGTGACTCTTCTAAGGTGACAGTGCTCATTTCCGGCTAATCTGGAATTGACTGTGAAGTCCACATACTCTCACTGCATCATGAGGGAAATCAGTAGCACATTGCAGAGTCAAATCATGAAAAGTTAACATGTTCTTTGTGATATACACCAGCTTTTTCTAGCCCTTTCAAATCAGCTAGTGCCCTTGAGATGTCTGGGGCTTTTTCTCGATGTGTATTGACTCTTTGAGAAAATTGTAATCCTAGGGCCACATTCTTTCTTGTATAAAAAATTTGGCCATTGCTACTTTGGAACTGCTTGCTGGCTGTTGATACATTCCCAGGGGTTGCAGGAATTTCAGGGGAAGTTGGAGCTGCTCCCCTGTTTGTCCACTGACCACTCCTGACAGAACCAAACCCTAGCTAATGTCCCTCTGGATTATATTGTTTCAGAGGCTAAAGCTCTTTAGGAAGAAATTACACTTGAAACAAAAGTGAAAAGTAAATTCTGTCCAGTGGTCTCTTCTTTATGGCTTTAAGATCAGCTTGACAATTTTGTTTGTATGCGTAGAATGTGCCAGAGCTGTCCTGATTTCAAGCCACGGTATGAAACTTTTCCCCATAAACAAAAGTGCAACTCTAATATGATGACTTTTATTTTGAGGTGTTGTCAGTGGGAGGCAAGGAGCTAGTCAAACGGGGGATTTTCTGTTGTTTTCTTTTTCTAAAAGAACATGCTGAAAATGAAAGACTTACTGTGAATTTTGGGGGTCGACTCTTTCACTCAGCGGTACTCAACCATGGAAGCAGGAAAGCAGCTACCAACAGATTGTTGGTGAAAGGTCGGCTTAAATTCATCCTGAGTCAATAGCACGCTACTTTCTGTAGCATAATAAAAACAAATGGCTGATGTATTTTCTGTAGGTTTTTCTGTGGGATAGGAATGAAGGGGGAAGGAGATTGAGGCTTGAGGAGAGAGGGAAGAGGCAGTAAAATATTCACTAATGTTTCCAGGGTTGGGAATGTTCCCAAGGATAGGAAACCAAAGAGTAGAAACCAGAGCACCAAGAGATAATCTTTTAAAACCATAACTACATTTAAGTTCATAAAAACATTCCAACTCTTTTAAATGTTTATTTTTATTGAAAGTATGTTTTTTAGCAGATGTTCATATGAAAATAATTGCCTTATCAAGACTTTATGAAAGGTTTAGCATTTTAAAAAAAGGACACATTTTCCTTACTGTTTTGCAGCATGCACATATAAAATACCCCTTTCACACACATGGTCATAAAGTGGTATAAAGGACATTGGAGATGAAGAGTGGGGGAGGGTGGGAAGGGAGTGAGACATAACGACTTACCTATCAGGTACAGTGTACACTATCCTGGTGACGGGCACACTAAAAGCCCTGACTTTGGCATTACACAAACCATCCATGTAACAAGAACACTTGTACTTCCTAATATTTTGAAATAAAACTTATAAAGGATAAATAAAATCCCCCATTCACATGCATGTCTGTTGCATCTTCGTATCACTTAGTGAAGGTTGGATTACCATCTGGTCATCTTCTCTTCCATAGGATGACACCAGAGAGATGTGAGCAGATGGATGGGATAGGAATCTCAAAACAAAAAGCCTGGATGAATATATGACAGTTTTCTGCATTTTTATAGAGGCATGAAGATCAGAATATTGGAGTTATAACTATTTGGGGAAGTGCAGGATGTAGGGTCACCTTGGATGTAAGGTTTAGACTCTTCTTATTGAATTCCATCTCCTCCCTCTGTATTTAGCCATTTCCTAAAATATGGAGCCATGCAGCCACAGTCTACTGCGTATCTACCATTTATTTGGTACTATGTCAGTTACAAAACCAAGTAAAAAGAGATTCTTGTGTTCGGGGAACCTGAAGGTTGGTTATAAAGTAAGGAACATTGTTTTCAGAGTAAATGTCTCAAAACCTTCATGCCTAAATTGGAATTGTTCCTCAAAGCAATTAATTTTGAGAGAGGGAAAGCTATATGTTTATTCCCTATTTCTCTACCATCTTCTAACACTCTTTATAGTGGACCCTTTCCTCACTTTTTTGTTTAATAGTGTGGTTTGATGCTTTGACTTTTATTTTCTCTGTCGAGCATTTCCTGAATGAATATGAATGAAAGCTTAGTTTCTTCGGGTATTATACAGACTCATTTGAGTTGTAAACTATAACAGTCATTGAAAGCAGAGAACTGTATTCCAGGAATTGGAATGAGTAAGTTAAGTTCAACTTGGAGTAAGAGCCCACATCTTGTGTGTATCTTCTAAGCAAGCGTAAAAGAGGGGATGAGAAGTACAATGCTATTATCCACGTTAGCAGTCTAAACCAGAATTATGTCATGTTTGTTTCTCTTTATTAAACTGGACTATTTAAAAACCCACTTTTCAAAACACTAATTCAGGTCCTAGAGACAGATGTTATGTAGTGGTGGCTATAGTTGATAATTTATAGTTTTAGTCACTAGATGGTGCCCTTTCCCTTTAAAGATTTTTCTATTGAGGCTTCTGCTTTTTGTTTTGCTTCTTGTGAGGTTGATGCAAATATGGTGGAAAATCAGATTCTTTGTTAAATTGGATCTGAAGTGCCCTGTCCCGCTACAAATGCATAGGAATTTTAATGTGGCTATCCAGCCTAAAGTAATAGGTTTGCAGATTATCATGCTGCTCAATACTTACTGTTAATTTATGTTGTGAGAAAAATACATTTTTATTGTATAAAAGCATTTTGTATCATATGTAATTGGCAAATAGATAAGCAACTACAATTAAAATATTTGTGTGGTTTAATCTGCTGTTGCCTATAGTTGATTTAAGAATCACTTGGAAAACCAATACAAGGCCCATTACCAGGTCCTCAAGGCCCGGGAACCTGTAGTTTAGCAGGTGTATTTTGAGAAACACTGGATCTGGTCACCCACAGTAGTAGTGAGCATTTTCAGTTCAGGTCAACATCAGTGCCAGCCAACAGCAACCCAAACCAGAGTTAAGGATAGTTGACACTGAAATTTTGAAGGTACACAGCTCTTTGTGTAAATGTTGCTTAGAAGAGATATAATGGACATAGTAAGAATTACTGAAGAAAATGCTCTGTTTACATAAGTGTGGTGGGAGTTGGCTAGAGTATCACAGAGACAAGGTGGTCCTGGTCCTCATTAGGGAATAAACAATGGGAAAAAGAGATACCGGACCACTGGGTTCTCTCTCAACTTGTGAGGGTCAGACATCCCCTGTGCCCTGCACTTAGGCCCTCATTTTATAATAGCTGACACTTAAAACATTTTAGAAAGTTTGAACCAATCTTAAGGCCTTTGGTCTTCCCAATGTCCCTGTGACAGGTTAGGTGTTGGAGGAGGGATTAAAAAACAGGATAAGAAGATGTGCCTGAGGCCAAGAGCAGCCAGCACAGGGCAGGAGTGGAAGTGACAGGGCTGACTCAAATAAGCACAGCTGCTGGGTGTTCCCCAGGGGGCCAGAGGCAGCCTGAACTCTGAAGCTCTGTGGTGCACCGTTGTAAACTATGATTTCACCACCTTAGTCCTAACAGTGGGTAGCTTTAACAAAATGGTTTAGTTCTTTCTTTTCTTCCTTCTCTTTTCTTTGGTGGTGGGGAAGGAATTGCCCAGTTGCACCTTTAGAATATGATGTTCTCAGTGTGACATTGATATTCACCTGAGCTGCAGATCGGGAATGGGGGAGATCACAATATTGGGAAGTATGAGGTCTGTCCAGAAAGTATCAGCTATGTCCTGTATTCTCATTAACAGTGGCTGGATACTTTCTGGACAGCCCTCATATGTGTGGTTTAGATACAGTTCCCACCTTGTGATTCCGATTCCTTATCCTAGAGAATACATGCTTTAGAAAAGTTGAATGATTCAGGCAGAAGTACTAGTTAATTGTGAAAGGTGCTCAGTAAATATTTGCTGGCTCCGTCTACTGACTCGATGCATAGTACAGGAGATAAAGGACTCAGCTGAGAAGTCAGTATGTGGTAGGCACTCAGTAAGGTTGGGATTATTGATGGTTGTGATAATCATAATAAATTTTCTCTGTGTTATTTAGCTTTGTCAGTAAAGCTAATGTATATAGGACTTTGGGCTTATCCCAGAATGGTCTTGCTCTATGTCAGGCTGACCTCTAAGGAAATAGAACACTTAGATTGCTGGAGTGACTTAAAAACTTGATTAAAGAAGGAACTGAAGAGGGCACGTCCCTAGCCCTTTGGCTCTGATGTCTCTCCCTCTACCTGGAAGATTCCAGCTCAGCCAAGTGTCTCACTTCCTCTAAGCCTTCACTCAATTCTCACTTTCTTAATGAAGCCTACGGCCCCTCCCCACTTTCTCATAGCTGGTACTTATCATCCTTTTGTTGTGCTCTCCTTTTTCTGTTTTCCATAACATTTATGTTCTAATATATTAAATAATTTGATTCTTTTTTTTTTTTTTTTGGCCCCCTGCACAAGACTGCAAACCTTATGTGGCCAGGGGTCTTTTTCCTTCATTGATCTATCCCCCAGCCCCTGGAACAGTGCCTGTGCATAGTAGAAGTACAAAAAATATTTGTCAAAGAATTAATGCTTTGCTATGTAAAATTCAGTGGCAGTAATAAACAATAGACAGCATGTATTTGCGTCACTCAATACTAACTCTGGATAAGTATTAAATATTTCTGAATGAAAATTAAAATTTTTTTCCTTTTAACCCTGATCTATAAGGATATTTTCTAAGTTATTACATAAAGTGTGACTCCATAGTAGGAAGATATTGGTTTATAATGACCAAGCTTCTGAGTGGTTTTCTGGGAAGTTACCAGACCGCTCAGTGCCTTAGTTTCTTCTGTAAACAACCTCACAAAACAGCACTGTGTGGATTAAATGAGTTAATGCATTTAAACCTTTAGAACAGGGCCTGGAATGTAACGAGCTAAATTAGTAAGCTCAGTTTATAGACTCCTCACTTGTTCAAAAATAATTGTGATATATTTATTTTGCAATTATCATATGAAATTCTTATTCCCCCCCCCAAAAAAAATTTAAAGTGAAATGGTTTAGCAAATTTGTAGAAGGAAGAAAACCACAGATAATGTGCAATTTGGGTATTTTCTGTATTCCTGTTTTTATTACAGTCATAGCATACCTAGAATAAAACAAATATTGAATTTATTTTGGAATCTCTTAGGTTTTAATTCAATTATAAAACAGTTTGGGGGTTTCACATGAGCCTTTTGTTTCTGATTTTTTTGTAGATCCCCATATTAAGGTTTCTGGAAAGAAGGAAGATGTTAAAGAAGCCAAGGAAATGATCATGTCGGTCTTAGACACAAAAGTAAGTGAATGTTAAGGACACTCAGATGTCAGAACCTTGTCTCTACAAGGGCTACTTCATGCCGTTATGAAAGAACCATTTGGAGAAGAAAAACCAGGAGAAAGTAATGGTGGGTTTTAAAATAAGCACATGCGATTCTACAGTGGATGTACATTCTGTTTAGTATTTGAATAGGTTCCGTCATGCTGGGTAATTGAACTATATATATATATATATATATATATATATATATATATATATATATACACACGTACATGTGTATGTGGATATATGTAATATATGTACATATGTGTGTACATATATACCATCTTCAGAAATAGAAATTGGCCCTAGGCAGTATAGGGTAAATAATAAAGATTGTAATAATTAGCATATTTGCTTTGATGATACCAGTAGAAAACCAAAATGATCTTCTGTTTAGCTCTGTGTTGTGTGTGTGATGGCATGAAATTTGATGCTTTCTCTGATGTAATCATGCTTACTCTCTCTCCAAGTATATGTATAGAGAAATAACAGGCAAATTTAAATACGTAAAATTGTATACTCATTTGTGAAAATTTATTTTCCTTAATAAACACATCTAAATCACTTTATTGTATACCAGCCACTTTGCTAAACACTTTACAAAAATTAATTTTTTTAATCCTCATAACTAAATCAACACAGAAATGCTAAGTAATTTGCTCAGGATCCCAGAGCTGGTTAAGTGAGAAGATGAGATTCAAATATAGGCTGCCTTGTTCTTAACCACTTTGTTTTGCTACCTGGTATTTCCTTAGAATGATCTCTGATCTCTCTCTTTCTCTCTCTCTTGCTTGCTTTCTTTTGTTCTTCGTCTTTTTTTATTTCTTTCTTTTTGTTCTTTAAAACAATTTTTTTTAATTATTTACCTTACAGTTATTAAATATTTTAGAATTTTCTTCAAAAGGGGGATTTTTTTTGTATTTCAGTGGTTAAACTTAGAGAAGAAAGAACTAAGTTTAAAAATGAAAATATTTAATGGGTGTTTTAACATGTAAGAATTTAGAAAATTTAAAATTATTGATAGTTTAAAAATCTTGTTGTATTTTTGCTTTTTGATTTTACTTTTTAAGGACCGAAGAATTTTAGTAACAGTTTTATAAATGAGAAAGGATTTCATGTCAGTCTTTACAATTTTACAACATTAAATTTCATACCAAAATTACATACATGAATTACAATATGACCATGTATGGTCATATTGGCCATATGACAATATGACCATATGACAATATGACCAAATATTCACTTTGTCTTGGGATTTTACATTTTGCTTTAATATAGTAAATATACTTAGTATTAATTTACTTAAGCCATTTTACTGCCAGACATCTGTGCTTTGTGATCTCTTCCTCACTCTTCTTCCTACCAGCAAGAATAATAGATCACTTTGTAACATTTAACATACCTATATAGAAGTTAAAGCAACATTTGTAAATACTTACTTATTCGCAGCTTTGAGCTTTATTTTTATTTCTAGTTTTCTATCATCTTAGTCCTACAGTACTGTTAATGTGCGTATCTTATCTCGTAATTGTGTTGTCATCTATTTTTAGTTGTTTGAATGAAACGTTTCATGAATAATGTTTTTAAAGAGAACATGAGTAAAAACTTATGTGTAATTGGAGTTGACTTTATCTAAAGACTATTTTCCAAAAAATTATCTTGGTAAAGACTACATTTTCTATTTCTTCTAACAAATTTGTCTTAAAATGAGAATTTCTTTTTTATAATCAAGAGAAATGAATTAATAGAAATTGAACACTTGTAGATTCAGATGCTCTTGTTAAGGAATTTTTTATTAGTACTGTTCTGATTCCCTTGGCAGCCAAGCGTCTTAGGAAGTTCTTGTTTCCTTTTTCATGCATCGAGTAACGATACATCATTTCTACGTAGAGCAATCGGGTCACGTTGAAGATGGATGTTTCACATACAGAACATTCGCATGTAATCGGCAAAGGTGGCAACAATATTAAGAAAGTAATGGAAGAAACTGGATGCCACATCCACTTCCCAGATTCCAACAGGAATAACCAAGCAGAAAAAAGCAACCAGGTGATTGTCTTTTCATGTGAACTTTTATGGGGCGAATTACAGCCTTCATTTTCAGGGTGCATGTCTTTTTTTGAGAGGTGAGAACGAAAAACTAATCCTACAGATGACATGTAGTATATGCACTGTACGACTGCCTGCAAGGAGATTGAAGATGCAGTGCTTTCTTGAGGAGATGAGCTGTAGATGGACCCTAAACTCTTGATCTTGATGGTTGATAAAAACCAGAATGTGATGGCCACAAAATGAAGCCCTTAAGGAAAGGCTGAGAAAGCGTTTCTGTTAGAAAGGACCTGGAAGCCTGACAAGTCCAGGAACCTTTCCATTGCCTGGATTCTGTCTGCGAAAACCCAGAAGTGGTCCTCCAGGCTATACCAGATCACCTTGGCAGAGGCAATGTGTGCATGCTTGACTTCTTACATTGATTGAATTATGTCTCTCTCTAGTTTATTACATTTTTTCTAGTTCTTCTGTTTGTGAACAAATGGAACTCACCTGTCCACACATAAGCACTTTCAGTACTCGAAGAACAGATGATCTTATTTGTGTTATTTGGAAATGTTCTCTCTTCTAAACTAATAATACTAGACACTGTGAGCCACAAAGATGAATAAGTCTCCACAGGGACTAATGGTGACAGTGGGGTGTATGCACAAGGGAATAGATAGAAAGCCATAGTAAAAGCAAGGGCAATATTTGGAATATTTAACAACTGGTATGGCATGGCCATTGGCCCTAAGAATAGTGTCCTGGAACCCCCTGTGTCCCCACCCCAAAGCCAAGACTAATGCTATTGTTGATGAATCATGGGAAGGTCCAAGAGATCCCAGGAGAAAGCTCCAGGTGGGTGTTAGAGCAATGATTATTCACCATCTGGTATGGAAGAGGTTCAATATTTTCAGAACCTAGTGGAGCCATATCACTGAATATTGATATGCATATGGTATGCAAAGAGTTGAAACAAAAGGGACAAAATGCAGTGAGCAAGAATAATTATAAAGAGGGTAGGATGGCCTTGTGGGGGCTGTAGGGCTTCAGGTAACTCCAAGGTATGATATAGATCACTTGGCACAAATCACCTGAGCATCTCATTAAAATGCAAATTCTGATTAAGCAGGTCTGGATTGGGGCCTGAGATCCTTCACTTTTAACAAGCTCCAAGATAATACTGTTGCTATTTGTCCCTGGACGACACTTTGAGTAGCAAGGATGTAGATTAACTGGAAAAGCAGATGTGAGTTAGATTAAAATAAATCTAATTCTGTATTTTCTTACATTTGCAGGTATCTATAGCAGGACAACCGGCAGGAGTAGAATCTGCCCGAGTTAGAATTCGGGTAACTTCTTATTACTTTAATATTTCACATTGATGTCAGCAACATTTGTACGACATATAAGGCGTTAAAAAATCATAATCTATCATTTTATAACCAAATCGTATGTTTAATAAGTAGGTAATAGTGGCAAAAGTTGTTTAATGTCTATTTCAGCATTCATTATGTACTTTTTTATTGTAGGTATTTAAAAAATGAGTTTCTATGTTATTTATAACTTTTTTTCCATCTACGATGTTTCTTAGAGATGTTCTGATTTTCATGACTGTCTCTGATGTTTTTAAACGATCAGAAAGAAGCCTGAGGAAAAATGCCACAGGCAGTATGAGTTACAAACTCTCAGGTTTCACAATAGATTCCTTTCATTAAAAAAAACAAAAACAAAAAAAAAAAATAAAAAAAAATAAACAACATATATTAGTCCACCTAAGCTTACATCCGCAGTAAAAGCAATTTATGTCTGAAAATCCATTTTCAGCAAAAGAACCAATGGGTTATACATATCTCTAAATGTATAATATTTTAACTATCTCCTTTGGGTTCTCATCATTTCATTTTAGGAGCTGCTTCCTTTGGTGCTGATGTTTGAGCTACCAATTGCTGGAATTCTTCAACCAGTTCCTGATCCCAATTCCCCCTCTATTCAGCATATATCACAAACGTACAACATTTCAGTGTCATTTAAACAGCGTTCCCGAATGTATGGTGCTACTGTCATAGTACGGGGGTCTCAGAATAACACTAGTGCTGTGAAGGTAAATGATTCAGAGAATTCTGATCATCATAAATGCATACAGATCATGCAAGTTTTATGTTTAAAGGATATTAGACTAGTTTGTTTTCCAGAATTTTCCTTCGTATTATATTTTGGCTTATAGAATGTGCCATATGTTCTTCCATAGCTGTTAGAAGTGTGATAGAATCTTTTCTCTCTCTGTGAATAGTTATTTTAGAGGACTCTTCCCCTCCCACCCTTTTCTCATAGGAAGGAACCGCCATGCTGTTAGAACATCTTGCTGGGAGCTTAGCATCGGCCATTCCCGTGAGCACGCAGCTCGATATTGCAGCTCAGCATCATCTCTTTATGATGGGTCGAAATGGGAGCAACATCAAACATATCATGCAGAGAACGGGTGCTCAGATTCACTTTCCCGATCCCAGTAATCCACAAAAGAAATCCACTGTCTACCTCCAGGGCACCATTGAGTCTGTCTGTCTTGCAAGGCAATATCTCATGGTAAGGTTACTGAAATAAGTGTTACTGGGTTTGTTTCTTTTTTTTTAAAACCTTTTTTGGACACACTATTGTTGTACCCACTGTACTAAGCTGATATTTAAGAAAGTACTTTGGAAGCCTGGTCAAATAAGGAAGTTTCTTGGTTAAAAGAAAATAACTGGAAGAGTAAGGTTCATCGTGCCTCAAAAGGTTTAATTTCATTGCCTAGGTGAGTAATTTCTTGGGGTCTTTTTTTTTTTTTTTAACTTAGACCAGACACAGAAGAGGTTACATTGAAGTAATGGACTGTATTTTGTGGCATGGATAGAAGGTGATTGTTTACATATGACGTGTAATGTTAGGTCTGCAGTTTGCATTTGGCCAAAAAGTCTTCTGTTTAGTCAGAAAAGTAAAAATATAATTCAGATTTCACCCTCAGAGAGACAAGTGTTGGCAGCCTGAAATATTTGTACATTTCATAAATCTCTGATAAAATACTGTTTACAATTAAAATACCATTTAAGCCACAAATTTGAGCATCACTTATTGAAGAAAAACAGCAGAGTTATATGCTATAATTCAATACTGTTTCTAATTTATAGTTTACAGTGTTTCTGTCCTTCCTATATTCATTTAAAACCCCCAGTGTGTGAGTTGATACATAGTAACAAAATGGATGGATATAATGCTAGGCTCACAAATATTCTTATCAAAAACACCATTGTATTCTCTCATTCAGGGCTTGACCTTTACTGACATTTGAATCAGTTAAGCATCAGGTGTGACCTTTGCTATTATTAACTTGCAGAATTTGTTTTTTGAGAAAGTTTAAGAAAATCCAAATTTTTATTGTTGACTCCATTCCTCTGACAGATGAGAACTTGTTATACTTATTAAGGATTATAATCCATGATTTTATGAAATTTTTTATTGTGAGTAATTTTGTTTTAGCCAAGTTATTTTATCAGATTATTTTTAATATACTAAGCTACCAGTCAGGTAGCATATTCATATCTAAGAATGGTTATAATTATTTTTCATATTTTTTCAGCTTACAAGTTTTTTAGACATCATTCTGTGCAGTTATGAATTCACATTCATACTTTGGCCATACCTGCCAAAAATGAAATGACACATTATTGCGCAGTATTGAAAGAAGTAAGGGGGAAATAAAAGGCTTCAACCTATATTTTAAATACCGCCACCTTTTTTTTAATATAGCACAGTCCTTATAAAAAAAATCACTTTTATCCACAAGAGAAATGAAGCATAGTATTTCATTTTTATCCTAGTATGCTTAGTGGTAACTTCTCCTAAGATGTGTGTACGAAATCCAGCAACCAGTGAGCTAGCACTACATGGTTTCTATACTGAGTGGATTAGGGGCTAGGAAGAAAGTATCAGAGAAAAAAAAACAAAAAACTAAACTCTTCAGTGCTAAAAGTGAGATAGTTAAATAAGGGATAATAGTAGCAATCTACTCCAGGAAGGAGAAAAGGTTTGAGCTATGTTAGAAGATAAGCAGGATTTGTGTTGGTGAAGAAGCCTTTGATTAGTTAAGATTCCAAAATGCAGGATCCCTTTAAAGGATAGTTTTGAGGCTGGTCTGTCCTGGAGGAAGGGCAGACATACAGATCTGTGGTTGGCCAAGCAAGTCTGGGCCAAAATGTGGAGCTCTTTAAATACTGATACGTGTTTAGTTTTCATTCAGGATACTGTAAAAAGCCACCACTATAAGTCACTGAGCAAAAGCATAAGATTAGTACCCTTGCTGTGGTTGAGACTCTAGTTTCTAGCATCACTAACAAAACTGAAGTGATAGAATAAAGGAATTTTCCAAGGTACAGAGTGGATAAAAAATTCAGGACCAAGCCAGAAACATAAGACATATAATTTTATCATCTAAAAAATAGTTTTCTCCCCCTCAACATTATTCCCACACCAATCCTCCAAGCCGTATGAAGGTATATAATTTAGCTATAATACTTGGGCTTTTACTCTTTAAATCTAGGACATATTGTATTATTTGCAGGCATGTTAAATTATGAGGTGTTTAAATGATTAATTTTTTACCTCCTAAACATTCTGTTGTGGCATTTTCTAGGGTTGTCTTCCTCTTGTGTTGATGTTTGATATGAAGGAAGAAATTGAAGTAGATCCACAATTCATTGCCCAGTTGATGGAACAGCTTGATGTCTTCATCAGTATTAAACCAAAGCCAAAACAGCCAAGCAAGGTTGGTTCAGAGTCTGGACCCGGAGAATCATGTATCGTATTGTATTGTATGTGGTGTTATTTTGCATACAAGTGTGTATTTGCCTATACATGAAACTATTACTCTGTGCAGGTTGAGTATCTCCAATCTGAAGGTCTAAAATGGTCCAAAATCTGAAACTTTCTGAGCCACCAACATGACACTCCAAGGAAATGCTCATTCAGGCATTTCAGATGTCAGATTTTCAGGTTATCAATGCTCAACCCAGTATAAATATTTCAAAATCTGAAAATGACAGAATCAAAACACTTACGGTTCCAAGCATTTCAGATAAGGGCCACTCAACCTGTATAATATATACATTGTTATATATTTAGTTATATAAATATACATTTGTAACAGTATGTATTATTGATCATCACTTTCTTTATATGTGTGTTGGTTTTTGGAGTCCATTTTTAGTAACCATTATTTTTTCTATAAATAGAAAAACATTTTTTCTTAATTTGCAATCTGGTAACTTTAAACTTTATTAAGTTACCGGAGGGCTGATAAGGCTACTTAAGTGTTATGTATTTATATGTGTGTGTGTGTGTGTACATATCCAATGTAATTTTAAAAATTTAGAGTACTTACTATAGGCCAGCCATTATGCTAGCCTTGGAGATTTAAGAAATAGGTACCTATTATTTTAACTTTAAGTACTGAATTGTCCTCAGTTCAGCCTTCCTGGAACTTTTCCTGTAAGATGTTGCAAAATTTCATTAATTACATTTATAGTAAAAATTTAATATGATAAATCTGATTTTAAGTGCTAGTGAGAATGAGGAAAGAGGAATGTCCCTACATTAATATTGTTGTGTAAATTAGCATAACCACTTTGAAGAGCAATTTGGGACCATCCGATTATTTTGGAAGTACTGAAAACCCTACCTGCAGCAGTTGTACATCCAGTTAAACTCTCTGAGGAGTTAACTTTCAGAAGTCAACCAGAATTTGCTTTGCACCAGAAGCCAACTAAAAAATATTGTTGCGTATAAAAAGCAAATTGCGTGATAACATGTACTAAATGGTAGCATTTAGGTATACCTATGTTTTTAAAGTGCAAAGCATTGTCTGGCTTGATAGACACCAAATTCATGAAGAGTTGCCTTGGTGCAGTGGGAAGGAAAATGAAACTAGGATAGTAAATAAGAGAATTATTTCTTTAACAAAAATCAGAAATAAAAAACAATTCTGGGGTTTGGTACATAGTTGTTATATTAATCTTGGTTTTCTAAGTTTTGTTTTTTTAAAAAAATAACTTCAAAATAAAAGGATTTATAAAATGTAACTGTGTTAAATTGAAGGAAAGTTTAGAAGAAAAACATAAAATATAATTCCTGAACTGAGTTGAGTTCCCTAACTTACTCTAGAAAGTAAAACACCGAACAGTCATGCCTTTTATTTTTTAATTTCTAAACTATAAATCTTAAGGTAAATATAGAATGGTATATGTATAACATGTATTATATATAAGTTTGTATATGTGTAAATAATGTGATATTTGCTGTCCAACTGAAGAAGAAAAATAATCATGCCTTCTCCAAAACAAAACTTTAAAGGAAAAGATAGCATTGATTCTAAGTGAACGTGATATAATGAGTTTAAAGTGTTAGATACCAGGACATTAATTTTTATGTATTGTGAGCTTCATGTTTGACTAATTTGAGTTGACTAGAGTCACTGTAGGTACCAGGATTAAAAGATAAAGACAGAAGAGATATTTGAGGACTTGTGCATATAAAGATGGACAGGCACAAGAAGAATTGCAGGAGTTCAATAAGAAATTAGCAGGGGTCAGAGAAAAATACATTATAAATGAGAACTCTGGAGCCTCATTTACTTATGCCTAGACGGGCCCTATTCTAACTACTGCTTTAACTGCTTTCTCAGCCACAAATTTTCTTTACTGTCCATTGGAGGCTTTCCCCCGTGGGCTCACATTTCCAATTTTCAAAATGAGTCCATCGAGGGGGGACGATGATTTATTATTTACGAATATTTTTTTTTTTTACCATAAGCTTTGCCGTAGCTGTTTCATCGATGAGGAATAGTGGTGCCTCAAAGTCTATTAGTTAACTAGTAAACTATAAATGTCAAACGTAAGTGACTGTTATTATGCACCCTATATGTGGCGACAAGCTTAATTTGGTTCGTAAAGATGAGATGAAAGCGGGGAAGCTTTAGTGTAGAGATGAGAGGCTGTGGAGTCGGACCCGCGTTCCCATCCTCTGGCTGCCCTTCCACAGCTGTGCCGTGAGTGACCTTGGCTAGGTCCCTTAACTTCGCTGAGCATGAGTAACGGTTCCCAGCCCATAGGGTTCTGCCCAGAAAGGGAACACGTGCAGCTTCTCTCATAGCACAAGGGAACACAACACGTGCCCGGGTAAATGGTAACTGAGGTTTTACGGTTTTACCAGAAGGAGTGAACTTAAGAAATAAATGGTTAGAATTTGCGGTTGATTTTTAAAGCAGCATTAATACGTCCCCTGAGTGGAATTCTTATTAGCATATTCATTTTCCACCTGCCTTCCCCCCACCCTCTTCCCCCATCCATTGTAGACGACTCGCATGTCACTTTTTTTTCCCCCCCATTATGTGTTTTCATAGTCTGTGATTGTGAAAAGTGTTGAGCGAAATGCCTTAAATATGTATGAAGCAAGGAAATGTCTCCTCGGACTTGAAAGCAGTGGGGTTACCATAGCAACCAGTCCGTCCCCAGCATCGTGCCCTGCCGGCCTGGCATGTCCCAGCCTGGATATCTTAGCTTCAGCAGGCCTCGGACTCACTGGACTAGGTATAAAATTTATTATTACAGCGCTTCTCAGTCACCGGGGATATGCTTATCTGGTTCCCTTTCTCTCTACCATTCAGGTCTACATTTAAAGGCTTTTTTTTTTTTTCTTCTTCTTCTTCTTCTTCTTCTTTAGGTCCTAAGATCAGGTGAAAAGCAACAAAACTTGCACCAGTCCATTTTGGTTTTTTTTGTTAGACTATGGATCTCTGTTATCTAGGTTCTCCCCATGTTGGCATAAACAATCAAGGTCTGACTGTTTTATTTTCTGTGGCTGTGTGTGTTCTTCTAAATTAAGAATGCCATTAAGATTGAAGGGAGCAGGCTGACTATAATTTATGTGTTTGTTCTCTCTTGCATTTGCAATATTGCCATCGGTCCCTAGAGATAAAGATTATCCCATTTGCTTTTCAAAACGTAATTGCAAATCTGTGTGAGGGTTAGGGTGAGGAGGAGGCGAAAACATGCAGAACTCCCCAGCCCCAGTGGTGGGGGGCTTGCCTCATCCAGATACAAAGGAAATCTAGCCTGCAGCTAGACTCGTGTTCACATCTAAGGTGAGTAATAGCAAAATGAGTAAATAGCATCATCTCAGTGCTTTAGTTCTTTAAGAAATTAGGGTGAGCCACTTAATAATCATGGTTCTAGTTATGGCCTCATCTATGGATTGTCATCTTACGGGCAGAAGTTAGTGTCTCTACACAGTTATGCTAGGTTCACTACTTTCTTGCATGTTTCTCCACTTCCTGTATTTATTTTAATTAATGCAGTAACCTTAAGAAATAATTCTGCCTCACTCAGTGCTGATTTGAAACAAAAAATACTGTCAGCAAAATTACAAAATTTTTTTCTAGCAGCTATTCTTTTACAGATTTTAACGTGATTATAATATTATTGAGATTCCAAGTAGACATCATTACAGTAAAGAAGTATTTTTTTTTTCTTGGCCCCCAATCTACCAAAGTTGTTCCTTCCACTGGGACCTGAACCAGAGTCATCATAACAGCAATGCCTGTGAGCCAGAAAATGCCAATTAGATCACTTAGCAAGAACCAAGCTTACCCTGTACTAGAGAGAAAATAAGTGAGCAAAGACTCAGACTTACTGAATTTTTAAAATGTTTTCATGGGCTATACCTATCCTATAATACTTAATGATTTGTGTGTATTCCTAGAAACTTGTTATAAATCCACATTTTTGTTTTAGAACATATTTTAAATGCCCAAAGAGAAATTTAATTACTTAAATTCAAGCATTGACTCCTTAGAACAAAAAACAATATATATATTTTTTTTTCCTGAGAAAAGCTTTAGTCATCGAGATGGAGCCCAAAGAAGTCATGTATGTGTTTCAGCATACATTTAAAAACGGTTGCCTGTAGCTCAGCCTGTCTGCAAATGGGCTGAGTAGATCCATCCTACCAGAGGAAAACATTCCATAGTCACTGGTGAGTGTGAGTGGTTTGAAAAGGATTCGGCTGGAAGCTGATGACCAGTGAATTACACAGAGCAATAAGAAAGGGTCTCTGCTTGAGCATCCTGGCTAGTTGACATGAATGCAAAGGACCTGGCGCTGCTTAGCGACCCTGACCACCATCTGGGTTTGGGCACATCTATCTCCCATTTCCTGATAGCATCTGTTTGTGGATGAGCTAATCCCTGTGCGGGAGTTGTACAATGCAATATTTCATGTGAATATTTGAAAGAAAATCTGTCACCCATATTTTATATTTACAAAATATCAGATTATGTCAATGTGTACCCCAAATGGCAATATTGGTGCCATCTCTATTTTAAAATCTTGAGTTTCTGTGTATTGACTTTACATTTATTTCTTACAGGTCTTTTGGGTCCCACCACCTTGTCTTTAAACACTTCGACAACCCCAAACTCACTCTTGAATGCTTTGAATAGCTCAGTCAGCCCTTTGCAAAGTCCCAGTTCTGGCACCCCTAGCCCCACATTATGGGCACCCCCACTTGCTAATACTTCAAGTGCCACAGGTGAGTATCATTAAAGTATACTCAGAGGCATGTATTCTTAGGTATTATTGGTTTTTTTTAAAATAAAAGTTACTAATGGCTTGGTTTCCATAGGGGAAATTATGGTTCAAAGCGTACTCCAGCCAAACAGAAATTCCCCGATGTGTAAATTAGTTAAAATGAAGCACAACAAAGCAGTGAGTTTTTCATGCAAGTGTGAAATATCTTCAAATGTGATAAGCAGATTAGGAAAAAGAGTATCATGTACAGGGAGCAGTGACAGAGGAACATGAAGAAAGAGTATTGACCCTGTAGTTAGGAAACACAGGCCCTACTTGCACTAACCTGCTTGGTAGTCATGAGCACATGCTCATCCTAGCTATTTTCCTCATCTGTAATAACGAGGGTCTTGGATTAAATATTCTCCATGGTGGTGTTGTTCCATTTTAACATTCTTTTATATCTTTAGAGTAATGTTAAACCTATTTACGGAGAGGTATCAAAATTGAGTTCGTTTCTGAATTTGCAGCAACAAAAATGACATTTTTTATTGTTACTGAAAATAACAGCTGAGTTTTTTCCCCAATATCTGTCTTCATGGAATGTTGTATAGGTTTTTCTGCAATACCACACCTTATGATTCCATCTACTGCCCAAGCCACGTTAACCAATATTTTGTTGTCTGGAGTGCCTACCTATGGGCACACGGCTCCGTCTCCCCCTCCTGGCTTGACTCCTGTTGATATCAACAGTCTGCAGACAGAAGGCAAAAAAATCTCTGCTTCTTTAAATGGACATGCGCAGGTAATGCCCTTCTGCTAGAATGGTGTGTGATCTGTGCTGTTTAGAAGAGATAAGCCACTGGTTTAAATAACGTTTAAACCTTCATCTGAAATGAATTTTAAATTGTAAAATGATGACCGTATATCTGTGTTATTTTCTGTTATTATTTCAGTCTCCAAATATAAAATATGGTGCAATATCCACTTCATCCCTTGGAGAGAAAGTGCTGAGTGCGAATCATGGTGATCCATCCATCCAGACAACCGGGTCTGAGCAGGCATCTCCCAAATCAAGCCCTGCAGAAGGTCAGAAACTGTGTCTTTCCTGCTGAAATTCAGTCCAGTTTGTTACTTGTATAACAAGAGGGTCGTAGAGAGCCTATGCAGTGGTTTTGAGTTGGTTTTGCTAACCATCTATGACTCATCCTGCTGGAACTAGGTAGAAAGACAACATCTTGAATAAAATTTCAAAGAGCTGGCTGGGCACGGTGGCTCATGCCTGTAATCCTAGCACTCTGGGAGGCCGAGGCCGGCGGATTGCTTGAGGTCAGGAGTTCCAGCCTGAGCAAGAGTGAGATGCCGTCTCTACTATAAATAGAAAGAAATTAATTGGCCAACTAATATATATAGAAAAAATTAGCTGGGCATGGTGGCTCATGCCTGTAGTCCCAGCTACTTGGGAGGCTGAGGCAGGAGGATCGCTTGAGTCCAGGAGTTTGAGGTTGCTGTGAGCTAGGCTGACGCTATGGCACTCACTCTAGCCTGGGCAACAGAGTGAGACTCAAAAAAAAAAAAAAAATTTCAAAGAGCATGGTGAAAATCACTTTCCAAGGAAAGAATCACTTCCACATTACATTGTAACTTCCTAAATTAAAGAGAAGGTAATTGTGTCACAGGAAAGCATCAACTTACCAAATGTTATATATATATATGTGTGTGTGTGTGTGTGTGTATATTTTTTTTTTACCGAGTGTCTTTTTATAACTCCTATACCCCAAATAATCTTTAAAAAATATGAGGATCTTGTCTTCAAATTGGGTTTTTATGACAGCCTGAATTTGTGAAGGTGTCCTCTTTTCAGATGAAAGCCATTACACCTGTGTCGGGCTGATCACGTCACCGTAGAATTGGGTTCTGATTTGTTTCCATTGCGGGTAATTATCAACTGTAAGATGCTGATGTTTAGATGTCTCACTTTTTTTTCTTCTCCTCTGCAGGCTGTAATGATGCTTTTGTTGAAGTAGGCATGCCTCGAAGTCCTTCCCATTCTGGGAATACTGGTGACTTGAAACAGATGATGGGTCCCTCCAAGGTTTCCTGTGCCAAGAGGCAGACAGTAGAACTACTGCAAGGCACGAAAAACTCACACTTACAGTATGTATTTTAATCTTAAAAGCCTTGATCCTTTGAAAGAAAGTATGTAACAGGCTAAATTTGTTTTAAACTCAATACTCTTCAGTTCAAGTCAGGTTTGATCTCGTGCATGAGCTTTCATTTTATCTTTTCTTTTTAAAAATTTTTATTAAGGAATAATATCTGATGATTTTTCACCCTTTTCTATTGTCTCTGTAGTTCTTCCCCCATTTAGTTGATTAGGTTCATATCTGTGTCCTCTAAACCACCTGTATTGTTCTGAAACTTTCGCATTCTCTCTGCTCTTCAGTAATCAGCAGGGCAATTTTTATTCTCTGCCTCTTGTTGGTATGAATTTTCCACCTGTTCATTCTCTTTCATTTGGCTTTGAATGTCTTTCTGAAACTGTAACTCCCTTTTTTCCATGGTAATCAATTGTGAACATTTTTAATAAATGCCTGGTGATGTCATGCTTTTATTTATTCCAAATGATATTGCATAGAAATACATAAATTGTATCAAATATAACTCTCTCTTACCATAGCACAGTTATGCGTTGTGGCATCCTCACTGTTTTCTTTTTCCATTTATTTTGGGCAATCTCTACAATGAGAGGTTTGTCCTTTCACTGTCTCACCTACCCCATCCACCTAATTTCTTCTGCTGTCTTATTAATTCATTGCATATCCTTACAGAGTGTCCTTATGCAAAGATTAGCATATATGTTCATATTTCCTCCCTTTCATACTAAAATCCATTTTGTTTTATAAATTTGGTTAATCATTATTATTCCCATTTTGTCTATTTCAGTTTTATCTGTGTTTTTCTTTACTTGACACTGATACTCAAAATTAATGTTGTTTAGTACAGGTTAGAGAAATGATTGTGCTTTCCTCTAACTACTGAAGCATTTGAAGTATATACTCATTCCTTTCATCACTGAGTATGTTCTGAACCTTCTCATCATCTTCATCTGGATTAAGCTGTAGCCCTCAGAATGGTCTCTCTGCCTCCAGTCTCTGATCAGCTTGCTCTGTCTTTTATTTTGCTCCAGTAAATAATCCTGGAAACATAAATCGGATCTTGTCACAATGTGGCTTAAGAACCACCACAAATCTGAATTGCATGTGCTCTTCTCCTGGCTTTTAGCAGCAGTGAATTTGCAGATACCTTTTAGTTCCCAGTTCAGATGTCCTCAGTGAAGCCTCTGTCTACATTTGTCAACCAAAGTTCATTGTTCCTCTTTGTATATTACAATAGTCCTTTCTAAATTATTCTAAATTCCCCTGGCGCAACAGCTGAATAGTTGAATGAATAAAATCATGAATTAATGAATAAATTCAGCTCTTTGATTGATACTGTGTATCCCTATTTTTATTTGAGCCTAACGTACAATTTTATTTGAACTTGGGGTGCATGTGTTCTGTATGTGTCATGTGTTACATGCATCAAAAAAGAGGTGTACCTAAAGAGATTTTTATTGATGGAAAGAGAATTCTAGTTTAAGAAGGAGAGATGCCTCTCTACTCTCAGCATTTCTCAGCCAAACACAAATGAACTCCAGCTGCTTCTCTTTCCAAAGACAATAACGAACCGCTTCAGAAGCCTCCATTATAGGAAACACTTTCATGCTCTACCCATTCCCCTAAACCCTCTCTGGAGAATATTTATCTGCTACCTTTATTTGTTATTAATATCATATGCATATTTCACACACATGAATTGCATCATTGGCATGCCTTCAGATTGACTCACGCATGAGTCATTGATGTTTCCTTGATGTATAATAGAAATCTTGTCTGTATAATTATTCCACCTGTATTATATGCAATATATCATATATGCTATATGTATAATGTGTATAAATATATATCATGAAATAGTTTCAAGCTCTAGTCCTAGAGTCACGATGCCTGGGTTCAAATTTGAGCTCTAGTATTTACACTGGAAGTATGAGCTTGGACAAGATACTTCTCACATCTGTGAAATGAGTATGATGGTAGTGCCTACATGGTAGCATTGTTACAAGGATTAAATGAGATATAAATAGTTGGCAATGGTAAACATGCCTAGTAAATCTGGCACATGGGAAACATTGAGTACATTTGAATGTATACTGGAGTGTTAAATTCCAAACTCTGTTTCACAGCAGCACTGACAGGTTGCTCTCAGACCCTGAACTGAGTGCTGCAGAAAGCCCTTTGGCTGACAAGAAGGCTCCAGGGAGTGAGCGAGCCGCAGAGAGGGCGGCAGCTGCCCAGCAAAACTCCGAAAGGGCCCACCTTGCTCAACGGTCATCATACGTCAACATGCAGGTAAAGGTAATAAAATAGGAAAAGTCATTCAAACATAGGGTGCTTGGGTTAGGGTATAGAGAATTCAGTGCGTGTTCAGCAGTAGTGCAGAAATTAGGTTTTCCTTCTGTAATCCCTTCAAAATGAAATATATATATATATATACACACACACACACAGTAGTTTGCTATAAACATTAAAAATGAAATATTAAATTTAGCTTAAGTGAGAAGAGTTCTTTAAAATATGACATTAAAAATGGTACAAAATGAGCTGTGTCACTATGTCTTATGCAAATAGCATTATTCATCTGTTACTTGAAAAAATTTTAGACGAATGTGAGGGACTGTGCTACTAAGTTTTACCGCCTCATGACATAGTCTTGGATAAATAGATATAATATTCTTCTGTCTGAAATGGAGATGATAAATTTGGTGCCATTTAAAGATAGTTGTGAAAATAATGTGAAGTTTTACTTATTTGAAAATAGATGCTGAATATTGATGATTGTGTTAGTTCATACTTTTATGATTATTTTAAACAATTTCTGCAATAGGGACTTTCTCTGTATCCATTTTCAAAGTATTAGGCTAATTATTCAAATAGACTATTGTCCATGAAACTCCAAAATCTGTTGTCCGTATGGGTCACAAATATGAAAGATAAGGATTTTGTGCTTTCTGTTTTAGAGATTCCTATAAACATTTAATTTTAGAACCAGAATTACGGGGTAGACCTACCTATTTCACAGTTAAGAGATTTATCACCCTCATCATTCCACCTCTAAAAAAGAGGAAAACTTTTCATAAAATGCTAGAAACAAAAATGCTGCCATAGATGTGTCAAGGAAACTAACTCATGGAACTAAATTATGCTACTGCAATTTCAGTGCAAACTCCAGTTCAGTCCTTCCTGTCTGTGTTTTAATCCTTTGCATTTGAATATTTTCATGAGATTTTAGATGAATGTTTTTACAAAAGCCATGGCCTTTATAATGTATCAGTGTTTTTTTAAAAAAAGACATTGATTACATTTTCTCTGAATTTTCAGTTAAAATAAATCAAAATTCTCTCATTAGGAAATATCAGATCCCCTTTATAACCCTTTATGGTTTTTGTCTGTCTTGTGGTTCTTATAGTCTTTTGCATAAGGTTTATATCTTCAGTGAACCCAATTTTATGTTTCTTTCCTTTGGGGTGGATGAAATGTTCTTGATGATAGACTTGCAAGTTATATAGATGTATTTGTCCTGTTAGTGAATAGCTGACTCTGAAAATCACTAAGAAATCAATGATAATAGTCACTGAGCATTGGCAGGGAGAAGCCTGAAGACTTCCCTGCTTTCCTTGGCTGAAAATGATCTTTGTCTCCTGATCGGTCTTGGAGTGCTATATCTCCAGCTGTCTTCTCACACTTATCTCACTTCCTAATTTATTTTATAGTTATTTCCCTTTCTCAACCCTCCTAAGACTGTAAGTCATTGAGGCCGTAGATTATTTTTGATTCATTTTGTATTCTTCCACAGAGCTCAGCACAGTCTCTTTAACCAGTAGACACTCCATAAATATTTACTGAACAAGTGAATTTAGGTTCTCCCCACCCCTTGCCCTTAGATATTAATAATTAAAAGTTGATTTTAATTCCCAGTGCCCTTTTAGTCCTAGGGTTTCAAAAACACCATCAAACTGTTATCTAAAAATCTGGCTCTCCTGATTTATGGCCGTGTTTTTTGTTACCGCACATCCTGATTTGTCTGGGACAGCCCCTGTTTACTTTTATTATCCTGGCCTGATTATTATGCACGGCACATTTCACTCTCAGAAGTGTCCTGTTTCAGACCATAAGTTACGTGGTGTAATCTTCCTGGGAGAAGGGTTAGAGAGCTCTTGCCAACTGGTTCTTGACCTGGTGGGCCTTTGAGACGTGCTTAAATCAAATCTGAGTTAGTTCTTAAGCTGGAGAGTTGATAACACTCAAATGGAATTGGAGATGTAGCTGTATCTGCACTCCTTTCTTCAGAAAGACCTGTCTTGGTATCTACGTAGACCTGGCTGCATCATAGTTACTCATTCAGTGCAAAGGGAATAAATGGTGCCATCCTGTCCTGTGAGATAAAAAGTAACTAGATTTAACCTTATTGCATTGTTTAACACCATTATAGATTAAAGCTAGACATTTATTTCACTTCAAAAGCAAAGCCTATGCCACTTCGGCTAAATAATTTCTTCAGTTGCCTTGACATCAAACCACTTCAAGCCATGCTTACCTAAATGCAGAGGGGATTTTGAGACACAAAGGGGGCCAATAGATACCTGACAGCATTTTGGTAATGTATTATTTTGAAACTTAGCATAACCATTATGAGGTTATCTAGCAGATATTGGCCCTGATGTGCTACATATTTATGGTGAATAAGATGTTTTTTTTTTCTTTTTGAAGGAAAAACTCTAACTCTTGTCAGTGCCATGATTTAAAGTCAGAAGCGGTAATTTATTCTAATTTATTAGTTTTGAAAACACGTTTAAATTTATCAGACTTACATCGGATTTCTGTCACATTATGGTGCAAAGCTTAGCATGTGTCTCAGGCAGATGCAGAGGATACAGTTGAAATCTATGTCTATCTCTAACTGTGGAGTATTGGCATGACATTTGGAAAGACTGACAATAAAAATATTTTCTTTCTGTTCCATTTTCAGGCATTTGACTATGAACAAAAGAAGCTATTAGCAACCAAAGGTATATGATACACTAATGATTTATACTTTGATTGCTTTTTAATACATTCATAAATAGTTTTTTGACTACTCATGTTGAATTGAGAAATTGGACACTCCTTAAAAAAAAAAAACAAAATGTTTGGGTTCAGGTTGTATAAATTCTGTTAGATTGGATATTATTCTGTTGAATAAGTTAGCATTAGATCAATTAAGAAATCATGTAGCATTTTTTCATTTATTGTTACTTTAGTTAAAATGTTTTATTAACACATTTTAGGCATTTTGTGTTAAGAAATAACATTCAGTGATAATTTCTTCACATATATCAAAGAAGCAGTGCCTATCATTGGTATTTTATTTACATAATACGTTAAATGTACCAGGCATTTGTTTTATTAATATATTCTGTTTTCCAAAGCTATGTTAAAGAAACCAGTGGTGACGGAGGTCAGAACACCCACAAATACCTGGAGTGGCCTGGGGTTTTCTAAATCCATGCCGGCTGAAACTATCAAGGAGCTGAGAAGGGCCAACCATGTGTCCTATAAACCCACAATGACAACCACATACGAGGTTTGTAGAGTCACACCCCAACCCATTTTTCCTTTCTGTTCTCTCAGCAAAAGCAAACAGTCATGCTCCCCCATTTTTTATGTACACAAGGGAAAGCAATTAGTGATAATTTCTTATTTCTATTCCTGTAACATATTTTTATAAAATCAGTACAATCATATATATTATGGTCTTTTATGTATGTTCCCTCGAAGTTGTTGATTAGTTGTTGAGTTGTAGATTTGGACGTGTGTTTTTGTTGGGGGGTGGGGTGTGTCATAAATGATAGAATAGGGCTGAGATTAAGAGAAAGGCGAAGTAATAGTCCAGGAAAATGGATAAAGAGTTCTTTTATCCAAGGGTATCACTAGCAAGGCCACCATAGGGGGAAAAGGCAAATATTCAACAAAAACAGGTTTTCAGATATGAGTTAAAAATTCACTGTGTTCAGACATGCCAAGAACACAGCAGGAAGTATCTCAAACAAGAGCTCCAGAATTTTTATGTTTCCCAGATGTTGGCTGCACTGCTCAGGGTGAGACTGGGAAGCTGGCATTCTTACCACTTGGAGGAGGAATCCAGGGTTCCAAACTCCTCAGCCAGGCTACACGTGACTCACCAAGCAGGACTTTTCCATTTGAGAGTCTCCGATTTTGGCTGTAAACCCCTGGGAGTGGGGGTGGGGGCTGGAGAGAGCGTACGCATGCGCACACGCGCCAGGCAGACCTAGAGTGGACGCGGACGATGAGTCCAAGAATCACAGTGCTCAACCAGAGCACCGTAGGCTGAAAAACAAATACCGGTTAAGGGTTTCATAATTGTTAGTCTGACAACTAGCATTTGTCGATTGACCTCCTTTTCTCCACCCATTTTCTTTGTAATAAACTAGGCTGTTGATGAAAGGCAAAAGCAAACATGCTGCTTTTTTCTTTGTCTCTTGGAGTAAGTGGAAAAGCAAGTACTATTGAAATACGAAAAAGAACGGTCTCCTATGAATTGCATTGTTAGAGTTACAGCAGCAACCTGGCAGGCTACATTTAGAGATTGAAATTACCTTCAGCAGCGAGCATACACGGACCATTATGAAAAATGTCGAGGCCCTGGGAGGTATCCTCCTCTTTCTGCCATTACAGCGGCTGAGAGAAAATAAACATCTCCTTCTGTTAGCAGAGACCATAACACTGCTGTGCTAATCTTTAGACTTTCTGCTGATACACCCTATGGTTGTCCTTTTCACTCACCCTTGCATTTTGCAGAGTGAAGTGTTAGGTTGTTGATTGTGTTCTGTAGTTTCAGAGATGAAATATTTAGCTTTTGAAATGCTCATTGAGTTCTGCTCCCTGAGACCAACAGTTTGACAAGTTGAAAATGATGATTCTTTCAGTAATGTATTGCTGAAGTGCAGGGGCCGTGGGGTCTGCTGACCACCGCCGACCAAATGTGTAGCTTTGGTGAGTGACTTCACTCCTCTGAGCCTGTTTTCACCTTCAGACTATACTGAGAAGGGCATCAGGGAGGGCGTCCAGTGCTTAGCATGGTGCATGGTAAATTCTTAGTAATTACTTATCGAGCTGCTATTACTATTTCCATTGGAGAACTTTGCCCTGCAGAAAACCAGGGCCTGCTGAAAGATGAGATTATGTACACAAAGGCTCATTGGAGGTACTACTGCACATTCAAGCTATTCATGCTTTTTATATCCAAAGATACCTTAGGGTATTTTATGAACACATAATGAATTAGTAGTAATTATCTTAAATCACATTCATTTAGTTCTTTGTGGTTTATAAGGTGGATTTTCTTCCAAAAGTTTATTCTATCCCCACAAACTCCCAGTGAGGAAAGAGGGCCCCAGAATGGTTGTGCGTCTTAGTCAAGGTCACGGTCAGTAAATGTCAGAGAGATGAATTGAGTTAATTTTTATAAAAATGTCCTCATACTGCTCTTCTTAATGATTTAACCCAAGAGATTCCATAGCAAAAGGTGACATGTAGCTGATCTACAGCCATGTTGCCATTTCTTTTATGGGCATAAAAGTCACTTGGAGAGCTTGATACAAATGCAGATTCTGCCTCCAGGATCTTACTCTGCAGGTAGGGAATATCAAGTACCTGCGTTTTCAGCAAGTATCTCATAAAGTTGTGATGCAGGCATCTCTCATGAAACTGCTGCAAAGGGACATAACACTAAGGGGCACGATGGCAGAAATGGGCATAGGAACCAGAAAGGCTCTTCTGTTCTAGCACTTTGCAAGAGTGGATAGACTACTTTCTGTGGGCAGAAAGCCCTGTGGCTTTCCATGCTTTGGATATGGTGGGCTAGCCTGCTCCACCATCCTGGTTAGTGTCTAGCTGCCCATTCACATTGAAAGATGGGGAAGGAGCAAGTAGAACCAGCTGGATCAGAGCATGGGCATTCACTTGTAATCTGCTTTTCTTCACTGCCCCTTTAAATGCTACTGATGGAGAGATATAATCAAGCTTTCTTTAGGAATGATGTTCTACAATAGATTCTCCCTGATATGTAGGACTTGAACTTTTCCGAATCCATCCCAAATCCTTTGAGATGGAGGGCAAGGGCCCCTCACATAGAATTCATTCTCTGATTTTCTGCAGCAGTTACTACCTGCATGTGCACACCTTTCCTTACCTTCTTCCATGGCTCAGAAAGAGTAAAAACAGTCAGTAAGGGTCACTTGTATGGATTAGGACATGGGGAAGCACCTGGGGAAAAGTAGAAAGAACGAATTTATTAAAAGAACCATATCTATGCTTATAGGCCCGGGCACAGTGGCTCAAGCCTGTAATCCTAGCAGTCTGTGAGGCCGAGGTGGGCGGATCACTCAAGGTCAGGAGTTTGAAACCAGCCTGAGCAAGAGAGAGAGACCCTGTCTCTACTAAAAATAGAAAGAAATTAATTGGCCAACTAAAAATATATAGGAAAAAAATATGCCAGGCATGGTGGCACATGCGTGGGGTCCCAGCTACTCGGGAGGCTGAGGCAGGAGGATCACTTGAGCCCAGGAGTTGGAGGTTGCTGTGAGCTAGGCTGACACCATGGCACTCTAGCCCAGGCAACAGAGTGAGACAAAACAAAAACAAAAACAAAAAAACACCAAAAACCAAAAGAACCACATCTATGCTTATAGCACTAATATTTTTTATTTGGATGGTGGCTAGAAACACTCTTCTTTTCCTTACTCTTTTTGCAAAGAAAAATAAAACGAAATCAACAAGGAGAATGCTGATCTATAAGAAGCAGCATGTTCGGCCAGTAGGTCCTGACAGGTGAGAGCTGCACACTTGATGTGCCAGGGACCAAGGGTTTCTTGCTCTAGCAAGTTTGCTTGAGGCAAGAATTTGGTACTTCAAACTCTATGTTCAGTGTCATTGAGAAGCTAGACTTGAGCTGTTTTTTTTCCAGTTTTAGGGTACCTTTGAGAAATTAACTCATTTCAAAGAGCTCCTTTAGATAAGAAGCAGGCACTTTCAAGCTTTACTGTTTTCTCCAAGACTCAAAAATATGACCCTGTTTCCTTGATATTATATAGGGACACCAAAAGTCAAACAAAAAGCTGCTTTGACCTGCAGTATCTCTGTCACCTCAACAAAGCTACAAAGAGGTTTGGGATTTTCCTTGTCTTTTTGCCGTCTATCTCTTAAAAGCATAAGTAATGGTCACATACTCTCCAGAGCAAATAAAAACCTGCATTGGAAATCAAGGATGGTTTTGAACTTCCCCCAGCACTAAGAAGTAATGAGGGTATCTGATTATTTTAAATTTTACAAATCTAAGAGTGAAAATATTAGATATTTTATTAAATACATAAATATTAAAGATATTTCCATTGGAAAAGTCATTTTTTGGCATCAGGAGCCTTTATTTCCTTATATCCAATCCCAAAATTCAGCAAAGGCATTCCACAGATGGAGGGAAGAGAATCTTTGGGATTTACTCCGTAATTCCACAAATATTAAGCACCTTATGTGTCCCAGGCACAATTCTATGCACTAGCGAATACAAGGTTCTTGCTTTTGTGGATAGAACTTACTTTCTGGTAGGTAGACAGGAACACAACACAAGTAAACAAGAAGGCATTAGGTGATACAATCTCTGATAAATGCGAAACCAAGGCTACTTTAGATTGGGTAGTTGTAAAGCAGGCCTTATGAGCAGGATGACATCCAAACTAAAACCTGCATGATAAGAAAAGGCCAACCTTGTGAAGATCTAGGGAAAGAGTGTTAGGCCAGGGAAATTCTGGCATGATCATCCTAAAGGCAGAGCTAGCTGGTGAGTTTGGAGAACAAGAGGAGGATAGGGTAGGTGCACACTGGCGATGAGATTGGAGAGAGGCAGAGGCTCAGTTTTGGAGCCTCTCAGTTTTGGAGCACATGAGCACATGAGGTAAGGTAAAGTGCAAACTCATTACAAGATTTTACACAGAAGCAAGATCTGTTCTAATTTGCATGTAAAAATAATCAATCTTGTTACTTTATGGAAAATGGATTTTAGGGGGAAAGGTGGCAAGAGTAGAATCAAGATAGCCATTAAGGAGACAGTTGGTGACAGTAGTGGAGATGGAGAAAAGTGGGCAGATTTGGAGTTCGTTTCCAAATGCCACTGATAGAACTTGCTGATGCATTGGGGTGTGTTGCGGGAAGGAGGATCAAGGGTAAGCCTTAGACTTTTGGCTGGGGCAGCTAGGTGAGCAGTGGAGTCACTTGCTGGCACTCAGGCATTCAGAGAGGAATAGGTTCGAGGAGAGCTGAGGGGACAGGTGACCCAACAGCTCAACTTCAAGCATGTTAAGTTCAAGATGCCTGTCAGGCAGTAAAATGGAGGTGTCAGTTGGCATGTTTATGATTTAAATTAAATTTCACCAGAGAAGTCAAATCTGGAAGTAGGGCACTGCTGTCAGACTTTGAAAGAGGTAGAGATTACCTAACAAGAAACTGAACAGAGAGAGGTGAAGGGATCCTAGGACCAAGCCCCAGGGTACTCTGACATTTAGAATAGGAAATACTTAATAGGAGGAATATCCTACAAAACATCCAGTGAGGGCAGTGGGAAACCTGGGGACTAGGGTATCATGATGCCCTAAAGAAGAAAGTGTTTAAAGGAGAATATGGTCAACTGTGGTTATGCTGTTGTTGCAAGATGAAATTGAGTGAGTTTATCAATGTGAACAGTAAAAGATTCTCTTGACATTACCCAGTGAACATAAAACTTTGCAAATCAGAGATTCTTGACTTTTAATACTCTGGGTAGTGCAAAGCGGGGTGCCTATAATATGGTGCTTAAATAAAAGAATAAAGGAATGAATAAGTGCAAGCTCAATGCATACTTGGAGATGTTTTAAATTATTTTTATTTTGGAGAATTAAAAAAGGTAAGTTATTCCAGGTATCTAATTTGTTGGAGAGATTGTATCGTTGTTAGGGGGAGGGTAACACAGGGAAATGCCAGATTTCTCTCCAGCCTCAGGTTTTATTAGCCTGTAAAACTTCTATTAGCCTAGAACTCCTTGGAAAGCATTGGATCTAGCTTGGCTGTAGCTCATCCCCATTCATTCTTGTGTGATACGAGGCAAAGAATCTTTGTTATAACAGATTGAAGATTTGCTTTGTCGTCCCCAAAATACTGAGATACTTCAGCATCTACTCTTCTGAATTTTATAGGAAGGATTCTTTATACTGAGGGCTCTCAGAACTCTCCCTCATGATCAGGAAAAACACGGCACCATGTATATTACCAAGTGTCCTTGGTGCTGGAGGCTGAAGTCTGTAGACAAGTGCCACAGTCGGCATTCATGGGTAACTGCAGTGGTTTGTCAATGGTAGTGCTGCAACGTGAATTATTTCCTTCTCCCACCCTGAGAAGCCCACCTTATTAAACATTTCTTTATCTGGCTTTGACTGTTCACAGGGCTCATCAATGTCCCTGTCACGGTCCAACAGTCGTGAGCACTTGGGAAGTGGAAGCGAATCTGATAACTGGAGAGACCGAAATGGAATAGGACCCGCAAGTCATAGTGAATTTGCAGCTTCTATTGGCAGCCCTAAGCGTAAGCAAAACAAATCAAGTGAGTTTTGCCTTTTATTCATACTTTGAGGTATATACTCAGTTTAGAACATGTTTGGTTGATTTGCCGTGATGTTGAAGCATCACTCCAGTGCCTCTGTGACTTCAGGTGCTTGGTATAATTCACGTGCCACCTTCCCTGTTTCTTCCAGTGAAGCAGGCCACTTAGTTCCTTCTTCTTACTGCGTTTCATGCATGCTTTCACTCTAGCACTTGCCATGCTGAAGGGTAATTATTTATCTGCATATCTGTCTATCCCTGTGGAATTTGAGCTCCAAAAGCCAGAGACCATATTTGTTCATTTAATAAACATTTCTGTAGTGCCATGTGCCAGGCATTCTGTTACATCGTACCTTATTTTTTTATTTCTTTCCTAATGCCTAGTGGAGTGTCCAATACCTAGTAGGTAGGTGCAGTGAATGCGTGGACGAGTAATGCAAGCACAAACATCTAGGTGGCAAGGAAAAGACAAGGACATAAGAAAGAAGTTGAGAAAAGTGTGATCAAATTAGCATCTTGTACCACTGCAAAAACCCTGTCCGGTGGGTAGATACTAAAGGTGAAGAGCAGGATTTGATTTTTCAAGTTGATAAGGTAGAGCTGAATTATCATAAACAGAAAACAAGTTTAATTTACAGCACAGAGGTTCTGGCTTTGAGCGAATGTGGCAGAGACTCAGCGTGAGTCCAGAGTCTTGTCTATAACAGCACTCACACTTCTAGGCTGTACAAATAGGTAAACAAACAAGAATTGACACAGTCATCACAAGATATGGCCCTAATGCCTTCTTTCCGGGTTTTTGACAAATTGGGAATCCTGAAACGTGTGGCTTGGAGTATTTGAAGAGTACTTGAAGAAAGGCAATCCAGATAAGCATAGAGACACTCACTAACAGCCAGTTGTTACCATCAATCAAGTTAGCTGTGTTTTCAGGAGTCTCAGATTTGAAAAGAGGAGTCATGGTGTTGGCTGAGTCTAAACAAGAAAGCACAGGCAACTCTTTCATTCCCAAGCGCAGTGTCAGTAGTGGCCTGGAGACGTCCACTGGTCACTGGCCGGGCTCTCCACAACTGACGGTGTGAGGGAGCTGACAGGCAGCTGGTGCCAGGTACAGGGGTGTAAATGATGTCCAGTCTGTAGCCCAAGATAAATTCTGTTTTGTGCTTCTCTTTTTCTATTTTTATTTCCTTTCTATTCATTTAATGTTGCACAATTAGAATCAACTGTACTACTTAGTTGAATTGAAGTTTAGCATTAAGATGGAAGATTCATTAATAAACAGAAATGATTAATGAAGCACAGTCATTTGGCTTTTTTTGGATGTTTCCAGAGTATAGGGAGTTTAAAACAGGATATAGAAACTATCAGTAGTTAACACAAAAATAAAGTTGTGGGCCATTATGAGCTTTTGTCACTAAGAATATTTTACTTTCAAACACTTGCTCTTTAAAAATGTTACTAATATATTTTATTTACCCCAACATACGTAAATATTTCTTTTAAATATGCAATCAATATAAAAATTATTTGAGATATTTTACAAAGTCTTTGAAATCTGTAATATATTTCACACTGATGGAACATTTTGAGTCACACTAGATTCATTTCAGCTGTTCAGTAGCCACATGTGGACAATGGCTACTGTATTTAAATAGCACAGTTAGATAATTTCTCCTAATATCTTTTTTGAGGTCATCAATATTTCAGTTTTCCCTGGTTATCTCTGTTTATACCAATTACTCGAATGTAATTCTCAAAAAATCCCCTTTTAATCTCAAAAAACGTAAATGTACCATTTGGAGAATAAATTATATGGTCGCCTGCCAGTGCCTTCCATGTGGTCAAGTCCAGCGGTCACTCTGCTGCACTTACCATGATCTGCTTTTTGTCTCCTTTCACCCAGACTAGTCATGCCTCCCCAGTCTTTTCTGATGACTTTGGAGCCTCTGCTTCACCTTTAAATGATGGAGTGTCCCAGTGTCTCAGGCCTTGGTCCTGGGTCCTTTCCTCTATACATTCTCCCAACAAGAGATACAACATCTGTTTTTTAAGAGGAAAAGAAACTTTATCAGGAAATTCCTTCCACTTGAGATACATAAAGGACATCCCAGTTGGGAGATGAAAACAACTGGAGAAAGTGATTAATGGTACCAAAAACAGTACAGAACAAGATTCTTATATTTGGCAGAGGTGTGGATCCCCAGAGTAGATTAAAATGGATCTGATTGGCTTAGGTGACTGTCCTCCTCCTCCTCCTTCACCTTTCTGGGAATTCCTGTTAGGGCCACATCCTTGGTGTACAGGACAGATTTCCCACACAGGCAGGAGCCAATTGTTGACTGGGGAGGTAGGATGGCAGCACAGCCCTGCTAACAGCTCCAAAGCAGTGTGCATGAGTGTGCGTGTGTGCGTGTGCGTGCGTGTGTGTGTGTGTGTGTGTGTGTGTGTGTATTTGGTGAAGTAGTTGGTATGGTTCAATAGGCTGTAAGGTCTGAGAACCACAGATAATGTGTTGAAACCTTTGTCTACCAAATCATTGACAGAGCCAAGGAAAAGCTCTGTATGGCTGTCTCAGAATTTTTTCCAAGAAACAGATTAATTTGCCTTAAATTAAATCCAGGAACTCCAAAACCTTTCCTAGCACTTCTTATTTACTCTTTTTTTTTTTTTTTTTTTTTAATTTTGCAGAGAACTCAATTAGTCTTTATTCCAGCTCATTCCTGAGCCGAGTCCAGGCAACTCTTTCCACTCCCTGTCTATTGTTTTGTTTTGTTTTCTTTTTAAATTTCAGCATATTATGGGGAAACAAATGACAAATGTTTAGGTTACATATATTGCCTTTCCCCACCCGAGTCCGAGTTTCCAGCCTGTACATCTCCCAGACCATGTGTACTGCACCCGTTATGTGTGAATATACCCATCCCCTCCACCCCCACGTGCCCAACACCTGATGAATGTTACTAATAAATGTGTGCATAAGTGTTGATCAGTTAATACCAATTTGATGGTGAGTGCATGTGGTGCTTATTTTTCCATTCTTGTGATGCTTACTAGAATGGACACCAGCTCTATCCAGGATAATACAAGTGGCACTAGATCACGATTGTTTTTCATGGCTGAGTAGGACTCCATGGTATACATGTACCACATTTTATTAGTCCCCTCATGTATTGATTGGCGCTTGGGTGGTTTCCACATCTTTGCGATTGTGAATTGTGCTGCTGTGAACATTCTAGTGCAGATGTCTTTTTTATAGAATATCTTTTTTTCCCTTTGAGTGGATGCCCAGAAGTAGGATTGCTGGATCAAATGGTATGTCTACTTTTAGCTCTTTGAGGTATCTCCATATTGCTTTCCACAGAGGTTATACTAGTTTTCAGTCTCTCAAGCAGTGTATAAGTGTTCCTATCTCTCTGCATCCATGCCAACATTTATTGTATTGGGACTTTTTGATAAAAGCCATTCTCACTGGAGATAAGTGATATTACATTGTGGTTTTGATTTGCATTTCCCTGATAATTAGAGATGTTGAGCATTTTTTCATGTTTGTTGGCTATTAGTCTGTCTTCTTTTGAAAACTTTCTGTTCATGTTCCTTGCCCACTTTTTATGGGGTTCTTTGATTTTCTCTTGGTGATTTTCCTTAGTTCTATGTAGATTCTAGTTATCAGCCCTTTATTGAATGTGCAGCATGCAAATATTTTCTTCCATTCTGTAGGTTGTCTGTTTGCTCTCATGATCGTTTCCTTGGCTGTGCAGAAGCTTTTTAATATGATCAGGTCCCATTTATTTTTTGTTGTTGTTGTTGCTATGATTACCTGTGGGGTCTTCTTCATAAATTCTTTGCCTAGGCCAATGTCTATAGGAGTTTTTCCACCATTTCATTCTAGAATTCTTATAGTTTCATGCCTTAGGTTTAAATCTATTATCTACCTTGAGTTGATTTTTGTGAGAGGTGAAAGGTGCAGATCCTGTTTCAGTCTTCTCAGTGTGGCTGTCCAGTTTTCCCAGCACCATTTATTGAAGAGGATTCCTTTCCCTAGTATATGTTTTTGTCTGCTTTGTCAAAGTTTAGATGGCTATATGAGGAAGGTTTTATATCTGCGTTCCAGTTTTCTGTTCCACTGGTCTATGTCTCTGTTCTTGTGCCAATACCATGTTGATTTAGTTATGTAGCCTTGTAGTATAGCTTGAAGTCTGGCAAATTGATGCCTCCCAATTTGTTCTTTTTGCTTTTGGTATAGAGGGTCCTCTGTGATTCCATATGAAGTATAGAATTATTTTTTCTAGAGCTGTGAAAAATGATGTTGGTATTTTAATAGGGATCGCATTGAATCAGCAGATCACTTTGGGTGGTATAGATATTTTAACAATGTTGATTCTGCCAACCCAGGGGCATGATATAGTTTTCCAACCATTTACTTCCTCAGCTATTTCCTTCCTCAGTGTTTAATAGTTCTCCCTGTAGAGAGGTCTTTTACCTCCTTAGTTAAATATATTCCTAGGTCTTTTATTTTCCTTGATGCTATTGTAAAGGGTATTGAGTCTTTGATTTGCTTCTCAGTTTGACTGCTGTTGGCCTATAGGAATGCTACTGATTTCTGTACATTGGATTTTGTAACTTGAGACTTCGCTGAATTTGTTTATCAGTTCTAGTAGTCTCATGACAGAATCTTTGGAGTTTTCTAGATATAAGATTATATCATCAGCAAAGAGTGATAGGTTGACGTCTTCTGCCCCCATTTGGATGCCCTTGATTTCCTTTTCTTATCTGATTGCTCTGGCTAAGACTTCCAGCACTATGTTAAATAGAAGTGGTGATTAAGGGCAACCTTGTCTGGTTCCATTTCTAGGCAGGAATGCTTTCAGTTTTTCCCCCGTTCAGTTTGACGTTGGCTGTGGGTTTGTCATATATGGCTTGTATCACTTTTAAGTAAGTCCCATCTATGCCGATGCCTATTTTTTTTTAAGCGTTCTTACCATAAAAGGGTGCTGAATTTTGTCTGATACTTTTTCTGAGTCTATTGAGAGGATCATATGGTCTTTGTTTTTGCTTCTATTTATGTGGTGAATCCCATTTATAAATTTGCATATGTTGAACCATTCGTGCATCTCCGGGATGAAGCCTACTTGGCTTCATCCACAAGATGGATTACTTTTTTTGATAAGTACCTGAATTCAGTTTGCTAGGATTTTGTTGAGAATTTTTGCGTCCATATTCATAAGGTATATTGGTCTGTAGTTTTCTTGTTCCAGCCTTTCCTGGTTTTGGTATCAGGTTGATGTTGGCTTCATAAAATGTGTTGGGGAGGATTCTTTCCTTCTCAATGTTGCAGAATAATTTCTGCAGGATAGGCACCATTTCTTCTTTGTAGGTCTGGTAAAATTTGGATGTGAAACCATCTGGTCTGGGACTTCTCTTTTTAGGAAGGTTTTTTATTGCTGTTTCAATTTCAGTACTTGATATTGGTCTGTTCAGGAGTTCTGTTTCTTCCTGATGAGCCTACAGAGGCTGTGTATTTCTAAGAATTTGTCCATTTCTTCCACGTTTTCAAGTGCATAGAGGATTTTGTAGTATTCATAGATGATGTTTTGTATTTCCATGGTATCAGTTGTAATTTCTCCTTTTTCATTCCTGATTGAGCTTATTAGAGTCCTTTCTTTTCTGCTTTTCATTAATGTAGCAAGAAGCATGTCAATTTTGTTTATTTTCTCAAAGAACCAACTTATTAATCTTCTGTATAGTTTTTGTTATCAATTTCATTTATTTCTGCTCTGATCTTGGTTTATTTCTTTTCTTCTGAGGGGTTTGGGATTAATTTGCTCATCCTTTTCCAGTTCTTTGAGATGATTCATTAGATGTTGATTTGTGATCTTTCTGTCCTTTGGATGTGGGCATTTATGGATTTAAGTTTTCTTCTCAGGACTGCTTTAGCTGTGTCCCACAGATTTTGGTAACTTGTTTCTCCTTTCTTATTTAGTTCAAAGAATCTTTTGATTTCCATCTTAATTTCCTTCTTAACCCAGTATTCCCACAGCAGAAGGTTTTATTTTGTAAATTTGCTGCCCGATTATATTTTCCTAGATAACAAGATTTATATGTTGCAATATCGCACAATTCATTTGACCTCCAGAAAATACCAATGTGGATAGAGAGAGCCATCCTGCCATCCAAAAGGAGCCTGCACTTGTAATAACTTTCCACACCTTTATTTTGTCCCAGGGATCTTTCTTTCTGTTCCTCATGTAATTCACATCAAATCAATTATAAACAGCAAATGCTTCTGAATGCTCAGGGAGAATATGATGAATGATTATTAACTACAGAGGCACTGTTGCTGAATCTCTGCCTCCCAAGTGTAACCTTTTAAATGGCAAGAGCCTCCCTGAAAGCAATAACCAGCATTTCTTTAATGAAAAGCCAATATTTCGGTAAAGGATTGCTGTATTTCTGCAGCTACTGCTCTATTCAGCTGAACAATGAAATCTGAAATATTTGGGTGATTAAAACTTTCAATTACACTGTGCTGTCTCTGGGCATTTACACTTCAAGCCTGTCTCTCCTTTGCCTTTCAGTGGAACACTATCTCAGCAGTAGCAATTACATGGACTGCATTTCCTCACTGACAGGAAGCAATGGCTGTAACCTAAACAGCTCTTTCAAAGGCTCTGACCTCCCTGAGCTCTTCAGCAAACTGGGCCTGGGCAAATACACAGATGTCTTCCAGCAACAAGAGGTCAGTCTTTATTTATTTTCCTGGGTTTCTTTGTTTTGGTTGTGTGTATGATGACTTCTAGCATGAAATCACTCATTGACCTATGACTGTGCTTTCACTGAGCATTTATTCAAGTCTCATAGCTTGTTCTTGCTGCTGAGAAAAATGTCATCTCATTTCTTATTTATTTAGTGCAGCTAGAAAACACAGGATAGCAGAAATAGAGAAAATGGTGCTTGCAAAAATATGCTATAGCCATCCTTCAAAAGTTGGAGCTAAAAAGACCCAATTGGTGTATTGACTCACAAGAACTTTTGGATTCACAGCTCACCTGAGGTCATCAACAAGTCTGCTTTTAACATGATTTCATTTTTGAATCTATTGTCTCTATTTGCGGTATTTAAAAGTAAGTAACAGCATCCTAAATAAGTATCTGTGGCTGTTTTTGACCCAATCCTAGAAATCTGTAATTTATTACAGAATATATTTTTTAACATGTTCATTTATTCATCAACTTACTGCTTGGATTTTACCTGAACTGAGATAGAACTAAGATGTCTTCTGAACCATCACTACCATGGATTTTGGTCAAACCGATTAGCCATAGCCTACTAAGCACTGGCATAAAGAAAAGAGCCCCTGAGCATGACTCTTTCTGATAATGCTGTCATGTTACCAGGGCACAGTTAACTCAATGCAACAGAAAATTAAAATAGTTCTATAAATTTCTCTCTTTTTCACATCAAGACATGGTTCACAAGTTGGATGCTAGTTGGCTTAATTTCATGTTAGAGCAATGGTCCCCAACCTATTTGGCACCAGGGACCAGTGTCATGGAAGACAGTTTTTTCCACGGACAGGGGCAGGAGGGAGGATGGTTTCGGGATGATTCAATCTCATTACATTTATTACATTTGCATCTGCTCCCCAGCGCTAGCACCACCACCTCGGCTCCACTTCAGATCATCAGGCATTAGGTTCTCATCAGGAATGCACAACCTAGATACCTTGCATGCTCAGTATACAGTAGGGCTTGCGCTCCTGTGAGAATCTCATGCCACCACTGATCTGACAGGAGGCGGAGCTCAGGTGGTGATCTGATTGATGGAGAGTTGTTGTAAATACAGATGAAGCTCCTCTAGCTCGCCCACTGCTCACTTCCTGCTCTGTGGCCCGGTACCTAACAGGCCGCGGACCAGTAACAGTCTGTCCATAGTCCACGTGTCGGAGACTGCCGTGTTAGAGAACATCTGATTTAGTCAGTAATTCCTAGGAATATATCAGTCAATAAGAAATCTAAGGTTTTTATTAGGTACTTTTTATCATAAATTCAATGTATTGCCCATGGCTCAATAAATTTTTTTTTACACTGAAAAAGAGATTGTCATGTGTATTAGGTTTTAGGGTATTGATTTTGTTCTATTTCTTCTAAATCTAAGTTAGTGTTCATTTAATCAAGGATTTTCTAAATTGAATAACCCTTTCATAATCAGTGTATTAAAGAATTGTATCTATATTTTCTTGTTAGAGGAGGATAGCTAATTGGGAAGCTAAAGGTATAAGTATTTTAACTTGTCCAGACACAGAAGGTCTTAGAGTAAGAGTCTGAATGTTATTCAATGGTATTTTGGGTTTACTTTCATCTTTGTTTATTTCCTATTTGAAGAAGCATAGAAATAAATTTATTATAGGTACTTCTTATGCAATTACTACAAGAAAGAAGAAAACATAAGTATAAAGCCAGAGTCGCTTTATCTAATATTAAATAGTGGCAGGGGTCAGCAAACTGTGATCTGCAGGCCCTCTGTCTGATTTTGTAGATAAAGTTGTATTGGAACATAGCCACCCTAATTTATCCACATATTGTCGATGGCTGCTTTTGAGCCATAGAAGCAGAATTGAGTAGTTGTAACAGTGACAGTATGGCCTTACAAGACCTAAAATGTTTACTATGTGTCCCTTTAAGAGAAAGTTTGAGGACACTTGAACTAGAGAATCTCTATTAAATAGAATTTCTAAAAACTATCTTTAGAACTGTCTATCTTTAGAATGATGGTCTTAAATTAAGGTTTTGTAAGATCTGGATATACCTTCAATCAAAACAGAACATTGTTCAATATCATTTAATGAAAAGTATATTTTACTTTTTTATGGTGTGTTGAAATGTGGTAATCTGCTTCCTTCATGTAGGATATTTAAAAATATTCAGATAGGATTTAACAAGAATCCCCCACTAAGTAACTTCATGAGATTTTATTGTAAGCATGTTGAAGATTGGTTTAGCATCATTCACAGACGATATATCAATATGCATTATTACTAACTGTAACTGCCAATTATTTCACCCCTTTGGTGAGCCCATTGCTCTGCTTCCACAGTCATATTGAATGCTCACAAGAGACCCCTGCAAAGTATAGTATTGTCAACCCTCAGTGCCCACAGCTAATAAGGGAAGAGTTAAGATCTGAACTCAAGTCTCTTTGGTTTCAGAGTCTGTTGCCTTTCTATTCTTCTACACCATTTTTAAGAAAAGAGTGAAATCATTAGACAATTTCCCTTTATGCTTTGTTGCCAATGCCAGAGAGTACAATTTTACTGTTCCTACAAACACTGCTTTTGTGCCTCCTCCTTCAGAGATAGTCTGCTGGGTTGAGCCAAGTGAACCATAGATCTGATGGAGTCTGGGAATTTGTCTGACACTCTGACGCAGAACACAGAGGAAGATGCCATCTGTTATATTGTTAATATCTAGTTTCTTCTTATAAAGATAAAGATATACTTAACCAATTCAGAATCCAAACCTAAGAAATATTTTTCTCTTTCCTGAACAGATGTGTATTCTTCGTTTTATCAGTTCACAAAAAGGGTGCAGTCTTTCTGTTTCCTTTTTTTGCCATAGCTGCCAAGACGCTCAGAGCTAAGGCTTTGTTAGAATCACCTCTTCTGTTTTACCACTTTTATTTCTCTGCTGTTGTCCCACCATCATTCTGTTTGGGAAGTAGGTAGTGCATAACTAATAAATAAAATAGGTGGAATAACAAGTTGATCCTGTGATGAGAAAGAAAATGAGTACTTAATATATTGGTTATAATTGGGGTTTTTTTTACCCACAGATCGATCTTCAGACATTCCTTACTCTCACCGATCAGGATCTGAAGGAGCTGGGAATTACGACTTTTGGTGCGAGGAGGAAAATGCTGCTTGCAATCTCAGGTGAATATGAATATTCAACTCATATTTTAAAATCCGACTAACTTCTGCCAGTGGTCTCAGCCAGTAGGACTGGTTCTGCCCATCGGCTGCTGGCTTACTACCCTGACACCTTGGTGGATGTGGTTTCAGAGGATTTTTCTGCCATCAGTATAACACATGCTGAGAATATTCTACTCCTTCGTCGAGGCATTGCCTGAAAACCTGCCTTGACAGTGTTGTTCCTGGAAATATGTGTAGATTCCTTCAGAAGGATCTAACCAAAATTGCCCTATGCAGAACCCCAAGAGGGAGACGGGACAGTTTAATTCTCTTTAATTCTCTTCTTTGCCGTTGTGTTAAGCAATAATCATCAGGTCAGTGAATAATAAGTCTTGATTAAAAGTCATGTTTCAAATGTGTGTCCCCTTGCTCACCAACAGATTATTGCACTGAGGAAAAAAGAATGCTCATTGGTATTGCTTGGAATCTGGCAGTATTACTTGTCTTAATTCTTTTTAATTTTTTCCAACATTATTAAAGAATGTGTGTGTCACAGAAGGACATATTAATAGTATCCTGAGGGTGGTCACAGAATCAAGGAAAATGATGTTGTCTGCCTCTTTAGACTGCTTTCTTTGTGCATCTGTTGCATACTCTGTTTTAGAAAACGCTCTGTACATATTTATTGGGTGCCATTCATTCGAAAGGAATCGAGCCAGCTGATGAGTCAGGAGTTGGCGAATACGTAGTAATGCACTTCAAAAAAAGTGTTTAGAGAACTGTGTGGAAGAAATTTGAGGGGAATGGGATTCATTTTGGAAGATTTTATAATAAAGTTCTTGAATGTCAACTTTATATGTGTGCCAGGCTCTCAAAAAGACAGACACCAAGGGCAGAAGCCAAGTGTCATGTGCTCTGAGAAAGTGATTTTGCTTTTTCAGAACGCTGAATTTGCAGGCTATGCCTCAGTGAGGCCAGCAGTTGCATCCAACTGGTGAAGGTCCATTCCAGACAGCAGCCACTAATCATATCAGCAGAAAAAAGTAAAAAACCTCAATTGTTTTCCATTTTATTTTAGCAGCATATTGCAAACTTCACCTGCCTCCCCATAGGAAATCTTTATATTTTTTTAAAGCAGCTTTGAAATAGGAATAGAAATCCAGCCATTTAGCTTCCTGGTGGCAGCCTGATAGGTTCTTTCACGGATCAATAGAGTTCTACACACATGAGTTTTAGGAGCCCTCCTCCACTCTGTGTGTCCAAGAGGCTACATTAATGGAGCTCCACAGGGCAGGTGCTTAATTCCTGTTTGCTCATAAGATTGTCTTTGTATAGTGTCAGGAACACTGAATTCAAATAGGAGACCTGGGCTTCGCCTCTGCTAAATCGCGAGTCCTTGGATGAGTTTCCAAACCTCTTTTGATTTTGGGTTTATTAATCATGAAGGTAGATTGGAAAGATGATTGTGTAAGGTCACTTTATGCTTCTGAGATCTGTTCTTTCATGTGATACATCATCAGGTTTAGTGAAAATAGACAAATTACAGCTTTAACAGTATATACTACTAGCAGGATACTCTCTTATTCTTTTTTTTTTACCATTTGTGCAACAGGGTAGTTTTTCCAACTCATTTGTTTATTCTAAAGCTCAGCCTCAGGGCTATTTGTAGATTCAAGTTAACTTTATGTATTTCACATTATTTTATTAATTTTCAAATGAAATTGATATACTACTTGAAATTTGATTAATTTGCATATCCACCACACCTGTACTGTTGAAATATGCCTGTGGGCCAGCACTTTTATGCCAGAGAAGGTAGTACAATCTGGAATTTCATAATCTTTCGCTAGAGATTCATGGGATGGCAGTGGTAATATAATGAAAACTAAGTTCTTTCTTTGTGTACCAACCCAGTACCAAACTCTATAAAGCTTTTAGCGAAAAGCAGATATCTCTAATGACATTCACAAGTTGCAGATGGCTCATCAGTTCCTTACTCTGGAAAACATCAGTGTCCTTTACTCTGGATTTTGGGGAGTAGGGTAGTAATCAGAAAGTGTTTTGAATCCTATTTTTTAAAAAAATGTTTTTCTAACCATCATCTTCAGTGTGGTTCCATTGAAGTTATATAGTACTTCTGCACACTTCTCTCAGTGGATTCATGGGACCTCTTGCTTTTAAAGGGAGTTAGAGACTTTGAATAGGATGCCTTTGGACTGCTCTGCACAGTGTGGAATATTTGATTATTTTAAGGATAATTTTACTTTACCTTGTTGAGTGCATTTGTTTGAACCCGGTAAACTGTTTTCTCTGCAAGTAATAAGTTTTTATTGAGAAATCCTTCATCAAAAAACTTCTTTTTCCAACTCATCTGATAACAAACACATCCATTTATAGTCCCAGAACATTCTGTTTTCTGATAGATAGCAGAATAGCTTCTGGGCAGCCTTGAGTCATGTTTGTCTTGTGGTTATGTAGCTTGGTTAGATACAGAGTTTGCTCAAAATTCCTTTTTAAAATTTTGTAGATATTAAACTTATAATCAGAGTTGTGCTTTCACTATGAGGTTTTGTTTTTGTTTTTAATCTTGGGCCAAAAGACATTTATTTTAATGTTACAGGAGTAACTGAGATTTATCTCTAATGGAGATGGATCAAAGAATAAGTTTAATCTTTTTTTGAAATCCATGATATTTCGAAAATTGATGGATTTCTGTCAGAGTATTTTAATGATTGGTTAAATGTACAGGGACTCAGTGAAAGGAAGTTTAGCATCCTGTTGTCAGGCTTCCTGCCACGGCTCAGGTAGATCTAACATTTCCCGACCTATTCTTTTAGTTTGTGACTCTGTTCAGATCCGCAACAAGATCCTGAGAGCTGCCAGGATTGTGTGAACGTTGGAATTGCAAAGAAAAAGGTTGGTATTTTCCCAAACTATTCCTTAGGCTTACTGAAAAATATCAGAGGGAAGGCGTTTGCTTTTTAATTTAAAAAACAACAGCAACAACAACAATAAAAATCCTAGTCTCTTCAGTAGGACTTGATCATAGATAACCTCTCTGGAAGATTTATCTCTGTGCATCACATGTAGAAATGTATGTATGTTCTCTCATAGAAACTGCATCTGCAGGGAATGACTGAATTCCTTTGTGATCATTTTACTCTTTGAAATCTCTAGCTGATGTGACTTTTTAGAATAAAGTTTTCAATGTTTATTAATTTTTTTTTAATCTTCCATGGCCCTACCGTTGTCATGTGCTCAGTTATACAAGTTACCTGTGCTGGGGGAGAATGTTGTTTGGCCTCGTTCTTTCCTTTTCCTTGGGAACTTCCTCCTGATTTGTAGATTAGTCTCCCATGAGAACATGGAGGCCAGAAATAGTCTCCTAGCTGGAAGGTGATAAAACTTTCCCAGGCTGTATACTTAAAGGGATTCATGTATTCTTAACATTCCTATAAGTTTGCCTTTAAGTATATTCAGTTCTGTCTTGATTTATGAATTTTGAAGTGCTGTGTTTGTTTTTTAACAAGATACATGTGTTCAGTTTTTAATAGGAATGTCATTGCTACTGGGTTTCTCCAGGGACTTGGAACAATAGCCATCTGCATGCATGCTTGCATGTGTCTCTTTCCTGTAAAGATATCTTCCTTGCTTCTTCAGAGTTTTTAAGCTATGTTTTTCTAATTTAAAAAATACATTTGGTTTGCTAAAATATGAAGTAAAGCTCTGTTATCCAACATAGCTAGAACTACCAGATCATACTCCTGAGCTTTGGTCAGTCTTCTTTGTCCGACGAATCACTGCAGCTCAGTGACAAGGCACTGACCTATGCATTAGGCAGGCAGTTTCAGCTTTGTCACTTAATAACTGTGTGGGCAGGCGACTTCATCTGTTTTTAAAATCTGTTTTCTTATCTATGTGATGGGGAATGGTAATACTGTCTGCCCCTTAAGGAGGACTTGAATAGGACGAAATAAATGTAAAGTGCTTGTCGTATAATAAGCCCTAATGAATCACTGTTATTTTTCTTCTTTCCTAAGACCTATATGTGTGAACAAAAGAGAGAGAGAGAAAGATCTCCATTGTTGCTTTGACTCTATAGGGCAGGCGTTTACATTTTGGAAGGCAGTTGAAATGTTAAGGGTCCGTCTTCCAGAACTTGGGGACAGGAGCACATATGGCCGTAGGCTGTCCTTAACCCTGAGTGAGCCCCCTACAATCTGAGTCTGTGATCCCATCCTGAGCATTGCAGTAGCTGGCCATAGCTTACATTGTAACTTCCGAATTCTAAAGGTGATTGTATATATGTGGTTGAAAAATACAAGTACCATGCAAATATAAGGTGTTCAATTGCCTGCTCTAGTTGCTCCAAGAAAAAAAAAAAAGACAGCAGCTTTAAGCAAATCAACTATATAGCCCTCTAATCTATTTTAAGTTGAATAAATATGAGCATATTTTCATTTGATGGCTACCAGAAACCTTACTTTCCATTATCTGACAATTCTGTGTACTTGTATGAGTTTATCAGGAACAGTTACATCAGTGACTCAGTAAGGGGTTGGGGTGGAGGATGGTAAGGGTGGGGCCTTACATGTAAGATTGTCTGCTTCAATTAACTTTTTACCTTTCAGGCTAATAACTTTTAGTTGGCAAAGATATACTAAGGTGTTTTCTAAGTACTCTGCTTTCTTTAAAATTCAAATAGGGAACCTCAATTTTTCCCTGAAAATTTGGATTCAAATATTAGTTGATTTATTTTCAAATATTATTTTCAAGTATTAATTTTCTAAGCTGTTATTGTTTTTTTTTACTGAGTTGATCTTTTTTTGTTCAGAGAAACCTGTTGATGCTTCTTTATGTAACTATTTCTGACTCAAGAAGCATAGGCTTCATGAGTTGGCAGAGCCATGGGGCTGTGGCTTAATACAGTTGACCCTTGAACAACATGGATTTGAACTGTGCTGAAATATGAAAAAAATTAAGAAAAAGTAAGGCATGTCAGGAATGAATAAAATATATGTAAATACTAGTCTATTTTATCATTTGCTTTCATAAAATACGCCAATCTATTGTAAAATGTTAACATGTATCAAGACTTACAGAAACACAGAATGGCATACATGGTGCCATTCTTAGTTAAGAGAAATGTAAACAAAAGATGCAGTATTAAATCATAACTGCATAAATTAACTGTAGTACATACACATACTATGCTATAATAATTTTGTAGCTATCTCCAGTTGCTACGTCAGTGAGCTCAAGTGTTGAGAGCATCTTCTAGAAACACTGTGTGATGCTAATCATCTCCATGTGAGAAGTTCATCTCTCCAGAAAATTTCAGATCACAATAAAAAGTAATCTCTCACTGTTCTTGCTTATTTTTCATGGTGTTTAGTGCAACATCATAAACCTTGAATAATACCATAGGGCCTGTACGAAGTACCACTAGTGATGTTGTAAGTGCTCCTGAGAAATAGAGCAAAGTGATAACATTATAAGAAAAAGCTGAATTGTTTGATATGTCTCATAGATTGAGGTCTGCAGCTGTGGTTGCCTGCCATTTCAAGATAAGTGAATCCAGCATAAGAACTATTGTAAAAAAAAAAAAAAAAATCGTGAAGTCATGGTTGCAGCTGCTCCAGCAGGTGCAAAACCCTTACGTGTTTTGCAAAATACCCTTCTCTCCCGTATTGAAAATTCAGCTTTTATGTGAGTACAGGATTTTTTTTAAGAAAGGCATACCTATTGACTCTAATATGATTCAAGAAAAAGTGAAGCCATTATATGGCAATTTAAAGAAGGAATGTAAATGATTTAAGCTGGAGAACTTAATGCCAGCAAAGGACGGTTTGATAATTTTAGAAAGAGGTTTGGCCTTAAAAATGTAAAGATAATACGAGAAGCAGCTTCTGCCAACCAAGAGGCAGCAGACAAGGTCTCAGAGCTATTAAAAAAATCATTGAGGAGAAAGGACATCTGCCTCAACAGGTTTTTAATGCAGACAAAAGTACCCTATTGTGGAAAAAAGTGCCACAATCGACATTTGTTAGGAAGAGAGGTGAGCACCAGGGTTTAAGGCAGGAAGGGATAGGCTAACTCTAGTGTTGAGTGCAAATGCAGTCAGGTTTATGATCAGGACTCCCCTTATCTACACATCTGCTCACCCTCAAGTCTTGAAAGGAAAAGATAAACACCAGCTGCTAGTCTTTACATGGACAAGAAAGCCTGATGACAAGAAGCCTTTTCTGCATTAGTCCCATTGATGATTTTGTTTCTGAAGTCAGAAGTACCTCACCAGGAAGGGACTTCCCTTTAAAGTTCTTTTGATATTGGACAATGCCCCTGGCCACCCAAAACCCCACGAGTTTGCCACCAAGGTGTCAAAGTAGTCTACTTGTCCCCACGTACGAAGTCTGTAATTCGGCCTCTAGGTCAGGGTGTCAGAAGGACCTTTAAGAATCATCACAACATGGTACTCTGTGGAAAGGATTGACATTGTTAAAGAAGAGAATCCTATTAAAGAGAGCATCATGAAAGTCTGGAAGGATTATATCAGAGAAGATGCCATCGTTGTTATAGAAAAATCTGTAAAAAGCCATCAAGCCCCCAAGCAATAAATTCCTGCTGGAGAAAACTATGTCCAGATGTTGTACATGACTTCACAGGATTTATGACAAAGACAATTAAGGAAATCATGAAAGAGATTGTGGATATGGCAAAAAATGAAAGGGGGTGAAGGATTTCCAGATAAGGATTTTGTAGAAATTCAAGAGCTAATAGACACCACACCAGAGGAAGAAACAGAAGATGAAGTGATGGAGATGAAGCAGTGCCAGAGGATGAGGATGAGGAAGAAGATGTAGCAGAAGCAGTGCCAGAAAGCAGACTGACATTAGACAGTCTGACAGAGGGTTCTGGTTATTCATGATTGCTTACGGCTTCTTTTATGACATGGACCCTTCTATGATATGAGCACTGAAACTAAAGCAGATGGTGGAATAAGGATTGTCATGATAAAGAAAAAGACATTTTTAATGGGAAGGCAAAAAAGACATTCTAATGTACTTCTGTAAAGTTACACCAAACGTACCTGCCTCTGCTTCTACCACCTCCTCCTCTTCTGCCTCTGCCACCCCTGAGACAGCAAGTCTAACCCTTCCTCTTCCTCGACCTACTCAACATGAAGACAACAAAGATGAAGACCTTTATGATCCACTTCCACTTAATGAGTAGTAAATATATTTGCTCTTATGATTTTAATATTTTCTCTAGCTTACTTTATTATAAACATGCAGTATTTAATGTATTTGTTTATTCAACTGTTGATGTTATCTGTAAGCCTTCCAGTCAAGGGTAGGCTGTTAGTAGTTAAGTTTGAGGGGAGTCAAAAGTTATACATGGATTTTTGACTGCACAGGGAGGCAGATGGCATCCTGATCCCTGTGTTGTTCAAGGGTCAACCGTATTTCACGACGCTCCTTCAATGTCCTCATGTTTAGGCGTGGGGTCGTCTTTCATATCTGACTTTAATAACTCGGTGATTGCTGTATTTGACATGGATGAGTTCAATAGCTATAATTTTCTGTGCCATTGGTAATACATCCTCTCATATGCCTTTCACCAGCTTTGTTCCTTTTGCCTCTGAAATGATGTTTGGGGGAGGTCAAACTGTTTTAATTGAGTTAGAGATTTCTGAGAAAGCTATATCCCCCAGATAGTTTAAAACTGTAATAAAAATTTATTTGCTTCTCCAGAGTTTACAAAAAATGGCAATAAAAACTATTTGATGTCTGTGGTTCTCTAGGCTACCAGTATGCTACCTTTCAAATCATACTTTCTAGTATTTCAGAAATAATCTTGGCCATCAACTAAATGTTTTCCTTTTGCTACCAGACTTGACTTTGCCCAAAGAAACCTACCATGCCACCATTTTCCAAGCCATGTCCTATAGTATATATAGAACTTCTCTGTTGAGCTCTTAACAATTCTCTCTCTCCCTCTTTCTCTCTCTCTAGAACTAAATAAAAACCGAAGAAAGCTTTTTGAATCGCCAAATGCACGCACCTCTTTCCTGGAAGGCGGAGCGAGTGGAAGGCTACCCCGTCAGTATCACTCAGACATTGCCAGTGTCAGTGGCCGCTGGTAGCAGTGCCCTCTAGGGACACGCCCACCAACTGACTGCAAAGGTGAACACAGGAGATCTGTGAACAGCCGTCGCTGCACAGCATCCTCAGCACTCTGGGTGTCTGGTATCAGGACCAAAGCATCTTATTCACACCTGTACTTTAAGGCAAAGAGGAAGAAAAGAGAGATGATGTTCTTGTGATGTCAGAACACTAAATATGGATTTCTTTTCTAAAATGACAGTTGGACAGAATTTGCAATATGAAGATAGGGCTTATTTCCTGTTTTTATTTGCCTATATAACATATGCACTGATTTTTTTTTTTTTTGTTACTTAAAATGAAGGATGAATTGACATCTGGGATGCCAGAAAACTTAGAAGTTATTTTGTTTGCTTGTTTTGTTTTGGTATTTGGGGATTTTTAAAAAAATAATCAAGTGGAATTTTCTGGTACTGCTTCAAAATAATTATTGAGGTCTTTCAGCACTTTACACATTCTAATTTCTTGTCCTGTGGAAATTCTTGCTCTTTCCATCTCTCTCTCTCTCATTTTTATGTCACCTGATACATTGGTACAGATGAGAGTTAGTCACATTTTTCTGACTACATCAAATTTTTATTTGAAATGGTACTGGATGTTAGTTCTGTGCAGAATATTCTGTGACTTTGGGAAACATAAGTGAGTCTACTTGGTTCTGGACCAATTCTGTTCATGTATGTCAGCATCCTAGAAACACTTAGCAATGAACCTAGTTCATGGTAATAGGTGCAGAGAAAGACCAAATGGACTTTGCAATATTAACCCTTTGCAGTCGTCATACTTAGCTGCTGCCTGTATTGCTAAAATGATTTTAATGGTTGTCTGGAGGCAAAGGGCTGTTTTTAGTATATTGCCACTAAAGGACATTTATTTATATCAAACTTTTATTTTTAGATATTATAAGCATACAGTACATAATTGATGAAATTGATATTTACTAGAGATTTATGGTAGAGAATGGACGACATTCAATAACTGGAGCCCTAGATTGTCACTTTATTTAAAAAGACAAATAATCATCTGACAAGACAGCACTGTTGCCATTATGAGAAGACATAGATTACGATCTTTATCATGTACGCACTAGCTAAGCTCTGTATGGTCCCAGGACTTTCCGAAAACCGTATCTGTCTACTTGAAGTAGACTTGTGTTTGTTGAGAAGAGAAAGGCTTATTTGAGTCTCCAGGGTGACAGTTTATAAAGATAGCTGAGTTCTGAAGTGAAAAAAAGACTATTTTTAAGTGGCTAGATCCATTATTACAATATTATACTGTGAAAGTCCAAGAAATCAGGCAACATTGTTTCCTGGGTCTTTTCAGGCATCTTATTGTGGATTTGTGAAGGATTTTTTAATCCATCAAGAAAATCACTAAAGTGCCTTCCTTTCGTCAAAGCAATATTATTTCCAAGTATATTAATTTGTTAGAAAACTTTCCCATAGGAATGTTCCCAATTACCTGTACTGTAACTACTTATTTATGTTCAGTATTCAAGATTTTCTGCATGGACATAAACCATTTTCATGCTCTCTCAAGCAAAAAGCATTAGACAAGCATACATAACAGTTGGGTACTTTTATACAAACGTGGGATAAGAAATACTTGCCTGACGTTTTTTCCACAGCTAAGTCTTACTGTTAAGGTAAGATCCAGAATTAAAGAGACATTTTGCACTCAGAAAAATCTTCACTTTAAAAAATAGTATTGGTTACCTTGAAGGCATAAATAATGGGCCTGTCACAAAATTATCAGTTGTGAGTGGCACTAAGGAGCTGCCCTTCCTAAACTAAACTAAGCCTTATCTGCTTAAGGATGTAGAATTAAATCATTCCCTTTTCAAGTACAGTGGAATCATCCTGTGCATTTGTATACAGATGGTCTCGTGAATTCCGTGATGGTCGTCTGCCTTATTTGATTGTATCGATGCATCACGCTAAACATTCAGCGCAGGTTAACAATTCTAGAGTTGTTTCCAGTTCAGCAACTCAATGCTCCAAATTTTATTATGTCTTTAATAAGGCCTTCCCAAATAAATATTCAGAGCTCTTTTCCCAGCTCTCTCTACCATGTATTTGCAACAGGAGGGAGATAGAATGAATATGCAGTATTAAGTTGACATGGGTTTTATGAACAGTGCTTTGATATTATGCCAAAGGGAAAACTGTCCCACTTAAACTAGATTAGGGTGGATAAAAATAAATAAAAACACTGGAAATTATTTTTCTCACTTTCTCTCGATGCAATGAAGGGAATATGACAGTACAGTATATGGAATTGTCGGTGTTATATGATGCACAAAATATTTTGATTATTTGAATAAATGTTAGCTTTTAATCAATCTATGCCTTAATAGTGACTGGTTATCTGTAAATATAGAGCAGATACAGATTGTATTTTTGTGTGGGTTTTTGTCCTTTTAGTGATTTTTTTTAAAACAAAATGAGAGATGGAATTAACATTGAAAATGGGAATTTTTTTCTAACCTAATCAATTGTTACATGAAAAATAAATTTATATAACCCCTTTGTATTGCTCTTGCTAGATGAAATGTGTCTTTTTTTAAAGAAAAACTCTTTACACATAAATTCTCTGCCTATCTTTGTTTTCTAAGAAAAGCTTTGTTGGGGGAGGGAGGGCCATTTTCAGCAAAGTTGAAAGATACTTCTGCAATAGAATTGAATATGCTTTCTCTGTCCTCTTGTTTTGCAATGACATTCCTCATTTTCAACCAGATGCTGAAGCACTTTATTTTAGTCAATGAATCTAGGACCGGTAATCAATCATTGTTTCTCTGGCCACCCACAGATACATACAAAAAGAGTAACATTATAGAACAGGTTTTATTCTTATTACTTCTTTCTTTCATAAAGACTCAAGTGTATGACCACTTTGACAACCTCATCCATCAGCAGAGGCTCTCCATACCAAAGCCATACTGGGCTGTTTGACCCAGGTTCCCACTTCAGAGCCTAGCCATTGTGCCTTCTGTCCCTCTGAGCTCTTACCGTGCTATGCTCTTGAGATTCTGACAGACTAATTTTTAGATGGAATTGATACCATATTTCTAATTCTGAGATTTGGCTAAATCTTAAACCCTAGCAACCACCCATTATACTCCCGGAAAGTCTCCATCTGAACTTTCTTTTTTTTTTTGAAGGGAGATGGAGAGGAGGAAAAGTAATTTCACTCTCTCTCCATAACACTGCCAGTGTTCTTACTCCATCTGAACTTTCTATGCCAGTGGTTTTTAAAAATTGTTTCTAGAACAAGAGAAACAATTGAAATCTTTTGATAATTGAAATCTTACCCATGGCCCAATATTATCCACTTTTTTACTCATCCTGTTCATAATATAAATATTAATGACAGATATATATTTAGTGAGTGCCAGGGCCTTATCTAGACACAGCAGTGAATAAAAAAAACAAAATCACATTGCCCTCCTTGAGCTCATACTCCAAGTAGAAAAGCTAGAGCTGATGTGGAGAGACTGGAGGGTGGAACATCCCTACCCTTCATCATGGGCCTTCATGTGTTTCTCTCCAAGGGGACTCTCAGGAGTCTAGAAACTCACTTTAAATGAAACCATTGGGAGTACCCATCAAAATATTCCCTCCATTCATCCCCCATCCCTTTTTCTGGGTTCTACAGGTTTAATCACGTTCTGAAAAGAAGAGTGTGGCCAAAAAAGTGGAACCACTTGCTTCATAGTTACACCCTATGATGATAATGGTTAGGGACCTATCACTTCTTAGATTTGATTCCAAGTGACTTTGTAGTTGTCAGAAATCAAGTTTGCCTTTTAAGAATATGAGTTTGCTACCACCAAGAATACTCCCAAGAATGCAGTAATACTTGGAAGTTAATTCCAAATGTTAATTTCATAAGACACTCAACAATGGAATAAAATGGAGTCTCTGTAAATGACTGTTTCCAAGGGAACTTCACTGCCTGGGCTATGCAAATCCTGGAATATATTGTTAAATTAGCTCACAATTTATCCTGGCTTGGGTACTTACTAATTGTGTGCATTCAAGTATGTTAAAGTGCATTTAACCGAATTTTGGTAATCTGATGTTTGTTCAATGTGTTAGATAACTCCAGTCATCACCAAGGCCATGATTCCCCTACAGTCCTGCTCCAGGTAAGTCAGCTTCCTTCTTTCTCCTCAAACAGCCTTTGGATAACTTTCAGGTAATCTGGCCAGGGGAGAAGAGGTTGGACTTTGTAGTTTAACAAACATGCATTTAGACCTTGTCCTTAGACCTTGGGAAAATTCCTCTGTGTCTTGGACCCATTTTCTGTAAAATGGAAATAATAACAACTTCTGAGAATGAATGAGAGGGTAAAGAGAGGCTGTGTGTAAATCTTTCTGCACAGTATATGGCACAGAGTGAGCAGTGACTTGATAGCAACTGCTATTATTACTAACTGGATTTTCCCTTCACTGCATGGGTGTTTCTTTGCCCATCAGAGATCTTCACTGTGTTCATCTGTCTTCTGCATCGGAAGAGAGAAGCCAATTTCCTGTGCCAGAACGTTAGGAGAACTGTAAACTGCAGTCCCAGGGACCTACCTCCTGACTGATAAGGTTGGTGTCAGAACGCTGTCCTGAAGGGCAAGGCTGTGGCCTCACACTTTATATAGAAATCTGTATTGGATTCCTTTGTTTTCAGTCCTTCTTCACATCTCTGATTCACCAGAGTGTTGGTAACGGTTCTCCATACGGGTGGAGAGGGTTCGTAGCTAATTCTCATAGTCATATATGTTGCCCCTAATTGTCATATTCCTAGAGAATTTCTGTTACTCCAGATGGTATCTTCTTCCTGCCCCCCAGGTCACCTCCATCCTACCCCCAGCTGCTCAGTTTCTCCCACTCTGATTCCTTTCTGCACACCACCACCCCAGGATGTAATACTGATTCCTTTTGGAAGGAGCCATTTGCCTGTATTTGTGTTAAGTTTAGTTGTTCTCTGCTTTAAAAAGTGAACAGAATTAGATAGTATTTGACTATTCCTACAGACATGGCCAGGACACTTCAAAAACACTTCATCAAGGGATTTCACATTTTTGTTGCTTTTTAAAATACTTTGACTCATTCTGAAAGGAGGCAAGTAAAGCTTGAAGTTCTCTTTCTCAAGGATTAGGCCATCAATGTGTTTTGGAACAGATTTTGGGAATTCGAGTCTGAATCTGACTTTGGAGGCAGAATTTCAGTGTGGGAACCAGAACCTTTAGGAAAAAATTACAGTAACTGAAATGTTTCAACTTCATAATAGAATGTTTGGATGAGTTACAAGGGGGAAAAAAAAGAGTAGCTCTATAATTGGGTGTGTGTGGCCCTTTTTTTCAAGGCCAGAAAAAACAAATGACTCTGAACTCACCGTCTGCAGTGCTTCTTAATCCCTAATAGAGAAGCTATGGGAATTAGACATTAAAAGACATTAGCAAAACATCTAGAAAACAATTTATATTCAAACAAAATTTTCATCCAGGCACAAACTGACTCTTTGTCCAAATTGCTGAGGTAATTTGATTCAAAGTAGCCATGGATAAAGTTTTCCAGTTTTGTATGTTTGATGATGTGGGTGGGTGACATTTCCTTATTTTTAACTCTCTCTGCCAGAATCATAGACTGACATTAATAACAGCCAGATAAAGTTGCTCTGTAAGTTCTTCCTATGGATTGGAAAATGTCCATAATGAAAAGTTATGCTACCTTTGTTTCAGGAATCTGACTTTAAATTCCTAAATGTGCAAATGGAATTCCATACTATTACTTTATTTATACACACACACACACACACACACACACACACACACACACACACACATATATATCTATAAAAGCTTTTAAAAACACATTAAAATTACCTTAAATATTTTCATTAGAAAAATATGAGAATGGGCAGGGAAATTAAGAAAAATTACAGCTTTTCCTGTCATATAATAAATTATAATCAGGCTTTCCAGTACCAGGAGGATGTCTTCAAAGAACTGACTTGTTTTTAAAAAATCAGAAAGCATAGAATTGAGTTAGAAAAGAATATCATGGAAATGATAATGAGAATATTTGCTTCCCATGTATCATCATAAGCCTAGTACAAAGATAAACTTTTTGGAATATCCATGTAATAGGAAGTGTAAATATGAAAAATGGATTCATTACTTTCTGGTTACAATACTTCTAAGCCAATGTTAAATTAACAAGAAAGAGAAACCAGTTAAAGAGTTAAATAAGATCAAAACTTTTTAGGTGCCTAATTTTATGTCCTCCTCTTACAGTATTTTTGTATGAATGATTCTGTATTTCTGCCAGTTTGTTAACAACAATCAAATGTAGGCAATGCAAATATAGTTGTTCATTTTACCAGCGTTTGTCAAACTATATGTGGTGAAAAGTCTTTTGTTGTTTTTCAATTCATTGCAGACTAATTCATTTGTAAAATATAGAAAACTGTATTTTTGCTACATTTGTAAAAACTGTTGTAGTAGTATAAAATTGCTGTAAAAAGTTTCCAAGTGCTTACTTTCACTTTGTGTGCTTATTGCAGACCAGGAACAAACACTTTTAAGATCCATACCTGCCTGTGGTCTACTGTTAGAGGAGTACTGAGTTATATATTTTTCATAATAGAACCTTGAAGAATGTATTCAAAAATATATCCATGGAATTCTAAAGTGTCCTCTGCATGTTTTATCAGTGGCACCAGAGTAGAGAGAACTTGGATGTGCTTTCAAGTATCTTTAAGACACAGTAAGTTGTGTAAATCCTCCTGGTGATATATCAAAACATGCCTACCATGTGTACTCAATGTAAATGTGCTTTTCTTTTGATTTCTGTTCTTTGGCCAGCCCTGTGGCTACTACTGCAGCTCCCCCTGTGTGTTTAACGTATCAAATTCTCCCTCTGCTGGTTTCTCCATCTCACTTCATCCCATTTATTTATGCTTTCCCACAATGGAGGGAAAAGAGCATTTTCAGTCACTTGGAGGAGAGTTTATTTTATGTGGCAGGACCTCTAGGTTCTGGCATGGTCTAGGAGTGGAAAATATTTCCTTTGATATCCTCAAGATGGTGGTTTGCAGGGTTCCAAGTCAGAGGCCAGCAGGGCGCACATGTACAGCAGTTTGGAGGCAGGCCCATTGCCATTTTCACCCTTGCAAGGCTAATCCAGACCACTCTGTTCGAAGACATTCTTTATTAGCAGATGTTAAAACGTCACCTCTCTAAGATGTTCTTGGAAATTGATTTTAATGTTCTGCTAAAGCAGAGGAATCACCCCAATCCCCATAGCAGGCAGTGATAAAGATGCATTTTCAGCAACAGAAAGGAAAAACGAAATTCCAAACAACTGTCACTCCAACCTACAGCCTGGAGAAATGAGTTGACAGCTCTGTAAAGGGGACGTCCAAACCAATGTGCCTGCTGGAGTAGAACAGAGTGCCCATGTGGAGTGATAGTAACAGACCAGCTACAAGCTGGTTGGGGATTATGAGGACCAACTGTTCACACAGAAGGGAAGGGAACCAAGGAAAACACTATACAGGAAAAGAGGGACGGTGGAGGAGCGTGCAACAGCAAGGCCTGTAGGCCACAAACACAGAAGAATGAAATCCCCGGGGTCGTGTCTGTGGACCTTGCATGCGTTCTGCATCCGGTTCCTCCAGCCATGCAGTGGGAACTGTGTCAGCCAAAAAGGGGACTCCTGAAATGATGAAGCTCTGTAAAGTGGCATCCTTTCCAAAGTTTGCTCAGACCTTCTAGGATTTCTCCCAGTTAGCTGGGGGAGAGGAGGGAACAGGTCTGGCGAGAACCACCTTCCCCATGGTGAAGGGAATGGGAGAGACTCCATAGCAAGTGTGAGGATGAACTATGACCAGGGCTGGACCAGAATTTTCCTTTATAAATGAATATGCAGCCCACGGCCGCATTTATATAGTCCTGCCTGATTGCGTGGGCCAGTGTGCATTTGGAGGAACTTGGGTAATACTACTTCCACTCTTGGCTTTCAGCCCAGGGGCATGTATGAGTTACAAATATTAATTCCTACTTTGTACATCATCTTTTGACTTGTGATGCTTTAACCCATATTATTTTTGATGCTTTTTATTTTTTATTTATTTTTTTTGAGACAGAGTCTCACTCTGTTGCCTGGGGTAGAGTGTCGTGGCGTCAGCCTAGCTCACAGCAACCTCAAACTCCTGAGCTCAAGTGATCCTCCTGCCTCAGCCTCCCAAGTAGCTGGGAATACAGGCATGTGCCACCATGCCTAGCTAATTTTTTCTATATATTTTTAGTTGGCCAATTAATTTATTTCTATTTTTCAGTAAGACTGTGGTCTCGCTCTTGCTCAGGTTGGTTTCAAACTCCTGATCTTGAGTGATCCTCCTGCCTCGGCCTCTCAGAGTGCTAGGATTACAGGCGTGAGCCACCACGCCCAGCCTTTTGATGCTTTTTAAATTACAACCGATAAATTTTATAGAAATATTCCTCAGCTCCACCCTAAATGACTGAAAACAAATTTCTAGGGGAAGATTCAGAAAATCTTTATTTTTCTAAAAGTTTTCCAGATGGTTCTGTCACATCAGGACTGGGTACCCAGTCTTTGAAACCACTGGACAAGGACCATTGTTAAATATTCATTTCCATTTTAGCATTTTTCTATGCTTCTAAATTTGAGTCTAACCCCATCTTTTGATGCTATTTAAAGACTTTAGGCAGGGGATGTATTGTAATTTGCTTGTGTTCAGAAACTTAATTCTTCAAAGTGTAAATAAAAAGGGGCAACATAAAAGCTCTGAATGGGGCAATCCTAAGGAAAACACACTTTAGGCCTTTAAGAATGTCTACCACCTGTGTATTGGTCACATGCTAATTCAAAATTTCGTCACAGATCCCCTAAGGATTTGTATAAGGCGGTAGTTTGAAGACAAGATTAGCAGGTTGGATCTTGTACTTGGAATGAAATTACATTGCTAGAATGCTGCTGTACTCTGGCCAGAAACTACCATTGAACTCCCCTCTCCGCCCATGTATTGTCTGTCATGTGCTAAGGAACCTGAGGTCTGCTCTTCCTCCCTCTGTGGACTGTCTGCCTTGTTTATGGTATTTAAGCTGTTACTCAGGTTTTTCCCCTCATCCAACCTCATACTTCTACCAAATGGGACCTCAGGAATAACTTTAGGGGAGTGTACAGGGGAAAAATAGGTGTTGGACTAGGATAGAGCTGGCTGGGGAGAAGGCAGGTTGTTTTCTTTTGCCCAGGGCACTGGGGGATGAGGAGGTAGTGTTTTGCTAAGCAAATGACAGTCAAAACCCTCACCCAGAATTGATTCCTGGACCCTGTAAACTAGGTGACCAGCCCAAAATTTATATTCTAAGATAACCTAAATTTGGCATGACTTGTGTCAGGGAAGAGAGAAATCAGACGAAATAGTCGACATGACATGTAGGCAGGGCATTGGGAGGGATAACACACAGCTAAATTCTGAAAGTTGCCTAGATCAGAAGCCATTTAAAGGATAAAAGGATGGCATTTGCTGAAGGTTTCATGGCACGAATGACCTGCAGGGGTAGTGAGTCTCTTCCAGAGTATTCTGCATCCACCAGGATGTAGAAAGAGGCTGACTTTTTTCTTTTTTTAGATAGATAGGGTCTTGCTCTGTTGCCCAGGCTATAGTGCAGTGGTTTCAGCACAGCTCACTGCAACCTTGAACTCTTGGGCTCAAGTGATCCTCATTCCTCAGCCTCCCAAGTAGTTGAGCCCTTGCCACTGTGCTAAGTACTTTAGGCAGTAAGAGATAATGTCATCACTCTTAGGTTGCCAGTGACAATGTGTTGATAAAACTGATGCAAAGACATGTTACCTAATTTGCATATAGCCAGCAGGAGGTCAGCTGAGGTTTAGATGTAAACATTTTGACTCTAGAATTGGCACTTTCTTCACTTTCTCTATGCTGAGCTGCAAAAGATCTGGGGCAACATGGGCAGATTGGGCTGGTCACAAGTTGCCTATTTGTGTTTAGAGGGGAACTGTGATCTGAAATTGGAAAAATGACTTGAAAATAGAATATCTTTCTGTGTATGCTAGCAGGCAGGAGGGTGGAATTCCATGCAGCCTGCCCACTTCAAGCAGCGTAGAGACATGTTGAGAGCATCTTGTACAGGTGAGGTTCAGGGCTGAGAGTGCACAGCTTAGAAGTGACAGCACCCCCTCCGGGCCGTGTGTGGAAAACACTTGACCTGGAAGAGTCACATGGGGATTTAGTCACAGTAAATCTGGAAATGTACTCTCCTGGCAGTTCAGATCCCTGGGGGATTCACATGCTCTGATTTCTCTAATTGCTACGGAACTTTAAAAAGCCTTGATATGGAAAACAATGTAAGGGCTGTGGCTCCAACGTAGTGTTTTCAACCAGTCAAGAAAATGCTGTACTTATCACAGGAAGTGGGAAGAGGGCAAAGAATGAACCCACCCTCCATTCCCACCCCTGTTTCAGTAGGGGGAATATGCCTGGTTATTCTTCAGATTCCTCCAGCGACATTGCTATAAAAGTGTTTGACTGCAGATATTCTGCTCTTCTCTTCTTGGTGACCTAATGGAATTTACTGCTGACTAAATATTGACTATTGGATTTAGCCCACTTACCAGCTCTTCATTACTTTGGGCAAGTTATTTTGGCTTCTCTGACACTCTGTGTTCTCATTTGTAAAATGTAGTTAACAAATATCTACCACCCAGGGTTATCCTGACGATTAATTTAAGAATCTCACCCAGTGCCTTTCAATTAGGATGTGCTCAATAAATGTTCATTTCTTCTTCCCTCATGCCCCAGATCAGCACTGTCTCTAGGGCAACACTTCAAAAACTATTGAGAAAAACAATTACAAAAGTCATTTGCATAGAAATAGCATGTTGCATAACCTTACATACAGGGTTCTTTGCCTCTTCTGGAATGAATTTTCCACATAAGGTGCCTGTTGATGCCCTCCAGCCAGAGCTCACCAGGAACATACCTGTAGTTGACAACTTGGGTTTCTTACCCATTGCAGAGAGAGAGAGTGCACACCATGGAGGGCTGTCTCAGTAAGTGGGTGTTAGAAGGGACCTATAGAACTTGGGCTGGTGTTTTGGGGGAGGGATTAAGGCAGAGAGGATTTGCTCTGGATTGGATGCCTATGTTGTCAACACCCGAACAAATGGGATGAGGTATTCACATCTCAGAGAGCTCTACAGCAATGCCAGATGTTGCTCAATCAGAGTGACAGAGTGGAAGATGGATTAAGGTGGGCATAGCTGATGAACTGCTCACCACTGTTTTGATGTTGGCATCAGAGATAGTGGAAAGAGCCCACACAGGCTTACTCGTGACCAGTTTATAGAGCAGTGGAATTGTCCTGAGATTTCTCTTGGTTGTGCATCCTCCAAAGGAGTTAGAATTGAGACTCCTCCATATTTAAGATCAATAATCTCGATTGTTTCCAGTATTTCTCTAAAACAAAATGCAGGCTAGGACCCAATCAGGAAATGGGAAATGCATATGGAAATGGGAAAGACAACTTCTAGGGGTCAAATATCAGTGAACAAAAGCTCATCCTCACTGCAGAAACCCATTTGGTAGCGACTACTAGGAAGGAGTTCTTCCTTCCTTAAATCTCTCATGCTGTAGCTAATTAACCTTCTCTGTACATGCTTAGTCACTGGAGAGAAGCAAGGTTAACTGTGGAAAAGGCTGTAGAATAAATACCTAATCCCTGACAAGCTTTGCTCTCAGCTTCCTGCAGCCTTCTGGGAGCCCTTCCCCTCCTAGATCTACTTTTATAAGCTTCCCACCCTATGCCCTCTTTCCCAACAAATTACTTTTTCTTTAAGTCAAATAAGGTCACTTGGGGAAGAAAAAGAAAAAAAAATCCTTAGATGTGAACAGCAAGAAATGCTTTTAATTTTCAAAGTGGCTGTGGTGTCTTGTCCAGGAATAATGACTTAATCCAAAGCAATGAAGGACCAGGGATGGAGTACTAGGTATCAGCGGTTTCCTTTCTAGAAAAGATTTTCAATCTGATTTTTAAAAACTTTCACTGCATACCAGGTGATCAAGTGCCTGCTCTGTCTCCATAAGGGCATCCTCTGTGGAGGATTGGTGATCATCATGTATGTATTTACATGTATGCATCAATAATGCATACATGTAAAGTACTTTTCACAGCTCATCACATGGTTAGTGCATAAGGAAAGGTCGCTGTAATCATTATACTCTATTAAATTTCTTTTTGTGTACTTTGGCTATTACTGATGTGGGCAGGGTGAGCTCAGGCAATTGAATCTGCAACTTGAGGTCATGGTCTGGCACAGGAAGAGATTCAAGTTGGGTTTATAATCCAGGTGTGCCAATGGCCCCTCCTCCATTCCAGGTTATTCTGTACTTTCAGGACAATTGGGTATATGTTCAGCCTTTGCTTGCTTTGTGTAACCAACTATGGTGATCCAATTTGCTTTTTGTTTTTTTTCTTTTGTTTTATTTCAGCATATTATGGGGGTACAAATGTTTAGGTCACATATATTGTCTTTGCCTCACCCAAGTCAGAGTTTTAGTATGTCCATCCCCCTGACAGTGCCCCCTGTTCTCATTATGTGGGACCCCCACAATCTGCCTGACACCTGATGAATGTTATTACTATATGTGCTCTTAACTGTTGGTCAGTTAATACCAATTTGATGGTGAGTACATGTGGTGGTTGTTTTTCCATTTTTGTGATACTTCACTTAGTAGAATGGGCTCCAGCTCTATCCAGGATAACACAAGAGGTGCTAGGTCACCATTGCTTTTTGTGGCTGAATAGAGAACTCCATGGTATATATATACCACATTTTATTAATCCACTCATGTACTGATGGGCCCTTGGGTTGTTTCCACATGTTTGCAATTGTGGATTGTGCTACTATAAACATCCTAGTGCACATGTCTCTTTTATAGAATGTCTTTCGTTCCTTTGAGTAGATACCCACTAATGGGATTGCTAGATCAAATGGTAATTCTACTTGTAGCCCTGTGAGATATCTCCATATTACTTTCCACAGAGGTTGTACTAGTTTGCAGTCTCACCAGCAGTGTATAAGTGTTCCTCTCTCTCTGCATCCATGCCAACATTTATTGTTTTGGGACTTTTTGATAAAAGCCATTCTCACTGGATATAAGTGATAGCTCATTATGGTTTTGATTTGCATTTCTCTGATGATTAGAGATGATAAGCATTTTTTCATGTGTTTGTTGGCCATTAGTCTGTCCTCTTTTGAAAAGTTTATGTTCATATCCTTTGCCCACTTTTTGCTAGGGTTGTTTTTTTCTTGCTGATTTTCCTGGGTTCTATACAGATTCTAATTATCAGCTCTTTATAAGATGTGTAACATATGAATATTTTCTTCTATTCTCTAGGTTGTCTGCTCTCATGATAGTTTCCTTGGCTGTGCAGAAGCTTTTTACTTTGATCAGGTCCCATTTATTTATTTTTGTTGTTGCTGTGATGGTCTTCTTCATAAATTCTCTGCCTAGGCCAATGTCTAGAAGAGTATTTCCAACATTTTCTTCTAGAATTCTTATAGTTTCATGCCTAAGGTTTAAGTTTGTTATCCACCATGATGTTGATTTTTGTGAGTGGTGAAAAGTGCTGATCCTGTTTTAGTCTTCTACATGTGGCTATCCAGTTTACCCAGCACCATTTATTGAAGAGGGATTATTTTCTCCAGTTTATGTTTTTGTCTGCTTTGTCAAAGATTAGATGGCTATTGAGGATGGTTTTATATCTGGGTTCTCGGTTATATTTAGTAACTGAGATATGTTAGTCATATTGGACTATGTCTCTGTTCTTATGCGAATATTGTGCTGTTTTAATTACTATAGCCTTGTAGTATAGCTTGAAGTCTGGTAAACAGATGCCTCCCAATTTGTTCTTTTTGCTTAAGATTGCTTTTGCTATACGGGATCTTCTCTGGTTCCATTCAAAGTGTAGAATTATTTTTTCTACATCTGCGAAAAATGATGTTGGTATTTTAATAGAGATTGCGTTGAATCTGTAGATCACTTTTAGTAGTATAGGCATTTTAACAATGTTGATTCTGCCAACCCAGGAGCATGGTATGGTTTTCCACCTGTTTATGTCCTCTGCTATTTCCTTCCTCAATGTTTCCTAGTTCTCCCTGTAGAGGTCTTTTACCTCTTTAAATATATTCCTAGGTCTTTTATTTTCTTTGTTGCTATTGTGAAAGCTATTGAGTCTTCAATTTGTTTCTCAGTTTGACTGTTGTTGGTGTATAGGAATGCCACTGGTTTCTTTTATCAATTCCAGTAGTCTCATGGCAGAATCTGGGGGGGGTTTCTACATGGTAAGATCATATCATCAACAAAGAGCAATAGGTTGACCCTATTTTGTACCCATTTGGATGCCCTTGATTTCCTTCACTTGTCAGATCGCTCTAGCTAGGACTTCTAGCACTAAGTTGAATAGAAGCAGTGATGGAAGGCAACCTTGTCTTGTTCCAGTTCTCAGTGGGACTGCTTTCAATTTTTTCCCATTATGATGTTGGCTGTGGGTTTGTCATATATGGCTTGTATCAGTTTTAGGTAAGTCCTGGCTGTGCCTATTTTGTTAAGTGTTCTTACATAAAAGGTTGCCCAATTTTATTGAATGCTTTTTCTGTGTCTATTGAAAGGATCATATGGTCTTTGTTTTTCCTTTCGTTTATGTGGTGAATCACATTTATAGATTTGAGTATGTTGAGCCGTCCCTGTATCCCCAAGTGGGATGAAGGCCACTTGGTCATGATGGATTCTTTTTTTGATAAGCACCTGAATTCAGTTTGCTAGGATTTTATTGAAAATTTTTGCATCTATATTCATAAGAGATATTGGTCTGTCATTTTCTTTTTTTGTTGTGTCCTTTCCTGGTTTTGGTATCAGGGTGATGTTGGCTTTATAAAACATGTTGGAAAGGATTCCTTCCTTCTCGACATTATGGAATAATTTCTGCAGGATAGACACCAGTTCTTCTTTGTAGGTCTAGTAAGATTCGGGTATGAAACTATCTGGTCTGGGACTTTTCTTTTTAGGATGGTTTTTTATTGCTGCTTCAATTTCAGTATTTGATATGGTCTGTTCAGGAATTATATTTTTTCCTGATTGAGCCCAGGGAGGCTGTGTGTTTCTAAGAATTTGTCCATTTCCTGCACATTTTCAAGTTTATGTGCATAGAGGTTTTTACAGTATTCATAGATGACATTTTGTATTTCGATGGTATCAGTTATAATTTCTCCTTCTTCATTCCTGATGAAGATTATTAGAGTCCTTTCTTTTCTGCTTCTTGCTACTCTTTTCTTCTGCTGAGTTTGGGGTTAATTTACTCATCCTTTTCCAGTTCTTTGAGCCAATTCATTAGATTATCATTTTGTGTTCTTTCTGTCTTTTGGATGTAGGCATTTATGGATATAAATTTTCCTCTCAGAACTGCTTTAGTTGTGTCCCAGATTTTGATTACTTGCCTCTTCTTTATCATTTAGTCAAAGAATGTTTTGATTTCCATCTTAATTTCCTCCTTAACACAATAATAGTTCAGCAGAGTCACCAAACCAGTCTGAAGAGGAGGGTGAAAAGTGCAGATCCTGTTTCAGTCTAAAGTAGACTGTGATGTGATGTGATTTTCATGACTTTTTGTAGAGATGGGAGTTTCTGTGGGAATTGATTTCTAATTTTATTTTACTGTGGTCTGAGAAGATGCATGGTGTGATTTCTGTTTTTTTAAATTTTTGGAGACATGCTTTGTGGCCTAGGATATGGTCAATATTAGAGAATGTCTGTGAGCTGGTGAGAAAAACGTATATTCAGTGGATTTTGGGTAGAATGTCTTGTAAATGTCAGGCCCATTTTTTCTAGATTTCTGTTTAAGTCCATTGTTTCTTTGTTTATTTTCTGTTTGGAGGGTCTTTTCTGTTCTGTCAGAGGAGTGTTGAAATCCCTGGCTCTTACAGTGTTCGCTGTTTATCATTTTGTTTAGATCAAGTAGGATTTGCTTTATGAATCTGGGTGCACCTGAATTAGGTATATAAATATTTAGAATTGTTATGTGTCTTCTTTTTGAATTGTACACTTCACCATTATATAGTGACCATCTTAGTCTTCAAATCAACAAAAGTAATGAAAGACAAAGTTATCTGAAACCGGAACTGCCATGCCAGCTTTCTTTTGGCTTCTATTTGCTTGGAATATTGTTTTCCATCCCTTAAGTCTGCATGCATACCTGGGGGTTAGATGTGTTTCCTAAAGACAGTAGACACCCGGCTTGTGTATATTTATCCATTCAGCCAGCCTGTCTAGAGGGCAGTTCAAGCCATCCACATTTATTGAAGGAGTTGATAAGTAGGGAAGATTTCTATTCATCCTGTTGAGTTGAACTTTGTTACTTTGTTTTCTCTCTTGAGCCAGTGTGGTAGGTAACTGGCCTTTGACCTTTAGCTTTTGAATGATTTTATACTGGTGAGTGTTTATTGTGCTGATCCATGTATAACGCTGTTTTGAGTACTTCCTGGAGGGCAGGTTTTTGGCTTGCTGAATTCCCTCAGTCTTCGCTTGTCTGAGAAGGTCTCTATTTCTCCTTCATATAAGAAACTTAGTTTTGTAGGATACAGGATTCTAGACTGGACATTATTTTGTTTGAGAGGAGTCAGAATGGGGCCCCAGTGTTTTCTTGCTTATATGGTCTCAGTTAAGAAGTCTGTGGTTATTCTGAGGTGTTTTCCTGTCTAGGTTACCTGATTCTTTTTTCACCTTACAGCTCGTAGGAGGGAGGGCCTCTTTGGTGGTTATTTTGGCCAGTCTGATGACTATGTGTTGTGGTGTCTTCCTGTTTACAATGAATCTCCCAGGAGTCCTTTGAGCTGCTTGTACCATGATATCCAGATTTTTAGCAAGACCTGGGAAATGTTCATCTATTATATACTCAAATAGCTTATGTGAACCTTATGTGTTTTCTTCTTCTCCCTCAGGAATGCCTATGATTCTCACATTAGGCCTCTTCACATCATTTAATATTTCTCGTAGGCTTTGCTCTTTTCTCATATTTTTCTGCTCTATCTCCGTGACTCACTCATTTAATTGAAAGATGTTATCTTCAATGCCTGAGATTGATTCTTCTAGTTGATCTACCCTATTCTTGAGACTTTCCACAGTGTTTTGTAATTACTATTTCAATTTCTTCAGTGAATTTTTTTTCCAAGTCTTGGATTTTTGTTGTGGTTTCTTTGTGGTGGGTATCCATTTTCTCTTGCATATCATTGAGTTTTGCTACAATTCATGTTCAAAATTGTTCTTCTGTCATTTTATTGTTCTGAATTTCATTGATGTCCATTGCTAGAAAGCCGGGTGTTCCCATTTAGGGGTGTGCTTTCTGTTTGATTTCTCATACTTCCAGAGTTCTTTTGCTTATTTCTTCCCATCTGGATCAGCTGTTGCTTCTTACCTGTAGATTTTCATTTGGATAATGACATGCCCAGTTTAGTCTCTGAGCCAGCATGTGGTGTTTGTCGTTGCAATTTGACTACACCCTGTATGATGAGTCAGTAGATGCAGTAAAAGTGTGTGAAAATTGATCTCCCTGTCAATATGTGGTGCTTGCTGGGAGGAGCAAGCTGTACTGTTGTTTTTGGGTCCTGTAACCAGCTATTGTGCCTCAGGTGGTGGACGGGGCCTGGGACTTCCGGATGTACCCTTATTCTCTACCTCAGTTGGGGAAGGTAGAGGCTGGGCAGAGCTGGGTTGAATGAGCCTGCCCTCAAGCTTAAAAAATGCTGGTAGGAGAAATCAAAGGTCTGTTCTCTGCTTCTGGGAAAAGCTGCCAGGAAGAGACTGAAATGGCCCTACTCAGTCAAAAAATCTGGAGCTGTCCGAGAACTGCCCTCTGGAGCATACCTCGTTACTTTCCATCCTTCCTTATTCCATGGTTTCTCCCAGGCCTTTGCCAGCAGGCAGGACCTAAAGCCAGTGGATCTCCCCTCGCTGTGATGTGAGCCGGGATGTTTTGTGCCTAGGATCTCAGTTGGGAGCATGGCCCTTCCAGGGGAGGAGGGTTGCCCCTGAAGGCACACAGACCTCAGTAGACTCATTCACAAATATCCCTCCTGTGCTCCTTTGGCAAGATGATTGAGACCTGGGTGTGTGGGATATGATCTGCAGGCCTGTCCCCCAGGTCCCAGAGATCAATCCCTGACCTTGCCAAGGAGAAGAATGATGGTCTTAAGTCACCCACAGGGTGGCCAAGCTGGATCTGTGCCCCTCTGCCTCATGATTTGCCCTGTTCTCCTGGAGTCACCAGGCAAGCAGCACTTGGAGGGCTGGCAGGTAAGGAGCTCCCAGTTAGTACCCCTCAGTCTGCTGTAGGGCCCCAAAAGGAAAGATCCCATTTCCTGCAGATGCTTCCAGTAGTGGCTAAATTGTGTCTCTTGGCAGCCGTGGGTAGGGAAGGGGAAAAAGAAGCAATATGGTACCTGCTGATCAGCTGGTACCACAGACCTCCCTTAGAGTCTGTGGGGCCCTAAGGGAGCTGGAAGCCTGGGCCCCTATCCACAAGAGGCTCACTGTTGATATGCAAAGGAGGGAAAATTTAACTGCTTCACTTACCTTTGTCGCTGGTCTCTTCAGGTTTAGATCCTGCTGATGCTTTTCTCCTTCCAGTTCTCTGTACCTTCTTCCCATGGAGTCTTCTGTAGCTTCAGACACCCTTTCTTCGACCTTCATCCAATCTATGCCTGTTTGTTTGTTTCTTCTAAAATCTATCCTTCTTGCAAAGACATTCTGGCTGGCAGTTTTTCTTGTCTGCCATCTTGCCCCAATTTGCTTTTTATTAGTATATGACCCTGGTAACTTACACTTTGACAATCTGGGCTAAAATGCTGTGTGAACTCCATCTAGGACAGAAGATGACAGAGCCTCAGGGAACTCACATTGGATACATACCCAAGATGTCCAGAACCAGACATTTTGTAGAGAGCTATGTGGATCAGGCCAAGTTGTGGCCCAATTCTGAACAGTTATCAGAGATGTGAAGCCCCCCTTTATAGCTCTCCTAGAGTGCAGTAGTGACCTCGGGCAAGGTCACTCCAGATTGACGGGATGGACTTAACCTCAAAGGGCTACATGGAGGCCCCCTGGGTCTGCCCTGATGATACATGGAAGAAGGTCCTTTGGGGAGATTATGCTCCTTATATAAGCTCCCATATGTGGGTGAGAGCAGTCCTAGGGGAAATAGCATTAGGGATGTGGCAAAAAAGCATTTGTACAGTATCTTGATGACTTCAGTAAGAATGATGTAAAATTATGAGTAGAGAAGGTGCTAAATCTCCAGTGTTCAAACTGATGGTTATGGCTCCTTTCTTAGCCAATGAGGGGAAAACTCTTTGTATTAATACTTTCTAGGGAGTGCATTCACAGGCAAAGAGGAATGAAGATAAAAGGGAAGTGAGTCAGAGAAGGTAGGACAGCAAACAAAAGATATTGCATTCCCAAGGTGACCATAGCTTGCCTTGGAGTCCTGCAGAAAGTCTTCCAAGAGGCTATATAAGTCTTCTACTCTTTGAATCAGGCTTTAACCACTTCAGTACCACGCTCACCAGCCGCGAAACCTTGCCCACAGCTGGCACTCACAGTCCACACGATAGTTTGTGCTGTGCATTGATGATGGATCTGTTTTGCTCTTGTGTGATGAGGAAAGCTTTAGAGCACTGAAAGCTTGTTTTACTCTACAGGCAGCTTTACTTATATGTATATGTTACCTATTATGGTTTTCATTACATTATTTTTAAATGTTCACAATTTTATTTTGACAAATGAAAAATTAGAAAAGTCATATCATGGCTGTCAGCTAAAGTCGCTGTGTACATTCATCTGTGGCTATTGACTATAGTCGACGCTGGTACCAAAGTGGTTAAAGATGGGGGCTAGATATAGAAGAGTTCCTCTGCATCTTGTAACCCTTGTAGGCCAAATTTATACACTCCCATGCATCAACTTCTAGGTTGCACATGCATGGGGCCATGTGGGTCCCATGCTGTCTCAGTCTTCAGGAGCAATAAGCAACCCCCAGGCAGGAAGTGCACAGCATGGGCATGAAGCAAGACACTGTGATCACTGGACTTTCCTGTCTGTAGCAGAAGAAGAGGTGGTAGCAGATACCTGGCCCCATGACCACAGGATGGTGCAGGCTACTATAAGTGGCACACAAGTTAGAAAGCAAGGTAAGGGAATAGATCTAGAGTAGTACATTTCCTGTCATTACCTGATACTAAGGAGGGCACTGAAATTAAAGGAAAATAAAGTCTGCCTTTCAGCTCCCCAGGAAAACCATGGGTCAAAAAACCTAAAGTTTAGAAGAGGTCACCCAATAACTAAAAATACTCAGCAATGGCAGTACTTTCATTGTTCAAAGATATGTAAGCCAAAAGATATCACTTTTAATGCAGCAAAAGAATCTATAAAAGGATGTCATTGTTTGGAAGAAGAGATTGGGGCAGTTAATATTTCAAATAGTTTGGGGTGGGGAATCTAGTAGGCTCTTTATAATTCTCCTTTTAGTATTCTTTTTGCAATGTAATATGAAAGAAGAATAGATAGGAAAGATATCATGCACAGGCATCTTTTTAGAAGAAACTATTTGAGAAGATGAGTAAGGACTATTGAGAAGGCAGCATTGATCAAACAGGTAATTGCAAGAGAAATGTACCAGGATTAATAAGAAGAAAAGGGAATGGGTAAAGTCATTGGATTCAGAGTACTGTGTATGGATTACAAAAGACCTTGTGGAGAAACAAAATAAGGAGAGGTATCTGCATGATGTTTGATTCCTGTGGCCACAAAGCAAGGTAAACCGAGTACATATAGTATGCATCTGACAGCGGGGCTCCTCTGCACGTTAGCAACATTATCATGAGAAATACACCCATGTGAAAAGGAAGTAAATAGTCATTGGAGGTGTCACCACAGGTGGGGACATCTAGTAATGGATCTGAGAGCTGTTTATGCACCCAATATAAAGAATGAGGTGAAGGAGAAGAACATGATTTCCGCAAACAGGGTTAAACAGCCTGTATGATCAACAGGGTGCCTGGGTACATCTCATAGCCTGATTTTTACCACTTTTGTAGAAGTCAGGGTAGGTATTAAAAATAGGCAGCTGCATATTTATACTGCTACCTTAACCACTTCCATACGAGCGCTGACTATAGTCGATAGCCACAGATGAACTCACACAGCCGAGCGTCGACTGACAAAAGCTTTTATCTCTGCAGTTGCAGTGTGCTAATAAGTTACTATGAATCTGTGACCTTTTAACAAGTCCTTAGTAGGAGTTGTTATAATTATTTTCCTAAAGCTACCTGTAAAGTAAAACAAGCTTTCAGTGCTTTAAAGCTTTCCTCATCACACAAGAACAAAACGGATTTGTCGTCAATGCACAGCACAAACTATCATGGGACTGTGAGTGCCAGCTGTGGGCAAGGTTTCATGGCCAGTGAGCACCATACTGAAGTGGCTAAGGACACCCAGAATGAGAAAAAGATGGAAAGTGAAGTGCTGTTTGTTAATAGCTAGGTACCTGCCTAATTCCAGCCCCAACACTCCTTCCCAAAGAGGCATTCTCTGATAAGACTGAGTTTGGGAACATGGTTGGACCAAAAGATAAAGTGAGGCATCTTATTCTGTCACCCTTAAGTATACAGGGCTGGGCCCTGGGTACTTATCACTTGGAAACAGGAAGTGGAAAGAGGACCCACTGGGCGGGGAGCAGAAGTGACAGGAGGCAGCATCTGCCCACAAGAAAGAACAGATGCAATGAATGCTGTAGGCTCTGCAAGTTACATTTGCATCTTTTCCTTTTGTTGGGAGGAGCAGGTATATAGGAAGGAGCATCCTGTAATACTTCTCCCCTAGATGGGAATCTACCTAGAAATATTAGGTGACAGAAAAGGTGTCCTCACTTCAACACTCCCTAGCCCCTTCCCATAGCTTTCAGGACCTCCACCTTCCAAGACTCATGACAGACACCCTCTGTCCAACCTCATGAAACAACTGGGTCTTCCTCGAGCACATTCTACATGTCCCTGAGCCTGGAATGCTCTCCCTGACCTACTCTAGTGGTATAAATCCTTCCAAATTTTTCAGGCCCAATTCAAGTGGCAGCTCTGGCATTCACCCTTCTTGAGTATCTGTGTGGAAGTATCTTATTCTTCCTCTGAATGCTTATGGCACTCTCACAGGGTTGATCACATGCTGCCTTGTAATACAGATATTGAGGACAGACACTGGCTTTTATTCATCTTCCTATTCCCTCACTGGTACCTAGGATGGAGTCTAAGATAATGACTATGGAATAGTAAGAGTTCTGCAAATATTTGCCAACATGAATTGAATTCAAATGATCTTTATGGAAAATAAGTAGAAGGCTACAGAGAAGTAGAAGCGACCAGCATTTCTTTCTCTTTTGCTTGCTACTTAGTAAATGTCATTTCACATCCCATTATAGTGCAGAAAGTCCTGGAGGTGACTGAACCAAGTCAGAAAGTGAAAGGATGGGAGATCCAATTAATTTTTTTCCCCAATGCAGAAACTGTTGTTCTTGAAATGGACAAAAAGCACACTCTGCTGCAGTACAGTGTCATTTCACAGCATGACCCATCTGCTATAATTGCTCTGTGCACATTTGTTCTGATATCTGGTCTGATGTGTGCATCAAAGACCAAATAATGAAGCCAGTGAGAATGAGTGAGAGTAACCTCAAATTGAAAGGAGGAAATGGCACTGAGAGCAAGCATGAAACATAAGTGGGAGCAATTGGAGAACTAGCCAGCAGTTGAAGATCATTCTGGAGGTCGGATCTCCTAAACAACACACTTAGCAGTGAAGACTTTCATTGACCTGAGTAGAGGTTGTGACTGGAAACCAGAAAGTCTGAGTTCTTCACTTTCATCTCCTCTAGCAATTAGCTTTCATTGACCACAATTTTTCATCTGTGAAATGAGTCTGAGATACCACACCAGCCATCTCCCAGAAACTACAGAGCACAAGACAGACACTCCTCTTCCAATTCTATAAGAGCAGCAGCTCGTCCAGGACAACAAAATTTGTGTCCATTCCTTCCAAAATCATTTCACAAGCAGCTCCTGTGTGCCGGGCTCTGCAATGTGTTCTGGGAATGAAAACACAATGAACAATACAGATACCTTCTGAGGCTGAACAGCATCCATGATTGCTCTTACCAGGTCTTCTTTAGGTGTGTGCATTTGCACAACCTGCTTTCCATCTCTAAGCCTTTTACCTCCTCTGTAAAAATGCGATGACAGTAGAATCTAACTCAAAGAATTGTGAGGATCACATAATGTAAAGATGTGCTAAGCTCTTAGCAGAATGTCTGGCACTTAGGAGGCCCTTAGCAAATGAGAGCACTGACAATAATGATTTGACTATCTCAGAGTAACAGAGCAGCTGAGAGTGGGAGTCAATCACATGACAGCTTAAAAAAATTTAAAAATCTGATGTTCTGAATAGAATCCCTTTCTTGGGTTTGGCAGCTTAGAAGTTCCACATATTTCCTCTCTTGGCTGGTCCTTCCAGCAGCTGCTCTGGTCAGTGTTTCTGAGTTCCAGGATTCAGTACTGAGCCTCCAGCTTCTGCTGTTGGGACTCAGGAATTCTGAGTAGTTCTGCGGTTCATGGCACCTTCCCATCCTGGGGAAGGATGAAGCAGAGGCCTGGGGCAGCCCATGAGAGACACATTGGTTTTCAGTTCACAGCTTCTCCAAGGTGCCTTTTCTGTATTTGAGAATAACAGACTGCCAGGAGTGACAGAAATTATGATTCAGAGAGAGTAAGTGGCTTGCCCTAGGCCCTTCCTTAGTGTTGAGATTGGGACTCCAACTTGCTAACCGTCACTACAATGCTCTCTCCATTGTAGCTGTTTTCACTGAGCTCATTGAATGATGGAAAAGGAACAAGGAGAGTTTGGTGGCCTTGAATCTATGTCCTTCTTGATATGTTGCCATCAATAAGTTCAAACAAGTTCTGAGGTAAACTTTGTATAACACCTAAAATGGTATGTTCTTACTCTGCATGCTAAAGGATCAGCCCAAGTCTCCCTCCCTGTACATCCAAAGCACCTGTGCTTTTATTTTTATGGAGCAGCAATGTGCTAGGGGTAAGGTAGGTCACTCTTTCAGGCTCAAGGAATGACGCCTGACATGTGTGATGCCAATAACATGTGGAGATATCTCTGTTAGAGACTTCTAGGAAGAAATTTTCTGACTAAAAAGGAAAGAGACTTGCTATAAAGCTACAGTAACCAAGACCATCTGGTTTGGACAAAAGAATAGATGAATATATCAATGAATAGAGAGCCCAAATACAGACTCACATAAATACAGTCAACTGATCGTTGACAAAGTCAATACAATGGAGTGAAAATAGACTTTTCAATGAATCATGCTAGAAGTGAGCATTCATATGCAAAAAAATTAATCTAGACGACCTTATACCCTTCACAAAAATTAACTTGACATGGATCATAGACCTAAATGTAAAATTCAAAATTATAAAACTCCTAGAAAGTAACATAGGAGATAACCTAAATGACCTTGTGTCTGGTGATAAGTTTTTAGCTAATGGTACATTTTAACACCAAATGTACCAATCCATGAAAGAAAAAATTGATAAAATAGATATTATTAAAATTAAAAACTTCTGCTCTGTGAAAGACAATGTCAAGAGAATGAGAAAACAAGACACACTGGGAGAAAATATTTGAAAAAGACACATCTGATAAAGGACTGTTATCCAAAATATACAAAGAACTCTTAAAACTCAATAAGAAAAACAACCCAATTTTAAAATGGACTAAATGCCTTAACAGATACCTTACCAAAGAATATATACAGGTAGGAAACAAGCATATGAAAAAATATTCCACATGATAGGGTTACCAGGGAAATGCAAATTAAAACAAGATACCACTACACATTTATTAGAATGACAAAAGTTTGGAACATTTATGCTATGGTTTGAATGTGTCCCCTCTGAAATTCAGGTGTTGAAACTTAATGGTGAATGTGATGATATTAAGAGGTGGAGGGTCTTTAAGAGGTAATTAGGTTTTGAGGCCGCCTCCCTCAAGAATGGGATTAAGGTCCCTAATAAAAGAGGCTTTAGGGGCTGGGCATGGTGGCTCACACCTGTAATCCTAGCACTCTGGGAGGCCAAGATGGATGTATTGTTTGAGCTCAGGAGTTTGAGACCAGCCTGAGCAAGAGTGAGACCCCGTCTCTACTAAAAATAGAAAAAAAAACTAGCCAGACAACTAAAAAATATATAGAAAAAATTAGCCAGGCATGGTGGCACATGCCTGTAGTCCCAGCTAGTCAGAAGGATTGCTTGAGCCCAGGAGTTTGAGGTTGCTGTGAGCTAGGCTGATGCCACATCACTCTAGCCTGGGCAACAGAGTGAGACTCTGTCTCTAAAAAAATAAAAAGGCTTCACACAGCATTCAGCCTACCTGCTCTTCTGCCTTCCACCGTGTGAGGACATGGCTTGGCTTCCTTCTAAAGGATGCAGTGAAAAGGTGCCATCTTAGGAACAGAGAACAGTGCTTACCAAACTTGTTAGTTCCTTGATTTTGGACTTCTTAGCCACTAGAAGTATGAGAAAATAAATTTCTGTTCTTTGTGCTGCTATAACAGAATACCACAGGCTGGGTAGTTTACAAACAAACTAAGATAATTGAAAACACAAAATGCTAGCAAGGATGTAGAGCAACAGGAACTCGTGTTCATTGCTTATGGGAATACAAAATGGTACAGTGAATTTGGGAGACAGTTTGGTGGTTTCTTATAAACTAAACAGACTCTTACCATACAGTGCAGCAATTACAGTCCTAGGTATTCACCCAAAATACTTTAAAACTATGTCCACACAAAAACCTACACATGAATTGTTTATAACAGCTGTATTCATAACTGCCAAAGCTTGGAAGCAACCAAGATGTCTGTCCTTCAGTAGGTGAATGGATAAAACTATGGTACATCCAAATAATAGAACATTATAACAAAATAAATCAACTATCAAGCATAAAAGGCATGAAGGAAACTTTAATACATATTACTAAATGAAAGAAAAGAAGCCAATCTGATAAAGCTAGATACTGTATGATCACAACTATCTAACATTCTGGAAAAGAAAAACTATGGAGTAAAAAGAAGTTGCCAAGGATTTCAGAGGTCAGAGGAGGGATGGCACTTTTTAATGCCCACACTCATAGTACACCGCTGATATAGCCTAAAAATAGCAATTGAGAAAGCTACTACACTAATAATATCTACAACAAAGGTATCCATCCAGAACATAGACCCCATCAATGTACCTACAAGCAAAGTCAAAGGTCTTTATACAACATATGATACAGGCACACCCTAGGAGTTTGTTTCTTCCCCTAAGTCCCATTGAAACAAAGGAACATCCAAAAACAAGAAGCAACAGCTGCTCCAAATGAGAAGGAATCAGTGTAAGAACTCTGGGAGATGAAAAATCACAGTAAAAGGATCCCCCACCTCCACACCACTAAGGAGTACACAAGCTCTCTAACAATGGATCCCAACCAATATAAAGATATTGAAATGACAGATAAAGACTTCCAAATATAGATTGTAAGGAATCTCAATGAGATCCAAGAGAAAATGAAAAACCAACTCAAAGAAACCAGAAAAATAATTCAGAAAATGAATGAAAATTTATGAAAGTGTGATATATTACAAAAAAATAAAACTTCTGAGAATAAAAAACTCATTTAGGGAAGTATAAAACACGGTGAGAATTTTAAGAACAGACTAAACCAAGCAAAATAAAGAGTTTCAGAGGTTGAAGACAATTCATTGAATTAACACAGTCAAAAATAAAGAGCAAAGAATCAAGAGGAATGAACAAAATCTATGAGAAATATGGGATTATGTAAAATGACCAAATATAAGAAACATAGACATCCATGAGGGTGAAGAAGAAAAAGCAAAAGGCCTGGAAAACCTATTTAAGGGAATAATTGAGGAATACTTCCTCGGTCTTTCTAGACCAAGGTCTTTCTATTTACAGATTCAGATACAAGATGCTTAATAAACACGTGGGAGATTTATTGCAAAAAGGGCAAATAGTCATCAGACTAGCTAAAGTCAATGTGAAAGAAGAACTATTACCAGCAAAACCGGTAAAACCTCATGTTTCCATGAGGGAAAAACATCAAGTAACTTACAAAAGAATACTCTTCAGATTAATAGCAGACTTTTCAACAGAAACCTTACAAGGCAGAAAGGAATGGGGTCCTATCTTTAGTCTCCTTAAACAGAATAACTGCCAGCCAGGAATTTTGTATCCTTCAAAACTAAATTCCACAAATAAAGGAGAAATAAAGTCTTTTCCAGACAAGCAAACACTAAGGGAATCTGTCACCAATAGACCTGCCCTACAAGAAGTGCTTAAAAGTGTTCTATACATGGAACAGAACAATTGATACCCACCATTTTAAAATCACCCAAAAGTTAAAACTCACAGCTGTTATAAAACATTAACACCTGGGGAAGAACAAAACAACTAGGTAACAATCAAAATTATGATCAGAATATCTCATAGCAATACTAACATTGAATGTGAATGGTTTTATTGCCTTCCACTTAAAAAAATGTACATTGGCTAAATGGATTAAAAAAACACACCCCAAATACATGCTGTCTCCAAGAACCCCATTTAACTCACAAAGATTCTATTCCTTGTAAATGGAAACCAAAAGTGATCAGGACTAGCTATTCTCATATCAAATAAAATAGACTTTAAAGCAATAATGGTTAAAAAAAATACTAAATATATATGCACCTAACACAGATTCATAAAGCAAATTCTACTAGCTCTAAGGAAAGAAAGAAATAGCAAGATCATAATAGCTAGGGACTTCAACACTCCACTGACAGAACTAGACAAATCATTGAGGCAGAGTATCAACAAAGAAACACTGGAATGAATGGGACTCCAGAACAAGTGGACCTAATAGACACTTACAGAACATTCTACCCCAAAACTGCAGGATATACATCCTTATCATCAGCACATGGGACATTTTCTAAGACAGATCATATGTTAGGCCAGAAATCAAACCTCAGCAAATTTAGAAAAATCGAAATCATGCTACATATCTTCTTGGACCACAGTGGAACAAAACTAGAAAAATTCCAAGAACTCTCAAAACCACACAAATATGTGGAAACTAGACAACCTGCTGCTGAACAATCCTTGAGTTATTGACAAAATCAAGACAAAAATAAAACAATTTTTCTAAATGAATGACAAAAGTGACACAAACTTCCAAAATCTAAAGGATACAGTAAGTGTAGTGCTAAGGGGAAAGTTCATAGCCTAAAATGCTTACATCAAAATGACAGAAATATCTCAAATTCACAAACTAATGTCACACCTCAAGGAAATAGAAAAAGAATAACAAATCAAACCCAAAGCTAGCAGAAGGAAAGAAATAACAAAGCTCAGAGCAGAATTAATTGAAATAGAAATAATACAAAGGATCAATGAAACAAATATTTGGTTCTTTAAAAAGATACACAAAATTGATAGACCACTTAACCAGAAATAGAAAAGAAAGGACTCAAATAAGCTCAACTCAATCAGAAATGAAAAAGGGAACATTACAACTGATACCACAAAAATACAAAATACCATCTGTGACTACTATGAAAACTATTTTACACACAAACTAGAAAACCTAGAGGAAATGGATACATTCTTAGAGACACACAACCTCCAAAGCCAGAATCAGGAAGAAATAGAAATCCTGAACAGACAAATAAGTAGCAAAATTGAAACTGTAATTAAAAATCTCCCAACAACAAAAAGCCCCAGCCCAGATGGATTCACAGCCAAATTCTACCAGACCTACAAGGAACTGGCACCCATTCTACTGAAATTTTTCTGTAACATCGAGAGTAAGGGAACCCTCTCATTCTACAGAGCCAGTATCATTTTAATACCAAAGCCAGGAAAAGATAGAACAAAAAGGGAAAACTATAGACCAATATCCCTTATGAACCTAGATGCAAAAATCCTCAACAAAATACTAACAAACTAAATTCAACAGCACATAAAAATAATAATCCACCATGATCAACTGGGTTTCATCCCAGGCATGCAAGGAGGGTTCAACCTATGCAAATCAGCAAATGTGATTCACCACATAAATAGACATGAAAACAAAGAACATATAGTGATCTCAATAGATACAAAAAAGCATTTGATAACATCCAGTGCCCCTTCATCAACAAAGTAGGCATAGAAGGAACATACCTCAAAATACTAAAATAATAAAAGAAATATGTGAGAAAACTATAGCCAACTTCATAATGAATGGGGAAAAGTTGAAAGCATTCCTTCCAAGAACTGGAACAAGGGTGCCCATTGTCACCACTTCTATTCAAAATAATATTGGAAGTCCTAGCCAAAGCAAATAGGCAAGAGAGAGAAATAAATGGTATCCATGTTAGGAAAGAGGTCGTCAAATTATCCCTTTTTGCTGAGGGCATGATCTTGTATATGGAAAACCCTAAAGACTGTACCAAAAGATTCCTAGAATTGATAAATAAATTCAGCAAAGTCTCAGGGTATAAAATCAATGTATACAAAGCAGTAGCATTTCTATATACTAATAGCAGTCAAGCTGAGAGTCAAATCAAGGCCACAATACCACTTAAAATAGCTGTATAGAAAATAAAATACCCAGGAATATACTTAGCCAAGGAGGTAAAAGATCTCTACAAGGGAACCACAAAACACTGATGAAAGAAGTCATATATGACATAAACAAATGGAAAACATCCAATGCTAGTGGATTAGAAGAATCAACATAGGTAAAATGTCCACACTACCCAAAGTGATTTACAGATTCAATGCAATTCCCATCAAAATACCAATGTCATTTTTCACAGATCTAGAAAAAATAATCCTAAACTTCATATGGAATCAAAAAAAGAGCCCAAATAACCAAAGCAATCTTAAGCAAAAAGAACAAATCTGGAAGTGTCATATTACCTGACTTCAAATTATATTATACAAGTTTATAGAGTAACTAAAACAGTATTGTATTGGTATAAAGAAAGAGACATAGACCAATGGAACAGAATAGAGAACTCAGAAATAAAACCATATAACTACAACCAACTAATTTTTGACAAAGCAAACAAAAACATACACTGGAGGTAGAAAGTATGCCCTAGTCAATAAATGTTGCTGGAAAAATTGGATAGCCACATGAAGAATGAAACAGGATCCCTATCTCTTACCATATAAAAAAATTAAGATGGATTAGACCTACATGTAAGAACCAAAACCACAAAAATTCTAGGAGAAACCATAGAAAAAACTCTTCTAGACATTGACCTAATAATTTATGACTAGAATCCCCAAAGACAAATACAGCAACAAAAATAAATAAATAGGACTTAATTAAAAGTTTTTGCACAGCAAGGAAAATAATCAACAGAGTAAATAGACAACCTAAAGAATGGGAGGAAATACAAACTGTACATCCAACAAAGGGTTAAAATTCATACTCTCCAAAAACTGAAGCAAATCAGCAGAAAATAAAACAACCCCATTAAAAAGTAGGCAAAAGACAGAGTTTTTTCAAAAGAAGATATATGAATGGCCAACAGACATGTGAAACATGCTCAACATCACTAATCATCAGGGAAATGCAAATTAAAACCACAATGAGATACCAACTTATGCCTATCAGAATGGCCATTATTAAAAAATCAAAAAACAATACCTGTTGGTGTGGACGTGGTGAAAAAGGAACACTTATACACTGTTGGTGGAACTGTAAATTAGTACGACCTCTATGGAAAACAGTGTGGAGATTCCTCAAAGAATTAAAAGTAGACCCACCATTTGATCCAGCAATCCTACTACTCGGTGTCTATCCAAAGGAAAAGAAATCATTACATCAAAAAGATATCTATGTTTACTACAGCACAAATCGCAATTGCAAAGATGTGGAATCAACCTAAGTGCCCATCAATTCATGAGTGGATAAAGAAAATGTCATGTGTATATATGAATATATGCCATGGAGTACTACTCAGCCCTAATAAGGAATGGAATAATGACATTTGCAGAAACTTGAATGGAACTACAGAACATCCTAAATGAAGTATCTCAGGAATGGAAAAACACATTTTCTCACTAATAAGTGGGAGCTAAACAATGGGTACACACAGCCACAAAGAGATGTAAAGGACATTGGAAATAAGAAGGGGGAGGGTGAGAGGAGGCTGAGGGATAAAATCTTAACTGTTGGGTACAATATATACTACTCTGGTGATGGGCACCCTAAAAGCCTTGACTTCAGCATTATACAATTCATCCATGTAATAAGAACGCTTGTACCCCCTGATAATATGAAAGAAAAATTATTTTAAAAAGTAAAAAAAAATTAATAACAAAAATTATCAACTATAGTCACCCTATTGCACTACCAAGTGCTGGATCTTATTTTCTGTCTAACTGTACTTTTGTCCCCATTAATCATCCCCTCTTTTTCTCCTCCTCCCCATAACCCTTCCTAGCCTCTGATAATTGTCATTCTATTCACTGTCTGTACAGCATGAGACTTTGAGGGGAATAAAGTCCTTTATTATTCAAGTGGTGGCCTAATTCTATGAAATGGCAGTTATTACAATTAGTGTGGCTCTGTTGGAATTTCCTGGCACATGAGTTGCGGTTTCTCAACCTTGGCACTACTGATTGACACTTTGGGCCAGATAATTCTTTGCTGTGAGACACTGTCCTATGCATTTTAGGACATTTAACAGCCTCTCTGGCTTCTACCCACTAAATGCTAGAAGTAAACCACCCCTGAGCTATTACAGTCAAAAATATCACCAGACATTGTAAGAACCACTAGTCTAGAGAGTTGGGGGAGATGCATCTGTATATGTCATCATGCATCGCTTGGTCATTGGGTTTCTACCCTTTCACTTAAAAAATCTTCACTGAACGTCCTTCTAGCTTAATTTTGTCACATCTTTATTTTCTTGATTTTAATTCCTAGACATGTAGTTGCCTGATGAAAGAGTAGCAAGTTAAGGCTTTTTACTTTTAACCTCCAGAAAGATTGTTCTAATTTACGGTCCTATCAAATTGAACACTTCTTTTTAATCTTTGCAGAGTTCAGTGTGTCATTTTGTACATGGTCGGTCCTCAGTAAATACTTGCTAATTGACTGAATGTTAGTGCAGGGGCTCCATCCCTCTTTTGTCTACCAAATACTTGGGCATGTTGGTGTATGGTACTTCACAATAATTTCTACATGGGCTGCATCTGAGAAGGTGTTTGTGATATGTGTTATTTCCTGTAAATTACTGCTTTGCAAGCATGATCCTGGAACCAGTAGCATCAGCATCACTTGGAAACTTGCTAAAAATGTAGATTCTCAGGCCACACACACCACTACTCTCTGTTTTAAAAGCCCACCAGGTGCTGAAAACTAGCATTTTAGAACCACTGCAATAGAAATGAACCAGTGAACGCAGCTTTCATCAGTATGGAAATGGCTGTTCTCTAGATGCAATTTAATGGCCTTTGCCCAGTGGGAGATGGCCAGACTGCTCTTTGTTCATAAGAGGCTGTGAGACTCATAGTCTAGACGTATGTAACGCTCTCTAACTTCACCTGGTGCCCTGGTTGGTCTGGCGGCCCTTTCCATGCCCGTACCTTACACTAGGGCCCAGCTCAGCCCAATGGCCCACGGCCTGGGAGCCAACAGCTGAGGCGTTTAAATGAAGAATGAAACTTGCATGTTCAACCTCATTTGCCAGATTGCTCATTAGATAGATAATGCCCTATCTTGGCCAGATATGAAGTCTGACGTGAGTGAGGTGGCCATCTGTTCAGGGCTGGATCCTTTGAATATAATCAGACACTATGGGCCTCCAGAAGGCACTTCCGCCACACAGAAAAGCAAAGCAAGGTCCCTGGGGCTGAACCACATGGGTGGCTGTGAGCAGGGTAGAGGAAAAGGTGGGGAGCTACACACCCCTTCCAAGGCTGAGTGAGCTTTTCCTCCACATGTGACAACCCCTGGGCACCCTTATGTCTTCCCAAAGTAGACACAAATTCAGGGGTCACTCTGGGAGGGGGCAGGTGGTTGGCAGGGACTTTGGTGCTTGAACCCCCACACCTGGTTCCTCTCATACCCTGGGAGTCAGAAATGAGTCTGTACTAACAGCTTCTGACATCTGCACTTCCTGGGGCTTGCAGGACTCTGTATGCGCACAGTTCCCCAATTAGACTGTGACCTCTCTTAAAGGCAAGGGCTCAGTTTTGCTTATAATGGGGATTTTTAAAATGGGACTGACTCCACTTTAAATGCACATGCACTAATGTGCCTGATCTTCAAGATTCCCAGGGAACGCCTGTAATCCTAGCACTCTGGGAGGCCGAGGTGGGCGGATTGCTCGAGGTCAGGAGTTCGAAACCAGCCTGAGCAAGAGCAAGACCCCATCTCTACTATAAGTAGAAATTAATTAATTGGCCAACTAATATATATAGAAAAAATTAGCCAGGCATGTGGCGCATGCCTGTAGTCCCAGCTACTCGGGAGGCTGAGGCAGGAGGATTGCTTGAGCCCAGGAGATTGAGGTTACTGTGAGCTAGGCTGATGCCACAGCACTCACTCTAGCCTGGGCAACAAAGTGTGACTCTGTCTCAAAAAAAAAAAAAAAAAAGATTCCCAGGCAATAGCAGGTGGCCCCACCCACAGACATACTCCTGAGAAGTTAATTATACACAGAGGTTGAAAAACTTAATATCAAACAATTAGTCAAGACTAATATCAACAATTAGTCTTCATTGGGGCCAGTTCTAGGTACTGCTTTGTAATAGAATTTTTTAAATGGCGAAATGCGTCATCATTCATGTTTCGCCTCTCTATCCCAGGTCCATAGCAGCTCATCTGGTGACCAATTTAGAGGCTCAGCAACTCAAGGAGATAAGGTTAAATTCTAAACAAGCCATAAAGCTCTATCCCTCCTCTGGCTGTGAGGCAACTGGTGAAAATAGTGCCATCTGATTTAAGCAGACCAAGACAGAGAAAACAGCCACTCTGAGGAAGTGGGTGCTGGGGTTATAGCAGTCATCGCTGAAATAGTACCAAAATGTTCATGGTCAGAACACGCTGACATGACTGGATGCCTCTGTGGGAGTGACTGGCACAGCATGACATGAAGGGAGGGCACTGGAATGAAGGGGAATTGCAGGGGTTCTTGCTGACCCTTATAGGAGTAGAGCATGACCAACTATCCTGGTTTTTAGCACTGGAAGTTCTGTGTCCTGGGGAGCCCTCTCCATCCTTGGTGAACCAGAGTGGTTAATTACTCTCCATGGCTTCTGGATATCTGCACTCACTCCCTGTTCCCATGGCAGCCTGCCCTTCAGAGATGGCTGAGTTCTTTATGAGACACATTTCAGGTGGCCCTAGAAAGTAAGAGAGCCTAGTGAGCCTTTTAGATCTGAACTACTTCTCCCTATGAAGTGCATGCTCGGTGTTGGTTGATTTTGCAAGTTTTCCCATCTTTCAGATCTATAGCTAGGGAACAGGAGGTCTGAGAGTCCTACCATGGGGTAGCTGCTGATGTTGGAGGCAGAGTCTGCCCAGGACTGGGGCCAGACTACTCCAGGGTCCCTTCTCAGGCTTCTCCAAGTGCCTGCCCTTAGCTACCAGAGTTCCAGCAGGAGCTGTTGGCCTGAGGTCAGGTGTCTTGGTGAGGGTGTGTAACAGAATTATGCTATTGCAAGAAGTGTCAAGGTCCTTCCCATTCAGTCACTTGGTTCATCACCTTTCTCATCCCTAGCCCTCTGGTCAGGCACATTTCCCTTTCGAAGCTTACTGATGCCATTTTGGATTTTGTGACATTCTCTGTCTAGTTATATGTCTAATGTTCTGAAAAATACTTAGTTCCTGAAGAGTTGGAGACAGAGGCAATAGAATGTGTTGAGAGTATGGTTTCTGGAGCTAGACCCTGCATTCAACCCCCAGGTCTTCCCCTTATTGTGTATGACCCTGGGCAAGTTAAACTGTCTAACCTTAGTTTTCTTACCTGTAAAATGGGGATGATATTAATAGTGTCTTTCTCATAAACTTGCTGTGAGAATAAAATAATATATAAAGCGCTTAGAGCACAGAATACCATATATTTGCTCTCATTATTATTGCTGCTATTGCAAATGGAAAGAATTGAACAGACACAGCTCCAAAACATCCCACTCTTATGGGGGTCATGTGGCTGTGGTCATATGGCTGTGGAGTCATGTGCAATTTACTTCACTTCTGGGAACATCAGTTTCCTCATCTGTAAAGCCATACCTCATAGGTTACACCTGAGAATGAAAAGAGATGCCTAGGTAAAATTTCCAGTGTAGCGCCTGGCACCCTGCTCACTCTACACATGTTGATACTTTTCCATCCACAATAAGGTAACATAGATTTGGTGCCAGAATTCTTTAGTCATGTTTGCCAGATAATTATATATAAGGCCCTAACGGTCATTATCAAACCTAGTTCTTGGATTGTCACTGTTACTAGATAGGGTACAGTATATGCTAACCCTTATGCTTGATTAAAATAGACATCCAGACTCTCCTTAGAAGTTCAATGGCAAAAGATGCCATAGCAAACTTCTCTGAACCCCATAGCTCTTGAGCTGATACAACCACACTTCACATGAAGCACATTTTCAAGAAAGTCATGGAAATTGTTTACCAATTCCCAGAGGATTTGGTTACAACCCCAGCATTGTTTCCCAGCCATAAATGAATGCTTTTGCCTGTCTGGAGCCAGCTTAGTACCATGCAGTAGCTGGAGAAGAGCCAGCTAGGACATGGTGGTCTTTCTCCAGATGGTGCTCGAAGCTGCTTGCCTGTTCCCAAAAGATTTCCCTTGCATCTTTTGTCTCCTCTGTCACCTACTTGGATGGCATGGCTTTACACTGCTCTATTTTTTCATCTGATATCTTCTCTGGCTCCCAAAGACCTGCCCAGTCTTTTCTCTCCCTGCCTCCCACACAAGGCAGGCTTTTGCCTAACATCATGTTGTCTATTTGCCCCTCTTTCTCAAATTTCTTGGGAACACCTAGCCTTCGGGCTTGATATCTCACTCCATGAGTGGCCAAGCAATGAGACCCTTCCTGACCCACAAGTAGAATTTGCATCTCCCAGAAAGGCCAAAGCTATCCTGGGGCAACCCTGAAAATGAGTGAACCCCATGCCGGCCACTGCACTGAAAAGCCAAGAGCAAGACGTCTTTACCTTGCATGCATATGCACATGCTCTCCACTACCTCCCCCTTTTATCAGAATGCCGGATAAATGGATAATGGCCTGGGGACAATTGTTCTAAGTCACATTCTTGAATCTTTGATAGAGAAGATAAAGTATAGGTGGTACCATTAGTATCTTTTTGTTACCTTCCACTGGGCATACTTCTGGTTATCTGAGTGTAAAGCTGAATGAATACCATGGCTGTTTCATGGGTGTGAGGCTATGTATTCCTTATGTCGCTGTTTGAACACTTATTAGCCACCTACAATGGCAAGCCACCTTGCCATTCCTGTGCCAAGCATTGGGATTGAAGGTCAAATAGGGCACAACATATTCGCATTATGGCTAGACAGAGGAATAGATCAGTGATGGCGGGACTGCGTAGTAAATCTGTGACAGAGGTGTGCCCGAGAAGAGCATCAAATCCTGCCGCTGTGGAGGGGGAGGGACAGAGCAAGAAGAAGCTTTTGGAAGACGATTACACTAAGCTGAAGGCTGCTGGAACAATGGGTGGAGACCAGAGAAACGAAGATAGATGGCAGGAGACTCACATCTTGTTTAGCCCTCTGTCCCTTCCGGATTTGTCGCTGTAGACTGTTCTTTATCCCTGCTCTCTCTTTGCATTAGGGATTCTGGAACTTTTACATAAAGAAACACAAATACCTCAGGTGTTTTTTTTTTTTTTTAGTGCAATAAAAAACATAAAATATCTATTCTTTAGAAAGTAGTGACTTGCCATTTGGGGTAGTTTTGCTCTACCCCATATTCTAGCACAACCTATCATTTTAGTCTTTTGTTTGTGCCCACCAAGCTCCCATGACACAGGTTACAGCCTGAGTAGGCTACCCTGGACCTCTGAGTTAGAAGACATACAATTTTATACCACCCCATACCTGCTTCTCTGGCGCTTCTCAGGGAGTCTGTAATCATGGGAACAGGGCCAGTGAATTTCACAAGGATTGGGTTTTCTGCTCAGAGAGCTCAGGCCCATGTAGGTGCCAGGGGAAATGGCTGGCGATCAGGGAATGGCATGAGGTTCTGCATGGCTGGAGAATACAGGAAGAGAGGAGGGGGAAGCTTATGGGGAAATAAGACAGCCCCAAATATAAACCTGGCCTGCTGTGGGGTGTCTTGGTAGGGTTCTGACAATGTTGCTATCTACGTTGTTCTGGCCAACAAGAAATCAGGGGATAGCATCTTTCAAGAGACTAGAAAACCTTAGCAAAGACACTTGTAGAGGAACTGCAGATGGACTTCCATCTAAATTGCTACCTCTTTCCTAGGGAACACCTTATTTTCTGGAGAGCTCTATTGTTCCTGGAAAAATAGGAACCCTTGTAGTCTTCTGGCCTATCCCAAAGGGGTTGGCAGTTGCAGCTGCAGATTAGGCTGGATGGTGCGGGATGTGCCTAGGGGCTAGGGTGTGGGGCTTCCAGGTCCCCTGGGGTTCAATGTTGCCCAAAGCCCTTTAAAGTCTGCTCTGGCCAAGGCTTCACTGGCTGTTTGTGATTATAACCAACCATTATCTGGGTCTGAGAACCTCACATAACCTCCCCAGTAATTCATAGCGGGGATGGAATTTTGAGTCCAACATTAGAATTTCATACAAGGGCCAATTAGAGAAAATGTTGCATCACCCCTCACAGTTCACGCTTCAATAAAGTCCTAAAGAAAAACCACAGACTGTTTGTGATTATTTAATATTATTCTGGTACGTGGTCTGCTCAAGTGCAAAACAAAATGCAACTTATTCCAATAAAGTGGAATCAAATAAAGCATACTGTATTTGTTAGCAGAATATGGTAGGCGAGAAGATAATTTAAAGGATTTTTTTTTTTAGTCAAAATCGCCTTTGCCCCCATGTGTACTTCAAAACTATGTAACTGGTACCATTCTCATTCTTTTAAGCAACATAGGGAAGAAATAGTGGATTTTTTTTAAAATTCCCTTTTGAAGAATAATCCAATCAAAAGAATGTTGCACAATAACATTGATAACATTGAGAACACTGAAATCACTTAGAATAATAAATGTAAAATTCTGTAAATATAAGGTGGCATGATTATGCAAGAAGAAAACAAAAACAAGACAGGTAAAGTAGTAGCTCCTTTCTGCAAGGAATTTTCAAAGACTGTTTCAAAAACAGAATCACAGCTATCAGTCTCAGGGAGTAGGGACCACTGATGGGCCAGTTCCAGTATCTGTTCTGCTTTGTTTTTGCTTCTGTCATAGCCTGTCCTTGAGATTGAATGAAGATCCCATCCCCTCCTCTAATTATCTATTTATGCGTTTAAAGAGGAGTCAGGAGGCTGGCTGAACATTAAAAACCGAGTGTGACCTCCAAAAGAAGACGAGTCAGGAAATAAAATGAGGCGCACTTTGCAACATGACAGAAAGATACCGCCTGGGGAAACTGAAGCAGCTCTTGCTCAGACATGGAAAACAGAGCCGTATCTTTTTGGTGCCACAGTTTCCCAAACACGGCCTGATGGATCTGGGAAAGCATGACTCGTACTGGATTTTCTCTCTTTCCTTCTCATGTATCTAGAACTCTTGGGAATGCATAAGCTATTCTCCTTCTTGGCTGGTGACCTGGGCCAATTACAAGGACTTGAAGATGATACAGCTGAGGACTCTGCCAACCCATGGATTGCCAGGTGCATGTGACTGCTCTGGCTGGCTTCATGTTTTCTTCCTCTCTGGCCATACTGCGAGGAATCCCCCTGAACTTCTGTGCCTGGTCAGGGAGAATGATGTTCCCAGATAGAGAAGGACTGTTCTTTAATCAAAAGCAAGCACTAACAGTACTCCCCTGCTTTATACCAGTTAAACTTTTCACCAGTTAAACTATCCCTGGCTAATTGAAGTAGGAAATGGGGATTGTTATGAGAGTATTGGGAATATTTTTAGAGGAAAATATGTTTTAAGAAGTTTATGACCTTGGGAATGGTGGAGAAAGATTTGTTACGCAAGATGAAAAGCACCAACTATGCAAGAAGATTGATAAATTTGACTACATTAAAATGTAATTAAAATCTGTATCAAAAGACACTGGAGGCAAAGTAAAAAGCAATCATAAACCTAGGGAAAATATTTGCAAAACAAGTACATTTTTCATCTCATGCATTATAATTTTCACCTCTAGAATTTCAATCAGGATATTTTTATGTCTTCCATATTTATTATGTTCCATCTTTCCTCTAGCTTTTGAGCTTTGGAACATATGGAATATAGTTACAATAATTTTGTACAGTGCCTTTCTGATAACAAACATTTATGCCAGTCTGAGTCAGTTCAGTTTTTGATTTTTCTTCTTATTGAGGGCTGTTGTATTTTTCTGTTTCATTTAATGCCTGATAATTTTTTATTGCATGCCAGACATTGCAAATTTTACCTTGTTAGGTGCTGGATACTTTTGTATTCTTGTTGGAAACAGTTTGTTTGGAACACTGCTTTTAATATTTTTAGGTATAACCATAACAATATTTATTCTAGGGATAATTAAATCCACTGCTGAGGTAAGTACCTTCTGACTACCCAATTTCCTCTGCATTATAATGTTTTCCAGCCTGGCTGGTGGGAACAAGAGTCAGGAAACAATACTACATCATCAGGGTTTTCTGAACAAAGATTGCTGGCACCTGGATTAAAGGATTTTTGAATGGCAAACAGGACGTGGGAGTTACAGATAAAGACCTCTGGAGAGGTTTATATAACAGGTAGGTCCCCTGGAGCTATTTACTTATATTCCAAAGGATTATTTATTTAGGAACCTTTAGGTCTTCTCCCCCAAAGGGCTTTTGTTTATGTTAAAACCAAAGTCTCTTCCCTTTTTTTCTGGAAGGAGGAGGTGTAAGTGTGTCCACTGCCCTGTGAAAGCTCTGACATTCATAATTTCAAGGGTTCTTTCCTGTTCTACAAACTCATGTGTATACAAGTGATTTATTCTGTCATTGCATTGTCCTTTGTGGGACTGGAGACTGAAGAACTCATACAAGGTGTTCTCTGAGTAAATAAAAGTTTGTCTCTAATCCAGAAACTTCACGTTTTAGAAAGGATAAAATTAATAAATATAGATATAAAAACTTAGCAGGCACTATGTCCAGCCCTGCATGAATTCTGAGTACCTAATTCTTTTGCATGGTTCTTTCCCCAGCGTTGGGTAGTTTTGTCACAAGCATATGCTGATCAGAACTCTGCTGCATCCCTCTGCAAACTGCCAGAATGTTCTTTGTTTATGGTTCTTCCCTCTGGTGTTCTGTCTTATGATTGTAGCCACTTAGCATCTCCCTGGACCCTTAACTCTTGTTTCTTCAACTTAGGGAGCACACCAGGCTTTGCCTGTACCTGTATTTCCCCTTATTGTGCTACAGCCTGAAAATTCTCTCAGGGCTACAAACTAGGACATCGCAGGACTCGTTTCACTTTTTTCTCTGGAACCACTGATTTTTTTTGGTTGATGTCCAATGTCTTGAAAACTCTTGTTTCATGTATTTGGTCAAGTGTTGTAGTTGTTACGAAAGGAGAGTAAATCCAATACTCTATCTTAGATGGAAGTAAAAGTCATATTGCAGGATTTTTAATAAAGAAATTAAAAAAAATACCACCTGCTCATATCAAGAGAATAAATTTCTTATAAGCATACAGTGATATAAAATGCAATAATGTATGTTATTAAAAAAAATCTCATATACTATTGAGCTCGAGGCATATATACAACTATTTCCACTCAGTAAAAGTAAAAAAGCTTAGCACTTAATTATTTCATTGGTGTATTTGTGTGTATAGTGTAGATTGCAAGTTTGTTCAAAATTAATCATCACTTATAACGTATAATTATTGGTACAACTATGAGAAAAGCTACTGAAACTCTGATCTCCATGAATAAATCAGATGGAAATGATAATATCTGAATGAGTGAAGGCAACCATGAAGCACACACATGTGCATCTGTCAAAGGAACATCCTTGAGATGGGTGTAATTTGGAGAAATTAATAAACTAGAAATGGTACAGATAAAGATGAGAAGATAGGTAATGAATGGCTAATTTTTAGGTTACTTCTTAGAGAATTAACATATGTTTCACACAGAGATTAGTGGGAGGCTCTATATATAGAAGATTAAAGAAAATTAAAAATTATAAGGAAGAAGTAAAACTATATTTTTACCCCATTGAATTAACTATGCATTTTGTTATATTAACTTTTTAAATGTTTTTATAGAAACTAAACAATACAAATCAAACTACTATTCCTGTGTATGTCACTGTCCTTAATTGCAGACAACAGAATCTACTCTGTTGAGTTTCAGCATAAAGGGGTTTTTGAAAGGGTAATAGGGCAGCATGTAGAATCTCAAGGAGGGCAGAGAAGCAGGCCTTGGATGCACATAGCCAGGATCAGTGCAGCTAGAAGGCATGACCCATCTTACCATGGGGCGCTTGTAGCACAGGCATTGCTGCTGCTGCCAGCCATTGCTCAGCACCTACGATGCCAGGGCTTGGAAGCTAAAACTCTGCCACAATGCCTCCAAAGAATCAGGCACTTTCCACATTAAGCCTATCAGGAGTTTTCCCAGGCAGACCACCAGGTCACCATGCTCACTTCCCTATTGCCATTACGCATGAGTCTCTACTTGGCACAACTCCAACTGCAAGAAATGTGATTTCTTTCCATTCCTTAACAAGCTAGAAAGGGATGGTGTGAGCGTGGAGTAGCCACTCAACAGCGTGTTCTCCACTCCCTCTGACTCCTGGTCCCATTCCCCTATAACCCTTTACCCCGGAAAGCAAGCAATATACATTTTAAATTTATATACATTGTATTTTCTTCACATGGTTCTACAACTGGATTTTTCTTTTTCACATATTTGAGATCTCTCCATCTTCACATATTATTAATTGGTACCCTCCATCTGAATATATGCCATTTTAATTTTTTCATTTATTTTTGTTTTTATTTTATTTTTATTTTACATTTTTATTCACTTGTTTTTATTTTTTAATGTTATAAAGACTGGCAAAATTAACATCGTTATACATATTTCCTTGGGCATATTTATAGAAATTATTCTGGGACACTTTCCCAAAATTCCCTGAAGGTAAGTATCACTTGGAGGTACTTATTAAAAATATAGTTTCCTAGGCTTCTGCATATCATTTAAGGACCAAAGAGAAAACTTGGAACATTCAAAACAATTGAAGCAGGTTTAATTACAAAGGGACTATTTACAAAAACATGGGTAAGAGCAGGCGTTTCTGTAGTGACAGGTAAACTAAGATCTGAAGCAGCAGAAGAAACCACGTATGAGAAAAGCAGGGAGGAAGAGCATCCTGGGCATTGAGAGAGGACGGAGCTAGCCAGCCCTCTTGTTTTCGGGTTGCCGATAATTGATTTAGGAGCTTCGCACTGATATATATTTGAATATGATGTGTAGTTTTGTGTATGTGCACATTTTTATCATGAAATTACAGAAAAAAAAAAAAACAGATCTAGGTGAGTGGAAGGGAAAAAAACTTCCTAGTGGATTTCTGTTTGCCTGCTTCTCTTTCTATCCGCTTTTGTTTTTCCCTTTGGGGAACTGTAGTAGTCACTCCCCTACTCCTGGTTCTTGAATTGTCAACTATAGTGTCTTCTTTCCACCCTTGTTAAGAAGTGAACATAGGCCGGGCGCGGTGGCTCACACCTGTAATCCTAGCACTCTGGGAGGCCCAGGCAGGCAGATTGTTTGAGGTCAGGAGTTCAAAACCAGCCTGAGCAAGAGTGAGACCCCATCTCTACTATAAATAGAAATTAATTAGCTAACTAATATATATAGAAAAAATTAGCCAGGCATGGTGGTGCATGCCTGTAGTCCCAGCTACTTGGGAAGCTGAGGTAGCAGGATTGCTTGAGCCCAGGAGTTTGAAGTTGCTGTGAGTTAGGCTGATGCATGGCACTCACTCTAGCCTGGGCAACAAAGCGAGACTCTGTCTTAAAAAAAAAAAAAAAAAAAAAGACATGAACATAAGACCCAAATGGATGCTTTCTCTAGGAATTTGAGTCTTTAATGGAGTGACTTAGGGGAGGAGTATTTGGAGTTGTGTCATGTTGAAGGCAGCTCCCTAAATAGGCTGCCCATTACTTTCTGCTGTCTGTGCCCCACGCCCAACCATATCTGTCTGGTACTTCTTCAGAGGCAATTCTCTGTCTTCAATTCTGTATGTCACTCAAAACCCTCCCAGTGATTTCCTTACTCCTTATCTATTCAAGTTAGCCAGTGTTGATTTCTGTTCTTTGCAGCCAAATTACCCTAACTTGACAGAAAACCAATTCAGGTAGCATAGTAATCAACTGAGCTCTTCAATCATAAAAGGAGTTGACAACCAAAGATCACATGACATTTGGAGAAAACTAACTGCCAACAAGATAATAACCAAAATGAACACATAGAAAAACCGACCTTAGAATTAATAGAAGCATAACATATTAATACAAAGGTAGATTTATGAAACATAAATGTTATAAACCTTGGCTAAAAAAATATTTAACTAAAAAGAATGAGGCTAGAGCGATGGAAGTATTTGGAATTATAAATGCTTTCAATTTCTCATCTTTTAGTGGGAAGTCAACAAACTCATTACTAATTCAAGCCAGAGAAGTATGATATTATTTAAACTTACAATATTCAACACCAAAAAACTAAAAACCAGGAACTACGTAAAGCAACTACTTTAGGGATAGATTTCGGGGTTAAAAAAAAGGAGGACTTTTAGATTCTTTTGCAAGGGGTGAGTTTTTAAAACTACATCTAGTTATTACTTTGATGAAAAATTAAACTAGTTTAAATTTTTAAAAATAATTTATATTATACAAATGATACATATTATTAGTTAACATCTGCCTATATTTAATTTTTAAATAAGAAACTATGTCCATTTAGATAGGGTTTTGAGGAAACTCCAAATGTCATTCTCAACCAATCACTCTTCTCCAAGGGTCTCCAAGTATGAAGTGTGTACGCAGCAGGTAAAAGCAAGGCAAACAGAAGACAAAGTTAACACTGGTTCTAGCTGTGATCTTATTTGAGAAACTAATGCTCAATACTGTGAACCACTTAGCTGGGCTGTGACACACCTGGTAGTCATTGTTCCCCTGAACCTTGGAGTCAGTTCAGTTGGCCTGTGAAGCAGGTTGGTCTAGTTTCCCATCTATGCCCAAGGCAGATCAAGCACACTGAGAGAGAAGTCCAATCCAAAGCCCACCTGCCATCACCAGAGAATATGAAGCCACAGAAACAGAGCCCAAGAGAGAAATAATGCCCAACTGCTGCAGAAAGGGGAAGATAATCTGCAAACAGTAAGCTGCTTGTGCCTCTTCCACTTTGCAGCAACCCCCAGCTTTAACACATTTTTAGTCACATGGAAGCAGGCATCGAGGAGAAAGGCAATGCCACCTAATGGTTCTCAGCCTAGCTTTATACGTTGAAATCACCTGGACAACTTTAAGACATTGACTGCCACACTAGAAAAAAATTTTTTTTCCTTGGGGCCATGATGTTTTATTATGAAGATAGAATAAAAACTTTGAAAACAAAGTGATCCTTTCTAATTTAATGAACAATTTATTTTTTATTGTTTTCTGTGCATGAGTTATATGCAATTTGAAAAATAGTTCACATAGCTCCCAAGGTGAAGAGACATGTAAGTTACATAGGCTTCATGAGACTCCGGGCTCAAAACTAGCATGAGTTAAATACAACTCACGTGGCAGTTAATGTATTAAGACCTCTAAGTCTCTATAAGTTGATTTGTTTTCAGATATACCTTGGATATTTCCACAGGTGGAATATGTACTAACAATTTTGAAACTATCTTTTCTGTATACTGGAGTCAAAAAATAAGTCAATGGGCAGTGGATGGTGGGAGTCAGGTTTCTCATTGTCAGAGGGCAAAAATTACAGATCAGTAAGAAGGGAAGGCTAGAATGAAACATGTGAGGGATTAGAGTTGGAGACATCCATATGAACTCATGTTTAGCCACACCCACACAGATAGTTACCAAAACAATTACAGATGTGTGTGTATACATAGGCTAATATACAAATGTATATTCCTAGCACTGTCTGCTGAGAGCAATGACCCTCCAATAGCAATTAGAATTCCTAGTTCTCAGATCTTGGTTTCTACTGACCATTTCCCAATAAAAGCAACCAGATCTCTTTGGAGAAATGGCTGATTCTAGGGCCATAGCAAGAAAAGTACAAGATGAGCTTGGAGCAGCTTACGCTACCAGAAACTAAGGCAGTGTTCACTACAAATCACTTAGGATAGTATGAACATTTTAACAGTGTTGATGCTACTGATTCATGAGCATGACATATTTTTCCATTTGTATCATCTGAGATATGTTTCCTTAACGTTTCATAGTTCTCCTTGCAGGGATCTTCCACCCCCTTTGTTACTTATATTTCTAGGTATTTTATTTTCTTTGTAGCTATTGTGAATGGTAGTGAGTCTTCAATTAGATTATCAGCTTAACTGTTATTGATATGTAGAAAAGATACTGATTCGTATACGTTAATTTAGTACCCTGAGACTTTGCAGCTATAATCGATATCAGTGGTGTCTACAAGTTCCTCAGTGGTTTAACTGTGGCTGTTTGTAGAGGATGTGGGGCAGTTTTGCTAGGGACAGTGATGCCAGGTAAGCTGGTTCTTGGGTCTCTGGGTGGCATGCACAGGTACATGGTGGTCCTGCTAACTGGATGGGGCAGGGTTGCTGTTGCCAATGGCAGCCCAGGGCAGGATGCTCTCAGGTTCTAGTGAGCACACACTTGGGCTCCTTATGTCTTGACAGAAGTTTCCTTGTTGTGCTGAACCACCAGTTTCCTGGGGTGTAGGGCACTGCCTTGGCTCACATGCCAGCAACATGGCTGCACCTCTGGATCCAGCTGGTGTTATTATAGTGCAACCCTCTGGGTGGATGTGGGGGAAATGTTGGAAAGACCCCCTCAATACATATTTATTGAATAGATGAATAAATGGTTGAATATCTTCTAGTGGCAAAATAAGAAATTAGAAAAAAAATTCTTGCCTCTGAATCACAAGAGACATAATTTATGAAATAAAATGGCTGCATATACCTTAAAAACCATGCAGTTCTGGTATAAGTTAAAAACCCATAATAATACCCTTATACTACTTTAATAAGCCTTTGTAATTATATTCTATACCATAGAGGAAAGACAAAATGCTCCTAAGATGAGAAAAAGCTGCTTTTCATTTCTCAAGGACTTATGTATCTTCCTGAAGTACAGAGGTACTTTCAGAAATCCCGGCTTTTACTCTGTTCATATCACTGAAAAAAACTCTTACAGATCAAGAATTCTTGCCATCCCCTGAGAAATGTGGTAGGTCACTTAAAAACTTTATCCCTACAGCCAAACTCATCTTGGCAGATGATCTTATAGCATATGTTTTCTGACGGAGAAAAAAATGACTACAAGTATTATCAGAGAAAGGAAACAAGAAAGAGGAGGGAGCATGATTAGGAATGAATGGTGTCTTGTAAAGCAGGAAGAGCCAGATGGTTCCAAATGAAAACAGAGTCTGCCTTTCCTTCCAATGTCAGGGAAATTGGTCCTGGCCTAAGAAGAGGTTTGGAAAGGACAAAGGGCAAAGAAACTGCCATGACAAGACTCAGTCCAGTACCTCTCCAAGGAAAATATTTTAGAAAAATTATACTACAAAAAAAAGATACCTAAGATTTATCATGTCTCCTGGGACTTTTCCTTTTGTTGTTTTGAGCCAAGAAAGAAAGAACTGAATGAGGTAGTCTCACCACAAATGGAAGTGCCCACGGACTGCCCATTCCTCAAATTCCTGAGCACATAGGGCAGATGTGGGAAGTTGGGCTGATGGGAACTGTAACCCAAAGATGAAACGAGGGGCCAAAGGGTATGTTTATCAACCTCCAACTAGACATTGTAGAATTTCTCTTTCCAGATTCTGACCATAATGGAAAAATCCTTCATTGTCTGAGATAATATCTAATAAGTGGGTTTTTTTATAAGCCAGAAAACTGAGTTAAATGGAGAGCTGAGAGGTAAATGCATGGAAAAACTGGTGCATCTTCGTGACAGCACATATTTTATGGGAGTGTGATAGATATGACCACACTCTCTTTCAAACCAGGCAAACAGAGAATTTCTTTCCTAAGTTAAAAACTTAACTTCTTGGATAAGAATAACCCATCCCATTTTTTTGAAGACAATTTGGCATGCTTAAAAATTCAAGAAAATGTTATATTAAATCACAACAAGGTGCCAATGCTACTCAGAATTTGTTAGGTTTCACTTATCAGCAATATTTACTGAAGAATTGCATTAGGTACTGTGAAGGGCACTGGGGATAGCAGGGCAAACCAGGGAGAACATCACTGCTGCATTCCCAACTTGCAGTCATCTCCCAAGGAGCAACAGATTCTTTGAAAGTGACATGGATTCAGTTTTCATTTCAGAATCTGTAGAAAACATTAGCTCCAAATTTCCGGTAATACATGTCTGGAGTCCTGTCCTAATCAGATGAAAGGACAGAGACAAGCATTATACCTGGAGAGAAGGTACAAGTTATAAAAAAAAATAAAGTGAGACAGATATTTCTGTCCATCTCTGTAAAAAGCACAGACATGTTGGAATTATGAAAGTTAGAAAAACAAGCCTATTAAACTTGACCAATAACTGACATTTCAGAGTGAGGCCATAGTTTTATTTCTTAGTATATCACTTTTGGAGATCACTACTGCTTTAAATAAAGCCGCGGGAGCTTGTGAAATTATCTATCCTCTAAGCCTCAGTTTCCTAGTCTGTAAAATTTGAATAATAATACCTACTTTACAGAGTAGCTATATGAATAAGTATAATAATCTCTCTATAGTGCTAGGTACAGCTGATCCTCAAAATGGTTGATTTCTCGCCTTTTCATTTTTCACAAACGGCTGATGAAGTGGCAATTTCTCTGTATTTGAAAATGTTCATACCTGAAAAATTGGAATGAGGAGTAACTGACAGAGATGATGTAGACACAAATCATTCACGAGGAAGACAGTGGGACTAGAGTGCAACTGAATTATTTTCCAACCCTGAGATTCTACAAAAGCCTTGATTACATGTTGCCATGGAGTTTCAGTTTCCTCTTAAGAAGCAAGTCTGGATACCCAATCTGCTTTAGAGGTTCAGACCTACTTAGTTGTTTATTGTAAGCACCTGATCGGGAGGGACATTTTAGGTGCCTCCAACATGTTATAGTTTTCAATCCCTTCAACACCCTCATGGGAAAGAGATTTTAAAGATGTGATGATAAAGCATCAGCAATGTCAAAATTCAATATAAACCCAATAAGTGAAAGCATCAGGGTTTGAACTCAAGGCTTTCTACTAACTCATATCCACATCCTTCCCCCTCAGCAATACTCAGTCAGGATGTGGTTACATTGGAACTTGATTCATCTGGCAGAAGGGGCCATTGGGTAATGGGTGTTTTTTAAATTTTAGCCCCTAATAACTAGACTCTGTGTATCCTCTGTTAATTTTACCACTTTAGCACGAGCTGCCTGTTTTTCTTGCTCTTGCTGGGGCTGCTTGGACAGCATTTCCCCCCTTGTGTCCTCAGAGCATAGGTGTGGGAACCAGAGTAAAAGCCAAAAATTTAATGATTTTGAACTCCCAATGCATGGGGCTCTGTGCTCTCAAGCCCTCGGCTGAAAACACAGTGGGGGAGTAATGAGAAGCAGATGCATTGTTTCTCATCTTATTTAGGTTTTAGGGCAGAGAAGTCATTGTAAGTCACGTTTTGTGAAGTCACTGAAGTATTAGGAAAATATTTTTAAATATTTTGTCACATCACAATTCAATATGGAATATGAATTGCATTTAAAATTTCTCATCCAGCCTGAAGACAATTTTGCCCTGAGGTATTTATCTGCAAGTTCAGCAAACCAGGCACCAGCTGTATTTCATAACAGGCTGGAGGGTTACCCCAGAAAATAAGGGTGCTCTGGAAGAAGTGCTAATTTTCATTAGGTCAACTGTGGATGATAAGAATTCCTCCGTTAACCTTTGCAGCTCATTTGTCCATGAAGGAAACTCAGTCTAAAGTTCTCTTTTCCTAAGTGAGCAACAGAAGCTGAGAGTTGAAAACAGGAAAGCAGCTCTCTTTTCAAAGGTCTGCTGAGCTTTGGTTTAAACCAGCAATGTCTAGCAGATAATTTAGATACTATTTTGCATCCTGAATTCAGGCCTTGCATTAAATATTTGCAGCATGGAAGGAATTAAGTTTAGAAGATGAACCCCCAAACAAAGAGCTCTTGACTGCTAGCTATCTAAGAAGTAAATGAGTTCTACTCCAGTATTTGCAATAATCTGTGTGTTGTTGAGTCTGGTGCAGTTACTATGGAAATGGCAGGTTTAAAAAAAAAAAAGCTATAATTTCCGTTAGTACTGCAAAATGACCCTACTGAGCTCCATGCATTAAATGAACTCTGCCCTGTTATTTCATATAAGGCATAAAGGCCTCCAATCTCTTTCATTGCTCTTCTTATCAGAAGCAGTTGACTCAAATAGTTTGTGTTAGCATTAAAGAAATATAGTTTAGCTAAAAGCTAGAGTATATATTCAAGGCAGCATATTTCTTTGGAATTATAATATCAAATAATGATTCATTTATATTGGAAGTTTAGGAATGTGAAATGGTTAGCCAGCCTTAACTGGTAGTATGCCATTTAATTTTACTTTTCAATAAAAAATTATTTGTTATGCATTGCGAAGTTATTCTGAGGCTCCAAGGTAAGCAGAGAAAAAAAAAAATATTTAAAGTCTGGGTCACATTTGAACTGGCCAGAAAATAACAAGAACAAAATAGATGAGTTGTTATCAGATTTGATATTTTTATCATTTGGAATATGTCTAAACTCATTACTGTTCTGACTGCACTTTTCATCAGAGGAATTGACATGCAGATTATATATCACAGTGATTTGAATATTAGACACTTGAGAGCCACTCTTCCTTATTTGCTGACAGGCAATGAGCTATCTGGAAGGCAAAGAATCCTGCCAGGGAATGAGGAGAGTCATGTTTTGTTTTAAGTTATGCTTTTTTTGCTTTCACACCATCCACACCTGGGCTACCTAATTACTCTCTGTGGTCTGGGACGGCCTCCCTACTCACCCTTTCAAGATATGATCTTTCTCTGCCTGTTGTTTCATCACAGCCCTCCACCCGACTCCACATATATATTTAAATTCTACCCTTTTTATGAATCCCAGATCGGATGCAAGTTCTTTTTGATGTTTCCTCAGATGGTCCAGCTAGCATCACTAACATTTCTACATATAAAAACTTTTCCAAGCTACCTAGTCATTTATACTCTGTGGCACTCATTGGGTTTTCCCCTATGAATCCAACTGCTTCTTTTTAGTTTTCAATCTTGTTAATATCTCTACATCATTTCCCATCATTCACCAGACCTCTCTGCCCATGCTGTAGAACTGTTCTCTCCTGGTTGACCCTTCTCTCTCTTAAAGCTCCTTCTCAGCCCCCCTGCTGTATTCCTTTCCTTTAAATACCAATTGTTCATTCATTCATTCAACAAACATTTATTGGGTACTTATCAAGTCCTAGGCTAGGTGCTGAGGATCTGCAGATACAATGATGACTGAAGTGTACTCCCCTCCCTTAAGAAGTTTACAGCCTAATGGAGAAGAAAGATCAGCAAACCAAGCATTATAGTTTGATGATTCCTTTTCCAGACATGTGTAAAGTCCACTGCTATTGGAACATAGAGGAAGAGCCTCTAAAATCCAGGCAGGGGAATGAATCAAAGGGGGGGGGGTTGTAGAGGAGGTGACCTTTGAGCTGAATCTTGATCAATGGGTAGAAGTTATCCAGATGAAGAAGAGGGCGAGTTTGAGCAGGAAAGGATTTTTCAGGCAGAAAGAGAAACATGGGACAAGGTATGGACACACAGAATAACATGTTTGGGGAAATAAGGAGCTTGTGTATTGGGAGGCAGTGTGGTGGTGTGGGGGAAGATATGGTCCCCAGGGTTGGATCCTGAATGTGTGACCTAGGAGAAATTAAATCTCTGAGCACCTCAGCTTTGTCCTTTATACATGGGAATTATAATATCTACCTTGTGGTGTTTTGAGGGGTGGTTTAATAATAAACAACATAAGGAACCTAGTGCCATATCTTACAATGTAGCAGATACCCAGTAAATTGTAACTATGGTAATAATGATCTGATGGTTAATTTCATGTTTCAGCTTGGTAGGGCCATGGTACTCAGATGTTTGGTCAACCATTAGAGTTTGGGTGTTTTCTGTGAAGATGTTTTCTGAATGAGGTTGACATATAAACCAGTGGACTCTGAGTAAAACAAATTGCTCTCTATAATGTGGGTGGGCCTCATCCAATCAGTTGAAGGCTTTAGTAGAACAAAGATTGATCTCTCCCAAGCAAGAAGAAATCCAACCATCAGATTGCCTTTGGACTCAAACTGCAACTCCTCCCTGAGTTTCTAGCCTGCCAGCCTACCCCATCAGGTTTTGAACTCATCAAGCCTCCAAAATCATGTGAGCCTATTCCCTAAAATCAATCTGTATGTATGTGTGTGTGTACATACATCCTGTTGATTCCACTTCTCTGGAGAACCATGATGAATTCACCTGCCTACCTGAGATATCTATTAGGCATGTCTGATTTAACATCTCCAGAACTGAGTTTCAGATTTACCCTCTTCACAAGAATCCCATTCTCTGGGCAGTCTTTCCCATCTCTGTAAATATCAACTCCATTCTTATACTTGTTCAGAGCCAAAAACCTCAATGTCATTCTTGACTCTTCTTTGTCTCACACTCTACGTCTGATTTGTCAGAAAGTCTCATTCTCTCTACCTTCCAAACAGATCCAGGATGCAGCCACCTTTCGCCATCTGCACCGCTGTCTCCGTGGTCCACACTACCTGATCACTAGAAAGGCTTCTGAACTGGTCTTCCCTCACCTGCTTCCCAGAAGCTAGAGAGATACTGCTGTTCTCTGCTTAAAACCCTCCAGAGTTTTCCTTCTTTCCCAGAGGCCCTGCACAGTCTGATCCTCCTCTTCTGTGACCTCAACTCCTACTCCTGTCCTCTGGGCCACTGCTCTCAGCCACTCCGTCCTCCATGCTGTTCCTCCAACTCGGCACTTTGCACACATCTGAGGGCCTTTCCATGTGCTCTTTCTTCTGCCTGGAATGTCTATCCTTCAGGTCTCTGCTCAGGGCAGCGAGGCTTTTTGGGGGGGGGAAATCCTGTCTAAAATTGCATCTCCCTCCTCTCAATACCCACTTCACACACAGTTCCTATCCTCCCTCCTTGCTCTATTTTCCTTCTTAGCACTTATCACCAGCGAACCTGCTAGATTTTACTTACTACCTTCTTTCTCTGTCTCTCCCTGCTAGAATTAGGCTCCATGAGAGCAGGGGTTTTGGAAGTCCTCAGTGCTGCATCCCCAGTGCCTAGAATGGTTCCTGGCACTAGTTAGAGCTCAAGAAATAGGTGCTAAATGGCTGAATGATTGAGATGATAATGATGATGATGAAAAGGAGGAGGAGGGACCCCTAAAATAGAGGCTAGAGCATTTGTCAGGGTCCTGATGTGTTATCTATGATATGGGAACATGTCTGTCTCTCAGATCTCCCAGTCTCAAAAAATCCAATACTTGGAGGTTGAGACACACTCCCTCCTATTTCCACCTAGAATGCTTATTGAAAAGTACAAGTCACTGGGTTTTACTTCTGGAGATTCTGATTTAGTAGGTTTGGGGTAAGGCTTATAAATCTCTGTTTCAAAAAATGACATTGATGCAGGTAGTCCTTGGATCATACCTTGGGAAACATTGACTAGGACAGAGTCTTGAATTGTATAAGTCACACCAGACTCAGAGATGTATTTTATTTGGCCCAGAAAATATGGCTAATAAAATGCTTAGAAAAAAATACATAACTCATCAACATTTAAAAATTAAAATATTTCCTATATTATCTGTCTTAGTCTGTTTGAGCTGCTATAACAAAATACTGGGTGGCTTATAGACTGGGTGAGTGATTTATTTCTTATAGTTTTGGAGGCTGGGAAATCCAAGATCAATGTGTCGGCAGATTTGATGTCTGGTGAAGGCACCTTTTCACAGACAGTGCCATCTTGCTGTGCCCTCCTTACATGGCAGAAGGGGTGAACAAGCTCCCTCAGACCTCTTTTGTAAGGCACTAATGCCATTCATGAGAATGGAATCCTCGTGACCTAATCATGGCCCAAAGGCCCTACCTCTTATACCCAACTGCACTGGGACTTAGGTTTTAACATATACATTTTAGGGGGACACAAGCATTCACACCAAAGCATTATTCTTATTTCTATATTTCTATTTTAATTTGATGACCTGGCAATACTGGATCTACCTCCCTAGATGGCAGAAGCTGGGTGGTAACTGCAGTTTCTTTTGAAGGATGTACACTCCACATGACCACAGACCCTGCCCCTTCTTATTGTGTCTGAAACACTATATTCATCCACATTATACATAGAATGCCAGAGGCATTTGAGTCTGGGACCCCTGGCCTAGACCTTCCAGACAAAGCCTGGAATGGGCATGGTCTCATGTCAGCACAACTCTCCATATATCCTGACACTTAAAAAGGCTGCCCCCATCTGGAACCAAAAATCCCATAACAGGACACAAAGCCAACTTCTGTGAAGGGCATGAGGAAAAGTTACCTTTTTATTATTTAACTGATGATTCTCTTCTAGAGGAAAAATAAACCACAAGGTAATTTCCAAATGAAACTCTTTATGTATCACTCAGTTTTACTGGTAAGAAGCAGTTAATTTTACATAAAGATTAGTCCATTGAATTTTTAATCATTAACCAGTAAGAAATGAGTAAGGATTAGTTGTGGGTTCCTCAGAAGGACCCTGCTGAGCTCACCAGGAGAAAACCAGGCACAGTTTGAGAGTCATGCTCTAAAAGGAGTAACCTGATTAGATCAGGCACTTGCTCTACTTGCTCTCTCCTCAGACACTCTTATGGTTAGCTTGGTGGTACAGTCTCAGTTGTGACACTGGATTGTGACACTCAAATATAATCCGAACTACTCCTAAGTAAATTTGTCCAAATTTCCTCGAGAGTGGATTAAAAGAAAACAGGCGGCCACCCTGGGGAGAGCCCAATATAGACCCAACATAAACATGCATGAACTCAGAGACTCTGAGGGAGTGGCAGCCAGGCAGCAGTGAGAACCACAGTTGTGACACTGAAGGACCAACATTGGCAGAACTGGTGGCTCACCCATTAGTCCGGCAGGCAATTTGGTGAAGCATGACTGTGAAGTTGATGGCAAACAAATATAATGGGCTCTCAAGGAGTATTCCAAGACATTTGGGATCTTGCTAAAGAAGAGAGGAGACTCCAGGTTCTAGTGATTATAATTAGCAGAGACTTAGTCAAAGGTATTTACCATTGTTATTGTTACTCCTGCCCTTGGCTGTCTCTTCCCAGCCTCTAAGGCACAGGAAGCAGTGGCTACATAGACAGTAGAATCAGCTTTACACAGGAGTTTAAATGTCACTCTTTCCCTATTCAAAGGGAAAAACACATAAGATTCTTCTTCCTTCATTTTTACAGGACCTTTAAAAAAACGATTGATCCATTCCAAACTCACTCACGCTATTAAAGTGGTTATTTACTTCTTTCACCATCAAAGCATCTATTGTGGGATCTTCTGAGACCACCAAGTGCATGAGATGAGTGACTAGCCTGATGTTATCCTTCGCCAGGGCTGGCAGCCCCAGCCTAATCAACCAATTTGCAGACAGATGCCATTTTTACATTATTATTGGTCATGAGAGGAACTCAACAAATGAGTAAAGACAAGTCCAAGCAAAAACACACCCTGCTCCTGGAAAACTATCAGATGATGAAAGACTAGTCTCCTGTTTCCATATAAAAGGAGAGCACATTAGAAAAGGCATAGGTTTTGAATTTCCAAGGACTCAGTCAAGATTCAACCTATGCCACTTCCTGGAAGAGTAGTCTCTAGCACTTTATTTGCTCATTTTTCTCCTCTGTAAAATGAAGATGATAATGCATACTTTACAGGTTTATGATTCAAATGAAAAATAATATGGGTGAAGGATCTAGTCTATGGGTGACTCACTAAGGCTCAATGAAGGGACACTAATTCGGTTGTTGTGGTTGTTTCTAACACAAAGAATGTCTGTCACAGAGAATCAGAGAACCATAGAACTGAAGGGAACCTTTAGGTTTTCTAATTCTCCTCTGGGAAGGACAAAACATTTCAGATAAGGGATGGTCCATCCTTTGCTTCAAATTGCCATTTACCATTAATATAAATAAGATTACCTAACACTGTTTGAGTACTATGTGTTAATGCTTACTTTGATAGTTAATGCTCACTCTAAGCATATAACATGAGTACTATTTTTATCATATCCTGCTGTATAATGGAGGACTTGGTGCCTTAGGGAGGTTCCATAACTTGCTAAAGGTCACACTGCTGACCTTGAACCTGGATGTCTTTACTACCTTACTATGTTGTCTCCTAAATTCAGACTTCTAAAAGGTCAGTTTTGCTACCCACATAGCCCTTTTATTTATTATTTTGGTTTTTCTAATTAAAACCAGGCAAATGGAACATGTATAACTTCCAGACATATAAAGCCCCTGCTGTTAAAAGAGCCACAAAAAAGTAAATACACCTGACTCACAGTACTTCTGTTTCTGTGACCCCTTTTTTATTCAGGCTTTGTTCCGATAAATTTGGAAGCTAAAACAATTTAAATGCCGTTGGCTTTTTCCATGGTAAAGTGCAGTAGAGTACCTTTTCTGAAGTCTCTGTCCTAGAAATCCTGGCCTAAGGTTCTACTTCATAACTTTGTATGTTGAGGAGCTATATGAAAATTTTCAACTGGGTTATACCAACTTAGCTCTAGTGGTGACACTGTTACAGGTGTAGCTGTGAAAAGTTGAATTTGTGAATTTGAGCAACAAGGTAAACCTGGTAGAGCCCTTAAAGCTCTGGTTAGATGCATCCTAGGAGTCAGATCAATCTGGAAGGCAAGTGACCATGTTCATTTGAGTCTTTATTCCTGGCACAAGGTAGAATCTTGAGGTAAGAGGGCAGATAGCGCCTCTATAGGAATCTTCTGTGTTATCAGCTGTAGGGGTGCAAGATATCAACAGGGATGATGGTCTGGCATTTTGGAGACAAGAGCATCTGTTTGGTTTATTCCAGCAATGTGTACTCGGTAAATATTTTCAGGATCAATGAGTAGGAATGTCTGAGTTAGGTAGGGAAAAGTAAAGACTAGGAGAACAGTCTTATCAGCACTGACAGCAAAAAGGGACATTGCTAGGGTGATTAGGAAAAAAGAAGGTGACTCTTCAAGCAAGGTGGCCAGTTATAAATGATATTTACTATAAAATATGACATGAAACTCTGTAGTAAGATAGGTGAGTAATGGAGGAATGGGAAAATCCAGCCACAAAAATATTTACAGTGTTTATAACTGGCAGTGGATTATGGACTGTCTGATTTCCTCCTTTTTGTTTATTGTTTTATTATTTCATTTTCTTATTCAGGTTTCCTAGAGTTTTACTTAAACATTATTCTTGGATCCATTACATTTTGCAATCAACTTGAAATTGCCTTTGTCATTTTCTCTGATGGGGAACTAAGATCTGTAGGTCAGCCGAGCCTTAATGAGGAGAGTTTTTCCTTAACTCTATCTACATATCCATATTAGCCAGCAGTCAAAGATAAATGTGCCTTTCTTAATGAATCTTTCTCTCAGTTCTTTACAGCCCCATTTCAGGTGCTTTTTAGGCTCTCCCAGATAGCAGTCAGGAGAAGGAGACTTACATTGTATCTTTGAACAGACAAACCCTATTTTCTTATATGCAACCCCATGGATAATAAAATCCCATTAAATTTCAGTAGCTATTACAGATACTTAGAACAATGTTATAAGAACAGCTGCTTCAAGGATGGAAAACATTATTCCATGCAAATAGAAACAAAAAGAAAGCTGAAATAGCCATTCTCATATTAGATAACATATACTTCAAATCAACAAAAGTAAAGAAAGACAAAAACAGTCATTATATAATGGTAAAGGGAGCAATTCAACAAGCGGACATAAGAATCCTAAATATTTATGCACCTAACACAGGTACACTCAGATTCATAAAACAAATCCTAATTGATACAATCAAAATGAAAAACAGCAGCATTGCAATAGCTGGAGACATCAATACCCCACTGACAGAATGGGACAGATCCTCGAAATTCAGGTGCTTATAAAAAAAAAAAAATCCATCGTAACCAAATGGGCTTCCTCCCAGAGATGCAGGGATGGTTCAATGTATGCAAATCCATAAATGTAATTCACCACATAAATAGAAATAAAAACAGAGACCATATGATCCTCTCAGTAGATGCAGAAAAAGCATTTGACAAAAGTCAGCACCCTTTTATGACAAGGATGCTTAAGAAAACAGGCAGAGACAGGACTTACCTAAAAATGATACAAGCCATATCTGACAAACCCACAGCTAACATCATACTGAATGGGGAAAAATTGAAAGCATTCCCACTTAGAACTGGAACCAGACAAGGTTGTCCTTGATCACTGCTTCTCTTCAATATGGTGCTGGAAGTCCTAGCCAGAGCAATCCGACAAGAGAAGGAAATCAAGGGCATCCAAATGGGGACATAAGAGTTCAAACTATTGCTCTTTACTGGCAATATGATCTTACATCTAGAAAACCCCAAAGATTCTGCCATGGACTACTGGACTTGATAAGCAAGTTCAGCAAAGTCTCAAGTTCAAAATCAATATACAGAAATCAGTAGCATTCCTATACACCAACAACAGTTAAACTGAGAAGCAAATCAAAGACTCAATTGCCTTCACAATAGCAACAAAGAAAATAGAATACCTGGGAATATATTGAGCTAAGGAGGAAAAAGACCTCTACAGAGAACTACAAAACACTGAGGAAGGAAATAGCAGAAGATGTAAATAGGTGGAAAAACATACTATGCTCATGGGTTGGCAGAAGCATCATTGTTAAAATGTCTATACTACCCAAAGTGATCTACAGAGTCAAAGCAATCCCTATTAAAATAACAATATCATTTTTCACAGATCTAGAAAAAAATAATTCTATGCTTTGTATGGAACCAGATAAGACCCCGTATAGCAAAAGCAACCTTAAGCAAAAAGAACAAATGGGGACACATCTGTTTACCAGACTTCAAGCTATACTATAAGGCTATAGTAACTAAAACAGCATTTCACTGGAACAATAACAGAGACATAGACCAATGGAACAGATCTGAGAACCCAGATATAAAACCATCCTCATATAGCCATCTAACTTTGACAAAGCAGACAAAAACATACACTGGGGAAAAGAATCCTTATTCAATAAATGGTGCTGGGAAAATTGGATAGCCATATTGAGAAGACTGAAACAGGAATTGCACCTTTCACCTCTCACAAAAATCAACTCACAGTGAATAACAGACTTAAACTAAGGCATGAAACTATAAGAATTCTAGAAGAAAATGTTGGAAAAACTCTTATAGACATTGGCCTAGGCAAAGAATTTATGAAGACCCACCCACCCCAAGGCAATCACAGCAACAACAAAAATAAATAAATGGTACCTGATCAAATTGAAAAGCTTCATACAGCCAAGCAACCTATCACGAGAGCAAAAGGACAACCTACAGAATTGGAGAAAATATTCGCATGTTACACATCCGATAAAGGGCCAATAACTAGAATCTATATAGAACTCAGGAAAATCACCAAGAAAAAATTTAAACAACCTTACCAAAAAGTAGGCAAAGGGGGAGGGGAGAAGGGGGTGGGTATATACATATATAATGAGTGAGATGTGCACCATCTGGGGGATGGTCATGCTGGAAACTCAGACTTGTGGAGTGAGGGGAGGAAAGGGCATTTATTGAAACCTTAAAATCTGTACCCCCATAATATGCCAAAATAAAAAGAGAGAGAGAGAGAAAAAATATGGGAAAAAATAAAGATACTTGCAAAAAACAAAACAAAACAAAACAAGTGGGCAAAGGACAGGAACAGAAACTTTTCAAAAGAAGACAGACTAATGGCCAACAAGCTTATGAAAAAATGCTCAACATCTCTAATCATCAGGGAAATGCAAATCAAAACCACAATGAGATATCACTTATGTCCAGTGAGAATGGCCTTTATAAAAAAGTTCCAAGACAATAAATGTTGGCATTGATGCAGAGCGATAGGAACACTCATCCACTGCTGGTGGGACTGCAAACTAGTACAACCTCTATGGAAAGTAATATGGAGATACCTTACAGGGCTACAAGTAGAACTACCATTTGATCCAGCAATCCACCCGAAAGAACAGAATACATTTTATAAAAAAGACATCTGTACTAGAATGTTTATAGCAGCACAATTGCAAAGATTTGGAAACAACCCAAGTGCCCATCAGTACATGAGTGAATGAACAAAATGTGGTGTGTGTGTGTGTGTGTGTGTGTGTGTATACCAGGCATCCTCAAACTATGACCCGCGGGCCACATGCGGGTGTTTTTGCCCATTTGTTTTTTTACTTCAAAATAAGATATGTGCAGTGTGCATAGGAATTTGTTCATAGTTTTTTTTAAAGCTATAGTCCGGCCCTCCAATGGTCTGAGGGACAATGAACTGGCCCCCTGTTTAAAAAGTTTGAGGACCCCTGGTATATACCATAGAGTTCTACTCAGCCACAAAAAACAATGGCGACCTAGCACCTCTTGTATTATCCTGGATAGATCTGGAGCCCATTCTACTAAGTGAAGTATCATAAGAATGGAAAAACAAGCTCCACATGTACTCACCATCAAGTTGGTATTAACTGATCAACATTTAAGAGCACATATAGTAATAACATTCATCAGGTGTCAGGTAGATGGGAGTTGTGGGGAGGGGGATGGGTATACACACAGCTAATGGGTGTGATGTGTACTGTCTGGTGGATGGACATGCTTGAGGCTCTGACTCGGGTGGGGCAAAGGCAATATATGTAACCTAAACATTTGTACCCCTGTAATATACTGAAATAAACAAAAAAGTTAGAAAAAACCAAGCAAAGAATTGTGAATTAATTAATAATGACTTGAATTTGTTGTGATTGTGTGGTTGTGATTCTGTATTTTCACCTATCTCGTGGCTTGCCAGTAATATGCTGAAATTTAAAAAAAGGTAAAGAAAAGTCTATAATCAAATAAGCTCTTGAGAAAGCTCTGTGAAATATGCACTAAAATATTATCATCAGACAGTCAGACACTTAGTTGAAGGGTGGTGGCTGTTTTACATGTTTGCTCCCAACCAAAAGTGTTCTCACTCCTAGGATCTTCAGAACTGAGCTTTACTGATGGTCTGGGCATGTCTGGAGGGCTGCAGGGCTAATCCCCAGGGCGCTAAACAGGAAAGACATCCCACCAGAAGAGTTAGTCAGGTTTACAAGTTCCAGCCAAGAAAAATAGGTCGGAGTCAGAGGGCAGAGGTAAGTTTGAGTACAGCACAGCATCTGTCTTTCAGCATGTCCTCTGGAGCAGCCCTTTCAGAGTCCTGGATCGCTTCTGGAAAGAGCTTCAATGAAGAGGAAGTTAAAAAAGAAAAAAAAAACCAAAAACCTAACAACTGTATAACAAAATCTCAGTAAGACCAGGAGAATAGAGGCAAGGCTAGCACAGACAGAGAGGAGATGAAGGGAACCTTCTTGACTTGAGGAGGTCTTTGGAACTTGGAACATGGAACATTGAACAGGACAGACTTCCACTGGGAGTGGTGATGAGAAGCTAGGGAGGTGAGAATTGGGGCAGCTGCCACACAGGAAGCTCTGACAGGGAAAAAAAAAAAGAGTTTACCTCAGTAGCTTAAACCAGAGCAGAGAGAGATGATAGAATTTAAATTGTAGCCTAGAGGAAAGGCGAATGAGCCTTTGGGGTATTCCCTAAGGAAGTGTGGGGAGACAGGCAGAGATAGTCGGGGTAAGTATTTGCACCAGAACCAGAGAAATAAATACTGTATTGTTATTCTTCATGATGTTGTTGCAACTCATAGACTTTGAGTTATATGTTTATACTTGGTACAAAGCGACTCCTGCCTTTGCATTTAGTCCCTGAGGCTAGAGACCGCATGCATCCAGTGCCCTCATCCCTCTCATGGCGTCTGTATGACAGATAAGACTCCTCTCGCTGGGTACTGCCCTTCTTCTGATAAATGGAGGTTGTGGAACCTCAGTATTCTAAGCTTGGCAATCTTCATGTAATTAAGAGGGCCCCAGATTTCCCTGGGTTCTCCCACCTCCAGAAGAAATCTTTCCCCTATATCAGTGTTCTGTGTTTCTATCTGGTGAAACTTGGGAAATCTGTTTTTCTTTTTCCTAATGGATTACCCTTTTCAAATGTTTTCTGGGAATTTCCAAGGAACAATTAAATATTCTAAAATTTGGCTCTGGTTGCTTGTCACCTGAAAAGAAAACTACAATGTGGAAAAGAAAGCTGAAATACAGGCATTGCTCTTTCCAGAGCCCTGGGAAATGTCTCTCCGCAGGAGTCTTTGAGGTCAATTCACTGCCATGTTCCAGAGCTATGCCCACCTCCTCCCAGCAGGGATGCCTTGGATTAGAAGCTCCTGGGATTCAGGCTCACCTGCTCTCAGCCCCAGAAGGAGAATGTCGTTTCCTCCTCCAGGTTATGGCCCACCCCATTCTCTCTGTTCAGATGATTGGCAGAGGAGAGGAGACATAAGTTGTCTACAGGGGAAAGTCCCACTCTTACATACAGGGTATGATCTGGACCCCAAGGCACGAGATGAATCAAGTGAAATATTTGACCAGAGTTATGAAGTCAGAATTATGCTACTTTTGGGGGGATTGAGAAGACTAGCAGACATTGGGCTTTGGCAAATCCTATCTAGTCTGTTTTATGAAACAGCCTCCAGCATCAGGTGAAGACATGCCAGGTTTGCTGCCTCATCTCTCCAGCCATCAAGCAGTGTCAGCTTCCAACGTTTTGTGGGTTGTCTTTGGACATGATACACGCACCTCATAAAAACACCACCATAGAATAGTTTTTTTGTAAACAGGGATGTCTAGGTGTAAAAAAAAAAAAAAAAGAAAAAATTATTAATCTGTAAAGATACAATCATTTGTTTAGTTTATAGTACTAAACAGAACCCTTGATATCTAGTCAGAAGCAGGGTTCTCTGAGGGAAATGGCTGCGTATTTGTGTTTTATCTGTATAACTAAAAGCACCTGCCCAAATTTTGTCCTTTTCCAAAGACAAATACTGGTTTTTACTGCACAATAAAAATTTTGCTTACAGCACTCAAAAGTGCAGCTTCTAGCTTTGATAATTTAAATGTCCATTCACCACTGGCCTCTCTGGACAAAAATAACAACACAGTTGAATAAAACCTTGAAAATATATACATTTGTGATTATATCTGCCCAGTTTCAATTTTAAAGCATATTTGAATGATTCTGGTTAATGACACTCTACTAAGATAAATATTTGGATAAAAGTAGTGTTCTTGTGGCCTATTTCATTTCCAGAATATTCTGAGTTAGCATCTATGAGGAGGAAGAGAGTAAGTACTTGGATTTCACTCTGGAATAACTTTCTTACAAGCCAGCAGAACTCTGTGAACTAATAAATATTTCTACAGCCACTGCTTTTACATCAGAATAAAGCTGTCTTCTCGTCTTTTAAATGTTTCTTTGGAAAAAATATTTTAAGCTCTCTTGAGTCTTTTTAATAGTCTAAATCTTAGCCTAACTTTTTGAATCACTACTTTCTGGATTTTCTGTGGATTGTGTTTTTCTGTTTGATCGTGCACAGTTCCAATCTAATAAAAGATTTACCCAGGCTGAACTTAGTCAAAACCATAGAGAGGCTTCCTTGGCACAATCCAACTTCATGCTCATCTGGACAGGAAGGGAATTTCCGGGATTGTGCCTCCTGGACCTGTCCATGGCTTTGGTGATAAAGTCTCAGCAGAGAAAACCGCCTGCATCTTATTTCTATCATTCTTCTGGATTTCACTCTACTTCCATTTCTGTTCCTCTGCTTTTGCTTATTACCAATATTCTCCTAGACAATGAAACAACTGCCTGATTTTATTATATTAAATTTTATACAATGTTTTGCTCACTTCCTCTTGTTTTTTTCTGCCTTCTTTTTCTAGTAAAAGTCCAGAGGAGACAAGGGAGCCAGTCGTATATCTCTCTGACGAAAAGACTTCCCAAAAGGGTAAATAGCAAATTCAGAGTCTCAAAGAGGAGCACAGTATGTCTGGGATGGATTGATCAAAGACAAGAAGGTAGAAAAGATGAAGTTAGGGTGAGAACCCCATCAGCTAGACCTCTGGAAGCCATGCAAGGGCTTGGCTTTCACTCTGAGGAGATAGTAGTTGCTGGAGGATGCTGAGCAGATTTAACCTTCAGGTCTAAGAGGCCCACACTAGCAGATAAATTGAGAATACACTATGATCAAGAAAGACATAGAGGTGTAGGATGGGAGCCTATTGAAATAATCTAGGCAAGGGATATTGGTGACTTGGACCAGGTTAGTAGCAGTTGAGATTAAAGATGTGTTTGGATTCTGGATATATTTTTCAAGTAGAGCCCACAGGATTGGATGTGCAGTAATGAGAGAAATAGAAACATTGAAGATGAATTCATGAAACTGGAAGAAGGGTGTTGTCATTAACTGAAGTGGGAGTGGCTGAGGGTAGAACAAATTTGGGAACAAGATCAAGAGCTCAGTGTCTTTGAACATATTCATGTTGGGATTTCTAATTGATATCCAAATATACATGTCAAGTAGACAGGTGACTTATGTCTGGAATTCAGAGGAGTGTTCCAGGCTGCATACATATATGTGAATATGAGAATCCTCATTGTATAGATAGTATTTAAAGATGAGTGAATGAATGGAACCAACAAGAGAGTAATAGACAAAAAGGAGAGGAGATGCATGGACAATAGCCCTGTGAGTCCAGCTGTTTTTGTGTATTATGTCCCATGTCTGCAGACATCTCACTGGCATGGCTGTCTGCCCTTTTGCAAGGGAAAATGCCCAGAAAATAAACATCTATCAAAGGTTTGTTTGTTTTGGTCTTTCCCCCACACATTCATTCATGAGTGTGTGTTTGCATGTGAGTCTATGTGTTTCTACATTTTTTTTTTTTTTATTGCTGATTTGGAACTATGTCGAGTGTACCAGATTGATTGGAAGAGAAAAATATGTCAAGGTTCACTAGAAGAAATAAGTGATAATTCTAGAGAGCAGTGTACCTGAGGTCCCTGAGACCTTGTAGAGAAATTGATGGCATAGAAGGATTCTGCTGGATGTGTACTTGCTGTCACAGAGAGAGGTGAAGTGAGCGAGAACATTGCTGCAGCCTGACCAGATGGAGGAAAGATTGTTCTGCTGACTGCACAGGCTCTGCTCCTGGTTGCCTTGGTTACGGGAAACTCATCATACAGGCAAATGAAGTAAATGGTAATTAGCTGTGGAGCAACAGGTGACCTAGCTAGCACTACCTTGGGGGAAGATCTTATGGCAGAAAAAGGATGTGACAGGAGACAAGGAACTCATTGTGAATAACAAGGGTAACATTAGGGCTGCCTGTTCAGGAACCTCTCACTGATGCAGAACTTTTTACATTTTCCATTAACTTTGGTCAGCCTGAATGTAGCTAACCCACGGTATTGCCACCCTGGTCCCATCTGATGCCATTACTGGGTAGAAAGACACCCTAGAGAGAACAGGTGGGTGGATGAATAAAATAATTGTTACAAATCTTCTTTCTTCTCACAATAGGGAAGAGGACATTCTGAATGCAGCTGAGCATTTCAGCATTAATTTCCTTGTAAATCTCGGTGGGTACATACCCCCAGATGCTAGCTATGCATTATTCCAAGATAAGGCGAAATGGAAAATAAATCATTTAATAGAATCTATGAACATGGTTCTGTTTGTTCAAACCTTCATAATAAATCCAAATCTCACAAGTCACATAGGTAAAATTTAAAGAATGAGACTGTTACTCCTATTATAGGAGTTTGGTAGGTTGATCTGAAACAACTCAGAGTTTCTTTGGAAGCTGGGGCATAAAATGAATCCTTCTTCCTACCTGGCAGGCCGCACCGGCTTGATGAATCCGCCGTGAGGCAAATGGCACAGCTTGTCTAGTTGGAGCAATCAGAAGCCACAATGAATAACATTACACCTGGGCTCCTTCTTGGAACATTCAGAGTCAATTTGATTTTTACTCTGCTTCCTACAAAAAGGTCCTTTGGAAGCTATAATTTGGATATTTCAATATTGAATTTAGAGGACTCTTAAACATGTTTCAAGGGTTGGGTTGAGGAAATAAAGGAATAAAACAAGTGATTGTATTTTGGTTTCTAACATTGATCTTCTGCCACCTGGATTGAGCACCTGGACAGAGTGGGGAAATGAACACACAATGTAGATTTGGACCAGCAAAACTGGAAAGCCGATTATTTTGTTCTGTGTGGTTTCATTGGGGAGGAAGGAGATGAGCTAGCCAATGAGCACCAGGTGAGAATGTCAGTCCTGAAACACACACCCATGAGTGATGATCACAGTGGCCCTGTCATTCCTGTCATTCCGGCAAGTGCTGAAGGTCCAGCTATAAGCACAAGCAGATAGGACTTCCATTTCTATAATATTGCTGGCAAAACAATAAACTCAACATTTCAAAGATTGAAAAGTTTTCAAATTATTCCATATCCTCATGTACTCGTCCAAACATCAATTTTTTCCTGTTAATGTTTGTGCTGATAGGAAGAGGTAGCCAGGAGCTAAATAAAGCCCACAGATAGCAATTACCACAGTACATTAGGAATGCTCTGTTTAATGGAGTGCTTTAAATAACTGTTGTCCCTTTGCCATGATACAATATATATTTTTCTCCTCTACAAACTGAACAAGAATACCCAATAACCTGCCGTCTCAGAAATAGCATTAATAACTTAAAAATGAAATCCTTAGGAGTAGAAGCTAACTACTTTGGGAAGACTCTTTTTCAAAGCAAACAAAAGCATTTGGAAATCAAAGGCAGGATCTTATTGTCTTTAAATGAGATGAAAGGAAGCATAGAATATTTAGTTAAAGATTGGCTGTGTTGCAGATATATTAATATTTTCAAAGAAAAAATGTTGAAAGATGCCATTCCTTTATCAGGGTATTTTTAAAAGAGAGATGGTACACACTTGTATAACCCACACATTTTTTTTTTAATGCAGCAAGCATTGATTGTTTTTTTATTATTCTCTTTATAAGGGTCTACACCATCCCCTAAACAATGTGGTTGACCTCAGCCCCTGAATCTTGAATGTGCATAACCAGGCTGATAGCACCTCAGTGAGACATCAGCTTTCCTATCAATTGCTGCTTTCTACCTTTCTGCTGCCTGAGAGAACTTAGCGCAGTTAGCTTTCTGGCTAAAGGTGATAAACTCTTACAAACTTTTTCAAGCAATGATTGTAGTTTACTACTTAGAAATTACTGTAAAATTATATAAATATTGTTATTTAGCATGTTATAATAGTAAAACATATCACTATATCATGAGTTTGGTTTTTAACATATTTTGTATTAGAGTAACATTGGCTTCCTCTGTGATTTTACATATTTTATTTTATGCATTTAATAACCTTATTTTGAGAAAGTGTTCAGAGGTCTCTCCCGAGTGCCAAAAGGGCCATGGCACAAAAAAAGGTTAGAAGCTCTAATAGTCTCTTTTGCAGTTGTTTGTCTGAAAATATTCCTTTTGCTTTTATTTTTGGCAGATTTTTTTTTTTTTTTTTTTGGCTGGATGTTAAACTTTATGCTGGCTCTTTAGTATGTTGACTATGGCTACTCATTGTCTTTTGGCTTTCATAATTGCTTTTGAGAAGTCACTGCTAATCTGTCACTCCTTTGAAGATAATCTCTTTTCTAGCTTTTCAAGATTTTATTTTCTTCATTTTCAATATAATGGGCTTAGATGTGTTTTTCTTCTTGTTTATTTCCTTGGCTTCTTGCAGCAGTGGCTTGATATCATTCAATAGTTCTGGAAAGTTCCTTGACAATTCTCTTTTAACTTTGCCTCTTATCTTTCTCAGGGACCATCTCACTCTATTATTTTACTCTTTCTTCTTTTATATCTTTTTGCCTACCCTTGTATTATTTGAGTATTTCTTTCTGATCTATCTCCAAGTTCTCTGATTATCTCTGGGACTAATCTGCTATTATGACAGTCCACTGTGTTCTGAATTTGGTTACTGTATTTTACAGTTCTAGAATTTCTATTTGTCTCTGCTATGTCACTATTCCAGAGCTCTTAAGTTACAGCTTTTTTTTTTTTGTCCTTCTACTTTCTCTTTCCCAGTCATGTTGTTTTTTCCTACATTATTGATCACAATCATATGTAGATTAAAAGGCACCATTAAAATTTACTTTTTTCTAAGTTTCAAAGCACTCAGGCATTACACTAAATGGAACTGGGTTGATTCTTCTCTCTGCGCTTCAATTTCCTCATATATGGAAATCACGGAATTGGGAAAGATCAGTAGCTTCTAGAAATTTTGGATTTTACAGGCCAGTAAGATTTCCAAAAATAATTTGGCATAAAGTGTTGTCAAACTTTTATGTTTCTAAATGAAGATATTAGTAAAACAACTAGCACCATTATTTCATAAAAGAAAGAACATTTAACAAAAACATTATAATAAGAAAAGAAAATGAGCTTGTATCTTCTAGGTTGTCCTTATTTTTCTCATTTTCCTGCAGACAAATCCTGGAAAAAACACATCATTAGACCCAAGTTTTGAAACCACAGGAATTGATAGAATGTAAATTCTGGAAGGAATTTCATATCATGATTTCTAAAACAAAGTGCTAATTATGTAGATCTGTTAATGAGCACAACAGAACATCCAGAAGTGGAGATATGAAAAAAATGCTCAACATCTCTCATCATCAGGGAAATGCAAATCAAAACCACAATGAGGTATCACTTAACTCCAGTGAAAATGGTTTTTATCAAAAAGTCTCAAAACAGTAAATGTTGGTGTGGAGGTGGAGAGATAGGAACACTCATACACTGCTGGTGGACTGCAAACTAGTATAACCTCTATGGAAAGTAATATGAAGATACCTCAAAGAGCTACAAGTAGAACTACCATTTGATCCAGCAATCCCATTACTGGGCATCTACCCAAAGGGAAAAAAGACATTCTATAAAATAGACATCTGCACTAGAATATTTATACCAGGACAATTCACAATTGCAAAGATGTGGAAATAACCCAAGTGCCCATTGATACATGAGTGGATTAATAAAATGTGGTATATGTATACCATGGAGTACTATTCAGCCACAAAAATGGTGATCTAGCACTTCTTGTATTATCCTGGATAGAGCTGGAGCCCATTCTACTAAGTGAAGTATCCCAAGAATGGAAAAACAAGCACCACATGTATTCACCATGAAATTGGTATTAATTGATCAACACTTATGTGCACATTTAGTAGTAACATTCATCAGGTGTCAGGCAGGTGGGAGGGGAGAGGATGAGATGGGTAGATTCACACCTGATGGGTGCAGGGGGCACTATATGGGTGCAAGACACCTTTGAAGCTCTGACTTTGGTGTGGCAAAAACAATATATATAACCTAAACATTTGTACCCCTGTGATATGCTGAAATAAAAAAATTAAAAGTAACAAATAAATTTAAAAGAACTGTGGACAGCAGGTGGAGAAAATACTTTAGAACAAAACATTTTTTATCTAAGGCTTCTGGAATCATACTCCTGAGATATAGAAGAAGCATCGTTTATTAACCGTGGTTTGGTAAGAGAAAAAAGAAAAGAAAAATGGAAGCATTGCAGTATTGAATATTCAGATGTCAACAAAAGCAGGAACATTAATCCTCACAATTCAAATACAGGAGTAGCCACAGAGTCTGATGCTGGCGAGGTGATCTAATTAAGATCCAAAAAGTGTATGAAGCTCAAGAGTTAACTCTTCACTCCTCTTTACTCTATATGGGCTTTTACTCCCTACCCTGCTGCCAACTAACTCTCTCAACTCTCCACTTCAGTTCCTGGTCTCCACTTGACACCACTTTACTCTTTGCTTATTTTCACTGTAGATCCCAAACTCTCCAAAAGATGATTAGACCGGGTGGAACTGTTACCAGCTGGTATGAAAGGCCCCTTCTGGGCAGAGGTCTCAAGGTAAACCACCTCGAAGGCCACAGACCACAGATAACTGCCTGTAGCTCAGACATCAACTTCTGGTCAAAACTGGATATGACCAGGTTAGCTGGGCCCCATGGTACAAAGTGCGGTAGCTTTTGGGTAAAGAATCACTGCAAAGAGGGATATAAAAATAACAGGCACTTAGTATGAACTGTTAAATACACGCTCCACATAGACACAGGCCTGTTCCACCTGCTTCACATCTGATTCCTGTTCAGATATACTACTGAGGAAGGCTGGGACTAGATGAGGCAGGAGAGGTCTACATTGCAGGATTTTCAGAGGTGCTCACCCTCAGGGCTGTGCAAGGGCAAAGTCAGAGCTGAGAGAGAATGCTCCCTTCAATTCTATAACATAGACCCCTCATTTGCCCTCTCCCTAGTTTTGGCCTTGCTGCTGAGAGGCAGTTCTCTTTGTTTTGACTTCCTTTCACCTTCTGTCACTTGAATTTTAGCAGTGTGTCTACCACTGATACTGCCATTTCCAATATGAAAGTCCATAGTTCTCACAATTTGTCTATAGGGTTGCACTTTGTATGGAGAGATAACATTTAGTAAGTCTTCCTGAAGGAATCCTAAAAAAAATAAACAAGGAGAATCAACTACAGGTTTTATTTCACCTTTATAAGGGTTACTTAATAATAATGGACAATTCAGGCATTTCACCATCAATTTTGTTTCCTTCTGTATTGAAAGGAATAAGCCTATGTATTTATTCTCTGAGCTGAGGCTCCAGCGAACTGCATAAACTTGAACTCTCATTTAGAGGTGAAGAATGAACAATTTCATGGGTGAAGGGTCAACAATTTTTCACAGAACAGAAAAACAAGGATAGCTTTTGTCCCCAATGAATTATTTAAATATTTGAATCATGTGTTCTGTGACTAGAATTATTTGCACCCAGGCTTAAGACATTGGGAGTATCTACTGTATTCTTAACAGAGATGAGGCATTAATGATAGCCCTTGATGGCACACCTCAAGCATACTGAATTTGAAAGTAACCCAGATGGCAACTGTATGACAAGCACTAAGGGTAACTGGCAAGTTTCTTTCCCAGTAAATTAAATGTGGATAAAAGCTTTTTTTGGTGGAATACACCAAGATCTGCAGTTAATGCTGTGGTGCACCAATGCTGTGGTCCTCCTTAGGTGCTTGTTCCAGCTGGTGGGAGTGTTTGCTGCTGAAGGCTCGGAACTATGTCCCTGTTTGGAGAATTGCCCTCGGTCTACTGTTACTGCCTTGCCCAGGGTTACACTCTCTCCAAGGGAGCAGCCTGCATTCAATAACTGGCTGATGCAGGGATACAAAAAGACTGAACCTCTTACTTCTACTATAGACATCTCCAAATGGTTAGCCCATCTTTGGAGTTCCCTGTAGTTTACTGAGGGTATTGCAATTGCATGATGGTTTGACTTTCACCTCTGCCCAGTGCTTTTTACCCAACAGCCTCACAGGTGTGGTTCCTGAAAGCATTCCTTAAAAAACAAACAAACAAAAGTCACACATGCAATTCTCAGAATTTCAGTGTTTCTTGGGAACCCTGATCCACAACAGTTGGAACCAGAAGTGACCCTAAGAAGTAGATTGTAAAATAGGATTTTGATAAAGAGTGGAAAGCAAGTGAGAACACCATCACTGGTGGTGAGTGGAGGATGGACATCCCCTGACATTCTACAGGAGTGTGACAGGGAATGTTTTCGTTTGTGGGGAACTGGGATGTGAACAGGTAGAAGAAAATGCACTGAGAGGTGTCTTTAAAACAAGGCTGTCATTTTTTATACTCCTCCCATTAATAGATAAGAACTATGTCCTCTTTCACTGAATCTGAATGATCTTGTAATTGCTTTGACCCATAGATGATGGTGGAAGTGACACTGTGTAACTTCTGAGGATATGTTATAAATAGCCATGTAGCTTTTTCTAGACTTGTTTACCCTTCACTCCCAAACAATAGATTATTAATTTTTACCGTTTTAACCATTTTCATGTGTTATGTTTAGTGATAGCCTTGCTTACTTCTTAAAGCCTTGTGCCAGCTATTAAAGTTATATAAAAGTTGGCCGGGTGCAGTGGCTCACGCCTGTAATCCTAGCACTCTGGGAGGCTGAGGTGGGCAGATCACTTGAGGTCAGAAGTTCGAAACCAGCTTGAGCAAGAGCAAGTTGCCGACTCTACTAAAAATAGAAAGAAATTAATTGGCCAACTAAAAATATATAGAAAAACTTAGCCAGGCATGGTGGTGCATGCCTGTAGTCCCAGCTACTCGGGAGGCTGAGGCAGAAAGATTGCTTGAGCCGAGGAGTTTGAGGTTGCTGTGAGCTAGGCTGATGCCACAGCACTCTAGCCTTGGCAACACAGTGAGACTCTGTCTCAAAAAAAAAAAAAAAAAAAAAAAAAAAAAAAAAAAGTTATGTAAAAGTCAACTACCCTAAGACTGCCATTCTATGAGGAAGCCCAAGCCATATGGAGGGGTCCTGACTGAGCCCAGCCTTTGAGTTGTCCTTGCCCAAGTACCCAATATTTGATGGAAGAAACCTCCAGATCAGGGTTTCTCAACTATAGTGCTATTCACATTTTGGTCCAGATAATTCTTCATTATGGAGAGCTGTCCTATAATTATAGAATATTTAGCATCATCTCTAGCTTCTAACCACTAGAGCTAATAGCACTCCCTTCCCACAACTGTGACAAACAAAAATGTTTCTGCCATTACCAAGTGTCACCTGGGGACAAAATCCCCCCCCTAGTTAGGAACCATTTTTTTTTCTTAGATGAATTCGGCTCTCAGCCCTTTGAGTACGCCTAAGGCATTTGTGTCTTCTCAGCTTATATCCCAGCCATCATGAAGCAGAGAAAGCAATTCCTCCCTACTGTGCTGCATCCAAATTCTTGTCTTGAAAAAAATCTGTAAATATGCCCTTAAAATTGTTTTGGATTTTTTTTTAAATGCAGTACTAGATAACAGAGCATGTGAGAAGTAGTAATTTTAACTACAGAATTGGATGGTGATTGCTGCAGGCAATTCATACGCTGGAGAAAATAACGAAAACGGAAGATGTTTAATCACAAGCTGAAAAGTGAATGTGAAAGCCAGAGGTTCTCCTTGGCAGCATATAAAGAGACTCATCTCCTGAAAGCTGAGGATCAGGTCCTAGGACTCAATTATAAAAGTAGCAGAAGTATGGAAGAGGTCGAGTTCTCAAACTTGGCAAGTTTTCTATGCCAAAGCCAGGCTGTATTTGAAGAAGTGGGACCCCTGAGACATGGCATGGGTAAATCTGAGTTGATGCTCTCAAAAATCTTGCATCCCCAGATTCTCCTTAACACTCTGGGCCTGAAAAAGTAGCTTAATCCTCTCTCTTAAAGTTTGGTCCTCTCTGTTTGCTTAAAGATAATATAGAGTCCTCTGCCTTGCAAGATGACATGAACCCTCTTAAGGATCTACCTTCAATTCCTTTCTTGGTTACCAGGTCTGTAACTAGGGCTAAGTCACAACTCAAGCTAGCAATGGAATTGCTGGGACTGATAAGACAGGAAAAGATACACTTTGGAGAGCTGCAGGTCCTAGCCAATGTGGACCAGCAGAAGTTGGGAGAACATGAATGGGACTGGGTCCTGAGGCTGCTGTTTCAATCAGGGAAGAATATAAAGGTAGGTAAGGAGAGTTTATATAGGAGAACTTTTGAATAATATAGTATTTAGCATCCTGGAAAGTACCTTAGGAGACAGTGTTACTATTATTTACGATCATGGCTCTTAGAAGCTTAGATGAAGATAACATTAAAGAAATGTACACCTGCCATGCAGAGAGTAGCTTGTAAAGAAACTGTGAACTAGACCTGCTGGAATGACTGTACCATGTCATTTAGGGAAGCCCACTAGTCCCACCCTGTTCTGTGGGAGGCCCCAGAAGATACTTTACTTATCAGTGAGATAAGGAAAGCATGATTCCTCAGGGAGAGGGGGCCAGCGTTGATGAAAAGCTTGGTGATAGCTCTCTCTGTAGGCTGTGGCTGATGGTGGGAGATCCTATTATAGAACTGAGTTAACTGATGGGGTTTTTCTGGATTTCTTGAGAGTGATTAGTATATTATAAACTTCCATTGAATGTCAGTGATAAAGAATTGCTGCCAGTATTAAATTAATAAAACATGTCAAATTGTTTCTATCAGAAACTCTGGCAGAATGATAAGGAATAGTGGAGGATTTGCTATAGCAAGAAATGAGGAGTCATTGAAAATTTCTAAGCCCTAGACATAGTCATGCACTGTTCCCAGCTCAAATTTACCCCTGTCTCTACACAAGATTTCTTAGGCACCTCCAATCACCAAGATAAATCTCTCAGTGCATTTTAAGATTTCTCTGTATTTTTCCATAATGTGTGTGTGGCTTTTATGAGGATATTTACTCCTAAATCATTTGAGGGTAAAATTAATATGTTTTCTCTATTTCTTCTTGCAGTTCATCTATAAAGGTGTGACAGGAAGTGGTTCTTAGCATCCATCTTTGCCCCATTTCACCAGCTCTTTGTCACTGGCTGGGTACCTTCCTATTTATGATTAGCATCTCTCTGCAATGCCAGTGAACTCTTTTTAAAAATCTAGTTATTATTCTATCTTTCTAAGCATTTTCACTAAACTTTTCTAGGGTTAGGCACTAAATGACTTATTAAAATTTAGAATGGCCGTTGTCTAAGACAATATTTAGAAATTATTTAATGAGTCAAATTGGTTCTTTATCATATGTTAAAAGTATTCACTCTATTAAATCAATTTCCTAGTCTTGCATGTTCTGTGGAATATGTAATTTTTGAATAAAAATATTTCTTTTAATAAGGTATCCTAAAAATTAATAGCAGATTTTGCTTAAAATCAAGGAAGGATGAAAAGAAAGGAATGAAGGGAGGGAGGGAAGGCAAAGGAGGTAAGGAAGAATCATGTGTAACATGGGCTCTGTCAAGCTCCTGTTACTTTTTACCTTTTCTCCTGGGTGGACGTGTGTTGGTCATAATGTAGTAAGTTCCCATGTAGACGATCCTTTAGCAGTTAGTGCTGCTTAGGCAATACTCAGGGGGTTTTGTTAAGAGACATCAGGTAGAAGGTTCTGTTTTTTTAAATGTAGATAGACTTCCCTTTTCAAAGCATTTCAGGCATGAAGTATAAATGACAGACACCAAAGTATATACTTCTGTGCTCAAGTATATCTTTAAAAAATTACAATGTAAGCCTTTGTTTTTGAAGTACTGATTAAATAGAAACATGATTTAAAGAAATGCCATGAGTAGGCACAAACTGGCATATTCTTTAATCTCAACTATTTAAAACTAATCATCTAAAACTGGTAGTCTTTGGTATCTGACCATAAACTGCTATTTATAACTTCTTTATGGTTATTGCTCTTTGGGATGGATTTTCTTTAATGCAGGGGTAGCAGAAGTCTTTATGCCTTCTTGGTTGCTTGCATTTCATTGATTTACTTAAATTCCCCGGTTCAGACCCTATGTCACACTAGTGTGGTAGTCTAGTGGTCTGCTAAAGAGAAAGGAATTTCTCAACAAAATCCTAGTCAATCAAATCCAGGTGCTTGTCAAGAAAATAATTCATCACAACCAAGTGGGCTTCATCCCAGGGATGCAGGGATGGTTCAACATATGCAAATCTATAAATGTAATTCACCATATAAACAGAAGCAAAAACAAAGACCATATGATCCTCTCAATAGATGCAGAAAAAGCATTTTACAAAATTCAACACCCTTTTATGATAAGAACACTCAACAAAATAGGCATAGATAGGGCTTACCTAAAAATGATACAACCCATATATGACAAACCCACAGCCAATATCATACTGAATAGGGAAAAATTGAAAGCATTCCCACTTAGAACTGGAACAAGGCAAGGTTGCCCACTATCTCCACTTCTATTCAACATAGTGCTGGAAGTCCTCGCTACAGCAATCAGACAGGAGAGTGGAATTAAGGATGTCCAAATGGGAGCAGAAGAGATCAAACTCTCACTCTTTGCTGATGACATGATCTTATACCTAGAAAACCCTAAGGATTCAATCAAGAGACTCCTTGAATTGATTCATTCCTTGAATGAATTTAGTAAAGTCTCAGGATACAAAATCAATACACAGAAATCAGAGGCATTCATATACACCAACAACAGTAAAAGTGAGAACCAAATCAGTGGCTCAATTCCCTTCAAAATAGCAACAAAGAAAATAAAGTACCTATGAATATATTTAACTAAGGAAGTAAAAGACCTCTAAAGGGAGAACTATGAAACACTGAAGAAGGAAATAGCAGAGGATGTAAACAGGTGGAAGAACATACCATGCTCATGGGTCAGCAGAATCAACATTGTTAACATGTCTATACTACCCAAAGTGACCTACAGAGTCAATGCAATCTCTCTTAAAATACCATCATCATTTTTCACAGATATAGAAAAAATAATTTTACACTTCATATGGAACCAGAGAAGACCCCCTATAGCAAAATCAATTCTAGGCAATAAAAACAAAATAGGAGGTATCAATTTACCAGACTTTAAACTATACTACAAGGCTATAGTAATTAAAACATATTTGGACTGGCACAAGAACAGGGACATTGACCAGTGGAACAGAACAGAGAACCCAGATATAAAACCATCCTCATATAGCCATCTAATTTTTGACATAGCATTCAAAAACATACACTGGGGGAAAGAATCCTTATTCAATAAATGGTGCTGGGAAAACTGGATAGCCACATGTAGAAGACTGAAACAGGACCACACCTTTCACCTCTCACAAAAATCAACTCATGCTGGGTAAGAGAGTTGAACCTTAGGTGTGAAACTATTAGAATTCTAGAGGAAAACATTGGAAATACTCTTCTAGACATTGGCCTAGGCAAAGAATTTATGAAGAAGACCCCAAAGGCAATCACAGCAGCAACAAAAATAAATAAATAGGACCTAATCAAATTAAAATGTTTCTGCACAGCCAAACAAACTGTCAAGAGAGCAAACAGACAACCCACAGAATGGGAGAAAATTTTTGCAAGCTACACATCCGATAAAGGACTGATAACTAGAATATATTTAGAACTCAGGAAAATCAGCAAGGGCAAATCAAATAACCCTATCAAAAAGTGGGCAAAGGACAAGAACAGAAATTTTTCAAAAGAAGACAGAATAATGGCCAATAAACATGAAAAAATGCTCAACATCTCTAATCATCAGGGAAATGCAAATCAAAACCACAATAAGATATCACTTATCTCCAGTAAGAATGGCCTTTATCAGAAAGTCCCCAAACAATAAATGTTGGCATGGATGCGGAGGAACACTTCTATACTGCTGGGACTGCAAACTAGTTCAACCTCTGTGGAAAGCAATATGGAGATATCTTAAAGCGATACAAGTAGATCTACCATTTGATCCAGCAATTCCACTACTAGGCATCTACCCAAAAGATCAGATGACACTATACAAAAAAGACACTTGCACTCGAATGTTTATAGCAACACAATTCACATTTGCAAAGTTGTGGAAACAACACAAGTGCCCATTAATACATGAGTGGATTAATAAAATGTGGTATATGTATACCATGGAGTAGTATTCTGCTTTAAGAAACAGTGGTGATTGATATAGCACCTCTTGTATTTTCCTGGATAGAGCTGGAACCCATTCTACTAAGTGAAGTATCTCAAGAATGGAAAAACAAGCACCGCATGTACTCACCAGCAAATTGGTATTAACAGATCAACACTTAAGTGGACATATAGGAATAACATTTATCAGGTGTCAGGCAGGCAGGAGGGGGAAGGAGGGGATGGGTATATACAAACATAATGAGTAAGATGTGCAACGTTTGGGGGATGGTCACGCTTGAAGCTCTGACTCAATGGGGAGGGGAGGGCATGGGCAATATATGTAACCTTAACATTTGTATCCCCATAATATGCTGAAATAAAAAATTTTTTTAAAATGGAAAAAAAATAAAGAGAAAGGAATTTTCATGAATGTCCTATTTCTGTAACATTGGACCGAAACTTTTTTCTTTTTTTTCCACAGCTCATTTAGCATCAGAACGGACTGAAACTTTCCATGATGAAAGCTTGCCTCCCCAAATAAGATGGCCACTCACAGAAGCAGAGACTAAGGAGAGACCTTTAGATATCATAGAGTTCACATCTTTTATTTATAATGATAAATGAGAGATGAAGAGATCTGAGATCATCGCAGAGAGGAAAAAGAACTCAAAGTTCTCCTGGGTTAATTTGTCTTTCTGTTTTTATCTTTTTCTCTACTTACTAAATATTTCTTCTTTTCAATTCACTCTCAGTAGCTTCCCCTTCCACACACGACCATCACCACTCAGATGATCCTGTTAAACATTCCCCTTGGCACATTCTAACTTGGTCTTACCAAATATCAGTGTTCCAAATAAATTTCTATTGGGATATTGTCTGAAAAGGGCCCCCTTGGCCACTGTAACTTAAACACATACCAAAGAATATATGAGGGGCTATATATGCTTTTTTCCCCATAGTCTACTCCTGGCAGAAAACTCTAAATGTGCTTTTTGATTCTGGGAAACTTTAGATAATTTTTAAAAAAATTTAGGGCCCTATATTAATCTCAGAAGTTTAATATTTTTAGGTTATCAAAACTAAAATATTCCTTGATTTAAACACCTGCCTATCCTTGACCGTCCTTCCGTATGAAACATAAAATTTGGATCATTGATTTTATTCTGTCAATATCCTTTTTCTAAAACTTCCTCTCATCTTAACTTTAACCATCATTTAGGACTGGTTAAACACATGGATCTTTAGAATTTTGGTGTTACTGACAAAAGACAGATAGTTTTTCATTAACTTCACTCTTCTAGAATAGCTCTTCTGTGATTGCCTTTCTTGTATGCCAGAGAACTTCTTTTTCATTTTGACTTTTAGTCCTGTTAACCTTGAATCGCACTGGCCCAGGTCAACCATGTCAACAATTCAATGAATTCCAAATTATAGCTAGCAGCCAGATTGAAGGAACATTAACTGAAATAAACTTCCCTGAGAGTATGGATAGTACAGGGGAGACAAAACAGAGAGCCACAATTCTAGTCCAGGTTCAGGTCCAAAGAGCTTCCTTGATTGAAATTCCATCAGATTGTTCTGGGAATTTGGCTAAGCGAATAAAAAAGCTAAAGAACATATGAAGCCATATTTTTTAATGTCTCTCTGTGTAGTAGTTTAACACCATGATGTTTTTCTGTGGATTTAGAGGTTTCTCTGGGTTAAGTTTTTATTAACTAATTTCACTGGTGTTTTTACAATTACTAAAGTAATATATTTTCTTTGTGAAATACTCAGCTTCCTAAGGAGCAAATAAATCACTTATTTCTATCACCCCGAGATAACAACTGGTAATACTTTGGTGTATAGCTTTTCCAACTTTTTCTATGAACATATACACACATGTATGAATATTACAAAAAATTGAGTCATTTTGTACTTATGATATTTTCACTTGAGCATCTTTCTATATCAAAGCTAACATTCTCATGAATGATTCCATTGTATTCTACTTTGTGGACATGGCCCAATATCATTAACTTGTACCCATTTTTAAGTAACTTCTAATTTGAAGCTGTTACAAATAATACTGAAGTGACCATCCTTGTTTATCTTTTATATCCTTTTGTCTAATGCTTCCTTAGGACTAGTTTCTGTATGTTGAACTTCTGGATGAAAAAGAATACACATTTTGAGGGTACGGATATATACAAATTGTCTTCCAGAAAGTTTGTGCCAATTTAGACTCCTGATCACAGTAGAAAAAGATTTTTCTCATAGTACATCCCATATCAACAAGATTTAGCATTCCTTTTACATTTGTTAATCTGAGAGTTAAAAGGGAAATCTTATTTTAATTTGCTCAAAGATTAGTAAAGTTGAACATGTTTTGGGTTAAGTATAACTAGAAAACAAAGAGCAACTGAAATATAACTTAGATCTCAAATTGATTTTAACTAAGTATGATGGTGAATGCTGTCTTTGGGACTATCAAAGTAACTGAAGTTAGAAGATATTTTTATTGCTGAGCCTCTTACAATGACTGATGTATATTGAGTACTAGTTTTATACCAGGTATTTCCTCACATCTGCTGAATTTACTCTTCATGATAACACTGCAGTAGAAACTACTATTTTACCCATTTTGTCAATGAGAAGACTGAGGAACACAGAAGGTAAGTAACTCACCAAGTAATTGGAAGAACTAAGATTTGAACTTAGATACTACCTCTCAAACTCATGCTCTGAAGCTCTGTTATTCTGATGGTCTATATAATAATATAATATACACATACCTAAGACATTTTGGGGGAAGATTGTGTCTTCTTTTATGCTATGTAAGTTTTAAAAAATTACTATTAAAATAAAATTAATAAGAGGTTTCTTCTGAGAAAATTGTTTTCAGAAAGTTTTAATTTTACTTAAATTTCAAATTCTGATTTCAAAAATATATATGTAGAGCTAAAATTGCTGGTCTGTATTTGGGGCTGAATTCAAAAAGTTTCAGAAATACAGATTTAAACATCCATAAATTTACATGGTTGAGGCTAAGTGTTAAAGCCTTCACTTTGTAATTTTTCTGAAAAACAAAGCTGTTTGTTTTTTCACTGACTTCCCTTCTGCCTACTAATGAGCTAGTTTTCTCTTTTTCTGACCACCTGAATTTTCAAGCTGGACTGCTATTTCTTAAGATTTGGACAGCATACCCAAGGCTACAAGGTTGGATGTGAATGTATAAAACAAGTTTATGTTTAAAAAATATTTAAATGCATAAGCTAATGTGTTTGTGTGGCCTGTGATACATAAGTAATGAAAAGGTTGCTACTGTGAATGACAGGAAAAGTCAGGATGAAAAATTACTTGATGTTGTCTTATGGTAATGAGGATTAAAAGTATGAAAATCATGTTTTTTATTTAGAAGAGTAATTATCCAACAAATGCTAGAAAGTACTAATTATTTGTGCTAAACCAGTACAAAGTAAGAGACCTGAGTTCCAATGGGCAAAAACCTCCTTATCTTTGAGGAGATGAAGCTGTTCAGTTCAGTTCATTCAGGCCTTACTGAGTGCATTAAGAGCCTCCTACACTCATGGAAATCAATCTTTTCTTTGGGTTTAGGAGGCTTTGATCCCACCTCTTACCTGACCTTGCTGGGATTACAATTCACTGTAAATACAGGGAAGCTCTGGTCTATTTGTTCGAGTGATGTTATCATTTTCTAAGTTTGATTCACAGATTGAAGGAAGGAAGCCAATGGTTATCTTTTTGAGTACCAAGCCGTAGGATATTTAACCTACAGTAACTCCATGGGCAGGTCGTAGAATTCTCATTTTCATATGAAAAAATGAAAATCTTCAGGCTGGAGAGATAAGATTCCTGCATCCAAGGCATAGAAAAGATCACTTGGGAGACTGGCAGGCATACTTTCTCTGATACTCATTTTTCCCCCTGCCTTTTCCTACTAACTTCTTAAATACTTAATCCTAAAAAGCTCAGCCATAAGAATGTGATAAAAATAACTTTAGAAAAAAAACAAAACCCAAACAAGAAAGGCAACTCCTCTGATACCACTGGAGATACCCTAGTATCTTACTGGGCCCAGAAGAGGTAAGATGCATGGATTAGCCTTTTAAAAAATCACTTTCTACAAGACATACATTTCAGGTAAGGTTTGAGAGCTTTACACGAATTGTCTTCCAAATTCCAATTACTTTTCAATTCTTCATACCACACAACTACCATGTTTCCCCCAAAATAAGACAGGGTCTTATATTTATTGTTTCTCAAGAAGACACCCTAGAGCTTATTTTCAGGGGATGTGTTTTTTTTTTTTTTTTTAAGTATGGTTCAAGAATCTACATTTATTCAAATATAGTTAAGTCATCTTCTTCTGGAACATCATAACTCTCCAAATCCCGAATTCCATCCTGAATTTCTTGCAACTCTATTTCCTTTAGAACCATTGGCCCTAATCTTTCATGTTGAGCAATAGAGCTCTCATGAGGCAAATAAGAAGAAGGGTTGCTCATCTTCTTTACTGCTTCGTGATGAAATGCATGGGTTGTGCAGATACGCTGCATAGCCACGCCCATCACTAGGTCTTATATTTGGGGTAGGGCTTATATTGTGCAAATGCTTGGAAATCCTGCCAGGGCTTATTTTATGGGTAGGTCTTATTTTTGGGGAAATATGGTGGTTAAACTGTGAAAAATTACAGTCATCTTTTGCTCTTATTTTATAGATGGTGAATTTCTTTTTCAGTCTTATTACAAAGTAGTTTATCTGAGTGCTTTTCTTCTATTGTTGCAATGAGAGGTACATATAGAGGTTCTATTAGTCTCTACATTGTCTCTGTTTTTCCCAGAGGACTAATAACAAGGACCAACAGTTATGTATGTAACACCGTTCTGTGCCAGACACTGTCCCTAAGTGCTTTATTTGTACTTCAAAACCCCTCTCTAATGCAATTAGTGGGGTCCAGATAATTCAAAATGCCAAGAAGCATTATTGAAAGGTTACTATTAGCCAGCTAGAAATTTCCTGGGACGATTCTAATCCATCCTTGTTCTGGCTATGAATTGATGCCATCTGTGAGCAACCAGACTTCTAGGAAAGCAAGAATGATTCTAGAAATCTCCTAATCAGGTGGCACCCATTTCTTCAGCACAGTCCTGGGGGCAGTGATTTATTATTGATTTAGGCAACAAAAGAAGATCATTGCCTCTCTGAGAGAAGAGAGAACAGAGGAAGAAATGGCCACCTCCCTCTTACTCATACCTGAATGGCGCTTCAGGAGGGCTGGCTTTGGTGAGGAACTGACTCAGGAAGTCTATAAAAACCAATCTGCTATTTGAGAAGAGTCACAAACCTGTTATTGGTTAGACCAAAGTTACCACAGTCAGACCCATCAATATTCCTGCAGCATGACAAACCCAGCAAGGTTGCAGAATGCTAACCAGGTGATTATTACTATGCTAGGGCTATTCTTGTCTCCTTTCTTTGCCTGCAAAACATAAGTGGAATTACTTTGTCATGCCTTTTATTCTTTATGTCTTCTTACTGTTAGGTTCTTTCTTTCTATTCTTTCCTGCTGTTAGCAAGATGAAAAAGGCTTCATATTCCAAGCCTTTCTGTTGACCTTTGGGACTTAAAAGTCCCCTACAAGGGAAAGCAAGCCTCCCTGAAATAAATGCAGGTTCACAGAATACCTCGGGCTTGCAGAGGAAACAAATGACTCGGTTCTTTTCAACTCACAGCACTCAGCAGGCAGAAAAGCAGCAATTTGAGGTTTCAGTGAGTCTGAGAGTCTCACAAGATAATGCTGAGGGTTGGCAGTCAAAGACACTAGGTAAAGTATTAGTACTGCAGGTTTAAAACGTTCAAGCTTCCCAGGTTTTGAAAAATAGGGCTGCCACAAGCTTATTAAATTCAGGCTGCCAATGGACTTTCTTTTTAATTTATCAATTTGGGGGGATTTTTCCTTGTTTTTCTTGTTTCCACTTGGCAAAGAGACATCACCGATTGCACGCATTCATAGAGGGTTCTAGAGAAACGAAAATGTTAAGCTGTAAAGGAGAGGTGGCATGTCATAGAGCAAAGATCATCAGCTTGCAAAGAAGACAGACTTGCATTTGAATTGCAAATTGAAGAATTAATTCCATTTTTTTTTAGGAGAATCATTTAATACCTTCGTGGTTCCTGAATTAGTATACTAGACTCCTAACTTGTTTTCCTTCCTCCCCTCTTGACTGCCATGCTTACAATTAAATCTAAAGTTAAATATGAAGTCCTCACTATGGCCGATGAAGGCCTAGCTCTCTCACCTTCTTCCTGATTAATCTTCCTTCTCCTTCACTCTATTCTAGACACACTGGAGTAGAGTCGTTCTTTACACACACCAAGCACAGATCTACCTTGAGGCTGTGCATTTGCTGCTCTCTCTGCCTGAATTATTCACGTGGCTTGTGCCTTACGCTGCATTCACTTCTCTTCTCAAATTCATCTCTTAAGAGCAGGCTTCCCTAAACTAGTTATCTGAAAAATCACCTCTTGTCATTCTCGATTTCCTTACTTTGCTTTATGTTTCTTCTCAGTTCTTACCCACATCTGATGCTCTGTTGGCTTACATGTTGGCCAGTCTTTCCTCACTAGTGTAAACTGCATATGGGTATATGTCTAGTCTGTTTTGTTCACCGCTCTATCCTCAGTGTCTAGAACAGCGCCTGGTACACAATAGGCACACAATAATCATTTATTGCATGTGTCTTTGTTTCTCTCTTTAAATAAAAAACACCTCCTTGCAGTATTTGTAAAGATTATAAATAATGCATTAAATGGATTTTGAAATCCCCTAGCATATTGCTGAAAAATACATCTGTGCCTTATCCTTTATCAATTGTGTATCCTCTGGTGGACTTTCAACTGCCAATGTATGCTTCCCTTTGCCTGAGGGCTGGTGCTAAAGACTTGGAAGGACATAGTGCTTGGGAAATAACATCCCCATCCCAGAAACCATATACAACTATGACTCTTGGGTATTGGTGCATACGTATCCAAGTTCCCTTGCCCTTCAGAATAACTGTGAGGCTTGCGTTTTGCACCCTTCTCTATGGGACTAAGCTCCAGTCCACCACAGTGGTAGCTAGCTCCATAACCTTGGCTGCTTTGCTTCCTGTGTTTCCAGTAAAATAATTGCATTAATCATTGTCTCGGGATCTCCTTCTGGGGAATCCCAGTGGAGATGTTTAAAGAGTGGTAGTTATTAATATGTAATGATTTTTTGCAGCTTACAAGATGGAGGTCAAACCTTTTAATATCAGATTCTTTCATCTGAATAAATGTATGCCATTCTACACATCTTAATAAGTGTTAAAAATAAAGGCATATTTGTCTGACATTTAGCTCATTCCTTAATATCTTACACTGCAATGAAGTCCTTACATACGTATTGCGTGTTTATTTTCTTATGTTCTCTCCACAATGAAGCTTTTTGATTATTTACACCTAGAATATCCATCTGATTGGTGTGTGGTTCTCAAACTTAGCCCTGCTCCAAAACAATCCATATATTTGGGTATGGGGATCAGATATTGTTACTTCAAAAAATATCTCAGTGATCTCCTATGCAACTAATATGGCAAGTTGTGGTAAGGCATCCATAATTTCTCCCTTTTTCTCAATTTCAATAACCTTCTTCAGATTCTCTGCGGTTCTGCATCATCATGAAGTTTTATTTTGATCTTGAAAGTCTTTTTCCTGTTCTGTTAGCATTTGCTTCTGTGTTCTCAGAGTTTTAAATTTAGCAACTTCTAAAATATTTCTTTAGTCATTTAAACCTTTAAGCCTTAAGATTTTGTAAATCAATAAATGACTGATTTCAAAGTATGTGAAACATACTCAATTTATAGCCATTTTAACCTTCATTTAAAAATGTGAAGCATTAATACAATGTGATACTGCCATGAGGATAGAAATATAGATCAACAGAATAGAGTCCAGAAACAAATCAATGTTATATTCAACAAAGGTGCCAAGACCATGCAGCAGAGAAAGAAGAGTCTTTTCAACAAATGGTGCAGGAACAATTGAATGTTCATATTAAAAATTATATGAACATTGATTTATACCTGGCACCAAATACAAAAATTAGCTAAAGATGAATTATAGGCCTAAATGTAAGAACTAAAACTATAATACTTCTAGGAAAACACTGGATAAAAACTTTGTGTCCTTGAGTTAAGCAAAAAAGTTATAGGTACACACCAAAGGTGTGACTCATAAACAATGTATAAATTATACTTCATCAAAATTTAAAACTACTTTTTAAAAGATATCATTAGGACAAAGCATATGCTTGAAGATATTTTTAAAAATATATAGCAGATAGAGGACTTACCAGAATACATAACAAATTTTTATAATTCAATAATACAAATTAACATAAAAATTGGGCAAAGAAATGTTCATCAATCAACTCTTTTGAATCGCCACTGCCTATCTTCACTTGTCAGTGTCAATATCATTTCTAAATTAACTCTTATGGTTTTCAATTGGTCGCTGAATTGAAAACTCTTATGGTTTTCAATTGGTTGTATTGATTGCTTAGCATGATCACATCAAAATCACACTCAGCTGAAGATTGGGGAGACTTAAGCAGTTTGCAAGTAAAGATAATCGCTGAAAGGTAAGAAAATAAATGAACAAATGAATGCAAATCTTATAAAGACTATAATTTACCTCTGCTTTTCTAAAGGACCACTCACAATTATGTTCAAGAATGGGTAAGGCATCTTTCATTTCCAAACTACTAGAATGTATTAGCTGATGGAAGGTCATGGCAGACTGTAGTAGATTATGCTCCTGCAGACAACTAGAAAAATCCAGACAAGTAATAAAAATCCAATTTTTTAAAAAAACATCACAGGTATGTAGAAACCTAAGGACTAGCTGGACTAAAATTCCAGACAGGGGAGAGTCATTTATAGGTGAGTAGACAATTAGCTACCAGTTTTCCCCTGGGGCAATTGTCAATTTCAGGTACAGGCTGTTAAATGGGGCTTGGCCTACGCATAAAGCTGATACGGGGAATAGAGAAGCCAATAAATCTTTTAAAACCAGAGACTTTAGAAGCCTCAAATATTTGGTCAGTTTTTTGTCAAAGACATTTACTAAAATCTCAAGTTGTATGAGAAGTTAAAGAACTTAAAAAAAAAAAAAAAAAAAAAAGATCCTAAAACAAAAACCAAAAACCTGACCCTGACAAGGGGAATGAAATTTCTTGCAGTGTTTAAGAAACACAGATCAAACAGGAGGATCCTGAAATTAAAGTAGGCAAGAAAGGATAATTGTTGTTAGTATGTCTGTATTAAAAAATACAAAGAAGAGTTCCACTACACAAGGCAAATGAACATAGACAAAAATATGAAAATGCAGGAGAACACAGAGATTGCCAAAAAGAATGAACATGCAGAATATATATTGACTATTATAAAAAAGTATTTTGTTATGTAGTTTAAAATATACTTAGAACTAAAATGCATGAGAATAATAATGAAAATGGTAGTAAGAATAAAAGGAATGAAAATTTCTAGAGTACTATTGGGGAAATAGTAAAGTAATAATTTGAGTTAGCTATAATAAATTAAGAATGCATACTGGAATCACTAAGGTAATCATCAAGAGACTAACAAAATAATTTTAGTAATGTTTGCAAGTTAAAAGAAGAAAACTGAGATCATAAAAAGAGATTTATCTAAAAGAAAAAAGCGATATAAAACATGAGAGAAAGAAACAGAATTATAGCTATAAGATCAGTTATCTTGGTAATTACATTAACTGTAACTACGTTAACTATAAATGGATTAATTCTTCACATAAATAAGATTATAAGATTAGATTAAAAACCACAAAACTCAGTTATGTGCTTGCTGCTTATGGGTAAAACATTTTAATTTTAAATTTTAAATCAGAAAAGTCAAAAGTGAAAGCATGGGCTTGGAGATGTAGAGAGCTGCGAAGTGTGCTACTTCCACACGCACAATAAATTTTAAAAACCTGTGTAATTTGCATGTTCACAACTTTTCTTGAACCTCTCAGGATGTCAAGGTTTCAGGGTAAACACCTAACCTGAAATCTGGGGAGAGAAGGGACTTGGGATCTTGCTGACCTGGGCAGTTGCAGGCAGACACCAGTAAGAATACAGCTAGAATGGTTGATGAATTGGCAGCAGCCACGTATGAGCTAGTGGAAGAGTTGGAAACACCAAGAGCCACAGATCCTGGGAGAGGGGTGTCACACTCTTTTGCAAGCTTTTTTCCCTACAAATCCATTAGGCACTCACAAGGTAGAGTGGGGAGAATCTTGAGAAAGTATTCCCCATGGCGTAGGCCTGAAAAGAGCACATACTATAGCTCTACCTAGAGCTTTTTCTTCTATTTCCCCTGTGGAACAAAGACTTACTATTTTGGGAGGACAAGGAGGAGGTAAGGGCAAATGGCCTTAGGGTAATGGTAAAAACCCCTTGCAGAGAACAGAAAATATACCCTCTACCCATGTGGGGAGGAGCAAGAATATATGCTGGGCCTAAAACTACACCAACAGGACAGGTGAGCATATCTAATGGCCATATTCCCTAAATTCAGAGACATAGTGCCTATATAAGACTGAGATTTAGACAGGACTTCATAGAATTCCATCCCTGTCCCTCTCCTCCCACCATCCTAACAAGCATTTGATAAAAGAAACAGTGGACTACTTCTGAGAAAGATGAAATCTTCAGACTTTTTTTTGCAATACAGAGTAAAGGGAAGATCTAAAGCTGAGGGTGAAGCAGATCCACTGACCAGTAAGCCCCCAATCTACACACAAATTATCACTAGAGGAATCTGAAATCTGGGTTGCACTGAGAGTAAACAAAGCAACAATAAACCTCAAGCCAAAGCTAACTCCTTGATTAATAGGAACTTCTATACTAAAGGCCTAGCAGAAGGAAAGGTGTGTCCATTTCCCAGTTTAAAACCTACTTAGATCTGTCTCTATTATCCTACACAAGGCATCTGGCTTTAAACAACAAAAAAAACCTTGTAAGTCACACTAAAAGGCACAAGCACACACACCATAAGCACACTCCCAGGAGGCAAAGGAATCAACAGAATCAGATGTGGCTGTGATCAAAATGTTGGAATTGTTTAACAGAGAATTTCAGATAACATTGATTAATATGGTAAAGGGTCAATAAAAAAGCTGGATAAGATTATATATGTAATTATATATGTATTATATTATATGTGTAATTATATATATATATGTAATCTTATAAGATTACATGGATAACTTTAACCAATATATAGAAATAATAAGAACCAGCAGGGACATGATAGAAATGAAAACATGGTAACAGAGATGAAGTCTGCCTTGCATGGACTCATCAGTAGCCTCAACATAGCCAAAGAAAGAATCAGTAAACTTAAAAGATATCAGTAGAAATTATCCATGCTGAAACAAAAAGTAACAAATGCAGGGAAAAAACCCACAACAGACCATTCAACAACTGTGGGATAATATCGAATTGTTATATATGCATTATTGGAGTGCTAAAGGACAGAAAAGAATGGATAGATTATTTGAAGAAATAATAGCTAAAAATTTTCCAAAATTAATCCAGACAACAAACCATAGATTCAAGCTTAGTGGACACCAAACAGGATAAATACCAACCAACCAACCAAATAACAGCACACACCGAGACATATAACAAAACAGTCAAAAACAAAAGACAAAAATTTTGAAGTCAAAGAGACACATAAAACTGTACACCCATGGGCAAAAACAAAACAAAACAAAACAAAAAAACAAACAAAAAACACCAACCAGTCAAAAAACCCACCTTAAACCCATACCTTTTTATTTTATGCAAAGGTTAACTCAAATTTTGCTATAGACATAAATTAAAATGTAAGATTATAAAACTTCTATCATATAAGAAAAATAGACAAAATCTTTGTGATCAAATCAGACAAAGGATTTTTAGATAATACACCAAATACATGGTTCACAAAAGAACATTGGACAGTTGGACATTTTCCAATTTGGAAACTTTTGATCTGTGAGAGGTACTGTTAAATGGACAAAAAGACAAGCTTTAGGTTGGAAGAAATATTGACAAATCACATTTCTGACAAAGGTTCTATATCCAGAATCCATAAAGAATTCACAAAATTCAAAAATAAAGTAGCCAACAACCAAATTTTTAAAATTTCACCAAAGATACATGGATGACAAGCATATAGAAAGGTGCTCAACATCATTAGTTGTCAGAAAAATACATGTTAATACCATAATGAGGCACCCTATATACATGTTAGAAGGCTAAAAGCAAACAAACAAAACTGACCATACCAATGTTACTGAAAATTTGGCACTTGTCCCCTAGGCCACATCAGAAGAACAAGGAAATTGGTTTGAGGAGAAGGAAAGAGAAATTTACTAATTTGCTGGCAAATGATGAGGTTGGCAAACTCCCATCTCAAAGTACCAACATCCTGTTTCTGAGCAGAAGCACAGAGGTTCTGACCAATCCCATCTTTGGCTAAGACAATCTTGTGACCTCTGCCCAGACAATTCCCTTGAGCCACCTCCTGTGGCTCAAAGGACAAAGGACACTCCCCTGCTCCTCCTGACCACTGGCCTGAGGCAAGGATGTAGGTTTTAGTTCTCAAGAAGGGTAAGGGGGCTTTGAAGACCCAGAAAACATTTCTACTCTTTTCCAGGCCATTTTCTTTGTTACACCAAGTGCTGAGAGTATTCAGGGTCATTGGAACTCTTATACATTGCTGGTGGGAATGGAAAATGGCACAGCCACTGTGAAAAACATTTTGTCAGTGTGTAATAAATTTAAGTGTGTGTTTATGATTTCACTCATCAATTCCATTCCTAGAAACTTATAAGATGGTTAATTTTATGTGTGAACTTGGCTAGGCCATGGTACTCAGATATCTGCTCAAATACCAGCTTAGATATTGCTGCAAAAGTATCTTTTTAGATGAAATTAACGTTTAAATCAGACTTTGAATAGCAGATTACCCTCCCTAATGTGGATGGACTTCAACCAAACAGTTGAAGGCCATAAGAGAAAATTGAAGCAGTTGGAGGAGGAGGGTGTTCTGCCTCCAGACTGCCATTGAATACAAGCTGCAACATCAACTCTTCCTTGGGTCTCTATCTTCCTGGCCTACTCTGTAGATTTTGTACCTGTTAGTCTTCACAATCACATGTGGCAATTTCTTAAAGTCAAATTCTCCCCACCCTCCTCCTTATTGCTTTTCTTTCTCAGGAAAAGCCTGACTTAGTAAGATTTGGCACTGAGGGTGAAGTGCCACCATTATGGTATTTCACACAGCATTGTTTCTGATCAAGGAATTCACTTCACAACAAATGAAATGCAGTAAAAACCCATGCTCATTAAATTCATTGGTCTTTCCATGTATTCCACTAACCTGCAGCAGATGGCTTTTTCAGGGTGGCAGTCTGTCCTCGGTTCTTTGCTCTCGGCCGAAGAATGACCGGACACACCGAAATGTCAAGTCCATACTATTATCTTGGAAAAATCACCAGCAAGTCCAACATGATGGAGTAACTGCAGGCAGGAAGCAGTTTCACATGAGCAGCTCTTTACTGTATGACAAAACGGGTCTGTCTCTGAGAGTGGAGAGAGACCAACTCACTGACTGACTGACTGACTGACTCACTCACTCACTCACTTTCTCCCTGAATTCTCGTATTGTTTCTTTTATTAGCCCAGTCTGGGTGAGGGCTCTCAGGAGGTATCGGATGTTATCCAATGATCAACAGGTGTCCTCAAAATTCCATCTGGATATACGAGCTCCCTCTCCAAAAGCCCACCTGGGGAAGGGGGTGAACCACATTGCAGATTCAAACTAATAGCATAGGTTGCTCTAGGTCACTTTCCAAAACCTATCATGCCTAGGCTGGGGAAGGCCCAGATTGATAAAGCATTCCCTCCTTCCCAAGATGTAGCAGTTGCTCAGGATAGGATTAAGGGGAGGACAACACCAAAATGGAGTGCCCACCCTTATCCTTCTTCCCAGGTGGAGCAATTACTTGAGAGAGCACCAAAGCAGGGAACCCTTGTTCCAAGAAGAGCTGGAGATCCTAACTACCTACCTAACAGCTTGATAGACTCCAGCTGCAACATCCATTCTTCCCTGGGTCTCTATCCTGCCAGCCTTTCCTGTAGATTTTGGACTTGCTAACCTGCACAATCTCTCTCTCTCTTAATATACACATCCTATTGGGTATCTCTTTCTATGTATGCATACATACATTCTGCTTCTCTGCATAACCCTAATACATTTACCCAAGACAAATGAATACTTATTTTCACACAAATACCTGTACATAAATATTTACAGGTTGCCCCACATTGGAAACAATCCAGTGTCCTTCGATTAATGAATGAATAAACTACTTATTGTACATTCATACAATGAAATACTACTCAGCAATAAAAAGGAAGACATTATTGATTCATATAACATGTAAGAATCTTAAATTCATTTATCAACTAAAAGAAGCCAAATATAAAAGGCTGTACATTAGATTATTCTGTTTATATGACATTCTTTTTAAAAAGGCAAAACTATAGGAATGTCAAACAAATCAGTGGTTTTCTTGGGCAGGGGGTAGGTAGAAGGGTTGACTACAAAGGGGAAGCAGATGGGAGTTTTTGCAGTGATCAAACTGCTCTCTGTTATGGCTGTGGTGGTGGTTACACAACTCTATGCATTTGTCAAAACCCACCTATCTGTTTCCCTCAAAGAGTGAATTTTACTGTATATAAATATTTTAAAAATGAAACAGGATGTGAAGGGAAATCAAAATGGAATATAAATGCAACAAATTAACCTTTGTTACAAGTGAATAATATAACCACACTGAAAAGAATAAACACTGAGTCTAGCTGATAAATTGTTTCTCACAGGAGTACAGATTAGCAATTATGAAACCACTATAAGTATACACTAGACTTGAACAAATAAGTAAATATATTGCATAAAGCCAATAGCATGTCCCCAGATTTTGAGAAAAGAAAGGGTTTATTGTGAGTTGACTGAAAAGGAGACAGGAAGAACACTAAAATCATTCTTTCTGAGCTGGGGGGCTGGTCGGGGTTCTATAAGCACAGAGTAATAAGGTATGATCTGATTGGATCTTGCAATGAGGTGATGCTAGGAGGCAGGATCTGATTGGATCATGCCATGGGGTGACACCAGGGCTTGATCTGATTCGATCCTGGATCCTGCCATATGGTGTCTGCTTCATAATTCAGTCCCCACTCCTCAGTCTGAAAACAGGTTCTGCCTGAGGTTGCACACTTGGTTCATCTGGGCATGCTCAAGTTACATGATCTTCAACCTGGGGGTGCATGGCTACTGAAAAACAACTCACAGCTTTGTGACATAAAAGTTGAACCAGAATGATCTAGTGAGGTTACACCAGGTTCCGACTTCTGAGAGGATAATGACAAATCAGTAGCAATGAACACACCTAGTGCCCAGATCTTGCCTTCTAAATACTATTTTACAATAATAGGAATCAGAATTTTTTGGAGAAAAATGATTGATTGTAGGGATGGAACATGATGAGTGAACATTATCATTGCGATGTCAGAAAGTAAAGAAGTGCTAAAAAAAAAAACAACAAAAAAAAACCTTGAGGGCATGTCAAAAGGCCACAGGAACCAACTTGAAAAAGCTCTCCATGGCTAAAACTGGAAAAATTTGTGCAATAAAATAGATAGTGATGGTATTGGGTTATAATCCAAAGCATAAATTAAATAAATTATATAATTAAATGAGGGGAAAGGAAGCTCATTGTCATAGAAGAATTCTAATTAATAAATGTAGAAGGAGTGAAGGAAATAGAAAATCACATACAATACACCTGTATAATTGTTTCAGTTAAGATTCTCCAACAGATACTAGTCTTAGTGGGCAAAAGTTTGAGGAGACAGGATATTTTGATAGACCCCAAATACCTCATCTATGACATTTATTAATTATAAAGGGAAATTAGTAACTTTATAATGGAGAAACCCAGAAGATACCACCTTCATCAAGTGATCAAGGGCAACATCACTAGAAATAAAACACATAAACATTGTGTACCCACCAATGAAATGCACGAAGAAAGGCATATCACCTGTGTGTTCCCTCCCTAAACATGTTCAATGCCAACCTAATCATAAGAAAGCATCATAAAAACCCAAATTGAGGGACATTCTACAAAATTGATCAATGTTCTTCAAAAGTGTGAAGGTCATGAAAGACAAGAAAAAAGTGAGGAACTGTAACACATCAACGAAGATTAAGGAGATATGACAACTAAATGCTTGGATTAGATTCTGAAATAGGAAAAGGACATCAGTGGAGAATATAAGTAAAGTATGGAGTTTAGTTAATAGTAATGTACTAGTATTAATTTGTTGCTTTTGATAATTGTATTATGGTTATACAAGATAAGAAGAAGCTGTGTGAAGGGTATAAGGGGATTCTGTATTATTTTTGTAACTTTTCTGTAAGTCTAAAATTGTTTCAAGATAAAAAGTTTTAAAATTACATGATCAGTATTACTATTAATAAGAATTTTTTGTGAAATTTGAGCAAAAGAAGAATGGAAAAAATATACCATATAAAAACTATACCCCAAAGAAGGATTATTAGAGATAAAGAGGGACAATTCCTAAGCCAAAAGGGTCAATCCAGAAGGAAGATAGGAAGATATCACAATATTAAATATGCATGTACCAAATAATATGGCTCCAGAATATAATCTACATATACCAAATAATATAGCTTCAAGAATATATATATGAATATATATACTGTATATTCTCTCTCTCTCTCTTTATATATATACATACACACACACACATACATAGGGCATGTGTGTATGCCCTCCCATGCTGTCTTATTCCATGACTAATAGAGCAATGACATGCCATATACTCAGAGATGACTACTATGGCATTTAGGATCACAAAACAATCTGAAAACTAATAAGTAAATTTCAAGGATTTATATACCTTCTAACTTATAAAAACAATGCCTCAAAGTCCATAATAATAAGATGAACTCTTGATTATTTTTCTAATAATTATGGTCAGGGTACAATAAGCTTTTATTTTCAAAGTATTGCAGCATTTGAGAATCACTTAAGTCTTTTAAAAGTGCAGCTCTCTGAACTGTTTCAATACTACTGAATTGAAGCTTGGAAATGAGTTTTGTTTTTTATTTTGAAAGTTCTCTAGGTGATTCAAACATAGAGCCAGGTTTGAAAATCTCTCTTCTATGTCATCTTCTCTCACTTATCTAAGAAACATAACTCTCCTTCTGTCTTAGATTAGAGTTGGCTATGAAACATGAATCTAAACCCCAGGCTCACTTTTGTTCCTTTGAGTTCATCTGGGTGGCTTTCTGCTATATGTATTGGCAGTGTATAGGCAGCTGGGCTGATATTTCACTTCTGCTCCTTCTGTCTTGCTATTCTTTCCTGGCACCTATAAATTTAGACATGGCTCTATATTTTAGGCAAGCACATCTATTGAAAGATCAAATATAGAATATAAAACATCTGATATTTAGTTTAAAAGATCATTAAATGAAATTTCAACCTTCCCTTGTGACTTCTAAGTTAATGAGGTCAAATACATCTTTGAGTACCTCTACACAAACACCTTGGGTATGCCTCTTCTCATTCAGAGTGGATCTCAAGCAAATTTATTGGCAGTGGATGAGTTGGGGTAAGTTAATTCTTCCAGTACTGATGTTGATGATCAGTTTGTTTCTAAGAAAATTTTTTCTTTGAAAATTTACAGTAATTATATTCAGATTTTGGTGGTTATGAAAATCACTCAGGGAACAAATTTTTTAAAATGGAGATTTTGACCTTCTACTCTGAGATTGTATATAATTAACTTCAAGGTGAGTTCCAAAATCTGTGTTTAAATGAGTACCTTTTCATGATCCTAATGTGGCTGGGCCACTAAAATATCCCTTTAAAATCCTTGGTAAGAAAATTATCTCTGGAAATTTTATGTGTTTATGGCTACTCTGTAGCTGAAAACTAGCACAGACATTGAACTTCACCAATGCAGACATTCTGAAGGAAAATAGAGCTTGCTAAAATATAGGAGGGAAAAAACCAAAACATAGCTTTGAAAATAAGCCTCTCTTTCACTGACTTTTTTTTTTTTTTTTTGGTAAATGACAACTTTTTGGAAATGACTCACTGAGGATTATTATGGTTTGAGTATGATAACAGTCATTAATATTCTGGCCACAGATGCAATTCATTTAGTAAATGCCAGGCTCTTTGAATCGTGAAGTACCTAATATAATTGCATTCTGTAGCTAGTATGTGGCAATGGACTCCTGCGTGGCCATGTGGATCTTTCAAGTCTCCCTTCAAGCAATGACTAGAAACCTCAATGTGTGGCCCTGACATAGAGCAGCTTCAGTTTACATCTTTCCTTCCATCCGATTTCTAAAAAACTACTCAGTTATATTCAGAGTCAAAGAGGAAAGAATATTTTTCATCTTGTGCTCCTGGCTGAATGTGAGAATATTCTGGGCTGTTTAGAAGGTTGGTATGAAAAAGCACAATTTAATCCCTCATATGTATGCAGCAATTGTTATGAAACCAGCAAGGCAGAATGTGCAGGCAATTCTGTGCACACCACAGTATTGTGTTGCTTTTTTGGTTTTCCCAGATTTTAGCCTTTTCTCTAATGTTGAATCTTGGGATACATTGTTCATTATATTCATCAAGGAAATGCTTTCCCCATCAAGTGCATTTCCTTTTTTCACTTCATTTGCCATTTAGCTTTTGCTAAGTGCAACTGGGAGTAGCATTATGGTCTTGGATAATAGAAGAAAAATTAAATGTGTTAAAAAGCTGTCTGGTGCTTTTTCAAGGGGAGGGGGTGAGGCCTGATTGTCATGCATGAGCCTATTGGTTGATTTCTAATGGAGGACACAGGAATATGATTCTAGAAAATCCTATTGTAGGTTTTAGGAGCTCATGCGAGCCAAACACTTGCTACTGCTCAGGCATCTTGCCCTTTGCAATTTGTTAAATTGTATTTCTCATTAGAGACTCACTGATAACACTTGTAACAAGCCAGAGGAAAGCAGGTTTTGCTGCAGCTTAATTTGAGAAAATTGATTAAGATAAATTTAAGATTGTGCCCATCTTAGAGAAAAATGAAATAACTCATTATGAAAAGAATGGACTGCTTGCTATTACTCTAATAGGAAGCAATTTAATGAGTAAATCTTGAACTGTTGAAGACAACTTTCTGGTATTTTGCTTAGTGGTTCCTAAAGAAAATAAATTAGCATAGGTTAGGAAGTGAGCAGATGTTGACATAGAAAACTTTGGAAAATACACAATCTTGCAAAAAAAATTAACATAATTGTTAACATTTTGATGTCCTTGCTTCCAGCCTATTTTCTTTGTGTGTATGTATATTTGACACTATATTTTATACACTGCTCTGAATGCTACCTTTTTAAAACCTATTTTTAGATCATAAGCATTTCCCATTGCTATTAAAATTTTTTCACGAACATATATTTAATGTTTGTATAATGTAACTTTTACTTATGTACTATAATTTAATCAGCCATTCTTTAATAATTGGATAAGTTTATTTCTAATGCTCTAATAATCTTGATCCATCATTGAAGTCCTAAAATATTTGTGGAAAATTCCATATTTCTGCAAGTAAATTAAATGGCAGATGATGGAACTGGATCTCCCTGTTTGTCATAACTCACTCACTTCTTGAGAAAAGTTAAAATGTTGAATAGGATCATAGGCCTTAAGAACTGGTTATTTTGGGAATGTGCCTTTGTTTGTTTATTTGTTTGTTTGTTTGAGACAGGGTCTTGCTCTATCTCCCAGGCTACAGTACAGTGGCATCATGATAGCTCATTGCAACCTCAAACCCCTGGCCTTGAGTGATCCTCCTGCCTCAGCTTACCCAGTAGCTGGGGCTACAGGTATGCACCACCACATCCAGATAATTTTTTTCTTCTATTTTTTTGTAGAGATGAGAGTCTCACTCTTGCTCAGGCTGGTCTGGAACTCTTGGCCTCAAGAGCTCCTTCCATCTCATCCTCCCAAAGTGCTAGAATTACAGGTGTGAGCCACTGGGGAATGTGTTTTAATTATATTTGGGGTTGATTATTTCCAGAGTTGCTTCCATGTTTGAGGGCAGTGGATTAGAGCAGGAGTCCTAGTCCTTTCTGTAGGTTTGGAAGGAGGGAAGCAGGGCAAGGGGTAGGTTTATAGCTCTAAATCTGCTAAACCATGGAGATTCATTGTGAGGTGTCTGAGCAGGACGTTGGGAACTTTACTCTCAGTAACTTCTCTGATTTGGGTGGAAAGAAAGCAGCACCCTAAGGTGAGAAACATGGAAGTCTATGAAGTGACTAATTCTTAAAATAGAGACACTTTGGGGAGAGAAATGATAAAGTCAATTTTGTATCAGATAAAAGTTTGACATCTTCTGACTCAAATTTTGTTTGGCCAAGTTAGAGGGTAATTTGGGGGCAGGGGCAGGACTCACCTAGAGTTCCAAAGTGAAAGTCTGAGTAAAGTGTGGAACACCATGAATAAATGAACGAATGTCTCTAATTCTCCAATTCTCTGACACAAACTGAATATCCACCAACTTATTTCAATTGGAGGCTCAGTCCCACAAGACTGCCCCTACTTCAGAAGCCAGTGTCCATGGGTGCCCAGGCTACTCACACTGCTGTCTAACTTGGCTACAAATTGGGGAGTTCCCATGACCCCCTTCATTCATGTTCAACAATTTACTGTAACAACTCACAGAATTCAGGAAAATGCTATTGAAGGAAATTAGAAATATTTTTACCCCCAAATATGGCATTTTGACATGCTGGACTGACCCTAGAAGCCTTAAGGTCTCTCTGACCTTCCCCTACCCACCACCATCTGCTATCCCCCAAATCTTGAAGTTTCTTTATCTGCCTGGGATCCAGATTCATTTAGGAGAACAATTGTTCTTTTCTTCCCTCCCAGTAAGACTAGGAATGTGACCACACCATCTCTCAGACTCATTCAAATTCTAAAGGAAATTATTTACCACTGAATCTTTGTTCCCCATCCATTCATCCTCCCTTGTAATTCTGTGTTGTCCCTGAACAGAATTCCTCCCCCCCATCCCCCCATCCCCCCCCCCCCCCCCCGCCATAACCCATTTTAACAGAAAGGCATATAAGCTTCTGAACCCTGTTGGGGAGTTGAATCTCCATTTTCTGAGGGTTCCATGTATACCTGTTAAAATAAATCTGATGACTTTTCTTTTTTTAATTTGCTTTATTGTGAATTGATTTTTCAGGAATCCTTCCAAAGGTGAAGGAGAAGTTTTCCCAGGGAAACAGGGAAGCCAATTATAGAATTTACACAAATAAATGTTGATCAATTAAAGAAAAAGCATATTTTGTTAGTAGTGAGAAACTAATATGCAAGCAATATAGAAAGCTCGGAGATAGCTGTAAAAATCTGAACATGTATTACTTCTAAGCCTGCCAACTTCTATTTCTTTTATACCAATAATTCTCATCATTCTCTCCTCCCTATTTGCTCTCTCAATTTCTTTGTTGCTTACTTCCTTCTATCTCTCAATGATGCAAGCAATATATTAATAGCAATTTAAACGTACCTGGAAAGGAGGAAGAATTGGAGAAATGAACCCAAAATTCAGCATGAAATTTCCCCTTGAGGCATTCACCAACTCCTAGCTGTGCTTACATAAGGCAAAATAAGGCAAATCTCTAAAGAAAATAGCAGGTTGCAGCAACCAGGAGGCTAGGTAGCTGAGCGGAGTATTTTTAGCAGTCATCTAGCACTGGGTAGACAGAAGTTGGAGTTCACGATGGACAAGGTAGAGAAGTTCTGGGAAATGATCTCATGCTTTCAGTTGAGAATCCAGAAAAGGAATTAAATAAGGGTTAGGACTAAGCCATAGCATTCATTAGAGGCCATCCTAAAATAAACCAGGTTCCCATTATCCATTACTGTTTTGTAAACCATCTCAAAACTTAGAGGCTTACGATAACAACTTAGTATCTTTCACAGTTCTAGAAGTTGACAGACTCTACCCAGGGTGATTCAGTATGTACAGCCAGACAGTGTTTGAGACTGCAATTATTTGGAGGCATCTTCTTCATTCAGTGCCCGGAGCCTGGGCTAGGAGGTTTGGAATAGCTGGGGAGTGATCAAGCACTTATCTCTGTAGGAGTTCTTTCCACATGACTAGTTTGGGCTTCCTCACAGCATGGAAGACTTAGTGTAGCTGGATTTCTCATATGGTGATGGGCTTTCTCCAGAGTGGGCATTTCAAAAGACAGGAAATAAACCTGCCAATTTCTTAAAACCTGGACCAAAACATGGCACAGGATCATTTCTGCCATACTAGATTGACCAAAGCCATCCTTGAGCCCGCTCAGTTGACCTAAACCCCTCAACTCAATGAGAAGAATGTCAAAGAATTTGAGGTCATTTTTATTATGCTCTAACAAAGCTTTAAATCCAGCCTCAACTGGATGAAGCTGATCTTCACATGTTCTACCTGTCTACTGAAAAAATTTAATCTTCCAAAGAGATATATTATTTCATTCAGAGACACTATAAGTTGTTCATGTACAATGTTTGACATTCAGTGAAAAATTACCGGAAATGTCTAGAAATAGGATTAAAAAACCAAAACCAAGAGAAAAGTAAACAATAAAAGCAAGACCAGATATTGGAGTTATTATTTAGGGAGTTTAAAGTAAGTATGATTAATATAATCAACAAAAAATTTTAAAAAGATGGACAGTTTTGCCTGAAAACTGGTATCTATAAAAAAAATAAGGTCAAACAGAAATTCTAAAACTTAAAAATGCAATATCATTTATTATGAATTCAGAAGATTAAACATGAAATGAGAATGGATCACTAAACTGAAAAATAGGTTAGTAGAAAATATTAAGATCTAAACACACAAAGAAGAAAAAGACTAAAAATATAGAATGAGTATATGAAATATGTGGTAGGTAGTTAATATGATTAACAGGTGTAACTGGAGTTCCAAAAAAAGAAGAGATTAAAGGAAACAGAAACAATTCATTTGAAGGAATACTGGCCAGAAATTTTTCAAAAGTTGAAAGACATCAACTTATAGTGTCAAGAAGTATTATAAATCCAAAGCAGGATTAATATTATACAAAGAAGATCACATTTAAATACAATATATTCAAACTAATAAAATCAAAATATGAAGAGAAATATCTTTAAAGTAGCCAGAAAAAAAGACACCCTCCTTCAAACCAACATGATCGACAGTTGACTTTTCAACAGAAATGTTGAATGCCAGAATTCAAAAGGATGATTGAGGTCTTGAAAGAGTTGGAAGGAGATAACTGCCAATTTAGAATTCTATATATAGTGAAGATATCCTCATAAAACAAAGCAACATAAAGACAGATTTAGACAAATAAAAAAATGAGAAAATTTGTTTCAGAAAGAGTTGTGCTAAAAGAAATACTAAAAATAATACTTTATGAGAAAAAGGGGGAAAAGACCTTATATAGAAACAAAATATTAGTAATGTAGGAAAGACTGAAGATCACCATGGGGAAGGAATAGAGGGGAAATCTAAATAAAATTTGATTATTAAGAAAAGTAATTACAAAATCTTTTTGTTTTAAAAATATAAAGAGAGTTATAATACAAGATAACGATAGCATAGAAGGCAACGGAGAATAGTACAGAGAGTTGAACTGCTGTTGGATTGCATTGTCTAGGAAGTAGTAAAAGAACTAATGTTAGGGGCTGGGCAGGGTGGCTCATGCCTGTAATCCTAACACTCTGGGAGGCCAAGGCAGGAGGATTGCTTGAGCTCAGGAGTTTGAGAACAGCCTGAACAAGAGCAAGACCTTGTCTCTTCTAAATATAGAAAAATTAGCAGGGCATTGTGGTGCATGCCTATAGTCCCAGCTACTCAGAAGGCTGAGACAAGAGGATCGCTTGAGACCAGGAGTTTGAGAGTTTGAGGTTGCAGTGAGCTATCATGACGCCACTGCACTCTACCCAGGGTGACAGAGTAAGAATCTAGCTCAAAAAAAAAAACCCAAAACTAATGTTAGTAATAATGTAATAATGTTAGGAATACAGAAATACTGTCCTAAATTAAGATAATCATTAAAACCAGCATTAAGGGAGAAAATAGAAAAATAATTTTAAAAATATGTGATTAATTCAAAAGAAAGTAAGAAAGAATTTAAAAATATATGTGATAAATAGAAAATAAATAATCAGATGGTAGATTTAAACCCAATGTATCAGTAATTACATTAAATATAAATGAACCAAACACTCCAGTTAAAGGCAAAGATTGTTAGAATGTATACAGAAAAACAAAGTTCAACTATATGCTCCTTACAATGTACAAACTTCAAATATAAAGCATGGAGGGCCAGAGTGAAATCATGGAAGATGATATATCATGCAACACTAATCAAAAGAAAGCTGATATAACTATTCTAATGTAGACAAAGTAAACTTTAAGGCAATATCATTACTAGAAATAAAGGAGGTATTTCAGAAGAAGATGGTGACACATTACATAAAGTAAAACTAACAAAAGAAGAAATTGACAAATTCAAAATCATAGCTGGAGATTTCAAGTCAATAGTCTCAGTAATAAATAGAATAAGAGACAAAAAAAAACTCAAACAGAAAACAACAAAATGAATAAAACATAAATAATATGAACAACATATTAATAAATATGAACCAATTGGCCTATATAGAACAGAACACCACAAAGCTATAAAGAAAAAAGTATTCTTTTTAAGCACACATGATACATTTGCCAGAAGAGACATATGTGGAGGCATAAAGTAAGTTTTAACAAATTTCAAAAAGGTGAAAATTTAATACTATATATTCAAACAAGAGTAGAATTAGGCTTGAAATCAAAACAGAAAAATAATAAGCAGAGAAAATGACATTTAGAAGATTAAGTAATATACTTCTAAAAACCCATGGGTCAAAGAAGAAGTCACAGTCTAAAGTAGAAAATATTTTTAACCAAATAACAATGAAAACATAATATAGCAAGATGTGAGGATATAGCTAAGGCAAAAAGAAAAAATTCAGCCTTAAATGCCTACATTAGAAAAGAAAACATGCTGAAATTCAATCATCTAAGCAAATATCAGGAAGAAACAGAAGAGCAAGCAAGACTCTAAGAAAGTGAAAAATGAATAAGAAGGAAAAGACTAGACATGAATTAATACAATAGAAGAAATTAGGAAAGTTACAAATTGGTTCTTTGGAAATATTAATAAAATCAGTAAGACTTTAGCAACATTGATCAAGAGAAAATATAAATTATTAATATCAGGAATAAAAAGGAACATATCAGTACAGATCTTGTAGACATTTAAAAACAATAAAACTATGAGAAGTTTGTGCTGATAAATTTTACAATGTGGATAAAATGTACAAATTTCTTGAAAGATTCCTCGATAAATAGAAATAGAAAATCTGGACACTTCTGAAACTGAAAAAGAAAATTTCAGAGCCAGATTGTTTCACAGGTAAATGCTACCAAACATTGAAGAAAATCAGCATTGTTCTTACCCAAACTCTTTTACTAATGCTCAGTACTCTATTAAGTGCTAAGAATACAAAGAAGAATAAGACAGGTCTTCACCTTCAAAATTTCAATGGGGTGACAGACCAGCAAACAATAAACAAATTATAATAAAATGGGCAGGGCACCACTGAAGAGGCATAAGGATAGTGTTTTGGCTGCACACAGTTGCTTTGGTCTGAAAGAATCTAGACAGCTTTGTAGAAAAGGTCCATTTGAGTTTGGTCTCTAATGTTAGACAGGAGAACCTGCCAGGCAGAAGAAAGGAAGAAGAGCTGGCCTTCTAGGCAGGAAAAATAAGAAGAACAAAAGGCTCATCAGGGAGTGAGCATGGTATGTTAAGGTCAGGGTGGGCAGCCTGGTCTAACAGGCATAGGTGCATGAGGCAGGAGTGGTAAGGAAAGGTTGTCAGTGAGCCACTCTTGTCTTATTTCCTTCACTTGTATTCTCTGGACTCCTGTAGTTGAGTTCATTGCTTTTTTTTTTTCTTTCTTTATATGCTTGTTCAAAATAACCTTGGATAGAAGCATGGGGGGAGGGAACAATAGAGGGGAGAATATGGGATGAGGGTGGAGGGATTCTAGGATGTAGAGAGGGGATGGATGGCTTTGCCACTATCCTAGACATGTGATGCTGCTGCCCCAGGGACAACTGTACTCTAATATTGATCCAGAGCCCCAGCTATCCCCATTCCTGTATGTACCAGTTTCTGTAACTTGGCTTCTGGTTTTATTTTTCCCACAGACTTTCTTTTCATGCCAAGTCTTCTGAGAACTAGGGTACAATCTGCCAGAGTCAGGGCTAAAAGTGACCTGTTGTTGGATAGATTGTTGGGACGGCAACATCCAGGCCCCAAAATTGGAATGAAGCATCTGCACTTTATCCTGAAGTCACTGCAGGACAATTAGATGTGCTAGGGAGACCAGGGTAATAACCATAACCAATCTGTTTAACAGACAAAACAAGGTAGCATACAATTATGCTATTATATGGTTGATATAAGCTTCCATGTGGAACAAAATCACAGAGGAAAACAATAAAGCCTTCTGAACTCAGGGAATGGCTCAAACGGGTGATGTTTTTCATCATGGCCATCCAGGAAAGAACAGTGCATAAACAATCCCAAACCATAAAGAAACATAGTTATAAAATCCTGGGGAAAATACTGAGAGGGACAAATATTGGCTATTCATGTCACTAAGGCTATATTGATAGGAAACCAAACCAACCAACCAATGCAGTTAGACAACCAGTTGGTGCAATGTTAGAAGAAAGCATGAAGCTTGCTGCTTAATTGATTTTGTGATTTGACTGAGATTGACAATGCATCAAAGAATCTCTTGTCTTCAGAAAACTGGAGGAGGTTCAATAGTCATTCAAAGGGGTTAGTTTCAAACAAATAGTTTGAAAGTCCCAAAACTAAGACTAGAAGTAAGGCCAAAGACCTTGAATGTCCTCTGTGATTTTTCCCTTGATTAATTGGCCTCTGGCAGACTTTTGTTGTGTTTTTGTCTGGGGTTATTTTGGATGACATTCCTCTTCTCACATATCAAGACTTTCTATTGGGCTGCTGCTGAGTTCTTACTACTATCTCTCCAAATGCCTTCTGTTCGACATCATTTTCTCCTCCTCCCAGAGATGAAAACAACAAGCAGCTGAAAATGTCAAGAGTACTGGGTGTAATTGACATTAGAAAATGCCTGGCCTCTTTTTGACCAGTTGGCACTAGGTTCTGGCCCAAAGTCGTCTGTTTACTGCCTGCAAACATTGTGTTGATCTGAGAAAAATTTATTGACCTAAAAAAAAAAAAATAGGTTCATGGAACCCATTTGCATTTTCTGATAGAGAAATGCTGTGGTAAAGGATTTGGGGCAGTCATTTTGAAAATTTTGGCTGTCATTTACAAGTAAAATGTTTATTGAAAGCCTACTGTATGTCAGGTGTGATGTGCTTTGTGGGGATGTTTAGGGAATTTTTTTCCAAACTGATCAAGGTATTAATAGATGTTCCTTTGACAAAATGATTTACAGCCAAATGAACTTGCAACATAAATGTTCTCCTTTGCATCTGAATGCAATTAGAGTAATAAAGCTTCTTGTAAGTCCTGCAGCAAAGAAACCTGCTTAATTTTTCTTTGCTTAACCCAGTATTTCATTTTCTTGGATTTTTTTCTGACCATGGAACACCTTCTTGTGGAACATTCTTTATATCTCATGAGATAGTAGAGGGCTCTGGAAAAAGGAAATGGAATTAGCCCTCTCTGCCCTCCCTGTATCTATTCAGGAGTAGAAATAAAAGAACCTTCATGGCACATCATGTATTAGACAAGTGCTGAACAGAAAATGGTTGTTGTGAGGAATTTGGTAATAAAACATGTATTAATGGCAGAAAACGATTCATGCAAACATTTAGCCAAAGTATTTTTTCCTCTTTCCCTTTCTCCCTCTTTGTCTCCTTGTTCTAATCTCTGTAACTTTGGGGGGACTTTAGGCAAAGAGAAGCAGTAGTTCTTTTTTCTCAAACTCTCTTATTGTAAGCCATACTGCTCCCTTTCTTTCTGCCAGTTTCTTTGTGATTTTTTGATGCTGTTCATACAACCAATGTTAAAACGAGATTTGGCTTCACATTTTCATTCACCATGTATGATCGAGCATCATAAGGCAAAAGCTGACTAACAAATATTAATAAGATATGTTTGGAGAAAGATTCTCAGCATAGTTGAGGGATGCACAATTAGAAATCTGTCCCAAATATGAAGAGTGTACTCAGTGTGGGTAGGCCAGAGAATTCCCCAAGTAGAAGATCATGTTAATCATTCCAAGTGTCAATAAATCCTAGGTGGTGTGGGCCAAATGGTCTAGTGAGTAGAAGACCACCTCTGCAAGTCTGAAACAGATTGAATGGAGAAAAATCTTCACTGAAAAGAGGAGCATTGGTAACTTTCAGAATTGGAAAAGAGTGAAGAAATTTCTCTGGGAACAAAAGTAGCTCAGTTTAGTTCTTTTTCAACTTTAGACTTCAAAATAAACTCTAGGAAAACACCTGGTTATAAGCATGTTCTGTGAATTTTGAGGTGCCTCCAGGCATAGAGGGTGGTGGTATCCTGTTTCCTAATGGAGTTCAAAGCCAAGGACAGTGTTCCCCAACCCCTTCTCTGCAGTTTCACTGTTCATGCTTTCAGTTACCCGTCGTCAACTGCAGTCTGAAAATATTAAATGGAAAATTCCAGAAGAAATCAATGCATATGTTGTAAATGCTACATGACAACCTCACTTCCTCTCATCATGTAGGCATTTTGTCATCTCACAGCATCACAAGAAGTGTTCAGTATAGTAAGATATTTTGAGAGAGAGACCACATCCACATAACTTTTATTAACAGAATATTGTTATAATTGTTGTTATTAGTAGTTATTGTTATTAAACTCTTATTGTGTCTAATTTGTAAGTTAAACTTTATCATAGGTATGTATGTATAGGAAAAAACATAGTATAGGTAGGGTTTGGCACTATCCACAGTTTCTGGCATTCACTGAGGGTCTTGGAACTTACCCTTTGTGGATAAGGCAGGACTACTGCAGGGCTATACTGAACAAATGTTTTTTTTTTTTTTTTTTTTTTTTTTTTTGAGACAGAGTCTCGCTTTGTTGCCCAGGCTAGAGTGAGTGCCGTGGCGTCAGCCTAGCTCACAGCAACCTCAAACTCCTGGGCTTGAGTGATCCTTCTGCCTCAGCCTCCCGGGTAGCTGGGACTACAGGCATGCGCCACCATGCCCGGCTAATTTTTTTTTTATATATATATATCAGTTGGCCAATTAATTTCTTTCTATTTATAGTAGAGACAGGGTCTCGCTCTTGCTCAGGCTGGTTTCGAACTCCTGACCTTGAGCAATCCGCCCGCCTCGGCCTCCCAAGAGCTAGGATTACAGGCGTGAGCCACAGCGCCCGGCCCTGAACAAATGTTTTGAAAATGTTTTTTTTTATAAAAGCCAAGAAACACCACCCTACTAATAAAATGTGTATTGCTAGTAAATGGAGAATATTTCATATTTATCATCGCATTTGATTTGGGAACATGATTTTTTTTTGAGGCGGAGTTTCACTCTGTCACCTGGGCTAGAGTGCCGTGGCATCACCCTAGCTCACAGCAACCTCAAACTCCTGGACTCAAGCGATTCTCCTGCCTCAGCCTCCTGAACAGCTGGGACTACAGGCATGTGCCACCGTGCCCGGCTAATTTTTCTATTTTTAGTAGAGATGGGGTCTTGCTTTTGCTCATACTGGTCTCAAACTCTTGAGCTCAAGTGATCCTCCTGCCTCAGCCTCCCAGAATGCCAAGATTACAGGCATGAGCTACCTCGCCCAGTTGATATAATTTCATTATTAGTTGTTTTTTTTTTTTTCATTTTAGAGGCAGATCTCACCGTATTGGCCCAGCTGAAGTGCAGGGACCCAGTTATAGCTCATTGCAACTTTGAATACCTGGGTTTAAGTGACCCTTACACTTCAGGGCCTCCCAAGTAGCTAGGACTACAGGCACAGCATGTACCACCACACCTGGCTAATTTGTATATTTTTTTATATTTTGTAGAGATGGTATGTCACTATGTTGCACAAGTTAGTCTTGAACTCCTGGCCTCAAACAATCCTCCTGCCTCGGCCTCCCAAAGTGCTGGGATTATAAGCCTGAGCCACTGCACCTGGCCCTGGTTTGGGAATATAATTAAAGATATGTGTTTCCCCATAGCTTGGTTTTCATTCAGTTTTTCATCAAAGGCCCACTGATGGGCACTTCATTAGCATCCCAGCCCTTGAGGGGCATCCATGATAAGAGGGGAGACAGACTGTAAACAGACACGGTCACTACAGTGTGGTGACAGGCACCGGCACACAGTATGATGGGAGCCATGGAGTCGACCCTGGGCTTGGGAAGGAGAGAGATAGTCTGGGGTATTTAGAAAAGGCTCTCTAGAGGAAAGGATGCTCGATCTAGGTTGCCTGGGGCACAGGAGTGAAAGGAGGAGACTGGGAAAGACATTCTGGGAAGAGGCGGCAACATGGCCAAGACACACCGAAGCAGAAACCTCGCTGTTCTATAAGGTGGCAGCATAGGAGGAGGAGGACCTCAGGGTAGGCAGGTGCATCCATTTTCCAATCCTGCCACAACAAAGCACCACAAACTTAGTGACTTGAACCAAGACAAATTTATTATCTTACAGTTCAGTAGCTCAGAAGTCTGACAAAGGTCTCACTGGACTATAGCCAAAGTGTGACAGGGCTGCATTCCCTTCTGGAGGCCCTGGGGGACAAGCTATTACCTTGTGTTTCTAGCTCCCAGAGGCAGCCTGCATTTCTTGGCTAGTGGCCCCTCCTTTCATCTTCAAAGCCAGCAATGTAGCACGTCTGCGACCCTGCTTGTGTTGCAAATCTCTGTCTCTGATCAAAACTGGGAAAGGTTCTCCACTTTTAGTGATTCATGTGATAAGATTGGGCCTATCTGGGTAATCCAAGATAATCTCCCTATTTCAGTGTCTGTACCCTTAGTCGCAGCTGCAAAATCCCTTTTGCCCTGCAAGATAACATAGCCCCAGGTTCTGGGGACTGGGGTGTGGGCATCTTTGGAGGGTCATTATTCTGCCTACTGTAGGCAGGGATGGCGCTGACCAGACAGGCAGGGACCACGTCATGGACAGAAGGCCCTGTGTGCTGGCCATGCTCAGGAGCAAGGTTCAGACTTTTCTTTTCCAGTTTGCATTGACTCCCTTGCCAGTGCTCTGCCATTTGGGGGCTACAGCCACTTTCTGGTCTCCATGGCTCATTGATAAAAAGAGTGATTGAGGACTAATTGCTTTCTATTACTCTCAGAGGTGGCCCTGACCCCAGGCAACTTAAACCCTGTACAACTGTAATTAAAAAGCTTTTTGTCTCCTCTTCACTATTTATCTGAAGGTACACACAAAGATAATAGGGACTTTGATTTCCTACAAATTCTACCAAACCTCTGTTTCTGCCAGCTATTCCCATCCTTTCCTTTATATTTGATTTTCAGTTAAGTGCACATAAAGCAGATATGACAGATTCTACATTGACCTAATTATTTGGACTTTCAAAGATAAAATTGGTCCCAAGTTACTTCTTTAAATTATCTTATTCTGTATCTTATAGAAGAAATCTTTGAGAAAACCCAGTATTTCTCAAGCTTTTTTTCTCTTTCCACATTGTTCCCATGTGCCATCTTCCTCAGTAATATCTCTCATTAAAACAAGTGATTCTTAATGGAACATAACCCACAGTTTGACAATCACTGATCTAGTCAATCTCTATAATTTTATGGACTAGGAAACTGACACCCTAATAGGTTAAGCATGGCTTGCTCAACCTCGCACAGCTTCTTGGCTACTTAGCCCCAAATCTAGGATTTGATCCCAACATCACTTCTGTATATACACTATTAAGCTTCAGATTTTACATTAATTTAGTTTCAAATTTCATTTTATCTCAGGATTTCCAAAGGTTCCTTTGTTAAAAGCAAAATTATTTTTGCAATTTAGCCTCTTGGTAATTTTGGCTTGGTCCTGCATTTTAGCGATTTTACTATCTTTGCTGGAAAAGTAACCTTTAAGGACCAAACATTGACATGCAGTCTCTTTCTATGTCCCACATCACCTCTTTTTGACAGGGAGAGATTAGCTTTGTTGACTTAGGCTTCTTTTTTTTTTTTTTAAATCTTGTTCTCTTTATCTTTTTGTAAGCCTCCCCCCACCCCACCCAACTTCCTCTTTACTTCTAGTTCTCTTCCCTTTAATAATATCCCACACCCCACAAGCCCCCTTGTTTCCTCCTGGGTCCAATACCAGCAAAAGGCAGACACAAATAGCTGCAGCAGTGGCTGTGTTGATTTAGCTGTTTGTCCACATTTTAACTTGGGTCTTCTCTGAGTCTTTCCCCCAGATGCTTAACTAATTTCCCTCCTCCTTGCTCTATTTTTTCTTCTCTGAAGAAAATGTACTCGGCTCCTTCCACTTCACAGTTTTCCTTCAGCCCAGGCAGAGAGTGAGCTTCTGAAAAAAGATGGCTATATCGAGCATTTATGTAGCACCTTCCCCCTCAACAATTGAAAACCTTCCGTCGGGGAAGGATTTGCCATCTTGATTACATGGCCGATGAGAGACAGAGGTGGGGAGGAGGAGGAAAATGATACTAGAGGGTGGGAAGAAGACACATTGTCAGTTAACTTGACAGATGATGCAACTAAAGTACAGATTGGGTCTGTCCAATGATTTCCTCTATCATCTGGGGCCTTAGGGGAGGTCATAATGTTGGAGCATTGATCGGCAGATCAGCTTGCCGAGAAATCAATCCAGTCCTCTAGCGAAGATACCTAAAATAGAGAGATCTTCACAGTCAGAGATGAGAGCATCTTAAACTTTAGGCAGGGCCGGCTGCTACAGCACACAGCAGGGCACCTTAGTGAGAGGCACCGTGTATGGCCACAAGGTCCCGGGATCAGACCCTGTTCTGCTCCTTTCTCCTGAATCTCTACGAGGCTCCATTCTCTCGTCTGTGGAGCAGAAATAGACAAATACAACTTTCAGGGTTTTCAGCATTAAGTGATGAGAAAGGCATTAGCACATTTGAAAACTGATGGGAAAGATCCAATAGACAGCAAGAGATCTAAGACAGAGGAGAGAGGGGATAATTTATAAAGCAAGATCCCTCCCGATAAAGCAGGGCAGGGGGACCTGTGTGCGAATAAGATTCAGTTGGAAAGAAGGGTCCCTACCCCGCGGTGGCAAGAGGCCTGGCGGAAGTATGGTGGCATAAATGCACGGGCTTGTAAATGTGGTGGGGGGAAGTTGGAGGATGCCTTCTCAGAACGTCTCTATTTTCTCTGTGAAGTAGGAGTGGATGCCATCTGCCGTGATTGTTGGGCGGTGTGAGGAAGTTGGAGGATTGAGGACGGTGGAGAAAGCATGGAACCCTCACCTTGAAGAAGAGGAGAGAGAACTGATAAAAACTCAGCAGAACTTCTTGGCAGTGCTTTATGTCCTGTTGAGGATGCTGAGCATGAACACACCATGGCAATGTTCTGTCCTGCTGTGTTTTCTGCAGTGATGCTCAGCAACCTTGGTTGGGAGTTGGATTGGCTGAGAGAGGCCATGTAGATGTGATGAAGGGATAGTGAGCAGAGGAATTGAGGAAATCAATAAGGGAAAGGGTGAAGTAATAGGATATTGAATGTAAGTAGGAGAGGGAATGGGGTGAGGGAAGAAGGATGGTGATGTTGTGTTTGTGAGGGTGGTCAAATGGATTCAAAGAGCTGGTTTAATAGAAATAACTCAATGAGCCACCTACAAGGAAGAGAGTTGTGAGGTGTCTGAGTTCTTGATTTCAAAGAACTGCTCAGGGTGTTAACAAGGTCCAGGGAAGGGCAATGAAAACACATGACCAACATTTGGAGTGGAGTAGATGATCACTGGAGATAAAGAATTCAAGGAAGTGTGCAGCCGGGATGCTGGGTATTACTATAGATAATAAAGTCACGCAGGATATTGATGTTAGGATCTGGGCATGGAGACCAAGATTTAGTAGATAATAGTGACACAGAGCAATCAAGGATGGTAGAGCCAAGAGCATGAGTCTCAATGGAGCTGGGGTTTTTGCAGGAGAGGGCAGGAGCAAAAGTCTGGAAATGGCAGTGGAACAAGGAGAATGCTTTCTCTGCCTCTGGACTCCAGGGTATGTGGGTGAGCAAAGTCTCCTTGAGAAAGCTGTATGGAAAGTTATGTCTTCAGAAAGGCCAGCATTCTACAAAATAGGGACAATATTACCTACACTTTAGAGCTATCAGAATTAAATGAGAAGGTGATTTTATAAAACGGTGGTTTTATATATTTAAAAACAATAGAATTAGCAATGCACATGATACTTTGCTAAGTGCATTTTGTATATTATCTCACTTTTATTCCTAACAGTCTGACAGGGCAGGTGTTATTATTATCTGCATTTATAAATGAAGAAGCTAGGTTTTAAAAGGGTTAAGTAACTTGCATAGGTTTTCTGGCTCAGAAATGGCAAATAAGATCCCAGGCAGTCTGGGGCCAGAGCCCACACTTTTAAAGACTGCTATGTACTGGCTATTTTTGTTTTGAAACTACTGTATAAGATTGCCCATATGAATAAACTCAAGGTGTGGATTTATTTTGAAATTATTTAAACTAAGCCTAAATTAAGTCAGGATCTGAGGAGGGCAAAATTTGAGGAGTCAATGTGAAAATTCCCAAAAGCAGAGTATTTATGGTATTTTCAGCTCTAAAATCCCATTACCCTCATATTCTACATGTAGGGCCAGGAAGGGGCATTAAAGCAAGTCAATACCGTTATTGAGCAGCCTGGTGTCTCAAAGTCAAGTCTACTAGGCTATTTTGGACTATTTGATCTTGATTGATGAGTATAAAATAAGAGTGTGAGTCAGGGAAGAGATGAAAATGAATTTGGAGTAAATATAGCTAGCAGTAGGTGTAGGTGGAAATAAAAGGAAATACGTTGGCCGATGAGGAATGATGAGAGGGCTAGTGAGGAAGAGCCGGGGCTCCAATCACCTGCATCTCCTGGATGTGGATGAGAGAAGGGATGGTGGAGGGATGTTACATCCCTCATGGATTTTGTAGTGGGAGAAATGTCACTTGCATTGAGCAGTGTCTCTAAGCTGTCAGGGGACATCCAGGGCATAATTTAGAGTCCAGAATGTCCAAGAACTCTGAGTTCTTCCCTAAGAGGGAAAAGAGGGCAGCAGTAATGGCCAAATCACAAGAAACTTCATTGGGCCTTGGGTGCTCCAAGGACCTCCTGGTCCTCATTAAAACCACACGCTAAAATTCTGAGTAAACATGAACATGCATATTCTTACCTTCTCTGAGGAGCAAAGGCCTTAGGTACCCTGATGTCCTCTATAAAGTCTGATGTCTGGAATATGTTGAGATGGAAAGGGTACACAGGGATTCGGGATTACATGAGTGACACCCCAGATCATGTCTGGGCGTGGGGTGATGGAGAGCATCACTTGTGGTTGAGACAGAGGGGAGGTAGTCATGAGAAGGGATGCATTGAATGAAGATAAACATTTCCCTTTGTTATTTCTTGTTTTTTCAAGACGAAGAATTTTTTTGTTTGTTTCAACCTCAAAGGACTAAAATTGTACCTCAATTGATCTTTAACCTCTGGTTAATTGACCCTTAACCTTTTACTATTTTCCTTGCCAGGTTTGCTGGGACAACAATTGTCCCAGGGGTATGAAGTAAAGGTGTCACCTTTCCAAATTATGGGACCAAATGACCAGCCTGGACCTGTTTATTAGCTAGCGGTACTATTTTGAGAAAGGAAAAATTTTAAAAGTACATTCAGAGCCAATGAGTTCCAGGGAAATTTTTGTGAAGCACCCAGTGAGAACTTGCAGGCAGCCACATCTTCTCTCTTTCCTTTGTTTCAGAAGTCCAGTCCCCGATGTCCTGGGTTCTCAGAATTGTTAGGGAAAGACAAAACTCTTCCTGGCAGATACTGAGAAGTTCGGTTTGTTTTGACTCTACATTGATCCCAAGAATGTTAATAGGTGTGTTTCCATGTAAACCACATAATAAAAAGAGGACTATAGTTAAATCCCGTCCCTTGGGGTAGCTAAAAAATAAAAATATGTACCTATTGGAAAACCTAGTGCTTCTGCAGCCAATTTTGCCAGGTTTACAAAGGGGGCCTTTTTGGAAGGCTTCACACCGATCCTGTCAGTTCTGATTAAGATGGTAATTCCTAGCTCTTTCCATCATGGTTTGTCAGTTTTTCCATTAAAGAGTATGGCTTTTTGGAGCACACAGGTCTGGGGTGTTTTGGGTCCCTCAGAAGCTTGCTGATGGCATGCGATTTGATGGCATGCAGCACACATCCTGCGCCACATCTTTGCTTAACTTTTTGGTGTGAAATTCCAAGTTTTGTAAGTCTAGTCCTTCCCACACGATCCCGTACAGCTGTTTTCAGATCCAGGAAATCCTTGGACAGAAAGCAGATCTGCTGCTTTCTGGGATGTGAGGGTGTAAGAGATTCCTGGCGTATAAACTGGACAAGTCTCAATTGTTCCATTTCCTTTCGGAAAAAGTTACAGTCAGCACTGTTGACCAGATGTACCTCTGTTAGCATCCAGAATTACAACTGAGAATAAGAACAAAGAAGAGGCTGGTTTTGTCAGGAGGCCTAGATCAGAGTTTGGCACCTCTGCCGACTTGCTGCATGGCCCTGGGTGATCATTTATGCTCCATGGGAGATGGTTTCCCCTTGGGTAAAATGAAATGGTTGCGTGTATTAGAATCTAAGTCCCTCCTGGCTTTAACAATCCAGAAGATTCCAGAGAAAATGAAAATTTCTTAAGGTTTCCCAGCACTACCCAACATAACCAGTAGATGGCAGACTCGCATTATAGTCTGAAATTGATACCACAATGTGATTCTGGTCACATTGTCAAGGTAGGTACTGCGTAATGACTATTTTAAAAAAATGTCCTTAACCATCAGGTTCATGGATTCCTAGGCCAGGATTCCCTGTTTCCATTAAACCTAATGGGGACTCCACACTTGTACAATTAACATCCTTTTGAACTATGCTTTGAAAGGCAATATATCCATGGGAGCAAACCATGCATTGCTTTTCCCACTCTCATTAATTCACTCATTCAACAACTGTTTGGCGAATGTCCGGTGTGTTCCATGTCCAGAGCTGAGTGCTAAGGATAGAGAGATAAACCAAAAAGACAGCCCCTGTACTCGGGAAGCTCATGCTCCAGAGGGGTGAGACGTGCCATTGAACAAGTAGTTGTCATTGTGGTGAAAGTCTACAGAGAAGTATGTATTAGACCCCTGTATCCTGGATGCTAGAGGAGGGTGACAGGAATAATTTCCCCGTGCTGGCTCAGCACACAGGAAATTAGTTGGGGAGAGAAGTGGCCCAGGCAGAAGAAACAGCATGGACAAAGCTGCACAAGGCAACAGAAGGGAGAGAGCATGTTAGGAGCCTTTAAAAGAAGCTGGAATGACCATGGCATTGAACCAGGAAGAGGGTGGTATAAGATGAGAACAGATCTCATGGGGCTTTCTAGGCCATGAAAAGATGAAAACTGATCTCATAGACTTCTTAATTTCTCCATGATGCTGTTGGCAAGGATTACTTTATCAGATTAGTTAGCTTGGTGGGCAAAGAAGCCTGGGCCAATAGTGAAAAAGAGAACAGGCTCATTTTGACTGAGAAGTTGAAGGAGAGGAAAGTTGTGATATCTTTCCTCACTCACCATTAAGGGTCATGGCCGACACTTATAACACAAGACAGGTTAACAAGACAAAAGCATAATAATTTGTATAATCAAAGTTTTACATTACATGGGCACCTTTGGAAATGAAGGCACAAAGCTCCAGGGAAAGCTGCCTATTCTCATGCTTAGGTTTGATGAAGAGTGGACAATTATATATTAACAGAAATTTGATTGTACAAAAGGGTATGATCTAATGGTAATAGACAGAGGGGGGAGCCCAGCAAGGTCTCTCTGTGTAGGATTCCTTCCTCCTGCGTATGGGACAGGACACCTCTAGAATGAGGGTCTTTCAGGGAAAGGGTAGAAAGAGGTCTTTCTAGGTTTTATATAATAGCTTGTTTTGTGGGGAGAAGGGATCTGATTTCTATGACCCACCCTGGAAAACAGGAATTCTGGTTTTTATGACTCACTTTGGGGGAGAAAGAGGAAAGGGAGGGAGGACAGCAGGAGGTGGTCAGGGGACCTCATTTCTCAGGTCCTTCTGACACCCTTCAGTTCAAAGCACTCAGTACACTGAGGCACCATACTTTGGGGTATTGTGTTCTGTGCCTCAGTAAAGTGGAAGAACAGAACGTGGAGATCTGATGACCAATATTAGCTTGGATTAGTTTAGACCAAGAGAATATTCATTGCATTTTGGGGAATAATTAATCCATCCTTCACTGGCCAGCATTCCATATGGCAACAAGTAGCCTGTCAAAGTGACACAACCATCTCTACCATGTCTGCGTGTCATTTGATATATTCTCCTTAACACTAATCATAGCTACCTGTGTGCCACACCCTAGGATTGCTACTTTCAGTGCAAGAATTTGCAATACCGTTCACTAAAGCAACCACAGCACTTGGTTGAAGAGGTCTGTCCCACCCCTCGTGTCACCTACAAGACTCTCCCTCATCATGACTCCACTGTCGATTAAGAAATTGTTTTTCTCTGAAAATCTGGACTCTTCAATAACATGGCTGCTTAGCCAATGACACCGTGAATTAGCTCCCAGAGTGTTTCCACAGAGTAGAGGGAACAAATAACATGCCATTATGGATTTTCTGGCTGTAAAACCAAAAGAGGTATTAGATTTTAAAGAATTACAGGCTGAAGACAGGCAATCATTTGGTTTTAAAAGCAAAGTCAGGTCTGTGATCTGCTGAGTATATTGGGGTAGCCATGAAATTAAAGGCAGACAAGTTATATCTGTGAACTCACATGACTAGTCCATATGTCTGTTCTCCCCGGTTCTGTTTTAAATGCCCAGAGTAGTGAGTATTGTGTACCTAGACATTTGCTCTAAAGCATGCAAAATCCAAAATCAATGAGTCTTTTTCTCACTGCCTTTATGTGGAGCTAAGCTCATTTACATAATGCGTTTCTGTGTGTGAGAAATCAGAGATGCTTCAGGGCTACTGGGAATTTTTCATTTAGCTTCTAGTGACGTACTTAGACCACCCACAAAAAAACAAACCAAAAAAAATATCAAGAGCTATTTATTTTCAGGGCATGGCTGCAGTTTAGCAGAACACAGTGGCCAGCCATTTATTTTTACCATCTCCTTGCTCAATCTAACCATACATCTAATGGTGGGTTACTATAAATATAAATATAATGAGGATCTCTTTGGGGATGTGAGGCCAGAGTCTTAGACAGTTTTATTAGTATTCATAAATATTTATGTTCCAGATGTAATCATATTATTACAGTTTTGTACATACTCACACATAAAATTCATGAGACAACTTATCAACTCAGCCATGCCCCTAACCCTAGGCAGCAAAATAAATTAGAGATGATAAAAATAAGGACCTTTTAGTAGGTTGGCCAGATTGCTTCAAATAGAACCAATTTTAACTAGAACCACAGTGCTCAGGGTTAGCCTGACCCGTTGGTGGGTCACAATGCTCCTCTCCTCACCCTGACTCTTCTTACCTTCCTGGCCTAAAATACACAGCTTTAGAGGTAATCATGGGATGGTACCATCAGTAATGAAATTGCTTTTCCTCTGGAAGAGACCTGAGAGATGACTTTCCCACGCATTACACATAACCATGTAAGCACAGACTTCCCAATACTTATGCACAATTCTCAGCACATTAATTGAACTCCACTCTCTTTCCTCTCCACTCAAAAAATACAATTGTATCCACTTTGATTTATATAAAAATTGAACCATTATCAAACCAATGCATATAGTAAACAAAAAAAATCTCGGATATATCCAATGTTCAACTGAGATCATGGTCTCTGTGAGCTCCAAGGGAAGTTTTCAGAAAGGAGCCTAAAGCTAAAGAGCATCTCTGACTATCTGAAGAATAATGAACTTCATAGTAGTTATTGATGTTATTGTTACTGGAATGCTGAAGGGAAGGGAAAGAAGCAGTAGAAATGGAAATCACAGCTCTTTCCCAACAGAACTATGATCGCCAGGACAATGGAGTTTCTTCTGCATGTGTCCAGGTGTCCCTTGCTGGACAAAATGGGAGCACATGTATTGCTAGATGACTTTGAAAGGTTGGCTATAGGAGGGGCCAGGGAGAGCCATTTTCTGCATCTTGCTCCACTGGGGCTGACAATATTAGAGCTCGGAGGGACTTATTTTAAGACATCTCTCTCAGTCTCCAGGTAATCGAACCAAACCCAGAAAGGCTGAAGGTCACACAGGAGCTGTGACACAGACCTGCCAAAGCAGTGACCTAAACCCAACTCTAATTACCAGTGAGGTCCAATTTCTTCTACACTGCATATTAAAGCAAGCAGGAGAATCAAGGTGAATAAAGAAATAACAATCTAGTTGCATGTCCAGGAATTCCTTAGCTTGCTGAAATAGATACTTTCAGGAAAGTTAATTCCCGTGAGAAGCAACAGTAAAATGCTATCTTCTGGCTCCCTTTGGCTAAAAGATGTAATGGACATCTGGCCTTTGGTGTGACCTGTTGGATGGAGTCTTTTCTCTAAGATAGACCATAGTCTAGAATCTGTTCTCTTTGTCCATCTGCTTCATACACACACAATTCTGGACTCCATGTGCCTATTGGAATTCCCTACCATGCCTGATCTCCTCCTTCTTGGGGCAAAATAAATAGATGCTTTCGTATAATATACATATCTCTCTCTCTCTTTTTTTTTTTTTTTTTGCTTTTGTCCTTCAAGGGTAGATGTCTTTTGCCCAGGGAGTCTCTAGCTATCTAATCTGTTGAACCTATCAAGTCATCAGGGCGAGGGGGCTCTAGCAGGCACTGCCAGAGCCATCCTTCCCTTCATAGCCTGTCTGTCCAGCATCAGAATGGAAAGAGAAATTGGAAGATAGAATTTGAGTCCTGGCTATGTGACCTTGAGCTTTGAGTTTTAAGATCCTCATTATAAAACATGGGTTTAAATCCCCACTGTCCACGCCTCACAGAGTGGTGCAGTCCAGATATGAAAGGGTATGTGAAAGTCCCTGGTAAACTTAAAGCACTTTGTAAATTCAGTGCATTGTTAGCAGCCCCAAGAGTGATGCTGTGGTAAGAATCTAAAGCCAGGCATGGAGAACTCTGAAATATTCTTAAGATCTATGTCCCGGTGACTCCCTGCTCAACCAGTGTGTAGAACCAGTTGTCCCTCCATGTTTTTTCACTAAGACAATCACCAACCATCTTCATGGAGAAACACAATTTTATACCACTTTTGGCTGGCATCACAGCCAGCCTCTTCCCACTGCTGTTATTTACCCAGAAGTAGAAGGTAGTTCAGGAAAGAACCAATTTTTTTCTTGTTATTAGGCAACTATGTAAGGTAGTCCTTATAGTATTTTTCCAGAAGATGGAAAACATTAACTATCTTGCTAGTTGTTTGACAGGAACCTCATCCAATATTCCCACTTTTTCACCTGCCATGGGCTCTGAGCAATAGAGAAATGTTTTTTCCCACTGCCTTTTGAGCCAAGAGTACCAAAATTTGGTGCCTGCATTCTCCGAATGCATTTCCTCTGAAACAAAGCTTTGTAGTAAATCTCTCTTGAACCTGGCATATCCTTTTCTTTTCACACACTTACCCTATAAATTTCCATCTTTGCTTTCTCACCCCTCTCTGACACCCTGACAGACGGTATAATTTACACAGTGAATTAAAGCTGCTCTGCCCTTTCCCTCTATGTGATGCCTTCCAAGAACAGGCCAGGGACCTGTCCTTTCTCACCCGTGACATTTATGGCAGGAGCTCCATCAACTAATCCTGTGTGCCTCCTTCCACACCCATTTATGCTTGACAATCTTGGAGGGCAAATTAGATCAAGTGTCGATCATTTGGCAAATCATTTGAGCTACTGATCCAGTCTGTGCAGAAGCCTTGGGAAATAGGCATTCCAGGCAACTGAAAGGATTTAAAAAGTATTAAAATTTTAGGAAAATGGGAGCTTATGTGTGTCCAGTAAATGTTAGATGGGGCCTGGTTAAGTTCAAGTCGTAGCCCAGCAAGTTGCTGAAGGTATCCCACAGATTCTGCTACCTTTGACCAGTGTTCTTCTGAGACTTAAGGTGAGTGTTCTCCTGAGTTATTTGAACAAATATCATTTTTTTGCCCCATCAAAGGATAAGTTGAATAGCTAAACACATTTTATAATAAGGACTTTTCCATAGACCAGTAAAATTAAGTCACAGATATTATAATGCTTCACTCATAAATATTTTAGGGTCCATCTCCATTAACTATTAATACAATATCATTATTATAGCCAAGGAACTTAACATTGATATAATTTTAAAACAGATTTTTGAGATACAACTCACATACAGTGAAATACACAGATTGTAAGTGAACAGGTCAATCAGCTTTAACCAATGCACATACTTGGGTAATCCATGCCCCTGTCAAGACAGAGGGCAATTCCATCATCCCAGAAGATACCTTCATGCTCCTTCCCAGTCCATTCTTCTGCCTTGAGCTCTGAGTTCAGTAGCTCTAGGAGAAGCCAACTGTGATGCCATAAAGATACTCAAGCAGCCCTGGGGAGGGACCCAAATGGAGAAGAACCAACTTTTTAATACCAAATGGCCAGCCATGCGACATTTGGGAAGTTGATAATTCCATCCCCAGTCAAACCTTCAGATGATCATAGTCCCAGCTGACATCTGCTTGCAACCTCATAAGAGAGTAAGAAACAAAGACTATCAATCCCTCTTTAGTTCTCTTTATGGAATTTACATCAAAACATTCTTCCACCTTTCCTCTATACCAGTGGTTCTCAACTGGGAGCAATTTTGTCCCCAGGGGACAAGTGGCAATGCCTGGAGCTAATTTCGACAGCAATGACTAAGAGGGCTACTATTGGCATCTACTGTGTAGAGGCCAAGGATTCTATTAAACATCTGACAATGCACAGGACAGTTCCCATAACAAAAAACTAAGTGGTTCAAAATGCCAATAGTGCTGAGGTTCTATACGTATTCTGTTCTATATGCATGGTCTAAGTCGCCCTTTAATATGTAAAAGTAAGTACTCATATCCAGAGTGCAATAGGGGTTTGGCAAGTGATGCCTGAACATAGATAGCCCCTGAGTAACACAAGCAACATATTACTGGTAAGGGTAGCAGAATCAAATTTCAAGAGCAAACTAATAATATCACAGTTACGTGGAGAACTGGATTTCACAAAGAATGATCTAGAAAGGATGTGGTTTGTTCTTTCTTTCTCTCTCTCTCTCTCCCTCTTTCTTTCCCTTTGTCCTTTCCTTCCTTCTTTCCTTTCCTTTTCTTTCTTCTGTAGGCTTTTTAAGGTAATTCTACCAGAGACCTGTGTTCTTTTTTCACTATCTCCCTCTTGGATACAGACAGGGAAGCATGGCCCAGGAGCTCTAGCAAAAGATGCTTTTGTCCTTGGCTTTCAAAGCCTTTTGTTTCCTTCACCTGGCTTGGGCTACTAATGTTTACCCTGTGGGTTATAGAGTACAGACTCTATTCCTGAAGAGCAGCCACCCCTATTCTGTTTAGGGACCCTACTCCAGCAGGCTGGGCGTCAGCTGCCCCCACAGCCCAGAGCAAGTGAGATCATACAAGCTGTGGTGGCAGAGATTACACCAGCCTTTTGCATTTGGCCTGGAATCCCACGGGGCATTCAACCCCCTCTCCTGTAGTGCCTTTGTGGGCCTTCCCCTAACAAATGCCTGCTTGTTCTTCCTCCAAGCTTACAGGGTGTCATAAGCCAAGACGGAGCCCTCGTTTGCATTTCTGGGACCCACTGGCATGGGCTCAGGAATCCTGCAGCTGCAGCATGAATGGGGCCATTTGATGGCTTAGCTGAGGGCTTAAGTGGAGTTGGATGGCACAGAATCCTCCCATTAAACAGCACTGTCAAAGCTTCAACCAGACTCAAACGAATGCTCTTTGGAAAAATCACTTGCTTGTCTGAGTTCCCCACCTTGCGACTCTTTGCTAAGAGAGAGCGCCGGGGATCTGGACCCTGCTCCCCCAGCACTGGCCTTGGTACACAGTGCTCAGTAAATATTGATTAAACCCAACAACGGAAGCCAAAGTGCCAAAATGAAGTCTTATTGGTACTGTAGGGGAGGAAAATAAAATCTTTTTCCTCCACTCCTCTTAGGTCCACTTGCAGGGGGCTCTGCAAATTAGACTGACAAAAGACAGATTAACAAGAGGAAAACAAACAGAAACACATTAGCATGTTCATTAGCCCAGGCCTATGGGATTACTCAGCAATGAGTAATTCAAAGAGGTGGTTAGAATTTGGACTTATATAGCATCTTGACAAAAGAACCATGATTTGTAGAGAAGTGACAAGACAAAGGAAAAGGACTTTGAGCTTCCAGGTCAGGCAAATTGTGGGAAGGTAAATATAAGGGGAAAGTAATGGATAATAAGGGTTGTTTTTAGCAAGATCTGTCTCAGGGCTGATAAGGGTCTAGAGTTGTCTCCAGTGATTAATTTCTATCCTTCTTGGCAGAGAGAGGAGGGGGAACACCTTTACAATTTATGCTCTGTTTTTAGGTAGAAAACGTTTCTCCTGTCTGCTGCTTCTCAATGGCTTTCAGCTCAACATAACCCTTATGCCAAAGTGGCGTATTTTGGGTTGGCACAGTAATGTTTTTTTTGTCCCCACGCCCTTCCTTTTGTCCTTATCTTTTGCCTTATCTCTATAGAGCAGTGTTTCCTGAAAAGAGTTATTTTAGATAAGAGCAATAATATATGTTTCTTTATAGTCAAAGAAATCCCAGCCTTAACACCAGGCACGTTGTTCCCACACCCCCGAGCTTATTTCCATATGGTCAACAAACTGATCATTTTTAAAATGCAAGTCTGAATGTGTTCAACCATCAGGGAAAACCCAAAGTCCCTAGACAGCTTCTGGAGCCCTTCACCACTGGCCTCTGTAACCCTCTAGTCTCAAAATTCAGGCCAGGCGTGGTGGCTCACGCCTGTATTCCTAGCATTCTGGGAGGATCTCTCAAGGTCAGGAGTTTGAAAACAGCCTGAGCAAGAGTGAGACCCTGTCTCTACTAAAAATAGAAAGAAATTAATTGGCCAACTAAAAATATATATTAAAAAAATTAGCCAGGCATAGTGGCACATGCCTGTAGTCCCAGCTACTAGGGAGGCTGAGGCAGAAGGATTGTTTGAGGTTGCTGTAAGCTAGGCTGATGCCATGGCACTCTAGCCAGGGCAACAGAGTGAGACTCTGTCTAAAAAAAAAAAAAATTCAACTCTTCTCTCTAACTCCAGAGAGGAGTTCTGATCTCACTGAACCTTTTTCCATTCACTGAACTCACTTTGTTCTCTTGCCACTGAGCCTTTCTACATTCTGTTTCCTGTAACACTCTTCCTGCCTTTTTTTGCAGGGCTGTCTCCTCTCAGCCTGCATTTAGCTTAGGCCAGTTCTCAAAATTGGCTGCACATTAGAATTACATGGGAGAGCTTTTCATACCTTATATCAATTAAAGAAAGAATCATTGGGAGTGGAATCAAGGTATGGGGATATTTTCAAAACTCCCCAGGTGATTCCAACCTGCAGGCAAGTTTGAGACCAGTGCATAAATATCACCTAGTAATCTTGATGCAGATTCTGACTCAGTGCATCTGGGGTGAGACTTGAAACACTGCGTTTCTATTACTATAAGCTCCCAGGTGAGGCCCATGCTGTGACGCTGCTGGTCTGCAGACCATACTTTGAGTAGCGAAGGCTGAGGCTTTGGTTCCTCTAAGACAGTGATTCTCAAGATGTGGTTTTCAGACCTGCAGCGTCAGTACTGCCTGCGAACTTGTTAGAAAAGAAAACTCTCAGGCCTCAACCCACACCTATTGAATCAGAAATTCCAGGGAGAGGGCCAGAAGACTGTGTTTTAACAATTCCTCTGGGCAAACTCACCTTTCAGAACTGCTGCTCTAGGAAGTGTTCCTGGGACCCCAAGACTAAGTTGATTTTTCTCTCTCTGGTCTCGTTGGCTTTTCCACAGCATCTTGCGCTTCCCTCTGCTGCAGCATGTTTTCTACACAGTGTTTGGTTGTCTGCTCACTGGCCTACGTCCCAAACAGAAGGGCAAACTCTGTGACTATTGGGCCCATGGGATCACCATGACCTAGCAGTGTCTGGCATCTAATAAGCACTCAGTAAATATTTATTGACTGCATTAAAGAAGGGCAGAGAGGGAAGCTACACCTTATTGTGTCATTCTTTCCAGGTAATTTCCTCCGTGGCAAGCATAAAGAAAAGAGAAGAGAAAAAGGACAAGGACATAAAATACCATCAAAGTCACCTGATGCCTGAACTCTGTCCCAATAAGTGGCCCTTAGAGGGCAGGGTCCAGTTTACCATGATCCTTCTCTCTAGCAAAGCTACAAATGGCAGTTTAATAAAATGCCTTTCTATAAGGAGGCCGAGCCCAGCACGAATAAACTGGGGGAGGAACAGTTGTTTTCTGCAGAATTACCTAGAAGTATTTTCTTCCTTTTCATGCTGCAACACAAAGAAAAAAGACAGTAATTCAGATTCCCTTCACATTCTGCTCTCCCAGGTTTTCTCCTTTACCTGACAGTGTCATCCATAGTAACGTCTCCATTTCTTCCAGGGCCAGAGGTGAAGGTGTGCCGATTGCCAGGGCCCATAAACACCATTTTTTTTTAGCAGTAAGATAAAGGGAGAGAGACTCTCACCACCCCTCAGACACAGCTATCAGCAGACTCCAGGGAGTACCCCTAGCAAATTCATATTGGTTGGATAATTCTGTTAGAAGATGTGAAACTGCTTCTACTCTACCAGGAGAGGGGCATAGTGGGCAACCACGATTCTCCCCACAGGAACCGCAGAATCCTGAGACCGAGAGTGGTTCTCAGTTCTAGCTGCATATGAAAACCATCTATGGAGATTTCTAATAAAAGCAATTCCCTGCCCAATCCTACACCAATGACATCAGACTCTCTGTGAATTGAGCCTGGGCACCTGCATTTTAAAAGTACCCCAGGTCATTCTAACATGCAGCTTGCGAACCACTGGCATAGTGTTGGGACCAGGTGGGGGCTTAGAAATCACTGGATCCAGCTCCAGACAATGGTTAAAATGAGTGAACTAGATCTCTGTAGACAGAATAACATGGAATCAGCAAAACATCACAATATGGAGTGGAAAAAAACCAAGTTGCAGAAAAGAAGTGCGGAATGATACAAATGATAAAATGCATGCCCCCAAACTACATGTTTCAACAATTATATTGCTTAAATACAGGTATACATCTAAAAGCGGATTATTAAAAGGAAGTGAGTTCAAGTGATACACCTGACAGGGGAAAGGGAGCAAAGGGGCGCCCATGTTGTGCTTTACTTCATTTATGCTTTAAAAACAAGGCTTGAAACATAGCACAGTAATAATGGTCTCTTCCGACTGGAGGGTATGCACATATTTATTTATTGGTGCTTTTCTATTTTTAAGAATTTCCTCAAAGCAAACATAATTTTAAAAATAAAGATCTAGCAGCCAGGGTTTCCTAAATGAGCATGATGAGGTCCGAGAGCATTAGTGCCACAGCAACCACGTGAGGGGCAGGGCGCAGGGCTATGGACTCCCACCTCAAGGCTCAGCCGTTAAACTCTGCTGAGTCACAGATACCCCTTCCTGGGGAGCCCTGTGCCGGCATCCCGCAACCTCTCCTGCCTGAGGTCGACAGCTCCCCTAACTCAGGGGCTCCCGGCTCTGCGGCTGCAGGCGGCTTTCTCCGCCTTGGCCGACTGGCAGCGCGGGCGGTGACACTGCGGCGCGGCGCGTTCCTGCAGGCAGGTGCAGACCCCGTGCACGCAGCGGCGTGACCGGGCGTGCTCCTGTGCTTGTCACCGTAGAGCCAGCGCTCAGGTGGGCGTTCCAGCGCGGGAAGCTTGCAGGGAAGGCAATCAGTCCGTTTGTATGGAAGTTCAAAAGCCCCCTCTGAAGCCAGCCATTCAGACACAAAGCGGGCTGAGTGTGCCGTGCTGCAGAGCTGCGGAGCCTGCAGCTGGGTTATTGACTGGGACCGAGAAAGGCGTTGAAATGAAATGGGGAGACTGGAGAGATCTGCTCTTTTGATTCCGTCTCTTGCAGGATTTCGCAGGCTCCAGATGGCTTTGGTCCAAAGCGGAAAAATCTCCCTGTGATCCTAGCTAAAATTTTGGGGGAGTCAACTACGTAAATCATTTTGTTTTTAATACAAAGCAAGCACGTGCTGGGTTTTTTCCCCCCTTGCCGTGTTCTGATGTGGCTGGCTCACCTGTCACTGAGCTGTTTGAACGAGCTGGGTCTTTCCTCCTTCCTAGCCAGCCGAGGTGTGAAAGCAAGCCAGGGCAGGCGAGCAGGGCAGGAGCCATGCTCATGGAGCAGCAGCACAGTTCCGAATTAGCCAGGCAATCAGAGGCTTTAATGGATGAATAACTGTCAAAGCACAGCGGGGTGTTTGGTAACCTGTAAGGTTGCTTATTGTGAGTAGAAATCACAAGGTGAAAAAAGAGACAGGGATGGATGAGCTTGCATTTCTTACCTCTCCTTGGCTTTGAAAAATCCGACAATGCTGCCAAGTACTCCCTGGGGAGGGTGCTTTTGGGGGCCTGACAGGGGTCTGGTTTGAGGAAAGAGGAAGAGCTACATAATTCAGGAATAAAAAGCAGGAATTGGGGGTGGGGCTGCACATTGAAGGTAGGAATTCAAAGCAAGGAAGTCCCACTGAGGGCAAAGGGGAAAGAAGCCCCATTCTCTAATATTTCCAGAGGAGGAGCTGGAGGCAGCAAGATGAGATAAGATCTCCCTCCAGGGTCTTCAAGCAGAAAACAGGGAAACTGAGGAATCTGCTTTACTGTTGAGTCAGTCTCTCCTAGGATTTTGCCAGCTCCAGAAATTGAGATCAAATGGTGTTCTAGGCATCAGATCATTTTATTGCTGGGTTGCAGTAGGAGGAATTTTCCTAAATGCCTGGAATCAGGAGGGCATTGACTCTTTCTAATGCAAGGACATCAGAAAGAGCTCAGTTTGCCTGCCAACTCCACTTGAATGGTGGTGGCTGACTGGAACACTCAGAAAGGGTTGTAAGGCCAGAGCCAGGTTCCGGGGGAACAGTGCTTGATGGATTAGTGATGTCTGTCTTGGATGTGGATGGGTAAAGGCAGAATTCGCACCTCCAATTTGTAATCTCTGCTTTGGGGTGATTTTCCTTTTGTAGGTGCATCATTACCACTGACATTGATAGAATAATCTATACATTAGACTCCAAGTCTTTTAAACTCTTCTGCTAAGGAGCTTTTAACCTAGAAGGCAGGGCAAAACAGGTCAGCAATATATATTTTTTCTAGGTCCTATGAAATCAGCCAAGTTGACAATTCAGGTGGCCTTGAAATACTTTTCCACTGGCTTGCTTCAGTTACCAGAATGCCTACAGAAGTTATGCCAGAGAGAACAGATCTTTATTTTTAGGTTTATCTTCCCCAAATTAAACAATCAGAAATTTGCAATTATATGGCAAAAATAAATGTTCAGTGACTAAGTCTCCTTTCAAGCGCCTGATGTAAGTAGCTTTGAGCATAAATCCAAATGATGAATAAGGAAGAGTAGCTTGGAGCAGAAATCTGCCGCCAATGTCTTGCTGCTTGTGGGAGGAAGGATAAGCCCAGAAAGGATGACTCAGGCCTTGAATCCAGATAAAAAGCTGAGTGGAAGGACAAGAGAGGAACTGTGGAGGGAGAAGAGAGAGGAAAGAATGCGGGAAGGACTCAAATCCTTGTTGCAGATAGCCCCAGCTCAACAAAAATGTGAAATACTCAAGTGTGTCTTTAGAGCCCCCCCGGACACCCCCAAAAAGGCATCGAAGCACTAAGCCTTGGTGCCTAATCCCTGGTCCCTATATACCATAAAAGGGACTTTTCAGATGTGATTAAGATTCTTGAGAAGGTAAAAATATCCTGGATCAGTTGAGTGGGCCCCGTGTGATCATAGTGGTCCTTATACAAGAAAGGCAGGGAAGTCACAGTCGGTGGAGATATAGTAACAGAAGCAGGGCCAGGGTGACATAGGGCCATGAACCAATGAATGCAGGCTGCCTCCAGGAGCTGGAAACAGGAAGGGCAGATTCTCCCAAGAGCCTCTAGAAGGTGCACAATCCTGCAGACCCATTGCAGACTTCTGACCTCCAGAACTGCAAGAGAATTAATTTGTGTTGCTTTAAGTCACTATGATTGTGACAATTTGTGATAGCAGCTGCAGAAAATGAAGATAGAGCCCTTCTCTGACTTAGGAAGCATCTCCTCCCTCCCCATGGTGTTTAGGCTTCTGGCAGCCTCACTCCCATAAACACCTGTTCTTAGCAAAGAAGGCCCTGCCATGGGTCTAGAATGATTTTTAGTCACACATTTCCATCGCCTGAGCAGTTGATGAATGGTGAATTTTGTCCATGTTAAAGGAATTCCAAGCACAAGGGCCCATTCCTGATCTCTCTACACATAGCCTTAGTGTCACAGGAATGTCTAATGTCCTGGATAAGGGAGAATCTTTAAGTGGGGAATTCCTAAAGTCTCAGGCTATGAGATATGTTCGCTGTGATAACGTGTCATAGACCTGCAATTTTAAATAATTTCTAATTGCTCTGTGTCAGTTAAGGTACCGTAAGACCTGTTTTTCTATCAGCCTTCCATCTGTTACACTGAGGGAAAGAATTACTTCAGTTAGGTGTATGGACTAAAAACATCTCTACCTTTTGAAGCTAGTTAAGATGACATGCATTGAAAACTTCTTTCGGAGAACTGCTCTGTAGGTTCCATGAGGCCAGGACCAGGCTCCGTCTGTAACCCTCAGTGAGTTCCAGTAACTAGCAGACTGCCTGGCACAGAGTAGACCTTCAAGCAATAAATCTCAGTTGAATAGATGAATGGACTAAAGAATAAATAACCTTTGATGGTGATTGTTTACTACATGAATTTCCCCAAGGAAAATGACACATGTAGAAAATACTAGAGGCTATTGCTAATTTCTGCAAGAAATATAGTGGTCTTTGAGATGAAAGAGAAAAAAAAAATAGATTTCTCTGCATGTGATCCTTGGTGTATTAATAATTATGGGAGATTTTAATGTTCTCCTTTATACTTGTCTGTGTTTTAAATTTTTCTATATTCAATGTGATTTACATTTATAATCAGAAAAACAGTAATTTTTTCAAAAGTGGATTCTTAAGGAGTGTAGTGAGATGGCTAGAGTTGGATAACTTTCCTTGGGCGTGGCTTTAGCTGTCAGAGGGAGGCATTAAGCTCATGAATAGAGTTCATGATTGATCCCTAGTGTTCTTACAGGAAAGAGACATGGAAATAGGGTTTAGGATTATGATAATAAGCAATGACTTTCAGCCAGACCTTGAGTTTGTCCCTTATGAGGTGTTGAACTATAAACAAGTTACTTAGCTCCTCTTGACTCCGATGTTCTGCCTGTAAAATGGGGTAAACAACCTTACAGGACTATGGGAGGGTGAAGTGAGATATAGGTTATAAAGCATTTAGTCCCATGCCTGGCAAATGGTAAGTACTCAATACATGTCGGCTCTTATTATTTTTACTATGAAAAAATTGAACGTTCTTGGTCTTGATGCTGACATTTCCTGCTGCTATGCAAACTGATTTTTCAGTGCACACAAGTGGAGGGCACTGGGAATCTCTGGATTTTTTCCTAGCAATAATTAGAAATGACAGAGTGATTAGGTGGCTAGAGGACATAATTAACCTCCCTGGCTCTCAGTGCTTTCCTCTGTAAAAGGAGGGGATGGAATTAGAAGACCTTTAAGGTTTCTCCCTGTTCTTAAGATGCTACATGTGTAAGATTTATTTTTGCATTGGAAAACTTCATTTGGAGGATAATAAGTTTCTAAAAATTCCATTTATTTATTTATTTAGAGTGTGTGTGTGTGTGTGTGTGTGTGTGTGTGTGTGTGTGTGTGAACTGCCATCCATCTATTCCCTCCTACAGGCTATTGTCCCAGGTGAATATCTGGGAACATAAGAAAGATCCTGGTATCTGGCCAATTGTCTTTGCACTCCATATACAAGGCTGGAGATAGATTCTAATTTTTTTGTTGTTGTTGCTCAGGAAAATGAAATTATATTTCATTTCAATTATATTTGTCCCAGAAATGGACTGGAGGATGAGGAGGGCTAAGATTTTACAAACATATGTATTGTTAGAGAATGAGAGCCAACCACTTCAAGGTGAGCAGTGGCTAATTTTGTGATGGAGAAATTTAAGATTGTACCTGACTAAAATAAAAAGGAACTTTTTGTTGTGTAGATGACTGCCCCATGGCTGCCCAGAGCTATCAATTATGGTGCCACCTCTTCCACCTTCTCACTCTGTCCCTTTGCCTCCTTGGGAAAACTTACCTGCCGGATGTTTCATCCCCCCAGGGCCTTGCTTCTAGTTGCTATGGCAACAGCTAGCTAATCCAAGCTTAATATGCCCTTCCTGCCTTCTCAAACAAGGGAGATTTCAGGAGACAATTTCTTCCTAGAAGTGAAATGACACTAATGGGGGAATCTCAAACTAAGATTTAAGCCTGATACTTTGAAACAGGCAGCCTGTGGTTCCTCTCAAATTACAACATGGAAGCAGTCTTTCGATAGAGCCAACCTGGTGCCTTGTTATTTTTGTTCTTTCCTTTGCTAAATATCTATGTCCTGTCTGCTGTGATCATGGTGACAAGCTGGCTGTGGTCTGTCCTAGAGAGAACTGCTGAGTGCTATGATTACACAGGTGATATTCAAATTCAATCAGCTAGCTTTTCCTAGACTCTCAATAATTCAGGAAGAAATGACATGGAGTAAACAACAACAACACAGACAACCTTTGACAACTTCTAATCCTGTGTCTGATTGACTCCTTTTACACCCAGGGGAGGTATTGTCAAACCACCAATCCCCCAGAGCAATGCTGTCTTGGAGATGCGAAATTGTGAAGAGAAAACACCACAGCATTAAGGAGGAAGAGAGCTCTGGATGTGAAATGATTGCAAGGTGGAGTAGCCTTTAGCAAAATGCTACAATATCTCATCAGTCTTACATGCTAGCATCCTGGTTCTAAGATTTCCCATCTCAGGTGTCCAGACCTCACAACTCTGTCTCCTTCTCCACGACCCTATTTACAAGTTGACATGCACCAAGAAGAGTAAATGGCTAACAAGAGTTTAAAATGTCACCCATCTCCAGAGGCATTTGCATTTTGACATGAAATAGAGATTTAGTTCAAACTACAGTAGAATTTAAGTGTAGCAGCAGGAGAAGCTGGGAGGGAATTAGAGACGCAGATGAGTCTATAGTTCAAAAACTTAGGATGAAAACATCTGTACTTCAGCCTTTGGGCAAGTTACTTAACCTCTCTAAACCTTAGTTTTCTCATCTACATTATGGGATCATAATTGTTTTCATCTCATAAAGGATTACCAAAGAAAAACCAGAGCTGGGCATTAGTTAAAGCAGGAAAAAGTCAGTTTTAAACAGGAACTATTGCAGTTGGGGAAAAGAGGTCTCAACATAGAATTCCGCTCAATTATAAATACTGCAAGGACAATTGGAGATTTATGGCCAAAGAGCAGGGTGGGGGGTCAGTGGACAAAAAATTACCAAGAGGAAACATCAGGGGTGAAGGGGGATTCTGGCTAAATGACCTGACAGCATTCTTACTGAAGGCAGGCCGGGGGATCAGATATCACTTGGGAATGGTGGGGATGAAGAATTTGATCAGATGTCGAGGGTGGTTAGCCATTGAGGATGGGGGATTCTTGCTAAAATTGTCAGATACAAAATGGATACTGAAGGTTGAGGCCTATAGGGCTCAGAAGAGCCTGAAGTTAGGCCAAGGAGAGACTGTCTGCCAGGGTGTTCAGCAGATTAAATTAATTACCCACATAAAGTGTTAAGGGATTAAGTAAGTGCTTAATATATTGTGGTTTCTGTTATAAACAAAGCTTTAAGATAAGGAACTTAGACTAGCTGCATAATTTTAAACATCTATTTGGAAAAATGTTTATTCCTGTACTCTGCCTATTTTTTAATCAGGTTACTTGTTTTTTGCTATTGAGTTGACTGAATTCCTTATATATTGGATCTTAACCCTTTATTGGATATATAGTGTACAAGTGTTTTCTGCCATTCTATCTGTTACCTTTTCACTTTCTTGATTGTTTCCTTGGCTGTGCAGAAGTTTTTTAGTTTGATGTAGTCCCACTTGTTTATTTTTGCTTTCGTTGCTTGTGTTTTGGTGTCATATCCAAAAAATCATTGACAATACGAATGTCAAGGAGCTTGTTTCTTATGTTTTCTTTTAGGAGTTTTATGCTTATAAGTCTTGGCCATTAGGTATATGAAAAGATGTTCAACATCACTAATCATCAGAGAAATGCAAATCAAAACCATAATGACATACCATTACATACTTATTAGGATGATTATAATCAAAAACTCAAAAGATAACAATTGTTAGTGAGGAGGTAGGGAAAAGAGAACCTTTACTCACTGCTGGTAGGAATGCAAATTGATATAGCCATTATGGAAAACAGTATGGAGTTTCCTCAAAAAATTAAAAATAGAACTATTTTTATCATATGATCCAGCAATCTGACTTCTGGGTATATATACAAAGGAAATGAAATCAGTATGTCAAAGAGATATATACACTCCTATGTTCATTACAGCACTACTCACAATAGATAAGATATGGAAAGTGACCATTAATGGATGAATGGATAAAGAAATTTTGGCACATATATATACAATAAAATATTATTCAGCCTTAATAAAGAAGAAAATCCTGTCTTTTACAAGAACATGGATGAAACTGGAGGATAATCTCACATGTGGAATCTAAAAAGTCAACTTCATAGAAGCAGAGAGTAGAATAGTGGATACTGGGGTGAAAGGTCAGTGGAAATGGAAAGAGGTTGGTCAAAGAGTACAAAGCTTTAGTTATGTAGGATGCATGAGTTCTAAAGATCTAATGTACAGCATGGGGACAATAGTTAATAATAATGTATTTTATACTAGAATTTTGCTAAGAAAGTAGATCTGAAATGTTCTTACCACACAAAAAATGTTAACTATGTGAAGAGATAGATATGTTACTTAGCCTAGCTATAATACTCAATTCACTATATAGATGTATACCAAAACATCATGCTGAATTCCTCAAATATATACAATTTTCATCAAAAAATTTTAAAACTAATTTATTCATTTATTCAAAAATACTTATTGAGCACCTGCCAAATGTGTCCAGGCACTGCTATAAATACTGCACTGGGAAAAGAGCCGTGAGCAAGACGGGCAAAAGCTTTGCCATGACTGAGCCTACATATTAGTGGGGAAAGGCAAGGAAACAAACAAATACACATATATTTTCAGGTAGTGATAAGTGCCATGAAAAAAAAATAGGATAAGGGGATAAAGAATGATATGGAATAGGACTATTTTAGACAGGGTGGTCAGGGACTATGTCTCTGAGGAGGGGACATATGCACAGACTTGTAAATGAAATAAGGGAGTTGGGTGAAACTTTGAATGCATCAGCAAATCAGCCATGATATCGTGGATTGCTTTTCTGGGAATTTCCTGTTACTTCTAAGATTATATCAGTGGATGGAAATTTACTTGGCTACAGGTAATATCAATCTTGAATCTGAGATTAGGTCTAAATGAAAGACGAAAACAAGAGTTTGCTGAGCACTTACTATGTGCCAGGGGCTGTACTCCCTGCTTTAAGTGGTTCATTATGTCCTCCAATGAATCACCTGATCACACTGTCATTTCTTGTAATAGCCCTAGGGAAAGATTAATACTCTCCCAATGCAGAAACTACCCCTCAAGAATTTTCAGCAATTTGCCCCAAAATAATAAGGCACTGAAATGGAATTCAAACAGATTCCACCTATCACTGGTAAGCTCTGCAGAGAGTACCACAATATAATTGGACCATGAATGCCTTGGAAAAAAAGTCCCTCTGCCCTACACAAAATCTTTAAAAGCCCTGATGTGGTCATTGAGAATGTATCCCAAAACTCCAAACCTAACGTCTTCACTTAATACAAGCATGGATTACACCAATCTGGCCTTGGAAGGATGGTTCCTACTTGAAAGCACAGAACTGCACATACCCAGAGCCATGTGATGTAGGCTTGATATTCTACTCCTACCTTTCAATCCCAATATTTAGGGGCTCAGATAATTTCTGCTCTGTGGAGAGCTTTCAGATCACTTAATGATTTTTTTGAATGTGCGGTGAAATGGCAGATTGTCAACATTTGAGTCTTTGGCCACCTGTAGGAGGCATAACTGCAAAGAAATATCACTTTTAAAAAATTGTTGTTTAAGCAAATTTACAAGGCAATAATTGTAAAAAAAAAAAAAAAGGTTAACTCTTGGGAAAGTTTATACTTATGTAAGATGCTGCCTTGCTTAAAATATTTGAGGAAGAAGAAAAGACATTCATTGAGAAGCTTCTATTTGCCATTTTATCTTATATATAAAATCTATGAGGTGGGTAATCTTATTCCCTTTGTCCAGATGAGGAATCGGAGACTTAGAAATACATTCTGAGCCACCTAATATTAGCCAGTCAGCAAACTTAGATTTCAGCTCGTATCTGTCCAGTTGTGCCAAAGCCTGTCTGTGTTCTTTCAACTAAAGCAACCATCTCTTTTATGTTCAGAATTGGCAGCATATTCCTTGATGTAACCCCATTGTTAGCAGATGATCATTGTCCTTTCAAGGTAGATTTAATTTTGGAGAGCTAAATTCATTTGAAGTCAAGACTGAGTGGATGATCACATTGTATGACGTCATTTTTTGTTATTTTGACTAGGGAAAAATGAGAAGGGCAAGATGACTCCTCATTCATCTTGCTTTCCTCTATGAGTATTGTGCTTTACACATAGTCAATGAGTGGATTTTTTAAAATTTAAAATTATTTGTTGAAATGTAACAAAATAGAGCACATTGATCCATCATCAACCATCTACACTTAACATTAACTTACTGATCAGATTTTCTTTTAGAGAAAAGAATCCTGAGATTATAGGATGTAGGACAGGTGAGTTTTGATGGTGGGGTTAAGGTACATAAAGGTCAAGCTTCAGGGAATTACTTGTGGGAAGGAGAGTAGGTAGGCTAGGGGTAGAGAGTGGGAAGATTAGGGGGTGGAGGGTGGAAAGGCTAGAGGATTAGAGGGTGAGGGGGCTGGGGGTAGAGGTGGGCAGTATGAGAGCAATAGAAACCCGAGACATAAGGAGTAGGGAAACTACTTTGTAGTCTTAGGAGAGAAAAGCACTGTGGGAGTCAAACATAATAAAATGTTACATAAAATTATACTTCCAGGAACCACTTAGCGACTTGGAAGAGGTCATAGTAACCTCATTTGCCTCAGGAAGAGCTGAGTATTTTTCTGACTTGATTCGGCATGGAATTAACTCCGGCTAAAATATAAATCCCTCTGTTTTTTGAGAGGCTTAGTAGCCTCCCTTACTCAAATGTAGTTGTGGCCATTGTGGGGTGTTGACCTACCTTTAACCCCACCCACCACCAATAACCAGCAAAGGGAAAGTAATTAATAAATGTATGAATGAGCTTTAATGTATTCAGGCTACTCAGCTTCATGAGGTAGGGATGCAAGGACTTCTCTTTCCCATTACATGTATGCTGAGAGCAAATAGGTAAGTGTTAAATCATACAATCTTAAAACATTTGGAAACATGTACATTTTACCTTCAGTAGGGGTTATTTCTCGGAAACGAAACTTCAATATCATAGCCACCCTCATTTGTACATGTATAAAAAGCAGTGCCAATTTTAGTGAGGCACCTAGAATATGCTATAAAATGTAGGCATATAATTAATTCAAAATGCTCTGTCATTAAATCATGTAATGATGCTTTGTGAGCATACATAAGCTTAATTGGGAGTAATGTAACTAAGAGATTGAAATCCAGGGGGCTGTAAATAAAATAGCTGCTAGGAGCTCCTGCAGTATAAATTTAGATCCTCTGGCAATCTTGCAAAGTCCGAAGGCTTGTTCTGGGTTAGCAATGTCTCTTTTCTATGTGAAGACAGCAGAAAGATTACCAAGTCTCCTAACTGGAAGGTCTGTTGTGGGTTTTGGGATTGCTTGAGTCTTAGCAGGGAAAGGACTTATATGTCAGCTGACTCGACAGTTAACAAGGTCCCCTGGGTTTGCAGCAGATAAATGGGTATATAGCACAGTCAGAGGCCCCATGTAGTGAAAACAGTTCTGCATATTTTACCTCAGGAATCAGTTTTCTCATCTGAAAAATGGACAAAATAAGCCCTGCTTTGTAGAGTTTTTTGAGGATGCAATTAAAAGAAAAACAAAACCCTCACGGAGTGCCTGATACAGTGCCTGGCATGGAGAGGGTATCAATAAATGCTATTGGTTTTCCCATGCCCCCAGCACAGAGCGTCCTGGACATTGCAAGAACAAATAGATCATTGCTGACGTGACTGAAGTGTGCCCATTGAGATGAATTCCCCAAGGGGTTGGCCTATATTTTCAGTCAGACACTGAAGAAGCAAATTGAACTCGAATCAGTTTTAAGACAATAGGCAGGCTAATGGCAAGAGAGAAAATTGGAAAAAAAAAAATCACAAGGTCAATAGCAGTGTCAGGTCAGCTACTGCTTTCCCATGATGGGATCCCAAAGCTGAGGGCAGAGCAGCAGACATGGGGCATTAGTTCTGCCATCTCTCCTTCTCGTGCTCATGCAGCATCACTAACTGATCCAGGCCACCTGCCCTCCCTACCCAGATGGGTCCTCAGACTCCTGAACACAGTGTTCGGGCAGGCGTTCATAATTGGTTAGCACTGGCACTTGCGATAAAGCCTACTTGCTATTCTTGGAAGAAGAGTGCAGCCCACTGCCTGCCTGACCCTATCAGTTGACTAACAAAAGGAGAACAATGACTCCTCTCCTCCGTCTCCTTTCTGAATCCATCCCACAGCAAGAGGAAAAGAGCTCTGTTCCTTTCTCTTCGTAGAGTGACTCCCTGACACTTGATAGTGGGATACCACTTTATAGTTTATATAATGTTTTAAGCATGCTTAATCCTCATAATAACCATGGGGGAGAAGTGAGTTACATATTATTACCCTCACTGTACATAGGAGAAAACCAAGGCTCTGAGGAGTTAACGAATGTATCTGAGCTGATAGAGCCAGTATGTGACTTAGCTGAAACTTGAAAGATTGAGATGTTCAGTTCTGAAATCTGATGATTATTTAGAGACAAATGCTACGATTACTATCAGGGAGAAGAGTATGGACAGTGATGGCACACACAAGTGTGTCATAGAGGAGACTTACCTGGACTTTGTTCAAGGTACCACAAGCAAGGGTATGGAAGTGTGGCTTGTGGGCAAGGCAGTGGTGGTAGGCAGCAGGCACAGGAAGGAGCCCGCCTGGCTGGCGGGGGAGGTGGTGCAGGGATGCTGGGGTGTTAGGAGATGAAAAGGCCAGGAAGCTGGGCCCTTCAGGGGCTTTGAATGGCAGGCTAAGCACGGTGCATCACTTTTTTGGTTATGGAGCTATAATCTGTTATTTTATCTAAACCTTTTGGAATCAACTTATATTTTCAGTTTGTCAAATATGGCCACTGTCTAAATTTTCTTGCCTAGTTCCTAAAAAATACCTTTTAAGATTCAGGGTGGAAAAGAGAAATCCAATATTCTTAAATTGGCAAACGTGTCTGTGTACTTTTCCTCCTACTCCCTTTGTAACTTCTTTTCTTTTTTTTTTTCCCTTTGTAACTTTTTATACTGCTGTATCTTTGGGCCACTGGTCTTTCCTGGAAAATGAGGATACTGAACACAGATTTAATATATAAAAATAAATAAGGTTTGTATCTAAAAATCTCAGCAAGTTAAATTTTATAGAGGAAGAAAAGATCTCTTTCAAAATATCAAAGGAAAAAAACCATGAAATAACTAAAAACTGGGCTTAAACAACAAATATGCAAGATTTATATGAAGAACATTTTTAAATGTTAATGAAGGATACAAAATATGAATTGAACAAATGAAAACACATACCTTATTTTTTGAAAGACTCATATATATCAATTCCCTTAATTTAATGTTTACCTTTAATGTAATTATAATCAAAATAGTCCTGGGATTTTTTATTAGAGCCAGATAAGCTGATGGTGACTGCATGTGGAAAAAGTAGGAAGCAATAGGGGCCAGGAAAAATTATGAAATAGAAAAGTAGTGAATGGGACCTAGTCCCATTGGATAATAAATTATGAAAAGACAGAAATTAAAATAGTGTATGATACTGGCATATCAGTAGATAGACAAATTAATGGACTAAAATAAAATATACCCCCAAAATAGATTCAAACACACACACATATTTAGTATATGATAAAAGTGGCATTACTTATCAGTGGGGTGAAATTGATCAGTTATTATAAAAAATGAAGTTCAGAAAGAAAAAGAAAGATATTATGGAAGTGCTAGAAAAAATACATGTATTTGTAGAGAGTGGAAGGTATGACGCAATATCCAGAAATCATAAAAACTATCACTATACTTATCAAAGACTCAATATCCTTCACAATAGCAACAAAGAAAATAAAGTACATAGGAATATACTTAACTAAGGAGGTAAAAGATCTCTACAGGGAGAACTAGGAAACACTGAGGAAGGAAATAGCAGAGGATGTAAACAGATGGAAATCCATACCATGTTCATAGGTTGGCAGAATCAACATTGTTAAAATGTCTATACTACCCAGAGTGATCTACAGAGTCAATGCAATCCCTATTAAAATACCAACATCATTTTTCACAGATATAGAAAAACTAATTTTACACTGCGTATGGAACCAGAGAAGACCCCATATAGCAAAAGCAATCCTAGGCAATAAAAACAAGATGGAAGGTATCAATTTGCCAGATTTCAAACTATACTACAAGTCTTTAGCAATTAAATCATCTTGGTATTGGCACAAGAGTAGGGACATTGACCAGTAGAATAGAACTGAGAATACAGATATAAAACCATCCTCATATAGCCATCTAATCTTCAACAAAGCAGACAAAAACATACAATGGGGAAAAGAATCCTTATTCAATAAATTGTGCTGGGAAAACTGTACAGCCACATGAAATAAATGTTTTAATCTGCAGGAGAAAAACCAGCACAAATAATGTTATAATGGACATCTAAGAAAAAGTATTTGCATTATATATAATAGACAAGAGACTCATTTTCCTAATTTATTAAATATAAAAAAATAAGAAAAACTAAAAACCCAATAGAAAAATTGGAAAATAAATGAAGAAATAGTTCATAGGAAAACACAGAGTTCTTAAACATATGAAAAAATGTTCAATCTCACTTATCACAAGAGAAATGCAAGTTAAAACTACAGCAGTCCATATTCACATATAAGATTGGCAAGATAGAATTGTTTGATACTGCACTGCATTAGTGAGAGTATGAGAAACAGTCCATTTTAGACATCAGGGCTGGGACAGCAACTGATGCAACTCTTTGGAAGATAATTTTCAATATCTTTCAAAATTATAAATGCATATTCCCTTTATTTCAGAAATTCCACTTTTAAGAATTTGTCCTACAGATATACTAGCACATGTGGGTGTAAACTAGGTAGAAACATTTCATTCCATGATTGTTTGAATAGTAAAAGATTGAAACAAACTAAGTGCCCATCGGTATAGTATTGGTTAATTAAACTTGATACATGCATATAATGAACTACTGTGTAGCTATTAAAAATTAAAAGTAATAGGTTTTAAATATTAGCTCCGTTTTGACCATGGCACAGCTGCAAGGTCTCTTTTCCTTTTGGCAAAACTTCAAAAAGTTGTCAGGAGGATGGGAGGGACTATGAGTGGTGACTTCTCTCTCCAGTTAAATTCATTATAAAAAAGAATAATTCATTAGAAGGACAATTCATTAAATTTTAGACAGGGAGAGTGAATAGATTGTGGTTGTCCTTTAATGTATGTCCCTGAGAGTGAAAAGGAAAGGATGAAAAACATAGTTTGTCAGAAAAGCATGTCATGGCCAGGCATGTTCCTGGAACATCCCTAAGGAGACATAAAAGGAAGGTCCCTAGGTTCAGTTTATGCAAGAGGATGCATGACCGTGATCCAAACACAGAATGCAAAAGACTGCCTCAGCATGGCATAGAAAATGTCAGGTCCAGCGCCCCAGAAGTTAGGTCTGGGGGCCATGGCTTGCCGAATAGCACAATGCTTGCCTTACCTGGTAGCCTGAAGTGCTTCTGTGTGCTGATCCAAGTGGGAGGAGGGCCTGGGGGTAAAAGTCCGGAGCCATTTTCAGAGAGCTTCTCAGCTTTGGCCTATTCCTTGCCCCTTACCACTGTCACCACCCTGGGAGAATCCCTGTGAGGAACACGGGGGACACTGTGGACCCACACTTGTGCAGCTACAGCCCTTGACTACACTAAAGACCCAGATGATATTAATAAAATTTACCAGCTCCTCGCCTCCCCCACCAAATGGTTCTAATGTAGGTGATTAGATTATATGGGTGGGCCCAGGCATTGGTGTTTGTTAAATGTTCCCCCAGGTGATTCTACTGTGCAACCAGATCTGACAATCATAGGACTGTGCTCTTCTCATATACTCGTATATATCTCATACACGCACGTATTTTGATGCTCTGTAATTGTTGTGAGTAGAAAGGTGTTTGGTGTTTGTGAGTTTTATTTCTGCTATTCCTCAAACTCATTTAGGTCACTCACTAGGCTTAAGATAGAAAGAGAAAGAGGCAAAGACAGAGCATCATGGAAAAAAAAAGTCTGAAACAGAGAATGAAAAAGAAAAGAGGAGAGAAATTGAAAGGGAAATGATGAATTCCTCATTTCAAACTCACTCCAGACTCTTTCAGCGTAGGACCTAAAAGTCTTCGGTTTACATACTTCTGAGACGATTTTTATACACACTTGAAGTTGGAAAGCTCTGATCTATTTGCAGCACAATTAATGATGGAACAGAGAAGGGCTTATGCCAACTGGTGAAGGGTGATGGGACAGAGGAGATTATTGTCAAGGAAACTTGACAGAGGAGCTTGTGCAGGATGCTTGGATTTTGTACAAACAATCCCACAAAATTGAGGGCTTTACATGAAAATCAAAACCTAACAGCATCTACTTTTCAATGGCAAACCTAGCTGAGTTGCACACTCAGAATGAAGCCTATCAGTGACACCAGTGTTTGTATTTAGAGTCTACTCTCATCCAGTATGACTTCATCCTACCTTGATATCTGCAAAGACTCTATTTCCAAATAAGGTCAAATTCACAGGTACCAGGGGTTAGGATTTTGTAGGGGCGTAAAGGTGTGATACTTTTTCTCAACCATCTTAAGGGTCATGGCCAACACTCCTATAACAAAAGACACATTAACAAGAGAAAAGCATAACAAATTTATTTAATCAAAGTTTTCCATGACATAGGAGCCTTCAGAAATGAAGATGCAAAGACTAAGGGAAAGTTGTTTTTATGCTTGGGTTTGATGAAGAATGGACAGTCATGTGGGAGCCCAGCAAGGCCTGTGTGCTCAGATTCTTCTTGGCTTCTCTGTGTAGCATTCCTTCTTGCTGGGTATGGGGCAGAACTCCTGTGGAATGAAGGTCTTTAAGGGCGAAAGGAGAAAGAAAAAAGTGACATCTCTAAGTTTTATGGCTTGCCTTTGAGATAGGGGTTCTAATTTCTATGACCTCCCTTGGAGAAGAGGAATTCTGGTTTCTATGACTTGCTTTGGAGGAGAGAAAGGGGCAGGAAATGGGAGGGTGGGAGCAGGTCTGGGGGCCTCACTTCTGAGGCCCATTCCAATGTCGACGTCCTTCAGTTCAAAGTACTCAGCACACCAAGGCACCATACTTTGGGTTATTATGTTATGAGCCCCAACAACTTCGACATATCTTTCTTGGGTACCCAATTCAAGGGATTGATTTGAATTCAAAAGGCACTTTGTGCAAAGCTACCTTGATTTTGCTTATAGTTATTTTACCTAGGAGACCAGTAGCGGCCACACTTTTGAGATCCAGTTTTTTCTACCCCTTCATTTACGGACCTATAAATTATTCTTTCCAGAGTTATACTTCCACTCTGGTAAAAGTATAGCTAAGAAGGAAGGGATGGTGACACATCATCATCACTTTCTCCATCACCGGACTGATAGGCATTAAATTACACTGACAAGACAGATACCCTGGGAGCAAATAGCCAGTTTGCAGACAGAGAGAGAGAGAAAAAAAGAAAAAAAAGCAGCAAAGTACATGTGAAGACAGCTCCTCATCTCAGAGTTCTTTTTCCTGCCCACATATTAGAATACTTATTTGACCACAGAAGTTATTCAGCTTCACACAGCCATCAGTTTGTTTTGTCCCCAAGACCTGAATATCAATGTGAGAAAGCACAGAATTCCTGAGAAGCAGGCAAAGTGACCTCTTGGGATTTCTTAACAACATTTTGATCTGTTTTTCTTTTTTTATGTTAAAAAGAAATCGTTATAAGAAAACTCCCCACATCAAGTTCCAAGCTGATTGCCTTTAAGTCCTTGTAAATACTCCAAGCAAGGAAACATCTTTGCTGTGTGGTCACTGACTAGGGATAGATTGAGTTCTTATGCACTGAACTGTTATTTCCACTGGGAATTGTAGGCATGATGCATTATAAGTGGACAACTCCAATTGCAAGTTGTCGGTGGAGGGAGTCTTTGTGATCAGGCTGCCAGGATCCAGGACTGGGATCACAGGGATAATGACATAGACAGGAGAGGAGAAGTAGAGGCAGTAAGTAGAGAAGTAGAGGTAATAAGCAGGTAATAAGGAGGAAGTGAAGTCAGGAGCAACAGATATAAAAATCAGAAGGGTTAGAGGGGTTTCTGGTGGCTCTAAATTGGATCAAGGCAGATTATCACAGCTGAAGAGAATTTCTAGTGCCTCCCAAACCTGTCCAGTCCTGGAGATACACTCTTGTTCCTTACAGCACTCAAGGGTGGCTCCTGCAGCGTCATAGTTTTACTGAAGCAGTTCATTTGAAGGGAACCCTCATATGCACAATGTGGATCTTGTTTCCATATTTAGGGGAGATTCAGAAGGAGCTAGGAGAGAGAAAAGGGGATTCAGAATTTCAGTTCCTTTGCTTTTTGTGATACAACCACATTAGTTCCATACAATGTGTAAGATTCCTCTGTTTCTGAATAAATGGATGTTATTTTATCACCTTCCAGCTCCATCCTACAGGTGTGAGCCCAGAGTTATCTTGTTTTCTCATTGATGGATGTTGTAAAGAAAGCTCCCTGGAGGTGGGAGAACATGAAAAGCATTTCTCTGACTTGTTGGACAGAGAAGGCTGTTCCAACAGATTCCAACTCTGGCTGAGGAACCAATGTTATTACATAGATGCAAGGAGCCATTTCCCGAGGCAGCTTTCCTTCTCCCCAAAACAGGCCATACACACTGCAAAAAGGTCGTCAGGGCCATTGTCTGGACTGGGGCCTCCATGCTATGATGATAACAGGGACTTCAGTTATCGGCTCTGGAGCCATAGCAGCTACCTGAGAAGAAGCTGCAGCTTGGAACAGAGGGACAGCCTGGAGACCCAAAACACTTAGTCCTGCATTTTATTTTGAGCCTATCCCTAGTCTTAAAGTATAGTCTGAAAGGCTAGAAGGGAAGTTGGGTGTGTGTATGTGTGTGTGTGTTTGTGTGTATGCACATGTGCCCATATCCATGCACACAGAAAATTTAGGGTAAGCTGGCTTCTGAGATTGACTCATGCTACTGGAGAGAATTACTTGACGCATATGGTCTTAGAGTTGTGCAAATGAGTCTAAACTGTCATTATCTGTTGGAAAATAAGAAGGAAGGCAATTGAGCAGAATGGGAACAGGGGAAAATATAAAACTAAGTACCCTCAGTTATACATGTATGACTTGTGTGAGATGCATATACTCAAAACTTTGGGGTTGAAACCGTGTTGGCATTGCTTATTAAAAACTGGGCATTTCCCATGTATTGAGATTTAAAGGGTCCCAAGAAAAGCTCCCCACCTCCAACTTTTCTATCAGGACTCCATAAAATTCTCACATCCTGAACTTCCTCCCACAAAGGGAGGGCTCCTTGAGTAAGAGATGTTATGCTACCAGTATATATTGCAGCTCACATGGTAGTTCTCCAAGCCAATTGCCATCATCATCTTTATTGCTGTACTGTCCTACTTGGTTGGAAATTCCAGGGAGGGTCATATAGGAACAGCCCTGTTCTCTTCCCTGTTCTGCTCCACTCTCTGTGGGCACCATCAGGTTTCAAGGAAATGAAAAGAAGTTTCTCCCACAAAGAAGGTTAGGGTCCCCTGAGTTAAAGCATTTAAGTCACTTGCTAACTTAGAGCTTTATCTATGACATTTAAGTTTCATACTAAATTTAGAAAGTCCTTGACATAGGAGCAAGTGGACCTGGACTTGGACTGAAAAGGCCTGAATTTGAATCTGCTTTTCATGTCATAGCTGTATGATTTGGGGCAAATTACATAACTTCTTTGAGGCTTATTTCCTTCACCCATAAAAGTAGAGTCATAACCTTTATCTTGCAGCATTATTCTAAGGATGGGATGACATAGTAGCTATGCCTGGCACATGGTGGAGAGTCAATAAATATTTATCCAAAAGATAGATAATTACTTTATACTTTTCAAGATGCATTTATATGTATTATCCATTTGTTCTGCTAATACCCTAGTGAGTGAGCATGACAAGGGTGATGAGGGCAGAACCAAGATTAGAACCCAGGACTTCTGACTTCCCAGCAGTAGATCTGGTGTTTCCCAATAATATACATCCAAAGAGAACAATGTAATAGCACATTCATCTACTTACTTATGTTGGACTTCAACAAGTCAGGTTGAAACTGTCAGAGGGTGGTGAATGGACATGCCATTTGAATGAAACAATCAGCTGTCTCCCCTTATTTGGTAAATTCATTTGCTCTTAGTTATTGGGCTGTGTCTTACCAATGTGCAATTCGAAAAGCTCATTTCAGAAGCTTAACACAGAAAAATTTCCCTACACAGGTCCCGAGAGGCCATCCGAAGAATCTAAGCAGTATAACTTTAAGTCTATGCTGTCAGACCCTTCTGGGGCAGTGGACATAATGAATGACACAATTACTCATTGCCAGCTCATCTGTATCAAGTCACAAGTTTTCCCAAATCCAAAGATGGATTCTTTTTTTTTTTTTTTTCCTGCAGTTAATGTGCATTTGGAACAGTTCCTCTGAAGGGATGCTGATCCTTTTCCTCAACTTAGGAGATTTGGAGAAATACACTCACTTAGCTCCAACACGATGGTTGTTTGTTGGAAATGGTTATTGTCTTCCAATGCCAGGGAGAGTGGCCAGCAATAATACTGCTCTATTTGGTGTATCTGATAAGTGAGAAGCACACCAGGTCCAGGAAAAGTGTTCTTCTGTTTTTAGCTTACAAGAATTTACACTAGTTCATGTGTGCACAAATAAATATGCCTATGAATCCAGCTTTTGGAATATTTAGTTAATTGGAAATGAGGGTTTATCAAGTAATCCCATAATGGCATCTCAATAAAAGTATAGTTTAGGTTTCTAAAGAGATTTTATTTTAAAGGCCATCTAGCAAAAGATCTCAACACAAACTTTTGTTGTTATTTTTAAAATGGCTCTAGATAGTGCAAGAAGTGTTTAACTTGTTTCAAAGATTCTAATTCGAGTCTCAGACAGCTGCAGTGATTATTAATATGAGCACAATAGCTGACACTTTGACAACAGCCTCTAGTTTTCATTTACTGCTTTCATACTAAATGTCCCTTTTGTGCACAGTGCGTAAAAACCATGGTCAGATGACTGACTTGGGAGACATGCCCATAGACTGTTCAGCATCTGAGTTTTTTATTTGTTTTTTAAAAGAGTGATACTATTTTAGTAGGGAAATTGGTAGATCTCTTATTAGATCATAAACCCTTTACACCTTATTAGTCTTTTTACAGTGTAGAGAAAACTCAGGGAGAAGAAACTTATTAAGAAAATTAGTGAGGAGTGATGTGTTCTTAATGCATATTTACACTAGGCAAATTGACATATAAAAGTGTCACGGGACATTGGCCTAGAATTAGAACCAATAAGCAGTTCTTTGTCATTCAACTGTAACATGATTTAGAGGTGAAAATTTTCAAAGTTATTTTTGCCTGCTTATTTTCCACAAAGTGATGCTCTCTAGGTGAAAAACAACAATAGAAAAATATATGATGGCATGTTCTTCTCTTAGTTGTTTTTTTTTTTTTTTTTTTTTTTTTTTTTTTGAGACAGAGTCTCGTTTTGTTGCCTAGGCTAGAGTGAGTGCCATGGCGTCAGCCTTGCTCACAGCAACCTCAATCTCCTGGCTCAAGCAATCCTCCTGCCTCAGCCTCCCGAGTAGCTGGGACTACAGGCATGCGCCACCATGCCCAGCTAATATTTTATATATATATATTAGTTGGCCAATTAATTTCTTTCTATTTTTATAGTAGAGACGGGGTCTCGCTCTTGTTCAGGCTGGTTTCGAACTCCTGACCTCGAGCAATCCGCCCGCCTCGGCCTCCCAGAGAGCTAGGATTACAGGCGTGAGCCACCACGCCCGGCCTCTCTTAGTTGTTTTTTCAAGTCCGTGTTGGATTCATGTGTGTTTGTATTTGGTCTGTGAGTTTTTCTTACAGAGCACCATTTTGCTTGGGTTGGACTTTATTTTGTAAATGTACAAAGGCTTAAATCATCTTGTAGGCATCTCTGCATGTGTCACATTCACCAGACAACTTGTCTGACTCTGTGAATGCGTTAATTTTGAAAGACTTGACTGATTCCTTGTTTGAATAAAAGCAAATAACCAACTAAATACCGAAAGATGTACAACTTAATATCTCTGACCTGGGCTGAGCCACAGGCAGAATTATAAAGCATAGACATTTCCCTATGGTGTGTACTTTCATAATCCAAACTGGATATCTTACAATTTGATGATAATCAGATTGATTAATGAGCAAATACATCTTGCATCAAGCAGCCTGTCTTCCCTACCAGGAGAGAAGCTCTTGAAGGCCAGAGACTGTGGGGGTCTGGTTTCGTTTTTGCTTTTTTTTTTTTTTTAAACTTTGAATCCTCTATATCTGGTCTGGCATCTGTCACATGAATGAATGAATGAATGAATGAGTGAATGCATTCTTATAGGACTTACATCCTAATATAGGGCTTAAATATAAGTTCATTGAATCATCTCAATGAAACAACTTCATATAAGTTGAAACAACAAATATAAGTTGTTTCATTGAGTCATCTCAATGAAACAAGTCATCATTAGTATATATACTAATATATAATGTGAGTATTCTTATTATCTCCATTTTACAGATAAAGAAATTTAAGTCAGGTTGCAATGATTTGCCCAATGTTATCCAGCTAGGGAAAAGTAAAGGTGAATCTTGAATCACTACCTTTTCACTTGAGTCTAGACTCTTTGTAATCTGATTTCTGTCACGCAGTTCCTCAATTCAGCCATTGTAGCACGAAAACAGCCATAGACCACATATAAACAAATGAACATGTATGCATTCCAGTGAAACTTGATTTATAAAACAGGTGGCGGGTGGGATTTGGAATAGGGGTTGTCATTTGCAGTCCTCTAGTATAATAGAACAGAAGAACTGAGTTCTAGTCTAGGCTATATTATTAGAAACGGCAATAATAAGATAATGCAAATACCAATAGCTAACATTTATTAAGTGATTCAGGAAATATAATATGTGCTTCATCCAACTTATCTCATTTAATAAACCTATGCCCAGAAAAGTTATGTAACTCTCTCAAGGTCATGGAGCTATTAATTGTAGAGGTAGATTTAAACCTGGATGTGCCGATTTCAGCATCCCCTTGAGGCTTTGGAACTATGATAGGAAGCTCCTGTTCTCACCAAAATCAGATAGTGGAGCTACAGGATGTTAAAGAAATGACTTTGGGTGGGTCACTTCTATAGTTAGTTGTTCCATCATCTTTGGTGACGTGAAATCCAGGGGGAAATGACCCTTGTGTTCCTACAAGCTGGAGAACAGAGATGCTGGCTGCCTAGCACAGACCCATCACTGCATGATGTGTCCACTGATGACACTGGGCTCTGGAGGGAGTAGGCTCTGGGGATTTCTGCTGCTTCTCTTGGCATTAATAACTGCTCTCTCCAGGCCCTGATTGCTTTCTGATACACCAATGTAAATATTTCCTGCCTTTGAATCTCTAACAAAGAATTTATTTAAATAGAATTATGCAAATATTATATAAGACAGGGTTGCAAAGATTACATAAGACAAAGTAAGAGAATGTCACAGTGCCAATTCAAAGACTGCAAATCTGCACCGGGCCATAGAAGCTTCTTGTTCTGTCTTATCTTTGGGGAATGCACATATGGTGCCAGGGACAAACAATCTCACTCAGCAGGCAAGGCCACCAGGTAGAGATTTCCTGGACTAGTCATGTGCATGTTACCCTCCTGGTGCTTTGGAAAGACTCAGTTCCAGAACCCTGGCCTCAGGAATGTGGCTTGGTGGCAAAGTGAGAGTTTTGGACAGATTTTTCAATGAAATAATGGTCTGTATCCAAAGCTTGCCTTAACACAGGTAAGGTGTACAGATTAATTTCCAATATTACAAGAACCAAAAAATTCTTCTCCTGATTTTCTTCTGTTGACAAACCAGTCTTGTTGCTTGTTCTGCAGACTCTATAGGGAAGGAAAAGACTCTTCAGGTCATTCTTGTTGCTGCTGGGATTAGAGCATAGTAGTGGTACCATAAGAAGGAGGAGGAAGTGGAAAAAGGATAAGGAAGGAAAAAAAGATGAGCCAAATGCTATGTTTGACTAGTTTGTAAAAAGAAGTGGTAGGGGAATGGGTGGGGGAAATCAGAGATGGTGTTTAATGTGTACAGAGTTTCAATTTTGCAATATCCTATAGGGTTCCAGGGATCTGTGGCACAAACATGTGAATACACTGTGTTTAATATGATTGAATTATATACTTAAAAATGGTTAAGATGGTAAATTTTATGCTGTGTTCTTTATAACACAATTGAAAACAAGGAGAATGAAGGGGTGGTTTTAAACCCAGTTTCATGACTAGCTGTGTGAGTCGGAGAATACCTAGGAACCTTGTTTTCCTCACTGGTAAATTTGGGGCTATGATTCCTACCTCATCATGCTGATAAGGTTAAGTGAGCTACTTTAGATAAAGTGTCAGCAGGATTTCACATTAGTAGAATCATAATACAAACTAGTGCTCTTTCCCCCTTCTGTTCCTCTGCCCCAACAGCTCCTTTGCTCTTTGCTTTCATGGTAGATTTTATCTTCCTATGAGATATTTTCCTAGAGAAGTAAAAAAATCTCGCCCACATCTTTTCCGGCTTGCTTCTCTTGCGCCACGCAAGTCAGCCAGCACACACATGTGTTGTGGGCTCCCTTGTGCAGCGAATAACAAACTCATAGTTATCTTTATTCAGTATCAGTGCTTGAAGCAATTAAATTGAAAAATGTGAGTAACTCAGAGAATGTGGGACAAAATGAAGTAAACCAACGTTTCCTGAAGTATCCAAAGGTGTGAGCAATAATCAAAAGTAGTAAATCTCTAGGCATACCAAAATTAAGGAAAATTTAAATATAGAATATGAATCAGGAAATCTTGTCCTAATGGACTGTGAGATGTCCCTAAAAGTACAGTGGTAGTAGCTGGGGACTGATTTGGTGAGAGCTATAAGTGCATTTACAAAGAATTCATATTTCACTTGATACTTAAGAGAGGCAAGGTGATTCACCTTAGTCTCCTTCCAAATAATTTCAGATTTAGTTTGATATTGGCTGTTCTGTTGTAGCAATAGGCATGATATAGTTTTACAAAAATCTGGTTTTTTGGTAATAAAATTTTTTATTTTACTTTTAATTGTTTTATTTCAATAGATTTAGGGGGTACAAGTTAAATTCCATTACATGTATATATTGTATAGTGGTGAAGTCTGGGCTTTTAGCGTATCTATCACCTGAACAGTGTACATTGTACCCTACAGGTAAGTTTTCATTCCTAACCTCTTCCCACCTTCCCCCCTTTCAAATCTCCAGTGTCCATTATACCACTGTGTACCCTTGTGTAGCCATAGGTTAGCTTCCATTTATAAGTGAGAACATGCCACATTTATTTTTCTGTTCTGAGTTACTTCACTTAAGATAAAAGCCTCCAGTTCCATTCAAGTTGCTGCAAAAGACATTATTTCATTCTTTCTTATGGCTAAGTAGTACTCCATGCCATATATATATATATATATATATATATATATATATATATATATATACATACACACACACACACACACACACACACACACACACCACATTTTCTTTATCCACTCATTGGTTGATGGGCACTTAAGTTGATTCCATATCTTTGCTATTGTGAATTGTGCTGTGATAAATGTACAAGTACCGGTATCTTTTTGATATAATGATTTCCTTTGGATAGATAACTAGTAGTGAGATTGCAGGACTGAATGGTAGATCTACTTTTAATTCTTTGAGAAATCTCCATACTGATTTCCATAGAGGTTGTACTAATTTATATACCCAACAGTGTATAAGCGTTCCATTTTCAGTGCATCTATACCAACAACTATTGTTTTTTGACTTTTTAATAAAGGCCATTCTAATTGGAGTAAGATGGTATCTCATTGTGTTTTAATTTATATTTCTCTGACAGTTAGCAATGTTGAGCATTTTCTTTTTCATATGTTTGTTGGTCCTTTGTATATCTTCTTTTGAAAAATGTCTGTTCATGTCATTTTCTCACTTTTTAATGGGGTTGCCTTTTTTTCCTCCCTGTTAAGTTTCTTGTAGGTTCTGGATATTAGTCCTTTGTCAGACACAGAGTTTGTGAATATTTTCTCCCATTCTATAGGTTGTCTATTTACTCTTATGATTATTTCTTTTGCTGTGCAGAAGCGATTTAGTTTAAGTCCCATTTGTCTATTTTTTTATTTTGTTGCATTTGTTTTTGGGATCTTAGTCATAATTTCTTTGCCTAGACCAATGTCCATAAGAATTATTCCTAGATTATCTTCTAGAATTTTTATGGTTTCAGGTTGACATTTAAGTCTTTAATCCATATTGAGTTAATTTTTGTATATGGTGAAAGATAGGGATCCAGTTTTATTCTTCTGCATATGTCAATCTAATTTTCCCAGCACCATTTATTGAATAGTCTATCTTTTCTCCATTGAATGTTTTTTGTCTGTTCTTTTGAAGACTGTCTGTTTTGTTGGTTGTAAGTATATGGTTTTATTTTGTTGGGTGTAAGCATATGGTTTTATTTCTGGTTAAAACCTGTTTTTCTCAGTGGCCCTTGGCTTTTTTTTCGTAAATTTGTTTCAAGCACCTACTCTGGGTATTCCCTAGTGCTGGGTGCTAAAAGGAATAGTGAGGGAATGCCAGAAGAGTCCCTGTATGGCCTTCTGAGTGGGTAGACAAGAAAGGGAGCATGCGAGCATGGGCACGCGCGCACGCGCGCGCGCACACACACACACACACACACACACACACACACTTTCTCTCCTACACACACTCACATGCAGCAATTAATCACAGTGCAAAGTAAGGCAGATACATTAATAATTACCAAACCTAAAGCCTTGGACAATCGATGCTCCAGATGTATACAGAGAGAGATCAGGGCAAGCTGGATTAATGCTTTTCAAACTTTAATGTGCAATCACATTCCTTGGGGATCTTGTTAGAATGCTGACTCTGATTCTGTCGATCTGGGGTAGGGCCCGAGTTTCTGTGTTTCTAACAGGCTTTAGGTCTACTTTGTTTGTTCATGCATTTGTTCACTATTAAATCTGTCATGCATCATGCATTTTACTATAAACCAGGGTTAGAACAATGACTAAAATATAGCCTATCTTTAAGAAAGAGGACAGGTAAAGCAAAGATTATAATACAAAGTGATAATTGGTAGAAATATTCCTAGGGTTCTATCTGAACCCAGAGGTGAAAAATACAGACTGAATGATTTATGACAGATGGAAAAGAGTTTCCATGATAACTAAGTTGTGGTAAGTGAGGGGATGGGGCAGTTCAGGCAAGGGGAAAGGCCTGTGTGAAGTCCTGAGGTTGTTAAATAGCATCAAAAACAAAGGCTCTAGGTAGATGAATAGAGGGCAAAGAGCTAGACGGTGGCCAGGCACCAGGTTACAAAGATGTTTGTGTGCCAAGCCAAGGCATTGGTGCAACATCCTGAAAGCTAAGGCGAGCTTTGGAAGGAAATGCAGAGAGACAGCTTAGAAGGTCCCATATCTAAGTGGTGTGTCCTCAGCCTTGATCTTTCACTCTATAAATGTCTATGCAAACTTCTCTAGGACTTAAGCTTCTGACTATATTTCACCTTGTTTGGCAATCACCTCTTCTGCCCCAAACATGTGACCCATGTTTCTTCTGGTCCAGTGGTTTTTCTTTAGAAGACATTAGTAATGCACAAAGAAACAAAACTGATTTGTCCAAAATAGGGCTTTTCAGAGGTTAAGGGAAGTTATAGCAACCTTGAGTGTTTGAGTCTCCTGGCTTATTTAAAAAATAAACACAGGTCAAAATAAGGTAACCAAGTTTACAGTTTATTTTACGTATTTCCACTGAATAAATGAAAACTTTTGCCATGATAAATGCACTGCAAGACTAGGCTATTTTAAAGATAACTACCGTTGTATAAACATTAAAGTACATTAGAAGCAGAATGGGGCATAAAATGAAGGCTTGATTTTAATTATTTACCTTTGTGATTGTATGTATAACCTAATTTATAGGCAAGAAGTGAAAATATGAAGACTTTTGTAAATGGGAGGCTGGCCTTAACTGCCCCCCCCGCCCCCCCCCCCCATTCTGCCTATCCAGTCACCTCACAGGCTCCTATCTAGAATCTTTGGAGATTCTATTTTTCTTGTCTAATTATTGGAGAAAATACTAGATGCACAGAGCACCAGAATTCATAGAGAAAAAGCACCACACCAACGAAGAGTAGGCAAGGTGACCAAGGACCAAACATCAGTGACCTTCAAAGGCCACCTTGAAAACAAAATAACCCACTGTGTTGCTCCAACCTGATCCCAACACAGACACATGCAGCAAAATGACAAAAGCCACTGCAGAGGAAATGGACGTGTCAGCGAGTGAGAAACAGATTGGTGGGTCCTCTATCATCACCCTCTTTTTTTTTTTTTTTTGACTTAGTGGAAGATTTCCTGATTCAAAGAGACAAGTTTATTTTGGAGACAGTAAAAGACAAATGAATGCACAAAGGAAAGGCATATCTGGCAGCCTAAGAAGCAGTTTGCAGTTTAAAACACAATGATACAGACCAAATTTAGCTCCTGTTTTCTGAACCAGCGGCAAAAGCAGCCACTCTGCACGTGCCCGGCAAGCCACATGCAGGATGCCTGTCCTGCCTTTGCTGGTTCTACACATTGGGATTGCAGATACTTATAGGAATAGCTTATGTGCTTTAATTTTCTTAGAAAAAAAAAATAAAACGAGATCTGGATGTGTATTTAGTCCCAGCAGAAAGCTTATTGGGAGAATGAGCTGTATTATGAGTTATGAAGATCAAAGGGGCATCCGGCAAGGGGAAAAAATTAAACTATTATCTCGTTACCCAGCTAAATTAAAATTGTCAGGCCTAGGCAAAGATCTGACCAGCCAGAGTTAATTTTGGAGTGAAATTTTATGGTTATGTCTTTTAAAAGCCATGTGAATCGGCAGGCGTAAAGCTGACAGGACTTCACCGGCTTCGGCAAGCACACCCTGTCCCTTTCATTTATTTAAATCGCTGTCCCTGCTGGAAGGCCTGCAGGGAGCCAAGCCAGAGTGTTTGGGCTTGGACTGTGAGTGCTTGATGCAGTTTGGTGGGAGGGTTGGGGTGGCACAAGACACTGGAGTAAAAAAGGATTCTGCTCCTTTAGAGACAAAAGAAGCTCAGAGCCCCAGACACTGGGTGTGGGGGATTCACCTTTTGCTGCCCTTATAACACAGCAAGGGGGTTTCTTGCATGGCTGAGAAAAACTTAAACTTCTTCCCCTGAGAATTCCAAACTCCTGTATTTGGAATTAAGTTTTCAGGGCCCGACAAAGCTGTAAAGATCAAAATATGTTAAATCGATCACTTTAATCAATCTGTGGTTAAATGCCCTGTAGGATGTAGAGACAGGGATCTGGTCCAGAGGAGGAGGACGAGTTCGGAAACTGTCTGGGGTGAGAAAGGAGAGGTCTGTGGGCTATAAGGGCGTCAGAGCAGGAGTGGCTTTAGAGATAATCAGGCTGGATATCCTCATTTATACAGAACAGGCATGGAAGGAGACCCCGAGTGATTTGCTTAGGGTCACACAGCGATGAGTTGTTGGGATGGAGTATACACAGCAAGTAGAACTTTTGATTAATGTGACTATGGCAGATTGATTGCAAAAGTGGCTTCAATTCTTCGCCCCTCTATATCCAGGCACCCATAGCATGTGACTCTAGCTTCTCTCATCAAGAAGTCTATCCAAAAGGTCCCATCCATGTTTATTTCTTGTACTCCAAGATCTGGGCTGGCTTTGAGGCTTGCTTTGAGTTGGTGGAAAGAAGCAGAAGTGACAGCGTGCAAGTCCGTGCCTACACCTAGAAAACCTTGCATCCTTCTGCTCCTCCCTGGGTTCCTGCCCCTAGTGGCCTGGACTGGGCTGCTGGAGGGACAGAGACCACAAGGGGAGAGCCGGGTGTGCCAGCCGAGGCCAGGAAAATGCCCAGCCAGGCCTGACCAAGATCATCAGGACCCGCCAGGTAACTGTGGACTCATGAATGATGAGACTGGATGTTGTTTTATGCCTCTCAATTTTGGGGCGGTTGGTTTGAAGCATTCTTGTGGCACTACATGACTAGTCCATGGTGCCATAAGGAGAGGTTGGCCTAGAAGAAAAAGTAAGAGCAGAATAACCCCCCAGTGTGTTAGGTCCTGCAGTTTCTATACAGGGGAATGGTGGCCAATTTAAGAATGAGCATATGTCCTGGGAATGGAATCCCTCACAGCTATCGTGGCATTGTGCTACCTAAATGCCAGACAATCCTGAAGTGTTTATGTCATCACACCCTGGAGCTGAAACCCATGCTTGGGATCTTCCAGTCCTGATTTTGCGGAAAAGGCAGCAGAGGCTGGGCAGTGTGAAGGTAGGGCAGATTGCATAAGTTAGGAGGCCCAGCACAAAACAAGAATGTGGAGTCCCTTGTTAAAAATTACTGAGACTTTCAAAGTGGTGGCAGCAGAGCGTTAAACTAAGCACAGGGCCTTTCTAAGTGTGGGCCCAGGGCTACTGCATGGGTTGAACGCCCATGAAGCTGGCCTGGAGTTTGGCAATGGGTCCAAGGAAGTCACTTCAGGAGATTCATGTGTGTGGTTAACCTTTACCAAAAAAATGCAACTTGGTATATTTGTTAACATCTGTTCAGGAAAAAGGACAAGAAACTAAGGCCTCAATTTTCCACTCCAGTGATTCTTTTTTTTTATTTGTTTTTGACAGACGTATAGGAAGAAAATCTGGGCTAGAAATAATATGGTTGGCTTGGGATCCAACTCACAGAGGGAAGAACTTACAATTCTTCATAGGACATGCAGAGGCATGGGAATGCGGATTCAAGCAAGTAAACTCTGAAATTAGAATTCTTATATAAGACGCTTGCAGTGTCCAATGATACCTTTATGATATTTTCTTTGTGGAAGTTGATTGCTATTCATTACAATAAATTACTTGAGTTATGTGTCTCTATTTAGCTATTTCTTTTCTCTGCTTTGCTTTTTTATTTCTTTTTGTTAATAGATAGAAAAATTTCAGTGCTAACTAATAAGGATGTATGTTTTGTTGTTTTTTTTTTTGGTTTCTCCTAAGTTTTACCTTACTTATCACATTAATCATTTCCCAAAACTCTGAATTCTTCTGGAAAAGTAGCTCAGAATGTATATTACCATATCTTTAAGCAACTTCGTCAGTACTTTAGACATTCTTCTCTTACTCAAGACATTGCAGTTAAATATTACAAGGTGTCCCAAAAGTCAACATGGATATGGAAAATGGGAAATTGTAGCTAAATGTACCTTTATTTACAAAATATTCATTACAAAATTTTTCCTTTGTATGGAAACTTTTGGAACAGCCTGTATTATAATCCTTGTTTCTATGGTAAACAAGTTAACATTATTTCATGGATGATTAATTTTAAGAAATCAAACTCTGGGCTTCCTTCAGGTTTTCTAAAGTTTTCCTCATTGGCTTATCATGGGAAATTCAAGAATGTCTTTTTAAGTAACAGACAAGTTTGTGGATTAAAAAGAAAATTCCTTTAGAAAAGACAAGGTTTCTGTGACCTCCTTTTTTGAGACAATGAAAGTGACAAGACAAAATCTTAGATAATAAAGTTAAAGACATCTCTAAAGACAAAAGCCAGAGATGAGAAACAATTCTGAGAACACATGTAAAAGCTACTGGGGAACAAACTCGGTTTTGCATCAAAGTTCAGGCCAACTGAACACCAATGCTTGATGCCTGGCAGAGCTCTTGCTATGTAGAGGCTGGTTGCTTTCTGCATTAACACGGATTCTTGCTCTAAAGATTACTTGCCAACTCACAGAACACACACACGTCAGCCTGGTTACATGTGTCATTCCTTTGTCAAGATTGCCATCCACTTGGCCCTGCTTATGCAGTTGCAGATGAAGGTTAGGTTCTCGGGGCATATGTCCCTTCCCCACTTCTTATCCTTTAAAAATCACTGTTCTGGACTCACCCTTGGCCAATGATCTCTAACTGGATTAATACAATGTCTAATTTAATTTGGAACATTGAGCCTTGATTTCGCTTTGGCTTGTTCAAGTTCTCATCGAATCAGAATAAATTTTCATAGTCCCCGTGGAAATGCCAGCTTTCTCCATCATGTTGGCAAAGGACATCCATTTCCAAAGAACTATTCAAACCAGGTTCCAGAAGGGGTCCTGTAGTGGTTGGGATTGGTCAAAGAAACATGAGTCATAATAATCATGACCTGGCCCTGCTTATTATCTTTCCAGTATGGTTTCTCTTCTGCTACCTGTTATTTCTATCCAATCTATTTCTTATCTCTCTCCTACCTTTCTCCCCTGTATTTAAGCCCAAATGCCAAAGCTGTGATCCATTTTTATGTTTGCCAAGGTCACATTGGCACAGAAATCTTACTGCAGGCTTCCCTTGAGGACAACATCAAACTACAACTTTCTGCCCTTAAGCTAAAGGCTGTATAAGCCTCTAGCTACTTGCCTTCTGTTTGGCTTTTATGTTCTCTTCTTCCTTTACTCACTCCGTTCCCTCTTCCTTCCCCTAGTACCAGGTACCCTAGATGCCTCTCCCTGTCTCTCTCCTGCTTTCTTTCATTTGACCCTGAAAGACAAAATGCTGATAAGCTCCCTTCCTTTGCCTCATTAAAAAATTGTCATAAAATTTATAGGTGGCTTAGGCTGGCCATCACTGATCTTCCTGATTTAGTTACTGCCAAGAAGTGTTTTATGATATCCACTGACTTATTTACAACAAACACAATGAAGTCCTTGGTGCTAGGAGCCTGCGTACATCTTATTTGTTTGGAAAATGGAGTGGTACTTGAAGTTCTCTGTGCAGACTAGGGTGGTGTGAGTTGTTTTTCTCATGCATTTTATATGGAAAGGTAAAATTCCCAAGCCTTAAGGTGTAATAACATCAAATCCTTTTGCTGCTGTGTAGAAAATGTACATAGCCCTGAGACAGCATGGGAAAATTTCCAATATTTCCCTAAGTGTTAGTTTCAGGAGGCCATTAGTAAGGCTGGTAAGTAAAAATAAATTGCATTGGTGTTGATAAAATTGTCTGTTGGTAGAAACTGTTTGAATATCTGAATGTAATGAGGTTAATTGATTATATGAAAGTGATTTGGAAGCTGATGTAATAACCACCTGCTTTGAGTCTACTATTTAAAGGATGGGTCAGGATGGGGATAAATTAAATGTTTGAAACATTTGAAGTGTGTTGATTGTTCAGCTGTATATTTAAAATATGTACAAGCAATCTGGTTCCCTTATAAGCCCCGGTACTCTGGTGATCACTACACAAATTTAAGGTGTTCAATAGTACCCAAAGCTCTCTAACTAAAGATGCTTTGCCCTGAGCAAAACAGTGTAATTACCTGGAACAGATCCATAAAGAAGAGTTGTAATGCAAGTTTCCAAAGAGAAATCCTGACTATACCTTTTGGAAGTTAATCCTGAAACTATAGTGCCATGGATTACTTGAGCACTTCACTGTCCACAAAAGAAATCTGATGTCTGAGGAATGGTTGTTAATAATCTGCCGTCTGCAGTCACTTTTCCCAACTGGCTAAGGCCCAATTTAGGATCTAGGGTAGTGGCAATAAAGATTGAGTGTCTGCGACCACAGTATTGATTACTGTATGTTCCTTTGCTGAGGCCAGTGCTATTTTATAGAGTTGATGGTTGAGAAGAGCCTGGAAGCATAAAGACTTGTTTCTCTAAGTTTAAGGTGTGCTTCACTTAATAAATACAGAAGCCAGAAGAAAGAGTGACCATATCAGGCAAATCCATCATAGCACTGTTAGAAAAGTGCTGCTTGGTAAGTCAAGAACTGTGGCTACATAAAGTAAGTATAAACTAGGGCCCCACATGGCCCAACTGCTACATGATGCTCCATTAAAAGCATAGCTGGTTAGGCATGGTGGCTCATGCCTATAATCCCAGCACTTTTGGATTATAGGAGGCCAAGGCAGGAGGATCACTTAAGGCCAGAAGTTTAAGAGCAGCCTGGGCAACAAAGTGAGACCTCATCTCCCCCCAAATAAATAAATAAATAAATAAATAAAATAAATTAGCTGGGCACCATGGCGTGTATCTGCAGTCCCAGCTACTCAAGAGGCTGAAGTGGGAGAATCACTTAAACCCAGGAGTTCAGTTGTGATTTCTCCTTTTTAGGTCTGATGTAACTAATACCATAGAAATACAAAATATCATCTATAAGTATGCTAGAACCCTCTATGCACTGAAACCTGAAAACATGCAGGAAATGGACAAATTCTTAGAAACACATAGCATCCCTAGGTTCAAGCAGGAAGAAATAGAATTCCTGAACAGACCAATATCAAGTACCAAAACTGAAGCAGCTATAAAAAAAACCCTTCCTAAAAAAAAATGTCCCAGACCAGATGGTTTCACACCCGAATTTTACCAGACCTACAAAGAAGAACTGGATCCTATCCTGCAGAAATTATTCCACAACATCAAGAAGGAAGGAATATCCCCAACACATTTTACAAAGCCAACATCATCCTGATATCAAAGCCAGGAAAGGACTCAACAAAAAAAGAAAACTATAGACCGATATCCCTTATGAATATAGATGCAAAAATTCTCAATAAAATCCTAACAAACCAAATTCAGGTGCTTATCAAAAAAATAATCCATCACAACCAAGTGGGCTTCATCCCACAGATGCAGGGATGGTTCAATATATGCAAATCTATAAATGTAATCTACCATACAAATAGAAGCAAAAAAAAAAAAAAACCCATATGATCCTCTCAATAGATGCAGAAAAGCATTCCACAAAACTCAGTACCCTTTTATGATAAGAACAATTAACAAAATAGGCATAGATGGAATGTACCTAAAAATGATAAAAGTTATATACAACAAACCCACAGCCAACATCATACTGAAGGGGGGAAAATTGAAAGCATTTCTGCTTAGAACTGGAACCAGACACTGTTGCCCTCGATCACCACTTCTATTCAACATAGTGATGGAAGTCCTAGCCAGAGCAATCAGACAAGAGAAGGAAATCAAGGGCATCCAAATAGGGACAGAAGAGGTAAAACTATCACCTTATGCTGACGATATGATCTTATATCTAGAAAACCTTAAAGATTCTGCCATGAGACTACTGGAATTGATAAACAAATGCAGGAAAATCTCAGGTTTCAAATTCAATGTACACAAAACAGTAGCATTCATTTATGCCAACAACAGTCAAACTGAGAGCCAAATCAAAGATTCAACACCCTTCACAATAGCAACAAAGAAAATAAAATACCTAGGAATATATTTCACCATGGAGGTGAAAGACTTCCACATGGAGAATTACAAAACACTGAGGAAGAAAATAGCAGAGGATGTAAACAGGTGGAAAACCATACCATGCTCATGGGTTGGCAGAATCAACACTGTTAGAATGTCTATATTTTCCAAAATGATCTACACATTCAAGGCAATCCTTATTAAAATACCAATATGATTTTTTTGCAGATCTAGAAAGAATAATTCTATGCTTTGTATGGAACCAGAAAAGACCCTGTATAGCAAAAGCAACCTTAAGCAAAAAGAACAAATCTGGAGGCATCAGTTTACCAGACTTTAAGCTATACCACAGGCTATGGTAACCAAAACAGCATGATATTGGCACAAGAACAGAGAAATAGACTAATGGAACAGAACTGAGAACCCAGATATAAACCATCCTCATGTAGCCATCTGACCTTTAACAAAGCAGACAAAAACATACACTGGGTAAAAGAATCTTTATTCAATAAATGGTGCTGGAAAAATTGGATAGCCACATGGAGAAGACTAAAACAGGAGCCACACTTCTCACCTTTCATAAAAATCAACTCACAATGGATAACAGACTTAAACCTAAGGCATGAAACCCTAAGAATTCTTGAAGAAAACATTGAAAAAACTGATACAGACATTGGCCTAGGCAACAAATTTATGAAGAAGGCCCCAAAGGTAATCACAGCAAGAACAAAAATAGACAAATGGGGCCTGATGGGACCTCAATAATAAGTGAGATGTGCACCATCTGGGAGATGGTCATGCTGGAAACTCAGTCTTGTGGGGGGCAGGGGGGAAGGGCATTTTTTGAAACCTTAAATTGTGTACCCCCATAATATGCCAAAATAAAAATAAATAAATAAAAAGCTTCTGCACAGTCAAGGAAACTATCATCAGAGAGAATAAACAACCTACAGAATGGGAGGAAATATTCACATGCTACACATCCAATAAAGGGCTGATAACTAGAATCTCTATAGAACTCAGGAAAATCAACAAGAAAAAATCAAAGAACCCTATCAAAAAGTCAGCAAAGGACATGAACAGAAACTTTTCAAAAGAAGATAGACTAATGGCAAACAAACACACACAAAAATATTCCACATCTCTATTCATTGGGGAAATGCAAATAAAACCACAATGATATATCACTTAACTCCAGTGAAAATGGCTTTTATCAAAGTCCCAAAACAACAAATGCTAGCATGGATGTGGAGAGATAGGAGCACTTATACACTTATCACTGCCGGTGATACTTCAACCTAGTACAACCTCTATGGAAATTAATATGGAGATACTAAAAGTATCAAAGAACTAAAAGTAAAACTACTATTTGATCCAGCAATTCCGTTACTGGGTATTTACCCAAAGGAAAAAAAGACATTCTATACAAAAGACATCTGCACTCGGATATTCATAGCAGCGCAATTCACAATTGCAAAGATGTGGAAACAACTCAAGTGTCCATCCATACATAGGTGGATTAATAAAATGTGGTACATGTATACCATGGAGTCCTACTCAGCCATAAAAGAAATGATTAACTAGTACCCCTTGTAATATTCTGGATGGAGTTGGAGACCATATTTTGAAGTGAAATATCACAAGAATGGAAAAACAAGCACCACACATACTTGCCCTTAAATTGGTATTAATTGATCAACATTTATGTGCACATATGTAAGTAACACTTATAAGGTATTGGGCATGTGGGAGGGCATGGATAAATTCACACCTAGTGGGTACACTGTGTGATGTCTGGGGGTTGGGCACACTTGTAGCTATTACTTGGGTGGTGCAAATGCAATATATGTACCCCTGTATTATTCTGAAGTAAAAAAAAATTAAAAATACAAAAGTAAACCCAGGAGTTCAAGGCTGCAGTGAGCTATGATCATACCACTATACTCCATCCAGCCTGGGTAACAGAGGCCCACATCTCAAAAAACAAAAAAACAACAACAACAAAAAAAGAAACAAAAAAACCCCACACAGTTCAGAAACCAAAGTAATTATAACTAAAATCTAATCTTTACTTTTGTCTCTTAAAAATCATGCTAGTAGATTCAATTTATAATCCATGGTAAAACACCTTTCAAAACTCCCTTTGCTTCCTTTCCTGTTTCTCAGATTCCCAAGCTGCTCCCAAGACTCTCATGTTGCCAAATCCCAAAATGCTTTCTCACAGAACATGTGGCCCATGTGGGCTTTCATCCCCCTCCCAACTCCTTCAGTTCTTCATTTTACAGGTCTACACATACTCTGTGTTTTGTTTTTTCTGTCATTTTGTCTTGTGGAATGTGGTTCTGCCTATTCTTACAAGAAGCTTGGAAACTAGTCTGGCAAAGTTCTCTGAGAGGGCGAAGCAAGGGCAAGTGAAGAATCTGAGTAGATAAAGGAAAAGGTCTTTTATTAGCTGGAGGTTGGATGGGAGCAGCAGGAGTCTCCAATTACTGCCAGGTTAAGATATCCTGTCCCTATCACAATTTACAGTAAGAACCAACACTTATTAACAGTTAACACTTTGCTAAGTATTTTTAATTATGCCATGATAAATCTAATATTTTCTTACAAATTTGTATTATGGTATTATCATGCCAATGAGGAAACCGTAGTTTAGAGCAGTTGAGTCATTTTCCCAAGGTTACATGGCTGGTTAATGGCAAAAGTAGGACTTCTCAGCCTCTGTCTCCTCCTAAAGCCCATGTTCGTAACCATCATAACCTTTAGGTATCAGCATTTCCCACTGCCTGAGGTTATACTGAGATAAAAGCCATCATTGAAACACAATGACACCGTTTTAATATAAGAAATGCAATTTATCTCCATCCTCCACAATATTTTCTTTTTATATAGTTTTTAAGCTAAATATACCGTTTTGGACCCATATCTGTATTAACATACTGATTACCAAAAGTTAGACACTCTACAAATTAGTACTGGAATTTTCCAACTACAAATGCTTGTGATTTGGAGGGGAAATTCAAAATTTGATTTGCTCTTAATTTAATTTAATTTTTTTTTTTTTTTTTTTTTTACTATTTACTGTTCTCCACCCAAAAGATCATAGGAAATTGTATGGCCCAGGTTTGTAATCTTGAGTCTGTTCCCTCATCTGCACTCTGCCTTATTTGTGAGGGTAGAGGAAGGATTTAGGAGAGGGATTAAGGGCTCGTCAGAGCATGACAGTGATGAGAGCTACCCAGAGTGTGTATAATGAACTCCACACACAGTTGCCAGCTACTCTGTTGAATATGCCATCTCAAAAATCATCTTTGCATTCGATTTCGACTTTTTAAACAAATTTCCCTTTTGGCATAAATGTTGCCTTGCTGTCTTTGCATCCTGATTGAAAGCAAAATGAGATTCACCTCTGACAAGATTGGTCATCACTCTTTGGAAGACAGGCCTTAAATCAACACTTCCCACTTTTGTCCTTTTGGCAAATGCCTTCAGCCTGGAGTGGATGTAAGAGGCAGTCACTCCCACTATCGGCATCCGGAAGCTGTGTTAAGTCACCACCTTGGTACTAAGTCTCTTCTCAACTCCCTTGGCTGCTGGTTGGTTCTTTTTCTATTAAAATTAGAGTTTGAGCTAGTTATTCAGAGGATACAAAAATAAGGAGCAAAAAGGGAAGCTGAATGTAGGGCTCTGACCTTACATCTGGGAGCCTTGACCTTCTATATTAAAACAAACACTGGAGCTACAAGAGAATCATTCTAAGTCGCCTGACCCCAGTTTCTTGACTCTGCTACAGAAAGGGTTTATGCAATTATTGCAAGAGATTTTCACATCTCTATGTAGTTGGAATAAATAATACACCTTATACATACATGTACTGTTTATTTTTCATATATAAATAGGTGCTGTTGTAATCAATCTGATATAAATTTTTTAATAACATTCATATAAATAAATGTATTTAAGAGTATGCATTTTCTTAGTCACTATATCAATACAGGAAAGAGCTTCAACTACTATTATGAGACTTTTTACATTAGAAAGGAATTCTCTTTTTTTTTTAAACAGTTGGGAATTACTAAATAATGGTGGCTCCTATGTGATCAGCGAAATGGGAAAAAACATGAAAGAGGTTAGAAATATGAAGGCACTCACATTTAAAAAAAAAAAAAAAAGCAGAAAGTCCCTACCAAAAGCTATCAATTTCTGTCAGGAAATTGGCTGATGCATCTTTGCTTTACCTTGGAGCTAGGGAAGGCTGCTGCTTGATTTAACATGGGTGTTAAAGAACCCCATGTCAGCAAACTCACAGGAAGAACTTGTCATTTCTACTGGTATTCTGTCTAAGCTTCAAAATGGCACAGCATTCAGGTGCCCTCGTGTATCATAATGTCTTTGACCTTTTCTTGACGAGAAATCATAGACTATGAGTCAATGTGTAAAGAGATAAATAAAGGGCTACCTCCAATTGTAAGATGTCTGTTTCTAGCTGATACTTCTAGCTGATAATTAAAAGGATCACCTAAGCAGGTACGTTGTTTACTTTTATTTTAACAATTTCAAGTCTATCTCTCCTTCTTCTGGTAAGAGAATCCCAGTTTTCATTTCGAGAATTGTCCATACCCATTACTGGCCACATGGCCCAGACCTAGTCCCAGAATTGTTGCTGGAATTATTGAGAAGGAGGTGAACTCCTCTTACTGTGGTTTTGAAACTGGTTAGAAGGAAGTTTAGCTTGTGGTTGCTTTTGGCATCACTGGGGAGTGCCTGCCTAAGCAGCACAGGAGAGAGCTGGCCTGCAAATGGAGATAGAGTCCAGAAAAATCATTTGAACATCTGATCTAAATATTCCTGACTTTGGCTTTTGAGTTCTGTGAGCCAATCAAGTGTTCTCTGTGGCTTACACGTTTGAGTTAAGGTATTGTCACTGGCACCATAAATAAACCTAATTAGTACAGGGTTGTCCTTCAGCCTCCAGTGGAATTTACCACCCTCTTTGCATCGTTTCTTTCCACATTCCAGTTCTAAGAAACTCCACCATGACATCATGTGTCAGAACTGCTACAGCCTCACTTCATTATCACCCTCTTAGTGTGGAGCAGAAGGACTTTTCTCTAGCACATGAGCTGACTTCTAGGGCAAAGACATTCTCAGCCTCTGAGAAGAAGAAGAGACCCTATGGTTCTCCTGGGGAACTTGGCTCTCAACAATAAAAAGTCATCTCAAACCAGAATGTTCTAAAATGCAAACTGACGCTTTCTTTTCAACTGGCAATAAACAGCGAGTGATGCGTAGCAGTACACAGAGGTTGCCAATTTCTGATAGAGCAACCCTGTAGCTCAGCTGGGGATTCTGCTAGGAGGGAAGGCTATAATTCTGTTGTTTTGTGGAGATAGGATATTTTGATGCTGACCCTTTGATTTTGCTTCGATTCCTTTTTTCTGCTCCTTTTGTCATTCTTGTCTCTGCGGCTGTGTTCCTTTCCATTATTGTTCTTTGTCTGAAATTGGACCCACAGAAATGAGCCTGTAATCAGGAAACATGTGAATCCCTAAATTGGTCTCATTTTGGTTTTCTACTTTGTTAATATTTCAGTATGTGAAACAAAAAAAAAGGCATTTTAGATCACTGGTCCTTCAACTTAGTCATGCTACTATCTAACCCACTGCGTGGAAAATTTCAATATGCATCACAGTATCTAAAACTGACATTTCTAAATCTGTTTTTGGTACATTATGTAGAAAATTACTTCACTCTCACTACTTGAGAAACCTTCATCATACATCATTCCAACATCCTAGAAAAAGAAGTAAGTGGGAAGATGTGTATATAAGGGAAATAGGGGAATAGCAACATAGTATTGCAACCCATTGATAAAGATTAAACTGACTTTAGCTTAATTGGGCTTGATTTTTGTGTCTCCTTGTGCTGCTTAATATATAACCAAATATATATAACAAAATATATATAACCAAATAAGGCAGTTAGTCTTCAGTGAACTTTGCATAGGAGTAAAAATGTCTAAAATTAAAATCCTTTTTTTTTTTTTTTTTGAGACAGAGTCCCACTCTGTTGCTCAGGCTACAGTGCTGTGGTGTCAGCCTAGCTCATAGCAACCTCAAACTCCTGGGCTCAAGCAATCCTTCTGCCTTAGCCTCCCACGTAGCTGGGACTACAGGCATGTGCCACCATGACCAGCTAACTTTTTCTATATATATTAGTTGGGCAATTAATTTCTTTCTATTTATAGTAGAGACAGGGTCTCGCTCTTGCTCAGGCTTGTTTCGAACTCCTGACCTCAAGCAATCTGCCCGCCTCGGCCTCCCAGAGTGCTAGAATTACAGGCGTGAGCCACCGTGCCTGGCCTAAAATTAAAATCTTTAGAACAAAATAAAATGCCCCCTCCAAGCTTCCAGTAAATTTTTAAAAATAACACTTCAGCTATACTGAACACCTTCTATGTGCCAAACATTTTACATGTGTTAACCTCATTTGGTCTTAGAACTTGAGATGAGAACAATTAGTCTCTCATTTTATAAGCAAAAAACCCTGAGGATTAGAGAGACCAAGAAACCTGTTCAGAGCCAAGTACAAGGTCTGTGTGAATCCAGAGACCAATCTTCTAACAGTTACAGGGGAGATGGGGAGAGGGAAGGATGAGATTCCATGTTTTCTTAATATCTTATGGATTCTTAAGAACCCCTAAAGTTGAGAGTTGCTAGGGGAAAGGACAAACAAGGCCACTCCTTGTGTCGCTGGTTTCAGGCCATTCAGGGGCAATGGGCCAGTAGAAAACAAACAAAGACTAGATTTTAGGGAATTGGCTAGCTATGCCCTGAGGTGAGTACTTTTGCAGCAATTTGCAGTGCTAGCCCTGGCTTCTTTCCTTGCTGATGGCCTGACAATACCTGGGGCCTAAGACATCCTGGGTCCTCTCCAGCTCTCTCAGTACCTTGGGCTTATTCTTCCTTCTCTCACTTCCACATTCTTTCCTTCTACCCAGCATATTTATTCAGCCCTCTCCCCCTTTTTTAGGCTAACTCTTGCTCAGCCTTCCAAGTCCAAGTTTAAATGGTTTTATCTTCATGAAGCTTTCTATGCTAACCCTGAACTAATTCAACTTTTTTTGGTATATCCACCTATGGAATTATTTTACTTTTACCCTACATATATACCAGGTTATAAGATCCTATGGAATCTTTTGCATACTCTAATACAAAACTTATTCCATTAATTGCTATTGTATGTTTGATGTCTGGTTTCCTCCCTGGATTATAAACTTTTTAAGACAAGAACTGCATATGTTGTTCACCGTTGAATCTCCTGTGCCTAGTTTAATATTTGGCACATAGTAAGCACTTAATAAATAATTATCAGATAAGTGAATAGATAAATGAATGAAATAGCTTGAGTTAAAATCGCTATCACTTAGAATGGAGCAATAAGAAGTTATCAAACTAAGCGTGACCCAGTTAAACTAAAAATGACAGCAACAATAGTAATATTATCCTTGCCTTTAAAGATAAAACAATGTGGTATATTGCTCAGAAAGGGAATAGAATGATCCATTTTTGAGGACCTATAATTTAGAGAGAGCAAAATGCAGTATATGAGATGTTTTTTCATAACTTACAGTAAGAAATACACTACATCATGACCCAGTACACACACACACACACCTGAAATAAAATTTTCATATTATGTTTATCTTTATTGTGAGGCATACTGATATGTTCTAATCTATTTTATACTTTTTCTTCTATTTCATTAAAAATGCTGATAGTGAACAACTAAATTGATCTCATGACTCTCTAATGAGTTTAAAAATCTTCCTATAGTGGTGAGGAGGATGGTTCTGTTGTCATAACTACTGGATTGGCTCTGCCACTTGCTGGTGATATGACTTTTGTCCAACATTGTGAAGCCTCCTTAACCAATCTACAGATGAGAGTGGTGTTAGTAACTACATCATAGGATTATAGTGAGGATTAAATAAAATAAGGAGTGGAAAGCACTTACAGTGTCTGGCACAGAGAAAGTACTCAACAATACTAGCTACTAGCATGTGCCAAACGCTATATGAATGCTTCTCTGGCATCTCCCTTTATCCTCTGAAAAGTCTCATGATGTAGTATTAACATCACTGTTTTATAATAAGGAAAGTGAGGTTCAGAGAGATTAAATGAATCATCCAAGATCAAATGGTCAATACACAGCAGAGCTGGGTTGCTCAAGCCAGGTGTGTCTGACTCTGAAACCCATGGTTTTTCCAGGAAATAGGAGGAAGCACCCTCCTCAGCCTGGGAGAACAAGGGAAGAGGTTAAAACTACAAAAACTTGAAGTTGGAGAAGGGCCCTGCAGAGCAGAATCTCAGTCCTCCGAGAAAGGGGCATGAGTTGCTGGTGTCACCAGGACTGGGGATGGGGCCAATGAAGCTGGTTCTTCAATAATTGCAAATACTGTGAACTGGATTCACCTGCTATCATGGAAATGAATTGCAGCTGCTGTCGTGAAGCAGCAAAACCAGGTGATCTGATCAGAACAACAGACAAACAGAAAGCCAATGGCAAAGAAAACATCCTTCTACCTCCTCCCCCTGCCAGTCTCCCTCTAGCACTCCCAGCTGACAGAATAAAACAAAGCTCCAGCTGGCAAAGGAGAAGTTTGCAGAGTCCCAGCCCCAGCATCTCAGAGCTGATGGGTGGGAGCTCAAGGCAGGCTTCATTCATGGAAATGACTTCACTCAAATTAGCCTTTGAAAGATGAGTGACTGGTGTAGATCCAAATGCTATTGCATGTGGTTGAAAGAAGGTTGGGTTTAGGATCAGCCTCACCTGGGTTCTATTCTTGCCTCCACCACTTACAAGTTTAGAAATTTTGTACACCTTTATTTAGCCTTCCTGAGCCTCAGTTTCCTCAGTTTTATGCCGTTGATGATACCAACCTTGCAAAATTCTATGAAGAATAATGAGCTACACAAAATATACTTTTTATTGTCTGACAAATACCTGCTCAAAAAATGGAAGCTATTTTTATTAGATAGAATTTACTTACAGGGTGAGTCAGAACTTAATCTCTTACACAGGGCTTAATTAAATTTGTAATTTGTAGGCTTTAATAGATGCAATTTGCAGCCGTGTTGAGAGCATGAGTAAAAATATACTGTATAATTGGATCTGGTAAGTTTTAATATTAATCATCTTGAGCAGTTCCAAATAGAATGACTATGAGTGGCATTGAACTTGCAGCTATTGATTGTCTTCTAGAGGTAGAGTTTGTCCAACATTATCTCTTCTAAGTTACTGGCAATATTGTTTGGCTTTCCCCCGGGGTTAATGGAAAGTACCTTTGCCCCTCACCTATGAGCCATCAGAACTGTCTATCCGCCTTTTGACAAATATTATAGAACATCGAATGACAATGGGGCCAACTTGGCAGCATTGTTCATTTCCATCTCAGCTTAATTACCAAGCCTGCTGCCTTTGCCTCAGGCTTTGGGGCTAGAAATGAATCCAATATTGGAAATATAAAGTTGGCTTCTGCTTATGCCCCTTTTCATTTCTACCTCTCTGGATGCAAAGACAGAGAAAGTCAAATTTCTTCCTCCCTAGGGTACTACTGAAGGTGTGTTTTACGACTTAACTGGGCATGTGGCTTCCACTGCTATTCAGCTCTGGTTACTCTGAAATCACTCAGTTTAATATTTCCCTTGGGGACTCCACGGTGTGTTAGGTGGTTACTAAACCTCTGGACAGCAGAGGTGGAGCACAGCTGTATTCTAAAGAGCTCACTCACAGGTGGAGAATGGTGATGACAGAACTTATGAAGTTGGGATGCCCTGTTAAGGCTGTTAGCTGCCCAACTAACCCTGGACAGACTCTATCCTGCAAATGAATTATAGAGACTCAGGAAGAATGAATATTTTAGTCTCTTGAGCAATTAAAATACTCCCCAGACAGAAATACCAGAAGAATAAAAACTGTCAGAAAGGTAATTTTCCACAAATATATTTCCTCAAGTAGGGATATGGTTCCACATATCAAGGAAGGTCCTGAGAAGTTTTAGATTTTGCTGTGTTTAGTGATATAGTGAAAAATGCTTTCATTAAACAGATCTTTTAAAAGAGTTTACTTTTTAATCAGTAGCAGCAAAAAGTACTATGGTAGGAGTCAGGAGAACTGAATGTGAGTCCTTGCTCTACTGCAGTGGTTTTTGTTGACTTGGGTAAATCACGTACCAGTTTTGGTCTTTCCCTTTTATTTGAACAATTCAGATATATCCCCCATAGAACATAGAGTTCTTTTCTAAGAACTCTATAGAAACTCTATAGAACTCTTTTCTATAGTCCAATGCTAAGATTATCCAGCTGAGATTCTGAAAGTCCAATGTGATTGAGTTGAGGTTTTTTGATTGGTATTAAATTCCATTAACGGTTCCTTCTGATAGAAGGAATATTTTGCACTGTGCTAAAGGACTCCACCCACATAAGTTAGCGTGTGACTTGCTAGGTAAAAGAACACTGAATGGAGTACTTTAGTAAAATGTATCCCTTCAATACTATATTTACTAATAAGTAGCAATAAGTATAGAAGCTGGAGTTTTCAAAATTCTCCTGTATTATCTCTTTTCAGTCTCATAAAAACTCTGTAAGGTAAATCATCATTCCAATTTAATAGAAGGAAAGAACTAAGACTTAAAAAGGATTGATTTCTTGCCCTTGTTTGTCTAATTTATAAATGGCAGAAGTGGATCTTAGCATTCATGCTCTCTCTTTTTCTTTTTCTTTTTTTTCTTTTCATTTCTTTTTTTTTTTACAGAAAAGCAGTGAGTTTATTTGGGCCAAGGTTGAGAACTGCAGCCTGGGAGACATAGATTCAAGTTGCCCTGAATACACGCTCCCCATGCTTTTGACTTTTACCGCACTGTGAACTGTTTGTCAATGGTCGTGATGACATTAGGAATCTTTTTGTACTTTGCCACATATCTTCTGACTTTCAGCCAAATGCTCATGACCATACACATTTTGGATTAGCTAAAGCAGAAGCTGTTCATCTGTTAGACACAGACCCCTGGGGGCGTGGCTGAAAGATTATTTCTAAAGGTTTGAATACTCATGAACACTAGGCATTCTCTGTTCACTAAGTAATATCTCAAACATGTATAAACAGTTGTTCTATTTTTCAAATATTTCAATACAATTGTGGGTATTAAAACAAATATTTATGTAACAACATTGCTGAATTAGTACTAGCTTTCTGTCAATACTGTATATATTTTTCTCAATAAATGGATACTGAAAATACAGCTATTAACAATATTTCTTGGGGTCTGTGAAACTTCGGGTATTAAAAGAGCTCCTGTGAACTTCCTGGGGTGATAGATATGTTCTGTATCTTGATTTGGGTACTGGTTACATGAGTATTACATTTGTTAAAATACATTGAACTATATACTTAAGATCTGATATGTTATTACACTGTTATGAATTTTACTTCAATTTAAAAAAAATAATTCCTCAAGTACTTGGAGAGCTAAGAGCCCAAATGTTCAGAAACTTCTCAAGTCCTGGTTTGCTTTCACCTTCTAGACCGTATTTGGGATGATAGTGAGGCGCCCTTCCCCCACTGTGAGCAAAACTACTGAAAAATCCCCATCAGTGGGTAAAATTGTCCACCTGTGAGTACAAATCAAGAAATTTCTTATAAATGTGTGTCTGGAAAGTGTTAAAACAGCTATATTGTTACTAAAGGTGATCAGGACATAGATTGTGAAGGCAGAAAGTATTATGATTGCCATGTAGGGAGTGGAATCTATTTGAATGTTTGGAGAAAGAAAAGAGTCAATACAATTGATTAGGTTCTGTGAACAGAAAAAGGATAGTCAATCAGAAGCTTTAAAAGGTAGTCTGAGGATTATGTAATGCTGTCCAGAGAAGAAACATGCTGAATCTAGTTCAAACTCAGGTATTCTCTTGGGCCACATTGTGGATCATAAGTCTTCATCTTGGTGCAGATAAAATAGGTTCAAATTAGCCAACCTTCTCTGTTGTGATTCCCATTCTCAAAGCAGCCTTTTGTTTGCTGACTTGACTTTTCAGGCCATCTAATTTAGGAAAGTGAGTTCCCTAGGTAGAAGATGTTAATATTTTAAATACCTTCAAAGGTCTATTAAATTAATATTCTATATTATACATCAACCTCTTTTATATCTGGTTAATGTAAGTCAATTCCTGATTTGTGTCTGATCATTTCTAAAGACCTCAGTTTTAAGTTTATGAGTCACAAGACTGTGATGACTACTTGTATTAATCAAAAATTTTTGGTTTTTGATTAATAGAATCAAAACAGAAATACTACAATAGAAATACTACTCAAACTTGCTTAAGCAAACACAAGACTTTACTGGCTCATTTAGCATGGAAGTTCAACGTGGCACAACCTTTAGGCAAGCAGAATCAAGAGCTTGAATAATTTCATTATAGACACTGTATTTTCCATCACTCTGCTTTACCCTCCATTAGTGACATTTTTATTCAGTCTTTCCTTTGTCCTGACAAAATAATTGTCCATATATCTAAATGAGTATTAAATTCCAAGACATCCCAATAAGAAAAGGGAAAGTTCTCTATGTCCAATAATTTCCTCAAAACCTAAAACTAATATCTAATTGCCTTGACTTGGGTCATGTGGCCAAGCTTAAACTAATCCCTGGGACCAGGGAAATAGAACGTGAAGATTGGCCTAAGGCTTGGGTAGTAGAACTACACCGCAGCTGGAGTGTGGGACAGCCCCCCTCCCAGTTCACAAGGATGAAGAATGGGGGAGGGGTGGTTCCCAAATACATACTTACAGTGCTGCTAATATCAGATGAAGGGAGAAGGAAATCTAGGCAGGAAGTTGAGACAAAAAATATCCAAGACATCCAGAAAAGCCACACTGATCCCTGAGTTTTTACTGGCCCTGAGTTTTTACTGGCCTGCTGGCCATTGACTGCTGCCTCATTGTTACCTTTCCCATTTATTCCCTCCCCTTCTCCCAACCAACACAGTATCAGTGATCAAGTTGTGTAAGTATCTTTTAAAAACCAATCCACCCTAAATTTAATTTAGGGAAGTACATCAAATATACAATATGGAACTGTATCTTGGGGGTGTGACCCCAATAGTCATCCTTAAATAATTGTGGATCTGTTGAGAGCAGGAAGTTATTCTGAAACCAAAATATCATTTTTGGAGACATGATCTACTATTTTGGATTTTCTAGCCCTCTCCTCTAGTTCACTGAAACTAACTGTGGAGATTTTTTGGAGAGGGAGGGTCACAATAAACAAATAAACAAGCAAACAAATAAAGATGGCCTTGTGACAACGGATCACCCATCCATTCTTCCCTTCTGCAATTATATATTAAGCAGCCATGTACCTTTAAGCAACCGTGTACCTAGAACTGGTCCTAAAATATGATAGTATCAAAAACCTATTTATATGACTATGAACGAGAAATAACCAAAGATAGGAGTGATTTTGGAGATTATTTTGTCAATGGCCAACATGATGTATTTATGGTTAGATAGTCAAGAATGAGCAGGCTGGAATAACTCAACCGATATGTGTTAAGTACTTGCTGTGTAAGCTATTAAGTAAAGGCACGGAAATAGGCTATGATTATGGAAATACAAGTTGTCTGACACATAAAGTGGGCACCTGTATTGATTTCCTATTGCTGCTGTAACAAATTACCACAGCCTCAGTGGCTTAAAACACAACAAATTAATTTTCTTACAGTTGTGGAAGTCAGAGGTCTGAAATGGTCTCGCTGGGCTAAAATCAAGATGTCGGCAGGGATGAATTCCTTTCTGGAAGCTCTGGAGAATAATTCATTTTCCTGCCTTTTCCATCTTCTAGAGGCTACCCACATTCCTTGGTTTATGAAACGGCACCTTTTTGTCAAAACCAACAATGAGTAGTCAGTAAATATTTGGTGAATGAATTTGGAGTCAGAGAGACCTGAGTTCAAATCCTCACTCTAGTACTTGGCCTTGAGTAGGTTACTCAGCTCTAAGCCTCTTTAAGCTTTATTTTCTTCATCTGTGAAATGGGTATAAAATTGTCCATGTAATAAAATTGTTATGAAGTTTCTATGGACTTGAGTATATAATAATTATAACTAACACTCACTGGTTGCTAAGCATGCTGAGGTGATTTATATTTATTACTTCATTTGATTCTCACTGAAACCCTAAGAATTAGGTGGTATTATTATGCTCAGTTTATAGATAAGGAATTGAGGCATAGAGGCATTAAGTGTCTTGCTCTAAATCATACAGGCAATAAACAGTGGTACTCCAATTTACCCCACCTTCAGGGGCAGTATTCTTAACCACAATACTATACACTATTCACAGTAAGTTAAGTGCCAATTATGATCTCTGATACATAATCAGTGCTCAATAAATGCAGGGGTGGATTAACAACAATAAGTCTAGCAGCAGGTAATTTACAGTGATCCTGGCCAACAGGCTAGTAGCTATTAGGAAGGTTTGAAACAAAATCCCAGATGTGAGCTAACATTCTAGTTCTTGGGAGAGTTTGACAGGCATAAAGGTGAGCCTCCGTCCCTGCAAAACTACCATGCTATATAGATTATAGGCATAAAGACTGTGGCACAGAGGACCAAAATAGGGGCCTAGGTCCTGGAATTGTGTTATGAGTTTGAATTGAACTTAGAAACAAGACAGAAATCGAGCAACTAAATTGTGGCTCATGGTTAGCAATGCATTAGCAGGAAGCATGCCATGATTCTGCGTCACCTGGAGTGCTTTGGCAGCCTGGGGTCAGCCTGGGAGATCTGAGCTGCAGACGGGCATCTGGAGCCCAGAGAAGAGGAGCAAGAGAAGGGAGGTGGGACCAGGCAAATCGTCCCAACCATGTTTTTTGATGACAGCAATTTCCTATCTTAGCAATCATGTGTACATGTGTGTGCATACATATTTGTTGTGTTAATCAATCTTCTAGTGTGTATGGCACTATTTTTAGAATGCATTCTTCACAGGCCTCCTTTAGATTCCTAAAACATCTCTGCAGCTACCTTATCAAGATGATTCTACAAAAAAATATAAGCTCATTTCTTGCAACCAAACAACCAACAATGATAAAAGAATAAATGCAAAACAAAAACCCTCTCTCAAATCAATCATTACAATAAAAATAAACCCTTTTACCAACAGAAACTAGATCTTTAACCAAGTAGTTATTCAGCCATCATCTTTAAAATATATAGGATCTTCCTAGCCTTTTGCCATATGAGAAAATAAATACACCACCATATATAGTGACCAAGGGATAGCTTTAAGAAAAAATGGTGAGGAAATGAGATAACAAAAAAAAAAAAAGGATTTCTCTCCATGTTTCTTTCTCCTTCTTTCTCTTCTTTTTTAAATGCAGAATTTGGAAAGAAAAGCCTGGCCTGGACTTTGGGAATGAGCACTGAATTCTAGTTCTTCAGGCTATTTCTTCTCTCTGGTGTCCTTTGAGGAGAGTGTGGGCCTGGGCTGAGACAGGCAGGGTGAAGAATAGCTTCATTTCTTCTCAAGTTGTACCTCCTCCAAACTCATAGAACAATTAAATGTGTTTCTTGTGTATCTTGCAAAAATTGAGGCTCCTTGGGTCTTATGTAAGTTGAACCAGTTGTTATGGAATGAAAAAGATACAAATTCTGGTCTGTGATCCATTTTGGCAAATATGTCAAATTTTGGAGGCCTGTTATTTCCTCTGCAAACAAAGTGTTTGACTATATTCAAATTTTCAAAATTTCTGGCATTTTGGCAACATGGTAAAGTTTTTATATTTATAGGCTAAATATAGAGAACTTGTCCACATATGGCAAATTATAATGAAGGAAGAATTATGCCAGCCTGAAACCCATGATCCATGAATTAAAAATTCCTGCAGAAATAGAAGACTCCAAAAATAATAACAATGTTAATGAAGTACTAAAAATAAAAATCAGAGGTGGATGTTAATAGTCTTTTTCTCATTCTGTTTCATGTCATTGCTTTTTTTGAGTCATGTCAAATCAGCCATTAATTTTCTATCTCCAGGTGGCAACGTACAGCAGCAGTCTGACTCAGACACTTGACAATAGTAATAATAATAATAATAGCAGACATTTCTCACCATATGGCAGCCTTTTGTGCAAGCAACAATCTCACTTAATCCTTACCCTTTATCCCCAGCACCAACATGCACCATTGTACAGATGAGAAAACTGAGGCCCAGAAACAACAGCATCAGGCTAGTGAGTGGCAGCCCCAAGAATGGAGCCCAGTTCATTTGGCTTCAAAGCCCATGCTCCTTCCACCATGCCACGGGACTCCAACACTGCATGTGTGTTCTGCACCAGAGAGAAGTCCAGAGCATAATTTGGGAGTTGTAAAGGAGCATGAGGCTGCACGCAGAGCTAAAGTCCTTTAATATGTTAAAGATTTATAGTTTCGCAAAAACACTAAAAACCTTATTCATTTTGCAAAACAATTTATAAATCCCTAGCAAGCATCCAAAGAGGCAAGGGGCACTACAAAACAGTTTTGAAAATTCCTGTCTAGATGATCTTTAATTAAGGACCCTTCCAGTATTAAGCTTGTGTCTGTCGTTTGCCGATCTTTAATTATTAATACAGGACAGTCTCTATTTTTAGAAGGGCAGATACGTTACTCATGTTAGCATCCCTTCTAGGGCCCTACCCTTCTCTTGGAGGTTTGTCAGAGAATGATGATCACAATGTAAACTAAAGTGAAATTCTAGGTGGGTGAAGTGAGAAGGGGAGACATGACCACTGGATTTAGATATTAGCCCAGGAGTGAAAGAGGATTAGACTAGCAATTGACCTTCTCCAACCCATTCAGTCCCCCTTTGATAGGGTAATTCTCACACGAGGAACTAGCTGGACCTACCCAAAGAATGGAGCTGGACCCAGTACTGAAAACGAGACCGAATGTCTGCCTGAGACTCCACTAGGTGCTGGGACTGATGGAGAAACCAAACCAAGCAGAGACTTAATGCCAGCCAATCCCTGAAGAGGAAATCTGCTCTTTCTGGGCCTGGGCCCTGAGGGTTTTACATGATGTCTGAGGTCTTTATTTGAAAGATTAAGTCCTAAGAATTGTGCACAGCTTCCTGATTGGCTTCCAAGTCCCAGTTCCATCATGGGGTAACCCTGACAAAGGTTCAGATGTTTTGAGACATTTCTGGTGTTGCAGTGCAAACTAGTCATTGTATCCTCAAGAAAAAATATAGATATATGTGTGTATGTGTATATACATGAGGGCTTGCCAGAAAATATCCAGCCATTGTTAATATAATATTTCATATTACATAGCCAGATACTTTCTTACAGCCCTCGTGCATGTATGTATGTGTCCATGCATACATATGTAATTTTTCTTTCTCTATGCAAACATGCATACACACTGTCGTTGCATGCACACGCATTGTTTTCTCTTAATACCCATGCATACCAAAGGCACCAAGGAAGGAGAAGCCCAGAAGTAACATGGAGTCAAGGCTTCCACACCTGTTCTGTCACTAATTATGTGTGGCTCTGGGTGAAAAGTGGCCTTCTCTTAGTGTGGTATGCTGTTGTATGATCAGAAAGATTGGGTGTTGAAATATTGTTAACTCAAAATTTGAAAACACTATTCTTCTATTGAGAATTTACTGTGAGCACCAAAGATCTGGGAAGTAGAGAGATTGGAACCCTAACCCAGAACAGCTTTGGTCTTTCTTGGGACTCATGATCAGATTGTTGTTTCTGCTTGTCAAATAGTCAAAATCCAAGAGGCATTTTTAAGCTTGTGAAATGCAATTCACTAGGAAATATCATTATACAGAGTTGATCATTTTTTTGGTCTTTTTCTTATCTTTTTTCAATGCGTGTGTGTGTGTGTGTGTGTGTGTGTGCAAGTGTATGTGTGAGTGTGTGCATCCTTTCTACTTGGTTGGATCCCATTAGCAGCCTGTGACTTTCCCCTCACTGCTCGTGTAGCCTTCCATACAGAATGAGCAATTGTTATTTTATCAATAATTTCAAGCTATGAGAGAAAAGGGTAGAAACAGCCTCAGAGAACACACAGTATTTTGCTTTAAAAATTCCTGTTCTCTGTTTAGCTTTTTGCTATGTCTTCTCTCCCTCCCCCTGAACATTTCCCACATGTAGGCAGTTCTGCTTCTCTTTTCAGCTTACAAATGCCATAATCAGTGAGAAAAAAAGTAACAGGTATCTTACTGAACAGCTACCGGTACTGTGTATTATCCAAGTGGGGGTAAAATTATTACACCACCAAAGATCCTATATATAAATGTATAGATGCACATTATTTTCTGAAAACTGTATTCATACTGCATATTTTCTTGTCTTCTTCTTTACTAAGGCCTTCTGTTCATTTCTTCATATCATTAAATATGCTTCGAGAAAACATGATTTTTAGTGGCCTCCCAACAAGAGTATGAACTTTTGATGTCAGAAAAACAGTGTGGACATGACGTCTCTGGGAGATGTAAGATGACCTCCTCTCAGGAGGCCTCCATCGCCTGCAAGTATGTGAGCACGCTGCGGTTTCCCTGGGAACGCAAGAGGAAGAGCAAGAACCTAACACCGAGCCCTGTTTCTGTGCTTCTTATTCATTATCTTATTTAATTCTCCCCGAAAAACTTATGAACTATATTACTACGTCATTTTACACAGGAAGAAACTGAGACCTAGAGAGATAATATACCTTATATGGAATAGATCTTGGATGTGGGATAAGAACTGCCCACGTCTAAACTCCAGTTATTTCCACATTCCCACGCTGTGCCTCTGAGAGGTAAATAGAGTCTTATTTATAAAATCAAGTCAGATAAAATGGTTCATAGAACTACATGAAGAAAAAGTTTTTAAAAGTTATGAGTGAGACTAGGACATTTGGTTACTCAGAATCAGAGAGACAAATGCAGCATCTATACGTTTCATGTTTGGTTCCCCAATGCCTAAAAGAGGAATCTTGAGGCCAAGTAGGGCAGCCTTTCTCTCTTTACAGGGGTCGGGGATCAGGGGGACTGAACAAGAGCAGAACAGGTTCGGAGATAATGATAGCGCAGTTTGGGGGACGTGCAGCCTGCTCATTTCTATGTGAACCAAGTACTGGCAAGGACTGAAAATCTTTGTAAACCCTGCACCACTTCTAACAAGTGGATTTGCTGGTCCAAACAGTATTCCAAAATATAGTGTTGGAGAGAGTAAGAGAGGCCTAGGAGTCCTTCAACCTATGTCAGCTAAATATCTTTGGCAATATTTAATCAACTTGGCAATAAAGTTCTGTACACTGTTAAATCATGATTTCTTAAAACATTTTACACATTTTATTGGCTTGGGAGATGTGTTCTTCCCCTTTGTCTCTTTCTAGCTGCGCTTGACTTTCTGCCACCACCAAGGAGCAGGGCAAGTATTCAAGTGAGTGACCTACCAAGCAGGCCAGAGACCCAGCCACTGGGAAAACCAACTGCCTTCTCCACTGCAGGGTTTCTGCCACTCAGTGATGGTGGCTGGTGGGACAGGCAATGACAGACACCACTATATTTACTTATGCTGCTCCTTAAGCTGATAGAGAAACAACAGGCAAGCATGATACCCAAGAAGACCTTACACGTGTCACTCAGAAAATCATCTTTCATTCACAGTGCAAAATGTTCTCAGTAATGGGGCCCAAACTCCCCCCCCCCCGACATACTACAGTTCTTCCAGGCCTCTATATATCCTTCTCCTTTAACAAGCCTGTGTACCTAGTATAGGCTGGAGGAGGCATGTTCTTCTTACTGACTACCTCATTTTTGCCTAATTATACTACTTTCATATATTTCATTCTGCCTAAAATATCCTAAAATATTCTAAGCATGACAACCACATGAATTACGCCTTTTATGTATAGAACCTAATAGAAGGTACATTTCTCATTCATATTGCTTAAAGTGGCAATCTCTCTCTATGAGGACATAATAAGTAGCACCATTACCCTCTGCATTCATCCTTCCCAAACCAGGGGAAAGGTCGCTATGGGCCAGGGAGATCAGAGCAGCACTGAGGGATGCAGGGCAAGGTTTGGGATCAAGATCAAACTAGTGGCATTGGGATATGTCCTGAGGTGGGCTTTCAGTAATGAGGAGAGGCAGCTGTGACAGGGACTTCCTTCCTATTTGGGGACTGTACTTAGTCACCTATGGCCACGTTGTCCCACCCCCTCCTATACTTTGTCCTCAGTGGCTCCTGGTGGCTGTAATGACAGCTTTGGCAGCCAGCAGGGTCAAGAGATATGCACAATTATACAGTCCCTCCTCACCCCTCTCTGAGTTCTTACATAATCTCCCAGTCTCTCAGGATGAGTCAAACATCCTGTCAAAAGCAAAGGGATCAAAGTAAAGGAGGCAAAGAAGGGTTACAGGGCAGACGCCCTGGTTCCCTTGAGGCTAGCCACTGATTTCCATCACCTGGGAATTGTCTGGACTTCCTCCTTCCAAACCTGTCCTGCTTCATAGGCACTCACATCTCTTTGGCCCAGATGGCAATTATAATAAGCTGCAGACATGCAGGTCAAGGAAGAAGTAACAAGATTAGCCTCATATAAGGACAAGGTATGAGAGAGATAGCAGAGGGCTCCCTTTACCCCAAAGTACCATTTTCTTTCTAATAAAAGGTCAGTTACTCAAATTCTATGCCTGGATATATATATGAAAGAACCGAAAACAGGGACTCACATAGATATTTGTATGTCACTGTTCACTGCAGTATTATTCACAATAGCCAAAAGGTAGAAACAACCCAAGTGTCCATCAACAGATGAATATATAAACGAAATGTGGTCTATACATATATATAATGAATATTACTCAATCATAAAAAGAAATGAAGTTCTGATATAGGCTACAGAATGGATAAACCTTAAAAACATTTTGCTAAGTGAAATAAGCCAGATACAAAACAGCAAATATTGCATGGTTTCACTTATATGAAATATCTAGAACAGGCAAATTTGTGGGAACAGAAAGTGGATTAGTGGTTACTATAAGCTGCAGGGAGAGGGAAATGGGGAGTTATGGTTTCATTATTACAGAGTTTCTGTTTGAGGAAACAGTTTTGGAAATAGAGGCGATAGCTGTAAAACATCATGAATGTAATTAATGTCACTGAATTGTACACTTAAAAATTGTTAAAATGGCAACTCTATGCTATACATATTTTATCACAATTTTAAAAAAAGGCCAAGTACTTAGTGAGCATATGGTTTTTTTTTTCCTTGTTGTTCAAAAACAGTCTTTTTAGGTTTTGTGAAGTCACTGGAATCTGTTTGATCCCATCAGATCTGCACGTACTCTCTTTTCCTTTTCTGCATTTTCCCATTGTCTGGTCCTCTTCCCAACTATTAGTAAAAATAATTCCTTAATATTTATTGATTCCCAGGCACTATTCTGTTCTATGTGAACTGATGAATTTAGTCCTCACAACCGTTATATGAGAAGTACTACTATTATTATCCCTATTTTACAGAAGAAGCAGTAGATACCCTTCCCCAGTGTCACCCAGTATGTAAGGTCAGAGCCAAGATTCAGTCCCAGGAAGTCAGGCTTCAGAACTCACGTAATGGACCATTGCTCTGAGCCATTCTTGGAACCCTACAATAGATGTTCCTAGGAAACTTGTGAAAGACCCTATGCATGGTCTACTGGTACTGATTAAATCAGAATTTGTAGGTAGGGCCCAGGAACCTACATTTTTAAAAAGCTACTCACAAGTGCCAATTTTCAAACATTATTACAAAGCTACAGTAATCAAGATAGTATGGTACTGTCATAAGATTAGACATATAGATTAATGGAGTAAAAATGAAAGCATAGAAATAAACTCCTACATTTGTGATCAATTGATTTTTGACAAGGTTGCCAAGACAATTCAATGGGGAAATAATAACCTTTTCAACAAGCGGTGCTGGGACAACTGAATATCCACATGCAAAAGAATGAAATTGAACCTCTATCTCATACTATATACAAAAGTTAACTGAAAATGGATCAAAACCTTAACGTAAGAACAAACATGGCAGCCAGGATTTGCTTCTGTGAAAGAAGGGAGGAGTTCTCAGAAAGGAGCACCCTGAATTGGGCAGATGCCCCCAAAGATACCTACTACAAGATTAATGAAAAGGACTGCATGTCGGCCTGGTTGATCTTTCATGGAGACATCAATTACAAGGAAAGCCAGGAGCACCATGACACCTTTTCTCTCTTCTCTGTTCCTGTTTCCTCTGTTAGCCCAGAGAGGAAAAGTCACATTAATGTCTGTGTTGATTTCTCCACATAACAGAAACAAGAATAAAAGAAATTGCTTGTAAAATGCCTTGACATCCTCAGGTCAAAGGGTCTAAACAAATACAAAGGATATGTTTTTTCTCTTGGGGAAAACTAGAGCTTTCTGGTTGTTTTTGCTTTCGCCTGAGTCTCATTGATTTCCCAAATTGTACTAGCTACTTTCTAGCTTTCATTAATCAAACTGCCACCTGTGATAGACTGCTGGTTCCTTGTCTTATTTTGATTAATTCCATTCTCACATTCATCTCGCTGGCACAGTTTGCAGTGGATGATTTGTGAGGGGCAGAGCAGGGTGGGAGGATGACTAGGGATTTGGGGTAGCAGAGTCATCTCCTGAATCTGATAGAGTCTGTCTGTTAGCAGAAATGTTCCTCCCCTCATTCCTTCTAGCTCTAAGAATAGCAGTACCAGCTGTACTTGCCTGAGCCGTATCTAAATTAATAAAATAAAGTGGGATTATTGACATTTTCTTGCTTCAACTAACAAATGTGCATCTTTGAATTTTTATCAACTGAAATGCTCTTATAATGGCACATTCACAGAAATGGGCTTGACATAAAAATGATAATGCATACTTTACTCATGCTAATTATGCATTTGTATTCCTCTTAGTTGTGTTGTCCTTTTCTCTATTTTGCATTTCAGAAATCAGTATTAAACTGAGACAGTTCAAGGAAGCTAAGTAGCTTGGTTGTCAGGAAAGGGGCTTTGTGGTCAGACTTTTGTCCTGTTCCCAGCTGTATTACTGAAGGCCTAGGTGACTTGGGGAAAATTATTTAACCTTTTGGAGCCTCCATTTTCATACCTATACAATTATGCTGTTTTGAGGTTTAAATGATACCTACAGCAAGTTCTCATATAATGTAGTTTTATTCCACATCATTTCCTTATAACATTGATGAGGAAAAATAAAAACCGATTCCTGGTCAGGGCCACTGTCTCTGTGGAGTTTGCAGGTTCCTTCTCCCATGTCTGTCTGGGTTTTCTCCAGGGGTTCTGGTTTCCTCCCACATCCAAAAGTTATGCACGTTTGGTTCACTGGTGTGTCCAAATGGTCTCAGCCTTAATGAGTGTGGGGTGTGTATGTGAGTGCACCCTGAGATGGAAGGGTGGCCTGCCCAAGCCTGGTTCCCACCTGCGCCATGAGCCGTGGGGATGGGTTTCCCCAACCCAGACCTTGAACCGGAATAAGCAGAGTGGAAAAGAAATGAATTAATGAATGAATACAAATTATTGTCAAACAAAAATTCCTAAAATCTATTATAATCATATAAATACACAACAATAAATGATGTGGCAGGAAAGCACTTAGAAGCCCACCAGATTTGTTACTGCTTGTTTTTGAACTTTGTGATGCTAGGAGGTGCTCCTTAAATTTTCACTTTGCAAAACATTTATGCCTTGATTTAACTCAGCACCATTACAACCACCATCACTCACTGATTCACCAAAAATCGGATAAATAATTATCTCTTGTTTTCAATAATCTTTATTAAACGTATGCACAGCTCACATTTATTTCAATGTTTAACGCCAGAAATGCTTTGGTCTTTAGTTAGGAGTTTGGTGATGTTTTTGTGACCAGAAATATGCCATAGGCACTTAACTCATGTTTATTTCAATCAGCCTCTCCTAAAAATTGGTTTCTTTATACATCCTTTGGCTTTTCCAAGAACCTATTGATGATGTTAAGTGAGGACTTGCTGTATAAAGAATGCAGCGCAGTATCTGACACATAAAAAAGACTAATTAATGTTATTTCAACAAAAGGTATTTGGGGAAGGAGGAGGTGATTTCTCAGCAATATTGTATTCAGAATCACTGTTTCAGACATGGAAATAGAGGAAGAGTTTAATGTGTGGATAAACCCAAGAGAGATCTGGGAGCCTGGGTCAGCAGATGAAAATAGTGGATGATTTGCTGGTGGGAATGGGGTTGTTCTCTCTTTTGTATCCTAGGAACCTACACATCACATAGGAGAATGTGACAGGATTAATCTTGGAGAACCTAAGCATTCTTCATGCTCAGGATTGGGTGCACCTGGAGGTCTCCGTGGCTGGTCCATCGCTGCCTATTTACATGAAGCCCTTAGCATATTCCTGGGCAACAACTCTTCTAGGTTCAAGTGACTGGAGGCCACAGGCTGGCTCAGTAAGGAAGAAGATGTTGAATACCACACCACATCTGCTACTCAATTGTCCCATGGTCTAGACTGCAGGACTCATGCCCGAAGCTTAGGGAAGGGCCTGAAATAAGATTAAAAGATGCCCTTCGCTCACTGCTTAGTTGAGCATTCAGAGCACACATCCACATGGCTTTGTCATGAGCTTAAAATTACAAATCAGGGTGAACTAAACTTTCCCCCTTGAGATGACTAGAGCCTAAAATGGTCAAGGACACAGTGGCCTAAGCAGTAAGCTTGATCACCTGGAAGATGACTCAGGCAATGAAGCAACAACTGGCAGCCCTTGGCAGCTGGAAGGACTAGCTCACAAACACAACAGCACCCAGGGGTGGGAGTTCCTGTGCTGAAGGTGCACGCAGAGGGAAACAAGTGCCACTTGTGGCAGTTGCTGTGACACAGATTTTACCCTCTTTTGATGTAGTCCTGTAAATAATCGGAACCTAACAAATGTTTGTATAATAAATTCCCACTAATTAAGCAATTTATATGCATCCTACTTGTGTATTGTCCTTTTTTTATTTATTTTCCTTCAAGGGATTCAAACTGAAGTTAAAAAGTCCAAAGGAGTCTGTGTGGCAGGAACACAGATTTTGTTTGGCGTTGGAGAGAGATTGGAGCAAGGAACTTCACATGTCCATGCTTTTCTCATTTCATCTATAAAATAGGATTATTGGGCAGTCTAATTGGACAATGTGTGTAAAGCAAAGGACTGTGTGCTTGACCCTGACCACAGAGCTTCCGCATAGCAATAATCAGCCATAAACTGCTTAGCCAAGAAGTCTTACATTATTCCATTTAATCCTTACAATAATCCTGGGAAATAAGTCTATTTCCAATTACAGCTAAGAAAACTGGAGTTTAGACGAATTTTTCCATTATTTAAGTAAACAAGCATTTCAGTGACCACTGGTCTCATATACTACCCTGGAATCTGGTTTGTCTTTCATACCAACAAAGAGAACTGGAATTCAATATTGGAATTACGCCCATAGAGTTTGTTTGTTTACCATAGTTCTTAACCTTTATTGAATTATAAGTCCCTTAGGGAATTTTATATTGTGCAGATGGCAGCAGGTGTCACAGATGTTTTGAAGTACTTTTTTGGTTTAAAACATCTCTCAAATAAAGGGTCAAATTCTGCCCACAATCTTCAATGGCAGCCTAAGCGGACCTGAGAACATCTCAAATAACTGTACAGAGAGTGCTTCAAAGGTCCAGCAACATAATAGAAATCCTTGCCACTATTATCTTTTCAGGATATCATGTTTTCTCATTTCTTAAGTCTGCACCCATCCACGTATCTATTTCACTGAGGCTAGAGTGCTTGCTTGGGGCAATCAAAGGTGAATCATGTGGCCTGGATTTCTGCCTTTGATCTACTTCTCCATGGGCTTCAATTCTGGATCTTCACTACATCCCTTCGGATTTGGGGATTGTGTAGCTAGAGATGACGACTGAATACTTATGGGGTATTTGTGCTAAGCTCAGTGATAATACTTCAGCTTGTTTATTACATCAACTGCAATCTGTCTAGGCTGTATTAGATTGTGATCTCTGCCATTTAGAGATTCTTTAAATTTGGATTATATACTAAGGGAAGCCAATGGAGAGTTTTCGCAGGGGGAATGGTGGTGGCAGTGGGGTGTGTGACCGGAACAGGTCTCATTTCTCAGAACAACACTGTGACTACAGGAGGGATAGTCTTGGAGAAGATTGAGAACTGATCATAAAACTAAGTAGGCAACTTAGGTCATCCCAGTTTCCCTTTGAGACTTTCTTTGAAGGCAGAGACCTTGTTAATCTTGGTTGCAGTGGTCTCCACAGCACCTGGCACAGAGCATGGTACATGGAGCTCAGTTAGGGAAGACTGTGGAATTCATCTGTGAATGAATGAAGGGCTAAAAGCCCCTTGAAGGCAAGAAGACTTCTTTGTCACTGATTAACTTGTGAATCGCTATTGTTGATCAAGACTGGTCTTGATGCAGAAAGCACAAAGTGGTCCAGCATCCTTTCCAGCAAATTATAAGATGCTTAAAGGCAGCAGCTTTAACTATTTTCACCTCTGTTCACCCTTCCTTCCTCCTAGCACCTGGCACAGTTATTTGTGCATAACACTTCACTAATAAATGTTTACTGAACAAAAAATTCCATTTGTAGACTAATGACTTTTTTTTTTTTAAGTAAACAGTTGAAACATTATTTTCAACTCTCTTTCTGTAGTTACCAGAGCCTCTTGGTGGGCTGATTCTGAGAGTTGTAAGTATGAACAACTGAAAGAAATAGAAGCAAAGAATGCCTGAACTGGAGGAGGTATTAGAGGTCATTGGGTCCCACTCCCTAGGTGATGTGTGCAGCAGTACAACTGCTGTGGGTATTGCTTTCTATTTTGGTCTCATAGTTGACCCCTTCCTGACTTCTCTGAGCCCTGTCCTCATTTCTTTCCAGCCCTGGGTAGTACACATTTGCATGATTGTGCTAAATTCATTTGAAAATGTAAAAGTAGGACACATTCCTGGTGTGATCCAGTAAGTGTCATTCATCCTGGCTCAGATCAATTTCTTTAGCATTCCTTAAAGGAGGGCCTTCTGGGCCAGGAAGTGCTGGGAGTTCTAGAAATAAGAATTCACAACTAGCATGTTTGGGGCATTTTAGTGGGATTTTTTTTTTAGAGTATGCTGCTTTCTCCTCTTAAATGCCTTGATAAGCAAAGCATAGGATTATGTAAAGTCACTGTTTAATCATTTTATCATTAATGTTGCCTGGGGCTCTACACTCTAATTTTTATATCTCTTATCTATTTACAAAATGCTTTCATAGATCTTATTTATTTTTGACAGTGCTCAATTTTCCATTTAAGTTCTTCAAAATCTTATGTGTAAGCACCTACTCTGTGCCCAGAACTATGCTTTGTGTGGTGCACCACCCAAAGAAGTGGAGGATTTGCCACTGTGGCAGTTAGCATGCTTTGGTTGTAAGGGTATCCGATAGTTCAAAGGAAAGCTAGTGTAGCAGGTTTGGACCAGCACAGGATCTAGTAGATTTAGGGGCTCAGGTAATAGAAGATGGGCAACTTCCTCAGATCACTGCCACTAGAATCAGTCAACTGTTTTCCCTATGTTTGTGATACTTGGTTCAAGTTTCAAATTCCTGGGAGAAAAATTCCTGCTAGCATAGCTTGAGTCATTTATTTATCCAGAGGAAAAGAAGGGCAGAGAGCCTCAACTGACTCTCCCATCAAGACTGAACACAACAGAAGAAAGATTATTTTTCAAAAGAAAAACAGATTGTTGTTACCAAAGTAGGAAAATGGATACTGAGTAGCCAAAGAAACCAACATGTGAATACTACATATTTCTCCTGAAGATTTTATGATCAAGCTTGGAAGATATGACATGTGTCTGGGAAGAATTAAATAAAGGGATTAGAGTTGAGTAACTAAACAAAACAGTACAAATACCTCAAATTAATGATCTAAGTCCCATATGAATGGCACTGAGGATAAATGCTGTTGAGTTCTGAGAAAAACAAGCAAGTAGGGAAAGTCAGGCTGCTCTTACAGAGAAGGAAAAATTTGAGCTCAGCATGGAAGAATGGGTGGAATTTGATTAGGTGCAGTGTTCTTCATGCATTCACCCCTGGGTAGATTTAAAACAAAAGGTCCAGGGTGTGTCTGGATTAGAACAGTTCATGTAATTAAATGAAAATGATAATTATTGAAACAGGAAGAGATAAGACATGCAACATACTTAGAATAGAGTCTTTCACATAGTTAAGTCTAATACTTAATAAATGTCAACATTGTTATTAACATTATTGTCATAATCATTATAAATCTAAGATTATTCGTCTGATTATACATCACATTAATTTTTATAAATGTGTCTCCAAAAGACTGGATATATATATCTCTAGCAGTGGCTGCTCTGCATGTTACAGAGTCTGGTATGAACATCTACCAAAAACCGTGTCCCTGAGCTCATTGAAAACTTATCTCTGAGACTCAGATTCAAGAGGTCAACTTGGGCAGCCACAACTGGATCTTCACTTAAATTAGCCAGGATATTTTTAGATGTTCCCAGGTTGACATATCCATATCCTCTCTAGCACACGGTGCTAGTGTTGTCATTCTCCCTGACAAGACATTCTTATTTGGAATCAAGTTATTTTGCTGTAATATTTACGTGTGCGAACTCCTGTAGAAATGGGAAACAACCTGTCAGCCTCGTCCTCATAATGATTCTTACACTTGAATGCTGTTGTCACTTTTCTCCTTCCTCTTCTCTGAGCTAAAAACACCCCAGCTCCTTTCATCTTTCTTTACAGCTTCCCAGCTTTTCAAAATGCCTTTGTTGTTGCTTTTTTTTCCCCCTAGATCACTTGCAGCTTCACCACATCTCTTTTTATACTTTCTAGAACAAAATTGTACAGACTAGGTGATCATAGAGAGCTTCAGTGAATAGGGCCAAGAGACCTCTGAAGAAACAATACTGAAAAATTGTCTAGTGCTTATTATGTGAGAGGTATTGTGCTGAGTAATTTACATACAGTCTTTATTGGTTAAAATACTATGAATTAACTATCATTACCCCTATTTCACATTCACGTAAGGTTTCAGAGCTAATAAATGGCAGAGCTTGGACAAAACCCAGGTCTGCTCAATATCAAAGCATGTGGTCTTAACCCCCATGCTAGACTAGAGTGGCTGTAGCCCATTAATTTGGGGACAATGGTAATAAGCAGATGATTGGATGATCAAAGCCCCAGTGTGTTCTGCTTTAAAGTAGCACTTCTCTAATTTTTCCACCCTAGTATTCAGAAGACATGGAAGAATCACAACAGGGTCCACTGGAAATGGGAGAGATGCTTTTAGGAATTCATCTTTTATCCTAAAAAAAAATCCATGTGCATTTTGCATTCCATTTTTATTCATGTTTATTCAAATATTAAAAAGTTAAAATTATAAATACCAAGTAAAATTGAATCTCCTAAAAGATATATCATATTTATCCTGTTACTTCCAGTTCTTCAGGGCAATGGAAAGCTCAGATTGAGAATCAGAGCCCTAGCGATGTCTACAATAACTTTAGCATGGGAAACATTTCAAAGGAGCTTTAATCACTTCCCTGCCTTCCCAAAATCCCCCTCCCCAAGTCAAGCATCAAGTCAATCAACAAGTCAAGCATCACTCAGAATTACAGCCTGCTATACACTGTTTGCAAAATGCCTGATACTATAACTCAATGCCTTGTGGTATAGTGTTATTTAGAATCACCCAGGTAAAGTTTTGGGGACAGCCACCTAAAATGATGATTTTCATTTTAAAATCGTTGATCTGCTGCTTTTCTTCCTGGTAATGATTAAATACAATAGAGGACACCTATTTGTTAAGTTCATTCTGAGTTTGTAACAATAGACCTCGTCACCTGCACTTACAAGAAGGAGTAGAGCCTAGGGGAGGGTGACAGAGCATCAATCTCATCCAAAACTGCTATCAAACAGCTATTACATGAAGCTTGCAGGGAAGGAAAATGATTTCTGCTACAGCAACCTGACACTCATGGTAGTGTTAGCAATATAGGGAGCTGTACGTGAGCATTAGCTGTTGGGAGTGGAGAAGGAAGTCTGTACTGAGCTCTTAAAGTTTGGCCCCACAAGGATGATCTTATAATTTATCATTCCAACTGGGGCACTCTGGAGAAAGAAAGGGGGCACTATTAATAATAGGCCTAGACAACAGTCACAAGCTGGGACTTTCCAGGGCAAAGTGGGACACATGGCCACACTACCTATCACTAATTCTCCATGTGGAGTTGCAGGCAAGGGAATGGTCAATTATACTAACAACCTAATGCTGTCTTATCTAATTTCACATTGCTTTTTTGGTGGCACCCGTGATTGATTTTAAGCTGTGGGGAATAGGCTCTCAAATGTTAAAACCCCCTGCCACCCCAAATTCCTATACTAGTGTGGCTTTCTTCATCACATACCTGAGGTATATGTGTATGTGTGTCTATTTACCAATGATTGCATCTAAATTAGCAACATTACTGCTTATTTATATCCAACCTGTGTTCCATTTTGACCATGAGATTTTTTTTCAGGAATAAAAGTGGTTAATTTTCCTCATCATATATCTGAGTGTGTTTGTGTTTGCTCCTAACTGTATTCTTTTATAATTATTGACTTTCTATTTCATTTGTGAAGGACTGCCTCACAAACAATTTGGGGTGAATTTGATTCCTGCCTCAAGGAAGGTGTTAGCGGCCCTCACCCACTTGATCCAGCTGCCACCTAAATTACTGGTTGTTGATATCAATCACAGGGCCACCTAGTGTGACACCAATGAAAAAGGCCACCAAGGTGGTCATTTCAATTGCCATGACAGATTACCCCCCCAAAATCTGAGTAGTTTAACAAAAGAGAAGTGATTTATTTTTACTCAGGTCAAAACCAAAATGAGTATTTCTAACCACCAGGGAGGCTCTCCTCTGAGCAGTGGTTGAGGGATCTGATTTCCTTACACTTTGTTGCTCTTGAGTTAGGCCTGTACGTGGCACACATCACATCCACTCATCTTCTGTTGGCCAGAACTTAATCATATGACCACACTTCGCTGTAAGGAGCTTGAGAAATGCAATCTAGCTGCATTCCCAGAAGTTAGGCGAACACCTAGACAGTCTATGCAACAGAGGTGGTTCTACCATACCATTTTTTTTGGCACATTAAGCAAGTATTGTACCTAGTACAATAAGTTCAGAACCTAGTCTATACCATATCTCTTTAATGTGAGAATAGTACAGACCCCAAAGCTTTTGTAAAGCCCTTGCAAAGGCAATAGCTCACATAAACTCAGGTATGACCTTGAGTAACTCACTTAACCTCTATGAGCTTTAATATTCTTATCTTTAAAATTTAGGTAAAAGCACCTAGCTCCATTCTTGGCACATAGAAAGTTCTAATAGTTATTATTATTAAGATTATTTCTTACATCTTCATAATGAATGTGTTATGTACCAGTACTTGATTCAATTAATTGTTTTTTGTTGTTTTTTCTTTTTTTGCTGCTGTTGTTTTTGTGGTATCTTATCTACAATGGAAGCTGAATTAACTGGTCTTACATATCTGCCCTAAGGCATAACATCATCTTTTATTGTGCCCAGGGCTTCATTTATTTCTCAAAGAATTATTAAGCAATAATGTGTGGTCCTAGTGCCACCTTGATGTCTGAAAGGTTCTGTTGATAATCCATCTACTTTTTCAATGCATGGTTCAATTCCCTCTTTTTTTATTCTAGTCATGTTTTCCATTTTCCCTTATGAAAAGCACTTGATTCTGGGGTATCTCTGAGTTCCTTCGCTGTATATTTTTGCAGTAAATTTAGTTTAAGAATTACTGACATTAAGAATTGTAAATTGGTCAAAATCCAGAACTGTTTTCTGGCCAGGTTCCCATCACACACCATTTTCTGGCACTGTATACACTGTCATTTTTATTTTTGCATTTGCCTTCAGGAAAAAAGAATGTCATGGGCCTACATACATAAAACAGGAGAGGAAAGGAAAAACACAATAATGGTCACTTACATATATTAACTTATTTTATTCTCACACATGTAATCCTGTTTGACAGGTACTGATATTCTCATTTTAATAAAATGAGCAAACTAAAATTCAGAATTCTTCTGCCCGTACTTTAAGTGCTCCTATTCTCTAGGGTTATATCCTCCTGTTCTCACTCATAGTGTCCTCTCATGGAGGGGCCACGACTCCTTTCCTGCCACCCATTTCTTGTGCCCTGACATTTGGACACACCCACCAGTGACCTGTGTGTCTGACCGTCCACCTCACTGTCTGACATATCCCAAACTGACCTAACTTTTCACATATACACTACTGTAGTTTCATATGGAATTTATTAAACTTTTTATTCAAGTACAACATACACACACTGAAGAGAGCAGAAATCTTAAGGATACAGCTTGGTGAATTTCCAGAAAATGCACCTACCTGTGTCAGCGGAAACTCTACCAAGAAATAGGACATTACCAGTAGCTTCCCCATGCTCCTTTTTAGTTATTATCCTCCCTTCTAAAAGTAACATTATCTTGACTTCTGATACCATAGATTAGTTTTACTTGCTTTTGAATATTATAAAAATGGAATCATATAGTATGGCCCCTTTGTGTCTGGCTTCTTGAGCACAAGGTTAAATTTATGAGATTCATCCATGTTGTTGTATATAGCTGTACCATAATATTCTCATAAATATGTGAAATTCTATTGTATTCATAAAGCACAATTTATTTTTCCATTCTACTACTGATGAACTTTTTGGTTATTTTAAGTATTGGGCTATTAAGTATAGTGAAGCTATAATATTGTTGAACATATTTTTTTTTTTGACAAACAGATGTACATATATGTGTTGGCTATACACTCAGAAGTAGGATTGCTGGCTCGAAGTTACATATAAGTTGACCTTAGTAGGTATTTCCAAATACTTTTCCAAAGGGTCGTACCAATTTACACTCCTACCAGCAGCATACTAGAGTTCCAATTTCCCTATCCTCACCAATGCTTGGTATCGTCAGTCCTTTTGTATTTTAGCCATTCAGGTGTGTATGTGAATTCACTTTGCATTTTCTTGGGGACAAATCACTAATTATTTTTGCATGGTCTGTTTCATTAGATTGGTGCCACCATCTACCCATTCATGAGCTAGATATCTGGGCATCATCCTTGTCTCTCCTCTTCCTTTACCCTCACATACTAATTTTTTCACATAAATATTTCTCAAATCTCTCAGCTCACTGCCATCAATTATTGCCAAAACCTTTATTCTGAGCCTCATTGTTATTTCTTAATTTGTCTACTCCCACTGCTTCCTAAGTGGTTTCTCCTTCTTTTTGCCTCCAAATAAATTATCTACAAAGCTATCAGAACGATTTACCCCAAAGCCCAATCTGTCATGTTTCTGCTATGTTAAAACATTTCCTTGGCTCCCCACGCCCTCACCCAGATTCAGAGAAAGTCTGAGCATCTTAAAATAGACATAAGACCTGCCTTCCCATTGGCCTCATCACCCATCATTTTCTGCCACTGCCTCTTCACTCTAGCAATGCCAAATTCTCTTTTCGGTATTTTCCACACCCTCCGGAAATGCCATATCCTCCATCTCCTCATTCTAAAATCCATCCCATATGTCCTGCACTGCTCTCGAAACGTCTCAGTTTACACTAACTCAAACAAGTGACTGCCAAACCTTGAGGTATTTCCTCCCCATAGGATGTTTATATTTCCATGGAGGATGAAAACCCAGTCTCTAACTGTGGAATTTCTAGCATTAGTGTGCATGTGGAACAAATACAAAATTACACCATAGCGCATGCAGCCTATGCATAAAAACAGCCCTTTGAAATAATGATTTTTGAGTATATTTAGGAAAGAATATATCTGTATCCTTATGTGAATCCTTACACTAACTTAAATTCCAGATGGATCAAAGGTTTGACTACATATAAAAATAACATGAGTGTTAGAAAGTATCTTTTAAAACAATTTTATGTTAGGAAAAGCCATTCTAAGCATCACAGAAAAGAAATTATGAAAGAAAAGATGGATAAATTTGATTCCATAGAAAAAAGGCAAAATATGAATGTAAAAAAAATCAGTATAAATATGGTTGAAAGACAATGGTAAACTGGCACTGGATTTTTTATACATCATTATTGCCTGCTCAAACCAGGATGGTCTTCGTGGAAAACATGGGGCACTTGTGCCAAAATATAAAATGTTCATTCAATGAACAATCTCTTTTTGGAGCCATTAACATGGTGATATACACTTATAAAATGTTTATAATTTATGCTTGAAAGGAGAAATAAATAAGTTACATGCTGATTTTGAAGTAATTTTATTTGTGTAAAATTATTTGTGGATCTAACACATTTTAAAAAATTATATATGCATATAGATATATAAATATACATGTGAGGGTTTATGCACAGAAAGGTAGAGATTTTTAAGGACATAATTAGGTTCTAAAGTATGAGGACAGACACTTTTCTCTCTTGCACACACATTTGAATCTGTAGTGCCTGTTACATCATAGATGTTCAATAAATATTTGGGAGGAAAGGAAGAAAGGAAGGAGGAATGGAAAGATTATTTGTAAAAATGTTTATAGTGGCTGATGGACTTTTGGGTTATTTTTACTTTTAACATTGTACTTTCCTATATTTCCTTGATTTTTTCTCCCTCTGAGAGCATGTATGGTTAGAAAAACAATAACAAAGCTATTGATTTTAGAGTCTGTGAGAAATCCCAGAACAATCTAAGACTGAGAAGAAAGAGTTTTCACATGGCCAATTGGCAAGAATGGGTTTCTGTTTCGATTGCAGTTTCAGTGCTTTCTTACCACCAGAAAGGTAACCATTTCATCTTCGGGTAAAAATAGGAGACTTTCACCCTAAACATGGCGGGGGGTGCTGGCAGTTCCAGAACCTGGCTTTGCTCTGCCAACTGAAGTCCCTTGGACAAGCTGGGCCCATCTCAGTGTTTGCCGGACCCATGGGATTTGCACTGTTGACCTAAATTAGAGTCTTCTCTACCTTGTTTCCTCTCTCCCTGGTCCACTCATGTAACCTTTGCAGTTTTTCCCTCAGACACCGATTTCCATCTTTGAGGTGTCCTGGGCACATGATCCAGTTCTAGTTTCTGCAACAGACAAAAAAGAAAAATGTCCGTCGGCCAGGAGAGGAAACAGGATGCTGAAGCGGTGCCTCCTCTGCCCCACATAAAGTGCTTCTGTCTGGATCTTCTCCCAGAATCCTCGGGAGAAGAGGCTGCCGCCAACGGGGTGTGCTTTTTAAGATGGAGTTTGGCAAGTCAGAGAGAGTTTCACTTCCCTCCGTGCTGTGGGAACACTCAGGCCGAATTACAGGAATGCAGCCTCTCTGGGGCTTGCCCTCGAAATGCCTCTGGAACCTGGGGCTCGTGCTTTGGTGTCTTATCTGCCCAGGGTCGGAGACAGCCAGGCTCCAGTCAGTTCAGCCCGGCCACTCAGCACTTTGCTTGCAAAGGACTTTCCAACCTGGCCCCTAATGTTGACAGAGACAACCTATTTCTTTCTAAATGAATAGAAACTGAGTTTATGTCCAGGGCACGTTTCCAAGCAGTTGGTCTTGGGCCTAAAGAAATGATGCACTTGCTATTAACTTGATATCTTTATATTCTTTTGTGGTGTATTTTGTTTGTTTGTTTTTTGTTTTTTAGGATATAAGCATGGGTTCTAATTCTTGTAACCATACTCCGGATAAACTCACTTTAGACTCACTTTAAAGAGTTACAATACATTTATCCTCCAAGCAGCAAACTGGAAAAATCTTATTAAAGATGCATACCTGATTGTGTTACTAGTGTGGTAGAAAGAAAGACCACAGACTTTAACTTCTAAATTGGTTCTCTGCCACTGCCAAACAGGTAGAAAAAATGGGAGAGGTTCAAACAGCACTGACTGTACATCTCTATCTGCGTGGTGTTCTGGAGTTATGACTCTAGTTCTGTTTGCTTTGTGCAGCCAGCTTAGTAGCTTAAGCAAATGGTCAGGCTTATCGATACAACAGCTGCCATTTTTTGTTGTTAGTGGTCTTCAAGAATTACTTTTTTTGTTGTTGTTGTTAAAAGTTTTTTTTTTTTTTGCATGGAATTTTGGGGTTTACTAAGACATATGGAGGCTTTAGGCAGAACCTCTCTTTCCATACAGGGTTGGGAGCTGTGAGCATTTCTGGAAGAGGAGGGGTGAATGGGAACTTCATCATTAGTAAGTGATCCTGGGTGCTGGAGCCAAAAACCTGACTCAACATAGCTCAAGCAATTAGAAGGTTAATGGGCAGGAAGGCACAGGGTGTAAGAAATCCTTGAAGAACCAAGTTTTAGGAAAGAGAAACCAGGGCAGCTTTGGAGATCTCAGAACCTCAAAGGACAGCTTTGAAATCTGTCCCAGTTCATTCTCTCTGTCTCTCTTTCCCTCCCTCTCTCTGCTTCTGTAATTCCAAAGCCTGCATCTTCAAAACAGCTTGTGTGGGAACAGTGTTTGTCAATCAGAGGGTAGCAGTTGCAGAGCAAGCCTCACCATTGTATTCAAATTAATTAAGCCTCACCTAGCAGCTGATATGCTGGGGGACAGGGGTGGTTACAACAGCTGAAAGATAATAATTGAGGAAAAGACAACCCCAGGATTTCAGACAGAGGAAAAGATGTGTTTTGCATTTTCCAGGGCAGATCTGTTCTCAAATATTCTGTCCCCTTATATTCTTAAGTAAGCATACTTAAGTTTCTGTTAGATTCTTGTTCTGATATCTAGGTAGAGAAATATGACAACAATGTGTAAAATTAATCTGCTAATAGAAGAGGCAGGAAAAGGAAGATACAAAGGGACTGAATAGAATGATTAAGGATTTCTCCTAATTAGAACCTTTCACCCTAGTAGAATACTGTGGTGAAATGAGGTAAAGAGAAACTAACATATGAAAATTATTAAATTAAATATTTAATTTTATCATTTAATGGTAAGCATTAGGGTATCACATTTTATTAAGGTACTCAATATCTTAAATAAGTGTTCATTCTCATGCAGAAAAGCCTATTGTTTGTCTCTCATTCTTTTTGTCAGACTTAATGAGAAGCCTGGCCCCTAAATCAAAGAATTAACTGTCATGTGTTGATAATGATTTTTAATTTCAGGGAGAAATAAAACTTAAAACAGTGGTCTCAATTCTAGGTGATCTTTTAAATCTATTGCAGGGATGCTCTACCATCCTCCTACCTCCTATTCTCTTGTTAGATTCTGGCTCTAAATAGCTCTGAAGTGAAAACTATGTAAAAGATTTTTATGAAAAAAAAGAAAGGTTCCTATTTAGAGAACTGAGCTTGTAAACTAGTGTTTCTCAAGATATGGTCCTGGTCTAACCCAATCAGAGTCCCCTAGGTGCTTAACTAATTCCTAGGCCCTGGCTAGGAATTTAGAGGCACTGGGTAGAAAGGTCAAAGATATGCACTTTAAATACATTCCTCAGGCGAATCTTATGCCCAGCAGAGTCTGAGAGCCGTAGTCATCAGTCTCTTACTTAGAATTAACAAATTCTGATGACTGCTAACATCTACTTTGTAATGTATATGTAACGATATCTTGATTAACCAGTATACTCAGAGAATTGAGAATTCTAGTTAGTTTAACTTTGTGGCAAATTCATCCTTCATTGAACTAGGGGAACTCTCATCTTTTGAGCCTACTTCCAACATTTCCAGAAGCTGATGTTATAACCTCTCCATGGTCGCATCCGCACACAGGCCCCAGGAACCTCCTGGGAAAGAACACCCTCAGAGAGGAGACTCTGAAGAATCTCCATGTGATGCAAAGGCTGATGTCAGGATGGAAGGCAACCAGGGAGAAGGAGGTAGTAAAAATAAGAGCTTTGTCCACCAAAAGTGAAACCAGTAAAACTTTCAGAATACTCAGTCTCCTGGCTTAAATGACAGACTAAACATGAAGGGGATGAGGGATATTAAGGGGCTGGTTAAGTGCACTCTAGAACACAGAGAACGGTTGCTCCTGCCCACAGTCTTTGCTGAGATGGAGAAGTGGCTGGAGAGACACATGCATGCACTGAGTTGGTCAGAAGAAAGTCCACTGCGCTAGAGCTTGAGGGGAGGAGCCAGGGAGCCCTGCCTGATGCTGAAAAGATAACATTCTTTCTGGCACATGAGATGTAAATACTGAGGACTTCCTGAAATCATTTGATTTTTGGAGTGGGTGGTTTTCTTGTAAATTGCAGATGTGCATGCAATTGAAGAAATACTCTTTTCTGTTTTCATGGATTCTTAATGCTTAAGAAAACAGGGATAGTATATGGTTCCCTCATTGGAAATTGTTCTCAAATACCATTGCTGACATGTAATTGCAGTAGAGAAGGTTAACCTGCAGCAGTAAGACAGGTCAGAAGCCCAGTATTCTAATGCTGGTGCTCATTTCCTGCTGTACAACCTTGAGCAAGCTTTTGTTGCTTTTGCCATCTACCACCTAAGGTTCTGCAATGCTTAAATTAAATAATAAATAGAATAGTGCTATACAAATGTAAGTCGGGCTGATTGTAATTGAATTTGCTCTTGATTGAGGAGCCTTGGTGATTCCCTACAGTTGCTCTAAGGGTTGTACCTATGAACCTGTAGAACTTTAAAAAATATTTCATATATCTGCCCTGACCCTGGATATTCTGATAAGAAGGAGGGAAGGCATCTACATACATACTTAAAATTCTTTGGGTGATTTTTAGGGACATAAGAGAGCCTTAGTGTGGAGGTTGGTGGTGAGTGGATAGTGCCTTGGCAACCTGACTCCTGATTTTGTCTCCAACAAACATTTTTGGGCTGTGGGAGGAAGCTCAGCAGATCTTGAAAATGTCACTAAATTCTTCATGCTTCATTTTCCTCCATTTGTCAAGTGCAGAGCTGGACTAACCATGAACATTTACCTTTTTAAAGCCACAGACTTTTTATTCAATGCGAATTTTACTTGGCAGCTTTAACATGTAAAACAGAAAAAAGCAGCACTGCTTTGATTTCTGCTCAGTGGATTCCCCCACGGGACTTTAAATACCATTGGACTGGCTGGTCGATAACATCCCTTCTAGCACAGAATTCTATTCAAGGCACAGAAAATTTACATGAATTTGTATCAGCCCTATTCAAAAGCCTAGAAGGTTCATGGTACTATATGTACACACACACACAATCACTGAGGGCTGTGAATTAAAGTGAGGAGGCAGACAAAGCTGCATTTTTACCTGTTTGCTCTCTTATCTGTCCCCTGACTTTCTCCTGCCCTGCTCTGTTTTCCAGATACCTTGGCCAAGTGGATTCCAGTTAGGTTTGGCTAAAAGGACCTACTGGCAGGTATTGGAGGATAGGAGAGAGTGTAAACCAGAGTATTTCAATCCTTCTTTCTTTGAATTGGTTGTTGTCATGTGCTCTACCCACTTCCTGCTATAGTTTTTCTCAGGTAAATTTTTTTCTACCACTTTGGAAGAATTCTGCCTCCAAATAGGTCTTGCCTACTTGATCTATTATCCTTTTCCACTTGTATTTTCCAAAGGATGAGTCAGATGGCACATAGGAGTAGCCTGGGTCACCATGGTAAATTCCATGGTAAAGGAAGTGAGGGGGTAACTTAAGAAAAACAATTTCACTCCTAGGTATATACCCAAGAGAAATGAAAACATATATCCACACAAAGACTTGCATACCAAAGCTTTTAGCAGCACCATTCACAATAGTCAAAACTTGGAAACAATTTAAAGGACTGTCAACTTGCAAATGGATGGACAAAATGTGTATATCTATACATTGGAATACTATTGAGCAATAAAAAAGGAACAAACTGCTAATATATCCTACAGCATAGATAAACATCAAAAATGTTATATTAGGTGAAAGATGCCAGACACAAGAGACCACATATTGTATTATTCCATTTATATGAAATGTCCAAAAAAGGCGAATCTGTATAGGGAGAAAGTAGATAAGTGGTTGGCTGGGGTAGAGGGGAGATGGGGAATAACCCATAAAATTGGGTATAAGGAATCCTACTGGGGTGATGGAAGTGTTCTAAAACTCATTTATGGTAATGGTTTCATATGGTAATGGTTTCAACTTGGGAAATGGACTAAGAAATCGTTGAATTGCATACTTGATGTGAGTGAATTATATAAGTAAAATATGCCTCAATAAAGTCATTTTAAAAAGGAGAAAGATAATAGGCAGTAGCACTGCTATTAACCCAGGCTTTTTAAGAAACCAATCAGTTACTATGTCACTTTCAGCTACATTATCCACATATTTATGTCATTTTCATGGACTTTCATCACAAAATGGTGTCGATAGCATTGTGGAAGTCTAAATAGGCTATCATTACTCTGGTAGTCCTGTGCACCCATTCAGTTCCATCCACAGAGATGATATGGTCTGATGTGGTTCAGGATCTTATAAAGGTGTACTGATTAAAAATAGAAAAAGGATTATTTGCTTGGAGGTTCAGAACTTTAAACTCCCACCATACTCTAATCTCCAAATGCTCCAGAAGCCGGTGGTCTAATACTCATTCATACCAGAGGTTTGAAGACATATTAACTGGTGCTGGATAGTCCGCACTCAGTGTTCGAAAGAGAATGCCTACATTTGTTCTCAGCACCCAGTCACTGGGAGATAGGTGGTAAACAATGCTTTTAGAATTAATTTCTGCCCAACATGGTAATAGCTTCAATTCCTATGATCAGAAGAATAAGAGGCCCTCTTTATCTTGCTGGGGTATGGCAATAAGGTGCTTGCTGTGACAGACTGACCGTCGCTCGTAACAATGCTCAAGGACTCACATAATAATCTATTGATTCTTCCCACACTGGGTTTGTCATTACCTCCAGATTAAAGATCCCTTTTTCTGATGTCAGTATTCACAGATCTGCCATCAACAGCCCGTTGAGTATTGGACCATAATCTTTGAAACGACTGAGCTGGATATTTAGTTTCTTAGTTTTATTATTCTTTCATGCTTTCTGTCTGGGAACGAAAAGAATAGGCCTCCACCTCTTCATACTCAAACCTGTACCTCACTCAGCATGGCAGGACACGGGGGGATTGCTCACTCAGCCATAACTCTGTCATCGTTAATTGAGGTACCTCAGGAAAATCACCAGACCTTAGATTCTTCATCTACAAAACTGAGATTTCTTACGGTGCCTGTCTCCTTCACAGCATGGTTGCAGAGAGGAAATGTAATAGATGCAAATATCTTTTAGAGATATTTGCTGGAGGAGAGGTTCTGAGATATTTTGATTCTGGGCTGAAATCAAGCTGATTTCAGACCTGTTGGGGGTTATGGGAGGAAAGTGGACTATAGAATTAACCTGAAATTTTTTTCAAGAGCTGCATCACTTTCAGACTCCGAAAGCTCTTTGCTTGGTGTTCCGCCCTCTGATTCTTTGCAGCTGATTGGAGTAAAGAAGGACAGCTGCAGGTACTTTGGTGACAGAATCTTAAGGGAACTGATAATGGATGCCACTACATCCCCCTCCAGCCACATATTACTCCCACTAGCAAGGAGATGCCCATCCCCAACCCAAATCCTGTCCTCTGCACTCTCCTCATCTCCCCTTAATAGATGTCTAAATGCCTGACATGTGACAGCAATGACTGTTCCCATGGCATCGCTGCTTCTGAGAAAGCTCAAAACAGACAAAGAACAAGGCAGAAATGGCCTCCTCACGGGAGATGAAAAGAAGCTGCCCTGATGAGGAAATTGGTTCCCAGCTCCTGCCATTAAGAATCCGCTCTTCTGCCTCTGGTTTTCTTTATTGTGCAGCCCCAGAAGCAATTGCTCCCTCACAAGGCAACACACACAATAGAGAAAATACTGATTCTATAGCCCGATTTTGGTATATGTGACCAAAGTGGAAAGAATGATCCACACAAGGAAAGGGCCTCCTGATTAAGACACTGAGATTTCTTCCTCTTGTTCTGTCTTTATATTGTTGGAGGACTCTTAAGGTCAAAGTTATACTTTAGGACATTTAAAAGAAAACTATTAGCTGTGTATCAGCTTGTGCAGATGTACCATATAGCTGTGTCTGTATCAGTTTGTTAGATCAATGCCTTTCTTAAGTACCTAAAACATGTCAGATACAAGCTGAGTACTGAAGAAACAAAGATGACACATCCCCTACCTTCTGGGATCTCACACTTTAGAAAGACAGGCATATGAATAACTATATCACAGTGTACTATTTATTATAGAAAATGCAATACGGGCACAGGTGAAGTAGTAAAGACCTGGGGTAAATAGGAGAGAGTTTGGGAGAAAGCTGCGGAAAGAAAGAACATGCATGTTGGGTTTCAAAGGATGAGCTGAAATTTCAATTCCCACCCTTAAACAAGAACGGGAAGGGCATTTCTGCAGAGGCAAACTGAATAAAGACCTCGAGACATGGAAGTGCATAGTATGTCCCCCAAACATGTAAACCTGAAGGATTGGAGAGCTAGGCAAAATTTCACCACATGTGGTCGTCAGCACCACCAGCATTTGGGGTATTTGTTAATTTTTCAGCTTCCTGAGCTCCAGCCCAAACCCACTGAATCAAAATATCTGAACGTGTGACTGGAAACTCCACTTCCTCACCCCTCCATGGAGAGAGTATGATGAGTAAAGGTTGAGGACCATCTGGTTTAGGCTGTTTAGGTAGGGTGGGGAATTCAGGGGAGGACTCCAAGCTGCGCTATGGTTACGTGCCTGTATACTACCAGACAGACTGGTCAACTCAGTTCCAAATGTGCTCAAGTAATCAGAACTCACTGTTTGCAAATTGTAAATTTATTGTAAGCTGTAGAACTTCTGTAAACAGAAGTTCCCTTATTATAAATTGAAGGAGCCAAAAGGCAAAGATGCAACTGAGCCTTTTGAAAATGGTAAAATGTTTTCTATACCAGTTCCAGCTCCAAGGAGAATCTTTTTCTCATATAATACCAGGTGTCTTGATTAAAATCTCCCACTGTTCAGCAGCACAAAACTGTCTCAAGGAGTCTCAAAAGAGAGTCAATTCAGGGCTGCTCACAGCAGACCTCCCATCCTTGAGCTTAGTTGTACCTCTATGCAGACATACAGGAAGGCAGAGACACTGAATGAGACTGGGCAGAGAGCAAGCTGGGAAGTTGATGACTCCTTGTCTGAAACACGAAACCTGGACCAGAAGAACTGGATGCTTTGGGGAGAGCTGGACCTCTCCTCAATGGCCATATCAGCATCAGTGCAAATGGATGATTCCAATTAAGAAGTGGACACCATCAGTCAGACAGAGCAGCACAATAAAGCCAGAAGGAAGCAGAATATTGTAGCCACCCGGAGCTATGCACCTTCCCATCTTGTCCTCAGAATGATCTGTTGCTGATTTCAGAACCATATAGTAGTCCTACCTATCAACCCAGTAATTGCATACACCAACACCCACAATTAAGTTTTTGGTTTATAAACCATTAACCATAATTTATCCACAATGTTGCCTTAATGTTTCTCAATAACACCTTTACCGCAACCAAGGTAACTTCTCATATAATGGCCAATGGACCCCTTTATGAGATCTTATAGTAGCTGAGATTGTTAAAATGCAGAGACTTTGGTGTTGCCCAAGACTCCGATGTTAGAGCTCAGGAATCTGCATTTTCACATACTTCCTGGAGCATCCTTCCTCACAGGGACCTTCCCTTCAATTAACTCCTATTACATCAGTACTGAATTGTGTACTGGTATTTTTGTTTTCCATTGGAATTTTGCTAGTGAGGCTTTGGTAGGCAATATCATGCGATTGAAGGAACACAGGAATTTTCGCCTACATTGCAATCTAACTGCCTGGGTCCCTTGTGATATATCTCACAGGTATCTGTAGCTTAGCAACATTCCCACCCTCACTGCATCCAACCCCTACTCCCCCACATTAAAATCAAAAAACCTCTACTCTCAAGTCTCTAGTTAAACAACCTTCTTCAGATACTTCAGGTACTGTCAAAGTAAGACAACTGAACCAGGTGCCCTCACTGGAACTAATCCTATTGGATAGAACTGGTATGAAAGTCAAATGGTATTGGCACCTCACCAGGTGCAAGTGTATTCAGGTGAGCTGTGAAAATGTCTGAATATTTGGCTGATTGAATTAAAATAATCATTGCATTATTGTGACATTGTGAAAACATAGTTAAAATTCAGCTCTTTACAATGCTTTTGCATCATTGGAGCTGAGTGCATTGAGGAGACTAATAAATCAAACATGGCTCATAAAGACTAAGAGGGAATCATAAAACAATAGAGTTGGAAGAGACCTTAAATATGACCTAGTCTGAAGTTTTATTTTACAAGTGAAGAAACCAGAGCCCGAGGAGGCCTTGTGATCAAGGTCATACAGCTCATTAGTGGCTGAGAACCACAGTGTCCTAACTTCTGAGGGTTTTTTCTATGCTGCCTCCCCTGAGACTAAAATAAATCCCCACTTACTAAAAAAGTAAAATAATCTTGTTCTTTTTTTTTCCTTAAAAAGTGTCCTCATCTTTTCATTGAAGTACAAAAAAAAAAAAGAAAGAAAAAAAGAAAAAGTCACTAAAGTCAAGTATAAACAAAGATACTGACTTATGAACCAAAAGGAAACCTTAATGATTTGATGATGCCAGTAAACATTCATTCATTTATCTATTCATTCAAAAAGCATTGTGGACTGATGGTTGTCCTCACCCCCAGGGAAAGCAGAAAGTGCTCTTGAGAGCTAAGCCGGGCCATGTGGTGGGATGACACTGCACAGAGCTTGCTGTTTGGCTCTCAAAGCCTCCACCACTTGTCTTCACCTGCCCCATCCAGGCTTCTCTTTCATTGTTTCTCAAATTGAACATCATCTCTTACCATTATCTCTCCCTCACACCTCAAGAATCATACAGTATGATTTTCCTTTCTGAACATCTCCAGAATCTTTCCACTGCTCTTCACTGCCATACCTGCTACCATTCTCAGGGCTGCCACCTTTCTTCCCTAGATTGTTATAATAACTTCCAAACTCTGAACTTTCTTCCTTCAATGCTTGCTCTGTTTTGCAGCCAGGATAATCATTCTTAAGTTCTCGTACTGCCACTTCTCTTGATACTCATACTTCCCTGCTTCTATCTTTTGGCTCTCAGGATAAAGTTCCAACCCATTCAAAGCCCTTTCATGATCAAGTCTTTTCTAGACCTCCAGCCCCATCTCTTTCTTCTTTTCTACTGTATTATTAGTCAGGGTTCTCCAGAAAAGCAGAACCAATAGGATATATAGATAGATAGCTATAAAAGGAGATTTATTATAAGAATTAGCTCATGCAACTGTGGGTGCCAAGAAGCCCCACAATCTGCTGTCTGCAAGCTGGAGAGCCAGGAAAGCTGTTAGTATCCTTTAGTCCAAGTTTCAAGGCCTGAGAACCAAGGATGCTGATGGTATGTCTCCAGGTTTGAGGTTGGAGGCTCTCGAGAAGCAGGGCAAAGTCCTGAGAACTTAGGGTGGGGGGAAAATGCTGTTGCTGTAAGACCTGGAGTCTGAAGGTACAAGAACCAGGAGCTCCAATGTCCAAAAGCAGGAGCAGTTAGATGTCCCAGCTCAAGAAGAAAGGGAGAGAACTCAGCTTCCTCCACCTTTTTGTTGTATTTGAACCCTCAATGGATTGAATGATGACCACCCACATTGGTGAGGGTGGATATGCTTTACTCAGTCTACTGATTCACATGCTAATCTCTTCTAGAAACACTCTCACAGACTCACCCCAAAATCATGTTTTAGCAGGTATCTGGGCATTCCTTAGCCCAATCCAGTTGACACATACAATTAATCATCACACCTATCCTGAACTTCATCTTCTGCCAGAACGAACTACTTGCACCAGTGCATCAGACTCTCTATTGCTGCTGAACCTTTGCACACACTTGTCTCTCTGCCTGGAATGTCTTTCTTCCATGAGTTCACTTGACTACCCACTCCTGGTTTTCAGGGACTTAGCTTAGTAATTATCTCCCTTAGGAAACTTCTTTGACCCAGGTGTCACTTCTGTGCATTTTTCTAATATTCTGGGCTTACCCATTTCTAATATTCTGGGCTTACCCACTCTTTTATGGTTAAATTGTGTCCCTCTAAAAGATACGTTGAAGTCCTAAGCCCTGGTACCTCTGAATATGACCTTATTTGGAAATAGGGTCTTTGCAGATGTAGTTAAGATGGGGTCATTAGGGTGAGCTCTAATCCAATATGACTGGTGTCCTTACAAGAGAAAGAAACCAGGTAAAGGCAGAGACACATAGGGTAAATTCTATGTGATAACAGAGGTAGAGATTAGACTGATGTAGCTCAAGACAAGGAATATCAAGGACTGATAGCCACCAGTAGAAGCCAGGAAGAGGCCTGGAAAGATTCTATCCAGAGTCCCAAAGGAAACATGGCACTGCTAACACCTTAACTTCAGACTTCTAACTTCAAGAACTCTGAAAGAATGAATTTCTATTGTTTTAAGCCACACAGTTTGTGGTTCTTTCTAATAACAGCCCTAGGAAACTCATATATTCCTATTGCAATACTTATCACACTATATGGTATTATCTAGGAAGTTCTCATTATGTTCTTCCTTACTCCTTGAAAGGTGGTATTGAGTCTTAGAAATCTTTAAAATCCAGTGCACATCTCATTCCCTAGGAAACAGTAGTTGTTTCATAATTAGAGGATAAATGATAAATGCAGTGTTATAAAAATGAATGGAAATATTATAATATCTCTAGCCAAGTACCTGACATGAAGAAATACTTGGTGACTGTCAGTTATCTTCCTTTCACCACCCTAATAGGTTAAAATCTTCTCAGGGGCAGGGCTCAGATTTCTTCTGTGTCCCTATGTCCCTGTGTCCCTTCTCAGCTCCTAGTAGTAGTACAATAGAGACCACTGGGGCTTCCCAACCACCCACATGCTCCTTCACATTCTTTAGCCTTCCTGGCAGTTAGGGTTAGGGCCATGCACTGGATTCTGGTTAGTATGCTATGGATAGAAATGATATTAGGCAAATCTATTCTGCTTAACCCTCCAGGGGCTTTCCCATGCTATGGCAACCTTGGGGGCCCCCTATCCCAGACTGAGCAGTACAAGATGAAGGACAGTGACCCAATCTCCATGGGACTCTACATGACAGGGAAGTAAACATTTACTGTGTTAGCCTCTGAAATTTAGGGGATTATTTATGACCATGGCAGAGCCCAGTCTATCTTGACTAATATGAAAAATAGTGTCCATAAATAAATAAATAAACAATAGTGCAGACACGTGGGAGATGTGTAGAAGTGTCTGTTGGTTGGCTAATTAAATCATCACAACAAATAAAGATACCAAGAGAGTCCTGGCTGAATAAAGACTATTTGAGAAATACAGGCATCTTTATGTTTCCTCTTGGCACACTTTGCTAGTTTTAAAAGAGTGTCTGGGGTTTGAATGTTTTGATTGAGATGAAGCTGCCCAGCAAAGACAGCTGCTATGGTGAGGATGTCTCACCATGACACTGAGGACTGGTCCACGTGCCTGGGCTTTAAAAGAAATTAGTTCAGTGGGACCAAACTTAATTGAATGCCGCCTGCTTGGTCTTCCTCTTCTCTCTGCAGGTGAAAAGGGTATAATATTTACATCATCAAACATGTTTTTGTAAGAAATGATTGTTATGTTGCAGCTCTTGCCATAAAGTTAATAAGGATAGTTAATTAGGGCATTAAAATCTAAGCCACAGTAATTAGCTGGAAGTAAAGTAAATGTCTAGTAAGCTAGAAAACAGAGCATCACCAATAAAAAACACAAATTGAACAGCCATTCTCTAGTAATGCAATTAAAATTTCACATCGCAAACAGAATAGCCACTTGTTACTAAAATGTAAATCTAAAGCTTTATTTGCACAGACATAAACCCCCAGAACATTTGGGCAAAAGTGCCAGTGTGTAATTGGTGAAATGGATCCACCTGACTCGATCATGCACCCCACGTTCCCCAGATGAGAAGGGAGCATTGTTGGCCACGGTAGTTCATTAATGCTCTGAGGGCAAGAGTCCCCAGCATTCATTTATTACGACTGACTCATTAAGGGCAAGCGTGAGTATACGCTACTAAGAGTCCTCACTCTTAATGAGAACTAGGATTGTAATAATGCTCATCAATCCAACTGCTTTTCTCCAGTCCTTTCTCTCTTGTATACGTAGATGACTGTATGACTATTCTGTACCTTTTCCTCTCTCTTTAACCTCCAACACCTCCTTCCTGACCTCTTTCTCAGCTAATGACAATGCTTCTTATTTTACTGAGGAAACAAAATCAATGGTGGGAGAATGTCCTCACACTTCCATAACCATACATATTCACCTATCTGTTCCCATTTATTCTGCCTTCTTTCCTATTACCATGGAAGAAATGTCTGAGATCACATTCCTGGGCACAAGCTCCCAGCCCCTCTTGCCTACTCAAGGCATTGCTCTAGAAATCCTTCCCCCACTCTCTTCTGTCAATACTTTTTTCTTCTCTACTGGATGGTTGTTACAATATACAAGTATCATGAACTGTGAAGGGTCTGAGATTTTACCCTACTTGCAAGACCCAAGGTAGCCTGCCATGGGCTGCTGGGAAAAGCCATGAAACTCCCGGGTCATTGACAAATGACTTTATTGCTGACAGCAACAGGAGTAGTCATAGGATAATAAGCATTTTATTGTGTTGGTTGCCTGAGCCCCAATTCCCACAGGGTGATGAAAAGAGGGCCAGCTGGCACTTGCACATACAGTGAACTACATTATAGCAGAGGAACCCTGAGCTTAGGCAACCTGAATTATTTATTATACTGGTCAGTAAACATGCCTGCCACTTGTTCTGGAGACAGACACACTTTCTGTCTTCAAAAGGTGTTCCCTATACAAATACTCTTGAAAAGAAAGTCTAGAAACAAAGCAAAATCAGTGTCTTTTATCACAAGACATGTAGAAATTCAAGAGACCCCATGGAAAATTGCCTTCTAAGAATAATATGCTGTCATTTCTCCCACCATTAATAAAAAAACTCTTTCCTGACCCCCATATCCTCTCTACATACCACTTCATTTCTCTGTTCCTCTTTTATAGTTATAATCCTAGAAAGACTTGTCTATAATTTCTGTCTCAAATTTATCCCTCTTGTTCTCTCTTGAATATACTACCATTAAGCTTTCATCCCTACGCTGCTTTGTCAAGATCACTGATGATTTTTGTGTTGCTAAATTCAAAGTTCAATTCTCTTTTCATATTTCTGGATCCCTTTGCAGAACTTGACACTGTTGATCACTTCCTTCTCTTTGAAACAGGTTCTTCTCTGGGATTCCAGGTTCCTATTTTTGCCTTCTACCTCGCCTACTGCTCCTTCTCAGTTTTCTTAGTTTTTTGTTTTTTGGTTTTTTTTTGTCTTCCATCATGCCGGAGTGCTTCCAGGGTCAAAACTAGGATCTCTTCTTTCTTCATCTTTCAGGATAGATATGGACATTTATATCAGAATATATATCCAGGATTGGATATACATCACCCTTGGATATTCAAGATTATGGTTTTAAGGCCATCAATGGGATGATGACTTTTCAGTTTGGGCCTATTCTCTGAAATTCAAACTAATATATCTAGCTGCCTACTCTACATGTCTTCCTGAGTGTCTCTTTGACATCTCAAATGTAATGGGTACAATACAGAATACTACACTAAAAACTACACCTAAAAACCTGTGCCCCCCACGAGCTTGCCTATCTCACCAAATAGCAACTCCAGTACTCCAATTGCTTAAGCCAAACCCCTGGCATCACTTTTGCTTGTTTTCTAAGTTTTATATTCCACATTTTCTTAGCAGCAAATCCTGTTGGCTCTACCTTCAAAATATATCCAGATTCTAATCACTCTTCACCACCCCCACTGCTACTATACAGGACTAAGTCCCCAATATCTCTTCCTTGGATAACTGTACAAGCCTCCTAAATGGGATACCTGCATCCACTTTGGTACCCTTTCAGCCTGTGCTCAACACAGAAGATTCTGGTAAAACATAAGGTAGATTGTGTCACTCTCCAATGGCTTTCCCCTACATTCCGAGGAAAACCATAGTCTTTACAGGGTCTTCTGCTTCCCATTACATCTGACGTCTATTGCTTTTCCCTTTGCTCACCCCATGCCAGCTCCTCTGGCCTCCTTTTGTTCTTCATCCCCAGCCATGCCCTGGCCTGTTGGCCTTTGTACTTACTCTTCTGTCTACTCTACTCTTACCCCGAAATAGTCTCATGCTTTCCTTCCTTATCTCTTTTACATGACGTGAACATCTAGTTGTAAAATGGAAGCTTACCCCCACCTGAACTTGCCATGTATACCTTAGAACTTTATTTTTCATCCATAACATTCACTAACATCTTATGTAACACATACAGTCAATTCTCACTATTCACTGAAGTTATGTAACTGCAAACACTGAATTAGCAACTACTGAACCACTTCTTTTCCTGTAGGCCTCTGGTCACAATGTTTTTGTCATCCAATTAATACATAACCTTGTTTTATGTGTGTTTCTATTTAAAGACACCTTACTTAGTATATATTGTTGATTCATTAACCTTGAACCCATGGCCAACAGCTCTATCACTCATGTCTAAAGGAAGCTTATCTAACTCATGCCTTTTCTTTGTAAGGGACATCACTACCTTTCTGCACTAGTGAACACTAAACAGCACTTTAGCACAGTGATTGGATGGCATTTTAAACAGCAAAATCATTACGAAAAAAGAACCTCACAAAAATGAGAAAAATGCAGCACTAAATCGATCAAGAAAAGGACACTTGTTTATAGTATGAGGGTGGCAAGAGGAAGACAGAGTTTTGCCTTGTTTGACACCAGCTAGATACAAGCATGTCAGGCAACTCAAGTTTTTCACTGCTCTGGCATGTTTGCAAATGACCACAAAAACACTATGAGAATTAATTTTGAAGTTGCAAGTAAATTTTAATAAGTAGGTGAATTTGCAAATATGCAATCTATGAATAACAAGGATAGACTATGTTTATTATCAATACATGTATTACTTATGTTTTCATGTATGTAACTATTATATATGTATTGTGAATTTCTCCCTACTAACATGTAAGCTCAATGAGTCTGAGAATTTTTGCCTGTTTTTCTCACTGCTGTATTCCCAGTGCCTAGAATAGTATCTGGCACACACAAAATTGTTGAATAAACGAATGAAAGTGTCTTTCTCTCCAGGTTGGGAACTGTAGTGCTAATGAGGGTTCTGGAGGCCAGGAATGTTGATGTTGGGGCCAGAGCTCCAGGGCATCAAATCTATCTGAGCATTTAGAGCCAAGGGGGAAACATGAGGCTCATATGCCAGAGGAGGAAGTCCAAATGGATCACCAAACCCAAAGGGGGAGGAGCAAATATAAAGAGCTAGGGATGGAGCAGAGGCAGAGGGGGCCAGCAGAGGAATGCAGTGAGCACTGGGCTGAAAGACAAAGTAGTAGAGTGGGCAGGCAAATCTCTGCAACTGTGGTTAGTGTCTTTGGCTGTACATTACATGACTATAACAGTGAGGTTTGTGGGAGGGCCAGCTGGGTGTAAAACTATGGTGTAGCAATACGGAATATACCACTAGCTGTGAGCTCCTTGAAATCAGCACATATGTCTGATCCATCTTCGTACTTGCAGCTCCTGGGAACACCTGGCATACCTTGGGAACTCAAATGTTTATTGCATTGAGAAACCTCTATTACTTATTAGAATCCTCTTGGGTCAGAGGCAAGAAGGGAGTGCTTGTACACATCCTTGGGCGAAAGGCTCTGATAAAGGAAGGCTTCCATTCAGCCTGGACTCAGTGTAGACCAGGACTCTAACTGGGCTTCCTCTTCCCTGTTCTCACTCCAGCCCTAGCTCTCTGAGCCAGACTTCTCTGGATTTTCTTAAACCTGCTGTGTCCTGGAGCAGACTCTTCAAGACAAAATATTTGCTGAACTCGATTGCCTCAGGTCAACCTGCCTTTGCCAGAGCACTAGTTCTTAATCTGGCATATATGAATTGGCCTCAAGTCTGCAAACCTTCTAAAATGTAAAATGTAAAGTATGCATATGTGCCTGTGTGAAATTTTCTAGGGAAGGGATTCATAGATTTCACTAAGGGGAACTCATTATTCAAATAATTTGAGAATAATTCCTTAGAATGATTCTGATGGTTCCCATAGATCAGGGATAGAATTAAATCTGAGGGCTGGGCACAGTGGCTCACAGCTGTAATTCTAACACTCTGGGAGGCCGAGGTGGGAGGATTGCTTGAGCTTAGGAGTTTGAGACCAACCTGAGCAAGAGTGAGACCCTGTTTCTACTGAAAATAGAAAAAATTAGTCGGGCATGGAGGCATGCACCTGTAGTCCCAGATACCTGAGAGGCTGAGACAGGAGGATTGCTTGAGCCCAGGAGTTTGAGGTTGCTGTGAGCTAAACCTGATGCCATGGCGCTCTAGCCTGGGCAACAGAGCAAGACTCTGTCTCAAAAGAAAAAGAATTAAATATGATCAGAGAACTCAGTATCCCTAAGTGGTTTATTACTTATTCATATAGAAAGGAGTTTCAAAACTTCAGCATGCATGGAAATCCCTTGGGAACCCTGATAGAGGGAGACACTGAAGTTCTGATTCTGTCAGTCCAGGTTAGGGTCCTGGAATTAGCCCAGAGTATACTTCTGAATATCTAAACTCTTTGGCCAAGTAAAGACATGGCTCTCTTCCATTTTGTGATCAGTTAGGACCGTTGCATTGTTCAAGGCAGTGGTTCCAAACCTGGCTGGACATAAGAATCACTTGGTGGGCTGGTGGTTAGTGATGCAGGTGACAGTGGTTTTAAAACACAGGTGCTCAGGCCACACCCTAGACTCTTCTTCGCTAGAGCTGCACTGGGAGGCTGAAATCTGTACTTTCAAAAATCTTCCAAGGGGATGCTCCAGAAAGCCATGGTTAGAACCAGTGCAGTAGAGGCCAGGACCAAGACATCCATGTTTAAATAATTCCTCACAGTGGGGAAAGCTTTCCTTGTTAACCTTGTCCCAGAAACAAACTGGAAGTTTAATATTACAACCAAGCTTCGCTGAGAAAACATTTCCATTTCGTTAACCTTTGGACTTCTCTTAAAAAGGCAAGTAAGCAAGTAACAATTTAACACCTGTTAATGTTTTACTTTCACAGAAGTTAGTGACGGGAGACAACCCATGGACTGAATTTCAAAATAGAGTACTAGCCGGTTAAAGGCCAAAGTGAGATTCATACTAGGACTTCCTATGGCATTACCATAGCTCCAAGTCAAGTTCAGCTAATGAAAATGACTTAATTAAGGACCTGAGCAAAATCCCAGAAGCAACAATGGTGCCAAGAACTCAAACTTTTTAGAAAAGTGTGTTTTTTCCAAACTCCAAATAAGAACACTTCAAATGCATCATTAATGCTCAAAATCACCTCCAGTTATAGACAGTCATCAGTAATTACTTTTGTGTCTCACAATCTCAAAATTATGAAGAGAAGCTAAACAGTCAATAGCCAATAACAAAGAAAAAAAACCATAACCACTATGTCCCATTTATACAAAGAACCACCTTAAACTGAAACCCTGAACAAGGTTTTGGAATTATTTTATAAGGCATTCAGTTCAATTGAACTGACACTCATTCAGTGCTTATGTACTATGATTCAAACGAGATACAGTATATAGACCCCTCATAATGGTATCCATTGTATAGTAAGTGATTCTGGAATATTGTGACATGCCTGATGTACATGAAAGCTCCCAGGTGACTTTGGACTGGACTTTGTGGCTGATGGCCAGGCTCCAAAACACCATGATTAAAGTTCTCAAACCAAAGTGAGATCAAGACTGCCCCAGAAAGACAGAAGAGTCAAGGCACATATTCCCCATCTTAAAGCACAGATCTAGTGTTGGCAAAAACAAGATTCAAGTGGTTTCAGATTATTTGTTCCAAGCCCCTAGGAAACTTGTTATGAAGTACCTGGATAGAGAGAAATGTAAAGCATAAAAAGAAAGTCAAATACCTGAGCCCCTCCCCCCAGGATTTGTCTAAAAGATTGTGGCATTTGGGGGGGGGGGATGGAATCTCCTATGCATCTCTTCAGACTTAATTTCTTACTCCTATTTTCCATTGAAGCCCTTCACCGGCTCATTTTCTACCCTACCTGGGATTCAATGCTTCCTTAATTCCTCATCAGCTAAGATCTTGCCATAGCTTTGCTCTGAGCAACACCACTCCAGCCCTACTGAATCAGAATCACATTTTATCAAGAGTTCCAGGGCTAGGATTACAGGCCCTGGAACACTTGATAACGGATTGCTCAAGGTCAGGAGTTAGAAACCAGCCTGAGAAGAGCGAGACCCGTCTCTACTATAAATAGAAAGAAATTAATTGGCCAACTAATGTATATATAGAAAAAATTAGCCGGGCATGGTGGCGCATGCCTGTAGTCCCAGCTACTCGGGAGGCTGAGGCAACAGGATTGCTTGAGCCCAGGAGTTTGAGGGTGCTGTGAGCTAGGCTGATCCATGGCACTCACTCTAGCCTGGGCAACAAAGCGAGACTCTCTCTCAAAAAAGAAAAAAAGAAAGAAAAAGAGTTCCAGGGCATCTGTATGTATAATAAAGTTTGAGAAACACTGGCCTAAGACATATGATTTAGTTCCCCTTTGCTTCATAGTGCCCACGGAGAGCCTTAAATTGCACATTAAGCAGTTTGTGGTTAATTCAGTAAGCAGCAAAGAGCCATGGAAAATTTTGAGCAGAAACATTTAAAAGCACACGCCTGAAATTTGTTAATCTTCATGACCAGTGATAGTCTTATTGCACTAAGGTTCCTAAATTCCTTTGGCTTGTGAGAAAATTTTAGTAGAAGCTGATATTAGATACTGATATTAGAGCAAATATGATGTATCATTTTAAAAAAATTTATGGGCTTAGAATCTTAAAACTGAGATCATAATACAGCTATGTTAAATTTTGTGTTTCAGTTAAACCAACATCTATCCTTCGGCCAGGGGAAGTATCCTTGCAAGTGTTTAATCATTTTCAATCACAACCTGAAAAGGTCATAATAGTTATTTTTTCTGACATGCTTGTGATTTAGCCCTATGAGTCATCCTTCTTAGCAAAACAGAAATTGGATCCAGAGCCATGGAATTGTACAGAAATAGCTCATGGTTCAGCCCCCTCTCCCCCCCAGATCTTTCACTCTGCTTTGACTTTTTTTGAAAAGCAAACTCCCTAACTTTATGATTTTTGACCCTAGAAACCATCAAACCTAGTTCCTTACTAGAGACCACTTGACTTCTTCTGGTAACCTGATCACTCGGTTCAGAAAAACAAAAGCCAAATCTACTAATAGCAAACACCAGTAGATATTATTGGCAGAATAACACTTATGGACAATGTGAAAAACACAAAACAAGATGTAAAGATTTAAACCACCAAGAAAAAAAAGACTATAAGGAGAGAAACTAGTCAAAAGCTAGAACAGGAGAAGTGGTAATAGTATAATTTTAGCAAAGCTAAAATTCTGAGCCTCTCCAATGTAAAATTAGCAGCTATAATTTGTTGCTTAAGTATCAGACACTTTAGATATATTTTTCCCAATTCCCCACCAACCCTGCAAGGGAGGCATCATTATTTGCTCCTTGCAGATCAGCACACTGAGATCCAGAGTTTACCTAACTTGCCTGAAATCATAGACACACTAGGACAGAATCAGGATATTGTCCCAGGTCTCACTGTCTCTGAAGCCATGACTTATACACTCTACCACAAGGCCTCCTTGGAGGAAAGGATCTTCTAGTTTTCTGTCTGCTAAGAGTTACCTCATTGTTGAAGAGATGAGCTCATGGGCCTCCTAAATGAGCATTTTCCAGGGTGTGCTCAATGGAACATAAGTCCTAAGAGATCATCTGTGACAAAGGGATCTTAGAACTGGTACATCAGGAAACAGGGTAGTACTTAGAGGGTCCCAATGCACATTTAAGACAGCCTTGAGAACTTACTTGACCTTGCAGCATTTATTTTACCTATCTAGTATTTTAAAGGACAATATGGGGAGCCTCGCCTTAGTCTCTTTGAGATACCCATGTCTAGTTGCTTAACAGCAAAATGTACCAAACAAAAAAACCATAGGCATTATACAGAAGCCCTGAGAACCAGGTAAAGGACTCACATATTTGTGAAGAACTAACTGCAAACTAATAACTAACTCCTAAACTCCTCCTTCTCTCCTCTCTGCCATGTCCTGTACCCACGTGGACCCTTGATTCTGATCTTTCTTCGTCTCTCAAATCTGACCTCTTCAGCAGGGACAGGATATTACTGTTGTGGTTGCTTGCTTTCAGAATCTTCGTTTCCACTTTTAATCTCCCATACTTCATTTCCCCAATCAACTTCATTTTCCACACTTCATGTAAAAATCTTTCTAAAAAAATTTAGTCTTAAAAAGTATACCTGCTTGTGCCAAATTTTGTTTTAACACCTCCACTATCTCTCTACTGTTTATTAGATGAAGTTCAAACCTTTTAGCTGGCACAAGAAAACTTCACAGACTGGTTCCGGTATGCACCTTGATACTCTCTAATCAAGCTGAGTGCAACATTATTGCCAACACATTCCAGGCCTTTCATGATTCCTCGCATGGTGTCCTCTGCCCAGAATGTGCTTTCCTCTCTTCTATGCATGACAAACCCTATTCCTCTTTCACACCCAGTTAATTACCACCTCCTTATGAAAATCTTTTTCAGCTTAGTGAGGCAAAATTTTGCTACTTTCTTTCTTATACTCCTACAGAATTCTGTTCCTTTTGCTGTGAGTTTACCGGGTGCCTTTTTATTTTTAATTATTTTCTTGTTTCTCATCCTCACTGGACTGTAAACTCCTTGAAAGTAGAAACTACATCTTATTTATTTTTTCAGTCTTGTATTTAATATGTATTTAATAAATGTAGAAAAAACTGAGACTTCATTACAGAGCACCCCAGATATAAAGATTTAGCTACAGCAGCTGCTTCGTTTTCACTCTCACACTGTCTCATTTTAAAGTTAAGCTTCACATACTCCAGACTGCTTGGATTTTCATGCCTTCCCAAGCCTCACAATTATTTCTTCAGGTCTCCTGACTGAAGTGTGACAGTCCATCATGCCATTTCTTTGATTGGCCTGTGCCTATTGAACCAAGCGTATTTCTTACACAAATGTTTATGATCTAGACCTTGTATTTTCTGGAGAGGGGAAGTTTTCCCTTTTGAGAGACACATAAGCTGTTTCTTAAGAACGTGAAAGTCAGTGGATTGGGCACAGCCTTTTCCCCATGGTGACGAATCCTTCCTTTGCTGATCTCGGTGATCCTTGGCAAGACAGCACAGTGTATGTATAAGACAGCAATTCTCAAAACGTGGTCCCTGGACCAGCATCAGCAGCTCCACTAGGGAATTGAGAAAACTGCAAGGTCTCCAGCCCCACCTCTGACTTACAGAATCAGAAACGCTAGAAGTGGAGCTCTGTAAGCCATGTGTCAACAAGCTCTCTGGATGAGTGTGATACACACTGAAGTTTGAGAAGCACTGCTGTTAGCATTCAAATCCCAGTTCTGCCTCTGCCCCTTGTGCGCTTCCTGATACCTCTGGTGCTCCATCTCACATCCTCTTGGCCTGCATTTTGACTCCTGCCACTGCTGGGAGACCTGTGCTCATCATACTTGGCTTCAGCTGCCCTCATATGTCTTGCTTCTGCTCTGTCCTCACCACGTAGCACACCTGTAGGAGCCTGTGCAACATCCTGATGCACATGCAAATCTAAAAATGCAGGGGAGTTACCCACTTATGGAGCAACATTTAGCCAACGGGGAAGGGAGCCAGTTAGCAAACAGTGCCTTCTTCTGTCTCTTGAGGACAATTTGTGGGTTATTCTCCTCAGCACCTTAGAGAGTACCAGGAGGATTGAGGTCCTTTGCCTCAATGTGACCATGTGAGTTACGCACCTCTGCCTGGATTTCCCTGCTTCCCCCTTTGACTCTTCCCAGTCCCCCATTCCTGTCCCTTGGGTGGGGGCAACTTCCCACAATACACTACTATGTGGCAGGCAAGCCCTGTCTGAGGGATTTGGGGGAATCCCAGGCTAAGACACAGGCAAGTTCCATCACTTCTCCACACAAGCCTCAGCTTCCTAACCTGAATGAGCATAATGATCACATTTACCTGATAAGACATTTCATAGTATTAAATGTGATAATCCAGGTAAAGTGCTTAGAACAGCACCTAGGACAAAGTAAGTATCAACAAAAGTTAGAATTACTATTAATCCCCTTTCCTTTTAATTTTTCATAACTATTTTGTCTGCATCTGACACCATTTTTCTTTCTTATACTACAGTAGAAAAGCTAAAGTCTCCAGAAATCATCTTTTTCTTTTGGAGAAGATATCAGCTTTGAGAGAAAATCCTGTCTTTTTTTCCCTTGACTCTCAGGGAAGCTAAAGTTGACATGGAAAGATCATAGGTTTTGGAGTTGGAAAGTAACCGAATTAAAATCTTAGCTGTCCATAGCAGCTGACTAAATTTCGGAATGTGTTGCTTCTTCTGTTTTATCTGTGGACTTGGGATAATCTTGCTACCTCTCAAGATTTTCATGAGCAGTAAGAATGTAAAGGGTCAGGCACACAGTAGGTGCTCAATAAATGCTGGTTCTTTCCTGCACTTGAATAAGCCCTTTTCTCTTCACTTTTATCACCATAACCCTAGTCTAAGACCTCTTTACATCCTCGCCTCATCTCTTGCTGGACTTTTATAACAGCTTCTTGATTTTTTTCCTTGCTGTGTGCACTTTATCTCCTTTAATTAATACTGTGTATCCCTATGGACTTTTCTAGAAATACTATGCATTTTTTACAGCCTTTGATACATATGCAATCTTATTTTACACTACTTCAAATTCTATTTTTCATGCTTTCTCTATTTCCTATCTCATCAGATACCCAATTTTTGTATGCTCCCTTCTCCCGACCCATCCTCACACTTCTCCCAGACATTTTCCTATCAGACCCTTCTTTCTTCAAGCTCCCTCATCTGGAATATTTTTTCCTTCCCCTCTAAAACTCTAGCTTTCTCATTTCTCAGTTACTATCACCTCTGACTACTCCAGCTTGGTGTTAGGAAATTGGGACACCAGCAGAGAACATGACAAGGGGTCACCTATATGTGGGGATGTTAGAGCAAATTATCCTCCCTGTCGTTTCAATTAAACACAAACATCCAGTCTCATAGCAGGATTGGAAATAAGAAGTGCTTGCTCATCAAACAAAAGCATCCTAAGGAAAGTTGCCCAGGCTGAAGGATATTCCAGCTATTGCTCTCATTCCACCTCTACTCATCTCAGAAGCATGTCTAAAAACTGAACAACTGTCTGTATTCATTTAATTTGTAGAGATGCTAAAGCCACAGATTTCTGCTTCCCTTTGCAGAAGGGAAACTTTTTAAATGCACTATTTTGCAGCTCTCTCTCCAGGCTCGTGCTAGGTTACTGGGTCTGAGTGCCATCCAGGGTACAAATGATTTGTATATGGGGTAAGAGCTGTCACAACTTAGTGCTTATTGGTGCTCCTTCATAACCACTTTGTTTTGGTGATGGGTTTGACACATATCTCAGGAAAATAACTTATAATTCCTGAAATCTTAATGCCAAATATTTATAATTCATGATCATTGATTTATAATTTATAATCTTCCTTCTTCCAAAGTATTTTTAAATATCTTTCAATAAAAATGAATATATATTCCTACATGGAGTTTAAAATCAATTAAAAAAGGAGATCAAACATCACATAGAGGAAGGTCCTAAGTTTCCAGGGACTTCACTGGGAGAATAGACACGTCCTTCATGTAGCAGTCTGGATGGTCACCCTAAAAATCATAGCCACTGCTGGGATCTTGGCTGATCCCAGCCTCAACCAACTCTGTAGATGATCTTTTCTTCACTCAGGTCATCTAGGAAGTCAGTGGAATAAGATAAAGAAGTAGATAATTAAAGCAAGGATGAGCAAAAGTGACAGTAATTAAGTACACACTTAACTCTAAGTTCCTGATAGCCAAACTAAGAAGAAGAAGAAAAAAAAAGGTTGACAAATTAACAAAGTTAGTTATAACACTCATTTTAATAAAGGAAAAAAATCTCATCTTCAGATAAACTTTCTTCGTGATGTTGATTTTTAGATAAATTAATCATCAGAATCAATGTTATAAAGCCAAATAATGAGCAATATCTTCAATAGTGGTCTGCAGAGGATGAATTTTTATGGCCATTTCTCATACAAATCCACAACTTTGAAAAACATAATATTAAATTGTGGTTCAAGAGAGACATTTCTATAGGAAGATATCTAGCACAATACATTTTGGTGGTGCATTCAAAGTTGTTCTTAGCATATGGAAAATCAGGATAATCTTGAACAGTTCACTTGTGAGGGAAGGGCAGGTTGGTGGGAGCAAGATGCATCAAATTTACAGTCTGATGGTCAGTGATCGAAGAAGGCATCTAAGAGTAGCAAGGAATTTGTCTCTGTGGGCTAGAGACAAAAAAAAAAAAAAAAAAAAAAAAAAAAGATTATACACCATCAAGTCCTGGAGCCACCCAGAACCAACACCAAGGCAAATCTGCTCCCCAGTAGGATTTTTCTCCTGGAAACTGTAGGATGCTCCTTTGGGACAATTTTCCCTCTGGTCTTTATGTTCATTTTGTACTTAATGTTATCTATGTAAGGATGGAGGTAGGAGTTGGAAGGTGGTCATGCAATGAAATTTTGCCTCAGATCAATATCCATGTGGAGAATCATCTCCAGTATTTGAAAAGCAGAACCACTGGATTCCTAAGGACTCATTGCAAAACACTTTGTGTAATTTGAGTCTGTTTTTGAGAGACAATTCAACAGTGCCAGAATTTTTTTTACAGATTCCTACAGACTTTTAAGGGGAAAGAGCTTAGCTGAGAAACTGTCAACCTGAGATTTTTCCAGTTTAGCCAACAGCAGAGTGTTAACAATGGGAAGAATGTTAAAGAAAACAGTGTTGTGTGATGGAGAAAAACAAGATATTTGGATTCAAAAGATATAAAGTAACAGCTTCTGCTATCCTGGTTAAGTCCTGTTACTTTTTTGGACTCAATTCTCTCACAATTAAAATAAAAAGCATGGATTATAGCTTCTATAAGAACTAGCTGTATTATGCCATGATCATTCATAAATTATGGATCTGAGTGTGGTGTGAGTGTATAAGTCTGTGTGTGAGATATGTTCCTCTGTGATCACATTGCTACATAATATCCTTTAGTGGCTTTGGGGGTAGAATCTATACTCTTTAGACTTAGCTTATAAAAATTTCTCATGATCAGAATCCAGTTTATGTCTCCATCTTATCCCTTGACATTCATGTTTCACACTTCATGCACACTAAATGTCCAGTTATCCCAAGCTATTGTGTCTCTTGCCTGTAGCCCCTCGCACATGCTGTTCCTCTGTCCAACATGGTTTCCATCCTTCCCCTGGCTTTTATCCACTCATCCTTTAGGTTCCAAATACTTATAAGAGCCATACGAACATGAATAATAGTATATTAGTAATAATAGTTTAAGAGAAACAATAAAACAAAAATAATAATATTAACTCTATCTTTGCAGACCTTTATATCCAGCAACTATGCTAATAACTTTACATACATCATCTCATTTAATTTTCACCCCAAACTTATGAAGTTGTATTACTATTCTAATTTTAAAGATAAAGAAACGGAAGCCCGACAAAGTGCCCTGCTCAAAGTTATTTCCTCCTGAAAGGCCTTGTAATCTCTCAAATCTCCATTAGCTGCCCATCCTATGGACCCTTATAGCACCAACAGCAATTAACACACTAGATTATGACACCCACAATGCTCCACAAGGAGTCTTACATTATATTCTCCATGCCTGGCATAGTGCTTAGTACATAGGATACATGTAATAAATATTGATTGAATGGATGAATAAACTAATAAACTCAGAGCACTCCTTATACAAAACTGTGAATTAAGCCTAATTGAGCATCACTATGTCCCATTCCCCATTCTTTTGCTCATCCTCCTCTTGCTCTGCTGTCCCTAGTTAGTGCATACTTCTCATTTTTTTGCTGCTCAGTGTCTGAACTCTCATCAAGTCTCGGTGGAGGGTAAAGCCCCATCTCTCATTAAGGGCTTGTAGGGACATTCCTTCAGCCATGGCTATTTACTGGATACTACTGCAGATACAAGATGTAGAGCTGCCCCTGACTCTGTTGCTTTCCAGATTGTAATAATCTGTGTTGTTTTAATTCCTGAGCTGTGCATGAAAATCAGAGACTCACATAGAGGAATCTCCCACAAATTCCACACTGTCCCTCTGCATGCCCTCAGTGAATAGGATAACATGAGAACTTGAGGATTTGGCTTGCCTGGCCTCTGGACTGGTCCTAGGTGCTTGGGCACCCATCCCACTTGGCAGAAATTCCACATAGATCAATATGAATTGTAAGTGGAATACAATGCATTTTTCAGTAAAGGAATAAAATAACATGCCAAGGTTTGTCCCTCACTTGGGGTACTCTTTCTGGCTAATTCCCATTTTCTTACAATTGAACTACAGCCAGACCCACATGTCTTTCAAAGCCCAGAGATGGGGTGGTCGTCCCAATTAGTCATCAGAGGCCCCAATTAACTCTGGAGGCTGCCACACGCAAGAGGAGAGTTGGCAATCTCTGACTAAAGGTAAAACTTCCCTTAAATGGTTTCTCTTTCAGGGGTACAGGTATGACAAAAAAGAGTACTGAAGTTATAGTTTCAGAATCCACTGCTTATAAAGTATTCCTTTGTGTGTGTAGACTCATTCATGTTGGAATCTACCATAGCAGCCACTTTATATTATGAAATTGAAGCAAAAGGAAGTTCATAAATAGAAACTGTGATGTGATAGGACTACTGAGTGGGGTCTGAGGTCCTAAATGTTAATTTTGACTATGTTGTGTATATGATGGTTCTGCAAGAATATCTGGCCTCCACCTTTAGCGTCTATTTTTCAGAAGAAATTGAAAATAGGTCTAGGGCAGTCCCTTAAAGGCGAAGTTTAAAAAAAAAATTAGTCTGAGAGGTGTGGAAGGAGGAAGGCTAATCCCATGCCATGTTTTGGTGATCATGGGCAGGACCTTTTCAGCAGCACCTGGAGCTCTGGGCGGCCCAAGTCTGCCATCTGTGAGAATGGACCTAATCTTCCATCCCCTGGGGTGGCTCTGAGTACAAGTCAACCTGACCAGGAGAACACTTGGGCAAACTGTCTAAAGTAAGAGAAACATGGCTTCTGTGACACTAAACTTTCCAACTCAAACAGGGAAATAAAGAATCTTGAATCCAGATGTGTTGTCCCCAGCGTTAAACAGCCAGATGTTGGGAAACAGCTGTCTCTTTGATTGATTTATCGCTTCCAATTTTTATCCAGATGTGTGCCAACATGAAGATCCAGCTGGAGAGTCTTATTGAAATCTCCTTCCTCTTATAATTTCTCTGCACATGCTGGCGGCAATAAAAGGCCATGGGGATGGAAGTCATGAGTGGCAAGCCACAGCACCAATACACTTTTAAAAACTGAGACAGAGGGAAGGATACTGATCACCTCTGGTCTGCCACATGGCACCTTATAGGAGAGGAAAAACTTGGGAAGCCTGACTCCACTGAGCTTCCTCACCATAGTCAATCGTTGTTTGGGACATGTGATCTCAAGCTCAAGGCTTCTGAGACAGAATCACCTGGAAGTGCTAAACATACATATTCCAGGTTCCTGCCCTATAGAATCAGAAGTTTTGGGCCAGGAGGCATGCATTTTGAACAAGTTCCTGGTATGATTCTTAGGTACTCCAAAATTTGAGGACTTCAGCATATTTGAGTCTAGACACTGTGCTGCAGGCATTGTGAAGATTCACTCAACTTCTCAACCACAATGAAGTAACATTTATTTAAGTCAGAAAATAGCTCCCAAATCACTGTCCCAGTGGGCTGTCCATTCTGCCTGCTTTTACCTTCAAATTCCAGTCTGTTATTGCAACTTCTCATTCATGTTATTCCTTGGGCCTGTCCAGCCTCCTTACCTGGTTTCCTGGCTCTGCTTAGTTTCAGGAACATAAAATCCTGAAGTGTCAGAGCTAGAGGTCAACTCTCCAACAAATAGGTATGGAGAGTATAGCATTATTTTAAAGAGATCAACTCTTTAGAGAGAGGCCAGAGCCATATCTGTCCAGAGGTAACATCATCTAAAGTAAGCAATAGATTTATTATGCTCTTTTTACCATTCTTCTCTTTGTGCCTAGTTCTCCATGAGTGTAGGTTCTGCACATAATCATCATTATAATCCCATGTACAGGCCTGGATATTACAGGCTTATGGCAAAAATGCTGTTTAATATAGGAAAGAGGATGGAAATGATTCTCTGTAACAGAATTCAGAACTACCCCAATTTCTCAATACTGATTAGTAATCTCAATTACCTTCTATTGCAGATGCTTCCAATTCTCCTCTCAGTGCCAATGTGTATATCCATCACTGGCTTCTCATAAATGTCCCACTGAACCTTCTAACTCACCTTTCATTCAGATCCCAGAATTTACTCTCCAGGTCTAGTTTGCCTGTCAGTTCTCTGTATGAATTTTTTTTTTTCTTTACACAGATTGAAAACATAGTGGGGGCATTTACCTTCAATTCTGCTATCATGATATCAGAGGTATTCTTTCCTTTTAAAAATGGCCTTAACTAGTGGTGGCTGATAAATTCTTAATAGCCTGCCGTTTAAGGGAAAGGGGAGAAAAGCCCTGATTGGCAGTGTTTGATGATCTCTGTGGTGTAAATACTCCCACTATGACGGATTTCAAGTTACTAATGTGATGTCACTGAACTCAGAATTGGGAAGAGTTGTGTGCAGTCGACCCTCATGAGCCTGCGTGAGGCAGCTCCAGCACACCACTGCCTTAAAGTTTAATTTAAGGCAGTCTCTTTTTGAAGAGCAATCACACCACATGTCACCCAGTTGCCCAAGTCAAAACTCTCCTGTCTTCCAAAGTTTCCTGGAAGATGAACAATTCATTTTATACAAGAGAAGGCCAGAACTATGCTAAGAATGAAACTTGATATTTTCTTCTTCACCCTTAATGTTAATTGCTTGCTAAATCTTAAATAGCTTGTTTCCTTAATAGTTGATAAATTCACACTGTCTTCATTTCTCCTGACACTGCCATTTTTTGGCTACCTTATTTTTTCACCTGAATTGCTCACTTGATATTTCTGTCTTCAGTCTTGGTCTCTTCTAATCCCCCCCTACATGTTGCTTTCTAAAATGCAATGTGTTCATATTATATAACCTGGGTTAAAAATCCTTTAATAGTATCTCATTGCCTATATGAAAAGGTTGTGCATGGCCTCTTGTGACCTTGGGCTAATCTACTTTTGCAGCTTCATCTGTCATCCCCCATCTCTTATTCTAGGCTCCAGCTAAGCCAAAGCACGTGAAGTTCCCCCACAAGTTCTCTTTGCCCGTGAGCCTTTGCATATTGTGTTCCTCTGCCTAGAAGGATCTCTTCCTGCTTTTTTCACATCGTTAGTGTCTACCCATTTTCCGGTGGTGATTTAGATACTACCTCCTCCTAGTGCTTCCCTGACATCCTCCAAAATTGTTTTATTTGTTCACCCTCTATGCTCATACCACCTTGTTATTTATACTAATAATGATATCTATATCTGTCAGGGTCTCAGCAGGAAACAGACGGCACTCTAATGAGGCAATTTGAGGAGATTTTGATAAGACAAGGAATAGGCAGGCTTTAGGGTAACCAACAATGGATAGTTCCGTGCCCTGGTGCTTGGAGTATCCGAAAGTGTTACCATCCTAAGCCTGGTGAAGGAAAGGGAAGAATCAGTTGCCACAGTTCAGAAACAGTACCTGAGCTTTAGGAAGGCTGTGACCTTTGGTAGAAAGATCCATAGCAGCTCCACAAGGAGCCTGGGAAATGCATAACTCAACCTCACATTCCTCATGCCCTCTAGTCCAATGACTCCAATGGGCTGAATCCCACCAGAAACCATATATATGTAATTCATAAAGGCCAGTCCCCTCCCAGGCCATAGAATATGACTGAGAGAGGTAGAGTGTGAATCCAGGACAAACACAAGGTATCCACACAGACAACACCCATTTACTGAACACATACTTCACTTAAAAAACGGTAATCCTGGTTCATGAAAGTGCCCTGCATTATATATAAAGTTATCTCCATTTTACAAGTGAGAAAACTGAGGCTCTGCTAGCTAGGCTAGATGACAGGTGGCAGAGCAAGGATTCAAATCCAGTTCTGTCTGAGTCTGGAAGCTGAGTGCTTTCTACTTCCCCTTACTGCCAGTACTGGCATAATATTTTGTCTTATCCACTAGACTATGGTCTACTTGAGTATAAGGCTAACATTTCATTTATCTTTATATGACCAGTGCCTTGTGCAGTGGCTTGCCCATAGTATATAGGAAAGATAATAGATATTTGTGAAACTGATGAAAAAAATTAAAATAATGATTTAATATCTTAATTTATAGGAGTGGGGATTGGGTAATGAGAGCATGCCAGGGTCTGTTTGTGAATTATATCTGGCACTAAGGCACCTCTTTGTAATGGACCCTTATAAATAATTGCCTTCCTCTTAGTATCACAGAGAGAATAAAAGTTTGTCTGCTCTCTTAGCCATAATGGAGTATAACAAAAACTGACAATAAGTGGGGTTTCTGTATGCTGATCATCTCCCACCTTCCCCCTGACTTGGCTGAGAGCTGAGGGACACAAACAATGGAGCTGGCTGTCCCCAGTCCTTCTCCTGTGACTTCTCCTCTGAGTTGCCATGCCCCTTTCAAATGGTTCATTTCTCTTTCCCTTTCACTTAACTTGGCTTTTATATATCTGTCCATCACTGACTGTATAACTACCAGCTAAGATGGTCTGACTCTTTCTTAACTTTCACAGGAAGCTGCCTGCTCTGAATGTGTGATGCTTGAGAATGGGTTTTGTTAAGTCCTTAAAGACAGTTGCTTATGTTATTTCAAAGGTTGCCAAGTAATATATAGTTGTTTGAAAGAGAAGGGTAAAGTGGTATTTCACCACCCTGTTCTCTGCTGTTCGTGTGACGGCTCAAATCATAAAACATCATGTTTTGACCTTCATAGGGAGATCTCACCAGCTTGGGGTTACTGAGTGGGCAGAGACATTCACTTTCCTACTCAGTACCCTGGGCACTACTCAATCCTAGCCCAGTTGGAACTTGGCTGTTTAAACCTTTGAAACTCTGAAGTTGATTGAAGCTTCTGAGCCCACAAAAGAGGCAAAGGGCCTTTGTGCTTCAGCAAGGAAATGTTCCAGTTCTTTTGCACTTTCCTAATGAAGGCCGGCCCAGGAGCCCTGGTGTCCCTGGCACACAGAGGGAGGTTGTAGGGAACAAAGGGAACTTGACTCTTTGGGGTCACTCCTCTCTTCCCAGGGACTTTCATGGATTATCTTCCAGTCACTGAGAGGTTTCATAATGATTCAGATTTCATAGCTTTGGATTTGGATGAGAATTTTTTTTTTAAAGAGCTATTTTGTGTGTCGCTGAATCGCATTAGATATTCCAGTGTATGAATTCTTATGCACATCTTGTCTTATTTACCACTGCCCTACTCAGCTTCACCCTCTTAGGTCACCTGACCAGTCTTGCAGGGCTTTCAGTTTGCCATCCTGAATTTAATTTGTATGTTACAGCACTATTAAGTGTAAATTATTTACTAGAGTTATTATCATTGGATCAAGTTAAAGCGTTTTATAGCATGGATTCAGATATTAATTCTAGTATCATATAATGCCTCCGGTAAGCTGAATGAAGAAATGAGTCTTCTTTCCTAACACAATTTTAGAAAATGTGAGATTTTTTGAAAACCCACATTCCAAATTCCATTGTTACCTATTGTGTTATACATCTGTATATGGAAATTGAGATAAGTAAACAGCAGGCCTGAAAGAAGCTTTAGAATTTAACCCTCAACTTTATAAATTAGCTATTTGGCACCCAGAGTGATTATGGGACATGAGTTGGTGTGTAAGAGGATAACTGAGCCCTACCAGTCATCCACTAGAAGTCTCTAAATTTGCAGAACCAATGAGATTAATTATGGTGTAGCATCTCAGTCTAATATGAAAGAATAAAATGTCAAAGATGGTTCTGATACCACTCAGAAGCATCTGGCCCTAATCAGACTCCAATTTTAGAACTAGTCCTACCTAAAGTTTTCTATAATTTATTACATCGAAAGACTCAAAGAGTTATTTTTATGCAGAGAAAATTGGACTCAAGTAAAAGTTATTTTCATCATTTTCATCTAATTACAAAGCTGAGCACAGAAGTATGACTATTTAAACATGTTGCAGATATAATAGAGTGAGTAGCAATGAAAGCTAATCTTGACTAGCTGCCAGAGTAAGCAAAGATGGGGGAAATGATTCTCATGATTGGAAGGGAAACTAAGGAAGCAGTAATTTATTTTCAGAAGGTTCACACACTATTTACTTAGGTATTTTAAGGGTTCAGGTTAATTATGATATTGATTACTTCTTAGTTGCATGTAGCTTATCTCAGTAATAAACTGTGATTTTTTTGCAAAATGACTTCAGGGAATATGGTCTCCTTTTGAGAAAAAGAAAGAGATAGGATTTACGACCAGGCAAGGGAATGTGAATTTGGACAAACATACAAAGAGTGTAGACTTAAGCTATAGTCCATACCCCTTTGGGTGATTCTTTCCTTCCTTTGGGTTAACACAAAACCACATAAATTTAGGAGCAAATCATTAGCTTTGAGGAGAGGAAATTTAGACAAAAACAATACCCTGGAAATCTGGCATAATATGGGAGAGTTCACAAGTTAGTTAACTATTTTGAGTTCTTAGAGAGAGCAAAGAATTCTCTTTGGTCCAGAGAAACACTTTCTCTTCCCAACTTTAAATTATTCCTGGGAAGATTAAATAGATTTTAACTTATCTAGTTTCCTTCTAATACATTGTTGCTGAGAAGCAGTTTACATGTAAGTCAGAGAAACCTAGAATTAAACCTAAACTACGTGGCTTACAGCCACGTGATGTTGAGCAAATCACAATCTCTCTAAACCTCAACTTCCTCATAAAATAGGATAAATAATGGTAATTTTTAGAGTTGGTGTGAGGGGTGAGAGCAAAAAGATAACTTCAGTAAAGTAGTTTTTAATTTCTGACTAATAGATTGTTATCTAAGACTCAATACTGTCAGTATATTTTCATTGTCTCTGGAAGTAACTGGAAGAAAAGATACTTTTTTTAAACGGATTTAGAACTATTTTATTTGAAGAGGTTTTCTTCTATAGCTGTAGTTATAAACACAAAATGAATGCTGTTACAGTGAGTGCTTCACAGGCGTCATTGTATTCAAATGAATCATACGACAACGTTTACATTTTTAAGCTACACTTGAAATTAAAGACTCAATACAACCTTTGAACAAAGTATCAGTCATAACAAAACGCAACTATTCATTCTACAGATTATCACATTCCCTAACATGACTACCAGTACTAGATATGAAAACGTTGTAGGGGCAACGTGTTATGGGTCTGTGTGTTAGGCAGTGTGCTAGGTGCTAGGGATAAAACAGTGAAGAAGACAGATGGGCAAAAAACTGTCTTCATGAAGTCAGAGAGACCAACGAGGCACACAAACACAGTAAGAGAGAACAGGAAACAGCCTAATACCCTCTAGGAAGACCAGTCTTCATGGCCAGGCCAGGTAGATGAAGACATAAAAGTGAAGAGTAGCTAGTGCTAAAAACAAGCTATTGTTCTATTGCTCTGTTTTTCTTTTCATGCACTTATCACTATTCTGCTTAATAAATAATTGAAGATTTTACATTTTTATATGAACTTGAACATTCCCAATCATTCTTACCCCTGTCTTGATAATGTTTCTGCTACTTTTCCTCCCATCCCCATGCCTCAAGATGTGCAGACAAATGTTTGATATCTTACAGCTGTGTTCTTCAGCAGGTCTGGATATATAGAGAGAATGACTGGCTGACCATGTAGGAAGCCCCCAGTAGGCAAAAATGAAAACTTTTTAAAGTATTTGAATTGTCCTTTTCATTTTTCAGGAGAGTGTTTCTTCTAAGTGTAACAACAACCATACCTCCTAATAATTAGGGTTAATTAATTCCTCTTGTTTTCAGCTGTTACCTTAATAGAAGTAGCCTTGGAAGGAGGTCCACAGTAGTGTAGTTTTTCGGGACCCCCATAAACCCAGAGTTGTGTGAATAGAAATGAAAATTTCCTTGAGTGGGTCATTAGGAGTGATGAGAAACAGGTAAGCAGGGCTATTCCTATTTCTATTCCTTGGTTCCTAGACCCATGTATTTTACTAATTGCAGACACAACACTGTATGATAGTCATTGACTTATAGTGTATACTGGATTAAGAGAGACCATCTCATCCTCATTGGGTACCATTTCCAAGCTGGCATTTTGACAGATAATTCCATCACTCTTTCAGACCTGCAGCTCAAGCGTGGTATATGAGACAGGACCAGTAGATCCTATGGTCATATGCCCACTACTGCACCTTGTTTGTTTTAAAATGTGTCCTTTGGTCTGTACAATGTTACATGATCCATGGATCATACACTCTGTACCTAAGCCTGCAGACAGTGATGCTGGCTGAAGACCTATGTGCAACAAGAAAAACAGACTTGTACCAAAAATAAAAGTCGATTCCCATCAAAATGAAAATCGTCATTTTCATTTAACACTGTACTATAGGTCCTAAACAATGCAATTTGGCAAAAAAAAAAAAAGACAGAAAGAAAGGCATTCAGATTGGAATGGAAGAAATAAATTAAATTATTTGCAGAAGACATGCTTAACTCTGTAGAAAGTTCTAAAGAATATGCAGAAACACCCTATAAGAACCAAGACATGAGTTTAAAAAAGCCATAGAATGTATATGTAAACTCTTACCTTACTGTTATTTCTATAACAATGGGATCAAAATACATTTACAAATTAAATATAAACAAAAATATTAACAAATAAACAGTATCATTCTGATGTGTTTCTTTTTTCTTTGCTTTAACAGGAATATGAGATCCACTATAACATTCTACATTGTTTTGAGATAAGCATGTCTATTATTACCTTGTTCTACATGCTAATGCAAATTCTTCTTCCACTCTTTTATACTTTAACTGTTCATATAGCCTTCTGCCATCAATTCATATTTTATTGGCTTAAACGCTTCATTTGTTAACCTTAATTAGTAAGTGCAAATAAAAGTGACACAGCTTGGACTCCACACAATCATAATCACAAGTACAAATATGTAAACTTTGGCACTGAAATCTTGTGGCAGTACTCAGATATATGTTATCACTCAAATTATCCAGAATATGTTTGTATCAATTAATTTTTAAAGATTTTCATAAAAACGTAAAATAAGTCACAAAGGGATCTTCCATAAGAATATATCTGTGGACTATACAGAGGGTCATGGATCCATTTTGAAAATACTAGTAAATACCTCTCATTTGACAATAAATCCTATAAGCTCTCTTAGTATCTTTTGTATTGTGTCCTGTTCATTAGAGTTAGGAAGTTCTGTATGTTCGGTGAGGGTTTGTTTCTTATTTCCTTACACACAGTGGCAATTACTTGATGCTTATGGATCAAATAATGCCCAAACTCATCTTCTGTGAATGCAATGCCTTTGATCTATACAAAATCCTGATCTTCAAGTTTTGTTTTCTCTCTGATTATAAAAATGAGGACATTTTCATATGTGCCATATAATCTAAGTACATGCTCAAATTAATATTACCTGAATGTTAAGCATTGAATGCTTTTATGTACAGTATGAGAATATGGGCTGTATCTCATTTAATCCTGCCACAGCCTCATGAAGAAGGTTATATTGTTATCCTTGCTTTTAGTGCTTAGGAAAGCACAAAAGCACTGAGGCTCAGAAAGGGTCAGCAACATGCCTAATGTCACCCAGCTACTAAGCAGCAGAGTTGAGGTTGCACTGAGGCAGACTGGCTCTGAACCAGAGCGCTAGGCTGCCATGTCCAATGTTCAAGAGAATCCTAGAAGCATCTTGGATATCCTTAGATACATTCCCCTCCTAAGTTCTACAATTTGCCCTCCAGCTAATTAAGTTGCTTGGAATGCCTATTACATGAACATAAGTGAGGAAACCTCATCTTTCTTTGGTCCATGAAGGTCCATAAGGAAATTATCTCTCAATGGTAGTTTAGTGGGTTTCTTTGTAGTCTAGAGTTTTGTGCATGTATTTTTAATTATTTCATTTGGACAGCTGTGGCATGCTACTAACGTGCTGGGAGCACTAACGTACTTATGTGAGGAGACTGACTTTTTATGGTAAAGAAAGAGATGATTCTAATTTCCTTTGATTGTCAAAACTTACCACTCCCCTTTAAAATACCCGAGGAGAGGAATTACGTCTCCTTCGTTCTCTACATTAACCCAGATGGAGCTGGAGGAGATTCACGAGCCATCTGGATTTAATTAGACAGTGTACTGTGTGAATATGCTAGTGGCAGTGTTGCTGTAGGGAATTAGCTTTAATGGAGAGAACCTTAGGTTTGGAATCAGGAATTCTGGTTTCTCTCTGGCCCCTATCACTAACTAACTTCTCACTGTTTTTCTTTTATCAAAAGAAAAGAATATCTCTGTTATCTCACTGGGTTTTACTTTGGAGATCAGATAATAATAAATCATTTAGAAGTGATTCAAAAAGCACAAACCACTGCAGCATACCAAAGATTCTTTTATTATTATTATAGTACTGCAGAATTTAAACTATGGTTTGTTTTTTTAAACAACTTTTACAATTATATGATAATTAACCCTCTTTCTCATTTGTGACAACTTGATTGGACCCAAAATGGGGAGCATGGCATTTTGAAGCTCTAATTTTGGAGTCCAGTCTCTGTATCACTTTGCTCTACCATAAGCTCTCTATCATGCAATTAAGGTCTGCCTTTATTTGCAAACCTCCTCTCCTCTTCTTATTTCCCTCAGGTTTCAGAAGTTGAAATATTCAGGCATGATTCTTCAGGGTTTGCAGGAAGTCAAAGAGTTATTATTGATTCTACAGTGGGCTGTGAATTTCAAAACAGTTCAAATCAGAGAAAAATAATTTATATAGAACTTGTAATTTGCCAGCTGTGGCTGGGGGGGGAACCAGCTTCTATTAGGAGAAACTTCAGCTGGATTAAACAATAGCAGTGTGCAGTTCCCTGATTCTGGCCCCAGTTTACAAGTGTAATCACTGCACAGAGTTTGTTCTTTTATAGATATGGCCAAATATTTGAAAATTTGGGACAGGGAGTATGTTCCTGAAAAAACATCAACTGTTCACTAGGCAGCTCACAACAGGAGCAAAAAGATTCTATAAGATTCACTTATTATATTAGACTTAGCACCAGTCTTGCTCCTCTGGGAAGTCAGAGGGAAATGGACAAAACACAAAATAAACAAACAAAAAACTAGCACGTGAGCACTGAAAACCTAGAAATATCAAGAATTTTTTTTTAACCAAACTCACTCTTCCAGGAATCTTAATCTGATTTTAAGATACAGAAGACAGATTTTCATTTATTTTCTTCCCCAGCATCAAATTTTATTTTTATATTTTTCTAATTTCTTTTTAAAGATATTTTAAAATATTATTACAAAGATGATATATAGTCTCTGTAGAAAAATTTTATATCTATGGACAAACAAAGATGAATGAAGTGAAAAAAATTAATCAAAATGGACAACCCATGGGGTTAATCATCATCTTTGCTGAACTTACCTCATTGGATCAATGAAGAAGATGCAATCACATAAATGATGTGACAGTACTTAAAAAGGTTCTTGTTGAAAACAGCTTAGTAAAAGCTAACCCTCACTGCGATCTTACTGTCTGCCAGACACTGTCCTAATCACTGTATAGGTATCCTCTCAGTAATTCCAAGGAGGTTCTCTTAACCCCATTAGAGAAGTGACAAATATAGGGCACAGAGATGTTTAGTAATTCACATAGGGTCACACAGCTATTAATAGTAAAAGGCAGAGGGTGAATTCAAATCCAGAAGTCTGTGACTCCAGAGCCCATACCCTAACCAGAAGTCAGCACATTATAGCATGCAGACCAAATCTGGCCCTGTCATCTATTTTTATTAATAAAATTTCATAGCGACACACGTCAATCATAAACCTAAAACTCAGGGATAAACCTTAGTGATTATTGGTAGTTATATCCATGGACTTCCAATTTTTTCCAATTTTTTTTTGAGGGGAAAGGGAAGAGAAGATAATAGCTAAGAATAAAGCATTTGTTAAACTTCCTTAATATTTATACCTATTCCAGACAACTGCCACTCAAAGAATTTGTAAGAAAAAAGTGTTCTATGTTACCTCAAGGAGCACAGAACAAGAGTTCATTAAAACTTTTGTATAAACTAGGAAGGGCTGCACTCTCGGATTTTTATAACACTGTCTTTGATTAGCACAGCTAGCCAAATAGGAGAGAAAAAGTTATTATCTTTTTCTCACCCATCACGGTTCATGGTTGACACTACTATAAAAAAAGACAGATTAACAAGAGAAAAGTGTAACAGATTTATTTAACAAAAGTTTTGTATGAAATGGGAGCCTTCAGAAACAAGACCCAAAGACCCGAAGAAAACCACATTTTTATGTTTTGTTTTGATGAAGAATGCACAGTGATGTAGAAGAAGTATGACTGGACAAAAGGGAATATAAGCTAATGATAATAAACTGGGGATAGGGAAACTTAGCAAGGCCTGTTTGTTCAGATTCTTCTTGGCCTGTCTGTGTAGTATTCCTTCCTTCTGGATGTAGGGCAGGATACCTCTTCCATGGGGATCCTCAAAAGAGAGAGTGGGAGAAGGTCAGAGACATTTCTGCTTCTGCGGTTTTCTCAATTTCCTTCAGCTTAAAATACTCAAGATGCCAAGATGCTATATTTGGGGTAGTATTTCCAAGATGCTATATTTGGGGTAGTATTTGGGGTAGTAATTCACTGTGTTGTCATAGCTCAAGACTCCATTAAAGCACTGATTTATGTCTTGAGTCCTAAGTGGGACTCTACTAAGTTTGAGATTTGGGTTTGGAAGTCAAGAACTATGTGACGTAAACATATTTTTGAAATCTATATACAAGTTATCTTTTAAAAACATAAACAAAATCCCAAAGGCCAGTGATTAATCAAGGCAACATCAATAGGTGTTTATTAAGCCCTACTTTGAGAACTGCAAAGCAGATATTAGAAAGATAAAGTCTCTATTTCTTAAGGAGCATACACAACCTTGCTGTAGTAAAGGTACAGTTTATTTTCTTCATGCACAGGGTTCCCGGCCAGTATAGGTGCATTGCTTAAAGCACACCCTTCCAAGTTATCTCATTCTATGGGGACTCTGAATCTTTCATTGCCTTTGAACTATTTTACAACTCTGTAAATTGTAGGTAACTGATAGCAGTACAAAAAAATTCTTGTTTATAGACATGCAAATAAATTCTGTTCAGTGAGAGTTCAAAGTCTTCCCTTTCACACTATGGAAGCAGCCAGTTTAGTGTCCATTTACAAATTCAATTTTTAATTTATAACCATGTCTGTTCTTTGGATACTCATTTGAATTTGTTATAACATCTTGCCGGTTTCCTTATTTATTTAATGAGTTAAATAAAATCTTTGACATGCGTTCATTTTATATTTATATGTGAGTCATGATTGTATGTTTGTTAAAAAATGATCCTTTAATATGGATCTAGAGTCAACCAGGCTCTAGAGTCAACCAGACATGGATCCCAGTCCTAGCTTAGCCATTTATCAGCTACGTAACATTAGACAAAATACTTACCGTCTCTATTAACAACACCTGCCTTGTTGAATTGTTGTGGGAATTATGTGACATGTTACTTCTATTATGAAATATAGAAGCACTCAATAAATATTTGGGTTGTGTTGTTTGTTACTTTTGTTTATTGTTTTGAAAAATCAGTAGAGCCAATGTATACAGTGGTTAATGTGTCACAGCAATAAAGTTGACCCATTCAATCAACTACTGAGGAAGTACAATGGATATGACTTCTTTTTTTACACCTCTAAAGTTCCTACCTTAAGGCTTATAACTCCACTACCTAAATAGGTCCAAAATGTTTTCCAAGGCCATATAAATGAAATAGGCTTATGACTTTCAGATTCTAGTTAGGCATATTCAATATGCAAAGGTTAATCAATGAGTGATCTTTGCAATCATGTTTGTATAGGAAGACACCCATAATAGTCAATTTCTTGCATGTCCTCTCTAAATAAGTTTTCCTGAAGTTCTTCCTCTAAAATGTAATTCTCATCTAGTGCACTTTAACTGTCAGGGTCTTTTTTTTTTCAGCATATTAAGAACACAGGCTGTCCCCAAGAGATTAGTAATTCTTAGACTTAATTCTAGCTCACATCATGAATATAATTAATTCCTCCTGCATTTATACTTTTCCTTCTACATTTAGAAATATTGAAACAAGCCCCCTATTTTTATAAACTGGAATAAATCATTAACTACATTCTTTTAAGTGATGAAGAGGTAATTGACAAAACCGAACATATTACCTTGTGGTATAACATTTATGCAAACAGCCGTTCATTTCAATTTGAAGCCCCTTTCAAAATCCTTCAGAGATTAAGAAGCTCTCTGAATTTTAGGATTTACTACCAATCTTCTTAAACTTCTGGAACAAAATTATTCCACCTGCCCCACTTCAGCACTCCCCACCCATCTCGTGCATTCTATACTTACATATAGGCAGGTAGCATTTCCTGAATGGGAAACATAAGAATCTCAAACAAGCTTTGTGTAAAAGTACAATATCGCTCTTGGAGACTCACAACACGTTAGATTACAGATGATTCTGAGATGGCTTAGAGTAAATAAACCTGTTTGACTTTGTTTAATTCAGTGTTTACCAAATCCCAGGCCTCATCTCACACGACGCCCCTCTCTGCCATCCTTGGCCAGCACGCTTGCCTGCTTTCATTTGCTTGGATGTGCTACCGCAGATCCCGTGCAATGCTGTTTCCCCAATAGACCCACAGGGGATCTCAGCTCTGGTGCATGTTAGAATCCTAGTCCCCAGACCAAAGTGCCGCAAGGTTTCAGTACTTTGTTGAAGTGCCCCAGGTGATTCATGTTTGGCCATCATTGAGAATACTGTCCTGGGCTTCTTAAGCTTCATGTAGACAGGGCCTGGTTTTGCCTACCTCTACTATTCACACAGGAAGCACTCAATAAAAAAAAGTTGTCAAATAAAAGGGAGAATGAATAAACACTAAATAGTGTTCCTGGGGAAACACTGCCTTAGAGAAACGTTTGCCAAGCCACCATGTTGCACAGGACACATTTTTGTTGTAGGTGAGGAGGGGTGGTCCAATGCTATTAATAGCATTTCATAAAGAGCTTAACCCCAGTGGACTTCTTCCTGCTGCATTAGTTCTAGATTAGACTAATCAGGTGTTAGCTCAAAACCAAGGACAAAGCATTCTCTGGAGCTGAGGGCTGTTATCAGAGCAGACCTTGAGTGTTTTCTGCAGCCACAGAGGATCTAGCTTCTTTAAGGGCCTCAGAAGCTGAAATTCATGTGATAAACTCCCCAAGTTCATCCTCCATCTGTTAATACATTCAAACGTCTTTCCAGGACCAGCTAAACTCACACAGCCATTGTAAATCCTTTCTTTGTTCATTACATCTTACAATGTATTACTCTCTAGCTACTCTGAACAACCATGGCTCTTTCTTATATGTCCATCAATACAAAGTAGTGGTCCTGAACGCCTGTGGTATAGACTCTGGAGTCAGATTGTCTGGCTTCAAATCCTCCCTGTGACATTCCTAGCTGTCTAACCCTATGCAAGTTACCCAATCTTTTCACATCTTGGTTCCTTCATTTGTAAAGTGAGGATAACAAAAAATGCTCCTGACTCATAGAATTGCAAGTATTAAATAGAATAATGAATGTAAAGCATTTGGCACCATGCTTGGCACATGATAAACATCTGGGTATTAATAGCCATTATAATTTATCTCTTTTGATGTTTGTAATTTTTCTATCCTGTTTGCTAGGTTTCATAGGTGTACATCTTAACATGTCTTCATGGATTATAAACTCATTGAAAGCAGCATCTTGATATTTTACATTGTGCTTAATTGATTTTTGAAACATAATGGTTGGTTATTACATATGGCTCCTTGGCAGGGAACATATTTGGTTTAGGATTCTTTTGTCACTCTTACATCCCTAAATGGATAGAGCTTCTAGTGTGTGACGAAGAGTTATCTAGAACTTTACAGCTGGCCTGGACTCAAAGCAGAGACTCCTCCTGGCTTGTATATCCCTGTCCCAAGAGGAATGTGGCCCACTGAAAAATACTTCTAATCAACACTCACAGTTCAAGCATACAGAATAGGTATCTGCAAAGGCCTGCACTACCTGATACATCTTGAGAAGTCAATGAGGTGTTAGAGAACTTTTAAGATTATCAGGTAATTAGTACTGAGAGGAGCCTAGTCAACTTCTGTGTATTCCAGGTCAATATGAAAACCCAGACTGCTTTCTTCACACCACCTGCCATGTTTCTTTCTCTGCCCATTTTTATATAAGAATGTCTCTTAAAAGAAAGCATGGCAGCAGTGGCAGATTAAAATCACCTGAGGAATGTTTAGAAAGTACAAATGCCCAGATTTTGTCCAAGACCAACTAAATTAGAATCTCCAGAAATGAGATTGGACATCAGTATCTCACAAATATTCTCAGGCACATATAATGTTCAGGTAGGTTTCACCAACATATTATAGAAGGAGATGCTCCACTAAATAAGAATCAACAGGAAGTAAACAAATTTCCTGAGCACGATATTGTGCTAGGTACCGTGATGATACAAACCCAAAACTTGTCTCTGTCGTCAAGGAGCTGTCAGCTCCTTGTCGGAGAAGACTTCCACCCAGAAAAAGATAATAACCAAAAGTCTGCACAGTATGGGTATATGAGTGGTTCAGAAACTGAAAACTGCAGAAATTTAGAGGTGAAACATCAGTGGAGGCCAGAATGCCCAAGTGTTTCGTGGCAGAGGAAGGAGGTAACTGAAGATTTAGAGGGCTAAGAAGGCAATAAAGGCTATCCTTGACTTTTTCACTTCAACTTTGGGACCACGTTTTCAGGAATGTAGGGGGCTGCTTGAGACGCTCACATATTTGTGGCCTGAATTTCCAAGACTCTACAAAAGCTTTGTGAATACAACTTGTTATTTCTGTAAAGTTTTAATTCTCAGAACAGCTCTTGAAGGCAATGTTATTATTGTTTTCAATTTAGGAAACTGACACTTGGAAAAGGTAAGTGAAAGCTTGAAAGGTGGTATGCTTGCAGGTGCACTTTGGACTTGAGAAACAAGCAGGGAACTTCTGAGGAACAGAGGTTCAGGCCAGTTGCCAACATTTCTCAGAAACATGAGTGCTCCCTTTGTCTTGTTGGTTTCTTCCTAGGTCGTGTAGGAAGGACAAACTCCCCCATGAGAAGCTGAGCAAAGCTCTAGTGGCATGATCCCCAGTCTAGCAGCCGATAGCCTCCTTCTTTGCACATAGCATTGAGATTAGTCCTGGACGACGTGTTCCTCTCAGTAAGAACCTGGAATCCCCTCTGCCTATTTTGACACAGTTTCTTCCCTATCAGCCCTAAGAGTTTCACACAGAAAAAAAAAAGACATTGGAATTAATGTATATTTTGTCTCCTTTCAAGAGTATCTTTTTTTTACACATGGAGTTTGAGGTATCTAGACTTGCATTTTTGAGAATCACACCTTGGTAACACATTAGTCAAAAGAGACTCATTAACTTTCCCTAATGGAAAAGTTAGAGGCGTCATGTGCTTATCTGAAGCCGAGGTTTTATTCTGACAGAGGACACTGCAAGCCATATGCTGGTTGGTCTGAGATCCTTTTTTGGGGGATCTGACTGAACACTGACCCCAATTACTGGCATTTTTTTTTGTGCTTCAGTGCTGCTGTTTCAGAACAAAAAACAATAACTAAACTCTATAGAGAAGCCTTTATAAACCTTCCCAGTGCGTCCATAGCTCATTTCTCTTTTTTTCATGGTCACTGAATTGATTTTTTTCTTGTTGCTTGTACATGGTGTTCAATTATAGTGAATTGCCAAAATCAGATGACAATCATCTGTCAGAGAAACTCTATGGAACTTGATGAGAAAATACAAATTATTAAGCCTTTTCCATTTTAACATCTCTGCCTTTGGCTTTCTCTTTAAGGAAGCTTATCACCATTTTTAGTTTGCTCTATCCAGTTGTTTCGATTTTGCCATTTGTGAGAACATATCTATTGCTACTATTAAGAATAATGCATAAGTTAGTTTAATATTCTACTTTGAGGTATCTCTAAAACATAAATGGAGTAATTGTGTCTTAGGGATCCTTTGGAATTGATCTCAGAATTGGGCTATTAAAGATGAGTTAGCCTCCACCAAAAGTAAAGTATAAAACAAAAAGGAAGCAGGCATGGGTCCCAGATAAGGGATCAAAGTGACTTCTAGGAAGCCAGTTCAAATTGAAATAGGAGGTCCAAATTGACACCAGGAGAAAGGTCTCCAGAAAAAGTGGAAATGAGAAATTATCTTCCAAGTTATACTTGTGGATGATTCTGTTGAAATGCTGGCTGCTAGAAGAAGTAGAAAGATGTAAGTGTAAATACAGAGAAAACCAAGCGAATTCTTTAAAAAGATGTAATAAATAATTCTAGGAAAAACAAAAAAATATATTCAGGAAAGAAAATAAAATTATACTATGTGACTTGGCCCAGGAGTAAATCATACTGAAATAGTTAAATAAAGTTAAACCTAAAGTTATTTAGAAACATGGAGATACATATTAGAAGAAACAGATAAGATATTTGAAAGCAGTTACTTTGGGAAAGTGGAGTTAATATTGCTGGAGATGGAGGAGCAACTGTTCTTTTTTAGTATAAGCTACTTAGCACTTTTCAAATTCCAAACCTGTGTGGTTTTGATAAAAATAAAAATTAACCATTTAAAAATATAAGTTTACATTTGTATCTCTTTTTAGCATAAGTAAAAGCCTGGCATGCTTTCTCCAATGTTTTTGTGGAGCAGTGCTGAAGGGGAGAATGCTGTTTAAGCCTATGCCTTAGGAAGGCTTTGGTGGGTTTGGCAGGATGGACAGGCCCTGGTCAAAGCTTGTTTACAACCTCTTTTGGCTTTGATCCCACCGTGATAAATAAGGAGAGGGACTTTCATAAGCCTCAGAGGGTTGAATTCTGTGTGTTCTTTTGGGATGCTGAGCTTCTTCTTTCTATTATTGGCTATTGGCTCAAGCATAATTCTCATTTTGAAAAATGTTCTTCTGGGCTGGCTGGGTATGCATTGGGCTTGTGCTTAAATCTTACATGTGTCAGAGCATCTTGCTGGATCTAAGACCTTTGAATGGATGTGAAAATAAGAGGCTGAGAAATCAGAACATATGTCCCCCAAAATAACAAGGATTTACCCTGAACACTTGTCTTTGGGTAGAAGTGCTCTGTGCCTTCGAATTTATTCTTAAAGCAATTTTTCTCAGTTTGTAAAACAGAACCCAAGGCAGAATGTTTGTATGAATTATAAATTACATTTTTTATTCAAATAAGTTTCAAAATCTTACGTCATCACCTTGCTCTTATATCATGGCTAATTATATGCAAACAACAATGTTTTGTCATGCCTCGGTCATTCATAAAGCAAAAATATATTTGGGACTGGCAACTCAACTGGTCATCTGAGTTGAGGTATGTAATTTTTTACAGTCTTAAATGTGTGGAATTGTTTATATTCAGGTTAATAATTAAGGGAGAAACACATTCTAGTTTAGACTCAGATTTAAAAAGAACATGGTATGTGTTTGGGAAAAGAAAATAATATTAATTAAGCATCTACTCTGTACCATGCACTTTACATACATTAATTTATTACTTCCAACCAAACACTGCATTATTATTTTTATTTTAAAGATAGAGAGAGGTCATTTGATTTGTGTAAGAAATCCTAGCTAGTAATTAGTGGAGCTGGAATTTTAAGGTTTTGCAGCAACAAAAAGGAAAGAGTTTGAGCAATTTTTATTGATAAAAATCCACTTGTAGCAAAAGCACTTGTGAAACCTATTTAAAAGTGGAAATTGTGAGGCTCTACCCAGACTTACTAAATCAGAATTTCTCAGAGAAGGGCCTGGGAATACCTGTGATTTGTGCGTACTCCAAAATTTGAGAACCACTGCTATGGCATAATTACAAATTATGCTCCATTTATTTTGCAGAATGTATCATGTTATCTTATGATTAAAGCCCCTTGAAGCTCAGCCTTATTTTATCATCTACCACTTCTCAATCCCTAGAGACTCAGTCAGAATTTCTGTAAACTCTGTGTAGAGAATATGTCAGAGGATTACATTTTGTACTTAAATTGGGCCACAGCGAACTAGCATTTTCTCTTAAGTTTAAGGAGTAGGATACTAAGAGATGGCAGAGTAAGAACAAGAGCTGAGAGACATTCTACGTGTGTATATTTGTGGCAAAATCCACAAGTGTTCTGTATCTGTTTACTGTGGTTTCTTAACCATTAGTGCTAGTGCTCAACTGATGCATACAGATTTCCCCCCACCCATTCTCAGGGATTGGTAGTTGTGTGTCAGTCCACCACCGCCACTACCATCACCTCCCCTCTCCCCTTGTTTTAGCCACCCTTTGGCATAGTTTATGCCTTGAATAGCTTTGAGGAGACTAAATGAATGTTCCCAGAATCCATGAAAGGGTTATTGCTAGAAATTTAATTAAAAGATAAACAGAGAAAGACAAAAATCAAGTACGGTACAAAATTAAGAAAACATAGGAAAGGTGGAGATAAGAATGGGAGAATTAGTACTGGCCCATTTTTTTTTCATAAACCCCCCAAAATGGGCCATGTCCTAAATATAACAGAGCAGAAATGACAGGATGAAAAGAGATTAGGGCAGTTTATACTCTTCCTACAGTGTCCCTTTCCCAAAATGGAAACTTGTTAATGTAGGGAGGTGGGAGGTATGGACTTTTGCACCAGAGTGTGCTTTTTGTTTGATAATAACTCCGTGCGTTTTAAAATAAGAGAGTATAAGGTCAGGAGTGAAATTTGGGATATTTATTCTGAATTTACAAACATTTATTGAATGGCCTCTATATTGAAGCCCTCTGTATTTTGAAATATGGAACTCTTATGCAGGGAAGTCAGGAGACACAAAGCTGAGTCCCATTTACTTGTGTGATTTCAAGCTGATCACTCATTTTTTTCTGATGCTCAGTCTCTTTTTCTGTAGAAGGAAGCAGCCAGCCAGATATTTTTTAGGTCCTTTCACATTCTAAGAGTCTATGTCTACAGTTATAATCATGCCACAAGGAAATCTGAAATTTTTCTTTGGTGGCGTAGGAGATTTTAAGTGAGGCTATTATAAGTTTGTTGAAATTGATGAAAGATTACAATTGCACAGATTCTTAAAGTCAACACAACAGTCATTATTTTTGGAAAATATATTCAGTTAGTATGAGTCCAATCAAGGTCCCTAGTTAGCATCTGCCTCTTTCTGAGATGGTTATCAAGTTAGTTGTTCTGCTGATAAATAAAATGCTAAAGCTCAAGGTGCAAAGTGGAGAGGAGAAAGTGACAAAACATTTGCATCCTGAGCACCCTGAGGTTTATCGCCTATGCATACTATTATATTCCACTTATTTTGGGACAGCTTTACTGAGCTGTAATTGAAAAACAAAATACTACACATATTTAAAGTGTACAATTTTATAAGTTTTGACATTTGACATATGTCCACATGTCCAATATGATGTATGAATCAGTCACCACAATAAAGATAATAAACATGTACAGCACTCTGAAAAGTTTCTTTGTGCCTTTTTGTCATTCTTTTCTTTCTCCCCTGCCCACAATACCCCTCCCATCCACCCAACCTGGTTGTTTCCAGGCAACTATTATTGCTTTGTGTTGCTATACAGTAGTTTGAATTTTCTAGAATTTTATATAAATAGAATTATATATTATATATAATAATAGAATAGAATTATATATTATATATAATATATATATTATATATTATGTCTATATTATATAAATAGAATTATATATTATTATATATCTTTTTCCTGGTTTCTTTCAAATCAAACAACTGTGATTCATCCATATTGTTGCATGTATCAAGGGGTCATTCCTTTTATTGCTAAGTAGTATTCCACTGGATGAATATAACATAATTTGTTTATCCATTCACCTATTGATGGACATTGGTGTTGATTTCAGTTTGGGGCTGTTACAAATATAACTATTACAAGCTTTTGTATAAAAGCCTGTGTATGGACATATGCTTATATTTCTCTTGGGTAAATATCAAGGAATGGCTGGGTCATTTGTGGCAGGTGTATGTTTAACTTTAAGAACTTCCAAACAGTCTTCCAAAGGGGTTGTTCATTTTACATCTCTACCAGAAATGCATGGCACCTTTGTAGTTATAAAATAACTTCCTTGTCCCTGATAATATCCTTTCCTCTGAAATCTACATAGTCTGATATTAATATAGCCATTCAAACTTTCTTTTGTTAGTATGAGCATGGCATATCTTTGTCCATACTTTTAACTTATATGTGTCTTTATATTTGAAATGGGTCTTCATAAGCATCATATACTTTAGTCTTAAGTTTTCATTCAAAATTATAATCTCTGCCTTTTAACTGAGATTATTTAGACCATTTACATATCATGCGATTATTAATATGGCAAAATAGAAATCAAACTTCCATTTGTTTTCTATATGCTTTTTGTTCCCCCTTTCCTAATTTTCTGACTTCTTTTTGGATGAGTATTTACTTATGATTCCATTTTATCTGCTTTGTTAGCTCAAGATATGTAACTCTTTGTTTTGTTACTTTAGATAATGCTCTAGGGATTGCAGTATACATTTTTAACTTGTCACCTTCAAGTGATCTACCTTCAAGTGATATTATATAATTTCACATATAGTATAAGGACCTTATAATAATTTGCTTCTATTAATATTTCTCCCCTCTTGGTCTTGATAGTATTACCATAATATGTTTTAATTCTATATATCTTATAAATCCCACACTCCATTGTTATTATTTTTACTTATGCAGTAAATTATCTTTTGCCTTTTATAGATCTGAATTTCCAGGTAGTATCATTTTCCTTTTCCCTGAAGGTTTCCTATAACATTTCTTTTAGTACAGTAGTACAGGAATACTGGTGATAAATTCATTCCACATTTTTATGTTGGAGAAAGCCTTTTTGTCACATTTTTTGGAAAGATATTTTCACTGGGTATAGAACTCTAGATTGACAGAGGGTGTTTTTTGCTTGGTTTTATTTTTTTCTCTTTCAGTATTTTAAAACTATTGCTTCACATTGTTTTTGACAAGATCTTTGCCACCATTTGCATTTGTTCCTCTGTCTATATTTCAACATTTTTCTCTGCCTGCATATAAAATTTTCTCATTATGATTGGTTTGGGGAAATTTGGTTATGATGTGCCTTGGTGTAGTATTCTTCACATTTCTTGTTATTGGGAGTTTTGAGCTTTTTGAAGATTTATAGTTTTCATAAATTTGAAAAATATTTGACCATTATTTTATTTCTTCAACTATTTTTTCCAGATTTCTACCTTCTTTCAGGAATTCCACTTGCACATTATATCATTTGAGGTTGTCCACGGTTTTCTGATTCTCTGTTCTTTTTTGTGTTTTAGACTCTTTTTCTCTTTGTTTCATTTTGGGTAATATCTATTATTACTAAATATGTCTTCAAGTCTACCAAAATTCTGCAATGCTTAATCTGCCATTAGTTCCACAAATGTCTTTTTAATCTAGGTTTTATCTCTAAGATTTATTTTCTGGTTTTTGCCTCTAGAAGTTTGTTAGGGGTCTTTTAAAAAATATTTTTATCTATTTAGCATGTTCACTATTCATTTTTAATGCCCTTGTCAGCTAATTCTAACATCTCTTTCAGTTCTGGATTAGTTTTGATTGATTGACTTTTCTCCCCATTGTAGGAGGTATTTTTTTGCTTCTTTGCATACCTGGTACTTTTTGACTGGGTACAAGATATTGCATGTTTTAATTTGTTGGGTGCTATATATTTTTGTATTCTAATAGATATTCTTGAGCTTTGTTTTAGGACATAATTAAGTAATTTGGAAGCAGTTTGATCCTATCTGCTCTTGCTTTTAAGATTTATTAGGCAAGACTTAAGAAGCATTTTCTCTAGGTCTAATTATTCCCCACTACTAAAGCAAGACTATTCTCTATCCAATAACCCATGAATTATAAAGTTTTCTTCCCTGGCAGGGGATTGGGCACTATTCCTGACCCCATGTGGGATCTGAGTACTGTTTGCTTCTAATTTTCTTTCCCCAGCCTCAGATAGTTTCCACACATGTATGCCCTGATCATCACTGAGCTCAGTATTTGAGAAGAATCTTCTGCTAGTCTCCAGAGTACTCTCTCTCTTTGTAGTCTTCTTCTCTCCAGTACTCTCCCTATAAATGCTAAGTGCCTTGGTCTCCCCAGACTCTCGGTTGTATCTCCTCAGCTCAAGGATTTCTCTGGGCTCTGCCTGTGTTTCTCTTCACTGCCCCGTGGCCTGGAAACTCTCTCAAGGCAATGAGTTTTGGCAACCCCAATGTTCCCTTAAATTTCTTTGCCATCTCTTAGGGATCATTGTCCTTCAATACCTGGTATCCAATATATTGACAATCATTCCTTTGTCGACTTTTTGATTCTTTTAGTTGTTTCAGGTAAGAGGATAAATTCAATTCCTGTTACATCTTAGCCAGAATCGGAAGTATATTCTGTTGTTTTTTTTTTTTTTAAAGAGTAACCTAACAACACTAAATAGAAGAAAAGGGTAAGAGAACAGAAATCAATGGGGGAAAAAACTTCTGCAGTATCTCTGGGAAAAAAATAACCCTAATGAGTCTGGCTGAACAAATGTTTGAATGTATAAATGAAAGAAGTTATTATAGCCTTTTAAAATTCATCTTGCAGAAAAGTTCAAGAGTAGCTTCAAGACATGTATCATTTATAAGCATCCTTTGTAAATTTCTTTCAAGTATCATTATTTTTATATCACTCAATGTGAAATGTAAGAGGGAAAATACCATTCTAGGTATAAAACTCTGTGTAGTGTTAGAACATGTGACTATTTCTTTTACCTCAATTTGCCTGTGCTGATCCATTTACTAGAGATCAGGTTACTTGCACCTAAGGGGACTGTGGATAGCAATGAGATTTTGCATGCCTTTGCATGAGCCCCAAGTCACATCTTTTGTGGATGATGCAAGTGATCATTTCTGTTGATGAATTTTAAATAGAACAATCATTTTGATTGCTCTGCTGAAGTCTGACTCAGTAAGACAGCAAAAGCATGTTTTTCCATCATACAGAGTCCTCAACAAACCTCAGGATTCTACGAGACATTTTCATGAGAAAATCTGAAATATTTCCAGGGTTTCTCATAGTATTACCAAGTCAATGCCATCCCTTTTTCATTTGCCATGGTATATTGGCATTAAGTGGAAGGGAAGTATAGAGTTATAGAGAATAATATTAGAGAGATTAAAATCAAACCTCAAATTTCGTAGTTGGCTTTTATATGTCCTCTCTCTCTTTTATATTTCACTTTCTTTTCCCCTTCCCTTTTGTGAATTACTTTTTTAACTTGTTAAAAATTATTTATGGTGCCTCAAATTCTTTTGGAAACAAAGGGCCATAATACATCCACTATATGGAAATGGCAATCTAGTGAGTTCTAGCAGGTGGCTGACCTACTTGGAGGGCAGACATTTTACATCTTCAGCAAGCAGAGAATCGGTCATAGCTTGATGTGATGCAGGAGCTGGAAAGACCTTAGAAATTGCCTAGTCCAAGGATGACAAGCATCTGGCATGAGGGTCCTCATTCCTCTATCCTGTGCTTATCACAAACACTTTCCTATTGCATTGAGATTCCTCTCAGCTGTCTTAATTTGGGACCCCAGGCAGCCACTACTAATCACTAAAAGTAGGACTGTAAAATAAATCCTATTTGTCATTGAGGATCTAGTCCATTCTCTTAATTTTGTACATATGAGAACTGAGGTTTCCAATCAGCTACAGCACTAGGAGTGGGACCAGGTCCCTAAGTCTGAGCACAGTCATTCCAGTGTATCTCTCTAGTCCTAGGGGGACAAACATTTTTGTGTGACACAGGATGACAGGGCTGGCCTGGAAAGAGGATTAAGAGTCTTTCATCCTGTTCTGCTTATTGCCAGACTGAGTTCAAGTATGAAATGGAAAATTTTACCAAAAGAAAAAAAAGATGTTTAACTGATTTAGAAAACAAATCCTGTTGGTTAAGCAGGGTACCATGACTTTCGTTTGTCATTTTGTTTTGTTTTGGGTTTTTTTTTTTTTTTTTTTTTTTGCCTATATAACTTTACACAGAGCCAAATAGGAAGAATATCCATATAGAAGTGTTTCAGAATCCTTGAAAGTCTGCAACACTTTGAAATTCCCTCATTCCAATTCTTGATACCTGTAGCTCCTCTACTAGACATATAGACTACCAGTGCCCACTGAATGACTATACTGAAAAATAAATTCCTGCAGAAAGAAGGAACCCATTGACTAGGGTGTCAACAAGTCTCAACAGATTATTGTGTGGGGCTGTTTGTGATAAAGGGAATACAAAAGAAAGTACATAGCAAGCAAGAGGATATGGAAAAGGAAACTGGAACAACACACTTTTTTTTCCCATAACAATATTGAAGATAAGTGAGGATTAAGTGAATTACCCAAGTCTTTCAGGTGAAATTGAATTTTGAACCCCAAATCCCTTGACCTAATTCATGTTACACTCTACCACTTTACACACAGCCCTGGCCACTGCTCAGAGATCCTCTCTATCACCAAACATTATTGGATAAAGTTCAAAATATCACTATTAAGTGAAAACTGTTCTTATGTGCTAGGCTATATGCTTATTGCTTTTCACATGCACTACCTCACTTAGTATGCATAGAAAACTTATAAAGTAATTATTTTATTATATCAATATTATAGATCATAAAATTGAATCTTAGAGAAGTTAAATAATTTTCCTAGGGAATCCTGGCTAGCAACTGACAGAGCAGACATTTGAATCACAATCTGTCTATTGCAAGCCAAACTTTCAATCACTACACTAACCTGCTTTCCATCTTATCAGAACCAAATAGAAGAAACTTAGTCTTGTTTTGTATGTTCCTCGGTATTAATAATACAATTATGGGATAATATAAGAATTATAAAGTATTTATATTCTTTTCTCACTTTCGCTAAAAATTGACAAAAATGTGGAAGTATATTTAAATAAAAGATTATGAGGAATAACTTATACCACTAACCCAAGGCCCTTGTTCAAAATTTAACTTTTTATACTTAAAAAAGTCTCTGCTCAATGATACAGTTGAATGTTAAACATTATAATTTACTTATGACAAACCTCATCCTCATATCTATTTACACACATGTCTACTTACATCCACAAGTACAATTCCAAATATATATAACAAAGCTTCACAGCCCAATTGTATGTGAGCCTCTTTCTGACTAGTTGAATGGGCAAAGTTAAGTCTGGGAGCTTTTTAAAGGCTGAGGACAAGCATCTAAATGTTTGCTTCATTGGAGGCTAAAGTCTATAGGATACTGGTGACAGTTTTCTCTGAAAGGAAGTTCTCAATAGATCAGTTGTTAGAAGCCAGAGGAAGTAGGAGAAGTCTAAATGCAAAGCACAGAATATGGAAACGAAGAGCTCAAACCTGGGGCTATAGTGTTAGAAAAATTAGTATTTTTTTAGACATGTGGCCTGCTGTTTTATTAATTGACAAGTAATTGTCAAATAAAAACTGAATATATTTATCATGTACATTTTTTTAAATACATATACATTGTGTAATGGCTAAATTGAACTAATTAACACGCATTTTCTTACATACTTAAGTGGTAAGAACACTTAAAATCTCTCTTAAAATTTTTAATAATATAATAATTGTTATTATAGATCTCTTGTACTTATTCCTCCTCACTGAAAATTTGTATCCTTTGACCAACATCTCCCCAACTCCTTACCTACCCAACCCCTAGCCACTGTTAACTATCATTCTACTCTTTATTTCTGTGAGTTCAACTTTCTTAGATTCCACTTATAGGTGAGATCATGCAGTTTTTGACTTTCTGTGCCTGACTTATTTCACTTAACATAATATCCTCCAGGTTCACCCATGTTGTCACAAAGGACAAACTTTCCTTCATTTTCAAGGCTGAGTAGTAGGGCATTGTGTGTGTATATATACACACACAATATATATCAGATTTTTTAATCCATTCATCCTTTGATGAACACTTAGTTTGATTTTATATCTTGGCTATTGTGAATAATGTTGTAATGAACATAGAAGCACAGATATCTCTTAGACATGCTAATGTCATTTCTTTTCATTATATACCTAGTAGTGGGATTACTGGATCATATTTTTAATTTTTTTAGGAAACTTACACTGTTTTCTGTAATGGCTGTATTGACTTACATTTCCACCAATAGCATGCAAATTTTCCTTTTCTCCAACACTTATTATTTTTTGTCTTATTTAAAATCATGGCCATGTTAAAAAGAGTGAGGTAATATCTTGTTGTGGTTTTAATTTTCATTTCTCTAATGATTAGTGATTTTGAGCATTTTTTAAATATACTTTTTGACCATTTGTATGTCGTCTTTTGAGACATGTCTATTCAGATCCTTTGTCCATTTTTAAATCAGGTTATTTGTTTTCTTACTATTGAGTTCCCTATATATTTTGGATATTAACCCCATATCAGATTTTTGCAAATTGTTTGTAAAAATTTTCTCCCATCCCATAGGTTGTCTGTCCACTCTGTTGATTCATTGGCTGTGCAGAAGCTGTTTAGTGTGATATGATCCCATTTGTCTATTTTTGTTTCGGTTGCCTGTGCATTTGGGTTCATATCCAAAAAAAAAAAATCATTGTTATGGAGCTTTTCTCCTATACTTTCTTCTAGTAGTTTTATAGTTGCAGGTGCTACATTTAAGTCTTTTATCCATTTTATGTTGATTTTTAACATGGTGTGAGACAAAGGTCTAATTTCATGTTTCTGTATGTGGATATCCAGTTGTCCCAACACCATTTATTGAAGATGTAGTTCTTTCCCCATTGTGTGTTCTTGGCATCTTTATCATAAATCAATTGAATGTAAATGCATGGATTTATTTATGGGTTTTCTATTGTTCTATTGGTCTATGTGTTTATTTTTATGCCATCTGTTTTGATTAGTATGGATGTGTAGTATATTTTAAAGTCAGGTAATGTAATCCCTCCAGCTTTTTTCTTCTTACTCAAGAAGTATTATTTTAGATTGTCTGAAGGACTGCCGAATGATTTCAAAAACAGAAAATACCATTAAAGAAAAGCTTTTGAGAAATGTGCCCAGGCCTTTACCCAGAAAATTCTTTTTGTGGGAAAAATCAGAAACTTGTTAACATTAAAATTATTTCTATTGAATCCATGAAAAAGGATTCATTTATCTTAGAAAACATCTTTATTTATCTTAGAGACCCAATGACATTCCTATATACTACTAAAAGTTTTAGGATTCTTGTTTTAATTTAGTGCCACAAGTCTCAATAAAAGCAAAAAAAAAAAAAAAAAAAGCGCTGTTGCTTGCTGTGTTATGTATATAATACAAATCAGATACTTGCCCTTAAAAGATGTAAAATGTGTGTGAGTTTTATGTATACACACACACACACATACACACACATATATATGTATATATATATATATATATATATATATATATATATATATAAACACTGAGCACAGATATAAAAGGATAAAAATGATAAAAAAAAAATGGTATAATTGAAGTGTCAAATGTCTGGGCCAACTAATAATGGCCACTCAAGTATTAAGGAAGAATCAGATTGGAGAATGGGCCAAGGAAACTACCCTATCATTTTATCTGAGAAGATATAAGATTCTGAGAGAACTTATTTGCCTCCAGCTTAGAAAAGCTACAGTAGTTCCTTACTGAGCCCAAATCTCCTGAATCCCTGGTACTAAGCATCTGCCATTATATCAGACTGTCAGGGAAAGACCCATGAAGTAGAAAGAATTAAATTGACCCTTGCAAGGAGAGTAGAGCATTCAAACAGTTTTGTTGTTCTCATGGACTTTGCTTACTGGGAGTATGTTAATTCTTGAGTCAGCTGCATCACCTTCAATAGTGGATAAAATGGGAAGTATGACCCATATCTGCTGTAGAACTTGCATGACTTTAAAGAAGTTGCGGATATATCATTTATTGAAGTCATTTATTCAAAAGACATTTATTTGAACATTTACTAAGTTCTGGAGATTATACTATGTTTTGAAGATTTAAAGATAAAAAGATGTGATCATTGAATTCAAGAAGTTCAGAGCTTCCTGAAGTGATAGACCACAAGTAATTACAATACTGAGGGTAATGCTATAATGGAAATAAATAAACATTGCAAGTCAGCCTCAGAAGAGGGATTCCTAAATCTGCTAACACAGTCTGGAAGGCAAGAAAGAATATTCATAGAAGGTTTAGGCAGAGAACATATGTCTGCTTATCTGTTCTGAGCAAATGCTTACAAAATCCATCCTGGAGTCCTGCTTATTTCTTCTGTCTTGTACTACCTGCCACTGCTTTTTAATTTAAAAAAACTATATAATAAAATATGTCAAACACACAGAAAGTGCACAGAATATCCACCGCTCAAACTTATATCACCACCTGAAGTCAACTAACATTAAGTTTTCCCATATTCAGACTATTTTCATCTCAGATTATTATCATAAAAATTGAAAATGGAACATGCAGTTGAGGACTTTTCCCATCTCATTCCCCTCTCTCCCCAAAAGCAGCACTCTCCTGCAGTTATCTCTCTTTCTGTAATATTAATACATTTTAAAATATTCACCACTCATATTTTTTCATAAATTATGTACATTATTTTATGAGTTTAACTTTGTTAAAAATGATATCTTACTGCACACAAATTTTTATGCCACATTGTTTAAGATGCTTGTTGAAACATATGTGTTTAATTCACTTTACTGCCATTTACTATACACACAACAATTATTTATCCATCCCCTATTGATGGACATGTAGGTTGTTTCCAGATATTTACTATTACAAACAAGGTGGCACTGATTCTCGTTATACATGTCACCATGTACACATTTTTATGAGTTTCTCAAAGGTACATACAAGAAATAAAATTTATAAGACATTGCCAAATTCCTCTCCAAAGAAGTTGTTGCTGTTTTCTCACATCTTCTTCTACATGTATTATATTTTCCTCTTTAATTTTCACATTTCTTATGGATAAGAAATATTATCTCCTTGTTTATATTTCACTGATTATTAGTGAGTTTGACTATCTTTTCTTAAGGTTTTTGGTCATTTGTGTTTCTTCCTCTACAAATTTCCGAAACATGTCTTTGCCAGTTTTCTGTCTGTTGTTTCTCTTTCTTTTACTAATTTGTGGAAGTTTTTTATATATCCTAAGTACTACTCCTATGTTGCTTATACATCTCCAAGTTTGATACTTGTCTGTTAGCATACCCCCCAAAAATGTAATTATATTTATCAATCTCTTTTTTATGGCTTTAACTTCTGAATCTTGTTTAAGAAAATTTCCCTGCCTTGTCACAAATACACTATTTTATATTTTATTAAAAGTTATACTTTTTTTGCTTTTTATACTTAGGTATTTGTTTTTCACAGAAACTACTTCTCAATAGACCCAACTCTTTTCCATGTGAACAGACAATTGTCTCAGTAACTATTTCTAAATAGTCCATTCTTTTCCAGCTTAATATAATGTCACTTCTCATACCAAGTTCTGTTTCTGCATTCCTTTTCTGTTTTATGTATCTATTTATTTGTTCTAATGTCAAGACCACACTCTCTTAAGCACTATAGCTATACAATAGGACTTGATATCTTACAGAGAAAGTCTTTAGGCACAAGTTGGATTCCTGGGAGGAGAAAATCCTGAGATAGAAGTTAGGATGAAAGAGTATAACTGGAGATTCCTCTTAGTATTATTGGGGAGAGGAAGGAAGATGAGTTGGGCAGAGGGAGAAGTTGATGTGTGATGCAGTCCTAATGAAGGCCTCAGCCAACCTCACAGGAAGTTCTGGAGCTGGGATAGCCTTTCAGAGTTGTCCTAAGCATTAACTAGTAAACCACTCTGGCCAGGGCGCATGACCTTGAGCTAGACTGCTCTTTTCATTTGAGGTAATATCTTAAGGTAGCTGACAACTATGGAAAGTCTGTTGGTGGCACTATCAGCATTTGGAGCAATACGTCCTTTATTTATAAAAAGGGATCTGTGTGACACACATATCCTTCCTTTTTTTACTTATTCAAAATTACCTCAACTGTTGTCAGCTCTTTATCTTCCATATGAATTTTACAATCATCTCATAAAATTCCACAAAAACAAAACAGCACCTGTTGGGGTTATGATTGAAATTTAATGAAATGCATACATTATCTGCACATTTATAATACTGAGTTTACCCATTTTACTGATCATGGTCTTTCTAGTTATTTAATTCTTCTTTTATGACCCACAATAATATTTTACATTTTTTATAATGTTCTTGCACATCACTTTTTAGATTTATTCCTAGGTATATGAGAATTTTTGTTGCTGGTTCAATTATAATGTTTGTTATTATTCTTATCTTTATATTTTTAGAATTATTTCAAGTGGTATATAGGAATTCACCTGATTCTTCTGTCTTGATCAACTTTGATGAACTCTTATTATTTCTAACTATTTGTCTGTAAATTCACTTGGAATTTTCATGTAGAGAAAAATATCACCAGTGCTATTTCTTTTTTCTTAGCTAGTGTGGGGTTATGAGAGAAACTTCCCCTTTCCCCTGAAAGTTATTTGCTGAAAGATGAACTCACAACTGTAACAGAGAAAGTGGCCTGGAAAAGGGTAGAAATGTTTTCTGTCTCTTTATAACCCTTTCACCCTTTTTGAGAACTAAAACCTACATCCCTGCCTCAGGCCAGTAGTTGGAAGTGGCAGGAGAGTGTCCTTTGTTCTTTGTAGTACATGAGATGGCTCATGGGAATTGCCCAGATGAAGGTCATGAGATTTGTTTTAGTCAGAGATGGGATTATGGGATTAATCAGAACCTTTAGAAGCTCTGTATTTCTGCTCAGAGGCAGGGTGTTGGTACTTTGAGATAGTAGTCTGCCAACCTCCTCATTTGCTGGCAAATTAATAAACTCCTCTTTCCTTTTCCTCAAAACACTTGTCCTTGTTCTTTTGATGCAGCCTTGGGGACAAGTGCTGAACTTTCAAATAACACAATATATTTTCTGCAATATATTGAGATAACAGGGAGGGGAGTGGGAGGGAAGTAAATTGCTCTTTTGATGGGTATGTCTGGTTATGCAGATAGAGGGAAAGTCCCTTCCAATGGCGTGTTGATCTCCAAGGGCCTTTAATTCAAAATACTCTTTATACCTAGGGGTAATATTTTGGGGTGAAATTTCCTGAGCTCCTTCACTCGCTAGGAAAATAAGGGCAACATTGAACAGAAGCAGTAATAGCTGGCATTCTTATTCCATTCTTGAATTTAAAGAGAATGCTAAATAATCTTAATCAGATAAAGAAAGTTCCCTTTAAATCCTAATTCTTTTCTAAAAGCATTTTTAAAATCAATGTTCTAAACATTTTAGAGAAGAGATGCTAATGAGTTAATACTGATGAAGTAGACACTTGATGAGGTAGGCACTATTATTATCTACATTTAATAGCAGAGGTAAAAGGCAGGAAAAGAGAAATGAAATGTTTTATGAGTTGTCTCTTTAAAACCCTCTACCCTTTTGGGGAATTAAAATGTGCATTCCTGCCTAAGGGCAGTAATCAAAGGGGTAGGAAAATGTTCTTTGCCATTTATTTTCTAGTATCTTAAATCACAGGAGATGACACAACAGAATTTTCTAGACAAGAGATAATTCACAAAATCCTCGTCACCATCTATGAAAGCCATCAATTATAGTTAAACAATAGCCCAAAGCCACAACATGTGCCAATGGTCATCAGACTTGAGCCCAACTGCAGAAACCCTTCTTTTAGAAAGCCCTGTATTTCTTCTTAAAGCCAGGATGGTGGTTTTTGAGATGCTAGACCACTGCCCTCCTCATTTCTAGCAAATTAATAAATTTCTTTCTTTTTCCTCAAACCACTTGTCCTCATTCTTCATTCTCATGGATTTGCCCTCGAGGACAAGAACCAAACTTTAGGTAACAATTTTACAGATAATAAAAGTAATTGGGAAGTAATTGGTCCAATATTACACAGCTTGTAAATGGTAGCATTGGGGTTTGGATATAGGCAATGTCTTTAGAGTACATATTCTTAATTGACTTACTTCCTTTCTCTCAAGTGCTCTAGCAAGCTTGCCCAACTTCCTTAACTTTATTTGCTAGTATTTTATTTTCAACTTATTTTAACTTTATTTTCCAATTTTCTTTTTTATCCAGAGTCCCCGACTAACGATGAGATTCCTTGCCACTTCCACACCCAAAGTTACAGAAGGGGAAACACTTTTAGCATCCCAGCTTTGAGATTTGTGCAAGAATCTCAGTCCAGCTCTTAGTCTTTAACAATGGCCAAGCTTTTCTGACCCTCATATGGGCACTAAAACCCAACTTCCTGGCCATTAGGGTTATATTTGGGAATAATACCCCCATTAGTCTGTCATCATGACAATAGCTGAAAAGTTCACTATCCTGTTTTCATGTTTCTTCTTAATTTTTTTTAACATCTAATGTTTTTCTTCATTGTGATGCACTATAATTTTTGTTATATTTTTATCTAGAGTTTCTATGTGTTTAGAGTTATGGAGGTGGGAGGTAAGGGAGGGTTCCTAAGTGTCATCTCCGTACTGATGTTGCTGGAATTTCTGCCTCCAAGCTCTTCTTAGCATTTCTCTGGCCTCTGCCTTTAGTCACTGTGTTAACCTAGCTTAATTACTTCAAATTTACTTAATCATGCACAGTTTTACAACCACTTGTAAAGCCATAGGGACAAGGTCCCTCTGTGTGACACTTGGGTACTGGTGGAAGGACAAAACAGAGTTAGCTATGCCTGGAGATGCTCTTTCAAATGTACTTCCCATGTGGGGTAGGTTCTCAGCCACTGCTCTGTGCTCCAACCCACTGCCTCCCTCCTGCTCCCAGGCCCTGTTGCTGAATCTATCACTGACCCAGATTTTACCTATCTAATGATGCATTGGATATCAGTGGCCCTGCAATCCCTGCCCATTACTGGCCTTTGCTGCCACTCATCCTTCCCTCCAGTAAGCCTCCCTCCTCCCACCTCCAGAGGCCTCAATAGATGCAAATAAATGCATTGGCAGGGATAGCAATGAGTGGAGAGAGGTGTCACCTCACTTTGCATTATGGACTTTACCCACTGGCAGCTCTGGTCCACCAAGGCCTCCTGCTATGTACCGAACACAAAGAAAATCAATCATGTGAAGTGAACTTTTTCAAAAAAAATAATTAAAACTTTTGTTTCAAATGGAGCTGTTTTCTCTGCAGTACTGAGATTTCCCACCACGTCTCTGTTCATAAAAGAGAAGTAAAATGACCATATAAGACCTGAATCTGAGTCCTACCTCTCTAAGGCAGTAATTTGCATTTCAAGACAGAAAGTTAAAGTCTAGATAAGGTATGAATATACACAATTAAGGAGCTAATCTGAGTGGGGGCCACTTCTACTTACTTAGTAAAGACAAATTAAACTCCTTCAACATGCATTTATTTATTTAATTTGCATACATTAAAATTAACCTATTTTTGAGGAGTATACAGCTCTATGAGTTTTAACACATGCCTAGATTCATGTAACCATCAGCTCAGTCAGAATAAAAACAATGTCATAAAGCCCCAAATTCCCTTTTTGCTGTTTCTGTAGTGATACTCTTCCCTCACCTATAACCTACTCCCTCAGCCCCATAGCCACTGTTCTGTTTTCTGTCACTATAGTTTTGTCTTTTCTAGAATGTTGTACAAATCAGTGATATAGCTTGTGATTTTTTAAAGAATGGCTTATTTCACTTACCAGAATGCATTTGGAACTCATCTGTATTTTTGCGTGTATCAATACTTTGTTCCAGTTTAATGCTGAATAATATTTGGTTATATGAATTTACTATAGTTTGTTTAGCCATTCACCTGCTGAAGAGAGTTTGGGTTGTTTTCAGTGTTGGGCAATATTGAATAATGTGGCTTAAACATTTTTATATACGTTTTTATTGGAATGTAAGTGTTTATTCCTCTCTGGAATAAATACTTAGGAGTGAGATTGCTGGGTCTTATGGAAAGCGTAGGTTTATCTTCACGAGAAATTGCCGAACTGTTTTCTAGAGTGGGCATGCCATTAAGCTTCCCCATAGCCATGTTTGAAAGCCCCCAGGGCATCCCCAGGGAATCCACATCCTCACCATAACTTGATATTGCCAGTTTGGGAGTTTTTTTGTTATTTTTTTAACTTAGGCATTCTATGCTCAGTGTGTAATATTAATAGTATGGATAGCAAATAAGCACACAAAAAGATGCCAAGCATCATTAATCATTTGGAAAATGCAAATCAACCTTTTTAAAAACTCTTATGAAAACATGAGTATTAGGATATACGCTAAAGAGATAAGAAATATTTCTTTTTGGTTAGTAAATAGTGCAGTAATGTTGGAAGTAAGACTCGCAACTGTATATGGCCTAAGCATGAGGAAAGAAAAAGGAAATGCAATAAAGATTCTGGAAGAATTCCTATTCCAAAAATAAGAAAAACACACTCCATGGTGTTCTGAAAGTTACTTGCTGAGTATCTCTAATCTGTTGTTGGAAATCAGGTGTAGAATTGATTTTCCAATAATGGATTTTTGACAGCTGTTAAAAAAAGTATTATATTTGCAGTGAAAAATATTTTTTCTGTGCTGTCTGAAAATTCAATAGTCCCTTCGCTATAGGAAACAACGTATTACATACAGATAAATAGGGGGAAACTGAATTATGGGGCATCAGTCCCATCAAATGTTTCCGTAAAGTTGAGAGAGACACTTCAGTGGTTTGTATAAGTGCCAGAAACTTGAGGTAAAATTATAGCCATTGACTTAAGATCTTGCCAGAAGAGCTTTCCCCCTGCAAGTTGTCCTCCTCCATGAGTCCCAAGAGCCTCTGTTTCCTTGGCCTTCTTTAGTTTCCCCTCAGCTCTTTGGAACTGTGAACTTTTCCTTCCTACTTATTCCTTCATGAGCGTTGAAGGACTCCAAAGTCTAGACCTACCAATCTCTGGGATCTTCTTTGTGTCTCATCCTCCCTCCAGCTTTTTCCAAACCCCATCCTCAGGCTTCTAGCCAGGGACACCTCCCACTCTTTCAGCCAGGCTTCAGCCTCGGGCTTCCCAGGGTTGAAGGGACCGTTTTTTCTGTGTGACATTTGAAGGCTCCCACAGATATGCTCCAATTTTGCCTTCTTATTCCAATGATTCTTTTCTCCATTTGTCACCCTTAAAGAACACGTTTCTCTACTTTGAGCTTTGGCATCACTGTTAGCTAAACTCCACGGTTCATATGTTATTATTTTTTTTTAATTTCAATATATTAAGGGAGTACAAATGTTTTAGGTTACATGGATCATTTTTATAATGATTGAGTCTTGGCTATAGTATGCCCATCACCCAAATAGTGTTCATAATACCCGTTAGGTTGATTTATTCCTTTTCCCCTCTCCCCCCACCCTCTAGTTGCTTTCCAGTGAGTTTTACTTTCCTCTGTGCACATGTGTGCTCATCACTTAGTTCCAATTTAATAGTGAGTACATGTGATGTTTGTTTTTCCATTCTTGTGATATTTCACTTAGGATAATGGTCTCCAGTTCCTTCCAGATTGTTGCAAAGGGCATTAAGTCATCCTTTTTAATGGCTGAGTAGTATTCCATGGTATACATATACCACATTTTGTTAATCCCCTCATGAATTGATGGGCTTTGGGGTTGATTCCACATCTTTGCAATTGTGAATTGTGCTTCAATAAACATTCAAGCACAGGTGTCTTTCTGATAAAATGATTTATTTTCCTTTGGGTAAATACCCAGTAGTGGAATCGCTAGATCAAATGGTAGGTTCAATCTTTTAGTTCTTTGATGAATTTCTGCAGTGCTTGCTATAGAAGTTATACTAATTCATAGTTTTGCAGTCAACAGTGTATAAGCATTCCTTTCTCTCTGCCTTCATGTCAGCAACAATTGTTCGTGAACTTTTTAATAAAAGCCATTCTAACTGGGGTAAAGTTATATCTCATTGTGGTTTTAGTTTGCATTTCCCTAATGATTAATGACATTGAGCATTTTTTTTATGTGTTTCTTGGTCATTTGTCTTTCTTCTTTTGAGAAGCATCTCTTCATGTCTTTTGCCTACTTTTTAAGAGGGTTGTTTGTTTTATTCTTGTTAATTTGCTTGAGTTCTCTGTAAATACTGGTTGTTAGGCCTTTATTGGATGTGTAGCTTGCAAATATTTTCTCCCATTCTGTAGGTTGTCTATTTGCTCTGTTGATTGTTTCCTTAGCTGTGCAGAAGCCTTTTAGTTTAATCATATCCTATTCATTAATTTTTGTTGTTGTCCGTAGTTCACATTTAAGTCTCGCTTAAGTTACTTTTCTTTTCCTCCCAGATTGCAGTGAGTTAATTTGTTTCTTCCTAACTTATTTCATACCTTCTCAGCTCTTTTTGGCCACCTTTGTGCTGATACACACTGTGGATTATTTAGTTAAAACTATTTAAATCCAATTTTAAATGTAGTGCCCTACTGTTCAAAGAATAATCAGCACAATAAGAATGAGTATGTTTTCCTTTGCTTCATTATAGGGCTGTTTCTATGGGGCATTGTATCAAGAAGGTACTTTGGAGTCAATTATCTTGATCTATTCATTCTGGAAATGCGAGGTAACATTCTTCAAGAGAAAGGATGACCTGAGAGAAGTAATGATAAAAGCTTGGCACTTCAGGCACACAGAGATTCTACTTCTTATTTTGCTGTTGACTCATAATAGGACTTCAGAAAAGCCAGTTAGAAGTGTGCTTGTCTGTCGAGTGAGGATGAACTACCTTTCAGGTTTCCAGATGAGGAAGAAATTGCTAAATCAGGTTCCTAACACATTGTGCTTTGTAGCTCATCCATTGTCAGGGACCTGAGCCAAGTAGTAGGAAAATGGCTCTCTGGGTATTGTCACACATCCCTCATTAGGTAGGTCAATTCTTTTAGTCAATAGAACTCACACATGAGTTCTAGAAAAAAAAATTTTTAACTAACTCACAGATGAATTTGTCTTTTAAGGCAACTTGTACAGGGAAACTTTTAAAAACGGCCTCAACTATAGTTTAGTATAATTTTTGGGTTAATCTAGCCTAGATTTCCCAAAGTCAAAAAAACTTAAGACAATTTCTTTTACCACTGAGTGGCACTGTAATTAATGAATCAATGATTTAATATCCATCAGCTGCTTATAGATTATGAGCTCCACCTGAGCAGAGATAGTATCTTGTTTTTCATATATATTTGTTAAATGAATAAATAAGTGAGTAAGTGACTTTTTAATTAAACGGGCAAAATGTAGTTTAAACATAAAATCAATGTCAGGATTTTGTTGCGTCAAGTATTACAAGATACTCAGGAAGTGAATAGTCAGTTCCAGTTGTCATGTGCTGTTGACACAGCTGAAAACTACCATTTAGTGTGTGCAGAGAGATAGAGATCTTTAAAGGGTTGTTCTAATTTTTAAGAGATGGAAGTTTTCCCTCCCTCCCTCCCTCCCTCCCTCCCTCTCTCTCTCTCTCTCTCTCTCTCTCTCTCTCCCCCTTTCTTTCTTTCTTTCTTTCTTTCTTTCTTTCTTTCTTTCTTTCTTTCTTTCTTTCTTTCTTTCTTTCTTTCTTTCTTTCTTTCATGTATTTAAGTCTTCTAAGTAGAACTTATTCACTGGCCTACAATTGTTGGGCCTGAGGTACAAAAACATAAAAGACTCTATTTATATAGGCACAATTAGAGGTCTGAATTGGAATAGGTCCACAGAATTTAATCGTCAATGAAATAGACCTGTTCCCACCAACTTGGTTTCTGAGTACTTGAGAGTATACAATTCTCCACCTCCAGAATTCTGTTGTTTTGTGTGACCAGAACTACATAGGATTCCATGTAGCTGTTGATTTCCCTCTAGACATAGCTGAGGCTTTGTTGAGGGTGGACATGTTAACCTGTAATGTCAATCCCATATCAAAGCACAGTCCTCACTTTGTTGTGTACTGATCTCCAGGACCCTCTCACAGTGCCTAAAATGCCTTCAGCAAGTGGCTCAGTTTTTCTCTCTGTCTGCCATCATTCCTTTCATCTTCATAATAAGTTTTGATAACTCTTCCAACTCTCCAGTCTGAACCATCTAAATTATAACCCCCAATTTAGAAATCAAAACTACTTAAAACTGCTTTAGATGCTGAACCTCAAGTTCTAGTACATGAATGTCATTTGTGTTGAGATGGAAAGAATGAGTAAAGTTACAAAGGCAAAAAGGAAAAAAAAATTATCCTTTTGATCATTGAGAGGACTCATCCTGTCTAAAGGACCAACAGTGAGTGAAAGAGAGCTCAAAAGACATTCAACATGGTACATAAAAGGTAAGGGAGTAGAATCAAGAGTTAAGATGCAAGAGGTAGGCAGTATAGGGCATTAGAAGCCTTGGAAGCCACACTAAGAATTTTGGACTTTATCTCAAGGTTGTTGAAAGATTTTCAGCTGGGTTGTAACAAGATAAAATTTGAGAAAGACATGTTGGTGGCCTGAATGTGAGCATGGAAGGGAGAAAGGAGAGAAATGGATGAATCTGGGAGGGTTTCAGGAGGGAAAATTGGCAAGTGTTGGTGATAAATAGAATCAAAGGGTGAAGGAGAGGTACTTGCTAAAAATGACTCCCAGATACGTGGTTTAGGCAACTAGGTGGTAGAAAAAAGTAGTTAGTTCCATTCTAGAGATGTTTGAGGCATTTGTCAGAAATTCAAATAGAAATACTCATAAGACATTTAAATAGGTGTATCTGGAACACAGATGAAAGGATTGAGTTAGAGATGTAGATCCGGAACAGGTCTGTACATAGATGGCAGTCGAAAGAAGAGTGGATGAGATTGCTAAGTGAACAAACAAAAGAAGAACGTTTATCTCTCAGACTGAGCTCTCCGGAAAGCAGACAGACCCTTGGGCAGAAGCTTCTGTTCTACTATTTTCTTAGAGAGTACAATCCATGGAAGCAGGGGTGAAAAAGGTGAATGAAGCAAAAAAGAAAAAACAAAGCTGATAGGAGCTTGCTTTACCCAGTTGACTGCTGCTTAATATCAAGTAGGACTATTCTTCAAGAGACATGAGCTCAGAACTGTGGTGGGAAGGAGTCAGAAAGGAAGAAGAATATATCACCCCAAAATCCTTCATTAGTCAAAGGTTTGCCCCAGTAACATTGACTTTTCTACCTTTCCCACCCTTCAATACACATATGTCCTCCGCATCTGAGTTGCTCAGCATTGGTAACTGGTAGGATCTGTGGTGTCTTATGAATCATTGGCCATAGGGAAGCCACAGGCTGGAGACAGTAGGCATAAGTCCAGGCACTGCAGGCTGGACCCATGCAAAGTCAGTCGGGACACCACTGGCAAAACCCACCCAAAGTTGGTAGTGACAGCATTGAAACAAATGGACAAGGACTTCAGAGGTGACAGGTGAAGCCAAGAAAGCCCAAGCTGGTTCATAAAATGTATATGTATATTCTATGTTAAAATGTCACAAACACTGGTATTAATACTTAGGGGATGGGCAAGAGGAAAAAAAGTGGTAAACAAGACTAAAGAAGGCCAAGAAGAAACTGCTAGAAAGATGGAGATGAAGGAGTGGCTGAAGATGGGGAGTGGCTAGCAAATAGAGGTAGATATGCTATATTCCAGCAAAATGAGTGATTCTCTAAGTTCTTCCAACTGCACCATTGTTAATGATGTTCTATCTTCATAAAGAATCTTCTCCCACAATTCCACTCCTCTCAAATCTACCCTTATAATTTTACTCATTTGGCAAGTAACGAACTACTTTGTCACTCAGAAAGTTTTTCATTATTCTTCTTCATCCAAACCGGAGGTCATTTCACCTTGTGAGACCACTTATAGTACTGATATTACCTTTCCCTTTGGGCTGTTGTTACTTATCTATATGTTTTAAACTTTTGGTATCTCCTTCAATGCTTTGCCAGTCATAGGGGCCCTAGGGATACTTGTTGACTGTAATGATTTGAGGATGAAATTATCATAAAAAAGCTATACTCACAGGTTAATTATCTAGCTAATATTTCAAAGAGCTGAATTCCATAATGATAATTCCCTAAAGTCCAGAATCTAAGTGAGCAGTGGTTTTTCAAGGCCAGAAAGTGAGAATTAACTGGAATTTTCTCCCTGCATCTTCCTCTGCCTCAACTTTAGTCTCTTTTGCTACCTTCTCCTATTTACCCTTTCCCTATTTACTGCTATCTCTTTTCTTCATCCCTTGTGGGTCTCACTCATTTTCTCCCATTTCCTTTTGAGCCTGTCTGTCCTTCTTCCTTCTTCCTTTGCCTCACCATTTTTAAGTGTTCATTTAGCACCTATGATGTATAAGACACCTAAAGAGAATCAAAGTTCTGACCTGAAGGAAAAGGAAAACTAATTAGACAAATGGAACACACACATCTTGATACAATATTTTATTAAGAGCCTGGAACTTGTCTCTCTACACCTTCTATTTCTGCTTTTCCTTATCCCTCCCCTTGCTACCTCATTCTTGCCTCCCATTCTTAACGACACCGGTTCATTTTCAACTGATGAGTGAAGTGCACTCATAGCTTCGAGTTTGGAAGCTTGGGCTTTATCTACTAGCTGGCCTTTGTGCAAGGACAATTCTACCACTTGCCGGCAGGGGAACTCAGGCCAATTAATTAAGCCTCAGTTTCCTCATCAGAAAAATAGGAATAATAATTCCTATATTTATATTTCATAGTACTATTAAGATTTAGAGGTAATGACACAACAGAGCATCTGGCACAGAGGTACAGTTCAATAGACAGAACTATTATAACAACAATCAGCATAATATATCATCAGGTATTATTGAGTCACGTTCTGCGTTTTAAAAAATAGACTGGAGATGATTATAGCTATTAAAAAAATCATAGACAACTAGACAAAGTTGCTTATATATCATGTTGTTTCTAGTAGGGTTAGGGATGGGTAGGGGAATTATTTCATTCTATGGTAACCAGTATGGGAGCACGTTGGCTAAATACCAATGGGTGAGAGGCAATATTCCATCCTCTTCATTCTCCTCAGCTTCCGCCCTTCCCTTTCCAGTGACTGGGTAAATTATGCCTTCTCAAATCAAAAGAAAAAGTGTCTTCTTTATGTTTAAATGTAGGTCCATGCTGTAAATTTCTAACTCTATCTGAGGACACAATTTCTGTTAAGAAGATCCCACAAAAGGATCAAGCTACTGTTCTTTACAGACTTGTATTTTTGGTATGCTGTCTGCGCTGACAGTCCCTATGGTTACACACTCTGTTGGCCAGAGAACTTCCTTTAAGCAAGCAGAGGTGTAGGGAACAGAATGGAGGAGGTGGCAGGAAAATGTCCAGCAAGCAGTTTTGTCGGGAAAAGTAATGGGGTTCAGAATGATGGATGAAAGAATGGCTGTGAAACAGGGACAGGCAAAGGCAGGAGGAATAATGCTGAAAGGACTCTGGAAATCATGGGGGAAAAGAAAGAATTTACCAAAAAAAGAACATAGGTGGGGGTAGAAAATATAATTAATACAAAGATAAATCATGATGAATTTTTTTCATTCCTAAATCATTACGTAGAGTAGAAAGAACATTTAGTTTGTGAACTTAAAGAATTGGGAGCTATTTGAATACTCCAAATATTTTTTGCACTAAAAGTTAGATGTCAAACCTATCTGATTATCTAGATACCCCCTCACCACTAGCCCCAGATAAATGATTCTTCAGCTTTTTGCTTTTTGGAACCATAAGATACTTTTAAGATTCTCCTGAGGATTGTGAATCCTCCTCCCTAGAAAAACTAGACTTATAAACAAAATACTGCATTTACAATTTTAGTAGGTTATAGACATGGACATACTAAAGCCCATTCATGGACTCCAATACCCCTTTAAAGAAACTCAAATAAAATCTTTTACTCTCCTTTGATCAATGGCTCAGCTGAAAGAAATCATTATTTTCAGAAAAGAATAGTGACGTCTATTCTTTTGAAATGGTAAGCATTGGGGAAAACAGAAAATTTCTACTTAATCCCCAAATTTAAGCATATATTAAAAACTTTACCTTGTTTATGTTACAATACAAATTAAATAAAACATTAACAGAGCTGTCAGATTGACTTGACAACCTCTGCTTATGTGTTTTCTCTAAGGGCCCAAGTTATGTAAGGGAAAGTGAAAATTGTACATTTCAGCTGTTCTACTTTGCGTAGACTGCTTGTCTGGTCAGAGCAAGGTATCTTCAGAGAGAACAGGGCACAGAGGATGGTGGATGGAGGAGGTAGGGCAGAGAGAAACAGGGCCCAAGAGGGACTAGGAATTAGAGAGAGATTTAGACACCTCCTGCACATGGTGAATAAATGATGAACACAGGAAGTACAGACAATTAAAATCAGGCAATGGCTAAAACACATAATCAATTTGATATAAGGACTCTGTACAGACTAAATATTAAGGCTCAAAAGTGAAATTCACAGAATGATGAATTGCTAAATATAATGTAGGATCCTAGATTGAATCCAGGAATAGAAATAGTTCTTCAGTGGAAAAGCTGAGGAAATCTGAATAAAGTCTATGATTTAGTGAATAGTATTGTACTAGTGTTAATTTCTTAATTCTCATAAATGTACCAAGATGTTGACATTGGGGGAAGTTGGGTAAAGCATATATTGAAACCCCCTGTATTATCTTTGCAACACTTTTGTAAATCTAAAATTATTTTAAAACAAAAGCCTACATTTTTAGAAAAGAATCCTGAATAGAGGAACTAAAATAGATATTGTAAAAATTATTAAATCATCAAGTATGATTTCAGAAAACTAAGTGCCAAACCATCTCACTTTGAAAGAAAGATTCCACCTGGTTTCTCAGTAAAACTACCCTGGCATTTCATCTCCCTATTGTCATAATCCTACTTTACATTTAATCTGGTCCCTTTTCAAGCTTCCTTTCATTCATGGGGAAAAGAAAATGCCTCATTGACCATGCTTTAGCCTTTCATATTCTTTATTAGCACTACTATTTCCCCCGGCAAATAGATTGCTCTTCAACCTTTCTCATCAATGGAATTATTACAGCAATTAACCATTTCTGTTCGTTTCAAACTTGCTCCAAAATTTCAGTTCCTCCTAAGATCCTATCTATGCACATTCAGTTTAATTGGGTGGAAAAAATATCTAATGTGTACTATCAAATGGATGCCCTGGTGTGTGAACTGCTTTTCCAGTGTTTAAGAAATTATATCAGCTGGCTTAATAAAAACGTATTTGCTGAACGTTTTTATGTAATACAATACAACAAATGTGTATTGAAAGCCTTTTATGAGCCACATGATGGAAAAATAAGGCTAAATGAAATCCCTAACTTCAAGGAGATTTCATTCGAGAGAAGACACAGCCAGGTAAAGAGGTAATTTCAGTGTAAGTGCTATCAGAGAAGTGTAGCATGGGGTCTTATGGGATTGTCCCAAAAAAGCATTGGGACTGTAGCCAAATGCACATTTAATCATTCTTCTGCCCAGTGTTAAACATCTATAAAATAGGCTGAAATGGTGCTTTCCCATGGCTTTTTTAACAGATGCTTTTTCCCTACACACAAAGGATCTTTAAATTGTTCTACTCTAGTCACAAAGCATCTATGACATGCCATTTTCTGTGAAACACATTGTTGTATTTTTGTCTAACATGTTATTTTCCCAATGACTATTTATCATCTGCTCTATGTTTGTCTAATGAACAAAAAGTGCAAGGCGATGAAATAAACCTCAGCAAAACAATGAAATGGCAACCATGTATCATCGATTTAGCAAGGGAGGAAAAGAACAAATAAAAAGAGCATAGATACTCAGTTGCTTCTGAATACCAGGAAACGGCATCTGTGTTTCTCAACAAGCTAATAGCACCAACTGTGCCAACTAGTTTGAACAACTAAGAAAAAAATAATTTAAAAGCTAGCCTGCTTTTAATTTAAAAAACAACAACTATAAATCTTTATTCAGGTGATCCAACAGGATACACTCAAGAGGCTAACAAAGCAGCCATAGTAAGATTCCACATGTCTACACACAGTAATTTCTCTTACCACTACCACTAATTCAACTAAGAGAAATATTTTAATATCTAGAAATACTCATGTATCAGTCAGCTCAGGCTGCCATAACAAAATACCACAGACTGGGGAGCTTAAACAACAGAAGTTTATTTCTCACAGTTCTGATGCAAATCATCCGTAGAAAACAATATAAAGCCATAGATTAAAAAATTAGTTCCTGGATAGCATATCTTCTAAAAGCAGTGTTAACTACAGCAGCATTTCTAGAGATGCCAGTGCCTTAGGCATGCCTTTCTGCTTGTCAAAATGATTCGAGTATCCTGGGGAACCAGTGTATCACACGTGATAGGAAACACTGTAGTGGTTGGATTAAGGCTAGAAAACAGGCAGTGGCTTCAAGAAGGTGCTAGTAGATGAATAATATTCTCCAGGAGAGAGGGTTTAAAAATCTGAGAAATACTAACTTTCTAAACTTATATTTAGATTAAAATAATATGTTGATAACTTTCTGAAGGTAGCTTAGGAAGCACATTTAAAGGTGCATTAAGAGGACATACGGGGCTGGTGTGTGTGTGTTTGTGTGTGTGTGTGTGTGTGTGTGCGTGTGTGTGCATGTTTCCATAGTTCTATCTTGAATGTGTAGTGTGGAGGCTTTAAGGTAGAACATTTTAACCCCTCAGGTATTTACAAATTTTTTCCATAACTTATTAAAGTGAGAGAAAATAACACACATGATACTTTAACAAATAATTTTTTTTTTAATCTGAGAAAAGGAACTCTAGCACAAACACAAATACAGCTCATACACTTGGACAATGTACCTAGCATCACTGGTCATCAGATTCCTCAATTGTAAAATGAGGACATTAAGCTAAAATCTGATCTTTAAGATTCCTTTGAATTTGGCGACTCCCATGATTTTTATGTGATCAAACTGCTAAGCATAAAAACACCATAGAATCTTTAGTCTTAGATAAAACTCTGAACATATTTTCTTATTATTTTAACTTAAAATACCATTTTACTTTTGTGTGCCTTTTAGGTTTTATAAGGCAATGTCTCCAATTTTAATACATTTTTTTTCTCACTATACCCTCTAAGACAGATTTCAGTCACCATTTGGAAAATAAGGAAACTGAAGAAAAGAGAGATGAAGTGACTTGCTTGAGGTTGTAGCCCTAGTAAATGGCAGAGATTTAGATCCACTCTTTTGACTCTAAATACAATATTGTTTCTACTCAGTCTGATAGTATATTCTACTTTTCAGTCCACATGAATGCCATTTTTAATGAAAATTTAAAAATTATTCTTCAATCGTATTATTCCATAAGCATTTGTTATACACCTGTGCTGAGCTTTGGGTTATATTATTTAAATCAGAATCCCTGTAGGATACCTTTCTACAAAGCAAATATGAATCTATAGACATGTTTGTGAAACTGAAATTTCCACTTTTTTATATTTTCCACTCACCCATCTTACTCATTTCTACTCTTCCTCATTTCTACCCTTTCAGTTTGCTATGAGACAAAAGAAGCCTTCTTTGACATTCCTTAGAGTTTATCTACATAGGTGCATTGAAACCCCAGATACTTGGAAGGCTTAGGTGAGAACATTGTTTGAACTAAGGGTTCAAGATCAGCTTGGGCAACATAGTTAGACCCTGCCTCAAAAAAAAGTGCATTGACTTAAAGATATGGCAAGAGGTAAATATAAAAGGAAAGAATATGTGGTGTTATACTTTTATTTTCAGTGTGTGGCTTCTTGCTCCTGATACATGGGAACTGGCTATTTTGTACTGTTATGGAATAATGTAATTGACTAAAGAATAATTTTTAATTTTTATATAAGATGATGGAGCTAAAGTCTTGCCTGAATTAGGAATTATTCGAATAAGAATTCCAATGATGATAGATATGATAGAAGTTCTGGTGAAATAGAGCAATTTCACAAATAAGAATAATTCACTAAAAAAGATTCCACAACATTGTACTGTCTCAATGTGATAGAAAGAGCACCTAATCTTTCATGTTAGGCCACTGGGAGTTGAACATTTAGAGTACCAGTATAATTACTGCACAGTATTTCTGCTGTTTGAACTGCCAGGATCTGGGAAGGGTTTAGAAAGACAGATCCTAAATTATATTTCTCTTTATTATAAATAATTAAAAATACAAGGACTTTGAGCAAAGTATATAGCTTGGTTGTTAAGTGCACTAACTGGGGAGACACATGATATTCAAAATAATGTGCTAAGAAGGGAGTTGGATTTGGAAGCTAATGACTGAATAGTAAACTTAAAGTTAACAAGCTGAGGAGAGAGAAGGTTCTCTAGGACCTGAGCTAGGCTGTGGCTATAGGGTTGAGAGGAAAGAATGGCCTTGTACTTGAGATAGGGTCACTGTTGGTGCTATATAACTGGGAACTCTCATTCCTCCTGAATTAATTACTTATTAAAATTTATTGAGGAGAACTACATTCTGTTCAAATATATCCACATGTATAAAACAAAATTTATAGCAAGTTTTATTGCCAAGCCCTTCAGGGAAGACAATTACGTTTCTACTTATGTTAATTTGGCAACTGAAGTCAGAGGAATAGTTCCTTGGGAGTCTTGGGGTCAGGGAATATTGCTAAAAATATAATTGATTTCTGGCCCACGAGACTCTTTATATTAAAATGAATTGCTTGGTTTCATTTGTAGAAAAAAATACTTTTTACATTGCTGAAACATGGCTGAGAGGCATTTGTGTTAAATAATTCTTAGGCATGAGAGAAAAAGTATGAAAGTGCTTTCATTAAAAGGTAAGGGTTACTTTATTAGTATTCACTCTTTGTGACCACTGATTTATGGAAAAACTAAAAAGAAAAAAAATGAAGCAAGGAAAAAGAAAATGCTAATGGCTGTTATATTTGTTTTGTGTTTCTACAACACTGCTCACATCCCTAACTGTGCTTACATAATATCAGGTCATATAAAAAAGACCTTACATAATTATGAGACAGATTATACAGTTTTACGTTTACCATGGAAAGATCTATACTCTGCTCCTAAGGCTATGAACTGCTATTTTATGCCTTGAGGAAAGTAATTAATCAATAAGCTAGAAATAAATTTGAATTTCTTTGGAATTTGTAACTAATATTGATGATTTGATGATTGCATGTCCTCAAACTCCTTTGACAACAGAAAACAGTCTGCTTAAGGCAACTCCACCCACACAAAAGACATATATTTACTCTCTAAACCATCAACATTTAAATTTTGTTCAAGTGAGTTTAACATAGAGATAAATGATTCTGCATTTTAACTTCAGCACATCTATATTGTAACTTATTGCTTTATTATTTGGAAATATCAGAATATTGAAATTTCTTTGAATTTATTTGTTTTTATTTTACTGCTTGCACTTGAAAACATTGCATTTGAAAACATTAAAGCAATATGTATTTTGCTTTTGCTTTTTATTACATATATTTTGTTTTGTAACATAAACATTGAACTATTACTTTAAAAGGTAGGCAAAATGACCAAGAGTGAGATCAGTATTTAAATAAGCTATTCTTCAGGAAAGATCCTAAGAATAAGTTATTTAAGTAAATTTTGGAATAGCATTCACTGGAGATAATCAACTAGACTGTTACCGTCATGACCCAAGGAATCTAGCCATATTTACTAGTAATTCAGGTTTGTGAATATGAGCTATGATTGCAGCTTGGTCATATCCCATTTCTGCAATAGGATGAGTAGGCTCCGGTTTTTGTTTTGCAATCCTATAGAATATTTTCTAGGCATAGATGACAGCCCATGTGATTTTTTTTAGTTCCACTAATAGAACTTGGAACTTTCAGGGTAAAAATAAGCAAGTCCTAGGCAAAGTAGGATGAATTGGTCATCCTACTAACTGTACTTGACTCTTCTGCTTACCTGGAAAAATGAATGTAATGTCCAGAGATATATGTTTCAATTTGAAGCTATAAAGGCAAAAGCTTTATTCAGATAGCAGAGCAGATAAATAGGAAAAAATAGATCCTTGACGACCTATCTGAGCAGCTACATCAGTTTTGAATTGTTTACCTCTGAATTTCACGTGCGGTAGGGAAAACAAATCCAGTTTTGTTCAAGTCACTGTAGTAGTATTTTTGGATAAATGCAGCCAAACACATTTCCCACTCCTAGACATGTCCAAATGAAACTAGATATTCAGAGAAGCTTTTGAAAAAGATGATGGTGAAGCTGAATCTTGACCAATGAGTAAGAATTAATGAGGCAAAGACAGGCTTTTAGCCTAAGGTCAGGCGATAATACATGTGGCATGGAGTGACCAAAACTCCAATAGAAAACCCAGTCTCTCTCATATGAAGCATCAGAGGTCAAAGTACAGGGCAGCCACAGCCACTAAAATGTAAGTATGTGTCTACAGTCCTGCACTTTACCGGTTGAGCTATCGAAGTATGTGTTGCTCACAATGGAATATTACTCAATTCTAAGAAACGACAGCTACCACCATTTATGCTATTCTGGATTAAGCTTAAGCCTGTTATCCAAAGTGAGGTGACACAAGACCAGGAAAATGGGCCCCACATGTACTCGCCATCAAATTGGTACTGACTGTTTAAAACTATGGTGCTCTGATTAAAACCCTGGTGGTAGTACTCACCAGGGATTGGGGGCAGGGTGAGAGGAGACCCACATCCTAGGGATATGGCAAGCATTGTGGTGGGGAAAGGAATATCTCTAACCCTTCTTAGGGAGAGGCAAAGATATACAATGTAACCAAAATGTCAAAAAAAAACCAAAAACGCTTTTATCGGGAGGTGGGCAGGTGGGAAGGGGGGTGGAGAGGAAGAGTGTGTAATTAAATTACATAATGGGTGCAGTATGCAGCACCTGGGGGTGGGACACGCTTGAAGCTCTGGCATGGCTGGGGTGGCAGGGGAGGGGTGGCAGGGGCAATATATGTAACCCTAACAATATCTATACCCCTATAATATAATGAAATAAAAGAAAAAGAAAAAAGAAAAAAAAATGTAAGTATGTGTGTGAAGGAAAGCAGGGGACATTATTCCAGAAAGGAAAAATCCAGAAAATATTGAAGGTTGCCAGAGGAAAATGACCTATAAACATAAGGAAACAATAATTCAAATGACTGCTCACTTCTCTTCAGAAACAATGAAGGGTCAGAAGAAAGTGTAATAAAATTGTTAAGTGCTGAAAGGAGAAATCTGTCAACCCAGAATTCTACATCATGTAAAAATATCCCTCAAAAATGATAGTAAATAAAGACATTTTCAGATAAGGGAAGAGGATTCATTGTAAGCTGACCCACACTACCAGTAATTCTCAGAGAAGTTCTTAGGGTGATGAGAAATGATATTAGATGGAAACTGAGAACTTGAGGAAGAAATGGAGAAAATATGAAATGGTAAATATACTGGTAGATATAAAAGACTATATCTTCTCTTATTTATTAAAATACGTATTACTGTTTAAAAATGATACAATTGTGCTGTGGGGTTTAAGTGTATAGATATAATGTATATGACAACTGTAGTGTAAAGGATTAAGAGTTGTAATAAATGGGCTTATATAGGTACCAGGTTTATATATTTTATATTCAGTAATATTAACCCTGAATAGATTATAAAATTTTTTGTGTATATTTAGAGGTATAGCTAAAATGTAAATGGATATATTAAAATGAAATTTTAAAAAAATTCAAATGATCCAAAAGAAGATAGTAAAGGGGAAACAAAGGAAAACAAAATAGAGTACAAGCAAAAATCAAACAATGAAATATGAGATCTAAATCTAGTCATATCAATAATGACAATAGATGTTAATAAGCTAAACTCTCTAATTAAACATTAGAGATTATCATGAAGGATTAACAAAAAATGCCTCAACTATAGACTCTCTGTAAGAATGCACTTTAAATGTACAGGCACAGATAGCTTGAAAGTAAATGGATGAGAAAGATATACTACTCAAACAGTAAGCATAAGAAAGTGTGGGAAAGAGACTCAATATCAGATAAAATAAGACTTCAAGAGAGAGTACAACCAGAGATAAAAAGGGACATTTCATACTGATGAAAGTTTCATTAGTAACAAAGAAATAACAATCATAAATATGTGTATACCTAATGATATATCTCCAAAATATATGAAGCAAAATTGAAAGAATGAAAGGGAGTCATGGATGATTTCATTATCATAGAGATATCAACACTTTTCCCTCCACATTTGATAGAAAATCTAGGCAAAATTCGGTGAAAACATGAATGATCCGAACAACCGCTATCAATCACCTGAACCAAAATGATAACCCCAACAACTACAGAATACACACAATTTTCAAGTGTACATGGTACATTCACCAATAAAAGAAATAAAGCACACAAAATATGTTTTCTGACCACAATGAAATCAATTAAGAAATTAATAACTATAAGATATCTAAGAATTTATTGGAGGCAGACCAAGAGGATATGAAAAGATAAACTTATTACAGGGTAAACTGAAAAGATGTTAGTGTTGAAACTTATGTCCAAATATTGTTACAGAAAAAAATGTTTATTAAAATAATATAAAACAAAAGAATTATTATAAAATGTCCATACTCCAAGCTTTGGATAATAATCAAAGCCAGCAAAGAATATCATAATGTGAAGATTTCCAAATAAAATATGGAAAATAGAGAAAAAAACTATTAAATAGATTAATTTGCACTTAAAGTAAAATCCACATTGCTAGGAAAGGTAAACACTGGCCAGTTAATTCAAAAATCCTTGTAGAGTGTCTATATTGAGAAAAAGGAGCTTCCAGTTCCTATTCATTTTTGGAAACCCAGAATACACTGAATCAACTCTTTGTATTTTAGTTTCCTGTTTATTCTTATCAACCTTGGCCATGGGCTCATAGAAGGATTAGTGAGTTGACAATCTGCAACTGTTTAGGGTTATTTGAGAAGACGGTGTTCATTTAGGTTTTATGTCCTTAGAGTAGAAGTACTACTGGATGTTCAGTAGTTATATTGTGTGCTTTTCTTCCAGAGCAGAAATTTGTGAGTACAAATGTCGTCTGATCAGTCTCTTCTATCTGGTGGTGTCTAAAGCTAACATTTACTCTGAGAAGTCTAAGAAAAGGGAAACCCTAGGGACTAGAAGCACAGACTTTAATCATCTACTGGCAGACATGCTGTGAGTGATACTTTCAAAGCTGGGCAAGTTAAGCGGTGGTTAAACTCTCAAGTCTAGAATAGGCTTTTTTCCCCCAAGTGACCTTGTTAGCCGGTTTTGACTAAAAGGTACAAAGCATAGAATAAATAGTGGCACTATAGAGGAAGCCAGTTCTATGCAGAAAAATAAAACAAGGTTTTCATTACTACCTTGGAAAACTAATTTAAAAATTACAAGAGTGGCTTGAAAATGCTTATTGATTTCTTAATGTGTAATCATATTTAGATGAAAAATATTTATAAAACAGATTCAAGCAAGATAACCGTACAATGTGTTTGTCAAGAAACCTATAATCAGAACAATCTGATTGTATCGAATCCTTTTATTCTATGTTTTCATAGAACAATATTCCTTGAATCTGTTGTAATTGTATAGTTGTTTTTGTAATTTTGAATAATGCTTTTTTACTCTATGAGGCTATAAGTTATGAGGGTAAATATCATATTTGTTTTGTTAATAATTATATTTCCAACACTTAGCATAGTGACTGGTGGCACATATTTTTATGCACCATACACATTTCATCATCTATATAATATGGATAATAAAACATCATTAGCAAGTATTATAATGATTAAATTAGATAATATACATTAAATTTCTTTATAGACAACACATTGCTTTGCAAATCATATGCCCTCATATTAGTTTTATGATCATTATCCCCCTTACCTCTCCACCAGCAGTCCTCATTTATTTAAACTTCCTCTTTTCTTCCTTTACTGTGTTCATTTCTGTGTCCTTATCTTATCCCTTCATGTACATTACCTCCTACTCAATACTCCTTCCCGAAACAGTGATGGTGATGATGATGATGATGATGATGGTGATGATTATAATCATCACCACAGATGAGGATATAGGATTATGTGATATTTCATTAGGATAATCAGGGTAGGAGTACTAGAAATGAAAGTACACATAATCTTGGTTTCTTAAATCTATGGAACTGTATTTTTTTTCTACTTTGCAGTTTATCTAGATTATATCATAATATTTAATACCTACACATTTCTCTCTTTGAAAAAACATAAAAGAAATAAAATAGATAATGCTAATGTCTCACCATTTAAGCATGTCAGAAAAAGAAGGCTACTTTATAGCCATTTCTCTCTTCATCTCAACTATAGGCTATTGTGTAAAACTTGAGTTTAACCCATTTAGGGACCATCTCACTTATTCAAACCCTTGCAGAGTGACTTTGGGCTCAACATTATAGCTCTTTCCTCTATCTTTATATATCTGCAGCTATTACTAGTTGAATGGTGAAACAAACCATATTGGTCCGGCACATAAACGGTGTTCATTGGTTTATTGCCGTTTTTGAGCTTTTTAAACTAAGCTTAAGTATAAAGACTCGTAGTGGCCAGAATCTGCTTTTTTATGCTGTGTATACTAGGTTATCTACTGATGCATGACAGACGTTCCCCAAATTAGTAACTTAAAGGAACAACCATAATATTTTCTCAGGAATTTGTATAGGATTCAGCTGAATGATTCTTTCTCTTCATGTGGAATTAGCTGGGGTAATTCCTGTGGTTGCATTTAACTGATGGGTCAGTTGGATCCCAGGCTCAATTGTATCACTGACACAGCTGGGACTTAAATGTCCAACATGGCTTTATTGACACATATGGCAACTAAGCTGGGATGAATGGACCAGTTAGGGGCTGGATGGGATCTCTATCTCCTTGCGTGTCTCTCTAGTAAGGTAGCCAGATCTCTTTACGTGGTGGTTCAGGGCTCTAATAAGAAGGAAGCAGAAGTTCTTTTAATGCCTAGCATCAGAAGTCACATAGCCTCAGTTTAGCTACATTCTGTTTGTCAAAACCCATCCAGGGACAGCCCAGATTCAAGCAGCAGAGAAAGACTTCACTTCTTGATGGGCAAATGTCAAGGTCTCTTTGCAAAAGAACATGTGGAATGGGAGATATAATTGTGACAATCTACAGAAACAAAATCTACCATACCCGGGTATGTTTCTTATTGGGTAGTTTTCCTTGAGTAAATTTGGAATCATTATCTTCAAGAAAAAGGAATCTTAGAAGTTGCCTAGCCTAACATCTCAACCAATCAATAATCTTATATATAATATCCCTGGCAAATTGATAACCTTTCTATGCCCAAACACTGTGACAGGACATATAGCACTTTAGGTTCATTTTTGGATAATTCTAATTTCCTGGAATTTTCTTAATCAGGATTCAAATACAAGATCTAAAAATTGCATTTGGTTGAAAAGTGTCTCAGATATCTTTTCATCAATAACAAAACGCCTTTGTACCCACTTTATTACTTGCCATTTATTTACCAAAGAAATTGGCTAATTTATAGAATTTTCCCCAGTCTGAACTTGGCTTATTGCATCCTTAGCATGTTGTTTAGCATGTTTCTTTATCCTCAATGATAACTGATATCTAATTGAATACAAAAAAAATTTGCTTGGCATGAATATATGCTAGGTGGTAGTGTATACTTTTGATCACATTATGTCAAAAGGCACATAATGACTGCTTGTCTCTCTCTTAGGGATTTAAAGTTTATTGGTGGATTCAGATGCTGTCAGCTTAATCTCCCAGTATAACATTTCTCATGAATCTTTCTCCTAATTGTTTTAGCAGTAAAATGCATTCTTTCATTAGGGTTTGCAAGCTGATTATTTCCTGATTCTGTCCTTCTGCATTTATTAGCTGAAATTCTTCTGAGAAACTTTGCTCAACTATTTTATTACACAATTTAGATAGTGGGGGAAAAAATAAATGCTTGATTTTTTTTCCTTTTAAGTTTTGCGAGTAATGATTTGGTGCCCTAACAGTCTTTAAAGGCGACCAATAAGTTTTGTTTTGTTTTGAACACCTGTACTTTAATGCACTTGCTTCATTCCATTGGAGTCTTTATTCTTTTGATGCACAAATGCTCATCTTTGGCCTGTCACAGCCCTTTCAAAGTTGTCTCCTGAGTCCTCTTGACAAAACCAGAGTGGTCTTTGATCACTTCTTTGCTTTTTAGCTTGATAAGATGTTCCAGGCTAATCTTATATGTTTCTTGCCAGGATATGGCATCAGCCATTTCTCCAAGGATCCTTGGCTCCTGTCACTGAGAAAGAGGATTTAGAGAGCTAGGTCTGGGCTCAGTGATAATTGCTACTGTGTTGACATTGTTACCAGGAATTTTTCAGTGAATAGAGCGGGGACCTAATTATTTATTATTTATTTACTTATTTATTTTTAGAGATAGGGTCTACACTATGTTGCCTAGGTTAGACTCAACCTCCTGGACTTAAGGGATCCTGCTGCCCCGGTCTCCTGACTAGTGGAACTACAGGCATTTCCCATTGCACCTGAATAATTTTTATTTTTTAAAAAGAAAAATATACCATGAATTTACACTGGTCTTAACAATTCAAATTTAAGATTAGAGGATTTTTCCTTAACTTGTTCAATGTCAATATTTGTATCTCTTTTCACTGACTCTGAAATAAGAACCCCTAAAGGTATGAACATAATTATTTATGGGTAAAGTAAATAATTAAGTTAATGAATTATTTGAGAACCCAATGCATATACATATTAATTACAAAATAGCAATATCAATATGATAACTAAGGAGTTTTCATATTTTCTTTTTGTCTTCAAGATTCATCTCTCCTAGGAATGTACATTCAAATCACTGAATTTTCAAGTTGCTTGAAAGGTTCTTTTCTCTGTGTGACTAAATTACCAACTTGACATATAGTTAGTCTCATTTGTTTCACCTTGCTTTTAATTTTTTAAAGGAATTTGTGTCTCAGATTACTTCGACCCAGGTTGACTATACATATCTTTTCTATATGACTTTTTTTTTTTTTGAGACAGGATCTGTCACCCAGGCTAGAGTTCAGTGGCCTCATCGTAGCTCACTGTAACCTCAAACTCCTGGGTTCAAGTGATCCCCTCATCTCAGCCTCCTGAGCACCTGGGACTACAGGTGTGCGCCACCATGTCTGGCTATTTCTCTATTTTTTGTAGGGCCAGGGTCACTCTCTTGCTCAGGCTGTTCTTGAACTGCTGGCCTAAGCAATCCCCCCACCTTGGCATCCCAAAGTGCTAAGATTACAGGTGTCAGCACCTGGCCTATATGATTATCTTTTAAAAACAGATTTATGGAGCTATAACTCACACAACATACAATTCACCCATTTAAAGTGTACATTAAAATGCTTGTAGTATATTCACACAATTTTTCAACTACCACCATAATCTAAGTTTAGATGATTCTTTTTCCTATAAAAAGAAACTCTGTACTCATTAGCAATCACTTCCTGTTCCCTACCACTTTCATGCTCCTAAGCACTAGGCAATCACAAATCTACTTTTTATCTTTATTGGTTTGCCCAGTCTGGACATTTGATATACATGGATTCATATAACATACAACTTTTTGTAACAGGCTTCTTTCACTTGGCATAATGTTTTCAACTTTCATCCATGTTGTAGTATGTATCAGTACTTCATTTCTTTTTATTGATGAACAATAGTTCATTGTATGGATACATATTGATGGACATTTTGGTTATTTCTGTTTTTTGGCATAGAAGTGTATGCGTAGACATTTGTTTTCATTTCTTTTGAGTATATACCTAAGAGTGGAATATATACACAACTTACTGAGGTACATTTCTTAATAAAGATAGTAGTGATGCTGTTTTTTGCCATGTCATAATATACCAGACCTAGTATTAAGGACTTAATATGTATTATCTTATGTAATAGTTCAGAAAAAAAAATGTCTTAGGGAAGTTGTCCTCAATGTCCAAAGAAAAGAAGTTGTCCCAAAAAAGAATGAAGGAAAGAAAGCTGAAAGTTCAGCCATACCATCCATGGCCTCCTGTGGTTTCCTCCTGGCACTTCACACCAACATCAATTCAGATTGTTGACATGATCTTAACTTTCTACCTCATAGCTCAGAAACACCTTTGATAGATATTTGTTTGTATTTCTTTCTGATTGATCCAAAATATCAAAGGGTAGTAACTAAAAAAGAGGAAATAGAGAATACTGTAGTGGAAAAATATGTGGTAGAAAGTCAGAGATCTGGGTTCAAATTGCAGCTCTGCAAGCCAGAGCAAATTACTTCTCTTCTTTGAGCCCAGGTTCCTTCTCTGTAGAATGAAGGCAAATGGATAATACAGACCTAGCTGATCTTATGAGGATTAAATTTACATGCCATAAAGCACCTATCAGGATGTTTCACATGTTCTACGTACCTGACAAATGGTGGTCATAATTATTTTTTATTGTATAATTCAGTTTAAGAGTAAGTGATATTAAGATTTAGTGAAAAGCATTTATTATCCAGTGAGAATCACTGGATTCTCATTCTGCGGGCTATATAATTTATTATTACCAACCCAACAGAGGTTTGGAACTGGCAGGGTAATGGGTTATGGACTGAGTTACCTTGACAAATCATTGCAGGAAACTTGTAAATGTTCTGCTTTCAGCAATTTGTTTTCCTTTCTTTCATTCACATACCATAATAAAGAACTGGAAGTGCTCAAGGGGACAGATGAGAAGCAGGTGTTCTTAAAATTGGCTACCGATAAGACTCAGGCAAATTGGCCCCTGCTCAGGAATTCCTCGTTAGTTAAATGTAAATACACCCATTCAGCTTTCTTCATTGAGACCTAAAACTCTTCTTGTAATAAAATAAAATTAATTTCTTTAGGTTGAGTTCCTACTAATATCGTAATAGGCTTCCGTGTTCAATCACTGCATCTAAGTCAGTTGGTCATGACCCAGTCCCATTTGTTTCAAATTATAATTATGTTTGCCAAGTTAAGTTTATTCATAAATCTTCCCAGGCATTCAAAGGTCTATATATTATGCTCATAAACTTGCTAAGAATTGGAATGAAAATTTAAGCTTAGCATCATTTTAGATTATATTTTCATTTATTCCCTTTAACACTGTGCACTGTGGAGATGGCAATAAGCCAAAACATCTTTCATAATTCTGACAAAATCGTTGTGTTTTACCAAATTGCTCTCTAGTTGATATTTCCTTGTTTGCTAATGGAAAATAACATAAATTTTTCTGAAATAAAAATTATTCTATAGCAATAAATTTGTCAGAGACCTTATCATCACTATTGTTTTGAAAATTATAAATGTAAACAAATCTGTAATGCTCTATAACTGGGGTCCATTGAACTAATCAATGTTTATCTCCTACAAATAAAAGTTCTGATGTAAAATAACATTTGGCAAGATCAAAATGCATAAATATTAGCTTTTCTTGAAGTATAAATGACATACAATAAATGTACATACTGAAGTATACAATTTGATACATTTTGACATATATGTATATGTCTCACATACATGTATATGTATATATATACACATATATAACATATATGTATATATCTCATGAAAACATCAACAAAGTCAAAATAATGAATATATCCATCATTCACAGTAGTTTCCTCATGCTCCTTTGTAATCCCTCCTTGCTCTTTCTCCTCACCATCCTACTGCCACCTGATCCCTAGGCAATCGCCTATTTTTCTGTAGCTATAAATTTGTAGTATGAATGTATTACATAAATGAAATTAGTAGGTACTTTTTTTGTCTGTTTTCTTTCATTACACATAATTATTTTGACATTAGCCCATGTTCCTATGTGTATCAATAGTTCATTCCTTGTATTGCTGAGCCCATTGAACAGATATGTCACAGTTTATCCATTACCTGTTGATGAATATTTATGTAATTTTTAGTTTGGGCTATTACAAATAATGCTGTCCCGAACGTTTGTTACAAGTCTTTATATAACCATATGCTTTCTTTCCTCTGGGGTAAATAGAAGGAGTAGAGTGGCTAGATCAAACAGTTCATAATTGGTGAACTTTTCAAGAAACTGTCCAGTTGTTTTTCAAAGTGGTTGCACCATTGTGCATTCCCATCAGCAGTGTATCAAAGTTCCAGTACACCCACACGCTTGCCAACACTTGGTATAATCATTCTTGTTTAATTTTAGTCATTTTAATAGATGGGTAATGGTAACTCATTATGCTTTGAGTTTGCATTTACCTATCAACTCATGATATCTTTTTTTTTTTTTTTTTAGAGGCAGAGTGCTGTGGCATCAGTCTAGCTCACAGCAACCTCAAACTCCTGGGCTCAAGCGTCCTCTTGTTTCAGCCTCCCTAGTAGCTGGGACTACAGATGTGAACCACCACGCCCAGCTAATTTTTTCTATTTTTAGTAGAGGCAAGGTCTCACTGTTGTTCAGTCTGGTCTCAAACTCCTGAACTCAAGCAATCCTCTTGCCTTGGCCTCTCAGAGTGCTAGGGTTATAGGCATGAGCCATCATGCCTGGCCAGTATCTTTTTAAGTGCTTATTTACTATCTGTATATCTTTATCTGGTTGTTTGATTCCTCACTATTACATTTTGTGAGTTATTTATATATTCTGGATATAAGTCCTTTATCAGATATATGCATTTCAAACATTTCCCCCTAGTCTGTGGCTTTTCTATTCATTTGACTAATAGTGCTTTTTGAAGAGCAGAAGTTTTTAATTTTGATGAAACTCAGGTTTTATGAATTGTGCTTTTGGTATGATGTTTGAAGAAATCTGCCTAACACAGAATCACAAAGATTTTCTTCTCTGTTTTCTTCTAGAAGGTTTACAATTTTAGATTTTTATATCCAAATTTATGATTCATTTTGATTTAATTTTGGCATATAGTGTGAGGTATCAATTAAAGTTCCCCCTTTTTTTCCCTGTATATAAATTTCAAATTGTTCCAGCTCTATTTGTTGAAAAGACTACCTTTCTCCACTATATTACCTTTGAATCATTTTTAAAATCAGTTCCCCAAGTATGTGTGGGTCCATTTCTGTCTGAAAATGAGAGTTGCTTTTAGTCTATCTTTTGGCTTATACATTTTATGATTTCCTACTAGATCTACATTTCCCTGAGTAAACACATCAGTTATTTCAGTTGCTATTCCTATTCATAATACAATGGTGGACATTTTTCCTGATTAAGAATGGAAGGGATGAGAAACAGACATCTATTTATTGTGGTTTTTAATTCTGTTTCCTCTTGGTATTTTGCTGTTTTACTTTATTATTTGTTTTTATAAAACCAACAATTTCATGATGGATACCTCTCTCTATATGATGATAACTGGAGCACTGGTTCAATTATTCAATGTCAATCAGACACAAACTGAGGTATCAAAAGCCTTCTTGGACACGGTGACACCTCTTCATAAAAATCCAAGCTGACATGGCAGGAGGGCACACATTTCACAAGCCTTTCTACATATGTCTACTGTGCCTGATCTAGTCATGTCCCGTCTGAGAACAGGACAAAATGATTCACAGAATTTAAAGTCTGCAGAGAAACAGGAAGGAAGGTACAAAAAGGAAAACAAAGATGGAAGAAGAGGGGCAAGAGCAGGATTGTGCCTATTCGTAAAATATGTGTTCTTGTAGAGTGTCTATTCCCAGAGAATCAGCCATCTCTGATATCATATGCATTTGCTCAGCCTTTTACAGGACAATGAAAAGATCATGGAGGCTACTATAAAATACAAGACACCCCTCAGAATGTCTGTACACACACACACACACACACACACACACACACACCAGATTGTGTTTCTGAAACAAACATTAGCTTTGACTCACAAGGAAGCTACTGAGTTGCCTAAGAGAAACAAAATCCCAATGACAACATTGAACTGATAGCTAACTCTTGGGTTTTTCAGAGTCTTTGCCATACTTCTATACCTTATTCATATATAAAAAAGTTTTTTTCTCCCTACACTCAAGTGATGGGGGATAAGGAACGAATAAGAAAACTCAGTAAGTGAAATAAATAAAATAATTTCCTTAATTCTGATTAAGTCTGCTAAACATATGGTTCAAGGAAAGAGACTCCATATAAATAACTAACCTTTCTCTAAGTCATTCACATGCGTCATATTGGTTGCATATTGCATATTGTATATTGCATATTGTATTGCAGATAAAGCACCAAATTAATTGATTAAGTATGGTTTTACTTACATATGGTTTTCATTATTCAAAGTATTTTGCAGCTTAGCACAAAAAGTTGACAGGGTATCAGAATAAAAAATTTGCATTGTCATTATAGGTCAATAATGATAATGAATTGGAACAGTGTTTTGATATCTAAACTTGGTCAGGTGATGATAATGTAATTGGAATAACAATGTATGTATAGACTCATAAATAGTATAACTTTGTAAGAAAATGCCCATAATTTTACTCCTTTGGAAACACCCCACCTAAGAAGCTATATACACTCAATGCATATTAATAATTATAATCTCTAAAAAAGAAGAGAACAAAAATAGATTATAAAAAATAGATTATTGTTGCAGCCAATGGGTTTCTTACTAGCCTAGAACAAACGTAAACAGTACATTGACATTGTCATTAGTATTTCATAAAACACCACTAAATTGTCCTTGCCTTATACAAGTTTTCCTGTTTTTAAACTTTGGTTACATCTAAAACCTCAAATCAAATTATTCTTACCCATAATTAATTCTGAGTCACTAGATAATAGAGAAATGTTTTTAAAAATAGGGACATCTCCATTGGGATGATACATATTTAATTCTATAATAACTATTAAATAAAGATTCAAAGTTCTTTAATCACATTTTAAAATATTATTACTACATACTTCAGGACAAGTCATCTGTGCCCTTTGCTTTTTGGTCCCATGTAGGTCATCTAAAAGACCTTGTGTACATATGGCCAAATAGCCACCTTCTTGCATAGGAGGTCATTTAGTTAATTCCCTTAATAATCCAAGTAGGTCACTGCACAATTGATTTTTGTACAGCACATTTAGATAGATTGAAAAATTTGTTAGTTCTGTTATGTTTGCCCATTTTTCTGCTGCAATAGCTCATGCAATATGGACATAATTAAAAATTGAGGAATAGCAGTTTGGAACACTCTTGCCCCAAAGTTTAAATTTTTCAATAGAACAAGTATATGAGCTACTTTAGATACTCTTAATTAAACAAAGTCTTGACTGAAAGTGTTTAACAAATGACAAACTCACTTCTTTGTTGTTTTCAGGGAGAAAACCCCTGTCTTTTAATATAAGGAGGGAATAACTATAAATACATAATACCTACCATGTACATTGTGATTTGGGGCGTATTTTATATTCATTAACTCAATTGCACAGTAACTATGTGAACTGGATTCAATTATTACCCTCACACTATCTATAGAGGTGAAATTAAGGCACAGCGAGGCTAAATACTTAAGAGGCTAACAACTTGCTCAAAGTCACACAGTAGTAATTTGGCAGAGCTGGAATTTAGATCCTAACAACCTGGCTTCAGAGCCTGTGCCCTCATCCACTATGATATATTGTCTCTCCTTACTTCTGCCTCCTGATTATATTCTTCCTCTTGCTAAGTTTAAGCTTTACTCTGGTTTCCAAAGAGACTTTTCACCACCCTTTATCAAAGTGGCCTTTTGCACATAGGTTAGAAGGGGATGGACCAGAAAATAGCTGAGTTTAGAAGAACTAACCTTAATGATAAAAAAATGATTTTTATAAATTAAAGAGCTAATAAAAAGTGAGATTTCAAAAAGTAGTAATGGCAAAAGTATAGAGAAGGCAAAAATGGAAGTGTGATGATTAGTTTCTCCAAAGGGAAAACACTGTCTCTGTATTTGAAAGAAAATAAAATTGGCTATTTAGTGATCTGAGATAGCCAAGATGGCTCAGTAAGCAATGTGAATTTCTAATAATAGCAATTATTGGAAAATCATGTTTTAAATATATTTCTGAAAATCTATGAATGGCAATTCAAGTGATTCTACAGTCTGTTAGCTTTGTAGGGGTGTGTTAACAAAGGTTTAACAAGTGGTTAAGGAGCAGGTGGGATTCTCGAATTTAGCATCAGCTAATTCCACTATGAACAACTTGATGTCACTGAACTCAAAGTTTGGAAGAGATGCATAATAGCACACTATTATATTGTATTTTCTCTATATAGATAAAATAGATAGAAATAACCTCAAGAACATAGAAAACAGTAAAATGTAGTGAAATAACTAAAAAATGGTATTTTGGAGTATTTATAACCTTTGTTTATAATTTATTAATTTTTACATTTGTGTAATTTGATTTTTAATAATAGCTACACATAGCAATCAGCTTACAAAATTCCTGAAAATTTAACAATTAGCTCTTGCAACTGAAATGACCTGACTCTTTAGATGACTTTGCAGGCCATTATGTCAAAAAAATTAAAAGATGACTAACCTTTTCAGGCCTGATTTTAATTAATTAATTCCTGTATAGGCAGGACACATCTCCCAGATGTTTTACTTTGGATCCCCAAAGCAACATCTATAGTCTAATTAATCACTGAGAAGGTAAAACTGGGATGTTCTCAGACCAAGAATATTCAATGTAGAAGAGGCTGGTTGTAGAAAACTATTTTTCAGAATTGTCCCAATTGAAATAACTCAGCATTAGGAAATTCTATAGTCACTATATAAAGAATTATAGATTCATTACCACAGACTAAATATCTAGCTGATAATACACCATTGATTCTAAAAGAGAGATAGTGTAGTATAGTATTGAAAACTGTCAACAGTAAAGTTTGGCAAACTGTTTTTTTTTTTTTCACAGTAACAAATCTCTTTATTCTTTAAGAGTAACATAAATATTAATATATTTATAATTTTAAAGTCAGTTTGCTCAATACTATTATGGTAAGGAAAACACATTAAGTAGCTTTTGCAAACCGAAAATAATTTTTCTTCACTTAAAACTTTGACTTAACTATTTAAAATTTCTCGCTGGTAAAAATGGGAATCAAAATAGGATTTACTTCAAAGGATTTTTCTCAGGATGAAATAATATGTATAAGTGCAGAGAACAGTGCCTGGCACAGAATAAGTGCTTATTAATTGTCTATTGTTAAGAATAGATTCTCATTATTACTCCTGATTCTCATTATTAGTCCTTTACCAAATGTATAACATTCACAAGTTATGCATCTGATAAAGGACCAATAATGAGAATCTACAAAGAACTTGAGCAAATCAGGAAGAAAAAATAAAAATAAAAACCATTAAAAAGTGGGCAAAAGATATGAACGAAAGCTTCTCAAAAGAAGATAGACAAACAGCCAATAAACATGAAAAATGCTCAATATCACTAATCATCAGGGAAATACAAATCAAACCACAATGGGATATCCACTTACCCCAGTCAGAATGGCTTTTATTAAAAAATCCAGAAACAACAGATGCTGGCGTGGATGCAGAGAGAAAGGAACACTTATATACTGTTGGTGGGACTGCAAATTAATACAACCTCTATGGAAATTACTATGGCGATTCCTCATGCTTGAAGCTCTTACTCTAGGGGGGAGGGGAGCATGGGCAATATAAATAACCTTAACACTTGTTCTCCCATAGTACGCTAAAATAAAAAAAAAACCTCAAAAAAAAAAAAAAAAAGAAAGCAAAAATCAACTATAAAAAAAAAAAAGAACTAAATTTGATCTACCATTTGATCTAGCGATTCCACTACTGGGTATTTACCCAAAGGAAAATAAATCATTTTATCAGAAAGACACCTGTGCTTGAATGTTTATTGCAGCACAATTCACAATTGCAAAGATGCGGAATCAATCCAAGTATCCATCAATTCATGAATGGATTAACAAAATGTGGTGTATGTATACTATGGAATACTATTCAGCCATAAAGAAAGATGACTTAATGCCTTTTGCAACAATCTGAAAGGAACTGGAGACCATTATCCTAAGTGAAATATCTAAAGAATGGAAAAACAAATACCACATGTACTCACTATTAAATTGGAACTAAGTGATGAGCACACATGTGCACAGAGGCAAGTAAAACTCCACAGAAATCAAGCAGGGAGGAGGGAGGAGAACGGGTAACCTAGCGGGTACAATGAACAGTATCTGGGTAATGGACACACTTATAACCACAACTCAAGCATTACAAAAGCGAGCCATGCAACCAAAAAGATCTGTATCCCTGTAATACTTTGAAATGAAATAAATAAACAAACAAAAAAAGAAGATAAAGAATAGAAAACATCGCTTATGGTTTTTGACATTTCTTTTTCTACTAGTAGTCTAGTCCCATTCCTTTCTATATTGTTTTATAGCAGTAAAAACAGCTGCTGTTTACTGAGCACCTACTTTTTGCTAAGCCTTTTATTGTATGTTTGTGTGTGTGTGTTTGTGTTTAAGTGTGGTTGCTCATAATTACGAATAAACTGAAGAATAATACATATTGCTACTTCTTTACAGGTGAGCAAAATTAGGTTTAGTGAGGTAACATGACTTTCACAGCTGACACACACAGCAAGAGGTAGAGATAACACTTAAACCCAACTTTCTCAGTCTCCAAACCATAAATGTACCTTTTCCCAATTTAACAGTATCTCCATAATTTCTCATTACTTGATGATCTTGATCTCAACTTATTTCTTGAAACACTCTATGGTTTCTGTGACACAATTTCTCCTGACTGTATTCCTCCCCAATCAATCCCATCTCAGGGAGTCCCAGCCATACATTATCAACTATTTTTACATGGCATTCTCTGTGTATGTCTGACTCAGTGTCCAAACTTCTCCTTTTTATAAGAACACCAGTCACATTGGATTAGGATCCATTCTAATGACCTCATCTTAACTTGACTATATCCGCAAAGACCCTATTTCTAAATAAGGTCACATTCTGAGATACTGGGGGTTAAGATTTCTTGGGAATATGGGAGAGACACAATTCAACCCATAAGAGTGTTTAACCTCTATATTTATTTTCTCATAATGAGAAATTTCTCTTTTGTTTTTTATCTGGTACATAAGAGTTTTTTTTTTTTTTTCTGGGCTTTAATTTAAAAATTCATAGATTTCCAAAACGTGAAATTTTCAGTTATTTATTTACAATCTACTTCTTCCTTCCTCTTTAGTTATTTACAAAATATATGCACCAGAAGGGACAAACTAGATATATAAAATAATAAATGTGAAGATAAAATAAGTATACAAATATAAATCTAAAGCTTCTTTTTATTTTACTTGCTATATGTCCTGCACACTTACTTAGAAGTGAGCTACGACTGTGAATTATAATTATTTAATATTTTTAAGAACTTTCATGGCTATAAAACACATGTCTATTGTAGAAATTTGAAAAATACAAAGAAGGCATTAAATCTACCCTGAATACCACTACTGTGAACATTTTGGTGTTCAAAAATCATCTCAGGCTATGTTATATCAATAGATAAATAGATACTTTTAAACTTTGAAGTCAATGTTATATACAATTTTGTAGGCTGCCTTTTCACTTACTATAAGTGTTATCCCATCATTCTATAGTTTATTAATATCATAATTTATTTAAATCATGATTTGAATTTTATTATAAATGAGTGATTAAGGGCACTATAATTTTCTTTAGAGTTTGACTAAAGGCTATAAAACCAGGAACAAGATTTTAAAACTCACTTTTACCCAAACAGAACAGGCAAAGTTGGTTATAATTTAGCAAGACAGCACTGAAAAATATAAATCACCAAAGACAGAGTTTCAGTAGAATCTCATAGAGCAAAAAGGCACCAATAAAATTTGAAATACCCTTACTCTATTTAATTTATCAATAGCTTTCAGGACTACATTGAGCAAAATTACTCAGACATTATGTTCAGTAACTTCTTTTGACACACACCATTCCATTCTGCAATTAGAACTATTTCTTATATTCAAGATATATTCCTCCATTACTGTCAAAAAGTATAAAAGGTCTGCGATATCATCCCACTTACAAGCTAATAAACTAATCTGTTACTGTCCATAGATGTTGGCAAAAAGTTCAAGATTCCTGGATAACAAGGGACTTTATTATTTATGGCAAAACAGTAACCAAAGTTTCCTGCTGGTTTGCTTTGGTTCCCCATGCCCTTCTAAGCCCCACAAGGATAACACAAGTGGGCCTAAGGGAATGCCTTCATAAGCAGTGGGCTGCACCGAGAAGAGAACCACTGAGCTTTCATAGTAGGGAGAAGTAAATCTGCTACCCTTTGGGGAAAGACATCACCTCATCCCTCAAGGCTGCTGGCTGGAAATATAACACTAAGGCATGGCCTAGGCTAAACGAGGTCAGCATCTTGTATCCTTGGCAGACCAAGCAAGAAAATGCAGGAACCCTCAGGGCCCATGGCAGATTGCTTTCCCAACAATTTCCATTTTGCTTTCCAGTTATAAACTCAACTCATCAAATCTTGGTATTTATAAGACTGATTTTCCTTCGTTAGTTTTAATTTTAAGTTTACTTTTTTATTGGCCTTTAAAAAAATAGGTAGTATTTTAAAGGTTTTCCATAGCCCTGTATATACATTTATCCAATCTATAAATAGTTACTGAGCACCTATTATGTCAGGCAACGTGTTAACATGCTGAACTAGCTTTGTTCCTGATTCTCATCTCTGCTATTTTCTCTTAAGAATTACTAGAGATGCAATGTGACTGTTTTTCTTTGATATTTTCTAACGTGTCTGATTTTGTAGTTTTCTCTTCATACATTTCTTCTTCAAATATGATCTAATTTAACAGATTAAATCTTTTTTTTTTAATGCATGCCTTTCTTGGTCTTTCATTGCTTACTATTCCATGCTTTAGCAGGAATCTATCATTCTAGCATTAAAAAAATCCACCATAAAAAATATAACTCTATTTTCTAATACCATCTGCATAGACAGTTTTTACTTTTGTATCCTGCTTTGTGTGCCAAAGTTACAACCTTCAACTTGAGATCTAAATCCATCTGCACCCCCCTTAGACTTCCAATTTCCTTACCAAACCTTTAAGTCATTAAAACTATGTTCCAGGTTTCTTCTGGCTCCCTTATTCCTCCTCTGTCTCTATGGAGAAGTTGGTAGGTTTTGTGTATCTTGGCAAGCAAACTTGCTGATGTATCTTTGGTGCTTAGTCCAGGAAGAGAGCACACATTCCAAATGGCAATTTAATTTCAGACCTATATGTGCCTACCACTATACTCCACTTCTAAGGAGCTACAGTCCTACTCCATTTTCCTCTTCCTCCAAGAAGTGGTAACTTGATTGCAAATACCTGTTATAGCCCATGGTCTTCTCTTCTTGGTTTGTGAAGCAAGGAACGTTGAGTCAGTTTCAGAACACACAGATTCACAATGAACTGTACTGATGTTCTCCTCTTCTACTCAGTGAGAGGTATCATTTTGTGTTAGCCTCTTGGCACTGATCTGGATTGCCTTTATCTTCTTCAACCTTTTTTCTTTATGACCTGCTTCCTAATTTTTTTTTTCATCTTATCTAAGAAGTCTTTATCCTGACACATAAGCTGGGGTATTGACAGACATTCCTCAATGCCTTCAATTTATCCCCTAGCAAAAAAATTAGCTTGCATGAACATGCTAAATAGGAAAGCAAAACTATCGTATCCCTGCTAGCAATTTAAACAAATCCCCAAAATTTATACCTATGGGTCTCAAGTTGAAATTAAGGTTCTTCTTGGAAGCTGTTAGAGTAATGATTAGATGGGCCTGTTTTCTGGAGGTCAAAGGGGCTCCTACAAACATTGACTTAACCTTGTCTGGTCATTCTATTCCCCTCCCAGATAATCTCTGCAAGCATTAAAAAATATTATAACTAATTAATTTAGCTAATTTTACCAGAATATCAAGTTCATTTTTCCTTAGTAAACAAATAGCTATATTACATGGTACTTACCATTTAATGAATACATATTATATACCAGGAGCTTTATTTTATTTACCAAATTATAGTGTAGCGCTTACAATGTGTGCTATAAGTTAAATTCTTATAATTCTAAGTGCTTTCAAATGTTGAAATGCTGCAGCTAGGATTCCACCCCAGGTAGTCTGATTCCAGATCTGTATTCTTTATATAAATGTATATTTATATATCTCACACATATGCTCACATATACATACACATACATGCTTTATTTGTATAATAACCCTGCAAGGCTAGTCATCTACAATGTAAAAATAAGTAAACTGAGGCACAGAGAAGTTAAATACATTTCTCAGGGCCATCTAATCTCAGATTCAAACTGAGACTTGACTAACTGTATAGCATACACACAAACCACATTGCCTCCTGTATAAATTCTTTTCACCCTAATTAGAGTTTGCCAAATAATAACATCATTATATCAGTTATCTATTGAAAAAATAATCTTATATAACAACCACAAAACTACAATGAATATCATTTTTAAAATGTATTTATCTCACATGCTTGTGTGGCTCACCCTACTTGGGCTGGGCTTGGCTGACTTTAGCTGGACTTGCTTATGCATCTGCACTCAGCAGTAGGTCAAGTAGACAGATTTGGTGATCCTGGCTGTGCTCATTCACATGTCTTGGGATTGGTGGCTGTCAAATGATTTAGGATAGTATTAGTTGCAGTGACAGGGGCAATTTGGCTCTGCTTTCCCAGGTATATTCTCATAGCAATGGCAGAAGTTCAAGTGAAAGAGTAAAAATATGGAAGGTCTTTTTCAACCTTCCACTTGTATCATGCCTGCTAACATCCCAACTGGTCAAAGCAAGTCACTGAGCAATATTACCTGGTTACATGGACAGGATGTGGATATATGAGGTATGAACAAGTGGAGCTATTAATGCTATCCCTCTACTGCATTCATCATCATTAGGGCTAAGTAACTAAGTCACAGAATCATAAATTCAGTTGTGTGTGACAGTTGATTACTAGATTTTCAGGAGTTTTTTCAAGTCAGTTGTTAAATCACTGATAGCTTAAAATCAGCCCATAGTGGGAGTATTTAAACCACAAAAACTGGCAAACACTACAAATCAGGCCTTTTTAGAGTTGGCTTAGTAGTATGCCACTATATGCATTTCACAACTTTGAGTTTAATGCTTCTCCTATGTATAGAAAATCCCAAGTGATTATGTAATCAAGTTACATTTCCATTTTACATCAAGAAAATAATATAGGCATAATGATCAGGTTGCTGTTTTGTTTTCTTTTCCTTAGTTATCTTTTATGTATGCAAATAGCCCCAAATTAATTGTTCTAAAGATAGATGGCTCATCATTTCTTGAACAAGTACAGTAAGAATAATAAGTAACCATCATCAAAGAAATTACTTGTGAGTCTGAAGATTCCAATTTGTTATTTTAAGGGTATTTTAATTCCAATTCATTTTGTATTTTCAGTAAATCTACTGTAGCCATCCCAGAGCCAGCACTGGGTTACAGTAACTATTAATTTTTATCTGTAGATAGTCAAAACTGTAAGTTAGGTTAACCTAGAATCATAGAGCACATGGGGAGTTTCTTCTATCACTCAAAGAATTTAGGTATAGGGGTGTCTTTGCTTTATATAAGAAAATAGAAAATCATTCTAGTTCAAATAGAAATAAATGTATTTCACATAACCCTAAGACTGATGAAGCTGGAGATGCAGGAAATGCTAATCTTTCTAAGCTTTCAGCCGTCCCCAAGTCTCTAGTCTCTCGTCACTGTCACAGTTCAAACATAACTAACTAAATAAATAATTACCAACAGCCTGAGTGACTCCAGAAATTATATAATACTGAAAACAATTGAAAACAACTATGTAATAGTGTTTTTATTTTCCCAGTAAAGAAAGTATAAAGTGATTCTTCTTTGTAAAAGTTTTAACCATAGTAGTAAGTTATGAAACTATACCCAGTATTTCTTTCTTACTAAGAAATGAAAATACTGAATTTGAACATATACATATAAATTCTCTCTCATATATATGTATATGTATATACACACATGGAATATTAGAATACATGTTTTTTTCTTTTTGTGGAATGTAAAGGTAAGGACTATGCTTGAAGCCAAACTGTTTCAGTTCAAATTCAAGCTCTGTAACTTTGAGCAAGTATTGAAACTCTCTGTGCTCATTTTCCTCATCTGTAAAAATGGATAAAAATAGTATCTACTTCATAGGGTTGTTATGAGTATTAAATGAGTTAATATATGGAAAGTACTTAGAAGAAATACCTATTGATTCTCAATGTGTTGCTTGTCATTTTATGATACCCAAGCCATTTCCATTCAAGTCAGTTTTTAAAAGCTAATCCATTAACACAGAAAGTTTTTTCATACTAGTTGTCATTGCTTAAGATAGTACTTTATTTCTCCAGGATTTGTGTGTCACATTGGTACAAGTAAGGACATAGTTTGAGGAGCGCATCAGCAGCCCGGGACCAGGATAAAGAAAAGGATCTTTCACTTCAACTTTGAAAGACATGGATATTAATATGTAGAGAGACATAAGTTAAAAAAGATCTTATGAAAACACATTTCTCTGTCACCTATAATTCCATATGCTTAAAGTTATAATCAGCATATGATAGAATAAACCTATGTGAGCTTAATAATTATCATTGTTTGGGTATTTTTTAACTAGGAAAAAAATCATTAATGTATTAGAAATATTTACTTGTGTTTTTTATCTTTTCCAAACCATAACTTCACCCTGGGGTCAAAGAAAAAGTGTGAGTTATCTCTTGATGGTATATGCCTAGCAAAAGTTCAGAAGTCATAATGGTAAAAGAGAAGAATGAATGGTCCTGGTACTTGTATATGAATTACTATAAAAGATAACTTTACAATTTTAGGCTGGCACAGTGGCACGTGCCTATAGTCCCAGCTACTTGGGAGGATGAGGTAGGAGGATCACTTGAGCCCAACAATTTGAGGCTGTAGTGAGCTATATTCATGCTTGGGAGTAGCCACTGCATTTTAGTCTAAGAAACATAGTGAGACCCCATTTCTAAAAAAAAAAAACAAAAAACAAAATTTAAGAAAGATGACTATAATTTTATGACGTACTAATCTGGGATACAAAGATTTTTATATTTTGTAAGCATCGAGCTTAATTATACAAAATAAATTATTGGAAATCTCACATGTGCAGACAGATACATGTATATCTCAATTTAAAAGAAATCTACTAAGTTAAAAATTGGCAATTGAAAAGTTACATAAAGTGGTTTTATTGTACAGTGCTTGTTAGCACAGCAAAGTGGATATGGACTAATGATGCTATTTGCAAATCTGCTTGGGAAATCAAGTGCTGTGTCAATGTTAGGCAGCATCTATAAAACAGGTCCAGTTTTTTTCTTTTTAGGCTTTATTTGAGGGCATGGGCAGAGAAGGGAATTATTGAGGTTATAAACAAAAAAATTACTATGGTTTTAATTATTAGGAATATAATTCTAATAAAAGACTAAATAGCCTCATATACTTTCAATATAATAGTTATGGAACATAAGGAAATTATACTAAATAACTAATTTTAATTATTTAGAAATTAAAATGTATGATATGACACACAGTTATTCAAAATCAACCAGAGTTGAATCAATATTCAGAAGCCCATATTTTCAAACAATAGCACTGCCAGGACAACCTGAATGATTCTTATGTTCATATAAAATAAGAAATAAACATAATTCTTAATTTTATTCTTTAAAACAATATGGAGGAACTTTATAGTGTACACATGTACTTTCATTACACCAAATGAAATTAAAGTTGTCTATATACCTGGTCTCATATTCATCATTGTTAAATGGCCATTGCACATAGAGGAGGCCTCCTCCCTGCCCATTAAAAGAATCCAGTGTTTTTCTGATATATCTACAGAAAAAGAAAAAAAATGTTTTTAGGGGTTAGATGAATGCTTTTGTGGATCCCTCTACAGGTTAAAATGGTTGATTCAGCAGCACTTTCAGTACAATGTAGAGCCTGGAGAAGGAACCTGATGGCACTTTAGTTTATTATACTTACAGCACTCAGAACCAGTGTTCTATTCACATAAATTTCCTTTAGCTAAAATTAATTTCTCTCTTCTTAGTGCTTGCACAGCACATGCTTTTTTCCTGTCCTACAGCATTTACCGCAGTTTGCCTTATTCTAAGCTCTTTGCACAAAAAGGTGAAACATCAATATTTACAAATATCTTGATAAACATTTTAGTGTTTTCATATTTCTTCCCTCCCTCTTTATTTACCCTTCTCCTCTAAGTAGATACTATAAACAAGCACATGCTTGATATATAGAATGCCAAGTGTAGGTCAATTGGTACCATTATAAAACAAACCAACATGGAAAATGAAAGAGAACAGTGATAGGATAAAGGCAAAATGTCATAGTCTATATATGTTTAGTCTAGATACTGTTATGCCAAAAAACTGTCAATGCTTTTATTTCTGACCAAAAACGGTTTGTAATGTGTGCCATATCATAAAAAGAAGATTACTTTTGTGAAGTTAGTTTCTCCTCAGTAACAGTAGATCATATCCTTTCATGGGTAAATTCACACTCAGAAGAAAGTCTGATACTTCTCTGTGTCCTAGAACTTAATCCCATACACATGGGAAGCACTAAAAGTCTTGGTTAAATTGCATTCATCAAACCACTGGAGTTTACATTTATTGATTATAGTCTTTAAACAAATGATGTGGCAAATTCCTCCCTAGTACCCATTATCCATGGTCCACTAAAAGAAAAACAAGAAAAAGAAAGAAAAGTTTTTAGTTGATTTAACTTTAGCTGTTTTCTTTTTTCTTTTTTTTATTTCAGCATGTTACAAGGGTAATAGTTACATGTATTGCCTTTGCCCCACCCGAGTCAGAGCTTCAAGCATGTCCATCCCCCAGACGGTGCACAGTGCACCATTAGATGTGAACATACCCATCCCCTCCTCCCCACTCCCATCACCCGATGAATGTTACTACTAATATATGGACTTAAGTGTTGGTCAGTTAAGTCAGTTAATACCAACTTGATGGTGAGTACATGTGGTGCTTGTTTTTCCGTTCTTGTGATACTTCACTTACTAGAATGGGCTCTATCCAGGATAAGAGGTGCTATATCACCATTGTTTTTAGTAGCTGAGTAGAACTCCATGGTATATATATCCCACATTTTATTAATCCACTTGTGTATTGATAGGCACCTGGGTTATTTCCACAACTTTACAATTGTGAATTGTACTGCTATAAACATTCTAGTGCAGATGTCTTTTTTATAAAATGTCTTCTGTTCTTTCGGGTAGATGCCCAGTAATGGGATTACTGGATCAAATGGTAGTTCTACTTGTAGCTCTTTGAGGTATTTCCATATTACTTTCCACAGAGGTACTAGTTTGCAGTCCCACCAGCAGTGTATGAGAGTTCCAATATCTTCACATCCATGTCAACATTTATTGTTTTGGGACTTTTTGATAAAGGCCATTCTCACTGGACATAAGTGATATCTCATTGTGGTTTTGATTTGCATTTCCCTGATGATTAGAGATGTTGAGCATTTTTTCATATGTTTCTTGGCCATTAGTCTGTCTTCTTTTGAAAAGTTTCTGTTCATGTCCTTTGCTCATTTTTTGGTAGGGTTGTTTGATTTTTTTCTTAATGATTTTTCTAAGTTCTATATAGATTCTAGTTATCAGCCCTTTATCAGATATGTAGTATGTGAATATTTTCACCCATTCTGTAGGCCGTCTGTTTGCTCTCATGATAGTTTCCTTGGCTGTGCAGAAGCTTTTTAATTTGATTAGGTCCCATTTATTCATTTTTGTTGTTTCTGTGATTACCTTTGGGATTTTCTTCATAAATCTTTCCCCTAGTCCAATGTCTATAAGAGTTTTTTCAATATTTTCTTCTAGACTTCTTATAGTTTCATGCCTTAGGTTTAAGTCTATTATCCACCATGAGCTGATTTTTGTGAGAGGTGAAAGGGTGTGGATTCTGTTTCAGTCTTCTACAAGTGGCTATCCAATTTTCCAAGCACCATTTATTGAATAAGGATTCTTTTCCCAGGTGTAAGTTTTTGTGACCTTTGTCAAAGACTAGATGGCTATATGAGGCTAGTTTTATATCTGGCTTCTCAATTCTGTTCCATTGGTCTATGTGTCTGTTTTTGTGCCAGTAACAAGATGTTTTATTTACTATAGCCTTGTAGTAGAGCTTTAAGTCTGGTAAATTGATGCCTCTCAGTTTGTTCTTTTGGCTTAAGATTGCTTTTGCTATAAGGGGTCTTCTTAGGTTCTATATGAAGCATAGAATTATTTTTTTCTAGATCTGCAAAAAATGATGTTGGTATTTTAATAGGGATTGCATTGAATCTGTAGATAACTTTGGGTAGTATAGACATTGTAACAATGTTGATTCTACCAATTCATGAGCATGGTATGGTTTTCCACCTATTTACATGCTCTGTTATTTCCTTCCTTAGTGTTCTTCCTGTAGAAGTCTTTTACCTTCTTAGTTAAATATATTCCTAGGTATTTTATTTTCTTTGTTGCTATTGTGAAGGGTATTGAGTCTACTAGCTTTAGCTGTTTTCTATGTAGTCTGAGTGAAGGGAGACTAGGTGTGTGTGGGGGGGGGGCTAGGGTGTAACTGAAAGCTCAAAATTACCTTACAAATCAGATGTATAAACAATTCCACAAGATTAAGTTTACCCTTTCAAATCATTTGGGAGCCATTATCTTGACAAAGGCACTTTAGGAATGAGAAAGAAAAGACAAAAACCTTAAAACAGAAACTTAACATATCCAAATTAAGCCTACCAGTGAGGTGGCCAAAAAAAAAAAAAAAAATCAATCATAGATTTTGGCTCATCCATAAGAAGGTGAGACCAGTAAATATCATTTGCATCATCTACTACGGTAAATTCACAGCCTCTTATGAAGACATGGGACAAAGTCATCATGAGCTACATTTTAAGAAACACTTCAATAAGACACTCAGAAGTATTTTAAAAATATAAAACAAATGAGATACTAATTAATTTGTTTATGTGACACCAGACAAATTGGTTGAATACATACTGATATATTTCCTAAAATAAATATCTGTTTGGGGTCAATACATAAAGGCACCTTTAGGAGACAGAAATAGATAAGCTGACTAATGAGGGCCTATAATGGTCCTACTGAGTATCATATCTATTTGGTTTTGCTCTCTTTTCCTGACCCTACCCACTTATCCACAAAGGCATTTGGTTATTATGAGACAAGAAATAAAAAAGATATGCAAAGAATGGTTGATCTATGAATATAAGACATCGAAATACTATGGAACAGAAGCCAGGGCAATAAAATGTATTATGTGGCAAAATGAATGTGCCTGGTCTGTCTCTGAAGCTCAATATTGCCAGGTAATTGCTTAGAATTTAACTGTATATCAGTCTGTTCCCTGCAGTATTAGCACTTTTTTCTGTAGGCTTAGTGTCCACATAGCTCTCTGTAGACTTAGTCTTTCTTTGGCTATGTTTAATTAAGGGGCCTTTATTCTTCGGTTTTGTGATATCTTAAATAGTCAAGCCACTATTTTTAGCTGTACAACATTTGTGTGGAGGAAAAATTAAATGTAACATAGGACTGTGCTATAATAAGAGAAATACCAAATGAGAGACCAAAGAAATAATTTCTTTTATCACTACTGCAGCATCAACTAAATCCATACAAGTCTGTCAGGTTCGTCCTGTGAATATCTTAAATAAGGTTTCTTTGTTCCATTTCATGGACTGTCAACACTTTCTACACCATGAAAGATTAGCCCATGATCTATCCCACAAAATGTGTGAATCCACAAATACTTTGTGGTTATATAACACTTATCATAAGTAGAAAATCTTATCAAGCTTCATACAAGTTCTGATGTAAAAGTCTAAGGGATTATAGAGTAACCAAGAGACTACATAAAATGTAACTACACTGCAGCAGTCATTTCATTTTTTATGTTATGCATAATTAGCTTTAATATCATTCATGATTTATAAAGATGAGAACTGTAGGTATTTTTTTCAGTTTAGAAATACAAAACTTCAAGAAGGCTGTTGTGAAGAATAATACATGAAAATTATTGTGAATAAATTTGTGAATATGTATAGCCATACATTGTCAAATAATCAAAGATCATTTTTGAATGAGAATAAACTGGTAATTTATTTAGAAGTACTTATTTGTAATCAAACAGTTCTGATGGCTATAGAACTACTCTGATGGCTATAGAACTACTCTATAGATCAGACCACTGTAATTATAACATGTTTAGTTCTGGACATTATCCTTTAAGAGGAAAATACATAATTTTTGAGAAACTTCAGAGACTAATAAGAACACAATATCCTTGAGACAGAGCTTTGGTGTTTAAAAAGATTTAGTCTGGAGAGAAGAATCAGAGACACTGTGTTCTGAACCATATACATATATGTATGTATATGGCTGTCATGTGAAGAAGAATTAACTGTTCTCTGTGTCTGCAAGATAAAGAAACATTGAGTGGGAAGAATTTTTTTTTTATTTCATATAATGAGACTAGAGCTCTCTACAGATATTAATAGAACAGGTTACCTCAAGAGAAAATAGTTTTCTAGTTGCTAGACATATTGACATACAACTTGGCTTAGCTATTGTGAAGAAATTTCATACATATGAAAGGCAGTGGTAAAAGAAATCTTCCGATCTTGATAGCATTTGACAGCTTTATGAATATTATGCAATGAATATGAACACAGATTGGAACCATAAGGTCTCATGTATATTCTAATAATGGGGACCCTTATTAAGAATAGCAGAAGGTGATGCCATTGTCCCTTAGTATACATGAGGGATTGGTTTTAAACCACCCCCCTGTAGATACCAAAATCTACAGATGCTCAAGTCCCTGATATAAAATGGCTAATAATTGCATGTAACATATGTACATCCTTCTGCATTGGTTGAATCATCTCTAGATTACTTATAATACCTAATATAAATGCTATATAGATAGTTCTTATACAGTGTTGTTCAGAGAATAATGACAAAAGTCTGTACATTTTCAGTACAGATGCAACAATTCATTTTTTAAAAAATATTTTCAATCCACTATTGGTTGAATCCACTGATTCAGAATCTAAGGATACAGAGGGCCGACCGTAGTCTTCTGTCCTCATAGCCCTCATTACTGTCATTTTCTAGTTGAAGCCCTGCCTATAAATATGTACTTACTTAATGTTTATGATGGCTGTCTTTCCTTGCTAAGAATAGTTAATCAGAAGCAACTCCATTTATCTGAATTCTAAGAAAATAGCGATAACTTGGGGAAGGGGGTGATGCTGGCAAGGAAAGTGTTTCTCTTTGTATCATAAGAAAACCCAATTGCCATTCAATAATGTACACTGACTTCATACATACATACGTGCATGCATATATAACATTAAATCATCATTCAGTAGATGCCATTGATAAATAATCTCTTTAATAAACTTCTACTCACCCTGAAGCTTTTCTCATTATAGTCAGTGAAGTAAGCCTTGTTTGGATAAAGTCTGGAAAGTTAAACTCCAATTGAATGCAGTGTGGTAGTTTTATTCACACAAATATTGCAGAGAAAGTCCCAAAGCAAGATGTGGTTGTTAAATTAGACTTTTTTATTATACCAATGAGTATATGTCAGATGTGAGCTATATAACATCACTGATATTACAGTACAATTTGAGGAGGGTGAGAAATGTTCAGAAAAATGAGGACCTTTAGAGATCCTATAGGCATTTGTTTTAGCTTAGAAAGAAATTAGGAAAACTAAAATATGTTCATAATTATAAAAGTCCTAATTCTGCTGAGATAAAAACCCTTGAGAAAGACTAATCAGGAAATTTCTGTGGTTATATTTAAGGGGACATTAAATTAGGGTTTCAGCAGAACAATTTTGAGCTGTGTTCAAGGGGAATAGACTAAGGGTTCTATTTGTCAGTAATAGAAAGAACTAAGGGAATTCGTTTTAGCTTGGTAAAAAACTCAAAACCAGAAAGATACATCTGTGAAAGCAAGAACAACCTGGAACTTGGGGCAAACTAATTGTGGCTATATACTTACAACTCTGTTCCCCACCATTTATAGTTTATTTCCAAGATTCTCTGACAAGGTACTTAGGCTGTGCACTTGAACACATTCTGAGAATGCTCCACTGTAAGAGGGGCAGGATCAGAGAGAAGAAAAAATTCCTAATCAGTGTGGTTCTGTCTGCATAGAAGTTCTTTCTTCTCCATCCTTCCTAAGATTTATTCCTCCTTACACCAACTCTCTTCAAATTTTAACTAGTGTCAGCAGAGGATATTCCAAGACAGGCTATTTTGAGAGCCATTTTTTATTAGCTTTGTTTATTCACAAATATGCAATAGCAACAACCTAAAGATGTAACTTTAGTTCTTAAGGATAATCTGTGTATCATTGTGTATATTAGTGATGTGTATATACACATCACAGTGTTAGATTTTAAACATTGGGAAAGCATATATAATACATTTTTCTTCATGGTCATATGATGCTGTTCTGTAGTATTAATATTTATAGTATATAAAGGTAAGTATTATGAGTGAACAATTTAATCTTTTAAAATATCAAAATATTGAAGGACCTTTTCTTTTTGTGATTTAAAAAAAATCTCAGAAACATAATCGTGTTACATCACTCTCTCAAATCCATTGTTTCCTTTTCTCCCCCAATTATACTATGATGCCTTATAATTTACTGCCTACCTGAAATAATAATAATCTCCTATATTAATCCTATAATAATCTCCTAAACTCAAGCCTACTTCAGTTTCATTCAGTCTATAGAACATGGGCAGATTAATCTTCATATAACCACTTTGTAATTGTCATATACCTCCCTTAAAAGCTTCAGTAGCTTCACATTAACTATAGAACAAGAATAGATAGCTATTGTAAATTACTGAGCAAGTTCTGATTAACAAAGTGTTTTGCTGGGTTGGTCTTAGTAGTAGCAGATTAAAGAAGAGAGGTAAGAAGACAATATATGTGGTAATTTCAATAATCTGACCAAAATGAGAACCTAATATGGTAGTAGTACTACTAATAATTCAGGAAAAACCACATATCCAAGAAATATTATAAAATTGAAATGGTTTTGATGATAGTTTGATTTAAAGAAGAAAAGAGAAAATCATAAAGTTGGGTGATATGAGGTGTCCAAAAGGATACTGCTTCTAGTAGTTATAATGGGGGAAATTAGAAAAGGAAACCAGTTTGGGGGAGGAATTGATTAATCAGAAATGATTATGAGAATGTAAATAAAAATGTTCATTAGACAGTTGGAAATAGATTTGTTTAGAGTTGGGGATTTGAAATAGGAATTTGACAACAAAGGTGAGAATTTAAACATTAGGAAGAGATTAAAATTCACGAGGATGAATGAACTTTCAGAGGAAATAGTTTTAAACAGAAAAGAACATAAAGTCAAAGGTTGAACTTTAAAGAACACTCACACTCAAGGGGGCAGCTTAGAAGCTAGAGTTGATAAACATTAAGCACACGTGTAGGAAGAAATCCAGTAGAGTTCAGCACTATGGAAGTTCAGCAGAAATATACTACTGAAGTAGCAAAGAGGATACAGATAATAAAAGGCCTTTATATTTGGTGATATTAAAATCTTATCAAATCCAAATGACACACAAAGAGTAAGAATCAGAATGCTGAAGATTGGTGATAAATTGTATGAGGATTTAAAATAAATGGAAGCAATGAACAACACTTTGATAGCACTTCGTATATTAGAATGGGTTCCTTATATACATTAGAATATTAAAAGTTGGACACTAACTGTTTGGTTCAAGTAAGATAATTTAAAAAATCAAGGTGATCTGGCAATGTATAAAGACAGGAAAGATAATTAGAGAAAAGAGAAAGACTGATAAAGCTGGAGAGGAGAAAAAAAAGAAGCTAACTCTCTCCTGCATACACAGGCACTGAATGGAGAGCACAGTAAGCAAAGGAGAAGTGGTATGTTTTACCCGAACATACTGAGCTAAAGATAAAAACAAATGAGAAACTTCATTCTGCCTTCATTTTTCCCCCCAGGAAAGAGAGGGTGAGATCATTTTTTAAAAAAATTTTGTATTTTTCCAGCTCTATTTAGGTATGACTGACAAATAAAAATTGCATATATTTAAGATTTAGTGATGTTTTGATATATGTATACATTGTGAAATGATTACCCACAAGCAAGCTAATTAACATATCTATCACTTCACATAGTTACCATTTGTGTGTGTGTGTGTGTGTGTGTGTGTGTGTGTGTATGGAGGGGTGAGAACATTTGAGATCTACTCTCTCAGCTAATTTCAAGTATACCATACATTGTTACAAACTAGAGTCACCATGCTAAACATTAGGTCTCCAGTACTCATTCATGTTATAGCTGAAGGTTTGCCCTCTTTGACCAATACCTCCCTTTTTCACCTACCCCGCAGCTCCTGGTAAACACTCTGCTACTATAACTTCTTTTTAGACTCCAAATATAAGTGAGATCATATAGTATTTCTCTTTCTGTGTCTGGCTTATTTCACTTGGCACAATGTCCTTAAGATTCATCCATTTGTTGCAAATGACAGTATCTTTTTAAGGCTGAATAATAGTCTGTTATACACACACACACACACACCCAACACCACATTTTCCTTATCCATTCATGCATCAATACTTAGGTTGTTTCTGTATCTTAGCAACTGTGAATAATACTGCAGTGAACATGGGAGTACAAATATCTCTACAAGGTACTGATTTCATTCCTTTGGGTATATAGCCAACAGAGAGATTGGCAAATCATATGGTAGTTCTACAATATTTTTAGTTTTCTGAGGAACCCTTATACTGTTTTCTATAACGGCTGTACTAATTTACATTCCCAGCAACAATGTGCAAGGATCTCCTTTTCTCTATATCCTCTCCAACACTCATTATTTTTTGTTTCATTGATAATGGCCCTTTTAAATAGGTATGAGGTGATATCTCATTGTGGTTTTATTTCTCTGATGATTAGTGATTTTGAGCACTTTTTAAATATATTTGTTGACCACTTGTATGTCTTGAGAAATGTTTATTCAGATTCATTGCTCATTTTTAATTGGGTTATTTGCTTTCTTACTATCGAGTTCTTTGTGTTCCTTATATATTTTGGATTTTAATGTCTTATCAGATGTATGGTTTGCAAAAATTTTCTCCCATTCCACAGGTTGTTTGTTCACTCTGTTGATTGTTTCCTTGGCTGTGCAGAAGCCTTTTAGTTGATGTAATCCTATTTGTTTATTTTTGCTTTTGTTGCCTGTAACTTTGGGTTAATGTCCAAAAAAAACATTGCCTGTACCCAATATCATGGAGCTTTCCCCCCATGTTTTCTCCTAGTAATTTTACAGTTTCAGGTCTTACATTTAAGTCTTTAATCCATTTTGAGTTAATTTTTCATACCATTTTTCATATGGTATGAGTTAAAGGTCTAATTTCATCTTTCTGCACAGGGTATTCAGTGGTCCAAGACCATTTATTGAAGAGGTGGTCCTTTCCCCATTGTGTGTTCTTGGCACCTTTGTCAAAAATCAATTGATAGTAAATGTGTGGATTTATTTCTAGACTTTCTATTCTGTTCCATTGGTCTATGTGTCTGTTTAATGCCAGTACCACATTATTTTGATTACTATAGCTTAGCTTTATAATATAGTTTGAAATCAGGAAGTGTGATTGTTGTGGCTACTTTTTCCGCTGCTGAGCTGGGTAGCGAAGGAATGAATAATTACTCGAAACACATAGTGTTTAGGGAGAAGAGGAGAGACCAAAATCTAAAGGAGAAAATGGCATCTTTAGCTAAGTTCCTCCCCATATTTATTGCCAAGGACATGTGCCATTTGTTAATTTCTTTAACAATTTCCATACAGGTCAGCTGTTTTCAGCTGACCTTTGCACTCTGCAAACCAGCAACTTTGGGAAGGTGTTTTTACCTGACCCTCACATTCTTTCCATCCATGCATCCTTTCTTTCCATACAGGTCAGATGTTTTCAGTTGATCTTTGCATTCTGCAAACAAGCAACTTTGAGCAGGTGTTTTTACCTGACCCTCACATTCTTTCCATTCATCCATCCATCCTTTCTTTCCATACAGGTCAGTTGTTTTCAGCTGACCTTTGCACTCTACAAACAAGCAGCTTTGGGCAGGTGTTTCGCCTGACCCTTCATTCACCTTGCTCACGTTCTTTCCATCCATCCTTTCTTCTAGGCCTATCCCCTACATGTGATGTCTCCAGCTTAGTTATTCTTGCTCAAGATTGCTTTAGCTCTAGTCTTTTGTGGTATCATATGAGTTTTAAGATTGTCTTTTCTATTTCTGTGAAAAACACCATTGGAATTTTGATAGGGATTGTATTAAATCTTTAGATTGCTTTGGGTAGTGTGGACATTTTAACAATATTAACGTTTCCAATCCATGAACCCAGGAAACCTTTCCATTTGTTTGTTTTCTACAATTTATTTCATAAATGTTTTATAGTTTTCATTGTACAGATCTTTTGCCTCATAAGTTAAATTTATTCCTAAGTGTTTTATTTGTTTTGATGCCATTGTAAATGGGATTGTTTTCTTGACCTTTTGGATTGTTTGCTGTTTTTTTGTTACCATATAGAAACACAACTGATTTTGTATGCTGACTGGGTATCCTGCAAGTTTACTGAATTTATTAGTCCTAAGAGGTTTTTTTTTTGGTGTAGTCTTTTGGGTTTTCTATATATAAGATCATGTCATTTGCAAACAGAGACAGTTTAACTTCTTTTCCTATTTGAATGCCTTTTTATTTTCTTGCCTAATTGTTCTGGCTAGGGTTTCCTATGCTATGTTGAAGAGTGGTAAGAATGGGCATCTTTATCTTATTCCTGATTTTAAAGGAAAAACTTTCAACTTTTCATTGTTGATTATGATGTTACCTATGGGCTTGCCACATATGTCCTTTATTATGTTGAGGTACATTCCTTCAATAACTAATTTGTTCAGAGTTTTTATTATGAAAAAATGTTGAATATTGTTGAATGCCTTTTCTGCATCTATTGAGATGATCATATGGTTTTTGTCCCTCATTATGTTAATGTGTTATATCACATTTATTGATTTGCATATGTTAAACTATGTTTGTGTTTTACAAGCCCCAACACACTAAACCATAAAGATTTTCTAAATATGAAAGTTCTCAATGTCTTAAAATAGTTATTAAAATATTTCCATAAATTTGTAAAATTCATTAGATATCCTTTCTTAATGGAGTTCTTGATACCCTATAATAATACCTAACTTTTTGAGGTGCCTTATAGTTCATATAATACTTTCATATGTATTATGTCACTTGATCTTCACAAGTCCAGACACTACCTGACTTGAGTCAGGACAAATAATTTGGAATATCTGAATTGTTTTCAACTTTGTTTCTGTCAATCATGAGTCTTCTTTTGTCCTTCCATTTATACTAACAGTTTAGGAAATGTTATGGTAGTGTTACAGAGGAAATAAAATACAGCCTTTTCTTTATTATGCATTTTGTGGAGTTTCTAGCTATGGTTTGGTTCTTACTCTTTGTCCTCTACCTACATAAAAACCTGGGTTGTGCCTGGGCCTGTGGATCATAAAAGATAGGCCTCTGCACTAGCCTACCAAGAGGACTTTGTAGCCTACTTTATCTTTGCTTTTAATAAAATCCTGGGCTAGATGTAATAACTGAACACATTCAAACTACTAAAGTTCAATCAAATAATTTAGTCAACTGTACTGAGTATCTGCTCTGTGTGAATAACACGTGCTTAAAATCTACAATATCACAGGAGAAATAAGAAATGTTCAGGGAAGAGGTATATGGTTTTACGTGTGTGTAAGCATAGGATTGTGAGCTGAGTGGCATTACTGTCAAAAAAATTAATGTGTTCCTGGGGTGCATTACAAGATGTCTGGCGCATACAGCAAAGATGGTGATATCATAATATGTTTTCCTTTATATTCTTATTTCCATACCTGGTGTGTTTACGTATGGATTCTTAGAAAATTTGTAGCTATCCAGAGGAGAATGCCCATAGTGATAGAGATTTAAAACAATGTGAAATTCACGAATGTTTCAAAGAATTAGGAGTACTAGTCAGAGATTTGAATATATATGGGCAAGAGAATTATTATTGTGCATTATCAATGGAGGGGAAAATTAAGCCATTTGTATTGCTCTTATAGGAAGCATGTTTGGGTGCAGAATAAGGAAGACTTTGGATTACTTCATGAGGATTTTGATTTGCTATTTATTAAGAGATAAATAACTTCTTGTTAATGGCTTCAACACTGAATAAGGTATTTAATTAGAATATACTTAAGGTCCCTCTCAAATTTGAGTCTGATTTTTCATGTATACTAATAACTTATAAATCATAATGTGATTATGTCTATAAGAGAACAACATATAAAGCTTCATGGAAATAAAACAAAGAGGGTTTTGGCAGAGGGAATCATATTTAGATGGGATGTACCATTTGAGTTGGGGCTTGAATGACTGATAGGATATTGACTGTAACAGTGGGCACCTCAAGTTAATGATTAAGTGATGTTAAATGTATGGTGATTGTAATTACTCATACTGAAACTTAGGTATAAAAAGAAAAGGTAGAATTTTCATTTTATCTAAAAGTGATTTGGTCATCCTCGAAATCTCATTCACTGAGAAACGGGAGAGGAAATGATGTGTTTTTACTCTAATCTAGGAACTTGGGTTCAATCAGTATTTTAATCAGTTCCTTTCTTGAGCTCTTCTACCTCTTTTTCATAATTCTCTGGGCCAAAGAGAATAGGATTTTCTTCTACTTTACCTATCTTATCACCACCACCTTCCTTATATCAATCTCTAGCCTAAGCCTTTAAAGGGAACTAGGATATCATGTCTTCACTACCGGAGAAAATATTATTTGGTCCACCAGGACTAGTCTTGGTAAGTTAAACCATAAATAATTTTATATTTTTCTCTTGATGCCTTGATTTGAAGCTTAACTTGCTTTAAAAAATCCTATACTTAATATCAAAAGTCAAATATTAATGTTAAATCTTTTTTTGTATTTTGTACGTAAAAAAATCCAAATCCTCAGCAGAAAAGTACCTTGGGTTGAATAGGTTTTATACCCAGAAAGTCACATTAATATTTCTCAAAACTATTCTCCTTTGTGTTGAATATTTATACAAATATTCTAGCCTATAAATCTGATCATGCTAATTCCCTATTAAAAGCCTTTCAATGATTTCCCATTCCCTTAATATTTTGGAAGTTTTCTTGACAATCCAGACTAGGTTATAACCCCTGTGTATGCTTACAGAAGTTCCCACTATTCTTCTTTCTTAACACTCATCATACTTTCCAATATCTATTTTTCCTGATAGATTTGAACTCCAAATTTCCAACGCATAGCATATATCTTGTACATAGCATGTGCTTAATATTTGTGTGATTATAGTTTTAATTATATGCATATTTCTCACTTGAAAATCAGTAAAAGATTTGTAAATTTGAGACTACTCTGAAAGACAAACCCATTGGGGTTGCAAGGACTGTACAAATTTTTAGTCCTAGAGTCAGGCTTTCAAACACAGAAAATTCATCAATAAACTCCCTCTTGTGATATCTCTTGGCAGGTAATGATTTACTTTCTTCTTGGGGACACCCCTACCTTAACACAAGAATTCTTTTAAATTTCAAAAAGGTCCATCTTCATTAATATCTAAATCCATAATGAGGACATTTTACTTTAAGAATACCTAATTATATATTTCACAGATTTTTATTAACTTGCAATCATACCAAGTTTATTCACAGGCTTCTTTTGCCTTACGTGGATCCTTCCATTTATTGTGGATTCAATTAACTAGATTTAGTCATGTTATGGCTAAATGGATGTGACTAGAAAGGGTAGCATATAGCAATCTATATGTAAATTGTTGCTTATTGGTTAACATTTATGTTTGAAATTGGAAAATCAATAAAAAGGAACTTAAATTAATTTACAACAAGCACACACACTAAGAAAAGAGGAGGGGGCACAATTTTTGGTCTTGATATAGCAACAAAACTAAAAACTATTTCAAAGAAGCAAATGCTAACAGAGGTCAAAAGGCTGTGTGACCTCTATTTTATTTTTAAAACATTTGCATACCCACCAAGTGCACTGCAGCATCTTAAGTGTCATTAAAAGCAATGAGGACACAAGTTTAGGGTGCCTTAAGGAAGCACAAGTCAATCTTCATTTTCTATTGTAGCAAAGATTCCTTCCAAATCCATGAGAGCAGGTGTTGTTTATCCTCCCTTCCTTAGCACCCAGAACAATGTCTGGCACAGGGTGAGCATTTGATAGTTATTTGCTGAATGCATGAATGAAGGAAAGCTAGACTGCAAAGGCAGGCTAAGTGGCTGTTGGCCTCAAAGCATGTCTGCTGCCTTTTTGGCAGGCTAGCTGTTTTCTTCTCATTCCCTCAACCTTTCTGGCGGTAATGAGTTTCCCTGTTTGTCCCTCCTCTGGGGTGGCCAAAATGCTGTCCCCAGACCCCACCACTCTTCAGGTAACCCTCCCACGCTGAGCCAGCAGGGTGCAGGCAGCGAACAGCCTGGGACCTTGAGAGGAGAAGGCAGCAACCCCCGCTACAGAGACTGTGGGCCCTTACTTTTCGTTTTCAATCCTTGATGACCGACCAACCAACCTGCTCGCCCTCGCCTCCCCGTGAAGACGCCTCAGTGAAAACTCGGGCTCCGCCTGACACCGAGCAGAGAGAAAACGCCAAATCGCCATCACCACGAGAGAGAGCGAGGCGCGCGCGCGGCGCACGTAGCCACCCTGGCGCCCGCCGTTGCCGCGCGCTCGGTCGTCGGACGCCTCACGCGCGGGTTTGCCTCGGCCGTGGCTCGAGGGCAGGCGGAGGCGCGTGCGCGCGCAAGAAGGCGGGGAGAGGGGCCGCCGAGCGCCAGCAGGTGGGCGCGTTCCCCCTCGCGCGCGCGCGCGTGCGCCGCCGCCGCGCCTTCTCCCTCACGTTCCCCGCGCGCAGCGTCCCCTCCCCGCCGGGAGCGCGCGCCTCCCGCCCTCGCGACGGGTCCCGCTCGGTCTCTCAGAGCCGCACACTCCCTGGAGCTGCTGCCACGGCGGTCGCCTCGGCCGCGGCTCTCCAGCCCCGCGGCTCAGCTTCGGCCCCTCAGCGCCGCGTCCCGGGCGCCCTCCCTTCCCTCCGCCACTCCCCCTCCCTTTCCCGCCCTTCTTGCCCACCCGGCCGGCCGAGAGAGCCAGGATACGAAGCAGGCGGGCTTGAGGAAGGGGTTGGAAAAATGGAGGTGCCGCGCCTGGATCATGCCCTCAACAGCCCCACCAGCCCCTGTGAGGAGGTGATCAAAAACCTCAGCCTGGAGGCCATTCAGCTGTGCGACCGGGACGGTAAGAGCGGCCGGGACGGTGAGGAGAGAGGGACGGAGCCCGCGCCCGCCCGCCGAGGCGCCGGGCCGCTCTGGCTCTGCCGACGCCGTCCGCCCGGGCGCCGGGGTCTTTTGTTGTCCCCCCAGTGCAAATAAAGGCAGGTGCGGACTCCCCTCCGTCCAGCCGCCCTGCCCTTAGCCCAGAAACAAAAGGACCCCGGGGCTCGCTCCTCGGTGCGGAGAGTGGTCGTCGTCCGCAACCGCGGCGCCCTCGCAGCCTTCGCCCGCCTGGCGTTCCCGCCCGCGGCTCCTGCCCCGACCAGGCGTTTCCGATCTTTGCCGCAGTCCGATTTCCTGGGTCTCCTGGCACCGGAGGGAAAATGCCCTCTGGATGTTTCTAGCAACCCCCTTCCCCCAACACACACTAACTAGTCAGCGTTCTCTGTCCAGAAACTTATAATTTCCTTTTTAAAGCTCCCATCTCCAGACTCCCCCAATTAAGAAGTCTTTTTATCCTCTCAAATTGGGATCAGGTGACAGTTTTTCGGTGAGAGAGCAGAAAAACAGTACATTTCAGCACCAAGGACAGACACAAGCTTCGTGGTTCAGACTGTCAAAAATCTGTAAAGGAATTGACCGAATATATCTGCTGTGACTCAGAATATGTGGCGAGTACGCACCATTGTGTGTTGATGTTATGTCGTTGGTTCTATTGTTAAAGTTGGCAGTCTCCTGAAGAAGGAAATTGATTGAACCACAGGTCTGAGCGTTAAAGAGATAATGCCAATACTCTGTTCAGTGTGGGTAGTTATAGAGCTTGTGTGTTAGTTGGACTAGTTGGAGAGTTCGTGCTATTTCAGTAATGTGGACTAAAACTTCATTTGTAAAGAAGCCATCTGACTAGTAATTGGTTTGCCAAATAATTGTAAAATTCTACCTCTGACAAAGGAAAAATAATTTACATGTTGTGAGGATGGCCCTGAACACTTTCGATTTGTAAAAGAAATTAATGTTTAACTGTATATAGATTGTAAAACATTTTTTAGCCAAAGTTATGTAGAGATACTAATATGTTCACAGTAAGGTCATGAATTTTATCAGTGTAATCCAAATAGGGAGCAGAGGTCTTGTTTCCAAAGACATTTAAATGGTAATAACTTGGTTAGGCATTGCTATTGAGTACGTTTGGGTCAAGTGAGTACCAAATTTGTGTTTATTAGTGAATTTTCTATTTATTAATACAAACATTTAATAATTTTGAAGACAAAATTCAAGCTTTTTGAAACCAAAGCCACTTTAATTTCTGAAACAGATGTAGTATGAATAAATAAATACTCTTGCAGAGGCAGCTCATTTATCTTTTATTTTTAGACTATTTTGGTCACCATAGTAGCAAGTGCACTTATTTATGGCATCTAAACAAATTTCATCATTTTTTATATATATTCCATATATGAGCTTGCATGATTAAACTATAAAAGTTATTTTTAATATACCATATAAGAAGTCATTTGAATTTTAGTTTATATACTTTCATGAAATGATTTTTTTGTAGTGTTACTGTTGTAAATTGTAAATATTTTGGTTTTCTTATATTATTTGAGAGAAAACTAAAATTCTAATAAAAGTAGATTTCATTTTTATTTACTTCAGTGATTTATCAAAGGCACATTTCTGTAGTAATTGGAAATAGGCAATTCATTGTTATTCTTCAGAACCCAGTAATATCACTTTCGATTTGTAAAAGAAATTAATGTTTAACTGTATATAGATTGTAAAACATTTTTTAGCCAAAGTTATGTAGATACAAAGTTATTTATACTTAAAATTGGATTTAGCATGTATCTCAAAGATACCAGGGAAAATAAAGTTTTCTTTTTTATGAAGTTCACAGAATTAATAGACTAAAATAGATTAAATAGTTAATAAAAATGAATGACATATTTACTGTGGTCTCTTCTATTTTATTGTGGTAATATTTTTTAGTTGTTTTTGTTCACTTTATGAATCCTGAAAAATGAGTAAATTATGTAATGTTTAATTTTGGGGGGATGCTGGCACTAAGCAGTATCTATGAAAATTAAAATTACTATTTGAAGACTTCTAATTAATTTAACATAGACTAATTAAAGAGGGCTTTATTTTATGAAAGAGCTTATACCAATGAATATAATGGGCTGACTCTTCCATTAGAAGATGTGGAAAAATTCAGATATACCTTGTTTAGTGATGTTGTTCAATACTTAACTTTTTTTTTGTGATTCTATCTTATATGTCAACTCCAAAAGTATTAAGTTGGCTTCATAGGAATAGTTTGGGGGGGTGTAATGTTTTTACATAATAATTTATAAAGTTTTGCATTAAATTTGTCAACCGGATCTTATTTGGAATCATTTTATGTTAAGAAATTTTCAGCTGGATGCTATTTGCTCCCTTCATTTTCACTTCCTTTCACTTTCCTTCCTCTTAAGTCTCATTTTACTTTTATAAATATATAATGTACACAGGAATGTGGCAGAATATGTGTCAGATATGTTCATGTGCTTATGTACATAATAAGAGCTGTATTTTCATAATTTTATGATATGAATAATTTGTCTTTATTTTACTCTACTGTTAATTTTGTGATGAAAGAATCAGAGAAACATGAATTCCTTGGAAGTAGAATAAAATAGAATAGAGAAAACTATATTATGATTAAGTGTACATTTCCAAATTTTACCTTTTCCACTCATAGATGTTTTTAATTTCATGATGGTTTACATATTGTATTGACTAAGAACCATAGCTGCTGGTGAACATACCTATGTCTCTCTTATGTTTCCTTGGATCTTGTCCTTTATGTTTTTGCCTGTTACTTGGATATTTTCCTATAAATTGATGTTGACATTCTCTGTAAGAATTCACAATGTTTCTTTTTTCATAATTTCTCAAAATATTCAGTAGTCTGAAGAATATGGGTTAGAGTCCATGTAGTCATATAATTGGATTTTTAAATAAGCAAAATGATTCTTATATAAACACACATTACCTCATGGATAGTCTTTTCTAGGAATGTGTGTTTTGGTTACTAGTATATGGTCCCTGCCTAGGTGTTACTTATAGTTCAAAGTGAGGATTCTGGATAGACTATTAGGAAACCTTCTGAAGATATACTGTAGATCTAGTGATTTCTACTAATTCCTATGGCAAGTAGAAGAGTATTTGTTCCTCCATCTCTGCTGTGCTGAAGTATACTCAAATTGCATACATAAGGTAATTTTATTATGACTTTTCAAAAAAAAATTGAAAGAGAAAAAAAATTTCTCATCTAGAAGCATCAATAATATGGGAACCAATTTCCACTTTGTTTCTTCGTGTAGATACTTCAGACTTTCACAAAACATCCCCTTAACCCCACCCCCATAGAATTCTACATTACTTCTGCTTTTCATCTTTTTATCATATATATTAAAAAGCTTTATTTCCTTGCTGAAAGGGAAATATTTATCTACATGTTGCCTTACATGTATATAAGCTCCCTGCACCCTTGTTACAGTAAAGAAGAAAATACAAAATTAATTTGTTTCATAGCACTTAAATCTACCCCCAAGGCTTCCTAGCTTTCACAATTATTATTTCTATGATTAGGGTGTTTTATGACTGTGTAGATATGGTTTATGGGGTTTATGATACTAATCATCAAGGGAACACATTTTAAAGAAATTAGAAGCTGACATATTTTCCCTGTCTTTGTCTCTAACAGTAGTCCTGTGGAGAAAAAGAAAAAAGGTTTTTTTCCCTTTTACATATTTAAAATGATAGATTCCTTTGAGTGTGGACTTTATCATATCTATTTAAATAATAAATCAGTTGAGATCTTCTTTATGCTTATTGACATGTGAATTAAATAGATTTTAACTTTGGAAACATAAAGTAACATAAATGCTTAGTGGCACAGAGGTATATTAGATAATTCTTAATGACATTTGCTAAAGCAAACATCTAGGAGGAGTACTCATAACTATTACCTTTAATAGTCCCTATTATAAGAGTGTAAGGTAGTCATTACTTAGTCTCACTGACATGCAGTATAGCATAGTGATAATATCATTTTAGATCAGACCGACCTGTTAGAATATTGACTCTTGATAGATGTGTAACCATAGGCAAATTAATTAACCTTTTTAGTCTTAAGCTTTCTCATGTAAAATGGGTAAATTAATGTCAATGCTGTAGGATTGTTGAAATAAGTAAATAATTTCTTATATAGCATTTATCACAAATCTTGACATGAAATAGAGTAATAATTATTGTGAATGGAATATTATTCTCCACATACCTTATTGAGTTGAACTACTGTCTTTTATTTCTTTCTTTTTTTTTTTTTTTTTTGGCAATGTTAGATCTTTGTTGTTTTTCGTAATTTCAATTATGTGTTGCTTAGTTAGGAAATCACCTCAGCTTCATGAGTAATTAATGGAATCTGGAAATTCTAAATTTTAAGGAATAGCAAATTTAAAAGTCCCTGTTATAGTACTCTTTTGCTTCTGTTTTACCATCCTATCAGTGATACCCTTTTTAACCTTAGTCCAAAAAGCTGTTTTCAGCTTCTAGTTCAAATTTTCTGTTTGTTGTTTTTCATGTGCCTTGTGAGCTTGGTACCTACTCTAGGTAGGTATTTGCCTCACAGTCCTTCTTTGTTCTTAATTTTACAATGTTTTCCTTTATTAATTTTTTCCAAGGATAGATCTGTACTAGGATATGTGACTTCTGGATTAATTTCTTTGACCCAGATATGACTATAGGATACTATAAATTTTTATTAGTATGAAACAAAAAAAATAAAATAAAAACTAAAAGAAACAAAAACTATCAGATTATGTTAAACCAATTCATATTCTTGCTAGGGGTTCTAATTCATTCCCAGAGAAGACCAAAAAGTTACTAGAATAAAAGTCACATCAAAGCATATGTGACCAGGCTCCCTCCAGTGGTAGAAGGACTGATGTGTAACACTGGCAACTTGCTTTGTTGCTAAGGTAGGTGGGTCAGAAATTCACACTATAAGAACACTATTTAAACAACTTACAAGTCACTTGATTTTATTCCCACTGATATTTCCTCATTTAGGCCTAATCTTAACTTTTCCCTCTAAGTTATATGAACATGCTTTCCTGATTACTTTTATATTTTATCCTGGACTTTAGTAATAACAGCAGCTGCATCACTTACTGCAGCAAGCATAATCCTAGTTTGTAGTTTTCTAGTTTTCCTTCTCTGCCCTTAGTAGATGCATAATTCAAGTTTTACCTTGTAGAATGTGCCTCTTTCTTGGGTTTATTTTCCATTTCTGTTAAATTTATTTAAAAGAATATTTTATCCTTTATTATTATTTAAATTCTATTTTTACTGCCCTAAACATATGTCTTATTCTTTAACTATTAAAAATATTTTATCATTACTAAGAAGTAGTTAAACTATCTTATTTAGCAAGCTATATGTTATATGTTTGAGAAGTAAAATCAGTGTGTGGGGAAGACTTTCAGCAGAAATGTATAGAAGAGTAGGAGAGTGTAGGCAGAAAAAATAGGTAGATAGCTTCAGCATGTTCTGCATATGTTAAGAATAGTGACTGTAAATGGTATAAAAGAAATCCAAAATATTCTTTGGGAGGCCAAGGTGGAGGAGCTGTGGAGGCCAGGAGTTTGAGACCCTGTGTCTACAAAAAGATAAAAAAGTCAGCCAGATGTGATGGCATGTGCCTGTAGTCCTAGCTACTTCAAAAGCTGAGGCAGGAGTATGGATTGAGCTCGGGAGCTTGAAGTTGTAGTGAATTGTGATTAGACCACTGCACTCCAGCCTCCAGCCTCCAGCCTCAATGACTAAAAAAAAAGAAAAAACAATTCCAAAATAATTAGAATATGTGATTGAATTTTCAGGCAAAATGGAAAGTGAGCAGGATCAACTTTTTGAGACTGGGAAATCAGAAGAATCATTTAAAAGAAAGGAAAAAAGAGAAATGAAATAATATTTAAACATTTTAATGACATTAATTTTTTTACATCTCAGATTTTTAGGTCTCAGTGGATATTCAGGTATGTCCTAAGCCCTTTTCCAGGGGGACTTCCCTCTCTCATAGATACTATATTTCCAGAAGTATATACTGCTTAGTCATTATTGTTTCAGTGTGGATCCCCACAAGAGAACCCACTTATATTCTTTTTAGGCTCTTCTTTTTCTTCATTCCTACAGCTCAATAGCTACTCAAGTTCTGATGATAATATAATACTTTGAGAATCATTACTATATAAAACCAACCATTTGATGCTGTAGAGGGCATGGTGAAATAGTGAATTTTGATTCTTCTTCATAAAGATAGTGTTGGAATCTTAGGAGACATTTTAGAAGGATTAGTACAAAGCGAAAAGAACATTTGAGTTATGTTAAGATATTTGGAATCTAACATTAAGAGACCTCTTAGAAACTTACAATAAACATTCAGCAATTCTTCCTGTGTTCTGGTGAAAAGAGTTCTAGAATGGGGAGAAGAACTGCTCATTGAAATATGTATTTCACTAGGGAGACTGGAACTTAAGTGAAAATGAATGATTAGGATTTTACTTCGATTTTAGAGTGACCTCTGTGAGCTTTGTATCTCACCCTTCAAAGGAGTGATCACATCCTGGGGAGGGCTAACTTTGAACTTCAAAGATGAAATAAATCTACAATCCAGGTTTGTTGTTGCAAACAAGATCTCTATATTTTGAAGTTGCTTAACTGATGTGAGTTGAACAAAGATCATACTTAAAATTATAGTTAGTTTCGTTTGACATATTATGATTATATGGCCCATATTTGTGTTTCATTTAAAATGGGCTACTTTATGGGATTTTGCATATATACTATTTGTCATCGTGGTTGTGGCAACTAGTGTAAATGAATCTTACCTTTTGTTTTCTATAACCTGTGGGAATGTTGCTATCTAATAATAGCATGAAAGGCTTATTATAACTTCCCTAGACACATGCCATTAAAGGTAAGGCAGAAAAAAAGATTTTTCAGTATATTCTGATTTTTCTTGAAAAATCATGTCTCATCTTCCCCTCGTGAGCCTGAATGTTGATGAGTTTCTCAGTTTTTAACATTTTAGAAGCTGATAATAAATGCTCACAAGAATCCTATAGTTTTTGAGCATCTACTATGTGATAGCTTTTTAATAACTGCATTTTAAAGTTATATCTATGATAGAAAACAGAGGTCTCTGAATTATGATCTCAGGCCAAATGCTGCCTGTTTTTGTAAGTAAACAAATTGGAATACAGCCATGCCCATTCGGTTACATATTGTCTATGGCTACTGTCATGTTACAACAACAGGGCTGAGTACCTGTGACAGACCATATAACCTACAAACCTTAAAATACTGTGTGACTCTTTATAGGAAAAGTTTTCCAACATGTAATATAAACAATCGAAAACATAAGTTAATCTCTCTTGATGGGAATAAAAATATTGAAAGGAGAATTTCTTTAAAAAATTTCTTTAAAAAAAGTGAGCAAAATGCTCATTTTGCTTTTATGTATTTCCAGGGTTTTGAAATTATGCAGATCAGGCTGTAGAAAGCTGACTGATGCTACTGGGCAATAAGTTATGTCTGTGTGGGTTCGAAGATGGGTGGCCCTTTATGCCACCTGATAACATAAAGTCTGATAGGGAGAGAAACAAACCCTAATTTTAATTTGAAATCTAGCCTTCATATAAATAAGTTTAGAAAAAAATGCTATTTATGCACAGGTGTTCCAGGTACACTTATGATTCTATTAAGAGATGTGTTTTAAAGTGTCAAAGATAATGGTATAAACTTTGATAAATATGTTTAGTTATATTGATATTATATTACAGAAATACATTGATATTATATTACAGAAATTTATATGGATTTATATTCTTCCTCCTAAACCAAACTTTCATTAAAAAAGAGTCAAAGTCGTATTCATAGTCTTCCATAGTCTATCTCAAGCTATCTGTGGTAAAGGACCCCCTTTTAAAAACAAATTTTCAGCCTGTCACTGATACTTAATAAAAATATAAAAGAAAGAATTACTAGAAAAATGAAATTAAAATGATACAAAAGGAGTCAATGGACATGAAAATCACTTAATTCTTTTAAAAGTTTCTGAATGCTTAATCCTAAGTTTTGTATTTGTTTCATTGCAGACTGATAAATATTAATAGTTTGCAGACTGTTGCCTGTGCCTGCTACACTTTTAAGTAGCACTAGCTAGAGGACAGTGCCATTCTATTCTTACTCAATGAGTAATTTATAGGGACCAACCTTAGCAAGTTTTTACTTTGTTTCCTTTTATTCTTTTACTTACCTAATTTTACTATTTATTAGTACATGCATTCCAACTTTAGAGTTCATATTAAGATCAGGGAAAAAAGGATACAATAATGAATGTAACTTGGATTCTGCATTCAAAGGATTTAGGGAGATGATATATTTTGGGAGACAATATATTTAAATAGATAAATATAATAATATATGAATAAGTAACAACATGGAATTTGGAAGAGAAAGTAGTTAATTCTGTCTTGAGTCTGGGAAGCAACATTTATCTGGGTATTAAAAGTAAAGTAAAATTTCTCCAGAAGTGGGAAAGGGGAATTTCTAGCAGAAATACGAGCATATCTAAAAGCATAATATCATGTATTTTCTGAGAATACATAGCATTTGGTATTGCTGGAGAAAAAAATGTGCCTGGTGGGAAATTAAACTGAAAGATATTTGGGGCTAAGTTATGCCATGCTTAAGATTTGGATTTATCTTCTTAGTAGATTTCAAACTTTCTAGCATGCAGAGAACCTTTATTTAAAAAAATTTTTTGAAGAATTCCATATACAAGTAAAAAGTAGTATTTTATGAGTATATATATATATATATATAACCTGTAATTTCATACAGCATTTTTCAAATTAAGTCAATCAGTGGTACAGCAAGAAATTTAAGTTGACAGTTATGCTTGAAAGTTGCTATTATATTTTTATTGCTTTGTATATAGAAAATGCTTTTTTTGCATCAAGAATTGTGCTGAACGTATGTAGAAAATGCTTGTTCATACAAATTAGTAGTGGCAAATTGTAATATTTTTAAACATTTTTCTTTCTTAGGATATGCTTCAAATAAGCAGATCCAGCTTTACAGAGGAATAGTAAGATTTTTTTTTTCAAAGTTGGTTCATGAAAGAATAAATGTTGCAGTCGGAGGGAAGCAATAGAATCAATTCACCAGTCAGTTCATTTTTTCAATGATAAAACTATATCTTGTAACATTCTGAGATATTGGTTGATATTAAAAAAAAAACCTCATACTTTTATGCTTATCTCTGTTAAAATTCAGAACAGTTTTTTTTACTTGTATGATGAATCTGTAAGAATCAATTTCAATACTGAAAATGTATCTGCATTTAAAAGCTTGGTAACATTGTGATTGTATTGATAAATTGAGTTTTTTCCAGCTTATTAAAGATCTAGATAATCAAATTGGTTTCCCCAAGTCATTTATATTTGAGATATTTATCAAAGCTTTTTAAATAAGAAAAAATTCATTTCTTATTTTTTTTCTGAAGTATTTATACCTTGCTTCAGAACACTCAGCTGAGTTTAGCATGAAAAATACATTTTGAAATTTGCTGTTTGTAAAATTATAATTAGTTCAGGAAAAATACCCAACAACTTCAATTTAATGGATAATTTGTATGTGATTATCCAAAATTATTTTGAAATATCTCGATATCTAATCTCTAATCTTTATTAGTATACAGCTATTACTTGATGAAATCTAACAATAACTTTTATAGGAACTACCACTCCTGAGATTTTTAATTTTATTTATTTCTCTTTATATAATTGTTTCAATATTTCTGACAGTTAGTTGATAGTGTGTTAAAAATTGATAGTGTGTTAGTTGATAGTGTGTTAGTGTTGATAGTTGATAGTGTGTTAAAATGACTTAGACATTAAAATTTTTTTCTCCATTGTATGTTGTTTTACCATTTTTGAATTTACCTATTTGAAAAGCTTTTGCAAATGGATCTGCCACATTTATATTTTCATTCAGTTAAATTGGAAAGATTTTACATAACCTTAACGTTTGAATTAATCAGTCAGGTGTAGGTGATGAGTAATTTTTGTATTCTCTGTATTTTCAGAAATGTACCAATGTTTTATTTCAGCTTTTTGACAATAGCTTACTCAACATATTTGTTGTTACAATATCAGAAATGCAGGATTTAATGAGCTTTTCCCCCCCAATTATGGATGCTTTTATTCTTAAGTAATATGGTGGTTTTGTTCTGAGTATATTTTAATTGTCAGATTTGCAGTTATATCAGCCCCTTCATGCTTTGTTGCAAAATTATGGAACTTGGTCAGGATCTATATTACTATTTTGCACTATTTTATCATATAAAACCTATTGAAAACTTGTCAGTTTTTATCACTATATATAAATCCTAATGACAGATAACTGTCACTGTATTTTAGCCTTGAGTGACTATTTCTGGAAGCTTCCAGCGTATGTATTTCACTTTGAACATAGTTGCCAGTATGGTCAATATTAGCTAAAAAATCAACTGGTACTATTTAATAGTAAGACTTAATACATCTTGAGCCAAATTAGTCACAATACATCCATGTTAAATTTGTTTAATAGTCCCCATTTTTAACTAGAGACCCATTTCTAGTTTTATAGGTAATTATTTCACTACTTATACTGGGAAAAGTAGAACTTTATTCCAAAGTTAGAATAACTTCATCACAAATATAATTAGAGAAGAAGTACACAAAATTCATAGTAAGTTTTTGCTCTAATTTATTCTGATTAGAGGAAGGGCTAAATAGATGCATCTAGGTGAGCCTTACCCTGCTTTGCCCACAAGTACATGTTTTTGCAAAATGGTACTTGAACATGAACTTGCTGGCTTGAATTTAAACAAACACACACACATGAAACAGAGCCATACCTTTTCATTCATTGTGCCATTTTCTGCACTGAGAAGTTTTGATGTTTACCCAGAATGACATAATATGGCATAATTTAGTATATGCTATTTGTATTATAGTTTTTTAAAAATAGTTTAAAATAATTAAAAAGGTTAATGATGTTTGATTAACCCCTTAATCACCTGTCTATTAAATGAATTTTAAATCATTGTTCAGTGGTTCTCAAAATTTATCACCTAGAACAGCAGTCCCCAATCTTTTGGGCACTAGGGACAGGTTTCATGGAAGACAATTTTTCAATGGATGGGGTGGCGGGGGGTCAGAGGGAATGGTTTTAGGATGATTCAAGTGCTTACGTTTATTGTGCACTTTATATTATTATTACATTATAATATATAATGAAATAATTATGCAACTCACCATAATGCAGAAACAGTGGGAGACTGATTTTGTTTTCCTGCAACTAGATGGTCCCGTCTGGTGGTGATGGGAGATAGTGACACCCAAAGTGTGTTGCTTACATCCATTCTACTCTGTAATCCCATTTTGGTTGCTGTCACTAGAAAACACTGCTTTGCAAAGAGAGGATGTTGTAAATGGAAGTAGGCTTTGCGGTGCTTTTATGGCAATTTCAGGGTATTCTGCCTTGACTTTAATCCAGAACCTATGGAGATTTGAAGTTGTCTCAAACATACTTTTAAGGCCACTGTCATGTCATTTGCGATCTCAAGATGTTGATCCTCTTCTAAGCATGGACAAAGTTGATTCATGTGGGTTATTCACAGTGGGTCACAGATCCATTCATTCCCAGTTTGGGGGTCTTTTGTAGTTAGGAAGTACTGTTCAAACTCTTTTGAAAGCTGAGATAGGTGATCATGCACCAGCTGGGAGAAAGAAGGCTCTGGTTCAGTCTCTTCCAAAATCTCTGCTAATGTTTAAAACATGTCAAAAATCTCAATGTTCACTTGTCACCCCCATAATTCCCATTTGGCTTTGAATGCAGCCACTTTATCTGCTGACTTGAACACAGTTGTTGTTCTCCCCTGAAATGACAGATTGAGTTTGCCGAGCAGGTTGAATGTGTCATACAAGTAAGCAAGTTTTGCTTTGCATACAAGTAAGCAAGTTCTGTGTCACTGAAATGTGTTGCTAGTGGTGGCTGTTTTTCTAAAAGAATTCTCTGGAGTGGCTCTCATAACTCAAAAACTCTGGCCAGTGATCTACCATTTTACTTCTGCATATAAGAGAAGATGTATGTGCTCTGCATCCATCTCCTCACAGAGCTACGTGAACAGATGTGAGTTAGGAGCATGTACTTTAATTTGGTTGATAATTTTAATGATATCCTGCAAAACATTGTTTAGTTCAGGTGACATTTTTTTGGCTAGCCAGCATTTCTCTATGAATGACACAGTGCAAAGACTCACATTAGAAGCAACCTCCTTGACCCAGGTAGTGAAACCAGAAAGCTGTTCAGTCATGGCAGCCTCTCTGAGTGTCCATGCATATGCTGAGACAAAATGACCAATTCAGTTTTCCTTATATGTAATCATTCAACAACTTGAATAGTTCTGCAGCTGGGTGTTGGCTGGCAACAAAGTGCACGTAACATATCCTCACGCATACCCTGCTGAAAAATATATCGCCCAAAAACAAGCATTGTTGCCTTGTCAACATCAGTAGGCTCAACCTGGATTAGGTACCATGGTACTCATTTATTCACTCTAACAATTGTCCCTCAATATCCTCTGCTATTTCATCAGTTTGTCTAGTTTAGTGCTAGCCAAAAGAAAAACACATGCCACCTTTTGAATTGCACCTGCTGCTGAAAGTTCATGGCAAATGTCCTTAGCAGCAGCAGGCCGGATCAACTCTTCACCAATAGTAGAGGGCTTCTTAGCTTTAGCAGTGCTGTTAGCCACTAAGAATGATGCTCTCAAGGAAGATACATTTGTGAAGTGGTGGCCTTCAATAATTGCTTCTTCATGTTCACATTTTTTTCTTTTGAAAAAACTCCAAAGGTCTTTTAATGCAGGGTGGTTGGTCTTCATGTTACAAAGCAGTTTTGAAGGTTTCATGGCTTCATTTGTTAGCTGGTTGCCACATATCATACAAAGTAGGCTTGGAGAATGTGAATCACCTGTTGCAATGAACCCAAAATTTAAGTAGAAGTCTTGTTATTTTCTTTTAAATGCAGCTTTCATTTTGTTGGCAGTCTTAGCATCTCCTGCTGTCTCATCATTGGGCCTTTTCCCCTTTTCAAAGCTCTCCAGTGATATTTGTTTTTGATTCATTTTTGCTAGGGTTAGCTTGTGGGTTCACTAAAACTGTGACTAAGTGCAGGAGATGTGGACGGAAATGGTAAATAAAATAATGGGTGGGCCATGTGCAGACTGAAATAAGTGTCTTTATTCTGACTTAAAGCCTGCCACCAGATGTAGCTGTACACTCGATGTATATCAACTCACTTGTCACCGTAAAGCCTGCCACCAGATGCAGCTTCACAATTGAAGTAAGATGCTCACTTGCCACTGTAAAGCCTACCACCAGATGCAGTTTAATTGTTACTTGTCACTCACTGATAGGGTTTTGATAAGAGTCTGCAAGCAATTGATTTTTGATGGCCTCTGTGAACTAAACCTCTGTGCACTAAACCTCTCTGCTAATGATCATCTGTATTTGCAGCTGCTCCCCAGCCCTAGCATCACTGCCTCAGCTCCACCTCAGATCATCGGGCATTAGATTCTCATAAGGAGTGCACAACCTAGATCCCTTGTCTGCACGGTTTACAGTAGGATCCGTGCTATGAGAATCTAATGTCACTGCTGATCTGACAGGAGACAGAGCTCAGGTGGTGATGCAAGGGATGAGGAACAGCTGTTAATACAGATGAAGCTTTGCTTGCCTGCTGTTGCCACTCATCTCCTGCTGTATAGCCTCCTTCCTAACAGTCCATGGACTAGTACCAGTCTTTGGACCAGGGGCTTGAGGACTGCAGACCTAAAGGGCTTGTTAAAACATAGATTGCTGAGCTGCATTCCCTTGGTTTCTGATTGATTAAATCCGAGTGAACTCCCCAAATTTGCATTTCTAACAAATTTCCAGGTGATGCTGATGTTGGAGATCCAGGATCCACACTTGAAGAAGCTGGGCTATAAGAAGCATAACCAAAGAAGTGGTTAGGTAGGGAATAGATTAGATATTTGGTGTTTAGAAATATAGTATTCTGGCATGCCTTTAATAAATGACCTGAGATATTAAGTTCAGGGAGTTTAACCACTTAAACAGCAATTATAGATAATAGATAGGGTTGTTAAGACAAGGTAGATAAAAATTAGGGGTAGAGTTCAACATATCTGAGGGAAAAATCTGTCTCAAACTAGTTGTGTGAGATACAAAAAACGAGTTGTTAAGGATGGCTATATTCGCTAAATTGGGAAATTGGGTACATTTTGACACCAGCAAATAAAATAGGAATTGTTGGTTGGAGGGAATGTAGTAGTAGTAGAAGACAAGCTATTGAAGTTGTTTCTGGACAAGTTAGATTTGAAATATCTGTGGACTGTCTAGATGGAAATGTCCAGAAGGCTGTTAGAAATGCCCACCTGTGTCTCATAGGGTGAGAGTTTGAAGATAAAGACGAAAATTTGGTAGTGCTTTATGAGCTGTTTTTCAGTTGCGGGTATTTCTCCTTTATCAAGTGTTCCTTCATTTTCTAGCTGGTCTTTGAGATGCATGTCAGGTTGAACTGCTCATTAGTTTGAGTAAATTAGAATGCTGGTGTCTTTTTGTGTGTGTGTGGTACCTGAAAGGATCATTTGAAAATCACTTTTGATAGAAGTACATTTGGCAGAGCACTGTTACTAATATTTGAGGCAGTTAACATGGAAGAAATACAATTAACATAAGCTCTGTACCTGATATATTTATCCCCCCCCCCCATTTTGACTGGAAGGAGAGCTAAGTGTATGATTTTTTTGTGTTTACTGAAAAATACACTGAATTAATTTTTCCCTCCTTAGCAACTTAATCTGGAGTGCATAAAACAAATGAACTATTGGAACTCAAATTAGCGGAAAAGTAATGACACTGAAACCTAAAGCAAAACTAAAAGCTTCACCAAATCTATTTTTAAGGCTTTCATACTGGACATATATCTCCAAGATTTTCTTTTGACCTTTTGAACATTCTAATCTTAATGTTTACTAGGGTATTTGTTGAATGCTAGCCTAAATAAGACTTAGTCTCTTTTACACTTATACTTTTTTTTTTCCAGAGTGTGTTTAAGCTTAGATAAACCTTCCATTTTAATAAATACAGTTTTTCTATAACATTTTCAAGCTGTGCCAAGGCTGGGTGTTTGGGCCTACTTTTATGTATTTTCTTCTGGTATAATTCAATATATCTAATGTTAATTTCTCTGGGGCTTGATAGCTTGATATAGCTCTTTTGGTTATTTTTAGTGATTTTTTTTTTTTAAAGGAAAGCCTAATGACTGAAAAAGCAGTGGTTCTAGAATTTGCTGTTTACACTACTTATTTTGCTAAAAAGCTTTTACTAATTTAAATTCTAATGATAAATTTTATAATAATGAAATTTGAAATAATGATGAATGTTCCAAATACAATCTAACCACTTCTGCTTGAACTTTTATTTTGCACTATGTATTATAGAAGTATATCTTCACCTATATAAATATTTCTCAGAGCTTTGCAAATATTTCTAAGAACTTCATGTGGATCAACCATTGAACTTTTTCTTGCTGCCTTCATTATGCTTTAAGAATTTTTTTCTGTCTCTTTTCCTATAATATTAATACTTTTTAATTTTAATTTGCTGACATACAAAATCACCTAGTTTCATTGTTATGTAATATTAATAATATTTTAATGAAATCTTAAATATATTTCCGTGGATACATGCATAATGCTATTTAACACATAATGCTATTTAAATCTTAAATATATTTCCATGGATACATGCATAATGCTATTTACTTATTTTCATTGCACTGCTTTAAGAAAATCTGAAATATGAAATCTAAACTTACAAAACAGGGAATAATTATTTTCCCCTCAGTAATGTTCTGTGACAGTGCTGTAGTGTTCTTCATTGTTTCTTTCAGAAGAATTTGATAGAAAGACAAAATGGCAGTGAAATGTGATACCAACTCAGTTGTCTTAAACAATGGTTTCTTTAGTTGTCTCTGAAATTTTTATGAACAGAAGTATATACTAGACATTGCAAATTCAGAGGGTTAGCATTTTTAGCTGCATCTATTTATAGGCAACGTCAAAGGTAGCTAAATTGGACAATTTAATTGCTGATAATTAAATTTCAGTAGCACTCTAAAAGGCTGAATTTGTGGCATTTACCTGTGAGTTTGCAAAGCTAATTGCCCAGCATTTCTATCAACATTTCTTTATTTTTTTCTTTCAGCACACAGAACTCCTGTGAAATGTCAAAAACATTATTTTTAAGTAAAAATAATGACTCTTAAAAAAACACAGTGTGGTGATATAAGAAAAGAGAAAGGGGAAAGAGAATTTTAACTGGAATAGTTTTTGTTAAAAAATAATTTGCAATATTTTTTCACTGACTAATGTTATATTAATGTAAGTTATTATATCATTTATTTTGGTACCAGGATTTAATTGTTTTTAATATGACTTTTATCTTCTTGTATTATCATTAAGAGTCCGTGAGTGCTTTATATATGAGATGAAAAATATCTTTCCCATCTTAGATTGGTGGCTGAGGCCTTTATAACAAAAGACAGATTAACAAGAGGAAAGCATACAGATTTATTTACTATACGTTTTATGTGACACAGAGCCTTCATAAGGAAATGAAGACCCAACGAAATGGGTAAACCTGTGTTTTTTTATGCTTGGTTTGATGGAGAGTGGACAGTCATGGAGAAATATAATTGGAGGATAAAAGGATACAATCTAATGGTAATAAACTTGGGGAAACTTAGCAAGGCTTGTTTGTTCACATTCTTCTCTGTGACCCTTTGTCTTCAGAGATAAGGATGTTCTTCCTCTGGATATAGAGACATACTATGATCTGCTTCAGAGGAGAAGGGTAGGAGAAAGTCAGAGAGAGTGACCTGCTTCTGCTGTTTTATCAAATTCTTTCAGGGTAACATGTTTTGAAACCCATCACTTACTAATGTTTTTCTGTTTTATTCTAGTACTTGGGAAATTATATGCTTTAATTGTTTTTACAAATGTAAGGACTTTCAAATGTCTTTTGTAAATGCTATGGGTATATTGTAATGGTTTTCAAGTGACGTGTATAAACCTAGAGGTCTTAATAGGTAATCATTTGGGTCATGGAAGAAAGTAATAGAACTTCTGTTAATATTTATTTTTATATTATCTAAAATAAGAACAAGTAAGTTTTATTAATGTTAGCTATAAGGATACTTTGGTATATTAAACTATCATGTACACTTATATGCATGGGATGCCTTTGTATAATTGGTGTATGGAATTGAGAAATGAAGAATATTAGCACAGCTAGGACGTACTTTCTCTGGTCTAATGTACCCACTCTTGTGTGATATCTCTCCTAACTGTGATATTTGAAACTTTATTTGAAAATTAGATATTTATCATTTATTTTTATTCATCTCACAAAGAAATATATAGGAAGATCTCCTGTATAGTAGGGATGGAGGAGTCAGGTAAATAAAGTAAAATAACTTGAAAGATGACTAGAAGTTAGGAAGGAAAAATTGGGAAATAGGTGAGCTCCCTGGAGAATAGTGGTAAATGGGTAAAAGATGACATTGGTAGTAATAGACCAGGTAAGAAGTCACTCCAGCAAAGGGTTAGTAAGGACTGGTGAGAGTAAGAGTAAGAGTTAAAAGAGATTAGGTCAGAGAAGAAAATATACCAAATCTTGACGGGCCAGTTTAAAAAGTATCCCATGTAACTTTTTCACATGATTAGCCAAGGAAGGATTCGAACATGAGAGTAACCTTATCTTCATATGAATGGTTGGTAGGGGAATTTCAGCAGTTATTGTTCAGATAATTAAAACCCAGATAACTTTTGCTAAATGAGCAATTTAGATGTGTGTGTCTGTGTTTTCTTGTTCTGAATTTTACCACTTTTATACCATTTTGGTATGTTTATACAGCTTTGAGTGTTTAAGTAGTATTATATTTTATAATCAAAATTAAGGAAGCAGAATTTTAGGCCTAGAAAGTACCCTAAAAAATACCTAATTCAAACTTTCAATTTTTCACATGTGAAAATAAAAGATTATTGAAGTTAGGTAACATGTCTAATTTCATACAGCTATTAAATAGCAGAATCAGGATTTGAACCAGTTTTGGATATTTTCAAAGCTCATGCTTTTAACTAATATTCCACAAAATAAAATCAATAATAAATATACTTCAGACATGATTTTTCAAACTATCTTAATTATATTTCTTTTCTACTTGGCAATTTAAACTACTGTATACATGTAATAATTTACAAATTCTTTTCCACAAAGGTTGCACTAATTTGCAGTCCCACCAGCAGTGTAAGAGTGTTCCTGTCTCTTCACATCCTCACCAGCATTCGTTGTTTTGGGATTTTTTGATAGAGGCCAATCATACTGGGATTAGGTGATATCTCATTGTGGTTTTGATTTGCATTTCTCTAATGATTAGAGATGTTGAGCATTTTTTTATATGTTTGCTGGCCATTATTCTGTCTTCTTTGGAAAAGTTTCTATTCATTTCTGTTGCCCATTTCTTGATATGGGGTGGTTTGATTTTTTTCTTGTTAATTCTTTTGCATTCTAGATAGATTCTTGTTATCAGACCTTTATCAGAAGTGTAGAGACCAAATATTTTCTCCCATTCTGTAGGTTGTCTGTTTGCTCTAATGATAGTTTCCTTGGCTGTGCAGAAGCTTTTTAATTTGATCAGATCCTGTGTGACCTTTTAACATTGACTTTTAATCTGAGTTTTTTTCCTTATCATATTAAAGTATTGCCAACCTTGGTAGGAAGTGCCATCTACAGTATGTTTTTAGCCATATATTTATATTTTCATGCTTTCATATTTAAGTTCATTCATGCTTTTATTATTCATTCAACAAATATTTGTTAGGGCTAGGTTCTCAGTTAGACATGGTCAGTAGAAAGGAGTCTCAAAAAGTTGTTAAAAGAGCATCAAGTTGATATATTGATACTTAGAGTATAATAATTTAAAATTATTCCAGTTCCTTGTAGACATTTTATTCATGTTATTCTGATATAGCAGCTTTGTTTTGCTCTGGTGACATTCTAGATGGGTATCTTTTATGAATGTGAGATTATACTTTGTCCTGTCCATGGGACCAAAAGGAAAATAGCTGATCCATTTATATTCTGCAGAATAATTTTCTCTGATTTTTTCAAATCGCAACATTATTCTTTCACTAACCATGAGATTTCTTAATTGTTCATGTTATTAATATTCTTTTGATTCTTTAAAGTCTTTATTATAATTATCTATTTTCTCATGTCATTAGGGAAAGCATATTTTTGAGTGTTCTTGTCATGTATTTATCTTAATGTCCCCTAGTAAAAGAATGGTATGATATCTTAGTTATGAATGTGCTAGAGAGTTTCAGAGTTTTATGTATAACCTGTGTCCATAATTCTGGTTCAGCTGATTTTCAGGCAGAAAGGGCAGTCACACTTAAAGCTTGATACCTGGGGTGGCAGCAGCAACAGTAGGATTTGAAATAGTATTAAGCTATAAGTATTAGCCTGATGATTCTGGCTTTCACAACTTAAGTTTCTTAATACTACTTGTAAGTTTATCCCTCCTCCAGTCACAAGGAACAGTTCTACATCTGAGAACAAAAACTGTAAGGTTAGGATTTTATGACCTTAGCACCAACTAATTCTTGGCATTACTTTGTCCTGATACATTGATTCTAGTAATTAAGCTCTTATTTTGAAATCTTTGATCAAGTCCCTTCTTATATCTATCTATAACAATTGAATCCTTGTGTTTTTGTTTATGAATGAATCTCCTTTATTTTCTTGCTTATTTTCCTAGTCCTCCTAGTCTAAAATGCTATTTTGAATAACAGGATTTGTCTCTTTCATGGTCCTTCATGGATAGAACTACACAGCTTTGTGTTAAACTTCCTTGGTGCCACACCCTGATCATCTGCCTGAACTCCTTCCTATTGCCTTCTATTAGACAACTTTGCCTATGGAAAGGGACTTCTGCCATTTGTAGGCTGCCAGATTTTTTTGATAGTGTGTCTGGATTTTATCTCTCATTTCCTTTTATTTAGAATTTCCCTGATTAGCATCCCTACTTCTAAGGTCTATCTAATCTCTGGGTCTCTGCATTATGACTCTCAACAGTGTAGCCCATCCTTAATCTGAGTCTCTGTTTTTACAGTAGCCAACTGGAACGTAAAGACTGGTCTGGAAATTCAGTGGACCAAACAAGCCTGATGAATATAACTCATGTTGTCTTTAAGTTTAGAAACACTCAAAAACACATTTATTTAATTCAAACTTCTATGCTTATAAATAGGGAGAAAGAAAATTGTAAAAATTTTTACAAATTGTAACTAAGTAACTAAAAGCTGCCTTGGGTTTGTTTTTTGTTTTGTTAGTAGTTTTTGGAGAACTTAAATCCATAGAGACAAGAAAAGTTGGTAAAAGCACCTGTTAGTTCATGCCAAGTTTTTACATTTTAAGTGATTAACATTAAGTGCAGTTTATATCTCCTGCACTAGCCATGTTTTATGACTTCCCAACATTATGAAAAGCATGACTTGATTCATTGACACAGTACTTAACATTTCAAATAGGTAAAGATGGGCTTCTTTACCTGCAAGAGAGTCCTTTTCTCAATGAATGATAGGCTAACACAAAGGAGATCTTTCACTTAAAGACCAGAATATAGCAAATTTACCTTACTTAAGAATATCACAAATAGATCCTTTGTTTAGTCCATTAAGTATAAATTTTGAAGCCTTACAGAACAGCATCTGAATAAACCAAACTACTGTTTAGGTTAGGTCAAATGATTTTTTTTAATAATCTGTCTTTAATAAAAGCTGATTCCTTTCTTAAAGTGAAACTCTTATTTCTGATTTCATATTTTGCTTCTTAGAGAAGGACTACTATGACTTGAATGTTTTCCCTCTCCAAAAGTCATGCTGCAATCTTATCACCAAATATTGCAGTCTTGAGAGATGGAGCCTTTAAGAGGTGATTGTGTCGTGAGTCCTCTGACCCATGAATGGATGAAACCATTTATTGATTAATGGGTTATCATGGGAGTGGAACTGGTAGCTTTATAAGAGGAATAGAGACCTGAGCTAGCATGCTCAACCCCCTCACCATGTGATGTGCTGCACTGGCTTGGGACTCTGTAGGGTCCCCACTAGCAAGAAGACTCTCACCAGATGCAGCCTCTCAATCTTAGATTTAGCCTACATTACTGGAAGAAATAAATTCTTTTTCTTTGTAAGTCACCCAGTTTCAGATATTCTGTAATAAGCAACAGAAGACAGAATAAGACAGGGCTTATTTTATTTCTGATATATTAAGTTTAGCCTAAAGCTGCCTCCTCACATATTGTAAGTTTGTCCTAAAGGTTTCTCCATACATAGTGAACTGTAACCTAACTCGTTGTGTAAACAGAGTATAATCTACTCTTGTAGCAAGTAGCCAAGTCTCAGCCAATCACAGCAGCCATACTTCAACCACTAACAGGTGGCCAAGTGTTCAAACCATATTCAAACAAGGCAAATGCCAGGCTGTAACCAATCTGCTGTTTTTGTGCTTCACTTCTGTTTTCTGTCAGTCACTTTCCTTTTCCTGTCCATAAAGCTTCTCTGACCATGTGACAGTACTGGAGTTGGTCTGAACCTATTCTGGTTCAGAATGCTGCCTGATTCTTGAATCATTCTTTGCTCAATTAAACTCTTTTAAATTTAATTTATCTAAAGTTTTTCTTTTACCATTTTCATATAGGTAAAACTGAACTGTGATTGAAGTATGTCTCCAAGTAGCTATGAGCCCTCTTACAATTAATGATAGTCACCCTGATGTAGCACTTAAGATTATATGATATATAATCCGTGTGTATTCTAAATGGTGTAGTAGTTTTCTAAGTGCAGGATTTTATCTGCTTATCAAGTAGATAAAGTATAATTCATTTAATTATTCTTTTTGACTTCATTAGAAACCATATTTGTTCCCTATGTCACTTTCATGGTGACATTTGGTTAACACTCTTACATCATCAGTCAGCTCATAACTATAAATGTTACAAATTAATTGTCAGTCAGACTATGTGGTTCCAAAGTATGGCTTTGGTTAATAATTTGCAGAAGACTATTTAAAATGTATAGGAAGGCCTTAAATATATTTGGATGAAAGAGTTTTGTTAAGAAAAATAATATATCCTCTAATGCATTTTCTTCAGTGCTGCCAGAGTGATCCTCCTAACATAGAAATCCAATCGTGTCATTCAGTGGTTGCCTTTTGTCTATATTATTAAATATTCTTTCTCTGATATAAAAACAATCTCTGTAATTTGGCCCTTGCCTTCTGCTCTAGGCTTATTTTCTATCATTCCTCCTATTTTTTTCTAACCAAATCATTCTGCTTGCATTGCCTTTGACACTCCATGCTGTGTTTGAAAACTTGAGAATATTTACAGAAAAGTAATATTTAAAAGATAGCTTTATATGTTAGGATAACCAACTGGAAGTATATTTACCCTCTGAAATGAAAAATATAAAACTAATGAGGAGTTATGAACTCATGGCTAGTGATAGATAGTAGGAGTCAGTTACTAGGGATGATAGTCAAAACTTTAATATTTATAATCAGGACATGAGTTCTAGCCACAGAATGTACCGAGAGCCAACGGCTGAAGTTTTGAGAATGCCCACAATTGAACTGTAGAAGAAAAAAATCATATTGTGTAAGTTAGAGTTCCTGGCAGCAAATAGCCAAGACTACCTTGATTAAAAAAACAAAACAATGTATTAGAAAGATTTCAAGTGACTCTCAATCAGTGTTAGAATTGGAGGATCTAGATTGGGCAAAGGATGCAGTATACTCCTTTGCTTTTTTGAATATTATGCATTGTCTTCAGAATGATAAAACAAAATCATTAAAACATTATTTGGAGAGGTATATTCTTACTCATTGTGATAGTGTGTGCCTGAAAGAGCATAGTACTTGGGTGTGGGGTTGGCAGGATTTTCCCATATAATATGATAGCAAAACATTGTAGTATCATATGTATATTTTAAAGTATAATTATTAACAGAAGTAACCATTGTCAACACCTGAGTAATATAAGAAAAACATGCGGTTTTGTAGTTGAGATTAAACTGAAACATTTGGATAATTGATAATGAGACTTTGGGAATCAAATGATTAGGTGGTATTTTAGCAGCATAAAAGCAATGTTTCATTTCTGATTTCAGGGAATAGACTGGTTTATTTACTTAAGCATTCATATATTCAGTAAATACTATTTTTGGATACTGTGGAAATATTGGTGAGAAAATACATATGACTTTTGTATTCATGGATCTTAGTGGCGAAAACAGATTAAAGATAAATGAATAGATGATAGCATTTAGAAATTATGAAGTTATATAAATAAAGAGCTTGTGGAGAATATCAGTAGTAGTGGGACAAATGTACTAGAATAGGTAAAATAGTTATAGAAGACTTCTCTGATGGGTAATACTTAAGGTGAGACTGAAGGATGAAAAGGAATAGATTTTTTAAAAATCTGGATGTAAAGCATTATAAGACTGGGAAGCAGCCTTACAGGAGAAAAAACTTGAGTTTTTGAAGAATTTTTAAAAAGATCAGTTAATCTTTATTAGTTGGTAAATTCTTAAATTTATATATGAAGCATCTGGGCATTATGTTGATACCTTTTACCAAAAGGAGGAAACATGGGGTTGGGGAATAAGATTGGAAAAGAAAATCAAGATTTTTGTTTCAGATACTTTAAATTTGAGATATGTGTGAGACATCCAATTGGAGATGTTGAATATATTTCAGATCTTGAGATATTAATATCAATTTGGAAGTTATCAGCACAAAAAGATGACAGATCACTTAATAGGGAAAAGTTTTTAAAAAGGCCATTAGGATCATATGACTATTTAAATTACATAAAATTGAAAATTTAGTTCTTCAGTCATACTAGCTATATTTCAAGTGCTCAGTAGCCACATGTGGCTAGTGGCAATCATACCAAACAACACTTATAAAAAACATTTCCTTTATTGCAGAAAATTTAGCACTGGTTCAGGAAGACAGCATTGGTCTAGGCAGTGTTGGTCTAGATCCTGTTCACATTCTTGTCTGTGTGCCTTTGTCTTCAGAGATAAGGGTATTCCTTTCCTCCAGGCAGAGGGAGGACCCCTCTGGAATGAGAGTTTTAGGACCTATTTCAGTGGAAGATCAGAGAATTTTTTTAATGGGCTGCTTCAGGGGAGAAGGGTAGTAGAAGGGCAGAGTGACCTTCTTCTGCTATTTCTTCTGGTGCCAACATAACATGTTTTAGAGTAGCATATTCTAAACCTTATCAGAGGTGAAGTCAGAGAACTGAAAAGTATCTATTGGATTTGCTACCATGCAGTTTATTGGTGACCTGATGAGGACTTTTGTTGGAGTGGTAAAGGCAGAGACTAGATTTGACTCTGGGTTTAAGAGTAAACTTGTAACCAAATGTTTGTACCCCCATAATATCCTGAAATTAAAAAAAATAATAAAGTTACATTTCTTGTAAAAAAAAAAAAAAGAAGAAAGAGTAAATAGGAGGTAAAGAAATGGAGATAACCATTTGGCAGGTGTTTGGAGAAGTTTGGTTATCAAGGGAAGCAAAGAAATGGATTATCTGAAAGGCTTTAAAAATTTACATATATACAGATGTCTGTGTTACTAGATTGTAATGTAAACTCCCAGAAAGCATGAACTCTAGTGTCTCATTGATTCATCTTTGAATCCTCTTGCACTTATACATTCAACAGTAATACATGTCTTTTGAACACATAAATCAGATTTCTAACTATCTGAGAAAAGAGTTTTAGTATTTTATTTTATTAGGAGTAAGATTCTAATCCCCCAAACTTATATATATTCACTTACGGAAAACTGCTTTTGCCTTTTGATAACCTTGAGGTGGCAAGTGATAACATACTAGACTACCTTTTACAAAAACACATTCTCTCCTATATTTATTTTACAACTGAGACACTTTTTAGTCTTCAAGTATAAAGAGAATTTGAAGTGGAGAAAAATGGTCTGTTCTTTTCATTTAGGAAAATAGTTTTCAGTATGCTGATCAATTTTTTAACAGTGGTCTGAATACAAATAGAGCCTCAGTTCTAAAAGATAACACATTACTATGCACTATTACTCTGGTGTTTATAAACATATTTGGTAAAAATTGGAATAAAATAAAATGATTAAGTAATTTGTAAATAACTATTATGTATATGTTTTAAGATGCAAAATTTTGAATATATAATACAGAGAAAATGTACATTTTCCTTATTTTTCTCTGTAGTATGCAATTTTAGTATTTGTATATCAAAGAAATATTTGCTCTTAAAACATTTTAGCTGCTTCTGTGCATTATATCATCTCTGATATTAGTATGTTACCACTGTATTTTGCATTTTTTTCTCTTTTTGCATAAATTTATGTGTTTCACAGTGAAACACAGATGTGGAGATAATATATAGCTAAAATATGGTACATAATTTTATTTTATAAATCATTCAATTTTAAAAATAAAATTTGGATAACTTTAATGTATTTATGATGATTCATAACCAAATGTAAGGCAAATGGAATATAAATCACTTTGTACTAAATAGATTTAATAGCATTCCATCCTTCTAACTTTCATCGGAGAAAGTTATTTTTTACGGATACTTACCAGAAGACACACTTTATCCTTCATACCCAGGGATTCAGGTATGCTGCCAGCATAAACTTTGGACTAAGATCAAACTTTTATACTCTTTTCACTCATTGTTACTTTCCAGTTGACCATCCAAAGAAAATTTTTCTAATATTAACATATGTCTCATTGAAATCTATTTAAGAAAAGCAACACAAAATTATGGACATAAAATCAAGTAATAGGAACAAGTACAAGTGACAGGCCCTTGAAACTTAAGCTTCATTAATTTCCCAGTAAATTTATCTCTCCTATTGTAGGGAGGTATCATTCCCCCCATTTTTAAGGTAAATCACTTGAGTACAGATAATTTCAGTAATCTCCCCCAGATGTAGAACTAAAAGTTGCAGAGGTATATGAGGTTCCAAAGAACTGTCCGATTCCAGAGTTCATAGAATATAGAATAAAGGGGTAGAACAGAAGAATCTGTGGCCTATACAGTTACTGACTGTGCCATAGAGTTCTGAGAGAAAAGCTATCTATAAATCCAGTAGTCATAAGGAAAGACTTTTAGGAAGAAGAAATAGAATTAGGAATAAGTTACTGTAGTGTGTAATATATCGTACATGAAGGGTATTCTTTATTTGTTTGGTATTTATGTTCTATCAGTAAGTTTCCTACAATAAAAGTATCTTTAGTTACCCAGGTAGGAATAAAGAAATTAAAATGAGGCTCACTAACTAGTCTCTATATGCAGACATTCATGACATTGGTTTATCTCACACTCAGATTTGTTCTACCCATAATTGCTTTTGTAAGTCACAACATTATGCTAAATTGGATATATCTGTAGGTTAAGAATTTATTTTCATTTTTATACAGATAGTCACCACTATTTCAGAGAAGTTTAAAACTTGATAATTGGTGTTCATTGTTTTATGACATTAATATAATTCATAGGTATCTATTAAATGAATTTTCTTATATATTGACAAATTTTCAAGATTACTAAGTATAGTTGGTGAACAAGGATCATTATTAGAGAAAGGGATAGAGGGGAGATCTTTGAGTTGACATCAGTAATGGACAGATACCTTTTTATAAGGCAGATTTAGATTCATGCAGTAATTTCATTTCAAATGTTTATCTTTTTCAGAGTTTCTAGTTAACTACAAGGTATTAAACATAAAATACAAGTCCTCACTGAAGTCACATAAAAATAAAAAAGGGACGGATACACTGAAAAAGCAGAGAAATAGGATTATGCAGACAACTTATATTTGTCCTATAATAGTGGAAAAGAAGAGCAGCAAAAGCACATCAGATCCTAAGTTTATGCAGGTTCTGCCTCTTTTCACACCATTTTTTGTGCTGAATTGCTAATAACTAAAGAAGATGAAGTAGTTATGCCTCTTATCCTCTCTCACTTCTGTCTACTCCTGATGAGTGTCTTTGTTGAGGATTTAATACTGTAAAATGGCAAAAAAATAGGCATAAATAGTCAACTATTAAGTACATTAAAGTTGATCAATTCTCCTTTTTGTAATTTAAGTTTTTTCAAATCAAGAATGATAACAAAACATCACTGAAAAGAAAGGAAGGCGTTGATAAATCACCTCAATTTAAAGAGGAGGATCTTGAGTTCAAGAGAAGTTGAGTGACTTAGCTAAGGCTGTATAACGTGCCCATGCGACAACTTGGAGCAGATATTAATGATAAGATTCTCTGTTCCTACTCCACTACACCATGGTATCTCAATTAATTGTCCTATAGCAGGGACGTAATATCACTAAAGAACTGAGTTCCTGAATGTAAATATATTTAATAATGAGGTAATGGAAAATACTGTTAACTAATGAATGTAAGAAATTTAAGAAAATTGCACTTGAGAAAAAGTGTGGTAACCTTAAGTTTTCTTACTTCTGGAGTTAGAAATAACTTCAGAAATCATCTAATGAGGACCATTTTCTTATTTTATAAAGAAAGAATAAAGAAAGTTAGTTCAGTGATTTGCCAAAAACAATACAAATAGTTCAGGAGCAAATGTGGTAAGGCAACTGCAGTATAGTGGTTAAGAACCTACACTTTAATGCTAGGCATCTTTGATTAATGTCTTTGCTTTTACATCAGATATTTCATATGGGCAAGTCATATAAACCTCTTTGTACTTCATGTCTTCATCTGTTAAAATGGGAATAATAATAAGACTTCATAAATTTTATGAGAATTAAAAAATATATAAATACTGAATACTCCCTACCCAGTATAAGTGCTCGATAAATGTTTCTATTACTAAAAGGCCTTGATTCAGTGCTATATTTAAATATTGTTTATTGTGGCTAACTGAGGAACCTTTTATAGCTTGATCTTCCCAGGTAGTGGGAGAACCTAGGCTAGACCCTGGTGTCTAAAATTGCCATGTAGTGTTTTTTAATCCTATAAATTTGTTTCTTTTGTTACAGATTTCTGTTTAACTATAGAAAAACTATTCCTATTTTATTATGTTGCTATTTGCCAAAGGCTTTTTCAACTTTATTTGCTGAATAGTTTTTAATATTCTTGGAGTAGTGAGAAAAGTGAAAAACAAGTTTACCTCATCTTTAAAACTTGTTTAACAAAATCCTTCATTTCGTCATTGCCATTGTTGTGTTGGCTTTTATAGGGAGAGATGATAAAAAAACCACTGCATTTTATTCACTATTTTTTAGCCCATGTATATATTTTTTTGAGTAATAATGAGTTTTACTGCTTGTTTACTAGTGCTTCAGTTCAACTTTAGGAGCAGTGATCACATCCATTTTAAAATTGATTAGACAATTTAACTTGGAATTTAACACTGGATATGGCTAAGAGAGATAAGCCTATACATAGGAGTGTGACACATTAATCTTTGCTGCTGCTTATGTAATTGAAGCCAGAATTTTGTGTTTTTTCTGTGAACTGGAGAATCCAACGCTATATGTGAAGGTTCCGTACTGTAGAGATAAACGGTTTATCTTGGTTTCTCATAGAATCTCAAAACTTTAAATTCAGGTTCTTTCATATATTGGTGTCTTGGGTTTCAGAGTCTGAGGTTCCAGGATGGTTATATTCCCTTGCTTTTGAACACATAGATTGCCATTACAGAGAGGAAAAGTTTTCATTAATTGGGATGTCAGATTATTCCCTATGGAACTATTTTACTAATATTGTGGTTAAATTTCCATGTTCTCCATTTGTAACTCCTAACCCTTGGAGTAATGAGAAGCTGTAAGAAAGCATCAGTATCAGGAGGTTTCAGTAGCTCTGCAGCTGGTTCAATAAATGCAGTTTAATCATTGGTGAAGAATAAAATAGTACCTCATAAAACTTACTTGCAAAATGAATTGGAATTCCCATAATAAAGTAGTACTATTACATGGATTTCAAACAAACCCAGGAACTATAATCACAGAATAATTAGAAATTTTAAGATCCAAAATTAGAATGAAATGCCATTTGGATACTATGGTTATTTGAGAAATATGTTTTTTAAAAATGTTTATTAATGATTGGATGTGAAATGAATATGAAATATGCAGATAATTAGGTGGTGTTGTAAGTATAAATGTAAAAGAGAAATAATTCAGAAAGAGGGGGTTAGGTACATAAAAAAAGAGGTAATAAAAAGTAATATATTGTGTAGAAATAAAAAGGAGAGGCCTGTGGAAAGAAATAATGCAACAAGCTACAAGGTTAAATGAGACCTTAAAGACAGGAAATGAAATGTGATATGCAATGTGATTTGGTTAAAAAAATAAAAAGGAGAGCATATTTGAGAGAGAAGCATGAAGTAATTTAGAGAATGTTTATACTCATGATGTGACTCAATGTCACATCAAAATTGGGAAATTATAGCCTCTCTCAGCATGTATAGATTTACTCAAAAATACTTGTATTAATATATATCTGGACACTAATGAATGTCAGCAAATTGGGGGGAATTTCAGGAAAAAAAATCATTAAAGATTACTGGAAGCATTGACATTGTGGAGTGAATTAGAAAAGTTATGCATTAATTAGACCAAAGGACAGAGTGAATTAATAATTGCCTTCCATAATGTTAAATCAATTAACATTTATTGTCTAATGCATACCAGATGCCATATTAAATGTTTTACATGTCTGCTTAACTTATTTCATGCTCATTTACTCTATGAGGAAGCAGAGGCTTAGAGGATTACTCAAGGTTAAACAACTCCATGTTGCATGGCTGGAATTCAAATCTATATCTGTCTGACTAATAGGCATACTCTTAGCTATTCTGTAATAATAGTTGTACAATTATATATGTGGGATATAGCTATCAGCATAAGAAATTAATTTGAGTGTTAGCATAATGGAAGTGTGTAATTTGTAAAAAATGCTCAGAAGTAATACAAACAAATGAAATTACCTTATTGAAAATGCAACTCAAAAATTTGGATTGGCCTTTGATTTAGCTCAGAGATCTGTCCATGGGTTCCATTACTTTGCTTCTTAACTTTGTTCTATTTCACATTTCCCTTCCTGGGTTGGTCCTACTATTTAGGCTTGTCTCTTCCTGGAGAACATCTACTCTATGTTCTCTTTTGAGTGTTGCCTCAATATGCAAGCCTGTCCCTAGCTCTCTTATGTAGGGTAGCATAATCTTTATTTCCCATCATGCTCTAGCCCACACCTTATTTTCTATTTTGATACCTAAAATATTTATCCTCAGTTTCTAGCTTTCTTTAATTCTGAAAGTTGGATATCCAAAATTGTAATCTGTAAAACACATATTCAAATGAATGAGAAACCATAAATAATGTATTAGAAATAATAACAGTAAAATAAAAAATAAAAATAACTGAGTTCAATGATGCCAGAAATATCAGTCATCCTATTTATTTTCCAAAGGACATGTACACTGACATTAAGCTATTGACTTGAGATTTTTAATGTAACTGATTGAATTGATTAGATATTTTATTTCATGGACAGATGAAGCGTGACAATTTAGACCCAATAGATACCATTAGCACCATCCCCAAGTTATGATGATGAAAAATATCTCAAATATTGCAAAATGTTCCCTTGTGAGGGCTAGAGGGCCAAAATCAGCAAAGGTGTAGGCTTGTAGACTAACATACATTTTTATTAGAAACTCATTAAATTTAACTTTAGACTTCAGGAGTTAATGGGTAATTAATTAAAAGAGTCTAAGAATAGTACCATGTGAAATTATACGATTTGAGTATGAATTACCATTAAGCTATTCAGTTATATTGCAGGGATATTAAAGGCTGTGATGTGTTTTGGGATTTACACAAACCAGCTTCTAAAACATCCAAATTATTAGTTTAGTTGATATTTACCACTAGCATCCATTCCCATGCTGCGCTGATCACTCTTGTAACACAGCATTTAAAATAGAAACCCAACAGGAAACTAAACTGAGAGAGAGCATGATGTAATAATGAAAAAGTCTATGGGCTTGGAGGAAAAACATAGATTTGCAATTATTTCTCTTAATTATCTACTCTCTATCTCTAGTCACATCATTTAATCTCCCTGAGCCCTAGTTTATTTATCTATAAAGATGACCATTTGAACTATATCAATGGTTTTTAAATATCAGTCCTTGGAACCAATGCCAAGCCATAGAGAAATTTTCATCAGCCTTCTGTTAAATGAGAAAAATAGAGGAAATTTAGTTCATCTATTGAGTTCCTCTATATGAGTTCCTCATAAAGTTAAATTTATTCAATTTTAAAAGACCATCTTTTATTCTGAGACTATTTCCATATTTGATGTTAAGTGTAATTTTTTAAATTACATTGTAATTGTAAAAGAATATGGTTTTCTTTTTGCTCTTCATAAAATCAAAATGATTCTCTTGTTTTTGTTTAAAATTGTACTAGACTGTTGAATGAAAAGATTGAGAAATATTGACTAGATCTCTAAAGCCATGCTCAGAAAGAGTATAAAAATCTATAAGCATATAAATAGTAACTCTACTATTTACTTTTATCTGCTAATGTTACAATACTGCATAAGGATAATCCGGTGATTATCCTTCTTTCTGCTATCCTATCTTTCTGCTACCAGAAAGAAGTCAAGTTATGAAAACAAAAAGGATGAAAAAAAGTCTGATACTCTTCTTAAAATTGATTAAAGAACATCCAAGTATGGTGATACTTTTGAGCATAAATATCAAATTAACCCCTCCACAAGACCTTGGCCAAAATGAATAAAGAAAAATAAAATGGAGAAAAACTTCCCTTGAAATTATGTAACAATTCCATCAGCCTTGCACTCATTGAGGAATCTTATAATTTACCCATGAAATCCTATTACAAACATTTTGACAACTCCTCCTCAGAAAACCACAGGAAAAATAGTAGAAAAACTCTTGGGAGATCTGTTCTAGCACCCTCTGATTGGGTGGAGGAGAGGGCTGGATAGCTAGCAACTCTACTTGAAATTTCCCTTTTGCTATGGATCAATAGTTCGTAAAAGCAGATTTGTTAGGAGCCACAGAAAGTGGACCTCAATCAACTAGTGGTAATGAGGCTTATCTCTAAAACAGCAAGACTCTTCTCTCATGTAGGAATCAGCAGTTCAAGGAAAGAATCCAAAGTGGGCTATGTATTATAACTAAAGGAAGAAATCAGACCAGACAGAATACTAGAGGTGGAAAGTTGGCCTCTAATCAGTAGATTAACCAAGATTAACCATCCAAGGTAAACTGGGATGAAGTTTCTTTGCTGAGATTGTCCATATCTGCTTCATTCTTCTCTTCACACAGACTTTAGAATCTGTTAACTAGGAAATGAAATTTATGTAACTACCACTTCAGATTAAGATCTAAGAGGAAAATTTTAATAGCATCCTCTCATAAGAAATGAGGAGATTTAAGTAGGGTCCATGAATCCTATGTTTGACCTAAAAACTTCTTGTTCAAGGATGAATATACAGAAAAACAAAAATGAGGCCTACCTATGAAAAGATTCTACAGAGAAATAGAGAGAGGAAATTTAGCAATAAAAGACAAAAGAATAACATATTTCTAAGAAATTTTTATGGTAAAACCATGTAAATTTTATAGAATCTGATTTGTGTTCTCAATTTTAGACTTAATGAAATAAATGTGATGTATTAGTTATAATAAATTAATAGAGACCTAATTGAGAACAGGAGAGAATTTAAGAAAATTAATAATGTTATACCAATTTACAAGTAGATCTACCATTTGATCCAGCAATCCCACTACTGGGCATCTACCCAAGAGATCAAATGACACTCTACAAAAAAGACACCTGCACTCAAATGTTTATAGCAGCACAATTCACAATTGCAAAGATGTGGAAACAACCCAAGTGCCCATCAATACATGAGTGGATTAATAAAATGTGGTATATGTGTACCGTGGAGTACTATTCAACTTTAAGAAACAATGATGATATAGCACCTCTTGTATTTTCCTGGATAGAGCTGGAACCCATTCTTCTAAGTGAAGTATCCCAAGAATGGAAAAAGAAGCACCACATGCACTCACCAGCAAATTGGTATTAATGGATCAACACCTCAATGGACATATAGGAATAACATTTATTGAGTGTCAGGCAGGTGGGAGGGGAGAGGAGGGGATGGGTATATACATACATAATGAGTGAGATGTGCACCATCTGGGGGATGGTCACACTTGAAGCTCTGACTCGACGGGGGAGGGGGGGCATGGGCAATATATGTAACCTTAACATTTGTACCCCCATAATATGCTGAAATTAAAAAATTAATAAATAAAAAAATTTAAAGAAAAAAAAAATTTCATTAGCAGCAAAGAGTGAAAGCCACACTGCAGGAAAAAAAATCAGAGATATGGGGGAAACACTTAGAATTTTTCTTTCAGAATGTAAAGGAAAAGACACATGAAAATAGATGATATATGGAGGACAGAAGCAGATCCAATCCTTGTGGTTCCCAAGGAAGAGATAAGAATAATTGGGCCGGGCGCTGTGGCTCACGCCTGTAATCCTAGCTCTTGGGAGGCCGAGGCGGGCGGATTGCTCAAGGTCAGGAGTTCAAAACCAGCCTGAGCAAGAACGAGACCCCATCTCTACTATAAAAATAGAAAGAAATTAATTGGCCAACTGATATATATATAAAAAATTAGCCGGGCATGGTGGCACATGCCTGTAATCCCAGCTACTCGGGAGGCTGAGGCAGGAGGATCGCTTGAGCCCAGGAGTTTGAGGTTGCTGTGAGCTAGGCTGACGCCACGGCACTCACTCTAGCCTGGACAACAAAGCGAGACTCTGTCTCAAAAAAAAAAAAAAAAAAAAAAAAAGAATAATTGACAGAAGAATTATTGTGTAATCAGATGCTGAGGTGATCAGTTAGGACAAAGAGCCAAACTGATAACAATCCATTATTTATTGGGACAAGCAAAAGACATAAAGAAGGCCCCATCATTCTCCATAGTTCCCATAATTCCATTTCTTCCCACAGAACTGCACCAGGCAAGAATCAGGTACATGCAATACAGATAGAGATGGTAGTGGTGGTGGAATCACTGCCAAGGGGAAGTTAGAAGACAGAAAAGTGCCTCACCCAACCCCCGCCTAAAGAAGTCTTGGTGGAGTTGCCCCCCATAAGAAAGAGGTACCTGGGTTAGGAATGCAGATATACATATGAGTATGACTGGGTGTGTGTATATGGGTGGGGTGTATGTGTTCTGAGGCCTTGACTGCAACTCCTTCTAGAAATTAATAGTAATGTACTGACTGTGCATCAAGTCTGATGTTGGGAGGGTAGCTGGCACCATGAAACTTCTCAACAACCTTCAGTGCCAGAGTACAACATAGCAGTAGAGCAATATCTACAAAAGTTGTAGGCAAAAATGTTACACCTAAAGAATTCTGTATTTAATTAAATTATTATTTATGTACAAAGACAATGGAAAATTTTTTTTCAGAAACACAAGCATTTAAAATCCTTTCCTGATCTTAAAAACAAAAGTTTTGAAAATATACTTCAACCAAGCTAAATAACTCAAGATTAGAGAAGTCATATTAAAAGAATTTACAGAGGAGCAAAACCATTTAGGTCATTAAATCCAAATAATCATTATAAATGAGGTTGTGAGATAGAATGAAAAAATAGTAAATTATTTTGAAGGAAATAGTTTATTTTTGGTAAAAATTTATAAAATGTTTGCTCTAAAATCTTAGAGTATACCTTCAGACATTTAATATGTCAGTTTCTTCTTTTTACATAAGGAAGGTTTAATAGATATTAATATTTGCTTCCCTCTTGATACTAAAGAAAAATAACTTCTAATAGAATAAAAATGGCATTTTTAATTTCCAAAATACAATAGGAAATATATTTCAAAGAAAATACAGTCCATATAATGAAAGAAAATAAGGAACAATAAAAAAATATAATGTATTTAATATAAAATAAGATTTCAAAGGCAAGAAGAAACATAAATGAGCAATACTAACAAAAGGCAAAATTATTCAAATTAGGGCAAAATACAAAAGATACACAAAAGTTACTCAAAAGGACTTAAAGCAAAAAGTAAAATGGAAAATTAACAAAGATATTCCACACATATGCAAATTAAAATTAAGCAGTATGCAAACGTATTTCAAGGAGTAATTTAATGTATGTCTTAGTCCATTTTCTGTTGCTATAACTGAATACCTGAGGCTGAGTAATTCATAAAGAAATTTATTTGTTCAGTTTGGGAGGCCGGGAAAACATGGTGGAGAGGCAGGAATGTGAGCAGGTGTATGCAAAGAGACATGCATGAAAATCTGGGCTTGCTTTATAACAACCCCTCTCCTGGGAACTAATCTATTCCTGCAAGAGCCAGAGCTCTCTTCTCTGTGGTTGCATTAATTTATTGATGAGGTCAGTGTTCCCATATCCAAACACCTCCCACTAGCTTCCACTTCCCCACACTGCCATATTGGAGACCAACCTCAACATGAGTTTTGATGGGGACAAACTACATTCAAACCATAGCAATATGTTACATTTGCTAAGTATGATAAAGTGGTCATTTTTAATTGAAAAAAACTATAATTCCCAATGAAGGCTAGCTGTCAAGTACATATATATTCTTCATACCGTGGCATCAAGGTATGATATATAAAGCAAAAGTTTTAGACAAATAAGGAAAAATTAGCTGAAAAAATTATAGAAGAATACTTCATGCAGGCAAAAATAAAGGTGGAGAAGATCTGAATAGTTGTTCTTTTATGGATTGTGCTTTTGGTTTAAGAATTCTATTTAACCTAAGTCCCCATGATGTCCTCCTGGCTTTTTTCTTAAAACTATGGTTTTATGTTTTATATTTAATTTTTTGACAAATTTTAAGCTAACTTTGTGTGAAGTGTGAGGTTTAGGTCAAGGTTCATTTTTTGTTCTTATAGGATTTCAATTTTTGCCCATCAAAACACATGTGTATTTTAAATAACATTATATGGAATTGATGAGGGTACACTCTAAAACTATAGTTGAGAATGCAAATACAAATTGGTGAAAACAAATAGGATTCAGCAATTGCCCTTCTTGGGATTTATTCAAAGATAAAAATAGATGTGCACGAAAATTTAAATAAAATAGTGTTAACCAGAGTCTTATTGCAGGAAAAACTGGAAACAATCCAATGTTCAGTATTAGGGTGACTGATTAATAGAATGCACCAAGGTTAAAATTATATGTAGCTGTACTAAAATGTTCACAGTATATTATTAAATAAAAAAACAGGTTATAAAGTAATATGTGCATGTTCTTAGTACAGAGATTACAGGTGATTTTTATTTTTTCCTAAAAGTTCCAACAATATTCAGTGTTACCACTAAGAATATTTTTATTTTGCAAGTTTATTATAAAGCAGAGAATAGTTTAAGTGTTGCGGTAGTTTAAGTAATAGTTTAAGTGTTACGTTTTGAGTTTTTTTTTTACTGTCTTAGTTTTCCTTTCATGAATTTAAAAGTACTGCAATATTTTGAAATTGTTTTTAATGAATAGGAAAGTACTTTTCCGCACACCAATGGTATCTCTAACTTTGTAATGGGAGTTATTAAAATATATATTTATTTAAACATATACATATAATTTTAATTATAAAATTCTCCTATCTGTTCTTTGTTAGAAATTTATCACTAAAGCTTTAGGAAGGAAAAAAGATATGAAGTGAGAAAATTGCTTTTGGCTGATGCTTTTAAGGGAGATGAACCTAACACCTGCAATTTCTTTCTTAGAAAGATGGCTCAAGGCTTATTATTAAAACTAACTACCTTTATTACCTTTAAAATTATTCTCTTACATTATTCAAACTGAGTCGTTCGGGCCCTCTGATCTACTGTAATTAAGATATTAGATTGACTTTTATTATAGAACTCAAGGGAACATACTATGTGGAAGAAAAAATTACTCATTTTCATGGTAAGACTGTCAGGACTAGGGGTCAATGATGCAAAGGACATGCTCAAAACATAGAAGTCCTCAATAAATAGAAATATGCTCTATTGTAATATTTGCAAGTTTATTGCAAATTTGCAAATCTAGTTTATTAAAGTAAGAGACACTTTAAATCCTTATTCAAGATAAAGCTGCTTTATCGGATAAATCAAATTGGGGCATAAACATCATACAGTAATCTTGATAGCCAAGTAACTTTTTACTTTGATTTAGCTCATAAAGATAAATATTTTAAAAATTTCATATTCTAAGGAATATAGCTAAGGATTTTGATAGTTAAATAACTTAAGTCTCAGTAAAAAGCCATTAAAAGAAAAAATATTAATATTATGTAGTTATATGTATGCATTGTATATTCACCAGGTAAATACACATGTATCATGTATAAAATAAGACAAAAATATGTAGAATAATTTATATTCTGGAACGTGGCTTTAAAGGAATAAGAATTGTAACAATATTTGTTTAGAATAGCTTTGTTAATTCTTGAGAGATGAGGGGGAAAAAGAAATATGCAAGTTTGAGTAATCTCTATTTCTTATGACATAATTTATAGACTATATAGAATAGAATTTATAGAATACATTGAAAATATTTTGCCAATATATAGAAATTTATAATGCCACAACAACACTGGTTTATATGTGTACAAATTGAGATATATGATATTGAGGGTAGATATAAAATGGGCTCATCATTGTTTTGTATACTTACAATGTTTTAGTGAGTCTAGATTTCAAGTTCCTTTAGATTCAAAGCTCTTCTTATGCATCTTCCTAAATATATGGAGTTAAAATGCACACTCACATATGCAAAAATTGCTTTCTTAATATGATTGAAAGGTACATTTGAACTGAGAGTCTGTGGATATAAGGATACATTTTGATGAAATTGTATCTTAAGCTTTGTACCTATTGAACACCATCTAAATCAAGCACTAGCTTTTCTACTGTACGTGGTTTCTCAACTTCAATACATTTCTGTTATTCTCTTATTTAGCTTTCTCACTCAGTACTTTCTTCCCATACCATGTGCTGAATGAACTAAATTGAAGAGGCACTGTTCCTTAATGCATTTTCCCTTGTCTCCATTTAGAATGCCATGTCCTCAACCTTTCCACTACTGTCTTCACCTTTGAAATTTTACTTCTACAAGGAAGTGTCACTTGTTTTCTGAAGCATTTCTTGATTCCCTTAATAAACTATTTCAGTTAGATTTTGCAATGACTTTTATTACAGCATCTTCTATATTCTTCCCCATTTTATATCCTTGAGTCACTAACTAGTTCATATGTTTTTTTTACCTCTTCTGTTGTCTAGATTTGATATGCAAATAATTGGTACTTAAAGTTATTGTAGCAATAAAAATAAATTTGAAAGGACACATAACTAATTAGCAGAGTGATAAGCATCTTCAACCAGCTTTATAGATCTGCATGATTTGTCAAAGGCAGTAAAAAGACACTTAATTCAACCACCTGCCTCAAGTAGCAAACAAAGAAATCATCAAAGGTAGAGATTTTATTTTAAAATCTTCCAAGAAGGCCAGGCGTGGTGGCTCACGCCTATAATCCTAGCACTCTGGGAGGCCAAGGTGGGAGGATCGCTCAAGGTCAGGAGTTCGAGACCAGCCTGAGCAAGAGTGAGACCCCCATCTCTACTAAAAATAGAAAGAAATTAATTGGCCAACTAAGAATATATAGAAAAAATTAGCTGGGCATGGTGGCACATGCCTGTAGTCTCAACTAGTTGGGAGGCTGAGGCAGAAGGATCGCTTGAGCCCAGGAGTTTGAGGTTTCTGTGAGCTAGGCTGATGCCACAGCACTCTAGCCTGGGCAACAGAGTGAGACTGTCTCAAAAAAATAAATAAAATAAAATCTTCCAAGAAGAGAGATTTCACATTCTGATCTTTAGTGACCTTGGAGAAGTTTCCTAGATTTAATATACAAATCCTAACAGATTATCTTCAGAAAGTTTTACTGAAATTAAAAAACATAACAATGCTTTTCAACAATGATTAAATTTAGCATGGGTAAAAGCTGTTTTAAAAGTGAAAAAATCTGATTTCTAAGTAGCTGAGGTAATGACAACTGCCTAAATCCAAATCTCCTCACCCATATTCCAGGTATTATAGAGGTTAACCAGCAAAAATCTCACAGTCACTATAAGGAAGAGACTTAAAAATACACACAAGATTCAAACTTGCTGTCCTTCTTGGGAGAAGTGTGTGAAAAGAAAGGGGGATTGCAATTTGAAAACTGGTAAAGAGTAAAGGGGAGAATTTAAGATATTAAAAAAAAAAATTTTCAACTCGACCCCCTTTAAAATAATTTTTTTTCAACAGAATTTAAGATATTTTGAAACACAGGAAAATTAAAATTGAAGGACATATATCCCCTTTTCTACCTCCTTAAAAAAACGCCATCCATTGAAAAATAAAAAAGAAACTATACTACACTAATAGATAAAGGTGATCTTGAATTAGTAATCTCATAAACTATTCTATGCCAGTAGTCTTTATGTATATGAAGAAAACAAACAAAAAAGGAAACAAAATATTACAATACTTTAAACTGAATTAGATATCCTTAGACAAATGCCCATGAATGTGAAAAAAACACTTGAATTCAAATTTAGAAAATAAAAGAGAACATGAAAAAATAAAACAATAATTGAACTCTGAAAGGAAACACAGGGGAAAAATATTATATCAGAAATGAAGGCTACAAAGATTCTAAGGAAGAATAGATTGAAATGAAAACCTGATAGGGGCATTAAAGAAAAGTAGAAAACAACTAACAGAATGAAAATGAGATAATGAAAGAAGTAAAAATGGCCAGACAGAAAGTGGTTTAAATGGAAGACAAGTAAGTAAAATCCAACATATGTTTAATTGGAATCTCTCAAAAAAAAAAAAAAATGTAAAAGAAAATAATGAAAGAGAACTAATATTTAAAACTCTATTCCAGAACAACTCCAAGGCATATACAATTAAAACTGTTAGACTTTAATGATTTAAAAAAAATGATCAGAGCTTTTTAACTAAAGGAACAAAAAATACACAAAAGCAAGAGAATTAGATTGGCATAATATTACTCAAAATAAACACACAAAGAAAAACAGGAAAGGTGCAGTATTTTTGCAAAACTCAAGGGAAAAAAGTATATATTGACCCAATATGTCCTTCATTTATCAAGGCTATAGAGGAGACACCTAAGCAAACCAGAACTCAAGGAGTTCTGCACCCATTAGCCCATTCCAGAAGGCTACCAGAGAGTGCTACACATATTTAATGGAGCATTTAATACTTCTAATTTTAGATCTAATACTAAAAGGGGGGGTGAGAGGATACAGGAGGAAAAATAATATATAAAGGTATAATCTGGCAAAAGTAGAAATAATATAACTAAAAAATGGGAGGAAAAGGGGATATAAGCTTGTTGATTGTTATACAGAAAATAGATAGGAGCCAAAGGCTATCATTATCAGCTATAAAACCAGATAGTTAAAGGTTAAATAAGAAAGCAGATTAATGCCAGGCCTGGTGGCTCATGCCTGTAATCCTAGCACTATTGGAGGCCGAGGTGGGAAGGATCACTCAAGATCAAGAGTTCAAGACCAGCATGAGCAAGAGTGAGTCCCCATCTTTACTAAAAATAGCTAGAAATTAAAATATATATATAAAAACTTAGCCGGGCATGGTAGCATATACCTGTAGTCCCAGCTTCTCGGGAGGCTGAGGCAGAAGGATTGCTTGAGCCCAGGAGTTTGAGGTTGCTGTAAACTAGGCTGATGCCACAGCGCTCCAGCCCAAGCAATAGAATGAGACTCTGCCTCAAAAGAAAAAAAAAAGAAAAGAAAGCAGATTAAGGACATTTTAAAAAGATATAAGATATTGCTGTAGATGTAGATATAGACACATAAATTTATATATCTGTAAGATCTATCAATTATACTTTTTAGTTTTTTTTTTCTTGTGAAACACTTTTAGGAATTATACCTGCTCTTATTGTCAATAAGCTTGAAATGTATAGGTTTATGAAAGATTACTGACTGGAAAATAGTATTGAAACCATATAATTTAGGGATCTTAAAGAGATATCACCTAACTGAAATTGCTCCTTTTGTGTAAGTGTTATTTCATATGCATCTTTTATGACAATTATATATTAAATCTTAATATAGGGCATATTAACTGGAGGTAGGGGTAGGGTAGCAGGGTGCATGGGAGGATTTGGGAGTTCCCTTGATAGTCTGTCTTTTCCATGTATTGCCTATGTCTTGTGATTGCCTTTATCCTTTAAATTGTTCATAAAATTGAATGCTGGATGATATTTCTGATTCTCATGAGCCTGATTTGACCATCCAACCCTTAATGTTATCGCATGGAAGGATTTGGGAGTTCCCTTGATAGTCTGTCTTTTCCATGTATTGCCTATGTCTTGTGATTGCCTTTATCCTTTAAATTGTTCATAAAATTGAATGCTGGATGATATTTCTGATTCTCATGAGCCTGATTTGACCATCTAACCCTTAATGTTATCTCATTTATCTGCAGAGGCTAGGTACAAACAGGAATAGGGAAGTGACACTTCTGAATATTGCTTTTTGTGTTGTTTTTGGAACCATAATAATTGCATGTATATTCAAACTAAGGCAAATGAAAAACTACATTTCCAGTGAATAACATAATCACATCAAAGGAACAAAAGTAAATTTTGCCATTTTATTTTTGTCTAATATTTTATTATGAAACTTTCAAACAGAAAAATTGAAAGAATTCTATAGTCAACACCACTGCTTCATTTGATGCTGATTTAATTTATACATACTCATCTTCCCATCTATCTTACATTGATGCATTTCAAAGTAATAGATACTAAATACCCCCAATACTTCAACATGTATATTATTTACTAAACTTCAGTATTTTTTAGATAAAAATTATTTTTGAGTTTTTTTAAGTAAAATTTTCAAGTAATTTTTGAAAATATTATTTTGATTATATACTCTCAGACTAAAGAGAAAAAGAATTATAAGTAAATATTGATCTAGTAATAGGTTTGTTTTCCTTTAGTGAAATGAATCAGCACTTCAGAAACTACTTCAGTATATTCTGTGTTGAGCAAATAAGTAAATATATCATGAATAATGAGAGCCAGGTTTCTCAATCTTGAAGTAGAGGTTGAATATTCCTAATTTGAAAATTCAAAATCTGAAATGCTTCAGTATCCAAAACTTTGTGAGCGCTGATGTGACACTCAAAGGAAATGCTCATTGGAGCATTTTAGATTTTGAATTTTCAGATTAGGGATACTCAACCAGTAAGTATAATGTAAATATTCCAAAATCCAAAAATATTCCAAATCCAAAACATTCTGGTTCCAAGCATTTTGGACAAGGGATACTTGTAGTTATAGACATGGTAAAGAGGAAGAGTGGAATGAACAGTGTAGTGTTGGATTGGAATAGGAGGTAGCAATGTAAACCTGTTGTGTTGTTATATGTAGGTATAGAAATATAGATATGAGTATATACACATATGCATGTATTTTCTAGCTCTTCTAGCCATTGAGAGCCCAAGAAGCAATGACACTTTAATAGTGGTGAGCATTCCTAGTACTCGGGTCTTAGTCTCTAAATGCCATTCTCTACTAAAATGAACCATTATAATATTTAGAACCATTTCTAAACCATTCATTAGAGAAATAATTGATTCCGGGGCTGAGGCAGGAAAATATAAAATAAGCCTGGACACCTTGTTAATGAAATAAAACAAGAAAGTGCTCAAATAATGATGAGGGCATGCCAAAAGGAACCAGCTTAAAGGGCTTCTACTAGCCAAATATAAGGCAAGTTGAGCAACAGAATAAATGCTAGTAACAGAATGCCTCAGTTCATTTGTGCTACTATAACAAAATCCCTGAGGCTGAATAATTTATAAATAATAGACATTTCTCACAGTTCCAGAGTCTGGGAAGTCCCAATATCAAAATACCAACAGATTTGGTGTCTGGTGAGGGCTGCTTTCTCTTTCTTTCTTTTCTTTCTTTTCTTTCTTTTTTTCTTTTATTTCTTTTTTCAACATATTATGGGGGTACAAATGTTTAGGTTACGTGTGTTGCCTTTCCCCCTCCTTGCCCCCTGGAGTCAGAGCTTCAAGCGTGTCCATCCCCCAGATGGTGCATCGGTCTCATTATGTATGTATATACCCATCCCCTTCTCCCCTATCCCACCTGCCCAGTGCCCAATAAATGTTATTCCTATATGTGCACTTACCGTGTTTCCCAGAAAATAAGACAGGGTCTTATATTTATTTTCCTCAAGAAAATACCCTAGGGCTTATTTTCAGGGGATGTGTTATTTTTTTAAGTGTAGTACAACAATCTGTATTTATTCAAGTATAGTTAAGTCGTCGTCATCTGGAACATCATCATAAATCTCCAAACCCCGAATTCCATCCTGAATTTCTTGCAGCTCCATTTCCTTTAGAACCATTGGCCCCAATCTCTCATGTCAAGCAGTAGAGCTCTCATAGGGCAGATGAGAATGGCTGCTGGTCTTCTTTACCGCTCCACGAGGAAATGCATGGGTTGTGCAGATACGCTGCGTAGCCACACTCATCACTAGGTCTTATTTTGGGGGTAGGGTTTATATTGCGCAAATGCTTAGAAATCCTGCTAGGGCTTATTTTATGGATATGTCTTATTTTCGGGGAAACATGGTCAGTGTGGATCAGTTAATACCAATTTGCTGGTGGGTACATGTAGTGCTTGTTTTTCTTTTCTTGGGATACTTCACTTAGTAAAATGGGTTCCAGCTCTATCCAGGAAAATACAAGAGGTGCTATATCACCATTGTTTCTTATAGCTGAATAGTATTCCGTGGTATACATATACCACATTTTATTAATCCACTCGTGTATTGATGGGCACTTGGGTTGTTTCCACATCTTTGCAATTGTGAATTGTGCTGCTATAAACATTTGGGTGCAGGTGTCTTTTTTATAGAGTGTCTTTTGTTCTTTTGGGTAGATGTCCAGTAATCGAATTGCTGGATCAAATGGCAGATCAACTTGTATTGCTTTAAGGTATCTCCGTATTGCTTTCCACAGAGGTTGCACTAGTTTTCAGTCCCACGAGCAGTGTAGGAGTGTTCCTGTCTCTCCGCATCCACACCAACATTTATTGTTTTGGGACTTTTTGATAAAGGCCATTCTCACTGGACATAAGTGATATCTCATTGTGGTTTTGATTTGCATTTCCCTGATGATTAGAGATGTTGAGCATTTTTTCATATGTTTGTTAGCCATTATTCTGTCTTCTTTTGAAAAGTTTCTGTTCATGTCCTTTGCCCACTTTTTGATAGGGTTGTTTGATTTTTTTTTTTTGCTGATTTTCCTGAGTTCTAAATAGATTCTAGTTATCAGCCCTTTATTGGATGTGTAACTTATGAAATTTTTCTCCCATTCTGTAGGTTGTCAGTTTACTCTTGTAACAGTTTCTTTGGCTGTACAGAAGCTTTTTAATTTGATCAGGTCCCATTTATTTATCTTTGTTGTTGGTGTGATTGCCTTTGGGGTCTTCTTCATAAATTCTTTCCTTAGGCCAATGTCTAGAAGAGTATTTCCAACATTTTCCTCTAGAATTCTAATAGTTTTACACCTTAGGTTTAAGTCTGTTACCCAGCGTGAGTTGATTTTTGTGAGAGGTGTGGATCTTGTTTCAATCTTCTACATGTGGCTATCCAATTTTCCCAGCACCATTTATTGAATAAGGATTCTTTTCCCCAGTATATGTTTTTGTCTGCTTTGTCAAAGATTAGATGGCTATATTTGGATGGTTTTATATCTGGGTTCTCTGTTCTGTTCCACTGGTCAGTGTCCCTGTTCTTGTGCCAGTACTATATAGCCTTGTAGTATAGTTTGAAGTCGGGTAAATTGATACCTCCCATTTTGTTTTTATTGCCTAGGATTGCTTTTGCTATACGGAGTCTTCTCCGGTTCCCTGTGAAGCGTAAAATTATTTTTTCTACATCTGAAAAATGATGATGGTAGTTTAATATGGATTGCATTGACTCTCAAGATCACTTTGGGTAGCATAGACATTTTAACAATGTTGATTCTACCTACCCATGAGTGTGGTATGGTTTTCTACCTGTTTATGATCTCTGTTTCCACCTGTTTCCTTCCTCAGTGTTTAACAGTTCTCCCTGTAGAGGTCTTTTACATCCTTGGTTAAATATATTCCTAGGTACCTTATTATCTTTGTTGCTATTGTGAAGCAAATTGAGTCTTTGATTTGGTTCTTAGTTTGACTGTTATTGGGATATATGAATGCCTCTGATTTGTGTATTGATTTTGTATCCTGAGATTTTACTGAATTCGTTTATCAATTCAAGGAGTCTCCTGGTTGAATTCTTGGGGTTTTCTATGTATAATATCATATCATCAGCAAAAAGTGAGAGTTTGATTTCTTCTGCCCCCATTTGGATGCCCTTAATTCTCCTGTCTCTTATCTGATTGCTATAGCCAGGACTTCCAGCACTATGTTGAATAGAAGTGGAGATAGTGGGCAACCTTGCCTTGTTCCAGTTCTAAGTGGGAATGCTTTCAATTTTTCCCCATTCAGTATGATGTTGGCTGTGGGTTTGTCATATATGGCTTGTATTGTTTTTAGGTAAGACACAACAAGGTACCATCTTGAAGCAGAAATATCTTTCTGCTTCAAGATGGTACCTTGTTGCTGCATCCTCCAGAGGGGGTGAACACTGTGTCCACATGGCAGAAGGTGGAAGGGCTAAAGGACTGAACTCCATGCAAAGCCTCTTTTATGAAGGCCTTAATCCCATTCACAAAGGAGGAGCCCTCATGACCTAATTACCTCCTAAGGTTCCACCTATTAATACTATTGCATTAATAATTAAGTTGCAATGTGCATTTTGGAGGGGACACAAACATTCAAACCAACCATAATACAGATTATAACCCACTGAGTAAAATAGGAATACATGAACCTTTAGTGTTATTAATATAAATATTAATAAATGATCCTTATAGGAGAACACAAGGAATAAATGTAGATGGAATGATTGAAAAACATGATTTTGGCAAATATATAGTACTAATTGATTCAGGGAAGAATCATTAGTAGATACTATAATTAGTGGGGTACAGTTTGATGAAAAACTGGATATTTACATAGTCTCAAAATATCTCCCCACAAAATGTTTATTAATTACAAAGGGAAAAATATAATAGAGAAGCCTTGCAGCCACTAACCAAATGATGAATGTCAGTATCACATACACAACATTATGTATATGCCATTTGTGTCAAAAAAGAATAATCTCAGTGATAAAGAAACATCAGACAAACCCAAGTGAAGGAACATTCTATAAAATTACTGTCAATGAAATGGAAGACAAACAGACTAAAGAACTGTTCCAGATTAAAAGAGACAAGGCAGCTAAACTGAAATCTGTGACAATAGGGTTTTTTGGATTTGTTTTTTTGTTGCTATACAGAATTTTTTTTGTAACAAATAGTGAAATGTGAGATAAAAGGATAATAGAAACTTTCTGAGTTTGATCGTTGTATTCTGGTTGTATAAGAGAGTGTCTCTTTTCCTGCATAAAATACACATTGAAGTATTAAGGACTAAAAGGCCACAATTGTGGGCAATTTATTCTTAAATGTATACTCAAGAAAATGTGTATGTGTGTCTGTAGAGAGAAAGATATGGAGGTGTAGGGGGAGGGAGAAGATAAAGCAAAGTTGGTAAAATGATAATTGGAGAATTTAAGGAGAAAGCATATGGGAGCTCTTAGAACTATTCTTACAACTTTTTTGTAAGTCTGAAATTATATCAAAATAAAATCTTGTCTAAAAGGAAGGTAAAAAGGTGAACGAATTCAAAGCCAGATGGTAAAGAAATGAAATGGAAATGGAAAAATGTTGATAATTTTGGAAGTTGAGTGTTAGATACGTGGGGATTCATTATATTATTTTCTCTACTTAGTATATGCTTGTAAACTTCCATAATAGAAAGACTTTTAAAAGAGAATGGGGGCCGGGCTCGGTGGCTCACGCCTGTAATCCTAGCACTCTGGGAGGCCGAGGTGGGCGGATTGCTCGAGGTCAGGAGTTCGAGACCAGCCTGAGCAAGAGCGAGACCCCATCTCTACTATAAATAGAAAGAAATTAATTGGCCAACTAATATATATATACACAAAAAATTAGCCGGGCATGGTGGTGCATGCCTGTAGTCCCAGCTACTCGGGAGGCTGAGGCAGCAGGATTGCTTGAGCCCAGGAGTTTGAGGTTGCTGTGAGCTAGGCTGACGCCATAGCACTCACTCTAGCCAGGGCAACGAAGCGAGACTGTCTGAAAAAAAAAAAAAAAAAAAAAGAGAATGAATCTTCAGTCATCTTTTCATTGATAATGTAAATTTACTTTCTCTTTTAAACACTCTGGGTTATTTATTGCATTTAAGATCTGATCATGTTGTTAAGAAACTAAAGAAAATGTAATTGAATGGCAAGACATCTCTGTTTATTGATTGCAAGACAATATCATTAAGATGATAGTAATACTCACTGGGTGCTGATCAGGTGGTGGGGGTGGGGGGATAAACCCATAACTAATGGAAATGGAGCTCACTGTATGGGTGAAGTGGATGCGTTTGTACCCCTGTAATATCCTGAATTTTAAAAATTTAAAGAATTTTTTAAAAGATGATAATACTCCAAACTGATTTATAGGTTCAGCTAAAACCATATCAAAATTTCATCTAACTTCTTTTCTGAAATGGACAAGTTGATCCTAAAATTCATATGGAAATTCAGGGGACCCAGAATAGCAAAAACAGTATTGAAAAAAAGAATACAGTTGAAGTACTCACACTTCTTAATTTCAAAACTTATTACAATGCTATAGTAATGAAGATAATGTGGTTCTGGAATTAGGGATAGAGATCAATGGAATAGAATTGAGAGTATAGAAATAAACTTAATGGCCAATTGACTTTTGTGTCAAGAGTTTCAAGGCAATTATATAAGGAAAGAATAATATTTTCAACAAATGATGCTGAGACAACTACATGTCCACATGAAAAAGAATAAAGCCAGACCTCACTTCAAACCATTTACAAAAACTAACTCAGAATTGATCATACCATATACAGCCAACTCAGAATGGATAAAAACCTAAATGCAAGAATTAAAACTGTAAAGCTCTTAGAAGAAAATAACAGTTGTAAATCTTCATGATGTTGTATTAGGCAATGTTTTCTTAAATATGACACAAATGTATGGGCAACAGAAGAAAAATATGTAAGTTGGACTTCATCAAAATTATCTTTTGTGCTTCAAAAAACTAAAAAGACAAACCTCAGAATGAGAGAACATTTTTTCAAATTATATATCTGATAAAGGACTTGTATCTAGAATATAAAAGAATCATTACAACTCAGCAGTAAAAGGATAATTCAATTTTTAAAAATGGGCAAAGGATCTGAATAACCATTTCTTTAAAGAAGATATGCAAATGGCCAGTAAGCACATGAAAAGATGCCCAACATCATTAGCTATCAGGAAAATGTAAATTAAAACCACAATGAGATACCACTACACACCCACTAAGATTACTATAATAAAAAAGATAGATAATATTAAATGTTGGTAAGGATGTGGAGAAATTGTAACCCTCATACATTGCTGGTGGGAATGTCAAATGGGGCAGCTCCTTTGGAAGACATTCTGGCATTTCCTCAGTAAGTTAAACATAGAGTTACCATGTGATCCAGCAATTCTACTCTTAGGTATATACTAATGAGAAATGAGAATGTATGTTCACACAGAAATTATTCACAAATATTCACAGTAGCATTGTTTATAATTGCGCCAAAGTGAAAACAACCCAAATGTCTATCAGCTGATGAATAGGTAAACAAAAGGTGGTATAGCCATACAATGGAATATTATTCAGCAATAAAAAGAAGTGAAGTAGTAATGCAACATGGGTGAAAGTTAAAAACATAATGCTAAGTGAAAGAAGTCAGTCATGAAGGACCACATGTTGTATGATATCATTCATATGAAATGTACAGAATAAGCAAATTTATGGAGATAGAAAATAGATTTGTGGTCATTTAGCTCTGAAGGGAGGGAATGTGTGTGGGATGGATGTGTGTGTATGTGGGGTGGGTGATGGCCTGGGTGTGTGGGGTTTCATTTTGGGGTAAAGAAAATGTTCTATAATCGATCGTAGGAGTGGATGCACAAGTCTGAATCTATTAAAAGCCATTCAATATATACTTTAAATATACTGTATACTTTAAATGAGTGAATTGCATGATATGTGAATTATATCACAATAAAGTTTTTTTTTTAATTTGATCATTTTGTAATGTAATGAGTTCAGTGAGAGAAGAGCCCTATATATAATTTGGCAGTGTTTTCAGCTTGCATTTCAATAATCACTGTTGATAGCACCTGCTTTTGAAATGTTCGTTCTCAAAAGTAACTTTCATGTTTTGGATAGACAAACATGTATGAAACCATTTATTTGCTCTGCATTCAGTTTTACCAATCATCAGAGTAGCCACAGATGTTAGAATCATTTGGCATGTAAAATAGAGAAATGTAATTAGAATTACCCAAAAACTAAGAAAAGAAAGCTACATTTGGAAGTAAACTTGATTGACAGAACTAAGATAGTACTGGCTAATTATTGATGATTATGGATCACTGTTGTTTGTTTCATCAGTTTTTATGAACAAAATCATTGTCTTCTGTCACTTCAAAATCTCAGTTAAAAATTGATTCATGGAGTATGAGGAAGTGACATGTAAACTCATAGCATTTGTTTAAGTTTTTTACTTGCCCTACCCAAGTAGGAAAGTTGCATAATCCAATAGTTTTGTTAAGAACTGGGACCGTAATAAATAGCTTGAAAATGAAGATTCTTGATATAACAAACTCTTTATAAATTTAAGCTTTATATTATTACCAATAGAGAAAATTTGATTTGAACAACAGTTTTTACATTTTAATAAAGGTAACAATTTTTTTCTCAAATGTTAACAATTAGAAGAAAAATGTATAAAACAAAGTATTATATTCTATGAATATAATACTTAGTCATATTTGTGACTTTAAGGTTGAATAAGATAATGATAGTGGAAGTTTAAATGGCAAAATGTAGTATCTTAGTGTTAATATATTTAAGTTGTTTTCATTAAATTGGTTCAAATGCAAAATAGCTTTATTTTTCTCTACATGATCCTAAGTAACAATTTTAATTATTTTTTCATTCAGTTGTGAAATTATATAGACCTAGCTATAATATAGATGAATTCTACAGAAATCATTAGAATCTAGAAAGTTTTCATTAATATTACTGATGTTTTAATGATAACTGCAATCATAATAATAGGTTGAAATGTAAGCTTTTCAAAATAGGACAAAAATTACTAATTACTAATGTTTGAGTGTTTGTTGCCTTTACCTTTCCCTGGGCCATTAAAAGGATTTCACTTGGTTTCTTCCCTGCCCTTGACTTCTGAAAAGTGTAGGCCAGAAGCAATTGGGGGATTCTGTGAGACCAGATGGAGAGGAAAGTGAGGTGGTGAAGTAATTTTTCTGGAAATTTTGTGGAGAGGCCTTCTGAAGAAACCCAGTTTGTCCACATAGGAGAAGAAAGAAGGATTTAAAAAAATATTGTTCAAGAAATAAAAGCAAAGAACTTAGGTTATTTTGAAATTAGATTTTACTATCATCAGGTTTCTCTGGCCACAACACAGCTTGAGATTAACAACATGGCTTAAAGGTTTAGTAAAGTTGGAAATTTTTAAACATTTCATTATCGATGATTGGTGTGGAAGTGCAGGAGAAGGGATAACAATCTAATCTGGAAATGGATGGTATTGCAACAAGGTGACATTCATTGTTACGTTTAATTTTTTTGTCAATCAAGATTTGCTGTTTTATTCTGTTAAGGAAAAAGTTTTGTAGCTGATTTATGGCCTACCATTTTTTATCTTATTAATAGCAATTTTATTTACTTTTTTCTCTTTTGGGGGCATTGAACGTTATGTTGGCTTGGGAAAAGGGAATATAGAAAGAAGTAGAGTAAAATTTAATTCTAATATGTCTATAAAACAAACCTGGCAAGTTTATATTTTCTCTTTTTGTCCTGTCATCCACCATATCTTGCTCTATACTGCTAGCCAAATTGTTGGCATTTTCTGTAAGTGGAAATAGAAACATAGTCTTTAAAGTCTAAAGTATCCAGGTGTTAGATCAATTCTTTAGGATTTTAATATCAACCAACATGGCAGTTGCCTTTTTTCTTTTAGCTTTATCTGTTGTCTCAGCACTCAAAATTAAATTTATCAAGATACCACAAGTAAAAGTTTTCTAGAGTAATCCTAGTCATAGTAACTTGTTAGTGAATGATACTCAATTTTATTTGTATTTTAGTATAACCATTACATGCTGTTTCTGTATGTAATGTTTCCAGAATGAAAGAGGAGGAATAATTTTTATAGACTATGACTGCTACCTCCATAGACTTTTAAAGAAAGGTTTCCTTTATTTGACTGGATCCTTTCATGATCAACATCTCTATGAAGTTGTCTGGCTTAAAACACCTGATAATACTTTAGAGCAGAATTGATTGGTTATGTAGGAGAAAATTGGTCTCTTAGGGCTTTCCAGAGGGAACTTAATCATGTGAGATTAATCTGTCATAGATTAGAAAGATAGAGCATCAGTGTTGTTGTTTTTTTCACTCTGTGAAGGCAGAAATTGGGAAAATAAATTGAAAATGTAGAAATGGGAAAGATCAAGTCATCTCTGCTTTTTATTGGTAATATGACCTTGTAAATCCTTTATTATCATTAACACTCAAATTACTTATTGAATAAAATGAAATCTCAAATTTACTAATGAAGTGAGTTTAGAAATAAGTACATAGCTAATCACCTTAAAAACTGGAAAAATTCATTAATTAGAATCTAACTTCCTGCGCATTGTTTTCTTGTAGGAAACAAGTCACAAGACAGTGGCATAGCAGAGATGGAAGAACTTCCTGTACCACATAACATCAAAATAAGCAATATTACATGTGACTCATTCAAGATTTCATGGGAAATGGATTCAAAATCAAAGGACCGTATTACACACTATTTCATTGACCTCAACAAGAAAGAGAATAAGAACTCCAATAAATTTAAACACAAGGTAAAATCTAACAAATACATTAATTTGCATTTTAAAAACTTTCTAAGTATGAGGACAGTTTGAAAGAAAGAACAGTGTTCTATTAGTGACTTATATGATATATTGGACATTGGGAAAAATAAAAATTATATGTGATTTAAAAACCCCATCCTTCTAATAAATTTTGTTAGAAAATGAAATGCCATGCTTATTGGTTAGAAGTAAAATCATATAGACATACAAACCAACATGTGTTAAAGATTTTATTTAACTCATTAATGAGCAAACTGAGGAGGTATTACAACCAGATCAAAGACTAATCCATAGAAAAGACTCATTTATAGATCCAGTACATTAAAATGGAAGTACAAGTGGAATCAAAACTGGTTTGGAAGGGGTAGGGGTAGGGGGAAGAGGAGGATTGTTCTCCACTAAATAGAATTCATTTCATATATTTAGACAAAAATAACTGAATTTTTATCAATTTCTACAAATTATAGAGTTGTAAAATAGCTTCCATAGCAGAAGCAGATAGTGAGAGGAGTGTGCTATAAGCAAGGCATAGTTTTCCATTGAAACACACAGTTGTTCCCCCTGTCCCGCCACGTAACAACTGCAAAAAAAGGAATCTACTGTAGTTTATAAACTTTAAGGTATTTGTTAAAACACTTTAGGGCTGAAAATTGCTTTACATAGTCATCTTTCTTTTGCTTTTCATTTTTGTTTTGAATTTTTTTGTCTTTTGCTTTTTTGTTTTGAGAATAAAAATTGTTAACCTCTAGAGGTTTTAGATATATAATATTTCTCTGATATTTAGTCACATATCTATCTGCATACATCTTTCTGATATATATCTCCTTCCAGAAATAACTATAGAGAGGATAACAGTTATCTGATTTAGGTATTCTTTCTTATGTTTCATTATTTTGACTGATGATGACAATCTGGTGTATTTTTTAATATTGACACTAAGTTTTAACTTGGGAAATATTTTGGAAGAACTGTCTTGTCTGGAAATTTTGCCTTTTATTAGATGTGCAATTATACATACTAAAGATAAGTATGGATCAGACATATTATAGATAAGTGTGAAAGTGAGAACAAGATTGATCAGTCAGTGTTTTTCCCGAGTTCCAATTCTGATTATGCTTTCTGGTGATGGATATTCTCTGCTAACATTTGCCTTCTTCATGCGCCTTTGAAATATTTAGCATTAAATGATGAATAGTTCGAGATTTGACCCCTTTTCAAGAATTGACCTCTACACTTAGAATACTATATCCTTGAAAATACAGTGAATATTCAACTAACAGATTTAATTACCTTATTAATCATTGTTTAGAAATACCTAAACTTTTGTGTGACACATAGACTCTATGGTTGAATAAAAATAAAACCAATATTACCTCATTTATATGTAAAATAGACTCATTTATTTTAAAAATGTTCCTTTTATTTTGTATATAAAATATCTAGTAATGGGCAGCTCTATTAAAATCATTGGGTAGTACAAGTTAAATATATTTTTAATATTAAATCTATTTTATCTTTTTTTTGTTTCATTGTTTAGTAAAAGAATGTTGCATTTTGAGAAGCATATAGTGTACAGAGAAGAACACTATACTAAAAATCAAAAAAACTGGAATCTAAGTACATTTATGTTATTAACTAACTGTATGACCTTGAGCATGTCTCTTGATCAAGTTGAGTTGGGCCTTAGTTTTTGCATATGAAGAATAAGAAATTTAAATATAAAAATTATTATAACATGTATCTTTAAATAGGAAAATTCTCTTGTCAGCCAGGAATTTAACACGTTCCTCTCCATTGTTTACAATTAAGTAAAGTTATACTACTAAATTAGCTTCCTTCCTTCCTTCCTCCCTCCCTCCCTTCTTTGTTTCTTAGGATGTACCAACAAAATTGGTGGCAAAAGCTGTCCCTTTGCCTATGACTGTCCGTGGACACTGGTTTTTGAGCCCAAGAACTGAATATACAGTAGCAGTGCAGACAGCCTCAAAACAAGTTGATGGTGATTATGTTGTGTCCGAATGGAGTGAAATTATAGAATTCTGCACAGCAGGTAAGAGGAGTAGGTACACATATCAAAAGAAACCTTTATTTAATTGTTCCTGGAAAGTTAATGACAGAAAAAATATTTCTTTTTTGTAATTATAAGGTGATATGTATTACATTGGTTATTTATGCATTGTCAGTAGCTTTGGGTAACAGAATAAACCATTTTGTATTGATTTGAGGGAGCTAAGGTTCTCAGCAGAATCTGGGTAATGGCGTCAAATCACTTTGCTGTATCCATAGTTTGATTTTTTTAGAGTGAAAGCTTTACAAATAAAAATTGATGCCATTGAAAATATACTCAGCATATTTTTTAGCTTCATTTTGAGAGGGAGAGATTATTCGTCTTTATCATTTTTATTTTTTTCATGTTTTTATTTTCACAGATACTGAAAGAAAAAAGCAAGGAACTTCTTTCTTTAATTTAGGGCAATGGAGGCAGATCTCAATCATTGTCTGTGGCAAAAATGTTACTAGATTTTTCACCTTAATGCTGGAAGATCTTAAGAAAAACTCTTTAAACTAGTAGTTTGTGTGTGTGTGTGTGTGTGTGTGTCTTTGCTTCATTAAAAAGTACCTCAAGTCATTTGGCATTGGGAGAGCTGATGTGGACATCCTGTCCCCTTTAATCTTGAACTGTATCTTAATATTCCATCAGATTGGGAATGTTACCATTTGTCTCATTCATTTATCTAGTGTTGACTCATTCATTCAAGAAACAGACATTTATTGAGCACTTAGGTGTTGAAGGACTACAACGATATCTTTACCTGAGTACTTCTAGCATCCTCTCCTTTTGTCTCTTAGTATGGGACTTTGTTTACTTACTCTTTTTGTGCCTAGATGACTTTTCTTTACCTGAGTACTTCTATGATCCTCTCCTTTTGTCTCTTAGTATGGGACTTTGTTTACTTACTCTTTTTGTGCCTAGATGACTTTCTGATTAAAAAATCATAGGAGAAGCTGAATCTAAGAGGAAGTTAAGCTGTTTAAAGCTGTTATTTGTGTTCATCAGACTAATTTGGAGACTATTTCACCTAAGCTTCATCAACAACTTTGACTCTAAATTTTAATAAAGCCATTTTGTATAAGTTGCATTCTAATATGAACATCTAATTCACTGAACATTTGTTGAGAGTCCATACTGTGAGCTAGTCACTTTGCAAGTTACTGGAAATAAAATAGAGTGCCAAAGGCTAATCTACTTCTATTCTAGTCTATGACAGGGATAAAACCCTGTGTTTACCCTGAGCTTAAAGCGTTTATATTATACTTACAATAAGTCATTATCATCTGTCATCTCTCCCCTTAGACTTTCAGTTCTTTGAAGGGAAAAATATTTTTTTATCTTTTAATCTGATTGTCTAATTTTGCATGGTGCTTTGTACATCATATGTTCTAATTTAAATAAATGTATGTTGAGCCAATGAAGCAGTAAATAAAAAACTATGCTACCATGAGCAGTTTAACTAGGTTGCTTGTGTTTGAAAAGTCTTATTAATCTTTATAGAACAAAAATTTTCCTTAGTTTCTGGTTCAGGAGTTAGACAACGATTCTCAAACAACTTTCAAAACAAAAAGTTGGTAAAAAAAAAATCAGATTAGTTTGACAGATTTTCAAGAGTCTTGTGTGCTCAAGTCTTGTGTACTCATTATTTCTACTGTCCAACTTTGCTAATGATTGCAGATTATAAGCATTTATTCATTTGTATCAAATAATTGAAGAAAAGCTAGCATAGTGCTAATGGACATAACTTGGGTTATGAAAGTTATTTAACGTATTTTTGTTTTTTGTTTCAATATCTCTAATTTCAATTTCAAAAAGTAAAAATGCAAGGATATTCTAAGAAACAACCATAAATCACAACAAAAATATTTTTTGTAGAAAGAAAAATGTGTCACACAAAGACAATGAATATTTTTTTAAATGCAATTTCCTGTTCACTAAATTGAATTCCCTAAAGGTGAATTTTAATAATCTCTAATTTATTAAATATGTAGTTGATACTTTGGTGCTATATTTTTAATAAGTCTTTTTTTGTTTATTCAGACTATTCAAAAGTTCATCTAACACAACTGTTGGAGAAGGCTGAAGTGATTGCAGGACGTATGCTTAAATTTTCTGTTTTTTATCGTAACCAGCACAAAGAATATTTTGACTATGTTCGGTAAGAATCAAAAAATATATAGTGATATTTATTTATTTATTCATTCATTCATTCATTCATTCATTCATTCATTCATACTAAACATGGTTTCAAATTTTAGGTTTAGGTTTCCGTAGACTCTAGTTCTGTCAAATAGCAATTCTAGTTTTCTTTTCAAAATAATTATACTGATTTTTATTTTCCAGAAAAATTAAGTAGAAAAAGTCAGATCATGGGATTTTTCCCACTCAGATTCCCTTCCATAATCATTTGTAATGCCAATTCCTATCTATTTCACTGGAAAATCTTAAACCTGTGGTGTTTAGATTGATGAGCATTTCATGTATATACTCCTCCTCTAATTCCCAATAACTCCCTGATGCCCTCTGCATCATACTGACTACTAAATTTGCTCCTCTTTTTGTGAGTCACTACAAGACATTGAAAATGAGAGAATAAACTGGTGACTTTTTCATGAAATATTGTGGTGAATCATGGGATTTGTAGGCTTCTAAGTGGAAATCCTTTAGCCATTATTAATGAGGACATTAGTCTTTATTTACTTTTGAATTCCAGTGATATGACTACTATTTCTGAGATAGCCTATTTTTATCCCTAGAAGCAGTTACCAAGACATTAAAATAACTCTATCCCACAGGTAGTTGTAATATTTACAGCACTTTTGTATTTGTAGAAGAAAATTTCAAGAGGATAAATAGGTAGGTGCATGTTTTAAAGTAATACTCAGGCTTTTGAAATGACAAATGCTATATAGGTTCTAAAACTTCTACACAGTAATGCCTATAATTTGTCATTTTAAAAGCCTTTGTCTAGGCCGGGCTCTGTGGCTCACGCCTGTAATCCTAGCTCTTGGGAGGCCGAGGCGGGCGGATTGCTCAAGGTCAGGAGTTCAAAACCAGCCTGAGCAAGAGCGAGACCCCGTCTCTACTATAAAAACAGAAAGAAATTAATTGGCCAACTGATATATATATAAAAAATTAGCCGGGCATGGTGGCGCATGCCTGTAGTCCCAGATACTCGGGAGGCTGAGGCAGAAGGATCACTCAAGCCCAGGAGTTTGAGGTTGCTGTGAGCTAGGCTGACGCCACGGCACTCACTCTAGCCTGGACAACAAAGTGAGACTCTGTCTCAAAAAAAAAAAAAAAAAAAAAAAAAAGCCTTTGTCTCACTTCAGATTCTAAAGGATTCTTAAGTTGACAGGACTATATAGAAAAATATTTAGGAAGCTTTATCAAGTTCTTTTGTTTGTTTTTGTCATACTTTTCTAATTTCTCTTAAATCAAGATCATGGTTCCAGATTTAAATTGGCTCCAAACTGTGGAAGATACAAAGGGAATCATAGAGAAAAAAGTATATTTAGGGATATGTATTATTCATATTAAGTACTTTGTAATATCATATACTTTTATATATTTTGATGGTAAAAAACATTCTCGCCTTTGTTTGAATATTTTATAAATACAGAGTTTAGTCCATCATTCTCTTAAGTGGTTTTTACCCTAGAGTCTATATAATTCTTGATGGATGCCATTCACCTAATTTAGAGAGTACAAACTGATAGATACAACATAAATTATTGTACTTGTCAATTTCTGATTGGAAATGACCATATATACTCAACAAGGAAGGTGTTTCTTTATACAGATGCTCCTTGACTTACGATGGGGTTATGACCCAATAAGCCCATCGTAAATTGAAAATATCATCGGTTGAAAATAGTTTCACACACCTAACCTACCAAACATCGTAGGTTTAGTAGCCTGCCTTAAACTTTCTCAGAACACTTCCATTAGCCTACAGTTAGGCAAAATCACCTAAACACAAAGCCTATTTTATAATAAAGTGTTAAAAAGACCAAATTTTGAAGTATGGTTTTTACTAAATGCATGAAGCTTTCACACCATCATAAAGTCAAAATATTGTAAGTGGGGCGATTGTAAGTTGGGAATTGTTTGTATTTGTTAAGGATAAAATTTGAAAACAAAAAAAATCTCCACTATTGCTGTTGTGTTTAGTAAGAACTACATCAACAGAATAATTATATCTTTGGTGCTAGTATTAGATTTTCTGAAGTTATTACCAATGTCTATTTTAGGTGGCCACTGGAGGTCAGTATTTCTCTATGATTTTCCCTGTCCTTTTGATGGGAACTGACCTTTGTTTTCAGGTCCTTCAGTAATCTAAAATTTGCTCATCTGTTTTCAGAAATGCTTGCAAGAAGAAAAAATACAAAGACAAAGCACATAGAGAATGGATAAAATTATTGTGTATATTGTATGACTTGATTCCAGGCTTCTAGTATGAAAGATGTATTTACTAACAAGGATATTTCTTTGTTGAATTTTCCATAATGATAGTTGTGAAATCCATGTAAATTATATCTTAATATAGTACACATAAATAAATATGCTTGCCAAGGCATGGGTACAATTTTTCAATATTGCTTTTTTTAAATAGGCTTATTAAAAAATAGTAGACAACCATATGCTTTTTTTATATATAAAAAAATAGTAGACATTAACTTCAGTGGATCTTTGTTTTCTTTTATGTAGTAAACTGTAGTTGGGACATATTGCCTTGGTTAAAATCCATTTAAAATCTCATCTTATTATCCAGAATAAGATGAGATTTTATAGAATCTCATAGAAAGGAACTTTTTGAATAGAAAGGAACTTGAATAGAAAGGAACTTTTCAATTATCTGACAAACTTCCCAAATCATTATAAATTATGAAAACTTGACAAATTTTGAGTCAGTCCACAGGAATTAAGTCATTTTGATCTCTTCCTCTAGAAATGAATTCCTAAGTGAACATTGCTTTCCCATACTCCAGATGAAAGTACCACTTTGTCTCTTACCCTTTGTTCATGTTCACTGGGAGGCCAGTTGTCCTTAAAACTCCTTTTATATCTGAAAGTCTTCTCTTTAGGAATCCACTGAGATTGGTAGATTCATGTACTTTCGATGTCAGATTGTATATCCTCAAAGTTGAAGTTATGTCACTTATAGAAGGACACATTTCCTAGTCTAAACTCCTGTTTATATGTTCATTGCGGTTATTATTTCATATAATTGAAATAATCTACAACTCATAGATCCACATAGGACACAGATCATATACATATTTGGGTTTTGTTAATGAGAATGTAACTAGGATAAGCAATTTTAACCAGGGATAACATGGAGTAGACACTCTTCTCCCTGTTTCTCCCACTAAATACAACTAAAAACCCTGGATGTTATATATAAAAGAAATATAAAAAGATTCTGTAAGATGGAAAGAAGATGGTAGACCAATTAAGAACCTCAGAACTCAAGGAATGGCACAGTGATGAGTTCCTGGGTTTTCTTTTTACCTCTTAAAATTCTAGACTAGGTGCTAGAGAAGCTGGCTACCCATAAATGCTAATGGGCACTGACAAAAAAAAGTAAACCAGAAAGTCTGCTTTTTCTACCCTATGGATAAGGAAAGGGACGGCCTTAAATACAGAAAACTTTTAGACAATAACCACCCTATACCAGCCAAATACCATGGAAAAAGCACTGCAGTCCCATATCAATCAGCCAAGACCAAGTGGAGAACCTAGCCCTCTATCCTCTCACAGCTATAAGGAGGCATCCTTCTCCTCTCTCCATCCCCTACTAGGGTGGCATCAGAGAAGGCTGAATGAGGAGTCTAGACTTTCTACCACTGCCCAGAGGCAATGAGGCTTGCCCTCACAGTGTCAGTGAAGGCCACATCAGGAGGAGTAGGGAGATACTGTCACAGCTAGAGTGTGTTAGCAGAAGCCTTGTGTGAGCCTAAACTCTCACCTCATCTCAGTAATAACTGACCCCCAATCCCATATAATTGGAGAATAAGTGGGAAACTTGGATATTTTTCCCCATCTGACAGCAATGAAGTACCACTCCCTACACTTCCTCCACTTACAGTACATAGAAGAGACCTGCTAAAATACTAGATTTAAATAAGGTCCAGAGTCTAATAACATAATACTCAAAATGTCCAGAATACAATTGAAATTCACTCACCATACCAATAACAAGAAAAATCTTAACCTGAATGAGAAAAGGTGATCAAAGATACCACCAATGCCAAAATTACATAGACGTTGGAATTATCTGACAAAGATATTGAAGCAACCACCATAAAATGTTTTAACAAGCAATGACAAACACACTTGAAACAAATTAAAATAGAAGCAGAAAAATAATAGAAGATAAAAAGAAGTGAAGATTTTAGAACTGAAAATAACAGTAAATGGAGTTAAAAAAAGAAAACTCAATGATGTACACAGCAGATTCAAGAGAGCAAAGGGAAAAAAAGTAAACCTGAAGGTAGAATAGAAATTACCAAAATTAAGCAACAGAGATAAAACTGACCAAAATATCTAGCAGGGCCTCATGGATATATGGGACCATATCAGATCTATTATAATATTCATGTCATCAAAGTCAAGAAGGAAAGGAGAAAGAGGATGGCTGAAAAAGCATTCATAGAAATAATAGTTGAAATGTTCCTGAATTTGGCAAACAACATAAACATGCAGATGGAAGATGAGAAAAATCCAAATCAGGAAAACCCAAAGAAATCCATGCCAAGGCACACCATAAACTTCTGAAAACTGAAGACAAAAAAAAAATCTTGAAGATGGTGAGAAAGAAAAGTTGCCTTTATGTATAGGGGAAAACAATTTGAATGACAAAATCATCAGAAAAAAACCACTGAGGCCAAAAAAAAGTGGCACAGTATTTTCAAGTGCTGAAAGAGAAGTGACAACCCAGAATCCTATATCCAATGAAAATATCCTTCAAGAATAAGGGAGAATCAAGACATGCCTAGATGAAGGAAAACTATTAATAAGAAAATTTGTCACCGCCATATACCTACACTAAAAGAATAGCTAAAGGAAATTTCTGAAACAGGAAGTAATAAAAAAAAGGGATCTTGAAATGTCAGAAGGAAAAGAGAACAGCAGTAAGAGTAAAAATATAGGGTCCAATCCAGGATATCACACTGCATTTGTCATGTCTCCCTATTCTCCTATCTGTGACAGTTTCTTCATGTTTCCTTGAATTTGCATTTTTAATAAGCTCCCTAGGTGGTTTTTAGTTGGTAGAATTTGAGACTCGTTATTCTAAAGTCAAGAGCAGATCCTGAGTACACCTGACTCACATACTCTTTAAGAAGCATGTTGACTGGGAGAACTTTCCCTTGCCTGAGTGACTTTTCATCCCAGGTCATGCTGGTCAGGGATATAGCAGACAAAAAAAAAAAAAAAAAAAAAAAAAAGAAGGCACACTTGGAGAATTATGGAGAGAATTTAACAAAACTTCTATTAACAGAGGTATAATCAGGGTTAAGGTAACTAATAAGGGATGCTAAAGCAACAAGGAACTATCAAGAGGGCAAAGGTTTTATTCTTAGAAATGGAAGCAGGAGATCATCAACCTAGAGCAGTAGTCAGAGATATGTACTGTGTTTCCCCGAAATAAGACATGATCTTATATTTATTTTTCCTCAAGACGACACCCTAGGGCCTATTTTCAGGGAATGTGTTATTTTTTTTAAGTATGGTACAACAATCTACATTTATTCAAATATAGTTAAGTCATCTTCTTCTGGAACATCATCATAACTCTCCAAACCCGGAATTCCATCCTGAATTACTTGCAACTCTATTTCCTTTAGAACCATTGGCCCCGCTCTCTCATGTCAAGCAATAGAGCTCTCATAGGGCAGATGAGAAGGGCTGCTGGTCGTCTTTACCGCTCCGCGAGGAAATGCATGGGTTGTGCAGATACTGCATAGCCACGCCCATTAGTAGGTCTTATTTTGGGGGTAGGCTTTATATTGCACAAATGCTTATAATTTGAAATTACAGATCATAAAAATTATAAAAATTTAAAAGTTATAAATTATAAAAATTATAACAGAAATCCTGCTAGGACTTACTTTATGGGTAGGTCTTATTTTCAGGGAAACACAGTAGTTCTAGAAGAACCCAGCCCTGCCAGAACCACAAGGCTCTGAAGCATGGAGGAAATAGAGGAAGACACACCCCAGGCTTTACCTCCTCCTCTTACCCTAGATCTGCTGGTGCTTCCCATTGTTAGAACTGAAATGAAAGGGACCAAGTGACAAGGAAGAACTAAATGATGGAGCCCCAAGCCACAGTGGAAGGCAAGAAAGGTGGAGAATGGTCTGGGGTTGTGGTAAAGGGAGAATAATCAGTGCTGTTTTAGTAAAATGTCAGAGAAATAACCTTAGTACACTGTGCCTGGGTATAAAATCCAAAACAAAACACTTTTGTGCCAATGTAAGTGGATAGCACTCATTTTATGACTAAATTCTAGCATACTATAAGAAACATTCAATATATTTAGCAAATACTTTCACTTCATTTTTCTCTTTAGAAAGCCATTTCTAAAACCCAGTAGGCATATAATGAATGTGACTTCACCTGTTAGATTTCTAATTCCAATTTGATTTTTTTGGCTAGGAAATTTACATTATTACATTAAAGGTCTCCAAAGTTTTTAGCAGATCATCCTTACCTTAAGGTCAAAGCTAAAATTAAGCTATCTATAGGTAATGTCAAAGGTGCATTCCCCTTGATCTGATATAGTATCATTCAGGCCTTTAACTGTAGATGGTTGACTTTTGGGCTATTAGAATCTATAAATCAGGAGGTTTACTACTATTATACTAAGCAGTGACCATTTGTGTTCTCTTGCAGAGAACACCATGGGAATGCTATGCAGCCCTCTGTCAAGGATAACAGTGGTAGCCATGGCTCTCCTATCAGTGGAAAATTAGAAGGCATCTTCTTCAGCTGCAGCACTGAATTCAATACTGGAAAGCCACCCCAGGATTCACCTTATGGAAGATACAGGTTTGAGATTGCAGCAGAAAAACTTTTTAACCCCAATACTAACTTATACTTTGGGGACTTCTACTGTATGTACACTGCTTATCATTATGTGATTCTTGTTATTGCCCCTGTGGGATCACCAGGAGATGAATTTTGTAAGCAGCGCCTTCCTCAACTAAATTCCAAGGATAATAAATTTTTGACCTGTACAGAAGAAGATGGGGTGCTGGTTTACCACCATGCCCAGGATGTAATTTTAGAAGTCATTTACACTGACCCTGTGGATCTTTCTCTGGGCACCGTGGCAGAAATCACTGGTCATCAGCTCATGAGTTTATCTACTGCAAATGCAAAGAAAGATCCCAGCTGCAAAACCTGTAATATCAGTGTTGGACGTTAATGCCCACTTTTCTTAACTCAGACCCTTTCCTTCCCTTAGGAGCATTGATCCTCTGTTGTCCATTTTCATTACCAGATGTTTTTCACTGAAGCATGCACATGCCGCTATCACCAAAAGCAAACTACCACTTTTCAAATTTCATTCAGAACCATTTTAGTGTTTCCTATTCCCTACCCTTTCCACTACTTTCGATGATGAAATAGCCTAAGTTCTCCTTTTGACACTTTATTGCCTAGATGCTGCAATGTTTTTATTTTTCCTATATGCCAAACATAACAAAACAGTTATATAGACCGCTTTAGCAAAATACAAAATAATGGCTTATAAATGGTGTTTAAATATGCATTCATTTTAATCTACTGAACAAATATTGGGATAACTCCAAACCGCATGAAAGGGTGTAATTGCAGCATGAGTTAAATCTTGAAGCCTAGAATTGTCAGCACTTCCAACTTGTTGTTTGACAGTGTTATTTATGTTATTTATATTAGCTAACAGGAAACAACTACTGTGTTTCAACATAATAAATATAATAGAAAAATATTTTATTTGTATTGTTGTATAAAATATTTACAATCATATAGAATATATAGAGTTACATTTTAATAGCAATTGTATACATGTCACGAAACCATTTCCCTTATCAAAGATGTAATTTGTAAACCTCAAATAGTTGTGTATCTGTCCTGTTACAAGTAGATGACTTCAATTAAACAAATTTATGAAGGACATTATTCTGATTCATAAAAATTATAAAATGTCAGGTAAATACAGAGAAAACAAGCCTCTGAAATAGTCTGCTTCTGATATAGTCAGTATTCTTCCCATCCAAACTATATGAAAATGTGAATTTCAACTTTATGCTTAAACATTACAGAAAATAGAAATACAAACATGGTTGGTACATAAGAGAAAATGTTGACCTTTTACTTGTTTTTACAAAAACCAAAATAAAAAATGTGTTTTAATACAAAATAATATATACTAAAGTTGATGAGGCAAATAAAATATTCTGGCTTCTTTTCCAAGGTGTCATGGCAAACAATTTTTAAACCTTTCCTTTTGTATAGAATGAAGAATAACCACAGCTCATGAGAAAGTTTGACTTTACAAAGTATAGACCTTGGAACATTAAGAAAAATGCATATTCCCAATGGAAAAATAGTTATATAATCTTATAGTAAACAAAAAGATTAGCAATAATACTATGGTCACATTAGATTATATACTGCAGACACATCTATCCAAAATACCTATTTTAAAATTTTAATATTTTATTTTAATATAAACATCTGTCAATTATAGACAAAGATAATAATTCACAAAGTACATGCTATCAGAATGAACTTTGGTAACCAGAAATGTAAAATTTCAAATAACAGATAAAATAATGTATTATTTTTATATAGAAATAAAAAAGTTAGTGACACATTCTAGGATATTTTAGGGTACTAAAAGCCTAGCAGACTTAAGGGACAAGGTAGTAGAGGTTTTTATCACTTAAGAATCTATAAGAAGTTTCAAATAAGTTACTTTCTTACTAGCCGTATTCCTTTCTGTATAACAAGCAGAATTTCTGTTCCTCCTCTGATTTTTTTAAATTATGGTCTTTTCCATACATCAATATAAACAATCTTTGGATACTAAAACTTTCCCTAACAAGTGGCCCAGCTATGTTATTTGGACTTAATAAAACATTAGATGCTTTTGAAATAATTATATTGACTGAGTTTTCTCCTTGGCATGGAGGAGGCTGAAGCTTTTTTCCAATTATATGACTACCTGTTATATTTTTCCCCCATTAAATCCCTTCTCATTGTTTACAATTACACTTGCTATCCTTTCTTAAAAACAGCTAATGCTACCACTAAAGTGCTTCCATTTTCGGTATGTCAAAACTACTTAGCAAGAAGGCAAAGAAAGTAAATTTGACTATCTTGGGTAAAAGTGATCATAAACATTTCCTGAACCTCAGATAGTTTTGGCCACATCTTGCTTGCTGATAAGGACCTCTAATAGTCTCAGTTTGGCTTTTATGTGCTTGTATTCATAATATTCATCTGCCATTGGTATCCTATCTTCCTTTTGTGGACTTCTGCAAAACAGAAAATACAGTCTGTTAGTTCATAATGAATCAAGTCATTAAATATCTGTTTATAATTCATATGTGAGGAAGTGTATGGTAACAGCTTCCATTTGGTTTCTATATCATGTCTTCTTTACCTTCCCCTTCACTTTCATTCACTCCTGCTTCTATGTGTTATTAAATTTCTAAAAAATAGTACCCTTTAAGAACTTGAATGTCATAGGTGTTTTGCAAATATGTAGTCCATTGCTTAGACATATAACAATGAGGCAAGTGAAAAGATCTGAGGAGAAAAAACAAAAGCCAGAACCTTCAAGGCATTCCTTATCTAGTCATTCTGTTATCTTCCACAGTCCCACACCTATGCAGAGTGTTCAGCCCTTATAGTAAGAGTTGTTAAAAATAACTGGAAAATACTATAGAAACTTGATTATACAAATAATTTATATTTTTATGGTGACAGGAAACATTTAGTTGATGTCTTACAAACTGGAAACATTTCCAAGTTTTTTGTAGTTGTAACACCTTTCCCTGCTAATGTGTAGTAGAATCACTGTCTCTCTTGATTGAATTTATTAGTCTAAATTGTAGTGGTTCTCTTCTAGATGCTAATTTTACTAAGACTAGCCATAAAACAATGTATAGTTTTTTTGTATATATGCAGTCTGTATGCTCTTGCTATTTAGTTGGAAGAATACTTTGGTAACATCTGGAGTTAAAACCATCTGCCTTCCCACAAAAATATGCTGTCAGGATATATGTTTTCTAAAGGAAAATAATTGGTACAGGGTCTCAGAAGGCTCTTGTCTTCTTGGTTAATAAGATAGCCAATTGTCTTTAAAATATTTGCACCCATGACTTTGAAATGCAAGGGGTAGAAGACACAGATATAGTCACCACAATTAAAACTGAATATAAACACAAATACTCTCTATTAGTAGAACTGAAACTGGGTAAAGAGCAAATATCTGTAGCCCCCTTCTATTTTCCTAGTAGTGATAAAGAGATATTTCTGTCTCTTACAAGTTAAAAAAAAAACAAAAAACCAAGCTTATCGATAAAGGTTCATTAAGAATGTAGTATCTACTTGTCTTGCACCACTGTTTACTGCTCTGAAATTTCTAGTACAGAGCTCACAACAGCACAGAAATACATAGACAGGGTTCCTCTTAAATGTTACCTAAATTATATAACATAAATCCTTTACCTCCATTCTGTGTTATGGGCCAAACTTATAACTGGGTGTCTGAATACTACCTTAATTTATATAAACAGATCTAAGTGAAGAAATTGTCTAATTATTACAGTGGAACAATAATAATTGACTATATAACTTTTCCCTAGTCCTGCATATTCCATTTTAGCTAACAAACAAGAGCACTTTGACAAAAATGAAAAATTTTGCTAAGAATTTTTTGAAGCAGTTTCCTCATTATATAAAACATACTAATGTGCTTAGCACAGTTCCTGGCTCATAATTTGTAATAATAATGCCATATCAATATGGTTATCATGTTTCTTGTATAGCAGATATTACCAAGAACATTTACAATGCCACAAAACATTATTTTATCTTATGTATGGTTAGGCCTTCCTAATAAAATGTCTTAGGAAAAAACAATTAAGGTCCATATTTCCTATCCATTCAACTGATTTTAAGTAATAGATCACTTTTGCATTTAGTTGAAAAATGTCACCACAAGAGGGCACACAACTTCATAGCCAAATATAGGCATATCTGAAGTGGGTTTAGGACTCACAGATGCAACAGAATACTATACATAGAACATAAGTAACTTCTCTATATGTCAAAAGGCATGCCAAGTAACACTGCAGATCCATTAGGCAGGTCTAGTAACACATTGGGAAGTAGACAAATTCTTTAAGATACACATAGGTAGAAATGTAAATTTATTCAGGGAACTCAGTTATGAAAAGAATGTATGCACATCTTAAAGTGTGTCATTTCTCATGTGTAATGAGTATTTAGATTTAGAATACTTGATAACATCTCCCCAAATATTTCCTTGAATGAAAAATTCCCACAGAATACTTTTATAATCTGAAAGAGGCAGAAATCAGGAAATTTAATGCAAATCATGTATATACCCAAAGCATAATACAGCACAGTCCAGACAAAATCACTATTCCAAGGAATGTTTCACAAGGAAAGTTGCATGAATGTTTTGTGAAAGAAAAAAGCATGGAAAAAGAAAAATAAGAAATTATGTTTTATGTTCTAAATTTAGCAGCCACATAGCATTTCTCATTAGACAACATCAGCAGAAAGGTAACTTGGACATGTACTAATCAACTAGAAAGAAAGATTCCAGGTAGAAAAAAAATTGGGTTACATTTATATTTGTTGAATGGAAAAAGTTTCTCACTGAACAGGTCCAGTCCTAATGAATAGCCCTGGTAGACTGAAATGGAAAAGCTTCCAAGGAATAAGAGGTGAATAGTTGAAGATTGAAAGTGTCAAGATGCCTTTAGAAAATAGTCCCTTCTCCATCAGGTCAAACCTAAAGTCTGCTGAACTGAAAGCATTTCAGGGAAGGCAGATACCTAGATGGAGAGAAATATGGAAGAACCAGTGTAGCACTGACTCCAGTGCTTATGCTCTAAAATTCAAAGGAAGAGTTTAATCTCATCTCTGCTACTTAATAACTTTGTGACTTTAGGAAAGTTGTACCCTTTATTTTCTAAAGACTGATGTCTCATGTGACAGATGTAGCTTCCCAAAATATCCCATGAGTCCAATCATTTCAGTTTATAAAGGTGGAAACTGAGTCTCAGGATAAGCTGAGTGATTTTTTCCTCTCTTCCAAAAGTAGATCAGTGACCCTTATTTCTTGATTATGTAATTTTGTTGATGATAGAGCAAAATTTAGAGGAAGCTAGTAGAGCATATAATGAGACTTGGATTGACACAGAAAAATAGAGGATAAATAGAGGATATAGCTAACTATTTAAGGAGTGGAAAAAATGGCTATGATTTTTTTTTACCAAATCCTGAAATAAAATAATTAGGGGCAGACCCTGAATTTTAAAGAAGATATTTAAAACAAATGAAGAATTATTATTTAATTTAAAGTAGGGAATAACTTGTAAAACTAAGAAGCTAGGAACAAAGCAATTTTATGAGCTAAAAAGTCAAATACATAAATAAATTTAACAGTTATAATGTAATTTATCATGCAAAGTTAGGTATTTTAGAGTTTATCCTTTATTTCTTAAAGGTTGATATCATACTTGATAGCTGTAGCCTCTCATAAAACATCCCTAATAATGGCACTATCAGAATGTTACATTGGACAAATCCTGAGTCTAAGCTAGTGTGGAAATTATGTACATTTTGTGTAAAGTCACTGTTCCTACAAAAAAATTGCAGCTCATTTTTGACAATAGTTCTCTAGGAATATTAATTTTAAAAAATTCTGTCCACACTTACCTTCCTGTTTGCTTAAAAAACTGTTCTTCAAATTCTCTTAAGGCTTTCCGCAGTCTCTTCTTGTCAGCCCTAGTTTCTCGGAGATGGTCAAGAAGTACAGGCCTATATCAGGTAAAATATATATTTGCCATTACTAAGCACTAACATAATTGAGAAAGCAGCATGAGCAGACTTATCTGATCATCAATAAAAAGCATATTATGATCAAAAAGTGTTCTGACCATAAAAGAGTATCTTTTGGGTAAGTATGGCAAACACAGAGCCTGACTACAGGGGACCACATAAGCAGGGAAAATTACCTGATGGAAACAATTTCATAGAAAAGAAGGACAAACAAGAGGCAAGCGGATTGAGTCCGCTGTAACAAGTGGTGAGGGTAATGGCAATATGAATGGGCAAGGGAGGAACAGACATTTTGAAGGAATACTCATCATTATTTGGTGATAGACTGAACATAAGAGACATAGAGATTTTAAAGAGAGTTCTATCCTAGAAAACTCTAGAGTACAGGGAGAAGGGCAAAACCCTTGGGAATGAAATTAAGATCCAGAATAAAGGTACAGTTACATTGCAAATTCTATTCATTGTCCTAAGAGAGAAAAGTCATATACCTCAGAACAGGAAATTTGGTATACACAAGCATACCAATCTTGTGCATGGTTTTAGAGACTCTATGAACTTCCTGAAACTACATATGGTAATTTTATTAAAAAAATAAATAAATAAAGATATTTAATTGATTTCAAAAAAGTCCAACACCTTCCAAAAAGTCATGAATAACTGCTTTATACCAACCACCAACAAAACAAAAGGAGTTTCTGCTTCCAACAGGTCAAACTTCCTGAAATTGGTACCACCTGATTCTACAAGCATACTAAAATCTCAGTCTCAGCTTATAACTTAGTCCTTGGTCTCACCTCATCTTTATTTTGGGATATAAACTCACTGCACTATATAATACATGTTCAAGAAACTCTCATAATCTGGGCTGTAAATATTCAAGCCAAAGAAGGCCAAATGATCATGAGGACTGCCAGCTACTGAATAATGATAATACTAATACTAATGAAAATCAAAATGGTTCCCAACTAAAGGGCCACTAGGAGGTTAAGGGCGACTCATTTCCTTAGGGCCAAGAGAATTTCCAGTCTAGAGAAGGTATCTCATCTAAATGGAAGAGACTAGGATAAAGGCCCTGAGAACCATTGACCCACACAGGATCCTAACCCCTTTGGGTACAGCATTTTCAAAGGCCAGCCCTGCTTCACACACTTCCAAGAGTTAAACTGCTGCCAGCACCCTGTTGAAAAGAGGTGTGATTATAGCAAATTGAATATTATCATTTATGGCATTGTTAGGACTTTATTGGGAGCTATGGCTCCTCATGACTTTGTCTTTTAGTTTTTTCAGTTAAGAAGACAACTGGATTATGCTTTTAGGGCTACTCTCTGGTGGATAGCACTTTTTAAAGAGTCTAATATAGCTCTTTTTAACTTTGTATGTATGTACAAGGTACATAAAATCAAAAGGAGTTAAAAGGAGACTCCATACTTCGGATTCAGACTCACATGGTGGCCTCATGTAAATTGGACATGGAGAGAGCTGGTTGTTTTACTTCTTTCTTTTCATCCGGTAGCAGGGCCCTAACAGGCTCAGTCTCAGTAGAGTAGGCGAGGTGGTCGCCAACAGGAAGGTGAGACGCTGGATCTGGCAAAGAAGATAGTTGGCTTCCCTGTGGACAGTCTTCATCAGAGTCCTCTTCCTCCTGCTTAATACAGGCAGAGTTAAATAAATAAAATCACAAAATGCTACGTGCCTCCTGAGGAAGCAATACCAGGAAGGGGGACCATAAATAGATATCATGAAAACTAGCAGGTAACCCATATGCCTACTGAGAACCAGGTTGGAAGCAACCAAGTAGAGCTCTTCCTCAGCTACACTTAAAAACTGTAGAAATTAACAAGCAAAGGGACACTACGCTGGCCTCAAACACTCACCAAGTTCATCTGTGTCTTCTGGGTCAGTGAAGGCATAGATATTTAGGATATGGTCCAGTCTGGACTACACTGTCAAATGGTTCTCCTTTTCACCCAGATCTTCTGTGCCCCAGCATCATACCAGTGATATGAGTTAGGATGAGATGGACTACTGACATCTTTTGTCATTCAGAACTACCTCAAGTTAGGTCCCAATGTGGGCCACAGTCAGATATAGGTGATAATCATAAAATTGGCAAATTTAGGGAAGAACTCTTTGAAGGCCAAAGCAAAGTGGGGTAACTCTTTAACCTGTTCTGATAATTCTTATCACAGCAAAAGGATTTTCTTAAAAGGAAATTTGAGAATCATACTCCATTTTAAATTTTGCTTCCATAATGAGAAAATTTCAAATACTCTGAATCATTATTCTCTTAGAATCTTTAAAAATATGGAAGTATAAATGTACTCAAGTACTTAAATTTATATTTGTTAATATTTATTCCTTTTTATGTCAGTATCTTGAGCAAATGACTGTTTTAATATTGATGCAGTAGGATTTGTGATGCTTTTCTAGTTCTGTATTCCCATAAATCATCAAATTTCTCTATTAAAAGTAGTCTAACTCAATTTCAGTACTCCTATTTTCTATTAAAATAAATCTGCTTATACCTTATACAGTATGGTCAAATGGTACCAAAAACAAATGTTGTATTATATCAAGGAATATATTGTCAATTTTCTTATTAATAGAGAAAATTTAACCAACACACACACATAATAGAAAGGTTCTGTTTTCTCTAGCTGTATTATAAATGAGATGATACCAAGCTAAAAGGCTGTCATGTCTTCTTACCCAGGGAAATGAAAACAAATCTTGAAACCGACTCGAAACATACAAGTGCTATATATTGCTATTTTATAATAGTTCTAATTATCAGTCAGTTGGAAGTACAGTTAGGATTAAGGAAGACCAAATTTTCACTTTTGAAATAACAGTTGGCCTTGTTAGCAGTATCTACTGCGGTGAAGGCTCCTTTATAACCCCCTAGTGTTACGTAGTGCTAAGTAAACATCAGCACAAAGCACCAGTACAGGTTTCTAGTTAATGCAAACATCCTGACTTACAATTGTTGGAATAAGGGAAGGCGTTGACAAGATTTGCTTGATAATTCTGTATCGGTCATAAAAAGGCTTTATGAGGTTCTTGTCTTGCTTAGTTACCTGAAAAACATAAAATTAATTATAATTCCTTTCTAAGACAAGAATGAAAACATGTCAATATTGTTAGCAGACCAAAAAAAAAAAGTCTCGGAGTCTCAAAGGATTGTAATCTTATAACAGTTATTAGAAAAAGGAAAGTCATTTATAAAATACTGTATGTAGCACATGCCAGTTTTTTCTAGAACAAAGTTTCTTAAAGGATAGGTCTAAGTTTAGAAAGATAGTTTTTATATATTTCTGGAGGAGTCTGCAGTATATAAATGGTAAGAAACCTCTTCTTTAATTACTTCTTCATTCTTAAAAGACCTATTGATTTTTTCTTCTGAAACATCTGTTTTATCTGGACTTTTATGATTATAGGTATTCACAAACACCAACCTGGTACAGTTCTTCATCACTACATGCCTGGATTATATACTAGCTTGCTGGCTAGCTCTGATATAAACTAAGTTATTTTGGACAAAACATTTAAATTCTCTGAATCCTTAATTTCCTACCCATAGAAGGAGGAGGTTAGAGTTACAAAGATCCTTCCAACTAAAAACAATTCTATAACCTCTTGACTCACTAATATATTCTATACCCCTCTGCTGTATGATCTATCCTCAAGCACTCTTTTCAACAGGTTATATTGTGCATAAAAATTAAAATAGCTTCTCATCTATTTATCTATCTATGTATCCGCCTATATGTCCAAAGTGACCAAACTCCCCTGCTTGTCTTGGTTTTCTCCCAGCTGTGTATCCTGCATTAATTTGCAGCATATCTTCTATACACAGCCTCCTTCCACTCTAGTCCAGTGGTTTGCAAGTAGCAAGTAGTGGGAAGGGAATGGTAGAAATAGTGCATGACATAATCACCTAGATGTCTTTTATCAAAGCATACATGCCCAAGCATGCCAGATAGCTCTGCCTTCCAGATACCCCAGAGAAAATCTTCAGGGAAAAAAAAATGGCCCAAGCATGTGGTGAGCTTCCCAGTTATCCTCATACCACCCTACCCCCATCCCAACTGCAAACCATACTGGCCCATAATGATCTCCCCTTTCTCTGAACTTTTCTAATTATCTGGACCTTAACTATTTTCTGTGTTTCAGTCTTTTCTGTCCAAATAAACTAAAAGTTTTTTGAGGATAGAGATCATATCACATATTTATTTAAATTCTCACAGTATTCTATATCTACATCCCTACTACCAAGCTATCAATACAGGTTTATATGCAAAAATAATTTTTACAGTCTTTATATAAATTCCTTAAACTATTACCAAAATGTCTTTCATTGTTCTTTATTTTCAATAGAAAGATCACCTCTCTCTGTAAAAGCCTTTTAAAGTATTGATTAAATAACTTCAAGATCCTTTCATTTTCTAGGCCAATCATAATTTAAACATTTTCCTACTGATAACACATCTTTCCATGAAAAAAAAATAAAAACACATATTCCTACCAAAATGTATTCTGTGGGATGTTAAGAGGTGACTGAAGAAAAAAAATCTCAGTCTAAGTTCAGAAAATATTTGAAATAATGTTTTTTATTCACTATCTTACCGGGACTTATATTCCATAGAAAGCACTTCAGAAAATGTCATATTTAACTATTATTGGTGTCTTTCTATAGCAATTTGATTTTTGTGATTTTATTTATTTTTAGCATATGTCCTAAATTCTATAAAAGCTAAATTTAATCCTAAAAGAGCAAAAACTGACCAAAAAGCAAGTTAGAATGATGAATGCCATTATATTAAAATATATTCCTCAGATAGTAGATGAAAATTGGGGTACTTATATAATGTATGCACTCCTCTTTCACTCTAATGATTCCAAGATTTTACTCTTAGGATCATTACTAATGCAATCCCTGAAGAAAGATGTAAGGGTTCAAGACACTCATGTGTAGTAAGTATAAGAAAACGTGAAAACTTTAAGTCTGTGGATACTCATCCTCAAATAGACTTGGACAGGAAGGCAGATTGGAAGCCTGCAAAGTAATTTTCATGATGGAAACTGAGTCAAGTGGTAAGCTCTGCAGGAGACCCTAAATCTAATGGGCAGAAATACATTTGACTTTGCTATGCTTCAACCCCTTTCTGCTAAGAATCAGAGAATTTTATCCTCTGAATTCAATGGCTCACTGTTTCTGAAATGCATCCGCCTTTCTTAATTCTACATGTTGCTGGCTGTCTATAGTTATATACAGTTATAGCTAACTTTTGGTTTTTGTTATGTCAGTGAAGGAAACAAGAACCATGTTGAGTAACCTAAAACAGTGAAAGAGAGTTATGCAGAGTATGAATAAGTTTTCATATTTTAAAGATAAATATAAGGAGATAAACCCCCAAATATAATTGTCCTTACTTCCTGCTCTTCCATTATTATAGTATCAGAAGGAGTAAAACTAGGAGGAGTTTGAGCAAGAGAGATGTGTGCACAGAACACAATCTGATATGAATTATGAATTCATATCATATGAATTATTGATATGAATTATTGATAGCTTAACAACTTTGCCATACAAAAACTCCTAGCCACCTATCCAGTAGGTAATCTGAATCATCAGGTCTGGAAACAAGCTGGCTTTCCGAGAGACAGAACTGGTACTGACAGTGGCCAGCCCAGATGTGGTTTTTTTGTTTGTTTGTTTGTTTGTTTGTTTGTTTTCTGGGCCCTGGTCAAAAAGTTGTTTGGGGAAAAACTGCCATAGCTCCAGCACTTTTACCACCTGTTTTCCTTTCTTCCCTTGGGACTGGTGCCATGTATTATTTCACAGTAAGCCACAGAAATTTATAAATAAATTCTTTCTTCCAGCCATCCCCTTAATTGAACTCTCTCATGGAGAGAAGTAAAACTGACATTCTCTTCTCTGTACAGTGAGCAGTAGGAAACTATTACCTTTAGTTTTAAGGATTCAAGTCCTGCCATGATTTCCATGTGTCTAAGTATCCCTAGCCCTTTATTGAGACACAATATGTGAAACAGGTCTGACTGTTTGAACTAACCAGTCAGTCAAACAACATGGAATGTCAGTAATGGACATTATCATACAAAGTAAATGATAAAGAGAATGGTTTGGTCAATTTAGACTTCTAAGCAGGGAATTGAAGATTAATAGTCACCTGGAAACTAGAGGACATGGGTTCAGATAACTACCTTCAACACTTATAAGCTATTTTTAACAATGGAAAATTATATAATCTTTGAACCTCTGTTTCCTAATATACAGAATAAGGATCACTTTTAATGATTTGTCATATATAGATGTCCCTGGGTTAATAACAGGTAAAGTGAATGACTTTTGAGCTACTAAACTAGTTGACGTAAGGTTAATATCAATGTTGTCCATTACTAAAAAGGAGTATCACAGTGCTATTAATAAATTTAAAAAATAAAAAATGAGAAGCTCTGTCTTGATATAAAAAGCCATCCAGAATATATAAAGTGAAAAAAATATATATAATTGTATAAATTGCTACCTTTTGTTTAAAAGAGGCAAATTAAGAATGTATATTGATAATTTCTTGTGTATGCTTTATATAGAAATTCCAAAAGGATACATAAGACATTAATAACAATAGTTATCTGCTTGGGATGGGAGAACTTCGAGCTAGAGATGGCAGTTGAAATGGGAAGGAATCTTTCTACTATACAACCTTTTATATATTTCCTTGTTTTCTTCCATGCAAAAAGAAAATGTATAAATAGTTATATATGAAAAACTATTATCTATTAAACAAATTATTTTTTTTAAAAAAAAGGAAGGATAAATAGGCAGGCAAAAATATTTGATAGGATCTTCCTTTCCATGCCCTTTACCTCTAAGTCTTCCCTCTTTCTAACTAACAATGACCCACTAATCAGTTATTAAATTATTTGATTTTTTAAAACTAAAATGAATTATTATGCTTTTTAAAAACCGTTACCTCCTCAAAGATGCTACAGTTGATGAGAGGCCAGAAGAAATAATTGCCATTACTCCTACCCTTGGTAATTTGAGCTGTGCATCTGACCCTACCTGCAGTTCTCAGAAAGGGCAATACGGGCATATATGCCAGCACCACTTGGGGATTTTTAAAAGGAAAAGGACATAAATAGTCACATTCATTTCCAGTGCATAATGATGCCCTGTGACCCAGAAGTGATTATCTCTAAAAATCATCCGTAGATAAAAGAGGAAGAAAATTACTCATTAGCAGTATGAGCACCAATAGGGCAATACTGTAGGATTTATTAGTTTTAGTATGGGCTGTGACTTAACACCAAATGCAGGAATTTCAGAAAGTTATAATAAAAGTCTCTCTGGAAAAGAAATCATTCTTTATCTTGGAAGTTTTCATATTTAATGCCTTTTCAGCAGTAAGGCAAGGACCCCAGATGAAAGTCATCTGCCAATTTGAGTTTAAAGAAATGGGACCTAATGAGATGATCTGAAATGCTACTGAGCTCATTGAGGAGGCAGGAATAATATTAGCTGCTTTGGAAATATACAATCTTCCCTTTGATTCTGCTACAGATCTCTGGACTCGCCGTTAGGACCTACCTTATGTCTGACTAGCCACTACATGGTTTATTATGTTAAGCTCTCCCAGGAATGGTACTGCAGCTTTATATATTGAAGTTTACATGTTCTACTACGGATGCTGTCTGTTTAAAGGGTCTACCTTTGGCCTACTGCAAAGCTAAACAGGTATATTTGAAGGGACATCTGACATTTACTATTCAACAGATACTTCATTTAAAATAATAGAAATAATTGCCATATTCATACAGATGACTTCTAAAGTACCCAGAGATTTTTCTCTGATCTCCAGGCTCTTATTTGCACGTACCAATTTGACATAGATACCTCAGTAGGATGACTAACCATCCCAGTTTGCCCAGGATTTTCAGTGCTGAAACCAGGAAAGTCTTGGGCAAGTTGGGATGGTTGGTCACCTTACTCCTCAAAGATCTTAAAACACATTACAATGTCCCAAACAGACCTTTTAAGTTTTCATCCCTACCCTGCAATCTGCACCTTCTCTAGTTTTCCCTACATCAGTAAATGGATCCATCACCATCCTGGATTCTTTCTTTCCTTCACTTCCTCCCATCTAATGTTTCAGCATGTCCTTTAAATTCAACCTTCAGAATACACTTTGAATATGTTCACTTCTTTCCATCTCCAAGGTCATCATGCTAATCCAAGCCACCCATTTCATTTCCCCTTTTCCACTTTTTTCTCCTATGATTTATTCTCCACATTAAGTAATCAGAAAGATCTTTTAAATATGAATCATGTCATGGCATTTTTCTGCTTACAGCCATTCCACAGCTTCCCAATACTTTCCACAGCCTGTAAGGTCTTGTGTGATGGGTCCCAATCCATCTCTCTAACTTTGTCTCAGGCCATCCTGTGCTCTAGGCCTCAAACCTGAGAATTCCAAGTATACAACATGTTCTTCCTTCCTTCAAGGCCTTCCTACCTGCAATTCTATCTGTCTAAAATGCTCTTTGTTATTCTCTTGGCCCACTAATTCTTCTTTAATTGTCACCTTCTTGGCCTTCTTAATCACCATTCTTAAGTGGAAACTATATCTATTATTTTCTGTCATATCACCTGTTTAATTCCTTGCACAGTACTTATCAAAATCTTTAATGATTTCATTTCTTGAGTTGTTTATTTCTTGTTGTATTCCAACTTCCAGGAGAACATGAGCTCCATGAGGACCAGTGACTCCCATGATCTATTTATTTATATGCATCTATTCTACTTCACAACACATAGTAGGCATTTAAAGCTTTTTGCAAATGAATTATTGTCCACCAGTCACCAGGCATCTCCCTTATTGTCACAATAATTATAGAAGTAGGTAATTATAGATAAGGAGTTGAATCTCAGAGTTTTAGTTTACTTGCCATATATACATGGTTAGAAAGTGGCTGGTTCAAGCACTGAGTCCTGTTCTAAGTCTCCTATACCAATCCTAACTCTCCCTTCACTACCCTGGTTAATTGAACAGAACACAGAATTAGGACTTAGATATTTACCAACGTGCTTTCATAGATATGATTAAAGTAACTGTAAAATACAGGAAAGAACCTCAGAAGTATTAAAGGATGAAAAAACACATACCTGACAATATGTGTGTGTATATATATACAAATTGTCCACTGGCTATCATGAAAGTCTAGAATCTTTAGTGGGGATGGGGATAGGTTAACCAAGTGGATGAAAACCTTCTATTTCTTCCTCACAACATATAATTAGTGTTGTTTTTTTTTTTTTAAGTCTAAAGGTATTTCATATAAAGATAGAGGTGGTCCCGGTCCCATTTCTACTTGTGGATCACAAGTCCTAATGTAAAAGACTAATGCAGGGGCATATGGTGGTGAACCATTTGAGATGTGGCTTATGTTGCCACCTTATTATTAAGACCAGGTAAGGTACAATAAAGACAGCATTCTCCTCAATAAGACAAAAGTTAAATGTGCTAGTTCATTCATTCGTCATTTGTCCATTCACCCAGCATTTATTCTATATCTTCTATGTACAGATTGAGGGATCATGAGTAATAAACAGGCCTTTCCATGCAAGAAGTTGAAGGTGTAGTCAGAGAGACAGAAGATGGCACATAAGATAGTTAGAGTGATAGGGTAGCTACAACTGTAAATCAAGAACTGAAAGTCAACCAGACCAGTCTTTGAGTTGAGACAGGAAGGACTACAGGGAAGTTTCCCTGGCATAAGTGAAATGGAAGCATAGATATGCAGGGCAAGGAGGAGATTAACCAGGTTAAATGCTAATCGCTCTTTTCTTCTTTATAAAATACAATAAATCTTTTCTTTGAGCTCTATACCCAAATGCCTAATGAACAACTCTGTCTTGGATGTCTCACAGATATTTCAAAACTAAGATGTCTAAAGCTGAAGTCTTGAGTTTCAATCTAACACTCCTAAGAAACTCTATCTTATTCTTACATAATATACGAAACCACTTTCCTTTCCATTTATACCTCATCCCTGTTTATTTTTTAATAAAACATGGAAAAGGGTTGTAACTGGTGCCCTTTCCTTTCAGATATTATGCTTATTCTCTATTCATAGGTTCATTTGCTAATTTCAGGGGAGAATTTGGGGGAGAAAGGGATATGATATATCCCAGTGTCTTTGCCATTTACTTCCCTTCCACTCTCAACACTATAACCTCCAGAATGGTGTCACATTCTCGAATCATGTGGCAATACCCATAGCTTATGGCCACTAACCCACCAGAAACTCATCTGACTGAAATTTCCATGCCAGTCTCCTAAAGATGTTTATGTAGTGGCAAAGTGCTCTGACAAACTGGTCAAAACTATGATCTCCCTGGCACTGGGGAGTGTTGGGGCCCTCCATATCACAAGAGACAATGAGGTACCTTAGAATCCTCCAGGGTGGGAAGCTGCTCGCTCTTCTCCTTTAGGCATGTCAAGGCAGCATCTGGAGTCTCCTCTCCTGAGGAGCTTGGCTCAGGGCCTGCAGCTTCCGGCTTCCCATTCTCTCTGAGGACTGTGGGTTGTTCGCAGGACAGGTTTCTAGGTGTGCCTTTGGGAGCACTCCCTTGTTCTTCTGACAGCTTCAGCTTTAGTTCTAAGAGAAATGCCATGAGTTATCATGAGCAAAGAGAACCCATGGCCCTAAGAAGAAGACAGCCTTTCAGGAATCCCTTCCCCTGATGCCAAGTTGGTAGAAATGAACAATGCGAATGGTGGCTTTCTGTGGGGCAAGGGCAGACTTGATAGCCAGAGCCAATAGTATAACCAGGGCTCTAGAGGCTGGGATCTCATGGAGGTAGAGGACGTGTGTGGGAGTGAGTGGTTTAGATTTCAGAGGAGGGGAAGTTGAGAGGAACACCAATGGTACCTGGCCCCAAGGTTAACAACTGCTAACTACTGTAGCAGCTGACAAAGATTCATTTACTTAGATTTTGAAAGTTGTTTGTTCATCAAAAGCCCTGTGGAAATGCAAGTACTTCTAGAGGGCATTCCACATGCAGACACCAGAGAAATAGGAGAGGGCACGGGAGAGGAAAAACGGGAATGCCATCCCCAACCTGACAGTGGTCACAGTTTTGTCTAATGCCAGCTTCTAAAATCCAGGCATCACCATTATTGATATATGGTTTCATATAAATGTAGATAATTAAAAATCAAAAACCCACCTGGGGTTTATCAGGGAATTATATTTCAGAATATATGAAGGGACTGGTCACTTGAATGAGGTCATTTATATTGATTTCTTAATTTCATAGTTCATCTTCTTTGATGTTTGTTTTTTAGTTAGACTCTGGCTTGGTGTTTAAACACTGCATATTTTATAAACTTGCCACATCATTATCATTTAATGCCACTGAATTAATATCCCCTTCTAGTCCTTTTTAATCACCATCCTTTCAGAAATTTGGAAAAACTCCCATGTCTCTAGGTATTGAAATTAGAGCATGGAGAGAGGAAGAAAATAATTTTTTATTGGTAAATAACAATAGTCCTTTGACAATGGATTTTAGAGTTAATACTCACCCCACCATCTGCAGAGGGGGACAGAGGAAAAAGAGCACTGGGCTGCAAGGCGGGAGATCCACGTTTCACACCTGGCTCACCACCTCCCAGCTACGTAACCTTCCCTCTCTCTCTGGGCATAAATGTCCCTGAGCCATGCTATGGGGTATGGTGGAGTAAAGGATTTCTCAGACCTCTTGTGTTTAACATCCAAAGATCCAATAACCCAGGGAGGTCAGTGCTCCACATGCTGAAATGTTCCAGGTATTGAAGTGAATCATTCCACTTAGGAGTTGGAGGTCCCCAGTGTCTTTGTAAGGAGGTTTATTAAATGGAGCCAAACAATGAAGGACATGCAGGACCCTTTATTTCAAATGAGCTTCCAATCTAAGCGGGGAAACAAAGCTCAAGAGGGCACAGGTGGACATGAATAAAAAATGCTCTGAAGCACATTATCACTATTTTAACCGCTTCCTGAGAAAAGAGACCTTTGGCTGGCATTTACCTTTGAGCTGTTTACGACCTTTAGCCAAATCATTCATCCATTTCAGGACTTCAGGATTAGAAGTCTTGTCACCATGTGAAGGCTACCAAGGTAAGGAAAAATGAGGGTAGGAGGGAGAGGGAGGGAGAGAAAGAAAGAAAAGGAAAAACAAAATGTTTAAACAGCTGAGCTGCACAAAGACAGTCCAGGAACATATAAAGCTGGGAGAGATATTCAGGCGTGAAATCTCCAGCTGATGGAGTTGCTTCTGGAAAACACAGAAAACATTCTTGACCTCGTCTATTCTTTCATCCTTGCCATGGGCATTGCTTCTAAACATGCCTGGTCACCCAGCATTTTTCACATGGTCCTAACCATGCCAGTGCCCATATAGTCATTCTTTCCCTCACTTGCCTTGCAGGCCCTCCACAGCCCATACCCCGGGGTCCCAGAGCATTCTCTACAGCGATTCACATGACTGACAGCACTGCTTACTACCTTGTTTGTGGCTCACATACCTGGCTTATGACCACAACCTCTGCTGAACAATACTAACAAAGTGGGAGATTTAGCTCCTGCTAGTCATATCCCCCAAGCTGAAGAAAGAGGACCCCAGAATCTTTAAAACCTGACAGTAGTCCTGAGAAGTCAGTCTGTCAGGGGGATACCCAGATTTCTAATCCCTCTTCACCATTTGTAGACTCAATATCCTACTGGAGCTGGAATTAAAATAAAACTTAATAGGTCATATGTGTGTGACCCTGGGCAAATTATTTAGCCTCTCTGTTCCTCACTCTCATGTATCAGATTAGGACTATAACAGCATCTTCCTCATAGGGTTGCTGTGAGGGATTAATTAATATCTGCAAAGCACTGAAAACAGTTCCAGGTTCATGCTAAACACTGTAGAAGTGTTAGCTAGATTTACAGATACAATTATTGTTATTACTGTTACTAGCAGCAGTGGTAGTAATAGTAGTTAGTGTTCACTATCAGACCTCCAAAGGGATGCTGAATATGTCTTCACTGACAGACAGACAGACATGTGGTGTATGCATATCCTACAAGTAGCTAATCGCACCTTAGATGTGGCAGTAAAGATATACATTTTTTATTTTAAAAGGATTTGACTTGTCAATACAAGTCATTCACCTTGATTTCTGGATTTCTATTCAGAGCACAAAAGTAGACTTTCTATAGAAAAGAGAAACTAAGAGATAAGGGTAGTCAATCATACTGACCCTCAACGCCCACATATTAGTAAGAAACATTCTTAAGGCAAGGCTACCATGGTAACTTAAATGCAGGCTCAAGAAAACTAATGGCTACTATGAGTTAAGGTTATACAAGGAACTATATAGTAAGGCTCAAGAAGACATGATCGTAAACATACTAGTCTGAATTGTGAGCACTGTTAGTAACCAAATATAGGGGCTCTGTGATGTTTGAGGGTCCACTAAATCCATGTGACCTCACCAGGTTGTTGGTGAGAGGGAGGCATAGGAAGATGGAAGATTTTTCAAGTTCAAAGGAAAAAACTACTTGTGTGATAAGATCATCACATGTACATGGGATTAGATACATCCATTGTGAAACACAAGGCATGGTTCTGTCAGTTATGGAGTGATATAAAAAGCCATAGTTTTTAAAATCAAGATAGAAAAGAAGATTGAAGGAAAATAACTATCATTCTTTTCTAGGAGAGCTTGGATAGGAGACTATGGTTTCACAAGTGAATCCTTGGTTTCAGGACCATGGACAGTGACACATGGGTGCCAACCCCCACCTCCCAAACAGCTTAGCCTGGTCCTATCTATGGTCTGCTAGAACAGGGCACTGTACTGTTTCCCTGATAGATAGTTTAGTACTTTGGCTTTTGAGTAACAATCTGGCTATCAGGACAGTCAATGTTTTAGATCTGGTTTCTCAAAATCCTCAGAGAATTCTCCAGTCTGAGAATACATCTTGTTGAACAGTGCTCCATTGGACCTGCTCCACATAGTGAATTCTATCTTTTGAAATATGGTAAAAACACACACACACACACACACACACACACACACACACACAAAAAAAAAAAAAAACCACTAAGACTCTAAGCCAGTCCCTATGAAAGAAATGCACTTTCACTATTGCACATAGGACATAGCAGAAATTTAAGGCTGAATTTTCTAACAAAATAATTTACAGCCTGAAATCAGTTTCTGAAATGAATTTTTTCTTTCCCTATTGTTGGGGAAGCTGTTAGAAGAGGTTAAATGAAGCTCATATGGATGGCAGCTTTCAAGTCACATAGAAAGTTCTCATATACAAGCTGTGGGTTTTCAAGCCTTCTAATTTCTGAACTAAAATATTCTGGCTTAATAGACCCCAAAGTCATATGCCCAGGAATTACATAGTTTAGGTTTTGTTCAGTGCAATCAAAATGGGGTTCCTGATTCACACAGCTGAAGGTACCACTGGAACAGATTTGTGATCTGCTCAAGTCAGTTCATAACATACTTCAGAAAGATTTCTGTATGGGTAAATAAGAAGACCAGAGTTGTTTTTCTGGCTAAGTCAATTTTTTTCTGTGTGATTCTGGGGGATTCACTTCCCCTTTTGGGGCCTTAGTTTCTTCAATGGTCAGATAAGAAGAAACACTTAGCTGATCCCTTCCAATTCTACTATTCTCTGATCCCCCAAGTAGATATCTGGCTGAAGCAACCCTCTAAGCCCGTGAGGCCAATAATCAAATGCAAAATCAGATGTAGAGAATAAGCAGTTTGAGATAGGGATACAAAATGGTTACATTCAACAGAGATGGAAAGATGTGTATTATGCATGGATATCAGCATAGCACAGAGGCCCTGTGGGGCTTGGATTTAAACATTCACAGTGGGTGCTATTAACTCCACAGTCAGGCTGCCAGGAACGGAAGCCTTCCTGACATGTCAAACCTCTAACCACAGCCTGGCACCCCGACAGGAAGGGCAGGGAAAGCCCTATTTCCTGAGACACATAAGGTTCTGATTATGTCAAAGACTTTAATACACACGAAGCAGCAAGCAGCAGTGCTTATGAATCCTGCTTCTATTGCTCCCAAATCCCTCCTTCTGCATGTTTTAGTATTTATTAATACATGGATCTGTCTGTATGTGTGTTTCTGCCTGCTCTGGCTTTAAAGGTTCTCCAGACAAAGGCAAGAGGTGCCAGGAGAAATTCTCTTCCCAAACAGGCATCCAAGGTCTGTGACTGCAGGTAGAAAAATCCAATGGAGAATTAACAGAAATAATTTTTCTTCATTTTCTGACAAGGCAGGGACTGCCATACAGTAAGACTGTTCAAACATTACTCATAGATTGAAAGGTTGGTAATATTTAGGATCTCTTACTTCCTTTGTGCCAAACACTATAATAAGCATTATACTGTGTCCTTTCCTCATTTGCAATTCACAAACTTAAGAAGTCACTACTAATGTTGACTCCACTTTACAGATGGACAAACTGAGACTACTGAAGAAACTAAGGCCCTGGGGTAATAAGGTTCTAGGTAAGCAGTGTTAACAGGTGCTGGGATTGGAGCACCTGGTTGTTACTCTTAGTTTCTAATATGAAGACATTAAAGATCCAATAACACTCCAGCAGCAAACAGGTGAAATTAGCTTCTCTCAGGATATCTGGAGCTTTCAAAATGTAGACACTTAAGAATTTTATTTCCACACTATTGCAGAACCTACTCATCTTTAATCCACTGCTCCAAGCCTGAGCTGATAGAACACAACTACATTAGGCAAGTTATAAGTCTTTACCTCTTCACTGGGCCTCAGTTTCCTTATCTCTAAAGGCCTGTAGGAGCCTGGACTAATAGTGTGTGGAGCTGCTTCCTGCTCTGTAAAAGACGGTAAGTAGCTGCAACTGCCTGACACTGGGGAAGACAGGAATCTTCAACACCCTGACTAAGGTTGTCTTGAAAGCCAATCTGACTTTCCCCCCCATTTTTGCAAAGCTAAAACCATACCTTAAAACTCCTCTTTTAGTGAACTTGAGGCCACTGTAGGAAAAAAACAAGATGGAAAGAACAGAAGAGTGGAATATTACCCACTCTCACGTCCCTCCCCAGAACATATCCTACACTCACAGGAACTTTCTGATTGCCTCTGTACCAAGTGCTTAGTGAACCTTTAAATATTTCAAGATGTATGAGAGATTATTCCCTGTTCTCTTTTATTCTAATAACAAGCTGTTCTGGGCCCTCTGCCAAAGACCCGATTTATTTGTCCAATTCTATGTGAAAATGGTTTTTCTCTATGCCATGGTCACCATTAGAGAAAATAAAAGCAACATTGGTCATCAAGACACTTACCCATGACTCTACTGTTTCTTACGTGAGAAAGAATGTTTGTGGCATTGCAATACCAGCATGAACTGATGGGATAGGATAATTCAGGGTTTCTTCTTCTGAGTGTCCTTAACAAACGTCACCTGAGAGGTCCCCACTTGTCAATCACCAAGTACTTTCATGTCAAGAAACCATCTCCCTCATTCTGTTTCACAATTGGAGATTCTGTTCTTGGGTCCTTAATAAGTTCTTATCAAAATGCAATTGGGAAAAGATTTTTTAAAAACAATGAGACCATAATTTAAAAGCTTTCAAAATTTTGGTCCTAGAAAAACTAGTGATGATAAGGTTCCTTAGGGGAAAAAAAGATTAATAATCAAATAAGTCTGGAAATAAGAGTTGTAATCTACTCCTAGGAAATATCTTAGCAGAGATCAACTGACAGCAGATGAGAAGACAGACCCAGGGTGGGAACTCAATTTGTAACAAGTCCTGGGTTGGGCAATGGGAACAGAGCTATCCCCTGGCATAGAAAATCCACCACCTCTGACACAATCCATTCGTATGTCAAACTCCAGGGTCCTTACCCGGTATTTCTTTTCTTGTTCAAATTTTTCCTCAAATTTCCGAATTTTCCTCTTGAGGCTCTGGATGTGCTTGGTGAGTTGGGTGATGGTCTGAGTCTCCTTACCATCTCCACAGCCGCACCGCGAGGAACTCCGGGGCCTGAGATGATCACAGGGAGGAAGGAGCGTCAGAAACAGTGGTCTCCTGGTAAACACTGCTACTGGTCTACACACCAAGATTCCTGGGTTATCAGAGAGGTCCGGAAGGCAGATTATCTGATGAGACTACCATGGTAGCATCTGCTCATCAATGGAAACCCCTGATCACAGAACTCCATTATAGGCAGATGTGATCAGGGACTGTAGTGTAAAATATCAAAATATTAGTCCAGGAAATACATTTCCTAAAGCTTAGAAGAGGCCAATTTAAGACCCGGAAGGAGCAGCCCTGTTGAGGCCTTATCCTCAATAGATTGCACAAGCCACACTTACCGACATTTTCAAGGAAGATGTGTGTGGTTAACTTTTCTTGACATAACAGAACCTTTTAGAATATAGTGAAAGGAACTATCTCCAGGAAGTTTTTCCAGAAACTATGTACACCCTTCTCACATGACACACATTTTACATGCAATAGCAATAATTCACTAACTCCCTAAAGTTCATTAATAGACGTCCAAGAACCCAAGCTTGGATAAATTCAAGAATAACAGCATAAATTCAGAGAGAGAAACTAGGGATTCCCTGGGCATATTTTTAACCAAACAATTCTGAATCTTAGCTATATGTCAAAATTATTTGTGGAACTTAAAAGTAAATAACACAGTTCCCTCAACCTCATTCCAATCCCAAGTGCAAATTCCAAATGGAGTGTGTAGGGGGGCAGGCATCTGATACATATATACACACACAAGCACACAGAATTGGGGGGATAGCTATTATAAGCTACCACTTTTGTGGAATCTAAGAAAAACTTGAGGTGGACAATTCCCAAATATTCCCACAGTACATCTGTTGATGCCACTGTTCTGCATGGAAAGAATGCCAAGTTCATCAAGAATGACAGTCCTGATATTTGCATGTACATACACTTACTCAGGATTCTGGTTATTTCACCAAAAAATGTTCAAAAACATGTGAGCCCCTGGGGCTGCCTGCCTCTCGTGGCCATTTCCTCCTGAGATATCAAGACCTGAAATGGCATCCCCAACTGGAAAATATACTGATTATTTTGCCGTTTATTGTTCTGGTCTTGCAGTTCCATTAGGCAGGCATGTTCGCACTGTTTCAGACACACGCCTCATTGTAGTTTGTAAACGTGGCATTTGAAAAACTGTCTGAAATGAAGATAATATGAGGTTTTCTTACATCATAAACTGCTGAGTGCTGGGTGGCGATGGGGCTGACTCAGGGTCTAGGTTGAATCTCTGGCTTTGGCTGAAGATGGAGCACCGGGGCGACAGCAGCGGGTTGTCGCCGTCGGTGATGTGATAGAGCAGCCTGCTGGTCCCCACTGACTGGAGGTCTTCTGGGGCGCTGTCGGCTTCATTCTGCGCGTCTTTGGAGACTGGCGCGGGGTCTGGGGAAACAACACAAATCATAAAGACTTAGCAGTGACAGAGGGCTTGAGGCTGTCATGTTCCTAAATAAAGATCATAAACATTCATTATAATGGCTTGCTCTTTGTCATTTCTTCCTTCTGGGGATATGAAAAGTTTTCAAAATACTGTCATGTTTGTTCTCACAGAACCTGGATAGAAAAGATTGCAAAGCTGCCAACAAAAAAAAAAAAAAAAAAGAAAAGAAAATGGAAATGCATTATTTCGGGATGAGTTATATGGCCAGCATATCCCCAAACTGTAAAAATCCTCTTTTTATTTCATAGTATTTGCATAGGTGTGAGGCTATGTTACAAAGCATTAGAGTAAATAAAAAGAAAACAATAAAATGGAGCTGGAGCAAAAGATTATAGATTATGAGGAAGAAAAGGGATGACAATTGCCAGTGAAGGAAGGGAGAGCAGAGGGAGGAGAGGAAGAGAGTGGAAAAAACCTATAAAGAGGAGAGTGAAGAGGAGTCTCCCACAGAGAAAATTATTCCTCTGTCATTAAAAATGATGGATAATTCTGCTTATCAATAAGGAATGACATTCAGAATATGCTAAGCGGAAACCACAAATTTCAAAACAAAACAGTAATGATTTCATTTTATATAAAAAGCATACACTTATGTGTACAAATAAATGCATTAAAAGATAAAAGAAGTTACACAGCTACTACAAAGCATGATAGAATTAGGTGTAATTCTATTTTCTTCTCCAAAACTTTATGTAGCATTTTATTCTGGTCAAAACAAAAAACAAAACCTGTGCCAAACCCTTTCCCCAGCCAGCTCTGCGCCTGAATTCTCACTAGGACCATCCCCCTCCGAACTTAGCTCCCCACCCCAGGGCCAGTCCAGAAGGCGGGTACCCCTGTGCTGTGGGGGTGAGGGCGGGGGACTGAGGTCTGTCAGCTGGGGGATCACTCGCACACTGAGCCAGGCTGGCCGAGGAAGGGTCTCTCCACCCTGGGCTCTGTACAGAGTTATTCCAGAAGCGGCCAAAACTCCTCAATTTTGCCCTTCAGACAAGTCAGGACAAGCCAAGGCTTTCTCTTGCTCCTTCTTCTCTAAAGAAAGGAAAACAGAGATTTTTTTTCTAGATGAATAAGCAGAATCAGAAAATACTGACAATAGGCTTTTCCAAAATAAACATTTATCATGATCTGGTATCAGATGAATCTTAATCAGATTTAGAATGACTCCTTGTTCTTTAGAGCCTGAAATGCAGTTTGCTTTGTGTGACATCAAAGGTCTGATTAGGTCTTCCTGTGGTTTCTGCTGGCTTCTCCCCTGGTGGGTTGTAGACTAGGAAGGTAGACGATGGTTCCCGCCGTGCCTCTGAAGGTCCCTGATGGCACTTCTGGCAGTAGTGGGGGCTGACCAAGAATGGACATGGTGCAGGCACGTTGGTGCCAGGTGAACAGGCAGTGCCTCGGCCCAAGGCAAAGTGTGAATAATTTACCCAGAAAAATGCCATGGTTTGACAGGAGCCCTCAAGAGTAACAGGAATGAGAGTTAGTACCAATAAATTGTAGCATATCATAATGATCACTTTCTGAATCCACCAGGGGCGTGTGGGTTCCTCACCAAATTCTTAAACCATTAGTCTCTAAGAAGAAATGCATTTTATTCATGTTACCTGTTTCTTAGAAGTATTTTTCAGTAATAATAATGGGGAAGAAAATCATCTTTAGCAAGCACCTGGGACCACCATATTCTTACTAAAATGCAAAAGGTCTGAGACGTCAACCCTTTCAGCTCAGCTGTGGCCCCATGATTAAAACTAACAGGAGTCTCTTGTTGCTATTCGATAATGCCCAAATGGAAGCACTTGAGATCCTAGCCACATAACTACGAAGTAGAGCTGGGGAAAGAGCGCGGTTTCTAAAGCCAATAGAATCCTAAAATATAACTTCATGGAATCACCAATGACTACAAATGGATTTTTTGGAACTGCATTGCAAGAGTAATTGTAAAGCTCCATTTACATGGCATCTGTTTTCCCCTGGGCATTCGCATAATTTACCATGCTGCCTAATTAACACCCTAACCTCCTTTCCCTCCAATTCACTATTGAGGGAAGCTGTGAGCCAGAGAGATCCCAAAGCAACCAGTTGAAAAACAACACAGTCAAAAACTGGCAATTTGGTAGAGTTTCAGTTCTTTGTCCAAACTAACCATTTGTGTTGAGAAGGGGCTTAATTAAATCAGCAGGCACGGGTATTTGTCTGTGCACTTGTGTAGACAGAATTATCGAGGTCTTTGCTCAGAAGAGGCCAGTGTAGATTCAGAGCCAACATCGCTGCTGATCTGGGAAGAGCCTAGGCCACCCTTCCAGGCCCAGTTCCCTGATAGGGACGAGCTGAGGGCAATATAAAACCAGGGTGGCTTCCGATGGTCACCTGGGGGCACATTACTGTTTCTTCCAAAGGAAGGGACAGCTTGCCTGGGCCCATCATCACATGGTGCAGTATGGGAGAGGAAGGGGCCTGTGAGGCAGGAGTGCCTATACTTCCTGTGGGGCCCCAGCCAGGTCTCCTACCTCTCTCAGTCTCTGAATTTGGCCCACCTTACTCACAGGGCAGTGATGAGAAAAATAAAAGATCTGCTGTATGACATAATGCCTATACAGTAGTCCCACCTTATCTACAGGGATGTGTTCCAAGACCCCCAATGGATGCCTGAAACTGCAGATAGTACCAAACCCGATATATACTATGCTTTTTCCTATGCATACATACCTCTGACCAAGTTCACTTTATAGAGCAGGCACTGTAAAGATTAACAATAAAATAGAACAATTATAACAACATACTATACTAAAAGTTATGTGCATGTGGTCTCTCTCTCAAAATATCTTATCATACTGTACTGCAGGTAACTCTTGAAAGCAAAACCACAGCTAAGGGGGAGACTACTGTAGCTAACAATACTGTATTGTATATTTAAAAATTTGTTGAAAGGGTAGATATCATGTTAAGTGTTCTTACCACAATAAAAAAATGTTTTTTGCTTGTTTGTGTTTTATACAATTTCCATAACAACTATGTCTTAATTTTACAAAAAGGAAAATATAATACGTTAACATAAAATTTGGGCGGAAAAAACATTCCTGAGAAGGGAAGTGAGAAACCACCCTGGGGTGCACAATAGAGAGCAAAGATTGTGAGTTTGAATCCCAGATCCACACTGGCTAAAGAGACTTTGGAAATGATGGACCTTTTTAAATCTCAGTTTCTTCATCTGTTAAATAGGAAGAATAACAGTGCCTGCCTCACATGACTAAGTGAAGATGAAATGAAATAAAACTATATCCCTACAAAATTTTTGCCTTATCTACATAACCCTTTTTACTTTATATAGATATTTATTTATTTTTATTTCAACCTAATTTTTTTTAAAAATTTCACCTTCATTGTAAGCAATGATGGCCAAGAAGTCATGAATGTGATGTACTAGCTACATTCTTTAAAACTGATACACATTAAAATAAATTCTTCTTAAAACTAATAATGTTCACCCATGCATCCCTGTATAGCCTATTTGGTGAAACATGAGGATAAGGCATAGAAACTCCTAAACACAGTATCATGAGAACCATCATTTTCATATTATTATCAAAATAAAGAAGTTGAGTAGTATCTTCTCTCCCTGAACACCAACCTCACCAGGAGCCCCTGTAGGGTTATCATTGGAAATGAGAACCAATATATCCCTCAACATATTGTCCCTCCTATCAGTCCTTATTTATAAATAAATAATAATCATCATCTCTAATATTTATGGAGTGACTCACTTTGTCCTCAATCTTGTTCTGAGAGTTTTGGCATGTATTTAATTGCACAAACAACCACATGAAGCTGGGAGTAATGTGCTCTCTATTTTAATTCAGTAGGGAAGGTTGTATAACTGTACTAACTCCATTCAGGGGGGGGTTGGCCAGTGCCTAGAGAAGACTCCACATCTCTGACGCTGGAGCCTTGGGGTTTCTGGCGGCCCACGCACTGGGCAGGAGGGAACATGGAGAAGAAAAGTAATTATCAGTCTGTGAAGGCCAAGAGACCACTTCTGATCTGGCTGCAACCCCAGGCAGAAGCATATGCTATATTACAGCTGTTAAATGAGTCAGTCAGATTTAAAAATATATCTTTCTAATGTGAATTTTTAAAGCAATGCAAAATTTAAAATAAATCTCTGTCTGTAAAAACTCGAGATGGACTACTGAGATTTGTGCATTTGTTAATTCACACTCTTGGAATTGGCCATCGTGGTGGGCTCATAGATAGCATTCAGGTACATTCCAAAATGCCAAATGTCAGCCTTTGTTGGTTTTAAAAGCTAAGTGATCCCAAAGCAAGTTCATGATTCTAATGAGGTTCAAGCCTCAGAGTTCTCAGCCAGCATCTCTCAGGACAGACAACAGGGAGGATAACAGTGTCACATACACAAAGAGGGCTACAAAAACAAAAGCAAAAAACAACCCAAAAACATCTGATAAATATATGATGGGTTTTGTTTTAGATATGTTGAATTTGGGTGCTTGAGGCACTAAAGGTTTAGCTACAGTGTCAAGAGAGAGAGAACATGGGTAAACCAGAAGTTATCCCAATAACTAAGTCTGGGAAAACAGATGAGCTTGCTTGGGTAGAGACCACTGAGAGAGGAGAAGCAATATTGCCATGTTGGGGTGGGCGAGGCAGGAACGGGGCAGACAAAAAGGGATTGTGGGTTGGGGAGGCTGATCAAGCAGGGGGAGGTCAGCACCCAGGCAATCCTGTGTGCCAGCTCCTGTGATGGCCACCGGAAGTGACCGGAAGCTGGAGGGGTGGACTTCACGACAGGCACCTGGCAGATCCCAAGAGGCAATTTGCCATCCCAGATAAAAACATGAGCTACAAGCTCAGAAAGACCCAGATTCAAGTCCCAGTTTTGTCATCTATGTGACCTGGGTTGCATTACTTAATCTCTCTCAATCTCACTGAATTTGAGAAATAACCAAGGACAATGGCCAACGAACAGAATCTGATCTCTGAGAACATCCTTTTCCTTCCCTGTGTCACCAAGATGGAGCCAACTGCTCAGATAACAATCAGGCTGAACAATGTCCCGCCCCTGTGAGTGCAGGGCTCTGTCTGAGCTGAGGGGCTGCGGAAGGAGCACACACCATCCATCACAGTGTGGAAGATTCAGACGTGCCCTCTAGGCAGACAGAGAAAGCTGCCTGCTGCAATGCCCATTCCTTTTCAGCTTCCTGGACTCCCAGGTCTTCTAGTTGATTCCTGCACAACTGATCACCTCAGTGGTGCAGCTGACAAAAATCTGCTATTAAGATGACAAGAGCCATATTCAAAAGAGAGTTTTCACATTTGGGCAGAAGTGCTTTAGGAAGCAGAAGGAACACTGAATATACAAAGCAAACAGGAAGATGACTGAAGGGCATTCCAAACTTCTATGTGGGTGGTACCTTTACCAGGCTCATCCAGAGTCAGTTAGGAAGCATAGTCAAGAATTATTAATCTCGAGTGTCTATTAGGTTGCCCGAATTAACCAATTCAGGAAAAGAAGTTGCATCAGCTTCTCCACATAGACAGAGACACACGAGCAGATGATGCTCAGGGAACTGAAAGAGACAGGAGAGATTGTCCCCTTTGGCCCCAGGCGTGGGAGGTGTCCAGAGCAGTGGCAGACACCAAGCTTCTAGGCATGCCAGCTGATCACCTCCAGACTGTAGTCTTTAAGCATTCAGAGCTGACACCAAAATATCCCACAAAAAAGATACTTTTAAAATGACTATAATATATGGGAAACCTATGTGCAAGGAAAAAGCAGTAAGTAAAAGGAACTCTCTGTACTATCTGCCCGATTTTTGTAAACATAAAACTGTTGTAAAAAAAATAAAGTCTATTAATTTTTAAAAAAGTGACTTTAGGGCTACTGGTTAAAAGCCTGGGTCTTGGAGCCAGAGGCCTGGGCTTGGTTCTGTGATACCACTTGTTCGCAGATGTGATATCCTTGGCCCCAGGCAAGCCTCTTCAAATCCAGAACCCCCATCTGTAAAGAGTTGAGGACAAATAGAATGATGCATGTGAGCACAGTACTTGGCCTGCCTTAAAAACTGAATTTAAAAAATTTCTAAAAATAATTTCCTGGCAATTTGGGCTGCAGGAATGATTTTTTTTTTTTCTTTTCTATAGAATAGTTAAAAGAATGGCCTCAGAGAATTATTACACTGTCATCTATAAATTTTGAATTTTTTTTAAATGCTTTCTTTTGGAAAAAAAGGGGTTAATGTGAAGCTCCCTCCCTCAGCAATTATGAAGATGGTTATAAAAGCATTAGTGAAAAATTATTAATAGTAAAGAACTTTTCTGACCAAGTTATGTCACAGGTTTAGCACAGGATAGATTTTATTGTAGCAAATGTAGTTTCAAGTTTAATAGGTGGTAATTATTCAGCCATCAGCTCTATAGATTATTGCTGTTATAAATACCTTTTGCTTAAGGGAATTAGTGTAATGTCAATCATATGCAACACTCTAGAGGGGACCTGGGGAATGAACAGTATGAAATGTCATTGGCACATCCTGAAAGTAGTTAGAAATTATGATAGAGTAGATATTCAAAGACAAATGTAAGCATTATCAACTGGAGGGAAGGTGGCATGAGTTCTGAGTATGGTAAGAATGCCCAGCTTCCAGCTTTTTAAATAATGACAGCTGATGTTTATTTAGCATTTACATAAGTGATGTGCTAAGAGCTTCATATGTATTAGGCCATGTCATTCTCACAATCCTAAGATGCAGACAGCATGCTTTGTCTCATTTTAAAGGAAAGAAACTTAGGCAAGGAGAGATTAAATAACCTGTCTAAAATCACCCAATTAGCACAGGAAGTTCAGCAAGGAGCTGTGTTTCTGAACAAGACAAAGCCAGTACGCAGCAAATGGCAGAGTTAATTAATATTTTTGTTAAGACGTTAATTCAGTACCAATCCTTAAAAATGGATCCTAGATTAATCTTATTTTACATTTCAGAAATGACATGAAAGAGAAATTAAGGAGTGATAAGTCTGAGTTTACAGATGATATTAATATTTTTCAAAGAGTAAAACACCAAGAAATCACAGACCAAGCTCACAAACCATGAAGAAGTTCAACAGCAGCAGATGATTTGCTCTGTGGGCAAGTAGGTAATACAGTCAGAGAAAATCGATCCATCTACCCTTAATAAATAATAAGCACCAAACTATTAGTTTAATAGGGAATGGGGTTTTTGGAGCTATTACAGGATATGCTGATTTGACAAAAAAAAAAAAAAAACAAGAAAATATTGTGCATCTCTAGAAAGGGTTTGGAAAACAATCCTGCAAGCATAATTATTCTGTAATTATTTTATAAAATGCCCCCATTACCACTTTTAAGGTATAAATTTATTTTTAAAAATTGAGCTCATTGCAGATTCACATGCCATTGTAAGAAATAATGCAGAGATCCCTTGTATACTTTGCCCAGTTTTCTCTGATGGTGACATTTTGCAAAACTATAGTACCTCTGCCCATATTTATAAGTGAAATTTTACTACTTGACTCCATCTGGAGTACACTATGCAGATCAGGTAAATACACATCAAGAAAGGCACAGGGGCCTAGAGATGGTTTAAATCAGAGGGTCTGAAATGACTTAGGAACAGAGGGGCCACAAAAGGTGAACCAATTACAAATCTAGCTCTCTTCAGTCTGACAAAACACAAGTCAGGGATAAATTTTAAAAAATGACTCAAAGCATATTAATTCTATACTATATACAATTAAATACTAAATATTATTTAGACTGGCTATGAGCTTAATTTCAAAGTCTAGAATATTAGACTTAGGGGACTTAACATTCAGTCTGGATAGCAAATAGCATAGTGGTGAGGGGTTTAGACCATGGAGTTGGAGTGGGGGAAACCCCCTCCCACCCCTTCTCTCTCCTCCCCAACCCCCCACCACTCAGTAGCTGTGGGACCTTCAGCAAGGTACATGAACTCTCCAAGTTTATTTCCTGAGCTCTAATCCAGGAACGATAATGAAAGCTACATCATAGGGCTCTTGTGAAGATAAGAAAATCCATCCAATAATGCCTGATGCAAGCAGAGAGGACATTGTTGGCTTATGTTGATGTTATTCATTTAAAAGCCTTTCAAGAAGGGTTTCTGAACCTCGGCACCATTGACATTCTGGAACAGATAATTCTTTGTTGGGGGAGGAGGTCCCGTGCCTTATAGGGTGTTTAGCAGAATCCCTGGTGTCTACTCACTACCTCGCAGTGGTGCCCATGTCCCAGTGGGAACCAGTCTCTAGATATTGCCAAATATCCCCCAAAATTTGGGGGGTGCTGCAAAAAAGAAAAATAGACCCTCAATTGAAAACCACCATTTTAAAGAAACCAACTTAGAACAAATAAATGAAGTACTGTTTTCCATAATAGTAGTCATATTTTAAAAGCAACAGGTGATGGATACTGAAAATATAAAAAGTTCAAGAAAGGTTTAGGAACCTCTCTCTCTCACACTCACACATACACAGGCCCATAATGAATCAAGTTTCCTAAAGACATTTGGAAATTCTATGTGCTCCTGAGGTTGAAGTAGATCCCTCTTACTGACTTTCAAAGACTGTTTGGGGCTGGCCCCAGATAGGATGAAAAACAGAGCTATATGGCTAATCAGAGCCACGTAGTAGAACTCCTGACATACTTTTGATGCTTTCTTGGTCTACAAATCCAGTTGTAAACTGCACCTGCGGCGGGAACACCTTCATGGCACCCCAGAGTGGCACCGTGTTCTTGAACGTGTTCCTGAACCTTTCTGTACCTCAGAATCACCAGGGGAACTTTTCCAGCATGGAGATTCTCAGACCTCAGCTCTACATTTTAATTTTGCATTTTAAGGTGGGGAACCCAGACATCTGTACACTTAATAAGCACTTGAAGTAATTAAAAACTTCTGGTCAAGCGAACAGTGTCACAAAATATGAGAGAAGCTGAAGTTCTTGTTAACTCTGTCCCACTTCAACTTCAATGTTAGGGAAAGACCCACAGACTATGCAGAATTCTTTATGAGAATAATTGTAGACCATAAGTAGATATATTACATTAGTTTCTTACCCAAAGGAAAGTTCAATTTGAAAATCAAGATTTTAGAAAAAAATTAATTAGGTACTGCTGTGGAATTATTATTATCTCTAGTAAGAGGTCTCCAGTTATCTCTGGGGACAGCTATGGCTAAAACTCCATCATACTTAGACAGAGTAAGGGTTACTATGCTTAGTCACATGGAATGTCAAAGGGTCTCTCTGCACACTTCAAAAATGACAAACAGTTGAAAAGAAAATCCTCCTTCCATCTTCCGTTCAACCACATTAGAGTAAATGCTTACTCATGCCATGAAGGAAACATCTGCTTCCACTATAAGAGGCTATTAATTCAGGTAGAGGGATTTTGAGCCTAAATATTGTATGGGTTTCTGTCTTAGTTCTGGCTGCTGTAACAGAGTACCATAGACTGGGTAGCTTGTAAACAACAGAAATGTATTTCTCCCAATTCTGGAGGCTGGAAGTCTAAGATCAGGGTACGAGCATGGTTGGGGTCTGATGAGGGCTCCCTTTCAGGTTGCAGACAGCTGATTTCTCCTTGTACCCTCACATGGCAGAAAGAGGGCGAGCTAGCTCTCTGGAGTCTTGTAAGGGCACTAATCCCATTTACAAGGGCTCTGCACCCATGACTTAATCATTTCCCCAAGGTCCCACCTCCAAATATCATCCCATTGGGAATTCAATTTCGATATATGAATTGGGGGGTGGGGCATAAAGATTCAGTTCATGACAGCTTCCATCTCACATTTGGTTTGCAACTAACAAGTAGGGTGACCAACTGTCCTGGATAAACTGGGGCTGAGGATTTCTCAGCATGTGGGACTTTTAATTGTAAAAATGGGACAATCCTGGGCAAACCAAGCCAGTTGGTTACCCTCTGTATAGCCCCAAGCTGCCTTGTAGCCAGCTCCTTCTCCATCACTTCTTTCTAAAGGGCCCTGCATCCCTCAAATCCCTTGTCCATGTCCCCACCCTACCCAACCTCAGCCTGTGGATTTGGTATGTGAGCATCTTTCTTCTCCTGAACTATATTGGATGGAGCCGACTGGCCCCAGATCATGAGTTACATGTCACATGTGGTCTGTGAGCCTCTTCCTGTTGATGAAATTGAAGTAGAGTCAGAGAAAATCTGACATTCTCTCCCAATTGAATACAGTGACTACTTGACCAGTGGTTCCCAGCATTTGGGAGTATTTGTGAAATATATAGATTCTAGGACTTGTACCCTAGAGGCCTGAGAATCTCCATGTTGGAAAAGCTTCCTGGTAATTATGATGTGTAAGAAAGTTCTGGAACACTAGAACACAGTGCCCCCTCCAGGGGTGCCATGAAGTGTGTTCTGGCTGCGGATGCAATTTACAATTGGATTTCTAGAACAGGGGAGGCTTTCAGGTATCTCATAGGAGTGATCTTTACAACCCATAAACCCAAGTTATTCTCAAGACATGCAAACTGCTATATTTTGTTCAGATCATCATTTCAGATGTACACTGCAAAAGTTAAACAGCTTTACTTAAGGCATGCTCTAATCAAGTCAAAAGTGAGTTTGAAACCTATTTAAGTGCCATTAATTTATATTTATGACTGTCTGCTTTTAATGGTTATTAGCATATTATATCTAGATGTTACTTATTATAAAAATCACTTGTATTTTGTCATTATTATACCAATCACTGACATCAATAATTACTAACTGCATATCTATATACATGTAAGGCTCAGGGCTAGATGCTAGACTTTAAGAAAGAGAAAACTATTTTTAAATTACTACAATTTTTTATGAACTTATGGCTATCTATGTTAATCTTATGCAATCACCTTCTCACCAGGGACTTACATGAAAAAAAAACAAAAACAAAACTACAATTTCAAGGTATTCAAAGATCACTTCAAAAATCCATTGATCTGAGCATACATTTCTTCTCTGCATGACACATGGATTAGAAAATGTGTGGCCTTTCTATAAAAGCACATCTTGGAAGTGAATAAGACCAAACCAGCCCATAATTTAAATCATGAAAGCATCTTACAAATGGCTGTCACTTTCACAATATCCCTGCCAAATGAAGAGACTATTTAGATCTCTGAAAACATCTAGTTTTCTAGATATTTCTAGAGCCTAATTTTCTAGGTTCTCTTAGAAAGGCTTCAGGATACTTCAGATTCACCTACATTTTAAAAAATCCAGCATCCAACCCACAAAAACCTTCTGCCCATTTCTGTAAAAAAACCTTCTGCCCATTTCTACCATTTGACACTGAATATGGAATGTATTTATGGTTCCTTTGTGTGAACAATCCCACATAAACCCAGTATTTATTTCCATTGCACAAGGACTGCTAATAAGCTTGTTCAAAATCCTGCCCATCTAGAATGAGAAAATGCAATGCTATTCTTGATCTTTGAGAAAACAAGACATGTAAAAGTCATCATTTTTTAAAATATATCCATACCCAGCGTGACAAATATTTTATTAAACACTCTTTGCCAGATACTTGCATAGCTAATCCAAAACATCAGATAATTCAAAAGCTCATTTGTATTTGGCTTGAGACTTCTTCACATGTTCTGTATGTTGTTTGTTCGCAGGAGGTAGGATATGGGGGTTGGAGGAAGAAAAGGAAGGATGTCTAATAATCTGACTTAAATCCCTAATTGGCCTGATATTTGGCTCCTGCCCAATTTTACTTGTATCTCTTCCAAACCCAATGGCCAACAGAGCAAGTGAGCTCACAAGGTAACAAGGACAGCCCACTGGCCACCTGCACCCATAATTTACCAATAACCAGCACAGCTAGACTAGGCCTCAGTGTCCTTAGTATGAATAGTACTACTTCACAGATCAGTTTAGGATTTAATATAATACCCATAAAGTGCTTACAACAGTGCCTGGATCACAGAAAGTTTTAAATAATAGTAACAACAACTACTGTTAGTAGCTATTATTAGGCACTATCATTAATAGACATTCCAATACTGGAAATGAGTGATTTGCCTGCTTATACCACGTGGGTATGTTTCACACAGGAGTGTGTTAAGTGTACTATTGCTAATGGTACTGAAATAGATTCCCTTTGCAAATCTCTTCCTTCAACTCCTGGAGATTAAGGGCCTCTCATGAATCAAGCTCAGCTAAGCCTATTTCTACCATCCATCCAGAAACCAGTCTGCAAACCTCTGACTGATTAGAAAACACAAGCTTCGCTCACATTTCTACTCATTTCTTTCCTAAGTCTTCCTGGGAGCATGAACCTGCCTCCTATTTGCTAACCAATCTACCATCCCTGGAATTAAAGCTAAAGAAACTAACAGAAAACTGAGACCCAAATTTGAGACTTTTTGACAAGGAAATGAATGCAACATAAATTGAGAAAAAGCAAGACGATACAGGATCAGAATGAGCTGTCAGGCCGGGGGCAGTGGCTCATGCCTGTAATCCTAGCACTCTGGGAGGCCAGGGCGGGAGGATCGCTCAAGGTCGGGAGTTCGAAACCAGCCTGAACAAAAGTGAGACCCGGTCTCTACTAGAAATAGAAAGAAATTAATTGGCCAACTAAAAATATATAGAAAAAATTAGCTGGGCATGGTGGTGCATGCCTGTAGTTCCAGCTACTCAGGAGGCTGAGGCAGAAGCATGGCTTGAGCTCAGGAGTTTGAGGTTGCTGTGAGCTAGGCTGAGGCCACGGCACTCACTCTAGCCTGGGTGACAGAGTGAGACTCTGTCTCAAAAAAAAAAAAAAAAAAAAAAGAATGAGCTGTCAGTGAAGCGTTCACCCCCACTTTCCCAGGATTGCTGGATCATCTCACAAGCAGTTAACAGAAGCAGGTAGCAGTACTGAAACGTCCTCATCCCTCAATATCTCAAAAATATCATGCAATTCAAGACAGCAGAGATTATCTAGGTCCAGTGATGTAAAATAAACATACCACTCACTTGTCACAGGAGACCAAATGGGAAAATGAAGACTAGGAGTTGGGATGGGTGCTTTCACCCGACTCCTCGAGGCTCCAGCTAGAGAGAAGGTCCTAGACCAAATGCTAATCCCTCACCTCCCTCTCAGCTCCCCTTGGGCAACTTGGAAGCACCTCTTGGGCCTTCATGTTGCACCTGGCACCATTTCCCCCCAGGGTCCCGGGTTGAGGCTGGAGCAGCAAGAGGCCAAACTACCCTGGGAGCAAAATTTGGGACAACCCCCAGCCCTGCCTCTTACCTGCGGAATCCGCCCCATCGGCAGGCGCACTCTGGGTCGACACTGGGGCCGCGTCCTTCGCTCCGTGCACCTGAGCAGCTTCTTCCTGGTTTGTCAAAAATGCAGAGCACAGATCAGACTCGAGGGCTTGGAGCTTCAGCAAGGAATTCTGCCAGCAAAAGCAGAACATCAGGCTGGCTCAGGTGGGTGCCTGGCGCACGACTGAGAGCCCGCAGCTCCGGGGAGCAGCTTCCTCCAGCGCCCGGCAGCAGCTGCTGGGGGGGAAAGAGCCGGTTGTGCGGGAATCATCTACGCCTTAGTCCACATGCAGGCTCCGTTTCTGCCTCATTGAAATCCTAACGTATATGGCTAATCTGTGACACATGGGACTGGTGATTTCGTCAGCTAGAGACGCTGCATCTGGAGAACCAATCTGAGGAGGTGCCTGCTTCCCGGGTGCTTGAGGTTTTACGCTTTGCAAGTGTTTCATTCATCGTGCTGACATCAGGAGCCCAGGACATCAGGCCCCTCCCAGGCTACCATTCATAAAAGCCGGCGTCCCTCTCCAAAGCAAGGACTGCAGCAAACCGCAGTGCACAAAGAGTTACTGCTGCAGAGGCCGCCTGGCATCTGGGAGGGGCTGCGAGGCTCTCTTATCGGTCTCTGTATGCCAGGGGCGGGGGTGGCAGGGTGTGTGTGTGTGTCTGTGTGTGTGTGTCTCTGTGTGTGTGTGTGTGTGTCTGTGTCTTCTAAAGTTACTTCTCTCACATGGGATGGCTGCAGCAGCCTTTTACCAAGAACAGGGTCCAAGGAGACGACCTCGGTCACTTAGCATAACCCAGCCACTGAAGGAGAAGCAATTTATCTTCCCTAGCCTTCCGCACAACCTCCCACCCTCTCCCTTCATTTCTCATTGTAAATTTCTCCCGGGGTTCTTAATAAGAACAAAGTCATACGGACTGACGCACGCATCCTGCCATGATGCAGATGCAGCAAATTCAATCCCCGGACCAGGTGAAAGTGAGTCAGCCGGGCGCCCTGGCCAGGCCCTGCTTACACGGAAGGAGAAAGCAGCGCATCTCAGCTGCCCTTCCTCTGGCCCAGCTCAGCAGGGGCGGCCACCAGGAGCACAGCCATGGGTCCTTTCCTACTCTGACCCTGCGGCACACACAGGAACGCACATGCCTGCTCAACCCCACCCCCCAAGCCTCACCCTCACCCCTTACTCCTCCCTCCCCCACACTTTCTCTACCTAACACACACCCCCATCCCCAACTGCCCCTCACACCCACCCCACCTCATACATACCCGCACCCTCAGAGCCAGCTCCTAAAATCTCACAGCCCACTCCACAAACCCACACACCCCTATACCCTACCTACTGCACCTCATGTCCAACCCTCGTACCCTCACACCCTAATTCCACACACACCTGACCTCACATAAACACACACCCAACATCCCACACACCCCAACCCCTCCTTTCCACATGGTACCAACTCCCCCCACACCCCCTTATCCATTCTGTTGCTGTGCATAAGTATGAACCTGCAGCAGTGTTTCAGAAGCTGCTCGCTGAGGGATGTCCCAAATCTGTTATCTCTTAGCCTTTCTGAAGGCAGCAGGTGCCTGGACAGGGTTCAGAACCCCTCCCCTGCCATGCCCAGCGATGGGGCAGGATCTGTCACAAACCTCCATGCTCAGGGGCAGCTGCCTGAGACCAGGCCATTATTTATGGCTTCCTCCTCCTTTCTGGGATGTCTTCCCAGCCCCTGAGTATGGAAGCAAGAACCAAAGTTGTTGACAGGAGTTGCAAAAGCAGGGGCACGGAGTTTCTGGAAGGATTATTTAGAAACCAAGCAGGTGGGAGGAAAAAAGAACGATTTCAGGCAAGCTCCCTACCAGAGGACCTTGAAAATCAGTGACCTCTTCTATAGAGGTTGTGCTAAAAAAAAAAAAGAGAAAAAAAAAAAAGAAAAAAAAGAAAATCAGTGACCTCTACAAAAGAGCAAAACTACTCTGAAGATTAAGAAGTAATGCCATGGGAATGTAAAATGGTGCTGTTGCTATGGAAAACAGTATGGTGGGTCCACCCAAAATTTTAAAAAGAATTACCATATAATCCAGCAATTCCATTGCTGGGTATATAGCCAAGAGAATTGCAAGCAGGGACTTGAACACGTATTCACACACTCACATTCATTGCAGCATTACTCAAAATGGCCAAGATATATGCTATGGATGGAATTTTGTCTCTCCAAAGAACGTATTAAAGCCTTCCCAATGCCCTCAGTATGACTGTATTTGGAGACAGGGCCTTGAAAGAGGTAATTAAGGTTAAACAAGGTCATAAGGGTGGGCTCCTAATCCAACAAGACTGGTGTCTTTATAAGAGGAAAAAGACACAAGGAGTGTATGTGCAGACAGAAGTCCACATGAGGACGCAATGAGAAGACAGTAGTTGTCCAAAAGCCATGGAGGGAGGCCTCAGGAGAAACCAACCCTGCTGGCACCTTGATCTTGGACTTCCTGCCTCCAACTGTCAGAAAACATATTTCTATTGCTCAAGCCACCCAGTCTGTGGTACTTCATTATGGAAGCCCTAGCAGATTAATACAAGGTGAAAGCAGCCCAATTACCCACTGATGAATGGATAAACAAAACAGGGTATATACATGGAATGGAACATATTAATAATTCAGCATTAAAAAGGAAGAAAAATTTGACACATTCTACAACATGCATGAACCTTGAAGACATTATGCCAAGTGAACTAAGCTAGTCACAAAAGGACGAATGCTGTATAATTCTACTTATGTAAGGTATTTAGAGTAGTAAAATTCATTAAAACAGAAAGTAGAATGGTGGTTGCCAAGGGCTGGCGGTGGAGGACGGGGAGCTACTGTTTAACGGTGCGGAGTTCCAGACCAGGGAGATGAAAACGGTCCTGGGAATGGATGGTGGTGATGCCTGCACACCGTGTGACTATACTTAGTGCCACTCAACTCCACACTTAAAAATGGTGAAAATGGTAAATTTGATATATGTTTTACTATAATTTTTTTCGAAAGAATAAAGGGTAAAGTAAAATGAAAGGCTGGCATTCTTTCTTCTTTCTACCTTATCTTTCATTCTTTTTTTTTTTAATTATGCAACCAACAGCCTGTGTATGTGCTCTTGTCTATTCTGCAAAGCAGAAGAGGCCAGAGCCTGCAGGGTCCCCCAGAAGCAGCGGGGATGTCAGCTCTGCTACATAACTCTGTGTCTGACTTTGGCCAAGTATCCTGGCTATTCTGAGCCTTACTTCTTCATCTGTGAAAAGAGGCAATAATAACAGTAACAGCAGCACCTGCTCTAAGGGCTGCTCTCAGAATTAAGGGAGGGACAGCACAGAAAGCACTTTGCAGAGCCTCAGTGCATGGCAAACACTCAGGGGCTGGACTCTGCGGATATTATGAATATCTCCACACCCCAGAGGCTGCTGGGCAGAGGTCTGGCCATGTGGCAAGGCCATACCCCACGCTGCCTGCTGCCTTGATTCATCACTTTACCTCCTAGGATCTCATTTCTGTACCCACCTAGTAATACTGACCTCAGGCTAGATGATGTCTAAGTCCCCTTCCAACTTTAAAGGAGAAACAAGCACACAAGTGCCTAGACTGAGGATGGGTACACAGAATGTGGCACTGAGTGGCTGCTTGGACAATGTAGAACTGAACCGAGTATTCAGGAAACACGAATAAGTAGCAAGGAATTTCACTGCAGAGGAGTTCATGTTCAGAGGTCTCCGGACTTCCACAGGAAGTAGGTAGCGTGCCCAGACCGAGTTATGGCTAGAAGTATTCACTGGTTGTTCTCTTCCATTTTCCTCTGCCACCTTCTCCCTCTCTTGTACTCACACTGAACAAGACTCTGAGTGCCAGAGGACATCTATGTGCATGGCTGGCTTATTCCTCTCTGACCTGCTAGATAGGACTAGAGGAATGGAGAAGAAAAGAAGTGGTCCGTGGAACAGAAGAGAGAAGATGAAAGTCTGAAGGGACAAGATCTCCAAGTAGAAGGGAAAAGCAACTGCTGTAAATAGAGGCCAAGAAGGCAGAGTGGGAGGAACTCCACAGACCAGCTGTCCTCAGGTATATCCCTTCCTGCCCTGCACTGACCCATTAACTGAGGACAGCCTGCCTTTGGGCACAATAGGACACTCATTAAGTCCTCCTGAACAGAGGGTGGGGACACCCTGTGTGGGATAGGTCCCAAAGGGATACCTTTCCTGATGACCAAGGAACCCAGGACAAAAGGAGGTGGGCAGAGGGATGTGCCTATGAGTAATCAACACATACATGTCACATACATGTCCTTCCAGTGGATGACAGGAGACAGCCAGCCTGTAAAGCCACTTGAAGAAGTCCCATGGACAGCCTGAACTGCACACGCAGGGTGGTGTCCACCTTGCAGATGGGATGCCACACACGCCATTCTGAAGCTTGGGCAGTAGTCCATGCACAAAGAGCTGCACTAGGCTCTGGGACACCAGACTGCTATCAGCCCCTTCCTCACGGGGGGCTTCCAATCTAGTGGGGAGAGAGCTAATAGCCAAGCAAACAAACCAAACAATAATGACAGTTATTACTGTCTCAGGGCTATAGAGTAAAGAAACGGCAAGCCTGGGGAGAGAGGGACTAACCAACCATTTCTCAATTCCATCAGGCCTGACTTAGTGACCTTTGATACAGAAACGTGCTTTTCCCTCTACAGAAAAATGAAAGACAGTAAATCCCGCAGTGCTGGTGCAACCTCAACCCAGCCCCTCTGTTGAAGGACTTCCACCCACAACACACACAGCAAGGGGCCGACCCAGCCCCTGCCGGTGCTTTTCCAGGTTGGCATCCAAAGTCTCTTCGAATGCATGTCTCGAATCTGTAGAAAAATTGAGTGAGGGCTAATAGATCCTCTAAAGAACGACAGCCTCCTCTGCTTCTACAGCTGCCCCATCTGGTTAGGAAAGAAGCCAGGGAGGAGTCCGTGAAACCTAGGTGTGGTTTTCTTAAAAAAGCTCATTATTCTCCTTTACATAATGGAGAATATGCGACTTGTTTTAGAAAATACTCTACTCATTTTCTCTCCTCTACAATTACCCAGGTCCCACTTTAGTTGGGGTGGAAAAGAGAACACCCACACAGGCTGGATGGCGAGACACTATTTTAGGGTGCCTTTCTCTGCAGTTCCCCAGTTACAGAGCAGGGAGAGCTCACATTTGGTTTCTATGAGGGGGTTTAGAGCCTCTCTCCCACTTCTTCATCTATCCAAGAACGGCAGTTGACTCTACGGCGGTATGAAGCAAATCAAATAGGAAATATGCACAAAACTGGGGGCGCAATGGGGTCTCCAAACATCCCCATTACTATTTATCAGTCTTCTTCCCTGGATTTTCACATTTCCTGAGCATGCGTTACACACACACACACACACACACACACACACACACACACACACACCCCTTCCTTCCCAGCTGCTGATTCACCTGCCCCTGCCCCCTCCTCCCCAGGCCCCACTCAGCTGTAGCTCCTTCACAGTCAAAATTCCATCAAGCTGTTCAGCCACTTCTGATTACCTTATCTCAACAGGGCCCACCTAGCTTCTCTCTTAGCATCTTCTTTATTTCCTTCCCAACACTCACCACAACATGGAATTTTATTTGTCTACCCGTTTATTGCTCTTTCCAGCCCCATCAGGGCTAGAACCATCCCTCCATTGTTCACTGCTGTGTCCCAGCACCGTGTGTAGAACAAGAGCCCGTCACTAACAAGACTGCCATTGTGTATTAGTTTTGTTTTTCTGGACCCTTTCGCCAGTAGTAGAGGGGCCCTTCTGAGTATCCAATTTCAAGACCCTCTCCTTCCCTAGTTCAGAAAAATTAAAGTACTTAGAAATCACTGGGGAGTTTATATAAGATGTGAATTCCCAGACAAGGACTGGGATTCCCAGAGACCCTGATTCAGTCGTTCTCTGGCAAGGCTGTTTCAATGTGGGAGAGCCAAGGTCCACGCTTGGAGAAATACTACCCTATTCCCTGGATCCTAGCCACCCTCTAAAAGCTGCCTTGGTTGCCTGCTTAGCCCACCTGCCCCAGGGACAGTAGCTTTGCCCTGAGGCCCAGCTCTCCGACACCTTCACTGCTCTGTGCCCCGGCCTCCCCTACAGAGCGGGACCCCCACACCAGGAACATAGAGTACAAAGTGCTCAGAAGCAAGACAGTGTTGCCTCCTGAGCTGCTGCCATTGCTGGATTCTGGATGTTCTTGCCAAAAGAAGTGAAACTTCTCCCAGTGTTGATGGTAACAAGAAAAAGGCAAATTCATCCCTGCCCCAAAGACAGTGGGCTTTTGGCTAATCCCTCTAGGGACTGTGCCGCTCAAGGCCCAGGGCACTCTGCAACACGACAAGCTCGGCGCAGCCCACACCAGATCTCCTAGGCGAGGCGTGCTCAGCCCTCACGTCCCTGCACTCCCCAGTGAAGAAATTTAGTGGAAAAGAACAAGCTATTCGCCTTAAGGAGCCCTCTGTTGACAGGTCCAGGTCCTATTTGGGTCCACTAGCAATTCTGTTTAAACAAGGACAACAATAGCCACAACACACAATATAACAAAAGCCACACTTCCTTTCAGCTGAATGATTTCAACCTGGGGGAAGGAGGGTCCTTAGTCTTGCCTCATTGTGATATCCTTGTTATGTTCACTTTATTACATGAACAACAAAAACGAGTTGTTCGGGAGAGAATAATACAGCTTTATAAATTCACATTTAAAATCAGAACTCTGAGCTTTTCTAGATGATAAGACTGATTTTTCTGAAAATAGAATGTGCCTCAGTTACAACTCATGGAATGAACTTCAGTAGTTTCTCATTGGAGTTGCTAGTACTTAAACTATACAAAAGCACAGGTATTAAGATGGATAAAACCTCCATTTTAATCTACAAAAAAATAAATAAATAAACACTAATCATTTTTTTTCCAGAACACTAATTATATTTCAAGGACTGAAGTTCAAAGCTAGTCTGGGTTGTAGTCCATATGGTTACTTCTTTGAGGCTATTTTTGTTCCAATTTCTTTTAGCCCTGAAAGATGTTCTGCTTCAAAACTAACGTCAGTGAGATGTGACTGCAGCAGAGGGGCCCACAGGGCTTTATTCTGTGTCCCCAGGCCACTACCCAACTATGCTGAGCCCACAGGCACTTCTTTCTCTGATGACTCTACCTAAACACCTTTGATTGCTAAAATTCAATGAATATTAGAAATCATTAACTGTCCATTGGAAATCATAAAATCACATGCCATATGAAATGAATTATATACCTAAAGCCATAAAGATGGCAGGTCACACTGGAAAGGATTGGCCATTTCCTCAAATACTAATATGTTTATATCTATATTTTTAATTGACACAGAATAATTGCACATATTTATGGGATACATAGTGAGTTTTGATACATATAAGAGTCATCAAATCAGGATAATTAGCATTTCATCATCTCAAACATTTATCATTTGCTTGTGTTGGGAACATTCAAAATCCTCTCTTCTAGCTATTTGAAAATATACCATAAAGTATTGTTGACTATAGTCACCCTACAGTGCTGTAGATCACTAGAACTTATTCCTCCTACCTAGCTGTAATTTTGTACCCTTTAACCAATCCCTCCCTGCCCACTACCCTTTCCAGCCACTAGTAATCACTGTTCTATTCTCTATTTCTATGAGATCTACTTCTTTAGCTTCCAAACATGACTGAGAACATGTTGTCTTTCTGTACTTTATTTCACTTAACATAATGTCCTCCAAGCAAATCCATGTTGCCACAAATGGCAGAATTTCCTTCTTATGGCCGAATACCATTTCAATATGTATATATACACCACATTTTCTTTGTCCATTCATCTGTTGATAGACACTTAGGTTGTCAAATGCTAACATTTTGTTAGAAAACAAGAAATTCAGCTTTTGCCTCCCTTGAAACTTGAGTTTTATAGCCTCAGAAAGCCAAGAATGTCCTAAAAAGGACAACTGGTGCCAACGCTCAGAGGGCCAGACTCTAGGATATTATGTCCAGACTTGACATGTGTCCCTATAAACCTCTGGAAAATGGGGACAACAAAGTTCATTTTTGTACTGCAGCTCCCTCACCCCACCCTTGTACCAAACCCTGAGCTGGGTACACACACATTTGCTTCTCAATAAATCCTATTGAAAGAAGGAATTACTCCTTAGGAAAAAATATCCCAAAGGTCAAGCTCCCAGGCAAAATTTGGTCTTCAGACCAGCAGTAATATTTTTTTAAAAGTTAGCAGGAGTGGAAAGAGCAGAACATATATGTGAAGGCTGCCAATTTTATATTTCTCCAAGTGACGGTATGTGGGAAAACAAGTAAACAAAACCCCTCCACATCATTTCACCACAAAATGAAAGTTTTAAGAACAATCTCTAGATGAAAGAGTTGTTTGTTGACTTCAACTTTATGAAAAACTCACTACATTCATTGTTCTTATGCTTATCCTTTTGCTACAAAGCAATGAAAACTATAACACAGGCTGACCCCTAGGAGCCACTGAACTGAACATAGTCCCTTCCAGCCTTCCCCGAGAGTAGGAAATTAGTAGCATGAAGAGGAATAAATGAAAGAGTGAACAACAAGAAAAAGGATGGAGACGTCATGCCAGACAAAGAGCAGGGGCCAATGGGACAAAGTGGCAGGGTGGAGGGGAGACGGGGAGGGCTGGCAGGCGGAAGGCACACCCAGGCGGGTCAGCTAGGCAAGGCCTGCTGTGATGTCTCTTTGCAGCCCAGCACCTCTGAGCCTTCTTGCAAGGCAATACTCAGACAAGGAAGAATATGGGCAGCTGCTGGGCACAGCTTCCACCTTTCCTGCCAACACCACTCTAAGGATTCCCTTGAGGGTGAGGACTATAGACCTGGTCCCCCCCGGAAACAAGAAGCCAGGCTGGATAGACACCTCTGAATGACAGGGCAGAATAAGCCAGGCCTGGAAGCAGTTCAGAGTGTCTCTGCTGTGCATTTCATTCAACTGGGAATGAGAACTAGAGTCCACACCATGATTGTGTTGGATATGGGATGTCCTCGTTGACAACAACAAAAGTTGGCTAAAATTAAATGAATCATAGGACATGGTTCCAGCTGAGGAAGAAACCTTGGTAGGGGAGCAAGGTGACTTTATCTCAACTCGGAAACCCATACCAGAAAAATGCCAGGTGGCATCCCACAGTGGTCTAGCAGAGAGGAAAATTACCTTGGAGATCATGCTTCCAGAGATCAGCAGTATGCAGCCCAGCATCCAGTTACTCGTCTTCTGAGAACAGCACTCCCAGGTCCCAAATGTGGCCCATGTGTAGCAAATCAGCTTATTCCAAACCCCTAGGTCATAGCGATTGGTTCAGGAATGGGCACATGCCCCATGCCAGATAACTGAGACTCAAGGATGGACTTGGACCTAGAATGAAGAGTCTCTTATTCCAGTATGTGGTAGGCAGACTCCTAAAGGTGGCCTCCAAAATTCCTATACCCTGGTTATTCAATCAAGCACTAATCTAGGTACTGCTGAGAAGGGATTTTGCAGGTTTAATTAAAGCTTTAAATCAGCTGATCACAGATACAGAGATTATTTGTGCCAGCCTGACTCAATCAGGTGAGTCCTTTAAAATGCAAAGAGTTTCCTCCAGCTGGTAGCAATAGACAACATCAGAGCAAACCAAAGCACAAGAAGAATTTGCTGTTGTTGGCTTGAAGAAAGAGGAAGAGGAGGAAGAGAAGCAGAAGGAGGGGAAATGCAACAGCCTCTAGAAGCTGACAGCCCCACCAGGCTGACAACCAGCAAGGAAGCAGGGACCACAGTCCTATAACTGCGAAGAACTAGATTCAAGTGTTAACAACGTGAAGGAACTTGGATGTGCACTCTTCTTCAGAGCCCCTAGATAAAAACCTACCCCAGCTGAAGCCTTGATTTCAGTTTCATGAGATCCTGAGCACAGAACCCAGCTGAGTCCACCCAAACTTCCAACCTACATAACTATGAGCTAATAAATGGTATTTGAAACCACTAAGCTTTTGGTAATTTATTACACAGTAATAGAAAACTAATATACACTGTAATGACTGGCTGTAAGAGTAATATGTCCCTAGAGAGAGGCTGACCTAAAGATGAAGCCAATATAGGAAAGAAGAACCAAGAAACAAAGAGATGACATCTCTCTGATGATTTTTTAATCCCTGGATCTAGCCATGCATAGAGCCTATCCTGATCCTAAACTTTCAGCTGTATGTCAATAAAATCATGCTATTATTAAAGCCAGGTCGAATTAACTTTCAGTCATGTGGAAAGAATGACAGATACTGAAAAAAAAAAAATCCTCAATCAATTCTGAACTAAGATCCGATCTTATAGACTGGGTTTGCATTTGAAGGGAAAAATACAGCTGCCTGTTCTTACAGCCAATAAAACCATTCCGCTAGCTCATGAGTGTCAAAGGCCTAAAGAAGTCTCTTGCTAGACCATTTTCTCAAAATTAAAACAAGTTTGAGGAAGAAACACATCTTGAATAAAACAGTAAGTATCATCTTGAAGTCTGATAGGGCTTGCTGCCAAAACATCTGTATGATAAACTACGAATGATAATTAGTAGACAATCAAGCCCTCTCCAAGGACACTCACAGGCATACACACACATGCATACAGACTCAAACTGAAACACTAGAAATGTGCAGATTGTTCTTCTTTTAACAAAATTAAAGTATTAAAGGATTTTTCATAGATTTTAAAGAGGAAAATATTGTTAATATTGAGGCTAATGTTGAGCTATTATGACTAGCACAATTCAACAAAAGGTAACAGCAGTATATGAAGAAAAGATGAACTTTTCATATTGATTTCAGTTAGTTAAATAATCTCTTCCATACCCAGCTAAATAAAAACATATGTCATCTTTGTAGAATAAGAACTGCAATGACAGATCCAAGGTTGAACTTCTTGTTATTGATATTAGGTCATTATTGAGCATTTGTTGCATGCTAATGATTTATTACATTTGTTCCTTATAACATAGACCTTTCCTGAAGATTCCAGTGGTATTTCTGAGGGTTTTGTCTCCTCTTGGTAGAAACGTAGTCAGAACACAGCGCAGCACAAATCTGAATCCAGTCTCACTTTGAGCCCCTTCTTTTCCTCTAGTTCTTGACCAACTGGTACGAGTGACGCTGCCACACGCAAACCTGGCGATCTCTCAGTTATTTTGGATAAAGTGAAAAACTAAACTTCAAAGCAGCCTAGAACATGCCTCTAGGATGCCCAGTAGGTTCAATTTACAGCTAAAATGTTTCTACTCTATTCTATAAACTCAAAGAGCACCCATAATGGTGTCTTTAGAATAGAACTGCACTGTTTCTTATATTCTTTCCATTCAAGAAATGCTTTTATCTTCCTGCTCTAAGTGCTCATAAAAAGAGCAAATACGGTGTCAGAGAATTTATGTTTGCTCTTTTCAGATATATTAGGTTTTATTAGTTACTGGGTGAAATAGTATAGCCAGTGTGACTGTATTAACTTTCCTCATGAAGAACAGTGTGACTTGAATTTCTCCACCTTCACAAACCATTTCCTTTTCCTCTCTACATCTCACAGAGTCAGGAAAGAGGCAACAGGGTGAGAAGGATAGAGTATCACTATCCTTTAGACTCTCACTGCTGAGTCTAGCAATTTCTTCTCCCTTACAAAAGATGATGCCATCTTTTCCCATTCCATGCCATGGACATATAGGACACAGTGACTTCCATCTGCACTGGTTCCTTCCTCAACATCAGTGGCCCTTACATACTCAGTTACTTCAAAGTCCAGGCTGCTAATCGTGCTAATATCTAGACTCATAATTCTTCAAGTGCTTCAATTTCAATGCTACTTCCACTTAACCATGGCTGGCCATCTCAGCAGGTTGCCACAAATTTCCAGGACCTCAAACCTTCTAAACATCACTTCTATCTCTTCCACTCCCTGAAAATGAACTTATCCTGTTCTCCTTATTATATTAAGCTTCTGGGCTTCTCTATGTTCTTACAATCAATCATCCCACTTAAACTCCTTACTTCGTGGGAAGCATATGATGCAGAGATAGACATTTTTCTCCGAAGTTTGATTCTGGGGATACCAAAAAGTCAGCATGCCCACCTAGAAGTATTTCTCCCAATGACCCATTGAGTCTCAGCTCCCTCAAAATCCTCTTCATTAGAACTGTAGAGTTTATTAGTGGGCAAAAGACTGATGTAACATTTGCTCACTTTCCCATTCCAAGATTTAGCATCTGCTTCTTTGTGCTTGACACGTCTCTCTTGGGTAAACCCCTTAACTCTATAACAAGATTTTTTTTTTTTTCAGATTTATAAACTGGCTCCTTAGGCCTGGACAGGATAAACTGTAAAATCAGTCCATGCCAGCACAAGACAGTTCCAAAGCCAATAAGCCTCAGAGATGAGGGAAATAAGGAATTATGTAAAGACACCAAAGCTTCTCCTTCAGGGTCAACTGGCTTGTGGCCGACCTTACTTCTATGACCTTGGAATTCCAGATAAAGAGTGAAATGGAACCAAACTCACATTCACTCAACTGATAACTTGTTTTATCCAAAAGTTAAGTGTAGAATACCTTCAAAGTTATCTACCAGATAAGAAAATAAAATATTTTTCCTCAGCACAAGGTCATGAGCAGCTTTTGAGGTGACCCAGTCCTTTTATGGGAATGATGACATAAAAGCCGGGTTGGATGAGTAGAATGGCAGAATGATAAAGAAGGCTCAGAGTGACCCCAAGTTTCAGCCTGCTCCCCAGGATGACTGTATCACTCCAGACACTCAACTGACCCCAATTCTTCACTTACAGACGAGATGGGGTGCGTTCAGGGTGGTATGTCCATCACTTAATGATACTGCGGCCTCTCTCTCATGTCAGACTGATAAATAATTATGCCAAACACACATGTCACTTTTACAGCATTATTTATTATTCACTCCCCAAGCTAGCCCTTCAGATGGCTTGTTGGCCATGAGGAGGCCTCAACCCTGAGTAACTCTGGAACAATTTGTCTCATTCCATCCGGACAGGATCTGATGGCTGAATTCCACAAGCCCTTGGAAAATGGAAATAGGGTAGAATTAATGAGCATTAAAACTGAAAGGCCTCCATACTGTATGATCTCACTTGTAAGTGGAATCTGAACTCACAGTAGAGAGTAAAACGGTGGTTACCAGAGGCAGGCAGTGGGGAGGCAGCTGGAGAAAGGAAGACAGTACTTAACAGGTACAAACTTCTAGTTAGACAGGAGGAACGAGTTCTGCTGATCTACTGCACAGCACAGTGACTGCAGTTAATAATAACGTACCAGGTATTTCAAGATCGCCAAAAGAGAGGATTCTAAATGTTCTCACCACAAAAAAATGATAAATATTTGAGATGATGAATCCACTAATTAGCTGCCTTTGATCATTCCACAATGTATACATGTATTGAAACATCACATCGTACCCCATAAATATATACAAGTATTATTTGTCAATTAAAAATAAAATTAAACTTTAAAAACTCCCCAAATACCCTGAAAGGGCTACTGGAGTTAGCCCAATTCAAAACCTACTCCCATAATTTTACAAATGAAAACTAAAAAAAGTTGATGTGATGCTCTGTGATAAACAGACTGAGAGGTGGAAAAAGTAGTTTGATGGACCAGGATGGCGTGTTTTCTCAGGGAAGGGAAAATCCATTAGTTGTTTTTTTTTTTTTTTTTTAATATCTCTCTTATTTTCTTAATTGGAATTGAAGCAGGAATGGAGATCTAAAAGGGTGCAGAGAATGAAAGCAATTTTCCTCATGTTATCTTTCAAGCACCCTTCTGATCTATTGAATGCTTTTCAGTTATATGGAGGTGGTGGACTAACTGAAACCAAGTATTAAGGTAGATGAGACACTGACAGATGTCAAGTCTAGAATATTTTCCAGCCATCATTCATAAGACCCCAAACAATAAAATTTCCTGATGTCTCCCAGAGGCAGAGTCAGACTGCTCAGGTGAATGGTTGTAGGGAGATTTAATTAGTTTTTCAGAGAGAAAAAAAACCAAAAAACAAACAACAACAACAAAAAAAAATCTATACCCAGTCCCAGAGACACCAAAAAACATGGGATGGAGATGCAAGTCCTATCAGAAGATCCAAGGTTAAAAACTAGTAATTCTGGACTTAAGAAAAGTGAGACTGGCAAGTGTCTATACTCAAGCCAAACAAAAAAGAAAAGTTAGTGAGGTTTTCGACCCACTGGGAAAGTATGGAAACACACACAGAGACAACACACACAGATATGTTACAACATGTATCACCATGCTGGGCAGAGGGGATCTTGGGTCAAGTCTCAGCTCTGGAACCAAACCATAGCTGAGCCCATTTGTCTGTGGCAAAACAAGTAGAAAAGGAAGTTCAAATAGCAGAAGCGAAATACCAGATGTGAGATTTGGGGAAAGTATAAGACACGTGTAGCATCTTATAATTGTTATTATTTACATACAACATTAGGGTCCATGGAAACATCTGGAAAATACTTATAGACATGCTTTTCGTGAAGGTCAGGAAACTCTTTTCTGACTTTAGACTTGCAAGTTGGTGTAGAAGAACGAGTATAGATATAGAACTGGTAGGTTCTTTTCAGAAGATGATAGGGGTGGGATAAAAGAAAGGAACAAAGAGCAAGAAAGAGAGGTCAAATGACAAAAAAGGTCTACCTTACATGCCCATTGAGAGACGGAAGGAGTACTGTTATGAAAAACTAGCTGTACAAAGAGGCCAGAAAACAGCTCAGAGTAAATTTTTAAAAATACAATCAATAACAACTGATCACGTTAGTCAAATACTAGACACAACCATACAATAGATACAGCAAGGCAAATGAAAACCACAACTACATGCCAAATATGGATGAATCTCACAAACATAATATTGAACAAAGGAAGCCAGACATAAAAGAATACATACAGTCCATGCGTAAGAAACTCAAACACAGCAGTTATCGTCACAGGGAAGTAGTGACTGGAAGGGATTACAGAGAAGCACTGGGGAGGCTGGAAATGCTGTTTCTTGATCTATTTCCTGGTTTAAACACTTAGTAAGAATTCATCCATCTGTACACTTACAATCTGTGCACTTTTCCATGTGATTTTTCTATTTGCATTAAAAATATGACAGCAATGTTTCCCAGGGGTGTTCCACAGGACTCTGTTGCCTAAGGAAATGTCATTAGGTGGTGCTTCCATAAAAGAGTTTGGTGTTCAGTAAGTTTGAGAAATGCTGGGAAAGATGCAGTTAAGTAGATTTGCACTCCGCAGGACGTCTCCATCAACGAGCGAGACCAAACACATCGACCCTCCAGCCTGGCCTCTGACCCCCTCACGCTGCACCCCCTTCTCTAAGGTCTCTTGGAGTCTCCCACATTTTGGTCACGACAGAAACCGCATGAGACAAGGTGGGTCTGCACATATGGGTTATCCCCCAACTGGAACAAAACCACTTTCAGCACACACTCACCGTACTCAACCAGTTTGGGTGGGCCGCGCCACCTCTGCCCGAAGCGCACGTGTTTCAGACATGGCGCTGCCTGCTGTTGCACATGCGCAGCTCCATTCAGCCATCTCGGGCTCACGCGGTCCCAGAGCGGTGAGCTTGCACATTTCATGTCATTTGCAAATACAGCATAGCAAAGCAAAGCAGATTTTCAAATAGAGCTTTCAAAACTGTGATTTAGGGATGCTCAAGCAATCTCGGCATTCTCATGGGTTTCCAGCTCAAAACACAGAGTTTCTCCCAAATACTTGAGAGCTATCACGAGTTGACTCTCACAATCACCTCATTTTTCTAGTCACTCATGTCAAAACAAACCATTGCTTCTTTACAACTAGCATTTTGCTTATTCACGGGGGGCAGACAGCTGTGTTCATTGACTCTCTTAAACTGTTTTTCACTCTTGTTACCATGAGTGAAACTGTGGAATGTGAAGCGTCTCTATGCACACACACACAAATAGAATTCTATTCTCTTATCTTTAGGACATTTTTCACTTTAGCTATTTTACTTGGCTTAACCCGGAAGCTGGTTCACCTTTGGCTATTTGTTTCTACCAAATTCTACCAATACCAAAAAAAAAACCCCAAAAAACTAAATTTAGTTAAATATCTTTTGGGTGTCAGGGGGAGAGGCAGAGAAGGGATGCATCTTCAAAATGCCAAATAAACAATTTGCTCAAAGCTCATCAGTTTTCTTCCAGGCATTTGATCATCAAGTCTGTTCATTCTCTTTGCTGTGATCCTAATCAGACATCCCATATACCACCCACTGCTTCTTAATTTACAGTGAGGACAAGAAAAGACAGAGTATTCCAAACCAATGTCTTAAGCCAAGGCATTCATAATAATAGGTCTCCTAATTACATTATATTGATTTCAAATAGGAGAATTAAATCATATATGTCAGAGAAAATCCAGAACAAGCTAATTAACATTGTGATGTCCAGTTTGTTGGGAAAAAATTTGGGTTGGAAAATGTGGCTTTATGTTTCAAAGCCTGCTAAGAAAACCATATTGCAAACACTAAACTATATCATATTCAGTGGATAAACAGTAAGCATGATTATGTTTGAGACTACAAAAGCCATAAGAAAGGAGAAGAGAAAGAGAAAGAGACAGAGAGAGAGAGAGACAGAGAGAAAGAAAGATACAGACAAAATAAAATTAAGAGAAAATGTTATAAATGTTAACTGTCACAAACATGAAGCAAAGTTGAAAAGAGTGTAATGAAATGACTGCTGGACTTGGGTTAGGGCCAAGATGTGGGGAGCAATCTCACAAACAATATTTTAAATGTGTTTGCTCCAGAGCAAGGAACAACATTACCAATTGAACAAAGAACTACAAGCATGACAAGTTCCCTTAAGAGCAAAAATACTTAAAGTTTTAATCAGAAAGAATTCCTAATACTGTGTAAAGGAATAATAAGTCTTGTGATTGGCTAATTCATGTTCATATAACCAGCAATGATTGCACCTACCTCATTTAAGTCCTGCTGAGTTTCAAAAGCATCCTTTGGCCAAATGGCAGCCCTCTGGTCTATTCTATAAAATACAAAGGAAAATTATTTCCATTTAAAAGAAAGCTTTCAGCAATGCACACTTGAGGCTGGCAGCTATAGATCTGGCCAGGCCTCTGTTAAAAACACTTAGTGGTGTCCCAGTGCCTGTATTCCACTGCCAGTAGAATAAAATCTAGACTCCTTACAATGGCCTGCAATACATACAGCATTTGAATCCTGCTAGCCTTCCTGGCCCTACCTCCTACCATTCTCACCCTTGTTAACCATACTTTAGCTACCCTGACCTTCTATTTCTTGAACATATAGTGTTTGTTCCCTATTCAAACCTTCATACTTGTTGTGGGCCCAGACAGCTCTCCCCCCAGATCTGCATACAATTGACTCTCCTCATCATGTATGTATCAGCTCAGCTCACATGTCACCTCCCTAAGGAGGCTCTCCTGACCTCCCTAACTAGAAGTAGTCCTCTCCTCACCCTACAGAGCACTGTCCTGTGTGTGTATGTGTGTATATATATATATATATACACACACACATATATATATCACTTCTTATTATCTGAAATTGTGTCTGTTTGCAGTTCCATACTAAAATGTAAACTCTAAGAAAGCATTGATTATGTCTACTTTCTGCACTGCTAAATCCTCAGTGCCTAGTACAAATTCAATAATGAATTTGAATGAATGAATGTGATCTGATACAGTTGTTACAGAAAGATACCATTTGTTCACTGAAGACAGCTTTTGGAAGTTTCATCCTATCTTTTAACTTGACAATAAATATTATAGTCATTGTAAGGTTACATGGTGCTATGGTTTGGATATGGTTTGACCCCACCAAAACTCATGTTGAAATCTCATGCCCAGTGTGGCAGTGCTGGGAGGTGGGGCCTAGTGGGAGATGTTTGGGTTATGTGGGTGGAGCCCTCATAAATAGATTAATGCCTAGAGAGTGAGTTCTTGTTATCTCAGAAATGGATTCATTCCCTGGAGAGCTGATTGTTAAAATTTTGAGTCTGGCTTCCTTGGTTTCTCTCTCTTGCTTCCTCTCTTACCACAGGATCTCTTTGCGCCCTCTCGCTCCCCTTCCACTTTTGACCATGAGTGGAAGCAGCCTGATGCCCTCATCAGATACAGCTGCCCAATGTTGGACTTTGCAGCCACCAGAAACATGAGCCAAATACAACCCCTTTTCTTTATAAATTACCCAGCCTCGGGTTCTGTAATAGCAACACTAAATGGACTAAGACACATGGTGAAACTTGATTTTGTCACTACATAGCTCACAATACCATAAAATGAACTTAAGGCAAGGTATGTCTGCTCTGAGTCAATTTTCTTTAGTTTAAAAAAACACACAAAACTTCATTGCTGGAAGATGCTTAGGTCTCAATCATGATTTGTCAAGTTCTGTGTTCCAATGGCATCTATGAAACAGCATTCAAGTTTTTCTGCAGCAGTTTACATGCTATTATATAATAAATGCATTGAATTATAGTTATTATCCTTATAAAAAGGCCAGCTATCTTATGACTAAGAGATTTAGTCAGTGTTAAGTCATTTTATAAAAAGATTTATTTTGGGACATAATTATTCACAGTTATTATTCTGCCTCAATTTGATTCCTAAAGAAAGAATATGTATCCTCTGAATGGGCAACAAGATTGATTTCTGAATGTCATAATGCACATTTAAAAATGGCACAACCCTAATTTCTTCAAAATATTCTTAAGAATGTAAAGTCCTCTCAATCCATAGGCATTGCTAACTGTGCAAACAATTTATTTCTAGTGAGAAAAGTAAAGAGATGATAAAAGAAGAAAATTGTGAAGGTCAGCCTAATATCTTCCCTGCCTGCACAAACCAGCATTCCACTCCTGGGTGTGAGAGAAGACTAAGGCTCTCGACCATGAGCTCAGGCATAGACAGTTCCAGTCAGAGAAGGTAGTGAGGAGGGAGATTGCTGCCTTACCCACCCTGTGTCCATCAAGCCACAAGCATAATGATTTCAGGGCTTCAGAAAATACAAAGTAGTGCTTTCTTATAAAATAGGGGAAAGGACTTTTAGGGACGGGGATTAACCCATCCTACCCAGTAACATGTTAAACTTTAAATGGCTCACAGTTTCTTTGTAACCTACAGTGGTTTTCAGACTATGTTTCTACAGAGTAGCACCAGAAAAATGGAAGAGTCATGTTCTTTAATGTAAAGAATATTTATCAGTTTATACTTTTCAAATATAAATTTCTCTAGGGCTTTGGTGCCACCTACTTGTAGATGAGTGACAGCAGATAGTAAAAACAATAAACAAGTACCTAACATTAATGGAAAGAAGCAGAAATATACTTTGTTAAAAATATATAATACACATTACTGACATATAGAGAAGAGCTGACATGAAATATACTCACATGATCTTCTAGGAAAACTACTCTTAACCATTACATACGCCTCCAGAACAAGTTCAAGAACTGTGTTCAAAAGCATCAAATGTCTTTATTTTAGTAATCATCAGAATGTCTACTATTTGCCTGGTCCAGTGTTGGGGAAACAATAAATAGAGTCTATGCCTTAAGGAGTCTTATAATCCAGTGAAATCTTAAACAGAGGCTAACACAAAAGAACACAGAGCCTTGAGGCTATTTCAGTAAATCAAGGACCAGGGCACAAGAGCTGATATGAGAATGGTGGAGAGTAACTGGAAAGGTAGAAACAGGTAAGAGACATTTTCAAGGATAAAAGCAATGAAGAGGTCTTGGGTATGGAATCAAAGTATGGAATAAAAATGGTGGGGTAATCCAAAATTTTTACAAACTTTTGAGCCTGTGTGACAAGGAAAATGGCAGGTGGTTTTTCTAACAGAGATAGAAATATATGTCATTTTGGAGGGAGGAGAAGCCATCAGGCATAAAGAGAGGCAATTTATGAGTTCAGATTTAGATATTTGAAGCTTGAGGTGAGGCTGAAATAAGGAAGTAACAATATCTGGCCAGCGTTCACCTTAGAACTAGGGCACTCTACAGTGTGTCAGCACAGCACAAGTGATGATTATGACAATGATGCACAGTAGTCACAGGTAAGTTTATATGAGCAGATTCTGCATTGTCTTTTCTTCATTATGTGGCCAGAGCTTTGTACAATGGCCAGGACATTCTTAGCTTTTGGATAGGTGGATATGTTAGGTAGATAGTGAGGGATTCCAGCTCTCCTAGGGACAGAGGCGGGTGGCTGTCTTGGTGCTGCCCCACCTTAATCTTGCCCTGAACAACTTCCACATCTAGAAGAAGGAGGCACCCCTGCTAATCTGCAAAAGAATGCAGGGAATTTCCCAGCCTACAGGCCAGGCAGCCCAGGCACAATAGGATCTGGAAAGGTTTCTAGACTAAACTAAGGCTAATTATCCTGTCACTAACTGTCCATCAGAGTGGTTCAGTGGTGACGTCTGACCCACAAAGGGGGCCCAATCTAGACACTATAACGCAAGACCCCACACCATAACCAGAGCCCTTTTGTTGGACAGGAGGGCCCATTTATCGTCTATGGCAAATGTACCTTGCTTTTGCTCTGTCAATCTATCTTGTCCTTCCTTAATAAACTTTGTTTCATGCTTGCCTTGCTTTTGGTGTGTGTGGTCATTCTTCAGCCAAGAGCACACCAAGAACAGACAACTACCACCCAACAGATAAACAAAGAAATATTAAAAACTAGACCCAAGAGTGACTTCTTGATGTACCAGTTACTAGGTGTATACTATTAGGCAACTTATTAACCTCTCTAAGCCTCAGTTCTTTAGCTGCAAAGTGAAAATAATAACAACAGCTATCTACAAGGACAATTCATGATGTGAAGGACAGTTCATGAATGATACTTACTACTACGTTAGCTGTATTAAGTGTAATATACACATTCTATAATATATAAAAATATGATTAAAATTATTATATAACGATGACAATTAATGGTATGTTTTGTTCATAATAATTAAAGTCTTGTTAATAAATAAGCTGAAGAGAGAAGCAATCGGGTCCACTGAGCAGGTCTCTAGAACTGGCCAGTTAGGAGACAAAAGAAAGATAAGAAAATATGGGAGGTAAGAAGCTTATCACAATATAGCCCTCTAAATACCAGAGAGAAAGAAATTATTAACATGAGAAAGAAGAGTGACAAGAAGAACCTAACAATTCACCAGACCTTACTACTTCAAGATGGGTCTGCCAGGTAGTTTACTCACATTATTTCATTTAGTCCTCAAGGTAACCATATGAGATTAGCACTATTACATCCACTTGACCTAATAGGAGAAAGGGCAGTTAAATAACTTCATCCATTCATTCAACAAATATTTTTTAAGCACCAACTATATGCCAGGTACTATTGCAGGTATTGGGAATAAAGCAGTGGATAAAACAAAGTCTGCCCTCATGGAACTTATATTCTCATGGAAGGAGAGAGAACCTAAAGGGATAAACCAGTGATGATCTGTAGTGTACCAGATGCTAAGTGTTATGGAAGAAAAGAAAGCAAAGCAAAGAAAACATGGCATGCAGGAGAATCAACCAAGCTTACACTGCTAGAAAGTGTCAAAGTTGTCTAGAGATAATGAGGATGAAAGGAGAAAAAGAAAAGGCCACTAGATTGAAAAAGATAAAGGGCATAGGTAGAAGAGGGAAAAGAAACGAAAGCTTCTCACTGAGAAGTTTAGCAATAAAACAGGAGAACTGGAACAGTAGCCAGCCATCTCAGATTCCCTTCTTTTAAAGATCTTTAAAGATACCGCTTGAACCATTTCACAATTGTGCCTGGAATCTGGCTTACACACAAAAACTGGGTCACACGGAACACTCCCTCCAATTCTCTTGCATCCCTGCCCCGAAAACAATAATAGGAAAGTGTCTAAACAAATCTGTATCAAATGCCTGCTTCTGAAGTGGGCCAAGATGAGTAAGCTCGTCAGGGTAGTCTGCCAATTCCAACATAGCCTTGCCCTCCAGCCCAGGCCCAGGCAATGGGAAATGCAACCTGCACTCCTCAGAGCCCGATTATGGTCCTCAGCAGCGATGAGTGTGTGATGCCTCCAACCACCACCATCATCAACACCATCACTGCCACCACCAGCGCCATCACCCACCATCACTGCCACCACCATCACCACCACCACCATTGCCACCACCCACCACCATCACCATCACCAACACCACCAGCACCAGCACCACCACCACCATTGCCACTACTGCCACCACCATTGCTATCAGCACTGTATAATTCAATATGAAACACTTCTCAATGGAGAAATACAAAATTGAATTGTGTGCTTGATATTAAAAGAGATTCTCCCTGGATTCAAGGATTGCAAACTTGTTGACAATCCACTGAAATGCAAAAAATGTCTGGGTCATCCTGCAGTGGCCTTCTCTCAGGAGGTGCACCGAAATTCAAAACAGCAAGACCAACTGTGCATTAAGATATTTTTCTTGGCCTAAGGACAGTGTCAAACCGCAGGATGTGATAATTTGTGAAAGAGTCACATTTTAGCTTGGGATTTTATACTTACATCAACATTTTATCTATCAAGAATTAAATTACTGGAGGAAAGTGTTCCCTGTCTCAGTGAAAAGCTCACTCACCTATCCAACACCTCAGGGAGGGCATCTGGGAGTTACCTGACACTTTCCTGTCCCTCAAGGCTAACAGCCAATGTGTTACCAAGTCCTACAATTCCTTATCCCAAATAACTTTTACATCTGTCCCTACCCCTCTACCTCCACCACTACTTTCTTGGGCCAAGCCACCGTCACCTCTCATCTGAACTACCTGGATGAGAGTAGTTTCCTCCCTGGTCTCCCCACATCTCCTCTACTCTCCCTACACCATCATCCACATGAGATCTTTCACTACCCATCTGCACACTGCACTGAAAATAAAGACTAAAATCCTGAAAGTATCCTATGATGCCCTGAAGGATTTAGTCTCTGGTCCACCTCTTCAACCTCAGCTCCAGCCACTCTCCCTCCTTGAGCTCCAGTGACACTGAATTCTTCCAGTCTCCTGGGCTCACTCTGCTCCTTTCTAGCACAGCCCTTCACACGAGCTGTCCCTGTGCCTATAATACTCTTCCCTCTCCATTTTCTCTCCTAATTAACACACTCATCTTTTAGATGCTAGGTAGCTCCCAGTTGGGTCTCTCTTATATGTTCGTACCATGTTCTGGTCTTCTACATCTGCAGTGTAGCATGTTTAGTTCCTAATCACGTATTTGTATATTTGATTGTCTCTGTCTCGTGATGGTAAGCTCTGAGGATCAGGGACCATGTGAGCTCTGCTTAATATCTTATCTCTAGAGCCAATCTTGGAATATGACACATAGTAGGCACTCACATGTGTTGATAAAGCACTCATCCTAGGGTGATGGGCAGCTGCCAATGATGATATGTCCCTGAGTGTGCACAGTATCTATCCTACAACCGGTGCTTTTTCCTCCACCTATAGCATGCTAGCAGAGCCTGAAGGATAAAATGACTCTCATTCCCATAAGTGAATACATTTTTCCCTGAGGAGATCTACAAAAGATGAGCGAATGGATTTTGAACCCATGATTTAGAAAACTTGGGCAGAAAGAGTAAAAGGAGTGCGTGGAACACACTTTTCAGAATGCTTCATTTGGAATCAGAGCCTTATAACTGAATACCACTGACCTCAGATCATATCTTAAAAATTCAACGTATCCTACTGCATTAAGCTGAGCCTCTTATTAGAAAGCAACACTTGGAATACACTAATGTATACCCGGATGACTGCTGGCTGGCTGCACGACTGCTGTTTCCTGAAACTCTTTCAAAAACAAAAGGTATATCCCAAGAGGACAACCCTCTGAGCAAAACATGCTTTATATACAAACAATAGCTCTATATGCAGACACAGACAAGATGCCAATAAATTCCAGTAATATTATTAGCAACAATAACAGCACTCAATACCAGTAAATATAAAGTTCCTTTCTCTAGAGAGTCTAAGCCACATTGAAGACATTCTCTTCTTTGGTTCATAACCAAATGTCTGCTAAAGGACTGAGGTCAAACACTGGGCAGCCAACTTCAAAGATAAAGAAACAGAGGCACAGAGTTTAAAATTGTCCCCCAAACAAACTAGTGAGAGAAAACAGAACCAGAAGTCATCAGAGGTTCATAAAGTGACATTCCAACCCATGTATCACTTGTCCAGATCAATGAACTCCCACAGAGAGGACAAAGATGTCATGATTGGAAACAGAACACTGACCCCCAATAATATGCCCTGCCAGTAGCTGGGACCCCAGCCCCATGCCCACCTCCCACCTATACTCCTGTGCAGGCTAGAATCAGCCAATATTATTGAAACAGAGATTCCTGGATCCCAATCCAGACCTACTGAATCAGAATTTCTAGAGGAGCAGAATGGTAACTCTAGGTAACAAGCAGTCCAGGGGAACCTTAACTGGGAAACGTTACCCTAAAGGTCCAAGAGCAATAGCCTGGGAGGAGAACAGTAGCCAAAGGGCACAGGTGAGGAACTTTTGTGAATACAGGAGTGACATGGTGTTTCTGGCCTGGCCTCGCAAGAGACACTTTCCCACGGAGAGAAAGGCTGTGTCCCTGGAGACATCATGAGAAACTCCAAAGAGGAGATAACCCAGCTGCCCTGGCATAGAAACTGCTCCTCACTCTACTGGGCTGGAACAGAGACCAGAAACAGCCAGGATCACACCCATGCCCGGAGCACGGGCGGGCAGTGAGGCAGGCCCACCAGGCCAGCGTCAGAGTTGGCAGAGGGAAGGGGGGAAAGTCGCCATGCATGTGGTGTTTAAAACACCCTGTGAACTAGAAAGAAAGAGTGTGGGAAGGGATATTGAGGACACAGGATCCAGAGGGTTTGTTCATGGGGACCAAGTGAGAACAGAGGTCCTGATATTACCTTATTAGCAGTAATAATGAGAGTCACACCTGGTTTGCTGAGCAGGATACAAAGCATTTTGCTTGCGTCACCTCATTCATTCCATTCACTTAGTAAATAATTATCAGACACCTGCTCCCTGTGCCAGGCAGTGCTCAGCCCAGGAGACAGTGGTCGTAGCCGACGCGTCAGCTCCAAGGACATCTCTGCTCACTCCCATCATCCCACCCCAAGCACCTGCCAAGTCTCCTCACTCTTCTGCCTCGAGGTTTTTGCCAGGCGGAGCTCAGCCTGGATGTGTGGCGGAGTGACCTCTCCTGGGGGCAGCCTGCAGCCAGCAGAGGGGGGAGTGTGTGGATAAACTCGGCAGCCCCCCAATTTTCAGAAGGACAGGTCTCAGGCACTATCTACACGGTTCCTCAAAGTGGCGACCTACCAGGCTATGCACCTGTTGTGGGCTCTTCCTCCTCCTCCATTTCCTCTTTCCCAAGACCATCTCCCTGCACTCGATTCCTCCTACCAGGCTCTGCCTTCAGGAAAACATAAAGTGAGAAAGTGGCGATGGAGTAGACACAAGCCCTGTCTTCCTGGAGCTTACAGTGGGGGAAAGAGAAACAAAAACTAATCACAGGAATAAAGATTTGGATCAGGACCTTCAGAAGCAGCAAAGGGCACGGGGAATGACGAGCGATGGGGGCAATTTGAAAGACAGGTAAATAGTTCATGAATAGTTATAACTACTTATTGTCCTGGGCCCTGTGGTATTACAACTGATACTTGGACATCTAACACTTTAACTTTTAGAGCATCAATCAGCATGGCTTTAGGAACAAAAGAACTTTAAGGCACGGGGGATCTGTGTAGGCATTAATATTAACTAAGCCTAAATGCTACCCCTTCTCTATTAAAGATTTTCTCTCTCTCCCAAAAGGAAAGAGTCATGAGTCTCCATCCTTCACCTGTCATCATCCCTCCATCTCCATTGTCACCAGCACTTCCCACACGGATGATATATTAGTTTCCACGGTGTCCCCCTGAGTACAGCATTCAGTACTCAGAGTGGTCTTTTTAAGATGTAAATCTGAGCGTGTCGCTCTTGTTTATAACCTCTAATGATTTTTCTCTAGACTTAGACAAAGTCTAAAATCAACACTGTGGCTCCCAGGCCCTGTGGCCACCAACAACCTCTCTGACATCATCTCACACATTCTTTCTGCAGTTCACTGCGCTCCAGCCTGGCTCGTCCTTGCTGATGTGGACGTGGCACAAGATGAGTAGCACCTGGCTCAGTGTCGGTCTGAGGGGCAAGGGTGAGTGAAGGATTGGGAAGCCAAGTTAGAGGAGCCCTCGTCTCTCCCTGCCTTTGACTCACTCAAGTTTGGCCAGGCACACCAGACCCTTTTTTGCAGTTCCCTTAAAACTGGCTCTTAATTCTCTTCTTCTATCAGTTCTAGGTTCTTCCCATGCCTCTAAGTCACCCAACACTACACTGATTTCATCTGCCCAGCCCTTTTCATCTTCAATGCACTTCTTCTGATACCAACCTCCCTTTCCTTTGGGGAACTAGCCCTCCACTATTCCACATGCAAATGTGAACATATGGCCTGAGGTAGGCCAGTTAGTTTCTTTTCCATGGAAGTTGTAACTTGGGGAGGAATGGAAGGCTATTAGCAATGGATCATGCAACGGTGGCACTCCAAGTAGATAAGCTCTTGTCATGGAGATTCTAGAAATTCACAAACCAGGCTTGGTTCTTGCCCTTTCCAGGTCCTTACTATTTGCCCTTAGCTCAATTTTGTAAGCTAAACCCATAACCTTTTATTAGACCCCCTTCCTTGCCTGAGTCAAACAGAATCAGTTTCCATTGTTTGAAAAAGAACACCAAATATCTTTCTTTTTACAAATACTACCATTACCAAGAAATGACCATTCAGCATGCAATTGCCTAGGTCTCCTGCACTGCACACAAGCAAGATCAGCAAGCTTGGAAGGAACTATACACTGTAAAGGACAACTATCTTGATTCCTACTTTTCAACGACCATTATTCGTAACCACCTTCCTCTTTGAAATCTTAATCACATGCCCAAACTTAGCAAAAAGAGTCCAAATCACTGGAATCTCAACTTGCAATTCAGGAAACCAACTGGTCCAAGGTATGTGTAGTTTTTGATTCAAATAGAAAGAAGATAAGGCCTAACTTAAAGACGTGTAGAAAAGCAGGTCTATGAAGGCAGTCTGGATTCTGCGAGGGATGGATATGGAAATATGGCAAGTGCAGCCAGTGTGCATAAAAACAAACAAACTAGAGCTTGTGAAAGACCTGTTATATAAAGCACCATAATGAAATATGGCCAAGAGAGGCATGAGAGTATGGATGGAAACCCAGAATTCCATGGGACTGCCTACCTAAGAATCAGTAAGCAGGAACTTTACTAAACTACTGAACCTATGAGTTCAGCATTATGCTAAAAATTGTGCACATTCAAAAGAATTATAAGAAAATAGGCATATATCTTATTGGAAGAGATAAACCAAAGAACTCCTGAGATTAACCATGTACCTAATTAAGCTGAACAAGTTGTAACTGCAGAGATCAATGTGGGCTGCTGGGAAAAGAGAAAGTGCAGGAAGAGCTGGGAGTGAGCTGGGCTCTGAGATAGAATTGAAATTTAGATAAATGGAGGGGAAAGGGAGAGAACATTAGAGGCAAGGGGGATGTGTGGGCAGGCCCCAGATCAGTACTGTGGAGCTAGGTGGTGACCTGCACGGAGCAGGGAAACCAGGCTCCCACGGAAGAGCAACATTACTGATCACCTGTCGCTGGCCAGACCCTGAGAGAGGCTGGACGTGTACTGTCTCATTTAATCCTCACAACAGTAGCTCTGAGAAGTAGGTATTTTAATTTCCATTATACACGTGCATCTGAAGAAATTAAAGCCCAGAGAAGTTGGGAAATTTGTCCAAGGAAGTAGCAAAGCTGGAATTAGCATTCAGGTCTGCTTACTGCCAAGGCTCTCCTTCTTCACACCCGCAGTATCTAGGATACAATTCCTAGGCCCTTCCCAAGGGCTCTATTATGTGTGCTTGGATTTATTCAGTAGGTTGGGTGTGGCCTAAATTGTTTTCCTATATTGGTGCTAAATTTAAGGCATTGTCTAAGAAGCCTCTGACACCTGGCTTGTTCCTACTTCACCCCTACTCAATCTTCCTCCTGTTGGACCTCAACTCAACTGGCCTTGGCACTTCTTTTGACCCTGGCATCTACAGGGTCCTAGGGGTGCTCTTGGTAAGAACTCTGTGCTACTGGACCCCTGAGAGGCTGGAGGCTGTTCAAGGGTGTGAGGAGAGACTTTCTTCTGCTTTTAGCAACAAAAACATTCAAGGCCACAGGTAGCTAGGACACAAATTCTGGTTTTAAACATCATCTGAACCTATAAAAGTCATCTTTAATATTTGCTTCCTGATCCCAACTGTCCCAAACCATAAAGGCCACAGGTACCACTGAAAATTCATTTTAAGTTTCTCCTAGTTAACCAAAATATAAAATAAATCAACTCTCCCTAACATTCCTGTCTGCCCCAAAGTAAGATATAACAGTTAATAAATAAATAAATAAAGCTAGAGAAGCAGTATGTACTATTACTTGTCTTGCATTTATAAAATTATCACTTTCCCCAATTATAGACTTAATAGAGGTTTAATGGGGCAAAACTTGGAAAGCAAAAGCACAAAGAATATTTTTTAAATCCCCCGCAATCATCCCACCCTCAAATCACCACCAATAAAATACTGATGTATATCTTTCCAGTATACGTTTCTACACATAATAATATATTAAGCAAAAATAGGAACACATTGCAATACTGTTAAGTAATTACTTTTATTCCGCTTATGGATAATGAACATGTGTCCATATTAATAAAAACACAAATAGTGTTTTAAATAAGGTAAAATAGTGGTTTTAAATAAGGTATCCATCATGAAATTTGGTGTTTTCTAACAGGGTGGTTGCATGCCCCCAAGGGGATATTTGGAAAATTTAGGGGCTATTTATGATTGTCATGGAAGCTGGAGATGCCTGCTGGCATTCTGTGGGCTAGAGGCAAAGATGCCACACACTGACAGGGCAGTGGGGCAGCCAGTCCCACACAACAAACAATTGTTCCACCCCCTGTAAGACTTTCAAATGTCCTCTGAGTACATGAGAGCCAGAAGCACTTTGCCCTTTGCACAAACTGAACTAGAAAACTGTGAGGACTAGTGGACGAAACAGAAACATCTAGTGAATACATAAGTAAAGGGGAGGGATAGGACTGTATTGTCTCAAACATTCTACCCAGAGCCTCCATCCTATGATTCCAACACATACAGAAATCCAACCTCATGACTTTCTACTTAGTACTTTCAAAATTATCAATTGTTCATTATATTCCTATATTCTTCCATGATCAGATAACTGAAACATTTGCAACCTAAGTCTCATTTCAGTTATTAACCATTTCAAATCCTACGCCCTTGACCCTTAAGCACAAACCAAGGAAACTATAAGGGATGTACATAAAGATATTTTTAAAAAGATGTTTCCTACAGAAATATCTGTAAATATAAATCCTGGAAGTAGCCACAATATCAAGTACTTTGGAATTAGTTAAGTAAATGATGGTATAACCACGGAATGAAATACAGTCATGCATTGCTTAACAATGAGATATGTTCTGAGAAATACTTGGTTAGGCAATCTCGTCGTTATGTGAACATCATAGAGTCTACTTACACAAACCTAGATGGTATGGTCTTCCACACACGCGGGCAATATAGTGCAGCCTGTTGCTCCTGGGCTACAAACCTGTACAGCACGTCACTGTACTGACAACTGTAGGCAACTGTAACACAGTGTTGTTTGTATATCTACACATATCTAACCATAGAAAAGGTATAATAAAAAATATGGTACTATAATCTTACAGGACCACCATTGTATATGCTATCTGTCATGGATCAGAACATCATTATGAGGCACATGACTGTATTTACAACCATTAAATATGACATAGCATATTTTATAATATGGGAAAGTTATAATATGAAGTGGGACAAACAAGTTTACTTGGCAATGTAATATAATCACAGGTATCTAAGGTAATATAATGTATAGCAATGTATAATACAATGTAACATAAAGCAATGTATTTTTTCCCATGAAATGTTTTAATCCAGCATTGGTTAAAGATAAAATAAAAAAAATACATAGAGGAGATAGGAGGCAGCTGTGTGTCACTATATATAACATATGTGTGTGGGGGGGTGTAGTATTTAATGTAAATCTTGAGAAAGAATTAGCTTGTTGACAATTATTAATATTATAACAGAAGTATGGGAAAATAGCTATTGCCTCATTGGGAAGATGAAGAGTAAGTTAAATAGCCTCATGCTAGTGGCTTCAGGAACACTGAATACTTAACCAGCTGGTCAAAGTTCTAAATCAGGTTTAAGATTATACATTTTCTGCTCCTTTAATCATTATTGAAATATCTCTCTTAAATCTATTCCATGTTGACCCAAGAAGCTTTCCAAGATGTTCAGATGTTAAGGACAAAGTTTTCCATTTGGTCTTCTAGTAATATCGTTTCTAACAAAGGTCTATAATGACACCAAAGCTTGAAAAACATGTTTCTTATTGTATATTAGAATGTTGGTTATACAAAATTACATTCATTTACTTTAGCCATAAATGAACTCTCCAGACTTGTGATAATCAAACTACTTCTCTATTACTCAGCTTACTGATCCTATGTTGAATAAGCACATTATTATATATAAATATTGCATAGTCATAATGCATTCTTATCTAGCTTTCTACTCTAACGCCTGCTTAAAATGGTGCTTCTAGCAGATTCAAATCCCCATGCATCAAGAAGCCCCTATCATACACAATTCTTTTTTTATGCCAACATTAAAATAATAGCAACAACATAAGAATATACACTAAAATGGGTAACAGTAGTAATATCTGGGTGGTAAGATTACAATACATTATGTCCTTGGGATTTTCTGTATTTTTATAGTGTTTCATTTATTTTATTATTAGTAGTAGTGGTAGTAGTAGTATTTTTAATGAGAGAATGTCTCTGAGTTTTCTTTTTATCCTTATACCTAATTGTTTGGTGAAAAGCGCTAACAATTTATCGAATGACCAAGGGCAGACTTCTTAAAAAAAAAAAAAAAAAAAGTAGGCATTTCAGATTCAGAGTTTCATTGCCAAAATAATCAAGTGTGGGCTCTTTTTCAATCAGCAGTTTAAGGATTTGGTGTGGGATTTTTGTGCTCTAAAGCAGGGTGGGGGAATTATTTTTATCTGCAAGAGCTTGTATTCTTAAGCTAAAGTCTTTCCATGTCTAATCCTTTAAATATCTAGAGTGTTGAGCATTTTCAATGTTAGAGTCAGAAGGAGCCTTAGAAATCATCTAACCCAAACTCCTTACGTTAGAGGACAGGACTCAGGAATTTTAGTGAAGTGACCAAGGTTGCTTGATGGATATAACCCTACATTTCTTAATTTGAATATTCTTTGCATTCTACCAGGTTGTTTCTGTGCCCATGGGGAGAGGCAGCGGGAGGGAATAGCTAAGGAGAGGAGGAGCCCCCAGTGTCTGGCTCCCCCTAAGCAATATGCTCAAAGTGAGCCATGTTGGAACCCACTCATTATCCACTGTACACCAGAGAGTCCCAAAACATTGTGAAGACAAGCTATTTATTTTCTCTCTACCTTATCCACACTCCTCTCGTAAAAAAAAACAAGACCAAACAAAACCTAGGAGAACACTAATGAGGAGGAAGAAGAACATGCTGGAAACACATAGAACTCTTGCTCTGGCACAGTCCAGCAAAAGGGGTGGGGTGGGGATCATTCTTTTGTATTATTAAAGATCTTTGGGTGCTCATTCTCTTGTTCATTCTTTCTCTTTTTAGCAGAACTAAGACTCTGCTTACTTCAGGAAAAACATTTCAATAAGAAACAATTAGCTATTAAAACACACATGTTGTCTAACTCAAAAACAAAAGATGAAAGGATTTATCCCCCATGGAAAAGTTGCTGCCAACAAAACTTCCTCTTTCTATAAAGCACAAACCCCCCCCCCCAGCTTTTTCTTTCATCTGGAATGTCACAAAAATAGTAAAAACTATCAAGGGCCCTTATCCTTGCTAAGGATCGTGGATTGCCTCTCTAACAGGGGACTTGTAGATGAAGAGCCAATGAACTGGAACTCACAATGTAATTGCCAACCTAATTGATAGTTAAGACAATGCTATAGAATAGCTCCTGTTTATACAGACAAGTTCTTTAACAACATTAAAGGTTTAATGTTGTCATAAATTTTAATATAATATTTTAAATATAAGTGAGTTAATCATTCTCAAAAGTAAATTTACTTAGCTGAGGAAGAAATCTCCGACTTCATTAGTATTCTCTTACATTGATAAATTTCCCTTTGTCACATCTGAGGGTTTACAGGATTGGCACTGGCTTTAGCTACAAAAATGAGTCAAACTGATGCATATTCATCAAATGGCTGCTCTATACAAAGTGATGGTGCTTGTCTTGGTTCTTTTACCAAGGGGAGTGAGAACTTAAGCAAATCACAGCCTCACTAGGTGTCAAACTAGAAAATGAGAGATTTTCATTAAATGATCACTAAGGCTTCTTCCAGCTTTAACTAAATGCAGTTCTGTAATTTTTACATGTTTTGAAAACACCAGATATTGAAGAGCATGCCAGAGAAGTATAACACCCAGCACTTCCACTCAAATGCGTGGAAGGTCCATGTTAAAATGCAAACATGTCATCTGGGAAAAGATGGCATTAAGTCATCATCAGCCATCACCATATGATAAGACATTTCCATCCAGGAGGAATGAGCTCCAGGCAGCTACAGAGTCCCCAGGAAGAGCAGTTGCCAGGAAGAAAAGGATTGAAGCAGGCATTACAAATCAAGCACCTATAGAAGCTGGGCAAAGAACATAAATAAATGGGGAGAGGTGGGTTGGAATTATGCAAAAATGAAGAGCTGCTCCTCAGCTCCAGTTAATTGTTGCTTTATAGGAATGTAGGCCCTGGGTTATCTCTTCTTCAGGTTCTTCCAAAGATAAATCCAAAAAATATGTAAAAACTCCTGAATTTTGAATATTGATTTAAAATATTTTAATGTTATGTGAGCCAAGTATGTCTCCACACAAGATACACCTGTAGGACACCAAATTTGAGGGCTCTTATGTGGGGCACTGTACTGCCAGGAATATAATATAGTGATGGGGCAACATGGCCAATGGGAGGAGGGAAGCAATGCGAAAAGATGGAGGCAGCCAAAACTATATCTGAGGTTGACTCTGCAGAGGGAATTCGGAAGAGCAGGCAGAGTTGGAGGTACGAAGACATTAGGACAGGGGTTCTAACCCTTTGCTGGGGTCATGTGCTCTATATGAAATTCTGATAAATGCTTTAGAGATTTTCCCTAGAAAAATAAACGTACGTGAGGTAGACAATAATGGTCCCCCAAAGATGTCCATGTCCTCCTCCATGTTCCTCCCCTGCCACGTCATCTTACATAAAGGGGACCGTGCAGATTTGATTAACTTAAGGACCCTGAGACAGGCAGATTTTATGAGTGAGCCCTATCTAATCACGTGAATATCTAAGATCAGAAAATCTGTCCCACCCACGATCAGAAAGTGGGACCATGAACCATGGAATGTGGGCAGCCCCTGGAAACTGGAAAAGGTAAGGAAATGGGCTGATTCTTCCCCACTGATTTCATCCCCAGAAAGGAATGCAATCCTGCTGACAGCCTTCTTTTGGCCCAGTGAGACCCATGTTGAAATTCTATCATAGAGAACTATAAGATAATAAACTTGTGTTGTTTTAAGCCACAATTTTGGGGTCATTTGTTACAGTAGCAATAAAAAACCAGCAGAGTATATACACACTCAAACTCTGGCAAAAACATTCACGGACCTTCCCGAAGCTTATGTACAGACAGAAAAAGGCTCCTTGTGCTAGAAAGAGCCCAAGATACAACATGAGAGCTGTCAGAGCTATCAGTATGAAACTATTTGGCATGCATGGAAAGATCAATGCCCACCTCATGACCTCAATCAGCTTCAAAATTTCACTTCTACAAAGATGGGTTCATTCTCTGAACACTGCTCCTCTAAGTGTCACCGAAACGATGTGTGACCCGTGGTGGCATCTGGCTACAGAAAGATCTTTCTTCCTTTTTTTATAGTGTGCATTATGTTAATAACTTTCTCCCCTCTCCCACCCCCAAGAAGGCGGCATTTTACACCTGCTGAGGTTTAGCCTGGCTTCTTCCCTCACTCCAAGCCAAACCTAGGTCTGGTGTGTCCTGTTACAGTATCACATTTCTATCAAGATCCTGTTCAGCAAAATATGCCCAGACCTGGCCAGATGCTGGCTTAAAACAGAAGAGGAATGTTATCATCAGGAATGTGAGCTACCTGATTCAAAGTTGTTTTTAGCCTCAGATCTCATTTCGCCAGTTCATCACATTTCACAATCCCTATAATATTTTGAGATGGATTTTTTTTTTAAGTTCCTTTAGAATGTCCCTGGGTGACGCCACGATGGTTGTGATAAATAACTGTAGTTTAAAGGTTACCTGCCCAATCCAAATAGCAATCTAACAGCGCTAGACATAACTGGCCTAACAGCACTTCTGATCTGTGACTTAGCACCAGATCCTGCCATTGCTGACACCGTTGCACAGAACATTCTGGAAGGCTGCTAGCTCAGAAACCTAGGTTCTTTGAAAGTGTGGCATGGAGGCTGAGTGGGAAAAGCAGAAAAGGACAAGAAGGTACTTGGGATCCTATGGAGGTTGCTAAGGGGTAGAGGAAGAGAGACCAGATCTACTTTTACAAGGAGAAGGAGACAATCAACCAGGGACTGGAAGACAATCCTGACTTAAGGAGGAAGACTGCCCAGGGACCATGTATTTTCTTTTCCTGGCACACAGAAGAGGTCTGGGAACCTCCTAAACTTTTACACAAACTTGTGTGTATGTGTGCATCTCTTTCTGAGGCAGGGTGCCATAGATCTCTAAGAATATAAATAAATTATAACTCCCCTGCTCATCCCCAATATAAGAATTGCTACTCTATATGTTCCCTAGTAAGCCTAGTCCCATGCAATACTGTTAGCTCTCAACTAGTCATATGTAAAGCATTCCCACCACAAAATCCTATTGAATTTCTGCATTGCCCTCTTACAACAGTAAAACTACCAGTTAGCCTTCCCACTGTAGGTGGGATACAAAATGCTTTTAAGTTTACCGAACATCAAGCATCTTTGAGAAGGTTAACTGCTAATACCATTTTTCCTAATTGGCCTTTGTCAAATATCCACACCCAAAGGAAAACTATATATTCCATACATAAGCATGAATAACTTAAGTGTGAGTTTTGTTTATTTTGCTTTGCCTTTACACTATTTTGAAATATGCACGGGAATATAATAGACCTTATTCTTGCTAAGAGAGGTAGTCATCAGGCTGGTGGATCATTGCCTAAGTGGATTCTAGCTAGCCCAAAACAGCTTTATTATAACAAGGCCTCAAATAAAAAGGAAAACATCCTGATCAGTGGAAAAATGACAAGGTTGAGTCCAACAGGTATTATCTGTCAAGTAAAAATAAACAGATAAGAGATGGCAACTTGTGAGGAGGGTTATTAAATGTGCCCATAAGTCCACTTGGATAGTGATTCACCTTACCTTTGGGGTTCCATGATTCTAAACTTAGTATAGTGGATATTTTAATGCACAATTACATAGCACGGCCAGTCTTCTCTGTAGCTGTTGATTCATTTAGACTGTGATGCCTTAGAAAAAAATTCTAAAGGTCATGCTCGGAAGCACAGCCCCCCTTCCCACTGAGAAAGGGCTATGATTACACCGTACACAAGATCCTACAAAGACAGCTGACACAACTAGCGGCTGAATTCTTTCTTCTGTTTATTTCCAGAAGAGACTTTCCATAGACAGCTGCAATGTCGGGCTCCTGTCCGAATGTCATGCCAACTTTTCTGCAGGCAGCTTTCTAAACCACATCCTTGCCCTGGCTCCAGGGCAGTCTCTGGCAGTGTACTAGGGTACAGAGGCCACCTGTGGGGCTACTTTAGGGCTGAGGTCTCACCTGGACAACATGACCACACTTGGGTCAGCACAGAATCCACACCTGCCATGCTGTAATCAGACATTTGTATTAATAGGTTCAAATTCTGGCTCAGCCTTTTTCACTTGCAAGTGTCTTAACGTCTATCAGAGTCAGACTCCTCCATAAATTGGGACTATGAGTACTTAGCTTTATGAGGAAGTGGAGAAGGCCAAATGAGAAAACATGTAAAAGTAGTTGGCATGGTGCCTACATGGTCATCATGATCACAGAGGAAAACCTAGTCCCCTTTAGCATGGACTAAAGGGGACAGAATGAATGAAATTAGCATTTCTTTCCAAGGGCAGGACCCATCTCCATCCCTTTTTGAGCCTTAAGGTGGATTATCTTCAAATAGGAGACAGAGAAAGTAGGTCATTTACATGTCGCTTAAACTCACTCTGGGGTTCTCCTTCTAGGCCCCTCTAGGCAGTTTCTCTGACTGTAAGGAATGCCAACGAAAGTCAGAAAGCCTTGACTCTTGCACACAAGTGAGCATTTCTGGGAAAGGAGCCCCAGGCACAGTGCAGCTTCTGACACACAAAAGGCCCACCTTGGTTGAAGTCGCACTGTTTCTTGGCACCTGAAGGTATTGTTTTGTGGACTCTCCTGAGCTGGCGCTCCTGCCTTCCCCTGATACTCTGACTGGCTGGGCACCACGTGCTCTGTCTCCTGCAAGAAGAAACAGCAAAAGTCCGTGAGCTGTCGGCAGCGATCAGTTCCTCAGCATTCCTTGGCTGGGAGGCGGGTATCGGGGCAGGGGAGCAGCAATACCTAACGCACTCTACTGACTGCAGTATAGGAAGAGAGCCCATGCAGTGGCCTGAAATTTAAAAAGCCTCTTTCTATCAGTCACTGCAAGATTACCGAGTAAAGAAAAAATAGTAATAAATCTAACACCCAAAAGCTATGATATAACCATACAATGAGAACTTTATGGACATCAAAAATGATGCTATAGAAGAATATTTAATGAATAGATACATCTGAAAATACAATTCATGGAACAATATTTATAGCATAGGCTCATTATTGCAAAAACAAACATAAGTATGAACATTCACACACACACACACACAGGGATAAGGTAAACCAAAATCTTAACAGTGACTAACAACCTTGAGATCATTTTTGTTTCTTTTGGGGGCTCAGATATGCTTTATAAATTTCCTACAATAAACAGACATTTCTATAATAAGAAAAAAACTTTTAAGTTAATGTGAAAACTAAAGAACAAATTGTTTTTATAAGTTCCAAGCTTTAAGTGTGCTTCATATCTCTCACCCCCTGACTCCTCCCCACCAACACCCTGTAGCCACTGGCTACATACACCGCATCTAAAGAAACCACAACAGCGGTCATCCGTGATGCAATCCACTCATTAATTTAGAAAACCTCCCGAGTGCTAAACTCTCTAGAGAATATCATAAACACACCCAAGCTAAAAACAATCTGGATTCAACACAAAGGCACACAGACACCAAAAATGAAAGATTCATACATGTCCAGCCATTGGCCTACTATAATCTTTGAGCCATGCCAAACCTCTACATGGCAAATTTTCCTTAGAGTAAAATAGCCCCTCTTTACATGGTCAATGAGATACTAAAACAGAAATCCACGAGAGAGGCAGGCACAGAGAAAAGGCCATGTGAGAAGCTGGCTGTCTGCAGGCAAGGAGCAAGGCCTTAGAAGAACCGAACCCTGTTGGCACCTTGATCTTGGACTTCAAGCCTCCAGAACTGATAGTCTCTGGAAGCTGGAGGAATTCTATTGACTCTTGTCAATGACCCTCATGGCTACATTTTTCCCAGTGAGGATGTGCTGGGCCACCGTTACCATGGCGAAGTCACCTTTGATGATGGTGCAGAGGAGCTGGTGTTCACCAATATGGGTGTCCTCAGCTGAGGTGGCCATGGGCCCTGCAGCACGCTGGATTTAGTGCTGGGCTTGAAGGCAAGATGTCCCAAGGTCAGCTTAAAACTGGGAAAAGCTGGTGAGAAGCTTGGTCTAGATTTCCTCAAAAGAAGATCACTTCTGAAGACCACCCGACAAACTGACCTTTTTAATGGGATTAAAGCACAATGCCTGAAGACCACCCAACAAACTGACCTTTTTAATGGGATTAAAGCACAATGCCAAACTAAAGTAAAAATAAACAAAAAACTCAAATACTAACAAAATAAAACATGAGAAAAAGGAATAAATAAGAAAAAAATGGGAGAAGGAAAAAAGAAAACAAGAAAAAAAGAAAAAGGAGAAAATAATTGAGAAAAATAAAAAATACTAAGAAAAAGGGAAAAATGAGAAAAATAAAATTAAAAATAAGGCCAGGTGTGATGGCTCATGCCCATAATGCTAGGACTTTGATAGGCCAAGGCAGGAGGACCACTTGAGAACAGACGCTTGAGACCAGCCTGAGGAAGACTGAGACCAGATCTCTATAAAAAATAGAAAAATGAGCAGGGCATGGTAGTGTGCACCTGTAATCCCAGCCATTCAGCCACTCAGGAGGCTGAGGCAGGAGGATCACTTGAGCCCTGGTGTTAGAGGTTGCAGTGAGCTATGATGATGCCACCACACTCTAATCCGAGCAACAGAATGAGATCCTGTCTAAAAAAAAAAAAGGAAAAAAAAGAAAGAAAGAGAAAAAGTTAACATAAATTTAAAAAAAATAGAAATCCCACAATGCCAGGAAAAAACAAGCTAACTGTTAGGCCACTGAAAACCAGCTTCCTGAGCTAGAAAGACGGAAAACCTGAGCTCAACCAGGGATTTATAGAGGTGCTTGAAGTTCCGTAACAGTGGCCTCTTAGGAGGTCACAGTAAGAAAGGGACCTATCCCAGCTGGGGCTAATCTGCAGTGCTTTCCTCACTTCTTGGCCTCCAGAACCCTTTACTCTTAAAAAAAATTGAGAACCCCCAAATAGCAACACATTTTTATTTATGTGGGTTATAGCTATCGATATTTATCTTATTAGATATTAAAACCTGTATGATGCTTCATAAAAAAAAAAAAAAGAAAAGAAAAAGAAATCCATGGGAAAGTGGTAGCTGCAGATGGCTGCCATCACACAGGCAAAGTATTCAAGTGATGCAGTGAATCTGGGTCTCACTGTGCAGCGTATTGTGGTGGCAACAGAGCCCCAGCCCCTCTTTTAGGGATGCGGGCTGAAGTCACTAAAAGTGCCAATGTGTCAGGTGTCTTGGAAGTCATGTTTCCAAAACACTAGAATGACCTCACGAGGCTATTTACCAAGCAGTCATTACAGCCGCTAAAATAAAATTATACGAACGCCTTCATATCAGATGCGTAAAGTGGGGAGGTGGGCAGAGCTATGGGAAAGGAATGAGTTAGACCTATAGAGATCCCTTCTTCCATTCCTCCAAGCCTCCAGCTTCAGGCAAGAAGACAGTCCACAAGAAAAGCTTCCATTAGTATGCACTAATTCCCAAGTCTCAGCAGTTGCTTGTGAAAAATCCTACAGCTACCCAAATACTGGCCAAATTCCCTCACCCAATGGTTTTATGTGAGATGTCTCTGCTTGCTACTTGCTAGAAGTACGACCTTGGCAAATTACACAAATAATCTGGGTCTCAGTTTCCTTGTCTGTAAAATGGGGATGGTACCACCAACCTTGCAAGGTTTTTAAACAAGATGTCATTAGAAACTCTCCCAGTGCCTGCCAGCCGGAGGCACACAGCAAATAGGAGCTATTGATGATGATATTTCTTTTATAAAAATTTCCTTAAAGCTCAATATGCTGAACGTAGTGCTCAGTAAACCCTTGGAGACTTAACCCAAATGGGTTCAGCAAAGGAAAGCCTATTTTTGTGGTAGAATGCTGGTTTTACATTTCCATACTAATATTGATATTCTTTTAAACATCATATTTGGAAACCTCAATAGCTGCAGGCCTTAAGAAATGGCCCTTCTGAACTCTGAAAAGCTTAAACCAAAAATTTCCATTTTATTAAAACTTTACCCTTTTAGGAAATGGTAGTATTGTTTTTTGTTTTTTGTTCAAAGATCATATGTTATCTAATTCTTTGAGCTCTCAGGGTTGAGAAGAGTTAGGGAGACCACACATTGTTGGCCATTGGATTCCCTTAGATGTAGGATTTATCTTAGAGATGAATAAGACAGTTTTTGGAGAAAATGCTCCCTTAATCTGCTCAAGTCAGAGATCTCAAAGCACTGCAAGATCTCAAAGCACTGCAAGAGGAGAAATTTTCTCTGGAATGGGTGGAAAAGGAGTATTTGGAGCTGATGATCATGTCTCTGATTTAAATGGAGAAAAAAGTGGTACGACCCTCTATGTTTCTTTTCCCCCACTAAGAATTTCAAACCTCAAGATGATACAGAGAGTTGGGGAAGAATGAATAAGGAGTTTGGTATAAACCATCCTGCATACTGACGAACAGAGCAGTCTCTGGTGTGAAATGTATACCTGAGAATAGACAGGCTGCTCTTCCCAATGCCAAAAAGTTAGAACCTGCTCCAAAGTTCTGATGTTCACCCTCCTCAGATCAGAAACCCAAGTCCAGCCTTCCTCAAAAAAAAAAAAAAAAAAAAAAAAAAAAAGCTGAATTTGTTCTTCCTTCCAAAAATCCTTATGAGCTTGGAAAATCTTTCGTTCATAAGAAAAAGTGTGAAGATTTTCAGTTTAGTCCCTCCCACTACATTATCTCTTCATGGAATGACCCCATATGGGCAAATAGCCCCAGAAAAGTTCACATGAGAATGAACTTCAAACGATTCTAAATTCAAGGGTTTAAGTCTTACAACTGATGTTCCAGGCAGCATGGGGCTCAGACAAGACCTCCCTACTGTGCCCCAAGTGACTTCCTGACTCACAGAAACCATGAGAGGTAATCTATGATTATTGCTATTTTAAGTTTTGTGGTTATTTGTTGTGCAACAATAGATAACAAAAACACATTACCTTTCCTCTATTCTAAGATAGCATTAATTATAAAAGCCACCATCATTTTGATTAAATAATAGCCCTTTATGGAAAAAAAAATAATGCCACATTAAATGCACCCATCAATTTAAAGGTACATTCAGAAATGAGAAAGGGGAAAGCCTGAAAGATGTGTGTGTTGGCGCGGAGGAATTACAGAGCATGCCCAGCAGAGCATGGCACCTGATGACCCAAGAAGTTCTGTCTCCCGGCACACCCAGGAGAGCAACTCCAAGAGTCTAATGTGGAAGACCCAAGCACCTCACAGGCAATAGAGGAGGAAAACCCAATCCTTAGCTGCCCCATTATTAAAAAATAATTTCAAGGCCGAGTGCGGTGGCTCACACCTGTAATCCTAGCACTCTGGGAGGCCGAGGCGGACGGATTGCTCGAGGTCAGGAGTTCAAAACCAGCCTGAGCAAGAGCGAGACCCTGTCTCTAGTATAAATAGAAAGAAATTAATTGGCCAACTAATATATATAGAAAAAATTAGCCAGGCATGGTAGTGCATGCCTGTAGTCCCAGCTATTCGGGAGGCTGAGGCAGGAGGATTGCTTGAGCCCAGGAGATTGAGGTTGCTGTGAGCTAGGCTGACACCACGGCACTCACTCTAGCCTGGGCAACAAAGTGAGACTCTGTCTCCAAAAATAAATAAATAAATAAAATAATTTCATGCTTTCCTTTAAAGGAAAAAAACAGAAGGACAAGGTATATCATCTTATTGAATTAATAGAGCAGTAGCTTTCAAAGGGATTGTGCTGCCATTTATTCATAAAGATACAAAGGAAAAGATACAAAATGACAACAGTAGTATTCAGTCAAATGTATGTGCTTCCATTACAGAGATTTAGCCAGACGCATGAAAGACCAGGGCTCACTCTCTTGGTGAGCCCACATCTGTGTTCCAGTTGGACTCCACTGCCTGGCCAGTGTCAAGGTTAACCATGGCTGCCAAAGAAAGTCCTAAGAGTAATAACGTACGTATAGATGATTGAGAGTTAATACTTTCTTCCCATGTCTACCCCCTACCCCAAAGGTAACAACATCTGGACAAGAAATAAAGAACACATTTGGTTACCTTTGCCCACTTAAACTTCATCCCATCTTTGTGTGAAATTGAGTGCAACGGTGAGCTAATCATGCAACATTATAGCAGCGTGTTTATTCTGAAACAATTGAGATATATTGTTACCTAAAAGAAAAGTTGCTACTATATACCAAGCATTTTGATAGTTGAGAGGGTTATACAAAGGTGAATAGGACATCCCTGCCCCCAAAGAATTTTAAAATCTACTGTTTGACATAGAGTGTAAGAGGGCAGAGTCTAACTTCTTACTTCTGTGTTAATGTGTTTGTCAAATAGTCAGGTCTAAGCTGACCAAGGGGGACAAGGGATGGAGAAGCCAAGATCCTCTGCCCTATGCTTGTCTTCCTACCACCTGCCAGGTGTATCCCAGATGGGTACCTGGAAGAAAAAGCATCCTACATTTTTTCCTGCTCTTAGCCATTTCCTTTACCCTCTATGATATCCCCAATGCGTCCCAAAGTCCAGCCTCAGTAGAGTGATTTGTTGGTTGCCATATCCAAGGGACATCAGATTGGCTAAACTCTGAGATATTTCATAGCTGCCCATAAAACAAATGTCATTGGGGTTATTTTCTGATCCATGGGCAGAGGCTAGAATAGTGTGCAAAATGACAAGGGAAGAGATGTCTATTAACTTGAGAGGCTCAAACCCCAGCTTAGGTAAGAAAAAATTAGCGATCCCTAAGCTAGAATATTAAAACATGATATTTTGTCCTTGGGATTTTAGTGAGTTCAGCTGACTCTTGTAAAACTTGGGAGAATCTAGTTTTGATCCAATGGCATGGTCATTGCTTTAGGCCCTTTTGTACAAATTGCCCAATTTGTACAAAATCATGGCCCAAATGAAAAACAAGGATTTTCCATCCTAATCTCAGTTCTTGCTCATCTACTCTTGCTTGATAAATCAGAACGGTACTTTTTTTTTTTTTTTTGAGACAGAGTCTTGCTTTGTTGCCCAGGCTAGAGTGAGTGCCGTGGCATCAGCCTAGCTCACAGCAACCTCACACTCCTGGGCTCAAGCGATCCTTCTGTCTCAGCCTCCCGAGTAGCTGGGACTACAGGCATGAGCCACCACGCCCGGCTAATTTTTTCTATATATATTAGTTGGCCAATTAGTTTCTTTCTATTTATAGTAGAGACGGGGTCTCGCTCTTGCTCAGGCTGGTTTCGAACTCCCGACCTCGAGCAATCCGCCCGCCTCGGCCTCCCAGAGAGCTAGGATTACAGGCGTGAGCCACCGCGCCCGGCCCTACAGAACGGTACTTTTGAACCTCAAAGATATATGTATGCTCTAAATCTTCCTTCCAAGATGTAATCAAACAAAACACCAAATTTTTTCATGTTTCTACCCTTGAGGTTTTTTCTTTGTCCATTCTATTCCAAAGTGATAAAACTTTATTTTCTTCACCGCCAGCTTAATTATTAAATTAAATGGTTTTATAAATAATCACTCCATTGTTAATAAGCCTTGTATTTATAAGAGCATGTGCTCTCAAGAGCCCTAATTATGACATTATTAACATATTTGATATCTCTGTAGATTGGAAAATCATATATATTCAATAATTAAGATGAACAAGGGAAAGTGTTATAAATATATCCTATTCTATATCACCCTAGCATTCCTCTTACCTTAAACTTGCACATATCTCTGAAAGTGACTTAAAGTTCTTTTGAATAATTGGGGGATTTTGAAGACTTTTACCCCCTGATTAAAAGAACTATTAGATTATTACATTTATGTAATAATTGGGACAAAGGAGGCGATGGAAGAACTGATTTAAATATCCTTTCAAAAATGTGTGTTCATTTTTAAAAATATTCTCCCATAACCTTAACATTTGTACCCCCACAATATGCTGGGGGAAAAAAGAAAGAAACAGGGCACTTAGAAAACAGTTTCTTTAGACCTATTTTTAAAAATCATTTCTGGCTCCCTTAGTCATTCTTTCAGCAAAGAAATAAAATAAATCATGGAGGAAGGCAGGCATAGCTTTTCAATCCACACAAATCCATGAAGTAGAATCTCCTCTTATCCTATTTCTAAAATCTGTAACATAGAGATATTACTTAGTTTACTGTTTTGTTGTAAGAATTTCTAGTAAAAAATAGACATTCAATTATGTTGTCTATCTTATCCACTTTCCAAATCTGATAACATTCACTAAGTTCTGTATCAGGTACTAGACTAGGCACTTTTTACCTACATTTCCCCATTTAAAACTGAGGAGGTAGGTTTTCATCTCTTGGTTCTCCCAGTGAGAAAAATGAAGAAAAGACAGGTGACTTACCCAGGCCAGAAAGATGGCCTTTTATGCAAGAGATGCCTTCCTGAAGACCTTGCAAAGTCTGACTAACATTTATGTATTTTAAAATGATTCCCATGACAGAAGATACTGGATATCTCTTTAGCTGCTCACCAGCTAAAGTGGAAATATTTTAATAAAATAAACACAGCCTACAATTCCATAGACCCAAACAACTTTGAAAGTATGCAGTGCTTGATCAATGTGGGGAACTGCATTATTTCAAGTTGTTTGCATTAAAGGAGACAATAAGTTATAATCAATATTTAATTCAAAACTGCATAGAATATAGGACCACACTCCGAGCTTGAGTACCCAGATCCTCCCCTTAATCTCCTAAACCCAAATTCAGAGTTCTTCCCTCTATATATTTCAACAACCTGAGTTTACTATAGAACTGAGACATATCCCATGCAAGTCAGTGTGAACACAGTCACAGCTAACAAAATGTAACAGCTGGGGTGGGTGGTATTCAAGTGTAAAATCAATAAGAGGACACAATAAGAGTATAAAAGAGAGTCAGGAGGCATTTGGGTTTTCAGTAGGGTTTGCTTTTTTTTTTTTCTCCTCCACACCACGTGGATGAAGGATACAAGGGACTCTGAAGGGAGAGAGATTGATTCATGAAAAAACTAGTCTTCTCTTTAAGGAGCTTGTGATAGCAGGGCTGAGGGGAGGGGAGGATTTACCAGCTCCAATGAGAGGTGAGAATAGACCCCTTGGGTGTTCTGACAATGGGTGAGATTAGATCCCTTGGGTGTTCTGACTACCTGAAATCTAGCCACTGCTCTCTGAGAATCCTCAAATCTCTGCTCCAGCCCACTGAGGAAGGAATTAGGCCTTGTACAGACCTCCAACTCTCCAGTGACAACATGCCACTGAGTCTACAGAAGGCCCCACACAGGACGAAGCATGAAGGAAAGCAAAAGGCACGTAGCTCCTGATCACGTTGCTTCACTCCTTGATGGCGCTGGTATCTCTAACCGCCATGCAGAGCCCTGAAACATACTCACACTAACCTTCTAACCAGTCTGATGCCTCAAGGCTAATGCAGCTTCCTAGACTTAACCATTGCAACTCCTATTGCAATTTAGGAGCTGGCTTTAGGGCTTCCTGGGTTTCTGACCACATTTATTCACCATTCGAACAGTCCGTTCCTATCAGGTGATACATTCTGTGCTCTTTCTAGTTCCTGTCCTCAGGGAGCTCACTGTCTTTTAGTGGCAGTGGTGCTGGTGCTGGTGGGGGGGTGGGTGGCACAAACCATAAACAGGCAATTACAGTGTAGTATGACCACAGCTACAGTAGGATAAGGATAAGTGTGAGATGCTTTGGAGACATACAGGAATGACTCCAAGCCCAGTTCTTGGGAGAGGTATCACTGAAGTGGCCTTAAGGATAAAGATGTATCAAGTGGAAGAAACATAGTGATGAGGAGACCGAATGTACCAGAGCAAACATGTATAAGTGAAAGCACAGCATGTTCAAGGAACTCAGACTGAGTGACTATGTTTGGGGTAGAGTCAAAGGTGGGCATGGTGACCAATGAGGCAGGCAAGGCACAAGCAGAAGCCAGATCATACAAACCCCGTAAGTATGAAGACCTATACGTCTTAAAGAGTTTGGGCTTCATTGTATAGGCAACAGCAAGCCATTGCATATAATAAGTGAGGCATATTTAGATTTGCACTGGAAGAAGAAAACCTTGGGCTCGTGTAGCAAATGGATTAAAACAGCGGTTCCCAACCTTTTTGGCACCAGGACCAGTTTCATGGAAGACGATTTTTCCATTGACCAGGGGGTGGGGGACAGGCAGAGCTCAGACATGATGTGAGCAAAGGGGAACAGCTGTAAATACAGATGAAACTTTGCTTGCCTGCCCACCACTCACCTCCCGCTGTGCAGCCAGGTTCCTGAGTTTCATGGAAGACAATTTTTTCATGGACCGGGTGTGAGGCCAGAGGAGAGATGAAGCTCAGGTGATGATGCACAGCCCAGGTCCTAACAAGCCACTGATGGGCTGTGGCCCAGGGGTTGGGGATTAAAAGGATTAAAAGGTGAAGAGGGGAAGTCAAAGAAGGAAGGATAGTTAGATACTTAGAGCATCCAAGCAAGAGATGACTGTCACTTGGATTACAGAGGTGGTAGATAGTATGGGAGAAAAAACAATTAGCTTAAAAAAATATGAAAGAGGTAGAAACAAGAGGCCTGGGGATTGGCAGGCTGTGGTTGAATGAAGACGAGGAACGACAGAAGGCGATGCCAAATCTCTAGCTAAGAAAATGGGATGGATGTGACTGCTGCTCCCTGAGACGGACACAGGAAGAGAGAGTGTTCAGGGAGTGTTGGGTGTGAGCTGCCCCTGGGACATCCAAGTAGGCACTGATAAATAGATGAGCTGGTATCTGAGACACAGATCCAGGCTGGGAATATATATTTGGGAATGAGCATGATGGTAACTAAAACCACAAGTGGGATGACACCATCAAGACTGTGCAGAGAGGGAAGAGAAAATCTGGAATCAAACCCTGAGAAATGCCAATTTTTATGGGGCTGATGATATATTTTTAAATTAAAAATCAAGCTGCAAAATAATGTATACATAGTAAGATCCCATGGGGAGAGGGAGAGGGGTAGATCAAATGTGTATGTGTGTGTGTGTCACTATGTACATATTTTTTATGTGAGACATGTTAATTTATAAGTTACTCGATTGCTTGAATGGCTTAATGAGTATGTGTTGCTTTTTATATTGTAAAGTAAGAATATTTAATTTAAAAAAAATGTAAGAGATGGGCAGGTGGAAAGGAGACTGCCCTAGAACACGAAAGAGAGATGGGAAGAAAATGCAGAAAGTGGGTTGTCATGGAAGCTTCAAGAAGGAAGCTCATGGCTTGACCCTCCTTGTTTCATATTTCAATGGAATGCTAAAGAATTTTAACTCCACAGGGAAAATCAGAGTAAAGCAATAAACAAATGTTAGTAAGGGTGCACTCAACAATATGGCTTCTGTCTTAAGATGTCATAAATAATGATCTTTAAAATAGATGCCCCTGGTCCTTACAGTCTATTTATGTCACATTTTAATAAAGACATTCAATTTTTAAAAGCAAGGAATCAAAATCATGGCTAAATGGGACAACTGGCGCAGTGAGTCAGCCCCTATAAATGTGGCAACACGAGCTGAAGCCTGCCCACTGGAACTTGGTCCTGTCCACAGTGCAGAGGTGTGAAAGGAAAACAAAAGAGCCCTGTCATCATGCCTGTCCCCCCTTTTCAGCCACATGGCCTCCCAGGCCAATTACAGAAGCTAGGGAGTTATTTCAACTTTATAAATACTATAATTTTAAGAATAGAAAATGCTAATTTATCTAATTTTTTTTTTTTTTTAAGACACAGGTGTTTGCTAAGTTGCTCAGGCTAGACTCGAACTCCTAGGCTCAAGCGATCTTCCTGCCTCGGCCTCCTGAGTAGCAGGGACTACAGGCATGCACCACCACAACCGCATCAAGCTTTAATGTCTGTGATTTTAACATAAATTAAGTACATATGTGTATTTTAAACCACCTCCCTCTGAGTTGAGGTTTAAACTCCCTTAAATACCTCTTAATTAAAATAGAGCGTTACCCTCCCAAGAAAAGATACCTTTTATTCCCCTTTTGGCTGAGAAGGCAGGCAGCCTGTTGGTATGGAATCTCTACCATGTTATTTTCTGAAATTATTAAACTATGCCTGTTATTCTTTGCTTCCAAATCTCCCTCAATGTTTCATTTCGCAAGCTCCCTTGTTTATTTGATTGAGTTTAGCAAGAATCAAATTATTCTTTTATTCCCGAAGCAGTCAGGAGAAATATCCAATATTACCAACACGAAAATGATCCCAGCTACCAAAGCTTCTCCACTGACATCAAGCACAAGGAGAATCAGGGAATCCTCAAACTCAGACAAAGCTCCTCACTCAATGGGCAAGCAGGCGGGGGGGGGGGGGGTTTCCAATTCTACTTATTAATAAACTCTGTGGTTCTTTGTTGGCTACTTATTCGAATATTTACTGAATACTTTCCACAGTGCCAGGGACAGTGATAGCCGTGGGACTCCAGTAGCAAGCAAAACAGACCATCACTCAGGAAGCAACAGCAGCAGCAGTCAAAACCTAGAACATTCCTAGGCTTTTGCCAAGTCAGTGCAGCTTTGATCTCATGTCCGGCCTTCTGCGGTAATAATGGGTGATCAAATCAATAAGCCTAAGAGCACCAGAAGATGTCAAATATCTTGTGCAGAGCTCCCTTCTGCACTCTGAGACCGTCTCAAACCCCTCAATCCACACCCTGTGCTCTCGAAGTGCAGTCTCCTCCTTCCAGGGACGTCTGCCCCCTTCCCTTCTTATTTAGACCCCGTGGATCCTGGGTGGTCTACCTCAAATCCCATCTCGCCTGAGGCCCTGAGGCCATATCGGCAGTCCTGTCCCCGATGGTGTTTAATCCTATACAGCCTTGTGCAGTACCTGCAGAATCTGTGCACTTGGCATATGCCCCCCAAGTTAAAATGTAAGCACCCCAAGGAGGATGTTTGTCTTGCATTTCTTCCACTCTCTCAAAATGCTTCAGCACCTTAGAAAATATTTGTTTATTCATTCAGTAAGTCATAACAGGTTCATGGAGCACCAGAGGCTGGCACTAAGGAACAGGCATATGTGCATTTGGGAAACATAATGACCCCCCCTAACACACACACACACACACACACACACACACACACACACAAACACACACACACACAAACACACACACACACATTTCCACAACATAAAAACTCCAAAAATTGAGACTCACTTAGAGTAAATGCCAGATGAATTATTCCTGGAAAGTAAGAACCACAAAAAATTTTTTTTTCCACTGAAATTTCAGTTTCTCATTGCTCTCACGCTCATTGCTGTAACTAGAATCAGGCTCCGAAAGTTTGGCCAAAGGAAGGGCCTTGAACAGCTGTTTTACTGAATAAACAAGAAACTGCCAAACACTAACAGCAGCTTGCATTTGCAGTATGTAAACTTTTCAGACTGCTTTCCCATCCATTAGCATAACTTATCAAATATGTTTCTTAAATAAGGGCATGTAAGGACTTGGACAGTATTAGAGTTTTAAGTGCTTCTCCTGTCTACATTATTAGCATGCCTAACAATTTTTCATAGATGATGGCCATGTAAAATTCAACCCAGACTTTTTCATAGAAATTCTGAACAAATTTAAATCTGTCAGCTTTTGGTTTTCTTCTACAACACTGAACTCCATCCAAATGCTGAACAAAACATGGCATTAGACAAGGGCATTTCACAGCTTTCAACGCTGGGCTGTCATCATGTCCCTGTATCAACAAGGGACATCTCTGCCTTCCATTCCCTTGAACTAGCCATTGAGGATTTTAAGGCAAGCCTAACTGTTCTCGCAAAATGGGGAACAGTTAACAAAGGAGAGTCATGTCATTCCACATTCCCTTTTTAAAAACATGAAATGTCAGATCTTTCCTATCTTTACAACACACAGTTCTGGGTGCTTTTTTTTTTTGTTTTTTGTTTTCTTCTTTTCAGGCAGGCAAGAGAAGGCAGGGAAATGAAGACGGAAAATAATATTATCTCAGAAACCGAAATGCCTACATAGATTTCAATTTCACAGAAACTTATTTAAGAAACATTTGATAACTGGGATGAAAATAAACTAAAATGGAAATGAAATATTATGTACTATCCCATTGCAAACTAAAAACAAATGAACAACAATAAGAAAGCAAATCCTGACAAGAAAATTATTCTAAGATATCTAAAAAGAGTAGACATTTTGAACATAGCGGTATCTTATGAATGCTTAACCTTCACTTGCATTTTAACAGTAATTCCAAATCTTTAATGCTAGGTAATGACAACCCCAGTAACATGCAAGCTGCTAGGTTTGGAGGATTGGGTTTTACAAACATCCAAAATATTAACCCTCTGCTAAAAGGTCTCCATCTTCAATGTTAGTATAAACCAGGACTAACTGTACAGAGGCCAACTTTCATCTTATGAAAGGCTGCAAAAACAGCCTGTATATCTAATTTTTCCATTAATAGTCATTAGGACCTTTTATCTCTAAGTCTTTTACCAGACTCCTTAGCCACAATATATTGGTCCAAAGGTGGCCTCCTTTAGAAAGCATGCTTCCTTCTGCACAGTAAGATCAGATGATACATACATGTGGACTAAACTGAAAATTCTCAGTAAAGTAACTCATGGAAAAATTTTTATGTGGACCTGGGAAAAGCCTAAGAAAGACCTAGCAGACTGAAATATTAATTGTAGCACCACTCACTCTGAGGAATTTTTAAATTTGGAAACCTAGCAATTATCTGGAATGAAGAAAGAGCTTAATACCTAGAACATCTGAACTCCAAAGCATTTGGAGCTCCACCGACAGATATCCAGCATCTCTAACCCAAAGATCACACCCTTGTGCTTCAAGCTAATTTCCATGCAGTTTTAAGATATGGGAAGCCCCAAAGGAGATAGGGTTCCACCAAGGGAATGATGTTGGGAATAACTAAAGAAAACCCATGAGAAGAGATTCTGAAATTCCGGTCACATCACTTCCCTAAATCAAAGTGTCTACTAGCTCCCCAACTGCCTGCACTGTTTCTTCACCAGGGGATGGGAATGGCAGACACACTAAGTGCTCTGCCAGGGGATGCAAGCCCACAAGGCACAAAATGGAATGGAAGCCCCATGAGGGCCACACTCTCTCACTGGACTCATTCTCCATAATGTCACACAGAGGTATGCAATAAATATTTTTTCAATGAGGAATTATTAATATGGCATCGTGTCCTGGAACATCAAATTTAAGTAAACATCTAGAGAGAAAAAATAAAGAACCTTTTTCCATTAAAACAGATATGTTAATAAACTGCAGCATGCTCAAGACTTTTCACGATGACATACATGTGCCAGAATGTATGTCAATAGATTCTTAGCTTCAAACAATAGAAACAAACTTTAAATAATTTAAGTAAAGAATGAATTCACTGAGAAGCTTACAGAAAAACCCAAACGACTGGTAAACGAGACAAGGGACTACTAGGCCAGGAGTACAGCAAAATTATGCTCAGAACTGATCCAGCGTGGACACTCCTGCCACCCTGAGCACTCCACATCTCTGATGACACTCACCCTAAGACATTATGTTATTTTATTTTTAAGAAAAAAGTAAATAATGCTGCTTATAAGACTTCATCACAACCCTGATTATAAGAAGCATCCTGATTTGGGCAATATTAAAGTGTTGGAAACATGAATCTTAGGACTGATGTAGAGTGGTCAATTCTGCAGCATGCAAAGTTCACATCACACAACAGTGGGCACCACCGTGACCACCACTCACAGTCCAACTTGCTTCACCCACCCCTCCCTGCAGAGCTGACTCCTTTGGGCTACAGGCTCTCAAGCCAAGTTGGGGTGGGCACCTCTGCCTGGGGGCACCTAGGTTGTGCCACTGTCCTAGCTCAAAGAGGGGCTAGAAAAGCAAATACTGGCATTCTCAGATCTTATAGTGGGGAAAAAAAAAAAAAAAAAAAAAAAAAACTTCTGCTCTTTTCCCTTCTGTGGGAAATTCTCCAAGTACAAGAACAGAGTTCAGATGCTTGGCAGCCAAAATAGAATGACAAATCTCCCCTATAGGGAGATTTCAAAGAAACTCCCTCTTATGGTAAAAGTTCAGTCTCCTCTGCTGTTAGAACTTAGACACAAATAAATGTTTGAGAAGTGCCAGAAGGAGAAAACTCCTCAGGAAGGAATCCAAGGCCCTCACAATCCAGCCCTACGAGCTTCCTGTCCAGCTTCCATCACCCCACCCTGTCCACATTCTACCGTCTGGGGATGACAAATTAGGTGGCAGCTCTTGAATTGCCACTATCACTCATGTCTTCACTCCCCATGTGATTCTCTCCTCAGCTTAGAAAACCTCCCTCCTCCTGCAATTTTCTCTACTTAGATAGCTCCCATTTCAGAACTTAGACCAAAAATCACCTCTTGTGTAAACTTTTCCATGTAGCCCTATTTTTGTGATCTTTTAGCACTATGTATATATAGTGAGATATACACTCACTATGTTTGAAAGAAGAGGGCCCCACTCGATATCTGAACAAAAAGCTGAATTCATTGCTTGCTAAAGTAAAGGAGAGCTGCGCTTTAAGAGACATTCTCCCTGGGCAAAGCGACGATAGCTCGTCCTATATAGGGTTTGGAGACCCTTAGAGTTCAGGGATTGGCAGACTTCCAGAAGCTGGAATATTTAGATATTAGTTTACCTTCAGCTGCAGAAGCAAAGCTGGAGTGGGAATGTTGCTGACTGACTGACGTGTAGAAGCATGTGCACCAAAGTTAAGCTGTTGTTGATTGGCTTTACAATTGCATGTGTTGGCAGGTGCATGGACTGGCTAGCTTGCAGAAACAGAAGTGACTGCTGAAGCCAGTTGTTACTGATCAACTTAAACAGATGTGGAACAGGTTCTGATTACACTGATCACCATGGGCATGGAACAATCAGACTTTTCCTAAGGGGAAAGGAACTTTTCATTTTCATTCTCACTATTGTGGCAATGTATTATTAATAGGATATAATACCCATACTCATAGCTAACATTCTAACATTTGCTGAACCTTACTATGTACCAGGCAGTATACTAAGTACATGACAAGGATTATTTCATTTAATCTTTCAAACAACCTAATAGGTGAGTACTGTTATGTCTCATTTTCCAGATGTTAACCTCAGGTGCCTCACTGGGATGCAGGTACAAACAGAATGACAACAGAGCTGTGCTCTTACCAGCACACGATAAGGACTCTGCTTCCTGTTCCTATCACCGTCTCCCCTGTGATAGATGATCCATCTGCCCCAAACACAAGCACCAGATCTCAGCTCTCTTTGTGCCAAACTGCAGTGGTTCACAGCCTCTCTTGCAGAGGCACCGTCAAATGTCTGCTGCTACAGGAACAAAGATACAAGGTCTCGGACCACTCTGATACTTCAAAACCCAGTCTGAGAGTCAATAAACTCTGCATCTTGCCATCTAACCATGCCACAGTTGTTAATAAAACCAACATCCTGAACAAACTGTTCACTGCATCTATGATTTTGGGAAAGCAGAGCCGTAAGATCATATATTCTACCTGGTTTCCAACTATTAAATTCTTTGTAGCTAGTTCTTCATCTTTGATGCAACTACTAAACCTAAACAACTGGTCATCAACCTGCATCAGCATCCCCAAGGTAGAAATCCTCACTTCTACTATTTCCACAAGGTGTACCGCCCTGTGGTCACTGTACCCCATCACAATATCCTCCACCCACCTGTCTCTGCCCTGCCAATCTACTCAGCACTCTACGTCCTCCTGAACCAGAATCCCATCTGCTCTTGCCAGTTCCCTGCAGCAGCGAGGAGTCAGCCCATAGGCTAAATTCAGGAAGACCCTTGCATTAGTTTCCCAGGGCTGCTGCAACAAATTATCATGACTTGTTGGCTTAAAAACAACAGAAATCTATTCTCTCACAGTTGTGGAGGCCAGAAGTCCAAAATCAAGGTGTCAGCAGGGCCACGCTCTCTCCAAAGGTTTCAAGGGAAAATCCTCCCTTGCCTTTCCCAGCTCCAGTTGGTCCCTGGTACTCCTTGGCTTGTGGCAGCATCACGCCACCTCCACTCCCATCTCCTAAATATCCAGGATGATCTCATCTCAATTCTTACATTAATCATATCTGTAAAGAGCCTATTTCCAAATAAAGTCACATTCTGAGGTTCCAAGTAGACATGAATCTTGTGGGGACACCATTCAACCCACTATCCCCCTCAATTTGAAAGAGGGCAAATGGAGGCCACCTTAGGTACACTCTATCCAGCCTTATTGATGAAGCACCATGTTTGTTTTCTGTTTTTTTCCGAGACAGAGTTTCACTTTGTTGCCCGGGCTAGAGTGCCGTGGCATCAGCCTAGCTCACAACAACCTCAAACTCCTGGGCTCAAGCAATCCTTCTGCCTCAGCCTCCCAAGTAGCTGGGACTACTGGCATGTACCACCATGCCCGGCTAATTTTTTCTATATATATTAGTTGGCCAATTAATTTATTTCTATTTAGAGTAGAGATGGGGTCTCGCTCTTGCTCAGGCTGGTTTCGAACTCCTGACCTTGAGCGATCCTGCAGTCTCAGCATCCCAGAGTGCTAGGATTACAGGCATGAGCCACCACGCCCGGCCGAGAGCCATGTTATTGAATTTGATTTGGCAAATTAAACAAAATGGACTAATGGTTTTGCCCAGGAAAAGACTGTTAGTGAAACTGGCAGTTTGCGAAGCGAGAGAAGAGGGTAGGAACAGTGTGCGGAGGGCAGGCCATTTTCAAAATAGAATGTAGGTCCCAATATAGCTAAAGCTCAAAAAGGTGGCTGATCCAAATCATGCTCTTTGGGCTTGTTTGCAAAGGAAAAACCTCCTTCTAGAGAATACAACATTAAAAGGCTCAGAGACAAATCATATTTAGCAATGAGCTCACAAGTAAGTAAGAGGAAGCCAAAATAAACCAACTTCAGAAGAATCTTAGTCAACAACACGATGTGCTCAAAGGTACAGCATGGCCGCCAGACACTGTCATCAATTCTAGGTGTGGCATTTCTGAAATTTTGGCCAAACAATGAAACATTTCAATGACAGAAAAATAAAACAATGCTCAAGAATTATTGAAGGTGCTGCATTTTCGGATTAAAAAAAAATTCTTTTGAAAAATAGAGTCTGCAAAGGCTTTCATTATTTCTGGAATGAGAATTTTATCACCACTGCCCAGGGATTAGGATCCCTGCTGCCCCCTCATCTTGATGCCTCCCTTGAGCCCACTCCCGTCTCTGCACAGACTCGATCACCTCCTGGTGGACCGTCTGCCTGGGGCCCTCATTTGCCACGAGACCCTGGAGCCAGCAAGGCTGCATCGGCCAGAGCAGAGCTCACTGGATTCCTGCCTGGCACCCGGGCCCCGGATGCCTCCAACATCTGGAGTGACCTTTGTTCCCCCACACTCTTCATCACACCCAGAACCAATTGCTGAGTCCCCATTCTGGTTTTTTGCCATAAGGTGGGAGTGGCATAGTTAGAGATCTAATAGGGTTTTGCTTTTTCGCCCTCTATTTCCGTCTTGATGCTTCATATCAGGTAGAAAAGGTCACAGCTATCAAAGTCTTTATAGGTAACCCGTGAAAAAAATAAACAAGATCAAAAAAAGAAGGAGCCTTAACTCAATAGTATTTGCCTGTTTTATATTTAGAGTTAACTCGGGCTTTTGTTCAATCCTCTTGTCTTTCAGAGATTGCAGTATCTGGGTATTCAGAGGACCAGGCTCTTGGTGTTTCTAAATCAAATGTCAGTTTCAATACAGCTGAGAAGGCAGCAAACAACAGGGAGGGAAAGCTGACAGAGGGAAAAGGAGGGAGGGCGTAATACCCCCAGCATGATATTCAATGATTTTGTTTCCTGGTGATTTTTAAACCTGGTAGGTTATACCATTAGGATAGCCAGTGTTTTCTGGATTAAAACACACTAAAAGCCAACCACTGCCCCTACCGCGCTGGCAAATTGACTTAGCTTAAAATGTTGACAGTCTCCCTTTGGTTATTTAATGTTAGTTACAGCTAAAAAGCCTAAAAAACATAACATCAGAATGACCTTTCCTATTGGAAATTTCCCTGGCATGCGGCGACATTACCAAGCCAAACAATCCTAATATTGTAGCTCAGCATATTAAAGAATAAAAGAGGCAGCGTGGAAGCATGGAACATCTTTGTTCTTGCAAGAAGTCCCCTAATTGTGGCTACCACTTGTTAAGCAGTAAAGGCACAGAGGATTTAGCTAAAAAAAAAAAAGAAAAGATTCATAATGAAACCAAGCTGGGCTTTCTTGGATAGGAAGACAAAGTTCTATCATGATTCAAAGCCCATTAGTTATTTGTGCCTGGAGGCACCTACATAATAAAATAATGCTTAAAATAGTTAAGTCATCCTCACCTACCTCAACACTAGCCTCAGACTAGAGCAGCAGTTTTCAAAGCCACAATGCTCTGGCTGGCTGCTTGTCTCCAACAGGATTAATGCTCAAAATATGGCACTATTGTTCTGCCTGTCTGTGCCAGAAGCTATGTCACTTTTGATCATCTTAACATAGAAGCTGGCTCATAAAAGTCAGCCTTGACGACTGCCGCTGCTCGTGGTGAGCACAATCCCACGGGACGGGTGGTCTGCAGCAGCAGTCCCAAGGCTCTTTGGCACCAGGGACCGTATTCATGGAAGATAATTTTTCCATGGACCAGGCATGGGGCTCTAGGTGGTTTCAGGATGATTCACGAGCATTACATTTTTTTGTGCACTTTATTTCTATTATTATTATATTGTAATATGTAACGAAATAATTACACAACTCATCATATGTTGGGGGCCGCAGGTTGACAGACTTTGAGGGCAGATTTTCAAACTTTTTGAGCCCTTCTATCCAATTGTCAAGGCTTTATGATCCAAAGAGAGTGGGCAGCTTTTTCGGATTTTTCATGCTGTTTAAATATTAAAGGTAAAATAAATACTGCAACAAGCTTCCTACTATTAGCCCACTGACTTTCCTACACTGTCTTTCGCTACCCTTGAAGGTTTGAATTAAAAACAAAAAATCCCAACTCTCAGGCTACATGGGTATAATTGGTTACTTCTACCTTGGGAGTAGAAGGTTCCTTTGGTTAAAATGTACATGCCATTCATTCATGATAGGATTGCCAAAGTTAACAAATAAAAATACAGGACGTCCAGTTAATTTTAAATTTCAGATAAATAATGAATTTATGTTTAGTAAGTAATTTATTTAAGTATATCACATGCAATATTTGAGACAGACTTAATCTAAAAATATTCTTCATTGTTTATCTGAAATTCAAATTTAACCAGGCATCCCATATTTTATCTGGCAACTACTTGTCTTGCAAAATATGGGGCCCAAAATTGCAGGCTTGAGGTTAATATGTTATGTCTCAGTCCCAGAGTGATATTTAACTATGTTTGATAAAGTTTAGATTGGCAATTCTTAGTTACCCAAAATGTCGTCAGTTTATTATGTTTCTGCCATCCAGACTTTCCAAACAGCTTTACTTCCAAGCTCCAAAACAGGCTAAGTCCTTGCTAAGCTGTTTTCTCGGCCTAAAGAACACCCTGCTCTTGGATAAATATCACCAACTACATGAGGATGTGAATTTGCATATGTATGTGGATGCAGAATCCAGCCCCCACATCCGACAATATCCAGATTATCAAATCTACTTTCTATAGGAATGATTTTTGAATCGAATTTCAAAACGCCTCCAAATCATGGCACCGCAGGTTTAGCTGGCATAACCCAAAGTCACTACTATCTTCTGGTGAGAGTAAGGCCATAATTATTCCTAAATAAAACAGCCAAATTAATGAGCTTTGAAGGTTCATTTGGCAATACGTTAAAAATCAATACTAGACCCATATTTTTTGTTCCCTATAATAATGAAGCAAGAGTTTAATTGAAAGGATGCTTGTATTAATACAAAACTCCAGTTCTTGTTCAAAACAATAATATATGGCATGTATATCCCTTGGTGATATTTAATTAATATTCATTTTCTTCATCTAGTCCTTAACATTAATAACAGTAGTATTTTAGTAGTGTGAAGGATTAGAAAAGAAAAAATTAACTTCATTTTACTTAAAGTTATATGCTATTTGGAGTAAGAGATGTGAAAGTTTTTAGTGCTATTGGCCAGTATTTCTTTCTCTCCATTAAGACATACTGTAGGATTGTACTGAGCAGTCCATTGCGTTATCACTTGTGGTTACTGGGAAGAACACGACTAGTTCTGGCCACTTAGCAGAGAATGGAAATGCTGTGTGCTACTTCAGGCCTGGAGTTTCTAATCGTTGGTACAGGACCCTCCAGGTCCCTTTTCAGAAACTTCAGGACTTCAGGACCCTGAGTTGATCCCTCTAACTCAGAAACCAGCAATATTCAAGAAAATTGTTTTGTTAGCCTGGGTCCTCAATTGGACTGCAGTGAACAGACACCTCCTGGTGAGCAATGAGGGCGATGTAACATGTGCGAGAAATGCATTTTGTTGGCCTGAATCACTAAGGTTCTGGGCTGTTATTGCAACAGCGTTCAGCACATTCCAATGCAGGGCACAAGCAATTACCGAGATGTTAGTGTATATTCAGCCACATGAGTTTATAAAACATTCTAAAAATTACTTTTAGTCCCCTGAAATTTGCTGATTGTTTACATTTATGTCATTATCACTTTTAATTCTCCACAACCTCTTAAGGTAGATACAATTATTATCTCTGCTTTCTAGATAAGAAAAATGACTCTTAAAGAGCTGGTGAGGAGATGTTTAAAGTCACACAGAAAGTAGGTGGCTGAAAAGGAGTTTGAACCCATTCAACTGTATTGACAGAGCATGTATTTTACAATATCACTATACTGCTACCCAACTATTTGTCTCTGGGATTTATTAAAGGAAACTTCTCTGTAGCAGAAGCAGCAAGTGTTGGAACCCAGTGGAGGAACAGCAGGTGCCAATAGGAACAAATGTGTTCCATGGATGTTTCTCTCCTTTCCATGCGTTGGTAAGTCTTGGACTTAACTATGGACTGAATTTATATGGCTATATAATGTTGAGAATTGTCTTTTGGAACTATGTAGGGAAAATAGAAATTCTTTAAATCAGAATTTATCCTGTATGAGAGCCGTCTGCATCTCTGTTTAATATTCCAGTAGCCTATAAGTAGAGATCAGTCCTTGTCATCCTCCATTGCCACCAACACCGTCGATACCTACCTGTTCGATATTTTAAGGAGAATTCTTCTGTAACTTCCATCGAAGGTGGAATACCAATTAGACAGTGTGGCACTGAGCCACTGTAACATTAAATTTTCAAATTCCCCATTGCTTAGCATAAAAGTCTCAAACTATGTTGTCTCAAAACTTATGTTGTTTTGAATGCAAATTCCACTTGAATACCAATTTTTTTACATTTCAGAAACTTAATGCCCAGGGCAGACAAGATATATCATTTCATTTTAAGATTCTTTCATGTCAATATTGAAGCTGAATATATTTGTATATTTCAAAAAGAAAGTGATAAAGTTATTTTACAGACAACCTGGGTTGTTGTCTACAATATCTTTTTTTCATTAATTTAATCATTTACGAACAGGTGGGTTGTTAATTCAAAGACAAGTATCAGAATCTGACAGACCATAAGAAACCAGTAAACCCAAACTTTGACTCAGCTGGCCTCAGTTTCAAGGATACTGCATTTCTCAGAGCCCCATTCCCCTGAGTCTTCACCATTTTGCTACTGTAAGGGTGGAGGGGAACTCAGAAAACAAACGCAAAGGACCACTTTTCTTCCCGACCAGTAACAGATCTTCCAGCAAATCCACACACAAACAGAAATCAAAGTAAAACATCTATACTGGAGCTGCAAAATCACATATGAGAAATAATACGACACAAACTAATGTGTTATAACAGTTTCCTAACTAAGACCAAGAGTTAGAATCACAACGAATTCATGCTCTAGACACACTGCAAAAAACAAGGTCTCAAAGGCATATTCAGAACCTAAGTCTTCCTCTCACTGAAAAGCAAGTGAAATTCTATCTGAGGCTCATTTTAGCTTTTCAGTGCTCTCAAAGTCAATCACCTATCCCAGTTTTCTTGCTTTCACTGTCTGAAGTTGTTCAGTGGTTCAGTCATAGATCAAGGGGAAAAAATGCACATAAAGTAGGTCCATAATTGGAAATAGAATCTTAGTTTCTTTGGGGATAAAAATGGCCCAGAATTAACCATCATTTTTCTTTTAATTTAAAGTCTAATGCAGTATGAAAAAGAATCATACCCTTCAAAAACAGAAATATGGTAAATACTTCATAGTTAGGTTATTTTGCCTGAAAGTGTTTAGGGCTTTTCATGTCTGTGGAAAGATAAAAATGAACATTTCATAATCAGACCTAGATCTCCTTCCAGCTTCTTAACACATCTCCTGGGGCCGAGGGGAAGAAACCTGAGGCTGATGTACACCAGACCAAACAGCTGGTCTCCCCAAAGAAGCAAATTAGCAGTAAGATCACAGTACACGGCTCACTGCAGAAAAGCTCTCTATACAGCCTCCTGCTTTTTGTCTTCTGCTAAAATAGCCACCAGAGGGGAGGACAGAAGGACATTGTGCACAGCATGATGCCAGATGGCAGGGAGTGAGGATGACAAGACTCCATCTACTAATGCTAAAAATGAATGCCCTCTGGACAGATATCAGGTCCAACAGAGGAAGCTGATTCTATTAGTCCAGTCTAATCTTCCCCAAATTGGGTTTTCAGAGATTAATATTATGACTTGCATGATGATCAATACAGGATCATTTTTAATTTTTCATAAAATATTACCATATAATCCATGCCTTGAATCAGTTCTCCTCCTTGGAAAGCGTTTGCTATCTAATAAGACATGCCACATAAGGGCAAACTATTATTGGATTTCACTTTGATCAGGAGTTTATGCTTAGCACCAACTCATAAATCTTGTTTTAACTTCAAGTTCATCATATTGATGAACTCTAATAATAGCATTCCTAAAACCTGGCCTTTCAGGAGGCAGGTCGTTAAATGGTCCTTATTCAGAGCCATTCTTTTGCAAAAACTATTGTCTAAGGAAGAAAGGGATAAACAAGCAGAAAGAAAAACTGACTCTGGTTCAGATAAACACTCTTCTTATTCTAAATATCTTTACTTCTTTGAGGAAGAAGTTCTTAACTTTTTAGCTTCTTGCATTGCCTTCCTGGTTGATTCCTGATACTCTATTTGATCAGTAAATATACCTAAATCTCTCCCCTTTTTAATCATTCAAAGTGAATGCAAAACTGGAACCAGTCATTCATGCATGCTCACAAAATCTCAGATTCTGCCACTCTACCCATAGTTCATTCTCATAGATGTGGTCAAGATTAAGAAAGTTGCTCAAAGTAATATCAGAATCTGACCCTCAAGAGATGGAACTTCTGATTCTGACTTTGGGGTTGATAAGAAGAAAGGTAAGAAATGTGGGGCATTAGGCTATACTTTCAACAGTCACCGTCTGGCTCCTTCTCTCTGCTCCATTCCCCCATTCCTGACCTGGTTAGGAATCCACTGAAAAGCCACTCCAAGGTCCTGCATACAAACTTTGTGAAAAGAGAGCCCAGAAATGGCAATAACTCAACACCTACAATGGTACTCTTCAGTTTCAAAGAGGGCTATTTTTAAATTTATAAAGGTTGTGCCCCAAGATTTTTCACAGGTGATTTTGGGAAATGCCGATCTCACAACAAAGCAGTTGGAACTCATTGTCTTTTTGATGGTGATGGGCATCTGGCAGGACTTATAGTATAGCTACAACATAAACTCAAGTTCCCCAAACAGATCCAGCTTTACAAACAGTGCCACTCTCCCTACCACACTGCATGGTAAACCTAATTAATGCGACATTTACCCTGTGATCAAAATTTTAATGAAATAGTTCTATCAAATTCTCCTATATTTGTCCAAGTCCTGCTGGATCTTTGCTTGATGATATAAGATAAAAATATTATAGTGTTATCAGTGATAAGTGTAGTTATTTAAAATGCTGACTTGTTCACAGCCTTACTTCTTTCATTTGAATTTAGCATCCTCTGGGCCACCAGTTTTCAATCAGGAATGCACATTAGACTTGCCTATGTAGTTTAATAAAAATACACATGTCTAGGACTTACTCTAGCCTTAACGAATCTTTTAGGATTACTACATTATCTCTTGAGGATTTTTTCCTCTGTAAAAACTATATTCATTCATCTTTGTACAAGCAGAAGTCACATTACCTGACTTCTCTGAAAATAGGCTTATTCATTATTCTTCAAGACATTCTGTCTAATTTGGGGGAAATGATTTTATCGTCTTCTTTTGCACGTCACATTATATGCTGTTCTTAATATGAACTCTCCTTAGACCTTTTGCACTTTTATTATCAGTAGTAAGCTAACCACAGCCATTTCAGTTTCTGTCATCTGTAGATCGTTTTGTTTTCCTCCCATGCTTGCCTGAGGTTGTACTCAGCTTTAGGCCAGAGTTTGTGTTTTCAGCAGAGAAGAATCTCAGGAGCCCCATGGTAAAGGACCAATACCTTAAACAATTGACACTTCAAGGGACAGTACTGGGGCACAGTACTTGGACACAGGCATCTTATGACAACAGTGGGCTGAGTCAGGATTGGCAAAACTTTAGTGAGAATCAGATAGCTTCATGATACCGCACTAACCCAAGATCAAGAGAAACAAGAATTAATTACATAAGCCTGAGGAGACTGATAAAGGAAATTTTTATTATAGTTATTTGTTTAGTAGAGTGTTTTATTGTTCTACTTTCTGAATATATAAGAAGTCCTTTCTCCTTCTCCTTCAACCATCTATAACCCATAACAATAGATGAATACTAGATGCTGATTATGTAAACTGAAATGAAACGTTTCAAAATTATATCTGAGTCTCACCAATCCTCAGAGTTCAGAAACTATACCAAGTGTCCTTATTTTCTGTGGCAACTGGGTTATTTGTATGCATTCAATAATATAATAATCTGTCTTCCTTTTAACCAGGATATAATTGGGAAAATCCATTATGCAAACAACATCTTGCCTGGAACACAAGGCATTTGAGAATGAAGCTCATTGAATCAGATAGAATAGGCCACTTAATTTTCACTGGGAATTTCACCTGCAGTCCAGGATTCCAATGCTGTATAATAAGCAAAGACTATACAAGTATATTTCTCTCCTGCAATCTTCCCGTGTATGAGCAACAGGTTGGGAATTACATGCTCCATTAGCACCTTATTACAAGTGATGACTGTGTAATTTCTATCAGGCCAAACTACAAGATGACAAGAAATAGGGCACTCTGAGGAGAGATGTGTGATCACCCTTAAGCTTACAATGTCACAGGTGACCCCTGGTAGGAGATTCATGGTCAGAGCCTCCCTGGGATCGGTCAGATTCTGGGGGCAGCCCTTTGGGAACCTGTTCTCTCCAGCACAAGTCTCCTAATTAGAAGTTCCACAAGTCAAAGCCTCAAGCTTATCATAACTCAAACAATAGTTAGTATTCACCTCTTTGCAATGAGAGTGATACTCAGCTTAAGATAATCGCAACACAGCTTCATGAATGCAGAGGGCATTTTCATCTTACTGCCAAATTAACTTACTAAATAAGGGGTCACAATGTCAAGGAGGAAGGGAGATAAAAATCATAAGGCAAATAACAAAATTGCAAGGTCAAACAAACTGCCCAGCCAAAGTTGTTCTAACAGGAAGATCTCCTAGTGCCCCTTGGCTAAATAGGACTGAACTTAAAAGTTATTACATAATTAACCTATTATGCTTAGTGCCTCCTACATTATTTTTAAAATTAACAGCTAAATGTTAACAAAGAAGCTAAGTTAACATTTATAGAACATCCATATCCCCAAAACTATGTTAGGTTTATTACAAGTATAATCTCAATGTTAAGAATATTAACCTCCTAGTAAGATTAAAGTAGATTATATTCATTTAATCTCTTTTAAAAGCATCATAAATTATACGAGGGATTTTGAGGATTAAAAAAATCACAAATCTATGCTACATTCCTATACAACTAGAAAAAACATTTTTTAAATTTATAAAATGTCAATTTATTACCAGAATTTATTGGAAAGATGGTTCCTTCATTCATTTAAATACTTATTGACGTCAGAAAACCAGATACCACACACACACATACAAACACACACAAACACATACACACACTCTTCCGTGTTTGTTCAAGGCTACTAAATTGCAGCCTAAAAAAAATGCCTCTGGGTAAAACTGGGCCTCTTGATTTTGCTGAGCCAAATCTCCAAGTTTGGGGCAAGAGCTAACTCGTCCTGGATTAATGAAAACAGAGAGATCCTCCTCCTCCCTTCCTCTCCCCGCAAAAGAGTATATAGCTGCTCTTTGCAATCAAGATCTAGTATTGCAGAACATCAGTTTGAAAGGGTGCGCAATTGCTAGCCGGCTCAGAGCACCCCCAACTTTTAACCAACGAGAGCATCCGCATGTCTCAGGGCTGCAGTGCAGGCAATGACAAGTGACACTAACCGCCTCCTGCGACATCATGCACTCAAATCGTCTGCCGGAACTCTGTGCCCGCCCCTGAGAAGCACCTGCCTTGGCAAAGGCCCGAGGAGATGGAGCCGCTACCTGGCTTTCCGCGTGGCTCCTCCCGCTCTCCGCTTTGAAGACGGACTTGGGCTTGCGGGACTTGAAGTTGCCCATGCTGGGTCGCAGCACGCCGTCCACCAGCACGGTCTGCTCTACATGCTGCGGCGCCTCGCGCGGGCCGGGCGGCGCGAGCTCCTCTACCAGAGCCCCCGCGTCCGGGTAATTCTCCTTATTGTTCTCATCTCTAAAACAGGAAAGACCCGATTTAGAAAGCATTAAAAATAAAATAAAATAAAATAAAATAAAATAAAATAAAATAAAATAAAATAAAATAAAATAAAATAAAATAAAATAAAATAAAATAAAATAAAATACTGCTGCGGGAAAGAGGGGCTGGCGATATTCATTGCTGCTACATTTATAGGGTACCTAGCAAAATGTTTTAGCTTCCACTTAGAGAATTTTGCAGGAACAAGAATTTAAGAAATGTGAATTTCACTCTTTCGATCACCCCACCTTGCCTTGCTATCTTTGATAGTGGATACATACTTGTTGTAGTTGTCACTATCTACATTTTCATACTATCATTATTTGGTTTTCATCTTTCACTTTAAGGTGTGTTCATGTATTTCATATTTTCCTCTCACGATAATAATGTGAGATGGGTTTAGATATTGTCACCCCAACTTTATAGATGAAGACTCTCAGACCCAGAGATTAAATGACATGCCTATTAGAAGAGCTAATTCAGGTAGACTCAGAGGCGTCAGGTAGATGTCCGGACTCTCACGCCTGTGTTCTTCAAGACATGATGCTTCCCCTTCATTGGCCTGTTTATAATCATCTCCCTACAACTTTCAGCGGCATTTAAAAGTTTAACAGGATCAATTTTGACAGGATACACGTTACCTGGATGAAATGTAAGCCAATGGCCATATTTTGCCCAGGCAGGCCATCAGAACAATGCCCTGAAGGCAGGGTCGAACATCCCACCGTCTGGGTTCCAGCAGTGCCAAATCACTGCAGACCAGATAGGCTGGTGTTTCCTCCACGCGCTCCGTGCTGGGATGGCACCTGTACTCTCCACTCAACAACCAAATGCCAGACAATATACCTACCCCTCTCCAGTTTCAATTTTCTCAAAAATACTGACATCATAACACTCTTTCTTCTCTGAAGCCATTTGTCTCACTTAAATCTAGACACATTTTATTTTTTCATTTTGCTAAGCATCAAGCCAATGCCATGGACATACCCCAATGAGGCCTTCTCTTTCTATGATCAATATCATCAGACTCGACCATTGGCAATCATTAGCCCTCGGTCATGCAATTCTTGAGGAGTGGCCACTTCCCCCTCATGCTCCCTTAACCGTGAGCACTCATCAAAGAGCTTTTGCAAGGTCAGCAGGGAAGCAAATTCCTTGCTGCTCAAGGACACATAAAGCCAAGAGGCAAGACTAGCCAAGGAGGGATTTCTATGCCCACCACTTAAGACACCCTTTCATAAGTAAAAAGGAGATTAAACTCACTAAGCTGCTTTCAGGGGAAGATGAACTTCCGTTAGTCTCTGGGAAAAGACCAAAGCAAACATTGGGATAGGTGATCTGGAGCATGACCAGGGTACGTTTGGGCAAGGTTTGAAAATAAAACCGTGTGAAACAGTTAAACGTAGGTCCAGGACAAACTTAGTGCTGTCTGGTAAAAGAGAATCCAACAAGTTAAATAATTCTTCAATCTTAGTAACTGAAAAAAATAAAAATCAATACCAGTGACACTGGTTGATATTCTTCCCTTATGATCATTTACAATTAAAATTGTTTTTAAAGTCACTACTGGTTTTGGAATTAATAGTAAACCATGAATTGGAAATTACACTAATTCATTTGAAGTGCGTTTCTTTCACTAAAAACCCATCCACTCTGTGTTCCTGTGTGAGACATAAAAAAAAGAACAGCTGCCTTTACAGCTACCTAAATGCTTATTCGAGTAGGATTCCAGAACACTCAAGAAAAAAGGGTTAAAAAAAAGGAGTTTTTCAAATCTAAAATGACTCTTTTGATAGACTCATTAGTCCCCAAATAATACCTGAACTTTTTGTTTTTAAACCATATTTTCAAGTCACCTAAAATTTATAAATGTGTCTTGTTCACCTCCTTGACTTGGAAGACAGGGAGGAGGGGACAGAAAGTGTCCCATGACACAAATGTGGAACCTGATCACAAAAGTCATCTTTAGAAATATATTTTCTAACATATTATGGGTTCCTCAGGATCCCAAAAACTAAAAAGTACAGGTTATGTAATTTATGCCACTACTTATTGGGATAAATCGTAACTGAGAATGAGCATGGTGTCCTGAAAACAGCCAGAGTCTGAAAGGTCCTCCCACGTATCAGCTGTGTAGCCTGGGCCACGTCACTTCACCTCTACGATCCTCATTCATAAAATGGATATAATATCTGCCTTGCAGAGAAACACAGTCTCTGTGAAATGCCCTCCATAGAAAACTGGCTCCAGGCCACAACCCAATAAATGAAAGCTATTGTTACTCTCAGGCAGGGCCTTAGAGTAGTAATTTGCAAAGAAAAAAACTGAGGGGTCTTTTTAGTTTCTCTAGTATTTCCAAAATAAATTCCAAACTCCTTAGCAAGACACACAAACTCTGTGAAATCTGGTCTTCGTTTATCTCTAGAGATTAATTTTTATCACCCCTGACCTCCTCATTGCATCCCCCCCAGAGTTCCTACCACCGTCAACTGCTTACTGTTCCTTCAACTCAAACTTCTCTCTCGACCTTCTGTTGGCTTCCCTGTAAGCTGTTCTCTCTGTTTGGTGGCATGATCTTTCTCTTAACCTTAGACCCCATACCTCCCCCCCCCAAAAAAAATTTAAAAGGTCATGTGCCACATGTAATTTTCTTCAGGAATCCATCCCAGAATGCTCTGCAAGCTATTTGGTCCTTCTAAGTGAATCCTCTGCTTAGCTCTAGTATAACAGCACTTAATGCCCAGTAGTGTCATCATCTATATTCTTGCCTATCTCCCCCAGCAGACTGAAATCCTAGGGGAGGGAATTGGTTTGTCTTTTCTATCCCAAATCTTGACTGGTTTCTAGCACAGAAAATAGGCTTTCAACATATGTTTGTTCTCCAATAAGTGAACTTTAGAGTCAGACAGACCAGGGTCCAAATTCTGCCTCATAGTGCTCACTCAGCTATGTTACCTTGAAGGAGCTAAAAATCCCTCTGAGCCTCAGTTTCTCCATCTATAGGACAATGAAGAAAATATCAGCTTCCTTTCAGTTGTTTAGATTAAATAATAAAATGTAGATGAAAAGTGTATGGGACAAAGTAAATGTGGAAGAAATGGTTAACTGTGAAGGTTTTGCCACTGTATAATGAGCCCTTTGTGGGCAAGACCATACTACAGACACTCAATGACATGTATGGTGAATAATCTAGAACCTCTTCCTTATGGTGCATCATGGAAACACTGAGATGGGTTAATCAATGTTCAATTCAACAGGCATTTATTGAGCATCCCCCATATACAAGGAACTGCCCTGGGTGCTAAGGGGGGTATCTAAAAGTGAACAAGACAACACTTCCTTCAAGAGCTGAAAACCTAGTAGAAGAAATGAGTCATGAGAACAAGTAATTAAAATTCAAAGAAGAGACTAGAATTCAAAGGAGAGCCACCAAACCCTAGTGGTTTCTGTCTCTCACAAACATGAACCAAGCAATGGTGGGTCGAACCTGAGACTGGAGCAGTCAATCTGGTCTTCATGTAGAGAGACAGTGTCTTCGTCACACCTGGGGAGAGGGAACAAAAATCACATCAGATCCAAGCCTCTGATATAGCAGTATCAGCAAGAATCTAGAATTACCTGAAGACTAGCACCGTAAACTAAAAAGAGTAGCAATCCTCGCTACTCTTTCCCAAACCAACTCTGATTCCCAACATGTCTACCAGGTAATGATACCAATGTTATTATATTGGTTATATATATTATATCATATGAACTTAAAACCTAAGAACCAGATGGGACTCTCTTTTTTGCCTCCACTGCTCTTTATCACCTAGGCTAACAAGATCTTAGCAAGGACCTAAGTGTTCACAGGGGACTCCAGGGGACATTGGGCACCAAGATTGCTGAATTGTTTTTGGAGATTCCAGTACATGCCTCTCTGCATTTTCTCTGCTTCGGGCAGTCCTAAACCCACCAGCTCCCATTTGGCTTACTACATTGGCCTTAGACTTTCTTGATCTTGTTGAAAGGAAAGGGTTCCTTTTCAAAGAACATCTTGATCAGCCTTATGAAAAATTCTTGGCTCTTCCATACTGAAAAATCTCCAGTGCTCCGTGCTGCCTAGGAAGATCTGGAGTCTGGAGTAGGACCATTCCCTCACTCTAGTGTAGGAGGGAGCCTGTGTTCCTGTTCTCAGCTATTCCCACCCTGCCCCACCCCCCAGCCTGAAATGCTTTTTCCATCTTCAACTCCTACTCATCCTTCACTGCCCAAGTCAGGTCCCTCCGGCTCCATGAGCCTTCTCAGCCAAGTTCACCCACGTGCCTTGTTCCTACCTTAATGCATAATGTTGACTCTTCATTCTGAGGTTTTGGTAACCAACTATATCTTATCTCACACTGCTGTGTAATCCTTTGTACCTCTGATATCTTTTGATTAGTTACTAATTCCATGAGTAGAAATAACTATAATTTCTTTTTCTTGATATACTGCCATAGTACTAGAGTAAACCTGAGTAGACACTCAAAAAATGTTTGAATTGAAATATTAACTCTGTTCCCACAGCAGGTCTGGTCCCTGAAATAATTTATTGAGCATTTATTTAACGAGCATTTATTTATTTATTGCATCCACGTACTGCATACTGCATTAGGTGTTGGAGCTCTGCTTCTCACACTCTCTGGCTGTCTGGGGGTCCTGGACAAACTAGTTTATTTTTTTATTTCCAATCCATTGTGGGCCAATACTTTGGCAAAAATGTCACAGCATTGCCAAATTCCTATTAAAGTTATTAAGTGCTTGCTTCCTATTTCTGTTTCTTCTTGTCTCAGACAAGTTACGATTTGGAGACTTACACTTTGAGTAGCACTGCTTCTAAGGGACACAAAATTTGAAAAAGATCTGGACCCTGCTCTGAGAAATTCACAGTGTAATGAGTAGACAAAAATAAACAAGCAAATAAATACCTGTGTACTTAAATATAACCATAATACAATACTTATACTATATGAGATAATTTAAAAATTGTAAATATTCTTTACTGGCAATGGTGTATAACTAACTTATGGAACAAATTGAGGAAAGCTCCAGTCCTCTTCCCTTACAATCTCTTTTTAAATTATCATTTTGAAGTGAATTAAACAAAGGCCAGACTAACCCTCTCTACCTGCTGAAATATTTTGTTCCCTCTGGCAATTAAAAAAAAAAACGGTTGACTCAACAAAATGCATCTTTAAACACAGTGAGCAAAATTTCCTTGCTTTCTTGCCAATACTCCACTCTGTCCATCACATGAAAAACAAGAATTAAATTCACAAGTATTGCCTTGTTCTCCTCCATTAGTGGCATTCTCCTAATCATCTGGGCTTTGTAATGTGAATGTTTTCCAATAACAAAGTAGAAAAATCAATGAAGAACAGAAATTTAGAATTGTTGTTTCCAAAGAACCAGAGCTCAACAATACCTATTGTTTGGGGATTTGGCAAGAACTTATTTTTCTCCCTCATTTGATTTATTAATCTTTCTCCTCAAAGGACAATCAGTTAAAAATGGAAACTTGGCACCAGAACATACAAAGTTGCAGATGCTTTCTGAACTATGAGGCTGGACCTAATTAGTTGATCCAATGTTAATGCCTATTGAACAACTCTGGTTGCACTCAAGGAAACACAATTCCAAGCTCACAGGTAGAGCAATAAGATCTGCCTACCAGCTTATATGGCACATATACGCTTATATGGCAAACATATACAATTCATATACAATTGCAGTTGAGTTTTAATTTACTTTGATAAAGATCCCACACTTCTACTCAATTAGCATCTACTCTCTGCCCTTACCCAGGGGCCCCATGCAACTGTACAACACTGACTCAACTATGAAATTGCATTCCATAGTGGGAATCCATACCCAGATATCCACACTCCTGGAAGAAAATCAACTCAGACCAAATGGCCAACTGATCTGAGGCGTAGCTTTCTCTTGCTACATTAAAATCTTATACAAGAGTTTAAAGACCAATCCTTTTAATGATCTCTCTCTTAGATATTGAAAACTGGGCACCTTCTAGTGCAATGATTTTCAAACTATCTACTGTGACCAATTAGTGGGTCTTGAAATTAGATAGTAGCTTCCAGAATTTTTGTTGTTGTTTTTATTGTTATTGGAAGCAGAGCAGAAAATGTCAGCATAGGAAGCATGAATTGTTTCATGGAACTTACTTAACCACTTCAAGACCAGCATCGACTATAGTCACAGCCACAGATGAACGCACACAGCGACTTTAGCCAACAGCCGTGATATGACTTTTCTAATTTTTCATGTATCAAAATAAAATTGTGAACATTTAAAAATAACATAATGAAAACATATATGTATATGTTACCTATTCTGATTTACATTACAAGTAAAGCTGCCTGTAAAGTAAAACAAGCTTTCAGTGCTTTAAAGCTTTCCTCATCACACAAGAGCAAAACGGATTCGTGGTCAATGCACAGCACAATCTATCATGCGGACTATGAGTGCCAGCTGTGGGCAAGGTTTCGCGGCCGGTGAGCGCGGTCCCGAAGTGGTTAAATTACATATATGTATGTGTTCTCTATTGCAATGCAGAATAATTTTCTTACGTTTGTTCATAGTAAAAAAAAAAAAAATGTGAATGACACTTCTATTAAATGAGTATCTTGGTAGTTCTCATCAACTAGATTCTACATCTCAGAGTCCTTAATTTGTGGTGGCCCAGACAGTATGTGGATAGGTTGACGTTGCAATCATTTCTTTGTGAAATGCTCAGGGCTGTTACTTTTTTCTCTATTTGGACTTTTGCTCCCTCAATCAACCACCAAAGAGAAAAACTTGGGTGGTACTTCATAGCTCACCTGCTCTTCCACATTATCTCATCTAAGCCTGACGGTGCTATAAGGTGGGAGTTACCTTCACCTAAGGACTAAGTTACGGCCCAGGATTCTGGGGCCTAAAGCAGTGAAGCCTGGATTGTTTCTGCTCCACTACACTAAGCTCAAAAGGCAGGACCCAAACAACCTCTTCAGTCCATATTCCCAGAGGCTCATGGAGAGGGAGAAGGGCATTCCTTAGAATAATGGTAGTGAAAGAAGTGCCCATGAGAAGTCCTCATTTCCAACTGAATAAGAAGAGAGGGCTCAAATTGGCTGTTAGATAAAATGTAGTTGTGCCAGAATGATATTTCCTTTCACCCTGTAGTACCAAGTTCCTTGAAGGCAAAACTGCAGAGGTACAGCCTCCTGTGGGGTTTCTCAAAGTGTGACCCCAGAATTCCTGCATGGCAGGAAAATGGCAGACCCCAGCCCCACCCTGACCCCAGACCCTCTACATCAACTCTCTGAGGGCAGAGAAGGCCCAGGAATGTCGATTTTTAAACCAGACTGCCCACCTACATCATTACTATGCTTATAAAAAGTTCAACACTGACCTAAAGGTTTCCAAATTCCAGATCAGCAGTGTGCTAACTTCAACACAATTATTTATTCTGGGTTCCCAATCTGAGATAAATCTGGGGAGACTATTTTTCACGAGCTCCAGTCCCCTTCCCCAGTTGATATTGATCTTTTGAGAACCACTGCTTTGAAGGATAACTAGTCAGAATTATTGAAGGCCAGGCTTCATTTCAAACAGCAAGTTAGCCAGGGCAAGATAGGAAATGACCATGGAAAAATAACAGATAAAAAGATGCTGCAGATATAGAAGAAAAAGCCAAGGCCATTGTGTTGTTGAAAAAAATAGGGTAGAAAAAGTAATTGAATTGGACAAGAGCTGCACAGACAGTGCCAAGCCTGAGAAAAACCAAGAAGAGAATAAAACGTGTCCTTCTATCCCTCCCAATTTGTTACCTTTGACTTTTATGAGACTCCCAGCTGGCCAAGAAGAACTTTGGCAAGTTAGAAAACAAGTTAGATAAAAATGATTGACATTAAATAATTAATGACACCTTGAATCCAACTCCTTGGGTGCAAACTTTTTCATTTCCATCTTAATGAGGGTCACTACCAAAAGCCTTAATGCAAAAGAAATCATATCTAGGTGGAATTTCAAGCACGAAGGAAAATGGGCTGGGGACAGGAAGAAGAGGAACTTTTCCTGTATCCAAAACACATAAGAGAAAAAATTTCTTCTTCCATGTAGGCCAAGACCACACCCAAACATTTACTGAGCACCTGCTATGTCTGGTCTCAGGATGGCACATGCTGGTCCTGCTGCGTATAGGGTCGTGTTCAGAAAACCAAGAAGCACAGTTCATGTTACTGAGGGGAGGGGGAAATGTTATGTTGGACAACGACTAGTTTTAATTGATCCCATTCTGTGCCGTGTTACACCTATGAAGCTTTTGATGTTCTTTCAATGCGCTCCTTAGATTTTTATATTAGCCAGATGGCATCCCGATTATCACTCACTGCCTTTTAAAATAAATCACTGTCACGTCTCTGAAAGTAACAACATGATCTTATGCAATCAGAACTCCTTGGGGAGTGTCCAAAAACAAGGCAGCAGACTCTCCCTAGCATTTAACCATAAAACCTTAAGGACAAAAAAATGTCCATGTGAAATCTGGAAGTGTCTCCATTTTGAACCTGCTACGTCTGTGATTAACTCTGGAGGCTCGGCCACTCTGGGCTCCTGAGAATCAGGGCCAGGGAGCACTTGGCGCTTGTAGGTACAGCAAGGGGAGGAGAGCAGTACCTGTGCACCTTGACCAGGAAGTCTAGGCCTTATCTCCGGCCTGCAGATGCACACTTTGGCACACCTCTCCCCCTCTTTTCTGAGGCTTTTAGAAAAGCAATTTTGCAGCACAGCTTACCAAGCAATCTCATAAACAGGATGCAGGTCCAAATGAGTACGTTATATTGCATCTTCTAAAGTCAACCCTGTTTTTTTTGTTTTTAAAGTGACTTCAAAACTGGACACTGAGAGAGCAGCACATCAAACACAGAGAAACAAACAAACAAAAAAAAAATATGGGAAAAAAAAAGAACCAGGAAGCACTGTGGAATATTATCTCTCCATCACCACGTCACTGTGACAGTGGTGAGACTTGAAACTCAAATGATTCCTATTTCTACATTTTTTTTTTGCTTTTTGTAGAGAACTTTAGCAAACAGCTCCCAAGTTAGTTGGGCTTTCTGTATCAAACTGGCAACATTTTTTAAAATATAGTTGAGTCTACAACTTTACACATGGCTTTTTCCTGAAAAGCTGTTTAGAGTGACTCCTACAAAAAGTCCCAGGAGTAAACATCATGAATTAGCCGAGAGGAAGAATGCTAGATGAAATATACATAATTCACACATATATAAAAATTCTATGTAAATTATATATAGTATTAGAAAAATATACTACCTATTAATTTTAACATATATGTATAATATTAGAAAAACATATTAAGAGGTGACGAAGTAACACTATGAACTCTAAAAATCTAGTAAAAAAAAAAAAAAAACAAAAACACTGTGTCTGCTAGCCTTAAATGGAACATCACACTCCATTCCATGTTTAAATGGTGTTAGTCGCCCTAATCAACAGCTTTAACCATAGCACCAGGTGACTCATTCCTCCTATAGGTAGATCTTTCAGGTCAGACGATAAAAATGACAAAGGTCACTGCAAGAAAAGTTTACTCTGTGTGTCTTAAAAATCTGCAGACAAGAGAGAGCAAAGACAAGTTTAGGCTGTTTATCGCATGCTGGAATTCAACTCAAGTCATTTCACATCCATCTCCCATTGCCGTAAATGTGTGCCGCGTGCACTCCATGAAAACCGACGCCAATGTTGGCAAAATACAACAAAGCTTTCTTTCTGACATGTCAAATAGATTTTTTTTTTTTTTTAAAGATCTGAGCTCCCAGAAACACATATCATCTTTGAGCATCGAGCTCCCGCAAGCAATCAGCTGGTTTTAATATCTCTCCTGCATCTGCTTTAAAATGCTGATTTCAACCTGTAAAGACTTGTGGGCCCCAGCATTCCGCACGTCTCCCCGATTCCAGGAGACAATGCATCCCGCACGAACAGCGAGCGGCTGGGGACGGCAGAAGAGGACACCTTCGCGCTAGTTGCTTCCAGAGAAAGGCATGCAAGTCTAAATTTAACCGCGAGAACCACTTACTCTGTTACAGCGGCGCTGCTGAAGGAATTATCCTGAAGGCTGAAACAGAAACAAGAAAACATCAGCCAAGCCCGGCCGGGGAGCCGTCTCCCTGACTGCTCTCCGGGAGTTAGAGCACGCACACAAACATGGCATTGCAAGGCAAGTCCCCGGGCTCGCCCGGCACGCTCGCTCTACCTTGGGCTGCTGTCTGCACATGCTCGCAACGACACCCCCAGCAGGGGCCCAGCCGCGCGGGCGAACCACAAAGCCCGGCAGCCCGCGAGGCTGCGGGGACAGCGCGGGGCGGGGCCGGGACCCCGGGATCCGGCACGCAGCACCTGGAGAGGAGCCGCGCGCCCCGGGCCTCGCCGGCCGGCCCGCGGTTAGTCCTGGGCGCGTGGTGCCGGCCGCCCCCGGGGCTGGCCGTGACAAAGCCCGCTGCTTCTGCCCGAGTGCTGAGACACCCGGGAGACTCGCTTTCTTGCAGACGTCTCCTGCCAGTTCCACCGAGCTCTCCCCCACTCCCCACCCCAACCCCCAGGGAGGGAGGCTGGGAGAGGTTCATCCACCGATCAAGAAAAAAAAAAAGCTAAGAGGGAACGAGAAGGGGGAGGGGGACATTGCTGGTGTTTTGTGTTTTATTTTTATTGTGTGCTTTTTTTTTTTTTTTGGTTTTGGTTTTTTTTTTTTTTATTGCCTAGGAAGAAGAGCCTCTCTGAAGGAGGGCTCGCTGCATCACACCCGATCTGTCTGCGCTCTGTTATTTCGGTCCCAAAGAGGAAGCGCCCAGCCCCGGACTGCAGAGCTGTGAATGAGCCCACGCAGGGCGAGTGGAGGATTTACCCCAGCCGTTAGCTGGTGATTAGGGCGCCGCCGGGCAAGGGGTGGGGCTTGCTGCGCCCGGAGCAGAGCAGCCCGCGGAAGCCAGGCGCCCCAGCACCTTTGCAAGGGATGGAGAGACCGAACCCAGGAACGCTGTCCTTTGAATAAAGGCAGCCCTGCTGGGGCGAGGAAAGACTGTCAGCTCCCACTCGCTTCATTCCCCTGGGGATAGTTGTCCTGCCCTCTTTCCATTGTTCACTTCTCCTGCCATGTTGGCCTGGATATGGAAGGAGCAGCCGTCCATGAAAGCTGTGTATTTGAATTTTGAAATAAGATCCCCACCCCCTCTTTATTCCCACTCCCAGAAGCAGCTGGGATGGTGATTTGTAGTCCAAACTATATAAGCCAATGAGTTAACTTATAACAAAAGCACTCGATTTTTAAAATTTGTGGATAGTTAGAAAAATCATCAAAACTTGGAAATAAGGGGAAGGAGAATTACATTTCAGTGTTACACTGAGACATTGATTAACAGGTCCACCCAAGGGCTAGTTACCTGTAGGAGAATATACTTGAGTTTGACTTTGCAACTCACTATTGATTAGATCCCAGCCACAGTGAAGTTACATGTTAGTTTGCACATTTTATTTAACCTGTCCAGAGGAAAACATAATCGCAGTGTGTATGGTTTTATTACACTGTAGGAAATGAACCAATTTTGCATCTAACCAAACTGACATTCTTTCTAAATGCCTGTAAATACTCAGATCCTCAAAATGCTCTTGGAACCCTCTTCACCATCTTACAGTTTTCCTCATTAATAAGTGAAAAGATCTCTGATGCCTGCCTACATCTGTCTGAGAACTATTTTTTTAACTTTGAAAAAACAGTTATACTTTGAAAATCGAAATTGAGTTTTCTTAGAAAAACAGCTTTAAGTTTCTTTGCAATTTTACTTTTCTCTCTCCAAACATTTTTTAAATCAGCAGAATTAAAACCTAATATGGTCTTAGGCTCAAATTCTATAGATTAAAATAAGTTCAGAAATATTAATACTTTGGATGCTTAACTATATTGTACATATATGTTCCTATGCCACCCCTTATCTTGTATGAATTAGACTCGACAGTGACAGGCAAAGCTGATTTCACTATATTCATTATTTAACCATCTCAAATTGAGGTCTGTTCTTTGTTTCCTGAAACAGATAAAGGTACGTCTATATTCAGCCTTCTTGGTTTTGTAGATTTAAAAGTTGTCAGTTTCTAGAAACCCCGGGTGCTCATTGGATACGGTGCTGGTTCCAGATGTTCCAATGTCAAGAAAGATCATGCTTTTCTCATATGAATGTTCCCAGTGATTCATTTAGAATGGAAAGTGTAATGCTTTTAACTTTGAAATAGGACTTGGACAAGTATATGAAATAATGTGGGCTCTTTGAAAATAAAATGAAATAACAAATGTACTCAATAAATGCAATATTCATTAATGTCCAAAGAAAAGAAATAATTCTCAGCAACTCATGAACAGTAAGGACTAAAATTAGGTTTTAGGTAGTACTCATATACAATGAAAACAATTGGTTGATTGTGGTTAAACACCAAAAACATCCCAGGGGAAAGAAATTTGTTATTTAACAGTATAAAAGAAAATCAACCATTTTAATTTTTACTTCTCAATTAATTCTTATAACATTTGTTTTCATCTTAAATCAGATTTAGAAATTGTCTTTATAAGAGGCTTTGTAAAATGTTTTATACTATTCAACTTGGAATAGGACAATACTGATGAATATCATACAACATACTGTTATTTTGGAGACTTTCAGCTTGATGTAACAGCAATTCAAGGATAGTTCAAAAAGAGGAGCAAAAAAATTAAAATTGGAGTTTATGAAGAAGTAAATTCTAGACCAGTGTTTCCCAAGTGGCAGTGAAATTCTAGTCTCCAGATGGTCCAGGAAAATTTTTAAAAAGGGACATGGTCAAAAATAAGTTTTTGAATACAAGGCATATTATAAATTTACAATGCACATTCGAGAGCAAAGAAAAGTATTTCATCTGTTTTTAATCAGTGTTCTTCAAACTCATTGAATATCAAAATAATTTTGTGTTAAATATATCATCAATTAACGTTATATATAACTAGAAAGTTTGAGAAAAGAGCCCCTGAGTATGTCAGGAAAAAAACGCAAAGGGTTTAACTGGCATAGTTATTGAACAGATGAATAAATAAACAAATGATTCTATATGCTTATTACTGTCCCACAGTTATGAGCAAAACAGACACAGGCTCAGTTATCAAATTTTTTAGCATATATATGATGTATGTATGCATATATATTAATAACATATAATGTATACATTATATGTACAATCGTATTTTATACAATATAAACAAGGGGAAAATAAAGATGCTAAATTTGAATATGATTCATTTATTTACATGTTAAAAGTTTTAATGTTTTACTTTTTCTAGCCATGTTCTTAAACCAACATCTGAATTTCAGATTTAATATCAATAGTTTCTTTATTATAATTGGAAAAATTTTAATTCTAATGAATTGGCTATATGCACAATATAAAACAATAGTATAGTGGTCAAGAAAGAAATTTCCAGAGTTGCCAGTGGTCAAGACCCACTACTTACTAGTAGTTTAAACCTGGGTAACCACTCAATGCCTCAATGTTTGCATCTGTAAATTGGAGATAATAATGACCTATCTCATGAATTCTTAGGGAGACTAAATGACATGCCTGGCAAACAAACCAAAAAAAAAAAAAAAGGTAAATAAATTCTAGCTATTACCATCATTTCCATTGTTATTATTAAAATAAATAAGAATACATAAACAAAGTTTGGAACAGGATGACCAACACTGCTGTGCTTACAGATGATATTTTCTTTCTTCTTCCTATGATGGCATGGCGTTTATTGTTTATTGTGTTTTTTTAAAGAACAATAAAATTGAAAACTTTACTAAATATGGATGGGCTGCTTTGGATAGAATTGGCTTTATCCAGAATGGCTTTGTGCTCACTTTGCAACTCTCCAATTTAAAATACTTGCACATCCCTAGAGGAACAATTCTGAGAAATCACTTTCTGCAAGACACTGGAGCAAAAAGCCAGAATCTTGACAATGCCAGGAAGTCAACAGAGGCCTGCTCTACTGGCCTGGACACGGTGACTCGTAGCTTCCTGCCAGTACCCTTGAGAAGGACCAGGCTTCCTTGTGAAAGAGAAAACTACTGCTTGAAAAGATAATTTTGAGAAAAAAAAAAAAAAAAAAAAAAAACTCTGTCTGATTTCCTCTCCTTTAATCCTTTTCTTCCTCAACCCCAATAAATGACGACATAAAAAGAGAGTTCTGATTACCTGAATGTTCAATAGCTGAGCACCCAGAGATTCCAGTGTGCCCAGGAAAACAAAGTCATGATACCAAAAATACATGCTATTGTCAGACTATTTATCATTGTTAATGATACTGGTCTCCATTTGAACATCCTTCCCCAAGTAAAGCTAGTGTGCATCAAATCCACCTTTGTCTGGCAATCTCTCTCTGATTCATCCAACAATAAAATGAAGATGCAATGTAAATTGATTCCTAAGTGAAATTTTAATTTTTGCAAGAGTCAGGATTTCATAAAGTCAATGGAAGTGATGTTTCAGAACAGCTTAAATCACATTCAAAACTGGTGAGAAGTGAGGCTTTGGCAGTAACAACCAGAGAATAAAACAGTGGCAAGGATAGTGACATGTCAATTCCAAAGGACATGGAGCAACTATCAAAGGCTTAAGAGTGGCTCTGTGGCCAGGTGCAGTAGCTCAAGCCCGTAATCCTAGCATTATGGGAGGCTGGGGTGGGAGGATCACTTGATCCCAGGAGTTTGAGACCAGCTTGAGCAAGAATGAGACCCCGTCTCTACTGAAAATAGAAAAAATTAGCCAGAAGCAGTGATGCATGCATGTAGTCTCATCTACTCAGGAGACTGAGGCAGGAGGATTGCTTGAGCCCAGGAGTTGGAGGTTGCAGTGAGCTATGATGATGCCGCTGCACTCTAGCCCAGAGGGAGACAGAGTGAGACTCTACCTCTAAAAAAATAAAAATTAAAAAAAAAGAGTGGCCGTTGAAAAGCTTTATGAAGCCGTTAATTAATTTTATAAATATTACCTTTTTATAATAATGCAGAGTGTGTCAAATGGGAGGTTATCATTTTAAGCTATTGAAATTTTTTAGAAAAATTGTATATATAACCTCTCTAATGAGAACGATATAGTCTTTATTGTTTCTAAGAATTATCTATGTCAATTATATTCAGAATATAAAATAAGAATATTTTTATAATTTCTTTACTGCTTACCAGGGCCTATCAGGTCCTTTGTGCTCTGGTCCTGGTGACAACTGAACTTACCTCCAACGACACTGGCCTCCCTGCTGCTATTATAACTGAATAACCTGATCCGGCCGTCAGATCTTTGCACTTGCAATTCCCTTTGCTGGGAACGCCACCCCCAAAATGCTCAAATGTGCTTCGTTGGGGAGACCTCCCTGATCACCCTCCTTAGTTTCTCCTATCACTCTATTCTGTTTTATTTTTTTCACTGGATCTGCCACTACCTTATATTCAATATTTATGTGGCTATTTGTTTTATAATTTCCCTCCTCTACTATAATATAAGCTTTTTGAGAACAAAGACTTACTACGGTATCCCTGGGACAAAAATAGTGTCTATTATGGTAAGCTACCCAATAAATATTTGTGCAATAAAATTAATATGTGAATGTTTAGTTTCATTTCTTCAAGACAATGCTCCATTATTCCTCCCCCCCCCCATTTACTATGAAATGTTAGTTCCTGTTTAAGTGATTCATTTTAAGTGAGGTTTTTCCAAGACAAGTTACCTTCAGCGAATGAGGCTCTCCTGTATTAGACATTCCTTCCTTTGCTTTGCAGGGATAACAGATTTCATGCTGCTATGCCAGCCTGACTCATGATCCCGGGTGCCCAGAACATTGTTTGTTTCCGAGGTGTGGTCCCAGTTCAGCCAGAAAGGGCACTGGGATTGATTACACAGCAGTATTTGCTAGGGGAGCAGACTGTGGGCATGTTAGTGAAATTATCGACTTAGAACACTCTATTAAAAGAAAATTTTTCTTGGGAAAAAAAAATCACATTTCATTATTAACACCTTAACTTGAATTCATTTTAAGACAACAAAATGAATCCTTGCTGCTGACGTGATTCTTAGGAACCTTGGGAATTATCTGGTCTAATTCTTTTTCTAATACCTAAAATTCTAGGATAATCTCTAACTGCTGCTTGAAACCTTCAGAGGTTAGTAATTCATACTTTGCAAAGCTCCTTGATTGGATCCTCCAAATCTGGGGGGGGGGGGAAGGAGAGAAAAAAACCTTCTGCTTGACCACCACCCCCTCTGCCTCTAGCTACCCATGGCTTCAATGCTCCCTCAGAATTAATCTACTCCATTTTCTCATGTCCCAGCCAAATAATCCCAATTCTCTCAGAAGATTTTCATATGACATGACTTCAAACCCCTTCGGCATCCTGCGTAGCACTGGGTACATATGATAATGTCCCCCTTAAAATGCAGCCCTACACTGGATATATTGCTCCAGATGGGGTCTATTTCAATGAAGAGTGAAAGAGGATTTGTGCTTCCTTCTTCTTAACATTATGCTCTTACACGTGGCCCAAGATCCCTTGAGAGTGGTTTTGGAGGTTACCTCATACCACTGACTTAGATTATGGAAGTCAACTGATACTTCAGAACCACATTTGTGCCATGCAGAAGGAGAGCAATTGGTTTGTTGAACCCAAGTACCAGCTTTGCATGTATTCCTATAAATCTTTACATGGTTTGATCTGATATTTAACACTGTTAAGTCCAACTTTTCAAATCTTTTAGAAAATACATTTTAGCAAACATTGCACTGGCTAGCCCTTCCAGCTGTTCACATAGTCAGTACTCTGTGGATGTAGTCCTTCCAAAAAGTTGTAGCATCTAATAAATTCACTTTTTATTCAAGTCATAATGTTTTCTTGCTTATACAAATCAGGAAAAAAATGTTCAATAATTATCTAATATATTAAAATTTAGAACACTTGAAATCATTTTACTTTAGGGTGGTAGGTGGGAAAAGCAGCAATGAGATGAAAGGGCTTAGATCCAACATTTGAGGTGCTGCTAGGGTGAGAGATAGCAAAGGAGGGGGGCAGGGTTACAGATGGCAGAATAAGGGCACAAATCCATGCAAGGTGGGAGTGCATTCTTTCCTCTTTAGCGCCCTCTTCCTCCCAGCAAAGCGGTAATAGCTGAAAAGAAGCTGTAGTGAAACACAGATGGCAATTTCGGGAGTCATGCAGTTAAAGGACAGCCCCACACTTCCCTGGGTCCAGGCTGGGCCCCACCCAGAAAAACCTCCCCTGGTCTACGAAGGAGAAAGGAAATTCTCTCCCCTAAATTTCTCCTACACCTTCAAAGAGAAGTTTGTGAGTTTTTCTTTCTCCTTCCATGGTTCCATTTAACTATTCCTCTGTTTTTAAATCTTGATAGCAACCTCATTCTCTACACATGCTATCTGAGCTCCAGTCCAAATAAATCTGCCCACAGTTTTACCGGTAATCTCCTTACGTTAATGGCTTTGTCTGCTTACAACACAATAATCTGCATCTCTTTAAAATTGCCAACCACGGACATTATTCTGGCTCTCTATTGTTTTAATGGCTTAAAACAACTGTTTTCTTTTGCTTGTCGTTTTGAGGGTAAGGAATGCTAAGAGAGCTCAGCTGGGTAGTTCCTCTCTGATCCACATGGTGTCGGTTGGGGCAGGTGGAACTGGAGGACCACCTCCCAGATGGCTTCGTCACTCACATAGCAAACAACACTCCCTGGCCTCTCTCTACATAGCATCTCTTCCTTCAGGGGCTCTCTGTGTGCCTTGAACTTCTCACAGCACAGTGGTTTTAGTGTATTCTATCTCCTTACATAGCCACTGATATGCAAGAGACCAAGACAGAAGCTACCAGTCCACTTAAAGGCCTGGTTTAGAACTGGCATAGCATGTCTTTTGCTATATTTTATTGGTCAAAGCAGATACAAGGCAGCCCAGGTTGAAGGGCAGGATAATAGACTACACTGCTTGCTGAGAGGAGTATCAAAGAATTTGTGAACATCTTTAATCTACCACAGACATTTACAATGATGCATCTAGGAATAATTATTGTTGGTTTATTTATTCTTTGGGTCATGGCAGAAAATTGTTATACTTCTTATTTCAGTGGGCCATTAATTTATACTTTTGGAGCAACAATAAATACAGACACGTGTCACTTAACAACAGGGATATGTTCTGAGAGATACATAATTAGGTGCTTGTATCATTGTGTGAACATCATACAGTGTACTCATATAAACCTAGATGGTATAGCCTATTCCACACCTAGGCTATATCATATAGACCTGTGGTCTCTGACCCCCAGGTTGTCAACCAGTGCAGGTCCACCGGTCTGTGGCCTGTTAGGGACCTGGCTACAGAGCTCTGCCTCCACCCCCCCCCCACTTTACCCACCCAGGAACAGGGGTGGGAGTGGAGTGGGGAGGGCATAGAGCAGGAGGTGAGCATCAAGCTAGCAAGTGCATATTTATAGCCACTCCCCATCACTTGTATCACCACCTGAGCTCTGCTTCTCCCCAAGCACCATCATGTGGAAAAACTGTCTTCCATGAAACTGGTCCCTGGTGCCAAAAAGGTTGGGGACCACTGGCACACACTATTGCTTCTAGGCTATAAACCTGTACAGCATGTTACTGTACTGAATTCTGGAAGCAACTGTAATACAATGGCAAGTATTTACACATCTAAACATATCTAAACATAGAAAAGGTACAGTAAGAGTATGGTATAAAAGATAAAACATGGTACATCTGTATAGGGCACTTACCATGAATGGAGCTTGCAGGGCTAGAAGTTACTCTAGGTGAGTCAGTCAGTGAGTGGTGATTGAATGTGAAGTCCTAGGACATTACTGTACACCACTTTATAAACACCGTATACTTCAGCTACACTAAACTTACTGAAGATATTTTCTTGCTTTAATAACATATATAATAAATTAACCTTAACTTACTGTAGTTTTTTTACTTTATACAGTTTTTAACTTTTTGACTCTTTAGTAATAACACTTAGCTTAAAACTCAAACACATTGTAGAGCTGCACAGAATTTTTTTTTAAGTGAAAGCAAATTTTATTTAGATAGTATAGATAATCTACTCCGCAGAGTAGAGGCTAATTCTCCCTGCAGAGGAGAAATGGTCCAAATATTTTCTTTTTTTATATCCTTAGTCTGTAAGCTTTTTTCTATTTTTAAACTTTTAAAATATTTTACTTTTTAAACTTTTTGTATGAAAAACTAAGGCACATACACACCCATTAGCCTAGGCCTACATGGGGTTAGGACCATCAATATCACTGTCTTCCACCTCCACATCTTGTCCCACTGGCAGGTCTCCAGGGCCAGTAACCTGCATGGAGCTATCATCTCCCATGATAACAATACCTTCTTCTGGAATACTTTCTGAAGGACCTGCCTGAGGCTGTTTTACAGTTGTTTTGTTTTGTTTTCTTTTTTTTTTTTCAGTTGTTTTACTTTCTAAGTAGAAGGAGTACACTCAAAAATAATGATTAAAAAGTATAGTAAATACATAAATCAGTAGCATAGTCATTTATTATCAAGTATTATATATGGTATATAATTGTATGTGCTATACTTTATACTACTGGCAGCGCAGGTTTGCTTATGCTAGCATCATCATAAACATGTGAGTGATGCATTGCTCTATGACATCACTGGTGATAGGAATTTTTCAGCTCCCATCTTATGGGACCAACTTGTATATGTGGTCCATTGTTGACTGAAACATTGTTATGCACCTGACTGTATATGTATGTATGTATGTACAGATGGATAACTGGATGTAAAAACTAGCTGTTAAGAAGAGAGACAAAATTCCTGGTGTTCCCAAGGATCAAAAAGTCTGACGGCTTCATTTAGCTAATCCAAGCAACAATCCTCAATGGCATTGTTTCCACACCCTGGCATGCCACGATTAGCTGTAAGGTGTGTGGCAACTTACAGTTCATTTGTCAAATAGTGACATTTGTGAATAATTTAATTTCTAAATAATAAGTTAGAGCAGATCCACATTTTTCTGTGCAATAGCATCACTCTCTCTCCCATGCATTCCTAACTGTATTCTTCAGTGGATATTAAAGGGTGGAGTTGTTGTGGCTCTTCCACTGGGGCCTGCTCATAACTCTGGCACACTGATGGGAAAGGTCCACACCCCGACCATCATCCATCTTGTATGACTTGAAGAAGGGGGAAAAAAAAAAAAAGATTAAGAACTTAGAGCATAGAGCATGTTGCCAATGAAGCTAGTGTTAGCTAGCTAGATAAAAGCTGCATAAAACCCAAATACAAAGCAATTTTAAAGTTTGTTTTGCTTGGTAGCAATAGAGAAAAATATTACAGTATTGTCCTCCCTTCTCACTCCTGTCTTGACCTTCTCTTTTCTGTCTTTCTCCTTCCCCGAGTTCTTTCCCAGTGGGCTCACAGACATGGACTCCCAAGACTCAGTAAAAATCTATCAGCTACCAATCATGCTGGAAAAATAACTCAAAGTCATACTTTAATAAGGTTAGGTCAGGAATATTGTGTTCTAATACTGAAAACAGCAGATGTATTTATATTTCCAAAAGCATAATGTCTCACTCCACAACTATTTCTAATGACTAAGTGTGTATTAGTATAAAGTAAAATTTGCCCTTAATGCCTCCTTGAGACAATGAATTATTGGCTCCGTCTCCTATGGACTTTGTGAGCTGCTTGTCACTTTTAGGTAGTTTACACACATCCAGAGCAAGCAGGGTCCCCTGGGCCCTGGAGCAGTCAGGGCAGCTGCATGTCTATATTTGGCATCAATCTCCCTCAGAGCAGAATTCAGCTCAGATCACTGCGGGGCCTGTTGTCGCTGAGCTTGACTTTGCACAGAAACCAACTAACTTCTACTTAATGATCCTCAAGAAACCATTAAAAATTCTTAATATTGTGACTTTCAACCGAATAGCAAATATCAGATCCTTGAGCCAGTAGGACATGAATCACTGCCACAAAATTGATCAGAAATGGTCAATCTAGAGGCAAAAATAGAATATCTAGAATCAACATATAAAGAAATAATAAATTTTAAAATGTGTGTCACCTGCTAGAGATACCGTTCATCTAGGAAGTAAAATGATGAAAGCTTAAAAGCCCAGAAAACAGCATAATATAAGAAAAAGTACACAAGATGGGGAGTTCTGGGGTCTGGAAGCTGCCTCAGTAACATACCTGACCTTCCATGGTGAGATAGCTAAACTGGATCACCTTGAATGGCCTGTCCAGCTTTAAAATTCCATAATTCCTGGGAAATGTGAAAATAAAGTCACATGGTTCATTGGGAGACAGAAGGAAAAGAGAGAAGGAGATTAAAGAAAAACTGTGTCTATGTAGTGGGGAACAGCATTGAAGCTAAAATTCTATATAGGTATATAGGTAGTGACAACATCAACACAATAAATGCCTTAATAAAAGTGTTAAAGGCCTGGCCAGTGATTAGAATTTTAACTGATGGTCCAACAATACTATTAAACATTGGTTGACTCATTATACAGAATACTAGTTTATAGGTCTAGGAAGCCTCGATAACCCAATTAAAAAAAATTGTATTCTATTTTTGGAAACAGAATGGGACTATTTCAGTACTGTTTGCCACAGTTTCCCACTGGGGAAACTTGAATTTCTGCAATATTATGGGTAAACTGGCTACTACGGGCCAGCCTAGCTACGTGTGACTCCACATTCACAAAGTTGTTTCTGTGCGAGGAAGCTGAGGGGACTTAGATGACATCTCCCCTCCATTACAATCACTGAAGGTCTGAGAGGAGAAGGAGAGTAAGAGAAGATTTTGGAGGCTACTGAGGTCAGGAAGAAGGCTCAGAAGAAGAAAACTAATATTGAGAAGAATCAAAGAACATGAGGACAGAAATGGCAGGCAAAGCATATGTAGTTACTAAGAGATGATGGGAGTATCTGGATTTCCAATCAGGCTCTGGGATTCTCCAAACTGCCCGTCTCCTGTGCTGTTTGACACAGTAAGGATCTCTTTGTCTCACCTACTCATTATCCACCGTCTTCCTACCATCATGAGAAATAACGCAGTGGGAAAGGCCCTGCGAGGAACACTGCCCACTGATAGATGGTGTGCTCATAAGAATGGTGCCTGGGGCTGGGATCTGCCTTGTGCCATTCATGACTCAGGCAGGGAGGCTTTGTTGCTCTGTACCTTGTTGGGAATTGGGTTGGGAATATCATGTTCACACTCCTTCGATTGAGGGCGGCCATGGGAAGCTGATGCCAGGGCTGCATTTTCCAGTCCACTCATCGCATTGTCTTGAGCTCTCATCAACTCCTCACTCAGCAGCTCCTTCCTTGGCCTCCAGCCCAGCTAAGTTTTAACTCAAGGATTTTTAGCTTAAAAAAAAAACAACTTTCCAATATACACAAAAGTATAGAAACAAGTATGACAACATCCCATACACCTAGCACCTAGCTTTAACAATGATCAGCATTTAGCCATTCTCCTTTTGCCACATGTTGCCTGCCCCAAAATATCATGAAAATAAACCTATTGACAAGACAAAGCTGAGCTTATTCTTATCAGGTAAGGGGGGAAACTATCTTGCCAGAGTTATCATAGTCTTTTAAAGTGAGGATGACAAACTTGGGCTATCTATGAGGTTCTGGAGTCTGGTTTAAGGTGGATCCCTTAGTGGGACGAGAGAATGATTAGGATTAAGGACCATGATAAAATAATTTATCTGTGGACACAAGATGAGGATTTTCAAGGTGAAGATTTTAAGGTAAAGAGTTCAAAGAGTCTTAGGCATAAACAGTGGCTTGGTGCTATCTATTGAAAAGTTTGATGTTCATTTCAATGGGATTCATCAGAAGTTCCTGAAACAAATACGTTAATTTTCCATGTTCGTCTTTCTGGGCAAGAATACCCTGGCATAATGAAATTATAGTGATGGGCAGTGGAGTAATAAAGTCATGGCCATGAAGCAGCCAAACTAACTGCTATGGTAAAGCCATGTTAGTACACACATTAAGTTCTTTGGGTTCTCAGTCTCATCTAGCCCCCTCTCACATTTATTGTTATTTGCTAGAGTAATTGAAATTATTGCTTATTTTTTAAAGTTGTTAATGCTATCCAGTTCATAGACACATTCTGTAATTAGGCAAAATCTCTAATAACCAGCACTCCCATATACATGCAATTTTTTTTTTAAATTTTCAGTTGTTCTCTTCTTAGCTTTATCAGGGAAGCCAGAGAAATAACTCTCATGCTAAAAATTCACTGTCACACTCTGGCATAAAAAAACCTGAGGACTATTCAGAATCTCAAAGAGCTCTAAACAGAAATCATCGCCTTATTAGGCAAACAGCCAGTCGAAGCCATGAGAACAGGAGCAGAGAGAACCAGCAGTATGAATTTAATGTGGGCTTTGTAGGGAGCTTGCTGGGTAAAGTCAGCTCTTTTTTAGTAAATTAAGCCCCATTCTTCTGAAGGGAAAAACTGCCTTAAACAAAATATATCGTGGCTTTTGACATCTACTCCTTTGGGGTTCTGGTAAAAATATAAGTGTATTAAGACCACAAACATTAATTGAGCATGTTTTAAATGCAGGACAAGGAGAGACTGTGCAGAAGGGAAAAGTCTAAGATTTGGGGAAAAGCCTGTCTTGGTGGAAAAAGCACCATTATTTGAGGTGACACCTGGGTGAGACTCTGAAAGAAATGACTTACCATCTAATTGCTTAGCGTCTGTAAGTTTCAATCTACTATACAAGATCTCCTGAGCCTTTAAAGACAGAAAGAAGTAATGTACACATAGAGCCTGGCATCTAGAATGTAATATTGTTATATTGTTTCAGCTGTAACTCCTGCCCTTGAGGAGACTGTTGAAGGTCAAGTGCAGGAGGAAAGAACAGTAGATTGTTCTGGGGTCCAATCATCCGGGGTCCACAATGCCATGTTGTACCGTATCCTGTGCATCGGTGAATATTGAGTGGGATCAGAGCCATGCTTCAGGAGTATGAATTTGACAGCCAGTGTTAGTCTATATTCCCAACAGGCGGGGTCTGTGCTCAGCCCCAGACTTTGCAGGACTATTAGTGAACACCTGGTGATCTGTCTTTCAGCACCCAGTCTCAGCACTCCCCGAGTGTGACCCACGACTGCTGTATCTAACACTGCCTCCATCTCAGGGAATCACTCCTCCTCATCCTTGCCTTATAGTCTTGAAATCAAAGGTGGCTGTGTCCACGTACCCTCGTGGTTTCCATGTTTTTCCACAGACATTGCTCCAGAGAGCTGGGAGAATTTGAATGGCAGAACAGCTTGGGTAAGAGAAAAGACAAATTAGTTAACTTGTCAATCCTTCCTCTCAGAGAGTGCAAACGCATGAGACTCTTGCATAATGAAGTATTTCCCGGGAGGGCTGAATATTCACTTTGCCTTTTCTTCTTCCCTATCTGCAGTGCTGGAAGCACTCACAAATTAGTGACATATTGGCAGCTGAGGAATATTTTACAGTATGAAACAATTAATAAAACTCTAAAATATGTAGTAGGTTAAATCATATAAAACTATCCCTTTTTTGTAGGTCAGCTTGCATGGTTCAAACACACGCACAAACACACACCTATGTCTTAAGACAACATGCATAAACCATGATAACAATTCCTTATATTCCTGTATGGACCTCAAATTGCTTTAAGAGATGGTGAAAACTAAGGAATATGTGTTATAGATTTGTATAAATGAAATTAAAATATTTTATTATATTTTCTGTTATCATATTTTGCCATATGTAATCTTATTACAGTGTTTGAACAAGATATGTAAATTCATGACTTTTATATGATATATAGAATTCATGGTTACTTCTCAATCAAAATATTGCTTTTAGAATTTTATTGACAATCCCAGTTGCTGTTGTTTAGGGGGATGAGTTTTCTCTGAAATTAAATTAATAAACTATCTAAAAACTATAATAACTCACAAAAAACAGCATTGCTGAGAATAGACCTAGACCACAAATTATTTGAAACACTTGTTTGACTAAAATAAAAGCAAGAAACAAATTTGGGGGGGGGGCGCGGAATGTAAAAATAATTTGTAAGTTACATAAGTCTTTATTTTACTACTTATATAAATATCATTAGCTCATTCAAAGAATCACCATAGAGGTACAAAAATAAAGTCAGTCATCTTTGACATTTTGCCAGATTTAATTCTATTAAAACTATAGCTTAAAAGATAATCTTGATTTTTTTATTCTGAAGCTATATGTGTCACAGTAGGAATATAGAACAGATTTTACTTAAGTTTGTTAACTTGCTTTGTAACTTTTAAATATCATTACTCTTGCCCCAGGCCTCTTAGAGTTTAGGGGCAGGCCTGTTTCCAGCAATATCTTATTCATTAATCACAATTAGTCAGTACTACCTATAATGTGACAAGTATTAATAAATTGGAGAGAATAAATACTTAAAGGTGATTAGACCATAGAGGAGCCTTCTGTAAGCATCTTTAATCCATAAAACCAGAGAGGCCAGGCAGGTGTCATAAACAAGTAAAGCCAACAGGGAGGAAGATGACAGGGAGTGGTGGCGATTGTGATGGGCCAGGTAGCATCTACACTGTGTCTAGCAGGGACACCTTTGCTCAGGCCCAGCCACTGCTGCCACATGGGAATGCAGGGCAAGTCTTTCCAGACCTTAAGCTTTTAAAAAAGGAAGCTAGAAATGTGAATATTTTTATATAAAACCTCTCAGTTTGAAATAAAAATTTTTAAACTATGTAGAATGAACAACCTAGGTCTATGGGCTAGATTTAACCCACAGACTACCACTTTGCAATCTCTACTCTAGATTAAGGGAACAAAGATGTGAGCTACCACTTGCCTTGTGCTCTTTTGCAATTTCCCATGTATTCTCCTCACTGCTTATCTTCTTCCTCTTCCTCTTCTCCTTCCACTCTTCATTCCCCTCCTTCTCTCCCCTCTTTCTCCTCCTCTTGCTCCTCATCCTCCTCTCCTCTCCTCTCCTCTCTCTTTCTCTCCAATTTGGCTTTCTCTGTTTTTCTGTTCCCATTGTGCAATATGGCTGCCACATACATTGTCATTTCAGTCCCGATTAGAAACTAGCCAAGGAGAGGGAAGTGTCTTTGCACCACCTGTGTGTGAACAGGGGGAGGAGTTCCTAGGCAATGTAGTTTGGGCACCAAAGATTTCCTCCATAGGATGCTGGCAAATTTATTGATCCAAGATTAAACCACCTTGAGGAGGCATATTTGAACAGAAAAATCAAAGGAATTATTTGCATCCAAACGACCAACTGTTTTCTATTTCTCAAGTTTACTATCTTCCAAAGTTACCAAACTTCTCAACTTCACACACTCTCAAAATGGAAAACCAAAAAAGCCAACCTGGGATATCAATGATAATTTTATTATTCATATGTTTATATACTATTAAAGTATAGTATAATCTAATTACAATTGTTGCTTACCCTGAGACTTAATGATAATTATCTGATAATTATTCTCTGTGCCAGGCAGAATTGAGTCCATTTAGGGCTAGATTCTGTGTGTTAACACATTTACTCCCACACAAAGGCAATGGGATATACAGCAACAAGGGCAAGAAGGTAGAGATGCTAAGAAAATCCTCACAAGGAACCCAGTGGGATAACTGTTAAACTAAATTCCATTTGTTTCACAGTGTAGGCACAAAAGACTGAATAGGATAGGCAAATTGCATCTTGCTTGATGTTCCAACAATTGACCTTTCCAAATCTATCTCCCCAATTTCTTCTCCAAAATCTTCATTTTCATTGTTTATAGTAGCTTCATTTCTCAGCTCAAAGCAGCTATTTGTAGATCAGACATTTAAAATGTCAAACAATATTTAAAACAGCAAACATTTAAAAATAAAATATGCAATTGGCTGAATTCATCATCAGGAATTACAGTGGTGCCTTGAATCACAAGCCAAAATGACTGTCCCTGCCTTAAGTAAAAATGATATGGAATCAGAAAGCAGAGGTCTCATTGTCTCCCTAATCTTACCAAGTTAACCAGTTTTTAGTCTCTCTCACATCCTCTTTGGTAAATAAGGAGGTTCTTCCATATGTCTATCTGGCATACATATCTTGCTGTAAATCTAAATCAATTTCTTATACTAAGCTCTGTCAGTTAAGTATGGCCTCTTATCACCGTATAAGAGGCACGTATAAAAATGCGTGACCTCTTATCACGCATGTTTGGTAGGTGAGTTCCAATAATTATATAATCAGGGAATTTTAGAGCTCTAAAGTCCTTAGATATCTAACCCCCTACATTTTATAGATAAGGAGCCCAAGGCCCAAAGATGTCAATTGTCTTAAATAGGGTCAAAACGCTAATAACTTGCAGAGTCTGGGCTTGGATTCAGAGCTCCTTGGCTTTATTACCTTTCTAGTATTTTACGCCAAATTTACAAGGATAGACCCTGCGATGGTTAATTTTATGTGTCAACTTGACTGGGCTATTGGATGCCCCATTAATTGATCCAACACTACACTGGGAGAAATTATGAGGGTATTTTTAGATGATAATATCTAAATTGGCAGGCTTTTATATTAGATTGGATTAACATTTTAATCAGCAGAGTTAGCAGATTGCCCTATATAATGTGGTGGACCTCAAACAGTTGAAGGCCTGAATACAACAAAAAAGACCCTCCCCCAGGTAAGACAGAATTTTCCAGCAGACTGCACTCAGATTTTGACTGCAATATCAGCTTTTTCTGCCCAGTGGCCTTCAAAGTGGAACATCCATTCTCCATGAGTGTCCCAAACCACTGGCCCACTCTGCAGATTTTAGACTTGCCAGCCTTCATGATTTTGTGAACCAATACTTTATAATAAATCTCCTGACATGTGGGGTGTGGGGGGCAGGGTATGTGTATATCTTATTGGTTCTATTTCTCTGGAGAACCCTAATACAACCCTCTTCTCCTAAATGTTTCATAATACATCAATTTTCCTATGTAATAATCATTTTAATACTCTTTATCTTTTCACTTTTTCTTATGTTACAAAGTTTCAATTGGACAGAATTATTTTCTAGACTGAACCTTGTACTCCAGCTTGAATTGGCTTGACTTCCCCCTGCTTTCTAAGGCAACATCTGCCTTCTAGACCATACCGTTGCTGCTGCCTTCACTGAAGTCCCTGAGATGGAAGGTGTGAGTTAAATTCTTGGGCTTCCATGGCCCCTTGTCCTTCATGCCAGGTCATCCCTGTGCGTCAGGACTCGAATGCCAGCATGGCTTCCTAAGCTGCCGAGGGGCCCGATGGCACAATGCAGAAGTGTGAAGAGTTACATCCCTGCTGAGTGAAGCCTGACCAGTGGAAAATGGGGCCAGACGAGAGCCAGACAGAGACATCTGCCCTTGTTTCCCACTTCTATGGGTTATATTGAGGTACACTGTAATCAGGTACTCCATTGTAGTCTCCATATAGGTACTACTTTTCTGTAATATTTAAGAGTTATTTAAAAGTATACAAAATGTACAGTTACTAAAACAGCTGATTATTTCTTTCTTTCCCCCTTAGAACAGAAGGAGCTTCAGTTCTTACATGGCTAAAACCATAATAAACAATGTACCTGTAACTTGTAACGTAAGTATTGCAATATGTTAGTAACAATCTTGCAGCCTTGTTTTCCAAAGTTCATTTTATTTTGATCGGTTCAGTATATTGCACTAATTATTTTAGGTGTTTTCATTATATGAAATCCACCATGTGTCAGAGATGATTTAATCTATTTAAGGGTTGGACTGCCAGGAGAACTCGTACATTTATGATAATGCAGAATTAGTAAGGAAAATGGTTCACCAGTGTTGAGTTTTATATTGAGGTGCTCAGGTTGGAATAAAGTGGCATAAAAAGCAAACAAACAAAAAAGGGCTCTCACAGCCCTTTGGGAGCATCCTTCGTGCTAAGTGAGCACACCTCCTGAATGGCTGCCATTTCTCTTAGTGGCTCACTGGGACGTATTAGCCAGCATGAAAACACATATTGTATAGCTTCACATCTTTCTTTGACTCATTTCCCTGTTCTTCACCATAACCACCCTAGGATTATACGTCCCAAACAAAGCTTCAGCACTTCAATACTTGCCTTCACTGCTTTCTAATGGATCAAGAAAAAGATACTTTTTCTAAATTAGGATTGATCATCGCTTAATAACAGATTGGTCTGGAAGGTAAAGAAGAGTTCAGTGCATCCAAGCATTGTCTATTTTAAAAATTGAAATAGAAGTTTATATTTTATAACAGCCGGATAATGTCTTGATAAAATATTTAGGGAATGGAGGATCCCAATCACATAAAATTCCTCGCTTGCTTGTAATTAAACTCTTTTCACTCTGAAACAAATGGAAAATCTTTTTAGTTCATGAGTCCAGCTTTATGAATGTATGCAGAGAAGATACTGCATGTTGACTCTTTGGTATCTAAAGATTTTGCAGTGTTTTTGAGCAACATTCCCAGCATTAATTGTGGTAGTGTAATACCGAACACAAAGATGATATGGGCGGCTGAGTGGATGATCATCTTGGGACTGCTTGAGATCACTTTAACCAAACAAATCTGTGATCTGTCTCCTCTTTTAAAGTAACAAATTGAAGGTTATAATCTGATAAGTCTAAGCTAAGCAAGGTTTTCCTGACTATTATAGACTGAATATTTGTGCCCCCCCCCAAATTTAAATGTTAAAGCCTTAATCAGCAAAGTGATGGTTTTTGGAGGTGGGGCCTTTGTAGGTGATTAGCTTTAGAGGCAGCCTTGAGGGTGGATCCTCATGATAGAAGTCATACTCCTATAAGAAGAGACCAAAATGCCAGTGCGCTCGCTCTCTCTCTACTGTGAGAGGAGACAGCAAGAAATTGACCACTTGCAAGCCAGGAAGAGGACATTCACCAGGAACAGAATTGACCAGCAACTTGATCTTGGACTTCCCAGCCTCCAGATCTGGGAGAAATAAATGTCTATGTTTCAACTGAATATAATGTATTTCATTACAGTAGACCTCACAGACTAATACATTGATATTGATAATTTACATACATTGAGCTTGACATTTGTTTCTCACTAAACCAGTCATTGAAAACAGTCAAAATTAATGGAGAGAGTGAAAACAAGATAGGCAGATGATCGATGAAGAGTTCAGAGTAAAGTTGAAATGCAATAATGCTTTCTGAAATCTTCTCTAAACACAAACCACTAAAGAAATAAACTTTCTCTAAAACTCGGGATTGCTGATGTTGACCTTGGCCTCTCCAAATACCTTAGGACGTCAGAGCTGAACACTCTGGATGGAATCCCATGGAAACAGGATTTAATAGTTTCATATAAAGTCACAGTTAGGGCATACTCTGGTCAGCAAAAGAAACAAAAATACCATCTGCATCTTCTTAATTATATTTGCTCCAAGAGTTAATTTAAATTTGTTTAGTTTATCATGCAGAGGGAAAAAACATTATCTAAAAATCCCAGCTTTTCACAAAGCCAGGGATCATAGAAGTCAAACCACAGATTCAGCCACTTACATCACCAATAATAGAGATTCTATAATTAGAGATTAGCCAGCTGCAATCATTTCTGCTGCTTCAGACATCTGGATCAAGCTGATTTCATCTCAATTGTGTCAAGCCAGAATGTCCTCTTTTTTTCTTTTTTAAAAGAAATCAGCAAAATAGCATGATTCAGACACACCAAGAATCTTTCTCCTATCCATATCTCTAACAAAGTATTTTTTGTACCTATACTTTTTTTTTCTAGCTTCACACCTTTCCCAGCTAAAACACTTCTATTGCCATGTAACTGCTGGTGAGATGCCTAGAAAATCTTTTAACTTAACTTCAAATTGATGGCATTAGGAATGGCTCCTCTGAACTAAGTCCCTCACAAAAAGAACCACTCCACTTATTTTCTCACTCCAATCAAATGGCTGAGAAATCTTCAGATTAATAATGATGGCAAGAGCAATGACATTGGTCCTTTCATTTTTAATGGAAAAGTAAGCATTCTGGACCAGATGCTCCCTCCTCCTAATTGGAACTCACTGGGAGTTTCCATGTAGCTTGGACTCTGAGCTGCTGATGCCGTTTTGGCCATTGTTCTCCCCAGTGTTCTGTCTTTGTTGTAAGATGGGAAGCTGCCTTTACATTTTAATGTGGATGACAAAGCTGAGAAAGTAGCAATAAAGTATTATTCAATATTATTTGTTTCTAAGATAGCATTAAAACACTAAAGAGCTGCTGCAATTTGGCAATTTCCTTATTTCACAGTTATTAGAACCAAGGTTTTCAGGAATGGCCATCTCCAATCCAAGGGAATCCAGGAATACTCGCTGGAAATATGTTCTTCCATTTCATATAACATTGGTAACTGATTATCAACCAGCTGTATCAAAAATTAAGCAAAGACTAAAGAAATATACTGTGATTCCAGGACACAGATATTCTGGCAAAAAGAATTATCCTAACCCACATGATTTAAACAGTTAACACCAAAAATAAATATGTAATCTTTTTAGGACCACTCAGTTGCCAGAGTTGGCCTGTTTTCTTTGAAGATTCCATACGAGAGCAAATGTTCTTATTTTTTAATCAATATGACTTTATGCTCTCTCTTCTACAAATTAAATATCTCGTTTTTGCTGCTAGGATTGCATCTGTTTCCTGATTCATATGATACTGAATTGAATACTAGAGGTGAAGGCACGTTCCTCATTGTATAGGTTAGTGCTTCCCAAACTTTGTCAAAGCCAGGAGTTCCTTTAATTAATTTCCTTCATAAACCTTATATTTTGTAAGGAGTTGTGAATCCAACAAGATATTTTTATTAAGTAATTTCTTTTTTCCAATTTTTAATTAATCAAAAGCACTTCTATTGCCACTTAAGGTAGAAGATGGGGTCAGCTCAATTTAAAGGACATCAACTAAGAATGGGAGAGGGGTATTTCTCCAGGTTGCTAGGCAGCAAAAACACATCCACCACAAATCCCAGACTAATTGCCCCTATGTCTTATAAAACCTCTTTTTATCTGCCTTGCTCTAGACTTACCTATTCTTTTCTTCTGTAGCCTTCGCATATGTTGACCTCTTAGTCAAGAAGAAGCATTCCTCATTCTTAGCATAGACAAGACTTATTCAAGCACCACATTTTTTTGATCTTCTATTACTCCCTCCCCCAATCTGCCACCACCAGTAGTCAGATTAAACTGCTTCCTTATCCTCCAGTTGTTTGTACTGTGGTCATAAGACTGTGTTTACACATTGGTTTCCCACACCAGACTGTGTGTCCCTGGAGGTCAGTTTCTCTGCCTTATTTACATTTTATCCTTACAGCTTTGCATAGTCCCTGACACAGCAGGATATTCACTAATATTTTATTTAGTGAATACATGAGTAAATGAATGAATGAGTAAATGTATAGCTCTGTAAATCCACTGCCATTACTCACAAAAATAAGTTTTCCACAAGATTCTAAGCCAGTGCTGATCTGGCAAGATGTAAAAGACGTGCAAAGTACTACAACACACGAACATCTTTCCCGAAATGAAGCAGACTGTCGGATTTGAGGCTTTGGTGGTGTGAGAGTGCACTGATATTTGTTTTCAGATCCTCCACCCACCATTTTTTCCACTTTAAAAAATCTTTTACTTCTTAGCCAACAATGATATAATACTTAGGTCACATTTGGCTTTTCATGTACATTAGTCCATTTGGTCCTCCCCTCAACTCTGCAAAATAGGCATTGCTATCAATTCTGCTGTATAGATCCAGAAACTAAAGCTCGGAAAGCTTAAATTTTGCCCGAGGTCACAGAGGTAGTAGATGCAGAGTGGAGTTTGACCTCACACCTGCTTTGTCCACGGACCACAGCACGTACTCCATGCACTGACTCTTGCATCGTTATTGCCATCGGACCACGGGACTGGGTAAGGCTACGGTGTGAGAGATGGCCCACAGAAAGCTACGGAGTGACTCCCACCCTCAGGCTGGATCATCATAGGATGACAGCCATAAATCCAATGCATAAATAGTATAAGTTTAATTATATGGAAGAAAATACAAATACACACACTGAGACAAAAATATGCCAAAAGGTTAAGTATAGATAGTGATAGATCATTTAACTTTCTTCTTATAATTGCCTATGTTCCCTATATTTTCACAATAAATATATCTATATAATCAGATCAATATGTTATTTGAATAAAAGGCAAGATATAAAATGAGATAAATGGATAGTTCTGTGTCATGGCTAAGAAGCAGATCCAGTGTCTAAGAATTTAGCATACAAGCTTACCTGCTGATAAACGTTCAACTTAAGGACCTAGATAAAGATAAATAATCTTCTTCTTTGCCCACCACCAATAGATGGTACTAGCCTTGCTGGTCCTTTTGGACTTCAGAACAAAGGGACTTATACTTAATTATTAGAACGAATCTATTTGTAAGTAGAAGAGTCGCCATACATGGTAAAAGAAGTGCCACAGAGAAATGAGAAATTCATTTTAAAGAGTACTGATTTTTATGAACAAAAAAATCTTAATCACAGCATTATTTGTAATAGCAATGATTCAGAATTCACCTAAAAATAAGGTAATAATGAAATAAAAGTGGATTTTATGGATCATTTTATAGCCGTTAATTATATTTACAAAGAATTCTAATGACTGGGAAATTATCAAGATGTGATGTTATTTGCAAAACCTAGGATGCATGATTGTATATATGCATAAACTCAACTATATTAACACATATAGAAAAGAAACTCACAGCTAACAGTATTTTTGCATAGGAGAATTATGGAGTGAATTTTAATTTATATAAATATTTTCTCCATATTCTGTATTTCTTCAATGAGCATTTAACAGAGAGAAAATAAAAATCTTTCTTTTTGTCTATCTTTCGGTCACTTCCTCCCCCCAACCAAAATCCCGAAGGGAGAAATCCAAGGTTTGAATCCAAATAAACTTAAAATAGAAGCAGACAACACACTGATAACCAAATAAACCCTTGGATGAGTCAAATTAGATGATTCTGCTGTAAACACTCAAACCCTTGGCTGACCTTGCTTTTTATCTGCACAAAGGACTCAGAGCCAGGGCTTGTAGCTAGGATGGCAGGTAAGAGATCTCTATCATTCCAGGCCGACAGAATTGCTGACCCATTTCTCAGATATTCTTGTCTTTTTTCCCCACAAACAACTGCTCTTTCAAGGTGCAAATATCTCCAAGCAGCAATATTCACAGCTCTAGTGCAGCAAGAAAAAACAGAGACAGACAGACAGACAGACAGACAGAGTGTTAAACAAGTTACCTTAAGATTCACGGTAAAAGTGGGATTGGAATTAATGGATGATGTTTGTGATTTACAGTTCCTCATTTACAAAGCATTCTGTACATATATTGACTTACAACCATAATGTAAGGTATGTGGGATACACATTATTTTTACTTTACAAATGTACTTACATTTCCTGAGTATTCATAGCTTTTCTAAGTGGCAGGGCCTAACTTGAACTGTAGTGTTCTGAATCTAATCCTATGCTCCTTTTGCTAAAGCATGTTGTTCTCTCTCAAAAACAGCCTTAGTGCCTCCAACTAGAAATATCCTTATCTTATTAATCTTTTTGGTTCTTACTTAGTACGCATGTGAAAAGGTAGTTGAGCCTCAAATTCTAAACTACAAATTATAGCCAAAATAGTTTTAGACTGGAGAACATGCAAAGCATAAGATGCCCACTTGTGGCATTAAAAATATAACCAGCAGGAAAGCCACAGAACACTTAAGTTATGCCCACTGATTTACCCTCTAAAATAAATCAGTTGCAAAATACAATACAACATAATTGAAGAGTTAAAGCTTGCCATATAGAAGTGTTGGCTAGAACAAAGTTAAATGTTAGGGTAAATCTCATCCTTCCAAAACAATATCTTTGATATTAAAATATTTGATATGAATCCCTTCTCTTTTGGCAATAATTACAAAACTGGTTTGGTTATCCATCAGGGGCACAGCTGGTTGATGGTAATAAAATCTCAACATCTGCGTATAAAAAAATGTTTCTCTCTCTACATTCTGTGAAAGGAAAGCGTATCTCGATCTCATCCGAAATAGCTTCAGGTCAGGAAGCTTTGAATTAAAAGGAAAGAGGACAGAACACACTCCTGAGATGAAAATTGATTGTGTGATTAATCAAAAAATAATAATAATCAACCCAGATACTTGCAGTCATATTGCCTGTACATGTATCAGAAACAAAGAATTTATTTTAAGCTCATCAACGGAGCCCATAAGTGCTATCTATGCCTAGAATCAAAGGCTGAGGAAAAGTGGATGAAAGTACTGAACTTGCTTCAGTTAGTCCCAAAAGAATTCTCCTTCAGGTAGTGATGAGTAAAACAGCATTCATTTGCTCCTTGCTTAGACTCCCAGTGCCAAAAGCCCAGATTTGCAATCAAGAAAGAAATATATTTTACATGAATAAGGTAAAATGTGTACTAAGGTAACAAACCTTCCATTTTTGCAAAATAAAGGATGTCCTTTCACAAAATGAAAAATTATGCAGTGGTTCACACCCGTAATCCTAGCTACTTGGGAGAGTGAGGCGGGAGGATCACTTGAGCCCAGGAGTTTGAGACTGCAATGAGCTATGATCACACCTGTAAATACTTGCTACATTCTAGCCTGTGCAACAGAGCAAGACTCCAACTCTTAAAAAAAAAAAAACAAAAACCCAAAAAACAAATTATTACTTTATAGTTTGGGTAATGTATGTGTTCTTTATAAGGGAAAAAATGTATAGTGAGCCCTCAGGTGTGAGTTCTATTAGAACAAGCCCAAGCTGCATCCATGTTTTAATATTAAGCTATATTAGCTATTACAGTCTCCCCCAACTCAATCCTTCAAAATGTTCTTGGTGATGGAGGAAGCACCTTTATCTTATGTGTGTGCGTGTGTGTGTGTTTTACAGCAAAGCTTTCTGAAAATAAATCTTCAAAATATTCTCACTGAATCCTTATTCTTTCCATCCTTTACTATCCTCCATCTGGATGAAGAACCCAAAAGTCATAAAAAATCTCAGATATTTTCTTTGAAAATTTGCATCTTTGAGATTGGTCCCTCTATCCCTTTTTATTTGGTTCTACGACCTCTTGATATCTGAACATAAATTTCCAATTTAATTCCTTGCCACAAGGATGTTAACAGGATTCCCAATGTGGGCACTGAGCTCTCATGGATGTTTTTAGTTATCAAGATGTCATCCCAGTAATCCAGACAGTGCTGATATTGACGGTTCATTTAATTTTAATCTTTAAAAGATTTTCATGGAAATAAATACAAAATACCTTTAAAAGTCTCATGGAAAATGTATGGACCTTCTAGATTGTGTTTCTGGATTCAGTTTGAGAAACACTGAAATAGACTAGCCAAGTGGGTGTAGCCAAATGGGACTCTGCCACTATATTGATAAAGGTGAATTGATTGGTGAGACATCTTCCATCTTCCCAAGGCGTTTATCTGGATTGTAAGATTTTCTGTTTGTTTGCTTGTTTGTTTGGTCAGCTGTGCAATGAAAGAGCTAATGATCAAGCAGCTTCAGATACTCCAAGTCTGGAACGCTGAGTTTGGCTTATACATCTGAAAAATGGAACCCCTTCTGCCAAGTAGCCATCAAGACCTTAGCTTCACGCATTCCAGTGCCTGCTCTCATAGCCTGCCCTTATGGCCAAATGTGCTATCTAATCAGTTCTGCCTATATCAATTTATTAAACCTGAGGGGTTTTGGAGGCAATAAGAAATTTACAATAATAGTTAAATTTGATTTAAAGCAAAAGCTTGGAGCCGGGCGCAGTGGCTCACACCTATAATCCTAGCCCTCTGGAGACCGAGTTGGGAGAATCACCTGAGCTTGGAAGTTCAAGACCAGCCTGGGCAAGAGCAAGATCCTATCTCTACCAAAAATAGAAAAATTAGCCAGGTGTGGTGGCTCATGCCTGTAGTCCCAGCTACTTGGGAAACTGAGGCAGGAGGATCGTTTAAGCCCAGGAGTTTGAGGTTGCTGTGAGCTAGGCTGACTCCACAGCAAGCAAGCAAGCAAGCAAACAAACAAACAAACAAATAAATGGCTTGGGTGGTCTTTTCTGATTCATATTTTCCCCCTCTAAACTGCCAAGGTTTATTTTTAAACAGGCACTCAGACAAGTACCGTATTTGCTGTGAATGAGGAAGACGGACCTATTTTAAGCTCAAATCAAATATTAATAAAAGAGGAAGGGATAAACTTTCCATTGAGGCTTCAGGGGCAGAGTTTTAAGCAGGCTTTAGAGAGCAGGTCACAGCACCATTTTAAAGCTTCAGTTCCCTCCACTCCTCTCAGCTCCCTAAGCTCCTATTCTGGGATGAGAAATAGACTGTGGAACAGGTTAGCTACATATTCAAATGTGTTTATTTTTCCTGGGGAAAAAATAAGTCATACTGATGATGGTGATTAGTAGAGAGGTTAATTTGACCCAAAGATGACGTTGACATTAATATTAGACACACAGGTCGCTGGAGTTGCACAAGCCCAGGAGGCAATACTCACATTATATACGGTCTGTGTGGATGGCACAGGCTGGAAAGTTCTGCAGTGTAGTGGCCCTGAGAGTGTACTATTCTGGAATGTTCTCTTGAACCTATATATATACACACACACATATATATGTATATATGTATATATATATATATGTATATATATACACACACACACACAGAGACACACACACACATACATACACCACCATCATCTCAGTTCATAGGTATATCTTGAGAGAAATTTTTCATTTAAAGAATGTTTCATAGCTAATCAATTTTCTTACTCCCTTTGATTCTGGGTGGGTCCTCATAAGACCATTGCTAAGCTTAAATTTCAGGACCTGGAGATAAATAACTCTGCTGTAGTAAACACATCATAAATAAATGTTAAATGCTCTTATGAAATTGTAAGAAAAAAAGATTAACAGCAAAGTAGAGTCAGATGATATTCCTAAGAGCCTGTGAACACAGAAGGGGAGAGAGGAAAGCTTCCCCTTGTCCCCATCTCTTGCTCAGGTCCCCTCTGTGGCTACTGCCTTTGTGATCACCTGCCTTGTCAGCTGTGATAAAAAATTAATTAAGGGAAAATGTGTGATCAATTCTTGATAGTCAAGGAAGAATAGGAGATTAGAAAATAAGTAATATTAAAACACTGAGAACAAGGGAGAAAGAAAGAAAAAAAGAATAAAGTACAGATTCAAATGGGCAAAAAATATCCTCATGAAGACAAGAGATTAACAGTTAAAAAGAATGAAAGAAAATACAGTATGCTTAAAATAAAGTCTAAAAGGCTAGAGTTCAATGAGATTAAGACTGAAAACCTAAAAGCAAAAGAGAGAAAGGATAAAAATCCATGAAACAAAATTTTAGGCAAAACCCATATAAATGTAGGCGATTAAGGATTAGGAGTAGGAATTAGGAGATAAAAAGGTAAAAGTAGAAAATACAGCCTATGAAAAAGGAGGATTAAGGAAAATTATGTGTAAAGGCCTGAAAATGAAAAGTCAAACTTGAGAGATATCATTGAATACAAATGTTGGGGTGTCAGGGTGGGCCCCCATGGGGGCTGACAGAGCACAGTCAACAGCACATGGGCTAAGCTTCCTGACCCTTATAAGGGGCTCCCTTTAAGTGGGGTGGTCCTTGCAGGTTGAATACCAAGGAGGTGGATGGCAATCCTACAAACTCCCTTGAGTCTCCCTACAGCATAAAACAGAAAAACCTGTAGCCAACTGTCTTCTCAACACTTCTAAGGCAGGCCCCACAGAAAAGTTAGGGTTCTTTGTTCCAGAAAACAAAGGCAGAGGGAGAAAAAATTTTAGCCTATAAAATAAGAAGCTATAGAGAAGGGATGGGTATGGATTTATTTTTTTAACCAAATCTCCTTATACCATCCCTGGGAAAGAGTCAAATTTAAGACAATTTACAAAAAGGCATTGTTAACACAGAGGTTAATAAACATAGAACTTACAGCTCAAAGAATTAGCATAGATAATAATTAAATAGTTGTTAAACGGATTTGGAATACACATAAAGTTAGCAGAATGTAGTGGGAAAGAATTGGTAGAAATGCCTGGGTTCTAATCCTAGCATTGCCACTAGCTGGCTAAGTGACCTTAGGCAAAGCATTTTATGTTCTTGCATCTTACTTGGCTTGTGCATCTGTAAGAGAAATAAAAAGTTTTGGATTTAGTATTCACTAAAACGAACATTTCAAGTTGATATTTAAAAAAAAAGACCTTTGTCATACACTAAATAGTGGGCCAGATAGGTCATGGATGTGGGTCTGACATTGAAAATATAATGCTTAGAAGGGCTGGAAGATCCATAAAACCATTACTACAATCACAACAAAAATATCCACCCCAGAGTTTCCATGGGCCCCTGTGAAATCTCTCTGCCTCTCCATGCTCCCTGTCCCTCCCTCATACCCAGGCAATAACATCTGCTTTTGTTTTACATTTTACATTTTTACATTTCCTAGAATGTAAAGATATTTTACATTTCCTAGAATTTTATATAAGTGGAATCATTGAGTATCTACATATTTTGTCTGAATTTTTAATCAGTACAATTATTGCTTTTATAACTTTTCTTTAAATTTGGTTAATTGGCACATTAATTGTACATGTTTATAGGGTACATTGTGATGTTTTTATACATGTATACCTTATATAAAAATCAAATCAGGGTATCTGGCTTATCCATCATCTCATATATTTATTATTTATGGTGAAAACATTCAAAATCCTCTCTTCTAGCTACTTTGAATTACACAATACAATATTGTTAACCACAGTAACCCTACTGTACAACAGAACACAAGAACTTATTCCAACTTTACAACTGTAATTTTGTACCCATTGACCAATCATTCCTAATTCTTCCCCCTCTACTCCTTTCCCCAGCCTCTATACTATTCTATACTTCTATGAGATCAACTTCTGTAGATTCTATATATGAGTAAGAAATCATGTAATATTTATATTTCTGTACCTGGCTTATTTCATTCAAAATAATGTGCTCCAGGGTCATCCATGATGTCACAAATGACAGGATTTTATTCCTTTTTTGTGATGGAATATTATTCCATTGTGTATATATATATAACACATTTTCTTTATCCATTAATCACTGATGGACACTTAGGTTGATTATCTTGGCTATCGTGACCAGTGTTGCAATAAACACGAAAGTGCAGATGTCTCTTTGATATAGTTATTTCATTTCTTTTGGATATATATCCAGTAGTGGGATTGCTGGATCATCTAGTAGTTCTATCTTTAATTTTTTGAGGAGCTTCTGTACTGTTTTCCATAGTGATAGTACTAATTTACATTCATATCAGTGGTGCCTAAGAGTTCCTCTTTCTCCACATGCATGCCAGCATTTGTTATATTTCTGTCTTTTTGATAATAGCCATTCTAATTGAAGTAAAGTGATATTTAATTGTGGTTTTGATTTTCATTTCCATGAGGATTAGTGATGTTGAGCATTTTTTCATGAACCAGTTGGCCATTTTTATATCTTCTTTTGAGAAATGTCTATTCAGGTCTTCTGCCCATTCTTAAAAAATATACTAGAAAGCTATAGTAACCAAAACAGCATGGTATTGGCATAAAAATAGACACATAGACCAATGGAATGGAATAGAGAACACAGAAATAAATCCGCATACTTACAGACAACTGATTTTCAAAAAAGTTTGCCAAGAACACACAATTAAGAAAGGATAGTCTCTTCAGTAAATGGTTCTGGAAAAACTAGATATCCACATACAGAGGAATAAAGCTAGACCCTATTTCTCACCATACACAAAAATAAACTTAAAATAAATTAATGACTTAAATGTATGACCCAAAAGGATAAAACTAGTAGAAGAAAACATAGGAGAAATTCTTCATGACATTGATCTGGGCAAGGATTTTCTGGATTAGACCCCAAAAACACAGGCAACAAAAGCAAAATTTCACAAATGAGATGACATCAAACTAAAAAGCTTCAGCACATCAAAGGAATAAAAAACAGAGTGAAAAGACAGAAGGGGAGAAAATATTTACAAACTGTGCATTTGATGAGGGGTTAATATCCAGAATTTAATAATTCAAACAACACAATAGTAAAACAAACAAACAAATGATCCAATTTAAAAGTGGGCAAAAGCACAATTATCTTATGTTGTATCCCTGGTGCTACATTTGTCCCTTTAGTTCTCTCAATTTTTTCATTAGGTATTTCAAAGTTTTGGTATTAGGCACATATGCAAAATATTATGTCTTCTTGATGAATTGATCCTTTTATTTCAAAATGTTGATTTATTTCTTAAGGTAGTACTCCTGGCCTTGTATTAAATAATATCTATGTCTAATATTAATATAGTAAATTCAGCTTTCCTACAATTAGTGTTTCCAGGATATATATTTTCTCAAACTTTTAGTTTTTCATTTCTCTTTCTTTTAAACAACATATAAGTGGGTCTTGCTTTTTATGCATTCTCACAGTTTATAACTTTAAATTGTAGTGTCTAATACACTTTTATTTAAGTAATGATTGCCATGGTTGCTATTTGATTTCTATTTGTTGCATTTGTTTTGTTCTCCCCCTTTTTATCCTTTTCTTCTATCTTTTGAATTAATTATTTCTTAGTATTTTATCTACTCTACTGATGTTTTAAATATAACTTCTGTATCATTTTAGTGCTTGCTCTAGGAATTTCCAAACAAATCCCTGACTTCTCAAAGTGCACCTTGAATTAACATATGATACTTCTTGTATTAATGTACGATATAATGTAAAAAAATCTTACAATATAATTTTATCTCCCTTCCATCTTTTGCTATACATTTTACTTCATTGTATGTTACCAAACCTGCAATACATCATTGCAGGTTTTGCCAAAAGCAATCAATGTTTTTGAAAGAAATTAAGAAATGAGAAAAATATTCTTCATATTTACCCACCTGTTTACTATTTCCAGCACCCTTTATTCCTTCATGTGATCCAAATTTTTATCTATTATTTTTTGCTTTTTTTCCTGAAAAATTGCCATTAACATTTCTTACAGTCCAAGTATGCTGGTGATCTATTCTCTCAGCTTTGGTTTACATGAAAACTCTTAGCTGGACATCATTTTTGAAAGATATTTTGCTAGAAAGAGAATTCTAGCTTGATGAGATTTTAAAAAATTTGTTTTCATTCAGAACTCTAAAAATGTACTTCTACTGTCCTGAGAATTGCATCGTTTCTTGTTTAGAACGTACCAATCATTCTCACTATTTTTTCCTCTGTATGCTATGTACGTATGTGGGATTTTTGTTTTAGTTTTGGCATTTTGTTTTTGTTTTTATTTGATCTGGCTGCAGTTAATATTTTCACATTATCTTTGGTGATTAATAATTTGAGTATGGTATGCTTAGTTGGATTGTTTTGTGTTTATATTATTGTGAATTCATTCAGCTTCTTGGATTATGAGCCAAAGCTTTTAATAAATTTGGAAAATTTATAGACATTTTATTACTTCAAATATTTTCTCCTCCCAATTTCTATCTACTCTTTTTGGGGAATTCCAATTATCTATATGTTTTATTCCTTGATGCTGTCTCATATATCACAATGTTTCACTTCTTTAAAAAGAAATGATTGGATATTCTCTGTTGTCATGTCTTCAAGTTCACTATTTTCTTCTGCTCTTAACCATCTAGTGAAATTTTATTTCAGTTATTTTATTTTTTGCAGTCCTAAAACATTATTTGCTTTCTTTTTTATTGTTTATATTCTTCTGTTGATATTTAGTCTGCTTTTTCCTTGATACCCTTACACATGTTTATAATAGTAGTTTTAAGAACATTGATGTAATTGCAATGTGTTTATCATCTCTGGTTCTATTGCTTATTTTTTTTCCTCCCAGTTACAATCTACATTTTCATGGTCTTTGTGTATGTAATAACTTTTTATTCCATGTGAGGCATTGTAGATACTACACTGATAAAATTCTCTATAGTGTTAGGAAATCATATTAGCAAGATGGCAGAATAGGAAGCTCCAGGCCCTCATATCCCCAATGAAGACATTGACCTTACTATGCTATATAGAACAAATAAGTTTTGTGAAAACTCCAGGATCCAGTTAAGAGGTTACAACATCACAAGTAGGTGCAAAGCCAAAAAGAGCCATATGGAAGGGGTAGGAACATTTATTGTATTTGCCTGCCATACCTCTCCCCAACCCCAGCAGTGTGTCATTGAGAGAAAACTTCTAATTCCCAACCTCTCCCTTGGGAGTGAATGAGAAGAGTAGAAAGTGTATCCCAAATTCTGACTTTTCAGAGGGTTGTCTAAGGGACTGATTTTTATTAATATCTTGTCTGGCTTGGAGAGGTGAAGGAAAGGGAAGTATACCTTGGATACCAGACTTTTGAGAACAAAAATGAATGCTGAACTTGTTATACCACTGGAAAGACTGTGATACTGCAGGAAAACACCAGGGGGAGCAAGAGATTACTGGTTTGTATTAGGGTTCTTCAAAGAAACAGAAACTGTGTGTGTGTGTGTGTGTGTGTGTGTGCGCGCGCGCGCGCGTTTGAAAATATTTATTATAAGGAATTGGCTCACAAGATTAAGGAAGCTGACAAGTTCCAAGATCTGCAGCATGAATTTGCAAGCTGGAGACCCAAGAGAGCTGATAGTATAGTTTTTGTCTGAGTCTGAAGGCCTGAGAATGAGGAGAACTGATGATGTAATTCTTATCTGAAGGGTGGGAGGTTCAAGAGCCAGGAAGAGACTGTTTCAATTCAAGCCCTAACGCAGGAAGAAGCTAATGTTCTAATTCAAAAGCAGCTGGGCTGGAGAAATTCTCTCTTACTCAAAAAAGGGTCAGTGTTTTTGTTTTATTCAGTCCTTCAATTGAGTAGATGAGGCCAGGCCACATTAGGGAAGACAATCCACTATACTTAGTCTACTGTTTAAATGCCAATCTCATCTGGAAACACCTTCAAAGAAATGCACAGAATAATGTTTGACCAAATATCTGGGCACCCTCTGGGCCAGTCAAGCTGACATATAAAATCAATCATCACAGGAGTCTTCGGAAGAAACATGGCAATCCTTTGTAACGGGGAAATTACATGCATAAACCCAAAGAGTATGCACCCTTGAAAAGGTTTGGAAGTCTTCCGTAATCTGTAACCAGGGTGATTGGTAAAGATCTTCCCTTGTAAGAAGCTAGTCTATAAAGACTGATGGATGTGGCAGTTCTTTCAAATGCTCAAATGTCAATGAAACATCAGTAGCATACAGAGAAACAGGGAAATATGGCTCAATCAAAAGACCAAAATAAATTTCCAGAAACCAGTTCTAAAGAAACAGAGATCTACAAATTACCTAAGAGAGAACGCAAAATAACCATCTTGCATCTGCTCAAGGAGCAAAAAGCAAACACAGATAGATGACTAAATAAAATCAGGAAGACACTGGATGAACAAAATAAGAATGTCAACAAAGGAATAAAAACTACTAAAAAGAATCAAACAGAAACTCTTGAGCTGAAGAATATAGTAACTAATTGAAAAATTCACTAGATGGGTTCAAATGCAAACCTTATCAAGCAGAAGAAAGAATCAACACATTTGAAGAGGGAGAGAGAAGAGGAAAAAAAGAAGGAGAAAAATTAAAGAGACAATAAGAGTCTTATGGGACACCATCAATCAGGCCAATATATGCCTTATGGGAGTTATAGAAGGAGAATAAAGAAAAAAAGAAACAGGGAATCTATATGAAGAAATAATAGCTGAAAATTTCCCAAATTTGAGGAAAGAAATGGATATACAAACTCAAGAAGCTCAATGAACCACAACTAGAATAAACCCAAAGAACCCACACTGAGACATATTATAATCAAACATCAAAAGTCACAAAAAGAGAATCTTGAAAGCAACAAGAAAAAAGCAACTTGTCACATACAAAGGAGCACCTATAATGTTAACAGCAGATATGTCAGTAGAAATCTTATAGGTCAAAAGATAGTGGGAGATATATTCAAAGTGCTGAAAGAAAAAACTACCAACCAAAAGTCAATTACCTTCAAAAGTGAAAGATAAATTCCCTAGATAAACAAAAGCTGAGAAAAGGTCCTCACCATTATACCTACCCTACAAGAAATGCTAAAGAGAAGCCTATGCATGGTGGCATGTGCCTATGGTCCCAGCTACTCAAGAGGCTGAGGAAGGAGGATTGCTTGAGCTCAGGACTTTGAAGCTTCAGTGAGCTATGATCATGACACTGTACTCTATCTCCAAAATAAAATAAAGTAAAATAAAATAAAGAAATGCTAGAGGGAGGCCTTCAATTTCAAATAAAAGAAGGACACTAGACAACAACATGAAAACATATGAAAATAAAAAGTTCTCTAGTATATATAAATATATAGACAAATATAGAATCCTGTAGTATTGTATTACTGGCGCACAAATCACATTTAATTCTGACATAGAATTCAAAGACCAAACAAAGCATAGGAAAAACTATAAATATGAGTTAATAGACAATGAAAAAAGATATAATTTGTGACATCAATAACATAAAATGGGAGGGGCAGAGATGTAAATGAGTTGAGTTTTTGTATGTGATTAAAATTAAATTATCAATTTGAAGCAGATTATTATAACCTTAAGGTGTTTTATGCAATACCCATGGCACTCACAAAGAAAATACCTTTAGAAGATGCACAAAAGGAAATAAGAAATAAATCAAAGCATGGCTCTTTGAAATAAATGAGAAATAAATCAAAGCATGGCTCTTGATCCAATCAGGGCCAACCAGTGATCTTTCTGTGACTGATAGGTGTATCCAAAGAAAGATGCCGACCACACCTTCCAGTGCTCTTGTTAGCCCGGTGTGTCTTAGGCCTGCAGCTCTCCCCAGGTGGTGGCAAAGGAGGCCTCTGGCCACTTGAAGTTACCAGTAGAAAGATCCCACCTCTTTTCTAATAGTTGCAGCAAAGATCCCAACACTACCTCTAACTGTTCTGGACTGAGTGGGGTCCAGGGTACCATCTAGCAAAACGTGGCCTGTGTGTGGGGAGGGATGTTTTGTGCAAAACAAACAAACAAAAAAAATCAATGAAACACAAAGAAAGACTTTAAGAGAGCAAAAGAGGAGCAAAATAGCTACATGTGAAAAACAATTAAGCAAATGGCACTAATATGCCATTTACTTCCCTATTATTTGAAGTAATTACTTCAAATGTAAATGGATTAAGCTCCCCAATTAAAGAACTTAAGATTGGATGAAAGGATTTAAAAAATAATATACAATTTTATGTTGTTTACAAGAGACAGTTTAGATCTGAGGACATACATAGGCTGAAATTGAAAGGATGGAAAAAGATATTCCATGCATATGGTAACCAAAAGAGAGCAGAGGTGGTCATATTTACATCAGATGAAATATACTTTCAGTGAAAAAACAGTCACAAGAGAAAAAAAGGACATTACAATTATTAAAGAGTCAACTCACTAGGAAGATATAAGAATTATAAATATATATGCACCTCAAAACTTCCAAATATATGAAGCAAATATTGATGGAATTGAGAAAGACACAGAAATACAATAATAGTAATAGCTGAATGAATTTTAAAAACAATATAGAACTCTATGCTATTTATAAAAGACACTTTAGATCTGAAAACCAGCCATTCCTCCACTTTCAATAATTAAAAGAACAACCAAATACCTCACTTTCAATAATGCAAAGAACAACCAAATAGAAGAACAATAGGGAAATGGGAATTTAACAACACTATAGACCAATCGGACCTAACAGACATGTATAGAACACTTCACCTAACAAAAGCAGAATATATTAATATGTTTTTCTCAAGTGCACAGGGACCATTCTCTAGGACATGGTGGGCCACAAAGCAAATATTAACCAATTTGAGATTGAAATCACAAAGTATCTTTTCTAACCATAATGAAACTAGAAATCAATACCAAGAAGGAACACTAGAAAATCCACAAATAGGTGAGAATTAAACAACACAGTCTTAAACAATTAATAAGTCAAAAAAGAAAACACAAGGGAAAGTAGAAAATATCTTGAAACAAATGAAAATGAAAATACTACATACTAATATTTATACAATGCAGTGAAAGCAGTACTGAAAGGGAAGTTTATAGCAGTAAAGGCTTATATTTAAAAAGAAGAAAGATACCAAATGAAAAACCTAACTTTATACTTCAAGGAAACAGAAAAGAAGAACAAATGAAACCCAAAGTTAGTAGAAAGAAGGAAATAATAAAGATCAGAGTAAAATTTTTTTTTAAATAGAAAACACCAATGAAACCAAGAATTGGTTCTTTAAAAATATCAAAAACATGGGCAAACACAATAAGAAAAAAAGCGAGAAGACTCAAATAAATGAGAAATGAAAGGAGACATCACAACTGATGCCACAGGAATTAAAAGGACTGAAAGAGACTATCAACAATTGTATGCCAACATACGACATACCAAGATTGAATCATGAAGAAATAAAAAATCAGAATAAATATTGAATGAAATGAAATAAAACAAATGAGTGAATTATGGAATTATCATACAAAGACAAAATTTGCTTCAGAACATGTTAAACATCTTATGAAAAAATATAAAAGGGTAGGTGACTAGATGGTGAAAATTTTATGCTAAACTTATAATACTGAAGATGAAAAAAGGGGGCAGAGAAAGCAGTGAAGGCATAAAAAGTGAATGAAGAAGAAATGGAAAGGAAAACAGGAAAGGGGAAATGAGAAAGCAAAAAGTTTGAAGAATTGTAAAGGGGAAAACAAGAAAGCCAAAAATGAAAAATAAGAGAAGAAATAAAGAAAAAAGAAGAAAAGAGACAAGGGAGGCGTAATTTTAATTCTTTAATGCAGCAAACATTTTGTGCCCTGCCTTTGCATTTTAAGGCACAATTCTAGGGCTACAATGGCAAAAACAGCCTGATTACTCTCCCCAAAGACCATTGTTCTCGAATAGGAGAAATGATATGTGAAAAACACATACACATAAATATAATCCAACATGAATTGTAATGAGTGCTATAAGAAAGTGCTATAGCAGCATACAGATATCAAAACCTTGTCTGGGGATCTGGGTAGGTTAGAGGAAGCCACTCAGTTTGAAGGATGATCAGAATTTCAACAGGTGGCTTGGGAGGAAACAATTTGAAAGAAAGGTCTAATGGGGGGAAAAAAAGACATGAATCCAAAATTATGAAATTTTCTGATTGGCTCTCTTAATGTCTGAACACTGGACTATATGTTGGGAAGGACAGGTTAAGTCTCACGTAAAGCGTCTTGAATACTGTGCTAGGAGTTTGAACTTGAAGTGCCCTTCAGTCTTTGGAAAGCTTTGAGAGTTTTTACAATAGGGAAGTAATAAGCTCAAAGCAGTAATTCTAGAACAAAAAGTAGAATGAAAAAAGCAGAGAAATAAACAGAAATAGAGGGCAAATTTGGGCAAACTTCTTAAAAAAGTATTTTGGCACTTAGTTCTAGAAATGATAGAAGAACAGATGGAAAAGATGTTGGTAGTGGAAATTATCTTATCAGTCTGTTTTAGTCCTGCTTGCTAAGGAAGGGCATGACTTTTTAACTATATATCTAAGAATCTCTTTTACTTTGAGCCATCTTCACCTGGACACATTGCAGCACAACCCAGATGTTACTAACGTGTTGCCTCCCCTGAGACCCTTTGCCCCAACAGGAATTAAGCCTTGCCGGCCTGCGTGTGTAAAAACCTTGCTCCTCTAAAGTGGAAAATCAAGTCAAAACAAGATGAAAAACCACCAATTCTCAGGATTCTGCCTTTCTCTGAAACAAAAGAAAATACAGGATCACTCTCTCCCACCCTGCTTTATTTATGGGAATTAAGTTCGATTTGGTGTACGGAATATCTCTATCTCAATAAAATTCAAGTGCTGCACAGATACAGGGCATTTACCATTTACGTTTAAATAGAATTGCTTTCCATTTTGGCTTCAGGGTATTTGGACATTCAGGCATTTTTCTACCTCTCACTTCTCAGAGAAGGTCATTCTAGAGACACATTTCAGCTAAGGAATTGATCTCTATGAAAAAAAGGACCTCAGCTTTAGTTCTTGAAGGTTCTTTGTAAGTCATGTCAAGTATTTTTAATATCTTTCAATTATATGCATTCAGATTGATTTGGTAATCTATGTGCAATAATTAGGATAATATTCTATAAGTGTTAAAAAATAATCACTGCCCCCAGAACTATTTGGAAAAAAAAAAGGATAACAGGATATTGGATTACTTTATTTATGATAAAATTTAGACTCTTACATGTCTGAATATTATCCAGAAATCTTAATATATTTGTTCCTCCCTGTACTAAGTCCCTGATCAGCCCTCTATTGTGTTACTTAATTTACTAACTCATAAAGGTATCCACATAATTTATTTTCTATCTCTCTTTTATATAGATTTCTATACAGAGATACCTATATTTAGACAGATAGATGTCTATGTATATCTATCTATGTTTAGATCTATCTACATTTAGATCTTTATGTTTATATCTATAGATAAAAAGACAATGATAGATATAAGTAAATAGCTCCTAGCTTTTTATTATTCATACATACATTAATGTTAATGATAAGGAACACTTTACGTTGGTCCATCTGAGACTTAAGCATTTGGACTTTCTTCTACCACATTTTACTTTTCTCTTTTAGCTAATATCTCTACTATTCAGACCTTACTCATAAATAATTTACAATCATTTCTCCCTATGGATAATTTTTCTTTAATGTATTCTCTAATAGATGAATCTCTATTTTTCATTTACCACATTGATCAATTCTCTAACTTGTGGATCTCTTCAATTCACTGTCTGAGTAGATTATATAATATAAAAGTCCCCTTAGGGAAAAATATGACTGAACAAATATATAGAAAACCTAATGGTTGAGCCATTTAACGTTCAAATCAAATTCACTATGTGGCCAATCTTATTAACCGGGCAGACAGCTGTGAGGACAGCCAAAAATAAATAAATAAATAAAATAAAAACAAAAACAAAAACAGTGTCTGAAAAATGAGAGACTAAGCGTTTGTTCATATGACTGTAAGTGTTCCTTATTAATTGAACCTTTTATCTTCAGAAAGACAGTTGCTAGGATTCTTGCAACCAACTCTTCCTGTATAGTGAGAATAACTAAACCACTTCAAGCCTTTTATTTTTGTACTAAGTGGTTTTTACATTTGTAAATAGTTGAAAACTCAAAAGAATAATATTTCAAGAAAATTATCTGAAAATTCAAATTTTAGTGTCCATAAATAAAGGTTTTTTGGAACGCAGCCATAGTCATTCATCTGTGAATTGTCTATGACTGCTTTCTTGATACAGTGGTAAGATCAATTAGATGTGACAGACCCAGGAGCCCACAAATCTTGAAATATTTACTATCTGGCCTTTTACAGAAAGTTTGCTAAACCCTGCTGTAGAACACGAGCCTTTGTTCGTGGGATTCTTTGCACTGCTCTTTTAAACCTTATCGGTTAGAAGTTTCTTATCTGTAAGTGACAGAAACACAAATGAAATATATAAAGTTTAAGTAAATGGGGATTTAGTAGATCATCTAGCTTGGGAGTGGATCTGGTAACGGGCAAGACCAGATCCAAAGGTGGGCACTTGACCCAATCAGGGCCAACCAGTGATCTTCCTGTGATTGATGGGTGTATCCCAAAAGAAAGATGCCGACCACACCTTCCAGTGCTCTTGTTAGCCCGGTGTGTCTTAGGCCTGCAGCTCTCCCCAAGTGGTGGCAAAGAAGGCCTCTGGCCACTTGAAGTTACCAGTAGAAAGATCCCACCTTTTTTCTAGTAGTTGCAGCAAAGATCCCAAGGCTACCTCTAACTGTTCTGGATTGAGTGGGGTCCAGGGTACCATCTAGCAAAACACGTGGCCTGTGTGTGGGGAGGGATGTTTGTGCAAAGGAAAATTGGGAAGGAGGATAAATGGCTGCCAAGCAGGCAAAACCAGCAGATGGTCACTGTACTAAGAAAAGAAAGTATTAGTTCTGCCTTTTTCACAGGTAAGAATACCTAATTTCAAAAACGTTGAGATTTATTTAAAATTACCCAGATGGAGAACACAATCTGGCTACCCTCTAGTAGGTACTCTCGACCCCATCATGTTGTCTTTACAAATAGTGGTTATCGAGGTCCCCAGTGTACATAGTTTGGTGCAGAGGGAGAGAGTGAAGGAGTGGGGAAAGTTTCAGAACAGAAAGTGTCACCCAGTGAGAGAGCCACAGGGTTCAACCATCAGGACCTAGGATGTGATCAGGAGTGTCTGTGGGACACTGTGAGAGAGAGAGAGAGAGAGAGAGAGAGACTAAGAGAGAGACGAGAAGGAGAAGGTGGAAAAGAGGAGAGGAGGGGACAGAAAGGAGAGGAGAGGGGAGCGGAGGGGATAGGAAAGGAGAAAATTCTTGGCTTCTGAGTGGTAGGGGTAAATACACACTAGATGGGGGCTTGAGAAGAGCTGCTGGAAGACATTTTCTCCCTATTTCACAATTTTGCCCCAGCAGGATCCTGGCACACTTCCCAGGTGTAGATTGGTCTCTATCCAGAGAAGAAACTGGGAGTAGAATCAATATGCTAGGCATTTCCATTTGCATTAGGCAAACAAGGAAACAATTTCTTAATAGATTTCTGAGGATAATGGAAGTGCACAGCTCAGCAAGGATGACTCACTTGGTGAGTCGGTTGTTTAATGCTGCTTCTTTGTAAGTCATCACTCACATCAAGTTCCACCGTTATGCCAGTGATTGGGGCCTCCGCTCAGCTCAACTCAGGAAGAATCTTCAGCTCAACTTAATGGCCACCTGCCAAGTTCATCCTTTACTTCGGGAGAAGGTACTTGGCAGCTGTACGTATAGAACATGACAATCTTGGGAGCTATAGCCAACACAAGTTAAAAATTGCCATCTCGCTGGTTTTATATTCAGTTTCCAGATGAGAAAAATGCCTTAGCACCTTCAGTGTGAATTCAATCCAATTCCCAAACATTTAAAACAGCAGGGATATAACAAAGCAGACATTTAGCTGAATAGTGAGCTCAGTTCTGGTTTGCACGGGAAAACATGAACTCGATGTTAAATAAATGTCAATATTTATCAATGTGTTTTCCATCTCTAGACTCCAGAATTTCAACTCCCCATAAATTCCTTTCAAGTATAACCATAAGCAGAGCTTCTATTAATTCAGCTCACCTTGTTTGTATTTGAGCTCTGACATTTCACAGAAGAATATAATTCTTTTAAATCTAAGAAAAATGTTTTAACATCTATTAGACAAAGGTAAGCCTGGTACAACAGAATTGTGAACAAAGGTAAATCATGCTATAATCCTATACCCTTTAGCCACTTATATCTCTTATTAATATATTTGTGTTAGTTGCTCCAGATTGATAGGGGAATTAGACTCTGAGAAAAGGAAATGCAATCAACATGAATTCCTGTAAAATGTTAGGAAGAAAAATCATGTTTTTCCTCTTCATTCTCTGCTTAGGTTCTTTCCTCTCAAATTTAATAGTGGTGTCCCCCAGGCAGGTTCGAGAAAAAGAGTCCTCTGTAGAATGAATGGGCTGTGATGAAACCAGCAAGAGGCTGACAAATAAGGGAAAATTGGGGCCTAAGACTTGATTAAGACGGAGGCAGAAGAGAGGCTGCTGAGAGGAAGGGCGTGAGAGCCTCCGGGATCCATTTTGCCCTTCAGGAGCAATTTTATAAGAAAGAAGAATTTCCTTTGGGCAACAGGGAAGCATGTTGGGACTCAAAAAATGGTCCTTGGCAGAGTATGCAATAAACGTCAATTGTGTTTGCCTGCCCATCTCGTCTTCCAATAACAGAAAACATGGGTCTCCTTCTGCTTTCGATCCACACAGATCACAAAGGGTTAATCTCTCCTCATCGCCCCACTCCCCACCAATCATGGTAGTCCCATGACCCTCCAGGCTGGATAGTAACATAATCTATTTCCTTAGTAAATCATCAGGGCTGGGTGTGCAATCCAAGCCATTTCAGTGCTTCTTTGGATTTACTGGAAAAAATCCAACCGTTTCCCCCTATTTTCCCTCCGATTGCTGGCAGATTGGAAGTTGGATGCAGAAACTTTCTCATTTTCAAGGAAGAGCCTACCTCAGAATGACACCAAAGTAGACCTGAGTGACAGGGATCCACAGACATAAAAGGGGAAAGTAGACCTGAGTGACAGGGACCCACAGACATAAAAGGACACTAGCATGCTTTGAGTTCCTGAACCAAACCTTGTCTGGTTTCCCTCGAATATCCAGTTACCTAAGCCGATAAAACCACTCTTTACTTTTCCATCTAGTCTGAGGTAAGTTTCTGTCGATTTATTTTCATTACTGACCTGACTTATACAATTACCTATTTCCATCCTGGATTACAACAGAAAGTGGACAAAAGAAAAAAGAAATATGAAAAGGATAAGGAAAGATTCTGTATTGGTATCAAATACCAAGCACCCTTCAAAGAATCTTGGGAAACCAAGAAAAGATGTATTTTTTTTTTTTTTTTTTTTTTTACAGCAAGCTGTTTTTCTTTCCCTTGACTCTGTTGAGGGAGGTTATTATCCCAAGAGAATTTTCTCCTGCACATTTTATTACTCATGCCGTCTACCACACTCTCAGTTTGAATGAATTCTGATACTTTAAGATGCCCACTCGGATTTGTATTATGACAATCTAATCTTCAAAATATACTGTAGGTTCTGAACGACACCTGGGTGAAGACTGAGTCATAGCTATAGAAAAGCTTATGAGTAATCGTGATCTGTTGCAATATGCCCCTTTTTCTTATTTTTTTAAAGCCTCTCATCCACAGCTATTCTGTACAGAAATAGTTATTATCAATTTTCTTATATGCATGAACACAGCAAAGAAGTTCTATTATCATGCAATTTGGGTAATAAAGACTTACACATTGATGCTTTCTTAAGCAGTACTTTTGTTGTTGTTTTTGCAAAAGAAAGAGATGAAAGTGGTTGAAACAATTGGCCGGTTTTGAGTAAAAAACCAATATTTCCTTGGAATCTTGTTTTTTTCCAAGAGCTATGAGTCATGAAGCAAATGATATTATGAATCACTATCCCCAACACAGGACACATTTATAATAAGCCTATCCTATCTTCAGTTGCATTTATTTTTTACATTAAAAAGATTTTCTCAGAGCAATCCAAAATTCTAACCATAACCTACCTACTACTCTGAAGGATTTATATATTAGATCATTAAATATGAAATGTCCAATTTCAAATCAAAATCAGTAGTTTATTATACCTAAAACAAGAAGCAGTACAGTTAATCAAAGTATGCGTCTAAACTATTGACACAGTTTTGCCTTCTTTAATGGTAGCTTGTTTATTTCAGCAGTAAAGAAGCCTGGAGAGCAAGTGGCAATGAAATTGCAAAAGGCATTTTCTGTAGTTTGTTGATAATTGAATATTTTTCCTTGCAAGAAGCAGTCGAAAGCCTGGAGGAAGTGTTTGTCAGTTGGTGCAAGGTCTGGTGAATATGGTGGATGACAGGGAGTTTCCAAGTCCAGCCTCTGTAGTTTGAGCGGCATTGTTTGTGTGACATGTGGCCGAGCATTGTCTTGTAAAAGGCTTGGCCTGTCCCTATTGTCCAATCTTGGCTGTAATCACAAGCATCCTCATCATCTCCCCCAACTGGTTGCAGTAGACATCCACTGTCTGAGATTGACCAGGTTTCATGAAGCTGTAGTGGGTAATACCAGCACTGGACCACCAAACAGACATCATTAGCTTTTTTTGGATAAACATTTGGTTTTAGACAGTGTTTTGGCTCTTCATCTTATCCATCTTTATCCAGCCATCATGCTGAATGCTTGTGATTGTCAAAAAGAATCCGTTTTTCATCACATCTAACAATATGGTGCAGAAATGGTTCACCCTTATGCCATGACAGCAAAGAAAGGCAAGCTTCGAGATAATTTCTCTTCCGATGCTTGTTTAATTCACATGGAACCCACCTATCCAGCTTCTTTACTTTGCCCATTTGTTTCAAATGATCCAATATTGTTGGAATAGTAATGTCAAACCTTGCTGCTAATTCACGCATAGGTTGAGATGGATTTGCTTCCACTACAGCTTTTAGCTCATCATTATCCACCGTGGTCTTGGGTTGCCCACATGGCTCATTTTCAGTTTTAAAATCACTGGAACAACATTTCAAAACTATCGATGAACTGTGTATTCACTAGCCATATTCTTCCCAAATACTTCCTTGATATTTCGAGCTGTCTGCACTGCATTCGTTCCACAATAGAACTCTTATTCAATTTTTGACTTATCCATGGTTTCACAAAAATTGCTCTAAAGAAGTTTTGAAAGATAATCATAAACCAAAATGTGCGTTTGAAAAACTGAAGATGTACCTTCACAATAAAAATAAAACTAGAAGTGTCAAAATGAAATGTCAGAGATACCAACTGTCAAACTTAGTACTTAAAGAAATTAGACATTTCATACTTAATAACCTAATATTAAATAATTGGCTTGGAGGAATAAAAGGCTATTTAACAACAAGAATCTAAAGACATAGGTTTATGTCCTAGTTCTGAATAAATTGCAGAATGGCAGAATGTCTCTGGATCTATTTCTTCTGTGAATTTGATGTAGGGCCAAATTGTACATTGGACTTTGATTGTATCTATGAAAAAATAATGTAGCTAATTAATATGGTTTACCTGATTTTTGTGGTTAGATAATGGCATTTAAATATTCCTTAATGAACAGTTGGATAAATGAGACAGTAACTTACATCTTTTCAACCTATAGAGTCTGTCTACATAACACCAAGCATTTAATTTAAAATTTAAAAAAGATCAGTTAATCCAATTGTTTTCTACACAATTCCTATTCAATAAAGTGACTGACAATTTCCTACGATGCAGTCAATGTAACTGTAGTAGCAATGTTCAGGAGATGATTTTTGTTTGGTGAGAATGAGGATCCTCCCCAATATCAAGCTTAATATCTGCTCAGACATGGAGTCACAACCCAAGGGCTTGCCAGCCTCTTGCTGACTTTCTTGGATGATAGACAAGTTTGGCTTATCTCTTACCTTCTACTATTAACCTTGATGTCTCAGGCTTGGTGACGTTAGGCAAAACGTTTTGCCTCATTGAACTTCAGTTAACTCACACAGAAAATGGGGATAAGAATGCTATATAAGTTGAAAGTGTTCAGTAAAAATATTTTGTATTGCTTTAACAATGACCAATTGAGAGATGCTGACATCTGATCTAATATGCCCCACAATAGGGAGATCCTGCCATCTTGCAATGATGCAACACTTTACTGTTTATTAAATGTTACAGAGCCCTTTTCATCCACGTTAGGAGCAATTGGGGGGACTGTTTAGCATATCTACCTTCTAGAAACTTTGAGAGGATTTCAGGAGTACTGCCTAGTGTAAGGGAGCAATCTTCTCCTACATGGTCTCCCAGTCAGATCCATCAGTTAGGTCCTAAGGTCACAGTTACTAAATGTTTTGAGTGCAACTCACCATATTAATGAAATCATCTCATAGCTAAATTTCTATCCCATTTTCATAGATAGATCATGAGAGGTGTTTGAATATCCTTCCCTGGTAGCCCCATTCCTCAACTCAGTGGTTTTCAAAGTGACTGCACATCAGCAGTTGCCATGAAGTTGGATTTCCTGGATCTTCTCCCTGACCTACTAATCAGAATCTCTCAAAATGGGGCCACCACCCTGTATCAACAATATCTTTAGTTCATGGTTACTTTGGAACTTACTACTTTTCCTTTCAGGTCAGTATCTATTTACTCTGTGATTATCATGCAACTTGACAAGCACACTGATCTCATGAAGCTGAATCTGGGGTATTGCTTTTGATCTTATTATTATTTCTATTCCACAGGTGTAGAAATGGAGACTCAGTGATGTTAAGCAAATAAACTGCCTGAAATCAGATAAACAGCAAGGGACAAAGGTGGGACTCAAACCCAGGTTGGCTAGTGCCAAATTCCTGCTCTTTCAGTATGCCATAGATACTTCCTCCTCCACCAAGACATTTGATCTCCCTGATATGGTTGATAAGTCCACACTCACTATGTCCAGGTCAGTGGGGGATTTTATCCCCATACCTCATCAACTGTGGATTACCAAGAGGGTTTCAAGACCTTCGAGGAAAACTTCAGACCACTCTGAAGCAGGCCAAGCAAAAAGAGATATATTATGCAACAGACTTTTCTCAAAGACCTCTTCACATGTGTGATCAGAATTGCTTTTTTACTGAACACTTTCATACAAGTTGATAAAATAAATTGGAAGAATAGTATATTGTCCCATTTCACATTCTTTATTATATCAACTTTCATGACATTATTTTTGTTTTTAATTTACATTGCACTGATGTTATTTTTAGGAAAAAAAATTATTCAAGATATTCTATAACCTTTGCTTATTATGACCTCATGATACTTCCAGGGCTAACAAACATCTTGGTTTCTTTCAGGATCCACAGTTATGTAATCATGTTGGTGATCCACAAACTCAGATTAGTTAAGTAATATATCCAGTACTCAGCATAACTTTATATACAGATTTGTAATCTCACTTCATCCTAACCCTCTTTCCCCCTCATAAATTCTAAGAAGTCAACATTAGTCAGTAAGTGTAATAATAAATATTTAGGTCAATTAGCAGGGAGTGAAGATGAATGACTACTTCCTGTACTCTTTTTCCCCTGTAGAAACTGTAGGCCCAGGGAAGTCCTGGGAGATTATATTTAATGTAATGGATTAAATTCCCTAATAAAAAGGCATAGAGTGACTGAATGGGTAAAACAAAAACAAGACCCAACTATACACTACCTACAAATGACTCAGCTCACTTTGAAGAACACACATAGACTGAAAGGTGAGGGATAGAAAAAGATATTCTACACACATAGAAACAAAACCAGAACAGGGTTAGTTACATTTATATCAGACAAAACACACTTTAAGTAAAAAATTGTAAAAAGAGACAAAGACGGACAATATATAATGATAAAGAGGTCAATTTATAGAGAGGCTATAACAATTACAAACATATGTGCACTCAACATTCAAGCACCTAAATATATAAAACAGACATTAAAGAACCTGAAAGGAGAGCTATATGGTAATACAATAATAGCAGGGGACTTCTATCCCCCACATTCAGCAATGGACAGATATTCCCCTCTGAATAGTAATAAGAAAATATTTTATTTGAACAAACTTTAGACAAAATGGAATAACAGAGCATTCCGTAACAACAACAACAACAAAAACCAACAGAATATACATTCTTCTCAAGTGTACATGGAAGATTCTCTAAGACAGATTACATGTTAGGACACAAAACAAGCCTCAGCAAACTTAAGAAGATTGAAATTATATTAAGTATCTTTTTAATCCACAATTTCAGAAAATTCAACAACACATGGAAATTAAACAACATGCTTCTGCACAATTTCCCTTTTAAGTCCAAGAAGAACTTAAAATGGAAATTTAAAAATATCTTCAGACACATGAAAATGGAAACACAGAATACCAAAATTTATGGGATATAGCAAAAACAGTTCTAAGAGTAAGGTTATGGCAATAAATATCTACATCAAAAACAGTAGAAAGATTTCAAATAAACAACCCAATAATGCAATCATGAGCAAAAAGAGTAAAGCTATAGGTATTACACTACCTGATTTCAAACTACACTACAAAACTATAGTAATTAAAACAGCATGGTTTGGGAGAAAATAAATAAAACAAAACAAAACAAAAAAATCCCAAAAAACCCAGACACATCAACCAATAGGGCAGAATAGAGAGCCCAGAAATGAACTCATGCATGTGCAGTCAATTGATTTTTCAACAACGGTGCCAAGAATATGAAAAGAGGAAAGTATAGTCTCTTCAATCAATCTTATTAGGAAAACTAGATATCCACATGCAGAAGAATGACATTGGACCCTTATACCATATACAAAAATCAACCCAAAATGAATTAAAAACTTACATGTAAAACAAGAAACTATAAAAATACTAGAAGAAAACATAAGGAAAAAACTGTGTAACATTCATCTGTGCAATGATTTTTTTTTTATTTCACCTTAAAAGCACATGCAATAAAAGCAAAATAGAAAAATGAGATGATGTAAAACTAAAAAGCTTTGGCACAGCAAAGGAAACAATTAACAGTGTGCAAAGACAACCTATGGGTTGGGAGAAAATATTTGCAAACTGTACCTCTGATAAAAGGTTAATATCCAAAATATTATAAGGAGCTGAAACAACTCAATAGCAACAAAATAAAAAACCTAATTAAAAATGGGCAAAAGACCTGAATAGACATTTCTCAAATGAAGTCATACAGATGGCCAACAGACATATAAAAACATGTTCAACATCACTAATTATCAGGGAAATGCAAATTAAAACTACAATAAGATATATTATCTCACACCTGTCAGAATGGCCAGTATCAAACAGACAAAAGAGAACAAGTGTTGACAAGAACGTGGAGAAAAGGAAACCCTCATACACTATTGGTGAAATATAAATTAGCACATCCATTATGGAAGACTGTATGGAGGTTCCTCATAAAGCTAAAAATATAATTGCTATATGATTCAGCAATCCCATTTATGTGTATTTACTCAAACAATTTAAAAACAGTTTGTTGAAGAGACCTTTGTACTCCCAGGGTCATTGCAACACTATTCACAGTAGTCAAGTTATGGAATCAACCTAAGTGTCCATCAGCAGATGGGTAGATAAAGAAAATGTGGTACATACACACAATAGAATACTATTCAGCCTTAGAAAAGAAGGAAATTCTGTCACCTGTGACAACATGGATAAAAATGGAGAACATTATGCTAAGTGAAATAAGCTAGGCATGAAAAGACAAATACCTCATGCTCTCACATATGTGGAATCTGAAACAGTCGAACTCATACCAGCAGAGAGTAGAATGGTGGATACAGAGGCTGGGGACGGAAGGAACGGGGAGATGATCGTCAAAGGGTACAAAATCTCAGGATGAATATTATTTTTTAAGTTCTATGGCACAGTGTGGCAGACATAGTTAATAACAGAGTATTATACATTTAAAAATTGCTAAGGGAATAAATTTCAAATGTTCTCCCCACAAAAATGTTAAGCATTTGAGGTGATAGATATGCTAACTAGCTCAGTTTAATTATTCCACATTGTATTCATACATCATCACATCACTTTATGCCCTGTAAATTTATACAATTATAAATTGTTAATACACAATTTAAAAAAAGAACAAGGTTCATCTGGACATTCTGTTATGTATATATTATCATTAAATTTTAATAAAGTTCAATAAAGTTTGGGCTCATATTATATATAGACACTGTGTTTGGTGAAAAACACCCCATTATCCCTAATAGACCTTTTGCTTTAGAAGACAAACGTAGATAAATTAATATCACAGGAAATATACAATTGTAAATTTTTATAAGACAGGAAATTATACAAAGGAATTAATGATTAGTTCTATCAAAGTCAGGGAAAGCAGGATATCCGATGAGCTAATAGGCCTTTCCAAGAACATGGGGAGAAAAGTCTACTCTACGCAGACACACAAAGAAAGATCAAATGTTTAGGGAACCCGAAAGGATTAGGGTCATTGCTGGGGTGTGAAGTTTGTAGGGAAACCTAGAAAGAGATAAAGGTAAAGAAGTACATGGGAAAGCAATCAAGGTCTTTCTAAGTAGTTTAGGCTTAATCCTACAAGTTTAGGGAAATTTTGAAGGGTTTTAAACAGGAAATTGCCTTGTAAAGATTTAGAACTTAGAATAATTGCTCCACTGCTCAATGCAAAAGGAATTGGAGGAGACTAATATTAGGGGGCAGGGAGGCTAGTTAGGAATCTGGGAGAGCCACCTGGTACCAAGTGGTCTGAATAACACAATGGCTGTGTGAAGATGAAAAAGAAACATATGAGGGCAAGGACTCTATTTTATTCATTTTTATGCCCCCAATACTAAGAAAAGTACCAGGTATATGGTAGACTATCAGTAGAAAGTGTTGGATGAATTAGTGAATGAGTTAATTTGTTGTTTGATTACATGCCCTAGAAGAGGGATTAGAAATCAAGATTGAATTACCTAGGTGGAGTCAAAATTGAAGCTCAAGATTTGGGTAAGCAATGGAGATGCATACAGTAGTCCCCCTTTATCCTTAGTTTTGCTTTTGCAGTGTCAGTTACGCAGTCAACTGTGGCCCAGAAATAGATTAGTATGGTACAATAAGATATTTTGAGAAAGAGAGAGACTTTTTCACATAACTTTTATTTCAATATATTGTTATAATTTTATTATAACTATTTTATTATTATTGTTAATCTCCTACAGTGCCTAGTTCATAGATTAACTTTTTATTTCATCATATTATGGGGGTACAAATACTGTTAAGGTTACATATATTGCCCTTGCCTCTCCCCCCCCCATCAGAGCTTCAAGCGTGTCCATCCTCCGGGTGGTGCACATTGCACTCATTATGTAAGTATACACCCTTCTCCTCCTCCCCCTCCCACCTGCCCGCCACCCAATAAACATTTTTTTTTTGTTAACTTTTATCATAAGTGTGTATGTATAGGAAAAACAGTATTTGTTGAGTTTGGTACTATCTGCAGTTTCTAGCATCCACTGGGGTATCCCCTGCAGATAAAGGGGACTACTGTATTTGGGAAACCAGAGAAGCAGATAAAATCACCCATGGAGAGCTCTTAGAGTAAAGAAATAAAAAGATGCTTAGCTTACACAAATCTATCCATTATCATCAAACATTTATTGAGCACATCTTATGAGCTCTGTGTGAAGGATTTTCATTATCTCAATTATGCCCACAGCACCAATGAAGAAGATACTGTTAATTTATATAGAAGGAAACATAGGCTTAGAGGTTTAAGAACTCGAAGGTCACATACCTGGTAGGGTGGCAGAATAGGAACCAAATTGATTTTGACGGACTCTAAGCCTGAGCTTTCAACTCTGCGGGGGATCTGGAATCTCAGGCACTGCTCACCTACCTCAACTGCCCTTCCCAGGTGCAATTTTCACTTACCATTTGGAATATGTTTCCTTCTGATTACTTGGGAGGAACAGCTCTTCGGAGTGGCTCCTAGGACAAGCAAGCCCAAGGATTCCTGCCAGGAATTCCCCATCTAACAAAAAATAGAACCGTTAAGTTTGAAGGGACAAAATAGAGCTGTTTAAGGATCTAGCTTTGACCTGATAAGACATTTGTTTCAGAGATTGGGGAAAATGAGGAAAGGATGAATATAGGCAATCGGTTCTCAGTCCTGGCTAAACCAGAAATCATCTGGGGAACTTTTTACAAATACCAGTACCCATTTTGGACCAATTGAATCAGAATGTCAGGATTAAACACAGACTTTAAAAAGTCCCCAGGTGATTCCAAGGTGCACCCAGTGTTGACAATCACTGTTACAGACGGAGGCAAATTCAAGGTGGGGGAGGCGGGCTATTTAGATATTTCATAGGAGATGGCTTTCACTTTCTTGGACAAACCAGGTGCCTAGGACGCATGTTGCCAATGGGTGGTGGGCTTTGCATACAATGCTTGAGAAGCATAGCTAGTTTAGAGCAGCACTAGAGGAAAAACTGACCAAGGACAGAAGGCAGTAAAATATTAATAGACCGATAGGGTTAGCTGGAGTTGAAAACCCTTAACTTTTGGTGTCCACAATATCATTATGTGATGTTTTTTAAGAGCACCTGCAAAAAAAAAAAAAGGGATATTTTTTGCATTTAATCAGGATGGACATACATAAGGTTGGAGAGGCAGAAAGACCAAGGGAACCAAAAAGTCGTTGAAGTGAGGCACTCGGCAATCAAATTGTAGTCAATGTAGTCCAGACTGGAAAAAAGTTTAGGGAAAATGGCATTAATTAAATGCTCATATATGCAGATTTTTAAAGTTATTGATATTTCTTTGCAGGGAAATATCAATTAAATGTTTACCAGAAATATTTAATACTTACGATAGCAAGTAATTGCCTACAGACCCATAGTTGGATAGCTTCTTCTGGTTACAAGGTTCGGGACTCCCAGGTCCCTGGAGACAACATAATGGTATGATCTCAGGGAGTTTGTCATTCTGTCCTTACTGGCTTGTTTTGTACCAGATCCCAGCTACACTCCTGTTGCGTTGCCTCAGTGTGGTCTAGCACTCTTAACTGCAGTTGCTTGTGATTGCCAACTGCTTTTGGCATGGATTCCATTGGTTGCTATGGGATATAGTTCTTGGATTATCTCTTCTAGTTACCATCACAGTACTATTTCACTCATTTTTAGAATTACACCCAGAGTGTAACCCAAGCCTGTAGTTATTCATTAATTCAACAGATGCTTATTGAGCACTTGACTATGAGCCAGGTATTGTATTTGGCAGTTTGTTTTTCCTCATTCCACAGTTATTCATGAAGCACCTTGAGGGAAGACATCTTGCAAGGCTTTCAGACACAGACAGAAACACACACACACACAGAGCAGGCATCCTTCTCGTACAGCACAAACCCACCCTGCTGCTTCTTGGGTGTCCCTCACTCAGAACTTTATACTTGAGTCTAATCATATTTTTTATTCCAGGCCTGCTAAGAAGGGATTATGCCCATCCCCGAAGAACCAATTCCTCCCTAATTAGGGGATCTTGGATAATCTAAATTGATAGTGAACACTGACTCTTTTGTTCATCCTCATTTCTTCTGGAAATATAGCTCCCCTTTTATTTGATGTTTTCTATAGAAAAACATCAACTAAATATTCAAGGGTAACCCAACTACCCCACCTCGGCCAGAGCTCATTAGAACCTGGCAATAGTTAAGCTGGGTCAAAAAGTCCCTTCCCTAAAATATCTAGACTGAGGACCTGAGGGACCGTCTAGAAAATCTCTCCTCAGAAACTGAAATTTGTAAGGTATAAACTTGTGTGCAGGGCGCTGGCAGTTGTGGGGGAAAGTTCACCTGTGGAGAAAGAGAATGAAGCTCAAGTGCTGGGAGAACCAGAGATTAGAGTTGGTGAGAGAACATTCTAGCAGCATCAGGATTGGGAGGTCCTGTGCTCTGGAGCCCAGCTGAATCCCTGCTCTTTCTTTTTCCTGATTATTCTACCCTTCTATTGGTAAATTCCATTTTTTGCTTAAGGTAGTTTTCAAGATGAATTACAAAAAGAATCCATAATATACATGTGTTCCTTATGCACACAGACGAAAACATGAACTCAATATCCATCTAAATTATAAGCCTAATTTTATAGGTAATAATTAAAATAATTATTCCTTACTGGGCATCTCCTATGTGTCACATGATGGTATTTTGTATACATGATTTTTAATCCTTACAACAGATATCCAATGTACATATTCTTATCTCCAGTTTATAGGTGAGAAATTTGAAGCCCAAAGAAGTTCAGTGACAATCTATCACTGTCATAAAGGCAATTACTGGGAATTAAGAAGCCCATTACTTTCCATGGATTATTTTTCTCTGTTGGGTTATACTAAATAATGAAAATCTATAATGATGTCTGGAGAGGGCAAGTGAGTTAATTCAAAGAGCCCATAAAGTTTGCCATAAAAAAATGGTAGTGATTTAAAATAGGAGATAACGCAAATAATAGGTAAACCGCATTTTAAAAATTAACAACTCCAGCCTGGGCAATATAGTGAGACCGTGTCTCTACAAAAAAAAAAAAAAAAAATTTAAATTAGCTGGGCATGCTGGCATGAACCTATAGTTCTAGCTACTGAGATAGGACTACTTGAGCCCAGGAATTTGGGGTTACAGCGAACTATGATCAGCCTGGGTGATCTTGAATTTCAGCCTGGGTGACAGAGCAAGATCCTGTCTCTGAAAAAAAATAACAACTCTACATCAAGCTATAATTTTACATCTACTACATTGCAAAACAGAAGAAAATTCTACACAAACACAGTGTTATGGTGAAATTAATACCCTTGTATGTTGCTTGTAGCTGTAGAAACTGGTAAAAGCTTTTTTGGAGAGCAATTTGGGAAAACATTTCAATAGCCATTAAGTGTTCACATCCTTTGACTCATGTAATTTTGCTCCTGGAAAAATAACCTTAGGAAATAATCCAAAACTATATCCATCAAGATGTTTACTAAAGCTATATTTATAACAAGAGAAATTGGACACCTCCAAAATGTGCAAAACTCGAGATCTGTTTAAGCATGAATTTGTGAGTTTGTTAATTCATTTGATCAACAAGTAATGAAATACTTACCATGTGTCAGACACTATGCAAGACACAGATTTACAGAGGTTTATGTAAACAGAAAACCAGAACATTAAAAATAATTGTTAATGTTTTTAACTCTTTATTCCTCAAAGGATATAAAGAGACTTACAGCACCATAACATAAATAAATGCAAGACCAGGAAAAATACACATTTTAATAGAAAATCAATTTCAGGGGAAAAAGAGTACAGATCCACAGGGGCCTGTTTGATTAGCAAGAACTCAAATTTGGTTCTGAGCTTCCAGGCAAGCAAGCAAAAAGGGAGAGATTGTTAGTGACTGATTTACCTTGTTAATGAGGAGATAACACCAGAATTCCTTGGAGAAGGAAGCTATTCCTTTTATTTAGTTCTAAATGATATTTTTTCTATAAATGGTGATATTATGGCATCTCTTAGGAGTTTGGGAAGACTACTAGAAATAAACTATTTCAGGCATACAAAAGTGTATATAAAATAATGTAATGGGCATATATACATGTATCCCATGCATGGCCTAAAAATAGAAAATATTACAATCGAAACCCTTTTGTACCTTTCTGCAATTCTATTTCTTGGTATTTCTACCCAGAATGAATCATTCTCCAAAACTTATTCTCTTATTTTCACTCAACTCAATTCATATGTATGCGTCCATTGAAATATATAGCATTGTTTCCATGAAATATTAATATATAACATTTCTATAAATGAGAGGTGTGGGGTCTCTGGCTTATTCACTTTTTCCTGCCAAATAATATTTTATTCTATGAATATTCCACTATTATCCATTCCCTACTGATGGACATTTAGCTTGTTTTTCCATTATTTTGCTATTACAAAGCTGCAACAGACTTTCTCATACGTGTCTTCTTGTGATACATGAGAAGTCTCCACCAGCCCTTTCTATTGAAATCACAGGCCAAAAGGGATGTGCCCATTCATCTTTGTTCAATATTTGAATCCACATGGCTCTCCAAACTTGTTATATCAATTTACATGGAGTATAACTCAATTTAAAGGTATTGCATGGCAGCACAGTCAGGGATGCAATAATACTCTGACAACCACCTCCTTACCGTCCCAACAAGTCCCTCCTCAAGAAATGAGTGGAATTGAAACTTAGAAAGTACACTTGGAGCCAGCATCTGATGACATTTAAGGCAAAGGTGTAGAAATGGAATCAGAGCAAAGGCACGGGTCTTCTACTACCTCCTAAGTATCAATTTTGAATTCTCATAGACCTGTGTGTAGAGAGAGCTAGTTTTCAGGATAGGGCCTGAGCTCACACAGCCCAGGAAAAGAAGTCCAAGCCTGGAAAGCAAAACCTCTCAACTCACCCACCTGACACCCACATGCAGCGGATGGGCAAGAGAGCCCGCAGGAGAGCATGCAAGATGGCCACCTTCTGACAAGTGTGGCCTAACTCATGCTCAGAAGATAAGAAACTGCTCCTCCCTGAGGGAGAGCTAGTGTAGAGGCAGCTTTTCGCTCTGGAGCTCGGACGAAGGAATAATTACTCAAAACACATAGTGTTTAGAGAGAAGGAGAGAGACCAGAGTCTAAAGGAGAAAATGGCCTCCCCAGCTAACTTCCTTCCTGTATTTATTTCTAAGGACATGTGCAAAAGGTCAGGGCCGTTTGCAAATTTAACGACATCCACAGAAGTCAGGTGTTTTCAGCTGACCTTTGCACTCTGCAAACAAGCAGCTTTGGGCAGGCGTTTTTCACCTGTCCCTTCATTCACCCTGCTCATGTTCTTTTCATCCATCCATCCTTCTAGACCCAGCCCACACATGTCCCCCTTTTGGTTTATTTAAAATTAGAGACGGAGCATGAGTAGGAAAAAGATGTAAGCTTCAGCAATGTCTTTTCATAATGGCATTGGGAGGTCATCAATTTAAGTTGGTCCTGGACAAGAGATTTTAAATGTTTTAATTGATCCTGCTTAATGGGCCATTGCTCTATCCAGATGGGAGAACTAGTCCATTGTAAAGGTGTGGGTTGTATTGGATGCACCTGAGCAGTGGTCCCTAAGGAAAAGGCTGGTTAGTTAGAAGAGGATTGCATTGTTCTAGCAAACCTCGTCCCCATAAAGATTGGCCCTCTCGTAGGCAATGTTGAAAAGTGGATGGTTTACCAGGAGATCCCCTTGGGGGAGGGGGAGGGGGAGGGGGAGGAGGAGGAGGAGAGGGGGGAGGAGGAGAGGGGGGAGGAGGAGGGGGGAGGAGGAGGGGGGAGGAGGGGGGAGGAGGATGGGGAGGAGGAGGAGGAGTAGGAGGAAACTGCTCCTCTGTATAAACCGTATGAACCACAGAAGGCGCTGCAGAGAATGGCTCAGGATTCGGGAATTTTACCGCAGGAGACACCAGCTCCTCCGGTGGAGCAGACAGTGGAGGAGCAGCAGGAGCGGGTCCCAAGGGATTAGAATCCGTAGGAACATGTAGGGAAGTCGGTGCTATTCGCACCAGGCTCCATGTAGTTAATACGGTAAGGGGCACAGGATGCCCCTGCCCAAAATTCTTCTTAAAAACCTTCCCTACTTGCTCCCAGAGCTCTAACTCTAGCCTGCCCTCACCTGGGAGCCAGGGCCAATACTGTCTTACAGTGCATAAATGTTGTCGGCAAGCTTTTGGTTTGACAGGACACTGGGCAGGCTTTAAGAGCTGTTGCAAAGTGCACAGATGCATTCTCTGATCTCTTGTCAGTTGCTGCCCCATATTGGAAACCCCTTGTGAACTACGCACGTGGGGCCCTTTCCCAAAGCAGCGGGTGGGACTGTCCCTTACCGGGATGATTCCCCTTGCAGTCTGGGTGACAAAAATGCTCCCTGGATGAGCAGATTCCTAAGTCACGTGGGAGTCACCACTTGTAGTGGCTGCTTTTCACTCCTAAGCTCAGTAGCGAGCGAATAATTACTCGAAACACACAGTGTTTAGAGAAAAAGAGAGACCAAAATCTGAAAGAGAAAATGGCCTCCCTAGCTCCTTCCCATATTTATTTCCAAGGACACGTGCAAAAAGTCAGGGTCATTTGCAAATTTCTTTAACGACTTCCATAGAGGTCAGCTGCTTTCAACTGACCTTTGCACACAGCAAACAAGCAGCTTCAGGCAGGTGTTTTCGCCTGTCTTTCATTCACTGTTTATTATTTTCATCCATCCATCCTTTCTTCTAGGCCCAGCCCCCGCAAGCTAGCCCTTGGGGTGTCGGGGAGAATATTGGAATAAAAGCCAAGGCAGAGTCTTGGGTGACTGTAGATGCAGTTGATTTTGCCACCGCATTGGTAGTTCAACAACCAACAATTTAAAAAGTTTTCTTTAAAGCCTGGTGGTGCCTGAGCCTTTCATGTCTTCTTCCTTCATGAAATTATAAAAACCATGATGATGGAAGGGATTGGTTGGAAAGTTCAGGCAGCGGTGAATGCCACACACAGACAGCCAGAGTTCCTGCTCTGGGAAGCTTCATTTTTAAGGTTATAGTGAAGAGTGGAATTAGTGTTTAGTATAACCATATGGATGATCTTGGAATACCTTGGAGGTCCTTTGGTCTAATTTTACAAACTATACATGGCTTGGCTAATTTTAGGATTATTAGTTTATGTCTCCCTTTTCTTTGATCATTGCCAGTATTCAAACATCTCTCCTTATCCATGAACTTATTAGTTCACCCTATCTGCAATGTCATTTCTGCTGTAACAAGAACTTTAAAGAACTTTCAGACAGCTGCGTATAAAGGAAGAACATTTGTATAAAAGGGCTTTTTACTTTGCTTCCTGCCCATTTGTGACCACCAAAGATGACCTAACAGGCTCTCTTTTTCCTTTCTTTCTTACCTCTTAAGGTATTAGAGAGAAAGGAGACATGCTTATTGCCAAAAATCATTATATTAATAGACACTAAATAGCCATTACAAAATACATTTCCTATTCCTCACACTTTCCAACTCCAATTACAGATACAATCAATAGGCAACAAAGGATTTGAAGTGGTCTGAGGCTGAGAGCTTTAGGTGGCTTCTCACTTGATGGTATGACGGCTCTCAAGGTCATTCAAAGGATGGCAAACACTTAGGCAAGTATTATTTATTGTTAAGCAACTCTTGAAAGTTCCTAAGGAAATTATTCTGCCAACCTCTTCCCTTTTGGAAGAGAAACGTTTATTTTGTATGCCTTCCCTTTCTTTATTTCCAAAATGTTGATCTGATTACCAACAGCCTAATACTCTCGTCCAGATTTTGCTGTAAAGTCATAGGAAGAATTGCTTTATGTGAATTCACAGCTGCTTACCTTCAGTCTCTGTGTTATGGGAGAAAATAAACAGCTTTTGTTCAATTATATTGGAATTTCTATTCCTTGTGGCATAGATAAAATCAATCTGAAGGTATACATCCCTTTATAGTGACTCAGCGATTAAGTGCTGCCAATACTTTCTTCATGTTGTTTCAGGTGTCTGCCCTCTTTTCTTACAACAACCACAATTTAAGCTCAATCTTGATTATTTCATGCCTGGATTGCTGAAGTAGACTCCAAGGCTGCATGCAACTACCTTCAGTATTTCCTCTGCAACTTGGTTGCTATTCATCAGATTAATCTTTCATCCAAATGCCCTCTAACCATGTCTTTCCCATAATCTTTAATAGTCTTTAATAGTTCCTCACTAGTTCAAGTCCCAAAACACAGCCAGGGATTTGGGGCACTTAGCAGCGTGGGCCAGATGCCTTTCCAACCCATTTTCTACCATCCTTAATGCTGTCTTCCTTCAATCCACATCTGACAACCTAGCCAGAGTCTCCAAAACACATATTGCTTCTTCTCACCTTTGTACCTTTCCTCGTGTCCTCTGCTCAACTTGGAATATATGCATTGATCTCAGGCTAGATATGGTGCTAAACATGGAGAGAATAAAGCTGAAGGAATCAAAGTTCCTGCCTCCTCCTCTCTACCCATCTGTTGTAGGCTCAAGAATGGCTCCAAATAAGCCCCTGTCCCAATCTCCACAACCTGTGGATGTGTTGTGTTATATGGTAAAAGGGGATAATTGCAGATGTGATTAAGTTAAGGATTTTGATTTGGGGCGATAATCCTGGATTATTTGTGTGGGCCCCAGTAATTACATACGTGCAATCACAAGGATCTCCGTAAGAAGGAGGCAGGAGAGTTAGTGGGGGAGAAGGTGATGGGATGATGGAAGCAGAGATTGGAGGGATGCAGGAGCTAGGAGCTAAGGAATGCTGGAAGCCTCTAGAAGCCAGAAAAAGCAAGGAGCAGGCTTACTCCTGGAGATTATAGAAGGGAACATCCCTGTGAATGCCTTGATTTTAGCCCCATAAGGCTCATTTCAGACTTTTTACTTCCAGAACTGTAAGATAAATTTGTCTAAGTCACTAAGTTTATGGTAATTTGTTACAGCAGCAACAACAAAAAAAATTCTAAACATTCTTCAGTGCTCAGCAGAATCCGCCTCACCCTGTAGCTGTGCCAGTAACTCAATGCCATAGTCATTTCCATTTCTACAGATTTGGTTTTTGTACATATCATAAAATTCACCCATTTAAAGTATACAGCTCTATAATTCTTGGTGACTTTACAACATTGTTAAAACATCACTATAATCCAGTTTTGGAACATTTCATCACCCAGGTAAGTTCCCTCATGCTCATTGACAGTTAATACTTCTTGCCAACCTCAGCTTCAGGCAACCACTAATCTACTTTCTGTCTCTATAGATTTGGCTTTTCTAGATATATCATCCTTCATATGAATTGTTATAGTACTATCTTATGTGAGGAGTACCTATCTGAGGACCTCACATAATCCCAAATTGATGTATTTTCATATGAAGGTTCTCATAGAGGAGATGCATGCTTTTATTGCATGAATCTATAACCACTATAGATTTGGTTTAATTCTGCCTTTTATTTTTTCAGCATTATTTCTAATCTGTAGAAGAACTTCTTGAGGGGGTGGGTACTGCTTTACCTTCTTTCACATGTTCTATTCAACATTTTTATTTTCTGTTCCAACATTCTTGGTTTCTGGGCATGATTTTTTAACGTTAGCGTTAGTACTTACACCAGAGCTACCACATAATGAACACTTAGATGACTTTGTTACAGAAAATATTTTAGATTATAATAATAAAGACTGTTAAAATAGTAGCTCAATAGTCATCAAAAGCATGTGTGTACATAAACCATAGTAAGCCGTTCTGCGAAAGAACCTTGGGTATTTCTGTACACCAGCTAAAGTGATGCCAACACTTTCCCACAGTGGAAACACAATTTACAGTTCACCTAGACTGCCAGTTGTGAAATTGGGATAAAACATGAATGTTATTAATAATTTTGAATCGTTCAATTTCAAATTCATATAAAATGTGACTTCATTTATTGCCTTTACCACTCATTTGGCCCTTATAATACAAGGCCTTGATGACTGTAACGGCCGAATCTCCTTAGCTGTACTAGAAGCTTCCTTAAATCTTGTATGTTGCCTCCCTCCACCACCTGTTTGCCCCACCCCACTTCTGACATACACCATAACGATCTTTCTAGGTCTTTTGTTCAGAAACTATTTAATCTACTGAAGACTACCTGTTCGAAGCTCTACAAATAATCACCAAGAAAATGATAATTTATGTTACAGTAAAAAAAATAGTTTTCTTATTTCACTCATGTGCTTCCACAAGTGAAAACAGGAAGCAATGGATCAATGTCAACTCATAAGAATTTTAATTTCTATGACTCCCTTGCCCTAATTTGGAAGATTGGTACTTATTACCCAATATCAGTTTCCCAGACTTCTTACCTTTTCTCTCATGAAAAATCAAGTTCGCACAAATCTAAGATCTTTTTCCTCTAATGATCTTAAGCTGATTCTCTTTCCTCTGGGACACAGTGCAGAATTAATTTTTTGTGAATGGAAATATATGCTTTATCTCAAATTAAAATTCCCCCTAAAGAATTTGCTTAATAGGTCTCAAAAGAAAAATGAAAGAAGCAGCAAAGCTATATGTGGCAAAATGGAATAATGGTATTTTAATTCACATGAGGGGTTCTTCAAAGATAATGAATTCATTTAATAACGATCTGTAGGTGGAACCTCAAAATACTAGTGCAAAGTAGAAGAAGATAGTTGCCATTAGCCTTTTAAATTCTACCCTAGGGAAAGCCTTTAAAGGTGGTATATCACTTTCACAACAGAATATTTTTGATCAACAAAACCAGAGCAAATAAGATTACAAAAATATTTATGTACTGAATTATGGCTCTTGGTCTTCAGTCTTGAGTCCAACTCCATTCCAAAGGTCAAATTGTTGTGTACCCTTAAGTGATTTTTATCTGTTTCTGTTAAGTAGGTGGCATAAAGTGAACAAGTGCAAAGGAATCCAGTTGCTGTGTTCTATGTATATCTGTTTTAAAAATTATGATTAGTCCATAAGGGAATGGAAATAGAAGAAATTATATTTGGGGTACTATTATATAATTCTCAGGTACAAAGTTTTTTTGTTGTTTTGTTTTGTTTTTTAATCATGCAGCCAAAGAAAAAGAAATTTCTTTTTTAAAAAACTCCCTTTTATGAGATGGGATTCTTAAATTGTGAATTATGGGAAGTCAAAAAAAAGGTGAATCTTCATTTCCTCAATCCCAATGGCCAAGACAGCTCGAAAAAAGATTACAGAGGAAAAGATACAAACCTCTGAATATGGTTGTTATAGTAATTTTTAAAACAATGAAATTTAAGTTTTGTTTGGCTTTAATAACATTCCAAGTACTTTTATATGCATCATCTCATTAAAACAAACACTAACCAATGAAGTGCATAATTGGTATCATCCCCATTTTGGTAATATGGAAACAAAAGTAGAGAGATTAGGTAACTTGAACAGCATCACACAGCTGAGAACGAAAGAGCTAAGCTGTGAGCCTTGAGTTTCCACCTCCAGAGCCTGTGCATATACTCACGATGCCACAGTTGTGTGAGGACCAAGAGGATGCAGCTAGAACTGCTTGTCCAGTGATTGCATGTCATCATCCTTTTAGATTTTGAGTTTTGTGTTAATGTTCCCATAAAAATGCTATTTGTTCCAAAAGACTCACAGTTATATTGTCATTATGAATTGGGCTATTCATCATTATAAACTCATCTCCTCTGTGCCATTAAATGCTTTTATCCATGAACCCAGGGTTGCCTAATATTGATCATGTGACACCTGCTTTCTTTTATTTTTGCAGTTGTCAGATGTATCTTTGCCTCTTCTTTGACAATCAATATTTTTGAGTCACTTTGTTTAGATGTATGGAAGAAACTTGCCACATTGCTGTAGCAACTACACAGGATCAGACAAATGAAGGGATAGACGGATTCCTCTCGTTATATTGATAAAAGGCTTTAATGAAGGTAAGAGGTGACAATACAGCAGCAGAAATAAAGCCCAGGAAAATATCAAAGAGGGATGAGATTTCTAGGCACAGGCTCCTGTGTACTTTTTCAATCTCACAGGATGTGCTTTGTCTTCAGGTCTTTTTCATCAAGATATTTGCAAGATACTTGGTCTCAAAAAAACCACTTTTTCAAAGAGGATTTGGATTACACAGCCAAAAACCAGCCCATTGACCAGACTCAGTAACAGAAATTGAGGAAATAGAAACCAGGTGCAAATAATCTCTATGTACATTTTCTATAAACAGTGCTCACAAGCTGGTGTGGGATGCCCTGATCTGTCTTGGACACTAACACAGGAATATGGCACATTTTATTTAAGTTTAGCCAAGGATCAGCACTGTGGTTTCAAACAGCTCCAGAGATAAGCACAGGTGAGGTTAAGCCAGTACTCACCTAGTCTACTCCCTGACCCTTGGTCAAGCCTTTGAAATTACAAATTGCTCCATCATTTTTATTCCTGCACCTTTTCCCACCATTTGTAAACCAGAAAATGCAGAAAGATAAATGCTCAAATGCTAACCCTTTGTATCATCCAGAGAGGTTTAGGATTGACTTATAGAAATATATTAGTTTACCAAATAATCTTAATTATGTACAGGCTTAGCAACATTTCACCTCCCTCTACTACTGAAATTTGAACTTTATAAAAGTTATAGATTGATTCAAAGTAATAATTAATTATTAACAAAATTTGGTTCTTTTTCTGGCTAGTTGGCTTTTATCAGAGGAGTATCTTGTGGGAGTTTCAATTTATTCCCCCAAATTGTTTGATCATCGATATCACCACTAGCATAGGTTTGAATGAAGCTTTGTCTGATATTAATACTGCATGTGCTTTGCTTTGCTTTGGTTTGCAGTTGCCAGATATATCTTTGCTGTTCTTTTACAATCAATCTTTCTGAATCACTTTGTTATAAGTGTGTAGAAGCAAAACTGACACACTGCCCTGCTGTCATAAATAAGTACGTACATCATGACCCACCTTCAGAAAGGAAAAAAACACTTGCGCTGAGATTAAACCAAAAATTGCAGATCAGCTTGTCAAGTTCGGATCCCTGAAATGAATGAAACATGGAGCATTTTCTGCTCAAGGAAATAATTTTATCTCTGGTTTTTACAATGCTAATGTCTGAAGAAATGCTCTGAGCTTTGTGGCTGTAATAATTGTGAAAAATTTCTGTTTTTACAACATAGTCAGGTGGTTATGAATTAGTAACCTTTTAAATCTTGGATTTTTTTTCTTTAAATACATAGTGTATTTTTATTTGGTGAGACAGTAGTTTTGATGCCTCTCTTGTACCTCTTTGGAAATAACATTCTTCTCTTTTCTAAAATATTGATGAGGCTGTGTTTTCCTTTGAAAAACATGCCTCTTATAGATCATGCATATCATACTCTTTTAATAAGTGATTTGGGACCATTTATTTATTCTTAGCTTCTGTTTGCTAAAAAAATTGGAATTTTCTTTTTGTGCAGGTAAAATGAATGAGCTAATGCTCTTTCCTGCTATGATTCCTACTAAATTCCTGCTATGAAAAAGCAAAAAGTTCAGAAACAAGATTTCATAGCCTTGTAGGCTCCTTATTTTAATCCCTGCCTTCTTCAATTTATTCCACACCTATTATGTGGCAGGCATAGTTTTAGGCTTTGAGGCTACACCCATGAATTAAACAAAATAGTCTCTGATCTTATCATATGTCCATTCACTTAAAAAAGAGATAGCCAATAAAGTAGTAAATAAGTATGTGGCAATTCAGGTTATTTAAGTGCCTCAAAGAAAAGTAAAGCAAAGAAAGGAAATAAAGAGTGATAATGGCAAGGTCTGTTTGTGATCTCTATAATAAAGAGACATGAATAAAGTAAGGAGATATCTGGGCAGAAAAGATTCCAGGAAAAAGAAGCAGTAAGTGCAGGAAGTCATGAAGCAGGAGCTTGGAGTGGAACTAGAGAAAGCAGGGGAGACAGTGCTAGCAGACAGGATCAGAAAGGTGGAGTGGGTGCCATGTAGAGTTTTTAAGGCCTGTAGTTCATGGTGAGGCCTTGAGCATTTATTCTAGGACAGAAAGCCTTTGATGGTTTGGAAGTGAGAAATGACAGAAAGGAACACTGGGTGCCGTGGAGAGCAGTCTGGAGCAAAGCAGGAGCCCTGGCCAGGAGACCAGCTGGGAGGCTGCTGCCACGGTCCAGGCAGGAGATGATGGTAACAGGGGAAATGGGAGTGCTCATCAGATTCTGGACTTTCAGGTTTTCTCCTTTTTTCCTTTTCAGTGGTAGCCTATGATGGAGAACGTGGCAACCATAGTCTAGTTGGGCCATAGGGAGGGAGGATGGGCAAAAGGAAAACAAAAGATCTTTTTTTTTTAATTTTTAGTGTATTATGGGGGTACAAGTGTTAAGGTTACATATGTTGCAAGAAAATAATCAAACCTAATCTTTTTAGTATGAATTCATATTTATTTAATAATATCTATATGTGTGTACAGATATATACTAACTCATAAGGTTATTATGATCTAAAGCAATCAAATGATATACTGTAAAATGCTAATGAGAAAATATTAGCTACAGCTAACATCTGTTAAGCACTAATACATTAAACCAGGCGTCCTCAAACTACGGCCTGCAGGCCACATGCAGCCTGCAGAGGACATTTATACGGCCCGCCGGGTGTTTTTGCCACTGCTTGTCCTGCTTAGCAGCTGACTGGTCCCTGGCCCACAGTGCGCATGTGTGGAATGTGCCCCGCACTCTCCAATGGCCCTCCAAAGGTCTGAGGGACAGTGAACCGGCCCCCTGTTTAAAAAGTTCGAGGACCCCTGCATTAAACAGTCTGCCCTCAGCACTATTAATGACTATTTAATGTAATCTTCATAACAACTCTAAAAGGTAGGTTCTGTTCGTAGGCTCAACTTACAGCTGAGGAAATGGAAACTGACTTCTAAATACTGCCTGACCACTTACTAGAATAAAACCCTCTTAATTATGTCCTTAATATTCCATAGTGGGGTTTCATGCTATAATACTTAGATCTTCTCTATGCCTATGCTAGGCACACTTATACTCCCAAACTCTTTTTAATGTCAAAACAACCCTATAAGGGGTATTTTAATTCTCATTTTATAGTTAAGGAAACAAATTCAGAGATTTGGCAAGTTTCATGGCAGAACCAGTGTTCAAACGTAGAACTTCTCACTCCAACCTCAGTTATCCTTCTGGAACACCAAAAGTGGTTTAAAAATCATGTTGATAGGCATTGGGAACACTGAATTTATATTTTATTTGGTTACTATAAGTAATTTAAACAGTTATAGAAGCTGACTCAAAATCTGGCCTTGAGCAAGGTTTCTGAATTTCAGTTTGTTAGTTTTCAACATGAATGATCTTTTTTAACCATTTTTTCCACCATGGTTTCCTTTGGGAATCTAAAGAAAACTTTAGACACTTGGGACTCAAGAAAAATGGACACACACATGCATTCACACACAAGTTCGCAAATTATTTCTCAGGTTTCATGGACTCCTTGAGTTCATTCAAGTATACCAGATTAAGGATCCATAGCTCTGTGGCTTCTAAAATATTTTTTTAGCTCCAGAATGATAGAATTTCTGTGATGTCAAAACAAAATCCAGTAAAATATTTATAAATACTTAGAAACTAGTTTTTCGTCCTATTTCAGCAGCAAAATCAGAGTGATGCAAGTTGGAATTATATCAGCAAATGGATTTATCTCAAAAAAAAAAAAAAAAAAGAGAAGATAATTGAAGAACAGCCCACAAGCTGAACCCACATGGCAAGTCCTCCTGCAGAAAAATCCTTGTTCCTAAATTTAAAGTGTCCCACTCCCACTGCACATAAGATAATATTATTATTAGCAGGCAGAAAATTCGTCGTGACATGGATTTCAGTAAATATTTATTTGATATTTCTGGAAAGTGGGATGTTTCTGTAGGAAAAGTAAGAGCTATGTGGACAAATGTAAAAGGGTTTCCAAATCCTTTGGGGTAAGTAAGGTATGAAGCAAGGGGCTAAGAAGCAAGACATGCACTTTTTCAAGCTGCCTGAAAAACTGATTTCAGTTTCTAAGTGAGCCCTGCCCCATGTGCAAGGGGCAATACGTCCCTTCGCAAAGGGGTGCCTGAGAATTGAGATATCTCTTAATACCCAGAATCAGCAGCAGTCCAGGCCTAGCATAGGTAACAATCACTCAGTGATTTATAAATTCCTTTGGACATCCTCACTTCAGGGGTCTGAAAGCACATTCTGGAAAACCGATTAAGAGCAGTGTCAATATTGTTATATTTGTAGTAGTAAAGCTATGGTAATAGCATGAATGTCTATCAGTCCCGGTAAATTTGAAGCATGAAACTTCTATACGGCCATTAAGATTGCCAACTATTAACATGGAAAGACAAGTACAGGTAGGACAAAAAGGACAGTTACAAAACTAATCATATTTTAACATGATTCCATCTTTGTAAAAAAAAAAATACAGCATTTACATGTCAATATTCATTGGGATAAAATGGAAGTGTATCTAGCAAAATATCAATGTGGTTATTTCTAGATGATAAATTATTTTAAACTTTTTTTTTTGCATTTAATATTTTTTCTCCAATGTGTGTTACCTCCATAATCAGAAAGGAAAAAAATGATACATTTTATTCTAATGATTCAATGAGAAGTAAAGAAGGTCCTGTTTGATAAAACTATCATGGGCAAGGTTTTTGCTTTTGTTTTTTGGTGTTGGGTTTTTTTTTTTTTTTTTTTAAGAAATAGAGTCTCGCTGTGTTGTCCAGGCTGGAGTGCTGTGGTGCGATCATAGCTCGCCACAGCCTCAAGTTCCCAAACTCAAGTGATCCTTGTGCCTCAGCCTCCCAAGCCTCTGGGATTTCAGGCATGAGCCACTGCACCTATCAGTTTTTATTTATGTTTCACCAAAAGGTAAAAAACCCAAATTGTTTTCCTTTAATGTATTGATTTTCATCTATCTTGGTATACTCTATTTTTAATACTCAAGTCCTTACCCAAAATAACCATCACCATTTCTGAGAAATTGAAATAAAAGCAAAGGAAGTAATCATCTTTGATGTATTGGTCCCCAATGTTTGAATTCACACAGACAAAAAAGGAAAACATCCTTTGAGTGACAACAGCTAAGCCACCATTAGCTCATATCTTGGAAACATTTAAATATATACGGACCATTTTTTCACTACCTAAATCAGGGTCCATGATAAGTGTGAAAGTACTTCTGTGGATAATGATAGATTATTCAAAGTGTTGAATTTTTCTAGGAATTCAGGATGGATAGTTGCTGTATCGACCACTACTCTTTTCCATTGGCTTGGAAAAGTTTGGAGACCTCACTAAAAGATGGCCGGAGTCATTCATTCATTTAACGTTCAGCCTTTCCATCTGTTCAGGCAGACAAAGCAGAAGGTCACCTGGTTTGAGTTGCTTGGTTTCTGCTTGACACATAAAGGCCTTTAGGTCTGGGATGCAGGTATTTAGGGAAGAACAGAAGGAGGAATGGGTAGCAAGAGAAGGTTTATACGGGGATGCTGAGAGCACAGGTGGATTGATGTGAACACACACACACAGAGGATTGTGCCCAGGACTAGCTCAAGCAATGGAAAGGTCTATACTTTATATTCCTTTATACTTTACCAGTAAACACTCGCTATTTAGTAGATAATAACTAATGCCAAAAATGACTAGTTGTTTTTAATATACAAGAGAACAGGGGAAGCAGGGGAAAAGGAAAACAGTCATGTTGTCTGTGCTTTGCCCTTAACAGACGTTTAAGGAACATTTATTGAAAGAATTAAATACGTGGGAAAAATGATGCCAGACATAATAATGGTAATATTGCAGTAATAATCACATTGAAATGCAAGTGGTGAAAGATCTGTAAGTAGCTTTCCATATGTCATTGAATTAAGTGCGCTGTTGTCTTCATGTTTATGTTTTGAAATAGTGTGAGACATGCCAGCTTTTCCTAAATGGAAAAAAAAAAATATCTAACCAACAAACAAATTAAAATATACCAAGCTTTGAACCCTTGCCTCTATCATTGTTATTTTTATCTGATCTCTTTTCCAAAATGAGTAACTGCTGACATTCTGGGCCTTCATAAATTGGCCTGGAACTAATATTTCCACTGGTTGACCTTAACATGAATCAGAAGCAACCAGAGCTTTTTGCTTTAGTTAATTGCAGATCCTGGACTGGTCAAAAACTTCATTTGAAGGAAGGCCAATTGGTGGAAAGTCTAGAAGCCAGACTTAAGTGAGGCATCTGTTGGAAAAGGAAAAAAGATGCTTCTCCACCACATTTAGGAAGAGGCACATCTTCTATTAAGGAAAGGTGTTTTCTGCTCAGTTATATAGAAACTGAGCAACTCACATCAGATAACCTTCTGCTCTGTTTGAATGGCTAGAAAGCTTAAAAAGCTGAACCTTGAATGAATGAATGAATGAATGAATGAATGAATGAATGAATTAGACAGTCTCTTAATGTGATCTCCAAACTTTTCCAAGCCAATGGAAAAGAGTAATGGCAGATACAGTGACTGTCCATCCTGAACTTTTAGGAAAATTCAACATCCTCAATAATCTATCATTATCTGCAAAAGTATTCCCACACTTACCATGTAGCCTGATTTAGAGTTTGGAAAAATGGCCCATATATTTATGGATCAAGTTCCTTCCTAGACAATAGCTCACGATTAAGAATGATGCAATAGGATTGTTAGCTTAGTTTAAATTTATTATGTTGTTATAAACTAAGGAGAATTAATCTTGACTTAACCTACTTTGTTTCATAGACTAAATGTTACATGCTAAATGCCTTTGAATGTAACTGACTGTGGTTCAGGCCAAAGGACAACAGGTAAAAGGAATACACCAACTAAAATACTAAACAATAATGGAATTTTCTCTTAATCAGATTTTCTGATTGCCTAAAGATTAGGCAGAAACAAGTTTGGCAAAAATAAACTTTCTGAAATGTATGAGTCATTTTTTAAGACTACAAATCTGATGAATAAAATGAAATCTGGTTTTATGGGCTCAGGGTCATTATTATATACTTTAATTTTTCAGGGGTCATTTCTGAAAGTAGGCAGGCAGGCAGGGCACACCATCGGACTAAAGCTGGTCTGACTTTAGAACAGCTTCTAAACAGTATTTGAGGTAGTTAGTGACTTTTAAAAAAGATACACATGCCAGCAACTATTTTATTTTTTAACTTTTCTCTGAAAGGATTCCAGTTCTATTTAAGATTAGAGATTCTTTTTAGGAGGGTGGTATTTAATAAATCTGCCTACCTTCTATGTGTACAGTTTTGTCCTACCTGCTATGATTGGTGAATCAAGGTGCCATTTTTTTTCAAGTCAGTTCCTTGGAATTCTAGACGTTTCTTCCTATTCTCATTTGAATGCCTGACGATATCTCTGTCTGGTGTTTGTGGGAGGCATCTGTGAACCTTGAATAAGAAACACCATCTGTGGTTCATTTCTTTGGCACAGAAAGGGTCTGTTAGAAACCTTTTTTTGGCATTTAAAACCAAACTGCAGTGCTGCCCTCTGGCTGCTTCTGATAAAATCTAACAGAACAAATCACTACATTTCCCTTCAGGTCTTTCTTAGTCTGAAATGTCATGGTTGAATCACAGTCTAGCTGAATATCCACTAATCACATCAGGTTGACATGTTTTATTTCTCACGAATAAGATTGCAGACACACTCTGAAACAAATTATCCTGACCCAGCTTCCTGTTACAGTCTTCTATAAGACTGCGAATGCACACCTAGGGTAATTTTCCAGCCAGTAAGCTTAAGCATTTTTCCTGACAGCTCAGATAATCTGTTATTTTCCATTTTCACTTCCCTTTATTTGATGCCTGCAGATTAGGGACGGACCAGGTGAAATGCCACTTTATTTGCTGTACATTTTGCCAAAGGTGGAAGATTTTTAAAGATCTATCTCTGTAACTTTCCAGAGGTGGATAAATAACCCATGTTGCTATACTTATAATCTAATTGTGATAGAATATAATTTCTTTCCAATTAATTTCACCTCAGATTAAGAAGGCATAAATGTAATCTATACTGGGGGCACGTCTTCAGCTAGCCCACCAGACAGCAGAAACAGAATTTTATTTCATAACTCAAGATGATGAAATTCCTGACTTCTTCTCCAAGATGACAACAATCTATCAAATTCACAAAAGTTTAACAATAATTGTTACCTTAAGTCTATAGAAGACCATTCGTTAAAGCCTATTGTTTAAAGAAGTGCTGAAACACTAAAAAGTGAATGAATGTTAAGAGAAAATACATTAATAAATATGTAAGTATTCACTCATATTTTTCTTTGCTCAGTCAACTGAGAGGGCCTGGAAGCAATGACACCCACCCCAGTAGCAATGAGTATGTCTGACACCCAAATCTTGGATTCTAACATCATTCCCCAGTTAAAAGAATCAGGGTTCCTTGGAAAAATGTCTGGTTCTGAGATACATCTGAGAATGGGACAGGTAATATAGAAGAAAGAGACTGGAGCACCTTCTATTGCCAGAAAGCAAGGAAGTACTAAAAACAAAAACAAAAACACACCCGGAAAAACTCCACATTGATTGGAATGTCAAAGGGACACAAGAGTCAACTGAGAAATGTCCCAGTGGCAAAAGCTGGAATAATTGAATAATAAAATAAGTAAAACAGTATTATAATATAACCCCAAGTATAAAATGAATATCTATCAGTCCACACTGATATAAATAAATGATTAAATAACTAAAAAGATGGGGAAGAATAGGTAAGTCTCCCATGCAGAAACATTCCAGATAATTTATGTCGGGACTCTACCTTCAGAAAAGGGAAGCATAACTCCCTACTCCTTAAGTATGGGCTGTGCACAGTGACTTCCTCCTAAAGAGAGCAGTATGAAAAGGAGGGGGAAAATAACTTTTTAGTGGAGAACCCTGACAAACAGTACCTCAGCCAGGTGGTCCAGGTCACTATCGGCAGTGATAAGTCCTTTTGACAGTTGGTACTCTCAATATGACGTGATTAAATGGCACTTTATCTCTGTGGTCTTCCTTCCCCAAAACCCATAATACCAGTCTGTTCATGAGGCAATCACCAGACAAGTTACAATAGAGGGTCACCCTAAAAACACTGGACAAGTACTGCTCAAACTATCGAAGTCATCGAAAATAAGGGAAATCTGAGTAACTGTCTGTCACAGCCTAAAGAAGACATGACAACCTGTCTTTCTGACATAGGATACAAACACAATAGGAGTGTAGACCTACTGAACACAGCAGAGGAACCTGTTTCCAATAGCAAGTTCCCAGGTTCCAGGGTTAGACTTTACCTAACGTGCAACATGACACTCCATCACCTAAAGCCCCCTTACTCCATAGTATGAGGCTGTGCCCACCATCAGTGTGACTTCTTAAGCAGATTAGAGTCACCAACTTTTTTGTATTAAAGATGATCTACTTTTTATTTGCCTCAAAAGCCTGTGATTTCCAGGAGGCTGAGAGCTGACAGAATGTGTGCTTGAGCAAGAAAAAGGGGGAGGTTGGGGGAAAGAGTCACCTCCCTCAATGTTGCCCTCTTGTCCCTAGGAGTTCTAGCAAAGAGCCCAGAGAGAATATATAGAGCAGTCACCTTTGAGATCAAGCCCACACTCCCCACTGACGTTCTAATTGTGGATTCTGATCCTGTGGTTGAGGGTTTTTGTGTGAGCTAGAACCACATAGCATTATCCTTGAACAACAGGGAACATCCATGGTTATTACATAATCCCAGCAGGAACAGGAACAGGAAATTCAGGTTATGAGGACGCTCCCTTAGACCCCGGATTCACATATCCATCGCAGGGGATTTCTGTGGCTCTCCCCAACCCTGTTCCTCCAGGCACAGCTGCAGGGCTCTACTCCACTCTCCAGTGAGGCAGGGGGACCATTCTCCTCCCCATCTCTCTTCCTGTCCTTACTTGGTCCCTGCCAAGGAAGGAGGGGACACTCACTGGACTAATGAGAGCTTGGCATCTGCGGAGGCATTTTTCTGGCTCCTTGTTTTCTTTTTACTTGATTTTGCTGCTGCTGCTGCCGTTTTTACCAAGGTAGGGAAATTGAAGGGGCAACACAGACCTCCTTCCACCTGCTGTGTGCTGTCCACCTCACAGGCCAGTCAGGAGGGCAGTGCTTCTCTGCTCTTTCTTGCTCCCAAGCAGAAGGCCCACAGGGGCGGGTCCTGCCTTCTGCACACAAGCCCGAAGGCTTGTATCTCCCTGGTGCTTTGAATCTGCTGGCAACTCTGGGAAGAGGTTTGTGATCCTCCATAGACCCCAGTGAACTCAGGGTCTATTTTCACTCCAATCCTCCCCACTAGTGAGTCGCAAGGTCTACGTGTAAGAAATAGATGATGATAGGATGTCCCCACTTTGACCTCAGACTGGGCCATTTTCTCCTGACCAGCTTTCCCAGGGAGCTCTGTGTTTTGGGAACCTCTGGACCAACACTCCTGGGCTGGTGTGTTAATGCCCTCTGGCTCCCTGGGTCTGCTCTCTGCCAGTTAGAATCCAATGGGAGGGGTGATCAGGGGATGGGACCCCTACCCTTCAACACAGGTAAACGAGTTAAGAATCCAAAGTAAACTTATTATATGATGCTATACACCCCAAATTCCAAAATAGTAACTATAATCAATTATGTAGAAACAGTACCAGTTCAAGGCACTTTTTTTTTTTTTACCTCTTTGTCTTACCAAATAATTAGAACCATATCATTTGACATTCATATACTTCAGAACCATAGCATTTGACATTCATATACTTCAGGGGCAATAAAAGGATTGTGAGATGTATTACCTGTCATTTCCGGGTACCACTGTTAATGTTTGGTGAATACCCAGTTAGAATGTGACATTTTCTTAAGTAGCAGCAATGAGGCCCCTTTGGAGTGGTGTGTCAGGCCTCCAATCCTGAGCTGGGCCCATTCATGACCCCACCATCTCCCTGCTTCTGGAACTTCTCCTCATCTATGATGCTTGCTCTGTGTAGTCCTGAGTCCTAAAGGGAACACTGGCTGAAGAAAGGAATAAAAAAACGTTAAGAGTTTGCCTTCTTCACACACACCAAGCAAATGCTTTGCGATATTAAATGATATTTTCAAACTCATGTCTTCTTTCATGGATTTCCTCCAACTAACAATAGTACTAAACCTGGAAGAAAAATGCTATAACTTTAAGAATTTATGTCCTAAGCTTTATGGGATAAAAATAGGCAGAGCAGCAATTGAAATTTATGTTTGTTCGGAAGGTAGCAAGAATGGGGTCAGACAGAAATACCCTCAGGAGCCCTGAAGCCAGTTCTCCCCATTACCTTATGGATGCTTTTACTGCTTTTCTTTTCCTTAAATATGGAATGTATTTGCAAAGTCACTGCGCACTGTCTTTGTAGAGAAATAAAGAAAGCAACAAAGATACCCACTGGGACAGAAAAAAACACGCAATACGCTGTCAGCTGGAGAAGCTCATCCAGCCCTTACTGGAGCAAGAGCACCTTGGGCTCCAAAACAATAAGAATTAAGACAGAGGAGGGGAAAGGGAGCCATGATAGAAAGGCCAGTATGAGAAAAAGAGGGAGAAAACAAGGTGTAAGGTAATGAAGGGAGACAGGGAGAGGGAGGAATGGGATGGGGAAGAAGAGAGTATGTGTTTAGTGGGATAAACTTAAAATCATAGAAAGTATCAAGTATCTGCCTATAAGACCAGAAGAGAGCATGGTGAGGATTTGCTTCCATTAAGGACGAATGCCATGGAGTATATGACTTATTTGTTTTTTGTCACTCCACTACTGAGAAACCTTCAGTGGCTCCACACAGCCTCTGACTCCAGGGACAAACATTAAAGTGGGAGACACTCAAAGGATAGGCCCCCAGTTCGCTGATGGCCTAGGAGAGTCTGAGAGCCTAAAACTGACCCCCGCACAAGTCCTCTCCTCTCTTCTGTGACAAGCGAGGCACAGCTCCTGAGTTCTGTTTTATAAGCGCAATTAATACTCATAAACTTTTAGGAAAGTTATTAAGGGTAATTTTAATTATTATGGTAACATCCCATTATTTTTAATTAAACGACTAGTACTCAAATACATTTGTATTCATTTTCTATTGCTGCATGGCAAATTACTACTACCAACTAAGTGGCTTAAAATAACATCTATTTATTATCTCACAGTTCCTGTGGGTCAGATGTCTGGGCATGGTGGGGCTGCATTCTCCTGGCGTCTCAGTGCTAATGAGAAGTACAACGTCTCAGAAATAAATTGTGCACATTTCAGTGCTCCAGGGTATCATAAAGCTGAAATCAAGGTGTGGGCCATGCTGCTTATCTCATCTAGAGCTCAGGTTCTTCTTCCAAGCTCACATGCTTGGGGAAGAGTTCAGTTCCTTGCAGTTGTAAGGCTGACATCCCTGTTTCCTTGCTGGCTACTGGCTGGGAGCTATTCTCAGATCTTAAAGGCTTTCTGCATTCATTGATAGGTGGCCCCCTTCAATGCTGAGAATTTCTCTAATGGAATATCCCTCTTACTTTGAATCTCTGACTTCCTCCACCTCTGACCTCTAGACCCAGGTTTTAAGGGCTCATGTGTAAGGCCCACCCAGGAAAAATATCTCTTTTTCTTAAAGTCAACTGTGCTACACTACCTAATCATGAGAATAAAATCCATCAAATTCATAGTCCCAGGGGCTATGCAAGATGTGTACACTAGAGGGCAGGGACCCTGGGGCCATCTTTGAATTCAGCCAATGACAACATTTTTATTGTAAAGTTAAGATATTACAGAAAAGATTAAAGTTCTACTTGACCACTAGCCACAACTACCAGAGATAACCACTTTATCAACTGGGCACATATCCTTCTAAATTTTACTACGGATTTACATACATATATCCATGCATGTAAAATATGAGATATGTTTTTTTAGGAAAATTAATATACCATTCTGCAGTAATTTTTATAGTTTTATAGCTTGCTACTTTTATTCAACAGTATACCCTGAGGACATTTTTGTGTCAGCACAAAGAGTTCAACCTCATTTCACTTATGCATTGTATTGCTATACCATAATTTATGTAATCATCCCTCTATCAATGGACATTTTTCAATTGTTGGCCATTTTTGATACTATGAACAATGTTGCAGTGAGCATCTTTGGAGGTACCTTCTGGTGTCTGAGTCTGAATGACTGCGCAAATTCTGCGCAATTGAGTGACAGTGTTTTTAAATATAAAATCTTGTGTAAAAGGATAGATTTCTCTTTTTTTATTAAGGCAACCCAAGGATGCACACTTTCAATTTTTATCATCAAATTCCTCTTTCACTATAAACTGTGAAACCATGAGATAGGTGGTCCTTAGGGCTTGCTTGCTGCCTAAATTGCCCAGGATTCTACACATGTCACCAAGGAGCTTAAAGCATAACCAAATTCCTGGGCTGTATCACCACATGTAACTTGTGAGTTGAACAATGTGTGAATTAAGTACAAGCAGTCATTCTGTACTTAGCACATAAAATCTGGGAGGCTACTTTCCCTCTGGGTTGCAGCCAGAGGTGGTGGGGCAGGCACACTCATTGCATATGGTTTCTTCCAGTTGGGAGTGTGTCTGGGTGCCAAATGCCAAGTCTTGCAGGACACAACTCAGCCAATGGTTCTCACAATCAACGGGTGCTCAGCAGTAGGGCTGGCAGCAGGTTAACCATTTCTTCACCACGACTTACCCTGTCACCTGCCAAAATTCAACTCAAAATTGTTACACAGCAAATCACATAAAATTGGCTTTGCTATAATAAATAAGCCCATTTCCCTTTAAAATAGGACAATGAAGTAAGCTTGTTAAATGTCATTTATATAATAGATGGCTTAGTAGCCGTTCATCATATCTACCCAGAAATCAGAAGAAACAGGCTTATGCCACAGAAAGAAAGATGTAGGTAAGATATACAGTAGATTTTTCCAAAGAGGAATGATCAGACCATAGAGCCACTTACAGCAGGAAAAAAACCTTTTTTCCCCAGAGGCCTTAAGAATCCAACAAACACCCTTTATTGTATGAGGCAAAGCTGAGGGAGGGTAAGTAGCCTTTGATAGCAAGACCCAATAATCAGACCACATGTGATTTCATAGCCAGCCAAAGCTGCGCAATGTGTAATTTGAACTCTGCAAAACCTTCAGATTAAAGCAATCACAAATACCAACACTCTCTTTCCACAGTGACTTACTTGAAATGTGAAGAAATTCATACCTTGAATTCTTTTGGATGGATCAGGCCTCCTCTCTCAATGGCACCAATTCTTTTTATTTTATTTTATTTTATTTTATTTTTTTATTTTGGCATATTATGGGGGTACAGATTTTAAGGTTTCAATAAATGCCCTTTCCCCCCTCCCCCCACAAGTCTGAGTTTCCAGCATGACCATCCCCCAGATGGTGCACATCCCACTCATTATGTATGTATATGAATATGTATCAAAGCTCAAATGACCTTGAAGTTCACTTAGTACAGGTATAACTGTCTACAGAGGGAAATATAAGTAGTCACTGTGAATTTTATGCTCTACTAACAGTGTTGAGTCTATATCACTTTAATTATTAATAAATTTATAATCTGTCATGTTAATACTTTCATGAAGAGAAAATAGTGAAGCCAAAAGTGTCTAACCTTCAAAGCTGATTAGAGACTATATTACAATATTCAAAGACTGCTAAACATCTGCTCGCTCTAAACATTAACTGACCCAGTTATAAAATGGAGAAATACAATATATTACTTATTAATAAAAATAAAATAAGAAAAATAAATAACTTGCAGGTGCTGTCAAAAAATTCCTCATTGTCTTATAAACAAACATTTGACAAAATTTAAAAATTTTTAAGTTCTTCACCTTTCCTACAGAAACTTCAGTAGAAGGAGAAAATAAATGCTGAATTATGAGTCAGTAAACCAGAAATTTACTCTCCTTGGATGAAATACTTCTCAGGGGCTCAGTTTTCTTTTTTGATTTATAAGACTAGAAAGTTTTCCAGAACTTTCCAGCTTTAATAGTCAAAGGATAAAAATTAAGTTTTTTAATAATTGGAAAAAAATTTGTTATGTTACCAATATGTATGGAATTTCCTTGTGACATGCATTTACCTTTCTGTTGTAGGAGCAGTTGCATGTTAATGATAATCACATCTAAGAAGCAGAAGTGTAAAGATATTGGCATTTCCTACCAAAAACCACTCACTATTTTGGATTTAATCAAGGAAATCCTTTAAAAAAAATCTAAACATTCCCACATTCCCTTGATGCACTCTTTAATTTCCCTTTTAAATTACTCTGATAAAGATGGTGGAATAACCCAGTTGACTTTACAGTGTTTTAGATATTGGTCATCTCAACAAATACCTTCCAATTTCCACTATGTTTTGGGATACTGTGCTCTGCAAGTGTCCCGGCCCGCGGGACCTTTTGTTACTCGCGGGGGCGAGGGGGACCGTGCCTGAAAGAGATGAGCAAGAGAGAGAAACGAGACCAAGCAAATGGTTGTCAAGGTCTGCTTTACTTAGATTTTTAGTAGGTTTTATAGGCATACAAAAACAAGGAAGTCAAAACAAAAAATAGAGTAGTGATGATGAGGCTTGGGTCTGGGTTGATTAGCCCTAATCAGTGTCTTATCAGTATCTTGTTTTTGACTGATTACTCATCTCCAACCGGAACATTTGCAGTCAACACATCCTGGAGCATTCCGTGGTCAGCACGTCATGGACTGCATTCTTCTCGGAGCTATAGCTGGAATTTTCCAGGGCGAAGTTCATGCGTAGGACAAGTCATAGGGGAGTTGAGGGTCTTTGAGGGTCCTTGCCTCTAACATGCAAGATTGATGGCAATGATTTGCAATGGTAGCGATTGCCAATATTTGACCCTGGTCAGAAATTAGATAGATGACAGTGAGACATAATGCTGCCCAACATTTGTAACATGTTTTGTAGTGTCTAAGCTATATTTTGGCTAAGCGTGTTCTGAACAAGACTCGTCATCCAGACCTAAGAATGGGCATTAACAGAGTACTCACTGTGCTTTGGGGCACCCTTCACTTGAAAGAATTGACAAGAAAAAAGGGAAAGTGTAGGAAAGGAGCAGAGGTAGGTAAATTAGCAGCTACAGCTCCTAGTGTTTGAAGCAAGGTAACCTACTGAGACTTCCATTTTCTCATTGGAACTTAGACTCTGGGGAGTGCAGTGCTCATTGCACACAACACTTTTGCAAGCCCACTGCACAATTTTCTATGCTGAGTTCTTGGATATGCCCAGCCAAAATTCTTACAGTTTATACCTTCATATCTTTTCTTGCATTCATACTACTCAACATTTTTCTTGATCTTCCAATTTGGGAAGTCAGACTGAATTCAGGTAATGTGATCTAGATTGTGCCTTTATTTTCTTCGTAAAAGTTGTGGTAGGGAAGTTTTATATAATCTATGCTCCTTCTTAATTTTGTGGCCAATAATTGGGCTGGGTTCTGCTCTATGCAGTATACCTGAGTAGTTAGCTTTTCCTAAACCTGAGTGTATCACAGTTGTTTGGGGAAGTATTCTAAAATACAGATTCCCTAGCCTCACTCCACACCAGCTCTAACTCAGAAAATGTCAAGTTTGCCAGGGAATCCATCTGTTTGTTGTTTCTAAACAGTGTCCCAGGTGATTATGATGCAGCTACTCCACAGGCCAGATATAGCAGGATCTGTTAAGACTTGCCCAAGACGCAGAAGATTGTTCCCAGCCCTGGTGCTTAATTCTGTGTGATCTTGGCTCAGTTTTACACTCTGTGGGCTTCATTTTTCCCATCAGTAAAATAATAAGAAAGAATGACCCATCCTTTATGGTCCCTGCAAATCTAACTTTCTGTAAAGCTAAAAAGTCAGTAAGCAAAATGCTAAGGAAATCCATTGGTGCCTTTAAAAAAAGCAATGCATTAAGTTGTTTAATAAGCACATTTTCAGTGGCATAAGGAACTAACTATAACGAAATCGTTAGCAGAGTGGGTGAAGATTGATCCATCTGCATTTTTATTTTTAAAAAACTCGGTTAAACTCTGCAATGTGTATGTGTGTATGTGCATAAAATACAAAACAAATTTAATAAGTGTATGGAATTTGCATCAAAACTTTGGCCATATATTAATCTTGTCGGGATGTATAATTTCTCCATTTTCATAAAGGTATCAGTCATACATACATTGCTTAATGATCGGGACACATTTGGAGAAATTCTTCATTAGGCTGTTTTGTCATGTGAACATGATAGAGTATACTTAGGGAAACCTATAGATGGTAAAACTTACCTATAATCTAGGCTATATGATATAGGCTATTGCTCCTGGGGTACAAACCTATATACCATGCCACTGTACTGAATACTGCAGGCAACATAATTATAACATAATTACAAGTATTGGTGTATCTAAACATATCTATACATGGAAAATGTACAGTGAAAACACAGTATTTTAATTTTATGGGACCGCCCTAGTATATGTGTATAGTATATTCTTGGCCTAACATCATTATGCAACACATAACTGTATGTGCTACCATATAAATCAAGATGTTTTTGACTATTAGCACTAAAGAGCAATGAAAGCTGAGAAATAGTAAACATAATTTAGTAGGTCAATGGCTTAACATTGGTTATTAAAAAAAAGTACTGCTTAGAGTTAAGTAAACTTATATTTCAAGTTAAAAGCACAGAATCTGGGGCCGGCAGGCAGGGTCAGGTGGTGTTGCTATGCCTTACTCAGAAGTTTATGGATACTAAGCTTAGAGGGGGTCTTTTGTGAAGTAGCTACATGCTGGGATTCCAGGAAAATCCCAGACCTTATTTGGAAAATAAAACAGAAAGAGCAGGAAAGTACTTTAGATGGGAAAAGCAAAGCAGGAGAGAGAAATCTTGTTAGAAATGAGCAAGCAGCAAGCCACAATCTGAAGCATGGACCAAAAGGGTTATTTAGAACTATCCACCTAATGGGATCCTTATACATGGTCCAGCAGAAACTTCAAGACTGAGTGTGGATTCTCAATGAGATCAAGCTGTCAGATGGACTTGGCCATGGCCTTTCCACTTGGTATTGGAAAATAACACCGTAGTCTCAGATAAGCGACACTGAGGTGAAACTGAACAGAAACAAATGAAAAATCTTACAGTGAGGTCAACTGCTCCAACTGCAGGATTACAGAACAGGAGCGACATGGTTTAACGGCAGGCCACGGAAATCAACTCAGATTGATTTGGTCTGGGGAGAGGAAAACTTCACAGGCACATTGCCTCATGCTGCCTCTTAGCCAGGGAACTAGCGGAAACCAAAGTACGCGGAGAGTCTGCATTACCATTTATAATAATGGCTAACACTTACCAGGCCGCTATTACGTGCCAGATGCTTGGCATCATCCCATTTCATTTTCTGGGCTTGGTGCTGCCATTTGGCCCATCTACAGACGAGGAAGCCTAGGTTGAGCAGGGCTGAGCTTCTTGCTCAAGATCACATCCCTGATAAGTGGTCGCACAGGGTTAAAGCACAAGCCACTCAGCCACAGAGCCTGTCATGCTCTCTTGCCTTCAGGAATCCGGCTCTGAGTGTAGTTGGATTAAATGGCCCTAACCACCCCGCCCATCCTATGCCTCTAAGTCCTGCTCTGCCAACAAACTGACGTGTGGACTTTGACAAATCCTCCCTGGCCATATTTCCATTGTCTATAGAATTAGAGATCGAAGCAGTCTTAAAGATTTGTTAGCTGCTGAACTCTTCAAAGGAAATCTTGCTAAAGCCCGGTATATGCATCCGATAAAATCAGGGCTGCTCTGATTGAAGGAGGGGTGGGAGCCCACCCTGTCCAACTTGTCACCTGCCCCAGTTCCCTCCTGCGGTCGCCCCGAGGCTCCTGTTCTCTAGCTCCAGATTCTACCAAGCACATCTGAAACCCACTAGGCTGGATTGTTTCCAGGATCTCTTCCAACTTCATGATTCATCACTCCATGTTCTAGATGTTATCACAGTCTCACAAATTTAGCACATTAAAGTTGGCTCTTGAGCATTCAGAGTAAGCTCTATGGGTGTAAGTAGAATGATCACTCCCTCCTTTCTTTTGACAACCTGGAGAGAAAGTTAGTGGCCCAGTTGTTATGAGAGACACTTGGAAAAAAGATTGTTCTGCATCCTAGAAATGTGATTAACTTAGAAGAGCAGCCAGTTATCAGCAATTTGTGACAAAGAAGAATTACCGTTAATGAAATATACGGCCCAAAGATAACATCCATTTCTTTGAGACAGTGCATAGGTCAAGGGTCAGCAAATTGCAGCCCTATACCTTTTTTTTTCTAGTAATAGTTTTATTGAGATATAATTCACAAGCTATACAATTCACCTATTATGAGTATTCAATTCAATTTTTTTTAGTATATTCAAAGAGTCATGTAACCATCACCACAATAAATTTTAGAATATTTTTACCACCCCTTACCTTTTAGCAGTCACCCCCCACCCAATCAACCCTAGTCGAGGGCTAATCTACTTTCCGTCTGTGTAGATTTGCCTATGCTGGACATTTCATTTCAATGTCATCATATAATATAAGATCTTCTGTGACTGGCTTCTGTCATTTAGTATAACATGTTCAAGGTTCATCCGTGTTGTGGCATGCAGCAGTACTTCTTTCCTTTTCATGGATGGATATACCATACATGTTGTATGAACTACACCACATTTTGTGTCGATGGACATCAGAGTATGTCCACCTTTTGGAGATGGAGCAAGGCTCAATGGCCCCATGCTGCTGCTCCACCACCATTTGCTGTCACCGCTGCCTTGAGAGACCAGACTGAGGGAAGGAAAGTCGCCACACAGACAAGCAGGCTCTGTGCTTTCTGTCCAGAGTGAGCTTATGGCAAAGAGGTTAAGATGCTTGGTTTCCTGGATGTTGTTTTCAAAAAGCCTAAACTCATATATAAGTGCATGCAATGTACTCTGCGGGGAAGAAGCAAGCTTCTCTGGGAGAAACACCAGAGAGAGGAAGGCAATCCTCCTTGTGTCTAAGGACATAAGGGCAAAGTTAGTGGACCCGGGGGGTAGTGGGCCCCTCCCTGGCAGTGCCCTGGGGCTCTCATGTGATAGCACTCAGTGGAGGAGGGCCCTGGGTCAGTGGGCAATTCCAGAGGAGAGATCCCCAGTAGAGACTGAAATCTAATTTCTCCCCTGACGGCAGGCCTAGATTCCTAGAGCTAAGATCATGTTGGTCTGAACGTGCTGAGTTTTTGGACTGAGATTCATACTCAGAAGAGACAGAAATGACTACAGGAGAGTGGCTAAATAAATAGGCTTGTTATTTCAGACTCAGAAGAGCAGCACCCAAGCCCTCCCTATTAGAGGTGAGCAAGAGCAGAAGGAAAGCAAGAAAGTAATTCAGACAAATCCAGGGTGGCAGCCACTCTCTGACACCGAGGATGAGATTTGGGCAAACACCAGTGATGACAGCTAATAACTGTCGGAGCTCAAAGGCAAAACCTGAGCATGTCTTTCACATTAATTCTCTTTGTAATTTGTACTTTATCCTGAGCTGCGTTGCAGGCTTTTCTTCTTGTTGCTGTTTAACTAAAAAACTATAAAAGCTACATGTTATATTAAAAAAATATATATATAATATCCATATCCATACATATATATATAAATATATATATATCCCCTGCTGACCATTTGCAATTCCTTTGCTCTATCACAGTGATGGATTTCTATAATCATAGCTATTTTACTCCTGCCAAAACTTATTTCACAGTCAGTTTGCTGGCACCAAAAACCAAGTGGGTGGATAAATGTGAATTTGGAAATAAATTTCAGTAATGTCTTAAGACATGCTTTTAACAGAAAATTCTCCACCCACAGATCGCTTTTGTCCTTTCCACTAAAGGAGAGTTTCTTTCTTTATTTTTCTTTTTCTTTAACCAAGTCTTCTTAGGTCTTCTCACCTCTGCAGCTATGTCACTGTGACTCCCTGCAGCCACAGTCTTCAGCCACAAGGAAATTGCTTAGCGTCTCTCACTGACACACCAGTGTCTGTGTCTTCGTACGGAATGTTCCGTTTGTTCCATCTGTCCCCACAGTCCTTCCCTTCTTGGTTTCACCCAGGACACTCTATAGGTACTTTCATCTCTATCCAGATTTTTCTGACAAAAGCCAAATTTTCATCTATTTAAAAAATCCCTTGAACTGAAGACTCAAATATAGCCCCGATTATATGACAATTCTAAAAACAAATCAATTCTAAAAAATGTAACTTGGAGACTACAAGATTTGAGGGCAGGAGAGTGTTCTGTCTTGTTAAGTGTATTTCCAGTGCCTGGAACAGCATCTGATGCACACAGCAAATACTCAATAATGTTTGTTGAATGAATATGGGAAATTAAATGATTCAGACTTAAAGCTATTAGAACTTTAAATTATTTTGACACTTGAGAGGAATATAACTACGTGGCCTGAGTCATGCAGCATGCAGCTGTAATCTCTAATTTTTCTATAAATTATTAGAAATAACTGAGTGATACCAGAAATAAGACCCTTTCAGATCATTACCCCTACTCACAGAATGTTAAAGCAATCTTCCTCAAAATGTAGCAAGCTATAACCAATCAAATCATCATAACCTACATACTGGCTTCCTATGGAAAATGTTGAACCCTGTTCAATTTCTCTGTTTCTACCTATATAAGTGAAACCTTAACTTCCCCTCTTGGGATCACTGACCTCTTTCCTTTGCAGTCTGTGTTTCCCAGATGGCCATCTGTAAATTTTGTGCTCAAATAAACTCAATACGTAATCATATTTTCTGACTCTCATTATTTAAAGTTGACAAAAAAATGAAAGCCTGTGCTTTACTCTATCCCGTTGCTTTTCCTGTACCCTGCTCTATCATTTAGGGGTTGTGAAAAGGGCATATTAATATTTCCTTTCTTCTAAGCCTTTATTATGAATGTTTTGCTTCACCCAAACTCCCCCTTCTTACTCATTTTCTTAAAGAAGTCTCATGAACTTAGGCATTTTGCAGACAGATGACAGGTAATACTTGGAATCTGATTGTTATTATAGAAATATAAAGTTCAGTGCCGTGACCAGGTATCTGAGAGGACAGGAAAAGCTTTTAGAAAAGCATGCCTTCAGCTTTCTCCACCTCATTAGTGTCCCAACCAGACAAGTGTGTTTCTATCTTTGTGGCTTTTCTCATAGCTCGAATTACCCTTCACTACTTAAGAGACCCATCACCCAACTAATGCACTTTATTAACATGCAGCAAACCAAGAAAAAGAATATTTTAACTTGTCAGGCACTTCAAAGGATAGGAAATAATTTGCAGTCTTCAGAGCTACCCAGAAGCATACACTGCTTTTCATTAGAGAAAGGCAATTTTGGCAGGCATTATGTTGGCTCAACATTCTCTTAAACAAAAACCTCGATGCTAATTTCTCCCTGGTTAGCAAATTCATCATGACAATTAGTCTGCTCAGCATTTCACTTTCCAAATAGCAATATAACTTGAGAATTTTCTTTCAGATCATTTCCTGAAAGCAGGTTTAGGGGTACACAGAGAGGGAACCCCAAAAGGCAAATGACCTCAATAGATGAACTTGGGAAAGTGTAACAGTGGAAGCTTAGCATAACTATTTCATAGCTCCATTTTGCCTTTGACCCCTGCGGTAATATATCCCGTAGGTTAAAAGTTTCTGCTGAGCTCTGCACGTAGGCTAGATGAAAGGTGACAAGTGTCCCTTTTCCAAAATCAACTCCCAGGGAGATAAGAAAGGTATACACACCAGTAACAATGCTATGTTAAAGATTTTTAGGAACGTCCTGATCTTCTTCCTCCAGAGTTAATTGACCGAGAGCAAAGAAGTTTTACAACCTCCTCAGACCCTCACTGACAGCCAAATGTCTGGTGTTCTTGGTTGCTTCTTGCAACCCAACCCCTTCCTTCCTCTTCCCTTAAGATAAAAATGAGCCTAAAGTTCATACTAACTTAAGATGGTTCTTTGGGATGTTAGTCTACCATCTTCTTGGTTTGCTGGCTCTCCAAATAAAAGTTGCTTTCCTTGCCCCAACACCTTGCCTGTTGACGTACTGACTGTCTTGTGGCAATGAGTGGTACAAGCTTGAAGTCAGTTACAAAGGGCTACATGGGCAGGTCTCTAGCTCTCTTTTAGGCAGTTTTTGTTCCCCAGTCCTTCATCAATATCACAGAGCATGCCCCAAAACTATTCTTTCATGCCTTTCCAATACTTTACCCCAAATCCACTTACCCTTCCCTACCCCAGTGAAACAGCCCAGGAGCGGGCTCAGTGGTCAGCATGGGAGGCGCCATTCTCATTTCCCATGATGCTCTGCCCCGACCCCTGAATGAGCCTGACTGTCGGCAGTTAAATCCACAAATGGGGTAGACCTCGCTGGGATGGTAATTGAGACCATACTGAGTCAAAGCCAGGGCAACAGGGCGCAGCAAAAGCTGGGGTAGATTTCATAAGACCTGTGTTCCCAAGCATAGTTCATCAGTCTCAGGCTCAGAGTTAGTCCACTAACCAAGAAATCTCAGACAAGTCACCCTATTTCTCTGATTCTCCTCTATGCCTTACCTAAAACATGGGATAATAAAATATAGCCTTGCTCTTGTTATGAGAATCAGAACGGAACATGGCATTTAGTAACTAACTGGTCAATGTTATTAGCTAAGGACTCTGCTAAGTGTAGCTTCTATAAGTTAATGGGTGCTCAAGGAATGATCCTCACTCCGTCCTATATAGTTCGTTTTTTGAATTGAGCTCTATTATTCATATACCATAAAATTCACCATTTTAAAGGGTACAATTCATTGTTTTTTTAAATATATTCACAAGGCTGTGCAACCATCACCAATATTTAATTCTGGTACATCCCTAAAGAAGCCTCATACCCATCAGCAATCACTCTCAATTCCCTCCATCCCTCAGCCCTAGGCAATTTCAGTCTTTACAGATTTGCCTATTCTGGAAGTTTCATATAAATGGAATCATATAAACTATGGCCTTCTGTTTTTTACTTAGCATAGTGTTTTCAAGGCCCATGCATGTTGTAGCATGTATCAGTACTTCCTCTCTTTTTATAGCTGAGTGATATTCCATCATATGGACATAACAATTTACTTTATTCATTTATCAGTTCCTGGACATTTGGCTATCATGAATAATGTTGCCAAGAATATTCATGCACAAGTTTTGTGTGGACACATATTTCCATTTCCCTTGGGAATATATACCAAGGAGTGGAACTGCTGGGTTACATGGCAATTCTATGTTTAACTTTCAGAGGAACTACAGAACTGTTTTTCCACAGCAACTATACCATTTTACATTCCCACCAGGGTTCCTGTCTTTCCACATCCTCACCACATTCTTGACTGTTAGGAGATAATTTGTCTTAGGTTGTGGAACATTTCCGAGGGGACTTAGAAATTTCATCTTTTCCTTCCTTCTTCCTCCCCTTCATTTCTGTTCTTCCTCTTTCCTTCCATCCCTTCCTTTCCTCCCCCATTCTTCTGTCTTTCTACAAAATCTCTTCTCACATCAAACTTAAGCACAATTTAAGCAACTCCAGCTCTCACTGGATTGTGGCTGGATAGGCATGGAAATTTTTATAGCTTACACGGCAGGGCAATTTTCCTAAAAGTTCATGTGATTGAATGACCTGCCCAAAAAATTAGCTACTTTGTCATCTTGGCTGCAATTAAAAGAGAGGGCTGCAGTCTTGGAGATGGGCACTTCTTTCACTCCCAGCAGAGAATGAGCAGGCTTTTTTTTTTTAATTTTATTTATTTATTTTTTATTTCGGCATATTATGGGGGTACAGATTTTCAGGTTTCAATAAATGCCTCCCCCCCCCCCCACAAGTCTGCTTTTAAAGGCCCTAGGAAGAGATAAGCCTGGGTGGATGGGAATGAGGTTGTGGTCTTCAAGAGGTGAAGGAAAAGGAGCCCAATCCCTGAATGTGGTTCCCTCAAGATGTTGGGGAGCAGGAATGGGACGGTTAAAAGTCCTACAGAGGGTCTCAGCATCTGGTATGGGGGAAGCTGCAAAGGCCTCTGGGAAACGTCAGTGAGGGTCGTTCTGGCCAACCTGGCATACAGAGGTCTAATCTCTACTATGATTAGAGTCATCCACTTATATAAATTCCAGTAGTGACAATAATGGATTGAAATCTGCGGCCCCACCCCCTTTGTCTCAACATTGGACTAATAGAGATTTTGAAAAGTAGAGCTCCGAGCTGAATTCCATTTCTTAAATAAAGAAGTCACCTGGTACCATGAGCATTATGAAGCACTTCACACCTGTTTACATCTATCTGCATAGCTTGGGAAAAGCATATTTTCATCTTTATTATTTTTTTTAAAAAAACTACAAAGGTTCAGGGAGTTAAAGGAATTTGCAAAGTTCACATAATTAGCAAGTGTAAGAGCTGGAAATCAAGGCTAGGTGGGGTGAAAAACAACCCCTTTCTTTCCCAGTATTCTAGCACTAGGATTCCAGAGCATGCAATCTACAATTTGAAACTGGAAGTAATTGGGAAGAAAAAGGACTTGCTGTCAAACAGCTTGCAACTCTGGCCTGCAAGTCCCTTTCTCCCACTTTGCAACACAATGGGTTGTTTGGTTCATCCTCCCTTAAATTAGAACTTATTTGCAAAACCAAAGGACAACTAACTTCATAAGGATGATAAGCAAGTTGGACATCGTGTTATTTTCACAGCATCAGGAAAACGTAGTGCTCTGGAAGATGAGCATACATTCTCCCAAGAGTTCTCCAAAGAATAATCTTTAATTTCTTCTGGAATTGCATTCGTCAACATAGATTATACATTTTAATTTTGTTTAGAATTTGATTTCATCTATTACTTTTCTTTAAACATTCTAACTCTTCCAATTTTCTTTCTCTTTTTTAACTTAAACGAAGGCCAGAAAGATGCAATCATTTTTAAAATTACAGAGCTTCATTCATCACTTTCTTGGTCCACTTTTCTTTTGCCTAAGCAAAAAACCAGCTGGCAAGATCCTAACCATGACAGAGAACATTAATCAAACCCCAAACTTTGGGATGATACATTTATAGTGTAATGGCAAATTATAATATTAATAATATCCTCTTCATGAAGCAGAGTTGGACATTAAGACAAAAAAAATTGAAGAGGGAATATAGGAGAAAGAGTCTGGTTAAACTGAAATGGAATGTAAAATGAACTTTGTTAGAAAATGAAGAATTTTTCCTGAAAATTTACATCTTTCCATGTTTGTATTATTTTTATCTTTAATTGGCATCTCCCAGAATCTGTAGGCCCATGTTTTTATTTAGTGACTAAGTTTCAATATTTCCTTTTGAAAGTTCTCAGTGAGATTTCTCTTTCATGTTTATTTAAGGAAGGACAGAGATTATATTATGGATGATGAGAGGGACTCACTGGATAAAGACAATATTTGAACAACAGAATTGGGAGAATTCCCATCAGGAATGTATCCTTAATTATTTAATTCTATAATTCTATCCTAGAATAGTTTTTGTAACACTCTTGAAAGAGTAGTGAATTAACCAGGATTCTTTCCATTGCAAGTGACAGAAATCCAATTTCAAATAGGTTAAACAAGAGAGAAAGAAAGAGAGAGAATTTATTGGGCCATAGAATCTAGAGGGAAATGTTTTTAGAGGAATGGAAATTGCACTTTTTTTCTTCACCTCCTTCTTCTTTTTGCTCATTCATTTCTTCCTTCCTCCCTTCTTCTAGAAGCTGCCCTTCAAACAAGTCAATAACGTGGTACAGGGAGAGAACTGAAGTAGGGCCTAGCTAAAAATAATGATAATAATTAGTCACTGTCCCTCTATTTGCTTCTCTATAATTGCCACTCTGGAGCCATGCAGCTGGTGGTCATAAAGATTCTTAATTTCTCCCCTTAGCTGGTCTCCATAAAGATTCTTAACTTTCTCCATAGATAACATCACCTTTTTTTTTTTTTTTCCGGCATATTATGGGGTACAGATTTTAAGGTTTCAAAACATCACCTTTTTGAAACCTAAAGATAGTTTTTAAGATACCTTCCAGGCCCCACATTCCAGCAGATTGGTTGATCCACCCAGACCAGTGACACAGACCAAGAATCTGACTCATCTAGCATTGTGACCTCAGGGACTGAAGCAACACAGGAAGATGATTTCCACATCCCTATAATTTTGCCCCAATTAACAAACCTAATTGCCTAATCCCTTGCCTGCCAAACTATCCTTAAAAACACTGTCTCCCAAATTCTTGGGGAGGCAGATTTGAGAAATTTCTCCCATCTCCCTGCTTAGTGCTATGTGGAATAAAACTCTTTTTCTCAGCTGTAATTCCTGCTGACTCAGCATATTGGCTTCCTCTTGGGCAGCGGCCAAATGAACCTGGTTGGGTAGCAACATCCTTGCCTTCCTCTAGCTTACTCTAAAATCTCTTCCCAAGTGTTACGGACTGAATGCTTGTGTTTCCCCCAAACTTCATATGTTGCAGCCGTATCCCCCAATGTGAAAGCATTTGGAGGTGAGGTTTTGGGGAGGTAATTAGATTCAGATGAGGTTGTGAGAGTGGGGTCCCCATGCTGGGATTAGTGTCCTTATAAAAACAGGAAGAGGGACCAGAGCTGGCTCCTGCTCTTACACATGCCCTGGAGCTGACCCTTTCTCTCCCACGTGAGGACACAGTGTGAAGGGGGCCATCTGCAAATGAGGGAGAGAGCCCTCACCAGACATTGACCTTGATGGCACCTCGACCTTGGACTTCTCAGCCTCTGGAACGATGAGATAAATATTTATTGTTTAAGCTACCCAGTCTGTGGTATTTCATTATAGCAGCCAAGGCTGAGCAAGACGCCAAGCTAAGCCACACTTCTTTATATGTCATAGTAATTTAAGCAGTTGATATTTTCCCTGGATCAGAGCTGAAGTATGAAAATTAGTGGATTTCATATAGCATAGCAACTTTTGAAAAGTTTATGTTTACAAAATTTAAGGATGAGCTTCAGAAACCTGGGCCTCAGGAATTAGAACCAGGGAATTAAATTTAATGTCTGTCTCTTATGTCACCTTATCTCAGCTTGGTTTTCATGTTGACAAACCTCATGACTTCTATGGCAGACAAGTCTCTCCTGGGTGGCAGGAACATGGCCATTGATAGCTTTGCAACCCTACCGGGAAAAGAGAACATGTTTTTTCCAGTCATGAAAAATCCCAGGGAAGGCTTCTGAATGGCCCTACTTGGGTAACAAGGACATCCCTATGGCCAGAAGGGGAATTGGAAGGTTTGATGAGCAGATGAAATTAACCACATGTTCCACTACAAATAAAAGTTTGTTTTGCTGGCCCCATGGTGGCTAGGTATAACACATAATTTTAGGATGTGAAGAACCTTATGTGTATCCCCACATTTTCCTAATAACTCACTGTCCTTTATACAAGTGTCCCCATTGCCAATTGAAGCTCTGCAAAAAGCCACACCACTTTAACAAACCCTGAACAGCCTTTCTATGCACTAACTGCTACTCACCTCTAGAAATCATTGTTTATATTGAAATAGCAGAAGTTACTGTAATCTTCAAAAAAAAGTACTAATTTATATCTTTATGCTGTGGTCTGAATGTTTGTGCCCCCCAGATATTTAGATGTTGAAAACTAATCCCCAGTGAGATACTATTAAGACGTGGTACCTTGAGGAGGTGTTTAGGTCATGAGGACAGAGCCCAGATAAACAGGACTGGTGCCCTTATAAAAGAGGACCAAGGGAGTCTATTTGTCCCCTCCACTATGAGAAGGTACCATCTGTGAAGAATGGTCCTCACCAGACACTGAATCTGCTGGCACCTTGATCTTGGACCTCCCGGCCTTGAGAACTGTAGGAAATACATTTCTGTTGTTTATAAACCACCCAATTAATGACATGTTTGTTACAGCAGCCTGAGCAGACTAAAACACCTTGTCTATTCTTTTACATTTCAACAAAAACCAGGTGTTGCTGTATCTTTTTTAATACAGCAAGGCATGATGAGTTTTCAGGCCTGCAGCTACATCATTCATTAAAAGAGTTTTTTTTTTTAATATTCTTATCACAGAAGCTAATATTATGAGAGCCCAGCCATTGCCACCTGATCCACCTGCTTATTGTGGATGGTGGGAATTAAGCAAACCAACAGAAGCAGAAGTGGCTTTTGCACTAGAAAACTACTTTCGAGCATCACATCACACATATTCAATCATCATTATGAATTCATGACATTTCTATCAAACTTTAATGCAACCTGTTAGATTGGTAACTGGTTGCTTGGCTTTAAAAAAAAGACTGAAATTTTCACCTGACATTTTGGCAAGTTTGAAGTTTTCTAGACAGTGCCAGTGATAAATTTAAATGTCAGGTTAGGCAAGAACTCTTAATTTAGAGCCAACAATGTAGAACATGGGTCAATGATTGACATTGGACAATGGCATGGAGAAGACAAAGTCACCTGCTAGTGGCACTTTAACTTTTTTGGAAGACAACTACAAGAGAAAAAAAGTGCGTGGACTTTGTCAAAAGTGAGATTAATGATTGAGTCTCAGCTTGGCCATGTACTAGTTATGTGTGTTGTTACTTCATCTTTCAGAGACCCTGAAAGGTAGTCATAGTCACTTTGCAATATGGTTAGGAGGAGTAAATTAATATGTGAATGTGCTTAGTATCATATACACTGTGGTCCCCAACCCCCAAGCCACAGAGCTCTGCCACGCTACCCCCCATCCCCATCTGTGGAAAAATCATCTTCCATGAAACTCAGAAATGGGCAGGGCTCAGGATGTGAGGGGCAGGTGACTGGGCAAAGCCTCAAAGCTTCATCTGTATTTATAGCCACTCCCCATCACTAGCATCACCACCCAAATTCAGCCTACCTGCCCCACTTCCATCCCTGGAAAAATTGTCTTCCATGAAACTGGTCCCTGGAACCAAAAAAGTTGGGGACTGCTGATATATACAGCATATTTTAAAAGTGCAATAAATAGTAGCATCTTTCCACTCTTTAAAACTGAGAAGCAGGCCAAGAGAAAGAAAAGGATTGTGCTCAACTGTTCAAGAAGAACATCTGCTCTGTTGTTTTCATCCCATTTCTCTCACTTGATCCAACCAACGTCTGACTTCAGTTAATTGCCCATTTCTTGCCTCCCCCTTAAGAGCAAAACTCCAGAGAATTAACTATCACTGCTGTTGCCAATTTTTCCCCTCACATTCCTTCTCGAATTCTCCACTAAGGCTTCCCTACTAAGAGAAAATGCTCTTGATGAGGTCTGTAATGACCTCTCATGTAATCCTGCTCTTCTCTGGTTATGGTCACTGTTTTGATGATTTTAACCAATCTTGTGGCCTTAGAAACCTCTATTATGAGAACCCCCAAATTTTTATCTCCATCCTGAGCCTCCTCCCTGAACTTTAGATTCTTATATCCACTTGCCTACTCAATATCCCTACCTGAATGTACTGTACAACAGACATCTCAAACTTAACATGTTCAAAACTGAACTCTTAATTTTCTCTTGGAAACCTACTTTCACACATACCTCCCATAATCTTCCCATCTTAGCCAAGGGAAACTCCTTTTTTTCAGTCACTGAGGATAGAGGCATCTGTCTCCAAGAACTTTCACTGGGTTATGTGTCATGAGAACAAAAAACAAAAAATCTCAGAAGCTGACAACAATGTTTTCCACCTGTTCATGTCACATATCAGCAGAAGCTGGGTTGTGGCTCTGTTTCATGTCTTTTTCATTCCAGGATCCAGGCTGAAGGAGCAGCCCCATCTGGGACGATGCCTTTCTCAGGGCAGAGGACAGAAGAGGTATCACATGGTGGTTCTTAAAGATTCTGCTGGGAAGGGGCACAGCACTGCCTAATTCACTGGACAGAAAAGTCACATGTCCAACTCTGATGTCAGCGGGACACAAGGGGGGATGGGTGCCGCAGGAAGGAAGGATCAGGAAGAATTTTGGTGATAATAAGAGCTCCCACAGAATCTTTGACTCCTCTCTTTCTTTCAGACCTCATATCCAATCCACCAGGAAATCCTGTCGGTTCTATTTACATAATGTATCCAGAATGCAACCATTTCTCATCACCTTCACTACCACCTCCATGGTCCAACATACCAACATCTGGCGCCTAGAATATTGCTTTTGCCCTTGCTCCCCTGCCACCTCTCAACACAGCAGCCTGGATGATCTTGTAGAAGTGTAACTCAGAATGTCACTCCTCTGCTTAAAACCCCCTAGGGGCCTCTATTTCTCTCAAAATCAAAGTCAATCTTTACAACGGGCAATGATTTCCAAGACTACATTATCTGTCCAGCATGCCCCATTTCCTTTCTGACTTCATCCCTTTCTATCTACCCCCTATAACTTCAATTCAACCACATTTACTGTCTCTCTGTTCTTCAAATCATAGGTGTACCCCAGCCTCACGGCCATTCCACTGGTTCTTTTTGCTAGAAATCTCTTCCCTCAAATCTGTGCCTGGCTTGCATCTTCCTGTCCTTTAGGTCCTAAATGTACCTTCTCAAGCCTACCCTGGTCACCTCATTTAAAATTTATCTCCTTACCCCATACTAATTTTTACTCTGAGATGATAATTTATAACGTAACCGTAGATTATTAATAACATTCTCTTCATAAGGCAGAGTAGGATAATTACCACATTTCAATTATTTAATTTATGCACTTATTATTCTAATTGTCACACACTGCTAAAATGTAAGCCTCACAAAAACAGGTATCGTTGTTTCATTCCCCAGTGCATTCTAAGATAGGGGCTTCTAGACACCTAAATATATCTAGCTAGACCCCAACTAGAACAGTGTTGGGCACATGATAGATGAATCAATATTTATCAAATAAATGAAACGAATGAATGAATGATACTTGCACAATTTCCTTACTCTATTTCATCAATTTCCTCCTCCCGCCAACATTGTGAAATTTACTTGGTCTGTGGCTTAAGAGATATTCCAATTAAATATATATAGTTAATATCAAAATGTCTTGTTCTTCACTAAGCTTTATTATACCCTTTAATTTCCCAAAGGAAAAATATTATAATAGGATTGGATCAACTAAAATTGAGACTCATTTTGGCTGAGCAAAAATTTTGCTATTTCTTTAACAGCATTTATAACAGTAATATTAACATTTAAAACACTTGTGATGATTTTTGTTTAGATGGGAGGGGTGGGTTGGATGGAAGTATTTTAAACCAATGCTTAAATCTTAGAGTCTTTGAAAAAGAAGTCCCAAAATTATTTATCTAGAAAGAATGACATCTTAATTATAATCATTTTTAAAGCAACTACAGACATATACAAAATAACTCAGGAAAAGGGAAAAATGATGAATGAAAATATTCCAGATAATACTAAGTTATTTTTTATTTTGAATAAGACCCTATAGTTAAGCTGAGATATTTTTGTGGTTCTGAATCTTCTTGGAGGAAAACCAATTTATTTAGTTAGTGGCTTCTTTTTAATCTTTTCAAAATCAGTTGAGCCAATCTCTCCTGCTGTTTCATATGCCATCATTGAGATAAAGTCTCAACCAATTGCTCCACATAGTAACAGATGCCAAAACAATTAACCAGAGTGGTAAAAAGATTAAACTAAAAGGCAACAGGTAGAATTAGTCCAAGAAAAATAAAATTGGAGTAGTGGCCACATTGGTTTTGCATATAATGGACAAGTCCTATAAATGGGTTATTGGAATTGACTAAGACCAAATGCACATTTTTGTTTATAATCAGAAATAAATAAAATGAAAATATTAATATTTCAATGGAGGTGTAGGAGCTATTGGGCACAATATACCAAGTCATCAAAATAAACAATCGTTATACCATTAAAAGTCTATAACAGAAGAGAAGACTAACTGTCTACCCAAAATTCATGGTCCTCTTTTGAGAATATGCAGTTATATATTCATCCAGACCTTCACACATCCAGGTGGGGATGTGTGACAAGTTCTCATCAATGGAATGCAAACAGAAAGGATGCCACTCTCTGGCATCCAACAGGATGGATGCCACTTCCAGGCAATGTGGTTGAGAATTAAGTACCTTGCACAACTCTTTTGCTTCTGCTGGCTGGAAGCAGACGTGGAGGCCCTAGGGGCTGGGCACCCACAGATGGAAGAGGACTGGGTCTGTGAATCACCACAAAGGGAAAGCCCAAAGTCCAAGAACTCAACTGGACTTTTTATCTTTTTGAAAAATCCAAATTTGAAAAAGAAATGTCATGAGCACATTTGTTTGCAGCATTACTTATAAAAAAATTAAAATAAACCTCAATAGTAAGAGAATTGTTAAGAAAATCATGGTTCATTCACTTAGATTGTTTATTACCCAATCTTCAGAAAGCTACCTAAAATACACTCTAGAGCTGATGAGATTGTTGTTGAAGAGGTGATGAGGATAGGAAGACAGATGAGAGAGAGAGAGAACAGGGAGGGAGGGAGGAAAGAAGTGAGGGAAGAAAAAAGAAAGAAAATGGGCAAATCACTAAAAGCCTGAGCTTAAGGAGAAGAATCACATTATACTCTGACACTCACCCTCTACACACACACACACACACACACACACACACACACACACACACACACACACACACAAGATGCTATAATGTCTGGGGAGGTTGTATCTGTTATGGGGAAAGTTCCCCTACTCGTGCAATTTAGGTCACTGATGGTTTTTCCCCCACCATCTCCTGGAATACTTTACAAATCAGCTGAGACCAAAGGAGCTCATGTCCTTACCCTCTACACTTCAGTGGTCTAGAAATGAGTACACTTTCCCCTACCATGTATCTCTCCCATCATCAGTAACTTCCTTTTAGGAATGATGGCATTCTCTTTCCTTCCAGAAGGTAATCAGGGCCATGAGATCAGGGCCATGTCTTTTGGACCTCCACACACATACCAGGGCTAGCACACAGTAGGTTGTCCATGGACTCTTTTATTCCACAAATGTTTATCATGCCTACTATGTGCTTGGCCTTGTTCTAGACACTAGGCACAGTGAGCAGTCTCTGTCGTCCTACAGCATACGGTCAGTGGAAGCACTTGTCAGGTTGGTGCCACCTGCTTTCCTTTCTTCCTGTCACAGAATCCATCTGGGCTTGAGAGCATCATTATAATACTTGAAAAACAGATTGAAGAAGACTTCACCACTTCACAGTCACTAGGAAGACAGATAATGTCAGAGAAGCTATGGAAAAGTTGGAACCCCTCCCCCATACACTGCTAGTGGGAATGTACAATGGTAAAGCCACCTTGGAAAACAGTCTGGCAGTTTCTCAAAAGGTTAACTATAGAGTTACTGTATGACCCATATTTACCACTGCTAGGTAAATACCAAAGACAAATGAAAATAAATGTCCACACAAAAATTTGTACATAAATGTTCGTGGCAACGTTATTAGAGGAATGTATAAACAAAATGTGGTATAGCTATACAATAGAATATTATACAGCCATAAAAATGAATGAAGTATTGACAGACACTACAACATGGATGAACCTTGAAAATGTTTTGCTAAGTGAAAGAAGCCAGTCACAAAGGACCACACGTTAAGTGATTCAATTTATATGAAACGCCCAAAATAGGCAAAGCCAGAAACACAGAAAGCTGATTAGTAGTTGCCTAAGCTAAAGGGAATGATGCTTCTTTTTGGGGTAATGAAAATGTGCAAACATTGTTTTTTTGTTTTGGGGGGGGTTTTTTGAGACAGAGTCTCACTCTGTTGCCTGGGCTAGAGTGCCGTGGCGTCAGCCTAGCTCACAGCAACCTCAAACTCCTGGGCTCAAGCGATCCTCCTGCATCAGCCTTCTGGGTAGCTGGGACTACAGGCATGTGCCACCATGCCCGGCTAATTTTTCCTATTTTCAGTTGTTTGGCTAATTTCTTTCTATTTTTAGTAGAGACGGAATCTCACTCTTGCTCAGGCTGGTCTCGAGCAATCCTCCTGCCTTTGCCTCCCAGAGTGCTAGGATTACAGGTGTGAGCCACCGCGCCCAACCTAAATTGCTAAAATTGACTGTAGTGATGATTCCACAACTCTGGAAAGACACCAAAAACTACTTAATTGTATACTTCAAGTGAATGAATTACATGGTATGTGAATTATATATCAATAAAACCATTTTAATAGTTTAAAAAGCCCTTCAATGCATAAAAATCAGTCTTTGGTTTGAAAGTTGGGTGTTTGGAGCCACCATGAATGCTTCTACATGAAGTCTAGCAATTATTTTGACAACCTAAAGCTCCTTTCAATACATCTCAATTGTGTTAGCAAGAGAGACTCATCATCAATTTCTAATGTTTTTGAGAACTGAAAATTGACATCCCAAGACAACAAACTGTCCTTTTTTTTTTTTTTTTTTTTTTTTTTTTTTTTTTTTTTTTTTTTTTTTTAATGGCAGGGGTTATTAGAAAAAGTCACTGATTCTTTTTCCAGTAGAAATCCGATATCTGAAGTTGCACAGCTGGAACACATCAATACTGAAGAAGGTTTCTGCTTCCCTGACAACTGTTAGCAACAATGAGTCAGACAGAAAACAGATAGATCTGTCTTTCTGTCCAGCTGGAATACACTCATTGAATAACAGACGAGAAGAGCAACGTTAGCCTTCTTTCAGTATAAGCCTTAAAGTAAAATAATCAAAAAAATCCTTATTGGTTAATGCAATGCGCGTATTACATAATAGTATTTGGGAGCAAATCTGTCTCTATTACAAAAATGCAAATGAAAACATGGGTTTTATCATTTGCAGCCTTCTAAAGTTAATCCATGAGTTGAATTGTCATCCTGAAGGTCAGACCAGCCCAGAAGCGGCCTGGTCCTGACCACATGGAGTCTGCCCCTCCCAGATGACAGAGACGAAGGAGCTGTGGCTGTGGCCCCGTCCTCAGGAGGGCTCAGTGGCATGCCTGGCATAGCGGCAGCTTTCTAGCTTGCTTGGAGGGGTGGTGTTTCATGCCCCGGGGCATGCCAGGCCGAGGAACACTATGTCCCATGACCACACACACTATTGCACTGCAGCAAGCCCTTGTCATGTTTACTTTTTAGTTTTGTTGATATGATCTCAACACCATTTCCATGTTTTATTCTGACAGGCCCTTCCTTTGGGTTCACCGTCTGTGTCTGCTGATTTAGGCTTCCACACTATGCAGAGATCAGAAAAAAATCTCTTTTCTAAAACCAAGGCCACCTAGGACATCAGGTAAACTGGTTCAAACAGCAGTCTGGCTTTTGGATTTAAACAAATACATCCTCCTAGGCACAAATGCTGCACATATAGCATTCTTTATTTTCGACTCTTAGTTCTAAGAAATAAAATTTCATCCTTGCTATATTCCTATGCAAATAATGGCAGAGAGCCTTGCTGGTAATAAGGAAGATCAGGGATCGGCACACCCGGTTGAGAAGTCCAGGATGCAGATCAAAGTCTTCCCTGAGCACCCAGCCTACTGTGTGTTCTCAGGCAAGGCTCTCACCCTCTCTGGTCCTATAAAATGAAAGGATTAAATGAGATGCTTTTGAAGTTCCTTTCTGGCTCTAAAGTATTTTTCCTTTAACTCAGCCAGAATTGGCCACTGTAGAACCCAGTCAATTCTGTTTCTCAATAATATGCAAAATTAATATATGAGAGATTGGCTCTTCGTTACTCATTCAAGAGAAATAATCAGAACTCACAGCAAACGCTTTTATCTTTTTGCATTTAGGATTTTGGATTTATTCCGAGACTCATTTCCCCGAAATGCAAAATGCAAGAATTGAAAACAAGCAGCAGCCAAAAAGATTCCTAGCCAAGAAATTGCTTCAGCAGCATCTTGATTTCTGGAGTCACTTTTTAGATTTTCCCCTGCAGTTTGTGTTCTGGCAAATCTGATCGAATCAATATGTCCTTTATGGCCAGACTGTTTTCTGCCTTCATCTATCATCTGTTCTAGAAAAAGCCATTAAGTCAGTTAAAAAGAAGTTGTGGTAGGTGTACTTGCAGAGAATGAGTGGTTTTTTTTTTTTTTTTTTTTTTTCAATACAAAACACTGACCCAACTGGAAAAGTGTTAAAGTAGCGGTTTCAGAAACCAAAGTCAAGAACAGTTTTAACCATTAGCAGAAATTGCGGCCCTGTGATGTATTGGTTTGGTGAAGATGACCCAAATCAAATTTTTCTCTCCCTGCCCCTTACCCAACCTCAGATTATAATAGGAAGTATCTCCTTTAGATCCGCAAACATCCTATTATATAGTGTACATTTTCTGGCAAGATATCAGAGAGGAAGATGAGAACAGGTGGGGGGTCCAGGGCATTGCCAAGAGTGGTGAGATTGCGGCACTGGGTGTCTGGAAAAATCCCCCGAGACTGCCAAAGAGCAGGAAAGAAAGAACTCCTGACACAAGCCTCCCCACATTTTGGGTTTCATTTCTCTCTCAACAATCTTGACATTTGTTTTTTTTTTTTTTTTTTTCATTTCAAACCATCCTGTATCCTTCTGGAAAGCAGGCAAAGTGTAAAATTGAACTATTAACTAGGGCTTGGTGCTGGCTGAAGCAGAAAGATTGGATCTCTTCTTTAAAATTGAAAGGAAAAGCCTTCATCCTTCCTTACTCGACACGATTCTGTAGCGACAAAAGCCTTCTGAGACCCAGACTTTAAAAAGACAATTTCTTCTTCCTTCCTAGCAGAGGGACCTCTAAACAAACCAACACAACAGCTGTTCTTGAGTTCAGGTAAGGGGCCATCTCTCCAGATTCTGCCTCTAAAATACTGTAAGCAGCGCCTTTGGGGGCTCAGGCCTTCAAGCATACGATACTGCGCGTGCACCACACACAGTATCTCTGTTCTTGGCACAGAGAAGCTCCAGTTGCTCTGGGCATCGTGCAGGGCGGGGAGTCTGGCAGCGTTGGGTTGCTGCCCTTTCAGGGACACTTACTTCACGTGGAGAAGTCAGTGCTCCAGCACATTACACAGGTTAATGGAACACCCCAGCTGGGTTATAAGCAGACCTTGGAACCCGGGCTTGTCTCCTGCAAGGTCCAACAAACACCCGCCACCAAGGGGCAGCTCTGGTCTGCAGGAGAGTGGCGCCAGGCTGCAGGCAATGGAGCCAAATGACACGGCACAGCCCCCAGGATGCTGAGCTGAAGTGACCGCGGATGTCCTAGGCTTTCAGAACGAGGCCCTAGGATCTATGGCTGGTGCAGAGGCCCCGCGTGTGAAGCTGTGATTCATGTTACCATCCATTCACCTCCTCCAGCCTCTGAAACCTACATCAATCTCCTTGTGATTGCCTTCCTTCCACTTTTTATACTGTCCACGTTCATCTTACCTACAGATTCCAGTTGGCTAGTGTGGTTCTCTTGAGGACCAAGTGGGAAAACCCCCTGAGCTGGTGTGGGGATTATTAGGAAAGAGTCCTGTGACTCCATGACTGAGTGACAAAGCCCACCACGAGCAGAAGGAGGCAGAGAGGTGACATTCCAGCCACACTTCCTGGCCATGCTCTGGTTCCATTCTTATTTACCTTATCTCCCCAGCAAGGAGATGAAGTCCTTCAGCCCAAAGACCCTGTATTCGGCATCTTCTGTATTCTCCCCCAGTGCCCAGCACAATGCTAGATAGGTTTATTTCCTTGGCGTGAACTATTACGGCCAACTTCCAGCAGCTCCAGAATCACTGGTACAAAGTGCGCAGGGCCATCACGCTGGTTTGCTACACAGTCTCTGTAATCATCTCAGACCCTCTTAATTCACATATCCTTTCTCGCTCTCAGTCTCTTGCTACATTAGTATAGATGATTGGGGTGATAAAGTGCCACACGTCAGAGAACATTACCATATGCTATATAATCAAGTGCTAAATTACATAGCACAAATTACAGGAATTTGGGGATAATGAACAGCAACATGCAGACATACCTGATTTGTAAGTGGATTCTCTCATTTCACAAATATTTATGGAGGGAGTCTTATGAGCCAGGTATGGTGGCAGGCACTAGAAAACAATGGCGGGCAAAAGTGGCACAGACCCTGTCCTCATGGCATTTATGGGCTCCTCCACTCCCAGCTGTGTTTACATATATGGTTTCCCAGAGTGCAGGGAGGTCTCGGACCTGCCACCACCAGCCTGAGCCACTGAACAGGGACCTCAGTGCTCTCTTCCTGGCACAGCATACCACACAGCAGGCAAGAACTGTTTGACTTTTTTCCACCGTAGATATTTATGCCTCTTCTAACCATCACATAAATGGAATCACACAGCATGCACCCTCCTGTACATGCAGCTTCCCTCACTGGGCATGCTGCATTTGAGATTCATCTGCGTTGCTGCGTGTTGTAGTGGTTTGCTCCTTTGTGTTGCTGAGTAGTATTCCACCACGTGGACGTACCACAGTCCGTTTCTCCATTCTGCTATTCATGAACACCAGGGCTGTTCCCGGTTCAGAGGCCAGCTCCCTTCTTGCCTGTCATTTTGACTCCTGCCTGCTTATATGGGCCATGCTTTCACGGTCAAGAGAATGGCCCATGGCAGTCACATTGGCAAGTGTGAGAGCTACTTGCTGAGGGACGTTGAGCATGTTCTTAGGCCTCTCTGACTCTCAGTTTGCTCTTCTGGGGACAATAGTGATAAGGAAAGTGATCTTTCCTTAGAGCAGGAAAGAACTCTAAGACCAGGACCTGGAACTTAGTCAGCGCTTAATAATAGTAACTTTATTGTTTGTGATTATTGTATTCATTTCCTAGGGTTGCCATAACAGTATCACAAACTTGATGGCTTAAAGCAACAGAAATGTATTCTCTCTGTCCTAGAGGCTAGAAGCCCAAATTCAAGGTGCAGGCAGAGTTACTTTCTCTTTGTAGGCTCGAAAGGAAAATTTGTTCTATGCGTTTCTCGTAGCTTCTGGAGTAGCAGGCAACTCTGGAGTTCATTGGCTTGTAGACACTTCATTCCAAACTCTGCCCCCATCTTCACGTGGCATTCTTCCTGTGTCTTCCGTCTCTGTGTCTCTTCTCCTTTTCTCATAAGGAGACCAGTCATATTGGATTAAGGTCTCACTCTACCCTAGTATGACCTCACTGTGACCAGACCAGTCATATTGGATTAAGGGCTCACTCTACCCTAGTATGACCTCACTGTGACCAATTACATCTACACTTACCCTGTTTCCAAATAAGGTTCACATTCCCAGGTTCTAGGAGGTACACACATTTGAGGGGGACACTAGTCAACCCAGCACAACTATCTCTCTAACTAAATTGTAAAATCATATATTTAAAGGACTGTGACTTACTCCATACTGCCCTGCATCCCTTATATACACTCAGGGATCAATAAATGTTTGATGAAACAGAAATGAAGAATGGGAATCAATTTAAGCTGTATATTGATGATAGGTAAAAAAGAAAACATCAAAGAGCAGGAGTAGCATCAAATAGCACAGAATTTTAACCTCGGTTTCAATAGGTTTCATTGTATCCTTCTGGAAGCTTTGGAGTCAAGAAACTAATGCTTCCATAAGAAGCATTTTCATGTAGCTAATCAGAGATCCATGTTATTCTACCTAAGAGAATTGATAAAAAATAAAGTTAGAAAAAAATTGAAAATGATTTTCAGATTTTATTTCAGCTCTAGTAAGACATTTCTTTAACATTTGTTCTTGGATTGAAAAGACAAAAAAAGTGCTGCAGCATTCTCCTAGACCTGGCCAACTACCCCTGGGAGACACAGACTGCTGAAATACACAAACACCTCACTGCAGACTCATTCGCTTATCACTTCTTTAGCTAAGAAGGGAAAAAAATCAAGCTCAAATTTCTTATTTACAGAAGGATCGATATTAATTTTCTATTCTATTCTAATTTCTTTGCATCCTCTCTGATTTTTACATAACTTTGCCCTTATGGCCAAATTCCATAAGAATAGAGTATGTCAGTCAAGCATCAGAGCCACAGTTAGATATAAATTAGGTAAGGTTCCGGTCTTATTATCTATGATAGCCAATGGGTAGGATATGTTAAGCCTGTCTGGTTTCTTCCTAATGGTCTTCAATCACTTTTTTAGGATAAAAAGATGCAAAACCTCCCCAGTGGTGTGATTTCACAAAGATGCTAAAATATTAAGATTTTAGAGGCTAAAAATAACCAAACCAAAACAAAACCCAGCTGGTTCAACGGTAGTGGGTTATCAGAACTTATTAACATTAGTGTCACTAAAGTTGGTATACCCTCCCCCCACTGCTTAATTTGGCTGGCTTAAAAAAAAATTGTTTTTAAAGGGAAAAAAAAAACCCAACTATTGTCTCATTGGCATTCTTCTATGTAGTTCTGTAAGTAACCTGGTTATAGGAATATACATTTTTCCTCAAGGACTCAATAAAGATGAAAGCATCTTTACTGTGTATATACAAAATAAATCTAAAAGTCATTTTTGTTTCTTCTGAATTCATAACAGTTCTAAAGTAGTTTCTCTTCACTCCACTAAAATGATTGCTGAAAAGTTTGCCTAACTATCCAAACCAACTCTCACACCCCACAAGAGACAACAGTGAGGCCAACTATCCAGATAAGCAAAACAGCCAGCTGCTCACACAGGGAGGATGGGCCAAAAAGGAGCTCCTTCCACGCCAAGTAGGATCCGTGCCTGCTCTTCTGCTTTTACTGAATTTCCTTCATTCTATCCTAGTTTGGTAAAAGCTCCCAAAGACTTGGATTAAAATGCAAATTCTTGCTGAGAGAGATAAAATAAAATAAGTCACATGTGTAGGTAAATTTATATTAGATTATGCCTTGGTAGGGACCTGAGACCCTGTGCAGGTGCATTTTAACAAGCATGAGAAGTGCATTTGCGATACTCCTTATGATTCACATCCTTCTCTTTCTCACTCTATCTTCACAAGAATCCAATAGAAATTTTTTTATTGAGGTTAAATTCACATAACCTAAAATTAAGAATTTAGTACATTCACAAGATGGTGAGATTATAATACCACCTCTATCTAGTTCCAAAACATTTTTATCCCTTCCAAAAAAAAATCCCATACCTATTTAGCAGGTACTCCTCGTTTCCCCTCCCCTCAGCCCTGGGCAACCACCTATCTGCTTTCTGTCTCTATGGATTAATCTGTCTATTTCTATTGTGTCATGTCTATAGCCATTACATTGTGAATAACACAAAACACTGGGGAAATATTCTTTCAATATTCAGAAATTATTATCTGATGATTCAATGGAGAAGTCACCCATATCATTGACAAATGGACTGAGTGAAGTTCTAATGCATGACATTATATTTAGTTTAAGGAATTTGTATGCATGTGTGAAATAGGCTAACAGTAGGCCCAATATCATACTTAATGGTAATAAATTTATTGGGAAAACAGATAGAGGATTGGGTGCAATTCTATTTATCAGATCATTATTGAATTACAACATTTGGCTATAGATACAAAAATTAGACAAAAATCAATTTTAAAAGTTATAGCAGAATCAATTGGCTATGTGGAATTCACAATGAAATTATTTTTATAATTTTATTATTTAAAACAATAAAATAAAATAATTTTATTATTTTTCAATTGTGGCTATAAATTCTTTATGACAATAAAATAATAAATTTATGCATGTATATATGCATATTTTGGGCAAGCCAATTATTAGACATTTACCAGGCTCAATGAATTGAGTCTTTGAAAAAAGAATAATACTATTGTTGATTGTGTAGGATTAGTGTGAGTTTCCCCCAGTGCAATTCTTGGCAAACGGTGAGCGCAATAAGTGTTAGCTACAGTCATTTATAGATGGCAAAACTGAAGTTCACTGGAGGTAAGTCACAGCCTAAGGTTGTCTAGTTTGTGACATCATCCACTATACTATGAGCTTCTTGAAGGCATGGACTTCATCTCCTTCAACTGATAGACATTCCCAGAACCTTGAGAAAAAAAATTCACATATTTGATACTCCAATGTACTGCAGAAAATTATTTTGAGGATTCTATTCTAGAGGAAAAAACACTACATTGGTTGTTGGGAAGGTTGGGCTCGGGTGTCACCACTGCCACCAATTCAAGAGAGAACTTTTAGAAACCATTTGTGGAACACCTTGAACATTTCACAACCGTGTTCAGTCTTGATCGCTCTGTAAAATTTGTTCTCACTAACACTGAGTATTCATACAGTTACGGCAACATCAGTCAAACTGAATATTGAGCTTAGCAGGTCAGGTGATGCTTTGGAATATGGACTGTAACTTGTGGAAAGTCAAGGTTCAGAGTTACAGAGTTGTTGCCAATGAAAAATTAAGTATTTATTAGAACATACAAGAACTTTATAATGTGACTGCGCAAGAGAGACTGGTCAGAATAGAAATGGTCCTACTCAAATAATGACAGCATTACAAGAATATTTAAGTACCACAATAGAAATTGTTTCTCAGCCTTTTGGCTAAGATCAAGTGTAAATATCACAATAAAGCTGGATGCTTTTTGTGTCAATATAAGGCTATGTTGTATTATAATTATTGCAATTATGATATTGTATAGACATAGATTATATATACATATAAAATATGTTTATTATAATATTCTAAATAATTATATTTAACATATTTTATTCTGTATAATTATGTATGATATATATTAATTACATATAGATATTATGATATTATAAATTACATAAATTAATTATGTTTTTATTGATTTCTTTACTACTTAATTGCAAGTAAACTATCACAAATGCCAATATTGAAAACTGCTGTGAACCCACAGACATAAGGACCACTATGCTGCCAGTCCATGTTTTTCTGATATGCCTTTTACCTTGGAAGTAGTTTCAGTATCTTCCCTTGAAGCTCTCTTTCTCCTATGGGAAGGTTTGGTTCATCCTGATGTCTGCCAAGGAAGGTCTCATCTCCCAACCAAGGGTTACTCCAGGATGGTAAAAGCCTAGCGGGAAGCCAAGACTAAACAGTTACTCAACATACTTCTACCTCCACTTCTTTCAGGTTGAACAATATGAAATTGCCCGTATAACCCTCACAGAGTTCAACTTAAAACTTTTTCTTTCTCAAGAAAACCTCAGGAGATGATTGGGCTTTGCTATCTTGACTTCTTTTCACTTGCAGTATTCTGCTTCATGTATAACTTGAAAAAAAACAGTTCCTAATGTGTTATTCAAAGATGTATTCTCTAAGTAAAGAGAATTCTTTTCTCATCCTCAAACACTAGCTAGCATCTCTTTAAACAAACACAAGACAGCTATTTTATAAGTAAATAAAGAAGGGACTGGAGTATAAAATTTTATCAATAACCTCTTGATGGCAAACAATTTGAAGAAAGAACACAGACCAGTCATGACTAAATTTTACTTTGTCCTTAAAATGTTTTTTTAAGTAATTTTAAAAAATAGGCTCGCACAATAAAAATGAATGCAATCTAGGTTTTATGTATCTATACATACAATAAATAGCAAATTGCTTCCTAGCTCTGTCCACTAAGAGGGCCTAGAAACAGTAATACCCCAATAGTAATGAACTTATTCAATGTCCAGATCTTGGTTTCTAAGCACCATTCTCCAACAAAAGAACCAGGGATTCTTGGAGAATTAGTTGATTTCAGGACTGTGTCCTGTAAAATATAAAAATGAACCTAGAACATTCTGTGATACCAGAAAGTAAGGAGGTGCTCAAGAAAAAAAAAAAATGAAGACATGACAAAAGGTACAGAAGCCAACCCCAAACAGCTCCCAATAGCCAAAGTTTGAATAATTTGAATAAAATAAATAATGATAGTATTGGATTTGAACACAAGGAATTAAGTAAAAATTTATGAGTCCATGCTGATATTAATAAAAAATTGAATAAGTAAATAATAGAGGAAGTAGGAACCAGTGTTTCTTACAGAAAGAGCCTAATTCTAAGTTTAGAAAGTATGAGGAAAATAAGGTATCATCACTGGAAAACCACATTAATGGCTGCTGGCTTAATCTACCAACAGATAGTAAAATTGGTGGGCAAAATTATGAAAAGAAACAGAGTATTTTCATAATCTCAATGTAGCTCCTTCAAAATGAACATTTACTAATTACAAGTGGAAAATAGTAACTCTGCTGTTGAGAAATTTGGCAGACACCACCTAGCCAAGTAATCAAGGTTAGCATCACTGGTAACAAGACCTTTTGAGATCACATACGTCTTATGAAATGAATCACTGAAAGGGGAACATTGCCTCTCTGGTATCCTTCCCAAAATGCAAAATCCCAAACTAGTCATGAGAAAGCATCAGACAAGCCCAAACTGAAGGACTTTCTACAAAACATCTGACCGGAATTCATCAAAACTGCCAAGGAAAAACTGAGAAACCGTCACAGATTGGAGAAGAGACAATTGGAAGCAATGTGGGATGCTGGACAAGATCCTGGAACAGGAAATAGCAAAAAATATGATGAGATCCAAATAAAGTCTAAAATTATGTCAATAGGATTAGACCAATGTTAATTTCTTAGTTTTCATAATTGTTGTATGGTTACATAAGATGTTAATGTTAGGGAAATTTAGGTAAAAGACATGAAAACCTGACAATACTTGAAAATTTCTGTAAGCCTAAAATTATATCAAAATTAATAGTTGAAATACAGTTTAAAATAAACAAAAGAAAATATAATATGGTATAACAAGCTCTATAAAAGGCATACCCAGACTTTCATTCTAGTCTGAGTAGTGTCATTATTTCATTCCGCGCCTTTTGGCAAAATATTTTCCTTCCCTGGGCTATGGTTTTCTCTTTTTTAAAATGAGGGAAAGAGACTGGATAGTCTTTAAAATCCTACAATTAATTCAAAGAGTCTAGTTCATTGTTTTAGAGTATGAGAATGTTGCCTATGGTCTACCCACCAGGTTAATAATTTTAATTGATTCTCATTTACAAAGATATACATGAAGATTATAGAAAATTTGGAAAATTCAGAATGGGAAATAAATCACTGCTAATATTTTGGAAACTATTCTTGCAAAAGAATATTTAAACTGGGAGAATAGTCTTCTAATTCTCTATGAATGCATGCACATGTGTGATAAGGTTTTTATGAAAGTTTCTTGCTTTATAAAACTTTTCCCCAGCTCTACTGAGACATAGTTGACCAATAAACTATACATACTTACTTATGTTACTTATGCTACTTACATAACATTTTGATGATTTTTGACATATTTATATACCAGTGAAACCCAAACCACAATCAATATAATGAACATATTCATCACTGCAAAAAGTTTTCCTTGTATCTCTTTGTAATTCCTCACTACTCCCCCTCAATGCCTGTCCTTCTATCTACCTCTCTACTTTTTTCTAAAGCAACCAATGATCTGCTTTATATTATTCTTGATTTGTTTGCACTTTCCAAAATTTTACATAAATGGAACCAGAAACTATATGTTTTGTTTGGCTGCCTTCTCTCAGCATAATTATTTTGTGATTCATCCATGTTGTTATATGTATCAAGAGTTCATCCCTTGTTACTGCCAAGCAGTCTTCCATTGTGTGGCTGTAGCACAATTTGTTTATCCACCCACCTGTTGATAAACCATTTGGGTTGTTTTCAGTCTAGGCTGCTATTCTGAAGAGAGTTGCTATGAATATTTATGTACAAGTCTTTGTTTGGACACATGCTTTTTTTTATTGGGTAAGTACCTAAGAGTGGAATGGCTGAGTCATATGGTAGGTGTATGTTTAACTTTTTAACTGCCAAAATGTTTTCTAAAGTGATTATAACATTTCACATTCCCACCAGTAGTGTATGAGACTTCCAGTTACTTCACATACTCAAACACAATTGATACGGGAAGTTGCTTTCATTTCGGCCATTCTAATGAGAGTGTAGGGCATCTCATCGTGGATTTAATTTGCATTCCCCCAAGACTAAAATTAGTAAACTTCTTTACATGTGCTTATTTGCCATCCTTATGTCTTCTTTGATGACATAAGATTCTGTTTAAATCTTGACTATGTTTAGTTGATTGTTACTCTTTTTATTATTGAGTTGTAAGAGATTTTTATATATTCTAGGTGCATGTGATTTATTAGACACATGTTTCACAAATATTTTTCCCAATCTGTGGTTTGTCTTTTTATTTTCTTAACAATGTCAGAGTTTATGCTTTTTGTATCATATGTAAGTCTTTGCAAACCCAAGGTCACTAATATTTTTTCTTGTTTTTCTCTAGAAGTTTTATAGTTTTAGATTTGACAATGGGTCTATAATTCACTTTGAGTTAATTTTTACATATGCTATGAGGTATGGATCAAAGTTCTATTTTTTGTTTTTGTTTTGCTGTGGTTTTTTGCATATGAATACCTAACCATTCCAGCATCATTTCTTGAAAAGATCATCTTTTCCCAATTTGCTTGTCATAGCACCATTATCAAAAGTCAGTTTGTATATATTGATTACTTCTGGATTCTCTACTTTGTTCCATTGATCTATTTGTTTACCTTGACACCAATACCATACTATCTTGATTACTATAACTTTACTATAACTTTACTATTACTATAAGTCTTGAAATTAGATAATGTTAACCGTTCAACTTTCTTCTTTTTTTCTAATTTGCTTTGGCTATTCAAGGCTCCTTGCATTTCCACATAAATTTTAAAATCAATCTGCCAATGTCTACAATAAAGCCTTCTGAGATTTCCATTTGAGTGTGTCGGATCTATAGACTACTTTGGAGAGAATGACATCTTAACAATATTGTCTTTTGATACATGAACATGATAAATTTTCCCCACTTAACTAAGGTCTTAATTTCTTTCAGAAATGTTTTATAGTTTTTAGTGTGCAGGCCTTATACATCTATTGTCAAATTTATTCTAAGTATTTCTTGGGTTTTGATATTACTATAAATGATATTTCAATTTTCAATTGCTCATTGCTAGTATGTAGAAATACTACTAACTTTCGTATATTGACCTTGTATCCTGCAACCTTAATGAACTCATTTATTATAGCAGCCTTCTTATAGATTCCATAGAATTTTCTACATAGACAACCATGTTGTCTGCAAGTGTAATATAATTTTACTTCTTTATTTCAAATGCATTTGCTTTCAATATCTTTAATTTCCAAGCAACTTTTTTGTTCTCACTGTTTAAATTGATGAAAATGTGTGAGGTTTCAAGTCCAATAGACTTGCTCAAAGTAGCTAGGCTTGAATCATTTTTCTGGGAGCCACCTAGGGCTCTCAACTGCAGAAGGGAACCACAAGGGAACAGGATGTGAGGTGGATGGCCTGGAGCAGGAGCTGGGAGCAGGGAAATTGGGAGAGGTTGAATTAGAGCCAGATCTTCCATGCCAACGAACCAGCACTAAGGAGGCTCTCACCCGGGGCCTCTTACCCCATGAGATCAAGCATTTAGGCACTTGCCACCCAGCAGGCATCAGTGGTCAGGCAGGCAATGTTGGCCAGAAAAGCACCAGCAACCAACAGAGAGAATAATACAACTAGTCAGTTAAATAAGAGACTCTTGTCCTCTTTCTCCCTCCACCCTGTTCCAACACAATGAAGGGTGTGAGCCCAGAAGAGGAGGGGAAGAGGCTAAATGAGCTCATTCTGCTCCCCCAATGTGAGGGAAAGGAATGCTGAATAAAAGATCACATCATGCACCAGCCCCCAAAACACACACACACACACACACACACACACACACACACACACACACACACACACACACACTACAGTCCCTGGAGCCACAAGCCTGTCCTATGACAGGGGAAATTGTTTAAATCAGATATGAGATTGGAATTTCAAACAAATCAGACTTCTAATAACCAAAGTGACCAGAAAATTATAAATTTTCCCTAATATGCCATTAAGGTATCTGCTATCCGTCATGGAAGAGAGTCAACACAGGTCAATGCGGAGCTGTGACACAGAAGAATAACAACTCCACGTGTACCGCAGCCAGTGGGAGGTTAATAAACCAGATATATCTCATTTAAAGGTGTCTCTCTATTAAATTAGTTGATTTCATATAGGTAATGAATTTATCTGGATAAAACCTGTTAGAAAGACTTTCCTGTGTAATGCCAGAACAACCTGTCCCCAAAGTGGCAGACCCCATAACCTGGGACCCTTTGAGTAGGGCTGGAGGAAGCACGTGGTCTTGCAGAGAGGATTCCATTCGAATGCATTAGTTGGGCCCTCCATGAAAAAGATGACACTGAATTTTCTCTGACTCTCTTAGCTTCACTTTCTTTGCCTTCGCAAAATGTCTGATTCCTCTTTTCTTCTTGCTTCTACATGCTTGGGATTTATCTCCGAAAGAACCATCTATTCCTCAAATACACCAGGCCTGTGCGTACCTATGAACTTCGGCATATGTCGCTCCCTCGGCTGGGAATGTCTCTTTCCCACTCACCACCTGGAAAACACTCGCTCATCCTTCAAGCCAGGCTTCTGCGACGCTCCCTCCCTCTCTCCCTCTGCAGGTGAGAACGCCCAGAATGCCTGCAGCCCTCCTCTCACTCCCACAGCGCTCAGTGTATTCCTTCATGGCAGAGATTTTTGTAAAAAAGATATTGAGTCATGTCTGCTGTCTTCTCCCTAACCCATCTCGAAAAACCTGGCTTCTGCAGTTCACAGGCAATTCTTCATCGTATAAAATTTAGGTAAGGGAAGAACAAACAAAGTGAAAGCAATCAGAGAGGCTCAGCTTGGTCTATACAATAACGAGGTGGCCTGAGAGGGACAGGAGAGCATCAGGGAAGCCTGCATGAGCCACGTTTGGGGGAGAGCGTGGGGGGAGTTTGTGGTGAAACAGGAAAGAGCTTTCAACAAATGGTGCTGGAATAATTAGACATCCATATGCGAAAATGGTTCCTCTGTACCACTATTGCAAATGTGAGGTGTGCAGGCAAGGGAGGAAGCAGATGTTTTGTTATGCTCTGCAAATGGGATTGCATTTAGCACACTCAAAGAACCTTCCATGGCGTTGAAATTGTTTTTCAGTCATTCTACATTCAAGCTATTGTGTCTTTGAATATGATCATGTAGCAAGACTGGGGCTTTATGCTAGTGACACCTGTCTTGTAAGTCTTAGGAACGGGAGTTTATTTTCATGTTTGTTTCCTTCTTTCATTCCCCCAACCCCACTCCAGACTCTCCTTCAGACACTGCCTGGGAATTAACCAAGTGGATACATATGGGAGGCTTCTGAGCTCTGGAATCAAACAGGTTTGGATTCTAATCCCAGCTCTGCCACTTAGTAGTTGTGAAACTGCTGACTCCCTAAGTCTCAGTTCCCCAACTGTAAAATGGTGGCAATCACTGTGCCTGCTACATGGAGCTGTTACGAGAATTAAATGCATTAATTAACACATGTTAGATACAAAGTACAGTGCCTGACACACGCAATCATGTATATGATATTAACAGATAAAGTGTATCTAAATATATTCAAACATATACAGACCTGTTCAGCTTCTGTTCTGAACCTACGCTTAGAAACACCCTTATCTTTTAGATATGTACATATTAAATCTGGCATCTAATATATTATGCATATGTGTTATGTAGAGGTAGATGTATAATATACATATATGTATTCATTTCTAAAAAGGAAGAAACACGTCAATAATAACACTATCACAATTATTTGTAAGTATGTTTAATTGGCTGAAAGAGAGCGTTACGCACATGAAACAAGAACACGTACATCACTTTAAACTATTCATCTTACTCATTTTGCATCATACACATTTCTCTGGCAGGCAAAGGTTAATAGAGAGTTTATGAAAGTCGGAATGCAATTAAGTCTCACAGGAATCTCAGCTGGAAGCCAGGCCAGTTTCCATGGCAACCAAAGGGCTCAGGCAAAAGGTGGGGGAGGGGGATTAATTTAAAGGCAAGATAAGCACATAAATATAGCTCTCCTCTACCTTTTCTTCTGAGCTCCAACAAGCAATCCTTGCTGCATTTAAATTATTATGCAAAGTTGAGTATATGTCAGATTGGGTTTTTTTATTTTCTAGAATTAAATGCATTTTGCCAAATGTTCAAAGGTGATTCCAGTTTTTAAAAATGTATCACTTCTCTGGATATTTGGTTTATAAGTGTGTCGGGTGTGAGTCTCCAATTCCTAAGGGAAAGTGGGTCGGGGCAGAAAGAGAGATTAAAAAGCACAGAACAAGATGTTGCGGATGATTAGAGTATGTTGTGAATAACCTTCTCAACATCAGCTAATGAGGTTTTACTTATGATCTCAGAAGTTGCCATCAGGCCAGAGGGAGAAAATATGGTCACAAGCAGAATTGGTTTTCCTGCCACAAATTTCACAACATTATTGAGTCAAAGGAGACTACCTAAGTCAAAAATCCTAGCACTTTGGGAGGCTGAGGTGGGAGGATCGCTCGAGGTCAGGCGTTTAAGACCAGCAAGAGTGAGACTCCATCTCCACTAAAAAAAATAGAAAGAAATTAATTGCCCAATTAAAAATATATTTAAAAAATTAGCTGGGCGTGGTGGCACATGCCTATAGTCCCAGCTACTCGGGAGGCTGAGGCAGAAGGATTGCTGGAGCCCAAGAGTTTGAGGTTGCTGTGAGCTAGGCTAACACCATAGCACTCTAGCCCGGGCAACAGAGCGAGACTCTGTCTCAAGAAAAAAAGAAAAACTTTAATTTTATCACCAGAAACACTTACCTTGAGTAGTTAACTGAGCACAGCCATGGTTGGAACCCAAGAATCTGGGGATCCTGATTGCAGCTCCTCTGTATTCTGGGAACCACTTTGTTCTCCTTTACTTCTTTCTTATATGCAGAATTTAGGAACATTCTTAACCATTTTCCATCCCAAGTAGTTTCCAACTGTTGAATTCCCTGATCCCCAAATTATTGCAGATGGTCTGATTTGTTTTTTAAAAACAGATGAGTCTCATTTTGGTATACGCCACTGAAACTCTTAATTCAGTTCACATTTGGCAAGCAATTTCAGATATGCTGTGAACACCGGTTTATGGAAGTTCTACAATCACTCGTCTGTTCTGTGCTGTCAGTTCAGCAGCTCCGTATTCGATGGCAGCAACATGCACCTGTACGCGCCCCAATGAAGTCTGGGTAAGGACAGCCTGAAAGAGAGAAGAGGCCAGAGAAATTTGCATAAGGGCCACAAGATATTGTTAAAACAATAGATGTCATGGTTGTTCCAAATCCAAATCTCTAAGGGGAAAACTTACACATGGAAATAAATCATCCTCCATGCTTTTAAAACTGTGTTCTGTCTGTACTTTTTGTGACATTATGGGGATCTCAAGATTTTGACATAATAAAGGAGATCAGGTTGCCAGAAGAAGGAACCCCCTGTGATGACTGTGGTCAGAGTGGAAACCCCAGGCCCACTTGGCTGGATCCCTTCTCAGGAATCCCTCCAGGCCGGGCACGGTGGCTCACACCTGTAATCCTAGCACTCTGGGAGGCCGAGGCGGGAGGATTGTTTGAGCTCAGGAGTTCGAGACCAACCTGAGCAAGAGCGAGACTCCGTCTCTACTAAAAGTAGAAAGAAATTAGCTGGACAACTAAAACTATATATAGAAAAAATTAGCCGGGCATGGTGGCACATCCCTTGTAGTCCCAGTTACTTGGGAGGCTGAGGCAAGAGGATCTCTTGAGCCCAGGAGTTTGAGGTTGCTGTGAGCTAGGCTGATGCCACGGCACTCTAGCCCAGGCAAAAAAAAAAGAATCCCTCCAGTGTCCAGGGGTTGATCAGCAATGTTGAGGCTGGGCTGGCTTGAAAAGTTTCTGCTCTCTGCAGAAACAGGGCACTTTTCATTAGCACCAACATGGAATGTTTGGGTTCACTACGGGATTCTGGCCGGAATGAAGTAAACCTTGCCCTGGTTAAATTGGGAGTCAAGAACACGGAACAGCTAAAGACTCATGGGAAATTTAGGAAAATCCTGTTGCATAGCCTCTAATTTTCATCCTGTGACTTCAAGTTCTTCCTTTTTAAAGGAAAAAGAAAATAGGGTAAGGAAAAATAGAATAGCATCATATAATATAATTGAGCCAGCCTCTGCAACAGTGAGCTCCTGCTACATTCCCAAGGTTTGCATTGAATGAAATCTGCAGTTTCTTTGCTTGAAATAAATAGAACAGATTAATTCCATGACTTCTCTGGGTCTCTGCCCATGTGTAAAAATGGCGCTTGGTGCAAGTGAGGTGATAGTGGCCCGACTAGAATACAAATCTCCATCTCTAATATTCTAAGACTAACAAAGGATGTAAAAAGTAAAGATCGGATGTTGACCTTAACCTATCTCTACAAATCACATTCTCTGAACTTCTTTCTTCATTCATTAAATAGGGATTAACCCTGCCAAGCCTACCGTGCAATGTTGTTATATAGATAAAATCAGATTGTGATTGGAAAAGTTTCGATTTTTTTTGTGAGACACTCCCTGGGTGTGGAGTCACTGTGTTTTCCTCCCTCTATGTTTTCCTAAGGGACACCTCCCCACCCACTGACTCTCCTTAACAGACAGCCGTGTTTTCTCATGTGTGACCATTTCGACTTCCGTGTGCCCACTCAGCCCCAGCTAGCGTCAAAGGCCACGTCTCCAACATTTGGTGAAAGACCTGTGTGGCCTTGTTCAAAACAGTAAACTGAGTCAATCAGACTAAATTTCCCAGAAATTCGAACCAAGACACATGGGAAACAATTAGTGTGTGAGTGGTGGGAACTGTAGTTAAAGGGTCCAAATAAACTGAGCAAGTTCAAATTAGAAGAAGCAAAAAGTAGGGGGAAAGAGGAAGGAGTGAGTTGGTGGCAGGACAGAAAGGAGACCGGAGGAGGTCAGGAGTAGAGGCCCAGGAGCTGCTGCCAACAGGGCTCTTAGAGGCTTATTGGAAAACAGATTCACCAAATCTTGCTTATCTCACATTCTGAATAGCTCTCCCCATCTCCTCCACCTTGGTCCATTATTATGAAATTAGTTAATTAATTAATATCCTTCCTACCATTCAACATAAATTCTTAAACCTACTTCACATGAGCTAATTTGATTGGGTCTCTGCAACCAAAGCATCTGAAAAATGCTTGCTGGTTAACCCTCCCCCTTGGCTTAGACAAATGTCTTTGTTCAAGTGTTGTAGTAACACTTGGCCTAAGTGCCTAGACCTGTTAAGTCTGTGCACACACAAATAGGCAGCACCTTGGTGGGTTGAGCCAAGTACTACACACACATCTCTCTACTAGTGCCTGGAGTTTTCAGCAGTATTATATCTTATCCTGAATAAGGCATTGGTTTTTCCCATTTGGGAAGGTAACACACTAGTGAAATGAGTCCTTTGGGAGAGATTTGCTCATATGATCAGACATTTTCCTGTCTCTTAAAACCAAAACAGCACACCAGGACATAGAATAGCAGCTTAGGGATGAAGGAATGGCTCCATGAGGTTCAAGGGACCTTAGAGACCAGGTGAATTGCCAATGGCCGAATAATGATCCCGAGACAGCAGGAACACGGTTTTTACCTGTGGGTCAGGTATTACCACAATCTACAGAAAAGACATAGAGGAAAGTATCATAGAATGTCAGAACCAGAGAGACTTCCGAGATCACCTGTTCTACCCATCCCAGGGAAAGAAAATGAGCAGGACAGGGAGGTCACATGGCTTGTTTAACACACACTACTGTAAGAAGCAGCCCACGAGAGAGCCCAGGGAGAATGCAAGAGTAGAACCTGCTCCCAGCTGAGCGAGATTCTCCTGCTGCACCACACGGCCCCTGTCAGAACCGGGCTCCATTTTGCTGTCTCATTTGGCCACTGACGAAGTTTTAATCAACATCCCAAAGGCCAACATTTTAGAGATAAGAATTGCTGAAATAACTGTAACTATCTCACCTCCATGAGCACACTGGTTCCAAAAGCAGAAGCTTGTTGCTTGAGAGTGATTTATTAAGGCACACAGAGGTTCTGTAACTTCGAATTTCCCAGCCCGAACCTTCACAACGAGGGACAACATCCAGGGCGATTTGCGGGGGATTGACTTGTGTTTACACTTAGATAAAGGACAATGAAGCAAATTCAATAACTTATTTTCCAGTTTCCACTTCTCCAGCTCTGAGCACAGCTGCTGCTATCATACCTTATTTTTAGTTGGAGAGAAAAGCAGATAACGACCGTGAACTTTCTGATTTTCTGATTTGAATCTCCCACTCAGCCTCTGCTGATACACTGATGGCTCTTGGCTTTTCTTCTCTGCTTTCACTCTTTCTCCTTGCGGTACTCACACAGGATGGGGACTCTCTCCCACGGTTGTTTCCATTTTCCTGCCTTCTTTATCTCGCTCACACAACGCACAAAGACACGCTCTCGCTTTGCTCCGCATTCTCGGGTTTATCCAGTAATTAGGTCCCTAAAAAAGTTTTCTGAGTATTTCAGGATACTTTCCAGATGGTTCTGGGTGATTCATACTCTTAACCGTTTAACGATTTTCATTGTTCCAAGCTTCTATCCAAAAAGATTTAAGTATAATCCTCCAAACTCTGAGTTATAACAGCATCATGATGACAATCGTGATGAATAAATTGTACAATCTCCAAGGCAGGTCTCCTGGTGAGTTCTTAATGATCCTTAATGTCATGCAATAATATCTTTCAAGTCTCCTGAAAAACTTCAGTTGACTTTGCAAAGTTAGATGTTAGCTTTCCAGAAGCCATGCAAACATTGCCACGCATTTGATAAACTGCATTTGATAAACTGCAACGCATTTGATAAACGCAATGCTGGGTGTGCTTCACGGCAGTGTATTTCCGGGGAAGCTGGTGCTGGACGGAATGCAAAGTCTCAGTTAACTGAAATGGTTGGTGTTTCTGAAGAGCACCAAATTGAAAGTGTGGAGACTAGGCCAGCAACTGACTATGTGACCTGCTGTCTCAACTTTGTCATTTTCCGAATCATGGGGAATTTGCAAGTCCTCTGAAGTTCCTCTTAGATCTATAATTCATGGTGAGATTGAGAATGGACTTCAGAATCACACAGTGCATAAAAATCATCATTATACAATTCAATGTTTATCGAGGACCTTTTAAGGCAGGATATTAGAGAAGAAACTTTGAGAGAACAAGAGGATAAATAGGGCATGATCTCTGCCCTCTGCTCTTCCCAGCCCAGTGCAGAGGAGGGACGAGTGGGAGTGAGGACCCACAATGCCCTGTGTCCACTCAAAAGACGAGGGTCAGCCTGCTGCCTCCACCACTGCACCCCAGCATGACCTCTGGTCCAGCTGGCATGGGCTCAGCAGCCATGGGGGTGTGGCTCCAACTGGAGGTCAAACGTTATAAAGTGACAATAAAATGACATCTTCCTGATAGGTTGCAGAAGACAGAACAACCAAAGCATTGGAGAAATCAGTAAAATTTGGAGGTGGGAGAAGCAACTACTTTCCTCATCTATACCTTGCTGTTTGCCAAGTCATCCAGCAATATGAATAGCCTGGGATCTGACAGCAATGAGGAGGACTGTGACCCAATTTGGGAGGAAGTGGAGGAGGACAAAAAAGGCTTGAATTCTGGGGACAAAGAGGACAGTTATGTGGGGGTGACCAGTGATTTGGAGAGTGAGCACCAGATGCCTTTGAGCCCAGTGCTTACCAGGAGTCTGTGGATGCCTTCAGTGAGCACATGACCAGCTTAGCCTCTATTCTAAAGGCCAGAGATGCTCACTACTATCAGCTGTGCCCTCCCAACAGCACTGGGCAACTGGTCTCAGTGATGAGCCCCAGTAAAAGGAGGAGGAAATACACACTGACTAACGTTGAAACATAGATCTCAACAGCAAGTCACAAAGTTGCTGCAGGATAAGCCTCCCCACCAAACCTCTGCTGGAGTTGTTTTATCCAAGCTCCTAGGAAATCCTGGAGCTATCTCCTTACAGAGAGCAGGGCAGGGGCCACAAAGATCCAGAAATTTTGTCTTACCAAGGTGGTCTCCTTCCCAAGCCAACAGATTGATGTTAACAAACTTCAGTTTTCTAGTCTCTGAAGCCATTATATCATTGAAGCAAGTGCCACTGGAATACCTATGAAATACATAGGAAATGCTGTGGTTGTGGATCGGTGTGATGTTTGCCACATCTGCCAACAGAGGCTAAAGCATTCATACACATTTGGCCATTGTTAATCTCTGTGAGGACCGCGTCCTGCATTTCCCCTGCTTCCAGACCCTCACCACCCATCTCCATTGTGAACCAGGGCTAGAATTGTGTGACACATTGTGTGTGACTTTGTTCTTGTATGAAAAACAACCAGGAGAAATGGACTCACCTGAACCTTTGGAGAGGCAATATAACCACGGGTGGCACCAGCTGAACATGCTTTGAGGGCTGTGTTGGGCAGATTGATGTCTTTGAGCTTCCGTGGTCAACCTAGACTGTGGAGTTCAGCCAGGACCTTTGGGAACATCTTTCTTGGGAATCACCAATGAACAGCATCAAAGTCTTTTTAGACATGCGTGTAGCTAAGTGCTGCTTGAGATAAATATCTGGAAACTATCTGAGGTGACAAAACACAGCCAGATTGGATTGAGGCCTTTGGGTCACTTGGGACTGTGTCCAGGGTGAGGGGAAACTGTCAGAGGTGACCTCACAGCCCCTGTGAGCTGCAGTGAGGGCTCCCAGTTGCTTCCCACCAAATGGTGCAAGGCTTAGAGGGCACAAAAAAAGGGGGGAAGAAAGTCCAGGAAGATGGGCTGCACTTGGCTCTGACCCCATCTTTGGTTTTGTGAAAGCCCTTTCTGGATCACCCAGACACTTGAGGGCACATCCAGTCTTTGATACACTTCATCTCACCACTTGTCCTCCCTTTCCCAGCCCCCTAGAGAAGAAATAAGAGAGAAGCTCTTGTCCTTGGGCTTGTTTGTTCATGGGCAAAGGCTCTGGCATTACTCCGGCCTTTGAATAATGAGAATGAAAAAAGGGCAGGCCTGAGGGCTTTGTCCTACAGAACAGAAACATTGAAGGAGCTGGTGGACTAGGAGCAGAGCATCCAGTAGAACACTGAGAAAGCCTGAGCAGGTGGCCCAGGGAGAGCCAGAGGGAATGTAGGAAAGCGAGAGCAGGTGGCCTGTCATCCACATCAGGTACCACAGGGACCCATGTGGAAAGTGGGACCTGGTGCCGCTGTATGACTTTATACTGGCATTCACATTACATAATCACATTAAACCTCTGGCCAAATTATGCTGAAACTCTAAAGGGGAATTTTGCATTTGGGGATTATAAGTAAAAGGTCAAAGTGAACTCTTTGATGCAGTAGTATAGGGACCAACCCTTGGTATACTGTGACAGTTGCTTATGTAAGTGACTTCCCTGAATTGAACTTGGCAATTTTTCCTGTGAAAGCTCCTTGCAATTCATAGGCTATTTTTCATTTGATGTCATATATTCGATGCTTGGTACATGCTCTGACACATGATAGTTGCTAATGAATATTTATTGAGTGAATGAACTAATAAACATGGATTTATTGAATGCTTACTATGTGCTCAAGCTGTGCTAGGCATAATAATGAGTAATGTATTCATAATCCTCAAAAATTTTTATATATTTTTTTAATTTGAGGAAACGTCTTAAAGTAAGAAAATTTTAAAATCTCACATTATCTACATATAATATTTTTTGAGAATTCAGTCAGATTGTAAGCAATATTTCTTTCTTGTTTCTTGTTTTCTAGTTTTCTCATTGAGGACTTAAACCAAAAGCAATATCAGTTCAGTGACTTTGTGAATATATATATATATATAAATTTGACTTCCATAACTTTAGTACATTTTGGATTTTATTCTGGTTAGAGTAGTCACATATCTTGTTTGAAATGGAAAAAAAAATCTATAAATCTTTCAAGCAAAAAGGAGAAATCTAAAAGTCCTTGGTTATCTGACATAATCAATGTTAACTGCAGAAATTCTCAGAGTTCAAGTACATTGTGAATTCCTAACAAGGACAATATTATTTATAAATCTCCCAGTCTTATTTGGCCATAAAATGGTATTTTGTGGTATGCTTATTAAGGTCCTGTGAAACCCTGGGGTTTTATGGAACACACACTGAAAAATGCTGTATTAGTGAAGAAATCCTTTATCATTTCCCAACCTCCCACCCACCTTAAGGCCATTGGTATGTGTTTAGACTGTCTCATATATTCAAAAAAGGAAACTGTCCAGATTAGGAGGTGACCCTGTGCTAGCTTGTGTGAGGGTGCTGGAACTCAGAATCAGACCTGGAGAATGTGGGGTTCAGCTTCGCCTGATTGTGCAGCATGACATTGTGATTCCTTTGGTTTGGTTTGGTTTGCTTTGTTTTAGGTCATGATAAAGGCATTCCTACTCACTGTCTTTCAACACTTTATATACTAAGAACAAATCAATCTCTTTCTATACAGAAAGAGTATATGAAAAATTCACTCTCTTTGTATGTGCTTGTAACTTTCTAAAGGGATCAGCATTTTGTGGACTTATGATATAACAGGAATAGGATTTACCCTCCCATCTGAAACAACTAAAAAACTAGATAAAAAATAGATTAAAAAACTAGATAAAAAATAAGAAACAGATTCTCAAAAGATTTAATATCAGGCAACAAAAGACAGTAGTCCCTGAGATACAGTAAATAAATGAGATGAACTTTACAGTTGCCCCAGCTTACTACCTGGAAAAGTTTTCAGGCCATAGAGTAGGAAGGGTAGAGTCAGAAAATGTCCAATGTTCATGAATTGACAAGAGCAAACTGGGTCTAAGAAGACAAGGCAGCTAGAGTTTGCAAGCCACAGAAAAGACAAAAGAGAAATACATAAAGGACTCTGGATATTTGAAGAGAATTTCCCTCAAATATTCGGTTGAGTACTGATTAGCACATGTATATGGGAAAGTATCTCAGGCCAGAGAAAGAATCACCAAAAGGATTGAAGAGAATAATCTCTGGCACTTATATAGGGCTAGGAATAGTGGCTATTCCTAACAGCCAGAGTAGAAAATCTCATAATCCATGGAATATTGTAATCAAAATACTGTAATCAAAAGTGTGGTTCCTCAGTTATGGGGGGAGAAAAAACTTAACCCTAGAATAAATGCTTCTCTGGTTCTATCTGAAAGTCTTTAAAAGCAATATCTGAACAGATCAAACTGTTTCCAACTAATTTAACTACATCCTTGAGCATGTAAATTCACAAAGTCTAAATCAACTATGAATCAAGAAAGAGTTAAATCACACTTCTAAATCACCTATGGGTCAAAAAGAACTAAAAAAGAAATTATGAAATATTTTTGAATACAATTAAAATGGAAACACAACATATCAAAAGGTGTGGGATTCAGATAAAACAGTACTTAGAAATTTATAGCACTAACGGCCTATATTAGAAAAGTAAAAAGGTCTCAAGTCAATGATACTTGCTTTTACCTTAAAAAGCTAGTGAGAGAAGACTATAACTCAAATTAAACAGAGGAAAGGAAGTAATAAAGATCAAAACAGAAGTCAACAAAATAGTAGACAATCAGAGAAATTTAATAAACCCAAACCCTGGTTCTCTAAGATCAGTAAAACTGCTAAATGTCTAGCCAAAGGGATCAGAAAAAAAGGAGAGAAAACATAAATTACCAATATTAGAAATGAAAGAGGTGACATCACTTCAGATTCTATAGATATTAAAAGAATAACAAAGGAATGTTATAGTTTTATGCCAAGAAATTTAAAGACTTAAATGAAACATATAGGCTTTTTGAAAGACAAATTACCAAAGGTGACTCAAGACGAGTTAAATCACTAAATTGCCCTCTCCATGAAAGAAATTCAGTTGCAGTTAAAAAACCATTTCATTAAGAAAACTATAGGCTCAGATGGCTTCACCTATAAATTCTATCAAATATTTAAAGAAGAGATAATGCCAATTTTACACAAACTCTTCCAGAAAACAAAGGAGGAGGGAATATCTCCCAATTTATCCTACAAGTTTACCATTACTCTGATGCCAAACCAGACAAAGAAGTTACAAGAAAGAAAACTATAGACCAGTATCTCTCATGAATACAGATTGCAAAAATTCTTAACAAAATGTAAGCATATTGAACCCAACAATATATTAAAAAGATGATACATCATACTTAAGCAGAGTTAGTTTAACTTTTGGAAATCAATCAATGTAAATCACCATATGAAGTGTTTAAAAAGAAAAACTGTATGGTCAATTCAATAGGAACACAAAAGAATTTGACAAAATCCAACATTCATTCTTCATTACAACTTTTAGCAAACTAGGAATAGAAAGAAACTTCCTCAATGCTACCATTTGCAACAACAAGGGTGATTCTTGGGGACATTTCTAAATGAAATAAGTCAGACAAAGAAAGACAAATGCTGTATGATCTCACTTATATGTGGAATCTGAAATAGTCCTAGAAGCAGAGAGTAGAATGGGGCTGCCAGAGGTTGAGAGGAGGAGGAAATGAGGAGGTGATGGTTAAAGGATACAAAATTTCATTTATGCAAGATAAGTAAGTTCTGGAGAGCTACTATATAACATAGTGCCTATAGCTAACAATGCTGTATTGTATACTTAAAATTGCTAAGTGGGTAGGTCTTACGTTAAATGTCTTACCAACCCACATACACACACCCCATAATAATAATAATAAAAAGGGTGGGAGGAAACTTTCAGAGGTGATGGATATTTTATGGTCTTGATGGGTTCATTGGTGATGATTTCATGAGTGTATATTTATCCCCAAATTCACAGAGATATATACATTAAATGTGTTCAGCTTTTTACATGTCAATCATACGTCAATAAAATAGAAGAAAGAAAAAAATTGATCTTCAACCTGATAAAAGATATTTATGAAAACCCTATAGCTAATACCATACTTAATGGTATTCATCAATGGATGAATGCATAAAGAGAATGTGGTATATACACAAAATGGAATGTTATTCAGCCATAAAAAAGAACGAAATTCTATCATTTGCATAACATGGATGGAACTGGAGGCTATTATGTTAAGTGAAAAAAGCCAAACACAGAGAAACAAATATTGCATGTTTTCACTCATATGTGGGAGCTAAAAAAGTGAATCTCATGAAAATAGAAATTAGTGCTTACAAGAAAGAGGCTAGGAAGGAGAGGGGGCAGTGGGGACAAAGGAGAGAAAAAAGAAAAAAAATGTATTTATTAGCACTACACTACACACTTAAAATGGTAAAGATGGTAAATTATACATGTATATTTTACCTCAATAAGAAATTTTTAAAACAAGGTTTAATGCGGAAGTGCTTATGAGAACCCAGCTGTCTTCTATTAAACCAGACATTAAGGTGATTATATAAATGTAAAACAACATCTCTTTCTAATTAATTTGTTTTGGAAAATATACTTATTTTTTGTAAAAAATATGTTATTTATGTTAACATGTAATAAGTTGATTGCTATTTTACATAGATGATTAAAAACATTTTTAATAAATAAATGTGACAAAGGATGTGCAAGACCATAGCTTCAAAACTAAAGAACATTGATGGAATGAGTTAAAAGCAACTTAATATGCGGTACTGTTAAAAATTGAGTCAACACATTCTTCATACCTGGAACATATAGGAGGAAAAAACCCACAAGGTTATTTTTCTTTTCTGCACCTTTCTCATTTTATTTCATTTCCAGGTCAAGACTTGTTTCTTGATTTTAGAAGAAATCAAATAACAACAGGTATAGTTAAAGACAAAGAAGTGAAGGGGATTATTTAAACCACAGAAGCAGAATCTTAGTGCTGTTTTGCCAAGAATTTCATATATGAAGCATTATTTAGTCAGTAGGGAAGGATCATTTGTTCCATATCTCCTCAAAGGACAAGAAATCAATCTTCACAGAGGCGAGATGTAAAAGAAAAAATAAATGCACAAAAGTAATAGCTTTGGGTGCTCCTGAGAGCAAGGTATTTACACACCTGAAACTCATGATCCTGATGAAGACCAAAAGGCTGGGCAATCTGACCCTTAGGCTTCCTTCCAGCCTTCTAGATCTTGCTTCTTGTGTCTTTATAGCCATGATCTGCAGGTCTATGGCTTCACCACATTTTCACATTAGCCAGAAAACCCAGCCTGAGTATGTTGGCTTTTTATTTCGAATTTGAATTTGCCAAGGTAGACCACTCGACCTCTGGGAAATGCTCACCTGGCAAATCACTCAGGCCACCCCCTAGTCCATTTGGTGGTTGATTTCATCATATTTTCTGACCAAAAACACTTTCCTGGACTGGAGGGCGGAGGGGATGGGATTGCTAGGACTGACACTACTTTCTGACAGGTCGATCAGGTGGGGCGGAGGATGGGGACTCTGGGGATTTCAGCCACAATTGCCAGGGATTCCTGTTGCATCCTAAAAATAAAAGGGCATGTGGCATCTCTGGCCACCTCCCTGGAATGTACCTCAAAACCCTTTACTACAGAGGCCTTAGATTATTTCTTTTCTTTTCTTTTCTTTTTTTTTTTTTTTTTGAGACAGAGTCTCACTCTTGTTGCTTGGGCTAGAGTGCCGTGGCATCAGCCTAGCTCACAGCAACCTCAAACTCCTGAGCTCAAGTGATCCTCCTGCCTCAGCCTCCCGAGTAGCTGGGACTACAGGCATGGGCCACCATGCCCGGCTAATTTTTTCCATATATTTTTAGTTGGCCAATTAATTTCTTTCTATTTTAGTAGAGAAGGGGCTCTCAGTGTTGCTCAGACTAATCTGGAACTCCTGAGCTCAAACGATCTGCCTGCCTCAGCCTCCCAGAGTGCTAGGATTACAGGCGTGAGCCATCCCACCCGACCTAGATTTTTCTTAAACTATCTATCACTGCATGTGAGTTACATTTCATTCACACGGTTCACTATGAGTGCTCTCATCTTCCGGGTGGCCACAGCCAAGTGAGGGCATTTCCCCACTTCTCTCGGTGGTTAGCTCATTTCCTATTAAATCCTGAATTGTTACCTTCCCTAATTCATTACTACCTCCCCTTTGAAGCTGCAGCTACGATTTTAAAAACTCATCACAAAGCTCCTCCAGTCTCTTGATATTTTGAAGATACACCTGATGGTGTCAGAGAAGCATTAAATTGGGAATTCGTAGTTACTGCCGCTGCTGCTTCAGAAGACTGGGAGCTCTTTGATATGAAACGAGAAAAATCGCCATAGTCATTCATCCCTACCTAAGTAAATATAGAGAAACTTAGGGAAAAAATAGACCAAAAAGCTTCAACTCCAATGCTTATTCCATTTCTCTTAAACCTGACAGACTCCTATTAGCAGATAAAGTAGGCTTCTGCCAAAAATAACATCTATATGAATAAACAAAGCCTGCCATCAACTAGCTGTACTTAACAGAGTCTGGGAAAAGAACATTATTCGATGTGTTGAATAATGACCTGACCTGACCCCCAACTTCCACTCTGGAAGGTGACCCAGTCCTTTGGAGGACAGCTGATTGTCCAGAGAATTTTGGACCCTAGAAAAGCCTTAGGAATTGTCATGGGGCCTGGCGAGACTAAGAACCATTTTGCTTTGGTTTGAGCGACGTTTACAGCCTGACACTGAACACACAGTAGGAAGCAATACGCCCACCCCAGCCCCCCCCACCCCAGGAGGCCACATGGATCTGATCAGGCAGGAAATTTAGAGGGTTGAGAATATGAGGCGCCTAGGTAGCACCTTGGCCTGGGTACATCAGCAATTTCTCAGTGACTTCTTTCTCTTCACTTAAAGGTTGGGTCAGGCTGGAAGCAATCTTTTCATCCACAGGTACTGTGGGTTCTAAGAACACAAGAAAACAGTGATTTGGGTTGGCCCTAATTGGGAAAGGGGAAATTAGGAGACATTATGGCAGAATCTACCCTTTCTCCCCAAGCCCTTTCAGGTTTTCTACACCTCAGTGTTAACGCTGTCAGTGGCAGGAAACTACGTGGAACTCAGTCACTTTTCTTATGAATCCTAAAGAGGAAGGAGGCCAGATGACAGATGCGTGTTATTAATGGAACGTATGCTTAAGTGGGTTCATAGCATTAGTATGTTTCAAAAGAAAACTCGGCCTCAAGCTTTTTTGGGCGTTTTATCGTAGGAGTTTGATGCCTAGGAAAGACGTAGCTGGGTGGAGCCCGGGGCAGGGTGGGTGGAGGATCTCAACAGAAGTGAGGCTGGGAAAGCTTGTGAGGAGGCTGGGCTGGAGTTCTCACTAAAGCAGTAGCCGTGGAAGGAGAAAGAAGGGCCCCAGTCTCCTCCAATTGCCACAGAAATGACAGTCACTGAGTCATCCGCCAAATTCCCCAAAACTGACTCTGGGCAAAGTAGGAAGCAGAGGGTGCAGGGGCTATGAAGAGAAGAGGTGGTTCCTATTAAGAGATGTTGCTTAAGTTAGATATGAGCAAGTTAGAGACGGCTGTAATTGAATTCTGTATGCAAAGCAAAGTCACTTCTTGGTTTCTTAAACCTTTAGCCATAATGATCAATGAGGTTGAATATCATATGTGCCCCCATTCAGTCAATTTTGGTTTATCATGAGACTGCCAAGATATAAGTTGGAAGCAGTCAGGAGGTATTCAACACTAAGCAGCAGCCCTAGGCCCTCATAGAAATGTTTCGAGTTTAAAAAATGAAGACCTAGCTGGCGAGCTGCCTGCTCTTTTAGAAAAAGCCTGAACTCCCTGAAATGGTGATCGCCACACATTGGTGGGCACAAACATCACCAGAATCGTTTGTTTTCATTTGTTTCAGACAATGTTCATAAATGCTCATTAAAGCATTTTTAAGGAGGCTTCTCTTTAAAATACTTATCAGATAATTCCAACATCTGTGTTGTTTCGAGGCTGGCATCTGTTGATTTTTCTTCTCTCATTCAAGTTGAGAGTTCCCTGGTTCTTGGCATGATGAGTGGACTTTTATCATATTCTAGCTATTTGGGGTGTTATGTTATGGGGCTTCAGATCTTATTTAAACCTTTTGTTTTAGTGGGTGGAGGAGAGGCATTAACTGTTGACCACTGGCAGGGGCTGGAAGTCCAGACTGCTTGTCAAAATCCATCCTCCTTCGATACCATGGTGGCAGTCGGTGGGAGCTACTCAGTGGGAGTTACTCATAAATGCTCCCTGAGTGGTCTCCACGGCACTTCGGGGTAGGGGCAGCCCGTCACCACAGGGCGGAGGCAGAAATCCAGGATCCCTGACCCACCCCCTCATGATGCAGGGGAAAGAGCGCCTCATTGCCTCCAGGTGAAGATGGATATCTAGATTTTCCAACCTATACTTTTCAGCCTTTTCAACAGGTAAGGGGGAGACAATGTTTCTTCCCTGATGTTTTGATGGTGTCAAGTGTTTATTGTCAAAAAATTGCATACATAATATTCCACACATAATGTCCAGGGGGTTTAGTTTCACTTTTTAGCTTAGTGGTTAATCCCTAACTAATCTACCTTCTTCTCTCTACCTTTCAGAGACTTTGTATGATTTTTTTATATGTAATGTCCAGGGGTCTGGGGAGTTCCTACTTTGTAGGAAAGTGAAGGAGAAATGCACTTACTCCACTTGTCTAGAAATGGAAGTCCTACACTGTGTTTTCTAAAATGCACATTACTATTCACCAACCATGTGGGAAATTCTACTTCCATTACATCAGCATGAAAGCCAGGAATACTAAAGCAGCCAAACCCAGAAAGAGGGAAGAGGACACAGTTTAAGCTCCATAAATACAACAAAACTGAATAACATGGTTACAAAAATGACCATAATAATGCAAACCTGTTTTCAAATATTTGTTGGATTCCATGACATTTGATCCTTGTACCATTAATAGAAGAGCCCAAGATAGTGATATGACTTGCCCAAAGTCACTGAAAGCTGGCCTTACTAACAACCTACCTAACAGAGAAAAATAAACTATCAAACCAAAAGTAAGAGAAATAAGCTCACAACACAAGCAACCCCCTTTGTTTTGTTTAATTAAAAACACCTGCGGCCTAACTGGTTATCTCCAAGAGTCTCGTTTTCTCAGCCTTGAAGAGCCCTAGTTGGACAGCAGGGGTGTGAGCTGTCTGCCTCCACTCTTGCCAGACAGATTCCAAGGACTCAGATAAGCCGGCTTCACAAAGAAAAGAAAAAACATGAGAAAAGCCAACCCCCGCAGCCCCGCAGCTGCTCCTGTTATCAGCCTGCTGGAAAAAAAAAAAAAAAAGCCATTTTTATCCTTTAAAACCCCAGCCGCTTTTCCTCAGCTGTCCGGCATTTTCACTCCTTTGTCTGTGAAGTGACTCCTTTCTCTCCTCTTTCTTTCTTTTCTACTGTGGCCATTGGCCATTCCCTCCTTCACTCTCTCTCTCTTTCTTTCTCAGAGAAATAAACAAACTTTTACTTCTGCACATCCTAATCACGGTCTGAGAATTCTTTCTTAGCAGAGTATGGACTTCACACCCTAGCAGTCACATTGCTAATTAACTAAATAGAAGGACCGACAACCCAGTTTTTCTGCTTTCTGGCTCATTTGCAGCCCACCTTAGCATCGGAATTCTTCTGTGTTTAGGGCCAGCTCCAGCCCTCCAACCCTCTTCTAGGTGAGTGGTCCTCGACCTGGCCACACAGTGAGGTTATCTGGGGAAACTTTACAAAATGCTTGTATTAATACCTAAGACCCATCCCTCTCTCCCCAGAGATTCCCATCTCTACTCTCGGTTGTGGCCTGAGCAGCAGGATTTTATTTCATCCCCTTGGATGATTCTAATGTGCAGCTGAGGATGAGAACCACTGTTTTTGTGTTTTCTTCTATCTCATATAATTAATTGTAACCTCCTTCCTTTAAAGAAAAACACCAGTGTTTTTGCTAATAGCAAGAAGGAGAAACAGCTGGAGGCAAAATTTGCTTCTAGGCCCCCTTTTGCTAAGCCTCTGTCACAACTGTGGAACATGCTATGCTGTCACTGGCAAGTCATGTCTCGCAAGCATTTAGGAGGATGAAAAGGTTCAGGAGGTATTAAAAGAGGATCAGGAGACAAGGGAGTGATAATGAGTTGGCCACCAAGTTTGCTGCAAAGTGAGTGTGCAGCTGGCAGTCGAGGGGGCTGGAGGGGACAGCAGCCAGGGCTGGATCTTCCCCGCACCTTCCAATTTTTTCAATAGATGGATGTTTCCACTGAGATTCCCAAATTAACATTTTTAAGTTACAAAAACAAGAATGCTGCAGCAATCAGGAGCATAATACTGCCCCCAAGTGGAATGAAACCTAAATGACACCTCGATGTCATAGAGCTTAGAGATAACTGGTTCTGCTGGGAGAGAAATACCACCTGGGAGACAAAGCTGCTGAGTTCTAAAAGTGCTTATGAGAAACAAATGTGTTGCTTTCTTTATCTGAAATAAGTTTTACGATAGAAGATAGCAGTGATCCACGAGGGACTATTTACTTGCAGGTAAATGTCCTACAGTGTCATTGTGCATATAATAAAATTTCCAATTATGAGTGTATATGGGTAAGGTTCATAATCTTTAGGTAGATACAATCTGACTCTTTTTCTGAAAAAACAAAAGCAAAGTCTGAGAAAACTCTCAATATATTCCCCAAATGGAAATTAAATCATTTTTTTTTGTACCAAAGATATTTAAAACAGAGTTTTGTAATTTGGCTTCTCAAAATTTTGAAATTTATTTCTGGGTCCAGTGTTTATGAATGGATGCTGAAAAGCAGGAAAAGGCAAGTGCTGTAAAGAAGAAGATGGGATCAGGTGCTCCTAAGACAAATAAATATTGCAGGCTGCAAGCCCACCTGGGGTATTTCTCCATCTCCTTCTTTGGTCACTCAAATGTGTTCACTTACCTGAGTGTGTTAAGAGGGGAATGGAAATTGCAGGAGGAATTGAATGATTTTATAAAGTTACTCTAAAAGGGCACTCTTGCTCTCTGCATCAGATTCAGCCCAGCCTATTGGGAAACACGCAATTCTTTTGGAAAAACTCTGTGAACAATGAACTCTCCAAAAATTCTTCTGACCAAAGATCTTATTTTACTTGTTATCCCGGAGCTCCTTGAGTTCCCAATATGGGGCGAAGTGAGGAGGGAACCTCCCCACAACAGCCTCTGTAAATGAGGAGGAGGACGCCAACCAGAGTCATTTGCAGAAGTAGGAAGGAATACTGGTTAGACAGGTATGATTAAGACCCCCAGTGAGAAAAGGTCGCTGCTATGAACTCTCCTTATCACCCATAAGTTCGATGTTCCCATCAGTCTTGATCAAAATGTAACATATTGTGAAAAACGGGCAAAGCTTTCTATTAAATGCATGAAACTGAGCCAGAAACTGGATTTGGAAAATATTGTTTCTTTCAATACTACACCAAGTCCCTACCCCAGGCCAATTAAGTCTGGATCTCTGGGAACCTGGGGCAGCATCTCACAAGTTTTCTTGATATTAAGAATCTCTTGGGGCCGGGCACGGTGGCTGACGCCTGTAATCCTAGCACTCTGGGAGGCCGAGGCGGGAGGATTGCTCGAAGTCAGGAGTTCGAAACCAGCCTGAGCAAGAGCGAGACCCCGTCTCTACTATAAATAGAAAGAAATTAATTGGTCAACTAATATATATATATATAAAATTAGCCGGGCATGGTGGCGGGTGCCTGTAGTCCCAGCTACTCGGGAGGCTGAGGCAGAAGGATTGCTTGAGCCCAGGAGTTCGAGGTTGCTGTGAGCTAGGCTGACGCCACGGCACTCACTCTAGCCTGGGCAACAAAGCGAGACTCTGTCTCAAAAAAAAGAATCTCTTGGGTCCTTGCTAGACTTGGAAACTCTCAGGCCCCTCAGACCTTATCCCAGACCCATCTTAGTCTGAAGAATCCATGAAACCTTCCCCAGAAAAGCCCCTCTTGAACACTGATTTAAAGATAAGCAAGAGGTAGTTAGGTGTGGTGAGGGCAAGGAGGAAGGTAGGTGTATATTTTAAGTATATGGGGGGGCCCAAAGTTTACTATTATCTTATAGTCTACTAGCAGAAGTAGAATATGTACCCCAGACATTGGAAAATAGGGCAATATGTTTTAAGTGTCATGGAATGAGAAGCTTTGCAAAATGAAATAAATGTTTGGGGTAGGAATAGTGATTGGGGAAGTATGGTGGTGCAGATGTTGCAGGACTTGCAGAGTTCCATTCTTGGAGACTTAAGATTTCTGAGTGGAAGGGAAAGGATAAGCAGAGATAAGGTGCAAGAGAGAAGCAGGACAGTCCATGAGCTGGCAGCACATGGGGTGTAGGAAGGAGGGCAGTGAGAATGCAGCAGTATTGGGGCAGATCCCAGAGGGCTTTGAGTGACAGCTTTAGAGATTTTTCTCTCTCCTACTTTTTCTCTCCTGAGTGTTGCATCATTTTGAAACACGATTTCTGTTCTTGCCCTTGAAAGAGTTTCACCTACTACCAATATTCCTACTGAAAATCTTCTCATCTCTTTCAGTCTTCAGTATTTCCAATTTGGGCACATCAAATAATCATTTGAAAAGATTAAGTTGTGACAGATCTCTCCCCAGCCATCCTCAGTCTCTCAGGAAATAAGAAATTACAGATAGGCTAAGTAAGTATGTGTGCACTCATATAAAAGCAGTAGTATAAGTGGCTTTTGCTGGTTATTTTCCATTGTTCTTTGTATTTAACTCAGCTTGAATTAACTATGATTTTATTTTCAAATTAGTGTTCTCAAAGGAAAATGTATTAGACTAAGGCTTTTCATTTGGAAAACCATAACATTCTCATTACCATTTCAATGACCATTTGGTTATTAAAAATGATCATTCATGCTCATGGGCAGCGAGCCTGAATCAAGGCCAATAATGAGAGAGGAGAGCATTTCTCAGGCTTCTAGGTCTCAGCTGCTAACCTCATCTAACTCATCACAGCCAGGGTTTGTCTGCTCTCAGTGCCAGGGATAGTCTTTGCAGTCAAAGATACCCATGGTATAGTGCTGCTTAAAATAGATTTTGTGACTTAAGGATGTCTCTTGTTGCCTAATTTAAATGGAATGAATGACTATTGGTTTGAAGCCATACTGATTTGTCTGACTCTTCTACTTCAAGGAACAGATTCATTCAGGATAAGGGATTTGGTTTAAGCACCTATAGGGAGTCTACTCTGGTCTGAATGTGTCCCTTAAAATTCATCTGTTGGAAACTTAATCTCCAATGCAACAGTCTTAGGGGGAGAAGCTTTGGAGAGGTGTTTGGGTTATGGGGGCTCTGACCTCATGAAAGGATTAGTGCTTTATTAAAAGGGCTTGATAGAGAAAATTTGTCTTTTTTTTTTCCCCCCTCCTTCCACTTTCTGCCTTGTGAGGATGCAGCAAGAGAGCCCTCACCAGATGCCGGTGGCTTAATTTGCACTTCCCAGCCTCCAGAACCGTGAGAAATCAATTTCTGTTCTTTATAGATTACCTGGTCTGTGGCATTCTATATAGCAGCACAAATAGAGTCTAAGGGAAGTAAAAAATAATCAAGACCTAAGGTGAATCTTAGGACCAACTACTCCCTCCATCCTCTCCTGGGCCACTGGCTACTCCCTCTCACACATGTCTGTTTCTCTCTGTGGATAAGCTCTACCTCCACTTTCTCCCCTCCAGCTCACAGAGCTTCAACTTCTTTGCATCTCAGTCTTGCTCAGAGCCCACGCTGGCCACAACCCTCTTGAAGTTCCAACTCCCACTATTAAAGGTCCCACTGTTTTGTCTTCTTGAGAGAATATGATTGACTCAGCACATCCTATCATACCAAAGGAGTGAGTGCCAGGCTGGGGTGACATTCAGATTATTGTAGTTAGCAATTAGCTCTGCACTTACACAGAATATCAGAATCATTGCTAGCCCAGGCCTGGAGCAGCATCTTCTAAACCCCTTGGTCTCCCTGGAGTTAACTCTTTAACTGCTGGAGTGTGGGAAGTCCAGAAGAAAACAGGCTGAGACAGTCAGGTCAGTAGGAGGGCACCAGGCAGGCTCTGGGCAGCAGTGATTTCCAATGGATGCAGAAATGTTTCAATATTTTCATAACCAGTATAGCCATACTGGTCCATACCACTGAAAACTCTGCATCACTGGGTTGGGGAGGCACAGGGACATGATGTAAACAATACAGCCACCTTAGAAGGTGGTCTGGGTTTAACAGATGTTTGAGACTTAATCTGTTCGACACTTATGGACATATTTGAGAGACTTATCAACCTTGAGAGCAACAAAGACTTAAGTCTTTTACTTCTCCTTCAACTCCCCAAAGAACAATTCCACACTCTCCTATACTAAGGGCAACTAGTCAACCATTCAGTGTTGTCTGACTGGTGAGTGAGGGCTCCCCTGGGTCTCAGCTTTCATGACTTTAAAGTGATGAGTTTGTGTTGGATAGACTCTGCAATTCCTTTCCCATTTCAGAATCCTCTCATGTTCAAGGAATTTATTTTTTTACATAAATTTTTATTGAGATGGGGGTCTCATTATGTTTCCTAGGCTAGTCTCAAACTCCTGGGCTAAAGTGATCCTCCCACTTCAGCCTCCCCAATGGCTTATTTTAAGATTTGTGAGCGGAGGCACATGCAATGCCAGCTTCAGAAGGAGGAGAAAAGGCAGAAATCTAACCTTATTTGGATCAACTCAGCACAGTGATGAAGAACATAGACTCAAAAATCAAATCTTAACTCAACCAATTGTAGTTTGTATAACCTTGGACAAATTACTCACCATTTTCTCATCTGTAAAATGGGACTAATAAAAAAGGTTTCACAGTGTTGTTATACAGAATAAATAAGAAAACACATATAAATAAAGTGTTTAAATCAGTGCCTAGCCCACAGGAAGCACTGAATAAATATTAGCCAATATTATCATTAGAAGCCATACTAGGAAATTTTAATTAATTACTGTTAGGATGGAAAGCCTAGTGGGTACTCACTAGGTGCAGATGGAGAAAGATTTCTCACACAGAGATTAAGATATAAAAGTAAAGTTTATTTGATCTTCTTGGAGGAAAGAGAGAGAGTTACCTCATTTAAATATTTTAATGACCATACAGATAGGTGCTATTAAGTCTATATTATCAATGAGAAAAACTGAAGCCAAGAGAGAGATACTTTAATTCCCCTAAGTAAAAGATTGGTCAACTTTTTCTTTAAGAGACACATAGTAAACATTTTAGGCCTGACAGGCCATATAGTCTCTGTGACAAGTACTCAACTGCCATTATAGCTGAAAATAGCCATAGACAATAGTCATTGAAAGGGTGGGGTTATGTTTCAATAAAACTTTATTTTAAAAACACACAGGCTGGCTGGCCCCTGTCAACTAGCCATTGTTGGCCATCCCTTGGCCCTAAGTCTCACAAGCAAACAGCTGGCAGTCAGAATTCGAACTTAGGAAAACCTATCCACTATCCAAGAGATGTTCTAATTCTTCTTTTAGCCATGAAAATATTTTTTTTTGTAATGAAATTTTATGAAGTTCACAGGATATAAGTTAGAGCAGAAGCCCACTCACACAGGCTTCTCTTAACCATCCCAGCTACTTCCCTTGAATAAACCAGTGGTTCTTAACCATGTGGGTTTTTAAAAAAATATAAATCTTTACACAAAATTGATTGTAGTTTTTCAAAACAATACAGATCTGGAGGTCCCTACTTCCATAAGCTCTGGCTCAGATGGCCTAGGGTAGTGTCGAGTGGTGTATTATTGTTCGCAAGCTAACTACCCACGTGATCCCGACCCAGGGTCTTCAGACCACTCTCTGAGAAACACGGATCTAGAATATTCTAATAAATATAAAAGAATTTAATCTTAAGGCTGATTTCATTGAAGATAGGGGAACAAAAGGCATCACGAAACAGGAACTGAGTTTCACTGACTTCACAGTTTTGCCTTGGATTCGCCACAGAGATTAATCTATTTTTCATAATCAGTGCTATTGCTTAAAAGCTTGTGTTACTTTGAAAAGCAATGAGTCTCTCCTACTTATGTCAGATTTCCTTGGCACCTGGTCTTATTAATGTGAAGTACACACAGAATCTCTCCTTAATCCTGCTGTGAATCTAACAGGAAGCTACAATAGTAGTACAAGAATTCCCTCAAGATATTGGGGTGGAAGACTGGTGACAGGGAGTTACTCAATAGCTGGCCCTCAAAAAGAACTTCCAGGGGCTCTGACACACCTTCAAAGAGTAAAGGCAACACTGAGTCATATGACAATGACATTAAATGAGTGTGTGCCCCAAGCAGCTCAAAGAGGGTTCAAGCAGGGCACCAGGCAGGAAGACACCTGAGACACTTGGGCTTCCATTTCAAAAAGAATACAGTTCTCTGAGCAAAGCACAGGCATTAAATTTTTAATATCATTGTAAGTGCTGAAATGTCTTCATAAAACTTGAAGACCTGTGCTTTCTGGGCCCGCACTGAACAGTCTGCACTTTTCTAAGCTATAAACTTGGCCTACAGGGAGAGCTGATAAGAAGGGCCCATCTTTCTTCCAGCTGGCCTCCTTCTTCCTTAGCCTCTTTGAGGCCACCTTCGGGAGAGATTTTCCAACAACACTGGGTGCCCCACCCCTGGCTTGTCCCCTGGCAGCTGGAGCTGCTAAAGACAGACCCACTAACTAACCACTCCCCAGAAACTAGAGACAAACAAGCTAGAAACAGCTTGGAGACGCTGCCTATGAGGGTCTCTAAAAATTTCCTGCTACTTTGGAAAATCTCCCTCCCAGTCCTGCTAAGAGTTCCGGGGGCACAGCTCCATAAACACTTTGTCAAAAGGCTCTTGACTCTCCTGAAAAGCTGACAATCTGACCCCTTTTGAGGCTGCCTTAGGGGGTAAACGGGAGAGAGCACTGGCCTGGAAGTTGGACTATAACAGTAATGGCAGCAGCCACAATTTATTGGAGGCCACCATGTGTCAGACTACTTGCTAAACACTTTATTTACTCTAGTTCATTGAATCTCACCACAACCTTAGGAGGTTGCATTGTGTGGGTTCTTGCTACTCAAACTTTGGTTCAAGGACTAGACGCATAAGCCTCAACTGGGAACTCATCAGATCTGTAGTGTCTTGGGCCCCACCCAAACCTACTAAGGCAGATTCGGCATTTTTAACAGGCTCCTTGGTTGATGTCTGTGCACGTCACATTTGGAGAAGCACTGGTGTAGTTACAAATAAATAGCTGAATCACCTACCTTCCTTAGCACTGGGTTTCTTACCTGAAAAAAATGAGGGAGTTACTCATAATCAATTCCACTTGTTGAACACACTGCAATGCATATGTTGCCACTCACCCTCACAACAGCCCTGAAAGGCTTGTACTCAGATTCCCATTTTAAAAATGAGGAAAGCAAGGTCATAAGCAGTGAAACAGCTTCCCATTTGCAGTTAGGAAGCAGCATAACTGGGATGCAAACCTTCTCTGTACGAATAAAAGATGCTGCTTTTTCCTGTCCACCATGCCTCCTCTTGCAGATGATCCCTGAGATCGTGCAGCTGCTGGCCAACATTTGGTTTGACCCAATTGCTTACCCTATGGACATATGAACCAGCTGTATTCCCTGCCCTCCCTGGTCAGCTCTGAACAATCCCTGGTTCTTGTTCACCTCCTCCCCTGCCTAAGCACATCTCATTTGTCCACCCCTATCATCCAAAGTCAGTAAGTGGCAGGACTAAGATTCAAACCCTGGACTAAAGCCTACCCTCTTCACTCTGATGCTATAAAAACCAGGTGCTTTCTCTCCCTTGACTACAAACTTCCATAGGTACCCAGGAATGCTGGCTTTAACACGACCATGCTGGCCCCAAAACCCAGAAACAGCAGTGGGATTGTAAATGTAGGAGATTCCATTTGGGATAGCTTGACTAAAAAAACAGCATTCTCTCTCCTCTTGGATTCATGTGCTGCTGTGAATGCTTTTGAAACAGATGTTGAACAGTGCTTAACTCCTGCCCTTCCCCCCTAGAAAAACAGAAGCTTCTCTTGTTTCACATTAGCTGGTTTCCCATTATGTAGACCGTCTGAGCCATCTTCATTCAATTTATTGCTACATTAGTCCCAAACCTGGCAATGGGAAATACATTAACTTTTAATAACTTTGATGACTTGTAGAAATCAGTCCCTGCCAACTTCCTTCTTCCATTTATCCTTGTGAATCAGGGAGCAATGGTAGAAAGTGGCAAATTAAACTTTGTGTTCTTCTGCAGCTGAGGGAAAAAAGGAATTTGGAATTCATGGCAGAACTTTAAAAAAATATATGTAGTGTTTAATCATCTGCTTGAAGCATATGGTAGTAAGTAGTAACTTGTTAGCAGATTTCTGGAACTGCGCACACATATCTTTACTCAAAATCCTGACAATGGTACCAACTAGCAACAGGGAAAGGAAGGAAATTACCTAGGATTTTTCTGAGAGCTATTCTTCCTATTACAGCCCTGCTTTCCAAGGTAGGGAGCAATTTAGATTTTATGCATTGCTATAACAGACCTGAAATTAATTCAGAATCTAATCACAAGAACCTTGGGAATCAATCCAATTTTTAGTCAACATCATTATCATCATCATCATCAACAAATGTTTCTAGAGCATCTAGAACACCAGGTGCTGAAATACAAAGAAGCCTGAGCCCCTCTTTCTGCTCTGAGGATTCAATAGAGAGAAAAATAACAGCACATATTAGAATTCACTCAAGATAAAAGGTATTACAGAAGAGGGCTGACTAGAGGCATCTGGCACTTGCCTCTTCCAAATAAGAAGCAAAATAGTGAGTACATAATCACACTTCAATAGATCATCTAAGAGAGAACACTGAAATTCAACAGAGAAGCAACAGGAAACACCTAAAGCAAGTAGAGGAGGGGAGCGAGGCAGCCTGCTCAGCCAGGATCAGTGGGGGGAGGGGGGGGCCTAGAGAGGCTCCCCAGTGCAGGAAAAGGGTCCCTCAGTGGTCCACATTCCCACCATAACTCCTGCAGCCTAGCCATGGGGAAGCCCCTAGACCCTCAAGGCCAAAGACTCACATAGGGAGCTGCCTGCAGACTGGGGGATGGCATTGCTCCAGAGAGGGGCTCACGCTGGATCCCATGCAACCCCTGACACCTAAATAGCTGCAGTGAGATGCCAGATTGGGAGCTCAGCCACCACCAGACCACGTCCTGGGGCCCCAATAACCCCTGCATCTCCACATCTCTGGAGCTATTAACATTCCCCATCTTACAGCCACCTCTGCAGCTGGCTGCTGCTTCCAGGGCTGAAGCACAAACTGTTGGCAAAGACCCTCTGGCCCAGCAGCAGGGCCACAGTGCATATTTAGTGCCCTGAGGAAAAACTCCCCAAGCCAGCAACAGCCACTGCTGTGGAGCTGCAGCATTGCCTCAAAACACAAGTGAAGTGTGTACTCCCCAGCTCCCTGCAGACAGCTGCTGCCACTGAGAGCAACCCTGCCCTGCCACCCCTACCCAACCATTCTTGTTTGGGCCTGAGGATAACCCTGCCCCTGCCTACCGCAGCCAGCACCTTCATGCATCACTGGGCGCAGGGAGGGAGAAGATGAGGACAGGTCTACCTGACCAAGCTCTACTTCCCCAGTGCCTGGGGATCACCCCAGTGTACTGGGGATCACCCAGTCCAGTCCAACACTGCTGGCACCTAAGCACTCCTCCTGGGGTCCTGAGGTCAAGCCCGCTCAACCTGTACTACCACCACAGCAGCCACCCACCCACATGCACCACCTGCAGGCCTGGGAACTGACTCACCCAGGGTTTGCCGTAGGAACTAAACAGGGAAAGGCGCAACCCCCACCGGCTGACTAAGTGGACCCCCTTGGGGCCAAAGGAATATCCTAAAATTAAATTGTCTGCCAGGAGGAGGGAGGTCAGATATGCCTTATCATGCCCCCTCCCTTCTTGGAGACTTCCTTTGTAACCCATTAACAGGCCTAAGGGTTTGCAACTCAGACCTGCAGGTCCTCAGTTTACACAACTAATCTATATCCAATGGCTTATCTCTGATAACAGCTCCTTATGTTAAAACATTCCAAGCCTTTAGACAAAGCTTCATGTCTTTAACCAATTACAGGCCAAAGAATCTTTAAACCCACCTATAACCTGTAAGGCCCCCCTCCCTTCGAGATGTCCCACCTTTTTGGGCCAAACCAATGTGTGCCTCCCACGTATTGACTTATGACTTTACCTGTAACCCCTGCCTCCCTGAAATGTATAAAACCAAACTGTAACCCAGCCACAATGAGTCCACTTGCCCAAGGCCTCTTGGCAGTGGCTGGAGGTCATGGTCCTCAAATTTGGCTCAGAATAAATCTCTTTAAAATTATTTTACAGAGTTTGACTTTTTTCTGTTGACAGCAGCCACTGCCAACACAAGAGTAGCCCGCTTGGGACCCAAAGATTAGACCCATGACGGCTACTTCCATCAGTCATGCCATGCTGGCTACCCTGTGGCCCAAGAACCTACCCACCCACCCACCCAATACACTGCTGCCACCACTGGTACCCAAGCAAACCTTCTGGAAACCCAATAATTAGTCTTCTTGGACCCACTAACACCAATGCCAGCATATGCCACCCTGGGGCCCAAGAACATGCACTCGTAGTCCACTACTGCCACCACTGGTGCCCGAGGAGAAGCCAACCTAGTGTCCTCATCCCCAGCAAACTTCATCACAGCCTCTACTAACAACTGCACCCTAAGCCACTGAGAAAATCACAGACACCACTGATGCTATCTACAGCTAGAGAAATAATATGGAGGCGACAATACTGCACACAAGCAGAATCAAAGGCAAAGTGTCCTACCCAACCAACATCAGAGATTTGTCTTAAGGAAAATATCCTCCCCTATGAAAGCAAATTCAAAGCATTAAGAGAAGTGACTGTTACAACAGATGCACAGGTATAAATGTAAGGACAAAAGAAACATGAAAAAGCAAGAAAATATGGCACCTCCAAAGGAACACAATAATTCTCCAGAAACAGAGTGCAATCAAAAGGAAATTTATAACATCCCAAATAAAAAAAATTCAAAATAATAATAGTAAAGAAGCTCAGTGAGATACCAGAGAATACAGAAAAACAACACATCTCAATGTTTTGTTTGCAGCTAAAAATGTTTAAAAATTAAACATTTTTAAAAATTAAATAATACACAGAAATTAGAAAAGCAATTCGGGATGTGAATGAGAAATTTACCAAAGAGATAGATATCATAAAAAAGAACCAAACAGAAATTCTGGAATTGAAGAATTTATTAAACGAAATACAAAATACATTCAAATGCTTCAACAATAGGCAAGATCAAGCAGAAGAAAGAATTTCAGAACTTGAAGTCAGATCTTTTGAAATAACCCAGCCAGACAAAATAAAGAAAAAATAATTTAAAACAATGAACAAAGTCTGCATGACATATGGGACACCATAAAGTGACCAATTATTCAAATTTCAGTATCCCAGAAGCTGAGGGAAAATAAAATGGTTAGAAAATCTATTTAACAAAATAATAGTTAAAAACTTCCCAAGCCTAGCAAGAGATTTAAAACATCCAAATACAGGAAGCTGGGGGATTTCCAAACAGACAAAATGCAGAAAGGTCTTCTCCAGGGCACATTATAGTCAAACTGTCAAAAGGCAAAGACAAAGAGAGAATTTTTAAAAAAAATTTTAAAAGTGGCTACTTATTTATAAGGGAACTCTCATCAGACTAACAGTGGATTTCTCAGCAGAAACCTACAGGCCAGGAAAGAATGCAGTAGCAAGCAGGAATAGCTATACTTATATCAGATAGAAAAGACTTCAAGTCAAAAACAAAAAAGATAAAGAAGATCATTATATAATAATAAAAATATCAACTCAGCAAAAGGATATAACAATTCTAAACATATATGCACCCCAGAATGGAACACTCAAACATATAAAGCAAATATTATGAAATCTAAATGGAGAGATAGACTCCAATACAATAAGAATTGGGAACTTCAACACCTCACTCTCAACATTACACAGATCATCTAGACAGAAAATTAACAAAGAAACATTGGATTTAAATTGCACATTAGACCAAATGAACCTAATAGACAATTACAGATCATTTCATCTAGGAGTTACAGAACACACTCTTCCAGTATATCAAAGGGATACCTGCATTTCCTATGTTGATTGAAGCTCTATTCACAATAGCAAAGATATGGAATCAACCTAAGTGTCCATCAATGGATGAATAGATAAAGAAAATGTGGTATATACACACAATGAAATAATACTCAGCCATAAAAAATGAAATCATGTCATTTGCAGCAACATGGATGGAACCGGAGAACATTATGTTAAGTGAAATAAGCCAGTCACAGAAAGACAAATATCACATATTCTCACCCATATGTGGGAGCTAAAATACTGATCTCATGGAGGTAGACAATAGAATGATAGACACCAGAGGCTAGGGAGGTTGTGGAAGGGACAAAAAAGAGAGTTTGGTTAATGGGTACAAACATACAGTTAGATAGAAGGACTAAGTTCCAATGTTTGATAGCATAGTAGGGTGACTATTGGTAACAACTTGTAGTGTGTTAATATATTTCAAAACAGCAAGAAGAGAGGACTTGAAAAGTTTCCAACACATAGAAATGATAAATATTCAAGATGAGGGACACCTCAAATACCCTGGCTTGATCATTACACAGTCTATGCGTGTCACAAAATACCACATATGTTCCGTAAATATGTACAATATTTGTATCAAATTTTAAAAAGGTATTACTGTAGGTAGGCTGGAACAGGGAAGGAAAGCCAGAAATAAGATATAACATGAGCAAAGGCCTGAAGATTAGAATTCAGAGAGGATGCTGTTAAGGTAAGATAGACCATCTGTCTGTAGCACAAGGTTTATGCCAGAGTCGGCAGAGAGAAACCTGGACGATGGGCATTTATGAACTGAGCATGCTGAGAGCTGTTGTTTTTCGCCATTTGGCACTGGGGAGTCATGGAAAGTTCTGGAATAGCAGAATGATTTATGCAGAGTGCACTTAGGAAGACCTCCAATGGGCTCGTGCAGTATGAGATCAAAACAACTTGGGGAAAGAGAGATTCATTTGGAAATAATCCCCAGGTTAGGAAAGGCAGATACATACTTTGGAGTTGCCCTATGAAAATAAAAGAAAATAAAGTACCATTATGGACACCAACAATAAAATACCCACAATTCCCCTCTATGTGCCTCTAAAATCATCTGCAATTTCCCATTTACCCTTCGACCCACGCAATAAAATAAGAGAGACCACGTTGCAATCCTTCATTTTTTTTCCTTACTGATCCTAGACTCTCAAATACATTTTCTTTGAGTTTGCTTTCCTGACTTGGTGTCTTTTTGCAAGTTTTATGTTTGACTGTATTTGAAAAGAGGCCTTGTTTTAAACCATCTCATTTTAATAAGACGTCTTCCTGAAGGAGAACTTGTGAGGGTTGTTTACTATGTTGATAACATCAATCCGTGTTCAGTGCTCCTCTAAGCAAAGATGCTGGCTAATGTCAAAGTAACCACAGGCGATTGGGGTTGGTTTGCTGCCTGGGGTTTTATTCTTTTAATTAGCATTGGAATAATTGTAGCCTCTGAAGGCTGATTAACTCCTCCAAACAATGGTGAAGCCAAAACCATTAGGACATCCCCAAGCTACAAATAGGTTGTGTTCTGGAAACAGGAATTTGTCATTTGAGAGTCAGGCCAAGGTTTCTCACAGAGGAAAACAAATGTTCCATAGAACAAGCAGCGTAATGGCCAACAGTCCCCGTGCCTCTGCTCTGTTCTGTTTGTCTGCCTGTTTATATATTTATTTATTTTTTCACTTTCTTCTACAATCTGTCTCCTTGCAGAGACACTCGGGCTTGCGGTTTTTCTTGTCCGCCATCTTCCCTCACTCCACTGACCACATTATTTAAAAATAATACCTCGCTCACCTCCGTGAATCTCTTCCCCACTTTCACCATCTCACATTTCATGTATTTATGCATAGGATACAAATCCATGAGAGTAGAGATTTTGTTGGATTTGTGAATATATAATTTCGGTTGGTGTAAAAGCCACAGGATGAGACTGTGCGTGATATGGGAGCAGATGGGAAAGGATGTCTAGAATGTGGTAAAAACCTTACATTAACACATAGTTGGAAGTGGGTGGGTTTAAAACAAAGCTCTAATAAGATATATTGAGATATATATCACTGAGATTATCAGGGAGTAGGGAGGGAGGCAAGATTAGAAGCATGAAATGGGGTTAAGAAGGCTAGCACATAAACCTAAAGATATCACTCCATTTGGGTTAATGACAGTAGAGATGGAAAAAAAGAAAGAGTTGGGATATATTTTAAAGGCAAGCTAACCAGACTTGCTAAGGGATTGGTGTGGGAGGTAAAGGAAAAAGAGAAGTGAAGAAAATTACTGCTAAATCGTCTGGAATCTACCCTAAGTCACTAACAGCTTCTGGTGGGATGTGGATTAGCATTACACTTGGAGCATGACATCGAAACTTCCACTCTACTTCTCCAAAGACAGCTACACCCCAAAGAGAGAAGTGCTGGCTACTCACTGTTACCAAGTGTCCACTAGGTGTTAAAATACTGCTAGGGGCAGTTTTAACATTGTTTATTTACATTAACATTGTTAAACGTAATATAAAACAAATAGAAGGAATAAAACTTTTTCTCTCGAAATTTGTAAACTTACAGGTGAGGCAGGACAAGACAAAGATATACTGTGTATAAACATCATGAACACACACTCTAATCAAAGAGGCTGGCGTGCTTATTGCAATTTCATCAAGAATTGTAACTCTAAGTAGCTGAGACTTGAGTGGACTTTGCAGGATAAGTTAGGATTTGGATAGATGGAGACGCAGGGGAGGAGAACATTTAATTAACTGGATTTCTTTGAAGTATGAACTCTATCAATTCTGTTCTTAATGCAGATTCAATATTCAACATGTCTAATAATGTGAAATGAAGCCGCCTTACCATCCTTCAAGCACTTCTTGGCAATCAGGGTTCTTGGTTGAGGGGCCTTAGTCTGGGAGACTCAGGAGCAAGGCTCTCTGGAGACAAGTGGCTGACTCTTAATTTTAGCCAAAACCTGAGTTTTCTGAATTCACAGTCCTTTCTAGTAGCCTCTGCTAGTCTTCCTTTTCTCCTCCTCCTCTTTAAAAGAATATAATAATATCTAGAGAAACATTGTTAGGTTTAGGGTTCTCACTTATAAGTTTTCGTTTATGACAAACTAGATGATGCCTGGAACTTTTTTGTTTTTGGAAATAGAATCTCATTCTGGTGCTCTGGCTAGAGTGCAGTGGTATCATTCACTGTAGCTCACTGCAATCTCAAATTCCTGGGTTCAAGTGATCCTTCTGCCCCAGCCTCCCAAGTAGCTGGAACTACAGACATGTGCCACCACACCTGGCTTGTTTTTTTTATTTTTAGTAGAGAAAGGGCCTCGCTCTTGCTCAGGCTGGTCCTCACCTCTTGAGCTCAAGCGATCCTCCCATCTCGGCCTCCCAGAGTGCTAGGATTACTTTTGCACAAGAGTGTTTTCCTTCTCTATTATGTTTTCCAGTACAGTATTTGACACATAATGGTAATATATGTAACATACATTTAAAGTATAAAGCAAATTATATTAAATACCCATGACCCCAACACTAGAATGTAGCAACAACTTATTTACCTCTGTGCTTTTCCCCATCTCTTTGCCCTGGCTTTGTCACCGAGGCAGCCACTACTGGATACTTTTTAAATTTTATTTATGAAGCTGTCTCTTAAAAATTATCATCACACATGTGTTTCTATATACAATTACACAATGTATAATTTGGTTTTATTTTTGAGCTTTATAACATGGTATTATATGTGAACCTTCTGAGACTTACGTTTCTGAAATTCAACCATGTTCGATTTAGCTCAGTCATGTTCTGTTATGATATTCCACTGTGTGAATGTACCTCAATAAATGCATTTATTCTTTTGACTCTGAATAAAAAAAAAAGATTTGTAGCTCTATTAAATTACGCTCAAAAATCCAATTCTGGTTTATAATTACAAGATCAGCTAATGATCACAGTTAGCAATATTAATGCATAAATGGAAGTCAGTTTCACATGCCCATCTTTAGCTTTCATTTATATAATGGCATGTCACTTTGAATGACAGGATCATCAGTCTATTTTATTCTTGAGCTGCATTTACTTAATACCAAAAAGAAAAGGTCATCCAGATAATGGACTAAATTGTCACTTGTCACATACATGTTTTGAATTCTGTAATATAGACAGCACAGAGGAAAATATAAGAAACTCGCCTGTATGGAAACTACCTAAAACAAATTTGTCAATAGGATAAACTAAATACAGAACTGAAAATATTTTTGATGATTCAGTGTCACTGCAAGCTTGATATGTAAACATCAACTCTGAGAATACAGCAAATGAAAAAACTTTGGTAATTATTACTGTTTCTAAAATACAAGCCATTCAAGAACTAATAATTCATTAGATCCTAGAAACTTCCACTCATGCCGGTGATAAAGCCAGAGAATGCAAATAATTATCAAATTCAGCAGATTGTCTTACTCTACATAATTTATACTCATTTATTGCATTGGATTTGCGTCAGCAAATGATTAATCAGTTTTCTTTCTCTACCTCATGGTTGAAATATGATTGCTAATTTTACTTTTCACATTTTCATTCAATACAAGAAAGAATAAAAATTTATCAATGTGTTCAATTGCCAAAGAACCTACAGGCCAGTGTATTAATGATATCTGGGAGATTTCTTTCCTTTCTGAAAAATGGTTGTGATATAGGCTTCCAGGGCTGGAAGATCTATACAGTCCATTCTTCTGTCATCGAAGAACTGCTTACAAAGCAACCAACACATGGTAATAGTTAAGAACTCAGTAATTATAGTCAAATATTGAGTTTTAAACCCAGATACGTCACGTACTTACAGTTGAATCATAGACATATTACTTAAACTCCCTCAGGTTTAAAATTCTAATTCCAAAACCCAGCCCAGAGGGATTAAGTGAAATAATGTATGTCCAGTTTGGGACACAGAGTCACACATATAAGTGCAATAAGTTGACTATAAGAATCATTTTTGAGAAACTCTCAAATTCTCTACATAGTTTACCATTACTACCACCTTCTCCTGGCTTCTGCAGCTCTTGAAATGTGCTCATTCCCTGTTCCCTTGTTCATGCTTTCCATTATTCAACAACAGTGTATTGAATGATTACTTGTGCCAGAAATTGAGACAAGTGCTAAAGCCATAGCTAAAAGATGAGATAAATAAGTTCACTGCCCTTATTGTCTTATAGCCTAGTTAAGTTTGCAACAATACAATGCAATACTTACCCTGATACGAGAAATTTAGGCTAAAATTGGATCCCCTAACCCAGGTTAGGTTGTAACCCAAACTTGGGAGTCAAGGACTGCTTTTTTGTGAACAATATATTTAAATTGCAAATAAAAGAGGAAGTAGAAGTACCTAGGAGAAGGGAAGAAGAATAGTATTTCAGGCAGAGAAATCAATATGAGCAAAAGTCCATGGATGAAAAGTGGTGGTGCAGCATTCACAGTGGTGAAGGTACAAGAAGGTCATGGGGACAGCTGTGCAGAGATAGCAGGGCCCCACCATAGAGACACCTATTGCTTCCCTCTACCCAGCCACCAGCCACCTGCCTCCCACACTACCTAATGATTTCCGTGGGGATTGCCGTGTTTCCAAAGGCTCTACTCCCTCTCCACATCTGCTCAGTCCAGGAGTGACACCTGACCCAAGCTGCACCAATGACCCACGATTCCTTCCCTAGGATTCTTGGTCTTCCAGTGAGTGGTATTATTGAGAGAGTGGTATTATTCTTTTTATTAGTGAAAGTGGTATTATTCTTTTTCTGCTAGCTGGAGGAGTACAGTATAAATCGAGGAGTCACCAGCTCATGTTTTGTGCCATATGGAGAAACCTACTCTATGGCAAGAAAAAAGGATGAAAACTCAGAGATGCAGGCAGAAATTAAACCCTTGTTGTGGTCTAGTCTCTGTTTCTATCTGTTATATCCTCAAGTTCAGTGGCTCCTCTATCACCCATGTGGCTTGTTCTTTCCATGAGTACTCCAGGATCCTTCTGTTAATGAAAAAAAAAAAGATGATATTTATACTTTTGAAAAAGGAGAGCTTAATTCTCATAAAGGGTAGCAGCCTATCGGGCAGCCATTCCCACAGGCTGGAAAGCAGAGGCCTAGCCAGAAGCCAGACACACGTGTTTCGAAAGGATAGACAAAGGGAGGGTGGTCAAATATACATATTCAACAAGCTATAGGAGGAATCATGAATATTTATGAAGGGAAATCATGCATTCGTAATTGTGCTTTATATTTTCCGCCTTCTACCATGGCTGGGAAGTCAGTTTTAAGGTGTTTCTGGGATCTCCTTGACCGAGAAGGGTCCATTCAGTAAGAAAAGGGTTTGGGATTTTAATTTGAATGTATTTCCAATACATTCTTCACTTCACTTAACCTAGTTTGAACTGGGTTTTTATCGGCAATCAAAATAGGCCTTAAAAACAAATTTTTTTTAAAAACGAAAAATGTTGATTTGAGAATTTTTAAATCTAATTTTCCCACTCGATCCTCTATTTCAAAAGCAGTCTCATTTTGTGTTAAACTCATTGATACTTCTTATCAAGTAATGGAAGTAAGATAATAGACAATAGAAGAAATTTTCCTTCCAGCCTGACTTATAAAAATAATAGTGAAGACCAGGACCAATCTCCACAACCTACCTGAAAAAATTTCTTTGGGTGAAGTAGGTTAGCTTGTGCAGTGTTAGCAGTTAAAACTATTTCGTTAATTATCTGGATCTTTGATGTATGAATCGGCTATGAGAAAGAGTTCCTTGAAAAGCTCTCAACAAATTGTACAGTATTGATATCAGTCATCATAAATTATAAATGTTGAAAAATGAATCTCGTTAGAAAAAGATTGAGAAATACACTTTGAGAGCTCAAAGTCCCTGATGAATGAATTTGCCTTACTTTTGTTGCCTTAATTTTATAGATAAAGATCCATAAAAATTAACTTCCCATAGTGCTTGAAATTGATTGCTCCAATCCCTGCACAATTCATTCAAACAAGGGGAAAAGTGAACCTGTACAGATTCCCTGTCTGTACCCTATTCCCTGTCAGGTACCCTATTCAAGGCTTTTCACACATGGTATTTCATTCATTTTAAGAGCCAATTTATAGAGGAGGAAACTGAAGTTCAAAGATATGCTTGCTGGATGTCATCCAAGTGTTTACATGTTAGCAAATAAGATCTTCTAGATTCCAAAGCCCACATTTGAAATAATTTAGTCCTAATCATTCTGCAATTTCAATTCACCAATCATAATTCAAAAGAAATGGGTCATTGGTAGGCTTTGAAAATATTAAAAAGTAAATATAGTCTTCTAATATTCTTCAATAAAGTGGGAAGACTAAAAAACATATAATGTATAATTTAAATTGAGGTGTTGAGGTTGAAGGGGGAGACAATGTTGGTGGTTAAAGTGGTTTCATTTTTGGTTTTTAAGAATGTTTTTGCTTGTTTTGATAAAAGCTATAATCTATCTGCTTTATAGACAAGGATTTAATACTAACAAACCACTAGAACAAATGTGCTCATTCAACTTCTATTTTACTTCCATCTGCTCTGTCTAAAAGCATTGCTGCCACACTGGGCAAGGTGAAACTAACATTGTTAAAAGGGAATTGAGGCCACAGACAGATAAGGAGATTGTAAATGAGTTTCAAACTGGACAGAAAAACAAGTACAGGGGACTCAGGAAGAATTGCTATTGGTGATCTTTGAGGAATCAAAGAGAAAGAAAGTGTAATTATAATCCCCATTCTCACAAAATAAAAGGAGAAAGTGGATTCTACAAGATCCAAGTCGTTGAAATATCCAGTGAGAAATAGAAGGCTTAATGCAGTCTACCAATGGGGCTAATGAATGTGTGGCTGGCTGGGAAGTGACAGAGGAAATCGAACCAGTTCCTCTTCCTCCAGTTAACATCACCTTCACGCTTCACAAAGGTAAAGAGGAAGAAGAATGGACGTTCACTCGCTATTTGAAAAAAGATCAGGGATTTGTAGCAAAGATCCAAAAAATGGTCTGGGTTAAGCACCTGGAACTCTCTGGGAGGTAGTAGTCTATGAAGTCATGCTGAGCACAGGGGAAGAGGAAAGATATAGCCTATGCTCAGAAGAGAATAAAGAAAGTGAGGGGTCCAAGTCCCAGCTCCTAAAGAAGAGGGGGCTTCCTCCATCCCTCTCCTGAGTCCTAGGTCCAGGGTGCAGAGACTTGACAGGAAGGCAGCTAACAGCAGTTGGGATAGCATCGCTAGAGGAGGAGCAGTTGGCCAATGCCATGTGGATTCCCTTGAAGCATCAGCAAGGTGATGTTAGGCCTCCAGACACATAGGCAATGACCAGGCTCCATTACGATGGGCTGAATGTGGAATAAAATAACAACTACCTAATACTGAGCATCTAGTATGTCCCAGGTATTGTGTCCAGTGCTCATAGTGATCCTGTTGTACAAGTTTCATTTTTCTCTCATTTTATAAGTAAGGAAACTGATCCTTAGAAAGTCAACCAACTGGGTCGAACATAACACAGCTGGTAAATGCCCATGAGGATCTGAACCTTAGTCTACATGGCTCTCAAAGTGAATACTCTCTCCTCTGCACAAGAAGAAAGAGAGATTTTGATGCACTGGACATATTTTCCTCCACCTTTGAGCCAGATTAGGTCATGAGGTGGGGCCCTCATGATGGGATTAATGACCTTATGAAAAGAAAAGGAGACACAAGGTCTCACTCTGAGTTCATGCACCAAGAAAGGCCATCTGAGGACAGAAGCAGAACGATGGTCCTCATCAGAACCCAACCATGCTGACGTCCTGATTTCAGATTTCCAGCCTCCAGACCCGTGAGTAATACATTTCTGTTGTTTAAGCCACCCAGTCTATGATACTTTTTTTTTTATAGTATCCCAAACTGACTAAGACAATGACCTAACTAAAAATTGTTAGAATACTGATTCATCAAATTGTTAAATGGCTTGGAACTCAGAGGCAGATGCTTGGGATGAGTGAATCACAATTCAAAGAGTTCTTGTCAGAGGAAATTTAAGCTAATACCTGTAAAGTTCTAAACTTGGGTCCAAAGAATAAAATGTATAAGTAAAATAGTGATATGATAAAAAGACTTAATAGCTTTTGATTAACTTTTAGTCCATATAAGACAGCTCTGAGACGTAACTACCAACAAATTAGCAAATTCTTAAACTCTAATAATAGAATTTATAAAATCTAGAAAAAAAGGTGACATTACCAATTCTTTCTTCACCAACCAGATATATCTGAGACATTGTGTCTCACCCTGAGTGCCACAGGGTAGGAGTAACACTCACATATGAAAGATGTCCATGTTGCAGTTCATTCATTCATTCATTCAGGAAACATTTATGGAGCACCTTTTTTGTCTTGATCAGGATTAGAACAAATTAGAAAAATTTTTTTGTAAGAGTGCAATGAATAGGACAGGATGGTTGCTCCCTAACTTACTGTAATACTTTCTTTAGAACCAGTAGAAATTACCTTTATAAGTAGGATTATCTTTTAGAAATACATGCTGAATTTTTAAATAAGATGATATGATGTCTGGGATTTGCTTCAAAATAATATGGGGAAATGGGGGGTGGGGTTATAGATAGAATAAGATTAGTCATGAGCTGAATTCATATATTGTTTGAAATTTTTCTCAAACAATAAATGCTCACTATCTTTATGGAATATATAATCCAAAGAGAGAAAAATTAAAACAAAGACATAATACAACAATGAAGAATATTAAGACAGCAGACATCAGGGCTTCAAGATGGCATCAGTGGTACTGGTGAAGGAGAAGAAACTCATGGATGTTAAACTAGGGGAGCTGCCAAGCTGGATTTTGATGTGGGATTTCACCCCTAAAGGCATTGTTGGAGCCTTTCAAAGAAGTTACTACCGGTATTACAACAAGCACATCAATGTGAAGAAGAGGAGCTTCACTGGGATTTCTATGATACTGGGAGCTTATGTGCTTTTCAACCACTGCCTTTCTTACAAGGAGCTCAAGCATGAGTGGTGACACAAGTACCACTGAAGAGGGGACCATGTGGGGGGCGTACTCTGCACTCGTGACCTTGACCTTCTTGGCCCTGCACCCTCTGTGAGGAACTCCATCATTGCTGAATACTTTCACATCCTAGTGACAATTGACCTCCAAATAAAAGATGACTGATATGTGTAAAAAAAAAAAAAAAAAAAAAGGCCGGGTGTGGTGGCTCACGCCTGTAATCCTAGCACTCTGGGAGGCCGAGGCGGGTGGATTTGCTCGAGGTCAGGAGATCGAAACCAGCCTGGGCAAGAGCAAGACCCCCGTCTCTACTATAAACAGAAAGAAATTAATTGGCTAACTAATATATATAGAAAAAATTAGCCAGGCATGGTGGCGTGTGCCTGTAGTCCCAGCTACTGGGGAGGCTGAGGCAGAAGGATTGCTCGAGCCCAGGAGTTTGAGGTTGCTGTGAGCTAGGCTGATGCCATGGCACTCACTCTAGCCTGGGCAACAAAGCAAGACTCTTGTCTCAAAAAAAAAGAAGTAAACAATACATGTTGCTCTGAAATTCATAACAGGGAAATCCAACCTAGTCTAGGGATGGTCGGGGAATACTCCCCCAAGAAGGTGGCATGTAGCAGGGTCTGTGGACACGTGACATTAGCCAAATGGATGGGAAGTGAAGTGGAAGGAAAAGAGTGTTTCAGCTATGGGGAGCATATATATGTCTACAGACCCAGAGGCAAAAGAATGTCCTGTTCAGGAATCGAAAGAAACCTGCCATGATTGAGGTCAGAAAAGATATGAAAACAGAAATAAGATGCAAGGCTGAGAAGTTGACAGATGGCCACATAGCTATTTTAAGGGGCTAATGTTTCATTCTAGGACAACAGGATACTATTAATCTATTTTCAACTTTAAAGTATCACTCTGGCTTCAGGGTAGAGATTTGAGCAGAATGAGGCAGCTAAGACCATAGGGACCTTAGGCAGCTAAGACCATGTAGGGCTATGGCAGCTTGGACTGCAGTGGTAGTCCTGAGTAAAGAGAGTAGCAGGTAGATTCCAAAGATATTGCAGGTGGGCACAATGACACACACCTGTAGCCCCAGCTACTTGGGAAGCTGAGGAGGAAGGATTGCTTGAGCCCAGGAGCCTGAGATCAGCCTGAGAGACCATCCTGAACAACATAGTAAGATGCCATCTCTAAAAAATAAAAATAGTAAAATAATTTTAAAAATTAAAGAGACATTGAGGAGATGGAAACCACAAAACTGAGTAAAACACTGAATGGTGGGGTAGGGGGACAAGAAGAGGATTAAGGATAAACCCCAGATTTCTGGTACAGGTAACTGGATTGCTATGGTCTGAATGTTTGTGTCACCCCCAAATTCATATGATGAAATCCTAACCACCAAGGTGATGGTATTAGGAGGTGACGCCTTTGGGAAGTGATTATGTCATGAGGGTGAAACCCTCACAAGTGGGATTAATGCCCTTATACAGAGGCCCAAGGGAGCTTGTTTGCTCCTTCTGCTATGAGGACTAGCATGCAGGCACCACCTATGACTCAGAAACCAAACCTTCACCAGACACCCCATCTACCAGCATCTTGACCTTAGACTTCCAGCCTCCAGAATGGTAAGAAATAAATTTCTGTTGTTTATAGGCTACTCAGTCTATGGCATTTTGTTGTAGCAGCCCAAACAGACTAAGACACAGATGTATGCCAGTTGTCATTTACTGAGCCCCCAAACACTGAGCAAAACACAGATTTAGAAGAGAAAAATAATGATAGTTAGTGAAGCCATTGGAATAGATGAGAAGGTCCAGGAAAGGAGTGTAGAGTGAAAACAGACAGGGGCCTTCAGCAGGAATCAGAGTGGTGAGGAATCTTAAATTCATGTCTTGTAAGAAGGAAAGACAAAGAGGAGACACTCAGAGCAAAATTTTCATGGGGATAGGGCCCTAATTTAAAAGAAAGGTTAGATTTTCCATAGGTGTTTTTCTGAAGGCCAATCGAGGGCCAGTAATTTAAAGTTAGAGAAGTATATTTAGATTTACTATCAAAAATAGTTTTCTAAGAGCCCAAGCTCCCCCAAACTGGAATGGATTAGGCAACCACTACACCAATCACTTTCTGTTACCTCATTTATTCTTCTAATCCTATGAGGTAGGTGTTTCTGTCCTCGTTTTGCAGGTGAGAAAATTGAGTGGCAATCAGAGTATGTAATTCATTCAAGAACACACAGCTAGTAAGCGTTGAATATTGGAATTTGAAATTAGATCTCCAGACCTATATTCTTCCCACTCAGCACTCTGAGAAGAAAGTTGAACTAAATTTTATAATTCTAAGAGTCTGTGATCCTAAAACGAGGAGAAAAATGTGACTTCCTTCTGGAAGACTGGTATATACAATCATTCAGATCTAATCTTTTATTCCTAAGTAAAGTTACAGAGTAGACAAAGCACTTGAAAAAGCAAGCTCTGGCAGGGCGCAGTGGCTCATGCCTGTAATACTAGCATTTGGGGAAGCCAAGGTGAGAGGAACACTTGAGGCCAGGAGTTCAAGACCAGCCTGGGCAACACGGCAGGACCCAGTCTTCTAGCTACTTGGGAGGCTGAGGTGGGAGAATGGCTTGAGCCCAGGAGTTTGAGATTATAATGAACTATAATTGCAGCACTGCACTCCAGCCTGGGTGACAGAGGGTGATGGAAGAGAAGGAGATAGGGAGGAAGGAAGGAAGAAAAAAAAAAAAATATATATATATATATATATATTCATTCTCTTCTGCCGTGTGTGTGTGTGTGTGTGTGTGTGTGTGTGTGTGTAAAATTTTTGTTAAAACTACTTTGGATACTGAGGATAAAGTTCAGCTCTTACAGTACACAAATCTCTCAACATTCTTCATGGGAATATAACTGAAAGAGTCTTACAGGGTCATTTGCTGTAAAATACTCCTAAACGGGAAAATTTGGTAAGAACAAATTGAGTATGTACAAACTTAACAGGAAAATATTACTGTCAGGATACAAGGTTTTTGGGTTCACTCCTCCAACAAGGAGCTCGAAGTTCCATGTGTCATTTGTGGAGATGGATGCAACACATTTATAATGCATGAGATGAATTCTACGGTGTTTCTACTTAATGCTGGAGAACTGTCAACCCCATTTCAAGGGAGCACTGGCACATGGAGTCTGACTCATGCTGAGAATTGAAAATTATAACCTTTCAGTGACACATTAATCTTCATTTCCCAATTTATTTGTAGCATTTTCCAACTGCAAGGCATTTTTATTGCATACATATATTACTATAGTTACATAAAAGTCACATTTCATTCTAAAGCAAAGATAGATGATAGATAGCCTGTCATTCTCCATTCCCCCAGAGAAAACAGACTGTGGAATATGGGCTTACCAATATAATTTGAGGTAGCAATTGAAGTGAGATAAAGAGATAGTTTAGTGAGTATCAGAATACTAAATGGGAATCAAGAGGCATAGTTGTATTTATAAAATTTATGGTATAACCTTGAACATGTTAATTCTTTATTATTTATCTTTCTTTTTGGTAAAATGAGAATGATATTCCAATCTTATCTATCTCATGGGGATGTTTTGGTGCTGTAGGAGATGAGACCAAAGACAAAGGAATCAGCAGAGATGATCAAGATTTCTGCCTATTTCCATTTCTAAACTCGCTCATCACAATAATAAATATCTCTTCCGTGTTTCTATGGCTCCGACTCCAAGCCTTATATGATAGCACTTTCCCGGTGATCATATGTGTTGCTTTGATAATGATTTTTATTAATGAGTTTTGTGTTTTAATCTAGAAAGAAAAAACAGATCCTAGCCACAGTTTATAAACAGAGGTTATAGGGAAAAATAAATCCTGTAGATAGCTGATGCAGAAATCCACTGAACTCTCTGATACTGGTGCACAAATTGTTCCAAGCTAGTGAGTTTGGCAACCATGTGGTGGGTGCCCCTACCCCATAACTCTTCAGTGCTTATCATTTCCATGCATGTCCATTGTTCGCACCCTCCTTTAGGGGGCCACAGAGATGGTTAATGCTTTTACCTTTAGACCTCCATGTTCTCCTTAAAGATATTGATAAGGGGATGGGCAGCAGCTATGGAACTTGGAAATTCTCCACTGTAGGTGGAAATCATCTGACAGTTAATGCGTACTGAAAGGAAAGGTTATGATCATAATCCTTAATATTTATCGAGCACTTCTATAAGTCAGATCCTCTGTAAAGTGCTTTATGTACATTACTTCATTTTATTCTCATGGCAACTTTATGAAATAGGATTTTTGCCCCCATTTTACTGATAAGAACATAGAAGGATGGAGGGTTCACATAGAGTGGAAAAGGCAAGTTTGGGCTTAGCTGCCTTGCAATTCCATGCATGCACTTTACTCTATGCTACACAGACTTCCTGCACTAAAACAAAACAGCTGTGGTGCATCTAGTAGCCAAGGATTATAGCTTGGAGCCTATTCCAACTAGCACAATCCTCAAAACCAGAACCGTTACAAAGCCTGAGAAAGAACATCAATTGTGGAAACAGAGGGAACTATCTTCATAAATGCAGCTGGTAATTACCAGGGCTCCAGACATCACCTGCACTGCACAGCTGGCTGTAAAGCAAACGATCCAAGTTCACCCAACACGAGCAGATTGCTAAATGTGCAAAAAACATAGGGAATTCACAACAGTGTTCTAACTCAAAGGTTTTCTTTTAGCTGCAAATATTTATATTTGAAGAAAATAAGGATAAAAATGAAGTGGGATAACAAAAGCATGATCCATGAAAGTAAAAATTGACAAACTAGACTTTATCAAACAAAAAATAAAACAAAAATCAAAGCTTTTGCTCCGTGAAATACCCTGTTAAAGAGGATGAAAAGACAAGCTAAAAACTGGGAGAAAATCTTTGCAAACCACACATCCAACAGAGTAGTAGTATCTGGAATATTTAAAGAACATTCCAAATTCAACAGTGGAGCAAAGCAAACAATTAGAAATAATTAGAAAAGGGGCAAAAGGCAAGAACAAATTTCACCAAAGAAGATATACAGATGGCAAATAAGCACATGAAAAGATGTTCCATGTCATTAGTCACTAGGGAAATGCAAATTAAAACCCCAATGCAATATCACTACATACTTATCAAAAGGGCTAAAACGAAAAATATGATAACTCCAGATACTGGTGAGAATGTGGCTGAGGCAGGAAGATTGCCCAAAGCCAGGAGTTCGAGACCAGCCTGAGCAATAGCAAGACCCCATCTCTCAAAAAAATAGAAAACTTAGCCAGGCATGGTGGCGCACACCTGTAGTCTCAGATACTTGGGAGGGTGAGGCAGGAGGATATCTCAAGCCCAGGAGTTTGATGTTGCAGAGAGTTACGATGATGCCACTGACACTGCCTAAAAAAAAAAAACAAGAAAAAGATCATATACTATATAATTCTTTCTATATAGCATTTGTAAAAATAACAAGTTTATAAAGAGGAAGAACAGATTAGTGGTTGTTATGAGTTAGGGACTGGGGTCAGGAGGGAGTGGCTATAAAAAGGTAGTACCAGGGTTCCCTGAGATGGAACTGTTCTGTATCTTGACTGTGGTGGTGGTCCTACCATTCCAAATATGTGATGAAATTGCATAGAATTAAATACACACACACACACACACACACACACACGAGTGCATGTAAAAACCATTGAAATCTGAATGAGGCCAATCAATGATAGCAATGTTAATTTTCTGACTGTGATATTACACTATAATTATGTAAGATATTACCATTGGGGGAGGCTGGGAAAAGGGTTTATGGAATCTCTCTATAGCATTTCTTTTTTTTTTTTTTTTTTTTTTTGAGACAGAGTCTCTCTTTGTTGCCCAGGCTAGAGTGAGTGCCATGGCGTCAGCCTAGCTCACAGCAACCTCAAACTCCTGGGCTCGAGTGATCCTTCTGCCTCAGCCTCCCGGGTAGCTGGGACTACAGGCATGCGCCACCATGCCCGGCTAATTTTTTATATATATATATCAGTTGGCCAATTAATTTCTTTCTATTTATAGTAGAGACGGGGTCTCGCTCTTGCTCAGGCTGGTTTTGAACTCCTGACCTTGAGCAATCCGCCCGCCTCGGCCTCCCAAGAGCTAGGATTACAGGCGTGAGCCACAGCGCCCGGCCATCTATAGCATTTCTTACAAGTACATTTGAATCTACAATTATATCAAAGTTAAAAGCTTAAAATTTTAAAAATAAAAATAGAATGAGATCATGTCCTGTAGCTAATTTTATGTTTGTTTATATTAATTAAAATGTAGTTTTAACTTCATGAAATGATAGAAAGGGAGCTGATGTATATTTTTGATGCCAAGGTGGATCACTTACAGGTAAACGGAGCAATAGGCTCCAGCAATCAATTAACGTGTATTTGGATCTCCACCAAGAACTCTTGGTTTTTCATGTCTCACATGTCAACAGGGTGTAGTGGAAAGGGGCCTGGGAATCAGGAGCCTCATGTGTCTAAGTCTGGTTGTGCCTCTTTCTAGCCTGGGCTAAGGTTGACCTTTGGTAATAATACAACACAAATGCGATTTTCATTAGCATATTATTAGTATTTTAAATATCCTTCTTTGCCGAACATTTTTAAAGTAACTTATAGCATAAGCACAATTTTTCTCAACTTTCTCCTAATGACCTCATATTCCATGATTCAACTCTTTCTCTCTCTCTTTTTTTTTTTTTTTTGTATAAATATGTGGAGACCTCAATCCTTAATTCATAAAACATTAGACTTCTGTTCAAATAGCACATGTCCCCAAACCAGGACCCTTCAGATCTCCTGGTAGACCTCGCCGCTTACATACACAGCTGATATCCTGATAGAGCAAACTTTTCCCATAACTCATCCCCTCCTCGGCCAAATTAAAACTCAGATTCATTCCAAATGACTGGGTCATTAGAGGAACATTTGGGACGTGTGCATGTTGCCCTAACTGTACCTTTCAACAAAAGTATAGCGTGATTAAAACAACTAGGGAGAGTGCAGGCATGCTAGCATGGTCTCAAAGTTTTTCTTTCTTCATCTTTGGTTTGTATCTTGACAAAAGGTTATATGCCTTAAAAATGCCAAACTGGGACTTTATTTTACTCCTAATGTAGCTGTGTTCACATTCAGATACATACCTGACTGATACTATGTTTCTTCTCTTTTGGATAGTGACACGATATTTTGGAATGTCGGGGGACATTATAATGTGGAGATCCCATCCTCAATATGTTTTATTTATTATTTTAAATCGGACAAGCCCTAAAGGACCTTTGGAAGAGGGGATGGCCATCCCTAGCAAATACAGACAGTAGAAAGAGAATCAGGTAGAAATCTCTTGGCATTGTTGCTCCAAGAGGAGGTTTTAACAAAAATAGTTTATAGTAAATATTCTTTAAGATAAGGAAAGCTTTGAATGTAGTCAAATACCATTTAAGAATCATAAGATAAGAAGCGGTAGATGCAAGATGATCTTTTCAATAAATTCCGAAGATAAAACAAAGTTAAGTGTTAAGGACTGAATGAATATTTGTGCCCCCCAAAATTCATATGTCAGAGACCTAACCCTCAATGCGATGGTATTTGGAGGTGGGGCCTTTGGAGGGCAAGTAGATTTGGATGAGGTCATGAGGGTGGCGTCCCCACAATGGGAGTAGTGTCCTCATAAGAAGAGACTACAGCTTGCTTGAGCTCTCTCTCCCTCTGCCATACAAGGACAAAGCAAGGCAACCCTCAGCAAGCCAGGAAGAGTGGCCTCACCAGAGCCCGACCATGCTGGCACCCTGATCTGGGACTTTTCAGCCTTTAGAACTGTGAGAAGCATATTTATGTTGCTTAAGAACCCAATCTGTGGTAATTGGCTGTGGTAACCCAAGCTGACTAATGGTAGAATTGCACAGGACGGTACAAATGGGCAAAATGTTAAAGCTACCGTTATAAAGGGAATCACACCTTTGAGTCACCTTGTAGAGCCTAAAGTAGCTTCAGCTCAAAGTTTTGAAGCAGCTGGTAAAAAGAAAAAGGACTCACTTCAGAGACTAATGAGTCCTTGTCAGGTAATATGTAGCAAATATTTATCACCATATTAAAAGATCATGCACCTCTAAAAATAAATAAGTAAATAAATAAATATGCAGCAGTCTCCATGACACTGAATGCCCTAAGTAAGTCAAGGACTTTTTGGGATTGTTATTTCCTTGGCATAGACTTCCTGAGGTCTCAATACTTTATGAGGTGAGGAACAGAGGTGGGTGGTGTTAATGGTGGAGCCCTCCTTGGTAGAGAATATACTTTCTGTAAGTAGACTTTATTTTTAGAAAAAACTGTATTTCTAGCCCCTGCCCCCCCCCCCCAAAAAAAAAAAAAAAAAACTAAGGTCGAGCATGGTGGCTCACACCTGTAATCCTAGCACTCTGGGAGACTGAGGTGGGAGGATTGCTCGAGCTCAGGAGTTCCAGACCAGCTTGAGCAAGAGCAAGACCCGTCTCTACTAAAAATAGAAATATTAGTCAGGTGTGTTGGCAGGCACCTGTAGTCCCAGCTACTAGGGAGACTAAGGCAAAAGCCTCACTTGAGCCCAGGCGTTTGAGATTGCAGTGAGCTATGATGACGCCATTGCACTCTGCCCAGGGTCACAGCAAGACCCTGTCTCAATATTTAAAAAAAGAAAAGAAAAATTTAAATTAAAAAAAAAAAATTTAGACGATAATACAAAGAGCTCCTCTATGCCCACCTCACACACGGTGTCCTCAACTATTAACATGTTCCATTCTTGTAGTACATTTGTGACAATTAATGAGCCAATATTGATTCATTATTAATTAAAGTCAATAGTACAATATAATATATTCAAGACCTCCTTAGTTTTTACCTACTGTCCGTTTTCTCTTCCAGGATCTCATGCAGGATCCCACATCACATCTATTAGCCATGTCTCCTTAGGATCCTATTGGCTGTGACAGTTTTTTAGTCTGTCTTTGTTTCTGATTGACCTTGACAGTTTTGAGGAGTCCTGGTCAGGTGCATTGTAGATTGGCCCTCACTGCAGAGACTTGTCTGACGTTTTTCTCCTGATCAGACTGGAGTTATGGGTTTGGGGGGAAGAAGATCACATAGATGAAGTAATGTTTTCATCACATCGTATCAAAGGGACATATTATTAACACGGTTTATGACTGTTGATGTTGACCTTGATCAACTGGCTAAAACAGTTTTGTCAGGTTTCTCCACTGTCAAGGTACTCTTTTTTTCCCTCTCCCTTTCCACGCTGTACTCTTTGGAAGGAAGTCACCGTGCACCGTCCACAGTTAAGGGGAGCAGGCTCATGCTCCACCTCATTGAAGGCAGAGTCTCCCCCATAAATTATTTAAAATTGTTCTAGGGGATTTGTCTCTGCCTCTCCATTTATTGATTTTTTTTTCAATCATTTACTTTTATCAGTATGAACTTGCAGATATTTGGATATTCATCTTATACTTTGGGTTATAGCAGAATCTACTTTTATTATTATTATTATTTTTTTTTTTTTTTTGAGACAGAGTCTCACTTTGTTGTCCAGGCTAGAGTGAGTGCCGTGGCGTCAGCCTAGCTCACAGCAACCTCAAACTCCTGGGCTCAAGCAATCCTCCTGCCTCAGCCTCCCGAGTAGCTGGGACTACAGGCATGCGCCACCATGCCCGGCTAATTTTATATATATATATCAGTTGGCCAATTAATTACTTTCTATTTATAGTAGAGACGGGGTCTCGCTCTTGCTCAGGCTGGTTTTGAACTCCTGACCTTGAGCAATCCGCCCGCCTCGGCCTCCCAAGAGCTAGGATTACAGGCGTGAGCCATAGCGCCCGGCCTCAGAATCTACTTTTACAAAGCTATAAAACACAGTGTTCCAGAGAAAAACAGGAGCAGGGATCCAGGCCCTGCCTGTGCTGCTGAAATCACAGATGCTGTTTATTGGAACAATCGGTTTCCATGTCCCCCTCTGTCCCTCTGTGGATGGTTCTCCCACTATGGAAGATAAATGGATTAAAAGTTAAATGCTGAGCCCGGCTCTTCTCATTCAAGCCGCACCTGTCTTGTGGCTTCTGCCTGCAATACTCATTTAAGAAACACTTGCAAAATGATCAATCGATGAAAGAGTAAGTCCCTAAATCTCCTAAGAGTGCTGCTTACCTGTCAGAGAATGCAGTAAAGAACCTTTTCCCTGGGGTGTGCTGTGGTTCAGACAGAAACCCTGATTTTGCATAGAGCTCTTTCTCTTTTATTTCCCCACTCGTAACCACTGGATAATTGACTTTCTCAGGAGAGAGGAGGAAGCTGCATTTTTGCCCCTGTAATTGAACTTTGATGTTGAACTAAGAATCTCTCCTCTATCGTATGAATGAGCACATTTGGATTTTTAGTTCCTTGCCTAAAAAGACAAGGGTCTTTTGAACCCAGGGCATTGCCAGAGAAATAAAGCACTCGTCTAAAGAGGAGGTCAAGCCTTGTGAGCAGGAATAGCACCTGCTTCACTGTACCTCCTCAGTACCCACACATAATAGATGATGAATAAATATATAGTGGATTAATTAAGTAATTGGAAGAAAGAAACCCAGGCTCATGCATCAGGAGACCTTTCTTGCTGTCCACTAACTTGCTGTCCGCCCCTGAGTAATCACTTTGTGATTCTGGGTCTTAGTTTTTCTTGAGCAGGAATGGAGGAGGCTGTTCATGCCAACTATTAAAAAGCAAAAATATTCTATAGACTTTGTACTGAAAATCCTTAGGTTTCAAAGTATGTTCCAGGAACCCTACTGAGAAAATGCCATCGCTCCGTGCAAGTAGCCAGATTGATTACAATTGATTGACAGTCACGGAAAACACTTAAGCCTCCACTTCCAGCAGTTTCCACAATTGCTCCTGAGATAAAAAGGGGAATGAAAATAAACGGTACTGCTATTCTTCATAGCCATTTTTCTAGACAAAGCCAGATTTCCACAAAATTGAGAATTAAACAGTTTGTGTCTTTCTATTCTCTCTCCCCTTTGTATGTTGGTTTAATAATTTTTACCTTTTAAAATAAACTGTTATCACAGAAGCAGAACATATGCAGTATAGAAAATAATAAAATGCAAACAAATAAAACTTAAAAAATAAAACTATTGCATTCCTTCCTACAATGCAGAGAACACCACTTATAACACCTTAGTACCTGTCATTCTGGATCATTGTCTATGTATATATGTACATATATGTGTGTTTAACTGAAATGAAGTCATATACTATTTTATTATCTATTTTTTCAGTCAACGACTTCTACTTTATTATTTCTACTGATATCCAGACAATATTCAGATTTTCCCAGTTGACCCCAAAATGTCCTTTAGCTGATTTGTTCAAACCAATATCCCACCCAGGACAATGATGGGATTGCACCTTTTTATTTTTCCTCTCTAGTTTTTTTTAATCTACTTCAGTTCCCCAGATCTGCAAAACAGATAGCCTTGATTATCCTGGAGAATGAACCACCTTCTGGATATGGAATTGTCTTTGCTGCTCTCTTGCAATGTTGTTTAGCTGTTTCTGCACAACAAAAGTTTCATCTTAAAGGCTTGATGGGTTGAAGTTGCATCACATTGGAAGATTTGTGATACCTTAGCACACAGTTTGTGATGCTAAGTCTGACCCTTGGATTAGTGTGATGCTGCTCACATTGTTCTTGCACTTTGTGCAAGTTTTCCCCTTGCATCTGACCATACATCTGTGTGCTGTTGATTACATTGGCACTATGAGAACATTCAGCTCTCCTTCCACCATCCATCTAATGATTTTTAACACAAATTGATCATGCATACCTGGATCCATACTTCCATTATGATTTCCCTAAAAAAATATTTTCCTATTTCTTTCCTTCTTTACACATGAAAAGGAGCCACCCCCTTTTCAGCATCACATTGTCCCTAACCACGTGTGAATTCTCAGGGCACTATATCAACAGTCCCCTGAACCCTCCATCTAGGATGGCCACGTATGCATGTGGACAAGCTTCCACAGTATTAGCCCAGGGGGAGTTAACTCTGTTCACGTCTTCATGAACTGTCACCCCAATGCCCTCTGCTTGTAATGACACTACTTGAGATGTCACCCATGTAAAGGTATCTGGAATGAGGTCATCAACTTCCTAAGGAGGATATGAAACTGTAACAGAAGGAAGAAGAAGGAGGAGGAGGAGGAGGAAGAGGAGGGGGAGGAAGAGGAAGAGGAGGAAGAGGAAGAAGAGGAAGAAGAAGAAGAAGAGGAGGAGGAGGAAAAGGAGGAGGAAGAAAAGATTTTTTTGTTCTCTTTAAAACTTTCCCCACTCTTTCAGGGAACTGCAGTCTGGCCTGCATCCCTGAGGCAGGTTAAGTCTCCTTTAAAAGAAATAACTCCCACGTGGTGCCAGCCCCCAGGTGGGTGGCTGGCGGAGTTCACAGGCTTTGTCTTTGGCAGAGATGGGACGTTTAGAATAATTAACCATGTTATCCTAGAACTGAGGGGCTCTCCCTTTAAAAGCTCTGTATTTCTGCCTATGTTCAGGAAATTTGGATTTTTGAGACAAGAAGATCTGCTATTTTTCCTACTTTGTCAGCAAAGTAATCTCTTTCCTCCTCTCCAAAACACTTGTCCTCGTTCTTCTGATTTGGCCTCGTAGACAAGTGTCGAGTTTTCAATAAGAAAACGGGTCCTGGAAAAAGGCACATTCTAAAGTGCTTTGCACATATCCATAGAAAGCATTCAAAAACGGGTCTTTTTCTTCCTCATGGGGTTTACCGCCCCCCACTTTGTCTTCCCCATCACTGCCCCTCCTTCACTCTCACTCTGCTGTCAGGTCTAGCGGGAAGGGGCTGACCCTATTTGAGTTGAGATCAATTGGTCCCATCATTTGTCCCGTCTGGCCCTCATGACCCAAGAACACAAGGCTATTCGGGCCACAGGCTCCTGAAATTCTTGAGCTGTGGATGTTCAAAATGAAAGAACCTACTTTTATGGAGCTTGTCTTGTGTATCAGGCATTCTGTTGGGAACATAATTCTGAAAGACCAATTTATGGATAAAGAAACTGAGATAACAATATTAAGATTCTTGCCCCGTGCTTCAGACGTCGTCTCTTGACTACGTTACCCCACTCCTTCCCTGCTGGCAGAGTTTACCTCTCACTCTAGAGGCTAAAAATGTCACAGCAAAGGCATGGGCATGTGACTCATCCAGGTTCAGAACACCTGGATTAATATGATGATGTTCTCATATCACAGATATCAGTGGTATACAAGGAGCAGCATGCGAGGAGAAGTCTTGAAGCAGATTCTGAAGTATGCTTCCTTTCTTCATAAAAAGGATGCATGAGAAGAAACTACTATCCTTCCTCATTTTTTTTGTTTGTTGTTTTGTTTTTGCCTTTCACTGTGATTGTGTGAGAACATGAGTGATGCCTGGAGCTATGGTAACCACCTTGTTACCATGAGACAATATTTCTGAGAACAAAAGCCAGCATACTGACTGGCAGGGCAGAAAGATAGAACTTAATTACTTGATGGCAACAGTTGGGACAGGACTTAATTATCAGATGGCAGCAATTACTAGCCTTAGAACTGTCCCAGGTCCCAACTTGCTGTTATATGCAATAGTAAATATCATCCAAACATCCTACCTGATACACCTAGGAAAGCAAGGAGTAAGGGTTTGAACCCCACTCTATCTGTCTCCTGTGCAAACAGGAGTTTCAATTCCCTGGTTCTCCTGGTTTGTTTCTAGACTGTAAAATATTCAAAGGAGATTTGGAGAGACTGCTACCTCTGCCAGGTCTACCCAGCTGCCCCCAAACATGTGTTCTGATGCTCAGCTCTTCACATATCTTCACTCCCTTTCTGAAGTAGGTCTCACTTGGACTGGTTTGGTCTGTGACTTACTGGCTGATGCTGGCCCCACATCTGCACCTCCATCGAGACTTGAATATGCCCTTAGGATCCAGCTCTGGGAAAGGCATCTCAAGCACTAAACTTCCTCTTCTGCTCACAAGGGCCAATTGAAGAGCCTGGTTGCTGCCTGGTAGCCCAGGCCAAATAAACAATAAATGCTGGGCAAATACTCTCAGTCTTCAGAGCCTGCTGCCCATGTGGCAGTGCTTTCTGCTCCTAGACTCCAACCACCTGTCCGTCACGGATGTGCCGTACATTGCAGATGAGAAGGAATGTTCCTAGCCTTTGCTCTGCTGCCTGTTGACATTTTCCTTCAGGGAAATAACTGAATTTCCTACCCTCTATCCCCATTAAAACTCGTCTTTCACAGAACTCATGTAATATGTACTTTTATACTAAGGTTAAAGTAGCACATAAGAGCTTAAATCACTCTTTTAGCAGAATTGTACTTTTAAGGCCTTCTAATGCCTTAACTGAAAGGAAAGAGTCACACAGGAACTACAGGTATTGAGGCCACCTAGTGGGAAGGGATTTTTATTTCTGAGGGTTTTTTTTTTTTTTTTTTCCTGTGCCACTTAAATCTCTCATGCAAATAATTGCCAGATATGATTGGTAGGGCAGCCCACAAGTCTTAGCAAAAAGATGAACACTGAGCCCAAGAGCAGACAGGACTCCATCGTGTGTCCCATCCAGGAGCTGGCACAGTCAGAGCTCTGTTTTTATTTAGGATCTTAAATTGCAAGTGCCTACAACTCTGGGGGGGGAAAAAAGCTACAACATAGAAAACCATTAACTTGAGGACTGAGGGAGAGGCATTGGTTGTTTGACCTTGTTAGTTACAATCGTTGCTCTTTGCCCTTGTTGGAACAGGTATTTAAAACCCTGTAGGTAAATGTCCATTTCTTGACATCTTGGATCTCTTCTTTGGGTCAGCTCATTTGTCAACCAAGGAAGGGTCTGCAAGGCTGTGCTTGGCCAAGTTGAGAAGTCAAAGGACCTTGTTTCCAGAACCCTGCAGTCTACCTGCTTTCACTCTCTTCCCTCTCGGTCCCAAGCCTATCGATCCAAGCAAGTCTCTTGCACTCTCACATTTTTTTCCCCAGTAGTACCTGTTCAAATGCCCTCTCAGCTAAATCTTGGGGAAGTGTCAAGGAGATATTCTTCTGACATCTTCTCATGGGCCCAGAAGACAATGCCTTGCCCTAAGAATAATGCCCTTCTGGAAAAATCCCAAAAGGGGAGGAAAGAGATTATTAGATCATGGCTTTCCAGCAACTCCTTGGCCTACTTTGTACATAACAATGACATAACACTCTGAATAATGCCACAGAAGTCATAGCTATCACCACCACCACCATCAGGGCCGGGACTAGAGTCAGCATCATGAGGGACTCCCTTTCAGGGCCATCTTGCATCCTCACTTGCCCGCCCTAGTTCCCAGCGCTGATTACCACCTTCAGTGAATTGTTAGCAGCTCCCAGGCCTTGCTGTAAAGCCTTTATGTGTTATTAATTCATTTAATGAGAAGGGAAAACTGAGGCACAGAAATCTCATCAATAGACATTCCGCCCAAGTAACACAATGAATGAAGCGTAGCGCTTAGATTTGAACTGCTTCAATAAGTTACTGTCAACTAAAGAATCACAACATTCATAAATTTGGAAAGTAGAGCTTTATTTCTCATAAAAGAGTGCAGCCTACAGGCTAGCCATCTTGCAGACTGGCAAGTGTAGCCTCGGGCAGAAGATAAGAGCAAGTATTACCAGGGAGGGGAGGATGAGATGGAAATTTATGTGGAACAGTTAGCTAAGTATACATATTCCACAGGTTATTGGAGGGACTATGAATATTCATTAAGGGGTGGTATATGCATGCATAGTAGGCTAACATGTATGCAATATGCATCCCATGTTCACTTTGCAGTGGGGACTTAACATTTAGGTATATTACAGTTAGGTCTTACACTTCAAAAAGTGAAGCAGAGGAAATGAAGGTCCTCTGCACACAGCCTCTGTAGACTGACCAGAGCCACTCCATGGTCAGTGGCCTCTATCAGGAAGGAATGCTGGTCTGTTGTTGTGTCAAAACCACAAAAGGGAGGGGCAGTCATGAGGTTTGTTGAAATCAGCAGTAGAGCAAGTCTTCTGAAAGGGCTGGTTTCTGTTTAACCCTTAGGTAAGAAAATCTAACAGTGGTTAGCAAAGGAGGGGGTATAATGAGGTGAGTCTAGCTCCTGGTCCTGTCATAGCTGGGAACTCCATTTTTAAGGTTTCTCTAGGGTCCCCTTGGGCAAGAGGGAGTCCGTTCAGTTGGTTGGGGAGTTAGGATTTTATTTTTATTTCTCATTACACAAGTCCCCTAAGGTTCTGATGCTTAGAGACTGGGGAACTCAGGATATTAACTCTATTTATCACTCTGAGTACAAGCACATCTCTGCAAAAATCTGATGACTTATTTTTAATAGGAAATCGTAAGATGAAGTAGTCAATTGTTAGGAATAGTAAGTTAGCCAATAACATTCTGCCAGTGACTAATGGTGTGGCCACAGGCAAGTCAAACGGCCTCTCTGAATCAGTCAGTGGACTGCAAACTCATACACGTTTGGGGCAGGAACAAATGATACAGGAATTAAGGAGTACAGATGCAAGATAATAGGGAAATAAGTGATGTTACTTACAATAACGTTACTGGGCCCATGGAAACTGGTAAAACCTGTGCTCCAGCTATCGGTTTTCTAACACTATATTCAGCCAATGCTGGCCAGACTAACAGGTCTGTTGATGAAATTCAGCTGCAGGTTGGGTGCAGCTCCACGAAATGAGCGCAATTTCCAGGATGTACCACCAATGGCCGGGAGTTCATTCCTAACTCGGAGCAACTGAAAACATTAACTCAACATTTTACAGTAACAAGAGACAGAGATGCCAAGTTCTCTGGCTAAGCCGAGTCATCTGTGAAATGTGGACACAATTCAATTTAAATAATAGAACTGTGGCAGCGTGGTTCTATGTTTCTGCACGACTCTTCTGTTTAGTTTAAACTGGAGCCATTACGCCGTCTGATTTCTCAGCAGGCGGTCTAGCCTGTAGGAGACTTTCCATATTCAGTAACAAATCTCATTTCCTCTCAGAGGGAAGGAGACAACAAAAGCCAGATGGCCCTTCAAGGCTGTTCAAGAAGCTCGATGATCCCAAGACGGATGTGGCGCTTTCCTGGACTTTTCCCCCTGAACCACGAGGTGGCGCTAAAGTCCAGGAAATGCTTTCTAAGCTTGTGGGTGTCACCTGCAGGGAGGAGGGAAAAGACCATTATCCCAGGTGACTGCATAAAAAGGAAAATGGGAGCCCAGAAAGGCCGGATAAGGCCTCGGCACACAGCGAATGTCCAGTTAGCCTTAGTAAACTCACAGGGGCCCTGAGTTTCAGGAGGCTGCAGGTAAATTAGCTCTGAAAATTCAAAGGAGCTTGAAAGACCAATTAAGTCTTTGGTTTGGTAATGAATGCAGCACTAAGCAATAGGCTGCACAATTAGTGTAATTGAGTTCGGAGCTGAAAGAGCCACGTAGCTCCATTGTAAATTCTGCACCTGTTAAGGGCGGTGCGTTGTGTTTACCAGGGGGCTAATCAGGGAAGGAAACCAAAGGCAGATCCTGCAGGAAATTCCAGACAACTGGGAGATCACCTCCCCCAAAATCCAGGGGGCAGAGAGAGAGGACTGCCTTCTGTCTAGACCTGCACTGGCCACCAGCATGCTCTGAATGGAGACTCTCTGAATGGCTCTAACTTGAAAATTTATACTAGATTTCCTAAAACAAACAAACAAAAAAAGTAAAATAACTCATTAATCCTATTGTATATTGATTATATGTTGAAATGATAACATTTTGGATCTAGTGAGAAAAATAAAATATTAAAATTAATGTCCCCTATTTCTTTTTACTTTTTTTTTAATTTGGCTCCTAAGAAATGTTTAATTGCATATATGGCTCTCGTTCTATTTCCATTGCATGTTGCTGCTCTATCAGAACAACCATATCGTCAGTAAAATATGGAAATACATCCACACCAGTGGGCTGACAACACCACCCTAGTCCCCCAGCCTCTCCCTGCACCCCCTCAGCCTTGGCTGTCCCAACTCTCTGAGCACGGTAATGTCACCAACCAGCCAGCTCGAGGAGGACCCCTCATTCTCCCATGTCCATCCCACCACCACCAGGATGGGCCTGGACCCGAAGGCAATTTCGGTGATACTGCTGGTGCCACTGAGACAAATGTCCCATGCCCATCTGGCACCCCTTGGTCACCCTGCCATGGCTGGGGTGAGAAACCCTTTGCAGTGACTCTATCAGTGGTCAAATACTTTGACTGTCACCCACACCTATAAACTGGGTGCTTGTGTCTACCATGACATTTATCAATGTGTATTCTAATTACACGTTGGTCTCTCCCCAGGTACCGTGTTTCCCCCAAAAGAGTTTATGAAGAAGTCCCCAAAGGCAATCACAGCAGCAACAAAAATAAATAAATGGAACATGATCAAACTAAAAAGCTTCTGCACAGCCAAAGAAACAGTCATGAAAGTAAACAGACAACCTACAGAATGGGAGAAAATTTTTGCATCCTACGCATCTGATAAGGGGCTGATAACTAGAATATACTTAGAACTCTCGAAAATCAGCAAGATAAAATCAAATAACCCTATTAAAAAGTGGGCAAAGGACTTGAACAGAAACTTTTCTAAAGAAGACAGAAGAATGGCCAACAAACACATGAAAAAAGGCTCAACATCTCTAATAATCACGGAAATGCAAATCAAAACCACAATGAGATATCACTTAACTCCAGTGAGAATGGCCTTTATCAAAAAGTCTCCAAACAATAGATGCTGGTGTGGATGCGGAGAGAGGGGAACACTCCTACACTGCTGGTGGGACTGCAAACTAGTTCAACCTCTGTGGAAAGCAATATGGAGATACCTTAAAACGATACAAGTGAATCTACCATTTGATCCAGCAATCCCATTGCTGGGCATCTACCCAAAAGATCCAATGACACTCTACAAAAAAGACACCTGCACTCGAATGTTTATAGCAGCACAATTCATAATTGCAAGGCTGTGGAAACAGCCCAAGTGCCCATTAATCCAAGAATGGATTAATAAAATGTGGTATATGTATACCATGGAGTACTATTCAGCTCTAAGAAACAACGGCGATATAGCACATCTTATATTTTCCTGGTTAGAGCTGGAACCCATACTACTAAGTGAAGTATCCCAAGAATGGAAAAACAAGCACCACATATACTCACCAGCAAACTGGTATTAACTGAGCAGCACCTAAGTGGACACATAGGTACTACAGTAATAGGGTATTGGGCAGGTGGGAGGGGGGAGGGGGCAGGTATATACATACATAATGAATGAGATGTGCACCATCTGGGGAATGGTCATGCTGGAAACTCAGACTTGTGGGGGGAGGGGAGGAAAGGGCATTTATTGAAACCTTAAAATTGGTACCCCCATAATATACCGAAATAGAAAAAAAAGGTCTTATATTTATTTTTCCTCAAGAAGACACCCTAGGGCTTATTTTCAGAGGATGTGTTATTTTTTTTTAAGTATGGTACAACAATCTACATTTATTCAAATATAGTTAAGTCGCCTTCTTCTGGAACATCATCATAACTCTCCAAACCCAATTCCATCCTGAATTTCTTGTGACTCTATTTCCTTCAGAACCATTGGCCCCAGTCTCTCATGTCGAGCAATAGAGCTCTCATGGGGCAGATGAGAAGGGCTGCTGGTCTTCTTTACCACTTGGCGAGGAAATGCATGGGCTGTGCAGATACTCTGCGTAGCCACGCCCATCACTAGGTCTTATTTTCCGGGTCGGACTTACAATGCACAAATGCTTAGAAATCCTGCTAGGGCTTATTTTATGGGTAGGTCTTATTTTCAGGGAAACACGGTAGCATATGAGCTCCTGGGTGGCAGGACAAATCTTAACCAGCCTAAAACTCTCTGCTGTCAGTCCTGTGAGCACATATGCATTCATCTGCTGTGTTTATGAGAACAGCTGAAAAACTGTGTCTGTGGGGGAGATTTATATCTGTAGGGAAAATCTGGTTGGACGCAGCCAGGTTTTCTCTAAGACCTTCCCTTGTCTGGATGAATTGAGAGTCTAGAGAGATTAACTAAGAGTCTGACACCTTTAAAGGTCAGGAAGAAACATTAGCCATCTACTCTCTCTGAGGGCTTCTACCTGTGAGGTTTCATCTACCATAACAAGACCACCTTTGCTAGCCAGGCCTCCTCTCCTCTTCCTCCCATAACCTGTTTTGCTGTGATCCAAGCCCCCATTCTTTCTGCAGTCTCAAAATGATATAAAAGCATCACCCACCTGGCCATTTCTTTGAGATCCTCATAAGGCTCCCATGTACATTAATAAATTTGTATGCCTTTTCTCCTATTAATCTGCCTTTCATCAGTTGATTTTTCAGTGAAACTTCAGAGGGCAAATCCCTTCGCCACTATATCCCCACGAGATACTCAAGTCAGTTTCCCCCTTGGAGTCATGCTACTTGGGAAGAACACAGGAAATCTCTGAAGGGTTTACACAGTGAAGAAATCAAGAATCAAGAGCTTAACTATTTTGTGAAAAACCCTCATGGTATTAAATGACCAAGTCATGTTCATTCTGTGCTTCAAGGTCTTAATTTGATCTGATTCTTCAAATCCCCATTCATTCTATTTCTCATTTCTAGATGTATGTTTCTCTCCAAACTCTTGCCTGACTCAAAAATTCTAGAATACAGGTAGGTAAGTTTTGTCCTCTCTGACTTTAGGTCTTACATAATCTTTGTAACAACAGGCCTTGGGAATGGAGCCATCGTCATCTAGAGCATTGGAAAAAGAGCTGCTCACCAAGGAGGAGTCCCTTGTCAGCTTGAAAGGACAAGGACTTGGATTACTCTGTGCCCTGGGGGAGAGCTAAACATGTCAGCAAACCTAAAGGAATCAGTAGGCCCCATACCTGTGCAGCCACAGGTAGGATTTCATTAATGTGGAGAATAAAGATTCCCTGCTTTTTGCAGCTCTCTAATCATAATCGCTGGTTGCTAACAGAGAGTGTGGAGGGAAATGGCTTGTCCATCCCAATGCAGAGCTCTTGGGTGAGATCTTCCATACTTCCGGGTGCTTCTGCTAGTGAGGAAGTAGAATCAACAGATATCAGCTCATGGGGACAGAGGCTTTGACTAAAGAGGAACACAGTGCCTTTCTAACAGTAGAGCCCCCTGCCATGGACAGCCTGCTAGCCACTCCTGATTGAGTGCTCACAAGGTCCTAAGCTCTGTGCTAAGGGCTTTCCAAACCTTACCTCCACCATCATTTCAAATGGAAAGATAGGGACTGTTATTGATCCTCACTTTATAGCTGAAGAAACGGACACTCAGAGGGGTTAAGCAACTTGGTTAAATGTCACCCAGCAAATAGGCACTGAGAGCTTCTCTGGTCTGTCTGAATTCAAGTTCAGGCACTTAATCACTAAAAAAAAAAAATGCTACTAAAAATTCAAATGGGAGACGTTGATTACTCAAGAAGGGACTATGCACGATATTAGACCGGCAGAAAGCTGCGTCTCACCTGCCACTCTCTATACATGCAACGTGGAGGGGAGGGCATTGGTATGGTCACAGCTAACACTTGATGCCGCTTCTTTGGACTCATGGGGCTGATTTGAGGGCTGATTCGACGAACATAACTATCAATCAATTGTGTGTGAGAAGGACACAGCTGTGATCCCCTGCTGTTGATAAGCACAGAAGGGAGCGAGAGAGAGAAAGTTTGTTGAGGTACACATATACACACCACTTCATTTAAGCTTCACATATAGAGGAGGGGCCGGAGGCTCAGAGAGGTAAGTGACTTGACCATTATCACATAACTAGTCAGAAGCAAAGAGAGGATTTAACTCAGGATTATCAATCTCCAAAACCGAGTGGACGAGATACCTCTTCAAGGTCCCTCCAGACCTTAGGATAGTGTGACTTTAGGAGCAATTCAGATGCTAAAAAGAATCTGAAATTGTAGTGCCTGGCAAAAAGTAATCCTCATTAATTAAATGTCATGTTCTCTTTCCTCTCTGTTATGATAGCCCTTTGTATATAGCACTCATTATATTTGTGCTAGTTAAAAATGCTGACAGAAATACAATCATCTAAGGGACTTTGAGTTCTTTTTTGTTAGAGTCATGGAGCATAAGAGTCAGGCAACAAAAGTTGATTTGGAACCTACTATGATCAGACACTGTACTAAACACAGTTCAGTGAATAAAGCAAACACTGTCCTTACCACTTGTAGGCAATGGTCTGGCAGGAAGCCAGACACTCAGACTTCTCCTTCTCCCTTAATCTCTCCCTGACAATTCATCAAGATGCCCTATTGATTCTGCCTCCTAAATCTCTCTCCTATCATCCTCTCTTCCACCACAATTCAATTATCCCTCATCCTGTGTGGACTTTGAAATGGCCTTCAACATCCTCCCTCCTCCAGTCTTGTCCCTGCCATCTACCAGCTCCTGATTACTGCCAGAAGGATATTTCCGAAATGCAGATTAGACCATGTCATTCCCTGGCTCAAAACTATTTCATGGAGTTCAGTAAAGTGAAAAAATGAAGTTTTCTTATAACAACAACAAAAAAGCATACTACCTCATGATCCAGCAAGTCTAGGTATTTCTCCCAAAAAGATTTGTATAATAATATTCACAACAACTTCATTCATAATAGCTAAAAAAACCCTAAATATCCATTAGCAGGAGAATAAATTACCAAAGTTGTGTTATATTCATACTATAGAACACCAGTCAGCATTTAAAAAAAATATATTAAAAACACAACAATATGACTTAGGGTTACCAGATTTAGCAAATTAAAATGCGCATATCGCATGGAAAATACTTTGGCTAAAAAATTATAGTTTGTTTGAAATTCAAATTTAACTGGGCATCGTGTATTTTATCTGGCAAACTTAACAGGTATAAATCTCAAAAATATTATGTTAAGAAATGAAGTCAGATTCAGAAGAATAGATCCTGCATGATTCCTTTTTTATGAGTTTTTTTAAAATTTATTTATTTATTTATTTTTATTTTGGCATATTATGGGGGTACAAATTTTAAGGTTTCAATAAATGCCCTTTCCTCCCCTCCCCCCACAAGTCTGAGTTTCCAGCATGACCATCCCCCAGATGGTGCACATCCCACTCATTATGTATGTATATACCCGCCCTCCTCCCCCCTCCCACCTGCCCAATACCCTATTACTGTAGTACCTATGTGTCCACTTAGGTGCTGCTCAGTTAATACCAGTTTGTTGGTGAGTATATGTGGTGCTTGTTTTTCCATTCTTGGGATACTTCACTTAGTAGTATGGGTTCCAGCTCAAACCAGGAAAATATAAGATGTGCTATGAGTTCTTGAACAGGAAGAAGTAATATTTGGTGATAGAAATTAGAAGAGTGGTTGCCTCTGGGAGGTGGCAATTGAGTGAAGGGAGGCTAAGGGACATTTCTAGAGTAATAGAAATGTTGGTTGGGACCATAGACACACAGGTATATACATTTAAATAAAACTTATCAACTTGTACACTTAATTTTAGGTCACTTTAAAACACAAATATTATTCTCCATGGATTCTCAATACCTAAACTTTGAATACAGTATCTAAGGTTCTCCTGCTCTTGCCATTCTATAGTATTCAAAGATAATGTTTCGTATTTCCATGGTATCTGTTATGACCTCTCCTCTTTCATTTCTAATCATGTTTATTGGAGTCCTTTCCCTTTGAATTCTTGTCAATCTGGCAAGATGTCTGTTAATTTTGTTTATATTTTCGAAAAACCAGCTTTCAGTTTTGTTGATCTTCTATATAGTTCTTTTGTTCTCAATTTCATTTAGTTCTGCTTTGATCTTAGTTATTTCTTTTCTTCTGCTAGGTTTGGAATTGATTTGCTCTTCCTTTTCCAATTCCTTGAGACTGTTTATTAGATTGTTGATTTTTGAGCTTTCTGCTTTTTGGATATGAGCATTTAATGCTATTAGTTTTCCTCTCAAAAATGCTTTTGCTGTATCTCACAGATTTTGATAACCTTTGTTTGTGTTATCATTTAGTTCGAAGAATCTTTTTATTTCTCTCTGTATTTCCTCCTTGACCCAATAGTTATTCAACAATAGATTGTTTAATTTCCATGACTTTGTGAAGCAGAGTGTATTTCCATTGGAATTGAACTCTAATTTTATACCACTATCATCTGAGAAGATACATGGTATAATTTCTATTTTTTTGAATTTGTTGAGGTCTGATTTGTGGCCTAGTATGTGATCAATTTTTGAGAAAGTTCCATAAACTGATGAGAAGAATGTATATTCAGCTTTATTTGGGTGGAATGTTCTATAGAGGTCTGTCAAAGCCTTTTATTCTAGAGCTCTGTTAAAGTCCATTATTTCTTTGCTTATTTTCTGTTTGGAAGATCTGTCTAGTCCAGTCAGGGGGGTGTTGAAGTCCCCTGCTACAATGGCATTATTTAACATGTATTTAGATCAGACAAGGTTTGCTTTATGTAGTTGGGTGTGCCTGCATTGGGAGCAAAAACATTAAGAATTGTTCATTCTTCTTGTTGGCTCTTCTCTTTCACTGTTATATAGTGACAGTCTTTTTCCTTTCTTACTTTTGCTATTTTATAGCTTATGTTATCTGAAATAAGTATAGCTACCCCTGCTTTCTATTGACTTCCATCTGCCTGGAGGATTGTTTTGCATCCCTTGACCTTGAGCCTGAAAGCATCTTTTTGGGTTAAATGTGTTTCCTATAGACAGCAGATACTAGGCTTATGGATTTTTATCCACTCTGCCAGTCTGTCTTTTCAGAGGATAATTTAGACCACTCACATTTATTGAGAGGATTGATATTTGAGGTAGATTTCTGTTCCTGTTGGTGAATTTCTATTGTTTTGTTTTACTCCTTGAGCCATCATGGAGTCCAGGTTCTAGACTTTAACTCTTGAGTGATTTTACTTTGGAAAGTGTCTAATGCACTGTTCAGTGTGTAATGCAGCTCTGAGTACTTCCTGTAGGGCTAGTCTGGTCTTCACAAATTCCATCAGTGATTGCCTGTCTGGGAAGGTCTTTATTTCTCTCTCATAGATGAAGCTTAATTTTGCCTGGTAGAGAATTCTAGGTTGGCCATTATTTTGTTTTTGAAGACTAAGGATAAGCACCCGATCCCTCTGGCTTGTAAAGTTTCAGTTGAGAAGTCTGCAGTTAGTCTGATAGGTTTTCCTTTGTAGGTTATCTGTTGTTTTCACCTCACTGCTTGAAGGAGTGCTTCTTTCATGTTTAGTTTGGTCAGCCCAATAACTACGTAATGTGGTGATTGCCTTTTCATATTGCATCTCCCAGGAGTTTGTGTGCTTCTTGTATCTGGGTATCTAGATTTCTGGCCAGGCCAGATATATTTTTCTCCAGTATTCCATGATGAAATAAGTTTTCCAGCCCTTTTGTATTTTCTTCTTCTCTCTGGGATGTCAATGATTCTTATATTTGGCTTCTTTACATAATCCCACACTTCTTGTGTGTTTTGTTCTTGTCTCTTGTTTCTGTGCTCTTTTTCTTCATCTGTTTTGTTTAGCACATAGGCATTATCTTCAAGTTCTGAGATTCTTTCCTCTGTGTGATCCATTCTGTTCTTGAGGCTTTCCACTGTGTTTTGAAGTTCTTTGAAAGCCTCCTTCATTTCCCAGATTTCTGTTTGATTTTTCCATAGTATTTCAATGTCTTTAGAGAATTTTTTCATTCATTTCCTGTCTTGTTCTTGTGGCTTCTTTATGTTGGGTTTCTATTTTCTCTTCAATTCCATTGAGTGTTTTTACAAACCATATTTGGAATTCTTTCTTTGTTAATTTAATTATATCATGTATTGATATCTATTTTTGGAGATCAAATACTTTCCTTTGGGGGTGACTTTTATCTCTGATCTTACATGTTTCCTGTGTTCTTTTGCTGATTCTTTCTCATCAGACTACTTTGTCAAGAACTAGGGGTGCTGGAGCCAGCTTATGGCTTTAACTCCAAGTTCCCAAAGGGACGTTCCTTGACAGTGCTGGGGAGATGCACGCTGGGCTTGTATTGCCTTAGAAGTATTTTAGCCTGTTGGGTTGGCTCTGACCTGTTGTCTTCACCTCTTGACAAAGGAGATTAGTGTGTTTGGACCCCTTGCTTAGTCTCCCAGGTGGTAAATCCATCTTGTGTGACTCCACTGGTTTGAGATGGAAGGCACTGTGTTGGGCTATAGGGTTACCCTCCCTTTTGTTGCTCATAGTTTACATGGAGAAGTTGGGTATTCCAATTCTTTTATATTGGGCTCTAAACCCCCGAATATGTCCAAGTCTTTGGGAAATGTCTTGTCACTCCCAAGGGTTACTTAAGCCCTGTTGCCACTTTAGATGCAATAAGAAGAGCAACAGGTACCTGCAAGCCTGAGAGCGTATACTTCTGTGGTTGCTTGATCTGTTGCTAGGGGAGAGTTGCTAGTATGTTATTCAAGGCTCTTCTGCCACACTTGCAGGGCAGCTCCAGGTGGGGGGGGGGTGTCAATAGGCACAATTGCTAAGGACTCTAGCCAATATTTTCCTTCCCAGACCACAAGCCCCAAAGCTTACAGTGGCCTAAGTTCCAAGGGTGAGCCCTAGGGTTATGATCTTATCAGATGATCAGAACCAACCCACTGTATGGAATCAATAGTCTGTCCCCTTTTGCTTAGTTCCAAGGTCCCACAGATTCACATCAGTCACACAGAGAAAATGACTTTTCTCCTTTCTCCCTGCCTCCAAGGGCAGAGTCTTCCCTACCAGGCTGGGGGAGGGGTCTTGCCTAAGACTGCCAGGCATCTCTGCCCAGAAAGTGGCCCCCCTGGTCACTCCAACCTTTCAAGGGCGGGGTTTGACCTGCTTGACATGAAAAGGCAAGTGGCTGGGTTGGGGAAGAAATATTCAGAAAGCGGATTCTCTCGTTACTCCCGTCCTCCAAGGACAGGGCCTGCTCTGCCGGGCAGAGGGAGTGGCATCGCCTGAGTCCATTGTCTGGGCATGCCTTGCTGGGCTGGAGAAAGGGCAATGTCCAGGTTGGCAATGTGCCACAACATTTTTAGGCTATGGACCCCCAAAATGGTGGCTTCCCACCCACAGAGAGCCAGCACTGGAGCCAATTACTGGGTGGCAGTGCGTGCTGGGTTTGGCAGGCTGTCTCAATGAGCCGCTGGCTGTCTCCACTGCTTCCCTGATGCACTGACTCACGTCAGTCCAATAGGGAATCCTGTACTCTCTGTCCCACCCTATGCCAGCTGAATCTTCAGCAGTTTCCAAGGGCAGAGCCTCCCTTTTAGCATTTACCTCCTTTGTTCTGGACCCAGCGACCACCAGAGGCGAGGTGCCTGTCTCCACACTCCCTCCTACAGACCTAGGAAGTGTCCACTCAGACCAGTCCCTCCTCTGCCCAGTGCGGACCTGGCACAGAGCACTGGAGAGTTCAAAATGTTTCCTGCTCTTGTCTCTTCTCTACACAGCCTATCAGCTGTGCTATGACTCTGCACTGAATTCAGGCACTTACCTACCTGAGTGGATGTTGAGGTCGGTGGAGGAAGTCATCCTCCTGTGGATCAGATCCCACTGCCCTGGCCAGCTGACAAGTGTGGCCATCCCACACTTTATTCCATATTGTATATCTCACAAGCTCCAGACTTTGCAGTTGATTCTCCAATTCACCTTTTTTTTTTGTCCAGTGTTGCTTGTCCTGCTCTGCTTCTCTGAAGATTCATGATGCTGTTCCTGTGGAAGAGGGATCCATTCACGTGTAGCTGTCCATGTTCTTCACCTCCTACTCTGGGAGAAGAAAGCCAGGAGGTCACCACTAATCTGCCATTTTTTCTGTACCCCATCTGCTCTTGCCATTCTATATCCATAGGTCTTCCTCTCCTCACATTGTCCTTAGCAAGTTCTACAGGCCAACCTCATTTTAGGCTCAGCCATGGCTCCACCTCCTGTAAGCTGAAGACTTGCTTGAGAGATTTGGACCCACTTTCTTCTCTGGTCCCTCACACCTTGCCACCCACCTCCATGACAGCACTGTCCCATTGCACTGCTGTCACTGTTTGCAGCACACTAAATTATAAATTCCTCATTAAAGCAGGGACTTTTTCTCATTGTATTCATGGTGTACAATGCAAGGAAATGAGCAACCATCTGAAAATTAAAAAAAAAACAATCATTCACCTCAACTTCTTTCCTTAATTCCCAATAGTTTCAGTTAACATTGTTTTCAAATAAAATATTAAATACATATGCACTTATATTTTTAAAAAGTATCCAAACAACCAGAAGAGAATGAACGAAGGACAAGTCTTCTACATACCCTAAGTGCACACTTGTCCTTACCAGAAGCAACCACTATTTACACTTTTCTTCTATACTATTCCAGATGTTTTCTGCGCATAACCAGCATATTTTGTGTGTGCATGTATGCACATATTTATAGATGCCTCCTATTTATATAAATTGGAGATCCTGTGCTACTTACTCTCAGTTTGCACGCTCCACTCGTGGTTCACTTTATGTCCTATTTCTTTGTTCCTAGGAGTGGTCCCTGTGAACCTCATTACCCAGACACCCTGCAGGCTGGTTTCCAGTTGGTGTTGTCCAGTGAGAGACAAAGGAAAGGGGGTTGAGGAATGGGAGGAGACTGAAGTTTGGGTGTCTCTTCTCCCTCTGCTCTGGCCCCACATGCCTAGTGGTAGCTACATCCCTCCACCATGCCGGCTTCTGCAGGCCACCTCTGCTCCAGGCTCCAGCACTGTCAGCACCTTCAGCTCCAGGGATGTGTCCTACATCAGGTTTCCTGGAAACAGACTGAGATGGAGAGGTGCATGCAGATGGCTCACTGAGGGGTGCTTTGGGAGACGCACCTGTAAGGAAAGGAGAAAAGCAGGATTGGCTGGAAGGAGAAACTGACCTGAAATGCAGTTCAGTGAGGCCTCAGCTAACCTCCAGAGAGCTCTGGATCTGGGGCTGCCCTTCAGAATTGTCCCACACTGAGAAAGGCAGCTGAGCTTTTGTATCCCCAAATCAGACAGTCATTGGCCATGGCCACCCCCAGGAGAAAGTGTAACCTGCATGAGGCTGTCCCCTGTGGTGGATGAGGGCAATTCCAGTGAGGAGTCAGCTGTGATGGCCCCAGCCCCTGTGGATGAGGCATCGACCCTGAAAAGGAGACCCGGGTGGAGCAGCGTAGTGTCCACTGTGGCAAAGGGTTCCTGCCAGTGCCAGTATCTGAGTGTCTTAACATGCCCTGCCCACACTTCTGTTGACAGTCCGTTCATTAAAGTCTCAACATTTGGACCATTTTGGACAAATTAAGTTTCTCAATCGGATCCTGACTGGATCACACACACACACACACACACCTCTCTTCTCTTAATATGTCATAAAGCACATTCCAAATCAGCACATCTCAGTCTCTCTTATTCTGTTTATTGGCTGCATGGCAGTTCATTGCGTCAATATAATGTCTTTATCAAACCTTCCATTCTTAGACATTGAGATTGTTTCCAGCTCCACTCTTACAAACAGTGCTGCAATAAGCATTTGAGTACATGTTTGCATACATCTACAAGATTAGTATAAATTCTTTCTTTCTCTTTCTTTCTTTCTTTCTTGAGATACTGTTTCACTCTGTTGCCTAGGATGGAGTACAGTGGCCTAATTATAGCTCACAGCAACCTCAAACTCCAGGGTTCAAGTGATCCTCCTGCCTCAGCCTTCCAAGTATTTGGGACTACAGGTGCATGCCACCACACCAACACCAGGTTAATTTTTTTTTTTTTTTTTTTTTTTTAGAGACAGGGCCTTGCTATGGTGCCTAAGCTGGTCTTAAACACCTGGCCTCAAGTGATCCTCCTGCCTTGGCCTTCCAAAGTGCTGGGATTGCAGATGTGAGCCACCATGTCCAGCCAAGATAAATATAAATTCTTAATAGTGAAACTGCTTGGTCAAAGGTATGTACACTCAGATTTTAATAGATATTGCCAAATTGTCGATGAACAGTTTACTCTCATATCTGTCATCATGGCGTATGAGAGTGGCTGTATCACCACATATTCCCCAGAAGTGTGTTCACCTCTTAAAGCAGCCTGTTTGATTTAAAGGCTCCCAAGCACAAGCATCCACCCCCTCTATACACCTCCTTTGGATACACACAGCTGAACTAGAGGAAGAACTCTTGTAGATCATGTGTGGCTTCCCCACCATTTTTCCCACAGTCTTTTGGCCTTTCCTTCATGCAGACTGTCTTATGATACTTAGCCCTCCAGGCTACAATGTCAGATGTGATTAGTGGAGTAATTTCCATCTGCCTTCTCTCCCCTCTGAGTTCAAGATATCTTTAGTAATTCCATTAAGTATCTAGAGCTAGAAAACCAGAAATTAACCTGGAATAATAAAACCTGTCATTTGTAAATGCACCTCGCTGTGTAATCAGTAACCAGACCAGTGCCCCATATCCTACAGACTCTGCAGACACTGAATGTGTATTTGCTGCTTGAGAATACTAGCAATCTCACCTTGATGCCTCTTTGAAGCCATTATAATGCCTCAAAGGAGGAACAATCAGCTTTTGGAAAAAATTCAGGTTCATTAATTCCACCACCTCAATTCCAAGTTTCCCCTTAATGCCCTCCCATTTATGCATAACATATAGATATATTTCGTTTGCTTTGACTAGGAATATTAGTATGTGATTTACACTCTCTAAAATTAGTACTGGAACATTCTTGGAAATGGAAGAGAAGTTATATAATTTCAGGAACACACAATGAAAGGCCACCTGTTGGGTTAATATGTCATCGAATGCTTTAATCTCTTGATTTTAAAAGGAGCTATATTTGATTTTATTAGAAGAAGATGTCCTCTGGTATAATCTGATAGGCTTGTCACCTGGGATCAAACTTTGAGAAACAAACTGTCAAAAACAGACCATCTGCAAGCATCATAGAGAAGAGAGAGAGCTCAGGCTGGAGTCCACGACTCCCAGACACTTAGGCAGACTGGAGATGCCACAGGGAGGAGGTCTAAGTGCCATCTTTCTTTCCCTTCCTGTTACCAGAAAGATATCACACAGGGAAGTAGACCTAGCTAAGTGCAATAGGGTTAAGCTAGCCAGTAGAATCTGACTAAATGGGAACAACAGGAGACAGGTGATCAGAAGTCCTGGGTGTTCATCCCAGGTCTATGCCCTAAGGCAATTCCTTGGCCACTGGAATCTTCAGTTCCTCCTCTGTAAAATGGTGATAGCATCATCTGCCTGGCCTACATCACATGGTGGTTACGTGGATCAGATGGGATAATGAGTAAGAAAGTACTGTGAACCAGGCAGTGCTATGGAATCAAAGCAGTTCACTCCACACAGTGGAGATAACGTCATAGGAAAAAAGGCCAGGGAGCACCTTTTAGTGAGACAGACGTTTAGAGTTATTTCCAAGACTGTGGATGAGTTTGTAACGATCCACTGTACTCTCTCAGGTCATTTCCAGAGGTGAGTATCATGGATGATCAAATTCAGGAATTCATTTTTGGCCATACGACAGAGCAAAGTGAGTTGGCCCTGTATTTAAATCTCACACAGGGATGGAGACAGAAATCTTGGACTAATTAGCACCATGCCTGAGTCAGTCAGCAGAGTTAATATTTTTATCATACACAAGAATAAAACTCCTTAAGAGTTGTTTATATTGAGAGTTTCCAATCACTTTCCCCCCATTCTCTCTTGAAGCCACTCTAATGAGAGGTTTGTGGGCTAACTGCTCCTCCAAGCTACTTACCAAGATCACCAAGTGATCTCCACATTGCTAAAGCCAGCGATCAATATGCGGTCCTCACCTTATTCTACTCATCAGCATCATTTAACACAGTTGATCACTCCTTCCTTCTTGGATCACCTTCCCTGATGACTCCAGGGACATCATTCTTTTTCCTCCTGCCTTATTGACTTGGTCCTTCTCAGCTTCCTTTGTTGGTTCCATCTTACCTTCCAGTTTTCTAAATAATGGAATGCTCAAACCCAGTCCTCACCTCTCTTCCTCACTTCTAAGAGATCTCATCTAGACTCGTGGCTTTAAATACTTTCTATATAACTAATAACTCCCAAATACACAGACAGCACCCCTGAACTCCATGCCTGTACATCCAATCACCTGCTCAACATCTCCACTCGTATAGGAGATATCTCAAGCTTAACTTTCCACAGCAGAACACTTATTTTACAACCTGCAAGACTTTTCCCATCTCAGCAGATGGCAACTCCATCCTTTCAGTTGTTGAAGCCAAAAGCCTTGGAATTGTCCTTACCTCTCTCCTTCAAATCCCACATCAAACCCAGAAAATATACAAGAAATATACAATAAAATACACAAGATGATCTTAAAACATCTTGTCCCATCAGGAAGCAAAAAAAAAAAAAACTGTCAAAGACTATTGACTTTATTAAGACTCAGGAGTCAATGTGATAAAAAATTTTAGCATTTAAAAGAAAAATCTGCCATTGCTGGAAACTCTTCCTGCCCCTAAATTTAAAATCCATGAGTTCATAATGATATCTGCCCTCAAGGGGGGAAAAATTCATTGGTCACATTTGGAGGATGGCAGAAAACCAACTTATTTTTCTGAAACTGATAAATAAAGAAAAATAATCCAATTTTTCTCACTTGTCTTGAATCCACAGTAAATCAGTAGTTAAAGAGGAGGCATCTTCTCTTTATAGAAGTAGGTCAGCTAATAAATGAAAAAATGATAGAATCAAAATATCACCATTTTGCAACTTCTAATGAAATAATGAGCATAAGCAATGCTCATAAATTGCTATTAATACAAAAACCATTAGGTGAAGACAACATGAGGGGGAAATTCACAGTAGACAATCTGTTGATGACCTGGACCCATTGATCAATCCTAACACCATAAAAATGAGACAACCAGGCATGTAGTTGACTAAAATACAGAAATTGCTTGACTTTTCTGGTCCCTTGATTTCCTCAGCAGTCACATGGTGACGGTGGGTCCCTCAGCAAACATTAAGCACTGTCCAAGCACGTTGCCTTCTGAGCAATATAATACACAAATACAATGGCTCTGAGCAGATATCTGCACAGTAGCTGTGACCAGTAGCACTTGGCTGTCACCTGATCCATGTTAACACATCAGAGAAAAGGGTTGCCATGGAGGTAAATACTATTTGCCCCCAACAAGACACTGTCCAGAGGCAATTTCCTAGGGTAGCAAAGGTGGAACATGACTATCTTCTCATGATACTCCTAAACACTCAGGTCACTCAGTGAGCCACCATGTCCCCCGATCCCAGGAACCTCAAACATCTTCTTAGACACCAGTCTAACTTTCTGATCGGCTCTGGGGCTCTGGCAAGCTCAAAGAGGACAGGAATCTTGTCTATCTTGCTCACCATTATATCCTGGGAGCCTGGGAGGGTGCCTAACACATACTAGGTGCTCAGTTAAGATGGATTGGATGAATAAAAAATGAAGCACCTGGACCTGCCAAGAAAGACCCAGACCTGAAATGTCCTAAGATAAAAGGTGTCTTTGTGGCATCCTTATAGTCAAGCAGCCACCCTTGCCAATGCCTTTGGGACTTAAACAGATAAGACATGGTTCATGGAGCACCTGGAACAATACTGGGCACATAAAAGGCCCTCAAAAAAGATGTATTCCTCCCTCTCTGCTCTGATGACCCTGTGTGCATGGCATTAATGCACTGTGTTGGGATTACAATTGTCTTTAGTTGGGTTTCTGGGAAACAGACTACAGTATGGAGTCTGCATGCAGGAAGTTTATTAGGGAGTGCTTTTCAGAAAAATACCTGCTCCTTTGATGTTAGGGTCCTTGGGCTATATTAGCAATGCCCTATTTAAATCATGAGATTTCAGATCTAAGCTGGAGGAATAATGACTTGCATTATTATCATGTCAGGAACTTTTCCAGGAAGAAAACACAGGCATATCTTTGTGGCTATGTAGCTTTAAGGTGACCTCCAGCAGGACAGCACCTTAACCACAGTTAATTATTTTTTTATTGAAGATATGTCGCTTATTGTTGTAACAAATGTAACGACCTGAAAAAGGGTAAACTGTTTTATGAGCTGTCTCTTTAAAATCCTCCCACCCTTTTTGGGAATTAAAACCTATATCCCAGTCTGAGGCTAGTCATCAGAGGGGCCGGCGAGTGTTCTTTATTCTCTGTACCATAGGAGATGGCTCAAGGGAATTGGAGTTGTCCGGGCAAAAGTAATGAGATTGTCTTCACCAGAGATGCTATAGTTAAACAACAATAGCCGGAAGTGGAAAACTCCTTTTAAAACCTCCATATTTCTGCTTATATATACAACCACGGTACTTTAAGGGGGGAGTCTGCCATCCTCCTCAATTGCCAACAAATTAATAAACTTCTCTTTTCTTTTTTGCCAGCAAATGAATAAACTTATCTTTCCTTTCCTTCAAACTGCTTGCACTCGTTAGTTCAGCTGCAAGGACAAGTACCGAACTTTCAGTAACATTGTGGGGGTGAGGGGAAACTGTCCTTTCCCCCCTTTCCCTGAAAGATCAACTCACAGTTAAGGCAGAGTAATAAAAGAGGTTTATTTGCTGTGTACACGGGGAGAATCACGGAGTGATTGCCCAATATCCCAGTGAGGTCTAGAAATTTACATACCCTCCTTTTAGAGGGAAGGGAGAGGTAAGGAGTATAGGTAACTCTGTTTTGGGGCAATAAATGGTTGCTAGGGAGGATGAATAGATACTTGGGAAAATGAACGGATGGGGGAAAACAGATTGGCTTGCAAATTAACCTGAGTGACAGGTATTATATTTAGAATGATTTGGACCAGGTCTAGTTGCATCCTTGATCTTCTCTCCTGCAATATATTGAGATAACAGGGAGGGGAAGGCAAATCAATTTTCTTTTTTTTTTTTTTTTGAGACAGAGTCTCACTTTGTTGCCCGGGTTAGAGTTCCATGGCATCAGCCTAGCTCACAGCAACCTCAAGTTCCTAGGCTCAAGCAATCCTTCTGCCAACGCCTCCCAAGTAGCTGGGACTACAGGCATGTGCCACCATGCCTGGCTAATTTTTTCTGTATATTTTTAGCTATCCAATTAACTTCTTTCTATTTTTGGTAGAGATGGGGTCTCGCTCTTGCTCAGGCTGGTCTCAAACTCCAGAGCTCAAATGATTCACTCACCTCAGCCTCCCAGAGTGCTAGGATTACAGGCCTGAGCCACACCCGCCCAGCCTCAATTTTCTTTTAATGAGTCTTTCTGGTTTATGCAGATAGAGGGAAAACCCCTCCCAAGGTTTGTTAATTTCAAAGGACCTTTAATTTGAAATACTCTTTACACCAAGGAGTCATATTTTAGGGTGAAATTTGCTGAGCTCCTTCATTCCCAAATATTTTAGAATACCACTTAGAAAAAAAAACTGATTAAAATGTATTGTATTTTCTTTTTATTTATTATTTACTTTAGAAGATACTCTTTTATTTTTCTTTAATTTTTTAAAAATTTCAGAATATTATGGGGGGTACAAATGTTTAGGTTATATGTATTTTCTTTTTGCAAGGAGAAAGTAAATCACTCTTTAGCACAAGGAATGCATATGATAAAAAGCAACTCACATGGCTGCAATCTGCCAGGAATGGAATCTCAGAAAACCTGGCAAGGAATTACAGTCCCTCAAGAGTAAATCTCAAAGGCTGGAAAGCAATGAGGTAAGGGCCCTGAGCTGAAGCCAATTAGCACGCAGTAAACAAATCAGATCATTTTGCTTTCTGCCTAATTTCAGGCCTACCTTCTGAGCAGCTGAGAGTTCTTAAGGAGAAAAAAAAAGTTCAAATTCCCATAGCAATTCTATTTACAGAGTGGATTCTTTTTGATTTGTAGAGGAACAGTGTGTGTTTTGTTTTGTGTCAGAACTTCTGCATGGCAATTCCAGAGAAATGTGCTGAGTCATAAATCCCTAAGGATAAAAGATTTTGACAAGAACATGCCTGGGGGAGTCCAGAGCTGTGACAGTTGTTAAGTTAGGGACAACAGAAGGCTCATTCTTCTTCTAAATGAAGCCCTTTAATGCAAACATTTACCCTACACCTGTGCCTAGGGACACACAATGCCACGGGTACAGGGAAGCCACACACGTAAGAATAATGACAACAAAAATAATAATAGCTTGCATTTATCAGACATCTACCACGTGCCAGGCATATATACGGGTTATCTTATTGAATTCCCACTATCTCTCTATGATGTGTTTTATAAATGAGGAAACTGAGGCTTTGGAGGCTAAATAATTTGCTCACAGTCACAAGGGCTCACAAGGACTGAGAGAGAACTGGAACCCAGGTGATCTGGTTGTGGAATCAACAGCTTCAACGAGTACGTGTACTGCATCCCCAAATATCACCCATGCATTCAGAGATCTTTGATCATTTTAACTGAGTGTGGCTAAACCCCTTACTCAAAGAGGGATCTTACTAACTGGCTTCCCTGCAGACACAATTGACTATACAGCAAAAGGTACCAAGATTGCTATTAACGAAGGAAAAATTGTATGGTACTGCTAACATAAATCATGTATTTTATGTGTTCAATATAATACTCTTTCTATGTAAAAGAAAAAATGAGACCTTCTCTCCTTCAAAAATAGAGCTCTCCTTTATGACCTGGAACATCCTAAGTTAAGACAGTTCTATGTTGATTGCTAAGAGTTGGGGTTATCTCAGCTATAGGATTAGTCAGCAGGCACATGTTATACCTTCGGTCATGACCTCCCAGTGCTGGAACTCCTGGTCCTTGGGAACTGTTCCTCAGGGGCCCTTTAAAAATTGGTGGCTGAGCCTTCTCCCTTCCTCCATGACATGATTACCTTGGAGAAAATTACATCATCACTTGGCTCCTGGCAGGTTCATCAGAATCATAAAATGAGAGTCATAATCTGTACCTCAACAGGGTTATTATGAGGGTTAAAGAATATGAGCTTGGAGCATATTAAGAATTCTATAAATGATTAGTGGCATCATTATTAAGAATTTGAGAAAGGACTCAGTTCTCTCTTCCTCGGGAAGATTCTGCAGGTCTGATACATTAGCTTTTGGGAAGGCAATGGTCAAAATAGTTAAGCAAATTGACTTTTGAACATGCTCTTGTCCAATCACCAAATTCTGGAGTCTGAATTGAATCAAATAATTCATATTTTTATAGTCAAGTGAAGTGTCAATATAATTAGAAGGAAAACTGACTGAGAGAAAGCAAACAAACTGATGCCAAACAAACAAACACAAATATTTTATTGTAATCTAAAATTCATCCCCTAGACAATAGATAATGCACACATTAGATAATATTAGTAGACATAGTGAAGATGCATTTGGACAATTAACATCATTGATGAAATGTGGAGATGTCATAAAAGTCAATCTTTTTCAGGTTATTGGATGTCCTGAACATAATATTGAAAAAAGGAACTTTCAACACAAAAACATGTAGTTTATTTTTTTAAAAAATCACTTATTTTATTTACTAACTTTGACAGTGACTAAAGAATGAGGTACAGAAAACTTTCCAGAAGTCTGAGTGTGGAGCAGAAGTCCAAGGCACCCTGGAGCCCCATTATTGCTTTAATTGAGTAGACTTAACTCAGTTATAAAATACTCCATGCTCCAGGTTTACTATGTAGAAAGGTACTATTTACCTACCTCACAGAGGTGTTGTGAGGATTCATGCTTATAAAGTGCTTCAAGGCGCCTTCGAAGAAAGGCAACATAGAAGTATAAAATAACCTTACGTATTTCAAAAGAAATGAAAAGATGATTTTTGGCACAATGGGAAGGGTGCCTCCTATTTAAAGAACGCTTGGCTATTTATTTAGAAAAAACCCTGACCTTAGAGGTTTATGTTTTACGATTATTTAAGAGAATAACATGTTTCTCCACTGCCAATCTTATAACAGCCATTCTCAATCCAGGCTGTGTTATCAGAATCACTTGACAAATTTGTTAAAAATATAGATGCTTGGGCCACAGCCTAGAAGTACAGACTTAAAATCTCTAAGCATGGTACCCAGGCACCTACATTTTTAGAAGGATCCATAGGGAATTCTGATGCATACCGAAGTTTAAAACCCATTTCTTTAGGGAAAAAAAAATCGACTTATTTAACACCAATTTTCTTCCTAAAACATTATTCTTAAGATTATATGAAGTTGGATAAGGGAGGTTATTAATTCCTTATTGCCCTTTCCCCTTCCCACACAGACTCAGAACACACACACACACACACACACACACACACTCACACTCTCACTCACTTTTTATTTCTGCCCTTGAATTAAAATTTGATAGTGGTAAAATCTGACAGTAGCAAATCAATGCTTCATTGGGAAGATGGGCAAAGACTTGCTTGCAATCCATCCCCACTGTGCCCGAAGCAAATGGATGTTTCCCATTTGCCAGAATGGAATGGTTAAAAAAATGCATTTCCAATTTGGAAACAGATAAAATCAGCACTTTCTGGGAAACACCAGCTGAGTGAATGCTGACAAACAGAAGTGAGCAAGGTTACAGTGGCCAGCCATGAAGATAGGCTACGGTGACTACCTTGCTGGTTGGAGTTTGCCTGCATCTTGGCAAACACCTTAGGGACTGAAATGGTTTATGCTCAGTGGGCACCAAACAACATGTGGGTGCTTCATCAAAGTAAATAATGAAATAATCAGTAATGAAAACTGGTGGCTGTACATAAAAATATCTTTTTTTTTTTTTTTAAATGACCAGTTTGCTCCACTGCAATGGTTTATTAAGGCTATTTTAACAACCGCTATAATTTTCCTGGCTGGCTTGAAGTCTATTTACTAGCTAGTCTAACACAGAGAAGAGAATGATTTCTTCCCTAATGGCCTTCACACATATCCCATCATGGTGCTTGTATCAGCTTTAAATTAGAAGAGACCCCTGAAGGTGCCTTGCAGTGGAACAAATGGAGTCGGCAGAGAAACAGTACTTTTTACATAGAGCAAGCCTTCTGCGGCTGGCCAAAATATTTACAATCTTAAGAACTAATGAGTAACAGAATAGAGAATAGTCCCACTTCTTGGGGGGGAAAAAAAAAAGAAAAAAAAATACATGACATAGAGGCTACATATACAGTACATAAAGAATAGGATGTGTAAAAAAAAAAAGTTCAGAGTCAGCCACAGTGAAATTTTGCTATGACAAATGTCTTGACTCTTGAGAATTAGTTAAAATATTTTTGCTATATGGCAGCAAAAATAAAACAGCAAAAATGGTGCCTTCCAATATTCCTCTAAACATTAGAGGCAACTTTGTACAAGAAACTTGTTGGAGCTGGCTTGGGGAGTTGCTTGGTGCATGTATCCCAAAAGGGCAAGGCTGCCAGCAGCAGAATAAATCCTCCCAGCAGGACACAGAAGCCACTAAAATAAAATGCAATGTCATAGGTCTGGGTCCAGTCATAAAACCAACCTGAAAAAACAGGAAGAAAAGAGTGAGTTTCATAGAAATGGAATGAATGTCAAGCCCATACCCTAATTTCATCGCTTTTATATGTAGTTAGGATTAGGATATATATTGTCTCAATACTTCCAACTTAGCTTCTTGGGAGTTAGAAAATGAAAATCTCTCAAATATTTGGACGAAAATAAGCATGTATTTTGAGTTTCTCCCAAATAAAGGATAAACACAATTCCCATAGCACATATAATGACTTTCTAAACTGTATCAAAAAGCAATCTTAAATAAATCATTTACTGTGAGACATTGCATGCAGATTTATTTTGTATAAATCTGTGCTGTTATTACAATCTGAATTTCTATATCTGGGGATGCTACAATGAAGAATAGTAAAATAAGTTGAACTGAAGATAAATATCTTACCAACAATGGGTGGTCCAAGGCTATTTCCAAGTCCAGCGAAGAACATTAATATTCCATAGGCATGGGCTAATTTTTCAATTCCCACAGTCTTGGTGGTCACATATGGGAAAATGGACCAATTACCAGTAAGAAACCCTACGATCCCAGAAAGTATTGCCAATGTGACGTAAGTTTTAGCAAATGGAATTGCACACAAGGCCAGGCCCATGATGAATAAGGTAGCTACGTAAAGATATAAGGTATTAATCCATTTGAAGTCAGCCAGTATTCCTAAAAGAAGTTTACCAACTGCTGTCATAATGCCTATAATGGAAATAAGAGGCATAATAAACTCTTCTTCCTTCACATTTGAACTTCTTGCTACATCTTCCATAAGTAACGAAGGTGGAAACCCTCCAATGTCAAAAAGTAAGATAGCTATGAAAAGGGCTGAAAATACTTTGTTTTTGAAAAGAGCCAAAGTTTCGCCACAGTAATTTTTATATAATTGCCACTTCCTCTTGGCAAGCTGTTTGCAGATGTATGTCTGTTCTGCAACTTTCTTTTTGTACATTTCAGGCTCTTTTGTGTGTGCGATGGTTGTGGGGTTTTTGTGAAGGAGACTCTCCTGTTTGCAGTCCCCATTGGCTATCATGTTCTTGCATTTTTCCTCACTACAGCAGCTCTTGTCAAGAATGTTTATGTTTTCTTCCAGGTTCTTTTCTTTCTCATTGTAAATGGAGTATTTATCTGGTGCATTTTCCGGAGGCATCTTTTCAGGCAAAGGACAATCAGAAGACTGGAGGGGTCTCATCAGACTGCCACAGGCTAATATATTTAAAGCTAAAGCACCCACAATCAGCAAGCATCCGTCCAGTCCATAGAACTCAATCAGCATCCTCTGCAGAGCGGCATATATAAAAAGGCCAACACTTGAACCTAAAAAGGGAATGGGAGATGTTCAATCTTAATCTCTTATCATTTCAGGCTCTTAGGACAAGAATTAGTATCACAACTCAATTTATTTTATTACACTGGTATTTATATCTAACTTCATATTAAAATCACAATAAGAATATTGAAGATAACTAGACTAACAATAGCAGCAATACTGATAGAACACTTAACAATTAGCATTTATAGTTCAGACACTGTTAATCACTTTACATTGCATGAGCTTGTATAATCCTTTTAAGGATCCTGGCCAGGCGTGGTGGATGATGCCTACTGTAATCCTAGCACTGTGGGAAGCAGAGATGGCAGGATTGCTTGAGGCTAGGCGATTGAGATCAGCCTGAACAAGAGCAAGATCCCATCTCTACAAAATACAGAAAAATTAGCCAGGTGTCATGGTATGTGCCTATAGTCCCAGCTACTGGGAAATCTGAGGCAGGAGGATCGCTTGAGTCCAGAAATTTGAGATTGCAGTCAGCTATGATGATACCACTGCATTCCAGCCTGGGTAACAGAGCAAGACCCTGTCTCAAAACAAACAAACAAAAAAGTATCCGATTGGCTAGGTCCTATTATTATTCCCAATCTACAGGTGAAGTGACCTAGGTCTAGAAGGTTGAGAAATTTGCCACAGCTGTAAATGGCATAATTAGGATTCACACTCAGTCTGACTCCAGAGCCCATATGTTTAACAAATACCATTACGCAACGATCTGTTTTGCACTGATTCTGTGCCAGACTTTATGCCATTTATTCCTTTTGGAAAAGAAAATTTTCACATTTTATTTTTTGAGATGAGTAATATATTTTAGTTTTAGGATATTTCTAATGGTCTGATAGTTCAAATCCATTGCTGACTCACCAGAATGATCAATTCATATTAATATTTTTAATGCATTAATAAAATTATGAGAAAAGTAAAGTGGAATATGATAGGATATTTAAATTACAAAATATGCTGGTTTGTGCATTCATGTAACAGTGTGAATACTCCACCTTTTATCACTGATCACACTAAGCAGACTGGAATATCAAGGTATGTCAGCTCAATTAATTTGCATTGTTCTCATCTAGTTCTTATTTCAATTTTTTAAAAATTGAATATTTTAAAATTTAAATATCATGTGAAAAAGCAGGAAAAAACAGATCTGTAAAAAAACAAATAGATGACATGTTTAAAACTGTCATACTAAATTATATCATATCCCCATCAGTGTGTGCCAGTGTGGCCAAACTTGGAGGCATCACTAATGGCATGGACCTGCTAGCAGTAAAAATCCATGTGTTTTTTTTTTGTTTTTTTTTTAGAGCTAGGGTTTTACTCTGTCACCCAGGTTCTGGTGCTGTGGCATGATCATAGCTCACTGCAACCTTGAACTCTTGGACTCAAGCAATTCTCTTGCCTGTCTCCCAAGTAGCTAGGACTACAAGTGCACACCACCACACCTGGCATATTTTTAAATTTTTTTATAGAGATGGGTTTCACTATGTCACCGAGGCTGGTCTCGAACTCTTGACTTCAAGCAATCCTCCCACCTCGGCCTCCCAAAGTGCTGGGATTACATGTGTGAGCTATAATACCAGGCCCAAGCCTAAAAATTTATTTTGCCATGTGACTGGTAGCTGGATAGTGGTTGGTTAAACATATCTGTGTTTGGTAACTTTTTACTTTGCTCAGAATAGGGACAATATTGTTTTACTTTGCTTACTTTGTTTAGAATAGCGACAACAGTGAATGTATTTCGAAAACGTACCTGTTGAAATCAGGCCAAGGGCAAGGCCTCGACGACTGTCAAAATACTGGCACGTAATGGTCACTGTTGCAGTGTACAATAAACCACATCCGAGACCTAAGCATGAGAAGGACATTGCATAAATTAAGACATGCTGCATTACTTTGATGCAGAAACAAAAAAGAAAAAAGGAAAGGAACAATCAACTATCTCCCATAGGACATTCTGTTACTGACTGGTTAAAATGGTTCAGAGTGCAGATTCCTAGTCTCTTTCATATTAGCTGTGCACCCCCGACGGACACATTGGGCAGCCTCATTTTTCACCCTTCATACACCTTAAGGTCAGGGTGAAGTTAAAAAAAAAAAAAATCGAGTTTCTAAAGAATGAATGAACAATGAAGCAAATGCAAATTAAGACATTACAGAGAGAGAGAGAAAAAATGGTTAAATCACATACCAAATAACAAAACTTAATCAATCTTGTCCCTTAGATATCTGTGTCTCTTCTAAATCCTTGTTCCCAACTCAGTGTTCTTCCTCTTCTAAATCCTCTAAACAATTTATTAAAATCCTCTTCATAATCCCAAGCTATTTTGCTAGAGCTTAGCTTGTACACCCCAGGCTGCAAAAGAAAGGCTTTCAGGCAGGCCCTCTAGGATTCTACCATTCCATCACAGTAAAATTTATGTTTGTAAGTCTTTACCTTTTAGAGATGCATGCTACCTTATTTAGAAGTAGAATGTAGTGATATCTTTAATTTAGTTTAAAACATTCTCACAAAAATGGAAGCAAATGCAACAAGATATTAGCAACTGTTAAATTTAAGTGGTAGGCCGGGCGCGGTGGCTCACGCTTGTAATCCTAGCACTCTGGGAGGCCGAGGCGGGCGGATTGCTCAAGGTCAGGAGTTCAAAACCAGCCTGAGCGAGACCCCGTCTCTACTATAAAAAATAGAAAGAAATTAATTGGCCAACTAATATATATATATATATATAAATTAGCCGGGCATGGTGGCACGTGCCTGTAGTCCCAGCTACTCGGGAGGCTGAGGCAGCAGGATTGCTTAAGCCCAGGAGTTTGAGGTTGCTGTGAGCTAGGCTGATGCCACGGCACTCACTCTAGCCTGGGCAACAAAGTGAGACTCTGTCTCAAAAAAAAAAAAAAAAAAAAAAAAATTTAAGTGGTAAGCATGAGCTATATGCTTGCTATAATATTCTCTACTTTTCTATAAATTTGAATTTCTTTTATAAAAATATTGCAAGTAAATTTCCTTTCTTGAGTTCAAAGAGTAATATTTATCTCCAGATCATCTCCAAGGCTTTTGCTCATTAACCTTTTCCTCCCTTTCAAGTATTTGATAACCTCGGTTTTTCATACAAGTCTCCTTTGGCTCTAATTTACTTTTTAGCCTTTCTTCTACAATGTTCTCTGTTCTTAAGTTTCACTCTAAAAAACGGCACATAACCCATAGTCTAAGAACTGAATTTTAACCATGGCCTATTATGTGAATTACTAAGATAATTTTCATTACTTTAAATAGCTGCCTGGGCTAGGATTTAAAATAATATACAAATTTAACAAATTTACTGAGTAAACATTTTAGGAAATAAGCACTTAAAACAACCCAGGGCTCAGAGGATCATCCATGATTGTATAAAAAGTCTTCTTACAGAAATAAGATAGATAAAACAGTTATACTTTAAATAACCCGTTTAAAATAGAGTACCCTTTTGTGTGACTTAACAGAAAAAATACTACCTCGCTATCAAAATATGAGCTGGATTAATTTGTACACTTGTCATTAATGCATATGGGACACTTCAAGACATGAAATAAGACCTGTTTCTGAGCAGTCGATTTTGTGAAGCCAAAAAATGTCGCCCTTAACTGACACTATTTCTGAAAGGGGGAGGAATGAATTTACTTTTCTGTGATTTGGTTGTCAGGTCTATTGTCAAATGTAAGTCATTGGAGACATGAAAAAAAAACATCTCAGATTACTAAACGCCAATATTAAAAAACTTGAAACAGCAACCTTTAAACTTTTAACCTTAGACTAAAAAGAAAGAATTCTGAAAAAATGATTTCAAGGCCATGGGTTTCAGATAAGATTATCTCTTTTTTTTTTTTAATGTAGCAGAAATTCAAAATGTGTCTTCTTTATAGTTTTCAAAAAGCAGAAATCTTTTGATGGCATGATGTCTCACCACATCTGTATCAAGATGAACTTAAACCAGCAGTTATTAAAGAAAGGTCTGTGTACCCCTACAGTGGTCCTTGAGATCTTGCATGGAGTTCATAAAGTCAAAACTATTTTTATATTAATAGTAAGATATTCTCTGCTTTTTTTCACTGGGTTCGCATTTATGCTGATGGTGCAAAGGGGATGGTGAGTAAAACTGGAAAAGCCCTATCAGAAGTTAAGGTATTGGCTGGGGACAGTGGCTCATGCATGTAATTCTAGCACTCTCAGAGGCTGAGGTGGGAGGATCACTTGAGGTCCGGAGTTTGAGACGAGCCTGAGCAATAGCAAGACCTCATCTCTACTGAAAGTAGAAAAAAATTAGCTATACAACTAAAAATAGAAAAAAAAAATTAGCCAGGTGTGGTGGTGCACACCTGTAGTCCCAGCTACTCAGGAGGCTGAGGCAGGAGGATCGCTTGAGCCCAGGTGTTTGAGGTTGCTGTGAGCTAGGCTGATGCCACAGCACTCTAGCCCAGGAAACAGAGTGAGACTGTTTCAAAAAAAAAAAAAGAAAGAAAAAAAGAAATCAAGGTATTTATACCAAACTTAACACCCTATAGGCTTCCCCACCACACACAATAAAAACAAACTTATTTTAATTGCTTCATCTGAATTACAATAATTGTTTCAAAGAAAAGCACTTAAGCAATTGGTTTAGTAGACAGCTAAAATAGCCACTTTTTCCATGTAATCCTGTTTTTATTTGAAAGAATATCTGATAGACACAAAGGAAGGGAAACAAGAAAAACAACTGACGTAATTGCCATCAATGATAAAATTCATGCTTTCCAGCAAAAAAAATAGCATTTTAGAAAACTCAAATCTGCCACCATGAATTTGACAACTTCCCAATACATAAAGATTTTCTGACAAGCTTGTTGGCAATATTAACAAAATTATTTTTTTTATGTTTTATAATATGTGGTAACATTTTTTAAGTTCTTGAATAACTCAGTAAATGTTTCTGAAATGACCAATGCACAATGTTACATAATTAGGTGAAAATGAAGATCTATCCAAAGTACAGCATAAATAAATGGACTTAATATAACAGAATATGAAAAGTATACTGATGTGGTATCCAGTTCCACACTGCAATTAATCTTCAGGATACTATTGCTTTCCAAGTTTTGGTACGATAGGATGGCTGTGCTAATAAATGAACACAGAAAAAATAAACTAGCAGAAAAAGGGAGAAAAAGATCGCTGTGTGTAGGATTAACCATATCGGTCTTAACTGGCTGACTTCAAGATTAACTGCCTGCTGAGATTGTTTTTACAGCATTTGAAAGAGCTGAGCTAAGGGAAAGGGAGTGTAAATCCTCCTCCTTAACGCCTGCCAGACCAGACTGCACAGACCACACTCCAGAGGAGACTGATAAGAATAAAAAAAAAAAAGAGGAAAAAGCAAACACCCTTATATCTCACAGCTGTCTCCTTCTAATCAGTCTACTGCAATAAATTTTTCTTTACCCTTTTATAACCCTCGATAAATACCCCAAGCCCTTAGCCTCGGCCAGCACTTCTTTCTTTCCCTTGTGCTGAGCCCTTTCCCTTTCTCTTTAGGGGAAAGTAAAATAGACCTTCTTCCTTTAAAACTATCCTAATCTTTGTGTCAAGAATTTTTCTCCATGAACCCTGTGAGCTCCCCACCCTAACAATGGTATGGTATCAAAGAAGAACCTTCAATTACCTGAAAACGCTATTAAGAAACTTTTCCCTTCTCCAACTACATCTTTGTGTGATAACAGATTTTCTTCAAATACTTCAATCAACAAACATATTGCAACAGATTCAGTACAGAAGTGCATATGAGAATCCAGCCGTCTTCTATGAAGCCAGACATTAAAGAGATTCGCAAACATGTAAAACCCTGGCACTCTTCAAATTTTGTTTTGCTATGAAAAGCAGAGTTATTTTTCATAATAAATGTGTTATTTATGTTAACATGTACTGGGTTTGTTATCTTTAAATGAATTACTATTATAAATACATACCTATAAAAATTTTTAGTCTCTTAATGCAGTAAATTTTAGTAGAATATGTATAAGTATAATCCACATAATGCAAAGCTCGTTGGGGTCCGAAACAAAAGATTGTAAAAAGGGTTCCAAAACCAAAAAGTTTGGAAACCACTGGCTTAAAGCATTCCTCAAAGCATTTGAATTGTACTACTGACAATTCAAAACATAAACAGTACTAAAACATAATTATTTCCCTTTATTTAAATAGGTAAAAACTAAATACATTTTAGACAGTCTAAGATTGTGTTTCCACACTTTATGTTCTATTTCATACACCTCTGGGTGAGACCACAATTTCAGGGGCCTCTTTTCCCTCATGTCTTTATATCACACCAAACATGAAGGTCTTTACAACACCCGCTGCCTAAATTATCCACCTCCATCTCTCTCTGCACTGCCGCTGCCTCAGTTCACTTCCTCATCTTTTCTGTTCTCAACCATAGCCTAATTGTCTCAGCCTCCATACTTGTTCCACCAATTTGCCCTCTAAATGGCTGTCATACAGTTCTCATCACGTCACACTCCTGCAACAAAGACCACATAGTGCCCCTGTCGTCCCAGCTATTAGGGCAGCTGAGGTAGGAGTGTCACTTGAGCCCAGGAGTTCGAGTCCAGCTTGGGTAACATGGCCAAGACCCCTACCTCTAGAAACAAAAAATGTAACCCTTTGCACTCGCTTGCTTTTTTCTCAATTCCTTTATTCTACTGGGGATTTAATTTTTTTTTAAATACCCCAGATTTTACAAAGCGCGGCAGTAGAATAAAAAACTGGAGTTTCTTTTCATACAAACTTATTTATTTGGAATTTTTTTTTATATTTCAAATTATTGACACATTCAAAGAGTCATTATAACCTCTATAAATTTTTCACGGTGTGAGCTGCTACCGATGCTAACCGTGTCGAGTCACACTAGATATCCGAGTGCAAAGGGTTAAAGACCACATAAAACCTTTTATCATCTGTCCTGTTACACACCATGCTTTGACATATTTGCGACTCCCCACATGATCCTAACAAACGTATAAAAAGCCTGCTGGAATCCATTCTACTTCAGGCCTCTGAGCACTCGGGATCCTGGTTGTTCTTCTCAAAACACCCTCATTCCATTCCAGCCCATATCCACCTGACCACATCCTGCCTGCCCTTCAAGAATCAGCTCAAGTGAAACCTCCTTTACCACCCCTTCTTCCACGCATAAATATTAAATACTACACCAGCACTGGATGTTGGCTTAATTTCATTACTGTATTTACTGTGTTATGTTACAAGTTGTATATTTACAAGTTTCTTCCTTCAACAATGAGACAATTTCTCATGTGGCTTTGGAAACGTCACTTAAACTAAGTTTCTTTAGCTTTAAAACAATCTCATGAGATGGATATAAAAATTAAGACAGGTAAAAAAAAATGTAAACGTTTAGTTTCTGTGCCTGGAATATAGTAAGTACTATAAAATAACCATTATGTTGGTATATTATTTCACTTTTCACTGGAGTATTATGGCATTATGTAGATACAGCCTCAGACCGCATTAGAGAATCATAGTTTCTGATTGTAACTGCATATCCATGAGAGAGTTAAGACTGCCTTTAATGACATAACAATGTAAAGGGGGAGGGGGCTTGCAAATCTCTACCTCTGCTGAAATGAATATACAGAAAATGGTCTTTATCTCATTTGCCATAATTAGAGTAAGAAAATCAGACTAAGAACATGGCTTTTTCCCTCCCCAATCTCAGTGGACCCTACATAGATATTATCAAGAAAATGCAGGAAAAGAAAATTGAATTTTTCCAAAACTCAAGAAGGGAATATTAAGAAAATCATAACCAGGTAGCTGAGTAATAATATATTTTAAAGAAAAGAGAATGTAAGAAATTGATCTTGAGTTGTGCTTTTCAGAAAAGCAAAGAGAACTCATGAAAAGAAGCCTGAGCAATTAATTACAGGCATATTTCCTATAATGGAAAACAACACCCTACCCACCATACCCCATCTCCTACCACACTGTTTCTCCTGATTTAGTAAAGTTATTAAGAAAATAGGAGACTGGATGACCAGACTTGGTTGTGTGGCTTACAGTCACTTGAAATTTGGCAAGCCACCATTTTATTTCAGCTATGAAAACCTAAACAAGATAATGTCATATTCTCAAGATGATATTCTTGGAAAGATCAATTACATGGTAAAACAGAATTATACTAATTAAGGCATTTTAGAATTCTCTTGACATTTGGATTGTAATTCAATATCCAATGTAGTTTTCATTTCTTTCTCTGTATACTTTAATCTCTTACACAAATATTTCTGATTCAATAGAGCTGCTTTGGTATCACAAAATTGTTGCTGTCGTCTTGAACTAAGAGGTCAGAAAAGAATTTAAGAAGAAGGGAACCAACATATATTAAACATCTGTGTGTGCCTCTTTATATACATTATCTCATGAGTAGTCACAAAAAAATAGTCCCACTTTATAAAAAATAAAAATGGGAAATAGGATCAAGAAGGTAGTAGGCACCTTCTTCACAAAGAAGAACCAGAATGGTAAGCAGATTCTCACATTTTGAACAGATCATCTAGGAGAGAATGCTAGGATTCACCAGGGAAACAACGGGAAGCACCAAAAGTAGGTGAGGGAGGATTCAGGGCAACTTGCCCAGCTGGGGATTGGCTAACAACTGGTAGAAGTTTTTTAAATGGGGAAACAGCAAGAAAGAAGAGCCCAGGGCTCCACTCTCAGAGATGAGCTTTTCTTGGCTAGAAGAGAACCCCCTGGCCCATGCATGTCTTAGGCCTAACATAGGGAGCTGCTTGGGGACTGTACAGAGGCATTGCTCCACAAAGGGAACCCACACATAATCCCACAGGCATCCAAGCCTAGAGCTGCTTGAGCCTGGGGTCATCCTGAGAGCCCAGGTACCAGGAGACAGCAGGCATGCCTGTAACCACTGTGCAGCTCTGAGGAGTAGAGGAGCCCAGGCACCAAGACACCCCTGAGAAGGTCCCCATTGCCCTGCTGCAGGCTGTAGTTGAGACTGAGATGTGAACAGATAGCACTTTCCACAGTTTCTTGCCCACATTGCTTGCCTAGGTGGAGCCCCAGCATTCCTGGTTACAGATCCAAGGTGCCATCTTGAAAATTTGACACTGAGCTGCACCCTGCCCCTGGGCTGAGTTTGGGCTGATGCAGCTGCAACCCCTACCTGGCTAGGAAGGGGAAGGGAAACCAGGCTTTCCAGCACACATCTGGGCCACTGCCCACCATCCTGCAGCCAGCTGCCATGGGACCGAGTTTTGAGTGAACTGCACTCTCCACAGCTTCCTGCTAGCGCAGCCTGCCTGAGATGGGCCCTTCCCTCTCTATTCACAGGCTCAAGGCGCCATTTTGAGAATTTAAAGCTAGGCAGCAACCTGCCCTCAGGCTGAGTTCAGGCTGTCTTAGCTACAGTCCTGCCCATCTGAGAGACTGCATGAAAATAGACCCCTCCCCCAGCTCTCACTCTATTCAAAAACCAACTCAAAATGGATCAAAGACCTAAATGTAAGGCCCCAAACAATAAAACTACTAGAAGAAAACATAGCGGAAACATTTCAGGATATTGGTCTGGGAAAAGATTTTATGAATAAGATAAAGCTCAAAAGCAAAAATAAATGAAATTATATCAAAACTAAAAAGCTTCACACAACAAAGGAAGCAATCAATAGGGTGAAAAGACAATCTGTAGAATTGGAGAAAATATTTGCAAGCTACTATCAGACAGGGGATCCACACCCAGAATACACAAGGAACTTAAACATTTACACAGCAGAAAAAACAATCTGATTTAAAAATGGGTAAACGCCGCTGAACAGATCTTTCTTAAAAGAACACATACAAATGGCCAATAAATATTAATATATGAAAAAATAGGCCAGGTACAGTAGCTCATGCCTATAATCCAAGCGCTCTGGGAGGCCGAGGTGAGAGGATCAGTTGAGGTCAGGAGTTCCAGACCAGCCTGAGCAAGAGTGAGAACTTATCTCTACTAAAAAATAGAAAAAAATTAGCTGGGTGTGGTGGTGCACACCTGTAGTCCCAGCTAATCAGGAGGATGAAGCAGGAGGATAGCTTGAACCCAGGAGTTCAAGGTTGCAGTGAGCTATGATAACATCCCCTCACTCTATCCCTAGCGACAGAGCTAGACTCTGTCTTAAAAGAAAAAAAAAAAAAAAGCAAGAAAGAAAAAAAAACGAAACAATATTCAACATCACTAATTATCAGGACAGGAAAATGCAAATCAAAACTATAAGGAGCGATCATTTCACCCCAGTTAAAATGGCTATAATGAAAAAGATAAATAATAAATGCCGGCAAGGATATGGGGAAAGTGGAACTCTTATACATTGTTGGTGAGAGTGCAAACCAGTACAGCCACTATAGAGAACATTATGGAGGTTCCTCAAAAAACTACAAATAGAACTACCATACAATCCAGCCATCTCACTAGTGGGCATTATCCAATGATAAGAAAATCAGTATATCAAAGAGACACCTACACCCCCATGTTTACTGCAGTACTATTCACAATAGCCAAGATATGGATTCAACCTAAGTGTCCAACAAGAGATGAATGAATAAAGAAAAGGTGGTATATAGACACAACGGAATAGTATTCAGCCATTAAAAAGAATGAAAGCCTGTCACTTGCAGCAAAATAGTTGGAACTGGAGGACATTATGTTAAGTGAAGTAAGCCAGGAAGAGAAAATTAAACACCACATATTCTCACTCATATATGAAAGCAAAAATATTTGATCTCATAGAAGTTAAAAGAACAGAAGATACTAGAGGCTTGGGAGGGTAGGGGGAAAAGAGGGTTAGGGAGAGATTTTTTAAAGAATACAAAATTACGTCTAGATAGGAGGAATAAGTTCTAGTGCTCTATACCACTGTAGGATGACAATAGTTAACAATAATATATTATATAGTTTTCCACTATATAATATATTATATAGTGCAAAATATAATATATTATATAGTTTCTATATATTTTATAAATAGAAGGAGGAGATTGAATGTTTCCAACACAAAGAAATAATAAATGTTTGAGAGGATGAATATGCTAGTTACCTTGATCTGATCACTCTCTATAAATGTATTGAAACAGCACTATGTACCTACTCCATAAATATGTACAATTATTATGTATGGATTTTTAAAATGTAAATTAAATTTAATTATTTTAAAAATTATGGTCCAAAGTGGTGACTCGTGCCTGTAGTCCTAGCACTCTGGGAGGTCCAGGTGGGCTGATCACTTGAGGTCAGGGGTTCAAGACCATCCTGAGCAAGAGCGAGTTCCCGTCTCTACTAAAAATAGAAAAAATTAGGCAGGTGTGCTGGTGTATGCCTATAGTTCTAGCTACTCAAGAAGTTGAGATAGGAAAATTGCCTGAGCCCAGAAGTTTGAAGTTGCAGTGAGCTCTGATGATGCCACTGCACTCTAGCCTAGCCAAGGAGACAGAGCAAGACTGTCTCAAAAAAGAAAAATTAATTTTATTCTATAGATGATACAAATGCTATGGCATCACTCACTTTTTATCAATTTTTAAGTCAGTGACAACTTTTGATATATACCCACAAAAGCTATTCCCAGATTAACCTTGAAACCATGTATAAGAGTAAAACCCCATGAAATTTTAAACAGCTAGTCCAGAATTTGGGAAAAATGCCCAAATCATACTTATAGTATAATGATTCTATTTTCTATGTAAAATGAGGTTGTCCTAAAAGGAATAATCCAATGTTTATGCATAAACACAGATATCTACATTTTTATTTTTATTATTTTAAATAAAAATGCAAAATTATTATTCAATGAACATTCTCAAATTTTACACATGAGATTAATGTATTTGAAATCATATTAGGCACTACAGGGAATATAAAATACAAAACATATACTACCTACCCTCAAAGGCCTAACAACTGACCTGTTTAATCTAAATAGATTAAGATCCGAGTAGTATTAGGGTATGTAGTTAAATTAAAATAAACTTTAAAAGTTCTAAAAGCACCAGGATTTATTACAAAAAATGTAAAAGAGGTCACTTTCTGGTGTCAGACCAAATGGACCCAGCCTCAAGTCTCTTAGCTCTGTGACTTTGGTTAGTAATTTTTTTACTTCTCCTGAGCTTCACTTTCTCTATAAAAATAGGTTCTTGTGCAGATGAGACCATGTAAATCATTTAGCACAGTCCTTAGCACAGGGTAAGTACTCTGTGGATGTCAGCTGCTATAATTTCCATTATTTAGCATTGGGGAAATATTCCCAAGTAGAAAAAAGTAATATTGGTAGTCAGCAAAATTAGGTCCTTTCAGGCATCTTTTTTTTTTTTAATGTTTTTTTCCTTTTGAAAGCATCAAGGTCATCTTTTTCAAACTCCCAACTAAAGCTCTTAGGAATGTCAGTCTGGTGATTCTTAACACTGAATGCATTTAATGTCATACATCGCAAGGATATCTCCCCCAAACCGTCAGTGCTCTCAAGTTCTGAGCCCTCCACACTTTCCTCTCTGGCAACCAATAATATCATCAATCATCCTCATCACTCAGTCTCCTTCACTCCTGCCTTATCTTTAAAAATAATAACAATAAATGCTTTAAAATCTACTTTTTATTTCTGTTGTGACTTTTGATTTGGACCCTGGCCACAGATATTGTGAAATGCAACAGCTATTTGTGAACACAAACCAAGGAGCCCTGCTTGGGCCAAGTGAGGTGGCTCATGCCTGTAATCCCAGCATTTGGGGAGGCTGAGGTGGGAGGATTACTTGAGGCCAGTAGTTCAAGACCAGTTTGGACAACATAGCGAGACCCTGTCTCCACAAAAAAATAAGAAAAAATTAGGCAGGTGTAATTACGTGCCTTGGTCTTACCCATTTGGGAGGCTGAGCTAGGAGGACCACTTGGGCCCAGGAGCTCGGGGCTGCAGTGAACTATGATTGAGTCACTGCACCCTAGTTTAGACAACAGATCAAGACCCTGTCTCAAAAAAAAAAAAAAAAAAAAAAAAAGCCCTGCTTGAGTGTCTGATAGGAAAGGGGCCACTTCGTAAGTCAGTGAGAAGTGAAGTGACAGATGTCAGTGACATCCAACCTTTATATTTTCCCCTCTCTCATTTTTCCTTTTTGTTCTATATAGAGATAAGGTCTGAGATGTAAAACCTTCCTGTGCCTTGTAAGGAGACACAGTATGAATTTTAGAAATGTGTTTATCCTTTCAAACATTTTGATTCACTGGGTAAATTTTTTGTTAAATCAACAAGTTTTAGAAAAGTAGTCACTGAAAGTAAGTTATTAGTGAGTGTTTTCACTCCTTTACGTTAACTGAATAATAAACCTGACACGGGTAAAATGGTGCGTAACTCTTTTAGGTTATAAAATTCATAGTGACCGGGTTCCTTACCTACAACAATGCCATAGGAAAAAAACAAAAAGTAGATATTGGGAGCAAAACTGCTCAACATCAGACCTCCAGCCACCATGAAGCCACTGAAGATCGTGACGGGTCTTGCTCCAAAAGATGAGACACAGAGACTGCAGACAGGACCTAAACAAAGAAATGAAACCTTCACTTATTTAGCAGTAACTTCTTTCCCACAATCACATGATCCATCCATCATAAATTCAAAATGATTTTTCCCATCATAAAACAACAACAAAATCCTCCAAGTATTTACAACATGCAGACACCAATGCAAGGTATTTTACATAAACAATCTCATCTCATTTTAATCTTCCTGCAACCCTGAGGGGTAGACACAACTGCTAGTCCCATTTCCCATTTCTGTGATAGGGAAATTAGAGGATGGTAAGATCACATGGTTAAGAAATGGGGGTTATGGAGTCCAACTTTATTCAAATTTTAGCCCTGTTACTTGCTAACTGTTTGATCTTGGGCAATTTATTTGATCTTTCCTCATCTGAAAATTGGAATAGTAGCAGTGCCCATCTCATAGTGTTACAGTGCTCTGTTGACTGATGGGCAAAAGTGACCATTACCTGCAGTTGTTTTATGCCTAAGTGGGCAATTGCTCATGCAATAGAATTTAAGTGATTCTTTCCCACTAGCACTGTACCTGAAAAGTACCTAGAGCTACAAAGCTTAGCATACTAGAAATAAAAGGACAGTAAGGGTCATTTGGCCCAATAGTCTCTTTAGGGAAGGAAACTGAAACTCAGAGAGTTTGTCCAGGTTCATCGTAGAAGAAAGAACCAGGATTTGGAAGCAAAGAAAAACATTCATTAATTAAGTTGACAACAACCTTTCCAGGTACAAATTATGATGTCCAATTTTCAAAAAGAACACCCACCAGAATGGCTAAAGACAGACAACAGTGTTAGCAAGAATGCGGAGCAAGCAGAATTCTCATACACTGCTGGAATTACCTCCTGATGCTGAACACAGCACTCTGTAAAACTCAGAAGTTCCAATTCTATGTATACATCCAATAGAGATAACCACTGCAAAAGTCGTATACATAAATGTTCATAGCAGAATTATGTATATTAGCTAAAGCCAAGAAACCCAGGTGTTCAGCACAATGGAATGTATAAGTAAATTCTGGTATATTCAAACAAGGGACTATCATATGGCAGGCAGAGTGAAGGATCCACAACTCTACGTAACAATATGGATGCATCTCACAAAGACGCTGAGTGAAAGACACCCAACACAAAGAAGTACAAATCACATAATTCCAACTATAGAAAGCATAAAAAACAGGCAAAACTGATCTATGGTCGGGAGTCAGGGCGTGACTGTTTTACGGAGGGGCTGAGAAGTTATACTCAGAAGACACCAAAGCCAAGCTCCCAGGGTACTGCTCATGTTCTGTTCCTTGGTGTGAATGTGCTGATTACAGGGCGTGTTCAGTTTGTGAAAATTCATTAAGCTATACTCTCATAACATGCACACTTTTCTGTATGTATCTTTTACTTCTGTTTGAAGCGACCTCAAACAGAGAAATGATGGAATCCATCCACAATCTCATTGTTAGTAAACAGCAGAGCCAGGATCCAAAGACTCCATGCCCAACATTCTTCCCAATACCAGAGAATCTCTTAAACGCATGTTTAAGTCCAGATTATGGCCACCAAGATACACTGAGATCATAGCTCCCAATGCTTATGGCTCTCCCACATTCCTCCCTGGGCCTGAACTGGCCCCAGGCATGATCAGGCCCCTCTTGTGTGAGCCAGTGCAGAAGAATATATGACAAGCAGAGGGAAACAGTTTGTGTCAGTGTTTTAAAAAGAAAATCCATTTGAAAGATCAAACTTATCATCCAGTAGTTGAGCTGTCCGTACATCCAATGAGAAACACTCAGACACTCAAAAATAGAAATGGTTTTCCAGGAGTCACATTTCATAAATGGATGTCTGACAGCACAAAGCATGACCCTTCTCTGTTTGTTACCAAACTGCATGGACATTGACAGTCAGTGTTCACAAATTTAACAGCACAAGAGGATTGAAAGACACACAGATTATTACTGGCATACTTGAAAAGTTTCAATTTTCATCCTCAAAATAGGACTTCAAATCTATGCACTTCAATGCACACTAACTCCACAAGGAAACTCCAGAGTTAGGGGGTGTGTGGGGGTGGGAACGAGGGCTAATAATTTCACTGTATGTACAACTAAAACCACTGTTCTATAAAATACATAGCATCGTTATCATTTACATGATAAATTCTTACATTATTTTTGCCTAACACATGATTCTTTGAAAAAAATTTAGGCATCAGGAAGAAATGAGCAGAAATTATTTTGCAGATGGAAACAGCACATTGAAAGTTGTTTTTAAAAAAAACCAAAAACAAAACTCAACATTCACACTGCCATCTACTGCTTATTTAGAGAAAAAATGTCCTCCTGATGTTGGAGATTCAAGACCAAAAATTTTAGAGTTGAAATTTTGGAAGTTGAAAATGGTCCAAACACCCCAATTTAAAAATGATGAAACCAGAGCTCAGAAAGATCACACGATTTGAACGAGAATCCAAAGCTGGTCAATGACAGTGTGAAGGCCAATGTCAGCCCAGCATTCTTACCAGTTGAGAAGCAGTTTGATAGGTACCTTTAATTTTCTAGAAATCAAAATATTAGTAAAGAACATAATATCCATGTATTTTTGTTAGTATCTTCCAGATTACATAGCTTTATGAATTTATGTCACATAAAAATACAACCTCACATAAAAACATAACCTCTATCATCATTTGAGATATAAAAATTTACAGCATATTTTACCCTCATCCTTCAAGCCAGGGCATATTTACAGATTCTATTTACATAGATTTAATCTATAATAGCCTCATATTTCATCAATAACAATTAGGGCAAATTACAATGAAGTGACCATCAAGTCACATCTGCAAATCTTGACACATTTATGTGTTCAGTTCTTTGCAATAATATGCAAAGTCTCCAAGATGATAAACCATGTATTCTCAGCACTGAATGAGTTTCAAGAGACAAATTAAGCGAAAGGACTACTCTCAGGGGAGATTTTTTATTATGTTTCAGGTCTTTCACTTTGCAGAAGGGATCTCTGGAACAAAAGTTAGTTAACCCAAAACATGAAACAGTGATTCCATATATTTGAACCTGAAAATTTTTAGGAAGAAAAAAGGGGGGAGGCTGCCAATTTTTCATTTAACAAGACATTTTTAAAATGTAATAACCATCTATTATTATCAGCACTTCATTAGAGAAGAAGCAATATTTTAATAAGGAAATAGCGATCATTGCCTTTATATTCATTTTGCCCTTGGATAAAAGTTTTACTTGAACTTACAGTTGCCCAAGTACTGGTGTTTGAGAGCCATTATTACTATTTTTGGTGTTGGTGATTGGGAGTCACTGTTGCTGTTACTGCTTTCTGTTTGGGAGATTAACCTTGACTGCTTGGTGGAACTGAAAATCCTGAGCTGGACTATTAAGTAGCACAGCTGGCAGGCAGCACAGAAGACTAGCCTAAGGAGGGGAGAAGGCAGTGTGCAGCACTGGGAAGAATGGTTCTGTCCTTTCTAGGGAGTGTACAGGGCCCTTAAAAGATCTTTTACCCTTCTGCGTAATGGCCTGGTGACATTTTGGGCACAATACTGACACATTCCCCCCAAAAGGGTAAAAATCCATATGTTAAAGAGAACAAATAACCCTACAAACCAAAGTGAGGAGCGAAGAAAGAAAGGAGGCTGAAGATGGGATTTTGAGCATTGCAAGCTCTTAAACACAAAACAAAATATAGAAAACTCATTGTTACTAGCTATCTGCAAGTCAGACGATTGATGTCACTCTCAGCCGATAATGGGAAGGAAAATGAAAACTCTACCTTAAAAAGAGTTTTGTTATGATCACAGATGAATTAGAAAAATGAGAAGAATCAATCGCCTCTAAGGAAGTCAAAAAGTGATGACATTGCTTCCTTCAGCCCTCCTGGGTAATTTGGCAGGAGACAATACAGTTCAATTTTTGCTGGCTGTTGAAGTTAGCATGGAGGAAGAATGCATTACAAACTTTAAAATATGTTAGCGACATTATATTTAGTTCTGTGTCAATCAGACAGAAAAATAAATAACTAGCCATCGTCATTCCTTCAATATTTACCAAGCATCTATTACAGCTGTGCTGTACAATACAAACACAAGGAGTCACACGTGTGAACCACATATGAAATTTCACACATTCTAATAACAACATAAGAAAAATAAAAGGAGGTGAAATTAATTTTAATAACATACTCTAACTTAATATATCTAAAATATTATCATTTCAACATTTCAACATCATCGAGATATTTTTCATTCTTTTTCGTGCCAAGTCTTTGAAATCCAGTGTGTATATCTTACACACATAGCACATTTCAATTCGAACGAGTTACATTTCAAGTGCTCAGTAGCCATGTGGCCGCTGTATTGTAAAGCACAGCACTAGAACCTCTTATTCTATTAGAGGACACAGAAAGCCACGCACAACCCAGGACCTATACCAGAGGCAAAACAAACACATTTCAAGAATTAAACGAAAATCAAAAGCCACAGGCAATAAGCACCACAAGGAAGGTTCAGACAGTCTGTTTTGGGATTTCAGAAGCAGGAGACCACCCAGGGCCAAGGAACTAAGCCTTGAACCGGGTCATAGAGTATGATTAAGTCAACCAAAGGGAGGAAAATGCATTCTAAATGAAGGAAACAGAAACATAATGTGGTTTTTCTAGTTCAAAATTATAAGATAGCTTTGAGAATGAAATTATTCCCTTTGGGAAATAAAGTCAACCTCCATGCATGTCTTCCTCCTAAAAAGTTTCCTAGTGCCAAGAGTGGAAGGACAGCCAGGCCTGCTGCATTGATTCCTTAAGTTGGCCAATGTACAGTGAGAAACGAAATATAGCAGTAACCAGCTTGTAGATCTGCTGTGCAGGAGGGATTTCCCAACAGAGTGGATCAGTTAGGTCCATGAAAGCCCTACTCCTCCACCCAGCATGCGGGGAACTCATGGTGTGGGCTCCTTCAAACTGGCAGGTTCCTCACTCCTTGCTCCAGCTAAGACTGTGAATCTCAAGTTCATATCCTTGAGAAAGAGAAAGGCACTGAGGAGCTGCACCCACTCAAATCCTTGATCTCATGTATACTGACTGCCGTTCTTGTTGGCTGGTTCGTCTACAGAGATGGCAGAAAGTTTAACCAAAACCTGGTCACAATTGTCACCAATCTTAGAACTGCCTAGCACTCTGGGAACTGGCCAGTGCAACAGAATCCTCATGGGAGGCAGGAATTTAGTGCTCCTGAAGGAGTTAACAGTACTTGGGGCTAATGCCCAAACCCAGCTCTGCCTGCACTTGCATGAGTGCATTCAGCAAGTGGGATTGGTGATACTGACTCACTGTATTAGCCTGGGATATGTTTACTGACTCATATTATGAGTCTGAAGGCCTGTGGAGGAACTGAGGACAAAAGTGGGGGTGAGGCCTTTTAAATCTGCTGAAAACTACCAAAGCAAGATCTTCAGCACAAAGCTACTGAAGAAAGATCTCCCTGCTATTTTAGCCACTGGTTTGTCTGAGAAGCAGCCCCACCATCTTCCTTGAATTTGAAGAATAACATCTAGCCAAAGGGCATTCTAGCTCATCTTGAAACAATATAAGGCCATTCAGTTACCTTCCATTCCTCCTCTGTCAGTCAGGTTTCAACCAGAGAAACAAAAACAGCAAGAAATACATATTAAGAGATTTATTGCAAGGATCTGGCTTACAAGATTAGCCAGACAATACTTGCCCAGCTGGGCAAGTTCACAATCTGTAGGGCAAGTCACTAGGAAGGGCATGTAGGAACTCTCAGGCATGGGCTGAAGTTGCAGCCACAGCAGAATTTCTTCTCCTGGGAGAGCTCGTTTCTGCTCTTAAAAGCCTTTCAACAGATTGAATCAAATCCATCTGGATTATCTAGGCTAATCTACCTTACATAAAGTTAACTGACGATGAACTTTATGCACATCTACAAAATACCTTCACAGCAACACCTAGATTAGTGTTTGCATAACCGGGGAATGTAACCTAGCCAAATTGACTCATATAACTGACCATCATACCTCCCAACACTAACCCTCCTCTCCAGCCAAATTTACTCAGCCCAAACACATCATCTGCAGTGTGGGCTCCAGGCCTTTGCATATAGGGACTTTGCACAGACTGCCCTCTCCCTGCCTGTTCACCTGTGACAGTCCCATCTTTCCATCTGGCCCACCTTGAAGATTATCTCTATAAAACTGCAGAGATTGTCTTGCCAATGCTATTCTCCTTGGTATTTATAAAGTCTCAAATTATTAGTTACCTTTTTTCTATCTCTTCTCTGAGACTGCAAACCCCTTAGAAGCGTGAATATCTTGGCATCCCTACCACAGAGAAGACCCTACAAACATTTGTAACGATGATGTGTTCATTCACAATGTATCACCCAGAGAGTATGATCCTTTTTATGCCCAGCTTTATTCATCCCAGGGATTATCTGGACAAATAATTTAGGCAAAGGTAAGAAATATTTTCTCCTGAATTACTCAAGTTTCAGAGAAAAGGAATTAAGGGTTAAGGTTATGAAGACTGCAGATCTTTTCACAGTTCTAATATGCTATTATAAGCTACTATCCAAATCTAAGTTTGTCAAAGATAAGGAGTGGGCCTTTACATTTTAGATGCTTAGCCACAATCTCAGCAAAGTTCCAGCTCTCCCTCCTGCCCATCCTTCTAAGAACCATCTTTGCATTTCATCTGCCAGGGTCTCTTTCCTTTAGAGGTTCTTCAGTTTGCTTGGAACTGCTTGGGAGAGTCATTTTATTTGTGAGCGGTTTGTTTTCTGATAACTAAAATTTATTGAGTACCTACCATATGCCAAGTACTATCTCAATTATTCTACACAACAATCATATAGGGTAGGTACTTTTATTGTCTCCAACTTAAAGATGAAGAAACAGGCTTAACAGGTTAAAAAAAAAACAAAAAACCTGAGCTCAGGTGCCACTCTTCTCATTGGAGAAAGTGTTTCACCTTGGGCAGGTCACTAAACCTTGAGGACAATAACTCCCACCTCAATGCATTGTTATGAGGATCAACTAAGATAAAGTGAGTGAAAGTGGTTGCTACTGAGCCTCGCACAGAAGGGGCACTTAGAGAACTTCAGGGACAAGTACATAAAAAAGTAGAACTTTTGTGTTGCTTGGCAAATGTACTGATGCTGCTGTGCCTTGCTCAGTTATAAAGCTACAGAGGTTGGATCACAGAATTGGTCAAGGATGACACCTATCAGGTCTTCTCTGGATAAAAAATGGGCAAAGAAAATAGCTAATGTTTCTCAGTTACCAGATGGCCCGCCTGCATCAGAATCAACTGGGGAGCTAATGTGCAGATTCCTGACCCTCGTCCCTGACCCATTGATGTGCATAAAAGGGGCTTTTGAGACAAGCTCAAATAATTCATATATTCATATGGGTGTCACGCACACCCATAAGTGGTAGCTCTTACAGTCATCTTTCTCCCTGCCCTCACTTTCTCACTCTTGAATCCTCTACTTTCCTTTTTCTATGTTCACCTTCAAAAGCTTTGAGCAGCAGGTCAAGGTGCCCCCTTATGTAGCTGATGACATTGGGCCTAGAGGAGTTAAGTGACTTGCACACTCACCAAATGATGGTAGAGTCAGGACCTGAATTCGCCTCTGACTGCAGCTCCAAACTCCTTCGAGTACTTGTTCTCTCTCCCTGAATTTGGGCAAGACGCTGTGTCTCTCCAGCCCCTACACCCCAGGCCGGCTTCTTGGACTCGTGACCAATGCAGTTGCGCAGGGTTTAGAGTGATCCCACAAGGCCCAGCTATTAAAAGGATTGATTTAATGCCCTGCTGTCACTGTCATGAAATTCTTAACAATTTTTTACCAAGGTTCCCATATTTTCATTTTGCACTGGGGTCCGCAAATTATGTAGCCTGTCCTGCTTAACAGAGAAGAAGGCTGTTCCTGGCCATTGAGATGAGTGGCCATTTCCCCAGGAACCTGGAGAAAGTACGGCTACAGCTTAATTTTCAAAGAAAATCAGCCTCAGGTCTGACCACAAATGCCCCATCCTTAAAGAGATCTCAGCTTCCCTCAATCCTCAACTCCTACCTGGACAGACTTGTGAAAAGAAGCTTTGTTCTCCAAGCATGTGCTAATTGAGATATTTCAATTATCCTTTGACCCTTGCTAGAAGCCAAGGTACATTACATTTCTGTTTAACTTAGAATTTGCTAATAGAAATGGTGACTAACTAGAGAACATTAAAAAAAAATTCTCTCCTCTCCAATATACATTTCCTAGCAATCAATACTTTCAAATCTGTTTATTTACATATCAATTATTATCCACTTGTACTTTGATAGCTTTACAAACAAATCCTATTTTGAAATACTCTCTTAAACAAATCTTGGGCTCCTGTTTCTCTTAAGCTCATGAAGGCAGTATTATTTTTATTTGTTTAGGTATGTTTAGTTATCTGACACAGCCAGATCATCCAGCATTGTTTTTCAAGTGTTTTTGTCCTGTTTATAATTTAACAAAGTAACACAACAGTTGGAAGCATTTTTTCTTTCTTTAGAAGTCCCCTTTAATAACAAGGGGAGACACATATTTAAAAGGAATGGCCAATGCATCTTGTTTTAAGCATATTTTCATGAAACCATTTTAGAGCTGAAAAACACTTTACAAATCACTTCATGCAATGTCCTAATTTTCCTTGTAAGAATAGAGATTGCGACTTGTTCAACTAGTAACTGCAAGTTCAAAGCACATAAGAAGAGATCCCAGGGCCACTGACACCATCTAGCATCTAAATCACCCTCTAAGCACATCTGTGCTTAAATAGTTCCAAGTACATTAGAGTGATGATCACTAAATATTATTGCAGAGTTCAAACTATGATTCCAGAAATTGAAGTGGCCTATGATTTTAATGGTGAAAAGGAAAATAAAATGTCTCTACTGTTCTCTCTAAAGATGATAGGAATCACTATTACAAAATATGTGATTGTTTATGAAGAATATTACTTTTGGAGACATGCGAAATACATCACAAATATCTTTCACATGACACTACGGTAAAATCCTTAATAACATCATCATTGTGAAACTCTTTGCTATGTCAGATTTTTCTTATGAAGTTGTCATGAGCGTGGGACATACTATCTGACTACAGTGCGTCTGAATCAAAAAACGGTAACCATGAGCCATGTAGAACCTGCTTAGAGGGCTGCTGAGAATCATTTGATCCTTTGGTCACTGATGTACCTTGCACATACCTGGATCAATACTTTCACTTCCCTGATTTATTCTTACTCATGGATGTGTGTCTCTTTCTAGACTGATTCCTACTCTCACAGGCAGGAACTGTGTGTTTGCTGTTCATTTTTTCATTGCCAGCAGCTAGCACACTGCCTGGTACATAGTAGAAAATAAATGAATAAAGAAATGAATGAATGATTGAATATCTTATGGAATGCCTATATGTTCACACAGCTTAAGGGTTTCAACATATGCTTTTTTTAAAAAAAAAGAAGCCTCCTATGCCTTGCACAGTGTTAATGATGCAACACATGTGATTAAACGATTAAAGAGTAAAAAGAGGCATAAACGTCTCCACTTACTTGCAAGCAAGCCAACTCCACTTGCCAGGGATCCAACCCAGGCTGTTTTTCCTTTTCCTTCACCAAAGGCGTCCAGCCATTCTATGTACAGGACTCCGACAGCCAGCGGGGATCCGTAACACAGAAACTGAGTAAGGAAGGAGACAAACACAATCATCCAGCCCCATCCACCATCAGGTGACTTTTTAAGTTCCATTGTAAGATGAAATCAAGGAGGTGTTTCTCTGTAGGTCCTAAAGAAAAACAAACAAAAAGAAAAGCATATTTAGTGTGGTAGGGGACAGTATTTTGGATTAAAATGTCTCCTAAATTAAAAAAAGTTCTCTAAAGATGTACATGGAAAAGCATAAAATATCACTGACATGTTTTTTTTTGTTTTTTTTTTTGAGACAGAGTCTCACTTTTGTTGCCCTGGCTAGAGTGAGTGCCGTGGCATCAGCCTAGCTCACAGCAACCTCAGACTCCTGGGCTCAAGCAATCCTCCTGCCTCAGCCTCCCGAGTAGCTGGGACTACAGGCATGTGCCACCATGCCCAGCTAATTTTTTCTATGTATATATTAGTTGGCCAATTAATTTCTTTCTATTTATAGTAGAGACGGGGTCTCGCTCTTGCTCAGGCTGGTTTCAAACTCCTGACCTCAAGCAATCCACCCGCCTCGGCCTCCCAGAGTGCTAGGATTACAGGCGTGAGCCACCGCGCCCGGCCAACATGTTATGTTAACTTTTAAATTTTCATTTATGATTTGAATAAAGCATGCATCCACATGGTACAAATTTTTTTTTAATTATAAAATTGCATAGAGTGAGACGTCTCCTGCTCAAGCTCATACCCCATCATCAGGTTCCCATCCCTGCCCAACCACAGGGAACCACTGATTTTAGCTGCTGGTTTTAAGGTTCTTGGGTTCTCTAGGAAGTAGACTGTCAGCATGAAGAAGATTTATTGGGAGTGCCCTCCAGTCAGCACCTGTGGAAGGGCACAGATGGCAGAGGGAGAAGACAGGCACCCTTGCAGTTTCAACGGAGGGGATTTCTAAAGTTGGGCTGAGCCATCAGAGCTGCCCTGAGTTAGGCGTGGGGAGCTGCCCCGTCACACCCCCATGCCGGTCATTCACTGGATGCAGCCACCCAGGAAGGGGCGGTGGGGGACCCGAGGTGAGGTGGCTCCACAAGGGCTGTCAGCTGAAAGCCATCCGCCAGCGGCATCCCCCACAGGCGGGACAAGGAGTCTTTCATTCCTGAAGGGAGCCTGGAGGGGGAACTGGCAGCACAGCACAACTTCCACCAACGTGAATATCCTTCCTGAGTTCCTTAGGAAACACCATGCAACTATTCTTCGATTTCCCTCTTTTTCAACAAAAAGTAGCTTTCTAGACGTTACATTCTGTACCTTGCCTCGTTCACTTAACGTCTTTGAAGATTTTTCCCTATCACTACATAGAAAGCATCTTTAGCGTTTTTTTAGTAAATATGGCTGTACACTTGTTTATTTACTTACTGAATAGGCAAGTAAATTGCCTATTGCCATATGGCTGTACGCTTGTTTATTTATTTACTTACTGAATAGGCAAAACATTTGCATGTCTCAAAAATTTCAAAAAGGACAAAGGATATACAGTTCCTCATCTACCTATTTCTCATCAAATCCTCATCTCCACGGATAACCAAGGCCTCTTGCTTCTTTCATATCCATCTAGAGTGTCTTTATGCATACCCGAGCACACTCAAATAGAGTTTCTCTATTATTTTAGACAAAAACAGCATTTAGTATATTATACACACTGGCATGTGCCTTGTTTTGGTGTTTGGGTTTTTTCACTTGACAAATATCTTGAAGCTCTCTCACATGGATGCATACTGATCTTCCTTATTCTTCTCTTACTGTTGCATTGCATTCCAGTATAGGAATTTTTTTAACCAGTCCCCTACAGCTTATAATGAAAAAACAATGCAATCTCACATGAGCATATATCTTTTTGCTTGTATCTGTTAGGAAAAATCCAAAAGTGGAATTGCTGAGTCAAAGGCAAGGTGCATTTATAATTGTAATTGGTACTATCAAATTGGCTTCAAGGGCACTAAACTAATTTATATTATTAATAGCTCCAGGATTTTGAGTATAGTGTGAGACTTTTGAATTTTTTCCAATTTGTTGGCATCAAAATAGTATTTCACTGTCGTTTTAACTTGCATTTCTCACACTATGAATGTTGTACATCGTTTCAGAGGTAAAAAGCCATTTGAAATTCCTGTCTAATTCTTGGGTATACCTGGGTGTATTTCTGGATTTTTCTCTTCTGTTCCATTGGTCTGTCTATTCATATACCATTACCACATTAGTTTCATTACACAACCTTTTCATAAAAGTATTTTTTAAAACATATTTCAGTCGTTAGTGGGGCTGAGTTCCTTCCCACATTCCCCATCATTGCATTTCTTTTTCAATATTTTCTTGGCTATTCATGTTTCTTTGCTTTTTTTTTTTTTATGAATTTCAGAATCAGCCTATCTGGTTCAAAAAGAAATCTGATGATGCTTTCATTAGGACTGACTTAAATTTAAAAATTGATTTAGGGAAAATTGATCCTTTTATGATGTTGACTCTAAGAATACAGTGTGTTTTGCATTCGTTCAAGACTCATTTTGTGTTTTTAGTGTTTCAAGTTTTCCTCACCATTCATTTTATCATATCTTTATGTATTTTATCCTTTTTGCTAATACTGTAAGTGAGGTCACTTCTTTGATTTATCTTCTGTTTGAATGTGTCAAAGCTATTGATACCTGTGTGTTAATTTTGTATACCACTACCTTGCTAAATTCTCTTATTTGCAGTAGACTTTCAGATGATTTTCTTGAGTATGTACAATATACAATGCAATACAGTTATATAATCATCTACAGTGATAGTTTTATCTCTTTATATGTTTTGAATTTTTATACTTGTAATTTTCTTCTTTTGTCTTTGCATGGAACAGTACATTCAGAATAATGTCAAATAAAAGCAGACATTTTTGTCTAGCTCCTAACTTTAGTGGGAATGCCTTCAGATGCCATGATGCTGCCACTGGGGCTTAGTTCGATTTCTTTTACAAAACTAACAAAACATTCATATTTTTCTATGTTAAGTGTTCTGCTGAAGCATCCACAAATTACTGGGTTCAACCTTCCCTGGTCAATGCACTATTTTGACTGTGTTAGTCTACTTTGGGGAAGGGTATTTTTAAATTCATAGGTGAGATTTATCTATTCCTGTTTTTAATTTTTACTAGGTTTTAGTATCAAAATGTTTATTTTATTAAAATAAATATGGACATTTTCCTTCTAAAGCAGCTTACAGGGCAAGGATTTGGAGATCCAAGGCAGGGCTTCCTTCCACGTAACCTATACCTTCAGTGTTAAGGTGGGAGTTTGCACATGGGATGAGAAAGAATTCTCAACACAAAGATTAGGATAGGAAGAAGTAAAAAGTTTATTTTGCTTTCTCTGAGAGAGAAAGGAAAGAGAGAGAAGTAAAGAGAAGGGAAAGAAGTGTGGCACATGAAGGAAAGAAGTGGAAGTGTTGTTGGCCTGGAGCAGAAGAGGCTCAGGACTTTATGGGACAAAGAGGGGAAACAGTATTGCGGCAGATTGATAGTAAGAAATGGTTGTGGAGCCACTATGTCTGGTTTTCCCTCTTTTTTCCCCCCTTCTCCTGAAGAAATAGTTTATCAGTAGTCTAGCTGAACTGGTCTAACGAGGACAATTTACATTTCCTTTCTGTCTGCTCAGCTCTTTTCAAATGTTTTGAACAAAACAAGCTCTTCAGGCAGCTAATTATTAGAGACAGTGAGTTAAGATCCCTGTGGCTAATTTTAGAGATAGCAAGTTATATATTTATTTTTCTCTGTGAGCTAGTTTATTAGCAAAGTTGTCCTTTCACTCAATATCTCTTCATGCCAGACTGATAGTCAAGTTCAACAGAGTCTTCTTTGCCCACAGGTTTTGCCAAACCATTCACCTGGCTGTGGTTTCATCAGATAATAGGTAAAGACAATAGGAATATCACTCAAGCATTCATACACATCCTTATTTTATTTTATTTTATTTTATTTTTGAGACAGAGTCTCGCTTTGTTGCCCAGGCTAGAGTGAGTGCCGTGGCGTCAGTCTCGCTCACAGCAACCTCAATCTCCTGGGCTCAAGTGATCCTCCTGCCTCAACTTCCCAAGTAGCTGGGACTACAGGCATGTGCCACCATGCCCAGCTAATTTTTATATATATATATTTTAGTTGGCCAATTAGTCTCTTTCTATTTATAGTAGAGACGGGGTCTCGCTCTTGTTCAGGATGGTTTCGAACTCCTGACCTCGAGCAATCCGCCCGCCTCGGCCTCCCAGAGTGCTAGGATTACAGGCGTGAGCCACCACGCCCGGCCTCACATCCCTATTTTAGATGACAAGGCATTTGGCTACTATGAGACAGTCATGGTTACACTCAAGTTTTCCTGGGCTTCCACAGATTTCTTCACTTTGAATTCAGAGCAATAGGAAAACTCACGTCACCACCTGCCATAGGCCTTTGTACAAATTAACTTTTGATTCTTAGTGACTGAAACAGAAAGATGTTACCATTTGCACCAGAAACTGTAGAGTCTAAACTCTGGGTACTCAAACCACACAATTATGTTAACAGACAGAATAATCCAAAGTTCCAAATATCAAAATCCTTTGTGTTAATCAGATCTGTCCATCCATCAGAAGTATACTCTCTCCAGTACTGACGCTATTGTAAAAGTAAACAATTCAATTCTGGCCTTTCTAATGACAATTTAGCACTTTACAATTCCTTTTCAGAATCCCCTTTATAGAAAAATATAGTCTTAATTCCCCAAACTAGATAATATATGATATTATATATATATATATATATATTTCATATATCATGTATATGAAATAGCCAAACATCTAAAGAGACTAAGGTTGTGTAAAGACAAATGCCTACAAAATTGTCCTTCATTTACATCTTCAAATTGCACCGTTTCAAGAAAAGTACACATTTATATAGAGCAGCAGCATCATGAATAAAGGCAGTATTCCTGGGAGGTGGGAGATGATGGGGGAGAGAGAATTAGCTCCTCTGCCAGTTTTCAAATTTTAAGTAGACAGAAATATCATTACCTTTGTCCTGCCTTGCTTTGCCTTGCCTTGCCTTGGGTGACATTTCAACACATTGTACATGAGCCAGAGAAATTCTTTTCATAGTAAATATTTAGGAGAGCAAACTTTAGAAACACAAAGTTAAGTTCCCGTGGATATCAACTCTGACTAGAAAGACAAGTTTTTATAGAGCTGACTAATAGCTTCTGATCTGTCATCATCTCATAATTTAAGATACATGTAGTTGCAATAGAACATAGCAAAAAATACCATTTCGTGACTTCTTGCTTTCTGACAGGGTCACACCTTTCTCCTGTAGTTTCCTCTACTTCTTAGGTATCACTGGCCTGTTATTTGTTTGATATTCTGTATTCCATAAGGCAATTTCATAAATAGGCTAGTCTTCATTTCCCCCTTTTTGTAATGGTACCCAATTTTCTTTTTGGGGACTCAAGTCTGCACTCTTGGTAGAGGTTTAGAGGGACTATTAATCAAAGTTCCTTGACCTTGAGCAATAGAGTGGTACATAACCCAAGAGAGGCCAGTAGGACCTCCCTATCAGGACTCTGAATATTCAGTGAAATGCTATAAAGAAAGAAAAGTATTTAGAGTTTACTGATCCCCATAAAAGTGCCCTGAAGAGACCCTCTGCCTGTCCCACTACCTTGACCCCCTAGAGACACCCAAGCCTGGTTGCTCCAGCCTTCCATTTTTATGAGCTAACCCAGTAAATTATTTTAAGTTACCTGATGTGCATTTTTTTTTACTTGCAACAGAATAAGCATTGTGAGTATGCAACAATTTCGAGTTAATTATTTTATTTGAACTATCCATAGAAAACTTGGTCTCATTTGGGCCAAAGGTAAAAACTGAGAAATACAGTTGATGACAACAGAATATAGATATGCCGTATCTATTTTTCTGAAAACTTCTTCTTATTATGTCCCCTTCTTCATATCTTAACATCCAATACGATAAACTTCCTTATCTGGCATTCTTTTGAATAAAAACTCCAAATTAACTGAAACTTCCACTAATCCCTTTTATCCTAATGTTTACAGAAATGCGGCATGATAAATGGGGTCTTTATTCAAAACATTTTTTGATCGCTTACAATTTAAATTATATTGCACTAAATAGTAAGGGAAATCAGAAGTGAAATAAGGCATAGTCTTTGTTCTCTAGGAGCTCTTATAATCCAGTCAGGAAGGTAACATATGTGCATATGGAAAGGTATGTATGTGCACGAGAGAGTACATACATGATTTGACGGCAAAGAAATGGATGCATATTAAATGTTTAGGAGTTGAAGGAAATGAAGGCAATTAAGGTGGGAGCAGCAGTAGAAGGCCTCATACAGTAGATTAGCTCTAAAGAACAATGAGGAGATTCATGAAAGGACTGCCCAGGCAAGAGGAACAACAGGAACGTAGGTACAGAAACGAGATAGGCTTGATAGGTTTGGTGGAGTTGGAGAGGGCAGATCTTAGAGGGCTCACAAAGGAAAACAAGATTAGAAAGATGGTACTCTCAGCTGAAATTTAAGAAGAATGTGTTTCAGGAAGTCTGTGTTTATAATCCCCAAATAGAATTATTTCTACACTTTATCTAAAAAATCTTGGCATTAATAACCCATATTATCTAAGCAGTGGATTTTTTTTTCTTTCATAAAAAATAACAAGATCTATAAGTACCAGTAGGTATTATGCTATTTAGACTAATATTCTGTGAGTATATTCAATGTTTGGAGTCCAATTCATATAACTGTATAAAAATTTGTTTCTAGGAAACGTATACATTATAGAGTATTCTAGGAAACTCTTTGAGAATTTGGAATCTCTGTTAACCAAAGTGTTAACAAACCAGGATTCTGCATGACCAGATACCTTATAAAACTCAAAGTTGGAAACCATTTTGAGAAACTATTTGAAGAACACTGTAATTTAGGGGCAGTTTTGTCGTACTACAGGGTCTAATGGGATATCATGAAATTAACTTTAACTTGTAATATAAATGTATTTCTTAACTTTAACTTAAAAATTAAATATTTTCCATGTATTGTGAACCTCCCTTGGAGGAGAGAAAAGAACATGAAATAAAATTAACCATAAGAAGATATCACTATTCAACAAAATTAAATCATCATTAGTATGAAGAATAACCTACCTCCTAAAGCTAGAATTTGTTTTGTTTAAGGGGAAAGAAGAATTGGCAAGTTCCAATCACTTGCCTTTGAAAAATGAAAAGGTCTATTGATGAAAGTCAACATTTCATTCAAGGTAAAGCTTTAAGCTCGAATGCCCCAGACTGGCTTTAGTCCTGTTCAAATAGTGCCAATCCCTTGTTTCCTCAATTGTTCACACTGGCTGAAAATTTCTGTTCTCTTGGTTATAAGGTGTCAGAATTGCATATTTGATATTTAAGAACATTTAATATTGACACGGAAGCTTTCTGTCCCTGAAATGTATACATATGGACTATACTGTTTTTTGCCAAATACAGAGTGATTTACAATTATTTAATCTTATTTTCAGTTGACAGCCCCCTTTTTGCCTTTGTCCCCCACCACAGTTAACTTTCTCTAATAACCCCTTTTTAAATATTATCTATAAATATCTCATTCAAGGCCGGGTGCCAGTGGCTCACGCCTGTAATCCTAGCACTCTGGGAGGCCGAGGCGGGTGGATTGCTCAAGGTCAGGATTTCGAAACCAGCCTGAGCAAGAGCGAGACCCTGTCTCTATTATAAATAGAAAGAAATTAATTGACCAACTAATACATATAGAAAAAATTAGCCGGGCATGGTGGCGCATGCCTGTAGTCCCAGCTACTCGGGAGGCTGAGGCAGGAGGATTGCCTGAGCCCAGGAGTTTGAGGTTGCTGTGAGCTAGGCTGACGCCACGGCACTCACTCTAGCCTGGACAACAAAGCGAGACTCTGTCTCAAAAAAAAAAAAAAAAAAAAATCTCACTCAAGATTCACAGATACATTTTTTCACTTGAAATATGCAAAGTGGTCAATGCCACCACATTATCATTTGAATTTCAATCACTACCAAATTGCCTGGTGCTGAAGCACTTTATTTTAAGAGCCTAGGATCATGTGACCGTATATCCTGCATTGTGGGGGTGGGGTGGGAAATAGTTGATTCCAGGTTGATTTTGCCTTGATCTAGGTATCTGTGAGGAGAGTCAAAAGTCTATCAGGGGTCCTCAAACGTTTTAAACAGGGGGCCAGTTCACTGTCCCTGAGACCGTTGGAGGGCCGTTGGAGAGTGCGGCGCACATTCCACACATGCGCACTGTGGGCCCCGGAGGAGCTGCTAAGCAGGACAGGCAGCGTTGGCAAAAACACCCGCAGGCCAGATAAATGTCCTCAGTGGGCTGCATGTGACCCGCGGGCCGTAGTTTGAGGACTGGGTTCCACAACCTTCCTTCGGTTAGATTTATGCCACTTTTATTACATGAAAGGCTATAAACCATAGGTGAAGATGTGTAGAATTGAAACCCTCATACACTGCTGATATAGATGAAAAGGCTTAACCCGTGTTGGAAAACAGTTTGAGGGGTGGAAATGGGGAATGACTGTTAAAGGTACAGGGGTTCTTTTTTGAAGTGATGAAAATATTTTTAAATTATATTGTGGTACAGATTGCACAACTCTGTGAATATACTAAAAATCCCTGAGCTGTACACATCAAATGGATCGATTTTATTATATATGATTTATATCTTAACAAAGCTGTTAAAACACTCCAAAAGCTACTGAAAATTTTGTTTTAGTTCTGACTCCAATATAGGTAACAAGTTTCATAAACTAAAGAGCAAACCTGCTGTGCCAGAAGCAGTTCTAATATTGATATTACTCTCTTCCCTTAAACTCCGACTTTTGCCCCTCCAAACATATATCATTTATTCCTCAGTTTGGGTAAAGGGATCCTGGGAATTGAGAAATAATTATCTAATACCGAAAAAAATATGTAGGTAAATAAATCGTTCTTTGGGTATTCTAATAAAATGTAAGTAAAAATCTAGATAAATAATTATTTGGGGATTCTAAAAATACATAGACAAACAAATATACTCTAGTACATACTGAAGCTCATAATTCAAATATAAATTAATTCAATTTCATTGCATTTCATTTCATGAGAAACAAGCATAAGACAGGTAGTTAAGATGTACGAGTAATCAGGCCTGTTTCTAATTCTTGAGTCTGCCTTCTCCCGACCATGGCTATTATTCTACTTCTACTTTCACTTTCTTATTTCTTAAGCAGTTTTGTTCTACGATAATTGGAGGTAAAAAGAACACCATCTATGGTCATCAGTTGCAGAAGTGTCAACACACTTATAACCGATTTTTTATAATAATTTCTAAGTAGGATAAAGCTTTAAAATGAGTTCCCTCTGGGTCAAAAATATAAACTTTCAAGTGAATCTACTTTATTTGTTGATCCGTGGATTATCAAGCCTGGTCACATTAACACTAACAGTAGTTCTTTAAAGTTATCATCATTGGGGCTGGACATGGTGGCTCACACCTGTAAGCCCAGCACTTTGGGAGGCCAAGGCAGGAGGACTGCTTGAGGCCAGGAGTTCAAAACCAGCCTGGACAACACAGCAAGACCCCCATGTCTACAGAAAAATTAAAAAAATAATAAATTAGCCAGGAACCAGTAGTGTACTACTCAGGAGGCTGCAGCAGGAAGATTGCTTGAGTCCAGAAATTCAAGGCTGCAGTGAGCTGTGATTGTGTTAATGCCCTCCAGCCTGGGTGACAGAGCAAGACTATGTTTAAAAAAAAAAAAAATGCGGGCGGGTATATACATATATAATGAGTGAGATGTGCACCATCTGGGGGATGGTCATGATGGAGACTCAGACTTTTGGGGGGAGGGGGGAAAATGGGCATTTATTGAAACCTTAAAATCTGTACCCCCATAATATGCCAAAATAAAAAAAAATTGATTGAAAGAAATTATCACACACACAAAAAAAAATGTTATAGTCAGTGGATCAATTTTGTCACTTTACACTGACATTTCAAAATGTCACGGTTTATAATTTCTCTTGTACAGTCAAATGAATTTAGTTATATATCAATATCATTTTTTTTAGGAAAAGAAAAAAATCCACCATGTTGTGCTTCTAATTACAGTGTGAAAACTCTTTGTAAAATTATACTGGGCCATCCCAGTGATGATATATTTATATTTTTTAACATCTACAATTCTTTAAGCATTTTCTACAATTTGAGATAGTTATATGATAGGGTGAACTCCAAATAACAATTTTAGTACAACTGTGAGTCCAATTGTGGTTGCTTTGATCAGATGGCCTCAGAGGTCAAGAAAAGACTAAGCTACTTACATGTTCCTGACTGCCTGGTATATTAAATCTTGAAAGAAAAAATGCCCAAATGGGGATATAAAAAGCAAAGTATCTGTTAAATGTCTACACCTTAAAAATTAATGCTATCAGCCAGAAAGTGATGAATATTTATAGAAAATATTCTATATAGTAAGATAGACAATAGAATATATTATTCTAAATATCTATGTGTTAATGTTCTATATTTATTATAAGTGATGAAAACTGATGAATATTTATATATAATGGACCCAAATGCCCATCAACTGATGAACAGATAAATAAAATGTGACATATCCACACAATGGAATATTATTCAGCAGTGAAAAGGAACAAAGTGCTGATGCAACAGCACATATGAACCTTAAAAACCTTAAGCTAAGAGAAAGAAGCCAGTTGAAAAAGGCAACATATTGTACGATTCCATTTATATGAAATGTCCAGAATGGGCAAATCTATGAAAACAGAAAGTAGATTAATGGCTGCCTATGGCTGGGAGGAGGTTTGTGGATGGGGGAACAGGGAGTGACTGCTAATGGGTATGAGGTTTCTTTTGAGGGTGATGAAAAGGCTCTAAAATTGATTGGGGTGATGGTTGCACTACTCTGAATATACTAAAAATCATCAAACTATATACTTTAAGTAAGAGAATTGTATGGTTTATGAATTCTAATTTAATAAAGCTGTTACAAAAAATATTATGTAAACCTTGACTATATATACATCTGTCAAAACTCATCATATTGTATACTTACAATTGCTGAATTTTATTGTATGTAAATTATACCTTAATAAAGCTGATTTTTAAAAGGCAAAAACGGATGCCATCAACACACATGGTTACAATGTCATATCCCGATATGTCCAATCCATATATATGGACTGCTTTAGAGATAAGATTAGCAATGTCCCCATGAGACTTTTCATAAATGTGAGCACTCCCCCCCAGGCCAAAGGCTCTGCTCCTCACCCACATCCTCTTTCCCTGCCAACACACACGCCCAGACTCTTAACCTAGAAACAGGTTTGCACGAGGGCAATGGAGCCAGGAGAGTATGTGCTGCTTATCTCATGGGTATCGTTGCTCCTCAAACAAAGGGATGGCAGAGCAAAGCTTCCTTCAGGTGCAGCGATGACTGGATATCGTAAAAGAAGAATCCGCACAATAAAAACACACCATAAATTCAGAGTTTCTGAAGTCAGCCTCAGTGACCTTTGGCTGTCTTGTGCACATATGGAAGGAAGAAGGAGATAATAGGAAACGGTATGAAGCTAGTTAATATTTACAATTGCTTAAAAACCTCCCTTTATTCTTCTTAGTTTTACCATAAGGGTGGGGTAGAAGGGAAGAGGGGAAATTTTTCTAGTATCTAGTTTAAGGATGATAGGAATTAACTAATATTTACAATCATGGCTTTCTTATTAATTGTATATCTAGGTTCCAGTTCCGTCTATGCTACCTACCATGTGGTTTTAAGCCAATTACTAAATGTCTCTGAGCCTGTTTTCTCATCTAAAAAATGGGATAATAGTGGACTGAAAATGCAAAGCTTAATGCGTGGCATACAGCAAAACAGCTTAATAACTATTAGCTATTACTTTCATAACCTTAAGGGATTTCTGATCATGTCATAGCCACTTTCTAAGGTAGTCACTAGTTACTCACCCTAGAGTTCTAGAACAGCTGGTTACCGGATCATTTAGAAATCTATGGCTTTTAAGATATTTAGTCTTTAGCTATTTCTTAACACACAGAACATTTAAACCAAGATCTGGATAATAACAGATGGCAATTTGGAATAATTCAAAAGCGGTATTTACTGTTAGGATTTGGTCTCCTTTCAAGTTCCAGGTTCAAGGCCTAAGTGTTTTTAATGTGTTAAGAATTTCAGATTCTGCATTTTTTTAAAAGGCACCCTACGATTCTGACCCAGGTCACCCACAGACACACTCTGAGGAAGGCTGCCCAGCCACAGTGGCTGTCCACCCCAGCTGCACTGTGATCACCTGGCGGCTGGGCCCTACCACCAGGCTGCTCTTTTATAGGCTTCCTAGGCGATTCTGATATGCAGACAGGGTGGAGAACACTGCCCGGTAGCATGGAAGAACAACTTCTGGCCAATTGTCCCATCGTCTGTCTCAATAGGGGAAGGACCCAGGCAAGGGAAGGAAGAGAAGAGGCAGCTGTGGGTAAAGGGAGGACCAGAGCAAGTGGAAACCTTGTCTTAGCCCATTCGGGTTTCTATAACAAAATACCATAGAGATAGATTGAGTGGCTTATAAGCCACAAAAACTCATTTCTCGCTGCTCTAGAGGATGGGAAGTCCAAGATCAAGGCAGATTCAGTGACTGGTGAGGGCCTACTTCCTGGTCCATAGACAGCTCCTTCTAGCTGTGTCCTCACTTGGTGGAAGGGCAAAGGGGTCTCTCTCTTTTATAAGGGCACTAATCCCATTCAGGGGGGCTCCACCCTCATTACCTAATTATCTTCTAAAGGCCCCACCTCCTAATACCATCACCTTGGGGGTTAGGATTTCAACATATGAATTTGGGCAGAACACAAACATTCAGACCACAGCATGGCCTGAGCCTACCTGCCCTAATGCAGCAGCCAGCACCTGGCTGTTCTTTTAGCCTTATCCTGTCATCTATACTGTCATGGACAATGCTTATTTGCCCCCCAAAAATCCCTATTGATTATCACATATAGGTTTCAAAGAGAAACAAAAACAAAAATTCTTGTAGTAACAATGACCATAGCAAAAGTTATTTTCTTGATTTTTTATAAAACATTTGGGAAAATGCAGGAGGGGCACATTGTCTATGATACAAAATTTAAAATATGATCATATCCACTTATCTGCAGATTTGCAAACTTTTTTCATGAAAATAGGAGAAAGTGGTTTAAGAAAGTACATCAAACAACTCAAAAAGCAGCTTCTGACATGCTAAAAGTGAGCCTAAGTGAATTGTAAGGTTATAGAAAAGTAGGCATTGCTCTGCAAAGAGCTAAAACTCTACAAATCAAGAGAGCAGAATAATTGGATCTTCTCGGGGGAACATTACTTTTCCCCTAAGTACACTGGACTACAGGGGGAGAACAAAGGAATGTATGGCTGCCAGCTCCTTCTTCACTCGTCACATTTGACTCTGTCCCTACTGGTGGTGGCAATGCTATTAGCCCTACTCTTCAATGCGGCAAATCTGCAAAATCTGTTGGCTGCTCTCCAGCTGGAATATGAGCACAGTTTCACCCGTGTGGCTCCAGAAAGAGCAAGCACACACCACTGCCAGCCAGAAGAGAGAAAAGTCCTTTCCTGTCTCTTTCCCATTGTCCCAAATAGCTAAGCACCAGCTTGGCCACCATAAAGCCATCCTTCTGCCATACAGCCGCCCAGGAGCAGCTCTGAGAATCTCTGAGCAGCCAGGGCCACACTCCCCAGCCAGTCCCCTCAGGACCCGAGAGAGCAGGCGTGGAGGCAGCAGGAAAAACTCTGAGAAGATTCTAACGATGACGATGGCGATGGTGATGAGAATTATAATAAGGCTGTCAACATAATGACGGTCTCACCTGTGACTTTATTCAGATTATCAAAACCACCTCTCAGCGTGGGAAAGGTGGCAGGGGGGAGGTTGCGATCTTTTGGTAATGGCATTATGTGGTCCACAAGAACGGCTGGTAGAATTTCTACCTTTCAGTTATTTCGATAGGCTCACGCAAGCACAAACACAGACATTCCTGTCTATAAATATGTGAAGACATGTATTGTAGAAAATTTAGCATAAGGATTAAGAGCACTGGCTGAGGCCCTGGGTAACCTGCGTGTACATCCCAGCCCTGGTACCAGCCAAGAGAGTGACCTTCAGCAAGTTCCTCAAACATCTTCGCATCTTGCTTTCTTCGTCTAAAAAGTAGGGGGAACCACAGTATTTACCTCATCAGACTGTTTTAATGATTATATGAATTAATTTATTTAAAGCATATAGCACAATGCCTGGCACACAGTAATCTCAGTATAAAGTATTGTTTTAATCCCTTTAAACAAAATCAATAATCACAAAAAGAGTGGGATTTTTGTCCTCACATAGCTCCCCCTCAAATCTGAAAGTACTGTCTCTATAAATGCTCTGGCCAGAATGTCCTCAGTCCCCTCCTTCCCTACCACAATAGCATGTTTTCCTCTATTAGACACTGGTTCTAGGTTTTCTTTATCTCAGATTCAACTGGACTAAAAACACACACACACACACATACACTATCACCACATTCTCCCCGCAAAAAAAGATAAGATATGAAAATGGTATTTTTCAACATCTCCTAGAATAATTTCCTGACAGAAAGAAAAGTCAGCAAATGGGAAGAAGGACGTCCAAGTGAAGGAAAACCCAATGGACGATGACAGGCTGCTCTTAGGCCGCGAAGAGCCCTCAGGTCATTGACAGTCCAGATAAGACATAACAAAGAGGCAGTGAAGTCCAGACAAGGTTTTCTTTTTCCTTCCTTCCTTCCTTCCTTCCTTCCTTCCTTCCTTCCTTCCTTCCTTCCTTCCTTCCTTCCTTCCTTCCTTCCTTCCTTCCTTCCTTCCTTCCTTCTTCTCTTCCCTTCCTTCTTCCCTTCCCTTCCCTTCCCTTCCCTTCCCTTCCCTTCCCTTCCCTTCCCTTCCCTTCCCTTCCCTTCCCTTCCCTTCCCTTCCCTTCCCTTCCCTTCCCTTCCCTTCCCTTCCCTTCCCTTCCCTTTTCTCCTCAACTCAGGAAGCCATATAGCTCATTAGCTCCCCTTTTCCAGATGCTGCTGTACAGTTATTAGGGTACTTAATAGAATTGAGGTGAAAATTAATCCTCAAAGTTGACAAGGGCTAAACATGACTTCTTTAAAGCAGCTACTTTGTTTCCTAAGCACTGCACAGTCAAGTATGTCTTTGCATTCTTCACGCCCCAGTTTTTTGCTCTTTCCCCAGTTCAGAGACCCCTTTCTTATCCCAATGATTCCCGGGCTCGTCCTTTCAAAAATAGTTCGCAAAAAATGGTGGTAATTCAATGTGCATCCAAAAGCAAATGAAGCACACCACTTCAAGGTTGTATTTCCACATAGCATTCTTTTTTTTTTTTTTTTTTTTCTGAGATGAGATCTCACTCTGTTGTCCAGGCCAGAGTACAGTGGAGTCATCTTAGCTCACGGCAACCTCAAACTCTCATACTCTCATAGCTCACTGCAACCTCAAAATCCTGGGCTCAAGGGATTCTCCTGCCTTGGCTTCCTTAGTAGCTGGTACTACAGGTGCATGCCACCATGCCCTGCTATTTTTTATAGAGATAGGGTCTCCCTATGTTTCTCAGGCTAATTTTGAACTCCTGGCCTTAAGCAATCCTCCTACCTTGGCCACCCAAAGTGCTGGGATTACAGGCATGAGTCACCATGCCTGGTCCACACGAACATGTTTCTAATAACAACAAAAGCATATGCTAAGGCCTGCGGGGGATTTCAAACCTGACTATGAAGCACTAGCATGGTGCTCGGTACAGAGTAAACACTTAGATATCGTTACTGTAGTTGCATCTTTTAAAGGTTTTCTTGGAAAAACTTGAAAGAGTACCCTCCCCGCCTCTGCTTCCTCATCACCCTCTCTCATTCCTCAACCCAGTGCTTTCTGGTTTCTGATCCATCTAAACAAAAAAAAATGTTGTCACTATGGTGACACTCCTCATTGTCACTCCTCATTGGTCACTCAATGGTCACTCCTCATTGTCAATCAGCACAGCTTCCTCGGTCTTGACACTGCTGTCCTCAATTTTTGCAAACCAGCTCCCCCTTAGCTGTCCTGAGCCCATAGGACCCTCCCGAGCTGGCCCTGCCTTCACCACGTGGCCACAGACACTCAAAGGAAGGAGTCTGAGGCCTCCAGGAAAAACTCTGAGAAGACTCTAACAATGACGATGACGATGGTGTCAGTGATGAGAATTATAATGAGGCCGTCAACATAATAACGGTCACTTATGAATTTGTTCAGATGATCAAAACCACCTCCCAGTGCGGGGAAAGTTGGCAGGGGAGAGCTGAGATCTGTGATCACACGGTGAAGTCAGAGAGACCTTGGAGGATCATGTGGCAGTGGGCTCAGGAGAGCTAAGAGGGCAGTGGTTTGCAAAAAAAAAGAAGAGGGAGGTAAAAAATAGTGTCAAGGCAAGATAAGTCTTAAGGTAAGGGCTTTTATCCACAAGCCTGTCCCATATCCCTAGCACTAAGAATTATAATTGGCACATAGTAAAAGCCCAACAAATCCTTATGAAATGAATGAATGTATAGAAAACCTACTTATCTAAATCCCTCATATATTCAAATTATTAATCAAATATCTTTCATTCAACAAAATGAAGTGAGTGCATTTAGAAGGCATTGTGGAGTGAAGGAGTCCTGCCTCTCTGGAGCTTGGAATCTGATTCCATCACTGAATTTGAAAGACTAGCTAAATACACAGGTAAAAAAAATTTTTTTTTTTTTGAGACAGAGTCTCGCTTTGTTGCCCAGGCTAGAGTAAGTGCCATGGCATCAGCCTAGCTCACAGCAACCTCAATCTCCTGGGCTCAAGCGATCCTCCTGCCTCAGCCTCCCGAGTAGCTGGGAATACAGGCATGCGCCACCATGCCCAGCTAATTTTTTCTATATATATTAGTTGGCCAACTAATTTCTTTCTAGTTATAGTAGAGACGGGGGGTCTTGCTCTTGCTCAGGCTGGTTTCGAACTCCTGACCTCGAGCAATCCACCCGCCTCGGCCTCTCAGAGTGCTAGGATTATAGGCGTGAGCCACCGCACCCGGCTGAAATTTTTTTTTTTTTTTTTTTTTTTTTTGAGACAGAGTCTCGCTTTGTTGCCCAGGCTAGAGTGAGTGCCGTGGCGTCAGCCTAGCTCACAGCAACCTCAAACTCCTAGGCTCGAGTGATCCTTCTGCCTCAGCCTCCCGGGTAGCTGGGACTACAGGCATGCGCCACCATGCCCGGCTAATTTTTTATATATGTATCAGTTGGCCAATTAATTCCTTTCTATTTATAGTAGAGACGGGGTCTCACTCTTGCTCAGGCTGGTTTTGAACTCCTGACCTTGAGCAATCCGCCCGCCTCGGCCTCCCAAGAGCTAGGATTACAGGCGTGAGCCACCGCGCCCGGCCCCGGCTGAAATTTTTTTAATTGATTTTTTAAAATCTTTTACCAATGTAACATCACATACTTATGTCTTTAATGATAAAAAATTACCTGATTCTTTCTGATTTGCTTTTAAATGTTAAACATTCAGTGGTGGTTAACATACTCTCTGATGTGCAAGGGATAGGGGTTTGAGTCATTACTGGGGCAAAGACAAATTGTGGCTCTGGACTGTTATTCTGTTCCCTCTCAAGGTCAGCTCAGTCACAATAAGGTATGTGGTTTCTCTGAATATGTCATTCCTGCTTTATTTAATCAGATGCTTCCTTCCCATTGTCAACATCTGCTTTGAACTTTAAGTTAGAGCCAGGTCCACACGTTTGCAAAATAGCTCATTGACGTAAAACAGAAAACACCTCGAAGCCAGTCAAATCCAAGAAACTCAGCTTTAAAAATAAAATTGCATTAAAGAATTTCACTGCAAATCTATCATTTTTGTTTTCCTTTCTATTTATAAGATCCATATAAATATGCTTTACAAGAAAATCTAAATTGCTTTATGAACTCAACTCATAAAAGTTAAACTCTTATTTATTTAGTCGAAATTCAAGGACATCCCCAGAGAGCTCTACATTTAAAAAGAGGGACTGAATACACAGGGAAATACTGCCAGGGTGAAGACGATGAAGATTTCTCTGTCTGCACCATAAGTCAGGCCTGTAAATACCCTTGTCCAAGTGGAAACTAGAATCGATCTCCCCATAGTTTATTATCTCACTTTGAGATGCGAAGGCAGAGCAGGAAGGAAAACATTTAGAAGAGCAGCTCTGGGTCCTGGAATTAAATCACACTAATTGTCCCTGAAAGGGATAATTAACACAAGTAATTGACTGCTGGAGCCTCTGAATTTTATCAACAGCATGGCCATCAAAAAAGGATATCATTTGACCTTCAAGGCTTTGCAGATCTATCATAGACCAGCACCTGCCAAAGGGCTCCTCCAAAGCTATCATAATTTGGATATAGCAAGCACTACCATGTGTCTTAGCAAAAAAGGGGAAAATGGGTTATAGATATAATGGATTGAGCCTAGGATCATTGAAATCTGAAGCCAGAAGGAACGTTGGACACGTTGGCCAAATCTGGTCTCTAAATGTGTTTTGTTTGGCCTGCCTGTGCTTTTGGTTTTGTCGTTAGCAAATCTGAATAAATTGCTAATGTTTTATCACAAAAATCTGAATTTCAGCATTCTCTCATAAAATTGAAATCTCTAGCAACACTAGGCCCTCATTCTTACATAGCAATGAACTGGGCTGGCTGCAGTGGCTCGAACCTGTAATCCCAGCACTTGGGGAGGCCAAGGTGGGAGGATTGCTTCAGGCCAGGAGTTTGAGACCAGCCTGAACAACACTGTGATGATCCCCGTCTCTACAAAAAATAAAAAATTATCTGGCTGTGGTGGCATGCACCTACAGTCCCAGCTTCTTGGGAAGCTGAGGCAGGAAGATCGCTTGAGCCCAGGAGTTTGAGGTTGCTGTGAGCTATGATAATGCCACTGCACTCAGCCTGGGAGAAAGAACAAGACCTTGTTTCTAAAAAAATAAATAAAAATTTGAAAAAAAATTTTTTTTAAAAACCAATTAACTGGAACTGAGTAACTGTGGCCCTCATTGAGTGGGGCATTTTCTTTCCAATTCCTTCCACTCCCTAATGTCTCCTTGACACAGGACCAAAGCTAACTTGCATTTATTTAGACTTTCACCTGTTATCCCCCAGCCCCTACCCCCATCACCCACCCCATCCCACTCCCTGCCCCCATCTTCTCTGCTCATTTGTGATGCCTGTCTCACCTGTGGGAACCTTGTGACCTTGCCACCACTGATCTTATTCAATCCTCTAATTTACACATGAGGAAACTGAGGTTTAGAGATGGCATGCTAGGGGAGAGACCAGTTTCAAGATCCCTTACTCACCTATCCAGTGAACAGTCATCTATTTGGAAGCCCTGCTCTCTAGTTCAGAAGAGAAAATAGCAGGATCTGTAAACCACTGAGGGTCTGAGAAAAGATGAGAAGGGCCAGAGATTTAACGGAGTTAAATATAGGCAAGATGACGGCCAGACATGGAGACATAAGTTGGTATCATCATCTCCAAGTGTCCCACACTCTTACTGTGGTCACTGTGCTGCCACTCAGGTCTGAATCCTGCACAGCACGCCCCAACGAGTACTGCTTTGGTGAAGAGATCTATGGTGATGCTATGAATCCTTGATGTGTTCTTTTGCTTAGTATATGTTTCACACAATTTATATGTGATTCTGTAGGGCCTGATCTGTTGTCTGAATACACACTTTAGTATGGTAGTGTGCCAGGTACAAGCTAGTATGTTTGCAGTCTCACCTTCAGAATAAAATATCAAGGCACACAGAAACATATATGGGATGCTTACACACAAAAGATCTGGTGCATTTGGGGAGTTTATTGGGAATAGTGAGAATACTGGAAATTAACACTCTTCCAGAGAACCTGGAAGGTCTGGTCTTCACATTTAATACTGTCACTTTTGCTATTGTTTATCTCATCCCATATCCCATCTCTTTTCAAAGACCTTAAGAGTTTCTTCTGAGTGGGTCATAAAAGCGCAAGATCGTATATATTTTTAAGGTGTGTCACGGCAGTGAAATATGTCCCCTTATTGAACATGTGAAGTGAAATTAGTCAGACTGATGGGACTGAGGAAGCAAAGAAAAAAAAAAAAACCAGAAAAACTCTTCCTACAGGTACCAGGCCCAATTTCTCACTACTATTAGTAGTAGTTATCACATCTGATGCTCCTGTTATATGACAGCACAATAGTTGAAAGGTTACCCTGTGGAGGTAGACTGCTTGGGTTCAAATCCTGGTCCTATCATTTACTTAGTTGGAAATCTTATCACAATTCTCAAAGATCAAAATAATGCCCCCCTAGAGAACTTAAGGTATGTGGCTCCCTTGACATGACTTGCTCAATAAACATCATTATTAATATTATTATTATTAACAATTGAAACAAAGAATAGAAAAGGCTTTATTTTGCATATTGGCCCAAGAGAGTGGAAATATTTTCCTATTCAAAGTTTTAATAAAGCTAAGAGTTATCATACCATAAGATTTCAGATTTGGGGGAAAATATTGTTGTATTTAAATAAAGCATTAAAGGCTATTAGAAACACATTACTCTTTTATAGTGACATCAATAGGAAGAAAATATCATTAAGATTTGAATTATCTACTTGTTTTAGAGAGAAACTCACAAAACTCAAATTAAAGGCAAAATGTACCATAGGGATGCTGATATTGTTTATAGAAATATAACAATAATGTTCAATCGCATTTTAATTTCTTAGCATAACTTGTCACGTTCTTCATAATCAAGTCTCTTCCTACCTCCCAGCTTGTCAATCTTAAATTCCAGGCTCCAGCTACTCCAAACTGCTCTGCTTCCTTTGAACAAACCAGACTTCATACCTCTGTGCTATTCTCTAGTTCCACCAGGCCTCCTTTCCATCAAGGAAATCCTCTTCCTTCTTCAAGTCACAGCTAAAATACTACACCCATCACAAAACTTCTCTCAATACATAACCTGAATGAACCCCTCCTTTTCTCTGCCATTCAATAGCACACTATTGATGTTGCTGTCATATGACTCCATTTATACTGTCTTGTATTATAGAGATGTGTAAACATGTCTAATTTTCCCACTAAACTTTTAGAAGCCAGGGACGATGTTTTCTTTTCTTGAACTAAGTTTTAAGTTATAGTTCAATCCCATTCACTACCCACAGGGAAAACCCTGGTGCCTCCAAAGAACCTCTCAAAGGCTAACTAGCTCAAAATATATGCATTTTTGCAATCATTATTTAAAACTGAAGCCACTGGGTGATACTTTCTTGCAAAGCCATAGTTACACAAGCAAGACATTGTTCCTTTTACACCTTCCCATAAGCCTTCTATACCAAATTGGATTCTAGGAATTAAATTCAAGAGACATCTCACTTTAGAAAAAGACTACAAAAATTGAGGGTTCAATCCTTGCACACCATTGGCGAGAATGTTAATTAGCACAGCCATGATGGAAAGCAGTATAGGGATTCCTCAAAAAATTACAAATAGAACTACCATATGATCCAGCAATCCCGCCACTGGGTATCTATCCAAAGGAAATTAAAGTGTGTTGAAGTGCTATCTGCACTCTCATGTTCATTGCCGCAGTAGTCACAATAGCCAGGAAAGGGAATCAACTTAAGTGTCCATCAATGGATAAATGGATAAAGAAAATGTGGTATACACACACATATACACACACACAATGGGAGACTTATTCAGCCTTTAAAAACAAAGAAATCCTGTCATTTATGACAACATGAATGAACCTAGAGGACATTATGTTAGTGAAATAAACCAGGCACAGAAAGACAAATTCCGCATGATGTCACTTATCTGTGGAATCTAGAAAAGCTGAACCCATAGAAGTAGAGAGTTGAATGGTGGTTGCCAGGGTTTAGGGTTAGGAGGGGAAGGAGAAGTTGGTCAAAGAATATAAAATTTCAGTTAGATAGGAGGAATACGTTCAAGAGATCAGTACATAGGGACTGTAATTAATAACAATGTTGTATTCTAAAATTACTAAAAAAGTAGATTTTAAGTGTTCTCACCATTAATGATAAATATGTGAGATAATATGAATGTTAATTTGCTTGATTGAGCCATCCATCCCACAAAGTATACATATTTCAAAACATCATGTTGTATATGATAAATATGCACAACTTTTATTTGTCAAACAAATAAATTGTGAGTTTGAAAGATTGAGATGAGGAAGTAAAACTTGCAGCTCAGACATCTGTCCACTCTAGTTTGATGGCCAGACCACCACCGAAGCACTAAGAACTGTACCAATAATAACTCAGATACTAACCATTGCACACCATCATCCCCACCTTTTCAGAGTCAAAGCCAGAAGCCAGGAAAGATTTCCTAATGTCCTGATCCACCTCCTCACACCTTTGGCTCTTCCCAATCTTCATTCTACAGATATGAGGGGTCCCTGTTACCCCACTTGCCTATACACAAAAAAGGAAGAAACCAGAAGGATGTTCTCAGGTGGTCAGTGTTGCCAAGAGCAGGAGTAGTTGCAACATTGCAGGTTAAATTATTTTATTATCTAATGAATTTCTACTTCCAAAGGCCTTTAACAAAAAACTCGTTTGTGGCAATGATACGAGTACTAACCCTGTGATCTGCATTTGCATACTATTTTAAAAAGGTCACAATCATGTATTGAACAATTGGTGCTCTCTCTTCAGAATTGTCTCTAGCTTCCTCAGTCCTCTGCCTAGACCAGCCTAAGGAATTCCTCAAAACTGAAGCCAACCCAAATATAAGAAACTGTTAGGACACACCAAGTTGACCGAATTTGATGGAACAACTGAAAAATCCTACTCTTGGGTGCGGAGGTGGGTGGGGATTCCACCATCAATGTGAACTAATATTCAGGTAACTCAAGGCTAAAAAATAAGTGTGTGTGTGTGTGTGTGTGTGTGTGTGTGTGTGTGTGTGTAAAAAATAATACGCTGAAACTGTGACCCAGGAAATTGGTCAAAAAATGTTATATCGAATAACTTCCTATATCGGTAATACTAATATATTTAGTGTAAATCCTGCTTGGACTTCCGGAATAGTTTGCGCAGATTAGACCTGGCATCCCAAGAACAAGGTGAAGAAGCATTAATTTGATTTTGATGGCCAAGTTTTTTTTGTTTTTTGTTTTGTTTTTAACGGTTTATCAGCACTCTCGAGAGCCTCTGGGGGATGCTGAAGCCAGAGAAGAGGCGACCCAGGGCGAGCCAAAGATGGGGAGTTACGCACCAACTCCTCCGAGTTCCCGCTCAGTGTCGCGTGGCCGAGGCGCGCGTGCATCCCGCCGCGGTGGCAGAGGCCGGGCTCCCGCGCGGGGCGCTGAACCTGGTGCCACCGCGCAGAACCCGCCAGCCTCGCGCCGCTCGGGAGCACCTGGCGCTGCCCAGCCCCGACCCTCCCGGGGGCACCTGCTCGCACCCGCTCCCGGCCAGGGCGGTTGGAGGCCTAGCGGCCCTGCGGAAAATGAGGGCTCACCTAGGTCGCGCACCCCCGCCCTGCTCTGCCACCAGCAACCCCAGAAGCTATCTTAGGAGTCCCGGGGCAGATCTCTGCCCTGAGCCCCCATATGGAGGGACCGTCCTCTTCCCCCCACCCCCGAACCCCCTTTCTCTTTCAACTCCGTGCAAAATGCCACCTTCAGGTTCCCGGGGAAACCGCGTAGAAGCACCCCATCGACAAGGGGAGTGTTGAGGGGTGGGCGCGAGGCCACCGCGGACACTCTGAGCCCCCAGCATACATCCCCGGCGAGAAACCGGTTACAAGCTGCTCGGCCGCCGGTGACAGCGCCGTGGCCGCCGCCTCCTACCGCTCGGAGTCGGAGGGGCTGCCCCTCGCCTCCGCCAGGCTGGGCAGCAGGGGCGGCTGCGACCCCTGGGACCGTGCCCGGCAGCTCCAGTCCTTTACCTGAGTGCCGGCCTCGGCGGGGGCTCCGGGGCGCAGCTCCGGGCGCAGTGCCCCGGGCGGCCGGGCGGGTGGTGAGGTGGGGACCGCGGCCGCCGCTCTCCCCTGCGGCTCCCGGCCGGCCGGGCGGCTATTTATCCGGGCGTCCGGGCCCCGGCCCCTGCCGGCGTATTGGGCAACCGGCCCCGCTACGCGCTGCCCCGGGAGCCGCCGCCCTCTGCCCCCAGCGACCCCTGCAGCGGCGGCCGCCACATGGAGCGGGGGAGCCAGCCCCCTTCTGTGGGCTCCACCTTCTCTTTCTCCTCCTCCTCCCCGGAGTTTTCCCTGTGTTTTTTCCCCTTGTTTCTCTTCTTTGCGGGGCACCCGGCCAGTCTGAACCGGTTGTGACTGCGCGGGTGGCTGGGGGAAGGAGGAGGCGGAGGAGGCGGCGAGATGGAAGCGGAAAAGCGGGCGGTAGGGGCGCTGCGCCTGCTCTCGCGGCTCCCGGCCGGGCCAGGCCAGGCCTGGCCGGGGTAGGGGGGTAGGGCACTGTCCGGGCTGCGGCCCCGGCCCGGCCGGGAGCCACCGAGGCCGCGGGAGAGGTGGGCACCGCCGCGCACACACGCGCGTCCCCGGGCGCCGCTGCGCCCCCACCGCGTGCCCGAGCCGAGCCCGCCAAGGACCGTGCGCAGTTAGGGGGAACCGGGGTCTAGAAATAAATGCGAGTTGTCCCGGGTCTCCCTGGCTCCCGGGGCCGCCGGGCGCCCTCCTGGCCGGAGCTGTATACCCAGCTGGCAGCCGTCCCGGAGAAACGGGCACCAGAACTTTGTGGAGTCGGTGCTCCTGGGCTGTGAGGATGCCAAGTGCTGTCCTGTGACAGCGTCGCGGGAAAGGAGGGCGTCCCGCAGCGCACACACAGAGAGGCTGCACCTAAGGACTAGTTCAGTCTGTCCAGCAGGTGAATGGCATTAACAGTCCCATCTTTGGCTGAAAGGTAATGGACAGGGGTGCTGAGATGGATGCCAGCTGTATCCCTCAGAGAGTCACCGCGGCGGACTGGGTGGGGACTGTCCATAGGTATTAGTGGTTCACTGGGTGTAGGAACCCCCTAAAACGATGTGCACGTCTTGTGTTCCTGTGTGTGTGCATTCTTCCGCGCGCCACCATACTTTCTACTGGTTTCTCAAAGGAGACTGGGGCCGTCCACCACCTAGATGAGAATTCCCTTTATACTGGAGGTCTCTGGTTCTTACCTTGACAAAAACTCTACACCTCGCAGAAGTCTGGATTAAGCTGCCTAACCTTCCTGAGCTAGTTTCCTTATCTATGAAAGGAGAGTCAGATTCCAAACTATTGTCTGCACCATGGAGTCTATGTGAGATGAGAATTCAAAAACACCTGTGGAACCTGGCCACACATGTCATGTCTTCTTACAGGACAAATATCATAGCAGTTCAGCCTTTTTGTCCCTCCTGCCTCCCAACACACACACACACACACACACACACACACACATGCACATTTCTTTCTACTCATTTGACTGACAGGTTAGGGGGAAGAAAAATGGCCAGTGCTAGTCAATTTTACTTTGTTTTGTCCTAAAAAGGAAAAAGAAATTAAGTGACAATAAGGATGAGAGGAGAGTGGTCCCAAGAATAGTTTCTGGAAGAAACAATGGAAAGGCTATGCTGTCAATACCATCCAAAACATTTCTGAGGAGGGGAGGAGACTCAAGAAGGGCTTCTTATCATACTGTATTTTTGACCTGGTGTGTGGTTACTCAGTAATGTTCACTTTGTGATAATGCATTGACCTGCACACTGACAATTTGTGTACTTCTCTCTACATGTTTCAATAAAAGATATTTTTAGAAAGTTCATCTTTGATTCAAATACCTCCTAACCACCAGAGCACATGTCATCTGGATTGTTGGTCACACCAATCAATGTATAAGAAATTATGTTTTGAAGACAAGAAAACCCTGCCTGAAAAACATTTCTATTAAACACCCACTAACTGGTTTCCGAAATGGCCACACCCCTGTTCTCACTTGCACCAAGTTTCCCAGATTTCTTTTACAGAGAGCATATGGCCAGCACTTCCATTTCTACACAGCCCAGTCCACACCTATCAACTAAAATGGAAAATGAGCTTGTCCTCCCGTGCAGGCACGCCCCAGCTTTACGGTATGACTGGATCCTAGGGGCCCCAAACTCAGATGGCTGCAGGGCCGGGTTTGTGCTGTGATGGATGATGGCTAGAAGGAAGCCTGGAAAACTTAAGAGAGTGTGGAATCTGGCCCTGGGGGCACTGGCTGCTGAGCTCTGGGTGCTGTTGCCAGGCTGGAATGTGAAAATTGCCCCCAGCACCTTGTGAAGGTTCATTGTTCAGTCACACATGGAAGAGCACTGAAAGATCTAGTAAAACCCTGACACTTTACTTGCAAATGGAATTTGACCCAGAGAGGCTCAAGATGTGCTCCAGATCGCCCCAGAGAGGGGGAGAGCAGGCAGGTTGGCAGAGACGAGGCTAAAAGCACCTGCCTACCCTCTCAAGTTTTCACCCCCTGCAACGTAAAGATGCAAGATATGCTTACAAAGGGAGGGTCAGAGAAGTTAAATATTTGCTGGCTTTAAAGTTCCGCAGCATCTGCCCCTTGGGTCTCTCTCCAGGCGGAGAAGTTGATGTACTTTCAACAAGATGGGAAAAGGCAGGTCATTAAATAAGCTGGATTTAAATGAACCTACCTCGGGAAGAAAAAGAAAAAGCCTGACCAGAAGCTTTCAAAGAAATGCTGATGTAAAGGTGATGCTCTGAATGAAGGAGTTCATTCTTTGCTTTGTATTCCTCTTATGGAGAAGTTTATTAAAAATTTTGTAATTTGTGAAATATTCTAATGTCCCTCCTACCTAGAATATTTCCCACCCCAGTCCTTCAGAGAACGAGATAGAAAAATTAACCCAAAATTGCTCCTTGGTCCTCACCCCAGCAAGAAAGCAGAAATAGAAACATAGCGGGCAGAGGAAGGCGCCATTTGGTCAGGGTGGTGCAGTTGCCAGCACCACTCACTGGCCCAGCTCTCCCTGGGCTGGTGGACTTTCCTTCTTGACTTGTTACACCACAACAGGTTTCTTTTCTTTTGACGTGATGTTCTTCCCCTGTTATGAACAGCAGCATAGCTACAAAGACACCCTACACTTTGAAATAAAAACAACTAAAGAAAACAGAATTTAGGACTTTTATAGCAGTTAGCGTGGAGATCTATGAATCATTCTATTAGTTCCATTCCATTCTATCACACTCTAGCTCTGTGGTCCCCAACCCCTGCCCTGCCCGGAACCAGGCTGCACAGCACGAGGCCAGGGGCGGGAATGGGCAAAGCCACTTGGACCCACAGCTGCTCCCGATCCCTGGTGTCACTACCCAAGCCCCACCCCCCATCAGATCAGCAGGGACATCAGACTCTCAGACCTTCATAGGAGCACGAACCCCACTGCAAATTGCACATGTGTGGGATCCAGGTTGAGCGCTCCCCATGAAAGTCCAACACCCGATGATCTGAGGTGGTCACCACGGTGATCTGAAGGTGGTGACCCACCACCCTCAGGCTTCTCCGTGGAAAAACTGTCTTCCACAAAACTGGCCCCTTGTGTCAAAAAGGTTGGGGACCACTGCACAGATAAAACGTCAGAACATAATAAAAGCAGATAAATCATTCTCTCTTATGCTTATAGAACTTTTGTTTAAAGTTGTTTAAAGAAAGAAGAACTGTTGTTTAATGTAAAAATTTTCAAATGTTAAAAATGGGCGGGGCACAGTGGCTCATGCCTGTAATCCTAGTACTCTGGAAGGCCAAAACAGGAAGATTGCTTGAGCCCAGAAGTTTGAGGTTGCTGTGAGCTAGACTGACGCCACCGTGCTCTAGCCCAGGCAACAGAGCAAGACCCTGTCTCAAAAAAAGAAAAAGAAAAAAAAAATATTTAAAGATAAACTATATCATATTTTTCCTTGCAATTCTCCAGAATATCATTTCATCATTTCCTTATTTCCTCTTTTTAAAAACCTTTTATCATACGATCTGACTCAAATGATTTTTAATCTTAGGGGAAGAGGGGAAGAGAAATAAATGCTATTCTTTGAAAGCCTGCCGATTGCCAAGAGCTATGCTTTCTCACCCCTCAAAGCAATCTCATGTGGTTAAGTACTGTTACCTCCATTTTACAGAGGAGGAAACTGGGGTTCTGAGATGTTAAGTTACTTGCTGAGCCACTTGGTAAGTCAGTGATGCAGTGAGATTCCACGCCAGTCTGGCTGATTGCTGAGCCTGTGTGCTCTTCCCCCTCCACCTTAGAAAAATGATTCAAGACTGATGAAAGTTAACACTGAGGACTGACCTTGTACAGGTATTAACTCATCTAAAGCTTCACAAGAAACCTAAGATATGGGTACTGTTATTATCGTCCGCCTGTTAGCATCGTTGCCAATGATGAAAATAAACTAGAGAGAAGTTAAATCATTTCCCCCCAGTCACACAGTTAGTGAGAGGTGAGGCTGGGGTTTGAATCTGAGTGGCCTGGCTACAGAGAACCATGCTCTGAACCATCACTCTATATTCCCATTAAAGTGGAAAACAGGAGCATGAAACTACACAGAATGTTCATGTCCTCTGTGTGTGTGTGTGTGTACACAAATATGCACTTTCCACTTCACATCTTTCTGACTTGCATTGCGTGGTTTCAAAGTCATAGCCCAAAACGATCCACACCCCCATGCATACCACTTTCCAAAGCACCCGATAGATGTGTACAACTCATGACACCTGAACCATGTTTATTGTCTACTTATACAGTGAAATTATACACTTCCGAGAGAAGGTATGAGGTCTGTACTGTTAATCTTTTTTTTTTTTTTTTTTTTTTCTGAGACAGAGCCTTGCTTGGTCGCTCTGTGTAGAGTGCAGTGGCATCATCATAGCTCACTGCAATCTCAAGCTCCTAGACTCAAGTGATCCTCCTGCCTTGGCCTCCCAGAGTGCTGGGATTACAGGTGTGAGCCACCACACCCGGCCCTGTTCATCATTTTTAATGTGCCTCCACCTGTGTTCCACAGTGGCCAGAACACAGTAGAAATTTGCTCAAGGGGCCTTTGTTGAATGAACGAATGAATGACCAAATACACAAATGAATGAATGCCTGCCCAAACTGTCAGTAATTTTTTTGCTGCAACAGATCATTGAAATCCCTCAGTTGCCTTACTTTGCCAAGCTGTATCCTATTCTAAATAATTATAAGCGTTGTTTCATTTCATCCTGGAAGGCAAGTACTGCTACTTTTTACTCATTTTACAGAAGGGAAACTAAGGCCTCGTGAAGTAAGAGAACTGCCCAAAGTGGGAGAGCACTGAAGTGGCAGACAGGAGGCAAAAACAGGCAGTGTGAGTCCGGGGTTTACACTTAGTAACGTGTGGCCTCTAGCCGTGCTCACTCACAACTATATCCCAGGATCCCGTAGAGTGCTGGGCACATAGTAGGTCCTCATAAGTGCATGTAAGTAAGGGAGGAGAATGTTTCTACATGGGTGCAGGGCAGTGTAAGGCCATTTCCCACATTTTTAATTCACTCATGGAATCATTTGTGTTACAAATGCAGCTTCAGGATCTATAGTGAAATCATCGGGAAAGAAGAGTTTATTCCCAAAGGCAGGATGTTGAGTTCAAATGTACCAATGGATCCAATTTCCTCTTATGAAAATACAAGTGGAAAAGATGAATATTATTTCAAGATAAACATAAGACCAGTGAATTAAATCTTTTTTATGAAACAGTGCCAGTTTTTTATTATGTGCCTTCACTTAAGTGTATGACTTAGATGTATTACATAACAAAGTTTTGGAAAGCTCCAATTTTTCAGTTCAAAATGTCATGTGTTAGCCCTCTTCTTGTCTTCATTAAACAATGTAGGAGAAAGAGCATGACCTCTACCCTCTATGTACAGGGTCCATACTTTGTGGATGGTCTGAAGACTTTACCCCATGGTTTCAGCAGGTAAATATTTTTACTTGGAAAATATGGTCGACTTAGATTCATTCAACATGCTGCAATTTGATTTCTTGGGAAAAGATTTAGAAGATGGTAGGTAACCCACGCAACTTAAAGTTATACACAAAAGACATACCCTTGAAGGAAAAAAAAATGTAGTCAAGCAGTTCCATAACAGTTTGAACATAGACTAAAATAAATACAGACAGAATTAATCTAAAAGGATGAGTCAGGTGGCCCATACCTATAATCCTGGCACTCTGAAGAGTCCTAGTTGGGAGGATTGTTTGAGGTCAGAAGTTCAAGACCAGCTGGAGCAACACCAAAACCCTGTCTCTACAAAAATTAGAAAAAATTAGCCAGGAGTGGTGGCACATGCCTGTAGTCCCAGCTACTTGGGATGCTGAGACAGGAGGATCCCTTGAGTTCGGGAGTTTGAGGTTGCAGTGAGCTATGATGATGCCACAGCACTCTAGCCAGTGCGACAGAATGAGACTCTGTCTCAAAAAAAAGTAAATTGGGACACTGACTAGCCAAAACACAACAAACGTCCTCTGCAATGGTTTAGAGTAAGCATAGACATTTTTGTTTCCATATAAGGCTACCCAGAAAGCAAAGGAGAACCATTGAAACATTCTAAACAGAGGAATGACATGTTTGAATTTGTATTTCAAAATGATTGCTTTCAGAACCCGGGTTGGAGGATGAACTAGAAAGGAGACTACTTAGGAGGCTCATTTAATAGCTGAGGCAAAAATCATGAAAACTTAAAATCTATAAAATTATGAAAAGATAAGGGAACCAATTTGAGAGATTATGAAGTGCTACGCAACTAATGGAAACAGGGATTAGTAAAGAGAAATATCTAGGATGACTTCCAGGTTTCCCACAAGAATTTACAAAGAGAATTGCTGGAAGGCCGGGCGTGGTGGCTCACACCTATAATCCTAACACTCTGGGAGGCTGAGGTGGAAGAATCGTTTGAGCTCAAGAGTTCGAGACCAGCGTGAGCAAGAGCGAGACCCCCGTCTCTACTAATAAATAGAAAGAAATTAGCTGGACAACTAAAAAATATATTTATAAAATGAGCTGGGCATGGTGGCACATGCCTGTAGTCCCAGCTACTCCAGAGGCTGAGGCAGTAGTATTGCCTGAGCCCAGGAGTTTGAGGTTGTTGTGAGCTAGGCTGACGCCATGGCACTCTAGCCTGGGCAACAGAGTGAGACTCTGTCTCAAAAAAAAAGAACTGCTGGAAAATTAGGGAAGTGTGCTTCACACTGCAGAATCCTCTAGAATGGTTCCAATTTCAAATATTATGTCTCTTTGTTCCAATAACACATTAAAAAATTCTAAAGAACTCCAGTATTATTGAATTTAAAATAAATCTTCAAGATTTCTTTGCAACTGGAAATGGTACAAAATTCTTTTGTAAAACTCAGTTTCCTTATTTGTGGTTTGGAAAATATGATCATAGGTCACCAAACAGATTCAGCCGAAACAAGAAGTAGGGAACGATTAGGTACCAGTATAGTGCGTAATGGTTCCCAGCGAAGAAAATGCTAAAGTTCCACTGTCCTAACCAAGGAGGCTCAGGAGTTGATTAGGCAAAAGAGGCTTTAGGAAAAAAAGGGTAATATCCTTTAGCTGTAACAAGCTAACATCTATCAAACTCCAGATGTCTAGTTGGTTCAGATAGAAGGATGCCAACAGTCCTTTACCTTCAACCAAATCCATCACCGGGTATGTAGATAAAAATTATTACATTTATAAATCTACAGAGTGGTATGACTCACAGTACAAATATTTGGATGGATCACACAGACTCTGGTACTCACTGAGCTAAGGCTGAATTAATCGACAGCCTCATGTCCAGTGATCATTTGGACCATTTCCTTTCATTGAACTTGGTCCTCCAGACATCCCTGGGGGCACAAAGAGGCTGCTTCTGAGTATTTTAATTTCTAGGATATTTTGTGCCTAATTATTTCTCTTAATCACACATGGTCACGAGTGATCTTTGTGAGACTGCTGAATTTGAACTAGAAACTTAGTGAAGGGGCCCTGGAGATCATTGAGTGCAGCCTCATACTCAATGTAGAATTTAATTGGCTAATTTTTCAGATGAAGAAACTGAAATCCCAAGAGGGTGAGTAAAAGTTGGCAGAAGGATCCAGGCATGGTGGTGCATGCCCATAGTCCCAGCTACTCCAGAGGCTTGAGGCCAAGGATTTCAGACTGCAGTGCACAATGATCGCACTTATAAATAGCTACTGCATTCCAGCCTGGGCAATGTAGCAAGACCCCATCTGACAAAAAGAAAAGAGACAGAAAGCAGAGAGGACAACAGCATAGACCCAGAAGCCAAGACTCAGATTAGCATTATAACCTCGATGAGGTTCTTTATCTTCTCTCTACCTGTTTCCTCACCTGTAAAATGAGGAGGATAATACCTACCTCACATGGTATAATAGCTGTGAAGATTCATGCATTAAACCAGAAAAAATAGTCTAACACATAGTAAGCGCTATATGAGTTCTTGCTTTCATGAGCATACCAAGGAACTCCACTACAATGAAGGTTTTGAACCTACCTTTTGTATACATGGTCAAAAGAGGAAAATTCTATCCATTGACAAATTTACAATGACTATGAATGGATGTCATATGCAATAATATCATTTAATGTTATTATCACAACCAGTATCTGAGTTCTTGAAATTCACTACAGAAGTTTCTATCATGACAGGAATATATGGTAACCAGTCCAGGGATTCAACAAAGTCCAGAGATCAACAAAATCTGAAATTTAGCCCTCAAACTAAGTAGACTTGAATTACTTCTCAGGCATCCTCCTCCTTCCCCAATAATATCAATATTTCTACAACTCAGGTGCATCTTCTGTCAGCTGTGGTCTTAATAAACTAAAGGGTTGGATTCTGAATGAGGTGTAATTCTTAGAAAGCTGTTAGTGCAACCTTTCTTTGGGTGGTCTAGATTATTTTTCAATAGGTTCTTCAGCCAATAGTGTTATGCCACCAAATAAATGAAGAAATAAATATTGCTGTGGGTGGAAAAAGAAATACCTGGCTGGGTGCGGTGACTCACGCCTATAATCCTAGCACTCTGGGAGGCCGAGGCGGGTGGATTGTTTGAGCTCAGGAGTTAGAGATTAGCCTGAGCAAGAGCGAGACCCCGTCTCTACTAAAAATAGAAAGAAATTATTTGGACAGCTAAAAATATATAGAAAAAATTAGCCAGGCATGGTGGCGCATGTCTGTAGTCCCAGCTACTCGGGAGGCTGAGGCAGGAGGATCACTTGAGCCCATGAGTTTGAGGTTGCTATGAGCTAGGCTGATGCCACAACACTCTAGCCCAGGCAACTGAGTGAAACTCTGTCTAAAAATAAAAAAGAAAGAAAGAGAGAGAGAGAGAGAGAGAGAGAGAGAGAGAGAGAGAGAGAGAGAGAGAGAGAGAGAGAGAAAGAAAGAAAGAAAGAAAGAAAGAAAGAAAGAAAGAAAGAAAGAAAGAAAGAAAGAAAGAAAGAAAGAAAGAAAGAAAGAAAGAAAAGAAAAGAAATACCTAATGGAACTCTTGTGGTACTAACAACTAAAATCTGCAGTAAGTTTGACTTACTAAGTGTGGCCTAAGTGGAAGGGGAAGTATGTAGCTAATGAATACTAAAAGCTAGAAATTCAGTATCCAAAGGGTCTGCTTATGGAAAATGAGCTGTAAGAATTGTTTGTAGTACACAGTTTTCCTCAACCACACAACTAATAAAGTAGCCTTGTAAAGTATAAAACAGCAAGGAGAATATTTAGCACTTCACACATACCTGGCATAGAGTGGGCACCTAATGATTATTAGTTGAATAAATCTAATTACTGTCAATGAAAAGGAATCTCGTGTTTACTTAGATCTTCATTACCTGACCTAAGGTTCTTGAAGAAAATGTAAAGAATTTCTTATATAATTAAATTTTTAATGTGAAATGGGTAATAAGGAACTCAAATAATAAGCTATGATAACTAGATGGCATAAAATAGAAATTTAAAGAAAATACATGAAAGTTTTAAAACTCAAGCTAAATTGAGAGGAAGGAGGCAAATGCTTTAATTGCTAGCCTTCACTTCATAATCTGTCTATTTAACATTTGAAATCTTGAGGATTATCAAAGGTGTCAAAAATATTCTTCTCTCCCTAGAGATCAGGAGAAAACTTTTTCAAAAACTATAGACATGAGTCAGCCACTTTGTAAAATAGCCTGAGAGATCCTCAAAAAGTTAGAGATAGAGTTACCATATGACCCAATCATTCCACTCCTATGTATATAATCAAGAGAAAACATATGCCCTCATAAAGGCTTGTACATTAATATTCATAGCTGCATTATTCACAATAGCCAAAAATGGAAACAATCTAAATGTCCATCCACTGATGAATGAATAATTAAAATGTGGTATATCCATACGATGGAATATCATTCTGTCATAAAAATGTACTGATGCATGCTACAACATGGATGAACCTTGAAAACATTATGCTAAACGAAAGAAGCCAGACAGAAAATGCCACATGTTATATAATATGATTCCACTAATATGAAATTCCCAGAATAGGCAAGTCTATAGAGACAGAAAGTAGATTAGTGGTTGCCCAGGCCTGGGGAGGGAGACAAGCTGGGGAAAAATGGGGATTGACTCCTTAATGGGTACTAGTGGGAATGAGATTTCTTTTTGGGGTGATGAAAATGTTCTAAAATTCATTGTGATGATGGTTACAGAACTCTGTAAATATATTAAAAATCATAGAATTGTACACTTTAAATTGCACACAAATTGTATGTCAATTGAATTGTATGGTATATGAATTATATCTCATTACAGCTGTTGCTAAAAAAGCCGCAGCAAAGGCCGGGTGCAATGGCTCACACCTGTAATCCTGGCACTTTGGGAGGCCAAGGTGGGAGAATCACTTGAGGCCAAGTTCAAGACCAGCCTGGGCAACATAGCAAGATCTCATCTCTATAAAAAAAAAAAAAAAAAAAAAAAAATTAGCCATGCATGGTGGTGCGTGCCTGTAGTTCCAGCTACTCAGGGGCTGAGGTAAGAGGATCCCTTTGAGCCCAGGAGTTCAAGGCCACAGTGAGCTATGATTGTGCCTCTGCACTCCAGTCTGGATAAGAGTGAGACCCTGTCTTTAAAATAAAATAAAAATTAAAAACCACAGCAGATGCAATTGTAGTGCTGTCTGTGGTTTTTAAAAAGCAGTCCTAAAAAAACAGCAACGGAGCTGCTTAACATTCACAATCAGCCTGGAATAACCAGGGAAAAAATTGCAACCCTCAAAGACAGGGTTCACTGTTTAACATAAGTTGTGAAATGTGCCAGTACAAAGGACAACACCATATAGAGAGTCTCATATTCTCTCTCTCTCTTCTGCCGTGGGAAAGTTTCCTTGACTACCTACGTCAGAGAAGTTATGTAGAAGCCGATTTTTATCAATCCTGAAAAGTTAACTCCCCATTTGTTCACTAAGCTGTAGTCACACTGGGCTTCCTAATGTTTCAATAAGTTCTACCCACCTCAGGGCCTTTGTACCTGCTCCTCTCTGCATCTGAGTCCTCTGCCAGGCTCCACCCAGCAGGCTCCTTGCCCATCAGGTCTCTGCTCCAGTGTTGCTATCTCAGGAACGGTTTCTTAGCTCCTGCCAGCTAAAACAATCTTCCCCCATATAAACCTTCTCTCCCACTGGACTGTTTTATTTTCTGCACAGCACATGAAATTCTCATGTGTTTATCAGTTCACTGTCTGCCTCCCTCGCCAGAAAGCAAGCTCCATGAGGACAGGGACTCCACCTGCTTTGAACACCAATGCATCCCCTGCACCCACAACACTGCCAGATAGACAGTGTGTGCTCTACAGATATTTACTGAGTGAGTGACCCCCATGGTGCACGACGTCATAATCAACTTCCATATGCAACAGTCCAAAGGTCAGTCTCTGCATGTTGAGATCACACCTTGTACAGGAGGCCATGGGTACAGACTCTCCAGGGACAGTCTGCTATCATCTCCTGGCTGAAAGGGCAAATGGCTTACACTGGAAGCCCAATTGGTCACCAAGGACTTCCCGGGCTTTTGCACTAATCCTCCCTCACCCTGGGCTCAGGTCAGATGGCACAGCGCACTCAAAGGCCTTTCCTGTAGGTTTATAAATAAACTTGGGCTCATTGTTGATCTTAGACTGGCCTACATAGCATGTTGCCCTCCATGTGCTCAGTTAGTGGGACTGTTCCCAGTAAGACTGGTAAACAGTCACGCAGAGAACAACCCAGAACGACAACCTAGGTCTAAAGTGGTCACACAAACACCACATATTTAAGATCCTCTCTCAAATCCTGCCCCCAGTCTTTACAGAAGCAGTTCATCCCAATTATGTGCCGGAGTTAGGAATTGTTCATTCTTACCGAAATGACTATCTGGCTTATTTTTCTTGTAAGTCATTTCCTTCCAGTGGACACTCAAATGTTAGACCATCTACAACCCCTGATGAGTCACTAAGTGTTTCATAAACTGTAGAGTACTGCTTACTCAAGAGGTATTATTATTATTAAGCCCAAGCAACGGGCGTATTTACCGGTATTTCAATTCTGAGTTCTTTGGAAACATATTGCTCAAAATAGTATTTGAGATTTTTTAATTAATAAAAAACTTACATTAAAATTGATTTTATAGATAGAGCTTTAATTTCTTTGTACATTGAACACAAAACAGTTGATATGAGATTCCCATTTACAAGACCTGACTACAGGTTTAATAACACAAAATAATGGAGCTCAATGACTGGAGAATACATATGCCATTTTATTACAGACTGAAGCCTTAGAAAAGAGGAAAGAGTTATCTGTAAAGTGGGTAGCCAACACAAGGTTAGCTAAGGTTGCAAAGTTGCATGACGCAATTAGGAGGGATGAAATAGTTTGCATTTTACTCATTGAATCCTTGAGTTTAGGATTGGGATGCTTCATTTTGGTTCAAACCTCTTGCTTTGGAGCAAATCTCCCAAACCTCTCAAATGAGGAAGCAGTGAAGCAATTAACTTCTGTGGTTTGATGTGGGGCAGAATAACTGAGTGGTTAACAACGGACTTCTAGATGCAGGTGGTTTTGAGTTGGGGGTCTGGGTTCTGTCACCTTCTAGCTGCATCACCACAGTGAGGATGTCCTATGTGAATCTCGGCATTTGACTTAATTCCTCTGAACCTGCATTTCCTCATTTATGAAATGGAAATACCCCATGAACTTGTTAGTACAGATTAAATTTCATATCGCATAAGCAAAGCACTTAGCACAGTACACTTCAATCCTAGGTATTGGCATTTGTAAATAACAAGGGTTCTGGAAGTCATTTTCTGCCCTCTCTTATTAAATTCAAAATAATTTCTTCAAGAAACAGTGGAACTGGGATAGGATACAAGGCCACTTGAATTAATACCAAGAGATTATGAAATTAATAGCATGTAGATATCTGTACTCAGGCATGGCTGGATAATTCAAATTTATTAGTGGCAAGTTAAGAAACACCATCTACCCTTCAGTTGAGGGTTGATTATAAGTTCTATGAAATGTCACAGAGATTGACCAGAGGAAAAACATGTTCCCTAACCCAGACTTCATACATACAAATTTGTCATGGTTACTGTTGCAGTTTTTAAAAACAATCCTTCTGTTTTACTGAAGGGAGCCACAGATTCCTTACCTCACAGAGCAACTCCTGTCTTCTGGATGTTTATAACGATGTCATAGATTTGCAGAACTCCTTTCTGCTGTGCATTTTCATGCAAGTTTCAGCCCAGTTCATTTACTGGTTATAGCATTTCATGTGATATACAAAGCAGATATCAATGTCATTTTTGTTTGTTTCTTTATTTTAACACAGGAAGAGTATGAGACCCAGAGAGGTTACGCAATTTGTCCAATGTCAATCTGTCCAAGGGTCACATAGCTGTTCAGTAACCAGAGCAACAAGATAGCAGGAACACTTACTTAGTCCAGTGAGATTCCCAGGGCTTCTCAAACCATAGCGTGCACATGAAACTCTGGGGATCTTGTTATAATGCAGTTTCTGAATTCGGTAGGTCTGGGGGGTGTACTAGGAATCTGGATATCTAACAAGTTCCCAGAAGTTTCTGCAGCTGGCAGTCCTTGGATCATCTCTCACTATACCTTCATGACACCCTGAGCATGTCCTTCCTAATACTTCCCCCAGCTGTAATTGGACCGTTTGGTTATTCATTCATTTCCCCCACCTGACTATGAACTCCATAAGAACAAAAACTGTGTTTTGTTTATAAGTTTGACTTGGCTGCCCAGCACCATGTCTGGCAAAAAAAAGGAACCAAATAAATGAACATCTTGAAAGAGTGAGGGGAAAATGATCTATTTCCAATTATAAAGCTATAACACTTGCATATTAAGAATCTGATTACTTGAAAAAAGGAGGGAAAAAAAGATGTTTGCACATATGTTTTCTTGTCTTAAGTCACATTATGATACCTAATTGTAATTGCCATCTCCCAAAATAACATAACCAAAAGAAGCCCTGCAGAGTCAACCAGTTTAGACCTGCACCTCTTGCAGAACTATGGCTAGGTTCCAGTGGAACCCAATTACATCCTCCAGCCAATGGGATGAGTTAGTGGGTGGTCCTTCTGAGTGTAAGGATTGGTGTAGAATAGGCAGGGTGACCAAGGTTCATGAACACTAAGTTTGAAAGAGGCCACATCATTTCTGTTCCCACTTGAGAATAATAATGACAGCGATCTACCATACATTAAGGGTTTTCCACATGCCAGGCACCATGCTAAGCACTTTGCACCAGTCATTTCATTCTCTCTACAAACCTATGAGATAGGCTCTCGTTTTATAGATAAAGAAACTGAGACATAGGGTTTTCAAACTATAGGAAGTGAAGCCAGGATTTGGCAGTCTTGTTTTAGAGCTAATGCTTCTAACCACATTGCCTACTGCCTAGAAGCTCCCAGGGAAAAGAAACAATTGCTGGAGATGGGAGTGACTCTACTCATCTGTCATTAACCTGATAATAAGCTCTGACAAATCCCATATATAAGAGGTTGGGGAGAAACACATGACATTAACAGGATGTGGTCGTTATACCTAGAAAGAAGCGTCTGAAAATATAGAAAAAGAATAGGATTACCTGCTACAGTTTTCAATTATTGCTCAGTCTGACTCTATTTGGTTTATGGTTAAATATACAACACCACTGAAAGGTTAAGTAAGAGTCAGTTAAGGAATAGGTTTCAAAGGTCCAGATTCCTTTCATACTTCATTAAGTCTCTTATGAAACCTGGCATTAATGATTGGGCCAAATCTGAAAAGAAAGTCATCACATGAAACAAATCAGAATTTTGTTAAGATGTGTGTCCAGTGTAAAATCTCAAAAGGTCTAAAGGACAGCGAGATCTTGTTTTTCAAAAGCTTAAAAAGCAGAAGTTCAACAGTTATATTTTAACACTGACTGCCAGGCAATGAGTGAATTAAAAAAACAGGGAAAGAGAATGCATTGTCAAGTGGGACATGAGAAAAGGGTAAACTTGATCTTTTTTCTTGACAAAATATTTTTAAACGTGGAATAAGAAAAATAAAGAGTAGCAATACTAGATACAGCAATAGGGACTTAAATAAAGCAGTATTGTAAAAAAAAGTAGTTGAGTTCTACAGATTGGTTTTTAAACTACATTTGTCTTTTTTTTTTTTTTTTTTGAGACAGAGTCTTACTCTGTTGCCTGGGCTAGAGTGCCGTGGCATCAGCCTAGCTCACAGCAACCTCAAACTCCTGGGTTCAAGCAATCATTCTGCGTCAGCCTCCCGAGTAGAGGGGACTACAGGCATGTGCCACCATGCCCAGCTAATTTTTGCTATCTATTTTTAGTTGGCCAATTAATTTCTTTCTATTTTTAGTAGAGACGGGGGTCTCGCTCTTGCTCAGGCTGGTCTTGAACTTCTGACCTTGAGCGATCCTCCTGGCTCAGCCTCCCAGAGTACTAGGATTATAGGTGTGAGCCACCGCGCCCAGTCTACATTTGTCTTATTAAGGTATTATTGTGCACTTTTGGTGGCAACATGATATTATGGACCTGGTTCTGCCACTTCCTAGTTATGGCCTCAAGCTGGTATAATTCCTCCAAGATTCAGTTTATTCATCTGTAAAATTTAGACAACTAACACCTTCTTCCTAGGATTATTATAAAACTTGCATTAAATCACATAGAGTGAGAATTTAGACCCAAAGAGGAAATCAACTCAGGTTATACCGTTTTCTCTCCTTTCTTATAAGCTCTGTTTTCCTAAAAGGATGTCTTTTAAGTATTTCCTTCCAAACTCTAAGTCTTTGTCGGTATAAATATTCTCACTTGTTTAATTGCCCCAGGGTTAAGAAAAACAATCTACCTGAAAACAGATGAAATATTTGTATAAGAAAATGGGCATAAACTACTGGTATATTGTATATAAAGATTATGCTCCTGGGATATTAAATTTGGTATGTTAAAAATAGAATGATACAAAATTTCACAAAAGTACACATCCTTAAAAAATCAACTTCACACATAATTTCACCTATAAATATTAGTCAATACACCAAATAACAACTATGTTAAAATTGGAAGTTTGATGACTCTATAAGATAGATTTTTTGGGAAAAAAATTTCCACTTTGATTTATATGAATGTTTTATAAGCTGTAAAGTATGAAACAGTACACAATGTTGTTTTTAACGTAATATCCTGTTGGCTTCTAGAATACATTGGCGATGTCATCAAATTGAAATCACTCAATATATTAAAATACAAATTTTTATTCACTGGAATTCAATTTGAAATTTACATGTAAAGTAAAGGAAATCAGCTTTCTAAGAAGTTATAACAACATACATAATAGACATTAAGTCAACAAAGATGACAAACAAAATTTTTAGAAGTCTTCCCACAATTTCATCTTCCAGAGTTTTGGGAGTAGTAGTGGAAATTAATATCCAGTTTTTACCAGTCATATCCAGAATACTCCTGCTCCCTAGGGAAAAAAAAAAAAGGAAAATTATCTTCAAATGAGCACATTTAGAATCCCAATTCTTTCAACTCAATCTAATATTTGCACTATAAAAAATAGTGATGAAGATTAGTCTTCCAGGGAATACTCTGTACCTATTTGTAATCAACCAATGAGCTAAAATATTTTTCTTCCCAATGAATTAAATTATTTTTCTCCCATTCATTCTGACCAATTTATGTCATAATCACAAGTTTTTCTATATGCCAAACTTTTCCTTTCTTTCTAAAAGAAACAGCTCAAGAGACTTTCATAATGACCATCCTCTTCTCATACTATAATATGTAATATAACACAATATTACATAAATAAGTTTATTTATGAAGTTTCTTCAGTCATTTACATTGGTGAAGTTGCCATTCCTCTAATCTGTACAGTTGGTGTTAACAGAAAGTGATAATTTGAAGACATGAAAAAAGGCAGGTAATGATAAAATTTTTAAAAAAATAAACAACAAAGAGTCTTTTTTTTTTCAAGATTCTCTCATGGTTTGGTCACTTAATAAGACATCAAACGTTTCATTTCCTCCACATTTCTGTGTTGATGAAACAGCTTTTTAAAAAAATAGCTGGAATTTTGGAAGGTATTAATTTCTGGTCTGTTTTCCACACTGTCAGAACATCTTACCAAATATCTGTCAGGAAAGGAGTTTAGAACTATTCTCAATCCCTTCTACAGGGAGTACAAAGGCAAGTAAGTAATTTTCAAAGCCTTACACCAAAGTTCTTTATATACATTGAAGTTAAAATGAACATCAATACCTAAAAAAAAAAAAAGTGGCAAGATTTGGGTAGCAAAATATTTCATCTGCTTTTTTCACTCAACAATCAAAAAGGCAGGTTGAGTTTTACAAGAGCAGGAGAAAGAGAGAAGGAAAGAGAGATAAGTGTTACGCCAGTGTTGTCTTCTCCCACTTTGAGCAACCTTGATTAATTTCTGTAATAGCCTGCTCCATTCCTAGAGGAGGGAATGACTTGCCCCAAATTACACAGCAATCGTTGGCAAAATAAACACCTAGCAATTTCCCTACATTCAACAATTCCTTTTGTCTGTGTTTCGGCAACAAGGGGCAAGAATAACACATGTGTTTGCAAAATGATTTTCCTTCCCTCCTGTAGCCTCAGCCTCCAGCTTGTGTTTCTTCAGGCTGTGCTCCCTGGGGTGCCTTCAACTCTCTCCAAAAGCAGTGAGAAAGAGACTGAAATAAGAAGTGAGGGGGAGACTAGACAATTGGTGTGGACTGAGGAGTGGGTAGAGACCCATTTCTCACCTGAGTTAATCCCAGGCACTGGTAGGTAACACTGCTCCTCAGTTTTCTCTTAGTCTGCTCTTGCTAGAACAAAGTGCATTCAGCGCAGGTGGTCTCTTAGCAACCTCGATTCCTGTGACAAAGCACATTAAAAGGTTTTATTGGACAATGAGGTAGTGTAGGAAGTGGAGAGGCAGGGAGCTTACATGGAAAAACTCTAAAATTGTTTTCAAAAGAAGACAGGAAGGAAATGTCGAAGAGCGAACTTTGGAAAATACGACACTCTGATTTCTACTTATCACAGAATTGTATAGCTAGAACTGAACATTTAACAGAAAGATTAAGCTGACTTCTAGGATTTTCCTGGCAGGGCAAACATTCATCACACTTTTTAAAGAAATAATTCTCTAAAAGTTATTTTAAACAAATGCTTTCATATCTTCATGACAATACAACCACCACCATCAAAAAAACTCTCTTCCCCCCAAAAAACAAAAAAAAATTTCCCAAATCTTCTCTATATAAGAGAATTTAACTCATGAGATTGTATGTCTGTGTTTTAATTAAGTCATCCCTCCATATCCATTGGGAATTGGGTCCAAGACCCTCCACAGATATCCAAATCTATAGATGCTCAAGTCTCTGGTATAAAATGGCATAGTATTTGCATATGAGCTACACACATCCTCCTGTATACTTTAAGTTCTTTCCAGATTACTTACAGTACCTGATATAATGTAAATGCTATATAAATACTTGTTATGCTGTATTGTTCAGGGAATAACGACATGCAAAAAAAAGTCTGCACATGTTCAGTACAAACAATTTTTTTCCTAATATTTTCGATTCACAGTTGATTGAATCCATGGATGTAGAACCCACGGAGACAGAGGACCAACTGTACTATAAGTTTTCAGATTTTGTATCACTTTTACAAATGTATTCGTTGTATATGACAATGTAATAATAATAGGAGTAAAGCGCACAATAAATGTAATGCTCTTGAATCATCCCCATACCATCCCCCGACTCCCTGGTCCATGGAAAAATTGTCTTCCATGAAAATGGTCTCTGGTGCCGAAAAGGTTGGGGACCACTGCTCTAAGTGACCTTGTAGCTGTCACAATGTCATAGTAGAATGCATTACTCTTATGTTGGTGGTGATGCTGGTGTAAATAAACCTACTGCACTGCCAGTCATACAAAAGCACAGCACATACAATTATGTACAGTGCCTAATACTTGATCATGATAATGAATGACTATGCTACTGTTTTATGTATTTTACTATATTATATTTTCTATTGTTATTTTAGAGTATACTCCTTCTACTTATTAAACAAAATTTTAACTGTCAAATAGCCTCTGGCAGGTCTTTCAGGAGGTATTCTAGAAGAAGGCATTGTTATCATGGAAGATGACAGCTCCATGCATGTTACTGACCCTGAAGACCTTCCAGTGGGACAAGATGTGGAGGTGGAAGACAGTGATATTGAAGATCTTGACTCTGTGTTGGCCTAGGCTAATGTGTGTGTGTCTTAGTTTTTAACAAAAAAGTTTTAAAAGGAAAAAAAAAAATCTTGAAAACAGAAAAAAGCTTATAGAATAAGGATATAAAGAAAATTTTTTTTTGTACAGCTCTACAATGTATTCATGTTTTAAGCTAAGTGTTATTACAAAAAGGTAAAAAAATTAAAAACTTAAAAAGTGTATAAATTAAAAAAATTATAGTAAGCTAATTCATTATCAAAGAATTTTTTTAATAAATTTAGTGTAGCCTAAGTGTACAGTGTTCACAAAATCTATAATAGTGTACAGTAATATCCTAAGTCTTCACATTCACTCACTAATACTGATTCACCCAAAGCAACTTCCAGTCCTGCAAACTCCATTCATGGTGGTAAGTGCCTTACACAAGTATTATATACCACTTTTTATCTTTTATACTGTATTTTTACTGTACCTTTTCTATGCCTAGACAGACACACAAATACTTACCATTGTGCTACAATAACCTACAGTATTCAGTATAGTAATATGCTATACAGGTTTGTAGCCTAGGAGCAATAGGTTATATCATGTAGCCTAGGTGTGTAGTAGTCTATACCATCTAGGTTTGTGTGAGTACACTCTGTTATGTTCATACAACAATGATATCACCTAATGCTACATTTCTCAAAATGTATCCCTGTGGTTAAGCTACCCATGACTGTAATATTCATTGGGGTAATCTACACTGATAATATACTTTAAATATAAAGACCTTATACTCAAAGGTGTTCATTGCAGTCTACTTGCTCCACCCCTTCACCACATCCTTTTTCTCTGGTAAGCTTTTCTTAATGAACTATATCATACCTATACAATAGAAAAGTAGAAAAATAGTAAGTAATGAGTCATAAGTGAATAAATCATAAGCTTAATGAGTTTTTTACAAAATAAATGCATGCATATAACCACATCGGATCCACAGTGTCATTTTTATTACAGAAAAAAATTAGGAGTAATGATAACAGAGTAAACAAACTATAATTTAGCTACATAGGATAGTTATTCCAACTATGAAATCGTGGAAAAACCACGTAGAAAATGATGTCAGAGTATTTAGCTATGAATACAACACATACTTATGACCACCCATTGCATTCCTGGGTCTATCTCCTAAAGAAATGCATGGCTATCTGCCTACCAGGACACATATCCAAACATTATTCCTAATATCTTCAACTTGGAAACAACCCAAATACCCATTAGTACATAGACAAACTCCGGCAAAGTTGTGTAATAGAATAATAAAAATCATACTACAGCTATGTACAAAAAATAGGGGTGAATCTTACAAACATAATATTGAATTTTAAGAAGCAAGGCACAAAAGAAAACACACAGCATAAGCACATTTATATAAAGCAGAAAAACAGTAAAAGTGCATGGTATAGGGGTGTATAGATGGTTGGCAATGGGGTAGTTGGTAAATTTTATCAGGAAAACAAAGGGATTGGCTACCATAAAATCACAACAGTGGTGACTTTAGTGAGGGTAGGGAAGAAATAGGCGGGAGCTTCCTGCAATGTCCCATTTCTTGTCCTGGGTGGTGGCTACATTGACAATTGCTTTTGAACTATTTGCTTAACTGTACACAGAAGTTGTATGTGCTTTTCTGTATGCACATTAGATTTAATAGAAACATTTAAAATGAGACAAGAGAAATACATACAAATGTTAATAGTGTCATAGTGGCTAAGTTTGGGTGAAAGTAATCTGGGTGACTTTTTTTCCCTATTGTTTCCATTTCTCACATCCTTTTTTTTTTAAAGGAATATTGCCTTTGAAACAAATGTCAGAAAAGTAAAGAAAGTAGTCCTAGTATTGCTGGTCCTCTTCTCTCTCCATATATTTAAAAGTAATTTATACTGATTTTATTTTTGTCAAACCGATCATTACAACACATATGAATAAAAGGAAAATTAAACTTATCAGTGAAACATTTTAAAGAAAGTATGTAACTTATATAATAAATGACACAAATCTCTTCCACTAAAGAACATGTTCCCTTACATTCAAAATGCTTGTGAGAAACAGGAACCTGGGTAGTTCCTGTTTGGTTCTTCCCCTTGCTGTTAGATCTGTTTCTAGATCTAAAATCATTGGAAAGACATAAATTAGTATCGTCAAAAGTTTATTGACACATCTAGTTTTTACTGTGGATGAAAATTATGAGCATGATGGTGCTTTGATTTACATTTTGCTCCTTACTTCTCAGTTAGAATCATGGCAGTGTGTTTTTCTTTAGAACTGAAGGGACGTTTTTGGGGGAAAACTACTCAACAGCAGTAATTTTTAGGAAGAAATATTTCCTAGTGATTTTTTTAAATCTGATAAAACATGTACCAAAAAGATAAATAAATTTTAAACAATTTAGGACACTTTATAAACTATGCTACAATTTCTTGGAAGTGACTATCTGAAGACCTTGGTCTTATCTTGAATGTAGTGTTCTAAAATCATAGCTAAAATGACATGACCTCCAATTGCTGATGTAAGACATCTCAGGTTATTTTGGGTCAAATATATTTTATGTTGAAACTTCAGATGACTGCAAATAGTTTCCCCTCTCATTTAAAGGTGTCTTTCTTTCTTTTCCCCATTTCCAGAGGTCACTGGAAGTCAACTTATTATTTTATAGAATATTGTACTGAAAATAGAATGAATACTCTCATCTAGTTTTTAAATCTTTATTTTTTTCCTTCGATGCTATCAAGATTTAGATCCAAATAATCTAATTCAAATTGGCCTATTCATTGCTTACTGATAGTTGAGTAGTGGTATTCCACAAAGCAAGCTGGACTTCATTGTATTATCTATTTTTGACTCTGTCACCAGTTTGTAGGCCCTTTACTACCTTATTTTTATATTAAAAAAGAGTTTCTCAAATCAACTGACTTCTTGGATGGTAAGAAGGATGCATTTTCTAAATTGCTTGCTCCCTTTGCAAAAACAAAAACAAAACATCCCCCTCCGTTATATAAAAATATTGCTAGTTCTAAGACCTCACTCACCCTTTCTTAACTTCTCTCAACCCCTAACATTTCCCCTTATTAGGTGTGGAGTTTTGGTCAAGACAAAGAACAGAACATACTTTGCAAAGTCTCCTTTTCAATCAAAAGAAAAATACTTTTCATTGGATTCAAGTTTATAGTCTTAAACCCACGAATCACATTTCAGAAATATTTTCTTTTTTGACAAGAATTTTCTAATCCTACTCCTTGTTTCAATTGATATCTGATAGTTAAGATAATATTGACAGAAGTTCTTAGACACACATGTTGAAAAATGAGATATAATTGAAATCTGTCCATTTTTGCTTAGTTGCTCACCTAAGTAAACAATACTAAGTACTGTTCAGTGGGGAACTACCATGTCCAGGGCCCTGATTGTCACTATTGGGAGGTGAGGGACACTTAGTATGCTGCACTGGGGTCTAGATGCTAACCCAGGACTCCAGCCTCCAAATGCCATTCTCTTTCAACTATGCTGGTTTATTCATGTTTGCAAATGAAAAGTTACTTTTGAAAAGATCTATACTACAATGGGAATTAGCTATACTGGAATGGAAACATCCACGTAGTTATTAATGGGCACTCTCCCTTAGTCCTGGCTCCTTTCTACATATGGAAACTGCTTGTGGAACAATGGGATGGAGGGTCTCACAGTTACCCCTCTGGGCCTGATAACCCTGAATTTGCCAGAATTCACTTTACAACAATAAATTGTTAATTTATTCATAATTTATTTATATCAAAACGATCTGGGCCGGGTGCGGTGGCTCACACCTGTAATCCTGGGAGGCCGAGGCGGGCAGATTGCTCGAGATCAGGAGTTCGAAACCAGCCTGAGCAAGAGCGAGACCCCATCTCTACTACTACTACTACTACTACTACTACTACTCTCTACTACTTTCTACTAAATAGAAAGAAATTAATTGGCCAACTAACATATATATAGAAAAAATGAGCCGGGCATTGTGGCACATGCCTGTAGTCCCAGCTACTCAAGGGGCTGAGGCAGTAGGATTGCTTGAGCCCAGGAGTTTGAGGTTGCTGTGAGCTAGGCTGATGCTACAGTACTCAACCCTAGCCTGGGCAACAAAGCGAGACTCTGTCTCAAAAAAATAAATAAATAAATAAATAAAAATAAATAAAATCACAAACATGGGTGTTCCCAACTTGTCTCCATGTGGCAAAAGTCTCCATTTCCCAGAAAGTTGATGTTCAATCAACTTGTCTTTTAGAAACTTGAGAAATCATATGAGAATGATGTCTTGTTGATGCTTTTCCTTTTGTTTTTGCTTTTTGCTTGTAATTAGGGAACCAAGTCAAGTTGTTGGAAGGCAACAAAATTTTGGCATAGGACTTACAGGGTTTTGAGGATAGGAGCATCTGGTTGGGATGGCTACTCTTCCTACAGCAAAACAGAGATTTGCCCTCACTAAACTCCTCAAATTTGAGTCACTCGGGAGTTCACTGAAAACTCAGCCCTAGTCAATGGTAAATGAATTTTATGTGTTCTGTAAGTTTCTAAAATTTGAATTTAAGTTGCATTTTCTGAACTAATTAAGGTCTCATTAGATTCTGCCCAAAATTGGATTATATGAGAAAGGGAATTTAACACATATCTGAGAAATTAACTTATCAATGACGTAAGTCTTGTACAAGAGAAAGATGAGAATTTTTTAAAAAATGGCCTTTGACTTTACATTTCAATGATTGCAGCCATGATTGTTGTACCTTGTTTCCTGATTAAGACATAATTTCAAGGCAGTTTTTCCCTTTTCAGTGAAGAAAAACAACAGTAGTGAAAGGTTTGAAGTAGTAAAGAAATATTGGCCCTGGAAAAGACATTCGAGCTTTTGTAATCTTCTCATTTGACAAACAAGGCCCAGAGAAGTACAGAGACTGATCTGATGTCACACAGTTACTTTTTTTCCAGAGTGAGTACCATCCTTGCCTCAGCAATTTTCTGACACTTCTGATAAATTGGATTCTGTGTTTCACCAGACTTGGCTCTGTGGAGAGAGATTCTGCCTTCATCACTTTCCAACATCTATGATTCAGGCCAATGTGAAGACCAGAGAGTACAGATTAAAGTAAATCACAAGTGAAAACTGGAAAGTTTGGCAGGTCGCCGTCACAAGGCAAAGAACTCGACAAAGTGTACTTCGAATGAAAACAAAAGCGTGTTTTGCTGCAGATGGACAGTCAGCAAGGTGGGGTGAGGAGAGGGTGTAGGATTTGCATCAGGTGGAACTGGTTGTAGATCTTGGCTCTGGTCGGTATTAACTCTGCAGCCTTGGACAAGGCGTCTAACCTCAGATGCTACCTAACCTGGGGAACAGAGAAGATCATATCTGTCATGTGAGGGTTTGAAAGGACTTCTATTCATAACTAATGTGCATACTACAAACACTTGGATTTTAATCTCATCCAACTTTATGAGATGGGATATTAGTACCGCTGTTTCCTTAGTTGGAGAGACTGAAGCACAGAGAAGTTGAGTGAGCTGTCCATGGTCACACACTTAGCAAGAGGTGACCAAGGATTTGTAGAGATGAGACATCATTTTGGCTCCAAAACTCATACTCTTAGCTACAGTAATATTGTAGAATTGGTTAAAAAAATAAGCCAAAAGCCTGGCATGCTGCCTGACCCTCAATAAATAGTGGTCAGCTAGATGAAGCAGAGATTCAGAAGAACGGCTGATTCCTGCAGCGCAATCGTGGTGAAGAGGGATGGAGTGGCTAAGATAGATGAGAGGAGACAAATGGCCCTTAAGAGAGGGAAATTGGCCAGGCATCATGGCTCATACCTGTAATCCTAGCATTTGGGGAGGCTGAGGTGGGAGGATTTCTTGAAGCCAGGAGTTCAAGACCAACCTGGGCAACATAGCAAGACCTTGTCTCTACAAAAAAAATTAAAAATTGGCTGGGCATGGTGGCGCATGCCTGCAGACGTAGCTACTCTAGGTCTGTGGCAGGAGGATCACTTGAACTCAGGAGCTCAAGGTTACAGTGAGCTATGATAAGGTCACACTGCACTCCAGCCTGAGGCAAGACTTTGTCCCTAAAATTAAAGAGAGAGAGAGAGAAGGAAAGCCCTGGGAAGTTGTGAGAAGTTGAGGCAGACACATGACACGTGGGCAGCAGGATGTTGCCTTGCCTGAAAGTCCGCCTGATCACCCATAGGCCCCGGGGGGTAGGGGGGAAGGGGGTTCCAGAAGCCTCTCTTCGTACTTCTCATGCTTTGTTTATCCTATGTCAACACCTGTTCAGTATTAGCTTTTCCAAGTCATTGATGGCCATACCTGAAATATTTGAAGTAAATAATCTGGCCCTAAAACGAACAATTTTTCTACACACGAACACACTCGTTCTCTTAATTATCTACTACCAGGACTTGTGAAGGCTAAGATTTCCAGCTGCCACGTTCCTGCCCTTAATAGATCGTGCATTGCCCCTAAGAAGATATAAATTACTCTGTTAAGGGCATTTAACATTAAGAAATATTCTAGAACCAAGATGATCAAAATGTTATTAACCTTCTCCTTCCCAAGTTTCCCAGCCTGTTCCATGAATCACAGCTGCAATTCATGCTCTCTTATAAGGCCAGAAGAAGTGCCCCGATCGCTGGCTGGGGACCAGCCATGTAAGGTTCCCCCAGGGAGCCCCAGCACAATGCTGCCACTCATACTCATCCGTGAGTGGGGTGCAGAAGCAAGAAAAGGACTGAGGGGCTTTGCTGGTGAGGTTTGTATTTTTTTTATCTGCAGAGCTCAGATATCCAAATAAGCGCCATTCCCCATTTGGGGATGGGGATTGAAAAAGGGAGTGGAGAATCTCTGGACTTGTTTGAATTCTCACAAACTTTTGGCAAAACCGTTTAAACTGCCTGTGACACACACTCTTCTCCTTAAATTCACTGGTTGCAATCTTTTATGTTTTTAGATAGAGATTTGATCTCTGAAACCAAATGAATGTTATTCGGAGTCAAGTTTAGCAGAGAAAATAGATGGCTGGCTAGGATGGAGAACAGAGTTTCAAGTTTAAATGAAAGACTTTAACCATTGTTAGAGCAGAAATGATATCTTCAGCATTTAGGTGCTCAATAATTTTCGGGGTGGGGGTAGGAGGATGAGGTGTGACTTTAAGGCATAGTTCTTCTATGTGTCACAAGGTCATTGCTTAGACGGTGGTACACAAGGGGGAGCCCTGGAAAGAACAGAATCATGAGCAAGCCCATCCTGACTTTCCAGTTATTGAGACAGCTCTCCCCTCTGTCTTATCCAGACACAGAACAGAATCTAATGTAGCAAGCATGGAAAACCAGTCCTGCAGAAACACTGAAGCATGTAATGAAAAGAAAGATTTTATAACACTGATTATAACAGAGCAGGTAAGTTTATGGAAATAATAGGCTATGTTTTGAAATTGGTTTTGGAAGTTCTTCATCATCATTGACCTTAGCCGTAGCCTCAATGTCCTGAATCGCAAACAATATACCATCCTCCAATCCACCCTTCCTCAGCATTCCCACAGTTTACACCATCCAAAAAATAAAGTTATTAAAATCCAATGTTGGATTTTAATCCGGTTATTAAAGTCCAATGTTGTCTCTGTGGTTTAATTTTTCCCATGAAAGACTGCATTTGGAGGCTGTGGATTTGAGTTAGAGACAAATAAGTGATGATTAGGAAGATTCAGGAAAAACTGGAAGATGGGATTTATATATAATGTTACATTAACTTATACACGTTATAAGTAAACCCCACCACCCTGTAAAACAGGTTATGATTCTCATTTCACAAATGAGCCCTCAGCTCTGAGTGGTTGGGTGCTCGCTCCAGGGAACACAACCTGTAAATGGTCCAAGCCAGGGCTCAACACCAGGTCCCCATCTGCTTCCTTCCAACTCACGGTAATGCCTCTCTTACACATTGTATTTAGGAGCCTGGGGCACATGCTCAGGAATCGGACATATGTAATCCCAGCAGAATGCTGTATTAGTCTACGGTCCTGGAGAGGGACCGCAGTGTCAGGTTTCAGCTCTGCTCACTAGGACCGAGCAGGGCATATGCCTTTCTGGGCTTCAGGGTCCTCCTTTTCCAGACAGAAAACATAGTGACCTACTTTGCAGGACTTTCAGAGGCAACCATTATAAAGAAGGCTGCAAAGACAAAGCCTTTGGCTAAAGAACAAGGAAGCAACGGATCCATGGAACAAGAAGGGTGCCCTCTCTGATCCAAACCTGGAACATGGGAAAGCAAACAAATAAACAAACAAACAAGGGCCTGGGTATCCTGTCCCTCCTGCACATAATTCCCACATGCAAAAATTCTCTTTGAAATCACTGGAATTCTAATAGGAGAGGAAACACGAGGAGGTGGGAGTATCAAGCCATGGCTACAGGGTTTGGTTAAATAGTTTATATATTATTAATCCTGTGCTTCTCCTCCTGCCTTTACTTAGCCAAAAGGAAGTGAAAAGAGTAGAAACCTAATTCATTAATCTCTCTTACAGTCAGCCTTGTAAAAATTGGAGAGGTGTTGAAATGCAGAGAATAGGAAACAGGCTTTGTGAGTCTTAGTGAGTTTTAACCTACTATATTCTCCCTCTACAAGATGCAAACAAAAGTCACACTAAACTGTCCTCCTACATCAACATTTTAAAATGTTACATTAAAAAATAAATAAATAAAACAACACTTACTGTTCAGAGGTTCAATAAGCGAAGTCCAAAGTCAAGGGAATGGTCTCTCCCTCTTTTGTGAAAAACACCATATGCTCTTGTTGGATCAGGAGGCTCACTGGTCTGTTATTAATAACTGGCTTAGAGCTTTATGGAGAAACATGAGCCAGAATGCCATGGGAGGAGGCGAGTGGAAAGAAATTGACAGACACAGGTGGAATAAGTTATAACAAAAATATATTTATACCCACATAGGAGTTTAAATAACCCGTGAGAAGGTGATTAGTTCCTACACAATCAGTAGACTCTCATGCCAAGTGTTCAAAGAGTTTAACAACCAGCAAAAATGTCCTTAATGTCGAAGAAAGCCATAATTTATTTAATGTTATACTATCCTTTACTCTTTTGAACAATTCTTCTCATGGACATCTGAATATCTTTTCAAATTTATACACTTTACCTTATTTACATTGACTCCTCCCTGTTCTTAAAGTATATCAACCAATGAATTTTCAAATGTACACTACCAATTTTTTGAAATTTGTTCACCTATGAGCATGTCAGCTTCCCTCCCTTAAGAATCCTAAAACAATTCCTGGAAAAAAGATAGGTATATGTGAGGATTGAGGGGTGGATCTTGGGCTTGTATCATGGATAAAAGGAAGCCTGTAGAACTAATGTAGTAACTAAGAAGGCAGGTATAATCATGACCTGGCTCCTGGTTTTTAGTGGCTCTTCTGGTTTGAAAAGTTCCATTTCAAAAAAATTCCAAGCCTGTGCCTCCCCTGCCCACCATAACTGACATCAAATTGTCAGGGGTCCTCAAACTTTTTAAACAGGGGGCCAGTTCACTGTCCCTCAGACCGCTGGAGGGCCAGACTACAGTTTAACAAAACTATGAACAAATTCCTATGCACACTGCACATATCTTATTTTGAAGTAAAAAAACAAACGAGCAAAAACACCCGCATGTGACTCTCGGGCCATAGTTTGAGGACGCCTGGTTTAGACTATGAACAACATGTCTTTTGAGTTAAATTACATGAAACCTGGGCTCTGTCAGTCTAAAGTACACTACAACCCTCAAACAGCAAGTACAGCATTATTATGCTGAGGCAACTGTTAAAAAGAGAAACTAGCAAACCAGTGACCACCAGTTAAATAGATGGGTGAGAAGGAGTAGACTAGGTAAAGGGCCTCCAACTTTTTTTTTCCTCGACATTAGTTTAAAAATTTCCAGTGTGCACCAAATATGTATTTATTTATAGAACATATTCATGTACTATTGTAAATATATCATTTACACCGTAAAACACAAATAGACATTTTAAAAAGAGGACATTTTAAAATAAAACAGATATTCTAATCTTCCTTTACTTTCAGGGTGTCATCTTTATTGAATCCTGGGGCATGAACACCCCATTCTGCAAATGAGTGGGGAGTATGCAGAACCCTAGGCCCACCGCTTATTTATAAGCTGTTGTGGGTTGAATTGTGTCCTCCCCAAAAGATATGTTCAAGTCCTAATCCTCGGTAGCTGTGAATGTGATCTTCCATGGACATAGGGCCTTGCTGATGTAATCAAGCCAAGATGAGGTCATGCTGGATTAGAGTGGGCGCTACTCCAGTGACCCGAGTCCTTATAAGGAAAGGTAAATTCGGACACAGAGAGACACAGAGGGAGGACTCCATGTGACAAAGGAAATAGATATTGGAGTGATGTGTCCACAAGCCAAGGAACACCAAGGACTGCGGGCAACCACCAGAAGCTAGGGAAAGGCAGGGCAGGGCAGGATCTTCCCCCAGGGCCTTCAGAGAGGGGATGGCCCTGCTGACATCTTGATGTTGGACTTCCCAGAACTGAGATAATACATTTCTGTTGTTTTAAGACATTCTGTTTGTGGTAAAATTGAACTTCTAATGCTTAAAAAAATATTCTTATAAAAACTAACCCAAATGCTTTAATAATTCAAGTTCATAAAATTTAGGTAACTCTTTAAAAAATAAGACAAGTTTAATACTGTTATTTAATAAAAAGAGCTATATTCTGAGCTATCCAAATTAAGTGTAATACAACCATACATTTGTATTCTATTTGGGTATGTTCTTTCTGTACTCAGGTTTACTAATTGATTAAATTGGCAGTACATTTCCCAGATATTTAAGATGATGAAAACTGGAGTCTTTTGTTTAACCAAATTAATCATTATTCTGGTAAACTTTATTTCAACGGTAATTATGTTTTGTAGTATGTCAGCTTGAGCTCTTTTAGTAATTTAAAACTTATGCTATATTAAGTTATTAATGGATATTCATTAAATACCTAGATAATTTCCAGTAAAATAAACTACTGAAATATTAATAACTAAGCATAACTTTAAGGATCTATATATTTTACCACATTGAGAAGTTGTACTATAAGGATGTATATGGCTATAAAAAGTTGTGAGGTGTATATTCATAAGTTCTACTACAAAATTATGGTATATGACAGTTCACAAATATCCACCTGATAGTTATCTCTGCAAAATAGAAATTACTGTCACTAAAATTTATGATCGATATATGTGAATGAGACTCTTTAGGAAAAATAACTGTAGAAAAAATGACTTTATATGCAAGATATCAAGATGTGTTTTTGTTAAGGGAAAGGAAAGTAATGTTGTCCTAAAGTAAAATGACTGGTTGTTCCAGAAAGAGGAAGAAGAACATGTAGTGCAAAATTTGAAAGGATATAGAAAGTTGTAGAAGGTGCACAGAAAGGTAATTTTATTTGTTTTAGTCAAAGTTGGCTAAGGTTTAGAAGATTTACAAGATTTTCTTAAAAAGAGATTTAGAATCTGGCTGGGCGTGGTGGCTCACGCCTGTAATCCTAGCACCTTGGGAGGCTGAGGCAGGAGGACTGCTTGAGGCCAAGAGTTTGAAAAAGAGATTTAGTATCAAATATTATGCTGATGCAAAACTAAAATTTGGTTTTCTCTCTGTTAAATGACAAAATTTTCTTAAACTAAAAAAAAATATACTTCTAAGAGGTTATTTAATACTTCTTAAGAGGTTATAAAGGTTTTTCTTTACCTTCTTTCTGCCTAAAAGGCAAACATTTTATCTTATTAGAATAATTTTCTGTGCTTTATGTTGACTTTTCACATCCTTAATTACTAAAAGGAACAAAATCTTCTCACTCTTGAAAGAACTGAGATTCTTCATAATCCTGTTACATCCTATGTTTTCTTTTAAAATTTTCTATTGTCACTTTGGTTTTAAATTCACTCTATTTTGTTTTACATGCCACAGAAACAACCAAATTCATTATCAATTGCCTTATTTTTGTAATGAACTCATTAGATCTTTCACTTTTGAAAATTATTGTTATTAAGTTAACCACAGCCATTTTTTTTTGTTATCTACAGATAGTTTTTTTGTTTTACTCGATGCTTCCCTGTTTATCTATTCATCCATAGATGGACGACAGTGTTACACTTTGCCTGAGCCCTGTGTCCTAGAAAACTGCACTCAGAAAATCCTCCTTCCCTTTGCAGCTTACTGCAAAGAACCACTCTTCCTGTGTGACTGAGATAAGACTTGTGGACGCCCCCTTGTTTACCTAGGACAAGGCCAGCCGCAGACCCTCCCAGTTTTAGCTCATCAGTGATTACCCAAGTTGTCCCCACTGACCATCTGGACAAAATGCCTGCTAATGTGACTTGACCAAACTTTAGTTCCGCTTCTCCCCTCCCCATAAGCCCCCAAACTTTGTCCCACCTTCAACCTGCGCTGGAATGTGGAGCAGCCGTTGGCGACCACAAATGTCTGAGGTCTCTTTTGAGAGTCTGGCAGATGTTGTGGTCGCCATGCTTTCCCTATTACAATAGTCTTCTCCTGCTACTGAAATAGTCTTTTCAAATAAAGTCCCTACCTATCTTGGACTGGATTTGTTTTGATTTGCCTGCGATTAGTGAAACAACGCTGAGAGGTGCACCACCACGAGATGTGAACCCCAAGGAGCATGGGGTCTGGTTCTAGCATGTAAGCAGACAACAATGTTTAGTCCCATTTTACAGGTAAGAGAATGCAAATCGGAGAAGGCTAAAGGATTTGCTGGCTGTCACAGCACCAGTGACAGTTACTGGGAATCCAGACACCGTCTCTCACCTCATTAAAACAGTGCTCTTTCCAGTACAAACGTGCCCAATCCCGGTCGATGTTTGTAGATGTTGTATAACACTCTCCGATGTTCTAAGAAAAGGAAAATAACACTGAAAGGAAATAAATGGAATACCCAGAGATTCAGGGAACCTTTTCTAGTCTGTGAATATGAATGAAGACTACCCTAATGAGAACGAGCAACAGCTATTGATTCTGAGCTTGCTCTCCCGAGGGAGTCAGCCACTGTCACTTGCACCAGGCAAAGACTCAAAGGCAGGCAGCTTCATAGTGGAGAAAAGGGAAGGAGTCCAGTCACTGTCACGGGGAAACTAGCAGCTAACTAGAAGCGGCGTTCTATGTAGCAGTAATTGCATAGGGGTGCATATTTGGCTCTCTCCTGTGGGTCCTAAATTGGAAGCTGATGTAGAAATTAGGGAAGCTGTCAGCTATTAATTAAGTTCTGGCTGTTTGGGGGTCCACTACTACAGGGGTTACTTTTTGGCTTTCTGGATTGGTTGCTATTGCCAGTAGGTTGGCCTCATGGACTGGCTGCGGCAGGTTCTCAGTTCCAGTTCTATTTGTATTTCTAGTTTGGCCATTGGCCACTTGTGTGTTCAGTCTCTCAGGTCTCTGCAAGGACGCCTCATTTCCAAGTGGCTTTCAGACATCACACCCAGCCCCAGGACTGGTGGCGAGAGGCTTTCTACTTCCTGTATCCAGCGGTGCATTTGCCTCAACTACTGTCCCCTGCCACACTCTTTTTTCACCAGTAGGTGAAGATCAGGACCTTGAATATCATCTCCAGCTTCCCAGGACTGATGCCCTCCTGCCTGCCTTCTTTTCTTTATGCGGGTCATGGAATCTCAGAAAATCCAAAGACTTTAGCCAACTCCTCACACTGCCCTTCTATTTAACAGACAGTGAGGCACAGATTCCAGATTAGAATTCTCATCTAGTTCCACTGGGACCTCCTTGAACTGGGCATGGGAGATGTGACATCCTGAAGGAGCTCAGTCAAGTCAGAGAGATAAGTATCAACAACTAGATAACACACACCTGACAATTTCCCCAATTTCCTCCTACCAGTTGTCTTGGCTCTGAGCTTGCAAATACTGTTTCTTCTGTCTAAAAACCTCTCCCTTTTCCACCAATTCCATCCTGTGGATTCCTTTCCATCCATGGGTTCCCAAGCCTCAAAATCATCTCCTCTAGAAGGGTTTCCCAGATCCTTCAACCTTCTATGTATTTCTAAAATGTGCTATGCTTACCTGTCCTGGATTACTTGTTCTACTCCAGGGTTGTTTTGTTTGTTTGTTTCTTTTTTTTTCCTTTTGCCTCTTTTCCCTAAACGATTGCAAATTCCTGAGGACCAACTTCAGATCTCCATTGTCAGTTTCATAACTAATACCAAGCAGCCCCTCGGATGTTCAGAGGTGTACACAGAACACAATGGCAGCACAGGGAATAGGAGGGAAGATTCATGGGAGGAGAAGGTGATGCAGGGGCCAAGTCTGAAAGAAAGAGTAGGAATTGGCCAAGGAGTCAACCAGGAAAGGCATTCCTGGCAGAGCTCTTAGCAGGAGCAAAATATGGTAAGGTGGGGACGTAGATATGGGAGAGGTGATAATGGCATGCAGCTTGCCAGTCTGGATGATAAAGAACAAGGCAGAAGTGGCCAGAGATAAGGAAGTGGCCAGAGATAAGGAAGTGGCCAGAGATAAGGCTGCAAGAATAGGCAGGAATATGTGAAATCGTTAATATTCTGCTTCATCACTTACTAGCTGTTTGACTCCAAGCAAGTTATTTAACTTCCCTGTGCCTCAATTTCTTCACCTGGCAAGTGGAGATTATAATATTAACCCTCACGTAACGTTGTTACAAGGATTAAGGGAGTTAACATATAAGAGACATTTAGAAGAGCATAGAGTCGGAACCATGAAAGTGCTTGCTATTTTTATATAATGTCAGAGACTTCATCCTATAGGCGAGACAGGGCTGACACGTGTAAGCAGGGGAGAGATACAGTCAGGTTTAGTTTAGAAAGATTTTGTGGCAGAGGGGTTGGTGGGGCAGGACCTGAGGCCAGAAAAGCAGCTGGGAAATCATTTCCCACATAAATCCAATGATCAACAAGGATTGAACTGACCTGGGTCTGGAGCAGAGAGGATGAGGCAGGATTAAGTAGCACTTAACAGGTCAAACTGGCAAGATTTAATAACTGGTTAGAATTGGGTGGGGAGAGATTGCAAGAAGTCCAGGACACTGCCTTGGTTTAGGTGATGTGGGTGGATAAGATATAGAAAGACAAGAAGTTTGCAAGCACCTCCTATGCCAGGCACAGAGCTCGACACTGAATGTCAAAAGGTGCCGAGGAACTGACCTAGGACCACAGCAGGAAAGTGGCCAAAGGAGACTTGAAACTCTGTCTCCCTATGCCTGGTTTATGCACTTTCTAACACACCCCACTGCAATCTGGCAATAAAATAAATTCCGGCCGGGTGTGGTGGCTCACGCCTGTAATTCCATCACTTTGGGAGACCCAGGAAGAATTACTTGAGGCCAGGAGTATGAGACCAGCCTGGGCAACATAGCAAGGCTCTATCTCTACAAAAATTTAAAAAATTAGCTGGGCAGGGTAGCACAGGCCCATAGTCCCAGCTACTTGGGAGGCTGAGACAGGAGGATCATTTGGGCCCAGAGTTCAAGACTACAGTGAGCTGTGATCATGTCACTGAACTCCAGCCTGAGCGACAGAGCAAGACCCTGTCTTGGAAAAAAAAAAATTCCTTTATTCCCTTGTTTTTTATGTAATATGCAATATACAAACTTAAATATTTTGCCTCTAATACCCATTTTTATGGCTGGAGGCAGATCTCTGACTTTTATTTCTTAGATTTCAAAAAGGGTTGTCATTAAAAACTTCCCTTGAATATCAGAAATAAGAAAAAAAAATTCCATGAAATTATGGACTAAAGCTCTTTTTCAAGTATTCCCCCTCCCCCCCCCCCCCAATTTCACGTGAAGAAGCTGGTTGTGGTTTTTGTTATTAGGCAGAACCTGGCTTGGTAAATGTGTGTTGAGCGAAAGAGTCAGCACACCTAGAAAGAAAAATAAGCCAATCTTCAAACAACAAAATTCAAGAACCAACACATTCCCTTCTCGTGAGGCCACTGACTTTCCAAACGCCCTCAGAGAAGCAGAAGGAAGTGTTCCTCAAACTCTGAGCTCTGCAAATCCCTTGACAATAGTGCTGGAATCAGCAAGAAACCTGCTCATGTTTTTCCTTAGCAGGGTGACCAGGATCCAATGTGAGCGAAGTAGCTGTGTTTGGGGAAGAGAGACTGGCTTATTGCAGGAAGATGTGTTTACAGTGAAGGCAACCAGCAAGATGTAACTAAAGGACCGCCCTACAGCAGAAATATTTATCAGGAAACTAACTTCCTGTTCTTAATCAGCCCTCTCTTTTAAAGAGAGGAGAATGTCTTTGGGGTGGAGAGTGGAGGGAGTGGGGAGAAAGTGACAAAGAACAGTAATCTGGAGCTCTAGACAACTGTCTCTGCCCTGTCTGGCTCAATTTTGGCCTAGTTACAATTTGGGGCAAGTTGGGGGAAAGTTGGTGTGGCCAATCCAGGTGTGTATCTCGGAGGTGGAGAATTCTGCTCCATTTCGGGGATTGACAGGTATGTCATCACATTTTCAAAGCAGGAACTTGACAAGAATAAGTCACATAAGTTAATTCTTAATAAACCACAGTGCTCCAAAGGAGATCACATAAAACTCAAGAAGAATTCTGAAAGGTATTATACCTATTTTAGCTGCAGCAGTTACATAGCACTACCGCTAGGAAAATTAAGTCAGTTTTAAAGAATGCAATTGTCTTTTTTTATTTTTAATCGCATTTTCCGACAATGAATATTAGAAAAGCAAAACTTAGAGATATGACAAGCTCAGTTGACTTCTGTCATCAGAATATAATATTGTGACAACCTTGGTTCTGTAAAACCACTGAATATAGGAATATTTAATAAAAGTGCTCATATATTGAGGGCTTCACTTGTTCCAGTCCCTGTTCTAAGAGCTTCACATGGAGTAACACATTTATCCTCATGCAAGTCTATGAAAAAGAAGAGAAAATTAACTCTTGAGTGGCTGTGCAATGTGTTCAAGGATATAGGTATCAGAGCCAGTATCTGAATTCAGGCACTCTGGTCCTATGTGCTCAAACTATATATGAGTATATATACAGCAAAGCATATGTTTTTTTTTTTTTTTTTTGAGACAGAGTCTCACTTTGTTGTCCAGGCTAGAGTGAATGCCGTGGCGTCAGCCTAGCTCACAGCAACCTCAAACTCCTGGGCTCAAGTGATCCTCCTGCCTCAGCCTCCCGAGTAGCTGGGACTACAGGCATGCGCCACCATGCCCGGCTAATTTTTTATATATATATCAGTTGGCCAATTAATTTGTTTCTATTTATAGTAGAGACGGGGTCTCGCTCTTGCTCAGGCTGGTTTTGAACTCCTGACCTTGAGCAATCCACCCGCCTCGGCCTCCCAAGAGCTAGGATTACAGGCGTGAGCCACAGCGCCCGGCCAACAGCATATGTTTTTTAAAGAAAGAAAGGAGGCACACCTAGTGACAGGGAAAACCCTCTGGCGCCGGGACACGGCCACTTGCCACCTCCCCCTGCTCCACATCCTCGCGGGCCAGCGCTGCACAGGCCGGTTGGAGGATGCTGCAGTGCGAGCTGCTGGGGCCGGGCCCGCTGTCCGCCCTGCTCAGGTGCTCAGCCTTCTGCTCCAGTCCTCCAGCGGAGCCGGCTGCTCAATCTTGATTGGACATTTTGAATCCCACTGTTGCTGATTGGGTGTTAAAGCTTGGTGCTGATTGGATATTAAAACTTGTTGCTGATTGGATGTTAAAGCTTGGTGCTGATTGGACGCTTTTTGAGTCCTACCAAAGGTATAAAAACAGGAAGAGACCAAGGAAGGGGGATCAGAAGTAGGTTGAGCTTGCTGGAGGAATAATGACTATTCTCTGACTCTTCCTGTGCTGCTCGGTTCATTACCTGGTCAAGAGCACTAACGCTAGTAGCAACTGAATTTACTCCCTGTAGCCAGATTCCGTAAGAGAATCAGTCCTTACATTCTCAGAAATTAATTAAAATGGAGAGGTCAAAGTAGACAAACACTAGCCAGGTCAAACCTGGCTCAGAGTTTGATATGTGGGTACTTTCTATCCAGCCTTTGAAGGAATTCTTATAAGGAGGGCCAATAACATGAATAACCTTCACTTTATCTGAGTGGCAATAAAACTTATGTAACAGTTGAGGATCTTAATGTCAACCTAAAGAACCTGTTCTCTAAAGCACACAGAAAGGAACATAAAAATCATTTGGTTTTTAATTGCTTTGCAAATAGAATCACTCCTTTTTCTATCCAAGCTGTTATAATTCCCATCTCAGTAAACCACCTCTGGATAGCTAAGCCAAACTAATCTCTGAGGTATTTTCTTTGGGACAAGGAAACCAAGCACGTATTTTCAGAGGAGGGGACCATGTACGAATACAGGATTCCTTGCATTTAAGAAGGTGCCAGTAGAATCTGATGAACCCTTTGCTGGTTCCATGGCTCTAACCTAGATTCTGACCCAATCAGATTAACAAACTTGGCCCTTGAGGAGACGTTAGGAGAAGAGTAGAGAAGACTGGAGGTTTCCTTCACCCTACATTTCTCTATTTTTTAGTTCTATTAAACTAGTTTAGTTTGGTTTAACAGCTAAAGTGAAAGGTGTGATGATCCCTTTAGAGAAGAAGCTCAGAGTATCAGAAATGTGCTGCCCAGACTCACATGGCCATTTACAATTTTTTTTTTTTTAAGATGGAGTCTCACTCTGTCACCCAGGCTGGAGTGCAGTGGTATGATCATAGCTCACTGTAGCCTCAAACTCCTGGGCTTAAGTGATCCTCCCCTTTCCCAAGTCGCTGAGACTACAAGTGTGAGCCACTGTGCCTGGTTTATTTTTACAAAAAAATTTAAAATTACTATTTTTAAGTAACGACCTAGATAGAGCTAGTAAGACAAGTTAAAAGCTGCCACAAATCTCTGAAATTGGTCAAACCAGACATTAAGCCTACCTCAGAGCCATACAATCAGTGAATTGATCACTTAGTCTATATTTCACCTTGATTTTTGGTCAGCTGCGCTACCCAACCTGGGGTTATTTGTTGCATAACTTGAAAGGCTTCTGCAATGAGTCACAAATGCCCCAAACAGAGAAAGGCCAGCAATTTAAAAGGCATCCAACAGTTGAACCTTATATTTCCACAAGGAAATTGAAAAAAAATATGGTAAGATGACTAATGACTTCCTCTTCCTAATTGGTTCTCCAGTTCTGGCATACTCATGGGTGTACATTTGGTTCCATGTGGATTATTTCTTCAGCAGCCTTATCACTGATGTAACTTCTTAAGGACTGCCACACCACGTGGATTCATTCCAACCTTCTTATGGTCCCAGAGTTCCATGAGGTCAACTCAAAATATAATGACAGCAGTATCACACCCCAACTAAAAAACTAGAACCCCATGGGGCAACTGCAAGTGGGGGCCTTTCCCAAGCAAAAGGGAAGCCCCCACCATGCCACCCCTATTGTCTGTGGGAAAATGTAGATAGGAACAAAGAGAATAAAGAGAGAACATTTTCTTGCTTTCGACTTCACCAAGATGTCAATCACCCCAGATGCCCAGAACCCACAACTCAGAAACTCGGGAAAACTTACCTCAGTTCAGAACAACTCCTTGTCATGTTTCTCATGTTGGAAGGCGGTGTATAAAATACGCTTGCTTTCTGGCAAAAATTAGAATTTTCTATGGTGGCATCTCTAGCACTGTCTTTCCTAAGACTTCCTTCTTCCTTTTCATCCTTAAAATCTCTTGATGCCCACGCTCTTCATTTCTGAAAATTTTCCTATAAAAATCTTAACCACACACCAAAGTAGAGAACAGTCTAATGAACACTCAGGTGTCCATCACCTAGTTTAGGCAGCTGACATACTGCCCGTCCTGCTTCCTTTATACCCACAGCCACTGCACCCTCCCTATGAATTATTTGCAAGCCAACCCGAGATAGCATACCATTGTCCCTGCAAGTATTTTATTTAAAAACCTCCAAAAGATACAGATATTTTTTTAAATACTCTTTTTATTATACAGATAAGAAACAGGCTGAATGCATTTTATACATCAATAAAAAGTAGACAAAATTATTATGACATGGGAAGACTACTGAGATTTAGGAGTTCCCATAAATCAGGAAAGAGTCCACCTTAAACCTGAATCTGCTGCTGCTTGGACTTCTGCCCTTTTCCAGGCAAACCCTGGTAGCTCTCAGGCAACCCTTCCATCTCCGGGCTGGCTCTCCTGAGTAAGCCTTTGAACTCGGGATTATGGGGAAAGCTCCCCCGGGTACACAATCTGCCTAAAGCCCTGGAGAAATGTCTCACAGGCAACCTGGAATCTTCCCCAGCACCTTCATTCCATGGTGCTGACATTTCCCATGGGGATCTGGGGCCCAGGTTCTCAGGGAAATGGCTGTAGACTAGGGAAAGAAAGAAAGAGAGAGAGAAAGAAAAAGAGAGAGAGAAAGAAAAAGAGAGATAGAAAAGAAAGAAAGAAAGAAAGAAAGAAAGAAAGAAAGAAAGAAAGAAAGAAAGAAAATAACACAATACTATTATCATAGCTAGAAAAGAAATTAACAATAAATCTTTAATATCAACTATCCAAGGAGTGTTCAATCCATTTCTCCTGTGGTCCAGGCGTCATGGCCACGCAGGTGCCACACTGAGTGTGGAGAGGCAGGGCACACCTGTACACACGTTCGTCCGGTACCTCTCCAAACAAGGTTCACAAGCTTCCCTTCTCTCCAACGTGAGCCAAATCAGCCCCCTTCCTCTTTGCTCCTATATCTCCGACAGCTTCCTAAGGATTTTGTGGCAGCTGCCAAAGGCCACTGCTCTGAAATTCCTTAAGTCTGCCAGGCCTGCCTCACAATGCCACACCCACCCTGTTCCCACATTTTTTTTTTTTTTTCCCATCAAGTGGTTAAGATCACATGTTCTGGAGCCAGCCTGTCTGGCCTTGTCACTTACTGCATGATTCTGGGCAAGTTAATTAAACTTTGCGTATCTCAGTTTATAGTCGAACCAAGACAAAGAGGAAGGAACAAGGGGCAGCCCGTCCGGTCTGCTCTGCCTGACGCCGAGCACAGAGAAAAGCAATCACCCAGTGCAGCTCCTCTGCCCCCCCTTGTAACAGCCCTGCTTCTGCAGAATCAACTTCTGGCCTCCTGTCCTGGCTGAAAATTAGGATGATGGAGAGAAGATGGCAGGCTGAGGAAGAAAAACTGTGAATGCAAAAACCTAGCTGCCAGGGAAACTTGCATACCCAAGCTCCTGAGGTGAGCGTGCCCCGTGTGACTGACAGCCTTGCACTTGGCACGTGGGACACTTCCCACAAAAGCAGCTGCCTCAGCTGTCTTGAGAGTCCTGAGGGAGTCTCCCTCAACCTTTTGTCCTGTGCCAAGTCCAGACCAAGCTTGCTCTGAGCCTGCAGCTGTGACTGGGATTTGAGCTTCCCAAAATAAATTACCTTCCCCTCTGTCACCACTGCACTTACACTGGGACCTCTAAACACCAGAGGCCTTCTGAAAGAAGTGGCTTCAGCAACCTCCTGGGCTCAGAGATATGCTAGAACTATCTCAAAAAGGCTCACGAGAGCTGACTGTGAAATTTCCAGGAATCTTGTGAGCTGGTTGTTAAAGCAGACACTATTACAAATCATACAGAATTACAATTTAAAAGATATTAAAAACAAAGGTAATAACTACTCAACCCTCTCCCCCCACTTCATAATTATTTTGCATTGTGCTTTTTTCATTCTCTTAAGGTTATTTATATTTATTTGTATGGTAGAAAAATTATATTATGGTGTGCTACTGCACATCTCTCTCCAAGTTCAGTGACTGCACACTGTGGCTTAAAACCTGCTGTGGTGGGGAGTATTTACACCACGGAAATTGGCAAGCAGTACAGATCTGAGCTTCCCTCCCAGAACAGAACTGTTAAATACTCAGCAACATACCCTCTCCCCCCCTGTCTGACTCACTCTATGCTTCTAGACCTGTGAGTACATTCCTCACCTCAGGCTGTTGAAACCATGCCATATATTGAATTTGGGGACAGTAAGGGACAAATTAGAGTTTCACAGCTGAGAGAACCCCGTAGTACTTTCATTCTATCTCATGTCAACCTTGGGGCTCACAAGAAAGAGGTACACCAGTCCCCTGTGTGTCTACATACCACCTTATCAGCTGGACTTGTGCAAGGAATTTCCAGCGTAGGGCTCTCTCCAAATGAGGCTTCAGTTCTCACTTCTCCTCCCCCGTCCTCCCTTTCCCAAGCAAACACACAAGCTCTATGTGTGTCAAATTCCCTTCTTTTCTTAAATGCCTCATGCCAGGGGACCACAAACTCAAAAGCCTGCTGGGGTCATCCTGCAGGAACTGTGCGTGGGCAGTGATCACGGTGGCTCTGAAGAGGGGCAGGTGGTTTCCGCTCTCCAGGTGCAGCTACTGTCCAGCCCCAGCTGACTGTGCAATGCAGGCATGTGACCCTGCTGCCATCTTATTTTTCAAGAGAAATTAGGAATCTGGATTTTTTTAAATTAAAAAAATCCCCCTCATCTTGAATGAAAAAGTATTTCAAACTGTCATGAACACATCGGGCCGAACCCAGTGACAGTGAGCGATACTCAGCCCCCAGGCCCCCCGGAGCAGATCTGGTGCAGTGCGTCCTGAGGCCCACCTGGTTTCACCGTGGACGCTCAGCCACCTGCCAGCATCCCTCGTCAAGCACAGGCTGCCACTCGTGCCTTTGCTGCCTCAGACTTTCAGGGAAGCCTCTTAAGCACAACCCAGAAAACCCAAATGCAGTGGGGGTCCTTCTCCCCAGGGGCACTTTCAACAACTGGGTGAAAGGAGTTTGTAGATCCCAGTCCCAGCAGCCCTGTCCTCTGGTGGGACAATGCTGAGGCATGTTCTGAGTTATTTGTTGGGGATACCCCAGTGGACTTGAGCTCTAGCGGTTCACATGCTAACCAGCTCCTTTATTCACTTTCTACTGGAGTCTCACTTTCTCCACTCTCATTCCACTTCCTGCAATCACCTTGCAAATGTGCTTCCGGCACCCAAGTCCTTGTCTCAGGGAACCCAAACAGTCGCCACTTGGAGCCAGGCTCTTACCACCCAGTCCTCACTGTGCTGGTTCTGTTCTAGACTCTTAACCTAAATCCCACCTGTTCCTCAAGACTCTGCTTAAAGATCAATTCCTTTGGGAGTCTTCCCTGGCCCATCTGTCTTCCTAACATAACACTGTGGGGTCCCCATCCCAACACTGACTGCAGCTGTGAACTAACTGGAAGCTCCTAAAGAGAAGGAACAGCAGCTTTCTTGCTCCCCACTGCATTCTCAGTGGCTGACAGAGCTGGTGTGTTAAGAGTATTTGTAGAATGAGTGAAATGACATTGGAAAGAGTGAAGAGGTTGCAATACAAAGAACTTTGGAGTCTAAAGTTTTAACACTAACACATTCATTGGATTCTAAAGACATCATTCTTATTCCTACTTTATAGATGGGGAAATGCAAGCTCAGAAAACTGCACAGGCTTAGATCAGACTTGAACTCACAGGACACTTTCTGCAGTACCCTTCCACCTTGTGGCTGCATGCCCAATGCTAGAGTGACGAATTGGTGTGGTAAGTCCCCAGAGTTAGTAATTTCCCAATAGTTGCCCGCCAGAACCCAGGCAAAGCTCTTTGTGGGAGAAGGGAAGTCTGTCAACCAGACTTGAATATAAGTAGCTGCTGTTTAATGTCTCCCAGGTACATTTAAAGAGCACAAACCTAAATCTACAAAAGACTTAAAACAAGTTCCTAAAATGAATGGATGTGGGACTACTCCATGTCTTACCGTATGATAGACTGTATTGAACTTTCATATCAATTTTCTCATTTTAGCAAGGTATATATTGTTATTTTATAGGCAAGGAACATTTATCCCAGAGAGGTTAAGTAACTGGTGCAGGGAGAGAACTGGTACTCAAACCTAAAATTGGATCCTAAAGCCATGCTTCCTATAGAGTAAGGAAAAAACATACAGATGGAATTGAACTTTTAAGTTGCTCATTAATGTACCGAAGTGACATCCAACTCCTGTACATGTATTTATATGTAACGTGTTTATACGTAACATTTTGGGCCTATGTGGCTTTTCTTTTCATAGCCTCCTAGGTTTACTGCTTTAAATTGCAATGCAACACAAATACGGAACAGTGCACAAGTCATAGGTGTGCAGCTCAATGAATTTTCAAAATCTCAATACATCTAGGTAGCCAGCACTCTAAAACACAAAACCGTACCAGCCCCTTTCGTGTCATCTTTCTAAGCTTTACTCTGTAAGGCAGCCTTTAGAGTTTAGATTTAAGTTCTGCCTGTCAGAACAATAGGGAAATAATAATGTGTTTCCCCACTCGAAGACCAGAAAGAAAGAGATAGGGTTTAAGGCTCAAGAGGTACATTTTAAAAAATTATCTTTATTTAGGTTTCTGATTCAGCACATGTATCAAAGACTAATCAACATAAAGGAGTAAATAAGACATTAATTGGAAGTCTTACATCTCTCTAAACTCTGACCAAGAATGTCAAGATTGCCACTATTACCAGAACTCCAACCTAGTCAAGCTGTAGACAAGCTATCATGAACAACATACAGTGTGCACGGATACGCAGAGGCAAAAGGCATGCTAGCACTTGGCTCTCTTTTCCTTGTTGACATCTTTCCGTTTGACAGTCCACTTTTGCTTTCCAGGCTAAGTTCCAAATAAAGTCCAAAGAAGGCTCACGGTCAACCTGACCAGATACTCTTCTGGAGAAATGCACTCTTAAACTGTTGTGCCTGCAACTTTGTTTTCTGCCAGGATGAAGTTCGGACCGAGATGCATAATACAATCTAGATGACGGTGCAGACTAAGTCAAGAACTAAAGTTGAGCAGTAACCCGAGTTAAGGCATGAATGCACACACGCACACGTGCACACACACACACAGCACCCACACTATCGTGAACATAGGATTCCTTCAATTGCCCAACAAGAGGCAAACTGGGCTTGGCAGTTAATCACAACTGCTGAGCATTCTAACAAATGCTCCCCATAACTTTATGCTAACAGCTGTGTGTACGTTTTATCAAAAAAATTTAAAGAGAAAAAAATAATAATAAAAAAAAAAGTAAAAAGAACACCACCAAAAACCTAAAAACCCCTTAATCTCTTACAATGGCTCTTGAGCATGGAACTCATGTAGCAGCGTCAATGGCTGGCTCTTTAACAATTTGGAATTAAAAGGTTGTTTTACTATGTATTTCTTTGGTAGTCATCACTACAAAGTTTTCAGTGTTGGTTACCTATAAGACAAGTACTAGACAGAAGTTATACAGAAATTATTTCTTCTGTGCTGATAAGATACAAATATTGAGCTCTCAAAGCACAAGTTACTACACTTTTTCTTGCCTTATAGGGCATCCTCTACAAGCAAGGCTTCGTGCAGGAAAAGTTCATGTCTACCTAACAAAAGGTGATACATGTTCTATTTTCCTACAACTGAACAATGAACAAAAATTCACATTATCAATTATTTCTAGTTTGAATCCATTAGAAGCCAATTACAAAAGGACAGCAGCACTTGGTGTCAAAGCCACATTCTGGTCACACATTCATTCCATGGTTGCTAGTCAGTATCTCAGGAGCTCAGAATTTAAAACTCCTTCCAATCAACAAAGGAGTAAATTAAATGAAATCTTAAATACTTCCATCATATGCCAAATTTCTAGAATTCTGTCTAGAATGCCAGCATGCTTGATGAGAGAAAGCAGTTCAGAGCCCAGAGAGGTGTCAGGTATTAGGTAAGTTAATTTGGTTTTGTATAAAAGGCATGGTAATCTGGCAACAGAGTACTTATCCTATTAGCAGCACAGTGGTAGCCAAGGGTCTCTGTCTGCAAGACAGGAAAAGGAAGCTACTGAAGCCACTGTTGCTCCCACCTGCCTGCAGGATGGCTACTGATTTTACAAAGGCCTTCTGGGAGTCAATCCAGGGTTCACCTGGGCAGGTGGGCAACGGAATGGCAGTAACCATGTCTGGCCCCCATGAGAAGTGCCCAACTGAGGGAAGTCAGCTTCCATTAGGTGAGGGGGCTTCTTAACTTTATGGGCTCAGGATGTGAATCTTATGGTTCCCTGGGTGGCTAAACAATTGCTAAGAAATTGTCCTAGCAGGTACTGCCCAAGTGTTACAGGCTCCACATGGGGTTGTCAAACACTTTAAAAGGACATGAAACATCATAAATTCAAAAGAGTAGTGTTTGTTCTATCAGTTCTAAATGTCTACAGGGAGAAGCAACTAGAATTATGCTGAAAAAGTGCTGCTGAAGGAGCTGTGTTTTACGTGGAAGTGAAATGAGCATAGGGGAACCAGGAGTAGGGATCTGCATTAGTCTGAATGTCAAGAACCTGTCTCTAAAAGGCATTTAATTAGGAACTGTTTGCTCACTCTGAGTGCTTTTTTAAAAATTCACCATATGGCAATGTTTTCGCTTTTGTGCTTTCAGGAGGTAACTAAATGAATAGGAAGCTGAGGAAGATCATTACATACGGACTTTTCTTAATTTGAGTGCAAGATACTATCCACAGCATTGAAATCTATAATCTCACAAAAGATTCTTGTAAACACACACCATATTTTTCTCCTATAAGAAAAACCGAGAACTGTACCATGAAGGCAAAATTTCTTTGCCTACTCTCAGAATTCCTAGGAATGGAAATGTACCAGGAAGGTCAGTGAGCTGTTGAGTAAAATCCCAGGTTTGACATGGCCCAGTCTGATCACATGAAAAATCTAAAGCCTCAAGAATTAAATGCCAAACTTCTTCCCCGCATCTGAGAACTGTACTATGATTATGTATATTACACATACATTATAAATAAAATTTATATAGACCTACGATTTCTTCCAAACAATTGAGGAGTGATGTTCTCAGTTTGGGGGTGGAAGCAGGAAGAGGTGAAAAAATCTTATTGTTGCTTTCACGCTCAAGTTCTTAAAATGCTAGTCAAACACTATTATCCAACAAGACTTTTTTCATTCTGTTAACTCTTAAATATGCATTCGAAGGCAAAAATGGAGGTTTCTATACTGTACAATGTTAAATATCTACAATGTCATGGTTCCTTATTTTTAGGAGTGTGTTCAACAAAGAGTTAGCTATTAGAGATGGTTGTCACAAAACATGGACTCTTAAAAATTACTGATAAATTTTCAGTTCTCTGATTATATCCAACAGATACACATTCTCATCATAAAATATACATTCTCTAGTAAGTTATTTTCATCCACAGCATATATAAATATGCAAACACAGGTGGTAAAAATCACTTTACTACCAAAGTACAAAACAGTAACTGCTGAAAAACAAAAATTAAGGTGTTGCAAGTATTAAGAAAAAGAGTGACTCCGAGTTCCACTGCAAAGTGAAACCAAACAATCTATCTGTGCTAAATGAATGGAAATAATGTATTCAGAATATATTTCTTTGTACACTGCACTTGCTTATACTGGGTGAAATAAGCAGTCACCAATGCTAATGTGCTACTTTCCTCTAGACTTCTCTTCTGCCAAGCAACACAGTATTTTCTGGCCACGATGCCAGCATATTCCTATAATGTCCATTTCAAATAGTATTTTCTAATAGTATTTTGCACCTTTAAAATATTTGTTCAAACTCTATTTTAGGAGAATGCAAGTGAAGAAAGGAAGGGGAAATATCACGTTGTTTTTGTTACAATCACACTGCCTTCTGCAGCAGAAAAAGCATATTCTAATCAGCCACTGAAACCACTGTGGGGGTAAGGACAACATTTATCGACTCATGTAAGAGGGGGGCCAGGTTAGGTAGAATAACACTAAGGATAAAAGAATCACATCTTGATACACGATAATTATCCATCCCATGTATGTGGAGAAGTACAGCCACGTGATTCATTACTTTTGGCCATCTGTTTTACAAGAGACATGGATGTTGATGCACACCAGAAATAACCTGTAAAAAGTGTATCTGTAGACAGCTCTATTAAACAGAACATATGTCTTGGGCACTGATTCATCTAGCTTTCCATTCTACACTGAAAGCTAGATTTTCAAAGGTCTGTATTGTAGTGCTGACTCGTTGGCATGTTCAGTAAACACCGTTAACATGGGAGAAGGGATAACAACAGCTCGGTAATTTTTTGCAAATTCATGGGGGAAAAAATGTAAGAAAAGATATCCCTTTTTCTTTTTCTTTTTTTTTTTTTTTTGTACAAACTTAGAAGCCAGGAAAATGAAGCTCTGGGGCCAAGCAAAACCGCACACTGCTGCTGCATTACCAAATACCGAATAGCAAATGTCCCAGGCAGGGAATGGACGTACATGAAGATTCAAGTAAAACACTGATGGAAAAAGTCATCTGGTTAGTGTTGTAGACCCACAACACTGGCTGCGCTTCTGACAGACGTTTACAACACGATGAATAGTGAAGCCTAGATAACCTCAGTGCAAATAGGTCAGATCCAAATATGCCAGGGAAGGAAGCCTTTGGCGTTGAGTAGGCGGCTCCATTGGACGAGTCCCAACTTGAAATTCAGACTAAGCACATGCATTAAGGCTGGGAGGAGGGGTGCACCGAATGTGGCGAAGGGCTGGGCTGCGAGGTGGCTGCCGAGGGCACCGCGGGCTGCATGGGTGGCGGAGGTGGAGGCGGAGGCGGCTGGACTGGGGTCTGTGTGTTGGGAGACGGAGGTGGCGTGGGCCGCTTGAATTTGTCAGGGCTGTTGCTTCTCCGTGGTGAAGGCCTCTGCAGGGGACAGGAACAGCGGGTCAGTCTAGACACAGACGGCTCATCTCTAACACAGCCCGACTTGGCCTGGAGGCTAATGAAAAACTGACCAGCCGAGACAAGAAACCAGAGATTTCCTTCTTTACCCACTGGGTTCTGAACTAGTAACGAGAACTTCAACAAGGCAGTGTCTACACCTATGAAAAAGCTATACAAAAATCACTAAAAAACTTGCCTTGGCCGGGTGTGGTGGCTCACACCTGTAATCCGAGCTCTCTGGGAGGCTGAGGCGGGAGGATCGCTCGAGGTCAGGTGTTCGAAACTAGCCTGAGCAAGAGCGAGACCCCTGTCTCTACTAAAAATAGAAATTAATTGGCCAACTAAAAACATATAGAAAAATTAGCCGGGCATGGCGGCGCATGCCTGTAGTCCCAGCCACTCGGGAGGCTGAGGCAGGAGGATTGCTTGAGCCCATGAGTTTAAAGTTGCCGTGAGCTAGGCTGACGCCATGGCACTCTAGCCTTTTGAGACAGAGTGAAACTGTCTCAAAAAAAAAACACAAAAAAAACTTGCATTGACCAAACTACTGAACTTGTGCCCTTCAATGAGACAGTTGTGAAACTAAAAATGGCTGTCATGTCATCCTCTTAAATCTTTTCTGTGAGTTACATGTCCCTAATTCCTTCTGTCACTTGTCTCAAACAAGTTTTCCATAGCCTGAAAGCTACAGTTCAATGAAAAAATTCCTATTTTTACATAAAGTCCATCAAACTGTCAAAATGGTTTCAGATATACCTTAAATGCTTTCTTAAAAGAGTTCTCTAGGCCAGGCGTGGTGGCTCACGCCTGTAATCCTAGCACTTTGGGAGGCCGAGGCGGGCGGATTGCTCAAGGTCAGGAGTTCAAAACCAGCCTGAGCGAGACCCCGTCTCTACCAAAAATAGAATTAATTGACCAACTAAAAATATATATACAAAAAATTAGCCGGGCATGGTGGTGCATGCCTGTAGTCCCAGCTACTTGGGAGGCTGAGGCAGTAGGATCGCTGAGCCCCGGAGATTGAGGTTGCTGTGAGCCAGGCTAACGCCACGGCACTCATTCTAGCCTGGGCAACAAAGTGAGACTCTGTCTCAAAAAAAAAAAAAAAAAAAGAGTTCTCTGAAATATTCTCTTATTGGAAACACCCTCAATTCTCTCCAATTCTCTAATGCTATTAGCTACATTTCTAACTGCTCTATTAGTTAACTGTATTGACAGTTCTAAAGAAAACACTCCCTTGAGTGAGTTGAACCAGATGCACTTAAGCTTCCTTCTAATTCCAGGACAGATAATTCTGATAAAGCTAGAAACAAGGCTAACTCCAGGAAGAAAAGTGAGGGTCAGGGAACTGTGAAAGCGCAGACAATAAATATCTTTAGACACTGTAGCAAAAAAAAAACAATAATAATAATAATTCTTTATTGCAAGGAGCTGGCCAGAGTTCAATCAAAGCATTGGTCACAGTTCAAATTATATTTCACAAAAGGTAATTGTTCACAGGAAGCGAAGGTGAAGTTGTGCCTCCTGGGAAGCATTTTAGTTTCAATATCAGACTTTAGTATCAAACTATTGGGAAGTCTCTATAGTTTTAAGGTGAACTGATGGGGGAGGCGAGAAGAGAGAGAAATGTCTAAGGGCATCAATCCTGGTCTCCCAAAGAGGACAGTAGGTACCACGATCAGGAATAAAAGTGCTGCTTCCTACCCCATGGAGACTTACTGTGATACCATGGGATGTTCCCATGTGCTGCACATGAAGCCCCGGGGAATTGTAGTAAGACATTCCGGCTCTAGTCAGTGAAGTTGGTGGCGTGAAACCAACTGTGTGACTTGCATATGATAGACCTGAAACACAACAACAAATTATCATTTCTAACTCAACTGTCTGATGTCTTCAACTATCTAGGAGGTTTCAAAACACAGTTCAATCACTCACAAAAATAAAAACAGATGAGAAGAGTGGTGGGCTCACTGAATGGTATGCTAGAAAATGAGGGATATAAAAGTTAAGCCCTGGGACAAAACAGAGACGCCAGGAATAAACCCATGCATATACGGTCAACTGATCTTCAGCGAGGGCGCCAAGAATACACAATGGGGAAGGGACAGTCCCATCAGCAATGGTGTTGAGAAAACTGGATAGCCACATGCAAATGAATGACATTAGATCTTTATCTTCTATTACACATGATGAGCAACTCAAAATGGATTAAAGACTTGAATGTAAGACCTGAAACTGTAAAACTCCTAGAAGAAAAACTGGTCCTTGAGATTGGTCTCAGCAATGATTTCTAGGATATGACACCAAAAAAAGCACAGACAACAAAAGCAGAAATAAATAAGCGGGACTACATTAAACTAAAAAGCTTCTGCACAGCAAAGGAAACAATCAGAGTGGAAAACATCAACCTACAGAATGGGAGAAAATATTTGTAAGCCATATATAAGGAGTTAATATCCAAAATATATAAGTAACTGCTATGACTCAATAGCAAAAAAACCCCAAATAATCTGATTAAAGGTGAGCAAAGGACTTGAATAGATAGTTCTCCAAAGAAAATATACAAATGGCTAACAGGCATATGAAAAGATGCCCAACATCACTAATCAGGGAAATGCAAATCACCTTGTACCTGTTAGAATGGCTATTACTTAAAACAAACAAACAAACAAACAAAAAACAAAACAAAAAAAAAAAAACAAGAACAACAAAAAAAAAACCCAAAGATAACAAGTATTGGCTCAGATATGGAGAAAAGAGAACTCCTTACGTACTGTTGATGGGAATGTTAAATGGTTCAGCTGCTACAGAAATTAGTATGGAGATGACTCAAAAAAATTAAAACCAGAACTACCATATGATCCAGTAATCCCAGTTCTAGGTATTTATTCAAAAGAAATGAAATCAGGATCTCAAAGAGATACTAGCACTCCCACATTCACTGCGGTATTATTCGCAATAGCCAAATGTGAAAACCACCTAACTGTCCATCAACGGAAAACGTCGTCTGTAAGGTCATAATAGAATACTATTCGGACTTAAAAAAGGAAATCCTGCCATCTGCAACAACACAGATGAACCTGGGGAACAGTCTGTTAAGTGAAATAAGCCAGTCACTGCAGGACAAATACTGCATGGTTAGTCCATCTCATAGAAACAGTAGAATGGTGGTTCCTAGGGACGGGGAGGAGGAAACGGGGAATAAGTATAAAGGTGTAACGTTCAGTTAAGTAAAATGAAGCAGCTATAGAGAGTTGCTGTACAACATTTTACCTATAAGTTAATACTGTATTATACCTTTAAAAATAAGAGGGTAGATCTCATGTTTAGTGTTCTTACCATAACAATAATTATTTTTAAAAAGTCAAGCCTTGCCAAGAGTTCAACTGAGATAAGTCAAGAAATAGAAAGATATAAGAAGAAACAAGAATAAAGTAGAAAAACATACAGCAATGCGATAAAAACCAGATGCAAGTAAAACAGAAGTGTCAAAGGATGTATCAACAATGAGACAGGAGCATTTCTGTGTATGTGTGTGTGTGTGTGTGTGTGTGTGTGTGTGTGTGTGTGTGTGTGTGTGTGTGTGTAGCAGCCATAACAGCAAACAAAACCACTGACAACTCTGCAACTTGAGAATATCCAATACAGGGGACAAAAGCCCTATATATGCTAATATTCCCTGAAAGAAGCTAATATTTAAGGAAAAACCATCCCCAGCCCACTCCACTATAATGTTCCACATAGTCTTCACTTAGGACCCCGGAATCAACTCCAAAGTGTTTTAAAAGGACAGGTGACTAGACAGCTCTGGGTTGGAGTCCAAACATCTATATTTTGAAAATGTTCTGAAAGTGATCTTCACCTACATGCAGTATAAGCAGCCTTGGTCTTTAGGGTTAGGTGCAGAAGGTTCCACCGTTCTGGGGCATCACTTATTTATCACTGCATGAATGTAGCTAGTTGTCTTTGTATTTTTGAGTTTCCAACAGCTACCAGGATATCGAGCACAGGGTAGGCTCCATGCAAATGAATGGAGTCAAAATAGAATCGAAAACAATTTGGGGGAGTCTGGATGGGAACTGCCTATTGTCAATCAATTTGAACCTAGGATCAGCTATTGGATGCCAGGCAATATGAACTCTACCTATCACTTCTCTGCATTACATGAAAACAACAAGCTGTTAAGAATGCCTTTCTATACTGTTTTTTTTTTTGCTGCCATGACTGAGATAATCAGCCTCCAAGCCTTCCTTTGGTTGCCCTGCCTGCCACGGGCCTTTTCTATGCTCTCAACATCTAATGCTAAGAGTTTCTTTCTTGATTTGACTATCAATCACTGATGCTTTCTACACATTTCTATTTCCAATTGTGGATCTTTGATTTGCATTTACAAAATGGAGGTCTAGAATAAAGTACAAGTCTTTGGGAGCTAAGCAGCCATTTAATGTGATATTTACTGGTATCATAAGGACTTCATTCATCTGGGAGAGGAAACACAACGTTTTCTTTAAACAGCTTTGAGGAATAAAACCCTAATTGTATTTCTTATAAAAATGATGACATTTAAGAGAACGGCCATAAAAATGGATCCTTATTCCCAAGTAGGGGATTCAATTCATTAAAAAAAAAAAAAATTGAGTCCATTTTCTAGTATTACTAGGTTAATTTTTTTGAAGGGTAATTATGAGTATGTTAAACCACTAATCGAGAATCTTCAAAGACTCCTTATTATCTACCTAACTTAAGAAAAAAAAGTCCCTGCTCTGTCTGCTATAAAGGCTTCAAACTATTAAATATCTTCTCAGCCTCTAGGTCAGTGGTTCTCAACTGCAAGTATCAAAGCCCTGCCTTGCCTCACTCCAAACCAAATGAATCAGAATCTCTAGGGAGCGGGGCCCTAGGGCAGCCAGTGATGAGAACCACAGAGATCTTACTGCTCCTGACTCAGGTCTCCGTGTCCCTGTTTGGCCTGCCCTCTGTCTGGAAATGTCTTCCCTCTACCACAGTCCTTGTTTCTTCCTTCCCCCACCGTCACTCAGCACCTCACACACCCTTTGGAGAGGCAAACCACCTCGACTCCAGAGCCAGACGGCCGGATCATCTCGGATCCCAGCTCTGACACTTGGCACTGGGTGACAGTGGACAGGTAACTTAATCTCACTGTACTTTAGATCCTTCAACTGTCAAATGGGATCACCGTAGCCGCCCCTCAAGGTTGCTGTGAGGATGAAATGAGTTAATATGGCAAAGTGCTTTGAGAGTGCCTGGCAAAAGCAAGGGCTCAATAAGCTTTAGCATTAACCCCTCTCGAGGCCCGTGGAGAAAGCTCTCCAAGCTGGGAGCTCTCTGTTCTTTGAACCTCTTTTAAAACTGTTTTATCTTGGGGTTGTTAAAAATTATTATAACTTTATATTTTGAAATAGTTCATAACTCACAAGAAGTTCCAAGAATACTACAGGGTTCCTGTGTACCTTTTACCCAGCTTCCCCTGACAATATCCTACCTAAAGGCAGCACATTGTCAAAACTATGAAATTGACACCAGTATGACACTGGTAACTAAGGTTCAGCTTTTATTCAGATTTCATCAGTTTTTGCATGCATTCTCCATATGTCAATGCATGTGTACAGCTCAACCATCCTCTCCTTAATTCTAACCCCTGGCAATGACTGATCTGTTCTCCATCACTATAATTTTGCCACTCAGAATGCTGCAGAAATGGAATCATACAGTATATCACCCTTTGAGATTAGCTCTTTCCATTCAGCATAATGCCCCTGCCATCCATCCAAGTTGTTGTATGTATCAATAGTTAATTCCTTTTTATTGATGAGTAGGATTCCATTGAATAGATATACTGCCATTTATTTAACTACTTAACTTTTTAGGAGTATAAAATATGTAAAATTTGTGTAATTTATGATATCCGGCCTCATACTATGAGTTTTTTTTTGTTTTTTTTTTTTCCAACCTACTTTCCCAGGTCCTATTGTTGATTATAAGCTCTTAGAGGCCAGAGACCATGCCTTACTAATTTTTGTTTTAAGTTCTAATCAACATGCATCTCACCTTCTGGCCCAGGAATGTAATAATGGACAAAAATCAAAAACAAAACAAAACAAAACAAAACCTAGCTTGAAATTGCCAAACCACAAACACCAGCTTACTAAAGAGAATAATATAGTTTTATAAAGCCATTGCTGGGATAAACTTCTCTTGCTTTGGTATGGAAATGCATTCACTACAGCAAAAATTTAAGATTTATTTCACTATTTTACTGTCAAGTTCAAGACTGCAAATTTAAAAGTTGATTAAAGGCAACTAATGATCCAAAAAAAAAAAAAAAAACCACAAAAAAATAAACAGGAGGCAAAATACAGCAAGATACAAAAGTATTTCATAATATATATAAAACCAACTACCTAAAGGAAAATTGCAGGGTACCAGGGCAGGGAGAAGAGACACGTGAAAACACGGAAACATGAACACTGCCTTTAGATGGAAGAATTCGGGGTGATTTTATTTCTGCTATTCTGTACCCTCTGACTGCCTCAATTTTTCTTTAACATCTCTTTGTGAAAGAAAAGAATTTTGGAAACAAAGGCACACACCTTTTTTCCCTTTAAAAATTTTACACACAAGTCACAGATGAAAACATCCTCTGTAAAAATTCAAATAATTTAGGTACAATTTCTTCTTTAAGTCCCCCTGATCTGGCCCCTGTCCCTTCCGGATTGCAGCAGTTTCTCACTCCATCAAAACTGATCTAAGGTCAGCAGTGAGTTTCGTGTTCCCACGTGCAACTGCCCTGATGGCCACTCCTCGTTCTACTTGACCTTGCAGCCCACATGGCTGGCCACCCCCTTCTCACTGAAACACTTTGTCTTGACTTCAGTGACATTGTATATTAATTTCCTTTCCACATTTCTGGCAGCAACTTCCTGGTCTCCTTTGCCAGGTTTTCTTTCTATACTTGACCTCTAAACATTATATATTCTCATAGCCCACACTTAAGGAAGTAGAGAGTTATTGCTACCTCAAGGGTGGAGTATCCACACATATTATTTGGAATTCTAACACATTTGTCTCTTTCTCCCTTGCTTATTTATCAGTAAGGATTTAGGACATTTGTTTTATGTTTGGATTATATTATAATCAAATATTACAATATTTCATTATTGCTCAAATTGTTCCAGTTTTGGTGTTTGGAAGCTCCTTTATCCCTCTGACATTCTCCCATTATTTTGTTTTCTGAATACTTCTCTTCTTGCACTATAAGATGTCTCAGGCTAATCTTGTATGTTTCATGCCCCTGCCCTGGAAACATTCATTTCTCCAAGTAGCCCTAGTTTTTTTCACTGGAGAACAGAATCATAAACCAAGATCTGGGTACTGGGGTATGCTCACTACTATTAGGGTGCAGATCTATTTTTAGTCCTTATTATTACCTATTCCTGATTTAGACACATCAAAACATGCTAACTGGGAATGCCTTTTTCTTAGGCTGTATAAAGTAATGGACAATCTGAAAAATAATTGTTGAAAAGTAACACTGGTGCCAAGTGTAATTCACATAGAGAAGTCCACATATCATCAAAAGGATGTTTGTTAAGTTCTAGGCTATATATCTTTTAATCAAATTGTGAAACAGGATGCAAAATATTTCAAGTGAGTGAAAATGCAAGATTTCAAATGTTAAACAAAAATGGAAAGTGAGGAAGAAGAGCCAAAATGTTTACAATAGAAATGAACACATTCAAACAGCACATTTCCATTAAGTAAGTGATTAGCTATTCTTAATACTGAGAACTGCAAATTTCTCCAATAAAACCTAAAGTGAAAAGAAAACTAAAATATTCAGGTTTTGGTGATCTACTACGCAAAGCACTGCAATGTACTAGATGACAATGGAGTAATTTTGCTGCCAAATAAGAGACAAAAATCTACTTTGTTGATATTACAGAACTTAAAACAGAATAAATATATTCTCATTTAGGCTAGCTGAAAGGGAAAAAAATCTAGCTGTTACTTATTACATAGTTTAATGAAATCAAATAGCTTATCCATCCAATCAAGTCCCACCCATGATATAGGGCCCTCTTGGGGTACAGGTGCAGTGACAGTCAAAATTACATAAATGGAATCCAAGATTTTCCTGCAGAACATTTGTTATAACAGAAGTAATATTCCCAACCAAGATCTGACATTTGCTTTTTTCTCTTTTCAATGACAGTAATACTCTTTTTAATCAAATTGGAAATTACATGTCTCTAAGGATTTCTGTAGGCTTAAAGAAATCAAACAGGGTATTAAATTATACTAACTATGAATCAGCATCACCATGGACTACAAAATAACTTCCATCTTGCTTCTTCCTGACTCACAACTTCCCTCCACATCAATAAATCAGAAGGCAAAAAAGACCTTTATCATGGTAATGAAGCTCAAGAGCTATTTTGGGAAAACTGACAGGCAGCTAGGAAAAGAAGCCTCAGCAGAGAGACTTAAGGCCACTGCAGACTGCAGGGTAGGGGAAACCAGAGTCAGGAGCATCCTTTTGGGAAGAACAAGGGGTGATGATCATGCCACTGAACCAGGATAGAAAGTCCTTTTGGTCTGCAGTCAGCCCCTCCTTACGTAAGATCACATGGCCTAAAGGTCCAAAGGCTGCCAAACTTGGGCTAGACTTTATCTTTTGATTGTCTCCTCTTAAGGGGAGAAAAAAAAAGTTACAGCAGCACAGTGCTGGGCTAGATCCTAAACTAACAAAACCAAGCCTTTTCTGTCTCACGCTATCTATGGCAACCTGCATTACAGTGCCCTTCCCCTTTATGAGCCCTAAGGCCATCCCTCATTTTAATTATTAAACAAAATGAAATGTCACTCTAAGGCAAAGCTGTTTTACTTGCTAAAAACCTTGATGCTGCCACCCTTCAAAGCAGTCACCTCACTGTACTGTGAAGCGCCTCCTTCCCCCCACCCCACCCCCACACTTTTCTCTCCAACTCTGCTGAAAATCTGTTTACCAGCAAGCACAAGAAAATCAGTCTCCTCATTTTGGTCACAAGATGCAATCCTTTGGCCTGCCACCTTTTCTTGTCTCCCTCCCCTCCTCCCCCTTGCACTCAAGCTTGGCCACCCATCTCCTCCTCTGTTTCCTCTTTCTCCCGGGCTGGATCATTTACTTGCCCTCCTGGCCTGAGAGGCCCATGCAGTGCTGGTACCGAGCCAGAGACCTCAGGGAGAGTGTTTTCAGGGTCAGATGCAGACAAGCAAGCCTTTTTGGCTTGCTGAGAGCAAAGCCAGCAGGACTGCCTGACAGAAGTTGGCTCTTTCTTCTATAGCCTGCCTAGAGTGGCCAGGTCCCACTCACAAACCGCTGGAAATATCAGGAGGCAGCTCATGCTAGAAAGCACATGCAGGCTTTGGCGACAGCAATACCCTGCCTTGGCACTTCCTGGCTGTGTGATCAGTAGTTAGTGAACCTCTGAATTCCTGCTTCCTCATTTTAACATGGGGAAAATGATGCCTACATTAATTATTCTGAGGCTAAAAATGAGATAACATATGTAGACTATAGTAAAAGAACCCGTAAAAGATGTGCCACGATGCATCTTGGAAATCTACCTGTTTTTTTGTCCATCTACCTGTTTTTTTGTCCATCTGTTGGCACTTAAAATCACAATCAAAGACCGTCTTCTTTTTAAAAAGGTGTTTTGAAGTCAAATTCCTTTTAGGTTTAACAAAAATGCCGGCACTACAGAATTTATGCTTAAAATTTTCAAGCTAAGATAGTGATTTGTTTTTAATGTTTTCGAAAGACATAACCATTTTCTGTTTATAGGATGTTTACGTGCTAGAAGGGAACATAATTGGGGTTGCCTATTAAATATACCAGAAATCAGTCACTCAAGCAGCCAAAGACAGGAGCTCACCGGGTGATATGGGCCTGCTTGAACTCGGAGAAGGTGTGTAAGGGATTGGGCTGGACACAGTGCGAGGTCTTAGTCCTTGTGCAGACATCTCATTAAAATACCTAAGAGGAGAGAAGAAGAAATGATCAGAACCAATATTTAAACAGTACTTATGAGAGTTTGTATGAGAAAATGATTGGGGTTCACATCTTGAGGTCAAAATCCTGAATGCTTATAGAGTGATGCTATAGCTAGGAGACATCTAGAAAATGAATTCTTGAGTTACACCATTCCACTGTTCGACAAATCTCATGCCCCAGAATCATAGGTTAGGGGATCTAAGAAGTTTTAGCTCAAGATGAGGCCTGGTGACAGAGCTGTGCCATACGACAGAGTGGACCAGCCTTTTTCCCATCACACAACAGCCATGTAGAAATTCACCTCCCCTGTCCCAAGGGCTACAAAGATGCCCACGCTACATTTCAACCGCTACGTTTACACTGTTATTTGAAACTCAAAACCAAGTAAGCCCTCGGAGATTTATGTTGTCACAATTTATGTTGTCTTTAAAGCTTAAAGACACATAATTCCTGTGAATGGAATGTCAACTGTTTACAAGCAAGCCTTGCCTAAGTGACAGTCGCATAGCTGAATTTAATAAAAGGCAAGAGGTGCCAAGCACCTACGACGGGTCACGCTTGGCCACACCATGCTGAGTCTGACTTCTTCCTGGCAAACTCGGAAGTCACACCAGACCTGAGAATGCTGAACTGCAGACATCGGGAACATCAGCTTTTACTCTGTGAAATGAGCACAGCGTGCTGACACACGGAAATTTCTGCCTGAAAGACTTCCTGATAAACCATCCTCACGGGCCTGTGGCCACAGACGCGTGCCCCTTTATCCCAGCGAAGATCTCAGCCCTGGTGTCACCAGTTCATGTGAGGAACTCCGACACAGCCATTCTAAGCAGGTTTATTCAGCTTGAACAAAACAGACTTCCTAATTTGACACGTATCTCTCAACCAGATACCCACCACTAATTCCTCCTACTGTCTTTAGAGCAGCCCACCATAGTGGCACCGGGTGGGACTTCTCACTAGGCAGCTAAGACGCCTCCTGTCGTCTTAAGTGCCAGACTATTTTCTTTCTACCCAAGTTGGTATCATTCCTAGTAGAGAGAGAAGTATTTACTGGACAGCTGTATTCTATCTGGGATAATCTGACCTACAAAAGGTAAGACAAACCTTTTGGAGTGAATGCCAATTTTGGGAAAAAAGTTATTTATTTGGAAGCCTGAAGTAGCTTCAGTATTGTCACAGTAGTTAGAAAAAACTGTCCCCGAGAGTGTGTCTAATCCGAAATTGAGTACAGGATGCCATATATGGTCTGTTCTGTGCCTTAAGGTAGTTAATAAAGTCGTTAACATGCTATTTAGTATTCAAGTTGATGTCTGTAGTCAAACGGTTCTCAGAAGGAATGAATTTTAGAGGGTTTATAATACAGATTTTTGAGAAAGAAATAATCCTTATTCTTTTCAAATGAAGGATACACCTAGATATTTAAAATTGGATAACCTGTTACTGTCTTTATAAATTTTTTCTCAATACAAAAATATAGACTTTCATTATAGAAATCTTACATTTTCCTTAAAATGAAAATAATACCGCTGTCCACAGCAAACTAAACGAAAGCCTTGTTAGTCCTCTAGATTTATTCCACAATAGAAACAGATGTGCAACTATTGCCTGCATGTTTTTGGACATGTTTTGGCATCACTGGTACTACCTGCCCCAGGCATTGGCAGACCCTGGCCTCAGACACTGGATGCTCAGACCTGCTGGAGGCCCCCGGGGATGCTCAGTCCCACCTCTCACACTGGGGTATGGCCTGCGTAAGGCCAGGGCATCCCTGATCCAGAATGGGAAATTTCCCTGCAGAAATGATCTGGTTCAGAGAAAGGCCAATTCCCTAACTGTTGGGTTTCTCTGCTGATTAAACAATTTTTTCCACTTATATTTGTTGCTTATCTTAATAACCACCTTATTCCCACGTTTAGAGGAGGAGGAAGAGGGAGATCTGGATGAGAGGCAAATGCCGAGACCAGAGAGACCATTTCCTCTAGTTAACAAAGGATGCCTCTTATTCTGGTCCATGTCCCAGTAGGACAGTAAGGGGGTTCAATGCTTGGGCTTTAAGAGATGAATGCAGTGTATTAGGTTTTTTTTTATAAGTAGTTGCAAAAAGGATCAAAAGTTATCAAGTGTGTTAAGGCAAGTCCTTGGGATTTCAACAACCTCTACCTGTCTCCTGCTAGTTCTTTTCAATTATGCATGCATTTCTTTCTTCATGCTATACTACCGCTTGCTTGTCCATTCACAGTACGGCAATTAATACACTCCCACGCTATAAACCAGGCGTCCTCAAACTATGGCCCGAGGGCCACATGCGGCCCGCCAAGGACATTTATCCAGGCCATCAGGTGTTTTTGCTGCCGCTGCCTGTCCTGCTTTGAACTGGCCCCCTGTTGAAAAAGTTTGAGAACCCCTGTTTTAAACAGGTATAACACAGGATTAGACTAATTCAGCAACAAATGCAAACCCTGCCTCCATTTCTCTCCCCACCAAATAGTTTTAGAGAGGCAATTTTTTCTTCTTTTTGTGTTTAAGGAAAATGATCTATCTTCTTCATTTACATCCCATTTTAGCATCTACTTTAATGCGGTGGTTTTCATCAGCACAAGAAATAAATATTTAAACCATCTCCTTCATCAGTGCAAAGAGAAGGCTCATGGAACCTGTTTCAAAAAAAAAAAAGGCTCATAGCAGATGCACACACCTTTCATCATCCATTTCTAAGCTGGACTCACTCTCGGAGAGCTGTCGACACAGGGCTTCTCTTCTCTCCATCTCCCTCTGCAGCTTTCTCTGCAGCCTCAAGTTCTCTTCCCTCATGTGACGTTCCTCCTCCAGATACTGTGCCATTTTCTCTGAATCTGAAAAGCCAGAGTTATCAATCAAACCATGTTTCATGCAATCATACCCAAATCTAAAAAAAAAAAAAAAAAAGGCTCAAGTTCAGTCCCTATGCCATAGGCAGAAGGAACTGTTTCAAGACAGTCTTTCTTGCTCTCACACACTCAGATGAGATCCGGATTTAAAGTTTATTCCAAGTATCGACGTTTATCAATGATTTGCATTTAGAAAAATATATAGAAGGCGGTGCTGGGAGGTTAGGCATCTCCACGCCCACTCACTTGCATTCTAAAGTGCTTTATGTGGAAGAGGAAATGGTGGGACTGTAGCTGAGTCTGGAATGATCAGCTGCCAGAGCTCCTCTCTCTGTTGCTGGAGCTGGGAGAGGACAGAGCCCAGATTCTGCCCACAGGCTCCCCTCCAGGCACCAATTTGGCTGACTCTCATCTCCAGACCCAGTGAGTCATCTAGGGAGGCCTGTCACACCCGTCAACATGTTCACCGTGCATGGTGCTGGGGGCTGAGAGCCACTGCACTAGAGGAACACATCTGATGACAGTTAACACTCTTTTTATGAAAACAGAAATTGACATAGTAAACAGGAACACTTTAGATTAATATTTCTAATAAGTCTAACTTGTGGCGTGTGCACGACTCTGTTGCCCTGACTTGCGCATGACCTAAGTCAGACAGCAGGTAAAGACCTGTCTACAGCCTGCACCTCTCGGGATGGTGTCTTGCTTACGACGAACACTCCTCCCTCAGGAGCTGCCCCTTTTTTATCCAGGTCTCTCCAGTGCCTGTCTCCCGAGGCAGAGCTGGCTAGCCCTGCGGCTAGATGTTGGACTCAGGCTGAGCCATTCCTTCCCCCAGGGAATCTGACGTGAGTAGCTGACATCTTCATGGCGTTCCAGAATCTCCTTCAGCTAAGTTCCCCGGAGCTACCACAACCCCTGCCGTTCTGAGGTTATTCTTCGGCACACCCCACACCCTTCCGGTGAAAGACGTGTCTTCTGCCATCCCTTTCCGGTTTCATCTCAGACTGTTGTTACCAAGTAACCAAAATAATCTTAATATAAACTCGGCGTCTACCCATCTTCTTGCTTCACTTTTTCCTTTGTCTCAGGTCAATAAACTTGGGAAAAGTAAAATCTCTTTATTCTCCTCTTTTCTGACAAACAACTACAGACTCAGAGTGGCCATGAGCACATCTAAGAGTTTCTTATAGGTCGCTGCTCCAAGTTATTAGCCCAGACCGAAATCAAAGGAAGAAGGAAGGAGCTGAATGCTACATTGAGCATTTCTCTCCCACAAACTGACCCTACTCTAACTCTCAATGTCCATCCAATTAGTGTCAGCTTTAAGCAACTCTACAAAGGTCTGGACTTTCAGCAAATAATGACTTCTGGTGATAAATATTCAGTGATTTCCAAGACAGCATCATTACGGAATATACAAAAGTTCTAAGATATCCTTATTTTAGAAAATTGAAATAAAAATACCCAAATTATTAAACACCATTATGTGCACTAAACACTAAATCCCTTGGTTGTTTTCAATCTAGCCAGAAACCCTGCTGGCTAATCCAGACACAAAAATCTCTTTAATTGAAGGCATGCTGGGGAAATATTTACAAAGTACACTTTTAATATAAATGATTTAAATTATTTCATCCCAAATATGCAAGTGTGCAGAATTTTTCACTTAACTCTACAGGCAGCACTAGATTGGCCCCTTGGAGTATTGACTGTTTCTAGAACTAGAAGGTAAACTGTGAGAGCAACTTGACTTTCTTTTCCATAACAGGCACCCACTAACGTCTTGTTGGAAGTGTGCTGGAGAGTGACACAGAATCCTTTGCAGAACTGAGAATTCACGAGGCTCCAAGAATAATTTAAGAGGAAACGCTGTCTTTCAAAAGAAAATGGCAATCGTTTAGCATCTAGGGGTTCAGCAGCGGGACCCTTAAACAGTAATCTATAGATAAGAATACCACCTGAGGTGACCAGCTGGGAAGACGTCTTGGCCGTTCGGCAATTAACCTAGAAGCCAAAGGCAGAGAAGGGACCGGGTCCAACACCTCTGGTGTCAGAATCAGGCACAGATAGCTGACATCATGGCATTCCTCAGGTGCCATTTGCCACACCTGACTGGATTTACGCCCACGAATCCTCCTCCTTCCTCTTGCACTCAGAGCTCCCTAGTACTTAGGGGCCACGGCATACACCTCCCCATCTTCAGTCATTTCCCAGTACGGCAGGTCCTCACTTAACATTGTCCATAAGTTCTTGGAAACTGTGACTTTAAGTGAAACAATGTATGTATGTGGGAGGAACTTAATTCTTGTTTATATCAATTAGCTTATGATAAAATCGGTTTGGTTATATGGTATGAGATTTTTCTTGAAGTCACAGTTCCCAAGAACCCATGGGCAACGTTAAGTGAGGACTGTATTCAAAGATACCGTGAACTGAGTCCAGACAGATTCCAAAGAGGTGACTCCCAAATGATCCGAAGGTGGCCTGCACATTTTGCGTTTCAAGTTCAAAATTAGGAAATACCAATCCCACACTCCACTCCAAACCAATAAAAGTAGAACCCCTGGGGAACAGGCCTAGCCACAGGAGATTCCAGTCTTTAACCATCATTGAGAACTACCAAGAGAGGTTCAAGTTCAGGTGCAGTTAGGCTTGGCAGGTGAAGCACCACCTGCCACAGCTGCATCCAAACGAGCCTGGGTCACCTAACCTAAGGAGAATGAAGCAGCTGGATGAGATAAAGTCATTACTCGTCCTCTAAGCTCAATTCAAACCACGGCAAGCAGCTAAGTGCCACTTGCTACTTTTTTGGTTCAGTTTTCTCTGTCCTCACAGAATCAAAATAGCACTTATGGGTACCTGTTAGTATCTGCATTCTCTTCAAAGACCAAACAGCACAGTATGGAACAAGTCACAAAGAACAAAAAATTCTTCCCAAATTTCTTCTAAAGGTTTTGCTTGGGGCATGACAAACAAATATAAATGAGGAAGATAAATGCAACCTGATGGCACTGGAAAGCAGTTCAGAAAGGTGTTAAAAGGTATCTGTCTGCCCATCACAGCAAAAACTCAAAGCCATCCTCAAATAATATTTGAGAAGTCTCTGATTCATCTCATTTGTTTTCACAGAATATATGCAGTAGTTATTAATCTGAGGTCGAAGTCAGAATTATTTGTATTTAAAAAAAAAAAATTCAGGGACAAGGCTGGGGACCAGGCTTTACCCCCAGAGAAAGCCCAGAAACCTGGATGGTGTTAGAATGATGGTCCCTCAAAGAAGTCCACATGCTATCAATCCCCAAAACCTGAAAATGCTATGATCACACATGGGGACCAAAGGGCCTTTGCAGATGTGACTGAGCTAAAGACCTTGAGAGGGGGACTCTATCCTGGATTATCATGGGCAGGGGGGTCAACACAGTCACAACGGTCCTAATTACAGCAGGCAGGGGAGTCAGAGTGAAAGGAGACAAGACGACAGGAGCAGAGGTGGGAGTGATGCACTGGGAGGAAGGGACCAGGTTCCACAGAATGCAGGCAGCCTCCAGAAGCCAGAGAAGGCAAGGAAACAGCCTTTCCCCCACACTCTCCGGCAGGAAGACAGCCCTGCGGACACCTTCATTCCGGTCCAGTTGAGTCTCATTTCAGACTTCTGACCTCAAGAACTAGAAGATAATCATCTGTATTATTTTAAATCACCAAGTCTGTGGTAATGTGCTATATATCAGAAATAGGAAACTGACACACCATACTTTTTAAATGTTCTAGGGATGATCTTGATGCACCACAGGATTAGAACTTGCAATGAACTTCAAAGAAGGAAACAAAGATGAGAAATGCTGAAATGTTAAATGCACATTCCGTCTGATGCAGCAAATCCCTTCCTGGAATCTATCCCGAGGTATTCTTACACAAGCATCAAAAACATGTGTGCAGAGATGTGCATTGTGGTTGTGGCATAATCACAGAAAAGGGTCCATTAGTATGGGACTAAGCTAAATTACAGTATATCCATACAAATACTATGCAGTCCTTAAGGAAGGGACTGAGGCAGCTCTGTGTATACTGATGGGGAAAAATAATTGCATGACATAGTAAGTGGAAAGAGAAAGGTGTAAAAAAGTATGTTCATCGTACTAGTACAGTTGTCTCAATATCTGTGCAATGATTGGTTCCAGGACCCCCGAGCATACCAATATCCATGCATACTCAAGCCCCCCAATCAGCCCTAAGGAACTCATGTATATGAAAAGCCATAACCATAGGTTTCACATCCCACAAATACTGTATTTTCCATCTGCATTTGGTTGCAGATATGGGACCCACAGATACAGAAAGCTGCCAATATTTATTTTTTTTAAATCTGCATATTAATGGACCAGCACACTCCCATGTGGTTCAAGGGTCAAGCGTATTTGTATAGAAGAATGTTATATATACACACGTTCACATATCTGGAAGAATATAGCAAAACTATCTAATTGTGGGAACTGGGAGGCTGGAGACCAGGAGTTCAAGAGGGACTTATTTTTTCACTACATACTCTTTACTGTATTATCTATTCCAAAAAAATTAATTTGAGCAGCAAAAAAGCAGAAATAGGAGAGACCTAAAAAAATGACAGGGACCTAATCAAGTATTCGGAAATCTAGTCCCTTTGATTTTCAACTCAGCCTCTTGGCCTCTTCCAAAATGCTGAGCATAAATTTCCAAAGCATTTACTTTTCAAATACCATGAACAAATGTCAGCTAAGGCTAAATTTAGTAGTAAGGAAGGTAAACACTCTGTTCTGTGCCTTAATATTCCAGAAGTGCACTGAGGTCTCCTGCAATATTTTTGTTAGCACAATCCTAGAGGTGAACACGGGGGAGAAGACTAAAAATGTTATGTGTGATTCTGGGCCCTGCTAAAATAATTTAAGATAATTATTTGAATTATTTTCTAAAAGTATTCTTAACTCGCTTGCCCTCCTCTACTATAATACTTAAAAATATATATTCCAGGATGATAAATTTATGCAAACATGTGTCGTTAATAAAATACAATATGAATTTAATTCAATAGTGTATAACTCAGTAATACTCTGTATTTGGTAAACGTGTTAATTCTGCAGACAGAAAGTGAATGAAACCAGAGGCTACGTACGCTGTAACTGAGCAGCTCTCAATTGCTTCTTCAGCCGCTCCACTTCATTCTTTAAAAACCTGATGTGGCGCATCATGTTTTCTGGAGAATCAATCTCCATGGAGATATCCCTAGGCGATGGTGGAGCAGAGACGGGCTGGTCTAATTTCTCCTGCAGGATTCTTCATTGGAAAGAAAAATTCCAACAATGAAAAACAGTTTGCCTTGAAAAGACAAAACAGCATGCTAGCTGGCAGGTCTGTTTTGAAAGCAAGTGCCTGTTAATTGCCAGAATTCACAGGGTTGCTTTCCTTTGCCCATTTTACATCAGCTTCTGGTCAGCCCTTACCTGGTATCTCGGGTCAAAGGGCAGAGCTGAAAGATCTAATCTCTTTCTCTTTTAAATGATCACTGGTAATTAAGCAACACTGAAAAGTCTTTAACACTTGGTTCTTATTATGACGACTGGAATACAGTAAGGGCTCAGAATTATCTGCTGACTGACTAAATGTTCAACATGATGGGCGAGGGCATGCGGATACGAAAGGGATTCTGCTCTCTTACTGCTTTTGGTTAAAACTATGAACTACCAAAAGTCTCCTTGGAAGGTGAAGTCACATAAAGAGACTCAACTTCTAAAATTGCTGCAAAACCAATCCTGAGGGCATGGCAAACTGGACTGAGAGCCTTTTGCGTCCAGCAACAACAAAGGTAAAAAGTTAAAAAATAAAAGAAAACCAAAATTATTGGCTTAGTAATTGGTGGCATCACTTTCTCCACCGATTATTGTCAGGTTGAAACATAAAATGTTGACATTCAACAGCTTCTGACCTACCAAATGACAATTTCATATGGCTCAACCCAGTAATTTGGTACTAATAGATAGGTAAAACCTCCAATTATTAATACTTTCTGGAAAGAAGACTGAGCTGTAACATATCTCTGTGTCCCTTTCCATAAGCTGCTGGGGCTTTCGTTTTCTTTTATTTTTTAACTTTGAGCCTTTGAGTTTGCCTAAGTGCAAACTGAATTAACCTCTAAGTCTGCCCTTGCTGAGAAAACCAGTATGTTAAATATTGTAACAGTCTCTACTTTTATTCTATAAAATCACTTTTCATAATTCAACTTATTAGTATTGCTACAATAATAAAAAATATTGCTGATTCAATAATAGCTTGATATTTCCTATAGTTATAAGCTCTAAGTTTCACGTTTCTTATGGTTATGTGGTATATCTGTATTTTTCAAATCAAGAGATGAACTCAAAACAATTTCTAGAATATGCAGCTAAACCAGATACTTAAGGCAGAAAGACTTTGGGTGGTAAGCAAGCCTGGTGAAGTGGACTAATGAACATTTTTAAAAAACTCACTTTTTATGCACATACACACGTCCCACATACAGATCCTTCCTGCCATTTTTACAGGCTCTCCTCTACCTACCCCAAGCATTTTCAATGCTTGAAAATTAGGGCCTAACAGTGTCTTGCACAAAGGGGTTCAAGAAATGTTTGCTGTTGAATTACATTCCACATCTACATACATACATTTAACACAAAGAATCGCATGGGTGTTTCTTTACAGGTTTTAAGACAAATAATGTTTCTGTTAAAATCTTAGTCTTCCTAATGAAGTAAATCCTAGGGAAGTGTAATAATTAACAGTACACAGTATATCCTAAGTTCTTTAGAAGAAAACTGATAGAGGCCAGTTCAGTAAGGTGAAAAGTTGAAATTGCAACCATCCTTGAAAATAATTTAAAGGTGAACAATAGTCCCATGACTAATTCTGTCACAGCCCTGTAACATCAGATAAAAAGAAATTCTACTGGGACAATATAATAGCAAAGAATAAAGAGGTGACCAACATGGGGATAGTTCAGAAAGCTTTCAGCATTTTCTTCCTTTGTCAAATTAAAATGATATGTATCACCCAAGGAATGAAAATGCCCCATTGTTATCCCTCAGTCACATCCAGAACAGTACTATAGACACACACACATACACACACCCCATATCGAACAGCAAGACTAAACAAACCGCTTTTCAGCTTCAAGTTTATCCATTCTTTTCCATAGACGATTAACTAGTGCTTCTTGTTCTTGTTCCAATGTATTTTCAAGGTCAATCTTCTCTCGTCTCAACTAAAGGAAAGAAAAAAAAATTTACTGAGAATGGTAGGCTGCTTAAACTCTGTTAATTACATTTTTGATTAAATTATTAGGATGCCTTTACTTGGAGAAAACTGAAAAGACATGGCCAAATTTCTGGCGCAGAGGCATTAAGTACATCTAGTTCCTAAACTTTAATTGAAAAAACTGAGACAGATTCATTCTTGGATGTTAATGCTTAATTGTTGTCTGGTACATGAATTGCATTTCTTGTTTCAGCATTTATTCAAGGCACATGGGAAGTCTTCCTTAGAAGGGGTTGGAGGATTCTGTTCACTAGTCATCCTGGGATTTTTCTGGGTTTGTCCCTTAGTCCTGCATATAGTTCTATGGTAAACCAGAAAAGTTGTATTACTATGTATATAAGTATATAATAACTCTTAAGTGCCCCCCAAACAACCCTACATACTGGCTAATGGAAGTAAACAAACATCTACTAAAATATAAACACATGAAGAAAAATGATAAAACACCAAATTCACAATACTGGTTACCTCTGAGGATTTCAGGGAAGAAGGGAGATTTGATTTGGGGGAGTGTACATGGTAAGGGAGGGAACCCCAAACCATATCCTATTTCGTAAAATGAAGCAAACATGGGAAAATTCATTTAATCAATCAATATTGAACAATATGTAATAAATACTGAGAATAATGCCAGACACTGCATAAGAGGAATGTCGCAGTGAAACAAAGAGTGAGAAATTTCTGTTCTCACAGAACTTCATTTTAATGGGGGTCAGGTGAGTAAATGAAGCAATTCTGTATTTGTGAAGGAGTGTGAAAGAAATATGAAGAACAGGAAGGCTGGTTAGAGGGATAGAAGGTGTGATGATAAATGGGTTTCATAGCAGTGGGGAGAGGGAACGTGTAATATTCTCTGGACTTGTTTATGTTTGAGATATTACATAATTTTAAAAGGAAAAAATTTTTTTTTAAAGACAGAGAACGCATGTTACTGCCCCCAAGCTGTCTCGTCAGCCAATGGTAGTTCATCTCTTCAGTGGCTGAGTTCACAGTTTTTCGATTGCATAGCTACAAAGATGTCAACAGACTTCACATTTCCTTAGTGAGTCACACAAGCAAGTTCCTCACTGATCAGAGATCCTTAAGGTATCCAGAAAGGTGGAGCCAACAGTAGGTGCAAAATGTAGTCTTTTAAAGCAACCAAAGCATCAAACATCAGAAAACAGTATCTGAAGTACAGTTTTAGTTTTAAATCCTATATGAAGCTCTTTCTTTCTGAAACTGTTCTCACAGTAGCTTAGTCTTAGGAAGCACAAAGGAAGCCACAGACATGGTTAGTATAAGCCACCCCCTGTCAGCTCAGAGGGCAAAAGACTTGCCCCTGTTCACACAGGAGCACGTGACCGCCCTGCGAAAGTGAGCCGCCACTGTTCCACATGAGCCAGAATGACCAGGGACAAAATCAGTTGTCTCAGAACCAAAACGATCAAGACCCAGGAGGAAATGATGTAAGGATAATGAAATGATCATGTCTAAAGTTCAGGGAAAAGAAATGGGTCTCGAACAGATGGGGGAAACGCTCACAGATGACAGACCTCTCGGCTTTTCTTTTCTCTTCTCACCACAAAAATAGCTGTAGAAACAACTGGCCATTTGAACAAAATATTTCCTATAACTTGGGCAAAGCAGCAGCTTCTCTCAGAAAGGCCGTGGAATGAGGTGGTCATGATTACAGACCTTGAGCCGAATGCCTCAAATGGGCTCAAATATCCCAGCTCTACCATTTACTAGTTAGGTGTTGGGAAAACTACTAGACACAGTTTCATCATTTGTAAAATAAGAGATAAAAATAACATCTGCCTCATTGGGTTAACTGTGAGCATTAAATGCGTTAAGCCATGCAAATCATTGATAATTGATTGGCACTTAGAAAGCATTCGATACTTGTTGGCTATGATAATCACCATTCTCTGGTTATCTGTTCCACTTCTGTTGCAATTCTCCAGAACACAAGTGCTACCAGACTTATATTCTTGTCTGTTTCGTCCATAGATGTATCCTCAGTGTCTAGAACAAGGTCTGGCCCCTTGCAGGGCATCAATAAATATAGGGGAGCTTATTTGGCAACTGAATGAGCCTAGATCACATAGCAAACTGAAAATAGAGCATCAGGATGTTTTGTTTGCATGGTGGAATAAGACTCTGAGGAACAGCTCATGGGTAAAATGGGTAGAGGGGGCAGGGAGTCAGAATAAGTCGGAAGCATTTTGTGCCCCAAAGTTAGGAGCAGGCTAATGCACCTCAGAAACACTACAACAGTCCCTACCTGCAGCAGTGAGGAGAAATCCTGAAATACATCACTGAACTTTTTGATTCTCTGTGCTCATCACAGTTTTGGCCAATCTTTGAAGTACAATCCAAAGCCATGTCTTTAAACAAATATCAAAATCCCAAGGTATTTACCCTTTAAGGACCTTGTTCCAGTGTTCAAAGGCATTACAGGAGGTAGTAGGTAAGCAAGAAAAACATTCTAGCAGGCATCATTTTGTAGATGATGTCTAGTAGAGAAACTTACACCCAATTACTTTTAGAGTAATCACGTGTAATGCTAATCAAGAACTCTGAAAAGCAAAATCAAGACAAAACTGCTTTTATCCATGTGTAACTTACTAGTTAGGTGGCTTTGAGCAGGTCACTCGCCTTCCATGAGCTGGCATGCTCTCATCCATGGAGTGAGGTTGGCCTGGGTGAGTTCTGAGGTCCCTTTCTGGCCTACCCTTGCTAGTCTTCTCTGCCCAATCTCCAGTTGGCAGTTGTCTTTAAGCTAAGCTAGTTCTGTCACAGATTTTTGGAGCTAGAAGCAGCAAAGTGGATCATTTAAATTCACCCTTTTATTTTAGAGCTGAAGAAACCAATAGCCCGGGAGATGACATGAGTTAGGCCACGTGATGCTACCAAGACAGGAGCGGATACTGCTGGGTCCCATCCAGCCAGCAAGTACAGGGGCTCTGGAGGGAAACATGGACTGGGGAAAAATTATAGTCTGTGACCTTATCTCCTGTGTCAACACCACCCGGGAGTAGCAGAGTAGGGTATAGCTAACAGCAAGGAAGCAAGAACAGCTTAGGGAGACTAAGAGTATTCAGAAACAGATGGGAACAGGAAACCATGGGTTGAAAATACACATAAATCTTAGCTTCTTGGCACCTGCTGGTAGAGTTACCACCAGCTGTCAATCTACTGCCTTCCTCAGGGAACCAGAGCTCCCTGGGCAGAAAACTGGGGTTTGCCACCCCAATTTGATTTACTAGTTTATTTATAAAAAGTAGACAACATAGGAGGCCCAAGCTGAGCAACTTGGATTCTCAACTACAGCAGGTGCTTGAAAGTTCAGCATCTTTTTATTATAACATCGATCAGAAAAAAAAAAAAACAAAAAACAAATTGATTCCCAGCTGAGAACTCAAACTGTGTGTGGAGTTTGCACATCCTCCCATATCTGTGTAGATTTTCTCTGGGTGCTCTGTTTCCTCCCACGTCCCAAAGATGTGCACACCAGGTTAACTGGCATGTCTGAATAGTCCCAGTTGGACTGAGTGGGGGTGAGTGCAAGTGTGCCCTGTGACGGGATGGCTTCTTAGCCAGGGCTGGTTCCCACCTTGCACCCTGAGCAGCTGAGATATGCTTTGGGCACCTGTCACCCTGAACTGTATGGAATAAGCAAGGCTAGAAAATGAAAGAGTTACTGTAAAACAAATGTTCTCAAACTATAAACAGATGCACAATAAATTATGCAGTATGAAAGCGCTCTGTGAGCCTGCCATATTTGTTACTGTTTGCTTTTGAACTGTGTGGTGGTAGGAGGTCCTTACAATTTTCACTTTGCAAATGTCTATGCCTTGATTTAACCCACCACCATGACCTGTCACTCACTGACTTACCAAACATTGGGTAAATAATTGTGTTTACTAATCTTCCTGAAATGCATAGATAGTGCACATGTATATTTCAATGTTTAATATTAAAAGTGTTTGGGGCCTTTATTTAGAAGTTTGGGGACATTTTTGTGACCAGAAATATGCCACAGGAACTTAACGCTTGTTTTATATCAATTAGCTTATGGTAAAATTGGTTTCCTTATAGGTCGTTTCACTTAAAGTCGCAGTTTTGATGACGTTAAGCGAGGACATGCTGTGTTTCGCTGCACAGGCTGGCAGTGCTAAAATCCGTATTATCTTTAGCGTTACAAAAAACAGGGTCTCTCATCTTGTTTTTCCAGTTTTAAAAATCTCAACTTTTTGGGAGCTCTCACTGGCGTTAAAGAGCAAGTGGAGGAAATCATATTAAGCCACTTGATTAATTTCCCCTTAAGTCCTTTTATCAGCTCCCCTCCACCGCTACCTTCCTGCCTACTGGTTCCATATCCTACACATCTAGAGCCAAAGTGCACATTTCGGTTCTGCCAATTCAGACAGCAAATTTTCAGTGCTTATACTGCCTTGGTCACTGCACGATCAGATAGTTTAACAGATAGTTTAAGTTTCCAGGGTTGTAAGCTGGAAATTCTTGCTTGAGATGGAAAACATCAGCCAAGAGACGTGGTGCTTTCAATACGCAGGTCTCTATCTGTAATAATCTCCCATTCCATTCTGATCATAGCTGATCACTTTTTTTTTTTTTTTAATTCAAGGTTCACACACTCATCCATCACCAAACATCTAATGCTCGGGCAAGCCTGAGCCCCTTCTGACTGTGATTATCCTGTAAGCACCCAACACCCAGGGAAGTAGTTGATCTGCAGAACATTCATTCGAAAGACTGCTTTGTAATTAAGTTAGTTCTACAGACTGCCAAATTCCTTACTTCTCTTCAGGGGCTCTACTTCTCATTGCAGGTTAATTAACGTCAGGCCAAGAGTTCTTCTTATGTCCCCAAAATAAATTTGGAACTTTTTCAATGGATAAACTTAGTGCATAAAAACACAGCTGGTTCATCTGCATTCATGGTGGTCCTAACCTGTGTCTTCTCAGCAGGTAGATCCTGACCGCCATCAAAGCAGCAGAAAAGGTAGGGGGCAGCTGAGAGACAGCTCCCAACTTTATCATGTTTCTTTCTTGCTGTACCATTTTCCCATTTAAAGAAGACTATGATGCTGGGGCAGGGGAAAGGAATGCCTGGCAAAAAAGCCAGATGAGAACTTCTGCTTAACTCTCAGCGATGGGATTTTGAAAGGTTTTAGTGGACCTCTTCAATCTATTTAATAATTTGAAAGGCTTTTTTAGTCTAACTACCATTTCATCACTGTAACCATGGGGAAAACGTCTGACTTAAAAAACAAATTTTGGAAAGCAGCCCATTACAATTAAGACATTTTGTAATCCAGGCATAAGAAAGAAAAGGAAAGGTCTATGAAATAAAGGCTATCATACAGGCCGACACAGTAGTTTATGCCTGTAATCCCAGCACTTTGGGAGGCTGAGGCAGGAGGATCACTTGAACCTAGGAGTTTGAGGCTGCAGTGAACTATGATGGCAACACTGTACTCCAGCCTGGGTGACAGAGACCCTGTCTCTGAAGAAACAAACAAAAAGGCTATCACAAAAACAGAACACAGACACAAAGTTTGTTACAACATATAGTAAAAACTACTTAAAATGATGACATGAGGAGTTTACATAAAGTTTAAAAAGAAATAGCAGAATACTCTGATATACATTAACCAAACTCTTAGTTGTTCAGATTTTTTTTTTTTTTTTTAATGAGAAAGAGGCAAATCTCAAGAAAATGAGTTATGTGTTGGGTATTAACATGACAACCCCCTATCAGGTCAGTTTATGTCTGAAGTCCATTAAAGGTTGACTCCAAGACCTTATCGCTTTATTTTGTAATAATACCACATACATGTTCTAATTTTCAAACTGCTGACCTGGAGGCACATCAGAATCATCTGGGAAAATAACAGTACAATGTTCAAAAAAAAATGACTAAATCAAAGTCAGAAAAATGGGCACAGTTTTGTTTCTACTACAAAAGCAGAGATTACAAAATACCTTACCTCAATTCTGTCCTACTTTCCCACACATCTGAGTTAAATCAGGTTTCGCCTATACATTGGAAAGAAGTGACTGACAACATTCAAGAGGGAGCTATTAAAATAAATCATGTGCAACTGACGTGAAAGTAGCCGAGAACAATGCACAATGGTCTTTGCTCCAGGACAAAAGCTGCACAAAGTAAAGCATCAGAGACAAGTGCAGTAAAACTTAAGCACCACCCTGTGTTGGCATCAGTTCAGGTGATCAGTGGAATTTTGCTTAGCCCTGACAATTTTCTTCCTAAGGTGGAAGACATCTGACCCTTGCCTTCTGGAAAATATTCTTTTAAAGAAATCAAGCAGCCAATCTGTGTTACAGATGAATTAAGACAGGTGTTCACATGTCATAGAGCCCCCAGAAGGTGCCTGTTTGATTAATCGAGCTGCGACTTCTTTCAAAATTAAGAACAAGTTCTAGGTCATCACCATGGCTCGTACAATGCTGAGCACAGTAGGACCCAATGGAAATCTGCTCATAAGAAGCAAGAAAAACAGGGAGAAGAGATGATCCCTTTCGAGTCTAGGAGGTCAAAATTATAGTTGAAAAGCAATGTATCTACATCAGAAATATAGAAGGGAAAAAAGAAAAAGAAAAGATGCAAAAACAGAAAGTCAGAAAGAACTATACAGCCAGATAAACGTGGTTGCCCCTTGGGTAAAAGTTGATTCATCTTCCCACCTTTTCCTGCCCTACTTGGTTTCTTAATGAACATCTACTGTTTTTATATTAGAAAAAACTTGAACATCTAATCTTAAACTGATGAGTTTCCTAATAGAACTGAAGTAATAGTACATCCAAAAACAGCAATCCATTAATAGGGTGTTAATTTACACATCTAAAATACAGAATGAGCCAATCAACTCTCAGAAGGATGATAGTGAAGGCTCAGGCTCACTCAGCTATTTTGAAAACAGAATATTCCACAGCGCCTAGAGTTAACCTCCTTTACTAGAGCTTATGTCTTTTTTCTTCTCAAAAATTATGCTCCTATAAAAATTAGACATGTCCTTTGAAACCGATATAACCTCACAATACTAATATCCCATTATTATTATTGTGTGAAAATGACATTACTTCCTTGTTGACCAGTTCAATAAACTTTGTTTTTCAATGATGTTGAGAAATGAAGCACTTTTTATTAAGTAGACACACATTTAATTACTCAAATTCATGTGGTTTCTGGACTTAAGGTTTCCATCACTTTGCCATCAACATAGTATTATACACATTTGCATACTGGGTTTGTTATTCTAGGGGGTTCTTTTACCAAATGATTACCACTGATGGAAAGACAAGTTTCAAAGTCCTGGGTACACACTCTTCTACTGTACCAAGAGTTTGGTGGAGAAGTCCTTGGGGAAGAAATGACATCACAACCGTAGCAGATACACTATCGCACCAGTGACTACCATCAATCTATCACCTAAAATAAGCCTCTTTATGAAAATAACATTAGGGCAACTTCTCTAGATATGTTTTATCCAAAAGAGAAGTTTCCTTGATAAAAGAAATCATTGTCACTAACACATTCATCCCACTTCCTTACACAGGGATGCTAAATTTACTTATTCATTTGTTAGCTACGCATGTTCAGCTAAGGAGAATGCCTTTTTAAAGTCACTGACCAAATTCTGTTCTGATCATAAAGAAATAGACTCCATGAATTTCAAAATTACAAGCAACCAGAAAGTCTCAGCACAGTATCTCCAGATTTGACTAATGCCCTTCAATTTAACAGGCAAGGTCTTTGTCCCCAGTGCATGACCAGAAAATGCACACCATTGGATCATGACGAGGTGCCTTTCCTTTTACACAGGAAATACATTTTGAGTTCTTCCCCTTTCATTGTGTATCATCATCTATGCAAATTGATCCACATGGCAAATGTTATCTGATGCTTCAAAATAAAGTATGACAAGATGGAACAGAATGAGTTTTTCTATTTAATTGAAATGGAGTCTAGGAAAGGAATTCTGGGGGATTTTTTTTCCTTTTCCATATCCTACAAAAGAGACTTATCCATGTCACCTGATGGAGCTCAGATTACTTTCACAAGTCTGGAAGTGGGACTTCTCTGTTGGCTTCATGACATCCCAACAACTCCTAGAGTGCAAAACAAATCAAACTGAACAGAGAGCCTGTTGAAGCTTCTTTTGGTATCGGGTATTGATCCTGGTTTGCTTACTTCCAAGGCACAAAATCTCACTTACTCTTTAGCTGTGATTTGAGGCTTCCTTCACACCTCTCCTGAACAAGCAGCAGGTAGAACACTTACACCCAAGCTTTCCAAGCGACTGAAACATCCTTAAGGGTTTGCTATCATCAAAATTCCACCAAGCCAACTTCAGGGTTTACTAATTATGTCTGCCTGTGTTCCAGTACAGCTTAGCTAAATGTGCAGACACAGGTTATAATGTTTTATTAAAAAACTAATAAGGAGGGCAGCAAATGGATACACCAGTATTTTTAAAAGGAAGAGAAGAAAGAAGAAAAGTGGAAGATGAAGAAGAAAAATAACAGTTGTTCTGGGGATTGCCATCTAGGTAATTTTATTCCCTTCATTTTTTATACTTTTTGAACTTGTCTCCCAAATTTTCTTAAGAGCAATGGACTACTTTCATAATGCAAATGTTTAACTTAAAAAATGTTTCAAGACTTCCATAATTTGAAGTTAGTATTTACATCAAACTTCGAATCATGCGTGGTGGTGACTAAATTTCATCTCCCTAATGCAACTGAACCCTCAAGGAACACAGTGGTCCTCTGTGCTTCCAAAATGGCACGTGGAAATCAGCAGGTGTTTTACCCGGCACTATTACGACAGACTCTTCTCACTGCCAGAATCTGCAAGGGCAGATGTCAGCATGAGTGGAATACTAAATAAAACCCAGCATGGCCATACTACCTGTGAGTTTAAAAAAATACCTCGTTCCACACAAAAACAAAAGAAACAAACAAAAAAAACCCCATCAAGAATACAGACCTGATGTGAGTCACTAGCCACTCAGTTCACTGTTGCATAAATCACAAAGATACAAAGATTATCTGTGTAACTCACAAGAGTTCATCGCTGTAGCTACTCAAGTAATTAGCATCAGAACTATACAGGGACTGGCTGTGATGTCAGTTTGGCTCATATGTTCAATGAATTACCCTTCTAGACAGGTAAAATAGAAATGCCATCTTGTATCCTAAACACCACTATCAACTGATTTTACCACCTTAAGTAAGAGCCACTGTTCTAAGGGCTGGAAACCTAAAACTTTCTTGTCTTCCGAAGAGAACTCAAAATATACCATGCATTTCCTTGTTTCATTAAGAAAATAAACAAAAATAAAATCTTGTTCTGAGGATTCAAATTCATTAGTCTAAATCCCAGCCTCTGATGTGCTGCAGCTGTAGACGGTGAGGGGGTACTGGGACCGGTGGGGGTCACTCCCTGCACTGCCCCTGGAAGCTGGGCTCTCATCAAGCCCCTGTAGTCACCGGATGTTGTCTAGCAGCTGAAGGAAGCACCCAGGTCTGCACAAGCCCTAGTATAGCTACGTGATTGCCTTCTGTAATGACAAACTTAAGCCCTTAAAAATACCACACAGCAGCTGCCAAAACCCCTTCTCTCTCCACACTCCATGAGGATGAGGAGGGGATGTTCAACCTGCATCTCCTTCATGAACTCTTTTCTCTGTCCTTAGCATCTCTTCTCTATGCAGTGCCTGCAACCACCTTTTGCTGCCTGCCTTCCCTCCCATTTCTGTCTCCTCTCCCAACTCTGCTTTTCCCTGCAACACAGCAGGACTCAGACGTACCCAGCCAGTGTGTCTTTTCTTCTGCATCCATCTCAGGGGAGCTGCAGGCACTGTCCGCTGGGTAGGGGGCTGCTGTGCTACAGGGGGCATGCCACTCTCCTCCACCCCAGTGCCTGCCCGGAGCATCTCTCACCACTGGCCACACATCCACTGGCCTCCCTGGACCAGGCTCCTCCAAGCGAAGGACCTCCCGTCATCTTTCTTAAGAGTTTGTGACACACAGCCGGCACGTAATACAAGTGCGTGGAATGAATGCAGGTTGCATATGCCATACAATGCATCAAGAGCAGCATGAGTGAAAAAGAAAGTCAAACAGGCCAGGTCACAAATGACATATGGGCATAAATGCATCCATAAATGAAGATCCGTAAACTAAAGAGACACATAACCAGTTCAAGGAAGGTGAGAAGACATCTGAGGCTCAAATAACATGTACACTCATTTTCCTGGAAAATGGGGAGGGCAAGGTAGCACTGGAATTAAATGACAACTTTCATTATCAATGGCAACGACTATAATTTTGGGAAGAATAAACAGAAGAGAATCTCCAAGGACTCAGTATTAAAGTCAACGCAGTCCCTGCCTTGCTTTACCTTACAGGGAACTTACAAGACAGAAACAATTAAACAGCATCCTGAGCATTACAAGAGTAGGTCTAAATATTATGGAAATGCTTCATAGGACAGGCACCTAGCTGATCGGAGGAGGGAGATCAGTAAGGCTAGAGAGCAGGGATGGGACAGGGGAGGGAAAAAGTGTTCCAGGCAAAGGAAACAGATCCATGAAGATCTGGAGGCAGCAAAGCATTTGGGACGGCAGAACATGTTTTTCAAACTGCAGGTCATGACCCATTACTGGACTGTGAAATTAGTTTTAGCTTTTTGTGACCTCCATTTTTGTAAATATGAAATAGGATTTAATAGAAAATCAGAACAAAGCATGTACGTATTGTTTGATGAAACTCACTGCAGTCACATACACAGTTATACAACTCATGTACTAGGTTATATAGATTTCTTGTTGTGCAGTTCATATTCGAACAATCCTACATCAGAAAGAACTTCAATACACGTGGGAGTGGGAGGAGAGGCAGGAAAGAAGATTAATCCCTCCCCCCCAAACCTACAAATAAGAATTAAGCATGCTTCACAAAAGAGGTCAAATTGCATGCCTGAGGTCACATAGCTTATTACACATGAAAGTGAGATATGAACTCTGGAAGTTTCCCTAAGCTACTCGGGCTAGGATGTTGTCTTTATAAAGGGATTCTAATGAAGTAATCTTACCTATACCAATTCTACATCCAACCTTTGGATATAGGTTTTAGTGCTTTGGGGAAGGAAGGACATCTCAGAGAATATACCCACAAATTCCAGGAATAACTGAGAAAGCTACACTGGGCCAATTATAGAGGAACAAAAGGCACCTGGTACATGGTAAGCGATCCTGTTTGTGAACGTCTGCAAACACCCGGTCTTTCCTGAGACTACCAGAACACCAGGCTGAGCGCCAGGGGACCATGCCTGCCACTCATTAGCTGTGTTTCCATTTCCGAGAAAGGAGCATGAATGGGTTGGGCCACTTACAGGCTACACTGATCCACCAACGGCAAGACCCACCAAGTCCCCTCCTTCTGCAGCAAGTTCTAGAGGGAGAGGAAATGAGAACAAAAGGCTGTTGTCCCAAATTCTAGGAGTAGAGCTAATGCCCCATCCCTGGATTTCCTTGTGATCTGACCCCAACCCCCAACTTGGTCCATCTCATGTCGCCACTAGAGTTGGGGGGGATGAAGGTAGTCTTCCCTACAACATGGCCTTCCAACTCTATGAATTCTCATACTATAAAACAGCAACAGAACCACTTATAGCCCAGAGACCTTAATGATCAAGCTTCTGACATTCACTAATGAAAGGATTTCAGATTCTGGGTCTATGAGAAGAATAAATGCTATCTAATTAAAGCGTCCATGCCAAAGGCCTAACTTTTTGGTAGATAAATTTACAGTGAGGACCTTCTGGCATGTGAGTTAACTGGGGCCTACCTTCCAAAGGTAGGCTCAAGCCTGAGTCACAAACCCAGTTAAGTTCTCTTTTATAGAGAACAGGAAGGTGCCTATTTAAAAACCATGACGACCCAAGCTATACCTTCAAACAAACATGCTATAGCCAACTCAAATCCCTGGCACAGTGTCCCCCAATATCCCTTCTAGAGGTTCAACCCACTATCTGCAAAATACAGATTTTAAAATTTTATTTTATATAATTTTAAAAAGAATTACCACATGACCCAGCAATTTCACTGCTAGGTATATGCACAAGGCAAATGATAACCTATGTCCACACAAGAAATTGTACATTGAATATTCACAGCAGCATTATTCAAAATAAGCAAAAGCTGGAGACAACCCAAATTTCCATCAAACAATAAATGGACATATAAGACGTGCTATATCCATACAACAGAAAATTGGCCAGAAAAAAGGAAAGTAGTACAGGTATATGCTACAACAGAGATGAAAACATTATGTTAAATGAAAGAAGGCTGTCATAAAAACCCACATGACTCCATTTATATGAAATGTCAAGTATAGGCATTATGTAGACAGAAGGCAGAACAGTGTAGACAGAAGTATGAACAGTGGGTACTTAAGGGGAATAGGGCTGACAAAGGGTACGGGATTTCTTTTTCAGGTCATGACAATGTCCTAAAATCGATCATGGTGATGGATGCACCACTCTGAATATACTAAAAGTTATTACACTATACATTTTAAATGCACAAATTATGTGATATGCATATTATATCTTACTAGAGCCGTTATTAAGGGAACTAGCTAAACTATTAAGCAGAGGAAACAAGTTCACACCAGGTTCCTTCTGAGTCAGTGCCCAGGCCCTGAACGTTACCCTGTCCTACCTTCTACATACCAACGACCACTCTCCATTCACACGCCCAAACCTCCACTCAAACTGTTCTAACAAAGCAGCAGTACATGTGTGGGAACACACAGGATGATTGCCTTCAAACAGCTTATAGTTAAAATGTTCATTGTCAGATATGTATTATATGCAAAAGCAATGCCTAGTATATGCATGTACTACATTATACTGCATGTCTTTGCTCTTCTGACAACATACGGTTTAAAATACAGACTATAACACAGGATGGCATATAACACAGGTGATAATCCCAAGAGACAACTCTAAGAGCCGGCCAGATCATGCCCATGGAAACTCAGAAGAGATTTATTTCTACTCAAGGGAAAAAACAAACATCCTTCCTCAATACTGACTAAAATTATTTATGTTTCAACAAAATACAGAATAAAACCCTCGATGTTTAATCATCCTGGATATACCCAAAACAAAGGGGGGAATTTTTATGATGATGTTATATTTCTCAATTTTAATTAAAACATGGCTTTCTATGTTGGCTCTGAGGTTTATTTCTAGCAGGGGCTTTGAAATGCACATCTGCCACTGTGGCAATCCATTTCTTCACTGTTGAGGTCTGGAATAAGGGTGAAAGTTCACTAAGTAATTAACTTGGTATAGAGAATATACGGCCTGGACTTCATTTTAAAGGGATTCAGATATTGAAGTCTGCAAAGGATCTTAAGATGGTGAGGCAGTTGGTCCACTCTCTCCCAGGGACTACAGGATCAGATGCCTGTCTGACGCTAGGCCACTACCTCCCCCTTGTGGCCACAGCTAAGTCTCCTTTAGGAGCCTATGCACAAATACCAGCGAGAAGGTATTACTACACCCTGTCATTGTGGGTGTAGCCAAGCAAAGTTCTCCCAATACCAACTACAGTGAGGATTTCCCTTGGTCACTTGGTTAACTCTTGATTAACAAGTACCAGTAACAAATACTTGGTGTGTCACAGACTTAAATTAAGAATTCTCGAAGCTTAATTTGAAAAGAACTCAACTTATTGCCTATTCTGAAAATTAAACAGGTAAACTTTGGAACAAAATGTTTTTCAATTGCTGGGGCAGGGCATAAGAGTTGAGGAAGGTGTCCTCCTCTAAACTTAAACGCTGCATTTAAATTTAGATGAATGGTTAGAATAGATTACTCTGGATATATAGAAAACAGTCAACCCTTGAAAACCAAATTTTTAATTTCTTTTACATGGAAGGGATAAAGAAATTTTTTAAGGCCATTGTTCACAGTGTTAGAAAACCCAATAACATTCCCTCCTTTGAGACAAGAATAATACAAATAGCAAAAGTCAGTATTAATTTAAAACAAACTCCAACTCCTCCTCAAACTCCACAGTACCATCACTATTTCATACTCAGGTAAAATGTTGAAACTAGAGCAGTCCTCAGAGTGATGAACCGATCAGCATGGACTAAGATGACAGCAAGGATCCCAAATTTGAGATAAATCAGATAACTCTGCATGAAAGGCTTAGGCAGATTATCATAAGGACAATCAGGATTCAGAATAGAAAGAGCTGGAATATCTTAATCCACTACTGAGTTTTACTTGGAAACCCAGGTAGCAGAACACTATGGTCAGCCTCTTATAACTTATCTTAGGGAAAACAAAATTGCAGGCCACAAAGGTGGGGAGAGAGCATGAGAGAGCACTGAGGCTAGGGAAAATAGGTATTGTAGCCTGACACACCAACTTGGGTGAGTGGTAACGGCTACCCACACAGTTCTGTGTGGTGAAGGAGTATGCAGTCCAGTCCGGACCTCCAAGGCAAGCACTGTGATCACACACCAATGTCTGCCAAGGGGAAAAACAAAGGGATTGTGTACTAATACTTCCCACCTACTGTGCCTTGTTAAATTTGCCAATCCCGATTTTAATCTGTCCTGCTCTGTTTGAGAACTTGGGCCCAGAGAAGTTAATGCAAAGTCATACTACTAACTCATGATTGGCTGACCCAAGATGAGTTACCAAGTCTAGGACGCCATATCAGCATTGACAAGATCAGCTGGGAGAAGACAAGGTTCATGTGAAGTTGCCAATCATTTAAAGAAGAAAAATGTTAACTATTTGTTCTGAAGAACCTTTGAAAGAAAAGTTTTAGCTCCACACCAACAATGTCTCAGGAACTTTCACAGAAACTATCCTGTGGTTGAAAACATTCTTCCCCTTTTGTTTTGCAAAAAGGAACCTGACATTTCCTGCTATAAATCAGAACATCGTAATGTATCTCCTGAAGCTTTATCAATTGTGGTTAAAAAAGAGAGGGAGTGTGTGAGAGAATGATAAGAACTGTGTCAACCTGTGGATACTTCAGAAATGAAGTCCCCACTATTGGGAGAAAAGGCTGAAAAATATTCTTCACTTATATTTCTTAGGGCATCTTAGAGCTTAAAAGACTTAAGGATACCAATAAAGAGATTGTGTAATACTTCCCACCTGTTGTACCTTGTTAAGTTTGCCAACCCTGATTTTAGTCTGTCCTACTCTGTTTACAAATGGAGAACTTGGGCCCAGAGAAGTTAATCAACTTGATTCAAAGTCATGCTAACTAGTGTGTGGCTGATCCAAGATGAGTTACCAGGTCTATGACTCCATGTCTGCATTGACTAGTTGGGAGAAGACCAGGTTCACATGAGGTTGCCAATAATTTAAAGAAGAAAAATGTTAACTGTTTGTTCTAAAGAACCCTGGAAAGAAAAAACAGTAAAGAGAAAAAACAATGTACAGGAAGAACTACAAACGCTTACCTGCTCTAATGTAAGTTGCTTAGAAATGGTATCATTCTCCAGTTTTTTAATTTTCTTCATAAGTTTGTTGACCTGAAATTCCTGCTCCTGTTCGAGATGCTGTTCTAGTTCAGCTTTCTCATGCTGCAACTGGAAAATGAAAAAAACAAATACAGATGTGGAAATCAAGAAACTCAAACTCCACAGAAACACTGGCTTTAAAGGGTGATACTGCTGAGTAAAAGGAACAAAAGTTATGTTACTCATTTCTACTCATATACACAAATGTGTACCTAGTAACATTTTCTCAACTGGTTCTTCTAACTTATAACCAAAAATCACAGGGGAGAGAAAGGAAACTTACTTTTCAACATATACACTTTGGTACCTTTTAAGTTTTATACCATAGGCATATAGATTTATAAATTAAAAACAAATCTCACACCATCAGTTTTTATTAAATGAACTGCAATTTACTCAGATTTGTGTCATGTATGTAGAAAGAGATGTCACAATCACAAAATATTCTTAGTAAACTATTTAGAAAACACTATTTTCCAACGTACAAGTATGCATGTTTTGGCAAAAATCAGTATAATTATCTTCCCATGAAGAGCTCGTACATCACACCTCCTGTATCTTCCCTAAAAACCAAGAGAGAAACTCTTTTATGCAGTCAAAAAGATAAGGCAATGGTGCCTTTACTAAGAGAAAATTTAAAAATGACTTCAACCTTCAAATCCCAAAGGGAGTAAAAGAAATTCAGTGGACACATGACAACCAGGATTTCCATTAATAACCACGCATTATTTCTAACATTCTCAGTTGGGAGTTTTTGTTGATCCATGGCAGGGGCTGGCTCGATGTTTCAGAACCAAGGATAGGCTAAGTGAAACGAATTAAAAAAAAAAAAAATTAAGCACAGAAAGTTTTATTTTGTGCCCTAAGATGACATGGCTCCCTAATTTTACATTCAAAACTTTCTTTGGGCAGACACTGTACACAAGGTTCTTCACATGCATCAATGTGGGCACAATCACCTCCATTTTACAATGGGACAAATGGGACAAAGCAGGTTACCAGACTCAGGCAATATAGCTGGAAAGTGGCAGAATTGGGGACCTGTCCCCTATTCTGAACACCAAACCAGTGTTTCCCCACTAGTATCACTGAGCAAAACCAAGAAAGGTCACCTTCAGACTACTCTACCCTCTAGTGCCTAGCACACCCTGGGCATTTGGAAGGTCAAGTGATTAAATACAAGGAAAAAACTAGCTGTGAGTGCTTGCCCAGGGGATGCTATGTCTCTTTGCAAACCCTCCACTGGGTGCAATGGACAACTGAGAAAGCTCAGCTGGGCCTAATCAACCTCCAAATGGCGACACCTAAGCACATTTGACAAAGTCCATTGCTCTGAAAATGTACTCAATTAAAAAAAAAAGTTTTAAATCTGACATAGTCTTCAAACACTGGAAATGTTGACTAAACAGATGCTGTTTTCCCTCCAACTGTTTTTGATGTGCAAGTCCAAAAGAAAAAAAAAAAAAAAAGCTGGTCAACCTTGCAGGGGACCCAGGAGAAAAGCAGGTGTTAGAAGATGCTTACAGTGACAAGTCTATTTTTAGCTAGTTCTTTAAAACACAAGTTCTGCAAGACCAAGCAGCAATTAAAAAAAAAAAAAAAAAAAACTAAGAAGAATTGAGAGAGAACAAGAGTTCCCAACACTTTAGACACTAAGGACCCCAATGGAACCAATATTACTTATGAGGAAAAAAACAGCAAAGCACATACATCTGAATCCAAGACTTTCACTCAAGAAACATGTGCTCTGTCTTCTATCTGCAGGTGTTATGCTAGTGGTAGGTGAAACCTACATTGTTGAAGACATCATCCCTGCCCTAAAACAGTTTATGAACAGTATGCTTAAATGGTATCTGCTAGTTTTAGAGAAATGATAAAACTGGGTCTTAAAACCTTTAAACCATTTGCATAAAGAATTTTTAATATAGTAGCTGTGTTTTCCTCCAACATGTTTTGAATTGCTACCATTTTTATTTGAAAGAATCACCCTCCTTTTATTTTTTTTTCAAGCATTATACTTGTGCCCTCAGGTAAATAAAAGCAATAAAGGACTCAATTTAACATTGAAAAATCTCTTATCCACTAAGCAGCATTTGTCACAGAATGTTAATCTGAGGAAAGGTAAGACTCTCATTGGCTTGTAGGAAAATATTCATATTTAGACAGATGGTCTAACAGTGTCAGTAGCTGATTAGGTACTTCCTTTAAGATTACAGATTGAACTAGTAATAAAGGCTATAAAAGCTCTCAATGTTAGGAGGCTTTTTCCTCTCAAGAGCTATACCCTAAGGAAAACTCGATGGTAAAGCTGTCATTACCTGAACTCAAGTAAGGTCCCTGGGTTATACTAACCCATTTGGAAAATGACAAGCCATCCTGAGATCTAACTCTGTTTGCTCAAGATTCACAGTTTTCATCATCCCCCAAAAGAGAGAACAGAAACAAACAGCTCTGCTGCCAGCTTTGTCCTGCCACTTCTCAGGTGACATGCAATAGAAGCAGGGCATGGCGTTCCTGAAAGGGACACTAGAAACACAAAATAGGGTTCTTCCTCAGAACCAAGAAACCTGCTAATAAAAAGAGAAATAGAGAGATACAGATATATCCCAATGTTCCCCCCAAATCATGAGATGAGCGTTAAGACAGACCAGGGAGAGGTGGCAAGAAGCAGGGGCAGGGACCTTGAGGAACTAATGAGTTTGCCTTATATAGCCTGCCTGAAAAAAAAAAATCCAGAAACTGTTTTAATCATATACCATGTAAATCCAAGCAACCTGACCCCCAACATGGCTCAAACCAGCACCCTAAGTCTACCCGACTATTTTAAAGCTGTAGCTCATGACACTACAAACACAAAAACCCTAAAGGGAAGCCTGGTGCAGGCTGGCTGGGAAATAAACTCTGGTTTCCCATCTGGTGCCCATCTTCAATACAGGCAAAGGTTTCCAGGCATGATTTTAAATTTCTAGTCAATAGGTCTTAACATACTGCGATATGAGCAATTTTCAATCTTCCAGTAAGGTTTAAAGGTTTTGTTTTTTTTTTTCCAAAGTCATAATTTTCTGTAAATACACTTTATAAAGCCAATCTCAAAGATTCTAGAAGTTTATAATCTTTATTTGTGAAGACATTGTTAACACTAACAAAGAAAAAAAAAATCCTTGTGTACCTGGAATCATATTATGTAACAGATGATCCCCTAGAAGGTCATTTTCAACAGAATCAGAATTATATAAATAAAAGTTGAATTGTTCCTTGTGATTCAGCATGAAAAATATATCAATGTAACTGAAAAAGCCATAAGCAGAGATACAACTATATGCTCAAATATAAACCAGTACAATTTTAAAATTCTAAGTACTAAATCTTATTTTGTTATTTTATTCACTGATGATATATAAAGTCCCAAGGCAAACTACCAGCCCATTAAAAAACACAAATGCAGCATTAAATTGATCTCAAGCAGGCTAGCCTTAAGCATCATTCAATTACCAATAATTGTTGCCCTTGCCCTTATAATTTATGAAGGCTTTCTGGAACCACTTCAATGAACCAGGCCTCTTATATTACATATATTAAAGATTCAAGAATTCTGCACCAAATGACTTTATTCTCAGCAAAATTCTCTCCAGTAGATGCACGTGCAGGTTGGCGGCCGAGCCAGCTCTTCCCCGCAACCCATGGTCAACCCACAGCAAGTCTGCTGTGTGAGTGTGCTGGGCTTGTCATCAAATCAGCTGTCATTGATGATGGAAGCGAGGCTTCTGGCTACTACCCCTAGGACCCAGCTTTCTCGAGGCAACTTGACAATAAACCCAAGACGCCCCCACCTCGGTCCTCACTAGTCAACACTCACATTCCTGTCCGTGTACTACCTGCCCACACAGTCCTGCAACTGACATCCTTGGTTTATGACAACTACCAAGGACCAGAGCTACCTGCACTGGACCAAGCTAAAGGCCACCACAGTAACTACATGAAGTCATTAGATGATCAAAGACAACGATCAGATTGTTAATATGAAACTTTGAGAAAAGTTAAAAAATCTCTCTCAAAACAGTAAGTCTTTCAAGAACCAACTTTTCAACGGTTTTACTGAGCAGCCTGAGTAGAAATTCAGACTCCCACCTCAAACTCAGTACTTCCCCACCAAGTGCCTCTTGGGCCCCCACTTGTTCCCACCTCCTCCCCTGCTGTTACTGGTACCATTATTCTGGGTCACCGCCTCACATCTCAGCAGTTATCAAGCAGGCGAAGTCGGCCTCCATAACAGCTGTCAAACTCACACTCTTCTTTCTGTGCTCCCAGCTCCAGTCTAGGTCGCTCCTTTTATTCTTCTTTACTGGGCTACTGCCAAAGCCTCCTAATGGCTGTCTCCAGGTCCACTGCAGATCATCCCAACAGACAAGCCCTGTTAGCAGTGCCATGCTCAAAACCCTAAAATGGCTCCCTATCACGTGCTCATTAAGTCTAATCTCATTGGTATAACATTCAAGTCCTTCCACAGTCCAGTCTCTAAGGAAGATTCCTGTGCCTGTCCTCATGCTATATTTGCACTCAGTCCAAGTGACAGTCCAAGGTCTGCAAGCATAATGCCTTCAGGGTTCAGGCATCCAGCAAACAAAGAATGGATGGGTCTAAGCAAGGGAGTGACGGTGACTGCAGCTAAGGCAAAGCTCATGTCTTTTTCTAGAGACTCTTTTTCCTTAAAAATAAAATAAAATAAAATAAAACCCACCATGCTGGCTAAACCTCTGTGGAAACCACTCTGGTCCAGAGGTGTACAGGGCACAACTCCTGCTAGTCGTGCCAGACCACTCTTACGGAAACTGCCACTAGCTCTGCCGCCACGCCCTGCCCGTGCTGGGCCTCTGGAAACAGGACCTGAATCCCTGCCGCCAACTTACTGAAACTGGGGGGCGGCTCAAAAGACTTCCGAGGTGCCTTCCCACGGCATACTCCCCCCCACTCCTTTAAGCTGTGACAAAGCACATTGTTGTCTGTGTGCATTTTAATGTCATCTATCTCGTGGCATTTTTTCAAATCTTTTCCATCAGTTACTTCTAAAAGCAGCTAACGCTTCAGGACACTTACTGTGTCTCAAGTACTTCATAGACGTCAACGCCCTTAATTGCCATAACTCTATGGTAGACATTATTATCATCTGTATTTTGCAAAGAATGAAACCACAGCTTAAAGAGGATAGGTGACCTTGCAGGTAAGGGATAAACCTCACCCTTACCCCTGGTTGTGTGCTGCCACCCTAGAGTATGTGGGCAGTCTCTCAATCACCAGACTCGAGGGCTGACTGCGAGCTCTGTGACAAATAGTGACTAGGATTCCACTCCAGAGCATCTAGAAGATGCCTTGTGAATGCAAATGCTGATTGGATAAGTGACGACATCCTCATATCATGTAGAGTGTTTGCCCTAGGTTAAGCCTCAGAATGAGCAAAACAACTAGGCAGGTATAAAAAATACCATTAAGAAGTTGATGGAATTAATAACAAGAGATGAATATGATCATTATGATGTAGAAGTTAAATTACACAGGATGAACCTGTTAAAGAGGCTCTAGTACACTGAATACCAAGGAGGATTTTAATATAGTCCTCTCAGCCAACCATCGTCCAAATCAAGAAATAACCTCACCAGCTCCCCCAAAGTCCTCTAATCACAGAGGGAAGTGGGAATCAATATCCTCATTCTTATAGTATTCCCTTCCTTGTATCTTTTTTCCAAAAAAATTTTTTGCCACCTATATATTTCTAAACAGTTTTGCCTGGTTTTGTATTCTTTCTTATCTGGCTTCAGCTAAATCAACTTATAATTTCATTCACAAGTTACTGAGTCTAACTGTGGTTTGTATTTTTATAGTCTTATAGTATCCCACTGGACGAGTACACCACAATTTATCCTCTCTACCAATGACAGGCATTTGGGTCATTTCTAGTGTTTGATTATCATAATCAATGGCACAAAGAACATTCTTCTACACATCTGGTACACGTGTATATGTAATATGTGGAACTGTTGGGTCAGAGAATGAATGTTTCCATCTTAATTAGATAATGCCAAACTGTTTTCAAATGAGTGTAACGATTTCCATTCTCTACCAGCACTGTCTGTGAATTCATTAGTAGTATCTTGTTGTAGTTTAATTCACCCTTCCTGGCTACTAAGGAGACTGTATACTTTTTTCTTTGTTTACCAGTCATTTGGCTATCCACTACGTGAAAAGTCTAAGTCTTCTTCCATTTTTCCTCTGGGTTGTCTGTTTTTCTTACTGATTTGTATTTCTGTGTTGTAGTCTTACATATGTTGCAAGTCTCTTCTTGAATTCCTGTGACTGATCCTTGCATTCTCCTTACATGATTTCCTTTGATAAGTCTTTGACCCTTTTCTCTGAGCACACCCCCAGACTGACAGCATTAATCCCCATGGCAATACATTTCTAATGACAATACTCCCAAATACATCTAACTCAGACGTGTCTGTTGACAGTCAGACACTCCATTCAACTGCCTATATCTTCTCTCCATTGGGAAGTCTATTTCTTTCTTTCTTTTTTTTTTTTTTTTTTTTTTTTTTTGAGACAGAGTCTTGCTTTGTTGCCCAGGCTAGAGTGAGTGCCATGGCATCAGACTAGCTCACAGCAACCTCAAACTCCTGGGCTCAAGCAATCCTGCTGCCTCAGCCTCCCGAGTAGCTGGGACTACAGGCATGTGCCACCATGCCCGGCTAATTTTTTCTATATATATTAGTTGGCCAATTAATTTCTTTCTATTTATAGTAAAGACAGGGTCTCACTCTTGCTCAGGCTGGTTTCTAACTCCTGACCTCAAGCAATCTGCCCACCTCGGCCTCACCTCCCAGAGTGCTAGGATTACAGGCGTGAGCCACCTCGCCCGGCCTCCATTGGGAAGTCCAGACATTGCAACTCAACTTCTGATCTACCTACTCTGCTAGCTCTCTTTCCCACCTTAAATGATGGTAACTGAATTCTTCTAGTCGTCGAGGCCTAAACCTAAGTCCGCTTTGATCCTCTCTTTTTTCCATACCTACTTCAACTCCATCCATAAATCTTATAGGCTATTTCTTCAGAATATACCCAGAATCCAATAGTCACTATCTTCACTACCACTATCCTGGAATAACCCACTCCATCTCTTGGTATAACTTACAGAATATCCTTCTAACAAGTCTCCTTGCTCCCACCTTCACACCCCACCCCCCAACCCCCGCTCCATAATCTCTTCATGACACAGCAACCAACACAATCATTTTAAAAGTCATGTAAGATCATTTTAATACTCTTGTTCAAACTGCATGCTGACTCCCATGACAGAGTGAAAACCCAAGTCCTGATAGGAGCTCCCAAGGCTCTCAGGGGTCCTCAAACTTTTTAAACAGGGGGCCAGTTCACTGTCCCTCAGACCGTTGGAGAGTGCACACTGGGGGCCCGGGATGAGTCGGCTGCTAAGCAGGACAGGCAGCAGCAGCAAAAACACCTGGCGGGCCGGATAAGTGTCCTAGGCGGGCGGCATGTGGCCCATGGGCCGTAGTTTGAGGACGCCTGCCTGTGTGATCTGCATGCTGGCATCAAGCCCCCAGATCCATCACCTTTCCATTTTACTCCTCTCCATCTTACTACTCTCTCTCCGTGACTCCAAACCAACCACACTGGCCTCTCTGCTACTTCTCCAACATGGTGGGTACAATCCTACCTCAAAGGCCTTACCACTTTTTTATTCCCCCTGGCTACAATACTCTTTCCTCAGAAATCACATGGTTAGTTTCCTCTTCTCCAAGATTTTTTTTTTTTTTTTTTTTTTTTTGAGACAGAGTCTCACTTTGTTGTCCAGGCTAGAGTGAGTGCCGTGGCGTCAGCCTAGCTCACAGCAACCTCAAACTCCTGGGCTCGAGTGATCCTTCTGCCTCAGCCTCCCGAGTAGCTGGGACTACAGGCATGCGCCACTATGCCCGGCTAATTTTTTTTTTATATATATATATCAGTTGGCCAATTAATTTCTTTCTATTTATAGTAGAGACGGGGTCTCGCTCTTGCTCAGGCTGGTTTTGAACTCCTGACCTTGAGCAATCCACCCGCCTCGGCCTCCCAAGAGCTAGGATTACAGGCGTGAGCCACAGCGCCCGGCCTCTTCTCCAAGATTTTGCTAGAATATTACCTCAATGACTAACTTACCTAAAATGTCAACTGCCCCCATACCTTTTATGGCGTTCTATATTTTTCTGTGGCACTTAATCCCCTTCTTAGTTTTTAATGCAATCTTTTATATTTTCACATTTAACTGTTTGTGGCTGGTATATAGAAATAAGATTTTTTCATGTGAAAAAACAATTCTAATTACTTACCTGTAGATTCTTAAGATTTTCCATTTAAACAATCATAAATAAGTGGCAATCTTAGTTCCTTCTTTCAATCCTTGAATCATATCTTTTTGTTTCCTCTCTGCACTGGCTAGGAATCCACAATAAAGATAAATATAGGTGAATGTAGCAGGTACTCTCATTCTTAATTTTAAAGGGAAAGTTGTAAACTTGTCATAATTACACACAATATTTGGGTATGCTTTTTGTAAACACTTTTTTGAAAAAAAATCAGATTTAAGTTCTATTACTGGCTAAGATTTTATTATGAATTGTTACATTTATCAAATCCTTTTTCTCTATTGACAAGATCATGACATTTTTTTATTCAGTGAATGGGGCAAATTTCACTTACTGATTTTTTACTGTTAAACCAACCTTGTATTCCTTGTATAAACCCAACATGATCATGGTGATTTATCTTTTTAATATATTATTGTTGGCTTCATTTTACTTATATTTAGAAATTTTGTTCATGATTAAAATTACTTTATAATTTGAATTTCTTGAACTGTACTTGTTAAGTTTCAGCATCAAGATTATGTTAGCCTTAAAATACAGTGGAGAGCCTTTTTCCCTTTAGAGTTATTTCAAGTTTGAATGTAGAACTTTTAGTTAAGCCATTTGGACCTGGAATTCATTTTCTGTGAAGACTATTGATCACTGATTCAATTTCTTTAATGGTTAGAAGAGTTTTTCTAAGAATTTACTCATATCATCTAAATTTCAAATGTACTGCCATATAGTATTCATATGTTTTTCACCTACCATTTTAATGTCTGCAAGAAAAGTGATGTGTTTTTAGTTTTCTGCCAAAGATTTCAAGCTTGGCTTTTATTTTTATTTCTAAGCATAGTAAGCATGGTTGCTTTGAAGTCTGTGCCCGATAATTCTGATATCTGAAGTATCTGTGAAGTCCATTTCTGTTCTGTGTTTTCTGCTCATTTATATTCACAGAATCTCCTACCTTCATGTGCATGGCTTTGACTGTGGGCTGAATACTGTATTTGAAAATTTATTTGTAGGAGAAACTTGTGGCCTACAATAGTATCTTATTCCAGAAAATTCCTTCTATCAGGCACCATGAGTCTAGGTCTATCTTAATTCAAACATCAAAGCTTTATGTCTCTGATTCACCCAATTGATGCCAAATTGGTTCATTCTTAACCTGAGCATGTATCTCTTCATGATTACAGCTTAAAGTCGGCAGTGACTGATCACTGTTCCCAACTTTGGCCAGCCAATCACTGACTTCTGTAGCCCCAAGTCCACACTACTACCAAAAGCACAATTCAACATCTCAGGAGTTTTTCTGAATGAATTGCAAGTGCCCTTTGAATAAAAGCAGCCGTAGGTGCTCAATTCCTACAATCCTCCAGATCTCTGATCAACAGTTCTTCACCATCATGTTAGTTCTTTGATATTTTTAATAAAAATTTAAAAGCACTCTGTTTAGCCTTTCAGGGCTGTTTGTCTGAATTATCTCAACTGCCATTTTCTAGATGAAAAGCCACATAAAACTTTCGTAAGGGGGAAAAATAATAGGTAAGTCCTTCCAGAAATGAACTATTTTTTATTTTGGTAGCTTGTCATCAGCACTGTCAACATGGAGTCAAGCCCTCCTTTCTGAGCAGATGGCTTCAGGGTAACAACAGGCTTCCAATCTACTTGGAATACCTAAAGAGCTAAGTCTGAGTTTCCAGTAGCATGATGCCACTAAAAGCATTAACACCTGGGAGGCTGAGGCAGGAGGATCACTTGAGCTCAGGAGTTCAAGACCAGCCTGAGCAAGAGCGAGACCCCATCTCTACCAAAAAAAAAAAAAAAAAAGAAAAGAAAAGAAAAGAAAAGAAAAAACGAAAGAATGAAAGAAAGAAAAGAAAAATTAGCCAGGTGGTGGTGCACACCTATAGTCCAAGCTACTTAGGAGGCAGAGGCAGGAAGATTGCTTGAGCCAAGGAGTTTGAGGTTGCAGTGAACCACAACGCCACCACTATACTCTAGTCAGGGTGAGAGAGTGAGACTTGTCTCAAAAAAAAGCACTAACACCTTTCAATAAACCTGGTTAAAAGGAAGATTTTTAAAAAGATACTACATGAGGAAGACTTTAAAAGTCCTTTATATGACAACCAGAATGTCTAGAAAAGAAGGAAAAAAAGAAAAAAAATTAAAAAAATTTTTAAAAATATAAAAGTCCTTTAGACTCTGGAATCAACCTACTGCATTGAAAATCCATTTTATAAAAACCAGCAGTTTCTTCTGAGGTATTCCTCAGAAGTGCTTAGCCCAGAGAATTCATTCTAAGCTGAGACATTAATGAAAATTAAAAGTCTCATCTTCCTTCCTTAGTTCTTAGTTTATAAATAAAGAGGAACCAGAGAGGTAAAGACATTTATCGGCAGGATATAACTCTGTATTTTAAGGTAACTATTGACTATGCTGTCTGTAAATTGTTCGAAAATCAAATGCAAAACACTGCAACATGTACAACTACAAAGTTTTAAAATTATTTCAAAAGAATTTCTAGTGATGGGCAAAGCCTATCTATAGTGGGGAAAAGTAGCCTTCAATAGACAAGATGCACCCTTCAAACTAGAAATATCAACACTGCCCACCTACTCCAGCAAATAAAGCAATCTGTCACCCTCGCTTTGCCTAATTATTTTTATATTTATTTTTCTTCTACCTTAATATTTTCCCCCCCTACCTACATTTTCCTCACATTTTATGTCAGAGAAGTCAGCATGGAAGCTTCTGAGCCTTTACTCTTCCCCTTACCAGTTTTGGGACCCTGAGACAGCACATCAAATCTACACATGCACATGCACACACTTTAAAAGAAACTCAAATTTTAAGACTGAAGAACTACTTCCGGTATAAAGTATTTCCTAATCATAACAAATTTTGTTGCACTGAGATTGTTGGCATGCTACTAAACAGGAGAATTCTGGCTTATACTTTGGCCACTGGTGGCTGCAGAATTTAAAATGCTGTAAAAACAACCCAAAAGCTCTTTGCAGATGTATTGTAGAGGCAATGTGTAAACCCCTCCCTCCGTGAAAAGAAACGATCAGACAAGGCTGAGGTTCAGATAATTTGAAATGAAAACAAGAAAAAATTCTGTTCCAACTGTTTTGAAAGCTATTATATGACAGCAAGTTTCTCTGATCAGTCTTAATAGCACTGAAAAACAAGAAGCCAGGAGGGCGTCAGAGCTAGCCATCTTAATGAAGAATGTATTTCAAGATCTCTTCTCCCCTACCATACAGAGAACCGAGTTTTCATCTAAATGGATGCAATGGTAGCCTCAACCTTGAAGCCTTGAAATTAACAGTGTTTCATATTATCACCTTGACGTGTGATTTTGCTGCCTGCACCAACAATTTAACTGTCGTTTTAGTGGCTTGGGAAACTTCAGGAAAGAAGGCAGCGCTGGATCCTACGTGGTTGCACACACTTGAAGAGAAGGGAACTATGAGTCTACACTCACTCCTGATACCTGCAGATGTGTCATGCTGCTCAGAGACACATCCTTTCTGGGGTGAGGGAAACGTAAGCTCTAAAAGAAAACAAATCCATTAAGATGGCATTGGATGGAGAAATTACTTCTCCAGGATTGAGAGGAGGAGAGTGAAAAGGCAAATGGAGTGACAAGCCTTTTGTCTCGATGAGTAAGCAGAGCCGGGGACTTTCGGAATGCTTCTTCCCAGTTTTATTCCTGTACAAACACAGATGGAAGAATAATTCTGTTGCATGACAGCCCTCTGAACTGCTCAGCTATAAAGCACTTGGTAGTGGTAGCTTCAGCAGTTGTTTTTGCCCACAACTTCCTTCCTATCCTCTATATGTCATCTTTCCATTGATGCTATTAATAGAAAAAACTTCAACTACTTTAGTTCCAGAATGCTTTCTAACCTCAGGGACCAGTCAATCATAATAAAAATAAGCCATGCCACTTAACAAGAGATCCAGAAAACTTTTCTTCAGTATTTCCAATCATTAAGAAGAATATGTCCCTATTAGGATAAGAGTATAGTAATTTTTAGTACAGGTAGAATGGTATTGTTTTCTGAGAACAAGATCTGATTTCAAATGTGAACCAAAAGTACAAGACTATAAACCTATGTTATTTTTAGGTGTGAAATTTCAAAGTTGGATTAGATTGAAGAGATTAAGATATATATAATTCTCAGTATACTTGTTATTCTAGCCTTGTTCTAAGGGCAGGGGAAGTACTCATCAATTTTGGGCAGTGGTATTTGGTAAGAGCGTGAGCTACAACACAGAACAAGTTAACAGGGATCCCCAAAGAGCATGAAGTGAACCTGGTACAACAGGTTTGCACAGAAACAGGCGGGAAAAATTCTCAGTTGCTAAATCCATTATCAATCTCAGCAATGTCAAGTCCTCTAGTTGGCACTGATGAGTGGGTGGTTAACAGTTTAGCCAGAGGAATGAGGAATTAAAGTTTTATGATAGAGGGCGCCAGCAGAGTTTATCATACAAAGACTGACAAGATAGTTCAGCTAATCATAAGAACATTCTGATTATACTAGTTCTTGATGTGGGCAGCCCAGAATCCTCTACCACTTGCAAATGAGCCCGCCCCTGCAGGGGGCTTCAGTGCACTGCTGCCTGAGACGAAAAGATCCAATAGGCAGCTGAGCTCTCAAAGACGCAGAAAGACAAAACAGACATCAGAATTTTTAAATTCCCTTTTTAAGAAATAAGACATTTTCTACTCACAAAAGTAATGCATGTTGCTTTTACAAAATTAGAAGGAAAGAGGCACAAAGAAAATTAACCTGTCAACTCAGCACTCAGGCATAATTACTGCTAATATTTTGGAAAATAGCCTTTTAGACTTTTTTCTAATGTACACACTATACAGCAGGGTCCTCGAATGATGTGGTTTTGTTGTAATGTTGATGAGGAGAAAAAAAAAAAAAGATTCCCAGCAGGGCTACTGTAAGTATGGAGTTAGCATGTTCTCCCCACATCTGTGGGAGCATTCTCTGTATACTCCGGTTTCCTTCCACGTCCTAAACACGTGCACATTAGGTTCACTGGAGTGTCTAAGTGGTCTGGGTCTGAGTGAGTGTGGGTTTGTGTGTGAGCACGCCCTGTGATGGGATGGCCTCCTGCCCAGGGCTGGTTTCCACCTGGTCCCCTGAGCTGCCAGGACAGGCTTGGACCATCCTCAAGCCTGAACTGCAATAACTGGGTAAATAATTATCTTATTTTTAATTAACCTTTCTTAAACATATGTATAGCCCACATATTTCAATGTTTAACATTAGATGGGTTTGGGGTATTTAGAAGTCTGGTGTTTTTGTGTGTGTGTGACCAGAAACATGCTATAGGAACTTAACTCTTATTTGTATTAATTTAGCTTATAGTAAAATTGGTTTCATCCTATGGCACTTTCCTTAAAGTCAGTTTCTAAGAACCTGTTGAGAAAGGTAAGTGAGGACTTACCATAGATCAAATTCTGTTGAAGTGTTTGCTCACAAAACATTTGTTACAGATTTTAATCACAAATAATTACTAAACTACAACCTTTCTTAAAGGCACACCAGAGTAGAATTTAGCTCTAATGCAGGTTTCATGCTGAATTCAGTACTAGAGGGTTCTTTTTAGGACAGTTTCTTGCCAGATAGTCAGTCCTCTAGTCTGGGCTCAGAAAAATGTAGACTTTTCAGAAGAGTTTTCACAAAATATAATTTTGTATCTATTGGACACAAAAGCAAGGGAGAAGAACTGCATGCTCTCTTTTTGTGTATGTTTTCATTTGTTTCAGTGAGATTAACATGTCTGGAGGTGTTTAGGCTATCTCCCAACCTGATCTCCTAAAGGGCAAAGGGATTTCCTCTCATCTACACACTTAAGTAAACTTGATTCCCACAGCAGATAGGAAGGGATGAGTCTCCTCTATAGCAACATTCTCATTTTGTTCTTAGGATCAAAGAATCCCTTTGAAATGCACATGAAAGCATTGTCCAATTACTATCAGAGATAACAGCCAAAGCCCAGTAACAAAACCTAAGCTGTTCTGTAAATAGCCTTTTGGTGGCTTTAGGGTGAAAAATGCTAAACACTTTCATGGTGATCAAGACAATTCACCCATTTGTCTATCAGTGACACCTGCTATATGGTTTCTCTTACAGGCTTTTCCAAACAAGGTCCTGTCCAGGATGGCAAACATCCTAAAAAGCCTTATTAAAGTAATTACATAGTTGGAAAAGTCTATTGGTATCAATTACTCAAAAAAAAAAAAAATCTTCCAGATGGAGAAGTGTATTTCCATGCTGGGGGGTGGGGGGGGGGGCAGAAAATGGCAGCATTCTATGAATGGCTGGTGAAGCTATTAAGAAAGTACATAGAGCCTGGGAGATGAGTTGCATAAGTCAAATAGTCCTTTTTTCCTGCAGCTAGGAGATGCCTCCATCTAACTGGTCAATGGAACTCAGGTTCTTGGGTATTTATATCACAAAATGGACATGGTGTGATACCTGGGGTCAGATCACCTATCACGCCACAGAAAGGACATAGCTCGAGAACTTGCAGGAAATCTCAACCTTACCCTACCTGCTATCTATCTCCTTTCATAAGCCTAAGGACCAGGAGAAGGTAACGGGGCCTATAATGGGTACAGAGTTTCAGTCTGAAAATTTTCTAAAGATGGTTGGATGGTTGCACAACAACGTGAATGTACCTAATCCTGCTGAATTGTACACTCAAATGGTTAAAAGGGTAAATCTTGTGTTATGTATATTTTACTATCACAGTATTTTTTAAAAAGGCTAAAACCAAATTGGGATGAGAGAATGCCTCAGGGACATGCTAACCCATCCGTTTGTCCCAATTCTGCAAGTTCAACAGGCTCACACCTTCATCCTATGCCCTTTGTTTTGGCTCAGGGCAAAATAAGACATAGCCACATGAAGACAAGGGCTATACATTATATACGACTTTTGACAAAAACCTGTTTGTGTTGTTCAGTTTATATACTATTCAATCTCTTTGGAAGGATCCACCTCCCCGTGAAGAAATCTTCTAAATTTTTTAAATGATTTTTTTTCTCCTGACCAAATAAAATTTTTTACATATAAGAATTATGCAAAAACAATCACTATATGCCTCCAAATTGCAGCATTTATAGGACACTCATAGCTTAAATTCTGAGTTCAAGGCTTCTTATACCTAGTGCGTAAATTCCTTTTCTATTGCACATGATTCTCATTTTTCATTCTTTTTCGGTATTTTAAGGGACAATGTCCTTGGAAAGAAGGTGGCCTATGATAAGAGGTCAATTATAAACTACACAACCACTTACATTGGAGATAAATCCTTACAGAGAAAAGAAACATGATCTGGCTCATTTTCGATCACTCTATAATTTACTTTGGTCAAAAACCCCAAATATTATATTATGTAAACTGAAAAAGATTCCTGCATTGTTAAAAATTAGAGCACCTGATTATACATTACACATTAAACTCAAGAAAAACAATCCATAATTGCATCCCTATGGTTCTAGAAGCACCATGCAGAGTAAGTCATCTAATGTTGCCAACGTGAGAGATAGTCAAAGATCAAACTAACCTTCTCCCTCCTTTTTTCTCTAAATCACCATGCAAATGAATAACATTTTGGTGTCAAAATTTTGCTATCAATCTGCTAGACAGTAATGCCCATGTATCTCTATTCTTCACATTTCAACAGCTACCATATAAATCGAATTTTGTGCAAGACTAACAATAATTAGGTAGAAAAATTAGACTAAAAGAAAGATAGGGGTAAAGTTGTCTGGACAACTTTTGATCTTCACACTGAAGTTTTCATACCAAAGTTTCCAATATTCTCTTACAGGATCACCTATGCAGGGAGTTAAGTGAAGAATTCAGGAAGTTTTAAAAAAAAGCCTCAAATATCTTATTACAACCTCCCTAAAATATATACTTCAAATTAATTAATGAAACTGTGAGTGTGATGGTGAATAGAAAATAAATACAAGGGGGTGTTTTCTTTCACAGACAGCTAAGGACAAAATGATAGTATCTTTCCTCTTGTGATAATTTTATACTTGCTCACTATCTTGGACAAGTTGTGTTAAATAACAAAAACTCCCCATCCCATTTATTCATAAATTCATACTAACAAACTATTTATCCTAAACAAATTACTTTGTAACTTTACTAGTAAGCTTTGAAGAGAAAAAAAAGAAGGCAGAGGGAATGAGCTTCTGAACTAGAGAAACCAAACCTTCCTAAAAGTTTTGTGTTTCTATATATTAGGGATTAATGTTAAATTTTAATAGCAATCTTATCTGCTCAGTAACGTATTACTAATCCTTTTGAACATGGGTGATTGTGTAATTTTAACTATCATGGATACATTTTTATTTCCTGAAGACATTTCACTATATTATCTTTTTATTTTATTGCAAAAGATGCACTTACGACTGCCAAAAATCTTTATGTACTCGTTTCAGATTCAACATAAAAGGAGAAAGAAATCTCACATTTGGTGTTAATCCCCATGCTTTCAAAGTGCTACATAATAATATCTCCTATGCTAAGGTCTCATGCTTGCTCATAAGCAATTTCCTAAACTGCTCAGGATACAAAACAGCTTACCTTACCTAAGCAAATGAGCTACGGAGCCACCATCTTGAGTGTCACATGGCTGTCATTCTTACCTGGTATTTTTAATCACCAAAGAACTTTAGCTACAACCTCATCAGCAAATGTTTCAAGCAAAGTGCTCTATCACAGTCATTTTTTTTTTTTTTCCTAGAGAGGCAAACAAGGAAGAAAGATGAGAGAGTAAAAAAAGATAATTTACCTGCATCAATTTTCTGGAGAGCTCATTAGTGAGGAACTCTTCTTCCTTCTCATAATTTACAGCAAGGGTTTCTTTCTCCTTCTGCAGAGCCTGAATTTTCTTGAATAAAGTGTTACTGATGAACTCTTCTTCTTGCTCAGCCCTGGCTTGCTGTTTAAAAATAAATAAATAAAAGAGAACAAAAACACATGGTGAGGAGACAGGAAGTTTACTAATTGAAATATAGTTCTTAATTCCAGACAGGGTGCCCATTTTAATTAGAGCTCTATTTTTAACTGTGAACCCACACCCCCCCAAAGAAATACAAAACAGAGGAACTCGGCAGTGGCCATAAAAGTGAATATTACACAAGCCTCAAAGGGCCTCCCTCTACTATGTATAGTCCCTTTTTCTCTTTGCTGATCCAAAATTGCCTGTTTCGGTTCTTCTTCTTAGAGTGATATTTTGAAGACATTAGCAAAGATCATACTGCAGTTTTTACAAAGCAGTCCCAAATCAATAACCAGAATACTGAAAGGTCCTTCTAACGTAGCCAACAGGTCTGATCCTGGGTGGGTACATACGTACATGGATTCATGATTACTCTCCGCCAGTCACTACATCTCAAAGATTTATAATTAAAATATCTCAGTAATTTTTTTTTTTACACTGGAGCAGAGTTCAACTCACTTAAAAGTAAAATCATGTCACCTCTTTCAGATGTTACTGAATGGGTTTGGATATGCTATTTAAAAAGCAATATAGGCCAGGCACCGTGGCTCATGTCTGTAATCCTAGCACTTTGGGAGGCCGAGGCGAGAGGATCGCTTGAGCTCAGGAGTTCAAGACCAGTCTGAGCAAGGGTGAGACCCCATCTCTACAGAAAATAGAAAAAACTTAGGCAGGCATGGTAGTGTTTGCCTGTAGTCCCAGCTACTTGAGAGGCTGAGGCAGGAGGATCACTTGAGCCCAGGAGTGGAAGGTTGCAGTGAGCTATGATCATGCCACTGCCCTCTTGCCAGGGCAACAGAGCAAGACCCCATTTCATGAATGAATGAATGAATGAGTAAATAAATAGCAATACAGAGACACAGAGACACATTTACATGTTCACTGAATAGTTACTACAAGGAAATACATTAAATGGCTAAAAAGTAGTTATAAGGTAGTGGCAATCTAGGGGGTAAAGGGTAGGGATGGATGAGAGGGGTTTCATTTTTTACATTATTTCCCTACTAAGAATTTTTTGGAGGTGAAGGCAAGAACAGGCATTACTGAATTTAAAAACAGAAGAAAGGAAAGCCAGGCATAATTCAATGGAGATGAAAATATTCTTCTACAAATAACAATCCCCAACCCAAAATGTTTTAATAGACTAAACAGAAAAACCTAACCATCCTTGAAGGAAAACTAATCTTTTCAGAAAGAGCATCCTTGTTTCAAATGGACTCAACTCTATTCAAAGCACTTTTTAAACTACATCATTCTGATGCACTTATCCCAAATAATGCGTTCTTGTTTTATCTGCCAAGTCGAGGGAGGGAGAGCCACATGAATTCCATCACCTGTCATTGATAATATTATAAGAGATCCAGAAGGCAGGAGACAAAAGGGCACCTGCATTAAACAATCACCACTTTTTACAGTATAAAAAAAAAAAAACCAAAAAACTGACAATCACTCCCCAGTCTGGTGGTTTGGATTTCTGCATATTCGCCAGCTTCCCCACATCCATACCCTGATAACATCCAAGGTTTCTCGCAGAGTCCACACTCCCTGCTCTCTGTCACTGTGGCCAAGCAGTTCTGCAAAAGAGAGCCACTTGTAGTACTTAGACTGAAAATCAGAGCTACACAGAAAGTGGAAACTTTGGGAGAAGTTCCAGCATCCAAGTTTCTTAAGACGCCATTCTGGGACAGTCCGGGAGAGCTGAGCAACAAAGAACACATCCCTTGGCTAATAAATTTGTATCATCAGCCAAGAGCACCCAGTGAGCAGTCCCTAGGTCCTCCCATGGTCCCCTTAACACACCTCATATTTCATCAGCACTCCTCAATGCCTTACTCTTTCCACTACGGTCACGGTCATGGAAAACTGCTGAGGATCTGAGCCTCACCTCTTGCTCTAAATCAATCCCCACTTGTCTTCCAAGCTCACAAACTTCAAAAGATTGTGTAGCAAAAGACTGTGTACTAGTGCAATGGGTAGGAATCCAAAGTGTTTATTTAAGACATATTTGACACATACATCCAAACTCGCAATCTGTTTGAGCTACCTGTTTCTCTGATTTTGACTGACAAAGTCCTGTATGATTTGAATTCTGATGATTTTAAGTTATACAACAGAAAAGTTGAAAGGAACTGTAATTCTTTTGAGGGTGATTCTGGACTTTGAAATTAAAAAGGGTGTTTGCCGTAAGTTAATTTCATTATCAAGTCAGACTCATTCATTTGCACCCTGATCACACATTTAGTATTTTAGATGACTGGTAAATTTCATCATAAGCAGTAAAAAAGGAACTAGACTCAGAGGCTATCTCACTTGCCCCCACCCCCATCCCCTTCAGGAGGGGACAAGTTGAAAATAACAGGCTAAGAGTTTATTCCCATGAAAAGTTGAAAATAAACCCTAAGAGTTTATTCATGTAGCTCCCCCACCCCATTTCATCCAACCATTAACTTATAGAGACTACAGATTTCATTCTAATATAAAAAAGAACTGTAAGATACAAAGTAGGTTAGTAGTTAGGGGGTGAGGGCAGGAATGGGGAATGACCATGGCTATAGAGTTTCTTTTTCGGGTGGTGAAAATGTTCTGGAATTAGATAGTGCTAATAGTTTATACAACCTTCTGAATATACTAAAAACTAAACTCTGTACTTTAAAAGGGTGAATTTTATAGTATGTCAATTATGCCTTGATTTTTTTTTTTTTAAAAGACTGATAATTAGAGTCTTTATTTCACAGAGCCCCAGTTTCCTTTGTAGTTCTTCCCAGGGAAAGTAGCAAAATTGAAAAAGGATGGGGATAGGGGGGTTGGGGGGAGGAGATGTTGAAGAGTGCTAGGCCTGTTCTAAAAGTACCTTCCAAAGTAAATAACATGTCACGGGTCTTGGGAGGCTGAGAGGCTTTGGCAAACAAAATTATTCACCAATTTAGAATAGTCACTTATATCTAGGCAAAGCCCATTAATAGAAAATGCCACTCTCAGAACTGCTGAATGACCATGAGAAACTGTTCCGTTGAAGCCTGTTGAAGTCCATCGAGCTTAACAAAGGGTTTACGTGGCCTAACGCAGCTTCTATCAAAGGCCTCCCTCCAGCTAAGTTTTTTTGCTACTCTTTAGTTCTAATTGGGAGTCTGTTATTTCTGCCTCTCGCAGAATCTGAACACCCAGTGAAAACCATCAAGACACGATTTCAGGTTCCCCAAATTTAACACCCCAGCTTCCTCTGTTTCCAGTTGGTACAGATCATCTTAGGAATGAACACATAAATGAGGACAAAAGACAAGATGGTGTAATACAGCCTCAGTGGAAAATGTCTTTAAAAAATCAGATATAGTATACTGCCAGTATGAGTAAAGCTGATTATTAGAAAATGAACCATGCATCACAGAAAAGCATTAACCATCCATTTGATTTCTTTCTCCCTGAAGGTTTCTACCCAGACTATGTGTGGCATCATCTCAATGTTAGTCTTGGTCCTGGCTTTTTTCTTCCCCTAACCCTAATATAGGCTTTATTATTTATGCCATAAACCAAATTACCTTTCCAATTTATTTCCCAAAAAGAAACCAGGAAGAAGCCAGGGAGATAAGGGCCTAAATCTCAAATGAAAATGTGAGCAAAAAAAAAATTAGGAACTTTTTGAAGGCAGAAACCTTTTCTTACAGTTTTGTATGTGTCTGTAGAATTGACGACTGGGAAAATCTGGAGGAAATCGAAGAACCTGTGATTATATTAATATTTTCATGTTCAATATGGCTCTAGTTGCTAGGTTTAGAAACAGAACTTGGTCTGATCACAATCACTTATTAGTGTCTATTATTTAACCCACTGCCCCTCACCCAGCAGGAATCACTCAAATGTCTGTTAATGTGAACATCAGACCATAAAGCACTTTCCCCATCCTACCAAAATTCCAACATAATGGGAAATAAAAAATGAAATTTACCAAGTCTTCTGGGAAAACTAAACACCAACAAATTCTTAGAAAATATTATTTTCTCCTGAGTCACCCCATATTTAGGCAACCACACTCTAAATAGGCAACATTTCTTGTGGACAATGAAAACACAAGTTTGTTCTGACCCACTGATACCATGACCTGGGCACAAATTTGACAGGAGATTCCAGTGTGACTGTGTAGTGTTTCTGTTCTTTTATCAGTGCATTTTAGAGATCAAGGGTGAGTACAGAAAAGAGAATTCAAAAACCCTCCACATTAGTACTCAACTGCTGGTGATAAAATCCAAGTGCCAAAACCAAAATCGTGTAGGATGATGCAACTCATGATCTTTTAAGCATAAGAAAAAGAACAGCTTTCCAAAGCAAGAAATTACAGGCAGCCGTAGGATAAATCAGGACAAAGTTCAAGTGACTATCAAATAACACATTTGCACTAGTTTTTTCAAAAATTACCTTTTAATTGGTTGATGACATTTTAATAACAAAGAATCATAAAACTAAGTTATCCTGAAGTTTTAACCCTGAAGAATCCAGGCAAGCTTTATTTATTCTTTTAACTATTTAAATGTAGGAATCTATTTAAATGTATTATTCTAATTAATTAAATTTATTATTCTGCTGTCTAGTAACTTAAGACACAAAAAATGACCTTAACATCTCAATTGGAAATAGCATCTGAAACCATATTGTTAGGATGGCAGGAACACCCAACACACAACCAGGCAACTGAATAAAACTCTCTTCTTTTTAAACTGTCATTTTCTGTATACCACTGCACATAGCCATTGTTCTGGGAGACAGAGTTTAGCAGAATCCCTGGTGACTGATGACTGGCGACTCACAGGATTAGCTGGAATGTTGTCACACCAATGGGTTTATCAACACAAACCACTGTCCTGCAGAAATCTCTTTAACATCTAAGTACCAGCATGGCAGGAGCGGGTGGCAGGGAACACAAAAGACAAGTCCACTTTTACCTTCATTTCTTCTATTAGAAGAACCAAGGAGAGGATTTCAGGCACATGTCTAAGAATTACAATTCTCCATCTAGTCTGTGGAAGCACTAGACTATTACAGCTTGTACTTCCTCCACATACGGCACACTGGCTTACAACAAAAGCAATTAATAGTTGATCAATTAAGGCATTCATATTATTTATTCCGTTCCAGTATTGCCAGCAAGTCATGAACATAAGCAGGGATCAGAGCAGAATCATTACTGGCAACTGGACTTATGCTGCCTCAGATACTAAGACTTTGTTACACTGTTATAGGGCTGCAGGGCAAGAGAGAAAATGGCACCAAAAGGTGACTTTCTAGACCAGAAGAACTCGGTATATCCAAAAGTTAAAAATGACCCTAACAGTTACCAAGTTTTATCAACCTATGGTGCCTCTCAAACCAGTTTAGTAAAAGACCAAGTAGTCTTCCCCCATACCCATCTGCAGTGGACAGACACATGCCCTTCTGTGCACGTCCCATTGCCCATAACTGGAACACAGCTCTGCATACACCCCTCACCCTGGGAATTCAACAACACCCGACCTGATTGATCTACGCCTGGTTCAAGAAGATGAGTCCACTGGTCAGTTGCTTGACTACTGAGAAATGAGAAATTACTAGAAAAGTTGCTAAATGTTTATGCTGACTTGTGAACTTATCTCTTCATGGGCCAGTGACAGCTGGAGTACCAATCCTCAGGCCACACACTTTGGAGGAGGTTCACATGCACTGTCAGACTCTAGAGTCAGACTGCCTGGTCTATAAGGTGGCTGTGCTGCCTATCTCCAGCTGTGACCCCAGGAGAGTCACGTGACCTCTCCAAGGTGCTGCTTTCTCTTCCGTGAAGTGATAATAATGGCACCTCCCTCTGGGTTGGTTGTGAAGATAAACTGAAATAATTCATATAAAGGGCGTATCATACTGCCTAGCATGAGTAAGCACTCAAAACATACAAATATGGACCAGGTATGGTGGCTCACACCTGTAATCCTAGCACTTTGGGAGGCTTGGGTGGAAGGATTGCTTGAGGTCAGAAGTTCAAGACCAGCCTAAGCAAGAGTGAGATAGAAAATAAAATAGAAAAATTAGCCAGGTGTGGCAGTGCACACCTACAGTCCCAGCTACTCAGGAGGCTGAGGCAGGAGGATCACTTCAGCCTAAGAGTTTGAGGTTGCCATGAGCTATGATGCACTCTAGCCCAAGGAGGCAGAGCGAGATTCTGTCTCAATCAATCAAGTAAGTAAGTAAGTAAGTAAGTAAGTAAGTAAGTAAGTAAGTAAGTAAGTAAATAAGATGGGGAGGGAAGGGAACATGAATAGGAGGATTAATGGGAAAACAATGAAGGCATCTAGAGTCTCCATTTAACTAAAAGGGCAAATGGTCAGAATTATGGTACATCCATGGAAAGAAATATAGTGGCGCTACTAAAAGAATATGGTTTGTATGAAAAATATGCCCAGCAACAAATAGTTAAGTAAAATACTAAAGTTGAAATGTATATATATAGAAGGTAGAAGGATGCTGGGATCCCAAACAAAAATCATACATCAAGAACACAAACCACTGTGAACAAGTTAGCAGAAACAATCTATTTAGGACTCCATGCATATATACTACCGTAGCCTCATGATCTACAAGGCTTCAAATAGCCAAGTTCTCTTAAACTATAACACTTTATTTAAAACATTTAAAAAAACAAAATATAGTGAATAAGCAGCAAGAGACTGACACAAAAGATCAGACAGGTTTAAGAAAATAGAATTTCATGAAATATTAATACATCTTTAAACTCACCTTGGATTTTATATTTCAACAGTAAATCTGACACCACTGAATAGCAAAGCAAATAACCAAAGACAAACCTAAGAATTAATCCAAAATGGGGCACAAAGAAACAAGATGATGGAAAATGAGAAAGATTATCAAAGGACACAAGAAAGAAACTGAAAAGATTTAACTCATATCTAAGTAAAGACAAGACTAAGAAGGAGAGGAAAGAGGAAAAGAGAGGAAAAATATCTTAAGACAATGAGCTGAGAACTTCCCAGAACTAAGGAAAGACAGGAATCTACAGACAGTGCAACATAAAGGACCGAGGGAAATCCATGACTGCACTCGTTAATGAACTATACAACATCAAGACAAAATCTCAAAACCACCCAAAAGAAAAGGCAGGTGATCCACAAAGAAACTAAGATTGGCAACTACTTCAACAGGAAAAAAATGAGACAATACAGGATATCAAGAAAAACTATCTTTCAAGAAAGAGGTAAAACGCACATTTCCAATATAAATCAAAATTGAGAGTTTATCACCAATAGACCTACACTAAGAAAGCTTCTAAAGGATGAGCTTATCCCTGAAGAAAGGTCTGCAATGCATGAAGGAAAGGTAAGCAAATTATTTTTTAAAAAAGCAAAAATCTAACAAATATAGTTATCTAATTCATGAGGTTATGACTAAAATACTAAATAATATCATAAATCAAAAGAGAATGACAATTAAAATGTTGTAAGGTTCTTGTTTATTATCTAAACACATCAGACTTTAAGTTAAATACACATTGTAAAATGTCATGGGCAACTAGTACGAGAACAGAAATGGAGAACTTGTAAATCAGTAGAGGAAAAGTTTCATTTAAAAAGGTACACAGAGAAAGAAAAGAGATGGTAGAAATGAGAAAAATATCTGTAATTACAATAAACACAAGTCGACTAACAGCCAGATTTTGACATTGGGAGGTGGGAGTGTGGGGGAGAAACACCTAAACATCTGGATATAAAGGTTGAAAGTAAAGGAATAGAAAAAAGTACACCAAGCAAATGGTAGTCCCCCCCATTCCTCCCCCTCAAAATGGGTGAGTTATTGTATTATATGTTTTGATCAGATTTTAAGGCAAAACACCTTTTTAGGAGGCTCTAGCCAAAAAATAAAAAGTATAAAGATCGGCAAAGAAGAAACAAAACACCATCACTGGCAGCACTATTTGGAAACTATAAACCATACAGAAAGTTCAAACAATTAAAAGAAAGACAAAGACCATGACATTTTGTATATACCAGCCACATTTGAAAAAGATACTATTTAATAATACAGTCCTAAAAACCATAAAGCACCTAATAGAATCAAAAGATGTCCAAGACCTACATGAAGAAAATAAGTATTGAAACATATTCAGTGAAACATAAATACACAGAATGATTACAACATTCATTACTACAGAGATTTCAGTTCTTCCAGTCATGAATCCAAAGAAATTTAATCAAAATATAAATCGATTTTTCTAGAAACAAACTGATGCTAAAACCTGTGTTAAAGTATACGCGCCAAGAAGACCAATGACTCTTGAAGAATAACGTATAAGGAAGGAACTTGCCCTATCACAGATAAAGACTTATAAAACTACAGCTATTACCCTCTGACACTGCTGGTGACAATATAAAGCAGATCACTTTGGAAAACATTCTGGCAATGATAAACTCTCAAAGTTAAACACAGTTACCATATGATTCAACAATTACCACTCCTGAGTATATACTCAAGACTGAAAACATTTCCACACAAAACTTATAAATGTGTGTTCATAGCAGCATTATTCACAATAGCCAAAAAGTGGAAAAAGCCCAAATGTCCATCAACTGATGGACAGACAAAATGTGGTGTGTATATATAAATATATATGCAATGAAATATTATTGAGCCATAAAAAAAGAATGAGATATTGATATATATACTATAACATGAAAGAAGTCAAACATAAAAGGCCACAAGTTGTATGATGCCATTTATATAAAATGTCCAGAATAGGCAAATCTATAAAGACAAAAAGATTAGAAGTTGACTAGGGCTGGGGGTAGGAGGAATGAAGAGTGACCGCTAACGGGTTTGGTGTTTCTTTTTGGGTTGATGAGAAGGTTCTGGAAATAGTGGTGATGAGTTGCATAACCTCACTAAAAGTTACTGAATTGTACACTTTAAAAAGGTAAATGTTATGGTATTTGAGTTATTTTTTTTTTTAAGACCTTAAGCCACTTTGAAAGGGACAGCAAATTCTGCAATCCCCAAAAAATAACACTAGTAAGACTGAAACCCAACTCAGTTACTGATTAAATTAACTCAATCCCGCATTAATGATCTATAGAAGAACTATACTCACTTCTAGGCATAAACACTATTTACCCTGCCCTCTTCTGGTTTTTTATATATACTGTCTGGCATTTAAATAAAAAATTACAAAAAAAAAAAAAAAAACCCACCACAGAAATGTAAGAACAAAATCAAGAGATAAAACAATCAACAGAGAAGACTCAGAGATGACAAGATGTAGTAATTATCATATGTGATTTTAAATAACTATGCTTCACATGATAAAAGATCTATAATCAGTCAAGGGATTAGTTAAAAGAAAAAGAAGAAGAAAAGATCTAATGGAAAAAGTAAAAAAAATAAATGAACATATGGGAAATTTCAACAGACATGGAAACTAGAAGGGTTAAAAAAATGTTACTAGAGATAAAGAATTCCTTCAATGGGATCAGCAGCATGTCTTAGGAAAGGCTCAGTAAACTGAAATATAAGTCAACAGAAATTATCCAAACTGAAATAAAAATTGAGGAAAAGAATGGTAGAGCAGAGGGACAGGCAGACAGATCATCCAAAGATACTATCAAGTGGTCTAACATTAGTGTCCTGGAGTTACAGAAGAAAAGAAGAACAAACCACAGATCTAAGCAGCTCAGAGAATCCCAACAAAGATAAATACAACAATAGAAAACAGACACACACCCTCTAATAACCATAATCAAACTGCAGAAAATTAAAGACAAAAAGAAAATATTGATGGTAGCCAGAGAAAAGGACACTATAAAATAGTGAAAAGGCAGCCCTCAAACTAAAGGATATTAGCAGAGCATGTAACAAACAAATGACTAGCATCCAAAATGTATGAAGAACTATAAAGAAATAAAGCCTCCGATGGAAAAATGACACAAGCAGGCATTTAGAAAAATAATTTGAATGACAAATTTTAAAAATTCATAATCACCCTCACATAAGTAATCAAGAAGCTTCACATTAAAACCACTATTTCCTACACCCTAGACTGACAAAAATGTACAAGTTTGATAATATCAAATGCTGACAAAGATAATGGACACATGGGAATTCGAGAGTGTGTGAACTGGTGGAAGTATTTTGAAAAACTACACATTTTTACACTCTATGCACCAATTCTGTTAAGTATATTCCCTACAGAAACCCTTCTGTGCATATAAGAAACCAGTTTAAAAATATTCATTGCATTCTTGTACTTAAGTAAAATAACGCAAATACATATTCAGAAGAGAAACAGTATAGTCACATAGAAAATTAAAAAACAATGAAATCAAAAGAAATACAGTTAAGCACAATATAAATGAATCTAAGAAACACAGGATAGAGTGAAGAAAAGCTGCAGAAAAAAAATTTTTTTAATTCAACTAAAAAAGGCAGAGTAAATGATAAATTGTTTAGGAATATATTTGTGAGATGAAGAGGTAGGAGGGACAGGATAGGAATGAAACTCACAGGCAGATACAATAGCATCAGTGCCATTCTTGCTCCTAAATTGAGTGGTAGAAATCCAGATGCTCCTTTTGTCATGCTGTGTAACTTACATGGTGTGATATGGTCCATTTATTCTTTTGTTGGAATAAAATATTACATTAATAAAAATGTTAAACAATGGTTGTATATCCCTGGTGGATAAATCGTTTTCCCTTTTAGAATTCATACATGTTATAATATAAGCCCCAAAACATTATGCTACATGATAGATGCCTGACACAAAAAACCACATACTACATGATCCCATTTATGGGCAGTGTCCAAAATAGGCAAATTTATAAAGACAGAAAGATTTGCGATTGTGCAGGGCTGGGGCAGGGAAGGGTGAGGAGGTGGGGAGAAGAAGAATAAGGAATAACTGCCAATGGATACAGTTTCTTTTTGGGATAATGAAAATGTTGGAAAATTAGATTACAGTAATGATCATACAACCCTGTAAATGTACTAAAAACCACTGAATTGTATATGTATAGGGGTAAATTTTATAACATATAAATTGTCTCAGTAAAGCTGTTCAAAAAATATCTAACAAGTATGTTTTTAATTTATGAAATATATAAAAATGTTAAATGGCCTAAGAAAGACAGCAATAAGAGATAGGCCTTAAATCTATAACATAATTAAAATATGAAAAGTCCTAACTTTATATCACTATAATAATTCACTGACTTAAGAAATAATTAGGCATGTCTAATATTTATCATTTTGAGATATTTAGAAAAATAGCCTATTCTTCCAATATCATCTCTACTATGGTAATAGGCAAATTATAAATGCTCTAAAAGTTATAAATGTTCTAATTTGTAAGCTGGTTGTTAGGATAACATTTTCTATTATAATAACATAAATTGCAGTTAATTCCCAAGGCCAACTTTCAAAAACTCATTCATGCCATGATGTAAACGAATTCTGCTATGAAAAAGTAACTGCCTGAAGATGGCTTTCTAAAAGCAGAGATTCTATAAAAGTAGGAAAAGGAAGACTTTTTTCCTCCTCTCTAAATATGAAACCAGTTTAAGGCATAATTTTCAAAAGCTTCCTTGGTTATTTTCTCATTTTTCCTCTCAGAATTCTTTATCGTCTATTGCTATATTTAACAGATACATAGTCCACTCAAATTGCTTTAAGGCTCTTACCCCAGTACAGAATAACACCCAAATAATCCTTTCCCAAAAATAAATCACGCCCCCAAATCAGCTACCTTCCTTCCCTTACAAAACAAAGCTAGTACTAATAATACTTTCAGTTGGCTATTGAAAAGAAAGCAATCTTTTGATCCAAAATTATACTATATATTATATATAGAATAAAATTATACTATATATTTCACATTTTAGTATAATTTGAATCAATGAAATTGATCCAAAATGTGAAAGACTTTCTTAACTCTGATGATTGTTTATCAGGGGATAGGAGGGCATGATAAATCCCTGCCTATATTCACTCAGAACAAGCTTACTCAATGAAGCTATGGAAGAAACCATGCCAAAACTCAAAGCTATAAACAACAACAATGTATTGTCATCACTGATTGGGTTGATGGGTGGTTCCTTGGCTGGTTTCACTGGGCTCACTCATGTGGCTGCATTCAGCTGGAGGTTCAGCTGAACTAGAGACCCAAGATCAAAGTCAACATCAAGGGATAGGAAATAGACTCCACCTCTTAATGAAAGAAACAGTATAGACTTCCTCAGATGTATAAGCAATATATAAAAAGATCAGACAAAAAAGGTCTGTGCCTAACAGAGTCTCAAACCACACATGAGAGTCACAAACTGGGAGTGAGAAATGAGCACACCGGTGCTCTATGTTGGTGATTCACAACACTGATTAACTTAAATACATGATCTTCAGGCTGATAAAATTACTACTTCCAAAATATACCTTAGCTTAGAAGCCACTGGGGGAAGTTATTCCCTGCCCTTGGAAAATGTGGCATTAAAATTGAGGCCTTTATCGGTTTTGTACAAGAAAACCATCAATGCCACACCCTCTACACCCCTGTCCTTATCCTTGACACCCGAGGTTTCCAAACCTGGCGCTGGGGCCATGGCTGAGACCTGGAGAACCGGGATGTGGGTTTTCTACAGCTCTACATGCTTGGAAAATGTGAGTTGCTTATAAGGAGTTAGTCAAGCACCTCCTACACTTCAATGAATCAAGAGGGGAGCTCTGTGATAAAGTGACCTCTGGAACAGGAGCTAAGGCCAACTGCAGACAAAGAAAAGGAATCCGAGGCTCTCCCCACCCTTTGTTTCTGATCTGACATGAAAAAACAATAAAACAAAACTTTGAGCAAAGAATAAAACTCCCTGGCAGTCAATCTCACCTTGGAGGTTGACTGACTGTAAAACGATGGTACATGAATATTATTCCAGATGAAATATTGGCCGCACATCATTCACTGTGTGCCTATAGCAAAGCTTCCCTACACCGGGAATCCTGGATTTCCAAACATGTCACCACTACCTCTGACACGAGCAAGGTGAACCTCAGCTACAATCATTAGGTTTTTAAAATTTAATTCAACATAAATGACAGAGCACCACCTACATGGCAAGCACTGTGCGGACATGGCAGTGAATACCACAGCCATTGTCCCTGCCCTGAAGGGGTACATAATCCTCCTAGCAATTAAAGACAAGCTACATCATTAATCCATACATTTAGCAATTGGCCTTGGAATGATCTTGTCTTGGCTACATAAATAGCCTGAAGAATAAAGAGATTTAAAATGGGATTAAGCTGCACAGAAGAAAAAGCTAAGAGTTTTATCCACTGCAGTAACAGAAGAAACACAGGAGGCTCCCCAAGCCCTAAGGCCTGCCACATAAGCACTCAAACACCTGCTGAATAGTGAGGAACATAAGCATACACAAATATAAAAACTTCATATATATAAATATATATGTAAGTCCATGGACAATAATCCTTGATAATGGCAATCCATGTTTAAGTACTGATTGTATTTCTGGCACTGTGACAGGCTCTTCCACATAGCAGCTCATGTAACCCACATACTGACTCCACATTTCACATGTAGGGAAACAGGCCCAGGCAGACCAAGCAACTTGCCTGAGGCTCCAAGCTACTAAGTACCAGGGCTATAATTCAAGCTGAAACTCTGGAGTGACTCCAAGCTCCTAGTCCTTCCACGGCTGACTTCGCCAATCCAGTGACCACACCTTGCACGGATCCAAGGGTTTGCAGCATTAGGCTCCAGGAGCCAAAAGCCACTAACTGGCTTGCAACTAAAGCCAACGTTATTTGTGCTGTCGCACAGTGCCTGAGCGTCACAAAGCAGCTCATCTCTAGGAGGAGATACCCTATAATTTGCATTCCCAAACTGAGAGTAACTGAACCTTGGGTGACTGACAGGTAATCTTTAAGAACTGCAAAAGGGGCACTTTCTGCTATTGCTACCACCACTTCGAGAAGGAGAATACACATTTCCTGACGGCATACACAACTGTACGTAATTTAACTTGGCTCCACCAGCTCTTCTCTTTCAGAATGAATAAAGGCCTATATGTTGGTGGTAAGAGAAGACCTGTCAAAGAGGCCACAGGGGCAGGTCAGCCACAAGCAAGCCAGTAGGGACATGGATTGAAATCTATAAAGAAACTGCAGGGTAAAGAAAAGGCACATTCCCTATGTGTATAAAAGAATTAACAAGGCTGGCCTAACTAGTATCCTCTGAGAGTTTTACAATGTTGGCCCTTGGCTGGCAACTGGGAACTTGGATTTCAGGAGAGTTTCCTCCTCCCTGATAAAAGTGGCTCACTGGGCCTAAACTTAAATAATACGGTTTGTGATGACCACCTGCCTTCCTTCGAGAGTCTGGAATTTTGGTACATACTAAGCAGAGAGTGTCTAGATGACCAGCTCCCAACAAAAACCCTGGGTTCTGGGTGTCTAATGAGCTTCTCTAGCAGATAATGCTTCACATGTGGTTACAATTCAACACTGAGGGAATGAAGTGCATGCTTCGTGGCTCTGCTGGAGAGGACTCTTTGGAAGCTTGTGTTTGGTTTCCTCTAGAATTCGTCCCATGCACCTTTCCCTTTGCTGATTTTGCTTTGTAGCCACGTGCTGTAATAAATCTTAGCCATGAGTATGACTAGACACTGAGTCCTGCAAGTTCTGCTAGCAAATCATCAAACCTGAGGGTGGTTCTGGGGGTCCCTGACAGACTATCTAAAAAAAGGGCCTTTTAGTCTATCTTTCAAAAGCCAAGGAGGGCCACTGGAAAGGGAACCTCCCATGCCACCATGCCCTAGTGACCTCATTGCAGTGGTACAAACTGTAACCCAAAGTCTTGCAGTTCAGTGCAACTTGACTGAGAGGGACATGAGAACACTTAGCCAGAACAATCTCCTCAGACTGCCAGGCTCTTAACCAACTGCCAACTCACCATCTCCCAGCGGAGATCACATAGGCACCCCAAACATAACCAACCCGAAACACACCTCTGCATTCCTTCCCGTCTTTCCTAAGCATCCAGGCACCCAGTTGTGCCACCCAAAAATCACAGAGTGAGTCTTGGTTTTTCTTTCCCTCACTACCCCTGTGCCCATTTAGTCCGTCAGAAAGTCCTGTTTCTAATGGGAATAGATCCAGATTATCTCTGGCCTTCTCACTGCCTTTGTTCCATCATCAAGTTTACAACAGCTGCCTGCCTGGCCCTGCCGATTCACCCACTCCTGCTCTCATACCATCCCTGTTCCATCCTGCAGAGAGTGTCTTCAGAGATGGAGAAGTAACCCCTTCCCTGCCCTGCTCAAACCCTCACAAAGGCTTCCTTCCCATCACACACACAAGCAGAGATTCCTTCCCCTCATCATCCACCAGCCCTCCCCCGACCCAGCCCCTGCCTGCCTCTCCCCTGCGTGCTCATGACATTCCAGCCACACCAGCACCTGCTCTCCCACACACCAGGCTGGGATCCCTGCTCTGGGGACTGGGCACCAGCTCGGCTCCCTGCCACACAGCAGGCTGGCTGTCGTCTCGGATCTCCCCACAGAAACCGTGTCCGCCAAGGAACCTCAAGAGCCCTCGCCACCACTTACCACCCCGTTACCCGGCTTTCTTTCCATCAAAACGATCCACTGCCACCAGGACTTAGCTTTTCACTTCCTTGTCCCTGTGACTGCTCGCCAGACTGTGAGCTGATGAGGCACCGCCGGGTCTACTAGTGACAGCCGTAGCTCCAGGGCCTAGAACCACAGCTGGCATATGGCAAGCATTCCGCTACCGGTTAACGCACAGGCACTAAACAAGACACGGAAAAAGCCTTCTCGGCCTCTGAACTGTTTCTCCCCATGGTCCTCTGCTGGTTAACTGAAGTTCAAAGTGCTGGATCAGGTTCTCGTGCCAGAGATATAACGAAGGTGCTAGCGTTGTGCTCTTTGAGGAGCTCACAGTCTAGCAATTCCAGATCCTTCACTGCTCTGTTACAGGGGCTGTCAACACCAAAACACAGCCCTGAATGTGGTAGCTCTAACTCTTCCATTCTTCCACCCTGTCACCCCTGGGATAATCAGCCTGTAGCTGGCAGTAAAGCAGGCGTCCTCAAACTACGGCCCGCGAGCCACATGCGGTGTTTTTGCCCGTTTGTTTTTTTACTTCAAAACAAGATATGTGCAGTATGCATAGGAATTTGTTCATAGTTTTTTTTTTTTTTAAACTATAGTCCGTCCCTCCAACGGTCTGAGGGACAGTGAACTGCCCCCCCTGCTTAAAAAGTTTGAGGACCCCTGCAGTAAAGTGATCAACCCCTATTTCTTCATCATCCTTTTGAGAACAGGCCCCTTCTACCTTCTAGTGGGACACATGGCCACCCAGCCAGATTGCGCAGCCCGGCCTCCCAGCCCTGGGACTGGGACTGAGTCTCTGGGACTAATTGCTGTCAAACAGGAGGTGAAGGGAAGTGCAGTTTTGGAGTCACATCATTCAAAAAGGAAGCAGTTATCATCCACGCTCTTCCCCCTCACTTCCGGCAGGCTGGAATCAGAGCAGAAGTTACAAAAGCCAGCTCCTGCCACGACCGCAAGGTTAACACCCAGAGACAAGGGAGAGCAACGAGCTAAGACCACCCCAGTGAACATCATCATGGAGAATTCACCCACCAGCCCTGGACTATTAAGTGAGACCACAATAAACTGAGCCATTGTATTTTGGAGTCTCCCTTTCAGCAGTTTAGCTTCTACCCTAATACAATTCCTGAAATGAAAGCTCATCAGTACGAGAGGCGAAGCAGATCTATGTTTAGAAATGAAAAGCTCCCCTATGATACAGTATATTAGAGAGGCAAAATGCTAAAGAGTATGCACATTATGATCCCATAAGTAAAGTTTTATTTAATAAGAATATATTCGGGAGGCTGAGCCAGAAGGATCACTCGAGCCCAGGAGTTTGAGGTTGCTGTGAGCTAGGCTGATGCCACGGCACTCACTCTAGCCTGGGCAACAAAGTGAGACTCTGTCTCAAAAAAAAAAAAAAAAAAAGAATATATTAATATAAAGTACACTCATGTAATAATTATCAAAGTTTATATAAATATCATATATATAAATAATTATAAATATTTTAAAAATATTACTGTGCTCAAGAAATGTTAACAGTGCCTCTGGAGTTGCTAAGAGGCTAATTTGTCGCATTATATCCATGGGACCGAGAACACTGCCTTGTACATACCAAGCACTCAAGTACTATAAAAATGAGTAGTCACCTTGTGCTTATATGTGCATACACACACCCACAAATCTGGGAGGGACTTTGTAGGCAATGGATTCCCAAAGCCCAACATCCAAGACTGAATTAGTACCACTCACTATTCATTAAAATAAATAAACCAATAAATAACTACTGACGCCCAGACCCTCCCCTGACATAATGTGTCAGCTCCAAGGGATGGGGCCCCAAGGTTCCAGCAGTCTGGTTGGTGAACCAGGAGCAGATGAAAGGACAGTGACCTCAGTCCTAGTCCTGGCTTTGCTGTTAACTCTTAATTAACCTCGGCAAGCTAATTTCTCTCCTAAGCCTACATTTCTCCATCTGTAAAATGTGAGATAATCTGAAGTCCTTTATGGCATAGCGGCTGATAAAAATCACATACTCAAGAGGAATTCCGGGAAAGCCTGTTATAAAAGGAAACTGAGGCCAAGGAAGACAGCCAGGCAGTAGGAAACAGGGAACCAGAACCCAAATACGGTACTTCTATTCCCCATTCAGTGCTCTTCCCACTTCTTGTTGCCTGAACCCGGGGCAGTGGAGCTATGCTGCTTTGGACAGCAATTCCTACCTACAGAAGTACCTGTAATTTGCCAAACTCAGTTGGCAAATGGCAGGGCAAAAAGATAGCACTTTGACTAAACGTAAGGATATAAATTCTATCTCAAAAGTAAAAGGCCCCAGATCAAGGGACTTAGAAAGGAGGAAGGGAAAAGAACAAGAATAGATTACAGAAAATTAGAAAATTCTCAAATTTAAACAAAACAATCAATTGTGAAAAGCACTGCTAATGTTACCCATCTTTTCTAATCTCTATGCTTATACATTTTATAAAATTGGTTCACATTATATGCACACTGATCCCTCACCCTACTTATTATTATGCTGTAAGTATTCTGTGATTAAATGTTCCTCCAACAATTTTTGATGTCACAAATATCCTATCTTACTGATGTGCCAAAGCCATCTCCCTAATGGCTCATATTCCTTCCAGCTATTTCCAATGCTTCTGCCATAAGACTTGTTACAACAGACATGCTTGAACTTTGTCTGACGCTGTACTACTATACTAGATGGATGTTCCTTCCAGTAGATTCCCCAACCTTTGGTATCGGTATTCAATTCAGATATGCGGATTTAAGCAAACTGCTGCCTAAATTTGCGTGACAAAGCTGTGTTTCCTGTGCAGTTGCAGGTGAGAATATGATAGCCCATTTACATTCTGTTCACTGTCCACTTGCTCATTTAAAGGTGTCTAGGGATTTGGCTTCTAAACACTGCCTTTCTATGGAAGCCAACCTCTCTGAAGCCTGGAAAGGCACACTGCTTTGGTTTAATCAGAAGGCTGGTATCATAATTTTGGGGTTGGTTGATGTATAAGGATTTCCCCAGTTTTCAGTGAGGGAAGAGGGGTGGAAAGGTTAACTTCCAGCAAGGGGTGAACTTTTAGCATAAAGTTTCTATTCTGGTTGGGCATGAGGATATTGTGGTCACACTACAGCACCACCTTGATAATGTGGGGTTGAGCGTGTGCACCCGGTCAAAGAAGAGAACTTCCCAGAGATGGGGGGAAGAGAGAAAAAGATAGCAACATTAGATAGAACATGAGTAGTAACTCTCCCCTGATAGAACTTCCAAGAAAGCTTGCTAATCTGATGTTAGGAATTCAGGTCAAAATCCAGCACAGGTCTGCAATCCTTTAAATTCCAAAGTCCAAAAGACTGAAAACCAAAAGCTACATGTGGCAAGAAACCAACCAACCTGACCTGCATTCGTTGGTGGCAAAGACTGATCTGAATTGACACGAGGATCTGTGAAGCTTTCTCATCACAGTGTGTCTGCTCACACGTTTTGCTGATGTTTTTGTGTTTGCTGTTCCAACCCACTAGGGGTGTTATGTTATATATGTGGTAATGTGCACCAGTATTACCTTTCCACATCCCCGCTCCCATTTATGGGTTGAATAGTCTTAAAGAAAAAAAAAATTGAATTCCCAAATACTTGTGAATTTAACCTTATTTGGAAATAGGTCTTTGCAGATGTAATCAAGTTAAGATGAGGTCATTAGGGTGGGCCCTAATCCAATATGACTAGTGTCCTTATAAGAAGGGAAAGCCCAGACGGAGATGATTGTGTGAAGCAGGGACTCAAGTGCTGCAGCTGCGAGCCAAGACTTGCCTAGAGCCACCAGAAAACCGGAAGAGGCAAGGAAGGATCCTCCCCTTGAGGCTTGTGTGCACAGCCCTTGCCAACACCTTGATTTCAGACTTCAAGCCTCCACAACTGTGAAAGACTAAGCTTCTGCTGTTTAAAGTCACCTATTCAGTGGCACTTTGTGACAGCAGCCCTGGGAAACCAATACACTCCACCCCTCCCACCAAAAAAACATTAAACACATCTGGCCCCATGGATAAGGGACATAATTTAATATGTCACTTTATTCTGAATATTTCAAACTAACTCCAGATTGTTCATTCATGGTTTCTGGCAATGGTATTTATCTAAATTCGTAAAGTACTTTGTAATAAAATGTTTTTATTATTTAAAAAAGAGAAAGAGACACAGCATGCATGTAGCCCTTAAGATTAGCAAGACAGAACAGTGAAAAACCATTCAAGTACGTCTTAAATGCTTTATACAAGAAAGGAATGTTCCCCATTTCAATGATGTGGAGGCAGTATCACATTCAGGCACAAAACAGCTGTCAACATCCAAAATGCTGCAAAACTAACCATTCAGACAGATCTACTGACATCTAATATCAAAAAAGAAACGAAGTGGAAGAAGGCTACTAATGCGGAAGCATGTATGTGTAGTAAGTGTAGACACTCATTTCCTTACACATTTACCTAGCGCAGCAAAGACTTTTGTCAAGGTCAAAGACCTTTTTTAATCTATCTCTGAATGCTGAGTAGATAGAACCTCATAGGCACTTTAAGCATTGGCATTTCATTCTAAAGCTGCTGCAATCGCTTCTCGGCCTTTTGGCTAAGATCAAGTGCATTCTAAAGCTGCTGATCTGTTGACAACTACTCAAGTCCACGCTGCATCTCCCAAGGAACTAAAAACCAGTTGGTTCTCCAGTTAGAACATGGCACGGTCTGAGGGAGTAGTATGTCCCAACCTTACTGTTCCCTCAAGCCCTAATACTTTTAGTGTGTGATTCTGGAGGGAATGCCAAGTTTTTCATGAATACATATCATGTTAGGACAGAAACACCCATATTCGATTTGATGATTAAGACCTATAAGGTATGGAACTGACCAAAATTGATCAGGCCAAAAGCTCCGCCTAGCCCAAGCCCACCATGTGGCATTCTGAATGTGTTTGATATATGAAAAGGACAATGCTATTTGGATATATATCAGGACTGTTTGCTCCTCTCAAAAATACGAAATTAAATTCTACAATCCCTGAAAAAATGGTTGCTAAAAAGTCTTGAGGAGCGATAAATTTTACAACCCCAATCATGTGTCAGCAAAATGCACACACATGTCTGCCTGTACACGCATCTTTTCAGAAAACCATCATCACTGATGTATTACATGCCCAACTGCCTTACTAAATAGATTATCTGCCACCACTATTCTGCCACCACAAAAATTTCTGACATTTTTGAAAAGGCTCTCCTATCTAGAAAGGATACCAGACCAGATGTTTCATACAGGTATGTTCCAAACTCTTAAGGACAACTGCCACGTTACATAAACTATACCTGCTAATTAAAGCTACCCCTTCTGAGAATATGTATCCGAGTGTCAAAAAAAAAAAAAGAGAGAGAGAAAATATAAATGAATAAAGTTAATACATTAAAAAAAAGAAGAAAAGAAAAGAAAGCTACTCAAATGAAGGAAGCCTACCCCAAAATAGCTCTGCTTCCAAACTATACAACAAAAAAGACAAAGGCCACTTTTACATAACATATAAAATATTAACAGAATGAATACATATAGTAAAATATTAAAATTAAAAAATAGCATTGGAGTTTATCTCAGAAATAAGTAGATAGTTCAACATTAGATCACTGTATTTCATTACATTGAGTTTTTAAAAATACAGTCATGCATTGCTTAATGATGGACATACATTCTGAGAAATGCATGGATAGGTGATTTCATCTTTGCGCAAACATCACAAACCTAGATGGTACAGCCTACAACACAGGCAGGCTGTAGGGTTCAGCCTATTGCTTCTAGACTATAAACCTAGCATGTTACTGCACTGAATACTGTAGGCAACTGCAACACAATGGTCAGTATTTGTGCATCTAAACATAGAAAAGGTGCAGTAAAAATACGGTATTATAATCTTACAGGACCACTACCAACCCAAACATCATTATGTGGTGCATGATTATATAATCATCTCAATAGATAGAAACATTTGATAAATTCTGCTCGCTCATGAAAAGCAAACAGAACCGAACAAGTATCCTACATCCAAGCACCTACCAAAAACTTTCATCAGACAACATAGTCCATAAAGCACTAGACTCACTCCTGTAAAGTTGGGAACAAGAGGAGGATGCCCGGTATCATTAATGTTATTCAGTGCTGTGCAGAACATCCTAGCTAACGCAAAAACAAAGGAAATTTGGTGGAGGTGCTTCTTATGTTAGGGTTGGGTTCCAAGATCAGGATGTACGTGGGAAATGGCAGAAAGTTGGGTTTTCTTTGATTATGACATTTGCTGGGGGTTACGAGGTGTCAGGGACTCCTGTTCTATAGAAAACCTGCACCAGTGGAAAGCTATGTGGAAGGTGATGGGGCCAACTGAGGGAAGGAGACTGATCCTGAGCCTGCAGACACTGATGGAGTAGGAGACAGTGGAGGAGCCTGCACCATTTAAATTATTCCTCTCTTTGGTGTAGTAGATGTAAACAGAGAACATGTTAAGTTAAATGTGAGTATGACTCAAGGCTATGGTAAGAGACTGGAAGATGCCAGAAAGGATGGTACACAAAACTGTCATTCAAGACATCATCCACTTAGATATACAAATCCAAGAAAAACCAACCAACGATTATTCATCGAGGTAACCAGACACCCAGCAATATAGAAAAAACAAAGAACAAAATCATTCCTAAAATATAATGAGAAAGTGAAATATTAAAAAATCCTTCTTGGCAAGAACAAAGCACCTCCCCCCACAAAGCACCTCCCCCCACAAAAGACTGAGCACCGGTAAATCCTATACGAAGAAAAGTATTTTCAAAACCTCACCAGATGGTTAAAATGAAGAGAAAATGAACCTTAATAAATGGACAAACTAGAGGTTTTTAAGATATAAATCCTCCCCAACCTAAAATCCCCAAAGGATTTAAGGGATGTAACCATATGCAGAGAAAAATCGTAATAGCCAAGAGAATTTTGAAAAATGTGTCAGAACTTGCTTTTTGGCACATCAAAACCTACTAGAGTGTTACAATAATCAAATTAGAGTTATCAACATAAGAATAGAGATGAAGGAATCAGAAAAGACTGTGCGTAACTCAGACTGGCTATGTATGTAATTTAAATGCCATTTCAAAGCATGTCAATGGGATAACTGGCCAAATACTATATTTAGACAAAATTAGACAGTGCCTCAAAATATGATGCACAAAGAGTAGGACACTTAACAACAAGAGTATCTACATTTCCAGCTCCCCCTTGTTTATTTCAATCCGCTTGTACTGGTCTGGGCTTTGATTCCATTGATCCAAGCACTCCTCCTTTTTCCCCTTCCTTTCTCAAATATTATCAGGCTGGATACTGCAAGGTAAGGCTCACCATTCTCATCAGCCAGTTTCACTTTGTGTCCCATGAAACGGGGATGAGAAGTCACCACACAGATGTGGCTCACCGATACGGCTACCTTTACAAGCATTCAAACAGCAAAAGTGAGGTGCCGGAAATCAGAAGGTTAAGTGCTCTGCTAAACAAGAAAATGAGAAAAGTATGTGCTCATCAAGTCCCATTCCTAGCCATGTGCAAAGATTCAGGAGTCTAAGGTGACCCAGAATGTGACACGAAGCCCCTCTGTCTTCACAACCAACCAGAATATTGGGCTCACCAAAGCATAAAGTTGTCCGGCTCATACCCTGCTTTGAAACCAATCACAATGTGATATTTCAGCACCTTCCCGGGACACCCCTATTAAGTTTTCTTAGATAATGCATCCCTCCTTTCAAAAAATCTTTTCTTCATGGGCAAGGAGTCATTGCAAGTGTTCACTTAGACCATGCCATGAGGGGAAAAAAAAGGAGAAGATACTGCTTGGTAGCTCAGAGGGAAGGCATATCTTCTTGGCTACCTTGAATCCTTTTTGGAAGTAGGTGCAGTATAAGTTAGCAGATATCATTTCACTGTGAGGGCCAAAAATTACATCACCAGGGGCTGTTAAGAAATTTGGGTCACTGTTATAATTACCCCTACTGAACAGGTAAGGAGAGAAGGGTCAAGTGTGATTAAGCAATTGCCAAAGGCCCACATGACTCCACAAGGATTACCTGAAACCTCAAAACTGGTCCACACAAGGTAACCCCAGTCATTTAAGAAGCCTGAAAACAAGGATCTAAAGGGTAATGTCCTAAATATACTTCCTGTTCGGAATACGCACTTAATATCTTAAGGAACAAGCAGCTACTAAAGGTCAATCGTATTTTATGAACACCCACATTATAAAGTATAGATTTATGAAAAACAAGAACCTAGAAATTTCTCTGAAAAACAAAAAGTAGCCAGGAGCTGATGGGATGCTCACAGCTAAACCTCAGTGTTCTTACAAACTGATCTGACACTTACAGCTAAGTCACACTGTTCTCTTGTAGGACATAAACAGTCTCAAAACATCCACATCAAACAAGGTCGCTCTGAGCCTGTGACAAAATGAGACAAAATAAGATTACCGTGAATCCCACAAAATATCAAATATCCCCCTTTTGGCTGCAAAGAGTGCCTGCTACTTCTTTTCCAATTACAGTTTTAGAGTTGCTCTGATCCACCCTAAAGACTTACAAAGATACCCAATGGCAGACTTGCTCCCACTTTCTGAAAACACCCAACCTAAAAAAGAACCTCTGCTTCTGTCGCCCCTTTCCAAGATTACTCATCTAAAGCTCAAAGCCCCTAATAGCTTCTAACACCCCCAACCTCATAGTGTTTTCTCTCACTGCAATGAGCCATAAACCCAGCTTGCTTGAAGACAGGTATGTTCATGGTGGTCTTTGGCTGAAGGACACAATGATTCACCATTTTACTAATTTCCCATTTCCTTCACCATCAAGCTCCCTCTCATGCTTACACTTTGATAAAAACCAAATTTAACTTCGTCTACAAAAGAACTTTTCAGGATCCTGGTTATGGTACAGAAAGCATGTTACATCTATGAGACAAAAATGTCTCTGGCAGAGACTCTGAATGCATCAAGACTTTCAATCCATCCATTTTTTTAAAAAAAGTACTGAAGACATTTCTCTTTTGGTATACAGAAAATACTTTGTATCAAGAACTCTGAAAATCCAGAGAGCCTTTTCTCTTAAAGTTCAAAGCATGGCAAACTGTGACAACTCCTAATGGATCTTGTTTTGCAAATTTACAAGCTTTGAAAATACCGACCATAGGCTAAGGGAATTTTATGGCCCTGTGGTTCAAATGGTTTTTCTGGGTACCCTAGGGCCTAAGAACTAACCTCAAAAAGGAAGGGACCAACAATACTGATAAACCCCACAGACATAACATTGGGAGAAAGCCATTCACGCTGAAGAGTACAAACTGTATAGTTCCAGTTAAGCAGAGTTCAAACTCAGAACAGTGGCTCCCCTCGGAGGAACAGACGACTGGGAGGGGCAAAGTGGGGTCCAGGATTTTAGAAACATTCTGTTTCTTGATCCAGGTGCAAGTTATAGAGGTACCTTCAATCTGTAAAAGTTCAAACTGTACACTTATCATACATATGTATTATGGAAGTTATACTCCAAGGAGAGTTTATGAAGAAGGGAAGGATAAAGCAGTGGCATGTCACAGAGCAGGCTCCACTTAGCCAAGACTGTGGAGGTGGCACATTCAGGCCAGTTCCTTGACTTCTCTGAGCCTCATTTTCCATCTGTAAGGGAGGCTAATTTATACTCACAGAGTCCTTTTGAGTTACATGAGTTACTGCTTGTACTTCGCCCGGTGCACAGAGCACGACAATTCAACCCACTGGATGCCCTACCGCCCAGTCTCTGCCCAGCGCCTCCTCTGTGCAGCTCAGTGAGGGATGGTCAGCTCTGACTTGATCAGAGGAGAGGGCTCCCTTCCATAACCTGGCACAGAGCACAGCAATGTCTCCCTGATACCCTGCTGCACTCCCTTCACCTCCTCCTGCCCCAACTAGGGCCCTCTAGTCCCCTCCAGCAGGTCTCACCAGGCTCCTCGGCTGCACATGCCTTCAGACCAACTCCACACTGTTTCCCACAATAATAGCTGTCTCCACTCTCTAAACATTTTTTCTGTACCATGCAACCAATACCCTATGTACTCTTTTCACCTTGTTCTCACAGAGGCCACCATGAAGTGTGCTCACTTCCCACCATTCAGCACTATCCTGAGCCCCTGGAAGTGAAGGTCACTGCAGGCCACAAGTGGCAAGGCTATGCCACTAAGAAAATGAGGCCCAGGGCCCTCACTGAGAAGTACATGTGAGCTACACTGTCACATATCCTGTTAAGAATTAAGAATGGTTTTAAGATGAATATCAAGGCAGCATATTCAAAAGAAAGTATTGGGGTTTTACATAGGGGAAATTCCACCTGCTTTACCATGGTGTCCCAGAAGGGGCACAATCCAGTGAGACAATCATGACCCCTTTCTCTCTTAGGGGTCAGCTGAGGGCCTACTGCAATTTTGAGCTAATTTTTATACACCAATTTATTCCAAAATTCACTGTGGGCTCTTTGCATAACTATGTAAGATTTAAAAGGGGGAGGCGGCACGGATGGTCCGGGGAACAACAAAAAGTCCCTCAGTCAGATGAAGTGAAAGTCTGTGCTAATCAACAGGTCCCACGCATTTTAAAAACTCAGCTCTAAGTGTCCCAGCTACCTAGCGGTTTTTGCTGCCCAATAACTGAGGAGCTTTACTTGGTATTAAGACCTAAGAAAACAATTTCTTCCATGAGTCCCCATAAAGGGGACACTGTGTGACAGAGTAGATGGTAGCCTCAAAAATATCCTCACTCTACGTCTCTGTCCCTGGGAGATGCACACTGAATCCTTAGGAATGAAGTGACCTGATATCTGAAACCTACTTTCAGATGAACAGAGAGAGAGAAGGAGAGAGGGAGGGAGGCAGAGGGAAGGGGAGAGGGGAGGAGGGACAGGGGAGGCAAAGGGAAGCACAAGTGGTGATATGAGAGTGTTATGATGTTAAAAATTGGTGAATTTAGTGAGGAGCATAAGGGTGTTTATCATACTGATCGACTTTTTAATTGAAAAAGCTTTCACTCAGTAGGGGAGGAAAAAAGACATTCTCACTCCCAAAGCACAATGAGTCCCAAGGACTCTGAAGGGTCCTATCAACTGGGTCCATTGCCCACTGTGGTCTCTCCACTCTCTATTTTTCTGCACCATCGATGGCCTCCGAGTCTTAGGTCTTTGAGTGAAACACCATGTGTCTTTGCAACAAGCAGATAACATATGAGTTATGCAACAGACTAAAGTATAGCAGTGAATGAATTACGATAGTAGAAGCTGGGGGACAGGGAACAAGGAAAGGAAACAAACTCTCCCTTTCGTGATTTCCAAGTGCAATGATAGCATCGATATCTTGCAAAGGATGAAAGTCAAAAACTAAGATGTACTGAGGTGTCCCAGATGAGCCAGTGATACTAGATGCAGTGCTAATACCTTTCATGGGAGCCATCATCTCCCTCCTAAGGCTCTGTGTTTAAAACCCCAGGCTTTCCTTTTACTTCCCTTCGCTGCTTCCAAGTCTATCAACTGAAACTATCATATAAGTACAGGTTAATCAAGGGAAAAAACTTAATGTATTAGAAAGTTTTATTGCAAGATTACTCAAATTATAAATCCTTTTCAACTGGACCATAATATTCAAAGCCTGTGTTCCCTTTATTAGTTTAATTTACACAAGTTGGAATGAACTCACTTGATTATATATTTAATGAGGAAGTCCACTTTGCTCTAAAACTCCCTAAAACATATTTGTGGACAGAGGGCTAACTAAGATTCCTATCATGTGAACTGATGGTGATCAGGGTAGAGCCTGTTTTAAGAAACTTTGTACGCAGGATAAAGTTTAATATGTTGTCAGAGTTCAAAACCCTCACATTTGACAGCCCCAAACTTTGAAAAAATTTCCTAACATTTTCTAGCATTTACACCACACCTTCTTATGTGACTTAAGGAAATGACTTATACTAACAGGAGATAGGTCTTTCATGGGGCTCCAAAAATAGTTCGTTTGAACTCCTAATATCTACCAATTTGCAGGTTCTTACTAAGAGGACCATTTGGTAATAAAATCCATTATTCTTTCTGACTTATTTGTAAGTTATTTAGGCAAAAGAGGAGTTTTCAATGCTAAGAAAGTTGACTGTGTTTCAGGGGGAAAAAATGTAAGCAACATGGCAGTTTTTCCTAAGTAAAAGCAATCCTTCAAAACTCAAAACATAAGATGTTTCCTCCTACAGGACAAAGAAAAGGCAAGAGTGTGAGAAGGATGGATTTCTCGTCAAGAACAGATGACAATAAGCAAAAGATGATTTAATACTGCCAAACAAGAAACAATAAACAAGAACATTTAAAAAGCACATGCTCTTAGAACTGGTAATTCCACTCCTAGATTATCCTACAGATAATACAAACCACTGCTAAGACTTATGTTAAATTTTTTTTTAAAGAATGTTTACTGTGACTTCGTAGTAAGCAAGAGACTAGAAACAATCAATAAAACAAGAGTCAGATACACAGTGCTCCCATTTCATGGAATAATACTTCACAACAAGGCCTTAAAAAGAATGGGGTAGTTCTAGGCCCGCTGATAAGAGACAAACTCATGAGATGTGTTGTTAAGTGGGAAAAAGCAAGATACAGAACAGCAGGTACAATGTGCTCCCATTTCTGGGTATCTTTTAAGAGGACAGCGTAGGCACACGCTTGTATATGCATAAAATATATCCCGGCAAACATTTAAAGGCATCAGAAACTATTTACTAGTAACAGTCTCTTTGGAGACAAACAAGTCAGGGACAAGAGAGAGTCTGCCTTTCACTTTTACATGGCTCGAGTTCCAAATGCGTCATTAGTTTTTTAAACCTACCTATTTATGTTTTGCAGTTTTAACATGGAGCCCATGGATTATGTAAGAGTGACGCATGAGTCTCAGACAATCGCTGCAAAGAGAGTAACTAACAGCAGAGGGCTCCACGGTGGGGTCAAGAGGTGAGCAGTAAAGAATATGTAAATAATGATGGGGTAAAGAAGGAACACAGACTGTCCCCTGGGGGAAAAGCCAGGGGATGCTCCTGCCTATCTTCATCTGTAGACTTAAGCCAACCACAACACAGAGACGCAACAAGCCTGGGCTGGAAACGCAGAAGTTATGTTTGCTTACAAACTTCCTAAGTAAGCAAGCCCTGTTCTTGCTCCTGGTGCCCTGTGCAGAACCAGACCACACCTGCACAACCTGATTCTTCTTCACTGACCTCCCCAGGTGGTGGATGATCCACACCACGGAGGGCATTTTCCTACACCTGAGCCCTGCCTATCTAAGTCTCTAATATTAACTGTTCCTCCCTACGCACCTTAACCCCCTCTCTGACCCCAGCCTCTGGCCCACCTCATTTGTAGTTCCAGCTAATGCGCCTTCTCTTCCAGGCGTGCTTTCCGTCCCCAACAAGATCCAAATGTCCACACGAGACATTTCAGTGATAAACACAACGCAAAAGACACAGGCTCCGATAAGGGAGGGTTGGTCTAGAGTCTGACTCACTCAAGGTCCAAGTTAAAGGATTCCAACACATCAATAAGATGCCGATAAATTCCACCAAAGCACAGTGAAGAGTCTAACACATGAGGACCTAAAAATCTAACAGAAGAGGAAAAAGATAGTAGAGGGTATGTTCTCACTTGTACAAAGGAAGCACAGAATGGGCTACTCACCTTTCAACTTAGAAAGGGCAGAGAATAAAGCGTGAATGAGGGAGAGAGGAAGAGAGAAATCTACTTTAGATACATTTGCTGTACCTACAGTCCTCCCATCTCCATTCCTTCTTCAATCCCCCAGCCAAGTCAGAAGACTTGCTTCACAAGCAATCAGTCAGTCCTTCTGCCACATCTGGATTTCAAAATATGAAGACTATTGGCAAAAAATACATCCTATTGAAAAACTTAAAAAGGATGGACTAAAATACCATTTTTGCAGGCCAAATTTATTCAACCGAAGAAAGTTCTAGATTGGCACAGTCCCTGGAATAAAAAAAAAAACTATTACTAATTTGAAAAGCACATGTGCCAACTTTACTCCTTGGAACAGATTCAGGTCTAGTTCAAGACTGAGGACTGTGAGCCCTGTCAGACCAGGCCCCTCCTACTTCCAGATCCTTCTTCAGACCACAACCCTCGCATAGCCTGACCTCACTCATCTTTCAGTTCCTCACGCCTGCCCTGCCTCTATTGCTTTCAGGATTTTTGCATAGCCTATTCCCTTGGCCCAGAACATTCTTTTACCAGTCCTCTTCGTGGTTAACATTTTGTCTAAACAATATAGAGATGATGGATGGCAGCCTACATGTCACCTCAGGGGAGACCCTCTGGCTGCCCCAAACGAGTTCCGTTCTCTCCGTGGTAACTTCCGAGAAACACACACCCATCTTTTGAAGCATTTATCACCATTTCAATCCTGAAACTGTGAAATCAGCTGTCTTATTTTTCCCCAAAGTGTAAGTTCCAAGAGGTAGGGACTGTCCCCAAACCTCTTAGCACCGTACACAGAATAATCTCAGTAATATCTGTAGGGTGTACAAAGATTTGTAATATTTGTGTTATTGGTAGTATTTGTGAGATGAAAACAGAAAGTTGGCCAATGGGAAAGATTACATTTGAGGTCCAAAGCTTTAAACCCATCTTTTATCTGGGGAAATGGAAAATACTGCGGAGTAAACTGAAACCAGCAGATAAACAGAGCCTTAAACTGACCAAGATAGAGAAACAATGCCAATCACACTGGAGTCCAGTTAAGAAGCTTCTTAAAGGGAAGGGAGAAAAAGGCAACAATAATAGTATCCAAAATGCAAACAATTCAGTAGTTGATCAAGTCAACACAGGAGATTTATCCTAATTCAAGATCTCATATAAAACATAAAGAGTTACTAATAGAAGCCGGGCGCGGTGGCTCACGCCTGTAATCCTAGCACTCTGGGAGGCTGAGGCGGGCGGATTGCTCGAGGTCAGGAGTTCGAAACCAGCCTGAGCAAGAGCAAGACCCCGTCTCTACTATAAATAGAAAGAAATTAATTGGCCAACTAATATATATATAAAATTAGCTGGGCATGGTGGTGCATGCCTGTAGTCCCAGCTACTGGGGAGGCTGAGGCAGAAGGATTGCTTGAGCCCAGGAGATTGAGGTTGCTGTGAGCTAGGCTGACGCCACGGCACTCACTCTAGCCTGGTCAACAAGCGAGACTCTGTCTCAAAAAAAAAAAAAAAAAAGAGTTACTAATAGAGAAACAGGAGGGAAATAAAGACACCAGGAGATATGCCTCTGATGTTCAGCTGTCAGTTCAAGTAGTTAAATGCAATTTAAAAGAATATCTAGCATAAGGATGCAATGCTTCTATGATTTCTTCTTAATCTCTTAAGGGCATTATGATTTAAACAAAAAACATTACTAGTCTGTTCTACTCTTTTCAAAAAATTACACAATAAAGTTTTCCCAAACATCTTAGCAATATTTCCTGTAGATTATAAATAACATTAAAGCATAAAATAAATTTTACCATGGCCAAAAAAAATTTCAAAAGCCAAGCCAAAAGATAAATGACAAGCGGGGAATTTTTTTGCAACTCAAAATTGGAAAAAAGGGCAAGTCACTGTAATATATAGAGAGTGCTGAGAAAAATGGGCAAGAGAAAGGCCAAGGTCTCAAAAACACAAACAAAGGATACGAACTAGGCAGCTACAGAAAAAAATACAATCAGCTCTTAGAAACACAGGAAAAGATGCGTATCCATCCCCTTGAGATAAATGCAAAGACTGTACGAAGACATCATCCTCCAGACTGGCAAAATCCAAGTTTGATAAAACCCTCTGACCCACAGTATGGAGCTCCATATCCCTCTCAGATCCAGCTAATGGAAGTATAAACTGTACAAGCAAAAACTATTCAAATCACACATATATGAGGCATTGGACCCAGCAATGTCATTTCTGGGAATTTACCCAGAAAGGCAGTATCAAAAGGAATTCCTCTGGAGTCACCTTACCTACATGTGAAGTCTGGCTTTGCCACTCTCTGAGGTGTGACTCTAGGTAAGTCACCTAACCCTCTGAGCCTCAGTTTTTCTCATATGTAAAATGGAGATAATAATATTGGCTACTTCACAGGACTGATGTGAAGATTAAGTGAGTCAACATAAGGAAATGGTTTAAGAGAGTGGCTAGGAAAAAATGATCTACGTTCAAGGTTACTACAAAATGATGAGACCAAAGACTGAAAACAAATTAAACGCCCAATGGTAAGAGACATCTGTACAATGGCTTACTATGCAACTGTAAAATAAAACAAGGAAGTCATCAATGCTCTGATATGGCAAAATCTCCAAAATATAATTAAATGGGAAGGGGAAAAGGCACAGAACCAAGTAGCATACACACCCCTTTTTGCATTAAAGGGAGGGAATACTAGATGATGCCTTTCCCATTCAAAAAATTCAATTAGAAAATATTATAAAAGAAAAAGCATTATTTCAAGACTCAGAGGAAATTATTATGTGCTCACAAACACATAGACTAGTGGTTCCCAAACTTTGTTGCTGGGTCAAAAGTAATTTCAGAATTGCTTAGGAATCTTGGTATTCAGTCCCCTTTGTTTCTAAGTGGTGAACTACCAGAACCCTTTTTTTTTTCTTCTCTGCCAAGGAGGTAAGAGAAGAGAGAAGCCTGGCCTGGGAGTCAGGCCCCCTGCCTTGAGATCCCACCTGTCCCTTTTACCAGCACTGCTCCCTGGCCAATAACTTAACATCGTTTCACCTGAGCCCCAGATCCTTAGTTTAGAAGGAGGCTCCCACTACCTACCCCCCAGACTTGCTGTGAGACTCAACTGAAATAATTTAGTTGAAACCACTCTATAGATGCTGCCCAAGCCACAGGTGTCAGAGCTGGAGATTCTGGGCCAAGACTGCTGGGTTTTCTACCTGTCCAGAAGACATGTGTCTGCACACGCTGCCCACAGCCTCCTGTCTGGTGCTCTTCAGCCCCGCGTTGGCTTCACACACGACACTGCGCCACTCTTTCTGGAAGCCATAGATGCCAGGCCATCTTCTAAGGTGGGATTCCCCCAGGATGCTACTCAGGCATCTCTCAGTGGGAAGCTTCCAGGGAAGGCTGCATACGATAGCTCACCTCTGGTTTACTTAGAGTGGAGCCACTAAAACCAGGTCTTCGACAAACACACACACACACACACACACACACACACACACACACACACACACGCGTGCGCGCGCGCGCAGTGGTGCTGCTGTGTGTCGCAGGGGCTGGGAAGCCAGTCTGCATACCTCCTGAAGACAAAAATCAGCATGAGTGGGATGCTCAGGGGGGATGGAGACCAGGAAACAGGGCAGCAGGTAAAAGGCCCCCAAGCCTGCAGTCCACAGCTCTAGAGAGGGCAGAGGAGGGTCAGAGCTGAGGCCAGCAGCCTCAGGGCTCAGGGGTAAAGGATTAACCCTTTGCACTCGCTTGCTTTTTTCTCCATTCCTTTTCACTACTCGGGATTTAGTTTTTTAAATACCCCACATTTTACGAAGCGCGCCAGTAGAATAAAAAACCGGAGTTTCTTTTCATACAAACTTATTTATTTGGATTTTTTTGTATTTCAAATTATTGATACATTCAAAGAGTAATTTTAATCTCTATAAATTTTGCTAACCGTGTCGACATCCGAGCGCAAAGGGTTAAAGCAGAGGGGAAGCAGGGATAACATGTTTGATCCCAAAAAAGCCTGTTTATCTTTCAAACACAAAATTACCAGGAAAAAAAACCACTGCTAATTTTGTTAGGTATGATAATGGTACGGTAGTTATAAAGTCCTTATCAGAGATGCAAAGCTGAACTATTTACGGGAGAAATTATTTCAAGATAGACCATGGGTCAGTAACTGGGGAAGCTGGCAGTTTGTATATTCACTGTACTTTTTTGTGTATGCTCGAAATTTTCCATAATAAAAAGAGTTTAAATGAAATCCACTATCACCATAAAAATAAATTTCACAGCAGGGGAATGTGAGAAAAGTACTCGAACAATCTGATCGTGTGCCAGACATCCAGGGCTAGGAGACAGGGCCTCTAAGACACTAACGTGGGCAGCCATTCTCCTCCCAGGACATCTGCATCCTCATCAGCGCTGGGGCCTGAGGGTGCCATGGGACCCAGGCACCATCCACTCGTCGACTCCTTTCTAGTGCTGCTGGGGCACCCCAGCCGCTCCCCACTGGTTAAATAGATGGTGCACGCTCTGTACCAGAGCAGCTGGCCTGGAAGATACTCAGGTGCAGAGCCTCCCATCTGGCATTCCCTGCAGGAAGATGCGCATCAGCCACAATGACAAATGACAACACTGACACGTGAGAAAGCATTCTATGGGAGGGGCTTCTGAGGCAGGAGGAGAGGCAGGAAAGACCTCTAGGATCAATCCAGCCATTCGGAGCCGCATGCGATGCCACAAGGGGAGCCTGCTGTTTCAAGCTGCCATGCCTTTGTGTCCATGCTGTTCCTTCTCCCTTTTACTCACATCTTCTTCCCAAGTAAACAAAAACCTGAGTCCTCCAACCTTCTGTTATCTGCAAAGTGTTCAGTAACCGCCCAGGCCAGACACAGTCACACTCCATTTTCATTTCTTCCTGGGCCAGTCCTGGGTCTGTCTGGCCCAAGATGCCTTCACTGTCCTTCTCCTGCTCTGCAAGGTAGGGGTGACTTCTGTGGGCTGCATCTCCCCGTTGCCAAAGCAAGCTCATGGGGTTCGGCCAGTGAAAGGCACTGGCAAGACTTGGTAAGGGTGGAACGAAGGGAAAATTCTCCCCTTTCTCCAGCTTGGGCAGCACCTGTCTCAGGGTCCACTGTGGTTCAGGCTTTCTCTGGGTGACCCCAGCCCCTGGGGCTCTGGTAATACCACCTCTTTCCTTCGTCCTCTAGAGTGGGAATGGCGACTCTACTGCTTGCTCCTGGCCTGCCTCACTGCCCTCCCATCAGTTTCCCAGCAAGGTTACCACTGGGACAACCAGTTCCCTGGATGGTGGTCTTCCTTCTCATTCCACAAGATTTTCCTGTATGAACCCTGAAGGACAGACTGACCACTTTCCTTCACCCAGTGTGTGGTCACTGCTTTCCCACATCTCTCAACACTCTGCACCCCTTCAGAGCAGACACAAGGTCCTCCTGGGCTTCAGAGGCCTGGAGCCCAGGGCAGGGGCTCAGTTATTCATACCCTGCCTTGCTCCTAGAAGAACATCTCAAGCATATAGCATTTCATAGGTATCCAGACTGTCAAGTTAAATGAATGCATGGACACCCCATAATCTATACAAATTGAAGAAGACCACAAGAAAACTCTTAGAAACATCAAACATCTTTAAGGGACAGAAGAAGGATTCTTTTGATGGGAAAATTATGATAAGAATTCACCATCCAAAAATTAGGGTAACTGGCCAGACTATAGGGCAAAGATTTAGATCATGAGTTTTCAAAAAAAAGAAAAACAAAAAGGTGCTATATTCCGAACTCCTACAAGGAAGTTCACAGACCCTCACAGCTGCAAGCAGTCAGAGCGGAACAACAGACTGTGGTTAAGAACAGAGGCTCCAAAGCCAGGCTGCCAAATCCTGGCCCCACCACCTATCTGCTGAATGACTCTGGCAAGTTAACTTCTCTGCACTTCTGTTCTCTCAATCTGTAAGGCTGCAATAATCATGCCCCCTGGTTTTGTTTCAAGGGCTAAATCAAGATAGTGCACATTGGTCATTAGTCGTTATCTACCCGCATGCTCCAGGGGGCTGAAACTCAACTGCCATCACAGTAGGAATTAAACAATCATGTGAAAGCCCCAGGAGAAGCAACAAAGAATGGTGACACCTATGACAAAATAGAGCTTGAAGGTCTTTCAAAACTCCAGAGCCACACCACTCACCTGTGGGCCAGAGGCAGGCTGCCAGTCTGCAAATCCTGAGTTCCAAACACACCTTTCTCAGGAAACTGAGGAGAAAAATGAGGCTCCCCCCCAAAACATACATGGACTGACACGTGGTCCCACAGACAGGGTTAGGCTGAGAGGCTCAGTTCTCCCTGTGCCACTGAAGGCTCGGGAGGAAAGGAAATACGAAATAAGGCGGTTGGAAACATCTGGCCAAGTAAAGAGAGTCCAGAGACACCCAGGCAAGATGGCTTCCAGAGGGGGCATGATAAGGAAGGTGGTGTGAGGACAGAGGAGGAGAAAGCAAACTGAGAGCAGCTGAGGGGAAGAAGACTTCCGAGAGCCCCACAAAGGAGAGGACACTGGGCTGGGCTTCTTCCAAGACAGCAATCTGGTCTCAGGTCCACAAGGGAGAAAACAAGCAAGAAGCAAACCCATAATCACTGGATAAAGAGGGAAAAGACAGATGGGTACGGGATGTGTCCTGGAGGCTTTCACCAGTCACGTTATTTACCCCTAAAACCAGAGAGCTGAGATAGCAAAGTCCCTTTTTGGGGAAGGCAACAAGGTGGCTTGGAAGTCAGCTAAATTGCCCCAGGATCACACAGCCAGGAGTGGAACTGAGATTTTTAACAGAAGTCCTCTAAGCTCTAGGACTACCAGATAAAACACAGATTGTCTAGTTAAATTTGAATTTCAGATAAATAAAATTTTAGTATACAAATGTTCTATGCAACATCTGGGACATACATATTCTAAAAAATTATTCACTGTTTATCTGAAATTTAACCGTGGCTGTGCATCCTGTGTTTTCATTTGCTAACTTTGGCAATCCTACTTTTGGTTTCTAAGTCTCTCTCCATTTTACCCAAAGAAACCTGGGGTGGAAAATCAGAAAGGAGTTAATAAAACTGAAAGGAGGAATAATTTACATTGAGGGCATAAGAGAGAATGCTAATCTATAACACATGAAGTTAAAAAGTGTAAAGACTTTGAGAACTGGGGAAAGCAGGAAAGCCCACTGGTTTTCATTTGTGGGCTAAAAAGTGAATTCCAATTCCCTTTTCACATGACCCCGTTCAGGTAACAATGACCTAGACCTGCAAGGCTCTGGGCCAAGTGAAAACCAATCAAATAACGGATTACTGTCATTAGTGCTAATCTTCCTTACCTGAAAAAGACTTCAACAGGAAGGTGTTCAGACAAGCAGCAGGGAGGGGGACAGGGAGAAATGAAGAGGCTCCAATAATCTTGGCTGGAGTCTCACATCCCTGGTAGACAACAGCCAAAGAGGTAAGGGCACTCCTGCGTTCAAGACAGCTTACTTTAACTTGTTTATTTACAGTGCAAGCAGAGTCCCCAGATTAAATATCCTCCTTGCCTTCTCTCACCCTGGCAAAAGCCTTCACATCAGGCCAATAAAAGCAAAACAGTGTCTTGGGGAAAAGCATGCCCCTAAACCTTCAAAAAGTCCCCAGGCTACCACTTCTATTGCTAGAGAGAAATCCAGAGGCCACAGAAAGAAAAGAGGTCACTTGAGGAGTCCCTTGCAAACAGAGAAAACGATTACCTCCCACAGCCCTGCCTCTGGCTCATAACCCGGGGCTCTCTCCACCGTTTGGGTACTGCGGCCTGCACAGTAAGTCAGTTTCAAAGATTCATGTTTGGGTTTCTGTTCTTCAAACCAGCAGCTAAGCAGAAGTGGCACTAGGGCGTCAGCCCTCAAAGTCCACCTTCTGGAAAATCCATACCCCACGAAACGGGGTCAAAAGCCACACATCAGAGAAGCCGGCTTTGAGAGTCTTCTGTCTGCCCATAGTGCTAAAGTCAGAAAACTAGGAAAAGAATGGGAAGAGCCCTACAACTGACCTACAGGGGGGAAAAAAACCCAGATCATTTAGGAAGTGTCTGCCTCCTGCAGTCCTGTTACTTTTACACAGCCACGCAGGCCTGTCTAATCCTGGCTCACCAAACCCTAGAAAACCCACCAAGTTTCCAGAGCAACACGGCCCTGGGGCCAGGCTGCAGTGCCCCAGCCGGAGGTGTACAGGGAGCTCTGTGCCACCTTGAGACCACCCACCCTCAGCTTGCAAGAGGTTATTTCCCTACCATCATATTATGGGATTATCTAGAGCAGGAATGATCCTTCAAAATGTCTTAATATTTTGGAGGACAAGAGAAAAGCATGTGGGGGTGGGTGAGTAGTAATAATCTTTAATATTTTCTCCAGGAATAATAATTCACAAATTACCAAAACACTCTCACATGTGTATCGTTTCATTTCATCCTCCTAACCACAGTGGGAGGGAAGCAAGGTTGGGGTTAACCCTGCAGACTACTGTTTTAACAGGTATGTAAACCAAGACCCAAAGGCTCCAAATGCAATATAACCCAGCTAGTGAGGTAGCTAGAACCTCAATTAACTGGAAGCCAACTCTCTGAGTGCCTGCATGTCCTGTGCTGTTCCACATTCCTTTCACATTGTCCCAGCAACCAACAGGGAGGGAAGGCAGTGGGGCCCCCCAGAGAACAGACACTACAACTGCAAACAATTTCACAGATACTCGGGCAGAATATTGCACAGCAGTAAAAAAGAACTACCGTGATATGCAACATAGGTACTATTTAGCATTAGGAAATGAACTAGAATAATCAAAGAATCCAGACACATAAAATACATTCTGTCTACTTCCACTTACTTGAAGTTCAAACATAAGCAAAACATATCTATATTGAGAAAAGTCAGAATATGGTTACTATTTGGGAGCTATGATTGGAACAGAGCATATAGAAGTTTCAGGGGTGCTGATCATCATGTATATCCTAAGCTGGGTGGTGGCTGCCCCAGTGAATTCATTTTTAAAATCACTGCACACTGTTCAATAGTTTTGTGCAAAGCGTGTACGCTTTACAGTAAATATATTATGTTCCACTAAAGAGTTAACAAGAGTAACCATGAGCAGGTCTTAAAATAAATTCCACAAACTTTATTGAACGGATATTGTGTTCAGGCTATGGGAAAACACAAGTGACCCTGCAAATGGCAAGGTCTTTATGTGCCAGTCACCATGCAAGGTACCGGCAGGCTGCTGTGTTCAAATTCCTGCTCTGTCACTCGCTGTGATCTTCAAGGGGTGGCTGGGACTCCCTGTACCTCGTTTCTTCATCTGTGACATGGAGATCACAAAGGGATGTCACGAGGATTAAATGAGTCCCTAAACATAAAGTGCTAAGAACTGTGCTGTGCACACAATAAGACTGTGCACTATGTGGCAGTTACCATCATGGAATAAGACAGATCGTCTTCCAGATGATAAATGACCAAATGCCTATCTCCAAATAGTTCCAAAGGAAAACACCAATGTCTGCACTAAGCAGCCAGACACAGAAATGCCTGGAAATGCCCTGCCCCTCTCCCTCCCTGTCCTTCTGTAGAGAGCCCCTTGATGGAGCCCAGGAGCACAGCCCACCCGTCTCGCCCACCCGGCCTCATTTTTCTCTGGACATTCAGGTTCTGCCCAGGTGTGGAAGGAGTGCCTTCTCCTGCCACCTCCAACCCCTCACCTTCTTTTGGATTAACTTTGATTCATCCTTTAGGTCTTAGCTACGAAATCCCCTCCTGCCAGAGCCAGCCCTCTCTGACCCTGGTCCCCACTCCTAGGCTGAGTCAGGGGTCCGCCAACTACACCCCCAGCACAATCTCATCCCGGCTATTAAGTATGGGCATACTGCCTGCCAGCCAGCAGGCAACTCAATATGTTTGTTGAAAAAAAAAACCCACTTGTGCTAATCAGACTATTTTTAAGTATAGGCTATAACATAAATACAAAGGAAGAAACCAACTGCAGACAGGGATGGACAGGGAGGGACAGGAGTCCATATGGCTATGCTATATGCAGAGGACAAGATGCAAGGGTGGAGTAGACAGAGGCCAAATAGAGGGCAAAGGCCAGAAAGGGGAGCACAGACCGTCCCTCATGCACTGAAGGAACCCTCTGCATCGTTGTTTCTTTCCCAAGACAGGGAGCTTGCTACCTTGGCAACACTCCCTTAGGCCCAGTATCCTGGGAATTTGCTGCGGTAATAGGGAAAGGCCTGACTCCCCTAACTGAAGGACTACAACTGTGTAGAAACCACTTAGAGGGAAATGCCCACGATGAGATACAAATCAAAATGTCCCGAAATTAATTTATATCCCACCTTCCCATAGGCTATGTAACCTGTGCTTAAGCTCTGAGGCTAGACCTGGGTTCAAATCCCAACCCCACTGAATAACCATGGAACCTCAGGCAAGGGATGCAACCTCTCTGTGCCTAAATGTACAAGTTCATAGCTATGGATAACAGTAGTACTGAATTAAATGAGAGCATGTATGCAAACCCCTTCCAACACTGCCCATTCCATGGTAAGCACTGGATAAATATTAGCTGTTAGTACAGCAACACAAAAAGATCTGGAAGTGGACAGTGCCAATGAATAAAAATTCAAGCTTTTGTTCTTCTTTAAACCTTCGAGACAGAGTCTCACTGTGCTGCCTGGGCTAGAGTGCTGTGGCGTCAGCCTAGCTCACAGCAACCTCAAACTCCTGGGCTCAAGCCATCCTCCTGCCTCAGCCTCCCGAGTAGCTGAGACTACAGCCATGCACCACCATGCTTGGCTAATTTTTTCTATATATTTTTACTTGTCCAGCTAATTTCTTTCTGTTTTTGGTAGAGATGGGGTCTCGCTCCTGCTCTGGCTGGTCTCGAACTCCTGAGTTCAAACGATCCTCCTGCCTCAGCCTCCCAGAGTGCTAGGATTACAGGCATGAGCCACAACACCCGGCCTAAACCTTCTTAAATTATGGTTTCCTCAAAATGCTGTCAAGGAAATTAAATGCTTACGACACACATCAAAAAATAAAATAAAAAGCAATTATCTTTGAGGTGTTAGGGCAAAGTCCTTTCCCTCTTGGAGGACAAGCCCTCACTGTGGGTTATTCCCTCATCCGGCATTCTCCACATCTGGCAGCTTACTCCAAACACAAATTAGAACAGTGGGTGCCAAGCCCAGGGCCAGGCATAGGGGCTAAGGGACTGTACATGTTTGCTGAATGACCAAAAAGAACCAGATATAGGAGAACTGACAGGCAATAAAAACTTAAGTTGAAGCAAGGTATCAACAGCACTTTTATGAAAACACTTTAGATCCAAATTTATAACTTCAAGGCCAAGACAATAAAAAGCAGCTAGCTGCTATTGTAGATCAGAGTCAGTTTTTATTCTTAAAAATTTTTTTTAATTAAAAATTGAAATAAATAAAAATGTTTAAAAGTCACTAGGAACAGAGGCTAACAGAGGAGGGGAAAATAGGCAGTTATTGTTTAATGTGAACAGAGTTTCTGTTTGGGATGAGGAAATGTTCTGGACATGGATAATGGGATGGTTGCAAAACAATGTAAATGTACTTAATGCCACTAAATTGTATACTTTAAAATGGTTAAAAAGGTAAATTATATGTTGTGTATATTTTATAATTTTTAAAAATTGCAAAAAAAAAGTCACTGGCCCTGTTCTCTAGGTACTTGAGGTATTTCTCAGTAATAAACTCCATAAATTCAAGGTTCAAATGGTGTGAAACAATTAATATATTTTCCAAACGACAAGACCACTTACACCAGGTAGTGATTTGGACCTGAAGAAATCCAACCCTGTACTTTATGGCATATATACTTAAAATTGTATTCTATGGTTAACAAAAATGTTAAAAATCACCTACTCAATTTTTTTCCTCCAAGTTTAGAGGACCTACGAAATGAAGCAAAGACACAATGTTTTGACTCAGCAAATGTCTTTTTGAACAGTCTTCTGTTCTTTTGACATGTCTTCTGTCTAGTGAAGAACCCTCCCCACAAAAAACAAATCTCCACAGAATAAAAGCTATAATTTGCATTGGTATATTAGGATAATTGCAACAACAACAAAAAAATCACCATTTATATAAAAATAATTTCATGAGGTTTTTTTGTTTGTTTGTTTGTTTTGAGACAGTCTTGCTCTGTCACCCAGGCTAGAAGTGCCATGGTGTCAGCCTAGCTCAGAGCAACTTCCAACTCCTGGGCTCAAGCAATCTTCCTGCCTCAGCCTCCTGAGTAGCTGGGACTACAGGCATATGCCATCACATCCAGCTAATTTTTTCTATTTTTAGTAGAGACGTGGGTCTCACTCTTGCTTAGGCTGGTCTCAAACTCCTGACCTCAAGCAAGCCTCCCGCCTCAGCCTCCAAAAGTGCTAGGATTACAGGCATGAGCCACTGTACCCAGCCTAGACCCGGTATAATAACTTTTCTCAAATCTGTCCCTTTTAAAAAGCCCCTCTAAATTCCATTTCAAAAAGCAGGTATCACAAAATACTCAAACTATTCACTTATAAAACACATGAAGTGTTTAATGCAAATAACTCAATTTCTAAGAATTTTCTTTAGCTCACCCATAAGGCCTGCAGTTTTCATTCTTTTACTCTCTCCTTTCCTTCTATGGAAATCTGAATTATGACTTATGTCTGGCTGAACATCCCCAACCTGCTCCTCGGTACCGAGTGGCCTCATTTGATCCTCAGTGCCCCGAGGTGCCCTGGTGGGTATTAACCAGATCACTCTGGACACACACCTGGCACCCGCCAAGGCTGGATGGATCTGGAACAGATGCTTGGAAGATTAGCCAGCCCATCAATCACCACTGCTTTTTTAAAAACCTGGAATTCAAAATTGCCTATAATTTTACCTCAAGAAGTCTTTGCTTTCAGATAGTTTCACATTAAAAACTCAGGAAACTCGGTCCATCCAGCAATATTCCATGAAAGGAATGTGAGTGGGCCTCAGAGAAGAAAGCACCTAGACAATTTCAATCTACTGACAGATGATGCAAATTATGAAATTAAAATAATGACATTTCTTTTCAGTCATCACCACATAAAAACTAAAATTAAAAACAAATCAAAGCCTCCCTGTGCTACCTCAGCACTGATAAATTGAGCAACAGCTCGCCCCATCTCTGTCTTACAAAATAAACTACAAGCTAATTAAACTGTGAGTGAATATGACACATTGTTTTCCTTAAAGGTATTCACTGAGATAGAGGAACTTCATTTTGGAAGGTGGAAGGTAAAATTCCCCTCCCTTGGAACCCAGAGAAGAGCCCGCCTGAACTTCCTTTCTTGCTTCCGCGTGTTTGTGATTTCTGCACTTCCCAACCCTCTGGGCTGGAAAGAGACTGACAGTTTCCCTCTGCTCTGAATGCCCCACAGCACCAGGCCAGGGCCAGGCTGAATGACAGTCAAGTGCAATCCTTGCCAGGCTACTGGAGGAGCCCTTCCATTCCTATCGGATATTTCCAGCACACAGTAGGCCATACATAAGCACTTGGGGGCTGAATCCTGCCTATTTGAGGCTGTATTTATTACATGCCATTTTGTACCTAAGGAAGCAAAGGGGTGGGGTAAGGGTGTGGGTATCTGAAAATTTCCCAGCATTAAACAAATGAGTACTGTAATGAATTGTAACCACGACATTTAATAGGGACCAATACGGGAGGGTTAATGCGAAATAATTATCAATCACATTGCTAAACCCCCACACACGCACTTTTTTTTTTTTTTGGCTTTCTTATCTCTAAAGAGAGAACCCACACAATATGACATTTGCAATTCACCAGTATGAGGGTTGGGATAAACTTCATAGCTCAGAAAATCTGACAGTCTTGGGGGAGGAGGAAGAATCTGCAAGTTAACACCACTCTAAAGCTCTGATGATTAAAAATATTTTCCAGAGCATTAGTTTCTCTGTCAAGAAAATTGCAACCACCAACAAGCAGGAACATACTGAATCCTTGAACCTATACTCTGCCAGCTTTGACAATAATTCAACATATCTAAAAGCAACCACATTGTCATTGAAAACAAAGGGCAACACCTACCCGCTGAAGAAGAGAGTACAGCAGAGGGGACAGGAAAGATTACTGTTACTCCTCACTCTGCCTGGCTGCAGTTTAATAACTCGGATTAGCATTGTTAGGGGTAAATGCAATATATCTCTATAAGACATGATTCGAGGGGGGGAAACACAGACATAGAACCCAAGCACACTGTGTGACACTGTATCAACATCCCACCTCCACTCTGCAAGGCACACACAGACATTTGCAAGGGTTCAGCAAGTCTCCCCATTCCGTTTTCAGATGCTTTCCTAATCAGAGCTTCAAGTGACCATATTTGCACTGATGCATCCCCCTATGATGGCCCACAGTTGCTTCCTAGAAGCAGCTGTGGGGCATTTCAACATTAAAGAGTCATAGGAAACAACTGGAATGATCTGTCCCCATCACCAAAGCCAAGGCAGCAAATCTTAACGCTTGCAACAGGGCTACTTTTTTCCTGTAAGCCTTGCTCAGAAACCCTTGGAAAGGTAAACCTGAAGACACTTTGTCCCTTTTCAGAGGCAATGTATCAGGAACACCCAGGTGTATGCTACAAGGTAGCCTACAACATCACCCAGGGCCAGGAGGCAAGGGCTTAGGGCACACACTAATTGCAGTGGTCCCCCAAAGTATACAGCGTATCCATTCATCCATCCCATCAGCTTCACCAACCACAGCAGAGAGGGTGACTGCTCTTGTGGCAGGAGAGTGGCTCCATGAAGACAAGCTCCAGGAGACAGTATTAGCACCTTCACCCCAGACAAAAACAAACCCCACAAAACAAAACAAACAAGCACACACATACCCATGCCTCTCCCGCATGCCAGGCACTGAGGAATGTGATGAACCGGGCAAATTCTGGCCCTAAAGGAATTTACACATCCACTGGGAAAGCTCTATGTGCTGGAGGGTTAGTGACAGAAGGGTTCTATGGACTCACAGGAGCACGCACATAACTCAGTGTGTGGCTGACGAAGAGGCAGTGCCAGGGCCCGCTGGGCATCAGTTTGGGTAGAGAAGACAGTACAATCTACTTGAATTTGCAAGGTGGAAGGGATGGCAGGAGTGGAGAAGTGCATTTTAGGGCAGGAGGTACCTTCTGGAGAAGCCTACTGAAACTGCAGGTCCTGGGAGTTCAGGGAGTGATGTGAGATCTTAGAGAATGACGCTGGGCTAAGTGCACGAGGGTTATGGCTGGGAAGTGAGCAGGAACTTCCGATCACACAGAGCCTGGCAAGACACCAGGAAGTTTACCTGGATCCAAGAGCAATGGGAAACCGTTGAAGGTTTCTGAGCAAGCAATTAACCACATCAGATTTTTGCTTTAGACCAAGTCTCTCTCCGGTCTTGGAGCAAGAGTCACCACAATCCAGATACTGTGGATTGATTCTCTAACTACTCCCCACCTTCAGCAAATAAATAAGAACAGCACTGTAAAAAGACTGTCATGACCTCCTTTAAAGTTTTAGTTTTTTCTTAAGCACAAATAGATTATATGAAGCACACAGAAGGTACCTACAAACGTGAAAAACTTTAAATGCGGAAGAAATATAGGAAGATGTGTATATGGTTAGACCTGTGAGGTCATACTTTTCTCACAGTTGTGTCTAAAGTTAAGAATCTTAGAAATACTTTCTCTAAAGACGGGGGAGGAAGGGAGTAGATACACTATACCTCTTTACGAGGGCAATGTTGATCTGATAGCTTCAGAGAGTCTGCCAAAATGAAGTCTTAAAAATGGAAAACAGCATATTAGCCTTCCAGTATAAATAATCCAAAATACTCATTAACTATATGGTAGCTTTTATCAGTTAATGAAACCATTATGCTGTTAATGTTTAAAACTGACAGGTTTTCTAATCATGTCATACCAACATGTTTTTCTATAACTTCAAAACACATTTGTATTTCTGTATTTCCCTAAACTTCCATAATGATTAATTTTATGGTCAGAAAATGACATTTAAATGCTAGTGATTCATTATAGGCCTTTATTTCCAAACCAAACACATACTGAAGATCTGAACCTGCCTAGAACAGGCACACACCCTAGAGAACCAGCTGAGGCCCTGCTTATACACTCTGAGAATACCAGCAACTAGTGAGACCCTGGAAGTCTTCCAATTACTGCCCACAATTACATTTCCTCACCTTCTCAGAGACCACCGCCCCCTGACAACTCTCACTGCACTGAATCACATAACCCACAATCACACTCTCACTCATAGGACAAGCCAGAAAGATCTGGACTAACAAGCAAAGCTACTCAAAAGGGTGACTGAGCATACGTTGTTTCCCCCTCTCCAAAAAAATACATTATTTAATCAGCAGCCTGATTCCACTGCTGATTTAATGGAGAAAAATTGGATAATCACTCAAAACATTCTATACCACCTCTAAGCCACAAATAAAATGCCCTAGGGAAAGCTATAACACTCACAGATACACCCAGCACTTGCAGACTCCGTACAGTTGATGCTTCCCCACAGGTGATGTTTGCCTCTATTACACTGATGCTAAGAACACAGACCCATGAAACCAGTCTTTTATTAAGCCAGTAGCTTGATCAGAATAAGCTTATATAGTGTTTATATAGCAGAAGAGACAGAAGAGATCATTGGTTAAGAGCTTCTATTGGCCTTTGGACTTGACTTTTTTAAGAAAGATGGAAGGGGGGGACAACAATGAGATGTCGCACCTATTAGAATGGCCAAAATCCAGAATACTGACAATACTAAATGTTGGTGAGCAAAAGCAACCCTCAGTCATTGCTGGTAGGAATGCAAAAATGGTACAGCCACTTTGGAAGATAGTTTGGCAATTTCGTACGATATTAAACATACTCTTAACATAGAATCCAGCAATCGTACTTCTTGATATTTATCCAAATAAGCTGAAATCTTCTGTCCAGACAAAAACCTGCACACCAATGTTTACAGCAGCTTTATTTGTAATTGCCAAAGCTTAGAAAGCAACCAGGATGTGCTTCAGTGGGTGAATGGATAAAGTATATACATCCTAAGGAAACATCATTCAACACTAAAAAGTAATGAACTACTGAGCTTTAAAAGAAACATTTTTACTAACTGAAAAAAGCAAATCTGAAAAGGCTGCATGCAGTATGAGTCCAACTATATGACATTCTGGGAAAGGTAAGACTATGGCAAGTAAAATGATCAGTGGTTGCCAGGAGTTAGGGAGAAAGGGAGGGATGAATAGGCAGGGTGAACTTTCAGGACAGTGAAACTATTCTGCATGGTATTGTAATGGTGGATACATGTCATTCACTATGTTTGTCCAAGCCTAGAATATACAAGACCAAGAAGGAACCCTAATGTAAACTATAGACTTTGGGTGATAATGATGTATCAGTGAAGGATCACTGATTGTAACAAATGAACCTCTAGTATAGGATATTGATAGTGGAGGAGGCTATGCCTGCATGAAGGCAGGGAGTGTGTACAAAAAAAAAATATCTGTACCTTATGCTCAATTTTACTGTGAACCTAAAACTGCTCTTAAAAAAATGAAGTCTATTTTGTGCTAGGCAGGGCTCGCACCTGTAATCCTAGCTACTCAGGAGGATTGCTAGAGCCCAGGAGTTCAAGACCAGCTTGGGCAACATAGCAAGACCCTATTTCTAAAAATATATATATATATAAAAATAAAATTAGACAGGCAGGGTGTCCCAGTTCCTCGGGGTAATCACCTGAAGCCTAGGAGTTCGAGGCTGCAGGGAGTTATTATGATCAGGCCACTGTGCTCCAGCCTGGGGGACAGACCCAGACCCCACCTCTTTAAAAAAAACGGTAAATAAAGTCTATTTTAAAACAAACAAAAAGGTGCCTCTCTATTCTCCAGTGTGTGCCTGAAAGGCAACATGCCTTGCTGAACATATTCCAGGAAAAGGAAAGACAGCCATAATCACCTTTAGTGCTCAAGAACATGAACGTAAATATCATCATTAGAGGACCTAACAGAAGCCAGGGAGGCAAGGAATAGGATCATAGTACCATCTTCCCTTCAAATGAACTACAACAGGGAAAACCTAACAAGGCCTTCAGTTTACTGAATATCTAAGCCCTACCACAAACTTCCGAGGCAGCTACTAGCAAGGGCAATGCCCAAGTCAGAGTTGTCAGGGATTGGACAGCTTACCCTTGACATAAAGTGTTGTTTAACTAACTCTCTATATCCACAGACCCATTTCAGAGAGTCACACATTTCTCCTCCTCCCACATTACATACCTGAGAGGTCAAACTCACCCCATCACAATCTGGATCCTAGGTCAGTTAACAAAACGCTCAAAAGCTTTAAGAAATCTCTTTTCTGCATTTGTCATTTAGTTCTTTAGTAACACCTGCCAAGTATTAGGGAACCGGGCAAACCACGAGCACTTTTGTCTCCCCTGAATATATTAGTCAGAGATTAAAGAAGAACTGAGAGGCTTCTGGTACTTGTAAGACTATCTCTAAAACAATTTTAAAACTTTACTCAGTAAGACCACAGAACATTTCACAAAGCATATCCTGTTGGGCAGTCAGTTTTGGTTGAGGGTAAGTGCTAAGAAAAAGCCCAATACCTAACACACTCTTGGAGCCAAGTATCCAGAAAGGCTCTAATCTTACACACCAGGAATGAGCATGTTTGTCTCTGAAAAGCCAATGTGTGTGTGTACAATTTACAGACCTACTTATGATATGGTCAAAGTGTCAAACAGATAACCCTTTCATAGTCTCTCCACCTCCCATTCCTCTCTCCCAAACAAACAAAAACAGTCTGAATTGCTCACTGTATGCAAGAAGCTAGAGATTTTGTTTCTTATATGTAAGTTTTACTGCTTTCCACGGTTCACAATCTCCAAGAGACTAACCCTCTCATTTACTAAGTCAAACCTTAAATAAACTGCCTCCACCAACTTCCCTCTCTTCTCTACCCCAACTCGGCAGAGACATCTTTCTCAGCCAAGAAAGCCAGATAGGAGGCTTGGAAGTGGCTGCCTCTGCAAATTCCTCCCCCTTCCACCAAAAGGGCACTTCAAGAACTTTATGGGTTTGCGGGCATACGAAACTTGCTCCAATTCCATTCACCGGCACTGGATTTGAGCATGCAGAGTGTCTTTCTACAAATCAACCGCTATTTAGGCTGCTGATCACATTGAACTTTGGTGGAAACCTGCTTTCTACACAAATTACGAATGCCATCCAGTTCTCATGTATGAGCCAGCAGCGGGGGCGCGGGCGCACACACACACACGCGGGCGCAGACACACACACACACACACTTCTACTGAAGACTTTTTCCTAGCACAGGAGGCATCCTAAACTTGCCCCATTTCTTTTCCAAAGTGTGACCCTCCACCGCCAAATTCATCCCATTTTTGTCCATCTCAAGGTTCAGCCTAATCAGCTATTGTGTAGCAGCTATGAAAATTTATCCCCTTGATTTCTTGACATTTCCTTCTCTGCTTCTGGCTGGGAAACTGTTTTGATCTGAATAGAGTTGTCTGTGCTGGGATTCTGCATGTTAATGATGTGGCGAGCTGGCAGAGATGTTAGGTGAGAGCACACTGTGTACTTTTTATAGTTACGTTTCGCCTCATCACAGCTATAGGGGCCTTTCTAAATGCCTGCTACACCAGGAGAGAGACCTACAGACCTCATCTCACCCTTTTCTGGGAAGCCTCCACGGGCCAGGTAGAAACGGAACAGATGGCCTATTCTCCACTCAAGTATCTGGACTCAGGCAAGATAGTCCCAACCACTCCACCACCAATGAAGCAAACACACGTACATCTGGCTCAGCAAGGGAGTCACAGTCGCCTGCCCCTGGTTTCGGCCCCAGCTCTGTCCAGGCCAGGATGCTGCACTTTCCTTGCTGTATACCGTCCACCCTCCCACCCCAAAGGAAAGGACTTCCAACGGAGGTGGGAGCATTAGCTCCGGTACCCGCCCTTCCCACTCGATCCTGGCCAGAAAACTCCACTTCCCGGATTCCCGGCCACTCTCTCCCGCCCCCTCCCCGGGCGATCCAGCTAGCGCCGTGCTGATGCCAGCTGAGTGCCCAGCCCCGCCGCGCACTCCAAGCCAGGCCCCAGGAACAGACCCCGCCTCCCTCGCTCACCCCCAGACTCTGGTTCCCCAGATTCTGGACGCACCCCTTAGGCATGCTAGGTCTGAAATAAGTCCCACCCCGCCCCCCAGCCACGCCGCCAGCCTCCAGCGCTACCCTGGAGGGGCCTCATCCCCAGAGGCTAAAAGGGACCAAGGGTGGTTGCCCCAGTGGGCTTCCCACACCCTGCGAGGGTCCTGGACCCCCGAGGAGGACAGACCCTCGTGGCCCCGAAGGGACACCTCCCTTTCCCCCCCGGAGGCTGGCAGATCTCCGCAGGGAGTGTGCCAGCCGTGGGTCCCTGGGAGTCTAGGGGAGCCCGGGGGCTGCCTGGATCCCGATGCTACCCCTCCCGGGGGCAGGCGGAGGTCGGCGCTGCGGCGCGCCCCCGGGGGGCACTCACGATGGTCACGCTGGCTTTGCGCAGGTCGCGGTTCTCCTCCTGCAGCGCCTTGCACTTGAGTTTGTAGGTTTCCAGCTCGATCTTCAGCACCTTGTTCTCCTGCTGCAGCGAGGCCAGGCGGTTGGTGAGCTCCTCCAGGCGGAACGGCGAGATGACAATGCCCCCCGACTTCCCACCGCCGCCGCCTCCTCCGCCGCCACCGCCGCCGCCCGAGGTCGACGAGCAGGACGACTGCATGGCGGCCGAGCCGCCGCTGTTGCCCCCCGCTCCGTCCGTGTCGCTCTCGCTGGCGCTGTCCGCCATGGCCGCGGCGGGCTGGGGAAAGGAGGAGGAGGAGGAGCAGGGAGGCGGCGGCGGCGAAGGCTGGGCTGCGAATGAGTGGGCGCCGGGTGAGCACAGGGGAGCGCCGAGCTGGGCGCCTGGCACCAGGGCGCAGACTCGGATCGGCGGCGAGAGAAAGAGAGGGAGCTTCCCGCTGCCAAGGGACCTCCTCTGCCAGAGAACAGAGACCCCGCCCGGGCTCGGGCAGTATTGCACTGGGGCTCGCTCCAGCCGGGCCTGGCGCGCTCGCTAGGCCGCCCTGCAAAGCCGGCCGAAAGCTCCAGGACCCACCCGCCGCCGCCTGGCGACCGCGGGCGGGCTGGGAACGCGCGGGCACGGCGGGTGCGGGAAAGCCAGGCCTGCCTGCGCACCACCAGCTCGCCGGCCGCACGTGTTCCGAGGGAGGGCCTCCGAGCCCCCGGACCTAAGCCCACGGCCGCCCAGCCCCTTCCGGGCTCGCGCACGCTCGGGAGAAAAGGAAACCCAATGCCCCACCAGTCTCGCAGGTGCTGGGGACACGTGGAAAGGTCAGCCTGGCTCCGGCATCCAGCCCCGGCCCTGTAGTGGCCCCATCTTCCGCCGACTGTGTGTGCGCGTGTCTCCCTCTGTCTGTTGCACACATACACGCAGTTTTATCTTAGTGGGGAAAGTGCTTTCGACTGGGAAGGTTTGGATAGAGCTGAGAGAACAAAGTTCCCCTGCAAAGGGCTGAGTCGGGTGAAACAACAGCAGCCACAGGTTAACCTTGTTAAGAAAGAATTTGCAGGAGAGACACACCGCCCTCTAATCATCTCCTAAACCACACTGCGCTCCATTGTTTAAACAAGGTGCAACTTTTTTTTCTGTTTTTCTTTGCATCTTGCAAACATTTTCAGCACATGTCACGCAGTACGATTAAGACAATAATGTTAGTCTAATCAAAAAATAAAAGACATTTTTGTAGAAGGACTGAAATATATTTCTAAGTGCCAATTTTCCGAGGTACCTGCAGACATGATATTACACTATACAAATAGTCTCATGATTAAGTAGGAATACAACATTAACCATCACCCTTCTTTGCTATCCTCTTGCTCACGCCTAGAAAACTTTAGTTTGTAAAAATAAAGCAGATTAATTACTCTAATGTGGTCTAATTCAGGGTTCTAGCTCTGAAGAATAAGAAATTCAAAATTAAATGCTTTTATTCACCCTCCCTTCTCCCAAAGAAAGGCCTGCAGGAAATTGGCCCAGCAGGTGATACGATTCTAAACACTTTACCCTGTTGACACAAAACAGCTTTCACTTATGTATAAAAATTGGAAAGTGAAACTGACCAGACTAGTTTTACTATCCAAGCTTAGTCAACGGAAGAACAAATATATGGAAACAGAAAATACAGGAAAAAAAGTGTAAAAAGTTTTCTATTGCTTTGAACTTTTTGAATGATTTATAGTGTTAAGAAGAACACTACAGAGATGGCTTTAGTGATTGCTTAGTACCACTTCGTTGTTGATCTTTAAACCTAAAATTGGTCTAATGATGAAACTGTTATTCAATGGCTCATGGAAACTGGTACTTCGGAATAAACTCTAAAATACCAGTGGTTCCAAATGACATCTTTTACCAAGTTGACTACCTCTAGCAAACAGCTAAGAAATGCCAACTGCAACTAAACTCCAAATTTCTCCTAGGTATTTTTTTAGTTTAATGCTAGGAAGGCTTTTGAACTCAGTCACTGTTGGTGTAGCAGGGGGAAAAAAATGTTTGGCTTTGCTGTTTGTTTGCTGTTTGGCTTTGCTATATGTTTTATCATTATAGCCAATCTTAATAATTCTGCTATAAGTGATCCAGTTTAATTTTCACAGAAACTTATTTCTCTCCCTGACTTTTCAGGATCTGGTACCTGAGACAATCAGCTCCTGAAGTCGGAAATGGCCTCTGGAAAACTCACTTGATGGGTGAAATGGAAGAGTAAAGCTTGCAGGGTGTAGCACCATGGGTGGGGGGAAACTCAGATCTAACGCATTCTTTCCACTTTATTCAGTACTGTGATAGAATCTTAAGAGTGGTCCTGGCTTCCATACCTCACAAGTTTCTATTGTTCCCTATCCCATAAGGCTTCCACTCTTAGAGCTTATTGCAAGAGAAACATTCCTTCCAAGCAGGGCAGGGGGCAAATTAACTCTCTCTTAGCTTCACCACTAAACCAAACTGCCTAGGAAATGCAGCCTGACTGCTTCAAGTCAGCAGAGGGGTGGAGTTTAAAGCGCCTGGCTTTCTTAAAGGGCCCACGTCATGGTAAGCTTAAGAACGTATTGGTCTTCAATAGGATTTGGAGGAAATCTGCATTTTGACATGGTCCTTGTAGGCAGTAATCGTGTTTAGAAGACTTTAGGGGGAAAGCCATCTTCTAAAGCTTCCCTGCTGATACAGATGGGAATAAACTGGAGAATATTTTTTCACTGTGGTTTTTATTGTTATTGCAAAGCAGAAGCGTGTCTAATTTTCTACTTCTTGTAAAAGTGATTTCCCTTATAAACAGATCATTTATCACAACACGGGTTCAGTAATAGCATTACAATGGAAACACCAGTTACAAAACCAATAATATCATTATAAAACTCCTTCTCAGCTTTCTAGGGGAAATGAATCAGAAGAATAAATGGTAGCATGTGCTGCCTGAAGGAAGATGGGACAAATTTAGATAATCACTTCCATTGAAATAATGAAATTTAGCTTTGCCCTAAATTTAAGCTACAAAAATGTATGAACAAAGGAAAAGAATACCTTGTAGTCTAACTGCAAAACACAAGATCAAAATCTTTCTTTGTCTAATGCCATTTTTGCAGCTAATTTACTCTATGGCCTTGGAGCCTTAGTGTTTTCAATAGTAAAATAAAAATAATTGCATAAATCATAGGGAAATTTTGATGTTTAATTTTTTCCTTTTTTTTTTTTTTTGAGACAAGGTCTCTATCGCCTCAGGTAAAGTGTAGTGGCATCATCATAGCTCACTGTAACCTCAAACTCCTGGGCTCCTCCTGCCTTAGCCTCCTGAGTAGCTGGGACTATAGCCGTGTGCCACCACACCCAGCTCATTTTTTCTATTTTTGGTAAAGATGGGGTCTCAGTTTTGCTCAGGCTGGTCCCGAACTCCTGACCTCAAGCGATCCTCCCACCTCAGCCTCTCAGAGTACTAGGATTACATGAGCCACTGAGCTGGTCTTTGTTGTTTAATTTTTAATGGCCATAACCATACATATCCAATTATATTATATGTCAGATCCCAGTGATTTTATTCAAATTCTGAATGGATTTTAGTGGTTGCAGGACCCAACTTTACAGTTTTGAAAAGAATTGAAGTGAATCAAGTATGAGTGGCTATCACAGAGCATCAGAATTTGGATAAAATCATAAAAGAATGTATGCCTGTACAGCTAGCATTTCTTGAAACGTAGTAGATAGTGTATTTCTGTAAATACACCTTTGGTTTAGAGGCTGTGTGTAGTCCCCAGGTCTGGCAATAGGTTTGTGCACTTTGGCAATACTGACACTTGAAACTGAATAATTTTTTGTTGTGGAGAGCTATCCTGTGCATTATAGGATGTTTAGCAGAATCTCTAGCCACTACCCAGTGGATGCCAATAGCATGCCAACAAAAATGTCTCTAGGCGTTGCAGAATGTCCCCTGGGAAACCAAGATTTCACACACATACCCCAGGAGCACTGATCTACAATTACTTTGGTGGAGTATAGGCAGCCCCATATGGGAGTGGCTTTTCTGACAACACATTGATTACCTACCCTGAGTCATCCAGTGAATTTCACTCTCACTTCATATTGCCAATGTTAACTAGCCAAGAGAACCCAAACAACCACATCTACACTTCCGACTGTTGCTATCTTCAGCCTCTATTTCTTTAACATGCTTTTTCAACATTATACATTTCTTAACATTATACTAGTCTTTCACATGCAACATCCCACCCTGGAAAGAGATCATCACTACAAGATTAATTACATATCTCATCTCTGTCCTGTTTCTGTTCACTTATTATTGGTTCACAGGCATCAAAACCATTTATACAGACGACAGCCTAATGAAATAAGTCACCAGCTAAAGTAAATCAGATGAGAAGTAAGAATTTCAACAAAAAATGAGACATATAACTTAGGCGTCTAGAAATTTGGCAACCTGTAAGACCTAAAACTTGCCCTGATGCAGAACATTTAGAATTGCTGAACAGGAAATGGTTTTTAAATCCTATTCAGTACACGGCAGACTCAAAAGACAGTAAAGAGAAATCCCAGGCCCCCAGTAGCAAAGAGGTAAATGTCCACCTACAATATAAACTCCATTATATTTGTGCAATGGAATAATAAACAGCAATGAGAATGAGCAAACTACAACCACATGAAGCAACATGAGTTGAACGTCACAAACGTAATGATAAGCAAAGAAAGCCAGACACAAAAAAGTATATGCTGTATGATTACATTTATATCTAGTTCAAAAATAGGCAAAATGAATCTATGGAGCTATAAGTCAGAATAGTGATTCTTCTTAGGAAAGAGTAAGTTGCTGGAAGGATACTGAGAGATTTCTAGTAATGTTCTTTTTCTTTATCCAGGTACTTGTTACACAGATATGTTCATTTATATAAAGGTGTTGAGCTATGTACTTATGATTGTTGTACCTTTCTGTATGTGCATTATACTTTAAAAAAATGTATGAATCAAAAAATGGGAGGGAGGGGGAACCTAAATCCAGAGTAGCAAGTCTGGCCACTGAAACCTGGGCAACAGTACTGTGGACTTTGCTAACCATGGAGTTAGAGTTTAATGCCCATCAAGAGCAGGACAGGAGGCCCTGGGACCACACAAGGCAGAAAGATGTAACTGAGATGTAACTAAGAACTATGAGAAAGCTGTACCACACTGAAAGGACAAACTAGTGGGAAAAGTCTTTCTACCAGAAAACAGGCAACAAGGAAGCTTGTTTGCATTAGACTTGATTCAGAGTTTTGGTTGTTTTTATAGAAATCTCTTTGGAAAATTTATAACCTAGACCTAAGCTACATGGAGTAGCTTATAGTAGTATATATACTTCATACTACCTACATGGTGCAGAGATCTCTAAGATGGCATACTATCATGAAAGTTGACCTGGAATGGAAACTCTTTGGGTAATGGACATGTTCCATATCTTGACTGTGGTGAAGGTGACACAAACGTACACATTTGTCAAATCTCATCAAACATATTTTAAAAGGGTGAATTCTTGCACTGAATTGCATTCTATGTAAAACTAAAAAAAAATAAATAAATAAACTAACTTAAAAAAAAATAGTTGGTGCTGGAATGATAATATCCTTGGGGTACCTAGCAGAAGCAAGTACAAATTCACTCTGGAAGGACACACTGTCAAAACGAAGATGAAATTATAATCAAAAATTATAAAACACACAGAGAAATAATCCATTTTGATTAAAAATTGGCAGATAGTAAGGAGCAGAATGACATCCTCATGAGTTAAGTTAATACAAATGCTGGATGGAGCTAGATTGGATAAAATTAAGTATGTTTTAAAAAATTAGAGCTATAAAAGGAGGAATAGAAGGCATAGGAAAGAAAAACACAGCTAGAATTAGGACCAGAACAATCAGAAATAAACTACATAGAATATCTAGAAGTTAAAAAATATGTTAAAACCTACTAACCAAAGATTAGGAGCACACCTGTAGTCAAGATAGCTGGCTTTATTTAGTTACCTGTAGCAAAAGAGAATACACAGCAGAGGAATTGTGGTATGGGGTTATTATAGGATTTGCACTTGAATTTGATGATTCTAAGCAGAAGTGAAGAAAGCAGGGTTCAGTTCTGGATCAGATGTTGTCAAGAAGTGGAGGAAATTTGATGACTGAGTATCTTGATAAGTTTTATGTAAGAAGCAGGAGTTTTAAAGGAGAGCTAGAGTTATTAGCAAAAGAGTCACTCATGTCAGTCAAGAGTGGGATGTAGTCATTTTTGTCACTCAAGACACATTTATAACAAAAAAAAGATACATTTATAAGCAATGGCACGAACCATTTAGTTCATCCATAAAGAACTGAGGGTACTAAGAATGTCAATGCAGTCTTTTTTACACCATTAACTGAAGAAAAATGGGTGCCCTTTACAGAGTTTTAAAGATTAGAAAACAAAAGAAAAGTCTGAAGGAGCCAAATTAGGACTGTAAGGTGGATACCTAATGATTTTCCATCGAAACTCTTGCAAAATTGTCCTTATTTGATGAGACTTTAAATGAGCAGAAGCACGGCTATGGTGAAGATGGATTCTCTGGTGCTAACTTTCCCAAAACACTCTCCTAATAAGCAGATGTTATCATTCTTTGGCCCTTCAGAAAGTCAACAACCAAAATGCCTTGAGTGTCCCAAAAAACTCTTGCCAGGACCTTTGCTCTTGACCAATCTGCTTTTGCTTTGACTGGACCACTTCTACTTCTTGGTAGCCATTGCTGTGATTATGGTTTGTCTTCAAGGATCGAACTGGTAAAGCCATGTTTCATCTCCTGTTAGAATTCTTTGAAGAAATGCTTCAGGATCTTGATCCCACTTGTTTAAAATTTCCAGGCAAGCGCTCTGCTCTTGTCTACAGCTTATCTGGGTACAATGGTTTTGGCACCTATCAAATGGAAAGTTTGCACAACTTAATTTTTCAGTCATAGTTGTGTAAAGCTGAGCCAGCTGAGATGTCTACCATGTTGGCTATTGTTCCTGCTGTTAATCATTAGCCCTCTTCAATTAGGGCACAAACAAGATTAATTTTTTCCTCAAAACTTGAGGTGGATGGTCTGCCACTGTGGGCTTCTTTTTCAATGTCATCTTGTCCCTCCTTAAAACAAGTTCTTCATTTGTAAACTGCTCATATCTTTGGGGCACTATCCCCATAAACTTTTCTTAAAGCATCAATGATTTCGTCATTCTTCCATCTAAGCTTCACCATATATTTGTTGTCTGTTCTTGCTTCAATTTGGGCAGAATTCATGTTGGCTTTGATAGGGGCTCTTTTCAAATTGATGTCTCATTGTTTTTAAGAGACTCAAACTAGATCCTGCTCAGACATGTTATAACAAATTAGCACATGTTTATTTCGGTGCAAAAACATTTTGAATCCACATATAGTTTTGTCATATGCATTTTCCATAAAAGCATATGACATTTGAAGACTGCTTTTGAAGACCGCTTGTACTTTATTACTAACAGCATCCAGCTGAAAGAATTTCTAAGTGATTTTCTAGAAGGAAGAAGAAAGATACAAGGAAGAACCATGAGCAAAGAAACATGGAACAAAATGAGTAAATGTAAACAAACACAATACATAAATATAAAATAATAATGATGAATAACAGAGTTCTAAAACAATTATAATAATAACTACTATTTTAGGGAGAACTAAAATACTGTAAAACAAGTGGCTAGAGGGGGATTAGAGTTAAGGCATTCTAAAGATATTGTTATGTTCAAAAAGACAGTAGAGAAAATGATTTATTTATATTTTTGTTGAGTAGTATATGGTCAAATTTTAAAGTAAATGAATAAAGGAACAGAAATGAAATTTTTAACTTCCAAATCAATTGAGGGGAATAAAAAAGAACAGCAAATACTTGCTCAATCCAATAGATTAAAAAAAAAAAGCAGAAAAGAGCAGAGAAAATAAATAGAAATAAATGGAAATCACACACAGAGAGAACATTTATAGAAACTTACGCAAACATATCAGGAAACATAATAAATTGAATCTACCTATTAAATCACAGGGGTGATCAGACTGGGAAAAAACAGCCATTTTTTTTTACAAGACTTAGAAGACTCTTAAACTAAGAACTTAGTAAATTTGAAAGTAAATTTGAAAGTAAAAGAGTACAAAAAAATCATGTAAATATCTACAAAAAAACTGGAGAAGCCATATTAAAATAAGACCCTCAAAGAAATCAGAAACACTATGATACAAAAGGAGGTAGACACGTAATAATTAAAGCAACAAATAACCAGGAAAATGCAAAGATTCTAAATTTTTATATACCTGATAATATAGCCTCAAATATATATATTAAAAATTAACAGAATTATAAGGATAAATTGACAAATCTATAATCATTCCAAGTGATTGTAGCACATGTCTGTGTTAAAAAATTAAGCAAAGGAAAAATTTTAAAGAATGTGGAATATTTGAACACAATTAACAAGATTGATCTAATGGACATATACAGACCCTCCACCCGGTGATTATAGAACGAGTATCCTAGTCAGGCACACAATAAACCAAAACTGACAATGAACTAGGCTACAAAGCAGGTCCCAACAAATAATACTTCATATTTATTAGATGCTTACCCTGTGCCAGGATTGGCAAAATGCTTTAGTGCTTTAGGCATATTATATTATAATACATATAATTATATATAGTTACATATTATATATTATTTTTATATTAAACATATATTGTTTAATCCTCACAGCAACCCTACACAGGTAGGTACTATTGTTATCCTCATTTTAAAGATGAGAAAACACAAGGTAGAAGAAATTCAGAAAATTGCACGAGCTCATCAACTGATAAATTGGAAGATGGGATTCGCACTAACATAATCTATAGATCTGCACTGTTCTTTTTTTAGAGAGAAAATTTTAAAGAGATACACACAAGTACAAATTCTTAACACCCTGAATTAATAAGTTTTGCCATTTGGTCTTATTTCCTAGAGTCTTCCTTTTTTCTAAAAGAAACAGAACACTTACAGTTAAGTCCCCTTTGGCAACCACTCACAGTTTGATACCAAAGCCCTTCTCTCCATGATAGATATATATCCTTCCAGTTTACATTTTACACATTTGTAATGACCACTACTTGTCAAACCATATGATATTGTTTTGGTGAGTATGTTTTGGTAAGTATACACATGCGCATGGGCATCAATTTTAATAGTTATATGGAGAAGATAGAAAAAAGCATTTTGAATAGGAAAAAAATAGCTTATGATGAGAAATTTAGTAAAGCCTGAGCATACCAGGGGTCCTCAAAGTACGGCTTCCCCCGCCCCCGGGTGTTTTTGCCTCTGCTGCCTGTCCTGCTTAGCAGCCCACTGGTCCCGGGCCCACACTGCCGCATGTGTGGAATGTGCACCGCACTCTCCAACAGCCCTCCAACGGTCTGAGGGACAGTGAACTGTCCCCCTGTTTAAAAAGTTTGAGGACCACTATGAAACACTGAGGAAGGAAATAGCAGAGGATGTAAACAGATGGAAATCCATTCCATGCTCGTGGATTGGCAGACTCAACATCATTAAAATGTCTATACTACCCAAACTGATCTACAGATTGAATGCAATACCTATTTTTTTGTCGTTGTTGAGACAGAGTCTCACTTTGTTGCCCAGGCTAGAGTGAGTGTTGTGGCGTCAGCCTAGCTCACAGCAACCTCAAACTCCTGGGCTCAAGCAATCCTTCTGCCTCAGCCTCCCGAGTAGCTGGGACTACAGGCAGGCGCCACCATGCCTGGCTAATTTTTTTCTATATATATTAGGTGGTTAATTAATTTCTTTCCATTTTTATAGTAGAGACGGGGTCTCGCTCAGGCTGGTTTTGAACTCCTGACCTTGAGCAATCCGCCCACCTCGGCCTCCCAGAGTCCTAGGATTACAGGTGTGAGCCACCGTGCCCGGCCAATGCAATACCTATTAAAATCCCATCAGCATTCTTCACAGATATAGAAAAAATAGTTTTACGCTTCGTATGGAACCAAAGAAGACCCCGAATATCAAAAGCGATTCTAGGCAACAAAAACAAAATGGGAGGTATTGATATGCCAGATATCAAACTATACTACAAAGCTGTAGTAATTAAATCAATCTGGTATTGGCACAAAAATAGAAATATTGACCAGTGGAACAGATCTGAGAATCCTGATATAAAACCATCCTCATACAGTCATCTAATCTTTGACAAAGCAGACAAAAACATACGCTGGGGAAAAGAATCCCTTGTCAATAAATGGTGCTAGGAAAACTGGATAGCCACTTGTAGAAGGCTAAAGTAGGACCCACACCTTTCACCTCTCACAAAAATCAACTCACACTGGATAACAGACTTAAACCTAAGGTATGAAACTATTAGAATTCTAGAGGAAAATGTTGGAAACACTCTCCTAGACATTGGCCTAGGCAAAGAGTTTATGAAGAAGTCTCCAAAGGCAATCACAGCAGCAACAAAAATAAATAAATGGAACATGATCAAACTAAAAAGCTTCTGCACAGCCAAAGAAATAGTCATGAAAGTAAACAGACAACCTACAGAATGGGAGAAAATTTTTGCATTCTACCCATCTGATAAGGGGCTGATAACTAGAATATACTTACAACTCACGAAAATCAGCAAGAAAAAATCAAATAGCTCTATTAAAAAGTGGGCAAAGGACTTGAACAGAAACTTTTCTAAAGAAGACAGAAGAATGGCCAACAAACACATGAAAAAATGCTCAACATCTCCAATCATCAGGGAAATGCAAATCAAAACCACAAATGAGGTATCATTAACCCCAGTGAGAATGGCCTTTATCAAAAGTCTCCAAACAATAGATGTTGGCGTGGATGCGGAGAGAGGGGAACATTCCTACACTGCTGGTGGGACTGCAAACTAGTTCAACCTCTGTAGAAAGCAATATGGAGATACCTTAAAGTGATACAAGTGAATCTACCATTCAATCCAGCAATCCATTGCTGGGCATCTACCCAAAAGATCCAATGACACTCTACAAAAAAGACACCTGCACTCGAATGTTTATAGCAGCACAATTCATAATTGCAAGGCTGTGGAAACAGCCCAAGTGCCCATCAATCCAAGAATGGATTAATAAAATGTGGTATATGTATACCATGGTGTACTATTCAGCTCTAAGAAACAATGGCGATATAGCACATCTTATATTTTCCTAGTTACAGCTTGAACCCATACTACTAAGTGAAGTATCCCAAGAATGGAAAAACAAGCACCACATATACTCACCAGCAAATTAGTATTAACTGAGCAGCACCTAAGTGGACACATAGGTACTACAGTAATAGGGTATTGGGCAGGTGGGAGGGGGGAGGGGAGCGGGTATATACATACATAATGAGTGAGATGTGCACCATCTGGGGGATGGTCATGCTGGAGACTCAGACTTGTGGGGGGAGGGGGAGAAAGGACATTTATTGAAACCTTAAAATCTGTACCCCCATAATATGCTGAAATAAAATAAAAAAAAATTTTTAAAAAGTTTGAGGACCCCTAGAAGCTATATGAAATCAAGTGACTACAGAAATAAATCGAGATTAGATTTGAAGCTTTTTTATGCTGCAGTAATAAGTTTGGATTTTATTCTTTAGGAAATAAATCAGAACTATTGTTTTCTTTCTAAGGAAGGAAGTGGTATGTTCAGATACTTTTATGTAAAATAGAGACATCATGATGTTTCACCCCAAGTAATTTTCCTACACCATCACAATACAATTATTATCTACAATAAAATCAATAGTAATTTCCTTAATATAATACCCTAATGGTATCAAAAATTTCCCAGTTGTCTCTAGCATGTCTTTGCAGCTGGTTTGTTCGAATCAAGATCTAATCAAAGACCACATATTGCATTGCATTTGGCTGCTTTGTCTCTTCAGTCTCTTTTAATAATGCCCTCCTATCAGTTTTTTCATGTCATTAAAATCACTGAAGACACTTATAGAACATCCCATTTCTAGATTTCCCCAATTTTTCTTTTTGATACTGGTTTAACCTTTTCCTCTGCCCTTTGTATTTCCTTACAAAACAGAATTTAGGTCTAAAGCTTGTTTGGATTCAGGTTAAACATTTTTAGTAAGACTACTTCGCAGGTGATGATGTGTGTTTCACATTGCAACCATCAGGAAGCACATGATGTCTAGTTGTCGACTAAAAATGGATGCTAAGGTTAATCACTGGGTTAAACATTTCAGGTCTCACCACAATGTTGTAGTTTACTTTTTTCTCCCAGCAAGTAATCTGTCAGGTGATATCTTGGCATTAAATACATTGCCATCCTGTCCCTATCATCACTTGACCTAATGGCTTTAGCATCCTTGGATGATCCTGATTTTGGTCAGTAATTTCTTTAAGTGTTACAAAATGGTAATTTTCTCATTCTGTCACCACTACTTGTTTTTGTTCAAGACAGAGTCTCACTCTGTCGCCCTGGCTAGAGTGCAGTGTTGTCATCATAGCTCACTGTAACCTCAAATTCCTACGCTCAAGAGATCCTCCTGCTTCAGCCTCCCAAGTAGCTGGGACTCCAAGTGTGTGCCAGGTTGCCTAGCTAATTTTTCTACTTTTTGTAGAGACGGAAGTGGGGGTGGGAGGGAATCTGGCTCTTGCTCAGGGTGGTCTCTAACTCCTAGCCTCAAGTAATCCTCCCGCCTCAAACTCCCAGACTATTAGGATTACAAGCATGGGCCACCGGGCCTAGCTCTGTCACAACTTCTATATGTATTATCTGACAAATTTTTTTCTTAGTAGCTGAGATTTTTAGTTTCTGTAACATACAAATCCTACCAGAAAATCAGGATAAATGCCTGATTATAGGGCGTGTACTCTTAACAACCATGCTTTCCTGCCTCTGCAAAGAACCACTATGAAGCTTTCTGATCATAATGCAATTAAACAAAAAATCATTAATAAAAATAACTAAAATAATGTGTACATTTGGAAATTTTAAATAGTTTTGAAATAAATTATGGGTCAGACATGAATTAAACATGAAAATCAATAGATATTCATAAAATTGATAATCTTAAAACTACTTATCAAGCATGTGGGATGCTGCTAAAGTAGCAAAGTACCAGACAGATTCAGAAAAATAAAATAAGGAAAAATAAGCAATTTTACACCAAGAAATTAAAAAGTTTAGACACAATGTATGGGTTTTGTAGAAAAAAGTAGTTTGCCAAGAATAAATAAAAAACCTGCATATAACCACTGAATAAATTAAATCAGGAGTTTAAAATGTTCCTTCCCCAAAAGCAGTGTCCACTGAGGTCAAAAAAGATTTATAAGAGAGTGTGACCAAACAAAGAACAAATAATCCCTGCCTTATACAAACTGTTCCAGAAAATAGAAAACAAGGCAATAACTCACAACTATTTTATGAAGATAATATAAACCTGATACTAAAACCAGACAAGGGCAGTGAAAAAAAAATTAAAGTCTTTTAAGCTACTAGCTCTTCACCAAAATCGTTCTCTCTTTTCTGGGGCACACAACCAGACAATATCTCTCAACTTCCCTTGCAATCAGATGTGGGCATGTGACAATATTCTCTACAGTGGAATAGAAGTGGAAGTGATGTGTGCTACTGACACATACGGAGCATAAAAAATTCCAATCACAGTCCTCCATGCTCTTCCTTTATGACGAACTGTCATGGTGATCCCCAGGGCCACCATAGAAGACACAAATTCAAGATGGCAGAGCCCCAGCCTGGGTCCCTCAAAGACTACATGTAGCAAACAAGAGATTTACATTTCATATAACTGACAAAGGATTGGTATCCAGATTATATAAACAAAACTCCTACAAGTGAATAATAAAAACCTTAAACAACCCACTAAAGAAAAAAAAAAAAGGCTATTAATCCGACAATTCAATGGAAGTAGAAAACCAATGGCCAATCAAGAAATGCCAAAGTGCTCAATCTCACTAGTAATCACTGAAATTCAAAGCAACACTACAGTAAGATACTCTTGCACAGCCTTCAAATCAGCAACAAAATTTATATCTAATAACATCAAGTGTTGCTAAGAACAGGAAGCAACAAGAATTCATTCTTTGATGATAGAAGCATAAATTAGAAAAAAATTTAGTAATATCTAATGAGGTTGAAAACATATTCTTATAATCCAGCAATTCTGCTCCTTGGTATACAGTCTAAAAAGTAATCACACATGTAAGCAATGAAACATTAAAAAGAATCTGTGTAGACTTTTGTCTTTGCACAAAAAGCAAAACAGGAATAAACATAAATGTTCATTAGCAGCAGAATGACTAAACAAAGTCATATGATATAGCAAGAAAAATAAATTCTCTAGAGAAATATGCATCAATGTGGATAATTCTCAAAAACATTATGTTAAAGGGAAACAAAACAAGTAGCAGAAGAAGCGTAGTAAAGAAGATATGATTTAAACAAAGTTCAAAAGCATGCAAACCGATCATAATTACTTAGATATGTAATAAGTGTATAAAGGCATATATAATGATAAACACCAAGTTCAGGACAGTGGTTGCCTCTAGAAAGAGAGAAAAGGTCTGTGGCCATACCACCCTGAATGCACGATCTCATCTGATCGCAGAAGCAAAGCAGGGTCAGGCCTGGTTAGTACTAGGATAGGAGAAAGGGAGAGAAGATAATAGGGAACTTCAACTGTGTCTGTAATGTTTTATTTTTTAAAAAATAAGTACATAAAGCATTCGATATAAAAGTAATATCCTCTACAGACCTGTTTTTCTTTTTTATTCACCTAAAAATGTGAATAAACTGATGACGGTTGTACTATTGATGGTGTTTTGGAGAATAGGAAATATGATCAGTTGAAGTGATTCTGATAAGCTTTATTGTTATCCAGTGATTCCATGAGAGGCGGGAGTGTGGTCAGTGATTTGGGAGGCACCTGCATGCTCCACCTGAAGCCCTTGCCAGCCTCTGCTCCACCTGAGCTGTAGAGACCATTCGGCTTCTTCATGGTATTTCCCCCCTTTCCTGATGGAAGACATAAGAGAAAAAGGGGAACAACCTCTGAAGAATAATGAAAGGCTATATCAGCAATGGGGGATATTGGTAGATTACAGGGAATAAGTGAGTGGTTTCTTAAGGAGAAGAGAAAGAATAGGAGGGTAAGATGGTATGAAAGCCAGATCTCAGGATGAATCTCATTCTACTGTTTTTATTTTGGAACCATGTAAGTGTTTTACATAACTAATAAACAAAATAAAATATTTTACATAGTTTTCAAAAACCAATGAATTCCTAAAAGTCAAAAACTAACTCAAATAAAGTAATATGGGAATTATCTATATACTATCTGTGTAACTCCTCTCTGTAAGTCTAAAATTATTTTGAAAGAAAAAGCTTTAAAAAACTTAATCTTAATTTTCTATCAAGTTGGTGACATGACTACAGAGAGAAGAATTTTTTAAATGTCTATATGTGTGTGGCAGGTAAAATAATGGCCCCTCAAAGATGTCCTCACTCTAAGGCCGGGCGCGGTGGCTCACACCTGTAATCCTAGCACTCTGGGAGGCCGAGGCGGGCGGATTTCTCGAGGTCAGGAGTTCAAAACCAGCCTGAGCAAGAACGAGACCCTGTCTCTACTCTAAATAGAAAGAAATTAATTGGCCAACTAATATATATAGAAAAAAAAAATTAGCCGGGCATGGTGGCGCGTGCCTGTAGTCCCAGCTACTTGGGAGGCTGAGGCAGGAGGATTGCTTGAGCCCAGGAGTTTGAGGTTGCTGTGAGCTAGGCTGACGCCATGGCACTCACTCTAGCCTGGGCAACAGAGTGAGACTCTGTCTCAAAAAAAAAAAAAAAAAAAGACGTCCTCACTCTAATCCCTGGAACCTGTGAATATGTTACATTATGCTGACTTTGAAGATGTAATTAAGGTTATAAATCTTATAACAGGCAATTATCTTAAAATATCCGACTAGGTCCAATCTAATCACATAAACCCTTAAAAGCAGAGAACTTTCTCTGACCATAAGAAGAGATATGACAGAAGGGGAAGTCAGAGAGGTTGTAAGCGTAAAAAGGATTCAACTTACTGTTGCTGGCACTGAGCTGGAGAGGCCCCATGCAAGAACTGGAAAGTGGGTGGCCTCAAGGCCCTTACAGTGGCCCCAAGCTGACAGCCAGCAGAGAAATGGGGACCTCAATCCTATAATCGCAAGGAGCTGACTTGTGCCAACAACCTGAATGAGCTTGGAAGTGGATTCTTCTCCAGAGCCTCCAGGTAAATGCCCAGGCTGGCCAACTCTTTTATTGGTTTTGCGAAACCTGGAACAGAGAAACCAGCCAAGCCAACGTGGACTTCTGACCTACAGAACTGTGAGATGATACATTTGTGTTATTTTAGGCTAATGAATCTGTGGTGCTATGTTATGACAGCAATAGAAAAGCAGTACACTTTATAACACCATATTTTGGCTGTATTTTTCCTGCAGGGATATACAGTAAGAACAAAAATAAATACAATAAATGTGAAACTTCATACTGAGTAGTCTTATTGGCAGTAATTACATTGGTATTATTATTTTGAGGCTATTATCAACAGATATCAGTCATGGTTCTAGCAAGAAACAAATAACAGACCCAAATTAGGAGAATTTGAGGCAAGTTTAATGGAAACACTACAGACATTGTGGGCAAAATGTAGGGAAGCACACAAAGAGTAGTGCAGGAATGTACCTGAAGGTACATTCAAGGCAAGGCAGAAAGTCATTCCTGGAACCTGTAAGTAGAGAACTATGTGAAGGCAGCAGACAAGAGCAATACATATTTGTTGAATAAATGGATGAATAAACTAATTTCATTAAATAGCATATAAACTACCCATGCAAAATACATAAGCAAAAAATAAAAGAGCCCTACAGATCTAATGCCAAGGACTTTCTCTAATCGGTCCCTCATGCCATTGATATATACTTGAAGATTTTTTTTTTAATTGAGCATATCGGTCCCAGTTACTTATTCCTCTCTAATAAAAATACACATCCGCCCCCTTACTACTTACCTTTGCAATGTCCTGTCTCTGTGAGCAGAGTGTTTTTCCAGTCCCATTGAAATAAGTGGAAACTTTAGAGGTGTTTCATGGTTTGGGCTTAGCCTCTGGCACTCCTGTGGTCCAACAAACACTGGTAGCTGCAGGTTTAAAAAGAACGTGGAGACATAGAGAAGACCTAAACCCAACTTGCATCCTGTAATCTAGAGCCTCAATCCAGAGCTAGGAAATGGCCATACCCAGTTGAACCCAACTAAGCCCAAACAAGCACAACCAAACTGGCCAGCCTACAGAAAACACATTGACTCAGAAATACTGTACTGGAGGTTCTAGCCTGAGCCATCAGGCAAGAAAGAGTACTATTGTTATTTATTTTTGTGAATGGAGGAGCCCTCTCAATACTTCACCATTCAGGGCCTTTTTCATCTGGCTTCTTTAAAGATGCTAAATGAAATGGAATCCATTTCCTCAGGTTGCTGATTTGGTTTGCTTTCCCTTAAGCTTTTTTATAGGGACACATAGGAAGGCAGTTCTTAGCCATTTTCAAATACAATTAGTTGTGCTATAACACAACATACTGCAAAATTGCACAATAAAAAACCACAGCATGAGGCCGGGCGTGGTGGCTCACGCCTGTAATCCTAGCTCTCTGGGAGGCCGAGGCGGGCGGATTGCTCGAGGTCAGGAGTTCAAAACCAGCCTGAGCAAAAGCGAGACCCTGTCTCTACTATAAATAGAAAGAAATTAATTGGCCAACTGATATGTATATGAAAAATTAGCCGGGCATGGTGGCGCATGCCTGTAGTCCCAGCTACTCGGGAGGCTGAGGCAGAAGGATCGCTGGAGCCCAGGAGTTTGAGGTTGCTGTGAGCTAGCCTGACGCCACGGCACTCACTCTAGCCTGGACAACAAAGGGAGACTCTGTCTCAAAAAAAAAAAAAAAAAAAAAAAAAAACCACAGCATGTAAAGGAAAAAAAATGGGTTTGGGGCACAAGTCTTTACTTGGTTAATGATACATTTAAAAATAAAATACATTATGGAAACCCAGTAAAAATGATGGCACGTTATGCACGTTAAATGGTAAGAAATGCGTATAATAAATATGGTACTTTATCTTGAAATATACCTGAAGTTAGCTTTTGGGAATGGGTCAATAGAGTTGCCTCTTGTGAATTCTTGTGCAGTGGAGGAGGATTATCTGAAATCAGACAGAACACCAGATGTGGATGGATGGGCTCATTGCACAGAAAGTGATCTGAGGTGGCTGGAAGATGTTTGAGGTGTGTGCTTGTGTCTTTCGTGTACTTCTACGTAGCTCTGTTCAGGTGGGTGCAGTTTTCTAGATTCCCCTAGTATTTTCTTTTCTTTTTTTTTTCCATTTTTTTAAATTTTAGCATATTATGGGCATACAAGTGTTAGGGTTACTTATATTGCCCATGCCTCCCTACCCCCTCAAGTAAGAGCTTCAAGCATGTCCATCCCCCAAACGTTAGACAAAATCCCACATAAGCAAGTGAAAATTTTGCCTTATACACATTATTCACTAATACACCAGTTGTATTGGAAAAAAAGCCTCATTTTCAAAATAAGTGTTATAGCAGTACTGAGAATGGTGAAGATGTTTCCATGTCCTCTTCAAAGTAGCACTGAGAAAATACATTAGGAAACTGGGGGAGCCTGGTGGGTCACTCAACTCACTGTCTGTACCACAGTTAAGATTATATGCTGTGGATATTCCAGGGCTGGAGTTCAATATTATTTTCTTGATGTGCATGCATTGATCATTTCTACATGTGTGTCAGAAAGGATGAGGTGGAATCAAACGAGCCTTTGATTTGTAAGTTTATGTGGTCTGAACTGAAAGGAATTTTTCTAGAGAAGTCTGTTCCTTCTGGAGAATTGCCTTTATCTTTAATTCATTGGATTTTTGGTTTTGTTCACTGTGAGCACTTTATTTTTTCTTTTCTTTCTCCTTCTCCCCAAAAGTCATCAATTTCAAAACAAATTTTACTGAAGTTCTCAGGAATGGCTTAACCACTTAGGAATGCATTTTTTTTTTTTTTTTGGTACAGAGAAATTTTAATTATAATAAAAATTTAAAAGGCCTAAAGTTCCTTATACACCAAAGGAAAAAAAAAATAAGAAAACATATATAATGTTTGCAATATCAGCACAGTATTTCCTCAGAGTAACAAATTCATGGAAGTTTCTTAACATTTCTATAATTCAGGAAGGAATAGGGCAGTACAGGAAAAGGTACCAAATGGACATAGGTAATTGAGTTATGTAGGTTTTATTTTTAGTTTATTGGGTCATATTGTAATCTCAGGTCCTATAACATTTCCTGGAATAAAAATTTATTGGAGTCTACTCCAAAGTAAATTTTATAGACGATATCATAAGGAAAAAACCGTATCTTTTCTCACCCCTTGCTAGGTTCATTGCTGAGGCCCTTATAACAAAAGACAGATTTATAAGAGAAAAGCATGCCAATTTATTTTTAAAAGTTTTGTATTACAAGGGAGCCTTCAGAAATGAAGACCCCAAAAAAGCAGGGAGACTTGTGTATTATTATGCTTAGGTTGATGAAGAGTAGACAGTCATGGAGAAGTATGATTGGACAAAAAGGGTGTGGTCTGATGGTAATAAACTGGGGGTAAATTAACAAGTTCCATTTAATCAAATTCTTCTCTATGTTCTTGGCTCTCAGCAATAAGGACATTCCTTTCTTCCAGGTATATAATGGGAATCTCTCACATAAGGGTTTACTTCCTACTTTAGAGAGAGGTCAGAGGATTATTTTATAGCCTGTTTCAGGGGGAAGGGCAGGAGAAAGTCAGAGAGATCCTCTTGCTTCTGCAGTTTTCTCAAATGCCACAGTGCTACGTTTTGGGGTAGCATTCCTGAACACCATCAATATAACTTCTCTACCGAACTTTTGATTATTTAAAAATAATCAATTAATAATCAATTAAGCAACAATCAATTAAGCAATCAATTAATTATTAAAGAATACTAGTTCAGTTCTTAACCTTCACATATGTACGTTATTTCTTCCCATAACTCTTTGTGATTTAGCTTTTTAAATAAGATGACTTTATCAGACTATAAAAAGCACCAAACATAATATAATTTTACAGGTAATAATTTCACGGTGTGCAAATAAAATTCCACTTGTTCCAAATGGTTATTCATTCCTTCAATGAAGTAATATTTGATTCTTAAAATAATGTTTCAGTGGTAATTTATTTACAGTTTTCTTATTTTCAGGAGATATATGCTGAAGAGAAAAATTGATATGCTATCTGCAACTTATTTCCAAATGATTTAGCAAATAAAAATATATCTACACAAACATACATTTAAAATAGATTTTTAAATGACAAAATGTAAAAAAAAAATTGCTGAATATAAATGGTAGGCATATGGGTGATTATTGTACTATTCTTTCAACCCCCCTTCATATTTAAAATTTTTCATAATAAAAACATGGGTGAGAGGGGGAAAGCTTCAATTTTCATTTCAGTGAACTGGGTATTAATTCTTACAGCTTATGTTACCATATCAGAGGCTTAAGAATATATAAGAACTCAGCAACCCAAAGAAAAAGGGGAAGGGAGGTCAACAATTTGGTCTCTTAGCATCACACAAATCTAAGGACCAATTTTCTTGCATAGAACCAGAAGCTTTCTCTGAACAGAGGTATATCCTGGCATGCTATCTCAGGACAGGTACCCATGGGAGAAAATAATTCTCCAAAATGCTAAAATTATCTAAGAACATAAATATAAATAGACCAGAAGGAAAGACAGGCTCAAGACTCTGAGGTGCCACCCTCGAGTGATCCTATTGCTATGCTTAATAAATAACCAGGAATCCTGGCCAGCTTTCAGTTGAAAGTTCCTGTAGATATCATTGCACCCTACTGAATACTAGAGTGAAAAAAATCTTAGATAACATTAGCCTGAGTCCTAAGAAATTGCAGATATGTGACCATTGTTGGTAAAAAAAAAATAGAAATTTCATATGGATCTACTTAATACTTCACTGTCCTCTACCACATCCTTGACAAAGCACCACCCAGTCTCTTCATATACAATAGAAAGATTAGATAAGAAGCCCATTTTATTTTCAGATAACCTTGTTAGGATAGTCTTTCCTATATCCAGATGAAATTTGCCATTGGGTAAGTACCACCCTCTCTCTGTGGTCAGGCTTGCTTCTTGACTGGCTTCCAATTTTCACAAGCTGTTCTCATGCTCTGCGAAGTTTCTCCCTTCTCCATGTCAAACATTTATGGCTCCTGCAGCCATTCCTCTTTTGGTAAATTTCAAGTTCTTTCATTATCATCTTTGAATTTCCTCTGGAGAAGCTGTTATATTTGAGATTCACAAGGCCGCAGGACAGAGAGACAGAGTCACCGAGGCTGTAATTATCAAAAGGAGTTTTATTGTCTACCTCGAGCCAGGGTCCGAGCCCCCAGAGTGCCATCGCAGTGGCCTCTTCTCCGGGCAGGGACCCCCCTTTGTGTGTTAGCCCCCTTTTTATAACTCGGTTGTTTACACACTGGTCATGCATCCGCCCCCACAGGGATTCTTACTTCATCCTGCCCCTGATAGGCTCTAACCTGTTCCGGGTCCTAGCTGTTCTTTGTCCACGTTCTTTGTCTTTTTCCTCTGCATCCCATAATGTACTCATAATGCCTTGCGGTTAGCAAACAAGCAGTAAACAAGCTGGAAGGTGTCCATTGTCCTTATAGCCTAGCATCTTACAAAGCGTCTGTTCATCAGTGGCCCAGAGTTCCTCATGTTGGAACTATTGACATCTTGGATTTTATAAATTCCTTGTTGCGAGGGACAGTCCTGTGCATTGTATGTTGTTTTAGCAGCATCTTTGACCTTTAAACACTACATGCCAGTAGTAACCCTCTTCCCCCAGTGTAATAACCAAAAATGTCTACAAATGTCCTCTGGGCAGGGGCGGGGGGCAAAATTGGCCTTAGTTGAATACTACTGCTCTAGCCACCAGAGACGGACATACTTATTATGCCTAATGTAACAAAGACTCAAACTGGAAAGCAAAACTCTTACACTTTGGGAAGAGTTGATTGCTCTCCATAATAAAGGAAGGAAAATTTGTAGTTTAAGAGGGAAGGTAGAAGTATGGAGAGGCAGCATACCCAGAGGAAAGTCCTGATATTTTTTTCCTGCCTAAAGGGATTTCAGTGCAGAAATGTCTAATATGGGATTTTAGAATCTGCTGCTGTGTTTATTCTGTAGCAAACCTCTACCAAGTTTATGATATCCTGGAAAGCTTTGGGTCAGGTTGTATGTTTTGTGAATTGAAGAAAGGGTTGATGCAGCACAGAATACAAACAGGCCGTGCACAAGAAGAGCCTCAAGATGGTGTAATGTACAGAACTGCTGTGGAGGACTTCAACCTTCCATGTGGTGTGGACTGTAGATTCAAACAAATCTTATCGAGTTTTTAAGAACCTGTGGAATCTTGGCTGACATCAGTATATTATGTCCATCCTTACCATCAGAGCAGGGGAGGAATATAACCTCTCTTGTTTGGACATCATTTTATATGGCCTAGTATTTTTCTCCTGGCCACATTACATTGATTATTCCTTTTATTTATATAGTTATTTATTTGGTGAGAAGTACTATTGAATGCTGAAAAGCACTGACTCTGGAGTTAGACTGCTTGAACTTAAATCATGGCATCATCACTTTATCTCTACTACTATGCTATGCTACTTCTTTAAGCTTCACTTTCCTCATCACTAAAATAGAGATAATAATATTATCTACTACCTCATAGAATTAGTTGTGAGGACTAAATGAGCTAGTGTATGTAGCACATAACAGAATCTGAAAAAGTATAATCGCTCAATAAATGTTCGCTACTCTTAGTCTATTCTCATCTGAAAACATAAGTGTTTTCTTCCATATATGCTAACTCTCATAATTCTTTCATCAGGGCAGAATGCTGTGTGTTTTTTGGTTTGTTTTTATTTTTTTGCTTGTTTGTTTTTGTTTTTGGCCCTAAGTGTAGGAATTTACATTCATCTCTGCTTAATTTCATCTTGATGAGAGCATGCTACCTGGAACCAGATAACTTGTTCGCAGAGTTAAATATTTCCTGTACCCCAATCAATAACATTATGATATTACTTGTCATATGCCTTATTGAAATCCTCTTCTAATACACATTTTATTAAAAATTCTCTAAGGCCGGGCGTGGTGGCTCATGCCTATAATCCTAGCACTCTAGGAGGCAGAGGCGGGCGGATTGCTCCAGATCAGGAGTTCAAAACCAGCCTGAACAAGAGCGAGACCTGTCTCTACTATAAATAGAAAGAAATTAATTGGCTAACTAATATATATAGAAAAAAATTAGCCGGGCATTGTGGCACATGCCTGTAGTCCCAGCTACTCAGGAGGCTGAGGCAGGAGGATCACTTTAGCCCAGGAGTTCGAGGTTGCTGTGAGCTAGACTAACGCCACGGCACTCACTGTAGCCTGGGCAACAAAGCGAGACTCTGTCTCAAAAAAAAAAAAAAAAAAAATTAAAAATTTTCTCTAATGACTTCATTACTTTCCTTCTATTTTTCTTAAGACCACTGCCTTTACTCCAGAAATCTGAGATTTTTTTTTACCTTAACCGATCCCTTTGAAGTAACTGAAGATGCTTTCTGATTTATTAGTTGAAATTCCGTTAAAAATTTAATGAGACAATGCGTGTAAACCACTTATCATTCTTGCCACATCCAATGCTTTCAAAATGTTAACTCTTAGTGTTATTAAAAACAATTAAAAACAATGGGATTTTAGAATTTGCTGTTGTGTTTATTCTGTAACAAACTTCTACCAAGTTTATGATATGAAAGGGCTGATGCAGCACAGAATACAAACTGGCTGTTCACAAGAACATGAAGATGGTGAAATCTACAGAACTGCTGTGGAGGACTTTAACCTCCCATGCGGTGTGATAATTTATGGTTTGTTCTCTTAAAGATCATATTTGATCACAATGGGTTTCTCAATCATGGATATGAAGGATACTAAGACTCCTCTTTTGGGGAAGTGTTCAGAATATTTTGAACCACATTTTGAAGCCTGAGCTTCCTAGTTGAGGGGATTGCTTGCGCTGAGAATCCTTAGGAAAGCAGCCAGGGAGTCCCAGGACGGGCCTAGGTGATGGGGAGGAAGGGCCACTGCAAGGGATGGGGCTGGCCTCCGTGCTCTAAAGCCTAAGGGGAGGCCAGTGACATAAGAAAGGAATCAGAGAGCCCTGGAGGGACAAGATCGAAAGGGCGTAAGAGTCAGAGTTCGGCTTTAGTTTCCCCCTGACCTCACATCCCCAGCACTGGGGCAGTATGAAAAAGCAGGGCAGAAAACCGGGTAGGATGAAAAAAGAAGGGTAGAGAGCCGCGCAGGCGCAGTGCGAACCTCCAGGAGGGCCCGCCCCACCACTCCCAGAAGACACCGCGCACCCAGAGGATGTAGGGAAGGATGACCTGGCGCCTGAATTCTAGTGCTTCCGAGCCGCTGCGCGAGACTTCCTGTGGGTATTGGGGTAGGGCAGTGGTAAGTTAGAACCTGAATGAATGTATTGGTGAATAAACACCCAAGGCTGATAGTCTGGCAGTATCCCCTGAGGTACAGATGCGGAGAGGGACCTGGCCGGCCTCAAGCCACCGACTCTTTGTCTGCACCTGGATCCCTGAGGTGCAGGTGGGACAGAGAGAGCCTCCAAGCCCAAGGGAGGTCAAATGCAAAATTCTGGCCTCCCAAAAAGCCCAATTTGTTGTTATTATAGTAAGTCCACATGAGATGTGACTTGGCGTTCTAACCATTTTAAACTGCACACTGCAGTGTCAAGTGCATTCACAACCAATTTTTATTTGGTTAAAATTTTAATAATTAAAAACATTTATTTAAGTCTTACAAAGTTATAGTGCAACAGTACGAATAAAATTCAGAGTCCTCATCCTGGCCTACCGATGATTTGCTTTGACCTTCAGGCAGGATTGGATGAGTTCGTTCTTTAAACAAGTATTTGTTGGTGACCAGTTGGTCTAAGTGCAATGGGGAGCCTAGCATTCAATGCAGAAAAAGGGTGAGAGTGTCGTTTTACAAAAGATAGTTGCATTTTGTTAGGTATAAGTCATTATATGGAAGTCTGCATATGTATAGAAGGGTGAGTAGCCAGGGAGTGGACAGTGCAGGCTTTTAAAGTATGAATCTCAACCAATTTGTAGGGCAGAAGAACATTTGAACTTTGCCATGTGTAGGCAGTCAGCAAAACCAGGTGGTAGGAAACTCTACAGGTTGTTAAAAGAAAGCTTCAGACAAATTAAATTTAACAGCTTAATTGAACAATGTATGATCACGATCACTAGTTAGGTGGAACCAAAATAGGTTCAGAGCAACTCTGGGGCTACCCCATGGTCAGATAACATTTATGCACAGAAAAAGGAAACAATGTGTAGAAGGTGGAAGTGAGGTACAGAAACAGCTGAGTTGGTTACAGCTCAGTGTTTGCCTCATTTGTACACAATTTAACAGTTGGCCACCTGTGATCAGCTGAAACTCTGTAATTGGTACAAGAGCAGGTTACAGTCCGTTTACACATCCAGTTAGGTTACAGTTCACTATGTATGGAGAAACCTTTAGGCTGAACTTAAAATATGGAAGGAAGCAGCTTTAAGCTAAACTTAACAAGTTAAAGACCTGAAGGTCACTCCTGTAATCCTAGCACTTTGGGAGGCCAAGGTGGGAAGATCACTTGAGGCCAGGAGTTTGAGACCAGCCTGAGGCAATATAACAAGACCCCTGTCTCTACAAAAAAATAGAAAAAATGAGCCAGTTGTGCTGGCATGTGCCTATAGCTGTGATGACTTTTGCACTCTAGCCTGGGCAACAGAGCGAGATCTTGTTTAAAAAAACAAAAAACCCTGAAGGAAGGGATGATGTGAATGCCAGGGGAATATCTGGGGGTGGGGGGTGCATTCCAGGTAACAGGTATTATACAAAGGCCATGGGGGGCAGAAATATCCAAGTTGTTGGAAGAAAGCCAGGAGGCTAATGTTTCTGGGAAAAGTAACCAAGATGGAGAATAAGAGCACCTGCATGCCACTGAAAGGATTCTGGATTTCATTTTGAATGAGATAAGTCATCAGAGGCCAGGTGCAGTGGCTCACACCTGTAATCCTAGCACTCTGGGAGGCCGAGATGGGCGGATCGCTCAAGGTCAGGAGTTCAAAACCAGCCTGAGCAAGACCCGTCTCTACTAAAAATAGAAAGAAATTAATTGACCAACTAAAAATATATATACAAAATATTAGCTGGGCATGGTGGCACATGCCTGTAGTCCCAGCTACTTGGGAGGCTGAGGCAGTAAGATCGCCACAGGAGACTGAGGTTGCTGTGAGCTAGGCTGACGCAAAGGCACTCACTCTAGCCTGGGCAACAAAGTGAGACTCTGTCTCAAAAACAAGAAGTCATTAGAGGGTTTCTCTTTACCCCACTGTCCTTTGAGGTGGGGAGAAATTAGATGGGATTATAGATCAAACACAAATGACCACGTGTCAAGAACTGTTGAAGTGGGATGATAAGTACAGGGGTTTTATTATATTATTCTTTCTTTTGTATTTGTTTGAAATTTTTCATGATAAAAATTAAACAAACAAAAAGAACCCTTCAGCTGCTGTGTTTAAAGTAGACAGAAGAGGGGAAGGTGTAGAAGTAAAGAGGACTAGTTAGAAGGCTCCTACACTTATCCAGAGATGATAGTGGCTTGGGATGTTTACAGTGAAGGTATTGAGAAGGGGGTGTTTTTTGGGTATATTTTAAAGGGGAAGTAGAAAGGTTTGGTTAATGGATTTGGATGTGTTTTGGGAGAGAAATAAGAATTAAGGATGACTGAGTAACTGGAAAAAAGGAGTTGTCATCAGCTGAGATGGGAAAAACAATGGGAGATCCAGGGGAAAGATCCTAAGTTCAGTTTTAATCTTGTAAATTTTAGATGACTATTAAAGTAAATATAGATGTAAAACAGTTGGATATAAGAATCTGACAGCACTTAAAGCCATGGGACTGGATGGTATCACCAACTCTAATTCTCTAATATTCTGTGTTTCTGTTGGAAAAGAAAGGACCGTTCTTCAAAAAGCTCATGTGCACACATTCATGCATGTGTGAGCACACACACAGTCAGTTCTCTGAGTGCAGAAATAATAGATTATCTGAAAAATGACTGTACTCAGAGCTCTTAGTGCACACATACTAATCACTTTTATGAAGGCTTCCAAGTGTCATTTAATAAATTGTATGGTCCTGGGCAACACTAAATGGAGTCAACTTGTTCTGGCAGCATGAAAAGAAATAATTTTACATCTTGGAGGGTATAATGGAAGATAAATTAAGTCATTCTCTTCTTCAGTGTCAGTAATCTCAGCAGTTTTATTGAATCTAAATTGTTTAGTGCATTAATATGCTAGTCATCCTTCTAATAATCTACCAGTGAAGATGCCCACAATTATTTAAACTGAAAACCACATGTGAGAGCTATGGGAGTCAGGTTGTACTTTCTCAGTCTGGGCCTAGTGAGTATTGTGCTCTATGGGGTCTTCTAGATTTTTTCCCACAGATATTTATAGTATTTTCCAAACTGGCTGATAATTATGATTGCCAGCCATGATTCTTGGGGCCTACCTTTAGAAACTCTGAGTCAATATGTGTAGGGTGTGGCACAGGAATTTGTGTTTTTAACAAGTGCCCATATTTGGGAAATACTGCTCAGCAGTTTCAAGAAGCATTTGATTTATTCTTTCTCTCCAGATGTGCTTCCCAGGCCCCATTCTCCTACCCATTACAAGATATTTTTTAACTTCTGCTTCCCTTTTGCAGTTAGCAGCAAGGAGCCAAAATCTAACGTAAGGTGGGTGGGCTATGGAAGTGCTGGGTTCATGTTGTGGGGACTCTTCTACCTTGACTCCAAAGTTATTTTCAATGGGCTCACCTTCCACAGGGGTTTTTCTTGTATAAATCCTTTAAGCTAGTAGGCCTCCAATAGGGTTTAGATTTAAACACAATCTTAGGCCGGGCCCGGTGGCTCACGCCTATAATCCTAGCACTCTGGGAGGCCAAGGCTGGTGCATCGCTCAAGGTCAGGAATTCGAAATGAACAAGAGCAAGACCCCATTTCTACTAAAAATAGAAAGAAATTAATTGGCCAACTAAAAATATATAGAAAAAATTAGCTGGGCATGGTGGTGTGTGCTTGTAGTCCCAGCTACTCAGGAGGCTGAAGCAGTAGGATCACTTGAGCCCAGGAGTATGAGGTTGCTGTGAGCTAGGTTGATGCCACAGCACTCTAGCCCAGGCAACAGAGTGAGACTCTGACTAAAAAAAAAAAAAAAATTAAAAATAAATAAACACAATCTTAGAGAAAAAACAGAAAAATGAAGACTCTTACTGAGAATCCTGCTACTTTTACCCTCTTGAGAATCTTCCTACTGTTACCCTCTTGAAACCATAGATAATCATTTGTATTATTTTTGGAAGAAGAATTGTAGGATTGACAAAATAGAATTATTTTGAGATTTTCCCTTCTTTGAGGGGCTGGGGCAGGTTATTTTTTCTCATTCAAGGTAATGAAGTCTCTGAATCTATGGACTTCTTGGGTGTGTCTATGGACCTCATGTTGGGTATCTCTGTCCTGAATCTATTCTTCATAGTGAAACCAGAGTGAAAAGTTTAAAAGTATAAATCAGAGCATATCACTCTCCTGTTAAAACTCTTGGCTTCCTCTTGCACTTAAAATCCGGAGTTTTTCAACACTCTTCTTCCCAGAAGCCCTCTATGATTTGTGCCAGACCTGCGTCTTCAACCTACTCTCATGACTTTCTTGCTGTCTCTGTCCGCTCCCACCATGCGATACAGCCACACGGGCTGCCTTTTCATATCTACTTTAAGGCCTTTTTTTCTATTGTTGTATGTACCTACAACATCTTCCCTCAAACTTCACAGGGCTCATTTTATTGTCATAGTCTAGTCTCTGGTGTGATACCACCTTTGCATTTTCTGCATAACATTTATTACCAGCCAGTATTTTTCTGCCTATTAATTTGTTTACTGGTTTGCTTTATGTCTTTTCTCAGTAGAATGGTAACATCTGTGGAAACAGGGATCTTATTGGATTCATTTACCAATGAAATAGCTTATGTCGAACAGTGCTTGGCCCAAGGAGCTCACTCAGTAAGTATTTCCTGCATCAATAAATGAATAAACAGGAGAGAAATTGTCAGGACTGATAGGAACCAAATTGATAAAAGCAGTTATCTCAGAGATGGGGATAGAGGAATAGGTTTGCATATATTTTACTTTATATTCTTTTCCCACCATAAAAGGATAAGAATGATTATGGGTGATTTTATGTTTCCTTTGTGGTTTTAATGTGTTTTTCAAATTTTCTAAAATAAACATGTTTACTTGAAATCAGAAAAGTGAAATATAAAGTAAATAGCAAATATAATTTCTTATCAAGATTTGCAGTTTTGGACATGCTAGCCTTCATATTCTTGCGCAAATCTCAATGCTTTTGTTTTCTACAAAGGACCTAGTCATCTATTTTGGTGTAAAGCCACATATTAGAATATTTTCTGAACAAGTATCTGTCTGGTTTTTCTTGAACATTACTAAGGGAAAAGCATAAGACTTAGATGGTCGCCATGGTAACTAACTCAGAGCCAAGACTGATCCCTGAGGGTAACAATAGTAGATATTCCAGCACTGGAAAATTTTTTTGGATTTCTGCCAGATTGGGGAGCATTTTGTTCATTTAGTTAAATGAGCACCAGTCTCAGGAACCTTCTTTACCCAAGAATTGGCTTTCCAATTGTGATCCTAATCTAAACTGGGGAAGAACCTTCTATGCTGAAGCTGTTTCCTCTGTATGTAAGATTATGCCCCCACTATACAAGTTCTCTCCTGTCAGAATCTTACTTATTTTTTTCTTCTCAGATAAACAGTTAATTCTTAGATTAATGAAATTTGAATTCTGTATACCCCTCACTAGCTGCTATTTTATTCTGCTTTGTAAGTATCGTCTTTGGATGTCTATTCCTCTCCTGAGATATTGATGGCAAAGACCAATTTATTCAACAAACATTAATAAATATAATGGTTAAATTTAATGTGTCATCTTGACTGGGCCATGAGGTACTCAGATATTGGGTCAAACGTTATTCTGGGTCTTTCTGTGAGGGTGTTTTCTGGATGAGTTTAACATTTCTATCAGTAGACTAAGTAAAACAGATGACCTTCCCTAATGTTGGTGGGCCTTGTCTGATCGGTTGAAGGCCTGCAAAGAACAAAAAGGCTAAGATGGAACTCCTCCTGCCTGACTGCTTTAGAGCTGGGATCTAAGTTTTTCCCTACCTTGAACTGAAATATCACTTTTCCTGTGTTTTGAGTCTGCTGAAATTTGGACTGAAACTAGACCATCGGCCCTCCTGGTCTCCAGGTATATCTATATCTATATCTCCTATTTGTTATGTTTCTCTGGAGAACTCTAATAAAATAAATGAGATCCTATTATGCATCAAGCCTTAGGCTAGAAGTTGTTTACCTCCAGCTGTCTAGCTTAAAAGCAGTGATAGGCTAACTTCAATGTGATACATGCTCTACTTGGATTATATATCTACAAAATGCTAAGAGACTACAAATGGGGAACCTAATTGTCTAAGGAGTTGAGAGGGCTTCATTAAGAGTTGACATGAGCAGGGCTGTGAAAAATAATACCAGATTGAGAAGATTAAAGAAAATGAACTACAGATAAATGTATGAATGATACATGGATGCATTTCATAATCATAGTTTTAAGTAAAAAAAAAAAATCAGACATAAAAGAGGACAGATGAATAAAGGTGCTATGGACCACCTTGAAAAACAAGTCCTTGATACTGAACTCAAGAAAGAAACACCAATATGTAACCATTCATTATGGTGTTAGCAGTGAAATACCTAGTGTGTATGACACCTCAAGAAGATAATTTGTTAACATTCCTCTCTGTTATAGGACAAAATTATTGCTCAATAGTAATGTAATAATCAGTAAAAATTTTCTTATTTTTTTACTTTAAAAACAATGAACAATTTAAAAAGGATGCATTTCAGTTTTACAGATAATATAAAATTTAGCAAAATATTTCATGTATGAACTAAAATTTACACTTACCAAAACAGTTACATTCATTTAATACTATTTCATTGTTTTAAAATTTAACAGAAACAAAGCTTTAAATGGTGACACTAAATGACAGAATTGAAGTAACTGTTTGTTTTTATAATCACTTCTCTATCATTGTTTTATTTTGAATCCACTGTTTAAATGCAGGAGTATGTATTACCGCAGAGTTGGAGACAAGAACTGTGTGCAATGCGAGCCTGAATGACTCTGAATCATTATGAAATTATTCTCTCAAATGAAGACTTGTAGCTGAGACTGTGTTTAGTGAACTGTGAGGTGGATTCTCTAACTTCCATGGAGAATAAAATGCTTATTGCAGAGTAAGTAATAAAAAAGTACTAATTTGATACTTACATATATATTAGCAACATTAAATAATAATATAATAGCAGTTGCTTAGAACAGCAGTGCGTAAACTTTTTGGTCTTAGAACATCATTGTACTCTTAGTAATTACTGAGCTCTTTGCTTTTGTTTGTGTCAGTTATATCAATTGATATTTACCCTATTAGAAATTAAAACCCAGGAAAAGTGTAAATATTTGTTTGAAGATTAAGTTTACACCATAAAACTATACAAATAAGTTCCATATATTAATATATATAATATACATTTATGAAAATAATTGGTTTTCCAAAACAAAACAAAATAAAATTTAGTGAGAACAGGGGTATTGTTTTACTTTGGTGCAGTTAGGGTCTCAAATGTGCCTTTGCATCCAATCTGTTGCAATATGTTGTTTTAGTTCAAGTAAATGAAACAAATCTGACCTTACACAAATATGTACTTGGAGGAGAGAGGGTATTTTCATAGCCTTTTTAAATAATTGCAGATATTATTCTTTGCTACTACACCAAAACTTGGCAAGAGGTAATTTTTTACAGGTTAGTTGTAATATGTTCTGAAACTATGTAAATGAACTTTTCATACTCTGTTACATTAAAACCTGTTGACCTTTCTTACACTCTGAAAGAATCTTTTTACTCATGTATGACTTTGTAGCATTATGAATTGACAATTTGGAAAATACTAATTCTCTGAGTTAATGCAGCTTTTCCACATGTTGACACATTTCATTTTACAATAGCAAAAACATCACATTTGTTAATATTACTACCAACCTCATCAGAAGACTTTTTAAGCTCACAAGCAGCATTAAAGCTCACAGTAGCAGAAATATGTTTCCAACATGCAGTTTGGGTTTGATAGCTCATATTTTAGATAACAAATATTTCAGTTGTTTTGGTGAAGTGCCAGGCTTACTTTAGCCATTTTAAAGAAAATGTCTACTAAATAACTAACTCTGAATAACTATAGTATATTAGTTGTTTTTTCAAGTCAAGCTGGTGTCCTATTAAAAAAAGAAGTGGCTAGATTAACTTATATTCATATAATTACAAATATTTTTTCCCTTGAGATGGCAGAAGTACTTTATTTTCCATTTTATCACAAATTTACTAAAGGGTCCAAATTTAACACAATTTTTTATTTTTAAATTTATTATTTTTGCCAGCTTTATTTACATATAGTTGACAAGTAAAATTATATATATTTATGTTATATTGTGAAATGATTACCTCAGTCAAGCTAATTAACATATTAATTAGTCATCATTAGTCACCTCACATAGTCATCACTTTTTTGGTGGTGAGAACACTTAAGATTTAATAAAATTAAATGTTTTAATACATTTTAAAAAGTTAATTAAAATTTTTAATTTAAAAATGAAATGGCTTAATAAAATTTTTATTGCTTCATTTGGGATATTCTTAACTAAAACTAGGTTTTTTGTTATTGTTGTTAACCATGACTGTGTAGTGGGGAAGAATACAATGGGTACCAGTACAGTCTGTGCCACTGCCTTGATTCCTGCTAAGGAATAAGCAATTTTACTCACCATTGTTTTGGGCCATCAGTGCACATTGTCAACACAATGAAAAGGTAAAACAGTGTTTTAGTTATGAAAATATTTTTATTCCATGAACTCCTCGAAGGATCTTAGGTTACTACAAGTTTGTAGATCATACTTTAGTTTAGAACTTAGACTAACAAAATATATTTTTTCTAGATGGGTATTTTATTATGATATTGTTTAGAATTTCCAGTGCATGGTAATAATAAAGTACAGATGGAATTCCAGTCAGTTTTATTATTGCTTTTATGTTCTCCTCTGACAAAGAACACTTTTATTATCTGCACCCAGGGCAGACTTTCCCACTACCTTGCCCTTGGTATACCATTGGATGATTGCAGTTATCTTCTCCCCATCAGTGGTTTGTCTTTTTCTTCTCTTAGTGGTATCTTTAGATGAACAGAAATTTTTAATTTTAATGATACCTAAACAGTCTTTTATAATTTGTGCTTTTAATGCTTATCCCAAGCTTGCATTCCTGGCATAAATCCCACTTGTTCATATCCTTTTTATATAAATGAGAAAATCCATATAATCATCTCAATAATTGTAGAAAAAAATTTAAGTAAAATTTAACACTTCTTTATGAACTCTCAGTAGTCTAGGAATAGAAGGAAATTTCAATGTTATGCTCATCTTATAAAATTAGTTGGAAATGATTCCCTCCTCTTTTTTAGTTTCTGAAAGCATTTTGTGTGAGATTAGTATTATTTTTTTCCTTAAATGTTCATCACTGAAGCAATTTTGATTTGAAGTTTTTTTTTTTTTTGTGGGAAGGTTTTTTTGAAGGATTCTATTTCATTGATATTTAATTTCATTCAGATTTTCTATTTCCTCCTGTATTAGCTTTAGTACGTTGTGTTTTTCAAGAGAAAACACAACTTTTTTAAAACTTTATTTCACATGCCATGAAATTCACCCTATTAAAGTGTACAATTCAATTTTTTCCCCTATATTCTCAGAGTTGTACAACCATTACCACAACATAATTTTAGAACATTTCCCTCACCTCAAAGGGACCTCATTCCCATTTTCAATCACTCCCATTCCTATCCCCGAGTCCTTGGCAACCACAAATTTACTATCTTTATAAATTTGCCTTTTCACGATATTTCTCATAATGTCTTGAAAACATCTTTACACAGCAGAAGTGCTTTCTTTTCCATCTTACCCCATGAAAAAAATAGATACTCAAGGATCCAGATTTCATAAAATTTCACTAAATGCCAGCCCAGTTTTAGGGGTGGGGGAATGAGACCCTGTCTCTTAATAGCAGGAGTAGCAAAGAATTTGTGGATGTCTCTAATCTAGCACACCAAGCATATCACACCTGTTGAACCATAGGACTATTTTTTTCTAACACCTTTCCATTTGCATCTTACCTAGTTCCTCAGCTTTACAAGTCCATATTCTTCCAAACTTACCTCCAGTATCACAGAGCCTTTCTTGAGTAAGAAGGCACCTACATGTTGTTTTTTCTTTGTCTTAGTATTTATTGAGTACAGGTAACATGCCCTAAAAAAGAATAAACTAAGTTTTGGCTGATGGACTAGAAACTGTCCAAGCTGATCATTCTTTTGTACCATGACTGTATATTTATGCCTCATCACACTTTTTTTGCAATTAGTTATGTATATGGTTGTTGGGCTACTAAATTGACCTCAAATTCTCTGATTTCATGTAAATTCTCTCAACATCAGGTAGTTAAATCAGTGTAGCAAAAAGAAAAAAGTATGCATGGAGAAGGGCAAGAATTATTGAGTCAGGATCATAAAATTGCTTTTTTTTTTTTTTATGGGTGGTGGTGCTGCTGGTGCTGGTGTCTGGCATGACTGGATCTAGGCTAAACAATGCCAAGTGGTCTCCCTCTTACCTTCCTTTTGCTACCTTTCCCCACTTCTCTCTCCCCTCCTTTACTCCCTCCCATTGTGTCAGTCTGTGTGGTGGCTTCACTATTGTAGACATTGTTCCTCCATGTGATAGACAGTTTGACCATGATGGTACTAGGTTTCCAGACTGGTGCCTCCAAGGGCAAGTGGCAGTCTTTCCCGTTAGTTCCAGATGAAAATTTCTGGGGAAAAGGTTCTGATTTAGGCCAAGGAGACGGATTACTGTGGTTGGCCAACCCTTTGGTGCTGGGGAGGGGCTTGTTTGTTAGCAGAAGAGTGGTAGAGAATTGTCCCAGGTCAAAAATCATAGGCCATGTAGAATTTGTCTCTCTTTCCCCAGAGCTCTGCTGAGATATTGACAGATAGTAGCAGATTCCTAAATGTTTGTTGAAGAGAATGAATGAATAGAAATGAATGAATGAATCTGACTTGCAATGTCTTCCTCTCTGCACAAAAGTCTTCGATTCTATGACATGCTGTCTTAGACATTTCTTACTAACTACAGAAGTCAGGGATTTTGCTGTTTAACCACTTCATGGCCACCTTTGTGTGAGCTTACCTTAAAGATACTGACACATGAAAGAACATGACTAAAATACCAAATCCCTCAGCTGTCTTTGGTTTCATCTTCTGTCTAGGTCTGTTAGGTCAAGGGTTTAGTTAAGTGTGGTGTGTCCTCATGAAAGGTCCATCAGGAGATCAAAGAGCTTCATGGTGAGTCGGTGCTGGGATTGAGGCTGAAATGCAGCTTTCAGTCCCAGCAGCTTGTCATTACCAGCATGTGCTTGCCTTGAGAGCTATGGCAGTTTCTGTTGACCTTATCCCAGGCAGCAGTCAATGCACAACTCCTCCGGAAGGTTGGTGATTGAGCAACAAGCTTTTTGAAAACTCTTCCTGAGATCTTTCATTCACATTCACTGTATTCAGAGATGAGAGAATATCAAAGACCCATCATCATTTCATTCTTAACAAAGGTTATTTCTTTTGTTAACAGTAAGAAGAAACACAGTCAGAGTCTTAGGGAAAAGGAAAAAAAAAAGGCTTAATCATTTCTGTAGCTCTCATACCTTCCCAAGTAACTCTAAGCCCATCAGCCACGACCTGGTTCATTCATTCTTCTTTTTTTCCCTCTTGCTTTTATTTAGTTCTCACATATCATATAATAGTAAAGAAAAATATTGAAAAATCAACTCACAGCCTCATTTCCTTGAAAAAGTTTTTATGTTTCTTCTATCATTTGTATGGATTTCAGTATAAAGATAATTAAATACAAATTTAGTTTTTTCACTTAACATTATTTCATAACCTTTTCACCTCACTGTTTCATTTTGTTCTTAATGAATGTCCTTATTATTTTCACTGATTCTTTTAAAGGATTGATGTTATTGATACAGTTGTCTTAGTCATTGTAATGTTTCTTAGTGGCATGAGACATAAAACAGTCATTATATTCACAGTAGCAAAAGAATAGAATCATATTTGTTATGTTTAGAAGCTATTCTTTTTAAGCTATCCTGGTTTGAGAAGCATGTAACCATAATGGCTTAAGAATTCATCTATATTGTATGGATTAGTCATTCAGCTGAAAACCCTGCTTGTTCAACATGCAAGTAATCTTTGTATTTAAATATCCTAAAGTACTATTTTTCTTTTCAAAAATTTTTAACTGACATGTAATAATTGTTCATATATATGGGTACAATGTGATGTTTCCATACATGTATACATTGTAAAATGATCAAATAAGGATAATTAGCATAACTATCACCTCAAATGTTTATCATTTCTTTGTACTGAAAACATCCTCTCTTCTAGCTATTTTGAAATATACAATTCATTATTGTTAACTATAGTCACCCTACTGTGCTATAGAACACCAGAACTTATTCCTCCTAATTGTAACTTTGTACCAGTTGACTAATCTATTCTCCCCTTCTACCTCCCCTCCCCAGTCTCTGGTAACCATTATTCTTTCCCTCTATGAGATCAGTTTTTGGATTCCACCTATGAGTGAGATCATGTGGTATTTGTCTTTTTGTGTTTGGCTTATTTCACTTAACATGATATCCTCCAGGTTTATCCCTATTGTTACAATTGACAGGAATTCATTCTTTTTTTATGGTTAATAATCCATTGTATATATGTGTACCACATTTTGTTTATCAATTCACCCATTATTGGACACTTAAGTTGATTCCATATCTTAACTATTTCAAATAATACCACAATAAATATAGAAGCGCAGATATCTCTTCCACTGACTCCTTTGGACACATACCCAGAAGTGAGATTGCTGTATCATATGGTAGTTCTATTTTTAATTTTTAAAGGAACCTCCATACTGTTTTCTATAATGGCTGTACAAATTTACATTCTCACCAACAGTGTGTAAGGGTTTCCTTTTCTCCACATCCTCACTAACACTTATCTTTTGTCTTTTTGATAATAGCCATTCTGATTGTAGTAAGGTGATATTTCATTGTAGTTTTGATTTGCATTTCCCTAATAATTAGTGATGTTGAGCATTTTTTATATGCCTGTTAGCCATTTGTATGTCTTCTTTTCACAAATGTCTATTAAGGTCTTTTGCCTATTTTTAATAGGATTATTTGTGTTTTTGCTATTGAGTTGTTTGAGTTCCTTATATATTCTGGATTATCTTTTAAGACATGTTACCTGTGCTCAGTAAATGCTAAGTCATAGAGAAAACAACATGTAGTGCCCTACTATTCAAATAGTTGATAAATATATATCTGTATCTAATACATTTATCTCCTATTGGTTCTGTTTCCATGGAGAACCCTAATATAGGAGGTTTCTGTGCTAGTTCAAGGGAGAAACATTGACAACTTAGACGAGGGGCTGTGACAGTAGAGGAAGTGTTTGTACTCAAGTAGCTAGATTGAAGGTAAACTCAAACAGGACTTGCTTATGAATTGGATATGAAGGAATGAAGAAAAAGAATAAATTAGTTATGTTTGAAGGCCTACTTTGGGCAGATAGAAAGATTAGAAATATTTACGTACAAAAGAAATGTATCTTTGTTGGCTCAATGGGATAGAACTTATCTTTCAAATGTAAGAGAGCAAGATTCTTTACAACTTACTGAGATACATACATGGCTAAAAAAATGGCTGCAGGAGTTGGTGAGGTGAATGATGCATTTTGGAACTTGTAAATACTTGTGATTGACAGGTCAGTGGGATCCATCACCAAAGTGGTAGGAATCATTCTCAGGGAATTTGGTCACTCACTGCTGTGTCTGGCACATGGATACTTTGCAAATTGATTACAAAGAGATCTCTTTTTCAAGTTTCCACCAAGGAAACGATTTTTTTGTGTGTCATTAAAAAAGTAATTACTGGCCGGACGCGGTGGCTCACGCCTGTAATCCTAGCACTCTGGGAGGCCGAGGCGGGCTGATTGCTCAAGGTCAGGTGTTCGAAACCAGCCTGAGCAAGAATGAGACCCCGTCTCTACTATAAATAGAAAGAAATTAATTGGCCAACTAATATATATAGAAAAAATTAGCTGGGCATGGTGGCACATGCCTGTAGTTCCAGCTACTCGGGAGGCTGAGGAAGTAGGATTGCTTAAGCCCAGGAGTTTGAGGTTGCTGTGAGCTAGGCTGATAGCACGGCACTCAGTCTAGCCTGGGCAACACAGTGAGACTCTGTCTCCAAAAAAATAAAAAAATAAAAAAAAACAAAAAGTAATTACTTACTTTTTCTTAAATTGATGAGTTTAACTTGACATTGCAAGTACTAAAGGCCATTAACAGGAAAGGCTTGGGAGGCTGATTAAGCACTTTGATGGGAAATTGGTAATTTGAAAACTATAGGAGCAAATATTGCACTGTGGCTCCTGTTCATGAAGGGATTTATTTTTATAGAATAGGGTTGCACAGAAGAGGCATTCACAAAATCAAGTCTTTTTTAAATTTTTTTTTTATTTCAGCATATTATAGAGATACAAATGTTTAGGTTATGTATATTGCCTTTGCCCCACCTCAGTCAGAACTTCAAGCTTGTCTATCCCCCAGATGGTGCACACTGTATCCATTAGGTATGTATATACCTGTCCCCTCCTCCACACTCCTGTCTGCCTGACACCTGATGAATGTTACTACTATAAGTGCACTTAAGTGTTGATCAGTTAATACCAATTTGATGGTGAGTACATGTGGTGTTTGTTTTTCCATTCTTGTGATACTTCACTTAGTAGAATGGGCTCGAGCTCTATCCAGGATAATACAAGAGATACTAGATCATCATTGTTTTTTGTGGCTGAGAAGAACTCCATGGTATACATATCTACATTTTATTAATCCACTCATGTATTGATGGGCACTTGGGTTTTTTCCACATCTTTGCAGTTGTGAATTGTGCTGCTATAAATATTCTAATGCAGGTGTCTTTTTTATAGAATGTTTTTTATTCTTTTGGGTAGATGCCCAGTAATGGGATTGCTGGATTGAATGCCAGAGAAGATCCCATATAGCAAAAACAATCTTAAGGAAAAAGAACAAATTGGGAAGCATCAATTTATCAGACTTCAAGCTATCCTACAAGGCTATAGTAACTAAAACAGCATAGTGCTGGCACAAGAACAGAGACATAGACCAATGGAACAGAACTGAGAACCCAGATATAAAACCATCCTCATATAGCCATCTAATCTTTGACAAAGCAGATAAAAACATACAGTGGGGAATACATTCCTTATTCAGTCAGTGGTGCTGGGAAAACTGGATAGCCACATGTAGAAGACTGAAACAGGATCTGCACCTCTCACAAAAATTAACTCACAGTGGATAACAGACTTAAACCTAAGACATGAAACTATAAAAATTCTAGAAGAAAATGTTAGAAAAACTCTTCCAGACGTTGGCCTAGGCAAAGAATTTATGAGGAAGACCCCAAAGGCAATCACAGCAACTAACAAAATAAATAAATAGGATCTGATCAAATTAAAAAGCTTCTGCATAGCCAAGGAAACTATCATAAGAGCAAACAGACAACCTACAGCATGGGAGAAAATATTCACATGTTACACATCTGATAAAAAGCTGATAACTAGACTCTATATAGAACTCAGGAAAATCAGCAAGAAAAAAATCAAACCCTATCAAAAAGTGGACAAAGGACATGAACAGAAACTTTTCAAAAGAAGATAAGCTAATGGCCAACAAACATGAAAAAAGGCTCAATGTCTCTAATCATCAGGGAAATACAAATCAAAATCACAATGTGATATCAGTTATCTTCAGTGAGAATGGCTTTTATCAAAAAGTCCCAAAACAATAAATGTTGGCATGGATGTGGAGAGATAAGAACACTCATACACTCCTGGTGGGACTGCAAACTAGTACCATCTCTGTGGAAAGCAATATGGAGATGGGAGATACCTCAAAGAGATACAAGTAGAACCACAAAGTCAAGTCTTAAACGCCCACTTGACTCCTTAAAGACTATGTGATGTCAACCATTTACCATCTCTGGCCCTTCATTTCCTCACCCATGAAATGAGATTAGAAATTCCTGCTCTATCTGCCTTATAGAAATGTTATGAGGTTAAAATGAGATGAAGATAGTACTGATAAGAGCCCTTGACATTTACTAAGGATTTACTATGTGTCAGTCACTATGCTAAGCAATGTGATGAAGCTAAGCTAGGCATTGTGCTAAATTTAGTGGCTTAAAACAACAACCATTTTATTTGCTCACAGTTCTGTGAGTTAGTAATTTTGGCTGGACTCAGCTGGATGGCATTTCTGCTTTTCTTGCCTGGGATCACGCATGTGGCTGCCAATTATCTGTCAGCTCTGAGGGCTAACTTTTCCTCTCTCATATGTCTAGCAGTTGATAGCGTCTACTAGCTGGTTGGTCTATGGGATCTCCACTGGAGGTTTGTCTTTTCTCCATGTGATCTTTCATCCTCTGGTAGGCTAGAGTGGGCTACTTCACATGGAAGTTTCAGGGCAGAATTCTAGAGGTGAGAACAGAAGCTGCAAGACTGCTTGCATTCTAGGCTTGGGAGCCCAGCATATCATTTCCATTATATTCTGTTGGTCAGAGAAAATCATAAGTATAACCCAGATCCCTGGAGAAATAAACTCTACCTTTTGATAGAAGGAGTGAAAAAGTCACATTGCATATGGACTGTCATATAGAAACAGAAGGAGTTATCATAGTTCACCTTTGCAAATAATCTAGTATGCTTATTAACATACAATCATATTTAATGCACATAGCAACCCTCATTGGACAGATGAGGAAACTGAGGCACAATGAGGTTGAATAATTTGTTCAAAGTCACATAGTTAATAAGTGTCTAAGCAGGGAGATGAATCCAGGCAGCATGACTCTGGAAGCCATGCTCTTTTTTAATGGTCTTCAAAATGGAAATCACATTGTGTTAGAGATTACTTGTGTTTGCCTACATCCATTCCTGCAGACAGGAACGTTCTGGATTCTCTGTAGACCATTCATAGATCATAGGGAACAAGGAGCACTGCCTGTCCTACTTATCCACCCTATCCCTCTGCCAGAGGTTGGCAGAATCCCTTGTATAGAGGTCTCATTCCAGTATTCCAAAGTGGGAGTGGATCAAAACTCCCTCTGTTTTGGCTTTTTATTCAAATTAAGTAACAACCCCCTGTCCTTCAGGCCCAAGGCATTTCATAGGTCAGGTAGCTTGCTTCATTTCCCTTTCTTTCCTCTCTTGAACATGATTTCCAGGTGCTGATTGGAATAGGCTTTCTCCTTTATCTTCTTGTTTATAGGAACTTCCCATATACCACTAAGCCCCATCATTCAGCTCTAATGATAGAAAAGTAAAATCCCTACATGATAAAGAAACTATATGGTTCTTGATATGAGAACTACAGGTCAATTAGGAACTAGAGTTAACTATGAATACAAACACATTTACTTAATACTCTCAAATATTGCCCCATTATAATATAATCGTTGTTATCATCATCATGTAGGACATGCTTATTTCTTTCTCAGTGCCTTTCCACTTTTCCCATGGTCTTACATTGCCCACCAGATTCTGGATTTTCTGGCTGCTTTGCCTGTTAAAAGGCAGTAGGAAGGCAGTCCACCTGCTGTTTGCTGGGAATGCAGGAAATGAACATCATACCATATGGGCTCTTTAACACCCACCCACATGGCCTCAGTCACAAGCAGCAGATCCTCTGGCAACTACAGGCCAGGCACCACTGGGGTGGCTGCTTCCCTTGGGAATGACACATCTTTAAAAAATCTTAATTACATTTTTATTGCACTGATAGGAAATTAATTTTTAGTCTTTCTGTTGACTACAAACTGACCAAGATCTCTTTCTCTCTCTGATTGTGCATTGTACACATAGCCTAAAATGACTAATAAATGTTTATATCAGTGGCAACTGCTTAATTAACACTCTAAACCAGCAGTGCTGACCTTACATAGATTGAATAGAAAACCCAGAGTGTGAGGTGAGGGGCTGCCACTAAGACCTTTCCTAAATATGAACTAATGCCCCAAATTTCTTTGTCATTTATTTCTTTAAATCAAGACATACTTTTTGTACCTTTATGTAAATGAGTTTACCAGACCATTTAAATGTTCATTTTTATCAAGGGAAGGGAAAGAAATCTTAGGCACCTGTGTCTCTGGGAGAAAGAAGATTTATGCCAAAAGGGTACAGAAAAGGGTATTTGAGGAACCAGGATATACTGTTTACTAGATGAAGTCAGTTGGTACCTTAGGAGGAGTGGTGTTTGAAAGAGATGCCTGCTGTATTACCATAGGTCTGTAATAGGCAGCAAAGTGATCCAGACTGTACGTGCTAGTTTGAGTCCTTCACCAGGTGCTTCTTCAGCTGGAGTGGACCATCATTGCCTCACAAGAACTGAGAGGTGCTAGAAGCAGAGGGCCAGCATCTGCATGTTTAGGTAAACATAACCTAGTAAAGTTGAGATGGTACTTGGCTTGTCTTCCAGGCTGCAGGCTCTCAGTCTTTGAAATATGATCACTTAGCACATAACTAGATGTAGAAAAGTTTCTGAATATTCCCCCTGCAGAGGCCAGGTGGGTCATGCTAGTGCAACAACTATCAACTGAACTTGGATGCTCTCTTCTTCATAGCACCCTACAGTAGGATATCTCCTCTCCATGCCTCTCAAATACACGCAGGCATTCTTAAAATAAAAGCTAGACAGATTACCTTAAGGAGGAACTGACAGTGAACAGCAAAAAATATCAAAGTTCAAAGGCTTATCACTTGGGTAGAACCAAGAGTCAGAAAGAAGCTTGACAGCATCAGACCTGGAGAATTGGAATAGGCCTTTAACAGGCAAGGCAGGAGTTGGACAATTATGAAGTGAATTCTCACAACTGGCTTTATTGACAGGGACCTGAACGTTCCATGTGTGGTAGAATTCTTTGAAATAAAAAAAAAATGTGTGTTGTGTTTCCTTACACACACTGGTGTGTGCTGTATGTACTGGTTCTAAAGTGCTAGCTATGGAAAACCTTTTTCTTGTATGGTGCTGGTGGTGTCTGCTTTACAGTACTATCTAGAAACCAATCCTTTCTGCTTTTTGATAGGGTTTTCTCAGGGAAAATAAGCAGCTTCAGAAAAAGAAAGAGAAAATGTATAGAGTGAGAAATGTAAAGAGAAAACGTGAGAGCGTGTAGGAGGAGGGAGAGAGGAGCAGCATAAAGGGAGCAAAAAGGGGAAAACCCAGCAAAACACGGTGCACACCTTTGAAACAGAAATGAGGCTGTGAACCCTGCAGGAGGAAGACGGTAGCCAGTTGATGGGAAGGAGGAGGTTGGCATTGCTGGGATCATGTTCACATGGATGATAATTCAGCAGGTCCAGAGAGACATGCATGTAGACATAATTAACCATGGCCAAAGTCCTGCAGGAGGAGTTACAGGAAACTCAAATTGGTGGAATATAATCTTAGGCATTTTAAAAATTTGTTAGTGTTCATTAAATGTTTCCAGAGTGTAGCTAAGCTCTGATACTTTGTCTATGTAATAAATTATTCTCTCCTAAGAACCCTGGCCAGGTGCTGTTTATGTGTCTCATACCTGAATCCAATGTGACTGGCCCCTACTCTCGTGACTTGGCAGAACTGATTACTGCTGGTCTTCCTCTCCAGAAGAATAAGGGGACAGAATTGTCAGCCAAACAGGAGGACAAAAGGAGAAAAAGCCTGCATCATCCACTAGAATAGATTACACTGCTGACCTCTGTTGGAGTTGGATATAAATTGTGTCTTCATGGTGGTGCTCAATTCTTCAGCTTTAAATTAAACTCTGTTCAATAGACATTTACAGGGCACCTATTTTGGACTCTATGGGAAGACAAACTGGTAAAAACAAAACAAAACTGTAAGACATGGTTACTGTCCTTGAGAAGCTGAAAACATTTCAGAAGAGGCCAACATAAACAAGTATACAATAATATTTTTAAAATGAGGGAAAAATTCCTTGCAAGGAAATTCACAGAATGAAAGTACCACCTTGAATTAAGCTCTGGGAAAAATTTGGGATTTTGGACTTAGGCCTGTGAAGCATAAAACAGGTTTTGAGGTGAGGATTAAAGAGATGAGAACACTCAAAGGGAGAAAACAGAATGATCTTATCAGGGCGATCTCTAAGAACTATTGAAGAAGTATGAATCTCTCTCCCAGACGGTGAGTTCTTCAAGGGCTGACATCATGTCTTAGGCCTCTTAGTATTCATTCATTCAACAAATCTGGGTGCTGAGGATAAACAATGAGTGAAACAGACAAGGTCTCTGCCCTCATGCAGTACAGCTTACAGTCTAATGGTGGAGACAGATATAAACAATAGATAAATAAATATATGTTGAGGAAACAAAATTCACGAGGACAATGCTAATTCTTAATAATGTAGGGGGCTAATTACAGACTGCTTTTTCTGGACAGAGAAGGAAAAAAGATCCACAGTTTTAGATCAATTTATTTCCAAATCGAAAAAGTTTAGCCAAGTAGACTATATGGTAGTAGGATACACACATACATAACTTGTAAATCAAGCTGTCTGCAAAGATTATTTGCCTATGTTAAGTTAATAAGCCTGCAGCCAGACAAATTCCCCTTTTTATTATTTCAGCGCTTACTACTCTTTTCCACATCACACACTGAAAATGATAATATTTGTATGGCTCACTGGGAGAGAAGAGGGAGACTGCACTCAGTAGAAGGAATAGCCCGGGAGGTTTCACACTCGGGACCAAAGGGACCATTATTTCAGTGCATCTTTAATCCATTCAGCTCATTAACAGGAAAGTTCTGCTTTATTCAATCACAGAAAAGTATATTTTTGTAAGATATTTATAATCCGGATCTTTCCCCCAAATTTACTCCTCTCAGAAGCATCATCATCTCAGTTAATGACTACTCCATCTTTCTGGTTGCTTAGTTCAGAAATCGTGGGACTGTCTTTGATATCTCTCTCTCATACACCCAGCATCCATTCAATCTATTGGTAAATCCTATTGGCTCCGCAGCAGGCTTCAATATTTGTTACTTCCTCTTCTGTGCTACCACCTAGGTCCATAATCTTCTCTTGCCTGGATTACTTAAAATCCTTCTATCTTGTCTCACTACTTCCTCTCTTGCTCCACTGCAGTCCCTTCTCAAAATAGCAGTGGGCACAATGCTATTAAAACAGAGGCCTAGGAATAAGTCCTTAAAATTCTCCAGTGGATCTCCATCTCACTTAGAGTAAAGCTCAGAGTCCTCACAAAGGCCTGCAAGGTCTATTCCCAAATGGCCTACTGGACCTTACCCTGTCTGCCTCCTCTATCTTTCTCTGAACCATTCTCCCTGTTGCTCATTCCTCTCTGGCTACATTGGCCTACTTGTTCTGCTTTGAACACACCAAACACATTCTTTCCTCAAAGACTTTGCATTTGCTGTGCTCTCTGCCTACCATGCTCACATATTTCCATGGCTTGCTATCTTACCTGTTAGGTCTCAGCAAATGCCATATTCTTAGTGGATCTTCTTTTGACTTAAATCAACTCCCACCTCCCAAACTAACTCTGTTTTATCTTTTGTTTTTTTAGAGACTGGTCTTGCTTTTTCACTCAGACTGAAGTGCAGTGGCCTGATTGTAGCTCACTGTAACCTCGAATACCTAGGGTCAATCAATCCTCCTGCCTCAGCCTCCTGAGTAGCTGGGACTACAGGTGCAGGTCACACCATGCCTGGCTAATTTTTCTATTTTTTTTTGTAGCGATAGGATCTCTATGTTGCCCATGGTGGTCTCAAATTGCTGGCCTCAAGCAGTCCTGCCTCAGCCTCCTAAAGTGCTGGGATTACAGGCATAAGCCACCACACCCAGCCTCCTGTTATATATTATTCCTTTCCTTTGTGACTCTTATTATTATTTAACATATTTTGTATTTTACTTGTTTGTTCGGTTTATTGCTTGACTTCCTCACGTTCATGAGGGCAGGGATTTTTTTTTTCTTCAGTTTTGTTCCCTATTGTATTTGCAGTGCACAGAATAGTACCCAACACATAGTAGATACTCAGTACATATTACTTAAATTGATTAGTAAATTAATGAATGAATTCGCATAGTACTTGACATTCTAAAACCTGAAGTTGTCAATGTGAAACTGTACTTTGTTCAAGCCAAAGGTAGAGGTCCTGATTACAAGGTTAACAAAATGACTGTCCCTGATATATTATAGCATTAAAACTTGGCTAACAAATTATTTACTAATGTGATGTGCTCATTTCTTATTCCATTATTATAATATAATGAAACATGTCCAAAGTGCTGTGAAGAAAATTAAATTAGGGGGAGGGCTTAGAGAGTGATGGGGCTGCTTTTTTAGTTTGTGTGATCAGGGAAGGCCATTTATCAGAGGCTGGGATGAAGGGATGGAGCAGCCCTCTGAAGGGCTGAGGGGAGAGCATTCTAGCCAGAAAGAACGATGAGTGCAAAGACGGAGCAGATGGAACAAACTTAATGTTTTTGAGTAGCTGTAAGAAGGATAATGTGGTAAGACCAGAGTAAATGTGCTTGAGACTGGCAGCAGAAGAGGTTAGAAATGTAGCCAGGGGCCAGATGGTGGAGGGGCTTCTGGAAAGGAGTTAGATTTTAAGTGTGATAGGAAGCCATGGGGGTATTTTGAGCAGAAGAATAATATGGTTGCATTCATGATTTTGAAAGATTACTCTGGCTGCTGTGTGGAAATTGATAGTAGGAGCAAAAACCAGTTAGGAGGCTAATGCAATAGTTTAAGCAAGGGAAGATGGTGGCTCGGACTAGGATGTGGTAGGAGATGTGATGAGAAGTGGTTGGATTCAGGACACAGGGTTTCTTTATGTATTTTATCTTTTTATTTTGAAATCATGTCAATCTTACAGAATAGTTGCAAGAATAGTAAAAAGAACTCTAAGCTGTATACACTTTACCCGGTTTCACTAGCTCTTAAAGTTTCATCTCACTGATACTCTGTCTTGCCCACCCCTTCCTCCTCTCTTTATGTGTGTGTTTGTATACATACGCAAATACAGATCTATATCCATGTCTGTATTTACACAAATTTATATCCATGTCTATATTTATACGCATTTTTTTCTGAATCATTTGGTCATAAGTTGCATACATCATGTGTCTTTACCTCAAGATTCTTTAGTGTATATTTTTCAAGAACAAAAAGATTCTCTCTCTCTTTTTTTTTATGAGACAGAGTGTCGCTCTATTGCCCTGGCTAGAGTGCAGTGTTGTCATCATAGCTCACTGCAACCTTATACTCCTGGGCTCAAGCAATCCTCTTGCCTCAGCCTCCCAAGTAGCTGGGACTACAGGCGCACACCACTGCACCTGGCTAATTTTTCTATTCTTTGCAGAGATGGGGTCTCACTCTTGCTCAGGCTGTTCTCAAACTCCTGATCTCAAGGGATCTTCCTATGTTGGCTTCCCAGAGTGCTAGGATTACAGGTGTGAGCCACTGTGTCTGGCCAAGATATAGAATACAATCCAGGGTTTGTCTATTATTGATTTCTTTAAAAATGTATTACTTTGAGCTACTAGTTTTCTATTTTCCATTTTATTGATTTCTGCTTTTATTTTTATTATTTACCACCTTAAGTTTTTCTTTGTTTTTTCCCCTACCTTTTTGAGTTAGATTTAATTCATTGATTTTTTTGCTTTTAATTTTCCTTGATATGGTGGTTTAATTAAGGCTATGAATTTTCCTTTGATTACTGCTTTAAATCTATCCTATCTTCCTTCCTTCCTTCCTTCCTTCCTTCCTTCCTTCCTTCCTTCCTTCCTTCCTTCCTTCCTTCCTTCCTTCCTTCCTTCCTTCCTTCCTTCCATTTTCTAAGTAATCTCACTTAGTAAATCTCACTTCTTTCCTGTTCTCTTCTCTGTTCCACATAATATTTAAAAACTTCCTTCCCCTAATTTTCTGTACTTATAGGCTTATAGTGGCAATGGGAGCTCTATTTTAATTTTGTGTTTACATCTTTATTTACAAGTAATTTGAAGTTGCTATAGTTGAAGGCATGGATCATGTGAGATTTTATTTGTATTTCTTATAACTCTTATGTTTGTTTGTTTATTTGTAAGGATATTGCTATGGTTTGAATGGGTCCCTTCCAAAAATCAGGTGTTGTCAATGTGATAGTACTAAAAAGTGGGACCTTTAAGAGGTGGTTAGGGTCGGGCGAGGTGGCTCACACCTGTAATCCTAGCACTCTGGGAGGCCGACGCGGGCGGATTGCTAGAGGTCAGGAGTTCGACACCAGCCTGAGCAAGAGCAAGACCCCGTCTCTACTCTAAGTAGAAAGAAATTAATTGGCCAACTAATATATATGGAAAAAATTAGCCGGCCATGGTGGCGCATGCCTGTAGTCCCAGCTACTTGGGAGGCTGAGGCAGTAGGATCACTTGAGCCCAGGAGTTTGAGCTTGCTGTGAGGTAGGCTGAGGCCATGGCACTCACTCTAGCCTGGGCAACAAAGCGAGACTCTGTCTCAAAAAAAAAAAAAAAAAAAAAGAGGTGGTTAGGACATGAGGGCTCCTCCCTCCCGAATGGAATTAAGTTCCCTTATAAAAGGGCTTGCCAGGAGGGCTTTTGTTTTCTTTTGCCCTTCCATCTTCTGTTATGTGAGGATGCAGTTTCAGATATTCTGTTATACCAGCAGAGAATGAACAAAGGTGTGTAAAGGGGTGTGTATTTTAGGGCTGGCTGGAACTCTAAGGATTTATTTTAAGATAGAAGAAAGTGGACTTGTTGACAGCTTGGATGTGCTGTTGGAGGGAAAGCGAATACTCAGGGGTGCTTCCTAAGTTATTGGCTCAGCAAATGGGAAAAAGGAGGTTGTGGGAGGTGAATTGGTATAGAGGAGACAAAGATTTCATGTTAACTTTGGTATATTTTTGACACATCCACTGGGAGATGTTGAGGAAGCAGTTAGCTCTACAAATTTGTATCCAGGGATGTGTCAGGATGCAGTGTGATGTGGACGTGATAAATTTTTCGCTCATTTCCCGCTAAGAACTTCGAAAACAGGTGCTTCTGGGTTGAATTTTGGAAAACCACCTCTTACAATCCTTAAGGTGTCTTGATATATTTGCAACAATGTGTTTTTCAATTGTGACCTCTTCAGAATATTAGCAGTTAATTAATGTCTTCTGAAAGGTTTAAGTGATAAGTAACTTAAATATAATGGCTGTATTGTTTTGACACATTTAGAAACAGAGAAAAGCAGAAATAACCTAAAAATCAAATGCAATTCTGCCACATACAAATAACCATAGTTATGGTTTGGTATTTGATATTTTGGTATACATTATTTCAGACTTTTTTTGAACATATAATTTACAATTCACATACATACTTAGAAAGAAGTGATAAATAATTGAGGTGATGGATATTGCAATTACCCTATTGGATCATTACACATTATATACTTCTATCAAAACATCACATGTACCCTGTATATATGTACAACTATTATATATCCATAATAACTAAAAATTAAACTTAAAAAAAAAGATGCTACCATACTATTCTCTGTGGTTCTTAACTTTGCACATTAGCACCTGGGAAATTTTCTTTTTTTCCCCAAAATGCAAGTCAATGTGCAGGTCTCACACCCCTGTATAGTAAGAGGTCTAGATAAATCTTTTAACAAAAACTCCAGGCAGTTAATATGATCAACCTCAACTACAATTCTTGATGACTGCATATTATTTAAAAATAAGCAAAATATGCTATTCATTTGCTTCTTGCAGGTTAAGTTATCCCAAGTGAGTCCAATTAAGGAAATCTCATGTGAATCTCCCTAAATTGTGACCAGAAATATCTAAGAAGGTTCTTTGGGATTTTGGAGCCTTCCTCCTTGACTTGATTGTATTTGAAGTTTTGCCACAATGAAAAATGAAGACCTCTGTTTTGGGGCAAAGTTGCAGAGCTACATCATGACTCTTGGTTTCATTTAAGACAAGGAGGCCTTTCTGGAAATCAAGGCATGCCTGGCCCTACTCATTAATTAAGCACACAGCTGGGAGTGGATGGGGGCCAAAGCCTAGAACTTGCCCCTCCTCCTTGTGCTCCTATCTCAGGAGCAGTGTATTTTGCTGGTGTGGTCCCCACTGCTGGGATTCCTGAACCCTTGCCCAGAGGATTTCAGAAGGCAGCCTTTGCATGCATGTTCTAAGGTAGGATTTATTTAATTTCTTTTGAACTGGTGAGCACTGTATTGAGAAGTAGAGTTAGACTATTTCTAACGTCAGGGGAAATGAGAGTCAATTTCATATTGTCCCAGTTGATGGCAAACACTGATATCGACCTTCAAGGAAGGAAACCAAATGTAAATGGAAGTACTAATGCAGAAAATTGTCTCACTTTAAAAACATGTAGGTAACTGCTGCTCCTTTCTTAAAATATTTTTCCCTTTCTTTAAAGTCAGCTATTGTTTCAAATGCCGTTTGCTGAGTAGTTTTTTGGTTAATATGATAGACTAAGATGGTGATGGGGGGAAAGTCAAGCTGCAGTTTGAATAGCCAAGCCTCATTGTTGGTTGCTAGGAATAACTATGGCATGCAGTTTGTTTAAAGTAGGAGTTTCTAATCTCTTAATATTAAGTGAAGTCTTAGGTTATCAGAAGAGGGGAGTATATGTGTGCACCTGTGTGTATATGCAGACTGGGGACATTGCAGCCGCTCTAGAGGTAGGAGGGGAGGAGAAAGAACACTATCAAAAGAGGTAGATATGATAAAGAGCAAAGAGCCTGTCTTGTCTGTGACCTCCCCACCTCCTCAACTTCTCCATTTCAGGTCCTGTGTGTTCCTGTCAGGGATTTAACACAATATTTTGTTATTGCATTAATTATTTTGTTAGTTTTATTATACTCATTGTATTCTATTTATTCTTCTTTATTCTACTTCTGAAAATGTGTCCAGAAGACAAGGACTTGTCTTTATTCACCACTGAATTTCTAGCACCTAATAGTTTGATCAGTTTGATGCATGAATTGAAGGATCGAATACACTAAGCACTTCACCCACGTTACCTCTCAATAACCTGAGTTCTAGAATGATTTGCATTAGAAATAGGCTTTTTTTAAAAAACATGAGGGGTGTGTGTGTGTGTGTGTGTGTGTGTGTGTTAATGTTATATATATATATTTAAAGATAATTTAAGGGTGACTGGTTTAAATTCCAGAGTTTAGGGGATGGCATTTGGAATGTAGTCACCATATTGGTAGGTATGTGCCACCATTCGTTCACTTTTATGAAGACTCCATTCATTTCTCTGATAAATGAGCTGGGAGTTGAAAGAAGTCTATCAAGTTTGTATCCAATCTATTTCAGGACTTTAGTCTCCATTGTCTGACCACAACTGTTTAAAGTTGTCTGTCATTATCAGCCTTCATGGTCCTAAGTCTAGTCCAGAGCTACTCCTCATCCTAGGCAAAGTCCCAAAGTTACAGTGCTCCAGAGTCCACATAGAGAGCCACATAGCCCACCTCACCCTATTACTGCTTCCTAAATGTAGCACCCTGGAGCTTTAGAGTTTGGATGCTTGCCCTGGGAAAGATGGATTGAAGGTAAGAGAAACTGATGGGATGTTTTTGAATTACAGTTGGTTCATAAATATTAATTTCTCTTGTCTATAAAACCTCTCAAAGGAAATCTGTAGGTTTTTCCCTCTATGACTTTTATCCTTTGCTTAGTTTTGTCTTTTGTAAAATATGCCCCTTTTAAAAAATAGTATAAAATGACAAATTGGCATCCTTGTTTTAGTACCCTGTGAAAATAGAATCCTTACTGGTAGGATAGTGGGTGCATGTAAAATTACATTCTCCTCTAAGTTATGGTGTCTGACAGAGGGAAAGGAATTATAAATAGTATATACTAATAATTGTTTTTTAAAAGACTTAGAAGTAGAAACTTTTCAGGTTTACAAGCTTTTATTTTTATCTTATTTCTTAGATCTTAATTCTTTCTGAAATTCAGATTCTAATTTATTTTGTGCCTACTGAGAGAGAACATGTTATATCTATTATATTAGGGGAAAAAAAGATAATACCAAAGACAGGGACTGCTACATTATAAGTGAAACATCCAGATACACTTGGCTGGTGGCAGGAGTGACTCAGGAAAACTCCTGAAGCAATTTTACATAATAGACAGCAAGAAGTTTTCGTAGGTTTTGACCTGGTAACTCCACTTTTCATTGTAGTGTTTGTTTGGAAAAAAACCTAAAATGTCCAACTGGAGAATATCAGTTATATATTCATATAAATTATATATGTGTTGGAGGAAATATTATATAGTTATTATATTTATGAAGATCAAACATGGGGACTTATATTTTTTAATACAAGTGAAAAAGCAAAATACAAAGTTATATCACTGTCATCCCACCTGTAGAAAAATCTGAATACATTTAGATGAAAACTGGAAGGAAATGTTTGTTTTAGGATGGTAGAATTAAACATGGTTTCCTTTTTTTAATGTTATTTTTTTCCTTGTAATAAAATGGAAAATCTAAAAATTTATATCCTAGGTCATGTGGTTTCTAGGAAATGACTACACAAACTACACTGATATTATGAAATTGGCAAAAGCCTTAACTAAACACTAGAAACACAATACCAAATGCCTGTTGGTTACACAAAATATTCCATTGTTCAACTTCATTTATTGTACAACTGCAAAGGTTTGTGAGCCAGCTTTTGTGATCCTCCCAGTGTATATCCACTATTTTCAAAAGCTGTTCAGGAATGTTTGGAATTACATTTAGTGCTGTTCAAGGTGTATCCAATAATACCATTTGGAAAATGAGAGCCCAGGTCACACAAACTAGTAAGGGGCACTGCATCCAGGAGTAATGATATTCACCCCTTATTGGCCAGCTCAAGGGAGAGAAGCTCATGTCAGGAACCCTGGCCAGTATCACTGCTGGGGCTGCCCTGGCAAGACAGGATCCTGAGACAGAAAGGTTGAAACTCTGAGAAACAGAGGAATGCTGAGTAAGTAGGAAGGAAATGAGCCAGGAAATAAACCAGCGAGTCTGAGACCAAAGCCATATTAGTGGTGCCTCTTGTTTGTAAGGGACAAAAAACACAATTTGGAGTATGTTAAGCATAAAGATACTGTATTGTCATATCTAACTAGGAGGTGCCTAACTTATAGGAACTCAAATTTCTTCTTCAGGTTTTTCTTTCTCTCTGTCTTCATCCATCTTTCAGATCTGTTTCTTTGTGTGTCTTGGTTGGCCTCTCTATTTTAATTGCCCTTCCTCCAGGGGGCAGGCTTTGCTATGTGCACTGCCCCAGGTTTGTGTCATCCATCTTAGAGACCGGTGAGGACTGCTCTTTCTCAGTGTCCATATTTAAAATGTCAGAGGAGAACTCTGGTTAGATTTGAGACATGTCTTAGGTGTGTCACTTTTTGACAAGGGGCATGAAATACCATGGTTGGCCAGGTCTGGATCACAGGCCCATTCCATTTGCCCTGGAGATGAGATGATATCCTTGTCGGCTCTAGTACAACAACCTAAAATGGGGAATGGGTTTCCCAAAGGAGGAAGGGTATTCTTATTAGCAAAAGGTGAAAGGGATACATATTACAGTATCTAGGCTTGAGAAAGCTAAAGCAAATAAGCAAATAAAGAAGGAAAAAGAATATTCTGATATGGAAAATGTGCAGGTAGAATAGAGTGGATCCAGGCAAGCACTTGGAAATCCTCTGTTACAGCATTTGGACTCTTTCAAATATCAATTGTCTTTCCCTTGGTAAACCTGGAGAAAGGCCTTCCAGTGGAAAGTTCCAGTGGGATGGGCCATCTCTATTTGAACAATTTTTTTTTTTTTTTTTTTTTTGAGATGGGGTCTCGCTCTTTTGCCCAGGATAAAGTGCAGTGGTAGGATCATAGCTCGCTGCAGTTTCCAGTTCCTGGGCTCAAATGAGCCTCCTGTCTCAGCCACCTGAGTAGCTGGGATTACAAGCACATGCTACCATGCTCAGCTAATTGTTATTTTTTGTAAAGACCAGGCCTCACCATGTTGCCTAGGCTTGTCTCGAACTCCTGGCCTCAGCCTCCCAGAGTGCTGGCATTATAGGCATGAGCCACCGTGCCTATTTGAAAATCTTATCCTGGATTTTGTCTCCTCTGGATTGGGGTTTGTATAATCCCTATGCACTCATGTTCAAAAATAATTTTTGGAAACCACAACCTATGGAACTCAATTTGGCAGTAATTATAAACATTTTAATAGGCTTACTCATTGATAAAACAATTCCACTTCTGAGAACTTACCTAACTGAAATGCTTTGTACAAATACGCAAAGACATGCACAAGTATGTTTGTTGCTTTGTTGTAAGATCAAAAAATTAAAAGTGCTCTAAGTGTTTACTAGTAAAAAAAATCTGTTTAAATATGGTTCCTCTGTACAATAAACTACTAGACAGCCTTTAAAAAGAATGAAGTAAAACACTATACATTAATGTGGAAAGAGTTTCAATAGAAATTAAATGAAGAATAGAAAATAGAAGAGCAGTAGATATAGTATGATCTCTTTTGTATGTGAAAATTATAGGTGTGTGTGTATGTTTGTTTGTGAGTATATATACTATTTATGAATAATGTTTGAAAGTATATGCTTAGCTCCCTTTAGGGGAGTGGTTATTTGGCAGGGGTGGGAATGGGAGATACTCTTCGTTCATATGCCTCTGTATTATTTTAATTTTTTAATGACCATGTGTTATTATAAGAGGTTTTTAAAAATTGTGTTCAGTCAAACAAATTTCAGAAGTAACTATTTTTTTTTTTTTTTTTTTTTTTGAGACAGAGTCTCACTTTGTTGCCCAGGCTAGAGTGAGTGCCGTGGCGTCAGCCTGGCTCACAGCAACCTCAATCTCCGGGGCTCAGCGATCCTACTGCCTCAGCCTCCCGAGTAGCTGGGACTACAGGCATGCGCCACCATGCCCAGCTAATTTTTTGTATATATATTTTTAGTTGGTCAATTAATTTCTTTCTATTTTTGGTAGAGACGGGGTCTCGCTCAGGCTGGTTTCGAACTCCTGACCTTGAGCAATCCGCCCGCCTCGGCCTCCCAAAGTGCTAGGATTACAGGCGTGAGCCATCAGAAGTAACTATTAACTGCTTAAACATTCCTTGGGAACATTCTTTTAAAAAATCATTTTATGTGTAGATACACCTGATTCAAAATTAAAAAAATATACACACCTATTAATCCACATCAACTCCAGAGTAAAAATCAGCCACAACAATATGTTACAGAAGAACATATCTGGCTTGGGCAGGTTTTTCTCTCAAACTTTTAGTCCTTTCAGTTTCTTTAAGTAGCTCTGTATGACTGGTTCAGATATCTTTCCCAAAGTGGTTATTTTGTCTATTTCATAAAGTTCCAAATCCATCATTTCCTCCCTCTACTGAACTAGATTTTTATGACAAAAGCTCCTAATGCTGCCAATACCCAAGTGGCTGTTAATACTCAGGACTGCTGTGTCTTAAAACGCCAGGGGCTCCTCACCTGTTGTAATACATGTGTGAATGGTGGCTACAGTTTTGTCTACTTGGTGCCTGTGAATTGTACTTACAAGTGAATGTTCCTTGCTGAGGATGTTGTGCCCAGGATGCTGGCCACCAAAGTCAGGGCCACCTTTCTGTCCTTGATAATACTTTTATTAAGAATCTCTCATATCATTAGTGAAAAGTTAGCCTGAAGATAATAGAATAATATTGTGAACACTGCCACTAGAAGTAGCTGTCTTCAGTAAACATAGGGCCTTTAATCATGCCCCCCCTATAATCATAGAATCTCAGGCTATAAAACAGAGTTCAGTGAGCAAACGGGATATGCTGGGAAAGACAAGCTATTTTTGTTTTCATTTCTTTTCCCTTTTATTTTGAATCTCCTGATTCTCAAAAACCTTCAGTTTTTTTCTCCCTTCCTGCCCTAGTGGTTCCTATGGCAACAGCAGCCTGCTAGGGTGGGGCAGTAGAGTGTGTCTGGGTCATTTGTAAGTTGAGTGTTTATAAGGTGGGAACTGTCTGTACTGCATTAGTCATTTGTATTTCGACATTTAAGTAGGTCAGTTGTCTCTCTTCTAGTGAGGAGGTATTTGTTCTCTTAACAGTCTAGCAAACTTGTTTATTCTCTTGCTCATGCAAGTCATACAGATGAATGTTTTAAAGGATCTTGATCCTCAGGAGGTGTATGGACTGAAAAGAAACCTTGTGGATGGAAAAGAGGAACATATGGGAATAGCAAGGGTAGAAGAGAGCCAGGCAAGAGTTGTCAGTCTGTGTAAGAATGTTAGTAATTCTGAAATGATTCAATAATATAAAGACATTATTCATTCAATATCAAATATCATTCAATAATGTATCAAGACAGTGTTATCTACCCTCAATCATGTTCCGTGTGAAAAAAAAAATTTGGCAGCTGTCCTTAATAAAAATTCTTCCAGACCGGCTGTTAGTGGGCCTTGGTATCTTCATTAGTTGATATTCTTTGGAGTTAAGAAACCGACAAGTCACTTTTTGAAAAGGCGAAAGTGTAAGGGTGGAAGGTCCCAGATTATCCATTTTTGTGCCTCCTCCCCCAGCTCCAGTGCCCAATAAATACTGAGTAAATGGCATGGCCAACATTATCAGCTAAGAATAGTTCACATTCAGTATTTTTAGCAGATTAATTCTAGTTAATCATTTAGTCATTCAGTACACATTTTCTTTTTTTTAATTTAGGATATTATGGGGGTACAAATGTTAAGGTTATGTATATTGCCCTTGCCTCCCCTTACCCCAGGACACATTTTCTAATGATGAAGATAATAAAAACTTGTATCATACATGTACTGTAAACTAGGCAATGAGTTGAGTATTGTCTGTGCATAACCAATCCTCCCAACAACCCTATGATATAGGTACTACTAGTATTACCATTTTACAGGTGAGGAAACCTAAACTTAAAGATATTAAATTGATTTCCCCATGCAAATGGCTGATAAATGCAAAGGCAGAACTTCATGGCATCTCTCTGATGTATAAAGTATGTACTTTAAATCCCAATGTTGTTGAGTGTTGGGAGACAATTTTTTGTGGTTATCTTGCATTTTTTTTTTGTAATTTATTAAAGAAAATAGGATATTCTGTGAAGTTTTCCACAGTTTGGATTTTGTGGATGATATCCCTGAAGTATCATTTAATGCTTCTACCTTTCATCTGTATTTTCTGAAAATTGGTGGTAGTATTTTAGAAGCTTGATCACATTCTATTAATAGTTCAGTTTTTTTTTTAAAGCAAACCTTCGTAAATGCTATTGTGTTTTTCCATATGCCAGGAGACATTACATCTGATTGTCCCTCACTTCTATAATAATAGCAGCCATTTATATTTAATATCTGGTATAACTAATTTTCTAGAGGTTGCAGAATAGTGATTTTCTACTATATTGATTGTATATGTATATATAATTAATTGTGTGTGTAAACCTCCTATTGTGTATGTGTAAACTTCCTATTAGCTAGAATATTTCTATAAAAAGAAACTTCCCCCTCATCCATTATTTGGTTACCTAGTGATATACTTTCTTTAGGAAAGGCAGGATGAATGCTTGATTTTTTTTTTCCCCTTATAAATTTTCAGAATAATGAAATGGTTCCCAGTCATCTTTCATGTTTATTAATCGTTTTCATTATGATTATGAACTCAAAGATTTAATATACTTGATATTTTTCAATTATTACATTTATTTTTTGTTGATGACTAAATCATCTCACTTTTGATTTGTTGTAGCTGCTTCAAATTCATTTCTTGAGTCATTTGACACACCCTAAAAGTAGTCTGATAAGCAATTTACTATCTGATATGGCAAGATGTCCCAGATTTTTTAAATTTCAGCCCAGACTTGGAATTGTTTGTTTTTCTAAAGATCCCTGGTTCTTCTAATTGGAAAATGGTAATTGGAGACTCCTGGCTTTTATATTGGTAACTAATTAAAGGAAAAAAAATGTCTCTTGCTTGGATTTAGCTTGTGGGAAGTCTATTGGTGACCTCTGGCCAAACTTATAGTAGTAGCAGTGAGAATTAGGAGAAAAGGATGTATGATAAAGATAGGTTTGGGCCTGGTGACTACTTGGATATGTGGAAGGAAAAGAATATTTGACGTTTCAAATGAGAAGGTTCTTATTTTGTTTTGAAGCTATCGTTGCATGAAATGATGTCTACTTAATATATCGCATATATTAATGTGAAAGAGAGGTATTATTCCCTTTTATGGGTGAAGAAATTGAGGCTCAGAGGAGAGGGGTGGGTGGGTGTGGGTGAATGAGGGGGGAGTATAAGTGTCTGTGAGTGTGTGTGTATCTATCTCACTTCTGGAGAGGCCGTCTTGTTGCACTCCTTTTCTTTCTTGCTCATATGAGTTAGGATATTGGTTTGACCACTTTAAAGAATGAAAATAACAGAGGCTTAATCGGATTAAAATTGATTTCCCTCATAACGATAGGCAGATGGTCCTGGGTTTGTAGGCTATTTTGTTCCATCAGGACATCTAGAGACCCAGGTTCTTTCTATTTTGTTGTTTCACCATTCCCTGGAGTTTTACCCTCATTCACATGTTCGAGCATGGCTTACCAGCACCCATGGAAGGGGAAAAGGGAGTGTAGGCCACCTGGCTAGCTTTGAAGTTAAGAAGTTTTCAGAAGTTGCACCCATTGCTTCTGTTTATATATTACTGGCAAGTACTCAGTCACATGGTCATGGCTAGGTGGCAGGAATGCTAGGCTACATATCTCTAGTTGAGCAGGGGAGTTATATTACCAAAATAAGAAAGGGTGAATGGATAATCGGATATTTAGCAGTCTTTAACTCTTCATACCTCACCTCTCTGGAAAACATACCCTAGTATTTTCTCTATTTAAGGGAGAAAAGGAAACTTTGTTGTACAAAAAGAAAGAACCACATTGAACTTCGCAGGGAGGAAGCATTAATAGTTGCAGGGTGGGTCTGCTTGTAAACATCCCTGGGATGATATATAAGTCTTAGGAACACACCTGGAGTTGGGAAGGTAGGGTGAGCTGGAGCGGTGCTGACAGTAAAATTTGGCTGCTTCACAAAGAACTGCCAAGAGCAAGATCTTTGTCTAAGCCCTGGTTTAATTGTAACTCTAAGCCTAAAAACTCATTCTGCCAAAACATTTTATTTCCTAAGATTATAAACACTTGAAGTCAGTGCAAATATCCTTATTATGAAGGGATGAGTGCATTTTTTACAAAAGGCATGTTTCAGAAAGCAAATTCTTCTGTTCCAATGTTTGCCAAGGTAAATAGTTCATTTATTAGAAATAAAGTGCCAATATAGCTCACCCTTAACTGAATTTAAGTGAAGTAAGCTAGAATTCCTTTGCTCTTCCCAGGATGTTGATAAGTATTTTCAACTGCTTTTCTTTGCTATTGGTATTTTGAATGTGTTTGACTCTTCAAACTTGTTTGTTCTTGCTTGAAGCAAGCAAGCATGGTCTACTGTAGTAATCTTTCACATATGGAGAGAATAAGAAACCTAGAGAACATTTTTATTTCCTGAGAGCTTTATTTCTAGATCCTTTACTTTCTGTGTGGATGAATGGTCTTTGTTGCTTCTAAGTCAAAAATAATCAAAGTAAAACATTTTGTAAAGGATTTAAATACTACTGGAGTTGCCTTTTTGGCCTAGAGCGAGACATGGGGAAGGAACACTGATTGGCCTGTGTTTGATTCTGACTGTCACTTACTAATTGTGTGAATTTAGGTTAGTCATTTGATTTCTTTGAGGTTCATATTTCTTGTCTAAAAGTAGGAAAAATTATTTGTACCCTAATGGGTTATTATTAGAATTAAATCACAGTGACAATACTTACTAGCTGTGTGGCTTTGGTCAAGTTACGTAAGCTTTCTGTGCTTCAATTTCCTCATCTGTAAAATGGTATAATGTGCCTACTATATAAGGTTTTTGTGAAGTAAAGTGATTAAAACAGTGCCTGGTGCACAGTAGGCTCTATATAAATGTTCGCTGCTGTCTGTTGTTGCTGTTCCATGAATATGTAATAGCCAGCAGTGTACACACGCTTTGATTGGGACATTGACAAGATAGGGAAGGGAGTCAGTCTTCAGCCTGGTTGTTCAGTGCAGGCTGGAATTTTTGTGGGCTCCTGAGTTTGCAGGGCACAGTATGAGGGCTGCTCAGAGGCCAGAGCTGCACGGCCCTTTTAAGGCAACTGCTGGGGATGCATCTGGGAGAATCTAAAGCCACAAAGTTTTGTTGAAAAAGGAAGAAAAAAATCTCAGAATGAAAGTATCTTCTTGGGGTGAAACAAATGTGTAAATGGGATAGATCCCAGAAACGGATTCTGGTGAAATCCATTCGTAGGTAGGTTTTATATCTCTTAAACTGTTAAATTATTTTATTTTTCCAGTTTTATTTATTACACTTCTTAGTACTGTGAGCCCCATCCTCCTCCTCCTGTGTGTGATTTGTTTTCCTTCGATGGAGAACACTTCCTGGGGTGAGGGGCTCTAACATGATGTTAAAGTGATGTGATTCTACATGTTAATAGGAAAGAGCAGCACATAAACTGTCACAAGGGACTGTTACCAAAGACTCTGTCTCAAGAAGATTTTGCCCAGTGGGCTACCCACATATGCTCAAGTCTTCTATGTCACCCCCCACCCCACATTTTTTCTACTTTTCAAATTCAACATCTTCAGGGACATTTGAGTTCAAGAAACAGGGACAGCATTTGATTTTTGAAAAACATACTATTTTAGGTCACAAAACTGTGTTGTCATTTCCTTTTTAGCTTTCTTTATTTCTTTCCTTGATCCTAGAAGAAGGTAGGGATTTACAGTCACATTTTATTAGCACTTTTTCTCCATCATACAGATGATGAATTATTGAGAAGCCATTTGGTCTATAAAAATGAAATACACAGCCTGTCCCCATCCAGCAGGCTGCTTGGATTGGCTCCAGCTGCTGTGAACTGATAGGGCACTGCAGTTGGAAAAACAAAGCAAATCCCTTACACATTATGGGCTTGGTCCTTTGTGGGGGGTTAGAGAGAACAATGACCTGATGGCTTAATAGATGCTGCTGACAGCCACAGACAGAGTCAGTTCTTTTATTGCCCTAGAAGGATCCTTAATTCATCTGAGTATTAAAGTTCAGATTTTGTCCCTATGTTTTAGCTAGTTCTTGTTTTGGACTACAATCAGAGATAGTTATAGTTTGCAATAATTAACAAGGTTTTAAAATTTTCATACTTTTCTACAGTCAATTGCAACCCTTGTTTGGGTCACATACCCCTTTAATAATCTGAAAAATTAACTCCCCTCTTTTCCCATCAATGTACTGTGTTGTACACAAACACATAAAAGGCTTTGGTGTTAATGAGCCTCCTAACCACCAAACTACTCAACTCTTTACTGATGCATGAATCTCTTATTAGGTTATATTTTCCCTGTGGTTTTTTAAAAGTATATGTTTAAAAATGTTCATAGAATTTTTCTTTCTCTTTCAAAAAATAGAAGTTATTTTAACATGACCTTGTCTTTTATGTGAAGGTAAAATCAACTGAGTTTTTTTGTTTGTTTGTTTTTTGAGATAAGGTCTCGCTTCTGTCACCCTGGCTGGAGTGCAGTGGCATTATAGCTCACTGCAACCTCAAACTCCTGGGTTCAAGGGATCCTCCTGCCTTAGCCTCCCAAGAAGCTAGGGCTACAGATATATGCCACCATCCCCAGCTAATTGTAGAGATGGGATCTTACTGTGTTGCTCTGACTGTTTTTGCACTCCTGGCCTCAAGCCATCTTCTCACCTCTGCCTCTGAGAATGCTGGGATTACAGGCCTGAGCCACTGTGCCCAGCCCAGTCTTTTTGGTTGTTGAGCTGACCTAGTGAGTAAGTCCATGGCCTACAACCCTTGGCTTTCCACTTAGGTAGATGGGAGTTTAAATCTCAGCATCAACACCTAATAACTCTGTGTGGGGCTCATAACCCAGCTCTTTTGCTGGGCTATTCTAAGTAGTAAAGATAGTATCTGTAAGGCACTATTAAGTACTCAGTAAGTGGTAGCTTTTCTTACTATCTTCTAGCCATACTTTCTACTTCTGAAATACTAAAGGGAACCAGGTATTTTTTTTGATTTGCAAATTTAAACTAGCAGAATATTTGGTGTTGGGCTGGGAGAACCATCTTGGTAAAAGGGACAGAAGACAAAGGCTTTTGCCAATTGTTGATGTAGTTCTCATGTTGGACCAGTGCCTTGTTGGAAATACATTACAGACATCTAGGGACTAGATCATACAAGCTGAAAGTTTCTCTTATTCAGAAACAAGTGAGGTGAGGAGATCATTAGCTACAAGTAGAAGTTTTCACTAGATTAAAAAATAAAAAACTCCAACCAAATTATACCATAAGTACAAATAGATTATATATAGTGGTTATAGTTAGGGAGAAAATTATTTCTTAATATCTTTTAGCTTCACAGAAGACATATGGAAATGGATTTTTAGTTCTTATTAGTATGGGGGAAAGCCCAGCACTCTTATCAGGATGCTGCTCTAATTAGTTTTAGGGTTGATTCTTGGTCTTTGAGACCCTACTCTGCTTTGGGGGATTAAAGACAATCTCTGTACTTTCCACATGAATTGATAAGGAACAAAGCTCTGTATTTAAGTCTTACTTGAAAACACTGTTCACATCATGAAAAGTGAACTCAATATCAGGCCTTGAAAAGATTTTGGGCAATTCTTATCTGAATTTGCATATGAGCAGACTGTCTGAAGATATTTTTACCATGTCCCATATCTGGGAGAGAAAGGGGCACAATGGAATCCTGAGGGTTTAATTATGATCCCAAAGTCTGACTCTGCCCCTAATGAAATTCAGTCTATCTGTTTTTCTTAAATATAAATGGACTCAGTAACATCATCGCCAAAAATCCAGATATTTTCTTGAGGACCAGCTATTTTATTCAGTTTGCCCAAATTTGTCATCTTGGAAAAGAGAATGTATAGGGGCTCAGACTGGATGGAGTGCTTGATTTAACCTTGGCCTTGGACCCTGCGCCAGACTCAGCACAGAGAACTCTAGAATAAGGTGGGTTCATGCAAACAACTCAGCTGGCTTATTTCTACAGAACTGAAATTGCTAAAAGTTCTTGTATTGGGAACTGTTGTAAGGGGTTTTTTGGTTTTTTTTCTTCTTATCCTGCTTTGTAGTTGACACAGATAAAGCCTTTCTATACTTCAGAGTCCATGAATGATAATTTTCACACTAATTAGTTAGTATCTGCCAGGGTCATTGTATATGGCTGTGTAGGTCGAGCTTGGCATAACTTCAGGGGGTGCTATTCACATAACTACAGTGTTTGGTGCCTCTTGAGTTGAGTACAACTGTGCATAGAAGCCCTAACATCTGCTTTAAATACAGTGGCAAAGGTTTGGGATTCCATTTCTTATGGTAATTGTTCTTTATATATTATTATGGCAGCAAATGGTGGTTCCTCTTCTTGAGTTTCTGCAGAACAGGAGCAAGTCCAGGGGTCCTTGCTCTAAGAATTCTAGGGGTTATATGATATCCCTCTTCTTCACAGCTGATCCCCCAAAACCTTGATTCATCAGCAACAATTTGGTTCTGGCTCAGGGCCAAGCTGCTGAGATTCTGCAAGGTATCTTACAACCCCTCCTCAATGAATCAGCCCCCCAGGGGACTTAGATGGTTTGCCTTAAACTACTAGTTGGCTGAGTGGCATGGGCCTTGAGGCAAACTTGAAATTCCACGATCAGAGCTGGCCCTAGACAAGGCTGCCCTGGAACTGGTGTGTTCTTCCCACAACCCTCCACTTCCTATTTCAAATAGGGCTCTTTGGATTAGAAAGAGACAGAAAATCCAACTCCAAGTGGCTTAAGTAAAAGTAAAGAGAATTTATTGGCTCACATTACTGAAAAGTATTTGTTGGCTTCAGATGCTCAAATGATGTCATTAGAACCTAGTTTCTCTCTCTTTTCTCTCCTCCTCTGCCTTCTTCATCTCTCTGTTCTGCTTTTCTTTGTGTTGGCCTTATTCCCAGGCAAGTCTTTAGCATATGATGGTTTCTAGCATCTCCAGGCTTATACCCTACAGTTTCAGTAATACCAGAGGAAAGAGAACTTTCCTTGGTAATCTCAGAGGAAAGGAGCCCAAAAACACTTTTAAAAAATCCCACCTCACACCAAAACAATCGTCCAAAAACCAAAACCAAAGGATTGTATCTCCATGGTCTGGCTTGGGTTATGGGCTCATCACTGTATCAGTTGTTATGACTGAGGGACTTGAATCCTATGGTTGGCCTGGTATGTGGTAGTTAGAGGATGTCCATCCTAAACCAGGCAAACTCAGATGGACGGTTAGTCTAAAGAAAAATCAAGATGCTGTCACCAGAAGAAGGAATGTATATCTGAGTGGCAAAACAACAGTCATAGGATCAGGCTGTTTCATATACCACACAGGGCCAGTGGGCTGGGCTCTTCGCTGTGTATTTTAGTAATACATGCCCTTTCTGAGATATATTTTCCTATTTGGGGATAACCATTTTATTAAGACTTCTTATGCTGCTTTTACCAAATGGTCTAAAGGTCTTGTAAATATCACACCTAAACAAACATGTTTCTGCTCTTAAGTTATTTGACCTTTCTATAACATTTCCTACTGCTGACATACATCTCCAATTATCGCCTCTGTTGGCTTTATGACACTGTGGTCTCCTTATTCTCTTATTCTACCTCCCTGATTCTCATAGATCCATCTCAGTGGCAGCACACTAGGTTAAACTGCAGATTTTATTGAACCACTACATTTTTTCAGCCTTACTTCCTTGATAGTCTTAGATCCAGCATCTCTGTCTCCACAGGACCTTCATTTAGGACCTTAGTATCTTTCATCTGTGATGTTGCCATCCCTTCTAATGCCTCTTTGCTTCCATTTTTGTGCTTCTCAAATCTATCCCTGCAACTGCTTCCAGGTCCTCTCATTACCCTGTCTGAATTACCTCTGTTGTTCCCCACTTGTCTATAGATGGTAATAATAGTTCCTCCCCATTAATTGACCACAGACCTTCTTTTTAGTCTCCTTTCTTCCTTGCTTTCCTCTGGATCCCTCACATCAAACACCTTGTAGATCCCATCAAACACTGAGTGTTTCAGTCCTACAGGTCTTTGTATGCCCTTCTCCCACTCATCTGCCTAGGGATCTACTTTGGTCTTTCAAAACCCTTTTCAAGCATCATGTCCTTTTGGAAATTTCTGTTAACACCTTTACCATTCCACTCTGAGCAGAACAAATCACCTTCTAATTTCTGCACTAATTTGTACATTCTTTATTGCATACAATGTCCTATATTTTAATTCTTTCTTTCTATATATGGATTTTTCTTTTACCAAACTTAACACTTTTGGGTAAGAACTGCAGAGAGCCACAGGTTTCATTGCTCAATACTGACACATAAATAGCTACATCACAGTTCCTTTTATCTTCCTAGTTACTGATGGCATATTTACATCCTAGTTACTGATGGCATCCAAACTTCAAATAAACTATTAGTATGTAAGCTTCTTGAGGGTACCTTTATGTCTTATTCACTGTTTGTCACATAGTAGGTACTCAGTGAATAAGTAGACGAATGAATGAAGGGGTAACTGAATCCTTATGATTATCCAGAAGCACCTCATCTTTCATATATAGTCTTTTGTCACTCCAGCTACTTTAAGCACTGAGATGGCGGATAGGTGGGTTTCCTGTGGTCATCTCACCTCTGAGAGGTAAAGCCATGGACTAGAATGTGGCTTTTTGGATGAATCAGGCTAAGGATCATTCTACCACAACATTTGGCCTCAATCACTTAACACTTTTTGGACAGACTGGAGGATTTTGCTTTTAGTACCTTGGCTAGTAATGTGAGGATTGTCAACACTGTGTATTCTTGTAGCCCTTTATGACTAAACCTTAAGAAAACTAATCTAGGAAGACTGAAGAACAAGTTCTAGAAATCCTATGGGCTAGGAGTACCTTTTTTTTTTTTTTTTTTAATTTTAGAGATGGAGTCTCACTCTGCCACCCAGAATGGAGTGCAGTGGCACAATCATAGCCAACTGCAGCCTCCAACTTGTAGCCTCAAGTGATCTTCCTGCTTCAGCCTCCTGAGTAGCTGGGACCACAGGTATGCACTGCCAATGCCCAGCTCTAATTTTTTATTTCTTTTCTTTCTATTTTTATTTTCTCCCCTAGAGGTGGGGCTCTTGTTTTGTTGCCATGCTGGCCTCAAACTCCTGGCCTCAAGTGATCCTCCCACCTTGGCCTTCCTACTAGCTGGGATTATAGATATGAGCCACCATGCCCAGCATGAGAGTACCTTTAATACCTTTTCATACTCCTGAGTATGAAATAAAATACATATGAGGATGGAGAGAGAAAAATATAGGAAGAGGAGTGTGAGAGGGAAAAGAGCAAGAGAAATAACAGGAAATTTTTCTTTCTTCTTCTAGCACCTGTCTGCTCTAATCTCCTAAAGCCTTTTTGGCCTTGTTGCATGGCTTTTAGATTTCATTCCTTTGTTTTAACATAACCATTGAATCCGTATATTTTATTGCTAGCCTATATAAGTGTTCTGTGAAGGTAGAGAAAAATATATAAACCATAAACACAAAGGACACCTTCTGTGGGGGACCTTGACATTTCTGGGAGGCTGCCCAACATCTAAGCCGCCTTGTGTTTGGTAAGTCTGGTAGAAGGTGAGGGTTCTACTTCAAACTGTGGAAGTTCAAGAAGGCCAGATCCTTTTGACCTCTGGCCACTAGGATACAACCTGAGCTCAGCCTGTCAGACCAGCCCACCAAGAACTTCATGTCTGGAGTGAGTGTCACAAAGAAGCAAGGACACATTTGGGTTGACGCCACTGCCAGCAGTGGTGGCACTGAGTGTCCCTTGCATTTGCAAGGTCTTCCTAACCAGGCTTTTCTTGTGACATGAAATGGGCTCCAAGTCTACCTTTCAGCTTCTTTTGCTTTGTGCCTTTCTAAAGCTCCAGCCTTTATCATGATTCTGTGAGCTGCTTGACATTCTTTTTGTAAACTCCTTTTCTGTTCAAGTTAGCCATGTGGCTTTCTTTTGATTTCAACCAAGAAGCAGGACTGGTAATACTTCCTCATCAGGATTAGAAAAGTACAGAGAAAAACATGCAGTCTTATCTTGTGGTGCTTCTTTACGCAAGTTCTCCTCACTCTGATTTTATTCTTATTCTTTTTCTTCTCCTCTTCCTCCTCCTCATTCTGTAGCCATCAATACCTCTTCAGCTGCGTTTCAGTTCAAGCTAGTGGATTAATTATGCTAGATGCTTATATCTGAATCCTGAATAATCAGCTTTATTCTACATGGGATTGGCAAGTTTGACAAATAGTAGAAATCACTTGCATAGAATGCAAACACACCTAATGTATGATCCTCAGGGAATATATTTCCATGACAACAGGACATTTGGGATTTTAGGCAAATAAGGGGATACAAGTACACTTAAAATCATTTTTTCTTTATAGTACGGACAATAGGCACACCGCTGATTTAAGGCCGACCCACACTGCTCATTTTTAAAAGTCAAAATATATTTTTAAAATGAGATATCTTAAGCAATATGTATTTTCTAGGTGAAAAACAAGTTTTGTTTTTCTTCCTTTGGAAGAGGAGGTAAAGGTAGAAATTTTTAGTTCCATCTGTCAAGAATAGAAGCCTTTTTGTGTGTGTGTTTTAATAACTTAATTTCTCCATAAACAATGTGAAACATTTCTTTAGTACAAATAGCTTTCAGAGCAATTATAATGGGACACATTTAAAGATAATGTTTTTAACTCACCATCCCTGCCCCTCTTATATCCCTTTTGTTCCTGTCCCACCATGCTACATTTCTGCCACAGCACAAGGCACTGTTAAAATGACTCATTTGCTGTGTCTGCACAGTGTTCAACCTGATTCTGTTAGGGTCATGGTAATTTAATTCCTGGTCCAAATTCTATGTGATTAAAATAATAATAGCTACCAGTTATTGAGTACTAATTATGGGCTAGTTACTGAACAAGGATACATTATCTTAAATCCTCAGGTACTCTTGCGAGAGGTAGGGCATTAGTGTCCCTCTACGTATGGAAAGAAAATTTGTTCAAGATCAGAGTTAAGATTTGAACCCATGTCTGTCTTATTGAGAAGTCTGTGCTGGTTCCACTTCTCCATACTTCTAGCTGCTTAATGTCTTTAGGAAAATTTTATGACAATAGGACAAGTTCCTTTTAACTAGGACTCACATTGTATCACTCTGTTATTTTTAAATTGACTTAAAATTCAAATATAAGGAAAATTTCCAGGACCCGGAGGAAATAACTCTTTAGAGTCTAACGTTTCTAATTTTTTCCTATTAGTTACAAAGTAGCAAAGAGATAAAAGCAACAAATCACTGAAATTAAGAATTCCCTTTGGCCAAGTGTCTAATAGTGTAGACACTTGTGAAAAGCAAACAGACTTTGAATGATTGCTGATGAATCAGAGCAACCACACACTGTTGAAAGCAGTGCCAACCTGTGTTGTTGAAGTACTTTGAATTTTGCAGAGGACTTGTGTCTGGTCTAAGGGGAATGGTGCATTTAAGAGGCTCCCAGAGTGAACACTGTCACATTTGAAAGTGGTGTAATAGAAACAGTCCCAAGCAACAGGGAAAGCATTTGACAGCAACCCTGAATCTAGTTTCCTGACTCACCTTATCCCAACTGCTTTGTTGCCAAACTCAGCTCTGCCTCTAGGTTATTGCTTTCACAAGGCTTCCAGTGTCCTCAAGAGAAAAAACCCATCACCGCCCTGACTTTTCCACCTATGATCACAGATCTTTAGTGTGGCACAGTCTCTCATACATACCTGTAACTCAGCATGCTTTTGGTTTGAGTCACTGCCCAGCCTGCACCTGGGAGAGGTAGCTCTTTGTTCTAATGTCCTATTTAATTTTTGCAGAGGATTCACTCATTTATGATTTGGCAAGCTTTGAACTTTACCTCTTTATCATCCAAATTTAAATTTGATAAATCATCCCAGAATCTAAAGCTCTTTATTTTAATCTTTTGGTGTAATTGTGGGCTTAACTCCTAAAAATAGGATCTGGATAGAAGTTTCTCATGACTCAACTCCTACTCCCCACCCCAGGTAGGCACACATTTTATGCTTCTGAACAACAACCAAAAAAACCCCACTTCTCTTTTTTCTTAGAGCAGAAGTAGATATGGAGAAAAAGAATGAGGTTGGAGACTATTGTGTTAAGAGGGGCCTTCCTGCTTTTTAGAGGAGTCAGTGACTAACTTTGGAGAGGGGTGAGGCTGCATGGTAGAGAAGGGGCAGCTGGTGGGTTTCTTAGGCAGGAGGCTCACTTTGTCTTGGGGCAGGGAAGGGAGGCCCATTTGCCCAGGGGCACGGGTGGGAGAGAGGAGGCTGCTGAAGCTCTGAGGACCCTGGGAGGGAGTTGCGGCAGGGCGGAAGTGCAGTGTCCTGAAGTAGATGTCCCCAGATCTCTGAAGCCACCTGTAGCATCCTAGAGCATGAAAGGTTTTGTCAGGAGCCTGCTACTTGCACCACTCCTTACAAATTAGACCAAAGCAAGGCATTTTCCTCTGCTTTACCTCTAAGCATAATCCTCCTCCACCACCACCACACATAATAAAAAGCAGGTAACATTTAAGGAGCACTTACTCTGAAGTGCCAGATACTTTTTGAAGTGCTTTTCATGGATGATCTCATTTCTACCATCTGTGGTTAGTAAAACTATCACCCCCATTTGCCAGATGAAGAAACATAAGGGTTATATAAATTGCCCTAGGTCACATAACTAGTACAGCATGACATAAACTACATATAGGCATGTATGCACGTGATATACTCTGTCTTCCTTGTCCTTCGTACCTAAACCCTGGGCCTATTGTGAATACTAGTCTTGCATCTAGTTAAGTAGTCACACATGCAGTCTAGAAGGCTATGGAGAGTAGGCTTTACATTGCTTGTTGTGATCTACATGGAGTTGTCCCCTATCCCCTCTTCCCCAGAAGAACAAAGATAGTGATACCTTCTTTAGTCTGTTCAGCTCCCATTTGTTTGGCCCCTCACTTGGTAGGTTCTCCTTTTCAACTCTTGGGGCTGCTCATGCCATTGCCCCCTCACTGTTGCTGAAGAATCTCTGCCCTCCCTGGACACCCTCTGCATCTCTTTCCCTCCAAGCTCTTCCATCTCTGTGACCCACCCACTCCTGTTCCTTCATTACCCAGCATATATTAAAAACTCAGATTTTTTGAACTGTCAAAAGTAACCAGTTTTGCAATTTTCTGATAAAAGGGCATTTGTCCCTGTATTTTTTTGGGGTCACATTGCAAAACTTTTATTTAGTACTCCCGGTTTGGCAGGGTACAGACCAAGAAAGAGGCATTGAACAACACTTCATCCCCCAACACATACTTTAGAATCATACAAATGACTGAGAGGGAAGTTATAAAAGTGAAATATAGTTGTCCATTAGTATCTGTCAGGGTTTGGTTCCAAGACCCTATGTGGATACCAAAATCCACAGGTGCTCGAGTCCCTTATATAAAATGGTATAGTTTTCGCATATAACCTATGCATATCCTCCCATATACAGGTCTGCCTCAGAGAGATTTCAGGCTATGTTCCAGACCATTGCAATAAGGCAAATACCACAATAAAGCCATATTTTTTGGTTTCCTAGTTCATAAAAAATTTGTTTACACTATAGTCAATTAAGTGTGTAATAACATTGTCTAAAAATGTATGTACCTTAACTAAAAAATATTGTTGCTAAAAAATGCTAATGATCATCTGAGCCTTCAAGTCATAATCATTTTGGTGGTGGAGGGTCTTTATTCTGTGTTGCTGGCTGCTGACTGATCAAGGTGTAGTTACTGAAGGTTTGGGTGGCAATTTCTTAAAATAAGACAACACAATGAAGTTTGCCTCAATTGACTCTTCCTTTCATGAAAGACTGCTCTATAGCATGTGATGCTGTTTGATAGCATGTTGCCCACAGTAGAACTTTCAAAACTGGAGTTAGTCCTCTTCAAACCCTGCCACTGCTTTATTAACTAAGTCAATATAATATTCTAAATCCTTAGTTGTCATTTCAATAATATTCACAGCATCTTCTCCAAGAGTAGGTTCCATCCTAAGAAACTATTTTCTTTGCTCATCCATAAGAAGCAATTCCTCATCCTTTTTAGTTTTATCATGAGATTACAGCAATTCAGTCAAGCATCCTCAGGTTTCACTTCTAACTCTAGTTCTCTTGCTTTTTCCACCACATATGTAGTGATTTCCTCCACTGAAGTCTGGAACCCTCAAAGTCATCCATAAGGGTTGGAATCAACTTTTCCCCAACTCCTGTTAATGTTGATATATTGACTTCCTCCCATGAATCACAAATGTTCTTACTGGCATCTAGATTGGTGGATCCTTTCCAGAAGATTTTCAGTTACTTTGCCTAGATCCATCAGAGGAATCACTATGTATGGCAGCTTTGGCCTTACAAAATGTATTTCTTAATTAGTAAGTCTTGAAAGTCGGAGTTTCTTTTTGATCCATGGGCTATGGAATGGTTGTTGTCTTAGGCATGAAAACAACATTCGTCTTCTTGTACATCTCCATCAGAGCTCATGGGTGACCAGGTGCATTGTCAATGAGTAGTAATATTTTGAAGGGAATGTTTTCTTCTGTGCAGTTCTCTATAGTGGGTTTAAAATATTAGGTAAACCGTTTTATAAATAGATATGCTGTTATACATGCTTTGTTGTTCCACTTATAGAACACAGGCAGAGTAGATTTAGTATTATTTCTAAGGGTTCTAGGATTTTTAGAATGATGAATAAACAATCGTTTCAACTTAACTCCACCAGGTGTATTGGCCCCTAACAAGAGAGTTGGCCTGTCCTTAGCAACTTTAAAGCCAGGCATTAACTTTTCCTCTCTAGCTGTGAAAGTCCTAGATGGCATCTTCTCCCAATGCAAGGCTCCTCTGTCTACTTGGAAATCTATTGTTTAGTGTAGGCACCTTCACTAGTTATCTTAGATCTTCTGAATAACTTGCTGCAGCTTCTAAATCAGTACTTGCTGTTTCACCTTGCATTTTTATATTATAGAGACAGGTTTTTTTTCCCTTAAACATCATGAACCAACCTCTGCTAGCTTCCAACTTTTCTTGTGCAGCTTCCTTACCTCTTCAAGCCTTTATAGATTTGAAGAGAGTTAGGGGCTTGCCCTGGATTAGGTTTTGGCTTAAGGGAATACTGTGCTGGTTTGATTTTTCTATCTGGATCACTAAAACTTTCTCTGTATCAGCAATAAGGCTGTTTCATTTCTTATCATCCTTGTGTTCACTGGAGTAGTATTTTAATTTCCTTCAAGAACTTTTCACTCACAACCTGGCCACCTGTTTGTTGCAAGAGACCACCTGCCTCAGGCTCTTTTGGCTTTCACCCTGCCTCATTCACTAAGCTTAATCATTTCTAGTTTTTTTATTTAAAGTGAGAGATGTGTGACTCTTCCTTTCACTTGAATACTCAGAGGCCATTGGAAAGTTATTAATGGGCCTAATTTCAATATTGTTGTGTCTCAGGGAATAGGGAGGCCGAGGGGAGGGAAGAGAGACTGCCGGTTGGTGGAGTAGTCAGACACATGCAGTGTTTATTGGTGAAGTTTGCTGTCTTATGTGGGCAGTTTGTGGTACCCCAAAATGGTCACAACAGTAACATCCAAGATAACTGATGACAGATCACTATAACTGATACACTAATAATCAAAAAGTTTAAAATATTGCGAGAATTACCAAAATGTGACACAGAGACAGAGTGAGCATGTGCTGTTGGAAAAATGGTGCCGATAGACCTGCTTAAGGCAGGGTAGCCACAAACATTCCATTTGTTGAAAAAACAACAGACCCCCAAAATGCAATATCTGTGAAGCACAATGAGGTTTGCTTGTGCTTAAAATTATCTTGATTACTTATACTTTTAAAATGTACATGCTATGTAAATAGTTCTTTATTGTTTAGGGAATAATAAGAAAAATCAGTACATGCCCAGTAACAGACACAACCATTCATTTTTTTTTTTCCGAATATTTTTGATCAGTGGTTGGTTGAATACACAGAACAGAAATGCTTGGATGCAGAGGGCCTAGTCATTATATTAATAGGACTAATAGGATTTAGGTGGTATTTTCCCCTTTTTTAAAAATATCCTTGATATTGTTATATGTAATCAATAAAGTACTAAGTAATATTCAATCTATAAATGTTTATTTGATTCCTCTTAACCAGCTTTAATATATTCTATTTTACCCATTTCTTCTTTTCAAGTCTCTTTCCTAAGACTTTTCTAAATGTTAAGCAAATGGAAAACAATGTTGATTACATTAAGTATCAATAACTTTCAGATGCAGTAAAGATGAACTGGGGATTTAAAAAAAATATATTTCCATTTAAAGTCCTTTTATTCAGTATGAAGACAGTAACCAAGTAAGATTAATTCTCTCTGCTTTTACTGAAACAATATTAAAATATTTCCTGCATTTATAAACTAGAGATTAGAAAACTCAAGTGTGGAGAAAGAGGATCAGAAGTGGGAAGACCAGTTAGGTTATCACAATTATTCAGATGAGAAATGGGAGCCTAAGGTATGTGTGAATGGAGACAATTGAATAGACTAGGAGATATAAAGATATGTTTTTTTAACTGGATGGGGAGACGGAAGGGTAGTAGTTGAGAATGCTTCTCAGGTGTCTGACTGGGACAAGGGATGGATGGTAATGCTAGTCACAGAGAAAGTACCTGAGCTGACTTCCTTTAAGGGGATGGGCATGTGTTCATTTCTGGACATGAGGAGTCTGAGGTGCCTGTGGGGTATCTAAGTGGAGAGAGGCCTAGTAGGCTGCTAATATGTGAATTCTGGAGCTCAGGACAGAGATCAGGAGATATCTGGGAATAGTCAGCACATGAATATTTACTAAAGTTTTGGGAATAGATGAGATCACTCAAATAGTTTTGGTATATCCTGACAGTAAAAGAATGGGTAGAAGATGATCCAGTTGGGACAACTAAGCAAGAGCAGCCAGACAGGCAGCAAGAGAGCCAACAGAGGACACTGAAGGGAGACAAAAGAAGAGAGAGGATGCTTAATAAGATCGAATGTTTCAGAAATTAGTTAGAAGATAAAGACCAATAAGTTCTTGTGAGACCATTTTGATTTTGCAGTCACAAAGCCCAGAGGAATCCAGCTGGAGAGAGATCCCTTTGTTGTACCATCCCTATACATGACTCTTTAGGTTCATCCACAGGAGGCAGGAAGGTGTGGTACAAGATGCAAATTCTAGTCTAACTGAACTGCCTAGACTAGTTCTAGTTCAGTCTGACTGTAGGGCCTCAAAAGAGTCATCTAACTCCTCTGGGCCTTAATTTGCTCGCGTTACCTGGTGTCAGACAACAATTCTGATCCCATAGGCAGTTGTTTCTTACTCTGTAGTTGATCTTGGTTAGCTTTTAAATCACACAAATGACATACATTCAATGGCTTCTTTATCCAGCTGGCTTTAGAAAATGATTTTTGTGAAAACCATGCTTCACTTATTTTAGAGAAGGATGAGAAATTGCTTTGTTAAGGTTACATGAAGATTGGTTCCTATGGTACATGTCCAAAAAAACAGGTCTTCATACTTAGGTATATTCCCAGGTAACTCAGGAACATTTTTTGAATACAGTTTCAGGTTTCTAAGCCCTAGGATGTTGCATGGTGAGTCTGTCATATTTACGTAGCCTTGCATTCATTGAGCACCTACTGTTCACAAACATGCTGAGGTGGGCAGACATATAAAAGATGTGATGATAAGGATGGCTCCTGAAAGCAGTGCCTAAACTTCTTGAGTGTTACTCAAGGCTCTATTGGTAACTCTCTTTTCCATCCTTAACCCTTCTGTTCTTTCTCCTCAAGTGCTGATTAAAACAAACTTTGTTCATACTTTTTGAGATGCATTCATTTATCCTTCTAGCTTCTTTGTTCCTTTTGCCTAGGGCTCTTTTCTTCACATATTAAAATCCTACTCATTTCTCAAGTTCCAATTCAAATGCTGCTCTTTCACTAAGCATTCACTCATTTAATTAGTATTCATTTATATATTTATTTCAGCATATTATGGGGGTAAAAATATTTAGGTTACGTATATTGCCTTTGTCCCACCTGAGTCAGAGCTTCAAGAGTGTCCATCCCCCAGATGGTACACACTGTATCCATTAGGTGTGTGTATACTCATCCCTTCCTCCCCTCTCCCACTTACCTGACACCTGATGAATGTTACTATTATATGTACACATAAGTGTTGATCAGTTAATACCAATTTGATGGTGAGTACATGTGGTACTTGTTTTTCCATTCCTGTGATACTTCACTTAGTAGAATGGGCTCCAGCTCTACCCAGAATAATACAAGAGATGCTAGATCACCACTGTATTTTTGTGGCTGAGTAGAACTCCATGGTATACATATACCACATTTTATTAATCCACTCATGTATTGATGGGGACTTGGGTTGTTTTCACATCTTTGTAATTGTGAATTGTGCTGCTATAAACATTTGAGTGAAGATGTCTTTTTTATAGAATGTCTTTTTTTCTTTTGGGTAGATGCCTAGTAATGGGATTGCTGGATCAAATGATAGTTCTATTTGTAGCTCTTTGAGGTTATCTCCATATTAATTTCCACAGAAGTTGTATTAGTTTGCAGTCCCACCAGCAGTGTATGAATGCTCCTGGCTCTCTGTATCTACACCAACATTTATTGTTTTGGGACTTTTTGATAAAGGCCATTCTCACTGGAGATAAGTGATATCTCATTGTGTTTTTGATTTACATTTCCCTGATGATTAGAGATATTGAGCATTTTTTGATATGTTTGTTGGCCATTAGTCTATCTTCTTGAACTGCCCGGTAAAGAGATACAGGCTGGCTGAATGGACAATATACACAGCCAAGTATCTGCTGACTCTTCAAGAAATACATCTAACTCACAAGGATGCATTCAGACTCAGAGTGAAGGGATGGAAAACAATATTTCATGCAAATGGAAGCCAAGAGAAAGCTGGTGTAGCAGTCCTGATTTCAGATAACTTAGTCTTCAAATAAACAAAAGTAATGAAAGACAAAGATGGTTACTATATAATGGTGAAGGGTACAATTCAACAAGAAGACATAACAATTCTAAATATTTGTGCACCTAACTCAGGTGCACCCAGATTCATAAAGCAAATCCTACTTGATATAAACAAAATGATAAACAGCAACATTGTAATAGCCAGGGATTTCAATACCCCTCTGACAGAGCAGGACAGATCCTCCAAACAGAAAATAAACAAAGAAACACTGGATTTAAACAGACCTCTAGAACAAATGGGCCTGACTGACATGTACAGAACTTTCTATCTCCAAACCACTGAATATACATTTTTCTCATCAGCTCATGGGTCATTCTCTAAGATTGACCATATCCTGGGCCACAAATCATGTCTCAACAAATTTAAAAAATAGAAATTATATCATCCATCTTAGACCACAGTAGAATACAATTAGAAGTCAACTCCAACAGAAACTCTCATGTTTGAGCAAAGTCATGGAAACTGAAAAAAACCTTCTGCTGAATGATTATTGCATTAAGGAGGAAATTAAGATGGAAATCAAAAGATTCTTTAAACTAAATGATAAAGGAGACACAAATTATCAAAATATGTGGGACACAGCTAACACAGTCTTGAGAGGAAAATTTATATCCATAAATGCCTACATCTGAAAGACAGAAAGATCACAAATCAACAATATAATGAATTGTCTCAAAGAACTGGAGAAGGATGAGAAAACCAAGCCCAAACACAGCAGAAGAAAAGAAGTAACAAAGATCAGAGCAGAACTAAATGATATCAATAACAAAAAAAACTATATGGAAGATTAATAAAACAAAAAGTTGGTTCTTTGAAAAAATAAGATTGAGACATGTGTCTTGTCTTGCTGGATTAATGAGAAGCAGAAAAGAAAGGACTCTAATAAGCTCCATCAGGAATGAAAAAGAGAAATTACACTGATACCATGGAAATACAAAATATCATTTATGAATACTATAAACTTTATGCACATAAACTTGAAAGCATGGAGGATATGGACAAATTCTTAGAAACACATAGCCTAGGCTCAGTCAGGAAGAAATAGAATTCCTGAACAGACCAATATTAAGTACTGAAATTGAAGCAACAATAAAAAAACCTTCCTAAAAAGAAAAGTTCCGGACCAGATGGTTTCACACCCAAATATACTAGACCTACAAAGAAGAACTTGTGCCTCTCCTGTTATTAGAAAATTATTCCACAACATTGAGAAGGAAGGAATCCCCCTGGCCCAACACGTTTTATGAAGCCAACATCACCCTGATACAAAAACTAGAAAAAGATGCAATAAAAATAGAAAACTACAGATCAATAGACCTTATGAATATATAAGCAGAAATTCTCAACACAATCCTAGCAAACCAAATTTAGGTACTTATCAAAAAAATAATCCATCACAACCAAGTGTGCTTCATCCCAGAGATGCAAGAATGGTTCAAAATATGCAAGTCTATAAAGGTAATTCACCACAAAATAGCAGCAAAAACAAAGACCATGTGATCTTCTCAAAAGACTCAGAAAAAGCATTTCACAAAATTCAACATCACTTTATGATAAAAATGCTTAACAAAATACATGGGATATACCCCAAAATGATAAAAGCCATATATGAAAAACCCACAGCCAACATCATATTGAATGGGGAAAAATTGAAAGCATTCCTACTTAGAGGGCAACCTTGTCTGGTTCCAGTTCTATCATTCCTTCTATTTAACATAATGCTGGAAGTCCTAGCCAGAGCAATAAGACAAAAGAATGAAATCAAGGGCATCCAAATGGGGCTGACGAGGTCAAACTATGGCTCTTTACTGAGCATATGGTATTCTATCTAGAAAACCTCAAAGATTCTGCCACGAGGCTACTGGAATTGATAAACTCAGCAAAGTCTCAGGTTATAAAATCAATGTACAGCAATCAGTAGCATTCCTCTATGTCAACAACAGTCAAACTGAGAACCAAATCAAAGACTCAATACCCTTCATGATAGCAACAAAGAAAATAAAATACCTAGGAATATGTTTAAGGAGGTCAAAGACCTCTCTACAGGGAGAACTGTGAAACACTGACGAAAGAAATAGCAGAGGATGTAAACAGGTAGAAAACCATACCATGCCCATGGGTCGGCAAAATCAACGTTGTTAAAATGTCTATACTATCCAAAGTGATCTACAAATTCAATGCAATCCCTATTAAAATACCAACATCATCTTTTGCAGATCTAGAAGAAATAATTCTATGTTTCATATAGAACCAGGGAAGACCCCATAGAGCAAAAGCAATCTTAAGCAAAAAGAACAAATTGGGAGGCATCCATTTACCAGACTTCAAGCTATACTACAAGACTATAGTAACTAAAACAGCATGGTGACATCACAAGAACAGCGACATAGACCAATGGAACAGAACTGAGAACCCAGATAGAAAACCATCCTCATATAGCCATCTAAACTTTGCAAAGCAGACAAAAACATACACTGGGGAAAAGAATCCTTAATAAATGGGAAAATTGGATTGCCACATGCAGAAGACTGAAACAGGATCCGCACCTTTACCTCTCACAAAAATCAACTCAAGGTAGATAATAGACTTAAACCTAAGGCATGAAACTATAAGAATTCTAGAAGAAAATGTTGGAAAAACTCTTATAGACATTGGCCTAGGGAAAGAATTTATGAAGAAAACCCCAAAGTAAATCACAGAAACAACAAAAATAAATAAATGGGACCTGATCAAATTAAAAATTCCTTCTGCACAGCCAAGGAAACTATCATGAGAGCAAACAGACAACCTACAGAATGGGAGAAAATATCCACATGCTACACATGCAACAAAGGGCTAATAACTAGAATCTACACAGAACTCAGGAAAATCAGCAAGAAAAAATCAAACAACCCTATCGAAAAGTGGGCAAAAGCACATGAACAGAAACTTTTCAAAAGAAGATAGACTAATGGCCAATTAGTATTTATTGAGTCCCTAAAATGTGAAATGCTCTCTGCTAGGCTCTCTTTCCAGTTTACTTTGTCCAGAGCAATCCTGAGATCATTGCTATAATAATATAATAATACTCCAATGATTACAACAATTATAACAATACCCAACAGTAGCCCTTAGTATGTGGCAGGACTGTTTTATACTTTATATACATAGTAAAATTTTCTTGAGAAGAAAGTAGTACAGAGATTTATAACAGTGGAACAAATTCTTTTTACCAATTGGTGGTCTGCATAGCATGGCTCTAGCCATACTAGCTTCTTTTCTGTTCCTCAACAAATGCCAAGTTTTCTCTCATTTCATCCCATCCCATTTGTACTTACTGTTCCTTCTGCCATGGAAGCTCTCATCTCAACCTCCAAATGTCATCTTCTCATGCCTTCCCTGCACACCCTCTCTAAAGTAGCCTAAGCCCCACCTACCCCCCCCATTCTGTCACATCACCACTCTTTTTCTTCATAGCATTTATCACTATAGTCATCTTGTTTCTTTATATACTTATTGTCCTCCTTATTCATTGATGTATCTTATAGCATATAACATAAGGCCTGGCACTAATAGTCAAACATTTGTTGAATAAATAAATGAGCGAGGGAGAGAAGCACAGGGCATATATCTTGTGAATGCTGTGAATGTCAAGGAAAACCAGCCACATCTTCAGTGACTCACTGCAAGATATCAAAAAGTCTTCACTTTGCCTTTGAGGGTTGCTGTCTTTTCACCTGCAGTAAAGACTTGCTGAGAAGAGCTTTATATCTCAACTCCCCCTCCACAACATTTTATGAGAGTTTTGTTACTGTCAGGTATCATCATGGTGTTTTCCATCTTGTGCCAAGGACATGTGATGGAAAGGTTGTTAAAGTCATCTGCTATGTGTCACCAGTATCAAATCTTCAAATGATTCTCTGAATCACCCAAGTACACCACAGCTCCTGCTAAAGTGCTAGAAAAATGAGCCACCTCTCTGCCTGAAATGAAAATCTTGCTGGTAGAACAACAGCAGAAAAGAGCTACTCAGGCAATGTGAATGGCCACATTGTATAATGGCTGCAACTCTTCCTATCCTGGTGGGGCCAACCTTTAGCTGCAGTCTAAACTCTTTTGGCTTTACAAGGGTCAAAAATCAAATGCAAGACATTGTAGAGTAGTGGAGACCATGGAAAACTTGAGTGTGTACCCCAACTTTGTCCAGAGCAATCCTGAGATCATTGTTATAATAATATAATAATACTCTTAATGATTATAACAATTATAACAATAGCCAACAGTAGCCCTTAGTATGTGGCAGGACTGTTTTATACTTTATATACATAGTAAAGTTTTCTTGAGAAGAAAGTGGTACAGAGATTTATAACAATGGAAAAAATTCTTTTTACCGATTAGCTAACTAAAAGCAGTGTTTAGTTAGCTCTAACAAAATATTACAATACAGGAATTCAGGTCCAGCATTGTTAGCTCTTTTGACTTTTCAAGAGAAGCTGGAATTTTGTTTGACAGGATGAATGTGGAGTATGGCTCCGCATCAAATCCAACTCAGGTGCTATTTATTTAGTTTATGCTGTGTCCATGTCACCGTCTTAGATACATCTATTTATCAAAAAGGAATGAGGCCTGGGACTCATGGACTTAAAAAGCTTTATTCTAGTCAGAAAACCAAGATATGTTCTTAAATAAATAGGATATAAGGCCATACAGGAAGTAATATATATCATATAAGTACATGTGTTGTATTTTTATTTATTTTCAGCATATTATGGGGGTACAAATGTTTAGGTTACAGATATTGCCCTTGCCCCAGCCGAGTCAGAGCTTCAAGCATGTTCAACCTCCAGACAGTGCACACCTCTCCTATTAGGTGCGAATATACCCATCCCTTCCTTCCCACTCCCATCTGCCCAAACTGAGTCAGAATGTAAATCAACTATGTTTTTTAAAAAAATCAGCTGAACTAAAGAATTTGCTTAGTAACATAGTTGATTTACATTCTGGCTCAGGTTTCTTATGTCATTGCAGACAGGTAACAAAGAATTCTCAGAGTGACACTAGTCCATGAGCTAACTATACTTTAACCCTGGTGTAAAGTGTAGTGAGAGAAAGGGGTAAGATGGAATGATATATGGTTACAGAGGTAAGAAAGAACCTATACTAAGCCTAAATGTGCAGATAAAGATAGGCTTTTCATTAAAATGCAATATAATATGAGTAAAAAAGCGAAGTGACTCCTTCACATCCTTAATGAGAGTTTCAGAGTTTGAAATGGTGCATAGAGAAGAGCCATACTGAGGTTGGGGTGAGAGGTAATCTATCAGACTGGCTCAGAAATTAAGTTATTTGCTTATGTACAGTGTGTGATTAAAAATCATTAATACATTTATATAGCATGATCTAGGAATATGTGCATCCTGCAAATGCCAAGAGCCAATGGCAGACTTTGAAAACTTGACTCACAGGCATGTTTTGTTTGGCACTTATGATAATTCAGGAAAAAAAAAAATGAATTGGTTGCCAACATTTTAAAACCTTGAAAATCTGGCAGAGCTGGTCTTATATTCCCACAAGGCAGACTCATTAGAAGGTGAATGTGCTTACCCAGTACCCATCAGCCCCTCAATGTCTAATACCTGACTTGTATTTTGATTGGGATAGTGGGTTATGCCACAGTAGCAAATGACTGAATCATCTCAGTGACTTACTAGAGAGGTTTATTTCTTGCTCGCGTTGCATGTCCATGGTGAGTCAACTGTGGTTCTGCTCCACATCATTGCCCCAGCACTGGCGTTTCTCTGAAGCATCATCAGTATTAAAGGAGGAGGAAAGGGAGCATGAACAAAAATGGCACTAGTTCTTAGAGCATCTGCTTTTATTTCATTGCCAAAAGTAAGTTCCATGGCCAACGTGAAGGCAATGGGGCTGGGAAGTATAATCCACCCTCAGGAAAAGGGAGCCAATATTTATGCACAACAGTCGACCTCAGCCCTCTGTCTAATTTAGATGACATGTCTAGTCTCCACAGACACTTGAGAGAGTGACCATTTTGGCCTATGGAACTTGAAAATTCAGTTTTATCATAGCCAGAAGCATGAGAGCTACTCTGAAGTTTACTATGCTACAGCTGTCACCACTACATTTCTTTTATTATTTTATTGAGCCACATGTCCTTGAATGGGTTAAGATTTCATAAGCTTTTCCCTAGATACCCTTTATTTGCTTCTTGCTTGATGTTCTACCCAGGCAAGGCACACTGACAGTGATAGCAGTGCTAGCAAGCCAGAGTGTGAGGTAGCTCTTCACTGACTTCCTGTGGGTGGGGTATGCACTCAGACTGAGCCATCAGATGTGTACTGCAGCATAGTTGGAGTCTGTCCAGCCTTTACAATAAAAAACAAGTAAATGATTAGGCTTGTGAAGCTAAATATTTATTATAAACCCTCTGTGTACCCTGTTCTGCCTTGGTGACTGTGAAAAACAAGAGTCCTTGAAGAGCAAGGAGAGGACTAGAGGAACTACTAGCAAGGATGAAGATGTGAATGTTGAATTGTGGGGTATTCATTTAGTTAACCTGAGTTGCCAGCGTAGGTTGGTGTCAGCAGGGGAAGCCTTTGTGGAAGATGCCAGAATTGTGGGACTTGACATAGGGAAGGAGAACATTGTGCGTAAGCTCAAAGTTTTAACTGGTTTTCCCTAAATCTTTGAAATCTGGAAGACGGGATTGTAAAGAATTCTCTTAGAGTTGGTTAAATACTTTGGAAATGTTTTTAAAGTTCTCCATTAAAATATTTTTGTCAGGCCTTGAGTGCCACTTAATTCTGAGTAGCATGTGTGATATGAAATTACAGCAGCTACACTCAACAGCCACAGGGCTGTTCCTCTCCAACTATGTTGTCTTCTCTTATTCACCAGCACAAACCACCTCTGATGGGCTCCAGTAGTTTTGTTTCCACAAATCATGCTAGGGTTTCCTTTTCTGAGGAGCCCTAGATGTAGATTCACACAGAGGCTGGTGATGTTCTCCTCATTTCGAAGGTATCTGGGCAGGGAACTTATGTATCCTGTGCCTAGGTGAGCACCTGGAAGAGGCAAGCATGAATACATGTTGAATGAGAGGGATGGATGGGTTTGGAGAACCATCTTGTCATCTTTCTCTTCTCAGTTACTTGCTCCTCTATTCCATCCTCCTCTTACTGGCATTGGGAGGGGAGACAGGATGAAAATGAGGGTAGATGTTTGGCTTGCCAGAAAAGATTTTAAGGAGGAAGGCATCAATTTGCATTTCCTTCCTTCAACATACCAAGAATAGAAATGAATAAAGTAGGTTGGGTTTTAGAGGAAATAGGGAAAGGAGGTGAAGGGATCATGGTGAATGGTAAAACACATGCCTGTCCAAAGGTGGCAGGTGCAGCTTTGCTCCAGGTGGTGGTTGTCATAAGAAATTTCAGGAAAGGCATTGTCACATCTTCAGATTTTGAAGAGAACTCAAAATCCAAAATTTCATCTAAAATACCCTGGTTTTAAAAAAATGTTGGCCATCTTTTTTCAAACTCTATGTGGTCCAAACAAAACATCTCTGCAGGCTAGATATGGCCCAGTGGCCAACAGGATGTAATTTCCAGACCTTGTAGTCCTTTACTAACCCACCAAGCACTTAGCAAAACCAGGTGGAGGCAACTAAGCTGTTTTACAAGGAGGGGGATTCATGATGTGATCTCCACACTTCTACCTGATATCTCAGTGGCTAGTCAATGATGAGGATGAGGACTACAGCCCATGGCCGTGGGAAGGAGGCCCACTTCAGCAGCACACCTGATGTGCTATTTGCTCATCAGGTATGGGTACACCCAAACACAATTATTTAGAACATTTTAGCTAACAAAGGAGTCATCCAACTAGAACAGGCCAGTGGAGGATCGTGGCACAGTTAGTCCTTGGTGAATGAAATGATTAGCATCAAAAGCTGTGCTTTTCTTTGATTTACAACTCAGCTGAGCCTGTAAAGAAAATGGTGCACAGAGTGACAGTTCCCATTTACTGTTTCTTACCCTTTGGTGTTTGCTGATTCATTCATTCATGCACTCAACAAATATTTCTTGAGCACCTATAAGGTGTCAGGCACTATTCTAAGTGTCATGGATATATAGCAGAGAACAAAACACAGTCCCTGCCCTCAGGGAGCATACAGTCTAGCATGAGAACCTAATGGTATACATCATGTGATAGAAATCTTTTGAAAAGCTGGCAAGTCATCATTCTTTCCCAGTTCTCAGAAGAGATGGCAGAAGAGAAGTGGTACTTGAGGAGGTTGGGGGTAAATTAGGCAGGGAGATCACCTTTTTCTGGGATATCCACAGAAAGTCCTATGGTGGTCCACGAAGAAAAGTCCTGACAGTTCTTGCTTCCGGTGTCCCTCCTGTGGCATAGTGGTGCTTTTCGCTGCTTTTAGAATATTCTGAGCATGTTCATCTCAACTTTGCTATGGAACTCCTGTGGAATTTGGCAAGGAGTCCCAGGATGTCCCGTTGGAAATACAACTCGCAGGGTGTTTATTTGCTAACTCAAGAAGTACAAAGGGATAAAGAATAAAATTTCTTCACTGAACATTCACCTAGTTATACATATTATACATACCTATCAGTGAATGAGCATAGCAGATAAAATGGTAAACTTCATTTTGCTCTACCTTAATCTGTCTGCATTTAATTATGCTAAAGAAGTGGAAGCTGTAGGGCCTATCACTAAAGTTTGTAAGAATCCAGTCTATTATTTATTATGTTTTTTGTATTGGTGTGTATTTAGACAGTTAATCATGGAAATAAATTACACCAATGCCTTTCATCTATATTATTAAAGAACTCTTCAAAAATTTGACTCAAATCTCAATCTTGGAAATGTTTACTTCTGGACTATTTGATCATCAATTCATGAAAGAGAAGCAGTGTGATATGAGTAGGAAATGATACACCTTTTAATATGGCAAGGCCTCTTCAATAAGTCCAGAATATCAAGACTCACCCAGATCAGCAATTAGATTTTGGATCCCTGGCTTCTTCAGAGACATTCTAAGGATGAGTGATTATTTTTATAATTTATTTCTGGGCTTCTCATATATCCCTGTCATACAGCCAATCATGAGTTGATGCTTATAGTAATAAAGGCAAACAAACAACTTTTTAAATTTATTTGCCAAGGAGAAACACTTCGGTCTCAATGGAACTCCAAGATGATACCAAAGTGAACATATTGGAAACAACACCAGGATGCCAAAGCAGTCCTTAGTTACATAGCAAAGGAGGCTGGCTCCTTATGTGTTCAGTGAAAATGTAGATCCTTCTTAAAAGTGGTGAAATAATCTTGCATAGCATATTATCATAACTTGGCAGTACAGTGATAATAGATTTTAATTTAATGTACTCAAGAATTTAATAGGAAAATAAAATGGAAAAAGATTAAATATCAGAAATTTATCAATCATTTCATTTTTTTACAGCAATGTCAATCAATGAAAAGCTTAAATACATTTTTATAAGGTGGCAGGCCAAAAACTATGTTCAGAATATACAATGTCCCACCGAATCCATGTATACATATATAAATATATACATATACACATATATGGAAATAAAATCTTATCATGTTTTAGATACTTCTGAGTAATTTATGAACTTTTGCTTGACCTGAAGCTTAGCCCATCACATATACCTAATGTCAAATTTCCAGGTATATAAACATAAGCATTTAACACCTAGACAAACACACATCATTGAATTTCTAGCTCAGGATAAATACCTCCTGTCAAAGTCTGAGTCAGGAATGCGTAACTTTGAGATAAGAAATTAGATCACCTGTATTCTGATCCAGGTTTTACAAAGTGACATTTAACCTTTCAAGTGTCCCTCAGTTTGCCCATCATAAGATGATTTTGGTAGGGTCATATTTCATTTATTTGGGACTCCATGAAAATGCAATGTAGCCCCATTCTTTGTACAAAGTAGGTTTTCTGTACATGTCTGAGCATTAATATTGAATATTGGGAACAACTCATCCCATTTGGCAATAATCTTTAACAGACAGGCAATATATGATATTACTGAATGTCTCTAAGCACTCATCTAATTTTTTATAAGGGCTATTACTATCAAAGATAGTAAGTTATAATTTGGTTATGAGGACTAAGTCAATAAATGGCATATACTTAGAGAATGGCATATTGTGAGCATTCCAGTGTTAGTGATGGCAGTCACTACTACCATTACTACTCTATGCCAGGCTCTGAGCTAGAATAAAAATTAAAACAGCCATGGACTCTGCCCTTGTAGAATTTAGATTCATATACTGTATGGTTGCAAACACTGTTGCCTACTAGGCTAGTCAGGGCACACAGATGTAACAAATAGGGCTGGGGCTGTGGTTCCTGTAGGCTGCACACCTGGCTTGGAGGGCAGGGACAACTCAGCCCCAGCAGGTGGTTATCTTCTGCGAATGAGGCCCACTGTTGTCATATCTTGCTTTTCAAGAGAAATTATAAACTTGTTATATGAAATCTCTCAACTCATAAGCACTCACAATGTCAATTAAAAAACAAATGCTTTATGGGCTAAAAGCAGCTGTAGACTGGGTGGTTCCTAGAAATACCAGTTTACAATCTCTTCACATGTTGGCTAAAATAGCCCCAATTTTCCACTTTTGGGGGGCAGCCCAAACAGATGTGGGCAAAAATTACTTGTCAGTTAATCCTTAATTCTTGACTCCTCCATGAAGTGCACAGAATTTATAGAAGTTGGGAGCTTGCAGTTCTTGCAAGGCAGAGCTGAATGTTAGGGACTGTCTCTTTAATGATCACAGAGGCACAGTAGGACTGGTGGGGTGGATTGGTATGGCCAGAACTCATAGGACAAGGGGTTAGACAACTGTCTTTTTGCCAGAGAACATAAGGACACTGTAGAGCACAGATAGGTGAAGAGTTTAACACAATTTATTTTATGCTTAAATAATCGACTAGGTCATCCAGTGTATGGTTTTTCATACATATGTCATTAGAGCTATGTGTCAATGAATGCTGATTTTATGTGAATATAATCAACAAATTAAAGAATTTCACCAAAACCCAAATAAAAATGCCCTTTAAAACACAGCAGCCTTATTAACCTAATATGACACTGCTAGAATGGTTACAAATGATTGGCTTACTGAAAGGTGTCTACATCTTATAGCCAGTACACGATACAGTAATAATTTTACAGCGTGCTGCCATTCTACTAGCTAAGGATTTCTGTTCAGTCCATTTTAAATACCCCTGACTGGGGCCTCTTATGAGCACCATCCACCTCTAAAGCGGCAAGCATTACCCCCTTTTAAGCACTAACAGCACCCCCCACCCCCAAAGCAACTACTGTATAGGTTTTTTTTTTTTTTTCATTTTTAGGTCATTTCATTGAAAAATTGGCAATAGCAACAAATATTAGATGAAGGGCTTTGTGTTTACAGATAAAATCTTCTGTGTTGCAGTATACTGTAGTGTTTGCAAAATTGGAAAAGATTTAATCAAAATAAGGTGATACACATGCATCAAAATATTAGTATTCTGAAGAAAAAATTTTTTCACAGAACTACAGAATTCCTCATTTTAGGAATTATTTAAATTTGCAGCAGATTTTAAAGATTTGTTTTTTTAAAATCAAGCTTAGCAGTTTTGCATATACAAACATTATAATTGCTAATATACAAGAATCAGTGAAGAGTCCCCCCCCACCCAGAACCACTCCATCCTCTTCTAGGGTGAAGTCATTTGAGACCCCTATTTGTTAAATGCATTTGCAATATTCTGTTTGTGTTCTAAGAGGCAGGGCCTTATCAACATTTATTCTATTTTTCTGTTAGAATTTATACAGTGTTATTATTTACAGCAAAACTATCGATGTTTTAAAAAAGAAACAAATAGTGTTTATACCCTGACAGTTTGGGTCCAAGAAAAATAAGGCGAGCTGTTGTGGATTTAGTAATTTTAGTGTTTCTCTGTGATTTGATCATTCCTCCTCCTTCTGTCCCCTCTGATGGCAGGAATTTCTTCCTTTTGTAGATGACACCAAATTACTTGAGATAAACTGTTAACAGCATGGCTTCTTGTATATACACTGCATTGCTAATTGCACACGCGCCAATCCCGGAAATGAAAGTGAATTTCCATGCTCTGTAAATTGGCTCATGCTAAATTAAAATGTGGGTGGTTTTCGTTTTCGTTTTTTCTTTTTGCATAAAAAAAATCATGCCATTAATGTGTGGAAGCAGCAAACACACACACCCTTCTCCATGAAGTTTTACTTCCTGTGGACATTTCTTCCATGAATTTCTCAATACTGGCAGTAAAAACATATGATCCTGTGGAAAGAGAGAGAGTAGGTAGTGAGTTTAGCTTCCTTTTCTCTCTTATTTTTTTTTAAGAGAACTTGCTTAAGCCTTGCTTCCCATTCAACAGAAAAGCCTGAGAATGGGTTCTCCATTCCTAATGGAGTAGTTTAACATGATGCTTTTGACTGAGGCTATCTGCTAGATGCATCAAAGGACAAGGCCCTAAGGTGTACGGATTGGAAAGCTCTTAGAAGGCAGTGACCTTGGCCAGGTGACGCAGTGACCTCCATGGGGCCTTGCTTACTGTATTTATGGTTTTAGAGACTGAGTTGGAAAGACCCTCTTCTATTTCTGTCTATGAAGCTCAGGTTACTCAGCTACTCAGGAAAGCCATTTACAACTCTTTGGGCCTCAGTCTTATCTCTAAAATGAGGTGGCTAAGAGAGGTGATCTCTGAGATTTCTATCAACATCAAAATGTAAGGGGTTTGGGGCTTTCATGGGTACAAAGAGCCAGAGACAGGGAATGAGGATACAGCATCTCAGTTATTTCTGTATGTTTTATAATAAGTACCCCCCCCTACTAAAACGCCAAAGCCAACTAATTTTTCAAAAGGGGGAAACAATGTCATTATGTCATTGCTATGAAATTGCTTTTTTCATATGCAAATTAAACTTAAAGACTAAGTTCTACAATTGCAAAGAATACTTTCCCTTCTCCTACCTGCATTAGTCATGATGGGATAAATTAATTTCATTTGAACTTTTTAATGGAGGCTTCACTGAGAATGTCTTGTCTTACTGGATGATTCCTGCATAAAGCATCAGTGTTTTCTAGCCAGTCTTAATATGTCAAAATAAATCAACATTCTTTGGCAGAAGTTTTCATATTCTCATGTAGTATTGTTCTTGGTACAAATTCCTTTTCCATAAAACAAAGTTCTTACTATATACTGTCCTTCCATCTTGTTCAGTGTGAAAAGACAAACTTGAATGCCTGCTTGAGACCAAGATACAACTCATGGGAATCCTGAGTAAGGCGAGAACAATTTTAGGAATAACACTATTTCCTCACATATAAGGAATACTATTTTTGCATATCTAGGAGAAGCTTTAGAATTTTGCTTTTCTGGGGGCCCAAGAGTGTTCCCAGTGACCTTGAGGTTGTTTACTTACCCCAGACAAGTTTCTCTTTAGATGGATTACCTAGCACACTTTGGCTTATGTAAACACATGAGCACAGCATTTCATCTGTCTGCCCCACTACAGGTCTGGCTTTCTTTTTTGCAGTAAAAGTGTTACTGACCTCCATGCCCCAGGTCACTAATGTTTGGAGCCAAGAACATCAAAGTATCCATTCCTTCTGGGTGATTGCAACACCCTCCTACCATGACTCTGCAGAGAGGTTCCAAAGAAGGAAAGTGACTCATTTGGGCAGATGTCACACAGGGTGGGCAAATCAGAGTAAGATGATCAGGATTCTCTCACCTGTTTTTACTATTTAATCCTGATCTTTCAGGCACCATGCTGCTTAGATGGTCTTGTGATAATGTTACCACAGTGTTATGTTTACTCTGGTTAAATTTCTTCTTCCCCACTTTTTGTAGCTTAATTGATATGTGATTTATATATTATATTTCATCTGTTATAAATATACAGTTTGATAAGTTTTAGTAAATTAATATAGATGTGCGATCATCATCACTACAACCCAGTTCACTTTTTTCTTCACCTCTTCTAAAAGCAAATTCAACTTCCCAGGTTCATTTTGTAATAAGAAGCAAGGTCTTTCTCTCTTCACCTCAAGGCAAGCAAACATTATCTTTCTAGGTATATATTTTTTAAATGCTGTTAATTATGCCCATTTATAGTCAAGTGAGAATGATTTGAGTGATAGTTTTTTAGTTTCCCCCACCCCAAAGTGAGAGTTACTTCCCCTTATACATTTCTCTTTTCTCAGTCATGCAATCAGTGTGTTGGTTCCAGTCACGTGGGGTGATCGTAGGAAGGTCGTTCAGTGGACAAAAGACTTTATACCAAGAACAGCATTGTACACAAAGCAAGAGAACTTTGGCTAAGTGACTGTGTGTCAGTTATAAAATATTAATACTTGGCATAGACTGTGATGAGAGCGCCATCTGATGGGAAGGTGTGAGGGCAGAAGCCATCAAAATGACATTTTAGAAATAGAATTTTGAATCATTTCCTCTTTCTCGGTTTAGATAATGGATATGAGATAGATGCAATTGCAGGTAGAAGTCTCTTTTTGGCTTTTGTACACTTTTTCAAACACAAAGGTAAGAAAAACTAACACAGCCAGGCGCGGTGGCTCACGCCTGTAATCCTAGCACTCTGGGAGGCTAAGGTAGGCAGATCGCTCAAAGTTTGAATGAGTTTGAAACCAGCCTGAGCAAGAACGAGATCCCATCTCTACTAAAAATAGAAAGAAATTATATGGACAACTAAAAATATATAGAAAAAATTAGCCGGGCATCGTGGTGCGTGCCTGTAGTCCCAGCTACTGGGGAGGCTAAAGCAGGAGGATGGCTTGAGCCCAGGAGTTTGAGGTTGCTGTGAGCTAGGCTAATGCCATAGCACTCTAGCCCGGGCAACAGAGTGAGACTCTGTCTCAAAAAAAAAAAAAAAAAAGAAAAGAAAAGAAATAAAAACAAAGAAACAACAACAACAAAAAACTAACGCAGAAAACCAGTCATTCCTTTTAGCTATTTCATTATAATTTTTAATATTTTTAAATATAGTAAAACAGCAATTCAATGGATTTTCATGGCAGTTGATATTTCACAGAGAAATATGCACTTTATAACATCTTGAAGTCAGGAGTATGATCAGGTATAGACTCAACCTTTCCTTTATAGGCTCATGCACATATCTTTGGTTTTTAGCTCCCAATGCCTAGCTTTAAAAAGTTCCCGTATCTTTAATTTGGCATCTGTAACTCTCTGTGGTCCAGCCCAGTGAACCTTTTTGGGCTTAATTCCCACTACTCTCCACTAAAAGCTTTGTTTTGGAATCTTGAGTAGTTCTTAAACTTGATTACCTGTTAGAATTATCTGGGAAGATTTTTTTAAAAATCCCAATATCCAGGCCACATCTCATACCAGTTTATACAGAATTTCTTGGGGTAGGACCTAGCATCAAAAATTTTAAACTCTCTAGATGATTGGAGGGCCAGTGACATATTCTAGAGCAGTGCTTCTTGAAGTTTAATGTGTATTAAAACTGGGGAATCTTCAACTGTGGATTCTGATTCAGTAGGTCATGGGTAAGCCCTGAAATTCTTTATCCCTAACAAACTTTTGGGCAATGCTGATACTGCTGGTCCACAGACCTCCCTTTGAGGACCTAGAATACGTGCCAGTTATCAACTATACATTGTTTTCCAACTTCTTTTTCTTTGCTTATGATTTTCTCTCACCTATCCTTCCCTGCTTTGTTCCTCATTTATATCTAAGTTCTCTCTATCCTTCAAGTTTGTTTCAAATGCCACCTATGGTCTTAAATGTCATGACTTCCCAGAGATGTTCCCTAGCCTCCAAGTCTAAATATATTCCCACACTATTCTTTCATTGGATTCTGTACATTGTATATTCAGTGCTTTTAAACAACATTTGTCTCATGGCTTTTTTTCTTGCAGACTGGGAGATCCAGAAATGCAGGGACCATGGAGGTTTTATTTACTGTTGTATATCTAGCCCTTCCATTCTTAGCCAGACAGATGGCCAAATATTCTTTGAGGGAATGAATGAAATAACTTAACTTTTGGCCTCAGATAAAGTGCTGCCCTGACAAGCCGGGGCACTCTTGCCGTGTGTGGCTTCCATATGGTATAAGATCCTGAGCATTTTCCCAAAAGAGGTGTAGAATACAGCTATGCGTTAATGTAAACCTTTGTTATGGCTTTTATTTGGGGACCTTCTCTTGTCATGACCTCACTTATCAGCCCTCTAATGGTATGTAAAAATGTGGACATTATGGATGCCTTAAAAATGAAGTCTTGCTTTGTTTAAAAAAGAAAACAACAAAAATCACAAGTGTTTTCATTGTATATAGTATGAAGAAATTTATTACAAATTGTCTTTATACATGTATTTGATTCAAAATTTGCTTTTGGGTCTCTAAAGATCATCAGATATTACTTTTTAATATGAGTAATATTTATGAATTAAGGGGTTATGTTCTAGATAAGTTCAAATTTTGTTCTTTTGCTCCCTGGCTGTTGGACCTTGGGTAAATCATTTAACTTTTTTAAACCTCAGTTTATTTACAAAAAGGGGAGGGTGATAGTTGTACTTCTCTTATAGCATCATTTTGGGGATTACATAAGGTAATATGTAATGATTTTACCTAGTGACTGGCTTATAGCAATCAGTAAATGACTATTATTTTTCATAAATAATTTTAGAGATAGCTTAGTGTAACAGACCACGAGGTAGAGTATCAATAATCTTGAGTTCAAGTCCTAGCTCTACCAGTCATAAACTCTGCCAGATACATCATCTAACTTCTCTGAGCCTTAGTATTCTCATCTGCAAAAGCTCACAAACAAAATTGTTCTGATTTGCCTCAACAACTGTTTGAAGAGTTAGATTATACAAGTATGTAAAAGTAGTTTATAAACTATAAGTCACTATATATACTATGTGCAAATCTTTAAAGTCACTGGCTTTTCTCAAAAATAGGATGGCTGTGACTCAATATAAAGAAAAGCAGATGTCGGGTTCAGATATCTCAAAATTCAATTGGTTGTAAAGTGGAAAATAAATATTTTGGTGTACCATGTGAAACTCAGTGACAATTGGCAGCATTTTATTTGCTTAGTTGTTTTGTTATTTTTTTTTTTAAAGATAGCCAACACAACTATAAAAAGTATATTTGCAAATATACTGATTTTTTTCCAGAGCTCACATTTAATGTCCTGGAATTTCAGACAGGATTCTTGTTTCCTAATGGGAAGGTAAACACTACCTAGAAAGTAAAATTAGGCTTGCCATCAAATCGCTATTGTTTCCATCTGACACATTAAATTTGCTTTATGCTCAAGTTATTTTCACAATCATATGAATTAATCTACCTGAATTTCTCTTTCCTTTGGTGTAGTGAGTCTGACAACTTCTTTATAGGGTGATTATTTATCATTTTAAAACATCCTGTGTTTTAAAAATGGCCAAGTCATTTTTATATTACTATAGGACCTTGGAAGGTGTAGCACTGTCACATATTTTTCGGTATCATTGGTTCACAGATATTAGGTATATGTTATTGTAGAAAAAACGGCCCAGCTGTTGTAGGTAACCTTTTTGGTTCTTTCCCACTCAGAGTCTGAGTCTATGGTTGAACAAGTTGCTAAATATTTAGGGGCATACTAACACTGACTGAACTCTCTTCTACTTTCATTTACAGTTTTTAAATGGACTAATTCAAGATAGCAAATCCATACATAATACATGAGTTCATAGTAGACATTACTACACAGATGTCATCCCTCGTTTTCTCATCTTTCACCCTTCTCATTTAATAACAAGCAAGTTGTGTCAATATCTCTTGATTCAGTCATTCTCACTGCCAAAGCTAGCATCTACCATAGTTTCTTAACAGGTTTTCTGCTCATCTGTTACTGCCCCTTCCAATTCATTCTCTACCCTGCATCTGGAATTTGTGATGCAGAACATAAACTGGATGATATCCCATGCTTGCCTAGAAAACCTTCAGTGATTTCCCCACTGCTTTTAGGGCAAACACCAGAATCCTTGTAGAGATGACTAACTCCTGTTCATCTTTACAGCTCAGCTCAAATATCACATTCTCAAGGAAGCCTTCCCTGTTGCCTCATACCCAGGTTGAGTCTCCAGTAAACATGGTTGAAAAAGTGGGCTCTATAGGCAGCTTGTCAGGGTTTGTATCCTATTTCTGCACACTTTTCTTATGTGACCTTGGGCAATTTACTTAACTGCTTTGGTCCTGTTTCCTCATCTGTTAAAAGGAGATAATAAGGGCACCTATTCAAGAAGGCTGGCTGTGAGAATTAAACGAAGAACACATGGAAAATACTTGGGATAATATGTATAGTAAATATTTCCAGAGCACTCTGTGGTTCTTCAGTTTTTTCAATGCCATTAAACAGTGATGTAAGAAAGCCTCACAGAAAGGAAGTGAAATAAATGTTAAGAGTGGATAAATAAATAAATGATAACGTTGGGGGAGGGAGAATTAGGAATTTATCTGGGCCTTATTTAGCTCACATATAAAATTAGTGGCAATGAGACTAGATTATTTCCCAGTTCCTTATGTCAGCACTCCAATTACCAGGATTCTGGTAAGTAGGGAACAGGAAATACAAGTGAAAACCAGAATCTGTTCTTTCTTACTTTAACCAATGGGGCAAAGAGTACTGTTGGTGAATGGTCCTAAAGAAATGATTCTGCTTCACCTTCTGTTTAACCAGAATTTACCTCAAAATTCTGGTTTTTTTCACACCAAATGGCCTTTCTAATTGTAGCTATGTGGAAATAGTGTAAAATCTGGAAAACAATGTTAAAGGAAAATAGTGTGATCTATAAAGTCCAAGCAAATTTAAACAAAGCTCACTTTACGAAAAATTTAACTTAAAACAAGAACAATACTATCATTAGCCAATTTTTCCCCTTTGGTTTATGTAAAATATGTAAAGTTGTATATGGGGGTGTCAGTCACTTAATTTAGACTTTTGGCAACTACTAAATTTCAACCAAAATTATATCCTCAGATGCTATTCTGCTAAAATTGTAAAATGCAGGATCAATTCAGTTCTCAAAGTACATTTGTAAGAATTATTTGTTGCCAAATAGTCTTCCTGTTAGATTGTATAAGGCTACTGCATTTCATAATGAGCCTTCACTCTTAGAGGAGATTCAAAAAATCACTATTTATATTTGCTTCTGCAAACATAATTTACATTTAAATTCCTGCCTAATTTGTTAGGGAAAAGTTAATGGACCGTGAAACTTGAATCAAGTTTGTGTGTGTATATACACACACATATATATACAAACATAAAAAGAACTTGGACAACTTCATATTTGATTTTCAAAGCTGGAAATCGGTGAAAAAGAGGAAGGTGAACATCTGAATCACTTATTTAGTAAATTTTGAAGTTTTAGGAATTTAAGTCCTACTATTATTGACATGAGCATATTTATCACTGTGACTGACCATTCACTGTTATGAGTGGCTCTTCTTTTCCACATGGCGGATTTCTTTCTTCGTCTTCACTTTATAACCTTCTCCCTGCTTTAAAAGGAATATACACATTAAGATTTCATAATGAAAGAGTTTTAGTTATAAAGCAGTCCCATTCTGGTCCTTGGAAGCTGGATTAGGATAAGTGAAACAGTTGAAAGCACTTTGTCACTTCATGTCCCAAAATACATACAATCTAGTTGGCTTAACTACACAGATTAGCGATCATCAAGGCAAGCTAGCTAGAGAGCACTGTCAAAACAAATATGACAGAACTATATTTCACAATAATTCAGTAGGTTAGTGATAAATGAAAACGAACAGCCTATACATTTCCTATAGTGACTAGAAGAAATTGCTAAAAGTTCACAAGGCACCCAAATCCCAATTTTTAAACATATCAGTAAATTATAATTTATGGCTTTTTAATGGCCAGCAGAATTTTAAGAGACCTGTTGTAATGAAACTGAAATTTCTCAGTAAAGCACTAATAAAGAACTAAAGGCCCTAGAAATGCTATTGATCTGAGGAGGTTTTGTTTGTTTTAAGTTTGTGGAATTACTAATGCCTGCCGCTCACTATCAGACCAATGAGGCATCTATTTTCCATAAAGCAAGACTTCTCTTCACTGAGCATCAGGAACATACTGCTCTGAGAGGAAGGTTGTTGCACAAACACTCAAGTTTCCACTCCATTTTAAACAGAAAACACAAGTAGCCTTTCTAGTTTTCTGATTGAATACTTCTGAGAAATTTTCAGTTCATTTTATTCTTATGTAAACAGTCTATTGAAGTTTCCATTTTTAAAGTGAAAAGGGTAAAGATCTGAGAAATAGCAAGAAATGAATAACTAGAAATGTTCTTTCTAAGTGGGGATTCATTGGTGAGTTTCACTGTCAGTGGTAAGTTCAGTTCTTTAACTGGCACGTTGGACATGAGCTGTTGTAAACTCAAAAGAGGGAAACCTTTCTCAGGTTAAGATAGGAGAATTCACATTTTCCTAATATAGTAGATCAATAGATTTGATGTAAGGATCTTGAATGGAGTCTTCTACCATTTAAACCCTGGGCATTTGCAGTGTTCTTGTCCCTGTCCCAGCCGGCACTCTGCTGAAGGCCAAGCCGTTGGTGGGGCTGGGCATTCTTTCGTTCCCTCAAGCTAGCACACTCTTTCCCCAATAAATGAATTTAACTCTATGAAAACCCTGAAGACAGTTAAAAAAAAAAGTATGTGTTAGGAAGAAGAGTCTTTTTCTTTGACCCTGATCAAATGCATAAGACGCCAAAAGCAACAAACACTTCAAACTGCCACACTGCAGATGCCAGCCTGTTAGCAGTATTTTCTAGGGAGTGCACAAGCTTTTATCCTCTACATTCTCCTTGGCAGTCCCTCTCCATTACCACGTCATCATGTTTTCTCTCTTGTGGGATAACAATTCGTCTTATTACTTTCCGAGTGATCTGTAGGAAGCAATAGTGAAAAGTAGAGATTTTTCTGTTTCAAGAGGCGAACGCTATAGCACAGAAAATAGCACTGTTTTTAATGCAGAAAATCTAAGTTCCAAGAGAAGCATGAAATCTCAGTGATGATTACTTTTCTGGTGATGAGGTTGCCTTCTTCATCAGTAAATTTTTCTTCTGTGACAGATTCACCAGGAATGTTCTTTGCTTCCTCTCCCTAAAGGATTTGGCATAGAGATTAGCAACATACTAACTAGATGGAGAAATCTCCACACCACTCCAAACACCACACATGCTCTGGAATTGTAGAAAAAGAATTTGTACATTCTACTTGCTACTCCATTCCAAGGGGAAAAGGATGACTTCACTGATGGTTATTGAGCAGTCCACAACGTTCAAGCATTAAACCTCAAGAATGATGGTTAGCAACAAACTCCAAGAAGGAAGAATGTGAAAATATATAATTACAGAATGTAGTTACACATTGATAAACCAAAAGGCTTCATTTGTAGAAAAAACTCTTAGCTAATGACTAGAGCTCTGATTCAGTCATCTCACTTTGAGCACAGCGTTTCTTCATTAGTTTTACCAAATCTCTAGAGATTTTTGTGCATTGAGTTTTATCTTATTTGAATTAAGACAGTACCTTAGTTTGGGCATAATATTTGTCATTCATATTAGTTTTATTTAAAAATTCATTTACTAAGGGTAATATATACACATTTTGATAGGCTCTGAGAAAAGTTCAGAGCGCAGAGACAATTCTATTTTTAGACTGTGCCTTTCATAGGTCTTAAGTGAGAATAACTATGTCTGATGTAGTATGTAGCCTGAGAGTAGTGAAAGGGTCTTATATGATGACTGATTATCTCCATTGCCATAGGCCAAAAAAGAGATAAAATCAATACCAAAGGAATTTGAGATTATATGTTTCAGTTGGTGACTGTTATCTGATTTATAAAGGGGAAACTGTCAAAGATCTCCCTCTGATGGGTTTAAAAAATGGCATAAATTCTTAACTCTCTAGGGTAGGCTCATATTTTTTTCTGCCTGTAGGCAGGTTGGTGGATTTAGATGGCTCCTTAGGATCTCTCTGTTGGCTCCCTGATTGTATAATAAGACAAACCACTCAGCAGAAAGAGGACTGTATCTGCATTACATTACCTTCCTCACTGGTGTTCAACTCCAGATTTGTGCCACTTATAGTTTTGGGGAATAAGGATAAACATCTTAAGTGTTGGCTAATATTCAGGGACTTCTGACCTGTTAGTCAAACATCTTCTTGAAAAGGTGAGGTGGATAATGTTACAGTGCAGTGTACAGATGTGATTTTTCCAAGAAAAATGACCAATCACCACAAAGACAGCTGCATTCCTGAGAGAGCCAAGAATCTAACCTTTTCAGTGTTAGTGGCTCTGATAATGGTGAGAAAATTCTATGATTGCCTTATGTCACAACTGAAAGGCAGTTCTGGTTTGAAATGACAGAATAAAGACTAAAACACTATTGTTTCGCTAACAAAATTCTGTTCTCATTTTCTTTCATTACAAAGTGGCTTTCTGTTCTTAGAGATGGTGGGTGCACAGGTCATGACAATGGGTGGGACATATGACTCATTTTTACCTCACTGTGGTATAGGTGGGTGAAAATAAAACAAGATGTTTCTTGGTGCTTATGTTTATTTAGTTCATCCTAAATCTTATGACTAGTCTCAATTAGCACAGTTAAGACTTCTACATTGTCCCAATTTTCTTCCCTCTCTTATGTCTAAATGAACCTAAAACGTACATCAAGTTTTTTATGGGAATATCATGTTTCCTATCGTTGGTTTCATATGTTTGGGGGAACAAAACCCATAATTTTAAAAGTAAAGGCATAAAGACAGCAAAAAAGCCAATAGAATGTCATGAAATGTTTTACTATAGTTTAAAATGAATGAATGACATTTTTTGAGCTCTTAGTAATTTCTAGCCCTTTGAATGCTAAGCGATTAAAGGATCCCAGGAAAATCCAGAAAATGAGCATCCTATTGGATATGTTATGAATGGGTGCTTTTGTGCAGAATGTGCCAGTTAATTTTTAAATTGTTCAGACAGTCTCTGAAAGGTATACAAAGTAGGTATATTTATAAGCATAGAGAATACATACAAGAATACTGATTTGGACTAATAGTCTTAGGGAAAAAAAAAGCCCTACTTAAAAATAACAAGCCATATAGGTTATTGAAAACTATTCTGGTATGTCAGGATTTTCATTGTTTCATACTGAAAATCATACTATTTATATATAATTAAAGGTAAAGGTAAATGTACATTTCTTTATCCTAAATGGCCATAAAATATAGTCAATTATTGCTTTAATAAGGCCAAAGTAAGTTGATTATGTAGAAACTCACTACACTGGGGGAGTGGATTAGATAGATAGGAAAGACAGTAAGGAGTATGTTTGTAAAAAAATTATCCATCTTTGATTCTGTCAAATATATTAGGGACCAAGCATTACCCAGGAGAGAGTTCTGGGGCCACTCTTCAGTGAGAGAGAATAATCTCTAGTTTCTGAAGTTCTTGAAAACAGTTTTGGATACTTTCAGGTCAACAAAATTTCCCCTAGTCTTGTTGACATTTTTGGCAACCCCTCCCCCCCCCAACTTTCCCCCTATTTTAAAGGAAAGTTACAGCATGTATGGTGTTACATTTTCATTTCTGGTGTCTGTCTTAATGAAAACTAACAGCTCTGCTAGAAGCACTGCATTTTATAATTTTTATTTCTCTCTCTTTGAAATTTTTAATAAAATGAAAGAATAATATGAAATGTACCAATTTGCTTTGATGCACAAATTAAAACTTGAACTTTCCATAAATAGGATGAATGTGATACAGTGTGCAAAAAGCAAGTTATGCAGCAATATGTATAATATAACCCACTTTTATATTCTAAAAAATCCACTAGGATTTGTTTGTACCTATACTGTCTATATTGGTATATGTGTATAAAAACAACCTGAAGCTTGTGAATAGTGGTTACCTCTGGAAAATAGAATGAGTGAATAGAACATTATGTACTTTTGAATTGTTTGATTTGTGGCAAATATACATGTAAACTCTTATTTAGAAAGAATTTCAATAAAAATGTTGAAATAGAAATAAAAATATAGTTGTACTATAGAGTAAAAATTCAGTTATTTTAATCTTATCATCAAACTTCAACAGTAGTTTTGTTGTTAGTTGATTTAAAGTTTTTACTTTCACAGTCACGAGATTTGCTAAGCAAATAAGGTAAACAGACTCATAGGACTGGTTAATAACTTTAATTGCTTCTAAGCATTTGAAACCACTGTATTTTCAAATGGTATAGAAATCAATGAATATGCTGATAAAATTTTAAAAGTCCCATGACAAATGGGAGAATTTGTTAACTTCACTCATTCCAGAGGGGTTGGAAAATATTAAATATAAAAAATAAAAACTTAAAAAAAAGAGAATGGATCCATATATGAAAAGTAAAGAGAAAATTTGTAAAATTATACTTTTACCCCATTTATTATACAAATTGCTAAGAAAACAGATTTGCCCAACTTGTGCCAATCCAATCCTTAGCACACCTACTGCTTCTTTTGGAAGATACTTCCCAGCAAAAGCTAGCTATGGGAGGGATGGAACAACCCCAAAATAGTTTTCAGTTCTGAGATATTAAGTGCTAGAGGGATTACTATGGCAAACAGTATAACTATGCTAGTTCAGTTCAGGGTTGGACACCATCCACAAAGTAGGTCAAATTCCCAGCATTCCAGCCCCATCAAATAGTTTCCAGCAATGACAGCCCAATGCTGCCTTCTGTGCCACTGGAAAAGTCTGAACAGCCAAATGTCTGATTTAGTCTAGCAAACGGTATTCCTTTTTTATTTGTTCTGGAAGAGAAATACAATCACTCCTCAGTATCCTTGGGGATTGGTTTCAGGACCCCCAAGGATACCCAAATTCCAGGATGCTCAAGTCTCTTTTACAAAATGGTGCACGTTATTTGCATATAAACTACACACATCTTCCTGTATACTTTAAATAATCTCTAGATTACTTGTAATACCTAAAATAATGTAAATGATGTGTAAATAGTTGTTATACTGTATCATTTTTTATTTGTATTTTTTAATGTTGGTTTTTTCCCCTGAATATTTTCAATTCATGGTTGGTTGAATCTGTAAACAGGGAACCTGCCAATACAGAGGGCAGGCTGCCTGTGAAGTACTGTGGACAAAGTACTTCTCTAGAGAGATAGGGAGAAGGCTCTGGTCCCAGAGCTGCTACTGCTATGTGATTTTGAGCAAATCAATTCATCTCCAATCTTCAGTTTTGTCATGTAGGAAAAGGTGTAACTTTAGTTTTGTTGACCTCTCCAGGTCCTAACATTTTTATTTTATGTTTTTGACAAAGATGATTCCCATGTCACATTGATCTTACATTACAAAGATAGCAATATGTAAAGAGAAAAGCAACAGAAATGTGATTCTTTTCAATTGCCCCAAAAATTTGAACAGAAAAATATTAACCAGAAAGAATTCTATATATGTAACTTATAAAGCTTTTTTTTTGTATAACTATAGCTTCTGATAATAATTACAAATATTCTTTAGCTTTTGGTTTCTCCATCACCTATGAAAGACATTTCTCAAAGCTCATTTGTGAATGATTCCATTGTTTTTACAATGCTTTCTCCAGTTATAAAACCCATTCTCTGATTCCACTCAGTCTCTCTAAAATTACACTAACTTTAAGAAGTAGGTATTTGGGGAGAATTAGGAAGCCTATAACATCACAGCATATTTTGGTCTTTTAAATTTAAGCTCTTAATAAATATGTTAACATATAATTATATGTTAAGCTCAGATACATAGATAACTCACTCTAATAAAATTACTTAAAACCTATCTTGCTGATGCATGTCTAGAATTCTAGGAGACCAAAAGAAATAACCCTCATTGATTGGGGGGGAGCGTTTAATGTTGTTATTGTTTTTGTCGTCTTTAGAGAAAAACTTATCCCCTGCAGCCCACATTTTTTTGCATGATTATGTTTGTTTTCTTCTGTTCTAGATAGGGGTTGACTTCTATAATGGGTAACTATTATAAATGAATGAGGTAGATAACATGAGTATGTCATATGTTAAGCATAAAAAGTAAGTTGCAAAACAGTATGTCTGTTGTGCTTTTTCTAGATGTTTCACCCTATCATTTCTTGAAGACATTGCTCAGGTTTTGTCATTCCTATACTCAAAGAGCTTTAACACTTTCAGAAAATTGAATCAAGTAGTTTCCCCCTAGCCCCCATCCCAGAGAACAAGTGTGAGATGACTGATTATGAGCATTTTATAGATAGCAGGTTGAATACTTGCAAATATGCTAGATAGCAATAAGTAATTTGGCTTGCCTGTGTGGAATTTTCAAAGTGATTCATGTGTTTCTGAGAGCACCCTATTGAGCTTAGTTGATTTGGGGGATAACTGAAAATTCTGACAAGGATTTATTTTCTTCTCTAATGTTTCCAGAGTCTTACAAAAACTGTATTAGGGCAGATTTGGCAGAGTTTCTTTCTCTTCTTTCATCTGATCTTCATGAAAAGTACAAAGCAGCAGGATTAAGAAATTTTGGATACCTGAGCCAACTTTTCTATTCTTTTACTGGGTCTCCTGACATTTAAAGATTGAATGATAACTTTGATAAATGGTTTTCAGTAGATATTTCTCTTCCTCTCTTTCTTTCCAGAGCTACTAACCAAGAAACCTCAGGTTGTTTGGATCACATTCAAAAGTATATGCATTGAAAATGGCTTTCTAGTTCTCTGCACTCGATTATTCTAATATCAAGAAAGATCTTTCTAAAGTTAGAGTAATGAAGACAAGTGGCAGCCTGGGAAAAACATTCTGCTAGGTCTGACCACGCATAAGGTCAGTGCTTCTAAAGGCTTTTCAAATTGTGCTGTAATAGGGTGGAATTACAATTTTCATTTTCAGTAAAATTGACTCCTACACTTAAAAATACAGCTTGAGGTTTTTTGTTTTTGGTATGTTAGTAAAGCTAAAAACCTCCTTCCGAATTTTTGGCTTGATTAACATTATGTCACATACATCCTTGCCAGGCTGTAAAACCTCAAAATCACAGCCATTGATTGATTATGGAAAACTACTTTCCATTTAAAAATTCTTAAGACAGTAGGAATTTGAGACTGAGAAGGAAGCCTTTTAATTTTCTTTCTTCCTTGTCTTACTTCTTACCTCATTACAGTCTTTGAGGTTTCAATTGAGCATTTCGTTTGATATGAACTACTTTCTCACCAAGATGGAATCTTTGTTCACACATATAACACTTCTCCAAGGAAAGCAGGATACAGATTCCAAGAATTCTAAGATAAAATTACAACTGCCACATGTCAAAGAGGCCTACACAGAATACTTAGTACCATGCAACACGGCTTTTCCTTTTTGGTTGTTTTCATAAGCTTTCAAGTGTGCAAAGAAACACATACAGAGCCATTTCATTATCAAGCATGCTGACATTTCAAAACCACAATAAAGGAGTTTCTAATAATACAGCAGTGTCCCATAATGATCCAGCTACAGGATACCTTTAAAATCAAACGCCGGCGAATAACTCTGGTAGTGACTCTCCGTTCTTCCTCTGAACTTGAACCACTTTCACTGTCTTTCAAGTCCTGATAAATGCATTTTTAGTATAATTTTACCATCACACTTAAAAAAAAAAGACATTCTGAGAAGGGAAATCAAGAGAGAATTACATTTACTTGCTGTTTCTTGCCCACTAAGGAAAATCATGATGTATATTTGTGAGAATCTTTAAAAAAATTTAAACGGAAGAAAATTTTTTAGCAGAATTCTAAATGAAATTACTTTGTGTGTGTGTGTATATATATATATGCAAAGATCAAGGTCATTAAGTTATAAATTATTAAAAATAATTATAAAGCCTTTTTTACATCAGAAACTACATGCTGAGCTGGGTGCGATAGCTCATGCCTGTAATCCCAGCAACTCAGCAGGCTGAGGCAGGAGGATAGCTTAAGCACAGGAGTTCAAGGATGCAGTGAACTAGGATCATGCCACTGTACTTCAGCCTGGACAACAGAGTGAGATCTCATCTCTTAAAAAAACAACAACAACAAAAAAACACCACTGCATACTACTATTAGTTTGAAAAAACATTCATATTTATATTTCTTTTAAAACTAGTTTTAAATTGATATTCATTTGCCTTGAATGTATAACCTTATAATTTGGACCACATAATTGGTAGAGTTTATTCAAATGAATGAAGGCATAAACATGTGAAAACTAGAAGTCTTTTTTTTAAAAGAATTGAGAAGACTATGAAACAAACAAGAATACAGTTATTGCACAAAATATTAATTTTTAGGCAAGAAGAGTAAGAATCAGTAAAAACTACCAAGTGGCAAATAGTTCATAATTCAAAGGAAAAATATCTTTAGCTTTTACTTAAATACCATGGTGAAGAATATTTTTTTTTTTTTTTTTGAGACAGAGTCTCGCTTTGTTGCCCAGGCTAGAGTGAGTGCCGTGGCGTCAGCCTAGCTCACAGCAACCTCAAACTCCTGGGCTCGAGTGATCCTTCTGCCTCAGCCTCCCGAGTAGCTGGGACTACAGGCATGCGCCACCATGCCCGGCTAATTTTTTATATATATATCAGTTGGCCAATTAGTTTCTTTCTATTTATAGTAGAGACGGGGTCTCGCTCTTGCTCAGGCTGGTTTTGAACTCCTGACCTTGAGCAATCCGCCAGCCTCGGCCTCCCAGAGAGCTAGGATTACAGGCGTGAGCCACCACGCCCGGCCCATGGTGAAGAATATTTACTGAGTCATTTTAGTTCTAAATTTTAGTGGTAGAATCTGAAAATAATAATTTTTTTTATTGTGTTTTATTTTCTAAGTTCACTAGTTACCTCAAATCTAATAGTCCTGGAGATAGAAGTTATAATTGCCATTCATTGGAAAAATGAATAGCAATACTTGTGAAAATAGTAAAAAAAAAAAAATAAGTATAATTGTTAGATAAAATGCTTTATGAAATGTCAGTTGAATAGATAATAAATGAGGCTATTTTTTTCATCAAAAGTAAACTTCACAAGTATTTAAAAATGTTACAGTAATACCTACCATGACTTTGTAGGAAATTTCATCTGAACAAAATACCCCACTAACTAATATGATTTCAAATGGAAATAGCAGCCAATTTCTTTACAAGGAGTAAGGACTTGAGAACTCAGTGTTCCCTATTACATTTTTAAATTTTCAGAAAAGGACAGTAAATTCAGGACACTTAGAATGATCTAAGTATTGTGGAAGGAAGTCCTTGAAATGGTTCAATAACATAGGAAAAGGTAAATGGAATTCATGTTGATGAAAGAAAGGAATTACTCATCATCAACCCAGGATTAATGGGATGGATATGGCAAAAGGGAAAACTGAATATGAATTATCCATAAATGGAATCTTAAATTGGGGAAAGATTTTTACTTGGGTAAATTCAAGAGCAGAACATATGTTAATGTAAACATTAACAACAAATCTAGATGTCAATTATACCATAATCCTCCAAAGCATCATTTGAGACCAGCCCCTTACATAATGAAAAAGTGGCCATTTGGCCAATGTTTCAGTTTCTACTTTCTCCCTCGGGTCTCTGCTAACCTGAAAGGGAAGGGTAGAGAGAAGATGGTAGGTAGCAGAATCTCAAGATCAGGATTCCTTTTAGAGAATTCTCTAGGAATTGATAAAGAGGGAAACTAGGAGAACAAATGGAATTTTCCCAGTACTTCTTGCCATGTGTCACGTGGAAAATAGCAGAATTTTACCTTGTAACAGCAGGCAGTCATCCGTGTAAGAGCCGCACCCGGACTTTTGACCTGATTTTTTAGGGGATAAAAAGGGGGCTGTTTTCTGAGATCACACAGCAGATAACCTAGTAGGTTGCTAATATACTATGGTATAGCCATAAAAATACATCCTACATATCTTTGGATTTCTTGTGAGGTCAGGCTCATATCTTCCAGAAGCTTTATTATGGATTTTTAAGGTCATGAAGTCTTTGTGTAGTAAGAGGAAGACTGGTGACCAAATACCAAAGGCACAAACGCATTTTTAAGAACTCTTTAAAATGCCTTCTACTAGCAATTATTTTCCATTATTGATGAACTCAGCTGACTTTCTACTCAAGGTTAAAAACTTTATTTTCAACCTCATTATGTCAATAGCCAATATAGTTTCTCAATGAGCAATATGTATGCACACAGCAGAATTTATTTACATTTGTACAGTAATTTGCCTTTGGAACATCTATGTTGATTTTTAATAGGCTTTTGTAGAATAAATCTTCACAGGAAAATTATCATTGTTATTGTTTCTCCCTATATTTTGTGGGCTTGTTTTAGAAGAGAACATATAGTATTTTAAAAGGAGACATTCCATCCAAATTCATACTGCTTAAATACACTAAGAGTCAAGTGAAAGATAGAAATCAATATTCAAAACCACACATCAGGAATGAGTCAACAAAAGGCCTAAAAAAGACTCAACTTAAATAGAAAAGCTTAAAAGAAAAACAGAAAAACCATTGATTCAGTTGATATTTAATTATTCATTTTACTTCCTCTCATTTTCCCCTTCTAACTAGTAGGAAAGTTGTCAAAAGAAGGGAAAAGGAAAGGATATGACTAGTTGATAATTCAATTAATAGCTCCTGAGTGATTGGGAGTTTATTGTGTCTTTCTAAACCTTAAACTACTCATGAACTTATTATTTTAGAAAAGACTTGTCTTTCTTCTCCCAAAATACTTCTAAGGGAACAAGATATGTCTCAGGGAAAACTCCAAGTACTACTATTCCAAATCTGTATAACTCTCAATTCTATGTCTATTCCATAGTTTATGAAAAGAGACAAAAAATGAGAGAGCAAAAAGCAGTAAAAAAAAATGTAGGAAATAGAGCTGATTTTTATTCTTCTATCCATCTATGAGTCATAATTTCCATTTAAAATATTTTTAACATCTAAAAATAGTAAACCTCAAAGAATAAAAAAAATCTATTGGATGGTACCACAAAACCATAAGTACAAAGTACACGTAAATCTATCACAGTAAGGTTTTTAAATTATTAGAAACAAATGTTAAAACAATTATCAACTTAGATATAAAAATGATACTTCTTAACTTTACATTTCTAACGGCTGTCAACCCACCACATTTAGGCTTGGGAACTGTGTCTCTTCAATTTTTAAAACACACCTCAAATGGGTCAGGTGTGATAGATTCTTTAACCCTTTGCACTCACTTGCTTTTTTTCTTGATTCCTTTATTCTACTCGGGATTTAAGTTTTTAAATACCCCAGATTTTACAAAGCGTGGCAGTAGAATAAAAAACTGGAGTTTCTTTTCATACAAACTTATTTATTTGGATTTTTTACTATTTCAAATTATTGATACATTCAAAGAGTAATTTTAATCTCTATAATTTTTGCTAACCGTGTCGAGTCACACTCAACATCCGAGTGCAAAGGGTTAAATTATGCCAGCAAACCAGAAAGGGTCAGAAAGTGGGCGGAGTTACTTAACATCTCTGTGGTTCTTTTCCCTTCTGAAAAATGACTAAAGAGATAATCCTTTGTCCTACCCAATGAATGAAGGTATGATCAAATGGCACATGTTTTACTCAGTACTTTCTTTACTTCCACCGTCAGTGCTACAATTTCATACATTTGTAATTTAGAAATAGTAAAGAACCTTGGGCCCAGTGCTACAAGATTAATCAAAAGAAGCAAAGCATCAGTACTTGCAATTTAAATGAGAGCTAACTGGATGACCAGAGGACCTACCTTTTGCTCAGACCCACTGGACCCCTCTTCTTCATGGAGGTTAAGCCGTGGCTTGCCATCTGCAGAAGTCCTACTCATCTTTTTCATACTGACAGGCACACAGGGTTTAGGTTCTTCTATTACAAACTTGCTGGTTTCTTCCAGGGATTTATGATATGCTGCTAGTGGTGACGGTGGTTCCTCAACACGACCAGATCCGTGTATTTTTGGTTTCAGAGTTTCCTTAGCACTCTGTTTCCCTATATCATTTTGGGATTCTGGAAAATAAGATTTTGTCTTTGCTTCTGGAGTGACTTCTGCATGGCTTCCGTTTGCTTCAAATTTTCCAGGCTCTCCTTTGAGATATGAGGTAATGGAATCTCTACACTGGTCAGGGCTGCAAAAGATAAGATGTGCAAATTTATAATGGCAACATGTGGCTGAAAATGGGCTTCAGAAGCTCTAAAGTTTTAACAACCATGTCTTTTAACTACTTCTGAAGACATAAAATACCTAGAGTCCCAACCCCACCAATCTTAAGAGCATATTTCAAAATGCCTTCAAAATCACTAGTTAAAAAGAAACAAAAAACTCCTGACAAAGAACAAAAGGAATTCCTGTGGCATCCCCAAGAACTGCAAATGCCAGTTCTTTGTATGTTTTCAATTGTAAATCCTGCCATTACAGTTTTCTAATCATAATACCTTTATTTGACTCTCACCCTTCTTTACCTTTGACCTCTCCTCTGCTGATCTCAGTGGTGATCAGCATGTTGGTGCTCACCTTTTGCTTCCACCTTTGTGAGAATTGTTTTCCCTTAACTATTAAAAATCTTTTCCAACATGTTCTCTTAAATAGCCCTCTAATTTATAACTAGTTTCAGTATAGGGTGTTCATTTTATTTTGTAGCTTGTATATTATTTTCAGTATCTTTATTACCTCTAGAAGGCAATAATTAGTGCAATGTTTTATATGTATAATATATAGAACATATGTGTGTGTACTTTTAAATCAGATTCTGATTATCTGAACACATTTTTTTTTACAAAGCCATCAATAGCACACCCTATTCTGTATGAGTAAGGACAAACAATCCTAGCATACTGGGAAGAGCCTATAACATACACCTTTATGACTTCTGTTTAATTTTCTATCCCCCAGTCCACATTGCTTGCCTGAGTTCTCCTACCCTATATATGCTTATACCAGGAGCAAAGTTACTGGCATTTCCTGCTTCTATGATTCATTAGTATTTTTTTCTATATAATTCACTGGCAGAATCTATATAAAATAAGGAATTTCAGCCCATTTAATAATCACAAACACCTTTCCTATATTAAAGTCTATTTCCTGATATGCAATTATAAATTGCGTGACGCTATCCAACCAGATATCAAAGTTAGTACTATTTCTCTTCTTTCAGTAGTCTCTTTGGTAGGCTGTATACAGAAATCATTGATGCCTCCACTTTCAAAAGGAGTTTTGTAAATTCCCTCTTAGGGAATTTTTATTGAGCAAGAAGCTTATCAGTGATATGAAAATATTAAATATGGTTATGAAATATCAGTTTTTTCATCCAACCTAAATTTACCACTAGTTGCCACTGAAATAAAATGTATTTCAGTCCGATATGTGTGTAAATAAAAATATTGACAGATTACTTTTTGCATCAGTCATCTGGTAGGCATGGCACATGCTTTCTTTTTTAATCTTATAAATGTCTTTGAGGAAGGCAATAGTATTCTTATTTCTAAAGATGATTAAAGTGATGTTCTTAGATCTTGGAAATTAATCCAAAGTCACAATATACATACCTAATGATGGTGGGATTTGAACCAATGTCTCTGAGACTCTAGACTCTCAACTTTCTAGAGCAGGGCCAATATAAAAATGAACCAGATTCATGATTAGGGAATTATATTGGTTATAAACAAACATCTATCATGGAACTATTTGGAGTAAAAAATTATATATTTCAAATTATCAATATTCATATAGAAAAAATAGAAGGATATATAAAATAAGTGTTTTTCCCAGTATAGGAGGACAGATGACTTTTTTCTCTGCATTTTCTATAATTTTAAAAATTCTACACAGAAGAAAGGAAATCTACCAAAATGTTAATGATGGTTATTGGCAGGTGGTGGTGTTGTATTTATTTTTTTATCTGTTTTTTAATAGTTTGTTTAATGAGCATATTTATGTTTACAGTTAAGAAACAATAGAAATGTTTCTAAAAGACTTGGACTTTTATTTATTTTGAATAAAGAATAATTACCAACTATATGAAAAGAACAATGCAAGTAATAAGATGGAAAAGAGTAGTTTTCTAAAGGAAAGACAATATATACATGTTTGGCATGTAGTAAAATGTCTTGCAATTTTACTTCAGGTTCCTGATAGTTTTGAAAACTATATTTAAATTTACTTTCCCTCTCCAGATTAATATAACGAACTGACCTGTAAAGCAGGTATTATCCCCAAACTAGAATGGTAATTTAGAAAGTGTCATTGCTAAAAAGCATATATTTAAAACAAACTATTAACAGGTAACCTGTGTTTCACTTTCCTTTTTTTTTGAAACAGCCATACCTGTCATCCAGTCGATCTAGTAACCCACCAGTTATTCTTCGAGCTTGAGCAGGGGACTCTAGGTTTCCGCTTGGTATCTCGTTCTGCCAACCTGTAATTGAAGACATTTCCAGTTCTGCTTGCTGAACACGTTTAAGAATAGCCTGTACTTTTTCTTCTGTCATCTCCTCAGACTCTACTCCTTCTTCAAGTTGAATGTCATCAAATAGGGATTTGAGTTTTTCTTCCGTCATCTCCTCATCAGGACCAGATTTTCCTTTCTCCTGCTGCTCAGGGCTTACTCCTACTTTTCTAGTCTGTTTCAATGGCTCTGCAGGTTTAACATCTTTTGGGGCCCCAGCCAAACTTCCGAGGTATTGAGGATACTCACTCAGACATACATCCTCCAACTGGCTCTCATCTATATCCACTGCTTCAGGCATTTCTGTTAAAGGCACTGAGTCTTCCAGTTTGCTGTCTTCTAAGGAAGTATCTTCTGCAGTTACGACTGGAGGTCCATCTGCTGAATGTTCTACGTTTCCCTGGGAAGGCACTAGCCCATCACTCAGTCTACTGGGGGTTCTAAGGGGAGACTCTATGCTAGAGTTATCACTAAAATAATCATCTTGCTGGAAAGGGGTGGGTGGTGTGTAGTGCAACCCTGTGGGGGTTTCCAGTTCCACTTGAAGGGAAGGATAACCTATGGAAGACAGTACATTTGGACTGACTGGAATGAATTAGAACACATCAAACAAAAACACATGGAATGACTAAAATTATATTAGATATGAAAATGTATGATGAATTACAGAATAATGATAAATTTACTGGTTTAGTTCAATTAGATGTAATACAATGAAATAAAAAGCCTAGTATAAACTACAGTAAAATAGAATATTAAGATACCAATTATTTCTATCAATTTTGGTAATTATAATACAATAATTTAAATATACAAACTAATCCAACATAAAGTTAGTTGTCATTATATAAGATATACTTGTTCCATGGCCAAATTTATTATCTTCCTATATTTAGCATGCAAAATTCATACTGTGGTAGACTGAATACAGCAAGCCACAAGAAACCAATTTTTGTAATTACCTAGAACTTAAGAGCTATACATACGAGCAATGCAACCTAACTGTAATTCTTATTCACATGAAATTTACAGCAAAGAAAAATGAATTTAATCTTTGGAAAGAAATGATTATTAGATTTTAGAGCAGTAGAAGTGGGAAAACATTTACAAAGATGTTAGGAAAAGGATTTAAAAAGTAGAAAAGACTCCATGTAAAGTTCGTGGGTGTCATGTGACAGAGATGAAAAGGGTTGTGGTGTATATGGAGGTCTTGGTGAAGTTGGTGATGGGGTCCGCTCAGAGCCACGAATCCAAGAGGAAAAAGAAATGATACACAACAGAGATAGTAGGAAAACCATTTGCAAAGAGCACTCTGAATATTCACAACAACGCTATGAAACATGGAGTTTATTATGCAGCCTACACAAAAGGGAAGACGGGAACTAATCCTTTGTTTTGAACATTGCTGTGGGGACTATTGGAAGTATTTTTCTGCTTTAGCAGAGAGAAAAGTCAGCAATAGTCTGGTCATGGTGAGGAAAGGAAGTTTCACAAAAGTTCAGCAAAGAGGAGAGACGGGGAAAATGGCAACGAAGCACATTTTCTGAATTATTGATCTATAAAACAAAACCCTAATTTTTCCATCGATCTGAGGTCAATATAAACTTAGCTGTCGCTGTAAATTCAAATTGCTATAGGTAAGTGGACATTTTTCAGTTATGGTCACCTATAAATCAGAATCTTGTTGAAAAGTCAGCTAAGATTAGCTGAGGTTTATAACCTACATACATACATTCCTAAATTTCCCTAAGAAATGTTTAAACAAGGAATATAAAATATTAAGATACAGCAACAAAAAGCCCTTGTGAACTTATTTTAATGACATTCTGATTTTAAAATGTTCAAATTAAATGAAGCTTTCAAGGCCATTGACTATTTCTGTTGTGTTCTAATGATCTTTTTTATTAGAGTAATTTCTTAAGATTTTTAAATATTTAAAAAACATTTAAAATTTTTTTCTTTTTTTTAATTTCAGAATATTTACAGGGGTACAAATGTTTTGGTTATATGGATTGCTTTTGTACTACTTGAATCAAAGTTATAAGTGTGTCCATCACCCAGATAGTATACATTGTACCTATTAGGTATTAGTAAAAAATTACTTATTTTTCCCAATAATATTAATAGATTCTATATTTATCTAGTACAAAAAGAGTTTGGTTACCAATATATGGCCTCACATATAAGACAAAGCCTGAAAGAGACTTTGAAGTCTTTTCAAAGTCTTCAACCTTTTTCTAAGGCTCCATGGTATTTGTAAACTTAATAAGAAACCACTTGTGTTTACATTATGTGGATAATACGTATGTTTTAAATTTTCTGTTGACTATAACAAGTAGAAATTTTCTAAGAATTTGAGATTTTTTTTCCACATAACATATGCAGAATTAGAAGTTAATGACTGTTTGTCTAACTTTGCTAGTTTAAAAATGGAACAGTAGAAAAATATCCCTGGCTCTTCTTCCTGCCTCCACACCATCATCAAATTTTCTGCTCAAAATTCATGTAGGAATAAATTTCCATTTGTGAAGATAAGACAGGACTATCTTGGAAAACATGGTAAGATATTTATTATGCTTTTCTTAATACTTTGAAAAATGTACCAATTTACATAAAAGAGTGACTATATAAATTAAGCTAATGTGAAAGAGGAATTGTTATTAGTTACATTTATGCTCATTGAATTAGATAATCTATTATTTATAAAAAGCAGTATAATAAGGAGAATTGTTCCAGAGGATAAATGGCAGCACATGAAGTTAAAATAATACCAAATAACTAAAACACTTGAGTGATACGTTAGACTTTTTCAGTGTATGCTTTAATACTTGGTCCCAGAATAGTAATTTGCTATTTCACCTTGACTCAATACCTTGCTTATTTGGTAAAAATGGCTCAAAATTATATGAATAAGAGAGATCACTATTTTCGGGGGGTTAATATAAAAATTAAAAATGACAAAAGCAAGTATTCTCTAGATATTAAATAAACTATCTTCCATTTGGTCATATTAAATATTAGAAATACCCACTCCTTCAGATAACTTATGCTTTCATACTTCATTATTTGCAGACTCTGGCAGAGAAAATGCTGTAAAAATGAGAAATTAAGTCAACCAAATCACAATTTAGTTGGTTTTAAGTGACTGCCTTATCCGCTTATACTTTCAAATTTTATCAAATGATTAAATAAATATGAACACTAAATTCAATTACCATCAACAGGGTCATGGAAAACATTGTTCTCATCTGCAAAACTTCTGGTGCCTGAAATATTTCCATAATCAAATATTGGTCCTTCTAGCAGAGTCACTATATCTATTCGATTAATTTTTGTCAAGACCGACGTTAAGGCATCAGCTGAAAAGAAGAAAAAGAGGTTGAAAACACAATTAAATTATTTTCTTCCAGTCTGCACAATATCCAACAAAGGCATTGCTTTTGCCACCCTCCCAACATTTTAGCTCTTCCTTATTCCATCTCTGCAATATTACTATCCAGAGGGCTCAGAATGCTTGCTGCTACAGAGAAGATGTCATGATTTTAAGAATCACTTTGTGTGGACAACAGCATTCATTCCAGTGTAACAGCAGATGGGCCTTAAAATAGCTAGATTCCTTTTAGTTATAAATAAAGCTAGTTATAATAAAACTAGTTCCTTTTCTTTTAGAATGTCAAAATAGGTCACCCTCATACTTGATGCTGAGCATTTTAATGACTTGCTAAGGTCAGGCTGACACAGGCAAACCCACAATAACTTATTCCACATTATCGTGGGTTAGCACTTACTGAAATACAGTGCCACTCCCATCCCCCAGCCAAACCCAACAATATCAGAGAATGTTCTGCCACCACATATCAAGCTGAATAAAACTATTTGTTTCCCCTAATCCTATCTTCCTCTCTGCACATCCACCTCCAGCCATGGCAGTAACTTCAGAGTGTTTCTGATGACTGTCCCATGATTTAACAACTAGAATTATTTTTCTACTTTTGATGGTCATGGAGAGAACAATGGACAAAATGCAAAAAATTCCCCACTACATGCTTTCCAAAAAGTTTCTTTCCTAAGAGCAGAAATTTAGACTATTAACACTAAAATAAATAAGTATAAATTCAAAAGACTTGCTATTACTTCATGATCACTGATTTTTCTACATTATATGAAAAATTACAGAAAATTTAGAATATTCGAATGAACATAACAGTAGGCTTATCTAAAATAGTGTACATATGAGGTTTTAAAAGTTAAAATAATATAATTTCAGCATACTTGTAGCATTCTTTCCATCTCTGGTAACCCATTTTTTTAATAACATGAAGCTTTGAGAAATTAAAGAATTTGGATTTTCCACACGTATTTGATTGATTTCATCCACTGAAAAATTCAGTTCCCTTGCCAGTTCTGTAGAAAAGAAAAAGAGTTACTAAGATTGCATATTCTACTTTAATAACATATTTCATAAAAGTAATGCTTACTGCCCACCAAAAAGAAAAAAATAATTGTTTAGTAAAGCCCAAGTATAGCCTTGGGCATTAATCTTTATATACTTGATTTCACAGGAAAGTAGTAATCATACTTTCTGTGACTTAGAGATAATTTTATAAAGATTTTTGATCTTTACAAAGAGGATATTGCTTAATTCTTCTAATTCAGCCAAATTCTCTAAAATTTGAGCACACTGTGTACATGATAGGTAGAGCTTTATAATTCATGTATACGGCACAAGAGGTGCTGATAGGGTTTGCTCAAGCAATCTTTATGAAGTACACCTTTTACTCACATACTATTTCACTCTATGTGCCTTCAAGTTTCCTGAACTCAGAGGTTATATGATGACTCCAGGCCAGATCATCATATATGACATATAGCCACTTATATAAAAAATAAAAGGGAGACAGCTTTCTGTCCATCTACATGTATATACTCAAACACTAAATCTTGTAAATGCAGAGTGTCTTTGCAAAGATACATATGATCTAAGTATTGCGGCTACCTTGGGGAGAGGGAAAATTAGGACTCAAAGATGTATGTTTTCTTGTGCATTAAAAAAAAATTTTATCAGGTAGGTATTATACCTTAATCATTATAAAAAGTAAGAAATGGAAAAAAATGTTCCCATGGAAAAGGGATTAGTCAAGATTCTATCCCCGTTAACAAATATTTCTAGCAATTTGGCAAAATGCATTTAGAGGCTCAAAAAAGTCCAGATCTTTTGACCAAGTGATTTCTTTTAGAAATTTATCCTGATGATACATAAGGGTATATACAAGGATTTATATACGTTTATGTTAACTGCAGGCTTATACTACTGAAAAATTGAAAACAGTTCACATGGTGAACAAAAGAAGAGTTGCTGACTTGTAAACTCTTTAGATCATGGCCTACAGTTAGAAATACATTATATACCATAGTGTTTATATAAATAAAAGCAAATCTTTATGGAGTAAAATTTAGCCTTAATACGTGTAACATACATTTTCTTTTATATTCCATTTAAAAACAAAAACAAAGCATGAATTGATTTCATGGCTCATTAGTGCATTATGAACTACAGTTAAAAAAAATACCATTGTGAGGTACATCTATTGGATATGCTTTTTATCCATTAAAGCCAAGATCAGAGAATATTTAATTTTGCAGAAAGCTGTGTAGTTATAAATAAAAAAGTGGATTACACTGTATGTATAATATTATTAAAAGGCTTTTTCTAAAACATCAAAGGACATTAAGATGTTAATAGTGGTTTTGAGGGGCAGATTTAAATTTTGTTCTCATAAATGCTTAAATTTCCTAATCTTCATTCAGATATAGTAATTCTAATTGGAGGAAGGTAATCTTTAAGTTCTTCATCTCTTTGTGTTTTAAGAGACAGTGCACTTACTGCCCAACAAGCCCTCATCACCAAACTGTATCCATTGTCTGAAGACTCCGTGAAGAGCAAAGACAGAGATATCCCAATTACCCTGACTTGATATGAATACATCAAATTATCACACATACCCCTAAAATATGTACATCTAATATTTACTCTGACAAACTAAGGACTGTATTTGCTTAAGGAAAATAGTCTAATAATTTTCAGCATACTGAAAGATCAACACTTGTTCCAATATATTTTCAGATTATAATGTCTAATGGTAAAATATATATGTTTTTAATTTGCTGTGAGCAAATATTTATACATAACAAATTACAACTAACTCTTAACCGCCTGCAAAAGATTACTCAGACCATCTGTATTTTCAGGATCCACTTGGCTCCTGGGTCATTAGTGTGTACCTGAGAGCAGGACTGGGTGGATGGAGAGAGGAGGGTTTCATATGGGATGGTGGGGGTGAGCAGGGGGCTAAGGGCATTTAACAGAAACAATTTAGATGAACTTGTTTCTCACTATCCAGTTTCAGTTTCTCCCTTTTAATGACAGATAATTGTATGGAAAATATGTTGTTGATGGTATGCAAAATGACTTTAGATATGACAATGACCATTATTTTAACTATTATGTTTTTTGGCTGTGCATTAAAAAATACACTCAACCTATAAAACAACATTTTTCAGATTCATGTGAGGTAGGATTTTGGAGGCTCTGTTAAAGATCAAAACTATAAATTAGAATTGTCTAGTTGACACAGAACCTTGTCTTTATCTTTAGTGAAACGAAATCAAACCAAATATTCCTTTCTACGCACTGATTATAAACAGTTTCATTCATTTCACAGAATTTGACTGCTTTTGTAAATGGAATATGTTTATTATATCCTATTTAAAAAAATTTTAATTCAAAATTTAAACTTACTGTCCCTCCTTTGTTTTGTTTATATATTAATAGATATTGCAGAAAAATCCTTATTTCCCATTATCAAAGTAATATAAGGTTTTCATTATAAATAAATTTTTGAGCATAGAAATGAGTCCACATAAAGAAAAGCAGCAGGTAAATATGCATGCAGATTGTATATTATAAAAATTGTAAAGATGACTTCACAAAGAATGACTAAAATTTGTGAAACCTAGGCATGGGTTAATTGAACTGCTGATTGCTCTGAGAATATTAACCATGTTAAAGAATTTGGATTACTGAAAAGTCATAGACCTTTGCTATGTTTTCCTTTATGCTACAAAATAAATTTGCTATATGTAAAAAGTTATTCTGTATTACAAAAATGGCATTGTGAAGAAAGTACTTACATTTAAGGTAAAATAAAATTGGAATTTCTATTCCTTCCTAGCACTTTGGGAGGCTGAGGCGGAGGATCACTTGAGGCCAGGAGTTTGAGACTAGTCTGGGCAACATAGTGAGACCCTATCTCTAAAAAAATTTTTTTAAAAATCATCTGGGCATGGCAGTGCACACGTGTAATCCCAGCTACTCAGGAGGCTGAGGTGGGAGGACCGTTTGAGCCCAGGAATTTGAGGTTGCAGTGAACTACGATGATGCCACTGCACTGTAGTGGGTGATGGAGACCCCATCTCAAAAAAATGAATAAAAAAATTTCTATTCCTTAGTGTATGCGCATAGATAAAGCTTTGGAAAAACACAATATACAAGGTGCTGTCAGTAATTATCTCTGGGTGGACAGAATTACGGATAAAAAATGTTTTTCACTTGTCTCTATATTTTAAAATATACGTACTGAACTGCTTATGTAAGACAAATGAAGAAACTGTTTCACTCAGGAGTATGCACACTTACCTGTCCAACTAAGTCCCAGGTGATCGGCTACTATTGCCATCCTGATATCTGTCCGTTCACATGGACTCTGAGGACCTACGATTTACAATTTCTTAATTAAAATAATCATCAAGAAAAATACAACACTGGAAAATTGCTTTTAGCAGTACGCAGATTTTACAGAGAGACTAATGCTAACACTGTACACTTAAATGTGTCCTAATCACCTACATGAACACTTCTTTTCACATGGCTCACTTGTTTTCAACCTGCACCAGGCCAAATGTCAGACTACATGGATGCTCAATGTAATGAGATCAAACATGCTGACGAGCTAGCTACTTTATAACAGTTACAGAAGTGTTGTGTTGGTGAAAACACCATGATGGGATTTCAACATCAGTGCTTTTTAACTTTGACAGAATCATATCCATTAGCACATTAAAAAAAAAAAAGTTGTTTATCTTGAATGACACCAATATCTTCAGCATGCTTCCCTAGCTGTCTACATTGTAGTTTGATAGGAAGAAAGAAGAGTATATATATATATATATATAAGACAGCACATACAGATGACAATGACAGAATGAGAAACTACGGTTAAGTCACTCCACAGGCAATCACAACAGTTCATGCACTAGGGTCTACGAGTTGGAAAGTGTTTACAAACTATGCTCGTTCTCCAGGATGTGAGCAGAGTGCTCGAGAGACCTGACTGCCTTCATTCTCACCAGTCCTCCTACTGCTCCTTTTCTCACTGCCGGCCTTTTCACTCTTTGATTTTAAAGGTGCTGCCTCTGTTTTCTTATCTCTAGCAGACTTCGTTGTAACTGAAGGCTGGCCACCCCGGGAAGTCTCGGACAACGACGTGTTTCTCGAGGTACTTTCTTCCTCATCGGACAACTCGGACTGCATCTTTTTGTCTTCTTCAGAGAGGCGGTCCACAAGCTTTAAGGTCTCACCACTAATTCCCTTAAAATATTCAATGGAATGTTTACATACTTCCTTGAGCTGACTTTTCCTAACTTTAACTGTGCTGGTGCTGGTGGTGGTGGTGGTGGTGGCAGTGGTGGTGGTGACACAGGTGGATCTTACCTTTACTGGCAACTTGGATGGAAGCTGTTTGGCCTTGCCTTTCTCTGGCTGCCCTTGCTTTTGTGTGGCACATGCTTTTCTAACTGAAACTGTGTTATCCTTGTGTGTGTTTTTCACGGGAATTCTGGACTTTACATCTGCGCATGAAGAAGTAAGGGTTTTGGTTTTCTCGCATTGACTAACCTGCTTTGTTTTACTTGCTTTAATGTTTGGAGTATGATTTGGTGGGAAGGTATCTTTTGGTGAAGTGGCCTTTATGGGGAGTTTGGATTTTTGCCTAATCCCTATTGATTCCTTTGTCTTTTGCTGCTCTCCAAGACCTTTCTGCTTATCTCTTATACAGTGTCCTTGTAGTACCCCTGTCTTTTTTCCTGATGAGCCTTTCACTGGATTAGCTTTCTCTGTGGTACAAGTGGGTGCAGAATGTTCTGTCAGAACTACATTACTTGTAATGTTATCTGTCTGTATAGTGGAAGAATCCAAATTGTTGTTGTTATTAAAGTTATCTTTTTGAAAATCATGTTTTTCTTGGGGCCTAATGCCCGTCTGGCTATTGGCTGTATTTGAAATCATTGTCATAGTTTCATTTTCTAATCCCTGACAACTGGTCATCACAGCTTCTATCTTATCTGTCATTTCTCCAGGGCCTTCTTTCTTCATGGTCATGGTGGATGCAGAAATTCCCATTTTTATAGGCGTGCGCAACTTGGGGTCAACTTTAGAGGTGTTAGTGGCTGCTGCCGCTTTCTCCAGGGAGCCACTACTGGATGTGCCTTCCTGACACTCTCCGCTGGTCGGGATGCTGGGGTTGGGTTCCACTGTAGGTGCCTCTACATTTCTCTCTAGATTGGTCTCTACAGTGGTGTCCCCTGACTGTGGCTGTGGTGTGGCAGTGACCATACTTTTATCCCCTTCCCCCTGGTCCCCTGACTTCCCTTCAGAAGTATGCTCACCAATCTGGAAAAATTGGAGCCTCTCTTCAACAAAATCCCTCTTGCTCATGTCAATTGCACCACTGCGAGTCATCTCAAACATTTTTCCTTCATGAAATGGGAAGGGGTTAGGCTCACTAGTTGGGGTACTTTCATCAGTTGGCGTTCTGGCTGGCGTTGTATCAGGGGTTGTGGCTGGAGAGCGGTCGTCCACTGCCAGACCAAATGGCTTAGTCTCATCTTCCCGTGATTTACCGTCAAAAACGTCATCATCCCCTCGGTTATTAGACCAAGGGTCAAAATCTAGACCTTTGGTAGCTACTGTTTTAAAAGGAGTAGCAAATTCTTCGTCTACTTTGTAACTGAAGTAAGTATCAGGAAACACTGATCTGTCGGGATGTCTGCCCTCTAGTGTGAAAAACTGGGCCCCTGACTTCTGATCAGTCTTATCAGGAGTCTTTTCAGATGAGGAACTTCTGGAAGGTGGCTTATCTTCATCTGGTCCCACCTTTCCCTCCTCCTCGATAACTTCAAGTTTACTCTGGCTAAAAGAGCGATCGGCCGGCTTCAGAATGCCCTCGGTGTTCCAGACATCTTTCTTAATTTCTATGGTTTGACTTGGGAGTTTAGAATCGCTCTCTGTCAAACCATCATCTTCATCTTGCAGGTCATAGCCATCCAGAGAGTCGATCTCTGTGGCATCTGTATCATGCGAAAACTCCGCTGTGGTCGCGATGGAACACTCTGTGATGGACTGGTCGTTGTTCCCATTCTGGGCAGTTTCGTTCTGAGGTGAATCGAGGCCAAGGCCAAATTCGTTATCCTTTCCAGATCCATTACTTTCCAGTTCTTTCTGGTTGGAAGCCTTTTCAGCAGAAGCTTTGGATTTTGTCATTTCTTTTTGCTCGTCATCTACTTCTTTTAATTTGAAGGTGTATTTTTTAACTGGGACCGGTTGATAAACAGATTCGTCATCACTTGAATCGCTGACATCTGCCCCAGGAGGAACTGGTGAAGGTGGCTGCACTCTGATGACGGGTTCAGCCAGTTGGTATTTGTCATGCTCGTCTTGCAGATTGACTTCAATCATGTCAATCTCTTTTTCAGGGAGATAATGATGCTTCTTCTCTGACTCAATCTGGTCTGCATCCAGCGGTGGAGGAGGGGGGAATTCAATATAGGCAACTCTGTTATTTTTGGGTCTTTGGTTAGAGTCCTTGCTCACATCTTTAGGCACTGCCCGCTCAATGGTTGTCTCCTCCACTGTAGTCTGCTTTAGGGAAGTTGACTTGGCCTGCTCTTCCTCCTCTGACTCCTCAGAAACCTCGGGAATTGGGCTGGGTTTGCCTGGTATGTAAGCTATGAGCGAGTCTGGTGTCTTAGACGTAAATTCATAACTCACTTCTTCTGAACTGGGTGTTTCTGGGGTTAAAGGGCTTTTCCCAGAGCTATCTAAAAAGGATACTTGCTCTAGAGTATCATCTTCTGGACTACCTTGGGGAGAAGGAGGTTGCTTTTGTTGTCTAGTTGTATAAAAGGTCCCCCTGGTTTCTTGTACTGTCTTACATTCCTGACTTATGATTTTTTTTACACTTCCTTGTTGTATCTCCCTTTCATATTGCTTCCCCACTTGTACAAAACTGACATAAACAGGTAAAGTTTTTATCTCTTTCCCACCCTCTGTCTGAGCTAGTGGTGCAAGTTTTTCCAATCCATCAATGGGACTGTGGTCGAATACATCACTAGAGGGAGATTCTTTTCCTGGGCTAAACTCTAAAGAATCAGGAGATTTGGTGGGGGAGGTTTCGGTTTCATCAAGAGGTGGGCATAAACCTACATAACTCTGATGTTTGGAAACTTTGCTGATTTCTGAATAGGTAAGTTTTTCATCTTCTACAGAATTAAAGTGCTGTGTCTCAACTGTCTCTTTACTCATACTCGCTTGGGGCAATTTTTGTGATAGTTCGTGTTTTGGAAATGCCGACTGCTCACAAAAACCATCAGGAATGTTAGAAGGCAGCATTCTCCTCTCATCAGCAACTCTGACTGGCATGTGTGACACTGCTGAGCTCTCACTTCTCCTGGAAAGTTGATCGAGAGAGCCACCTGGATGTTCCCCTTCTTTAACAACATATTCCCTATATAAGACTTTTTTGGAGGGAGATTTTACAGTCATTTCCTTAATTTCTGAGAGAGAGCCATTTGTTAACAATTTGTGTTCTCTCTCAGTCACAGACATAAATTCATTTTTTTGATCAACACTTTTACTCTCAGGGTGACCAATGTGATTCTCTCTTACATCATGAACAAGTACATGCGAAAGTTTTTCTTTCTGAGACTTATTGTTAGTGGCTCCAGAACTTTCCCACGTTCTAAAGACCTTTTTGTCCCATGGTCCCTTAGTTGCTAAATCTGAGGTTACATGACATGCCAAGTCTTTAGCCTGTTGCTCAGAAAAAGAGTCAGGCATTGCTTTACTTGACATTTCAGTTCTCTGTTTTTTCACATCATCAGAGCCAGTATCATTTACAACAATTTCGTTGCTTTGGGCACGCTCATCTTTAGCTTTTAATACCGTAAAATCTTTTTGCACAGATACACTTTCATCTGAGAGGTCTATGGCCTTCTGCTGTTTTTCTCTAGCAAAAACTTGGTAGACAGGCAGCTTGCTCTCCTGTATTTTTTTAACTGGGATTCTGGATGGGCCATCTGACCTTTTGTCTTCTTGAGACATGTCCTTACTTTTTGCATGAGTGCCTTGTTCAAATTTTAATCTAATGGAACTGAGTTTAGATTGTTTGAGCTGAAATCCAGACTGAGGCCCGTCTGGTGCTTTGCTTTGTGAGATACTTCCTTTGGCTTCCGCTGCAGACTTGCTGTCCTCGGTATGTTGGGAAAGAACCCTCTTCTCCGGGCTGCTGGGCAGACTGGACGCTTTCTTTTCCTCGGCCGTGGGGAGGCCCTGTCCGTCATGGCCGCGCTGCCTTGCCTTAACCCATTCGTCATTGGACGCCAGCAGTTCTGTTAGCAGTACTTTCTCAGGGCTGCTACTGGTAGAGCTTTGAGAAGAGTATTCTTTGCCATTTTTAGGGCGTGCCTTCTTCTCTGGGGACTGCAGTTCATCATTTAGCTTTTCGGTTTTGTCACGAAAAAACTGTGACACTTCAGTCAGTTTTTCTTCAGCCTCCTTCACGGTCCTGTCCACCCTATCTTCATATATCAACTTCTCTCTACCTCTGTCTAATCTGTCCTCAGTAAAGCGCATCCACATGGCATGTTTTGGACTACTAACATCGCCAGAATAGTGCAACACTGTCACTTTATCAAAATGCTCATCTTTAGACACTTTACCTACACCATTTTCAGACACATCTTTATAGATTTTGGAGAGAATTTCTTTTTTAGGGGCAGTGGCTACTTTTTCTCTGGACCGCTTATCGGACCCCTGTAACTCTGAGCTAGGGGGTCCTGCATGGTCTGTGACCGACTCCTCAGTATCAGAGTGAGACACATCTAGCTTTTCTGACAGAAGCATTTTCTCAGCAAACCTGTAAGACTCCCCTCTTAGTTCTGACAACTCATCGTCATGGTATTCTATTGAGTGTTGACTCAAAAGCTTCAATGTTTTATAAGAGTCATCAGATATGAGTTGAGCAGAACTAGGGCGGCTATCTTCTTCTTGGGACACAGGAGTGTTTACTCTGGAAGACTCCAGATAAGAAGGCAATGACTCTTCGGCAGTAAGTTCTTCTTCTTCTTGCTGACCCTGTTCCTCTGAACAAGGAAAAGCATCGTGTTTTTCTGGCAGAAAATCTTTTAGGTTAATATCTCCCCGGGATAAGTCTTTCTGATACACATACATTTCTTTTTCTGGATGCTTTTTGGTCTCTCTAATAATGACTTCAGTGGGCTCAGCTTGGTTACCTTTTTCGATGTGGACTTCTATTATACGCTCCAGTTTGGGTTTCATTTGGGTGTCCTTCTCTGCATGCTGGGCTGAGGTTTCAGCAGCAGACTTGTGAACATCTGGAGACACTGCTGACTTATGTTCAAACAGACCTGCCAGTTCTTTGGAAGGGTCCCGCCCGGACTGAAAGGCCTTCATGATGTCATGGACTGACATGGTTTCTTCAATTCTTTCAGAGGCACCTTCACTGCCTGGTGGAGAATGATAAACCATTCTGGTGGTCGTGGTTATGTGAGTCTCTTCTTTAACACGCATGCCTTTGCTCAAAACCCGACTGTGGTCATCTTCTTCACTACTGGCTTTCATTTGAAACGCTTTAACTTTTTCTTTAATACTAGAGGTGGAGGGCTTTGGTTCCAGTTCCATAAATGTCGGTGAAGGTTTGGGTGACACAGGTTCCTCTGGTTGGGCCTGGGGAGCATCCCCAGCTGAAGGCTCATAGCTCCTGATCACATGCACCACTTCAGTTCTTGTTTCTGTGATGACGGGAGGGATGGGGACTTCGTGAAAAAGCGGTTTGGGACCAGTGCTTTCAGCGCTTTGTGGGGCTGAAGGTGTTTTTTCACTTCTTGTTTCAAAGCCACTGTCAGACAAGGGACTTTTATCCTGGTCATGTTGAGAAAAGTCATCTGGAGACTCTAAAATAGTATCTGTTCCAAAAAAGGAATCAGCCATTTTACACAATTCTTTCTCGGAGGTGGAAGGCCTCATGGAGGCTGGGGGCATTTTGAGTTTGTGTTCCTGCAAAGCAATTGCTGGTTTTAAAATTCTCTTCTGTCTCTCCTCACCATCCTTCTTTGCATCCTCAAACTTGTACTTTAAGTTTGTCAGTGAACTACTCCCAATATCATTTGTCAGGTAGTCAATAACTTTAGTCAAGTTATAATCCTTTTCGGAGGCGGCTTTCGCTTTCACTTGCACTCTCTCCGGCAGAGACGGAGAGTGGCTCATGGCAGCTTGTTGTCTTGCTTCTCGTATTTCTTCTGAACTAAATTCTATCCAGTCATCTTCAGGAGAGTGTCCTTTGTCACTCTTTGGCGATTTAGGTGATCCTTTATTATCTACGCACACATCCTTTTTAAGGATTTCACTGACTTTCACTAAGTCTTCCTTTACTTTCTCCACAATTCTGAAAGGTTCTTCATCGTCAATTCTCCCTTCTTTTGGGAGTTCGGGTTGGAATGGCTTCTCCTCAGGCACGTCTGTCTGTAGTATCGCAGTCATCCGCATGAGGTCCTCTTTCATCTCAGCCACGTCTTTTAATATCTCCTGACTGGAAGATAAAGAAGATGGTGTAGACAACTTAAGGGCAGAGGGTGCAAGGAACAAAGATGACTTAACTGGAGATGAAGTTCGAGTGAAATGAGGCTGAGGACGTGTCTCCGTAGTCAATGTTTTAATGGGTGACAGCAAGGCTGCTGCTGATTTTGTAAGTGAATTAGAGTCTGGAAGTTTCTTTAATGCTGGTTCTGGCAAAACATTGACTACAGAGTATACTGGCACTGTTATTATTGATGAAGTTACAGATGAGGTAGTTGCAGAGATTGACGACCCGAGGGATGTATAGAGTGCACTTGCGGAAGGAGTTCTTAGAGACTGAAAAGCTGACGGTGCTGCAGAAACATATGACCTGAGTGGGGAAAATGGCATGGCTGTCGTGGTAGAAAACACTTTCTCAACTGTGTCAGTGGCTCCGTTGACCACAGAGCTCACAGAGTTTGTAGCTGTTGAAATTTTTTCCTGTAATGTGGCAGTGGCTTTGCATCCGTTAATTAAAGTTGAAGATGATGGATATTTCAGAGGGGAAATAGATCCATTGACTAATGCTACCTCTGCATGTCCAGGCATCTGTTTCACGGGCGATGAGAGGGAAGATGCCATCGTAGCTTTAGCTGATGAAATGACATCAACTGCTGATTTAGCTGGAGACACCACTGACTTTAAAGGTGAAGATATTAGCGGTGCTGCTGATGTAATAATGGACTTAAATGGCAAACTTGAGGAATACATGTTAATGTTTGATTTGGGAGAAGCAGGGGGTGTCATAGTAATTGACGACCTCTCCAAGAGAGACCCCGCTGTAGTCACTGGAGAGGTTCGTGAGGAAAATGTAGCATTGGATGCCAGCCCTTTTAAGGGCATAGCCTCCGTGACAGCGGGAGCTCTAGCCAGGGTACCAGAGGAAACTTGGATATTGTATGGAGATTGTGACACCACAGTTTTTATTGGCGAAGAAATTGTCCGAAAAGATCTAATTGGAGATGCCACGTCACTAATGGATTTTACTGAAGACGTAGTTGATGCGCCTAACGTGGATTTGATTGGAGAAGGAGTCGAAACAGACCATATTGATTTTAATGGAGAAGCTGATGGCGTATTAGAGGAAGAACTTGATAAGGAAGTGAAGCCTGACTTGGCTGGCCCGGGCACTGTAGTTGGAGCTGTTGTCCAGGACTGGTATGGTCTTGTAGAAAAGAATGGCTTGTATGAGTAAGTGGTAGGGAGGGATCTTGTTGCTCCTGCACTCCGTTCAACTGTTTCTTAAATTTTAAAATGAAATCAAACACAAAAATCAACAAAAATGGTTGAGAAACAGAGAGACCAGAGAAAAAAATTGGTCAGTAAACTTTGAAATATTACAAAAGCAAGTACAATTGTTTGCATGATTTAGGATGGAAGAGGCAAAAGGAACGACTAAGTAAAAGAGGAAAAATAAATTTCTACGCACATAATTAATCCAAAATAAAAAAAAAACTAAATAAAAAAACAGAGCAATGTGAAATGAAAGACAGGAAAAGCACATCGCAACCAAATGGGCCAATAATGAAAAATAGAAAACACGAGGAAAGAATTAATGATGAGAAAAATAACCACAATGGAAAACTGTTCCCTTACTTCCTATTGACTTTCTTATGTGCTGGTTTTAAAATATCAGTAGCCGTTCTATTTTGCCTGTATAGGTACATGTTTGTTTTGTGCAACCATATGACTATCATTTTAGTCATTTCTAATGTTTCCTCTCCTTGAGCTTTTCCATTATACAGATTGCACCTACTTAGAACCATTTCAATATGTGTAGCTATACATTAAATATCTAAAACTCTTTTTTTCAAAAACCACTCAAGCCTATTTCATGCAGAATCCAAAATAACTTTTAAGTGACAGGCAACTGATGTGCAAACTGTGAAGCCACTGGATTTTAAATCTGTATCTTCCATGCACAATTCAGTTATGCTTCACACCCATAAAAAGCCAATAAGAGCAAGAAATTTTCTGAGTCAGAACTTTAAACAAAAAACAAAGAAAAGGAATGTTTGCATTTATTTGTTCCATGCAGTATATTCCTTTTGATGAGGGAAAAAGAAAACATAATATGAAATGATTTTAAAATGCATGTGTACATACAAAGGGAAAAAAAAAACAGAAAAATATGGTTCATGGTTACCATAAGCAAGCAATGCAACTGAAAACATTTTATCATGCACAATATATCATGGCAAACAAGCCAATGAAGTAATACAATTTGTATGCCATATTATGCACAATATATAAACGTTAAAAATACTTTTATAAGAGCATTTAGAAAGAAGAGTACACTTTTTCCATGAGACGTGAAGCCTTAGTACCTTTTGAGATTTTAGAAAATATTTTATACTGCACATTATAAAACACATCTCTAATTAAATATATCCACATCTATAGCTGTCTTCATTATGGATAATAGAATATAGTTTGTCTCAGATATTTTTGCATAACTTATTCTTTTAATTCTTAAAAGGTATCATAGGAGAAATCTCAAAAGTGGAGTCATATTTTTAACACCCCATATTTAAGTACCTATAGTGGGATATGGTGTATATGTACATATATAGGTTTGTCAACTGCGCAGGTTCCAATTCTGGTGCCTTCCTAGAATATTCATGGGACTCATGTACACCCTAAACACTAGAGCAGCCATGAGGTGGACCTACCACTAGGAAAGATGGATGTAATAGCAGCATTTCTTCTGGCAGTGGGGCAAGAAACACACAAAGGAGGTAAGCACACTCACTGGAGGAGAGCAAACATACATTTAGTCCTGTCTACTTCTACAACTCAAACAAACTGAGCTGGTCACAGAGATTTGGAATGCCTGCCAAGGGCTAATGTTCTACGTCAAAGTTGAGTACAGTCTCGCTCCGAGAAAGCACTGGTTCAGGATAATAATGAAACTTGAAGAGAAAAATGAGAATCTGCTTTAGCTTTTATGCTCCTCTTCATGCTGTGCCCGTGCCATTGCTATAATCCAGTCCTTGGATTACCAGTTACTCCCACAAGGGTGAAGATTTTCATTCCTAGTGTACATTTCAATTCAAACATTCAGAACTTATCTTTTTCTAGGCTTACATATTATTCTAAAGAAAGTGGAAGAACTAAAGAAAAACTCACCTATTCATCATCCCTCCTAGCCATAATTCTTAATATTATATTGCTTAACTCTTTTGGACAAGTCATACTGCAAATGCAAACTTTGGGCATTCCTCCAAGTCAATGATTTGAGCTCAATCCATGTCTCAAGAGAATTTATTTTTGTAACTACCAGAAACCGGCAGAGCATCTCTTCTCCAGTGCTGAAGGCTGACTCCATCAGGCAGAAAAGTCTTTTGAACCATGTCTATGGTTTATACTTTGCAAGGAACAACCAACTTACCAATCAGTTACGCACTTTATGCTTTAATTTTATGCTTTGTTTTAAAGGATACCATTTATAACGAAGGGAATTTCTGGATGTTAGGCACTGACTATACCTGAATCTTTTTTCTGGGGGCAGGGGAGGATGGGGGCTGGAAGGGGCAGGCTGGTGAGGGAGAGCGAAGTGGCATTCACTTAGCAACACCAGTTTAGAGGCCATGGCATTTTCTTAGTTTTTAGTCCCATCTCATTCCTTTTCAATCCTCTGTTCACCACCCTTATGTGCCCTTTCATAAAACAGAGAAAAGTATCATCTTCTACCAAAAGTCAAGGAACACAAGCTGCCTATACCTTAGCTGAATCTAACCAAAAAGTAACAACACTTTCATAAGTGGGAAGAATTCAGTTGACTTGGCACATACCTGACCTTACAATTTAGGTATCCCCCTAAACAAACATCTTGGCAACCAGAATAAGGTAGAAACTCGCCTTCCCTAAGGTGCCTCCGACCTGAAGTAGCCTGTTCATTGAGACTGTCCGAAGTTTTAGGATGTTGCCTGGAGGGTCCCAATCAGTTACTCAGTGAGCCTTATCCTGTGAGGGTCTCTAGGGCAAAATAGTATTCCAAGGAAAACCTAGACTCAATATATTTAGTGGTATTGAAAGCTATACACATCTAGCTATACACATACCTCTTCCCTGTTCTATAGCATGACAAGAGTTAATTTCAGTCCTTATATTTCCAGAAGGATTTAGACATTTTTGCTAGAGGAGAAAACTGAAATCTGAGGGAATGCTGGTGAGTGTGGTAGAGCTTCATGGCTCTTGTACTCCCCATTTTGTATGTGAATATGAAAGCTTTCTTAGTAGTCCAGGAGCTAGATTCCAGTAGATGATGCTAAGACCATCTAAGTAGTGGAATAGTTTTCTGCTGCGTATTTTGTATGTTCTGTTGCCTCACAGAAACAAGAATTCAAGAAAGGCGGCAAAAGCCAAAGTTGTGGCTCTTACTGGTAAATTTACAAACCTCCCTGAAGTCAAGAAACTGTTCATCAATGGGAAACACCTAGGAATGAATCACTAATTAAAAAATAATTTTTGTATACATCCTGCTCTAGATGAAGCTCTCCGATGGTTAAAGTGGCACTACTGTGCTCTATATCAATCAAACACAGTGCTGCTCTCAGGACTGTTAGTTCCTGTCGGCGGAAGAGGTGATGACTACAAGGATGAGGGAAGTAGACGGAGGAGGCAGAGAGAGAGAGAATGACTGAATATGACCAAATGAATCTATACCTTGATACTTGCAAGCCAGTTAACAATGAACCAAAACAATCACTGCCAGAAGAAAAGGGTTACTAGTATAGTGAAGGACCAGCCTTAGAAGTGATATTTTAACAAAGGAAAGGAGGAGAAGACAGAGGGAGGAAAGAAGAAATATGTAAACAAGTGCTACCTCAAAAAGATAGGAAAATATAATTCTTGCAAAGTGGGAAGAAAAAGAATTAGGACTAGGATATAACAACCTATCTCTATTAAGAAAAAAAAAAACAAAGTAACTTTGATCATCCTTCCTACCATCCTATATTATATATGTAGAAGTACATATTTTCTCTTCTGAGCATAAATCTAAAGTAACATTAGTATTTATCTCCTAGCATAGTTAATCAATGTAAAATCAAGGTTTCAAAAGAAAAATAATAGATGTTTCTAGTTACAAAGTAGTTAATGGCTTTAAAAAATAGTTTTGAAGCTTATGGGTGCTTTTATCTTGTATCTTCAACACAAAGTATTAATTAGATTATATGATTAAGTTTTCTTGCAGGCAATTTTTTCTTTTGTCATTTGTTTCTCAATGACACCACAATTTAGTTTGTATAGAAAAAATGTCTCTTCTTATAAAAATCCACATAGATTAGTAAAAGTGTTAGAAAACTCACTCATTCCAGGCTCAGTCAAGTAGCTGTAGCGCTTACGTAAAGCTAAAGATGCAAAGCTCTGTCGTTTATCTGCTTTCTCAGTCTGAAAAAGGAAAAAAAAAAGACAACTCTGTTTCCAACTTCCCTGTGGCATTTTCACAGTTTTGAAACATTTTGTAGGTTGGCATGTTGATATCTTGTTTATCCTTATTTTTCTTCTTATGCATTTTCCTCTGGAAAATGTTAAATTCCTACTGGGATTCTATAACCCCACCCCAATGTCTCAACCAAATGACCATCAGTTGGCAAATATAAGAGCATCAACACAGCAGACTACAGGGAAGTACAAATAAAAGACAAGCATTACAGAGACTTCTGATGCTGAGCAGTAACTCTTCCCAAATTCATTCATATTGAAAGCACATATATCACAAAGTACACTCACTCTATGTGAGCACATTCAAGGGAAAAAGGCACACAAAATTTATTATTCCAATTATTACTGTGGTTTCTGTATGTTAATAGGCATAAAGTATAGATGAGGAGATTAAAAATAGATTAATGGTTTTATGTGAAGTACTATTACTGTGTCCTAAGGCTGCCAATTTTTTTTATTACTAATGATGTGGGGGTTTTAAAAATCCAATTATCATATAACATGGAAAAATATTAGGAGATAAAAGGAAAAATTCTTCTAAAATTTAATTGAACAACAATAGTCTCAACAATAGTCTTAACAAAAATGACCGGGATAAATTTCTTTAGTGAGAATATCAAATATTTATCAACAGCCAGTTAGCAAATATTTTATATTACATATAAGTTAATTTGTACAATAAAATTGCATATAACACAGTAGATAGCAGGATAGCAGGGAATAGTGAAATATGCACATGGAGGTTTTAAAATGTATATTTATACATGCTAATTCATTCCATTTAAAAATTTTTAAAGAACTTCAGTTCTTTTTAAATCATTAGCTGGATTATAATTTTATTGAATATATTAAAGTATTATGTACATGTGAAGGAACAGTGAACCATTTATTTTAAAAAATACCCTTTTTTAATCTCACTTTTAAGCTAAGACCTGCAAAATTATAATTTATAGGTTTCCCATACTTCAGCCCTCTGCAACTTCTTTTATACAGATGCAATTTCTATTCTACTTCTGAGAGAATAAAAGCAGAAGTATTCATATTACCTCATCATCTTGATCTGACTCTGTCTCCTTTTGGTTCCAAGATGCATTGCAGAGACAAGGAATATTATAATGGACAGCAGGGAAAAGAATATCAGGATATGAAAAGGACTGAGTAGGGAGCACAAAATGCAAGCTGATTTAGAAAGCAAAGCAAATCAAAAGAGGCCAACAAAAAATATCAAGAACTGTACATCCATGGCAAATTAATGTGTGACATTACTTGAAAGCATAAAAATCTATGAACTACCAGCAGAAGCAGAAGCGATAAACAGAGGACTCCATCATACAAACTATAAGAATTTGACACCACAGTAACAAGACTTAGTCAATCTACACAAGGAGACTACTAAAACTTGAATTTCAAGAGCTTTAATTGTGTTACAAAGCATTCCTTAATTGCATACCAAGGGCCCACTTCAAGACCAGGGAAAGAAAGTTACAATAAACCAGTATTAAAAGATACCTTTTTATGCGCTGGCAGAGTGATATTTAAGTTGCAAACAGCTGTTTGAGGCAGTCCTTTTGTTGTCTTTGGTTCTTTCAGAAAAGACAGACGGCCACAGGGCTCTTGGCTGGTGTCTCTAACCTAGAAGAATTTAGGTAGTTGACAATTACAGAAAGAGACTTTTCTGCGGAGTTAACCGTGTTTTATGAAGCCCTTGGAGAGGCAGGAAAGGGAAAAGATGATAACAATTACATGTCAGCCAGGGTGGTCATATTTGAACTCATGCCCAATTCCTAGCCTAAATACAGGATTGTTGTGTCTGATTGTTTTACCCTGACAATTCATAGTACAGTCTGAGTTATATGTGTTTTCTTGTCTAATCATTTCTTTTTCTCAAAACTTCATTTTTGCAACAATAACAGCAAATAATAAGACAATTGTCCTATCCCCTTCTGTTCCCTGAGGAGGAGGAGGATCTCTCCAGGATATTCCTGGGCTCCATCAGAAATGGAAACGAAAACTTGAATACTGTATTTGGATTTCATTGATTGTTACGAACCTTAACCAGATAAGATACATTTTATTATACTAGATTGGTTTTATGAACGTTTCCTTAAATATAAATTATTATTAAACTTTTTAAAAGGTAAAGATTGTTTTTACTAATTATAAGCTTTCCTGGCTTAAAAGTACACTCTAGTAGAACTCGGGTAAAATCTGACCTTGTTCTTATGAGTTCAGAATTGATGGGATATTTCAAACTTAATAAATTACTAAAACCTTTTTCTTTGTATTCTCTAAGATGATTTTTTTTTTTCTAAATCACAGACTCTCTGTTAAAGATGATTTACCTTGATGGAAAATGGCAGTCTATTTTCTTTGAAAGCATAAAAGTTAAAAACAAGTTGCTGTCCTCCTTTGGTAAGTGGGGCCAGATTTCCATAACAATCAACATAAATAGGTTTTCCTTCCAGAACCTTTTAAAGAAATACATAATTTAACAGTTAATTTGAGTTGGAAGTATTTTGTGACTTTAAGTCACATAACATTACAAAACTGGCATGTTTCTCTGTCACATTTGTCTTTTTTATTAGGCAGTTCTGTGGTGCTATTTGCAATAAAAACAACTCTGTACCCTTATACTTAATAGTTGTAACTGGAAATCATATCATGTACATGTAAAAAACAGAATTATTATATTCTTTTCATTTTGAACATATTTAAGAAATGCCTCACATCAATCACTTATTCATATAGACTTTGAAAGCATTTTTTTAAATTCTTAGACACTTACATGAGTCACTGAGTTTGAAAAAGGAAAATCATGCTAATGTGTATACCCAGTGATTATGAAAATGTAACTCAAGTAGCCACAAGAAAGTGGACACTACAATTTCAATTTATTAGTACTGCATTTTAACCAACTAAGGCCACCGCAAAGACACTTAAAATAATTTGAGAATGAATTGATATCAAATTTTTAAATAAGTAAAATCAATAATGTAGTTGATATTTATAAGTAAGTATTATCATGGCCAAAAACTAAAACCCCACATCTGGGAAACATAATTAAATGAACTTGTTTTTGTGAACAAGGTACCTCAATATCTTTGCTTCTTGCAACTTCCTCAAAATTCTCCTGCTGCTCTAAAGTTTTGTCCACTTTGTCATCTGTCATGCAGAAACACCGCAGGGAGGATTCTACAGGATCATTCATTTTGGCAAAAACAACAAACTTGGCCATATATGGAACACATATTAACTCTCTGTATAGTTGCGTGGCTAACCCCACAGTTTCTAAAACTTGATGGCAGTCTGCAAGCCAAAATCTGAGACAAATGAAAACAAAACAGAAGTATGAAGATGAGGTGATTTAAAAGCCAAATCTTAAAAAAAAAAATTCATGGTTAAAAAACTCAGAAGATATAAGGGAATTAAACCAAAACATTATTAACTTGTCCATTTAAATAGCAAAGATCCTTACTCCATCAAACACAAAACTCTGTGTTTATTATTTAATAATAATTTTGCTAAGCAAATGCTAAGGATTTTTTTCTCTCAAAATTTTTTTTAAAAATCACATTGGCATTGAGTGTAACAATTTTTACTTTCCAAAAGGTAATAAAACTTATTCCTTAGTGCTTTTTGGAATCCTTTATTTCCATACCTGGCTGAAACATTGGTTGTAAAAGAGACACAATCCTTTATAAATGTCAAAGGAGTCGTTCCTGTGATGTCTTCCCACTGAGCAGGTGAAGTGCCCCCTGAGAAACAACAGCAGATATGGTGACTTCATCACTGGAGATGCTCTTTGTGAAATTTTTATCATCATCCTCGTCTTCTTCCTGGCAGGAACTGGCAAAGCTTCAATACCTTAAGTTCAATGGTGTGTACTAAAGGCAGTTTTCCTCTCTACTCTCCTTTTGTACTTTTAGCAGGCTTATTGTGATCTCCTTATAAGATAATAAATTTTTTAAAAATTATTTCTCTGGGTTCTAATGAATAGGTCACACTTAGGGCAACCACAATTTATAAGTACATTTTATAAGTGCCACTTGTAAGTGCACAGATTTGTTGTTTCAGATAGATAATTAAGTCTCTTTTTAAAAAGAGTTCTTACCTTTTTAAAAAGGTAAGAACTATTTCAAGAAAGTTAAGAAGTAGCTCATTTTGTACCTGGCTGAACCATTTAATTTTCCAGGGTGAAAGGAGGAATCAGCTACCAAAATTACTTCTTAAAAAATAAAAACAAAACCTGTCTTTAATAATCTTGGACTTGTAGTTAAAAATCAGATTAGATTATCAAAGGATGGATTGAGCTTTTGATTCCATGTGCTTATCAATGTGTTCTTCTAAACCCTGAATATTTAGTCTATTGGATTATATGGGTGAATAGAGTAGGTGAGTGTAATCACATACTTAATACTTCCCTACTACTAGTGCTCTGTGGAATCTATATTTTTCCCCAAGTCTACCCAATTTCCTGGTAGTCTAAAGTGTGTTGCCAGCTTCACTACTTCTGTCTGGGTCACTGAGAAATTACCTAAATGCTCCAGTACATTCAATAATAATTCAACAATCTTAAAGTAACTCTATTTACTAATGGCTTAACTTAACAGAAGGAAAGATAACACTAAATTTTAAATGAGTCATGAGACCAGCTTCTTAAAGAAAATATTCCGGGGTTAACAGAGAGGAGATGATGGACAAGTAAAATGTTTTGTCCTTCATTTTCTACGCTTATAATGTTGGCATGGGTATTTCAAGGGTTGTATGGTTTTGTACATAAAATTTTTGTACAGGATCACTGCAAATCAATAGGAAGCACAGCAGAGACTTAACCAAACCTGTAATGCTACAGAGAAGGCGCAGATTTGGTGTGGTATCCCCTTTGTATCCATTGGATACACCTTCTCCTGAGGGCGGGGGCACTGGAATGGTCATTGTGATCGGTTTATGGAATTTCCTCCTCCTTGGTTCCACAGTGACAATTGGGCTAAAGGTTGCTTTGTTTCCAAGGATCTTTTTCACAATTTCATCTGGAACAGGTTGAGCCTAGAGACAAAGAATGAACTTTAAATGAAAGGGACCTTTTTTTTTTGCCATCAGAAAGTTGACTTTTTAAGTGAGAAGGAAAAAAACACAAACAATAACAATAAGTCTTTCTCTTTTATCTTTTCTCACTATTTTAGGAAGGCATGAAAACAAAATACCTAACACTATGGCAGGAACTGGTTAGCCTATTTGTCTACTAGAACACAGACAACACTGGCTTGCATGAAAGGGAGGGAAATTAAATTTCAGAGCAGAGAAGCTTCTTAGTCTAATCCAAAGTAAAGGATAACAAATAATAAGTCAAGTATATTTTAAACCTTTGCAGGACATTCAGTAAAACCTTACCTTACAGAAGCAACTCATACTCATGTAAAAACTGAAGCTTTCAGAATTAAGTAAGAAAAAGGCATTCATAATTTCAAAGGATTTTGATTCTGGCCTACCGAGCCTAACTTCTTCCTTTTGATTTCTTTGCTGTTTGGTAAAATAACTAGATATGGGAGACAGACGAAGGGAGCTTCCTAGCCCTGAAATGTAAGGTGGTCTCTTTAGCTCCAAGCATTTACTAAAGTCCTTCTCGAAACTTAGAGTGGTTGGCTAAAAAAAAAAAAAAAAAAATACCCAGCAACTCTCTCAGATATGAGAGTCCAGCCTCCCAAAAAAGAGGAGCAGGAACTTTCAGTTAAACCATTAATTACTATGTTAATTATTGACACAAGTTATTTTCATTTCATTTTCCTCATTCAATGAGGAAAAAAAAAACTAGCTGAAGTCTAACTGAAATGAATAAATATAAGAAAAATCTTTCTTGCCAAGATTTCCAGTCAGCTTTCCAAACCAAATCAAGTTCCAACTGGTTTGGATAAAACCCAGCATTTATGATTTACTTCAATCAAACCAAAATACTGAAGCTTGCAAGTTTCACTATAACTGAGTTTTATGATGTGGGACATTATAAACCAAGTCTTGGTAGTTGCTCCACATACTGGGACCAGTAACTTATGGTTGAAAAAATTATCTTTCATCAGAAACCAACTGAGACTTTTAAACAGAAAAACCCTAAAATATGTACCTTATTTAACAAGCCACTCAGCTAACTTTGCACTAAATGCTTTTTATTTGAAATAGGTTAATGACTCCCAAAATGGCCTAATTAGCAGTATCATTAAGGATGAATTATGATGACTGTTTCCAGAGCACAACATGTTCGCGTGCTTTCTACAAGTACTGAGGAAAACAACTTTTTGTGAACATTACCTGGAGGCCTACTCGAATTCTTTTAGTCAGGGCACCCTCTGGGAAAGATGCTTGGACGAGGGGCACTGTGGTGCTGCTCAGAATTCCACCCTCAGGACCAATCTGGTTGCTTTCCTGCTTAATCCGTGAAACCACTGCAAAATACTGGGGGAAATCCTTAGTGATGATCCTGCAGATACGCTTCTTCCCTAACTCTTCTGGGCTATCAAGTTCTGAAAATACAAATGAAAAAGCCATGAGAATGAGCATACGTACAAAACACCTTGAGACAAACTGGTGTGTAATTTGATAGTCCAAATTACTTATACTCAGTAGCCTAAACAGAGCTTTTAAGATAAAGAGAAAACCACCATGACCATTATATCAAGCTTTGCAAAAATATTATAAAATTATCAATGTAAGTATTTGTAGAAAATATTTTTACTAAGGAAGAACAAACATCTTCAAAAACTGACATTTGACCACATATGGATAAATTCCCACTCTTGAAGAAGGGCTATCTCATTCTGTGATTGTTTTTAATACTCTGCCCTCAGGCTGCCAAAAGTAGGAATGAATCAGAAAAAAAAAGTAAGGCCTCACAAGAAAGTGAATAAGAACTTCAATATGTCTATAGCTCTAGAACTATATCTGAAAACCTGTTTCAAATATTTTTAAATTATCCAAATGATCAATGTCATCATCACCAATTTCTGTCTGCCCACCAGTGGCTCTCATGCATTGAACTCAGCCTATTCACAAATGGACATATCTTCTTCCCTCCTGTCCATATCCAAACCTACTTCTTACCCTGCAATACTAACTCTGGGAAAAGGTCTACCATTTGCACAGTCTTTCAGGCTAATAGCTATGACTTGCCTGCCTTCATAGTATCTAATGGTCAACATCCAGTTCATTCTATTTTGGGAATGGTTCACTCTCTTGATACCTGTTGTTCAGGCCCTGTTTTAGCTTGTCTAGTTTCTGAGACCACCTCCCAGCCAACTCACCTCTCCTCACTCCAGTCTATCCATGATAATGCAGCCAAATGAATTTTTTTAAAAGCCACATTTTATACTGAATTCTGGTAGGTTTAATTAGGATAAATGATTTATAATTTTTTTATGGAATAAGTATTTGAGACTAGCCAAGAGCATTTTAGAAAAGTAGTAGGTTTGTGAAGGAGAATTTATCTTATATTAAAATCTACTCAGAAGTATCATAAATAGTTAAACATAACAATATGAGAAATATGTAAGGAAAATTAGGTTGGGGGACAAGAATAGAGAATCAAGAAATAGATTCAAGTTTATATATGTATATTATATATATATATATAAGTTCATACATGTTTATTTTTATGTATTCAAGTTATATTTAAATCAAAGTCACATATTTAAGTTTCCAATGGGTGGGAGGAAGTTTATTTAAAAGGCAGTATTTACATAATTGGAAATCTATTTGGAAAAACAAAGCTAAATCACTATATCATATCATATAAATATAACACTCCAGCTGGATAGGAGACTTAACTTTTTAAAAATTAAAATATTACTAAAAAATTCAGAGAAGTATGTTTTAGTCTTGGTTAAGGGAAAGCATCCTACATAACACTGGAAACTCAGAAGCCTAAAAAGCAGTTTTGACTATATAAAAATGTAAAGATTTCCATGACAAAAGTAGTAAACTTGAAAGACAAAAGGTAGACTGGAAAAGTTAATAGCCACTCCTGACAAAAGATTAATATTCTCAATAGCAAAGGTAGCTACAAATTGATAAGACAACAGACAAGCCAATAGATGACAGCAAAATGGTATATAAAAAGGCAAGTCATCGAAGTTGAAAAAAGGTCAAAAATGTTCAAACTGGATTATTAATATGGCAATACCAATTAAAAAGCTATACAATCTCCCTCCACACCCACCTCTAGGATTAGCTAAAATTAACATTAGCTAAAATAACATCAGTTATCAGAGAAAAATCTGGGAGCACAGGTACTTTCATTCATCCCAGGTGGGTGTGAATGGCAGTAATCTTTTGATAATGTAACTAGGTATCATCTATTCAAAATGAAAATGCACCTACTATTGGACCCAACAATCCTACTTTCTGATCTCTTTTTTACAAGCACACTCAATGCAACATTGCCTGCAAAGACTAAACCTTGAAAGAACCTGCATGTCCATCATAAAGGAATGGTTACATAAATTACAGTTCATCCTCATTTTGGACATTCCTGCAGCTAATAAATGAAACAATCAGATTCATTCATTTACCAAGTATTTAACAAGAGCCCATCAGTACTAGATCAGTACTGGTCTAGTCACTGGGGATATAGTAGAGAGTGTCCATGGCTGGACTTTGAAGTGTTTCTCTAGTTCTTGGGCTCCTGGCTTGGAGGAATCGCAAGCCTTGGGCCATGAGATGGAGAGAGATGACAGACACTCAGAGAATATGTGTGAAGAATTTATGGAAAAGAAAGTTTAATGGTGCAAAGTGAAAGACATTTCCTAAGGGGTAATGGGTCTGTCTCTGCTAGTGGAGAAGATCATAATTCACTCTAAAATTCCTCCTTGTATATGCCAATAGTATATGTTGATGTAAAGATGTAATTACTTATGACTATGTCATGGGTTTGGGGGTCTGGATTTTTTCAGGTATGGACATAACTGAAAGGTTATGTTCCAGACATTCCTTTCTTCTATATGTGTGATGAGGAAAGTCACCATTTATGGTGTTTTTCTATTTTCTGATTGGTGGTTACTGTTCCATGGCTGAATCACCCCATTCTTTATGTAATAACTATTTTCTCTGGTTATTTTTCTGTAACTATTTCCTTCTTATTGTTTTTTTCTCTGTTTCCTCCTCTGTGTTTTATTTTTGCCTCTGTCATTCCATTATCTCTTGTTTTTCTGTCCCTAACAAGAAGAGCACAACAAAGTCACTCTTGGCCGGGTGTGGTGGATCACTTGAGGTCAGGAGTTCAAGACCAGTCTAAGCAAGAGTGAGACCCCCATCTCTACTAAAAATAGAAAAAATTAGCTGGGCATGGTGTAGTCCCAGCTACTCAAGAAGCAGGAGGATTGCTTGAGCCCAGGAGTTTAAGGTTGCAGTGAGCTATGATGAAGCTCCTGCATTCTATCCCAGGCAACAGAGTGAGAAACTGTATCCAAAAAAAAGTCACTCTCACATGGAAATTATACTCTCATGGGGAATGCAGTGGGGTGGGCACATAACTAAGCTAATATGAAAAATATAATAATAATAAATCAAGGTGAGGAAATAGGATGTGACCAGGGATGAGGGTCAGGGAGGAAAGGTTCTCATCTGGATGATTTGAGAAGTCACATTAGGGAAACCTGAAGGAGGGAGGAAGGGAGGGAGGAAGGGAGCCAGGCAGGTAGTGGTTGCCCAGCATAAAGGTAAACAGTGAAGAACGAAGTTGCAGAACAATGTGCACAGTATGATCCTCTTTAGGAGGAAAAATGTAATTTGCACATTTGCATATTTTCATCAGTGAAATTCCTAGAAGAAACATTCTAGGCTGTTAGCACTGGTTACGTCAGAGGGACAGGAAATGGAGGTGGGAAAGTGGGAAGGTGAGAAGAGAGTGGGGAACCCTTAGGTTTATATAGCTGTGTTGTTTTACTTATTAACAAAACAAAGAGAAAATTCCTAAAGTTCAGGGGATGAGGGGTTCAGTTTTTTTTTTTTGTCTTTGTTGTTTACTAATCATATAAGCCTCTGTCTGTCCCTCCTACTGTCCCTCCTACTGTCCCTCAATTATTAACATTTCTGCCTCTATCAGATACATTGGGCTGAGATCATGGCTTATTCCAAATAAAAAGTGTAGAATGGCAAAATGAATGCTGAGGTAATTGGATCAAGGACATCTTTTCATTTTAAAGATCAATCACTAAACTCTAAGATGGGAGGATCAAACTGTCAACTAGGAGAGAAACAGAGTTCAACCCCGACCAAAATGAACCACTGACAGAACTTTTATTATCAAATATTGATTTCCCAAATGGAACGATGACTATAAAATTATTTTCTACTTTAAAATAACAAATGTGACTACCAGGATAAAAAAAAAAAAAAGGAACTGGATTTTTGCTCCTTTTTGCCACCTAAACCATCTTTTCCTCTGCAAACCTAAACACAGAGATCCTAGTGAGGAAAAACCAAAACAAAAGTACAGAATAAAAAAAGAAAGTTGGTATAGGAAACCAGGAAAGAGTTTTCTTAGGGGAATATTCTGGAGGAGTTTTCACCTATTCAGTAACTGATAGGAAACTAAACTTTTCCATACAGAGCAAATGGACTTCCCTCACCATGATTTGGCTTACTTCAGAGAGTGGATTCCCAGAGTTCAAATCTCATGCCGCAAATGAGAAAGTTCTGATTAATGTGTTTAAATTGCTGTACAACACATCACCATCAGCTAAGCAAGTATTTTCTCACTTTAGCTGTAAAGCTGTCATTATGTTCACCTTCGAAATGGCTCAGGACTCCAATTTAAGAAGACTCTGCCATGAAATTACACTCTTCAAACAGGAGAGATTTCTTAACTCTGCATTTAACAAGCTGTGTATCCTGGGAGTATGAAATTTACTCAAGATCAGTTTGGACCCACCAGAGGAAGTGAGGCATCTTTTGGCGAAATGGTGGTGGTGTATACTTCTTAGCCATTTGTGTGTGTGAGTGTGTTATGGGTATGTGTGCATACATTTGTGAGGATTTAAGGCAGAAACAGCTCTATCACCTCTGGAAATTATAATAGCAATGCATTGGGAAGAATTGCCACTCTGTATAATGGAGGTAGGCTGACCGCACTTACACTATGCGGTATTACCTTTTGATAAGGCATTAAAGCCATCCCAAATGTAAAATGAACATGTATATTTCAGATGCAGCAGACAGTGGCAAATGGAGAAGCTCAGATTTCTAACCACATAAACAAGAGTTCCCAGGGGAAGTTGATCAGCGCTCTCCACACTCAACTTCTTACATTTTTTAGGATTTGCCAATAGCTCAGGGACCCTATGGGTTGTACCCACTCTAGTTGCAAGCTTTCAGCAATTCTTTTGTCACCATTAAAATTTGCATGGTATTGACTTCCAATTACATTTTAACAAGTATTTAGAAGATAAGCCCCAACTCAAACTAATGTGGGGATTTCAGGCATTGCAGCAGGCAAGTGGGAATAATAGAGTCCCCTGTATCATCCTTCAATAGAATCACACACGTTCCCTTCTTGACTACTGAGATTTCCAGGCATCTGCATGATGAAATGGAGAAATGATATCGCCCTGGTTCCCTTTAACCAGGTTATATCCTGTTTATTTGTGTGCTTAAAATATTTGTAATTTTTTCCCTCAGAATAAACATCAAGAAAAATGTAAGAAATACAGAAAAGTATTACTTAAATATTGGTTTATAAAGAGAGGCAGAATCCTTTCAAGGGCTGTAGTTGAAGTCTAGACTATGAAATTCTACGATTTTCATAAGAAAATAAATGACAGAGATAGTAGGTAAATGAGGTAGGTGAGAAGGCAAGAAGAGGAGGTGAAAACCAGTTAGTAAAGTCACTACAGAATTCTTATGAAAACTCTATTACATGATCTTACTGACCATCAACAGGAAAGGGGTTAAGTAAGTTATGATATATTCACATTGTGGACTACTGTGCAGTATTAAAAAGAATGAGGTAGGAGTATATGTTCTAACAGATAAATCTCCAATACATATTAAAGTCAACAAAAACATAATCATGTTTGACTAATCATATGTTTATATGTGTAAATTCTTATAATTTACATAAAAATTGGGGGAAGGAAAAATGTAACAAATGCATACTCATGAATTATAATTATTACATGCATAATAATACTAACACTAGTATTAATAAATATAATAAAACAGTATATAATATTTTAATATAGATTCAATTCAAGCACATTTTTTCCTGTTTCTTTCTTTACAAAAAGGAAACTAAAATACAATAATGAAATGACATTAGCGGAATGTTTGCAAACAGGTAACTAAAGACCCATCTGGCTGGAGAGGGCTACAAGAGGGAATGAGGCCAGGGCTGTATAATTTTTAAAATCTTGCTCAAAAATATATGTAGCAATAGGGACTTGTTCTTTTAATAGCTTCATATTTATTTTAAAAATTGCATGTAAAAAAGTTATTTCTAATCTTTTTAATTCACAGTGAAGTCTATTATGTCCATGTGTTTTTAACTCAAATTACTGTTAACTTAATGAATATTTTACCCAAAATGAATGAGAAACTTATAAGAATGTAAAACAACTTTGAAAGTTTTGTGTTGCCAATTTGAAAAGTATATCAGAAGTCAGATTTCCAAATACCAAGTAAGCCTGATAACATAAAAATGAACAATGATAATATTCTTTCTGAGATTGAATTTATATGTATTTAGATTTTAAAATGGTCCATATTACTTAGGTCAAAGAAGCAGGAATATCTTACCAACAGTGTTTGCTTTGGTCCCATCCTTTACATACAGAAAAAAGTCCAACCAAATAATCTGCGCCACAAATGTGACACCTGTGTCACCTTCACAGCCACAGAGTCCCTAGCTCCTAGAGTGATGTGCTCCAACCTGGCCAGATCATGAGAAACACCAGTACTATGTGTTAACTAACGTCACAGTTCCTGTGCTTCTCTAGTGGAGATTCTGACTTGGTAGGCCTGGGTAGAACCTAAGAATCTGGTCTTCACACTCAATTCAGGTGACTTTATGACTTGACACATTTGGGAGGCAATGTCTTACGTGGACTCTCATCCTATACCTTGCCTTAAAAATATAGAACCCAAATTATTAAAAACATAACAATCCTATGAAAAACAACTCAAGGATGGTTTAATACATGAAGAGATGTTTATGAGGCAACAGTAAACATCCATGACTTTTAAATGGGTTTCTGTTTTAAAAGGATATACTAAACCACTCCATAGCTACAGAATTAAAGGAGAAAATGACATCAGTTGCTGTAAACAATGTTACCTTTCAGAGTGATTCATAATGCCATAGACTATGAAAGGACCCTGAAATCTCTTTCTCCTCTTTCTCCCTTTTCCAAAAATCTGTTACTAGTAAAGTTTTCACACACAAAAAAAGAGAATTAAAGAGAAATGAGAGCTGAGTTCTGAAATAGGTAGTTTTAGCCAGGAGAAATATGTTTGCTCAATCTCAATGTCTACTTTATGGCAGGTCAATTATTATTTGGCCCATGCAGAATTTCTGATAAAATAGGTACCTGAAGTTCAGAGAGGTTAAGTGACTTGTGCAAACTGATTTAGCTGGTCAGTTTTGGGCTGAGAACTGAGGTCTAGGAAGTGGGGGAAGAGATGAAGTAACACAGACATGGACTTCAACCACTTTAATATGGTATCTCTGCAGAATGCCTGGCACATGGGTGGTGACTGATAAATGGATGAGTAATGAATAGATTTGTAAATGTCTTAGTTGAAAAGGTGACATGAGTTCTCATTGGTCCACTCTATAAGCAGCAAGCCCTGATTACAGTGCCACTGATGTTCCATAGGCTTCTGGCCTCACTGATTAGTGATAAATTTCTTAAGCATTTTGTAACTCATTTAGTTTCTTTATTAGAAAAAGGTGGGACAGCATTCTCTGTGACTGAGGTTTTGCAAGAGAGCAATAAAGATCATAAAATGCTTTGCAAATATAAATGGTTATGGAGACTATAATACCATGAAGCATAAATAACAGCATTGAATCATGTTCTGACTAAATGAGTTATTACTCTTAAAGCTTTCAAGTGAACATCCTGATTAGTTTTGCCTCACTCTTACACACACTCATGATTAAATGTCTTGATAACTTGGTTAAGTGGGGACACGACTCTTTTTCCTGTATCAAATTAGGTTTAGAAGGCTATTTGTAACCTGGTCAGTGTGAGTGTGCACAGTCTACAAAAGGGATACAAATGACCTTAAGGCTTCACAAAGGATGATTTCTACATCAGCATTTACTGTCTAGTCAGGCAAATCATCTGCTCAGCTTCCTCCCCTAAGAATGGGGGATTTGATATTGAGGAGTGAAAAGAGAAGGAGTCTTAGAATGTTAGAATTCAAAAAAGCAAGCTAGCTAGTATGGGTCTGTGGAAGACCATTGGAGATAGGTGCCCAGAGTTTAAATCCAGCTCTGCAACCATGTGCTGGGACCTTGGACAAGTTTCTAAACTTCTCTGAGCCCCATATTCCTCAGATCAGGATAAAGAAGTTTCCTCTGGGGTGGATATGACAAATGACAGAAATATACCCAGTGCAATTCTATTCACATAACTTAGAAAGGTTATATATTCTTTTCAAGGTCACACAGCTTTGGAGAGAGCCAGTGTGTAGCAGATTTAACGGAATACACACATTAAATGTTTTTAAAAATCATCACACTGTTTCTGCTTTGTATCTCTCCAAAGTAAAAATCTGAATTTCTATCATTTCAATTTCATTCCATTTTTTAAAAAAAATTCACTAGTTACAGAAAATTATTTATTAGATAAACTGAAGAAAAGCTAAATCTATAATATTCAACTTTAGCTACAGAATATTTGGAACAATGCAGCACCTATAATACATTCACTTAAATATTTTAGAAAATTATAGAGATTTAGCTCTTAGGAATTATAGTTCAGCTCTATCTGAATATGCAACTTTTGCAACAAGCCTACCCAACATATATGGAATAAAACCTCAACTGATAAAACTTGATCCTTCTTCCTTGATGTAAGCATAATAGATACTTACTCAATTTTTAAAAACTTTTATTTTAAAATAATTATAACCTCACGGGAAGTTGTAAAGATAGCACAGAGAGGCCCCCATACATCCTTTATAATTTTAGCATTTAACTCATATTTGTATTCAATTCTAGCATTTGCTTTATGTCTATCTGGATCAGCATTATTTTATATCTTACAACTGTTCAGGGCAGAAACCTTTTTATTCAGATTTACACAATGCATTATGTGCTAATGATGCAAAATGTCTGGAAACAATGATATACCTGCCTATTTTCCCCTCCATTTTAGCAATCCATGTAATTCCTGAGAATCATATATTTTAAAGGCTATTTTTGGAAAACTAATTTCTGATCATTAAGTGCTTATGAGGTATTATAAAAAAAAATCAGGGAGAGATGTGGTTATTTTTTTAACTCTACTTTCAGTGCTGAAGTTTAAGATTACTTTGTCCTCTGTATGCCTAATGACTATAACTTGCCCCAGAACCTTCCTCAGTACCCCCGTCCTCCACTCCCTATTTGGTTGTGGCCTCCCATCTTCCAGAAAGTTGCTTCCTCTCTTGGTACTATTGTATACTCGATTATTGAGGAAAAGTGTCACCAACAATGGGGCATAGGCCTCGATACAAGTCATTCATTTCTCCATTCATTGAACAAATTATGATGAAGTGAAAACTCTGTGTCAAGACCTGTTGTAAGCACTAGACATAATAGCTGTCAACAAGTCAGAGTCAGGCCCTGCCTGCATAGACTTTTACAGTTTACCCAGGAAGATAGTGAAGGTTCAGTTATGGAAGAAGACAAGTTAAGGTGTTGTGGATGTATGTACCAGGTGGATTTAACTGAGTCTGGAGTTTAGGGAAAGGCTTCCAGGAGGAAGAAAACTGGGGCAGGGGATGTCTGGCCATGTTGGAATAATCATTCTAAGGTTTTCTTCCATGGCTGCAAGATTAAGAGACTCAAATTCTTTGTGTCTGCTTCTCCATGGTTTTTTTTTTCCAGAAAAGTGTTCTTCCATGCTTGCTTATTTTTTCCATTTGTGCAAATAAAAACACATTGTGTTCAGGCAGTTAGCCTCATGATATCACTTTCTTCAACCCTTTGTTTAAACCACTACTATTACTCCAGAGGGAGAAAAAAATGTAATCTTATCTTCAAAATCCAGGATCATATATAATGTCTTAAAGTCCATAAATCAGTAACAAAGCATGTATAGCATGTACAGAGAGCACTGAACTCCAAAAGCTTAGACCTGCTGTATCAGGCACACTGGCTTCTCTATTCACACTGACACTAAAGGTAACAGAGCCTCAAACCTGCTTCACTGAGGGCAGGGCAGTATTTGACCCATCGATGTTTCATAAAAAACATAGATCATTAAATATGAAATGTCCGATTTCCAATCAAAAGTGTAGCTTATACACAAAAGTGAAGCAGTACAATTAATCAAAGTATGCACCTAAACTATTGACACAGTTTTGCCATCTTAACGGTATCTTGTTTACTCCAGAGTGAAGAAGCCTGAAGAGCAAGTGGCGATGAAATCATGAAAGGTGTTTTCCACAGCATGTTGAGAATTGAATATTTTCCCTTGCAAGAAGTGGTCCAAAGTCTGGAAGAAGAGGTAGTCAGTTGGTATAAGGGCTGCTGAATAAGGTGGATGACAGAGTTTCCAAGTCCAGCTGCTGTAGTTTGAACAGTGTCATCTGTGCAATGTGGTTGTGTGTTATCTTACAAGAGGATTGGCCTGTCTCTGTTGACCAATCTCGGCTGCTTAATTGCAAGCATCCTCATCATTTTGTCCAATTGGTTGCAGTAGACATCCACTGTAATGGAGTGACCACGTTTCATGAAACTGTAGTGGACAATATTATACCAGGGCTAGACCACAAAACAGACACCATTAATTTTTTTTGATGAATATTTGGTTTTGGACTGTGTGTTGGCACTTCATCTTTATCCAATGATAGTGCCGAATGCTTGCAATTGTCAAAAAGAATCCATTTTTCATCACATGTAACAATACGGTGTAGAAATGGTTCGTCTTTATGTCATGACAGCAAAGAAAGGCAAGCTTTCAGATGATTTCTCTTATGCTCATTTAATTCATGTGGAACCCATCTATTCAGCTTCTTTACCTTGCTGATTTGTTTCAAATGGTCCAATATTGTTGGAATAGTAACATTACTGCTGATTCACGCATAGTTTTAGATGGATTTGCTTCCACTACAGCTTTCAGCTCATCATTATCCATCTTGGTCTCAGGTTGCCCACGTGGCTCATCTTCGGGATTAAAATCAATAGAAGGGAACTTCTCGAACCATCCAAGTACTGTGCGTTCATTAGCCACATCCTTCCCAAACACTTTGATATTTCAAGCTTTCTGTGCTGCACTGGTTCCATGACAAAACTCATATTCGAAAATAGTATGTATTTTTGACTTATCCATGGTTTCACAAAACTTGCTTTAAAAAATAAGTTTGAAAGATAGTCACAAGCCAAACTGTGCGTTTAAATGACTGAGGATGTACCTTCACAATAAAAATAAAACATGAAGTGTCAAAGTGACATGTCAGAGATATCAACTGTCATACTGAGTACTTAAGGAAATCGAACATTTCATGCTTAATAATCTAATATAATTGCTGGCAAAGCCATATACACAGACACATATAAAACATGCCATTATTGATTAATGTTCATTTGCTTTGGTCCAATTTTCATTTTCTGGTAGAGTTTCCTTTGCTTTGTAATGCAGTGGTCCTTCTTCAATTGACTTAAAATGCCAGTTTTATGACAATAGACTGAAAATAAGTAAATACTTTGTTATGATTCAATTGTTTGCAGTAGGCTTTTTTTTTTTTTTTTTTTTGAGTGGCCTACCCAACTACAATCTTGATTTGGTGAAGTTAAATTTTTATTTTGTCTTTTGGAATTTTTCAAAACTGTTACTAGATTTCTCCAACAGAAGGTGCTGTGTACAACATAAAGGTATCACTTTTCAGTGCTCAACTGCGTCTACAACCACTTGACACTTTACAATTACTATCTGTCTCATGGGTGGTAAATTAAAAACAAGTTAGAATGAAATGAACCAACGTGGCCATTTCTAACTGAGAAATTTGTTTTTAAGATATTGCTGATGCACAGTTAGTAAACTTAGAAAAAGTATTTTCTGTTATATAATAAATATCAATTTCCCTTTTCCTGCTTCTGTTTACAATAAAATAGTATAGTTATTCAACCTAAAATATATTATCTTAAAAACCTCATTTGTTCTCATCTGAAAGTTAAGTAATAAGAACAGGTATGAAAATATTTTCCTAGCATTATAAAACTATTTAGGGAACTTCAGCAATAATTTATTCTAATGTAGTGATTGGGGTTTTAAAATAATAGCATAATTCATATATCTTCAAAGCCTTCTGTACAATACTTAGGTAGCAACAATTTTGATTTTAAAACCTAATAGATATGTAAAACAAAGTTCACACATTGTCCAGAAGAAATATAATGTAAGCCGCATATATAATTTAAAATTTTCTTATAGCCATGATGAGAAATAGAAAGGAACAGGTGAAATTGATTTTTTTCTTTAAAAGATGGAGCTCACTGTGTTGTCCAGGCTTGTCTGGAACTCCTGGGCTCAAGTGGTCCTCCCACCTCAGCCACCGGAGTAGCTGGGACCATAGGCAGGCAACACTACCACGCTCGGCTCTAATTTTAACGATGTTTTATTTGGACCAGTATATCCAAAACATTATCATTTCAATGTGTAACCAATGTAAAAATTGTTAATAATTTAATAATTATAAAGGAGGGTACTAATCTTCACATATCTGGTTTCTTTTACATTTGCAGCATATTTTGATTTGCACTAGTCCTATTTCAAGTGCTCTATAGCCTCATGTAGCTCGTGGCTACTGCATTGGACAGTGTAGGACTATCCAATAGAACATTTCTCAAGCTCTTTGATTTGTAAGTTTAAGACCTCTAAAGAGGATGGATTTTTCTACTAGTAACCTAGCTGCATGACAACAACCATAACATAACAACATAACCACAAAGTACAAAACACCCCTTGGGGTTTGACTTTGCAAACACAATTTTAAACACGTTTAATTCAACTTTATGAGTTTAATTAAAGTTTTTGTTAAACTTATAAAATGGATTCAATTTGGTGCACTATAAATATTATTTGGGGTGGGAGGGATAATGAATGTTTGTTTTCTGTTTGCAGTGTCTGTTTCTTCTCTGAGAAAACACGAATTGACAAGGGCTAGAACAAGATCTACATCTGCTGCCAAAGAGAAAAGTTGTTTCTGCCACATGATACCTTAGTGGTAATGGGAGGTTCTTCACACCCGGACCAACTGTCCTCTGTGTCATTCTAGCCTCTTACTTCAATAGAGCTTTGCTTACACACCTGCTTCATTAGCATAACCACTGATGCTTTATAAATAACTCTTAATTCCCTTATTTTGCAGCTACAGTTTCTCCTGAATATATACCACATCCTTTTGAGTCATATAAGAACTGAGAGGGTGCCTTGATTAGTAATGGCAAATTTAAATACCAGCTGACACTTATGGACATTGTTGTTCTACACAAAGCACTTGCACAGGCATCTTTCGTTCAAGAACACACCGAGGCAAAGGAGTACTGTAGGGAGACCACTGTAGAGTCAGAAGTCCAGGTTCTGGAAGTCTGGGTCTACCTATTTACTAGTTGCCAGTTGGGCAGTAGTGAGGGGGTGTGTACCACCCTCATCAACTGTGACCAGCATTTCCACTAGCCCACGTGGTGTCTTTGTGCAATTTGGAAAAGGGTGCCCACAGGGATGGACACAACCCTACAGGTACATGACTTGGCAACTAGATAGTGGCTTCAAACAAATCAGAAAAAAGTTCCCCTCTATCCTGCGGGCCAGTGTCAGGGCAGAAGGCTTTGCAAGTAGAAGAGGAAGGATTTCAGACTCCACTTGATTTCCTGCACAACTCACATGGCACCTGTGACTAGACATTGAGTGATTCTCATGTATCAGGCATTGTGCTAGAACTTTACATATATTAGTTCATCTTTTCTCCCTTAGTTCCTTATGAAGCATCCTCCCTTTACGGATTTAAACTAAGGTTTACAGAGGTCGAGTGCATGGTTAGGGTCACACAACCAGTAAGTGGTAAAGCCAGGATAAGAATTCTGGCCTGTGTGACTTCTGCAGATTACAATCCTAACCACCCACATTGTACTGGCCAAATTACCCTCCCTCCTTGAATCTGTCTTTCCCTGGGGTTATTCTAAAAGTTAAATTTGATGGAAAGTCTCTGCACATTGTAAAACACCATAGAACCATAATCTGATCTTTACAATTATTTTGCTTGATAAAAATCACTGATCAAAATATTTGCCAAAATGATTTTTAAATATTTGAGTTTTAAGATTTTTCAGAGTCTTGACACAGGGCAGTGAGTTTTTTAACAAGAAAAAAGATATTCAGAGAAGAGTGTACAACAGGACTAATATAAAAGTAGCATATAGATTGATTATAAAGTAGCACATACAATTCATTTATGGAGAAGGAGGTTTAAAAGGAGACATTTATAAAGAAATAAAATCAAGGGTCACTTGCCATAGATGACAGGTAAAGCTTAATGGTTATAAAAGTAATAGGTTAAATAAAATTATGGTAGAATGATATATTTCTCTTTTCTTTAAGGAAATCGTGAGTGATCTGGTCACTGGTTTACTTCAGGAACTATTTTTATCTTGTTAATTAACAGTTATTGAGGAGCAAAAAAAGCAGGGGATCAGAGTGGAGAGGATAAAAGAACATAAAAAACGTGAAACCTGAACTGTGCTTATGCTTCCCTACTCAGGAGAGAGCTTCCACGTGTTGGATCTTCAAGGAAAAAGATAGGTTGACTTTTTTAAAAGACAGATTGATTTTTAGTTTTGCCTGTTTTGGGAGGGGGAAATGTTCTGATAAAAATGAAGTGTCTTTAGGGACTGGAGAAGAGTGATGGGAAGTGGGGCTAGAGCTCTGTATGAAACCTATTCGAGCTTCAGTTATAAATTGTGTGGCTGTTCCCTTATTATTATTTTTAAATTAAATAAATGGAGAAAGCCACTGTCCCTTGACATTTCAGTGTTCCTTTTCACTCTGGTGGCTTCCTAGTGCTTAATTCTTTTAACCTGGAAGTATTTACTTTTTTTTTAAATTGTCTAAAATGGAACCAAAGTTTATCTGGTCTTTTAAAATGTGGCAAAGAAACTCTACCTACTATTTCCAAGATAAGACACAGAATTCAGGATGGGGGATTATGTTATTGTTTCTTTAAAAAGTCTGACAGATGCCCTCAGTATGGCAGCACTTGGGGCATCCCTCCATTGAGCAAAGATGTAACTAATTCCTGTTTGAAAATTGGTTTATTAAAAACAAAATGAAGCTATGTCATCATGAAATCAAGGAAGTCCACTTAATAAATAAACCTTAATTAAAAAAAAATTCTACTTCTGCCTGACAGGACATACTATAATGTATACTCTAAAATGAAAGAGAATATATAATTAGAATATTCAGTGTTCTTGTTAAAACTGCACTGTCCAATGAGGCAGCCATTGGCCACATATGGCTATTAGAAATTAATTCAAATTAAATAAAAATTACCTTTCTCAGTTGTACTAGTCACATTTCAAGTGCCCAAAAGCCACATGTGTCTGGCAATTATTGTACTGGACAGCACAGATAGAGACCACTTCCATATCATAAAGTTCTGTTTTACAGCACTGTCTTAAAATATTCAGTATTCTTTCAGAATATGGTAAACTTTCTCAGAACTTTTCTATTGCAAAGTAAATGCTCATCTTTTTCTTTTAACCTGGATATTAACACTAGTGAAGGATGGATTAGAGGAAATAGATTAATGAGACCTTTCCTCCAGACAGCTATATATTATGTTGAGGTTATATTTCTACCTGCTCTCCCAGGATTTAGTGAGTATCTAAATCAGCACTGTACCTGGTATTGGTGATTCAAAGATAATGCTATGTACCTTGTCCTCAAGAAGCTTACAGTATCAAGGTAGCTATCCACTTAAAAAAAAAAAATCTTTGGGTAGTAGGTACTACATTTAAAACAATAAAAAAACTATCATCAATGGGAAACCCATTTCTCTTATTCTTTCCATTTTTTGTCCTGAATCATCACATTCTTTCAGCATCTTTACAAATGCTAATTCAATTCTTTTTCTTAGGATACACATATTTTAAAACTTTTGATTGTAGGTTTTTAAAATAAATTCCCTTATAAGAGAGTGACTGACTATATTTCATGCTCAAAAGAAGGGAATAAAAACTAGAAATTTGAATTACCATTAAATGTTTCTATCCATCAGAAATCATTTGAAGTTAAAGAGAGGAAATAATGTAAATATCAGTGTGTGCATATGTATATATACACTCCTTAAATAATGTATACTCACCAGCTGTATAACTCATTTAAAAAGACGATTCTTCTGGACTTAATCTAGGCCAAATCTAGAGGTTTGTAGAAATTTTCCTCTGTAGGTTTATTTTCTATACCGCAGGACACACATTTCTCAAGTAAGTGAGATATAGTTAAAAGTCTTTGAAAACAGGCAGAACTAGATTTCAACCCCAGCCCTGATACTCAGTGGGGTAACCTTAGATAAGTTGTTTGACTTCTCTGAACTTTAGCTCCCTTATCACTAAAGTGGGATTAAAACCACCTGTTTTGCAGTGCTATGCTTTCTTTTTAAATTTCTTTTATAAAGGCTTTTATCAACCTCAGTAATACCAGACATTCAACAATTATCAGTTTCCCTCTACCTTGCTGTAAAGGCATTAAATTCATCGTTGGTGATGCCTGTATTTTATACCAAATCTTTGTCATGACAATTGTTTCTATAGAATGAATAGAGTAGTGATAACAACTGATATTGATTAAGGGCTATGTGACAAGGACTGTATTTCATATGTGCTTCACATAATTACTTTATTTATGCTCGACAGTAACTCCACAAAGTAAGGAAAGTAATTTCCATTTTACAGAAGAAACAGAGGCTCACAGGGATCAAGAAACTCGCTCAAGGTCACTCCTCAAATACCTTTGAGCTGGTCTAGCTCCTCTGTCCATACTTTGACAACAGGAGAGACTGTACGGGAGGCATTCCAAAAGCCAGGGAATTAAATGGTAAAAGAGTGAATTTTATGGAATGTGAATTATATCTCCAATAAAGCTATCATTTAAAACAACTGCTGAATTGGTAGTGATTAGGCAGTGAGCATAAAGGAAAGATTAGCTTGGAAATTTCTGTCTACAGCATCAGATTTTATGGTGAGCTTGATCTCTAATTTTTTTTTTAAATACTTTTAAAGGAAAACTCTGTATCGAAAACCTACTCTCAAAACTAGGCTATTGGCCGGGCGCGGTGGCTCACGCCTGTAATCCTAGCTCTCTGGGAGGCCGAGGCGGGCGGATTGCTCGAGGTCAGGAGTTCGAAACCAGCCTGAGCAAGAGCGAGACCCCGTCTCTACTATAAATAGAAAGAAATTAATTGGCCAACTAATATATACAAAAAATTAGCCGGGCATGGTGGCACATGCATGCAGTCCCAGCTACTTGGGAGGCTGAGGCAGGAGGATCCCTTGAGCCCAGTAGTTTGAGGTTGCTGTGAGCTAGGCTGACACCACGGCACTCACGCTAGCCTGGACAACAAAGCGAGACTCTGTCTCAAAAAAAAAAAAAAAAAAACTAGGCTATTATTCCCAGTGTCTACTAAGAAAAACTGCTATGGTTCTAATAATGACCAAATAGCCTGAAGAAGTTGTGTATAGCCAAGTGACATGCTCAGATACATACCAGTCTTAGTAGGTCAAAGAAGACACTGAAACACCACAGACTCCAATAATTATCCTGAAACTTATTTTTACAAAACTAATTATGGCCCAAGAGAAATTAAAAATTCATGAAGAATATTGAAATAATGTGGGAGAAAACTGAATGAGCTGTAAAGAGTCTGAAAATAATCATTCCAAAAATAAAATGTGAGTGTACTTTATTCAAAATGTTCTGCAGGCTTTGCATACCTTCCATTATTATTTCACCCTCTCTTCACCCATTTTCGACTTAAAAAACTTTCTTGACATATTTGGAAAGATTGATATATTTGATTAAAGACTGAAAGAATAATCAGAATATTTGTACATTTGTGCTGCAGGGGAAAAAGTTTGTTAGATTAAATGGAACTTTATGCCTTAGGATACAGAAAACAGCAATAAAAGCTGAAGATCCTGGGTCCCAGCTTAAAATACAAATGTGTAGAATTCCGGTACTGTTTCGCTTAACTTAGTCAATCCTTCAATTTCTGCCTGCAGACATTTACAGAATCAAGGAGTCATCATTACCTTCATCCATGCCATTAAGTAATTCAGTTAAATCTTCATTTTTACTGTCAAACTGATGCTCCTTCCATGTTTCACCATTTTCACTTCGAAGAACAATGAGTTCTCTCTCTTTTCCTCTCATGGACCCAAAGTGAGGGATTTCCACTATGACAGGGCTGGAAAAAAAATCCACCTTATTTTGGTATCAAACTAAATACACATATAGTATTGTACTTAACACAATGTTTCATCAACAGTATTCATTTGAAAATCAGAGGTGCCACTAAGGTTGGGAATGATTTCAAAGCTGCAGAATCATTTGCTAATTAAATAATAATATATTAGAAGCCCGGTGACATGCCATCATTCATTCATTCACAAACAATTCTTGAAGGTCTACCACGTGTTAGGCATTGGATTTAATGGGGAAAATATTCAGCACATATAAATAGGAATTTTGAATCAAAGAATTGAAAGTTATTAAAATAGACCATAAAAAAGTTGGTCCATTTTTGAACACAATAGGTTTATCATATAAAATGCTAATGATTTAAAAGGACACAGTCATTTCTTTAAGAAAGAAATTCTGTAAATTTCCTAATTTGAAAGATTATGGCTGCATTTTTTCCCTTAGCAAGAAAACAATTGATACAATAATTCGCTCCTTCAACAGTTTCTATGACTTTCATGGCCTGTTAAGAGTTTTTATGATTTTCAATTTGTGAAACGGTAGTGGGCAGCTTCATTTCCTGGCTCTCACATAACCTGCATAGGAACATTTAAACTTTCTGAAAAAGCACTTATTTGTTTGAACTTGTCATATAATGACATATTAATTTTTGACAGTGTCCTTTTGCAAAAGGAATGTAAAAGAATGGCTACAAATTGAAGATAGCCAATCAAGCCACGGGAAATATATTTTTGTTAAATTTTAAAATAGGTTAATACTAAAAAAGATGAATGGAAGTAAGCAGACCACAATCACACACAGTTTATGTAGTTGGATTGTGCAGCTTTATTTTATGACATTTAAGCAGACAGTATCATTATTCTCCTACAGAGGTTGTATGTAACCTCACCTTTTAACCTATGTGTTTATCTACACGTGATAATGGAAGATACACACTTAAATAGGTAAAAGCATAAAAAGGAATAGCAGTTGTAATGATCAAATAACAAAACATGAGCATTTGATTCATTACAAAAGCATTCACTTTAAAAGGGGATGATAAATATAATTTTACTTTTGGCAAAATAATTATCACTAATTCAAATTAAAGATATTATGAATAATGTTTTCTAATGCCTTTATTCTTTAATAGGTAGAAATAAAATCAAGTATTCCTAACAGTGTTAATAATTTCAAGAGATATTTACCATAGATTTTTAATCACACTTTATAATTGGACATTGAATTTTATTCATTTTTGAGAACAAGATACAATCTTTGCAGGTTAATGTGTCAGATACTGTCTCTGTAAATATTTAAGAAATGTGGCTTTGTGTATGACGTTCAATGATATTGGAGAGAAGGTACGAACAAGGGTCTTTGACCAAGGTGAAAGCCAAGCATAACTTTTCATGACAGGTTTCTTCATGCAGACTGCCAAGGCAAATACACCAATCCAACAGACAAGCGAACGAACAACGAATACCAATGCGTTTCAGCTTAAACAGAACAAAACAAAACAATTTAATAACTTGAATAGAATATTCTATTTGCTGCTTATTTACTTTTCTTTAAATATCTTGCTTATATTCCCAAGACTTTTCAAAATCTATTTATTGATGACTTTTTCTCCTCAAAGCCCATAAAGATCACATAGTAATCATGAGTACTTTCTTAAAGATCCTAATTACACACACGCACACACGCACTCACACACACATGTACATACATATCATTTATAGCAGATATTGATTCAAAGCCTGAAAATATCTTCTCTTATATTTGATTAAAATTAAAGACTGTCAGTCTGTCTTAAAAAGTATCATCTTCAGAAGAAACATTTCAAATTAAAGAAAGGTTTACAAAAGCACAAAGTTATGAAAGCAGAATGCTTGCAGTGAATTCCACATGCTTGAAAAGCACAAGATAGGTAGCGGTGCTACATTAAGTCAAGCCACTATGATTTATTTTTTTCTTTCAGTGACACACATCAACTGAAAGCAGTAAAAAAAAAAAAAAAAAACTTAAAAAAATCAAAATAAACTTAAGACAAGAATCAGACCATGGGTGTGACAGAAAAAAATTGAAAATGGAAAAAAAAATTGTAGACATTCTGTATCTTGTCTATAAAGGTCCTACCCAATAAATTTTGTTCCTTGAGGCCCAAGCTGCAGGATTCGGCTAACCAAGCTCTCACCCTCATTTACAGGGGGAGGATTGGTAGGAAGATGCAGTTTACTGAATAACATCCATGCAGCAGGAAGAGAAACGAGAAGGGGAAATTGTGAACAAACTGTCCGTCACGACAGAGCCTGCCTGATTTGCACCCAAGTGCCACCTCGGAAAATGAATTAAATTTATTTTTCCTTTTTGTAAAATATCATATCACAGTGGATCATGCCCCTAAAATTTTTCTTTAAAAAGACATGTCCCCCAGAGTAGCCATTTAGTCAATGTGGTGATATATAATTCCGGCATCTGTATTTTTTCCTAAGAACGGTGCCTTGACTTCTATGGGTACCACTAAGGGTTCCGTGCACTTGCTGAGCAGAGAACATGCTTCTCAGTTAGTAAAAGCCTTGACCAGCAAACCGAGTTAAGGGAGTTATCAGCCTAATAGCCTTTCACAGAATCACACAGCTTTGTGACCTTCGGCACTACACAAAAAGTATACTCGATCAGGTCCAACTGAGCAGATTTAAGAGTTAGCTCCTTGAGTTAACAAGGGTAAAGAAAGTCAAAGATGTGGTAGGAGGGCCAAGGTTAAAATTGACAAAACAACTTACCCTAAAAATTGTGCCCCTGCAGGACCCATTTCTACCAGCCTACTGGCTAATCCCTCTCCTTCCACCATGGGGGGTGGGTTGGCCAGTTTATGTCTCTTTACCAAACGGCAGGTGATGCGGGTGGGAGCCGTACACTTGCGTGGAGGAATGATGATTCTCATCCCATGGTGACGGCTTCCTCTCATGGAGCCCCCTCTTGCGTCCACCATAAAGCTGACCAGAAACCTGCAGGGAGAAGATCAGAGGCCGAATCAGGGAGAGAGATAGACTGTCTTCATCGCAAGTTGTGAAATTAAATGTTAAAGTTTAAAGCGACAGACAATGTAGCTACTGTTTCCTCCCTTTAACGATAAGCTGGAAGTAAATACAGTGGAGTCACATCAAACATGCCCCGCAGAACCTGCGCTCTCGGTAAAAACTGAGACACAACTTATTCTTGGTGGAACATAGTCCTCTAACAGAAGCCAACCACTTTATCAGATGCTCAAATTGAAGAACGGTGAATGTGTCGAAACTGGAATAAAAACTGGATATTAAAAGGACTCTTAAGCATTAAAAGATCTGTGGTCTTTGTGGGTGGTTTAAGGTATATTCAAGGGTCATTTTTCACTGTAAGTGGTTTTTGCCATACGCTGCCCACAGAATCTCTCTCCCTGACAAGTAAGATGAAACTCCACGGTATGTCTTCATATATACAGCTCATAAAATGAATGTATATTTAACCATACCAGTACGAATTTTTACTATGATGAAGCAGAATATAAGAATAAAAGCAGGAGATGACTAGATATGCTAAGGCAATTTTGATGGAAAGGGATTAAATCTTTTCAATATAAATATGGGTATAAAAGCTGTCTGAAATAATCTACATTTGGATATTTTATCAACAATACAAAAAATGCAACTTAGACTTCTAAGGAAATGTTGCTAAATTATATAATTCTGTCATTAGCCTTTATATTAACCCTTTGCACTCGCTTTTTTCTTGATTCCTTTATTCTACTTGGGATTTAATTTTTTAAATACCCCAGATTTTACAAAGCGCAGCAGTAGAATAAAAAACTGGAGCTTCTTTTCATACAAACTTATTTATTTGGATTTTTTAATATTTCAAATTATTGATACATTCAAAGAGTAATTTTAATCTCTATAATTTTTGCTAACCGGGTCGAGTCACACTTGACATCCGAGTGCAAAGGGTTAAAACAAGGAAAAAAAATTCTGCATGTATATACGGAAATGTAAAGAAATGAACTGTGTCATATCTGAGTGGGAGCACATTGGCTTCCTTACTGCCTGTCACGTACGAGCGCTCCCACCATCATCACATAGTTACAAGCACTCTGATAAACAAATCAATGAAACCAACAAAAGGAAGAGTTAAGGTCAGACAGGAAAACATGAACATATCTTTGCATTCTAATTTCTATATCTGAAAATGTACTTATTACCAGAACATCACAAATGTTGATAATTAACATTTCAACATGTTAATTAACAATAATGTTAATTAACATTAACATAAAAAAACTTCTTAAAGTTTTTCGGGGGGAGAAAAAAATAATCCCATCCATCAAAATTCTTTACTATTCATTCATCTAAAAACGATACTAACATCCTGAAGTAGGTTTTAAGACCTTGTATGGACTTCCTAGCTGGGGACAAGACCTTGTATGGACTTCCTAGCTGGGGACCCTTTTCTGAAGAGTGTGGCCTTTCAACCAAGCAAATTGGCCTGCAAGCCCCAGGGAGAGAGGTAATAGGATGGGGACATTTTTCAGCTGATGAGATTTCTAGAACCAGCTCTGCTTATCAGTAAAGTGCTCTCATCTTCACATCCTTTTGCTTATTTTGGATTTAACCATTTTACTCAGGATTCACTTATGTCTTTGATAATATCCTACCAATTTCTAGAGACCGGGACTACTATGGTAGTCAAGGTAAGAGGGGAAAAGATTCTCAAAAACAAAAATCATTCCTCCCTAGTCAAAGAAAAAGATAGTTGTTCACTTATACAAGGGTCCACATGAATTTTCCACTGCTAAATGCTAGGAAGCTCGCTTGAAATTGCTCTGGGCTGCCGACATTTTCTTAGACATATTCAACAGCTACCTTTATTCAGTAACAAAGGCAATATGACAATATTACAAGACAAAAATCTGATCTTTCCCTGCATTTAGTAGTTAAAATCAACTCATCATGGGGAATCATAGTAACAGAATGGATTAAAAATGACACAACACAAACTCTGGGTTTGAAGATTCAGTTGTATTAGTACAAACACACACTGGAGTGTTCCCAGGGCAATGTTTGTCCTGGAAACAGCTGAGTCTCAACAATAGCGATAGTAATTCTGATTAGGTCTGCTTGTTCACTGTTTGACCTGCAGAACTGAGTACAGTTCCAGCACAAAATAGGCACATGGTAAATATTTATCAAATAAATCAATGAACACAACTATTTTGCTATGTGTAGGTGAGACTTAGTTACTAATGCTATAGATGGATCAACAGAGAGAACAGATGGACAGTCTGCTCAGTTACCTTCTGAGCAGTCTGAAGGTAACATAAGGTTTACCAGTATTAATATAAAAATATCCCAGCTATAAAGAATATCAGAACCAAATGCAAAAAAATATTATGGCTAAGATGATTTTAATGACAAACTGGAAAAGTCCTTTTTCTGAGTTCTGCATAGCACACAGTGTATGGTTGGTGCTCACTAACAGCCATTTATGTTCTAAGGCTTTCAATTTCATAGGGTCAACAGATTGAGGAGAGATGGAACTATCTGTTAAACAGGATATGTGTCTTATTATTCAATAACATTATAAAATACAGTGATTTGTTTTCCAAACTCATTCCTTACCGTCCAAAAAAAAAAAAAAGTCATGCAATATAAGGTATAGAAACAAATTAAAAGGTGACACATAATACTAATATTCATATCTTACTAACATTTAAACTACAGCATGAACTCTACAAATGATCCTAAAACTAATACATGAATACTTCTAGATTTAGGAACAGCAGGGTGACAAATGCTGATACACTACAGACATCAACACAATCTGTGAGAAAAATTCACATAAATTAAAAATACAAAAAGGATGGTTCACATAAAGGACACAGTTATCACCTTGAATCATACTGAGGAAGTGGAGAAGAATAGCTGCAAAATAATTTAGAAAGCAAATGGGAAAAATTAATGTAAGATAATTAGAAGCAAGCAACAGAAAATGTCAATGACAAGCAAAGCAAAAATAAAAACCGTCAGAAAATGAAACCGAGGCATTTGGCATTTGTGGGACAACCTGGAAAAATATTTGCCTAATGGCTGTATAAACTACTCCCCAGCCCTGGCAAAAGTGAAATATTTCCAAGTGCACACCAGGTCTATATTTTCCTTTTCAAATAAATCCACACTAGCTGCCACGACTTTTGTTTTCCTGCACATGTCTATTGTCTTCAATAAAGTTCAAGGGGAAGGGGAGATAACTTGCACATTCAAATACTTCATTGTCTCTAATGTATGGGAAAGTCCATTTCTAATTTTATTATCCTATGTTTCCTCAACTTCTCAGTTTACTAAACTAAACCCTAGTACTTGTCTTTCATTTATAGAGAGTACAAAATAAGGGTTCTAGGCCTTTGTAACAGGGTGTCAGTTCACCAAGCTTTATCCAAAAAACTCTTTGACATGTCTGTCTTCTGAATGTATCCCAGATATTTTATGTTTTACTTCTCAAATCTGAATTTTTTTTGCTTTTGCAAATAGATCCATATACATCTAAATTGTATAAATTATCTAAGTTGTATAAATATTTTAAACAGTTAAAAATGATTATTATAATAATTCAAGGTTTTTCTAGTTGAGTTAAAGAAATGTAATGTTGACAACTCAATGCTCACCATACAATGTATAATTTATATAAAGTACTGTCATGTAAATTGTTTCCATTTGAATGACACTGCATTGATTTGTTTCTCAGAATTGTGGTGTTACCAGGCCAAAGTCTACAATGATACTTTAAATAACTCATAGCATTCCTCACAGGTGTCATTTTAAGGTTCAAATAAATATTAAATAACACATGTAAAAGATTTAGCACAATGCCAGGTACATGACAAGAAATACATATACGTTAGCTACTAACAATTTAATTAGAAGCAGCAGAAAATACTTCATATAATACACAAAGGTACTTCATAAATGTTAATTATTGTTAACTTATCTAATTCCAAATTAGTCTGTTCTTGTCCTTGATCACAATTAACTTACGGCCTAGATGCCAATTTCAAAGGCAAAAATAATGACTTGAGATAGTCGTTATGTTAATGAATTAATTTTTTTCTGTTTATGTGGATGTCAATTATCTCAAGTTTCTATTCTACAGGTGAAGAATCCAGTATCTAAAAATGATATATCTGATATATCGACTCAGTAATTGAAACGGGGTCACCCTTTAGCCTCCTGCCTGAAATTCCACTGACCAGTGAGCAGCCCGAAGAAGTTGCTTGATGGGGGTTTGACCACAGCACTTCCAGCATACAGACATTTGTTCCTTCACCTTTTAAACATAAATTTATTTTCTAAATTCCTGTTTTCTAATTATAATTTAATACAACTTAATTGCAATTTTATTTCAGGAATGCAGACGGTATTGTTGACTGGAAGTTCAAGTTTAATGATCTGTCAAATCAAAGGCCTGTATCATATGAGAAAAGTATGAGAACATCAGACCTGACTGCTTATTTGAAAACTAAATATTTGGGAGACATTGTTCTATCATAAGAAGTGAAGCACAAAATCAGTGAGGTAAATTAATAGAGATACCTACATATTTAATTTTTTATCACAAAGAAAAATCAGACACCAGAAAAATACATTTGAAATTCAAATGAAGAAAAATGAGTATGTTTAAAAATGTTTTTAAAAAAATCTTATTTAAAAGGAAATTTTTGAAAAGGAAAATTAAAAACCTAGATGATCACAATAGCCAGGAAAGTTTGCCATACTCATAATTTAATTATTTTTTTCCAACACTGTACTTTTATCAATAAAAATACACAGATTTGCTTAGGTAACAAACATTTACTAATGATTTACAAATACATGTCACATATACTCACTAATGAGTACATATTTCTTTTTATTTTATTTTTTGTAGAGACTAAGTCTAGCTATTTTGCCCAGGCTGGTCTCAAACTCACAGCCTCAAGCAGTCCTCTCACCTTGGCCTCCCAAAGTGCTAGGATTACAGGCATGAACCACTACACCCAGACCATGTTTCATACATGAATATATTCATATACATGAAGCTTTTTAACATGAATTTATAACTGTAAACAATGAATACAATATTAATTTAAGTAATTAATCAAGAAAAGTGGTGTTTAGACTACTTACCCAGAATGAACAGGGCTTGAGACAAGATTGACATTGTCTAAGGTATCTGCAGCCCAGCTGTAATGTCTGAGAGAATCTGAATCAAATTCCCTTGTGAATGTTAGGTGCTGAAAAATAAGAAGTTATCTGACATCAACAACCCACACAAGACTGGTTTTCTCCACACGTATAAAATATATTTGTATTCCTTGTTAGGTCTAGATAGACTAATATTTAAAATAAACAATTTTTAAATTCTGTTTTATCAGTATGTGTTAAAATTTGAGTACATGAATGTTAAAAAATAAAGTCTATTAATATACTATATTATTTAAATATTTTAAGAAAGCACCTTGGGCAACTGGCATGGCAAAGAAATATCATAAAACTAATTCCATGTATAATTTTAAGCACTTCCACACATCTCTAAATTAATCCTACAACAGCTGTAAAATTGTTCCCAATTTTTTTTTTATTTTCCTCAAATTAAAAATTCAATCTTGATGACTTCTGATTCCAAGTGAGTAGAATAGCTGGCAGCAATCTAGTGCTTTTGTCAAATAAACCAGATAAAATACAGAAATCCTATCTGAATGCAGCATTGGGCATCTAAGGCATTGAGAACTAAAAGAACTACAGGCATAGTTTTATCATGCTTCGCTTTATTGAGCTTCACAGATACTGAGGTTTCTCTTTTACAAATTGGAGACTTGTAGCAACCTGTGTTAAGCAAGTCTATTGGTGTCATTTTTCTAACACGTGCTCACTTTCTGTCTCTGAGTCCTGTTAAGGTAATATTTCATACTTTTTCATTATCATTAACATCTGTTATGGTGATCTGTGATCAGTGATCTTTGATGTTGCTATTGTAATTGTTTTGGGGGCACCATGAGCCATGCCCATAGAAGACAGGGAACTTAATCCATGAATCCTGTGTGTGTTCTGACTGCTCCGCCACTGGCCGTTCCTGTGTCTCTTTCCACTTCCTTGGGCCTCCCTATTCCCCGAGACACAACAATATTGAAATTAGGCCAATTAATAACCCTACAATGGCCTCTAAGTGTTCGAGTGAAAGGGAGAGCTGAGGTCTCTCACTTTAAATCAAAAATCAGAAATGATTAAGCTTAGTGAGGAAGGCACGTTGAAAGCCAAGACAGGCTGAAAGCTGGACCTCTTACACCAGTTAGCCAAGTTGAAAATGCAAAAGAAAAGCTTTTGAGAGAAATTAAAATGTTCCTCCAGGGAACACATAAATTGATAAGAATGACAAACAACCGAGTTGCTGATAACGGAGGAAGTTTTAGTGGTCTGAATAGAAGATCATACCAGCTACAACATTTGTTTAAGCCAAAGCCTCATCCAGAGCAAGGCCCCAACTCTCTTCCATTCTGTGAAGGTGGAGAGAGGTGAGGAAGCTGCAGAAGAAAAGTTGGAAGCTAGCAGAGGTTGGTTCATGAAGTTTAAGAAGCCATCTCCATAACATAAAAGTACAAGGTGAAGCTACAAATGCTGATATGGAAGCTAAAGCTAGTTATCTAGATATTTGATGAAGGTGGGTACACCAAACAGCTGAAACAAGTTATCTAGAAGCTCTAGCCAATACAATTGATGAAGGCGGCTACCCCAAACAGCTGAAACAAGTTATCTAGAAGCTCTAACTAGTATAATTGATGAAGGTGAGGTACATCAAACAGCTGAAACAAGTTATCTAGAAGCTCTAGCTAATATAATTGATGAATGTGGGTATACCAAACAGCAAATTTTCAATGTACATGAAACAGCCTTATACTATACTGGAAGAAGATGCTATCTAGGACTTTCTTTTCTTTTCCTTTATTAAAGAAACAAGGTCTTGCTATATTGCCCAGCCTGGTCTTGAATTTCTGTGCTCAAGCAATCCTCCTGACTCAGCCTCCTGAGTAGCTGGGACTATATGCATGAATCACTGCAGCCTCTTCTTCATCCTTGACTTTTCTAGCTAGTAGAGAGGAGAAGTCAATGCTTGGTTTCCAAGCGTCAAAGCACAGGCTTACTCTTGTTAAAGGCTAATACAACCGGTGACTTTAAGTTGAAGCTAATGCTCACTTACCATTCCAAAAATCCAGCTAAATCTACTCTATGTTCCGTAAATATTAATAGAATAAAAAAGCCTGGATGACAGCACATCTATTTACAGCATGGTTTACTGAATATTCTAAGCCCACTGTTGAGACTTACTGCTCAGAAGAAAAGATTCCTTTCAAAATATTACTGCTCACTGGCACTGCATCTGATCATCCATGAGCTCTGATGGAGATGTACAAGGAAATTAATGCCGTTTTCATGCCTGCTAACACAGCATCCATTCTGCAGCCCATGGATCAAGGAGTAAGTCTGACTTTGAAGTCTTATTTAAGAAGTACATTTCATCAGGCTATACCTGCCATACATAGTGATTTCTCTACTGGATCTAGGCTGAGTAAATCAAAAACCTTCTGGAAGGATTCACCATTCTAGATGCCATTAAGAACATTTGTGATTCACAGAAGGAGATCAAAATATCAACATTAACAAGAGTTTGGAGAAAGTTAATTCCAAACCTCATGGATGACTTTGAGGGTCCAAGACTTCAGTGGAGGATGTTACTGCAGATGAGGTAGAAATAATAAGAGAACTGGAAATGAAGCCTCAAGATGTGACTGAATTGCTGCAATCTCATATGATTACACTTGAAAGGATGAGGGGTTGCTTCTTATGGATAAGCAACGAAAGTGGTTTCTTGAGATGGAACCCACTCCTGGTGAAGATGTTGTGAACATTGTTGAAATGACAACAAAGGGTTTAGAATATTCCATGAACTTTTTAGATAAAGCAGCAGCAGGGTTTGAGAGGATTGACATCAATTTTGAAAGAAGTTCTACTGTGGATAAAATGCTATCAAATAACATCACATGCTACAGATAAATCTTCCATGAAGAGTCAATGGATCTGTCAAACTTCATTGTTGTCTTGTTTTCATAAATAGCCACAGCCACCCCAACCTTCAGCAACCACCACCCTGAGCAGTCAGCAGCCACCAACATCGAAGCAAGACCCTCCACCAACAAAAAGATTACAACTCACTGAAGGCTCACATGTTGTATTTTTTATCAATAAAGTATTTTTTAACTAAGGTATGTACATTTTTTATACATAATGCTATTGCACACTTAATAGACTATAGTATAAACATAACTTTTATATGCACTAGTACACCAAAAATTTTGTGTGACTTGCTTTGTTGCAATATTCGCTTTATTTCAGTGGTCTGGAACCGAATCTGCAACATCTAAGAGGTATGTCTGTATACTTTCGAGACGGGAACATCTTGAAGAGTTGAGCTTTTTGATGCCATTTTTAACTTGGGGACATTTGTCAATTACTGATGCAGACTTGGGGTTTTTTACCTACAGGGGCCACTGCTGGTGAATAGAAAAAACCAGGAGAGTTTTGGTAGAGATTTGGGTGGCCTCAAGCATGCTACAGTTTTCCACCAACAACATTTGTTGAATTCTGGGGCTGTGCAGAACAGGAAGCTAAAAACCTAACCGGAAATAGCACTGAAAAGCATAATGGAGCCTTTTGGCAGCTTAATGAGAAAATGATTTAAGAGTTTTGAACTTATAATGGAGAGGGGACTAGAAGACCAGGATTTAAATAAGGATGCTGGAAGAGACAGGGAGAAACCAGAAGTGTCGTATGATCTTTACTAGGGCTGCAAACTGGCTTTATTTCAGCAAAATCATGATTGGATTAAAGTGATCATCTGGTATTCTATTTGACTTGCAGAGGGAGGGTGAACATTCTCTGCAGGGATATATCGCCATCAGGTGTGTCCACAATTTTTTATAAGCCATGTCCAGCATAAAATGAAAAACTGCCAAGCATGGCCAGAGTATATGGACAAAAAATAGAAAACCCAAACCAAACCAAACCAAACCAGATAGATACTATATGCAGACTCCTACCCAAGTCATCTAGATTTTGAGGTATGCTAATAAGAACTTTACAATAACTATGCTTAATGTTTAAGAAAATAGGTGGAAAGATAGAGAAAAATAAACTAAAAGGAACAGAATTCAATAAAACACTAGCATATACATAAGAAAGAATCAAATGAACATTTGTTCAGTTCTAAATGCAATGTCAGTGCTTCACTTAGATCCAATAGGAAACAGGGTTAATAAGTTGGAACCATACTAGAAAAATATACAAAATGAAGCATAGGTCAACAACAATTGAAAAGACAGAAAACAGTACTAGATGTGGAACACAGTGAAAGATTTTAACATAGGTGTAATTAGACTCTCAGATGCATAAGAGCAGAAAATAAGGCAGAAGCTATATTTGAAAAGATAATGGCTAAGAATGTTCCAAATCTGATGAAAGATATCATCCCACAGACCAAAAATAAATCTCAATTTTTGTCCTGCCAAAGATCTGCTTCCTACTGAAACCCTAGTAAAATGACAGCCAAGTATTTAAAAACTCAAAAGAACAAAGAGAATAAGAGAAAAGACATGAGCAGAGGCATGGATTAGAAATTTTTTTTTTTAAAGTGATTCGACCTCCATAATCCCGTCACTGATTTATTAGTTGCCAAATCATGACCTCCCCCACCCCAACAACGAGAAGCCTGGCAGAAGACGAGAGGCACAGGTACTAGAGGGGCAGAGGACCAGAAGGCCAGAAGCACCGTACTGAAAATGAGGATTATATTCTGAACGTTCAGACACCACCTTCTTCCTTTACTGGCCTCCTGGACACAGACAGTTAGGGGCAGAGACTCTAGGCAGAATCCTCCTTTCTCTGAGGATTGTGACCTGCCCATTGGAATTTCCCAGTGAAAACGTCCCCGGCTTATTACTTCAGTGGAAAGCATGGATAACATCACACAGAGTGTGTCCAATGAGCTTATTAAATGAGCAGACAGCCAAGAGCCAGGAGATAGCTGAGAAAAGGATTTAATATAATAAACAAAATAAAAAAAAAAAAACCAGGCAAACAGAACAAAAGCAAACTGGAGGAAACAGAGGCTTTTCAGGGAAAAAACTTAAAATTTTTCATTAATATCCAGAGAAAGATGAGATCTTTTTATGACAACAGCTTTAAAAAAGAGACACATTGAAAGAGAGAGAGGCCGGGCGCGGTGGCTCACGCCTGTAATCCTAGCTCTCTGGGAGGCCGAGGCGGGCGGATTGCTCGAGGTCAGGAGTTCGAAACCAGCCTGAGCAAGAGCGAGACCCCGTCTCTACTATAAATAGAAAGAAATTAATTGGCCAACTAATATATATACAAAAAATTAGCCGGGCATGGTGGCGAATGCCTGTAGTCCCAGCTACTTGGGAGGCTGAGGCAGGAGGATCGCTTGAGCCCAGGAGTTTGAGCTTGCTGTGAGGTAGGCTGAGGCCATGGCACTCACTCTAGCCTGGGCAACAAAGCGAGACTCTGTCTCAAAAAAAAAAAAAAAAGAAAGAAAGAGAGAGAGAGAAACTCTTAGAAAGAAACAAATAGCATTAAAAACCCAGAAATTTGGGGAAATTTTTAAAAATAGAAAATAGGAGAGAAAATATAAGAAAGCAAATGATCAGTTTATAAGGTTCAAATCTCTAATTAGAGTCCACAGAACTAAGCCCCTAACCTCAAAAGAGCAATAAGCCACTGCAGAAAGTTCCCAAATTCTGTACGGGTTAACCAAAGATGAGGTGCTGGTTTGAGTCTGGCCTTATTTACCCATTACTTACACTGACTTTTGGAGACCCCAACCTATCTACCTACCTACCTACCTTCAGATAAGGCAAACTATCTAATACAAAGTGCTACTTGAATTTTAGAGGCAGGAGCTGGGTGGAAGGCAAACTACAATTCTTATATTTGGAGCCCTGAGGTTATTCTTCACAAAGTTCCATGTTTTAAAAACAGCTCTGGTAAATAAATAATATCATTCCTCGTTGGTAATTACAGTAAATTATTTACCTTTGGTACTCTTAGAAACATGCATTGGTGACATTAATTATTGAAACAATTACTTATATCCCTCAAAAAGGTATCACCACCATCATGTAATATTTATCATGATATTTATCATGGCCGGAATGAGCCAGGACACGGATTCCGTGTCCCTTTAAGACCTCTCTTAACTTTCCACTCTGCTTATGCTTTGCCACTCATGGAAGCTTTGTCAGAACACAAATGGACAAATGTCATGCTTGATCAAAACAAGAAGCTATATGTCCCAGTATCTGTCCCAGACAGTAACACTGAAGTGTTTGGATGCCATTTTTGGATGCCTTAGTAATACTTTCTTCTGAGTTTGGTTTTCTTTTTCATAGAGGCTTGCTCACATTTAGGGCAGATCTAACTAAATTTTAAAAAAAACCCAAATACAGGCAAAAAAACAAAAAAAACCAAAAAAACCAACTCTTCCTACAGTGCATCCATCTATATACAAAACAAGGCAGTTCAGCTGAACCTATGGTTTTACAGATAGATACTGAATTGGTAGCTGCATTTCCAAGCTACCTGTCTCTGAGTACTTACTTCTACAGATGAACATTTACTTACAACTGAAATGAGAAATTTCAGCTAGTTATTTATTTTAATAAACAATATGAATTTCATAATGTTCTGACATTTTACCAGGCACAGGCATCACAGTACCAACGAAAGGCCTTCCCTCCATTTCATTACTGAATACATAAACAAAATGAGAAACGGGCCACCATATATAAGGATGGTTAAAGATGAACTAGACCCAGCTCTTAAGTCTCCTGCAGCAAGGAGGGTGTTCCCGGGTTACATGGAAAAAAGCTCGGCTGTGAAGTTGAGTCACACACTTAGATTTGGAAACTGCCTTTGCTGCTTGTTAATAGAAAACACTTCTTTCCCACTCCTGGGCTTTCCACTTTGGAAAGTCAACTCAATTGTGTAACTGTGGGCCTCTCCCTGCCCTTAGTACTCACTTTGGCCTGGAACTGCAGAGTGATTTATCTGAGAGGCAGGCTCGGGAAAGGTGGCCAGGGAGGCTCTGTTCACATCCAGTTTGCACTCTCTTGGGCAGGAGCATGGTCACAGAGAAGGCGACCTCCTCTGCTGCCTGCAGCCCACCTCTGTGAGGGGTGCTCCTGCCCTGGGCCTGCACCGCTGGTCCCTGAGTTGGGGGAGGGGGCTGCCTATTTCAGGGCCCAGTAAGCAGCCTGCTTGGCTCAGACACTAATCCAGCCCCCAGCCTGGCCTCCCTGGGGATAAAGGAGGTATTTTGCCACTGAGCTTTCCTTAACTTTCTTTGTTGAAAGGCCCTTCGGAGATGCTCTCACGTCACTTGCTGGTTTTGTGATCCTTGGCATCTTTCTCAATTTTTCTCAGTCTCAGTTTCCTCCTTTTCGAATGAAGGATTGTTTGATATGGAGATTAAATGAAAATGTATGTCACTAGTCTGACTCTAATGCTGGTGTTGGTATGGAATTATAATAATGTCTCCTTATGTATATAAAGTCTTTTATACTTTTCAAATGACTTTCACTTATATAAACTCACTTGTTAAAATCTGATAACTTATAGAGGAAAACAGCAAAACAGCAAAAACAAAAATATTCCAGTCCCAGAACTGGGCCTTTATAAACACAGGATGCTTATAAACAAATGGAGCCCATTCAGTTATAAGAATGCAAATGCATAGGTCTTCCTTATTGACTCAAAAATGTTTAAATGTTTAAATCCCTTTATTAACAGCAATAATTTAACTAACTATATATCAATCCAATGGCAAGGACTGTCCTAGGCTTTTATATTCATTTGTTTATTGAGTCTTCAGAACCTATTACACATGCAAGTAATACACCCATTTTACAGATGAGGAAACTGAGGGTTAGACTTAAAAACTTTGGCAACACAAAGTCAACACCTAGCACTAGGTGGCTTTAGTAGAACACTATATGGAAGACAAATTCACATTGACTTAATAAGACCTTTTACTTCCATGTCAAAAATAAAATGAATAAGCATACCATTTTTCATTTTGGAAGTGATGTCAAGGATACTATTAAAAATCAAAATGCACATTATTTACTAGAGCCCAAAGCCTGACTAATCATGATATCACTGTCTCTAAGAGCTTAATACTTTCCAAAAATAGTTTCTCACTGGCCCTATTCATCGGAGGAAAGAGGAGAACAAGTACACACTGGCCTTACAAACGAGGACACACCCAAATGTCCAAGGTCTGGAAATAAATGTCTGGGCATAGGAGAAAAGAGGCAGGGTCAAGAAAGTGTTTGCAATAAAAACAAACAAAAAAAAAGCAAAGAAAAGAAAAGAAAGAAAGATAAATCCAATTAACTGCAATATAGGTCATTCTCCAGGTTGCTGTCTCTCAACCCCCAGTGTTGGACAACACCAGTAAAGGTCCAGGACTGACTCTGTGCTTTCTTTGTCAGCTTTGCCACCTCTCGGAGATGTTAGTCTTGCAAATTAACTGGTGGCCTTGATAAGCTAATGTTAATGGCATCCGGTAGACCTCACAATAACAGGTCATATGCAACACGGTTTTGGAAAATTGTAAACATGACTTAGTTGAGTAACATTTGGATGATGTAACCAGACTGGGAGCCCAGGAAAGCAAAGGCTTGTCAAGGATAACTTCACCCTCTGGCCACGAGTTGCACAGGGCCAAGGCAGAAGGAACCCATGCGGGTGTCAGTTCCCCTACAGAAAGAATAAGACGACTTGGGTTTGAATTAGGCTGTGTCACTCCACAGCCCAGTGTAGTGGCAAGTCAAAAACCTCCCCGAACTTCTATGTCTGCATTAGGGTGATGGGTAGATAATATTAACTGGCCCAATTCACTATGGAAAAGAATGACCCCAAGTAACATGAAAATGATTTGAAAATTCTAAATTGCTATAAAACAAAAACATGAATAATTTAATACTCCTAGATTAGGAGTATTTAATCATTGAACATAATTTATTTCTTAAATGTATATCATGTTGCATCCCTCTATATAGATGTTTAGAACAGAATCATGCTTTTCAGAACACAGGGAAAAGTCAGAGCAGCCCTCTGGACTAACAAACAGTAATAGCAGTGTTTTTGCAAAACATCTGTCTGCACATCGACTTCTCTCGTGGCTAATAAGCTTTACTAAGATCTGCCATACTCCGCTTATTAGAGTGGCACTCCTGCCTCGTGAGAATGGGGTCAAGCACCCATCAAGATCAAGCACCTACAGCCTATTCTCAGCTCTACCACCTAAGAGCTGTGTGACACTATATCTGTGAAGTGGCAATGACAATACCTATTTCATATGGTGGCTGGAAGCATGAAATGAGATGATCCATTTAATAGTATGCTATCACAGGTACTGCGCTAAGTATTATAACTACTGTGACCTACAGTGGATATTGAGTGAAATGCCAGACTATTACTCAAACAGATAGCAGGTTTGGACATCTAGCAAAACCACTTGGAAAAACTCTTTTAAGAAATGGATTCTATAAAGAAAATCTGATTTAAGGAGCAAAATAAAATAAAAGTTAAAGGCCTACTATAACAGGGAAAGCAGCTCTTTTTTCCCCTAAAATATTTCTTTTCTGGAAGCGATTATTATTACTCTCAAGATTTATTTTATCTGAGGCTAGCGTATAAACTGTAAAGAAGCTTGGTTCTTTGGGATTTCCAAATCTGATTTCAAGAAAATTTGGCTATGAACTTCAACAAAAGGTGGTGAAATAAGGACAGCAGGGAAGCTGAGCCTGTCAGTGTGTCAACACCCAGCTCAAGATGTCTAAACTAACCATACCACCTTAAGTCAGCCACAATACCAACCTCTCTGCCTTAAACACATCTGAAATCTTGCTGACCAATCTTTGAGAGGTGTTGAATGGTGCACCTGAGTAATGCTGGCCAAGCACTTTGAGGAGAGAAAGCAGCATATTAAATGTCACTAGTCCAAGGTGCTTATCTTCCAGGGACCTATCTCTAGCAAATCTTTAATCTGAGGCTGGCTACTTTTTGCCACCATGCACACTTCTGAACCCTCCTCCCCTTAGAAATTAGCTTAAGTGAAAGAAACAGGAAGATGAATTTGCTGGCAGGGATGGGGGATAGGGGTGGAATGGTGTGGAGGGGTAGGGGAGGAAAAACTATTAGCATAGCCAGACTTTTGGATTAGGTATTCTTCTCCTTTCCCATTGCGAATCGAAAATGCCTAGATCTTGAAGAAAGAAACATACACTTTTTCCTGAAGAACTCTCCAATTTGCATACCGCTTGCTAATATATCACACAGTACTCTGCATCCTATGTGACCAAATATACCTGAAATCATCCTTAGCATCAAAAAAGACCAAATTCAATCCAAAGGAATAGGAATCCTAGCCTGTGAGTTAACGAGAAGAGTGACAGAGTAGAGGTAACAGTACATGGTGGCCTCCATGTCATTTAAAGAACACTGTCCACAGTCAACATTCAAACAGCCAATGCAAGTGTTTACACCATACTGTAGTTAACCCTTGTAAACTGGTCACTATTTGAAAGCTTGCCACTAGTCCCCTCAAGGCATAAGCCATGTGGGCAAACCTCATGTGAAAGGGAAATTCTGCAAAGGAAAGCAGTCTAATCCGAGAGAGGGCGCAGGGCTGAGCAGCTGTCCTGTTCTTCTCTTTTCACAGATGCACTGCCCCTACACCAACAGAAATATAAGGACACGGAAGGTGATCATGTCACAGTGATCATTTGGCAAGGGGCTCTTTTCTAAAATTTTGTGTTTGGAAATACCCAAGTTTATAGCTATTTTCTTAAATCGTAACTCCTTCTCCACTTTTTCTTTTGTTAAAGTTGGGTTTGTTTATTTCTAGAGAGAAAGCATAAAACGGTAGAATCTCAAGGTTGAATGGTATTTTAAGATGCTAGAAGACTTTCTATGTTGCCATTGATACGTGGTTGTTCACACTAGGTTTGACTACCACCAAGCCAATAGCAAGTATGTTGGTGAAGAAAGAAACCCAAATTAAACCGGTTTAAGACACTCCCTCCCTAAAAATGGGGGGAGACCGAAATTTAAATTAGTGGTTTATAAGGCAACAAACTCTGGGTGGTACTAACTTCGGGCGTGGCTGGATCCAGCCACAGCTCAAATGATGGTAGGAATCATTTGTCTTCAAGTTCCATTCTCAGCAGCTTTTAGCTGATGTCATTTTTATAGCTTAGCAGCCCCAATGGAGGATTTCTTTCCCAAAAGGACAGAAAAAGTCTCAAATTTTATTCTCACTAGTTTGGCTCAGATTTCAGTTTTTACCCTAAAGTGATCACTGTAATCCAGGAAAAGGAATGCTCTAAATGGCTTGATTTGGGTCTCACCCTTGGAGAACAGGAAGGATTTATGCCCCTTCTAAACCACATTGACTAAGAAACAGGTGGGGGTGGGATTTGACCATCTGATCCTGGCACTGCCACCAAAATGAGTGTGTGTATACAGAAAGCCAAATGGGTATATGTAGGCAAAAACAACCCATATCCATAAGTGACTTCTGTTCTTCTCCCACCTTTGAGTGACTCTACAAAAGTGACTCCACATTGAATTTTATGTTTCTGTTTACAGTATACACCCTTTGGTTTTACAACTACTTCTAGGGTCATTCAAAGGAAGTGAAATTAATTAATTATTAAATAGTTAGCCTGCTAAATATCTGAAACTGCTATCAAGCCTTCTACCTCATATCTACCTAAAGGGCAAATATTTCCATTCCTTAATTGATGCCTTCTATGGCATACTTTCTAGCCCTCCCTATTGCAACAGGCCTTTAATTTTAGCTTTTACTATTCATAACTTGTTACTGAATATTTTATAATTTATCAGTTCTTTTTAAAGCACATTAAATAATAAGAATTTATTAGAATTATAAATAGGCATAATGAAGACCACTTGTGTCTAAATATAATTTTTCATGCTAAAAAAAATGGACTAAGATGATGGCTTTGCATCCCTATTAAAAATATAAGTTCAGGATCCTGGAGGGCAGACTGTCAAATCCTTGGGCTGCTTTTGGGCTTCTTTCTCATGCTGAGCAACGTGGACGTATAGAGTAGGGGTTAGAAGGAGGCATACTGGAGCCAGATGGCTAATGACTCTGCCACTCACAAGCTGTCCCCCCTTTCTGGGCCTCAGTTTCTTCACCTTTTTAATGGGGTTAAGAAATTATCTCATAGGGCTGTTTTGAAATGTATGCAAGTGAATCCTAATAAAACGCTTAGAATAGCTCCTAGCACATAGTAGGAGCTCAAAATTAGCTGTTTTCATCATCACCACCATTATGTTCTCTGACACTTAAGACACCCAGTAAATAGCATTCCATTTATGTAATGAGGATCGGCTGGTCTGGATCACACACAGCATTGTGTATTAAGTGCCTAAGCCATACCAGACAGGTGCTTTCAATAATTATGTCAGAAGACATGAAAGCGCCACTCTCATTACATCCATCCCAGACAGCCGAGCTTCTGTTTAGACTCATCCCTTTCCTCCCTTTATTAACTTCTATTTGGAAAGGAATGTTTTAAAGTACAGATGTTGCTCTAAGGCAATCTGACATACACACAAATCTGAGCTTATGAGACAACATTAGATGTTGACTGATCAATACACACAAAGCTTCTACTCAGAGTTGCCTCAAATCAGCGGTTACTAACAAAAGGTGCATCCCAGAATTGCTGTAGGACTCTTACAAAATACACACGCCGAGGAACCCAGCCACAGAGGTTCTGATTCTACAGGTGCACCCCCAGTGCAACCCCAGTTAAGAAAGCTATGAATCACTGGCTTTCCACACTAGGTGCACTTAAAATCACGTGGAGCCCAGGCTCCACCCAGACCAAAGGAATCAGGAACTGAGCCATCGGCTTTTTTAAAAGTTCTCCGGGTAATTTTCATAAGCCATCGGGTTTGAGAGTCTCCACTTTAAGTAATAAGGTCATCTGACAAATCTAAGATATGATTCTATTTACGTATACGTTTTCAGAAGCGTATCTACAGGTGACTTTTGATTAACAGGTAAAGGGAAGGTAAAAGAACAGGGAGTTCAAAGGATAACCCCTAGCACAGTAAAAAGAGTCCAGTCTTGACTATCCAGGAGTGAACTAAGTGGTTCGCACACTGATCAGGACTCAGGCCCAGCAGGGAACAGGGGCAAGTTTACTTCCTCCAACCCTCCTTCCCAGCCTGGCATGCACACGTGCCTCCAGTCAGCACAGGCTCACTAGGAACGGGGCGGGTTGGGGGAAGGCTGCACTAAGAAGCCTGGGTCTCAATTGCACTTTAACCGTGGTTAATGTGCAAACTGATTGATCAGCAGGATAACACAGAGGCGACTCTACTTGGTCTGAGTGAGGTCTACTCTTGTGGAAAGAGAGAAGCCCATGGAGAGTTCACTTTTATTCATTTTCCACCCTTACTTGTCAAAGTAACTTCAACTGGGCAATGACAGCGTAGTTTTAAATCTGACAGTAAGTCATGTATCATTGCTTTAGGAATTGTGACTAATTCAGACTCCTTTCATGCTTTCTGATGAAATTACTACTGTGAAGAGACTACGTTTTGAAATTTATAAATGCAGGGTTAGAGGAACAAAAGATAAACTAATAATTTTTCATCATCTGATTCTAATAGAAAGTGTTTAAATGCACTTCTGAAGTAAATGCCTCTCCTTAGTCTTGCAGTGTTAGGAGATTCTTCTTTCTGACAGCTCCTCTTGTGAGGAATTAGCCTTTCCCTCTCTTCTATAATAAATGAGATGCTAGACACTAAAAATGTTAATACACCTCCCTCAGAATCTGTTTTCTCCTTTCCTTCAAGTTTTTATTTTGAAGATGTTCATAATAAATAAAAATGTTGGAAAAAAACTGTATAAAGAGTAACTATGTACCTTCCACCTAGATTCAACAATTAACAGTGCTATATTTACTTTTTTTCTCCACACACACTATTTTTGGCTGAATCATTTGAAAATAAATAGTGGACTTAATGATTGCTTAATTCCTGCAAACTTCAGCATGCATATTCCTAGAATAGAGATTTTCTCCAAGTAGCTTCAATACTATTATCTCTGTTAAGGAAATTATCAGCAATCAATTTTACAATTATATATATATGTATATTCAGTACATTTTCAAATGCCCCCAACTTTTCCTAAAATGTCTTTAATATTTTTCATTTTCCCCCCAAATCTCTTGCCAACGTATGATGGATTTGTGTGGCCCTGGGTAGTGTTATGTGCCCATTAAACATGCTAGTTCTCCAAGAAATGCTCCATCAGTCCATGGGATACTCCACTGTCATTAAAGAAAGTGAGTTTCTGTTTCTACAGTTATCAGCGTAAGATCAATTTCTAAGAGTTTCAAGATGTCCTATACCCTCCTTTCCTCTGACTCACTGTTCTACAGAAGTGTTCATGATGTTCACAAAGTTGTTTCTGAAATGGAAGCGACAACAAACTGACTACAAGAACATCAGTTTTACCTTATCTTTTCTTTCTTTCCAGAAAAGCTTAGATCTGAACAAATGCTGCTCCTCCAATCTACCAGAGTAAGCAAGTCTTGGTAATCGCTAACAGGCAATGGCGTGAGAATTCCTAGAAGCCTGTTTGTAGCCTTGTAGCGCCACAAACTCTTTATGTTTGACTTTAGTGTTGATGTGTAGAAGTTGGGTGGTAGAGTAACTGTGGTGGAGACAGTGGTGGTGACGGTGACGTCAGGGTGATGGTGGTGGTCCCAGTTTCAAGCCCTTGCCCCAAAGCAAGTTTATATTCAGAAATACACATTTTACAAAAGAGCATAGTGTCACTGAGAGCGAAAGAAGTCTCCTTTCCCTGAGATTTTGGAAGTTTTATGGGGTTTCCCTAGGGCATGGAAAAAAACAGGCATATTTTTTCACTTACAAGTGTTATCAATATACCCACTAATATCTCATTTCAATCAGGAAGATGAAGATAGAAGGATTACCACGTTGGATAATGACCACAGCCAACCAAGCACAAAATCTCAACTAATGCCTTGAAACATCTTATACCCAAGAGTTTAGTTTCACTATTTGAGACAAAGTGCTTTCTCTAGTGCTAACATCCACATAAACTCATGCTACTGCACTTACAACCATTTTACAAAGGGTTTTTTTTTTGGTCTGGCCAAACATTGAATAGCCACTGTATTTACCTCTGTAATTATTCTAGCAACATCCTGAGCCCACATGTAGGACTATGTTGCTGGGACTTCTTACATCAACCCAATATCTATTTAACTACAATTACTGGAAAGAAAAAAATCGCACAAACTCCAAATGAATCTTGAAAGATTCTGGTAGAAAGCAAAATACTATCATCACATCTCACCACACTAACTTCCAAACTACCATCACGGGCAGTTTTGAAGCTAAAAGAACAAAAGACATGACCAGTCTCATCTTTACTTGTTAAAAACAATTCTAAGCAAAACACATACATAGTTTGTTTAGCAAAATAAAATATCCATGTGGTTAATGTTCAGTTGTCAATAATTATTTGTCGCGCCCGCCTCGCCAGCAAGGAAGACGCGGCAACCGGAGTTCTTCTGACAGCGCTTTAATGGGGATTGCTTAACTGGTTACATGCGGAGACGCCGAGGCGTTCTCGGCGGCTGCTTATAAAGGCAGTAAGTACACCGGGCATTGTCTGATTGGATAAGGCACTTGGAAGGGAGGAGACAAACTCTGCACATGCGCTGAGCACTTGTTTGTCAGACTAACAGCAGGGTTTGACCAGGAAGCGGGCGCCATCTTGGAATGGCGTTGCCACCGCGCCCCACATCTCCCCCTATTTTATTAATTAAATGAGAACTGAGCAACCGTTTAGCAAGGATGCAGAGCCTCACTTACCCAACAACCACCTTACCTCGTGCAATGAGCAAAACTCTGAGGTGTGCAAAGGCTGGCTGTGGGACTGAGGACATGCCTTCTCTGGTGCAAAGGCCATGTCTGCCAAATGCCTGGGGGTAGGAGCGGGTGCAACCCAAACCTAGGCTAACCCTTAAGCATGGTCAACCACACCTGTGTAGACTGTCCCAGTTCAAGCGCAGCAAATGCCTGTGCCAATACCACATGGTCCCTCCGTCTCTGGGCCTGCAGCCTACAGATGCACCACAGTCCGCCAACAGCCGCAACGATCAGCAAAACGGCCACGGCTGCAAGACCGGACCATTCCTTCAGATGATGGGTGGCTTGTTGAATCCATGCTGTCAGTCCTGTGGCAAGGCTCAGATCCACACGAGTGGAGTTCACGTGCACGATGGCCAGTCTCAGGTCTCTGAGTGAGGAATCAAACTGTGCAGACCAGTTGCCTGTTAGATGCCTAGACAGCTGTCTAGAAAGATTAGCGGCAAAGGTAAAGTTCTCATAGAGCACAGAAGTGACACAGAGGCCGGTAATTCTCCACTCACAACCCAGCTGCGCAAGCTGCCAAAGAGTGTCCACCTGGTCCTGTACTAAATCCACTCGCTGATTCAGCAGAGTGGCTTGAGTGTCGAGGGCTGCGGCTACTCCAGCAGATAGATTGTTGAGAGCCTGAGCAGTATGAATCGCAGCTGTGATCCCAAAATCTCTGCGAGATCTAAACAGTCATAGAGCTAGGAGCTTCAACAGGAACAGGAATGTATCAGTAGTCAAGCAGGCATCTCCTCTGTCTTCTGTCCTGTCCTTTCCTTTGTCATTTTTATTTTTGGTACCTTTACGTCTCTTTCTCTCCCTTTTCTCTTTTCTTTTTCTCCCTTTTCTCTTTTCTTTCTCTCCCTTTTTCTTCTTCTTTCTCTCCCTTTTCTCCTTCTTTCTCTCCCTTTTCCTACTTTCTCTCCCTTTTCCTACTTTCTTCTCTCCCTTTTTCTTCTTTCTCTCCCTTTTTCTTCTTTCTCTCCCTTTTCTACTTTCTTCTCTCCCTTTTTCTTCTTTCTCTCCCTTTTCTACTTTCTTCTCTCCCTTTTTCTTCTTTCTTCTCTCCCTTTTTCTTCTTTCTTCTCTCCCTTTTTCTTCTTTCTTCTCTCCCTTTTTCTTCTTTCTTCTCTCCCTTTTTCTTCTTTCTTCTCTCCCTTTTTCTTCTTTCTTCTCTCCCTTTTCTACTTTCTTCTCTCCCTTTTCTCCTTCTTTCTCTCCCTTTTCTCCTTCTTTCTCTCCCTTTTCTCCTTCTTTCTTTCTCTCCCTTTTCTCCTTCTTTCTTTCTCTCCCTTTTCTCCTTCTTTCTTTCTCTCCCTTTTCTCCTTCTTTCTCGGCCTTTTCTCCTTCTTTCTCGGCCTTTTCTCCTGGCGCTCTGGCTCTGGCTCTGGCTCTGGCTCTCGCTCTGGCTCTGGCTCTCACGCCTGCCTTGGTCAGCAAAGGTCCGAATTCGGTTCCGTCCCACGCGTCAGTTCTGAACTCTCCTCTATCGAGGTCGTCTTCCGCTGGTGCCTCAAAGTTGTTTCGGCTCCCGGGTTTCGGCACCACTTGTCGCGCCCGCCTCGCCAGCAAGGAAGACGCGGCAACCGGAGTTCTTCTGACAGCGCTTTAATGGGGATTGCTTAACTGGTTACATGCGGAAGACGCCGAGGCGTTCTCGGCGGCTGCTTATAAAGGCAGTAAGTACACTGGGCATTGTCTGATTGGATAAGGCACTTGGAAGGGAGGAGACAAACTCTGCACATGCGCTGAGCACTTGTTTGTCAGACTAAAAGCAGGGTTTGACCAGGAAGCGGGCGCCATCTTGGAATGGCGTTGCCACCGCGCCCCACAATTATTAACTCTCCTTTAAAAAATTTTTTTTTAAATAGCTTTGACCTAAAGATGAGAAAGATAGATATCTATGCCTTCTCTAGGACTTTCTGAATTCCTCTCTGAAGAATTTTAAGGACTCACCTTCAGAAGATAGAAATATTTCTGTTTATGGTACAATTGATTTTTTTTCCCTTTAACCGCTAGTACAAGAAGATTTACAAATGCAAAATCAAACATGCAAAAATGTATTTCTTTGTCACAGGACATAGAGCTTGATTCAGTCATACAAATGAAAGTTTAACAATCAAAGAATATTTCAAAAAGAACACATACCTGCTCTTTGGATGGCACAAGGAGTTCCTCGATCATCATGCTGTCCCGCGCATAGGAGCTTCTGTTCAAGGTGTAAGACCTATCCGAACTGAAGGAGCGGAGGCTGTTGTATTTACAGTTAACCATTCAACAGTGGTAGATGATGATGAGATGAATAAAACAAAATTAATGCATGCAACTTTGAGAACAGGCAAGATGGCTAAAAATATCAATAAAGGTTGCTCTTGAAAGGACATCAAAAATAAAACCCCTTATATGTGAGGAAATGTCTCCAGTGTAGACAACCTCATGAACAAGTTTTGTGTCAAGTGAGGCCAATTTGGAGAAGATGAAATGCATGAAGACTTTGGATGTTTCACTACGAAGATGAACCACCATGACTCTAGATAACTGATAATTGCAGAGATTTTCTAGGGTAAGACCTAATGTGAGAGTCTGCTCTCTTGCTGGATGGAATTGTGTCTGTTGTCAATGGGTCTGTTTAGAAGTCTTTGGAAGCTAGATATGGGTTTAACCCTTTGAGAGCTCTGGTTTGCAGTTGTCACTCATGGAAACATCAAGAAAGAAGTAGTGTTATGATTACATTTTGCATGATCCTCTTGGCCATCTTCTTGGTCTTGAGGAAACATTCAAATTCCCTGTATGGTTATTTTATCTTTCCTGCAAATATTCTGTCTTTCCTTGTCCTATTCTTTTCTTTCTCACCTCTTCTACTTTTCTTCCTTCCAGCCTCTCTCAAATCCTCCATAAGTCCATCTAAACTGAAACCCAGTAGACTAAGGGACTGTGGGAGAACAGCTCTGCCATTCACCCTGGTGGCCTTGCACATACCACACAGGTCATTCAGGCAAAGGCTGGGACTGCAGGAAATCCGAGTCCTGGCAAAGACCCTGTGATCTTCCTGGAACACAAGAGGATGGAGGCTCATGAGAAGCTGCGGCGAGGTCATCTCCCACTCGTCTCCCTGTCTCACCTGGGAGTCTGTCACAAGATGGTTTTTTATCACCTCCTCTGTCTAATGAGGTCTGAGGCTTCCCGTCCCGCCCTCCTTGGAACAGAGATACAGAACGTAACACTGCTTAGCTGATGTCTAGAACTGGCTCCTTAGCGACAGAGTATCCATAACTAGCACTGCAGATGCCCAGCCCCTTTTGTTTTGGTGTCTTGTCCTTTCTGGTGTAGGGGACAAGGACCACAGGAAGTCAGCACCTTTCACTTCTTCCTTTAACTGCCTATATGATGAAAAAACCACCTGGATCTAAAAGTGGCTTGTTGTGTCTTTACCAGTTGAATCAGTCAGACCTTGGCTTTTGCCTTGTCTTGTGTGTGGCTTGACAGGGAAAAGAACAAAGAAGTGGTAAATAGAAAAGATTCCTTGCTTTGCATAAAATGGCTTCTTTTCACCATTGGCCACTATATTAACGATAACCTGGAAGGGGTTATTCTTATATCAAGATGAATGATGATATTATAAGCATTATTCTAAGAGTCTACACAGAGAGGTAGGTGCATTCTTTTAGAATTAGAGCCCTAGCTTTCACTGGAATCTGATATGGACTACTCTGATTCTAAAACAACCCTCATTCTATAGTCATTACTTTGTATATTCAGCAAAAATTCACTAAATGGCGATTATGAGTAACATTCCTGCACAGAGGAGCTTATCTAGTAAGCTACATGAGCATTTGGGCCCTCTGTGGCCAATCATGTGACCTATTACTCTTCCTTTTTTTTTCCCTCCCCGTTACAGTTGCGAGCATTTCCTTCAGTTCCTCCTGTTTCTAGTTCCTTACCTTCTCCTAAATACAGCAGAAGCCTCCTAAGAGCAGGCATTTTCTAACTCAACACTGTCCAACAGAACTTTGTGCTACGATGGAGATGTCCTAAACCGGTGCTGTCCAATAACAGTGGCCACTGGCCACACAGGCTACTGAGCACTTGAAGTGTGGCTAGCATGACTTAACCGAGCTTAACTTTATTTAATTTTAACTTAAATAGTCATAGATGGCTAGTGGCTACACTATTAGTGCTGCCTTTAAGTACTCAGGGCAAGGTTCCCTTTTACTCCAGTGATGTGATTTGAGAGGCATTGGGAAGCTCCACTCTCTCTACTGGACATTCATTTTTTTTTTTTTATAGTGCCCAGAGCATGATAGGTTAACACTGGTAGGTTGTGTGACAGTTTTATGGTATATGTGGACACTTAAAAGTTTCAAAAAAATAATTACGTATTCATTTTAATTCCAGTGTTTAAGTATATCCAAAATGTGTTGACACTTTTTAAACATCCCTTCCTTCTTTTAGTTTGTATATGAGTGCCAACTGCAGAGCAGAGTCCAGAACTGGGAACTACCAACAGAAAGGCCTAAAGATGTCTTCATTTCACATAATGTCTAAAGTTCCTACTCCGGATCATTCCAGACCAATTTACATTAGACAGATGGAGCCCATTAAATCCATCAAGTTTCACTCTGAATCCTTAATACTTCGAGGTACTTGCAGCTACTAAAATTAGAGATTATTTGCATGGGGGTCTGGAAAACATTAAATTGTTTTTAACTAAGGTTAACAATACTATTTGTAGCCATCAGTATACACTAAGTGTTAAATATAGGAAGTGTTAGGAAAAACATGCCTCAGAATTCTAAAATTATACTAATATACCTAGCACAACTCAAATAAAACAGCAACCAGCAAAAAATAGCCCGACTTTCAAATCAGGACTTGCTCTTTAAACCCAGGGAAATGTCTTTAGTTATTTCATGCACTATGCAAAATTTGTTAAGGGAAAGAAATTCCTTAAGTATTCAGTCAATTTTGCATAAGTAACATGTCTTTGTTATGCATTATTTTCTTTCTAATTTTCTCAGAATCACAATATTTTCACTAATGTTTCTCAAGCTGAGCAGAAAAACAAAAAAGCACAATGCAGCACATCACAGCACATTGCAAATCACGTCACATCACAATGCTGAAGAAAATAAAAATGAGAAAATGAGGCAGGGAAAGGCAGAGGAAAACTATAAAAGTGCCAGGTCTTCTTACCTGATCTTGGGACTATTTTAAAGTATTTTTAAGGAAGAAAAAAAAAAAACAGGAGAAATAGAAAGCAAAAAATCAGACAGGGAAAAAAGAAAAAAATGTTATGGTTGAATGGATTACACATTTAATGTATTTCTTTTTAAATGTTACACTCAGAATATTTTACTTGGTAATACTCTAACAATGTGCTTAAAACGTATTGGCTTTATAGATTTAGAAAAAAAATTAGCCTCTGAGCATAACATGAGTTGCCAATGTAAAAAAAAATGAGTTACATATAATAGCAACAAATAACGGTGCAATCAAAATTAGAAATGGGAAAAGCTTGGAATTATTTTAAGAAAAAAATTATAAGAGACAATATTCTGGTTTCATAGCTCACTGGATGTCAGCTACTATAACTTCTACATAAAAATGATTGATTTACAAAATGTGTCATATTATCAGAAGAAGAGAAGGCTTAGGCAGTTATTGGATTACAAAAGCTATAAATCTCTAAATAGGCTATAGGCAAGATCTACAGGATCTTGAGATCCGTTGGGATTCTACATACTTTCCATTGTAACTTGTTGCTATCTGTGTTGACCTGAAATACTGCATATTTTTTAAAAGTTATTTTTCTTCTTCATGATAATGACACCTGCTACAGAAAGACTTTAAGGCCTCTTATAAATGTATTTATAAAACAAAAGTTGTACTAAATTACATTAGGTTCAAAATTCTATTAAAAAAAAAAAAAAAACTAGAAGAAAAACAACATGTAAACTGGCCACACCAATGACACTGAGAATAAACTCCAAGGTTTACTTTGTGGGAAGTGCCATTTACTATTAGACAATGAAACTTTTTACAACGGATCCTTAAACTATAGGAAAATGTCCTCGGGGCTCTGGCTTAGAAGGTTTAATTATTAGCTTTAAAATAACTTGACTGTCAGCAAACACACTGTTAATCCACACCAGAGCAAAAAAGCCTCCAATTTCTGGACAAGGTCCTGTTTCTTTCAACCAGTGGAAGAAAAGTTTGAGTCGAAGTTTTCCCATACAAAAGTTTTCCGCTTCGGTTTTAAGGACTGAATTTGCTTCCATTCCTGTGACTTTTGGTAAGTCACTGTTACACTCTTAACATGTCCCTTGCAAACAAAATAATGGAATAGCTTCAGAAGAGCTACTCAAACACTTGGAAGACAATTTTAATAGACAATATAATTTTTTTCAAGAATATTCTTTTAACTCTCAATCATGAATTATTCTTTTAGTAACAAACAGAGAAGAGTGAACAATCTATACATATATTTCTTACTTATTGGTAAGTAAGGTTTTCTTTCAACATAAATCAAAACTTAATTTTGAAACATGTGACCCGGATTGGTTCTCCCAGTTTTGTCAGTGAGCTCATTTGTTACTATGCTTGAAGCATGACTGCAAAGTAGGGGGAAAAAAAAAAAAGAACACACAATTAACATGTTCAATCACACGAATTTAAGGACTGAAAACCACAAAAGAAAATAGCAGAGCATGTAAAGTTGAGTCGAGAACATTTCGCTAAATTCACATCCTCATCCAAAAAAAGCACATTTGGCGGTAATATGAAAAAATGAAAATGATTTTGGTTTATGACAGGTCATGGTTGTTTTCAGTTTACTATGAAAAACAGCAACGATGAAGTACCTGGCAGAGCGAGCTCCGAGACTGAAGCCCATGTAGCCTTCGGCGGGCAGGGAATCATCACCCAGTTCCTTAAGGTCCTGTGGCCCAAGGTATTTGTCTGTGTCCCCTGTCATTGCATCTTCACCTGCAGGTGTACAGAGTAAACCACAATCAGAAGCTTCCTTTTTGCATTATGTGTCACGTGGGGGGTGGGGGGAATGGTTCCTTTGGTCATCAGCAAATCACCCTTCATCTTCCCCATCCCCTGGATAGTTTTTGTAACTGCCATTTAGAAGGAAAAAGTATATGGGTAGAGGTTAGTACACAGTTTCAAGAGTGAATTGAAGTAGCAGAAACAGCAGCACCTGGTGTTAAGTGCCGACTTTAAAACATCACCCACTCTCCGCTCCTCTCCCTCAAGCCCCAGCTGACTGGAAAGGTGAGTCTACGTTAGAATTTTTCTCACCTCACCCACGATGAGGGCAGCTTGTTTGAATGGACATGGATTGCAAAATAAGAGCCACCTCTTCAGTACTGTTCTTGAAATAGTATGTGGGAAGGGAATAGACATTTTTCTTAACTGTTTTCTCACACACAGGATTTCAGTTTGGGGCTTATGTAAGAAACTAGCAAGTTATTTATGTGAACTCTAACTGCTCGACTGGGGGAACCTTGGAACACATCAATTTTGAACTGTTTTTAAACCTATGGAATTAACCACTCAGCCCAGATGTTCCAGTGCATGAAGTCTACTGGGAAGGCAACTCAGGCTGCTACAGAGATAACAAGAGGGCTTCAACAGTTTGAAAGGACTATATAAACTGCTCTTTAACTATCACACAAAGAGTTAATTACATAAAAGACTTTTACTAGCTACATATGCATAACATGACCTCACACGGAAAAACCACATTCCAGGGGTGACAGGGCAGGTTTTTCAATTGTCTTTCGCCCTCTGGGATGTTTCCCATCCTTCTCAAAAGGTAGCACAGGCTGCGGGAAAGTTCCTTCCCCACACAGGCAAACTCTCTCTCTTTTTAACTCTTTGACTTTTATTCTCTTTCTGGGCACCAGCTTGGCTGGCCGAAAGAGATTTCAAAAAGTGTGTATGTTGTGCTTTCTCGAAGGTAAGTGATTCATCCGCCTCAGCTCTATTTTCCAATTCCTTCATTCAGTACCGTTTACAATTTCCATTCATTTAAACTCAGGAAACCACAAGAGCTCAGCTTTTAAACTACCAATCAAGCCTAAAAATACACTGTCAACTACTGTTTTCACAAATGCAAAAAACTAAGCAGATCAACTTTCCACTGCTACCCAGAACCAAGAGATTATTTTAAGTAACCATTTACAGCTGGCCTATTTGCACATTTACTACATCTGACACAAAAACAGCACACACCGAGGACAACTCAAAGAAAGATCTTACTCTGTGGGAAAGCCATTTCCACCGGGCTGGGATGATCAAATGTTTTCCTGATGTTTCCAGGAATTCCTGAAGCAGTGATTTAGAATCAACCTCCAAAACCAGCCCAAAGCGGACCAATCCCTGGGTTGTGTCCAGTCTCCTCACCACAGCTGCCGGGCTCCCCTCAGCATCTTGCTCTCCTCGCAGGCAACTGAGGCATTACACATCTTTTCCCACTCATCAGAGTTCGAGGATTTTCAAATTTTCAAACCACAAAAAAAAAAAAAAAAAAAAAAAAAAAATCTGGCAACCCTTAATTGAGATTAAGATCCTTTTGATCATTCCGCAGACATCCTTTTAAAGCTCCTTCTGATTGGATTAAAAACTCCAGGGGCAAGCCTCCAGCGGGACCGAGTGGTGACCGGAATGCAAGCCCCTGAGTTATTTGCATGTAAATATGAGGACTGCTCGGGTGTAGACTTTCGGTAATTTGATACCCATGCTCGGTGCCTACCCGGGTAACCAAGACAGCCTGGAGTGGGGAGAGCGAGCGAGGTGCCACATTTAATTAGGAGGCCACTCTTCTCAGATAGGAACGAAGCAACAGCCAGCCCAGGTAGAGGAGAGAAAACAGGAGAAGGAAACAAAGAAGTGGCCCAGGCGGGGAGTGGCAGGGAGCTGCAGGCAAACTTTCAACTTTGTTCTCAGCTGGGAACACCCGGAGCCGCGGTTATTTATGGTCCCTGTCAGGTGGAAGGAGGGGAAAAGGGAGAGAGGGAGGGCCTGCCCTTGAGCCCGAGCTGTGAAACCGGGGCTGAGGGGAGCAGCTGTGATTACCTGAGCTCTCCCACAAGCGACAGTTTGCGTCGAGAGAGTTGGAAGGGAGCGGAAGTGAGGCGAGCTGCAAAAAGCAACTGGGTGTCCTGCTTCATTTGGGGCACAAGTTCTTTCAACTCTTTTAAAACTCACTCAGGAAGGACTAACTGGTTCTCCCTCCTGGAGAGGTCCCTGGAGAGAGAGCAGAGCCCAGGGGTTGACTAGAAAGGTCTCTGTTGCTCCCCCCAGGAGGTAGCACGGAGGAGGTGGGTCTGTCGCTTTTTCTGTTACATTGTTTCCTTCTCTCTCCACTCCTGGCCTCCCTTCTCTGGCCGCTCCACCCTGTTTATGTTGGCAGTGGAGGGAAAAACTAGCCCCACTTCTGCATCCTCTCCCTGGGCACTGGAGAGGCGCTTTCAATTGCTTTTTTTTTAGAAATGCTGGAGAATTAGGCTGAAAACAGTCTTGCTGAAGTCAGTGGTGTGCAGCACGCCCTGTCTAGTGCATCCATCCCCTTGGAATGTTACCTAACTAGACAGGCATCTGAATCTGTAGAACTGGTAAGATGGGGAACAAATTTGTTTCCCTGGATAAATGCATGAATAAATGAAGACACTAGTGCTCTACTCTGATCAGCCTGGCTGTAATTAACATTGTAAGTACACAGAAATGGAAGGGAAGCCACTTAGGTATAATGCCTGGAACCTAGTGAAAACTACTCCCAGGCAGAGGATAATTTCTGATTCTGTAAAGAATGGAAGAGGACTACGCCATGGTTAAAGAGGATAAATGTCTGAAGGTTCATCTGGTTTTCACGTCTGCGTGTGGAATCCAAACTACTCAGTAAGGCCTTATTCAATGACGCTCATGCATTCAAACTTCCCAACAAGGCCTATGATGCAAGGTTCCTTCCTCTTAACTTCTTGGGCAGCCTCGGCTCTGGCCACTCTTCCACACCCAGCCTGCTCACCTGTCATACAGAATTAGTTCAGTTTCTGGAATTCCTTAAACTCTTTAGATTTTGAACCTTCACATAGGGTGTACACTCTTGATGGAATCTTTCCCCCCCTTTCTTTACCTGATGAATTTCTCCAATTTTTCACTCTTTCTAGAACCCCTCCCAGCTTCCGCTCAGCATCTTAAGTTAGGTGTCCCTCACGTAGGCATTTCTTATCAGACTGTACTGCCAGGAAAAACATCTGTCTGGTATCTTCCATTAGCTGGTGAGATCCCTTAGATTAGGAGCTGCATTTTTCCTGGGCCAGGCATAGTGGAAGTGACCCATAAATAGTTCTTAGAATTCATGATGGCTAATAAATAAAGGTTAGTTTTCTTTTTTGTTTTTTTAAACAAAATCTCCATGCCATAGCAACTTAGCACTATTTTCAAATATTAAGTTTAATCACTGATATATTCAATCACTGGTAAATTTCAATGAAAGTGAAGTTTCCAGTTTCGTTACCCATCTTTATTAGACTTCAGAAATGGTCACTATGAAACCAAAAGCAGCCCCTGGGGTGCGGGGGTGGGAGTTGTCAATACATTTGGCCAAGGATTAATCAAAATAAAATAGCCTTATTACAGTAAGTAATTATGCAGTTACCATTTTAGAATGGCGAAAACATTTCTTAAAAGACATGGAATTTAGAAATAAAGACAATGGTGTTATTTTAATGCAGCTTTGCACAGTAGGTGCTCTGGGTTCAAATCCAAGCTCTATCATTTAGTGACTGGGTGACCTTTGAAACTTCATGTAACAACTCTGAGTCACAGTTCCAACCTCCACAAAACTGAGATAATAATTCTGCCTCTACCCTAAGACCTCCTGGGCAGATTTAAATGAAATAATATACAAAGTAAGGGCTTAATTAGCTATGCTATTATTATTGTGTAACACAGCTTTCTTCAATGCCCAAACATCTGATGCATGAACTCAAATGTTAATATTAATAGCTAACATTTAAATTGCTACTATTTAGACTGGTGAAGGCAAAATCCAACCACAGTAAGGGATCCCTGCCCTCTACAAGCTAACACAAGGCCTAGCTCATCATAATAAACAAATATTTGTTGATTGTATGAATGAATAATACCAAAATTCATTCTCCTTTCAATAAACAAAACCTTTTGTAATTATTGTATAGTAGGACACAGCACTATACTGAAGATTAGAAAGGAATGAGATGAATTGTATTGTGTGACTTGTTAGCTGCCTCTAATTTGCTATATAATCCAAAAGGCATTCTGGTTAGCAGCAGCTTCTAACAGGTACCAGTGTGTGTATATATGCCAAGCAAGGTAATTCTCTGAATAGATGATACTCATTCAATATCAGATATATTTAGTCAAAATATATATATGTGTGTGTGTGTGTGTGTGTGTGTGTGTGTGTGTGTGTGTATTACCAAATGCCATGTATTTTCACTTACTAAGAAGTACTTGTGCAGATTTATGTTTCCTGGAGGTGTTTGGTGGAGTAGAATTGTATTATAGATAGGCTTCACTATTTTCTGGCAAAAAGGGTGCTGGTAGCTAGTCTTTAAAGATGCCTTTAGCCTCACCGCCGCCAATGAACCATGTCTCCTTTTATTCACGCCCTTGTGGAGTGCCCTTACTTGAATCTGGGTTGGCTAGAGTTTTGAGCAATAAAATTCAGGGAAAGTGATTTTGCAAGACTGAGTTTGAGTTCAAAGAAATCTTTCAGATTCCCCGAGTCTCTTAAAACAGTTATTCAGGGGAAACCAGACCCAGTGTAAAAAAAATCTGACTACCATGAGATGACCATGTTATAAGGAAGCTCAAGGTAGCCGCATGGAGAGGCTGTTTAGAGTGAGAGCAAGAGTTGTTACTGGCCCTCAGCTGTTTCAGCCATCCTAGCTGAGGTGGCAGATCTTTGAATGAAGACACCACTTGGACATCCAGGCTTGTAACTCCTGCATCAGCTGCTATTTGACTGCAATCTTGAAAGTGCTCAAGAGCCCAGTTAACTCACAGAAACTTGAAAGAGAAAAATACATTAAACCACTGAGTTTAGAGGGGGATTGTTACTTTTGTAATAGGTAACAGAGAGGATGAGAAATGACAAAGTCCAAAGGTAAGCCAAAGAGGTCACAGACAGGTTGCCTAATGTGTCCTTAATAAAATAGAGTTAGCTCTGTATTGCATTATATGATTAGTGCAGACAAAGTCCAGAAGTACAGTGGCAAAATGCCACTAGAGAAGGCCTCATCTATTTATCAATACATAAGGTATTGACTTTATGCCTTTCAAAACTTTTGAGCACTGATGTTCTTATTGTTAATCTGTTTATATCAATAAACTATCAGAGCCTGAAAAATGTTTTTAAAAGAACACAAAACTAGGCTGGGTGCAGTCGCTCATGCCTGTAATCGTAGCACTCTGGGAGGCCAAGGTGGGAGGATCGCTCAAGGTCAGGAGTTTGAGACCAGCCTGAGCAAGAGTGAGACACCATCTCTACTAAAAATAAAAAGAAATTAATTGGCCAAATAAAAATATATAGAAAAAATTAGCCTGGCATGGTGGTGCATGCCTGTAGTCCCGGCTACTCAGGAGGCTGAGGCAGGAGGATTGCTTGAGCCCAGGAGTTTGAGGTTGCTGTGAGTCAGGCTGACGCCATGGCACTCTAGCCCAGGCAACAGAATGAGACTCTGTCTCAAAAAAATAAAATAAGAAAAGCCACAAAACTCCCCAGATCTACCTGATCCCACCAATTAACCAAATAATAAAAGCTATTTGGAAGCATTTCACTTCAATTTCTCAGCTATCTCCTCCGTCCTAGTCCTCACTATAGCATGACTAGGTTAAGAAAAGAGATCTCCTATACCATAATCAACCATTCCAAGATCCATAAACTCTGACCACCAAGAAAAGAGTACAAAATAGAATCAGGAACAAAGGAGAAAAATAAAGAGAATATATTACATAATTATCATGGCTGTGGGGGGCCAAATAGATGTATTCTCTTTCATTTTTAGATTCTAAGTCAATGATCCAGCACATGGTATAATCAACTCAACATTCTTGCAATCTTTCATTATGCCCACTAATAACCCTTTTTGATACTAAAGAAAACAGTTCTTGGCCTAATATTTAAAATGTTAAAGTGTTTTTGTGTTTGCTTGTGTGCTCTCTCTCTTAGGTAATTTTTTCTAATCTTTTGCTACCTTAAGGGCATCACCAAGGAATACTTTTGTTGATTTTCTAGGGACTGAAAGTTGCTTTCTCATTTGCCTGGAGACTTGAATCAGAAAGAAAGTTCCTTAAGATAATGATACCAAATTGTATTGTTAAAAACTTTGCTCAAAGTGGTCAATTCTTATGCTGTGAAATGCAGACTCCCCCCAAGATACATATTTTGTAATATTATAACGTTGAAATTGATAGTACAAAACACCTCCAAATGAATTAGTAGTACAAAACCTCCAAATTACATGGGATTTGAAAAAAGGTAGATTAGAAAGAATAAAGAACACAGTCTCTATAGTCTAATGATTGATAGAAGCTTGTTTCTTAATAGAACACAGCAGGTAGTCTTATACACAAGCAGTTAATGATCAAACTTAGAAGACTTTACTGTTGCTTATTCTTTAAAAAAAGTGATTGTTTTAAATCATGTAGAAAAGAGAGGAAATGAAAACTATTGGGAAAATAAATCCTTTAGCCATTTACAGTCTGTATTGCAGAACAGTAGAATAAGATCACAACATTCTAATTAACACCAGTATTTATTGAGCATTTACTATGTTCTAGGCACTGTTTGGCGCTTTATATGTATTACCTCATTTAATTCTCACAATCTTATAAAATAAATATATCTGCATTTCAAGACACAGAAAATACAGTTTATATTAGTATAATAAATAATCCAAGATCACTTAGAATATAGAGAAAATAAGATTCAAAACAGTTGATTTGACCATAGAGCCCTACTTTTAACGGCTGCAGTGTGCTGGCCATAGAAAACTTAGAATACTATTGAATGACTACTACAAGAAATTGGTAACCAAAATGTAAGCTCCATGAGGGCTGAGGGTTTTTTTTGTCTGTTTTGTTCTATATCCATTGGCCAGAACAGTGCCCGGCACATAGTAGGTGCTCAATAAATGTGTGGAAGAAATGAAAGATCAGCGATTGCCTTTGAAGATTGGAACTATATTACTGGGGCGAGGAGGAGGGAGACTTACTTTTCACTGTAAACTCTTGTACCTTGGGGATTTTGTACCATGTGCATCTATCACCTATTCAAAAAACGAATAAAATTAACAAAAGAAAACAAAACGAAACACAGGGACTGCAGATAAGTCACGTGGGCTGCGCGTTCCGTCCACCAGAAACAGTGCTGTGACCTGCAGAAGTCTGCCTGCCAGGCAGACGTTAGGATGTGTCTGTGCACCAGTGGATACCCCGCAGACAGAGAGGGGAAACTCGGTATTTCATGATATTCTACCTTACTTGCCTCGTTAGGAGACGGCATAGATGAAGAGAAATAACATGGCAGGAAGAAGGACACGCACATTATTTATGTGGTTACTTCTGGTAGCTTCCCAGTGCTCTAAAGCAGTGGTTCTCAGCCTGTAGCGTGCATCAGAATCACCTGACAACTCATATTTCTAACACATTCCCAAGTGAACCTGACACAGTTGGTACAGGGCCACACCTTGAGAACTACCGGTCTAAAAGATCATTCCAAATACATAACAGTTATCCAATGGTGATATTAACTGTACAGAATTAAATATCTATTTTCCAGGTGGGTATTACTAGAATAACTAAAATATCAGCTTCAGTGATTGAACTCAATTGAGGGCAGTGTTTCGCGAAGTTCAACATTATTTGTATCACCTGGGGACCTTGTTAAAATGCAGATACTAATTCCATAGGTCTAGGGCAGACCCCGAGTTTCTGCATCTATAATAGGCCCTCAGGTGACTGCAATATTTCTGGTCTACAAACTAGACTGAGTAGGGAGATGTGAGACTCAACTATTGTCTTCAAGGCACTTAGTAGTCTCCAGTAAAGAAGCTAAGACCAGGACACGAATATTTAATAACGTTTAATAATATTTAAATAATAAATAACAAATGTTTAATGATAATGCAAATATTGTATTGCTACTCCTGCCAGCTGCTATTTATTTAGTGCATTCTGCGTGCTAGGCACTGTGCATCTCACTTAATCCTCAACCCTGTGAAACAGGGACTACTATTTCCCTTTTACAGATGAAGAAACACATTCAGAGAAGTTAACTTCTTTTTCAAAACTCACCTGTCAAGTCACTGGCAGGGTCTGGGTTAGAACCCATGCAGTCAGGCTGCAGAACCCAAACTCCTAACCACCACACCACAATGGCAGAAGGCAAGCAAGAGATATTACAGACAAAATGTGGTCATCGCTTTTGATTGAGCAGATGTGGCCGAGGCTGAATGGAAGGTGTGTGAGCTAAGCTAGGTGGAGCGGAGTGGAAATGGGAAGTTGGCCATTCCCAGCCAGAGAAGCAAGCATAAGAGGGAAAGCATAGGAATGCCCTGAGAACAGCCAGCTTTACTGATGTGACAAGCAAATGAGTCACAGGACATAAGCCCACATTTTTAGGGCCCTTGAAATTGAATTATAGAATAACAATTGCCATCCAAGTGACAGGCCACACATATCCATCAGGGGGTGGAAGTGCAATTACTTTGTTGACTCACTTTTTTTTTTTTTAATGGAAGACCCAAACTCTCCAAGCTCTCCTTCATCCTCTCACTCTTTCCTGCCCTAATTCTAATCCCATAGCAGCAGGCAGGATGCACAGTCATATCCATGTGACAAAAGAAGAGGGGCTGCCATTGACTGGCACTCAGTGTATAGCAGTCACTATTCTAAATGCTTTATATATGCTGTTTCTTTTCCTCTTCATGGGAGCTCTAACCCTTAAAAGGGGTTAATAATGAGAAGATATCCAGTATATTTTATTTTCTGAAGGTTCAAATAAGGGACATAAAAATACAGACAGCTTTGAAGATAAAATACTTTCCATCAACTCAAAACCTTAACAAAATGAGATCTCACTCAACATTTAGACAGTACATTTCAGCCTAGAGAATCTAAATGACTATTATTTGCTCACACGACTTCTCCCTTGATCTCCCGATAGTCTTGTTCTCAGAAAAGCAAGAAAGCAGGAAGGAAGAGGAATACGGTAGGATTAGGACCCTGATCCACTCAAACTTGGGAGTCTGGAAGTCTAATTCTATGCTAGAGTCACACAACAGTTACTGAGAAAGTTGCTTAGATTCCAGATCTGCATGCATTTCTCCTTTCATTTTGCAGTTTGGAGCAAGAGCTTGCGTTAAGCATGGTTTCCTGTGAATATTCTCAGAGGCGGCAAGAGGCAGGAGGATGTACGGAGGGTGGAATTGTGCCATCTGCGTCAGGAGGTTCACGCGTGCAGTCCGGGCGCTCCTGTGTCGGGCCGGACGCGACCAGGGAGGTGCTGCAAGCCCGGCTCACCGCTCCGGCAGCTCTGGCATGGCTGGAGGCTGAGAGAGAAGCTGGCAGCCCCAAGGTCAAGGTAAAGAATAGAGTGAGCCTCCCCGCTGCCTCCTTCACCCTGCACCTGTCCCCTCCATTAGGAATGAGCAGATGATGGGGGAGTCTTCACTTTAACCCCCTTTTTTTGCCATCATCTCCCGGCAGCAGTAGTTGTTCTTTCACAATATAAACCGAGTGTCAGGATTTTATAAACCGAGTGTCAGTATTTTCCTGATTCCCTTCTCAAAACGGGTGACGACTATAGGGTTAAATTGAGAAAATGGCCAAATGAGCAAGGGGTGAAATATGTGACCTTAAGAAGGCTGAAGAAGAATGTTCTCAGTTTGAGGGAGGCCCCCTGCTGCATTCTTCTTTCCTGTCTCTAGCTCTAGGTGCTCCTAAGAGCCTGGTTTTGCAGGTGGCCAAAAAAGAGTCAGGTTTGGATGACAAAGTTTGCACACGTTTAAACAACAACAAATTGCTGTTATTCCACAGGAACAAATGACTCTTTTTGCTTAGGCTTTTTTTTTAAAGAGCACAAACTCAATTTGAAAACATTATTCTGTTCTTTGGAGCTAGATGTGCTTCCTTTTAAAAAAAAAAACAACTGTATAGCAGCTTACTGCTCCTTAATCCAGGCTAGATATAGTTTCTAAAGTAAGCATGCATGACTCAGTGTTGGAACTCTTCCAGACGTAGCAATGAAAAACGTCCTCTGTGATCTTGGCTGGGTTAATAAACAAACCCATCCAAGAAAAGAAAGAGAATTCACGCCTTTCCTGTGAAGAGGTAGAAAAAGACAATGTTGGGACAGACAGTATCATTTTTTTTTTCATATTCTTATCAATACACTCCTTAACCCTGATGGAGAAATTCCCCTTTAGTCCTCTAACTAGGATTGGACACTATGCTGACTTGGTCAAATGAGCACCTAAGTCTAAAGAGAAAATGCAGACAGGAGTACAAGATTACTTACACTGCTCTCATTATCTAAAATCTATGCCACTTGTAAAGAAGACTAGACAATGAATTAATTACTAGCCACAAACTAGCCCTGTGAAATCAGGCACTAAAATGTTGGCTCCTACTGGCAGAGAAATTAGGTAGCTAAATTTAAGGTGGCAGGGTCATGCCAACGGGTCCTTTTTTCTATTTGTCTTTTCTTAGCTACCTGTCTAGCCTCAAGCCCCAATCCACACCTCCTTGGTCTCATTATCTATGCACATAAGGACCATGTACACAATACAGGAACACATTCACTGTTCCCAGGGGGGAGAAGTACCAGGCTCGGCTATACTTTGTAGGCAAGGATTTGATCCCTTCCTTCTCTTATATTCAAATTGCCCATCACTGTGCTGGGCAGTAAACACTTACTGGCTTGTTTTATATTCCCAACCTATGCCCAAAGGTGTGTACATAAAAAGGTAAAGGCTCAGCAGGGTCTGTTGTCAGTTCTCCTCCTCACTGAGGTCTGACCCAGGCGATCAGAACACCCCTCCCCATCTGTAACATCTTCCCTTGGTTTTTCTAACTCCTCTTGCCCCCAGCTCTGTGCCCACCACCCTGCCTTCACATCGCCCGTTTGTTCTCCATGTTGATGGTCCCCGAGTTCCCCTTCCGCTCTCTTTTTTCTGTAGTAAGGATCCTAACGTGAGGGGGCAGGGCCCAAAGGGTGGTTGGATTTGGACCTACTTCCACAGGAAGCAGGCCAGACATTTCAGGTGGATGGACAGGGACAGATATAATTTAGAGTTAAGACAAGCATGTTCAAAATTACCACTTGTTTTGGGCAAATGAAAAAAAAAAAAAAAAAAAAACTCAGCCTGTTGTCTGCAGTAAATAAGCACACGTAATTCCCTGCCGTCCTCTGACATTCCACAGGCCGTCCCAGCTGCTCTTTGTGTCACAGCTTCTTGGGGGAAAAGAATACACTTGCTGTCTGACCTTCCTCACCTATTCCAGAACTCCTCTATTTTGTGTCTCTATCCACAGCATTATGGACGGACATGGCAGCTGCCAAAGTCACCAAGAGCCCCTGTATCGCTTGTGTTCATTTGATCAGAGCTTTCCATGGAAGTTTCTCCCATGGCTTCCACCAGAACCCACTCCTCGGGGTGTTGCCCTCCTCTCTTACTACTCCTTCTGTAATCCTTCATTGTTCCTCTTCCTCTTAAATGTCAGTGTGTCCAGAATCTTCTTATCGTCTCTGTGACCTGCCCTAGGGACCCCATCTTAGTGCCTCCACCGGGGTCAGCTCTCGGTGGGGGGGGGGTGTGCTTTCCTGTCTCTGGCACTTTGACCAAAGACATTACTGAGCTCAGACACCTCTTTCCCATTCCCACCCTTCTACTCCCGCAAGATTTCTACCTGTCAGAATTCTATCTATTCTTTAAAATGCCTTTCAAGTTCTTTCTTGAGGCCCTTGGTAATCTCCCTGTCTTTTGAATTTCCTTATCTCTGAATCTGTTCTTCCCTACTTATGGCATCTCATGGAGTAGAGAGTCTAAGCAAAAACCCTAAATCCAAATTCCATTTTCTTTGTGTTAACCTGAACAAGTATCTTCAACTCTTGGAGCCTGAGTCCTTAATGTAAATTAGGACTAATACTACTTTAAATTGGGGCTTTAAATCGGGACTAAATGTAAACTGGGAGTAAAAATAGTGGTGATAATGCTCTCAAGTACTCTGAGAGAATTAACAAGATAAAGTACCAAGTAACTAACATTTACTGAGATCTTACCACATGCCAGATTCTAAACTCTTTGTGTGTACATGGAAATTCTGAACCCTTTGTGTATATATTTCATTTAAACTTACAGACATCCAACAGTTATGGGACTCTTATCTAAATTACCAGACAACATCTGTGTTAGAATAGAGGTTAAGTACAAGGATCACACAGTCCTTGTACAGCACTGACTAATTGCATGGTCTCCATCAAGGTCTTTAACCTTGCTGAGACATATTTTCCACATCTATAAAATGGAAATTACAATGGCTCCAACGTAGAGGGTCACTGTGAGGATTAAATGACATAATGCATAAAATGTATATAGCTTAATGCCTAGCACACAGAAAGGCTCAGTAAATGGTAAGTTCTTTGTTTATGATGGTGAGAGCATTCATTTATCTGGAATCCTGAGAGGGGACCGAGACACAGGTAAATGGGTGGCGGTAAGGCAGTAGATGCATGCATTCACGAATCAGGGCACGTGTACATATGTCCTAAGAGCTGTGATAGTGACCAGCACAACTCTCATCCCGGAGTTAACAATCTCATTTGAAAGAAAATAGACAAAATTAATCAGGAGTTGGCAAACTACAATCCATGGGCTAAATCCAGCCTCTCGCCTATTTTTGTAACTAAGCTTTACTATCACACAGCCATGCCCCTGTTTTGTTATTGTCTTGGGCTGCTTTTGTACTACAAAGGCAGCCATGAGTACATGTGACAGAGACCCATATGGCCTGAACATTCAAAAATATTTATCACTGGCCCTTTATAGAAAAATGTCTGCTGACCCCTGAAATGAATGATCAATAAAATGAGAGGAATATTAGGAAGAAATCAAAAAACATCAGTGAAAGGAGAATGGAAAGGAGGTAGCCAGGAGCTGTACCATGCAGAACTTATCAAACACAGTAAAGGACTGAAATTATTCTAAATGCAATGTAAAGTCTTGGGAGGATTTGATTTTGTATTTGTACTGCCTTGGGGTTATGTTTGTATTATTTGGGGGGCAATGTTACTTTTATCATGAAATACAGCAGCCACACAGATGAGTACATAAGATGTAAATGTACATTTTAACAAATTGTTATATTAATAAAATAAACACCATCCAGGTCAAGACATAGAACACCGTTAGAACCTCAGAAGTTTCCGGCATCCCTCATCCCAGTCATGGCTCCCCCTTTTTTGTCCTCAAGGTAATTACTTCCTTCAAATTCTTTTGGTTTTCTTTAGAAAATTATCTATCTGATTTTACAATCATAGTTCATTGCCATTTGGTTTTGATAAGTCCTATTGTCTCCGCCAAACCTACAACTTAGGGATTATACTTCTGGGTCTACACTCTACAGAGACATGTGCATGTGTGTACCAGGAGACATATTATATAAGAAGGTTTGTAGCAGCTTTGTTTGCAATAGCCCCAACCTGGGAACGACCCACATTTCCATCAACAGTACAGTGAATGACTTAATTATGGTACAAGCATACAATGGAATAGTACATAGAAATGAAAACGAATGAACTACAATTATACGTAACAGCATTAATGAACCTTGAAATCATAACTACAAGCTTTGATGGGTTTTAAGCCGGGGAGTGGAATGACATGATGCAATTTACATGTTTACAGGATTACTGTGGATGCGGTGCAGAAAGCTGGGTCTATTGGGTAAGAGCAGAGGTGAAGAAGCCCTGTGCGGAGGCTCCTGCAGTTTTCCATGTGGGAAACACTGAGGGGCTGGATTAGGGTGGTGACAGTGGAGATGGAAAAAAGAAGGATTTGAGATGCATCCTGGAAGTAGGACTGACAAGAGCTGCTGAGGGGCTAGACAGGAGCAGTATGAAGAAAGAGATGGCACGAATCTCACAGGTTTTGGCTTGGGTGATAAGAGCCATTTACTGAGATGGAGAAAGATAGGAAGAAACACTGTTTTGGAGAGGTATATTCGGGGCATGGTGAATTAAGAAATCTGTGAGTTTACAACTGTTACATACCCATAAATCTAAACAGAAATATACACAGCTGGGTAAGTGGATAGTATGGGTGAAAATCACTAAATAATTCCAGTTCCAAAGAGAGGAAATCAACGATGGGATAGACTCTGCTTTAGAATAAAGGCCTGTGTCCCAGTCCACAGATCTTTTTCTTTAGCTGGGAAATCTTTTAAATCCATCAACCATTGTATGAGATGCAGATATGCCTTGGGGGAGCCATTATAAAGCTGTATGTTAATTCAAGACATAGTCTAGGACTGTCTCAGTAAAAAGGGGTTTAAGGGAAGGAAAAAGAAGCATGGTAGGCACATCTTCATTTTGCCTGTTCTCAGATACCTATAAAACCATCTTTCCCTGGAGCCACCCTTCATTTTGATAAACCTGACCAAACATGTATCGAAGATCTGTGTGCCAAGTACTGTGCTGCGTTCTTGGGGTAAAACAGAGAATAAGATGTAGTCTCTGAAATGTGGTATATGCATACCATGGAATACTACTCAGCCACGAAAAGGTAAACTAATACCTCTTATATTAACCTGGACGGAACTGGAGACCATTCTTCTAAGTGAAATATCACAAGAATGGACAAACACACACCACATGTACTCAACCATTAAATTGAAACTAATTGATCAACACTTATGTGCACATATAGAAATAACATTCAACAGAAATCAAGCAGGTGGGAGGGGGAGGAGGGGATGGGTAAATGCACACCTATCAGGTACAATATACGCCATCTGGGGGATGGGCACACTTATAACTTTGACTCAAACAGTACAAAAGCAATTTATGTAACCAAAATGTTTGCATTTATGTAACACAAAATGTTCATGATATTCTGAAATAAGATTTTTAAAAAAAGATTTGGTCTCTGTTTCTGGTATTTCAAAGTCCATTTTGATTTTATTGCTGATAGAGGCATGCAATTACGTAATGGCTATTTGAAAGGTCAATTGTAAGCAGGAAAATCTCAGGCAAAAGGCTCAATGATATGATTTAAGAGGTACTTGTAAAATGATAAAATTTCAGGTGAAGAATAATTTCTGTTGCTGCTAAGAACAACAATGACAGAATAGTAACCACCCCTTTGTTTTTTTTTTTTTTTTGAGACAGAGTCTCGCTTTGTTGCCCAGGCTAGAGTGAGTGCCGTGGCTTCAGCCTAGCTCACAGCAACCTCAAACTCCTGGCTCAAGCAATCCTCCTGCCTCAGCCTCCCAAGTAGCTGGGACTACAGGCATTCACCACCATGCCCGGCTAATTTTTATATATATTAGTTGGCCAATTAATTTCTTTCTATTTATAGTAGAGACGGGGTCTCACTCTTGCTCAGGCTGGTTTCGAACTCCTGACCTCGAGCAATCCGCCCGCCTCGGCCTCCCAGAGTGCTAGGATTATAGGCGTGAGCCACCGCGCCCGGCCGTAACCACCCCTTTGAATCACCTGAGGCCAAGCTAATCTCCTTGGCCTCTTTCCAGCTCTATTAAGCTAATAGCATAATAGTCCCATTTATTTATTAGGATGATTAGGAGATAAGGATAGCAGGATAGTCCTAGGTATTTGGGGAGAAGAGAGCCTAAAGGGTATTTTCCTGGTGGTTTTCTAGAGATCTAGCTTCACATTTCTGAAAGTAATATCTCCTACATTTTTGAGTTTTGGATTGTGTCATATGAAATTCTATTTATTTCCTTCTGATTGAGAATACTCTGATATGTTTACTAAAACTACTAGCTTGGAGTTCTTAAAACGCATCCCAAATTATGTTTATATTTATTTTCCTTGAATTTTCATCTTGGCCCGCATATTTCTTTTGCCACAACAGTCAGAGGAAGGTATAAAATTTCGACTGTAGTCTCATCAAGGTCTTTAAAAAAATAATTATCATTACCTTGTGATGATTTCCAAGAGCATGATTTGTTCCTTTTTCTAAACACATACTTTTATTTTTGAAGCTGACAGAAAGAAATATGCATTCTTGGGTTCTGTATATAAGAAAACAGGTCAAGTTGGACAATGAAAGAGATGATCTAAAACCACAGAGTCGGACCTGTTCTGATCAGTTCTGCCACTCACCTGTTTGGAAAGGCCACTCAACGGGTACTTGTACCTTCCTTGCTCTTCAGTATCATGGCAGGAATGGGCTTACACGATCCCAACCTGCCCCTCAGTTCTTTGAAATCTGAGGATTTTAATTTGCTGTGGCTTCCACTGGCTACCAAGTTTGGCACAAAGCTGAGCTACGCATCACTCTTCTCACCCCTCCGGGCACTCTGGTATCTGCTGAAATTTTAGTGCTTCATCATATCTCAAACTTACACCTACTTGATAATTAGTTCTACCACGTGTATACTTAGCCTCTTACTTTTTACTTTTAATATTTAGAGTCTGCATTTGATTCAGAAGGAGATTTTTCAGCCCTATCAAATTTATAAGTAGCCAAGAATTAGATAATTCTTCCTAGTAAGAGTTTGTTGTCCCCAGCTGTTGTCTCATAAACCTGTTCAGTAGAATCATATTTTATAGAGCTGCCTTTTGAGTTTTTACTTGGCATGGTTTAATTCCATTTCTCATTATGTCCCATCATTAGTTCTTTTAATCTGTAACAATAACCCCCAAATCCATCAGAATTCTGCAAGCTAAAATAATATTTTATACATTTTTTCAATTTATAAAATACATTTTATAGGAATTTACAACTTAAGATCAGAGTTGAACCAAAGCCACTGTGAAATCCCTTGGGAGGGGAACCCAAACTAGAAGACAACTTAAACCTTAATTTCAATTTTCTTCCTCTCTCTCTCCCCCCACTCTTTCTTTCTCCCCTTTCTCTTTCTTCATCCTTCTTTCATTCCTTCCTTCATTCTTTCTTCCCTCTTCCTCCTCCTCCTCATTCTCTTTTTTTCTCTTTCTCACATTTTCTTCCTCGTTAATTACAATTACAAAACATAAGAATCAAACTGGCACTAGAATTAAGATATTAATTTTGTAGGTATATTAATATTATATGCATGTAACAGACATATTCTGGGACAGAAGACAGTGTGACAGTAAGGTATCTACAAATTCATCTGGCCCTCTGAGGAGTTCTGTTTGTCCCCACCTGCATAATGCTTAAGCTTAAAAGCCTGCCTTTGCTTCAAAATCTCCTTCCTTTTCTTCTACTGCTCTGTTTTGCTGATACTTTAACTTTTGCTCTACTTTGTATCTTGGCTCCATTGTTCTCCTAGGTCATTCAATGATAACATTGTCTAGACTTGTTTTCCTTAATTTTTCTAAAGAAATTAATCTAAACACTCTTTCATTTGTACTAATCTCTCCTGGTGAGCCAAAGAAAGAGGAAAAAGAGAAGCAGAAAGCAAAAAAGAAAAGAGAGACTACTTTGTCATTGCTCCTTTAAGATTTACTCTATTTGTAGAATTTAGGATTAAAATTTTATTTTCCCATATTACAAACTACTTCTTCTTTTCTTCCTTGAGATAAACTGGCAGCATGCATTGCTTATTATTTGTGTTTGCTTTTCACAGCTGCTAATAAACTTAGTACCCTGGGACACCAGTGAGATGATCTTTCACTAGTTCTCATAGGAAGATATATTCACAACATGCCTATGGGTTCATGGAAATGAACATTTGCCACAGCTGCATAAGAGCTTACTCAAATGGGCAGCACTAAATCCAACTAAAGTGACAATCAAAGCTCTGGCAAACTATGAGGCAAATGAGTCAGAAGTTAAAACTATCATTAAAGTTGTAGGGGTTCTTTTGAACTAAAATTTCAAAATGATTTGTTTTGGGATTTGCAATAATTAGAAATGCTAATTTATGCAGCAGAGAGCAACATAAATACAGGATAGGGCAAATGTGGCTTACCAGAGCTCTTGTAAGCACAATTGAGGAACTTTAGCTGACAATAACATTAATATGAGTCATTAAATGTAAATTATAATCTCAAAAATATTTTAATCTCTAATAATACCTTTTTAATGTTTTCCACAGAGAAAGCAAAACCTCTGCTACACTTTGATTAGAGTACACCTAGAATATGGTATTTGGTTCTGGCCACCTCAATTTGAGATGCATATAGAAATGTTGAAATGTGCATAGAAGAGTGACAAGGTTGGGGAGGGGTACAGTAGAAGGAGGTGGCAATGATATGCCTGGAGATTTAAAAAGAAAGAAAAAAAAAACTAAGAAAAAATAGAAAACATATTTTCAAACATCTGAAGGATTGTCACACGGAAGCAGATTTTGTTCTAAATACTATTTAGAATCTAGTTCCCTCATCGGCTTGGCCAAATATATTACAGCCTGAATCAATGAATAGAAGCTACAGAAAGCTCCATGAAATCAAGAATTTTTAAAGACAGAACTGTCCAAAATGGACTATGCATTTTGGGAATTAGGGAATTCCCATTATTTGAGGCATTTGAGCAACGGAGCTTCTAAGCCGATTGAGATTCCAGGAGTATAAGGTTGTTCAGATTGAGGAAGGAATCCTTTTCAAGATTCAATTCTACAACATCATGAAATCAAAGCCATTAGATTCCAACAGCCTGGGGATACACCCATAAAGGACCAAAGATTTTAAAGAAAAGATAGATAAAATGAGAATTAAAATTTGTCTGTTAATTTCAAATTCCCAAGCTGAGATAAATGTAAAGGAAATGATTATCATTTGTAGTTAAATAACTAGATGAATTAAATTCAAATTTAGAGATTCAAAATTTCTTTTTTGAAATTATTTGGTTAGCTATCCACACATATAAGGCTTTTATATAGTCCATTCAAACTTGGCCTCTCATCAATGTGGCTAATTTTGGATATTTTGTTAAAAGACCAGTAAATTTTTAGGACTGTAATTATCCTATTTCATAATAATTTCATTTGAAACACATATTTTTGATGTCATGTTTTGTATGTGTTTACATCTATGTAAGAATATCATTTCTTCTTTTACCTTCTGCACATAAGAAATGCGAAACATTGCTCTGAAATGTTGCGTGAGAAGGCACTGAAATATAATATGACAGTAAGACACAGCGCTCTAAAAGTCCTAAAGATGATACAAATTTCCATTTGGCGATAGAAGAGAGGTAAACATACAGTTGATGTTTTAGCCAAAAAAGAAAGAAAAGTGAGTAAAAGCCTTTAACATTTATCAAAGCAACATTTACAAACACTGAGGCAGGTCCTTCAAGGTCTTTAAATGACCACCTGGATCTTCTGGTGTATAGTCAAGTGCCCAGCCACAAAGCACTAAGGAGCCAGTCACTGGATAACAAAACGGGTGAAGTGACTTTGGATCAGGTAGGCTTTTCCACTATTTAGGTTCCCATTGAAGTTTGTGCAGATCAAAGAAGCAGCCAATAATAATTAAAATAAGGAAGATAAGCTAAATGCAAAAAAAAAGACTAGCAGCACTAAGACTGGTGCCAGGGAAAAACACTACATGAGAGGTGGCAATGAGGGCACAATAAGGCAGAATGGAGTTTTGGAGAATGATGCAAGAAAGAAACTTAAATATAAATTTTACCATAGTAAACATTTTGTTATTTCATGAAACTTCAAAATCTGCCATCCTTATAATAATATTTGCTTACTATAAAAGGCTAGTTTTCCAATGGACCTTTTAAAGATGTCATCCATTAATATATCTACATATCATGGCCTGGTCAAAAGTATTGATTTTAAGGTATGGCAGAAAACAGGTTCTTTACACATATGAAGTATAGCTACACTTATATTTTGATTTCTTTCATCAAATCATTATTGAAGATTTCCAATTTGAAAACAGGTTTGTTCAGGCTGAGTTTTCATTATTAGTTCAAGATCAAAAGGTGCTTTTACTACAAAATTTAGAGTAAATCTTAGGATGTGCGGACATCTAATCCCTTACCTCTAAGAATATCTTCTCTTATCTAAAAAAATTTTAACCATAAACGTCAATCAGTTTTCCCTTTCTAGATTTCAGATGTAAACAATAAAAACATCCGCTTTTTTGCTTGGTAAAAACACATAAAAAGAAAGCAATCCAGATAATTAGTGACACTTTTATATTTTAAAGTTGGAAAATGAGTTCAAGGAAAGATGAGTCAAAGGAACTTAAAAAAGACAATCATTAATACCAAATATGCATTCTTTAAATGATACATAAATGAAGTTTCTCAAGATAATTTGAAGAGTTAGTAACTCAAGAAAGTATTACATTTTAAAGATAAGAAATTAAAGATAAAGTTGGTAGTTAAGTTTCAGCACAATAAAAATTTACAAATACCTTCTTCAACATCTGAGATATATTCGCCATCACTGAGCATTTCAGGGGCATTGGCTTTACGAACTGCATGATTTAAGTGAACAATATAAGTGCGTGAAAAATGCATACTCTTAATACTACAACAAAACATTTCAATATTTCTAAAAACATTTTTGCAATGAAATTTCTTCTCAAAACAACAAATACACAGTGCCTCATAATTATTAGGAACTCAACGTACCTTCATCGTCAGACATATCAAGAACTTCATTCATTGTTTCTGGAACATTCATTTTGTGCTTCTCTGTGATGGTCTAGTAACAAAAAAGCAGTCACTTTAGGGCACATTTTAATGTGACTATTCATTACATTCTAAATTAAACTGTTGGCTTCTTGTGGGACTTATGTATTGAAAATCTTGAGGCTCCCACATATAAAATGACATCAAATTTGTTGTCCCTTAGTGGTACACAGGTCCTGACCATATACAGACCAGACAAGAAATAAAAAGTGAGATACTCCAGTGGCAAAGCACAACAGCTTAAAAGATTTAGGTCCCTAAAAAGGGGTTTCAAAGGAAAAGAGAAGAAGAAAGATATTGCCTCTCTTACTCAACTCCTATATTTTCTCATGGTCTGATGAATCTGTCACCCCATTCCACTAAAGGTCTTGGCTGAAGATAATTCAAATGAACTGTAAGAAATATGTCTCTATTACTTGTGCCAATTCTCCTCTTATGTGTACTTATAATTCCTAGATAAATCAAAATATTAAAATTGTATACACTGCATAATCATTACAACAATGTATATGAAAAAATATTTTAGGGGTAATGCATTTGCAGGATCATTTTAGCTTCTAAAATATTTCAAAGAACAGTATATTACAAAGCAAATACCTTACTGACTCTCTCACTTGCTCTTTGATAACTTTATACTTATACAGGTTTTATTCATCCATAGGACACTGTCAGTATTACTTGTCAGAAAATCTTAATGAATTTAGTTTAAAAATGAGTTTTCTTCTAATTTTGAGCATATGAAAGACTAATAATGGTATGAGGAAAGATACACATTTAAGTAAGACAACTGAAGAAAAGCCAGGTTGTTTAAATTAAGAAAGGGTACACATTATTTCTTAGTGACAGTACTTGACAAATGTGATTTATGCTTCCTATCCCCAATTATTATGTTGAAATAAAGCATTATTTGGTGGTTTTTCCAGCATGCAATACTGATATTGAGCATTTTTTTAAAAAAAGAATTTAGTTTTAGAATAGTTTTAGATTTACGAAGTAATTGCAAAGATAGTTCCCACATACCCCACACCAAGTTTCCCCTAATTTTAAAGACTTATATTAGTATGGTATATTTGTCACAATTAATGAATCAAGATGATATTATTAAAGTTTATATTTTATTCATCATATTTCTTTAGTTTTTGCCAAATGAATGTCCTTTTTCTGTTCTAAGATCACATCCAGAATACCATATCATATTTAGTTGTTATGTTTCCTTAGGCTTGTCTTAGCTGTGACAGTTTCTTAGAGTTTCTTTCCTTGTTTTTGATGACCATGACAGTTCTGAGATTTTGTAGAATGTCCCTCAACTGGGGTTTGTCTGATTGGTTTTTCATGATTAAACTGGAGCTGTATGGTTTTTGGGAAGAAGACTGCAGAGGTAAAATGCCATTTTCATCACGTCGTATCAAGGGTACATGCCATCAGTGTGACTTGTCACTGTTGGTGTTGACCTTGGTCATGCAGCTAGGGCAGTGCTTGTCAGGTTTCCCCACGGTGGAGTTACTCTATTTTCCCCTGATTCTATACTGTTTTCTTTGGAAGGAAACCACTATGCTTAGCGCACAGTTAAGCAGTGGGGAATTATGTTCCACTTCTTTGAGGGTGAAGTATTTTTATAAGGTACGTAGAATTCTTTTGCTTAAGAAATTTGTGTCTTTCTTCCCATTTATTCAATCACTTATTTATCATAGTGTGGATTCATGGGTATTTATTTTATACTTTGCACTGTACTCTGATACTATTATATTTATTTATTTTTGCTCAAATTGTTCCAGCTGTAGCCATTGGGAACTCTTTCAGTTAATTCCTGTGTCCCTTTGACATGCCCCTACCATTGTGTATGTGTGTGTGTGTATTTGTTTATTTATTGTTGGTGGGGGGGGGAGGAGCATTTCCTTACTTTTTCACACTGTAACATATTCCAGGCTCATCTTGTATATTTCTTGCCCTAGCCCTATATTCAGCAAAGGCTATAAGGGACCCTGGTTCCTTTTCTTAAAGAATGGTATCAGCAACCAATATCTAGGTGCTAGGGGTACTCTGCTTGTTGCTTCTGCAGGAATTGAGTATTTTGAACAATGAAATTTAAACAGATAAAATTCATATCTTTTGAATATCAGCTTGAATCTATTTAATTTCTTATGCTGTTGTGATTGTAATCTCATCTAACTAAAGCGTCTCTCTCAGAATTGTCACATCACACGTTGCACTCATATGGAAGAGGTATTCTTTTTAGGGTTTTAGAAAACTGAAGTCTGCTTACAGAGACAATGGCTGCTGGAGTCCCAGTAACTGGCTACACAAAGATCATGCCTGCGGTGGAGGGTGAACTGTTTGTTAGCCTAAGATCGCAGACTCCACCTGAATTGCATCAGTCCTAAGCTAATTCATGTGTAGCTGCTAAAGCTGGACTGACAAGGTGGTGTCTCAGCTTGAGATAAATTCTGAAATACCACAATGCTGGACTAAGTCGTAGGGACTTAGATGGACTCTTTCTTAATCAATGTGAGCACTTCATTGGGTGGAAGCCTCATTTTCTTCGTCAGGCAAGCTGGACCTTTCCTGTTAGCATGCAGAATGTCTTCTCTCTCTCTTGCAGAAAGTCACCAGGTCAGCTGATGACACTGAGAGGTACTGGTCCTACTCCTGTACACATTATGTCTTCTGATGGGAACCTGCCTGAGCCATGAGGACTTTCTCTGTCTTTCAGTAGATTTTCTGAGACTGTCACTTTACTTTGTCTCTAATTCTACTTTCTCTTAAACCTTTTTTGATTTCAAAGAAACATTTTGAAATTTCCTAATGGGCAAGAAAGTCATTTATATTCAAACAAATAAAATTTATACTTTGAACTATTAAGATTATACAAGCTTCAGTTCTTTTAGCATTGACATACAAGTCTTATATGTTTATTACAATGACTTTACATCTTTTATAGCATAATGTTAATTGGACATTGTTAAATAGTTTGTCCTCCTTGCAATCCTTCCCCATTCTGGAGAGAGCTACATGAGCTATCTATAAAATTAAGGTTAGTAAACGTTACTATAATAAGTTAAACTCTTTTCTCGAGAATTTAATAACAGATTTTAAGATAACAAAATGCTCAAAGGTGTATGAAAGCAACATGTGGGAATTTATCTCTTAGACAAAGTATATCTTGAAGTTAAAAATGTTCCCTGGTTGATAACTATTGTTTTAGTCAGTTAAAGCAATTGTTTTCTCTTTTGCAAATTAAAACATTTCTCTCTATATCGGCAGGTTTATTTTTTAGTTTCTAAAGACTATACATTGCCAACCTGCAGGTAGCTACAGAGACCTTTAACCTATGTTTTTTATATGAAGCACTGTGTATACAAACTGACTTGCAGATGCTAATTATGCCTTCCTTCATTTTGGAGGCTGGTAGAAGAGAAAAGGAGACAGAGCTGATAATTTCAATGTTTCTAGGGTGCTACATTTATATTGTATGAAATCAATCTTGGGCCTATGTGTTGAGTCATGGAGTTAGGAAAAACTCAAGCCTCTAACATTTGCCCTTGATTCCAAAGTTACCAAATTCTAATTCAGTTCAAAGGTGCCAGATGGGTTGAAAAAGAAGTGCTTTATCCTAGAGGCTGCAGCTTCGGGATAAAAATGTATCTGATGCAACAGGGCCTCCTGGCAAAGATTTACTTTAAATTTTAACAAAACATCCTATTGTTTTTCCTGTGACAACTTCAATAGGTAGACAGAAGAGGAGTAACAGCGGTGGCCAAAACCAATTTTGATTCTATCTGGACTTTTTTTTAAACAATGTAAAAAATTTTCATGATAATAATGTAACCATGAATCATTTGTACATTAAGACATTTTAAGGAACCAACCTAAATTTTCCAACTCTTTTACATTGCCACTGAAGGATGTTAAAAAATTTCTGCCTTCACCATCATTTCACTAAAACCTTTTTATAGCAAAACAAACTAATACACTTAGCTCTATATCGAAGTAAAAACTCTATGGCTACAAATGTGACTTTTAAATAGGTATGCTTAGTGTTTTGAATTTTTATTCATATCAGAAATGAGAGTTTTGCAATCCTGACTGCCCACAATGAGGCGACCACATTTTGAACCATGGCACTTAGTTTATGAATAGGGGGGAAATAAATGTTCATCTCAGAAAAGCTCATAAAAAGCTGGCCCGGAGCCGGCTGTCAGGTAAGGAGGTGCCGTGTGCATTACTTACAGTCGTGGTCATGGTCTCCTCTGTCACTACCTTCAGAGTGTCCACCACGGAGATGTAGCCGAGACGTCTCGCGATGCCAAGCGCGGTGTTCCCGTTCTGGCGAGGGGAAAACACGGACACGGAATTAGCAAGGCTCACTCCACACGTTGCGCCCATACGAAACGTAAGGCGAGTGTCTCATCGGACCCATCCCACTGTCCCTACACAAAAAACTGTTTCATTAGAGACATACCTGGCCCCAAACCCACCTAACCTGTTTCTATTCACACAGCAAATCTTGGGCAGCTACGCATGGAATCCAAGAGGCTTTTAAATATTCTAAGTGAGCAATCAATGAAACAGACACATATTTTTTTTTTATGTATGTACTTCCTACTAGCTGACAATGGGATATGTGTGTGTGTGTTTATCCTGTCTATAATCAGTAGTTTTAAAGTATGAAACACTAATCGCATCTTTCTCTAAACAGCTTACAACAATATGGTTATTTGTCTTTTTTTTCTTCGTTCTAATGAATGCTGTTTATGCCAATGAAAGTAAAAATGCTCTGTTTCTGCCTAATGAACGTCAAAAAGCAACATTGGTACACAATGGAAAATGTAAGAAGACATCAGAGTTCAGGCCCTCCCTCTCCCCCGAGCTGTCCCTTGGCTCTTACCACAGTGAGTTCGTTGGGGGAGGCATTGTTCTGAAGCAAGACATTTATTATATGTGTATGTCCCTGTTGAGCTGCTTGATGTAATGGCGTATACCCATTCTGCAGAAGGAAGATGGAAGAAATGACTCTTACTTCCTTTGAAACAAAATTAAGGATTTGGGTGGAAACGAAGGAGGAAGGAGCTTACCTTTGTTTTGGCATTAACTTTTGCAGAATGCTGGAGCAGGAAATTAACGATCTTGATATTTCCATAGTGGCAGCCCACATGCAGTGGTGTGTATCCCATCTATAATTATATTTTTTTAAAAAAAGAAACATCAGAAGTATACTTTTAGTAACAGCTATCCTAAACAGAAGCAAGATAATTATTTAACCTTTCTTTCTGAGCTTGGAAAAAAATAGGATTTTTCCTCTCTCTAAAAAAAAAAACGCCCTTGACAATTCTCAGGGGTAGCCTTAGGTATAAATAACAACATCATTGCACATAAAAATAGTCATTTAATTCCCTGGAGTGCTCTTTCTTGTATGGCTCATTTTATTTTCATAACTTTTCAAGACAGCAGGGAAAGATGGAGCAATTGACAGCCTAGACAGGCTGATTCACTGGCTTTGTGTTGAGGGTTAGAAGAGCACTTTATGGACGGCCTTGACTAGAGTTTATTGAACACACTACTCTCTAAAAGCTTAAAATCTAGGTAAAAAACATGAAGTGGCTAAATGACAATGTAATGCAGTAGATGATTATCCGAATGCATGACAGAGATTGGAGGAAGCATAGAAACATTACAGAGGAAGAGGCTAGTGCGAGTTCAGGTGGTCTGAGAAGTATGAACTTGATCTGGGTACATCAAAATCAAGTTTGTCTCCCGCCTTGCTAACCAGAGTCCCCACAGCTTGAAAACCACTGATTTAGACAAAGCAAATGGATTGTTTCCCAAATTAGTATCCACTGACTCCTAATGGACTGTAAGTTCTCTCTCTCTCTCTCTCCCCTATGGGTGTGTGTGTATATAAAATCTAGATAATTATTTTAAAAAATAAGGGTATTCCAGATCCTTCTGTAGATGGCCTTGTTTGTTATAACAGACATCACCATGCAATTTCATGGCCCTGGTATATAATGACACTGGCAGCGCCAGATCGCTGAAAGGGAGAGCACTGACTTTTTTTTTTTTTTTTTTTTGAGACAGAGTCTCACTTTGTTGTCCAGGCTAGAGTGAGTGCCGTGGCGTCAGCCTAGCTCACAGCAACCTCAAACTCCTGGGCTTGAGTGATCCTCCTGCCTCAGCCTCCCGAGTAGCTGGGACTACAGGCATGCGCCACCATGCCCGGCTAATTTTTTATATATATATCAGTTGGCCAATTAATTTCTTTCTATTTATAGTAGAGACGGGGTCTCGCTCTTGCTCAGGCTGGTTTTGAACTCCTGACCTTGAGCAATCCGCCCGCCTCGGCCTCCCAAGAGCTAGGATTACAGGCGTGAGCCACAGCGCCCGGCCAACACTGACTTTTTATTGCAACATTTCTAAGCACACGTAGATGGGGTCCATATTTTCAAGGGTCTGTATTTCATGTGATGGCATCAATGTGTCTTTATGGTGACCCTAGCAAATATACATTTGAGTTTTACAAAGTGATGCCCAGACCACAGCTGACTGTAGACACCTCACCAGAGATGTGCTGCCTTAGAGAGCCAATGGGTCAGGCTCTGGTCCACACGCCAGTGTCAGCATGCCCATGCTGACCAGCCGCTCCCTCTTGGCTCACCATAGCCACCTGTATACAGGAGCCTAATCTGTGACTCCTAAAGCCACTTAATGTACCACACAGAATATTCCTTTTTGGTGACCAGAATCCACTTGCCTGCTTTTTAGGGTTCTTATTTTCGGCACTGAGGAACTCAGATACTGCACCTATGCCCAGAATGCTGCTTAGGAAGGGAGGCTTGAAAATAGTGTGTCCAATCAGTGTTCAGTACAGATAGTCGAATTAATTGAAGTAACATTATTCCCAAGTTCAGCGGTAAAGGCAATTGTTTCCCAAGTCAAAACAATGTAGACAATATTTAAAAAATCTACATAACCTACACATTAAAGAGCATTTCATCTTTTTAGTCAACATGCCTAAGAATGCAACAGTTTCCAATGGTTGTTGAAGTACTTAATTTAGAAATTAAATCACCTTATATATTTTTAAATACAGATTCTATTCATCCTCATAGCTTACCATGTCACTCTTAGCAAAACCCTAAGTCATTGAAATGGACAATTAGTTTTTATCTGATTCTGGTCCCCCATGTCCTCCCGCTCCCCAATCCATTAACTCTCTGAGGTCATCTCCTGCCACTCTGTCCCTTGTTCACTATGCCCTAGGACACTGGTCTTCTTCTGTTCCACAAACACTAAAATATTTTATTAAAAATATTGTCGGTGGAGAAAGGGCCTTCTCTTTTTTCTAATTGCACTATACTTGTTCTAGCTTCAGACTGGAGATGTTTAAGACCTCGATGGGGTCATGATCCATAGACTTAGCAAGTCTTGCCTTATCTATAGAGCTTGATGGTGAGAAATGTGACCATTGTCTAACGTCCATAGTTCCTTTCCCCTCCGTTGTTTCTTTCCACAGATTGTGTTCATCTGAACCATTTTATTTTGTATTTACCAAAGTACTGCACTTAGCTATTTGCAGTGCTTTTCAAAACCAAATGTCTCTTTTTTGTGTGTTTTTAATCTTATACCAATAAATTTTAGTTTAAAAACAAACAAAAAAATGTATGCATGGCCACAAAGATTCAACTTGCATTCAGAAAGATCAGATTTGGGCTCTTCCATTCATTGGGGCTCCTGTGTAAAATGGCACCTTGCACAAGCACGCCCAGTGAGGTGGGGTCTGAGAAATTCTTCCCAACCCAACTAGCAGCATTACGTTTTGGAAAGACCAACTTTTTTTTTTTCTTGAATAGCTAAATAATCAAACCACCAAGAAAAGCCACAGCCCAGATAACTGAGCAGTCTTTGCCCCTTTGTCCGTTGTTGCCTCACCTATAACATCATTCCAAGACAAAATTACGTCGTTTTTTTCCCTCTGGCCAACACTGGGTAGGGCTCTACAAAACCCTGCAAAATCCATCCCACAGAGTCTTGAATAACTTTCCTTCCCTTTTTCTTCAACTGATTACCAAGTGGTAGCTGTTCACACCCATTAACTCATCAGGCTGCTCTTCCGATGAACGAGAGAACAGGGAGGAGGCAGCTGAAGGGAGCCCCGCTCTGCCACTTACTGTCTGTGCAACTTTGGACAAGTTATTGAACCTCCCTGTGCACTGGCTCCCGTACTGTAAAATGGAATTGAATAGCAGTAGTGACCTCATAGTATTGTCACAGGGATTAAATATATCAACAAATATTTCAACAGTGTCTGACACATAGTGTTAGCCATTGTTATCTTGTGCCTAAAGCAGTACCTGGCATAGCAAAGGTGCTTAATAAATATTTTAAAACTTTGATCAATAAGGATTGAAAGAAGGAAACAGGAAAAGATCCAGAGGAGTGCCTGGGTTGCCCTTGCTGAACTGAAAGGCTGTTCTTGCGAAGGAAGAGCAAACATGCTCAGGTGGAATATTCTGGCTTGGCTGGCATTCTGATCTATGATACCTTGTCACAATATCTTATTTGGTAGAAGTTAGGTGCCTCCCCGCACAACAAGGATTGAGAGAGACAGGGAGCAGGAAATCTGCACTCACCTTCTGAAATCTGTGGCCCTCTAAAGGTCAGTCTTGGCCTTCCCTGAACTTGGCATAGTCTTCCTCAGGGAACATATCCACCCACAACTACTTTCTGATTTTGTTTATTTCAATTAAAAAAAATTTTAAACGATTTTTAGGTGTTGATGTTGTTATAAAGATTATCTTTCTAATGTCGTATTAGACACACTATGCTAAATATTACTTGATAATATGGCAGGCAAAGATCCACAGATCCACAGAAGACTATAAGATGTTTCTATAAATAGATTTTTCACAGTTTCAAGACAGTATAACTATTAAGAATTGAGATGGGAAAAATGCAGTTAGTAATAATAGACTTTTTTTTTTTTTCCCAGACAGTGTCTCACTCCCAACCTGGCCTCAAACTCCTGGGCTCAAGTGATCCTCCTGCCTAAGCCTCCTGAGTAGCTGGGGCTATGGACACACACCACAATGCGTGGCTCAGGCATTTTGCCTTTAGAAAATAAACCCCATAAAAAAAAAAAAAAAAAAAAAAAAAAAAAAAAAAGAAAATAAACCCCATGAAAACAAACTCCCAGTATTTTATTTCCTGAAGGAAGTATAGTTGAAATTCTCATAACACTGAAAGCAAAAAAACAGTTGATAATTTTTCCCCATTTTTTTTTTTGCTTTATTATTCACCTCCAAAACCAGTATGGAATAAACTGGGTGGGAGGGCCCCTGATGTATTAGAACAGTCAAATATTATGAAAGAATATTTTTGTAATGATAGCAGAAAATATTTAAATTGTCGATTCTAACCTAGCCCAGCGTACCCCTCTTGTGTCACTCTTATAACTTCATTAACCTCTTTCCTGGTTTCTGGCACCTTTCTCTCAACTTACAGATGTATTTATGTGTTTCCAACCCCTTTCCAATATTTCTCCTTTTATTCTGGGTCTCCATCCTCTCCAAACTAAGCTTCTTGAAAAAATCATCTTCATTCACTGTTTCCTTCCTGCCTTCCCCACATCTCCCCATCTCTACTGCTCTAGGGAAACTGTTTTCTAACCCCCCAAGTGCCAATCCAGTGCACGTGCTTGGAGCCTCTTAACCTCAAACACTCTCCCTAACGGGCTTTCATACCTAGGCATCCATATTATATTCTTTCCTGGTTTTCCTCCTACCCCCAGGCAGGCCCTCTTCTCACCCCTCTAGCCACCGTGAAATGCCGCTGGTCCCAGGACTTTGACTTTGGTTTGCTCTGCACTGTTCCTCAATGATCATGTACATCAACCTTCACAATGTCAACTATTACCTTTATTCTGATGACTCCCAAATCCGGATCTTCAGTCCGGCCCTTTCCTATGTCCTAGATCAATATGTGAGTCATGTATTGGGTTTTCCTACCTGGACGGCTCCCTGGGTAATCCCCAACTCAACACACCCGACACAGACGTCACCGTCCTCCTTCCCCAGCTGGCTTCCCTTCCTCTATTTTGGGTCTCACTGATGGTTTATGCGATTGCCAGTTACACATGCCAGGTCCTTAGATTCATCCTGAATTCCTTACTTTTCCTCAGTCTCCATATACACATGGTCTTCAAGTCTTCACTCTTTGTCCCTCTTTAAGTATTTCTTAAATGGTTCCCCTGTTCCTCAACTTCCCGTCTGCTACTTAGTTGAGGTCTTTATTCTTCACCAGGACTTCCTCAGCAATAGCCTAACTGCCCTTTTCCAGGCTCTTTTATCAACTTGCTCTTTGCTTTGTTTCCCAGGATTTTTGTAAACCAGATTGCTAATCTTATTACTCTCGTGCTTAAACCTTCCGTGGCTTCCCAGTACAGATAGGGCAAAAGCTGAACTGCTCAGCCTGGTACATTAAGATCCTCTGAGATCTTAATATTCTAGTAAGATCTCAAAAGATGATCCTAACTTTTTTCCCCATGTTCCTGTGATACTGAACCAGCTATAGCTCCCCTCTGTCCTCTCTATCTTGTAAAAAAAACTCACTTGTTATCTATATCTCTATAATTTTATATATATATATATATATATATATTCAAAATCCGGCATTGTACTAATTAGCTATTGGATCTTATGCAAATAATTAATTTTTTATGCCTCAATTTCCTCACTTTAGTTTCCAAAACAAGGATACTAATTTTACCAACCTCATTGGGTAGTTGTAAGTCTAAACAAATTAATAAATAAATATAAAGCACTTAGGATAGTACCTAGCACAGAGAATATGGGTCATAAATTTTGCTATTTTATTATTATTATTGTGGTTATTATTATATTTTCCCCACTCTAGACTATGAATTCTATGAGGACAATATGCTCCAGGTAAGAATTTGGCAACTAGTGGGAGATCTATAAGTGAATGTGAAATGAGTAAGTATCAAATAAGCTCTCAAAGCTTTTTATGTTTTTACACACACTTAAATTCAATGTAACTATTAATTCTCTAATCAGTACCCTCTGAGAATCAATCCCATTTAGGGTAGGTCTAAATAAAATGCTTCAGGAAATTTTCCTTTTAAAAAGCAAAAGCAGTGGCTACACCTTAGCTAGGCAATACTGACTATTAACCCCGGTGGCATAATTTAGTCTGAACTAACTTGGTGGACTTCAAATAAAGAGGGGGCCAGCAAACCAGGGAGAGGACTGCAAAAGTTGTTACCAGTATTTTCTAGTCTTTTCCTTCCAAGAGAAAAGAGGCCTTGATATTTTCATCATCATTTTTTAATTCAAGCCAATGAATGGAATAGTATATATCCCACCTGTAGGCTGCTTAGGAATATCTTCTTTACCAGTGAGAATTTGAAAGTTCATGGGATATAAAAAACTCCTTATTCGCAAAGTTAAGCAGCAAGTGCAAGCAACCCATCTCTTTGCACTTCTGCTCTGTTCTAATTATGGGACAATCACAGCTCCATTTCCTTTTGGTGGCTATGATTTCTTTGCTAAGAAAAAGGAAAGGAAAAGAATGTATAAGAGACAGAGTGATGCTTTCTTAAGTGGATGCTCTGCCTCATCTGTAAAGGGCAGGAAAACGTTCATGCAAAAATACTATGCCCAGTACAAAAATGATCTATGATCTGAGTTGGGCCAGGTTAGGAAGAAGCCCTGGTAGAGACCTGAGATTCTTACACCAGAGGTTTTGGGTGCAAATGGAGAATGAAGGGGGAAGGTGCTCTCTTCTCTCCTCCCCCAGCTGGTGCTAAGAAGCATTGCCACACTTCCCAGCTGAGTTTTGGTGCATGCCTTGGTTGTGTCGGGGCACAAAAATATTGAGAAACTTGACCCAGTCCTTGCCTTCTAGAACTTTATACCTATAAAAGGTATAATAATGTGTTTAGGTCTTTGTGTGTGTATACATGCTTGTCAATAAAATAATATTAAGTGAAGTTTATATTTACCATATTTACCATGAAGTTAAAAATTTCCAGAGTGGAGAATTCTTTCGTGATGAAAGTATTCAAACAATATAAAGAAAATAAGCTAAATTTAGTCTGATTTTGATGTCTGCAATATCTTTTTATCTGGCTAATTTTTGCTGATACTTCTGTATTATCAACATCTTCAATATATGTCCACACACCTAAGTACCTGTCTATATTACATACAAAAGAATTTTTATTCACAATATGTAATAAGTAATTTTTGTGTGCCAAATATGACATATAGAAAGAAAGAAGACATTTTAGAGCAGACAACAAATCTGATATAAAGAGATAAAATTAAGAATCTAAAGAAATGTTTAGAGAAATGAAATTAATATATTTGATTATGACACAAAATATCCATTTTTCTTATCTGTGTTTGTCTTTTTATTGTTTTCCTGAGATAGGGTCTCACTCTGTTGCTGAGGCTAGAGTACAGTGGTGTCATCACAGCTCACAGCAACCTCAAACTCCTGGGCTCAAGCAATCCACCTGCCTCAGCTTCCCAGGTAGCTGGGACTACAGGTGAGCACCACCATGCCTCGCTAATTTTTCTATTTTTGTAGAGATGAGGTCTCACTATGTTGCTCAGGCTGGTCTCAAACTCCTGGCCTCAAGTGATCTTGTTGCATGAGCTTCCCATGTGCTAGGATTATAGGTGTGAGCCACAGCACGTGGCATGATTTTTCTTATCTGTGTTTAAATTGTGGCATTATATGAGATTAATTGGTAATTTTTTTTTCTTTTTGAAAAGAAGACTATTTTGTCAGAGAAAGAGAGAGAGAAGGCATGCCCCACCACATAGACCATAAAGAATTTAGCAGGTGAGTAATAATTGAATAAACCTTAATTTATCCTTTTTCATAAATTATGATAAACAAAGTTAGTGGTCCCAAATTACTGACGGGTTTTTCTATTTCTCTATTTATCTGCATTTTTGACAATCAGTCACAAAAACGAAGAAAGGGACAAGCTTTCACACTCTTGCCCTGAAGGACACATCTGTTTGTGAGGTGTTAACACAGGGGAATGTTGATACGCAGCTAGCACAAAGTGCCCAGGCCACTCAAGATGAAAGGATCTGGGATGTGACAACCAGAGACTTTGGTGTCTCCTGCATGAATATGTTTGACTGAAGGGATTTTTCCTCCTAGGCAATTGTGGTTGCTTCCATATAGGAGTCTCCAAGTGGCACTTTGTATGGATGCATTCTTTTTTGTATGGGAAAGAGAGGGAACATGTACCTTTGTCTGGGCGTCCACATGAGCCCCTTGGTTTACGAGGACTTCAGCCACATTCACTCTGTCTTCTTGAGCAGCCAAATGGAGTGGGGTGAGGCCACTCTGCAAAAGATTCAAAGGGCACAGTCATCTTACAGGAAGAAATATAGTACGTGTTTGAAAAACAATTTGTGAATTCTAGGATAAGCAGCCTAGAATTTCTATGTTTAAAAAAAAATCTACAGAATAAGCTTATCCACCATACTATGCTAGCACTGTGGCAACATTGCTATTTGCAGGCTTGATGAAAAATTTCAAGCATACACAAAAGTGGAGGGAATGGATACTCACTCATCAGAGACTCAGCAGTTATCAAGATTTTGCTATATTTGCTTTATCCATCCCTCTTTTTCTTTTCATTCATTTCTCTGTGGCAGTGTTTTCAAGTAAATCCAGACATTGTATCGTTTTCCCCCTATACATTTCAGTGTTTTTCTTTAAAACTTTTTTTTACAGAATTATGCAAGAACTTTAATACATTACCAATGGCACTAACTTTAGCAAAAATTATTAAAATAATATGTGTTTACAAAGTGAATATTGACATGTGATGATAATATTTTCTTCATATTAATACCCAAGGTCTGATAAATCTTTTCTGTATGTTGCTTGTGGGTAGGACAGATCACCCGTGAAATGTAATGTGAATGCTAGATCATAAGAATTTCCAGGTCATTTAGATGGTTCAACAAGACTGAATACAGTATTTGAAACTGACTCTGCCAGAGAATTTGCAGAACACATCATTGTTCTCATGACCAAGGGGGGAAAAAAAATCACTAAGCCTATACTCTGGTTTAAAAAAACGTCTATAATTGTAAAGCTTTTTTTTTTTTTTCTTCCATAAGTAATACTGAAGAGAAAGCGAGCTGGCCTAAGTGCTTTCAGATTCTTGTCTTTCGGCCGTTATGAACACAGAAGTTCACGTCTTGATCCTGGAGGCCTCCCGCCTCCCCCCACCCCCACCAGCATCTGTGCAATGAGAACGCCAGCCTGTCCAGTTATAGTCAGACGAAAGGAGGGACTCAGAGTCAGCTTTGGGAAGGGCCCAGAACCCTCTATCTATGGAACATTATTTATTTACAGGTAGCCATTCCATCAGAGAAATTATAGGATTAAGAAAGCGTCATTCGCTGGTGACTTTTTCATAACGTTTATAGAATTTGGGAGAAAGCTCAAACGGAATAAGGGGGAAATGTAAAAGGAGGACTGATGCACTCACTTGCAATCCAAGAAAAACAAGCCAGGGCCAAAATTGGCGCCACCCAAACACTGACATCATCACGGAACAATGTTCCCTGTTCTACTTTGGAGGAAATAACATTTTCAGCCATAACATTTTGTGAAAGTGTCATGGTCACCTATTCTAAGTTTGAGACTTTTCAACACTCTGAGGCTACTTTAACTGAGTGCCTCTCAGCAAAGGCTGAGAAACGTGTGCTGGGCGCCTGCCCTCCTCGCGCTCACGCCCCTGTCCCTGCGTGTGCTGCTCTGGAGCATGGCTCACCCACTCTCTGCAGGGACTCCCTCCTGGCCTCTTCTTTCCCAGTCTCATGGAAGGCCCAGATCACTGCATGTATGCGCATACCTTCCGCGTGCTCATGTCTTTTAAAGGCATCATAATTTGCATCTAAACTCTGTTTTCTTGTCTGTCTTCCTCAAACCACTGTGAGCTTGTTGAGGTAAGCAATGTATCTTTAATTTTTTTTTTTTTGAGACAGAGTCTCACTCTGTTGCCTGGGCTAGAGTGCTGTGGCGTCAGCCTAGCTCACAGCAACCTCAAACTCCTGGGCTCAAGCGATCCTCCTGCCTCAGCCTCCCAAGTAGCTGGGACTACAGGCATGTGCCACCATGCTCAGCTTTTTAAATATTTTATATATATATATCTTTCTTTTTAGTTGTCCAGCTTATTTCTTTCCATTTTTTTTTAGTAGAGATGGAGTCTCACTCTTGCTCAGGCTGGTCTTGAGAACTCCTGAGCTCAAAAAATCCGCCCGCCTCGGCCTCCCAGAGTGCTAGGATTACAAGCCTGAGCCACCATGCCTGGCCTTTAATTTTTATATAACCTGTTTCCAGCATTTAACATTTAATCCACCTATGATTTGATTAAGTCAGAGGGAAAAAGCAAACATTTTTTAGATGAAACAGGATAAAGTAAATAAATGAAATTTTACTTTTGTATGTGTTTTATATATACATAAAATATATACAAAATTATACATAAATTTATATTTATGGTTTGGATTAAAGAGATATATAAAAATTTATAGGTCACAAGAGCCTTTTTGTGTTCAGAAGTTACCTGTTAATCTTTTAGGGGACTTCAACGATTGCTCATTTTTAAAATAGCATGTATTTGAAACAAAGAACACGAACTTAGAATAGTAACAGCTCTGTTTAATATTCTTTTAGCTGTATATTAATAAAAAATATAGCTATTTGTAATCTGCAAAACCTATGTGGGTTTTGACAGGAACATCAAAAACAAAGTGGAAAGAAATCAAACACTGGCACTTTATCAGTAACTTGGGGTTCATGATCATTTTTTCTTGAAACTACTGGGGGTAAGAAAAAAAGTAAAAACAATGAAGTATTTAGCTAAACGTAAATTTTCACGAAAGCTAGATCTTTTCTTTAGCCCCCTCCCCTCTGTTGCTCAGGCTGGAGTACAGTAGCATCAGCATAGCTCACTGCAACCTCGAACTCCTGAGTTCAAGCGATCCTCCTGCCTCAGCCTCCCATGCAGCTGGAACTACAGGTACACACCACCATGCCGGGTTAATTTTTCTATTTTTTTTTTTTTTTTTGCAGAGACAGTGTCTTTCTTCTTTCTCTATTGTTCAGGCTGGTCTCGATCTCCTGGCTTCAAGTGATCCTCCTGCCTCGACCTCCCAAAGTGCCGGGATTACAGGTGTGAGTCACTGCATCCAGGTAATCTTTCATTTAGTAATTGTTTTTTAGCAAGGGAATAAACTGCAGTGTTAAATGGGAAGGTGGGAAGGGGAGATGGAAAATGGGTGGTGGGAAGAGGGACTAGCTGATATTTGAAACACTGGCCATGCAGGAAAAACTGACAGAAGAACTGTCACAGAAGGTCCTTATAGAATAATAAAAATTCTGCTGCTTTTCTGCTTTCACATCGGGGCGTATTCAACACTTTATGCAGAAAGTGACAACTGAGAAAAGATTTATGAATGCCTTCTTATTAGATGGTTTCTAGGTAATATGAAGTTCTTGGAAGTTCCTTAAATACAATGTGCTGACAGGAAGCCAGCGGATCATTTAAAATTTCTTTAGAAATACCTCTGTTTTTGTATAATTTATTCAGGAAGGTGGCCAGAAATTTCCAGACTTCCCTGGTTTACTATGTACGTCTTTTGGTCTTCAGAATTCCCTTTGCTAATTTCTAGACTACTAAAGCAAACGCTGAATTTTTTTCTTTCCTGAATAAAGTATTTTCCATCTAAAAATGTTCTATGAGTCTAAGGTAAATTTAAAGCTGGGTATATATTGCACCAGTTGCCTGCAGGATTTTAAAGAAGAAAAAAGTCAGTCACATGTTAGTTTGGCATCAAACCTACCAAAAATATTCAATTTTGAACCAATTGTTAAGGTACTATATTATCTCTGGCAGAATTGATGAAATACAATATTCTGGGCTCACAAAAGAAAATACACACTAGTAGATGACAGAGTGTGCATTAATTTGAGAAAGGCAAGGTCCTCTTCATCATTAAGACAAGTTGAATTTTGTTAAACTATTAAAAGGCTAGTCTATAAACTGGTACATAAATGGTAGAAAATGTAAAAGCTCAAACATCTCCTAATTATAATGATTATTTGAAACTTCTCTGTGATTCCCATAAATGCTCACATATGCATTCCTAAAAAGGAATGACTAAAAAGAAAGATATGAGAAAATCAAGTCAGTATACCAAAAAAAAAAAAAAAAAAAAGATTTTTAAAATGCTAAACTGAAAAAAAAAATGTTTCTCAGGTCTCATATATATGTCTTTTGGTCAACAGAATTTGTTAAATTATAGCCTTGGAAATTCAGATTAACGCAGAGTATACTTTTTCCAAAATTATGAAAACTCCCAAATTAAGACAACTGTTATTTTTCTACTTAAAAGAAAGTGCTGAACATTATCTCAGTTAATCTTCATGACATCTCTGTAGAGTAAGTATTGTTATCTCCATTTACTAGAGAAGGAAACTGAGGCTCAGAGAGGTGGTATAACGTGGTAGTTATATGTCATTTGAACAGGTTTCTTGTCACCTGGAGACCTGGAAACTTCGCACCTATGTTTTGGGCAGATCTTAAGCAATCCGGCCTACCCAAATTCCATATATGCAATGAGAGGCAGTAACTTCATGAACATGTTTCTGGTCTGCTGTGGGCTAAACTTTTACTTTGCTTGACAAAACTCGTCCTTTCTTGGTTAATAATAGGGATATCAAAGATGAGGCCAGGGGTGTTTGAAAAGCTTAGTGAACAGTCTTCTCAAGTTCCTTCAGAACTGCAAATTTACATGCAAAGACTAGGCTTGTAAGCTAACAACTTTTCCTATCTATTCAATAAAGTAACTACTCCAAATTTCCGTTATTAAAATGAACTCTCTGAAGGCGGCCATGTTGCCAATTCCTCTTTGTAACCTAGGACTTAAAACTGGACAGGCAAAGAATAGGATCCCCCCAAAATATTTGTGGAATAAAGCAACAGGCTACAATTTGGAACTTCTTATTAAAACAATGTTGCCCTTTGAATTAACATTATAACAGGTTTTTTTAAAATGTCATTTTAAAAACTTTGAGGACTTCATTTTTATGGCCAAATGTATACAGAGTCACATACACATAGACTCAGTTGTATGACTAAATTATTTACCATTCTCATATTGTTTGAACAGATTGTTTCCACATTTTTGTTGTGATAAATAACACTTTGGTCTTAAACATCTTTGTGCAATATTACACTTCACATGTCCTATTTGATCCAGATTTTTCACGAATCTTTAGTGACCTTCTCAGGGGTGAGGTTTTGTTGTATCGTATGTTTTGTCAAGAAAAAAAATAAGGTTACCTTATTGCTCAGGTTCACATTGGCGTTTCGACTGAGGAGCAGTGACACCATGTCCACGTGCCCTTCCTGAGCTGCAAGATGGACGGAAGCAATTCCTTGCCGGGTAACTGCGTTGGCATCAGCACCATATTCCAGCAGAGTCGTTGCTATGTCCATCTGGTTCTTTTTGGCTGCGATGTGCAGTGGTGTATAACCGTTCTGTCAACACGAATCACTTGGTCACACGCCCGGTAACAAGATAAAAATGTGTACAGTGCATTATCAAATAGTATACTTCTCTTTCTAGTGGCTTGCTTTGATTGTTTAAAAAATCATGATTAAGTAAGCAAACACTAATAAACCAAGCCGTGCCATTAACATATTGCCTTCCTGTCTCTTGCATTCCTAAGAAGGGAAAATGTGATGTAATGTAGACATTTTAATGAAAGAGAGTACTATTAGTTTTCCAAAAGGAATACAGATTTTTTCTTTTACAAGTAGTTTACTTAGTAGGTGCTCAATAATTATTTGCTCTATTGAAATTGAGGAGAGGAGGGACCTCTAGTGGGAAACAACAAACACTGTGACTATGGTATCACTGGGGCACATTCAGAGCCATTCATTATTTCATTTAAAAATATCCCTTTAATGGCCATCTACTGCTTACAAATTGAAAGTTTTAATTTTCATCATAGTCAGGACATTATAATCTATTCTAATCTGCCATTCTAATTTCCATTTTCATGAAACTCCAGTGGTTATACTGTACTTGCGCTGGTGTGGTCACCCTGCAGGTCCTTCAAAGAGAGGAACAGTCTCTCATACTGTCTCATGTTTCTCTGTCCTGCCTTACCCTGCTAAGAATTTTTTCCCCCAGCACACCAGGAGTCAGCTCTATTGGTTGGAAATTCAGCTCAAGGGGTCAACCCCTCCATCAAATCTTTGACCTCTCCCCACCTCCCACACCTCAATGCCCTCCTCCCCAGTCTTACTGACTCTAATCAAAGTATGGGGACATTTGGTGGCACTCTTTTGTTTATATATCTCTTCCTACTAGAATATACATTTGTTGAAGGCACATGTTGTGTCATATTTGTCTTTGTATCTCTAATGCCTCATAACAACGGGCACATATTGATTAAAAGAAGAAAGGAACCTTCAGAATTTGAATCAAGTGTACTATAGCTTTCAGAATATTCCGGCATCCTTCTTGAGGCTGACCCCTGATGCTCTGATAGATACAACCAAAATTCCTTGGATAAACTGTTAATTAGCTGTGCCTTAGGAGCCTTTGGTGTCCCCTGCCTTGAGAAAGAGTTTTAAGGGGACCTTCCCCTGGTTCACAGTCATTTAAAGGAAATGCAAGATTACATTTTGACATGTACATGAACCCAACTATTTAAAATATGCCAATGACAAATTAGAATTATCATTTTTTCTACAGACAGGAGGGTTTAGAGAGAGAAAATAGAATCTGAAAATTTATATTTGGGAAAATCATCCAAATTTAGACAACCCAACAGTCACAATCTTTCTGAGCCACGTGAAAGGCCCAGAAACAACATGGAGGGCCGTGGAGGTTGCTATTATAATAACCCTCACACTTAAGTCACTTGCATGTCCTAGTCCAATAGCATTTCTCACTTGACAAACTCTATTTTTATAATCAATTGGAGGGGATTTATTAGACTATTGGATACCAACCAGTTAAAGTGAAAATGTCACTTATAGACTCTTCTGAAACCAGCCTCTGCCAAAGTGGATGATCCAGGGTAGAAGATTTTATATTCCTGTTTTAATTTTGACCGATTGCCATCTGGAAACCCCAGATGCCCTGAGAAATATTTGGCCCTCTGCTGGAACACATCCATCAGAGACCAACACCTTCAGAGCCGAATGCAGAGCTTTGGACTGAGCCCAACTCTATGGTGAGTGACAGGAGGGGGTGAGCTCTTTCACCACCCCTCTCCACCCCAACATAAATGATAAGATTCACAAAGCAGTGCTAAAATAGGGAATATTAGTCAATATGTCTAACACTAACTGTTAGAGTGGTAAAGGTGAGATAAAGTCAAGACTTAGCTTCCTATCATACATCTTTATCTGCTTTTGCTTTTATAAGTTAGTCACTTCTCAACCCCTAGCCAAGGTAAGGCAGCTTAAGATCGTCTCACATGTGACAATCTTCTTGATTACTTTTAATTCCACCACAACATCCTAGGTCCTAAAAAATATTCATCAAGAGATGTTCTAGTATTTCTGCAATGCATGCAAACTTCAGATAAGTTACTCCCTACTGCTTAAGGGTTTATCCTGAGCTCCTTAACTGAGATATAAAGGAAAGTATAAAGCAAGAGGAAACCAACCCATGGTATCATTTTAGAATGGAAAGTCAATCTAAGAAAGAGCTAATAAATATTTTCAAATAATAAACAAATGGTTTATCTTGAGACCTATGATGGCATTTCTGAAAATTTCTAAGTTCTTTATATTTTCTGAAAAGCAAAATGATTCTCACTTGTCACACTAAAAAAGGCAGATGCATCTGTGAAGACAAATAAAATAGTGGGAGATTCAACTGTAGAATAATCTTAATCTCTATATATTTTTTCTCTTGATACAGAGGATAAAGTGCTTGCCATGTGTGCTTTTGCATTTCACAATGAAAACAAAAGCAAAAGCAATTTAAAGTGATCAAAAGTAATATATGATTCTTAAATCATACTTTATATTTTTTCTAAGAACTTTCACAAACATACTGACCCACATCAATAGATATGTATATTTTATAGAAGAGAAATCTGACAAATAATAGGTTAAGGCTCACTCTCTCTTACACAATTAGTGTCTGCGTTATGCCTGAACTCAAGCCAATCCTCTTAACAGCACAGTGTCCCGCCTTGGGAACTAGATCTGGCTAAAATGGATTATAGCAGCCCATCTACTATTCAGCACCACCCATGTACCTAAAATCCCAACGTGTTTTTAGGACATGTATGAGTAAGAAAATAAATTGGCAATTTTTAACAAGAGACGAGACGGTAAGAAAAAGGCAAAGGATATGAGTGGTGAAGGGTTAACATTGAGGTCGCTGCTGCTACATGGTAATCATGTCCTATGGAAACTCTGTCCCTTACTTCTCACCACTGCCAGAATTCAGGAATGCTTGGGCTTCCCTGGAGTGAAGGAGGCAGATTGCCTGCTCTGTATCCATTCTGCCTCCTTCTTCTGTAAAAGAACCTGGGAATGTGCCCAGCTGAAGAACTACATTTCCCAGCTTCCCTTGCAAACAGAAGTGGCCAATGAGATGTAAGGAAAAGGTGCGTGAAGCTCAGGGAAAGCCCTGTTGTGCTCACTTTCCCTTCAGCCTTTGCTTTCTGGGGACCTGACAGGCTGAGCTTCAACAGTCTCTGGAGGGAAAGGCAAAAATGAGTCACGGAGAACTTTCTTCAACACCCTAGAAACACTGAACCAACATCAACAACTGCCTCCTGACTGTTTATGCCAGGAGGAAAATGGAGTCATATCGGTTTAAACCACTGTAGTTCAGGCTTTTTTCCCTAGCAGACAGGGCCAATTCCTAACTGGCTTTGCTCAGGACTAGACTAGAAAACGTCTCTGACCAGGACCACTGCTGCAGAAGATGGGGACAGTCAGACATGTGCCACAGATGGCATTACTCAGGCACTTACGGAGGCAATCGCCCTACAGGAATGAGAATCAGTATCCCATTAGAAAAGCCAGTGTTCAACTGACTATAAGAGGTATGCCTAAGGCTAGTGGGACATTATAAAGAATCATTTAAAGGATTTCTTTCCAGCTCTTTGTGAAAGAGATTTTGTAGAGATAGAACCATAAATACCAAGCCTTATTTGACAAATATAAAGCTGGAAATCAACTACAAAAATGCCCACTACTGCCCTGTTGAAGAGTTATTTGCAGATGGAAAAGCAGATTGGACTTACTTTGTTGCACTTATTATTTTACAACTCTTGTGAATTCTACACTGCTTGGCACTGGTTGTGCCAAAATTATTACTCTTGTGTGGGAAAAGAATAGTTCACTTACTAATTATTTACTGGTTGCCTACCAAGAGCCTGGGATTACTTATATGTAAGAGAAGTAGCCCACATGCACAGGACAAAAATGAACTGAAATAAAATGGACAACCATTAAATTCCATCACAAAATTTTCTCTTCAAAATTATGGCAAAATACACACAACAAAATTTCCCATTTAAAGCATTTTTAAGTGTGTAAGTCAGCAGCATTAAGTGCTGTACATTTGCATTGTTCTCCATCAGCACCATGCATCTCCAGAACTTTCCCACCTTCCCAAACTGAGACTCTATATCCATTAAACACTAACCCCCCATTCCCTTCTTCCCCTGCCAACCACTATCCTATCTCTGTCTCTGTGGACTTGACTACTCTACTCTACTTGCCTCCTAGAAGTGGAATCATACAATATTTGTCCTTGTGTAACTGGCTTATTTTACTTAGCTCAATGTCTTCATGTGTCGTCCATGTAGTAGCGTGTGCCAGAATTACCTTCCTTTTCAAGGCTAAATAATATTCCACTCAGGGAATATTATTATATATATAATATATATAATATATATGTAATATGTATTATATATAACATATTATATATATTATATATAATATATATATATAAAATGTGTGTGTGTGTCTACATTTTATTTATTCATTCCTACATCAGTAGATATTTGGGCTTTTTCTACCTTTTTGCTATTGTGAATAATGCTACTGTCTTTTTTTTAAGATAAAGTTTTATTAAGTCAAGGCATGGTTTTATGGTAGAAAAAACGTTTTTCATGGCCAGAAATGTTCAGGGGGGAAGCCACATTTAGATAAAAAGTAGGTTTGGGAGTTTGATTTTGAATTGTAGATTTCACTGTATACAATTCTGGGGAGGACGGGGCAGTAAATGATTGTAAGGTTCCGAGGAGAAATGCCTGTCAAAGTCAACATACTCTCTAGATGAAGTATAAAAACTTTATACTGAAACTTTCTCTCTCAGAGTACATAAAATAATCTAGAAGAGCCCCTGTTCATTGATCTGCATATACAACTGATTTAATCTAAACATTAGGTTTAAAGAAGAGCACTGAAGCTGTCCCCAAATGGAATAGTAAATCAAAGATGTACTATTAAATAATAAAACAATAATAATAAAACTAATAATAGCAAATAACAAAATAATAGTAAATCGATGCATTAGGTATGCTAAAGGGTCCTTCAACCAATGGTATTTACTAGAAGAACTGGGCAACACTGAAATTGTGGTTTGTATCATTTCAGTGTCCCCTGGCCAGAGCCACCTGCTCAACAACAGAGAACTCATTAAGCCAACAGCACTCTATTAACCTGTCTTTACATAAACCTTTCTTTATGATTTGCCTGTCAAGTCAGAAAACCAGAATAACAAGGTAGCCAAATACTCCATTTCTCTCTTTTGTCAGAAATCTAAGTTACATACTTGGTCAAAACTGTCCTAACAATAAGAATAAAGATTCTCCTCAGCAATAATAAAAACACATATGCAAAACCTCCCAATCTAGTTTATTAAACATAAATAAACAACTTGAAGGCCATGTCTTATGGCCGGGAAAATGTGGCACGTTTTATAATTCTGACGAGTCAGAACTTTCCTATTCCCTCCGGCTGTGCTTATGGGTTTCATCTGGCTACAGGGCGCTCCAACTCCTCTTCCTCCCCAGGTTCCAGGACTGTCAAAGAAAATCAACTGACAGCACATAATTACTGAGCATCTACCACATGAGTTGACTAAATCACGGAAGGCACACGTTTCCTGAGGCGCTTTTATTTCTGAGATGTTTCTGCGGTGCCCAGGCTAGCTAGGCAAGTGCTCCGGGTGAAGCAAAAGGGGACGCAACGCAGACAGCGAAGGACCTGCCCGTCTCGGTCCCCGCGGGCTGTGGGGTTATAGATACCTTTGCCGCCGTGTGAGGTGAGGCTCCTTGGTCCAAAAGCAGAAGTGCCACTTTCTGATTATCGTAATGTGCAGCTACATGCAGTGGGGTTAGCCCGCTCTGAAAACACGTGCAGAAACAACAACCAGTGTCAAAGGGGTCTTCACACGAGAGGCCCAGATAATGGGGAAATGGGATCGGATCGGATACAACGCAGAGCGTAGTTTACACTCCAGTAGTTTCCATAATACTTGGACCCCAGCATTCACCTCCTACTTCCCAAGTGTTCTTTCTCCTGGTGGGACTTAACTATGGTGTCGTTATAATTTGGGTGGCTGCTGGGAAACCTTAGCAAGTGTGAAGAAGTGGCCTGTGACCCTCCTACCTTCCCAGCAGCGTCTGGGGATGCGCTTTTCTGTAGCAGGAGGTTGGCCACTTCAAGCTTCCCGTATTTTGCTGCCACATGAAGGGGAGTAAATCCTTTCTGAAAAACAGAAACAGAAAATGAATGAGCGATGGAAATCACATAAAAGCACTTCTTTCCTGTGACAGATGAATTATTTTAATGATGATGACCAGTTAAGTCTGCATTTAAGGGCCAAGACTCACAGATAAAAGCTAAAGAGTCCCCTTATCAACAGGGATGAGCAGAATATACCAGGATATATAATCTTTTTCCCTCTGCTGGCTGAGCCACGACATACCATTAATTCTGGAAGTAACCAGGTATCTTGCCAGGATGAAGTTGGGGAGCTGGATCTGGGGCTTATTATTCTAAGGCTGTTTGGGGGGTTTCATATTGTGAGAAGAATAAGTTACAAGGTTCCAGACCCAATGTGGAGGGCTTGGGAAAATCCAGGGCAAGTGTGGATCTCTCGCAACCTCATGTTACCAAACTGGACACTTTGTCTTCCCTTTTCCCTATTTCCTCATGTACACATGTATCCTTTTGTCTGTTCCAGTCTTCAGGAGTAGGAGTCAGAAATTCTCTCCCCTTTGCCACTGAACTGAATAATAACATGGTTCTAGAACAATGACATTTATTCTACAGGTGAACTGAATAATGACACATGGACAGATAAGCAAAAATTAGGTGCTGAGAGTTGAGTGGCTGGTCTTCCATGCTTCCAACTGCTACAAAGATTTAGGTGTCAACCAGTCAATCAGCATACACCATGAGGAAGGGCCCAAGCACAAGGCACGGATTTGATCCCGTGAGACTACAGCAAACTGGAGGCAATGGGCATCTGATATGGTGAAATGCCTGGACACTCAAGACTTCATCACTCATTATTTTGTTTCGCATATTACATGAGATTCAGGAACTTGCATCTCAGCTCTACAGAAAAGCCTAAAAAAATATCACAGGAGATGAAGTCTGAAGCTTTATTCAGTTAGTTTTCTAAATATTTGTAATTATCGTTTGTATCGATTACACATTAATCCTTCTTATCTGCATCCAAATGAAATAATGCAATACCAGTTACTAGCTTTTTAAGACATGCCACAGGCCAATTCATCTTGCTAATCATGCTTGCCAGGTTTATGTAGTATCACAAGAAAAATGAGCCCCACATTTTGCATTCTGCACACGCAGAGCAACTGTACGCTAGGGCATTACTCTAAGACATCAGCGTTGACACTATAAAAAAAAAAATCAAACCATAGGATCAGCAACAATAACAACAAAAAGAACAACAAATAAAAAGAATGCAAGAAACCCAAACCTCCTGATTTGGAAGTGTTCATTTTCAAATACTGAGCGTGACAATGTGGTTTGTGTACTTGGCCTTAGCAGGAGAAATCCGTAGCTGTGTTTTTAAACTGTGTTTTTAAAAAACTACCATTGAAGTCTACCAAATAACTTGCAAGAAATCTCTGACTTTAGATATTAATAAGGTTTCATTAGAACATAATGTACTGAGAAACTTAAGATAAAATCCCCCACAAAATATCCACAACTACCCTCCCCGACACCAGTGCTTTGCTGGCCGTGTTCATGACAACCCTGGGATCCCGGGGACAGATGCAGCTTCGGCACCTACTGCTGTGCTCTGCTGTGCTGTGAGATATGAGGAGGATGTATTTTGGGGGACACAGCAGGTTTCCGAGGCTCGCTTCCGTACCTTTGTTGTTATAGATAAAGATGCTCCATGATCCAATAGGAATGCGGCGACGTCCTCGTGCCCCTCTCGGGCGGAAAGGTGAAGTGGGGTGTACCCGGAAGTCGTGGCTGCATTGGGAGACGCTCCTTGCTGCAACAGCTGTTGTACTATATCTGCCTTCCCCAGTCGGGCTGAAATGTGGAGTGGGGTTTGGTCATCCTAAAGGCAGAAATGCAAGGCTGATGAGCTGAGAAAACGGTGGTGTCGTTATGAAAAATTCAGGGAGCATTAGCTGATTGATGTCGGAGGTACACTCAACTCTGTGACTCAATGCTAAAAGGAATCTCATTCATCTTTTTCTTCAAGGTTCAGAAATGTGGAGATGGTGGATCTAAACTCCGTAAGTACCCTTGGGGAGACCTACTAGTATGAAAACTGTGAAAAGAAGTTCTGTTTATAAATTATCCCCATCACCACCTGCCATAGCCAATTTTAAACCTCTAATGACCCCTTTTTTGGGAGAGGAGGGAATGTATCCCAGGAAAGCTCACTTGCCCAAGAGGGATGTTATGCCTCTACCAGTTACTATGCCCTCACATGGAATGAATTATTTCATCGGTTCTGCCTTCCCATAGTCAAAAGTGGAAGGAGAGGAAGGCAGTACAGAGTTGCACGGGTACACCTGTGCAAAGACTCCTGGCCAATCAGGCTGATGGGGGCTGATGCTCTCTGCTTGCCAAGCTGCACGTCCTGGCATGGGCTGCACCTGCCTAGAGAAGAGAGCCACCTTACTGCAATTCACCCAAAGGCATGAGGCACTCACTGAGTCCTGTCCCCTTAGGGCCTTATGCCAAGTGGGAGGGGCATGCTTTCCTCATTTGCCCAAATTAGTCCTCCAGGTAGAAGTTTTCTACTGAAATGTGATAAGGTTCAGGTAAACGCTTTAAGTAGGGAAGGTGGAGAAAAGAGGCTAGAACACAGGATGAGGTTTTGGATAAGTAACAGCATAAGGGTCAATGTCAAAGCAAGAGGGGCTATGTAACCAGGGGGAGGCAAAGGAGGAGTTGGAGGGAAGAAGAATATTGAAATTGGAAAAAGATAAGACCCAAGAAAAATCTCACATGTTCGTCCCTACTGCCACCACCACCACACATTTATGGAAGACCTACTATGTCCCAGGCTCTGCTTGAAGTACTCCGCCTACATTAATTCATTAATCCTCATAACAATCCTATGAATTACAACAATCATTTTTCCCATTTTCTATATGAGAACTCTGGAAAGGAAAATGTAGCACTGAGATGTTAATTTACTTGGCCAGTGTTACACAGCTACTAAAAGATGGCCCAAGATTCAAACCCAGGTAGTCAGGCTGAGGAGGCCAGGCTCAATATATATACTACCTCCTTAATGAAATGAAAAGTAGAAATCCTATCCTCAGTTTCAGCTAGTTTCCCTAGTCACAATGTTTCATATATAACTAACGACAGTCTTAAATGTGAGGTTTCTTATAATCCATAGAAGATTACGGCCTCTCCTTAGACATTCTATTTAACCAACAGTGGATTAATCAACATCCTCTAGATAAGGGGTTAGTAACCTACAATGCAGGGGCCAAATCCATCTGCTGCCTGTTTTTGTAAATAAAGTTTTATTGGAACATAGCCATGCCCATTTGTTTACACATAGTGGATCACTGCTTTTACTAGGGCTGCTTTTGTGCAATATGAGCAGAGTTGAGTAGCTGCGACAGAGACAGTGCATCCTGCAAAGCCTAGATATTTACTATCAGGACCTTTACAGAAAAAGTTTGTTGACTTCTGTTTCTAGATCCTCTGCAAAATCCACCAACTGGCATCATGGTCCACCAGACACTTGAGGCTCTTGGCCCGCTGCCTAGGATGTCACAGCCTTTGTACCTACCTGTAGATTCTGTGCTTACAAAGCCCCAGTTGTTTGTTACCATACTAGTATGTTCGGGACTAGTTACTTTACTTGTTTGTACTAGTTACTTTAATTATACAATTAAGCCACGTGTTAACAGATAAACTGTGAGTATGAAAGAAAAGGCTTTGACTTTCCCTTGGAATAATAAGTTGAAAACTTTGGAGATAGAAGTTAATAGGGACCAATTATGGTCAAATTAGATATGGGTCAGACAGCTGAATACACTGGGGGTAAATCATAAAAGTCTAGAAATATTCTGTATTCAAATTATTTCGCAGATGTCTTGGATTTTTTACCTAACCTGAAACTAGGAACTGCAGACCATGCAAATAAATGCCAAATAAGTGTACTTTTATATATTGTAGGTTGATATGAAATGGTTAAGGTATTTATGTATTCATTTCTGATTCTGGACCTGAACTGCCATACCGATGACCAAATTACCCACCCGAGAGTAGCAGATGAGTGGGTTTCTATTGGAAACCAACTAGCTGACAGACCACAGGCTGCCTAACTCAGCTCTGACAGGAAGATCTCTACAACAGCTCTGATCTCAGTCTCAGGGTTTATGGTTTCACAACTTGTATAGAAAAAGAATTCCCTTTTTCCTTTTGTGGCTGTTACAGCTGACATCTAAGTCAACCAACAGAAGTTGATGATACTTCCAAATTGTATTTGTTCTAGAAGCTTTACGCAAAAGCCCTTCTCTGTGGAGTACAAAGAACCGTGCACCATGTTTAGATTCAGTTCCTAATTTTTTAGGCACTCGCAATGTGCTAAGAACAGTTTCTGGCACAAGGTCTTGTTCTATTTAATTATGTTAAATAATTCAATGAACAAATATGGAAGGAAAGGATTTTTTTTATATTATTAGACTTGAGTAGAGATTTTCATTATTGGAGGTTGTTCACTCCAATAATGAGTTGTTCACTCCAACAAAGAGTCTCACTTTGTTGCGCAGGCTAGAGTGAGTGCCGTGGCGTCAGCCTAGCTCACAGCAACCTCAAACTCCTGGGCTCAGGCAATCCTCCTGCCTCAGCCTCCCATGTAGCTGGGACTACAGGCATGCGCCACCATGCCTGGCTAATTGTTCTATATATATTAGTTGGCCAATTAATTTCTTTCTATTTATAGTAGAGATGGGGGTCTTGCTGTTGCTCAGGCTGGTTTCGAACTCCTGACCTCGAGCAATCTGCCCTCCTCAGCCTCCCAGAGTGCTAGGATTATAGGCGTGAGCCACCGCGCCCGGCCTGTTCACTGTTTTTAAAAAGTCTTCTTGAAAGGCAGCATGTATACATTCAAAGGTCTTATGAAAATCAAAGGGTTTTTCCTCCATAGCAAACGCTGTCGTGCATCGCACATACCTTAGCTTTAGCTTCTACCTGAGCGCCATCTTGTACCAGGTACCGCACGACTTCGGCTTGGCCGGATCGAGCTGCCATGTGCAGAGCTGTTTCTCCTCTCTGGGAACATGAGCCAAAGTAAATTAACTGCAGCTCTGAAGAAGAGTGGTGTATTTTGTTTGGCAAAGCTTATGATGGACTTTTTTAAAAAATAAAAAAATGCATCTCCTTATTGAAAAGATAGGAAACCAAATACATAAGAATTTCACAGGAACCTGATCCATACTGGCAAGGACTTTGGTGGAACCCTGGGGAGCTAGTCACCCACGGTATCAGAAGTGCTGCTCGGTGATCTATTAATACAGTATAGCCTTAGTGGCGGCTGGAAAGGCAAATGCCCACAGGGGCCCAGCAGAAGGGTCGGAGATGCAGCAGGGTGGGTGGGGCTACTGAACAACAGAGCCCCACACCTGCCCTGAAGTGGGCAGCCTCCGCCAGCATCTGCAGATTGTGGCTGAAACCGTGCAGGATGCCAGCCCTGTTATGCCATACCTCCCTGCTTTTCAAAAGAAGTGGCTGCCTGAATGTTTGTATGAATTTCCCAATCCTTAAATGTTGACCATAAAATCAGAATTAAAAACAAAACATCGCATGGGCAACATAAACACACCCAAAAGCCAGTCTTGACTTGTCTACAGTTGGTTTGTATTCCCTGCTTCCTCTGAACAGATCAGCATTCAGGTCATTAGACATTATCCTGAGAAGTCGTTTTGCCACTGGACTGCCCCTTCCCCTACCTTTTCACAATATAGACTTTAATTCAGGTTACTTATTCATTTATCTAACAAAAATAAAATCAACATAGGAAACATGGATACAGTGAAATATGGACATAATAAAAATCAACTGTATTTTCTTAGACAAGTGATGTCCCTTCAATCTTATAAATCAAGCTTTGCTTTATAGGCCATCAACCTATAGGGAAGGATGTACAAATACACTTTACAGGAATCTTGTTATCGTGTTTACTGGAGGGTGTGGAGTGTGTTGTTCAGTATATTACCCAGTGTTCTCTTTATGAAGGAAAATATTCTCTGGAATTAGTACCAGGAAAGACTGTATTTAGCTGAGAAGCTGGTCTGTTCTGATCTCACGAATGTGCTGACTGGGGCTGGAAGACACACAGCCTCATGGGAAGGTCTGCCCTTCTGGCTCGGCCCTTCTGGGCCAGCAAGTGTTCTTATGCTTGCGTCCTGTGTGCTGACATCATTATGATGTCAAATTTGAAACCCTGTAAAGCAATGTCAAATGCCACATACGGATTGAGGTGTTCAGTTATTGCTCTGTTATTTATTCTGCAGTGAGTCTCTTGGTTCTGACAGAGCAGTGCTTAGTATGAAAAACAACATCATCTGATAATCTATGAACTCAGAGTTCCATGGGTTTGCCATAATATGGTAAAGCACACTAGAGACAGGTTTCTTTGAAGTTACTTGAAAGTAACTGTATATAAATAATGATAGTGTCTGAACCACCTCAACATGCAGCCCTTTTTAGTGCTTCTATTACAGAAATCCCCCACAAACACTTTATTTCTTTATTTCTGGATATTATTTAATATCCAGTAGTAATGTATCTGTAAGGTTAATGGACATAGTTCATAAATCCAAACAATGTGTGATAAGCTAGTGACTATTTCAGATCTATTCAGATCTTGCCTTCGAAGTAAAGGAAACCAAAGGTATTCTCTAATTCTGTGCTTTTAAGCTGTCCAATTAAATAGTAATTTAATCATAATAAAAAGTACATAGATAAAAGCTGCCTTTGCCAGCTTCTTAGATACTCACAATTGGACCTTCTTTGTTAAAAGAATACCTACCACGTTGGTGGTGTTTGGTGAGGCTCCATGATGCATTAGTTGCGATACAATATTTACATGCCCCATGAAGGCAGCAACATGGATTGGGGTAAGGCCCGACTATGGGGAAAAGAAGGAAATGTTGGTTTGTTGACTTATCATAAAAAGGGTTTGTCTGCATGCCCGCCCACCTGCCCGCCCGCCAGCCAGCCAGCCAGCCAGCCAGCCAGCCAGCCAGCCAGCCAGCCAGCCAGCCATCCATCCATCCAGCCATCCATCCATCCATCCATCCATCCAAATCAGTTTAGTGACAAGATCCAAAGATAATCAGGACATTCACCAATGTCACAGATTCTGTAAGGCAATTATAGCAACACATAACCATCATTTCTATTTCTCTAGGGCAAGTGATTATGAAAGACCTATGTCATGTCTATTAAAGAAGAAATGTAATTTCATACTTTTCATGTAGATATTTGAAAAAAAATGAGAGATAAATAACTTGAAGATGAGTTTGAAGAATGTTTTCAAAAAAAAAAAAATAACTTGAAGGTTTTTATCCTTTGCTAAAAAGCCTTCCTCATCCATATGAGTGTTTGGGTGGGGTGGGGAACAGTGTGATTTCATACATATTAATAAAAAGTTGACTTTTATTTCAGATCTTATTCTGGGCTTTAAAAAGGATTCCCATGCACTCAGAATAAACTGAAATCTTACACATGAAAGAGTAGGGTTTCTAATAAAAAGCCATCCCTCTAATAAATGAGCAAATCAGCATTAATACTATCATTTTATTTTTTAAGTTTATGAGTATTATAAATTAAGGCAATATAATTAAAGCAAATATTACAAAGTCAAGGCCATTAGATTAGACTTTAATTTTTATGTTTATTTCATATCCTACACCCCACACACATGTGTACAATACCCCACAACACTATTCAGCATAAAGCAAAATTTATCGATTCCAGGTATTTTATATTGAATATGCCCATGATTGTGAGATTTAAATAGAGTGGATAAGTAAGAAAGAGGATCAAAATCTCAAGTCAATAAGCTGGTTAATGAGTGTAATTTACTTGTGCTTCTTGAAATGATTCCATTTTGGATTTTTCTGTATTTAATTTAAAAATTTTAATATGGCTAGAAAGAGGATAGTTAATCTCAAAAGAAATTTGAGAAAATGTTAAAAAATATCTAAAAGGAATTATATACAATAAAAGTGAGGTAAGAGAAAGAAGAGTAATAATTCTGGCTGCCCAGACTTCAAATAGCAAAAAGAATTGAGGGAAATGAGGAAAACAAGAATTTTGCTCTAGTTTGGCACCTTTTTCCATCAGCAGAGGGAGTCGTTAGAACTTGTACAAGGCAAAGTCTTGGTCTGAACTTGCCTTTTACAGCTCTTAGGGAGCACGGGGCTGCCTCGGGAACTTCTCATCTCTGACCGACATCTCTGGATGTTTCCTCAAACATCAGTCAGAGATCCACTTTTATTTCAGAACCTATTGTGATCTTTAAAAAGGGTTCCCATGCACTGAGAATAAACTTACTATTTTATACTTTAAATAACAAGTTGTCTGGTATGAGGCCATAAGTCTGATAACAGAACATCAGTATTAATATTGTCAACCATTTAATATTTAAAAAATTGTAAGTGTTACAAATCAAGGTAAATATTGCATTTGCAGGTAAGAAACGGAAGCCAAGCAATAATCGCTAGACTAGACTTCCATGTGAATGTTCACTTTGAATCCTACAGTTAAACATCGAGCCTTCAGTAACGCTTTCCTGAATGATCCACGGTGGATGGGCCAGGCATTGTGGGTACACAAAGACCAGTAAGACTTAGCCCTGTCTTGAAGGAGGCTACAGCCTCCGGGGGACATGGAGCAGCTGAGTCACAGTTGGACAGCTGGATAAGCACTTTGATAGAAATATGCACAGGATGGGGTGATGGTCCCTAGAAGAGTACCTAGTCCAGGCCAGGGAGTAGGAAGCTTTCCTAGAGAGGGTACCCAAATTTGGTCCTGAAGGATGTGCAGGATTAGCCTGGCAGAGGGGATTTGACACAAGAAGGTGCTCACATACAAATGTGTCCAGTCTAGGGACACGCCAGCAGCTAGAATTCAGAGAGACCAGAATGCTGGGGGTAGCGAGCGGGAGGTGGGATATGTCTGGAGGGGGAATGCCACACTTGGTTTGCTCTGATGGGTCACTTCTCTGAGGTCTGAGTTGGTTCCTGTGAAAGAAACCTAGAGCAAATCCTCCACTAACTTCCGCAACTCTTATTTCATTAATTTTGAGTCATGAGCTAGAGCAATCCTTACTTTACAAAATCACAGAAGTTGTGTTTTGCAGGGTTTCTCAACCTTGGTACATGTGACATTTTGAACCAGATAATTCTTTGTTGTGGAAACTGTCCTGTATGTTATAAATTGTTTAGTAGCATCCCTGGCCTCTGTCCACTAGATGCCAGCAGTACTATCCAGTTGTGACTACTAAAAGTACCTCCAGACATTGCCAAATATCCCTGTGGGTACAAAAATCACCCCCATTAGAGAAGCACTGTGTTATAAGATTTCAGATAAATTAGGCTTTCCATGATGGGGCCCCTCACCTTGAGCGTGTATTTTGGGTTACATTTCTAGTCACAGTGATGCATCTGCACCCTAGCCACCCACATTCTCGTCTCCTAAGGATTGGCAAAGAACGCTTCCTTCTGGAGAAGAGTTCAGAATTGTAGTCTGCGGCAATGGCACACAAACGAAACTGGTCCCTGGAGATGGCACTGGGGCTCTGGCTGCTCAGGCTACACTCTTAGCACCTCTTAGCACCCCAGAAATCTTACTCCTCTCACCTCGGTTACAGCTTGGATGGATGCACCGTGTTTCAGAAGGAGTTCCATTACTTTAATTCGATTCTTCTTGCAGGCAATGTGAAGAGGGGTAAAGCCATTCTGCAAGGGACAGAAACACACACTGACTACATGCCACCAAAATCCAATTGCACCGAGTGCAGTAAAATTTCTTTTTGCTAAAATGATGTGTTATAAAGACGTTGAAATGAACAGAAACTACCAGGGGTTAAACAGAATGTAGGTTATTTCTGGAAGCAGAGGGTTGTCTAGCTACTCCTAGGAACCCAAGGTGCCCTGGTAATTTTAACAGGAAGTGAATTTTTGTTACAATCTCCTGGTTAGCCACGGCAAAAAATGGCCATGCGTGTCCTTAGGTTATTTTATTTTGGAACTCACTCTTCCAAATACTGTGTCCCTCGTCTACCTCATTTCAAACACAGTCTAAAAACAGCTGGGCCCAGACATTCGTCCTCACAGCCCAATGCCTATTCTGACTTCTCTGCTGCATTTTAGGGCAACCTCAAGACCAGCTCTAAAATGTTTTCATTTGTTCTCCAGCTCTAAGATTCAAGTAGGTGCTTACTCCAAGGAAGCAGAAATATAAATAACCCATTATTTGACTCATTTGGTTTAATATTTAATCTAATAAAAGGACCTGCTTTTTAACAAATTACCTACCAAACTGCCCTGCCCGTGGTGCGTATTTCAGTTGCCAAGGGAGAACTATAAAGTACCGGGGGCCACCGTAAAAGCTCGGGTCACAGCGGCCACAGGTGCTTTTCCGGAGGTGCCTGCGACCCCTTGTCTGGCCACCGTCTACCGCAGGATGACAGGCTACAGCCTCCATATGTTGTGAAATCTTTACAGTCACAGGAAAATGACAGTGGGAGCCCACACCCTGTTTTAAGACTTTTTTTTTCTTGTATGGAAAAATGAGTCACAATTGCTAATTTCTTTTTCCTCCCTTCTCAGAATTCAAGGACATGTTTGATAGACTGGGCAGGCCAATAACTCTTGAAATGCTGCTCTGGGAAAAGCTTGCAGAACTGCAGTGGCAATGGAACTGTCTGTGTCTGGAGAGTTCCTCTTTCATCATTCCTTCCTGCCCACTCTGAATGTTGGCGCCTGCAGAGCACCGGAGGAGTTATGGATCCATCCAGATAGGGCGACCACACCCTTTGGAAAGGAGCAGAGACCCTTCTTAAAAGGGTTGACTGGATGACAGCCTTCACCTCAAAATTGCTAGTCAACTCACATTGCCCCTAAAACTTGGTGACGTATTTTTTTCCTAAACATGGGCACTTATTCTGAAATAAATTCCAACAGCTCACTAAGTTGGGACCATTTATATTTTCAAAAACAACAGTTGCCATCTTGCCGAGAAAACCAAATGATAACATTAAAAGAGCAGATCATTTTAGGAGTTGAGACTACAAACTGGACCAAAATTTTGACTGGCAAAAGGAAACAGAAGATGACAGGCAATGTTTCATTAACTTACAAGGTTAACATAGCATAAAATTTTAGCTCACAAATTTCTAGACCTCTTATATATGAAATAATGTTTTTTGAGCATTTTGCCTGATGTTTTTAGATCTCAGAACAAACTTTTAATTTCACAGATTATATGTTTACCTATTTTTTTTTTTTTTTGAGACAGAGTCTCACTTTGTTGCTCAGGCTAGAGTGAGTGCCGTGGCGTCAGCCTAGCTCACAGCAACCTCAAACTCCTGGGCTCGAGTGATCCTTCTGTCTCAGCCTCCCGAGTAGCTGGGACTACAGGCATGCGCCACCATGCCCGGCTAATTTTTTTTTTTTATATATATATCAGTTGGCCAATTAGTTTCTTTCTATTTATAGTAGAGACGGGGTCTCACTCTTGCTCAGGCTGGTTTTGAACTCCTGACCTTGAGCAATCCGCCCGCCTAGGCCTCCCAGAGAGCTAGGATTACAGGCGTGAGCCACCACGCCCGGCCAATGTTTACCTATTTTTATAGGTAACATATAACATCTGACCACTCAGGTGGTCAGATGAGGCTGACCACCTGAGTCTTTTTTATAATTATACAGTCTTTGGGTTCATTTGTATAAGAGAATCACTAGTGTGACCATAAGGAAGTTAATGATTTGGTTGCATCAGCCTTTTTCATGTCAGAAATAGAAGGTTTGGTAGATTTCTCTGAAGGATATTTGAAAAAATTCACAGGAAGTATACTTTCTTTAGCTAGCACTTCCACTTTTACCTCCTCAAAAGCAAGCCCTTCCCATGCAGAGGTAGCATGATGTCAGCAAGACAACTCAGGCTGGCCTCATCGCCCAAGCCACTCACCAGGGCTTTGGCGTTGGGGTTAGCTTTCTTATCCAAGAGAACCTTGGCGACTTTGTAATGGCCACAGTGGGCAGCCACATGGAGGGCAGTCAGGTAGTCATTGGTGACATCGTCCACGGGCACGTTGTGCTGGAGGAGAAGTTGGACGCAGTTTAAATGATCCCCTTGGGTGGCCATGTGCAACGGAGACAGCCCATTCTGGAACACACAGGAAAGCAGAGTTCATTCGGTGTTTGCACCTTTTAAATGCAAACGTGCCCAACTCAAAATAAAGTGCAACTACAAAGTGCAACTGAAAACACTAGTTTCTCCACACAGAAAAACCGCCTGTTTTTAAAAGGCTTTGACAACTGTTTTGAACTACAGCGACTTTTAAAACTGGTCCTCCCATTTCTCATGTCAATCAGTAACAAACTGTCCAGGATAATTTCTTTTCCTGATTTGAAAGTAGTGGGAAGTACAGTAAGGGCTACAATTTACTACATTCTTAGTGAATAGGAATTCTTAGTATTCAGGACTGAAAGGAAAAAATAAAGGCAAGAACAGACTGGTGTTCACTAGACTGGTATTTGTCTTGTTCTTATAGATTACTAATACTTAACATGGAACACTATATTGCTTTGATCTAAAAAAAGGTCTGAACACAACAATACACTTCATCTTGCATCAATGCAGAAAGGAAAACTTTCCCTTTTTCATCATTCTGGTGCCCCCATGTGTCTATGATATGGAAGAGCAAGGCATTGATGCACTCATTCACTAATGCTTGCCTGCTTAGTTTAAATCAACTGGGTTCAGTAACAGTCAATCATGTGCAGTAGGAATGAGTTGAAAATTCATTTAGAGAGCTGAGAGAAGAAAGGAACAGATTCAAAGGGAAATAAAACTTTAAAAAGGTTAGAAATGGCATTTGGCATTCAATACATGTTTCCTAATGAGGGCAAAAACAAAGTATTAAGATGTCAGTGTGTTCTGTGTATTTCTTTTAAATATGAAGGCAAAGGGGGGGGGTGTCTGGGAGATTCCTGGAGAACACAATTATTAAGAGAGGATTTATTAATTATAGTAACATAATTTTACATATTTTTGGGAAAAAAGTGATTTGACAGCAAATTTAGTTTCTAAAAAAAAGGTTGTCATCAATGAATTTTGACAATGATGACATATAAAATGTGCAGTGTTGAGCCAGATGTTTCTGAATCCTCTGGGCAAAGTTATTGGCCATGAATTTGTCAATGATTGAAATAAAGGAAAGAAGGTAAGAAAAAAGGTAAGAAAAAATAATGTAAGCTCTCTGTTAGTCACTCTCAGAATTATATGCTTATTGCCACATATTTCAACTGTTTGGGTTCCTCAAAGGCAGAGGTTCATGGTTATAATCTCTCCATATAGCCCAGCAGAGAGCCCTGCATATCTAGAAAGAGCTTGATAAATATTTATGTAAATTTAAGGATCTCATATAGTGTCAGTCTATCAAGACATTTGTGCCCGAAAAAATCCCCCTAAAACATTTTAAACGGAAGTGGAAACTAAGGTGCAACAAAGTATGGGAACATTTCCCATTTGAGATACTGCTGCCCACGAGCATACCTGCTGGTTTATTCCTGCTAAACATTCCTTTGCTTTATGTTTTGATACAGTCTTAGAGGAAAACACAAAGTAAACAAAAGAAACAAAATCTGAGAGAATAAATGACTTCGTGGAGAGTAGAAATGGGAGGCAGTATCAACAATAGAAGGAAATTCTCTAACGATACACAAAACAATGAGGCGTGGGTAGGAAATGCAAAGGTCACTGGGGAAGTACGAGAAGAAAGTGAAGACAAGATCACCTGCCCCATGGGAAGAGGTGGTATTACATATGGCGCCTGGGAATACGGATCCAATGTGATGGGCTTTCTTAGTTCAATAAGATGAAAGTCTTAAAAGAACTGGACAGATTGTCTTCAAGCCAGGAGCACATTCATTCGCTTTATATTCATTCAACAAATACTTATTGAAAGCCTACTATGTGCTAGGTGCTAATCTAGGTGTTTGAGGATACTGCACTGAACAACGGAAAGTTGTTTCCTTTATTCTAGAGAACCAGATAGCAAGTGAGTAAAGAAACAGATACTTTCAAGATGGTGTTAAGAGCTCTAACGAAAATATGTTTTTTAAAAAAATTTTTTTTTGTTTACTTTTTTTCATCTGATTTAGGGGGGTGGTGTGGTGAGGGGGGAACAGGGGTGGTCTGAATCTAGTAAAGAACTTATTCTCTGTGCAGAGGGAAACTTCTGGTTAAACGTGGTGGATGTAATACACGTATTTATCCTTCCTCTCCTAAAACTCCACCAAAACACAGTAAAGGAATTTAAAGAGTAAAATCCACAAGAGCACACATGTGTTATGCCCTTTCCCATTCCCATGCACACAATGGGAAAGAGAAAAAAACAGATGAATGATGTCTACAAATTTTGGAATATGAAAAGAGGGTTTGAGTATGGTAACTCGTGTAGCAGAAGAGGGAGGCTGAAACCTAAGTGTCTGTGGACAGAGATAATCAGAGATGTGTTGACAAATGTTTAGCAACCAACTTCTCAAAAAACAAAAGGCCCAGTGTGTACTGTCTGTCAATTGCCATGGTGTAAAGACTCCCGGTATGAGCAATTTCAAGCTGCCCACATCGTGCTGTTGAATGTGGAATTGGGAAGAGATATATATTAATACAATCAGCTCTTGTGGGCTGATACAATCTGGCTCCGGCACACTGGTGGGTATAATAACGACAGGCTGATTTACCTCTCAAATCTCGGCAAGGGGGAGGGTATGGAAACATAGTACCTTGGAAGATGAGACTTTGAGCTGAAAACAGGAATGGTTCAAAGTCTGTGTTTGGAGCTGTCAGGTCTCTAGGTCCTTCCCAACCTAGCAAAGCCATTTGATGATGGCCTCCTTCGACTCTGCAGGAAACAGTTTAGTCTCTGGAGAGAGTGAGCCAGAGAGGTCCAGACTCAGCAGCCCGGGCAGAATAGAGGGCAGTGGTGAGATATGGACTGAGAACAGGTGATCACAGGAAAAGGAAGGACAGTACAGGGTTAGTGATATGGCCTCTGGACTGGGACTTCCTGGGTTCAAATCCTCATTCTGTCACTGGCTGAGATATTTTGAGAAAGCTACTATATCTCTTTGGGTCTCAGTTTTCTCTTCTATGAAAAGGGTATAACAGTAATACTAGTATCTACTGGAGTTACTGTGAGGGTTAAATGAGTTAATAGGTGTTAGGTACACAGTGAGTGGTATGTAGCAATCACTGTGTAAATATTAGTTATTATTATGATTGAAATATGCATAGAGAACAGGAAGACTGACAGCCCATTTTCCTTGCCCTTCCTCAGAAGGTATTCACACATGCACGCACTGCAAAAGATTGGTGGATTCATCTTTCAAAAACCTGGACTGCCCCCAATGAAAAGGGCATCTAATCCTGATATTAGAGGACTCTCTGACCCATGGCCACCTGATCACCAGCCCTAATACTCTCTCAGTTACAGACATTTGTGGGAATCCTCCAACAAAAAGGACAGAGCCAAAGCAAACAAGGAGAGCAAAGGGAAATCTGAGGAATCAGGGACATATGGGAGGCAGAAAAAAATTAAATAAGAAAAAGTTATGAATTTCTCAGAAAGGTAATGGAAACTATTGCATTCATACAACAAGAACAGGACGCCTTGAAAGGAGGCTATCAGAGAACCAGAAAATGTTCTTGAAAGTTGAAAGCATGGAAGAAAAATTCAAGAAAATTTCCCAGAAGAAAGCCAAATTGACAATGAGATCAACAATGGGAGAAAAAGATGAGACAACTAGATTTTTAACTAGGCCTGTATTGCTTTGATAAACAAAAGTTAATTTTAAAGAGACCAACGGGAATTAATTGGAGGGTTTGCAAGCAGGAGGCTACCATGATTTGGTTGACAATTTATGTGGCCACTCTGACTGCAAAGGGGGAACTGGCTTGTAAAGGAACAAGGAGGAAAGTGGGAGACCAATGAGAAGCTACTGCAATGGCTCAGCGAGAGACGATGAGGCTCAGAAGATAGCAGTGGAGGGGGAGAGAAGATAGACATGGACTGTATGAAAGAAAAAGAACAAATAGAATGGTAAAGATGAGAAGCACTCAAAAGGCCAAGATGTCATAATATACAATGCAAAATTTTTGTCTGCTTACTTCTTTTGAATAACACCTTCAACGGCTCACCAGTCTACACCTGTATTTTTAAATAAGTGATAGAATTATTCACACCACCTACACCCTGATCAGTCTTTCCAGAGTTCAGGAAACATTGACCAGAGTGCAAACAGGAATAATACATGCTTTTTGTTGCTTTGATAAGGTTTAGAAATTAAAATTCTTAATAAAGTTAAATATAACTTTTAAAAATCATTGATTCAATTAATAAAAATAGTAGTGACAATGTAGTGGTTGGTATGTATTTGCAATTTATTTGCAAATATTCCCTTTTTCAAATAGTGTCAAATGGTTTCACCATTAAAAAAATAATCTAAAAGACACTTAGTAAACCATACATTTTTTTTAAGCAATCATGATACATTCCTTTCAGATATGTTATCATTCCCAAAGGCACAATCAAGGTGCAATCTTTCCAAAGTTTCTAGTCTTCATCAACTAAGTGATATCCTTGACCTCTTGAACAGTCTGCGAATTCTGAAGAAATGAACTGAGAAGCTAAAATAAGAGAGCCAGCACCCAGACTTTAGAGAGTGTAAGCCCTTTCAGTCTTTCTTAAAGCAACAAGTAATCGTTTCTGAGCTAAGAACATTTCAGAGTAAAATCAAGCAGTAAGTGTTCTTGAAACAAAGCAAAAAACCATATGCACTGATAGACTTTTGGTCAGTGCATTCCACATGAAGACTTCATAAACTTATTTTGAGGTTCTTCCAAGATTTGGTGAACATAGCTACTCTAATTATTAAATTGAAACTGTTATTTTCTGTAGGATTCAAAAGGCTGGGTCATATAACCAGCCATGGAATTCAAAGCTAAATACAGTCTAACGTCAAGGAATTTGAAAATAAATTACCTTGGTTTTTGAAAGAATGGGGGCGGCTCGATCCAGCAACATTTCCACCACCTGCTCATGGCCACTCCTTGCCCCACAGTGCAGTGGCGTCAGACCGTCCTGCCGAACCAAGACAACATCGTCAATTAGATTTGACAGTAAGTTATTCACAAATGCTGTATATTTCCTCAAGATCCAGCATGATATCCTGCATGCTGTGGACCAATGGGCTTCAAACATTTGCTCCTATATGTCATAAAATAATTTCATATTTTTTCATAAGCTTAAGTAGTTGTAAACCATGTAATTTCCCCCAAGTTTGAATACTAACATTTAAATATATAACTGTCCCACTTCTCTTTTGAATATCCAACGGGATCTAAATACTATAAGTAAGTCGATGCCCACCATTTAAAAAACATGAATATGCTTTCAAAATAAGGATTTGTAATAGGAATTTTGCATTGGTCCTTTCTCCTCTTGTGCTATTTCCACTGCATTTCCCACATGTAATTTCATAATTTTATCTTAATGTTATGTAATTTTATGCTCAAGTGATTTATTATTTATTTATTTATTTATTTATTTATTTATTTATTTATTTATTTATTTATTTTTTGAGACAGTGTCTCACTCTGTCTCCCAAGTTGAGTTCAATGGCCTCATCATGCTCACTGCAAGCCTGAACTCTTGGACTCAAGTGATCCTCCCACCTCGGCTTCCCAAAGTGCTAGGACCATAGGTGTGAGCCACCATGACTAGTTGTTGGAGTGTTTTTTACTGGTTAACACATCATATTTCCCTGCCATGAACTTGTATAAGTTTAAATTTAAGAAAGGTTTAAAGATTACCTGAAAATACAAGGCTCTATGTATCAAAAATAAATCTCCTGATTGGGATTATCATTATAGGTATTCAAACATAACTGATGAAAACAACAAAAATATATATGTGATTATTCAATAAAAACAATCAAAAATTTATTTTTTAGTGAGACGGATTTTTTCCCCACAACTAGTTTAGGTATCTGCTAACGAATAGTTATTGCTAGAATGAGACAGGGCTCAGCATCAAAACTAGCCCTAATTTTTGTTTTTATCGATGTTAGTGCTGAGAAATCTTATTTGCTAAAGTCGATAGACTTTTGTTATAGTGATGTCACTAATTCACCAAACTCTTGAATTCCATGTCAAAAATCACTTAATCTTTTACCCAGAATTCTTTTTAATGATCCATCATAGGCCAGTTTATTCATTAGGCCCTTCATTTTTGTTGGTAACAATGGATTAACCTGACCATTAGAGTTATGTACTTCTCAATAGGATACCAACATTTTGAATTCTCCCCTTTGCTGCCTATCCCTCTGGGATTTTTGCGCCACTGGGCTCTGTAGATAAGAGAGTGTTAGGCCTTTCTTGGTAATAGGAGGGAAGGACTATGTGTTGAAGGATAGATGGAAAAGGAGACTGAGTAGGAAGTTGAGGAAGTGGAAAGTTATTCACTTAAAACTATCTAAGTAATCCCAAATGGTTTGGAGGTACTTTCACACACACACTAGTTTATGAGTTCCCCAACTTGAAGATCCCTGAAACTGATACTTAATACCTACTCTCAGGATAATCCCATTTAAAAATACATCAAAATTTGATTCAGTATATTCAAATAACTTTCTAGATTGTGTGAGCAGATCTTGAAAGTAAGCCTAATTACTCCAGTATATAAGCAGTAAGATGTACCCTTATTTCTAAACTGCAGGCCAAATCTCAATAGTATTAAAATTCATTAATATCGAAATTTGAATTGCAAACAGTACATGACCTGATTTGAATATTTTTGGAGAATGTTTAAATCTTCTGCTTTTCATGTTGATTTAAAACATCTGCTTTTATAAACCAAAGTAAAGCAATCTTTCAAGTGGAAACAGCACTTTGCTAATAAAATAATAGATTTAAAAAGAAAAACACCATGAAGTCCAAAGCTTTTCTTTATAATTGTAAAACCTGAATACATCTGAAGGAGAAATAATACAATAATCACATCCACCTTCCACCACAAAAAAAAATTTCACGCAGACTGTGCTACAGTAATTGTCATTTATGAACTGAAAGGTCAAAATTGTTTCTTTCATTTTCTCTTAAGTAGACTCTAAGATATAAGAGATAATGAAATATGTGTAGACATCTTCAAACTGTGATTATACAGGAAATAATTATTTTCATTTATCCTTGAAAATTTTCTTTCTCAAAGTGAAATGCTACACACTGAATGCAAAGTAGCAACATGTTTGACTAAGAGCAAAACCTATCTGGACCACTGACTCCTTAATCCTTTGACGTATACTGTTTCTTCTTACACATACATTTGTTGTTGATTTCACCTTTCTAAAAGGTTTTAATTATGAAAAATTTTAAACATATTTCAGACTAAATTAGACAGAAGAGTATAATGAATCTCTAGGTAGCTAATTCAAATTCAACAATTGTTGCCTCGTGGTCAATCATGATTTACCTACACTGTGATCTATTTCCTTTTCTTGTGTTATTTTGAAACAAATCCAAGATATCATATCATTTTACCCTCAAAATGACCTTCATTTTATAAATGGGGACTGTAAGGTTCAAAGAGGTGAAATGACTCACCCAAGGCTGTACAGGACAAATTCAGAACTAGGCTAGAACTATGAGAGCTGACTATAGAAGACAATTAAAGGATGTCTTAGGAGGGGTTATTAAGACAGAACCGCTATGTTCAAACTTTCAGTCAGTCTTAGTCTTTTTTAAGCTATATATTCTGAAGCTACTCGGTCTCATTTCTGGTGTTTATTAAACACATGTAGAATCTAAAGACTCAGTACAGAAAGGTGACATTTTTCACCAGTGGAAGAGCTGTGAAGTGCTATTGTTCCAGCCATTGTTCCTTTAATCACCTTGCTTCAAAGAGGAAGTCAGCTAGTTTCTCCAAGGTTCTGGCTGAAACTCATCAGTTCTGGCTGAAGTGCAAAGAGCTACCAGAAGAAGCACAGCTATCTCAACTGTGGTTCTTGAGAACTTGCAGTATTTTTAGCACTAATTTCAAGTGTCTGTCTCCTTTGGATCCTCTACAAATTCACACTGGCACTTTTCAAAGGTGTGTGGCTCTTCAAAGAGCCAAAATCCCGGCAGGAGGGATCCCTCATCAGGAAGTCACACAAGATGTCACCCCTGCCCGGCTGCACAGGCAGTGCTGGCCCGGCTGCTGGGACAGTGACAGGTCAGTGGAAAACTAGTGCTGAGAGTTAATGCAGGATCTTTAATTAGCATCACAGGTTTTACAGAGGCTGATCTACGGTGGGACTGAAAAGTATCTGCCATTTAACGATTCACACTTAATTCAGTTAAAAAAAAAAAAAGAAAGAAAGAAGAAAGAAGAAAATCAGCAGGCATTGACTGACTGTACTTCATACCTATTTTGGGATAAAAATATTTAAATTTTGAACTAATTTTTTTGGCTCTGAAGCTGGTGTGGCTCATCACTGACTTTTCTGAAGCACAGTGCTGATTATAATACCCCTCTGTTCAGAAAGACCTTCTGTAGCTGTCATCCACTTCTCAGCCAAATCTAAATTCTTCAGGTTAGCATTCAAAGTCTTCTAAGATCAGTCCCTGCTGCACTTGGTTCAACTTCGCCTTTTCCTATTCCCTTCACTTCTACTCTAGTTAACAAACTCTCTGCCTCTTCCGGAAAGCGTCTCTCATTTTCTCCTTTCTCTGCCTTGCCCACCCCACTTCACGTACCTGGGGGTTCTTTTCCCACTTTCTCCAAGATCCAAATCCTGACTGTTTTACAGTATAGTGCTTCTTTGAAGCCTTTCCCCAAACTAAATGTAACCTTTCCACCTTCAAGACTTCTGTCTTATTTTCTGCACCTCTTTTGGGGAACCTATAACTATTTATCTAGTACTTTAGTTATTTGTGGGCATGCACTGTCATTTTAAGTAGTGACAAAGACTTTCTTTCTTGACCTCATTCTCATCAGGCTTCTCTGAATTCTCTTCTCATCTAGGTCCTGAATTTTGGGGCTTCCATATGTTAGTCTCTGCTTAGCAGGAATCTGATAATCTGATTAAATTCTTTATCTCTCATCCTCCATATCTTATCCCCCTTGCCTACTTTCCACAATAATCCTGTCAAGTCAGTTTAGCCAAAATTCCTCTTACTCCTGTTGTTTCCCTCTTAGTAATTTTCCACCGACTCACCTTCACCTTGCTCCAAGGCTATAAATTCCCACCTTTCCTTGCTGTGTTCAGAGTCGAGCCAGATCTCTCTACTACAAAACTCCAATGTAGTAGCCTCCCTTGAATAAATTCTGCCTTACTATCCTTTTACAAGTGTCACAAATAATATTTTCTTTAACACTAGTTTATCTCTGAGGATAAGGTTAACAGTTGGAGGGTTAAGTGAATCTCACAGCGGCAGTAACTCTGTACTATGTCCATGAAAGTTGCTTAAAAAAATTTACTAAGTAAATGAATGAATGGAGTGAGTGAATGAATGGGTTTTCAGGTTAGTCTTTTAAAAATATCTTCTAGTTAGTTGGTTAAAAATTCCTTTCCTGTTATCCTTTTTATGAGTAGACTCATTTTTGTCTACTTCAGAAGCACTATTAAAGTGCCTTATTTTTCCAGAAAAATAAAATTCTCAACAGAATAAGTGACTTGTAAATTGGGATTAGATTTAAGAATGTGCCCGACTCTCTTAGCTCTCAGAATTTGCTCTAAATAAGACTTTTCCTTTTTCTAACTCAGAATACTAGAAGCCTAATAAAAGAGCTATTATCGATATTGTGCTTTGCAACACAGCAGTGCACTGGCGTACTCCTTTCCCTAAAATTAGAGTAATGCTGTTTTTCAATGCAAAATAACCATTCCTACTTGCTTTCAACCCTAGAAATGTACAATTAATGTACAGTGTCACTTAGAATGGGTCCTGGACCAAAAAAGTAGTTTTTCAACTGCATACAACAGTGTTAACTTCCAGTTGAAAAATGCTAGGCAAAGGCAATTTGGGGGGATGGAGGGAGGCTGCCTCAAGAAAGGCAACATATGCAGTCGGACAGCAGAGAAGGAGAGAGGGATGCTGAGTTGCCATAGTAACATTATGAGAAGAAAGTGAAATTGTATGGGGCTAGTAATTTTTTTCCCAATTCCCTCGACTGTTAAAGCACTCACATAATGAACAAATTTCCCTCAGGCAGCATTCTGAAGCAACACAAACTGGCTAGTCCGGATCTCATATTTCATTTCAGTGACAGTAATCTTATTAGTGAAGTGGGGACTGCATGTCACTGGCTGGGCAGAATGCTCTCTTATGTTAGCTTAAGAGCAAAACCTTGTGCACATGAAGGTCAAAAAGGCTTACTTTCAGGTCTGATTTTTTTCTGACATGACACCTAGGAATATGAACCCAGAATATGTCCTTAATGGGCCGAATTTGCTAAAAGTCAATAATGGAGTGACACAAATTCATGACTTGGCAAATATTTTCAAGAGAAACATATTTATTGTGATTTGTATCTTCTAGATCCCTGTCTTTCTTCTTCCTAAGCAAAAAATTCACTTGAGAGAAGAAACAGGAAGTCAAGCAGGGAGAAGTCTACAGATACATCATGGGTATGAAACAGAATGTAATAATATTTAATTAAAGACTGAAAACAATGAAAGAAAATATAGCTACTGTTCAGGAGAAGAGAGTTATGATGATGGCATTAAAGGGCCTCAACTATAGTCTAGTGGCAAAGGTATTCTGGTATCAATACTTTCACTTAAAATTCTGGCTGTATCCTCATCTTGTGAAAATTAAACTAAAATAAGGTAAAATCTTTCTGTGTTCTCTCTGCTTGGAAAACTACAGCCTTCTGATACTACAACACACCCTTATGCTATTTGTGCATATTTTTCCACTCTGTTCTTTGTCCCTCCTTTCTTGTCCTCCCTGGGGTTGAGTATTAGTTAGTATTCTGATCATGGAATCATTACACTTATCACTGATTATCTCCTCCTCTGGCATTTTAGCTAAATCCTTTTTCAGGTGGCAGTTGTTCTAAGAATGACAATATGTATCTTTAACTTGTTACAGTCTAAATAATGTCATATTATTATATTATTATATAGTAATGATATTAATAGTACATATATTACATACTGAATTAATATTATACCACTCCATGTATGAGACTTATACAATATTATGATTCTATTTACACTATTTATCTTTTGTGGTAAATATTTTATTTCTATGTATATTATAGACCTCACAATAGATTGATATTTTTGTTTAAATAACTGATTTTTAAAGAACTCAAGAAAAGAAAAATAGACTTTTATATCATCAACATATTTATTACTTTATTTTCCCTTTATTTTAGATTCAAATTTCTACCTAGTATCATTTCCCTTAGGTGGAAGAAATTGCTTTAGTATTTTAGCCAGTATGGGTCTGATGGTCACAAAATTACATTGACTTTTGCTCATCTGAAACTATTTTGCTTTTACTATGTCAATTTTTTTTTTTTACTAGACATAAATTCTAGATTGACAGATATTTTTAATTTACCACTTTAAAGTTTTTTCATTGTCTCTGGCCTCCAGTGTTTCTGATAAGAAGTCAGATAACCCTTGCACAGTTGCTTTTCATTCGTGATATGTCTTTGTCTCTGGTTGCTTGAAATTGTTTCTATTTTTTGCTTTTTAGCAGTTTCAGTATGATGTACCTCTGTGTGGTTTCCTTTGTATTTATCCTTTTTGGGGGTATCCTAAGGCTCCTTGATCAGGGGACTGTAGTTTATATGATCCAATTTGGAAATAAATATAAACAGTTTTTGCTCCATTCTACTCCTCCTTTGCTCTTTAGTCTCCATTGTATGGATTTAGTCAACTTGCTATTCCAAAGGTTTCTGAGATGGTGTATCTGATTTTTAACTTTTTTTTCTTTCTGTGCTTCAGTATGGATGATTTCTATGACTTGTGTTCAAATCCACCATTTTTTCTTCCTTTGAATTCAATCTGCTATTTATCCCATTCAATGCATTTTAAAAATTTCAGATATTGTGTTTTTGGTTCTTTAAAAAAATAGTTTCCTTATTTCTCCCAAAATCCTTCCTTTCTTTACCCATTACACTTATCTTTTCCTACAGATTAATATATTTATCATAGTTATTTTCAATTTTGCTAATTCTAACAGCTGACTCATCTGTGGATCTGTTTCTATTATTTAACTTTTTTTTGACTGTAAGTCACATCTTTCAGTTGACTTTGTTTAGTAATTTTTAAATTACATATTGGATATTGTGAGTGATATATTATAGAGACTTTTTGTCCAGAGTTTATGATTTTATCAGGACAAGGCTTAGTCCAATGCAAGCTACTCCATCATTACTTGAAGCCATACATTTGAGTAAAAATAAAATATGTGGTCTGTACACACTACACCATCATACTTTTTGTTTCTATCATACACCACTTCGTGAATATGCCTTCTACTATGAATACATAATAGAATTCCTGAATTTTTAGTTGGTAGATACTGACTAACCTATTACACATGATTTCAAATATGCAAAGGTGATTTTCATATAGTTAAGATGTTACAGGTTAAAAAATTCAAATATTCACAATTAATAAAAACAATTTATTTATTTACTTAATCATTCCTTTGAGGAAGGAGGAAATTAAAGTTGCTTGTAGTTGATAACCATAGTGTACTTGTGTGCCTCATGGATATCAAGCTATTTAAAAGAAATTGTATTACCAACATATATCAAGGAAAAATAGGAGAAAAAGGAGATTACTTTCTGACCACCAGCACTTGGTACTACATAGCAATTAACTGTCCTGAGCCTGATTTGTAGATTCTTTAAGAGAAACAGGCAAATGACATTTGCTTTTATATCTCTAATTTGGCAAAGAAAATGAGGTTTCCTAAAATCATTAGAGGGGAGGAAATAAAATAAACAGTGCTCTTTCCATGCTTTTAGAAGTCTTTGCAACTGCAAAAACACATTCTTTCCTTCAAAGAGAACGCCTCATACTTAAAAAGCTAAGAATATTTCATGATTACTTGTCCTTCTTTTAATCAGAGCAATTAACCTATAGTGTTTTTGACATAAAAATGAAAAAAAATCAATATATTTTTGTATGACATGAAGAAATATTTTCAAGTTACTCTCCATTAATATCGAAATATCTTTTGCATTATTTCAAATGCTCTTGTTAACATGTCTACCTTAGAACTTCAAGGAAGAAGTATTGTTTTGGAATCTTCTCTTTGAGAGAGACTACTTTATGACTTTGAAATATCTACTATTTTCTTCAAGGATTTATTAACATTTTTAACCAAGGGAATCATACTTCTGGAAATATAATGAAAAGCAAAAGTCAATATCAATATTTCTTTTTTTCTTAGTATTTAACCTGAGAAACAGAACCAGTGGCATTTCTGGGAAAGCATAGGCTAAAATCATAGACCATCCAAGTGTTGCTTGACACTTTCCCAGATAGTAAGAATTTAACAATTGACAGATTGGAAGTATTTTGAAAACCCGTTATCTATCTGTGCATAAATAAATACCTCTTTATTCTCATAAATGACTTGGATGCCATTAACTTCAGGGAGAAAAATGACATTACCACAGGACCAGTGTAAAGTCAAGTAAATTAAGAACTTTTGATAAATGTAACATTAAGGAGTGGAGTGTATCTTATTTCAATATATTTAGCAAATAATGATTGAGCATTTAGTATGTGCCAAGAAGTGAAGCTAAGTACTATAGATACTAAGATAAATATGTGCATCTTAGTGTCAAGGTATAGCTCTGCATGTAATGTCGCAGTAATGGGATTCTATGAGGATGGGGCAGTGGCATCTTGTGAAGAAGGCTGGAAGTTGGGAGGGGCAGAGTTAGAGTAGCACTCTGGGAATCAGAGTATTGCTATTACTGACTCTACCTGGAACTCTGCATCTTCTCTAAAGCACTAAATACAAGCACAGCTGCCTTTATTATTAGATGGAGAGGAGTCAGTGAGAAGAGAGAACTCAAGTCCTAAAAGGTTCTCACTTAGGGTCCATATTGAGTCTCTAATTGGGCTGTGAATTGATGCAAAGGAAAATGAAAATGATAAGAGACCATCTACCGCAAAGTATCTTCCTTCAACATGTGCCAAATACTCATTCTGGCTTTGAAGAGAGCAAGAATTCAGTGGAAAGAAACCTTAGCAAAGCATTTTAGTCTATAAAGAAACAAGGCCATTACGATCGTGTTGAAAAAATAAACAAAACTTCCTAAATCATTTTAAAATTAGAATGCTGCCTGTACAACAGACTGAAACATTTGCCTGAATAGGTGATCACATTGTAGCACATTTCCCACCATTAGTACAGAGATACTCTAACATATTGGACACTTGGCTAGCCATAGAAGCATGAGTTAACAAGCCAGTTGAAAGTAGTCAGCTTTATGGGGCTGAGGAAATAGGAAAAGCTTTGTTGAAATGAGCTAAATAGAAACATGAAGGTTCTGTGATTCATCAGATCCTAGCTAAACTTCTCCAGGAAGATTCATGTACAATCATCTTGACTTTTACAGTAACTAATTATTCTTAAAAGTTACACTATCCAGTGCCCTTCCAGCTGAGATGGTGAGATCATGGGGAACAACTCCCTATCTGTCCTGAGAGGGAAAACATTCGAGAGGGTGAACTTTGCTCAGGGCACAATCTATCACTTGCCAGGCACACGTAAGACTGGAGATCAGGCACTAGAGTGAAATTGAATTCACTCTCATTCTGCTTTTCCAGCTGATAAGATCTTGCTCAGACCTTACCTGAATTACTCTGAACACAACTCAAGTTTACTTCCTTGAATGAAAGAGCTCCAAGAGTCTTCTTTGAAAGGGAATCTTCTACTAAGTCAGCAGCCCAAGCAGGGCGTAGAGCAATAGGGACAAGATCCTTTACAATGCTGGCCTTGGAGATGTTTTCCTGTCTCTAAACATGGGGACTGGTGTGCAGCAGGTCAGATTTGCTGGATGCAAACAAGGCAGCCACAACAGTAAGTTACTTGGTAGGAGGTAGACGGGGAGATAACAGTATCTATTTTCTCAAGTGCTATAAGACTGGGTAGTTAAAACTTGTCATTCTACTTTCTTGTTTTTAGGCTGTGGCTTTCTGACATTTTAGCCGGCTCCCTCCCTTCCACCCACACACCCAATCACTACTTCAGCATTTCAGCAAGAGAGAAGGGAAGCTTTGATGAGGAGAACACGACACAGTTTACAGATTTGGGGTATGTACTATGATTTCTTCCATTCAGCCTGCCAGGAATTTAGTCTATGCACAATTGACACCCTTCCCCCAACCCACTCCATGCAGGACAACAGCAAAAGGACGGAAGGCTTTTCTGTTCTCTGGTTCTCCACGTCTTTCCTTCACATTCACATAGCGTGGGAGAAAAGTCAATCCAAGTCAAAACTGAATGGAAGGTAAAAAGGAGCCTATATCTGGGCTGAAAATAATATAGGCCTCAGAACAAGGAGGCAAAGTGGTAGAGAAAGCAAGCTGCACACCAGATTTTGCCTATGTACATTATTTCCTATGTTTAATACTTTATCCAGAAGAATTTGTATGTTTTCTCCTGGCCCAGCCCTGTGATACTATATGCCCCCTAAAGATGGGACCTGAACTTCCTGTGTACCATTTCCTTTCCCACTGTACCAAATATGGCATATTAAGTTTGATAAATGATCTCAAATGAGTGACAAGTAATTTTTTAGAGATAGCGTCTCGCTCTGTCACCAGGGCTGGAGTGCAGTGGCCCCATTCATAGCTCACTGCAACCTCGACCTCCTGGGCTCAAGTGATCCTCCTGCCTCAGCCTCCTGAGTAGCTAGAATGACAGGTGTGCGCCACCATGCCTGGCTAACTGTTTCTTTGGGTAGAGACAGAGTCTTTCTATGTTGTCCAGGCTGGTCTCAAACTCCTGGCCTCAAGTGATCCTGCTGCCTTGTCCTCTCAAAGTGCTGGGATTACAGGCATGAACCCCTGTGTCCAGCTGACGAGTAATTTTGCTATTCTAGTGACTGAAGACTATGTCAAGGGAAGGAGCAATAAGGTCATTTGCAATCCATATGCCATCTAAAACACCGGCTAGATATCTAGGCATCTCTTCAAGCTTGTCTTCTGCGCTTGGCTTCATAACTCTCATTTCCCTTCACAAAGATTCCCTCTGCTTACAAATGATCCCTTGTCTCCACATGATAATGACATAAGCAATGCACCTCTGCTTTTTGTTCCTTACAACCTCTTTAGCCCATGCTGAGCCGAAGATCCCTGCCATTTAAAGCCATGGTTCTAGCATTCTCGCATACTTGCTTCTTACTGGAATGGTGCAAAGTTAGTTCAACAGGACCTGTATTCAATTTACCTCCCCTGCCAGACAGTGCTTTAGGGGGCAGCCTTCGTCTTCCTTCACTTTCCCTCTCTAGAAACCGTATTTCTTTTAAGGCACATACACAATTTTTAGGTTCAGTAGTCATCAAGAAAAAAAAACTCTGAGTCTCCTGCTGAATCTCTATGGCTGGACTGTCTTAGGGTCAGAGTACAGAAGACAAACTAGCCTGCCTGCTTCATGAGGGCAGGGAAGGTGTCGTCTTGCTCTTTCACCTGCTATGCCTGGCCCATAGTAGACACTCAATAATCATTTATTGATTGAGTCAACAAATGCAATGAATAATAAATGAAGCAGGAAATCAAAGCACTACAGAAATCGATTTGAGGTTAGTAGGCTAGTTTTAGAGACATGGAGATGAGAATTCTTGGAAGGAGGAAGCACAGGATTGTAGGAGGTACAATCACAAGACAGGGAAATTATCTAAAGCCCTCAGGTGGATGTTTATGGTGAGATCACCTATTAGCCTGGCTCTTGCTCAGACTCCATAACAAACACATGAAATGTTGAAAAAGAAAATGCTTGGTTAGAAGTTTAATACTAATTGGGGCTCTGAGATATACTGTCAATGGCTGGAATGTATTTCTGGCCTACTTTATGCTGGTATACTTTCTAAACATTATGTTGATCATGGCAATGATCCTACAAGGTAGCCATTAATTTTCCTTGTTTGCAGATAGAGAAATTAGAAGCAGAAAGGTTCAATAGCCTACCTAAGTCACTTAGCTACGTGCAGAATCTGGCTTCATACCAGATTTGAAGTCTCAATTCTTTTTCCTACCCACAATGCACCACGCCAGATAAACAACATGCCATAAACCCCTAGCTAGGCAGATCTGAGGGTTTTAATTTAAAAAAATTAATTGTGGTAAAATATACATATATTTTACCCTTATAACCATTTTTAAGCATACACTTCGGTAGTGTTAACTCTATTCACATTGTTGTATAACAAATCTCTAGAACTTTTTCATCTTACAAAACTGAAACTCCATACCCAAATGACAACTCCCCATTTCCCCTTCCTCTAGCCACTGGCAACCACCATTCTACTTTCTGTTTATGATTTTCACTACTCTACACATCTCATATAGATGGAATCGTGGTATTTGTCCTTTTGTGACTGGCTTATCTCACTCAGCATAATGTCCTCAAGATGTATTCATGTCGTCATATGTCACAAGATTTCCTTCTTTTTTTAAGGCTGAATAATATTTCATTATACGTATATACCACATTTTTTAATTTATTCATTTGTTGATGGACATTTGGGCTGCTTACACATCTTGGCTGTTGTGAATAATGCTGCAATGAATATGGAAGTGCAGATATTTCTTCAACATACTGATTTCAATTCCTTTGGAGGTGAGATTGTTGAATCATATAGTAGTTCTATATTTAATTTTTTGAGCAACCTCCACACCATTTTCCATAGTGGCCACACCATTTTTCATTCCTACCAGCAGTGCACAAGGCTGGACACATTTGTTTTTAAACAGAATAACTGTTGGTTGTAGTATCAAACTGACTAAATAGCTCAGCTTGCAGAGTTTAACTCAATGAAAACTCTAGATCTTACATGTTGTTTTAATAATTAAACTCAGCACTATTTAAACATGTATTTTTTACATATATATATATTCATGGTCTGGACAATAGCTCAAAAATATATATATGGCCATCCCATTATTTTGTTTTTTTTTGAGATGGGGGTCTCACTGTGTTGCCCAGGCTCAAGTGCAGTGGCTATTCAGAGGTGCAATCATAGCACCCTATAGCCCTGAACTCCTGCCTTAGCCTGTTGAGTAGCTGGGACTATAGGTATACACCAGCATGCCCAGCTCATCTTAAGAAGAATAAATGTAGAAGTCATTTTCTAAGAGACTACAATAAATGAAACAAAAATAAAGCCATTTTTGAAGCAGCGCAAAGGTATTCGGAGAAGTATTCCTACTTCCTGAAAATAAGTATAAGCATATATGTAAGTTATATTCTTACCCTGGTTTTGGCATCGATTTTAGCTCCTCGATCAAGCAATAGTTTTACCATATTTGCATTTCCTCTTTTTGATGCAACATGTAAAGGAGTGATGTCATTCTGTGAAAGAAAAGAAAAAAACAGTTTTAGAATCCTTGGTTTAACCAAAGCATTGCTTCTTAAACTTCCCCTAGTACACCCTTGTTCTTCCTTTTTCTAAACATCCTTTATGAACAGTATGCTTCCCAATGTTTCTCTCTGACAGTAATTTTCTTCAGAAGAAGACTCAAAAAGGGATTAATTTTAAGGGAAACAGGTTGTGGGGCAGGGGCCAAGTTTATTTATTTTAATCACTTGAGGTAACTGATGGATGAAATGATTTTTGGTCAAAAATCCTGCATCTTTAAGTCAATGTGTTTTCCTGCAAGTTTGTGTAACGCATATTGGCTAACAAGTGGTTGACTAACAAGTGGCTGATTAAATCAGTCCAGACTGAGATCAAGGAGTGTCCCAGGGCTCTGAGCCTTCCCCAGGTCCAGGAGGGGCATCAGGTTGTCAAGGAGAGATGACAGTAACTTAAACTGGGAAATCTGTCAGTTCTATCATAGTCACATGACTGCCCATGTGCTTGCATGTGTTTACAGGCATTTGTTAGCAATCTCATAGAAAACTATGCTCTCATAGAACAGGCAGGTTATTAGGACAAGCTGAGATTCTAATCGTGTTCTCCTTGATTTTGATGGTAAACTCCCATGGTGATGTTCTCTATACATCTTACAGGTGCTGTGATTGTCTCCAGACTGTCAAGGAAATGTATGCGTATATTGAAAAAAATTTCCTATTTATTGCTTTTATTCTTGTGTAGCAGTAATATGGGTCTGTGATTCACAAAGGGTCAATTATATTATAAATGAACTAGGCTCACAGGGATTATATATTTATCATTTGTTAACAGATAAAATATAGTAGCTGCCAGGTGTTGATCACTCTCTACATGTCAGGGACTGTGCTAAACTCTTTGCTATCTAATTTTTATAACCCTCATAATGCCATATATAATGTGAATGGCAATCCCTATTTTACAGATGCAAAAACAGCAGGCAGAAACAGGAATCAACTCTTTTTTTTTTACATAGAACTGTGGTTCAGAAGGAAGGATTCAACTCAAACATTTAAACTATTAAATGCATGGTTTTATTTTTTTCCCTTTTGTAAAATTTTTTTTCTCTCAGCACCCCCTACCCTAAATGCATAATTTTAAAAAGTACCTTATTATGAAAAATTCCTACAAAGTTTGATAAAAAAAAGCATAATGAACCTCAGGTACTCTTTACCTTGGTTCAGTAAGTATCAACCTTTTGTCAATTATTATTTTTTCTATACCACTTACTGCTGTTTTTGTCTTGCTAAAGGAGCTTAAGAAGAGGAAAATGAAAATCCCAGACATCACATTATTTTACCCATAAATAGTGCAATTTAATTATCTCAAACAGTTAAGGATGTTTTGAAAAAAAATCACAATACCATTATCATAACTAAGAAAGGAAAAATAATTCCTTCATGGCACTCAAGACCTCATCCATATTCAAATTCTCCCATTATCTCCAACTGTCTCAGTTGGTCTGTTCAAATTAGAAGGTCCACATATTGCATTTGGTTGAAAAGTCCCTTAAGTTTCTTTTAATATCCCTTACCCTACTTTTCCTTTCCATGTCCATTTACTTATCGGAAAAAAAAAAGGTAATTTATTGTGTAGATTTTTCCACAATCTGGGTTGGACTGATTACATCTTCATGGGACTATTTTTTTGCATGTCTTTTCCACCTTGTATTTTCTGTAAACTTTTCTAGTTAGATGCTTTTAATGATTGTACATTCTCCCAGAAATGGAGAGACTGTACAGTCTATCTAATTATCCTTAGATGCTAAAATATAAATCTTAAATGAAAGAAGAAAGAGACCTGAGTAAAACAGATCTGTCTTAGTAACCCTGGTAGGGAGTAAAGAGGGCTGATGTCATTGCTGTAGACCAGGGGTAGGCAAATTTTTTCCGTCAAGGGCGAGATGGTCAATATTTTCTGCTTTGCAGGGCATACAGTCTATGTAGCATCTACTCAATTCTGCCATTGTGGCACAAAAGCAGTCACAGAATATGTAAAGAAACAGCAGTGGTTGTGCTCTAAAAAAAACTTTATTTCCAAAAACAGGCAGTGGGCTGGATTTGGCGTGCAGAAGTAGGTTTGCTGATCCCTGCTCTAGACCTACCAGCTTGCAGCTGAGGTTTTCGACTATGTATAACAGGTTATAAACGAGGAAATGAAACTATGTGCTGTGCATTATGTGTGCTTTGGTCTTCCTTCGTGTGGACTACTCAGTGTGAGTGAAAGTGAACAGAAGGAAATGCACTTCGCGGTGACTTTTAAGTTTGTCTTGGCTGTGTTTTCTGAGAGCAAGTGCATGTTGCTCTAATGACCCAAGCGGCACGATGAATGGACTCTCGCCTGGGACAGCAGGGAGAGGGGAAGGTTAGGGATACAGGAAACAGTGTGGGGCTCGCTGAGCCCCAAGTGGGATGTGACACACAGACTTCATCACTTCCCAGGGCTCGCAAGGGCTCACGTGCTTTCCCTTTAAACATGTACCCTCACAGGTTGAGAAAGACTTAATTAACCTTTACCACCAACAGGCTAATTTTAGCGAGAGCATGCAGTCTCTTTCTAATTTTGTTCTCTTCCATATTCATGCACTCTCTCGTACTGCGGATGTGTAGATGTCAGGGGGTGCCTTGAATTCCCAACTCCCACATTTCTCTACACCTTCCTGACCCTTCCTAGAGGAATACTTTATATTTTTATACCACTTAAACAGTCTTCTAGAGGGCTTACACTCCTGTAATTTCATTTTACCCTCACAACAATCCAGTGAAATAGGATAAATATCATTAACCCCATTTGATAAAGAAAGTGAGGCAGAAAGCTGGTAATTTGCAGATTAAGAAACAGCTAATTAGAGGCAGAATTGGGATAAGAATTCAGGTTTCCAGACCCTCGGGCTGTGGCAGTTTCAAGCAGGCATCAGAGTGCCTCTGTCTAAAGACTATTGCCTCTCGTTCGTCTCTGTCAAATGAAGCTTCCAACTAAAATGCAAAATATTTAATTCCTGAATCACGTAGTGGCTGTTCCTGCCAACTAGGAGCACATCAAAATCCAAGTGCTACCTTAGGAGCCCTCAATGGACTACTCATAGTTTGATTGCTCAGTTAATCACTAAAAACGTATTAGGCCCTACTACGCACAAGGCCAGGTGCTGCAGTTCTGCTGTTCAAGCAAGCAACAGAATTACGGAAGCCCAACATATCAAAATGGCCCACCGATTATTAGAGACAAAAAGCATTGTGTAAGAGAACCCTCATTTGCTGCTAAGGAAACGTAAATTTGTACATGCTTGCGAGGATGCAATTTTGGCAGTTTATATGAAGAGCCTTCAACTACTCTGTAACCATAGAAGTGAGGCAGGAGTATGCGGAGAGACCTCCTTGGTGCTGCAGGTGTGCAGAGAAAGCTGAGGGTGGAGCACTAACACTAAGCAAAATTCTCTGACTCCCCAGCCTCCACCCTGATCACAAAGCAATGGCAGTTCTCTTTTAGAGGAATTTGAAGCCTGAAATAAAATGTAAGTTCAGCTCAACTCCTGACTAAACACACTACACCTCTCCACATTTTCAGCACAGAAGAAAAAGTATGCCCATGTCCAGATAAAAAACACTATTTAACACATACAGTCTCTCTTATTCTACACACAATATCCAGCATTCTATCTAGTGGGAACAAGTGAACAACACACACGAAAGATAGGGAATTTCAGCAAGGACATGGAATTTCTAAGAAAGTCAGATGGAAACATCTGATAACAAAACCCACAATATTAGACATGAATTCCTGTGTTGGCCTCATCAGTAGGCTTCATACAGCTCAGGAGAGATTCACGGAACTTCAAGATGTATCAGTATAAATGATCTAAACTAAAAACATATAAAAAAAAAAAGGAAAAAAAGAGTAGAAAAGAAAGGATAGAGCATCCAAGAGCTGTGGGACAATATGAAATAGTTGATTAGAGTTACAAAAGGAGAAGAGACAGAATAGGACAGAAGAAATATTTGAAGAGATAACGGTCAAGAATTTTCTTGAAATAATGAAAGACATAAATCCACAAATTCAGGAAGCTCAGGGGACACAAAGCAAGATAAACAATAAACAAATTCCACAAAAACACACATCAAACTACTGAAAATGAAAGACAAATGACAACAACAACAAAAAAAAGAAACTTGATGGTAGCCAGAGGGGGAAAAATACATTTCATATAGAGAATAAGGATAATAAGTATAGTTAGACCACTCATTAGAAATTATGCGATCCAGAAAACAAAGAAATGGCATTTTTAAATATTGAAAGTAAACAACTGCCAAATGAGAATTCTATACGCAGTGAAAATACCTTTAAAAAAATCAAGGAGAAATAAAGACCTTTTAAGATAAACAAAGGCTAAGAGAATTTTCAGCACACTTGCAATACAAAAAATGTTAAAGGAAGTTCTTCAGACAGTAGAGATATACCAAACAGAACCTTAGACCTATACAAAGAAATGAAGGGCTCTAGAAATGACAAAAAAGAAGGTAAATATAAGAGATAATTGATGGTCCCAAGTAGAAACAATAACAATGAACTGTGGGGTCTATAATATATCTAAAAATAAAATGCATGACAATTGCACATAGATGGGAGGGAAGAACTGGAACAATACTATTGTCAGGCTCTTATATGTAAAGTAACATATTTGCAGATAGACTGATAAATTAATGAAGTGGGTAATATGATATGTTATTAAGTAAAGCAAGATATGAAACACTATAAAATATGCTCAAATTTTTATAAATATAAATGTTTATATTATATATAATATATATTATATACACATACGCATTCTAAAAAGGTTATATAGATACTGACTCTAATGTTAACAATTTCTCTCAGTGGTGAGATTATAAATGACATTTTCTTTATGCTTAAAAAAAAATTCTACTATGTATGTTTGTACGATATGCAGTGAAAAAATAAATGTCTTCTAATACTGCCTAATTTTTAGCTCACCACGATTATTTATCTCAGCTCCTACTATTTGTGCTTTACACTCTGATAGCCACAGAGAGGTTTAACCTACTCAGGAACTTCGCTAACATGTGAACTTGGAAGGAACCTGTTAAGCCTGGAGATCACCCTCCACCTAAAGCTACATTACTCCTTCCCATTAAAGTAGCAAATTAAACATGGCTAGAGTTAAAGATCTCTATCTCTTTCTGAGAAGAAGCATAAACTAAAACTTGGATAAAACCAAATTCAACCTAGAGTTTTGAATCTGACCTGAATTAATGCAAACAAAAGTAGACACTACTCTAATTTTGTGTAACTCAGTTTTCTTAATAAAATATTTTTTCTTGTACTGAAGAAATTTTGTTCACATACATTCAAAAGGTTACAGAATATATTAGCATTTGGGAAGTCTTTTGTGTTTTAACTGACAATGTCTGAGTCCATTCAGTCTAATGATCTGTTTTCTAGATCAGGAAGAGACCAGGGAGGCTTAGTGATTTACCTGGAGTAACAGAGCTTAGAGCCTGGCTAAGACCCCAGGTTTGCCAATTCCTGGGTATAACCCCTTCCATTTCACCAACTCCTTGGGCTTACTATAAAACCCCTATTTTCACTGCCAGTACAACAACAGCATCTTGTTTAACTTAACTTTTCCCTCCTGCTATTCAATATTGTATTTATTCACTCTAAAAAACTTAAATATAAATAGGATTAGCCAGTGCCTTCTTTCTCTAGTATTTACTTCTCCTCAATCCTTTTTGAAAGGATTAGACAAAAAAAAAAAAAAAGATAAAGACAAAAAACCAATCACATACACACACAGACCTACATTTGACAAACTACAATGAAGGGCACTGGCTATGCAAATATTTATACAAAGCATTAATAGGATCTGGATAAATATTCAGAATTTTGACCAAACAAATTACAGTACACAGCAAGTTTAATTCTCTCAAATTTCCAGGCCAATAAACTAATTAAGTACTTAATAAAACAACATGGAACAGTTGCCGTATCCTCTGATGCTTAGGTCCCCAGCCTAGGACCATGGAACAGCACCACTGCTGCCTCCCAGGAACCGGGTTGCAGAACAGGAGGCAAGCGCTGGGCAGTGGGCGAGCAAGCGAAACCCCACCTGCGCGCACAGCCGCTCCCCATCGCTGCATCACCGCCCACGCCCCGCCCCCATCAGATCAGCTCTGGCATCAGACCCCCATAGGAGCGTGAACCCCACTGCGAACTGTGCATGCGAGAGGTCCAGGTTGAGCGCTCCCCATGAGGATCCAATGCCAGATGATCCGACAGGGAGCCCAGGCGGCAATGCCCCTGTTCCCCTCCCCACTGGAAAAAATGTTTTCCACAAAACCGGTCCCTGGTAATGTGTGGATTTGTGTTCTCACGTACAGTGCAATTTCTAGCCCTCCTTCTGCCCCCAGCCACCACCTCCACGGTCTATTCATTTTCTTCTATAGTAACCTCCTTCCATCTTGATTTCCAGATAAGGGTTTTCATCTATAACCTATACTCCTTGAAGGCACCAACCACCAAAGTTAGGCGGTAAGATCCCAATTAAGAAGAATAGGTTTTGCCTTCTATTTTAGGAAAAGAAGAAGCATATCACACAGAAGAAACTAAGATCTCTCAGGATTTGTAAAAATTCAATATATTCCTACAATTTAATTATATTCTTCTGGTATTATAGAAGACAATTGATGGTATTATAGAAGATAATTATCTTCTCTATTATAGAAGATAATTGATGGTCCAAAGTAAAAACAATAACAGTGAACTGTGGGGTCTATAATATGTGTAAAAGTAAAATGCATGACAATTCCACATAGATGGGAAGGAGGAACTGGAACAATACTATTATTAGGCTCTTATATGTAAAGTAACATATATTTGAAGATAGACTGATAAATTAATGAAATGGATAATATGATATGTTATTATCATAATATATATATCATATATACATAATATACTATATATCATAATATATAGTATATTATGTTACACTATATATTATATACTATATATCGTAATATATAGTATATTATGTTACACTATATCATATTTTAGAATAATCACTATTTAGAGTAAGATCTTACTCCAAAAATAAAGATTGATTTTTATAGTATTTCCAAAACTTTAAAATTGGCTTAGAAATATACAGAAGGTTTTTAATAATGAGCTGGGGTGGGAAGACAGGTTTATGTCAACCCCGTCTCTTGGCGTACATCTGGAGGAAAGCATATTTTACTGGGAATGACAAGACCAGACGTCCATTCTCACGCTTCCACACCCACTTTCCCGACAGATGATCCTGGGAATGTGCCTTATCTTTAATGAACTCACTTCCTCCTCTGTGCAATGGATGCCAGGCCTCCACTGCCTCCAGCACAGGGCTGTCATGGGCAGATAGGACATCATTCATGTCAAAAGGAGGAAGAAAATTCACAGGTATTCCATATCTCTTGTCTCATTGAATCCACACAACCCTGGAATGAGGTACTACCAAATATTTTTATTTTATGAATTAAGAAACTGTTAACGAGACCCCTAAAATCAAAACAACTTATTAAAGGTCACAAAGCTGCCATAGCGTGTCTGATTCCAAGTTCACGCTTTCTTCACTAGACCGGACCATGCTGTTCCCCTGACTTCTTAGCAGAATCAACCTATAACTGATTTTTACCATTACAGCTTTTTTGGAGCACCTAACAGTGTGCTCAGAGAGAAAGACTGCATTGTGACAGTGTAGTCCAGTGGTTAAAGGCTAGATTGCTTAGGTTCAAGTTCTAGGCCTGCCCATACTAGCTACATAACCTTGGTAAGTTTACTTACATTCTCTGTATCACAGGCTTCTTATCTGTAAAATTAGGATAATAATGGTACCCCTATCCTAGATGTTCTGGCTTGAATATTTTCCCCAAATCTCAAGTGTTGGAAATTCACTCCTTAGGCCAGGCATGGTGGCTCATGTCTGTAATCTTAACACTTTGGGAGGCTGAGATGGGAGGATAGCTTGAAGTTAGGAGTTCGAGACCAGCCTGACCAAGAGCGAGATGACCCCCATCTCTACTAAAAATAGAAAAAATTAGCCATGCCTGTAGTCCCAGCTACTTGGGAGGCTGAGGCAGGAGAACTGCTTGAACCCAGGAGTTTGAGGTTGTTGTGAGCTAGGATGCTAAGCTGATGCCATGGTGGCACTCGCCCAGGCAACAGAGGGACACTCTGTCTCAGAAAAAAAAGCAAAAACAAAGAAATGTACTCCCTAATTCACATGTTGATGGAATTTGCAGGTGGGGCCCTTGGGCGGTATTTAGGATTAGATAAGGTCATCAGAGTGGGGCCTCCATGATGCAGCTGGTGGATTTAAGAGAAAGACAGAGCTGAGCTGGCATGCTCTTGCAACTCCCCGAAGTGAAACCAGAGTAATTTCCTACCTTGCTTGTGGTAAATGGCAGACTTTTACTTTCATTTAAATATATAAAGGGCTGTGGATTACTGGTCTCTCCCCCTTCACTCATGGCTCTCGTTTTTTTAAAAAAATGTCTGGGAGAGGTTATCTTTAAGGGAAGTGTAAGTGGATAATATCACTCAAAATCTTCTAGATAATGAAAGACTGAATCATAGACTATTTTAGTTTGGTTCCTTGACATGTTCTCAATAAAGACAAATTCTAAAAAAATGAAATGATAAGAGGGAATCCAGTATCTTCTGCTAATTCTTACCACTCGTCATAATTTACTTTACGTCATAAAGTCTAAGTTACTACTATGATTAAAACGAGTTAGTCAAAGTGGCAAAACAAGATGTCTGAAGATCAAGATTTCAATGTGTTAATGACGTGTATTTAAAACACACATATTTTAAGAAGTTTTTGTTTTCTCATTCTATTCTCTTATACTTTAGCGCTATTCCTAGTATAAATAGAAACTGAAAAACGATTGGTAAATAGGTTTCCAGAGAAAGCACAGGAAAGGCATTTAAGCAAGGATTCCTACAGTCCTTGTTCACCCCATAGATACATATCTTTTGAAAGTCATTTAGCGGCCGGGCGCTGTGGCTCACGCCTGTAATCCTAGCTCTTGGGAGGCCGAGGCGGGCGGATTGCTCAAGGTCAGGAGTTCAAAACCAGCCTGAGCAAGAGCGAGACCCCGTCTCTACTATAAAATAGAAAGAAATTAATTGGCCAACTGATATATATATAAAAAATTAGCCGGGCATAGTGGCGCATGCCTGTAGTCCCAGCTACTCGGGAGGCTGAGGCAGAAGGATCACTCGAGCCCAGGAGTTTGAGGTTGCTGTGAGCTAGGCTGACGCCACGGCACTCACTCTAGCCTGGACAACAAAGCGAGACTCTGTCTCAAAAAAAAAAAAAAAAAGAAAGTCATTTAGCTTCTAAGGGGAGAGGATGTATCTATTAATACAGGCACAGAGCAAGTAATCAATAAATGTTTGATAAGTAATATTTAAGTCATACAGATTTTGATACAATGTAGAAAAAGAACTGAATTCCTGTTGTCTTTCATTTTCTTGAGTACAAAAACATTTTTTGTAAATTTTTATTTTTGTCCATTGAAAGTCTTCTCTAATACTTTATTTTTATAATAGCTTTATTGACATGTAACTGACATATCATAAAATTCATCATTTTAAAGTGTACAATTCAGTTATTTTAAAAATATATTCACAAGGATGTGCAACTACCACCAATATCTAAATCTAGAACATTTTCATCATCTCCAAAAAGGAATCCCATACCAGTAGGTGGTCACTTCCCATCCCTCTGTCTCCCAGGCTCCTATTAATTACTAATCTACTTTTTGGCTCCATGGATTTGCTTATTCTGGACCTTCCATAGAAATAGGATCATATGATATGCTGCCTTTTGTGACTGGCTTTTCTCACTTAGCATAACGTTTTCAAGGTTCATCCATGTTGCAGTATGTATGAGTACTTCATTTCTTTTTATGAGAATGCCTAACTTTTTAATGCCTTAGAAGCCCCCAAAATATATGTAAAAATGATACTTTCAAAGATAAGGATTTTAGACTTTAAGGATATACCTAGAAAAATTTCCAACAATTGAATATACTGGCAATAAAACACTCCATCCTTCATAGCCTGGCATATAAGCAAGACTTTTTTTTTTAAATTCAACTTAGATGATCTATTATTAGTAAATAAGTATAAAATAAACTCAGAAACTTCCCTTATGCTACAGTGATTATTATTAAGATGAGCTTCATTATTGGTAAAGGTCCATTTCCTTCTTTCTTCATGAGGCTTTAATTAAATTAAATAGGTCTTCTTAGGCAGAGTCTTTTTTCTCCAGTTTTGTTAACTGCTTGCTTATTCTACACTAACTTTCCTCTGTGTGCTTTCTGGATAAGGAGATTAAGTCCACACTGGCCTTACTAACACTGATGCTGAAGACACTGAGACCAACGACAATTCCTCAACCTCGATCCTCTCTCAGGGAGACCAAGTAAGTCTCATTTGATAAAACACCTGATAGCGCCAGCCTTTGGGAGAAGCAGTAGCAACTGCTCGAATATTTGATGTCTGCTGTGAAATCAGGCTCTGCATGTTTGGATCTGTTCTGCTCTAAATAACTCAAGAGATTTATTTATTTTCTTCTAAGGATAATAGGAAGCTTTTTTTATTGTTAATACTGTCAGAGGCTTCCACTGAAATTAACAGAGGATGGCTCATCAACAATTTAGAAAAGGCATCCTCAAGTTTTCCTCTGCTTTTAAATGGTTTAGTGGGGGGAAGGCAGACTGTAGTTAAATATGCCATACCTGCTTCTCCCACGCACAAACCGCCCCCCCCACCGCCCCCCAGCCCATAACACACCACCCCAACCGTCGCCAGAGGGGCAGAAAGACTGGGACTGCAACTGATCTTGGATCTCTTCGCTCAATTGGAAACTTTTTTTCTACCTTTGCACCATTGGATGTTACAGGTCACTGGGTCTTTGGAGAGATCTAGTCCCATGGTTTTCAATATATGCTTTAAAATTAAAAAAAAAAAATTTAAACTATGGTAAAGTACACATACAATTTCCATCGTAACCATTTTTTTTTTTTTTTTTTGAGACAGAGTCTCACTTTGTTGCCCAGGCTAGAGTGAGTGCCGTGGCGTCAGCCTGGCTCACAGCAACCTCAATCTCCGGGGCTCAGCGATCCTACTGCCTCAGCCTCCCGAGTAGCTGGGACTACAGGCATGCGCCACCATGCCCGGCTAATTTTTTGTATATATATTTTTAGTTGGTCAATTAATTTATTTCTATTTTTGGTAGAGACGGGGTCTCGCTCAGGCTGGTTTCGAACTCCTGACCTTGAGCAATCCGCCCGCCTCGGCCTCCCAAAGTGCTAGGATTACAGGCGTGAGCCACGGCGCCCGGCCTCATCGTAACCATTTTTAAGTGTATAGTTCAGTATGGTTCAATCTATTTCCACACTGTTCTGCAGCCAATCTCCAAAACTCTTTTTATCTTGAAAAATGAAAACTTTATACCCATTAGCCCATTAAGCCACTCTCCTGTCTCCTTCCCCCCAGCCCACGGCAACCACCATTCTACTTATATATCCATGACTCTGACTACTCTAGTTACCTTATATAAGTGTAATCATGGTATCTGTCTTTTGGTGACTTGCTTATTTTACTCAGCATAATGTCCTTACGTTTTATCCATGTTGTAGCATGTGTCAAAATTTCCTCTCTTTTTAAGGTTGAGTAATATTCCAATGTATGTAGTATATGCCACATTTTGTTTATCCATTCATCCATTGAAGGACACTTGGGTTGCTTCTATCTTTTGGCTGTGGTCAATAGTGCTGCTATAAACATGGGTATACAAATATCTCTTGAGATCCTGCTTTCAATTTTTTTGGGTATATATCCAGAAGTGAAATTGCTAGATCATATGGTAACTGCATTTAACTTTCTGAGGAAATGCTAAACTGTTTTTATTGTGGCTGTATGAATTTACATTCCCATCAACAGTGCACAGGTTCTCATATCTTCATATCCTTGCCAAGATTGGTTATTTTCTGGATTTTTTAAATAGTAATCATGTTAACAACTATTCAATACATGCTTTTTAAATGTATTTTTTTCAGTATACATTTCAGGATTTCCATAATTATATAAACAATGAGGAGTTTTGGGACACTGAAGATTCAAATAGTAAATGTCTTTTTATCCTGTAAGAATTTGTTAGGAAAAAAAGAGTACTGCTAAAAAAAAAATTGACACCTACTGATTTAGACTAAGCAACTATTTGTTTTACATGAGAACAAATGTAATTAAAATGGAACAAAACTACTGATTATAGGGCTTCTACTTTGTGCATGCCCTATGAGACGTGCATCACCTCATTTCATTTCCATAATAACCTATAAAATAGATGCTATTAACTCAAATTCACAGGTGAGCAAAGTGAAGCTGGAAGGGGTGAAAGGTCACATGGCTAGAAAATGCCAGAGCTGAAATTTGGACCTGAATTGTCTGATCCCCAAAACTGTGCTGGCTCTTTCCAGTGGGTCACAGAGGAAAAAGTATATCCTGATGGTGAGTCTCTTCCTAACTTGGGAAAACATCAGCTCAAGCTCTGTACCCAAGTAGCATAGTCTCTACACAGAAAATGTTGCCTGACATACAACCAAAAGGAAACAGCATATTCAATGCTTTTTAAATTTATTTATTTTTAATTTTTTTTAGGGAGACATCATCTCACTATGTTGCCAGGTTGGTGTTGAGCGATCCTCCCACCTCTGCCTCCCAAAGTGCTGGGATTACAGGTAAGAGCCACCATGCCCAGCTCAATGCTAATAACAATATTCAATGTCTAAACAAGTGGCTAATTCAACTCTTTCATTTTACATAAGAACTCATGGCTTTTTTTATATATCTTTAAAACTGTCACTATTTTTTCTTTTCCTTTTTTTTTTTTTTTTTTTTTTTTTGAGACAAAGTCTTGACCTCTTACCCTGGCTAGAGTGCAATGTCTTCATCATAGCTCACTGCAACCTTAAAACTCCTGGGCTCAATGATTCTTTCTCTTGACTCAGCCTCGCAAGGAGCTGGAACTATAGGTGTGCATTACCATGCCTGGCTAATTTTTCTATTTTTAGTAGATACGGAGTCTTGCTTTTGTTCAGGCTGGTCTTGCACTCCTGGCCTCAAGCGATCCTCCTGCCTTGGTCTCCCACAGTGTTAGAATTACAAGGATGAGCCACCACACCTAACCTCAAGGTGTCACCATTAAAGCTCAGTCAAAAGTAGCCTGCTATCTGTGTTATAATAAAGAAAGCCCCTCCAAGCTAGAAATACCTATGAGTAGGGAGACATATAGTAATTGACCCAAAGGGGTCATTTAAAACTCAATTATAAAGTAATCAGTTGTTGCCTATACATTGAGAAAAGTTATTTTAAAATTTTAAATTATTTGAAATGAGTCGATCCAATGATGTTAGATTTCCTATAATGTTTCTAATGAATGCTGTAACTTCAGTAAAAAATTCCACCCCTCTTCCTAACATTCTACCATCAAAAACATTAAGGGGCTTTGCAATTATAAAATTTCCACACTCTTATATCACTTCTGATAAATCTGATAAACCTTTAATTTAAACTCAAATTAATTTCTGTGTTGAACATTTTTCTTTCCCCTCCAGAAAGCAAATCACTCTTGCAGACTTTAGGGATGTTAGTTTACTGGAAACTCTTAGTCAATCGGATATCTTGCCCCCATTTGGTCTTTGGATAAATTAGATGCTTACTGAAGTTTCGAACATGTCAAGAAATGAACACAATGTCTTTGAAGTTTCTAAAGAAAGATGAATGGGAAATAACAAAATCAAGCCAGTGCCAATTGCCTTTTGCGTGTGCAGTGTGCTTGTCCTAGGGACTGGCACAATGTCCTTACGTTCGCTCTGCCAGGGACCCAGCTATCGGTAGCGGCTAATACACCATCCTCAGCCTCAGCCTCAGAGCACTGAGGCCACAGGGAGTTCAGCCTCACTGAACACAGTACTGGCCGGACGCGGTGGCTCACGCTTGTAATCCTAGCACTCTGGGAGGCCGAGACAGGTGGATTGCTCAAGGTCAGGAGTTCGAAACCAGCCTGAGCAAGAGCGAGACCCCTGTCTCCACTATAAATAGAAAGAAATTAATTGGCCAACTAATATATATAGAAAAAATTAGCCAGGCATGGTGGCACATGCCTGTAGTCCCAGCTACTCGGGAAGCTGAGGCAGCAGGATTGCTTGAGCCCAGGAAATTGAGGTTGCTGTGAGCTAGGCTGATGCCACAGCACTCACTGTAGCCTGGGCAACAAAATGAGACGCTGTCTCAAAAACAACAACAACAACAAAACCACAGTGCTGTCTCTCCCGCCAGCCCAGTGTCACCCACCAGCCCTGACGTCACGCGCTGAGGCGTGCAAAAATGTTTTAGAAGGTCTGGGTTCAAATCCCTGTTCTGCCACTTCACTCTCAGTAGGATCAGAGCCAAATAACTTCTCAGAACTTCCACTTAGTCATCTGTAAAACTGTCTACTCTTGTGAATTTCAAATGATGTACTGTACATAAATGTATTATGTAAACTGAACAATATAATGTAACTTCGAAGGAATATTTATTAAGGGGTTATCAACACAAAAATAACTGTTATGAGCAAATGATTTTTTTTAAGACTTCCATGACTCACCTTTGGGCAATTTCTGCAGAGAAAGATTTTCACAACATGGCCTTGGTCAATATTTTCTAATCTTGCCTGATCAGAAAAATCACCTGAGGAACTTGCTCAAAACACAAATTGCAAGTCCCCACTGTAGACTTAATGAGTCTGAATCTGAGGGAAAAACTGGCTGAGAAAAACTGGGAAAAATTGGCTGAGAGGTCCTGACTTAGAAACAATTAGAAAATTTATTTGTAATTTTCAATTTCAGGGGGGCTGCACTCCTTGTCAAGACACAGAGAGGTTGCTGTCAGCTCTGGTTTTCTTGCAATGACTCTGGATAAGTCCTAAGTCCAACTACACATTGCCTGCCTCTGAACTTAGAATGTCACAGGCCACACAGTCTGAGTGTGGTTCATTTGACTTTATTGTTTTTTATTGCTTTGTCTGACATTACTGTGCCTTAACCCAAGCTTCTCCATTTTAGACATGTGTGGCTTTGTACAACTTATTTAACTTCTTGCTCCCTGGTGTAAAATGGACATCATAGCCATACCTCACAGAGTGACCGCTATAGTACCTGGTACCCGGTAATAAATGAAAGCTATTCCCTAAATTAGTTTGAATTTTGTGTGAATTTTTTTCCACCTCATATCTTAAAGGCTCACTGGTAAGCTCTGAGCAGAGTGTCAGGGTTTCCTGACCACCTGTGTGCAGAGGCGTCTCACCTGCAGATGTTCCAGGCCCTTCGGGCACAATCCCAGACCAAGCGTGAACTTCTGGGCCCTTCCTCCCCATCCTGGGACATCACACCATGCCACCTCTTGGCTGTGAAGAGATGCTCCACTCAGTGGGGGCATCGCTACATTTGGTTGGGTCATGGTGATTGGCATGAGACTGTCCCATGCACTGAAGGAGATTGAGCCATCCTAGCCCTTGCCCATCACATGCATGCCAGCCATCACCATGACAACCAAAATGCCTCTATACATTTCCAGGTCATCTAAGGAGAGTGATGCTCCCCCTTCCCCCAACGAGAACCAGTGGCTCTGGTAGGACTCTGGAGAGATTGTCTCCAAGAAGAAGAGCATTATACCATAGTCTGGTATGTCCCTCCTCTCAGCTCTGGCCCCATGTGATTGGAGCCTGCCACAGCTCAAGCCCAGCCTCCTCATTCCCTTTCACATGTGTCCTGATGATCTCAAACACTACTGCTGCAGTGGGACTTCTCCATGCAAAGACCTGCAAGGCCTCCCTTTTGCCTGCAGGACCAAAGCCGGTGCCCACAGCCCAGCTGGGCATTCACGGACCCTCTCCCCAGGCTGCACTTGCCACTCGTCCCCAGCCTCACTTTTCCTTGCACCTGGGCTTTGGTTTCCATTTGGAATTGGAATTCTATGTGGAATTGGACACATTGGCCAAATAAAGTTGATTTTACTGCCAAAAAAATCAACTATCACAGCCCAGCTTCTCAATTCCCCGCCCTCCATCCCAAGTATTCTAGTCCATGCTGATCTCCCACTTGAACTTGTTTTTTGGGAAACTCCTGCTTCATTTTGGGAGAAAGATGGTAAATGATCATGCCTGTGTCCACACGGGCTTAGCCCTCTGCAGCCATTTGGTTCTCTAAGCCCTAATGTCTTCCCTCTAGGTGCCCTTTGCCCTGCCTATATGTTCTTCAAACCAGCAGAGGAAGAAGAGCAATGTTTTTGCACTGCCATGGAAGAACAGCGGTGCCTAAGGAGGGCACCAGGATTCATCTGAGCTGATCCAAATGCACCCTCTGATGACAGCGAGTGTGGACAATGGGAAAGAATGTTCAGTAGAGGACCAGTCTGGGGCTCAGCAGCCCCTTTGCTGCTATTTGCACTCAATGGAAGGAACGGAAATTCTACAGCTAATGAATAATTCTCTTTTAAAGTGCAAATGAGTAAAGCAAGCTGTGCCAACTCCTATCTTAATAGAACTTTATTTCACAGAATTCCAAAATGGGATTTATTTGGGTCATTTAAAAATGTTCTCAGAGCAACAGCGCTAGAACAGCACTGCAAGAGGCAGGGCACGTATTCAAGGAGGAAAAGCGAAAGAAAGAGAAAGCTGTGCCTTCCAATTTGTATGATTTTTTTTAACTGGAGTTCGTACTGTCTCTAACGATGTCATATTAATAGTTTCTTAAAGGTTGACCTCATGCTGGCGAACTGCACTGCAAGTAACAGAACTCAAGCATTCTGGGAGCTGCATTTCTTTCTTTTCTTTTTTTTTTTTTTTTTTTTGCATTTCTGACTAGCCCCAGAAATGCTCTAGAGAGCTGCTGTGATGCTACCTGCTTGACCTGTGCCACGTTTTATGGAGAAGGTGCCTTGCAATGAGTGGGTCCCCTCCTGGATAAAAGTGGTGACCACCACCACCACCACGTCTAGAGCCCTTGCTTGTGTGCTGTGGCTCAAGTGCTGTGCTAAGCACTTTAACCCTTTGCACTTGAATTTCGAGTGTGACTCGACACGGTTTGCAAAAATTATAGAGATTAAAATTGCTCTTCGAATGTATCAATAATTTGAAATATAAAAAAAGTCCAAATAAATAGGTTTGTATGAAAAGAAACTCCAGTTTTTTATTCTACTGCCGTGCTTTGTAAAATCTGGAGTATTTAAAAAATTAAATCCCAAGTAGGAATCGAGAAAAAAGCAAGCGAGTGCAAAGGGGGATTATTTCATTCAGTTGTCACGTTACGCATGAGCTCCTATTATTGGACCCATTTTACAGATGATGAAGCTGAAGGACAAATAACTTGTCCAAGAGCACGAGGGAAAGCCACAGGGCCCGCGTGGGACTCCAGCAGTCTGGCTGCAGATTGCCTTCACCGCTGCCCTACACGCCCCTTCTGCTGTGGAAGGGAAAGGGAAACCAAAGGCTGCCTCCCTCCCTCAAGGCCAGACCAGGTGGCAGGGCAGAGAGGAGGGGCCTGGGGTTGCTTTTCTGACATCTCTCTCATTTGGCTGTTAAGAAAACTGCAGGCCGGGTGACAAGGGACTTGCCCTGGGCCCCATCAGTGACCAATGACACAGCCAGGAGGAGAGCCCAGGGGTCCAGGAGGAGTCCTCTCCTCGCTCCATGCTGCTGCACATAGAAACTTCACCTCTTCAGGTGGGGGACAACATAGATCCCATACCTCATGGTGAGATGCCAATGAACTTCAAATGCACAAATGGATTCCAGATAAAAATATTTCTTTAAAAAATATATATACAGGAGATTCTCCTTTGATGTGGCATTCAGGAAATTAACTGGAAAAGGCAGGAATGAGATTGCACGGCAGGCTTATCAGAGCAAATCTATATAAACACGCACCCTCCTCCGCTCTGCCTCCCTTACAAAAACTTCCTGGTTTCCTTTCTCCCCAGACGTTAATATCACCATGGCAACGAGAATATGGTGAAGGCAGTAGCCACAGGGCTACTTTCTCATAACGCACATTCCTCTGCTAATGCTCTCAAATTCCCATTTTCATTCAGGACGTTTATATAACCCATTTAAAAAACTCTTTGTCTTTAACGTTGTTGAGCCTATACTAGGACATAAGCCTATTTAAAAAAAAATACATTTTAACAAAAAGAAAAGTGTTTGTGTGTGTTCGGACTCTGTAAGGATAAACACTCAAAAATAGAACAGGACTGCTATGAGTGGTTTTTATTTTCTTTCTTTTGAGTTATCGCATTTAATTTAAAGCATGAATTATATAACGAGGGGAAAATACGCAGTTGTCCCATGGTGTCCATGGGGATTGGTTCCAACACCCCTGGAGATACCGAAATTTGTGGATGCTCAAGTCCCTTTTATAAAATAGTGTTTGCACGTAACCTAAGCACACCCACCTGCACATTTTAAATCATCTCAAGGTTACTTATAATACTCAATACAATGTAAATGCTATATAAATAGTTGTTATATTGTACTTTTTATTTGTATTATTTTCTAGTGCTATTATTTTTATTGTTTTTTTTTCCTGAATATTTTTAATTCATGGTGAATCCACAGATGAGGAACCTAAGGATATGAAGGGCCAACTGTATTATAAAAATATATTTGCAAAGGCTCTACTACACAAGCCAGCATCTCTGGAAGCCCTGTACCCTTATAAAAGCATTGTAAAAGTCTCACTCTCACTGGAGTTGTGTTCCAGCAGCTGCAGTCCTTTCTTTTTTTTTCTTTTTTTTTTTTTTTTTTTTTTGGAGACAGAGTCTCACTTTGTTGTCCAGGCTAGAGTGAGTGCCGTGGCGTCAGCCTAGCTCACAGCAACCTCAAACTCCTGGGCTCGAGTGATCCTTCTGCCTCAGCCTCCCGAGTAGCTGGGACTACAGGCATGCGCCACCATGCCCGGCTAATATATATCAGTTGGCCAATTGATTTCTTTCTATTTATAGTAGAGACGGGGTCTCGCTCTTGCTCAGGCTGGTTTTGAACTCCTGACCTTGAGCAATCCGCCCGCCTTGGCCTCCCAAGAGCTAGGATTACAGGCGTGAGCCACAGCGCCCGGCCTTGCAGTCCTTTCTAGCACCCTCTGGTGGGCGCTTTGGTTGAGCCTTCACAGCCCAGGGCTCTGCTTAATATACCCTTAATTGAACAAGGCTTGGCAGTAGTAGCTCTTGGTGACAAATCCTTTGTTCTAGGCTAGTCTTCCAAGGTCATCTGCAGGGCTGAATAACAAGTCTCCTTGCTGCCCAGATACACTTGCCTCTCTGTGTCTGACATTCAGCACTTGGGTTTGGTACACTGGCCTAAAATTCCATTAGAAGTCTATGGATTTTTCCATTTGCCTTAATGCAGCTGATCTCAGTTTGGGAGGCAGCTCCTAACACCAGGTGAGGTTCAAGCTGAAATAACAGGAGTTTTGATAGGGTAGGGAGAGGAAAGCAGGTTTAGGTAGGTGCTGGGTGCTCAGGACTAGTGGACGAGGAGGCCTAGAAGTGACTTGTTCATTCACTCTTGAATTCAATAAATATATACTGAATACCTCCCAGTGCCAGGGACTGACCGGGCCATACTCCAGGGATTCCAAGATGTGTAAGACAACAGAAGTCTGTCCTTGAGGAATTCACAGTCTTGCAAGCGAGGTAAAGAATAGGATGTGGGTAGGAGCTATAAATAAGTGTTGTTGCATTTCTACTTCAGCCCTCCTAGGATTGAGATAATGTAAAATGCCCAATAAAGGTGGTGGATAATAAACGATAACTTTTTAAGAAGTCATTATTACTATAAATTTCACCTGGGAAGGAAAGGAGGCGACGGGACATTTACTTAACACTTATTTTATAATAGGCAGAGAGTTGTGGATGTTTTCACATAGCGTTCCATAGTCCTCTGGCTGAACGGAACGCAGCTGAACATTCCAGTGGCTGCGTTAGTCTGGCAAAGACGCCATTTCATAAAAGGCAGATAAAGGGCTGTCAGGCAGCAAAAACAAACAAGTCATCCACTGGAAGGGGATGTCATTAGCACAGAGCCAGGCTCACAGGAGCAGCTAGGAGCCAGGGGGAAGCCTGGAGACAGAGGGTGGAGGGGGCATCTCAGCCTTCAAGGGGCCTAGACAGCAAACAGAGTGTGCAAAACAGACAACACCGTAGAAACAAAATGATATTCTAGGCCTAATGTGAGAGTGGGAGTACAGGCTGTGAGGCTCACAGACGAGGGTGGGGAGCAAGCACCTTCCTTGGGGGTAAAGTTACATTTTCAGATAATCATGACATTGAAGGGAAAGGATGGCCCATGACCATTGGTAACACTACTCTGTTCCAAAGAACTTTCTGTAATGGTGGACATGGTATGTATCTGCGCCATCTAACACAGCAGCCGCTAGCCACGTGGAGCTATTGAGTACTTGAAATGCTCTTGAGAAGGAAGAAATGAATTTCAAATTTTATTTAATTTAAATTCATACCTACAAGTTAGTGTCTATTAAATTAAGATCGCCTAGGTATTGAGAAAACAGAGTTTTCCTTCCTCACCCGGGTTCAGAGGCGGTTAAGAGGCATGGATCCTGGCTAGGAGAAACATGGTAAAAGGGGGTTCCCACTGGTGGGAAGTAAAATAAATTCTGCAACATAGTGGCTTCTGGGGACTTGGGGAAGCCACCTGAGGAAGGGGTCATATCCCATGGACTCTGGGGACATTGTTGTTCAGGACCTATCCTTCAACTTTGCCTTTCTGCTCTGAACACCCTTCCTAAATCCATAAGTCTTTAGAAAAGTCCTGTTCAGCATTATAGCCTAGGTTTAGTCATGCTTTGAGGAATTAAGAGAGAGACTCTGTTTTATGGTTTAGCACCTTGGTGCCTGAACAAATGAGCAGAATAAGGACTAACAGAGTACTAAGTACTCTAGTATTAGTAATAAATACTAATGAAGAATGTTACTCAAGTCTGAATCTTCAGATCCAGCTCATAGTAGACACTCTGTAAATATTGCTAAATGAATTAAATTTAGAAAACGAGTCTCTAGGTTACGCTTATCCATAGACACTATTTCACTCATGCATACGTTGAACCATGTTGGTCTCCTGTTTGGGCAGAATGTAAATCTTACACTTTTATTTTTCTACCAACAGGTTTAGGAATTTTAGTATCTAAAAATACTGTTCTCATTTTATCCCCAAATTAAAATATCTTAAATAAGCAACTTTTCATGTGACTTGAGTTCTGAATGTGTTCAGCATCCATCAAAACCTTGTTTTTCAATCATCTGTTATTTGAGAAAGGCAGTCCAACAGACATGTCAAGTAGCCATTGATCTGTGACATAGACACTGAGTTCTGTCCTACACAATCAGAACATCATGCACCTACGTACCTGGGCCCAGGCTCTCAGGTTCCTTGGGCAAGGTGCTTTTACACATGGAGATTCAGCATTCAGCTCCATAGACAGTATGGAGCGGTGGAATTGAGCCTTGTGAAGTGTTATAATTAAAGATACTGGTAATAGGTAACTCACTGTTCTTAATAGAAGGATTTATATAATAAAAACCATGTTTGAGTCATTATTTCACTAAAAAAAATTGCCTCTACAGACAATTGTAAGATTTCCTTTGTAAAAAATGAAAGCCATATAATCCATGCTTCCCTTTCCCCTACACATATCAAAGCTTTTAATGCCTAAAGTTTATTCTCCAATTGTGTTCATTGGCTCATTCCTGCTGCCTGGTAACATTTACTTTTTTGGTTTTACCCTTATACGTCTTCGTATATTTTAATCTGTCAACCACCTGAAATCCTTCTGGAAACAAACGAGGTCTAGAACTCAAACACATAAATCCCTAATCCTTTCAGAGATCAACCCGAAAAGTGCTAAGTAGCAAGACTAATAAAAGGATGCTTTATTCAATTATTTTCTCAAAATGGCAAGTTGAATAATAACTTACGAGAGAAAGGTCAACGGTAAAAATGAAGATTAGGTTAGGTGGTCCATTAGATTTGCTGGAAAAACTCAGCCAGCAAAGTGTTAATCTACCTTCTTCAATCAACAAAAGGAACTCTGCAGGCATCTACATAATATAATTTGGCCTTTTGTCACTCTGGGGCATAAATGCTCCTTACTGGAATGATAATCAGGAGTGGCTCTGGTGTGTTTGAGTTACATTCTCTTTCCCAAGAGAGCCAGAATGATTTTCCGAGAGAGCAAGGGTCATGCATAAATTCAGACGGTGTCAGGGCCATCTCGGCAGACTCGATTTAAAGAAGGAAGGATGCTGACGCGGCATTGCAGCATTCAGCGGCTGCGGCATTAACTCCCTGCAGCGGACCCATGAGCCTGAACAGATTTCCAAGGATAATCCAAAAGGAAATATTGAAGATGCCACACAGGATGTCTCGCTTCTACGTAGCAAAATTATAATGCAGAAGTTCAAAATTGACATCATAATAAAAATCTAAGGAAAGGTGTTAATAAAATGGGTAAGTATGCTATAAATCGGTTACCAGAATCACTACTCCGGAGTACGCACATTCACCACTGGCTGCGATCTGCTTTACTGCAGTGGGAATTAGCTAGCACTACAAAGAAACATAGAAAGCAATCTGTTCTATTGTGTACTCCCTCTAGTCACATGGATTTGCTTCTGCCCTTTATTTGCTTTGGATATGAACATCTTACAGTGTGCAGGAAATGCTTCCAGAAACGTTGTCCTTGTTCCTATTCCCTAACTCTCTTTGCTAGCAGGTAACCACTCTCTGGGTCATGTCCTCAGCCCACAGTGCTACAAAGAACTGCTAGACTAATATCTGCCTTTCTCTGTTGATCTAAATCTTTAGCTCTCTACTGTACTTAGGCATAGCCAGAAAACAAAAATCACAGCCCCCTAAGACAAAGGTTGCTGCTGCTGTTTTTTAATCTACCTCTAAACATCTCATCCATACCTCTATCCAACCCTGGTTCTAAAGCACGTGATTGATGGTTACAATCTGCAGCCAATTCTTAGCAAATGAGGCTTAATGATCTTTGCTTTACTGTTCTGACCAGATAAAATTTGATCCCATCTGTTTTCAGAGAGGCCTCTTACTTTCACCTGCTACTTCTGCTATCTTCCTGAGAGAACTATGAGCTAGAAGACCCCACTGAGGTTGGGGAGGAAGGGACTACTCTGTAGTACAAAAATAGAGATGTTCGATCATTATGCAATGAAATTACTAGAGATTTGGAACCTAAAATGGATTGTCTCAGGCAAGTAGCGGTTGCCTTGGCTTAAGCTCTTTAGGAAGACTCCTTCTCAGACACTCTAAAGCAAGTCATCCATCACCAACTGCAGAGAGAAGCAGAGCTAGTTAAAGAAGAAGCAACAGCACAGCTTTCTATAAAGTGAAATCAAATTCTGCCACAGCCTTCAGCTCAGGAATGCTAGTAGGCCTCATTAATTAGCAATGACTGGGGAAAATGCTTTTCTAAATCAGTGAAGAGTCTGAATTTGAACATCTTTTAAACAAAAAAGCACAATGTGATTATTTTAATTCACAAATGGTAACTGAGCAAGGTTAACAACGTGGGTCTGAGGGCTCCATTGTTTTTTAATCAATAAATAAGCATCTTTGTAATTACCACATAAATAAGCATCTTTGTAATTACCACATGGTTTTAATGTAAATGGATGTTCTAACATTCATTGAAATTACTGAAATTACTGTAGTTTGTCCTCTTAAACTGCTTAAACATTTCCCCAATCTTCTTATTTTCAGCAGCATCAGGAAATTTCTGAACAATGGCACAAAGACAAACTTCAAACTTCACCCTGACATGAATTTTCCCAATGTCCTCATTAGAAGATATGATTTAATGAGGTTTTTATTACACTGTGAATTAGAGAAGTAAAACCAAAAGAACTCATTTCGAAATGAACTTCAGTTTCAACACGGACATGCCCTGTTTATACTTGACTTAAAGAAGTGCTTATCATTGCCCTTCAAAACGTCAAACCGGGCCTTGGATCTGCCACGTCAAGGACGTAGTTAATGCAGTAAGAACACAGCTCTAGCGCGAAACAAACTCACTGGCACTCTTGAGTCACTGAAACCGATACTGGCTTTCAGCGATCTGATGCCAACAGGGTAGGAAATAGTCTTTATATTGGTACAGTCTGGGCTTTTATCATTTTTATAAAACTAATGAATTACAAGAGGAAAAGAAAAATAAACCCTTTTAAGTTGCCTCAAAGGGAGACAGAATACTGTAGTGGGTAAGAGCTTTGGGGCTGGAGTCCAGCCTCTTCCAACCTGCCAGCTCTGTGATCCTGCAGCAGCTACTTCTTACCTCTAAGCCTCAGTTTTCCTCTTCTGTAAAACAGGGATAAACAACACTTTTCCTCATATTAGAATAAATGAGATACAATGCATAGCCCGGCATCTCTCAGTCAGTAACTACTTGAAAAATAATACTACTTTTACTGCCGCTGCAACTATAGTACTGCTAGTGCTGGTATGACACACTATCTCCCTATCTGATCTAGCCCTATTTCTCTTCTAATGAGCGAGGTTTTAGGAAAAATAATATTTCAAATGTTATATTCAAAATAACAGAGCTGCTACTGCTATGTCAGGCACTGTGCTAAGTGGTTTACAGACAGTGTCTCTTTTAATGCTCACAGTGACTCAGTGAGAGACAGGTGATATTATTTTAGCATGATGATTTATTATTTAATCTCATAATTCATATTAGTTCATCTTAGAAATGAGAAAACTGATAGATGCAGAAAAGTGAAAGCCACAATTTGAACCTAAGGAGTCAGAATTCAGAGTCCAGACTTTCAGCCACTATTCAACTTCATTGTCTCCAACTTCATTTCTACTTTTGATGTTTCTGATGACCAAGCCTCACACTGGACCCGTTTTTACATTCAGAGCAGTATTACTCCGGATGTCCAAGTAGCTGTGCAGTGATACACACGACGTTGTAATTCCTTTCTCCATTGAATCTGAGCTTACTCGGGTTACAGAATCTCGTTACTTATGTGAATGTTGGTAGGGGACAGAAGACAAAAGCAAAAGATGGTCTCTATTATTTAATTTCCTTCTAAAGTTTGGACCTCATTTTGATATTCTAGCACATTCCACCACAAGGTCAAGACCCCGATCTCCAGATCACTAGCAACCATTTGACCAATTTCTAACAGTTTCAGAAATTTCAACTTGGGGAACCGTTTGTAGTTCCCAGTCATGGTCATTTGAATCACACCTTTATATATGCAATTTATACATGAGCACCCCTAATCTTGGTTTACTTTTCCTGCTAGGAAGCAGGCACTCCTATGTAAAAACAAAGAAGATGCAGGAGGATAAGTAGAAAATCATAACTTCAATGGACTGGAAGAACTCTCAGAGGTCATCTCTCCCAATCTCTTCCACACATTGGGAGGGGAGAGTTAGCAATTGTCCCAAATGCTTAAAAGGCACCACACGTTGCCGTCCTCTTACCCTTGCAGTGAAGTCCACAGCAGCCGCTCGGTTTAGCAGCAACGTGGCCACATTGATGTTTCCATAGTGAGCAGCTATGTGCAGCGGAGTGAAGCCACTCTGTAAAGAAAACACAGCAGACATTCACTTGATTCCCGCTGGGCCCCTGTCTCACAGGTGACTATCAGAACCCTGCCCAAATAAAAATGAGGAAGCAAAATATGCTGAGGTCTACATTCCATTCTGTACTAGGTTTCCATCAGTGCCAATTGCTCACAGGGTTGCTCAAAAACCCCAAACGTATAGGTAGAGGAATAGAACAGGGAGGAACTAAGAGTAGAGATTGAGTAGTTTTAGTAATCCAGTAACAGAACTATATAGAAGCCAACATGTCAAAAAGTTAAAATAAAGATGATGGGGGAAAGATCTTTATGGCTCATAGCTTGATTAGTACCACTGTTTTATTAGTGATGTTAGAATTGTACAGTAAAACTCAAAATTCAATTAGTTTATACATTCAATATAGAATATTCCAATTAACCAACAATAAATGCCAATTTTAATAACAAAGGCAAGTTTTTGGGGAAGAGGTACTACCATAAAGTTGGTTTTGCATAATGGACAATTGTGTTCTATAAAGAATCCATAAGTTGGTCTCTTCTGTGTTAGCAAATGCCTATTCAATAACACATTTTTCTGGATTATTTATATCAAGGTCATTTTACTTCCTTAAAAAAAATACTAAAACATGCAGCGATTCACTTAGTCCCCAAGGACTGAGACCTTATAGGAACTGGATGCATTTCTAATTTGGTAGCAAGCTTCTTAGCCATGCTAGCTATCTGACTGTCGTGGAAGGGTGGGTCACATTGGCACCATTCTGAAGTACCTTTCCTTTTGCTGACACCATGGAGGGTAAGTGTCATGCAGAACCCTAAAGAATCAGTCCTCGATGAGTAGAATGACAGGGTTGTCTGCAGCTTTAGGTATAGCTGATAAGCATCTAAAGCGTCCAAACTCTTCATCTCATACAACTCTATTGCAACACCCTTAAGTTACAAGCATTCCTCATTCTTCCTTTCCAACACCAGGTTCAGCTGCAGAAAGCCCTGGTAATCAAACTACTATATTCTCTGGCACATGCTCCTTTGGGGGGCGGGGGGCAGGGGGAAGTCAGGGGTATAAAGCAGGTATCTAGCCTACAGAAGGCAATGCAAAGAAGGGAAAACCATGAGGCAGCAGCACTAAGTAATGGGAAGATGATGCAGATATAGATTATACATATATGCATATATATATATACCTCTGTTGTTCTATTCACCACCATCTAGGTTAACACATTTGGAAGCAAAGAGGAGGAAAAAATGAACGGTTAGTTCGCTATTTGGTGATATGGATTGCAGAAAGCTCAAGACAGCTAAGTAATGAGGATGGAAGCTCAGATAGAAGCACAAAAGGCACAGAAAGAAAGCTAGACTGAATGGCAGGCTGCACAATGGCCCAGTCCAGATGCCACTCGTCCGCCACAGAGATTTTCAAGTACTACAAAACGATGGGAATTTGGGGCTGCAGCTCTCCCACCTCTGGCTCGCTTCCCCAGCTGACCTACACTCTGTGCCTTCCCTGTCATCTTAGCAGCTAGAGGTTTATCTAGCATTTTGCGATTTTTCACCCGGATGTTTGAGCGGAAGTGTTAAATACATTCTGAAACCCAGATTCAGAGGAAGGAAAAGATCTGGTGCGTACAAATCGATTTCTTCTGAGGTGGCCTCCCTTTTAGCAGGCGCAGGGCAGCATCCCCATTCGCCCCTGGCTTCTCAGGTGAAGGGAGGGTATATGCCTTCCTTGGCTGGCTTGGACTCACGTTTTTACTCTTTGCAATGAAGGTTAAGTGTTTGGCGTGGTAAGCTTGCCAAGAGGGAGACCAGGCGTTCTTAAAGGCGTGTGCCTGGCACAGAGAGCTGCGTGCTGAGCCTGTGTCCAAGGTGCCTCACCTTTGATTCCACGTCCGCGTTGTTGTCATTCTGCAGCAGCAGGGCGGCGGCCTTCGTGTCGTCTTTTCGGGCAGCGATATGAAGGGCTGGGAGACGCACTTTTCCTTTGGTGTCATTCTCTAGCAGGAGTGAAACGACCTGGTCGTGGCCTTGCTGCAAAGCTACTGCTAACGGTGTGAAGCCATCCTGCAAATAAACGGAGGGAATCAAGGTTGGCCCCAATGGATAGATTCTTTTTCCATTAAATTAACAAATAAGACCAAGTGACCAAGTATCAATTTTTGTTTTGGGTTATCAAAGCTAACGACATATTCAGGTGGACATATATGTGAAAAGACATTTTCAAAATATGTATATAACCAAGGCAAAAAAAAAAAAAACAGTAAGAAATTTGTAATAAGTTTATGGGTAATGCTTTTTCAATATACATTAATTGGGAAAAGTTTGAAACTATACAAAAGGACTACGTAGAAAATAAAAAGACGCCAAAATTTCAACACACATAAAATAATCTCAGGTTAAATCCAGGCAAGAATTTCAAAGGAGCTCATTTAAATAAGATGTACAAATTTCGACTGATATGGTAAAGCTAGGGTATATGCCTGTCAGGTTCATTACTATACTGGGTTGCCTATCATATACTAATATTTGGTGCTAAATCAGCATATGTGAATTAATGAACTATAGCCATTCCTGGTCTATATGAAAGACTCTTGGCTTCTCTGACCAATGAGGGAAAGATGACACAGGGCTCATGCAAAGCGTCACTTTATTTATTTATTCTGGTTATTTTTTTCTTTTAAAATTGTATTGTAAATTAACAAATTCTAGTTGTAAATATTTACAGGGTACAAAGTGATGTTATGATTTATGAACACAATGTGGGATGATTAAATCAAGCTAGTTGACACATCCATCACTTCAAATACTTATTTTTTGTGGTGAGTACATTAGAAGTTGATTCTCTCAGCAGTTTTGAAATGTATTATACACTATCACTAACTGTATTCACCGTATGGTGCAACAACTCTCAAAAGACCCCCCATTCCTCCTAAGACTTTGTACCTCTTGGTCAACATCTGCCCATCAACCTCACCCTGCAGCCTATGGCAACCACCATGCTACCCGCTGTTTCTAGGAGTTTGATTAAAAATATGACTTTAGAATAAATTCAGACATAAGTGTGCACAGGTACATTTTGAGTTATCCTGGGACTTAATAAAGAGGACACAGCTACAGATTTCACTGTGGTTAATTAATTTGAGATGATTTTGTGTTGCTGACTGTAGCATGAATAGCAAAAGGTAGAAAATCCTAAGACTGGCTCCCAAATTGTAATTCTTTAATGCTTTCATTATTATACATTCAAAAAGGACATTTAAAAATTATTTTTACTAGAGAACTGACAAGTGAGTTACATATTATTTTATTTCAGTCATGGTATTTTATTTCTGCAGTCCCAGTGGTACAAATAGAGGACTGCTCCAATAGAAGGGCATTTGCCAGACACACAGGTGTACATATGCACGTAGGTACATATTGACACCTTCCTCAAACATCCCTTTCATCATTCTTTCTCTTGCTGGAAAATAGGTAAGGGCTCCTATAATTTATTTGACAGGATTCAAATCAGCACACTTATAGTCAAGGATGTGTGGAATATTGACCCGAAGCACCTAAGGGACAATGCTGTGTGGTCTCTTCCCATATAAATCCTTTCTGCCAGTTCTCCTTACTAATTATGAATGTGCGGACTAATTCCTACCCATGCTATTTCCCCCATCCTGAAATGCCCTCCTCCTCTCTCTATGGATACGAATCCTATCTACCTTCTATGCTTCAAAATCTGACTTAAATGCCATCTGCTTCTTTCAACTTTACTACCCAAGGCAACAGAAAAAGAATAATGTCACCAAAGTAACCAGAAAGACAGTCTCTGAAGACTTAAGTATGATAACAAACAGGCAAAGGCTGGATACAACCAAAATGCCACCTAAATGATACCACAGGTTTACACTTAAAGACAAAGTTTAGACTATACTGTTATAAGAAAAGTAGTCTACATAACGGGGTAAACATATGATCTCATTTTCATAAAAATAAATATGTATGCATATTGTGACCCTGTGCAAACAATCTAGATGAATAAAACATTATCTCCAGGGAAAATTGACAGAGAACTTTTTCTTTTTGCTTCTTATTGTACTTTCTCATTTATACAATTTATTACTTCTGCAAAAAAAGACAAACGCATTGCTTAAAGGAGCGAGTGGTAAAAGGAAAATTGCACCTTAACAGTTAGTTTTGCATCTCACTTTAAAAACCTGAACAAAACCTAATGGGTAAAAATGACAGCCCACTTTTGTTCCGAATCAAAACAAAATGACCACATTTCTGCTGATGTGAATTTTTAAATTCACAGGACCTACACATAAAGGAAACTACTTTGCGCCAGAAAATAAACTGCAACTGAGTCGATTAGCACTGACGAGAATATGTGTTTCTTTCATAAGCCAATTAAAGACACAAAGCTACCAGCTCTAAGGTGTTAATAGCTAAAATTAGCGGTTCCAGACTTTGTTTCAAAACCAAGTTTAAATGGTTTGGTTTGCTTTGTGCAGTTGTCTTGAGAGAAAAATAAGAGCAGAAAGGAAATGTGATGGAAGCTACTTGAAAAAAGGGTCCATGCCCCAGTGGCTCAAGGAAATACTTTCACTGCCTTGTAGAATGTCTGACACATGATAGGTGCTTAATAATTACTTGTAGAATAAATGAGCAAATTTACCTCATGCTTCAGTATCTTAATTAGCAAAAGGAAGCCAATATATGGAAAAGATGTGTAGTACATTGTAATAGAAAAACGAGTTTTGCAAACCACAATCATGCCAAAGACTTGCTGCCTATATACAAGAGATGAACAGTGTGCCAGGCTTCCTGAAAAGAATACATTTGAAAGAATCTGGCAAGATCACATCAGTTAGTAAACTAAAATTTTTATTAAAAACTATTTAAAGAATCCTTTGTTTACTCCCTACTCTCTGTTCTGTAAATACAGACTTCTGTATAAATGACAGCAACATTGCTAATGAGAGAGCAATACTGTAGTTAGAATGTCATATGAATAAACTCTTATTTCTTGAACATTTATTGTTTTTTCCACTTAAACTACAGAAATGAGAACATAAAATTAACACAAAGGTGTGAAAACTTTTTTATATATGTCCTTTGGCAACAGACAATTAATGATTTGAAGATCTCACATTCTATTTTTCTTTGAGTTAGTTATAGTACTTTCTGGACTTTGAAAAGTTAAAAAAAAAAGTACTAGACCACTCTGAGTTATTCATGATTCATTTACAAGGTAATTCTAACCTACTAGCAAACTGGGGTTATGTTTGCTTCTAAAGGAGAGATACTTAGTGATCTTTACATCACAGTGTAAAGAGTACTTACTACTTGACTTTCACAGACAAAGAAAGCTGTAGAATCACTTTCATTAGGATATTTATATTACTTGATTATTCCCATCCGAAACAGAAAGAAACAGAAATGGATTTTCTCTTAACTAACAATTCACCCCTATCCCCATTCTCCCAGCACCCCAGGGCACAGCCTGAGTATGAGGCACTGTGCTCAGACTGGCTACCCCTGAGCATGAAGAGAATCATGGCTCTACATCTAATAAAAATTTATTCTTTTTCTTATTAGAGATGGGGTCTCGCTATGTTGTCCAGGCTGGAGTGCGGTGGCTATTCACAGGCGTGATCATTAATGTCCTACAACCTCCAACTCCTGGGCTCAGGTGATCATCCTGCCTTAGCCTCCTGAGTAGCTGGCACTACAGGTGCAAGCCACCATACCTGGCTAAGTGTTTGTTCTTTTAATGTCATTAGTTATTTTTAAACTAGCTTTAAGAATATTATTATAAAAATAGTACATTCTCATGACAGAAATCCCCAATAGTACTGATGGGCATAAAGTGAAAAGTAAGGGTCCCTCCTAATTTTCAGAGCAAATCATTAATAACAATATACTATGGACATTTTCCTATATCAGTACATAGAATCTCGTCTCATTTTCACCAGTGCTGAATAGTATGCTATTGTATACCAGCATTTACTAAATAGGTTCTTATTGGTGCCTATTTAGATTCTTTTCAGTTTTTAAAAATTGCTATTATGCTGACAAACATTCTTATATACTATTTTTGAAGCCTAATGCAAATAAACTTCTAAAACATATTTTTTATATATCTAATATTTCCATAATATAAATTCTTAGAAGTGGAATTTCTAAGTAAAAAGGCATATAAATGTTCATTTTTGATAGTTACTGCCAAATGTTCTGCAAAAATGTGGCAACCAATTGTCAATTTCACCAATATTGTAGGAAAGTTCCGGTTTCCTCTTCCCAGCAAATATTTGTAACATTGTTTTTAATCTAAAAATTAGGTCTCATCTTTTATCTGACTAATAAATTCATATTTCTTTGACTATGCATGAGAGTGAGAATATTTTCATATATTTATGATCATCTGTATTTGTTTTTGTGTGAGCTGTCTCTTCATTTATCTAGTGGCTTTCCCAGAAGGCATAATCTCAAAAGCTGGGTGAGGTTAAATGGGAAGACTCTATTGCCATCTCTCCTGTGCCAGACAGGAAACACATCAGTATGCAAGTAAGAGTAGTGGTTTTAGACAGGGATAATCTTGCATCTGCTCTAATTCACTGTTGTGTTAAAAACAAAGTACGCCTAAATATTGGTCCTTTATTATTAAGTATAGATTTCTAGTTACATACTTAAGTGATCATAACCTTCCATCCAAATTAGTTTAATAAACTACATTACCCAAGATAGTATCAATGACTTAGATTTCTATTTTTAAATAATAATTCTACTCAAGATGGCAAATCTTCTTTTCAAATACCACTTCTATTTAATACTTAAAAATGTATAGTCGTTTTGTTTAGAAGTATATATTAGATCTAATTAGTTAACTTTAAAAATACACAAATTCAATCAGTATAATTAGGCTAACTTAAATTTGGAATAAACAAATTTAAAACTAATGTTTACTGAAAAAATATTTCAAAACATAGGTTGCCTTTGAGGTAAAATTATAAGGGACAAAAAAGTATTCTCAAGCAAACATGTTAAATATTATAAATAATAGCTCAATTATAGGGTAGAACCAGGCATTTGGGAGCAGAAAGGGGATCCATGCAATGAAAAATTATTACAGATTAAAAATAGAATTTCCAATGTATTTCACAAAAACTTATGAACCCACACATTAATATACAACTGCAACTGAAATATTAGCGGTACCAATATTCAACTCCATGATCTCAAAACACCCTATAAATATGTGAAGTTACATACCGAAAAAACCAAAGTGTCTTACCTCTGTGGCTAGGCTCTGGCTTGCACCATTGTCAAGAAGAAACTTGACAACTTCCAGGTGGTTTTCCTGGGCTGCCATATACAATGGTGTGAAACCATTCTGCAAAATAAGAAATAAATGTTTGTCTGCAGCTTCCTAGAACCGATCTATTTTTCCATGGTACTGATGGTATATGCTCTAAAAAATGCTCACATATAATAACTTTAATAATGCTTTTACATATTCATATTGATTAGAAAACCTAAACACCATAGTTCAAGCAAAATTTATAATTTAAGTATAATTTATAATTACACTTCATAATTTGAGTGTAGATCATAGTTAACAGTTCAGAGTTAATAGTCTATGTATAATTCAAAGCAATTTATATACTTTGGATAAATAATTACATTCACTTAGTCATCAGCCACTTATTGAGAGCCTGCCATGAGTAAAGATTTTACTAGATGCTATAAGGATATGAAGAAAAACATATTTGGTCATTGTAGCTCCCAAGTGTCAATTATCTATTTTAAATAATTATGTGATATTTTCACATAAAAGTAAGCATCTGAAGTAGTTCCAACTTGGAAGGGAATTTATATTAATAATCAAATAGCTTCAAACTTACCGTGGGTGCTGTCACTTAGAGCAAAGAAAAGAACACCAATTTGCAAAATAGTAAGACTCAATCCAATTCGTGGCCTCTTTTGTGTAGGTTTCCTTCCCTTACATTTTTTGCAAAAGCATAGCATTTTTATATCCAGAATATATATACATATATTCATACATACACATATATACACACATTTAGTATGTTTGTGTGTATATGCTTATCTGAAATGTATTTACACTGCCAAAGAACTTGGATCCAAGCAAATTAATGTGCACATTACATTTTAAGTTTCTTATTAAAAATGTCACATATGTGTGTTTGTTCTCTAGAAAAATGTATTTCACACCTATGAAATACTGTAATATTTAAAAATTATATTGTAAGATATAAGCATCAAAACATTTCTCAGGCTATAATACATTCTCTTTGAATACATTTCTTTTTTTCAGATAGGGTGGTACTTTGTTGGCTGGGTTAGAGTGCAGTTGGCATCATCATAGCTCACTGCAACTTCAAACTTCTGGGCTCAACTGATGCTCCTGCCTCAGCCCCCCAGGTTGCTGGAACTACAGACACATGTTACCATGCCCAACTAATTTTTCTATTTTTTGTAGAGATGGGGGTGGTTGCTCAAGCTGGTCTTGAACTCCAGGCCTCAGCGATCCTCCCATCTAGGCTTCCCAAAGTGCCAGGATTATAGGCATGAGCCAGCATGCCTGCCTATGAATACATTTTTCAGATTGCAGTTTCTATTTAACTGAATGTTCTGGAATTTTATTGTACATATCATATAATTTCAAAGAATAAAAGTAAATATATTCCACATGAAAATGTTACCTATTATTCAAATTGTGTGATTCAAAAGGTTTAGATCCATTATTATAATTATCAACTACTATATGAATACCTTACTTATCCATAAGTTCAGCCTCTGGTGACCTCACTTTTTTGGTTTATAGCTGAGAATTAGAAAGTCAGTTAAAATAAGATCCCTGAGCAGATAAAATTGATGCCCTATAACCAATCCACCACAGCTATGCGCTTATATGAAAGTTCCTTTATTCTACTTACTCTATTTTGTACACAATTGAAACAGGTTAGGTTATCTGGTTGCCAAGCTCAAGATTAGAAGCACAAAATTAGAGGCAGTGGAATGTGACAGCCCATTCAAGCCGCTTCCTTTTGTCTACCTGGTAATACCTCTGGAGCCCAATGTTACTCTGTTCTATTGAGAGTTTATATCAACATTTAAATATGAAGCATGGAATAATTGCAACACATTGTGGTGTGTGTGTGTGTGTGTGTGTGTGTGTGTATGCATCTGAGTGTCTTTCATCTTTGTCACTCTTCCCTGAACTATGAGGGAAACTGGAAAGGTAGTTTAGGATTACCCTCATCTTTTCACTATTTTCTCATTTTCTTAGTTGACCAAAATGAAAGATTATTAAATCCCTGGTTGATTTAAATATCCTTTAAGCAACAAAACAAAAATAACAATAAAAAAAGAAAGAAAGAAAAGAAAAAAGAAAAGAAAGGTGAAAACCAGTGTGGAGTTTTCTTACAGCTAAATGAACTACTGAGTACATTTCCTCATGAATTATAGTGTCTGAAAACCAAAATTTCCAGAGGGCAGATTCGGATTTTAGGAGTAAAGTTTTTAAGGAAAAATTCCAAAATGGATGTTGTTCTCTCAGACATAAATATCAACTAGATAAGTTATGCCAGCTGGTTGTCAACTTCAGGTAGAGGCCTGCCGTGGTCCAAGACTGCCTAAGAAACATTGGTCTACCCACACATCTGGCTTCTAGCCCAGTGAATGTCCGTTGTTCTCAAAGTTGTCTCGAAGAACCAGGCATTTCAGGATCCATGAAGAAAGCCCAAAGTCAGGCACTGATTTTTAAGGTGATGCTTTCTTTTATAGACCTGGAGTTTCTAGAGATTTATTCTTAAGAAGCATACCTTTTATTTATTTTTAATTTTGAGGAAGGGTCTTGCTCTATTGCCTTGGAATAGAGTGCAGTGCATCATCGTAGCTCATTGCAACCTCACTCGGCTGGGCTCAAGTGATCCTCCTGCCTCAGGCTCCCAAGTAGATGGAACTACAGGTGCATGCTACTGTGCCTGGCTAATTTTTCTATTTTTTGTAGAGATGGGATCTCATTCTTGGTAGGCTGGTCTTGAACTCGTAAGCTCAAGTGATCCTCCCTCCTCGGCTTCCCAAAGTGCTAGGATTGCAGGCCTGAGCCACTGCTGGCCAGAAGCACAACTTTTAAATCCTTCCACATGCTGCCCTTTTTTACAATGGCAGAAACTGAAAGGCGCAGAATTTGAATGACTTAGAAATATTGTGTAGACAAGAGTTACAGCAAGACACAGCCCTATGATTAATTGTTTTCAACATGGTTTTTTCTTCTTTTTCTTTCTTCTTCTTCTTTTTTTTTAAAGAGATTGGGTCTTGCTCTATCACTCAGGCTGGAGTACAATGGCATCATAATAGCTCACTGATACCTAGAAGTCACGGGCTCAAGCAATCCTCCCACCTCAACTTCCCAAGTAGCTGGGACTACAGGCATGTGCTGCCATGCTTGGCTAATTTTTTTATTTTTTGTAGAGATAAGGGTCTCGCTACATTGCTCAGGCTGGTCTCGAACTCCTGGCCTCCCAAAGTGCTGGGATTAAAAGCATGAGCCACTGTGCCCAGCCTGCCCTTCTTTCTGAGTGCTTGCCATCCTATGGTTATTACCAGAAAACTAGTCATTTTCTGAATGGTCATATTTTTGTTCATTTTTTGATTTTTAAAATATTTATTTACTGATATTGCTTACTAATTCACATATCATAAAACTCACCCTTTAAAAATGTATAATTCAGTGGTTTTTAGTATATTCATAAAATCAGGCAAACATCCCCACTATCTATTTCTAGAACATTTTCATCATCCCCAAAAGAAACCCCACATTTGTTAGCAGTCACTCGCCATTTGCCCTTAGCAACCACTTATCTACTTTCTGTCTCTATGGTTTTGCCTACTCTGGATACCCCATATAAACAGAATCATGCAATATTGACCCTGAATGGTATTATGTTGTTTCTGTTGCCCGTACTGATAAAATTTTTTTGGTGAGGTCTTCATGATGGAAATTCCAATTTTATAGTGGTCATTTGGGGTGCGTGGGTGTTTATTTTATTTTGCTTTAGTTTTGGTCAACCAGAACCCATATCTATTTCCCTTTCATTGGACAATGTCACCCCCATTTTGTTTTGGAGAATTACCGCTTCCCCATTATATCAGTAGGACTTGTCTTGGTTGGACTGTGAGACAAATCAGCCTGCCCTTGGTTGATTACAGGGTAGACACGTGCGGGAGATCTTCCATTTGCTCTTGCAGGTCTACCCTCTATCCTCAACTCTGTTCTCTGCACGATTCCCTCTCCCCAGCCCTGATTGACCTGTAGGAACCAAATCCAAGGGCAATCTTGCTCTCTGGCTTCTGGCTAGCTAGGTTCTCCCACTCCCTACCCCAACCATCTGCTTTCCAAAGCTTTCTGAAAGCTTCTTTAGCCTTCTAGTCTTTGTGCTCCTCATCTAACTCTAATACATTCCCTTTTGTGCTCACATTTCTGCTCCTATAATCAAATAACACAAATTAAGCAAATTTTTATCTATCAAGAAATGATCAACAAGGCATGAAAACACATACATAGTATTTAGTTATGATTATAGGGAGAAAATCAGAAATATTCTTTGGAAAGAGTGAAATAGAAATATTACCATCACTCCCTAGCTCAAAGAGGTTGAGGCACCAGAAATGTAATGTGTTGTCATGGGACAACCTACAGCTGTAATGATTTTCTGTGAAAAGGCACCTGAATTGGGAGAATGGTCAGATTTCAAAAAGAATATTTTTCTTCTCTTAAGAGAAAAAAAATATACCATTATTTTCATATTAATTTCCTAACTTAGAAAATCTCCAAAATAAAGCTGCCTAAAAAGGAATATATGGATGCCCAATTTACATTTTCTTTTCTGTAGCAACAACAGATTAAATTCTCAAAAGGCAGAGCAGCTTAAGACGGAGCGAGTGTGCTATTTGAAGTCTGATTTTATCCAGCATCTTCAGTACCTTCTGCTCTGAATGTTTAGAGTGGTGCTATTATAAGCATGCAAATCCGCAGACTTATAATTTTGTATATAGTACTGAGGCATGCTGCCTAATACCCACCAAAATAAAATAATAAATCGTCCTGCGATTTCATTTAAATAAGTGCTTACATATTTCCTCCATGAAATTTTCCTATTCATTCTAGTTTCTTACGGCCAACCTCTGTATATCATAAAGCACTATTCTTCCATGGTGAAAGATTTGCATTGATTCATATATGATGCTAATTTTTGTGAAAGTCAGTTAGATTAGAGGTATGATATAACGTCACAGATCAAAGAGGCTCTATCTGAACCATACCCACCTGTCTGATTTTGTCAGTATCTGACTTTTTCTACCATAAGGAATATCAGGGTATATGGGAAGATCAAGGAGGTACTGGTTTACCTAAAGGCTCTTGCCTTTGTTAGCACCACTACGAAAATCTGTTCATTTAGAATACTCTGATAGTTAAATACTATCTGGGACAGACTTTGATTCTTTATAAACAGAGTTGGTGCTTTATTTTATAGAATAAAGACAAAGAAGGAGAGTAGAGTGAGGGATGCCATTTGACTCAGCAGCTTGAGGTTTTTCAATAGCAAATCTTGTTAATCACAGGTGCTGTATTTGGTACAAAGCATTAAGGACTTAATAGTAGAATTCTTTATAATCACAATTTGTCATCCAATTTCTTTCTCAGGGAAGGACTAAATGACTACTGGAATATTGAATAATATAAAAAAGGGCTGGGTGCAATGGCTCACACCTGTAATCCTAGCACTTTGGGATGCTAAGACAGGAGGACTGCTTGAGGCCAGGAGCTCGAGACTAGCCTGAGCACGAGCGAGAACCCTGTCACTATTAAAAAAAAAAAAAGTAGGCCGGCGCGGTGGCTCAAGCCTGTAATCCTAGCTCTCCGGGAGGCCGAGGCGGGTGGATTGCTCGAGGTCAGGAGTTCGAGACCAGCTTGAGCAAGAGCGAGACCCCGTCTCTACTATAAATAGAAAGAAATTAATTGGCCAACTAATATAGAAAAAAAAAAAAATTAGCCGGGCATGGTGGCACATGCCTGTAGTCCCAGCTACTCGGGAGGCTGAGGCAGCAGGATTGCTTGAGCCCAGGAGTTTGAGGTTGCTGTGAGCTAGACTGATGCCACGGCACTCACTCTAGCCTGGGCAACAAAGTGAGACTCTGTCTCAAAAAAAAAAAAAAAAAAAAAAAAGTTAACTAACTTGTTAAGACCTAAGATCAAGGCAGTGGGAAAAATTAGTTTATATAAAATCTACAAATTCCTAGTTTGTAGAGCCTCAATTTACAAGATCAGAACTTGCCTTGCTCAATGTCGTTTTTAAGATAAGGAGAATTTTTATATTCAAGGAGAGTAAGGGGCTGTCTTTACACTATTTCTCGTTGACTATTAACCATTGCCTATAGGTTAAAATTTCACTGAGCTAGAGATGCTGTCTTTCTGGAATATTAATATTCCTGTGATGTTTTATATGCTGCTGCCCAAATGGAGTTTAATCTTATTTCAAGGCATCAATGCTTATTGTTTTTTGTAAAAGTTCCTATTGCAGAGCTGCTGCCAGGAATTATCATGGAAACTCGATGCTGTTGCACCGTCATGTCATTATTTATTCTATCCACAGAACAATGCCGTTCAGAAAGCACATGAAGGCAGGTGTCCAGACGAAGGGTCAAATGCTTTGCTGTGTAATGTGCGGTGGGAATTCCAAGCACAACTGCAAGTACGAGGGAATTTCACAGCCTAAGTTCTTCTCCCTCACTGCCTCATAAGTGTGGAATGTGTATAAATCGACATTAAAATTGGTTAGGATTTTATTTCGACTGCAGCTTCTCCCAAATATTACAGAGCAGGTCTTAAAACTATGGCTGCTCTAAGCATTAGTCAAGAACGTGTGTGATGTGAAGCACTTTCCCTGCTTCACAAAATCCTGTGTCTTTGGCAAAACTTGCAGTTTTGTTCCGTAATCAATTTGTTTAATATCCAGCATCCTGGGGGAGACACTGAAGAATCAGTGTAGATGTCAGCATTCAACTGGAAGAAATGTTTTGAGTGGGAACCAGTTTTAAAAGTGGTCATGTCCTTAGTGGATATTTTTGTGTTGTGATGATGTTTGCTTTCCTGTATAACTTGTGTCTGTGGGGACTCAAATAGTGAATACTGGAATAATGAGGACCTATGTATTTCAATCAATAAAGTGAAGTTAATTCTTTTAGACTCAAAGTCTATCATATGATAATCTAATGATGTTCTTCTTAGAACTTTAAGCAAGACTGTGTGGGATTCAGAGGAGGACCGATAGTCATTAAAAAGAAATCTGGAAATTCTAAAACTTGAGGATTTTTAAAGTTTTTTCTGCCTTTTTTTTTTTTACAAATCTGTTTCAGAGAGCAACAAAGATACTTTAGTTACTAGCAAAGAGGAATTAAGCAGTTTCTTTCCTTTTTGAACTAGACCACTGATACATTCTGAAATTCTAAGAGCATTTTCTTAGTTATCCCTATTTCCTTTGTAGGTTAAATACTGAGTCTGGACCTGAGCTAGCATCATAAAATAGTGTGAGACTGTATTACAGGTATACGCTTAACATCTGCGTCTATGACTATCAGTCATGGAGTTTCATAAATGGACCACTTTTAAAAACCTCTACCTTTCACACATGCCTTGCAAATGAGGATACAGATGAACTTAAGTAACCTGCAACACTGTTACTATTTGAGTGTAGCTCTTAAATTTGGTATTCTTAGAGAATATGTGAACCAAGCAAGCACCTGACCCAAAGAACATTATTTGATAATCATAACAAAGTTTCTTTGCAATAGAGTTGAAAGTTTACCTGAGATTGTGCATTGACGTTGGCTCCATTTGTAACTAAGACCTTTACCACCTCCGCTTGCCCAGCCAAAGATGCTATGTGCAACGCTGTGTTTCCTTTCTGTGAAATGAAAAACAGGATACATCCATCAACTTACCCATCTTTTGAATCCTTCAATGTTCATAAGTTAGTTCCCCAAAGAAAACAAAGTTGACAAGTATCTCATGAGAGTCGTACCCCGATTCTTACTGAGGACTGAATCTGCATGGGATTTGGTAAGTATTGTAAAACTATTAAATACGTGATACTGACCTTTGTAGCTGCATCCACATTGGCTTCTCTCTGTAGTAGTTCAGAAACAACTTCCACATGGCCTTCTTTGGAAGCAAGATGGAGCGCATTCAACCCATTCTGATGAAAAGTGAAGGGAACGTTTTACTTAGCACATTGAAAATAGAGCCATAAATAGCCTACCAAGAACTCCTGAGATGACATCCCACTGAAGATCACTTGCACACATGCAGTGCAGGAATCTGAATTAGGAATAAAAGTATTTGAAAACTAGGTAGGTTGTTCTACTATCATTATGTACTAAATTTCAGGAATTAATTATTAAGGAAATCTGCCTAGGTTTCTAACATTCCTCTAAAAGAATAATTTGATCATGTCAAGCTGGTGAAATTTAGCAGAAAAAACTCACAAAAATGAGAAATGCTTGGCAATATTTAATGAAAGCTTTAAGAAGTTTAAAGTCTGGATTTTTATAATTTTAACTAGAAAATTAAATAACGACAACCACAACCAACCTGATTGCAAATGTTGATGTCAACTCCATTTTTTATGTAGTCAAGGGCCTTTTCTAGGTGTCCTGCTCGGGCTGCTCTTAAGTAACTTGCATTGGCATCAGACTAAAAGAAAAAAGAAAAACATTTTGATGAAAAATGCAGCTAATATGTATGTTTGTAATTTACCAGCTTAAGGTCCAAACTAAAATGAAAGTAATTGGATTATCTTATTTCTAAAATGAAAAGACAAATAAAAATTCTCTGTAAAGATACAAGGAAAAGGAAACATTTTCATAACTCATTCTGAATTGAGAGAGAAAATTTCCTATAATGTATAGATACCTTAAATAAACATACTATTTCCAGAGAGTAAAGAGAAATCCTATAACTTCTTGGTAATTACATTGTGAAGACCCCACTATTTTCTTATAACAGAAATTTAAGATCCATTCCATTTTTCTATAGCTGATTTTTATAGCCAATGTTTCAATTAACAGCTTCAAAAATACATTTTACATTGTTATTATAATTTGATGGGAATTTGTAGACTATGATGTTCTGTTGGATTCTTCTACAGCCTAGCCATGTGTTGGAACGTGGATTGTATATGGAAAGCATTTATAAATGCCTATACAGATTGTGAACATACCAAAATCCACACATTTCCAAGCTAGCTAAAGCCACAGCCCAGTGAAAACTCTACTAGGAACAGCAGTCAGAGCAAAGAAATAAACAGGTAAAAAATTTAAAAACAACAAAACAATACATGTAATTCATTCATTGAAAGCTTGCAGTTCTGAACTTTAACATCTGTAAGTGCTCAGTTGAAACCAACTACTATTGAAATCTTTAATATAGAAAGAAGACGGTGAGAGAAAAGATACTGCAAAATTGAGCCTGCCAAAATTTGTAAAAGAGTCTTGCTCAATGCAGTACAACACAAAAGCAGGTTTTCCCGAGAAAGAGCAGCCCGAAACATCTCGTCACTGGTTATGTTAATAAATGCAATCACGCAGGGTATGGCCTAAAAGAGGAAAAGTGTCTTCTTTCAGCCATATGGTGAATACCTCCTTCAAAGACCCTGTTCAAATGCCACCTCATCTGTGAAGCCTGCCCTGACCTCCCAGGCAGAGTTTAATTGCTCAGTGCTCCCAAAGCATGAATTTCAATGCGCTCTCTTGGTATTTATCACACAGCATGGTAGTTTTGGTATACCTGTCCCTCTTCCACCCCAAATTGTAAACTCCTTAAGAACAAGTAGAGGCAGATTAAGGAGCAGGCAATTGGAAAGCAGCCAACATGCCAATCTTTGAGGCAAGAACACTAATTCATCCATGGAAGTGTAACTGAGATGAAGGAAATTCCATCCCTTAGAAAAATCTTTGGTTCTGGTATGAGTTAATACACTATGAGTTGACTTGCTCAAGACCTCAGGGGAAGGTCTGTAGCCTCCACGGTTTACCCCACTCTTTCAAGCCGCAAGCCTCTCTCTGACTGACTATTGCTTCCTGTAATTTGATTTGAATTGTTATTATCTCTTGTCATATTTTATTTTAGTAATATCTATGGGTACTCCTAGGCACCTGACTCAATGGCTTCACTTATGGTCTCTGGTATTCATCTTCATATCATAGCAGATTCTCAACTGAAATTGCTGCTGCTGCTGGTTGTTGTTGTTAACAGAGCCTGATTTTGACAAAGGACAAATCAAGATTTCCAGGAATTTAAAGGAAAAATAAAATGCAGTCTTTAAAGAGATTTCCTACTTTGAGGTTAGTTTTTTGTTTATGAGTTCAGTTAGAACTAAATTAGCTACGCAAGGATGGCTCATTGTACCGTAAAATATCATCTTTTTTGTGCCTGCTTGATGACTTATCAGTGAATTTGCCCAGAAGGGCTCTGATGCTGTTCTGGGAACAAATGACATCAGTCTGCCTGGATATTTCAACTGCCAGAGATAACAACTGTGAGTGAAGCATCCCAAACTCTGACTCTGCGTACATAAAAACAGCAGCTAAAGCAGTTAAATAGCTCAAGGAGAAAAGGCTTTGAAATGATTCCAGATCTCAAAAGATTTACTAATTCTATACACTGTCCATTTTCCTCTTAAGTTTCCTCAGAATTTTCCCATTCAAACCATTAAAATAAAAAGCAACCAGTATAAAACAAAACTTCTAATTCAGTGGTTCTCTTGAGACTAACAAAGGTTATCAATGAATTCTCTTCCTTCAACAATTGAACATATATGCACACACACACATACACACCCCATATCTATGTATGCATACACATCACTTCACTTGGCTCAGGACTGCTAAGCCTGCTCATGGATTTGTATTTAAGAACTCCTGCTCTAATGATAAAGAATTCTCTGGTGGAAACCTTCATTATATCTATTTCACCCAATGACCCTGGTATCAATTAATTCCCTGCGGCAGCTAATGTATCGCCTCAGAACTTTAAGAGGTACAAGAAGGGACAACTATTCATCCTCAATTTTTCCAGCCCTCTGTTACATACCAACATGCTGACCACACAAAATCATCACCACAACCCTCTTTACACCTCGAAGAAAAAGGGGAAAAGAGGGAGGAAAAGATAGACAAAAGGTAAGAAGAGGGGAATGAAGAATGCCCTGAAGAAAATGTACAACTTAGGAAGTGAAATTACAAGGCCCACAGAAAAAAAAACCAAGAAGTTCTTCCTTTTATACTCAACCCACCTGCACTCAATGTAGCCACATCTTCCTTCCTCAAATATCTGTTGAATGTCAATTATGTGATAGTCATAGTGTCACTACGTGGTGGTGAACAAAATAGATATGGTACAAATGATGACTCACTTGCCTTCATCTCATTGCTCTTTTTTTGCCCCCAAATCACCTCAAATAATTGGTAGGGTAAATACTGGATTTTTCACTATTTTCCCCCCAATTCTGCTTATGTACTATGTAAGCAATACGTAGTACTTTTTTTTTTTTTTTTTTTTGAGACAGAGTCTCACTTTGTTGCCCAGGCTAGAGTGAGTGCTGTGGCATCAGCCTAGCTCACAGCAACCTCAAACTCCTGGGCTCAAGTAATCCTGCTGCCTCAGCCTCCCAAGTGGCTGGGACTACAGGCATGCACCACCATGCCCGGCTAATTTTTTCTATATATATTAGTTGGCCAATTAATTTCTTTCTATTTTGTAGTAGAGACGGGGTCTCGCTCTTGCTCAGGCTGGTTTCGAACTCCTGACCTCGAGCAATCCGCCCACCTTGGCCTCCCAGAGAGCTAGGATTACAGGCGTGAGCCACCGCGCCCGGCCAATACATAGTACTTTAATAGTACATATTAAAAAGTACTTAAGGCCAGGCGCTGTGGCTCACGCCTGTAATCCTAGCTCTTGGGAGGCCGAGGCGGGCGGATTGCTCAAGGTCAGGAGTTCAAAACCAGCCTGAGCAAGAGCGAGACCCCGTCTCTACTATAAATAGAAAGAAATTAATTGGCCAACTGATATGTATATAAAAAATTAGCCGGGCATGGTGGCGCATGCCTGTAGTCCCAGCTACTCGGGAGGCTGAGGCAGAAGGATCACTCAAGCCCAGGAGTTTGAGGTTGCTGTGAGCTAGGCTGACGCCACGGCACTCACTCTAGCCTGGACAACAAAGTGAGACTCTGTCTCAAAAAAAAAAAAAAAAAAAAAAAAAAAAAAAAAAATACTTAGATGTGGCTGCTTATTTCCTTAACATAAAAGAAAAACCACAATATTTTGTATTAAGCTCCATACAAGTATACTGCATCTCTTAGCTGTCATTTCATCAAATAACTAGGAGTTACTCTTAACAAAGGCTGTAGCCTGTTTTTTCATCTTGAGCATTGTATCAAAACGATGCTTCTGTTGATGCTGGACCTAAAGGTGCATCTAAAACTGGCTCTTGACAAGTTACTATGGAAGGAAACTAGGTCCAAAGAGAAGTTGGACTCTGCCACATGGAAAGTCACAGAGTCTGTCATTGCCTAAGGAGTTCATTGGCACAGAAATGAATATAAACAGGTTGGTCAGCATTTTTTTTTCCTCTGGGTGACCAGAATCTGAAGAACTTGGAAAATGAAAATTTCTTTTGTCATTATTTAATGTCTTATATACTGGCCATTTTACTAGAAAGAAATGTGAACCGTGTGTGTTTTTCAAGGAAATAGCTTCAGGGAAGGAGTCGATGTTATTATAAATTAATCTAATAACTCAGCATTTTCACCTGCAGTAGAATATTGATATTACTCAGCAGAAAGCAGTGGTTGGAAAGAATGAACATTTCCTGAAAGCCAACTTTAATAACAACTCATAATTGATACCTCTGACTCTATGCTAGACACTGTTGTATTAATAAATGTTTATATTAACTTAATTGTATTAGTCACTTAATATAATATATATTAATTATATAAGTCCTTCTATTAATTTACTTAAGCCTTACAATAGTTCTATAAAGTAGTGTAGTGAGTTGAACGACCTCCCCTTAAAACTCATGTCCATTTGGAACCTCAGAACATGACTTTATTTAGAAGTAGGATCTTAGCAGATATAATTAGTTAAGATGAGGTCATATTGGATTAGAATGAGCCTGGAATCCCATGACTTGTGTCCTTAAAAGAAGAGAAGACACACAGACACATAAGAGAGAAGGTGGCCAGGGGAAGACAAAGGCAGAGAGACTGGAGTCATGCTACCACATGACAAGACTGCCAGGAACCACCAGAAGCTGAAAGCAGCAAGGAAGAATTCTCCCCTAGAGTCTCTGGAGGAAGTATGATTCTGTTGATACCTTGATTTGGGACTTCTGGACTCTAGAACTGTGGGAGAATAAATTTCTGTTATTTTAAGCCACTCAGTTTGTGGTGGTTTATTATGGCAGCCCTTGCAAACTAACATAAGTAGATACGATAATTAGCTCCATTTTATAGATGAGGAAACTGAGCTACAGAAAGGATGTGTGACTCCCCCAGGGACACACAGCCTGTGAATGGCAGGGATGCAAACCTAGACAGCCTATCTCTGGAGCCTGGGCTGTTAATCACTGCTCTAATAAAGGGCTTAGTAAGTTTTTGGTCTATTCTATAAGCTTAGTAACTCTTAGTTTATTCATTCATTCATTTTCCATCCATCAGTCCATCCGTTTGTCCATCCATGCATCTTTCCACCCATTCAATCACTGAATTAACCATGTTAGATACTTTCAGATAAATCCTCTATGAATCAGAACTCCTTGAGTTCATTATAAGGCTCAAGATCAGGGTATCAGTGGAGCACCTGAAAAAAATGCAGATTGGAGACACAGTGACTATCTAACACAGCTCTGTTCCTTTGCTTCTAAGCCTCAGAGTGTGTGTGTGTGGGAATTATTCATAATTCCCTGAGCTTATTCATACTTGACTTGCCAATTCTCTACTATTTCTCCTTTGTCTCATCTTCCCAACTATCTGGGAACCAGTTGAAGAGGCAGGTGATCCTTCCTGTAAGCTTCAAATTCCTGTTCTCTACTGGTGTCTTGCCCTCTATCAATATACTCAGATGTCTCTTAAAGATAAAAACAAAACAAAATCCCCAAATAAAAAAGATTTCCTTTCACTCTTCTACCCAGCACCCCCTTGCAAATGATGATCTCCTCTATTGCTCACTGTAGTAGACTGGTTAGGAACAAGAGCACTGGAGTCCCACAGCCTGCATCTGTATCTCAGCTGCTGTAGCAATGTTACCTTTGGCAAGTTTCTTAAGACCCAGGTACCTGAGCTTTCTCAGTTGTCAAATGGGGATGCAACTATCTGCTCTTAGGATAAAATTAGGTAATTCATTTAAATTGATTAGCAATGTGAGTGCATAGCAAACACTCCATAAATAGGTATTTTATTTTTAAGTTCTCCTTTAAATATCAAACATTTTGAAAGATTAGTTTAGGTTGACTTTATACCCTTAATACTAAATCATATTTGCAGTCCTGTTGATATGGTTTCTCCCACCACTCAATACAGCTCCTCTACAAAATCACCAATGACCTTCTAGTCATCAAATTCCACGACTTTTAAATCTTTTCTCTTGTAATGTTGAAACTCTTGACAGTACTGATCACCTTCTCTTTCTTGAAACTCTTCTCTTAAAGCTTCTCTCATCTTTTTGTTCACTCCCTTCTGTTTCTCACCGCTTCAACTCATCACCAAAAAAATAGGACTTTTCCATTTTCAGAACTTACATTTCTCTCCTTCCTGCATACTTTTTCCAGGCAACCTGATCACTTCCCTGGCTTCCACCATTCTCTCTAAGCCCAATTCCACATCCACATCGGGCTCACCCTCATCCCAAAACATTTCTACTTCCAGGTCCCACAACTCAACAACAGCAACAACAAAAGATTACTGAGACATAAAGTATCTGCCACTGCAATGAGGTGCTAATAACAGAGATGTGGATGATAGATTTTCTTATTCCTATTAGAAAAAATTCTAAGATTATCTTAGCCACCCGGGCATGCAACCTTGGTGTGAATCTCTGATTACTTGTTTTTCTTCACCTTATCTCAAACCCCCTTCCAGAAAGTTATGTGTATGCATCCGATACCATATTCTATCTCCATTTTCCTTTAAAAAAGTATTTATCATGATGCATATTATATATACAAAAGAGTACATAAAATATATATGAACGGTTTAAAGAAAAATCATAAAACAAACACCCACATACTTATCAGTCTGCCCAAGAATGAAAGTTACAAGTAGCTTTGAAGACTTCCAATGAGCCTTGTTGGCATCCTCTGTTCGTTAATCCTTCGCATGCCTTTCTTTGTAGTTTTGATATCTATGTATACTTCCCTAAGGTAAATATTATGTAGTTGACTTAGTCTTTTAGTACTTTTAGGCTCTTAGTACTCAGTATAACTATAATCATATATTATGTATCCTTCTGTGACATGCTTCATTTGTCTGATGTGTTTCTTACAGGCATCCAGGTTGACATGTGACTATGTAGCCAAATTTATCATTGCTACTGTAGGAGATTCCATTATGTGATTATAGTACAACCTATTTATCCACTGTAGAGTTGATGGATGTTTGTGTTGTTTTCAGTTTGGGTTTACTATGAAAGATGCTGCCAGTATATTCTGGTACCAGTCTGGGTACATACAGGAAAGAATTTTTTAAGGTATATACCTAGGATCATAAATGCTGGGTCACTGGCTATATACTTATTCAACTTTACTAGTTAATTGTATTTTAAAGTAAATGTATCAATTTTCATTTCTATGGTTTGTGACTGTTGATTATAAGCTCATATTTCTTAGAAACTAATCTTTGGTAATTCTTTAACGTCTGGGCTAATGTTGCCATATTCCAAAGAGGAATTTGAGATTGCTTCTGCTAGTTGTCTAGAGGCACTATCAACTCAAGATTACTTTAAAAATAAATGTTTGGCTTGAGGGATTTTTTTTTTGTTGTTTTTGTTTTAAAGACTACACAGATAAATTTAGACCTCCAACTGGTATAGATATGAGGGATTCCTTGTGGTTACAAATTCTCAGGAGATATTTTTTTCTTCCTTCCATCTGGTGACAAATGGAGATAAGCAAGTTTTTGCTGAATGTTCCATATGGTGGGTTTATTTCCTGTCCACCCTCATTTTGGGAGCTACGCCCTTTGGGGCCCAGCTTAACGTGGAGTCTCTTATTAGACTGTTCACCTTGGGCAATCCTAGGCTTTGTTTTCTGTACTCTGTACCCAAACAACCAAGTAAAACTGGTTCTTGCTTTCACAACATTTTTTGATCTCTGCAGATCTCTTAAAGTGCTGGTTCAGAGATGCACTTCAAAAGACTTATTTTTATCATTTTCCTAACATCTTAGCTTTCCCTAGAGCTGAAAATATGCTTACTCTCCTTTTTCTCATTCACCCTGCTACTTAGCCAGGATAGGCCCTTGCTATATGATGCCTGGATCATTTTTAAAACCTCCAGGAGGTTGCAGTTGTCACCAGGTGAATCTGCTGGAAGCACTGAGCAACGTTCAGGTGTTTACAAGGAGCCACTGAGGGTTTTAAGGCAAAGACAATAGCTGCAAATTTAATGATTGCCTCCTGTATGTCAGGGACCTCACTTAGCATTTTACATGTATTATTATTATGCACTGTTCATTATTATACATGTGTTATCATTTATTTCTTAAATATTCAACCAAGACAGAAATCTTCATTACAGAGGCATAAAACTAAATTTCATAATAGTTAAATGGCTTGCTCAAGGTCACACAGTTATTAATAATAAGTCAGCAGCAAGGACGGAAACCTAGAACTGCTTGATAACAAGCCCAGGCTCTTTCCTCAACCCAAGTCGTATTCAAATTGAGTTCTGGGGAACGACCAGAGTTTAGAAATACTGAGATTGAGGATAAGGCTCAGTAAGAGGAGTTGCATGTGCCTATCTTCAGTTTCCTCCCCAGCTAGATCTACTCTTATCCGTTCTGTATATTGCCGTTTGGTGGCATATTTCATTTGTAGAAATGATTCTGCTTTTAAACCATAGTATTCAATCCATTTCTATGGCACAGCTTCTGAGGCCCTTTAAAACTTGCCCCAAACATCTAAGGAAAAGCACAGTCTTACAAAAAAGAAAAGGAAAAAGAAAAAAAAAAAACTTGCCCCAAACACGTATTTCCAACCTGAAACAAAACATGAACGAATACTAATTATGTTGAAGGCAATCTAGGCAGCTTGTTATTCCTTGACTGGCCCCATAATTTCTTGGCATTGTGACTTCACCCAGGATGCTCCCTTCTGCTAGTAATGCTCACAACCCCCCTTTATACCCACCCAGAGACTCAACTAATACATCCTGGGTGCAGCTCAAAGGTCAATTCATATTCGCTACTTTCCCTTGTAAACACTAGACATGACCCCTTCTCTCTCTGGACCCCTGCAGCGCTTGGTCTGTTCTGCTCAGATGTCAGCTGTCCCTTAAGGACAGACTATAATCTCTTCCTGGGTGGTCCTTATCCTCCACCTTGAGGATGCAGTTCTTCCTTTCAATGATCTTATAATCTAGCTGTGCAGGCTGGAGCCAGAATTCACAGGAGAGGAATCTGCAGAAGTTGATAAAGCAGCTCTTTGTGAGGAGCTGGATGGAGCTGGGCAAACACCTGGTAGGAGGAGGCAGGATTTCTACAGGGGCCTTGGGTAGTGGTGAGAAAAAGAAAAAGTAGGTAGAGATGTAGAGATTAAGAAATGGAAATGTTTGAGGAATGCTGAATGGGCAATCTTTAACTGAGCAGAGAATTCCCCTGGGGATAAGGGGTGGGAACAGAAAGGGAGAGGTTCAGGGAAGGTTGGGAATGCCAGAGAAATCTGACTCCACTTCACCATAAGGATACCAAGAGGCACTGAAGGATTTTGAGGAGTGGAAAGACATCATTAAAGCTACATATCAGCTCAATTAACTGACAGCAGATTAGAGTGTGGGAAAATACAGACACAAGATCTGCTGCTCTGTGTTGTCAGCCCTCCATGGCTCAAGGATCTCCTGGGGAGAATTAAAACGCAGGTGCCCAAGTGTGCGCATGCGTGCACATGCTCACACACGCATGCGCACACTCTGGCCACACCCCCAGAGATTCAGATTCAATTGGTCTGAGAAGGGACACTTTGGTCAACACAGTGCAGCCGATTATAATGTGCAACCAGGGGAGAGAGCCGCTGGACTAGGTTATTGTCAAAATATGGAGAAAGACTTCTAAATATTAACATCTCAACACCAGATTTTAAATTGTTAGATTTTCACATTTACTTTCCCCAGCTCTTTCTCTTGTTCTTCAATGCCGTGCCTTTTTGTTGTGGTGGTTGTTGTTAGAGATGGGGTCTCCCTATACTGCTCAGGTTGGCCTCAAACTCCCGGGCTCAAGCTATCCTCCTTCCTTAGCCTCCCGAGTAGCTGGGACTACAGGCACCACTGTGCCTGGCTTATGCCCCTCCTTTTTAAAACAAACCTTTATAGCCAGAAACTAAAGATGTGAAACTTGGCTTGACAGCAACTGGGTAGTAATTTTTGGTGGATAAAGTAACACAAATTTGAAAATTATTCTCAATCAGGACAGGGACTTACAGAGTATGGAGGCCTGGTTATCAAAACCTTCAGATCCTCCATGGTATTGATGCTGATTTCTTTTTCTTTTTCTTTTTTTGGAGACAGGGTCTTGCTCTGTCACCAGGCTAGGGTGCAGCGTCATAATATAGCTCACAGCAACCTCAAACTCCTGGGCTCAAGCCATCCTCCTGCCTCAGCCTCCTGAGTAGCTGGGACTATAGGTGCACACCATCACACCTGGCTAATTTTTCTATTTTTTTTGTAGAGATCAGGTCTTGCTCTTGTTTAGGATATTCTCGAACTTCTGACCTCAAGCAATCCTCCCAACTTGGCCTCCCAGAGTGCTAGGATTACAGGCATGAGCCACCGTGCCTGGCCAGTATTGCTTCCTAACTAGTGATTTCAGATGCCAATTACAGTTTTGAAGTATTAATATAAATGGAGCTACCTGGCAGAACTCAAAATCCAAGACTGGTATTTATTTAAAATAACTTCCAACAAAAATAAGTTAAATCACTTGAAAGTCACATTCTTCTGTGTTTATGGATTTCGACTAGGACATGGAGCTGTGGCCCTGCCCAAACACATGGGAGGGGATAGATTTTTTTTTCCCACTAGACTAGAGCTGAATCACTACTTATCCACTGGGACACGCCCATCCAGACAGTGCCCACTCACAGTTGCCAGATATCTCAGAGCAAGATATTGTGTGCTGATATTTTATAGATATCTTTCGCAGTGATCTAATTTCCCACCAATTTCAAAAGAATGCAACCAATTGCACAACCGAAAACAACTGTGACATTCATGCTACAATCTGCTGCCTGTCAATAAAAACCCTGGATCTTTAGGAGATTGATAGTTCTCTTCCCTCCCCCTAAAGAGGTCAATAGGTCTATGTTAGCAAATACATTCTTTTTAGGTATGTTTTTGGGGTGTGGGGTGCACAGATCTTAAATAAAGGGGAACTTTGTGTGTGTGTTTTGCATGACACGTGCTTGAAAAAGTTAAATCCTTTTAGTTAGGGAAGATCTCAGACTATTAGGATTTTATTCTTTTTGCTTAATTGCTACCCAATTATTTAAAATAAACCAGCATTTTTCCATCCATAGATCAGCCAGAAGAGTAGTAAAGGGGATGGTGACTTGACCGATAAGAAAAATGCTTCTAAAGGGTATCTGTGTTTATAATCACCATTATCAAAACCAACTAAAGTAAAAGGGGCTGCCTCCGCAGATTCTCTCTGATTGCTACAAGGCTGCCTTTGTCTGCAAGGATTTTGCTTGGAAGTAACCTCAGTTCATCCCTGAAAATGAGGTCACTATCCCCTAACACATGTTAGGCATGGTTAGCATCTTTACACTGGGACCTGTGCCAGGAAGGGCCCTGCTGTTGCACATTTCAAACCTGCTGGGGTGTCCGTGCACAGTGGCCTCTCTCATGCTCAAAGGCAAAACAACATTCCCATCTTTATCTTTAAATAGAGGGGAGTGGGAACCAGTTAAAAAAAAATACAGTGCTGGCAGGCTTTTGTTTTTGTAAAGGCAGTGTTTTTAAGAGATTTACCTAGCCATATGCTGATAAAACTCACTCTCATCCAGCCTGTCTCCTACGATCTGGTCGACATCAAAAGGAGGATTGAGAATCCAAGCCCTGTGGGATGTTTTTTTCTCACCCAGAATTCAGACCCCTAAAAATTCTCTTGAAGACTGATTAGCAATAAAAATAAATACAGAGAAGAAAGATCTTTCCCACAGGGGGGAAAAAAAAACACATGTCGGGGGATGGTGGTGGGCGGGAGGGTATTTCCAATATTCTGGAACATAAAGTTGATTATGTTCAGCTGCAAAACAGGATTTGAGTTTGTCTTAAACTTTATGAGAATATAAAGCATGATCTTAAAGAGCCAGTTTCACCTGCCTCTCAAGGGATATAAAACCATAGGTATCGGAAGAAGAGAGTTTGAGTCTTAATAATAAGAGGTCATGGCAAACCAGTCTGTGGCAAAATTTCAAATAATTTTGATCTGAAACTTTTGTTTTCCTCACACTATGGAAGTTGCAGGCCATCTTAGTGTGCTGAACACACAGAGTCACTATTTATATGTTAGGCAGAATGCTATCGATGATGTTAGGAATAGGTAGAATGATTTGATTACATGACAGGCAAGTTTCCTCCTGCCCTAAAAGCTCCACGATATTATGCAATGTGTAAACAATCATATTGCTAATGGTAAGTGGTTAATTTCCCAAATAAGCAAAGATGGGAAAGTGTTCATAAAAGTTCTGTTGTGGCCAAGGTACCTAAGACAAGATATGAAAAGTGGTATAGATCTTTATTTATTTTTCAAATCTAAAATTAAAGCAAAACTAACCATTCATTTTATTCCATTCAAAGAAATTTTAGGAAAGGGCAAGTTTGGCTTTATTTGCATAAGGATGAAGCTTATGCAAACAGGGACACAACAGGGATACATAAACCTTAAAATTAATAAAGTGTGCCGGGCATAGTGGCTCATCCCTGTAATCCTAGAATTCTGGGAGGCCGAGGCAGGACGATAGCGTGAGCTCAGGAGTTTGAGACCAGCCTGAGCAAGAGAGAGACCCCGTCTCCACTAAAAATAGAAAAATTAGCCGGGCATGGTGGTACACACCTGTAGTCCCAGCTACTCAGGAGGCTGAGGCAGGAGGATTATTTGGGCCTAAGAGTTGAGGTTGCTGAGCTATGATGATACCACTGCACTCTAACGGGGTGACAGAGCAAGACTCTGTCTCAAAAAAAATTCATAAAGTGTTTAATTTTGGTTATTCCAAAATGTAAGGATTTAAATATGTAAGTAAACCTGGAAAATAACCACAGATGAAGAAACCATTTCTGTAAAGCATGTTTTGCAGGTATTTTCTTTACCAGACTTGTCTGAAACCTCTGCTGTGTTTGGACATGTTTCTGGTTATCTCTTGGGACAAAGCAGCACCAGAGAAATAGTGTTAATGATAATACATTGCTTTGGAAAAAAACAAGTCTATCCACGGCATTCTCGGTGTTCCACGATTCAGAACATGTAACAGCCCCAGAGAATTTTTGTTTTCTATCTTAATACACACAAGTAGAATGTTACTATAAGGGAGATTTAGATTTTTGGAAATTTTAATCATGTTTATTTCAGATAATTATGTCCCCGTTGAGTTAAAACAAGAATGCAATCGAAGGTGGAATAAAATAGTTAGCAGTTAATGTTGGTTTGTAATCCATACATCTTGTGGATGACAGGTTGCCCAACACGATACTGAAAGCCTTTTCCCTTTGTTAAGCAGAAGGCACGTGCTGAACAAAATAACACGGAACCGCAGTGGTCTTAAACTTTCTATTTATCAGTCATCCCCGCCTTTTTCCTTTCTGTGCCTCATCTGGTTCATCTGCCCCAACTATTTCCTCCATGAACACGTCTTTTAAGAAATTCTCTTTTGCTCTCCCATGAGCTAGGATGTCTTAGAAATACCTGGTGCATAACCTGCACTCCCCTGTTCTTAACCAATCAGGCTCTCCCGCTCCTGGGAGGGTCGGTTGGCATGCATCCCAGCATGCCTTTGTTTGCAATCCTGTCATAGCACCAGGCGTTTACATACCTGCCCTCGACTCACCTCAACAATATTTACTAAATAATCTCAGGGCACATAGCCCTGAACTCATAAACTGGTAAACAAATATTCAACACATTAATGATGAAATCTTAGTCTTGCTTTGTACTGAACAACAAAATGTACAATTCTTTTTTTACGTACATCTTAGTTTTTGAAGTAGGTAGAAGCCATAGTATAGTCACTATGGTACAGATAGGAAACTAAAACAATGAGAGGTGTGATTTGCTTAACTAGGTAGAGATATTGCTAAAAATAGAATTTGGGTTCCCTGGATTTAATGTTTTTCCCACTACCTCACGATACAAGAACAAGAATGCATGAGTCCACGATGTTCTGGTTTAAACTAATAAAATGACTTGGCTGAACACTTTACTGTCAGACTCCTAAGCTGGATTGGGATCTCCAAGATCAACTGGTCCAATCTTCCTTTGCCCAAACTATCATCCATGTTGTAAATGTCCCTAGATAGCTTGCCCATGTACCCTGTGCAGCACAATCATGTATCTACTCGTGACTCCCTCTTTACACATGAAGAGGGCTAAAGATGACAGACAGCTTTGTCATTTTAAACATAAAATGAAATGAGATGGCATCATGCAGTCAAAAACTGGCAGTCTCTGGGGACCTTTGTTTATAAAATAAATGCCAAATTGTTGCATAGCTTGGCTACACAACAACAACAAAATGCAGTGTCACTTAGAAATGCACCTTATAATACTAAGACATTGTTATTTATCACTTAGGAAATACATATAGCAGTAACTTCTGGCATTATACATGGTGGATTATATAAACCATGTCAACTGTTTGGGGGTTTGCCATTTATTTGGTATGTTATGAATCAGAACCAGGATGTCAGGGCTTCATGCTTAAGGATCCTTATTATGTGGGAGGTATTGGCATGAGTCCCAAAATATTTAATCCAGGGAGCTATTAACATTTTATATATAGCAACTGAAAACAGTGATAAGCTAAAATTGGTCTAGGTAGCAGGAGAAAAGAGAAAGTATTCACTTGAGTAGATGAACATTTTCCCAACAGGTTTTCGTTGTTGGTGGGTTTTTTTTTTTGTTTTTTTGTTTTTAGATCAGGAAATAAATAGCTTGATTTTTAGTGTGGACAGACTTAATACTACAAACATAACAATTTTCTAGCTATGTATAAATATACTCTACATGGTGAGAGTCAGCCAGGAAATTACAACACACTGGACTTCAGCTTCCTGGTCAGATAATTAGAGGCCTTAGGTTTAAAAACCCAGAGGAATTGAAGGGTGAGGCCCCAGCACCAGAGGGAGAGGAGGCGTTAGCTAGTGAGTTCTTGAATTTATCATCCTAAAATGTTGTGTGCCAGCTGGTGCAGCTGGAGCCTTGCTGGAATGTTGGTAAATGAAACTATCTGCCTTTTATGGGGGTTTGTGGGGAGAATGGTTTCATACTGATTTTTTTAAAAAACCAGATATACCAAAATGCTATTGTTCTTTCCATTTAAAAATATTTATTTCTACTGATGCCTGTGATCAACCAAGGGATTTTAGGAGCCCTTGTTGAAAATACAGCTAAATAAGTTCTTATTTGAATAAATAAAAAATATATTTTAAAATAAGTTTAGGTCACTAGTGCAGTCAGATAGATAGACTAACTGATTTGGGATCTTAAATAATCTTTAAGCGACATTTATATTTTTCCTGGACGAGATTTGGAACTGGAAGACTTACAAGCTTTACACTGAATGTAATAAAAGGATGAAAGAGAGAAAGAGCAAATACATACACATGCAAGAGATCTTTTTAAAAAGTGCAAGGGAAACACATAGTAAAGATAGTAAAGATGTTATTTTTTTATTATGTAAAATGAAACACGTAAAGTGGACTTTATCCCAAAGTTAAAGTAACCATTAGAATCTGTAGTTGTAAGTAGTTATAAAATGGTAGGTGAATTTCAGATATATTATAGTCTAACAGCTAAAATATACCACAAGCACACTAGGAGTGAAGACTCATGTTTAAGAAGCTGCCCTTCATGTATGAAGATGCAGGTACTAATTCTGGGCTAGCATGCCATATGTGGTTTTTCAGTGTTTGGAGATAGAGCTAGACTAATCCACCACTTTCCATCAGCAAGTCAACATGGTTTAGCTATTTCAGATTTCAGACTCTGGACTCAGGATGCCTCAGGTCACAACTTGGCTCTGCAATTCGCAAATTGTGTGATTTTTTGAATGAGGTACTTAAACACACTATAGCTAACTTTCCTCATCTGCCAAATGAGAATAGCAGTAAGGTTTAGCTCATAGAACTGTTGATATTAAAGGAGATAATACATGCCAAGCAGTTAGAAATGGCCTGGCATACATAGTTGGCCTCCAATTAATATTATCCCTCATTGTCATTTTTAAATTACTTTTAAGTTAGTATTCTAGTATGTTTGGCTGTGATTATGACTATGAGAGTATCGTGAACATAACCAGCCACAACCAAAGCCATGAACTTGACCTTGTTTGCCCAACATTTTCAGAAACTAAGCTAAGCATACAAACCAGGCCAGAGAACATTCACGTTGCAATCTGTCTAGAATAGTGTTTCTCAATCTTGGTTGTCTCAGAATCCCTCTACACTGTTAATTATGATGGAGGATCCCCAAGGAACTTTTAATTATGGAGATTATAACTACTGATGTTTATCATACTAGAAAACAAAACAGAATTTAAAAATTATTTATTAATTGAAAAAATTAGCAATAGAAACTTATTACATGGTAACCTAAAATACATATCTTATGAAAAATAATTCTATTTTCCAAAATGAACAAACAAAAAAGGTGACAAAACTGGTATTGTTTTACTGGCTTGCAAATCTCTTTAATGTCTGACAATAGAAGATGCTTAAATTCTCATATCTGCTTCTGCATTCAATCTTCTGCTATGTGTTATTTTGGTTGAAGTACACGAAAGAAACCAGAGCTCTAGTAGATAACAGAGTTAGAAAAGGGAGGACCTTTCAGGTATACTGGAAGGGTCTCAGGGACACCCATGGGTTTGGATTGCACTTTGAGAGTGGCAGGTATTTAAAGACTGATTTCATGATACCAAGGCCTAACACCTCCTAAGAGGAATAATTTAAGCAAAAGCCATGGGTGAGCAGGAAGACAAAGTCTAAATAAATGTTGTGCTGCTATTGTTGCAAAATACAGATCACAATCACTGATCTTCTCTAGGAACTATGTCCACACACTACAAATACTGGGCACTACCACACGTTCCCAGTGGATAACACTGTCCTCAGAATGTTAACTTAAAGTTCTTGGAAATGACACGTGAAAAATTAGCAACAAATTCCATGGCAAGTGGTACTGCTGTATCAGAAAGATAGCAGGAAAATTCTTTACGGACCACTTGTCATTGTTGTGTAAACATAACTATAGATACAAATCCTCTATTCTGGGAAACTTCTAGACTGGAAAAAACAGTCTGATTTTGGTCACTGAAATGGAAATTTAACTAGTGCACTTTCTCTTTAAATATTTAAAAATATTTAGATATTTAAAAATATTTTCCCTTGTATAGCTAAATGGCGGGTAAAAAGCCAGAATAATGAGAGGCTATACTGTTCACAGATGAGGATTTGTGTAAAATTCTCACCAGATGCCATGACTCACTTTTGTGATCCTAGCACTTTGGGAGTTTGAGGCAGGAGGATTGCTTGAGGCTGGGAGTTCAAGACCAGGACTGGACAACAAAGTGAAATCCTGTCTCTACAAAAAGCATAAAAACTAGCTGCGTTGGCGGTACATGCCTGCAGTCCCAGCTACTTGGGAGGCTAAGGCAGGAGGATCACTTGATCTGAGAAGTTGGAGGCTGCTGTGAGCTGTGATTGCAGCATTACACTCCAGTTTGGGCTACAGAGCAAGACCTTGTCTCAAAAACAAATAAATAAATAAATAATGAAATAAATAAAATAAAATTCTAAGAAATATTTATTGCATGTTTAATGTGTCCCAGGCTCTGGGGATCAACAGATGAGTAAGACAGAGTCTGTGCTTAAAAACCTACAGTATTCGAAGTATAATTTATCTTATAAATGCAAGTGCTTTCAAAATATGACAGAAGAATCATTGAATTACAAAAACATGTGAGTTGATAATATATCAGAATGATGTTGAGTTAGAATGCAAAATAATCAAGAATTCAAAACTTAAAAAAACAAGTATATCCAGATTTTACAAAGTAATTTTTAACATTATTGACTCCTACTTTTCAAATTGGTTGACATCACTCACTGTCACTTGACTAAAGAAAAAAAAATGACATTCACTAGCCAACATTACTCTCTGGAAATGTTTGCTATTGTGAGTATCTACACAGATCTTAATTTCACAAGAGATTTTCCTTATAAATTCTTGTGCTTAATATGTGTTTAATTCATAACTATAGATATTTGCCTGATATACACTGCAATTTGTTATATAATTTAATTATATATCTATCAATATTCCAATTAGAAAACATAGTTTAATTTTTATTACTAGGTCTTGTAATATATTCTGAGGACCATGGTAAAAAGAAAATATAAAAATACTTTCTTCTATTGGGTAAAGAATTGGCAAATATATTTTTACATTGTGACTAAAACTGCATTAGCATTATAATGACAATGACTGTTCAAAAAGACATGACATTATGTTTTAAATTCTCTTTTGTCTTACAGATATTGCCTAAACTTGATTATCATCTAAATTTATATCTGATGCGAGGCAGCATTTTTATAGTGTCACACAGAATAATTTAGTTGATAAGTAAATATTATATTTGCTATGTAATTAAAAGTCTCCATTTCAAGACAAGAAACTCTATGGATGGTCTCAGCAGCAAAAAGACAGGCTTTTTGATTACTTTGAGTTTGGCTATAAATTATGCTGCTTACCCCCAATTTTCTAAAGTGAAAATTATCAACACTAAAATGAGGGATTCCTCCAACAGTAAAGATATGTATTTATTAATAGATCAATCATTGAAAAACATATACAAAATAGGAGTCATATGAGTTAGATATAAAATAACATAATACCAAGAATTTCCATTTGGCATTATAGGTTATCTTTATAGGATTTAAAAATAATTCACGTCAGTTGCTATTGAAGGATCTTATCATTAGCTGCTTCTAAAATGCACCTTAAAATTGGATTATATTTAAACTTTGTTCAATATTAGACTCTAGATTTTGTTTCCCATAAGCATTAAGAGTTCAAATTTCAGAGTTAACTTTTCATCAGTCATTTATGTGAAAGCTAGTTCTTCCATACAGACTTAATTATTAGCAACCCAGGATAGACTGCTTGTAAAATTGGCAAAGATACACACACGTGTATGATTTTAGGTTTGTGCAGTAAATATTTCACAATAACAAGTTGTAAAATCACTAAAAGTTTCTCCCAAAACATACACTCTACGCTTTGGTAGAAAACCTCTAAACAATACTGTAAAAATCACAAGCCAAACAGAAGTAGCAGAAAATATTAATGATCATTTATGACAATGTAATTATCTACTATACCCTGTTTGCAAGGATTTTATCCATAGTTCAGCTCATGCAGATGAACTGTTCAGTCTTCCATTCAAGTCAGAGATGAAGCCAGGAGAGGAATAATTCTTTTTTTATTTTCCAACAAAATCCAGTACAGTAACACTACATGCTCCTCTATTGTGACGAGACTTCTGTATGATCTGCATCGGGTCAGTACCCTTGCAGAGTTACTGCTTAGGGCATGATAATTTCAAATTCAGTCTGTCATTTTATTACACGTTTTTCAAACAGCATGCCCACCAAAACAGAAAACACTGCACATATGGGCTGAGATCAAATGCTTTTACCATTTAGTTGATATATTCTGACATGAGGCAGAAACAAGATGGTCTGCTTTTATTTGGGCTTTCTTTTTAGATCTCAGATTTTTTTTAACTTATTAATTCATAAAAGGCCACAGCTTTTCAGGTACATTAAGGCTTGCTATGTTTGCACTTGGCTCAAAACTTCCCAGTAATTAGTATTTCTCAAAGCTAAGTCAAACTAAGTAATTTACGATTACATGTATGTGAAGTTTTCAGATCCACAAATCATGAAAGAGAATACACAGCCCAATTTAACAATACAGCTCATAACTTTTGGTGTATAAATTGATTATTTTTAAAGTGATATAACATGATTTTTAGGACTCACTTGCCAATATGCTTACATTACTGGTAAATTACAATTGGCATGAATGCCTGGAATTCATGAACAATCTTCATAGCTTTATTATGAATCTCAAAGTTGAATCTGAAAAGGTCTTTCTCCGAGACACACAGAATGTTTGCAACGTCTCACTCTGATTAAAATTTCATAAATGTCCGTCTGTACTATAGCTGCCTTGCGTAAAAGTCAGGAAAGGTTAATCTTTTAGCAAAAAAAGTACTCTGTCTTTAAGGGTACAAAGATTAATATTGAATCCCTTTAAAATAAGGGGAAAAATTGTGAGAGTTTTCTGAACTGCTTTTTGTAACATTTTGAAATGACAGCTGTTTTCTCAAAGCCATTAGTGTATCTGCCTACCTGATGTAGGCACCAGTGACCTCATTTTTATGATGTCTTATTCTAGTCATTCTGACCATTTCACTAAACTTTTAAACAAGATGTTCATCTTGTGCTCAGGATTGAATATCTCCTCATAGTTGGATAAACTGATATTAACTGAAAGGACACAGGTAGAAATGAGGTCACATGAAATCTTCAACTATACCATGATCTACATCGTATTTTGTGAACCCCCCAACTTCTAATACTTCAAAACTTTATAAACAGAAGGCAAATATTTACTCCACTTTTCTATATAGCATCCCTTAAGAGGAAAACGGCTTACTATACCAATGATTTAAAATTACTGAACAAGATGACTTATTTACATCTATATGTAATTTTATTGAAACAGAAATAAAATTACATTTTCCAACCTCTACTTACATTCTCCATCAACTATTTATATGAGTTTCAAAAACAAATTTTAAGTCTATGGTATTTTCTTCCCAACTGTAAAATTCCATATTCCCCCTTGTAATTAATATATCAGAAAAAGCTGATTGTTAACACCCTCAGATTTCTCTTGAGAAAATTGCGACTACTTCAATAAACATTCTGACATTTTGGGGTTCACCCGACCCTTCCTGTCTCCCTAATCGCCCACTCTCTTTCTGCATTTTGTTAAGCATCCTCTTAAGTCAGGCCTTAGCCGAACACACTCCAAATTACATCAGAGGCAAAACATACCTAGAGTCCAGATCCGAGCAGAACAGAAAGAAAGCACAGTCTATTGTCTTACACATATTTAAGTCAGGCGGTTTGTGGTGCAAACAGGTTAGTTTCCTTCCTCCCCAACCACAAACGTTTTCTAAAAGGCACAGCTATTCAGGGCAAAGCACAACTTCTATAAGGAAAATGCATTTTATGTGGAAGCTGTAAATGCTTACTTGTTCTGGGAAGCTCTCTCCTTCTTCCACTGCCATTCTCTGTGGCCAAGTATGAAACCTGATAACTCAATTAGTTAACACTTTGGACAGAGCATCGCATCTAAAAATATCTGCCTTGGGAAATGTAAAGGTTTCCCCCCCACCTCCTAGTAAAGAGGCAGTAGCTGGTCAGAAGCACTGAAGTGGGGTATTTAAATGGGGCGTGGGTGGGGCAGACCAGACCGTGGAAGGTGCCCGGGGGCCCTCACAAACAGGGTAGTGCCTCTCAGAATTCTCCACGGACTTACCATATTTGTGGCCTCCAGTCCAGCTCTGTGTATTCAGTCATGATATGTGGGATACCAAGAATAGCAGGGCAATCAGCTGGGAGTGTACCCTGGCTAACTTGGAATCACTCATGAAACCAGCTTTTGTCATTCTGCTTATCAGCACTTTCCTCTGTACTCGCTACTCTGACATTCCTTCTAAAGACAATACCACCATTTTTTTCTGTCTCTCTGGAATCCAGTCAAGCCTGCCTTTTACTACTGGGCTTTCTGAACTTTTAATTTCCCTCCCGACATTAGCTTTACTGATAAGTGTGTGTCCGTGTGTACATGTACAGTTACACACACAGTCACACACACACTGTGAAGACATACTTTACTGCCAGGGAGAGTTACTTTAGAAACCCAATTTCCTTCTATCCAAGGGCAAATGCAACTGATGATCATCTTTCTAAAAACGCATCATTATACAAAACTCATGTGTATAACTGGGGGGAAAACAAATTAAAAAAAAAAAATTATTTACATCTCCATCAGAGCTCTTAAAAAAAAAAAAGAAAAAAAAATTATTGAATGCTTCTGGTTAATTATTTTTTAAATTTAGTTTTTGTTTTTGACTAATTGAATTCAGTTTTTCAGATCCACAGCATAATACTTAGGCAACTTTTTACACTTCTTGCACTTGAGCTCAAGAGTCAAAGCCCTAGAGAACCCATCATTACATCAATGTGTATTTACATGTTATTCGGAACAGTTCTAATCCACAGCCCCCTGAAACTTTTGAGGCTTGAAAGAAAGTGTCCGTGGTAGACTCAGTTAAATCTCAGGAAGGCCAGTGCGTATGTAAGTCTATTCATTCAATACATATCTACACAGAGCCTACTAAACACCAGACATTATTCTAGGTGTTGGATTGAGGTGAGGGAAGAAAAACAATGAACAAAATAGAGAAGAATCCCCACCTGGATGAAGCTTATACACCAGCAGCAGTGGGCAGACAGAGAATGAGATGTAAATGTGGTAAACAAGTTACTGAGTATGTTCAAAGGGGTAAGTGCTCTGGAAAAAGCAGATCAGGGAAGGGGGATCATAAAAATGTGTGTTTAGGGAAGGAGTGCACAGACCTTAACATTAGTGGTAATGTCAAATAATAATGTAGGCAGGGAAGGATTTTATATTAATAATATATTGTCCAATTAAACTTATGAAAACAAATCATTGTAAAAAAGCAAAAAAACAGTGCATGTAAGATCAGCCAATGAATGAACTACATGAGGTAATGAATATGTTAATTTGCTTGACTATAGTAATTATTTTACTATGTGTATATATATATGTTAATATATGTGTGTGTTTATATATGTATATATGTCAAACATATTATATACCTTAATATATATAATTTTAGAAAGATAAACCAATGAATAAATTCTACCATGAAGTAAAAAAAAATATTATGTTGAACCATATGAAATTACCATTTTTATAAGTCAACGCCAGGTGTATACTGGTAATTTAATATGGTTCAAACATAACTGTGATTATATTTATCAACATTTATAAGCATGCAAGATACAATATTAATTTGTTTACGTATGTTATTTTAGTCCTCATAGCTATACTGTGAAGTAATTTCTTTTTCTGCATCTGTGAGAGGGAATCTAGAATTCAGAGAGGTTAAGTAATTTGCAAAGGTCAGCAGCTAGTAAGTAGACAGGATTTGAATCCAATTCTATATGATTCTAAAGGTAAAGTGGCAGAAAATAGCAAACATTCAACTTCTTGGTGCCCACAGCATTTAAAAATTTTTTGAATCAGCAAGCAATTTTCAGCAAGAAGAACAAAGCTGGAGGCATCATACTACCTGACTTCAAAGTATATTACAAAGCTACAGCAATCAAAACAGTATGGTACTGGCATAAAACAGACATTTAGAACAATGGAACAGAATAGAGAGCCCAGAAACAAATGCATAGTCAATTGATGTTTGACAAGGGTTCCAAAAACACACAATAAGGAAAGGAGAGTCTCTTCAACAAATGGTGCTAGGAAAACTGGATATGTACATGCAAAAGAATGAAATTCGACCTTATCTCATTAACTCAAAATGGATTAAAGACTTAAACATAAGACCTAAAATTATAAAACTATAGAAGAAAATATAAGGTAAAAGTTCTTTAACATTGGTTTGGGCAATGATTTTTTTGGATATGACACCAAAAAGCTCAGGCCACAAAAATAAAAATAAATAAATGAGACTACATCAAACTAAAAAGTTTCTGCATAGCAAAGAAAACAATAAAATGAAACATTCTGTGGATTGGGGAAAAATATTTACAAAGCATATATTTGATAAGTAGTTAATGTCTAAAACATATAGATGTTTTACTCAACTAGCTCAACTCAATAGCAAAAAAATCCCCAAAAAACAAAATAACCCAAATAACCCAATATAAAAATGGGCAAATAACCTAATTAAAAAAATGGACAAAGAACCTCAACAGACATTTCTCAAAAGAAGACATACAAACAACCAACAGGTATATGAAAAGGTGCTCAACATCACTAATTATCAGGGAAATGCAAATCAAAACCACAATGACATATCACCTCACACCTGTTAGAATGGCTATCATAAAAATGACAAAAAATAACAAGTATTGGTCAGGATGCAAAGAAAAGGGAACCCTTGTACACTGTTGGTGGGAATGTAAATAAGTACTCATCTTCCATCATGGAAAACAGTATAGAAGCTCCTCAAAAATTAAAAGAGTTTCCTTATGACCCAGCAATCCCATTACTGGATATATAGCCAATAAGAAATGAAATTAGTATCTCCAGAGACATTTGTACTCCCATGTTCAATGCGGCATTATTAACAAAAGCCAGGGTATGGAAACAACCTAAATGTCCATCAATGAATGAATGGATAAATAAGGTGTGGTATATATACACAATGAAATAATATTCAGCCATAAAAAAAGAAATCCTGCCATTTGTGACAACATGGATGTATGTGGAAAACATTATGCTAAATGAAGTACACCAGGCTCAGAAAGACAAAGACTGCATGATCTCATTTATATGCAGAAACTAAAAAAATGAAACTCATAGAAACAGAGTAGAAGGCCTGTGAGGAAGAGGAAAGGGGAAGCTGTTGATCAAGGGGTACGAAGTTTCAGTTATGCAAAATGAATGAGTTCCGGAGATCTAATACACAGAAATGTGAATATAGTTAATAATACTTTATTGTATACTTGAAATTTGCTGAGAGTAGGTAGATCTTAGGTGTTCTAACCACACGCACACAAAGGAAATGGTAACTATGAAAGCTGATGGATGTATTAATTAGCTTGACTGTGACAATTATTTCACAATGTAAATGTATATAGAAACATTGAGTTGTGCTCATTAAATATATACAGTAATCTAGATGTAAAAAATACTTGAATTAGTTGCAAACATTAGAAAATTGAGAGATCGCACATGAAAATCTGGAATTCTAGTTGCAGGCTGTTCACTATTGACCATACTTCTCCTTTTTCCCCTCCCCCTGCCTCATTCATTCCTTTGTACAATCACTACATACAGGATAAACACCTAGTATATGCTAGAAACTGTGCTTTGGAAGGGAAAACCTAGAATACCATCATCCTGCCCTGGAGAGGGGAGAAGGGCTGTTGGTTGATGCTCTGGAGATGAGGCTGGCATAAGAAATCCTATAGCTGGGCTTTACCCAGTTGAAGACAAACTCTTTTTTCCACCAAATTCCAGGACACACCCCAATCTCAGCTCTTTCCTCTGAAGCTGCAGACTTCCAATGAAATTTCCTGTGTTTTTTTTTTTTTTTTTTTTTAATCTTCTTCAAGACACTCCTTTGGTCTGTGTTAACTGCCTCTGCTTTGTCAAAATGTTGGGGGCCTAGAAACCCAGGCCTGTGGATCTGCCCCTCAGAACCTGTAGGCAGTTCTTAGTGCCAGCAACAAAAATCAGAAAGTAAGACATCTGGCTCCAGGCAGGACATCTGAGTCCATCTATCCACTAAGACTTCCCCTAGGGAACTTGCTCAGAAGGGTAATCACGCTTACTGGCAAGGCATTACTGCTCACATCTAATTTAGACCTCTCCTACCAATTTCTTAATCTTCTTTCTGCCTTCAGAGAGAAGAGAGAAGAGTTGGTTATCGCCTTTTAAACACTCAACACTGTTATTGAGTTATCTCCCTGCCCAGGATAAATAATCCCAACTGATTCAACCTTTCTGTGGAGCTCTTCAGAGGAAAACACTCTATAATTATACTAAATAAGAAAAGTAACAATTCCCATAATTGTGTTCTTCAACCCACCCGCTGGCCAGGACATTTTGTTTCCCAAACTATCATTGCTCATCTCAAAGATACTGCAGCTGCAGAAGGAGCAGCAGAGGCAGAAGTTAACATCCCCAAATGGGGAGACCAGGCCCACGGGAGAGGCTAGCAGATCTACTGTAAACACTACTTGTTCCTTGGTGGGATATGATGTGAACCTTTATTACCTCATTTGGTGAGAATAAGTATACCCTACCTCAAGGATAGCCAAAATTTTAAAATACATTTTTACACAGAAGATAAACAGAATAATTCACATTATCTCAGAGATCATTTAATTGAACTCCATCATTTTAAAAGATGAAGGAAGCTCACAGTGGCTCCATGATGCTGTGTTATGAATTAATGATACTGATGTGGCTAGAATTCATAATGGGATTCCTTCAACAAGCACATAAAGACTTAGGGTATTTACACAGCTATTTCATTTACAAAATGATATCCAACGTGTGAATTTCAAAGGGTTTGGATATTGTTCAAAGGATGAAGACAATGCTCATGGAGAATGATGGTTCAGGCATTGCTTCGGGTATTTACCATTTGGAGGCTCACGCTAAGGGATGAAGACTTGCATGCGATGGTGTAAGGAAGAGATAGCAACCAGCTCAAAGCAAATCCTGGTGATACTTTTCTGGATGGATTTTTAAATATCAAGCAGCTTAGAAGTCATGGGCTTTCCTGTCAATCCACGTTCCCGACTAGGAACTGAGGCTCCAGTGTCAGGTCATGTCAAGCCATCATGAATGATGGGTTGCTCTGGCTGGGACCGGCCAGAGAAGCTACCTGTGCAAGCAGAGGTGGTACTGAGGTTGCTGGGAGCTGAGTCTCCCCTTCCAACAGTGCTGCTGGCCCCGTGTATGGCTCCCCCACTCACTCTCGCACTCTGCTGGCAGCCTGTGGGCGCTCATGTGCTGTCTGTGTCTTCATGTCACCAACACCTAACCAAGGGCTCCACAAGGTATGTGCTCAATAAATGTCTTAGAAAGGTGGGAGGAGGCAAAGAGGAATGGAGCAGGGAGGTCTGCATGCTCAGTAGTTTTCAGGGATAGTCTTCAATCTCACAAACCATTTCAGGCAAGGGGGAAGGGTTTTTGTGCCTGGGTTGAACAGTTCCTGACATCCCTCTTTCCCACATATCCTTTCAAGACCCAGAAGGCAAATGCCTGGAGAGTCACCCTCACCCCATCCTGTCCTTCCTGAAAATGGGCCTCCCGTGGACCAACTTCTCAAGTTCTGAAGGTCAGTTTTTCTTGAGACGTCCACTGATATCTACACATGGGGTCTCCAAAGTTTGACCTGTTGCCTGTTTTTGTATGACTCTCTAACTAAAACTGGCTTTTACATATTTTAAATGGTTGAAAGAAAATCAAAAGAAGAATAAGACTGTGACATGTGAAAATTTTGTGTCATTCAAATTTCAGTGTTTAAATAAAGTTTTATTGGAACACAGCCACGGTTATTCTGAATTGCCTATGGCTGCTTTCAACACAACAGTGACAGAGTTAGTAGATATGAGAGACTGTGTGACCAAGAAAACCTAAAATATTACTTACTATCTGGCCCTTTTCAGAGAAAGTCTTCTGACCACTGATCCAGACCCAATGTTTGGTAGCTGTGTCCTCATGAAGCACTTTAAATGAAAGGTCGTGGATTCCTGTGTACCTAAACACTGTATGATTCTGAGACTGAAAAAATGGCAGAAATCCCAGTAGGGTCCATTTACCCATTAGCTTTTTTTTTTTTTTTTTTTTTTTTTTTTTGAGACAGAGTCTCGCTTATTGACCAGGCTAGAGTGAGTGCCGTGGCGTCAGCCTAGCTCACAGCAACCTCAAACTCCTGGGCTCAAGCAATCCTTCTGCCTCAGCCTCCCGAGTAGCTGGGACTACAGGCATGCGCCACCATGCCCGGCTAATTTTATATATATATTAGTTGGCCAATTAATTTCTTTCTATTTATAGTAGAGACGGGGTCTCGCTCTTGCTCAGGCTGGTTTCGAACTCCTGACCTCGAGCAATCCGCCCGCCTCAGCCTCCCAGAGTGCTAGGATTACAGGCGTGAGCCACCGCGCCCGGCTACCCATTAGCTTTATATGACAGAAACCACACACACACACACACAAACAACTAGTATTTTTCACATAATAATCTAAAATATTTATATCTTCTCTTTGTGTGTCACACACAAAATCCTGAGCACCAGGACCTGGATTCTACATAATTTTCTCTGTTCCATAGTCAGTCAAAATATGAAATGCTTTTTAAAAATGAAAAAAAATGACAACAGCATTCATATCACTTATGTGACCTCTGAAACTTGTAGCAACAAAATGTACTCTTCTCTTTTTCCTTGTTTTCTCCCTTCTTTCAAACTGAGGCCAGGACACAGGCATTATTCAAAGGAACACATGGAAAAAGCAGCTCATTGAGCTTGTAAGAGGGCAAACGATCTAATCTACAAGGGAGCTTTCAGCCAGCAAATTAATCTGCACTGGTTGCATTCAACATCTTTTATGATCTTCATTAGGGCATATTCTATCCTTTTTCATCAGCGGAGATAACAGACAAGAAAAAAGAGTTTAGAGGCCCAACTTTGACAGGCGATCCTTGACTTTAGAGGGGATGTCCACTGCAGGGACCATGAGGCTGGGGACTCCATAGGGTGAGGGATGAGAGGAGGCAAAGTGGTCAGGCAGGCTGTTTCCCACTGCTCTTTCTCTCCTGTTCCTTGGGTCCTTGGGCTCCACCATCTGACACTCAGTGATACCCTGTATAGGCAAGGGCACACAACCTTGGGGGTTACTTTTACTGACATGAGTGATTCCAAGGTGGAGTCCCTCCCTCTCAGGAGGCCTAGTTTATCCCTAATAGAAAGCAGTTGTGACTCTTCCAGTCTTGCTATCTGGGGGAACTTTTCCTCCCACTGAGCTTACAAGTTTCCTACCCTCATCCATAGTACCTCTACCCCTCCCAAGCTCCACTACCAAATTCCCCCAAAATCTTGTATTCTGGGAGAATGAACTCAACATAACTATCCCTTCTCCTTCCTTCCTTTAGCGAATGGCTCTATATGCAAATGAGGCCAGTAGAATATAGAAAAGATACAAAAGAACAAATGATGTGTAATAATAATATGTCTTCAGCACTTCATATATTTGTGTTCTTGATGCTCGCTCACTTTATAGCTAACAAAATATAAAGGGTACTGTCCATAAATGACGAAGTCATACTGGCTTTTATTAGCACAAATCACATTAGGAAAGCCAGGTTATTTCGGGACTACCAAAGCTGTGTTCAGTGTAGCCTGAAGAAATAGAATGGAGAGACATTCCTTCATTATTTCATATGCTCTTGAATATATAAATATGAAGAATGTAAAACTCCGAATTGATTATGATCATTTTTTTCTCTTCTCTAAGGAGCTCCATTGAGTGATAATATTCTAAGCTAGATAAAATTGACTGTGTTTCTGCTGTCGTGCGTAATCAGGGCTTGAGGATTTTGAAAACGTAACGAACTCTGTGGGGTTTGATTAGCTGAGGAACGAGACCTTTAAAGATGATGAGCTTCCAGTTGTGCATTTTGACATTGACACATTACTCTAGGAGGGTGTTCTGAAAATATGACACCCACACACTTATCCAGAGATGAATAAGGATGCTGGAATAACTCGCAATAGGTAGTTCTATCTGCATTTTGAAAACTAATGTACTCTGTTTAACACTTGTGAGTAAAGAAAAAAACAATTGTAGAAATATACCAATCCCTTTTAAAAGTGTCTCTTCATTTAAAGCATCAGAAAGGAAGAAAACAAAGGTAAGAAAGAGGGGAAGGGGAGTGGGTCCTAGAATCAAGCATTTAGCAGTTTCCTAATTGGCATTTTATTGGGCAGAAATCAGTGAATCCGATTTCTTTAAAAATCTTATGTCATGGAGCAAAACACACACACACACACACACACACACATACACACACACACGCTCACATAGGTTTCCAAGAATCTTCAATGATTATTTAATTCTAATTGTAATACTTTCATTCTGACTTTGATTTATGGATGACAGATTTTTATCTACAAATGAAAGGAAGACACTAAGATCCTCTTTCCAGGCACTGCTTTTGTAATGAACAAATATATACACACATACACATACATGTATGTGTGTATATATATACACACACACATACACATATATGTTAAGTGTAGATAATTTTTTAAAGAAAATGAATAGAAAGTGTTATTAATTCAGAAAATTACTCTTTTGCAAAAATACATGATTTGGGTACATTAGGGTAAAGAGCAAATAACAGTTTAATATGAGACATTAAAAATGCATGTATTAACAAAAGTTCAGGAGACAGGAAGGTAATAAATTAATGAATCAATGTGACAGTAAGTTATTAATGAGCAACTCTAGACTTTGGAGCCTTGATGCCTTCCCCAGACAGATCTGCAATCTGATTCTAATGCAAGTAATTCCCAATGTCTAAAACATGTAGAAATAATAGAATTACTGAAAGTAGAAAACACTTTCTGCTGCAATTATTTTCTCCCCAGAAATTCAAAAAGCAGATAGAACTAAGTATCTTCATATGTCACTCCTATCTGCAATGTCCTTTTCTTCAACTCTGGAAATCAAAAGGTCAAACAGAGCAAGTCACATGATAGCTGGTGACTCTCCTGAAATACTGGCGTGTGTCATGTGTTTTGCTTTAAGGGGAGAGAACATTTAATGACTCCAGTCTGCATTCCAACCACCTCTAATCTCTCTTAGGCAAAGGATGAAGGGGGATTGGGAAGGAGCAGTCAGTTATCAGAGATGGGGAAAAAAGAACTACTTCTTGCATCAAAGTGCCAGGCTCGTGGGAGAAAGGCCATCTTGTGGTGGTGGTGGTGGTTGTTATTTAATTACAAAGACTTTTTCAGAAATGTCCCTCTGCCTGCTTCTTTCTCCCCTGAACCAGATGGAAGTCTGTTGGCTACTGGCTCAAAACAAATGCAATCAAAACAGCACGTGGATGAATTAAGAAGAAAGGAATGAAACTGTCCTCAGATGGGTACTGCTGAAATAGTAGTTGGACAAGAAAGGGTCCCTGCAAACTTCCCAGGCAGTTAGATGTAGCCTGTACTGAATATTTTAAATCACACCACATTGAAATATGAGCCCCACTACGCTACACTGAATGATAAGTGAGTTCTTCATATTTGGTCAGTTAACTAAATAATAACTAAGTAATTGTGTATACAGTGGACAAAAAAGACAGAATAGTCCTAGTTCCTTCTTTAAGAAAATTTTACTCCAAACAAGGAAGTTTTCTTTCTGTGCCTAAACAAATTCTCTGCTCTCACTTAGTACCTCTCCCCCTTACCCCTAATTTATACCTCAGATACACAGGTCTCTTTTATATTCCTCCTAAAGGCAATTTTATTCCTCCCTCAGGGCCTTTGGACTTGCTATTCCCTCTACCTGGAATGCTCTTTTCCTCTAGATCTTTCATAGCTGATTACTTCTTATCAATAGGTCACGGAATAAATTATCTTCTGAGATGGGCCTTTCCAGGCCACCCAATCTAAAGTAGGTCTGAAATAACTGCCATGGGACTTTTATATTCTATGTGACACTATTTCATCAATTTCTCATTTATTGGTTCAAATTGTATTTCCTTGTTCCCCCAGCCCTGTAGAATTTTACTTCTTAAAAGCAGAGCTTTTTGTCCATCCTGTTCACTGGTAGAACAGTGCTGGGAAGATCGGAGATGCTCAGTGAATATTTTTAAGTGAATGTGAGCAACCAGAGTTCAGAGTTTGTGGTCAGGAATAAAAGAGAACAGGCTTGATTTGGCTTTTGATGATGCTTAGACTTGCCAAAGGAAGACAAGCATTTCCTAGGCTGATGGAAGAAGTCAAGCAAAGTGAATTCTGGAAGGGGCAGTCTCAGGGAAAGGGGAAAGGAAAACTAATAAGTTTTGAGCCCAGTGCTGGGCCGGGTGCACTGAATTTCAGAGCTGGAAAGAATAAATCTCTTGATCTACATAAAGAGGTCTAAAGATCGGTGCCTGGCACAGGGCTAGGCACAGAGTGAGCTCCCAATAAATGTCTTTTGAATGCTAGAAATGTCTAGTCTTTACTGATAATATTTACTGATGGTCCAAAAAGGTAGACACGGGAAATACTCTGTTCACACATTAAGAGGGTTTGGCAAGGTGGGCACAGTCCCATTACCTACTGACCTTGTCATCCTAGAAATTCAGTCTTGGCTCTTAAATGTCAAACACAGAGTCTTAGGCCTAGAAGGGTCCACACAGTGAGTGGATTCAGTTTTCCCAGTAATGAACCCATATAGGAAAAATAACTTATCCAAAGTCATGTAGCTCATTAGTGGGTCCTATATCTCCCTTCATTAAAATCCTCATTAGGATTAAAAAAAAAAAACCCTGACTAATTCATTGCCAATATTCAGAAATAAAGAGATCTCATATAAAAATCGAGATTTCTGCCTCCTCTTAAAAAATCAGTTGTTTAAAGCCAAACCAGCCCCTTGATTCTATGTAGCAACAATTGGCTACATCTGAGCCAAAGCTGTGACCTTTAGCTGGGCATGTCCTCTGCAGCTTGTGCCAGTCCTCCAGCCTGGTCTCACTGAGAGCCATCAAGAGGCTCTGCTGCTCCCCCAGGGTGCAGGACAGACAGGGTGAGGGGCTCCTGCTGGGAAGGTCAGTCATGGTAGCTAACAGGGACACGTGCCCTCCCCACTTTTGCACCTCTTTCCCTTAGCACAACACCAGAGATGGGTCTGCTGAACTGGCCAGAACAGAATTGAACGTGTTCAGTTTGGAAATGGCACTTACTCCCAGGGCCCTGCCACTTTGTTAAAAGTCAACACCACTGTTGGAGAGGTAACCTCAAGAGATTTTGGAGTTTCAGTCAAAGTTACAGGAAGCCAGTGACTTCTGAGTAAGACATGAGTCATAGGAAAGAAGTATATTTCTGATGAAAAACCACCTGAATATAATTCTGTAAAATATAATCAGGATTTAAAAAAAAGTGAGCCTCACTTGATGCAGGTGGATAACATTTTGTGCAGAGAGTTAAGGAAAAAGTGCTGACTTACACTTTATCATGAGTTTGTCTTTACTGTAAGAAAGGGTGAGCTGGAAAATACACATCTCTTGCTGTGTAAGGCTTATCTCCTTCCCTGGCCTCCAGGGCCATTCATTTCCTCCTGAACTTTAGCCATCAATCACTCTATTTTATTCAATCTTCAATTGGTCTTTTCCTGACCTTGGATGTCCCCCAACAACCAGAACCTTCATATAATATTCCTTCCTCCTGTTTCAACCCAAGCTCATTAAACTCAGCTATCCGAATATGTCCAGTATTTACAGAAATGTTTTTTGCAAAAAGAAAAAGTCTCAAATGAAACCCAAGAATAAACAGTCCAACAGATGACATTGAGCAAAGTTTATAAATTGATCACAGCATCTCAAATGTTACCTTGTCAGAGAGATCTATCCTGAACATCTTGGCCAAAAACAAAACAAACAAACAAACAAAAAACCATCTCCAGGCTGCCCCACTCATTGCTCCTGCCAGTGTTTTCCTTTTCTTACTGGCTCTTATCTCTATCTGAATTGATATGTATCTTTATTAGTGTGCTGTCTATTTCCCTGTTAGAGTATAAGCAAGCTCCTCTAAGACAAGAAGTTGGCTGTTGGTTACTGTGGTATCCCTTATATCTGAAAAATGCCTGATATTCAGTAAATATTGTTTGAGTGATTGAATAAATAATATTTACTACAGTGGAGATTCCCATTAAGAGAATACTTAGAATCAAGTTTAAAAGCCAAAATTTCCAAATTTTCAGATGGCATAGCTTTCATCAAATGATGTCCAGTTACTGTGTTCAATATAGGCAGAAATACATAACGATAATAATATCAACTGAACACTGACAATAGATTCCAGGTACTGCGCTAACTACTTTGTACTCATTTTGCCAATTCATCTTCATAATACTGTAAGCAGTCGTTCTTATTCATTTTATGAGTGAATTTCCCAAGGTCTCTTTACTACTGTGTTATACTGCAGAGAATTAATCCCAACCGGAGTTGACCAAATTAACCCTTAAAATAGCAATTTTTCAATTGTGTTATGTAAATAGAGCCAGGTCTGGGCCAGGGAGGAAGTGCAAATGAGGGCACCCACCTGGGAACGTGTGATGTATGAGTAATGCCTGACTCACGGCAAGGGGGACAAGCATATTTCTGTGGAATAATCACATAAATATAAAACAGTAAAAGCATAGTCAGGACTGAAAACATGAGCCTCACTGGCCTCGGGTGGATAACGTTTTATGCAGAAAATAATATAGACCACACTAAGCGAAGGGACAGGCTCCATCTGAGCAGGGCAGGGCCCTCCTGGCTCAAGCTGATAGGTGCAAGAACGTGGGTCTCCCAACAGTTCAAGAGAGGCTGTGAATCTGGATGTTTTAAAATTCTACTTTCCATTTTTTATATGTGGGCAACTAATTAAAAAACTGGACATACCTATGAAGGGCGGATCTGAACGTGGACATATATACTTGTGTTCTGGGTTTGAGAGGCATGTCAAAAATCTGCAGGACTTCAAGGCTAAAGGTAAAGCTCTTACGCTTAGACTTCTAATACCACACAATTATAGACATGTAAAGGAATCATGATATGATTCCATTTCTAATGGTACTGTACATTAGTGCAGAATTTTCCAGTTCACATAGCCCATTACCTACCCTGTCCTTGCTTCCTACTACAGTCTGGCACTACAAAGAATAGTGTGGATTGGAGTAAATTAACGTGGTAGTTGTAACTTCTTTGCCCGGTAAACAGAATGGACTCCCAACTTGACATTGTTTTATGAAATTTCCTAGAATATTATGTTTTCATTTAAATCTTTCTTGAAAATATTTTTATATTATGGTGTTTTGAAATCTATGCAATTTTCGCCAGGGTGTGCAAATGAAATACAGATTGCTAGTCTGATCCAGGAAATTCAAGATCCCTTTCAAGAACCCAAGAAGAATTCTGGCACCAAACCCAGGCAGAGCTTACTAAGATTACAATGATTCAAGTACTTATCAATTAAAAAGTAAAAACAGGTTCCAGAGTCACTATGATTCTGCCAAAATCACTATTAGATATGAGTCCTTTGTAAAAATACTAATAATCATTAAAATGGAAATGACCCAGGAAGTTGTCTAATCTCTCCACCTGTCACTGTGGAGAGAATGTTTGGTAAAATTTGATTTGAGGGTTTAGTTTCACTTGTCTGATTTCTTTCCACAGGATTTGGGAAAGTTCACAAATAAACATAATGTACCACTGCTCGCCTGACCTCCTCTCTAATCTCAGCAATCCACGGCAGATTTACTGTGCTGGGAGTGAGCTGGCCCCATTTGCCACTGTGCTGTCCCTAACTAGCCTGTTCAGGATTTATTTTAAGTGTTCCTGTGAGATTCCATCAGCAGATATTACAAGCAATAAGGTGATAATTCAGTGTATTCCGATGGTTATATTTCAGGAGTGCTTGGAATCTCCCCAGCTTTTACTCTACGTGCTAAGGGAGGCAAATTCCAATGGAAAGTATCAAGAAATGTGCTTTTGGCTCAGGGGATAGGATTTCCAGAAACCCAGGGTTTCCTCAGCACCCAAAGCCTGCTGACACCAAGTCTCCCTGTGCCATGGCTTATGTGGAGAGACAGGGCGGTCTCAGGAATTCCACTGGAGCCAGGAGGACATACTTGTGAAACCTTGGATTCTTCCAAGCAGCCAGCAAAGCCAGGCTCTGCGTCAGCCTCGTATTTGCTCTGTGAGAAACTGTTGAGTGTGAGTGAGCAGAAACAGACAAGAAAAGCGAGGTCAGTTTACAATCTCTTGGCAAACTGGATGTCCTCATAAACATACAGAGCTAGGGAGTGTCATGGTGCAATGTGTTTAAAGTCAGGTTAGGGTCCAGGTACCTGGGTCCTTCCCAGCTCTCAACCTTGGGCAAGTTACTCAGCCTATTATTTCTCAGTTTCCTTATCTTTAAAAGGAAGGTTAATAATACTTTTATTTCAGAGGGTTTTTTTTTTTTTTGAGACAGAGTCTCACTTTGTTGTCCAGGCTAGAGTGAGTGCCGTGGCGTCAGCCTAGCTCACAGCAACCTCAAACTCCTGGGCTCAAGCGATCCTCCTGCCTCAGCCTCCCGAGTAGCTGGGACTACAGGCATGCGCCACCATGCCCGGCTAATTTTTTTTTTATATATATATCAGTTGGCCAATTAATTTCTTTCTATTTATAGTAGAGACGGGGTCTCGCTCTTGCTCAGGCTGGTTTTGAACTCCTGACCTTGAGCAATCCGCCCGCCTCGGCCTCCCAAGAGCTAGGATTACAGGCGTGAGCCACAGCGCCCGGCCATATTTCAGAGGGTTTTTACAAGGAATAAATAAGTTAATATAAGTAAATGCATGTAACACAGACAACGAAATTAACGTATGTATGTAAAGTAGGCACTCAATGAATACACATAACTATTACCATTATTTTTTATAAAAAGGAAGAGAAAACGATTTTATCATTACCTATTAAAGGCAATATGACCCTGTCTCACATATACCTACATTGTAGATGGAGTTTATCTATTCATATTTGATATATTATATTGACTTGGGTTTGCACATGGCATATACATGCATGCTAACCTTTACTGAACACCTGAAATGCTTCAAGTGCTTTGTATGCTCAGAGCTCTACCCCTGCAAACTTCTTTAACTCCCTTGGATCACCCATCCATCCTAGCCTACTTAATATTTTTCCATAGCACTTAGCATCCTCTGTCATATCATATAACTTTTGTATATGCCTATTCAAAAAACCATTCATTGAAAAAATAGAGTTTGACTTAATATCCACGGCATTTCTATGAAGTAGTTATTATTATCTCCATCTGACAAGTAAATAAATGGAGGTCAGATAAGTTGCCTGAAATAACATTGTCAGACATGTAATGAGCCATAAGCAATGGCCCCAGAGATGAACTCATAAAATAACTTTGACATATTCGTAAAGTCACAAAAACAATACACAAATGCTTCAAAGAAATGTCATCTACCATGCGCAGTTTATGCAAATACTTTATTTTGAATTATCTGTACCTATTTCATATTTTTAAACACTAGTTTTCAAATTATCTATTAAACACCTTTTAAAACATTTCCTAGTTCCCTTTACAGTCTACATTGCATTTTCACTTAGACTATATATAATCAGTAATACATCCTTCTAAAAATTTAGTAGCTTAAAATTTGACTAAGATCAAACTCTCAAATCAATGACTATAGATAATGGGATTGACTTTGCCTTACAAGCCAAAGCCAACACAGCTCTACGCTACTGTACATCCTTCATGACAACATATAAATTGACTACAGAAAAATTCTACTGCCATGTACCAGACCAGGAGCTCTCATGTCACAGGCTTTTGTGGCTCTCTGAAAGCTGGGAAATAGAATGCAAATTGTTTTTGTGTTTGTGCATGAGGACATTGGGAAGAGGTGAAAGATTCAAAATGCAACAAATAAAGAACCACCCGTCCAGAACACCAAGAAGAAAAGGTCCTTCTCTCCTCTCCCTGGCCCCTTTCAAAACACTCTCAATGCAGATAGTGATCTGATACTTAAATATCTGGTTTACAAAATTACCAAAGGCTGTGATGATTTATGGAAGAAAACTTTCCTCAATCTAAGAAACACTGACAATTACCCTGAGTGCCTGTGGCATTTTAGGTTGGTGTGATCCTAAGTAGGAAGCCATTTGATGCCACTGAATTCTGAAGAACACTTCACTAATCAGCAACATTGCCTCCCAGTGCCTAAGGTACTTGGTAATCAGAGCTCGTACTCTTGCTCGTTCGCTGCGGAAGACTGGTGAGTTGGCGTTCTTAATACAAATGATTTCCAATTACTTCAAAGTATTACTGAACTGTATGGTAAATTCCTGCGTTTGAAAAGAAAAACACTATACACAGACTGTTACAATAGTGACACATTTGCAAAGGGATGGTTACAGTTTCTGAGGCTTTGTTAAATTTATTATTTCATTTGATCAGCACCAATGTGATCAGCACTAATAACTGAGATGGCAGGTACTCGGTGCAGGTGCTATTAACCTTCTTTGATAGATGAAGAAACCAATGATCAGAGAGATGAGAGACCTTTCCCCAAATCTGGCAGCTGGACTAGAACACAATCTAGAACTATATCTTTTAATTTCTAACCTCTGCTTATTAAAATAGTCTGCCGTCATTACAATGGCAGTAAGACAACACAACAAAAGCCAGAGTGGGGAAAAAGCAATTGGATAGCAATGTAGCATTTGCTATAAGGAAATACTTCTTCTATTTTGCACCTAATATTTAGTATATTTATATATATTTAGCTTCAGTCTCTGACATGTTCTAGGGCACATTCATTTACTGATTCAACGAGTATCACTCACTAGTTGTCAGGCACTGTGCTCAGTGTAGGGGATACACAGTGAATGCAACCTTTCCCCCAGGAGCTTACATTCTTGGGGATAGGGTGTATTCCACCCATTGTTAACTGGCAAAGTTTTCAGAAACACAGCTATGGTATAAAGAAATATTTCTTTACTTGGCTACAAAAATCTAATGATCCTCAGATTTTAAAAATTATTACAGTAAACTGACTAGCCTAAAGGTCCTACCTCTATCTCGCCCATAAAGCATGCCTATTCATTATTGATTATGATTACTTGTAACCTAAATACTCTCCTATAACCTCTTTTCCTATTCACCCCAACTTCCCCCACAACATTCCTGACCAGTGTGTCTCAAACTGGTGTTCTAGTCCTGAGGAATTCCTGGAGAAAAAGGACATCAGCTTCCTTTAGTCATCTAAGCTCCCTCTTCATAGAGACCATGCCTACCCGAGCAAGGCTCTCTCCTTTCTTGAATGTCTTATAGTCAGTTCCCACCACTTTCTTTCCTGGATTAGGCAGAGCTGGGCCCTGTGCCTACTGTGTGGCATGGCCCTACTACCAACTACTGCAGGCGTCCTCAAACTAGGGCCCGGGAGCCACACGCGGGCCGCCTAGCACATTTATCCGGCCCTCCAGGTGTTTTTGCCGCCGCTGCCTGTCCTGCTTAGCAGCCGACTCGTCCCGGCCCACAGTGCGCACTCTCCAACAGTCTGAGGGACAGTGAACTGGCCCCCTGTTTAAAAAGCATAAGGACCCCTGACTACTGTTTCCCTCCCAGAGTGGCCTGAAACCATCGTGTGACTTCGTCCTGACTATCCCACAGGCTTTGCCTACTGTGGGTACATTTAAGTACAGAAACATAAGGCTGGCTGCAGAACAGAAACTCACTGCTCCTTCTCTCTCTGGTCTTGTATTAAAAAAAAAACAATATGTTTGAAGACCTGCCATGCACAGGGCACAGGAATAGCCTCGGTGGTTACAAAGATCTGCAGGAAGCAGACAGAGCGTGGCACAACCCGCAGGGGTGGTATTCTTGTCTATTTTGGATGGGGCAGTGTGAGTTGAGAGAAAAGGTTTATTTGGTGCACTCAACTATGGAATCCACCAAACAGGGTGCTCTCAATCTGTAGGACACCATCCCTCCCTCCTCTGCTGCCCCATTTGTAAGAGTGACTTCGTGTGGCAGTGAGTCAGTATCTCTAGTGGGTACGTGTGGAGTGACAAAATCCTCCCAGCAAGGTCCTTCACAATGTTCCCCAGCCTGGTTGAAAATCCCTGTTATAGGGAAACTTTCTAAGCTTCCTTAGTAAAATCAGGATAAAAGCGCATACTCCTCTGATACTAGAGGTGCTATATGGAACATTAAAAGCAGAAAGTGTTATACATAATAATGGTGCTATGAAAAAGCATAGCTTACATGTCTTGGAACTTACAATGCAGCCTGAGAGAAAATTCAGGTAAAGACATGTAGGCAAAGCAGGGGTCGTCAAACTTTTTAACCAGGGGGCCAGTTCACTGTCCCTCAGACCGTTGGAAAGTACGCACTGTGGGCTCAGGATGAGTCAGCTGCTAAGCAGGACAGGCAGCAGTGGCAAAATCACCCGGAGGGCCGGATAAATGTGCTAGGTGGCCCGCATGTGGCCCGCGGGCCGTAGTGTGAGGACGCCTGGCCATAAATCAGCCAGGAAGGGTATCTCCCACTAACTCAGGGCTTTCTCTGTGCTAGGCATTCTGCTCTGAATCTTACATGAATGAACTCATGTAACTGTCACAATGACTTCATCAGACTGGCACTGCTACTAGTCCCATTCTGCAACTGCAGAAACTGAAGTCAGAGAGGTCAGACAGCCTTGCCCTGTGGTCACACCGCCAGTGAGAGACAAAGTGGGGACTTCACTTCAGAGCCCCTGGCCAGAACCTCTATGACCCCTGCCTGCCTGGCTGCCCCTTGTTGATCCTCATGAGGACAGTACATTTATGGACCCTGGGAGTAATCCACTTGTTTCAAGTGATCCTGGCAATTGCAGATTTGTTCCCAAAATACAGGTATGTTCTTGCAAAGCTCAGCATGCAAGACTGTTTGAGGGGTGGGCAAAGTGGTAGGAGGAGGCAGAGTTCATTATTAAAAGTGATTCATTAGCCTTTTGATCTCCCCACCTTTGCAACATAATATCTTACTGTGCTGTCCCACAGTGATAAACTTTGAGTATCTGAAATTGAGGATTTCCTTCTAGTTGTACAAATATTTTAATAATAAAGATGTTTATTCTGGAAAAAAGTGCATTCACCATCTTCAAGCATTCTATGTGATGTCCTTTTATCCCTCGGCTGCTCCAAGCCCTTTCACACTAACCAGCTATTTCAGCATCTATGAAACTCTCTCAGCAAATATTTTGTGAGCATTTACTGTATGCCAGACTCTCCTTTAGGCACCAGGTGTACAACAGCAAACAAGGCAAATGAACATTTCTTTCCTCATAAAATTATATTTAACTCTCTGGATGCAAACAATTTTAAAATGTCAAATATTATACAATGCTACAGGGTGAAAGCCTATGGAGAAAAACAAGTGGTTGCATTTTGGGTATATTTGGAAGGCAGATCTGCTAGTGGGGGATAAGTTGTGAGAGCAAGACGAGTGCCAAGTAACTGAAGAAGTACCGCATTTACTGAGATAGGCAAGGCTGTGGCGAGAGCAAGTTGGGCAAGAAGAGTTTGGCTGGGGATGTGTGATATTGGAGAATTGTACGTCACAGATACCTTTGCTTGGGTTTGCCCACAAGCAGACCTTGAGACAAATATTTGAGTGCAAGTAGTTTATTTGTGAGATGATCCCCCAAAATATGACAGGGAACTGCAGAAGTGACAAAGGTCAAGAAAGGACTCCAGTAAAGGGTGTGTTACCCAGCTAGTCGATACCCCGGGTAACTGGAGCTCAGTCTCTCTGGGGAACTCTGGGAAACAGAACACGCCTCAAAGCCCACCTCATGCAGGGACACAGAAGTCCCTAAGGGGTGAAAGAGCTGCAGCCTTTATCCCGTAACTCCCACCAGTCTCTGGTTGAAGACGTCCCTGGAGGGAGTTAACTCAGCCCCATGCAGGGGCCTAGAAGACTGACTAGGCTCTAGTAGATAGAGAAGAACTTCTGGCAAAATCATAAGCATCTGTAGTTGGAAGTCAAGCTAAAATGCATGGAAATCTTGAGTTCTGAAGCAACATGGGTGGTGTGACAACATTGTTTATCCCAAAGTGCAAAGGGAGATTTTAAGTAGGCTGTTGGAGATAGACATGCACTACACACACACACACACACACACACACACACACACACACACACACACATACACACACACACAAATGTGTGTACACACAGACATGCCTGGAGTTAGGGGAGATGTCTGGAATAGAAATAAAAATTTGGGAGTTATCAATATATTGGCAGGTTTGTAAAGCCCCAACACTGGATGAGATGACCAAGGGAGAACGGAAAATGAACAAGGGATGTCACCTGATGACTGAGCTCAGGGCTATGCCAGCATTCAGAAGTTGGAGAGATGAGGAAGGATCAGCCAAGAGACTTTTAAAAGTAGCTAGCAAAGCAGGAAGAAAAGCAAGAAAGAGGCGTCCCAGAAGTGAAGAGCATGTTTTAAAGAGAAGGAAGTGAGCACATGTGTCAAACGTTCCTGCCAGGTCAAGTAAGGTGACGGCTGAGAAGTTAGCAGTGTAGAGGTCACCTGGGTTCCTGCAAGAGCAGAGCTGGCAGAGAGGAGAGGGAGGACATCTGCTTTGGGAGGGTTCATAGGGGAAGTGGAGGACAGGCTTGCAAGCTATGAGTGTGAGCAACTCTTTGAAAAATTTGACCATGAGGATGAATAGAGAAATGAGGTAGCTAGAGGAAGACATTGGACAGAGTGGGGTTTTTTGGTAAGAAAGGAGAAATTACATGTGAGAGTACTAATAGGGGTCGGGCGTGGTGGCTCACGCCTGTAATCCTAGCACTCCGGGAGGCCAAGGCGGGTGGATCGCTCAAGGTCAGGAGTTCGAAACCAGCCTGAGCAAGAGTGAGACCCTGTGTCTCTACTAAAAATAGAAAGAAATTAGCTGGATAACTAAAAATATAAAGAAAAAATTAGCCGGGCATGGTGGTGCATGCCTGTAGTCCCAGCCACTCGGGAGCCTGAGGCAGGAGGATCGCTTGAGCACATGAGTTTGAGGTTGCTGTGAGCTAGGCTGATGCAACAGCACTCTAGCCCAGGGCAACAGAACAAGACTCTGTCTCAAAAACAAAAACAAAAAAACCCTAATAGGAAGCATCTACTAAAGAGAAAAAATGTTGATAGCAGAGAGAAAAGGGAGAAATGCTGGAGTGATGCCCTAGACTTGGCAAGAGCAGTGGATCTAGCGCACACATTGAGAATACGGCCTTAGGTACAGTCTGTGCCAGGACAGAAGACAAAGTACGAGTGGAAGGTGAAGTAGGAACTTATAAGTACCCTCATTAGCTGAGGATGCTCATCTGGTTCTCCAGTTTAAAATTCGATTCTGGGTAACCTTTGGAGTCCTCTACTGCCAAGATAAAATATTTCCACTCCGATGATGATATTGCTCAAATTCTCTCATTTCGTGTCTCTGTTTCTCAATGACAGCTTTACTTTATCGGGCCCTCGTTAGAATTCATCAAACTCTTGACCTAGAAGGAATCTAAGTGAAAGTTGTTTTCAGTTTCCCTCACATAATCCATGCAATCCCTCTATAACATTTGCACTAAATGGCCATACACTTCAGTTTGAAATCTTCCAGGAATGAGAAGCATGAAGACCTTTAAGCCTTCTAATTTCTTTTTTTTTTTTTTGAGAGCTCTCACTTTGTCTGCCTAGACCATATAATGTTTTCCTATGCCCACAATTCCAGAATGTTCTCCATACCACCGAATAATCCACTCGCCAACATTATCTAACCATTAAAAATGTAAGCTCATTGAAAAGTAAAATTTTGCTTATTGTGTCCACTGCTATATCCCTAGTGCTTAGAGGGGCACATAGTAGGTGCTTCATAAATATGTAGTGACAATTGAGGTAGATATTTTTGCTGTTAAACAAACATCTCATATTCATATCCTGGGCTGTTTCCTGATAGCACCTTGATTTCCTTTTGGTTTAACTCTTATCCACTGTTACTGCCCACAATGTGCCCTGCTTGCCTTGGTTGAATGGTAAGCACTTGAACCAAGCTGGGCTCATCAGACAGTTCTGCCCTAATATTTGAATCTTAACCCTTTGCACTCGCTTGCTTTTTTCTCAATTCCTTTATTCTACTCAGGATTTAATTTTTTAAATACCCCAGATTTTACAAAGTGTGGCAGTAGAATAAAAAACTGGAGTTTCTTTTCATACAAACTTATTTATTTGGATTTGTTTATATTTCAAATTATCGATACATTCAAGCACTTGACATCCGAGTGCAAAAGATTAAAGACAGTGACAAGGAGTCTGAGTACTGCTCAGCTCCATCTATCCCAGCAGAAGTGCCCAGAAGAGACCTTTAAAGACAAGGTTCCTATTGTTCCTCCTTCTGAGGTCTCAGGACCTGCCCTGCTCCTTCCCCATTGCGGAGGCATGGAATGCTTCCTAGCTATGGTTTTCATCTCTTTCTGTGCTTGTAGGAAAATTACATATCCCTGCAGTTGGGAGGAGATAAATGTCCACTTTTGGCCAATGGGTGGAAATTACACGTCATTTCCCAGCTGGAGCACTTAATTGCCAGTCTGAAACCCTCTGGGGCTTTCTTTCCCTGCTGCAATGACCATAGCATCAGTAAGACGGTTTGGATCAAGCTATGAGGACTGGATTTGCCCACTCCCCTGCTCTGACACGCAGAATGAGCAAAAAACTTCTATCGATTCTCTGCTATTTCCCAGCCCTGGTTCTCCTGCCCCCTCCTAGAAGCAAGCTCCCGACATCTTTCAGCCAATTACCTTTTGCTTAAGAAAGCCCAAGTTGGTGTGAGTGCATTGCATCACAAAAGCCTCCATGTGTCATTTCACTCAAGATCAAGGGTGAAGTTCTGATGATCGCCTTGAAAAGTTTCCAGCGGGAGCCTGTGTACCTTACTTTTGTTTCTAGATCCTTCTCTATCCTAACATAGGTCTCTAGCCTTGCTTTCAGTATTTTCTACTACATCTATGTATTTGGACTTGAGAAAGCATTTTTTTCCTTCTGGTTTTTAATATCACACCCCACTTTTCATTCACAGACAGGGTCTCCCTGGAAGTGTGCTCACTACCACCTGTTCTCTGAACACCAGCCGAATCCCATGACCACCTTTCCTCTTGCTGCCTCTCCTACTTGACTCTGTTCATGTATCTATACGAACAGGTAGGTGTGGATTGCCTGGCTGCCTCCTCTCACTTATTAAAATGGGAGCTTCATCAAGCAGGCACTGGCCCTGATAAAGCCAGTCTCAGATACTTATTTTATCTGAGCATGCAGCTTGGCTACAAATATATTCATGGGACAGGGAGGGAGAAGAGGAGGAGCCAGATCAATTGGTTCCATTGTGGCATCGATGGAGGGTGAGAGGCTGGGCCTGATCGCTCTCGCTTCTGTGCCTATCCTTCACTGTGATCTGGGGCGCTGATATTCAGGGTAGGCCGTGGGTTTGCTAAATAAATATTTAGGGTCATTGTTCTCTCTCTTTTGAGCTAGGGAGGGGGCAAGCAATTTTCTCTAAGGTTAGGACAGCAAGCTCTGTTTTTTGTTCATTTTTTCTAAGTGGATAGATACAATACATATTAGTATGTAAATTTAGAACAGTGGGATGGTTGGTAAATACTGTCTATAGAAAGACTTTTTCTGCACCCGACTCCCACATTCTTCTAATCTTTTTTTCCTCCTTATACTGAAGCAAAACAGTCCATAAGAGGTACATGGCCTTCTAGAACTGAAGTTCTTCTTTGTCCCCTTGAATGTTCCAGAGAAGAGTAAGTGTGAGGTACGAGAGGGTGCTGTGGGGTTTCTTGGAAGTAAAAGAGAGGCTCAAAGGCTATGTCACTGTAACCAATAGACTCTTCTGGCTCTCCCATGCCTTCTTCCATTAGATGTCTTTTTAGTATCCTGAGAAAAAGGCTAAAAGATGCCCTTGGCTCTACAGCTCCCCAACGTGGCTACTTAGCAGAGCCAACTGGTCAGATTTTTAAAATTCCAACTTTCCAGGACCGCTCCTTTGGTGTTGTGATTTTGAAGGCCTAGTGAATTCTATCATAGAAGCACTCTCCAGGTAACCTGCAGCCCCAGGCCAGTGTTGCAAGCTACTGCATTAGAGTCTCAATGATTTATTTTCATGCAGGTGTGTAGCTGAAACTTGGTAAGTTCAGTTACATTTTAAACACACTTGGGTTAACCCCAATCAAATGAACTCTGTAGTAAACCTTTTCTTTAAAAAGAAACCTTTCTAAAATGTTTGCAATCATCTTCAAAGTTGTTTTGTGTATTCAAATTTAGGCTTGAGTCACTTAAAGTGGATATTTCCAAGAAACTGAAGTCTATGCAGTGGCAGCATTTCTGAGAGAGAATAATTGAAACAATATAAGTGAATACAACAAGAAACAGAAGTCTCAGTGACATTTTTAACACCATGGATCTCTTTTATAGAATTATGTAGGCTTATGAAATCAGTTATAAGATGATGTCAACTTTAGGTGATCAAAGATGAAGTTAAAAGTGTTATTGCTAAAGAAATAATATTAAATGTGGACAAAGATTTGCCAGTAAACATTCATTGTATCTTGAATTATAATAAGGAGCAATTAGAGGCAATGCCTAATACCAGAGCAGTGGTTAAATAAAAGGATTAAATGCCCATGGTGAAATATATTGAAGGCATTAACTCAATATTTATGAAAATATTAAATGATTTTATCAAAATGCATATGATATAATGCTAAGTATAATAAATAAGTTCCAGGATTATTTTTACAAATCTGTATCTATGTATATTATACACCAAAACCAAACTGTATTATATTATACACCAAACCAAAAAGACTAGAAGAAAATATGCCAAAATGAAACTGATAATTTCTGGTTGGTGAGTTAACAGCTTACTTACTTTATTTAAAAATTTACACAATGAGAATGATTATTTTAAGTTTTTAAAAGTTGTTAGTATAATACGTAATATCTAGCAAAACCCTACTTTGAAGTTAAATCATCCTCATTAAAAAGAAGGAAAAAAAAAGACCCTCACTGCGCTAACATGGGGGTCATTCATCAATCTTGCTTGTGGCCCAGAACCTCCTTCCTGCCCACCCCCGTCTTCCAAGGAGAACCCAAACCAGTCAGTCTGTTTGACAAACGCATTAGCCTGTCCTTGAGTTAAAATTTGCTAATCAATAAACCAACTAATTTTTCCCAGGAGATTTAAAAAATAGCTCATATTTTAAACTAAAAACGACTAGTTTATTATGAATAGCGATCAATTAGCGCTGAAGACCTGACTTCCTTCTGAAATGAATATGAAATGCAACTGAACTCTGCAGAGAAACCATTTTAATGACAGAAAATCAGAAAGAAATGGGCTCATCTCTCCCTTTACCTCAAGTAGTGTCACTACATTTTTCTCTCTCTTTTTTTTTAAACTACAGATCTAATCTCTTAATAACTCATTTCGAACAACTCACAACATCAGGAAATGTATCCATATGGGTAACTCAATTTCTTTTTGTTGCAGTTTAAGCCCATTTTTTTACTGTGCTAAGCTCAGCAGAAATGGACATCAGCAAGTTACCATTCTCCTCGTGATTAAAACTAATTAAGACATCCCTCTATCTCTGTCATTACAAGTGCATGCAAATGGCCACGTTTCCTTAATGTTCTGATCTTAAATTGAGAAAAATATAAAGAAGCAATTCTGGGCTTTATTCAGAATGACTAGCAATTTCTTGTTGAAGACATATGTGGCTTAATTATATGCAAAATATTTGAATACAATGTGGAGGGAAAAATGGGAAGCCATTTCCCTTTAGAAGCTCACCTTAAATCAAGTATGTATGCTAATGCCAGTATGCATTTTGCAAGGCTTGAGTATGTAGGTGTTGGCTTCATTGGACTGATGTCAGCACCCACCATGTATTTTTTCTAACTTTTCAAATGGTATTTACTCATCTCTGCCAGCTGTACCCCTTTGTAGTCACCTCGCAGTTGGCCCAGCTAGAGGGACACATGGAGGGGGAACAGAAGGGAATGGCAGGGCTGCTTTAAAGTGGCAACTGTCAGTATTGCCACATTTGCTTGGCAATAGCTACTGAGGGGGAAGAGAAGGAACACAGGCAGACGTCCGGGAAAGGCCAAAAATAAGTATATAAATCAAAACACCCTAGTTTAAATTCTAAGCCATATTAAATAAAGGCATCAGTATATTTTGATAATTGCCTTCTGCGAGGTCAGGGCTCTGTGCTGCCTCTGAGGTTTCCACCCTGCAGTTTAATTTTGACCCTTCCCAGTACCAGTGCTTTAAGATAGTATCAGAGCAATCACGGAACCAAGAAAAGTGATGACAACACACAGAGAATGGATCTGTTGGGAGGATTAACAGGAATAAGAGCAAACTGCACCATCCCAGCGTTAAAACACTGAGCACATTTTAGGCTGATTTGGCAAGGTCTGTTTAAGCGTATGTGTATGTACACATACGCTTAAATATACATACATTTCCAAGCACTTAAGTATAAAAATATACAATTTTCTAGATTTCTTGAAAGGCTCTCTAATCTTTTTATTCTGATAAAGAACTCTAGAATGGGACATATGGATATACATCTAAATTCTCCAAATCTCTATAGTGTTTTTAATATTTCTTTTCTACAGAAAAGGCCAACCAAAACACATATATTCTGCTATTCTGAATCTAGGATATTATTTCATTTCTAATTATAAAATTCTTTTCTTTATGTCCATCAATTGTCCACTAATGATGTATACATGTATATTGCTTGGGTGTGTTTTATTTCCTAGCTAACGGCTCCCAGGAATTTCAGTAGAGAGCAGAAATTAACACTGTGCTATAAAAGGTTAAAAAAAAAATTCAGGTGACAGCAATTAGGGTAATTTCTGTTAGTATTCATATCTCTCACCCAGTGTTTGCAGTCCTGGATAGGCTGGGTACTAATTATCCTGTACTTTGTCATCTAAGGAAGATTTCTACCCACATTTAACACACAGAACACGGGCTTCACATGTTCATAGTTTGACCACATTAAATAATCTTTATAATTTAATTCGAAAGTGCACTTCAGTAGCAAATATTTCCCCTGATAAAAGTCATCTATATTAATAGCATCCCAGAGCCACCATAATCCTCCTCACCTTCTGTGCTTTAGAGAATATTTACTACCATAGTTACAGTGTTCTTTCTTAGCTATCCAGCATCCCTCTGCTCCATCAGATATCTGCCAATTAGAGAAGTTCAAGACATAAAACAGTTTAGCCTATCCAGGTGCAGGGTAGCAGAGCTGGAAGGAGCCAGATGAGTTTCCTTGGCAAATTTTCTAACTGGCCCACAGTTGCTGGGCCAGGGCCTCTCCCCTTGACCCCAGGAGGTGTAAGGGGGAGCAATGGGCGAGCATAACTTTGCAGCAAGTTTTTACTGTAGGATGATGGACTTCAGAAGTCTTTTATGATGTAGTAAAAATTTTTCTTACTCTGACTTAACTAAGGAAAATAGAAAATGCTTTATCCTAAAATTGAGAACAGGAGCCAAGGACAGTCACTGCCTAATGATAAAGTTATCAGAAGTTAGCGTTTTATGGGCATAGAAACAAACTGGGATTCCATGGGCCAAATTCAGGAGATTTATGGACCCCAAACAATGATGTATATATTAAGTGTTAATATATATCTGGGGTGGAGGGCAGAGTCTATAGCTTTCATCAGATTTTCAGAGGTTTAAAATACTGTACTGGCTTTATTTGGCCTTATGTTTATATTTGCACTATTAGTCTCAGTTTTAAGGAGACATTTGGAATTTTATTAAAGATGAAGATGCCAGGGACTAGTCATCTATTTAAACTTATCCTCCACTGAGAAAATAGGACTTTAAGAAGGGTGTGTGTGCGTGTGTGTTTGAGGGTTGTTTAGGGAAAAGTGCAATCCTGGGTATGGGACATTTTCCACAATGGCAGTAGGGGACCCAGGTGGCTGGGAATGGGAATGAGGCTGTGGGTATCGGGGGGAGTGAGCACTACAAGTAAGAGTCTTAAAGGGAGAACTGGAGACCATTACCCTAAGTATCCCAGGAATGGAAAAATAAACACCACATGTTCTCACTAATAAGTGCGAACTAAACGATGGACACACAAGGGCACAAAGAGACTTGAAGGACATTGAGAACTAGAATTGGGGAGGACGGGAGGGGGGTGATTGGGTACAACGAACACTATCCAGGTGACGGGCACACCAAAGCCCTGACTGAAGCATTATACAGTGTATCCACGTAACAAAAACATTGGTACCCCCTTATATTTTGAAATTAAAATCAATTAATCAATCAATAAGTGTGAAAGACAAACTCCACATTCAGCCTCTGAGCAGCTCAAAAGAGAGTTTTCATTTTTCTCAAGGGAATCGTGCTACTTGTGGAACATAAAAAAAGAACATATAAAAAAGCATAAACATATGATTTCTGTATAGTGGAGGGAATATTTTTGGTAGCACTTAACCTGAAAGTTGTTTTCTTGTAGACAACCTGAAGAATTCTGTCTTCTGAAAATGACCTGAACCAAACCTGCTGTTTGGCAGAGTGAGTGAGGAGGGTGGGCCTGCTTGTACTACAGCCTTTACAGACAGCTGCACAACAGCAAATCAGGGCAAAGCACCACTCTATATAAATGCGGGCAGTGGCCCGGTGCAGTGGCTCACGCCTGTAACCCTAGCACTCTGGGAGGCCGAGGAGGCGGGCGGATTGCTCGAGGTCAGGAGTTCGAAACCAGCCTGAGCGAGACCCCCGTCTCTACTATAAATAGAAAGAAATTAATTGGCCAACTAAAATATATAGAAAAAATTAGCTAGGCATGGTGGCACATGCCTGTAGTCCCAGCTACTCGGGAGGCTGAGGCAGAAGGATTGCTTGAGCCCAGGAGTTTGAGGTTGCTGTGAGCTAGGCTGACGCCACAGTGATCAGAATTTTAATAAGCCCATTGGATTAAAAAAACTCACCTATATGCAATGGGCAGGTATGAGAGGTCATCATCCACATCATCATCATTATTTCTTGAGGTAATAGTTTAATTGGTTTGTAAATTTTAATCCATTTAATCGTTATAACAACCCTACTCAGTAGGCTCTGTTATTATGCCCAATTTACGAATGAGGTTTTAAACAAGCACAGAGAGGTAGAGACACTTATTCAAAGTGGCACAGCACCTGAAGGTTGTAGAGATGGAATGCAAACCAGGCTGGGTCACAGAAACCCTGAGACTAGAATTTTAAGGAGCAATAACTCTAAGTGTCAACTACAGCAGAGCAGCCCAGTAAGAAAAGGACCTGAAAATATTCTTTGGATATTGAGGTTTGATGATCACTGGTGCATTATTGAGAGTGGTTTTTTTTTATTTTTTTAAACATAGTTTGAAGGGAGAGGAACCTGGTGGCAGGGATCCAGCAAAAGTCACACTGGGGCAGGTTGGGGAGTGACTAGAGTACTCTTGCAAAAAGTGAGGTTTAAGAAAGAGAGAAAGGCACTGGGCAAGGTTTCTGAGGGCAGCGAAGGCTTAATTTAGGTAGAGAGAGAATCAGGTGTATTTGCAGGAGGATGTGAAAGATCGTGAGAAGGAGAAAACTTCAAAATTCAAGAGCGAAAGGGAACAGGTGCAAACCCAGATCTCACTTTCTCACAATGCACCCCTCAACTCAATAAACCACATTAACTGCAAGCTCACAGTGGAGAACGTAAACTGTAAAACTAGTATGCTACCCAGCCCATGCATATTTTCCCCGAAGGAATATGTTTCTTTTTGCTATGACACAAACACCCATCTATGTACAGGAAAGTGCAATGCCAAAATGGTGACAGTAGTTATTCCTGGTTTGGTGGTTATTTGGAGAGTTATTTATTTATGCCTACCTATATTTTCCAAAATAAACATGCATTTTATGGAATAAAAAGTATAAGTGGTTTATTCAAGAAGAAGTGAAAACTGCATTTTGCTTAAGGCGATTGTAAAGGAATAGCTTGCAGATCCACTGGTACTGGCTGAGGCTCTGACCCCAGGGCTTAGCACCCTCTGCAACCCTGGGAAATGGCTGAGAGCACCTCTGGAGCACGTGTTCAGTGAGAACGTACGCAGTGTTGAGGCCATCCTGCCATGCAACCGCAGCATCCCAATAGGGATGCAACTCAGTAGGCTCTGTTATTATGGCCAATTTACAAGTGAGGTTTAAAACAAGCACAGAGAGGTGGAGACACTTACTCAAAGTGGCACAGCACCTGTAGGTTGTAGAGATGGAATGCAAACCAGGCTGGGTCACAGAAACCCTGAGACTAGAATTTTAAGGAGCAATAACTCTTAAGTGTCAACTACAGCAGAGCAGCCCAGTAAGAAAAGGACCTGAAAATATTCTTTGGATATTGAGGTTTGATGATCACTGGTGCATTATTGAGAGAGGTCAGGCACGTGAGTGATGGCACCCGAATGAAGAGCCACCCCCTAAGCCCACTGGCCCTGCCCGTCGGTTTTCAGGCTGCAGACAGGGACTGCTGCTCAGTGGCTCGTCATGGAGAGAAAGCCTCCAAAACCAGTTGAAAAAGAAACAATTTTTGTTGCCAACCAAATTACGCAGCAGGGGCTCTCAGGGAAGACAGCTGGGCAGTGGTGAGGACACGGACAGATGGTTTGATTGTGTGAGTTGGATTTTCCTTCGATGATGAGACAATAAGACAACAATGCACTTTAAAGTCCTTAAGTCTGGCTGATCAAATAAAATATAAAATACTCATCCCTGCCCCCTCCCCTGCTTTTTATAGTCTCTCCCACTGCTCATGGTAGTTGCCTATCTTCCACGCGGTCTTGTCTTTGTCCCTCCTGTCCTGATCCATCCTGTTTTCCGAATCCTTTCTTCTTGCCAGGCCCTGCGAGCTAAGTTCCCCTCCTTTACACACCCCTTTCTGTTCTGCTCCAAACAGCACATTTCCCGCCTCTTTTCAGCCCCAGATTCCTACTTCCCATCACAGTGTTTTCTCTTATCAGGCGCCCACTGAATACTTTCCCTATTAAATTCTGTGCTTCCCCTCTGACTCCACAATCTCTTAAACTTTCCCCAAGTTTGTCTTCTTAATCTGTTTCCGTTTCGCTCTCAGTGATGTCTGTGTTATCTCACAATTGGAAAGCACGCAGCTCCCCCTAAAACCAAAAGTGCCCGATTCAGTTCCACAGCTATTTATTAACCACTTAATACATGTCAGGCACATGCTAAGTCACACCACAAGTGACTAAAGCATGGTGTCCCCATGCATCACAGCACTCCGGTAACCTGAGTGTACTTATTAACCTATATTCGTAAGTCTGAAGGTTAATAAGTACTTCTCACACATCATGGTCAGTGCTATAGGAGCAATATACATTCTCAGAGTGCTGTGATACATAAAAGCAGATTCTGCATGGCTGGCCAATGATGTAGCGCTGAAATTACCCCATTGCTTCATTTTATATTTGATTTTCCATATGACATTTTTGTCTAGCCTGCCCCTTTTTATTTTTTAATTTCTTTTTTTAATTATTATGGGCACATCATAGTTGTATAAGTCCCCTTATTTATCCTCAGTCCCATAGTTCAAAAATGCTTGAATGATCAGGAAGAAGCCTGATGCCTCACCTCTTCCACCCGTACTGAGGCCCATGCACCTGTGTTCCTGTTTCTCTCTCCATCTCTGGCTTCTTCCTGAGTCTTGGGTCCCAGTGCTCCATGCTTTGAGGTTCATTATAGTGTGAAACAGCACTAACTGGCTTAAAGTACAATCAGTCAACTGGGTTGAAGCATGGGCTGAGGGCTACAGCTAACCTGCACCCACCCAGGAGGCATAGAGAACAGTACTCAGGCTAAGGCAGTTCCTTAGCCAGTACTGAGGCCAGCGGTTCTCAATGGTGGGCACGCATCAGGGGCACCTGCAGTAACTCAGGTTACTGAGTGTTGAACACCACAGCCCCACAGGTTCTGATGCAGCAGCTCTGGATTGAGGGCCAAGAATGTGCATTTATAAAAAGGTTCCCAGATGCTGCTGCTGCTGCTCAAGAACTGGAACTGAAAGAAAAATAGGCAATAAATAAACTCATTTATCAAATTGGGAAGAAAAAAGAATGTCAACGGGATCGGGGCACACCCGTGATATGTCACCGTGTGCCGAGCAATGGACACACAAGGATGTGTATGACACTGTGTGCTCTCAGCCCTGTGGGGGCTATTGCCTTCCCAGTTCTCATTAGCTCCTATGGTGATTTATAAGGTAGAGGAGACTGAGCTAAATGATCCCTACCCTTTGATAGAATCTTTATGTTCCTTTTATAAATACATCCTAATACACAGCTTGCTCTATGAACTCTTCCTAGAATTATTCCCTCCCACACACACACACAGAAGTTTAATGTAGAAAATTTTTAGTTATTTGAATGTTTTGTTTGGTTGTTTGTCCCCAAATAAACAGGAGCCATATTTGAGTCTGGAAGCCATCAAGTCTGGGGAGAACTTCACAGATGTTTGGTGAATTTCCAAAGAGTATATACTCCAAGAGGAGAGTGAAACAGAATATGTGCTTGTTTCTTCTCTTTGTTAGTACCAAAATAGATTTGTGTTTATTTGCTAGAAAAAAAAATTCTAGCATGATTAAAAGGTTCAGACATTAAGTGGTACATTTTGAAAGTGCTGCATAGCTATATGGCTTCCATTAACATCTGTGGGAGTTTAATCCTCCGCATGGCTATGAAAATGTAATCTACTCAGAGGCCAAGAATATTTCTGGATTGTGGAATAAAATGAAAACATTAGCAGAGAGAGAAAACATCAGTGAGCCTTCTTAGAATCCCACAACCCTTCTCTTAGGAAAGGATGGACTACCTTACAATAGCTACCTGGACATGTAGCCACACTTAGATTAAAAACATGTCACCGTGTCACATGCTCATACTCATTTGTCCATAATCCTCTCACATGGTCTTTGAGTCAGTTCTCCCTGTGATGAAAAATAAGGATGGACATTTCATCTGGGCAGGGTGTACATGTGAATGACAAAAAAACCAAACCAGGCAGACCTGGGTTTCCATTCCAACTCTATCACTTGAGGGCTACAGGCCTTTCACCAAGGAGAACATTTTTTTCCTATGCAACACACAAATCACATTGTTTATCCTACACAGGTTTTGAAAATATTAAATGAAATAATAAGACCAGAGAAGCTTTCCTGACTTGTCCAGACAACTTTCTCCTCCCATGTCAGGGCTGAGGCTCCAGGTAACAGGCAGCAAGAGAAGTGGAGATAAAAACACTAGGGATTCTAGAAGGGGCAACAGTAGTAGCAGGAACGGTACCAACTAGAATTTGTGATGCATTAATTATTTACCAGCTCACTGCTGACACATGCAATAACTTCGTGCAAACTAGATAGAACTGCCCCTTCCTCAATAAAAGGTACTAAAAATGACATTTATCTATGATGACCATGAGGGATCAATGCCCCCTGGAAATACGCAACGAATGCCGACAGCCCTGGCTAGGTTTCTTGACTGCTTTATCTCATTTAATTCTCACAAAAAACATCTATGGGCCGGGCCTGGTGGCTCATGCCTGTAATCCTAGCACTCTGGGAGGCCGAGGTGGGCGGATTGCTCGAGGCTGGGAGTTCGAAACCAGCCTGAGCAAGACCCCGTCTCTACTAAAGATAGAAAGAAATTAATTGACCAACTAAAAATATATATACAAAAAAATTAGCCGAGCGTGGTGGCACATGCTTGTAGTCCCAGCTACTCGGGAGGCTGAGGCAGAAGGATCGCTTGAGCCCAGGAGTTTGAGGTTGCTGTGAGCTAGGCTGACACCACGACACTCACTCTAGCCTGGGCAACAAAGTGAGACTCTGCCTCAAACAAACAAACAAACAAACAAACAAACAAACAAACAAACAAACAAACAAACAAAAAAAACATCTATGCACGTGGAGGTACTATTCTTACCCCCTTTTCAGATCAGGGAGGAGCCGTAGAGGCAGTAGTAGCACACATGGCAGCGACAGCAAGCAGCCAGCGCCAGCTAAGCGTGGAGTCTGTGCGAGCCCTGTTCTAAGCCCTTTGTGTGCAGAATTTCATTTTACCCCTATGATGACCCTATGAATTTTATTATCATTTCACTGATCAAAAAACTGAGGCTTAGGAAGACTAAGAAACTTGCTCAAGTTTTCAAAACGTGCAAAGTAGTAGACCTGGCTCCCAAGCCTAAGGTTATTTGACTCCAGAGCGATAACTCTGGACCATTATTCTGCACCGTCTGCCTCTTATCCTGTCTAGGGTCTGCTCAGAGCCACGGCCACCTGACCACCTCCTTGGCCACCTGACCACCTCCTTGGCCACCTGACCACCTCCTTGGTCAGGGATGCTGCTCCTGGGAAGCCTGACCTTTCTTCTCTCTCCAGCCTTGGCATGGTCTGCTCAGTTCCATGCTTTTACTACTGAGCGTCGGGCATTCTGATTTCTTGAGAAAGTGTAAAAGACCATCAAAAGCCAGTCGGGAGAGTTTTTGAAATGCAAATCTGTTCATCTGGTGGTTTGTGATGCTCTACTCTATGAACTGTGCGACAGTTCATGTATCTTTCGGCTCATATTGGTTTTCTCGTCTAGTATTGCCAATTTTTTTTTTTGCATTCATGGCTTGTCTTCCCATCAAGTTTTTCAAGGTCACAAATAGGGTTTTAAGCTTCTCTAGATTCTTTCTGGAATCTGCCAGCTATGATTGATTAGTTGATATGATTGGATAATATCACTAAAATAACTTAAATATGATTGTTTTTATTCAGAGAACCCCAAAAGAGTTGTGTTTGTGGTCCTGTTACATGGCATGCCTTTGCTTTGTACTTTATAAGCGTGTGTCCAATTTTCCAAAGAGTGGACATTTAAGGGTAGGGCTTATGCCTGGCTCCTTTTTGTGCTCTGTTCTGTGTTGGGCACGGCACTTTAAACAGAATAGGCGAACAGTGATTGGTTTTTGAATTAATCGTTATGCAAAACACACAAGTTGGTCAAAGGAAACAGGAAGCGCTAATTTTAGGTTTAAAATGTCTACATTGGTTTTTAAGTATCCCATGATTGGGTTCATTCACATAAGTCATAGGTTCATGTTATAATATCAGGTTCTAGGGTAGAGTGGTCATCTTTACCAAAAACAAAGTATCTCAAAGGTGGTTCAGCTGGGGATATCTTCCAAAAAGCTAAATATAAGCTTGGTTCCTTCTGGCTGACAAATTACATGTTCATGAGAATGGGGAGACCAAATCTGCAGTGGAGAAAAGAGGAAACTTTCAATCAAAACTGACTAATAAATATTTTTATTAAACATCTACTCTGTGTCTGTTTACTGTGCTTGACTAGATTTTGCAATATGCCACAGTGTGACAGGCCTTTGTTTTCAAGAATGGTGTATTTTATTCTTAAGAAGTATGAATCAGACTGAAATTAAATGTTCTCCTACATCTCATTTTTCCAAAATAGTCCTTTCCAAAATAAAGAATATTTTTATTTAAGTGGGTAAGAATTCAGATATTGAATCATGAAATCTTAAGAACTAGAAATCTACTTCAGGGATTTTCTCATTATCCAATGAGTCAATTTGTTTTATTATTAGATGGCTCTGCTTTTCAGAAAGAATATATCTTCAGAGGAGTAGGTTGATTAAGGTTATTACTTCTAGGAGAATTTGGAGAGACATTAAGCATTTAGGGAACATGCAAATCACAACCATATTATCCGATGAAAGACAATTCGTGAAGGAGTACTCCGACAGAGGCAACTGGTGTGGGTAGTACTTGACTACATTTTGCACCATACACATTAGCTCTTAAGAATCAATATGGTAGCTGAGAGGAAAAGTACTTTCTTGGGTCCAAAAAGTCAGAGCTAGGATCTCAGTGAGCAGTGGTTCATGAAATCCGAGCATCGAATCAGACAAATTAAATGCAGAATTTAGGCAGAAATGAGGCCATCTGGATCTAGGAACCTACAGATCCCACAGGACAGCACTTTTCAAAATATATTCCCCATGAGATGAATTCCTTGAGATGTCTTGTGAAAAAGGGGTTCCATGATCCAGTACCTTTGAGAAATGCTATATACTAATCCCTCTCATTGTTAATGAAATGAACAATTCTCCTTAGAAATGAAAGGCTCCAAATAGTTGTACAGTCATTCACTCAAGTGTTTCCCAAACTCACTTTGCTACATTTTTACTTAACACCTACAGAAAACCTTTTGGGAAATGTCGTCATGGGACAATGTAAGGCTGGGGACCAAACCCAGGCAAACAATCAGGGACAGGAGGACACATACCAGTGAGTGAGGCACTGACTCAACAATCAATCATAGCTCTTCATTCTGCAGTGAATGATAGTTATATAATTTATTGCAAGCCCTATTTATTTCCAATTTTCAGAAGCAACACATAAACAAATTAATTATCAAATAATTTATCACAGTAAAACAGAAATGTTGACAAGCTAAAATTAATGGTTCATCTGAAAGAGGGAGGGAGAAAATGGAGGGTAGGGAAGTGGATGTCATTTTCTTCACTTGACACATGACTAAATGCAATGGGGCAAGACTTAGGAATTTGAAGTTATAATCTCTGGATGAACTAAAAATAATAAAAAATGTCAGTGATGAAATGATGGGGAGGAGGCAGGGGAAAGGGAAGGGGAGTATAAGTAAGCCAAATCCTTATCTCTCAAAGAGGGTACCAATAAATCCTGCTCGCCAATGACACATAGGTAATATATTTTAGAGTTGGGAAGTACCACCAATATATCTGAAACTGGAAATGATCAAAAATGGTTCCTCTGAAGGGTGGGCATGGAGGTAGGTCTAGAGGGACCTTTCTCTAAAGTTTGAAATTGGGTTTTATGTCTTATTCAGTCGTAAGTAAAGAAGGGAGATGTCAGCAGGAAAGCAGCTGTAGGTTAAGTCTCTGCTCTTGTAAGCTTGAGCACACATCGCCGCCACCTGCAGGGCTTGTTGAATGAAGCACACTGCTGGGCCCACCCCCTAGTTTCTGTTCAGTTGGTCTGATGTGGGGCTTGAGAATCTGTGTTTCTAATGAGCCCCAGGTGATGCTCATGCTGATTCAGGGAGCATATTTTGAGAACACGTGCTCTAGGTCAAGTGCTCCTTCTGAAAGCCTACGGACATGGGCCTGGGTTTTCGGAAGCAGTTGCTCCTGGTTGAACGTGGGAAAGGGCACTGGTAAAGGCAGATGCAGTAACCACTTGGTATTAAACCAGCTCCATATCAGCAGACCCTGCCTGCCCATCATTGCTATTTCCACCTAAATCACCTGCCTCCAACATCCAAAACCTGGCAGGTGGCAAATAAAAAGAGTATTAAAAGTCATCTGTGAACTGATTTCAGGTGTCTACTATCATGTCTATAGCTTCATATACCACATGGCAGCCAAGACAAATATCGTTCAGAAAGGTGCTCCTGAGGGTATAGAAAACTGAAGAATAAAACTGAAATACAGTTACTAAGCCAGATGGTCCTGATGCCACAGATGCCGTGGGAGTGCCTGGACTTCCCGGGAGATGTGAGGAATAGATAGAACAGCGCAACAGGTACCTTCGAGGAGCACTACAGAGACACACAGCGAAGGGATTAAAAAAAAAAAAAAAGCGTTCTGCATCCCCGTGGTATTTACGTGGACACGTCCATTACAAAGAACACTCCTCTTAAAAATGTTGCCACTACCTTCCTAAGAATATCTTTCACATCTGTTATTGGCACTAAGTACAGCCCTTCAAAAACCCACAAAGATAATTTTTTATAAATGTAATTTTTCCTCTTCTTTTTGATTCATTTCCTTTGGACAGATTCTTAGAAGAAAGTTTTATAGCTTTTGATACACAGGACTCAATCCAAACTGGTGGAATTCTATCCATTTAGGTATATTACTTCCTTATCTGGATGAACTATATTAACCTTTTAGAAAGTAAGGACAGACAGACATACCATGACAATACTAAAGCACAAGTTCACTCATTCGACACATATTTATGAAGAATCTGCTCTTCTTTAGGCCCTATCTGGGTCCTCATGGAGAAAATGTCATTAAAATCATGAACCTTGTATTCTTAATAAAAAATACTCTTTAAATCAGTTTGCATCTCATTCCTTCTCTATAAAGTATACTGCAGGCAGTGCTCATGGGAAACTGTTTTGAAAAATGTGGTTCCTTATTAACTAGCGATTCATTCTAGGAGCATAGACTGATCTGGGGGAAGATGCCAGCGAGTCCAAAACTAGTTCAAAAATAATTTACTCACTCAAGTAAATTTGGGGGTTTAATATGTAATAGTGGTGGCATTTGAAATCAGTGGGGCTAAGATGGATTATTCATCATGATTGAGTCTAGAACACGTGGTTGGCTATTAGAAGAAAAAAAATGAAGCTAGGTTATTTCCTGACTCTTCACACCAAATGAAATTTAGAATTTTAAAAAATACATGTGTACAAAATAAAGCCAGAAAACAACTAAATGAAAACACAAATGATTATTTTAGTCATTTTTTTTGTTTGTTTGTTTTTTTGGTCAGGCATGGTGGCTCACACCTGTACTCCTACTACTTTGGGAGGCTGAGGCGGGAGAATCATTTGAGGCCAGAAGTTAGAATCAGCCTGAGCAAGAGTGAGAACCTATCTCTACAGAAAAATTGAAAAATTAGCCAGGCATGGTGGCAAACACGTGTAGTCCCATCTACTTGGGAGGCTCAGGCAGGAGGATTGCTTGAGCCTAGAAATTTGAGGATGCGGTGAGCTGTGATGATGCCACTGCACTCTAGCCCAGGCAACAGAGCGAGATACTCTCAGGGTAGAAAAAAAAGTTTTGAAGCAGAGAATTCTAAGTAGGAGCAAAATACGACTCATAGAGAGTATACAGTTTATATATTTTTGTGTACATGAAAATGTAACGCTTCTATATGGCACATGAAAAAAGGTTAAAAAACAAAAGAAATATATGCAACTTATATAACAAAGGGCTACCATCTATACAGTAAAAAACATTTTTACAAATAAGGGAACCCTTCAATGAAAACAAAGGATGTAAACATGAAATAAGCATATGAAAAATTACTCAAACATATACATCTTCAAACAAATACAAACAAAATGATGGAATATTATTTTTTCTGCTAAATTAATAGAGATTAAAATATCGATAATAAATACACAATGATGAAGAATACCACGGTAAAGAGATTATCATGCACTGTTAGAGAATGTATAAACAGATAAGTCTATTTGGGGGGCAATTTAGCAATTACTGTTAAAATATTACATGTACATAACCACTCTCACAAATGTGAAAATATACATACACATACACACACACACACACACACACACACACACAGAGTAGGCTACGCTTCATGCTTCATGTCTTTTGCCCAAGGCCTAGAGTAACGAACTTCAATTTACTGATTATGTGGAATCATTCTCCTGGAAAATACTGGTGGGTTGTATTACTTACAGAGAATAGATGTTCTGACCCTCACTGATCTCACTCTTTACTCAAACACTATTACATCATGTCGCTTAGGCCCTGATATTCTATCTTTTATTGTTTTCTAATGATTTCATACATAAGAGTCTTTTAAACAACTTGAGACCATCTATTATGTTTTTTTCTATTTTTACTCAGTACCTAATACAGTGCTGTACACACTAGATACTTGTTTACTGAATAATTTTCACACGAACAGGTGTTCAAAAGCCTCACTGATTTAAAATAAAACAATTTACAGTGTTCCATGATCATAAACTGTACAAAGAATGTGTATTTAATCTCTTTACCATAACTCTAGTCTAGAAGGGTTTGTGAAGATTTTTTTTTAAAGGGATCATCAGGTTGGTTAAGCTAAAAGGTTAATTTCATCACCATGAAAGCATACAGATAGTAGGATTTTCTAATTTTTGTTTGTATTAACTGTGTCTCTGCTTGCCTATGAGACAGTTCCTTGGGATTAGATACCTTGTCTAATTTTCAGGGCATGTGTCCAGAGACTTGGGTCAAATCCCAAGACAACTATTTGCTGTGTAATGCTGGACAGGTCACCTAACATCTCTGAACCTCTCTTCCCTCATCCATAAGAACATCACACAGGATTATTATAAGGATGAAATAAACTGACATCTCTCAAAGTGCCTGACACTCAATACACGGCAAATGAATGAATGGATAGTTAAGTTCCACATAGGTGAGTTGATATAATTACAAAATCACTTGCTTTTTCATTTGTCACTAGAACTATCTGCAATGATAAAAAAAGGTATACCTTACACCCATGTTGTCACTTGACCATGCATCAGAATTTCCCTGTAAACACAATGATTGCTGGCACTCACCCCCTGACAATTTATTTATATTTCCATCAAGTTCTCAGGCAATGCTGATTTTGCTGGCACAGGCACCAAGTTACGGGAACCACTGCCTTAAACAGTTAATAATGTGTGACTTTTAGACCACAGCTTCTCTTCAGCCTAAGTGAGAATGGCAGGCTCAGGTTTCAGGTGTGACCTTGGATTTGTTAGGGGTTTGTAGAAAACAACTCAGGAAGATGTGTTAAGATGCCTTCTTTTAGTTTCCAGAGAGAACCAAAACACTTCCAGAGGGCCATTGTTCTCATCAGGTTGCCCATTTACTTTTTGAGGCTAGCCAGCTGCCCCCGGGAACTCAAGGTTTTCCTTTATTTCCATGCTTGGGGGGGGCCCTCAGCAGTCCCCTAAAAGGGGTACCCCCATCCCCCACCACTACCATGCTTGGCTTGCTTGCCTTATATTGGAAGTGTCAGCTAGGAAATAGGCTTCGTTTCCTATACTGATTTAGGGTTTTACATTCTCTCCAGCCTCATTAGCAACAGGGTGAGGATGGATTACAAATTTTTTAAGGGGCAAAAGGAGGATCCTTCTTCATCTTGCCTGCTGCTATTTCCCAAGCAAACTCACATTTGAGTCTTAAGTCTCTGATACCCTAGCCAGTCCATTCTGAGTCTGGGTGACACAGAAACCTGGGGCCTTGGGTTCTAATTATTCATGCACTCATCTTATCTGTCATATAAAAGAAAACCCCAGAACTAGCCAAAAAAAAAGGTAATTAATTGGCTGTTCAGGAAGTACTGGCATTTGACAACTTCCAGGAGAAAGTAGCAGATAGTGACTAAGGACACAGACTTGGGGTAAGACAGACAGACTTGGGTTTGAACTTCAGCTCTGAAACACATTAGCTATCTGACCCAGGACAAGTCATTTCACTTCTATGAGCCTTAGGCTTCCTAGATGCTAAATAAGAATACATTGCTCACTTCAGAGGGCTGGAAGGTTTAAATGGGATATTATGCTTTAAGGAGCTATATGGTGCCTGACACAGAGTAAAGCCCTTGTTCTAGCAGATGCTCGTAGTAGTAGTAGTAGTACTAGTGGTTTTACACTCATGAGACACTATGTTTCTATCCTACAGAAGGGGTAACTCCAAAAGAAAACGTGCTGATTTCATCAGCCACACAAGAAATCGATTTACAGTGGTCTCATCCAGACCACACAGTCCCCCCAATGCTGGGTACAGTGACATGCACATGACAGGTTCTCCAAAATTGCATGGTGAGTGAAAGCAATATATCCATTATCTGCTAAGAGATCTTAGACATAACTTTAAAAGACAGAAGGGTTGCTGTGTGCACATCGCTCACACGTATTTACAGCTCTCTGCTACCATTTCAGCCTCCCAGAATGAACTGGTACTTAAAGAAGCCTATCTCCAGGACTGAGTACGTGGTAACAAGATGGGTTCATGAAAGAAATACAGGAGAGGAAAGAGCACCAACACACCACCACAACTCAGCTGAGCGACAGTTGCTTTAGGGAGAGAAATGCAGAATATTTTTTGGTGGAAACTGTTTGGTGTCACACTGGCTTTTCATTTGCTACTTGATCTTTAGCCTTTCGTTTAATTTGTGATCTCATTCAGAAATCAGAAAAAAGATCTCTTTCTGCAAGATGTCCACGCAGGCAGCCTCAATACGGGATTTCATTAACTACTGGAGAAAAAATACAAAGACCTCATGTGTTACAGCTCTGGCAGGCAATCCAAAACCAAAGGAAATATTCAGAAATTTTAGTTGTCATGAAAATAGTAAGCACAGACTAGTTAGGGATAACTGCTTGATGCTAAGGAAATAATTGCTTAGTTGACAAATCCATGAAATATTCAGTGCATCTAAAATAACTTTTTTTTTAAAATAGAAAAAAAAAAAACTCCAAAATATATGAAAATCTTGATCCTTCCCCTTCACTTACAATCAGTGCTTCTCATAAAGGCAGACTCAAAATAACTCGGTTCTTTGGATGCAAATAACTCTCTTTATCTGCTAATAGCCCACAGGAACCTAATTCTTTCTAAACACATAGAACAGACGTGAGAATATAAAAATAGTAGTGATCATTGGAACAGGAGTTGGAATGAGGGTGGAAGTAGACATTCCCACCTCCCTGTTCTCCCTTCTAATAACAAATATTTATGGAAGAATATGAAACTTATGAGCAACATGGGTCTGTGGATAAGTCACATCTCTCAGAGGTAAGTGGAGACTTAGAGGGAACAAGTGATAAGACAAGAAAATAGCAGGACAAGGAAATTAAGCAAGGGCCCTATCTAGTTAATAAGCATTTTCTTGAAAATGAATGGAACAGGACACAATGGTTCTGAGACTACAGAACAAATAGCTAACATATCTATTACTTATATATTTTAAATCAATTGAAACCACAGTGATGGCCTCATTTATTCAGTACTAAGTACAAGACACTATACTAAGGAGAGGCAAAGACAGATAATGCTTCGCCCTTAATTTTAAGAAATTCACTATCTAGTAGGAGAGATAAGACAATGTACACAAATACCTATAATATGTATGGTGGAATACTTAGTAAACATCTAATAAATGTAGGCTAATTAATTATTGGGCTTAGATGGTAGCTGAAGGTTCTGGCTCTAAGAAGAGACTGAACAGATATGGGGTGGGGAAGGGAACAAGTTAGGGAGGGGGCAGCCATAAAAAAAACAGCAGAAAAGAGGGAGCTATGGCCTTAAATGAATGTGGTCAAAAAGCTGTGGGCCATGACAAGCTCTTCACTATATCCCACATAAGCAACATGGGGTCTTCTCACTCTTGGCACTTTACAAATGAGGGGAGACAGGACAGATATTAAGTAATTTATAGAAGCTATAACAGATGCAAAGGTCTGATAAAGTACAAAATGTTTTACAATCTATTTAAAACCCCCACCTTTTTTGGGAATTAAAACATGCATTCCTGCCTGAGGCCAGTAATCAAAGGGGCAGGAAAGTCTTCTTTGCTGTTTGTTTTCTTGCACCTTAAACCACTGGGAGATGGCTCACCAGAATTGTCCAGACAAAGGTCATGAGATTGTCATCACTGGAGATAAGGTCTATCAAAACCACCAACTATAGCTGACCAACAGCCTGAAGCCATGACATGTGACACTGGTCACACAGACCCGAGCCCAACCACCAAAACACCCTCCTTCTCTGTATTTCTACTTAAAGGCAGGATGTTGGTCTTTTGAGACATTAGTCTGCCACCCTCCTCATTTGCTGGCAAATTAATAAACTTCTCTTTCCTTTTCCTCAAACCAGTTGTCCTTGTCCGTGTTCTTTTTTGTTTTGTTTTGTTTTGACAGAGTCTCACTTTGTTGTACAGGCTAGAGCGAGTGCTGTGGCGTCAGCCTAGCTCACAGCAACCTCAAACTCCTGGGCTCAAGCGATCCTCCTGCCTCAGCCTCCAAAGCAGCTGGGACTACAAGCATACGCCGTCATGCCCAGCTAATTTTTTCTATATACTTTTAGTTGGCCAATTAATTTCTTTCTATTTATAGTAGAGACGGGGTCTTGCTCTTGCTCAGGTTGGTTTTGAACTCCTGACCTCGAGCAATCTGCCCGCCTCAGCCTCTCAGAGTGCTAGGATGACGGGTGTGAGCCACCGCGCCCGGCCTGTCCTTGTTCTTCATTCTCACGGATTCAGCCTTGGGGACGAATACCAAAGTCTTGATCACAAAGCTATACCCAGTTTGTCTCAGAGTCAAGGAGGAAGTCCCTGAGGTTGCTCAGGCCAATCCTCTCCATCCTACTTCTCTAAGAAAAGAGACTTAGAAATGTCACCAAGAGAGTCTCTTAAACTCCAGCTCTAATCACTAAAGGAAAAGCAGCAGCTGCAGAGAGCTGCAGAAGTAACTGTTGCCAAGGTGAAAGGGACTGAAGGTTGAAGGGACAGGGACAGGAGAAACACCACAGTGTGAGTGATTTTGGTCAGTGACCAAGAAGGAAAAGGGTTCTGGAAAGGCTGAGCTGGGCTCCAGGGTCTTCACGGCTGCAGGAGCCCCTGGCTCACCAACTGGACAAAGATCAGGATGTTGCTGCCATGCCACCTTGGACTTCCCTGTGCCCTTCGATACTTCTCAGGGCCACCAACCTGTCTGTGTTCCAGGAAGAGTAATTTAGCTCCAATTACTTAAGCTGCTTTATCGGTTTCACAGAGAAAATCCCCTAAGTCGACTTTTACAAAACCAGACAATGCCATTCAGAGGGCACAAACATATTTCCTCAAATGCTTTTCTTTGAGAAACAATTGGAATTTAAACAATGACAGAGGCCAGGCTTACTTCTTTCAGTTCAGTGGAAAACCTCCGGTTCAGTGCTCTCAACAGTTAACAGGAACACAGACATTTAAATATAAAAGATCCATTTACGGATGCAGACTGAGAAGGTTTTTCTTTTGGAGCAATCACTCAGAAAATAAAACAATGAGGGGGAAAGTCCTTGGTTCCCCTTCCTTCATCACTCCCCACCCCCAAATCTGCCAATGAGCAGTAAATAACCCCCCAGATGCGTGCTAATGGCAGTCACCCAGAACGTGCATCTGCTGCGTTTATGAGACTTGCTTTGACATAGAACTGCCAAATATAGAATTATTCACTTCGGTGCTATCACAGACTGCTCCATCCAAGGGCAAGAGCGTTTGGGAGGTTCCCTGTTTGAAGAAGAAAACTAAAAGACCACTTAATGTGCATTTATTAGTCTAGGTTCTCTTATTAAAACATGCAAAACCTACAGGTCATATCGAGGTGTTAAGTTCTATTTTGGACCTTATTGCCCTGAGACTTCAGGGGGAAACTGTACAGAAAGATAAGGTAAAGAGGTAGCTACCTCCAATTCTAGCTTTGGAAGGATGAGTCAGAGTCACATGGAGTTTAGGGGGAAATGGGCAGCCACCTCTGGGCAGAAGACGGCCGCTCAGGCCATTGGGGCTGCACAGGACAGCTCAGCAAGTCTCCGGATGGAAAGGTACAGCCCTGACTTTAAAACTGCTTTCTAACAATGATTATAAAACAAAAACTCATTCATTGTGAATGCATCAAATGAATGTGTTAAAGACATCCAAAAATATATTTTAAATGAAGAAAGTAATCCCACTTTAAAAGCAAAATACAGGCACGTGATGGCAATTTATAATATTTCTCATAAGAGCCTGAGTTTAAAACTCTCACTTCTGATATTAAAAATAAGGTCCTCGCTGAAGGTGTGCCTTTGGACCTCACTCACTCATGCCCACAAGCACAGATGCTAGCTCTGAACAGAGTAGGGGACTGGCTAAAGAAAGCATTCACATTTAGACAAATGCAGATAGTCTAATTCCACAGAAACTGCAGCACTTAGACGTTCGAGTGAATGAGCAGCTGTGGAAATGACAGTGCCTGACATATGTTGATGACATGATGGTCCCCGAGACCACAGGTGAGAACTTCTTCCTATGATGTTCTTCCAGAATAACTCCACCATCTTTGGCATGCTCCTTTTCCAACACATACTTCTCCCCTCCTTCCTTTTATTTCTAAAAGACGGGAGGGTAGGATTCTTAGCAAGTATAAAATGAAAGTGTATGAGACATTCACTTTTCTATTTCAGTTAAAACTTCTAAGACTCAGGGGTGGCAAGCACTGCGTTGTGTTATATGCATTAGTGCGCAGTGCAGTTTAATCATACTTGTATTTAAAGCTGTGATTTCCTTAGTCCGTGAGCTCCCCGTAACTCTTATAATATGTTCTATAATAAGCCAAGAATAGAATATCTTTCAATTAAATACCTATTTATTTCCATTAAAACTCCTTCATAAAAATTTCCTTGATTACCCTTGCTTTTTAGATTCTCATACTATTTACTGTCTCTAGGATTTCTGGCCAGGCAATCTTCCTCTGGTTGTTAATTGTGTTGATGGGTTAATACAAACTGACTCCTCGAGTGTGAGGAAGGCGTCTGTTTTGAAGATGCTGGGGACGACTCAGACCTTTGGCCTGCTGCCCCAACAGAGCAGCACGGAGCAGACTATGACAGGTCACAGTCTCTTGCTCTAGTTTCTGCATGTGCTGCTGCTGCTTGTTCTGAGGAGAGGGGAGATTCAGAGACATTCAACAAGCGCTGAAAGAATATAAAGATCACAGGGGCAACTTTTAGAATGAAGACAAATTCTAAAATAAACACTGCTTTCAGAAACCTACTGGTTTTTTTTTTTCACCCCACTGAACTTTGCACTCGGTTCTCTTAGGATTCCCCAGGGAGATCCCGGCCCTGTGCATTTTCCCCAGTAGATGTCAGCAGGCAGGGCCCGCAGAGCCACGTGCGCTGTCATCGCCAGCTCAGCCTGTGACCAGGCACGAAATGGCTGTGCTTGGCGTGAGCATCTCCGTGCCCACGTGCAGCCCATGATGTCATGGAGCCAGCATTGTCTCCTGCAGAGCACTGTATACCATCTACCGAAATCTAGTAAATAGCCCGGTTTTCTGCTCCATCCCACCTTCTACAGTACAATCAGCTGGACTTGCTCACTGAATACGCTGTGAATTGTGAATTGTTCCATGACTGTGAAAATAAAGCATTTAAGGTTTAAGCCGTCTCCCCCTCCCCCAAGACGGATGACACATTTGCTACAAGAAATGTGAGGGAAGAATGGAGAGACCTTTAAGTCTGAGTGCTCCACGCTTTTCAGATAACTCAGTGGTTCTCCAGGAATTACAGTTGTCTTTAGAGACACAAGATGGATAATATCTTTGCTTGCTTGAAATACTGTTTTCAGGAAGTAAACTGCTTTCATCTCTCTCTCACACAAACACACCACACACACACACACACACACACACACACACACACACACACACACACACACACACACACGAAGCCAGACATTATCTTAAAAAATCAACAGAATACTGAATTTGACCTTGCCTGGTAAATCATTAATGGAAAAGAACTAGAACCGGTGTTATTTTTTAACAATACTTTGCAAATAAAGCAGAGTTAAGAACAGCAGTCAGGAAACTCTTTGCTGCCATTTCATTTGCAAATCCCAGAAATAAAGAACATATAACATAAAAATAGCTCTTGCCCCAGTTCTTCTTGGCTCTTGCTTAGATACTGATTAAGAGAAAGAACTGTAATACAAGTTGTGTTTAATGTTAATTCTTTGCATTTATGCTATTTTAAAAGAGATTCCCCTCTAAAATGTGGTTGTATCAAAAGTGGAAAGTTATTGAAATACAAGTTTACCTTATGCTATGGAATTTTGATTTAAAAACCACCTTTCCTTTTAGTTTAATTTTTAGATATTGATGGTTTTGTATTTTCCAAAGACAGAATTCCACATTCAATATTTCTACTAAAGAAATTGCCCTGAATCTGGCCAGGGGCAGTGGCCAGAACAACAGCACTGTGGGAGGCTGAGGGGGTTAGGATTCCTTGAGGCTAAGAGTTTGAGACCAGCCTGGGCAACATAGTGAGACCCCATCTCTACATGAAATCTAAAAAATTACCTGGGCTTGGTAGTGTGGGCTTATAGTTCCAGCTACTCAGGAGGCTGAGGTGGGAGGACTGCTTAAGCCGAGGAGTTCAAGGTTACAGTGAGCTGTGATTGTGTCACTGCACTCTAGCCTGGGCGACAAAGTGAGACCCTGTCTCTTAAAAAACAAACATAAAAGCCCTGAATCTGATAATCTTCATAATTAATTTTAGAACTGTAAGATCTTATGTTTCCTGGCTTACAAATTTATTTTATCAAGACTATTTATAGAATACAATTGAGCTACTTAAAAAACAGTACATAGGAAAAAAGACTAGATTGCCACATTGTTAAGAATGTTTAGCCCTGGGTGTTAAGACTACTCATGATTGCCATTTTCCTTCTTTTTATAATCAGTATTTTTCACAATTTTCAAGAATTATCATTTTTAAGAATTTACAAATCAACGAATGAAAAACAACTGCTCTTCCCAAAAAGTATAATTAAAATACCTCCCCCCAAAAAAACTCATCAAGATGTCAACACCTTTATTTTCTTCTTAAAGACATTAAAAGGGAGGAAATCAATGATCGACTATTTCTTTTTAACCCATATTTGGCTTTTGTGGCACTGTCTTGAACAGTCTATTCCCTCAGGAGCCTTTAGTGGCATAACTAGTCCTTTTTGGGTTGTTGTTGCCCATGACCTTGTTGAATGGAGCCTGGGAACTGGGCAAGGTCCTTTTCTGTGGCTTTCTCACTTTTGGTCACTGTGAGGTCTAAAGCCAAGGCTAGATCAGAAAATGTTGCTCCAACTGAGGAAAAAGACAAGCTGGCCAGAACAACTAAAGGCTCTACCTTCTAACCTGCTCACAAAAGACCATAAGTGGTCTCTCACCTCAATTGTAATTGTACAATATTCTTTTATTTGCAGATTATAGCTGTACTTTAAGACCCTCCCCTATACATCCCTCCCAGGCTTCTTTCCTTAATGTGCCCAAATTTAGTCAGCGCCATCTTGCCCTATGATAACTTTAAACAAAGTTCTGCATTTCAGACAAGTGGAGAAATGAGGCCAGTGAGGGTCCTCTTCCTTCTTTTGTTTCTCTTTCTTGTCTTCTCAGGATTGCTTTCCTGCCTTTCCAAAAAGGACAAGGGAGAAATGGAAACCAGACATTTTGGAGTGCTTTTCAGGGCAGTGTCAGTGGGCATTGTGCTAGGAGTCAAAGATCTTACGGTCTAGCAACAGCACCTCACACACAAAAAGTTAACAAGAAAGGATGAAAGAACGGGCTGGGCTGCTCATGTGGGAGGCAGGGAAATAGCAGTTAGAACACTCTTTTCCAATAGACCGTGGCCAAGGGATGGTGAGCCCTGCGGACCTCTGGTTTATCCATCTTGCACGTAAAATGGCTCCATATCCTTCCCTGAGAATGACCCCCTCTACTTAAAAATTTTCACAGAAAAATACATTCCATCTGAAAGGATTACAGAAGTATCTTAAGAAGACAGTTCATGTCTGCTGGAAGACTAGGGCAATCAGAAACATAGTGTCTGGGAAACATGGACTTGTGATAGTGACCCAGGTGACTTTGGATATTAGGTGGGGTGATTCTGCTCCTGGAACTCTCTCAGAGGATGGTCGGTAGTCTAATAAAGTCCAGGACGTTGAGCTGGGGCCAATGTGCCTATGTCTGTATCCCGGCCACTGGGTTGGGCAGTAGGGGTGCGCAGGGACTTCTTTGGGGACTGCTCTATGAGGGAGCTTCCTGAGCTGGGGGTCCCAGGCAGGAACTGGGACAGCCATTCTCCTCAAACCCATGAATGCCATTCATGGAATGTATTTCTGAAATACAAATCTCAGAAATCCTTGGGGAGCTGAGTACTGCTTCTGAGTATGTATTTATATACTGGATTCAATCTATATATACAGTCAGTGATAATCCTGACTTCCAGAGATTTCCTCTTGTGATATGTTGCTGGCGGGCATGGCATTCTTGAGTTTGAGGAGAATGGCTGTCCCAGTTCCTGCCCGGGACCCCCAGCTCAGGAAGCTCCCTCATAGAACAGTCCTCGAAGAAGTCCCTGTGCACCCCTACTGCCCAGCCCAGTGGCCGGGGTACAGACATAGGTACATTGGCCCCAGCTCAACGTCCTGGACTTTATTAGACTACCGACCATCCTCTGAGAGAGTTCCAGGAGCAGAATCACCCCACCTAATATCCAAAGTCACCGTGGTCACTATCAGAAGTCCATGTTTCCCAGACACTACGTTTTCTGATTGCCCTACTCTTCCAGAAGACATGAGCTGTCTTCTTAAGATACATCTGTAATCCTTTCAGATGGACAGTGTTTTACTCCCATACCTCACATGACTTAAGGTCTGGAAGTGGGAGGATGTGTCCTTCTGGTTTCCTTTTGCAGTTTCCAAACCATTTCTCCTTTATCTTCCTTCAAAAACCCAGCTCTTCCCAAGCATCATACCGTATCACCCATCAGTTTTCTTTGCTGCATTAATCCACCAATATCTCCACTACTGCCCTTGGTCACCAATGACTGCGTCCCTTGGCCTAACATCTCTTCCTCCATTACTGATCCTGGCAGCTTTCTCAGCAGCTTCACCATGCATGTCACTGCTTGTTTCCAAGGCTCTTGCCTCTTACATTCTTGGTCTCCTTCATGCCAATGCTCTTCCCCAGTCCACTTTGGCCACACACTCACATGGCCATATGCCACCTCTTATCACGATCAGCTGTGTCACTTCCAGAATAGCTAGCAGGAGCCTCTTAGTGGTTACCCACTCCCTTGGATCTCCTGGCTCACTTGCTCTAATACTCCCCTCCACACAGATCTCCAAATCCACAGACCTCTTCACCTTTCTACCATGCATCACCACCCTCCTATCTTCAACTTCCTCCTTACCAGCTTATGTTCTATTGGAATCACTCCCCTTATATACTCTGCCCTCAGACTATCACTCATACCCTCCTGGAAAAAGCCCTGAGCGTGTCTAAGCAAATCCAGCTGCAACTGGATCTGGCCAGTTGAACAACCACAGAGAACATCACCTTCCTTCGCTGACCGGACCCACTTCCAATCTATTATCACAAATCTTGAGTGGACGATGGTGCCAGAGGGTCTCATGAAATGTCCCTAGTATATATGTTTTTCCATTCAAAGAAGACAATGATTTCACACCTAACCACCTCTTTATTCTCCAGAATCCTCTTCATTCCCTACTTTCAGCTGCCCCCCCCCCCAACCTTCATGAAGGAAGATGTGATAGGACAGGTAATTCTCACCTGACCACCACTCCTGTCAACCTCCTCAATCTGTTTCAGTACTTTTTGTTCTCTTTCCCTCTTCAATGGAAGAAGTATCCCCATTTTTATCTAACACCAATCCTTCCACATGGGCACTGGTTCTTAATTATCACCCCCTTTGTCTTTTGCTTTGCCTATTTTGCCATCTCTACAATCTCCTTCCTATCAAGGCCATGTCTTTCCCTTCCTTTCCATACTTAAAAACACCCCCAAAGAAAACCTCTCCCTTGATCCCACTTTTTCAGCTACTACCTCATTTTTCTGTTCCCCTGCACCATAAAATGTCCCCAACATATTGCTGTTTCACTTGTTTATCTCACTTCTCTCTTTAATCTGCTTAGCAAGATCACCAGGAACCTGCATCTTACAAAGCCAGCTGTCCATTTCCTGTCTGACACTACAGAACATCCAGCATGGTTAGCCACACCCTCCTTCATCATCACTTTCCTCCCTAGACAGTCCTGCAGGCTTCCCTGGTGTTCCTCCTACCCCACTGTGTGTCACTTCTTAGTCTCTTTTGGTGCCTCCTTTTCTTCTAGATCTCTAAATGCTGGGGTGCCCCAGAGCTCTGTGTTTGCTAATCCTGTCTTCTTTAGTTACCTCTTCCTGAGTTCCACTGGTTTAAAATTGCTCAATACACTTACAGATGACACCTCATGCCGCAGGTTTGAACCCAAAACTGACAACCCTACTTGTGTATCTGACCGTCTTGCTGACGTAGCTACACCTGGCTGTGAAACACGCACATCAAGGTTAAATTTAACTTTACCTTCTACCACCTTCTACCACTCTTCTCTTTCTCACTTTACCCCTAGAACATGGGCCACCATTCTGAGCCTAGGACACTATAGCTCAGGGTCACCCCCTGGGTGTTTGTACTTGTTCTTTCTGTTTGATAAACTATTTTTGGAAAAGACTTCCTCCTTTAAGTAATTCAAATCATAATCCTAATGTCATCTCTTTTGAAAGGCCTCCCCTCAAAAAAGCACCCTAAATAAAGTAGCTCTCCTAGTCACTACCTACCCACCTGTGCCAAATGTACCTTTCTTTATGGTGGTTATTTGCACCTAAAATTATCTCATTGACTTGTTGTTTGCATGTTTATTGTTTGATTATCTTCACTAGATATACGACCTGTTGTTGCAGGGTCTCAGGTTGTTTTGTTCACTGTTATATCTCTGCTTCTTAGAAGAGCATCTAACACAAGGGAGGTGCTCGAGGAATACTGGATGTCTGATTGCACACCACGTCTATGTAAATGGTAACAAGGAATAACATTGGTTAGTAAAGAGCTCTTGCTCTACTCTTGTCTATGCACCTGCTGTCTTCACTCTCCCAGTGTGGTTGAGACCCAGTGATATCCACAGCCTCAACAGCGCTCCTTTCTAGCTGGGGTATATATACCACTCCGAGTGAAGTGTTGGTCCAAATGGTTCTCTTGGAACAATTTCTCTCTGCACATATATACCAACCCCAAATGTGGTGAAGAGCGAAGGGTATCTCTTCAAATCACAATAACTACTATTATTAAATATTTATTAAAGCATTCTATCATGTATCAGTTTGAGGTTCTTTAAAACATCTGTCACGGCCGGGCGCTGTGGCTCACGCCTGTAATCCTAGCTCTTGGGAGGCCGAGGCGGGCGGATTGCTCAAGGTCAGGAGTTCAAAACCAGCCTGAGCAAGAGCGAGACCCCGTCTCTACTATAAACAGAAAGAAATTAATTGGCCAACTGATATATATATATAAAAAATTATCCGGGCATAGTGGCACATGCCTGTAGTCCCAGCTACTCGGGAGGCTGAGGCAGAAGGATCACTCGAGCCCAGGAGTTTGAGGTTGCTGTGAGCTAGGCTGACGCCACGGCACTCACTCTAGCCTGGACAACAAAGTGAGACTCTGTCTCAAAAAAAAACAAAAAAAAAAAAAAACAAAAAAAAAAAACAAAAACATCTGTCACATTTATTCTTAACTCCGAGCTTTTATTTTATTAGTGTGATTTATACTTTCCTTAGAGTAATTTGATCTAAGTCTTTATCAATTGGCCTTTTTTAGATTCATTTAAATACAAAGCTATTTTAAATCACATGCTGTTTGAATTTTGAATCAAAGGAGTTCAGCCATGCTATCTGAAATTTTAAAATTCCTGATCATAACGCCAAGAAATCTAATGAGACCAAATTTAGAGAATTAAATACAACTCTACTATTCATTTCCAAAATTTCTGCTTAGTATTGGTAATTCCCTCCAAACCTCTGAACTACTACAATGAAATACTAAATTAATTGACTCTGAAAAAACCCCAAACACTTAGTTTTTTTCAAATCCAAGGAACACTGCTGATAGTTAGAGAGCTTTTTAATTAGTTTCAAATCTCAACGTATCTGGCACTGTGTGTGTGCGTGTGCGTGCGTGCGTGCGTGCGTGTGTGTGTGTTTGACAGGGCAAGAGACAACTGCAATTTTAAGCTCACTGTATTTACTCATTTTGACTACAATCTTAAGGAATTAAGTGCAAATCTAATTTTATCAGAAATAATTGTTTTATTCCAGGGAGCTGAATGAACAACAGTACTCAGCTAAAAGGTCAAGAAACTTAAGAGTGTGATATTTGTTTCATTTTGTTTTTAATAAAGTTGATGAGAAATAGTTTTTACTATGTAAGGAGCAAATAAAGAGTACTTGTCTAAAATACTTTCTTTTCCTTTCTGGTGACAATGGATCCAAGGAGATAAGAGCTGGATTTATTGAAGATAAAAGAAATCTTCTGGATGAAAAATCACTTTTAACTTTTAAATCTAATGTTGTAAAACCTTTGTCTAAAAAGAGAAAGTCAGAATTATTTGTTTTGATTTCTACCTATGATCTATCTATAGAAGAAAAAGGAAGTTGAGATTTACAAAGAAAGATTATCAATGGCTATTTTTCTAAGAAGGATTGGCGAAAATGAAAAATGCCATACCTGCCTTACCTATTGATTAAAAACAAAAGGTTAGATAGATGTATTTTCTTAAGTGATATTAATACAATTTTAAATATTTACTCTTTAGCCTGAAAACTGTACTTTCAGATGCAGGATCATATGAACAAGAAGACGAGTGATGCAGGAGATATTCTAGCATCAAGGTATTAGATTAATTCTAATTTTTGAAATCTTTATTCTGGGGCTTTCTTTTCTTCATTTACTACTTAAGGAAGCTATTCAGCATTTCCCATGCTCATTTCCAATCCATTTTCTACTTGAGTCAATCAGAATTGCACTACTAACAATTATGCTACTTACAAAAAGGCAGGGCAATATAATAAGCGAACCGCTCTTGGGATTTTTTACCTATACTTGTCGTTTATAGTAATAGTACTTTGATATATTAGAATTTCCAAGGGGAATTTTTAAATAACTTCTTTGAAGGTTCTATGGTGAACTTTATTCTTTATTCCAATTCTTTATTAATTGGAATGTTCAAGGAATAGAATTGTGAATTTAACTTTTGGTTTAACTCAAGACTTTTCAGAAAATATAATACTTTTTGTTTAGACCTTGATGTTGAAAATATTAGTCCATAAATACATTAGAGTCCACTTGTGTTCCATATAGTTTAGTCAGTTTATTCAGCAAGAGCAGAACTGGCAGGAGCTTGTAGTCATGATTATTATTTAGCGTAGTAGAACAAGTTACAGGAGGAAATGGAGGAGACATATGCCAAGGCATATCCTGCTTATTTACAATATATTCCTGGACACAGTTTGTTTTGTTCTGATTTACCACTCTCGTGAACATAAAGTAAGGAGAAACAGGTTGCTTATTCAGGTTTATTATTAGCTTGGTTCTAGTAGTTGAGGCTTCATACATGGTGCCTTATACTAATTTTTCATTAACTTAAAGCATATTTTTGTGAAAACTATTTTTTTCCTGACTGTGAAACAAATACACACTGTTTTAAAAAATTAATACAAAAAATCTTCAAGTTTAAACAAGTCACCATCAAGAGACAACCACTGTCTAAGATTTTGGTGCAGACCAAAATGCATACACGCATAATTCCAGCTTTGTTACCTGAGAGGGGTCACGCCTCACATACACATAGCCTATTCAATATACCCCACAAGATCTCTTTGCTATCAAGATGTCTTACGTGATAATTTTTAATGCTTCCATAGTGTTCCATTGTCTATCTAACCCAACTCCTAGCGAAGAGTTGGAAAGTTTCTAAACTTCATTATAAAACACTGCTATAAAAAATACAACTTTGCACATACATCTTTGCACACTTGTTTGAGTAATCTTCTTAGGATAAATTCCAGGAAGTGCAGACTATATTTTAAATTATATGCCTATTCAGGTACAACCAAGAATAATTCCTATGAATAGATATTTTGTACATTTTCTCATTTCAGAGAACTGTACTGATATGCTGAGCTAAGATTTATATCATCAAGAGACCAAGTGACTATAGCTATTTAAAACTGTGTATAAAAATTTTAGGAAGGCAGCAAGTCTACTGTCCCAAACTAGACTATTTCTGTCGCACGTGAGCCAGCAGGGCTTTGGCAAAAAGCGCACCATGGGAACTTAATGAATACAAGTGGTCAGGGTTGTGGTTTCACATTTCATCAGGGGAATGCCCACGGACAGGGATGGAATGTCAGGTGGAAACAGATTTCCTCATTCAGCATTCTCCGTTTGCCTCCAGCAGCTGGTGTCTGGCAACATCCAGAGGATCCCACACCCCATGCATTCATTCATTTTTCAGAACACCTTCGCCAAGCACCATCTCTCATTTGTCAGGTGCCGTGTGTGGTGTTGTGGTCCTTGCACAGGGAGCACGCTCAGTCTAGCTGATGGTGACTGCAGTAGCACATAGATTCACAGAGGACATCTCCATCTGAGCAATTTGGGAAAGGGACCATTCCAGCTGGTCCTGGGAGGGTGGATGGGGTGGGCTTCCCTGGATGGAGGTCGACTTGTTCTCTGGTCACCCAGTGGATATTCCTGAGCCTCTTTCTTTTGCTACCTCTCTGGTAGAAATGCCAACTACTCACTTTTCTAGTGTCCCTTGCAGCGGGAGGGGACCGTGACATGAAGTTAGGGCCAGTGAGATACAAGCGCCAAGTTGTCCGGGGGCTTCCGGGAAGGCATTTTTTTTTTTTTTTTCTCTGATAAAGGCACTGAAGTGGCTAACCCTGTCCTCACTTCTTTCTGTCTTGGACACAGATTTGAGGAACGGAGGTAGCAACCAAAGAGTGGGGTTCAAACTAGTCCCAGCAGTTGTCTACCTGCTTGTTTTGTAGGAGGAGGAAACCCCTTTGTTTACCCCATTATTAGTTGGATGTACTGCTATTTACAGCTAAAGACACCCCTAACTAATATGTCACTCCTCCAATTGCTTGTGTCTGGATAAGGCCAGAAAATGAGAGGAGAATGAGGAACCCCAGATAGGTCAAAATAGGGGGGATTGATGTGGATTCAGAACGTGCAACTTCACCAACCATCTTATGCTTTTAACATGTGCCCTTTCAAGGTGGGGAGGCATGGCTAAGTGCACAGGGCAACATTTCTCCTGAGTGTGAAGGCCCCAAAGGCATATGAGTATATTTTTATTAAAAGTATGTTGACAATACCCAATAAGGAATTTGAAACTGCATCATTTCCAGTCCCACCAACTTCAAAAGTACCCAGACCCAAACAAACAACCTTAACATGAGTCATAGAAGAGTAAAAACACGATGTATGCATCGAAACCAAGAATGTAAAAAGCAGTACACCAAGGCAAAGAGAATGTATGTATATAATGTCCTCTTTAAATCCTTTCTTTTTCTTGGGGAAACATTATAATTTTATAGAAAAAGATCAATCAGTTTTTAAGCTAATAGCCAAGGTCTTACCAGCCCACTGGAGTTAAAACAAAGGAAGAAGATTTTTATTTTCTTTTAAAAGAAAAAAAATAGCATATAGATTATTGTGTATCTTGGCCAATTGAACAGTCTAAAGATATGATTATTCAAAGCTGCTCATGTGATCTAGAAATGATATAAAGAGATGTCTCATGATAAGAAAGAGCTAACAATAAAAATATACATAATTTGTTAGAAAAATAAGACAATGAATGTGCAGATTATAGCTATAACAAACCAAATAGCTTACTACTAAACATTTCCTGACATAATGAGAAAATAACATAATCAGTTTTTAATGTGGACAACTTACAACATTATAAATAAATGGGGAGGAACCATATGTTTCAAATAAAATACCAAACAAAGCCCGCATATAAATACAAAGACATTTTCTATATTTCCAAGGGGTGAAGGACAACACCCACCTTTGTGGATTTATTTTTCTGAAAGCAAATACCCCCAAATCACCACACATTTGAATGTAAAACAGAAGATGTGCAATAAATTTTGAGATATGAAAAACACAGTTTTTAAAATCCAAGCGTTCAAGGCTTCAACTGCTATTAATATTTGCCACTATTTTCCCACATCTTGCACAGTGCCTGAAAAACAGATGCTGAAATATTTGTTGACAAAAAGGAAAGAATAGAGGGAAAATAAAAGAGGAAAGTGAAAAACTTCTTACATTAGCAAGATGTTTTTTAAAGACTTAGCTTTATCTGTCATAGAGAGAGGTATCCATTCAATGTAAAAAGCATATGTTGCTAAATGACATTCAAGAAATCAAAAACAAAAGATACTTTCTTATGAAGTAGGTTATGGATTCACATGTTTCGAAGATCACTCTAAATTTTCAAACTCCTGGCCTCAAACAATCCTCCCGCCTTGGCCTCCCAAAGTGCTAGGATTATAGGCGTGAGCCACTGCTTCCAGCCGAGATCACTCTCAATTCTATTAATCAAAATCTGATAATATCTCTCACCATTTTCACTGAGCAGTTTTCAAATATATATTGTGAAATCTCTAAAACAATAAAGGGCAATCTGCTCTTGGAAGGGAAGACTGAATTATATAATACTGAATGACATTACAAACATTTGCCACTTAGAAGCGTTTCTCTCTTGGTTGTCTAATGTTTAAGAAATACTTTCTGTTGGTGGACACTGAGAAACTTATCTATTAAATTCTCAACCAAGATTTAATCTGAAGTATGTTCTTTCATGAGACATAAGGAAGAATCAAAGATTTTTTAACACTTCCCAAACACACTTTACATTGACCATTTCAGGAAATTTTCCCAACAATCTCTTTGAGAGATGGGTATTGTTGTCTCTATTTTACAGATTAAGAAACATAGCGAGGTTAATTAACAAACCCAAGGCCACACAGTTAATAAGCAATGAAGGTGACACTCACACAATAGGAAATCCGGGAATCTGACTCTAGAGCTGACTCTAACCAGCAAGATAAACTATGATCGTGCCAGCAGCAGTGACAGTGGTAATAACTGACAATAACACTAATAATAGATTACACACACAGTTGCTGCAACAACCTCACACATATTTAATCTTTGTAAGTTCTACCAAACCTTAGTTGTCCCTCTCCTGCCAAGGGCAAGATACTTAACGTTTTAAGACCAAAGTATTCAATTACTGTACTTGGAAATTCTTTGTCAAAAACCAACTGCTTTTTTTTTCCTGTTTTCACCTTAGTGCTAGTGACCCTGCTGGGAAAGGAGACACTTTCAGCATTTCCTCTAGGTCTCCCTGACATGATCTAGACAGGCTTAGACCTTTCTTTGCTGCTTTCCTTATGCGTATATGTCTGAAATTGTTACTCTAGCAGAAGAGGAGCGGATAATAGATTTTTCACGTTTAACATGTTAGAGGAAGGGAGGCAGTGGGAGAGGCAGAGGCACTCAGGATTCAGAGTAACTTGGTAGCTAACTGACCTTGGGCAAATAGCACGACTTCTGTGAAAATGAGAATATCCACTTCACAGTGTTACAAGGATCAAATGTGACAACGTATATGAAAGTCCTTTGTAAATAACAAATCAATACACACCTTTTAAGATCTCAAAACTTGTGTTTCCTCACAGTTTCCTTCTTTGGTATCCTTGGCTGTCCTTCTCATAGCCCTGCATCCCAGCCCTTCATGCAATAAGCAAACCTGTCCTATTGTCATTTTTATTCTGACTCTATTTAACCAACCATACCACTGCATGAACATCTCATTTTAGCCTCCAGGGAGGGGATATCTCCCCCTCCTTTCCTAAGGTGTTCCAGCAGATTAACATTATTAAAACGTTCTATTTACACTTAAGTTAACCGAGGCAGAAATTCCACAAACGTGAAGTCTTCAGGGAGAGAGAAGCATTAGGGCTTCCGGGACGCCCGGGACCCTGTGCGATGTCCCTTACCGAGGTGGATGGCACAGATCACCTTATGTAACCGTTCCTACCAAACGGGAGCCTGGCGTGACATCTGACAGAAGACTTGCTCCTAAAAGGGTGCGTTTAAATTTTTCATCAGACTGCCTTTATGAAAAATTGAAACAGAATATTCTCCAAGTGGGGGAACAGTTTGCTAAAAAGAGGATTCGAATTTGCAGTTACCTTTTTAACCATCCTTTTAGGACTCTGTGCTTTCCATGCCTAAAATGTCAGGCAAGTGTTGGCCTTTGAAATTAGGGAAAGAAGAAAAAATACAACAACTGAATTCTTCCTCCAGCGGGAGAAGGAGGCTTTTGCTTTGACATGCCATGGATGGCAATTTCCCATTATTAAAAGCCTTTGTCCTTCAGGCCACGGAGAAAAAATGTGCTAAAACAACAATGGTTACCTTGTCTCTGGAGTGCTCATCAGCACACTGCTAAAGCGCCTTTTATTTTCCTTCCCAAGGTGATTAGGCCGGTGGGGTGAGGGGAGCAGAACTATGGCAGAATTACCAAGCTGGGAGCCCATTCATTCCCCCTGCTGCACTGCAGATCTTTCTGACCCAACTCCCGTGTCCTCGGTGACATTTAAGCACAGAAGGCGAGCTTTCCTTTTCAAACGGATGCAGCAATCCAAAGTGCAGATGAGGATACCCGTGGCTTTTAGAAATGAAATATTATCATTCTGTCGATCCCCAATATTAAAACGTTTCGGTCCTGGGGGTGTTTTTGAGAGAAGGGAGGAAAAAAAAAACCTGTATTTCAGATGGTGGGAGCCTGCTGTGAATGCAGATGGAAATTTTATGGCTTGTCTAAAGCTAGTCTATTTTAATAAAGAGAATAAATTACAGCAGCAGTGCAATTTCATTCTATACTCCATGTGCTGCAATAATGAAATAAAAGTAGCCCTCTATCCTGGAATCTTGTGTCTCTCTGCATTGTTCAGTTTATTCCAATCCTGACTCTGAAATTTATGGATCAAGTAGAGCACATTAGCTAAAAGGAAGAGAAAATCTCTAGGGGCAATACATGATCACACACACACACACACACACACACACACACACACACACACACACACACTCTCTCTCTCTCTCTCTCTCTCTCTCTCTCTCTCTCTCTCTCTCTCTCTCTCTCTTAAAGAGAGAGAACAGAAGTACTTTTTGTCTGGTTACCAAATGACACAAGCTCACGCTTTGTGCAACAGCACACAGTTGTGGAGAAGGCATAGTTGTAGGGAGGGTTTGATTTGATCTCCCATCACCTTGCAGAGCCAATGGGATACCAAGGCAAACATTGTTTCTCCACACTCAGGGAGGTGCACTGAGCTATTCAGCCTCATCCATGACATTTATCGATCATTCTTACTAAATTTACATGAATTGATCATCTATTCCACACTACATGGAGGGTGTACATGCCACACAAAGTTAAGGTATAGTCATAATGGATTGCTGCCCATTTTCACCATAAGTGGAAATTAAAACAGAGCCAAATGAAAATACAAGAAAGAAAACTGAAATGTATTTGACAGGCTGGCAACAGACCTGCTCCTCCTTCAATAACAATTAGACACTGAGAACGCTCTCAGGTGTTTTAGAAGCAACAGACTGATATTCTATAAGGGCAAGTTTTAAATCCCCATTCTTGATCTATGCATGTACTTCTGAATGATTCCCTGAGGAGCAAAAATTCCTCAAAGGAAAAGATGATTTTAAAGACCCTTCTGTGACATGTCAGTCTGACTTATAACCTCTAAGAATTAACATTAAGATCCAATAGTGGGGCCAGGCCCAGTGGCTCACGCCTGTAATCTTAGCACTCTGGGAGGCCCAGGCATGGGGATTGCTTGAGCCCAGAAGTTAGAGACCAGCCTGTGCAAGAGAAATACCCTGTTTCTACAAAAAAATAGAAAAATTATCTGGGCATGGTGGTGTGCATCTGTAGTCCCAGCTAGTTGGGAGGCTGAGGCAGGAGGATCGCTTGAGCCCAGGAGTTTGAGGTTGCTGTGAGCTATGATGCACTACTGCCCTAGCAACAGAGCAAGAACCTGTCTCTATTGAAAAACAAAAATCTAACAACGGTACTGGAAATCCTAACATTGGCTGCTTCAGGGAGAGGTGGGACACTGTGGAAGGGGACAAAGGAACATTCGAGGGTGATGAAATGTTCTGTCTTATGGAGGGAATGGGAATAACGACTGTATGCATTTGTCAAAATTGATTATCTATACACTTAGGATCCATGCATTTGACTGCAAGTAAATTATGCTTCAGTAAAAACAAAACAAAACAAAACAAAAACACAACCTCCCTGGAAACACTAAAAAATAGTAAGATTCTAAGCACAGAGTTCCTTTCAGAATTTTCTGAACACATAGTTGTAAGACAAACAAGCCAATAAAATGAAGGCGTTTGTCTGAACATTCATATACGGAAGCTAAGGGATTCCTGGTGCCACATGTCTCTGCTTCGGTGACATACTTTACTAGGACATAACCATAAAGAGTTTATTGTTATGAGATGAAAGTAAATATTGCCAAGAATGCAATTAAAAGCTCTACATTAAATTGCAAGTTCAAGCTAACATTCTGGGGCTGGGCATTCCTGTTACATTCCCCATGCTGACACAAGGGACCCTGGGCCTTCCCAGTCATATCTGAAGTAAATGGCACATCTGTGGTCTATAGCACAAAAGACTGATTCTAGGAAGGTCTCTTTCCATAGAATATATGTATGCTTCATCTTATGAGAAATTGAATATCCAGTTTCAAACAAAGATGTATCAAGACACAATTATTCTAATATAAAAGGATTCCTCCTTTACATTGTTAAGTGGGATCATGTATTTCACAATTATTCCATCCAGGGAACTTCCTGTTTAACATAATTTACCTATTGCATCGAACAGTAGATACCTGTCTTATCTTTTAAAAACCCAATGAACTGTGAACTTTTTTCTCTCATTTTTGTCTAGTTTGACTCTCATCTCAACTAATTTCTTTTATCAGGTTAGATATCTGTTTATTTCGGCTAGAACTAAAAACTGCAAATGCTGATAGACAACTGCCAGATTAATAAAATCAAACATACAGATTTGCAAACATAAATGAACATAAACATACTAGAAAAAGAATTAGAAAATCTCATGAATTATGGAGTAATGGCATTTTTACTGGTAATTTGGGTTTTAACATGAAGGCAACATTTTTCATCAAAATATTATGTATGCTTCTCCAGAAGTGTTTTATAAAAAGGTCAACTGAGTGCATTTTAAGATTCTTGCAGGAATCTTTAAAATTAGCTTGAAACTTGAAAAAGTCTTTCCATAAAAGTAGCACATTTCAGAACAGTTAAATCGGGTGCATGTTGTTTAGAATCCGTTTGGCAAATTTTCAGAGCATTCTTACATCTCAAATGTAATCATGCCCATTTTTGTTAAACCAAAATGCAAGGGAAAACTATTCTCCTATTAAATTACTTTTTAAGATATTTCCTTTCTTTTTCATTTCTCTAAATTTCTGAAAACTAGATTTTTAATGCTGTTATAACTTGTGAAAAAGAAATGGATTGTATTAAATTGATCATGTGAGTTTATTGGGGATACTTTTCTTCTACTCTGTTTTCTAAAAATCACTATAAAAATATTACTGTCAAAATAGAAGGATACATTAAAACATGACACTGTTGTAAAGGATTTATCATGACTATAACAAACACAGTACAGTATATGGGACAACATGAATATGACATCACAGGTCTTATCCTGAAGATTTTCATAGTTCAAATCTGAGAAACCTTTTAACTACCATCTCTAACATTCCCCATGCTCAGTTAATAACAGCTTACACAAAAATCAATGGCTTCAATACTTCTCAAAATAATTCAGTAATTATTCTCCAGGCTGCTAATTCATCAGCTCAGTGGACTGCTGTTCTCTCAGGTGTTTGAACTCTAGGACTTCAGCACTTGTGAGCGAGTACTGGAAACCCAAGTCCAACATAACACTTATTACTTTGCAAAAATATTAATAGTTGATGGAAATAGGGAAAAGCAGAAGGAAAGGGGAAGGCCCACCATAGACAAATGGAAGCCTCCGCATTCCTCCCTCAATACGAGGTATAATCAGCCTCTCAGACACTCACGTCTGACATCTCTGACAGGTCCTCCTGGGACTTTTTCTTTCTTTTTCGCTCATGTTAGGTAAATCATCATGTCCAATCAATTCTCTTCTGAAAGTTTTTCTACCTGTGCAGTCTACAACATCTGCCCATACTTCTCAGTCTTCAGGACTAGCTTCAATCTCCACATATGTCTTGTCTCTACCTTCTGTCCCGGTAGGCATGCTCCTTCAAAAGTCCTCCCCTGTACTTTGGATGTTTTCTATATCAACTATATAGATTAGGTCTCATTTTCTTTTTTATTTATTTTTTATAGACTGGGTCTCATTCTACCACCCAAGCTGTAGTGCAATGGCACAATCATAGCTTCCTGTAACCTCAAACTCGTGGGCTCAAGTGATCCTCCTGCCTCAGCCTCCCGAGTAGCTAGGACCACAGATGTGTGCCACCATGCCCGGCTAATTTTTTAATTTTGTAGAGATGGAATTTTGTTATGTTGCTCAGGATGGTGTCAAACTCCTGGCCTCAAGTTACCCTTCTCCTTTAGCCTCCCAAAGCATTGGGATTATAGGTGTGAGCCAACATGCCCAACCAAGACTATTTTAATTCTGTTAAACTGGTATGTTTCTCTTACAAGGCTACCAGTTCCCAAAGGACTAGAAGCATGTTTTATTTCTTCTCTTTGTATCCTCACAGCATATAAATGTTAACAGAACTGAAACTGAAGTGCTGTTGAATCAAAACAACATGCATATATATATTTCATAATCACTGCACTACAACAAATACTCAAATATTTCAGAATTTTGTTCTTTTTTATGTCCTTATTATAAGATAATTTTTCAGTCAAAATAATTCCACAGACTTGTTAGTTTCTAAGGAATCAGTCCATCAATGTTAGTCCCCAAGAAGCCACCTGTTTATTGAATAAATTGGTTAGTCTGAAATATATAAAAACCAACATTTCATAAATTTCAACACATTATATAATTTATTCCTCTCATATCCAATATTGAAATATTTCCATATGTTCCAGTGAATTCTAGTGAATGCTTTTATGATAAAGAAGGTAAGAAAAGAAAGCACAGACAAAAATAGAAGGGCAGAAACCAAATAGAAAAAGAAAAAAGAAAGAACAATGTAGGGCATGGGATTGGTCCTTAATAATTATTTAGAAAATAATTTCTAAGTATGAGACACAAAGTAATGGGAGATACTATAATGGAAAATATAGAAGGTAAGTATTAGAGGAACGAAGATTTTGCATCTTTATAAATCTATACTTTGCTGCTGTTTATGAATGGTTCAATGAATTCACAGATCAGTCAAATGTATATATTTCAATGTCAACCAAGAGATAAAACTAAAAGTTAAAGGATAAAATTTGCAAAACAGAAACAAAGTTCCCATGAAAATGGAGCCTGAATAGGCTCTCAATTGCCTTCTCCCCAGAACGATCATGACCTTGGCCCCTTTTACCAATGGTGGCAACAGCTGAGGATGTGCTATATCAACATATCACAAGCTGGACAACCCACATGTGAAATATTCACGTCAATTCTAGGTACCCTATGATGGCTAAGGAGTGATTTAAGGGGTATGGCGACTATGTCTTTTGAAGACCAGCTAAGGAAACAGGGAGCGTTTAACTTGGAGAGAAGCAGCAGTACCAACATATCACTATCCTCATCTATATAAATAGCTAGCATATGGGTGGACATAACAGGGTGCTACATTTAGTCTCAAAAATAAGAGAGCATGTTCTAGCAATCAGAACTGTTCAGAAATGGGGACTATGCTCGGAGGTAGGACATTTCCACTCGCAGGCGATTCATAAGCAGAAACTCACAAACCATGCACAGAGCTTACGTCCAGGAGTGACAGGCTCTGCAGAGGCCCTGGCTCAGGGACCTCAATGGTCCCTTCCATCTCTAAGATTCTTTAACTCTAGTGACTCTTTGGGAATTTTCCGTGCAACTCTGCCCTTCCAAATTGATGCATTTGTCCTTTACATAAACCCTATAGGTTCAAATTCAGATTCCTACAGTAGCACATCTTTTCACTTAAAATAAATGCATTCATTTATTCACTCTAATGAAGTGACTGAATCATGTATTTTCATCTGCTGCCCATAAGTCACTACTAATACATTAAATATAATTTGAGTGATGGGTGTAAAAATGGAGGTATAAGATTTTTTTACCTACTATTCATTATAAGTCAATTTGAAATTATGTTTTTTCATCTCAATCATGTAAATTTGAGTAAGGGATTCACTTGCATACATAACATTTTCATTATGTAACTTTGTAGCAGCCCTCATTGAAACATTTAATTAAACAATGGCAGGCTCCCTCTGGCTAGGTCATGAGAAATGAAACTAGAATTAAATTAGAAAGTAGTAATGATCTTTGTGTCTGTTTATGTCCAATACCCTGGGGGAAGGTGGCAGCCAGACCAGGGACCTCTTGTAGAGGCAGAAGGTTTAAGTATCTTCTCTTGGCTAAGGTGGGGTAGGTGGCAGGACGAGACAGCTTTGAAAAGTCAAAGTTGGTAATAAACAAAACAAGAATTCAATTAGTGAGACACAAGACCCCAGGAGTTGAAAAGCCAGAGCAAAGCAAAGCAAAGCAATTTGGCCCTAAATATGACCCTAAATAACGAAAGCAAGAGTTGCTGCCCTACGTTTAATTTTATGTACTTTCCTAGAGACACTCTGGCATGGCACGTGGAAGAGTCCACTGTGTGTAAGTGATTAGGAAATGGCAGAAAATCTAGGAAGAAATAATGCCCACTGATGGCATTGGAAATTGAAAAGTAGGAAATTGACTCCTAGAGGGGAAAAGTGATATAAGAATCACAGAAGGCAGGCAAGGCCCTCACAGGAAGCAAGACCGAGATGGTTTTAGAGGCAGGTGGCATAGACTACCACTCCCTTGCTCTATTTGCCCCACCACACTCCACCAACTCTACTATGTCCTTGGGGATAGGGGCATGGCCGTCCCAGTTCTAGCACCGGAAGTCCCACATCCTGGGAAACCTGTCAGTCTGGCAAACCAGTCCAGGTGGTCACACTAACCCCAGGTGAATATGATGCAGCCTCTTCTCTCACCAGGAGAAAGTCACCAGCCTAAAAGAATCGCAGATGAGCTAGTGAAGACTAGAGGACAAGCCCAAGTGCCCTGGACGGAGAGCTGTGTACCCGCTGTCATTTATTTGGGACATGCCATGAACCAGGCATGTTCCTGCCCAGGGAACTTGCAGTGCAGTAGGAGCTGGAGGGACGCTGCTGGAGCTGGGTGGAGGAAAGTTCTCAGGACCACTGTGGCAGGGACCTAAATATGACAGGGACAAGGAAATGGGCTCAAGTTGCACACATAGGAGCCTTGCCGACATTCAAAAATCAAACCTTGTGACTTTTTTTCATCTAGCTGTCTTCACAAAAAACTATACTTCCATGTAGTGTCTTAAGTTTTCTGACAGATACAAAGAGTTGTAACATAATAAGATAAAAGAAATGACATCCAGCTGGACAAACCAGCATTTCAGGACGAAGGGAGGCTTGTAGATGAGACCCAGCAGTGGGGACATTTGTAGAGAAGAGAAAGAGGGAAGGAGAGATTGCAGGCAGAGCGACCCGAAGACCAGTGGTGGGAAAGCAGAAGGTGCTCTGGGAGTGGTGCAGAGTAGAGTTATTCCTGCTAGAACTGAGGGCAACCAGTGGACTTGTGAGAAACGAGGTTGTAAATGGCAGCTGTGGCCCAAGAATAGAGGACCTGGAATGCCATGCTAAAAAAAAAAAAAATTCACCAGAAAATCAGGGGATCAGAAAACGAGAACACCATAGTTTAGGAAAAAGACCAAGCAAGTATTGTCCTTTGTGGCATTTTTATAATAACAAAAATCGAAATGAACTAAATATAGAAAAATAAGAGATTAGTTGGGTACATTTTGGTACAATCATAAAGTAGGATGCTATAGATCCACAAAAACATAGGAATATATTTAATGAAATGGACATATGTTCACATTGTATTTTTAGTGGGGAAAAAAATGAAATGGCAAAACAGGAGGTACCATCATCTCATCTCCATTTATTTTTGAAGAAAAGGAGGAAAAAGGAAGAGAAGAAAGGAAAGAAGAAACCAAGTCTACATGTGCATAGAAAAACACTGAATAGCTCTATTTCCAAATGATAACAGCCACGTTCCTCTGGGTAATCTTTACCTCCCTGTGTTTATTTAAAGTTGTTTCCGCAGTAGACGTCTGTTACTTACATGATGAGAAAAAGTAAGTTAGAAGAACATGTAGAATGTTCTAGCATATTACAAGCAACCAATCAGGGAGTGCAAGTGGCACAACAGGTATTAAATACTGTCAAAAGCTCTTAAAGAAATCATCTCTGGTTTGACGGTTAATATTTATTTAGTGAGAAAAGCTACCGGTTCTTGGTTTGCCTACTTTTCTCCAACTGTCCCTGGGGAAATTGCTTATCAGAGATGAGTGAGTCACTAGAACTAAACTTCAGCTGACTAGTTCACCCCAAGTGGCTTTTGCCCTGGGAATCGAGCAGCCACTGCCAGTGGGAGACCCTGAGTGGGAACTCAAAAGGTAAACCCATTAAAGGCCTTTTTCCATTAAGGGAAAAAGGGCTCACCTATCTACTCAATTTAGAAAACCTGCCAAGCAGACCGAGACACCTGCATTGGAGGCTGGGGCGTTGCCACGGAAGAAGATAGAGCCGGACCGGGTGACACGAGGAGAGCCACTGCACCTCCCTAGAACCCCGGCCTCCTCCTACACCACGTTTTCTTCCTAATAGAAATTTGGCTCTGGTTTTTGGCTGTTCTTTTTGGAATACATATCCCTGCCCCCGACATAAACACATCCACATACTTATCGGTTATTTATTTATGTACCCTCTGCTTGTAATTGACTTTAGCAAATTTGCTTTTCTTTCCCATTTTATCTGACGACGCTCGCTAAATACGGTTTGCATAAAACAAACTCTCAGTTTCTTCCAAGTGGAGGAGGGGAAGAGGAAAGGAGCGGGGAAGTGGGAGGAATTAACATGTGTTGGATCACTGCATTGTGCCGGCCACTTCGCGTTCAGTTTCATTTAGTCTTCGTATGACATGCCTCTGCGGCAGGTGTCCTTACGGGTGAGGGCGCAGGGCTTGAGTAACCGGCTTCAGACTCCACAGAAAAGACCTTCGAGATTCAAACCCAAGCCTGGCCGACCCCACAGCTCACTCCCTCATTCCACAGAGCCAACAAAAAATCCGTTTTCCTATGATTTCAGAGATCCCCAGTAGCACTTTGAAAAAAATCAGGCCAGATTAGGCTGCACGTGCAGGCACGGCACAAACCGTATTAATAATTTAGGTTCCGCTAAAGCTGAAATGGAGCTCTAGGAAAACAGGTCAAAGCCGAGGATGCCAGATGAACGTGAGCACACTCTCCCTCCCTGGGCCCCAGCGGAATCCTAACTAATCCACCAGAAAGCAGATAAAAACATAATGCCCATCAGATGCCAAATGGACGGCTATATAATTATTTTAATCTTATCCTGTGGAAAATCCACTGAAACACGTTACGTAAAATCAAATTACAACCGGCCGCTGAAGACAAGGCTTTTCCATGGAGAGATCAGAGGAAGACCAGGATCTGGACTCACACACGTCGGGAGCAAGAGGAAGACACTACCTTACCCACGTACACGGCTGCAGAATCAAGACCGGGGCTCGCCCTGGCCAGGGCACGACCCCATCAGCAGGGAAGACACACATTTTAAATGTATTCATGCTCATCGCACAGATCCAATTTCAGCTGAGATGGGGCACATTCAAAACCTTTTGAAAGGAATTACAGGCTGGGATTTGAGGAGCGTTATCAGGATCACTAATTCTATACTAATGAAGACAAGTTGAACGTGTGAATTTCATATGCCTGGATTCCCAGCATTAATATATTAATTCTATCTGGAATAAATGTGGATGGAATAAATGTGCATAACAAAGTCATTTATTTTTAGATGGCAAAGAACTGACTCCAGCTGAAGCAGCATAGTAAAACGGGATCGTTAACAATGGCCATGCTTCAAAGGAAAGAAATTAATTACAGGCAGCGTTTTTAAACATCAATATGGTTATCTTCCTGTTACTTAAGGGCAGGCAAATGTATTTTGAGTGTTGACAGAGCTAAGTAAATATACCCATAATGTTATTGAATCAGGTTGCCAGTGGCCAAGCCACTGCACAGGGGGACAGCAGGTCCTTACAGAAGAGGGAGGGAGCAGGGGACGGTGTGGGGATTCAGTGATCAGCACCCCGTCTCCTTCACCCCTACCCAGTCAGGTAGCATATATGTGGCAGGGAGTTAGGAGACTGGAGATTTTGGGGGCTTACCAACAGAAAGCAAAATGCATTGGTCAAGGTTATGGTTTGACAAATGTTGCTTTCCTAGACTATTGTCAATCCACGGTGCCAAGATCAATTATGATCTTTTTGTACCTGATTCAAAATTGCTCTGTGCTTTGCAATAATACTTAACGTCTCCATGAAGTATCTGAAGATAAAAACATAAAGCTTTAGTCATGCACCCATTGTTTAAAAAGTACTTTTTAAGCTAGTATTCACTATGTAAAAACAAATGAACAATAACATTGGTGATAAAGAGAGAGGCATAAAATGATATAAAAATCACTTATATCTAGAAAGTAAAATAATGGAAAAGGACAGTAAAAGCCTTCCCCATATGCAAGAATCTTATATGACTGGTGAATAATCTGAAAGAAGAATAGAGAAATAAATGGGTGGGGAGGTTAGAGTCCAAAAGTCATGGGTTCAAGTTCTATCTCTGCTTTTTGCTCACTATTGCTGATAAATCCAATATCTAAGCCTCAATTTTCTTGGCAGCAGAATCCAAGTAATGCCATCTCACTCAGAGGGTTCATTCCAGCATTAAGTGAGACAGCTGCCTTTGGCACCTACCAATTATTTTACTGTAAATTGAACTTAACTTTTGTCAGTAGATTTCCTATCAATTCACACTGAGGCTTGCTAGAAACGCAGAAAAACACCTATTTTTGAATCATCAAAATTTTTGAGAACTCTAATTTTTGCCAACCCCCCCTCCCTCAAATTAAACTTTTTATTCACTGTTCCTATAGCTAAGAAAAAAAAAAAAACCCCTTCATAAGGCCTATGAGATCTTTTCTATCTTGATAATAAGGAAAGAGTCTGGCCAAGCCCATGGTGACTCAGTTCTAACATTTTGTCTCTGTCATCAGCTGAAGCAGCTTTTTGATGTTGGTGTCAATTTATTACCATTCTACAAAGCTGCACTTTAATTTCTAATTTAAACTCTAAAAATCAGTCTGTCTTGAGGCCCTGAGTAAGTTATTTAAAGCCAGCTTCTTCCACAATTTTCTCATAAAAATGATAAACATGAAATGGAAGGCACTGGCAAACACGTGGGAATAGACTCATTTCAAAAACTGAAAAAATCAGCTGACATAAACTGATTTTGCTGCTTATCCTCAAAAATATAAACATTTGGGGAATTAATTTATATGTACACTTCTTTATTTTACCATGAATATGATTATGGCCCTGTTAAGGTAGGATGCATTTCCAGTAAATATGGGAAGTGAAGGTGATTTGAAGTTAATTTATTTATTACATCTAGTTATATTACCCTCTACTCTCCATGCCCATTCTGTACTGTTCTTTTTGGGGAAAGAGAGAAATCACAGGACAGATCCTATTAGGGATTTTCTAGGGAAAGAAACTCTAGCATGACATTTCATGGTTCAGGAAAGATTCACCTCCTCGGGTCCAGTATTCTGTGAAAACTATGCTCCCAGTGGTGAGTTGGAGTTGAGTCCAGGTGTGAGGAGTGGTAGAAAAAGCACAGGGCTGGGAATCAGAGTAACCTGGGTTTGAATTCCAGCTCTATGCTTACTAATTGTGCAACTTTGGGCAAGCTGTTGATACATTTTCAGAGTTTAACTTCCCTATTCCAGAAAATTGGGATTAAAAAAAGGATTCAATACAGGAGTCTACTTAAAGCACCCAATAGAATGCCTGGCCTACTGCAGTTCCTCAATGAAATTATAGCTTAATAAATAAAAGAACAGGTAAATTCTGTTCCGTATACTTTTGCTGTTGGGTACTCCACTGAATGGTCCTTCTTCGAAAAATAAAACATCACATAGAGTCTATGATGAAAATGTCTAAGGAAAGGTGTCCAGGTTTCAGGTTCGGTTTTCCAGTTTGGTATAAGGTGGACGGGGTTGTGTTCACACACTGATAACTCTAAGTGGCAGTTATGGAAGTGGGCCAGTTTGGTCAGATAAAGGGTAATTTGCTGTGTGTGATTGAAGATTTTACACCTTCTAGCAAGTAGCAGTCTTAGACCACAGTCTTAGAATGTGCTGATAAAGGGGCCACTTTGGGTTCAGCAACCAGGTATAAAAGGTGATTAGTCTACACTGGACAGATTATTCACTCCTTTTCCTGTTGCCAACTGCCCTGAAACTGTAACACCTCTGCTATTGTGGCCATTCTACGTAGATGGGGTGATAAATTGGTTGGTAATGAATTATATATATTATATCTTGTAGACAGATTATACAAGTAGCATTTTATTACTTCTCAGTAACCACAATACCTAAACTAGACAGAGAAGATTCTTTCATTCAGCCCAAGTCAGTACTTTTTTCCCCTATAAATATTTCAACATATATACTCGAATCTGCAAAATAAAGTTCATTTGTTAAAAGAGTTTCTTGATACTTCCTCTATCAGTGCATATGATTCTTAACCTTTCTTTAATATTTACCTAGGCAATCATTTAACTACCGAGAGAAGCTAATTAATAATAGTGTTAATGAATGGAAAGTGTAGTTAACATATGAGTCTTTGGGAGTATTTCTCAAAATGACAGATTTAATTCCCCAAAGGCTGTGGAAAAGTTTGCAAAGAGCTAACTGCAGGACTCAACTGGTTGTTTGGGGATGGTGGTCTATTAGTAAAATTGCATTCACCAAATCAATTCAGCAAATAATTTTCTGAGAGCTCACAAGGTGCAAGAGTTGTCATAAATATCAGTTCTTCCACCTCCTTCTTGACTGCAGTCACTCAGTTACATGTGAGGGGCCCATGCTCTAGGAGGGGTGGCTGGAAACTCTTGCTCAGTACTCCCTTTTCTGCCAAGAACCTGGTAAGATGCATTTATTTGCAACATCTCTACTCTTCACATGTAAGCAAGGAAAAAATTATATCCCCATTGGATTGACGTAGAAACTGAGGCCCAAAGAAATGTAGTTCAAGGCCACACAACTGCTTAGTTTAGTAGCAGAATCGCTATGAACTCACATTTAGCCCCAAGAGACATTCTTTCTACTACCATGGACTGTAATACGTGGCCCTCTCACCACATCCCTCTCCTTATTGTTTGCCTGCTTTATTTATGCCTTTAATCCTCTATTAAACAAAATTTACCATGTTTTCATACCTCCTTCAGCTGTATAGACTTCTTACAAAATTGCATTTCATTAGGAGAAAGGAATGCTGTTCATCTGGTAGAGATCACAAGGTAAATGACATGTTTCACTGTTGCTGACTTCCATTACCTAGAAAATCATGAACTTCCTTCCTTCCGACCCTCCTATGGCCGAGTTCCATTTCCCTATTCTTTACCATGCAGACCGTACATCCTTCTCCTGTGGTGACAGTATTGACTTTTGCTCTGCCAAAGGCAAGCTGCAGACCTGGCAGATATAAATGGTCGCCTCTGTCCCACCCACTCTAATGGGCTTCATCTAAGTTCAAACCGAACTGAGGATATGATCCTAATTAGTCACAAAGGCACCCATGACTGAGAAATAATTGACTAGAATCCATTAAATCTAAATTGAAATCTATACATTTTATAGGCAGTGTCCACATTTGACAATAATGAACCATCCCGTTTTGTGATGCCAGTTTAGGTCCGTGACAGTATAATCTTGAGTGAATGGGACAAGTACCAGAATGAAATCTGACCTCTATGTAAAAGATTCAAGCTTGATCTCCACTGCTTTGCTTTCAACTCTTCGACTTTTAATTTATACAAACTAGAACACCAGTTTGGGCGAAACTACAGCAAACTGCTTGTTTAAAAATATTTATTTAGAATAAAATTTGGATTATGTAACTGACAGTACAACATTGTATTCAGACATTCTCCTTCAATATGTAACCCATGTAACAATCAATATATATATATATATATATATATATATATATATAAACCAATGCTTTTTGTTTTCAGTAACTGTATTCTGTTTAAAAAATTTAAATGCAGAAGTATACTAAGTATAAAGGCTTACACAGATCTAGATTTTGCAGTTAAATTTAAATAATTAATTTATGAAAATGTAATTACTAAGTAATTTAACTTCTAACATCTCAAAAGTGATAATTTTCCTCTTGTCATAAATATTCACCATGGATGTCCATTAATAAGAACCTCCCTTAAGATAACCTCTCCTATTGAGGCTTAGATGGCCAAAGCAAAGGGACTTTGAAACACAGAACTTGGTTCCAAGGCCAGCTGTTTCTGTAACCTGAGGCAAGCTGGACAACAAACCTAAGCTTTGGTTAACACCTCAGTACATCAGCTAACACTAAGCATCCACACTGTGGTCCACTTATTCTTCTGTTCATTTGTCTCTGCATTCTGAACAGCAGCAGTGACAACTAATACTGCCTGGCTCTTACCCTGTGCTAAGCACTGTTCTAATATTAACTCATTGAAATCTCATTACATCGCTGTGGCTGAGCATACTCTATTATTACATTCTCTTTGCAGGTGAAAAGCCTGAGGCACAGAGAGATTCAATACCTTCCCCAGCGTCACACAGCTAATTGACAGAGCCAGCATCTGAACTCAGACAATCCTACTTTATAGTCAATGCTCTTCATCATTACATGATATTCCCTCTCATCCATCCTTCCACCCATCCACCCACCCAGCAAGCCCCAGTTTGGTTGTAGTAGATAATTATGATACCACCTACAGCCTCAAGGAGCTCATAGTCTCCTGGGTAAGACAGAGGTATATACACATAATTACAGTACACAATATCAAGTATGCCAAGAGAGAGACCAGGCTCCCTAGCGACCTGGACTCCACCTACTCAATGGAGCAGGAAACACAGCAGGTTCCCTTGGTCATAAGGGTCCACATGATCCTCTCCCACAGAAGTCCAGCTGCTATAGTACAAAATCTCAGCTTGCCTGGCATCTCACATCATGGGTGTCACAGGTACCTAGGTAACCAGGCATGGGGCAAGCCTGTCAAAGGCCAGGAAGCACCAAGCTTTTTAACACTGCAGTTCACGTCTTCTGAAATCTCATACATGTTAATTTCTTTGGCCTGAAGAGAGAGTGTTAGAGTTTCCTTACAATCAACTCAGTGGTTAAATAGAGATTCCAAAGTCCTATGGCCCAAGTTTAAGTCCAGGTCTACTACTTACTAGCTATATGACCCCAGGCAAGGTATTTTCTTTAAGCTCTGATTTCATCTATGAAAATGGGGATGAAAATGATGCCTGCCTCATGGGAAAATTGTGCAAAAGAAAAAGAATAGCCCATGGGAATTCTTTTGCACATTGCCTGACATACAGCAGGCATCTAGCATACTGTGATGTTGTCATTACTCAATGTGTCTAAGGATTTGAAGTCCTGGGGTGTTGGTAATTTTCATTTCTATCTTCCAAAAAAGATTTTTAAAAACAGAACCTTAAGGCAAAACATTAAAATCCACTGCAAGAAAACCAGACACAACACACTACAATACTGGGTTACTTGGAGACATCAAGCCTATCATTTAAGGTTTCATATGTCTAGGAAATAGCTTATCATTTAAAAGATTTTCTGAAACAGGCCTACTCTGATGAATAGTGGTGAAAATACTAATGCCACATACTATGTATGTTGTAGAGTATATTAGTTAAGAGCACAAGCTAGAGAGTTTGACCCCCCAAAATTGGAATCCCAGCTCCACTTCTGGCTAGTGTGAGAACTTTGGGCAACCAGCATAAAGGCTCATGCCTCAGTTTCCTTACTTGTAAAATGGGGATAATAAAAATACTTTTCTTTGTAGGGCTATTGTGAAGATCAGATGAACCTGTACCTATAAAGCAATGTAACACCCTATATGGTGCATAATACATGGTCAATAAATATCCTGGGAGAAAAGACATGAATCCAGGACATCGAATTCTTCCTCTTCCCCTTCAAGCCAGGAACTTGGCAGTTACCCTAGAATCTGATCTCTCACATCCTACCTACATCCACTGCCAAGTTCTACTGAGTCTTCCCCAGAATATCTTCCGTAGGCTACACCCCCTCTCCACTGGCGTAGGCTCCGTCCTGGTTCAGACTCTGAGCATCTCATGGCTGGATCCCCAGCAGGGCTTCCTGACTGCTCTCCCTGCTGCTACGATACGCATGCTTGAGCCAGGGCTCTGCACCATAAAGCTGTTCACCTTCCTCTCTCTCTCCCTGCACCACCATGAAGGTCTGTCCTTCCTTTGAGCAGAATGATTTCCAAACCCTGTGAGCTGGCATACAAAGGTCTTTGTGTTCTGGCTTCTGCCTACTTTTCCTACCACACACTCAGGCCCCCTTTGCTCAAAGCATTCCAAAATCCTGTTTGTTTTCCACACATCCCAGTAGCTTTCCCTATTTCCATTACTTTGGGTATGGGGTTCCTGTCCTTCTGCTTGTCTATCTTGCTGACTCCTCCTCCAAGATGAGCTTCACTGAGAGCCTTCTCTGAGCTCATGTGAGTCAACTGGGGGTCTTACTGGGGGCTCCCGTGGCTCCTTTTTCATTCTTTACGTAGGGTGATTAATGGTGCTTTTAACTTTCTCCCTGTCTCTGCTGGGAGGTACTGTTCTGTTGCCACTAAGGGCCTTGTTTACCTTTGTTGCCAGCATTTGATGCAATGCCCGATGCACAAAAGTCACTCAGGAAATGTTTGCTGAATGAATGCAACAAGAATGGAGCAATGAATATTCACTCCTGCTCTGCCATTGATTAACTGTATGAGTTTGTCATCATAATCAGGAAACATACTAATCATGGAATTATTTGCCCCTTTATCCCAATATCTAGCACTGTGTCAGGCAGGCAGATACACACACACACACAGAGAGAGAGAGAGAGAGAGAGAGAGAGAGAGAGAGAGAAGAAAGGAGAAGAGAGGAGGAGGAGGAGGAGAAGAGAAAGAAGAAAAAAAAGGGGGGGAGAGGGAGGGAGGGAGGGAAGAACTCCATAATGTTTTCTTTTTAAACATAAATTTCCTTAGGTTACCTCAAAGTTTTTTTGACGGGACATGGTAAATAATTACAAATATTCATTAATATACTAAAAAAAAAAAATCCACTTATCAACCAAATTAGCATCACTTCTCCTAATATTCCTTGCTATTGAAATGTAATTCACAGTTCATGTGGGGAGAGGGCAAACATGCAGGTAACATGGCCCCAGATGCCAGTGGCACCAAGGGACATGCAGGGACTGCAGCCTGCACCACAGGAAGAGTGTTTGTGACTTCAAACCCTCCTGGGTTCATGGCAGGATAAGCCATCTACTGCAAGGACCAGTCACCTTGCTGGGAGCAGGGGACATGAAGAGTTCCTCTCTGTTAGGGCAAGGGGCCAATGTGAACCCACCCAAGGTACTGTGTCTACCGCTGGCATGCCTCCCGCTGGCTGTCAGCCTAAGCAGCCCATCAGCAGAGAAGTGTGAAAGGGAAAAAGCAGGGAAGGGCAATGGGGAAGTGTGGGTAAGGGATATTTGTAAATACATGGGCAAGCAACTGTTAAACTAGATATTCATAAAAACTTTTTTTCCAGCCAGAAAGACTAGTGACAAAAGATTAACGGTTCATCCACCTAGGTGCATTTCCTTTTAGCAAATAGGAAGATTTCCTTTTCCTTAACACATACTTAAGTTACTATGGCAAGAATAAACACGTCTTTATTAAAATTCAACTAATTATAAATTCCTAGAAGTTCTCTACTTTTTTTTTTGACTGGTGATCACTTATTCATGGTTAATATATTCAAAAGAGACTGCATATGTAACTCACTGGATTTTTAAAAACTTGATGAAATGTGAATCCACTGATAAGTCTACATATATATGTATGATTTGATGGTAATATTTAGTAATATCCCATACTGTATCATGCTGTGTCATGAGATTTAATAAGAAAGATTCATTCTGGGCTTGCTCAAACCTTAACTGCAACAGTGCCAGGGAGCTAACTCCTCATTTAGTAAATTAGATACTCTTGAAGATTTCCTAAACTTTTCTTCTATTTTGTGATATTATGAGAGCATTCACTATTACTTTTAAGTAATTAGAAGATCCTAGAGGTTATTTCTGCATAAGAACAAGACAACTATCCCCATAATAATCCACAAAATATTTAAAAGCAGCTTTTTCAATTGACATGAGGTCTAGAACATGGAAGAAAGTAGCCTATAGGCCTTCATTAAATCTTAGAAAAAGGTGAGAAAAAAAGAAACGCCAGTTGAAACAATTCACTTTGCAGGGAATTAGGGCTGTATATGCTATACCACTGAAAGAAGTCTAGAGTGTGTCTTCAAAATAATTTCATCTTAACTTTGTGCATTACAAGTAGTCCAGGAAATAATTTGACTATGAATATTGCATCTTCTGTAATGCACTGCATCTTTGGTGGGGAATATAACTAGTATACTATGCCATGAATTAGCAAGGACAACAGCAATGACAGTGTTATCCATGAGCCACTTTTTGCATCTCCTCTGCAAGTGTCCTGAGAACAAAACATTTAAATCCGCTTACACGTTTACAATAGCGATATTGATATTTCTCCATGTTCCCTTCTGGTTGCTAAGAGATTTACATTGGACAGACTCTGTTGTACTCATAACAAAGCATTTTGGTCCACAAAGCATTTGCTTCAGACCAGTGAGTCCAGAAACTCCCTTTGCCTCACGCCTTCCTGATGTCACTTCCAAGTCAAACAGCGGCCCAGGCACAAAGGCAGTAAGCAGGCAGGCCTGCCATCGCTGCTACAGGAAACTGCTGCACGTTAGCCTGGCTAGCCTAGCAACCCTCATGCATAGTATCGACACAGACCATGCCAGCATAGCTTTATACAAATATATGCATCCTTTCCCATGTTTCTTAGAAGCTCGTTTATCATGTTAGGGGTAGAAGCTCGTTTATCATGTGTGGAGAGGGGGCAATCGATAGTGACCTACCCACAGACAAACCCAATACAATAAAATTAGACCAGAACCTAGCAAAATACAGCAATTTCATAACAACTCTGCCGTGCAATGCTATGGAATATGGCTGCACAGAATTCCTTAACTGAAGTTCGTACTTTTATGAAAATAAATTCAAGAAGTTTATTTACAAGACTATCGAAGGAGGAACTATCTATATTTAACATCTTGCAGCAAAACAACTGCAGCACTCCAGCTTTGGTCTCCTAAAGTCTGCTATGTAACAAGAGGCAGAGAGTCTTCCTGTATAGATCCTAACTCTGAAGAAAATGGCAAAGGTATCCAAAATATTCATGTTCACTCCTGAAAGGAGGCACATGTAGTAGCTGAAATCTGCATATCATTCCAAAAGCACATGCACCACTGCTCAGAGCAGATTAAGAATATCTTTCCCCTGGGAATTCTCACAAAGACACATAAAAATGCTTTATGAGCTGACTTCCATATTCAGATCACAGAGTTTTAGTCAATTTTTATTAACTGCCATGGAGAAAGAGTGCTTTGGGGTCTCACTTCTAGGTTGGTACTTAGGAGTCATATTTAAGGGCCAAGCCTACAAATAAATATTCAATAAGTACTCTCTGGCAGTAATAAAACACCACTGACCTAGAATATTTCTCCTATTTTCCCCCTGCATTGAGCTATCAGTAGGAGATCATCAATGCCCATGCTTGGCTCTAAAGCAATCAGTGTTGAAGGTTGCAGGTCACAGGAATTCCTGCATTCAGGATAATCACTCTCACCCGGCAGGAAAAAACAAACCTCCCTGATTTTAGCTTCATTTAACAAAAGAAAGTTATTTCTAGCAGCTTATTGCCATTGCACAACCTAACCAGAAGCACCTTATAAAAATAAGAGGCAAAAGCAAAGAAAGAGGGGAGGAAAAAAAAAAAAAAAAGCAAAGCAGGAAATGACTTTTCTGCTACGTCTTTAAGGTCACAGAGCTGCCTGAGAAACGCACACATGTGACACGGTTCCAGCACAAAAGCTTCTTTTCCAAGAGACAGACCTCTAAGAAGTACAAAGGCTGGCTCTCTGGCCTCTCCCCTCAAACCTTAAGTCACCGCAGTTCATTTAACCTTGATCGGGCTGGGCAGAAACTACTTTTAACTCCCTTGCAACATCCTCGCGTGGCATGGAAACATGCCGGCGCCTACGTGGAGTGAAGCACACCTTCCGCATAGCCCCGCATTCACCCCACGGGAGGAAATCTTCCCCTGCCCGCTCTATGGCCAGGGTCTGCCACAGGGTCTCTTCAGCGGTTCCCAATTGACACACTACCCAGCACGTAAAAATAGCCCTTAATGCTCCTAACAGATGCCAGGAGGAAATGAAAACAAAAAGAATCCAGGCAAGATATATGCTCTGGGCATACATAGCTACCTTTTTCTTGCGATCCCGGGACCGTTTGCGGTGTTTCCTTTTTTTCTCAGGCTCCTCTTCGGCATTGATTTCTAAATCCCTGGTTTTCTTTAATTGTGAGGCTGCATGAGCCATAATGCATTGAAAAAAAAGAGAGCCTCTCAAGCGCACAGGGCTTCCGTGTAAAAGGTGATATCCTCAGGCACCTTTGATCAGGCTTGCAGTGGCATTCCAATCACTGGAGAGAAAGCTGTGACTAGAAGCAGGAAGACATTCGAAATGCAAAGATGCTGGAGAGGCTGAAGCTTTTAAAAACCAAGACGAGGGTGTCCAGACTTCATCCTCCACCTTCCTCTACCTGAGCCTTTACACGAGAGTGCAGCCATCGTAATGCATTCACCGTAGTGTGGGAGACAGCCGGGACAGAGGAAGCGGTATGATGGCTGTATACCCTGCCACCAGCTGGAAGTGTCTAAGTGATTCCTCAGGAGGGGGAATGCTGCAAAGGATGCTTCTCCAAAGGGGAAGAAATCAAGAGTCACCACACATGCAGAAGCAAAAATCCGGCACCAATTCTGAAAACCTATTTTAGAAGCCTTTGAAAAAAAGGAAGGGCTGCAATTTATACATCACCACTAGATCTGCACAGAACATAATTTAACCCGTAATAGAATGGAGCCGTTCCGACTTTAGTTCAACTGCTGATGGTGACAAAATATATAAAATAAGATTTCAGAAACCACACAAAATTTTGCTATGGGGATCCTGACTGCATTGTGGGGGAAACAATGCACGTATTGGCGGTCCCAACAGTGCATCCTTTATGCTGTGCCATCAGCCTAAATGCATTTTGTGGAGAGGACTACAGAAGGGCTTGTTGTCTTTTAAAAACAACATGCTGATTACAACACATCATACAGAAAGACGTGAGCATGTTGGTGTATGGAACAGATGCCTGATTCATAGGAGGTTCCCCGGGACTCGCCCCCCTCGGGGGGTCCAAGGGTCAGAGCACACAGAATCTGTGCTGTGATCAGTGTTTCTGAGTGGCTGCGACGTGGATTTGGCTTTCATGTTGGGGTTTGCTTCAATCACCTTACTATTTTTGCCACCTGAGTCCTCAATGACTGCAGCCTCTGAATATTCATTACGTGAAGCGAAGCAGCAGCAGTGCTCAGGGCCTGCTGGGGTGTCTTCTGCTAGGATGCACGCGCTGGAAGAAATCTAATAAAGTCAGGGATCGTTTACACACACACAGCACTCACAGGAACAGCTTTAGCAAGCAACTGCTGAAAATGTTAGACTGGGCCTAAAACATGTGAGCCTTAAGTAAAAAAAAAAAAACAAAAAAAAAAGCAAAACCCCACCAATTTCACCAAGAAGATGGGAAGAAAAAAAAGAGTATGTTCTGATGGAAAGAGTTAGTCATTGTGCTTCTAATATTAAAGCCCATAACTTTGGCGGTTGGTGCATTTGATTGCTGAGGTGTGTCAAGGGCAGGGTACAAAGTCCCACGCATCACGCATGGATGCCACCGGGGTTTCCTGGGGCTGCTTTCTGCTTCATAAGGAGCGCCAAGTGTGAGTTCCTGCAAACAGCTTCTACTCACCGTGTTTCTGATTCAAAGCAGGGTGCTTTATAGTCTCTGCCAGTCAGCGTTAGAAAATGGGAAGGGGACGTTTCAGGGACCACCGCGTCCCATCCCTACTGCCAGTGGACCATACACTTCTCTGAGGCCTCACCGGGAACCACGTGGAAACCACTCCGGCCAGAGTTACCAGGGCCTACTACGTGCACTGACGCTCACGCGCTCGCTAGACACAGAAACCAGCTTCGCGAAGAAAGAGTCCGGAAAGCGCCTCCACTGCCTATGATCCAGCTGACAAAAAGGGGGGAAACGAAGGTGGAGAATTAAATGTAACTCAGATCGGAAAGCAGATAATCCACATTTGTGTCTTTTTTTTAGCAAAAATGAGTGTTTTGCTGTTAGAATATTTAACTGGAATAGTAAAAGGTGGGGCAGAGCAAAAATTTAAACTTTCATATGCTTCCTCTCTGTACTTCTGAGAAACATTCATACAATTTCCTTTGATTTTCAGCAAGTTGAAGAGGACAGTCGGCTAAAAAACTGGCTGGTTTCCCATTGGCTCCTGAACCTTTTTTTTTTTTCTCCTTTATAGACACTAATGAGACTATAAAGTATATTTTTAAGTATGCTTGAGCTAGGGGCCTTCTCCATCTGAGGCCGGCAAAGCACTATACTTTCCCATTGATCTCCATCAGCAAAAGCATAGTTGGAGATCAGAGAAGTAAGCCACGAGTATTTCTCAACATACAGCTCCCTAGAATAATTCTTTGCTTCCCCTAAATGTTCAGAAGGTGAGAACGGGTCATGACTTATTATGATTTTCCATAATGTAAATTTTTTGTTACCTTGGATTTTCCCTTATCTCAGTAAGTGGTTAGCCCACCAAAAATCAATTCTAAGGCATAGCTTGTTTACATTTTCTCTTTTACAGAAATATAGGCTTTTCTCCTCCATTTCTAAACTAGAATGTTGAACAGTGACCCTATGAAGAAAGGCAGCCCTGTGGGCCCTCGGTTTCAACAGTTATTTTACTAAAGACTTTGTCCCTTTCTCCCTAACACAGCAGATATCCTGACAAGTGACCCTCCCGCTCCATGTGCACCTATAACTCAACACAAAGACACTGGCCTAAGATAGCCACAAATGCCAGTTTCACTCTGCTCCAGACGGAATCGACAGTTTGCCAATAATTCTAGAAACGGAGCCCTTACAATAGCTGAAATGAAAACATTAAAAGAACTTTTAAAAACTTTATACCTTGTCTTATCAAACTTTTCCACTTAAATCTCAAGAGTTTGTGCTCTTCTGGGAGATTAGAGAAATACTATGAATCTGCAAAGTAAAACTGTCCAGATGGTACAAGCTCACATGTCTGAAGAGGGTGGCAGGTCTCTGATAGTAATAAGAATGGGATGCACTGTAATCCTAACAATTTGGAAGGCAAGACAAGTGCTTGAGGTCAGGAGTTTGAGACCAGCCTGAGCAAGAGCAAGACCTGTCCCTACAAAACATAGGAAAATTAGCCGAGTTTGGTGGTGCGCACCTGTAGTCCCAGCCATTCCGGGAGGCTGAGGCAAAAGGATCGCTTGAGCCTAGGAGTTCGAGGTTGCAGTGAGTTATGATGATGCCACTGCACTCTAGCCAGGGTGACAAAGCGAGACCCTGCCTCAAAAACAAACAAACAACACTCACCCCCCCCAAAAAAAAACCCAAACAAACAAAAGAGAATAGGATGCAGAGATCCCATTATAGGAAACAATGATACAAGGTTCAGTGAGTCCAATGGTCACTTGCATCTAGAGCAACTTCTGCCAGTCCTACTCCTGTGACAGGCTATGAGGCTGTATGGACAGGACTTGCACAGGATGGCCAGTGCCTACGCATGGCATGTCAAAGCTTTGAAAGTTAAGGGATAACTATTCTTAACTGACTTCCCTTTGTCAAGAAAAAAAAAAAATCTGTTGTTTTATAAAAGTCCCTGGTATAAGAATTCCTAAACTAGCCTTTCAAAATACACTACAGGAGTGATTTTTCAAACTTTGGTTAGCTGAAGAAATCATTCTTTGAATAAGTACAATAGGAAGAACAGTTAATGTAATGCAAGGGACAGTGGAGCTGCTTAGTGAAATTGAAGAAATGGTGTCCCGGAGCCCTACCTTTTCGACGCCCCCCAACCTTCTTCCAGAAGGCAACTTCAGGGAGCACAATTTGAAAGCCAGTGTCCCATGACAACAGGTCCTAGGCTTCCTTGCTCGTACCTTTGTTACTAGAAGTTACATCAAAAAGTGACTCCTCCTATTAAAAATTTCCTCATTATTTTGTCCAGAATAATTCATAACAAGTTCCATCTAGAGTACTTCCTGTCCATACATTATTAGAGCACAAAAACTACTACAAAAACAGTAAAGGCCACTTTCCAGGTTGGCATATGGGATAATGTTCATAGTCCAAATAATATGCAGGAATCAAACAATTGTGAATATTCAACTGAAAGGAAAGCCAAATCAATTCATTTGGATGTTTTACAGACTTTCGATATTGCAGACAAGGATTTTCTTTTTTCTCCTCCTCAATTTCCACACATACCTTTCAAGGATTCTAAGACAAGCTTTGAATATTAGTTCAGCCAATTAATAACTTGACTGCTCTCAGTTGTCATTTCATATCGTGTCTCCACATGGTAGGGCTGAGCTGATACACAGTAGTGTGTGTCATTTCTATAGAGATGGCCCCGCCACTTGGCCACTTGGAGATTCTGAAGTTACAACAGCTGTACACTTTGAAAAAATATTACATAGTGATGTAGAGAAGTAGAAGATGGGGCTATACAGAACAATGGAGGATGGAAGCAAGAAAGAAACTAAAAAGAGCAGTGGTTCCAGCACCGCCAGGAAGGCTGGGCCACCCCCATCCTGACCCCAGGTGCTTAGTAACGAGGCAAGTGTGTGTTTGAGGGAATGAGAACTACTTCGTGCTGCATTCATTTCGGTGTTTTCAGAAGCAGAGCAGCCTTACCATAAGAGAGAGTCATGCTATTTTTCCTTCACAAAGAAAACTGGATCCTCTGTCATTTCATGAATATTGACATCCTTGATAAAGATGGTACCGAGAGACCCTGAGCACGTTCAGAGCAAAGTAGGGGAACAAGAAAGAAAATAAGCACCAAACCTGTCAATGGTTACAAAGCACAGAAAAGCACCTGGGAAATTTTCAACTCACAGTCACATATCATTTTTCATTTTCAGAAGAGACACATGAAATCCTTAAAAAAAAAAAAAAAGAGAGAAAACCCAAAACTATGGATAAATAACACTGAGGAATTGGTGGTCCTTTCCACACTCCTCGTAGGAAGTGGTACCTCCAGAAAAATGATCACCAGCCTTGGGGCCATCTGTCTTAGCACTCGGGCTGCCCTCCCTTCCCTGTCCATCCCACTAACCAGCCTGACCTCCATGCTGGGAGACAGCCAGCTGCTCCCAAGCACGCCAGCTGCTTGTGTGACCTCACACCAGTGGGTGGGGGCAGGCACACAGGGAGGCTTCCCCAAGGTCTCTCCATCACACCACACTGGCCTGCAGAGAGGAGGCGATCCCTCACTGCACGTAGAAGGCTCCCCTGGGCACATCCCTGGTCTCTGTCTGATCGGAAGGAGAAGACGGGTAGTGCCTGGTGGGGCACTGAGTGCCAAGCAGACACCAGGAGCAGTGTGGAAACAAAATGAACCTGACACACCCCCTTCTTCACTGGGTCCCTGCTCCTGTAGGAGGAGGGAACTGGACCAGATGCTTTCTGAGACTGCTCTCACTATTCCAGAACGCTGTGATTTGAGGTGATAGAAGGCTCTGGGTGTTTGAAAATAAAAGAAGATTCATAAGAAAGGTTTAAGAGTAGTTTATCATCTGCACTGGCCAAGACAGTAGCCATGAGCCATAGGTGGCTACTGGGTATGGAAATGTGAGTAATGTGACTGGAGAACTACATTTTCAATTTTATTTAATTTAAAAATTCAGATTTAATACTGATACCCAATTCAGCTACCAGAACACATCTAAATGTGTTTGGAACAATCTGGATATATGTGAATCGACTTTTCTAACTTTAAATTGTATGAAATAAAATATAGATCAAGTATTTCCAATGAAAATGTAACATCCAAATTGAGATGTAAAAACACATACCAGATTTCAAGACCTAGCTAAAAAAAAAAAAAAAAACTCAAAAATTTTACATACTGATTCATGTTGAAATGATAATATTTTGGATATGTTCAGTTAGATAAAACATATGATTAAATTAATTTCACTTTTTTGTTATGCTTTTAAAATATGACTATTAGAAATTTAAAATTATATATGTGACTCACATTCTATTTCTATGGGGCAGCACTAGTTTATGTAAAGAGTTGTACTAACAAAAAAAGAGCCCAAATTGTCTGCAATTGTCCTCCCAAAGGCAGATATTTCTCTACACAAGTATCATAAGACACTTAGCAGGCAGTCACTATGCTTTCGATTTATAGAGGTGAGGCATATATAGTAGGCTCTCAGGCACTTGTGCTAGGAAGAAGCATTCATGTACACACAGACTCGCTCCTTTTCCCTGCTGGGCACTGTGCTTGGTACCTAGGACCTGGGGCATATAGATGAAGCTGATTTGGTCCCTGCCCTCAAGCAGCCAGGGGAGAGAAAGACAAGGAAGCCAACCATTATAACACATGTGCAGGTTCTGAAGCAAGAGTGGGGGCACATCAAGTAGAACAAAGAGGTCAATGCTCAGAATAGTGCTTCCTAGGTCAGGTGTGCAATTGTTCTTCCCCATCTATACAATTTCCAATTTCAGTCACCCCTTCCCACTCGAGTCAGCACGGCCAATTGCTCACACGTGGAACAGGCAATACGGAATTCCCTTTCCACCTGGATACTGCTGTCGGTGCTGGTGGTACAATGGGGAATGAGGTAGACGAGGCCTCATTTTCAGAAGCTTCCATTTCTGTGAGTATGGGATGCGAAGAGTAAATAGGTAAACAAATGCACAAGATAATTTCAGATGGTAACAAGTGTTATGAAGAAAATAAGGCAGTATGACTGAAGTGGAAATGACTGGATGGGGAAAAATTGTTTATGTTTCTTTACCTGTTTAAATTCCCCAGGAAAAACAAGTCAAGATAGTGGGGAGCCACTTGAATCAGGTATTCCATTCTGTTAGGGGAGTAATTCTCCAAAAATTATCCTCTAAACCAAGAAGCTGCTTTGATGTACATGGTTTCTCAAGCAATGTGTTCAATTCAAATATATTTATTCTTGAAGATAAACAATAGGTATATTTTGCATTACTTATCTTCTAAACTATTTGGACAATTACAGCTTCCACCATCTTTTATTAATTTATCGTTTAATAACAATTCCAAAAGGATTCATGGAATATGACCACTGAGTAATGAAATAAATTTTCCTGTTTGTCTCGTGGAAATAAGTCTTGGCTCATAGTCAAATATAACATATTCTAGGAAATGATTTTTTTTGGTACTTCAGTAAACCTTTGTTACTTAATGTGTATGTAATAATTACATTTAAGGTGGCCCAAAGGAAAATAATGCAAGTCACCATGCAAGGCAAAACAGCTCTTACCCCAGCTTTGTTACTAAGTAGCTATGAGACCTTTGAGAGACCTTAGTCCCTGGTCCCATTACCTACAAAATGACAGGAATTCTGAATTTTCTCTCCAAACATACACATTCTGTGATGCTGAAATACAATTACAGTAAGGATGCAATATATGTGTCCTTTTTCTGTTGGTTTGTTCTGATAAAGATAAAAAGAAATTTAAGTTCCCTTTCAAAACATTTCTTTAAAGAGGCAACCAAAAGGTACAAAGAAGGAGATGGGTCTTGAAGATTCAGGAAACTGGTAGCCCAGGAATCATTTGTAGGAACGATGGAGCAGCACACATAAGAAAGCAAAGGGTCTTATTTTTAGAGAATGTAGCGCTTAATTATAATAGGTGATTCATGAGGTCATACTTATAGTAGCCAAGGGTGGCATAATAAAAGCTAAATGCTATACCAGAAGCTATAAAAGAAATTAGTAGTCCAATTTCAGACTAAAATTCAGGTAATAATTCTTTAGCATATTGTGAAACATGTCAACCATGTAGAGATTTGCGTCTGACAAAAAAAAAAAAAAAGTCACTCTATTTCCTTGGATTTAGCACTGAACTGGCTGCCATGGAAAGAGCTACATGCAGAGTTTACAGGCTCATCCTTCTGTAAAGTGGAAATAACACCTGCTTCTTCTCTATCTTACCAGTGTGTTTCAATAACCAATATCAATGAAGCAACTTGAGCATCACAGAAAACAAAAACAATAACAATTAAATACAGGACATCATCATGTTGGGGCAGACTGTGACACAGACTGGCACTCAGGTCCCTGTCTCTACCTGCCCTATGACTTGAATAAGTCTTGGCAGGTTTTCTCTTCCATGGTGCTTCAGAAAGCAAACTGAAAATTAGACTCATTAAGGTTTGTATTTTATATTCCACAACTGCAACTTTTTATTTGTCCTTCTATTATATCATGTCAAGATACAGTCATAAGAATTATTAAAATTTGAATATTCAAAATATCCTAATTGGGACATAAGGTTTTATGTTTGGGAGGGAAAAAGTTATGAGGTTCCCTTAAGCAAAAAAGATAAAAGTTGAGAACAGTTTTCTCACTGTTTTCCAATTTCTCTTAAAAATGGGCCAGGGTAGATAATATCTTTTTCAATACTGTGTGGTATCTCTTGATTCAGGCAGATTTCATCCTACCTATTTTTTTGTATTTGCTAAGGCAGGGGTCAGCAAGCATTTCTGTAAAGGGAAGAGAGTAGACATTTTAGGCTCTGCAGGCCAGGTGGTCTCTGTTGTACCGACTGGACCCTGCTTTGCAGTACAGAAGTAGCCAGAGTACATAAACAAAGGAGTGTGTCTCTGATCCACTAAAGCTTTATTTATGGACACTGAAATTTGAATTTCATATCATTTTCAAGTGTCGCCAAATATGCTTCTTCTTTTAATTTATTTCTCACCATTTAAAAACATAAATAGCATTCTTAGCTTGCAGGCTGTGCAAAAACAAGGCTGAATTTGGCCTGTAGGCCATAGTTTTCTGACCACACTTCTAAGACAACACACTGTTATTTACATACCATTCGGAGGGTCTCTAAGAAAGAGTGAATGGACATCAGAGTCAAAACCTGATGCTTAGAATATTCATGTGTCTTTACATGTATTATGCATACCTGTACACATATATACATAATTGTATGTGTGCATACATATAAGTATACATGTGTGAATGTGTGTGTAATTACATAATGCCCATGAAAATCTATCCTTTGGATTTGAACATGATAACTGACACCTGAATGATGGAAAAACATGTTGCCATGTACATTTTCTATACTATGTACACATGGATAGAATTAATTTACTCATTTAACAAATATTTATTGGGAACCTCCATTACTGAAGTGGCATGTGTGGTTCCCTATCTATGTTCTAGTTCCTTCCTTCAGGTGGGGACAGGGCAGAGGAAGTTCTGATGCTTTATATTTTACTTGAAAATTTTTATAAACTTTATATTTACTTGAAATTTCCTATTATATTTTATACCTTTCCTACTAAATTACTTCAATTATTAATGTTTTGTAGAGCAAGGATATCTCCCATGTACCTAATACTGTACTAAACCCAGTGGAGAATTAAAGGGAAAATACACAATCTTTTCAAAAAATCAGAATCATGATTTCAGACTCATAGGCTTCTTTCTGGCATCATTTCATCAAAGGAACTAAACTTGGAGGTTTGTCAATAGTTAATGAGTGGTACAAATTTCAAACAATTATCTGGCTATTAAAGATGTAGAAGCTACAGAAAGAACAAGCTTAAGTCTATGACCTAAAAGAAACTCTATCTACTCAGAAAACGAGTGGCTTGTCCTTTAAGAAATGTAAGATGCTTGTTCCTCTTCTCTCACCCCCATCCTCCCCCCACCCTCCACACATGCACTAAATTGTTATTCAGAGAAAGGGAAAGGCCAGATGGTTTTTGGGATTAGCAATGAGGAAAGGCCCAAGTTTCACCTCAAGGTTGTTATTAAATTCTAGCGTGGATTGGCAGAGGTACAAAATCAGGGCCATCTGAAAGCTCTTTGGGAGTCTTGGTCCAGTTCCTAATGAGCAGGTGCTGACATGGAGCAAGCTGCCTGAACAACAGAGCTCCGGGGAGGAGCCACTACGGTTACCCAGCCAGGTGGACTGAATCTGCCCCAGGACTTCGCCCCAGCCCAAGAAACCTCCCACTCAACTCTGCACCCTCAGACACCACCAGTATCTAGGTTTTGCTCCTTCCTCTAGCAAACCAAATAAAGTAATCCAACAAAAATTTTTAAATCGTGGTCTTTTCTGCAAAGGTGCTGATTTCACAACACTTTGCCCCACTTTAAAAATTCTTTCCAGTGTATATCTAATTTAAATTAATTTTAATTTGGGTTCCAGAAAGTTTCAATACCCCTTTGTAGACATGCTTGAGCATTACAGAGTGCACACTACATCAGCTACTTTTCTCGATGAAACTGGTTTGAACAATGCATTCGATGAAAATAAAATAGGTATCAAAACTTCCAATATAGTTTCTTTTTCTTATAGCCATGGTACTAAAACCTAGTTAGATTTGGTCAAAGTCTGTACTACACCAGTGATAATAGTGATAATGGTGTGATTTACTAAATAGAAATAATCACTTTACTACAGATGCGTAATGTATGTTACTTCATCAGTGAGTTCATCAGTTAGACTCTCAAGACAAACAAATGATAATGGCTAGAAGTTTAACGTAAGTGCAATACTGGCATCTACTTTTAACAATAATTTTCCAGGCAATTTGATTTTTTTTCTATAGACTTCAGACCCTATCAACAGGAGTTGTAGGAAACGAATAAGAATGCTGATTCTGCTTCTAACCAAAACCTTTCACATGTCTTTCTCACTATAATGGTGACTTCTTAAAAATAATGAAATCATGCTTATTAGAAAAAATTTTTTCCAGTTGCTGTCAGTACTTGTGAATGTTAAGTGCAAAAACAAAAATCCTAAAGTAACTATTGTCTTTTATGATATCATGTTGTATTAATCGGATGTAGGCAAAGGGGAAGGGGGAACCCTTGAATCTGCAATCAATGTGGGGAGGGCTTTCCCACGTTGTCTCTACTTTGCTAGTTTCTTGGGTGGCTGTTATGACTATTTTAATATCATCTGTTAAAATACAGTTTGTCATATTTTAAGCAGCTAGTGAAATCTTCTGAAATTGCGTAAGTGGAAATCTTACACATATATTTAAGCAACATCTTTTTCACCTGCAAAATCCTGACTTCTAACGTGTAATTGCAAATAGCTTTGGGTTTCTTCTGAATATTTTATCTTTTCTTGCTTCCTGCTTTGCCAATCTCAATACTCAACTTGGAAAGTTTGTTTTTAAAATGGTTTGTCCTGATGCTTCTTTTGCCTAATTAAAACACTTTTTCAAAACAGAAAAAAAAAAAAAAGCAATAAAAAACTAGTGGCAGTAAAACCAGTCTTCCATATAAGCAGATGACTCTAGGTTTTATAAAGCTAAAGAGCTTTTCTTACATAGAAAGTGGCAACAAAAAAAACCCACAAATAATTCTGAAAACTGTGGCTGCGTAGGACTTTGTTGTAAAAGTAATGTTTATTTATTTTTCCTATGTCCTCAACATATAGTCATTCTGAAAATTTCAAATTGTGCATTAAAAAGCAGAAAAATAAAAGGCATACTGAGGACACGATGCTAAGTGAAATAAGCCAATCACAGAAAGACAAATACTGCACGATTCCACTACATGTGGTAGCTAAAATAGTCAACTTCACAGACTCAAAGAGTGGAATGGGGCTAGCCAGGGAGGGAGAAATAGGGAGTTTCTAATCAATGGGCATAAAGTTTCAGTCAAACAAGATGAAAAGGCTCTGGAGATCTGTTGTACACCTTTGTAACTATAATCAACAATACTGTATTGTACACTTAAAAATTTAAGAGGGTATACTTCACGTTAAGTGTTCTTACCACAATAAATAAAACAAAAACTGCCACTCAAAAAATTTTTCCTAAGTAACTACAGGTATGTGAACTCATCTGGTAACGAGTGGTCATTTATAGCATCGTTTCTCTCACAGAAACACTGGAGGTAATCTAAATGTAGAAAACATGTAAATAGTTCATCACATGGAATATTATACAACCATTTAAAAGTTATAGCGGAGTATTTTGTGACCAGTATGGATATTCATTATATATATTAAAATCCACTTTTAAACCCAGTGTCCTACCCAAAGCTAAATTAATGGTTATTATTTTAAACCACTAAGTATGGGATGGTTTTGTTGTTGTACAGTATAAGTAACTGATACCAAAATGGCCAAAATATTATGTATTTTTATGTATTACAAATACTAGGCATGAAAGGGGGACTATCTCTACAAACCCTACAGATATTGAAAAGGTAGGTAAATATTATGAATAACTTTATGGTAATAAATTGAAAACTTAGATAACATGGATATTATTCCTTAAAAAAATGCAATTTATCAAAACTGACACAAGATGAAAAGGAAAATTTGAGGAGCCTATGTTTTTTAAGAAAGTTGAAATTATTACAAAAAACCATCCAATGAGGAAAACTCTATACCCATATGGTTTCACTGGTGAGTTCTAGCAAATATTTTGGGAAAAAGAACATTAATATTATATCAACTCTTTTAGAAAACAGAAAGTGGGAACACTCCACCTTGTTTTAAGAGGCAAACATGACCTTAACACCAAACCTGACAAACAAGTTACAAATAAAGTACACACACACACACACACACACACACACACACGAACGATCTCTCTCATCAAGAAAGATGTAAAAATGCCCTACAAAATATTAGCAAAATCAAACTTAACAATACAGTGGGGCTAATCCCAAGAAAGCAAACCTGGTTTAATATTTAAAAATCAGTCAGGACAATGCATCACAGTAGCAGAATAAAGGGGAAAAATTTCTCAGGCTCTTTTCAATAGATGAAGACAATTCCTCTGATAAAATACAATACCAATTTATGATATTAAAAAAAAAAACAAGAAAGGCTCTCCAAATTAGGAAGGAAAGTAAATTTTCTCAATCTAATTTAAAAAAATCTACTGAAGCTAATATTATGCATAATGATGACACATTGAATGCTTTCTCTCTGAAACTGAGAACAAGGTATGCACGGCACTCTCACCACTTCTATTCAGTATTTTAGAGGAGAGCTTAGCCAGTGCAATCAGGCAAAGAAGAGAAAGTCATAAAGATTGGAAAGGAAAAGCAAAATGGGCTCTTTTCACAAATGACATGATTGTTAATATACATAATTCTAAAGAATTTATAAAATGGTTCCTAGAACTAATGAGTGAATTTAACTTGGTTTCAGGATACAAGATCAACATACAAAAATCAACTGCATTTGGCATGCTAGCTGCAAAAAATTGGAAAATCAAATTTAAAAAATACCAGTCTCACTTTTGAAAGCCCTAAAAACCATAAAATACTTTGAATAAATTTAATAAAAGACATGTAAATCCTCCACATTTCAAACTACAATCATTGCTGAGAGAAATTAAAGGAGATCTACATTAAGGTAGAGATATATCACGTTCATGAACTGGAAGGCCCAACATTATTAAATTGGCATTATTAAAATGCCAATTCTCCTCAGATCTGTAGCTTCAATGCATTCCAATCATAACCTCACAAGGTTTTTTGTTTACATAGACAAACTTATTGTAAAATTTGTATGGGCATGTAAAGGACTTAGAATATCCAAAGCAATCTTAAAAAATAATAACAAAGTCGAAAGATTTTACCTAAATCTAAGATTTACTAGAAAGACATAATAATCCAGAGAGTATGGTATTGGCATTAAGATAGACAAAAAGATCAATGAAATGGAAATAGACGTATACTTACATCATTGATTTATTTTCAACAAAGGCATTAAAGCAATTCAGTAAGGTAAGTCTTTTGAACAGGCCATGCAGAATAAGAGAATGCCTGTATGGATAAAAATGAACCTCAACCCTTACTTTACACACTGAAAGTAATTCAAGAGGGATCCTAGACCTTGACATAAAAACTAAAACTCTAAGAATAAAACATAGGAGAACATTTTCAAAACATGGGGATAGGCAAACATTTCTTAAGATAGTATGCAGAAAACAACAGCCATAAAATTTAAAAAAATATATTGGACTCCATATAAATTTAAAGCTTCTGCTCTTCAAAGGCCACTGTTGAGAAAAGGAATAGGATATAAGTGGAAGAAGATATTCTCAAAGTTATATCTGACCAAGGATCAGTGTCTAGAAAATATAAATGACTTCAAAAAAATCAAGACTAAAAAGATGAATAATCCAATTAAAAATGAACATAAGACCTTAACAGACATAATGGTCAATACATGAAATGTTCCTCACCACCATTAGTCACAAGGGTAATGCAAATTAAATCCACCATGATATACTACTACCATCTACCAGAAAGGCTAAAATCAAAAGCTGACAACACCAAATGTTGACAAGGATGTGAAACAACCAGAACTCTAATACATTGTTAGTGGACGGTGTGAAGTTGTGCAACCACTTGGAAAAAAAATTGGCAGTTTCTTGCAAAATAATACAAACACCTACCCTAGGACCTAGCAATTCTACTCCTAGATGTTTATACAAGAGATAAGAAAGTGTATGTCCAAAAACACTTGTATAAGAATGTTTATGACGGTCTTATTCATAATAACAAAAAATTAGAAACAGCCCAGATGTTCATTAACAGGTGAATGTATAAACAAACTGTGATATAGTCTTACAATTATTGTCGCTCAATTAACAAAAAAGAAAAAAAAAAAACTACTTACTGATACACACATTACTCAATATGTTATGCTGAGTTAAAGAAGCTTTACTCAAACAAGTATATACCAGATAGTATTCCATTTATATGAAGTTCTAAAACAGGCAAAAGTAATCTATAGTGAAAAAATCCAAAACAGTGGTTGCTTCTGGGAATAAGGTGAGGTGGAAATTGACTGGGAAGGGGCAAGAGGGAATTTTCTGGTGTGATAGTAATGTTTGGTATCTTGACAAGGATCTGTGTTACCAAGTGCACACATTTGCCAAAATTCACCAAATGATATGCTTAAGTTTTGTGTATTCCATTGTATGTACATTTTACCTTAAAAAAGTAAACAAATACTAACCTACAGTTAATGATATACAAGCTAAAGTGTTTAGGGTGAAATTTTTTGACATCTATACATTGAAATGCATAGAAAATAAGACAGATTGGTGGATGGATAGAGAGATTAACAGGTAGATATATAGGTAATAAAACAAAAAGAGCAAACTATTAATTGTTGAATCTAGTGGTGGGTATATGGGTATTCATTGTAAATTCTTTCAATATTTTTTACATTTAAAAATTTTCCTAACATGCTAGGAGAAAACATAACTGATAATACTCCATGGTAGACCACTTTTAAGTTTCCATTTAATTTTCCATATATGACAGGTTATTTTGACACAACCCTATAAGTCAGATTATTACCTCTGTTTTCTGTTCAAAAAAACTCTCAAAAAGGACCTTGCCCAAAGCGTCAGAGAAATAGTAAACTGATAGTTCCACATCAAATTTTTTGTGCAAAAGGCCAGACAGTAAATATTTTAGGCTTTGCAGGCAATACAGTCACTGCCACACTATGGAACTCTGCTTTTGTAGTGTGAAAACAGCTATAAATGATACAGAAATGGACATGGCTGTGTTCCAATAAAACTTTATTTGCAAAAATAGGAAGGGCTGGATTAGATGCATGGGCTATAGTTTGCAAACTCCTGATAATTTGGGTTGTCTCATGAGAAGTTATTGACAAAAGCAGGGGTCCTCAAACTTTTTAAACAGGAGGCCAGTTCACTGTCCCTCAGACCATTGGAGGACCGTTGGAGAGTGTGGCACATATTCCACACATGCACACTGTGGACCCCGGACGAGTCGGCTGCTAAGCAGGACAGGCAGCGGTGGCAAAAACACCCAGCAGGCCGGATAAATGTCCTCAGCTGGCTGCATGTGGCCTGAGGGCCATAGTTTGAGGACCCCTGGACAAAAGGATTGACTTTGGAGTCAAATTAACCTGGGTTTTACCTATCACATGGGAGTCTTATGAAAAATGAATTAGATACCTCTTATAAAGTAACTATAATAGCACAGTGCTTGTTTTATACCAAATATCCAGTATATGTTAGTTTTCTTCATTACCTTGCCCCTTCCTCATTCACTATCTTCGTCACACAATCTCATGGCCTGGGTGAATTATAACAAGAAAACAAGCTGTTTAATGTCGTTCAACCAAACTAATCAACCATAATAGACCTTTTGTTCAGTAAATCTATAACAGTTGTTCTATAAATGGAAACGTAGCATTTTCCAGGCTAACTTTCAGATAGAAATTCATCGAGAACCCTCTAGGTTTTTCTACTGCTACATTACATGGAGGTCCCAGTTACTCTTTCTCATTCCATAATACAGCAAACACATTGGTTAACTCTTGCTTTTGAGTTTCTCTCAGGCTATTTCCCTAACCCACATGATTTCATTTACTTCTTGGTACCAAGCTGTGTATTAAAAATCCCACTGAAAATTGACCTTTTCCTTAATTGTGCATACCTCTAAATTCTTATTTTTGGCTTCTCTCCAAACACCTTGAAGCAACTTGATGGAGCAAAACTTATTCCCCTCTACAGAACTATGAGTGTACAAATTATCCAACCATCTCTCAATCCATTAATATATCGATGGGTAAAGTTGCAAGGGTACATCCAACCAAGCATTAAGTTACAGGGGATCCACCTTCTTTAATGGCTTACAACAATATTAATAATATGATCATAATAATAGATCCATTTAATGAATATTTATTAAGTGCAAGGAACTATCCTAAGTCATTCATTCATTCTTTCATTCACACATTCTTCAATACATATGCAATACCTGCTATGTGACAGGATTTACATGAGTTATCTTATAAATTTCTAATTCCTGTTTTATAAATTATATGAGACTCAAGAGCAGGGGTCCTCAAACTACGGCCTACGGGCCACATGCAGCCTGCCAAGGACATTTATCCTGCCCGCTGGGTGTTTTTGCCGCTGCTGCCTGTCCTGCTTAGCAGCCAACTCGTCCAGGGCCCATAGTGTGCATGTGTGGAAGTTGCCCCAAACTCTCCAATGGCCCTCCAACAGTCTGAGGGACAGTGAACTGGCCCCCTGTTTAAAAAGTTTGAGGACCCCTGCTCAAGAGTGACTAAATGACATTTGCAAGGTTACATGGCTGAGAAGTGGCACAGATGAATCTAGCACATTATTCCGAAGGCTTTTAATAAATATTGTGAATGTATATTTTATATCACTTATTTAATGCATTCATCTGTATTGCTTTGCCCTTTTCTAGTATGTTTGTCCTGTCTCTGCCACTTGATCATCATCTTTGTGAGGAACGGACCAGAGACAACGGTCACTCTACTGACCACCCAGACCATGTCTCCCATTCTATATGTGGTGGAAGATCAATAACTTTTGCTGACTCTTTTGCTGCCCCTGTCCCCACTGCCATCTGTTCAGGCCACGTATTTTCTAGCACACCCCCCACCTCCCCCAACGTGATGTGTTCTCATTTTCTTCCTGGCTTCTCTGGAATAAATCTGTGGAAGGCAATAGAATCAGGGACTCCCTCTCCTCTGAAACACTCGTTCCACTTTGAACTTTGCCATTATACTTTGTCAGCTCTGTTGCTCATGAGTTTTCTGTCACTGTAACAAGAAGGAAAATAACTCCAGAAGAATGACTGAAGATCTAGAGGTAAAAGAAAGCACTAATCTATTAACCCCTTTGGGGAGTAATGCATGATCGAAGAGACACTTCTTCCCAGTGCACATACAGAAAACATGAATATCACTGGGCTTGATGATGAAGCTTTTCTCCTGCACTCAGGCTTTGGCTTTTTTTTTTTTTTTTCTTTTTTTCTTTTTTTCCCCATTACCCAAGCTTTTACATTAACTCAGCTCCTTCTGAGTAAAGATGTGCTTCTGAGATCAGCTAATAAATAACACTGGTGCATTAACTAATTAACAATAGTAAGGAGTTCAGAAAACAAATAGGCATGGAGCAATGCTAGCATTACGAGTCTTCTGCCTGGTACTGTTGTCCTTAAGCAGGCACCAATGTCAATATATCTGGGGAAGCAAAGTGAAAATCCCTACTACAAGTTGCCTGCTGAGTTCAAATTTCTTTTTTTTTTTTGCATGTATCAACACAGCTACCGCTGCAGAGAGTTACAGTTAGTTGATTCCTCCCATTTTGGGAGTTTAATTTAAAACAAAAAGGCTCCCTTCACAACTGTAGTGGTACCTGTGTGGTGTCATTTTGCATTGCTTGAAAGTTTGGTTCATGAAATTTGGTTCATTTGCCACTCAAACCAAATGGCAACTTTTCCAGTCCTGGAGAGATCAAGAGAAATGAGGGCATTGGTTTAATCTTTCTCATCAATTGGTATTGATGGCTTCATTCTGCAATGAAGTTACTGCAATACATAAGGCAGAGAATACCAGTCTACTTGCATGGGCTATTTTTTTTTAAAAGAATGAGTCCTTTTCTGATTAAGTAAAAGATAAATATATAAAGAAGTTGGCTGATTTGCTTTCCACTGGTTATGTTTTTTAAAGCAACTAAAGCTTAGTAGCTTTTGCAAAAGAGTTGCTTGGTAAGGGAGCTTGTCTCCTTCTCTGTTTCCTTTGCAGACTCAGCCTGCTTCCCCACTGAACATCAGAGGGCTCAACTCTCTATCACGGGCAGTCTCCCCTTCCCACTCTATGCTCTGCCTTGGCCACTTCATCCACACCCACAGCGTCAGAGATCACCCACATTAGGTGACTCATAGCCCAGACCCCTCCTCTCAACTCCTGACCTCAAAATTCAACTTGCCTATTGGATGTCTTTGCTTGGATATTATCAATTTCAACAACACCCCAAAATAAATAATCTGATGTGCCTTCCACAAGTCTACCACTGTTCTCAGCTCAGGGAATGACCTATCTCCTGCCACCTCTCTTCCATCTCAGGCTGTGTGGCCTGACCCCTCATACCCCAGCTTCATCTTGTCCAGGGTCACACCTCCCTGCACCCACCCCAGCCACCTGGTCTCCTTCCAGTCCTCCTCTTGCCCTCCAACTGCCACTCTTCATCTGCATGAAGAGTGCATGTGTAGGCACCTCCTCAGCCCTCAAGAATCAGCTCGAGCATTATATCCTTGTTATCCTGACCGAGCAAACCCCTCGAGTTGTAGGTTTCACAGCATCACACACCTTTCTTCAAAGCACTAGTCATAGTTGCAACTTCCCATTCTTTGCATGTGATTATTTAATTTGAGCATGGCTTCCATAAACCAGGCTTTTAGCACTATGGGGGGAGGGGCAATGTCTATTCTTGTTCATAGATGCATTCCATAGAGCTTAGGATGCTTGACGCTTAATAGGTGGTTCTCATTAAATATTTGTCGGAAGGATTGAAGGAAGGGAAGGAGGAAAAGGAAACAAAAAGAATATTTGTTCTTATCAAACTTTTGTTAGTATACAGAGACTAGCTAGAAAGTCTTCATATAATTTCCAAATTCCTGCTGGGCACATATCTTGACCACCTTTCTCAGCCTCCTTGTAGGTGGGTGAAGTCATGTGACTGAGAATGATAGATGTAGATTGATAGGATATGTGGCATCTCCAAGCTGGCCCTGAAAACCTCCCACACAATCTCTGTCTCCCTCCTTCTATTCTACTGGCTGTAGATCAGCTACCAAGGACCCAGTTGGGGACATCCAAGGATGTGGTGGATGATGGGACCTCAAACTGGAAGGGGCTTGGTTCCAAATAAATGCACAGCCTCTCCACCCAGCCACACTGGACTGTGATGTGAGCCAGACACAGATCTTTATTATGTTAGATTTGTATTCCAAAGAGCTTAGAATACTTGACATTTAATAGGTGGTTCTCATTAAATATTTTTTGGAAGGATTGAAGGGAGGGAGGAACGAAGAGGGAACATAAAGTATGGATACAAATGAATTAATATTTGGGAGTTGTTAGTTTTAGCAGTTGGGTTATGCTCACAGAATTGGGAGGAGCAAGGCTAAAGCAGTTATTACTCTCTACACATTTTCTTATACAGAATAGTTTATTATTTTTCTCACTTGGAAAAGAGAAATAAAAAATCATGCTAGCTGTGTTTAGGGTCCAGAGGCGAATACATTTCAATTTGAAATGTACAACTGGTTAGCAATAACTGTACTTTCTGGTCAGGGCAACCTAAATCGAGGAATGTTAAACTTTTTTAAAGCCAGATAAAGTTGTTAAGCTGTTAAGGACAAGTAGATTCTGGGTTTTTGCTGGTTCTTTTGTGTGTATGAGACAGTAACAACCACCACCACCAAAGAAGCACCACTACTTGTAACAGAGCAGTCCCAGGGAGAAGGGACTAGGTGCAAGGCAGTCTGCTTCTAAGTCTCTGGAGGGGTGGGGGTGGGTACAGACACAAGCTCCAGACCCCAAGTGGGGGCAGGTACCTGCATGCCTATCCTACCAACCTTGGGGAAGTATGGACATGAATGAATGAAGCCTCACTACAGTGGACTAAGAGCTCAGACTCCAGAACCAGACTGCCTGGACCTGAATCCCAGCATGGTTGCTCATTAGGAAAACAACTTTAGACAAGTAACCTAACCTGTCTGTGCCACTGTTTCCATACTTTTAAAGTGTGAAAATGAAGATATATAAGAAACTACTCATAGTGTTTTTATGGAGATGAAATGAGTGAATATTTATAAAGTGCTTAATCCAGTAAGTGTCTGATTGTGAACTATTAATAAAATAAAATCTTAAGACCCCCCCCCCCAACTAAGTGGACCCCTCTTGGCCAAGGGGATCCCAGAAATATCCTAAAGCTGAGTTGCTGGCCATGAGAAGGGAGGTCGGACATGCCTCATCATGCCCCCTCCCTTCTTGGAGATGTTCTTTGTAGCTCACTAACAGGCCTGAGGCTATACAAGACAAAATTTAAACCACACCTGTGGCATATGTCCAGTGGCTTGTCTCTGATTAACAGACTTCCTTATCTTAAAATATTCCAAGCCTTTAAACAAAGCTTCATTTCTTAAATCAATTACAAATCAAAGAAGCTTTAAACCCACCTATAACCTGTGGTTTCACGTTTCAAGATGTCCTGCCTTCTTGAGCCAAACCAATGTACGCCTTCCATGTAGTAATTTATGTATGAGTTTACATGTAATTCCTGCTTCCATAAAATGTATAAAACCAAACTATAATCCAATTATGATGAGGCCACTTGCTCAAGGCTTCTTTGGCATGGCTCTCTGGGCCATGGTTACACATATCTGACTCAGAATAAACTTCTTTAAATTATTTCATGGAGTTTGGGTTCTTTTCCATTGATATGATTAAAAAAAAAAAAAAAAGGAGTAAGAGAGCCAGGACAATAATCGCAGTTGTGGACTACCTAGTTCTAGTGGGTCCTACAATTTTTCTTAAAGAGAAACTACTTTTGAATCTCTAAAAGGCTTATGAGCACCAAAGAGGAAATAAGAAAGAAGCGAGCCCTACAAGTAACTGGTGAGAAGGGATGTGAGGAGAGAAATTCCTTACTGGCTGTTGGTTAGGAAGCATTTGGGAAGATGCTCCCAGCCACCAGGTGGGTCTGTGATGGTTAATTTTCTGTGTCAACTTGACTGGTCACAGGGTGCCCAGATGAAACTTGTTCTGGGTGTATCTGTGAGGGTGTTACTGGCTGAGATTAGCATTTGAATCTATGGACTCAGTAGAGCAGATTGCCCTCTCCAAGGGGGGGTAGGGCGGGGCTCATCCAATCCCTTGAGGGCCAGAATAGAACAAAAGAAGTTCACCTCTTCCAGCCGGATTTCCTGAACTGGTACTTGGATCTTTCCCAACTCGGTTCTCAGGCCTTCAGACCCAGACTGGAATCTACATCATGGACTACTCTGGTTCTCAGGCCTCTGGACTCAGACTCAATTACACCACTGGCTTTCCTGAGTTGGTGAGCAAATTTCTAATAATAAATCTCTTCCTGGATAGATATCCTATTGGCTCTATTTCTCTAGGGAATGCTAATTAATACACTATGAGAGTGCTAAAAAAATTAATCTCACTGTCAATTACTTCCCAGCTATGGAGCAGTAACAGCTCTCTGAGAGCTGGAGACTGTCTATCATTTTCACTGTGGTGTCCCCATTGCTGATTGCACCCAGCACAAAGAAAATGTGCAACAAATGTTTTACTGATTAATTTTCTCTCTAATGACAATCAAGAATATTTAGAATTATGATTATTTTATTGGGTATGTCTTATCTCCCTCTGAAGCCACTGTGGACAGATTCTACACCTCATTTGTCTTTTTATTCTCACCTAACATGGTATCTTGTACATAGTAAGCACTCAATGAATAATTGAAAGAGGTTAATGAATCGATAAAAGGATGGATCATCCAACTAAGTCTACTCACTGATATTCCTTCTTCCCAGTTTGTGAAATAGTAAAATCTGACTTTGCAAAACTGAACTGAGTTATTTTGTATTTCAATACAAAATCATTAGCACCTTTCTATGATACTAATCTTGAGCCCCTTTATGAAAGGGGATTGTAGCAATTCTAGCCACTTCTTCCTCACTAAAATTTTATGACCTTGAATGAGGACTTTATTTTGTTCAATTTACTAAAGGCGATATTGAGTTCATAAAAGAAGTCTATTTTCTCTTCTGATGTGATGGCACATAGTACACAAGTGAAGAATTCATGAAATGAATGTGAATGAGTATGACAGTGGTGGCTGCCATGTTGCCTTATGTTAGTTCCTGCAAAACTTCCATGTGGTGCCTCAGCTAAAACACTGCAGAGTAAGTGTTTGAAAATGACAGGCAAAATCTTTATTACACTGACAATCTTCTCCTATAGTTCTCAGGACAGTCACTAAGTAATTTCTCTTCTCTTTGGAGACCATATGAAAATCTCTAAGACCTATTACTTGAATTCCAAAACAACATCATTCACCTTCAAATATCACATTAACCTCTGGGAAATCTAAGAGACTTTGCAAAATAAGTATGTAATTCTACAGAAGTATGGGGGGAAAAATCTATTATATCTCAGGAGAAAACAAAAGGAGTTAGATATGTTCTATTCAGAAAGATGCAGAATATTTAATAAATAAACTAAAGCATACTCTCAAATGCTCTGTAATTCATAATGAAAACTGAGCACAAAAGGAAACACTGACATTATAATACAGGTACATTTTTGTTTTGTCCCCAATTGTTAAAACATTTGCAACTTGTCAAAAGTAGTCTCTACTATTCTCATAGAACAGAAACAGTAGCATTTTAACTTAGCACCATTTATGTTTATCAGGTAAAACATGCCTATAAGGGACCTAGTCTGCTTTCCTCTCTTCCTTTCCTCCTCTCTTTCTCTTTTTTCTTTTTCTTTTCTTTTTTTTTTTGAGACAAGGCCTCTCTCTGTCACCCAGGCTGGAGTGCACTGGCACAATCAAAACTCACTGCTGGGCCGGGCGCGGTGGCTCACACCTGTAATCCTAGCACTCTGGGAGGCTGAGGCAGGTGGATTGCTCGAGGTCAGAAGTTCAAAATCAACCTGACAAGAGCGAGACCCCGTCTCTACTATAAATAGAAAGAAATTAATTGGCCAACTAATATATATAGAAAAAATTAGCCGGGCATGGTGGCACATGCCTGTAGTCCCAGCTACTCGGGAGGCTGAGGCAGGAGGATCGCTTGAGCCCAGGAGTTGGAGGTTGCTGTGAGCTAGGCTGACGCCACGGCACTCACTCTAGCCTGGGCAACAAAGCGAGACCCTGTCTCACAAAAAATAAAACATAAAAAAAAAAACAAAAACCTCACTGCTGTCTCAAACTCCTGGGCTCAAAGGATCTTCCTGCCTCAGCCTCCCAAGTAACCAAGCCTGAAGCTGGTTATTGTAAGTTGCCCCTTTGGCCTGTCAAAGGGTGATCCTCTGATCCTGGGTGTTACTAAATGATTGAAAGAGGAGGTCAAGGGTCTGGATGGGGGTGCAGGGTACGGAATGTGCTCTCTAAAAATAACAAAAAATAAAAAATACGAAAAAAAAAAAAAGAAACAGAGACTTGGTCTGTTGAACAGATTCAATCCTGTTCTCAGCAAGTCCACTAACTGACCTCCTGTTGGTAGGTGAGGAACCGAACGTAGCCTGCCCCTGGCCAGCCATTCAAGGCACTCCTTATATCCACGTGGAGCAGACTCCAGGACATGACGGGAATACACAAAACTTCTCAGAAGCCTACAGGGTTATTTATAACAATGAAGATCGATCTTCCATGCAACTCAATAAACACATGCCCACAAATAACCATAGTAAAGGATAAGCTCGTATAATTAATTACAAAAAAGGAAAGGTGATACAAACAAGGATCTCCTGAGTTCTGATGGAGATCACCTTTGGAGCCCAGGGGAGGAAGCCACCATGAGGGAACAGGCTTTGGGGGGTGGCTGAACGAATGTGCCTTCTCTCCAACACGCCACGCACTACCGAAGAAAGATAGATGGTGGGACGCTGGCAAAAATCTTACTCATCAAAATTTTATATGTTAGCAGGATGTTAAAATGAGACTGCTTCAGTCTCTCTTTTGGCTGAGGGCATAAAAAGTTGTTGGTAACTCCCACCACCCACCTTTCAGGGTGAGGTATTAGATACCTAGGCAGCATTTGCCAAAGGAGTTATCTGAGAGCAAGGTTTACTACTGTAGCTTACTAAGATAATAAAACAGCAGTTAGAAAGGCTGAGGGGAGGCATGGAAAATTAGAGAGGAATTAGAGATGTTGTCAGTATGCTCTGACTAATCCCCACCCACAATGACTGCAAGAACAGGGTGTCGAGGAATTTCTTTTTGAGTTCCTCTGGAGTTCCAGGGGTTAAGTGGACCAGCCCCTGACACGCACCTGAGGAATCTCCAGGCAAGAGGCCTTGGCTACTGATGAGGCAGCAGGAAGGAAAAAGAACAAGCCAGATTGTGTCGTCAGCTGCCTACAATTCCCTGTCCCACCTGCAGCAAGGCCAGGGTGCACAGGTGTTTCTTGTGATCAGCTGTGGGCCTTGGGGTGGAGAGAGACAGTCTGGAGCTACTGAAAATCCTGCCTAAGAGGGCTTCTGGAAGGAGCAGCTTGCCTCTAGGATTCCCAGAGGCTGAGGGAGGAAAACTGAGGGGCCAGCCTGTGTGTTCAGAGGAGCCTCCTAGAAACTACAGTCAGAGGCAGCTTTGATCATCTGCAAAACACAAAGAGAAGACCTTTAAACTCCTCTTAAACAGCCGGAGGGAACCACGGCCAGATCACATCAGTGGCAGTCCCTGCCTGTTCTCCCTCCACCTGCTCTAACCCCAGAGTGGCCAGAGTTCACCAGCTGGGGGAGGAAGGATGGATGCACAGCAAGAAAGTGGAGACAAAACCTCTATGCCCCATCCCTGGCTTCCAACCCGACTGGGGCTAGAGAAGAGGCTTTGCTGTCCAGTGAATTGTCCAGTTGTTATTATTATTGTACTCAAATGAACGTGTTAATTTCCTAAATGAGAAAATGAGAGTGTTCCTGTGATGGAAAGGAGCCAGAGGCTGCTTGTTATGTGAGAGTCCTGGGGCTTGCCCTAATATTTCACCCATGGAGCAAAGAAAATATTAATAGCACCTCAGGATTGCAATGGACTGTAGGGACATTGAATAAGTTTCTATTCATTGACATACTGATACACTTACATATAGCTTGGGGTAAAGTAATCATAGTTTATATTTTGGATTTTGCTATCATCTGACTGTTTGTGTCCCACCCCCCAAAATTCATGTGTTGAAATCTTAACCCCCAAGGTGAAGGTATTAGAAGATGGGAACTTTGGGAGGTGATTAGGTCCTAAGGATGGAGCCCTCATGAATGTGATTAATGCCCTTATAAAAAAAGACTCTAGAAAGACCTTCATCCTTTCTACTATGTGAGGACACAATGATTAGACACCATCCATGAACCAGAAAGTGGGCTATGATGAGACACTAAAGCCACCAGCATCTTGATCTTGAACTTCCCAGCCTCTAGAACTATGAGAAATAAATTTTTGTTATTTATAATCCACCCAGTTTTATGGTGTTTTGTTATAGCAGCCTGAAAGGACCAAGTTTCTATTATGATAGAAAATGGATAGAAATGAACAACTACATGCTACAACCACAGGATGAACCATTAAATTGTACATGTTAAATAGGTACATTGTATAGTATGTAGATAATATCTCAAAGCTGATATTAAAAAGCCAGACATAAAAGAGGACTTCCAATATGACTTCATTTATACCAAGTTCTACAGTGATAAAACTCAGTGTCAGTGGTGCTTGCTGAGTTGAGAGAAGAGGCACTACATTAGGAAAATTTTAGAGTGATGGAAAAGTTCTACTTGGGTGTATTAAAATTTTAAAAATTAAACAAAAATTTATTTTCTCAGTCACACTGGTCATATTTCAAATGCTCAACAGCAATATGTAGACAGTGGCTACCATATTGGACAACATAGAACATTTTTATTGTCACTATTTTACTGGGCAATTTTCTATATCTTCATTTTACTGGGTCTAATTTCTTACAATTCACTAAACCACATACCAAAAACTGAGTATTTTAAGATATATAAATTGTACTATAATGGAGTTGACTACAAAATTGTTATTGAGAAAAAAACGTACTGAGAAGTGTTCTAGGAAAATGACTGACGGTAAATGACCCTGATGGTAAAGAAAGAACATCTGAGAGAAATGAGGAGCTCTCTAGATTAGGCAGAGAGGTTTGATATAGGGCACCTTGCTGCACAAAGCAGACAGAAGAGAACTGCATTAATTGAACAGAAATGAATTGGCAAGAAAATATGTGAGACCTAGAAGAGATCCCCAGGGAACATGCCCATATGTGGGAAAGTAAGTCCTGGAGGAGAGACATTAGACACAAAGGTTCTGGAACATGTCTGCAGGAAAAGTGACTCATTAAGCCAAGATTCAGATGATTTGAGAAACAACCATTTCACTGGGGCCAGCAGAGAAAACCGAACGCCCCCAGGGTTAGGCAAAAAGTCATAAACACAACCAGCGCTTGAAACCTGGAATGAAAACACACATAGAAACTGATCTGTTTGTCCAGCCAGTTTAATGGTACAGGCCTGGTTTCCTGGGAACAAAGGAATTCTTTATGGGGTTGGTGTTTCATAGAATAGTTTTGATCTCAAAAACAGATGTCTGAGCATGCATTGTTTGGAAGAGGTTGCAACCAAACAGTGGATCCAGAGAAATATACATAAGTGAAAGGCTGGTGTGCCACCTACGAAGTGGTCAGCATTCTGCAAAAAGAGAGAAGGAAACTGGCCGGGCGCGGTGGCTCACGCCTGTAATCCTAGCACTCTGGGAGGCCGAGGCGGGCGGATTGCTCAAGGTCAGGAGTTCAAAACCAGCCTGAGTAAGAGCGAGACACCGTCTCTACTATAAATAGAAAGAAATTAATTAGCCAACTAATACATATACAAAAAATTAGCCGGGCATGGTGGCACATGCCTGTAGTCCCAGCAACTCGGGAGGCTGAGGCAGGAGGATTGCTTGAGCCCAGGAGTTTGAGGTTGCTGTGAGCTAGGCTGACGCCACGGCACTCACTCTAGCCTGGGCAACAAAGCAAGACTCTGTCTCAAAAAAAAAAAAAAAAAAAAAAAAAAGAGAGAGAGAGAAGGAAACCTACAAGACCTTCTGTGGTTTTCCTGGAAAGCTTGTTGATACTATTAGAGGAACTGACGCAGGTGGATGGTGTCACAATAAGGACCAGGAGAAATGAATCAGACCCTACTCCCTGTAGAGAACTTTGGAGAAGGAACATTAAGAAAATGAGTACCAGTGTCTTCTTCTTAGACCCTTGGATCCCTTGCCTGTAGACAGGCATTCGTGCAGATACACTATCGAAGTCACCCAAAAGAAGACTAACATAATGCAAAAAGTCTTTTAAAACTTGTATGTGCTTTTACTACATGCACATTTCTATTGTCCTGAAGTGAAAAGAATTATCTAGTTACCACCTGCTGTTTGTGGGGGCCTACATCTAACTCACAAGCAAGACAGGTGCTTTTACCTCTGGAGTGTTTTTGGTCTGTTCCTTCTCCTTCAGTTGTCACAGCCCTAGCTCTGACTCATCATTTCGGAGACGGATTATTGCAGCAGCCTCCTAGCCGACCTTCTTCCCTCCAGTCCCACCTCCTGATATGCACCGTCCATCCAGGTCAGAGCCAGATGGTGCATCGAAGGACAATTCTGATCATGCTTCTCAAAGCTTTCCCCACTCTCACACTCAGTAGCACCTCAATATAACACACAGCGTGCTGGTTCGCGCTTTCTGTTTCCACTGCTTCTGCATAGAACACCCTTCCTCTGTCTCACCAGGGGGTTAATGTTCCAGTATCTGTCACACTTGCAGCAAGGTGTCATTTCCAGCAAAAGCCTTCCCCGAACCACTAGGTCACCTGAGACCCCTTTCTCTTCTCTCTCATAGCTGAACTTATCACATTATTAACATTATTTGTTCTGGTCTCTTCTACATTTCTTTGGGAAAGGTGGATTTTACTCATGTTGTAATGTCTAGCACATAAACTGCTGATCTAAACATAATAAGAAAATCTAAAAATATAACAATGGCAAAATCATACAGTTGGCCCTTGGTATCCACAAGGGATCAGTTCCAGGACCCCCTGTGGATATCCAAATTCCTGGATGCGCAAGTCCCTCATATAACCTATGCACATCCTCCCATATACTTTAAGTCAGCCCTAGATTACTGATAATACCTAAAACAATGTAAATATTTTAATACCTAAAAGCTATGTAAATAGTTGTTATACTATATTGTTTAGGGAATAATGACAAGAAAAAAGTTTGTACATGTTCAGTTCAGAGGCAACCATCATTTTTTTTCCCTGAATAATTAACAGATTTCTGGTTAAATCTGAATATCAGATAAATAACAAACAATTTTTGAAAGTATGTGTCCCAAACATTGCATGAGACATGCTAGAAAAAAATTATTTCTTATCTGAAATTCAAATTTAACTGGGCATTGTGTATTTTACCTAGCAATGTTAAATAGAAATTTTCAGAGCCAGGCATGTTGGCACATGACTGTAGTCCCAGCTACTCAGGAGGCTGAGGTGGGAGGATCACTTGAGGACAGGAGTTTGGAGCTTCAGTGCATCATGATGGCACCTGTGAATAGCCACTGCACTCCACATGGTTCCAATCTGGGCAATGTAGTAAGACCTCACAGAAAGAAAGACAAGAAAGGAAAAAAAAAGAAAAGAAAGAAACAGAAAGAAAGGACAAAAGAAAAGAAATTTTCAGGGAACTTAAAAGACTTAATAAAAAGGCAACACACGTAACCTAAACATCTGTACCACCGTAATACGCTAAAATTAAAAAAAGTTAGACTTGTATTTACAATATTTACAATCTATATCAAAAGAAAATAATTCTAAGTGTTTTAGGTTTCAAAATAAAGTACAAGTTTTAGATTGAAATAAAAATTCTAAATTTTATGATCTCAAAAGGGTTAATATGAAACTCTATATAAACATCTGTATTCTTAAATAAAGTTTAAAGTTTTGGAAACATTTATAAATGTCCCATGAGCTCTAAAAAAACCCTCATCCATTGAAAAGAGATGAATTTAATGGAAAAAGTACTGGGCCAGGAGTTTGGAAACCTCATTTCAGCCCCACCTTCACTTGATATGTGAACTTGGACATAGCACATAACTCATTTTTCTCATCTATACTATGAAGAGTGACTTTTAAAGAATCTCAAAGGCCCTTCTCCAACTCTAACAGTCTATAACTGTATGAAGCAAAAGACATGGGCCCCAGTACACTGAAATGAGTATGGGTTCTGTGTTGGGGGACCTGGCCCTAATCCTGCATCTGCTAGAAAACTTGCATACATAAAGTGCACTTGGCCTCCAGGGCTGGCAGAAAAACTCCATGGACCCCATTTCTTAAGACCCTGAGCTCTACATTCTTTTCAGCGTTCATCTCACTTTGCTAAAATAAGGCAGAACTAAAGAGAAGAGAATGTCGGAAGCAAAGAGAATCTGCATCCACACGTTGGGTCCCCTCTTGGCCTGCACCATGCAGGAGGAAACAGTTCCTTCTGCCTACCTAAGCCTGCCTTCTGATTTCTGAGTTTTGGTCCAGAGACCTACGTATTTTTCTTTTTTAAGAAGACAGACACCTGGAATGAACTCCTACTTTCAGGTAAGTCCACACTATCCCAGGGATGTAGATTTCAAGAACAATATCAAAACACAATAACTCCGGTGTTGATCTGTGAAAGTCATTTTGTTACATCTCACCTCTCTGGGCCTTTCTTTTCTTTGCTCTACACATCTTAGAGTACATCTTCTAAAAGCTATTACTTTTGCTTTCCTATTATGGTTTAATCTCAATTGCAGCAAATGGGTCAATAATCTCTCATTAAATAACAAAAACCTAACCTCTTACATGAATGATCTCCAACTAACACATCCACCTTGACACTATTAAACAAAACGTCCTACTGCCTGCTCCGGACGGTGGGCAGAAACAAATGGAGCTTCCCACACCAGAGAAGCTCTGTTCACATACAGTAGGGAAGACCTAAAGAGTAGTCTGGGGCAGTCGCCCAAGTAGGTTGATTACCTCTTTCTGAGTACCACAGAGGCATATTTTATCACCCAATTTATTAAATGTCCATGTGAGACTATTTAAAAACAGAACAAAATGCTCTACAAATTACTCATACTGCTCACCAACTTTTTACTGTGCAAACACCATGTTTAAGACACCCACCCATGCTAAGAACCTGGAACATAAAAAGCATCTGCCCTCAGGAACTAAAGTTTTTGCAAGCTACACATCTGATAAAAGGCTGACAACTAGAATCTATTTAGAACTCAGGAAAATCAGCAAGAAAAAATCAACCCTATCAAAAAATGGGCAAAGGATATGAACAAAAACTTCACAAAAGAAGACAGAATAATGGCCAACAAACATATGAAAAAATGCTCAACATCTCTAATCATCAAGGAAATGCAAATCAAAACCACAATGAGATATCACTTAACTCCAGTGAGAATGGTCTTTATCAAAAAGTCCCCAAACAACAAATGTTGGTATGGATGCAGAGAGAGAGGAACACTCCTACACTGCTGGTGGGACTGCAAACTAGTTCAACCACTATGGAAAGCAATATGGAGATATCTCAAAGTAGATCTGCCATTTGATCCAGCAATTCCACTACTGGGCATCTACCCAAAAGATCAAAAGTCACTTTATGAAAAAGACACCTGCACTCGAATGTTTATAGCAGCACAATTCACAATTGCAAAGCTGTGGAAACAACCCAATTCGTGAGTGGATTAATAAAATGTGGTATATGTATGCCATGGAGTACTACTCAGCTTTAAGAAACAATGGTGATATAGCACCTCTTGTATATTCCTGGATAGAGCTGGAACCCATTCTACTAAGTGAAGTATCTTAAGAATGGAAAAACCAGTACCACATGTACTCACCAGCTAATTGGTATTAACGGATCAACACCTAAGTGGACATATAGGAGTAACATTTATCGGGTGTCGGGAGGGTGGGAGGGGGTAGGAGGGGATGGGTATATACAAACACAATGAGTGAGATGTGCAATGTTTGGGGGATGGTCACGCTTGAAGCTCTTACTCGAGGGGGGAGGGGGGCATGGGCAATATATGTAACCTTAACACTTGTACACCCATAATAAGCTAAAATAAATAAATAAATAAATAAAAAATAAGCATCAGAAGAGAGACAGTGACTTCAGCCTTATTGCCACAATCTTTCCTCTTCAAAGAGTATAGCTGCTACAGCTATTGACATAGTTACTAATCAGCTTGTTGTATGAAAACGAGGAGATCCCACCCACAACATAGAAAGTAAGAGTTCCATACAGTAGGTAAATGTGAAGAAAATGTTTCCAGGACAGTATTGTGCCTTGTATTAGTCTAGGTCAAAATGAACCATTATCTAGATCTGACATCCTCTTGTCCTCTAAATGAGCAGCATTTACACATGAGACACATTCTGAGGTATAAACAAAACCTTAGCGAGCCTTAGTAATGCATCAGACCATCTCCACTTGGCAGAGAGAAGAGGAGATATCTTTCCCAAAGGGGTAAAAGGTTACAGTTTAGTGGTTCTTCCAAAAGTTAAATATAGAATTAATATAGGACCCAGATTGTACTCCTAGATACATATACTCAAAACAAGTGAAAACAGAGATTTGCATGTGAAATATCCACAGCAGCATTATACCCAATAGTTAAAAGGTGGAAGTAACCCAAGTGCCCATCAACAGATGAATGGACAAACAAAACATGGTATACACATAGAGTGGAATACTATTCTGCTATAAAAAGGGATGAAATTCTGATATGTGCTACAACATGGATGAAACTTGCAACATTATGTTAAGTGAAATAAGGTAGACACAAAAAGACCAACATTGTATAATTACCCTTACTTGGAATATCTATTCAAGCAATTTCAGAGAGACAGAAAGATAAAGGTTAGGAAGGTCTGGCAGGAGAGAGGAATGGGGAGTTATTCTTAATGGGTACAGAGTTTTTGTTTGGGGCAAGGAAAGGGTTTTGGAGATAGATAGTGGGGATGGTTATATAACATCTGAATATAATTAATGCCAGTGAACTGGCAAATTTTATGTTATATAGATTTTACTGCAATAAAAAAAAGTAGGGAGAAAAAAAAGAAAAGTCTTCTTAAATAAATGTGGGAGAGAGAGGAGAAGGTTGCAACCTCTTAGTACTCCATGCAAACTACAGTGATGCTGGTGAGAGTGAGGAGGGGGCAACTGTACCACTTACTAGCCTGTGGGACTGAAGTAGTCAGGAATTGATTTCTCAAAGGGAAATTAAATAGGGGGTAGGGAGGGGAGGGAGTGCATTTTTGCTCCTGGCAGGTGCCAGAGATAGAGGGTGGCATGGTCTTTCTCCCCAGTGAGTCCTCTCCCATTCTCACCCTAAAGAACTAGCTAAGTGACACCCTCGATCTTATGTTAAGCAGACAGGCGCTCAAGGGACATGTTGACTAGGCACAAGTAACCCCACCAGATCTTTTAAAATATATTGTTAAAATTCAGTCCAGGCTTGGTGGCTCACACCTGCAATCCTAGCACTCTGAGAGGCTGAGGTGGGAGGATCACTTGAGGCTAGGAGTTTTAGACCAGCCTGAGCAAGAGTGAGGCCCTCGTCTCTACAAAAAAGCCAGAAAAATTAGCTGAGCATGGTGGTGCACACCTGTAGTTCCAGCTACTTGGGAGGCTAAGGCATAAGGATCGCTTGGGCCCAGGAGTTGGAGGTTGCAATGAGCTATGTCAACACTGCATTCTAACCTAGACAACAGAGCAAGACTCTGTCTCAAAAAAAAAAAAAAAAAAATTACACACACACACACACACACACACACACACACACAGTTAAAATCCACACTCTTATATTGTAAACATAGCACTAGTACCTTCATTCTAAATTGTTCATATAATCAAGTTGTATCAGTCAGGTCTATATTTAAAACCCACAGGCTTTGATTAATTTGGGGGACACTCTGGTGACAAAAAGGAGAAAGGTTCTTAAAATGCAGCTTTTGTTTGGAGGGCTCAGACCCCAAAGTGGACTGTTAAAACTAGGTAGTATAAAATATTGAAGGGCTTAAACAAAAGTTCAAATCAGATATTACATAGCAGTAGTTTGACTATGGGTTGCATTTTGGTGATGGAGAAGTCTATTTTCAGACTCTCATCTACACTTGGAGTAGTTTTTAAATGTTAACTTTGTTTTGCCTTTAAAATTTAAATAATTTCCACCAAAATCTCCCCCAAAATCTCTACCACTAATTACTGTTGGCTATGATTTAGAGTCACAGAGTCCTGGCTACTAGAAAGCCATAAGGAACAAACATTCATTCATGCATTCTTCCCTTTACTTATTCATTCATACAACAGCCAGCAAATACCTGCTGAGCATCTTCTACATGCAAAATTTTTCCACTTTCACATGTGATTAGCCATGGAAATTTTAATTGACAAGGACTGCTCTAAACTTTGAGTGATTTGCCAAGAGATCCAGACTCTCTGTTGCTATCCAAGTTCACTGAAATAATAGCTATCTGTCCAAAATATTAAAATCTAAGCTTCTAGGGACCAGGGATAAAACGTCTTTTTATAAGATTCTTATCTTTTGGATTTCAGTTCTATTGGATTCAGCAACACATTATTTTATTCATTTCTAGGTCACAAAGCTTGAGCAATATGTTTTCCTTTTGCCTTTCACTAATTCATTGCATTAAGACAGCCTGTTCGTTTTTTCTCCCTTTCTAAGCTATAATGAGTTGTGTGCAGCTGTTGCAATAAGGGAAGTTTTAAAGATGCAGATAAGCAGTAGGTAGACGGTACAAGCTAATAAAGGGAGCTTTGCCAAATATTAAAAAAAAATGCTCCTAGTCAAATCATCATACTAACAGAATAAAAAGCTCATGCAGGATGGATTTTCAGTGGCTGTAAAACCTGAAAACATTGCTTCACCTTTCATACATATGAAAAAAATAGAATATATGTTATCCAAATCAGAATACATGCTGTTCAGGGCATTCCATAATGAGACGCCATTGGCACTTGGGAAAGGACGATTCTTTATTGTGCAGGACAGTTCGTGTATTGAAGGGTGAAGGATCATTGCTATCCCCACCTCTACCCATGGATGACAATGGTGTCCCTCCAGTCACTGTGACACCTACAAATAATTCCAAAAGACACCCAAGAAAGTAGTATTAGTCCACATGAAAACCGATCTAGTGAAATTCTTCCATGTATATGTCCTAAGTATATTTTTAGGGCAAAAAGTAAGCCAAAGAAGATAATTGTTTCCCAAACACTTGTTTGTGGTCTATTTCCACCTCAAGTATTGGCACATGACCTTCCTTTATTACCGAAAAAATTGATTTAAAAAAAAAAGAAAATAATACCCATAGTTCCCTCTGAGTGAAGAAAAGCTCAATACAGGGTGGGGTAGGGCAGTATGGAATTCCTATTCCGCATTAGTTATTCTCAATCTTTTTGTTTTCACAGCATACTCTAGTATTTTATTACCAGAACTTTTAGTAATCAAACTACAGCAACATACTAGCTCAGAGCATTTATAATAGCGTCTGCGGTTGCCACTCCTCACGGGGATCCCCTTGATCAGGCCAGAGTCTCTGTTTGAGGACAACTACCTTGACTGTATGTCTTAGGTATCAACAAAACAATTGTATATTCCAATAAAAACACTCTATCTTCACCAATGGCTTCATGTTGCCAAATGCTTTATCTCTTAACTAAGAACAAGCTGGTCCCCAATCTCCCCTGTATTCGCGACCCATTAAGTCAGTCAGGATGCCACCAGACAGGCATGCTGATAATGGCATGACTCCAACATACCCCATACAAACCCCAAACATACATTTTATACACTGACCCCAATTTGGCAGTATCCCTGTGGAAGGTTTACAGTATCCTAGAGTACCACAGCATACTGGTTGCAAACAACTCTCCTACCATCCTTCCATAAAAATGACCTCTAATGGTGATTTTAGAGAAAAATAAAGTTAATTTCAAGGTTCACATGAGTGTATTAATATTGGCAAGTGCATATTATTTCCTTGGGCATTCTGGACATTGCCTAGGAATTTTATATTGAGAATCTGTACTAGATTGTCAGCCTAAAGAAGAGGAGGGGGAGAAAAAGAAGAAAAAAGGAGTGTCAGACTAAGAACAAATCTTAGAGATTATCTAGAGAAGCAAAAATATTTGAAAAAGCTTGAAGTGGTAAGCAAACGTTACCAACATTTAACTAACTTTCTTCCTCTTCAGTTGATTTATATTTTCACCTTTCTAGCCTAGCACATTTTCCAATCTTCTTCCTTGGTCTCCCCTTGCTTCCTGCTTCCAGTTTGGCCAATAAAACTCCTGTTGTATGGTTGATGGCTTTTTATCATAAACCTAATTCTCCTCTTTTCCACCTCTAGGCTTTAGTAGAAATCTATAATCCACCCCACTTGCTTCCATTGCTATTGTGTCCCTGTAGTTGGCTGCTACCTCAAGTTGTGATATTACCATCTCCCACTCTCCATAATTTAGGGACCTATACAAAGCCTCCTGTGTTCTCTTTCTTGCCTCATAACAGCATATCTTATTATGACAACTAACCAAAAGCCAGGACATTGTCTTCTGATTTCTTTAATCCCCATAACTGAGATTTAGCTCATGGGCAGGACACACAATGGGTCATTCAGCAAACCCTTGTTCAAAGTTTTGTTGAATCATCCAGATGATCAAATCTGTCCCTGTAGTTCCACAGGGATGTTGAAGATAAATGTGCTAATATGTAAGAAGTGCTTTTAGCTCTTATAAGAAAGAAACTCTATCAATCCAAGAGATTATTATTTCAGCTGAAAGGCCATCAAGCATCTTCCCACAATTACTTATTTATAGCTTTAGAAGCTTTTAGCAAAGCAAAAATCAGCATCTTCAATTAGGTCACCCAAGTTCCAAAATTTTGAAGTATAGAAGCCAATATGTAAAGAACAGCTGATGGGAATAGCTGCTATGAAAAACTGTAGGCAGTGTATAGCCATATTAAGGAAGAGGCTAAAATTTAAGCAAAATCGTAATGACCAATTCCCAGTGAGGCTCCATTGTAGTGAATTTGGAGCCTTGCTTTTCTCTTTGGTAAAAATGAGGGCATTGAATCTGATGCTCTGAATTCCCTTCCTGCTCTACCAATTCTATGCTACTAGGCTGGCAAAATTACAAGCGATAAAGAATGCATTACCACATGGAAAACTAACTGAGCATTTGACGAAGTTCATGAAGAAAATAATTCATAGACTCAGGGTGATATTTATACCCAACATTCCAATTCAGGTAACCAAGTCAACAAAATGCTACATGTAAATCAAATAAGCAATCAGAGAATATCCAAAAAGATAGCAGTAAACATTTCTTTCTGGTATAAATTACTGAAAGAGATAGAGTGATAGAGAGAGAGACACACACACACACACACACACACATCCCAGCTCTGACCTGCACACAGATGGGCATCTGAGTGTATACTGGAGAAACACCCTGAAAAATGATGAGTTGTGCTTACAGAATCCAACCATATTTCAAAGAAAGGTTGAAACCATATTTCAAAGGAAGGTTGAGCACAGAATCTAGGAATGGCTCTACACTCTCAGCATTTGACTGAACTGTTCTTCTCATGCTTAGTTGTGTTTCAGACAGCCTCATTGTTGGAACTTTGTTTTTCAATATGCTTGTTTATAAACAGCTATGAAGAGTTCACTAGCTAAACTCACTGCACGAAAATGCAATTTAATTAACTTTTCTAATTGGGTATTAGAAGAAATGAAATACTAAAAGGGAGGGGGAGAGAGAGAGACAGACAGACAGACAGACATTTCAACTCGGATCTGTACATGTGTGGGTATCTGGTGGGAAAACCCAGGGCAGTTCACACCCAAAATAAAGGAAAGTGAGCTCTCCTGACGTTCATATTACTGAACTGCAGAGATGAAAGCAAACGAGAAGGTGATTCTTTTAGAAGCACTTTTGCATGAACAGGTCTCATGAAAGAATGTAGAGTTTTGGGGCCCCAAAAAACCTCAAGAGTTCAAATGTGGTAAGTCAAAGACATGGCTTATATCAGAATCTAGTTAGTGCCAAGTATGTTTCAAAAGGAACATATTCAATATGTATACTGGTTTGATTATAGTCACCATAGACATTTTGCAATTTTTAAATAATAGTAGAGAAGAGCATGACATTTAAATGTTTTTAAAAGGGTCAGTGGGCTAATAAAAGAAAAAGTGTGGAAAAATACAGATGGCATCCAACCTTCATGCCCATAGAGTCAAAGTGACTTTCCTAAAGTCACCAGGTTAGTTGGTGGCTTAGATGGAGAGCTAGACTAGAAGCCAGATTTTCTGTCAGTGCACTGAATAGGTGAACAACACCCATCTTAGGTATTTTCTGATAGGCAAAGCCCCAAGTGACTCCCAGAGACTTTGAACAAAAGGTATATGCTTTTGAAGTTCTGATCCCAAATCTCTATAATTCTTCAGACCCAACTCATTGACAATCATTGTGTCACTTACAAATAACATAACTTTAGGTGCTTTTTAAAAATCTTCTCCCAACCATCCTATATTCCCACTTGTTTGCTTCTCTATGAGGCTAAGAGAAAGTAAGACAGGGAAGAGGTAAGAGAAACTTATATAAGGAGATGTTGGCTAGGACGGAAACAAGGAGAAAAAAAGGGTGAAAAAAGCTAACCACTCCAAATAAAATAGGGTGCTCTTACCCTAAATAGAATGTATATAATTTTCTCTCAAAAAGTCACTACAGATTAGTAAAGATTAATAGTTTATTTTTGTAGGAAAAATAAGAAATGAGTATAATGAAGTAACATGATTTTAAGCATTGATGAAATAGATGTGAACACTCAAGACTTTGGTTCGGTGAAGAGTATTGTGCTGGTCTGGAAGGACAGTTCCTGGTTTGGGCTTTGGCTTTACCTCTAACTGGCAGAAAGTCACCTAGCTTCTCCATAGCTCAGGTGCTTCCTCTATAAAAATGGACAAAATTTCCTGCCTTACTTTTCACAGAGCTCAGGAAATTTCACCCCAAAATATGACTCCTTGGTATAAAGAATATTTTGAATTAAAGGCCATTGAAGATCAAAAAGCATTGAAGGGGGGCTTTTCCTTCTATCTGCATAAACTGGACTGACAGACCAAAAGACAATGACCTTCCCTTCCTCTCCCTGTTATCTCCATATATTGTAGAATGCAACCAGACCAGCCCAAATCATTTAAAACATAATGCCTGTCTCTCAGGTTAATTTACAAGTCAACCTGTTTCCTCCATCCATTCATCCTCCCTAGCTACACCTTCATTGCCCCTAAACAGAATTATCTACACTGCTCATCTTGCCCTCTAAAAGGCCTGTATAAAAATATCCGAATTCCACTGAGATATTGAATAATCACTCTGTGACTCTCCCCATGCACATAGTAAATAATCCTCTCCCTCTCTCTCATTAATCTGCCTTAATTGTGAGTTGATCTTTCAGGGGACTTTCGGGGGAAGGGCAGGTTTCCCCTCACCCTTACATTTTGATCACAGGAGTGCTGGAGGATGAAATAAGGTAACAGATGCAAACTTTCTTTAGAAAAACAAGAGCTCTATGTACAAATGTTATTAATAGTGTACATTATTCAATGTCATCACTTTTTATGTTAAAATATGGGATTTTTTTACATAACTTTAAGAAAAAAAAAACATTACTTTGATCTTCATATCCTCTTTCTCAAAGGAAAATAAAGAAAGTTTGGAATCTGTTAGTCCTGCTTGACTATCACGACGGGTGAAAGCACCTGTGTGTCCCGTGTGGCTACAGACCTGCTGATGTACAAGCAATAAACAATGCTATGAAGTATTTTTAGAAATTTTACTTGAGTTTCTTATCTGGCTCATGAAAATATAACGTTCAACAGAGGAACCATTATTTAAAGTTTTTTTTGACCAATGCATTTTGATTGGACCTGGAATGGTCAATGGCTCATGGGCTTGCAGTTCTGGACAGAAAGTTCAGCCCTAAGGCCTGCCAAGAAAACCAAGGAGTGAGATCTGGGGTGTTTGGATCTAGGAGTGTGAAGGAATATCGGGCCAGAATTCACTGGTCTGTAGTCCGTAACATCTAGATTCGGACAGTCCGAAGGCCAAATGTTGCCATTCCCCTAACGATGCCTGGAGTGAGGTGGGACAGGTGGCACACAGGCATGTTGGAGAGATGGTGCCCCATGTGCTCCCCAACTCCAGGCTGGCAGGGCTTCCCTTGTCTCCACATCCGCTCTGGCAAAAACAAGGAGGTTATATTTAGGGTGACCACATAATTTATTGTTCAAATTGGGACACTGTTAAGATTGAAAGGGGGTGCTATCAATCATTACGCCAGGGAAACAGATCTCAACAGATTGTTCCAGACAATCTACACAGGTGTGGTTACCCTAGTTACATATATTGTTGTTTGGAGAATTTTTTTATTAGCACAAAACTGCGGTCTTCAAGCCCCTGGCCATGGCCAGTACTGTCTGTGTGGTCTGTTAGGAAGTGGGCCACGAATCACTGCTCTGAGCTCCCCTCCACCCACACCCCCCAGGCCACAGAAAAATTGTCTTCCACGAAACTTAGGGACTGGGCCACAAAGCAGGAAGTGAGTGGCGGTCCAGCAAGTGAAATGTCATCATCTGTATTTACAGCCGCTAGAGACGCTCCCCAAACCTTTCATCAGCGTCCGAGCCCCACCTCTGACTCCACCCCACCCACCTCCACCTATGGAAAAACTGTCTTCTGTGAAACTAGTATGCCCAAAAGTTAGGGACCCGCTGGCATAAAATATGTGCAATCAACTTAGGGGTAATGGGAGAAAAATCATGATCTCTTGTTTCTCCATTTCCCAGAAGAATCAGTTTTATTGAGTTTCAAAAACATCTTTCTTAATATGAGTTTGAAACCAAAAGGACTTGAATTTGAATTCTAACTACTCTCCACTAGCTGAGTGACCCTAGGCTAAAAGAACTTAACCTCTCTGAGCCTTAGTTTCCTCATCTATAAACATAGGGGAAGAAGTGTGTGCCTTATAAGTTTATTTTGAGGATTATGTTAATGCATGCAAAGCACTTACCATAGGGCCTAGTATATGACAAAGGTTGTATTAGAGATTATTACCATCATTAAAATATAAATTACTTGAACAAAATATCGGGCACAAAAAGGTTCCAGGGCCAACCATATACATCTCAACGATTCTTCATGGTATCTTTTCAGTCTGACTCATTGCTTTCCTGTTAGCCTGTCTTCCAAAGCTACCTGGATCACACAATATTTCTAAAATATTCTAGAATATTCTAAATATTCTAGAAATGAACTCAGAATAGCGAACGTTCAAAGAACCCTAAAATTCTTTTGTCTGAAGAGGTGATCAATAAACATAGTTCTGATGGCTATTTGCCATCCCTGTTTATAAATAAGCGCTCAGCTTGCAAAGTAGATATTGACCCTATCACATTAAGTAGGCCTAATGCTCATATAGGTCAGACCAACTGTTCCTCCATGCAGGTTTTTGGGGCTGCCATCTTCACAAATGGTGATAGGGTATAACAACTACTATTAATATGAACACATGAATGGTGACTTTTCCTCAAACCTGCTTTTTTCTTGCTTTATATGAAGGCCTTAAGAGTTAGGTACCCTAACTGCCCAGAAAAGGACTGGTCTACAAGGTGTGTTGGGTTTTCTTGGGAATAAACTTTCAGAGAGTTGACTCAAAGGTGTTCTCTGAAAATGTGAGGTCAACAGTACCTAATGACAGTAACTCTTGCTTCCTTGTCCCTTCCTTTGATTCAGCGTGGCACTGATTGTACCACATCTGTTAACACATATAAAACTAACCATCTTTATTACACTTTTTATCCAAAGACACCTCATTTCATTCCTTATTAACTCCAGGAATTGACTAGACGTGGAGGAGTATGGAAGTATGGCAGCTCCCTTCCCAAATAACGATGACAAAATAATAAAAAGGGACAACTTTAAAAACACTCTAAATTGTACTAGAAAAAGTTGAACAAGTGTGAGGCAAAATATTACAGCTCTTGTCCATTAAGGCTGAGGCTTAGGAGGAGGCCCGGCATGGGTTCAGGAATAAAATGTTCCTCAGCATTAAGATCTTACAGTAATGAAGAGAGCACGGTAAGGTCTCACCAAGTGAAATTAGCCCAGTGTGGCTCCGCTGCCTTTCTGGGAAAGTCATTTACAGAATGAACTATCACAACCTTCCTTTTCCCAGCCTCAGCTGCTGGTGGCCGTGGAGATGGCACTCTCCAAGGGGAGACCAACACAGTGAGGTGAAAACAATGACAGAAACCGCCCCCAATACTTTTCAAAAATTGTCCGACTTCAGGTACTACTCCTGGCCTGAATGGACAGAAATGGTAGATTTATAAAGAGACATTAAAAAATAAACAAACAGATGAAGAACAACAACACTGTAAAGAGAATGTAAAGAGCAGATACAAATCTTAAAAGTAGCCTAGGAGTGGCTGGTTTGGAAGGACAGTTCCTGGTTTGGGGGATGGAAGCAGGGGGTGGGAGGGTGACAATAGGAGGAAGAGGGCAGAGAAGAGACCAGGAACCTAGAAGGAGGCTTGAAATTATTTACTTATGCTTTTAAAATATTTTAGAAAAATATACATACATCATCGATATAATCGCCCAGAGTATATCCAGATTCTTGATCTATTTCTAAATTCTGAATACACACATCAAATGCAGCTCAAATGAGCATTGCTCTCCTTAAATAATCCTGCCAGCAGGACTAGCATGGGCTGCGGAATAATTCTGCAATCTCTTACTATGCATTGTCTCCAGCTGCTAAAACTTTCTATACTTGGCAGGTATCAAACTGATTTTGTAGAAATTCATAGCAAGTATCAGCTATGTTTATTACTCATCAGCCTCAAAAAAAAAAAAGTCAATTGTGTCATAAATTTGGGACAAATAGAATGTACAAATAATTTTAAAATACCTTATACATCATAAAGTCTTGATTAAGCATTTAAAACCCCTATGGAATATCAAAAACATGTTTGTGCTCTCCCATATTTCTTGATTAAATAGTTTTATCTTTACTTGTAAGTATTCACCCTGATTTCAACACTACATATAGGTACTTGTAAACGTATAGCTTTGGTTTTCAAAAATTTATTTTTATACATATGACCCTGTATCACAGCCCATATTTGTAATATCAGGAAGCAATATAGTCAACCTACTGTGTTGTAGGTAACTGGAATGTGGCATGTAAACCAAATCATGTTGAATAATGTACATGAATTCACTGTTTAAAGAATATTTGTGGGTTTAACAAAATAAAAAACTAAAGCCCCCCCAAAACTTTTAATGTGAGTCATCTTCCATCTTGTGTTTTCTTTGAAAAATAAAATCCAGTTAATCATCCATTTCTAGTTGAGAAAACAGCCTTTTATATATAAGTAGGGAGCCTTAAATTCATTGGCAGGCCCTATTCGTGTACTCTAAGTTGAGCATGAATAGAATTTATAACAGTATATGGCTTTCCTGCACTGCCACCCTGTGGAATATTCAGAAACAACCACCAGACTTGGAAAAGCATAAATTTAGGAACTATCACTCCCCACCCCTACCCCAGAGGACTAGATTTTTCCATTATTTCATATAGTACATGAATTTTTATAGGAGCTCAAATCAAATGGTTTCAGACTTTATATATCTGCAATGACTTTACAATTTTTCACCGAGCATTCTCCAAATGACTGAAAACTCATGGATGTTCCATTTTTGATTAATGTAAAAGTTTCTGTTTTATGTGAACTTGGGTTTAAGTATGTTCACTTATTTTTCCCAAATAGGGTTCTATGTAAGGATCTGTGAAAATGTCCAACAGAAATAACTGAGGGAGTGTACTAGGTAATGAGCTATAATTAATTACACGGTCTTGAAAAGAGCATTGTAACACCTGAATACTTTCCTATGGACCAACCTCATTCCTGAAAACTATATTATTTTCATAGTGATAACTGGAATGGAGAGTCATAATGCATTGCTCAAGATTTTGTTTTTAATAGACTGCTTCCTTGTATTACAAAACATTATAGGATTACAGGTTGAATTTGTTTTCTTTTGTTAGTCGTCAGAATGTTAATTTTTGAAAGTTTATAAACTCTCCTGCTGGGAAAAGTTATTTCCTGCTGGTTTGATGTAAACAATATTGTACAGTGGAAATAATGCCCTTTCATCTATCAAAAGAAATATATAAATTAATTCCTTGAAAAACAAGTATAGTTCTGTCTCCATATATTTTTTTCTTACTTCCAGCTCATTTTCTTTCCTTAGAAAATCTTTCCTCCAGATGAGCCCCCATCACCATAGAGGCCCTTCTCAAAAGTCGTCCTTGGGCAAAAATTCTATTTTTTCCTCAACAGGAGCTATTTTTAAAAAAATTAATTTGCATATCATAATATCCCCTTACACTGTACAGTTCAGTGGTTTTTAGTACATTTGTAAAGCTGTAAAATCGTCACTCTCTAAGGCCAGAACATTTCCATCACTCAAAAAACAAAAATACCTTGGACCCATTAGCAGACATTCCTCATTCCCTATTTCCTCTAGTACTTGTAGGCCACTAACCTATTTTCTGTAGGTATGGCTTTGCCTATTCTAGATGTTTCATATAAATGTAATCAAGCAGTATTTGTCCTTTTGTGTCTAGCTTCTTTCGCTCAGCACAATGTTTTCAAGGTTCACCCATGTTGTACCAGTATTCTATTCCTTTTAGCAGCCAAATAATCTTCCATTTGTGGATTTACTACATTTCCTTTATCCATTCATCAGGTTATGGGAGTTTGGATTGTTTCCACTTTTTGGCTATTATGATAATGCTGTTATGAACATGTGTGTACAGGCTTTTGTGTGGAGATAGGTTTTCAATTCCCTTAGGAATATCCCTAGGAGGGGAATTGCTGTGTCATATAGTAACTCTATGTTTAATTTTTTGAGGAACCGACAAACTTTTTTCCAAAGCAGCAGCACCATTTTATATTTCTACCAGCAATGTGTGAGGGTTTCATTCTCCACATTCTGTCAGCACTTGCTATTGTCTGTCTCTTATTATAGCCACTCTAGTGGGTGTGAAGTGATACCTCATTGTGGTTTTGATTTACACTTCCCTGACAGCTAAAGACGTTGAGTATTTTTTCATGTCCTTCTTGACCATTTGTCTATCCTCTCTGGAGACCTGTTTATTCAGATGCTTTGCCTTTTTTAAATTTGGTTATTTATCTTTTTATGATTGAGTTGTAAAGATTTTTTTCCCCATATATTCTCAATAGAAATCCCTCCACAGATCGATGATTTGCAAATGTGTCTCCCATTTTATGGGTTGTTTTTTCACTTTGATAATGTCTCTTGAAGCATGAAAGTTTTCAGTTTTGATAAGTGTAACCTCTCTATTTTACCTTTGGTTGCATGTGTTTTGGGGGATTACCTCAAAACAATCTATCTTAATCCATAAATACTATGGTAGAGTTAAACAGAAACAGAAAAACAGACACTATCATGAAGTCACAGAAAATCAGTTGTTACAGTGTCTGATCTTCATCCAGTTCGAGGTAGACTGGGGTCAGAGTACACAACCTTCAACAGCACCCTAGCCCCTCCCCCCAGAGTCTTTGCACGTGCTGTCCCCTCCCCCACCTGGAACACTGCTCCTTCTAGCTAAGCCTGTGTTTCACAGAGCTACCACTGACTTCGAGCATATACAGACCAGTTATTTAAGCATTAATCCTTTGCACTCACTTGGTTTTTTCTCGATTCCTTTATTCTACTCGGGATTTAATTTTTTAAATACCCCAGATTTTATAGAATAAAAAAAACTGGAGTTTCTTTTCATACAAACGTATTTATTTGGATTTTTTTATATTTTAAATTATTGATACATTCAAAGAGTAATTTTACTCTCTATAAATTTTTGCTAACCATGTCGAGTCACACTCGACATCCGAGTACAAAGGGTTAAAAATTCACAATTACTATCTAAAGGTGATCTGAAGTGCATACAGTCTTCAGATACATCAGCACAGGCAGACAGTATTAATCAGAGGAAGTTACACAGTCTTGGAGGACTCTGCACTGGCCAAACAACAGAGGGTGTGGGATTTCCTGGTGCCATATTTTAAGAAAGAGAAAAACACTGACATGCAACTAGACACAGGTAGACAGGATAGTGAGGGGTCCGGAGAATACAGATGAAGACACCTCTAAGAAGACATGACTCAAGGAAGACCTGAGAGTTGCCCTTGCTCAGCAGGAAGGGCTGCCACTTGAGGGAACCCTGCGGTGCTGCAGGGGCTGGGGCCCAAGGACAGAAGTAACAGGGATAAGGACTCAGGGTTTGCTATAAAGCAAAGTTCTGAGCACAGCACCTCACACTAGGAGGGGCTCCAGAGCTACTGCCAAATGAAAGAATCAATGAACAGATTCAAGCTCCCACCAATGCCAATGGCTATCCAAAGATTTAATAGGGTCCTTGTCCCTGGGATACTCAAGCAGAAGGATATGGTAGAAAGGACTTCTACACTTTATATGAGAGAGAGAGGAACAGAGATATAAATTTATTACTCTCTTGACCTAGAACGAGCACTGGCAGCAAGATTACACCATAAATCTTTTCATCCTAATTATCCTGTCACAGCCTTAAAGGGATTAAGTACCTTACACAGAACTACACAGAAGGTGAACTTTGATTTGAAGTTTGCTTTTACAATGTCTATCTTTCCATTAAACCACACTGTCATGAGTTAGCTCTGACATTCTTATAAACTCTAAGATTCCACGTATCTATTAAATTTCTGGCAATTATTATATGACAGCAAGGAGCTATTTACTACTTTTTCAAAATGGAGAACCTGGATTGTCCACTAAAGCTGAGAGGAGACAAACCTATCGTGGCCAGAAATTCATACCGACCCTCTTACGTAACTATTGGGCCTAATTTTCTACAGTCTAGCTCCTAGATTGACTAGTGGTTTTATGAACATATCTAGCTTAAACATGACTTTCGCTACACCAGTTTGTTCTTCCCCAAAGTTACATTCTTGGGTGGCCAGAACTCTACTTTCTGAAATAACGAAGGCCCAACCCTACCTGTTAGAAGACACGAAGCTCCTGTTGAAATGCACTCCCTACCGCCCTCCTCCTCTACTGCATCCCTTTCAACCCCCATGCTAGTTCCCACATCCAACAACTGGTACTCTAGTTCTTCAGGTAAAGCATTAAAGAGCCTAGTTTAAAATGCAAAGTGTGGGGAGCAGCACGGCAGATGTGAATGCATAAGCCATTTGTAGCCACGGAGGACCTCGCGATGATTGGCTGATTGGGTGTTAAATGGGGGGAGAAAAAGTTTCTATTAAGAGAGGACCAAATAAGTGGCCAGTACAAAACCTCAATGGAGTCGAGAAGTCTTGAGCAGTCAGCAACAATCACCCAAGGAAGGAACCGGTTAAAGCATAATGACTGTGCGCTCTCTAACATACCATAAGGGAAAATATATCAGAGCTGTGAGATTCTCCCCTGAGAACATTTTGCTTCTGATTCCCCCAGGAGCAAATGAGTTGATCCTTTGCTGCTGGGAGGGAGGGACTGAGCAAGACAGAGAGAGACACACGAGTCGTCAGTCGTGGAAAATCTCTTTGGCCATTCCACAGAAGCAGCGTACCCCCCCCCCCAAGATTCCCAGAACGAAGTGAGCAGAGTCTGTCAGTCCCTCAGGAAGTTGCAGGAACTCCAGGATGCGGGAACCCCCTGTGATTCCAGTGTTCGAAACGGTATTTTTTCTTATTACACAATCTTCAACCACAAACAAACTGATCGAGCTAAAGAGACAAAGATCTATTTCAAAGCTGCAGAAAAAGTTGCTGCTGCTGAAATGACTGAGGGACGGTGTATTACCTAGGAGCCTTTCAAAGTGAATTTCGATCAGCCTGGACTCTGAGGCCTTCCCCACTGAGCAGGATGTGACTCCAGTGTAAATGTGACTCCATGCGGTGGCTTAGGGTAGCTGCTTCTGTGAACTGTTAAGGGGAGGGAATATCTTATTTATCAAAAATACTCCATTACACAGAATCCTATGGTAAAGACTGGCATAAAAATATTGTCATTTAAATAACACATAATAGACCTGGTTTGAGAATTTATGTTTGGGGCTCTGAAACACTGGAACCAGGTACCATGGGAAGGTGCTGACCATTAAGCCCCTGTGAGCCTCAATCCAATCTGGGGAGGAGAACAAACACTAGATAGACATGGTGCTCCAAGATGAAGAACTGGTTCTAGATCTGACTCTGACCCTAACGCACTGTGTTGCCTTTGGGCAAGACAATTCACCTCTCTGGGCTTCAGTCCCCTTCTCCAGGAAATAAGAACATTGGTTCCAACAACAACTGTTCCTTGCAGTTCTGAAATTTCATGATTGTACTTTAATTTTTTCTTCAATTCCCACTTTAGCTGGACATCCCTCCTTCTGGCAGCCGAATAGCATGCGTGAAAAACTAAACAAATTGTAGCAAATTTTACTTCACGGGGGAAAAAAATCAGTTAATTAACACATTCTGCATTTCTCAAGCTGTATAAAGCACATTTCAACGTGGCCCTCCCTGCTGAGTGTCCCCAGGAACCTCCCGCGTTGCACAGAACACTCTGGTTGTCAGCAAGTACTCACAAGCCTGGCTGCTCCAACAATTTATACACAAAATCAGGGCGAGAGCAGAGGGAGGACAGACGGAGAGAAGAACGGCTTAAATAGTGTTCACCTCCTTGCCCTTGACTCTATGTGGAGTTACTGGAAGGATGGGTCTCAGGCCAGCTGTACCGAATTCCCTGGGATGGGCTCAGTCCAGGGAACAATGCAGGTTACAGAGATGCCTACCCAAGGACTCACTGACTCAGGATCTTTAGGAGTGAGGACCAGAAATGTGCATTTTTTTTCTTTTTTGAGACAGAGTCTCAGTCTGTTGCCCTGATTAGAGAGCACTGGCATCATCATAGCTCACAGCAATCTCAAACTCCTGGGCTCAAGCGATTCGCCTGCCTCAGCCTCTCGAGTATAGACTCTCGCCACCATGCCCGGCTAATTTTTTTTCTATTTTTAGTAGAGTCAAGTTCTCACTTTTGTCCAGGCTGGTCTCGAACTTCTGACCTCAAGCAATGCTCCTGCCTTGGCCTCTCAGAGTGCTAGGATTACAGGTGTGAACTACCATACACGGCCAGAAATGTACAGTTTTGCCATGTTCCTTGAATGATTCCTTTGCAGAGTTTGAGAGCTCCCAATGTTGAGAGACTTACATAGCAAAAAGTACATAAATTTCATCCAGCAGCCCAAATTAATGTAGGAAGTAAAGAGTGTGAGTTGGCACATTGCCTCAACAATTGGAACTCATATTGGAGACAGTGTAAATGGAAAACTAAAAAGGGGTAGTTCTCCATAAAGCAGTTATAAAACAGTATTGAGTTTGAACAGCTTGTGGGACATTTGAATGGTACTCAGGAGACAGATCTGAGCTGGAAATAATTGATTTAAGGCAATTACAGGCAGGAGGGTGGACAAGACAGGGAAGGGAAGGTAGGAAAAGTTTAGAAAGACAGTCACCAAAACATTAACAGTGATCACATCTGATGATAAAATGGATTGTGGGTGATTGCTTTCTTTATAAGCAAAGCATCGATTTGCTTTTCAGTGAGCATTACTATTTTTATCATCATTAATCAAAATATCTTTCTACTCTTGATATTACAGAGATGAGGAAAACTGCCCCAAATAGCCTGAGAACAAATAATTGCTGGAGGATTAAAAAGCTAGGGTTGCAATCCTAATATACTTTCTATTAATAAAGTCTAAGTGAGAGCTTTACTGTTATTTATATAATAAAAACATACAATGAAACCTCTGATTCACATTATCAAAAGCTATAATTTTTCCTCTGGATCTTTTGTTGATTAGTAAAGTTTCTGCAGCTTGATCTCTACTTCTCATATTTTGCATTTTTTTCTCTCAGATATGTTGTATGTAGGTCCTACACATACACACACTAATAGCAATTACACAAGCAGAATTCCTATAAAAATATGTTTAGTGCTTAAACAACTTTCTCAGGCTTAGAAAATGTTTACATCCAACATAAGTAAATAAATAAAAATAATATATAAAATTATATTTATAGTAAGTACAATAAGATCTCTATCAAGTCCTATCCGTTTGTTCTGTTGCTATTCCCAACACTGCCCCCTAGTGTCCATAAACGTGCATAAACAAATTTCAGTGAAGCACTAGAGACCTGGATTTGTGTATATGGTAAACTTAAAATTCCAAGTTTTTATCAAAACTTACTTATTTTTACTTTCTCTACCATATAAGCTAACCAAGAGAATTTGGGATATATACTCCTTCCACGTGGTTTGTGGCCATGGGTTATTCTTCATTCAGCAGAATTTTAAAATATAATTTGCTTAAAATTCTACAATGGTGAGCAAACAAATACAGTTGTTCCTGGGTATCTATACGAGATGGGTTCCAGGATCCCTGTTGGATAACAAAGTCTGCAGATGCCCAAGTCCCTTACATAAAATAATGTAGTGAGCTAACAGTAGTGGCTCTTGCCTGTAGTCCCAGCTACTTGGGAGGCAGGAGCGGGAAGACTGCTGGTGGCCAAGAGTTTAAGGACAGCCTGGCAACATAGCAAGACCTCATCTCTAAACATTTTTTAAAAATTAGCCAGGCTTCCAAAGTGCCAGCTACTTGGGAAGCTGAGGTGGGAGGATCTCTTGAGACCAGGAGATGGGGACTAGCCTGGGCAATATATTGAGACTCTGTCACAACAATCAAAAAAAAGGTGTAGTATTTGCATATAACCTATACACATCCTCTTGTATACTTTATATCATCTCTACATTACTTATAATACCTACTACAATGTAAATGCTATGTAAATAGTTGTTACGCTGTATTTTTTAAGCTATATTATTTTTTGTTATTGTATTATAATTTTCTCTTATTTTTTAAAAATACTTTCAATCACAGTTGGTTGAATAGAGGATGTGGAACCCTAGGATACAAAGGGCTGGCTATATTTAATAAGTTTTAACTCAGTATTGTTAGGTATTACATTAAAAAAAAACAAAAACTAGGCCAGGTGCAGTGGCTCATGCCTGTAATCCTAGCACTTTGGGAGACCAAGGCAGCAGGATTACTTAAGGCCAGACCAGCCTGAGCAAAAGCGAGACCCCCATCTCTACTAAAAATAGAAAAACTTAGCCGGACATGGTGGCACACGCCTGTAGTCCCAACTACTCAGGAGGCTGAGGCAGGAGGATCACTTGAGCCGAGGAGTTTGAGGTTGCCGTGAGCTATGATGATGCCACAGCACTCTAGCCTGAGTGATAGAGTGGGACAATGTCTCCAAAAAATAAATAAAGAAAATAATAAAAAAAGAAAAAACTAAAAACTCTTTCATGATTCACTGGGATAAAGTATTCTCTATTCATCTGATATTTCTTATTCTTTAATATATTGTGCTAATTATATAGATTGCAGCATTTAATTCTCACCAAACCTTATACAGCAGGTACCACTATTATCCTTATTTTACAGATGAGAAATTAAAGCATAGGGAAGTTAAATAAATAATTTTCCCAAAGTCACATAGTAATAAAAGCAGAATTCAAACACAGGTAGCTAGAGCCCTTGCTTTTTATAGCAACACTATTAGTACCATCCTCACCAGGCCTGGGACACAGGACACAGGTAGTTTTTGTACAATAAAAAGAACAGGCAAGATAAGCTATATATTCTTAGGGTACAGACTGACAGAAAAGGTAAGCATTTGTCCATAGCATGGTGCAATGAGAATGAAACATGTGGAATTAAACTCACTTGAATTGGAATTCAAATTCAAGAATTTACTAGCTCTTTGTCTTGTAACAAATTATTATAATGCTCTGAAACCTCAGATTCTACATCTTAAACTGGGAATATAATATTAACCCTTTGCACTTGCTTGCTTTTTTCTTGATTCCTTTATTCTACTTGGGGTTTAATTTTTTTAAATACCCCAGATTTTACACAAACTGGAGTTTTTTTGCATACAAACTTATTTACTTGGATTTTTTTATATTTCAAATTATTGATACATTCAAGGAGTAATTTTAATCTCTATAATTTTTCATGGTGTGAGCTGCTACCAATGCTAACCGTGTCAAGTCACACTCGACATCCGAGTGCAAAGGGTTAACCCCCAAGGATCAAATGTGCGAATAAATATATGCAAAGTATACAGGTAGGCAGGTACACACATATACCTGTTTTCTACTGAGAGCTTGATGATAGTATAAACGTTCTATCATCACTTTAAGGTTCAGGGAAGGCTTCCTGGAGGAGGAGGTATTTGAACGGGGCCTTCAAGGATGTTTGTCTACCCATTCTTTGAGGAGACTGTTCACTTGAAAGGTATTGTGTCCATTTTTACCAGGTATTGTGGCTAAACCAGTACCTGGGTACTACAGGTGAGAACAGGGAAGGTTAGTGTAAGCAGAGGCAACTAGTGGGGGAAAAGCAAAAAGGTGGGAAAACACAAAGGACGTCTGTTGGAATAAAATAAGCGTGTGTGTTGGGGTAGGGTTAGGAGTGGGGTGGAGGCTGAGGATGGATCATTATCTCACGACCTAGATAAAATGCTTTGCTTTGTTTTCTGGCCTGCACCTGAGACAACAGTGAAAGTGAACACAGATTTTGCACAACCCTTGCACACACACACACACACACACACAAACCCCACAAATTGACACCAATTTCCAAAATGACCCGATCTTATTTTTCCATACTTACTTCTAACCTCAACTCCTTGATTTCAGAGTCCCCACCCTGACATTTTGCCTGATTTACTTTAAGTTAAAAGTAATGCCTCTTCTGGGGCATATTGTCCTAGAAGAATAGACTAAAAATAAATGCCTCTGCCTTTCCAAGGAGAGCATCCCAGTGTGATACCAACAGATATTGGATGGTAATCAGAAAATGGATGTTCTTCTTGTGAGCATATCACAAAAGCTCTGCTCAGTGCAAGCTTCTTCCTACTCTTCAAAGCTCTTGTTTAACAGTGAAGCCACCTCTCTCATTCTCTGACCTACCTCTGGCGGGTGGCAGGCACGATGGCAGCTGCTGCTGATCCTGGGGCCCACGTCCATCTCAGATGTGCTGACACCAGAATGAACTTAACCTGACATTTTACTGAGTTATCTTAAGCCCTTGGACTCACCTTCAGTTAAACAGGGGGCCACACCAATGATGCACGTGCACTGATTTTTTTTTACCATGAAAAGGTCAGACTTTTCCATTAAAAAAAGTGAAAAAAACATTTATATCCCAAATTTTTTTTTTTTTTTTTTTTGAGACAGAGTCTCATTTTGTTGCCCAGGCTAGAGTGAGTGCTGTGGCATCAGCCCAGCTCACAGCAACCTCAATCTCCTGGGCTCAAGCGATCTTACTGCCTCAGCCTCCAGAGTAGCTGGGACTACAGGCATGCACCACCATTCCCGGCTAATTTTATATATATTAGTTGGCCAATTAATTTCTTTCTATTTATAGTAGAGATGGGGTCGCTCTTGTTCAGGCTGGTTTTGAACTCCTGACCTCAAGCAATCCGCCCGCCTCGGCCTCCCAGAGTGCTAGGATTACAGGCATGAGCCACATGCCTGGCCTATCCCAAATGTTAATATTGGTATTTCTGAGTTGTGGGATTATGTTTTTCTTCTTTTGCTTCTTTATGTTTTCTACTTCTACCTTATATCCATTCACTGTGCATCATTAGCACTGAAATTCTGGCAAGAGATTATAGCATCAGGATTAAAATATTTAAACCTAAATAGCCAAAATGAATATTACTGAGGCTAAGAAATATAAATAAAACTCCAAATCAATCTCCAAGCTTGCATATTTGAACCCGTGAACATGACATAATACTCCTAAAAAAAAAAAGTTGATAATATGACAAAACGAAGACTATTAATAATGAAAGGAGAGACTGCACAAGAAATGGCTATTAATTAACACTTAAAAATTCACAGTGTTCTCCACTCACCCACTTTTTCACATTTTAATCTTTATTGACTCTAGCCATAAATCATTTCAGCTATAATACAGGGCTTTCCGTCTCCACGGTGCTTGGAATTTTAACCGAATTTCATTTTGTTGCTAATTTATAAATTGTCACTAGAGGGAGTGGTGGTTCCTTTTTTCTTTTTAAGCAAGATTTTTTTTTTTTTTTAAGTTGCTAAGAAAAACATTCTTATTTTTTCCTTTAGTATGCTTAATTTAACATGTAATCTTGAAATGTGAATATTTCATAAGAGTCGTGGATGTCTGCAAGGTGTCTGAAGGACTTTCTAGTTTTCTGTGTTGTTTTTGGTTACAATTTTGTAGCTGCTCCAATCAAATCTAACACGATTTTGATGCTGATAAATTAAATCTCTAATGACATATATTATTTTTGCATTTTAACTGTTTTAAAAATGAACTCCTGCTGGCAGCACAATTTACTTTCCCACCTGTGAAAGTAAAAGTAATATAAAAGAAAGTCATCAGTGTTGGAGAGCTAGTTTTATGCTTTAATAAATGATTTTGTAGCAATTCTGCGGACACAATTAATGCAACGTTCTAGATTACAAGAAAAAAATCATTTAAAGCTATGTTTAAGGAAAAGATAAAATACACTGCTTGGCATATACTAGGATCACAATAAATACTTATTAAGTTAACAACAGTGATTTTGTATTTAAAAAAAATCAAGGGCCAGGGTTAGTCTGTCTTCAGTTTGTCCCCTATACCTGGTCTCTTATCAAAAACCGAGAACTGAAATTCAGATGTTAACATTATTTATATTTGTACAAATCTATCAAAGGCAGGGTTCACACATTATCAGCCAAGAAAATTCCCTAAACAACTGCAATAACAGCTTCAAACAGGAATTTCTGAGTAACTCCATCAGAATCGGCACCTAAACAGCATACCATACAGTTCTCAAGCTTTTTGGCCCAGTCAGGTTATCAGGGAAATTTTTGAAGGGGTTGATGCAGTGTCATATCTTGTTTCCAAGGCCTGTCACCAACACATCAATCAATGCCAAAAACACAGACACTGAACACAGACAAAGGCTCTCTCGTACCGTCTTGGGACGTGAAGGACAGCATGCAAACACAGAAAGCCACTGTGCTTTCTACCTGCCCGATGCAACCCCTGACATTTACCATCAACATTTTCCTCCATTAGTGCCGCTCTTAAAATTACAACCTGTCTGTTGAGAGGCACGAGGGGAAGGGGAAGCAGAAGGCAATTTGTGACCTGCTATAAATATCTGCCTGGAAAGCACAGCAAACCTGGTGCTTTGGTGCTTTGATGCTTTGATGCCTTGGTACTTTTGACAATGGCTGGCCATTTGGAATTTTAAACCACAGAGAGTTTTGTGCTTCTTAACCAAGGAGAGGTACATTTTTAAAGAGCAATTTTTCTTGCCTGCAGTGAAGGAAAACACTCCCAGGAAGTAAATATCTCCTGCATGGGAATGGAATGCACTCACCCAGGGCCAACTGAGCTTCAGAAAATTGCATCTCCAAGAGTGCTCCATTACGCCTGGGGAAATCATTTATCTCTGCGTTCTGAGCTGCCTGACTGGGGTCCATTAACACTAATTCTGGGTTGCACCTGATGTTCTTAGTGAGTTTCCTCCATCCTCTTCACCTCCTAATTCCTACAATTAGCGTGAATTAATATGCATTCCCAATTTACAGATGAATGACAGGTTTAGAGACTTTCTGGTGACTTCTTTGCTTTCAGAAAGATATTCAGTGACAGAGCTTTATTAAAACCAAATATTTTACTCCCCTTTATCTCTCTCCTTCTTTGTTCTTTTGAGCTTTTCCATACAGCCAAGGGCAGATAACATGTACAGGCTATGAAGCTTGATAGTGTTTTTTTTTCCAAATAGCAATGCCAAGGTTGTTTTCAAAGCAGCTCCGAATGACTTTGCAAAAAGTTAATTTGGAGGCTTATCTATGGGAAAGAGGCTAGGCTACCACAAAGCATTTTTCTATTCTTAAGGCAAATTAAGTCTTACCCCAAACTACCACAACCGATGAAAATGCCTTTGACAAAAATCACAGAATGGCCCCCAAGAAGTACCTGGAAGTAAAGCACCCTGCAAGACTCGCTTACTTAGCCATTCAGGCATCCCATCTGACCCTCACATTACTTGAGATCCTGTGTATGAGAGGTGTGGCGGAAGCAGGAAATGTCTGCTTAAAATAAAAACCTTCACGGGTTAGCAAAGGTAACAGGAAACAAATCCCACAAGTGACATGAAATACCAGTGGAGACAGAGGCTGGACACTCTCCTGGTGCTGACTGCCCTGCCAAATGCCACACGGCCACATCACAGGCATCTGTGCATATTTCCTTCTACTTGATGGAAAAGGGAAACTAGTGTATTCAAAGACTAGAAGGCTTCCCCCAGATTGGGGGTGGGGGCAGAAAATGAGGAATTTCACTTTAAAGCATTCTAACAATGTCACAGCCCAGTGACACAAGGGGTATCAGGGCACACAAGAGAGTAAAGTATCAGCATATCAGCACTGAGAGTGTTGAGAAGGATGGCCGTGGTTCAAGAAAGGTAAAAATAGAAGCATTTCTATGGCTGCTAGATAGGATAATTCTTCCCCCTAAAACACACTTTTTTGAAGGACATTAAAGTTCATTTTTCCCCCCTGGTTATCAAAGAGGAGGGAGTCTATGCAACTCCAGTAGTAAAAGCATCTCAGTCCCTGTCACCAATATTGACTGAAACAAATGATGTCTGCATATGGAAAGAATGAAGCAGGGAATTCCACAGTCATTGTGAGACAAGGTGTTCCCTGGGTAAAACGCATCATGCGCAGATTTTTCTACTGCATGCCAAAAAATGATAGTCACTTATTCCTGACCTCGATATAGAACGAGGCTCTTGCCATCCACCTTGTTTCTGTGAATGAAATGAGGGACTCGGAAGTTGTTTAGTAAAATATGATATCGTGGAAGAGAGGGCTGAACTAGCAGTTGGTAGACCTTAGTTACGTGACCCTGCTTGAGTGACTTAACCTCGCTGGGTCACTTGCTTAAAAATTAGGAGGTCATGCTAGGTGATTTGAAGAATCTTTTCCTTCTCTAAAACCCTATGTTTTTGTTCCTTTTTGGAGGAGTGATAATATATATAGTGACCCTTGAACTTAGCATTGTGCTTTATAAATGAAGGGGGGGGCATTGGGCTCCCCCTGCCAGACGGAATCCTCCCCGACACCCTTTGCAAAGCCCACTCATTCTCAACGGTAGTTTAGACAGAAATCAGTTCCATATACCTGGGAATACAGAGCAGAAATGGCAGGAAAGACCTCCTGTAACATTCTGCAAGTGCAATCAGAGACAGCCATAGAAGGCCACAGCTTGGACACTAATGTCTGTATTCTGTGGCTGCAAATTTGGGGAGATCTATGATATTTCTGGGGCATGGCAGAGAGACTTAGAGCACTGGAGAAAAACCGAAATAATTACATGAAACTACAGTGCTCTGGAGAAACATAAAATGTCATGATAACATTTTCAGAATTTATTTCTTCATTAGAAAGTCAGGCAAATTAGAGCTCCCGCATCCTGTCTTTCCTTCTGACTCAGACTAAAGCATGTGAGAACTCCCCTGGCACGGAAACAGAAAAGGAGGGAGCCCGGTGGATTCATTTACTGATGTTTATTGCTGTTCCATTTTCTCTTTTCCCAAACAGTTGACCTATTTACACAAATCGTACATCTCCCTCCTTCTCTGTCTTGTCCCCTGTGATAACCTGGCGGGACAGAATGGCTGAGTCTTAGCTACCGGCTTCGAATACTTTCTCTGCTCGTCACTTTGGACGTGACTGCCCATCCCTGTGACCTCCCAGCGACTGGGTAGAACTGCAGGATTCCAGCATGGCTTATTCTGTGCTTACTGGAAGCAGCTTCCTGTCCTAAAGGAAGAGAGGAATTGATTACTAATTCCTTTGAAATATCTTCCTTTGAGCTGTGGCTCCCCTCCAACTGAGCAGACACAAGATTTATTACAACTGATATTCAGATTATTCGGAGATAAAATTTTAGCCAATGGCTTCAACCGTGTCCCATGACTCCCTGGATGCCTGACCTTCTCACAAGATGCCAGTTTGACTGCAGCACTGACTTTTATCCCTTTATCTATAACAAGTCTCAAAGGGTCAGTAAAATGACCCAAAGGCAAATTTCAGAGGAAGTTAGGAACATGCAGTCTCTGAATGATCATGCCGTGGCCCTACACTAAGATAAGTGTGGCTCTCCCTGGATACATAAATGCTAGTAGAGTAACAGGGTGGCCAGAGTAGAGTTCCCAGGTTCGAGAAAACAGTAGTCTGTGATTTTATAGAAACATAATGCCAGCCACATATGTAACTCACAAAGTTTCTAACTGACACATTATAAAAAGAGTAAAAAATAAATTTTATTAACAGATTTTATTTAGCCTGATATATCCAAACTATTATTATTTCAACATTTCAATATGCAAGCATTCATTTTTTTTAAAAACCAAGTATTTGAAATCTGGTATGTGTTTTGCATTTCTTAATTCAGACTAGCCACATCTCAATTCAGGCTGGCTATATGTCATGTGTTCTACTGCCACATGCAGCTAATGGCTATTCTATCAGATGGCAGAGATCTGGGATAGGAAAGTTCACTTTATTCAAGAAAAAATTTTAAATAATTCTTAAGAGTTTAGGCTACAACAGAGTCAGACTTTCAGGGTTTATCTATTAGCTGTGTGACTTTGGGCAAGCTACTCACCTTTCTAAGCCCCGGTTACCTTCTATAAAATGGGCCCAATGACAGAGTTGCTAGCACAGAGAGAAGGCTCAGAAACGTGGGGGTCATTATTCTTCCCTCTAATGCTTTATCCCATTCCATTTATTGAGCACCTTCTATGGATTAGGCGTTGTGAGACATAGGTAACTCTGTGTCTTCTGCAGAATATAGAACATTTCTTTGGCCTCAAGGAACTAAAACTCCAGCAAAAGTGATGGTTATTTACAAAACTAAGTATAATAGATATTTGAAATGTTAAAACAGATGTAAACATGAATGAAAACTTCAGTGGTGTGCTTGAAAGAAGAAAGGGAAAGAAAAAAGAAGAAAGAGAAGTGAGGGAGGAGAGAGAAACAAAGAACGTGCAAGGTCTGATTTATGGAGTTTGCCAAATTCCATGATGTAAATATCCCCACCACGGCTGATTTCAAGCTGCCAAAGGTATTACTGAATATTTAACAATCAGCAATCAGCTCTCCCAAGCTAGCTCCAGCAAACCCCTGGAAAAATTCCAACTTACAGGAAGAAGCATAGTTAGCCAAAGAAGTGGGCTATCAGTCCAGGCTTGAAAGACAAGTAGGAGAGGAAAGAGAACTTAGAGTAAGGTGGAAGAATGAGTGGAAAAAATTAGGAGGGATGAAAATGGATGATGAGTCCAAACAGTAAGTGATCTCTTTGGGATGCAATATAAGATACCTTAGGGGATACAACAGGAAGTGAATCTGGAAAGATAGCTTAGGATCAGATCATTACAAAAATGGGATGCATTTTATGGAGAAAGTCCCTCTCCTTTCTCTATAAAATGGGGAATTTATAAAGGCCTCTGAGTTGGAGAGTAACAAGAAAAAAATGTAGCACTTCATATTTCACAAAACACTTATATGTGCATTATCTCACTTTTTCCTAGCACAGACCCATGCAGTAGGCAGAGTATGTATCACCACTCTTGTAGTGGGTTCAATACTGGCCCCTCTGAAAGAGGTGTCTATTCAAAACCTCAGAAAGTGACTTTATTTGGAATAAGGGTCTTTGAAGAGGTAATTTAGGTAAGGATCTTGAGAAAGATTATCCTGGATTAGGGAGGGCCCTGACTCTAATGACAAGTGTCCTTACAAGAGACAGAAAAAGGGATACACGGAGACACGCAGAGAAAAAGCCACGCGAAGAAGCCGGGGATAGAGACTGGCGTCATGCAGCTACTAGCCAAGGAACCAAGGATGGCCAACCACCACCAGAAGCTAGGAGAGGCATGGCGCAAATTCTCCCTCTGAGCCTCCACAGGGAACCAACCTTGCAGACACGTTTGTTTTGAGACTCACATGACCCCTAAAAAGAGATGAGTACTCAACTAAGACTTGAGAGACATAAAGTTACTTTTTCAAAACCACTGGTCTAGACCTTGGTGAGGCTGGAACTGGAACTCAAGTCCTCCTGGAAGAAGGTCTAATGTTCAATCTATTATTTCACACGGCCAAGCCCTTCAAGAGCACACAGGGATCTGGGAAAAGCCTACATTAGGCTGCTTCATGGTAGGGAGAAGAAAATGTAAGCTTCACCTCCCACCTGGAATACAGAATTATGCTTTTTTTTTTTTTTTGGACTTTTCCTTAATATCCTTAATTGCCTATATCCATAAATGTGCATAAACACCCCGACCAGGGCAACCAGCAGGTGCCCAGGCAAGACTAATTGGCATTATGGTAGTGTCGGGCCTTTGGGTAGCTCCAAGCATGATTGTCTCTGGGCTGTTTGTTCTCACGGCTCACACTCTGCTGATGTATACGGAGACACCCTTTAGCCTTGCCCAAGAGAGAAAAGTCACTTAAGAACTGAGTGATTTCTGCCATCACTGAAGGATTTGACAAGTGTATCCCACGGGTTTGTGCCATCTTCCAGGACACTGAACATCCACTGGAGGACCTGCGGGCAAGGTTACTTCTAAAGACAGAGTGGATTCTCACCAGCACACGAGTGTCAGGCACATTTGCTGTGTCTTGCTCCGTAGAGTCTGCTGAAGTACTTTGCCTTCTGGGGGCAATAAAATAAATGGAAGACCATGTTCCTGCAAATTCACTGAAAATGTTATTCTTTAAATTTTTAGAAAGTCTGATAATCCTGGGGGAAAGAGAGGTGACATCCAGTCCCCGGTGGTACACACAGTACAAAACAGCAGAGTGGAGCGATCGGCTCTGGACCACTCTTAGCCACCCTTTTTCCAGGTACAAACTTCAAGGAACTGTTCTTGGCTCTTCAAGCTGCCGGGGCCGTGCCCTTATTGATTTCAGCGTAACCACCAGAGCTACATGTACCCTCAGCACCAGGGGCTCTCCCATTGTGGTTTCCTCGTAGCAATCAGTGTTGTTCCTTTGGGATGAAGTTCTGCCAGGATACAGGCACGATTGCTCATTGTCAAGGGCAACAGTGATTGTGTTCTTCCAAAGAGATTTCTGATGAGCATTGGAAATAACTCCAGGTAGCTCAGCATCTCCTCTCGTCTTGGATCAGACCCTCCTAAGAGATGCCCACATTCTGACATGGTATGTCCATATACCAACAATTGTTGCCACCTAAAGCTGGCAGAGGGGAGCTGCAGGAATGACAAAGCTACCCTGAAAGAATGAAGCTATGGCTACAGGTCCAGCCAGTGTTCTCTGATGGATCTTTCAAAAGAAAACATCAGTGAAAAGTCACCCACTATACTCTTTCAGTATTCTCGACAGCCTATCCACAGTGCACCGAAGAGAGACTTTAGGGAACCATTCTTTTTTGCCTTCAATACCTTAAAAGACTTCAAAGGAGGGGGAGCCCTCCTAATGAGTCTGCTAACCATCACCAGAGAGTGAAGAATGCCAAATGCAGCTCACAAAGAGAATCACCTCATCTTAGGATCTTCTAAAACCTTATAAAGGTACCCAGAAATTCAAGCCCAGTCCAATTATGTGAGACATTATACTTTTTAAATGAAATCTCCAAAGGTTATACCTTTGATTTAAATTGTATGCAGGTTATCTGTAGATCTGGGTACTTCATTTAATTAAATTAATTCTCATTTAATTTCTCCTTTCGCTAGGTTTGTTGGGAAGGGTTGTTTGTTCTGGGGCTGCTGGAAAGTTCACATAAACAGGGTTTAAGGCACTGAGGTGCCCAAAGCTTTTGGAGAAGGACGCCAAATCCCCCGGCGTGTTTGCCGCAGGGCCTAGGGCACTGCTGGCCGTGTCCGCGGGATGTCTCTTTCACACAGCAGCAGGGGCTGAAAGAAACTCTGCAAGTCCAATTTGCTGTTGCAAAGAAAACTGCACTTGTGAAAATTTCCTCCAGGGGAAGTTGCATAGTGGCGTGGCAAGAGCACAATCTTTAGAAACAGACAGACTTGAATTTGAATCTTGGCTCCCACATTCACTACCTATGAAAACCTGGGTGAGCTGCTTAAGCCCAGAGCCCACTTACCCCTGCGTAAGTGTTAATAACAGCATGCAATCTACAAAGTGCTTGCGAGGGCCGAAATGCACAACCCTGGCAAAATGCCGGCACATACCGGGCGTTCTTCTCCTTCTCTTTCACCACGGTGCAGACACTTTCTAGAAAAGAAAATCCTATGACCTACTTCCAAAATCCATTCTAACTCCTTCAAGTTAAGAATTCTGTGGTTGAATTTAAATACATTTTCCAGCCATTTAAATAGTCTCCGTGGTGTTCTATTCTCAAAGAGAATTAAAATTTGTCTCAAATTTATCTCTGTGTGTGTTGCTGCCAAAGTCTCCATGTCTTAGGACTTCAAAGCTAAACAGTAATGACCTTGGGATTCAAGTAGGATCTAGAAGATACACAAGAACAAGTGGCTAAATAAACGTCTGAGAAATTTATCTCGTGCTCACTTTTTTCCTTGTTTTCTCCTGTACTCTGAAGATGGACCTTATTTGACACTAGACCAAGCCAACAGGAAAACAGCCAAAAAATATACATAGTTAAATAAAAATGCCCCTGATTGTGACAGTTTCTGAAGTAGTTGTAACATCATCTTTTTCAAATTTTAGCCTACCTATTAGCAGTCATCCTAGATATTCCCATTACTACTCACTTAGGAAAATCTGATTACTATTGGTAACCAGACACTGAAAACAAATGAAATATACAGCCAGACTGAATATGACCGGTTAGTAGGTTTCTTATCATTTTAAGTCCAACAATGAGTCAAACAGCTGACATACTTTTTTCTTCTATGCAAATCAGGTCCTTTAAAAACCATCTACCAGTTTCTTTCCTCCTTTTTTAAAAGTGTGGATTTAAATTCACAAAGAGCTGGATGCTTCCTTTGTATTTCTGTTCATCTAGAAAGTCATAATAGCAGTAGGGTTATAGCTACCGAGCTGTCATGTTGACTTGGAGTGGAAATCTCTCAAGGACTGCAGCTTTTGATAACATCATTCTCGGTCTTCTCTGACATTAAAATACACTGGAAAATGAGAGGGGGAGAAAAAGCACAATCCATGGGAAGTCAGAGGAAGCAAAGTACAATCTAGAATGACACTTTTCTCCTTCTTTTTTGCTATCCACAGACTGCCCTCGGGCTCTTCCCTTCAGTTTCTATTAATGCCAGCCTAGCCTCTTAGGATCTGTCCTGGGTCTCGTGGAGGCTTTAGAGCCCTGTGAAATTGTAACCCCATGGTTGATAAGGACAGGAAGAGCACTTCCTTTACAATAGGGAAGAAGGCCAGGGCTATTGCTTTACAGGATGCCCCCTGCCAAAGAGAAACCCCATTCAAAGCACCACGACGAAAATAGGTCACCCTTTGGCTCTGCCTGAAGTAGGACATCCTGGGATGATGTTTTTATTAGATACACAAAAGGGTTCCTCTGTTCAATTTGACCCTACCTGAAAATCAAAGATAAAATAATCTCTCTCCCCATTTGAAATTGTTAGAGTTCACACATAAGCTTTCTGGCGAAGCTCTAATTGAATGAGTTATTACCTAAAAAATTTGGCCACAGAACAATCTGATGTTAAGATACTAAAACCTTATACAGCACTGCAACTAAGTTCTCAAATAATTTTTTTCGTCACTCAAAACAAATTGCACAGTGAGAACAATAAGACCACATTCTTAAATATGAAAAAGTTGTACGTTATCGGAAAAACTACATTTCTGTAACATAATATGTTGTAATAAGTAGCATTCTTTGGTGTGATGTGCCCCAAACATTTGGGTTTTTTATAGTTGTTGTTGGTAAAATGCTTTATCAATTTCAAACAAGATCTTAATAAGAAACCCCAATGCATAAAACAGAAAAAAAAGGCTTTTAATTTGTTTAAAATATTATATAAAATCTATTTTACTACCAAATTTACTCACGGTAAAGTTAATTAATGAAAATAATAAGCTTGCTTTGATCTACTCCAAAATTTCAAACTGAGCATTATAGATAACATTTGTGTCAGCATTCAAATTATGTCTACATTTTATTTTTGGTTGCAGGGCACTGAAAATTTTCTAGTTCCTACAAATAGTTTCAAAGAAAAACAGGTCTTAATTTTTCACCCTGCTGTGTCAAGATATTCTTCAATTAAACATAGATGATGAAAAAAATCTTTGTTCAAAGTGTACATAAAACAATTCAAGGAGGTAACGAAAATTAATGCATTGGGGTCTTCAATGTGCTAATGTTTTGTATTTCATTATAGTCTTTAATAGCTTATAACTGATCACTTTAAAACTATTATAATATCTGCATTGTTTAAATATAGTTTTAAAATTTGTTTCTCTATAAATATAAGTCATTTGTCCACATCACACTCAAAAACTACATTGGCTATAATAAAACAACTGACTGTAATTTTAATTATGTGCCTCTCTCCTTATATATCCTTCTAATTCCCTACATTTGAGTCACTGTGATCCCGTCCACAGGCTGACCCTGTAGCAGATCCTGGCACCATTCTTGGCCCTTATGAGGTAATGTCAACTCAGTCTTGGCTACCGGTCCCTGAATACATCCTTCTTAGGTTTTAATGGTGTCAGTCCTTCTTCCACTCTAACTTCCTCTTGGGGACGTGATGATGACATGGCAGGGAGTATCTGCAATGAGATTATAAAACAGTTCTCTCCTCAATCTACCCAACCAAGTCCTTTCAGACAAAAGGTACATCTGTTTTACAAGCAGCTTAGGCAGAAAAAGCCAGGTCTCCATAGCTGATTTGATTCAGCATGTCATTTTTCTGTCAAAAAAATGTCACACATGTGACATAATTTGGAGATCTATATTAAAAAGGCTGAATCAACTGCCCTCCCAATTAGTGGAGGACCTGCCAGGGCTTCCTTCTGAGAGCATGCCCTTCTTATCCTGCATCTAACCAGGGAAGTTAAATACTGTGAGAGCCGGCGAAAAGGCCAGTGAGGAGCCATGCCACCAATGCCCCCTTTGAACAAACATAAAAATAACTCACCTTCCCCAGGACACTCTGATTCCCTCTCTTCCTTGGAGTGAATCACTCTTTTTCCTATCACTATCCAAAGAGATCTCATGAAGCATTAGTTTCTATAATTTGTATTAGAAAAACAATGAGGCCATCTTTTCCAAGTAAGAAAATTAGATCATAACACAGATCAATGTTTTTTCAAACTACCTATCTCCTAGCCTAATCCCACAGAGGGAGGTAATATAGCCTTTCTACACTGACCCATCTTTTCACTGCCTCTGAACATTATTCACCTAACTGAACTAATGAGCAAGATTACAGCTGACCACTGTAATTCTGGTTGCATGTCTGCCTTCTTACCACATAGCTTTCTAATTCCCTACAGTTGAAGCACTGTGATCACCAACAGGATGGCCCCATACTGGGCTCTGGGACTATTCTTGATCCTTATCGGCCAACATCAACTCAGCCCTAGCTACTAGTCTTCCTTTGATTCTGTACCCAAGTTCCTCCAAGAGTCAAGTTCCAGCTTATAAGAATCCACTCCGGGATTGGCATGTGACCCCCAAATCCCATCTCTAAGATGAGATGTTTGCTTCCTACCACCAGGTCTGACCAGCCTTAACCTATTATCTGACAGCCCTCTGCCAATGCACCAGATTCCTCTCCTGCATCTCTTTCCCTCGAACGTGGACCATGTGCTTATTTGCTTGTCTGGGTCTTCAAATATCAACTACAGTTGGAAGTTTTCTATTTATTTAGCCAAAGGGCCAGACATTGGTGGGTCTCCATTCGTGGAGTCAATCCCTTGAGGAAGAGCCATATCTCTTAAGAAGTTGGACCTGTAAGACAGCCTTTAATAAGAGACAAAGAGGGCCTCTCTACCTTGGCCTTAACCATGGCCTGTCAGAAATACTCAGAAGGGGCTTCTGAGTAGACAGCAATAATACAGCACCCTCTGCACAGAAAGAAGCTAAACATATGCGAAGTTAGAGCTAACCTATGGATACCAAAAAGGGGCAAAAATGGCGGGTATAGTAATTATAAAGGGCCTAAAAATTCCTATGTGTCACAAACAGTGTCTCTATGCTAAGTAACGAAATGTCCTCATAATGGAGAACATTACGGATCCACTGAGCTAATATACAGATTTTAAAGGAAATGGGCAGGAAAGAAAGGCAGAAAGTAAATTTAGGTAGATCAGAAAGAATTTATAGATTGGATTGCTAGTATGTTCTAAAATTGTTGTTTATATCATTTTTGTTCTCCCTTTGTATTTAGGAAGTTCCAGTGATCTCTGCTGTGTGAATGGGACCAAAAAAAGGGATTACCCTCTGCCACCCTTTAAGTCACAGAATAAACAGATCATCAGGGTCTCCTTGGAGCAGGGTGATGAGAAAGGAACAGGGAAGGCAAAACTGAGAGGAAAAGTTAAGGTCTTGTGGTTTCCTTCTAGAGGATCACCTAGAAGGTTCTGGACTCTATTTTACTACTAAAGGAAACAGGTTTCCCTCATGTCTGCCTAACCTTTGGGTCCTCACCGTTCCTAGTCTTGTGTCTCCAGCCAGAAGCCATTTGAGTCTGGGAGCGAATGTGTGTGAGGTGGTGGGAGGCAGTACAGTAAAGCAGAGAGGATGTGACCTGAGTCAGAAACAGGCTCAATCACGGGTCTGTTGTGCCACTTCACAAATGGCCTTGGGTAAGTTACTTAACCTCCCTCTATTCTCACATGTAGGAATACACAGTCTTTTTTATAGGGTTATTATAAGGATTAAAAGAGGTAAGGATGGAAAGTACCTTCAACAATGTCTAGCATGAAGCATGAACAAAAAATGTTGTCTGTTATTATTTCCCATACATAAAAATTTTCCAGGCAAGTTGTGATGTTCTACGTACAAAATTTCTGAATTGGCATCCTATAAGAAAGGGTGGAAATGGCTGGGAAATGGAAGTGTACTCTCCCCTGTGATGTTCATCCATCTGAAAGTAGCTCCTTCCAATTATCTCATATCGCCATACAAATAACTCAAGAAAATGAGATTTGCTAGCAGCCCAGGCACTCCATAATTCCATAATTATGTGCCATAATTCTCCTTAAAGGAAGATACAATTCAATATTTCTTAGGGAAGGTCCTACTATGTGCCTGGTACACCTTGAGCCACTATGATAAATAATGACAAGATAGCATTCATGCCCCAAAGGAGTTCACAATCTAGAGTAAGAAACAGACAAGTGCCAGCTGATTATGACGTCATCTACAATGGTTGTATTTTATAACAGCTATACCGAGAAAACTCAACAGGAGTACATGGGAGAGGAAGGCTGGTTCTGACCTTTGGAAGCAGAGGAGATGGAAGCAGAACGTTACTTTTCCTTATGAACTTGCAATATTGCTTTGGATGAGTAAATGAGAGAAAGAGAACGAGAAAACAATAAGCTTAAGTAAAAATATTGACCATATAGTAATGGGAATTTAAGGGAATGGTAAGAGAAAGCTAACTCTAGCCATAGTTACATGAGGCTTCCAATCATTTCACTGAAGTTTTGTCCGTGTGAAGATGAGAAAATTGGGCTCCAGCTTTAGGGTCTATAAATAATGTAGTGAAAGTAAGAAGCCTTATTTATATTATTCAGACCTAAAGAAACAAGTTATGGATAGGCATCCCTTTTATCAAACAGAATTTGAATGGCCTAATGTGACATATTTATTCTACTTAAAATATGAGTGGGACTTTTTTTTTTTTTTTTTACCTGAAATAAAAAGCAAAGTAAAAAGTACCACCAAGTATAGTACATCAGAATGAATGACAGTGCATATATTACTGAGAGCCTAAACTGAAAAGCACTCCACTGGGCCTTGAGAAAATCAGTTTACAGGGAACAAATATATTCTCTTTTCAAAGGATAGACATGTTATACAAACAACGATATAGGATTCTGTCCCTGGTGACATTTATAAGACTTTCAAGTCTCTTGATCCGAGAGTCAAAAGCTTTGCCAGTATTTTTAGCATTTCCTTTATCTAAAGGCCATCCACATCGGTAATAAATAGCATACCTGCCTGTCTCTTCCACCATATTCCTCACTTCAAAGCCCTGTAAGATATGGCAGGTCGGGGAAGCCACCTAACTAGGAACTTAAACCCCATAATCACACACCTGAAGGAGTGAGGCACCATGGACTTTCCTAGATTTTGCAGCCTTAGCTAGTTTGGCACCTGCCTGAGACCCTCCTTTACTTTATTAAAATGATCTGCTTTCCATGCTAGGGCATCCTTCTAGGGCTTTTCTCTTTCTGACTGATTGCTTCCTTTGTCAGCTCTAATCAATGATGCGTGACGGCGTTTAGAACTGCTTCCAGAAAGCATCCCCACCCTTCTCGCCTAGCAAGTGAAATGCAGCCACTTTATGGAACATGACCTTCATTAACCAAAGTGATCTCAGATCAGTAGCCCTGAGTTTCTTCAATACACTCCCTAACTGTCTAGGTGACTAATTCCAAGTAATGTACTGCTTTTAGAAACCTACATATACTCTCCTAGACATGTTTCCAACTGGTCTTTGCAAAACTTCTTCGTGTCTATGGAACAGATGACAGCTCTGGTGGCCACAGCTTCAAAAGCAGAGTTGAGTGTATGAGACACGAGCTTGAGAGAACTGGAACCAGCAGCTCAGCTCAAAAGAGCAGATGGCAGGATGGTTTTATCACCCTTGTCCTCTGACATCTGAAACAAAGTCTAAAGATAAAACCCAGCCCAGAACCTGCCACCAATTCCTTTGAGCACACCCAGCATGAAATTCCCTATTCCTGAGCTTAGCTGTACACTTCCACCGCAACAACTGTGATTTATCTAAAAAGAAGCCAAACAGCAGAAACACCTAAGCTGCTAATATGTAGGTAATCACCTGTCGTCAGGAGCGAACCCTTTGGGAAATAACTACACATCTCCTGGAGGCATACACAGTGATTCAGCAAAATAAGGAAGCCAGAAGGGCAATATTTAAGAAAGCAAGAATCTTTAGACACTCAGGGAGAAAATACCATTTTGCATTGTACTTACATAAGAAATTTAAGACACAAAAAGATGAATTGACAGAAATTACTGTGTTAGAACAAAGAAACAAACACATCCAATCTAGAAAAGGTCTTGCCTCTGCGAATTTCTTCAGCACAACCACCACCACCAAAAAATATTACAGCTTATTTTGCCAACTGTCCTAGTTAGATATGATGAATGCAAACACTTAATTTTCATAGAATTAAAAATGGTATCCACAAGGGGCACAAGCTTATTGTTCAAAATCCAACAGATGACATGCATTTTCCTTTTTAAAAAAAAATTAGTATTATTTCAAAATATTAAGAGGGTACAAATGTTTTAGGTTACATGGATTACTTTTGTAATGCTTGAGTCTCTGCTATAGGTGTGCCCATCACCCAAATAATGTTCAATGTACCCAAAAGGCAAGTTTCTGCCCCTCCCCTTTCTCTTCTTCCCTCTCCCTCCAGTTGATTTCCACTGAGTTTTACTTCCCTCTGTGCACATGTGTGCTCATCAGTTACTTCCAATTTAATAGTGAGTACATGTGGTATTTGTTTCTCCATTCTTGACATACTTCACTTAGGAGAATGGTCTCCAGTTCCATCCAGATTGTTGCAAAAGATATTAATTTATTTTTATGGCTGAGTAGTACTCGGTGGTATATACATACCACATTTTATTAATTTACTCATGAGTTGATGGGCACTTGGGTTGTTCCTACATCTTTGCAATTGTGAATTGTGCTGTAATAAACATTTGAGTGCAGGTGTCTTTTTGATGAAAAGTCTTTTCCTTTGGGAAGATAGCCAATAATGCAATAGTGGGCTTACTAGATCAAATGGTAGGTCTACTTTTAGTTCTTTGAGAAAATATTTGCAAGCTACACATCTGATAGAGGGCTAATATCCAGAATTTACAAAGAACTCAAGCAAATTGCCGAAGAAAAAAGAAAAAAAGCCAACTCTGGCCAGGCATGGTGGCTCACGCCTGTAATCCTAGCACTCTGGAAGGCCGAGGCGGATGGATCGCTTGAGCTCAGGAATTCGAGACCAGCCTGAGCAAGAGCGAGACCCCGTCTCTACTAAAAATAGAAAGAAATTAGCTCGACAACTAAAACTATATAGAAAAAATTAGCCAGGCATGATGGCACATGCCTGTAGTCCCAGCTACTCGGGAGGCTGAGGCAGCAGGATTGCTTGAGCCCAGGAGTTTGAGGTTGCTGTGAGCTAGGCTGACGCCACAGCACCCTAGCCTAGGCAACAGAGACTCTGTCTCAAAAAAAAAAAAAAAAAAGAAAGAAAGAATTCTATTAAAATTGGACAAAAGACATGAACAGATGCTTCTCTAAAGAAGAAAGATGAATAGCTAATAAACATAAGAAAAATGCTCAATGTCACTAATTATCAAGGAAATGCAAATTAAAACCAAAATGAGATATCACCTTACCCCACTTAAAATTGCTTTTATTAAAAAATCCAAAAACAAAAGAAGCTGGCGTGGATGCAGAGAGAAAGGAATGCTTATACACTGTTGGTGGGACTGCAAATTAGTACAACCCTTTTAGAAAACAGTATGGAGATATCATGCATTTTCAACAGATACATCATTTCATTTTTCTGCTGTCTCTTGAGTATTTCTTAAAGAACTGACATGTTGTTTGCTCTGGCATTTAGATTGGCTGGTGTTTCCAGGGCTTTCTGAAAGGCCCAGTTCTGATTTTACCTCATTGTGTTATCTATTTTGTGGCATTTTATACCTGAATTTATGCTGAATTGATATTGTCACTAATATGTTGAAGTGTCTAGGAACTTGAGGGGAAAAATGTCTTAGAACTTCTGATTTCAAAAGTATTACTCACAAAATCTGTATCTCAAAGTCCTTATTATCCATAGTTCCAACAATTCATTTTATTCTCACATTTTCCATGTAAAAACACCAACAACATAATACAAGCAGAACTACAAGTTTATGTCCAAGTATACTCGGACATCAAAATTATGGCTAAATTTTATTAAAATAGAAATCTATGGCATACTACTGTGCATAAATGGGATATGACTTTATAATTCACAATCCCACAGAGGATTTTGAGTGAGAAGGGATTTTAGAGTTATTCTGGTAAAATGCTCTCATTTTACAGGAAACACAATGAAGCTCAGAAAAGTTGTGACTTTTCCTAGGCAACGACTGGTGAGAAACAGGGACTTGATTTAAGTGCAGATCACAGACCTCGCAATGCAAGTTCATTTTCAAGGGTGCAAGAGCCTACACTGAATGGTCCCATTGGCCTCTATTTATGGCCTCTTCTAGCGACTTGCATTCTATCATAGGTTGCTAATGTCCTGTTAAAATAAAGGTCCTGATTTCTGATCCTTTTTCTTGTGGGGAGAGCATCCTTTCCCTGATATCAGGTCTAAAGGGAGAAACTCTTGTTTCAAACCTAAACAACAATCCTTTAATGCTATACTTCCCACACTACTTAATTATACTGCCATTATAATTAAATTAAAATAACTCACACATTTTAATAAGTAATGCTTTATAGTTATTAAAATAGAGTCACCATAAAAATAGCTGAATCAAAATGATATTTTCAGTGCACAGATTGATTGCTAATGAAGAGAAATGTCCAAACATCTGTTATGGAGCATAGATAGACAGATAAATACATAGGTAGATAGACACATCACCAAAGCAGGGTTAATAAAGACCGTCAGTCTGGAAGGATCCAATAATACATTTGTTTAGAGTGAATTCTAGGTACATACAGCATACTTTGTCTGGCTTCCTGGTCTAGGTTTATGCCCTGACTCCAACATCCCATTAAAAATCATAGCAAACCTGTGCTCAGGAAAAAGCAATCAGTGACTTGAAGACAGTAACAGGACAAATATAACTATTATTCGAATGGCTTATATCAGGAACAGTATTTGAAATGACTCTCCTGCAAACTCAGATTGGTCAAGGTCAAGAATCATGCAATCAAATATAAATTCACACATTTCGTCCCTGACAGAGTAAAGAGATTGATGTGAAAATAGCCTCTTCTCACATTATTCCCTCCTCTGTGATCAACAAGGCAGCACCAGCTACCTCCCTACCACAAGAAAGGGGAAAACAAGGATGTTCTTTAGAATACTGTTCAGAAAGGAGTAGCCAGAAGTCTGAGCACCCAAGGGAACCAACAAAGAACAGTGACATGCAGGTTTAGGGCTGTGCAATTTGTGCTCTGAGAAAGGAAGTAGAAGAAAGAAGTGATTTACTACACTATTTAACAAAAAGGAAAAAATGGGAAGATTTAGTCAAAAGCTGGCAGAAATCAGTGCTTTTCCATAAGTACGAGGCCAGGGTTCTATATTCTAGACTACTCAGTTGACGAACTTAAAACAAATACGAAGGCTGGGCATGGCAGCTCATTCCTGTAATCCCAGCACTTTGGGAGGCTAAGGGAGGAGGATTGCTTGAGGCCAGGTGTTTGAGGCCAGCCTGAACAAGGGAGAGATACCCATCTCTACAAAAAATAGAAAAATTAGTCGGGCATGGTGGCATGTATCTGTAGTCCCAGCTACTTGGGAAGTTGAGGCAGGAGGATCGCTTGAGCCCAGGAGTTTGAAGTTGCTGTGGGCTGTGATGACATCACTGCACTCTAGTCAGACAACAGAGTGAGACTCTGTCTCAAACCAACAACAAATATGAAAAAAATGTTTTTATATGTGTACAATCCCGAACTGTCAAAAAGAAAAGACTTATTTTAACAAATCCCCCCTTTTTACAGAAAAGTCTTTGTGATATTCTGATTTCCTATAGATAATCTAGTCTAATATATTTTTGCTAACATTCCCCAAATAGTAACCCAGAAGAGTTTTCTTCGATAACCTCAAAGGTGAAAAGCATGCTAACATCGTTTCTTGAAAATGTTTGCTGTCATGTACGTATTTATATTAAGAGTCCAAGTATCTACAATTTCTTAAAGAGTTCTCAGACAAGACCCTGAATCGTTTTACCATTTTAATTTTGTTCTTCCTGTACACCTTCCCTTTTTCCATAAGAGACTCTAAATGTGATCTGATCCATCAAGAAAAATTTAGCTTTTAATAAAAAAGAGACTGTCATGTCCTCTTTAGTTCCTTATTGGGTTTATAACCTATCTACAAAATAAACAAAATCAGGGGTTTTCTACCTTGGATGCACAGTAAATTCACCTGGGAAGATTTTTTTAAACATATCAATATCTGGGCGTCATCCCCTGAGATTCTGACTTAATTGGCTGGAGTGGTATTGACATTTTTTAAAAGCTCCCAAAGTACCCACCCAGGTGATTCTAATGTGAAACCTAAGCTGGGAATTTCTGTCCTGTCTCTGTTCTGTGGTATCTTCCTTCCCTACAGGAAGGAAGTCTTAGGTCCTACAGCTAAGAAATTCTCTCTTCTGGACTTGTTCCATGGGTTTTCTCAAACCTTACATTTATCCCCACTAAGGTTCATCTCTTTGACCCACTCTTCCAGATCTTGTTTGGTATTTTTGTCAGTAAATGTATTTCCTGTTTGCCTAGATTTGAGGGGCTGAGCATTATAGAAGCATGTGTTTGTTTTATCCTGGCCACCAACAAAAATGGTGGCTAGGGTAACACCCAAGACAGAAGCCTTTGGCATGTTTTTATGAAGCTCCTTGTCATCCTCTGGGTAGAATCGCTCAACTATTTAGCATTCCTTCTCTTACTAGCATTTCTCCATCTTTTCCATAAGAATATCAAGGGTGATCTTATCAAACATACACTGAAATTCCCTGATCTACCAGACTAGCAACCCTGTTGCTAAGGGCAGTCTGACATAAATGCTCCATTTCATTCTCAGCTGTACCAGTTTTATAATCTTGCTTTAAAAAAAAAAACAAACCCAAATACCCAAGAATTTTCCAGGAGATTTCTTTGAGACAGATAACAGATTTTCTTTACAAACACTTTCCATTTCCATTTTGGGGGGATCCTAAATTCAATGAATAATAAAATTGGCTCAATTCTTTCTCCCCTAGAAAGATTTTATATTTGTTTGGAGGAGAGGAGATCAGTGTGCATTGTGCTCCAAGGGGAATGATGGCTTCATTCCATCAAGATGACATTTTAATTCTCTGCTGAGGAACTAAAGATGCCTTTGTGTTTGCCAAGAAATGCACTCCACTAAAACTTTAAAATGGTCCGAAAACAGAGAAAATTAGCATTGTTTAACATGAAGAATTTATCCCTAAACTGTATTAAACTTTGTACCTCCCTTGGGGAGACTACCGGTATACACACTAAGGAAGAAACAGATAAAAGTCTACAGGGAGACGATAATGCTAATTGGTACTGTTGTTACCATTCATTAGAACAACATATATCACGGTGCTAATCAAGAGGTGAGCAAAATGTTAATTATTTATTCAGGAAAGAAAAATTCTATGTATAAGATTGCTGGGGATTTTTTTCATTTTTTTTAACTGTAAGCATTTTTATTTTTGCTTTAAAATGTGATGCTTCAAAGTGACACTTTTCTTAATAAGTAATTTTTCTGGAAACAGGTAATAGCAGACAAAGAAATAACCTGCTATTCATTCCAAGATATCTGACATAATTGGTGAAAGGTTTATAAAGACTTGCTTAGGGACAGGGAGATATGCTGTCTTTGCAAAAGTATTGTCTAACATCATCTAACTAAAAGTGATTCACATACATAGAATACTCTGGGGCACTGTATACTAAGAAACTACTGATTGCCAAACTGTCTTTGTTTCTCTCCTGTAGCATATGAAGATGGAATATTTTTGCTATATTTCTTGTCTTTAAAAACTTAATATATTATGCTTAGCTCTAACTTGGTACCCCTCAATGTCAAATGGCCTTATGTCAAATATTCAACAAAACCATAAGACAATATCACTTTTAATTTGGTTGCAATGTGTAGAGCTAATTTATGCTCATATTAAAAATGCAAAATCTGTACCTTAAAACATAAAAAAAAAAAAAAATGCTTACCAAAAGCTTTCCTTTCTCTGCTGCAGCTCCTTGTCTATGTAGGAACAAGTGAGCCACACCCTACATGTTAGACTTTCCAAAGCAAATGCTTCAGCACTCTATTTTCTTACCATGTTTCTATGGTAAACTAGATTCTCATGGGAAGTTCTTCATTTACTACTGAGACCTATGTAGGAGTTTTACTAGTAAGTTATAAAATTTCAGGAAGCATTTGAAGAAATATTTCCCTTGGGTTTATCAGGGAAGAAACTCAGAATTTTCAGACTCTATGTAAACCAGAAAAATTCCCATACACCTTGTAGAACAATACTTATGTTTTCCAAGTGCTTAGAATAACATAAATCCACATCTACCCATTCAATGAGTGGCAACAATGAATATATTCCCGATCATTCATCATTTACTGTATCCATAGGGCAGGAAACTATTAGGTTTGGAAGAAAGGAAAGACATGTCTTTTGAAGGAGGTAATTAAAGCAAACTCAAAGGAGCAAGGGAGTGTGATTAGAAGGAGACTGGGAAGCTAGGTCATTTCTGCTACCAAGGCCAATCATGCCAGGATTCTTCCCTTTATTAGAGATATCTTTTCTCAAATGACTTCTAGAATTCTGGAATCCAAAAGCAAAACCTGACAAATTGTTCTACAGCAATGAAAGAACTCCTGATAGGAACACAGGCTCTTTTTAACAACCAGCTGTTACGGAAGCTAACAGAGAACTCCCTTCCCTTCTAGGGAGAGCATTAACCTATTCATGAGAGATCCACCTCCATGACCCCAATACCTTCCACTAGGCCCCACCTCCAACAGTGGGATCAAATTTCAACATAAGTTTTGGAGGGACAAACATTCAAACTATAGCAATTCCACCCTGGCTCCCCCAAATCTCTTGTCTTTCTCACACTGAAAAATATGATCATCCCTTTTCAATAGTCCTCAAAAGTCGTAACTTGTTCCTGCATCAACTCAAAGGTCCAAAGTCTCATCTGAGACTTAAGATAAGTTTCTTTCAGCTATGAGCCTGTAAGATCAATGACAAATTATTCACTTCCAAGATACAGTGGCTATATAGGTAATGGGTAAATATTCTCATTCCAAAAGGGAGAAATTGGCCACACAAAAGGAGTAACATGCCCCACGCAAGTCTGAAATGCAGCAGGCAGACATTAACTTGTAAAGTTGCAAAATAATCTCCTTTGACTCCATGTCCTGCATCCTGAGCATGTGGGTGCAAGAGGTGGGCTCCCAAGGTCGCAGGCAGCCCCACCCCCATGCCTTTGCAGGGCACAGCCCACATGGCTGCTCTCTAGAGTTGGAGTCTGGTGCCTGCAGCTTTTCCAGGCTGAAGTTGCATGCTGCCCATGGCTCTGTAATTCTGTGGTTCCCCCTGGCAGCCCTGTTCCCACGGCTCAATTAGGCACTGCCCCAGTAAGGACTCTCTGCTGTGGTTCTGCCCCTGCAGCAGGCTTCTGTGTTGGCACCCAGGCTTTCTGATATATCCTCAGAAATCTGAGTGTAAGCCACCAAAGTCAGCACCACTCTTGCATCCTGGGCACCTGCAGATTGATCACCATGTGGAAGCTGCCAACGCTTACTGCTTATACTATACAGAGTGGTGGCCCACGCAATACCTGGTTGGAGTGGCCAGGACATGGGGAGCAGTACCCCAGGCCTCTCCTGCAAAACCATTCTGTCCTCCTAGGTGTTTGGACCTGTGATGGATGGTAGGAGCAGGCTTGAAGATTTCTGAAATGCCTTCAGGGCCTTTCCCTATTATCTTGACTATTAACACCTGGCTCTCTCTTAGCTGTGCAAATCTCTTCAGCAAGGGGTTGCTCTGCAGCACCCCTGCTTTTCTCTCCTGAGAATGCTCTTTCCTTCTCTATCACATAGCCTGGCTGCAAGTTTTCTGAATTTTTATGCTCATTTTTTCTTTTTTAAATCATAAATTCCAACTTTAGGTCATTTCTTTGCTGCAATGTCTGATCATAAGCTGTTAAAAGTAGCCATGCCACTTTTTGAACACGTTGCTGCTTAGGAATTACTTCCACCAGATAACCTAGGTCATCACTATTAAGTTCAGCCTTCCACAAAACCCTACACATGAACATATGCAGCCAAATTCTTTGCTACTGTGTGACGAGGGTGACCTTTGCTCTACTTCCCAATCAGTGCCTCATTTCAATCTGAAACCTCCTCAGCATGGCTTTTACTATCAGCATTTCTGTTAGCATTTTGGTCATAACTACTTAATCAATCTCTATTAAGTTAAAAACTTTCATCTTTTTCTGAGCCCTCCAAGCTCTGTCAACCTTGGCCCATTACCTAGGTCCAAAGCCAATTCCACATTTTCAGGTATCTCTATAGCAATACCCCACTCCTGGTACCAATTTATTGTCTTAGTTCATTTAGTGTTGCTATAAAGGAACATCTAAGGCTGTGTAATTTTTAAGGTAAAAAAGGTTTATTTGGCTCATGATTCTGCTAGCTGGAAGGTTCACAATTAGGCATCTGGTGAGGGCCTCAGGCTGCTTCCATTCACGGGGGAAGGTGAAAGGGAGCTGGCATGTACAGCTCTCATGGGAACTAACAGAGTGAGAACATTAATCTATTCATGAGGGATTTGCCCCAGGACACAGAAACCTCCCACTAGCCCCGCCTTTAACATGGGGATCAAATTTCAAATTTCAACATGAAGTCTGGAGGGGTCAAATATCCAAACCATAACACAGTATTATTCATAATAGCCCAAAAGTCTAAACAACTGACATGTCCATCAGCTGACAAATGGATAAGCAAAATGCATACAGCTACAATTGAATATTTTTCAGCCATTAAAAATATGAAGTACTGGCCAGGCGCGGTGGCTCATGTCTGTAATCCTAGCACTCTGGGAGGTGGAGGCGGGCGGATTGCTTGAGGTCAGGAGTTCGAGACCAGCCTGAGCAAGAGCGAGACCCTGTCTCTACTATAAATAAAAAGAAATTAATTGGCCAACTAATATATATAGAAAAAATTAGCCGGGCATGGTGGCACATTCCTGTAGTCCCAGCTACTCGGGAGGCTGAGGCAGAAGGATTGCTTGAGCCCAGGAGTTTGAGGTTGCTGTGAGCTAGGCTGACACCATGGCACTCACTCTAGCTTGGGCAACAAAGCAAGACTCTGTCTCTCTCTCTCTCTCTCTCTCTCTCTCTCTCTCTCTCTCTCTCTCTCTATATATATATATATATATATATATATATATATATATATATATATGTGTGTATATATATATATATATATATATGAAGTACTGATACATGCTACGAATGGATGTACCTTGAAAATATTATGCCAAGTGAAAGAAGCCAGAAACAAAAGGCCACATAATGTACAATATCATTTGTGTGAAACATCCAGAATAAGCAAATTTATGGAGTAAGAAAGTAGATCAGTGGTCACCTAGGGCTGGGGCAGGATGAGGTTTGGAGGGTAATGGACAGTGACTGATAATAGGAATAGGATTCCTTTGGGGGATAAAAAAGCTCTGGAATTAGTGGTGATGGTGACATAATTTTGTGAACTAAAAAACACTGAATTATACTTTAAATGAGTAAAATGGCATGCAAATTATATCACAATAAAGCTATTAAGAAGAAAAAGATATGGAGAGTGAAGCTCAAGGACTATATGCAATTTACCCAAGATCAAAAATTTATTGACTGACTCGAAATCAAATTACTTGGTAATTTAATACATTATCAGCTTACTATCCTTACCAAACATAAATTGAACAAACTTTCATATGAGAAAAAACCCAACTCAAATATTATTAATACCACGTAATCATCGCTTAGGGTTTAACTCAGCAATACAATAATATATATTCACTATTCACTTTTTCATTGCTTACATTGCCATTTTAGAAGTTTCATTTCATTTTGATAATAAAATTATTCCACCAAAATGTATCATCCTGATCCTGAATGTATCTTTGGCAGGATGTGGGAAGCATCATCAGATTTTCAGAAAAGTAAGGTTCCATTCTTTATAGAAGATTTTGAGAACAATTTTCCAAGCAAGGTTGTTTTTATTACACTTAAATATCAAAATTCTTAATAAATGTAGATTTAGTCACAGCCTGGCATTATTAATCATTTATGAGAACATTTTTCACCTAAATATTTATAAGAAACATTATAATATATATACTCAATTTTTTATAATTCAAGAGCAAAAATAGCTCAATTACTTTGTATTATTCTTTTTAAACCAAAAATATTTCCCAGTAAATCATGTAAAATGTCACTTATACTGTTTCCTCATGACACAGAATAGTTAATGAGAGAATAAGGAACCTAGTTTAAACAAACCAAATTTATACCTTGGAATTTTTATAGGCTGTTTATGAATATATAAGTTGGGGAAATCTAATAAATACAGAGTCACAAATCAATGAAAGGTAAACTAACAGAACTCACCTAAAAACAATGGGAAATTAGTAACTAAGATGAAGTTAAACTTAAAACAATTATGTTTAAAGATAAAATGGAAAAATTATATAAAATTTTACAAAAATAAGTAACTCAATTCCATACATGCTTAATATGAATATTGTCCATAAATGTGTGAGGAAGCTCTCTCTTGTGAATTAAACAAAACATGTGGGGAAATTCTCATTTTTTGAATTAATTTTAGTGTATCATATTTCTGAAAGAAAAAGGAACACCAACAATTTGGCTATACTCATATTAAAGTATGGGTGCCTGATATTCTACAAATCTACATTTTCAACTAAAATAGCAAAATCACATTATTGGACCCTCTCTCTTTCTATTACAACCCCAAGTTTCCCTAATCAGTCTCTTGTTTACCATAGTTATCGATTCATCCACAAAGATATTCTAACTTTCCTTCAAATCCCAGCTTTGCCATTTACTAGATGGATAAACTCTGGCAGATTTATTTTCCTTTAAAATGCAGCTAATGATAAAGTCAATATTAGGGTGAGAATAAATGAGATAGCACAACTAAAGCACTTCAATATAATACCTTATATAACTCAGCATACACTGGTTACTGTTATTTGTTATAATATACCATACCTTGGTTAAATAAAAGGCCAAAATGAAATACTAAGGCAGCCTTGGCTTTGTTAATATTCTTTTTAATATTTCTTTGCAATTATCTGCCTATATATTGCTTTTATCTCACACTGAACATGAGTTGAATGTAGTGTTTCTTTTCCACTTCTGCGCTTCTACTAATATTGGAAACTGGCTATCAACACATTTTCAATGAGTCATATCCTTTCATATATCAGATTAGAAAATGAATATGTGCCAATGTTACCCATTCTCTCGCGAGTCAACTGTGTCTCACGCACAGAAGTGTGGTCTTGGATATATCAACCTTCACAAGCTAATTGAATGGTCAAAGATAAATTCTACAATAATCTATTTGTGTGCAATTTCCTTCCCCAAGTTATTAACTTTAAAGTTAGTAGTACAGAAAAGCCAAAAGGGACCAAAGAGTTGAATACTATTTTTCTTATATGGATAGGGAAGTATTTATAATAATCCCCCATACATTGGTCTGCAATGTTTTTTGGCTTTCTCTTGGTTTACCAATTAGTCAAATCAGAAAAATCACGGAAATAGTGGGATCTTAAGCATTTGAGCATTGAGACACTTAACGATATCACAGGGGAAATGAGCATTTTATAGTTCTATGTTGTTATTCAATTGGATAGGAATTCGTCAGCTTGGGTAACTGTGTAGGCTTTAGTTGTTCAATTACACAACTGCACATTAGGGGAGCCATGGTTGGTAAATTAAGTTAGATAATCATGACAATAAATAAACCACAATGATTTCTTGTAAGTGAATACTTTCTGCCACCATGCAATACTTCACATTTTTCAATATCAATGTGGTATCGTGGTTAAGCAATTTCATGACAATTTTTTGGAAAACAAAAAGTCTAGCAATTTACTGTCTCCTAAGATAGGATGGAGAATTAGTTGCCTTAAATAATAAGAAGAAACAAACATTTTAGGAAGTTCAGAACTTAGGTTGATGGAGGGCATTAACCACGTGGCTGGCCAGTGGCAAACACCATAGACGCTGATGTTGACTTTGGTAACAACACTCAAACCTGCTCTCACCCCACAGCCCTAACTTGAGATGAGATAAACAAAGAGCCACAGAGACCAATGCTTGGGAGTGGGAGAAAATTTAACCCTACAAAGAAGCCAAAGAATAATGTAGAAATCCAACTGAAAAAGAATAAGGCTTACAGAGAGAACAAAACTTAAATACAAAGAAAGTATAGTTGGTAAAATTAAAAACAGCTACCCTTTCCCACAACCTCCCCCACACACACACAAAACATTCTTCTCTTATCTTCCCCTGAGTTTTCACTTCTCTGACTTTCCAGGATATATTGGTTCTCATCTCCTCTGGCCCTTATTGTTTCTTAACAACATTGATTTTAAAAAATCATATTGAAATAAAATCAATGTTACCACTGCTCTGGGCTTTTTACATGTGTTCTCTAATGTAGTGTCTACAAAAAGACCCCAAGCCACACTATATAGATAAACCTTGCTGATAAAACATAGTAAAAAAAAATACAATTTATTCGGAGTTTTAAAAAACATAGAAATATATAAAAAGCAAAATGCAAGTCATTGGTCCCTACCCTCAAAGGAAACATAGCTAATAGTTCTGTGTGCAGTTCCATAAAACAAACAACAAAAAACTTAAATATATATACTATAACTTTTTTGTTACTATTATTACTTTTAAAAGGAAGGTATGCTATATAAACAGCTTGGCATCATTTTTCTACTCACTAGTACATGGTATACTAGTATATGCTAGAGATCTTACTATGGAGATATATTTACACTTTTTAATGGCTACCTGGTATTCAACTACATGGAAATACCAACAGTCATTTATTAAATACTTTATAAGAGTATCAAGCTGCAATGAATACCCTTGTACATTACCTGGAGGGTTCCTTTTTATGAGGATAATCACTGGATAAGTTTCTAGTAGTTAAACTGTTTGATCAAAGACTATATATATATTGTAACTATTGAACAATACTGCTGAATTGCCTTCCAAGAATGTTAGGTCATTTTAAAACTCTCATCAATAGTATAAGAAACTATCAATTTTTCCATATCATATATATACATATATATATATATATATATATATATATATATATATATATATATCAAAATATAGTTTCTACCCATGGCTTGACACAATGCTATACCAAAATACTGAACTGTACTAGAACACCAAATGAGTAAGTCAGCTGAGATGGTAATGTATGTGACTTAAATATATGTCACTATTGCTTTCATTAAATGGTGCCACCACTGGATACTGGAGTTTTTCTGAACTGCAAATATAGGCTCTTAAGAGGACAAAAAGCCGGGCGCGGTGGCTCACGCCTGTAATCCTAGCTCTTGGGAGGCCAAGGCGGGCGGATTGCTCAAGGTCAGGAGTTCAAAACCAGCCTGAGCAAGAGCGAGACCCCGTCTCTACTATAAATAGAAAGAAATTAATTGGCCAACTGATATATATATGTAAAAAATTAGCTGGGCATGGTGGCACATGCCTGTAGTCCCAGCTACTCGGGAGGCTGAGGCAGAAGAATCGCTGGAGCCCAGGAGTTTGAGGTTGCTGTGAGCTAGGCTGACGCCATGGCACGCACTCTAGCCTGGGCAACAAAGCGAGACTCTGTCTCAAAAAAAAAAAAAAAAAGAGGACAAAAAGCCGCCAAAAGTAGATTAATGATAATATCAGTATTTGATAAGGAGTATTTATCAGTGAAAGCCTTCGCACAATCATGATTTATTTCAAAGAAACTTAATAGAAAAGTTTAAGAGAAGATGACTTAAGATTTGTCAGATAGAGTGGTTTCTAATTTAGCATTTCAAGTCATTCTTATGTCCAGTAACAGAAAGAAAGGTCTTCAGAGGTTCAAGACAGAGATTAACTGAACTATCTTCAAGCAGACAGGCATATATAGTTAAGCACCACTGTGATCTTCTTTACAATTACCTGGTAGTATTGAAATCTCAGGATAGCACTTTGCTATTTATAGCCCTTACGCTATTACGTGAGACTAACTCAAGATAAGAAAAAATGCCCATTGGTAATTTATACTATCACACTGATTTTTCCAGTAACCAAGCAACCTTCAACTCAGACCTAAACAATCATAAAATGTTGTGGTGCTAAATAATTTACTGTAATCACTAGAAGAATTTAGAAGAATTCTAGTGTTTTCAGACAAAGGTTTCGTGCTTAGAAAAGTTCAGAAAATGCTTGATATGATGAAGCTCAACAGAGCTGGTTTTTTGTTTAGTGTTTTTTTTCTTCTTTTTTTTTTTTTGCTGCACTTCTCAGAGCTCCATTTTTGAGATATAGTTGCAGCATTTTACAAAGTTATCAAAACGATGAATGGTTCTTCCCCTAAAATATTCATGTTTTAGAGAACAGCAGTGTTACCTTCAACAGAGATTAGGTCATGCAACTACCTATGCACTAAGGATGGGTCTACATCTTATTCTTTCTCTACTGTTCACACATTCTTTAATATATAGTAGAAACACACTAAATATTTGGTGAATGAATAACTCATCATTATAAAGTAAGAAAAACCAAGATTTTAAATTTACCCAGCATTTGGAAAAGTCATAGCATTCACTGCTGATAAGGGCATTCTTTTCCACACTGAACTCATAAAGTATTGGGAAAGCTACTTGAAAATCCTGATAATAAGGGCAACAACCTATAGTTCTCCCTCTTCCTCCCCCTACACAGCTGTAAGGTAGGTATTATTTAGTGTATAATAAGTAATAGAACACACAATTGAGAATATTTTTAGCACAACTGAAGAATATTTAATGACATCAGAGAATGTGCACAAAATAATATCAAATAAAAAGAACAGGATACAAAACTGAATATAAAACATGTTTCTAATTTTGTAATACCCATAGACATGTCTATAGACACCCACAGATATTCCCACTCATGTATTTCAATGGAAAAAAATCTTGGAAGGAAATGCCTAAAAATATGTTAATAGTGATTTTTGTCTGAGTGATGGAATGGCTACGGATTTTTTGTTTATATTTCTATTTTCTAAATTTTTACAAATAACTACATTAAGAGCTTACATCTATTCATTTTATAAAGAAAACCCAGGATATATAGATCTACTTTCCAATGCTTCAACAATTTCCAGATGCCTAAGTATTTTTTGTCTACATATAAATTCTATATTCAAATGCAAAAATATAACTTTGGGGTTTTACATTTACTAACAGGATCCAGAAGACACAACTGAGGCAATAACGCTCTTGTCTCAACTGGAACCCTGTTGTGAAGAGAACAAAATGGTGAGCATGACAGTGGCCTTAAGAAAGGCATGACTTCCCCACCATATGCATATAGGAGCACTAGACGATGAACTTCCCTGAATGAATGACTTCTGTGGCTTCTCAATCTCAAGTACACAGGCTATGGGCAAGGACACTGGAGTATGATAAAGACCCCAGGATAAATGCGCACCTCTTCCTCCAGTGCCCGTTTACCCTAGGGAGGGTGAGTGGCCATGACTTCAAAAATTGTCCTTCTATGAAAACAAACACTACTGACACGTGATAGGGCAGAATGCCAAGTTCACATCAACTTTTTAAATAAAATCAAAACTTCCAAAATTTCCAAAGAAATTTCAAACTTGCTAGAGTTTAGGGCAGATAGATACAAGTACACTGTCCTTTAGCAGTTTTTGAAAAAATCTGGGTGAGGCAGGAAAGGAAGAGGACTACAGACCTAGAGAGGATGGATGTGCCTGAACTCTGTGGGGACTGCGAGACAGTGCCCCTGGCCCCACGCGCACAGGCAGAATCAGAGATCTTTACGGCATTCCGATGCCAGAGGGCAGGGCCAAGGTTTCCTCAGATTGCTTCAGTCTCTCCGAGGAGAAGGCTGCCAAGTATAGGGTGAGGGCGAGAGATGGCTCTGCTTCCCTGTGAAAATGAGAGTCAGCGACAGGAACAGCGGGTGGAATCAAATGCAAAACACATTTCCCAGCTTTACATTAAAAACTTCAGGGATGTGCAAATAAAACACTAAGACTGGATGATTTCACGATCTGTGAGTTCATTCTTTGGCCCCCAGCAATTATGGGCATTCGAAGAACTTAAACTTGAGTTTTTCTTTTGGTTAAGAAAGAATAAGACTGACTTAGGGGGCTTTCTAGTATATATTTAAAATCTAATTATTATATATGCAAGTATATTGTTTTAAAATATTTCATGCTCATTTTGAAAGAAACACACATTTGTATGTGTATGTATTTAGAAAAAAAAGTATAGATGGATATATACTACTATGTGATCGTTAAGTAGTGGGACTATGGTAGATTTTTATTTTCTTCTTTATATTTTTTCTGCATTTAAATTTTTCTGCCAAGTTTTTATAATCAAATATTTAAAATACCTAAAAGAGAAATTATCCACAATCTAAATGTTATTTTTTAAAATAACCAAAAACTTTCCGTCTTACCTACTGAAATATGCGTCATTCTGGACCTGCCATTCAAATCCAACCATAAATTTAAATAAAAACTCGTAAAACTTATTGGCAGCATTAAAAATAGTAAGCTTATTTGAAGTATTTAAAAGTACTGAAGCACATATACCACTATGTAGTAATGCTGAATAAAAATGAAACCTTGATCATATGAATTTCAACTGTTTTTTAATAAAAGCAAATGGCCCACAATTATGGCCATCTACCAACCATAATTCCTATCAGAACAATACGCACAGGATAAACTACAACAGGATAAGCCTTACTATCTCCCCATTCCATATATATCTAAGTTGAAAATAATAATCACACTGTAACTATGGTTACTGATTGCAGACAAGAGTTGCATTTTCTGCTTACTCATGTTAGCTGTGTCCATTAATCTTGACTTGTCTTTGTCACATCAGTTCCATATACATGTTTTAGTCCTATTTCAGAACTAGCAATAGAACTCACATTTTACCCATTTAGGAGAGAAAGTATATTTATATCTGTATTATATACGTTTCCTACCCCAAATGCACCTCAACAAAAAATATTTGAAAAAAAAAGCCAAATAGTTTAATTTTGAAGTAGTATATCTGACCAGCAAACAAAACCCAGTTATAAAGAGTTTAGTAGAATTTTTTTTTCTCATCAAAGAAGAGAAAAATATTAGTAAGCAATGATTACTCCCAGGGACCTACTGATGCATCTCCACGAACCAGAGACCCTATCTCCACGACTCTGGCCACATCCCACCATGTGTCTCTGTTCATCTGGCCACCACATTCCCGCTGCTCTCGTGGCATGGAGTTGCTTTCAAAAAGAATCTCACTCCATTGCAGTCAAGATGCACCGAAGACACACACCTTGCCCATTAGATATTCCAGCTCAACCTAAAAGCAGCAGCTTTAAAATTAAGGGTTTATAACCCCCAAAATATCATCCCTGACCAATGTGCAGAGAAGAAAATAACTGAAAGGAAAATATTAATTAAATCAAAACAACAGAACTTAGCAGAAAACTCCATGTTTTGTTGTTGTGGTTGTTGGACTTTTGTCTTCAGCTATGAGATCAGAAGCTAAGAGAAATGAAGTGATATCTAGATGTTTGATGTGAATTTTGTAACTACAATCTCAGATCAAAATAATAAATACTTTTAAAAGGAGTTTCATTAAAAGAGGAAGAGAGAACAAGGGAGATGTAAATTTGTTCTCCAGACTAATGAACAGTGAAGGAGATAGTAGACCTATTAATGTTCAAAATATGATGGCCCACACATGACATTATATAAATTGTATATTTAGGAGGCAAACAATATAATTTCTCTAGTCCTCGCTGATTATGACATCCATCTTTAAGTGATTTTAACTTGCTCACCTTGTTATCTAAGAGAATGATCAGGAAATAATAAAAAGTAAGCAGAAACTGTTTCGTCCCAGCTAACAAAGAGCTTCATATAAAACTATGAGCTCCTAATGATAGTTACTCTGCTATTTTAAACTACATTATGCAATTTCAAAAATTATATGCAGGCACTCACCATATGTTTTTGATGAAGTTTAAGGGGACAACTTCCAAAGTGTAGCTCTACCCTAGTGGTGAGAATACTGGATTTACAGTCAAAACTCTGAACATGAATTGGATTTATAGCCGAAACTCTGAATGTGAATTACATTTACAGCCGAAACTCTGGCTCTGTTATTTTATACGTTGTATCAACTTGAGCTCCAGTGAACCTTCTGGAGATTTAGTTTTTCTTCTGAAAATGTCCTTGCTTAAAAATTAGATTATGGATGCCAAATGAAGAATAACAGTCATGCATTTTTCAACTACAGTTGGAAATAATACAATCATCAATGGAGAATTTTTTTCTCTCCTAAATTAATATAAAAGATTGTTTATGAGCATATTCCAGCTTCAAGACTGTTTAAGGTAGCACACTAAATGAAACTAAGTCTGTGAACAAATCTTCTGGAACACCCACCAAAAAGGCTCACTTTTATTCTTTAAATAAATCCCCTTTACAAAGCATACGCAATTCCACAATTCTACATGCCACAGAAACTACTACTTAAAATATGCACTTACTTACAAATATCAAAGAAGGTGGTGGTGGGGTAATAGAGGGCCTTTGATGCTAACATCTTTGAAAATAAAAAAACTTACCCTTCTGGAGACTTCATAATTATGAGATTTAATTTGCAGGAAATAAATATGGCAACAAGTGAGAAACATAAGGGGATGGCTGATAATGCCCAACTAGACAAGATCTTGCAAGTTCAAATAGTACCTGAATTATACAGAATATACAGCAAAATGCAAGAAGAAAAGTCAATGAAAAAAATCACAGAAACCATTTCTTTCTGTACTATTGAGTCTCAAATTATGTTCTAACTTCTAAAGAAAAAAAAGATTTGGGAACACAAAGTTCAGGTGGATGCAAAGCAACAAGTATATATACCTACACCACACACACACACACACACACACACACACACACACACCCCTACCTCTCCCTGATATTGAAGGTTAGCTCGAGTTTGGTCATGTCAATCTCAATAAATAAATAAATAAAAATGCAAAGCAACAATTTAAGTATGTATACCTACACCACAAACACACACACACACACACACACACACACACCCCTACCTCTCCCAGATATTGAAGGCTAGCTCGAGTTTGGTCATGTCAATCTCAATAAATAAATAAATAAATAAAAATGCATAAATGTAAAAAGCTCTTAGAAAGCCCAGGGAGCTCCCACATAAAAATTATCAAAATTATTCAGACAACAGGTAATCAAAAAAAAAAAAGATGATGTAATTATTCTAGAAACCATTTAGCAAAATCTAATTGTATATCTCCCTGTTCTTTCCACAGTAGAGAAATAATAAGACTAAGAAAGAGGCTAAAAACAAACAAGTTGAAGTATTTTCATGTAATCTATAATTATCCTACAGGAAGGATATCCCTGGGATAAGAAGAAGGCAGGTGACTTTGTACAGTTTAAAATACATAATTGACAATTATGTAAGAAAGCAACTATCATTACCTACTAAGTGAGATTATCTTTTAATGAGAAATGAAATACCTGTTTCACTTGGGGAAAGGGATGGGAGGAGAATAAATTCATTACTAATCCTTAAAGAGATGAGTTTCTTTCCTGTGACATAACATTTAGGATATAGGATAGGAAATTTTTCAAAGAATCCATTTATAACAGTCAACACTCAACATTTTTAACAAAAAAGCCTGGGTAGGTTATTAGTCTGTTCCAATGGGGGCCTTTTCATGGTTCTAATTAAAGTTCAAATTCAAAACTAGAAAATTGCCATTTCTCATACTTTTTGATTTTGTTCGTAACAGTCACACATTTTTCAACAATGCTAAAAAAAATCTGTAGCTATTTCAGTAGATTATATGACGGAGGATTTTATACAACGGTAAAAAACAAAAACTCAGTGGAATGAAGAGAGACTCATGAACGTCATGAAATTATCATTACAGTCCTATGTTTCAAATTAGAAAGCGAATATTTAAAGACAGTTGAGATGAAATAAATGGCAATTCTTTCAAGTGCATAGAGATCGTTTTAAGGATATGAGTAAAACATTTCTGAGAACAAGAAAGATATAAGTTTTCAGTATTTTAATTACCTTGACAATTTTGTTAGTCTGGTAAGAATAAAAAAGGTGAAAGGAGAAAATGATGTTTCTGAGCTAACCATTTTCATTGACAGAACCACTCTTTTAAAAAGAAAAAAAGAAAAACTTGATAAATATATTTCATTAATATAAATCAAGGAAAACCAAATAGAACATGTCAGTGGTTAAAAGCAAAAGCTTTAGGGTCATAATACCTACCTTATAAGGTCATTATGAAGTCTGAATAGGGTAGCTAATGAAAAGATTTGGGTGGATATGATGGAATCAGTTTGGTCAGGCATCCTCAAACTATGGCCCGTGGGCCACATATGGGCCACCTAGCACATTTATCCAGCCCTCTGGGTGTTTTTGCTGTCCTGCTTAGCAGGCGACTCGTCCTGGGCCCACAGTGTGCACTCTCCAACGGTCTGAAGGACAGTGAGCTGGCCCCCTTTTTAAAAAGTTTGAGGACCCCTGATGGTCATTTCCAGTTTGAAATGCCCATGATAGCTCAACACCTATGAGATATATAATTAGGAATCATCAGCATTTTAAAGATATTAAAAGCCACAGGAATAGATGGATTCATATATGGAGAATCTTTAGAAGGGGAAGAGGAGAACGAAGCTAGAAAGAATTGACACCTAATGTACAAGATTACAAAGTGACTCAATTTGTGGTCCAGAGATCTGGGAACACTCAACATCAATTGAAAGAAGTGAAAGAAAGGGGCGTGTGAAAGCTAAAACAAAGCTGATTGTTATTCAATTTCAACAAAATTCAAATCAATATCTTTGAGCATCGACCATTCATTCAATCATTCAGCAAATACATTAATATAATAAGCACTTTACTAGAAACTGGAAATACAATGATAAACAAGACAGAGTTAACATAAGAAGATAATGAACATGGGAATAAGGCAGGGGGGAATATTATCACCAAGGGCTCCCTGGTCAGCCAGCTTGGATATTCACTACTTTTGGCAGTTCTGTCCATAATTACAGATGAAAATTACAACTTGAGATACTTGCCAAGAAGGTCATTCAAATAGTCCCCCAAATTCCCCCAAACTCTGTACAAACTCTGATAGCAATGACTTTTTTTAGATAAATACTCCTTTAGGTAGAAAACAGCTAAAAAAAAGTTTTGGATCTGTTCATACAAACATGAATGACCATGCCCGTTTACACATCAGCATCTTGTAAATTTGGTTTGCAGTGACAAAGGATGCTGTGTCACCTCCAAAGTGCAAGATCTTAGAAGCTCAAGACCTCATGGAGGTACTGTATTTTGTGAAGCTCTGCCTGAGTAACCACCCAATCTCCCTTGTTATTCACCCCTAACTATTAAATATTAATATGAAACATTTTTTAAAAGGTTAATCAAAGTGATCTTAATGAGCCTGAATGAGAGGGGATACTATGTTCCAAAGAATAGCAAGGAATACTTTCCTGCTAAATGCTGATCTTTCTACATGCTGATGTCCAATCCCAAGTTGTCAGGATGAAGATTTTTGGCTTTCGGTAGAAAGCCTGGCATGAGGCACTGTGAGCACATGTTTTCAAAGTGATTTCTTCACATCCGCCAGCATGACTAATATCCAGGCCTCTAGCCAAAGCCATGCCTTACGGTTGGGCTGCCTGGCCTCTGAGTGAAATTCCATGGTTCCTAATTGGCTACAAACATAGCCGCATATTCGCACTTCCTATTGCACCTGAGAGCAAAAGCCTTCCCATTCCCAGTTGCATCCTAGCGCAGACACCAAAACATACTGTCTCCATCTCCAATGAGCCACAAAGGCAAAAGTTCCCCCAGAACTTAGGTTTATGGTATGCACTCCCTGCAAGACATTCCTTAAAACAGTCATGTCCAGAAGCAGCAGTGGACACTGCTATGAAATCCTGGCACTGCCAACAAAAAATAAATAAATAAAAGTCAGATTAAAGTCCTGGCACTGCTATTCTTTTTTTGTTCCTCAATTCTCGTATTTCCTCCCACTCCCCATATTGCTCCCTTGATTATGAAAAGTAATGCCTTCTGTCATCTCCTGTTGTTCCTTAGTTCCTAACCAGAAGCCTTGCTCTGTGTGGCTCTCTGACTCCTGCTGAAGCTCTACCTGCCCAGGGATCATCACAGGATGCTGGACCCAAAGCCTCTGCACCGTCGCCTGTTCCAGACCTCACGTTCACAGGGGACACTGGTGTCCAGAGAAATTAAGTCAACTGCCTGAGAGCAACACACTGGTTTCTGCCAGAACCCAGATCTCCTAATCTCCAAGCCAAAGGGATTGCCAGTTTTTCCTTCGGCTAATCCTCAATGATCTTAAAATAAAACCCTCACCCTCTAAGAGACCTAACCAAAATCATCATAATGACCCTCTAAACAATGTCTAAGATGTCTCATATACTAACTTAAAACAAAAAACAAACATACTTAAGATTTTATTCAGGAGACTCTGATTCTAAGAAAAGGAAAAAATTAAACACAATACAATAAAGAGTGTTACAGAACCATGTTCACAAAGAAAAATTAAAGAACTAAGCACAGGACCACCCTAAATTTTGAGCCAGGGCCCAGGCTTCCAATCACCATAAATGGCCCTGTCTCCAGAGGGGCAAGGTAGGAAATACCATGGTTCACAGTAAGCAAACAGACTTCTATTTGTAATATCTCTATTACAAAAACTTAATTCCAAAATGATGAAAATGGCCACCATGTCCAAAATATTTTTACATGTAATACCTTGTATGTTCTTCACCAAATGTACAGCTGTGGCACCTAAAGTCTGTAAATGGCATGTCCTTTTATAACCCTTGCCCATTTTCTCCTTTCTTCATGTTCATGTTCCTTCAAAGATAATTTTCAGTATGGTTAAAAATAGAATGATATAGAACTTTGATTCTGTGGGCTGTTAGCTCTTTTTGTATACTTATTTTCTCTTTGATGTTATATCAGTATATTATAGCAATTTAAAAATAACACAGAATATATTTTTGTTGGGCCTTTGCTTTTATAATGACATAATGGTTTAGAAGCTTAAATGTTTATCAGAAAGCCACTCATCTCAAAAAATTAGTATGGTAGAAAAGAGCCACAGAATAAATAATTACGAGACCCAGGTAATAATGGTGCTGGATAAACCTCTTACTAGCTCGGGCACGTCACTCAACACTTGAGTCAGTTTCATCTTCTGAACCACCACCGGATTCTGTTACATGCTAGCCAAGGTTCCTTGGGTTCTAACATCCTAGGGGCTGAAATCTGTTTCTCCTGATGTCTACACCTGTTCAGGAACCCAGTGCTCACCAGAGATTATGACACCTCCAATTTTAGGAAGGCTCCAGGTCTCAGCAAGTCTGTCTGATGGAACAGCAAAGAGACTGCCTATTTCTGGCCTTTCTCGTCGGATGTGAGTGAAGCCACACAAACAGGCAGGGAAGGAATCTTGAAGTTACGTCCCAGTCATGTGGAAGGGATTATCCTCAGGGAAGACTTCAACAATGTGGTCAGTGCTGTGACAGATTATTATAAGGGACACAAAACATCTAGGGGAGAGGGGAGAGGGCAGGTGGGGAAGATGCTACTAAGTGACACCTGAGCAGAACTCGCCCATTGTCCCTGTGATCAAATCTCTCTGTGCGTTTGCCGTGCTGGTTTATAATTTGCTTTGCGAGCCACCGGAGCAGAGCCTGTGGCATGCTTATTCGTGCTGTATCTCCCGCTTTCAGAGTCTGGCACACTCGAATTGTACTTTCTGGGACAGTCATGACAACATAAAATGGTATGGAAAATGTGAGCAGGATGGGCACACTAAGAACATTCTACCTAAAGTAGCTATGAATTTTGAACTATAAATTTTGAGCTGTAAATTTAGTACACTTAAAGATTGGCTTTTCGGATACTAAAAAGTGAGGGGATTGGGCAAGTTATAATTAAGAGAGAGAGTATAAGAAGAGATAAATAGTAGGCCGGGCACGGTGGCTCACGCCTGTAATCCTAGCACTCTGGGAGGCCGAGGCAGGAGGATCACCTGAGCCCAGGAGTTTGAGGTTGCAGTGAGCAAATAATAATAATGATGATCATAAAGGAGATGGCAAAATGAAGGAAAAAACAGAAAGAGGAAACCAATGTAACAGGAAGGGAGCTCTTGAAAAATGAAGATCTACTCAAAGACTGAAAAACTTGACTGAAAAAGATTGAACATCATGTCTTTCTTGCCAGCTGATGCTCCAGTTGTACCAACTGGCAAGAGATTTATCCACATCCTAGAAGAAGTATTTCTGAATAGGAATTCCCTTGAAATAAATTAAATACATGCAATGGGGAAAATAATTAGCAATTCCTTAATTAAATCTCATTTATACTCTAATAAAAACAGTGAACCAAACACACACAAAAAAACAGTGAACCAAAAGTTGCATATTAATTTTTGGTTTTGTTTTATGTTTCTCCCTTATTTTTTCTTTTCTACTCCACCTGAAGAAAAGCAGCAGATAATTTTTGTTTGTTTGTTTGTTTTTGTTTTTGAGACAGTCTCACTTTGTTGCCATGGTGTCATCATAGCTCAATGCAGCCTAAAACTCCTGGGCTCAAGTGATCCTCCTGCCTCAGCCTCCCAAGTAGCTGGGACTACAGGTGTGTGCCACGTGCCTGGCTAATTCTTTCTACTTTTAGTAGAGACAGGGTCTCATTTTTTCCCAGGCTGGTCTCGAACTCCTGAGCTCAAGTGATCATCCTGCCTTTGCCTCCCAGACTGCTAGGATTACAGGCCTGAGCCACAGCAACCACCTAGTCTTAAATAAAATATGAACTCTCAATTAAAATATATGGCCATTAGTAACAAAAGTATGGTCAAATTTTATAAGCATATTTGAGTTCTAAACTTTCTGATTTTATGAATCCAGGTTTTAGAAAGTCTTACTGATGAAACAGCAAAGAGAAGTCTATACTTTACCTGCAGTCAATACTTTATTCTTAAAACACTCCAAGCCATGGAATCTCAAGCATTTTTAAACAATATAAAAGAAACTAAATTAATAACTATTCTTATTGATATATTCATGCAAATACAAAGAAAGGTGCCCCTCAACTTTCTGCAGCATATACAGTAACACAATTTTAAAAGATACTTTTCAAAACAGACTTTAATTCTTAAAAGCTATATGGTAGATTTTAGCTTGTATTATTATTTGTAATCTAATAAATGAAATAAAAATATTTTCCTCCTAAAAATTCCATGCTATCTATGCTCAATGCTGAGTTATTAAGTTGAGGAGCCACATGTATTTCTTCCTAAATTTAATAACACAAATATATTATTTATTCTAAAGTTAGAGCTATGAATAATTGGGAAAAAATAAATTTTAAAAAGGACCTTATTTTTTAGAGGGGGAAAAAATAAGCCAAATAGTGAGAAATCTATATTGAAAATTTGTTGAAGATATCTGTATTTTATTAATCCTGGAATACTCAGAATTAATTTAGCACATCACCTAGAATCACATAATATCGAAAGAAGAGAAACAGGGAAAGGTATTAAGGAAATAAATTATTCCAAGAAGAAAAGTAAGATAGTTAGAAGGCATCCTCAAAAGGAAATCAAATATCTCAGATAACCATTTTGGCCCAACTCTTTATTTAGCAAAGACTAAAGCAAAGGAGTTTCCTAATACCTGAAAAAAATAAACCAAACTAGAGTGAAAAGACATGAACAACAGTTGAGCATGATACATGGGATGCACACTTAATAAATTAATAAAGAATGATTCTCAAATTTTAGTGCACCTAAGAATCATGGCAGGGTGGGGAAGACGTACGAGTCTTGCTAAAATGCATATCTTGATGCCAGCAGAAAAATTCTGACTTGGAAAGTTACTTGGTGAACCCCAAGACTCTCTGGAAATTAGACTTAGGATCTGCATTTTTAATAAATTCCCCAGGTAATACTGATGCTGTTGATTCATTGATTATACTTTTGAAAATGCTGGGCATCTCATCAAAATTTCTTCTTCGATGTTGAGAATAATTACACCGAGGAATAGAATTCAGGTTAAGTGCTTTTCTCTACTATAGCAAAAGTAAGTAAGATACAGGAGAAAAAGAGGTGCGGGAAAGGGTACAGATTTTGAAACTCTTTAATTATATGAAATATATATCACCTGGATTTTCTTTGCATATCAGCTAATTAAAATGTTTGCAAAAAGTATAATAACCCCATTTACGAAAACCCCTTAGGCCAAGTTTTGTTTCACTCCAAAGTATAAATGCTTGGACAAATTTACAGGTGCCCTGGAAGAGAAATGAGAAGGTGGGCAGGAAAGGACAGTCAGTTAGATGAAGAGCTGCTAAAAGATGTCAAAAAAAAACAAAAAACTGTTCAACAGTTTTATTGAGATATAATTCACATACCATACAATTCGCCCATTTGAAGTGTAAACTTTTAATGTATTCACAGAGTTGTACAACCATCTTCACAATTAATTTTAGAACATATTATCACCCCATACCCATTAGTAATCACTGTCTGCTCTCTCCTTTTATCTAGCCCTAAGCAACTACAAATCTACTTCCTGACTATAGGTTTCCCTACTCTGAATATTCCATATAAACGGAATCATACAATATGTTGGCCTTTCGTGCCTGGCTTCTTCCACTTAACATAATGTTTTCAAGGTTGATCCATGTGGTAGCAAGCATCAATATTTCATTCCTTTTTGTTGCCAAAAATGTATTTTTTCAACCAAATGTTTAGAAAAGAAGAATCCTAATAAAAGCCTTCATTTATTCATGCATCAGACAAAAAATACCATATGTTGCTAGAGGCTGTTAAATTGTTTAAATCAAAGAGTCGATCTTATTTGATATGATTTAACATTACTAGACATAGTTTTGGCAATTTTTATCTCATTTCTATGAATAGATTCCAGCCAGAAATGGATCTACATACTATTCATACTATTTATACTGATAAAATATATTTAATAATTTACTGTAGGCAAAATTGTAGCACTTTTACTATAAGTGGTTGCTTTAGAAACAAATGACAATTTATACAATAGCCATAGTCCATAGTCTTAAGAAATTTATTATCCAAAGGTAATTTATAATCCAAAGGCAAACAATATAAACAAGAATAATAGTACTTTAAGCCAAAATATAAAGATGCAGTTACCCTGTGCTGAAATATCCACTAGAAACAATAGCTTCTTTGAGGCACAGTGATTTTAATCATTGATATCCCAAAATATAACCTCTGAAAGGACAGGGACATTTTATTTGTTCATTTATATTAATATATCCTAAGCACCCAGGACTGAAGGCCAGTGCACTAAAAAATAATTCGTTTTTATGTTAGTTTTATTATTTAATAGCTATTGTTACATGTTATATATTACATTATGTATTATTTTTTATTATAGTTTGTTTTAAAATTTTACTTATACTCATCTTAGAAGAATTAAAAGCATAAAACTACAGAAAAATTAAATAAAAATCATCTGTGATCACATAACTCAGAGAAAGGCCACAGTTAAGATTTAGCATATTTTCATCTAGCTTTTTATATGCATAAACAGGTATATTAATTGGTATACAGCATGAGTTCAAGTATATATTTCAGCATTGCTTTATTGCTTTTCAACAGAATTCACATATATAATAAAAGGCCTTTAGATATTAATTTAGTGGATTTTTTACAATCATATTCATATGATTTTATTTATAATGTATAACATGTACATGCATCTCAATGAAAGGATGTATTTGCAAATGAAATATACTTTTTAAAAAGCATAATCTTATTTCCATTAATGAATTCCCTAAGAACAAACCTTTACGGGCAGAAAACAAAACCTCCTACAATCTGGAAGCTATGCTCATGTGTACAGACAAGACAAAGACAATTTCTTTTCCTCATTTACTCATCTTGCTTTGGTAACCCCCAGTGGCCCCTTTCTCCAAAATTCTCCTCCTGGTGCCCACCCCCTACTTCACCTCTGGTACCCAGTGCTTGTTACTACTCTTCCTCACTAAAATCAGGGAGCACACGTAGGATGAGTCTGGCTGGAGGCAGCTGCCTGGGCTACTTACTAGTCACAGTTCCATCACCTTAGATGAACCATTTTATTATTCAAAGCATGAATGTCTCAGCTATAAAAATGAAAGCTCTATGCCAGTGGTTCTCGGAGTCTCGTCTAGATCAACATCAGCTAAAAACTTCTTGGCACATTCTCTGGGTCTTTCCCAGTCCTACTGAACCAGAAACTGGGAGGAAGCCCAGAAAATTTGTTTTAACATGCATCATGCTTCTGGTGCATGGAAAAGTTTGAGGATCATTGCTCTACTCTTCTTCAAACCTCCTGCACCTCCTCCTTTACCCTGGCTACGAACTGTTCTCTTGGCTTCCCACTTCTGAGAAAAACCAGGCAAAAAGGACACGTGTCAACTCAGAACAACACAACCAAACCCGCCAGCATCATTTGTGGCTCCATACCCTGTCTTGCCCATGACCTTCCTGAAGGCAGTCCCTCCACTTGTGCATTTGATCCCATCCTCCTACTCAAGCACAATGCTGCACTAATTCTCCCTCCTTTCTTACTCATCAGTATTATTTTCTTCTACTAGATCAATTTCGTTATGCTACAAACTTGCCATTATTTTTTCCATCATTAAAAAAAATTCCTCTTGACTCTCACCTCCCTTGCTAGCTATTGCCACCATTTCTTAAAATTGGGATATAATTAGCATACAGTGAAATGCATGGATTTTAAATGTTACAGGTTAGTAATTTTTGATCATGTCTAACCCCATGTAAATAACACTCCCCCCCCAAAATATAGAGCATCTCCATCACTCAAGAAAGTTCCTTTCTGCCCACTTCCAATCAACTCTGAGCGGTGGCACTTAGGCCACCACTGATCTGATTTATGGAAGTGAGATTAATTTTGCCCGTTCTACAACTTCACATAAAGGGAATCTTACAATATAAATACTCTTTTGTGTCTGGCTTTTTGCTCAGTATAATGGATTTGATATTCATCCATGTTGTTGCATGGTATCTGTTATACATTTTTTTATTTTTTATTGTTGAGTAGTATTCCATTATATAAACACAGTACACTTTGTTTATCCATTCATCTATTGGTAGATATTTGAACTGGTTCCAGTTTTTTAACATAATGACTAAGGAATAGAATGAATATTCACATATTAGTCTTTTTGTAGACTGATTTGTGTTTGATAAAGAAACATACAGTTAGACATCAGCTTGGGTGGGTTATTGTCTTGGATAATCATCTGTTCTTATATTTCAGACTCAGCAAAATGCAGGAAGGACCTCTTTCATAAAGACACTAGATTGTTTAATCAAAAACCATGCCTCTGTGAATGCAGAGCATAATAACAGTTTCAAAGCATTTCAGAGAAATGTATGACTCATTTCTTTATCCATAAATACTCCATCAAACATTCTTTCCATTCCTTTCCATCCTCGCCCTACCAATACTTTGTGCCTACTGTGTTTAGGACCACATTTGAATAAGAAAAGCAATTTATGTAAGAAAAAATGATTGTACCTCTGTAATATTCTGAAATAATTTTTTTAAAAAAGAAAGAGACCAGAGAGCACCCTCCCATCCCCCACCTGTGAGGACACAGCAAGAAGGCAGCCATCTCAGGAAGGGGTCTTTTACAGAACCCAAGCATGCTATACCCTAATCTTTGACTTTCCAGACTCCATAACTTTGAGAAATAAATGTCTGTTGTTTAAGAAAAAGAAAAAAAAAAAAGAATTTTGGGAGGACATAAACATCGGACCATAGCACCCTGCAACTCTCAAAAGTGATGCAGTCCCTCCTCAGGACTACTTCTGGGAAAGCTTCTTATTATATTTTTGAGAGCATGTGAACAAATCATTGATTTTTGGCCCCACAGTCTACAAAATTAAATAATTCTACAAGGCAGTGCCCTTGTAGCCCACCATAACAGCTCTGGAGAAATATTTGACTTTATATTCCTGTGCGTGTTAACCATCTCTAATACACCTCCGAAGGTACTATGTTTCTGCTAAAAGGGAAAATTATGATTTGGAGTTAGAAATTAGACAATTTGTTAAAAAAATAAAATTATCCAGGAATGTGCCAAACCCAAGGGGGGGGGAAAAAAGAATGACTCCAGACTTCAAGGAACTTTTGGCATACTTAGAGAACTTAACCATGACAGACGGTGCAATGTTTAAAGTGCAAAAATAAAACTATGTCCAAGGTAAAATGCTGCCCAAGAAAAGAATGATCAAATGATTGAGAAACAGTAAGGTGCAGGGCTCGACAGTACAGACCTAAGAGCTCGGCTGCCTAATGTCAAATCCCAGTCACAATGTTTGCTACCTTTGAGGCCTTGGGCAGGTTTCTTCACCTCTCTTCAGTCTTGTCTACAAAACAGGATATAATAGTGCCTACTTCACAGTGTGTGCGTGTGGCCTAATATGTGTAAAGCACTTACAACAGTGCCTGGCAATACATATATAGTCACGTGCTGCATAATGACAGCTCAGTCAATCAGTAACCATAGATACAATGGTGGTTCCATAAGATTATAATGAAATGGAAAAATTTCTATTGCACAAATATTTACAATTGTGTCACTTACACTATTCAGTGCAGTAACATACTGTATAGGTTTGCAGCCTAAGACCAGGCTATACCATATAGCCTAGCTGTGTAGTAAGCTATATCATCTAGGCTTACATAAGTGCACTCTCTGATATTTGCACAACAATGGAATCACCTAATAACACATTTGTCAGAACATATTCCCATCATTAAGCAATGCATGACTGTATTAGCTACCATCATCATCACCATCATCATCCCATGCTCCTTAGTTCTCCTGACAGTAGGAAGGGAGTAGAAGAGTTTTGAGGTCTTTGAAAGGAGATAATGATTGTGTTGAGATGTAAAAGATAAATAAATGAAACAGCAAGAAGATAGGCGCTGTCAGAAATAGCACTGCATGTTTGAGGGCAATAATAAGAAAAGCTAACTGAAATGTAAGTTTTAAAGATGAGGGTACTAGCAAAGGCAGGGTATACCATGAGGCAAAAGAAACAGGATTTGGAAGGTCCTAATATGTCATGGTAAGGAATATTGCTTGACAAAGGGGAGTAGCTGGCTATTTGTAAGCAGGAGGTATCATAATCAGATATAATGCTGGGAAGTTCACTTGGTAGATATGAAGAAGAAATTGCAAGTGGGGCTCAGAAATAACAAGAGCTGGAAACAAGGAGGTAGTAACATGAAAAGAAGGAAGAGAAGGACAGGCACAAGAGAAGAGAAGGTAGAAGAATTAACAGAATCTGGCTCCTGACTGACTCAGTAGTCAAGGATGATCTTTAGGATTTTAGTTAATGATTCACCAAGTTGGGAGTAGAGGAGTTGGGATTTTTAGGTAAAGATGATAAGCCCAATTTTGGACTATCCTGCATTTGAGATTGTGTTGGCAATGTCAAATTGAGTTTTTCAGGGAGAAATTGGGTGTGTAGATATGAAATTCTTTTTTAAAATATGGGTTGAATATATAGATATGGGAAATGTCATCACATATAAAGCTGGTAGTTAAGCCATGGAAGTAGTAAAATCACACAGAGCATGCACAGTGACAATGAAAGATTCTCAAAGACAATTCTTGGGAACACTAGCATTTTTAAGTTGGCAGAGACAGAAGATAGTGGACACTGTGGTTGATTGCTCAACGTCCATTCCATCTTACCACAAATAATCAGAACATGCCAATCATGATATTTTCATTTCCTCTGCTAGTAATGACTAGGATAAATATAGACCCAATAAAGCCAAAAAGTATGGTAGGAAACTTCTAGGGAATTTTTCCTTGTTTATATGAAACGGAAAGAGCCTGATCTTTAATGAAATTGCTGAATTAATGTATCAACCAGATCCAAAGCTTGTCCTACTTCTAAACTTTCAGTTATGTGAGATAACAACTGTCTTTAATGTGTGAGCCAATTTAGAGAACATCCTTACTGATAAAAGGTATCCACACTAGAGATGAAAGGAAATCATTAGACTGGAAATGGGAAGAGAGTGGTATATAGAAACCAAGAGAAAAAGTTCAATATAGAAAGACAAGCATAAGAGATATATTATCTGATCTACAAATGCAAATGTATGTGTGTGTTTGTGTATATATAAAAACATTCTTTATGCTGACATATATTTCTGTATACCTCGACTGGGGTGCTCACACACGCTCTCTCTTGATCACTTTCTTGATACTTTCTCCACAAAGGATTACATTAACAGCAGAAGGCAAGAGAAAACATGTCATTCCAATTCCTTATTCTTTTGTAAAGAGAAAAGCCACTGTCTCCTACAGGAAATGTCCAGAAAGTAGCGAAAAGTGCAAATCAACAGCAAATGGCAATTTGTTTTGTAGTAGAGACTGATGAGACAGAATTTTAAGAAGTTTCTTCCAAAGGCTTATAAACCAAGATTAACATCTCAAGGTCAATATCTTCCAAAACTATACTAAGACCCCTGAGGTTAAGGCTCATTTCACAGTTCTAGAAGCCTACTACACAAAATGTGGTCCACAGACCAGCAGCATTGACATTACCCGAGAATGTGTCAAAAAGCAGATTTGGGAGCTCCACCTAGACCTGCCGAATAAGAATCTACGTGTTCACAAGATCCCTCAATGCTTGATACAGACATTATAGTTTGAGAAGTACTCTTCTAGAATATCCTCCATTTGACCTGTGGCTTGAGTTCTCAGTGAAATAATACAGAGCCCATGACTCATGATGGCTAGTCTCAGTGCAGTGCTACATTGTTCACTGTGCACACAGGGCTCCGGCAAAAAGCAAAAGGCCAACAGTCTGACTCAGGACCAAATGACGACATGACAACTGCCTTTTATGAAATACTATGAAAAGCACTGGAAATAAATTTTAATACTTAAACCAGAGAAAATTCCTATAATTTCACTGCACACTCCAACATAAGAAGTAGAGGGAGGAGAAGAGAAAATAAATTTGCAATCATATAATTATAACATGAAGCGGAGCAAAGAGAGTTAAAAGGCATCAAGCCCCAAGCACAGAGGTAGTTGTTAGCTGTGAATTCTTTAGAAGACTCCCAAAGGCTTGTCTTTAATAATTAACTTGTCATTGCAAATCCCTACTCCAAAAGGCATTTAATAAGTGTTCATATAGCTCATGTAATTAAATTAAGAACAGATTATTGGGGTATGCCTGTTACATTTTGTTTTCCTCATTTCCAGTTTCAAGAATAGCACAACTACTTGCTTCTAATTTATATACCCAGTATCGACATAGTGATTGGCATATAAGGGAGCTCAAAACCAAATGAATGAATGAATGAATGCATGCAAACAAGAATAAGTTTTTGTCTTTCCTGATGGTAATTTATTTGTTTGGGGAGGGATCAATAGTGACACCACCAAGGTCAACATGAAACTCCACCTGCTTGACTCCCTACTCATCCACTGAGTCCAGGAGTTTTTCAGAGTAACTAAATATCAAGCTATCTTTACCAATTAGAACAAGTATTGGGACATAAGAAAAATTTCCTTGCACTTCTCCATGTATTAAAATAACATATGCATAACAGACTTCATAGTGCTCATGATGGTAGAATTGTGAATAAAGTCCTTTCCTACATTTTGAACACTTTGGTTGCTTCCAAACAACTGAACATAAGCTCAAAACAAACCATTGTTAAAACAAGCCAGGAAAAATTGAGTGTATTCTTTTTCCTATTTATCATTTTTAGTACTTCATAATTGGAAACCTACATAATATTCCATATCTGGGGAAATCTAATTTGCTCACCTTTCTCCAAGATTAATTCAAGAAGGAAATCTTCCATATAAACATTAGCTTGCTTTTTTTTTTTAAATTATGGCTCAATGTATTCAACTTTAATTACTTTAAAGGCAAGGGTACCCTCTGTCCAAGATAAGAGACACATTCAACTTCCATTCAGTATTCTTTCCATAACTTTTTGAGACAAAAAAAATTAGATCATTTCTAATTTACAAAGGAGAAAGTCACAAGGCATGGTAAGGTTAAACTGTTGGCTGGGAGGTAATTCAAAGACACATGGAAGAATAATGCCTGGTTCTTCTATTTTCCACCCATTTATACCACACCTTTGCATCTTTATAATTTACCAAAATTCAGACAGACTACCACTGGTGTTCAATTCTCTCTGAGAAGAAGTTGTTGCAGAAAGAATTTTTCTTTTTGCACACAGGCTTGAAAACAAATGAACAAACAAAACATGGCCCAAGTGATTTGTTATAAATATGTGTCTAATATCAACCCTCTTAATGGTATAGTCAGAAAGAGTAATTGTGATTGTTCTGGTACCTGCTTAGTTACATTTAAAAATGCTTAATCCTCCAAACCAACAAAAGATAACACACAAACTGAAGTCCTAGGAAGCCATGTATTAACATTTTGCTCTTCTGAGTTTGTGATGTAAGTGAGCATAAAGATATACAAAGCAAAATACTGGAAGGAAATTCACCATATACATGATGGATTTATTAAGCTTTTGTTCTTATTTCATTTTGGAACATATCCTGCACATGGCTCTCAAGGTTCTTATAAAGAACAAAGAGAAGTATTCTTTGCTTGGCATTTTGTGTAATTATATTCACCTACTAAAAATATTCAGTTGATTTGCACCGTAGCTAACTATTTTAAATCAGCTGCTAAGGTATCCTTCACAGCTTTAACAAGCCACTTAGGTGATTTTGATGCACATCAAAGTTTGAAATGCACTGTCCTAAATAATAATTCAGAGATTTAGATATGCCACACAAAACACAATATACCCAGAAAGACAAAATATGGTTGATATAAATCACCCATAAAATTTCACCCCTGTGTCTCAGAGAACAGAACTTTCAGCACCTTAGTAAAAGAAAATATTTTTTAGAGGTTTTATCTGCATTTGTGTCTTCCCTTTGTGGGAGCATTCATTATCACCTCCAGACGCCTAACGACCCACCCTTGGTCCCTATCCCCAAATTGCCTCTCATCCTCTTTTCTCTACCAGGTTTAAATTTTTCCTAAGCCTTTGCTTTCCCATTTCCACCTCTCTAACCCCAGAACTTTTCCTCCTCTCTCTATCCTTGAATCACAGGACATAGTCAACCTTCCATGTGGGGTCAGACACACACTCTCAAGCTTTTATATCTCCAAGAGAACTTCATTGGAAAACAGCAGCAACAAAACAGCTCCAATTTACAAAACTCTGCCTTTTTGTGATATGTAGTTCTTTAAACATGTTGAATCTGGGTATATTGATGTTTGAAAGAGAATACTTTGGAATGAAACTGGAAATTTGAAATTAGCTTATTTTTACCTATTAATAATGATGTTTTGATGCACATATTCACTCTTTCAACTAACCTTCTTCTATGCCATTGTCTTTATTTTTTAAATTTTCCATTTTTTTTAGAGACAGGATCTCACTCTGTTGCCTAGACTAGAGTGCAGTGGTACAATCATAGCTCACTGCAGCCTTGAACTGGACTCAAGCAATCCTCCTTCCTGCCTTAGCCTCCCAAGTGACTGGGATTACAGTCACTTTTTTTTTCTGTTTATTATTATTTTTATTATTATTTTAGTGATGGAGTCTTGCTATGCCACCCAGGCTGATCTCAAACTCCCAGCCTCAAGCAAACCTTCCCACCTCAGTTTCCCACAAAGTGCTGGGATTGCAGGTGTGAGCGTGAGCCACTGTACCTAGCCTATTCCATTGTCTTTAACTTGACTGATTTTGCCCAGTAGACTGCCATTCAAATAACTATCATTGTATGTCATCAAAATCCCAAATTTCAAGGTAGCTACTAAAATATATTTGTAAAACAATATATATATCTCCATGTTAAGGATAAACATTTTATAAGTACTTCACACTAACCCAATCAAAATGATTGCTTTCAATAAATATATATTTGCCATATCAAGTGAAAAATTAAAAGTCCAGTCACATTATCTTCTTAATCACAGCATGATAAAGTGACAGTTCTTTTAACCACCGTTTGCTCATTTATTTGTTGTTACAGTCAAAGTCCTGTTATATTGTCCTCTGGGATGTTGCAGGTAAGAATAGACATTTTTTTTAAGACTTGTTTAAATATTTACCTTTTAAATCTTTCAGGAACATTTTAGGTCGGCCAAATATCATCTATTATAAAACAGACAACTATGGCACTTACCCAAAGCCAGGGAGCTTGACTAAATTAGCTGGGTTGCTGCTGCATCCATTATTGAGAAGAAAACACTGCAACTTTGGCTTGGTTTACTGGCCAACAACATAGCATTACAGATAAGGTTGAGGTTCCGTCTTAGTAACATCTTAGCTGTCGTATGATGGGAGCAGTGCCAGGAAGAACGATCCTTGCCCCAGAAATCATGTCTGCCCCCATCCCCCAAATCTGTCTTACTAACTAAACTTTCACTATGACAGTTATTCATGTGGGTTTTACTAACTGAACTCTGGGCAGGGGTAACACATTAAGCAGCCGGCAATCATGCACATCCAATCTCAAATTAGTCTTCTGGCTTTTTATTGGAGACAGCTAGTTAGGCGTGATGAAGAGAAAGGAGTTTCAATTTTTGGAAGGATTGGGAATATATCTGAAACAGGTAATATGAGGATGCCAGATATGTAGTGCACACACACGAGAAAGGTATGTGTGAGAAGGTTCCAGAGGTTATTGGATTGCTTAAGGTGTTCCAGGCCCTATCCTAGCAGTAGGTACAGCCACTCCAATAACATTTGAAAATACAGTAAGATTTTGAGACAACAAAGAAACCCCAGAGCGGTGATTCTCAAAAAGTGGTGTAAGAGGCTCACCAGCAGGGAAGCAACTGGAATGTATTAGATACAGGTTCCTGGGCCCTGCCCTATACCTACTCAATTTGAATCTCTATGGATGAGTCCTAGGAATCTGCATTTTATAACAAGTACCTCAGGTCATTCCTACAGTGCCAAAGTTTGAGAACCAGTGTACTAGAGGGTTTTAACATATTTCCTTGAAGGCCCAAAATTGTCACCTTGAAATCTCTCTGTCACATACATACATATCTCACTTCTCATTAAATATTTGATCGTGGTGATTATATCCTTTTATTAAACAAAGATTACTATTTGCAAAGCACTATCTACCTTGAGAGATGGAAACAAACCATATAATTATTCTGCCTTCCAGAACCTTAACGTCTCAATTTAATTAATCATGCCATCAAATAGGACATTAAAAGGTAGAAAAGAAGGACATTATCAAAAAAAAAAAAAAGAAGAAGAAGAAGAAGCTACTGCATTCAAAAGTATTCTCTACCAACAGGTGAATTCTCTGCAAACCCAAATCAATGCATTCCTGAAAATCAATTACTTATTCACATGTAAGTACTCAGCCGTATATATGTGACCATATATATTTGAAAATAACCACTTTTACTGATGTACATAAGCAGTCAGCAAACAGGTTGATTGTACTTCTATTGACATGCTGCTCTTTAAACTTCTTGAATTTAATTTTTATAATTAGAGGACTTTGGCATCCAAAGAGCAATTTTGTAAATTAAATAACTGCCATTAGCTAAAGAAACCTAAACATTAAGGAAATACAACTTATAAATTTATTTCTGTGCCAGAATTTGCTATGAAGTTCTTAATGAAGGGAACAACCATTAGTTACCATTAATAAGAAAACACCAGAGATGACATTTATTGATCTTTTCCTAAGTACCAGAACTGTGCAAGCACTTTATGTGGATTGTCTCACTAAATCCTCATAATAACTCTCTAAGGCCAAAGTCTATTATTATCACCATTTTACAGATCAGGAAACTGAGGCTTCTTAGAAAATTAAGTAAATTTTCTAAGGTCACATTGCGAAAGCAGTGATTTCAGCCCACCCAGTATGAATCTAGAGCTTATACTTTTGACTCCCAAGCTATACTGCCTGAATTCCAAGACAGGAATTCAGTATCTCTTTACTCCTAATCCACTCTCTTGTCCACATACCACATGTTGATAGGCATTATTGACATAATTCAGCTTATTGGAAACCAGAGGTAATAATCCTATTTGATTTCATATTCTCCTTCTGAAGATCCCCACTTCTACAAATGGAATCAGGTCATTATGAGCTGTTTCCAAGGTGTCCAGAGAGCCAGGAAAGTCCCCCAGAAGAGACATCCACCCAAGGTCAACATGAGCTCATGTTTTTAGGTTTTGGATAAATATCTAATACATGTCACATATGAGTAAAGTAGGTCACAAGGTCCAAATGGCAAGTCTGTCTCAGGAAGCATTTGCTATAGCATGGGGACATCTGCTCACAACTGGGCAGTATGTGGGCAGCAGGTTCAGCCTGAGGGGCCACTGACAGTTCATGGCAGACATGGTAGGTCCAGCTCTTTTACTTATGGCCAAATTTAGAGAGATTGAAGGGTCCACTTGTCCTTTGGTATTTCATGCATCAATTAATTGAAGTTGACTGTTCCCTCTAAGGATTTGATTACAATATAGACTTAATGGGCAGGAAAAGGCATATTTTTTTTCCTGGAATATAATTATTTTTGAATATTGAAGCAAGAAGTCCATTTGAAGAGTGGAATGCAGTGAAGTTAGTTACTAAACAAATGTGTTTGGGATACTGAGAGGATCTGTCAAAGCCTCATCTATGAAGCATTCTTGATGAAAGTATTAAAACTGAATAGCATCAACCACTCAAATTCAACTTCTGGTTTAAAGGAAGTACAGGAAATGGAGGAACAAATTTGAAGAATACAATCAGGATTTGATAGGACACCTGACCAGATTTCATCAACAAATCAGTGCTGAGAAAGAACAGGAGGGAAGAATGGGAATTGTTCTAAAATTTAAGTCTTGAGAGACAACCAAGTGCAATAAGTAGAAACTGATTTGGACTCTGATTCAAACCAACTAGCTACAGAGGGCATTTTTGCACTGATAAGGGAAATCCAAATGTAGACTAGGTATTAGAGGGTACAAAGGAATGATAATGAGTTTTCTATGTGTGATAATATTAATGTAGTTACATAAGAAACGTTTTCTTTTTTAGACATGCATATTGAAGCATTTAGCAGCAAATGACATTAGGTCTAAAATTTGTTTTAAAATACTCCCTCCAAAAAAGAGTTCAGCAATTATGGCAAAATGTTCATAATTGTTAAAATCTGGGCTGACAGAATTCATTAAACCATTTTTTCTACTTTTGTGTGTAACAAAATTTTTTATATTAAAAGTTTTATTTAAATGGAGAGAATCTAAAATTCTAAATGTACAAACTATTATACATGATGTTTTAATCAAATGATAATTATAAAATGCATTCTGTTTGAAAATTATAGCACAAAAGATATATATATAAAATTATGTTTTTGAAAGAGTTGACATTTTACTTGCAGACTAAAAAAATTCATTTATATCATCTGTTTAAAAGTTTATGTTAATCATTAATCTCTTATTTCATCCACCAAGATTGTCTTTAATATTTTAACTCTTGAAGACTAATTTTTGTTCAAATTAAGCATTAGCTATTTTTCCTTCGGAAATTACAAGAGACTATATTTTTCATAGAAAAGACTAAAAGTTCTTCCCTGCCAAGAGTCTGAGTTCAACATCTTATTTACCAATATTTCCAAAGCTATTTGTCATGTACGATTTCTTATGTTTCAAAATTATTTAGGCAGAGACAGGATCCAGAGGTGTAATGAAAATTCCAACTCCTAATTTTCTCCCCACTCCAATTCACAATATTTTCATTTCTTCTGGTCCCCCAAATTTCTAGTACGTATATTAGAAAACTCTGAGTTAGAAATTTTAGGAAAAGCTCTCTTCTTTTGCTTTTACAAAACCTCAAATCTGTATTTTCCAAGCACATTAAAAAATATATTAAAATCTCAAACAGATCAAGCAACCTATCATGGTTCACACAGTGAAAAGGTGAATCATCACTCTATGAGGTAGGTTCAAACTTGTCCAGCCAGCCCTCAAAATCAACCTATTTCTACAGCTACCTGGATTAAGTCTCTTCACCCAATTAAGTAATAATTACTACTCATGGTAAACCCCCAAAACTTATCTCCTTATAAAAGAACAGCAGAGGAAAAAAAAGGACTGTGTAATTATTTCATTTTTTCAAATGTAAACAATTAAACTGATGATAATGCTCACTGATTCAGAAAAATATGCAAATATAATTATTTCCTTTCTATCCATTGCATTATTTTAGTAATAATAAAAGAAATACTGTCCTTCTAGAGAAAGGCTACTGAAATGATTCAGCTCCTACAAGGGAAGCAGCTCAGTCACCACCAGCACCCTTTAAAGAACTGTGCAAATAACATGCACTGAAAAAAAAAATCACTCGAAGAAATTTCAAAGTGACTCTAGAAAGCTCAGCCAGGAATAACTCCTTGGCTATTTTCTGAACTTCGATTAAAGAGAAAGATTCGGCTGGGGCATGTTTCAAAACTCCTTGGGTTTAAAAAGATGATATGATATAAACCATATACTCCAAACATAAACACAATTTATTATCGGAAGCTATCTTTAAGTTTCCAGAAGCTTCTAAGGAATCCCTAGTTTCTCCAAGATCCAAGGCTCTGGATTTCAGCAGCACAGTGGTTCAGACATGGCTTTGCTTCTAATCAGAATTAAAAATGTATGTAACCAGGAATCTCTGTAAAATCCATGCTATTAGGAATTCATAATGTGATGTCTCTTGGGTCAAAGCACAGTACTGATTGAGATTTTTTTTCTGATGAATAAACTAGCAATAAAACTTATAACAAATAAGACTTAGGAGTCCAGAAGGTGAACTAAAGGTTTTAGAGGTCTAAGGTTCCTGCCCAATTCCCTCTCAAAACCTCATTTTGAAAGTTCTACTCTTATGTCCAAGTTTCTAAAAAGGACATTTTCCCATTAGCAGTAAAAAGTAGCTACTTTGCAAATAATTAGTGGCAAAAATATTTTATTTATTTATAATTCATAGCTCCCCATTTGCAAAATGTGAAAGATAACAATGCTTTGTAAAAACAACCACCATTATAAAACAGTGTTTATTCACACGTCTATCTATCCAGCATTTGGAAATGGGCTATTTGAAGGAATCATGAATGTTTAAGGTGATGAATATGCTAATTACTTTGATTTGATCATTATACAATACATATATCAAAGCATCATACTGTACCCCCAAAATATGTACAATTATTATGTGTCAATTAAAAAAGAAAGAAAGAAATGGGTAGTTTAAAAATGTCAGATGTATGAAAACTGGTGCTAGGGGGTGACATTTACTATTAAAATCATCATTGTCAAAGATTAATGTATCACAATGGCATAATAATTAAGGGTTAGAAGAATCATATCCTCTAAACATATTCTCTGAGAAAAAAAGTCAAAATAAAATAGGTCAGCATTTGGAATACTCTTAACACGGAGCCTCGCTAGAGTAAAATTTCTAAAGGTAAGGATAGGATTTCATACATTTATCCCAGATGAAGCAGTAATAACTAGAAAACCAGTGAATTAAAGTACGTTCTAAGTATGTCAACCTGAAAATACATTTAGGCATATTTCAACAAATACTTTTATGAAATATATGTTTTCCATTAATAATAAGTGAAAAGAACAAAGAAAACTACCAAGAATTTATATTTAAAAGTAACTTTTCTTAAATTTAATCATTCAGAGTGAAAAAGTAATAGTTATTCTCAAATAAGGAAATAACAAAATCATAAACTGGACTCCAAATTTAAAAAAATAAAGCAAAAATGTCACTAGACTTTTAACTGATAGAAAATGAACAACAATAAAGGTATTTAAAAGATTCATCTATAACAGTCCTATAATATTTTTTTAAAAACTACCTAATACTTTGAAAAGTCTTTAATGACAGTGTATTTTTATTAGTGAATTTAATAGGAATTTACATTCCTATTTTGCCTGAAATGCTTTTTTCGATTCCCTTCTAAATATAGACCTAATATTTGAACATCCACATAGTAAATACAGTCTTCAAATATTTAAAAAAGAAACTCCAATTATACTTCTTTGATTAGAACTGTGAATTTAAAAAAAAATGGTCTAATAATACTCTTGTCCTTAGGCAACTATTAATTTAGAATGTTTTATTTTGGGTGGGACTTCAGACCATTCTCTTTCAGCCAAGCATTTTTTTTCCCTCTAAGCTAGACAATTACATCTCATGACAATTACATCACTGTAGTATGCTGATATTCTAAGTTTCATTCCAAACTGGCCAGATGTGAAATGCAATGTGCTGTGATGCAGAGGCATTGAAAATACCAACAATGCCAGATGATTTCAGGCATTTGGTAAAAATTATCCTCCAAAAGTATATCCAAGGGGCTTGCAAAATGACTTTCATTTTTCATTCTTTTAACTGTGCCAACTAGAGATGCTTATAAAACTAATAGAGCCACTTTTTCAGGGAAGAGGGGACCAGGGAGTGGAGGGAGGCCCTACTTGATATCATGAGGTATGGTTAAAACGGAAAACCGGCACTTACCATCTCTCTTAGAACACACACTCCAGCAGTATCCCTGGTACTTGCATATCAGTGTCTTAGAACGGGCTTACTGAGTTTTAGTCCATTAAATGGCAACATGAGTAAGAGCAGACAGGAAGTATAACAAGCAATGCCCAATGCCAGGTTCACTTACCTGCAAAAGGAAAAGCAAAGGTTTAAGTCTCCCTAATCTCAAACGCATGATTATCTCTTCACATATCTACTAATTAGCTTTGACTTAAAGCAGATTTTGTGCTAAAGAAAAAGACAAATATAACCATGTGTCCTTTAATACCACTGTTTGAAAACACAAGGTCCCCTTCCCTCATCTAGAAACTATGAATTCTTTGACAGATACAAGTTAACTGGATGCAGAAGTGGAGTACATATTTTCTTTAAGGTAAGTTGATAAACATTTTCTCTTCAGTTTGTTGAAGTGCAGATGTGACAATAAAACAGGTGATTGAACTAGGAATTTCTTAAGATCTTAAGGTTGTTTCCCCAGGAAGTGTCTAATGATTGTCACTAGATCAGTTGCAGGTCTTTCTTTATAGGATGAAATAGTGCTAGTTATTGCTGGGATTTTGCCAGTGATCTCCTAGGCAACTGACAGCTAAAAGAGCCATAAATAGAGCTGCAAACACCATCACTGTTTGCTACCCTGAAGTATTTTGTCTTTATACACTTTAATGTGCACATTCTCGAAGTATGTTTTAGCATGAACATTCCTCTCGTCTCAAAGCTTAGGAAACAGCCAAATTACTGATGCACTAAGGACAAATAACTAGCAAAAAAGAAAGAAAGAAAAAAGTAAACATAAGATGAACCCTTTCTATGACTACATATATATTTAATATATATCTAAAACCATAATAACAGCTAGTATGTTTAAGCTCTTACCAAAGCATTTTGCATTGCAAATTCATTTTAAACAATTTGTTGAACCATGAACTAGTATTATCCTCATTTTTTTGTAAATGAGGAAGTTAAGAAACTTGCTCAAACCCACATGGCCAGGAGCTAGAATAAGGATATGCATTTTAAAATTATTATCATCAACTCAGATTTCACAGATTCATGAGTTTAAGACATCAAGCCTTTCCCTCATGGAATTCATTTTGACACATCCCTAGAAGACTGAAGAAAAGTCTGTAATTGTGCATTTCAAAAAATATCAAAATGACAATAGTGTGATTTTACAGCTGTTTTCTATAAAACAAAGAATATCAATCCCTTAGAATAAACTGTTCACAATAAGTGCTTGGTAGACACAAAATGTTTCCAGTTTGCAAGTGTCAAATCATTATTTATCCCTAGACTAATTCTATGAAATTGGCCTCACAAAAGTTTCTTCTGGGATTGTTCATAGGATTGATACCTGGTATATAAAATAATATATAAGATAATAAATATACATAACAGAACCTTTTTTTTTCTTTTTAACTCACATGTTCGTGGTGACATAACAGAACTTTTTATAATCAATAGCATCTTACATCCTGTTAAAGCATGGAAACAATGTGGGTATTCCACTGAAGTAGCCACCTCTCTCACTATGCTAACAACCTTTTTTGGAGCTATCTTCAAACATTATATGAATTCCACAAGGCAATGATCTCATTACTTTATCGCTGATATTTTGATTTTAACTAAAAACGATATTACTTGGTAGAAGTAGTCCTTCACCTAGTATCAAATAACTTATTTGCAAAAGTCAGTTTTATCTGTACAAAATATTTGCATTCATTAAAGTTATCACATAAATGGGTAGGTCAGCGACAGGAAGACTGAGCTTTCTTACATATCTATATATCAAGGCAATTACATCTTGAATACATGTAGTACTTTCTAGAGTGAAAACTTGGAGGGGCAAATATTCCTTTGAATATTCTTGCACATGTATGGTTTTTTTCCTTCTCTAATAACCTTATCGTTGTGGCCAAACATATAATGGATCTGTTTCAATAGACATGGATTACTTACTATGTGCCAGGTGCAATACTAAGCATTTTCACATGTGTCAGCTGATTTTACTTTAGTAAATATCCCCTTAAAAAGACAGTATGATTCCTATGTCACAGATAAGGAAACAGAGATTTAGAAATGTAGCATGAGAGCCAAAGTCCACAAAGCTATTCACTGGGTTTCCACCCATTTCTCTGCACCTTAAGACATACTTTGAGCTACCTGCTTCCATTTGACTCCATGACTATCTCTGCCTCATAAAGAGAAGGTGAGATGTACCTCTACTAAGTGAGATGACTTTTCATTAAAAGGTAGAAAATAACATTCATCAGGCCCAGTCACCTTCTGTTTCTTATGGTTTTATAATTTAGATCTGTATATATCACATATTCCCAACTGCTCTGCATACTACCTGAACACTCTGATGAGAAATTAAGCATGCATATTCATGAGCCAATTTTAGTCCAAACAGAAATGATCAAAATTGTTCAAACCTTGTCTTATCTCCTTTCTGCCCTCAATTTGTTAGCAAGAGAATGCTGACCAACAGGAAACAGTGTCTAGAATGGACATTTTGTTACTAACTAAGGCTGTAACTTTTAGCCATGAAGGAATTAAAGAGGAAACATGACAAGACAAGGGATCAGACTAAAGAACAGAAAAAGCAGCTCCAAATCATCATGTTTTTGGGAATTCCACAAGATTATAAGTAAAATTGTTGTGGCAGAAAATAGCAGTAATGTAACTGTGCTTTGCTCTACTAAGAAAGTTCCATTTCAGAGTTGCATAGTGAAAGCTATTAGCAACTAGAGATAAAATAAATACTTAATGCATCTCATAGAGGGTATCTTTAATACAGTTCTTTTATGCAAATGGCTCTTCATGTGTCTCAGAACATTATCCTCAAAGCATTTACAGATGCCTGAACACAGCCACCAGCCACTTGTGACGCACATTTATTCAGAGACAAGACCTCAACTCCCAGCAGAAGACTCAGATACACCCAAGCCCACCCCTCCACTCCCAGAGAGCCCTCCTGCTTTTCACCCACCATTTCTCCCACCCTTCACTCATCATTAGCAGGACACTGGGAAAGGACATCTTTTAATGACAGGAGACTTTGCACATTGAACAATATACAGAATACCTTCCTTCCTAAAGAGACATTCAAATGCCCCCGGTAATGACAGAATTTCGGAAACATTTAAAGTTCTCAAATTCTAATGTAAACATCAAATCAAGATTAAAATAGCCATCCTGGAATTATCTTATGTTTTGGAAACACTAGCAGCTCTCCACAGAGCACAGGGTGTCCTTCTTCACTATTGGTGACACTCATGGAAATCAAATTGCCTGGATAAGGGGCACACATCACAGGTTTCCAAGAACTTTCATCTTTCCCATCTCTTAAAAAAAAAAAAAAAAGTACAACATGCAGACATCAGTCTGGGTCTTATCCTGTGCAGAAAAAAAGGTCATGCTCATCTCCCAAAGGCAGGGAATTAAATAAAACAAAACAAAAACAAGAAAACATAAAAACAGATTTGAATAGGGTTGTTTTGCATCAATTGTCTTAGTGCAGTCATTGAAAACCAACACTCATTCTTGTCTCCAGCTGTTTTTGCCCCTGCATCAAGCAGTGCAAATATTCCTTGGAATGCTTTTTTAAACCAAACAATAAAGACTCCTGAAAGGAAATATTCACCCAATTAGTGAAAAAACCCTACTGGGTTTAAATGTTAAAGATACCACCAAGTGGGAAAGTATCATGACGTATATGCCAGGGGTTATTTTCACACTGAGGAAATAGGAAAAAGATCTTTCCATAAGAGGAAAGAAAATTCTTAAGCAAAATCAATTATTCATTGCAATGCTAGGAAAATGGTTTTACTGCCAGCCTAGGATGCTACCAATAATTTCCTGGCCTTACACATTCTTAGTCTCTTAAGACTAAAGATGATGATTCTTTCAAAAATTTCTGACAATCTAGAAAAATTGTTCTTGATGGAACAACATGTTACATAACAATATTACTGATTATGGTTTAGAACAAAGAAATACTAGGCATGAGAAAACTACTTCTACGTTATTATTTGGATTACGTACAAGGGTTGTCTGAAAAGCATCCAGCCATTGTTAATGTAATGAGAACATATTACATGGCTGGATAATTTCTGGACAGCCCTTGTATATGCTAATAACCAAGGAGGGTTAATTGCTGCAGGATATAGCAGTAATGATGAGTCCTATTATGGGAGATCCAGGGAATTCACCTAAGGTAAACTAAAACAGAAATAAAGAAGAACATTGTTTTCCATAGTTTACATGATTCATACTTATTTTCATTGAAAGTCTGCACTAAGGAATTTTCTAATCATGATCAACTTTAATGTTGAAAACAATAGCTGTGTGTCACTCAATTCATGAGAGAAGGGATGGAAAACTGACAGAGAAATCTGAATTTGTTTCAAGAGGTACATACCTTTAATCATGTTTTTTCTCACTAAACTATGTATCTTCCTACTTCATGAAATTATTAATAATAAAGAGAGCAACTCATTCATCTTTGTATTGCTAGCATCTAAAACAGTAATTGATCCACATGTTGCACTCAATATTGCTCAATAAACTAATGATGAATCTAAGAGATCATAAGATGTGGCCATTACTTTCAAAAACTTAACAAAGTAATTCGGGGTACTGAAACATAAAAATGTAACTACCAGTCAAAATTCTATTTTGTATGTGGTTAACTATTTGTTCACATGAGAACAATTATGGGAGTACAGACCAGCAAGGGAGGACTCTAGGTTGGCAGGAAACTTTATGGAGGAAGTGAAGGTCAAAAGAAGTAAAAATTGAAGGGGGATGAGTCTTAAGGTAAGAAAAGTTTAGCTACAATAGGGTGTTAGTGTTGAACAGGGGGAAAAAGGGGGAGAGGTGATAAAACTTTGGAAACTATGGGTCCAGATTTGAAAGTCAAATGGCTTCAAGTTGATAACATACCAACTTCTTCCTATTAATAAATATACCTTACTATTTGTCTTCTACATACTGTGAAAAACTACAGACTCTATCTTCTTAATATTTTTTAAAGTAGTGCATAACATTCACGGAAAGGCAAACACCTATTTTCAAACAGACATTCTTACATGAAGCCCTTCAGAACAAGGTCTAGAGTTCACATGGTTGATTATCAGCTCTGGTTCTAACATCTCTTTTCTCAAAATTGCCTATTACTGCCATCTCAGGTAGTAGCAAGAAACAAGCAATTATTTAAGAATTAAAATAGCCTTAAGTATAAACAGTTGACCATTGACCAACACGGATTTGAACTGCGCAGGTCCACTTACAAGCAGATTTTTTCTTTCAATAAAAGTTACATGGAGTGTGCCCCCTCCCCGGCCTCCCCTTCCACCTCTCCCATTTCTGCAGCCCCTGCAACAGCAAGACCAACCCCTCCTCCTCCTCTTCAGCCTACTTAATGTGAAGACCTTTGGGATGACCCACTTCCACTTAATGAAAAGCAAATGTATTTTCTCTTCCTTATGATTTTCTTGATAACATTTTCCTTTTTGTAGCTTTCTTATAAGAATACAGTATATAATACATATAACATACAAAATATGTGCTAATTGACTATGCTATCGGCAAGGCTTTTTGTCAATAGTAGGCCATTAGTAGTTAAGTTTTGGAGGAGACAAAAATTATATATGCAGATCTTTGACTGTGCAGGGGGATGGTCAGCAACCTGATCCCCCTCCTTGTTCAAGGGTCAATTGTAGGCCGAGCGTGGTGGCTCACGCCTGTAATCCTAGCTCTCTGGGAGGCCGAGGCAGGCGGATCGTTTGAGTTCAGGAGTTCGAAACCAACCTGAGCAAGAGCGAGACCCCGTCTCTACTATAAATAGAAAGAAATTAATTGGCCAACTAATATATATAGAAAAAATTAGCCAGGTATGGTGGCACATGCGTGTAGTCCCAGCTACTCGGGAGGCTGAGTCAGAAGGATCGCTTGAGCCCAGGAGTTTGAGGTTGCTGTGAGCTAGGCTGACACCACGGCACTCACTCTAGCCTGGGCAACAAAGCAAGACTCTGTCTCAAAAAAAAAAAAAAAAAAAAAAGGGGTCAACTGTATGGACCTCCCAGCAGGTTGATAAAATAAAAATTCCAAAAAGAATGGGGAAAGAAACTCTAATCAGGAATGATATTTGAAATGTAATAGCCAGTAAGGTTCAGGTGTTAGGCAATATAAGTGTCCCCTGGCCCATCAGAATGAGGTCTAGAGTTCACGTGGTCGATTATCAGCTCTGGTTCTAACATCTCTTTTCTCAAAGTTGTCTGTTACCAGCTGCAAGATCAATTTAAAAAACAACATCTCTAGTGACCTGCCTGCCTGACTGCACATATATGAATATGAGTCTGGGTTAGAAATATCTACGCAGCTGTTAGAATAACCAGGGAATTTGAATCCCATCTCTGCCACCTATGGTGGTATTGCCCTGAGAGATTCAACTCACACATCTGAGCCTATTTCCTGGCCTACCAAATCAGGATTAAGGATATACATCCCACTGCAATGCTCCCAGGAGTAAATGAGATACTGTATGTAAACATTCCACATAATCTGCAACACCCTCTTCAAATACAAATCATCAAAGACCAGAAATTACTAAAATGATCAAGGACATTTGATGACGAACAACTTACTTTAAAAGGGATTCTAGCGTGCTCGCTTCGGCAGCACATATACTAAAATTGGAACGATACAGAGAAGATTAGCATGGCCCCTGCGCAAGGATGACATGAAAATTCGTGAAGTGTTCCATATTTTTTCACAATTTATAATTTTGATATCACAATAAAAAAATAAAAGGGAATCTAGCTATGATGACCTTTGCCTCTCTGCTCTCGTATTTTCCAGAGAGAATCTGCCTCCACCCCAGGCCCTCCTGAAAGGTGGCCCCAAGTTAGTTCCAGAAGCCGCAAGCCCCGCCCAATGCTGCCTGAACAAGCACAGACACCAGGGAAGAGCCAGACCAGTCAGACTCTTCTGGAAATTTGCACTAAAAATGCTGAGACCAAGTCCAGTCAGCCATTTGAGGCTGAGGTGACTATTGCAGGAAGCTACGTGGGGACATGTAGAAGAAGTGACTGAGTGAGCAGAGACATCTGGTCAAGAAAAAACAAAGTGGATGAAAGAGAGAGACTGAGGCAGAGGCCATGCCACTCAGACAGACGAGGAGACTCAGCAGATCTGCCCGACGATTTTCTTATTCCCAAGAGTAACAGCTCTCCTCCTTGCAGTGGGACGCTCCCTATATATCCATCCTTCAACCCTTCACATAAACTCCTTTCTATTTGAGTTTTCCTGAGTTTCTCTTCCTTGAAATCCAAAACAAATAGAGAAAACCCAAAGCAAACTGAGGGACCGTGTACTCTCCCCATCTCTGCACACCAACATGACACCATGATTGCCTTTTCAGGGGCCTTTCTTCTTTGAGATTGCCTATTAAAAACGATCTCCAAATAAACAAGAAAACAGAGGATGAAATACTAGTGCAGTGATATGTTTCCAAGTTGCTAACCCAACTGAATCAAAAGTGGATTTCATATGAACACAGCATATACAGGTGTATCTCATAAGCTGCTTCTCTCAGATATTTCATAGAAAATGACAAAATTTATTGCAAAGGGTTGTCTCCTTGGTTGATGATTCCAACTAGATCTCTAAGTAGGCTCTAAAATAATAAGACTGCTTATTATTTTTAATATACATATATATTATTGCAATTAGATAAATAAATGTGAGAATGTTGAGCTTAAAGCTAAACAGACTGAATGATAAGTAAGAATACCAGGGCCACATTATTTATTCAATCAAGAAGTTCTGACCAGGAGCCTAGAATAGGTAATGTATTTTACAAGACACTTTAGGGTGATGCAGACATGGATACTTCCAGAAAGCAGCTGACATCATAGGCCAAACAAGGGCAGAACTTATTAAATCAACTTAGCAAATCCTTTCCAGTCTTCTTATTACTTAGAGAATGAAGTGAGACTGCAAGAAGCACTGACTATAAATACTCCGCAGTGGGCCCAGCCCCTGCACATTAAGCAGGGCCTGGTGTGGCCTGGCTTCGTATGAAGAGCCTCCAGGCAAAATTAAGATTTTACGAGAAATGATATATCCAGAAGGAAGATCTTCATGATTATACAGGATCTTTTCTGGCCCACCAGAAGAAGAAAAATAAGTTTTCAAAATAAAGCAGTGACAGCTAAGGCCCAGAATAATGATTAATTAGTTCATTTTAATAAAGAGCTATGATGTAATTATGAATGATTATTAGAATTGCAGTGTCTGGTACTGACATGAGGCTGTTGTGTATCCTAGTCGTTCCCAACCAGCAGGGTATTTTAGAACCACCACTGTCTCCTGTCAATAGCAAGTTTCATCCTTAATAAAGGAAAGGGCTACAGGATTCCTGACTACAGCACTAGAACATGAGATATTGCTCTTTCCTCATATTCCATCTTGCTTTGGGTTAGAGGTCAAAGAAAGCATCTAAACAGAGAAAACTAGAGTCAAACCAACTGACAAATACTGTAAGCTGAACTTGTGTCATTACATTGGTAAAATCTATTCATTCCACTGGTACCTTTTAGGCCAACTATGTGCCAGGCACTGTGGTAAGTGCTGGATAAACACCAAATAAACACATTCTCTTACCATCTTATCTAAGGGGCAGATAGACGACCTCAAGCAAATAAGCAAATAAATGTGCCAGTGCCAATCATGCTCAGGGCTTTGAACAAAATTCACAAGGGCAGGGATAACATAATAAATAAGGAACTTGGTAGGGACCAACGTAGGGTGGCCAAGGAAGAGGTGACATTAATGTGATAGGTCACCTCAAGCCAAAACAGTCATCCAAGGACTCAATTCCACAACAATGAAGACAATGCAAATGAAGAACAGTGCTTTGCCTTAAGTCATCAAATGTTTATAAGCATAGCTATGAACAGGAGGAAAAAAGCACCTTTGGCCAAAATAGAAGAAAAACCTACTTCCAACACAAACTCATGTGACTGAGGGGACAGGTATTGGGAACCAGGACCTGTTCTAGGTTATGTCATCTCTTCTTCACAATCCTACAGTGAAAACTACAGATTTAATGCTACTCACAGCTCCGCTGGAAGAGAGCGCTACAGAGTATTGGGAAAACCACAAGATTGGCTTTGGCAGAGCTGGCTTTGAGCCCTGGTTTCACTGGAAAGGCCTACTTTGATTAGCCAAGTATCTTAATATTTTGAAAGACTATAGCCACTTATTCCTCTAGATAAAACGGTGGGGCTCCTGTTTTGTCAAATCTTTTTTCGCCACCTCTACCCACCTCCTTCAGGCACTGACACTCCAAATATGTCTGTTCAGCTGTCACTATGCAGGATCATAACGGAGAATTCTTTTTCCCAAGGGGGAGGGGCAATAACGCTGTTCTTACACCTCTGTGAGAAGTAGCATCCTTGATCATTGCGGACCTTAGGGAAACATCCTAGAGTCACCGCGCCCTGGGGAGAGCTTTGGAATCATGCTGCTCCGGGCTCTGAATCCTGGGTCTCGATTTACCACCCACGTGTAATGTTGGGCAAGTTATTAATATTTGACCCACTCTGATGGCTCAGTTTTCTCAGCTGTGAAACAGGTATTGCTGTGAAGACGAAATTACCTGGAGCATGTACCCATTGTGCCGTTTGAATTGGGAGCCATCTTGGGGAATGTGGGGAGGTATCTATCACCTCCCCCAAAAAACTTAAATAATTTTTTTTAAAGAGACAAAAAGGTAAAAGATCTAACTGCAACCGTGGCCAAGCCATTAACTTTTGAAAACTCAGTTTTGTCATTTATAAAATGGAGACAAAACTTGTTTCTCAGGATTGTTGTGAGGAAGTAACAAAAAATGTCACATTTTAATGTACTTTGTAAACTGTAAAATATAGACCAATATCAGATACTATTATTAACAAAAAAAATGAGACAGAGGTACACTTCGTATAAGACAGCAATTAAGATGACTCCCAGGGGAACACACAAATCAACTATTGGAGATTCCCTCCCAGCAGACAATGAAGGGGGTAATAGGGAAGAGAAGAGTTAGGAACTAGATAACCACCATACCAGCCAGCTGTGCAACCTCAGGCAGTGGCTTAGCCTCTCTGTGCTTCCATTACCCATGCCATCATAATACCACATCTCTGGGAGGTTGTGAAACTCAAGCGGCATGATTCATTGGCTTAGCAAAGTCCTTGAACATAGTAACACTTAATAAATGTTGGCTATTCATTAGAGTAGCCAAAATACTTTAGCAGGACACCACCCTACAGGTTAGCATAGCCAAATCTTAATCTGAAACCTGGGGCAGGGATATCACAGATGAATTTCTTCCATGTTGCTGAAAGTTTCTGATACAGTCATCAAATAATTTATGTAAAATTCACCTACTTTTTTCTATCTTCAAATGACAGGGTGCAGATCAGCAAATGTCAAAAGGGAAAAAATAGCAAGCTCCTATTTCTCAACAGATGAGACACTCCCTGTGACACGGAGCACACTGCACTGTTGCTGTCCTGGCCTCCACGTGTCACGAGCTCACTAGCATTACTACTGGAAGCTGCATTCTTGAGACACGTAGCTAAGGCATACGGCAGGTTTTCTCACAATTAGCCCATCATCAGAGTCACCTGGGGTACTTGTCAAACATCCAGACTCCAGGCTCCACCCCAGAACTCCTGAATCAGATCTCTAGGGGAAAACCCTGAGAATCTGTACCCTGAATGAGCCTTAGGACCGGGCCTGTTTGGGATACACTGCACATAGCAGCCTAACTGACCACTACACATGGAAAATGATTTGGTTAAACCTTTCCCTTGCCCCCAAGCCCTCATCTCGTGGCTTCTGAAACCATTTTCTGCAACTTCATAAGCACACATACACACTTATTAATTAACCAAATGACAGGAAGATTACTTTCACCGGAAGACTACCAATGGCTTGAATACGGATTTGCTGATGGAAACAGCTTTTAATAATCCAAGCCAACATGCAAATCTGGCTTATGATGCCTGCAGGCATTTTGATCATTTGTAGCTTATCCAAAAGGATAAAAAGAGCCCAGCCCCAGCATTGCTGGGAAGTGCTGGGAGGTGTCCCCAATCTCTTTCTGGCTCAGTTCCCGGCCTCTCTTCTACCTGGTTTCCTTCTGCCTCGGGGATGGGAAATTAAGTTTTTTATAAGGAAAAAACCTTATCATAAAAGCATTTTCTGTAAATGCTAGAGAACACAGTGAAAGAAATCTTACCTATGCTGCCCTACTTGCTGTAGGCTAAAGAGTAAGAAGAATAAAGAAAAGGCAAGGTCCCAATATTTATAGGGCTGAGAGGGGCCCCTGGCTCAAACCCAAGGCCATGAGTGAGACATTAAAGAATGACAAGCTCCAACAAAGAGGCTGACAAAGTTTCATGCGTGGCTTGGGTACTTTCTGCAACACAGACAAGCTCTGTTGTCTATCCAAATACTCACAAAAAAAATTCGGTGTCTTGTATATTTAAGACAATAGGCAGGTGTTACAGAAAATACAATCCATGTTCAGATCAAAACCCTGCACCCCAGAAGCTTACAGTCCAAAGATGGAAGAAACATTCATAACAAGGAAGGATGAACAATGATATGTCACAGAGGTGTGGAGGAGAAAGAAATCATTTTCCTCTAATTGCACTGCAAAATAACTTGGACAAATTTATTTTGCCCCAGTCCCTCATTATACCAATAGAAAATTTACCCCTACTCTAAATTCTGATGTTCTAAATAGATTCTCAGAGAAGAGGTAAGAGCTTGACAGTTAACTAAGAACAAGCCTTGGCATTCATTCTAGGTTTTCTATTTCTAAATAAGTCAACAAATGTATGTTCAACACCTACTATGTCTTTCACATTGTTCTAGGTCCTGGGGATATAGAATGAAAAGACTGAATTACTGTCCTCAAAGAGTTCATACTCTGTTGCTAATTTTATTATACCTGGCTACAGTATAGAACCCTAAAGCCAATACTGGGAAGTATGGATGAAATCAGAGATGAGTGTTTGTACATGTGTGTTTAGTATCAGGAAGGTAGAGATTAAAGGGCCAATTGGTTGTTAGATGATTGAATTTTTTTCTCATGAAATGATAAGGTGTTGTGTTCTGATTAAGGGCCTCGATTTAAGGAACGTTAACAGATGCATACACACATAATTATGTAACTCTATAGTATATGGTAGGCCCAAGATTCAAGCTCAGGTCTGTTGATTTAAAATTCCATTTTAAACCATGCACATTCCATTCCAAACCATGCTCGGAAATAAAAAGAAGTCATGAAATTAAGAAATATGTTAAAGGACTAAAACAAATGGTGATAAAGTTTTTCAACCAAAACATTGTCTATGAAACCTACTCCATTTGCACACAATTTTCAGTACACTAACAATCCTTTAATTTTTTTTTTTTTCTATGTGAATTTTTGTCCATATATTCGCTTGGCCATGGAGGTCTTAAACTTCTTCAGTAAAGGCACAGGCTTTTCTATTTTTCGTATTATTCTCCAGAGCACTTATTACAGTGTTTCTGCCTGCTGCTGTTACTCAGATGATACTGACTGGCAAACAGAAATTACTTGTCCTTTGGAAAACTGTATGATATAACCCCTTGGCAAAAGTGAAAATCAAAAACAATTTTTTGATGTTCATATAGACCAATTACACAGTGACATGTTCCAGATTCTCTAAATCCATACTTTACCCAAAGTCCTAGGCATTTTCCTATTTTGCAATTTTTGTCTTGAATATTTTGTTTATTAAAATCTGACTCACAGACTAGCTCAACACTGTATCATGAATACTATGTGTTTCAGCAGCAACCCAGCCATCATTTTCTTCAAAATCCATTATTTCAAAAATGAAAGTAGTTACAGCTCTTTGGCGAGTACAGTCAAGTTTTATCTGTTCAGTTTTATTTTTTTATTGTTTATCTTTTGAGACAGGGCCTTGCTGTGTCTCCTGGGCTAGCGTACAGGGGCATCATTATAGCTCATGGCAAGCTCAAACTCCTGGGCTCCAGTGATCCTCCCGCCTCAGCCTCCCAAGTTACTAGGATTACAGGTCATACCGCCACACCTGGCTTCTGTTTGGGAACAATATACAAAAATCATGCCTGTGAATAATCATAAACTTCATATCATTTTCTTCTCTTTGGATATCAGCTATAAAGGGGTTATTTTTCTTCTTTGTAGAATTATCAGTATGTTTACATCTGCTGAGTTCCAATGAATCTGCCTTATGAGTCAAGTCACAGTATATTAAGAATGAATTACATGGTATTGCACATAATTTTTTAGCGTATCTAGTACAGACTTCCATCCTATAAAAGAATGCATTATACTCTATATAATGCAAAAAGCTAATGTGTCTATAGCAGAGAGGTACTCTACTTAGAAGCTATTAAGTACTTAGGTTCCTGATTAGAGTAGACTAAGGAAAAAACATAATTCTATTAACTATCTTACAGTTAAAATAAAGCCTAGAGTTCTAAGCAAAGGTTATTATCTGAGCACAAAAAATATTAATAATTAGCAAATTCATGACAGGAGTGATCAAGTTCATCTGAAAGCATCATGAGTTGACTTTGCAAGACCCCGCAGTTAAAATGAGTGGCCAATATAGAACAGTGTCTGTATCATTGGATAATGGGGTGGAATTAAGCCCTCAAGTCATTTTAACATGTTATTTACATTTGAAACATCATTTGTGGTTTCTTGCTAGGCATGCAGGACCTAATCTGGAACCACATTTTTCTTTTGTAAGGGTAATTGATCAAAGCTGTGAAAATGGTTGCCTTAACCTAAAGACAGTCCCACCCCAAAAAGTAATCACAAAGTCCCCACATTTCCTAAATCACTTCCAAAACATCACCATTTTCTGATTTTTCTGTAGCAGATAATGAAAGCTACTAGAATACCTACTTTGCTTCCATGTTAGAATGGCTGCAAACATAACCTCAGGAATAATTTAGGCTTGAAGGGAGGGAACCAGGAAGGGAGGGAAGACTAGGTAGCATTGCTACCATTAAGAGACTAAGAATAGCTTGGCCAGAGAAGTTTTTTTCACTTTGAACACAGTTTGATTAATCAGGGTAGTAAGAAAATGTCAGCTCCATGGGGATTTGGGGAATATGTGCACTTTTCTGAAATAAACCACATGGCTAAAAATCAATGCAAGTCCTTGCAGCTGAGCCCAGCTGAAGGCCATTGTCCTTATCTAGTTATCAGGAGTTTGTGCCTGCCTCAACCCACAAGTCCTCCATTTAGCCAGGTGTTTCCAATTTTATGCTGAGTTTAAATGCCCATGCTGGGTTGTTTCCTGCTGACACAGGACAACATAATGGCTCTGACACAAAAGAACTGCTCAGGCTCCATATGAAGACTCCTTTTTTTTTTTTTTTTTTTTTTTTTTTGTAGGCAATGCATACTTTGGGGCCAGATTATTGTTTAAAACATGGTCCCTTTTGTCTATCCCCTTTGCTAGATTCAAAATTTCAGCTCTCACCCTATATCCTACAACTATTGCTTGTTTACATTTTTGCACTTTACCCTCCACCTTTGACCCAGGTTTGGGGTTTGTGCCCATTGTCTAGCTTTGGCCTGAGCTTATACTCCAAAGTGCTGGGTTCCAGATCCTCTGGTCCAGCATCACCAAAAGCTCCTAAGTACTCACCCAGGTCTAACTGGTTCCTAATCCCATCCACTGGCTGAATTCATCTCACATCTCTTAAATGGGGATTAAAATACCCATTTTATTATCCTCATAAGGCTTTATAAGGATATGAGTTAAAAGATCATTTTTAAAAATTAAAATAATTCTCATATGAAGATAAAATGAACATGTTTCAAAGATTTTACTGAAGTCATTAATGAGGCAACCAGTAAGATGTTACAACCAGTTCAAAGAGCAGACACATATATAAACAATATAGATGGATGAAATAAATGAGATACAAAAGCAGTTCGACAAGGAAGATGAGTGGTGTCAATTGAATCTCCACAGATAAGATTTATTTGCCTTACTAACAGTTTTCTGCAAACTATGTTAAAGATAACAAAAGGCACACACCTTTAGAGAATTAGATAACCAGAAAGAATACACTAGAAAGGCAATACCTAATAGACGATTGAAAAGACACCTAGTAATTTTATTTTGCCTATCTCAAGGTTTTTTTACAATCTTTCACAGCATGTAAAAAAGTAGATTTGTGCAGAAGAGTTTTGTGAATAACAACATTTATGTACCAAAAGTAATTTGTCAGAGATACCCATTTTTTTATTAATAAAAGAATGTGCTCATATACACCCTTTGTCACCACCATTAAAAAAAAAGGTTTTTGTAGGGTTAAATGAGATACTTAGGCACTTAACAGTGATACTAGGTACTTAAGAAATGACAGATATTTAAAAGCAACAAGCATCTACATCTACACGCATATGTACAGACATACATGGGTCTATTCAAAAGGTATATAGGACTTTGGTCAGGTCTTTCCTTGTATTAGAGGGATGCCACAGAGCTCTGACACTTCCAAGAGATTGAAAAATCCCATTCCTCCTGTCCTCTCCTCTCTATCTCACCTACCTCTGCCATTGCAGTTATTTCTAGGGCCACTAACGGTCTTTCCTAACCAAGTTACTTGGTATAACCAAAAGGTATATCTATGAACTTTGGTATAACCAAAGGGTTACAAACTCTTTATAAGAAGAAATCTCCTGGACTAAATGAAATTCCCAAGTAAAGGTCTTGGGAATTTTAATCAACTATCCTGGATAATTCTGATTTTCAGGCAAGTCTGATAAACCCCATTGGATGAGGCAGCAATATGGCACCTTGCAATGAAGAGATACTCCATAGAAGAGTATATACCATAAAAGCTCCTGACTGAATGAAGCCACATGTTTAACCATGGCTGGGGGGGAAAATGAGATTAGGGTCAAACAAAGATTCTATTTATCTCAAACTCCTACAAGGGCACATGTACCAGGTTGAAGTGGAGAATCACCCCAAAAGCATGAAAAGTCCATGCTGAACTGAGCCCATAAAGTGAAATTGCTGTGATGTAATTAGATACCATACACTGAATCAATATTAAAGCAAACATTGTCCTTTTTCATGTCAGTTTTTATTCATTCAAATCGCTGTGATATTCAATATCAAAACATAAATTATTTAACACTTTATTTTCCCTCTAGCAATTTCATCTGACATTAATTTCTTTGTAGAAACCCCACCGCAAAGGACAGTTCTTTCATGGAAAACTGTAGGAAGAAATGGCTAAGTGTAAAATTACAGAGCAGTTTACATATGTAAACAGAAGCTTCCCATTTTGAGCAAAAAAAAAATCTAAGAAGATTCTATTATAAACATCCATCTTGAAAAGAGATATAGCACTTTAACATTTCCATTCCCAGAAACTATGTAAAAATTTCAAATCAGATTCCCAATATTAATAACCACAGCTGTTCCTCAGAATCTCAGAAAATCTGTGCAAATATTCTTTACAGCTATGACTGCAAGGTATACTGGTATAATTACTACACATGCTGTTTCAATAAGAGATCAAATCTAGAGTGGTTGAAGAAAAGTATCAGTCCCTTTTGAAAGAAAGGGGACACGGTGTTTAAAGAACTCATGATTAGGCATCTTGGAAAGAGATAAAATATGAAATACCTGCTGGGAGCCTACTGTGCGCCCCACACTGCAGTGGTTACCAAAGAAATTAGAGACCTGGGTTCTGTCCCTTGCAGTTGCAACCCTTTTTGGTGGGGAGACATACCAGATTTTGTCAACTATCAGAGCCAACATAAGGGGTTTCTGCATTTCTACCACATATTTTGGTTCTATTTGTTCAAACCGTGAATTTGGACACCATTCAACTTCCTTGCAATTTGGAGAGAACAGAATGCCTACAACATCATAGGTGGTGTTGTGGACGGCAAATGGGAATAATGCATGTGAATGCGTTTTGTAAATGTGATCAAGCACCTCACAGATGCTAGTGACTGTGAGTTCAATTATTCTACACATGTGATATCCCTAACATTATCTGTATAAAAGGGAAGTGGCCCAGATTGCCTGATGTTGAGTCAAGGAAAACGAGGCCAAATTGATTCAGCTATTTTAGAGATTATACAGAAAGGATATTTGAATCTTAACAATCAAAGAAATAAAATGTAACATGAGCTAGCCCAGGTTACATGGGATTTATCAGGAACTCTGACTTTTTCAGGACAGTATGAAACAAGTCAACTGTGAAAGAATTCCCCATCCTACTGGCAATTTTTACTTGTAAAATTTCCTTCGTTAACAGAGTCCTCTGAGTGAAATCAAATACACTCATTCTTCTACACACAGTGACAGAAAAATTAGAAGGGCTGTTGAAACTGTTATTTTCCTTGGTCTACAATAGACGCCTTTAATCGATTGTTCTCAGAGTACTGTAATGTGGTTCCTTAAGAAATGATTTCACCAATGTTATTGGAACAGTGAAATCAGCAGCAGTTTTAAAGACAGTATCAATCTCAGCTAAGGAAATTATAAAATAGAACATTATCCCCGATGCTCTGCTTCTATACATTAGAGTCCCTTTCATTGTGTGTTTCATCAGACATTCTTTGAATTTTGCAAAGACTCATAAAAATGTCAGGAGTGATTATTCCAGACTATTGTGACAAAACAGCTCTTTAATATGCTTAACCATAAAGAATTTGGAAAACAAAAAGGGCTTTGTTATAGGAATATATCAAAATCTTTCTAAAGAGGTTGTTAGGAGACAGATAATCAGCTTTTTCCCAATGCTGAATTAATATTTTCTACAACAGATTTCCAAAGAAATTATGTCAGTGCAGGGGAAAAGGAATGAGAGACCTAAATGGGCATTTAGAAAAAGACTAATATGAAGATATAAAGAATGCAGCTAGGAAGAGAGTAGAAGCTCAGTGCTGTTTATTGCTTTTGCTCTTGCTTTTTTTTAAAAAAAAAAATACGCTCATGGGGAAAAAAATGCAAATTGGACAATTAGCGAGTGCCTTTCCACTCCAAACCCCAAATCCCACCCATGTAATCAGTACTAAAAATTTTGGTGTGTCTCTCTAGAACTCCTTTTCTGAATGTATGTATGTGCGAATGTTCATGTCATATATATACACACGCAAATATACATACACATATATACACATACACACATATATACATACCTATATAATATATATCCATGTCTTGCTTTTTCACTTAAATACATATATATGAAACCTTTTACATAAAGTGCTAGATAGGCAATTATACAACAAAAAGATGTAGAAAAGAAATGGTATTTTCCTTCTAAATCAATGGCTCTGAGTTCTGACTGAAAGCTAAAATTACCTAAGGACCATTTAAAAAATACCCTGATGTTAAGGACTTACCCCAAATCAGGTATCTGGATTTTTAAAAGTTCCCTAGGTAAGTCTAACATTTGTCAGTTGCTTAAGTGCTAAGATTGATAAGCACTGAATCTTTCCAACAATGCACGCCATGTAACCATATGCAGGAGAAATCTTTTGTTTTCAGTAATCCATATTCATTGCAGGAAAGTAAAGAACACAAAAGAGCAAGAGGTTCAGAAACACCTACACCCACATGAGTTCTTAATAAATACCACCAGATAAACCAAAAAAAAAAAAAAAATAGCATATAAACCTGCCGAAAGCTAAGAATCTTAGGAAAATCAAATTTTTTCAGAAAGTGTTATGAAAAGAAAAAAAATTGCCTCTCCTTAATTCAAAGTCCTCCTCAAGTCAAGCAGCATTTCCTCTGGAATTCATTCAAAAGAGCATTTATTGAGCAGTTGCTACGTGCTACATACTGAGGATATGAAGAAATGAAATAGTTCCTGTACTTCAGAAGGTCACTGTCCCGTTCAATGGTTTTCAAAGTATAATTCTGACTGCTAAACCCTTTCTTGCAATGCATTCTAAATGGAAGCAGGGATATCTAAAGCATTTCAGTGGTGCGCTGCTCTGATTGAAGTGGCAAACAAGATCAAAGCCCAAATTCCTACAGCTCTACTGGCCAGTCACCTCAGATGCCACCAAAGAACCCCCAACAGCTCCCAAAAGCACAGTATGAGAACACTCTAGCCCAGTAACTCAATGGCAAACCTATCAACCTTTAGATTTTTCAGATTAAACAAACGTCTAGTACTGTGTTCTCCAAGGTAGGGGTCCATGCAAAATGATCCAGAAGAAAACAGAAAATAGAAAGAAAATTCTCCCTATATATATTTAATAGCCTCTATAAGACTCTATGTCTTTGAATTTTATAAAATAATTTATTTACACAGTAGTTCATCCATAAAATTTGTAATTATACTCATTAGGTTGAATGGCATGAAACTGCCATTTTTGCAAATCAAAATATCTGCAGTTGTACATGGTTCAGTCTAATTTGTATAATTAAAAATTGTGTGCATTTCACATGGTTCAACCTGTACATTAGGGTTTCTAAATCTCAGCACTACTGACATTTTAGGCTGGATAATTCTTTGTGGTGGGGTGATGCCCTGTGCATTTAGGATGTTTAGTAGCGGCACCCCTGGCCTCTATTAGATGTCTGTAGTACTCCTTCCTTCCCCACCTTCCATCCCAACCATTCCATCCCAACCATCCCAAGACATCAACAACCCAGATGTCTCCAGACACAGTCAATTGTTCCCTGCGGGGTACAATTGTCTCCTGTTGATAACCAGTGACCTATATTCAGTGTATATGATGAGTTTTTTCTAATGAATGAACGATTAAAAGTGTTTGGAGACCACTGCCCAAAGAACAGATAGTTGACATGAACATTTTAAATAATGCTGAGATACTAATCCAATATGGACAATGGCATGAGTTTCACATTTGAGCCATCTGTTCAAGATAAGTCAGGTTCGCCATCGTCATCAACATTGTGATCTACCAACCCTCAAAGGATGCTCATGACAGCATCACACCATGCACAGAAGGCATATGCAGAGAACTATTAGCAAGGGAATGCAGAAGCAAGCTAAACTGGGGGTAGACAGTAAGGGTGAGAGAAAATATATCTGGAAAGTACCAGAAATAACAGTCACAGATAGGCCAGGCTAGCATGCATTCATCAGGTCCTGGTATGCTATCCCAAGCGAAGGCTTTCAGACAGCCTCTGAAACACTGGATCACAGAATGTTCTCAAATGTTGGGCATAAACACAATGAGAGTGGCAGTCAGGAGCCAAAGGACTGTCTTCCCAGATGCACACAGTGGAAGAGGCTGTTAGTCACAAACTGATCCATGCACCACCCCCACACACTGATAGAGATTTGATCAATATCATTTATTTTTTAAAATCAAGATTGATCATATATGGAGCATGTTTTGGGGCCTCATGTGCATGCACTCCAGGGTTTGTACATATATACATAGAGTGCTAACTGAGCTCGCTTACCTCCTACCAAAAGCAAAGATGGCAAGGTTTAAACACATGTTCTTTTATTCATGTGTGCTGAAGGCACAGCCATTCTTAAAGAAATGGAAAAACTGCCTTACAAACATCACTTAAACAGCTTTCAATCGTTAATCTGTTAGTCTTGGTTCCAATCAAGCATTGCCTATGTAAGAGGTGACAACGTCGCATTTAGACATTGTTGCCATCTTCATACAGACACCAGCCTTGTTACCTTCTAAACCAATATATAGACACATGACAGACACTTTTGAAGTACTTACTTCAAAGCCTCAGAATTTGCTTTCTTTCTCAGGCATTAATAATATTTTTGGATATTGAGTGGGCAGAAGTGTGGGAAGGAGGGAATTCTCAAAAGGAAATGAATAAAAGCTGCCATTAAAAGAGAATTGGGATTCCCCCAGCCCACTGCCTGCTTCTGAAGGGGAAGAAAACAAGACTTTTGAGTCTTGAGAAAGCCTCCCCTGGCCTGACCCCTCGGAGCAGGCTGGCCTTTGACACAACCCTGCCCCTACCCCTTCCCTGAGACTGAAGCCCATTTCAGGGCCCAGACAGAGGTTTCTATTGGGTAGATTTTTAGAGGATGATGACTTAAAAGGAGATATCAGGATCTTCCTATTTAAGTTAATTTTTGTCATGAGCTGGGCTGAATTGGGTTTAGGAAATAGTTGTTTTATAATCCACAGGTAAATTTATAATGTAAAGAGATTAGCTGGTGAAGGAGAAAATTGGAGAGGAATGTACACTTTTGTCCTCAAGCCCCTTGATACCATCTACCTTTATATATCTGAGTGCAATAAAGGCTTAATTTAAGAAATTATTCTATCATCCATTAGAATAGCAACAAGGTTTCTTCTTGCAATATGGTAACACTGGATATATTAAAATACTTAACCAAAATTAAGGGTTTTTTTTTCCTCTTGTTATATTTGAGCCTCATTTGTGCTAGTTTCTTCTTTTCCTGCCCTGACACCCTTGAGGATTTATGACACAACCTCCTCACTATGGAACTGAGCCTCAGGAGGCCCATGTCAGAATCTCCAGTTGGTGGTGTTAAGAATCACTGCTCCAGTATTGTGATGATGACAATAGTGACAATGACAATAGAGTGCTGGTATTCATAACTAGACAAGCTAGAGACTTTTATGGCTTCCCAGATTCACAGATCCCTCCAGCATGCAATTTCCTCCACTGGTGCAAACAAATAACAATGCAAGACAGTGAAGGTGCATTGGGTGGCAGGTCCTAAGTGGCTGGCTAGGCTTGTTCACCAAGCGAATTGCGTCTGCCCACCCACCTTCCAGAACCCCAGGCACATTTATGTCTCAGCAAAATTATAAATTACTCCAGATCACTTGGGAAATGCTGAGACTGTGCTGTTAAATCTGTGAAGGTCAAGGGTCAACTAAACAGTCAAAGACAAATGGGTGTTCCAAATTGCAATGACAAGTCAAAGAAGTCTTCGGGATATATATTTTTTTCTACTTGAAGTTGGTTCAAAGAGTCTTATGCATAAAATATATTGGCACTTAAGAAAAATAATACATCTCATTATAGTAGGGCAGGGCATCAAGTCTGCAACAAGCTCCGTTTCCTACGGAGTATATACAAAGTTTCCATTTCTCAGAAGCTTGTCGGTTCTACCTGAGAGTGTGATTATTAAAAAATTCTAAATTAGAGCTATTAGTATATGTGAGAAACTGTAATTAGTCTGAAATCACAGCCATAAGCCAGCTATAACAGTTAAAATGACAATTTTCTGTTTTCAAGTATGCGGAAAATGCATGTTTCTTGTTACTTCAGTTGGTGAACTACTGGCTTGTGACAAAAGTCCCAGTGCTGGAGGATGGAAAAGTACTTCCTTGGCTTTTCAGCAAGGAACAAACTCAAGACAAAAAAACCCCAGCAGGATCAACTAGTGTCAATCAGCCTCCACTGTAAAACCTTCATAGATCCTCAAAACCAAACCTCATTTTCACCGCAGCTGGGTAAATATTGAGGCAACTGCAGGAAGCCGCTTGGGCTCACTGCTGCTAGGGCTCCAGAGCTTCTACTTTGAGGCATGTTTTTCTTTTTGTCCAACTATTCAGCATCACCACTAGCAATATGGGTCACTGTAGACTGGTAACCTTAAATCATAGTATTTATAGATTTTAAAACATCAAAACATTTATTGGGCTCTAATGTTTGCGGTTTCACAATTGCTTCGGATCAGTGGGCTCGGAGATTAAACCAATCTACTCCTTGTGAGCCAAATCCAGAATGGGAAATTCCTTACTTTTCATGTCTCTATTTTATTAGCAGTAAAAAGAAAATAAGTTCACCCAAAATTTCTGATTTGGTTTTTTGTCCAGCAGAACTAGTCCTTTCTGGGTATAGTCTACCTTTACTGCAGAAGGCTCTGAAAGCCCCTTAATCTGAAAAGACCATTATTTTCCCTTTGAAGAAGTTGCAAATAGTACTGATTAGCTACATGCAATAGATAACATAGCGAGGAAGCCTGATGTCATTATAAGTAAGAGAACTATGTGTCCTCCACACTACTCAGCAATAAAGAGAGGGGAACCTTAGGCCTTCTGATTGCAAGATTGTTCTTTTTTAAGCAGCAAAGGAGGCAAGAAAAGCTTCATCTTTCTCTGCCGCACCCCTTTTAATAAATAAATAAAAATAAATAAAAATGTCCATAAAATTTGGATTCAGTCAAAAGGCCACACTCAAGGATCCAGAAAGCCACATGTGGCCCCAAGGCTGCAGGTTCTCAGGCATCCTCAAACTGCGCCCGCAGGCCACCTGCGGGTGTTTTTGCCCGTTTGTTTTTAATACTTCAAAATAAGATACGTGCAGTGTGCATAGGAATTTGTTCATAATTTTTTTTAAACTATAGTCCGGCCCTCCAGCGGTCTGAGGAACAGTGAACTGGCCCCTTGTTTAAAAAGTTTGAGGACCGCCGGGCGCGGTGGCTCACGCCTGTAATCCTAGCACTTTGGGAGGCTGAGGCGGGCGGATCGCTCAAGGTCAGGAGTTCGAAACCAGCCTGAGCGAGACCCCGTCTCTACCAAAAATAGAAAGAAACTAATTGACCAACTAAAAATATATATACAAAAAAAAATTAGCCGGGCATGGTGGCGCATGCCTGTAGTCCCAGCTACTCGGGAGGCTGAGGCAGTAGGATCGCTGAGCCCAGGAGATTGAGGTTGCTGTGAGCCAGGCTGACGCCACGGCACTCACTCTAGCCTGGGCAACAAAGTGAGACTCTGTCTCAAAAAAAAAAAAAAAAAGTTTGAGGACCCCTGCATGCACTCTCGGTGGGGGTATACTGCCCCTCGTGGGGCAGATATTGGTCCTTACCAGGGGAGGGTGGGTGAAACAATCTTACCTATCACACATTATTTTTATCCATAAAGTACAGCTATACATACAGCACATGAAGAGAGATACAGTAGACCTATGGTGTTAAGATTTCACAGGGATTTCATGGGGGTGGGTGGTGGTGATTAGACAAAAAAAAATGTAGAAAGAGTCCCCTTAGGTGGGCGATGATAATGAAATAATGGTTGAGAAACACTGTTCTAAATATTGGCAAAGTAACTGTTTTGAAACTTCCAGCCAAAAAAAAGACACAGTTATTATTCTTGAAATAACATGAGTTGTTTAAATTCAAGCTTTCAATAACAATTATTTTCTTTTTGAGGATAGCCATTGCAAATTGTAACAAAGCAGAAAAGAATTGTATGTGGATACAAATATTTTATAAAATGCTTGTGGTCTTGTTAGGAATGACTAAAAACTTCTCTCAACAAGTTGATCTGGTCATTTTTTAGGAATTCACAAACTCTTTTTCTTATTAAACCCATCATTTTATATATATATATATATATATATATATACACACACACACATACATGCATTATATAAAATTATCTTCTGTCAAAATCTTAATCACTGATAATTTTATCATTGCTGATGAAAAATTTAATAATCTTAAGGATGTAATAATCCGCATCCTTTTTGTTAAGCTGCAGAAAGCTTGTTTTGTAGAATAGTGTACAAACTTTTAAAAGCATGCATGAAAAATTGAACAAGCTGTGTACTGTTACATGATGTAATAGCAAAAACTGAGAAAAATGCCACCTGCGACTCATCTGTTTTCCCTCCCAAAACTCCTTTCAAATAAGATTCTGCAGGTTAAACATCAAATATTTCCTTCATTAAAAAATATTACCAAGGTATATTTCTAAAATATTTCACATAGTTAAGGAAAGGAACATTCTTTTCTGAATATCTAAGATTCCTTTTTCCAGGATCTTCTCATGCTACTTCAAAAAAAAAAAATGCGAATTATATAGACAACCAAAAATGGCCACTCCACTACTGAAAAGAGGGATAAATAAAAAGCTTTCACCCAAGTAGTTGTGGTTCGATTGGTGACAAAGCTTTTCACAATGGAGTCTGACTCATCTCTAATGATAAATCGTGTCTCCTTTCTTCCAGTTTCTTCTTCTTAAGTAATAGTGCACCCAAGATTTTAAGAGCCAGGAAGACAGTTCTGCTGTCTATAAAAACTTTTAATTTGATTTGTGCAAGAATAAATCATACTCACAAAAAGGGACTGGCACTTCTCTAAATTAAAGTAATCCCAATAATTACAATCAAACTTCTTCAGTTAGCTGAAACAAAGCCAGCAGAAGCATTAACCTAAATGTCTGCCTCAGCATGAGCCAGAAAATGCTAATGTTGACATTCAGGCTTAGGAAAAATTATACAGAAAAAAAAAATGGCAAAAAAAAAAAAAATATTCACATTTCAGTGGAAGGACTTGAAAGAAATGAAAATCTGGGGAAAGAATTTTAAATTCCACATTCAAGTAAATAAGAGTCTTCTATTCATTTGGGGACTGTCATTTTGTAACATGAAAATAGTTATCTTATTTTCTGGAATAGCATTGTCATAGCTATTCAGCTCTTTTCACAGTTGATATAAGAGCTGAAGGGAAAATGTAAAAAGTGGTGTGTTAAAAAATTCGGTAATTTAATGTGATGCAAATCTAGTTTTAGACTTCTCATGTATTTCTTAAACATACTAATTATTTAAACATTATATTAAAACTATTTTAAAGTGAACAATAAAGATCATCTTCAACTGAGAACCTCAAACCATTTTATGCACAGATAACAGGAATTCAAGTTATAGGATTAGGTCAAATTTCTATCAGATAACCCATTAGATAATTCAGAATTACTCTTAATATATATTGCAGTAGTATATGCACCAATACCTCACTGGCCTAGATGAGAAATTTTGCTTTTGAAATTTATAGAGGAAAATGGAAATTAATATGTTATGGACAACTATATGCTCATTAACTTTTATATTATGAAAATATTATCCAAATGAAATAAATACTGAGGAGTTTTATTTCACAAATTTAAAAAATTCCTATTTAATTTGCAAAAATATGGTGGAATTGTAATATATGATGCATTAGCCATATGCTGTAACTTCAAAAAATATCTGAATTCTAAGGCACACTTCACATCATGGAACAAACAAGGTGACATTTCATTTTCTTTTGTGTCACCATTTCACTTGTGTACAGTGACTAAAATGCTCCTATAATGTGTGATTCATGATGAGTCATTCTCATAAGGGAATAAAATTAAAATGTATTAGCTTAAGGAATAAATTCTAAATTCTTTCCAAAAATCTGAGCACATCAAAAATAATTTTGGATAAATGTCATTTACCTCTGAGCAGGGCAACTGTGGTTACTTACACTTAATTCGGTGTTTTGCTTTAACCATAAGGCCACTAACCCTGGTCTCATATTTGCATTGGGTCACATGTCCTTTGACAGTCATTTTTAGAAGTAGGTATTTCAGGATGATGATTAAAATTGAGTGAGGCAAAGAAAAGGGCCAGTAGCAAACAGGATAATAAATAATAGGAGATGTATTCTCTATAGCATTCCAAATTAAAACAATCTATTGTCTACCACTGAAGAAAAGTCTTGTATGCTAGAGTTTCCTATAGTCAGGTGCACAAGATTCCTAACAACCAACACCTCACAGTTTCGTGTTTGTCAGCAGGCTTTATGCCATAGGTCATTATCTTTTGTTTCCATGGAAAAGAAAATCATTACTCATATTAATTCCATCTGGCTGGAATACTTACCTTCTGGCCCCCATGTTGTCCTTTTAAAAGGCTTCCTCTTCATTATGACTTTTGCTTTAACCACTCTGCTTGTTAACAATCGTTCAATTATTCATTCGTTCATTTAGTCATTCAGCAAACATCTACATACTCTATTCTATATGCTATGAAATCCACTAGACACTGGGCCAGATAAGGAGAAGGAATGTTCATATATATTTAACATACACCATGGTTCTGGTGGGGAAGGTTTTTTGTTTTTTTTTTTTAGACAGTCTCATTTTTTTGCCCCTGGCTAGAGTACAGTAGTGCCAGCCTAGCTCATTGCAACCTCAAACTCTGGGACTCAAGCAATCCTACTGCCTCAGCCTCCCAAGTAGCTGGGACTATAGGTGTGCACCACCACATGGGGCTAATTTTTTCTATTTTTAGTAGAGACAGGGCCTCACTGTTGCTCAGGCTGGTCTCGAACTCTTGATCTCAAGTAATCCTCCTGCCTAGCTTCCCAGAGTGCTAGGATTATAGGCATGAGCCACTGTGCCCAACCTGTAGTTACTTTTTTAATGTAACTTTTACATCTGCACTTAAAACTTCCAAAGGCAGGGACTACCTTCTTCCATATAGCAAATAATAAATATATTAATACATTTACTGCTGGATGAGACATGTATCAAGAATGTCTATATAAAATAACTTGTACACTTTCTTAAAATAAATGGTATGCTTAAAATTATAATCTCTGTGCTATAGTCATTGAAACAATAATTTTTTTTTTTTTTTTGAGACAGAGTCTCACTTTGTTATCCAGGCTAGAGTGAGTGCCGTGGCATCAGCCTAGCTCACAGCAACCTCAATCTCCTGGGCTCAAGCAATTCTGCTGCCTCAGCCTCCTGAGTAGCTGGGGTAGCTGGGACTACAGGCATGCGCCACCATGCCCGGCTAATTTTTTCTATATATATTAGTTGGCCAATTAATTTCTTTCTGTTTTTTATAGTAGAGACGGGGTCTGGCTCTTGCTCAGGCTGGTTTCGAACTCCTGATCTTGAGCAATCCGCCCGCCTCGGCCTCCCAGAGAGCTAGGATTACAGGCGTGAGCCACCGCGCCTGGCCAGAAACAATAATTTCTAATCAAAACACTTAGCATATATATTTCAGTTTAATTTTTTGTTGGTTTTCTACATTTCACTGACCCCAGTTGTTTCCATAAAATTCTTTACACACAGCACATAGAAATCTCTGTTAATGGTAAGTGAATGAGCAAAGACAAAAGCTAACTAAAGGAAGATACATAGTATCACAGCATTTGTTCTCTGGTAATACATTTTCAGAGAGCCATTCCCAAGGGAAGCATAAAATAGGCTATGAATACAAAAATGAAACTAACACTTTAAACTTGAAATGTCATAATTATATTGACACTATATTAAAATAGAAATTTACAACAAGACAACCTACTGTTGGAAATTTCATGTATCAAAAATGCACCCACAAGAAGTTTAAAAACAAACAAACAGATATATGCTATAATAGCATTGATTTTTCTTGACATACCTAATTAAGAAATATCACTTTTGGATTAGAACTGAAAATTCATTGTTACGTCAATTAATCCTGGGAGCTAAGGATTATTGACATTAATCCTAGCATAGAAATCAAAGACTTGGGTTTCAGAATGAGTTCCATTATCTCCTCGGTATTTAGCTTTGAATAAAACATGTAACACTCTAGCACCTCAGTTAACACACCTACCAAAGATGATGATACCTGACTTGCTCCCCAATGTGGTTGCTGTGAGAATTAAATTAATGAAACTGCAAGTAATTTGAAGCTAGCCATGCCCTATTTAAATCAAGAGGTAGTGAAATATACGGTTCTCCAAATAAGAGTAGTCCAATGCACAACTAGGACAAAACTCTACCAGAGAAGCTGCAACGTACAATTTCACTTGCTGTTAAAAATCTCGAGGGACAGCCTCTGCAAGATAAGGGGGTGTCTTCTAGGTCTGTCCCCCTGAATCTTTACTCACCATGTATTTATTGAGTGCCTGCTGTGAACCAAGCACTATTTTAGGCCCTAGGATTATAGCAATGAGAATATGATGCACTTGTTCCTTTTTGCCATGATGCTAACTTCTAGCGGGAGAAAAAAAAAACAAGCAACAACAAAAAAAAGTAGCTCAAAATTAAGTGCCATGTGATAATAATGCAGGATCGTGAGAGGAAAAGTCAGGGGCAAAGGGTATGTTTTTATGGGTGGGAAAGGCCTGAGATAGTAACATCTGAGAAGCAGGAAGGGAAAGATAAGAAGAAAATGTCAGCCTCCTTCACCTTGATTTCATGACTATACCAGGGGTGAACACGTGACTAAGCTGACCAACAAAAGATTCCGTCCTGGGAAATCTGGAAGCAAGACTCCAAGACTGTTGATCTTATTAATAGCTTAAACTATGTAGGGATGTAAAGGTGGCCTGGGGCGGCTTGTTTCTGCTTAGTGGGCCAAGATAATTGATCATCTGGAAAAGGAATGAGAGCAGTGAGACAAGAATACACACAGTCCTGGGGAGATGGAGTGATCTCAGCTTTGCATGGCTTTCCAGTTCCTGGTTCTAGTCTCTTCTGAGATAAGACAGTGTTAAAGCCTGTGGGGTCCATGAGGTCCATCTGGATCCTTCAATAAATTCTCTTCTTTGAGGCATAAAGTAATAAAGATAGATGTATTCTTTCTAAAAGATGGTTATTACATGTGGGTTAAGTTGTTATCTGAGCTCTACCTGGAAGTACATCCATTTATTAAATAAATTCTAAACACCATCAGCTAAGAGAAAGCATGGTCCGGGAGAAAGGTACGTGGGATAAAGACATCATGACAATGAGACTAAGAGACACCATGGTGAGAACGTCACAAAACTACACAAAGGACATCTTGGAATGTCTCAGTAACTCTAGAAATTGGGCAGATTCCTGCATCTTGGCACCTTGAATGGAGAGTTCATGGGATCAACATAGCCATTGGCTTTAGCTTTACTTGGATTTCCAAAATAACTCTACTTTTGAAAAGCCTAACATGATAGTGGTGATTTGCTTGTTTAAAGTCTTCAGCTGTTCTAATGTGCATATCCAAATTTCCCTCCAAACATACTACAGAAATATTTGCATGAGCATGTATTCTTATATGTCTAAGGATATTGACCTATAAGTGAAAAATTGGGAATAACATAATGGCAATTGGTTTACTAAACTATGACATAGTCATAATGGAACATCATATAGTTTAAAAGGCAACCCAATAATTCTACATGTATTGGCATGTAATGATGATCAAAATATACTGACAAATAGAAAAAATAGCAAAGCTTCAGGAAAGAACATACAGTATTATCTTGGGTTCAAAAACAAGCGCATGCACACACACATATGTACATGTACACATGTAATCAGAATATGCAAAGAAAAGTCTGTATGACTCTCCTCCAAACTCTTCATTGAGGAGATTTTATCTGCTGGGGACTGAAGGAGAATTTTCATTTTCCGATTTGCTAGTCTCTACATTGTTAACGTTTCTCACTAGTGTGCATCACTTTTCTAATCAGTGAGCCAATTAAGCTCAATCCAGGCCTGTGCAGAAAATAAAAAATAGATTCAACAGTATGAAAGCAGCACACAAACTCTCAGCCTTTGAAATGTGAGCTAATATTAAATTTTCTTTCTCTCTTTTTAAAACTGAACCACTGTCCTGTAAAGAAAGAAACCTAGTGATTTTTACATCTTGTTCATAGAAGCTGGCAGTTTTAGAAAAACACAAAGTGCTGAAAGCACTAAAAATAACCCCCCTACCACCACAGTACCCAGCTTTCACTGAACTCTCTTTCTATAAATATCTTAGGAATAACACTCAGACTCCCTGGAGTACTCCTCAAAGTGTGGCTAAAGAGGAAGTCTCACTACTTACTAGGCTGGAATATGGCTTTGACACGGGGAGGAGCTCCTTTGGGGAAGGAAAAACCGGGTTGTCATAGCGCCCTGCCAGGCTTTTCCCAAAAGGCTAAATTGGGAGATCACTGTACTTAGGTTAAAAATAAGGCACAGACTTTTTTCCCCCCAGATACAGGGTAACTGAATTTTTGCTTTATTTGTGAGGATTCTTATATCTGGTTCTTTGTCGGGGCCCCTCCATTTGTGAGCATGAGAAACAAAATCCACTTCCTTAGGGCCAGGCTGCCACAGATTCGTGTGCTCCTAATTTGTAAACACATTTGTAGTTTATTCGGGAATATGACAGTCGAGCCAAGAAACATCCTCTCACTTCCCCTCATACTTGTGAACACCACACACCAATTACCAACTGTTTGGCTATAATTTTTTTTTTTTAATGTCTTTTCTCCCCTTCCTGTGAATTTTGGACTCATGTGAGATACTTACAAAAATAAAACAAAATAAAAGAGTTCCCATCCCCCAGCAACTGTCTGGCTTTTTTATTGTGTCTGAGGTCCTGCATTACAATTACAATTGCAGAAATATACCCCAAATCCCACCTTAATCCTTCTTACTTTAGGGATAACATTTCCTCAGGACACCATCAGTCCACAACATGAAAAAATTCCAAGAATGTTTGGATTGGCTGTGTTCTCCTTAATAAGAAGGGTTGGGTTTTTTGTTTTGTTTTGTGTTTTTATTAAAAAGATAAACCCTGCAGTTTTATTAAATTACAAAATGCCTCATAGCAGGCGTGGACACAAAGAAAAGGGGGGGGGATTACACAAAGAACCCAAATCCATTTTATCTATGAATACATTATTTATGGTTTCAGGATGCCGAGGGTAATATAATGCATGTTCCTTCATTCTGCCCTTGACTAGTCTTTGGGTGGAGAGAATTATTAATAAAATAATTAGATGACCAGAGAGCATGGACAGAATGTAAGGTTTACCTCTTCAGCCTTTGAAATCTTGCCTTGCTAAAGATTAAAATTCCCATTTATTCATTCATTGGGCCGTTTACTCAAGAAGTTGAAAGCCCACTGAGCACTAGACTGAGGTTTAAAACATTACATTTCCTTTTACTTATTTTAATGATGCTTAAAGCTGTAGAAGCCAAAAAAATGTTGGGTGACAACCCAGAGGTAACTCATACCCCACATACCAGCATGAGTCAGCTTGCCCTTAGTGTGGCTTTGCCATGGTCACTGAAACCAGTAAGTATCCGGTAAGTAATCTTTCTAGTAAAATGTCCTCTTTTAAATAGTCCATGAGGGACTGTGCTAAGAATTGCACATTTAACTACAGTGAGATACGTTTTTTTACCCCTCATCTTAACAAATATCAAAAAGTCTAACAACGCTCTATGATGCAAGGTGTGGGAAAACAAGATTTCCCATACATTACTGATAGGACATATAGGACAAAATGGGAGACACTCTGAGGAGGGAAATTTAACAATATCTACAAAATTACAGTGTGTACATCTTTTGCCCCCAGACATCCATTTCTAGGAATATATCCTACAAAAACAGTGACAAAGATATTTGTAAAAGATATTCACTGCAGCAGTATTTGTAAAAGCCTAAAGACTGGAAATAAGCCAAATGTCCATCAGTAGGCAAGTGGATAAAGTATTTAAATGAAATAAGCACTTCCACATACTGGCTTGAGCTGTAGTGAAGAACAAGGCATCCCTGCATAGAAGAAGTCAGGTCCAGGAAAAAAACACAGACAGGTAGAGACACACATACAACCCCCCCAACACACACACACATGTTTGTACTCATAGACTACCTCTGGAAAGGAATTAGTAACAGTAATGTCTCAGGGGAGGGATTTCCTTTTCACTGGGTATCTACCCACTATTTCTGCCTTTTGATTTTTGTATCATATACATATATATTGTTTTTAAATCTCATAAAATTGTAAAATTCTAAAATTTCCCCTTGTTAATTCCTGAGATATAAATTCCATTCCATTTCGCACAATGCCTATCTTCTTCCACCTACTTAATTAAAACTGTCACAACCTTTAAAGTTCAGTTCAAATCCCAGCTCTGGCTTTGTGCTTTCCCTAGTCTCAACTCTTCTTTCTTCTAAATTTCGGCAAGACACAAAGCCCATGCCTGATTTTTACTCAATAAGCTACCTGTTGTGTTGTTGTTGTTTGACTTCCCTCTCTCCCAGTAAGAATGTATACTCCTTTAGGTGAAGGACAACGGAGGTGGAGAGAGGGCTGGGTCTACACCTCTTTCTGTGGCTTGCTACGGTGCAAAGCACACAGGAGGCTCTAGATACTTATGAGCTGGATGCCCAGAAATTTTCAGAAAGCAAGATATACTGAGTAGAAGGCACTGTCTAGAAAGCAACCCAGAGGAGGGGAGCAGGCATCAGTAATTATCCGTCTATGCTTTATTCTAAGAGCCCACGCAATGTGTCCTGGCAGGAAAGAATACTAGTCTTGCCATGTTTCACCTTGTTTCGAGATAGTACTTTTAACTCAATGGATTATCTGATGCCTATGCTGTTATATAAGAATTTGAAATTAGGATAACATTACTGTTTCTGAAAGGTAAAGAAGAGTAATGAAAAGATGATTGCTAACTCTTAAATGTGTAAAATAACATTCTCCTCTGCCATCCTGCCATATGTCTTCTTCCTTCAGGACCTCAATTGAAATATTGCTTTCCATTTTTCTCCCATATTTAATCACCATTAATAATCTTCAACTCTGACAAGTTAACAAATTCTTTCTTTAAAAGGTAATGACTTTGCAACGAACTTCAAGTTATCTCTAACTGGCAGTTACACATATGAAAATATTATTAGACAACTCACTTTAAAATAACAGACTTAAATTTTAATCTGAAACACATGCAGATAACAAAAAAATGTAAAATAATTAACTTCTAACCATATTTTCGTATTTATGAAGCTGTCTTGATTATTTTGTTAGTGTTAATCTATGCTACTACTTAACCTAGGACAATTGAAAACTCTAAATATTCATTACTGATGTTTATGAATTTCCATATTGCTTTGCCTCAGCAAACAATATTTTAACACAAATCCATTTTAAAAATCCTCAAGGAATTCAGTGGGAGATGTATAGTTATCTAATTTGAGAGTTAACTCAGCATTGTAGGGTGTAGGCAACATTTCTGGAAATGGAACAAAGTGCCATATTATCTTGGCTAAGATCGTCACTTCTTGATTCTTCCCCAGAAATTTCTCTTAACTTACCAACGAAGACTTAAAAAAAAAAATTAAACAACCATAATCAGTAAGTATAAATGATACATAAAATAGGAAATTGAAATCATGATGAATAGTGATGATGTTGGCATGAGAAGAGGATCAATAAAAGAGCGTAAAAGCAAGCTAGGTGTGGTTTTAGAAAGACATGATCAGCAGCATCAGATGGATCGGGAGAAAGGATGGAAACTGAACGATACAAGGAAGACACCAAAGTTGTGGGAGAGAACAGAAAAGTGAGAAAAGAGAACTAGCAGCATCAGAAATTATCTGCTTAGGGGTAGCAATTTCATCCCATCTCCTAGCTTTGTGTCTCTGGGGAGATTACTGGTGTCTCTTGTTGAACTAAATGTTTTCTGGAGGTAATTCTAGAAAACATGAATTCTAGAAAACATTCTAGAGTTCTTCCATGGTTCTAAGTCAAATGAAGAAAAAAATAGTTCTAGAAAACTGGAGTTTCTGGTCAGTTTTGTGCTAGCAAATGTTACAGACCTTGGTTATGAAACCTGGAAAAAAAAATTGAAGAAGGCTTCAAGTCTGCAAGTATAATGGCAAGAACAATTCTCATGATTCTCATGAATGTGGAAAGATATTTAAGAGATTGAAAGAAATACTAGATTTAGCCTAAAACATTCATCAAGCCAAATGAAAGGGTATTGTATATCCAGATGACACATAAGGTCCAAAGATCAAGGATAGACCTAAGAAGGGCACTACAAATTAAGAACTGGTTATATGATATTTAGATTTCCCCAAATTCAGGACATTGCACAATAGCAGTATCACCTCAGTTTATATCATTAAAATTATATAATTGGCACAATCCTAAGTCTGTGCCATTATCCATTTATAAGATAAGATGATGCTATAATGAGTTTTCAGAAAGAGGGCTCAGCCCAGAGGGACTGAGAGATTACAGGCTCTGCAAACCAATTTGCTATTCCTTGTTGTGACTTCCAGAAAGCAAAGCTCCTCTGCAGACTCCAAAAGATATAACAGATATTATAACCCATATCTGGATAGTCTTTTTATTAATTTAAGTACAAAGTGTTTCCACATTCATAATTATAGTTACCATGCAATATTATTGCAATTCTTTATTTCATTTCTATCCTGTGAAAGCAGTTGTATTTCTCTAGTGTAGAGTTAATCCCTGAAAGAAAGAAGTAGATGCACAAAAATGACTGCCCATTTAAAATTTTAAGACAACTACAAGGAGCTTTGTGTAACTCCAGGGTAAACTGTCATATTCCAGTATATTCTGTACTGCTTTAACTTAGCAATGACTGACATTCCCTTCCATTCAACTGCCCCATTTATTCCTACACAGTCTTCATTTCCTTCAGACATATGACACCTTCTGCAACAAGCAATTGAGCTTAATTTCTGAAATGCAAGAGGTAGAACACACACACACACACACACACACACAGTAAATGTAATCACATAAAATAAATATTCATATCAAAAGAAAAGATCAAGGAAGAGCACAGAATCAGGCTACTTTATTTGGCAGATCCTCACACAGTGCTTCCCAGAGCAAGTGATGTTTTAACTTAGCCCTCATGACAACCCTACAGAGCAGATAACAGTAACCCCATTTTACAAAAGATAAAACTGAGTCACAACAAGGTAAAGTAACTTGTCTAGGACTTGAAACAAAGCATACTTTTAACCATTACCAATGCTGCCTCCCGTTCTCTACCATCTCCTTTGTCAGTTCCCTCAATGAAACTCTTCGAGCAACTATTGTAGTTAACCAGGAAAAAAGTGTGTGTGTGTGTGCGTGTGTGTGTGTGTGTGTGTGTGTGTGTGTAGAGGAAAAAAGAGAGGGCAATTTCCCTTACTAAGTAAATTAATCATGTGTTTGTGAAGAGGGCAGAGAAAAAGGCAAGCTCTATCTAGCCAAACTTTTAAAAATATTATAAAATCCTGTTTTAGGAACCGCCAACAATATGGAAGGTAGAGCATCTTGACATCATAGTCCTAGATTTTATTTAATTTCTAAGGAAAAAAAGTATACACATTTCCTTTTAGTGTGAATTATTAGCTAAAATAGAAGGCATGGCCGATGGAACACTCAGTGAGTCTGAAATGACACAATGAGCACCATTTTCTCCGAGGACAGGTTCTCATTACTTTTTCCCAAGGAGGAAAACTTCTCAAAGGAAGTATTTGAAAATATTCACAGAGGCCATTCATAATAACCAACAATAACATAAAGTTTCATAAATATAAAACTATCTGTTTTAGTAATCAATGAGTCTGGCCAAGCTCGGTGGCTCACGCCTGTAATCCTAGCACTCTGGGAGGCTGAGGTGGGCGGATTGCTCGAGGTAAGGAGTTCGAAACCAGCTTGAGCAAGAGCGAGACCCTGTGTCTACTATAAATAGAAAATAATTAATTGGCCAACTGAAAACATATAGAAAAACTTAGCCAGGCATGGTGGCGCATGCCTGTAGTCCCAGCTACTCGGGAGGCTGAGGCAGCAGGATTGCTTGAGCCCAGGAGTTTGAGGTTGCTGTGAGCTAGGATGATGCCATGGCACTCACTCTATTCTGAGCAACAAAGCGAGACTCTGTCTCAAAATAAATAAATAAATAAAAATAAAAATAATCAATGAGTCTAAAACCTGAATCTTAAATCCATTTTTACCTATTTTCCAAACAACTTTAAGTTTAATCATTCAAAATAAGGGCTAGAGCTCAATTTATTAATACCATTGACTTAAAATACTTAAATAGTTAAATATATTTTATTAGTTCACATTGATTGTAATAGTTTTTCTCATATATAGCTAATACTTAAAATAGTATAAGATTATTATGCTAATTACATTTATACTATTCTTCTATGGTTATAAACAATAAAAGAGGTCCACAGTCACAATCTTATTTAATTCTTACAACAATCTCATGAGGTAGACAAAACATTATCTTATCCTCGTTGTTTTATAATTTTATATTTATTTTTTTTCTATTTTTAGTTGGCCAATTAATTTTTTTTTATTTTTAGTACAGATGGGGTCTCTCTCTTGCTCAGGCTGGTCTTGAACTCCTGAGCTCAAATGATCCACCCGCCTCAGCCTCCCAGAGTGCTAGGATTACAGGCGTGAGCCACTGCACCCGGCCCTTATCCTCATTTTTATGGATAAGAAAACTGAAGCTGAAAGGGGTCAGGGCATTCTATAATCACAATTTACAACTTCTGTTCACATCACCAACAATTTTATGCCAAAATCCAAATCATACACAGAACAGAAATGTGTAACTGTTAAATTCCCCAATAGAAATATCATTGGCATCGCCAGTTCTCAAGGAGATTAAATAAGAAACCAAATCTCTGTTACCAGTCCTTCTGAATGATAGAATTCTTCAGGAAACCAAGCTAATCAAACATTGCCACACACATAATTGAGAAGGGCTTACTTCATACACAAACACCCCCCATCATGTTGACTAGCATATACACAAAGAACCATAGTTTTCCAGAAGATGTTACTTACCGTGAGCTTAAAATATTTAGTAACATTAAAATAGGCTTCAAAAGCTATAGTCTAAAACATTAATAATTAATATTTGGCTTACTGTTTATGATTCAATAACTTTCCAACAGGGATAAATGTTGTATGATGTTCTTACTATTAATTTGCCGTGGTTTAATATTTTATTCTTGTTCTTCAAGAGTGTAAATACTAGAAGAACAAAACATTTTTCTTATGACTAATGTACATGCTATTTAAAGAGCAAATCCTTCATTTCTTCATTAGGGAAAAGGTCTAATATTTATCCCTGAGGTACATAATTAGTTGAACTAATGTTTACAACACATTTTAAACTCAATGAAGCACTTAACTATATTCCAGACACAAAAACAGATTAATCTGCCTAGAATTCCAGGCAATTTGGCCATTTAACTTAGATTCTACTGAGAACTATTACAGTTTTTATTAATTCGGGAAGAATGGAAATTATATGTTGACTTTTTTTTTTTAACATCAAATCCAAATAGTCTTACCACGATTGACATCTGGAAATATAAATGAAAGAGAAGATCAAACACAACACACATACAGGTATCATTAGAAAGCATGCTGATAAAGACCTAGCCTATGATAGGGCTTTCATAGGAGCGGGATTGTTGACTGTGAATTCTTTCTGGGGTCACTAGGTGGCATATTACTCTGGGTTGTCTGCACAGGTACCTATAAGGAGCTTGTTATCAGGGACCTCAGAAGAGGACATAGAATACCTTCAAAAAAATAAGCAAGAGTACCTACTAGGCTTTCCTAAAGAAGCTTTCTTTTTTAATTGAAGTGAACTGAAATTATTCTAATTAAAAGAACAGAACTGTTCAATAATCTGCTGTATCATATGAAAAAGAAAATTTACTGAAACTAAAAATCACAACAGTTAAATCATATGTAAATCACATATTTTTGCTAAGAATTATAAGATTACAAAATGTTATATTTATATATTTTATATATTCATGTTTTATATAAATATAATATTTTACATTATAAAATATTCACGTATCTTAAGAATACAGAGGCTTGTTGAAAGATACATAAGCAGCTTTAACTGTATCATTAATAGATTCCTTCCCTGTAAGTAATAGAATAAGAGGCATTTACTGGTTGTGATTCCTTGAAGGCCTGGTATAAGTGTATTTTGAAAAATTTCAGGGTCATATGGTATTTTTGTACAGAGAAAGGGAAATATATATATGTATGCTTAGAGTTTTTTAAAGAACATAGAAAAGATGTGAATTTCTAAAAAGTCTAAAGCACTAAAAAGAATTTTAAAAATGTTTATATAGTTTCTTCTCTTTTTTGCTTTTTTTGTATTTTCTGGTATTTTTATGACAAACTATTACTTGTATTCCTAAACGACAGTAAGATATACTCTCTAAATGATAAATCTAAAACAAAATGGCAGACTGGAAGACACAATATGAGTTAAAAACAAATTGTATTTGATGCCACAATTATGTGTCAGTTTTTTATATTCGGCAGAAAAGCATAAAAAACACAGCACATTATGGTTAACATATCTTTGGAGAAGTCATTGCTATCATGAGGTGGATTTTACTTTATAACTCTATTGTCATTTTCATGAACTGGCAAGTTTTTTTGTTTTGCTTTTATTTTTTACTCATACACTGGATTTTATGTCCTTTTGTAACTTCTGCTTAATGTATCAACTAGATCATTCTAAATATTGTCAATGTCTCTTAGGAGTAAAGGTTGCATCACTTCAAATTATCTATAATTTAGGAGATGGTTTGTTAAGTTAAATATCTATTTCTTTAATTGTATTCTTTCAGCAATACCATGATACCATTTCTCTTTTCAAAATATTACACAATAAATTGTCTACTTTGGATTTTTTGTTTGCTTGCCTTTTCAACATAATATTTAATACCTGAATTTAAAATCTGAATATTCAAGGATATCTAATACTGTGCAGATTGAAAATGAAAAGGTATGGCCAATACATGCAATAATAATTGTCCTTTATTGTCAATAAAGGACAATTATGTTAAAAAAATAAGAATCAGATTGAAAAAACAAAAGAAAGGGCTATGATGAAAACAAATTTAGAGAAGGAATTAGAAATAATTTCAAGGTCATCCAATTATATTTCTACATTTGGTTTGGTCTTATTTACAAGTTTAAATTGGTGTACACTGCTGATTCTTAGGATGCCATTTACAAATTAAACTAAAAAAAATTGAAAAGAAGATATGTACAATTCATATATTTATTTTGACTTTGGTTTAACCTTGAAGAAAAATATTATCTTCCAGAACTACACAGAAGTTTTAAAATTATAATTTAGCAGTACATTATTATTATGGCATATCGCAAAAACTTAATGTCGTTATGTTTCTAATTTTAGTCATGAAAATACAAATTATTTCTGAGCTATGAATTTTGATTTGAAATGTTAATTATTCACTACTATATTTAACTACATTTAAGATGCCACTGATTATGACATGCACCATTTTTAATAAACACAAAAAGAAAAATATTGTCAAATTGTGACAATTATCACATGAATGTTCAATTTAATCTTTTTGAAAAATTACACTCATTTATAGACTTTTATCATATATGACCTTTATGTATATGTAAAACAGGAAAATATAAGTGAAATAAACTGGTTAAGATAGTCTTAAAACTTCTTCATATTCAGATTCTTACTCTTCAAAATCATCAACACCTTGACTTCAAGTCATCAATGCCTTGTCTCACGTGTAAAATCAACCTTCATGCCATCAAGACGGTAGAAGATGCAGCATTTCTTAAAGTGCTCCACAACTGTCTCCAGAAACTTTTTCCAACTTGCTCAAGCTCCTCTCTCAAAGGATCCTTAAATAGTTTGTTGACTGAAATTTTGAGGCATTGCAGTCATAGTACCAGGAATAACGACCAAGTTTGCACACGTGAGAGCAACGACAGCTACAATAAGCTGTTGCCTGGACAATAGCAAGGAGGGGACTTATTCCACAAACACTAAAATGTGTAAGATACTCTGTTGCTCAGAACTGAGGAAACATGATATTCATATTCATTTCTTGTTAATCTAATCTACAACTAAAAATAGGAGTCTTCATACATCTCCTAACCCATGATTATAAACTGTAAGCTAATTTTTGTGCTATCTCTACTAAGTATTTAATACTATTGAGTGCATAACACTTTTTAAATATCCACATCTGAGGTTTCACAACCAACTAAAATATACATATGTTAGGTTTCAACAAAATGTTTTTATTATAACAATAAATATAAACATCACTGGCTTTAAAGTTTTATGTATAATTACAAAGCAAAAGCGTATGTTTTCGCTAAGGATCTTGGACACCTTGTGAATTTGGCATGGCACTTTAGCAAAAATAGATTTATTTACTATTACTGTTCATGCATCAGTCACGAACTCTCAATATGTGAGGTTTGTGCTGTTTTTTTATGAATCTAGTTTGCTGCAGAATCCTAGAAATCTGCGGTATGGCAATAATGTGTGAAGAACTGAATTATTTTACTAAAGCAGGTATTCCTGCTTCCTTTACTTTGTTGTAATACCAACCAATAAATTACCATGATTGAAATTTAATTATACTACCCAAATGGGAAACTTTCTTAATATAGGGAAATAGTAAAGGGTAAGAGAGAAGAAATCAGGTTTTAAACTCTGATAGGCTAGAATTCTGGGTATTTCACATACCCACTGGGTGAGCTTGAACACTTTTCATAGGTTGAACTTGCTAACTAGTGAGATAATGAAGAAAACATTTCATTGGTTTTCTATAGGACTTAATTAGAAAATGACATAACTTACAGAAATCTGTAGGGTATATCTGGTACATAGAAAGGATTCAGAAAATGTTAATTTCATCCTTCATTATTCTGAAATAGTCAATTCACAACACATTATTAATAAGTATCTCATATGTACTAATTCAGAAATCTAAAATTCAGCCTCCATTTAGAGCTCCAGAGCTCCTCAAGTGTTATCCAGAATTTTCCAGCTACAGCACCTGTGTTCCTTCTACTACTCAAAATCCTCTATTCAGTGCCTTGAGGAACACGATGCATACCACGTTCGTTAGATCATTTTTCTAATGGGTGACCCTGCTGGGCTCCAGACAAGTTGTAGCTCAAGGAAAGAGCCCTTGGTACTAAATCCTAAGGCTTTCTTTGCTATTGCATCCTTTTACAAAAGAATATCTGCTTACTGCTGACCAGTATCAAGACTATGAAGCCAGAAATTGCAATGGCATGAGGTTTTGTAGCATAAAGGTTAAAGGAAATAAATGATTACATTCTAAGGTAGATGACAAGACAAAACCAATGGAACTGCATTTAAAAATCCAAACTTCATCCAAAGACACTGATATCTTTAATTGTATGTGTCAAGGTTCAGTCCAATCAGGATTTTACTCCACATCTATTAGCAAATTTATTTTCCTGATAAAATCAATCATACTTTATCACTCATCTTTGTAGTACTATCCTGATAACTACACACAGTTTTGATAATTACTATACATTTTATGGAAGTTATATGTTATGATGTCATATCTATACCATGAGTCAATATACTTGTGTCTTGTAAGAGACCCTGAAAGAGATTTAAGTAAAAATTTATTTGGAAATGAAAAGAGGAAATAGCTTGTAGGTTGATTCTCTCAGCAAGAAGATTCCCAACTTTTCAGTTTTCTATTTCTTTTGTTTTAAAATAGAACTTGAATACAAAATTCTTACAGAAGTGGGAAGGAAATAAAGACAAATGTTGATAAGAAAAGAAATGATAAAAACCTCCAGTTATAAATAAATTTAAAGCAAGAAATTTTAAGCAAACATTTAGATAAGGAGGCCATATTTCATTGGAATATATCCTATTAAAACTGAAATAACAAAACTTTCTAGTTATTAAAAGTGGAAGACAAGAAAAAGTTTAAAAGCATTCAGGTATGAAGGCTATATTGTACTGTGAATCTGAAGACCACAAAACAGACCTGGGATGGCTCTTTTAAATAGGTAATTCTAAACCTTCAATATTGTAACACATGTCATGATCAGACAGTACCCTATGAGGTAATACCAGTTTGGACTAGTGGACTGCAGAATAATTTTCATATTTGCAAATTTTAATTGCATAGTTTCATAAGATTGAGTACCAATGAAAAAGAAAGTAAAACAAAAAACCTACCCCCTTCCCCACCCAGAAGAGATCTGGGAACCTGATACCTTTGGGGATTGTCCTGTGTTGTCTGTAAAAGTCATGTGACCCACAAGCAACAGTGTCTACCACAGAGCAAGGCAGTAAATACTTGCTTATTTTGATGTCAATGTCCCTATTACAATAGCATATTCAGTAGCTATTAAAGGAAATGCCCAGTGCTACAGCTCACCTGGATTTGCCCAAGAAAAGTGGACTAGTGGCTGCAGTTGTCAGGCATAGCCCACCTGGTTCAGAAATCTTTCAGTAACATTGCTCAGAGGCATCTTCCCTCCCCAAATATTAAAAGAGAATCAACTGAGAATGACTGAACTTACAATGAGAAATGAGAATTATATACTATTTGATCCATGGTTAAGTTAACCAACACAGGCAACACAAAAGGTATCTAATATTTTCAGCCTCTAAATTACTTCTCTCTGGAAAACCTTAAGCCACACGTGGCTAAGTACACCATCTACCCTTTTCTGGCCTGGTGTAAATTTCTCTTCTCTGGATGACTATTCTTCCATTTCATGCTCTGTTCTGGAACAGTCAATGTCTTGTGTTAAGGGATGTAATAGGAACTGCAAAGTCTTCTCAGTTCTGCCAATATTCAAAGTTCACATTGTGAGTACAAAGTCCTCATCAGGAATGTGACTACGATGCTTTTACTTCTCTCTGATGCTCTGGGGTGTGTCTGCTGCCACTCACTAAAAGGCCGTGTGGGGCTCCCCTATTTTCCGCAGTTCAGTGTCACTGTCACTGTCTTTATCCACATACCTCTTTCTACTATCTCCATATCTCCATGATGAATATATATCAATTTTTACTACATTTTACCTGAAAATCTTCAAAAAGAGTAATATATCATGTGACTGGATAAGTAACAAAATGTTGAGATAGTTAATACAATAGAAATCAAACTATAAAAATCTATCAGAGGAAAATAGCTTGGTAGTTCCTGAGTAAGTAACTGTAGAAGTACTATATGATCATCGATTCTACTCCTACGTATATACCCAAAAGAACTGGAAATAGGTATTTGAACAAAACTCATACACAAATGTTCACAGCAGTTTGATTCGTAATACCCAAAAGATGGAATCGACCCACATATCCATCAACAGGTAAGTGGATGGACAAAATATGGAATATCCATTCAGAATGTTACTCAGCTAATAAGAGGAATAAAATACTGATACATGTGACAACATGGATGAACACTGAAAACGTGCCAAGTGAAAGAAGTGAGACACAAAAGGACAATATTGTATGATTCTGTTCATATGATATATACACAACAGGCAAATCCATAGAAAAAGAAAGCAGATTGAGGTTGTCAGAGCTGGGGAAGGGGCGGAGGGTGGGGAGGAATAGAGATTGACTGCTTAATATTCTAGGGCTTCTATTTGGGTGTGAAAGTTCTAGAACTAGATAGTGGTGATGGTTACACAACATTGAGAACATAGTCAATGTCACTGAATTGTATATTTTAAAGTGGTTATAACGTAAATTTTATGAGATTTTGCCACAACAGCAGAGTGAGAAATTATCTGTGATCTAGACATAAGCAATTCACAAATCCTCCCTGAGGTAAGTTGTATGAAAGGCCCAGAAAGGAAAGAGTCCCAACTACTTATTTTGCCATTAAACAGGACATTCTTTTAAAAATTACTTTAGGCAAGGTGCGGTGGCTCACGCCTGTAATCCTAGCACTCTGGGAGGCCGAGGCGGACGGATTGCTCAAGGTCAGGAGTTCGAAACCAGCCTGAGCAAGAGCGAGACGCCATCTCTACTATAAATAGAAAGAAATTAATTGGCCAACTAATATTTATAGAAAAAATTAGCCGGGCATGGTGGCGCATGCCTGTAGTCCCAGCTACTTGGGAGGCTGAGGCAGCAGGATTGCTTGAGCCCAGGACTTTGAGGTTGCTGTGAACTAGGCTGACGCCACGGCACTCGCTCAAGTGAGATTCTGTCTCAAAAAAAAAAAAAAAAATTACTTTAGCTATCAGATTTTAAATTCAGAATGTTTCACCATGTTGTTGTTGTTAAATACAATAGAATGGCAACTGAAATACTACCTGACAGGTGAAAAGATTAGAAAATGTTCCTTGTTTTCTTTGCACCTCAATTATAAAAACACAAAAACTAGAATGCAAAGCAGTAAATAAGGTGTCTATATTGTTAGAGGCAAAATAGAGTTAGAGACGTTGAACGGAAGACAACAACTGCAGAGAAGAGAGTCTCATAGGTATTGTGCTCCCTCTGGCAAAAGCACAGCAACACGTTAAATCCCACTTACTACCCCACTGCTTTGAAAATATGAATTCAATATGTTTCATAGAAAGTAGTGTCTTAAAACCCATAAGGGCCATAGATATTATCTGGTTCCACTATGTTTCAGATATTAGAAAATGGGAGTTTCCATTCAAGGTCACACAGTAAACTCAATGAACATTTTTTACGTTTTTATGTATATTACCTTAACATTACCAGCAGTGTGGTAAATTCAGTGTGTGAGATTGTAGCAATGTGAAATAGGTGCTGGGTATCCAGGACAGAGGGCACTAATGTTTGTGGTTTGTGCATGTCACACTATTGTAAGGAAATGGCAATGGGGAACTGTGTCACCTGATTTTGAATCTCATGTCACTTCCAGCACACTGCCTCTTTCTCCTATTAAGAGCCAGAAAACTGGTATTAACTGACTAGCACCTAAGTGGACACATAGGTACTACAGTAATAGGGTATTGGGCAGGTGGGAGGGGGGCGGGTATATACATACATAATGAGTGAGATGTGCACCATCTGGGGGATGGTCATGATGGAGACTCAGACTTTTGGGGGGAGGGGGGAAATGGGCATTTATTGAAACCTTAAAATCTGTACCCCCATAATAATATGCCAAAATAAAAAAAAAAAAAAAAAAAAAAGAGCCAAGATGACAACCAAGACTTTAGACCCACAATGCATTGTTCTCTCTCATATACCGCCCCGTTCCCTCATCCTAAACCGTTAAATAAAATACGGAGTGCCAAGGATTTTAAAAGCACAAACATAAGAGTAAAATGTACACTGTTATGTTGATATACCCATGTTAATAATACCAATTTTAACATGTTCCATCAGAAGTTAATGTAACACAAATATATAATGAACTATCTCAGCCAATTCTTGCAATTATATAATGCAATATGTTCCATAAATTTGTTCCAAAATCAAAATTTCCCTAGAGATAAATATATAATTTTCTAAAATGGTTTAAAATGACAATTTTTGAACAGATTGGAAGAAGAATTTCTAGTTTTCTTATTAAGGAGGAAGAGAATCAACATTACAAATTAATTTTTGCCATCATGGAACAAATTACTCTGATTTGTAAAGAAGAAAAGAATGCAAGTCATAGTAAGATGATAAAAATCCTGATTTGGGGAGACAAGGAACTGTAATTACATCCCCACAAATTGGCTTTCTTTCATAGGTAATGAGAGGCACGAAAACAAATCTTACGCGAGCAATGCTTTCAACAGTAATGAGAATGATAGCTACTCTCTACTATATTCCTACTTTTTGCCAAAAACTGCGCTGCTGCCTGACATACACTGTTTCTAATCCTCACATTAAACCTCTAGGTAAGCAAAATATCTCCATTTTACAAAAACAAGGACTTAGCAAGTTTAAGTAATTTTTAACTTTGAATAGCTAGGAAATGGAGGTACAAGGAATGAAACTCTAGTGTCCATGATTCCAGTCTGTTCTTGCCAGTTCACCATGCAAAGTATTTTCCTTTGACCATAAGCCCACGATTAAAATATTTTTAGAAGAATCTCCACTTTAAAGATTATAGAAAAGCTTTTGAAGTAGCAGATAAAGGCATGTGTTGATATTTTAGTTTAATACAGCTACGTCAGTATACTTACTATCTAAAAAGAAATACATAATTGACTGGCATGTTTATAACATATAATCCCTAAAGTTTATCTCCAAAAAAACCTTTTACAAAGAGAAGGAACTAGTATTAAAAGCATTTTCTTCAAGTGGAACTACTGAGAGAAAACTTATCACTAATTTAAGCAATTAATATTTTGTCATTTTTACATCTTGATAACTTTGTAATTTCAATGAAACAGAGCCTCATTATCTAAATGCTTTCTTAAAATTTCTTGCTTTAAATTTATTTATACTGATAACATAGAGGGCCTTTCTTCCTTTTTAGAGCTTTGTTCTAGATATCCTGCGAAATAGCAAAATTCTATGAAAGACAGTGAAAACTCCTCAATTAAGGGCTAATGTGTTGATATAAGTTACAAGCACCCACTTCAAGCACATTTGCATAATCGAATTCATCAAAAGCCAGGTCTAGAAAACTTTTCAAAAGCAAGGCTGGAATCTGGAACTTATTATTGCTATTCTAACTTCATAAATGCCCTATGTATTTTTTTTTTCAATTTTAAGACATAGAGCACAGTTGTAGATGGAGAGCCCTGTTGAATGGTTCAGAACAGGGAACTTTGAATATCTGAAACCAAGCTATCTCCTGAACTTCTGTATTTGTCCAAAACAACAGATTGAGCGAAATGACCCCACATGTAGAGTAGGAGGAAATCCATTAAATTTCTGATAAACATCTTTGTGGGGGAAGTGGGGTGGGAACCCATAAAATCAAAGCCACAGTTGCTTTGTCTGTAAAAAGAAACTTTGAAGTTATTCATAAATATTTACTTGAATACGTGATTTACTTAATCACCTGTAATTAAACACACAACATTTTTCATTAACATTCGGGCCACTGTGGTTCAACTTCTGTATGTATTTTCGATGTTCCTTCTATGTTAAAATGAACTGGATTGGAAAACAGGGAAACTATCATTCAAGATATTATGAAAATATTCCAAAGAGATTTTTCAATCATGTAAAATGTCAAGGTAAACTATCTAGTGGTGAAATCAGTGTGTGTAAAGACTAAATAAGTTAGCATCATGAAAATAACAAGGGGAAATTGCACAATGTTCCCAGATAAATTATCTTGAGGTTAAGCTTTGTTTAAAGGAATTAGTGTGGTTTGCTACGATTATTGCTTAATTTTTCATTAAGTACACACAAAATGTTGACATTAAATATAACACGAATGTGTGGAGTAGTGGAGGCTGTATTCTAAGGTAGTATTTCATAGGCTGCCTAGACAACATCTGTAAACATTATCATGCTCAACATCATATCAAGGTTTACTGATTTTCTGATATGTGCCTTTATTTGTATTTGTTTTATCAAGCAGACTGTGTACCTAGGGGAAAAGTAATTGTTATATGGGTGATAGATGTAGTTTTCTGTAAGAAATTTTTAAATTCCTCACTGTAAGTCACAGTGGCTAACAATGAGTAGCTCAGAAGGGAAAGTAGGAAGTAGAATAAATATTCATCATTCATTCACTCAGCAAAAATTCACTGGGTGCTATATTATTCGGGTATTGTGTAACCTCAGCTGACTCCCTAAAATGTAATTCCTTACCTTTAAAACTCCTCACAAAACATTGGTTGAATTCTGGGAAGGAAAATAAAAAAAACACATTTGAGGACTGTGTGAAGAAATCTATAAAGTTCATGTCACCTGGGGGAGTCCATTATGAGGCCAAGTGATGTCCCTTCCTCAGAGCCTGAGCACCACAGGCCTTTTCCCCAAGCAGTGCCTTTCTCCTGAAATGTCCTCTCTCCAGAGCTGACCGAGTCCCTGTCGTGACCGAGCACAGCCATCACTCAGGGGTCACCTTCTCAGCAAAGCCCTCCCTGGCCACCCTGGCTATATGAACTGCCCCTTCTTTGAGCCCTGGTCTCTCTCCATTGTAGCAGCTTCTGGTGTGATTTTCACATTAATTTATCACTAGTTATCCACTGGGTATGTTTACGGTCTGTCTTGTTTCCTCATGTGTTCCTTGCACCTAGAATAGTAAGTGCTCAAAAAATATCTGTTGAAGGAATAAATGGTATGTCCTTGAGGCAGAACCAAATGATGAAAAATCTATTAAATAGTTTTGCATGATTACACCTCATTTTAAAACACACACACAGCAGAAATGCCTGACAAACGTATCTTATGGAACATATAATTTAAAAGACTAGGGAGTTGGGAGTGAAGGATGGCAGTTTACAGAGCCTGCGTTCGGCAAACTGCTTAATTATGTTCAAAGTTTCACAATCTACATTCCTCTCATGCATTAAAACTTCACAAATGATTTAGAGTTTTGTTTTCTTAAGGACTCTGTTCAAGCTAGCATATCAGCTGGTATCTCTACTAATATTAAAGATCTGTCTTATGGCAGTATGTTTTAAATATGTTTTGTACCTATTACTTCCCTGATGATGGGAGGATCGATGGATTTCAATGACCAAAGTTGTAAAATAATAGAGGAACAAGAAGTTGAAAGAAATTTCTACATTTTAGGCTATTAACATAGCCATGGAATAAATCACATCATCTTTATGATGATGCATAACAGAGAGAAAAAAATACAGTGAACACTTCTAAAAATCAAGTTGTGTAAAAAACACACTCATAAATGGGAATATTTATTTAAGATGGATGACAGAAAAAGCCACTTTATGTGCTAATTGTGGGCAATTAATTATCATTCATAGGACTAACATTATTTTTTGAAAAGTAGATACAATGATTCAATCAATTATTTCCACAAAGTCTATATTCTTTCAGAAACTATATAGCAGAGGGTTTTTTTAACCTCATCAAATGATCATGAGCAACAAAAAATTCAGAGTTTCTGAAACAGTGAGGAAGACCCTATTTTTCTTATTATTATTCATAAACCACATTCATTACTTTAAAAAAAAAACAAGCTTCATAAATATCATTTTTAAAACCAACCAATCCAAATATTCTGATTTATTACTAAGCAAGCAATTTTCTGTTAGAACGCTCCTGGAAGTGATTTTTCCCACAAGACTGAAAACTGCATTATGGACCTTTGCTATATCGCGTGGCATTACAGAATGACACTTTATCTGGAATTTATTAAGGACAAAAACAAGCGCCTCCCCCCTCCCCCCAAGCTAACCTTCCACCACACTGGCTCCTCATGGCTCCCAGTTCAAAACTCAGTACAGACTCGCCATCCATTATCTGAAATTTTTGCAGCCAGAAAACTTTGGAATTCAGAATTTTTCAGATTTTAGAAAGGTAAACATGAATATTACGGACATCCACAGCAGTGCCATGGGGAAGCAGCCCTTAAGCAAAGAATTTTTACTTCCATAGCAAAACATACGAATATTCACACTAAGTAGGATAAAGACTATAAATAGCTTCGCATAAGGTCAGATTGGGTTTTGCTGCCAAATGAGTTCATGTCGGGTCAGATTTTGCCGCCAAAGTAGTTAGGAAAAAAATCTTCGTTTTTCATTTTGGGATTATGGAGAAGGGATTTTATAAACCTATGGGAATATCAGTTCTTCACTTGAAAACCCTGCTCAGAGTCCACATACGAAGGCTGCTATACATAAAATAAATTTATATCAAGTTTTTCCTGCCCTTTTTCTAACAAAAAATTTGAAGAAAATCTCTAGGTAAACCTGCCGTACTAAATTTGATTTTTAAAAGGTGATATTATATTAACAGTCTATTATTTTATGAAATTCCTACATTAAGAAATAATATCCCAGGTTCTATTAATCCATTCAATCTGTCCCTACAAAAAGAAAGTTCCAAATGCACAATTATCTTGCACAAAGACAACACGGAAATTGTTGTACTAAAATGATCAAACTCCAATGCTGAGTTCAAGAAAATAGCATTACAAATTAATTATCGGAGGAGTCAAACTTTCTGTTTCATGGATGTGCATGCACAAAACACTGAATCGTTTTAAGTGCCTATTAGCTATAAAGTTGATCAGATTAACAACGAAGGAGATAAAATGTTTTAAGTTCTAGGTATATAAGACTAAGAGAAAAAACATTGGACAACGATATATAAAGTGAAATGGAAAAAGATATAACAGCCACTTGATATGGAATCTATCAAGAGAAGTAACAATGTACTGAACATGTGATCATGCTCAGTAAACCATTACTCAAATCACCCTACTCAACACAAAAGACTTCGAGAGGTCATTTGCCTATAGAGCACTAGCCAGCAAATTAGGCAATGTCCAAACACAAGAATGAAAATTACAGGTCAATGCAACTGCCATGTGCTCAAGGTTTGCCGGCACACCACCACTTAACTGAGTAAGAGGGTATGGTGCACTCAATGTACCCTAATCAAAGATCCTAGGACCAGAAAAGAGGAATACGACAATGAAATTCTAGCAGCATTAGGAATACTGAATGAAAATGAGAAATGGACATTTCTTTGACTCTTCCTTAAAAAATGAATACACATTTGGATTATTTAAGCTTCGTTAGAGAAGAAACAACAGTACAGCTCGACACACATAAGGCAAGCCTGTGGCAGTCTGGGATAAGGAGAGAAATTTATGAAGTCCACCTTCAGAAGAAACACAACCATGAAACCTAGCTTAAATAAGGCAAGTTGTTTTGTATTCTTAACATGGAAAAGGCAACTCAACTAAAATGGTGACAATCCCTTTTCTGAACTTCCCAAGACAGTAAGCAAACTCACTATAATGATATTCATTACCTTATAGAGTCCTAAGTATCTAAACATTTTTCTCCAGTTTGCCCTTAAAAAAACACACACACAATAAAATATTCAAGTATCCAAGTTCTCTATAATCATTGGCAGTATATATTCCTAGTCCAGTGAAACATATATTCCTACCACATAGAATGATGATACAAAAGTAAACACCTGGCATGTCTACCAAATAGAAGGGATGTTTTTCTACAAAGTAAATCTGACCTCAATGTTCACCTGCTCAGAGCCTTTTGGTGAACCCCAGGACAAAAAAGAGGTCTTTAGCTCAGATTCCTTGAGATGGTCCTGGCTTTCTCCGTTCTCACGTCTTGCCATAAAACATCCCTGCACTCCACACTCCAAATATACAATGCTTAGATTCCTAAGCACACAGCCTGCTCCAAACCACTCTCTCTTACCCCACTTTTTCTAAGTGGAAGGCTCACTTAGGAACCTGGATGCGTCATTTGGGACCACATCTTATTAATATCAACACAAGCACAACTTCCTCTAGCTTTTCCAGACTTCTTCCTCTAAATGGAATTTATCACTCCCCCTCCTTCCTGCCACCAATAGAACCTGAACTTAGCTTTATTTGGTGCCCTTAACACTTTCTACACAGATTGGTTTGACATACAGGCATCCTTCATTTTATTGTGCTTTGCAGATACTGCATTTTTTACAAATTGAAGAGGTATAGCAACCCAGCATTGAGCAAGTTGATCAGTGCCATTTTTCTAACAGCATGTGCTCACTTCCTGTGTCTTTATGTCACATTTAAGTAATTCTCCCAAACTTCAAACTTTTTCATTATTATTATATTTGTGATGGTGATATGTGATCAGTGTTACTATTTTAATTGTTTTGAGGAAGCATGAATTGTCCCCATATATGACGGAGAACTTGATCAATAAATGTGTGAGTTGTAACTGCTTCACACAGCTGGAGAACGACCAGCTGTTCTCCCATCTCTCTCCTCCTTCCTGGGCCTCCCTATTCCCTGAAACACAAAGATACTAAAATTATGACAATTGATAATCCTACAATGGCCTCTAAGTGTTCGAGTGAAAGGAAAACTCACGGATCTCTTACTTTAAATCAAAAGCTAGAAATGATTAAGCTTCCTAAGGAAGGCATGCCAAAAGGCTGAAAACTGGGGCTCTTACACCAAATAGCCAAGTTATAAACACAAATGAAAAGTTCTTGAAGCAATTATTAAAAGTGATATTCCAGAACACAAAGATGATGAGCAAACAAATCAGCTTTATTGCTGTTACGGAGAAAGGTTGAGTGGTCTAGATAGAAGATCAGACCAGCCACATTTCTTTAAATTAAAGCTAATGTAGAGCAAAGCTATAATTCTCTTCAATTCTATGAAGGTGAGAGAGGTGAGGAAACTGCAGAACAGTCCAAAGGTGGCAAAGGCTAGTTTATGAGATTTAGAGAAAGAAGCTGTCTCCATGATGTAAAAGTGCCAGATGAAGAAGCAAATGCTGACTTAGAAGCTCCAGCAAGTTATCCAGAAGATCTAGCTACAGTAATTGATAAAGGTAGCTATGCTAAACAATAGATTTTCGACGTAGATGAAACAGCTTTATACGGTATTGGAGGAAGCTGTCACCTATAACTGTCATAGCTACAGAGAAAAAGTTAAAGCCTGTCTTTAGCTTCAAAGGATAGGCTGACTCTTATTAGGGGCAAACACAGATAGTGACTTTGAGTTGAAGCCAATGCTCCCTTACCATTAAAAAAATCCTAGGGCCCTTAAGAATGATGCTAAACCTATTCTGTCTGTGCTCCAGAAATGGAACAATAAAGCCTGGATAATAGCACATCCATCTAAGGTATGGTTTGCTGAATATTTTAAGGACACTGTTAAGACCTACTGCTCAGAAAAAAAAAGATTCCTTTCAAAAAATACTGCTCATTGGCAATACACCTGGTCACCCAAGAGCTGTGATGGAGATATACAAGGAGATGAATATTGTTTTCATGCCTGCTAACACAACATCCATTCTGCAGCCCATGGATCAAGGTGTGATTTCAACTTCTTATTATTTAAGAAGTACATTCTGTAAGGCAATAGTTGCCATACACAGTGATTCCTCTGAGGGATCTGGGCAAAGTAAATTGAAAACCTTCTTGAAAGGATTCACTAGTCTGATTGCCATTAGGTACATTCATGATTCATGAAAGGTCAAAATATCAACATTAACAGGAGTTTGGAAGAAGTGGATTCCAGTCATCAAGAATGACTTTCAGGGGTTCAAGATTCCAGTGGGGGAAGTCACTGCAGATGTGGTGGAAACAGCATGAGAATTAGAGTTAGAAGCGGAGCTTGAAGATGTGACTGAATTGCTGCAATTTCATTATAAAACTTGAACAAATAAGGAGTTGCTTCTCATGGATGAGCAAAGAAAGTGGTTTCTTGAGATGGAACCTACTCCTGGTGAAGATGCTGTGAACACTGTTGAAATGACAACAAAGGATTTAGCATACGATATAAACTTAGTTAGTAAAGCAGTGACCATGTTTGAGAGGATCAACTGCAATTTTGAAAGAGTTTCTACTGTGGGTAAAATGCTATCAAATAGCACTGCATACTACAGAGAAATCTTTTGTGAAAGTAAGAGTCAATTGATGGGGCAAACTTCATTGTTGTCTTATTTTCAGAAATTGCCACAGCCACCCCAACCTTCAGCAACCACCACCCTGATCAGTCAGCGGCCATCAACATCCAGGCAAGACCCTTCCATCAGCAAAAAGATTATGACTTGCTGAAGGTTCAAATTATCGTTAGCATTTTTCAGAAGGTACGTACACTGTACGTACCTTTTTAATTAAGGTACGTACACTGTTTTGTTAAACAAAATTCCATTGCATACTTAATAGGCTACAGTATAGTGTAAGTATAACTTTTATATGCACCAGGAAACCAAAAAAATTGTGTGACTCATTTTATTGAGATATCCATTTTATTGCAGTGGTCTGGAACCAAACCAGTAATATCCCCAAGGTAGCTGGGTCTGGCCCAGTCATTGAAAGCTCCCCACTGCATAGCATCTGCTGAATGAACTAAATTAATAGAAGGAACTTCAGTTACCATCATATGACCTACTAGGCATAACCAAGTTGGGAACCTGGATAGTATACCCTTTCTCTGCATGCTGCTAAGGACTACATTTTGTCTCCCCTCAATACTCCAAATTCATATGTTGAAACCCTAACCCTCAGGATGACTGTATTTGTAGACAGGGCTTTTAGGATGTGGTAAAGATAAAATAAAGTCATCATGATAAGGTCCTAATATGATCAAATTGGTGGCCCATAAGAAAAAAGAGATCTCTTTTTTTCCATGGGCATGCACTGAAGAACGGCCATGTGATCACGCAGTGAGAAGCCACGAAGACACCCCTTACCAGACCCTGACCACACTGGGACCCTGATCTCAGTCTTGGTCACCAGAACTGTGAGAAAATAAATCTCTATTGTTTAAACCAGCCAGTCTTTGGTATTCTGTTATGGTAGCCCAAGCAGCCCAAGTTGCTAAAGGTGCTAAAGGTGCCAAGTGCTAAAGAAACTAAAGCCTCAAGGGTCACGTTTTCCAATTTATCTTTGGTGGCTGGCTAAACTAAGCCCTTCCACAGTACAAGATTAGATGGGGCAATATGTCCTCATGTGTCATTTCTTGTGTAGGGTCAGTGACTCCATGTGAAGTTTAAAATTCCACCATGACAACTACTTGGAGTGTAGGTGCTATTGCTTTAAAATCTCTGTAAAAATATGGTTTTACTGATTAGCAGAATTTTGGTAATTTATTTATTTTCTTATACTTTCATAATATCCCTGGTAGCTTCACCAAGTATATGATCCCTGTTTTATAGATAAGGAGTTTGATTGCTCTATTCAAGGCAAGATATCAAATTAGAAGCAGGACTAGAATAGAACTCAGGTTTCCTGATTTTTAGTAAATTCTTCTTCTATAACTAGCCTAAGGCAAGATAAATAGCTGTGGGATATGAACACACACACACACACCCTCTTCCCATTCCAGAACAAATTATAGAAATTATTAGGAAAAGCATTTCCTAACACCAACTTGAGTTGTTATCTTCCTGGTCAAAATACAAAAGTACTATGTGCCAATAGAGGAATAATATAATTCCATCACATTTATCTTGCTGACTCAATACTAAACGTCTCATGGGAGACTTTATACCCAAATCCCCTAATCATGTGATCTGTTCTTCTGAAAACACCAACACATAATTTTAAAGGCCATTTTGAGATATATTCCTATACAAAAAGGGCCTTAACACTGAATTTTATATTAATTCCATATATAACTAGGAAATATTTTAAATATTTGGGGAGTTTGTTGCCACAGAGTTTGGCAGGTTGCATATGTTTCCCACCTAAAATGCTTTTATTTGGCCACACCCACTACTGCTGCAGCATAGGTCATCTGGAACACCCAGAAACCTGGAATATTTGCTTCAGAATGAAAGAATACATATACATATACGTATATAAACACAAACACACACACGCTCTTATAACACAAACCAACAATAAAACAGTATATCCTTTTCCCAGAAAATACGAAAAGACAGATCTACTCATTTAAAAGGTATCTCCTATTTGATATGTATCTTCTCTATTAGTGAAAATTCTTAGGGAACTCTGGTAAACTGGTAGTGATAATGCAATGGGACATTTATTTGGCATCAACTGCATACAAGACAGCAGGCTGAGTGCTTCCTGAAGTGAACACCGGGAGGTTCAATGTGATCAAGAGAACAAGGCAGGTGCCTGATTAACTTGAAAACGAGTAGCATGACAGTTAAGGGCATGACAGCACATCCAGCAGCTGATTGACAGTTCTAACTAGAGTGAATCAAGAGATTCAAGAAGAGGGCAAGATCTGGGCTTTTGACCTTCAAGGATGGGTAGGATTTTACCAAGCGGGCTGGTATAGGAATGCTTTTGAAATGGACAGAAGACAAGCATCAGAAGAAATGGTTCAATTCAGGGACTAGTAAGAACTCCATCCTGGCTGGATAGGGTCAGATATGAAATAAGGTGAGGGGGAAAAAACCTGAGATGTGGGTGCAGGTTACATCATGAAGGGTTTCAAGCCTCATGGTCAGGAATTTGGATTTTACTGAGCAGATAGTAAGTTGTTCAGAAGGTACTGGGCAGAGTGTGATAATCAAGGTTTTCATAAAGAATGCCCTGGAAGCAGTTGGGAGAGTGTGGAATAAAGGGAGAAGGACTCAAAGCAACTGGCTTAATACTGTGCTCTGAGCAGGACAATCTTATATGAGGAGAAAGGGAACAGAGCTGGGGAAAACTCAAGGTGGAGAGAAAATAAACCCAGGTTAAAGGATTCTACATGAAAGCTCCATGATTTATAACTGACCAGGCCACTGCTCACTTTAATCTGGATTGCACTGTCGTGGCTCATGTGTCTGTCTGGGCTCTCTGTGACACTCTGTGTTCAGAATCATGGTGGAGCCTGTCAGACACTTAAGGCCATATCTCATAAACATGAGCAAAACTGACAGTTTTCCTTGACATCAGCACCACTATGCTAGGCATTAAACAAATGATTTGTGCTGTGCAGCTGAGACCTGCTCCCTTGGGAAATCAGGCTAGCACCTTCGCACTATCATTAACCCCTCCTGAAACAATGCACAAGAAGTCAAGACTGACTATAACCAGTCTGCACAGCTTCACTATCTGGAGGACGTTGAACCACTGCCCTAGAATGTTGGCATGCACATAGGCATGCCCTCAGGGTAGTCTGCTGATAGCAGCTCCTTTAAGAACATCGTAGCCAAATGAATCTTTCCATAAATAATAAATAGGTTATGAAAAAATTTTTAAATGTCTGTTATATTCCATGAGTAGTTGAAATCTTTATCTTCTCCACTACAACCAACCATTCTCTATGTGTCCACTGGCTGAGCATACATTACATTGGGCCAAGGAGGCATATTAAAGAAGCACAATTATACATAAAACAGTCCTCATAAGTAAAACATAATATCTGAAGATTTGGTTGAGGATTTAAAAACAGAGGACCCATTTTCATTAAATAGCTATGAAGTATAATCTAATTTTAGAAATTTGTTTTTCTTTGTTGCAGATGTACAACTGTCTTTTCCATTGGTGGCACACCCTAAAACCAAGACAATTTATAAACCACAGTGGATCAAAAACAAATGCCAGACCTAGGAAATTATCTTTTTTCCCCATTTCAACATGTATTAAAAAGTTAGGAACACATTTTAAGATGCACACATTCAAGGAAACCAAAATGAATCTACAGGTTTACCATGATCATTTATTGACATATTGATTATCCTTTAATTTACATGGAAATAAAATTAATTTTATGAATTATAATGGAAAAATTAGGCATATGTCTGTACAACTGCAGGGTTGAATGCAAATCTGAGGTTTGTCAGCCATAAAGTGATCAATAATTAAAATGGAGTTCACCACCATGCTGTAATTTTAAAGTATAACTACAGGTTTCCCTAAGTTTGCCTAAAATATGTGTCAAAGCTAAGCATCTATAGCATAATAATGTTCATTAGTAATTGTACCCTGTTGATTAACAAGCATTCTGTAAAATTTAAAGGGGGGGAAAAACACCCACCCACATAATTAGGACATGTGTTTACTTAATAATCCTGAATATCACTATGAAAAACACACCACTTCACTGAAATCTAAATGACTATACTTAACTGTTTAAATATTTTAGCAATGTATCCGAGTTGTGATGATTTTTCTCCAACACAGAACACACCCAATAATAGACCAGAAAAACAAAAGCATTCTGATTCTAGCAGCTTCTAAAAAAGCTAAAGCCAGTCTCTTAAAAAAAATACAGCCTTAAAGATCACTTCCTCCCGAGAGCCAGAGAACAATGAAGAGAACATGTTGCTTATTCATTTCTTACCTTTTTCCCTTTCCTTTTCCTATGAGCAGGTTTTGCATTTTTCTCCTTTGGTTCTTCACTCATCTTTCCTTTAAATCAGGTGAGTTTATAAAAGACGGGAGATCACCGCCTGTATTCCAACATCCAAAGCCACCACAAAGAGTCAAAGCATCGAGACCAAAGTCCATTTACGGGTGATCCTCGGGCAAAGCAGCCGCTGCTTAAACCCAGCCCCTGCTGCTGTCAGAGACGCGGCTGCTAACGTAGCCCTGCTCGGCTTTCCTCGGGAAGAAACTGGGTGTTCTCTACATCAAACAGTCAATTATTCTTCTAAAGAAAATCAATATTTTAGCCTTTCATTTTTTTTTTTAACTAATCATTACCCTGAGATGAGATCTTGACAAGACTCTGTTGCTTGTTCCTCCACAGTGATCCCAGCCTGGAAATGGTGAGAGGGGGTGGGGGGAGAGAGAGAGAGACACACACACACCCTCACACACACAGAAATAAGCTACAGACTGCTGACAAGTCTCCGAAGCCTTCCCAGGGGCTGATTTGCTGCTTCTAGCAGACTGGGAGGCTGAATGTAAATTGCTCTCCGTGCTGCTCGCCTCCCATGTGAACACATGTGTTGAATGCATCGGGCATACCGGAGGAGGCGGCGGTGGGGAGAGTGATAAAAGATCAGGTTACTGGTTTGTAAAACACTCAGTGACTCAAACAATAAAAGAGACCCACTACCAGCTAGAGAAGTCACATCACAGGCTAGGTTTTCTCGCCGATTACTTTTTTTTTTTTTTTTTTATGTGCTAAGCAAAAAAGATGGGCAACTTGCCATTCTTCAGCTAAGGATTTATACAGAAGAGTTTGTTACAGAAAGCCCCATACCCAATTTGCCATTATTCATATCTCAGCATTGGTTTACTTCCAGGAACATAACCACCAACCAACCAACCAACCAACCAACCAACAAGACACCCTTCAGAATATTCAGGAAATACTAAGAGCAAAGCTGCTGTTTCTGGGGCAGAAACACTCTGTGCTTCTTGACTGTGTTTAGGGCAGTGCAGGTCTCAGATCACATTACACACTGCCCAGCTGCCCTGACCAAACACTGTGGCCACACTCCATGCTGCATGCCACCCTGAGCCCCAGGCTCCTGGATATTTTCTGGGTATCTGGGGGACATCATACCTGGGTGGTGGAAACTCCCTCACCATGCCTTCCGTCCATTTAAACACGGCTGAACTATTATCCTGAGCTCTCATTTAAGCATCTTTTGACACGTGCCAGATACATCTGATTCAAGGTAGAATAAGGGTCTGGGAGCCACCACAGGCAACCACCAAAGTCAAAACAGGTCACTTTGAGCAGATGATGAACACAGGTATAGGGTAGAAAAGGGGAAATACACAGGAAATGGAGAACGAAGTGGAGAGCAGGTTCAGGTCCATTCCTAGGGAGCCAGGAACCAGGAATAAATCATATTAGTTCCTCCCTCTAATACTTTTTATTAAGAAAACACAGAATTCAAATGAATATTAACATTTTTATTCATGAGAAATGGGATTGGAATAAATATGAAGCACAGTCAACCAGGGAAAAACAAGTCACAGAGGACTAATTTCAGTGGTGTGTTTGAAAGGACTTAACATTGATTTGAGGAAATGATGCTAAAATATTGAGCCGAAAGGGCAGATCTGTTTAGGCTGAAGTATTTCCCATTCTTTACCTACTGTACAAAGGGGATTTGTATCTACATTCAACCAATATTCCTTCCCTGTCTCCCTAGAAAGACATGAGTATGAGGAATGCTTGAGATGGCTTCCCCATGCCCGAGCACACCAGGGACAGGCCGTCAATGAACCCTTCAGAGAGCCACGTGGATTTTACCAGCTGTGGGTTAGCTGTCTGAGCTACTATCTACTGCAAGATTTGCACATTGCACTAACAGGCATCTCAGTAAGCCTGGTGTGGCCGGAATTCCAAATGCTGTTGGGCATCTAATCCCCATGGTCCACGTTTCTGTTCAGACTCTGAACTGCTACTTAACCACATTTCCCATTCCACTGCTATTTAGTGACATTCCTCGTGTCATGCAATAAAAGGCAGAAAATCCTAACATGGCAGAATAAACCTTTCAAATTCTTCAGTGATCCAACCCTTGCTCAGATTCAAAACATAGGGAAATCAGGGAAACAGGGAGGCCCTTTACCACTGCTATCACTCACTGACTTCCATCAAGTGAACCTTGAGCCTTTTGAGAGACCAGGATGAGGGAGGCGCTTCATACAAATTCTTCATAAGCTGATGAGTCTAAGCAGGTGGATTCAAGTCAGACGTTCCCACCTAAACCCTCACTAGGCAAGCAAAAGAGATGGTTCATTCATCTATAGTAATTCATCTATAGCAGAATCTCCCCATTGGGATTCATCTCCCCCCCAAAATCTTTGTCAATAAGTATTTATTGAGTGTCCACAGATTATGAGCCACTTTCTTACAAAACAAAGTGGATACAAAATCGAGAATAAATGTAGTCTGTTCACATAAAAATTAATTGGGATTGTAAAATATTCAAAAAACAACTAACATGAAAATGTCTGGCTGAGGGCATAGCACAAGAATGTATTTAAAGAAAATGTCATTATAATAATGGTTTTAAACTATAAAAATGTGTTTAAGTTAGTGCAAAATTTAGGAAATTGATGGAATAAACTTGTCAGGAAATGAATGAAATTGTGACTAAGGATAACTGATTGCCTATTTCTTTGATAAAGTATGGTCTTGACTGTATTCATTTGTATGGACAACACTCATATTACAAACTAAAGTGCTCTCTGCTGGTTGGATGGAAAAAAAACAGGACCTTTAAAGACAAGATTATATGGCCAAATTCTACAAAAGATCATTCATTCTTATTGATGAGAAACTTGTAACTTTGATAGAATAATATTTAAGATGTCACATTGTTTAATCAGGTCCAATAGAAAACCCAATTTCAAAAAATAACTTTAAAATATGTCAAATTATTTAAGTAACAAAGTGCATCATTTTAAGTTATAACTTAATATTAAAAGTATGTGACTTATATAACATATTTTATGTTTATTTTCTATAACCTGATAAGTTCTAGACTTTTTAAAAAAAACAAATAATTACATCTGTAAAAATCTATAAGGCAAAAAGAAAGCCTATGTTAGAGTTAAGGCCTTAAAACATCATAAAATCAATAGTAATTTATTTTCCAACAATGTAAAACATTTTCACTTTGTAAAATCAGATAATCAAATTTCATTTAAAGACTGAAAAATTAAAGCAATTTAGCCTTAATAGAAAGAGTATTACCTGTTATTGTTCAATGGTGTTTCTGTTCACCTGTTCTCCAGAAATATACAGAAACAATGATTGTTTTAATATGCCCAAAGGTGTAGCAGTATATTTTAAATTAAAATTGCTCTGTGTAAAAGAGTAATTTGATTGATCTAAAAACAGTCTAGGGGTGATTACTTGTTTCAGAAATGTTAAATGTTAACTACTTTCCAATGGTAATCTCTTTTTCACCAAAATTATAAAATTCCCCTAGCCCTTGGGGAAGTTAAATTTAGCCTAAGAAAAAACTCAAAAGCTAAATACACCGAAATTATCAACCTAAAAACAAAACCCTCTTGTATCATAATATTTACCAAAGAGGAAAACACAACTGGACTCTAATGCCCCCACACATTAACTGATAGAATTAACTGTGAACTTGGAGGTTACCCCAGATAGAAACGATCATAAACTAGTTGATACATATCTGAGACAGTTCTATTTTTAAATTAAATAACCTGCATAAGAGGACACCAACCAGGGCCAACTTTAGTCTCATAGAACAGATCTATTTTTAAAATGAAAGTGGCTTACCATAGGAGAAATAACGGGGCTGGGGTTTTAGGAAGCAATTTTTTAAGGCTATCTTCTGCATAAAACTCACCTGGAAACACTAACACTGAATACAATTTCTTGATTGAAATGAAAGTGCATCATATTAATGGTAAAACAAAACAAGGCAACAACTTTCGGTGGAAGTCCAGCAGAAATGCCTATATGAATAGGCTGATTTTATTTTTAAAGCTAGGACGTCATGTACTTACTGTAATTTACACTGCTAGTTGGCGAGCTAAGATAGTTACTAAATCTTACTAACAGCATTCCATTGATACTATTCGTTAGTCCTCAATGTTTAAAATACTTGTAAAGTTAAAGGCAAAACTACAGGCACATAAGCTGTTTCTCTGGAAACCGTGGGATCTTCAGAGCTGAGTGAAACACTGAGATGTTGTTCTCTCCTTCTCGACCGGTACCCCTGACAGGACTTCCCTGAGGTCACCAAGCCAGCTCCTAGCAGAGGTGGGACCAGTAGCAATTCTACCAACAGCTCCTTTGAAGAGCTTCCCTTCCACTGTACCAGTATCTCCCAGAGAGTGTCAACTCGCCGTGAGATTTGAAATGATATTCAGTGGTAAACAAACTTGTTTTAACAGTTATGCATTTACATTAAATTAGAAAAGTATGTGACTTACATTTGATCAGGAGCTTCTCATGGAAGCTTTACTATAGTGCTTTGATATTTTACCTTGCCCTACTTTTTGTGAATGCCAGCAGCAGATGGAATAGGGGAAAGGGAAGAGGTGGCTTCTTCCTAGGTCAAACTGGCCATTCTTCCTCACACAGAGTTGGCATCACCTTTGGCTAAGGATGGTGTTGGCATGAGGTCTGCCACCACCACCAGTAAGTACTTTCCACCCACCTCAAGTGATGTCCCTGGAGCCCTAAACTTCTAGGCCATAGCAAAGACATGTAAATACAAAAAGTCAATGTCAGGCCGGGCGCTGTGGCTCACGCCTGTAATCCTAGCTCTTGGGAGGCCGAGGCGGGCGGATTGCTCGAGGTCAGGAGTTCAAAACCAGCCTGAGCAAGAGCGAGACCCCGTCTCTACTATAAACAGAAAGAAATTAATTGGCCAACTGATATATATAAAAAAAAAAAAAAAAATTAGCCGTGCATAGTGGCACATGCCTGTAGTCCCAGCTACCCGGGAGGCTGAGGCAGAAGGATCACTCGAGCCCAGGAGTTTGAGGTTGCTGTGAGCTAGGCTGACGCCACAGCACTCACTCTAGCCTAGGCAACAAAGTGAGACTCTGTCTCAAAAAAAAAAAAAAAAAAAAGTCAATGTCTTGGTATTTCTAACATGATGAAAACATCTGAAAAAAACATGCTGTATGTATTCGGGCTTTTAGTCTTCTTTGAGTCTTCAAGTAGAAAAATGACACATAGCAACATCTGCTTAGATCCACTGAAAATTCAGGCGAGCATGGGGCATGAGGGGAAACAGAATGAGACTCCGAACTAAGTCTCAATTTTCAACCTATCCTCAAATACCTACCTGATTCTTGCCATATTCAATGGCCATCAGTACTATTCATTAATATTTTTTTAAATAGAAAATTTTAAACCTTGCTTAGCTGTAAGCAACACTATTTGAGAAACTGGGGCTTTGATATGCTAGTTCCATTTTTGACAATGCATTGGAACAGTTCAGGCAGGCCCATAGCAGGATTTTCTGGTTGTGTTCTGAGTGTTCTTGCTTTCCTGATTATTCAGCTATGTGCCCATTAAAATATAATGATATAATCAAAGTGGATTAGTAAAACAAGAAGAGACAGAATGTTCAAAGAGATATAGCTGATAAATGAGTGGCTTGCTTTTTGTTTATTTTCTTCCCCAAACCTTCACATTTTCACTGGTAGGATTTTCTGAACAGTGTAATTTTCTTTCACTAGGAAAACAATTTTCTTTAGAGGCCCAGTGATATTTACATGCCAGACATACATCCTTTTGTGAGGTGAGGAACCAATGAGTCATTCCTTTGATCTTCCCTAAGTCTGTGTGTTTTACTTAATAACAATAAAGATCCTAAATGATTTTAAAAGAATCATAATGACAGATTCTAAAGACATTCCCTTGCTTTGTAAAAGGTAATCTCCAGCAATTCTAGTATTAAAATGATTAAGAATTATGGCTGTTTATATTTGGGTCCACACCCAAATGGGGTTAGCATTAATAGTTCTGCTGGGGGTTTTTTTGTGTGTGTGTGTTTTATTGCTGTGGAAAAGTTATACAAAAGATGGCCAGACATAGCTATACTGGAGTTGTTTTTTTTTTTTTTTTTTAATCATCAAATGTCCACCCAATATAGCAGTTTCTCAACTCTCCAAATTCTAATCAACATAGTATTATCAAGACCCTTATTCTTTTATCTAGTAAAATAAAATGAATTAGAAAAGTAATTAGATTTTTTTCTTAAACCATATCTCACAGTATCTTAAAGCTTTATTCTAAGTGTTAATGTCACACCGCCTAAGACCACCATGATATGATAATGAATATGTCTGCACATCTGCTATCTCTAATTTCATTTTAGTTAACAACTGTTGGCACAGACACCTGAAATCATTTGTTCAAGGAACAGAAAAAGGAATAAGCTTAAGAGATTTTTCTAGTGGCAAAAATCAAAAAATAAAGGAGAAAGTAAAATGAAAGAGAAATTAGCTATTGAAGTGGAGAGTTTGTGGCATGATGATCATGGGAGCTGATCTAGGAAGTTCCTACCTTGCCTATACCCACACCTGTCACATCAGGATGTTGTGTCAGTTGGCCCCATGTCAAAGATCATACTGGAATTAAAGCCAGACCCAGGCTCTAGCCAATACTGTTTTCATCATGTCACGATTAACCTTCAGATAAGATAGAAATAATAATTATAAAGTTAAGGTGATATTCTTAATTTTAAAATAAGTTTATACTGATTGCCACGTAGTCCTCTGAATTTGTCATGGTCCTTGACCCATATTCCTCCAAGTGAGAACACACATTACTTTCGAAATGAAGGATTGCAGGACAGTGTCAATTAATCCTTTTATAATCATCCTTGAATTATTTTTCATCTTGATGGTTTTGACATACAAATATGTCTCTGACTTTAAATGGTTTATAAATTTAAGACATGGTAGGATGATTCAGAAAATCATATCAGAACAAGCAGTGAAAATTCATGGGAGTTTATAATTCATTATCAATGTAAATATTTGTTAATGGTGTATAAGAATGTGTGTTTAATTCCACCTTCATCAACTTAAGTTAGCACCAATCTTTCGTAATACTTGCCAAAACTGACAAAAGTATTATCGTGCTGTGTTTTAATACGCATTTCTTTGGTTGGTAGAAGAGTTGAATCTCTTCACGTTTGCTAATCACTTTCATTTCTTATTTTGTGAATCTTATTTTCATGACCTTAGGCTAAGGATGGTCATACTCAGTCTATCAGGGTAATCAATGAGGATGAATTTATTTTTAGACTTAAGAAACAGAGGACCACATACCCTCTAAATCAAAATGAGAAACGAATAAGTAATTGGGGAACCACAAATGGTATCTAAATCAGTTTCTATAAAGTCCTACTGAGCTGAAAACCAGCATATAAACACCATGTTTTTGTACGCCATCTTTGGCTAACTCAAACTCAGCACTGCTACTACAAACATATCCAAATCTTGCCACTTCCTAACCTCCTCTACAAACAATTTTAAAAAGAATAAGATTGTTTCCATGTAAATTAAAGTTAGTCTGAGATAATTAATCTTTATATGATTCTGCATGAGAATGTATTTTCCGCTGGGGTTATTCACTGCAAAATCCTACAAAGTTATTAAGAAAGCTCTCCAAATAATTGACCTCAGGATGCAGGTATTCTTCCTTTTTTTTTTTCCCCTGAAACTGGTTCTCACTCTGTTGCCCAGGCTGGAGGGCAGTGGTGTGATCATAAATCACTGTAACCTCAATCTCCTGGACTCAAGCCATACTTCCCCCTCAGCCTTCCAAGTGGCACGGATTATAGTGCACACCACCATGCCCGGCTAAGTTTAAAAGATTTTTTGTAGAGATAGTATCTTGCTATGTTGCCCAAGGTGGTCTTGAACTCCTGGGCTCAAGCGATCCTTCTGCCTTGGCCTCCCAAAGCACTGGGATTATAGGTATGAGCCACCACACCCTGCACATGGGCAAGTATTCTTTATTATTAAACTCTTGTAATATAGTCTCTAAAATTTTTTTACTAAAACAAATCCAACTTTTACATTGACTTTAACTTACAAACTAAAGATATGCTCATCACAGAGCTGAAAATATACCCAAATAACTGAACAGAACACGTTTATAGGGAATCTGACCTAGACCATCTGTTCAGGAGTTTCTCAGGCTTGAAGGGTGGAAAAAACTTCCAAACAAACTGACTCCAAGCTCTTCTCTACCTATGCCTACAGAAACGTTTACCATCTTTGAAAAATGCCACCCCCAATATTCTGGTGCCTGATATTAATAATATTCTGAAACTCAATAACTTAATAAACCTATGTAGTCTCCATCCTCCTGACACAAAGCTTTTATCACTTCATATGTATATCCTAGGGCCTGGTATAGAACAAGTGCTTTATAAATACCACCCAAATTCATGAACAACGGCATTATGAAGTCCTGAGTCATGCTTGATATTTCTAACACCAAAAGTCTTATTCTGTCTAAAAATTGAAGTCCCATTTTACATTCTGATGTGGTGAGGGAAAGGGTATTGACACAGAAATCTCAGTAGGCCATTTTTCACACACCATAAAAAATATAAAGATAGTTGTTCTTGATTTGCATTTCTTTGATCATTAGTGATGCTGAGGATATTGTCATATATCTATTGGCCATTTATATATCCTCCATTGAGAACTGTCTATTCAGGCCTTTTGGCCATTTTTTAATCAGGTTGTTTGCTTTTTTGTTGTGGAGTTCTTTATATATTTTGGATACAGACCCTTTGCGGACATATGGTTTGCAAATATATTCTCCTATTTTGTAGCTTGTCTCTTTGCTCTATTGATTGTTTCCTTTGCAGTGCCAAAGATTTTTAGGTTTATGTCATCACCTCACCCTGGTCAGAATGGCTACTATCAAAATATCAAAAGATATAAAGTGTTGGCGAGGACACGGAGAAAAAAGAATCCTTACACACTGCTAGTGGTGACAGTCATCATGGAAAGCAAAAAATTTGAGCTGCCATATGATCTAGCAATCCCACTACAGGGTATGTATCAAAAGGAAATGAAGTCAGTATATAGAAGAGATATCTGTGTCCCCATGTTTATTGCAGCACTAGTCACAATAGCCAAGACGTGGAATCAACCTAAGTGTGTATCAGTGGATGAACGGATAAAGGAAATATGGTATATATACACAATGAAATACTATTCAGCCATAAAAAAGAATGAAATCCTTGTCCTTTGTGGCAACATGGACAAATCTGGAGGACATGATTTTAAGTGAAATAAGCCAGGTACAGAAAGAGAAATACCATGTGACCGCATTCATGTGGAATCTAAAAGGTCATTCTCACAGAAGTAGAGAGTAGAATTATGCTTACCAGAGGACAGGGAAGGAAGTGAGGAGGGAATAAGGTGAGAGATTAGTCAATAGCTACAAAGCTACGATTAGATAGGAAGAATAAATTCTGGTGATCTATTGTACAGTAGGATGAGTAGAGTTAATAATCTATACTTCAAAATAGCTAGAACTGAGGTTTTGAGTGTTCTCATCACAAAGAAATGATAAATACTTAAGGTGATGATATGCTAATTGCCCTGATTTCATCATTAGACAATTTACACATGTATCAGATCATCACATTATACCCTTCAAAATATGTACAATTATTATGGGCTAATCATTAAAAAAAAGATGGTGATTCCTATTTCCTTACCCTATCCCTTCCTTAATCTTGGCCCATCTTATCCTAATTATGACCACCTCTGTTCACCCCGACTCCACACCAGAAGCTCAGAAATAGGTGAGAGGCCAGGCACAGTGGTTCACACCTATAATCCTAGCACTCTGGGAGGCTGAGGAAGGAGGATAATTTGAAATCATGAGTTCGAGACCAGCCTGAGCAAGAGTGAGACCCCATCTCTACTAAATATAGAAAAATTATCCAGGCATGGTGGCACATGTCTGTAGTTTCAGCTACTTGGGAGGCTGAGGCAGGAGGATTCCTTGAGCCCAGGAGTTTGAGGTTGCTGTGAGCTAGGCTGACATCCAGCACTCTACCAGGGTGCAGGGTGACAAAGTGAGACTCTGACTTGGGAAAGGAAAGAGGGAGAAGAGAGAGAAGAGGAGAGGAGAGGAGAGGAGAGGAGAGGAGAGGAGAGGAGAGGAGAGGAGAGGAGAGGAGAGGAGAGGAGAGGAGAGGAGAGGAGAGGAGAGGAGAGGAGAGGAGAAGAGGAGGAGAGGAGAAAAGAGGAGAAATAGGTGAGAGGAAGAAGATTGTGAGTTAGGGCCAAGAGGTCCCTATGTTGCACCAATTACTTCATTGTCTCTAAACTCAATAGTAAATGGCTTATTATTGAAACTACATAAAACAGCTGCCTCAAAACTGTCATCGCAATGCCCTTAGCATTTTAAGATTCAGAGCATGAAAATGTATGAAAGACACACAACAAGGTCATATAGGTCTTCTAGTCTACGTCTTTCTTGAGGCATTTCTACTGAAGTTCCAACTGTTTCCTGAATTTTCCTTCATTCCTCTCTTTTTGTCTTAAACTAAATGATGCCCTAACAGAGTTAGAGTTACACATTCCTAATTCAGTTGGACGGCTTTTCATGAAGCCCCTAGTATGGGCCAGGGCTGAGCAAAGTGCTGAAGCGGTAAAGATCACCGCAGCCCAGTTGGATGGTGGCCACTGCCTCCAGGTCACTGCGTGGCTCTGGGAAAACCTCAGCCTTCTCTTGCATCGGCCCATGATTCCTACAAAGACAAGGAGTTGGATGTACTTCATGATCTCTAAAGTCTTGTTTTAGTTCTAAAATTCTCTTAATTCTGTGACAGTCTCAATTACAGCAGCCAGCGCTACCCCTAACGAATACAGAAATTAGTACTTTCAAGTGAGGTGCTGCCATAACAAATATCTAAAATTGGCCTAGCAGTCAGGAGCAGCAAGGAAACTGATGCTAGATGCTGGAGCCATGGAGATCCTTGGCGTATACCGTGGTGAAACACTTGATAAACCTGGCTGGCCTGCAGTAACTTGAAAGGAAGACTACATGCTGTGGTGCCTGTATGTTTGGTGTATATTGGTTGTTATTGGCAGCATTTAGCAAGGAAGAAAGAGAGGAGGTTAGGCAAATATCATGAGAAAGTATGAGGTAAAGTCCAGAAATTTGAGGACTTGCAAAGATGAAAAGGCCGAGTGCCCCAAGACCACACACAGTAGGAGAGAAGACTGAGAAAAGCTTTGCAAGACAAAGGCCATTGAGACTCAACCCCGAAGCAAAAGTCATATTAATAATATGACCTTCTCTCTACTACTTCAGGTGGCCTACAATAGCCACCCCTAAATGAGAGATATAGTCAAGGGAATGAGAAAGTAAAGAAAACAATAATGTTTGACAGTTATACCTTGACAGACCTTTGGGTGAGGTTACTTGCACAAGGAACTAACCAGAAGGTAACAGATCAGAAACATACCAAGAAAAAGAATTGTACTGAGAAGGAAATCAGCCCCTTTTCTAAAACAAAGACTTTGAGAGTTTAAATCTTAAAAGAAACCTTTGGATTTCCAAAGTTACCTTCAAACTTGCAAGGATAGGAAGCAGAATGCAAAAGATTTATAGCTCCCAAAGATGGCACAGTCTCCAATAATCACGTCAAATGTGGACATGTGAGGACATGGGTACTTTGAGTTGAGAGTCTGCCACCTCCTCAATTGCCAGCAAATTAATAAACTCTTCTTTCTTTCCCCTCAAACCACTTGTCCTCTCTTCTGAAGCAGCCTCTGCAACAAGTGCCAAACTTTCAGTAAAAGAATTTGGCATCCCTGGGTGGGGCCCATCAGTGCCCCAGTGGAATGGCACCCCATGACTGCTGAAAGGAGCAGGGAACAGCCCCGGATAAAATCCGTGGGTCTTTACGGGTAGGAGCAACCTTTTGAGGTGAGAGAGCAAGGGATGGCCCCGGCAGCTACCAGAGCCTGTTTTCAGCTCCAGGGAAATCCTGTCTCTGTCTCCCTGATGTAGATGCAGCTCCCTGCAACCGGAATTGAGTTGAGAAGGAAATAGATATGGGAAGTGTCATTTAACAGCCTCGGCAATTTGGAAGTAAAGTTCCCCCAAGACACCGAGAGCCTCTGTTTCCACCTATATTGGCGGGGGGGAGGTTGAGACCTCTTAGTTGGATTTGTTTTGGGGTGCTATTTTGAGGATGGAAGTTAAGAGGTTGAGTGGAACTAAGAAACCTGGTTTGGACTAAGCTCATTTGCACATCCCAGGGGACCAGGGGTGAATTGGGAGATGTTTCTTTCATCTGAGAGAATTTGGATTTTGGTTTGTCCCCTCTGGGATTAGGAGATGCTTGCTCTCAACTGAGAATTCAGTTCTCATTTTGTGGTTCCCATGTGGCCGGCCATGGCATTTTATGTTGGGGATCCCCTGTATTGTCTGAGTTTGTAAAGCTTTGTTGCAACACAGGAAATCTACATCTCAAAGTCCCTTGGGGAAAACTTTGACTGAATGGTTAACTTATAGCTACAAACCTATCTGTAAAGAGAATGGTGTTATTGTCATCCAATGTATGTGTTGGAGTGTGAGGAGAAGCAGCCATCAAATGAAAATTCCCATTTGATCAATAGGCCTTGGCGTTTTAGACTGTTTGTATTGGGAATTCCCTATATTACTGGTGTGTGTTTGTGAGTTTTTGTCTGGTTAGTTTTTGTACCTATGTCTAAAAATTATTGTGAGACCACTTGTCTAGAGTGTGAGGAACAGTGGTGGTTGGTGGTCTGTGGTTTATTCTGAGCTGTTGGTTCTTTTAAAATTCAGAGCTCAAAAGGCTGACCTGCCACTATAGAGTTAAAATGTTGAGTCTCAAGCTCACTACCTGAGACAAACTCATTGTTTATGGTATAGAAAATAATCTGTGTTTGTATTTTTGTTAAATGAGGTCCTCCCACTCCTGCTAGAACCCCCAGAGCTGTCCAGGACATGGCATCGAGCATGGCCACAGCCCAGGGGCAGACCTGGCAGGAGGGAGGACTGGTGCATGTGGCTCGCCATTGAGCGATGCATAGCAAGGGGGAAGGAACACCTGCTGCTGCCGCCATCTTGGCATCATGGGGGGGTGGGCGCGGGTGCCGCCTGAACTAACCCTTCAATCCCACACCCAGGAAATCATGACTCAGGGTTCCGAATGGTCTCTCCCAGCAGCAAACTCAATTTGGGCCAGAGGGAATCCATAGCCAGGGTGGGAAATTTGCAGCAATATCAGATGGGGGCTTAAATGTATAAGAACAACTGGCAGAGTCCTTTGAGACATCCTAAAGGAAGGGGTGAAAAAGCTGCTCCAGACTGACTTTTTGTAAAGTAGAAGAACCTTGAAAGGAACATTGCTCAAAAGTTGCAAAAGCTGCCAGGTAGCATGACGCCCCTAGGAAAGAAAATGTTTTTGTCAAGTCCAGGACTTAGATGGCGAGGAGGGGGCCCGAGCCCCCTACCTCCAAGTATCCCTACAAGAGCCCTGGGAAAAACTGACAGTGGGCATTTGATTGGTGCCAACCTGCGTGAACAGAAGTGGTCCGTTGGGGGCCACTTCCCCAGCCGCAGCACCAGCCCGGCACCAACTGTGCCCAGCCAGACAGGGAGGGGTGTGGGAGGGGCTGGGCAGCAGTGAGGCAACGTAGGCAAGCTAGAAAGGTACTCAGTTACATTTGAATGGCAGGATCCTGGGACTGTGTTGCCTTATGGGCTTAAAAGGGCTCTCCTGCTCTGTTTGATAGCAGCTTAGCGGGAGACTTGTGGAACCTGCAATTGGACAGATTTGTAAACTTGCATTAGCTTACAGGGGATCCTAGGAATGGCGTCTGGATCCCAGACTTTGGACTGATGGTAAAGTCCTTGTATGGAGAAAAACAAGGAATGAGCCTTAGAGACTTGGCATAGATGCTGAGAGGCACCCCACGGCCAGCGGCATGTCAAAGCCACTGAATGATATTGTGAGAGGGTGGCCTCTTGGCCTCTGGGCAGTAACAGCCACTTGTGAGCTGTGTCTATTCTCAATCCTGCCACCCTTTTGCCAGCCAAAGAGAATGAGCCTTTACAACACGACTGGTTAGAGGTTCTGGAGGCTGTGTGTTCTAGCAGGATGCATCTGTCAGATCAGCTAATTCCAGAGCACGATTGGCTCTTTCTCACCGACGGGAGCAGCTTTATGGACAACGAGGGGCTGGATGTGCTGTGATCACGGCAGTAGCACTGCCACCCGAGACTTCAGCTCAGGAAGCTGAGTTTCAGTTATCAAGAGGAAAAGGTAGACATTTATACCAACTCTAAATATGCTTTTACGATTGTGCATGCTCATAGAGCCATGTAAAAGAAAAGGAGGTCTCCTAACAGCAGGAAATAAGAATATTAAGCATGCCACTGAAATAATGGCCTTGATACAGGCCGTGGCTGAGCCCAAGCAGGTGGCCAGCATGGCAAAAAGAAGTTAGGCCACTGGCAGAGCTGCCAAGGGGGCCACTGGAGGCAATTTATTCCTCAGGGCCTTGATACTCTGGCTAGATTTCAAACCCCCTGAAAACTAAAGACCCAGGGCTCTGACAATTGAAATAGTACAGCTAGCTAAATGGAGACAGAATTCACATAGACTCGTCTCCTAGCCAAAGCTTTAGTTGGGTCTCTTAGGAGGCCCCTACATGAATACATACATTGAAAGCTGATGTGTTGATGGATTTGGTGGGACCTCATTTGAGAGCACCCCATTTACACTAACTGTGTATATGCTTGCGGTGGTCCAAGGACAGAAAGGCAACACGCTACACAGGGAGTCCAACATGGGATGGGGGTCTACCCTTTCCATCATTAGCAGTTTCACTCAGATGCCAAGGCTTGTATTGGCAGATACTTTTTTAAGCTGGGTAGAGGCTGGTCCTACCTGGAGGAAAGAAAGGAGCATCTAAGGTTACTGGAATCTTTCTAGAAGAACTCACACCGAGATGGGCTCCTACCAAGAGCTGACAGGGCCTTCGCAGAGTTTCTACACACGTACAGGAACAGGCCTGGGAGGATGCTGGGGTGACAGGCATCAACAGTCCAGGGATAGAGGCCAAGGAAATGGAGAATGACCTCTGGTGATGGAGCCCATGGAGAGACAGATACAGAGACAGCTCAGCAGCTCCTCCTCCTACAGCAAGGACGGCAACAGACACCCCATTGCCAAGAGGACCCGGAAGCACACTCCATGGAGCCCGGGACATTTTGCCTCCTTTGTAGCAGAGGTAACCCAACAAATAAACAAAGCCCTACACCTAGAATAGAAATTGCATGCATACTGAAATTGCATGCATACTGAAATTGCATGCATACTGATACAGAAAACCCACCTAAAGTGGGATCTTTGTTAGATGTCAAGCTGTCTCTTCCAGAGACCAGCCCTTTTGGCACCTAAAATCATGTGCTCTCCCCTTCTCCTCCAAAGAGACAATCCAAGGTTTGTGGGATAAGATATTGCTGCTTGCCCTCCTCTGGATAAGAGTAGCCCTTTAGAAGTAGGCTTAAGTTAGGCCCCTAAGAAATAGTTTATAAGAGATACTTTCTAGCACCCCAAGGTAAGTATGGTAATATAACCATCAGTAAAAGAAAACAGAGTAAAACAATATGTCAAATGAGAGGGTCAGGTGGTAACTACTATACATGAGTTTGCCTCCTTCAGGTCCCTGCCCCAGTTGGAGGCAGAGAAGTAGAAGAGACCCTATGAGGTGCCTCTAACAAATCACACCTCCTTAAAAGTGTCAGAAGTGAAGCATTTGGTCCATCATACCAAAACAAAGAGGTGTAGCCCCAGTGGAGGGGCCAGCCTTTAGGCAACTAAAGTATCTGTTTGAGAAAAAGAAAAAAATTAAAATGTTGACATTTTCAAAAAAAAATGTGGACATGTATAGAAATTCATCAGGTAGAACCTTCCAGAAAGTGGCAACAAGAGCCACAGAGAGCAACAGGCAGGGAATTGCCCTAAGAGAGTAGAATCCAAGTCTCATCAAGGAATTTCATCCAATGTCAGAGCAAAAAAATCTCATAATACACAACCAACAGTATTCCAAAATGTCCAAGGACCAGTGACTGCTGCATTTCACCTTCTATTTTTTCCTCCAAGGGGAATGTTTATTGTGTTTGCCTATATGTACTCCACTACATAATTATTTGGGGTAGGGGAAGATGCTACACTTTGAGCTAGATGCAGTTAACTGACTGAAACTTTGGGTTGTCTCTTTGGTGGAAAAGGGGAATAGCCCAAGATTTTGGGTGCCAAAAAGGCTGGTCATTTGAAGAGACAGCTTGACATCCAACAGAGATGTATGGTTTACTCTACAGTATAGAGTATCCTGGACAGGGACTACATTTCCCACCAAGCTGCTCTGAGGTGGGAGCCACATGACTAACTCTCATTAATAAAGAATAGAAATCAGAGAGGGCAAGATGGCTGACCATAGACACCAGCTGCCAGAACATCTCAGTAAGAAGGAGAAGTTTTAGAAGAAAGAGAAACAAACACCCAAACATGGATCAGATGTGGGTCTAAAGGAACCATGCCAGAACCTTTGGGAGACCCCACAGGAGGAAGCTGCGGAGCAGAACAAGAGGGAACAAGGTATAAGCAAAGATCAACCCGAGAGGCTTGGAGACCAGTAAGAAGGGTAGGTGGAGTGGTTTCTTTCTTCCCCCTCAGATCTCTGACAATCTGGCAGGTTCCTGAGCTGCTGGAGAGACTTTCTACCCACACGAGCCCAGAGGCTGCTCCCACCAGTGAGCTGGGAGCTTCTTGTGGACAGGGTGGCAGGCTTCCAGCCCCCCTGGGGTGTTTTCTGCCCCACAGACCTGAGCAAGGATGGCAGGGGTCATATTGCTTCTCTAACCATGGTGCACCCCCATCCTCCCCAGGGGGCTTCAACTCTTCAGGTTTCATCTTGCTCATTCCCACACAGAAATTTCCCAACTCTGGCCCAGACTAGAGGAGCCACAGGGGTCCAGTGGGTCCCAGGTGATCTGGGTGACTACAGAGCCTGGACATTCTGGGTGAGATGCCTCCCAGAGAGAGGGTCAGAGAGGACCAGAGTGCTAGCATTCCTCCATCCAGACTCGATTCCTCTCCTTCCCCTCCCCACCCACAGCTGCTGGGAGAGACAACTGAGACATCACAGAGAGGTTTTCACAGAGTGTGGAGCTCAGGTGTTTCTTCTTGGGGTCCTGCAGCAGACAGAGGAATGTCTCTGAACTCCCTGCTCGCCGGCGCCCCCTAGTGCTGCTTGCCCAGCAGCTCCATCAGAGCAGGGCATGCCCTGAGGCAGAGGGACATCAATGCTGCTCCAGTGCCAGCGAGCAGCAGCAGGTTATCCACAGAAGCAGTGATAGGGCTTAGGGTCTAGCAATGATCATGACCAGTTCCACTAGGAAAGTCCGAACCAGACATTGTCTGGGCGTGGCTGTATTTCTCAGCTTGCCCATAATTCCAAGCCTTGTTCCCGAGGCTTCCATTCAATTCCGCAAGCTGCCTGATATCCTTCAAATAGATGCTTTTTCTGCTAAAGTTAGCTAGAATCAGTTTCTTGTTTGCAACCAAGGACAATGTCCTTACTGAGTTCAGATTATAGACTTTATGGAGCTGTGAACTAGAAGGTGAAGACAAAGATTACTGTGTCTGAGTGCACACTGTATTCGGTCTACAGACGAAGTAAGGCATGGAGAGACTGGAGGGGAATCAAGGGAATAATTGAGCAACTGCATTAATAGAAACTTAGACTGAACTACTTCAAGACAGACAAGAGCTTGAGACTGTTCCCAGCACACACTTCTTCCAACAGTTCTAGTAGGCTCTCTGGGCTGTTGACTGGCTAAATACAATATGAATTATAGCTGAAGGTCATACTACACAACTTACCCAGAGAAAACTCCCCTAACCTTCTTTCCAAAGGCACAGATCCTGGCGGAGATGAGGGGTAGAAAGAAAATGAGCATTTTTCCCTTTGTCTTCCTTTCTTTGAAACCTATTTAGGATTTCTGTCATTTAAGAGGTATGAATGACCCCTATATCTTTGCTGAGATCAACACCACACAGAAATTTTTAGAGTTGCCAAGGGCTACTTGGAAGATAATTAGCAGTGCCTAGAACTATAACTGATACTTAAGTAAACATGACAATTAATCTTAAGATCTTTACGCACCTATTAATTCTCACCATCACGGGTACCTCCAAATCCAAAGAACTGATGACAATTTTTTTCCCTAGCCTTTCAAAACATTTTGCACCAAGAAGTGAAGAAATGTGGTTTAATCAAAACATATGAATTATTGCCTGATATAAAATGTCTTTCATGGATTTCTATCCTAGGATATCTTCCTTTGACCTCTAAGGACTGGCTATAAAGAGAATTAAGTACTTAAGGGCATGTGCTATAGAAGTATAAAATGCAGCTGAAGGGTAAATAGCCTCTAAGTGTTTTTCATGTAGCAAATAAAACCCTTTAATCCATAATTAGGAAAAAGAAAATGATTTTTAAAAATCATGACCTTTTAGGTTCCTATTGCTTTCTGGGCATTCTCAATATTTCCACAAGCATGAACAATGTTTATTAATTTCTTTTAGGGCCTTTAAGGTTGGCTGGCCAAGTGTAGATTTGCTGCAAGAAAAATAAGTATGTACTAAAGCTAACTTTGATAAAATTCTAAGGAAAATACCCTCTGCTTAAGGGAACTATGGTGAAGTGCAGGTTTTTCTCAATCCCTTTATTTTTCTGCTGACAAAAAAATCCAGATACAGAGCAAAATGAAGGTGTCTACATGGGTTTGTGAGAGTGAAATGCCTGTAGCTTTTGACTTAGAAGCTATTCCAGTTAAAGCACTTACTTATATGTTAAAAATAGGAGGCCTGGAACCAATATCTATTTTCCACGTGCTCAAATTTGGATAAGTCACAAGTTTACACAGTCTCATTGAGGCTTCCTTCCCTTCATCCTTGCATTGGGCAAATGACTAATATTCATAGAAAAGATTTATATAACTCAAGTTTGTTAAGGAATTACCAATTTTAATTTTCATATGGAACATAAGAAAAAATCTAGCATAATCAGTTTCTTCTCCCATCTCTCTCCCTAACCTATCCATCTACCTATATAAATCTTTCTGCCTACCTTTCTTTCTCTTTCCTTATAATCCTCTCAATGTTTCTACCTAAAAATAGTTAAAGCAGGAGGTATAGCCATGGAAAGACCAGCACTATCTAAGGCTAATCCCTGGATTACAGCTTTCACTCCTATCAAACAAGGCAACTTTTAATAATTCAGCACATGCTGCTTGGTCCTTTTGGAACATTCCCTAAAAATAAATACATTTTTCAGTTAAAGACTTTAGGAGTCTGGATTTAAGAGTCTGGATTGCAACATGTACCTGAATCTTTTCCATCTCATTCCTTCAAAAATAATGTTAAATCATTCAATACATTTAATAACATATTATCAAACAATCTTATTAACTTATTCACCATCATAATTTTTACATTTTAAGGATAAGGATATATGACTCTTTGGTACAGATACATATATCTATAAAAGGTAAAATGCAGAGAACTTTTTATGGGTTCTTTTGTCATTTTGTGGTCTGTAATTTATCTACAGAAAATTTACATTCATAGCAAGCTTATTTTTATCCCAAGTATTCCTTTGTTTGGACTAGACTAGGATGACCTAGCAATAGTCCACTATGATGAGGTCTTTAAGGTTTATAAGGGTCAGTCTACTGATTTTGCCTGAGAAATCCATGTTCTCTGGCTTTTTCACAATCACCTTGAAGGGAATGGTAATTGCTCCTTTTAGGCAACCATTAGGAACTGCGGGCTAAGTCTGGCTTAAAGGCATTCTTTAGATTACTGCTACTTCCAACAAAGCAAGACACTACTGAAATCTCTGGTGTATGAAGGAGTGGAACATTCTAGAAAAAGAAGTAAAATGTTTAGACCTTGATATTAAGCATAGGACCTGTCAACTCTAAACAAATCCTTGGAAGATCGACTGTTTTAAAAAATTGATGAACAGTGTCAGATAAAAGAGTTCCACATTTTCCCCAAGATATTGCCAACAAGAAAGTCAAAAAACCTTCACTTAGTAGAATGGAACCTAAAAGGTAAAAGAGGACAGATTGACAGTTTACACTGAATCCCTTCTTTCCACATAAATCTTCAGCTCGAGGCTCTTAACCTTTTTAATATTCCTAACAGCATGCCTGCAATATCATGTACAGCATCCCTGCAAAGAGTCTCAATGAGGAAAGGAAGAGAAATTTGAGAGAAATACATGGATTTTACTTGGCATGAATAAGACTATAATGCAAATAAGAATATAACACTTCTGGGATTGTCAATTTTGCACGTGTGAATTTGTTCTACATATTGTGTGTTCTCTTAATAATTAGATACTAGGAAACTGTTATGAAGGAAAAAACAAATGCTTGAAATAGATCTTTAACAAGCTGTGAAATGGCTGAACATGCAACAATAATGAAACACTAACACTGAAATTAAAATTTGCCCAAATAAATCCACTGTAGTGATCATTAATAAGAGCAATATTTTATATGTCAAAAATGCTCACCTTAATTAAACATGGAAACAATCATGTACCCTATCACAGCTATTATCTTACTGTAGGCTACATTAGAACAAACTCTTATTGTTAATATTGTGTCAAAAGTAATATTCCAGATCACCTGTCTCTAAACCTAGTAAGTTTTAGAATAAATGGTGAGAGCTGCCCATAGATTTTTCCATTGGATACTCTAACCATCTTAATATAAAGTCAACAGGATATTAGACATGTTTCATGTTAAATAAATCCAATATACAGAAGTCCAACATTTTTGAAACCAGTAAATTATAGAAAAAATGTTTAAATAAAAAAAAAAGAATCCAAATCATATAAAAGTATTCACTCTGACTATGGAATTGTCATAATTTTTTTTAAAAATTGCAACTACTTAAATAATCTTTAATCTCTAAAACTCATAATTCTCATCACTAATGTGAGCCCCCAAAATAAGAAAATAGAAGCATTAAAACAATTGCTCCTTTATAGATGCCTAGCAGATCAAGACATTAGAAACCTAACATTTAAATCAGATATATAAAAAACCAAGTTTTTAAAATCAGTAAATTACAAAAATATTATTTACATAAACAATTGAATCCATATTACATAAAAAGATACTCTTTGAATATGGAGAAACTTTAAATCAACTGTCTTCTACAGACTCTTAGTAGACCAGGAGACAAGAAACCAAAAACTTATGTCAGAGATGTCTATCAACACTTATCCAGAGAAATCCTTACAAATTCCTTCTCCTACCAAACATGTTCATTCTTCTGATTTGTAGCAGTCAGATTAGAAATTACAAATGAGATGCGAAGCAAACAAAACAGACTGCCAAGACATAACGTGAATATAATTTATGTGATTCTGCTGCCTTGTTTAACAGATTGAAATACACATTAGTAATCTGTAGACAAATCAACACATAAATTTGTTGTCCACGTATGGAACTGTGTTTATTCAGCAGCCTCTCTGTTCAGGGTACTTCTCGAGCTGCCCAGTGACCAGTAAAGTGATGGACACAATCCCCAGCTATCACGGCAAAGTCAGAAGAAGTGCTGTCATTTCCCACTTCCCTCAAGGTTTCCTGCCATTTCTCCCTGTTTAAATTCTACAGGCTCCAGAAGAATCCGCTCAAATGCAGAATTCCATGGAATTCCTAAAGAGCTTTCTTGTTTGTTCAAGCAAATGTAACCAAAGGGGCAACATGATTGATATTGACAACTTTTGGTTTAGTTTTGTTTGTTATTCTGTGTTGCTTTGAGAATAGAATCTCCTTGAGCTACAGAAACCACAATCTTTTCTTAAGAATAATATGATGACTGTACCAGGAAATCCCAAAACAACAAATGCTGGCGAGGATATGGAGAGACAGGAACACTTTTACACTGCTGGTGGGACTGCAAATTAGTGCAACCTTTGTGGAAAAGAATTTGGAGATACCTCAAACAGCTAGAAATAGAAATACCATTCCACCCAGCAATAGCATTGTTGGGCATCTACCCAAAAGAGCATAAGACATTCTATTATAAAGACATCTGCACCCGAATGTTTATGGCAGCACAATTCACTATTGCAAGGACATGGAAACAACCCAAGTGCCCATCAGTTCATCAGTGGATAATCAAAATTTGGTATTTGCTCACAATGGATTACTCAATTCTAAGAAACGACAGCTAACTAGCAGCGTTTATGCTATCCTGGATTAAGCTTAAGCCCGTTATCCAAAGTGAGGTGACACAAGATCAGGAAAATGGGCTCTACATGTACTCACCATCAAATTGGTACTGACTGATTAAAACTATGGTGCTCAAATGGTGGCAGTGCTTACCAGGGATGCGGGGTTGGGGGTTAGACCCACATCTTAGGGATGTGGCAAGTATTATGGAGGGGAAGGGCATACCTCTGACCCTTCTAAGTGAGAGGCAAAGATATAAAATGCAACCAAAATTTCAAAAAAAAAAAAAAAGACATAACAAAACAACAACAAAAAAAACATTTATCGGGTGTTGGGCAGGTGGGAGGGGGGAGAAGGGGAAGGGTGTGTACTTACACATTGAGTGCTCTGTGCACCACCTGATTTATCACCAACAAATGATGGCCAGAACATAGCAGAAAACAAATAACCTGTTAATTGAATAAAGAGCCCCCAAATATGTGGGTACATATTGGATTTTTATGTTATAAAGTTATCTGTAACCCTTGATAAGACAGCAGTGTCCCTAGATATTAATAATTTTTAAAATGTGGCTCTATGAAAGACTGCTTACTTGGTTACCTGGAGCAAATAATTTGCTATCAGTAAGTGACATAGCAATTATCATCTATGAATATCAACAAAGCCAGTAAAGTAGCACACTTTATTTTGAAATCAGCTATCTGCACAAAATATGACAAAAAGCTAGAACATTATTTAAAACCAGAAAAAAAGAGGTCTCAGGGCAGTTAGAGAGAGGTGTGCCGAAATAAATACGAATGCAGGGAGAGGTTAGGTTTTGGGAGGCTTCTTTTGGAACATGAGATCTGGTTTTTATTCTAGAGAGAACTACTGTGTTTCCCTGAAAACAAGACAGGGTCTTATATTTATTTTTCCTCAAGAAGACACCCTAGGGCTTATTTTCAGGGGATGTGTTATTTTCCCCTCAAAGCCTCAGCTTGCAGCACACACAGGATGGCCAGGACCTGACAGGGGGAGCCGGCCTTGTTGGTGGGGCTGCCCGCACCTTTCCAGTCACCTCTGGGATAGTAGCTGTCACGATGGGGCAGATGAGAAGGGCTGCTCGTCTTCTTTACCGCTCTGGGATACGCTGCATAGCCACGCCTATCACTAGGTCTTATTTTCGGGGTAGGGCTTATATTGCTCAAATGCTTAGAAATCCTGCTAGGGCTTATTTTATGGGTAGGTCTTATTTTTGGGGAAACATGGTAATAGAAGTAAAAAGTAGACTTTTACATGTCATGTAAAGTCCAATGGACTATTATGAAGACATTACACACAAATGCACGATATCCTCCTCTCAAAGAAGTGGAGCTTAACTCCCTACCCCTTGTGTATGGGCTGTACTTAATGATTTATTTCCAAAAAGCAGAGTACGGAAAGTTAGAAAAAAAATGACTTTTATCATCATCAGTGATGAGTCATGTTGATGGCAAATACTCTGGATATTAGTGATGAAAATGGCACTTCACCTCTGTGGTCAAGCTCCCCAAAATCCATAACCCCAATGCCACCATGAGAAAAACTTCAGACAAAGTCAAATTGAGGGGCATTCTACAAAATAGCTACCCACCATTACTCAAAACTGTCAAGGTCATCAAAAGCAAGGAAAAACTGAAAAACTATCACAGATTAGAGGAGCCTATAGGAGACACGTAATATAGGTAGTGGATAGGATCCTGGAACAACAAAAAAAAAGAAGACACTAGGGAAAAATCAATGAAATCAATGAAATCTGAATAGTGTGTGGAGTTTAGTTAATAGCAATGTACCAATGTTGGTTCCTTAATTAAGTACCACAGTAATATAATATGATCATAGTAGGGGAAAGGGTATGGATAGAGCTCATGGGAACTCTGTACTATCTCTGCCACTTTTCAGTAAGGCTAAAATTATTCTAAAATAAAAAGTTTATTTAAAATAGAAATGAGGCAACTCTATATGAAATAATCTTAAACATTTATTGATATGCTCAGGGTGAAGTACACTGTGTATAGCATGCAGTTATCTGTGCAATGGAAAAGACTTTGTGTGTGCATATCCTTGCATATGCATAAAATCTTCCTTTAGAGATGGATAGGTTACTTTTGTGAAACTTAGTAATAACAGCACTAATATAGGGCTTGCTACCTGTCAGGCATGGCTCTAAGTGTTTTATAAGTTTTAACTCATTTATTTCTCAGAAATATCCATGAAATTAGTGCTTTTATTTATGCAGGATATTTCCCTTTGGAAATAGGCTATTTAGATGAAATTTCACTGCTTAAACTATGGCTTCCTTTTTTTTTTTTTTATGCTCCCTCAACAATATAATGGAAGTCTGGCAGTGGGCCCAGCCATTTGGCAATCTTCTGTAAAGATTTACCATCCTATTCTTTTGATAATTAGGCCACACAGAAAATATACCTGTTTGAAACTCACTCTTTTCTGCTAATATGCATGCTTCCTATAGTGTGAGATATATATACACACACATATATATATCAATTGAAATATCTTCCCCCAGAATTCTAATCCCAGAGAGCTTACTGTTTGAAAAGAATACATCATAACCTTATATTAATAATGCATTTTACTTTTTGTGTCAGTAGGGACCATGCAAACAGGGGTTCTTAAATTGGAATATATGGTCCCCCAAATGGGTCTGCAGACAGAACAGGGGTGAAGAAAAATATATCTTTATTTTACAAGCATCTCACTGAAATATAATATTTCCTTCCATTACAAATATAGGCATGATGCAAGCCATAGTAGCATTAACAGAACCTGTGATACTGTCACCAGCAGAAATAACAGACACTTTCCCATCATATAACATTTAGGCGGGTACCTCCTAATATGGCTTAAATTCACCATGATTTCAAATACAGCTGATATTAGACCCTCTGCTAGATCTTATTACATTTAATGCAGCACTAATATATATATTACTTTATCACTTTTCAATCTTTCAATAACTATTTCAATATATATTTTCTTATATTTCATTTTACACATTTTAAACTTTTCTTCTAAAGAAGGTATTCATAGGTTTCATCAGTCTGCCAAAGGGGTCTGAAAACATAAAAGGAGGTCAGGATGTATCTGCCCTACTCGTTTTCAAACCAAGGCATTGCCCTACTCAGCAAATGCTTGTGGATTGAAGAAACTACAGAAATAAGCCTTCCCAACTACTGTTTTATGGTTTGATTTAAAATAGTTCACTCTCCACTTTTCTACAAAGAACTCAAAAGTAGTTTGGAAACTAAGACAAGGTATCAGGCCTTTTTCCAGCAGACACTGGTGCACTGACGTATCATATGCAAACCCCCAGCAGGGACGTCCCAGCAGGGACGACAGCCCTAACTGGAACCCCACTTGTTCTGGGAGGGCACAAATGGAAAGACAGTTCATCCTGAATGCTTTGCATCTCACTTTTCTAAAATGTGAACATGGCCTCATGCAATAAAATGCTAAGTACTGACTTCAAAGGATAAAAAACAAAAATGATTTTCCTCTAGTAGACCAAATTAGCAGGAGACATGTCAATTGTAAAGCTTATACATAAATATTATATCCCTGAATTTCAAAAACATTTATATCAGTTTTAATGTTCTGTTTCATTTTTTTCAAATAATTTACACAGAGGACCATTTGCAGGAAAAAAAAAATGTTAAGTGCTATTTCTGAAACATTAAAGTTAAGGACTGCAATAATGAAATGTTGATTACCATAAGACATTTCATCAAATGTGTTACCTAAATCCATACCCCGTGGTTACAGTATTACACGAACCACCAGCATAGTGAAATCATCAGAAAGAAAACAGATTTAATTTCATATGCATTTTCTTAGTGAAATCATGTTGGCTCCTAATTATCACTACTTCTTAGTCATCACAAGCTATTAGTTCAAGAACTCAGATTGTAACTTTGCCAGATATCAATATCAAACTCACTGATACGTAGTTTCTGCAATCCATCTTTCCTTCCTTTGGGGCCCTGGACAAGATCCATAACACTGTACTGTCCCCATGTTTAGTTCTCCACCTGTAGGATCACAGTGAATGGTTCTGAGGCACACCCCTCAGCCTTACTCAATAAATGTCCATGCATAATTGAAAATAGATCATTAAAATATAAACATTGGTTACAAGCATTTATTCAAGCATTTGTTTAAAAGTTGGTTCATTAGTATTAGAAAGACAAAATCTGTAAAGATGAAGAAGAATTTACATAAAAAATGGTTCCAAAGAATTCAGTCAGAACAAATCCTCACTACAAAGGTTTAAATGATCTTCTATTCAGAGATGACTTGCAAGGACAAGAGAGCTGAATCCTGTGGGTTCAGAGTCACCGATTTATGTCAGGGAGTGTACAGCAAATAAAAAAGAGTAGCAGGAAGAATGCAAAGCTACATGTATTTTTTCTTAATAAGACAGTAGCTAAAGCAGTATCTGACGCCATCATGTTTTTGTAACAACTATTTTATCTGCTTCAAGGTCTAATTTCAATGCCTACTGCCTTTGAGGTGAGGCTCATCTTTTTATGCAGCAAGATCAAACAAAAATGCCTTCAACAAATAAAATAAAGTTTCTTTGGAAAAGGTATTTTCTATAGATAAAAACTCCCCAAAGGATACAAACACACAATACCAAGCACAAGAGCTAACAAACAAATAAAAAAATATAATCGAAAGAAAATATTGCCTCTCATTTGATTGCTGGCTTGTGACAAAGCTTGTGAACTCCTCTTCTGGTTGCATAGCAACCAATCTAAGCAGCAGTTCTAGCCTGTAAGAAATTTCCGTGCCAGAGCTGTGGAAATAGAAGCTAACCACTCAGTATATTTTTCGAGGTTACCTAAATTTGCAAAAGAAAAAAGGAAGAGAGAATAATGCCTTTGGGGTTTCTAGAACCAAAGATCTGGAAGGAAGTTCTCTAATGCTTTGAGCCCCTCTATAACATTTCCAATAAAGTGCCACCACCTAGCTCCACGCAGACAACTCCCATATGAGAATGAAAGGCTCCAACACTCATATAAAGTATGCCTTATCATTGAGACAAATAAGTAATCCCCACAAAATTAAATCACTAAGTTCAAGAGATAGAAGGTAGAAAGTGGACCTTCTCTGTATAAAGCAGCACTATTCATAGCCCACTCTATGCTGTTCCCAAAATTGCTACTGAATAAAAGAATAAGATTTAAGTTTTGCTGTCTCAAATTTCTGGTAAACACATTATTATAGCTTACTCTTTCAGTATCTTCCACATCCTTGTATATGGCTGATCACAGCACTGGACAAGTCCCTAATTCATTGCCATAGTCGCATCTTAAAAGCTCGAGCCTGGTGAACATGATCAGTGAACATAACTGGCATCAGAACAACTGCTAGGCACAGACCAGCTTTCAGTCAGTCTCCATCTAGGTCCCACAGGAAATTCATACACAACACACGTTGCTAGGTACAATGAGTCCACAGACTCAAATGCTGTCAAAGAAAGGAAAGACATGCATAGAAGGATTCATATGTATACATGGACTGGTCTTAGTTTCTCTATGCATCAATGCTTAATGTTCAGGCCACCAAAGAACAGAGTTTGCCTGCTTCTTACAAGAAAACCAGGAGAATGGGGGCTATGTGGTCTCTTAAATGAGTGAGTCAGATAATGGGATAATGGCAAAAGCACTGGACCAAAGCGGGCTCCATTCACAGGTAGGTTGTGATTTTATACAAGTCATGTCATCTGGGCTTCAGTGTCTTTATAAAGTTGCATTATTAAGAGCTTTTCTGCCCATTTCATAATGATTATCAAAACAATCAGTCATGTCAAGTAAAGTAGCAGAAAGCATATACAAACTTCTAAATACTCTTTCCGACTCTACCCAAGAGATTCTTGTCATATTGGTACTGATTATCTCCAGAGCTTCAAACTATTACTCCAGGGCTACTCAAACTTTTGAAACAGGGGGCCAGTCCCTCAGACCATGGGAGTGCTGTTGGAGAGTGCGGGGCACATTCCACACATGCGCACTGTGGGCCCGGGACAAGTCAGCTGCAGGACAAGCAGGACAGGCAGCGGCAGCAAAAACACCCGGCGGGGGCCAGATAAATGTCCTTGACAGGCTGCATGTGGCCCACAGGCTGCAGTCTGAGGATGCCTGTATTACTCTAAAGCTGCAGTCCCCAACCCATGAGCCATGGACCGCCAAGAACAGAGCTACAATACAGGAAGCAGGCAAAGCCCCACCTGCACCCACAGGTGTTCCTCAGGGCTCACATCACCGCCCAAGCCCCGCCCCCTTCCGATCAGCAGCAACATCAGACCCTCATAGGAGCCTGAACCCCGATGCAAACTGCGCATGTGAGGGATCCAGGTTGTGCTCCCCATGAAAATCCAACGCCAGATGATCTGATATGGAGCTGAGGGAGGGACGTCTCCCACATCCCCATCTGTGGAAAAACTATCTTCCATGACCCGGTCCCTGGTGTCAAAAAGGTTGGGGACCACTGCTCTAAAGTGACCAATTTCAGTTTATTTCTGTCTATAAAAAAGTGCTTAGGGGAAAAAAGTAGCTTTATCACTGGACTTTAAACCAGCAGAAAATTTAGTGCTAGTGGTTGATGGGCAGCAATATCCATCATTAGAAAAGGAACATAAAAATGAAAGTCAGTCAGTCAGTCATCAATTCTCTGTATTTTCTGATTTTAAGAAATGATACATTTCTTGATTTTTTTTTTTTTTTTTTTTTTTTTTTTTTTTTTTTTTTTTTTTTTTTTTTTTTTTTTTTTTTTTACTATTTTTTTTTTTTTTTTTTTTATTTTGGTATATTATGGGGGTACAGATTTTAAGGTTTCAATAAATGCCCATTCCCCCCCTCCCCCCAAAAGTCTGAGTCTCCATCATGACCATCCCCCAGATGGTGCACAACTCACTCACTATGTATGTATATACCCGCCCCCCTCCCCCCTCCCACCTGCCCAATACCCTATTACTGTAGCACCTATGTGTCTACTTAGGTGCTACTCAGTTAATACCAGTTTGCTGGAGAATATATCTGGTGCTTGTTTTTCCATTCTTGGGATACTTCACTTAGTAGTATGGGTTCCAGCTCTAACCAGGAAAATATAAGGTGTGCTATATCACCATTGTTTCTTAGAGCTGAATAGTACTCCATGGTGGACATATACCACATTTTATTAATCCATTCTTTGATTGATGGGCACTTGGGCTGTTTCCACAGCCTTGCAATTATGAATTGTGCTGCTATAAACATTCGAGTGCAGGTGTCTTTTTTGTAGAGTGTCACTGGATCATTTGGGTAGATGCCCAGCAATGGGATTGCTGGATCAAATGGTAGATTCACTTGTATCGCTTTAAGGTATCTCCATATTGCTTTCCACAGAGGTTGAACTAGTTTGCAGTCCCACCAGCAGTGTAGGAGTGTTCCTCTCTCTCCGCAACCACGCCAGCATTTATTGTTTGGAGATTTTTTGATAAAGGCCATTCTCACTGGGGTTAAGTGATATCTCATTGTGGTTTTGATTTGCATTTCCCTGATGATTAGAGATGTTGAGCATTTCTTCATATGTTTGTTGGCCATTCTTCTGTCTTCTTTAGAAAAATTTCTGTTCAAGTCCTTTGCCCACTTTTTAATGGGGTTATTTGATTTTTTCTTCCTAATTTTCGTGAGTTCTAAGTATATTCTAGTTATCAGTCCCTTATCGGATGCATAGGATGCAAAAATTTTCTCCCATTCTGTAGGCTGTCTGTTTACTTTCATGACTATTTCTTTGGCTGTGCAGAAGCTTTGTAGTTTGATCATGTCCCATTTATTTATTTTTGTTGCTGCTGTGATTGCCTTTGGGGACTTCTTCATAAACTCTTTGCCCAGGCCGATGTCTAGGAGAGTGTTTCCAACTTTTTCCTCTAGAGTTCTAATAGTTTCATATCTTAGGTTTAAGTCTGTTATCCAGCGTGAGTTGGTTTTTGTGAGAGGTGAAAGGTGTGGGTCCTGTTTTAGCCTTCTACAGGTGGCTATCCAGTTTTCCCAGCACCATTTATTGAAGAGGGATTCTTTTCCCCAGCGTATGTTTTTGTCTGCTTTGTCAAAGATTAGATGGCTATATGAGGATGGTTTTATATCAGGATTCTCACATCTGTTCCACTGGTCAATATTCCTGTTTTTGTGCCAATACCATATTGTTTTAATTACTACAGCTTTGTAGTATAGTTTGATATCTGGCATATTAATGCCTCCCATTTTGTTTTTGTTGCCTAGAATTGCTCTTGATATTCGGGGTCTTCTTTGGTTCCATACGAAGCGTAAAATTATTTTTTCTATATCTGTGAAGAATGCTGATGGGATTTTAATAGGTATTGCATTGAATCTGTAGATCAGTTTGGGTAGTATAGACATTTTGATGATATTGAGTCTGCCGATCCACGAGCATGGTATGGATTTCCATCTGTTTACATCCTCTGCTATTTCCTTCCTCAGTGTTTCATAGTTCTCCCTGTAGAGGTCTTTTACTTCTTTGGTTAAATATATTCCTAGGTACTTTAATTTCTTTGTTGCTATTGTGAAGGGAATTGAGTCTTTGATTTGGTTCTCAATTAGATTGTTGTTGGCGTATATGAATGCCTCTGATTTCTGTGTATTAATTTTGTATCCTGAGACTTTACTAAATTCATTGATCAGTTCCAGGAGTTTCTTGGTTGAATCCTTGGGGTTTTCTAGATACAATATCATATCATCAGCAAACAGTGAAAGTTTGATCTCTTCTGCCCCTATTTGGATACCTTTGATTCCATTTTCTTGTCTGATTGCTGTAGCCAAGACTTCCAGCACTATGTTGAACAGAAGTGGAGATAGTGGGCAGCCTTGTCTGGTTCCAGTTCTAAGTGGGAATGATTTCAATCTTTCCCCATTCAGTATGATGTTGGCTATGGGTCTGTCATATATGGCTTGTATCATTTTTAGGTATGTCCCTTCTATGCCTATTTTCTTAAGTGTTCGTATCATGAAAGGGTGTTGAATTTTGTCAAAAGCTTTTTCTGCATCTATTGAAAGGATCATGTGATCTTTGTTTTTGCTTCTGTTTATGTGGTGAATTGCATTTATAGATTTACGTATGTTGAACCATCCCTGCATCCCTGGGATGAAGCCCACTTGGTCGTGGTGGATTATTTTTTTGATAAGTGTCTGTATTCGGTTAGCTAAGATTTTGTTGAAAATTTTTGCATCTATATTCATTAGGGATATTGGTCTGTAGTTTTCTTTTTTTGTTGCATCCTTTCCTGGTTTTGGTATCAGGGTAATATTCGCTTCATAAAAGGTGTCGGGGAGGTTTCCGTTCTTCTCGATGTTGTGGAATAGTTTCTGCAAGATAGGTACTAGTTCTTCTTTGTAAGTATGGTAAAATTCAGGTGTGAAGCCATCTGGACCGGGACTTTTCTTTTTAGGGAGATTTTTAATTGCTGTTTCTATTTCAGCTGTTGAGATTGGTCTGTTCAGGGAATCTATTTCTTCCTGGTTGAGCCTAGGGAGGCTGTGTGTTTCTAGAAATTTGTCCATTTCCTCCACATTTTCCAGTTTGTGTGCATAAAGATTTTTGTAGTATTCATAAATTGTATCTTGTATCTCTTTGGGATCAGTTGTGATATCTCCTTTTTTATTCCTGATGGAGCTTATTAGAGATTTCTCTTTTCTGCTTTTTGTTAGCTTAGCCAACGGCGTGTCAATCTTGTTTATTTTTTCAAAGAACCAACTTTTTGTTTTATTAATCTCCTGAATAGCTTTCCTGTTTTCAATTTCGTTTAGTTCTGATTTGATCTTGTTGATTTCACTTCTTCTGCTGGGTTTGGGGCTGGTCTGTTCTTCTTTTTCCAGCTCTTTGAGTCGTTTCATTAGATTGTCTATTTGTGATCTTCTTGCCTTTTGGTTATAGGCATTTATGGAGATAAACTTTCCTCTCAGAACTGCTTTAGCTGTGTCCCAGAGGAGTTGATAACTTGTCTCTCCATTGTCGTTTTCTTCATAGAAGTTTTTTATTTCCGTCTTGATTTCTTCATTTACGAAGTAATCATTTAGTAGGAGGTTGTTTAATTTCCACGTTTTTGTGTAGAAATGTGAGTTTCTGTTAGGGTTGATTTCTAGTTTTATTCCACTGTGATCTGAGAAGGTACATGGTATGATTTCTATTTTTTTAAATTTCTTGAGATTTTCTTTGTGTCCTAGGATATGGTCAATCCTAGAGAATGTCCCGTGAGCTGATGAGAAGAACGTATATTCAGTGGATTTTGGGTAGAATGTTCTGTAGATGTCTGTCAGACCCAATTGTTCTAGAGTTTTGTTTAAGTCCATTATTTCTTTATTAATTTTCTGTTTGGAGGATCTGTCTCGTGCCGTCAGTGGGGTGTTGAAATCCCCGGCGATTATGGAGTTGCTATTAATCCATTTGCTTAGCTCCAGTAAGGTTTGCTTTATGAATCTGGGTGCACCTAAGTTGGGTGCATATATATTTAAAATTGTTATCTCTTCTTGTTGGACTGTGCCCTTCACCATTATATAATGACCCTCTTTGTCTTTTACTACTTTTGTTGGTTTAAAAACTAAATCGTCTGAAATTAGAACTGCCACACCAGCCTTCTTTTGGCTTCTGTTTGCTTGGAATATTGATCTCCACCCTTTTATTTTTAGTCTATGTGCATCCTTGCAGGTTAAATGTGTTTCCTGAAGACAGCATATACTTGGCCTGTATTTTCTTATCCATTCAGCCAGCCTATATCTCTTGAGTGGAGAGTTTAAGCCATTCACATTTATTGAGAGAACTGATAGGTAAGGTAGATTACTGATCATTCTGTTGGGTTGGATGTTGTTGCTATGATTTGTGTCTTGAGCCATTGTAATATCTGGCCTTTAATATCTTTGGGTTTTGGTTGTTTTTATATCCGTGGATTATTATTATGATGTTCCGTGCATAACGCTGTTTTAAGTACTTCTTGTAGGGCTGGTCTTGTCTTGGTGAATTCTCTGAGCCTTTGCTTGTCTGCGAATGTTTTTATTTCTCCTTCATATATGAAGCTTAGTTTTGCAGGGAATAATATTCTAGGCTGGGCATTGTTTTGTTTCAAAAGAGTGAGAATGGGGCCCCAGTCTCTCCTTGCTTGTAAAGTCTCATTAGAGAAGTCTGATGTTATTCGAATTGGCTTTCCCTTGTATGTCACTTGCTTCTTTTGTCTTACAGCTCTTAGAAGGGCCTCTTTAGTTGATACTTTGGTCAGTCTGATGACTGCATGACGTGACGTCTTCCTGTTTGCATTGAATCTCCCAGGGGTCCTCTGGGCTTCTTGAACTTGTATATCGAGATTTTGAGCAAGACCTGGGAAATTTTCCTCTATTATATCTTCAAAAAGCTTGTCCAGCCCTTGAGTGCTGTCTTCCTCCCCTTCGGCTAAACCTATGACCCTCACGTTAGGTTTTTTCACATAATCCCACAGCTCTTGTAGACTTTGATCTTTTCTCTTGTTTCTCTGCTGTATTTCTGTGACTGATTTATTTAATTGGAAGGTGTTATCTTCAAGCTCTGAGATTCTTTCTTCTGCTTGATCCACCCTGTTCTTGAGACTTTCCACAGTATTTTGTAGTTCTCTGAGTTGATTCTTCATCTCCAGGACTTCGGTTAAAGTTTTCTTCACTGTGTCAATCTCTTTGTTGAACCTTTGTTCCATTTCTTGGAGGTTTTTTGTGTTTTCTTGGTGTTGGTTATTGAGTTGTTGTTGCAGCTGGGTGAGTGTTCTTATGATCCACATACGAAATTCCTTTTCTGTCATATTGGTTGCCTGATTTTGGTCGGTGTCCGTTTCTAGGGGGCTGGTGCTCCTCCTTGGGGGTGTGTTTTCCGTTTGGTTCTTCATATTTCCTGAGTTCTTTCGCTGATTTCTTCCCATGTCGATCAGTTGTTGTTTCTTTCCTTAGGTTATTGTTTGGGTATTCACACACCTTGTTTAGTTTCTGAGGCGTTAGGTGGTGCCTGTGGGTGAAATTGGACCACTCCCTGTATATTGAGTCAGTGGGTGCCGTGGAAAGGCTGTGCAAGATGCTGTCCCTGTCAGTAGGTGGCGTTTGCTTGGAGGAACAGGCTATGGTGTTGATTTTGAGTCCTGTAATCAGCTCTCGTTCTGGGCGGAGCTGGGTTGGGTAAGCCTGCCCTCAGGCCGTTAGCAGGGGTCAAAGTTCTGTTCTCTGCTGTCAGGGCGGGGCTGGGATGGTCCCGCTCAGCCAGAAAGTCTGGGTGTGGGGGTGGGGCTGTCTGAGACCCACAGTCTGCAGCAGGCCTCGCTTCTTTCCACCCTCCCCAACTCCGCAGCTACTCCTGAGCCTCTGCCAGCAGGCCAGACCACAAGCCACCAGGCCTCCCCGGACTGTGATGCCGGCGGGGAGGTTCCCTGCACAGGAACGCCACCTGGGTTGGGCGCACGGCCTCCTCCTGGGACGTTCCGCCCGATCCGCCCCTGGAGGCACACAGACCTCTAGGACTCCGATCCGCCCCTGGAGGCACACAGACCTCAGTAGGCTGTTCACGTATAATCCTTCTGTGCCCCGGGCAATGCTAGCCCTCGGTGCAGGGGATCTGGTCTGCAGGTCCGACCTCTGGGTCCCAGAGTTCAAACTGTATTCCCACCAGGGAGAGGGTTTCCGGTCCTAATTCACCCACAGGGAGCCCAAGCTGGGTCTATGTCTCTCAGCCTCTGAGTCGGCACCGTTTTCCTGGGAACAAGGTGCCAGCAGCACCTGGGAGGGCGGGCGGGGTCCCAAACGGGAAGGTCCCGTTCCCTGGAGGTGCCTCTGGCTGGTGGCTGTATTGTCTCTCTGGGCAGCCGCGGGTAGGGTCGGCGGAGAGGAGGAGGAGGCAATATGGCGCCTGCCGCGCGGCTCTCCGTGCACACGGAGGTGCCCGGAGGAAGTTGGGAACCTGGTGCCACGTCTGTTACAGGCTCACCGTTGGCAGGCGGCGGCAGTCTCTGGGCTGATGCCCGCAGGTCTCTCCACCCGCTGGGGAGCCCACCAGCAGTCCCGAATGCAGGGGAGGGGAAATAGCAAATCCACCTACCCTTGCCGCTGGTCTCCGGGCTGCTCCGGTGGTCTCAGCCTCCAGTTCTCCTCCGCAGCCTCCTCCCGTGGAGTCTCCCGGGGTCTCAGGTACCCCTCCTTCCGGCCCTTGTCCGCTGTATGCTCGTCTTCTTGCTTCTTTTCTCTAGTTTCTGCTAGAATCGGTCTTTTCTGCAGAGACCCTCTGTCTGGCGGTGTTATTCGTCCGCCATCTTGCTCCGCCCCCTACAATACTCCATTTCTTGATTTTTTGATGGCTGAATGAGAACAAGGATAAACACAATTATAAATTGTGTTGGAGAACATTTTCTTTTGGAACACTGATAACAGTACAATGCTAAGAATACTTTAAAAGCTTTTCACTAATCAAATTAATTGGTCTCATGAGATGAGTTAGAAAAAATACACAGGATCCTTTCTAAAACATACATTTCTGTAGCAGAAAAGTCTTCCCTCATTTGGTGATTTAAAATATTTACTTTTTCATTAAAAAATATGACTTGTAGATAAAAGGCACTTGTATAGCTGTTGAACAAAAAGTGAAAGAAAAGTTATCAATTTTAGACACTGGTAAGTCTGTCTAATAGCTGATTACAGTAAAAAACCTTGCTCTGCTTGTACTTAGGAACTGTTAACTTTTGTTTGGGCATGTTTAACATCATTGGCAGAAACTGTTGAGTTTACTTAATAAGGTAAGCAGGTGGAAAAGGCCAGTCTTTATCAGGGAATGCAGAATTCACAGGAGAGAGAAGAGGAACCTGAGATGGAACACAGTCCCTACTCAGCCAAGAAACGTTTTCTTCCGTGGCTGTAAGCCTCGACTGGCCACATTACTCATGTCGGCTTCCTGCACAGTTTCAAAAGCATCCCCTACGTCATGAGAAATGTTGTGCTGGAATCATCAATAGCCAACTCTACTAGCAAAATGTGACTCACCGCTCCCCGGATCCGGCAGGAAGAACACTTGCACATAACAGATGTATGGAATACACCCAACAAGCTGTTGCATATTGAGTTCAAGTCTTAGCTCATGCAGAGGTATCAAGGAAATGAGAGGGCTTAAACCTTTATTTGAATTGGAACAAATATAGGACTGCAAAGAAAAATATAGTCCTTATGTGAGAAAAGGCATATGCAATCAGTCTTTCTCTCTACATATGTGTATTCATTGAAGACAAGAACTTAGAAAAGCATTAGCTTCCAGGTCAAGGTGCAGAAAACTCACATTTGCTCAGCGATGCTCTGTGCTATGCATCATATTGGGTGTTATAAACAATTCCACGAGGTGGGTATCACATCTGTTTTACAGATGGATAACTAGAGCTCAAAGAGGTAAAGTGACTTGCCCAGGGATACTCAGACAGTACAAGATGGGGCAAAACTTTGAGTCTACTTCAGTCTGATTTTCAAGCTCATCAACTTTACCTTATGCCACACACTGCCTCCCTTTCTAATACAAAAAAAAAAAAAATTACTAAAAGAGGCTGAATCCAGCCCAGAATACCTACATCATTGCAAAAGGCTGCCTATTGAATCCTGGAAACTTTCTGTTAAAGAGCAACATATTTACATGCCAGAAGGTTTTAGCATATGTTCTATCTATATCATTTCCAAGTACCTATCACCATAGCATTCAGGAATGCTGACAAGACTGACATTTTAATTGCTGACTCTTTCTCAGAAGGTTATACATGCCTCAAATTATAGCTGGATATTCAAAACACTGGATCATAGTTGAAATAAATAAGTGAAGTAAATAACTGTCACCAATATGGCTTTACTAGTTACAATGCAAATCTAGCAAATACAAAACTATGGTGGGACGTAGGAGGCAGGGTCGAAGTCAGGGAGCTCAGGTGAGTAGCAAAGATTGAGGCTGTATCCCGAAACCAGAGAATGGTTAGAAAGAGAAGGAACTTAACAAACTAAAGGAAAAACCTGCCCCCAAGCAGCTCTTATCAGTAACAGCCACCAGCGGACTTCCCTAGGAGTGGCTAGGCACAGCCAGTCAAATGTCACACCTGGAAAACTGTGACCAGTTTTTCTGGTTTCCCTTCTCCAGATGTCTCAGCAAGCAGCATGGCGTTGGACAGGGCATGATTTGGAAAATCAGTGGGATCTGGGTTCAAACAGAGCTCTGCTTTTTACCAACTACCGCAAGCCTCTGCTCCCCTATCTGTAAACTGGCGTAAACTGGGCATAATCAAACCAGTTTCACAGAGTCAGTGGAGAATCAGACGAGATAACATCATGTAGCACATAATGGTCACTCAATGAATGTTAGTTCTTTTTTTTTTTTTCCTAACCACACCACTGGAAGTAATTATGAATCAGCAGACTGGTCAAAGGCACAAAATGCAAATCACAATTGGCTACATCAGGGAGTCTTTTTCTCCTTTGTGAATCCAAAATATATACATATACATATATACATATATACACACACATATATATGCACACACATATATATATACATACATATATATATATATGCCCTACTTTTTCATGCCCCATGGTTTATTACAATAACCTCTTGAGTTGGGAGTCACAGTCTAAGTAGTAGGTGATATGCATTATACATTGTTATCAAGAAAGAAGCCCATCACTGTAGCTTAGAGCAGGCGTCCTCAAACTATGGCCCGCGGGCCACATGCAGGTGTTTTTGCCTGTTTGTTTTTTTACTTCAAAATAAGATATGTGCAGTGTGTAGGAATTTGTTCACAGTTTTTTTAAAACTATAGTCCGGCCCTCCAACGGCCTGAGGGACAGTGACCTGGCCCCCTGTTTAAAAGTTTGAGGACCCCTGGCTTAGAGCATACAGTATTTATCACATTGAAGCTCCTCCTCCTGGGATGAATTAGCAGAATAACTCCTACCAAAGGCTCATCAGGGATCTGGAATTCCAAAGACTTTCTAGATCTCTAACTTACATGTTGTTTATGTATCTGTATACAAACATATATGTTACATATAGTAATATCCAAATTTCATATATTTAGTGCCAGTACACACATTAGATAGATAAACATGTAAGATTAAAGACCAAAATGAGATTAACATTCTCAAATCCTGTTCCCCTATTTGTGATCTACTTTTAGAATATTTCAAATGGATGTGGGGTGCGTGACGTGGGAGCCAGGGAGCCAGGCACAGGGAGAAACTTTGACCACTTGACTTTAAAACTGAGTTTTAAAGCATCTTTTCCCAGCTCCACCACCACGTGCTTGTCTAGTGCTTCATTCCTATATTTAAAATTTTAAGTCCTCATAGTTTCCTGGGTTTTAGCACCATCTCCTCAAAACCGGTACCTGGAAAATGGGCTTAGAATGCCATCAACTGAGGAAAAAGAATGAAAGGGGAAGGGGTATCTGTATAGTAATGGCAGTGATAGTTAAAATTCATCAAACATATATGTGCCAGGAACCTTTTTGAAAATGGTGCATTCTCATTTAATTCTCATAACAGCCCTATGAGATAGGTGCCTGTTATTATTCCCCTTTAGAAATGAAAAAATGGAGAAATAAAGTGGTCAAGCAACTTCTTCACGATTCCTAATGAGTCGGCCGGACTCCAGCCAAGGCGCTGTCAACTGCAGAGTTCTCACTCTGAACCACTAAGCTACACTGCCCTCTGGAAGGAGGTGGCTATGAGGTAGGAGCCATTGCATTATCCAAATTAGAACCATACTTTTCATCATAAAGATGAGGATTGTAGAGCAAGAATTTACCTTAGAATTCCAGGGTGCTATTTGAGTTCTAGGGACTCAGTTAGGTAGTGTTAAGCCTCTTAGATGTGATAATGCATTTAGATGTGGGAAGGATAAACCCATCAAAAGGTCTACCACAAAGGGGACTTCTGTGAGAGTTAAAAAACAGTGAGATAATAAATGACAGAATACAAATAGCTTGAAATCTACAGCACGGCTTCAAAGAGATTAGCGATCATGGATCTTGCCATATCATGATCCATAATTGCACCCAATTTAATAGGAAACGTATGTATACTAGATTGGTCTCTTAGCTTAGAATTCAAAGTCCCCAATGTGACTTCAGCTTATCTTTTCAGCCATTTTAACACCTTAAAAAAAATATGATCCTAAATTGTGCCCAAACATATTTTCTAAAAATTTACATATTTGAAAACAATTCCACCACAGCTAGAAAACAATTGCTTACTAAATTTTTAAAATTGAATTTCCAGGGTTAATTGTAATAAAAAAAAAGAATTAAAAGACAAAAGCAATCTAGAAGAATATTTGCCACCAAAATAATAGCTAAAGGATTAACAGTATTAATATATTAAAAGTTCATATAAGTAGACAAAAAATACTAATACTCTAATAAAACAATACCCAAAGACATGTAGAGAGAATTCACAAAAGATGTTAAATACGTATTATGTATGAAAATATACTCTATCCATTAGTATCAACTTAGCAAGGTTGGGCTCCTTTTGGAGAAAGAGTCATTACTGAGTATAATTTTCACGGTTGGTCTCTAAATATTTTATTTTTAGAAATGAAACTTTTACTAACTGCCAAAATCTTGAATCTAATAACCAACCCAAACTAGTAAAGTACCACCATCACAGTTTAGAATCCTTTTCCAAGGGAAATACAATATCCTCACCACAGACTTAAGCAAAGCATAATAAACCTGTATGGAAAAAAAATAAAATTGATTATTCCTCCATCTTCAGGGAGAGAGAAAACAGCATCAAATGTTTACAAGAAAATACTGTGATATCAGACTTCATTGCTGAAATCTTTAACATCTTAGGATGATTCCAGAAAAAAGAGGGGCAACTGAAAAATTAGACTTTTTTTCAGGTGCAGAAGCATCACACTATCATTTTGTGAGAACATATGAGTAATAGTTTGTGGTTATGGATCTTTCAGTCTGCTGAGCCAGAATTCTTAACTGGTGGGTTCTAAGTTGCCGTCACTTACTTGCGTGTGATAAGTTACTTAACTAAAGAGTTGTCACTTATAAGATGATTTCTATATGAGTAAGCTGTATACTTTTATAACTATTCTGATTAAGTGGCATCAATTTTTTAATCTTCTGCGTGTGCTTATTTGTGTTCCTAACACATTTGTTAAAGGGCCTACAATAATGCTATTCTCTTTAAAATAGAAATCAGTGAGAATATGTCTTCCCTGAACATCACAGGAAGGTGTTTAGGGACTGATGTTACAAAATGAAAATGGGTGTCTTCTCCTCCTACTGGCCACACACCTTCAAGAAGAGCCCACTTGAATGAGCACAGGAAGGACACACCTGCGCCACCAGGTCACTCCTGAGGGCAAGTGAAATGACAAAGGATGCGACCAGAGCACTCTTCACTTCTGAACCTGACATAAACCAGTCTCTCCACATGAAGCCCTTCAGGGCAGCCTCGCTCTGGCACGATGATAGCTCTGATTTGCTCTGAATGTAGAATGAAAACAAACTTTCTCAAGCAACCAAAATCACCCACGCATTTTTAGTCAGCCTCCTTGTAACCCATACCGTCAAACTGAGCATGATTCAATTCTGACAGTTCTTAGAATTGTGTCATCCGGGTTCGGACTGCCTGGCACGACGCGGCGTTGTTGCTGATGACTCATATTCCACAGCTCAAAGACAAAAGAATTGTATCAGAGAGGCCCGCGCTCCCCTTCATCCTTTCTATTAAGTCAATCTCGCATCCTGACAGCACACCTATCTGCAGATGTCAAGCTGCGTTTACAGACATCTAAATCAAAGGCTTGCCCAAGCACGTCTTGGGCCTACGAGACGGATAAAGTGACCTCGGTTTCTTAAACGTTGCCATTTGATTCGCATTCTATCGAAACACATAATCAAAGCAGTGATGGGGGCTGGAGAGGGGGGGACGGGGAAAGAATTACGTACCACTCAAAATAAATGGCTTTCCTTTCATTTTTATTGACACTCATCTTATGAAACTCAGAATTCATCCAACCTCCTCCTTCAAGCTGTACGCTGTGGACTCCTACCTCCTCATTGTCTGATCCCAGGAGGACTTGGATATTTCAGCCGAATGAGGAGATTGAACAACAGAGATTCTGAAAGAGGATTCTGTGTCACCCGCTGAGGCCCCACGCACTACTCTGCTGGCAAAGTGGGTTATTCCATGAAGGGGCAAGAGCTGAAGGGGCTGAGTGGGCACCAAGCAGCAGGCTTCCTGGGTAGAGCTCAGAGCTCTCACTTGTGGCGTGTGCATTTTTTGAAACTATGACCAGCAAGAAAGAGGAGAAACTGAGCTGATGGGACAGTTAGGGCTCCAAGACACCAGGGCAGTGGAGTTTATATCCAGATGGGTTAGAAGTCAGAAGAGATGCTCCCAAGATACCAGAAATGTTAAGCGGGAGAAATCCTTCACGTTGGGTGCAAAAGGTATCAACTCTCAATCTCTTTTTGCCCCAGTCTCAGTTTTAATCACTCACCTAACTGAATTCCTGGTGGAGTTGGAGCCTCTAAAGAGATCATTTCAGCCTGGCATTCCCAATAGCTGCTTTTGTCTTCTGGCACATGAGTAGAGAATCAGTACTTCAGTAAAGACAGCATTTAGCCCACGTATAAAAGATTGCTACAGGAGGTAGCAATCTTTCACGCGCAACCACACATTCATTTCAGAAGCTGTTTAAATGGCTGAAGGATATAAATGAGGTGGGACTGTGCACAAATATTTGAGTAGAACAGAACAAGGGAGTTCTAAATTCATACATGAATAGGTGTTTCACACTCATAAATGGTTTAAGATAAACTAAAATATTGCAACCAAGATATAACAGCCTATATTTTTGTTCTTCATCAGAGCATCAGTGAAATTCATGTTCCTTTCCTTCTAAAAATTATATTAATTATTAACTATACTACATCTAAAATTCTAAAGCACAGAGAATGCTTTTGAGCAACCCACAGAATCCTGGAATGAGGGAAGCTCGGAGACACCCATTTCTGTTTTGATTGTGCCATTATTATTTCAAACAAACCACTTAAGATTTTTACGTATCCAATTATATCAAATGAGTTTCAGATGAGACCTATAAAAGCCTATCTTAGCTTTGAAATTATGAAGATCTTCATTCAACTCTCTGGATAGTCACTAGTTAGATCTATGCTTCTGGTCCAATTATTTAACATATGATTCCATTTTTTTATCTTTAAAAGATAAAGATAGTTATACTCTGCCCCTTAAAATTATTGAGAAAGAAAATATGCTAAAAATGTAAAAATATTTTGAAAGATAGAACATATTATACATGGGTAAGATGAAATTGTGTGTACCCGGATAAATCTGATTTTAGCTTCTTGCTAGTGACACAAATAATCCTGACTCGCAATATCACAACGTCCTGCCAGGCTGGAACCCTGCTGGTGACCTGATGAGTCTATTGAACCAGTGTAAAAATCCTAATAGACTACATTATCATTCTTAGGAGTAGTCAATTAAAAAAAAAAAAAAAAAAAAAAAAACCCAGCATTACCCTGTCCTTTCACTGACCAAAACAAAAAAATATCATTTCAGGAAGATAATTCAAGCATACCTGTGTATCGAAGGATTGGGTAGTATATATATTATACTATATTATAGAAGCAAAATAATTAAAAGTCCATAGATAGGAAATATGAGTCTATTAATATTAGGTGTCACCATATGAAATAACTGGTGTTGGACTATTTTTAACCCACCAAATGGCAATTTCACACAGTCCAACCTAATAAAATATACACATATAAATGCAGAAGTCACCTTAATAAAAACATTAACTATAATAATATGAATCATACTGATATTTATTGAGCTCTTACTATAACACAGGGCTAAATATTTTATCTCAATAAAGTTTCACAACAAACTTATGAGACAGATGCTATTAATCTATTTTCAAATCAGGAAAATGAAGCAAGTAGAACCGACATTCAAATGCAGTCTGCCCTAATCCTTCCTGATCCTGCTGGTTGGAAACAAGAGGTACTAAAACCAGTGGATGTTCTGAGCATGTGGAAACGTGAATGGTGAGCACTCCATGAAACAGGAAGCTGAACGGGAGAGAGCTGCAGCATTTACCCATCACTGTATATGGGAAAGGTAGCCTGCAGTGTGCACTGAGCAGAAATACCCTGCAAGGCATATCAGGTTATCACAGCTAAAGGTCTTTCACTATGAAAATCATCAAACTGGCTCTCCTTGTTCTAAGTCCAGCTCTAGAAGCAAACATCTGATCATAATCAGACTCCCAAGTAGACTTTTGGTGTTCATGGCATTATTAGTGGAAAAATTGATGCTGTATCAGTCTCCAGGGGACAAGGTTACTCTGTATTTGCCACAAAAATCAAGCCTCAAACTGCACAGCAGAAGAACAGATAGGGAACACAGCTAACAGCCCCAAGTTGTCATCCCACCATGAGCACATTTCCAGGTGACCAGGAGACCCCACTAAGCAAAACTAAAAAATATTTTTCAAATTATTCTGTAACTAAATAATAATAATAAATGGGATTTAAAGTACCATCTCATGTAAATAATTCGAGTCCATGTTTATATTAATAATTATAACAAAGAAAGGAAACTTCACAGAACATAATATATTTGTTGAGTTTAGTGTTAATTTTCATTACCTTTCTAGAGCTTCGTGAATAGGATCCAAAGTCTCCCTACAAAAAAAAAAAAAAAACAAAGAAATAAACATTTAGCAAACATGAAAGAATTTCATATATCTACTATGACAGTGACTTTACAAATGTACATTACTAATGGACTTAAAAACATAGGAAGTATCTTAAAAGGGGACACCGAGTAAGATAGAAAAAATATGATGGATTCTAGTGAAAACAAGATAGCTGCAAGAAATGATTAGATAACTACAGAACAAAGGAAAGCATGCACACCAAATCAATGACATCAATAGTCTGAATAGAATTTTTAAACATGGAACTATGCCAGATACACAAAAAGTATAATTCTGAGCTTGAAATAAATAAGCACATGAGATGCAATTGTAACAGAATAAAGATAATGCAAAAAAAAATTTTACTCTTTGTAAAAATGCTGGCACAGGAAAACATTTTCCCATATCATTTTCTTTCACAGCTATTATGAGAAATCTATTTTCTCTCAAACTTCATTACTGTAAATATTGTTTACCAAAGGCCAGAATACAAAATCATGTTAAAGCCAAAAGCCTGATTATGTAAGAGATGACATGACATGGATCCTATATTATTATTACAACCTCAAAATAGAAAACCAGGGACCCAGTCTAAGAACTCCAAAAAGAAGATTTAAGCTGACTCTGTTTTTACAAAATGCTGACTTTATTCCATCAGAGGAAAAAAAATATGTTGAGCTTATTTCCTATTAGGGGTACAATAATATGTGCAAGATGCAAATTATTCCAACTGGTATTGAAATCTGAATATATTGAATGCATAGAAAGGAACATCCTACTTTGTAGTTAACTCTATGTTTCCATAGAGTTTGTTCAACTCTATCAAAGGCTATTCAAATTGCCACCACAAAAAATTATTTTATCTTCTCAGCTTTAAAAAATTCACCATCAAGTCATAAAGAATTAAATCTGAAATTTCAACTTCCTATTTGAGGTTCCAATAAAGGAAAATAGAAGAAAATTAACACTTCTAAAACCTTAACTTTATTCTGGTTTCTCAGCCACATTTTCTAATTTAATCTTCACAACTTCTAAAAGAGTAAATTTAATAACTCTGCATAGTCATAAAAGCAATGTACATTCATTGTACAAAATATGCATAACAGAAAATGAAAATTAATCATAATGCCACCATTCAGAAAAATTAGTATCTTGTATGTTTTTCCCTTTCAATACAGTCTCATATACACAGTGTTTTAAATAAGATTGAAATTATTTCATATATACAGCATATCTTGCCTTTTTCCCTTAACATCATGTCATTTTTCCATATAATAGTCTTTAAAAATATGATCTTAATAGTTGCATCATAGTGTTCATATTTACATGGCAAAATTTGTTCAAATACTTTCTGATATTTATAAGTTATTTTTTGTTTGCCTAGTACACCTAACATTGCAATAATCTCATTGTACCAAATCTTGAATTCATATCTGCTAATTTCCTTAAGTAAAATTCATGAAAATGGAATTGCTAAAGGAAAGGCATAGACTTTTTTTCATGCACTTGCCTATCCTTTATCCATCAAAAGCACAAAATCCATAGATTTCCCACCCAAAGACCAATCAGCAGCATAGGGCAGTGTCTATTTCCCTAAGCATTCACAAACATAACTTAGCATTTCCATAAGCTACTTTTTCATTTCATAGTGGAAATTGCTTCTACTTTTTATTCTGGTTATTTTTTTCTTGTTATTGTAACTAAGCAATTTTAAAAATTTATGGCAATTCTCCCCTTTGTATAGCCTTTGCCCATTTTTACTTAGGAGATTTGTGGTTTTCTTATTGATTTGTAAGGCCTTTTTATACAATAAGGATATTAATCATTTGTATAACTGTATAAATATTTTCATCAGCTTTTCCAGTCTGTTGTTTGCCTTTAGGTTTGGTTTATAATGGGTTTTGATACACAGATGTTTAAATTTTATGTAGTCAAACATATCATTTATAATATTTTATGGTATCTTCTACAGCTTTTATGCTTAGAAAATTCTTCTTCCGTCCAATATCAATAGTTATTTATATTTTTTCTTTTACTTGCCCTCCAACCCCTGCCATGACCTTTTTACCCTTGCCATCTTTTTTTTAAAACACATATGGAGTTGGGCATCTATCTGAAAGAGTATAAGACATTCTACCATGAAGACATCTGCACCCGAATGTTTATGGCAGCACAATTCACTATTGCAAGATCATGGAAACAACCCAAGTGCCCGTCAATTCACGAGTGGATAACTAAAATTTGGCATATGCTCACAATGGAATACTATTCAATTCTAAGAAATGACAGTGAATTAGCACCATTTATGCTATCCTGCATTAAGCTTAAACCTGTTATCCAAAGTGAGGTGACACAAGATCAAGAAAACGGGCTCCACATCTACTCACCATCAAATTGGTACTGACTGATTAAAACTATGATGCTTGAATGGGGATAGTGCCCACTAGGGTTTGGGGGAGGGGGAGATACACATCTTAGGGTTGTGGTGAGCATAGTAGCGGGGGGGGGGGGGGATACATCTAAACCTTCCAAGGGCAAGGCTAAGATATACAATGTAACCCAAAGGACAAAAAAGGGAAAAAACAAACAAACAAACTTTTATCGGGTGGTGGGCAAATGGAAGGCGGGAGGAGGGGAAGAATTTACACTTACAAAATAGGTGCGATGCGCACCACCTGAGAGTAGGTCATGCTTGATGTTTGGTAAGGCAATATATGTAACCCTAACAATATTTGTACCCCCATAATATGAAAAAATAAAGAATTAAAAAAAAAAACACATATGGAATTTATCATAGATAATGGCATGAGACAAGTACTTATTATGATTTTTGACCATTGCCTCCTCCACACTTTCCCTAGCACTACTGGCGAAATCACCCATTTCTTCACAGTTCTTCTGTGCAAAATTTGCTTTGAGGCACACCTGAACTCTGATGTCAATGTTGACACATGGGCAAGTCTATCTTAACAATGCCTATCTTGCAGTCTTATTGTAAGGATTAAACCAGGTAATGTACAGAAAGCACTTACTTCTGTGCTTAGCACACCACACATGCTCAATAAGCCAACAACTAGACACCAGATTCAGGGATCCCCATTTCTCTTCCTCTGATCCATCTATCAACTCTTGTCTTACAGTGTAAACTTTATAGAACATACTAATATTTGGTCAGGAGAAATATCTCCAACTTCTTCAAAAAATCGTCTTGGCTCTTTGTGCTTTACATATGCCCAGCTCACTTTTCATTAGTTATTCTTTTTTCTTTTCTTTTTTTTTTTTTTTTTTGTTTTGGCTTTTTTGTTTTGTTTGGGCACAGGCCAAAATTTCCAAAGCAACTTTTTTTTTTTTTTTTTTTTTTTTTAGCCTAAAACTATGGTGTTCAAAAAAGCAACGTTTTTAAAAGTAATGGTAAGCAGAGATATCCTTGTCTTTTAACTGATTAAATTATTAAAGTTTCCAGGGGCCCACTATTGATTTTGATGTCAGGTGGGGGCTTAAAGCAGGTAATCATTATAACACTGTGGAAGCATCCTCTGTCCTTCATTTTATGAGATTAAGTATTTTTAATCTTCATCCCACAGAAGAAATTGATTTGTAAAGAAGTAACATGAGTTGCTCAAAGTCTTGCAGTCAATACCTGATGGCGCCTAAATACACACCCAAGTTGTCTGGTTTTAATGTCTTTTTATTTTCCATTGCAACTATGTTGCCACTCTGTAATACAGTCAGTCTCTAACCCAATAATATGTTTTGTCCCAAATTTATACATAGCCATAATTTGTTTAGACCTTATAAAACATTTTCTTACCTAAGTAAAGTAAGAAAGGATAGTTTCTCAGCTCACCTGAACAAACAGAGAGCATGCATTGTTACCTCTAGAACTATTCCAGGACTCCCCAGTGTTTCTATGGAAAGCAAATTCAGCAAGAGATGGCAGAAACACTAGTCACCTTCTGGGCAGAGAGAACAAAGAACTCTCATAGCTTTGGCCACTGAAGGCACAAACACCAAAGCAGAAGAGGGTAAGATTTTGAAAGAAAATAGAAACTCTTGGAGGAAGAGGGTTGAGAGCTAGCAGTAAGAGAGATGGTGGTAAACAGCAGGGCAGAAGGAGAAAGCCAGAGAAGAGTGTTCCTGGCCTCTTTCTCCTTCCCCATAGACCCAGTAAGGTTGAGGGTGTCTATCTGAGCAGATGCCCAAAATAAATAAGATCTGGCCCCTCTGTGGTCTTCCTCCCAATAACCCATAACCCCAAACTAATCATGAGAAAAGCATCAGACAAATGCCAAAGGAGGGAGAGTCTACAACTGCAGTCCCCAGTCCTCAGGCTGATATTGGTCCATAGGGCCCACCCAACTCCATGGAAAAATTGTTCTTCCATGATACTTAGGAAAGGGGGGCAGCGCATAGCAAGAGGTGAGCAGCTGGCGAGCCAGTGAAGCTTCACCTACAGAGCTGCCCCCTGTCGCTTGCATCACCACCCGAGCTCCCCACACCATGGAAAAATATTCTTCCATGAAACTGGTCCCTGGTGTGAAAACGGTTAAGGACCGCTAGTCTACATATTACCTAACGAGCACACCTCAAAAATACTAAGATTATCAAAAATAAGGAAAAGACAGGATGCGATGTCATACCCTGGTTTGAATCTTAGGACAGAAAAAGGACATTAGGTAACAACTAAAGAAAATCTGAATAAAGCATGTACCTTAGTTGATAATAATGCATTAATATTGGTTCATTAATTATAACAAATGTTATGTTAATGTAAGATATTAATGTCATACCCTGGTTTGAATCTTAGGACAGAAAAGGGACATTAGATAACAACTAAAGAAAATCTGAATAAAGCATGTACCTTAGTTGATAATAATGCATTAATATTGGTTCACTAATTGTAACAAATGTTATCATGTTAATGTAAGATATTAATAATAGGGAAAACTGGGTGTGGAATACATGAGAACTCTGTCCTATCATTCAAGTTTTCCATAAATCCAAAACTATTCTAAAATGAAAAGTTTAAGAAAGGGGGGGGGGAACTGGCTTTATTGAGTTTTCTCATGAAAATAAATAATGTAAATTTAAGCAATACAGAAAATATAAAGATGCATGTAGCATTCACTTGAAATCTTAGCCTGCCTTTAACATTTTGGCAATTCCTCCAGACTGCCTAGTGTCCGCAGAGTTGAACGTGAAAAATTTTATATAAATCAGCTCCTACATGAAATACAAACAAAAATAAGATTTGGCCTTTCTGCTTTCCTTTCTAAGACCACCAGTCAAGCTCTGATCTGAGCTTTCCCCTCTCTATAGCCCTCTGCTTTATAGAAAGGCAATTTTGCTTCTATTCACCTGATCCTAAATGTCTCTCTGTGCTGCTTTAGGATAATTTCACTTTAGCAACTGTTGAAAAATCAACAGCAAATGAAAACTGCAAATAAGAAAAAAGTCCCAGTTTTAAGACGCTTCATAATTGAAATTGAACCTATAGTGTTTCCTGGAAGTTAATTATCCCAGCCATCCTCTTTCTCAAGGTCAGTTCTACCCTCTTCTAGGAGACCTCTGTCACCTACCAGGCTTCCTCCCTTCTAACAGGACCCTCCCATACACTGCCCCTCCAAAAATCTCTCTGTACTCCAAAACACACTGACCCTATACTCTTTTCCTGCCCCCAACCCTGCTCCACCCCTAAAGGAAGAGGCCTGAGACTCTTCCCTAAGCCTTACCTGGGTGACAAAGCCTTCACAAAACTCCCCCACACTCCCCCTTCTCTGATATCCAGCCTCTCACCAAGACCCTCTGCAGCCCTTAATCCTGTCCCCTTGGCCAGGTATAGTGGCTCATACCTGTAATCCCAGGGAGGCCAAGGTGAGAGGAGGAATCACTTATATTCAGGAATTCGAGATAGCCCGGCCAAGAAAGCAAGATCTCATCTTTTAAAAAAAAAAAAAACAAAAAAAATTAGCCAGATGTATTGGTATGCCAATAGTCCCAGCTACTCAGGAGGCTGAGGCAGGAGGATCACTTGAGTCCAGGACTTCGAGGTTACAGTGAGCTATGATCACACTACTACACTCCAGCCTGGGTGACAGAGCAAGACCCTGTTTCTATCAATCAATCGATCAGTGAGGTAAACTGGAGGAAAAAAATGTAATTTGGACTCCTGTTTAAAAAAAAAAAAAGACAAAAAAAACCCACCTTTCCCTAAGTTCCTCTTCCCCTGTTCTCATTATGCCAAACAGGTCAAAATCATATGCTGTGAGGTAAACTGATGTATATAAATAGAATAAATTAAATAGAACTGAATTAATTATAATTGGTAGAACAGAACTTAAGTAGCAAATATCCCTTTTGCTTTTCTCTTTCCATAGGCCAGGCCACATATCTGGGGCTCTACAGAGAAATACAAATGCCTGGTTCTTCACATTGTCTTAACATCAGTAAAAACATGCCTAGGGCTCTCATGTATCTTACTTGGCCCATGAAACAATCCTGTAGAACATCAGGGTAGACATTATTATTTTTATTTTATAAAAGAGGAAACCAATGAACAAAGTGATTGCAGTTGTATAATCAGTAGAGGAAACCAATGAACAAAGAAATTATCTGAAGTTATATAGTAAGTGGCAGCACAAGAACTTGAACCCAGGACTTCTGTTGTCAAATCCAAAGCTCTTACTGTTTCCCAAGACTGATTTCCATAGTCAGAACCATTAGTTACTAAACTTTTACAGCTGTAAAGCCCCAGAAGTAATCATGGTTCATTTCTCAGCAACTGTTTTCCACTAAGACTATTCTGAAGTCCACAGTAATTACTTCAAGACTGTCCTACACAATTCTTGCTTCTTCCCTGACTGACTAATCCTTTACAGTAATGAGCTAGGAAATATAGGTCAAATCATGTCTGAGTTTATAAGGCAGGAATGTGGTATTACTACATATGCTAAATAAAAAAGACTGAACATCATTTACAATAATTATATACAATCTTCTACAATGGTTTCCTTTAAATAATGATCTGTTTCCAAGAAGATCTTGAATTTGTAATTTTCCATGCCTGACATATTTCTCATATATATGAGAAATATATATATATATCCAGCTAGTCAATGTCTATGAAATAAAGAATGAATTATTCTATCCATGATTCAAAATATGTCTTCACCAAAGGTGTTTATTATATTTGTGTGAAAATTAAGTTTAGTTGTATTATATCATCAATATTAAAAAAAAAGAGTTAATCCTTGTATGTGCCAGGTGCTATACTGAAGGGTTTACAAACATTATTTCATTTAATCTTCACATAATATCCCTATGAGGTAGATACTTTTATTATCCCCATTTTATCTACAAGGAAACTAAGGCACAAAGACAGTAATTAGCTTACCAAAAGTTATACAGTAAATAAGTAACAGAGCCGAGATTTTAACCCAGATTAAGTTACTCCAAAGTCCAGAGAATTTCAATAACTCATAGTTTCATTTGATGGAAAAAATTAGGCATGAATTTAAATGTTCATATGTTGACCACTAGAGTCAACGTATGACATCTTGAGAGCAACACTGTTAAGAAACCACCATTTGTGTTGTTGCTTTTTGTTCTTCCTTATAGTGGCTGTTTCGTATTTAGCAACAAGGCTAATTACCAAGACCATTTGTTTTTTAAAAGTGGTGATTTTCTTTAATGAATAAAAAGAAAGAAAACTTATACATTCTCTAAAAACAACAAGTAAAACAACTAGCCTTTGGAGCCATTGGGCATTTAAGGTATGCTTAGCACAAACCACATTTAATCTTTTAAACAAGATTAGGTAGGAATTATTACTGTTCCCATGTTACAAATCATGAACCTGATGCTCAGAGAGATAAATTGCCCATGGTTACATAGCTTATACATGTGGCAAAGACAGCATTTAAAACGAAGTCTGTCTTCAGCGCCCTACTCTTAGCCATTCTGATCTGCCTTCCATCTAATGCACTGGGCCAATATCGGTTAAATTAGAGAAAAGTAATTTGAACAAATATTTCTCCACTGCAACCAACGCAAGGCAATACAATGTAGTGTGTTCACTCACACCCACAAACGCACCCGCCGATATGTTGAAGAGAAGTGCCAACTGGAATGAAATGCTCTAAAACAGACCTTTGGGGGAGAGGGGTGCTAGAACAGTAAGAAATTACAAAAAGCAATACTATTCCCTTACTTATTTACAGAATTAAAATGCTAGGTTGTTTTGTCCTGAATTTGACATTTTATTTTTATTTCCTTCAAGAAATAAGCCTATTCTAAAGCTCAGAAAGTACAGATCGCCAAATATATTTCAAAGATAGTTGATGAATGGCCGGGCGCAGGTGGCTCACGCCTGTAATCCTAGCACGCTGGAAGGCTGAGGGAGGAGGATCGCTCAAGGTCAGGAGTTCAAAACCAGCCTGAGCAAGAGCAAGACCCCCGTCTCTACTAAAAATAGAAAGAAATTAATTGGACAACTAAAAATATATAGAAAAAAATTAGCCGGGCATGGTGGCACATGCCTGTAGTCCCAGCTACTGGGGATGCTGAAGGAGGAGGATCTCTTGAGCCCAGGAGTTTGAGGTTGCTGTGAGCTAGGCTGATGCCATGGCACTGTAGCCCAGGCAACAGAGTGAGACTCTGTCTCAAAAAAAAAAATAAAATAAAATAAAAATAAAAATAAAAAAACAGAAAAAATGATACTTAAAGTGAGATGCTTCTTATTCACAATATTCTTGCATTAGAGAGCAGTGAAATAATTCATCACTGACAAACCAACATTCCAGGCCCTCCTGGAGTCCTGTAATTCAGTGCAGGTTTCAGAAGTATAACATCAACCAACTTGTTAAGAGAAGTCATCGTTCTCTTGTTAAACTCAGAGCAACTGAAGCACTTAGAATGAACTACTAGAAAATTTCAAGTATTAATAGCATGATTATTGTTACCAACATTTGTCTAGTTAAAAAATATTTCTAATATCATCTGTTCTTTCTTTAAAAATGACATTCAAGTAATATAATGAAGCTCTGTAAAGAACCAAGATTATAGCTAGCCATGGTGGCTCATGCCTGTAAGCCCAGCCCCTTGGGAGGCTGAGGCAGGAGGATTGCTCGAGGCCAGGAGTTGGAGACCAGCCTGGGCAACATGGCAAAACCCTGTCTCTAATTTAAAAATTAGCCAGGCATGGTGGCACACACCTGTAGCTCAAGCTACTTGAGAGACTGAGGCAGGAACATTTCTTGAGCCCAAGAGTTCAAGGTTACTATGAGCTGAGACCACTGCACTTTAGCCTGGGCAACAGAGTAAGACCCTGTCTCTAAAAAAAAAATAACAACAAAGCTTCTACTATTTGTAGAAGTATTACTGATATGGACCAGTAATGGCTTTGATCCGCTGACTCATCTGAAAATGTAGTAGTAATTCAAAGCTTAGATTCTCACACAGACAAGATCTATGCTTGATCCCTGGGCTGGAAAAACAATGCAAGATCAAAGTCAACTGCAGTAAAATGCTGCCAAGGCTTAGCCAGTTTAGCAGTAATCACACGGCAGTGAAGAATGTAGTTTCTAGAGCAGGCAAACCTGAAATATCGCCTCAATTTCCTCATCTATGATGCAATGATGATTTTTGCTGCTACCCAAAGGGTTGTTAGGATGAAACGAGGTAATGGATGTAGAATGTGTAACTGCTCAATAAATACTAGCTGCTGGAAACGTTAGCAATTCAGGTCTCCTGTTTCACAGACATGTCAAGAAAATCAATAAGTTGAAGATTAACTAAACTAACAAGAAATATGCTTGAAATCCCCTCTAAGGTAGAAACTGAGGACGGGAGCTATTTCTGTCTCGTTCACCACTGTATCACCTACCTGATGTAGTAGCTGATAAATACATGCTCATTAAATACATCCAGAATCATTGTATGAATAGATACATTTAAAAGAGTTATCTTCGACTAGGCGAGGTGGCTCACGCCTGTAATCCTAGCACTCTGGGAGGCCGAGGTGGGTGGATTGCTCGAGGTCAGGAGTTCGAAACCAGCCTGAGCAAGACCCCGTCTCTACTAAAAATAGAAAGAAATTAATTGACCAACTAAAATATATATATACAAAAAAAAAAAAAATTAGCCAGGCATGGTGGCACATGCCTGTAGTCCCAGCTACTCGGGAGGCTGAGGCAGAAGGATTGCTTGAGCCCAGGAGTTTGAGGTTGCTGTGAGCTAGGCTGACGCCACGGCACTCACTCTAGCCTGGGCAACAGAGTGAGACTCTGTCTCAAAAATAAAAATAAAAATAAAAACATAAGAAAGACTTATCTTCAAGTAAGTATACTAGAACCTATGACAAAAGTGTATTAAGAAGACATCAGAGGTTGCTGCACAGGAAAGTGGCATGACTGAGACTATTCATTAGAAAGATTTATCTGGCAAGAGCATGTTGGTAGGATTGAAGAAGGAAAAGAGAGAAAGCAACTCACCAGTTAAGTATCAACCTTGTCCCAAGAGCGGTCTGGTCTTTGCCCTTAGCTCCTAGGAAGTGATCTCTGAGCCCTTGGAATATACTATTCGACAAGAATGTCTTTGTTCAACTTGGGGCTTTGGGCCACACCTCACAGTCTACGCTAACAATGGGATTTATGGTGGGGTGCCTGTGGCTACACAGTCTTCATCCCTGAAGGGACTGGAGACTAAGGTTAACTAGGGACCAGTCAACAATACCTGTGTGACAAACTATGCTTATGTGACTGAGCCTTAATAAAGACTCTGGACACCGAGGTTTGGGTGAGCTTCCCCGGTTGGCAGTACTCTGTGTTGTCACACATCGTTGCCGGGAGAAGTGGCACCCTCCACACAACTACACTGGCAGGGAACAACTGGAAGCTCACTGCTTGGAGCTCTTCTAGACCCTGATCTCTGCTCCACTTTCTTTGCCCAATTTGAATCTGTGCCCTTTTGCTCTAATAAACTATAACTGGGAGTATAACCGCTTTTGGAGTTCTGGGAGTCTCCCCAACAAATTATTAAACCTGACAGTGACCTTGAAAACTCAAACACTTGAAGCTGTTGTCAGAAATGAAGGTAGTTCTGGGGGCTTCCAAACTGTACAACAGCCAATAAGGAAACTCTCTATGACAGTGCACAAGCAGCTCATGATGGCCTAAAAGCAGTAGTGACATTGAAAAGACATGAATGCTAGAGCTTCACAAAAAAACAGACAGACAAAAATGGATAGAGACTGGATATGAGAAACTAAAAGGAATTAGTCTGGGAGAAAATAATCAATTAAATTATCAAATGAAAATTAAGAACCCAGAAGGAAGATCTCGTCTGAAGAAGAAAACAACGCAAAGCAGAGTATGGGTGACCTCCCTGTGCACACGTGCCAATGCCCAGATGAGAGAGGGGGTCTCTTCCTTCACCTCGAGGAATCGTGTCTGGCCAATGGAACACACACCCACTGTGCGCCGTACCCACTGTGAGCCCAACCTTCAGGACACTGGCAGGCACTGCTTGCTGTCTCTCGGCACCCTGAGCCACCATACAAAACAGTGCAGGGTATTCTGCTGAGAGAGGGGCGGCCAAGGGGGACACTAAGGCACAGAAGCACGGTGGACACACAGAGCAGTGAGGCCTTCAGAGGGCCGCGCACACATGAGAGACCCCAGACAAGAAGCCCACAGAGCCATGAGAGACGATAATGCATCACCGTGTAAGCCACTACACTTCGGGGTGGCTTGTTATGCAATAATAGACGTCCATATTGCAAGACAGTAAATATAATTCAACTATAATCCCTAGTTCATTTCTTTATTTAGAATTTACATGTGATCATCCAAGATAATGGAGGTCAGGAATACGAAGAGTAACTAATTAAAATCCACAAATGACTCAAAGAGCTTCAGAACATTCTGCTATATGGCTACAGATGATCAAAATCAGTTTATTTATATGAAAAAAAAAAAGGCCCCTAGGATAATGTACTCAATCAGATCTCTGATTATACCTGGCTCATCCTCCCTTCTCATTTCTTATCTCTTTTCTTTCCAGCTTATTAATATCTTCCTTCTAAATCTGTTTGATAAATGCCTGGCAAGCCCGCTTACTTTTGTGTTATTTGCCATCAAACTTGAAGGTAACATACACCCATCTTTGTTCTGAGGTTTATTCTGCTGTATTAAAAGTCTTTCAAAAGAATCCAAATTTATATCTTGATCCTTAAAACTGAAATACTGGTTAAAGTAACACCTGGGACATTGGTACATATTTTTAAAATGCTGAATGAATAAACAATAAATAAATAAATGAGCAGTAGCATTTAAAGCTTATAATGGTTGTCAACTTTTATATGAGCTCATGTTCCAGGAAAATAGGGGTTCTTTTTACCCTATATTGGAAGATGAACCCTTTGGAAGACTGATAAAGCCTCTGGAGACTCCATTAAAATATTATTAGTAGTTTTCAAGGCATAAAATAAAACAGGGTTGTAAAAGATGACAAACATATTAAAATACGGTTATCAAAATATTTTAAAAAACAAATTTATGCTACTATATGTACTTTTTAAGGCATTAAATTGTACAGTCAAGTGGCAGGTCTAATAACTGTAATTTTTATTGGTTGTGAGCATAAATGATATTTCAAGATATCTCCAGCAACTGTAATGAAATATGAAAATATTCATAATTACTATTGGTGACAAAGTCACAGTACATACTACTGTGGTTTCTTACTTACATTCATAATTAAAGGAATAACTAAATTTTGATTTAGGGATTACTGAAATGAAGTAATATTTTTTTCCCATCCAAGGGGAACTTGGAAATTCTACTCACAGTCAGTTGGTTTAAATCTCCTGCATTAAAACACTGGATGGGTCTATTGTTAATTATACTGAATTAACAGATCTTCCAAAACATTGAGCATTGGTGCCTGGAAGGTGCTAGCAGCCTGACAGAATTTAAAAGGTAACAGGAGCCACCGGCTTTGAAAGACAGTGAGACTGTGCTTAAAAGGTAGAGTTTAGTGGGTTAACAGGAACAAAGGGCTTGGGGCTACATGCCTATTTAAAGTTTTAGGGTTAGGGCACTCAGGTGGAAATACTGTGGTGTGGCCAGACTGAGGATCAACTGGGGAGAGACACCAGGATGGGGACAGGACAACTTTCAAGATATCCACATAAAAGTGGGACCATGGGATTGAAGAAGAGAAATAAAAATCCTAGAAAAGATGGAAGGACAAAGGAGAACAGAACCTTGGAATTTACCAAATTTAAGGGGAGAAACAAGGTATTGAAGACAGAGAAAAGTCTGAACATAGTGAAGGGAAAATAGTAAAAGTTGCATTGAGTCCAGGGTCACGCCAGACAAGAAACAACAGTCTGAATCAGAGCTGTGGATTATCTGTGATGTCTGATTTAAACATGCAACACTCTATTCATTGCCATTAAAGGAATTTAACTATAGCAAAAAATTATTTTTTAAAACAAACTACAATTACTAGAAAGAACTATTTCCTATTTAATTTTTCTGTTAAGTATTGCCTCAAAATCCAACATGGGGAAACAAAGACAGGTAAAGTGGGATATATCATGATAAATTTTATTGGCCTCATTATCATTTCTATAATTTTTTTAAAAATGGCATCTGTAGTCTGCTGTCAGCAACCTCTACACAGGGAATGAAGATTATAAAGATGAAGGCTAGTGAATCCTTGTTGGGTTGGCTTGCTAGCAAATGGCACCTTGGCACACAGTATAAAATGCTACTAACATGATGTCAATGTCTTAAGTGCAATGTTAAATCTGAAAAAAATGAAACAAGCTAATTATTTATTATGTATAATTATTTATTTTTATTTATTTATAATTAATTATAAATAAATAATTATTTATAATTATTTATTATTGTTTACCTGACTTCTATGACATGAATTAATCTTTGATTTATTAAACAGTGCATCCTCCGAGCAGTTATATTTATGTGACTGAACCCCAAAATTCCTGCTAAATTTTTCACTTTAACTAACATATACCTAAATAGTACTTTCTGTGTACCAGGTCCAGTACCAAGCACTTTACAAATGTAAATCTATTTAATCCTCACAACTACCTGTAACATAGCTACTGTTATCATCCCTATTACACAAATGAGGAAACTGAGACCCAGTGAGGTTAACTTGTCCAAGATTACAGAGTTAGCAAATGATCAAGCCAAGAGTCAAGCCCAGGAAGTCTACCCCCAAAGTCCAAGCTTTTAACCAGGATACTCTGTTGCCCACAGCTCCAACATATCCTATGGCAGAGAACAAATATGTACAATAATATTTCGAATGTATTCTCAACAATAAAGCCTTGATTCACTAAATGCCAGGGATTTCACTTTATTCTTTTCCTAAATTCAATATTCCCATTCTAGATTGATACTATCCATTAAGTTAACTAATCCTCTTACCTGTAAAACTATAAGGACCATGTGTTGAATGCCATACACAGGTGGACATCATTATTTCAGGACCCCATAGGTTGGAATTCAAGGTCATTTACTCTCAATTTTACTTGAAGCTACTCTTTGCAAAAGGGTTACTTGATGTAACAACATCATGGATTAAAAGATCAGCTTTTTAAATGTTTTCTATCAAACCCAACATATCTCTTCTATGGAAGCTGCACCTGATAAAACACTGTTTGCTTTTATCTTTTTCTCTCAATACTCCATGGTCATCTAAGAGCAATTTGTATGAATGGTGACCCCACAGTTCCATGCTTAACCTCTGCTTTGCTGTAGAAGGGAGTATCTTTACATGTCCCGTGGGAAAACCCAGATTTAAGACTACAGGGGAGCTTTCAGACTATACAGCTTCAAGAAAACAAAGCAAGGGGTCCCAATACTATGTTTCAGAGGAAGGACTGGTAATTTTTTTTTAAATTAAGCTATGTCATAGCACTAAAATTGTAAAACTTGAAGTTAGCTCATCTTTTTGTTAAATCGCTAATACACATAGATCTAATTTGCTAAATTGTTATTATAACACCTTTTCTACTTACCCCCGTGACAAAATAATGGTGTGTCACTTTATGAAGGTAAAAATAAAGATTTTTGTAGACAACTGACATGATATGCCTAACATTTCTCATTGATTAGGAACTTCAAAATGATTGCTAAAGGAATGGGTACATCAGAATGTTTTCAAATAATATATTTAAAACTTCTCTTCAACTTAGGGATTTGCCATTTTACTGAAAATAATTTTTCTGCTTTTTTTCATTTTGAAAAGCTACATTGTGCAATGAGTCACCGGGTGATTTCCTTTCTTTCTTTCTGAGTTCCACTTCAAAGACAAGAAATACCCTCCTCCTCTCTGTCTTCTAACATGTACCTGAGCTGCTATTGTTCAAGGTTGGGAAGGAGACTGTTAAAACAAAAACTCATGCTTATCTGACAAGGAGCTTTATTATATGGGAGTTTTATGTGCATGTCAAACATTTAAGGCAATTTAAATTTTTAGTATCTCCAGAGGCCAAGTTAAATGGCTGCTAAAATCTAGCTTTTTAGAGCAGCTTTCATTTCTATTTATTTTATTTGAATAAAGGGCAACAAGCATCATATTTAAAATATCTGTTGAAGATAACTAGTATATTAAAATATTCTGTTTGCTTTATTTTTCATGATTAGATTCCCAAATAAATATCATTCTGATTCACTATCATCTCTAGCTAGCTGAGATTGAAAAATACATAATGGTGGACTGTTGCCATGGTAACTCTTCTACAACCACACATTTTCTATGGCAACCCAGGCTCTGTGGAATACTAATGAAAACCCATAGCAACAGAGAGTCAAAGAGGTGATGTCTGGAGACTAAAAAGCTCATGTAACATTTATTACAAATGTTATGGATGCCTTTGTATATTTAACAAACAAAATCAGTGTTCAAAGGCATATTAGCTAGAAAACATAAAAGACATATTTGAAATCTTTTCATTGAAAACAACAACTAATGCCCATGATACTTAAATAATTCACATCAATGTACTAATAAGTGTGAGAATATGTAATTCCTATTCTTTAAATATAGAATCATAATTTTTATAAAAATGGATATATATATCTCCCCAGTTGCAGAAGACTTGCATGCTACATCACAATGTGAACCCTAGAGGCAACTCAAGAGCACTTTGTTTAGATTTTATTATTTTATTCTTTTTATTATTTTATTTTACTTTTCTAATCCTTTTCTTAGTTCCTATTCTTTCAAGAGTCTAGCTGTATAACCTCTGAAAGCATTGGGTTCTCTTTTGCAGAAGGATGTTATATTTAAAGGACATCAAACAAAGCCTCTATGACTCCTATTCTGTCATTTACCAGCATATGAATTTGCACAAGTCATTTAATGTCAGTTTCTTATCTGTCAAGGGGCATGATATCTGCCTCCTCCTCATCACCAATTTGCTATAAAATGTGCTAGATATACATGAGCACTCTGAGGAAAAAGGATTAAATGCACTGTCATAGCTAAAGAAAAAGAACTAGAATGTCCCTCTTTACATTTTTATTTTAAAACATTGAAGTTAATTATAAAGATCCATAAAAAATGCATAGATATCGCAAACTATTTTGAAGTACAATGATTTACAGAGCACCTACTACGTTGCCAGTCATTGCTGCAACAGCAAGATGAACAATATAGGCTTCTTGCATTCATAGAGCTTATGCCCTAGCAGAAAATTGTTAGAAAATAAGTAAGTAAACAAAGATGACCAGGGAATATGAACATACAACAGAGGAAATAAGCAGAGTGAAGAAATTAAAAAGTATTTGTGGGAAGACATGAGCTGGTTTGGGTCAGGTTGCAGGTTAGCCGTCTGGAATGATGGAAGGGATTACAAAAGTGGGACTTCCAGCTTCAGAAGAAGCCAGCCATGGGAAGAGACGGACAGCCAGAGGGGACAGCCATTACAATATCCTGCTGCAGAAAAGAGGTAAATGTGTTGACAAAAAAGCATAAAGGTCAGTAAGCCTGAAGCACAGAAACAAGGACAGAATAACATATTATGAAAATGGAAAGGGAGACAGGACCAAAGTGGAGCCCTGTTGCTATGACAGTGTGGATAACAGATTGCATTGGGAGACCAGATAGGAGGTGACATCATCATCCAGGTGAGAGATGGTGGTGGTTGCTGATGGATTTAGGCACAAGAGATAAAGGTGAGGGGGAATCAATTACAACTCGCAAGTCATCCAACGACTAGATGGCTGATCATGCAACCTTCTAGTATAGGAAACATGAAGGGGTGAACAGGTTTGGGATGGCAGGAAGGGATAAACAGGAATCAGGTCTCTGTTTGTCTGATTTGCCTAATAAATATTTTTCCACTCCACAGTCATAGATTCCCTTATAAATAGTTAATACTATTTGATTAATTGGTGCCCATTAATATGCAACCTGTACAAATCCAAACATTGGCTCTTCTTTCAAAACACACATCAAAATTATATATAAAAATTGTAAAACCACCATAAATGACAGAATTATAAGAGTAGATTAGACTAACATTAATAATAACTTGTGTGATAGTGGGCCAGGCGCGGTGGCTCATGCCTGTAATCCTAGCACTCTGGGAGGCTGAGGCGGGCGGATTGCTCGAGGTCAGGAGTTTGAAACCAGCCTGAGCAAGAGCGAGACCCTGTCTCTACTATAAATAGAAAGAAATTAATTGGCCAACTAATACATATAGAAAAAATTAGCCGGGCATGGCGGCGCATGCCTGTAGTCCCAGGTACTCGGGAGGCTGAGGCAGCAGGATCACTTGAGCCTAGGAGTTTGAGGTTGCTGTGAGCTAGGCTGACGCCACGGCACTCACTCTAGCCTGGGCAACAAAGTGAGACTCTGTCTCCAAAAAAAAAAAAAAAAAAAACAAACAAAAAAAAAAAAAACTTGTGTGATAGTGAAATATATATAGGCAAGAATATATACCTAAATAAATACATTTTGAAAGTACCTATTTTCCTACAGTAAAACTAATACAGATTTGTTGCAGAAATTTTGGAATATATGGAAATTTAGAGAAAATAACAATTACTTCTAGTTCTATCATCCAGAGATAAGCCTTTTTAATATTTTGACAAAATCAGGTCTAATTTTTAATTTGGGAATGTTTAACTATTTGCAGTAAAGCTATCCAAAATTAAAATTTACATTTCAAAAAATGTTTAAATGAACTAGCAGATTACAACTGATGCCTAGATATCATGAAGTACCTCAGAGTCTAATCTCAGCCAAGAAACCTAATTAAAGACATAAGGATGGAACAGATCAGTAGGGAAAACCCAGCCAACTTTTTGTGATGCTGGTCTTCCCATCAACTATAGCACCATTAACAATCGCCACCTTCAAACCCATTCAGCTCAAATAAAGTAAGCTTTTTTTGTTTTCTAAACATCACTTAAACTTAATGTTATATTGCTTATAATTAATATACTACCTATTCATTTATATGAAAGCCAAACTGTTCCCAACATCAACAAGACACTGATCCTTTAATTATGTTTTCAATCTTTTCTAATTTATTTATAAGACAACACTTACATATAGTATTTAAAATTCTGTATTATACTTAAATAGAATTCAAAACATTTTCTTTTTTTTTACACAGATTCAAAGACAAGTTTATTCATGTAAATAGCGGTCTGTATGTTATGCCCTCATAAGAAAACTGACAGAAATTCTTAATGCCTAATTATTAAAATATACAATTATGAAAATACTAGAATGAATGCTCATAACTTATAAAAAGTCTTACTTTATAATGATAGTAAGGAGCCTGTTGATCTTTATCCCATTGGTTTCCAGAAATAGAACTATTCATTTGCTTCATGATCGTTTTATAGGGCACCTGACGTCCTGCAGCATCACTACAAGGAGCCCCCCGGAAAGGGACTTTTGCAATAGTACAAACATGATCCTGAGATAGATTCAGGCATGTGTAATCATAACCATACCAGGGAACACCCATTATAAGTTTCTTAGGATTAATGCCCATCTTGATGTAGTCATTATATCCAGTCAATGTCCGATTATATGGAGCATTGGCTGAACATTTTCTTTTTAAAAAATCAACTGTTAGCAAAAGGAAAAACAATAACAGGCATGGGAAAGCATAAAGTTTAAGATGATATATTTTTGTTTAAAACTGCATAATGTTTCTTTGATAGTCAATTTTTATTATATAAATTTAAGCTGTGGGGATTTTTAATTTTATTTGGGATTATCATCTCTATTAGGTATTTCCAGATAGAATAGTGTATATAGAGTCTATGCAAAGTTCCAATTAAATAAGTTCAAGTAAAACTCTTTAAGTTTAATATTATTCACATTGGGTTTAACCAAAAGTTAAAAAAAAAACCTCAAATGGGATTTCTACGTAGATTAAATCCAGGCATAGCAGGTATGCAAAACAATGCATTCATCATAGTACCCATTAAAAATAATCAGTAATATGACCAGTGAAAGAAGAAAATACAGCAAAGTCTAAGATATTTTATTATTACTAGCAACAAAATTGAAGCAGCAATAAAAAAATCTTCCAACAAAAAAAAAGTCCTCCACCAGTTGGTTTCACAGCCAAATTTTATCAGGCCTACAAAGAAGAATTGGTACATATACTGCAAACATTATTTCATATCATGGAGAAGAAAGGAATTCTCTCCAGCTCATTCTATGAAGCCAGTATCACCTTGATACCAAAGCCAGGAAACAACACAACTCCAAAAGGAAAATTATAGATCAATATCCCTTATCAATATAGATGCAAAAATCCTCAATAAAATTCTATCAAACCAATTCAGCAGCACATCAAAAAAATAATCCACCACAACCAAGTGGGCTTCAACTCAGGGATGCAAAGATGATTCAACATATGTAAATCCATAATGTGATCCACCATTTTAATAAAGAAAAGATAGTATGATCATTTCAATAGATGCACAAAAAGCATTCAACAAAATTCAGCACCCTTTTATGATAAAAAACTCTTAACAAAATAAGCACAGATAAAACATATCTCAAACTTACAAAAAGCCATATATGACAAACCCACAGCCAACATCCTACGGAATGGGGAAAAGTTGACAGCATTCCCACTAAGAACTGGAACAGGACAAGGATGCTCACTGTCACCACTTCTAGTCAACATAGTGCTGGAAGTCCTAGACAGAGCAATCAGGCAGGAAGAGTAAATCAAGGGTACCCAAATGGGCAAAAAGGAATTCAAACTATCACCCTTCGCTGATGATATGATCTTATATCTACAAATTCCAAAGATTCCACCAAGAGACTCCTGGAATTGATAAATAAATTCAGCAAAGTCTAAGGCTACGAAAATCAATGTACACAAATCACTAGCATTCCTATACACCAACAACAGTCAAGCTGAGAATTGAATCAAAGACTCAATAACTTTCACAGTAGCTACAAAGAAAATAAAATGCCTAGATATATATTTAACCAAGGAAGTGAAAGATATCTACAAAGAGAACTATGAATCACTGAGGAAGGACATTACAAATGATGTAAACAAATGGAAAATCATGTCATGGTCATGGATTGGCAAAATCAACATTGTTAAAATGTCCATACTACCCAACATGATTCAACACAATCCCCACTGAAATCCAATGTTATTTTTCACAGATCTAGAAAAAAAGAATTCTATGCTACATTTGAAACCATAAAAAAGTCCAAATAGCCAAAGCAACCTTAAGCAAAAGAAACAAATATGGAGGTATCACTTTACAAACTTTAAACTATAAGTCTATAGTAACCAAAACAACATGGTACTGGAGCAAAAACAGAGACATAGACCAATGGAAGAACAGAACAGAGAACCCAGATATAAAACAATCCACATATTGCCATCAAATCTTTGACAAAGCAGACAATAATATGCACTGGGGAAAAGAATCCCTACTCAGGCAATACATGGTGCTGGGAAAATGGGATAGCCACATGTAGAACATTGAAACAGAATCCATCTCTCTCACCACTCACAAAAATTAATTCAAGATGGATAACAAACTTAAACCTAAGGCATGAAACCATAAGAATTTTAGAAGAAAATATTGGAAAAACTCTTATAAATATTGGCCTAGGCAAAGAATTTATGAAAATGACCCAAAGGGCAATCACGGAAACAGCAAAAGTTTACAAAAACAGTAAATATAATGGGACTCGATTAAATTAAAAAGTTTCTGCACAGCCAAGGAAACAATCAACAGAGGAAATAGACAATCTACAGAATGGGAGAAAATATTTGCATGCTATACATCCAATAAAGGGCTGATAACCAGAATCTACAAAGAACTCAAGCAAATTGGCAAGAAGAAAATCAAACAGACCCATTAAAAAGTGGTCAAAAGACATGAAGTTTTTCCAAAGAAGATAGACTAATGGCCAATAAACATGAAAAAATGCTCAATGTCACTGATCGTAAGAGAAATGCAAATCAAAACCACAATAAGATATCACCTAAAAACAGTAAGAATGGCTTTTATCAAAAAGTCCCAAAACAATAGATGCTGGCATAGATGTGGAGAGAAAGGAGCACTTATACACTGTTGGTGAAACTGCAAACTAGTGCAACCTCGATGGAAAATAGTATGGAGATCCATTCCTCAAAGAACTAAAAGTATACCTACCATTTGATCCAGCAATTCCACTACTGAGTATTTACTCAAAGGAAAAAAATCATTTTGTTAAAAAGATACACTTGCACTGGAATGTTTATTGCAGCACAATTCACAATTGCAAAGATATGGAATCAACCCAAGTGCTCACCAATTCATGATTAATGAAATGTGGTATATGTATACCATGGAGTAATACTTAGCCATATAAAATGAATTAATACCTTTTGCAACAATCTGAATGGAACTGGAGACCATTCTCCTAAGTGAAGTATTATAAGAATGGAAAAATAAACACCACATGTATTCAATATTAAATTGGAACTAACCAATCAGCACTCATGCACAGATGGAAGTAAAACTCAATGGAAATCATGCTTGTGGGAGGCAGGAGGAGGGGATGGGTAAAATCATACCTAATGGGTACAATGTACAATATCTGGGTAATGGTCACATTTATAACTTTGACTCAAGTCAAAGTTATATAGTACAAAAGCAATCTATGTATCCAAAACATTTGTACCCCCATAATATTCTGACACAAAAGATATTTTATTACATAACTGCACATTAAATAAATGCTGTAAATATACTCTCCCAGACTGAAAAAAATAATGTAAAACAAAAATACTTTGAAGTTATTTTTAAGTGCTAATTTATGGCTAGCAATAATTTATTTTCTAATTATAGATTGCTAAGGTTTCTTTTAAGTAAACACAATCATTATGTAATAAGTTAAAACTAATAAACACTAATGGAAACACCAGTTACTAAAGAATTTCAAAGCATGTCAACTTATGCAATATTGACATAAATATTTAAGCAAAGCTAAACAAATATATAGATTTAGATATAAAACATGATCATGATTTGTTGCTTTAAATGTTAACTGACCAATCTGATGAAACTAAACAAGGATAGAAGAATGAAGCTGGGGGAGGTGGGGCAGGCAATAATACTCTAGCTCTTCAATTTTCTAGATAGTTATAGGTGACATTTACAAATATGCAAGATGGTAAAAGGAATTATTGGCAGAGCAATTCCCTAAATCTCCGTATCATGGGGTATCCAGATCTGATTCTCCCTAGCTTTTTCCTACCTTCATTTTTTTCTTGAGTTCAAACATCCATATTTGCCATTGAACGTTCAGCTGTTATTTTTGCCTAACAAATTTTGCCAATGCTTCCTGCCCTCGGGTTAAATACAAAGGAGAGCATATTTTAACATAAGATGAGAAAAGAAATAAGATATGAGTCTCATGGAATTTTTGTTAACTTTAGTTTCCTTATTGAAATGAGAGACATATATCTCAAACATAATAGAGTCTGCATCAAGTTCAATTATAACTATTTGAGTAGGGAGTGGTTAGTTGCTATTTCTTTGCTCATTCTGTGTAACAAGCTATGACAAGCTTTACAACCTACAGAAGAAATGTAGAATCCTTGAAATTATTTTGGAAGTTTTTTACCTCCTATTTCTGTTTGGGGTTTGTTTGGCTGGGTGGAAATCCCCAAAGGGACATGATAATTCAATAACAAGAGGAAAGCAGTAGAAGATTGTCAAGTACCTATATTCCAAAATTCTCCCACAAACCAACATTTTTTTATGATTTACCCCCGATTAGAAAAATCAGCTAATAAGGGATATAATTACTGAACATTAAACGGAGTTTTCTTATGCTGTTGAGAGCTCAGGAATTTTTAAAACCTTAATAACCCAGTGTCATACTGCAAGAATACTCTAGTTTTCTCAACTCTCCATCTTACCCTGCACCTCCAGATATAATCTTGGTAAAAAGACCTCTCTCATCATTGAAAAGGTGGTTACACCTAAATTATGCTCATGTATCTATAGAGGGTGGTCTTTCTGAGACTCCCTCACATTTTACATCTACTGATTTACCTATAATTTGAATAAACTCAAGTAACTGGAGTCACAGCCCAGCACGAATCACATGAGAAACAGTTAATATAAATGTGAGAACAACAAATATACTTAAGAAAAATGTATACAATTAAATAGAATAGATAGAAGTACAACCACCAAGGGCTACTCCTTTTAAGGACTGGTAGACATAATTTCATCACTAGTTTATGAACAACATATCAGTTTATAGCTGATTTCACACCACGGCCCCACGTGAGTCACAGAACATTTCAAATACGCTTTCTACACTAGAAGACTCCAAATTAAAAGGAAGCTTTTGCCCAAAACTCAAGCACAAGTCCAATATTGAAGATGTAAATGTTCCTAGTCATTAAAAATAATAATTTATTATAGGTTAAACCCAAAATACCACACAAAAAGTTCATTTAAGCCAAAAATAACTGAAGTATCAGGTTGATAGTACTTTAAACAAAAATTAAAATACACAGCCTAAGAAAGCCTTTTCTCTTGTCTCACATTGCAAGACAAGTACAAGTCTTAGAATAATGGCAAAAAAAACAGAAAGAGCTCAGGGATGTCCACAACCAGGACAGCCACTCTGATTTTAACTCTTGTCATCTGAGGTCTCTGAAGGAAATATCTGACATCCATTTACATACTTTAACTATATTCATAGTGAAACATCTCAAGTTTAAAATCTGCTAAGATAAATGAAAAGTAACCCAAAAATATATTTTTCTCAGAAATTAAGCTGACACATCACGGTGAGAAGAAAATTAGTTAAAAAATTATAATCATGCTTATTAAAGGTTTTTGGCAAGGTAGAAACTTAGATTATTACATAATATAGCTAAACGTTACTTTTAATAGACAACACAAATTTAATTTCTACATCCACAATGAAGAAATTTGGCTTGTCCTTTTTTAAATCTTTTTTCTTAACCCTTGCTTGTACATTTAAAGCTCAGAGAATGTAAAGATCTTCTTGTTAATCACGAAGCAGACATCCAAAGAGATAAGTAACTTGACCAAGATCCCTCAACCTAATAATCACTCAGCCAGGCTAGAAAAAAAAGGCCAATCTCCAAAGTCCCAGTTCAATTCTGTTCTTAACATCGTTTTACTTTATCTTCTTTGTGTGATGGCTAAACTTTGCTTAAAACACATTTGATTTAACAGTGCAAAATCCCTATTACTTGTTTTTGTTCTAATGAGATGAACAGCTAAGATGAGATTGTCACCCTGAAAGAGCCTGAGTTAGTAAGAGCTAGGCCAGAGAAAACATCCATCCAAGAAAAACAGCAAATCCTGTGTTTAGCTCTAGAAAGACTACTCAAAGAGGTGCATTGTTCACTGTTTAGAAGATAAGAAAGAATCAAATCTACTCAATATATAGGAGCAGACAGGGCCTAAACTCACTGTGTTAGAAAATAAGCAACAAAAAAGGGCTAAAAGGTTGCTGCAGCACTTAGCTACTGGTTGTTAACTCTCAGACGAAATAGGGCCCATGATATGAAAAAATTTTAGAAAACTTTTATAAGAAGAAAAACAAAGTCATTGATAAGCAGTTGAAATTTATTATATATAAGGATTCTGTACACCCATACAGTATAGATCAGAGTGTGCATTTACCTTGTCCAAGACCACAAAGAGCCCTTACACTGGTTTTCTACCTTCAAATCCTCCTTTATTTCCTACTATATTCTCACACCCACAGCACCAGCTAACCTAGGCAGTGAAGATGCCATGCTGTTTCACATTTCATTCACCCTAAATAATCCATGAATCTTTCTAATACTTTTTTCTCTTTTTAGCCTTATTACAAACTGCTTATACTCAAATACTTAAGTAAAACTTTATAGGATCTTCCCAGTCAGAATGTGATCACTTCTTTTTCCATGCTACTAAGAGTCCCAAAATGTATCACATGCTGGCGATTGGTTTACTGTCTCTCTTCATTACACACTTATGAGCCTTTAGGGGAAGAGGCTGTGCTTTACTTTTCCTGGCAATGGATCTCACACAGTAATTGCATTCAATATGTGTTCTCTCAAAGGATAAAACAGAGAGTACCACTGAGGGTATGGCAAAATGAGCACTCTCATACAATGACAAAGGGAAATTGGTACAATCTTTCCAAAAAGTATTTAGCAACACATTTGTGGGATCTTATTACTCTCAAAACTTTTAACCCAAAAATTCCACTTTAGGATATATATTAAAAATATATAACTAGATACATAAAACAAAGATTCATGTCCAAAGATTTTTAACATGGCCTCCTCTAAAATAGTGGAAAACTGGAAACAAGTGTAATATTCTTAAAATAAAGCAAGAGTTAAATAAACTATGGAGCATCCTCAGGAGAGAAAAATATGACATTATAGTTATTGATATGGGAGGAAACTTTAGGAAATAATGTAAGATAAAATCTGCATTTATAAAATGATTCCAACTATATGTTTCTTATTTCGGCTTTCATCCTAAAAGATGAACTGCTAGTGGAATTTCCTTTCTACTGGAAATTGGGCAAAATATATGTAACTATTTCAGACATTGAAAAACAGGCAGTTCTGAACTGTGATACTTGAATGAAGGGGGAAAAAAGTGAGTTCAGCCATAATATTGCTCTAACTTACTCTATGGGGGCAGTTTGAGGCCACAAACAGGAAGGAAGGACTCTAACATAGTGTAACAGTCTTACTCAGTGGAGGAAACAGAATTTGGGAGCTAAGTACAAGAAAGGAGAGAGCTGCACAGAAAGCTCCAGAAAACTGCAAAGGGGTTTAGTGAATCATTAAATGAGTAGAGATCTGGGCAGGCAAGGGGTGAAACTCCCTGAGGTACAGGAGAGAACCATTTGCTAAAAAATATATAGAGCTAACACAGGGATAGACAATAGAAATACTCCCATCAGCCAGAGTGGAGAGACCTCTTAATACATGGAACATTGGGGAGAGTCCTTAAGAGGGTCATGCCTTACTAGTAGGGCTAAATTAGCCTGAGAATAAAGGCTATTTCAGACCTGCCATATAACAAGCTCACCAGCCACTACAAAAAAGTAAAATGATTTAAAAGTTAACAATTGCATAACAGAGCAAAATATTCACTCCCTTTTAAAGAAACAGAACAAAATCCAGCATTCAACAATATGATAATCTTAATGTCTAGTATTTAATACAAAATTACCATGCATACAAAAGAACAGAAAAACATGAAAAACAAAATATCAATAGAAATAGAAACAGAAATGATAGGGATAATTTAATTAGTAGATTAAAAATATTAGCAGTTATTTAAATTATACTCTTAAGAATATAAAGAAAAATATGACCATAATCAAAAGCGAAATTGAGCAACATATAAAACCCAGATAGAATTACTAGAGATGAATATATCCTGTATAACTCTGAGTTAAAAATATACCAGATGAGATTAACAGCAAATTAGATATTGTAGAAGAAAAGATCAATGAACTTGAAAATAGAAATTATCCAAAATGAAGCAAGAGCAGGAGGGGCCAAGCTGGTGGACTGGAAGCCGCCTTCATAGGATTTCGCAGAGGGGATGGAAAGTGATGAGTAGATATTCACCATCAAATGGATTGTCTAAGAGAGATCACTGAAAAATCAACAGGGAGATAAGAGACTCTCAAAGTGAAGGAAAGAAAATGGGGCAACCCACTTGGCAGGACTGAAGGTATCTGAGGAAAGATGCCCACATGAGGGGAAGGGAGAGAGGAGAGAACCCCAAGGCTCCACACTTCTCCCATGGATATTGCAATCCAAGCTACAGGAGTTCCCCACCACCACAGCAGGCCTCTAAACTGCTGCAAGGAGCTGCCTGAAAACTGTGCAGCAGTACTGCTCTAAAGAGAAAGGTTCTGCTAGCTTCCAACCCCTGGGTATTGCAGCTGGCATCCTTCTGAGGTCCTAGCTCTAGAGCACTGCATCTACGCAAGGGTTCTGCTAGCTTCCAAACCCTGGGTATTGCAGCTGGCGGCATTCTGAGGTCCTAGCTCTAGAGCACTACATCTACCCAAGGGTCAGCTCCATAGCTTCTGCCTCTGTATTACCCTGCTGGGTCAGGGAAGCAGCAAGGACAGATACTCTTACATGCCCCATGACCACCAGGGAACCCAGGTGAAACAAACCCTGACAGCCACCTGCCAATGCAAAGAGGGACCTACCTGCACCCACTTGAATTTTCAGCACTAGCCTGGGGGACAGCATATCACTCTGCCAAAATATTCCCCAGCACCTAGTTGGACTGTGACAACCCCAGGGGAATGGGGAGATGCAAGAGAGCAGCAATGTTACAGGCTCACAGTGCATCTGCCCCTCTCCTTCCTGGCCATTCTTCTAGAGCAGAACTCAATCATGCCATCCAGGGACCTCTCCCTCTCTTCACTGAGCAACAAAGTTCCCAGCAGAGGTATATAGCAGGGCTATTTGTCTTGAGCTGAAAGAAAAACTTCCAGATGACAAAGAACCAACATAAGAACTCTAGCAGCATGAAAAAACAAGGATTTTGACACCCCCAAAGGAACCCACTAGCTATGTAGCAATGGACTCCAACCCAAAGGAAATTATTGAACTTTCAGATATAGAATTTAGAATATGGGGCACAAGTAAGCTCAATGGGATTGATAGGAAAGTTGGAAACCAACACACACACAAAATAATAATAATTTAAAATATGAATGAAAAATTCACTAAAGAGGCAGGTAATTTAAGAAAAAATGTAACAGAATTTCTGGAAATGAAATTTAGGAAATTTTAAAATATAACAGCAAGTTTTAAAAACAGACTAGACTAAGTAGAAGAAAGAATTTCAGAGTTGAAGACAAGATTTCCAAATTAACCCAGTTAGTCAAGAGTGAAGAAAAAAGAATCAAAATGAAGGAACAATCTCCCCAAGAAATACGGGATTATGTAAATCAAACAAATATAAGAATCACAAGTATTACTGAGGGAGAAGAAGAAAAAGCAAAATGCATGGAATATTTGAGGAAATGGAAGAAAATGTCCCTAGTATTGCTAGACATTTACACAGATACAAAACGGTCATCAAAGACCTGGAAGACTCATGGCAAATAGGACACCATCAAGGTACAAAGTCATCAGTCTGGACAAAGTAAAAGTAAAGGAGAAAATCTTACAAACTGTGAGGCAAAACACCATCAAGTAACTTACAAAGGAAAATCCATCAGACTAAGAGGAGACTTCTCAGCAGAAACCTTAAAAATCAGAAGGGATTTTTATCCCATTTTTAATCCTCTAAACAGAACAACTGCCAGCCAAAAATTTTGTATCCTACAAAATTAAATTTCCTAAACAAAGGAGAAATAAAGTCTTTCCCAGACAAACAAAACTAAGGGAATTTTTCACAACTATACCTGTCATACAAGAAATGCTTACAAGTGATCTATACATGGAACAGAACAATTGATACCCACCAGTGTTAAAAAACACCCAAAAGTTAAAAACTACAGCTCTTATAAAACAGTAACACAAGGGAGAAAACAAAACAATTAGACAGTAATCAACATGATGACCACAACAGCATCTCACATATCAATACTAACACTGAATGTAAATAGTCTAAATGCCCTACTTAAAAGAGAGAGATTGGGGCCAGGTACGATGGCTCATGCCTGTAATGCCAGCATTCTGGAAGGCCAAAGTGGGAGCACTGCTTCAGGCCAGGAGTTTGAGACCAGCCTGAGCAGGAGCATGAGCCCTATCTGTATAGAAAATAAAAAATTATCCGGGCATAGTGGTATGCACCCGTAGTCCCAGCTACTTGGGAGGCTGAGGGAGGAGGATTACTTGAGGCCAGGAGTTTGAGGTTGCAGTGAGCTATGATGACACCACTGCACTCTATCCTGGGTGACAGAGTGAGAACCTGTCTCAAAATAAATAAATAATAAAATTAAATAAAAAATTAAATAAAATAAAATGAAAAGGAGATTGGCAGAATAGATTTTTTAAAAAACACACAACCCAAATATATGCTGTCTCCAAGAACCCATTTAGCTAGCAAAGATTCTCATAGACTCAAGGTAAAGAGGAGGAAAAAAATATTTCTGCATGAATGGAAATGAAAAGCAAGCAGGAAAAGCTATTCTTATAACAGATAAAATAAACTAAACCAACAATGTTGGGACAAAAAGACAAAAATAGTCATTATATAATGACAATGGGATTAATTCTACAAGATGATGTAACAATCTTAGGTAGATCTATCATCTATCAAATAATAGATGTAACCCGAATATTCCAATTAAATGAAAATTTAATTACATCATAAAAACACATACACACACAAATGTAATATTATTAAAATATTAAGTGTTATTTTCTCTAGATGGTGAGATTGGAGATCTTTTTGTTTTTTTCTTCTTCTTCTTTATACTTGTATTTTCAGAATTTTTTCAACAAGCACACAGTAAATGTTAATAATAATGGTGTCCTGGCTCTGTCTAATTTTTGTCTCTCAACCCAACATTGACCTGGTTACAGAACCACATTTTCCCTTTGGGGAACTGACCCTTTCTCATGGGGTAGAGCTCTCAATCTGCGTGCCCACAACCTCTGCCACAGTGGTGGGCATGTCCACATGGCCCAGATTTACCAATCCATGTAACCCCATCCCCCTAAGCCCAGTGATAAATCCACCAATGGAAAATGACCCAAGCAGAGCCAATCAGGCTCCTGTTCAAGGATTCATATGGATGCTAGAAGATATTTCTAGCTGAGGGCTTTGTAATCCTGGACCAGCAAGGAACATCTTTGTCATTCGTGGAGAATGCCTTCCTGGGACAAAAGCCTACCAAGAGGGAAGTTGTGCAAAGTGTCAAAGAGGAAGAAACAGAGATATGACAATGCTGTTTGAGTCCCTGTATCCAACCATGTCTAAAAATATCCCTCCTGAACCTTTCAGCTACATGAGCCAATTATTTTCCATTTTTTGCTTAAGCTAATTTGAGTATGGTTTCTGCCAGAGGAAACCAAAAGAACCCTAACAGAGTAATTTAACTAACTTCTATTTTACTAATCTATATTTTTCTCTTGGGAAAGAATAAATGTAAGATGACTTCCTTTCTCTTGATTTTATCTATGCCTATCATGTCAGCTGTGGCTTACCAGGCATGGCCAATCTCTTGATAGAAGCTCCCAGAGAAAATAAGGAGAATATGGTAGCTACCACAACCAATAAATACATGAGGAAGATTCTTCTAATTATTTCAGGCTTTCAAATATATTTCTACTCATTTCTTAAAATGTAGCATGAAATAAGATTTTCTAAAAATTTCCACTATAGGGCCATGAAGACTTTTCCTCCATGTTCTATGGGTTTCTAAGCAAATAAATACACCACTAAATAAAAACCAGAAGGCTTTTTTCAGCATATGAATTTTGGGGGGTGGAAGAAAAAAAAAACCAGAAGGCTTTAAATTACTCATTGAACCAAGTGAAGACATAATTCTCTTTAAAGTCCACATTTTCTGTTGGGGGGGGGAAAAATGCAGCAAAGAAATTTATGAGTTTAATCACCATCACAACAGGGTTCTTAAAATTGCAGCCTAGTTTATGGAATTGGATGCACTATTTCTGGCAAATAATTCTCCTCTAGCCCCACACTGATCCTCTTCACCCTTCCCCTTTCTCTTCTCCTAGATTAGGTAATGGAAGAGATCACATATCTTACAGAAAAGTATAATTGTGAGTCATGTAACAGGGAGGTATTCAATACTTATTATGCCGACAATTTTTAAATCAATAAGAAAAGCTATCCAAGGAAGTTAATTTAGGAAAAAAATGCTCACAGATTGAGGCCTGAATTACAGATAGTTTTAGTTTTTTAAAAAAGATGAGTCATTGCTGCTCTTCTTTGCTGTTCAAATTTAGACAAAAAACTCAGGTGTATTTTTAGGAGTAACTGTCATCTACCAGGTTGATTAGAACTAAAATTTTATTTACTGTAAAAAATGGTGAGACTTTTATATACATATCTTAATGCCTTTTCCATTTAATTTTAGAATATTTCTGGAAATGCGGGTTAGGATGTATATAAATTCTCATATATCCTAACTTTATGAAAACAAAATCTTTCCTAATGAGATTTTTTTAGTGCCTGGAATTTGAAATCTTCTTTTGTCAGCTAAATTATATTGTCCATGATTGTCCATAGGCAATAACAAAAAATAAAATAGTGTATGCATTACATATAAAAAAGTATTGATCTTTAATCAAAAAGAAAGAAAGCAGCCACTTCTTTAAAATACACCTAGTATTCTAAAAAGGTTCATTTTGACATGAATAATTTCAAACATATTTCTTGGAACAATATTTTTACCGAAGTTATTGGTCTAATAAGTTAATACATAATCTATGACGATGAAAAACGCTTTAGAAAATGAGAATAAAATGTATCCAAGGCATTTATTAAATGCAGGTCATCCTACGTCTAAACCAGCCTGGCCTGTCTCAGGAATTTTGCTAAGAATCAGGATACAACAGAGAACCAAATAGTCAAGTCTTCATTCTCATGGAGTTTATGGTCTAGGAAGGAACATATGATTACACAAAATTGTATTTAATTAGAGTCAGGATAAATGCACTGAAATAAATGCAACATGAAACAAGAACCTGTCACTGGAGGAGGCCCTAAGAGCATGCGTGGGGAAAGGAAGGTGTTCTTGAAGAAGGGGCATTTAAACTGGCACTGGGTGGGGGTAGAGGGGGACTTCAAGAAGAGTACCAGGTTCCAGTATCTGTAAGTAGGTAAGACCAGGGCTCTTGTGGAAATGCGGGGGTGGGGGATGGGGAACAGCTATTTTGGCTGGAGTACTGAGTGAAGAAGAATGGCTCAAGACAGAGCTGAAAATGTCAGTAGGGCCAGAACATACAGTGCAGTGCTAAGGATTTGGGGCTTTATTTAAGAGCAATGAAAAATCTTGGAACTGTTCTAAGCAAAGTGAGATCACTTCAGAAAAGCTCTTTTTGGAAAAATGTAGAGGAAGGATTTTGGGGAAGGCAAGTTTAGACATAAAAAAAAAAAAAAAAATTCAAAGACAACTGCAGTGATCCAGGTACAAAGGGCAAGTACAGTTCTGGAAGACTCATGAAGACACAAACCCTACTGAAGTGGACAGCAGAGTCAATGGCTGGTGAAAAGTGCAGACAAGGACAAGCAGACAGCTCTTCTATTAAGTTTGGCTGAAAGCAGAGGAGAGAAATGGGGGAGAAACAGAACATGGAAGGTTCACATACTAAAATTTCTTAACGTGGAATTATATTATGCAGCATGGTCATTGGAGTATATTTATATGTGTTGTTCATGAGTACACATGTGTGGGTATATAATGCATAAAATTACAGACTGTACGGGACTTTGCAGGACAATGTTTTGAACAGAAAGCACGAAAACAGTAAAACATTGGAACCATTTGTAAGCTAAAACACTTGAGCGATCACGTGCCTTCTAGTGTGCTGAACAACATGGAGAGGGTATAACAAAGTATAACGTGTTATTCCTAACCTATGCTTGCTAGCTAGTAGGCAAAGCTAAAACACCTGAAATGTAATAAAGGTTATAATCAAAGAAGAAACTGCTTGCTCAGAACTCACTTAAAAGCTCTTGGGTTGTTGATTAAAATGTAGTTTTCTAAATGAAATATGAAGTCATTGGGCCTTAGTAACACCGAATTGCAGCTGCAATACAATGTCCTTAAGCAAAACTTTATCTCAAGTACAACGCCATGCTGCCATCTACTGGCTATTCCTCAAATTTTCTTTGATGGAGTTTTTGTCTCGTCATATAGATGGAAAATTCAATTTGACTATTGATTGGGACAGTAAAATATTTAATAAATGCCATATAACAAAATTTAAACATAATATAAACACTTAGATGTTACAAAATGGGCTGAATTTAAATAAAAATGTTTCAATTCGTAGTGCCTAAAAACAGTTACATGAATAAACGCTGCCTTATGAAAACTTTTCATAACATGTCCTGTGCGGACTTCGAAAAGGGAGGACAAATGAAATCTTTAATACTGCTCATAATTATTAGCACAAGGTGACAAATTATGGAACAAAAACATGTCAAGCTCATTATATACCACAGAATAGAAGAAAACGTTTCCCCTTTTAACTGAAACCATCTTTTTAGAAATGAAAACAGTTTTTACAAATTTACAAGAAAGAAACAAAGTTTGCCTTTTGGGAAAAGTCTCTTTAAAATCTTGTTGTGAGGAGATATTTCTCTGCCCCTCTTTCCACCCTGAGCATACCTCCTTCCAGCTATTTCCAGGATCCTCCTGCTCCTGCTCCCCTAAACCAAGGGGAATTTGCTAATCATCTTAGCCAAAGCCCAGGGCAATCAACTGGGCAGGGTTAATGTACCTTAGGAAGGTACAAAGCCATGCTCCTGTGTCTCTTTTCCTGCTTCTCTGTGTCAGGGAGTGCAATGGAACTCAGCACCTTTCTTAGGAACTGGACATGCCTGGCTAATTTTCTATACAGAACCACTACTCCTGCTAGTCCCAAGACACAGATTCAAGATATTCCGACACAACTTCCCAGTTATTAAGAGATGGCACTTTGTTTCTTTCTGGGAGTGCCATTATTCTGGCATCTGCTCTCCCATGAACTCCACAGGGAAGAATGGCGTGGAGAGGAAGCCAAGATTTGGGCAACAGCAAGCCCCACCATCAAAAAACCACCCACATCACCACCAACCCCTAATGTATACATAAAAGGTATACCATCAAAGATAAAAATAAAAAATAATTTTAAAGTGCATCATCTTCACAATTCTTTTAACAGTGTAATGATTTTTACCATAGCAATCATTTCATGAATTAAAACATAGGCATCTTAATATTTTTATAGGTATAGTACTTTTGATAACATCCTAGATAAGTATCTTAAGATGAAATACCAAAGGTAAGAATTATTACAAAAGTTTAACAAAGTCAGTGAATTGCTTTAAACATGGCAATATCTGATGTGAAATCAGTTCAACCTAACACATTTTTTGATACACATCTTTGAAACCTAACACTAGGTCTCACAGTTGGGTAGGTGGTGGTTTTCTCTAAAGCAGAGGCTTTTAAACTATAATCTACTCCTGAGAGTGCCTTAGGAGAGAGCTTTTAGCCACCCTACTCCAACTATAAGCAATGTGTTTATATGTTTTTGTGCTGTTTTATGTCTTACATGTTATCTTCCTCATGAGATTTCTTGGGCTGTTCCCAAATATTCCATTTCTCCTCCTTCTAAGTTCTCAATAGGATTGAATCTCTCTATTCCATTTGAAGTTAGCTGTGGCCATAGGACTTGTTTCAACCAATGACATGTGTCACCTCCAGGTGGAAGCTTTAAGGAACAGTTCATGATCTGTCACCTTCCCCTTTCTTTGCTGCATAAAAGCTCATGTCTGCATGAAGTCCTCATCAACCTGAATGCCCAGAATGAGCAGAAATCCCCTGCCAACTCCCAATGGACAGAAAGCACAAGCAAAAAAATAAACTTTGGTGTAGAAAGCCACTGTGATCAGAGTTACTTGTTACTCAGTACAGCCTATTCTTCTGACTGCTACAACTACTAAATAATTGTTCAACCTATGCTGTGAGGCAGGGATCAACAAAGAATGGCACAGGGCCCAAAACAGCCCGCTTTCTGTTTTTGTAAACAAAGTTCTGTTGGACAACAGTCATGCCTGTTCATTTACATACTGTCTAGGGCTACTTTCCAGCTACAATAGCAGAGTTGAGCAGTTGTAACAGAGATCATATCTCCCACAAAGCCTGAAATATTTACTATCTGGCCCTTTACGAAAAAAGCTTGGCAACCCCTGCTTTAAGGCCATATGCTAGCTAGGTACTGCTAAAGAAAACAAATAAGACCCATTCTCCTGGACAGCAGGTGTTAAAACAGCAAAAATAAACGTAACGAAAAATTCGTTCCCTAAGTGAAATATAATAGACATTGGCATCAGTAATTTTAATATTGATAATTGTGACTATTCTCTGGCAGCTATAAAGGACATTGTGAAAAAATCTGAAATTTTATATAGACAGGACTTTGAATTACAGGGTGGAGAGGCTGCTTCATGCGAGAGGCACTAAGCCACCCTAGTAGATGGCTCAACAATTGTATCTCATCACAACTTTGTCACTCTCCATGCAGCTTCAACGTTCCCAAGTAACTCTCACGAAAGGTCAAAAATAGGATGTATCTGCATACAATTATCCCTGAAATAAAATTAGCTATTAGTGCTGATGGCAGAAGTAAAGATGTCTTAAAAAAATGTTTTTAGCAAGAAAACAGATGCTGAGTACGTGTTAAAGGGTAACACATCAAGACCAGTGGTGGCTCTAGTTTTTGACATAAGAAGCCCACCCTACTCTGCCATAAAATTAGACAACCTGTTTCAGCAAGGACCTCAGTTGGTACTAAAAGTGCTCATCACATAAAGACTAAAACTTTAAAAAAAAAATTCACAAAGACGTTTAGTTTGGCAGATTGAGGACATACACAAGAAACACATTTACTTTTTTGAGTAAAATGCAAATGAACTTCTATTTCAGCACTAACGCTATGCATTAACATGTGTGTTATTGCTATATAATGCAGCGCAGATTAGCAATTTAGATAGACCATGGGGCCAAACTCTCACTTCAAATCCAAGCTCTGTTATTAGCTGTCTGACCTTAGCAAAGGTCCCAACTTCACTCTGCCTCAGTTACCTCATCAGTGACATGGGAACATGACAGTGTCTATGTTACTGAGTTTCTGTGAAGACTAGTTATTTTTGTAACAGTGCTAATAAGGGTGCCTGGCATACAGGAAGCACTATAAAAGTGTCTGTTAATTAAATGCAACATGGTCCTTCAATTTTATAACAGGCACTCTGACCTCTCTCAAACGACAAAAACACTCAAACAGTGCTCACTTAAAAGACTGCTGGTCTAAAACCTAGATAGTAAAATCTTATAAAATATAATACTAATTAATAAAAAAATATCAAATTTGCTAGCAGTTATTTAATTCCTGACTGTAAAAATAACAGAACATTTTTGGAATAACTGATATCATTTAAGTGAGTTTAAAGACTAATGCATTCATAGGATTAAAAGACGGGCCAGGCAGTGGCTCATGCCCGTAATCCTAGCACTCTGGGAGGCCAAAGCAGGAGGATCATTCAAGGTCAGGAGTTCGAAACCAGTCTGAGCAAGAGCAAGACACCGTCTCTACTAAAAATAGAAAGAAATTATAAACTAAAACTAAATAGAAAAACTATATAGAAAAAATTAGCTGGGCATGGTGGCACATGCCTATAGTCCCAGCTACTTGGGAGGCTGAGGCAGGAGGATTGCTTGAGCCCAGGAGTTTGAGGTTGCTGGGAGCTAGGCTGACGCCACAGCACTCTAGCCTGGGCAACAGAGTGTGACTCTGTCTCAAAAAAAAGAAAAAAGAAAAAAACAAGACGGAGAGACAAATTAAAGAACTTCCAAAAAAGTATTATTGAGAGAAAGACCTTAAAAAAAAAAGCTTAATAAGAAGCCAAAGAAAAAAGAAATGGGGACAGAGTCATAAGTGGGGACACAGTTGTGTAAAGCATCGCAGTGAAGAATGGTATTAGTCAAGTACTGAAATTCTGTGGGAGTTTTTATTGGGGATGGAAAGTGCCAGTTTGTTTACCATATTATTGATGGAGGGGTTTATTCTCTTCCAGGCAAAATGTGCAAAAACTTAAACTGGGCAAGGAAATGGGATCAGGATAGGTTCCAGTCTAAAAGCTTTGAACCAGGAGGTTTTCAGAAGTCAAAGCAAAGGTAAGATGAAGAACCAAACAAATATCAAAAAGTATACCACAGAAGGGTCAGAGCAACAGGGCTGAACGAAACCCTCCAGCGATCATCCCTCCACACAATCACCAAATTCAACAACTATCCACACAAGCAAATACCTTCAGAAGAACCCAAATCATGTGTGCGACCATACTACCTGGTTTTAACATTATATCAAGGGAAATGACACTAGAAAGGGCCAAAAAGGCAGTCTTGCGTTGCGTCTGCCTCACCACCCCCATCCCTCAGCAGTGCCCTGCCAGCACTCTGAGTGCAGAGAGAATCTTGCGCCCAGGGGAAGGAGAGCGATGTGATTGTGAGATTTTGCACTGGAACTCAGGGCTGCCCTGGCACAGGGGAATTCTGCCAGTGCCCATGGAGGGAGCATTTAGGCCAGTCCAGCCAGAGGGAAATTCTGCAACTCCCCACCCCAAAACTTGAGCTCCGGTTAGCCCCACCACCGGCTGGAAAAAAAGCAGCCTGGGGCCTGGACAAAATTTGTAAGGCAGTTCAGCCACACAAACTGCAATCCTTGGGCAATTCCTGTGGCTGTGCTGGCTCTGAGCCAGTGGACTTGGGGTGCGCATGACCCAGTGAGACACCAGTGGTGGTGGCCAAGCCAGTGTGCCACCCCTCCCCTTTTCAACTTGGGGAAAGGAAAGGGAAGAGTTCCCAGGACTTTTTTTTTTTGGAGGGCAGGAGGTTACTAGTTCAGCCACAGTAAAATAAAGTATAAACCAGACTCCTGAAGCCCCTGAATACAGGCCTTAGTTCAGGTGTCCTCAAACTATGGCCTGCGGACCACATGCGGGTGTTTTTGCCTGTTTGTTTTTTTACTTCAAAATGAGATATGTGCAGTGTGCATAGGAATTTGTTCATAGTTTTTTTAAAACTATAGTCCGGCCCTCCAACGGTCTGAGGGACAGTGAACTGGCCCCCCTGTTTAAAATGTTTGAGCCCCCCCTGCTCAGTTCCTAGATGGCATTTCCAGACCCACCCTGGGCCAAAAACATGCTGCCCTGAAGGAAAGGACCCAATTCTAGCAGGATTCACCACCTGCTGACTAAAGAACCCTTGGGCTTTGAATAAACATAAGAGGTAGCCAGGCAACAGTCACCTTGGGCTTCAGGTGAGACAGGACTGGCTTCAGGTGTGACCTGGAACTGGTGGCCACAAGGGAGTACCCACGTCACTCCTCCCCCAATTCCAGGAAGGCAGCACAGAGAGTAAGGAAACAGAGTTAGAAACTTTGCCTGGCAATCCAGGGAATTCTGTATCTTACCCAAGTCCACCTAGATGGGACCAGCAGGAGTCTGCAAGAGCAACAACATTACTGGACTTGAGACACCCCCAGTGCTGGTGGCTGCAGTGCCGGAGACTTAGATCACAACACTCAATTCCTGCTGAATATCTTGAGAAAGCCTTCTCAAGAAGGAAGGGTTCAAGCAAGCCCAGGCAGTGAAAATTAAAAAAAAAAAAAAAAAAACCCTAACTCTTCAATGCCCAGACACTGATAAACATCCCCAAGCATCAAGAATATCCAGGAAAATATGAACTCACCAAACAAACTAAATAGGTACCAATGACCCATCCCAGAATGATGAAGATATGTGACTTCTCAGACAAAGAATTCAAACTAGCTGTCCTAAAGAAACTCAACGAATTTCAAGACAACACAGAGAAGGAATTCAGAAGCTTATCAGAGAAATTTAACAAAAAGCTTTAAATAATAGAAAAAGATCAAGCAGAAATTCTGGAGAAGAATTCAACTGGCAAACTGAGGAATGCATCCGAGTCTCTCAACAGCACTACTGACCAACCAAAATAAATAATTAGTGAACTTGAAGACAGCTATTTGAAAATACACAGTCAGAAGAGAAAAAATAAAAAGAATGAAGCACACCTATGAGATCTAGAAAATAGCCTAAAATAGGCAAATCTAAGAGCTGCTGGTCTTAAAGCTAAGTTAGAGAGATTGAGGTAGAAAATTTATTCAAAGAAATAACAGCACAGAACTTTCAAAACCTAGAGAAAGTTATCAATACTCAAGTATCATACAAGAAAATCATAGAACACCAAGCAGATTTAACCCAAGTAAGACTGCCTGAAGGCATTTAATAATCAAGCTCTCAAAGATCACAGATAAAGAAAAGGTCCTAAGGGAAGAAAGAAAAAAAGAAAAAAAGAACATGTAAAAGAGCTCCAATATATCTGGTAGCAGACTTCTCAATGGAAACTTACAGGCCAGGAGAGAGTGGCATGACATTTTCAAGGTGCTAAAGGAAAAACATCTTAACCCTAGAGTATTATATCCTGCAAAAATATCCTTCAAACATGAAGGAGAAATAAAGACATTCCCAGACAAACAAAAGCTGAGGGATTTCATCAACACCAGACCTGTCCTATAAGAAATGCTAAAAGGAGTTCTAAAGAAATGCTAAAAGACAACTGTACGCATCCTACACAAAAGCAAATTATTAATAAGAGCTAGAAAGCTGAAAAGGGGAGGCAAGGGGTACAAAGGAATCTGATAATGAGCACCTTGTGTTTACAGAAAACTCTGCAACGAATAAGACAAAATGTTTCCAAATATTCCCTCTGCTAAACTTTTAGGATTTGTTTCTAATAATACTTTAGTCAGTAATCTGCCTGTTCTTAAAACTTTTAATATTAGACATTGCTTTTGTTATCTAGATAGAAAAGTAAGTAGGTAAGTAGGCAGGTGGGTACATAAGTAGGTACCCAAGTATATTTCACTTCTGGACTCCCTGGCCTCTTGGATGAGGCCTCTCCTGTGGCACCCATTTTTCTGATTACACAGTAGTTGTTTATATATGAAATTTTGAGCTGCTTCAGAAAGAGAATCATCTCTTATTCACCTTCCTATCCACTGAAACTTCTACCACATTTAGAGCCACATATAGGCTCTAAAACATTTCTTGAATATACATATCTCTGTATGAATATGTCAACTATTTACTGCAAAATCTGTGTGCATGAACACTGCTCTAGGCACCAGGGATGCAAAGAGGCTTCCAACAGCAGTGTATCTCCCCTCAATCAGGTGAGTGATACTGTCACACTTACCACTAATTAAAATACCTGCTAAGTTATAATTACTGTTGCTCATAGTAATCATATTTGTATTTATTCACATATTTACCATTTCTGGTGCTTTTCATTTTTTTCCTATGACCCAAGTTGCCTCTGGTATCATTTCCCTGTGCCTAAAAGTTTTTCCCTGAGTATAATCAAATGTTCTTGTTTCTTTGCATGTCTAGTGGGATGATATGTTGTAGCAACTCTGGATTGTGTTTGATTACTTTGAGGATTATGGTGTAAATGCCATGGAGTAGGGAAAAATAATAATTCTCACCCCTGGCATAAAACCCAGAAGACTTCACAGAAAAAGTGACATTTATATTGGGCACTAAAGCAGAAGATGCTCCTAGACAGAAACAAGATTGGGTTTAGAGGCCAATAGAATGGTATGAGCTAAACAATTTGAGTGTTTAAGGGTTATGTCAGGAATCAAGGGTTGGTCTTGCCTAAAACCTTGAGGGAAAAAGTAGCAAACACCTCAGAGTTTTAAATACACACACACACACACACACACACACACACACACACCATACAAACAGCCAACTTAGAAAGTATATCAAAGAGTTCAGGCTTAATTCTGTTAAACAAAAGGGGGGGGGAGGAAGGAATGATCAAGAATGGTTTCTGAGCAGGGAAGTAAAATGATCATAAAGATGACTGGTGGCCATGTAAATATGAAAAAAAAAAGGAGTAGAGGTGGGCTGAGGTGGGGCAGGGGGAGGGAAGGTGTTCTTTCTGGAATAGTGTCAACAATAAAACTATAATCAGTATTTAGGGCACAGTTTTATGTACACCTGTCAAAATACCATATAAACATATTATATAAGCAAATATTACTAACAATAGTATATCTATACTTCTAATCCTTAATCATAAAACTAAAAAAATAATTTCTTAGAAAGTGAAAGAATAAGAGCCAGAAACAAAACTACTGTAATTCTAGGCATTTCTTTTTCCCTCTACCAAGCTAACACTCTTCATAGAGTCTTTCCAATCTATAAAAGGCACCACGCCCAGACATACAGCTTATAAGGACCTAACCATTCGCCTTTACTAGCTTCTTTGTGCTTATGCTATAAAAACTTCATTGTTTTCACCTGTCTATTTTGCATCTTTGTTTATGGATATCAGGTGACTCCAGGGAGATTCCACTAATTTTTATCCTCTTTTATTTTTTCCTTTTGTCTCTTAACTTTGGATTCTAAACTCCCAGCATAGTAATGACCTGCTCACTGTATGTAACCTTGCAGACTTAAAAGTCTCGAGCAGCCATTTCCCAGGTGAATGGCAAACATTTTGTTTCCAGGTGTAGCTGCAAGAAAAGACATCCCAAAACAACATCAACAGGAATGATGCCTGCCACCCACTGAGAGCCCCTTGGCACCCTCATCTTCCATCTGGCTCAGTTGGGCTACAAAAGCATTATTACTTCTTCTAAGTTCAATATTTGAGCTGACTCTAACACCAGAGTGCCCTTTTATCCTCCAAACAAAGACACACCGGAATTTGAACCAGATCATCGGGCTCCAGTCTTACCTCTAAGCTGCTATATACCACCAAGCTGTGAAGAGTAGAAACCAAAGCTAATGAAACTGTCTAAAATCTATCCAGTGAAATTTTTGGATGAAATCAGAATATATCCTAAAAGAATACAAATTTTAAACAATTGACGAACAATTTGTACATACTTTTTATTTATCACTATTATTGGTCTTTTGAGTTAATTTTGAGAAAAATGAAGAAATAAAGGATTATGAAAATTGCCATGTCTAATCAATTTTAATTGTGGGATTGCCTTGAAATGAAAAGAAAATACAAAAATGTTTTCAACTGTCCCACTGATATATTGTGATCTAAAGTATTAGTGTGTGCTTTCCCCATATATGATAAATAAAAGAAAAAAGATAAATGCATAACATGTAAATTATATAAGAATGCAACTAATCTTGTACCAATCTTTCTGCCACAAAATTTTGGAGAAAATCTAAAAAAATGAGTGCTGTACAAATCCTAGAACCAAATTCTAACATCTAACTTGCTGGTAAATGTGTGTGTGTGTGTGTGTGTGTGTGTGTGTGTGTGTGTGTGTGTGTGTGCATGCGTTTATACACAGTCATTATTGTCGGTTAACCTCATAACATGTACTCTGAATCATTCATTAAGATAAATATATAAAGTGTACTAACAGTTTTCTCATGCAAGTTTTAAAAACAAACACTTTTATCAATTAATTCCTAGCAAATGTTAATATCTATGTTTTACAAACAAACATAAATGCAAGCTTCAAGAGGACAGAATCTGTTTTGTTCACTGTATCATCATGAGTCTCTAGAAACATGTCTAGCATATTGTTGGTGCTCAAAAGATGTTTGCCTAATGGATCAATACATTTAGAGTACAGTCCACTACTCAACTGGCCTTTAAGATAACCTATAAAACTATTTTAGGACTTTTCTCTATGTTTTATTCATTCAGTTACTTGGATATTTACAGAACACATGTGCAGGACCTTGTGAGCTACAGAAATAAGTCTTACACAAGGTCTTTGAAAAGTTCTGAAAAACAAACCACTTGGAGAAACAAGTCAACTCAAACAACATTAGAGCTCGTGGCCATACCAAGTCTTCCTGCCCCCCTCCCTCTTCCACACATTTGGTCACACCCCCAAAATGGCAATTCACATAAAAATAATATGTTTGCTATGCAAACAGCACACACTTCCCCCATCAAATTGCTGCCATTAAGCCCTTATGTGGATACATTCTTGGCCACTAGGATGTTGAAAATTCTGATTCAAAAAGATAGTACAAATGAAGTCTATGTGTTGTATAAAACCAGAGAAGACTCTGTATAGCAAAAGCAATTTTTAGCTAAAACAACAAATTGGGAGGCATAAATTTACCAGACTTCAAGCTTATAGTATTAAGGCTATAATAATTAAAACAACATTGTAGTGGCACAAGAACAGAGACACAGACCAATGGAACAGAACTGTGAATCCAGATTTGACAAAACAGACAAAAACATACACTGGGGGAAAGAATCCTTATTCGATAAATGGTACTGGGAAAATTGGATAGCCACGTGTGTGGAAGGCTAAAACAGGATCCACACCTTTCACAAAAATCAGCTCACAGTGGATAACACACTTACACCTAAGGCATGAAACTGTAAGAATTTTAGAAGAAAATGTTGGAAAAACTCATAGATACTGGCGTAGGCAACGATTTTATGAAGAAGACCCCAAATGCAATCACAGCAACAAAAATAAATAAATGGGACCTGATCAAATTAAAAAGCTCTGCACAGCCAAGGAAACTATCACAAGAGCAAATAGACAACTTATAGATTGGGAGAAAATATTCACATGCTACACATCCAATAGAGGGCTGATAACTAGAATCTACATAGAAGTCAGGAAAATCAGCAAGAAAAAGGCAAACAACCCCATTAAAAGTGGGCAAAGGACATGAACAGAAACTTTTCAAAAGAAGACAGACCAAGAAACATGAAAAACTGCTCAACATCTCTAATCATCAGGGGTATGCAAATTGAAACCACAGGGAAATATCACTTAACCCCAGTGAGAATGGCTTTTATCAAAAAGTCCCAAAACAATAAATGTTGGCGTGGATGCAGAGAGATAGGAACACTCACACACTGTTGTTAGGACTGCAAACCAGTACAACCTCTGTGGAAAGCAATATGGAGATACCTCAAAGAGATACAAGTAGAACCACTAATCCAGCAATCCCATTACTGGACACCTACCCAAAGGAAAAAAGACATTCTACAAAAAAGACATCTGCACTAGAATGTTTACAGCAGCACAATTCACAATTGCCAAGATGTGGAAACAACCTGAGTGCCCATCAATACATGACTGGATTAATAAAATGTGGTATATGCATACCATGGAGTTCTACTCAGCCACAAGAAACAATGGTGATCCTGCACCTCTTGTATCATACCAGATAGAGCTGGAACCCATTCTACCAAGTATCCCAAGAATGGAAAAACAAGCACCACATGTACTCACCAGCAAATTGGTATTAATTGATCAACACTTATGTGCACATACAGTAGTCACATTCATTGGGTGTCGGGCAGGTGGGAGGGGGAGGAGGGGATGGGTATATTCACACCTAATGGGTGTGGTGTGCACCATCTGGGGGATGGACATGCTTGAAGTTCTGACTCGGGCAGGGCAAAGGCAATTTATATGTAACCTAAACATTTATACTGCATATACCCATAATATGCTGAAATAAAAAAAAAATTAAAAAGAAGATAGTACAAGCATTATGTGGGGAACGGGCTATTGATTCTCATGGAATGGTCATAAGGAAAGGGCAGAGACAGATTCCAGTGACTTGGCTCCTGGCTGAAGCTACTGGCTAACAGAAAGGGGCCCCAAGCCCTTCATCTCCTGCTGCAACCCAAACAGCTCTACCTTGACCTGTGCTACAAGGCTCAGATGAAAGGGCACAACAGGAACCCATGGAGCATCATCTGTGCCCAAGGCTATGACTCCTGTGCACATTGTTTAGGAGCATGAAGGAAAACTGGAGGTAGTGACAGTGGCCCAGGCCTGGAAAGAAGCCCGAGGGTCTCCACCCTGAGTCTCTGGAAACTGTGACTTCAGTCGGGGCACCAGAACTCCCCGTTCTGGACCTAGGCCAAAACCCCCTTGGGGTTTCAGCAACAAATTGATACCTAGATGTAAAAACAACTTCAGAAGTATAAAAATACAATTTAGAGTAAATTAATTCTTTCATCTTCAGTAGACAGCACATCAACCCATTCCTCTAAATAAATACGTACACAGTTATTTCTATACAGGGCTTTTTAATTTATAATGATCCCTTGTTAATCATATTTATTCTTGCAACAATAAGCAGTGAGGTAGGTAGAACAGAGCAGATCCTACTATTTAAAATAAGAAAATGAAATGAGAAAGATGAAGAGGCTTACTCAAATGCATCTCAGGTTATCTGTCTAATAATGTAGCCACTCTTCCTCTTATTGCATCCTGCCTGTCTCACAAGGCAAAACAAACAGCCTTCCTGAGAACATAAGTACAGTCTAACATTTACCACCCACGCGGCTTCCCGATGGCACCATCAGGGAGGAAGGCAGAAACAGGACACATGAGACAGCACAAACCCTGATGCTAATTCAGCCCCAAATCCAATCTAGCACTTCCAAGAATTTCTAACCTACATGTTTCAGATTAATAAAGAAGAAGAAGACAGTATCAAATTTCTTGTACTAATATTGTCAAGTTAGGGCAAAGTGCAAAAAAAAAGGTTTTATTATGGCATGATTTTATAATTGTGCATGAAATGAGTTACCACATTCTGTGAAACAAAGAGCCAAAAACGGAAAGGCAATGACCTTGTCTTAAATTCAAGACACAAAATATTACACCAGATAAAGATATCTAGGTGTGTACAAAGATAGCAGAGAAAGTTCCAGAAAGAAACATTTAATCAAATGAGTTGAGAATCGGTCACCTTGATATACCAGATGGTCCTGGTGTAAGCTTGTTTCATGCAAAGTTGGCCATTTAAAGTCTCAAATCACAGAGAAACCAGAATAAATTAACTCAAAAGAAACCGCTGCAGGCCAAAATGGTTAGCAGAATGCTCATGAGTTAAGATAGAAATAAAATCTAAAAAAGAACTGACCCAGGATCCTTTTAAAAACATAAAATTCAAAATGCTAACAAACTCTGTTGAATAAGATACCTACAAATGATTTTCAAAAGGTGTTAGATATCTGCTTCATTTCATATATGATAATGCACAATTTAATCACAAATGATTAGTTCTGAAGTGAAGTTGAAATATTTTCAAGTCCATAGATGCCAAATGTTGATTATCAAGACTGTAATAAGTGAGGGATTTAAATTACTTTTATATCCAGTATGTAACTTACTTTAAAAAGAGTAAGCTGTAAGATGACCATAGAGGCAATTATAAATTTTTATAGGATCATGTTACAAACCAGAAACACAAAGTGCTTTCTATCCAGAACTGTCAGCACAACTCAGTGGAAGAATGAGAATGTTGCCTACAATAACTTCGTTGCTCTCCCAGACCTATCGGGTACTCAGATTGTGTCTCTGCAGAAGGTATTCAATAGTGCCAAGCCTCTGTCACTTCATCAATAAAATGAGAAGAATACCACCTCCTTAAGGACTGCTGGAGGGTACAAAATACTGTAAATTTTTATTTTTTAAATATATCACTATTTAAAGAACTATACGAAGGTAATATTGCCTTCTCTCATTTTTTTCAAACTACTGGGGCAAGAATAAAGCAACAAAAATACCAAAATGTAATTCTATTCAAAAAGCATTTTCTGAGAATTTAAAACATGTTCATCATTGTGCTTAATGAGCACTGAACAAAATCAAAACGTGCTGATTCTTTTTTGTGTCCTCAGCTGTGAAGGTTGTCCTGGAATGTAGCAGATGCTCATGAAATACAGGCTGAACAAACCCTCTGAGACACAAATCTTGGTTTTGAGGCCATCCCATTGTCATTTTGGGAAGGGCAGTATTTCAGACAAAACACACTCATTTGTACTTGACCATGCACTGTATCTTCAATATTTGTTGAATGTAAATATAGTTGACATTCTGGAAATGTATGAAAAATAAACAAGGAAACCCTTGTATTGAGACTGTCTTGGGATATTTTGGAAAAGCCATTCAGTTTCTCCATCCTAATTCCGGTGTAATTTCTCCTGCCAACCTGATATCACAGAACTGAACAGTAGTTCTCAACTACCATGCAATGACATACTCATGCACTTGCATCAAATAATGTTACCAAGAATGAAGTACTATATTTTTTTACTGATTTATTTTTCAAAAAATAAGAGATGTCCACCTCACACCCATTAGAATGGCTACCATAAACAAACAAACAAAAAACAGAAATTAATAAGTGTTGGTGAGGATGTGGAGAAATTAGAACCTGTGTGCATTGTTGGTCAGAATGTAAAATGGTGCAGCAACTGTGGAAAACAGTATGGAAGTTCCTCAAAAAATTAAACAAAGAATTACCATGCTATTCAGCAATTCCACTTTGGGGTACATACCTAAATGAATTGAAAGCAGGATCTCACAGAGTTGTGTATATATCCATGTTCACAGCAGCATTATTCACAATAGCCAAAAAGTAGAAGCAACTCAAGTAGCCATCAATGGATGAATAGATAAATAAAATGTGATGTGTATATATATACACACACATATAATGGAATATTATTCAACCTTAAAAAGCAAAGAAATTCTGGTACGTGCTACAGCATGGGTGAACCCTGAAGACATTATACAAAGTGAAATAAGCCAGTCACAGAAAGATAATTACTGTACGATTCCACTTACATGAAATACCTACAGCAGTCAAATTCATAAAGATAGAAACTAGATGCAGTTACCAGGAGCTGGGAGGGAAGGCGGAAATGGGAAGTTATTGTGTAATGGGCACAGAGTTACAGTTACTAAGTCAGAGTTTTGCAAGATGAAAAGAGTTCTGGAGGTGGGTGTTTACACAACAATGTGAATGCACTTAATGCCACTGAACTGCACATTCAAAAACAGTTAAGATGGCGACTTTCATGTTATTTGTAAAAAAAAGAGGTGTGCGTGTATTACCTAATCAAAAATTGTACTTTAAAAAAAAATGTAGACTATCTTCAAGATCATTCCTATGAGTCTATCACTCATTCACTGCACTGCAATGATTTCTTGAAAAGTGAAAAAACAGTGGCATTTCCTCCAGGGTGCCTAAAACTGCACATACCCCCACACCCAGTCTTATCCGAGACCATAATTCTTTCAAGACACATTCTTTCTTTAGTTAACAGCTAGGACAATTCTGAAAGACTGTAATGCTTAGATCTTGTAATTTTAGAGTTACTACCAATTCAGGGTTGTCAGATAAAATATAAGATGTCTGTTCAAATTAAATCTCAGATAAACAAATGAATAAATTTTTAGTATAAGTATGTCCCAAATACTGCATGGCATGCACTTATACTACTAAAAAATGTTATTGTTTTTTCCAAGATTCAAATGGAATTAAGCATCCTATATCTTTATTTGCTAAATCTGACATGCCCCAATTTTATCCTGGGACAAAATTATGTTTTATACACACATACACACAAACACAAGGAAAAGGAGAACCACCACCACATGAGGTTAAGCTAGATGTTAGAGATGCAAAGGAATTCCCCATTTCCTGCTAAGACAAAGTAGAATGGCCCATCTCTAAAAGTCTAAATAGCCAGACAAGAATATTCTTAACTACAAATAAAGAAAACCAAAAATGCGTTACAGATGTGGAATCAAATTAAAAATGAACACATGCAAAACAATAATTAGCTAAACAAAATGATTCTTACCATTTTTGAGTATCAAAAATGAAATCAAAGCAGCAAATTATTTAAAAATTCCTGAAAATTAAAACCTTAAAGAAATATCAAAGTCACAGATAAAGGAAAATGGATCATCTTCCAGAAATATCTCTAATGTATATTTTTACACTTAACACTCTTGTCACTTTTCTGTTCCCTTTATAACCTAACTTGTCTTACTCCAGCTATCTCCATCTCCTCCACTCCCTTTTCCCTTCTTTCCTTTCTTGTGAGTACATGGGCAGACCAGGGCCATCTCCAGGGCCTCAGAGAGCAGGTACAAAGCCTGCAGGCTTGTACTGATATGTAACATAGTCGACCCTCAGCCCAGTTATAGCCCAGTAACTTATATCAGTGTCCCCTATTCTGAAATGACCCTTAATTTCACTCCATCCTACTTAGAGCAATGCTTCTCAATCTTTGGCTTGGAGGGCCTGATAAAACCCAGACTGCTGAGAACTGCTCAGTTTGGATACAGTGTCTGGGTTAAAGCAAAAAACAACAACAACAAAAAATGCATGACTAGCAAATTGTCAAATAACATTGATGATGCTGGAAAATCCCACTTCAAAGACCATTGCATTAAGCAATATGTGCAATCTTGCTCCTTGACCTATTCCAAATAAACCCACTTGACTTCCTAAAAAGAGACAGAAGACAGAAAATCAGAGAACATGAAGTGCTCACCCTCCTCCACAGTAGCATGGATTATCCACAAGAGCTGGAAATAACTCACCAGATTAAGGGTCTAAATTAAAGACTGGCCTGCCCTCTCTCCCAATTACTCATGAGAAAATTAAGATCCTGAGTAGAGAAGGTGCCCCTGAAATGGAAGAACTACTTAGGAAGTAACTATTCATAGGACTGGGGGCCACTGGAGTGTGGCATTGATTATAGTGCTTACGGGACACAGCAATCCACAGAGGCCGGGCGACTCACAGATATAAATAAGCACCAGCTCTACAACAGAAAGATCTGGTGGGCCATTTTCACATCATGGGCAGTGGGGTGGGCTCTTATCGCTGCCAGGTGCCAGGAATTTCTTTTTCCGAGGGATATTACTCATTCCTGCTAGATAGAAGAAATGTGGAGAGAACACTAGGGCCTCCTCTTCCATTGCGGGGAGAGAGGAGAGGAGAAAAAAGTTCCAAGCAGGTGCACATCAGCCAGGCTCAGCTTGTTACCATCAAGACAGCTTTGCCCAGGATTCCTTAAAAACTCACCAAACACAAGAAATGATGCTGTTGCAGCTTTGGGGTCAGACCATTTTCTGCTATGATCTCCCAGGTTTGAGGAAGGGGCTAACTGGTCAGACCTGTGTTGTCTCCACATACGTGTCAAACAGGTTTTTCTCCCTTCAGGGCCAGATTGAATGGACTGTGCCTGTGAGCCACAGGGCAGGGCACTCTCCTAGAACAGCTTCCTGTCAACCACGACCACTCTTGGCAAACACTGGCACAGAAGCTGAGTGCTCAGTAACCTGACAAACTCTTCTTTCGTTCCAAAAGCTATTCTGCAAAATGCATTCTAGCAGGCAGCCACTTAAACTCATTTTCTGGGCTGAACACTCAGTTTTGCACACTGTATACCCTACACACAGCAGATGGGTACTGTTGGGTCCCCGATCCCACTTCAACCCACTCCAGTCTAGCTTCCATCCCACTCCACTGGAACGTCCTTATCAAGGTCACTAATGATCTCTGGGCTTCCAGATCCGATGGATGCCTTGCTGATCGTACCTTAGTCTCTCAGCAGCCTTGGACGGTTGACATCCTCCATCCTAAAGCCCTCCCTTGTCTAGGTTTCCGTGACACCACATGACTCCCACTTCTCCTTGGCTACTCTTCCCTTTCTTCAGTTGACTTTTCCTTCCCTATCCAACCTCTAAATGTCAGTGTTTCTTGGGGCTAGTTCACAGTCTCCTCCATTCCTCGCCATAGTCTTTCCCTGGGTGATTTCAAACATCCCAGTGGCTACAAACACAATGGACAGGCTCTGGTCTCCCCTCCTGAAATACACATCCAGCTGCTTACTCAACACCTCCCAGACCAAGCCAGTTCCTCCACCCTCCCTTGCGATCCCCATAAATGGCACCACCACCCTCAGAGCTGCTCAAACAGGAAACCTGGATGTCATTCTGGATTCCTCCCTCTCCTCACACCTCCCTTAATTGCCAAGACCTGTAGATTTGAACTTGTATCCCAGATCCACCCCTTCCATCGCCTCAGCCTTTAACCTGCTCAAGGCCATTGCCTGCCCCTTGAGTCACTGAAGCAGGCTCCTCTGTGCCTCCCGCTCATAAGCCACAGGGTGCCCCTTTCATAAAGCAGCATGTCACTTCCTGGCTTTAAACCCTTCAGTGGCTTTCCTCCTGTGGCATAGGCCACTGCTTGCCTGTCCCAACCTCCATTTTCCCTTTCCACTAAGTAACAGGTATTCTTCATCCAAAATAAAATGTACACTCCCCCTTGCAACTGAGGAAGGCCATAGGACTAGGGTCTGGCCAATCAGTTCTAAGTGGGAGTGTTGTGTGTGGCCCTCCCCCCACTGAAGGGGACTGATCAGCTGGGAGAAGGTCCCCACTATGCTCTTTCAGCTTTCCTCCTCCCGGTCTGCAGCAAGGATGTGATCACTGAAGCTGTAGTAGCCACGTCAGGCCACAATGAAGCTTACAGGCTGGAAGCCACGCAATGGAATGATACAGCCAAAAATAGTTGAATAAATAAATGCATCAACAAGCTATTTTCCAAATTACCTTGGATTTCCTACCACCACATGACTCCTTTCACAAGAAAGAGAAATAAACCTTTACCTTTAATAAACCACTCTTCTTTGGAGTTTGTCAGTTACATGCAGCTAACCCTAAATACAAATATACCATCGACCTTATATTAAAAATCCAGCTCTTTATGATCCATCAGGCTGTACATGATCCGGCTTTCCTTACCTCCCCTACGCCTCACCAAACTCTCTCTCCTACCACACTTTAGCCATCCTGGCCTCCTCCGGATTCCTCCAACAGGCCAAATGCTTTCCTTCCTCAGGGCCTTCACACAGGCTCTTCCCTTCCCCCTCCCAGCCCTTCTGTGACTGGCACTTACTCATCCATCTGAGCTCAGCTTAGAGGTCACCTCCTCTCAGAAGTCTTCCTTGGCATCCCAATCTAAGTGGGTCCTCCCAGTCCCACTCTAATTCAATCACTCCATTTGTTTTTGTCACAGCACTTTTGGCCTTTGTAAATATTCTTCTTTGTCATTGAACATACAGGGGTGCATGTGTAACTGTTCCCCTGGCTGGGCCACAAATGTGTGTCTGTGTGTCTCTTGCTCACCATTACATCCCAGTATCCAGCCCAACCCAGGACACTGGAGTGATGCAGGAGTGTGCCTGAGGAGGCTAAGTCCTAAGACACTGCAGTCCCCATCTTACTCTCTCTTGGATCACTCACTGGGGGAGAATCCAGCTGCCATGTTATCAGGATACACAGCAGCCCAACAGAGAGGTCCACATTCTGAGAACATCCAGGTAACCTATAAAGAAGTCCACATGGTGAGGAACTATAGCCTCCTGCCAAAGACCAGCACCACCTTGCCAGGCATCTGAGTGAGCTTCTGCCAGTCAAGATTGCAGACAACTGCAGTCCCAGCTGAATCTTGGCAGCAACCTCGTTAGCGATCATGAATCAGAAATTTCCAGCTGAGATGTTCCTAGATCCCTAACCCATAGAAACTGCATGAATGATAAATGTTTATTGCTCCAAGCTGCTAAGAGTCGGTGTAATTTGTCACTCAACAAAAGACAACTATGATAATGTGATAGAATAAGAAATATTTGGTCTCCAACTCCATTTTCTGACACAGAGTTCCTGAAACCCTTATAATTTCCTGAGTGACAGGGGTGCGAGGTACATCTTTTGTTTTGACATTTAGTCTCTGATCTCAGTTCCTGACACATAGCCCCTCATCCCTTGGAACTTCCTGAGTAACAGGAGCATCTTCTTCTCTAATGAGGCAACTTTTGGTGGGTCCCTGGATGGAGGCTGATCACCAGGAAGAGCAAGCCATGATACTAGCTTGGAATGTTCAGCCCCATCCCTATCCTAGGGGAAGAGGCGGTGGGCTGGAGATTGAGTTAATAATTGGTCATGCCTACATGATGAAGACTCCATAGCAATCCCTGAGCTATGGAGCTTGGCCACTGAAAATACATCTATGTGCTGGGAGGGTAGAACACTCCAACACCATGGACACAGAAGCTCCTGTGCTCAAGACCCTTCCAGATCTCCCTCTATGGATCTCTACATCTCAGTATTCACCTGCATCCTTTGTTATAGCCTTTATTAACATAATAAATAATAAACTAGTAAATGTGTTTCCCTGAGTCCTGTGAGCCACCCTAGCAAATGAATCAAACCCAAGGAGGAGGTTTAGGGAACCCTGATTTATAGCCAGTGAGAAGCACGGGAGACAACCTACTCCTTGCAACTAGTATCTGAAGAAGATACCAACTTGGAGAAGGTCTTGTGGGACTGAGCATTTACCCTGTGGGAGCTGACTCTAACTCCAGGTAGAGAGTGTCAGAATTGAATTGCAGGACACCTAGTCAGTGTCGACTGGAAAATTCGTTGTTAATGGGCAGAAATCCCCACACATTCTGGCCACAGAAATGTGTTGAATGTTGACCATATAAGAGAAGAAAAAGTGTTTGTTTTTCTGATACAACTAATATACATTTCTGTCACTTAAATTTGAAATTATCTTTGCATGTAGATGATGACCACCTATCTGAAACCTAGAAAACATAAAAGCATAAGAGTTCATGTGATAAGATAATCAAATAACTGTTGAATTTTTAAAAACTTCTGTGGCCAGCATGTTTTGCTCAAAAAAAAATTTTTTTTTTTAATAGGTATATAAGGGGAAAGACATTCAAGAGAGACTAGTAGGTCCCATCCCTTCTCTTTAACATGCTGAAAAAACCACAGAGCAGGAAATAACTCATAGGATCAGGGGTCTAACTTTAATTTTGACTTCTCTTCCGAAAAATTTTTAAATAAGGTCCCACATGTGTTCAGTGTTAAAGATTTTGAGGACAAAGGCATCTAATAAACTCTAACCTTCTTGTAATTGCTGCTCTGTTGAATCCCTTTCCTTCCACACTCACTGTGCAGGTTACCCTCTTCTCTCGTCTCCCATGTGGCCACAAAGGTGGAAGGAGGAATACTCAGAGGAATATTCCTGTGGGAAACCTGAGTTGGAATCAGCATGGCACGGGACGTGCTGACATAAGACACACTACTTAGGCTGTTTTCACTGCTCACATATGGTCAAGCTCAGTTCACCGGGGTAGGAAACAGCACATAAGTTTGGGCCAAAAATCCAATGGAGTCATAAATGTTCAGCAGCCCTTACTTGATTGTGGGTCCAAACTGAAGTCCACAGACCTATTCTCAGAGCACAGGAGTTGTTGGGGAAAAAAAAAAAAAAAAGTTGAATTTTGTAGTCCTCATTCCAATCAGAATTTTTTCTTTATTATAGTAAAATTCACTACAGTGAAATAAAGTGTTTAATTTGATGAGTTTTGATAAATGTGTGGACCCATGAAAATAACACCCAAATTAAGATGTTAAAATTTTCAATCATCCTAGAAATTTCTCTTGTGCTCCTTTCCAGTGAATTTCCCCTATAGAGGTAACCATTATCATGATTTATACCACCACAGCAATTATAATCTTTAAGAAATTAACACAAATACATTCTAAATCATGTGGACAACCACGTCATAACTGAACACTATGCCTAGTTTATGTTCACAATCAAGTTGGAATGAGATAGTAATAATTCAAATACTTATAGTTCAAATAATAAGCTGATACAAAAAATAAAAAAGGTCAAATATAAAAATAAAAAAGGTCAAAAGCATAAACCATACATATGAGCCCTGCTAGCACCGGCATGTTGAACTCAAAAGAACTCATGCCATAATGGCCAGTACCACATTTGCACTGCAAGTGGCAATTTATTTGCAGCAACATATCATTATCATTGTTTTGTTTGGATGGAATTTTAAAATCAGTTTGGGATTTTAAAGTTGCCCAAGAGGAATGAGCATCAAACATTCAGGTCAAGTTTTATGCTTTTACATATTTAAGAAACATTAAACAAAAATAACTTAGGTCAACACTGACAGGCCACAATAATTATCTTTTCTTTTAAAAGGCATCCCCATTACTCAAGTTTGAAAAACATGTCTCAGGTCTACATTTCCATCCTAAAAGGATACAGCTATCTCCATCTGAAGATAGAAGGATTCAGGGTTTGAGGTCATCACTAAATGTTTGCAGCCAGACTAGCATCACTCATTTCTTCCACCTATCTTCTCAATCTTCTTAAGCCCAATTTAACCCAACATACCCAAGAACATCCAAGACCATTCCAGCTCATACAATCTGTCCTTGTCTACATTTGAGCAGCAGACAGTACAGACTTGTATTTCTCTGAGAATTCCTGGCCTCCTCTCAGCACCTAAATTCTATAACATGCACAAAATTAATGATCAACAAATATTTTTTCAAATGAATGCAAAGTAGAGTCCTGTAGAAATGAGAATTCTCAGTGAAAAAAATAACATACTAAATTTAGGTACTTAATATCTGAAATTAGACAGGAACAGTGTCTACATATAAGACAGAGGTTCTTAAATCAAAGTTCATAAAATGCCTGAAATTTTTTTTTATAAATGTCATTTTTCTCAAGAAAGGGTCCATAGTTTTCATAAGATTTCAAATGGAACTCTAGTCCCAAAAGATGGTAAAAAATCATAAAAATATGCAAAGGTCAGTTAGCCATGACATTTCTCTACATATTTGGGGCCATACTCACCCAGGAATATAGCCAACAAAGAAATTGAAATATTGAGATAATTTGGAAAACAGAAAAAAAGACAGAATCTACATTGGAAACAGTAACCTAAAACTTAAATTGCACCATTTCTGTATCTAAACACAGCCTCACATCAAAAACGAGAATATTTCACTTATTCAACCTTATTTGCACACTGGATACTTTAAAAATTATGACTACCTCAAAAGACAAGGGTTAATTTTAAGATAAAATAGTCAATAAAATAAGTGAAAATATTATAACAAAATACTTGGTGTTATAATTTTAAAAAGAAAAATTTCAATTACTTGCTCTACTAGACCAAAAGTAGATAATTCTTGCAAGTAATTTAAAAATGTTTTACCTTTTCTCAATAAAATGGAATGAACAAACTAACAGAAATTGGCTTAAAAGGATATGTGGTTTCATATGTCTACTGAATTTTAAAATATGGATTAGACCATAGCTTTTCCATGCAAGCTCGTTATTCTACATTTTCTTTAAATCACTGTGGGTTTATGCTAATAGAATTATAAATTAAATTCTTTTATATACATTTTCAGTAATCTTGTTTCATGACACATACCACTTTATCTTATTTGTTGAAGAATCCATTTCTGTGTTTCTATAGCAATCCTCATCAATGGTAAAACACTAACATAAATAAGTTCTAAATGTCGGGCTAAAATGTACTCACAGCAATCAGTAAGGATCATTAATAATCCTGATTCCTTCAGTGTCAGCCTGAAAAAAAGATAACTAGAGGGGGCACAAAAGTTTGAGAACTAAAGATATCCAACTCTGATAAAAGAACATAAACGCAGTGTTTTCTTACCCATTCAAAAATATCTGGGGGTGGAGAGTGGATGAAGAGATATTGGTTAAGGGGCTCAAATATACAATTAGATAGAAGGAATAAGTTCTAGTGTTCTTTAGCACAGTAGGATGACCGTAGGGAACAATTTACTATACATTTCAAAAGAGAAGAGAAGATTTTAAATATTCCCAACATAAAGACATGATAAATGTTTGAGGGTATCCTAAATACCCTGACTTGATCATTACACGTTGTATGCATGTATCAAAACATCACATATACCTCATAAATATGTACATTATGTGTTGATTTTTTTAAAGTTTTTTTTTTTTTTTTTTTTTTTTTTTTTTTAAGTATCTGAGGGTTGTGATGTTGCTGTGATATTTGCTCATGGCTAAGGACAGTTCCCAGGGCAGAGAATGGCCAAGACCAGGTGCCCTTGAATTTGATGGTAAAGTTACAGTCCAGAGAAAAACACATCAGCAATATTCCTAAACAAATGACATCAAAGCAGCAGCAACATTCTAACCATCTTGTTTCTTCAAAGAACTGACTGATCCCAACTTAATGAGACACACATGAAGAGAAGCAGTCAAGTAGAGAAGGCAAGACAAGAAAAAGAACTACATGTCTTTATAGTTGTACTGTAGCAAAAACATACCACTTTTTTCTAGATTTAAATCAGGACATGCTACTTTCCAGAGATATTAGCCTTATTATATAGTATGTCATTTAACTGTTTAAAATTTACCAAAAGAAAATCTTTGGTTTAGAGGCTTCGGTGATACTGATTGTAAGTGTGTCATTTAGTTTTCCTACTCAGATTAGCTGTTTACAAGGTTGTAACCTTGCCATTCCAGTTTTCGAAGAAATAAGTATATTTGAAATGTCTAAATGCCTTAGATTTGGAAATGGTTATGGAAGATTTGAGATTATTTATGAATGATAAAAGCATTGGCTTTTGCAATGAAGCATTAAGTTTGGTCTCCAGAGATTCTCAAATTCCAAGCTGTTTCTCAACCTTGCCTAGAGACCGAATCCTAAACTAATGCTTTCTCAGCTACAAAAAAAAAAAAAGAAAAAAGAAAAACAGAAAGACACTACTAGCTTTTCCTTACATGATACTCTTTTCAAATGCCAGAACCTGCTAGACTTCCACTGGTCCTTTGTCACAGAAGTCTAAATTCCATCCCAGCAGTCCAAAACCACTCAGACTGCCCTACTTGCAGACAGTACTTTGCCAGACTAACTTAGTGAAGATTTGGAAATAAGGCTGTTATCTGTGAGCTGGTGGTTTTACCTTCACAGATGGAGAACAAATGATGCAAAACACAGGCCAAAAAAAAAAAGGCAACTTAACTTTAGAATCATTTTCTTACTCTCCATGTACATAAAGGCAATGATAAAAGTGCCAAGAGATAGTTTGAATATTTTAAAGCCCTAAGAGAAATTATATGTTAAAATGTATTAAGGTTGTACGATCCAACAAGAAAATAAATTGATAAGACTTGTGTGAGAATAGTCAGCTCAGTGAAACAAGATATCTCATGCTGATGATTATACTGGCTTTAACAAAGGAAAAATATAGAAAAATGAATGATTACTTAAGAACAAATCTAGTGAACAAGATTTCAATACATTGGGTCAGAAGAATAAAAATAAGAGGGTCTGGAGTAGCTTTTAAAAACCACAATATTGTAAGTCTTCTTAAGAGTATATGTTTATAAGCAAAATACAAGACATTATCTAGCTTAAATATTTAATATGAATTTCTTCTCCTAGAATTAAGGAAAGAATTATAAAATGCCTCAAAGTATTTATTTACTAGAGTATATCTCAAATATCATTCCTAAAGTCTACAAAATCTATCATGGATAACAGACTACTTTAGCAAACATTTATTATTTTATTCTGCTTTATTCAACACTTATGTAAGTTATTGTACTCATCTATAGATTATTGAATATTAAGACAAAATTAAAGCGATGACTATGATTTCAAAGTTTCAAAAACATAAAATGATTTTTGGAGGTTGAATCAATGCAGTTCTGTGATTTTTTTTCAAGAATGTTCTGGGGCCCGGAAGGAGAAAATAAAGGAACAAGCCAACCATAAACTTAACCCAATACTGAGAGTTGGACATGGAAGTAGGTTAAACGGGAGGAGTCTAAGATGGGGTTTGAAAGGGTTGAATGGCTGATCACAGAAAACTGGTTGAACTAAAACACAAGGGTGGAGATCACAGAGCAAAGGGTGTTGAGGAACAAGAGAGATGGCTGATAAGCAGAATGCCCAGGGTGGGGACATGCAAGGTGCTCAGCCTGATGTGCAGTTAAAGTGCGAGTCTTTGGATTATACGACCAGGAAGGGCAAGGATCTGAATAAGTGCCACAGAATACACATATGTTAGAATACCAAAAATCACGCCTGGACAGTTCAAAGAACTTGGTCTGAGTGATGAAATAACCCAGTAATGTATACCTGGGGCCTGAGCAGAAGAGAGACACCATGGCAAAAGAGGGTGGTGCCTTAAGGACCAGGGACAGTGAAGTGGGTGCTAGCATGGCCCAGTGCCTCTGAGTCACAGGAGGTGGAGGGGGACTGGAGAAGCCTCCATTAAAACCAGTTGCCCCATGAAGATGTCACTGAGTATCTAGCCCACACTCCCCTGGTTTTACTCCTACATCTCCTGTCGTGCCTAACCTCAGCCTCCAGGGACGGCTCTAGATACCAGTGTTCCCAAGAGGCCTTCCCCTCTTCCTTTCACTCTCCTCACACAGTTCAATTTCTGTGTACAGGTATATGTTTCCCAAATCTATGTTTCTGGCCTAAATTTCTTTTTAAACTCTAAACCATTGGGTCACTCTACTTAGATGTCTTGATGGTGCCTCAAACTCAGCATGACCAAAACTGAATGTATTTTTCCCATTGGCAAGACACAGCAGGGTGCAGTGGTTAAAAGGCTAGATGGGAGGGGGCAGTCTGCCTGGTTTGAGTTCTGGCTCCACCCCTTTCTGGTCATGTGTTCTGGGGTAGGTTGTTAATCTCTGTGTGCCTCAGTGTCCTCATCTACAAAATGGAAACAAAGAGTAGTGCCTACCTCATAAGGCCAGAGAATTCAACAATGTAGTAAATGTAAAGCACTTAGAACAGTGCCTTGCACACAGAAAGTTCTTTATCTGGGGAATAAATCATATTTTTCCTCCTCACCTGGCATTCTCTAACTCAAGGAAAGGCACCAACACCCACTCAGCAGCTGACCAAACCCAAACCTGGACATCATGTTCTCCTCTACTTTCTTAGTCCTGCCAATTGTACTTCCTAAGTATCTCTTGAAGATATTTCTCCTACTCCACTCTAATTTGGGCTCTCATCATTGCGTTTCCACAATGGCTTACATTCTTGACCTCCTCCTACCCATTCTTCAGACAATAAGCCAAGTAGGAATCTAATCATTGTGTCAATGTTCTTAAATTCCTTCAGTAGCTTCCCATTGCCCTCAGGTCCAAGCCCAGAACCATCAACATGACTAGCAAGGCCCTTCATGAGGTGCCTTTGCTAACATTTCCATCTCAATTCTTACCACCTTCCACCACCTGTGCACAGGTTGAACAACTTTCAGCTCCTGGAAAACACCATGATCTCTTGCACCCACTACATTTTGCAAACGCTGTTTTCTCTTCCTGGAAACACTCTTCCTAAGCATCCTTCGTTTTCAGCTTAGAGTGCCAGGAAGACTTTCCCTCCTACCTAGCCTCACCAGTTTCCTGTGCCCTCCAACAATATGCCATGTGCCTTCCCTCACTCTTTACACCACCACATTATAGCTGTTCCTGCTAAGCTGTAAATTCCATGAAGGCAGGGACAAGGACCGTCTTGTTCACTACTATGTCTCCAGTGCAGAGCAAACTGGCATATATTAAGACCTCAGTAATGAAGATGGCAAAAGGGGGAGAAGGGTGGAGAGAGGAGGATAGGGATCTAGAAAATGCCCCTACAAGGGGGCTTAGAAAGGTTAAATAACTTGTCCAAGGCCAAGGACACAAAGCCATATTATTAACACCAACCCACGCCGTTTTCCAGTGGAAGGCGCACACAACTCCAAATCAGATATCCTGGGCTCTAATCCTGATTCTGCCACATAACAACTGTTAATTTATTTTTTTTTTTATTTTTTTTTTTTTATTTTTTTTTTTATTTTTTTTTTGAGACAGAGTCTCACTTTTGTTGCCCAGGCTAGAGTGAGTGCCATGGCGTCAGCCTAGCTCACAGCAACCTCAAACTCCTGGGCTCAAACGATCCTCCTGCCTCAGCCTCCCAAGTAGCTGGGACTACAGGCATGTGCCACCATGCCCGGCTAGTTTTTTGTATATATATTTTTAGTTGGTCAATTAATTTCTTTCTATTTTTAGTAGAGACGGGGTCTCGCTCAGGATGGTTTCGAACTCCCAACCTCGAGCAATCCGCCCGCCTCGGCCTCCCAGAGTGCTAGGATTACAGGCGTGAGCCACCGCGCCCGGCCGACAACTGTTAATTTAAAACAAGAAACAACTTCTCTGAGCCTCATGTCTTACATGGGTTAAATGGTAATCATAATATGGGTTTGGTAAGATTATTATTATTGTTGTTATATTAACATAAAATAAGTGACAACTGAGGATTTCTGGCCTTTAGAAATTGCTCAATAAATGCCAAAATTATCCAACAATATCTGGGGACAGTTGTCAACTTTGACCAAACATGGGGATTTGGGGCAGGGAAAGAGCAGTAAGAGAAGTCAAATTAATAGTATCAAACTTGACAATTAATGGGGGCTGTTTGCTGCCATATTATCCTCACCATCTGACACAGTGTATAATACTCTGTCCTTTTCCCCAAAAGGGAAGCTGAACTAAAAGCATGATCCTGAATCTCACTCAGAAGATGCTTCACAAATGAGGTTTCATTTTAGAACCTTAAGAGTTTTCCTTTTTTTTAATCTCCTCCTTAAAAGTCAGAAAGCTATGAGAAGTCTGTTTTGAATTTACAAAGGGCAAAATCCACCTGATGGCTCTCCTTTTATAATTTTCCGAACTTCTTTACACTCATTTCTTCATTTAGCTCCTATAAGCATCAGCCTCATTTTCCAAACTAACACTGAGCCTCGGAGAACATACGTGGCCAAGCCAGAACCCCACCCCAGGTCTTGAACCCCATGTCAGTGCTCCTGTCCATACACGATGACCACATAGAGGCATTTAACTAAGAAAGGCAGGCAGGCTGGCTGACTACTTCAGATAAATTCAGTCTTTATTAATATAAATCATGAAAATGCCATCATTATCTAAGAATACTTTTAAGCTATGTGCCCTTAATAATTCTGGTTTATAGGTTTGTTTATTCAATGGCAACCATCAGAACTATATATAAAGTCATTATATAGGGTTAAAATAAACGTGCAGTTATGAATGAGGCAAGAAAAGTATTACATTAAATAAAAAGGAAACAAATAATAACTCTCTTGGAAAGGAGGGAAAAACAGTCTGACATGTATGATAACCCTTAATGTTGGTTAATACTCATTCTATTATTATACTATAATTCTTTTGGACATAGTATTGCCAGAACAAAAAAGCTCAAGTTAAAGGATGTGAGCATAGTTTTTAATATCCCTTCCTCAATTATGAGAAAATGCTTGTTAACGTTCTGGACTGAGAGTGTTTTAAATCATTTAGATTTTTGTTGGCAAGACGGTTCAAAGCCCTTATGGAAAAATGCAGCTGTTCCATTACTTAGAGAGGCCACAGCTGCCTTAAAAAGAACTCAGAGGAAGATCTATCACTTTGAAGAATGGACATGCAAATCATAGTCTTAAGTATATTGTTTGTACTTTTCCTTAACGCAGAAATTCAGAGATGGGTGCTTTTTAGACAGAACATCTAATCTGCTTATAATGCATAATAACCAAACACCCTTTCAAAAACCCACATAAAGACAAAATGGCCAACAATGTTTGATGTCAAAATGCTTTTTCACTTCCCTTGGTAAAAGACAGACCTTGAAACCATACCAACATTAGTCTGTGAGGCTTTAAAGTATAGTCAAATTATTATCCCTTGCTAAATAACTACAACATGTTTATTATATAAAAATGAGCCACACTACTGAAGAGAAAATTGAAAAAAAACTTTAGATAATCTAAAAAGCATTGACGATAATGATATTGTAGAATGGAAAATGTTGTTTGAAATTGAAAATGGGAATGGAAAATAAGTACCTAGAATGATGACCTGGGAAATTAAGAGCAGTATTAGGCAAACTATGAAGAGAGACTGAGGATTCATTTACACAAGGTGACAGTTGGAACTGAAAAAAACCAAAGAGATGTGTGAAGGAGAAGCATAAAGAAAGAACAGAGGACTTCTAGTGAACATGCCACACTCATCAATTAATTGCATCTGCTCCAAACATAAAAATGGGAGGCAATACATGAACATATAAACACAATAACAAAAAATGCAGAACAAAATTATAGAGCAATCCTGGCTATAAGTAGAGAAAAACATTCTTAGTAAAAATTTTTTCACAGATCAGTTTTTGAGGAGGAATGTTTTTCTCCTTAACATTAATCTATAAATTCAAAGCAATTCCAATCAAAATAAAAAATGAATTTTTTATACAAATTAACAAACTGATATCAAATTTTTTATAAGAGCAAGAATAGCTAATTTTGAATAAGTATGGGTGCATAATCAGCTATCAAGAGTGTTTATAAACCATAATATTTAAGACAATGTGGTACTGAAACAGGGATAAACAGGCCAATGGAATCAAATAAAAAGCCCAGAAATATACCCAAATACATATACATAGAAACTTGGTATGTGAGCAAACTAAAATAAATGAGGAAAGAAGAAGATCAACAGGAAAAATATATATATATAAATATATAAATAATTGAATCCCAACCTCATTCCATACACAAAAATCAATTTCTAATGAATTAAGGACTAAAGCATCAAAAGAAAAACTTCATTTTTAGAAGTAAATACAGGAGAATACATTTGTGACCTTTGAGTAAAAAAAAAAAAATCCACTAAGCCAGACAAAAAAAAAAGTACAACACATAAAGGGAATTTTTTTGTTTTTTTAGAGACAGGGTCTCACTCTGTCACCCAGGCTAGAGTACAGTTGCATGGTGGCTCAGGCCTGTAATCCTAGCATTTTGGGAGGCTGAGGCAGGAGGATCACTTGAAGCCAGTAGTTTGAGGTTGCAGTGAACTACGATGACACCACTGCACTCTAGCTCAGGAAACTGAGTGAGATCCAACAAGATAAGAAAAGATGAGACAAAATGAGAAATGAAATGAGATGAAATGAGAATTGAAATATGAAATATGAAATGTAAAATGAAATAAAATGTGAAATGAAGTGAAATGAAATTAGAAGAAATTAAAAGAAAAGAAATAAAATAAAAAATAAAATAGTATTTCAACCTCATTTGAAATATAGCAAATTAAAGCCACAGTGAGATTCATTTTACAAAAACTGACAAAAATTTAGAAACCTCATGATTTCCAGTGGTAATGAAAGAATATGGAGAAATGTCATGTCTTATACAAATTGGGCCATCTGGGAGGTTGCTGAGGGGAGAGGGTAAACTTAATTAATACCAATACTTTGGGGAGTGACCTGGCAATACCCTGTAAAGTTAAAGATGTGCACACCCTGTGATCCAGCAGTTCTATTTACTCCTAGTTACATATTCTAGAAAAACTCAACCAAGGTACCCAAGGAGAGATTTGTCAAGACTATTCACTGTTTATATAAATTTATATATTTCATATAACACATGTATAGTACTTATTATGTATCAGGCACTATTCTAAGTTCTTTATAAATATTAACTTGATTTTAATCCTCACAACAACCCCATGAGTTACATACTATTATCTATTAACTCTTTCATTTTAATTTTGGACCTAATGTACATAATACTAATCATTATCCTTTGTTCATAATACAATCTCCTCGTGGATCCATGTATGACCCACTTTTACTTATTACTTTGTTAATTGTGTTAATGACTTAACAAGCATCCATAAACTTTGTATCCAACAGGAATATTAGGATCTTCACAATAATCTACATCTACCCATATGTAGTCATGTGCCACATAATGATGTTTCAGTCAATGACACATCTCATATCTAACAGTGATCCTACGGTTATAATACTGATTTTCTATGCTTAGTTATGTTTACACAGATACTTACCATTGCATTATAGCTACCTACAGTGTTCAGGACAGTAACATGCTGTACAGGTTTGTAGCCTAGGAGCAATAAGCTATACCATATATTCCAGGTGCAAAGTAGGCTATTCCATTTAGGTTCATGTAAGTATATTCTATGATGTTCTCGCTATGATAAGATCACCTAATGACACATTTTTCAGAACATATCTCCATTGTTAATCAAGACATGACTGTATACATCTCAGCCCATCCCTTTCAATAGTTTATTAATATTTATATTACAACCTAGGGAATCGGAGAAAATATTTGCAAACCATATATCCGGTAAGAGTTAACTTCCAAAAATTACAGGTGTGAGTCACCGCGTCCGGCCTTATTTTTATATTTATACAGATAAATCTCAAAATCACGTTGAGAAAAAAAGGGTACAAAATTACATGTACAGCATGAAAGCATTTATATGATGTTTGAAACATACAAAACAACACTACACATTCTCACAGATGCAAATATACATATCATAGTGGCAGAAAAACATGCTTGAGAATAGCAATCATCAACTTTAAAATAGTTTTCTGGATGCACAAAGAAATTAGATTAGGAAGTGATAAAAAACAGAAATAAACAATATTTAAAAAAATTATTTATTTTGTAATCCTAGAACTCTGGGAGGCTGAGACTAAAGGATTGCTTGAGATCAGAAGTTTGAGACCAGCAAGAGCAAGACACCACAGAAAAAAGGAAAAAATTAGCCAGGTGTGGTGGCACATCTACAATCCCAGCTACTCAGGAAGCTGATGCAGGACAATCGCTTGAGCCCAGGAGTTTGAGGTTGCAGTGAGCTATGATGATGCCACTGCACTATAGCCTGAGAGGCAGAGTGAAACCCTGTCTCAAAAAAAAAAAAAAGTCTGGATCAAATGTGGCCAAAATAAAGTAAGATTTCATAAGCTGATGGATCCACAGATGATCATAATATTCACTATAATTCTATACATTAGAAAAACTCAAGAAAATGCTTTTTAAAGGAAAATGAGTTAGTTGTGTGACATACAAAATAATCACAACCCATCACAATAATTAGGGTGGGCACATCATACAGACTTGAACTGTGGGGTGATTTTATAGGTTGGATTGTTTTTTCTAGAAACTATTGCCCCAAGGGAGATAGTTATTACTCCAAGGCAAGATTCATAGTCTGTCTCTCTTAAAATATGCAGTTCAAATTTTAAAACAATACTGAAATATAAGGAAATCTAAAGTAGTTCTGATTTACTGGTAACAATTATGGAATACAATATATTGAGCACTGTTATGACAATGTAGTTTTCTAAAAGTACTTTGATACTCTTTATGAAATATGTAATATATTTTTTCCAAACAATATTTCAAAAAATGAAACAAAAAATTAGGATTTAGTTGTTGTTGTGCTAACTGGCTGTTTTAAATCTGCCTGTTGGATAAATCTGCCTGTTGTTGCTAACACCATTCCCTCCCAAATCTCTGGTGAAAATGACCAAAAGAATAATTAATACAGCCTACCAATCATGGATGACCTGCTTCCTCCTTTGAGTGATACAACCAAGAGCAACACACTCCAAAGCCTTAAGAAGCTAGGCAGGAGAACGGAAATGTGTGAAGCTTTTGTGCCATAGCATCAGTAGAAGCTCTTGTTGACAGCATTCCTGCCCCCATGAAAAGGCAAGCAAATTTTAATTTTCTTGAAATATTGTACGGAGCTATCACACAACCTGCAGGCTAAATCTACCCACAGGCCACAATTTTACAACTCCTGGGTTAAACCCATACAGACTTGCTTCACCACCCAGGAGAACTGTATCCATAACTTTACTCAACAAGTCAATTTGCTTGTGTGTTCTTATTTCTTTCCAGTGAGCATAGAGTCAGTTTACAGCATCTGCCCACAGATGCCTCAGATCAGAGTCAGGTGTTTTACACTCCATGGCAGAGGCCATCAATTCGCCATTTCTCAACATGTATAGAAAATACTACATATCAAGGCACTCTGTGTGGATAGAAAAGGCTACTCATTGTTGTAGGCAAATTGGCCTTGGAGCTCCTGTCAACTCTGAAATGGAGAGGATCATTATCCATGAAACCCATTCACCGTGCTGTGGTACAGATCTGGAAACTCTGCTCTGTGTGGTGTTAGTGAAATACCTCAAGGCAGTGTAGTATTATAGTTAGGAACAGCGAGTTGGGACCTGAACAGCCTGTGTTGAATCCTTGGTGCTACCAGTCAAGTGTGTGACCTTGGGTAAATTACTTAATCATTCCATACCTCCTTTGCCCCTATCTAAAAAAAAATAAAATAAAATAAGGAAAGGATAAAACCAGTATTAACTCTATCAAGGTTATTCTAAGGATTAAGTGACGTAAAGTACTTGGAAATGTACCGAGCAACCAGAGAACATCCACTAAATGCTTGCCACTTTTAACTTACTTAAATCGCCAGCAGATCAAAAGAAAATTCTTAACGCACATTTTGCCCTACAGAGGGGTAACCCTGCTGCTCACAAAAGGTGAAGTGAAATGACCTTTTTTTCCCAGGCAAAATATAGGTCTGGCTCCTTGACCTTTCAGTATAAAATGTCAATTAACGTCTCTTCATGGCTAATGGGCTGCTTTTTTAACACAGCAGTACCAAATACAATATCTGCATTTTAATCACCTCTAACTCTAGGCCTTCATCTGTTCTCTTCTTTCAAGAGCCCAGCTGAGGTTTCTTAAATACTTAAGAATAAATAACTTAAGGCAGTGGTTCTGAACCATTTTCTGCCAAAACACGTGCATGCACCCATACACGCACCTGCACAACAAATTCATTTGCACAAGCAAAAGAGTTCACTCCTATCTCTTAAATGCAATCAGGTGGGTTATTAAGAATAGATGGCCTCAGCTCTAAGAAATATGCCAATGAACTCCTCTGTTCCTCATAATTAGCTAAATTCAAGTCATCAAGTAGACTGATCAAAGTTATGAGAACTGCGTTATTAAAAATATAAGTAGGCATTGTTCAACAGAATTAAGACCCAATGGGGGACCTGGTCCGAGTGAGCGGCGGCCTCAGCTCGGCCCACGGCGTCCGCGAGTCTTCAAGCCTTCAGTCCTTCTCTTAGTCAAGATGAGTGATAAGCCAGACTTGTCGGAAGTGGAGAAGTTTGACAGGTCAAAACTGAAGAAAACTAGTACTGAAGAAAAAAATACTCTCCCTTCTAAGGAAACTATCCAGCAGGAGAAAGAGTCTGATCAAACGTCATAAAATGGGAATCTTCTTCCAAGAACGAATTTCAACATTGCTTGAGAGTCTTGGGTTTAGCCTTGTTTTTTGTTAACTATGTGTTTGTAGAGATTTTAGGCAACTTGTGATGTCTTCTCACCTATACTCCTTGGCTACTAAGTTATGAGTAACCAATGTTCCCTTAAGTTCATTTTTAAACTTCCCATTGGTGTATACATTCCAGGTGGCAGATGCTGTCAAAAGTCTTAACCATTGATGGCCTTTTTTTGTGTAGTCCTTGTCCCACCTACAGGATGAGCTAATTTTAACCTTTTACAATGGGTGCCTCCATTGCTTCATAATTTTCATGAAGTTTCATGTTTTTGTAGCTTCTCACAGTTTATTTTCATTTCTAATGTAGCAATACAATATTAATATGAGATGCAAAAAAAAAAAAGACCCAATGGGTATTTTGTTTTCACTGACCACATAACATCTTGTATAAAACATTCTTGTGAAGACATCATATACACACTGGGCAGTGTCCCTACATAAGCAACACTGGCCCAAGCTTTACTGAGCACAGTAGCTCCTCGACTGCTGGCCCCCAGCCGCTGTGCATCTTTTTGTTAGAGGAGACCAAGGTAGCCCGAGGTATTGTCCCTTCTCTCATGAGCTGCCTCAAAGGCAGATCTTCAAACTGGGGTGATGTGTAAACCACCAAAGTTCAAGATGATAAACCTGAGCATGGATATTTTTATATACCTGCTAGGTTCTCAATTTCCATTTCTACACTTTCCTAAAATTGATCTAAGAATGTGTGGGAATGTCACACATTCTTCTTATAATTCCTCTCTGCCTGATTTACCAAAAAAAAAAACCCAAAACCAAAAAAAACCCACCCCTTTCCTACCCTGAATCTTTCTGGTGTGCATGGCCTCACAGTATAAAGGGATAATTCAAATTTTACTGCGGTCAGTTTGATAAAGTGAAATCAGAAAGAAATCAGACTCTAATGCCTGATGAACCAATTCATTTGTAGTCCAGGTAATTTCCAATTCTCTGCTTTGAACAAAGCAGAAGGAGGGCAAATCCAGATGTCAGCTGATTGCTAAAAGTCATTTTTGATAACACTGTTTTGTGATTTTTGCCATGTGATATGGAAGGTCAAACTGAATGGCACTGTTACAACAAAACTCCTCTTATTACCATGTATTGTTCATGGGAACCAGGTTTCTCAAGATTATAGCTATAAAAACAAACAGAGGAATAGAATGTTGCTGAATCCTGTTTTATTCTGGTAATAATATTCAAACAAGAAGACATTTTTAAAAGTCTCATCTATCTCTTTAAGAAATGCAGTTCCAAAAAATGTTACTTTTAAAAAACGTAATAATTACCAAATCTTTTAATATATTTGTACTTCTTGGATAAATTTTGTGCTAATAATTATAATGGGAACTTAATGCAGTTGAAATTTCTTAGCACTTAAAGCTATACGGCCACAGAAAATGTTTAAATAATTATTTTAGATTTATATACACTTTTATTACCAAGAGATATAATACAGTGATCAATTTTAAAAATTGAACATAAAAATGTATTTCCTTATAGGAAGAGGAAGGAAATACACATTTAAGGAGAAAAGGAAATGTTGTAAAATTGGCTGCTAAAGATCTTCTTGATTTTTTTAAATGATGACCAAAAGTCTTAAATTATGTTATTTAAATATGATTGGATACATTTAAAAGAATGATATAAGAGTATCACTTTATTCTTTTTTTGTTTATTTATTTATTTTTTGAGACAGAGTCTCATTTTGTTGCCCAGGTTAGAGTGAGTGCCATGGTGTCAGCCTAGCTCACAGGCTCACAGCAACCTCAAACTCCTGGGCTCAAGCAATCCTCCTGCCTCAGCCTCCCGAGTAGCTGGGACTACAGGCATGTGCCACCATGCCCGGCTAATTTTTTTAATATATATTAGTTGGACAATTAATTTCTTTCTATTTATAGTAGAGACGGGGTCTCGCTCTTGCTCAGGCTGGTTTCAAACTCCTGACCTTGAGCAATCAGCCCACCTCAGACTTCCAGAGTGCTAGGATTACAGGCGTGAGCCACCGTGCCCAGCCAGACTACTAAGTGAAGTATCTCAAGAATGGAAAAACCAGCGCCACATGTACTCACCAGCAAATTGGTATTAACGGATCAACACCTAAGTGCACATATAGGAGTAACATTTATCGGGTGTTGGGAGGGTGGGAGGGGGAGGAGGGGATGGGTATATACAACCATAACGAGTAAGATGTGCAACGTTTGGGGGATGGTCACGCTTGAAGCTCTTACTCGAGGGGGGAGGGGGGCATGGGCAGTATATGTAACCTTAACACATGTACCCCCATAATACGCTAAAATAAAAAAATAAAAAATAACTCTAAAAATAAAAAAAATAACAATGTTTAACATAAACAGGAAGTCCTCATGTACAATAAATTAAAGGTAAAAATGTTAGATGTCAACTAAAAAAATGTGCAAAGAGGCAAATAGTTTTTCAAAATTTTAGGGGATATAAAAACCACTGGCTTAGGAGCTCATGTAAATGTTGTACTTAAATGCAAACACCATCCTCGGCCTAGATTTCTGTCCCATTCTCTCTCTCTTATACCCACTCTTTTCCCAGTCAGGCTTTGGGGGCTTTTTGTTTGTTTTTTGTTCTTCTTTTACTGGGCCAGTTTTACTAGGAGTAAAGTTTTTGCTTCCTAAAGATATATGCATTCAAAAAACTTAGAATTAAGAAACTAAATAGAAATACAAAAGATAATATCAATGACATAAATATTTCAATATGAACTCATAAAGCAATAATCTTCAATTTTCCTGCTTAATTCAGTAAGTTTCATGAGTCATGAATTAAAGTGTTCACATTTCAAATCTCTGAAACTTAAATTAAAAAGTAATATAAAACATACATAAAAGACAGAAAAGTAGACTTGAACTAGAAATGGAAAAACATGCCTTTGTTAATTTATAGCAATCTCAACTAAAATATTTTTTTTTCTGAAGTTAGACAAGTCAGTTCTGAAGTTTATTTGGAAGAATAAAGATATAATAAGCCAGGGAAACCCTGCAAAAGAAGATGGGACAGAAGTGGCTACTTGTACCAGATATTAAAACATATTACAAAATCTCTAATATTAAAACAGTCTAACACTGACACAGTAATAGGCAGACCAAGCAAGCAAAATATAAAATCCAGAATTACTTCCAATTACAAATACAAATTTAGTATTTGATAAAGACAGCCTCTCACTGCAGGAAAGTGACATTTTAGTAACTAGATAGAAAGAATATAAAATTAGGCCCATTCCTCATACCATACACCAAGATAACATCCAAATGAATCAGAAATTTAAATGTAAAACAATGAAACCATATAAGTACTGGAAGATAATCTGGGTGAATTCCTCTATAACCAAGAAATAGAGAAAACTTTTCTAATTATGATCAAAACCTAAGAATAACTAGATAGATAAATTTGATTAGTAAAAAGTTATATGGCAAAAGGAATCACAAGCAAAGTAAAATGACAAATGACACAATGGAAAAAATATTTATAATTTATATCACAAATAAAGGGAGTCTATATTAAAGAATTTCTAAAAAAAAAAAAATAGAGGGGAAAAAAGCACCAATAATGGTATAGAAAAAGGGGCTAGAGAAATAAACAGTTTACTGAAAAATATGTGAAAATTGCTCTTAATTACATGAAAAAGGTTCAACATTCCTCACAAGAGAAATAAAAGTTAAAACTGCCATATGTATTAGTTTATCCATTAAATTAGTAAAAATAATGTTTGATGACATATTCTGGGCAAGGCTGTGAGAAAACAGACATTCTCATACATTGGTGAGAATGCAAAACAGGGGAATTTGGCGATTCTGGGCAAAATGACATTCATTTGCCCTTTGATTCAACAATCTTGTTTTAGACATTTATCTCAAAGACAGACTGACAAAAACATGAAAAGACATATATTGGCAAAAAAAGAAAAGAAAAACATGAAAGACAAGGCAATTCATGGTAGGACTATTTACAATAGCATAAAACTGGGAATAATCCAAATACCCATCGAGAAGTGAAAAGCTAAATAAAATAATAATACGTTCACACAATGGCATTCTCTGTAGTTATGACTTATCTCCAAGATATCTTAAATTAAAAAAGCAAGATGGGGTGGGAAGTGTGATGCTACCTTTTATCTAAAAAAAGCAGGATGCAAGTATAGGTATCAAAGTTAGCTTATTATGTCAAAACCTATGAAAAGTTGAAACCATCAACTTTTAAAATGGTTAAGGGAGAAGGGAAGGAACATGGTAGAAGGGAAAGATATAATTTACATGATTATAAAATAAAATTTTAAAGCAGGAATTATTAATATTAAAAACAAAAAAATGAAACAAATGAACTTAAATGTGTGGCCAGCTGGAGGCCTTGCCATACAGACAGGGACTTTGCCACATGGCTTTAAAACAAGCAATTTGTATATTCCAAGTGAGATCTACGCAAAGATGAGAATAACTGGGGAAAAAATTTTACAGTAATCATATTGTTGGTGGTTGTATTGCTATTATTTTTTGAGACTATTAAGTGTACATGGTAGGATAAATCAAAAGAGTAATTGTTTGACATTCTAGTGTCACAGTTCCTGGGGTCCTTGAGAAATGTGACTCTTGGTGATGAAAAAGAAAAGATACAAATATAAGATAGGAGACTAGCGATCTCATTATTTTGAAAACTTTCTATATGAACTATATCAAAAGATGAGTGAACAGTGGATATAAGGGACTTTTCTCTTCATAGAAGCAATTCAACTAATATAAGAATTTGAACTATAGACTTAGAAAAGAATAAATTCTATAATCCGAATATCATCACTCTGCAGTTCCTAAACATTAGAGGATCTGTGAATTTTTCAATAGTGGCTAAAATCACAAAAAGAGACGACCAGGCAGTCATCATTTTGCCTCCACATAGAAGAACAAACCATAATTTATGAAAAAGTTTTTTTTAAAAGGTTCCAAATGTCTGAATCTGATAAAGCTTCTAAATCCAACTACCAATTTACAGGAAACATGGAAAATAAAAGAATAAATTCAATGACAACACAGGGATATAATAAAAAAAAGGGTTTAGTTTCTATGACAAAAAAAATTACAGAAGATTTAATAAATACAAAACAGAAAAGGGGTAACCAAAAGACTCAGGAGACATATCAACAAATCACAGTGTGTGGACCTTTTTAGAATCCTGATTCAAACAAACAAAGAATATTATGACATTTATGAGACAGTTGGAAACTGAAACTTACAGGATATTTGATGAATTCCAAATGGACCACAATGATGTTTAAGAAATTATTATTAAAGGTTTAGGTGGGATTGAAGTTTTAGGTATTGTAGTTAAGTTTTATTTTTTCTGAATTTTTTTCTCAGAGATACAAGGGAAATATTTAGGGCTGAAATGTAATGAAGCCTTTGATTTGGACTCACCATAATGCAGGAGAGAGGAAATTGGTGGGGTATAGATGAAACCAACCAGATTAGTCATGCATCTGTAATTGTTATGGGTGGTGATAGGTAGATGGCAGTTCATTCTAGTACTCTGCTTAATTCTGTATATGTTTAAAATTTTTCACAATAAACAGCTAACCAAAGCTTTCAGTTTCTATCCCCAAATAGCAAATTTATTTTGAAAAACATTTCCTGGATATGAGCCCTTCTTCAAAGCTATGGTGCTACAGAATCTAAAACAAAAGCAAAAGCATATTTTTTATTAAAATACCCAAAAGTATAGTGGAGCCAACAGCTATGTATCTACCACCTAGTATAAAGTATAAGAATTATGTTTCCCCACCCAATCCCCCTCTGTCCACTTCTCCCTACCCTCTCCAAAGGTAACCACTGTTTTGCGTTCAGTGATGAGTAGTTCCACATGTGGTAGTCAGTGTTTAAAGACAGCATTCCAACACCTCCAGGTGTTCATGCCCTGGTGCCGGCCCCTCCCCTTGAATTGGGGTTGACCTTAACACTGCTTTTGATCCATAGAATGTGGTGGAACTGATACTGTGTGACTTCTTAGGCCGGGTCATTAGAAGCTTTGCAACTTCCACTTGGGTCTCTTGGAACGTTTGCTCCTAGGTCATTTCTACTTGAAGTCCAGCTGCCACACTATGGGATGCCCAGACCACATGGAGAGGCTGTACTCTCAACCCTTACACCTTATTGCCTCTGTAAAAGTTAATTATAAAACACTTGATAAGTATAAGTTTAATAATATACAGGTGGTATCAAAAATCAAACAATAGGCAGTTAAGCCTCCAAGAAGTTTGAAAGTCACTATACCAGGTAAATGTCAAGCACAGTATTTTTTCAATCATTTCACATCAATAAAAGTCTTGTTTGTCTTTTTACACTATCTCAATTTAATACCAGCTGAAATAAAAAACATCAGACCCACCATGCATTTTAATCAATGCTGATTGATACTTAGCCTACATAAATAGTAGCAATCAACATATGCCAAATTTCCGAAAGAAGTTTAGTATAATTACACAAAAAACAAGTCTCTAAGTCTCAAAGAAACAAAGCTTTTAGGGGAAGGAGCCTTTATCTTGAAACTCAAAAGAAAAAATAATCCCACAAAAAGCAATAGATAATGGTGGTGAAGTTAGAGAAACCTAGAGAATTTTAATAATTTTGTCCTCCTGACCTTTTCCAGCAAAGAAACTCCACAAAGAGGAAGTACAAGGGTCAGTCAAGGAAATAAGTGTGAATGAAAGAAGAATCCAGATGCATCAGACAGTTAGGGTTCCATTCAGATTCCAAATTAATTTGAATTCAGCTGAGGATTAGCCAGTAATTTTAACAACAAATTGTTATCCATACAGACAATTACAACATATTTTATTAATAGACCCCTCTAGCAGTCCAATTTAGGTGTAAGTAATTGAAAAATAATCTTTTTTTAAAATTAGAACTAGATCACATGTGGTATCTATAGTTCTCCAATGAGCCAATAAAATCTTTGGAGTTGGTGATATGAAAATTTTTTAAGGCTCAGGCTTTTAATCTTTATTAGGAAAACAAAAATAAACACATTCAGGGACAAAAACCAGCTATCTTAGGAAAGCTAAAAAAAAAAAAAAAGGATGAATTCAATGAATTAATCAAAATCTCCTATGTGTATCAGTTAATAGATATCTTTATTTCCTCAACAAATAGATTCTGGGGGGGTTTTTGGTTTGTTTTTGTTGTTGTTGTTGTTGTAGTTGTTTGTTTGTTTCCTTTCATTTGTGGGGTTTTTTTCAGAATGCTGTGGGGTAAAAATGTTTTAGTTACAAGGACTTAAGTGCCACTTAAGTCAAAGTTATAAGTGTGCCCATGACCCAGATAGTGTACCTTGTACCCATTAGATACGATTTCACCCATTTTTTCCTTCCCCCTCCCACCTGCATGATTTCCATTGAGTTTTACTTTCATCTGTGCCCATGAGTGCTGATCAGTTAGTTCCAATAGTAAGTACATGTGGTGTTTGTTTTTCTATTCTTTAGATAGTTCACTGAGAAGAATGGTCTCCAGTTTCATCCAGCTTGTTGCAAAAGATATTAATTCATTTTTTATGGCTGAGTAGTACTCCATGGTATATATATAACACATTTTATTAATCCATTCATGAATTCATGAGTACTTGGGTTGATTACACATGTTTGTGATTATGAATTGTGCTGTAGTAAACATTCTAATGCAGGTGTCTTTTTGACAAAAATCACTTTTTTTCCTTTGGGTAAATACACAGTACTGAGATTGATGGGACAAATCGTAGGTCTATTTTTAGTTCTTTGATGAATCTCCATACTATTTTCCATAGAGGTTCCACTAGTTTGCAGTCTCACCAACAGTGTATAAGTATTCCTGCCTCTCCAGATCCATGCCACCATCGATCATCTTGGGATTTTTTGATAACAGCCATTCTCACTAGAGTTAGGTGATATCTCATTGTGGTTTTGATTTGCATTTATCTGATGATTAGTGAAATTGAGCATTTTTTCATATGTTTATATGCCATTAGTCTATCTTCTTTGGAAAAACTTCTGTTCATGCTTTTTGCCCACTTGATAATGGGGTTGACTTTTTTTTTTTTTTTTGCTTCCATTCTTTGTAGATTCTGGTTATTAACCCTTTATCAGATGTATAGAATGCAAATATTTTCTCCCATTCTGCAAGTTGCCTATTTGCTCTGTTCATTGTTTCTTTGGCTATACAGAAGCTTTTTAATTTAATCAAGTCCCATTTGTTTATTTTTGTTGTTGTTGGGATGGCCCTTGGGATCTTCTTCATGAATTCTTTGCCTAAGCCAATGTCTAGAAGAGTTTTTCCAACATTTTCTTCTAGAATTCTTATGGTTTCATGTCTTAGATTTAAGTCTGTGATCCATTTTGAATTAATTTTTGTGAGAGGTAAGAGATATGGATCCTGTTTCAATCTTACACATGTGGCCAACCAATTTTCCCAGCACCATTTATTGCATAGGAATTCTTTTCCCTAGTGTATATTGCTGTCTACTTTGTCAAAGATCAGATGTCTATATGTGGATGGTTTAACATCTGAGTTTTCTGTCCTGTTCGATTGGTACACGTCTTTATTTTTGTGCCAATACAATGCTGTTTTGGTTACTATAGTCTTGCAGTATAGCTTAAAGTCTGGTAAAGCGATGCCTTCAGATTTGTTCCTTTTCTTTAAAGTTTCCTTGGCTATTTGGGTTCTTTTCTGGTTCCAAACAAAGGGGAGAATTATTTTTTCTAGATCAGTGAAAAATAATGTTGGTATTTTGATAGGGATGTACAGAATCTATAAATTACTTTGGGTAATGTAAACATTAAAAATGTTGACTATACCAATCCATGAGCATAATATGGTTTTCCATTTGTGCAACCTGTGATTTCTTTCCTCAGTGATTTGTAGTTCCCTTTGTAGAAACATTTTACCTCCTTGGTTAAATGTATTCCTAGGTATTTTATTTTCTTTGTAGCTACTGTGAAAGGTATTGAGTCTGTGATTTGATTCTCAGCTTGACTGTTGTTGGCATGCAGGAATCCTACTGATTTGTGTACATTGATTTTGTAATGAGACTTTGTTGAATTTATTTATCAATTCCAGGAGTCTCTTGGCAGAACTTTTGGGGTTTTCTAGACATAAGGTCATATCATCAGCAAAGAGCGATAGTTTGACCTCCACTTTCCCCATTTGGATACCTTTGATTTCCTTCTCTTGTCTGATTGCTCTGGCTAGGACTTCCAGCACTACGTGAACAGAAATGGTGACAGAGGGCACCCTTGTCTTGTTCCAGTTTTGAGTGGGAATGCTTTCAACTTTTCCCCATTCATTATGATGTTGGCTGTAGGTTTGTTGTAATGGCTTTTATAATATTTATATATGTTCTATCTATGTCTATTTTGTTAAGAGTTTTTATAATAAAAGGGTGAATTTTGTTAAATGCTTTTTCTGCATCTATTGAGATGATCATATGATCTTTGTTTTTGCTTCTGTTTATGTGGTGAATCACATTTATGGATTTACATATATTGAACCAACCTTGCATCCCTATGATATGGCCCACTTGGCTGTGGTGGATTATTTTTTTGATGTGCTGCTGAATTTGGTTTGCTATAATTTTATTGAGGATTCTTGCATATATATTCATAAGGGATATTGGTCTATATTTTTCTTTTTGTGTTGTGTCCTTTCTTGGCTTTGGTATCAAGATGATACTGGCTTCATAGAATGAGTTGAGGATTCCTTCCTTCTTGATGTTATAAAATAATTTCTGTAATGTATGTATCAATTCTTTGTAGGTCAGATAAAATTTGGCTGTGAAACCATCTGGTCTGGGGCTTTTTTTGTTTGAAGATTTTTTATTGCTGCTTTAATTTTTTTGCTCATAATTGGTCTCTTCAGGATTCTATTTCTTCCTGATTGAGCCTTGGGAGGTTGTGTGCTTCCAGGAATTTGTCCATTTCCTCAATGTTTTCAAGTTAATATGCAGAGATATTTTTATATTATTCACAGATGATATTTTGCATTTCTGTGGTATCAGTTGTAATACCTCCTTTTTCATGTCTGACTGAGCTTATTTGGATCCTTTTGTATTTCTGGTTAATCTAGAAAGAGATCAATTTTATTTATATTTTCAAAGAACCAACATTTTGTTTCATTAATCTTCTGTATTTTTGTTTGTTTGTTTGTTTTCAATTTCATTAAGTTCTGCTCTGACCTTATGCTGGGTTTGGGATTGGTTTGCTCTTCCTTTTCTAGTTCCTTGAGATGATTCATAAGATTGTTGATTTGTGATCTGTCTTTCTGATGCAGGCATTCAAGGCTATTAATTTTCCCATTAGGACTGCTTTTGCTGAATTGCACAGATTTTGATAACCTCTGTCCCCTTTGTCATTTAGTTCAAGGAATCTTTTGATTTCCATTCTAATTTCCTCCCTAACCCAATAATCATTTAGCAGTAGGTTATTTAATCTCCATGACTTTGTATAGAAATAAGTGTTTCTGTTTGAGTTGATTTCTAATTTTATTCCACTATGGTCTCATAAGATACAAGGTATAATTTCTATTTTATTTTTAATTTGTTGAGACATGTTTTATGGCCTATGATATGATCAATCATAGAGAATATTCCATGTGCCAATGAGAAGAATGTGTATTCTGTAGTTTTGGGGTAGAATGTGTTATAAATGTCTGTTAGGCCATTTGTTCTAGAGTCCCATTTAAGTACAGTGTTTCTTCATTTATTTTCTGCATGGAAGATCTGTCCAGTTTTGTCAATGGTGTGCTGAAGTCCCCAGCAATTACTTAATTGCTGTTTATCACTTTGTTTAGGCCTAGAAGGGTTTGCTACATGAATATGGGTGCATAAATATTTAGGAGAATTATATCTTCTTGATAAATTGCTTCCTTTACTATTAAATAATGTCCCCTTTGTCTTTCTTTACTATTGTTGAAGTCTATGTTATATGATATGAGAATGACTACACCTGCTTTCTTTTCATTTCCATTTGCATGGAATATTTTTTCCATCCCTTCACCTTCAGTCTAAATTAGTCCTTATGGATTAGATATGTTTGCTGGAGACTGAAGACATTTGGCTTGAATTTTTTAATCCATTCAGCCAGCCTATGTCTCTATAGTGAGGTATTCAAGCCACTCACATTTATTGAAAGGATTGATAAGTGGGATGCACGTGTGTTCATCCTGTTGAGTAGAAACTTGTTGCTTCGTTTTACCTCTTGAGCCATTATTTTATATGAGCTCTGAGCTTTAGCTTTGGGTTTGGGTGGGTTTCTATTGTGCTTTGGGTTTGGGTGGGTTTCTATTGTGCTGATCAATGTAAAATGCAGATCTGAGCACTTCCTGCAGGGCAGGTCTGGTCTTGACAAATTCCCTCAGTGTTTGCTTGTCTGAACAAGCCTTTATTTCTCCCTCATATAAGAATAAGCCTTTATTTCTCCCTCATATAAGAGCAATAAGTCAAATGCAACTTAGTTTTGTAGGATACAAAATTCTAGGCTGCCCATTATTCTGTTTAAGAAGATGGAAGACGGAGCCCCAATCCCTTCTGGCTTGTAAGGTCTTAGTTGAGAAGTCTACAGTGAGCCTGATGGGTTTTCCTTTACAAGTTCCCTGATGTTTTCACCTTATGGCTCACAGGAGTTCCTTCTCTGTTAACTTTGGCTAGTCTGAATGACTATGTGTCATGGTTATTGCCTCTTTGTGATGAATCTCCCAGGTGTCTTTTGAGTTTCTTGTACCTATGGCCCAGTCAGGCTGACATATAAAATACCAACCACAGACATTAATGGAAAAAGTTGAATGCAAGAACAGATGAGCAATGTAAACAGAGAGATGGAAACTCTAAAAGGGTATCTAAAGGAAGTGTTAAAAATCAAAAACACTGTAACAGAAATGAAAGATGCCTTTGTTGGGCTCATCATAGACTGGACACAGCTGAGGAAACAATCAGTGAGTTTCAAGATGTCAGTAGAAACTTCCCAAAATAAAATGCAAAGAGAAAAAAGAATTTTTAAAAACGGAACAGAATATTCAAAAACTGTTAGACAATTATAAAAGGTTTCATATACACATAATGGCAATGCCAGGAGAAAGAGAGAGAAAGGAACAGAAGAAATATTTGAGAAAATAATGACCAAGAATTTTCAAAACTTAATGACAGACACCAAACTACAGATCCAGGAAGCTCAGAGAACACCAGCAGGATAAATACCCAAAAAATCTACATCTAGGCATATCATGTTCAAAACACAGAAAATCAAAGATAAAAAGAGAAAAATCTTGAAAGAAGCCAGAGGAAATAAACACATTACCTAAAAAAAAGAACAAAGATAAACATTATATCAGAATTCTCCTCAGAAACTACACAAGCAAGAAGAGAGTGGCATGAAATATTTAAAATGTTATAAGAAAAAAACCATAAACCTACAGTTCTGTTCCCAACAAAATTATTCATTAAAAGGGATGAGAAATAAAGACTTTATCAGATAAACAAAAATTGAGGAAATTTATCACCAATAGACCTGCCATGCAAGAAATATTAAAGAACATTCTTCAGAGAGAAGGAAAATGATACTGGTATAAAACTTGGATCTACATTTTAAAAGGTAGAGTATTAGACATAAACACATTAAGGTAAAATAAAGGCTTTTTCTTTTCTTATTCTTAACTGATTTAACACAGAGTTTGTTCAATGACTCTTAATTTCAATAGTAGTAACAATGCATTCAGTGATAATAGCTTATTCAGTGATTATCATTTATAATTTAGTAATTACAGTTTATCCTGCTGGATCTGTAAATTTATCAGTAATTGACTGATCCAGCAGGATAAATGCAATGAATGAAAGCAGTGTTAAAAGGGATAGGAGAAAGGAAATAAAAATCTCTGTTATAAAGCACTTGCATTACACATGTAATGGTATAGTGTTGTTTGAAAGTAAACTTGGATTAGTCGTAAGTCAATATTGGAAACTTTAGGGGAAACCACAGAAATTTTTTAAAGGTATATAATTTATATGTTAAGAAGAGACAAAATGGAATCATATAAAATACTCAACTAGTACCAGAGAAGAAACAAAGAATAAGGACAGCAAATAAAAAATAGTAAAATAAATATGGTAGATATTAAGCCAACTATATAATTACTTTAAGAACAAAGGTTCTAAATTTACAAATACAAAAACAGAGACTCTCATAATGAAAACAAAAAAAACCTAAATATATGTTGTCTATAAAAAGCACTTTAAATATAAAGATATACATAGATCAAAAGGACTGAAAAAAAGATATCCTGTGTTAACAAGAATCAAGTGGAAATTGATGTAGCTATATTAATTTCTTAAAATTCTGATTTCCCAGCAAGGAAAAATATCAGAGATAAAGAGGGGTATTATATTATAATAAAAAGGTCAATATTCAAGAAAACATAAATAATTATGTGTATGTCTAACAAAAGAAAGTTAAAATATGTCAGGCAAAAACTAAAAGAACTACAAAAAGAAATATATAAATCCACTATTACTGTGGAGACTTCAACTTTTTTTTAAAACAGTAGTTGACAGATCCAATAAGCATAAAATCAGTAAAGACAGTTGAACTAAAGAGCACCACCAAACAACTGCACCTGATTGACATTTATAGAATATTTCACCTAATGACAGTAGAATATATATTCTTCTCAAGCTTACATGGAACATTCCCCAACATAGATCACTTTCTGAGCCACAAAACATACCTTAGCAAACCTAACCAATAGAAACCATACAAAGCACATGCTCAGACCACAATGGAATTAAACTAGAAATCAGTAACAAAGAGATAACTAGAAAATCTCAACATAATTGGACATTAAACAATATATTTCTAAATAACACATGAGTCAAAGAAGAAATCTCAAGAGAAGTTAAAAATATTTTGAAGTAAATAAAAATAAAAACTTATGGAATTCAGCGAAACCAGTGCTTAGAAATTTACAGCATTGGAAACATTAGAAAAAGAACAAAGATCTAAAATCAATAAACTGTCACCTTAAAAACCCTGAGAAATAAGAGCAATATAAGTCAAATGCAAGCAGAGGAGAATAAAAACTAGAGCAAAAATCAATACAATTGAGAATAAAAAAATCAATGAAATCAAAAGCTAGGTCTTTGCAAAGATCAATAGAATTGATAAAGCTCTAGCCAGGATAAGGAAGAAAAAAGAATGGGCAAGACACAAATTATTTTTATCAGAAATGAAAGAAGGACCACCACTACTGATCTCGTGGACATTAATGATAAAAGAATATTATGAACAGCTATACACCTACAAATTTTATAACCCAGATGAAATGGATCACTTTCTAGAAAGATAACTTGAAATTTAATAAAACTCACATAAGGAGAAATAGGTAATCTCAATAGTCATTATCTATTAAAGAAATTGAATCAATAATTAATAACTTTCATAAACAGAAAGCATGAGTTCCCAATAGGTTCACCGGTGACTTCTACCAAACATTTAATAAGGAGATAATAGCAACTTTTCTACAATTTCTCCCAGAAAATAGAAGCAGAGGAAATACTTCTTAACTCATTCTATGAGGCCAGCATTAACCTAATACCAAAACTAGACAAAGCCATTACAAGAAAGGAACACTACAAACCAGTATTTCATGAACATAGATGCAAAAATATTCAACAAAATCTTAACAAATCAAATCTACTATTATATAAAAATAATCATATATCTTGACCAAGTACGATTTATTCCAGGTTCAACATTTGAAAATCAATTAATGGGATCTATCACATCAATAAGCTAAAGAAAAAAAAAATCATATACTCTTGTCAATAAATACAGAAAAAGTATTTGATAAAACCCAACATTCAATTATGATAAAAAAAACTTTCACCAGACCAATAATAGAGCGGAACTTCCTCATCTTGATAAGGAAAATACCAAAGAACTGACAAAGAAACAAACAAAAAACCTTAGAATAAGTGATTATAGCATAACAGTTGCAGAATACAAGATCAACTTAATTGCCTTCCTATGTACCAACAATAAACAACTGGGATTTGAGATTAAATATGCAACACCACTTATACTAGCATAAAAGGAAAGAAGGAAGGCAGGCAGGCAAGCAAGTTAACTTAGATATAAATCTAACAAAATATGTATAAGACCTATGTAAGAAAAACAACAAAACTCTAAAGAAACAAATCAAAGACGATCTAAATAAATGGAGAGATGTTCCATGTTCATCCATATTCATGAAAAAGAAGACTTACGATTAAGATGTCAATTCTTTTCAACTTGATCTGGAGACTCAACACAATCTCAATCAAAATCCTAGCAAATTATTTTGTGAATATCAACAAAGTGGTTCTAAACTTTACACGAAAAGGCAAAAGACCCAGAATAGCCAACACTATGTAGGTCAGAGGTCTGACACTATTCAACTTGAGACTTACTATAAAACTACAGTAATTAAGACAGTATGGTATTAAGGCCAGAAATAGATTCACATAAATATATTCAAGCCATCTTTGACAAAGGAACAAAGGTAATTTAATGGAGAAAGGACAGTCTCTTCAACAAATGGATGTCCAGTTTTCAAGCAAAAACATGAAACTAGACACACAGAACTTAACACCTTTCACAAAAATTAACTCAAAATGGATCATAGACCTAATTGTAAAATGCAAAATTATAAAGCTTTTACAAGATAACATAAGAGAAAATCTAGGTGATCTTAGAATTGGTGATGAGTTTTTAGATATAACACCAAAGGCACACTCTATGAAAGAAAAATTTAAGTGGGACTCCATTAAAATATAAAACTTAAGAGAGACTATTAAAGAATAAAAGTACAAGCTGAAGATTAGGAGAAAAATATTTGCAAAGTACATATCTAATAAAGGATTTGTATCACAATTATACAAAGAATTCCTAAAACTACGGCCAGGTACAGTGGCTCACGTCTGTAATCCTAGCACTCTGGGAGGCCAAGGCAGGTGGATTGTTTGAGCTCAGGAGTTTGAGATCAGCCTGAGCAAGAGCGAGACCCTGTCTCTACTAAAAAAAAAAAAAAAAATAGAAAGAAATTAATTGGCCAACTAAAAATGTATGGAAAAAATTGGCAGGGCATGGTGGCTCATTCCTGTAGTCCCAGCTGCTAGTGAGGCTGAGGCAGAAGGATCGCCTGAGCCCAGGAGTTTGAGGTTGCTGTGAGCTACGCTAGCGCCACAGCACTCTAGCTCGGGCAACAGAGTGAGACTCTGTCTCAAAAAAAAAAAAAAAAAAAAAGAATTCCTAAAACTAAACAATAAGAAAACAAACAATCCAATTTAAAAATGAGCAAATGATATGAATAAGCAAAGAATATAAACACCAAAGAACTTAAACAGATGAAAGTAAGCATATGAAAAGATGCTCAACATCACATACCATTAGAGAATTGCAAATTTTAAAAATGAGATACCACTACACACCTATAGAATGGCTAAAATCCAAAACACTGCCAATACCAAGTGCTAACAAGAATGTGGAGCAGCATGAGCTCTCACGCATTACTGGTAGGAATGCAAAATAGCAAAACCACATTGGAAGACAGTTGACTTTTTCTTACAAAGCTAAATATACTCTTTCCATATGATCCAACAATTGAGTTCTTGATATTCACCCAAACAAGTTAAAAACTACGTCTACCCAAAAATATGCACATGAATATTTATAGCAGTTTTATTTATAATTGCCAAAACATAGAAGCAACAAGGATGTCCTTCAATAGGTGAAAGGATAAACAAACTGTGGTGCATCCATACGGTGGAATATTATTCAGTGATAAAAAGAAATGAGCTATCAAGCCACAAAAAGACATGGAGGAACCTTAAATGAATATTGTTACATGAAAGAAGCCAGTCTGAAAAGGCTACATATTGTATTATTCCAACTATATTGCATTCTGGAAAAGGCAAAAACTACAGACAGTAAAAAGATCAGTGGTTTGGGAGATGGGGAGGGAGAGGTGTGTGTGTGGGGTTGGCCAATAAGCAGGGTACAGGGCATTTTTAAGGCAGTGAAACTACTCAGCATGATACTATAATGGAAGATACAGACATTACATGTTTGTCAAACCGCACAGAACTATACAACACAAAAATTGGACACTAACAAAACTAGATTTTAATTCATAATAACTTATCAACACTTACTCATCAATTGTAACAAATATACTACTCTATATAAAATGCTAATAACACAAAACCATGTATAGGGCTGGGGAAGTGGGGGATACATGGGAGTGCTCTGTACTTCCTGCTCGATTTTTCTATAAATTTAAAATTGCTCTAGAAAATAAAGTCTATGCATTTTTTTAAAAACCACTTGGCACAGATTCTATCATTTATATTTATATATATATATATATACACACACACAAACATTTTATACACACATGTATAAAACACACATTTTATACATGTGCGTATAAAATCACATCATAAAATACTTGAAAGCAAAGACAGTGTTTTATTTACCATTGTAAATCAGTACCCAGCAGAATGCCTAACACAAAGAGATGTGTCAGTGTCAGATAAATTAAGGGAATGGTGCATAAAGGAACGCAAGCTCTGAAAATACACGCATGCACACACAATACCTGGTGGTGGGAGAAACACAAATCCAAGGTTTTACAAAAGAGGTGACATTCAAAGAATGGGCATAAAGTACATCAGACCTTTCCCTGGCAGATAAGGGTGGGAAGAAAACAAAGAGAACAATTTGAACAAAAGCACAGAGACAGGGAAGGGGATATATTTGGACAAGGATAGGAGGAGTAACTTCTGGAGGCTTTTTGTTTGTATTTCCTTCTAAAACCAGAATAAAAGTTATTTTAGATATGATCATTAAATAACGATATGACAGTTTATAAAATGTATTCTTAAATGGTATATTTGCAACTCTGTTCTAGCATAAATATTATGATTTTTGTTTTCATGACGTTCCTTTTTTTATTAATTCAACTTTGCAATGCCTTTTGGCCAAAAAACATTAAGGTTTTAATCTGAAGATCCCAAGTTTGAAACTTGAGGGCCATGTTGATCAAATTAGCGTGGCTCTATTCCTTTACAAAAAGGACTATTCCTAGTGCAAGAAAAACAAGAAACGTGTACACACAAATTAAGATAAATCTAGCTCCAACACTAGAACGTGTATTTCAAGTGGATGCTTTTCAGATGGTAAGTTAGGAATATCATACTTTCGTCTGAAAGATAATACACTCTTGCTACATATAATAACATATGCATGTGTTCAAGTTTTTCTCGTGCACCGCACTGATTACCAGACATAAATATTACATGAAAATTATAATCCCTATCAAGAATCATTATATATCATTTTATGATATTCCATAAAAATTTTATTTCAATACCCAAATCTAAGAAAGTTAGAAAATGTTATTCTCAGTATAGAGTCCACTTTTTTAAATTAATTTTCTTTCTGTCTCTTAAGAAAACCTGATTCAGGAAAAACAAATGTGTGGAGGGAAAAATGATGGCTGCAATCTAAGTACAACTTCTCATAAATAAAGCAAGCACTCGGAGAAACAAACTTTGTGTCAAGTATGAAATTAAGTATTGGTAAGGAAGGTAATTACAAATGTAGTAAGAATGATTTTTCATGAAACTGTAGTCAGGAAAGTCTCAATCTTCCACTCAAGTCATGGACTGTCCTCTATCTTCTCTCATAACCTCATATTCACCAATATTAAAAGGGAAAAATTTCAGAATGAAGATTTCCATCTTAAATCTCCATTTGATAACGGATTACACAATGGTCACCAGAAGCACCAAGTGTAGCTATGAAGCTTGGGTAGCTGGCCTCATAGGGAAATAGAAAAAGCAGAGACACCAGTAGCTTCTTATCCAGCCAGATTGTCAAGTTATTAGTTCCTCCTCAAGATCCCTTGAGGATCTTTTATAAATGCTAGGATTCCATATTTTATTTTTACACTGATCAAAAATTTATAATCACAAAGTAACATGGGGCTACTTTTCACTGATCACGTTGGCAAAGGTGAAGAAAAAATGATAATATTGTGCTGTGGAAAGTTCAGAAAGTAGGCCATCTTGTACACTGTGAGATATAAATTGTCATAACCTACCAAAACAAAAATGTGGCTCTACTCAAAAAATAAAGAGGCCATAAAAATGTTCACATCCTTTGTGCATGTTCCACTTCTGGTAACATATCCCCTACAAGGGTTCTGGGAGTGAGGAGTTACTGATCCACTCAGTCTTTAGGGCAACGGCAAAGAGTCTAGTGTGGCCACAGTCCCAATTATCATCTTCAGCTGGAAGCAAGCTTTTTACTGAACACTGATTACTTATGCAATAAAAAAATAATAATAAATACATTTAAAACCTTCAAGCATAGCTACAAAAAGAACTTACTATGAACCAAACAATGGGCTTTATAATTTAGTGTTGCAAAAACTGCTGGGAGGTTAATACTATTTATTATGCCCATTTTCCAGATAAGAAAATTGGGAGTCAACAAGCTCTAGTAATGGAAACTCAGACTTGTCTGACTCTTAAAGCCCTTCACCTTCATTACTACTCTACAGAAAATATTCACAATGAAATGTTTAAAAGTTACCAGGAGACTGAGAGATTGACATCAAATGGATGAGATTTGCCTTATTAAAAGCAAAGCTTTTAGGCAAATTAAATCTAGCAGAGTTTATCTGAGCAAAGAACGATTCATGAATCAGGCAGCCCTCAAAACCAGAGGAGGTTCAGAGAGCTACACCCAGCAATGTTAGCAGGCGGTATTTATAGACAGAAAAAGGAACTGACACACAGAAACAGCAGGACTGGTGACAGCTTGACATTTGCCTTACATGGACATGGGCTGAGCAGTTGGCAGTCTGAGACTGGCTCAGACTCGACTATCTGTTACAAGAATATACTCTTAGTTTGATTGCAGTTTGTTTACATACTAAGTCAGCTAGCAGCTGGCTACATATAAAGACAGCTTTTGCCGAATTTAATAGCTTTTTTTGTTTCTTTTTTTTTTGGTTTTGGAAGTAGGAGTTGGTTTTTATTTGACTGTGTGATTCTGATCTTTCAGTGATAAATGACCTTTGCTTTTGTAATTTTTTTAAAAACTCATTATTTTTTAAAATGTAAACTTTAATTAAGGGCAAAGCAATAATTAAAAGTGAAAGAAGCCAATGAAGCAAGGAACTTACTTATCTGAAAATTAAAAAGATGAGGAAAATGTTACCTTAATTTTGAGCATAAAACACAGGAAAAAAGCATTCTTAATTCCACTCTATAAAAACTTATTTATGTTATCAACATCTGCACAAAAATTCTATATGTTTCAGTTCAGTTCCAAATGTAATTCCTAAACAGTAGGCCTATGCACATCACCAAAAATCTTAATTAGCGCTGAGAAAACTTCCACAAGCACAGAAACCAAGCCTGTTTGTTTGTTTAAATGGCCACCCCCTTCAGAGGGAAACAAAACCATTTTAGAGAGTGGAATTCTGTGACTATGTAAGAAACACTCATAAGACCAAATGTATAATGACAGTACAAAAACATATGCAAGTAAAATATGTCCAAGAGAACAAGTGTTTTCGGCTTTTCATTCAACTTAAATTTTATTTTGATTTTTTTTGTCTGAGTTTGTTACAAAATACATGTTTAACATATCAAACTATACAGCAAATAGAAAAACAAATAAATTTGCCCTCCCCTCAAAATTCCATTCCCTTGAGACAACCAAATTCATGAACAACAACCTATACTCAGACAAACATTACGACTTCCCTTTATTTTTTGTTTTCAAACTAGGATCATGCTTTACTCACTGCTCTGTAACTTGTTTTTCACTTAACAGTAAATAACGTACATTCTTCCAGATTACCACTTGTAGCTCTAACTCATTTTTAATTACCTTTATCACATTCCATATAAAGAGAAAGCATAATATATTCAACCAGCCCCATTAAGGTAAATTTTTACTTTGTTTCCAGTCTTTTTGCTTTACAAACAACACTGTAATAAACATCTTTGTAAATATTTCCTTGCATATCAATATTTTCACTTCTATTGCAGAGATACCCCAAACTGGGCTGCCAAAGCAAAGAGTAAGCATGTTTTTATTTTAATAGATAAATAGTGTGCCTAAGTTTCCCACCAAAAAGGCTGATCATTTTAAGTTGAATTTTTAACCATTATGACTTTTGTTAAAACAACCAAGATAGCTGATTTTACAAAAATGTACAGCATACACAAAATAGGATTATAACCATTTCCATAAATATCTCAGAACGAAAACAAATAGTGAGTAGAAAGAGAAAGTAAATTGAAATGCAATCACTACGATGACCAAAGCAGAGGTCCGAGTGATACACAGCCACGAGCTAAGAAACACGGGCAGCTGGAAAAGAATCCAGAAAGGTAAAGAAAGAGATGGATTCTCCTCTAAATCCTCCAGAAGGAACACTGCAGACCCACCTTGGACTTCTGACCTCCAGAACTACAATATAACAAATCTATATTGTTTTAAGCACCCCCTTCCCCAAAAGGTGATCTACTATACTTCAAATTTTACTTGAAAAATAAGTGTTCCAATAGAAGCTGATATATCTGTCCCCTGGGGAAAAAATTCACACATCTAGAGCCTATAAGGATAAAGTACACGCAGTCAACTATTTGTAGACACAATAGGACACTAAGCACCTTCTAATTCCATGAAGAATAATATACTTTGAGTATCATTTTAGAATTAAATGATATTACATTCTAATTCTGTAAAAAAAAACTGATAGCACTATATGCACATCAGTCTCCATTATCATTCAAACGGAAAAATTAACAAGGAACTTAATTTTTAAATCATACCAAACCAAGTGTACTGTATTGTAAACATTTTTTTAAAAAAAGCATCTTACCCTGTGAAAAATTTCACTTGAAACTTTAGAAACCAATCAAATTTTATTTCACTTGGAACATCTGTCCCATAGAATAATAAATGTTAAGTGTCTCTGGTTAAACCTAGTGATCACAGAGTTGATCCCAATAAAAGTGAATGCAAAAAATACCAAATTAACAATGTGTTGTTTGGTTTTGTTTAACTTCACCATCCAGAGGGTTGAGTTAGCTGTACTTCCTGGTTCATGGCACATTATTTTTTCTTTCTTTATTCCTTTTTATCTCTGTAGTCCATTTGCATGAACTGGGTCCTACAGGCAGCCATTCTAACGTGCCTAATGAATATCTTTATGTAAGTGTCCTTATAAAATGTGCACTGTGCTAGACTTAGGAATTTTTAACTCCTATAAATGATTTAGTGTTTATATATCTCACACTCATACCTTTTTCGTCAAGCACTATATTCTTAAGATCCTTTCATGTTCCTTTTGTTTCTCTAATCCATTGCTTCTACTGCTGACCATTCCATGGTGTGCAGCTGCTGTTTTTACTCTCCCTCTCTCTGCAATGGTTGCTCGGGTCCTTCCCATCCCTCTCCACCACTAACAACATAGCAGCGAACAAGCTTGGACAGTGGTCCCTCACGGGGACCTCTGCGACACATTCCTGTGTCCACCTGTAGGAATGAAATTGCTGGGTCACAGAGTAAGTAACTAGTTAATTTGCTTAAGTAATGCCAGATTGCTTTCCAGAGCAGCTGCCTCTGTCTACACTCCCACCATCAACACCAAGCTTTCCTATTTATTCCCTCCTCCCTCACTTGACTTTGACACTTATTACTTCCATACGGACCATGAACAAGGCTACCCGCTGAACCTTCCTTTTCTTTTCAATGAAATGAGACTAGCTACTTCAATTACCTGATATGGTTGCTGTGAGAAACAAATTCCGAGAAATAACCTGAGTAACGTTAAAAACGTATAAATGGTTGCTTAAAAATGTAAGCAATTAGTGTTATTTTTTTCTTATAATGATCATTTCTAACTATCCTCCCCGCATCCAGCCCTCCCCTCAAAGTGAAAGGAGATAAGCGAATGAGCTTGAAGCTTAGAAAAAGAAACTTCCTCCTAGATACCCAGACATTAAGGGAGATTGAAAAAGAATGGGTAAAATAATTTTTCTTCTTTATTTGTTCATCAATGTATTTATTTAATCAAATATTTTATTAAGAACTGACTATGTACCTGGCACTCTACTAGTACTAAAATATAAAAACTTGTGCAGCAAACATGCACATAGTACACGACCAAATTTTCCATCTATTCCCTGAATTTTGTACATAAATTTTATTCCTAAATGTAATTACTTCAAAGATAGCTTCTGATGCCATAGAATAGCTGCTTCTATTTATTGAGCATATACTATATCAACATGTCCTACAGATTCCCTTGAGCACTTAGAACAATCCTGCAAGGTGGATGTGATTACCCTAGTTCCTCATATAAGCAAACACAGGTAAGTGATTTGCCCAATAAGGTATTTAAATGGTTGAGCCAGAAAACCTCAGTACATTGAAGTCCAGGTGTCCACATTCCACTCCACCACCCTTCTTCCTAAAAGATATGTTCAAAGATACCTATTATCAAGGGCAGACTGTGGTAGGAACTATAAGGATATGAATAAAATATCACAGAAATTGCAAAGATGTGCACACAGTTCAACCATAAACCCTACCATTTATTTAATGTTTATTATGTGCCAAGTACTCCACGTGCATTATTTATAATCCTTATAAAAATATTGTGAAAAAGATGCCTCATCTCCATTTTAAAGATGTGACAGCTGAGACTTAGTTTACAAAGCTCACACAATTGCTGTTAGTAAAACTCAGACTAAAACACAGGTCTTCCTAATTCAAAAACCATAGTTACTATAAATGAGCATTTCTTTCCAGGTGATAGAAGTGTTCTAAAATTAGATTGTGATGATAGTTAATAACTCTGTAAACATGCTAAAATTCATAGAATTATACACTTTAAATGGATATATTTTATGGTATATAAAGCATAGTTCAATAAAACTGTTTAAAATTTTTATGGTGTTCCTTCTGTAAGCATGCTTTCTTTTACAAGCTTTTATAAGCTTTCATTTGACATCAGTGTTTGTTTCAAAATTAACTCTTCATCAATAGTTAATAACATTTTCAAAAATTCTCAGATTAAGCAAACATAAAAGGAACAATTTAGGGTAGAGGACTTTCCTCTACCCTACCATTCTGATCTAAAATCATTCATTCCCTAGTAATGTGAGGTAAGACATTTTGTACAGTTAAGTATATAACACCTTTTGACACTAAAATTTCACTCCTATTTATTCCCCTCCCCCACAAAAAGAAATGGGAGAAATATATATATGTCAACAAGATTTTTTGTACAAAAACATTATTAGCATCTTCACTTACAGCCAAAAGTTGAAAACAACTCAAATGTCTGATGAATGGATGAACTATGGTATATTTATACAATAAACTACTACTCAGCAATAAAAAAAAAACCTATTGACAGCTACAACAGCATGGATGAATGTCAAAAGCATCATGCTAAGTGAAAGAAGACAGACACAAAAGAAAACATATAGGCAAAACTAATCTGTGGTGAAAGAAATCAGAACATTGGTTATCTGGGGGGTTGGGAGGAGTTTAATTGGGAAAGAACACAAGTGAACTTCTCAGAATGGTACAGATATTCTATTGTGATGGGGTATAACATTTCTCAAAATTTGCCAAATTATACACTTAAATTCGGTGACTTTTATAATATATAAATAGACCTCAATAAAGATAATTAATAAATATGCATACACACCAACTCATACACAAGAGGAAGAACAATCTATATTTAATTTGACATCCTCAGAAACAGGGTCTTAAAAATCATGTTCCATCATCCTAATATCAAATACTCCAGTTATGGACCTCAGCTCTCTCATATCTACTCCTGATATTTGATTATCTACTTGGCACTTATTTGTTCTCAGTGGAAAAAGTACAAGAGTCTCTTCTCTATTCAAAAGTTCCTTCAAACAGCCTGCTAAACTATGACTTAGAACTAGTTATTTATCTGTGCTTCCCTGTGTGTGCCTGATATCTAGTGTCAAATACATTTTGGATGAAAAAATTATTGATTCAACTAAAAAATAAAAATCAGTGCATTTCACTGTAAGTGGTGTGCTTGCCAATTCTGTGCTTCCCTTCCCAACTCCATGTTCACTTTCTGTTGGTAGCTTGAAATCAGCCATGGGGGAAATATTTACACCACAGGAATGGGCAAACACTACAAACCAGGGCCCTTTTTTTCTTGAGTCATTTCACTAGCATACCACTAATAATCTCAAATTTTTTAAGATGGAAAGAACAACAACTTCAAGGACACACAGAGGCCAGTTTTCCCAACTGCTCACCACCTGCTATGTGAAATATCCCCATTCTTTAACGCCCCATTCAAATCCCTTTTCTTTGGTGAGTGTTCAGTTACCAACCCAAACTCACTGAGATGTCCTCTTGCCATTGCCCTTGAAACTAACAAATTTCTTATGGTCTAAGATAATATCAATTGTAAAAAAACACATTGCTTTAAAATCAGATTTTCCACGGAAAAAGAAATCATTTTTAATAAAACAATAAAAGAAACTTAAAAGTTCCCAACATTTGGAAAATTATGCTAACATTAGGAATGCCAATGCGAGGGGAAAAAACGCTTCTTAGAAACAAGGATATGTATCACTTTATTACCAATTACCTATACCTCTTTTATCATTTAAGCTTTTTTAAAAAAGATTGTTATAGCTGAAATGAACCTTAAAAACTGGGTTATTCCAACTCTCTCCTTTCTCCAGAGGAGAAACAGAAGCCCAAGAGGTGATAAGGTTATAAGATGACAGAGTTAGTTGGAGAATAGAGACTTCATTCCTTGACACCTGATTTCACTATCATTGCTCTTTCCATCAGTCAAACAGACAGGTGTGCCAATCCATTTTCAGTCCCTATCAAATTGCAACCTGCATAGTCTTCCTGAGGCTCAGTTTCATCATGTATAAAATGGGTGGGGTAATAATATTTGGCCCATAGTTTACTGTGGGGTAATAATATTTAGCCCATAGGCATACACAGGGAAGCACAAATAACTAGTTATAAGTTATAGTTTAGCAGGGTAAATTAGTTATATATAGCATCTACCATAAGAGGCACAAGAAAAGATGGCTGTTATTATTACTAAGAAATGCAGTTATGTTTTCAAGATGCATATGTTAGCCGGGCGCGGTGGCTCTCGCCTGTAATCCTAGCACTCTGGGAGACTGAGGCGGGTGGATTGCTTGAGGTCAGGAGTTCGAAACCAGCCTGAGCAAGAGTGAGACCCCATCTCTACTATAAACAGAAAGAAATTAATTGGCCAACTAATATATATAGAAAAACTTAGCCGGGCATGGTGGCGCATGCCTGTAGTCCCAGCTACTCGGGAGGCTGAGGCAGAAGGATTGCTTGAGCCCAGGAGTTTGAGGTTGCTGTGAGCTAGGCTGACGCCACGGCACTCACTCTAGCCTGGGAAAACAAAGCGAGACTCTGTCTCAAAAAAAAAAAAAAAAAAAAAAAAGATGCATATGTTTTTTCTATCCCTTGGATTATGAACCTCTTAAGTGAAAGAGTGAAAACCAAGCTCTCACTGTATATGTATGAGTGCCTTTTACATAACAGGAGCTCAAAAGTTTGTGTTGTTTAAATCATTAAAGCTGCTCCCAAACCTGAATGCCAGGTCGTTCTCATCATTTATTTGGTCCTTTATTCAACAAACATTAATTGGACCTACTGTATGTCAAGCCCTATGTTTGACGCGACAGAGCAACATTGCAGTCACAGAGCAGCTTTTGGCCAGATTCCCTATAAAATGTCATAACATGAAAAAAGGAGGGAGGAGAAAAGCCTCACGCTCATAGCAGATCCTTAGCATCAAACCTTAGCATTCTCCAGAAAAGCTGCAAAGCCCAGAAATGTATCTAGATGTTAAAGGGACAAAATAGTTACTAATGAGTCACTGTAGTTATTTTCAAAACACTTTGGAAAACAGCCTTTCCAATTCAGCGACGCAGTTCTTTATTGTACAATGGCACTCGAATTAACTTTCGTTCTGCCTCTTTCCCCTACCAGACTAAATCCAAATGTGTGTTAGGGACAACTTTGTAATACTTTTGCTTTCCTTAACATTATCTGAAAATGCAGTAACTAGGCACCAAAATAATGTATTTCATATTTTAAAGCTCTAACTCCAAATGCTAGATCATATCATCTATTATTCTCAAATTATTAAAATATATTTTATTCTGAGAAAAATACTACCATCTACTCAAAACTGAAAGCATAGAACTTTCATGTGACTGGACTTTCCTCTTCCCAAGAGAGGAAACTTGGGAGTAATTCCCATAAAACATCAAAGAATTAGTTCTATTTTGGTGCCACTAATCTCACTTCCACGGTCAAACAGGAACCTGATTAGTTCCTGGAAAAATCTATTTAGAATGGACAAATCCATTAGGAAGATGTAGTTTGTACACTTTCAAGCATGCTGAGACAAGTATTCAGGGTGTATTTCAACCATGAATGTAAATTTTGGAGAGGTTGCCACATCTTTTACACACTCCAATCTGGAAAAAAGATACACGGTCCTCAAACACTAGTTTAACACTAACAAAACTTTCAGTCTATAACTAATAATAGCTGGGCTTCTAGTATTTAAAAAAAAAATGTCTAGTAAAAAGTTGACAACATCAAAAAAACTTAAAACATTCTATCATGGATAGAAGACAATTTAAAGTTTCTAAGCTGTTTTCACCTGTTTACACTGGGTAAAAATGAAAAACTGCAATTAAATGGCTCTATTGTTCCAGGTACCTTAGCATTGACCCAGCATCTCACTGAAAATCCAAGGATAGAGGTATGTGAACAACAGCCCAGTCAATACATACAGGGAAAAGTTACTTCAGACCTGATTATGTCATTAGCATAATAACCTTGATCTTTTCAGAAGGGTAACCTTTACTAATGTAAGTTTGGGGAAGTTGTGGTGAGGTTAAATGCTACAGTTAAAATCCATGAAATGTTCTAACACTCAGAATCATTTTTGTGTAAAAGCATCGGGTAGTTGGTCTCATCAGTTTCAGGTATTTAGTTGGTCTCATCAATTTCAGGTAGTTTATTGAAAAAGATAAAAGTGTCATTTATATGGGATAGAATTTCACATAATCTCCAAGTGGGATTATATGGATTTCCTATAATTACAATAACACATTCTACAAAAAGGTTTGTGTGCATTAAAAATGGGTAATTTTTAAATAAAGAAGTAACTAACTGGAGATCAACCTAGGAAAAAACACTGAGAGTCCAGAAGAATTATATTCTTTTCAGTTACCACAATATTATTCTAGAATTAGACACACTCACTTGCTCTATAAACTCATGAACACTGTAAAAGAGGAGGGAAAAATGTAAGTATTGAAGAAAGGAAAACCACAGTCCTAATACAACCACCACCACAAAAATGCAAACAGATTCAGAATCCACACTGTTTCCTTGGATTCCAAAACACACCACTGGTCTTCACATTGTCTGAAGAACATGGAGCCACATTCTCTGCTATTGAGCCTAACATGTCACCATGCAGATAAGGAAACAGATATTTATCTGTGCCTTAACAAAAAGAACACTGAGAACCATCATAAATTAACAGTCTACCTACAGTCCAGACTCCTAACTCACTTATTTACCCTCCAATGATTTGAAAAATAAGAAATTGGCACTCTAGATATCAGTAGCTGAGTTGGAGATATTCAACTGATTGCTTAGTCTGTCGGTTTGGGTTTCGGAACTGTGGTTTTAACTTTAGAGTCACTTTCACTACAGGGAATTTTCTTCCTTAAAGATGCGCTGGTTTCAGCCCAGGTCAGCAAATTACAGGGAGGCCTACACTGCAACAATCCATCTCCACTGGGAGAATGTCTCCCTCTAGTCCTTCTATTAAGTCTATCTGCAGTGGCCAACTCCCCTGGAATAAGATCTAGCATAACCCTAGGGTGACTCCCCTATGCTTTCAAGAGGAAGTGGCCTCTTCCGAAACCAGACAAACCACACTTATTCTCAAGCAAGCAAAAATCAAAACTCAGCATCAAGGTAGCAATAGAAACCACTAATTGTACTGTTTAAGACTGAAGAGTCTTCTTTTAAAGACTTCCCCTTGATTCCCTGAGAATTTTTAGAGATGACAACTAAAAGACATGACATAGGCAAGAAGATTTGTATTTCAAGGGCAATTCTACCTAATTTGAAACTAGGTAAACTACTGTTTGCAAGGTCATTCACGCGTGCATTTTTTTCAAAACGTGCATTTTTCCCCTAAAATAGATAATGCATGCACATGATTTAAAAGTCCCAAAAGGTATGTGAAAGTCTCCCTCCTCTCTCACTCCTCCCTGACCCACATAACCCCCTTTCCAGGCCAACTATTGTTCCTCAGGTACCCTTCCGTAGGCATTATATACGCATGCAAACATAAGCGAGTGTTTTAAGCCAATGAGCCTATGTTATACACACAGTGGCAGCTCCAAAATTACTATTAAACGCCTCCGGGCTTAAAGGTGGGGTAATCTGCTGTGGGGTGGGAGGAAGGAGACTTATCTTGATGCTGCGGTTTTGCTCATCAAGCACCCCGGTTTTACTCTGTGTTTTCCTCGCATGCCTTTAGAAGGCTCTGGGAGACCAAGAAGGTAAACCCACTGAGGCATCCCCTGGCACTGCCACTACAGCCTCCCTGCTCTGCACTTTCATGTCCCAATCTGTAAAATATATTTTGCATCTTCACTGGGTTAAATGAAGTATCTCGACTCACCTGCAAAACAGGAAGGGAAAAAAAAAAAAAAAAAAAAGAAGCCCAACTCTGAAGGTAACTTTCAGAACCAAGTGGTTTCCTCCGCGCCACACGTGCAGCCTACTTTCGGTCGTGCGCTCAGGCAGGGCTCAGCCTGCCACGGAGTTGGAGGGGCGAGCCAAGAACAGGGGAGCCCCCAGACGAGGGACAGAGGTGAGGGCGTCCCGAGCCCTGGGCCTCGCTTTTCTCTCTACAGACAAATGTTTGCAAGCAGAAGCCCCAAACCTTCGGGATGCTCGGCAGAGCTGGGGCAGATTCCCAGCTCGCGCCTCTGCCCCGGCCCACAACTTCGGTCCTGCGCTGTCGCGTGCAGCCGGACCCCGACGACCCGCAGGTATCGGGACTCCTTCCACTCGCCCTCCCGGCGCCGCCGCGCACCCCCAGGAGCACAGGACTCCAGGCAGCACCCCTGAGCCCCCAGGGATCCCGGGACCCCCCGCCCCGGGGTCCCCGCGTGCCCCGGCCAGGGAGGAAGCCACAGGTAGGAAGCTCACCTGCGCGGGAGGGGCGCTCTGGGCGGCCGCCGCGGAGGAGGACGTGGAGGAGGCCATGTTGGAGGGCTGCCGCCGCTGCTCCTGCCAGGAACGCCGCGCTCCCCTCCCTGTCCCGCTCCTCCTGCCCCCAAACGTGGGACTTCTCCGGGAAAAAGTTCGGCGGCGGCTCCGGAGCGCCAGGCGCGGCCCCGCGACGCCCGCCCCGCGCGCCGTCTCCTCCCCCCGCCGAGCCCGCGGCGCCGCCAGGTGTCGGCCGGTGCGCGGGGGGCGGGCCCGGCCCAGGTGCCAGCGCCCGCGGGGCCGCTCAGCCGCGGGGACCCGGCCGGGAGGTGACGGGCGGGTGGCCTTACCCGGGCTGGGGGCAGCGGAGGAAGCCCCGGGAGGAGAGGGAGGGCGACTCCTGTTTCCCCCGGGCTGCTGAATAGAGTTCCATTAGGCATCCCCATAATAATAATAATAATATTCCTAGATTAATGGATGTTTATTAGAGTTTAAGCGAATACAATTGTCGTTTGACAATTTTGCTTTTTTCGTTATTAATGTGTAGCGTGCGATCTACGTAGTAGCGACGTTTGCCAGGCAGACAGCTTGGAAACAATGTCCACCGCGTCCCTTCCACCCCAGCGAGGTCCCCCCCCATCCCCCCCCCCAGCACTCGGATTGCTTCGGCTCTGTGCCCAGTTAAAAAATAAAACCCTGGGGCTGTCCAGGGTGTGAGGTAGGCACTGAGCCTGAGCCAGCAAGGGAACAGGGAGCAGGACCTCCGAGTGTCCTTGTTTCCAGGAGCTCATGTGACAAGGGTTTGCAGCGCGCTCCTGGCCCGGACAAGGCTGGCGGGCTACCTGGCTCTCGGGCCGCGGCCCTCGCAGAAACTGTCCTGGTTGGAGGGGGTGAAAGGAGCAAGGCAGTTGCTGTCACCTAGTGTCTCCCCCCAAAAAAAGGAGGACCTCTCTCTCTGGAGTCACGGGAGATGCGTTTAGTCGGTGCGCCTACCAGGGTCAGGACATTAAATTACTGCGAATCACATAGCGAGAAATGTATTCCCTTTTCAATTCTCTCTCAGCTGTTTTGTATATGAGGAGGAAGTATTCTCTCTCAAACAGTAGTTAAACTCCCTTTTATTAGAGAGCAGGCCCTAGGCTCAAAGCCCTAGGTAAACACCGTTACCTAACTAGAACTTATAACATTGTTTCATTTTCCTTGTTGAGTTTCATTGTTTATTGTTAATGTTTCTATTTATGGCAGCCGAAAGCAGTTTTCAATTATGGTAGGGATTCAAAAGTTCTTTTTTACACAAGTATATGTAAAATTTTTAAAAAATGTTTTAAAAAGAGTAATGGTCTAGGTGGGAGTTGTTTCAAAGCAAAATTTCTAAAGTTAGGTAGGGAATGACTAAAGTATGGGAAACTGACAACTAAAAAACAGAATAAAACTCCATCATCAGAGACCACTGCAGTGAGTTAGCTGTGCCTCTGATCTAACACCTCACTCATTTCCTCTGTAATACACATAAAACTGAAATAACATTCATTGGTCATTAGCTCTGTGTTGGACTCTGGACTAAGCACCTTATTCAAATTATCTCATTTAGTCCTCCCCAAATCCTTTCAAAACAGGCAGCAAGATCTGGAAATTGAGTCTCAGAAACATTATTTAGCCTAGGTTACAAACTAATAGAGCAGCAATGACTATAGGCAGGCAGGGTTAAATTTGAGTTTTTAATAAACCACTTCAGAATTGAACAAGTCCATAAACTTCCTGATATAGTATGTTAAACTCTGTGTGCTCTTTCATGTGAAGAAGGTACATAGTTTTGATCAGCTTTTCAAGAGGTTCTTTATGTTCCCCCAAAATTTAAGAACCATTGTTATCTTCATTTACTCTGCTGTCCCATGCCTGGACTTTAAGGTCCTTGGGAGCAAAGGCCCTGTCTTCTTGTACCCTCCCCCCCCTTCCTAGCCTAGTTTTTTTTTAAATACCCTCGGGCACTCATAGGAATTGGTTGTGCTAAAATTGAATGTGTGGAGTAGGCAAGACAGGCAGCAAGAAACGGGTGCGGGTGGCTTGGGAAGAGTATCACCTTGGTAAAATCCTGCACACACACAGGTATTTTACAAGTCAGCTCCCTGGCACCGATACAGCCACAAGAGCCATCTTAAACAAGAGGCGAGCAGCCAACCAGGTAGACAATGGAGGGAGAAAGAACTCTAAAGTTAGCACAAGCAGCAGCACCTGGGAGACAAGCCCAGAAAGAGGCGCTTCCCTGCAGAGCTATTCCCATCCAGTCTGTTTATCTGGAGTCTGTTTCTCAGAAACATTTGTGTTTAGGAGCATCAAAGACACTTCCCCTCCTCCTGAGGCAGGCTGCAACACAGCTGAAAAAGCTGACTGCAAGCAGTAACTGAAAGTCTGGCAGCATCTCTCCTACCTTTAGAAACTAAAACTAAACCAAAAACATTTCCAAATAGCCTGACTGCATCTACTTCTGTCCGCATTTTCTCTGTCCCTCCTTGTACAGCCAAGTGTCTTAGAAGGACAGTGGTTGACACTGGGGACCCTACTTTGTCATTTGCACACTCCTTTATTCCTAGTCTTCAAGCCTCTGCCCTTTCTCAGCTACTGAAACTGCTCTTCTCCAATCATGGTTGACCTCCCATTTGCTGCATCTATTAAAATTTTTTCCAGACTGCATCTCAGTTCTTTAGAGGCGCTTGATAAGGTTGACCATTACCTTGCCCTTAAACAACTTCCAGGATTTTGATCTCAATCTTCCTCACTCCTCACATCATGCACTCTCTGTGATCTCATTCACATTAAAGCTTCAGCTATCACGTAGTAGCTCCCAATCAAAGTAAAAACAAATCCAACTTGAGACAGTTCCCTGAGTCCCAAACCCATATTTCATCTCATCCAAAATGGAGTACATTATTTCTTTCTTTTCTACCCCCAGGTACAAAAGAATCATGTTCCCTAGCCTAGTAATGGCACCAGCAAGCAATACAGACCTCAAAGCCAGGAGAGGAGACTCTGCCTCCTACCTCCCAGTCCAATCAGATTCTGAGTCCTAAACAATTCTTTAAAACATTCCTTCTTATACATCTCACTACCTCCCCACCTTGATTCTCTAATTGCTATGACTTATTGAACAATTACTATGTGCCAAATCATGCCACCTTGCATTTTCTCTCACCTAAACAACTACAACAGTCTCCTATTTTTGTGTAGTGCATCAGCTCTCTTCCAATATTATGATTTGTTTAAAATTTCAAGTCTGTTCACATAACTATACAATGTTAAAAATTATTTAGTAGCTCACTCTGTCTTTCAGAATAAAGGTTAAATTTCACATGGGTCACCTGCCCAGTTCTCCCACTGGATCTCAGTTGCTCTCCATCAGCACTTGCATCTCCATCCCTTTGTCCTTCTGTCTCAGGCACTCCACACAGACAGACAGCCTTTCTGCAGTACTTGCAGTTCCCCCCATTCACCAAGGCCATTGTCTTTCCACAGGCCATTCCTTCTGCCTACAGAATCCTTCTCCCCATCCCCAGTCCTTTGCCTCCCCCATCTGCTCTGTCTGGTTAACTCCTACTCATCCGTCAAGACTGTGTTCAGAAAGTACATCTGCAAGGAAGCTTTCCCTGACCCTTTTTCTGTTAAAGTGTGGCTCATTGCCCTTTCATTGTTCTTCCAAAACACCCTACAGCACATCTGTAGTTATTCTGAAAGATATGTTCACACTTCTCTGCAATTTAGAAACCTGGAAAATTATAAAAACCAAACACTTAAAGAGAATTAATGTAAGCCTATTTATAGTCTTTATTCCATTTAGTGTGACAGTGTATGTTTTAATTATGGAGTACTACCGCATTTATAGGTATTATGTAATATATAGCATGTATACCATATTACCATTCTAAAAATTCAGAATTGTGAACACATCTGTCTTCAAGAGTTTCAGATAAAGGATATAGGCCAGTACCACTATTGTTTTCCTTGTCTGTGTCCCATTTTAATCCCAAGATTCTTGATGCTTTGACTTTATATTAATATTTTTCATGTTCAAATCCCCTGTACCTAATGCAGCAGCTAGCTCACTAGAGGATTACTGCATAAATTAAGGGTATATTTATGAACTTGGACTGTATTTCATAGAATTCATTCCCAAGGTCGAAACCCGACACTTTCCCTTGCTTCCCAAATGACTATTTCTCCTCTGGGCTACACTATACCTTGCATGCACATCAAATTTCTCACTGTATAATAATTTTTTGCACATCTGTCTCTTCAGTGAGACTGAGCAGGTTGAGAGGGAAGATGATGATGTATTAATCTCTGTAGTGCTGGGTTTGCAGTACCGAACACAATGTCAGGCACCTGATACATTGTGACTATGTTTTGTTGAATAACAGAGGATAGAAAGGAAGAGGGGAGAGAGAAAAGGGGCAATAAAGATGAAAGAAGTGTGGTAGAATGTGACTTAGCTTCTATTTAAAGAACTCTAACAGTATGTTCTAAACCCAATCATTTCACAATATTTGTCATATTCTTTCATTACCTTTATTACTTTAATCACATAAAGTAAGAAATGCTTTTATTTAAATTAATTTACTTTTTATCTAGACATATTTATTTTTAAAAGAAATTTTATCTTAGCATCTTAGGGGAAAATCACTTTCACTTGCATAATATTCACATAGGATGAAAACAAAATATTGTTATAAATTTCTCATTTTATTTCATATTCTGATTAAAGCCCTCTCTTTGTGAAAAAGGAAACTTAGCGTTAAAGGGGCATGAAAACCAAAACCAGATGCAAACTTTCTCCTTGATGTTAACAGGAATGAAAGAGAAACAGAAAGGTAACAACATCTTACGTGATTCAACATTACTTAATCCTCTGTCTTTAACCCACTGAATGTTATCTCAAAAACCACCAATAGAAGGTGACTATATGAACTTTCTTCTCTCTTTCCCTCCCTCAGCTTCTGCATTTATGACTACAATTAGACACTCTATTCCTTCCAGAATAGTGTCTACTATAATTAAACTCTAACCAACAATTATGTTTAAACAGTAGGAATTTTTTACCTGGCCATTGGCAAGAAAGAAAAGCCATTGTCTCACCTAGTGTCTATGAAATCTCCAACAAACAAGAGTTAATGCAGAAAGTTTTAGCCTGTGAGAAATGTTGTTTAAAGTTCAGATGATGGTTAGCGAATGTGTGTTTCTTTCATAAAATAAACAAGTAATGGAAAAGCATTTCTCAAGTAGAGGAGATATATTCGTTTACCACTAATCATGGGGACTGTGATAGTATGTAGAACTATGTCCCTTAATTTGTAAAATTTTATGAGAGAAAACAGCTCACCAAGCACAAAGTTGAACCAAAATGTTTTCTCTCCTGTGGCTTTTGGCCCTTCCCCTCAAATATGGTCTCAACTGGTTAGAAACTCATACTTCTAAGTCCACAATAAATATCATGGTTTAGCAATATTTTTATCAAGCTCAAGTGGAATGAGAGTATAACGTTTATTTATTGAGTTTGTTTTGCAATCCCATGTAAAATATGGTTAAGTAACTGATTTTAGTGTCTATTTCCATTGCTTAATCCCTTAAGCTTTTTAAACATGTGAAAGGAAATAGAGATTATTCTGATACCTCCTATGAAATGACAAATATTGTCTGACTCAACATATCTGAGATAACTAATTGTTGATTTTAAAAATCCAATCACAAAGCAGTTTATGAAATAGGATAATAAACTTCACAGTAAAGCTATACAAGAGAAAAAATCAATGTGATTCATTCTACTTTATTTCTATATTTTGTTTATAACTTTTTTATCACTTCTTTTTATTCACTTTGGTCTGGGATTTCAAAAACATAAAGTAATGGTAGTGTAAATAATAGTAATATCAATCCTTAATAATACACATGAAAAGTTAACATAAAACAAAACTAACTAGCAATAGGAAATAAAGTAGTAACTTTTGGCCACTTATTAATAAGGAAAAGCGAACTTCCTTTATTACTCTTGTCCAAATTCCCGGCGAAATGAACTGTGTTGGTTCTCGTTGAAGGTGCTTAGGAAAGAAAAGGAAAGAGAAACTTTGTTTTGTTCATTGGCATGGCATCTAGGACTCAGGGGAAAAGGACTGAAAGAAAGTGACATCTTGAGAACAAAATTTGGGAGAATAAAGAGGGACAGACTTTCAATTAAAATATTTTCTTCCTTCCCACATAATCCTAGCTCCCTCTTGCTTCCCCCTTTACTCTCCTCCATTCTAACTCTGCTAAACAAGAATCAGCTTCTCTTAACTCATAAATGTTTTCATCTTTGTTCTGAACAGAGGGAAAAAATAATCATGAAGCTACTTTACCCACCCTGAACACACTTTGATTCTAGCACCAGTGGAACTGCCTGTTTTAGTCCTTGTGATTGATAACAGTTTCTAATGGCCTTGTGTGGGACTTCTTCAGCTAGGAACTTTAATTATACACCCCTTATGTGATATAAAACATTGAAGTTCAAATCTGGATTTTAAAATTCAAACCAGGAGGCCGGGCGCGGTGGCTCACGCCTGTAATCCTAGCTCTCTGGGAGGTCGAGGTGGGCGGATTGCTCGAGGTCAGGAGTTCGAAACCAGCCTGAGCAAGAGCGAGACCCCGTCTCTACTATAAAATAGAAGGAAATTAATTGGCCAACTAATATATATACAAAAAATTAGCCGGGCATGGTGGCGAATGCCTGTAGTCCCAGCTACTTGGGAGGCTGAGGCAGGAGGATTGCTTGAGCCAGGAGTTTGAGGTTGCTGTGAGCTAGGCTGACGCCACGGCACTCACTCTAGCCTGGGCAACAAAGCGAGACTCTGTCTCAAAAAATAAAATAAAATAAAATAAAATAAAATAAAATAAAATAAAATAAAATAAAATAAAATTCAAACCAGGGAGTAAATTTTAAATATTAAATGTAGTGAAAATGGAAACATACCAACACAACTCCATGAGACAATGTGCAAACCAGCTCCACACTCAGGGAGTCCTCAGAATGTTTGGTTACTTGGATATCCTATAACTGATCATTTTATTTTGCCACACTCTTCCCTTTGTACACTCTTTCAAGTACAGTGGATAGCTTGCTTAAATTTCACATTGGAAGTTTTGGAAAGCCATTCGAAATTCTTGTGGATACCCTTAGGGTGCTGATAAAACCATAATTAGGGACACCAACTTCGTCAAAATTGATAACTAGAGAAACGATCTTCATAATCTTCAGCCCCAGGTGGTCCCTTCTTTATATATAATCGTTGCTTTCTGCTCTGAATGCATACCTTTGCTGCTTCTGTATACAGTTGAGCAAGTATCTAAACTATAAAAGGGTGCCATCCTCAAGTGTCATTCACATCATCATTACAGTAGAATTGACTATTTATATTAAATTATTGAATATGTATATTAACATTGTTGGCAGATGGCAATGAAGGCTCTGAGAAAATTAATATCTTTTGCAATGTTTCTTACAGATGGAGATAAATCATCTTGAGGAAAAAGGAGAGGGTCTTTCATCATTCACACAAAGATACTCATACAAAACTAGGGGCAGTCCTACAGGCCTTCCCTGAAAGGAAAGGTCCTTTAAACTCAAAGTCCCATCAAAGTAGGAACTGTGACTGTCACATCTACCATTGTATTTCCAGCACCTAGCACTTGACCTAGCATATATTTTGTGCTAAATTAATATGCGTTGACTGTGTGGATGAACTCTGTACTTTAGTGATGATTCTTCTAATTTATGGATATATCTCTTTTCCATTACTTATCCTCTCTTACACTGAGTTTATGCAACCAGAATGAATTATTTTAATATAATTATTGATGAATATAATGGAAATATAGGGACACTATAAAAATGTTACAAGATATTATTGGATGCTTTGAATGAAAAGACATTTGAAGTTTATTTCAAATGCTTCCTTTTATTAATCGTATCTTTATAGCTGGGACCTTCTCTTTTGCAGAGCACCTGCAAAATAGAGTGACACACCTCTAATATTTCGCTGAATGCTCTGCCTCCTCCGTGTACAGCTCATCTCTCTTGCATTCCTTCCTCTCTTCATTACAATCTAGATCAGGGGTCGCCAAACTGGGCACTCTGTTTTATCTCATTTAATCCCCAAAACAAATCTCTGAAAGGACATTATTATAGCCTATTTATGAGTGAGAAAATTAAGGCTTAGCAAGCTGATTTGACCAGCTTCACCTAGCTAGTGAGTCAAGTAGCCTGGTCTATGTGACAGCCCCATCCTTGTTCAGCGGCCACCACCTCTCCTGTGCAACACTGACATTGCACCCTAACTTGCCTGCTCGCTTCCCTTCTGCTTCCCCACAATTCACTTTCCTCACAGCATCAAGACTGATCTTTCAAAAATTAGAAATTATTTTCTAATAATTAGATCATGTGACTTCCCTGCTTAAAACCCTGCAATGTCTTCTATTGCCTTTGGAGTCAAAACCAGACTCCGTACCCTGCCTGTCAAGCCTGAAGTTGTCTGCCTGCGCCTCTGACCTAATCCTTTGCCATGTTGCTTTTCTCCCGCAGGCCCCGGATGCACCAGCCTGAGTTCTGTTTCTGGGACCTGCCAGGGCCTCTCTGGCCTCTGCACAGGATGCTCCTTCTGCCTAGACCATCTTCCGTGCCCTTCCCCCAGGTCTTGCCCCTTTGCTTCCTTTGCCATTCTGATCTCAGCCTCCAAGTCACTTACTCCCCCCCCCAAGCCTTTCCTGAGCCTACAATCTAGGTTTTATTATTACTGTTTTTTCTCTGTATAGCGCTTATTTCAGTGTGCCTTTTCTAGTCTGTTGTTCATGGCCTGTCTACCCCACTGGAATAGAAGCAGGGATTTCTTATTCACCACTGTATTGACTCGGAGTATATAATAGTGCTTGGCATATAGTAATGACTCAAGAATTATTTATAAATATCTGCTGAGTGAATGTTGACTAACAAAACTCTCATGCTGTTCATCACACTTTAGAGCAGACATCCTCAAACTATGCCCCACAGGCCACATGCGGCCCGCCGAGGACATTTATCCGGCCTGTGTGGTGTTTTTGCCCGCTGCCTGTCCTGCTTAGCAGCCCACAGTGCGCATGTGTGGAATGTGCGCTGCACTCTCCAACGGCCCTCCAAAGATCTGAGGGACAGTGAACTGGCCCCCCTGTTTAAAAAGTTTGAGGACCCCTGCTTTAAAGCCTCCCAGGACTAGCCAAAGCTAGTCAATCCATGAGATGCATTGAAGCATTGAGTTGGGAAAGCATTTGGTTTGTGTTGTTCTATTCACATCCCTTAAATTTACAGCCCCAAGGACATAGCAGACAAAGACAAAATATACCAACTATGTTTGGCCAGTTGGTTATTCAATAACCAAAGATGATGTGATTGTTCTCCATTCAAAGAACAATACCCTTGAAAGTGACAGCCCCACCCTGATGTGGCTAAAATTCAATAGTTTAGAAAAACAGCCTTGCTGAAATGAGTTAGCTTTTAAAATGCCCTTCTTCAAAGATCTCATTTTAAAAACAAAAAATGAAAATAAATGAAAAAATTGCGGTCTAGAAAGGAAACAACTTTTACTTCACACAGAATTCAGGAGAAATCAATAGAATTTTTCCCATAATTGTGACCTGTCATGAATAAGGTCATGTGTGTTTCTATGAACATATGTGATTATAAGTTCTTTAAGGGTAGTACCATGTTTCTTTGCCTTTCCCTTGGTGTTGAATACACAGGACATTTAATACATACTCCAGTGTCTTAAATGTAAAATAAGGGGTTGGAGGACTGTTGAGGTGCTTGATTTTTAAGGCACATAAAAGGATTCTGAGCCTGTTAAAAGAAAACGATAAGTATTTGTCTTGCACTACTAAAGAGTACGGCTGTGGTAAGAGCCCAGGATCAGGATTTAAAAGAGTTACTCTAAGGCCCTGGACAAATCACTTTAACTTTTTCAACCCCAATTTCCTTATCCACTAAAAATTTTAAAAAGATTGAACTATGTGATTGTTAGGGTATCTTCCAGGGCTGATATTCTATGATTTCACCTAAGATTTTAATCCCAGAAGGCAAAAAGATAAGCCTGAAATTCAGTTAAATAAATCACATTACTATTAACATCATTAGTACAAGAAATACGGAAAAGACCAACCAGAGTATTTGGAGATGTTTGGACCTATATTCTCCACTCACTTGTTCATTCATTCATGAAATGATATACTTTTGAATTCTTATAAGCATTTTACTAGATGTTGTGAGAGGACTGAAACTGAAATATTTATCAAACTCCCAGTACATTTTGAGCTTCCTAAACAGGAGGGAGAGTATGAGTCTTTGAGTATGTTTTCCAAATTCTACTACAGGCTTTCTAGGTAAGTAACTTTATGGCATTTTTCTTTTCTTTCTCTTCTTTTTTGTTTGTTTGTTTGGAATAGGGTCTCACTCTATTGCCTGGGCTACAGTGCAGTGGCCTCATCATAGCTCACTGCAACTTCAAACTCCTGGGTTCAAGTGATCCTCTTTTGCCTCAGCCTCCCAAGTACCATGGGGCTACAGGTGTGTACTACCACATGTAGCTAACTTTTCTTATTTGTGTAGAGACAGGGCCTTGCTATGTTGCCCAGGCTGGTCTTGAACTCCTGGCCTCAGGTGTTCCTCCTGCCTTGGCCTTTCAAAGTGGTGGGATTACAGGCATGAGCCACCATGCCTAGCCATGCCATTTTTTCAATTTGCTGAAGGTATTAGATTATTTCCTTAGGATCCTTGAAGACCTGATAGTAGACACACATCTGAATACAAGGCCTAACTCCTCCTTCAGAAGGAACTTAGCTCAGCTCATACTGAGCAGAAACCACCCACAGCACTCAGGATGGAACATGCCTAATCTAAGAGATCTGCCTGGCTTCCTTTGCAAGGGCATGATGAGTTGGCCACAACAGTTTTAGACATTTAGATGCATTCTCCCTAGAAATGAAACTTGAGGATGTGAGGGCATTGAGAACAAACTGGCCAATAAGCATCATTAATTATAAAGACTGTGTCTGATTAGACACTGCACAGGAAACTTGAAAGGCTCAGATCTTAGAGTTCATCTATGAAAGAAAATTGATAGTGGTTTTCCTAAATTAGAGAACCCCTTGAAAATTTACATGGCATTATCAATAATGAGTATGAAGCCAAAATAAACTTTTCTAAGCCTGTGGGGTTGCTCCAGGTACACTCTGGACCCAAACATATAATGATAATAGCAAAAGCTAACATTAACACCTTACCATATGCCAAACACTATGCTAAGTGCTGGGGTGGTGGTGGGGGTGGTGGTATGTTTTCTTTTGATCAGAAGAATTTGGCAAAATTGAAAAACTTTGGCATCAGGCAGACCTCAGTTTGAGTCTGGGCTCCCTTATTGATCACCTGTATGATTTGGGGTAAAATAGTTCATCTTTCTGAGCCTCAGTGAACTTATGTATAAGAAGATATGATAGTAATACCTACTTTGTATTCTTGTGATAATGATTAGATATACTGTGTGTAAAGCACCCACCACATAGTAGGCCCTCAATAATGCTCTCATGATTTCCACTGACTGCTGGTGAGAGCCTGGAGCAAATGATTGTCAGCTGCCAGAGACAATTAGACCAAAGAAGGTCCAAGAAGTTTAGGGACACAGGCTGCATTTGGAGGGGCTGGCAGATCAGTGTGGCTAGCTGGACAAATGGATGATCCTGACCCCTTGCAATAGCACAAGAAATATCTGCCCATGGCCTTGATGAGATTATGTTTATCTGGCCCCAGGCTGGAATTGGCAGGAATTCAGGGGACTGAGGAGATAGGCTTAGACAGGTACTTTGCATCCACTCAGAGAGCCCCTCACATCTTCCCCCAATTGGAGGCCCTATTCTCATGGTGCCTTCTGGCAGTGAACACAGAATAACTTTTAGGAAGAATCCATAATACACCAAGCCTCCGGCTAAACACATTATTTACCAAGGCAGAGCACCTGTCAGGTACCACAATTTGAGTAATCACAAAACTCTTTTAAGAGCTAAAGAAAGGTAGCTCTGGCCAGGCTTGATGGCTCATGCCTGTAATCCCAGCACTTTGGGAGGTCGAGGAGGGAGGATCACTTGAGGCCAGGTGTTTGAGACCACCCTGGGCAACACAGGGAGACCACATTTTTTTTATAAAAAAAATAGAAAAATTAGCTGGGTGAGGTGGCATACACCTATTTTCCCAGCCACTTGGGAGGGTGAGGCAGGAAGATCTACTGAGCCCAGGAGTTTGAGGTTGCAGCAAGCTAAGATGGTGCCACTGCACTCCAGCCTGGGAAACAGTGAGGCCTTGTCTCATTCATTCATTCATAAATAAATAAATAGATAAATAAATGGATAAATAAATAAGAAAGGCAGCTCTAATGTTGAAGGTTAGGCAATGTGGCTTCATTGGAAGAAGAGGCCCCATTTGCCATGCCTCCAATTTAGCAACTCCAGCCATCCCTGTTGAAAACTTCCACTTTGGGAAGCAGGAGCGTGTCATACAGTTCTAAGCTGGATGTATTTGTTTTTTATGGCTGCTGTAACAAATTACCAGAAACTTGGTGGCTTAAAAAAAAACAGTTCTGGAGGTCAGAAGTTTGAAATAAGTCTTACGGGGCTAAAATCAGGGTATCAGCAGGGCAGGCTCCTTTTGGAGACTCTAGGGGCGTCTGTTCCTTGACTTTTCAGCTTCTAGAGCCATCCTCATTCCTTGGCTTGTGGCCTCACATCATATTGCCCTTTCTCCCCCTGCTTCTGTCATCACATGGCCTTCACCTCTTCTGCTGTCAAATCGGTCTCTGCCTCCCTTTTATAGGGGTACCCGTGATTACAGGTAGGTCCCATCTGATAGGCCAGGATAACCACCCCATCTCAAAATCTTTTTAATATTAATCTTTTAAGATTTAATTACATCTGCAAAGTTCACTTATCACAAAAGGTAACATTGACAGGTTGTAGGAATTAGTATCTGAGTATCCTTGGGGTCATTAGTCAGCCTACCACACTTGGTGTGTTAAAAGATGACACGAACTGCCTCATTTTGAGTGTGATGCAGGAGGTACCTTTGAGCAGATCCCTTGGAACAAGTCAGCCGAGTTCCAACACCAGGGCCAGGATCCCATCAGCGTTCCTGCTCACGGAAGTGTTTCTAGAATCATAGCGCTTGTGCAAGGGATCTCTGAGAATAAATCTAAACCCCTTATCTTCTAAGTATTTTGCAAATACTCAAAAGTCAAAAGACTGAGTATTTGCAAAATGTCATGAGGTGCCTTGCCCAGGTTATTCAACAAGACTAGAGCCCAGGTGTCCACACTCCAACTCTCATGCTCTCTCCTTGATTTCTTTAGAGAGCTCTGAATGTAATTGTTACTTAATAAACATCCAAGTTTCTAAGCAAGCAAATGTTCCCTCTTTCGTGGAAGGACTGTGGCAAAACATCCCTTTACAAGCCAGTGCAGCTGGAAATTCAACCTGTCTGATGGTAGAACTGAAGTGGATGTGAGTAGGGGGAGTAGTGCCATGTGTTTTAGTTTGAGCCCACGTGCTTTGTTCTGTGAGGTCTGGAAACTTTCCCATAGCCCTTCCCAAGCTCAGCTGGCATTGCTGGTAGGATAGAACTTGTCAAGAAACATAGATCTTTGGAAAAGGGGGAAAATAAACACATGATTCTGTGCTAGGTAGGCACCCTACCTCAATCAGATTCACCTGGAGGACTTTTTCCTCTGCCATCATACCTTGCAATGTGGTGTCTGGAGCAGAAGCATCATCTGGAACTTGCTAAAAATGCAGACTATTGGGCCTCACTCCAGACTTGAAATCTGTGGTTAGGGCCCAGCAATCTGTGTTTCAGCAGACCCTTTAGGTCAGGCGTCCTCAAACTACGACCTTTGGGCCACATGCGTCCCACCAAGGACATTTATCCGGCCCACCAGGTGTTTTTGCTGCCGCTGCCTGTCCTGCTTAGCAGCCAATTCGTCCCGGGCCCACAGTCTGCATGTGTGGAATGTGCACCGCACTCTTCAAGGGCCCTCCAACAATCTGAAGGACAGTGAACTGGACCCCTGTTTAAAAAGTTTGAGGACCCCTGTTTTAGGTGATTTTGATGTAAGCTAGTATGAGAACCACTTCCTTAAGGGAATGCCCAGCTTCTCAGGTGAAGAGGGTTGGTGGGCAGAAGGAAAGAGAGTGGGGCTTGCTTCCCAAGTGGAGAAGGTCGTGGAAATGATTATAGTTAAGATGGGTTTTCTTCTCAGATGTGTTTGGGTGGAGAATTCTAGCAATGGCTGACAGGACAAAAGGAGTTGACCAGCAGCTCACCAACAAAAGAATGAAAGAGTATGGATAATACTGTGTAATACATTCAGGAAGATTCAGGAGTGTGGTTTTTGGGTGACAACAAGAACAATTTCAACCAGTATGACGGACAGACTTGCAATATAAAGAAAAAAGATTTCATTTCCCAATAACCCAGAGACCTGAAAAATAAAATTTAAAAAAAAATTTCTATCTTTGGACAAAAGAGTAGGAAAAGGAAGATGGATTCCTAGTAGCAAAATCATTAAAAGAGAAACTGCCAACTTCCTGGATGACTGCAGCAGAAATTTGTTAAACTAGTGGAAAAAAAAATTAGGAGCTTTCTGTTGGAGCCTGCCTTAAGTTCAGGTTAGTCATGGTTGGATGTGAAGTGTCGGGGGAAGGAGCTCTTACTCCTCTTAGGTCAAGGTGTGAAATATGGAGATAAGATACAGTACTCTTCAAACTTACCAGACAGCAGAGATTCCTTTATACCTAATGGAATGTGGATGTAGAAAAGTGGTTTTTGGCTGGGAGCTATTTGTCCCCCAGGTCACATTTGGCAATGTCTGGGGACACTTGATTATCACAACCGTATTTTTACTGGTGTCTAATGAGCAGAGGTCAGGGATGCTGCTGAACATCCTACAACACTTAGGACGTGCTCCACAAGAATGATTCAGCTCCAACATCAAACTAAAAAGCTTTTGCACAACAAAGGAAACAATCAGCAGAGTTAAGAGACAACCTACAGAATAGGAGAAAATACTTGCAAACTATGCATCAGACAAGGGGTTAATATCCAGAATATATAAGGAATTGTAACAACTCAATAGTAAAAAAAAAACCAAATAATCCAATTAAAATGGACAAAAGACCTGAATAGACATTTCTCAAAAGTTGACATACAGATGACCAACAGGGATTTCCAAAATGCTCAACATCACTAATCATCAGGGAAATACAAATCAAAATCATGAGATGATGAAAATCACATCATCCCAGTTAGAATGGCTATTATAAAAAAGAAAAAAACAAACAAACAACAAATGCTAGTGAGGATGTGGAAAAAGGAGAAAACTCACACACTGTTGGTGAGAATGTAAAGTAGCATAGCTACATAGAAAACACTACATGGGTTCCATGAAAAATTAAAAATAGAACTACCATATGATCCAGCAATCCCACTACTGGGTATTTATCAAAAGGAAATAAAATCAATATGTCTAAGAGGTATCTGCACTCTCATGTTTATTGCAGCACTATTCACAATAGCCAATGGAATCAACCTAAGTATCCATCTGTGGATGAATGGATAAAGAAAATATAGTATAAATACACAATGGAATACTATTCAGCCACAAAAAGAATGAAATCCTGTCATTTGTGGCAACACGGATAAGCCTGGAGGACATGATGTTAAATGAAAGCCAGGCATAGAAAGAGAAATACCACGTGATCTCACTCAATTGCGGAATCTAAAAAGTTGACCTCGCAGAAGTAGAGAGTAGAACAGTGGTTACCAGCTGGCTGAGGAGAGTAGGGGGAAGGGAGGGAGAGAGACAGATCATTCAACAGATACAAAATTACTGTTAGACAGGAGGAATAAGTTCCGGTGTTCTATTGTACAGTAGGGTGACTATAGTTAACGTTGTATTGTGTATTTCAAAATAATTAGAAGAGAGGATTTTTGAATGTTCTCATCACAAAGAAATAACAAATGTTTGAGCTGATGGATATATTAAATACCTTGATTAGATCATTACACAATGTATACATGTATGGAAACATTGCGGTATGCCCCATAAATATGCACCGTTATTATGTGTCAATTCAAAATAAAGCGAAACTTAAAGAAAAGAATTATCTGGCTCCAAATGTCCATAGCACTGAGGTCAGGAAACCTAGCTCTAGGTGAAGTGCTCTGCCAGCCCCACCTCCATCACATATGAGAGATCAGTCATCTCAGTGACAACCTCATGTCAGCAGACAGCAAAAGTTGTACCTAGAGTACTCAGACTGAGTCCAGGTGACTGAGGAGCACAATTTTAGTGGTTGGGAGACCTGGGCATGGTGAGAGAGACAGAGGTGAAGACTTATGGCTGAACTCAAAAGAAGAGAAAATAACCTCATTGGGCCAGATGTGCAATCTCAAGATTCTGCATCTCAAGTATGTTGGTACCCTAACATCCAGTTACCTTAGCCCAGTTTTTTCCATGTGTGGGCAAAGACTGTCTTCACATGAGCAATTCCAGCCTTGCAAGGGGTGGAAACAGAGGATACATTTAGCTTAGGAATGGGAAATGTACTATTTAACCAACCACTTTGAACAACAAACATAAATTACACCCATCCTGAATCACCAGTACTGCTTCGTCATTGAACTAGCAAAAGGAATACCTATTCATTATAAAAGAAGCCCTGTAATGAACTTCTCCATGACCTTGCGTGATGAGAGATCCAAGAGGTTAGTATTTTGAATTTAATGTGTGCCAAGAACGCATGCACTGTGTATTAAACAGAGATCTACCCACTTCCTGTCCAGGATTGCCCAAGGCTACCAGCTGTTCAATTAAGACAATTTGAAAACAATTCACTAAAGGCATAGAAGAAATAAAAATCTGATTTTACCTATCTCTAGTACCTTTCCCCAAATTGTTCATATGTAAACATAACTCCCCCTGCCACACACCTTTCTTTTGTGTGTGTTTGTGTTCACTTAATTAGATAGTGATGATGTAAAACTTCCTTTGCAGGTAAAATGTAAGGTTATTGAATTTCTTTGCAGATTTTTACTGCTCTTCTAATTAGAGTTGGGTAACAATTCAAAGTTTGTCTTGTTTTTTAACTGCTTAATTAAAAATTGCCTGGAATTTAATTAACTTCTAATTAATTCCTACTCTAACAAGCAAAGTGGTTGAGGTAAAGATATTTTGGGGGTATGGTTTTCAACATGTAAGCTGATTAGGCTTTAGAAAGGGCTTTATTAAACAAAAAAGAAGAAATCAATATGTAAGCTGAAATTAAGTCAGTTTTTTTTTTTAATTGGTTCTTCTGGGAAGAAGCTTCTTTAAAAAAAAATTGGACGATTTGACTAAATGAACTTGGTCCTGTCAGAACATTTTTCCCGGGTCCTCACCTGGTCTTGTCCTACAACACTTGCAATAATTTTGCTTTGGCCTCTGGGCACCATGAAAGATGAGCCCAGTGACTTTCTTTGTTTTTAAGATATTTTTAGAATTAGAAAGAAGATGTCATATATTTATTTGGTTCGAAATAATAACAAGGGAAAAATTCTAACTGGATTTCTTTTTTTTAAGACATATTTCAAAGCCTGTTATTTTTTTTTTCCCAGTCACTGGGTAATGAGTCATAATGAGGAAATTACTCTGACTTTGAACAGGGCTACCAGAGTCAGTGAAAGGAATTCATGTGCCTAAGCCAATGCTGAGGGGACTGGCCTAGTCCCAATTACTGCAATTACTGTTAAGAATGTCAGAAAACAAAGATGTGATCTGTAACAAGATTTAGTGCTCCCCTAAATGGAACTGTTCTTTTTTCTTTCATCTTGCACACTCACGTAGGCTTGCACTTCTCTTTGCACACAGTTCCTAAATCCTCCTTCTCCTGGCTACTTTAATGGACCCATCCACATAGAAATGTCTAGGATTCTTATCAGAAAAGTCTTTTCTCAACATTTTAATTGATAAAGTTGATTTCCTTTGACTTTAAGCTCCTGTTGAAACTCTTGGCTGGTTCCTCCTGTCCACCCCTCACTGTGAGCCTCATTCTTATACATCCTTTAAAAGGATATATAAGTGGCACAGCCACTGCCACCTCCTCTGGGAAGACTTCCAAGATACTCCATCCCAGTTGGAGGGAGCTAGTTCTCCTGGCTCTTTGGCTATCTCCTTTGTAAAGGTGTTGACGAGGTACACCCACTCCCCAGCATCATGCTCCAACCTATGGGTTTCTTATAATCATGAACTGAGGTTTTATCTTTGTATAGCCAGTGCCTACAACACAGCCCGCTATATGCTAGGCACTCAATACATGAGTTATCACTTTTGCTTGGCAGGCATAGTGATAGAATAAAAAGTTGCTCCTCAACTACACAGTCCAGGAAGGCATGACTATCAAAGACATGGAATTCAGAGTAACATGTCTGGACTGTTATTCCTGATATGCAACCTAGAAGAGAACCAACCTATATGATTAGGAACCATCACACTACACTAAATAATATCCAGAGAGCTGCTAAAGCTGAACAACTTTACCAGCTCAAAACAAATTCATCCATTCATCCAACAAGTTGTGTGTTCAAAGCCAGGTTCTGAGCTAGCTTGCAGGAACCCAAAGATTAAAGAAAACGCCAGGGGAGTGTATAGTTATAACGAAGTGAGATAAGAACCCAATAAAGGTTCCTGTGGAATGCTGCAGCACAGTGATGACAGCTATAAGCCCCAGAGTCAGACTGTCTGGGTTCATGACCCACAACACTGATCATATCCGTGTGACATGCGCTAGGTGATGTGACCTCACTAAACCTTACCTGTAGAATGGAACTAGAGTTAATCTTACCTCATGATGCTGTTCTGATGATTAAATTATATAATCCTTGTGAAGTACTTATGTACTTCACATGTACTTCACATGTCCCAACGCCTGGGACATGATAAACACTCAATAAATGTCAGTGCATCTCCTATTGCTATCTGCTAGCAGTAGCAATTAGGGAAGGACATCCCACTGAATGAGTAGAGAGCAGCAGTGAGAAAAAGGAATATTTTTAAAAAACTTTTATTAATATATAAAAAAATTAACTCAGCCACATTAGAAACCAAAGTTTAAATAAAACTCACCTTTGTTTTCAAATTAACATTTTGGTGTGTTTTTCTACAATTCTTTATTTGCATACGGAAAGATCATACTATGCATACTAGTTGGTATCGCATTTTCCCACTACTACTGTTAATAAATATGTATTTACATCATGACTCTCAGTAACTCCATGTATCCACTGGATAATTGCACATTATTGTGTTTAGCCAGTTGCCTATCAAGGTTATTTTCCTTTGTTCTATTAGAAACAACACTGTAATGAACCTCTCTTTCTCTCTGCCAATTCTCTGACAATCAATTGTTTGATAATTTCTTTTAAAAATGTTTTCAGGAGGTAAGAAATACACAGCAATGGTTAACCAGATTTATTTTATCTTAATAGATAAAACCTGTGTATATTTCAAATAGCAAAACAACATCAAAAGTCATAATTAAGATACCTTGTTAATACCCCTTCTCCATTCACCTTGTTTTCTATTTCTATGTCATCATAGGAAACCATTTGAATTAGGTTCTTATGTAACTTTTTAGTCTTGTTATGCAAATATTAGCAAATACTCCATATATATTCTTAGTTTCCTATTTCTTACACAAAAACTAGCATAAAATATTCACTGTTCCACATCTTGTGTTATTTACCTGTAACAATATATTGAAGGTGATACCATTTTGGTACATAAAATAACTCACTTTCTTCTCTCTTTCCCCTACCTCCCTCGAACATTATTTTTTAATAGTATTATAGCAAAGGACATATGATTACATTTTGAAGAGATATTGTTTATTTAACAAGTTCCTTACAGATATCAGCTCCCTGCTCCTAGCCCCAGAATAGGTTTGAATGGATTTGACCCTGTCCTTTCTATCCTATTATTCCCCCCTCACCTCAAAATGGCAAAGACAGGCAAAAGCAAACTGCTTGGATTGTTCCAAACCTATGGATTTCTGGGGTTTCCTTCCAAACAGCAATATACAAATAGACTGTAAGAGACACTTCTAACCACATGCTTCATTAGCTTACACTGACTCTGACCAAAAACAATGGGGAAAACACAGGTGTGTAGCACCAGAAAGCTCTCCCAAGTTCAGGATCAAGTTAATCCTGTATATACACAAACCATTTTCTTCCCCTCCATGACCGGGTGTTTTGTTTGCAGCACAGACCTCTCCCAACATCACCCGATGACTTTCTTCTAAGGAGGTGCTGACTAATCTAAGATGCCTAATTATTGTTTATTTCATTTTCATGTAGGTTTTTTCATGATGGTTCAATTGCCATAAGATGATGTTTGCATCGCCAGGTCAACAAAAGTGGATAATGGACAATGGAACTTGAACTAATAGTTGTATTTCCTCTCCTTGTTTTGCTTCTCACTCTACAAGGCTATTCCTCTGTCTCACATTCTGCCTGATCTTCAAGCTTCTCTTGAAATCACTGAAGCTATTGCTTCCATTTCTGCCTGCTAAACTTGAGGCATTTCTCTTCCCCATAGCCAGACCATTGCCAACCCTTCTCACTGAAAGAGTAGACAAAGCAGGTAGGCATTTTAGACAGCAAGAATGCAATATGATGTGTTTGAAGAATCCCAAGTTGTTTGAACCTACTGGAGCAAAGGGAATACAAAGACACGAAGGCTCAGATAGATAGATTTGGACTACAATGTCAAGAATGTGGCATTGTATGCTCACAAGTTTAGGCTTTATTATCTCCATGATGGAGAACTACTGAATAATTTTCAGGAAAGTAATGGCCCAGCCATGGAGAGAGTTGATTTAAGAGAGACTGCAGAGAGGACGACCGGTTAGGCAGTTACTGAAATGGGAGACTTAAGAACTGATGAGAGCCCAAACTAGGCAAGTAATAGGGAGAATGGAAAGAAAGGAAAAGGTAAAACGAGCATGTTGAATTAGGTGTGGCTGGAGAGCAAAAATGGTCAGTCAAGATCAACACTGAGATTTCTGGAGTAACAGTTAACTAAGATAGGGAGACTGTATTTGGTGGGAGAAGATAGGAGTGGGAACTTCAGGTGGGGAAGTCCAGTATATAGTAAGTCTGGACCTCAGAAGAGAGGTGATGATTGGAAATATGCATTTAGACATCACCATTGTGTAGGTGGTAGCTGTAACTCAGGGCTCAGTGACAGATACAAAAAAAGAGAACAGAGAAGAGAACCCTGGGACCCCTGGTGGAGAGAAAAGAAATCAGCCAGCAAAGGACATTGAGAAGCAGAAATCCATGATAAAAGGAAAACCATGAGAGAGGCTGGGATTGGAAAGAATGTATCTTTTAAAAGAATTTCAAGAGAAAAAGTTTTGCCGACAACATTGAATGTCTCATAGAGGGGGATCACATAAAATTATGTGTGTGTGTGTGTGTGTGTGTGTGTGTGTGTGTGTGTGTGTAGAAATAAGTACTTCTGGTCTGACTTTTCTGTATATATGCATGATGAGCCAAATAATTTTTATATTTGTAGAACCTGAGGAACTTAAATTTTTTTTCAAATTCTCTTTCTAGCCTAAACTTCTATTGTCAATCTTTGTTAAACTGCCAACATGTGTTTGCAGTGGATATGTAAATAGCATTCCTATGCCACCCTCAGTCCAATCACTATTTCAGGTTATTTCGCTATAAAATGATTTATTGGACTCTTACCAAGTGCCAGACCCTATCCTGGTCCCTGGCGATGCAGAGACAAACAGTCTCTGTCTCCAGCCTCACATCGTTTGCATTCTTGACATCTTAAATTAAACAAATAGAAGTCACAAGGAGACTGGGGAGAAACGCTGGACCACAGGATGGCATAGAAGAGTTGTGAAAGTGAAAAGAGAGAAAACAGGTAGGGGCAGACTGGTCTTACGCGGTTGCTCCCACTTGATACTGCTGGGCTCTGTTATACAATTCAAGAAACATTTTCACTCAAAGCAGCCTCCTCCTGCCAGTCATGGAGGGAGGAGTAATCTATTGTGCTTTCTGGTGCCTACCCTAGGACTCATCACACTCCCTCAGCACCTAGTAAGGGATGGACTTTGGCTCTTCCCAACACATGAAGCAGGTACTACTTCCAGGAGCTACGATTTTACAGGCTAAAATAATCAGATACCTATTTATAAAAGAAAACTATTAAGTGATTACAGATTTCCTTAGAAGCAGCGTTAGAACAAAGAATTTAAAATAAACATTAAACATATACCAAACAAGAAAGAGGAACAAATATTGACAGGATATTAAAAAAAAAAGAAACTAATTTAAAAAGAAAAACAAGTGGAAAAATTGTTATGGAAAATACAACAGATGGGATAAATAATACACAGTACATGGGATAAATATTATGAGGATCCAGCTGAGGAAATTAGCATATTGGAAGAAAGAAGGAAGGCCAGGCAAGAGGATTGCTTGAGCCCAGATCCAGGCTGCAGTGAGCTATGATGGCGCCACTGTACTCCAGCCTGGATGACCGAGTGAGACCCCATCTTGAAAAAATAAAATAAAATAGAAAAATAAAAGAAAAAGGAGGAGGAGGAGGAGGAAGAAAACAGCGAAAGAAAATATAAAAGTAAAGCTAGGTGATATTAAAGAATATGATTGTTAACATCTGGGTAAAAAGAATCACCAAAGTAGAGAAAAATAGAAACAGGGAGAAGTAAATATTTAAAGACCTAATGGAGACAGAATCTTCAAATTAAAGAAATGTGAAAGGCCTAGAATGAAAAGACCTACAAAGCCCCCAAAATAAGAAATAACAAAAAACTACTTTACCTGGGTCTATTAAGTAAAAATAAAAAATATCAAATAGAAAATTCTTGGCCAGGTGTGGTGGCTCATGCCTGTAATCCCAGCCCTTTGGGAGTCCAAGGTGTGAGAATTGCTTGAGGTCAGGAGTTCAAGAGCAGCCTTGGCAACATAGCAAGACCTCTTCTCTGCAAAAAAATTTTAAAAATTAGCCAGACATGGTGGTACGTACCTGTAGTTTTAGCTCCTCAGGAGACTACAGCCAGAGGATCTCTTGAGCCCAGGAGTTCGAGGTTGCACTGAGCTATGATCAAGTCACTGCACTCCAGCCTAGGCAAGAAAGAAAGAAAGAAAAAAAAAAGGAAATTCTAAAAGCTTATAGAAAAAACAGATTTTTTTTTAAAGGAAAAATAGTCAGGAGCTAGAAATTTTTATACAGCTAAAATACAAGGGCATGGTAAAAATATTTTCAGGCATATAAGGCCTCCAAAAATTTACCACATAAAGACCTACCCTGAGAACAGTTTTAGATAAAGTACTCAAATAAAAGGAAATGATTCTCAAAAGTATATACATGAAGTAAAGCTCTTCAAATACTGGATGAAGTTTGTGTTTACTTTAAAATTTCTATATTCATTTTCTATTGCTGCTGTAACAAATCAGCACAAACTTAGTAGCTTAAAACAACACAAATGGATTACCTTATAGCTCTGTAGGTTAAAAGTCTAGTTCAAGTCTCACTGGGCTAAAATCAAGATGGCAGAATGGCAGCATTCCTTTCTGGAGACTCTAGGGGAGATTCCATTTCTTTGCCTTTTCTGGCTTCCAGAGGTTGCCCCGGGCCTTGGCTCATGGCTCTCTTTTCCATTTTCAAAACAGCAACCTTGCTTCTTTCCAAATGTTGTTCAAAGTAGTCACCTCTGACTATTTTGAAGAACTCTCTGGCCCCTTCAAAGACTTACCACAAAAAATAAAGAACACACAGTATCTCATTAACAATTATTATGCTAGTGATATGTTTAAGTGCTAATGTTTGGGTGTATTGGGTTAAATAAAATGTATTACTAAAATTACTTCATCTGTTTCTTTTTACCTTTTTAATGTGGTTATTAGAAAATCTGAAAGTATACATATATATATATAAGTCTTACATGTTTCTCTCAGACAATTTTGATATAGACTTTAAGAAAAAAAGCATTATTAAGAAAAAAGATGGTCACTACATAATAATTAAAAGTTAAATTCAGGCCAGGTGCAGTGAGTCATGCCTATAATCCTAGCACTCTGGGAAGCCAAGGCAGGCAGATCACTCAAGGTCAGGAGGTCGAAACCAGCCTGAGCAAGAGCGAGACCCCCCCTCTACTAAAAAAAATAGAAAGAAATTAATTGGCCAACTAAAAATATATAGAAAAAATTAGCTGGGCATGGTGGCACATGTCTGTAGTTCCAGCTACTTGGGAGGCTAAGGCAGCAGGATCACTTGAGCCCAGGAGTTTGAGGTTGCTGTGAGCTAGGCTGACGCCACAGCACTCTAGCTCCGGCAACAGAGTAAGACTGTGTCTCAAACAAACAAACAAACAAACAAGAAAACCCCCCAAAAAACAAAAGTTCAATTCACCAAAAAGATATAGAAATACTGAACATGTAGGTACACAATAAATATCCTTAAAAACATGAAGCAAATGTGATATAACTACAGGTAGAAATTGATAAATCCAACTACATGCACCACCATGCCTGACTAATTTTTTTCTATATATTTTTAGTTGTCCAATTAATTTCTATTTTTAAAGAGAGGGGGGTCTCACTCTTACTCAGGCTAGTTTCGAACTCCTGACCTTGAGCGATCCTCCCACCTCGGCCTCCCAGAGTACTAGGATTACAGGTGTGAGCCATCCCACCCGGCCTAGAACACATTTGTCTTAACTATTGATATGTGAGGCTGTCAGAAATGCAACAAAGAGAACTGAACAACACAATTAATGAGCCTGAACTGAGTGAACATTGATCATCATCAACGAATTTCAAAGTTTAAATGTCCTAAAGTATATGTTCTCTGTTTTAAGTTTAAAAAATTTTAAATAATGGAGAGTCCCTGTATATTTCCAAGTTTTAAAAACATGCTTCTAAATAACTCTGGGTTAAAGAAAAAATATACTGGGAATTTAAAAATAAAATCTAGAACATTATAAGAGCCTCTATTTGAAGCTTGGAGTAATAGGTACTGAATCTATCCTCTCACCTCGAAAAATCATAAAAAATAATAAAACAAACAAAATGTATGAAACACTTCTCAAAACACTGGCCATCAGGCACCTTAGAGTCTTGAGAGAGTCTGTGGTACAGGGAGGGAGGACTTGGCCCAGCAGAAGCCCTAAGTTGAAGAGGCAAAGCTGAGAATTCAGGGAGACAGAACATGGCTGGGGTTCATACGACAGAGTCCTGGAGAGAAGAGAGGTGCCCAGAGGACCCTGAAAGTGTGAAGATGGTCTCCCTGAAGGATTCAGCTGAATGAACTACAGAGGGAGGAAAAGAACCACTGGGATAGTTCATTTCATGTGTCAACTTGACTGAGCCATGGAGCACCCAGACATTTGGTCAACACGATGCTGGGTGTGCCTGTGAGAGTGTTTTGGATGAGATTAACATTTGAATCAACTAGACTGAGTAAAGCAGACTGGCCTCCCACCTGTGGGTGGGCCTCATCCAATCAGTCGAAGGCCTGCCTAGAACAAAAAGGCTGAGTAAGAGGGAACGCCTCCTGCCGCTTGACTGCATGAGCTACAACATCAGTCTTCTCCTGCCTTGGATTGAAACTGAAACACCAGTTATTCTGGGGTCCGGAGCCTGCCTGCTGGCTTTCAAACTGGAACTTATGCCACTGGCTCTCCTGGGTGTCCAGCTTGCTGATTGCAGATCCTGGGACATCTGAGCTTACATAATCATGTTGAGTCAATTCCTTCTAATGCACGTGCGTGCGCGCGCGTGCACACACACACACACACACGCCCATATACACATCCTATTAGTTCTGTTTCTCCGGAGAACCCCAACGAATGCAACCATCTTACAGAGAGTAGTACCTGCCGCTCACTTGGGGCCAGACATAGTGTCTGCTTCCACATGCCAGACTAGAAAACCTCATAATTTCTGGGACAACAGAAGAGTACCCACAGGGTCTTGCCTCAGTCATAGGGAATAATTAGCTCTAGACTAAACACAGCTCTGGCCCTAGCTAACAAATCATAAAAGCAGGCCTGGAAAGGATCAAACTGTTTCCAAGAAACTTACCTGCATCTCAGAACAAAGTTCAGAAATATTTGTAGAAATACAAAAGGATTGAGCCTCCAACAAGGTAAAAGTAATAATGTCTGACACAGTAAAAATTACCAGGCATGCAAAGAAGCAGGAAACTATCACCAATAATTGAAGAGAAAAATCAACTAAAAGTGAAGCAGAACACATACATATGCAAGAATTAGCAACAATATTTAAACAGTTATTTTTATTATATCCAAATGTTCAAAAAGTTAAAAACCCTTTATGGCAAAGCTCATACAATACAGCAAAAATAATATTATTAGGGACATTTTAGATATTAATACTTATATTAATCCACTTCCAAGCTCATTCACTAGCAGAACTAATTCATTGCTGGCCAGTTCCTTACCTAGTGGGCCTCTTCAAGGCCCTCTCTTAAGTGCCCTCATGGCATGACAGCTTATATCAAAGAACAGACCTTTAAAATGAAAAGATTTAATTAAAAGTTACCAATTAAATGAAGTGGGCAACCTGAATTATGTCACTCTCAAGAGAATACAATGTGAACTGCACAACTTCACTATTAAGTGCCCTTACCAAAAATGTCTAAGTTGAATTTAATCAAGTCTCTAGACAAGTATACAATGCACAAAATATTATATAAATGCAGGGATATTGGAACAAGTTAAATGACACCAAGAAGAAACAATCAGAAATAATATCATACAAAGACATAATAAAACTAAAGATAGAGGACTGTCAAAATAGATTGAGGAGCTATAACAAACAAACACAATGAATATATCTTGACTATATCTCAGATTTTACTTCTTTTAAAAATATAAAAGACATTTTTGGGAAAATGATGGATCTTTGAATGTGTATAGTATATTAGAGAGTGTTATGGGATTAGTGTTCCTTTCCTTAGGTGTGATGATGGTGTTTGGGTTGTGTGGGAAAATGTCATTCTTAAGAAATGCGTGTCGAAGCATTTGCAGGAGAGTTGTGATGTCTGCAATTACTTTAAAATGGTTCAGGAAGAGGGGGGAGAGAGAGAGAGAACAGAGGAAGAAGGGGAGAAGGAGGAGGAGCAGTAGAAAGGGCAGATGAGACAAAAAAGAAGAGAAGAAAAAGCAAATCTGGTAAAATGACAATAGGTGAATGGTAGGTGAAAATGACAATAGGTGAATGGGGAAGGGTATATGGATTTTATTGCTACTACTCTTTTAACTATTTGTAGGTTTAAAATTTTTTAAATAAAATTCGAGGGGACTTTTAAAAACTATACACGTTTTAAGACTATACAGATAAGACAGAACTAAATAAAAATGTAAGCAAAGGACTGATGATTCATGATGGCAGTACTTACCTGGGGTAGGGGCGGAGGTGGAGTGAGATGTCGCCAAGAGGAGCACACACATAAGTTAGTGTTAATAACTTATTCCAGTTGTAATGTTGAGTTCTGGTTTCACAGGTGCTGTAATCATCATTACTATGAATTAATAATAGAAATAAGAATGCCCATAAATGCACCAATGATGAGAGTATGTCAGGACTGAGGATTACACTATTCTACTTCCATGTTATTAAGGCACCTCCCTACCCTTTACTCCTACAAAAACACTGAAAATAAACAATTGTATCTCGAGTGGAAAATCTTAGTGATGGGAGAAAAGCTGGACCTATAGCTATTTGAGAATGAGCTCTGAATTTTTTCATCCATTTCATCTGAAGCTAATAATTGTGGTGTTCCAATAATAATGAACAACTATTTTAAATACTCTATTATTAACCAATGATTCAACCTTCTCTAATCACATTCTTATTTAAAGAAAATGATACACTTCCACTGTTCTTTAGATAAACACTGGTAAGAATGAAATTATCATTAAGATATTCAGTATAAGAGCACTAAATATATAATTCTTATTTACCAAAATGAGTGTTAATAATATTTCAAATAATTTATCATTTTAATGGAGTGCCATGTATTTATTTTATCGTACGTAAGTGGAACATTGCTAGTAGGGAAGCTGGGCTTTGGAGTCAGAAAAATCCTGTGTTCAAGTATCTATTCTGCCCTATATCAGCTGACTGACATGGAACAAATGATTAAAACTCTCTAGGTGTCAGTTCCCTTGTCTGAAGCTGACTGTGCACCAACATAATTATTGCATCTTTAAAGATAGTCCCCTTAAAGTTCTTAGCACAGTACTGGGCACAATTCTAAATGTTATAAAAGGTAGCTATTATGATCATGTTGAAACATTTAAACTGACTTACTTTATCTACCTAACCATACATCTACCTATCCATGAACATTTAAACTGGCTGACTTTATCTACCTATCCATACACATATATATATTAATATATATATATATATATATTTCCTACTTACTGATAAAGTTACTGGCTATTGTAAAAAGGCTAAACGGCATCTAGTTTTCTGATCTTGTTAATCTAGCTTTATTGTCTTCTAAAAATCAATATCTTGAATTTACTAAATTGTCTAGAGCTACAACAAGCTATATTTATATATTTGTCATATTTTTCTTAGCCATGAAATAAACCAAATTTTGCAACTATTATAAAATATAGACAAGAAGAAAAACACTTGGCTTGTGGGAGGTAGGGAAGATAGCAGCGTCATCTATTTTACCAATTTGTCTCTACTACCCTCTAGTGGAATCACAGTCATACTATCCTTACAGCATTGCCTCCAGATTGTACACACACACACACACACACACACACACACACACCCCGATTTCAGTTTTAGAGAGTCGGTCCCAGCCTTAGCTATTACAAAGTCCTAGAGGAGATTGCCTTTTAACTGGCTTTCTTGCTCCTGTCTTCCCACACTAATCCTTTCTGAAAGCACTATCAAATCAGTCTATATAAAGGGAAAATTTGAATCTATCAAACAAAAAGAACCTTCTGCTTGAAGTGCTGCTGGTAAACTTTCCAGAGCTCTTCACAACATGGATCCAATTCTCCTTTCTACCCTTCTAATCCCTTTACTCCCTGTACCCACCCTACCCTCCAGGCAAATCCTGCCCCATGCTTTCCTTTTTATGCCTAGAATGCCACCTACCTGGCCATCTCCACCGCACCAGCTTCCTTCTTCCATTTCTACTTGCCAAAATTGTGCTCATATTTCAAGAATTATTTCAAATGCACCCTTTGTTTGGTTTTAGCAAACTCCTTGCATCTGTCCCAAGCAAGCCAGGTACTCTACGACCCTGCACTGTTGCACCGCTGTTCGCTTCACCTGCATGTTGAACCCAGTCCCCCTCTCCATCCATTCCCATTTAAATGATAACATTATCTTTCCTCCCAAACCACTGCTAGGATCACCCCATGAGTGAAGCTCATCTGCCTCTCCCAGAGTTCTTTTCCTCTGTCAGGTGACCCCCTAGCAATTTACGCAAGTTTCCATTCCAGTACCTACCACCAGAGCTATTTTTGTGAGAGACAGATGAGAATCAATGCGAGTAAGAAGAAATCTTGTGTGGAGTGCTTACTTCAGGCTAGGCACTGATCTAAGTAAAGGTTATATAGACTACCTCAGTTTACGATGAAAACATCACAACTGGGTACTATTATGATCATCATTTGAGTAGATAAGGCATAGAGAAATGAAGTGACTTGCCCACAGGCACAGATAAGATAAGGGCAGTAGCCAAGATTTAAAAGGATTTGAGCTCAGACGGTCTCTAGACCCTGACCTTTTAACTAGCTTGATGGCCCATCCTAGTAAGGGCTGCTCTCTGCTTCCAAGATGGCGCCATCTTGCTGTGTCCTCACCCTTTTAGAAGGACAAAAATGACTGACTCTGTGTTCTCACATGGCAGAAGAGATGGAGAGAGACCAGTCAGCGCTCTGAAGCCTCTATTGCTGGCGTCCTCAAGCTACAGCCCTCAGGCTACATGCGGGTTTTTTTGCCCATTTGTTTTTTTACTTCAAAATAAGATATGTGCAGTGTGGGTAGGAATTTGTTCATAGTTTTTTTAAAACTATAGTCCGGCCCTCCAACCGTCTGAGGGACAGTGAACTAGCCTCCTGTTTAAAAAGTTTGAGGACCCCTGCCTATTGTAAGGGCAGAGGCCTCATGACTTAATAATCACCCCCTAAAGACTCCACTTCCTAATACTATCACCTCGGGGTTTAAGTTGTAACACACACATTTTGGAGGGACTCATACCTTCAAACCATAGCAGTCCCCAAATGGCATACGCTTCATGCCCCATGGAACCTGCATCTCCCCTTGGCCACATTCAGCCACATGGATGTCCCACAGTATCACATAACCAACATACCCAAAATGACACTCCAGGACACATAGCTCCCCTTCAGCCTCTCTCCACAACTGCAGTGCCCTCAGCTTGTTGCAAAGCCACACACCCAAGTCAACTCCAATGACTCTTTCTCTCCCATTCACCACAGTTCAGCTCTTAAAACTATCTCATTAGGATTTTCTCCTCTTGAAACTGACTGCTACCTCCCTTAGTTCCACACCTGTCAGCCTGTTGCAGAGCCCTGTATTATTCTCCTGGCTTTGATGCTTCTTCCCCTTCCCTCTCAATGACTTTTCCCTCCTAACTCGCACATATAACCTTGTCACTCCCTTATGCACGTTTTTTTCCAATTCCATCCTCTAATCCAAACCCTTTAGCATGACCCTGAAAGGCCCTTCAAGATAGAGATATTCCCTAACTCCCGAACTAGCCTAATTTTTCTGATTCTTTTTTTTTTTTTTTTTTTTTTTTTGAGACAGAGTCTCGCTTTGTTGCCCAGGCTAGAGTGAGTGCCGTGGCGTCAGCCTAGCTCACAGCAACCTCAAACTACTGGGCTCAAGGGATCCTCCTGCCTCAGCCTCCCAAGTAGCTGGGACTACAGGCATGTGCCACCATGCCCGGCTAATTTTTTGTATATATTAGTTGGCCAATTAATTTCTTTCTATTTATAGTAGAGACGGGGTCTCGCTCTTGCTCAGGCTGGTTTCGAACTCCTGACCTCGAGCAATCCGCCCGCCTCGGCCTCCCAGAGAGCTAGGATTACAGGCGTGAGCCACTGCGCCCGGCCTTTTTCTGATTCTTACTGCAACCCCCAGACTCCATTTATGTTCCAGCATACTAAGTTAATTTCAGTCAGCAAACATGCTTTGTTCTTTCTTGGTGATGTGTCAAGAAGTTCTCCTCATTCATCTGTCTGGCTAAGTCTTCATTCCTCAAGACTCAGTTCAGATGCCACCTCTGCTTGGAAACTTTCCCAATCCCCTCAGCACTGTGCTCTGCACAGAGCAACCTACTCCATAGTGCACCATAAGTATCTGCATCTACTCACCTGGTGACCTTCATCTCACTGGTCCTGAGCTTGATGAGTAAATCTCTCCTCCCTACCCCATGCTCAGTTCCTGAAATTCCAATGAGAGATTGAGGTGAGTTGATGCACATGCATTTAAAGTATGAATACAAAGTATTAACAGTGATTTCTCTCCCTTTTGTTAAGGGGAGTGGGGTTGGGTCACAGAGGTTGTATATGACAAACTTTTATTATCTGCATTTTACATTATTTGAAAATTTTAACAAAATTTGAAAAAAAACTTACTATGTTCGTAATCAGGAAAATGTCCAACAGCAATGATAGTTCAGTATTTTCAGTTGTGACTAAACAATCTTGAATCTATATATGTTGCATTTTCTATCATTTTACTTGTTAACATAAAAGAAAAATCAGTCCTCCTTTTTTTTTTTTTTTGAGGCAGCGTCTTGCTCTGTCACTCTGGCTAGAGCGCAGTAGCATGTGATCATAGCTCACTGCAACCTCACACTCCTGGATTCAAATGATCCTGCTGCCTCAGCCTCCCTAATAGCTGGGACTATAGGCACATGCCACTGCACCGGCTAATTTTTCTATTTTTTGTAGAGATGGGGTCTTGCTCTTGCTCAGGCTGGTCTTGAACTCTTGACCTCAAGCAATCCTCCTGTCTTGGCCTCCCAGGGTGCTAGGATTACAGGTGTGAGCCACCTTTCCTGGCGAGTCTTCTTCTTTTGGATAAATTTTTCAGCAACTATTAAAATTTTTATGCAGTAGCCAAAGAGGCCTTGGAAAAATTCATTCCTTTATTCATTTATTTTTAGGCTAGGTAATACACTCACATGACTCAAAATTCAAAAGATACAAAAGTTTCCCTCCTGACTCTGTGCCTGGTCACTCTTCTACCCTATAGAGATGCTTTGTTACTGGTGTCTTACACCTCCCTTCTAGAGTCTTTTATGGTTTTTGTTTTTGTTTTTGTTTTGAGACAGTCTCACTTTGTTGCCCAGGCTAGAGTGAGTGCCATGGCGTCAGCCTAGCTCACAGCAACCTCAAACTCCTGGGCTTAAGCAATCCTCCTGCCTCAGCCTCCCAAGTATCTGGGACTACAGGCCCGGCTAAGTTTTTCTATATATATTAGTTGGCCAATTAATTTCTTTCTATTTATAGTAGAGACGGGTCTCACTCTTGCTCAGGCTGGTTTCAAACTCCTGACCTCGAGCAATCCGCTTGCCTCGGCCTCCCAGAGTGCTAGGATTACAGGCGTGAGCCACCACGCCCGGCCCAGAGACTTTTATGTATTTTTAAGCAAACATTTCTCAAACTTTTTATCTTAAAAAATACTTATCTTGGCTTGGGCTGCCATAACAAAACACCATACACTAAGTGGCTTCAACAACAAAAATTTATTTTTTCACAATTCTGGAGGCTGTAAGATCACAGTGTGGACAAGGTTGGGTTCTGCTGAGGGCAGTCTTCCTCATAGACAGATGTCTTCTCATTCTAGCCTCACATGGCTGAGAGTGACAGCTACCAACCTTTCCAGTGTCTCTTCTTTTAAGAGTATTAATCCTGTCACGAGGGCTCCACCACCCTTATGACTTCATCTAAACCTAATAAATCTCAAAGGCTCCATCTCCAAATACCATCCCTAAAACAGTACGGTTCAAACATGAATTTAGGGGGGACACAAACCCTCAGGCTATAGCAATACTTCTATCTAAAAAACAAAAACAAACAAAAACACTTATGTGCAGTGCAAACAATTCTTTTCCTTCCAAAGTGGAGTTTACCAAAATATAAATATGAAACTTGTTGGAGCATATAAACCTTCCATCCGCTTCTTTTCAGTTCTTTTTTTCACACCACTTCTACAGTGGTTCTTCTCCTAAAATATAGTTCCAAGGCTATATGTACCTCTTCTGCCCAGATACTTTAGAACAGCATTCAGGGCTCCTCAGGATTCTGACTCCAAACTCCAATTCCAGACTCCACTTCCTAGGATGGAGGCACTCTGAATTATCTCGGGCAGACTTTCTGGCCTCTGTGCTTTACTCATACAATTTCTGCTGCTTGGAAGGCCCACTCTACAATTCTTTCCCCGGTGTTCGTTCAAATGTTACCTCTTCTGTTAGCAGTAGTCATTTCCTCCTCTGTGTTCTCATCTTATAAGTGACAACATAAGTACCAGACACGAATTCTAAATAATCACTGTGTTCCCCCACCCTCAACATCTCTAGCAGGACTTGTATCTTAACTCATTTTTGTAAAACTTAACTCATTAACTCATTAACTCTTAACTCATTCTGTAAAACACAATGTGGCACATTAGAAGCATTGCATAGAAGTTGGCCCAAAAGTGTCATAAACTGTATCTGCTTAGATGATAGCATGAATTGATTAATTTTTTGAGGCAGAGTCTTGCTCTGTCACCAGGGCTAGCGTGCTGTGGCATCAGCCTAACTCACAGCAACCTCAAACTCCTAAGCTCAAGCTATCCTCCTGCCTCAGCCTCCCAAGTAGCTGGGATTACAGGCGAATGCCACCACGCCTAGCTAATTTTTTCTATTTTTAGTAGAGACAGGTCTCACTCTTGCTGAAGCTGGTCTTGAACTCCTGACCTCAAATGATCCTCCCTACTCAGCCTCCCAGAGTGCTAGGATTACAGGTGAGAGCCACTGTGCCTGGCCCAATAGCATGAATTTATATTTTTTAGAAACACTGCATAGAAGTTGGCTCAAAGTGTCAGAAACTGTATCTGCTAAAATGATAGCATGAATTTATAATTCATGAAACTTTAAAAAGAAAGATAATCGAGTTAAATTGAAAAGCCTAGCATTATAGCCTTGAATGCTTGTGGTCTTCTTTATGTTGAATGTAAAATGGATATACTGAATTATTTGCTGTTTTTTAGGATGATCTAAATTGAATTCCTTGCTTGAGCCTCTTAGAAAGGCCTATATTCATTCATTAAAATCAGTACCCTAAGCTGCCACAGAACAGCCTGTATCTCTACAGCACTTCTCTGGGGCAGTTTTCATTTAAAAAGCAAATTTAGGATTAGAAAAGTAAGTTTTAAAAGTTATCAGGCTCAGGCAGGAGTCCTCAAACCTCAGCTTCCACCATGAATCCCAAATGTTCTGCCTCTGTCACCCAGGAGCAAAAAAATTGTCAAGACTGAGCATTCATGCAACCTATAGGGCCACGTGATAGACTCAGTGGCTCATTGTCTAAAAAAGTATTCAACACTTAAATGCATGCGATGTACTAGTTCCACTCTTCATTCTAACACATACTTGTAGAGGGTGAGGTAATCTGTTATATGTCTTATAAGGGTCAATGCAGCCTAAAACTCCTTAATAGGAGGACTCATTATTTCCGGTTCTGTTTTCACTGTTTTTTGTTTGTTTTTAAGATTTAAGAATGATGTTTAAGAGTAGAAAACTCTCTAATCTCTCCCTGGAAGGGCAGGGAAGACAGTTTTTGACATTGGATTACTTTAGTATAATTCAGATCTCTTTTTCTCCCCTTATAACTGTGAATTCTTATGTTTTAAAGAACATTTAAGGCTGGGCGTGGTGGCCCATGCCTGTATTCCCAGCCATGAGGGAGACTCAGGCGTATTGCTTAAACGCCGGGGTTCAAAGCCAGCTTGGGCAACACGGAAAGCCCCCGCCCCCGCCGCCCCCATACCTAAAACTATATATTTATTTAAAATTCTGTGGAAATATTTTAACATTTAAAATATATATATATATTTTTAATGTTTCAATAAATAAAAATTTAAACAAAAAATTTAAAATTTAAGAATGAGGTAAAAACAAAGCACAGCTATATATATATATATTATATACTACATATAACCGGAAATTTTTCTTTACAGTTTTGCAGATGTCTTTTGAGTTTTCCATTATCTCCCTCTTAAGGTAACTGAAATGGGTTCCTTGGGCCTAGCCCGCAGATCACTCATTTATAAAAACCTAACTATACACTCCTAACCTTAAGAATTATAAGTAAAAGTAATGGAATCTCGATGTAAGTGCAATATCACTTTTCTGAGGAGCTATTTGAGCGCAATAAATTTTAATTGTGCCTATAATACCAAGAGAAAAAATTAAAAAGAAAAACACAGCGAACAGTCGACCCCTGTTGACTAGAAACAGTAGGACGACGCTCTCCTGGGAGGAAGGAGAGCGCTTGCGCTGAGATTCACTAGGCGCCCGCCCGCTTGCTTTTTCTCCAGCCGCCGTTTCCTCCTACTTTCGCGCTCTAGCCACCCGGGATGCCCCGCCCAGGCGTATCTGGGCTCTGATTGGCTCCTTTGAAAGTCTACGGGCTCCCTGATTGGGGGAGCCGGGACCCTTTAGCGCGGTGAGTTTGAAACTGCTCGCACTCAGCTTCTAAGCTGGCTCCTGGAAGTTGAGAGGGGAGCGACGGTGACGTGGTAGCTGCCACTGCGGCCGCCGCGGGACAATAAGCCAGGTAGAGTTGCTGGGGTCGGGGTCATGCCTATGGGCCGACCCGGGGGCCTGGGAGGACGAGTATGGAGGAACGGGGTGATCTTAGGAGGCCGGGCTGGGGAGCTGGGGTCTGCGTGGGGCAAGGCCGGGCTTCTGGAGGGAGGCTGGGCCTTCCCCTGGGCCCGGGCCCCGGGTGTGTGAGCCCGGCCGGGCCCGGCTTTAGAGGGAGGCTCGGGGGGAGTCCACCTTGGCGGGGTGACGCGGAGGAGTGTTGGGGCTGCCCTGGCCTCGGGGTTGCAGCCTGGGGCCGAGGACGGCTGTTCTCTGGGACAGGCGCCGACCCGCCTGAGGAGGCTTTCGGGTCGTGGTTGAAGCAAAACCCCCGCGTAGGTTCGAGCAAGCTGAGCGCCTGCTGCGCGCCCGGCTGGGGCCTAGGCCCGCCCCCTGCGTGCGCGTCGCTCCAGCCCCGGGGTGTGGAAAACGGGACCGCGCTGGGGCCAGGTACCCACGCCAGTCCCTAAACCCAGGCCGCCTGGAGAAACCCATCCGATACACTTGCGGGCCTTCTCGGGCTGGCCTCTGCCCGCAGCCCTGGCTCACTCGGAGCTTTTAAACGAAGAACACTTAGCCAAGGCGCAGAGCCAGAGGGAACTTGAGCAATTTTGTTCTTTACTTGGATGGTGGTGGTTCTATACTATGGAATGGTCAAAAAGTGGAAGGAGAGATGGGAACGTGTGGTTTAACATCCTTTTAGTCATTTTTAACCTAACGCTAATGTTGCTAGTGTGCATGTCTTGTGTCCTCTAAGGACTTGGTGGGTTTCTGTGGGTGGAGAGGTGAAGCTATCGGTATTTTCCATTCCTGCAGCTTGTAGTACAGAGCCCCGGAGACGTTCAGAAGGCATCCTTTTTTTTTTTTTTTTTTATTTCGGCATATTACGGGGGTACAGATTTTAAGGTTTCAACAAATGCCCATTTCCCCCCCTCCCCCCACAAGTCTGAGTCTCCATCATGACCATCCCCCAGATGGTGCACATCTCACTCATTATGTATGTATATACCCGCCCCCCTCCCACCTGCCCAATACCCTATTACTGTAGTACCTATGTGACCACTTAGGTGCTGTTCAGTTAATACCAATTTGCTGGTGAGTATATGTGGTGCTTGTTTTTCCATTCTTGGGAAACTTCACTTAATAGTATGGGTTCCAGCTCTAACCAGGAAAATACAAGATGTGCTATGTCACCATTGTTTCTTAGAGCTGAATAGTACTCCATGGTATACATACATATACCACATTTTATTAATCCATTCTTGGATTGATGGACACTTGGGCTGTTTCCACAGCCTTGCAATTATGAATTGTGCTGCTATAAACATTCGAGTGCAGGTGTCTTTTTTGTAGAGTGTCACTGGATCATTTGGGTAGATGCCCAGCAATGGGATTGCTGGATCAAATGGTAGATTCACTTGTATCGCTTTAAGATATCTCCATATTGCTTTCCACAGAGGTTGAACTAGTTTGCAGTCCCACCAGCAGTGTAGGAGTGTTCCTCTTTCTCTGCAACCACGCCAGCATTTATTGTTTGGAGATTTTTTGATAAAGGCCATTCTCACTGGGGTTAAGTGATATCTCATTGTGGTTTTGATTTGCATTTCCCTGATGATTAGAGATGTTGAGCATTTTTTCATATGTTTGTTGGCCATTCTTCTGTCTTCTTTAGAAAAGTTTCTGTTCAAGTCCTTTGCCCACTTTTTAATGGGGTTATTTGATTTTTTCTTCCTGATTTTCGTGAGTTCTAAGTATATTCTAGTTATCAGTCCCTTATCGGATGCAGAGGATGCAAAAATTTTCTCCCATTCTGTAGGTTGTCTGTTTATTTTCATGACTCTTTCTTTGGCTGTGCAGAAGCTTTGTAGTTTGATCATGTCCCATTTATTTATTTTTGTTGCTGCTGTGATTGCCTTTGGGGACTTCTTCATAAACTATTTGCCCAGGCCAATGTCTAGGAGAGTGTTTCCAACTTTTTCCTCTAGAGTTCTAATAGTTTCATACCTTAGGTTTAAGTCTGTTATCCAGCGTGAGTTGGTTTTTGTGAGAGGTGAAAGGTGTGGGTCCTGTTTTAGCCTTCTACAGGTGGCTATCCAGTTTTCCCAGCACCATTTATTGAAGAGGGATTCTTTTCCCCAGCGTATGTTTTTGTCTGCTTTGTCAAAGATTAGATGGCTATATGAAGATGGTTTTATATCAGCATTCTCACATCTGTTCCACTGGTCAATATTCCTATTTTTGTGCCAATACCAGATTGATTTAATTACTACAGCTTTGTAGTATAGTTTGATATCTGGCATATTAATGCCTCCCATTTTGTTTTTGTTGCCTAGAATTGCTCTTGATATTCGGGGTCTTCTTTGGTTCCATACGAAGCGTAAAATTATTTTTTCTATATAGAAGGCATCCTTTGTTTAAAATTGTTAGAACTGGAAAATGGTGGGAGGGTAATTGAACCCAACTTTGACATTGAGTTAAATTTTGGCTGCCTGTTCGAAGTGAGCTCAATTTATATTAATATACCTAAAGCATATTAAATATACCTAAAGCATATATTATATGCTTTAGGTATATTAAATCTGGTTATTGAGGGAAAAGATAAGCATCGTAATTGTCTACTGCCAGTTTGTAAAGTTATAAATTCTTAAGAGTGACACACATGACCAGTGCAGTGCAGTTTTGTTCATGAAAAATTATTAGTCTCTACTTCTTCTTGGATTTATTTATTTATTTATTTTTGAGGAGGAGGAATGTGAGAGATAGAACTTAAGTGTCAGTTTTTCAGAGTGACCTTCATAATGATTTTGTCATCAATGATAGGTGTGTGGGAAAAATCAAGGTAATTATGCCTGGGCTTCTGAAGTTAAGTTGGCACACTTACCATCTGAGGAAGTCTTAAATGTCTGGTTGCCAGCACTTTTTCACTACGTTCTTGATTCAAGTATATAGTTTTTTAATTGGTTCTTGACATTGCATAGGGTATAATTAGAGTTTGATTTGTGGATTTGGACTTTTCATTCTTTCAGGGTGCGTAGGTGATAATTCCTACTTTGCAAAAAGTTCCTTGAAAGTCGAGCATGTTTGTCCATAGGACTGCTAAAATAACAAAAGAGAAAGATTAAAACTGTCACTTGAGCAACTGTAAACACTTTGTTTTTGCAGCTTTAAACAAAATCTTTCTAATAGGTAAATCTAATGTGTGAACACTGTGACCAACCACTTTTTGGTTCTGTCTTTAGAAAAGTGTTTTGAATCATCTTTAAATATTGTAAAGCAGTACAAATGCAGTCAAATAACATTATTTGTTGAAATATTTGGGCATTAGTTTGTCACATGCTGGTACTACTTAAAAGTGTTACATAAAAAATGTAATTTTGGTTTTTGGGAAGAATAGAGAAGTCAGTGTCTGAATTTGAGGGTTAATTTGATTGAGGGAAGCTAAATACTACACTAGTATAGAATATACAAATGTTTCCAATGTTTTAGGAGCAAGGAAGGGTAGGAAAGTCTTATTGCAGGAGTCCTTACCCTTGTAAATATAGTTTTAATAACTAGTGTTTATGGAATGCTTAACACTGCAGTAGACACTGGACAATACTATGCAGATAGTATCTTATTAAGACTTAAAACTGCCCTTTGAGTTAGTGCCATGTAATCAAATCAGTTTTTCCCCTCATTTTAGGATCTGCCATACCTATTGATTAACTATGGAAGATTATACCAAAATAGAGAAAATTGGAGAAGGTAAGTGGTTTTAATAATGGTTTTTAAATGATTTAATAATGCTACAACTTTTATGACATGAACACATGTAAATATTTATTAAAATTCAACCTTTAAGGTATCTTGTACTAATGTGCATTAATGTGTTTTTTTTTTTTTGAGACAGAGTCTTGCTTTGTTGCCCAGGCTAGAGTGAATGCCGTGGCGTCAGCCTAGCTCACAGCAACCTCAAACTCCTGGGCTCAAGCGATCCTTCTGTCTCAGCCTCCCGAGTAGCTGGGACTACAGGCATGTGCCACCATGCCCGGCTAATTTTTATATATATATATCAGTTGGCCAATTAGTTTCTTTCTATTTATAGTAGAGACGGGGTCTCGCTCTTGCTCAGGCTGGTTTTGAACTCCTGACCTTGAGCAATCCGCCCGCCTCGGCCTCCCAGAGAGCTAGGATTACAGGCGTGAGCCACCGTGCCCGGCCCATTAATGTGTTTTTACATAATAAGTTAAACACAAATGTTCACATTTCAAGATAATGCAAATTATAATATGTTTTTAGTCTCAATTATGGTTGGGATGGTAAATATTTTTATCTTAACTTTCTAGACAAGATACAATAATTGCCTGTTAAGCTAATTTAACTAAAATTTCTTTTTAGTTACCGTAGGTATAAATGACCTGTTATGTGTACCTGTTATGTATGTATGTAAGCTGTTCTAAAACTATAATTTTTGTATGTAATCATTCCCTTTCTGTAGGACTTTAAGGAATATTTAGATCTATGTGGCATAAATAAGGGGTAAAAATAACCTTTTGCCTGTTTGTTGTTCTTTTCCTCCATCAGGACATCCAAGTTTCTATATAGAAGTTTTGGCATTCTCAATTCTCCAGAAACAAATGCTAAAACTTATACAAAATAATTTGCTAATAGAGTCCAGTTGATACAAGTTCTACTTGAAGAACATTTCCATCTGTATTTTTAGTGTGCTCAAAGGTCCTACTTGATAAAGAATATTAAAAAATAAGGGGGAAGGAATTCTGGAAGGATTTAATAAGATAGGAATGATAAGTTAGTGTGGTTGGGTTGGAGGCTTTTTTTTTTTTTTTTTTTTGGAAATTTCAAGTAACTACCTTAATGTACCCATTCTACTAAGCTAATTTTGCTGCTGAATTAAAAGAAGTTTGGTTAGCATGTCTGATGCTTTATGTGTTTCTTAAATCTCTAGAGAATTTAGTGAGTCTTGGTTTTAGTTTGGAGTAAAAGGAGGCATTCTTAAAAGTCTAAATGTATTTTTCTTTAAACTGTAGAACTCCAAACATACAAGTGACTTAAAGATTTGACTCCTGAGAAAGGTATTTAATTGCTACTAAAATAGTAGTTAGGAGTATAATTTTAAATTTATTCTATTATAAATATATAGGGGAATTGTAAGACCCCATTCTTCATTTCTAGCAGTGTGACAGCGGTAAACATTTTAACTTATCTGGATCTGAGACAATCAATGTCTGGAAAGCATTTGAGTGCTTTAACTCAGAAAACCCATTGTTTCCATAACTATCTCTTTACATGATAGCCCCTTGCTAGCCTCATGTAATGCCATTAAACTCTAATTTGGATTTCTTTGATATCCTCACATATTCCTTGCTATTTGGGCTGTGGCAATGCTGTTCTTCCTTCCTGAAAACCACCCTCTCTCTACAGCTTCCCTTTTCATCTCACTAATTCAAGACCCCTTTGTAGTCCCTTTGCTTCATCCTTAATATCCTTTTAAATTTTTATACAGTAAGCTCTGTGAGGCTTGGGTTGTTGTCTTGTTCACAACTATATGCCCATTGCCTGGCAATAGTGCCCAGGACACAGGTGATACTCAAATATTCCATAAATAATATCTGTATTCCTTAACGTGTTTTTCTGAACTGTTGTTTTTCTGGCTTGTATTGTCTTGACTGCTTCAGTGCTTGGTTGTTTTGGATTATGTGCTGGATATTGTTTTTGAAAAATTAACTTGTGGAAATAATTTGAGACCTAGATTATATTTTCCACACAGAATTTTCTTTTGTTCCTGTCAGGTATCTGGTCAAGGTCTAGTGTTAAAATACTAATTTGAAAGTTATATATTTTTTCACCTCAACTTTTTATTTTGAACATTTTCAAACCTATAGATAAGTTGAAAGATTTATACAATGAACGTTCTTTACAATGAACGTTCTTTACAATGAACACTTTTACCAAGTTGTTACTATTTTGTCATATTTACCTTATTATCTGTGTATTAGCATTTTGTTTTTCATTTTTTGTTGAGACAGAGTCTTGTTCTCTTGCTGTGTCGCCCCTGGTAGAGGTGGCAGTGGTGACATGGCTCACTGCAACCTCAAACTCCTGGGCTTGAATGATCCTTCTGTCTCAGCCTCCCAAGTAGCTGGGACTACAGGCATGTACTACAATGCCTGGCTAAGTTTCCTATATTTTGTAGAGATGGGGGTCTTGCTGTTGCTAAGGGCTTGTCTTGAACTCCTGAGCTCAAACAATCCTCCTGCCTCGGGCCTCCCAGAGTGATTAGGATTACAGGTGTGAGCCACTGTTCAGCGCCTGTTTATCTTTTTTTTTTTTTTTAATTTACACATTTTAATTGTACATATTTATGGGGTAAAATTTGATATTTCAATGCATGTGTATGTTGTATAATTAAATCGAGGTAGTTAGCATATCCAACACCTCATGCCTTTATCATTTTTTAGTGGTGAGAACACTCAATTGTTTTTATTTTGATCCATTTGAAGTAAGTTGTGGAGAAACACTTTACCTCTAAATATTTCTACATATATATTCTGAAGATCCACCCAATGTCATGCATTTCATTTGGCAGTGAATGCCTCAATTCTTTGTAGTCTAGAAAAATCCCTGCCCTTTCTCCCTCTTGACATTGAGTTTTTTGACAGCCTAAATCATTTCTTAAAAATACATGCATACTTATTTCAAATATTACAAAGTTGTCTGTTTTCTTCCAAATTATAAAAATCTTGGTGTTGTCATATTAGTCTTTGAACTCCTTCCTGCCTTATGAAAATGTCTTTTTGGTTCACAAAGAGTAGTTATATCCATGATGGTGGAATCTTTATCTTGATTTAGTGGGCAGTCTATAAATATTTGTTGAATGAAAGTTTTCTGCTCCAAGACCTACATAACCTGACCATGTCCAACATTGTTCCTTTGTTTTATGGGATAAGTCTTCTGTTAGTCTTAGATCTCTTTTCAGGCTTTTTTATGTTGTGATTGCTTTTATTTCTATAATACTATTAAGCTAATATTTTTTCTTTTGCCTCCTTTGTTATTTAGTAATCTACTTAAATATTTCTATATTTAGACTGCTTAGGACATTTCAGAGCACATACCATATTTTTCATAAGTAATTTATGGTGATTAACCAGTCTACTTTGTTTAAATGTTGAGTGTTGGCCATCAGTTAATTATTATGAGTTAATTCTGAAAATTGTTTACTACTGGATGAGATTGTATACTTGAGGAAGAGGAAAGAATACTAGAAAAAAATTAGTTCTGAATTTTTGGTCAATTTATAGTCAATAGCATTAACTGCTATTTGATCGTACTATGCAAGTAACGAATCTTCCTGAGACTGCTTTAACAGTGTGCCAGATGAGTGTACCTACTTTTTGTACTTAATGCAAGAATAATTTACATCTCAAAAAAATGTACAGATTTTAAGTGTATGGAAGGCTACCTACTTTTAAGAGGATGGCTGTGAGGATCAAATATAATCAGTTCTCTTTTAATTTGGAATAGTTCTGGTCATTAAAAAGTCACATTTAATCCAAAATTAATTCAAAATAGTATAAAGTAGTTTTTATGTCAAAGTATATTTTTAGAATGACACCAGTATTTAGGAAGACATAGACTTGTGTAGAATTTCTTTAGAAAAACAAAACACATTAGAGCTGGGTGTGGTGGCCCAGGCCTGTAGTCCCAGCTACTCTTGAGGCTGAGGCAGGAGGATCTCTTGAGCCCAGGAGTTCAAGGCTACAGTGAGCTATGATGATGCCACTATACTCCAGCCTGAGAGACAAAGCAAGACTTCGCCTCAAACAAACAAAAGAAACCTCATATGTTAGAACAAATTTTATATAACTTCAGTTTATCACTGACCAAACTGCTTAATATTCTAACTAAGCACTTGATAATTTGTTAGTAGTGATTCTTAGCCTTTTTTGAAATATACTGCCTTTGGAGAAACTCATAAAAACCATAAAATAGACCTTCTTCCTAGAAAAATGCACTCTAATCAATTTTGAAGTTAAACTTGTCATGGAAAGCAAAAGCTATTTGACAAAATTTTATGTATAGTTAAGAGGTTCAGGACTTTCCTAAACTCCAACCTGAGTTTAAAAAGTACTTATCTAAGGAATTGAATGCTGCATGTGTATGATGTTAGCTTACTAGTTTTCTTTCTTATTGCCATTTCTATTCTCTGTATCCGCCTCCCAACCCCTCTATCCCTTATATTGACACTGTTGATATCTGAAGCCCATATATCAGTGTTTTCATCAACTTCTGAATGGGTATGAGGCTTTCCTAGTATGTAGTAGATAATGTGATCTTTATTAGGTTTAATATTTAATAAAACCACATGGCCTGTTTTAAATCTCCATTCCTTTTATGGATAAGGATTGTTGAGTATGTATTTTGAGATACATATGAAAATGTTTTGAAAAGCATAGAGCACTCTATGCAGAATTTTCTGAAAGTGTCAAGGTGATTCTTCAGTAGTATTTCCTGAGCCCAAATCTTTACACTGTATTTTATACCTGTTTTATTGTTGGGTAGGATATTTGGCAGGAGGTAAATTTCAATTTGCAAAAGACCCATTTACTTCTCTAAAATGTGCTGGAACATTAACGGTAATTTAAATGTATGGGAAACTTGTGGTGACTACATGAATTTTATTTTTAAACCATATATGTGATAGGTTGTAGTTACTCTCAGATTCTTTTTGGAAGCAATGAGGGTATAATTATGAGTAACATACTTCTGTCTGGCCACAGCAGATATTTCTATCATGTGACACCTTATGGCAGGGGTTCTCAAACTTTTTAAACAGGGGGCCAGTTCACTGTCCCTCAGACCGTTGGAGGGCCGGACTATAGTTTTAAAAAAATCATGAACAAATTCCTATGCACACTGCACATATCTTACTTTGAAGTAAAAAAACAAACGGTCAAAAACACCTGCATGTGGCCTGTGGGCTGTAGTTTGAGGACGCCTGCCTTATGGGATTCAATCACCAAAAAAATCTTTTTGTATGTGGGGTGTGTCACATAGCAGATATTTACTTTGTTTCAGGTACCTATGGAGTTGTGTATAAGGGTAGACACAAAACTACAGGCCAAGTGGTAGCCATGAAGAAAATCAGACTAGAAAGTGAAGAGGAAGGGGTTCCTAGTACTGCAATTCGGGAAATTTCTCTATTAAAAGAACTTCGTCATCCAAATATAGTCAGGTATGGTATAATATCTGAATTTAAACCATTTTCCGCAACTATTTCACATGTGAATTTCAATGTGGAAATTTTTACATTTGCTTAGTTTCTGATCTGACCTTGCTGAGTTGAATATAGCGCTATTATGTTTGTTCATTGAGAATGCTGGGCATAGGTATAAGAGAATAGGCTGTTAAAACAGCAACAGTTAGAGGAGCTTGGTGAGTAGACTTGTGTTTGGGGCTGGGAAAGCAAGGTAAGAGGCCATGGGAGAAAAGAATGCCCTTTTCCATAGAGCTTTGTCAGCTCTCTCACTCTGGGAGCTCTAGTCTCTAATGACCCCTTAATCAAAGGCCTAAGACAGGTTGCTAGGTCAGATGAAAAAGAAGAATTGTTTTTTCCTTGAAATATTTGGATTGGGTGTTTGGGGGGAGAATTGTCTTTCTAACAGTCAAAGTTAGAATTTAATTTATTTTGCTGGCTCTGGAGATAGGGAGTAGCTCTGAAGGTGAGGTACTACTTAAAACTTATTTGTGTAATTTACTTCAATGAAAAGACAAAGTCTGAGCAATTAGTAGCCAACCTAGATAGTTCTTTTGGAATACAGATTGTGGATAAGTTAGCACCTCCTTATGAGACTTAATTTTAAATTGCTGCCCTGAGATTCCTTCCTAAAATTTTAGTTTTTTATTAAGGTGTTCTCTATTTGGGAAGCTACCATGTTTCCCCAGTTTTTATTACAGCTACTGTAAAATTTTTGGGCGTAGTTTTGTGAAAGAGGTCAAAAATGTTTGCTGATTTTTCATATAATTGTTTTATTTTTCAGTCTTCAAGATGTGCTTATGCAGGATTCCAGGTTATATCTCATCTTTGAATTTCTTTCCATGGACCTCAAGAAATATTTGGATTCTATCCCTCCTGGTCAGTTCATGGACTCTTCACTTGTTAAGGTAAGAAGCCTACCTAATTTTATTAATACTTAAGCACTGTGAATATAAAGCGTCTATATAGAAGTCTGTGTGTTTTGTGAGGTTGTGCTTGGAAAAAGTGTTAGAAAGTAGAATGAAGAATTTCATTTTCCTCCCTCACAGTCCACATAGGTTACAGTTACGTATTTTATTACCAGATAATGCTTCTAGTAAGTAAAAAATAGTACCTGAGATAACAGCACTGATGAGTATGGTATTGTTGGAAGCTAGGGTATTCCCATCTTTCTCTGGCTGTCAGATAATGTGTAAAACAGAGTAGCAAAAGCCTGGGGCAGGGTAGTAGTAACAGGTTGTTTAATTTTATCTTGGTTTTGAATATGTTTTAGTTAATGTAGACATTTATTACATTTCAGTTAAATTATAAGCATATAGTCTTTTTTTTGAAAGTACTGCAGTATATAAAGTAAAAGTGCCTTATTACACCAACTCTACCAAACCACTCCTGAGGTATCCATTGTTTTATTCATAATCTTGCAGACACTTGTATGTCTACTTTGTATGTGCATAAACGTACTTTGCAGAAATGGGATAATTTATAATATATATGTGTGCATATATATACACACATACATACATATTACTTTTCCTTTTTTTGCATAAATCATCGGACACATAGATCTACCTTTGTCTGTTTGTGTTTTTTTTTTTTTTTTTTTGAGACAGAGTCTCGCTTTCTTGCCTAGGCTAGAGTGAGTGCCGTGGCGTCAGCCTAGCTCACAGCAACCTCAATCTCCTGGGCTCAAGCAATCCTGCTGTCTCAGCCTCCCGAGTTGCTGGGACTACAGGCACGAGCCACCATACCCGGCTAATTTTTTATATATATATATTAGTTGGCCAATTAATTTCTTTCTATTTTTATAGTAGAGACGGGGTCTCGCTCAGGCTGGTTTTGAACTCCTGACCTTGAGCAATCCGCCCGCCTCGGCCTCCCAGAGTGCTAGGATTACAAGCGTGAGCCACCGCGCCCGGCCTGTTTGTGTTTTTGATAAAATTATTTAAACCAGTTCCATATTGATGGACATTTATTTTCCAGCTTGGTCATTGTTGGACTTAGGAACAATGCTACAGTGAATATCCTCTTTGTGTGCAACTTTATAAGATAAATTTTAGAACTTGAATGATGAGTTGAAGGTGTTTATATTTAAGGTCTCGAAAGATATTGCCAGTTGGCCTCTAAAAAATTGTAGCAATTTATTCTTAAACATTCATGGTATGTAAGAGTTACTGTTTTGGTACATCATTGCCAAAACTTGGTTTTATCAATTTTTTAACTATTTTATCTATTATATGAAAAAGGCATATTAACATTATTTTAATTTTGTATTTCATGACATTTAACATTTTTAATATGTAGCCATCTATAAACATTCTGTATATTATCCACTGATTTTTCTATATTGAAATTGTCTTTAATAATCTTGTATGACTGTTGAACTTTTCTGTTGCTATGTCTTGGCTTACGTCTTCCTCACTGAAAGGTTACATATGATCTTTTGTGACAATATTTTTCTGGTCGTTTCAGTAGATATTTTCTCCCACTCATACTTTTTTGTCTTCAATTTTGGATGGATCAAGATTTATTTTGGTTTAAAAACTGGGGTGCGGATCCAAATATTAGCAAAAAAATGACTTTTTTTCCCAAATGGCCAACCAGGTCTGATTTTATGTACATACAGTCCCTGGCTTATGATGGGTTTGACTTAAAGTTTTTCAACTATAGTAATTGTGCAAAAGTGATCAATATTCAGCAGAAACCGTACTTGGAGTATACATACAACCATTCTGTTGTTTTTCATTGTCAGTATGGTATTCAGTAAATTACATAAGGTATTCAACACTTTATTATGAAAAGGCTTTGTGTTTGATGATTTTGCCTAACTGTAGACTAATCTAAGTGTTTTAAGCATTTGTAAGGTGGGCTAGGCTAAGCTATGATGCTTGGTAGGCTGTATTAAGTGCATTTTTGAGTTATATTTTTAACTTACAATGGGTTTATCGAGAGGTAACTCCATCATAACTTGAGGAGCATCTGTGTTATTTTCCAGTTTTAAACTTTGTCAGTATTTTCTTATGTACCTTACATTTTTGTAATATCCATGTTACTTCAAATGTCCATTACACTGCCTTCGGCAAAAAGTGTCTTGTAAAGCACTTATCTCTGAACTAGTAAGCAGTATTTTTAATAATTGTAGCCATTTAAATATATAATCATAATGTCCTCTTTGGAATTTCTTTTGGAATCAGACCAGCTTTTACAATGAGTAAATAAATGTGTAAAGTTGAAAGATAGAAAAGACCAACCTTATTCAAGATAGACATAGAGTTGGTATAAGTATATGGAAGAAAATTCAAGAAACTTTTATATAGAAAACTAACTTGTAAGGACTAAAACTAAGTCAAAGAAGACTGAGTTAACATGGACATAAGATATGTTCATAAGATGAACATCTTTTTCTTATTTATACAAATATGACATTGTATGGAAATGGGCTTCCCACCCACAAATGTTTGTTATAAAATGGCCTGAAAGCTTTGGCAGTCAAATTATTTCTGTTATCATAATTTTTTGTATCTTTGAAATAAACTAATATTTTAGAAAATCATATGTATATGATATGGTTAAGTTTCTAACTTATATTTCCTTTTTCCAGAGTTATTTATACCAAATCCTACAGGGGATTGTGTTTTGTCACTCTAGAAGAGTTCTTCACAGAGACTTAAAACCTCAAAATCTATTGATTGATGACAAAGGAACAATTAAACTGGCTGATTTTGGCCTTGCCAGAGCTTTTGGAATACCTATTAGAGTATATACACATGAGGTAAGTAGAATAGTGTTTTTTGGTGCTTTTTTTTTTTTTTTTTTTTTTTTTTTGAGACAGAGTCTCGCTTTGTTTCCCAGGCTAGAGTGAGTGCCATGGCGTCAGCCTAGCTCACAGCAACCTCAAACTCCTGGGCTCAAGCAATCCTCCTGCCTCAGCCTCCCGAGTAGCTGGGATTACAGGCATGCGCCACCATGCCCGGCTAATTTTTTATATATATATTAGTTGGCCAATTAATTTCTTTCTATTTATAGTAGAGACGGGGTCTCGCTCTTGCTCAGGCTGGTTTCGAACTCCTGACCTCGAGCAATCCGCCCGCCTCAGCCTCCCAGAGTGCTAGGATTACAGGCGTGAGCCACCGCGCCCGGCTTTTTTGGTGCTTTTGAATGTGTGATTGCTGAATTACTTTATCTGTTTGTTAAGTGACAAAATAATATTTCTACTTTGTACCAGTATCAATTTATTGCCTCTGAGCTCCAAATTCACCCTTCATTGTATGCTATGTAAAAAGAACTAAATCTTTTAAATTGTTTTTCTTTGCCAGCTGCTGTGTAACTAGGGTCAGTACAGGGTACTAGAGAGGCATTGCATGAGGAAAGGGTTTTCCTTGCTATAGTCCTCCCCCCCAAATAAATATTAAGGGGAGACAAATGTTTTTGTTACATGGATAGCTTTTATAATGCTTGAGTCAGGGCTATTAGTGTGCCCATCACCCAAACAGTGTTCATTATACCCTGTTAGGTAGGTTTTTACACTTCGTCTACATCCCCCTTCTGATTTCCCATGACTTTTACTTCTCTCTGTGCTCTTGTGTACCCATGATTAGTTCCAAATTATTAGAGAGTACATGTGTTTGTTTTTCCATTCCTGAGATACTTCATCCTTGCTATAGTTAGTTTTTAATAGTCTCCTTATTTCCTATTCTTTATATTAAATTCTGCCCATTCAAATCACCCTGTGGTTTGTCTCCTGATTGGACCCTCTCTATCTTACCTTTCCCAGCCTCTAGTAACTATCTTACTGTACTTCATGAGATCAACCTTTTTAGTTCCCACATATGAGTGAAAACATGTGGTATTTATCATTTGGTGCCTGGCTTATTTCACTTAACATAATGCCCTGGCCAGGTGTGGTGGCTCATGCCTCTAATCCTAGCACTTTGGGAGGCTGATGTGGGCAGATTGTTTGGAGTTGGAGACCAGCCTGAGCAAGAGTGAAACCCCATCTCTACTAAAAAAAAATAGAAAGAAATTAGCTAGACAACTAAAAAAAAAGAAAAACATATATATTTATAAAAATTAGCTGGGCATGGTGGCACATGCTTAGAGTCCCAGCTAGCTACTCAGGAGGCTGAGGCAGTAGGATTGCTTGAGACCAGGGGTTTGAGGTTGCTGTGAGCTAGGCTGACACCATGGCACTCACTCTAGTCTGGGCAACAAAGTGAGACTGTGTCTCAAAAAAAAAAAGATAATGCCCTCCAGGGTCATTCATGTTGCCAGGAATGACATGATTTCATTCTTTGTAGCTGAATAGTATTCCATTGTATGCACGTGTGTGTGTATGTGTGTGTATGTGTATACACACATACCACATTTTATTTATCCATTCATTTGTTGATGGAAACTTAGGTTTGATTCCATATCTTGGCTATTGTGAGTAGTACTACAATAAACAAGGACATGCAGATAATCTTTTTGAGATGATTTTTTTTTTTCTTTTGCATATGTACCCAGCAGTGGGATTCTGCTTTTAGTGTTTTGAGGAACTTCCATACAGTTTTTCATAGTGGCTATACTAACTTACATTCCCACCAACAGTTGACTGACCTATCTTCACATCCTTGCCAGCATTTGTTATTTTTGTCTTTTGGTGATAACTATTCCTAAGTGGGATGTGGTTTTGAATTGCATTTTCCTGATGATTAGTAATGTTGAGCACTTTTTTCCATATGCTTTATGGGCATTTGTATGTCCTTGTTTGAGAAACATCTGTTTAGATCATTTGCCCTTTTTTTTTTTTTTTGCTGCAGACTCAAGTTCCTTGTATATTCTGTATGTCAACTCTTTGTCAGATGAATAGTTTGCACGTATTTTCTCCCATTCTGCAGGTGTCTCCTCTGTTGTTTCCTTTGCTGTGCAGAAACTTTTTAGCTTGATATAATCTTTGAACTCCTGAAATCGAGTTTTTTTTTTTTTTTTTTTTTTGAGATGGAGTCTCACTTTGTTGCCCAGGCTAGAGTGAGTGCCGTGGCGTCAGCCTAGCTCACAGCAACCTCGAACTCCTGGGCTCAAGCCATCCTCCTGCCTCAGCCTCCCGAGTAGCTGGGACCACAGGCATGCGCCACCATGCCCGGCTAATTTTTTCTATATATATTAGTTGGCCAATTTCTTTCTATTTATAGTAGAGACGGGGTCTCGCTCTTGCTCAGGCTGGCTTTGAACTCCTGACCTCGAGCGATCCGCCCGCCTCGGCCTCCCAGAGTGCTGGGATTACAGGCGTGAGCCACCGCGCCCGGCCTAGCTTGATATAATCTTATTTGTCTACTTTTTGCTTTTGTTGCTTGAAGTTTTGAGGTCTTAACCATAAACTTTTTGACCGGAACAATATTCTAAAGTGTTTCCCCTATGTTTTCTTCTAGCAGTTTCATAGTTTCAGGTCATTACATTTAAGACTTTAATCCACTTTGAGTTGATTTTTGTATATGTGTGTGAGATAGGGGTCTAGTTTTATTCTTCTGCATATGCATATCCAGTTTTCCCAGCACTATTTTTTTAAGAGATTGGCTTTTCCCCCCAATGTATGTTTTTGGTAGCTTTTCAAAAATCACTTGACTGTTAGGACATGGATTTATTTATTTCTGAGTTCTCTGTTCTGTTCCATTGGTCTATGTATCTGTTTTTATGCTGGTACTATGCTGTTTTGGTTACTATAGCTTTGTAGTATATTTTGAAGTCAGATACTGTGATGACTCCAGCTTTTTTTTTTTTTTTTTGAGACAGTCTCATTCTGTTGCCTGGGCTAGGTGCCGTGGCATCAGCCTAGTTCATAGCAGCCTCAAACTCCTGGGCTTAAGCAATCCTTCTGCCTCAGCCTCCCAAGTAGCTGGGACTACAGGCATGCACCACCATGGCTAGCTATTTTTTTTTTTTCATACATTTCATACAACTAATTTCTTTCTGTTTTTTAGCAGAGACAGGTTCTTGCTCTTGCTCAGGTCTTGAACTCCAGACCTCGAGCAGTCCTCCTGCCTTGGCCTCCCAGAATGCTAGGATTACAGGCCCCTGGCCTTTGTTCTTTTTGTTTAGGATTGCTTTGGCTATTCATTTTAGAAGTGTTAATTCTTCCAGTTCATGAACATGGGATGTCTTTCCATTTTTTCCTCTTCAATTTCTTTCATCAATGGTTTATAGTTTTCATTGTAGAGATTATACATCTACATTAAATTTATTCCTAGGTATTTTTTTTTGTAGCTATTATAAATGTGATTACTTTCTTGATTCCTTTTTCAGCTAATAGTGTTTAGAAACACTACTGATTTTTATATGTTGATTTTTGTATCCTGCAACTTTGTTCAAATAATTTATCAGTTTTAAGGGGTTTTTTTGATGCAGTCTTTGGGTTTTTCTATATGAGACCATTTCTGTACATAGGGACAGTTTGATTATATCCCATTTGAATGCCCTTTATTTCTTTCTCATGTTTCTTATTCATGTTATAAGTCATTTACTATTTTAGCATGTAAATAATACCTGCACTTTGTACAGTATCAACCCAAATCTATTATCAATGGTTTTGTATTTTTTTGCCAGGAGAGATAAGGCTCTGTTTAACTCTTTTGATCCTCTCATTTCAGTGATTTGAAAAGCAAGAAAAGATTTATTTATACTTTTAGATGTTTTTTTCTTCTGATGAATAGAACTTAGAAATAAACTTAGAAATTCATCTTCAATTTTGTGTATTTAATCGACTAAAATAGTATTATCAGTGACTATCAAGCCTTCTAAAGGACAGCCTTAATATATAGATGTTTAAGTTTAGGTAACTTGATGCACCACGTTTATTCAATGTAAAAATTTGCTTTATAATAATAGGTAGTAACACTCTGGTACAGATCTCCAGAAGTATTGTTGGGGTCAGCTCGTTACTCGACTCCAGTTGACATTTGGAGTATAGGCACCATATTTGCAGAATTAGCAACTAAGAAACCACTTTTCCATGGGGATTCAGAAATCGATCAACTCTTCAGGATTTTCAGGTATTTTTGTTTTATACTTAAGCTGTTAAAAAAACTTTTAAATAATAAAGACAACATATATGTAACAATAAGAATATATTTATGCTTCAACTAAGAATTTTTTTTCCTATGTTTTTTAGAGCTTTGGGCACACCCAATAATGAAGTGTGGCCAGACGTGGAGTCTTTACAGGACTATAAGAATACATTTCCCAAGTGGAAACCAGGAAGTCTTGCATCCCATGTCAAAAACTTGGATGAAAATGGCTTAGATTTACTCTCGGTAAGGAGAGGGAAATAGGAAGGAAACCACCATTTATTGAGCTAGATGTCTGTTATGTATTAAGAAACACTGTGGTTCTGAGAGGAGGATTTAGCATTAGTGATTTGGGGGGTTTTGTTTGTTTTACTGGTAGGTACGAGTACTAAAGGGGAAAGGCCAGGGTTGATAACACCTTTTTGTTGTTTGTAAATCGCTGAATTGTAGCAGCCTAAAAGCCTTCCTTTCTAACATTTTTGTCTCTATTGATTTATCTTAAACATATTTTCCTTATTGCTTGATATTTTTAATTATTAAAGCTATTTGCTTCATGAACCCTATTTCTCACTTTGTGCCTAGTTTCTCCATCAGAAAGGTTAGAGGGACTAATTTAGTTAAAAATCTTTCCCCTGTATTATATTGCTATTCCCAACTAACACTTGTTTCCTTATAAACAAGACAAAAAATAAAAACTGTTAGGGTAAAAAAGAAATTGTCCTAGGCCTGCTTCAAGAAGCTTGTTTAAGAATAGTATCTAAATTTTGAGATTTTAGGAGGAACAAATTTTTATAAATTCCAGTAAATAAATTCTGTTAGGTATAAACAAAAATCTGTTGCTATATCATTAAAAACATATTTTGATTGGTCTTTGGGCAATTAAACTCAGATTTCCCAAAAATCAGGTGCTTCAGTCTAGCCACAGTTGTCATCTTGAACTGCATAATTCTTTGTTGCTGGCACTGTCCTGTGCCATTGTAGCATGCTTAGCAGCATCATTGTCCTCTACCCTGTAGGTCCCAGTAGCACACTCTCCCCAGTTATGACAACAAGAAATGTCTTGCTAAAAGTCGCCTGAGGCACAAAATCAGCCCCAGTTGAGAACCATTACTGTAAATCATAAAATTAGACTTGGTTTCAAATTTGAGATTTATTATACCTTAGCTCTATAAGCTTGGGCAAGTTACTTTCCTTTGACAAAGCCTCAATGTCTTCATTTGTAAAATGGGACGAGAACCTTTGGGGTAGAACCTTTTATTGTGGGGATTAAGTAGCATGATTTGTGCAAAGCACTTCATACAGCAAGTGCTGAGTACATGAGTGTTCAAATGTAACTAATAGTAAAAATATCTCTAGTCTTCTGCTCATTGATTTGGTTTTCTTTAAGCTTAATATTTCTTTAAGATTAATATTAAGCTTTAGCCTTTTCTGATAATATAAATTAACTTAAAATTAATACTAATTTGTCTGAACATAATTCATTTGCTGACTCATTTTTATATGTTTATAACACATTGTGCAGTGGGGTTTTTTTTTTCACTTGAAACTTGTTGAGTACTATATCAGAAACCACTGTAGCTAATTGCCACCATTTCAAGAATGTTATAAATAACTCAGATGGCCATTTAATTCTCAAAGTAAATATAATTGACTAGACATCTTAACTAAATTTATGTCTTAATTTTAAAGCTATCTCTGAATGCTTGTGTCTTAACATATTTTAACAAAAAGAGGTTACTGAGATATCTATGCTTCATGGAGTAGATTATTCTAGAGCTAGAGGGTGAAATGTTGGGGGTGCGACATTTTTGGTTTTGTGTTAAGCTAATGTAAATACTCATTTAGATTTTCACTAAAAGTATTAGTTTTGGTTTATTGGTAGAAACGTTAAGGCTTTATGGAGATTTTTTTAAAAATGGTTTTATTTCCTAAATATCTTTTTTTTCTTTTTTCCCCCAGAAAATGTTAGTCTATGATCCCGCCAAACGAATTTCTGGCAAGATGGCACTGAATCATCCATATTTTAATGATTTGGACAATCAGATTAAGAAGATGTAGCTTTTTTGACAAAAAGTTTCCACATTATATTGAGAACAGATTGTTGTATTTTTTACTGTTAACTCTGTCTGTTTTTGTCTTGTATATTTTTCTTTTCTTTGTTGTAAAACTTAAGCTGTACTTCATCTTCTAATTTCAAAAGTATAACTTAAAAATGTAAATATTCTATATGAATTTAAATATAATCTGTATATGTGTGTAGATCTCACTGTGACAACTATTTGTTACTATAATAAAACTATAAATCTAATATTGATGTCAGGAATTGGGAAAATTTTGAGTTAGCTTAAATCATCTCAGTCCTTATGACAGTTCTATTTTCCTATAGTCGAACTACTAAAATTTAGGAAAGTGTGCTGAGTTCAGTTTCATAATGCTTTGAAGTATTTTTATGCTCTGCTTGTTTAAATTTTCTTGTCAGTTTCTTGCCATGTGGTTAACTATACAACTGGCTAAAGATGAATATTTTTCTACTGGTATTTCAATTTATGACCTAAATGTTTAAGCATTTGGGATGAGAACACAATACAGATTTGAGAAATGATGGCTAAATTTACAGGAGTTTTCAGTAACTTATAAAACTAACATTAGAGCATGCCAGAGTTTCCTAAGTTTTACAATCAAAGATCAAGGGCTGTCCACAGCAGGGTAAAACAGTTTTGAAAATTTATGAACTATTCTATTTTTAGGTAGGTTATGAAAGCTTTTTGTCTAAGTGAATTCTTATGCCTTGGTCAGAGGTAATAACTGTAGGAAAGAGTTGCTAATCTTGGCTTTCCAGTGTGGGTTAAAAATGATTACAAATTTTGACATAGTGTTAGCAGCCTTCTAAAAAAGGTTCTAATGTACAAGTATTTAGCTAAAAATCACTCACTAGCTTTAGGAATTAAATTCTTTAATAATGCTACTTGCTCATTATGATTCTTACCTATAAAAGCAGCCTAATTTAAATTATTTACGACAATCGAGAAATATAAAGTAGTTTAATTACTTTTTTAGTGTATATCTATTCTTTTTTCTACCCCCAACTTCCTGATTTTCTTCCTGATTACCTATGGCTAGAATGGACATTCTTGTTACTGATTTTTACCCAGTTGGTTGGCTATGTTGTGAGTGATCTCTCTAATCCATCTTGGTTTGGAAATTTTACACTGTAGAAGAATGTGTGGGTCACTTTCTTTGGCAGTGGGGCGGGCCTATGATATATGTGGTTTGGTTACGTTGTACTAGGGTCTTTGGTAGAAGCCAGTCTACTGTAAGAATGTAGAGGCTATGGGTGGAAGTTATTTGGGGTCTTTATTGTAGAGGGTTGTTGAAGATTTCATGGTAGGAATTTAGTAAATGAAAGGTCACGTAAAGATTGCAGATGGTGCAATGCTGTATCTGCAGGATTGTGTTTCCTTATCTATGAAGTGGGCATTGAACAAGATCTGATTTTCAAATTGTGGATTACAACCCTTTAGCAATTCAGGACGAGCATTAAACACCAACTCATCCCCCACCCCAATGTAGAATGGAAACTATCAATGTGTCCTATATAGTTAAGTCTAAATACTTCTTGTTACCTTTGTTTCACTACTGACACATTAGTGGGTGGTACAAATGTTCAGGGAGTTAAAGATATGGTAGAAGCAGCCCACAGCCTCACTGTATTTGTTCCATGGAGTCTGTAATTGTTTGAAAAGTCAGTAATGCATCAATTTAGAGCTGACATGGTAGACCAGGGAAGTAAGATAGGTGATAGAACACTGTCATCAATTGCCATTATGAATGACCTACTTTTGATCCTGTGTCAACTTTGGTGACTATGAAAAGCTACTGAATTATGTCTTTATCTAATGCATATATTTTTAAATTAGCGTGTGTAGTAATATTCTGGTCAATTTAATTTTAAAACAGAGCTTGCCTCTAAGCCAGTGGTTCTTAAGTCTGTTACATGCTGGAAACATGGAACTAACTCTGGCACTACCCTAAACAATTCTGACTTTGAAAATTGGGAAAGGTATCCCAAGAATCTATTTTTCAGAAAACTCCCCAAGCTGATTTTGATGAAGCCTGTTATCAGTTTGATGGTGAGTTTGACAATTTTGGGCTTATATCTAGTTTTATTTATCTTAAAACTTCATGGCATTATGTAATATCTTTAACCTATTCTCTTTGTTTCATTTTGTACTCTTTAGTATAGGAGAAGGCTGTATATTTCATATGTAGTGAGCAATGTAAGACTTATGTACTTGAGCACAACACTGATAGTTGTTCTAAAGAGAAAATCTTTAATGTTCTTCCTAGTTCTAGAGGAGAGTTTTTTATTTTTAAAATTCAAATACATAGGCTATAATGATGCAGAGAAGTTAATACATAATGTACTATATAATAAAATCTTACTAATTTATGTGGGCATGGCATATACAAATTAAAAGTTTTTATAAGGTAATATTTTAGAATTAAGTTAATAAAATGACCCAATAAAAGGAGGACTTAGATTAACAGGCTAAAATAATATTTAATTAATAAAACATTTTGTAAGTATTTGAAAAGACTTGAAAGCTCTATTGGATGGAATACATTTTTGTTTTTACATTTGTTCCTTTACCAAACTATAGTTCATAAGATGTCAACTTCAGTCTCGTTCATGTTTCAATAATTGCCATATTCAAACTGGAGTCGGTGAGGCTTCATAGGATATGGAATCATTCCGCATTGTGGACATTGATATTTGTGGGATGTGGAGTGAAGAGAGTAGGGAACGTTGTTTAAGTGGGTTTGGGGACAAGATGGATAAAGTGATAAATGATGAAAGGGAAAGTGGAGGACCCTGGTGAGGGAGAGGTATTTCAGACTTAAAAATAGGGGCCAGGAGAAGGCAAAGATGGGATAGTGATGATATTGACAAGGATTGTGACTTTGGGGAAGGAGGTGGCATTTAACGAAGGTTTTGGAAGCAAGAGTAGTCAAGTCCCATGCCATCGTGAAAATACCAAGTTTCCAAGACACCTTACAAGCTTCAGAAGAAATGTATTGGGAATCGTGAACCTGGTCGAGGAGGAAAAATGTATCACAAATAATAGCAGCATTACTCCAGAATGCTGAAAGTCAGTGGTTTTCAAACTTGGATTAGGGTCTCTTGAAGACCTTGTCAAAACAAGGTTTCTGGGCCTATTAAGGTTTATGATTCAGTGGTTCTGGTGTGGCCTAAGAAAATACTTTCCTAACAAGTTTCCAAGTAACAATGCTGATGCTTCAGGGACCATGCTTTGTGAATCACTCTGTAGGTGGTTCTTAATTCTAGAGAGCTGAAGAGAAGCTCAACTATTTGGTCAACTTGTCAGGTTTGTAGAAGAACAGAGGTTCTGAAGGAGAAATCAACCTAAGGGCTTGCCTATGTTTAGAGGTTGAACTGGAATTGGAACCTAAATCTTCCATTGTCATTGTTGAGAAGATTGGTATGATGTGAAGATTCCACGCTTCCAAGCCAGACAGATTAAGATTTGGTTGCCAGTTCTGCCACTGCCATTTATGTCTGTAGCCTTGAACAAGTGACTCAGCATCTCATTTCTCTCAATTGTACAATGGAGGTAAATAAATAAAAATCCTATTTTATAGGATTGTTGTGGGTAGAGTTAGGGTTGCTAGGCGTCTTGCGCATTTAGGACATACCATGCATTTGTCAGGATGGCCTAAATGTCTTCTATTCACCTTTTTCAATACATTATGAACCTTAAGCAGTTAGAGCTATTTTTCTGCCATAGTAACTACGCTTAAATCCCTTAAGTGGAAAGCACATGGTAATATCTTTTTCCTTTGAACTCTGATAGCAATTTTTCCTCATTAGCATTTATAACACTTTTGCTTTCATCAGACATAGGCACATTTATTTTCTCACTAAATTGGAAGTCCAGTGAGAGCAGGGGCCATGTTTGTTCTTTCATCCTTTCTGTCATGGTCTAGTGTCTTGAATATTAGACACTATTCCTTAAGGTTGTCCAAAAGTAGAGGCATTTCATCTTCAATAGTAATAGCTACTACTTATTGCATATCTGTGAGCAGCCACTATGCTTTATGTGTATTTTCTCTTTTTCACAGCATCCTTGGGCACCATTTCACAGATGTTGAAACTAAGGTGCATAGATAGCGCTTAAGTAACTTGCGGTAGGTCATGAGGCTAGTAAATGCCTGAGCAAGGGATTTCAGAGCTTTCTGTCTTGAGACTGTTCTCTTTCCATGGCATGTTGCCATGAAAAGAGAATAGAACATATATTTAGTTTCCAAGGCTTAAGAAAGAACTGAAGAAACAGGGAAATACTAAAGCCAATGCAGCCCAGGCAGGCCAAGTAGCACCAAGCTCAGGGTTGTCAAAACCAATACTACAAACCTCTCATTAGCACTGAAGCTCCTGACAGATAATCAGGTATTTCTACCTCAAGGTTGAGAGGACCAAGGTCACCAAAATAAGATAATTTTGAGTCCATCTGCTGTTCCTATCCCACTTAGGTAGCAATATCCCCTTTTATTCAGGGAACTCTACTGCTGCAGGTAGTCCTAATGGGTGCTTCCCCACACACACACACACTTCCCACTTAGCAGAATTAACGGGGTTCTTAAATTTAGGCTCTCCACTCCTTGTTTATAAGGGTGACCCAGATTGGATCAGTCACAACAAACCATAACCCAGCATCAGTAATTGGTCCAAGGGGTGGTCAAATGACCTCACAAGACCCATCAGGGCCCTTTTACTATAGAAACCTTGAGAGAATGAAGTTCTCTTTGTGCTGACATTGCTAAACGGGTACCTGAGAGACATCTTCCCCACTCTGGAGAGAGCTGAGGTAAGGATTCCTAGGACCATGATGTCCCTGGTTTGAGTCCTGAGGCTCTGGTTTCTGCAATACTGCCTTAGAATTTGCTAGCTACCCCAGATTCTTCCTAAGTGCAGGAGTTGTGTTTTTGCTTAGCCTACTTTGGGTTTCTGTCATTTAAACCTCAGAGTCCCAACTCATACAGCTGTCAATACCAAGACAACAATTGGATAAATAATTGTAAAGAAGCCTTCATTTTAAACATCCTTGTAATTATGAATTCTTTCATCATTAAATATCTTGTCTTTAAAAGTTTTTTCGTTGCTCATAGTCATTGTTTTTACTGCAGCTTCTAGTATTGGCTGTGTATAATGGTGCTGATATAAGTGCACTGTATGCCTATTGACCTTTCAAAGGGTCTACAAACCTGAGAAATGTTTATATATGGCTCCTACTCTTTACCAATCAGGAGTAGAAATCTGTAAACTATACCTTTCCATGGGCAGTCATTCCTTTCCTTGAGGTAGTATTTGCAAAGTCATGCTATGTTTCTCTGTAATAACAAAAGCAGAATGTATTTAGAGAACTTATTTGCTAATGAGTATTAGTTCTTTATATTTGTAAAGAGCTTTATAGTAATTAAGTAGCATGTGCTATTTCAATAGACAGAAGCTTCCTGTACTATAAAAATGCTCTGAACTATAAAACCACGAGAATAATTATACCATAACACATTCTTTCTAATACAGAAAGAAAAGATACATTTCCCAACTGAACACAGCCATTTGTCTCAATGGTTCTGATATCATGACAAATGTATTTATGTGCAAGAAAATATAAATGTATTCTTCATGAAGTGTGCTCGCTGCTTCTAGGATCCAAGTGGGAAGCAGAGCATTTGCTCCATCTTAAATCGTATTGCTAGAATCTAAAGTTTTAGTAATGTGCTTCAGCTTCTTGTTTAAAATACTTCCCATGCACAAGCACTAATGGAAAATGGCTCAGAACATAAAAAGATTGCAATTTCCCAGATGAGCACAAAATGCTACATTTTGACCAGTCAAAATCAATCTGAAGCCCCATGAACTAACTGAATAAAAAAGGCAATATTTGGGAGCTCTTAATTACCCATGCTAACAGAAGGTCGTAGCTTAGACAACCCCAAAGAACAAACACCTCATTCCTCCCACTACTGCCCACTTGCCCCTACTTTTGGCGTTCCCTATGTAACCTACCTGCTTTGGGCAATAAATCTCATTTCCTAGTATAGTGAAATCATAAAATTTTAGAATTGAATCTATGTTGGACATCATTCAGTTCAATTTCTATTTTCCCAATAAAGATATTTTGGCAACACAGTGAGAAATAGAGCCTAGGTTTTCTGACTTCCTATTTAAAAAAGATTTCTACTCTTTTTTTAAATTGGCTCAGATAGTGAAGTTGGAATCAATAATGGAGTCAAGGAAGAAATTATGTGTTTTGAGGATAAAACATTCACGCAGGAGAGAACCAGTGTGGAGAAAATATAACTCAAAGAAAGCTGCACAGAATGGGTTTCAGTTCTTAGAAATGAGAAGTGAAAAGGCCAACAGTGCAAGTAGCTAAAGACGAAGTGTATTGTAATGCTAGGTGTGGGGTATGTTCTCTGCAAGAGCAACAACCGTTTTCATTCTCTACCTCCCTTCAAAGGGTAATTGGAGATTTAACTCAGTTACTACAGGTATTTTTAAATAACCCTATTCCAAATAAAGCAACAACAAAAAACGAACTTTATCCAACTGCAGTTTAATTAAAAGCATGTATCAGGTAATAAGAAATATGTTGTGATGGTTAATATTACATATTCATAATGTCTCTGACATGGAAATATCTAACGTGCATATAGTAAAGGAAAAAGGCAAAGAGTCAACTTCATCTTTTATCCTTTTTCAAGAGAAATATCTCATGTATTACCATGTTTGGAATATTTCCTAGCATGACCAAAAAGCAAGGAATAAACAACAATAATTCAGTAGGCCTAATGGCATAAAATAAAAGGATTATTCACAAACAGAAAACTGGACTTTTGAGCAGATGTTTATTTAAATACAAACAGCAACTCCTACTTTTCCTGTTATCTCCAATTATGTGATGCAACATTTTACCAGAAGAAGCACTTTTTAAAAACAGCCTTCCAGGGAGTGAATAAACAATACTATATTTGGCTAACAGCTGCTTTTGGAAAATGAGATGTCAGCAAAACTGAATGTTGTTTAAAGAAAACTAATTATCCAGCTACCTTTGACTTGGATCAGAGTAAATAAAGCACTTCCTGATTTGCACTGAAATGTTTTGTCTAGGATTTAAATATTAGGTATTAGTCAGACATTTCACTTCTTCCATCATTTGCCATTTGGATCAAATAGGCTTAAGGATTCCTGTGCTTGGTTGTGCTGCCAATACCTCTTTATATTTTCTGGATATGTTCAAAGCTATTGCTTCTTTGCTTATTCATCATCCACTATTTATTGTGTTCGGTGTAAAGCAATGTGTTTATGGATACATTAAAATCTAGATAACCTATGATAATGCAGCATGCTTGCATTCGTATGCGTTTAATTATGCAAATGGAAAATGATGTAAAGTTTATGAGTCATGTCTTATTATATGTGTAAAATTTGAGATAATGTAAATGCCCCCAGTTTTTGAAAATTAATTTCAAGGTGGCAAGCCAAATAAGCTATAAACTGGTTTATGCCATTGCCACATGGCACTTTGGCCGGTAAAGAGAAACACCTGCCATTCTCTTCTGGGGTAGTCTGCAGCAGCCTGGGGTTTCCCTGGAGGTACCTGTGGTGTTGACTGTCTACTTGTTGTAACATTTGTGGTTATTATAATTCGAAAATCTTTATATTCTGAAGCAATCCCCTCTGAGTACTCATTAAGCGGGGTTGACAGGGCCAGTGCTGAAAAGTGGGCCTGAAAATTAGGCATTTCCGAACGAACTTGAGATGCGTTTTTAATGTCACAAAGAAGGCCAAACAAGTCCCACGGTCCATTTTAGAGTAAGTACGCCATAAAACATTAGTGATAATCTTGAGAAAATAAAAAGCTGCATTAAAGCATAAATGTGATACAACAGTTACAGATTTCAAGGAAGTGTCTCCCGACTTAACACTTACTCCTCTGGAAAAATCTGCATTGAATTATGCAAGTTCTTCAACAATACATCCTCTGTATAGAATCTGGTATATGATTTTCATGTTACTAGAAAACAATTCTGGGACAAGCACAGATTTAACAGTTCTATAAATGTTTATTTATCCAACAAGTATTTAGCACCTATTATGAGCCAGACATTGTGCTAGGACATGAGGACGTAGTTCGGAACTAAACAGACTAATTGTCCTTGCCTTGGTGGACTTTATATCCCCTCATAGGGAGGTCAGATTACAAGCAAGTGAATAAACGTAGTAAGATTTTAGAATGGGACTCTTCCCTGCCTCAGATTTGAGTAAGGCCAATAAGACAGTTACCAGAATTCCATATCTGATATGCATATTCATAACAAAAATGGCTCTAAGAATCAATCCCACAACTCTTAGGCCCAGGGCAGAGCACGTAATTTATGGGCCCAGTGCGAAGAAATGAAAGTGCAGGGCCTCTTGTTCAGCAGTTATGAAGAAATTCCAGGCAGCAACAGCAGAGCATTAAACCAAGCACGGGGCCCTTCTAGGGTCGAGCTGTGACCGCACAGATCACACACCCATGAAGCTGGCCCTGCTCGGATCCTTCAGTGGAAGGAAGAGAATGGTTGCCTCACTGTCTACTGTTTGACTTCTCAATTTTTCAATCTCCAGATAACTCACTCCATGGGTTAAAGTCCTTCTATTTCAATACTTAGAATGATTTTTGTTTTCTTGGTTGCATCCTAATACGTGGGTTATGTACATCCTCAACTCCAAATTGCTCTCCAAAGTTACATACCTATTATGACTTCTACCAGCAGTGCATGAGTTTCCAGTGTTAAAATCTTTACCAATATTAGGTACTGTCAGACTTGTTAGGTTTGCTAATCCAATTGATCTGTAACAGTATTTCACTGAAGTTTTACTTTCTTTTTCTTGAGACTGAGTGTCTTTTTGTATATTATGGACCATTCAGTTTTTCCCTTTGGTGAATTTGTTTACCCATATTTTTGATTGTTTGGTTCTTTTTGATTTTTAGCAGTTGCTTATGTCTACATACAAATCTTTTGTTCATTATACATGTGGCAAACATTTTCTCCCATTTTTTTAAGGAGACAGAGTTTTGCTTTGCTGCCCAGGCTGGAGTGCAGTGGCCCTATCACAGCTCACTCTAGCCTCAAACTGCTGGGCTCTAGTGATCGTCCTGCCTCAGCCTCCCAAAGTGCTGGGATTACAGGTGCGAACCATCACACCCACCTTCTTCTCCCATTTTTTTGTTTTGTCATTTTTCAATGGTATCTTTTCATGGACAAAAGTTTCTAATGGTAGTGTGGTTCTCAAATAATTTTAACGTTTCCCAGAGTGGCACAGCACATTGCTGATGAGACAGGATCTACCAGTCATGAGCTAGGCGGTCAGACCAGACTACCTGTATTGACAGTCTTCCGCAACCCAATCCCCTAGACAGGGCATGTGCAGAGAAGTGGTTCACAGCTGGCTAGCTAAGGAAGCCTAGATCAGCATTTCCCAACAGTGTAGACGGCTGGACCCAAAAGAGGGACTATGAGACTCCATTTGTTGCAGAGCTTTGCCAGGAGACTGGAGGGTGCGTGGCTTCACTGGGAGTACCTCCTAGGCTTTTCTAGCCCAACTGCACTTCAGACTCGGCTGCACTCAAGCCTGTGATGGGAACATGTTTCTTTCAAATTTATACTGAGCTTGGCTTGGAAAGTTTATGGACAGGGCAAGTGCTGAAACATAACCAGCTCAGTTCGATGTGGCCAACTGGCAGCCAAGAGCCATGCAGGGCTGGAGCAGAGAATACACAGGCGCTGTACGGCCAGAGCCTGGCACTGCCGCAGGAAGCAGATAAGTCCAAGCACGACTCCTCAGCAGGCAGAGGGATGAATTGGGACCAGCCCGATGCTTCCCTGTGGAAGCTGTGTAGGCCTGTGCACTCATCTCTCCACTAGTAATGGCACCTCCAGCACAAGCCCACTGTGAGGATGGACTCCCCAGGACAAAGGTCGTGTGATTGCATAACACAAGCCTTACTTACATATGGTATTTTAAAAATCCAAACAATATAACAAAAAGTACACAAGATCATGCTTCTTTCTTGTCCTTATAAGCCAGGTTCTCACCTCTCATCCTTCCCTTGTAACATTTTCTTTATACAAATTGATGCAAATTTCAATATATGTTATTATGCTTTCTGGTTTTATGCAAAAATAGCATATTATGCAAGCAAGTTTTTTTAACCTACAGATTTAAGAGATGTTTGATCAAGAATTTTTAGCTCAGGTTTTAGTTTAATTCAATGTTTTCTAAGAATTGACTGTGTCATTTGGATAATTTTTTCCTTCCTAATCTCCTACAACAATTTTAGAGTATTACAAAAATCCGTGGTCAGCCACCAGTGCAAGATACAAGTAAAACTGAAGGATAAACAGGGTTTTGTTTTTTTTTTATATTTCAGAATCAGAAAAATGTTTGTATGTGTTTATTAAAGAAAATTTGGAGAAAAGAGAAAAGCATTAAAAAGGAAAAGAATTGAAGAGTACTTCTACTGCCCAGACACATGTCATAGTAACCATTGCAGTGCTTAGGACTCTGATATTTTATATTAGATATATTCAATGCCCCAATAAAACACACATACAATTACCATATTAAACTGTAAAATGAGAAGGCATTAATTTACCATGAAATCACAGATGTTCAAAATTTCCAAGTTCATTGGTGATAGCACTGTGATCCGTTGATGTATACCCTCTCTATATTTTATTTTTATCTCTCTCTCTATATTCTTTAATTTATTTATTTATTATTTATTTATTGTTTGAGACAGAGTCTCACTCTGTTGCCCGGGCTACAGTGCCGTGGCATCTGCCTAATTCACAGCAACCTCAAACTCCAGGACTCAAGCAATCCTTCTGCCTCAGCCTCCCGAGTAGCTGGGACTACAGGCATGCGTCACCATGCCCGGCTAATTTTCTCTATTTTTGGTAGAGACAGGGTCTTGCTCTTGCTCAGGCTGGTCCTGAACTCCTGAGCTCAAACGATTCATCCACCTCAGCCTTCCAGAGTGCTAGGATTATAGACGTGAGCCACCGTGCCCAGCCTCTATTTTATTTTTTACAGGAGTCTTAAATAGAGGCACGTATTTATTGTGTGCCTACTCTAGGGAATAATATCACCTCTCTATTCAGTTCAAAGTACTTCGACTAGTATGTATTTACTAGTTTAATTGTAATAGTATAATTATATTTGTATCTAGTACCACAGTTTGCAAAAATCTTATTTGTTCTTCTCAACTTCCCTTTGAAGGAGGTTGTACTATTCTCATTGGTTGAATGAACAGATTGGGGATCAGACAGGTTCAATGCCTCAACTAAGGCCATCCAGCTAGTTAGGTAGAAGAGCTGGGGGTTTGGACTCCAAGTCTAATTACTTCATTCCGCCAGACCATGGTGACGTCAGAAGAAAGAAGAAATACCCTACATTCCCAGGCCTCTTTAGGTTTACAACATAGTTGATGAGACAAGTCCCCAAACCATCAGACACTCAGATAAGAAAAACACTTAGCTGAAGAGAGGTCAAGACTTCCTGCCTCATCAGACTCTAAACATCCTCCATTTTGCCAGTTTCCACCACTTCTCCCTGTTGCTCTAGTTGGTCTTCTTTAGGCATACACATGTGGTACCTGCCTAGACCTTGAAGGCCTTTGCAGAAGAGCTCCTGATAAGAAGTGAGGAAGAAATTTTAGCTGAGTTCTGGTCCTGGGAGTTCAAGATTGTAGACAAGGCAGAAGTCGTGCATTGCATCTGCCATGGAGATTTTTCACTGACAGGTGAGAATTGCATCTTAATTGTGTTTTTCCTGTGGCTAAAAATGTTTTTTTGCATATGCTACCACTCATTCATTCATGTTTGAATTAAACAGGTGTCACTGAGGACCCAGCATGTCCCCTAGGGAACCCTGCTAGCCCTAAAGGAAGACAAGAAATCCCCTTAAGAAGCTCTATTTTCTCACCATTCTGGTTACTTGGGCAACAGACTTCAAGTGCAACATTATGAGATAATATGCAATCCACACTTTTAACCCAGGCACTCAGGGACAGCTCCTGAAAGGTTATCACTTAACTAATGGCATAGGCCAAGAGTTTTTCATTTCTTCTTGAAACCACAGTCACTCTTCTTAAGACAAGGTTTCTGTTCTAGGACCGGGATTTAAGGTAGTGGTGTCCAACATGAGATGTACAAGAAAATTCATATGGGGCACAGGAAGAAAATACTCTATTTTCCCTTAATGTTTCCTTTTAATGTTTCTATTATTGGGAATGTGTTTTATATCATATATAATATGATAGTACAGAAGTGTACACATATATGGTTTATGAATGAATAAATATACATATATTATGCTGTGTGTTCAACAGCATTCTATTGATGGGGTGGACAATCAAGAATTTGGTTGCTCTAAAGCCACAGCAATACTGCCTCTTCTTTCTGAACAGTTTACAAAACTCTGCCAAAAGGCTCATCTGGGAAGCTTTCCAAAGTCATTGAGTTCAGATTTGGCCTGATGGCTGGGGAGAGACTTACACAAGGTTTCTAGAAAGGTAAAGTTCGAATGAGGTCTGTAGGCTGTGCCCAATCTTCTCTGTCACACAGAGGAAGGATAGATTTCCTCTCACCCGACTATGCCTGTTACCTCCTTTCAGAATCCAGAGTTTTAAGAACTGGCTTTCCCCCCTTATACTTGGAGAATCCATTTTTTGTTCATTTTGTTGTTGGGGCTCTTCTCCAGAGTCACTTCCCAGCTGTTTTCCCCAGTGAGTGCCACACTTCTTCCCTGGCCCTGGAGCCTTTGCTCCTCTTCTGGGTGGAGTTAGAGGAGCTAATCAGCTGGGTCCTGAATTCTTGTCTCTTGTGCTCCCAGGCATTTCCATCTGGCTCTAGATGTCCAGCAGAGTCCCCCAGTTGTCAATTCCTGAGCACGTCCCACCAACTTCAAGGACAAGTGTGACTTCTTCTCATTAGCCTAGTGTCTGTGTGTCAAACACTCTTTGCTTGCTTTCTTGCCCTGCAATTCTTTCTGCGGTACCATAGTTGATTTCTGGACTGAAGATAATTTTTCACTTCCATCTACAGTGTTCTGTTGTCTTTTTCCTCATCCTGCCCCTGCCCAGCTCAGTGGAATCGTCATTGATAGATTCTGCAAAATATAGGTTGTGTTTCCCCAAAAGAAATCCTGAATCCATGATAATTCAAACAGTGCTTAGGTAGAGACAGTAGATTGTGATTATTTAACCTGCAAGAAGATCTTTAAAGACAGATTCTTTTTCATCTTCTTGATACCTGACCAGGTTCATTAAAATCTCAATTTTGTTCGCGTGTTCTGGAAAGCCATCTTCCTGTAACGTGAATTTTACTTGAAATATCCGTTTCTGCTAATTCAGGCCATTACTAAAGCCTTTGCTTGGAGTGTCCATGTTTTGAGACAGAATTTGGGAAATTTCCTCATCTACATCAGAGATAAACTAAATAATCCTTGCAAACATCCCCGCCTGGCTTTAGAATGGTAAGAATGCTGAGCTTATCAACTCCCAGGGCCTCCTGGGGGGCAAAGAAGGCTGGCAAAATGGTTTTTGGATAGATCATTCTGGGGGATCTTTTCTTCCAAAGCAAGTGAAGAATTCCTATCCTTGATGCCAAAGTGTAATGACATGTTAATAACATTTGCAATTAAATAAGGAAGATTAACTGCTGTAAGAAAGAGGCCCTATGGTGTATAATGGCTCAAACACAATAGAAGTTTATTTCTTGCTTTTGTCACAGCACTGGGCAGTACAAAGGATGACAGGGTGGCTCTCCTACAGACAATCTCAGGGACCCAGACTGGTGATGCTCCAGCATCTTCAACCTCTGGCTTCCAGAATGGCCCCAGGAGGTGTCTCCATTCCAGCCACCTGGAAGGCAGATAGAACATGAAGAAACGGGCATGGCCAGGTCTGAATGTAGCACCCCTCACTTCTGCTCACCTTCCACAGCTAGAGCACGGTGACACACCATGCCCAAGCGAGGCTAGAAAATGCGGGCTAGTTACACACTGAAGAAGAAAAGGAGAACATGGGTGCTAGTTCCTCCAGGGCACGTGTACTCTTTTGTTTATGGAAGAATTTATTTCTAAGTCCTCCTTTTCCAACCAGTGAGAACGAATTGTGGATTCAGAGTCTGGGATCATCCACAAACCTCTTCGAATAGAGTTAAATGGCTCAGAGTGGATTTGGATGTTGCACAAAAGGTTTTCAGACGACAGCAGATCTCTACTGGAACAAGCAGCGGATCTCTCTGGAACTGTACACAGCGGGGCAGCCTGTGTCCTGGCCCGAGCCTGTGACTCAGTGCTTCCCAAGCGTCTGAGAAGCCGATAGGCACTGCCTGCTCACTTGATCAGGGGAAACTCTGCTTTTATCTTTACAAATAAAAATAATTCTTTTGCTTTAACTTTACAAATAAAAGTAATTCTTTTGCTGAAATTGCCTACTTGTTATCTGGAAAGACAGCAGGCATCTGCTAGCAGGAAAGGCCCTGGCAGCCCTGCCCCAAATATGGGCCGAGAGATGGTCTCTGGGCAAAAGCAGGGAGACTTTCATCTTCTAGAGAAACTAATACATAGGGCATCAGCTGAGTTTCCATTTCAGCGCAACTTAAGCCCGAGTGATAAAGGCAGCGTGTCCTGTGAACCTTACATTACATAACCCTCATGTGATTCGGGCTGCTATTTATAGTTTTCCATTGTGTGGGGCTCTGGACTGGGTTACAGGGATGCAGCTTCCTTCCCCAGCGTCCCAGGAGGAGCTCAATGTGACTCTGCAGTTGCACCCAGCTTTTGCCTTGCTTATGTCTTTCAAGACTGCTTTCATTTTATTGTCTAAACTAAGTTTTGGCTTCTATCTTCCCCGAAAGTTCGATTGTTCATTCATCTACTCATTCAAAAGATATTTAGGGAGTGCTTGCTAATCACCAGAGATACAAAAGATGAATAAGACACGCCTTGGGTGGAAGGGAGGGGTGGAAAAATACTGATTCCTAGACCTCATCCCACATCAGTTAAAAACAGAGTGTCTGGGTGGTGAGTTCTGGGCATAGGTATGTTTTGAAATCTCCCCAAGAGAGTCCAAGCCACAGCCAGGATGGAGAACCACTAGAATTTGTAGACCCTGAAGCCAAGAGGAATGTATAAAATTTAATGTTTTGGGGAGGACTAGAAAGAGAAAAAGAGAGAGACAGAGAGAGAGACAGAGAGTGTCCCAAGTGAGTATCAAAGAACGGTAGAGAGAGAATTGGGGGAAATTGCTTGATATAGAGAAAGAGAAATAACGTTGGAGTCAATTCAATCTGTGAATTCAATCAATTCAGCCTTTCTACTTTTTAGCTTTATGTGATTTTGGAAACATCATATAACCTCTCTGAGCCTTTGCTTCCTCATTTTAAAAAATGAGAATAATAAGAATCTTCATATCCTAATACTGCTGTGAGCATTGAAGCAAAGAGCCTGATGTTCAACATATCTCAGTTGTTTTGGGTATTATTGGGAGCTCAGAAGAGAGATTAAGGAGGAAAGGTAGACAATTTAAAGACGAGTTTGGGTCCCAAGGGGTTCTCTCTTGCTTCCTAAATTGGGGAAAAGACTATCATTGCTCTTCTTCTTTTTTTTAATCTTAAAACGAACACAAATATGTTAACTAGAATGCAGATTGTGTCAGTTAAGATAAAAAAGAGACTTGACATGTTTTCAAAAGGCTCTGTTTTGGAGGACGAGTTAGGGAGTGCTCTGGCCTCCATGGAGGACCTTTCACTCTTCTCTGCTCTTAGGGGTGCCCTGGCGGTCAGGTGGGGAGCACAGCCTTGAGCATCATGGAAGGCCTCACCATTTGAGTTAAAGCAATAGATACTGTGGGGATGGGATATTCTCTTTCTGGATATTTAACCACTGTTAGCATAGTGACCAGCTATGCACACACAAGCACATATGTAGATCCAGTGTATTCCTTTCCTTCACTTGGAACACTGTTTCAAGCCCTGCTTCTTACCTTGACAATGTATCTTGGTGATTATTCTTATCAATCCATAAAGAGCTCCTTCATTTTTTAAAATAGCTGCACAGTATTCTTTTATGTGGATGCACTATGATTTATTTAGCCAACATTCTGTTGATGGATATGTGGGATGTTTGCAGCCTTTAGTTAGTTCAAACATCGCTGCAATGAATGACTGTGCACATATGTCATTTTGTACATGTGAGCATCTTTTGTGCTACAAATTCTTGGAAGTGGAATAGCTGGGTCAAAGGGTACGTGCATTTACAGAGTGCCCTTCACAGAGGTTTCCATTGTGTGGGGCTCTTGACCTAATTCCTACTTCCACCAGCAATGTCAGAGAATGCCTGTTCCCTCACACCGACTGCTACTGAACTTTGATTTCTGCCAACGCGCTTGGTACAAAATGACACCTCCCAATTGTTGTAATGTGCATCTCTTCAATTATGAGTAACACTGAGTCCTTTTTTTATAGATTTTAACACTCATTTGAAGGGTTTTTTTCTGGCAAGAGTTGGTTCATATCCTTTGTCTATTTTCCATTTGAGTCATTGGTTTGTTCCTTGTTGATTTTTAACAAGGAACAAGGATTCTTTATATTAATATATTTTGGAAAATTAGCACCGTGTCTATTGCAAATATATTTTTCCTTGTAGTTCTATTCTTTTTTTTTTTTTTTTTTGGCTTTGATTTTCCTGCAGAATTTTGTGGCTTCTGTGTTCTCTGTGTGTCATAAATAGAAAGATATTCTCTACTCTGAGATTATTAAATAATTCCTTTATGTTTTCTTACATCACTGGTAATATGCTATTCTTTTTTTACATTAACATTTTTTGCAGCATTTGGAATTTGTCCTGGAGTAAGATGTGAAATAATATACTCTGGGAGGCTGAGGTGGGAGGATTGCCTGAGGTCAGGAGTTCGAGACCAGCCTTAGCAAGAGCAAAACCTCATCTCTACTAAAAATAGAAAAAAAAATCAGCCAGTAAACTAAAAATAGAAACAAAAAATTAGCGGAGCATAGTGACTCGCGCCTGTAGTCTCAGCTTCTTGGGAGGCTGAGGGAGGCAGATCATTTGAGTCCAGGAGTTTGTAGTTGCTGTGAGCTAGGCTGACACCATGGCACTCTAGCCCCGGCAACAAAGCGAGACTCTGTTTCAAAAAAAAAAAAAAAAAAAAAGATCCAACTTTATTTATTTTTAAATGGCCATCCAGTCATCCTAAAGCCTTTAATTGAATAATCTACCTTTTCTTCATTGATTTAAGATTCTATTCTTTCACATACATGAAACCTCTGTCAGGTACTAAATTTCCATATGCCCTTGTGTCTATTTTTGGACCTTCTTATTCTTTTCCATTGATCTCTGTCTATTTACACATCAGCAGTACACCTTTTTAATCACTATAGTTTTATAAGACACTAATTTCTGGTTTGGAGAAAAATCTGGTAAGTATTTCTTATTCAGAAATTTTTTGGTCACTCTTGTTTATTTTTCCATTTAAACTTTAGGATCAACTAATTTAGTTGAAAAAGTTAACATTTTATTGGCATTGCATCACTTACAAAGAGGAGCCCGACAACCTTATGTGTGTTGCCTTGACAGTGTGGTGGCCCTGCCCCTCGGGTAATGTGACCCAGTGTCACCCATCTGCCTGAGCCTAGTGAGTGAGGGGAAAGAGGCAACCAGAGCGTTTATCCTCATACCACCCTTTGCTGGGGGCAAAGCAGAAAATCTCTCCCTTCCTTGGCAACGTGAGGAGCAAGTGGATAAAATGTCCTCACCATGACGATGGAATTTGAAGGGCACCTGGCAGGGATTCCTCCTCAGGATATATTTCAGTGGCTCTTCAAGGAATTTGTTGTTATGATTCTGGAGGTCTGCGTCATTCACCTGCTGAAAAGGACAGTGAGAGGCAAGTGTGGTGTAAAGAGCCTGGGACTGATGGAACTGAGTTTAAATCCCAACTTTATTAGTTGTGCGCTTTGGGGCACATCATTTCTCCAACTCTCACTTTTCTTACCTTTATACGAATCCTTGAGGCCAGGCGCGGTGGCTCACGCCTGTAATCCTAGCACTCTGGGAGCCCAAGGCGGATGGATCGCTCAAGGTCAGGAGTTCGAAACCAGCCTGAGCAAGAGCAAGACCCCCGTCTCTACTAAAAGTAGAAAGAAATTAATTGGCCAACTAAAAATACATAGAAAAAATTAGCCGGGCATGGTAGCGCATGCCTGTAGTCCCAGCTACTCGGGAGGCTGAGGCAGGAGGATTGCTTGAGCCCAGGAGTTTGAGGTTGCTGTGAGCTAGGTTGATGCCCCGACACTCTAGCTGGGGCAACAGAGTGAGACTCTGCCTTAAAAAAAGAAAAAGAAAAAGAAATCCTTGTCGTTGTCAGGATTGGAGTTAATATGTCAAGATTCTAGCACAGTGCCTGGCATACATTAACTACTGAATAAATATTAATAGTTAGACGCACATTTTGCACCAAAGACAAACTTGAATGACTTTATGGTTTCTGGGAAGGCGTTGGCAAACCTCTGCTGCAGTGTCTTCATACACCACAGAGAGACCTCCGTCTACCCCTCAGTCCATGGAGAAGGATCTTAAGAGACAGGATAGACCTTTATATTTCTGGAATTGCAAGCATTTCAACTCTTCCTGAATGACTTTGCTCTTGTCCTGTGGTTCACTCAGGTTCTCTCATTTGTGGGAATTTTTTTCCTGTTTCTATGTCAACCTAAAAGGCAGGTATTATATCTATAAACAAAGAGAACCTTAGTCCTTTAAGAAGTGCTGAGTATTTTTCCTGATTATGATTTTAATGTATGCTCGGTTAAGAAAAAATGAATAATAGAGAAAAACATAAGAAAATGAATATTAGTGATGATGCCATGAAACAGAAAATATTTATTCGTATGTATAATTCTTTCTGGCTTTATTTCTGTGTCTACAAGCTCCCCCACGTGAACCTTGATATTGACATTTACATCCACGCTTGTATAGATATCTACATCCATGTAGATATTTACATTGATGTGTACATAAAATCATACCTTATATATAATTTGGTATCTTGCTCTTTTAACATTACATCATATCTTTCTTCCATGTTATGCAAAATTTCAGTAAGCATAATTTTTGACTGTTGCATAATATTTTGTACCGTTTTCTTCTGAAAGTCCAGAATGATGCAAGCATATTTCATCTCCACTGACACTAGTTAGGGAGGGGAGATAAAGATTGTGTGGTTATATTTATACATTTCCATTAAATGTATAAACAAGTAAAGAAAGCATCAATGAATTTCTGAAAGCTTAGCATTAGAATAATGAATGAGAGCCCATTTAGAGTTATTGTGTCCTGTTACTTTTTTTTAGAGAAATATGAATATTTTTCAGAGTTATACTGAGTAACTTGCACAACCCTGTTTTTATGAGGAGTCCAACAAAAGCCAAAAGCAAGAGTTATGTCCTTCCTTTCGCTTCCAGAATACAGCGTGTTTATCCTTTCTTTGGGGGCAAAGTTGAACATTTTCTGTAAAGCAAAACAATGTGGAAATCTAGAGCGATTTGAGCCAAATGATAAATAAAAAAGCAAATAAAGTAAATCACAGAATACTTGTGGGGGAATGAACTAGGTCACTTTTTTCATCCCACCGTGACGACTTTTTGCTGTGTCTCTGGTGGTTGACCACAAGATGTCACTATGGCATCTTTAATCCTAGCAGTCCTGTAGCTAGCTGGGGGTGGGGAACAAACAGGGAAAGAAAGAAAATCTTACAGTTCTATGTAAAATGGAATAATACTTTTTTTTTTTTCCTGGCAAGCAACCAGGCTAATAAAAAAAAATTTTTTTTTTAAACCAACACTACGAATTGAAAAGGCTTTCAAGAAACATCTGCACAGTGAAACTGTTAACTCCAAAGAAGTCCAACATCGTATTTATACCGTATAAATTAAAATGGAAAATAAAAACCCATTTGGGCCAGTGTGCAACATTTCCAAAGCAAGAGAAAAATACTTCTAAAGTCAATCCATTTTCAAAACGATGGCATTAAATACAGAGGATGTAAGAGCTGAAAACAACTGAAATCCGGCACAGCGAAGCTTCAAATAACCAGTTTCCGAAAACAAATATCGTTAATTAACCAAATTTCCCTTCACAGACTCAAATTTTAGGAGAAAGAAACAAATCATTCTAAATAGTGCGAGCTCCTTTCATGTCACTTGGGGAAAAGGATTTTCAGAGATGACCGGAGCAGTCAGCTGGGCGCCCTCCTCATGAAACAGCTATAGGTCAGTAGAGGAGAGCTGATGTTTTGGATCATGATTCTAAGGAACTGAAAGTTCCCTGGTCATCAAAAAAATTCTATTTCTTAATTTACATAGAAGGCAAGGAAGTCTTTTTAAAAAAGCAGCTGCACATAAAATAAATCCTGGGATTTGAACATCCATCCATCTATTGAATGGTTTTCCCAGCACCTCACTTTTATGTCTACAGTGCATGCCCCCATCTACACGGTCTCAGCGTGACTGGTGTAAGATGTGACCCATCCAGTGACCTCACGAGTGGCGAGTAGCCTGGCCCAACTCCCTTCCTCAGGAATTTGCAATTGAGTCAGTTGGGTCTCTCTCCAGATGACTGGACAAACTCTGGAACAGCTGGTCACCATATTTGTCATCTTGTGGACCAGGATGCAAAATAATAGGTCTACAGGGAGAGAGAAGATTGAAGGGGCACTGGGGATCATTGAGAGGGAGACTCGATGGCATCCAGGTGTCCGGTTCCCACTTGTCCTTGGTGCTCAGAGTCATCCACTCTTGGATTCCAAGAGAAAGTCCTCACTGGAAATAATCATTTCATTCAACCAAATGACTGTGGTGCTTGCAATTAATGGCAACCAAAAGAGTCTTAATTTATGAAGAGACTTTTCAAGATAATCTGGAGTTCAAGTCACTATAATTTTTCCTCTTTTGGCCCCTACTGTCCTCTGCCTCCCCCCCCCTCCATTTACCCAGACATTTAGGTTATGGGATATTTTATTCAGGGACAATGGGAGTAATCTAGAAGGTGTCCAAGGAATGCTTTGAAAGATGACTTTCAGTATTCGCAATCTTTGGCTGAACTGGATCTGTAAATCAGGGTTCTATAGTAGCAGTTCCAAAAATTTGTTCCTTAGAACTGTGATTTCCAACCCTGGGACCAAGGTTAGGTGCTTGGGCCACAGAGCTCCGCTCCCGCAATCCACGGAAAAATTGTCTTCCACGAAATTTAGGAATGGGGTGGGGGTGAGGGTGCACAGCAAGAGGTAAGCAGTGGGTGAGCCAGCAAAACTTCATCTGTATTTACAGCTGCTCCCCATCACTTGCATCATTGCCTGAGCTCTGCCTACCCTGCTTCTGTGAAAAAATTGTCTTTCATGAAACCAATCCCTTGTTCCAAATAGGTTGGGGACTGCTGCCTTAGAACATTAATTCTTAAAGTGTTAAGAAAAAGCATTCATAGTAAAATTAGTTTTGGGAAAAATGCAAAATATAGCTTCCTCCAGGGGACTCACAAATCATATTAATGTATTAAAGGCTCTGACAAGTCCTGCAGTAACAAAAGGGATCTAAATTTGTTTCACCTAGGATTTTCCAAACTTAGGTGCCAATAGATTTATTTTCTTTGGGGTAAGCCTTATTTGCAACATTTCAGAATGTTACTTAAGATGTTCATCTAACTCTGCTTTACAGCCAAACTGGGCCCATCTTGGGAATTTTTGATATTATACTGCAGACTCTGAAAAATATCTCAATCTCTCACCCTTATACCTCATAGCCCTTAATTACTAAGGCAATCAGTCAGAAGACCTGGGGAATGGCTCTGACATCCAGTTCTGTGGGAAAGACTGCCTTTGGGAAATGCAGGGGCTGCAAAAGGAGCCACCATGAGACCTGACTTGATGCCTTCATTTTATGCATTTTTCAAAATATAATATACACAAAGAAAAGTACATCATAAATCGCAAGTGTACACCCCACAATTCCCAAAAGATGACCACTGTCTGGCTTGATGCCTTTTCTTCCCAGTGAAATGGATACATCCCGGAGGACAAGGATCGATCCTTGATCTCCTTGTATCCCTGCAGTGTCTGGAACAGGACTTAGCGAAGGAGAATTAACTGTGTTCATCTACAAGCATGAACCACAAAAGCACAGCTGCCCGTCAGACCCTTGTGTGAAGAGGGAGAAGGCCCTGGGCTCAGACTGCCTGGGTTCAAACCCTGCCTCTATCATTGGGTACCTGTCTGACCATGGGCAATTGCTTAGTCATTCTGGATCTATTTCCTGATTTGCAGAAAAGAGAAAAATCTATTTTGCTGGAATGTTGTGCGTATCAAGTGAAATATTGCCAGAAAGCTCCTTGCAAAGAGCCAAGCACATAGTAAGTGCTCAACACAATTGTTTCTCAGATCTGTCTCCCACAAATGTTCCTTCAGCAGCCCACGTTCCCTTTGTAAGCCGGACAGTAATGAAAGGGTCGAGTTAGTCTCAGCTGCAGCTCTTGCAGAGGCATGCGGGCGAGTGTCCACGTGTAGGGCTGGTGCCAGTGACTCTTCCAGCTGTGATCGCCCTGTTCATGTTCAAGTGCGCAGGTCAGAGGGCCTCTCTGGGTAATTGCTGGAAACGGGGGCTGGGGGGATGCATCTTTAAGGGGCAGGGGGTAGGGGAAGATGCTTCCCGCTCTTGTGGATTTAAATATTCAAAGAAGAACCCAGCATAATGATAAACGATACACTTACACACATACACACACACACACACACACACACACACACAGAGCTGTATAGTGAGATATTAAGATTGGATCGATTGCAGTTTTCAGTGTTTCTCAAACCTATTTTGTCTGAACAAAGACAACAAAAGCTTTTTAGGAAGAGCTATTCCAGGTAGGGAGCTGAGCGCTTACACGTGTTTGCCAATAAATACATTTCTCCATGATATTATTATCATGATTTGGAAGAAATTTTCAAGTAGTTTGAAATCAGTTGGATATACAGGATAATTCACTTATTCAGCCACTATGTCTTGGTCACCGTGGTAGGCTCAAAATGCCTGCCCTCGCCTCTAAGATATCAAGACCTAACCTCTGGACATGTAAATGTTACTTTCCAGGAGTTTATTTTTTTTATTGTTATTTTTTTTGAGACAAAGTCTTGTTCTGTTGCCCAGGCTAGAGTGTCATGGTGTCAAGCCTAGCTCACAGCAACCTCAAAGTCCTGGGCCCAAACGATCCTCCTGTGTCAGCCACCCTAGTAGCTAGGACTACAGGTGTGCGCCATCACACCTGGTGGCTAATTTTTTCTATTTTTAGTTTGCTAATTTCTTTTTTCTTTTTAGTAGAGATGGGCATCTTGCTCTTGCTCAGGCTGGTCTCGAAATCCTGACCTCAAGCCATCCTCCCGCCTCGGCCTCCCAGAGTGCTAGGATTTCAGGCGTGAGCCACCACGCCGGGCCTAACTTTCTAGGAGTTCATATTCTCATGTGGAATACACACAATAAACAGATGCATAGATGCACAATCTAACATCAGATGGTGATGCACATTGTATGCTAAAAATAAAGCAGGTGGTTGAAGCCCAGGGAGCCTGGGAGGGGAGGGGGGAATGGTGAGAAATGAGTTGGACCAGCTCAAATGCTTCTTCTGGGGGTGCACAGTTAAGGGGTTAAGGCCTTTGCATTGCATTCTAGGTATGGCTTTGGGAATGCTGGTCTGTTTGGGAAGCCAATGGGTTTCTCTTCATGATGTCCCAGGGGTTGACTGATATTCCTGTCCTGCTTAAGCCCTTACATCACTCTGTGACCTTGACAGATTTCTTTAACCTCTCTAGATTCTTTTTTTCTTTTTTTATATATTTTTTATTTATTTAATTTATTTTTTAATTTTTTACGTTTACCCAGAACCTGTGAATACGATATTATTTGGGGTGGGGTCTTTGCACATGTGAGCAGGTTAAATGAGGTCATGTTGGAAAAGGGTGGGCACTAAACCTGGCGACTGGTGTCCTTATAGAAGGAAGGGGATTTGGACACAGAGCTACAGAGGAGACTCAGGGACGAAGGCCACGAAGTCCTCACGTGTGAGGACTGAGGCAGAGATTGAAGTTATGCTGCCACAGGCCTAGGAACAAGGAGGGTTGCTGGCAGCCACCAGAGTCTACAAAGAGGCAAAGAAGGATCCTCCCCCAGAGCCCTCAGAGGGGGCAGGGCACTGCTGACGACTCCATCTGGGATGTCCGGCCTCCAGAACCGTGGGAGGACACATTTCTGTTGTTTTACGACACCTGGTTTGTGGTCATTTGTGACAGCGCCCCTGGAAATGAATACACTGCGCCTGCTTCCTGAATCCAGGACCTGAATCCAATCCCGCTGCTGGCACACCACCAGAAGAAAAGGGGGAAAAAGAAAATAAAGAAATCGGCTCATATCCAAACAGTCTCCATAAGATTATTTCACATCCCTAAAGCCTTGTAGATGTAAGGGCTTTAGGCATGTTACATGGAGAAGTTCTGTGTGTTTTCTTATTTTCTTTTTTTTGAGACAGAGTCTCACTCTGTTGCCCAGGCTAGAGTCAGTGCCATGGCGTCAGCCCACCTCACAGCAACCTCAAACTCCTGGGCTCAAGCGATCCTGCTGCCTCAGCCTCCCAAGTAGCTGGGACCACAGACGTGCGCCACCATGCCCGGCTAAGTTTTTCTATATATTTTTAGTTGTCCAATTAATTTCTATTTTTTTTTTAGTAGAGACGGGGTCTCACTCTTGCTCAGGCTGGTCCCAAACTCCTGAGCTCAAACGATCCTCCTGCCTCAGCCTCCCAGAGTGCTAGGATTACAGGCGAGAGCCACCACGCCCGGCCAACCTCTCTAGATTTTAATGTCCTTTACTTGAGTTAGAGTGACTGCAATCTATAAGGTTCTTGCTCTTAAGAAAAACAAGAAACCAGCGCTCATGACCCCCGACCCTGAACAGGGAAGCAGCAGTCAGACACACAATGGCTCCTCCGGCCCGGGGCCACTAGAGGGAGGCCGGGGAGGCTACCTTGGCAGGACGGAAGTGTTGAGACTGGAGGCCTGTTTTTATTTTTTAAAAAAGCCCTTGCTCACTCCCAAGATCCGCTTCTGATTAGACATAGGGCGAGACTCTTCACCACACACACGTTTTCAGCCAACGCTAGAAGGCCCAGGCTCTGTTTTTAGTCTCAAAGCAGTGAAGCCACAAGCGAAGTGCTTCAGACCAGAGGAAAGGCAGGAAGAGTCAAGGATACAGCGTCCTGCCCCTCCCTGGGCAGCAGGAGCCTGCTCAATGGAGAGGCAGCTACTGTTCCCATTCCCTGCCAACTGCCCCAGTTCCTGGGAGCTAAGGTAGGACTCGAGTGTCTCTCAATTCTTCCAAGAGTAATTTTATAATTACTTTCCTCTCTTCAGGTTCAGTGTATAGAAGCTGACAAAACATCCTCTTCCCCACCGCCCCCATCAAAGTAGAAACAAAATAATTTGGGGTTCAGGTGATGAAAACCTCAACTTCAGGGGCCCTTTTAAGAAAAATGACAAGGGAGGTAAATCCTGGAGGCACTTTTAGCGCATGTTGTGAACGCAACATAAGGATATAACAGTAACTATTAAGATAATTTTCTTTTTCCTCCACTTCATCCTTCTAACACCTAAATCCAGAAACTAAAGATGGTATTTCTAGAAAAAGATTCTCTCATGTATTCATTTAGTAAACTTTTTTTTGTATCTTTTGACTCCTTATTTTGACATCATTTCTGACTAACAGAAAAGTTGCACAAAATAATACAATTTCTGATATACCTTTCTCCCAGATTCTAAATATAAACATTTTACATTTGTTTTCCTCTTCTCTCACTCTCATATTGTTTTCTGAGTGATTTCAGAGTGAATTGCAGAAATGACATCTTTTCTTCCATTTAGTGTACATTTCCTAAAAACAAGAACATTTTCTTGTATAACTGCTGTACAATGATTAAAATCAAGAAACTAATATTAAAACAATATATATTCTGATTTACAGAATTTATTCTCTTTTAAATTAAAAAAAATTTAAACATTAAGCCTCTGTTAAAAATGTATTTCTTTAGCCTGAGCAAGAGTAAGACCCCGTCTCTACTATAAATAGAAATTAATAGGCCAACTAATATATATAGAAAAAATTAGCTGGGCATGGTGGTGCATGCCTGTAGTCCTAGCTACTCGGGAGGCTGAGGCAGGAGAATCGCTTTAGCCCAGGAGTTTGAAGTTGCAGTGAGCTATGATGATGCCACAGCACTCTAGCCAGGGAGATACAGTGAGACTCTGTCTCCAAAAAAATAAAGTATTTCTTATTTTAGGATACAGGATTAAAGGACAAGTAAAGAGAATTTACAAGAAAAAACTTGACAAAAGTTTTTCAATAAAAGTATTATAACATTCAAACTGACTTAAAACATAACAAAAGAAAAACGATTACAAACAAAAATGTTTATGGATTTTCCAAACAGAAATAAATAAAATAGTGTTTAGACACTAGGGCCCATGCCGATGGCTAGCAAGAAGTAATAGAGTGTAAACTACTTGGAAAAAAATCTTTAATGTACAAATAACCAAGCCCAAATTATGGACTGTAGCAATTTAATCATCACTGTCATTTTGCTTACTTCCAAAATAAAGCCTTGATTAAACGATTCATACCCTGTATTAGCTATACCTTTACTTCAGAGATTGGGGAACTATATGCAACAAATGAATTTATTTTCAGCATAGGGATAACATATTGTACCTCTCTGCTAATGCTACTTGAAAACCTCCCATGTCAAAACAATTTGACAGCAGATACAAGCAATTAAATAAATATGCAATGATCTTTCATTACGGTCCTTTAAAGATGCATGTTAATTCATGCTGTTAACCTTAGGACCACAGTGCATAGAATCCAAATATCAACAGTTGGGGTGACTTTCAAAGTAATGTTGGATCTCTCACTTCATTTATAATCCCACTACAACCAATAAATTCATTTTATAGGCCCTATCATGCATTAATCATTGAGTGGCAGGTGATGAAACTTTTTCCTGCTACAAACATCCATTGCTGGCAATGAGCGTCCCCAAACCACCAAGGAAGTCATTGTTATTGCACAATACGTGAGGACCTGGCACTTTTATAAAGGCTTGAAAAAATAAAAATTGAAAATAGAATTATATTTGACATTTCCTGACACCTGCATTCATACAGCATAACTAATGAAAGCATGTCAGTTGCCTGGACTGAACCAGCAATTAACATGCACCCAGAATGCACGTGGGTAAAGATGCAGTAAAGCGAAGTAGTCTTTATTGCCTATAGGTCACTTCCAGTCAAAGGTTAAAGTTCAAAGACTGAAGGATCTAAGTGCTCGTTTTCTCAGTAGGATTACCTTCTGTTAGGAAGATGGCAACAGTGGCATCAGCAAGTATCATCATCATGATGCCACCATTTTGTTTTCTTTGGATTCTTGTCACATGTAGGCACATAAGAAGAATTATCTGGTGGTTGTCTCTTTTCTTTGCAACTGGAAAGCATGCTAATAATGCTAAGACAAACTGACTGGACTGAGAGCACTGGGGACCCGTCTTCTGTTAGAATGGATAAACAGATATGACTGTTGCTATAAACATGAGGATGAACAGGAATATTTTCACCAGTAAACATGAGCTGAGGAGAGTCAAAAGGATATTGAATACTAAATTTACATAGAAGCTGAACATTTTCCCCTTTGTATAAGGTACTTGGTGCACTTTCCTTGTCGGCAATCTACTGTGTAATTGAATTTTGAACACTCTTTTCATTTAAAGTCATCCCAGGAGTTGGGTCATTTTGCAAAGCCAGCAATCCTTTTTGTAGTCATTTCTTCTCTTCGATTATGCTTTGATACAGCTAGTCTTCAGCTGTGAATTAAATGCAGGCTTTAGACAATGCAGAGTCAGTCTCTATGAAACTACAATGGTGGTTGCTATCTTTGTCAGCAGAAAACAAACTCCTGGATCTGCATTGACACTATGATGGAACATACAATTTTTTTTTATTTGCACTAATCAGCTGAATTTAAGAATTTAAGAATCATACAGGCTTTATTCTTATTTTTGACATATTTGCTATATTCTTATAAATATATTTTTTATAGTAAAATAAACTCCTGGATGATATCTAGCATTTGGTTATCATATCTCTTTAATCCCCTTTATGCTGAAACTGTTTCTTGATTTCTTTGTTCTTTCCTGATATTGAGATTTTTGAAAAGTACAAGCAAAATATTTAGCAGAATGTCCCTCCATTTGGGTTTGTCTGTGTGTATGTGTCTTCATGATTAAATCCAGGGTGTGCATTTTTGCTAGGTACACCCTAGAAAAGATGTTGTGTCTTTCTCAGGGCCTCATGCCAGGAAGCACATGATATCAATTTGTCCCACTACTGGTGATTACTTGGATCACTTGTTAAGGTGGTGTAAACATCCTATGAAAACTCATTGTATATTAGGAAATGTGCTAGGTTAGTGGTTCTTAAACTTTTCATCTTACAAATATTTACACTCCAAAATACTTGAGGCTCCCAAAGAGCATATGTTGATGATAGATATATCTATCAATATTTACTGTATTGGAAATTAAAACTGAGATATTAAAAATTGATTTGTTAATTTGTTTAAAAGTAATATTAAACTTATTACATAGTAACATGAATAATATGTTTTATGAAAAGTAGCTCTTTCTTTTTTTCTTCCTTCCTTCTTCCCTCCTTTGTGTCATTCCTTTTCTCCTTCCTTCCTTCCGTCTTCTCTTCTTTTCTCTCTTCCTTTTTCTCCAATAACTATTTTTCAAAACAAAAACAATTAGTGAACAGAATGTCATTGTTTTGCATTTTTGCAAACCTCCTTAATGTCTCACTTAATAGAAAGTAGATGGATTCTCATATGTGCTTCTGGATTCAATCTGTTGCAATAAGTTTTTTGGTTGAAGTGTTACTATATGAAGAAAAAATATACACATGTAATTGGAAATGGAATGTGGGTATTTTAGTAGCCTTTTCAGATGATTGTGGATAAATTTTTTTGATACTATTCCAAAACTCAGTAAGTGGTAGCATCTTAAAGGTTAGCTGCAATGTAAAATCTGAAATCATATCAATTAACCCCCCCCCCAATCACATCTGTTAATATCACCATTGATCTCATCAGAAAGCACTTAGGTATTGGGAAGCTGTGAAATTTCTGGTGATGGACACAAATTTTGCAAGATTTGAGTTTTCACTTGAATGTCAAATTTTTATTATTGGCAACAAATATTGTTAGTTGTTTTCTTTGAAGTAACAGGTTGACTTTGTTTATTTTGAGAAAATGCCCACTAAATTCCCAAGTCTGAATAACTAATGCCTGTCTGTCATTTGTTTTTTTCAAGTAAAAATGGTGTTACATAAAAGATGTGACTAGTTTAGCTCACAGCTCAAACAATTGCATGAGCGCTTTTTTTGGATAACCATTGTACTTCCATAGGCAGCACTTGTGATTTATGCATGCTCCCTACTTATTACACAGACTGTTAAAAAAGTGGAGCTTTCAACGGTCAAGATTAAATAAAATTAATACATTTTAGTGCTTCATCAGGGACATTTTAAAGTAACACTTGAATTTTTTTTTTAAACCAAAAGTGCATAGCATTGCAAATTACAAGAACTACTAGTAGAGGTTAGGGACCCCTGCCTTGATTTGTGCTTGGGTGCCAGCAGTTTTACATGCCACTACTTTTGTAATTTGTGCAAATGTGTCAACACAGTGAAAAATGCAAATAAGGTCTTCATATTATTGTAAAAATCCTCCTGACCTAAAAGTATCTCAGGGATCCCCAAGGTCTGGGGACCACACTTTGAGAAGACAATGAGACACTAATATCTGTGTACTATACATATTCTTTCAGGAACTCAAAATCCAGTTGAAGGCACAGACCAGCTGACCAGAGGCAGGGTTAGGGAAGAGTCCATAAGTAAATATAGGTTTTTATTGGTTATGAGTTCAGAGGGGTTGAATATACTAAAAATCTGTGCTAATATGATATTGATCATGTGAAATGTAACCAGATCTAATTGAGATATGCTCTAAATGTAAAATACATATGAAATTTTGAAGCTTTCCTATGGAAAAAAGAATGTAAATATCTCATTAATAATTTTTATATTGACTACATATATAGTAATTACTATGTATTGCATATATAGTAATATAGTAACTTTCTATTTATAATATAATCATATATTAAAATTAATTTCATCTGTTATTTTTTACATTTTAAAATGGAGCTACTAGAAAATTTAAAGCTACATATGTGGCTTGCATTATATTTCTGTTGGGTGGTACTGTCATAAATAAATACACAGATAAAATAAAATACTGATTATAAAATAAGGCCAAGCAAAGCAGTGATGATAATGCATTCATCGCAAAAATAGGACTATTTTCAACCGATTTCATGCATTTGGGGTCAAGGGCGAAAAAGGACTTTATTTAAATAGTGTGGCAAAGATTATTTAGATCATTTGATACAGACCGAGATTGCCAAGGGAACACAGAGGAAGGCAACTGACCCTGGCTTGAGGAGATTGCAGAAGGCTTCCCAGGGAAAGGAATGTGTCAGTTGCAACTGCAGGAATATTAGAAATTCTTCAGGTGAATTACCGTAGGTGCAAGTGGGAAGGAAGGAAGAGGGTACCCCAGGGAGAAGGAATAGAATCTGCAAAGTCTCAGCCTTCGCTCAGAGCTTATTTGGAGAAGTCCAAAATTTATAGGGGCTTGTAATACTGTTACATCACCACCTGCAGCTATTTACATAAAGTTCTGTTTTCCCTGAAGCACTTGTATATAAAAGAGAAGATTTATTTTACTTTCCTGCATTTCTCAAAAGAACCATGAATTTAAAACTAGATATTTAAAAATCTGGGAAACATCTTGGGCTCATAATAAGAGATACTTTGCAATTACTATTTGGTTTTATAGACATGCTCAGGGTTTTGCTTATGCACATCCTGCCAAGAATTCGACCTTTTGCTTCCAGAATAGTAAGAACTTGACTCCATAATGCATAGAGCTGCACATGGCTCTCAGTGAGAGGAAAAGCAAAAAAATAAAAGTCTGTAAATACATAAAATTGATATTAATTTCATTTTGCAATGATATCACATTGATATTATATTTAATGCCAAATTGAGCAGAGGGATCGCAGAGTGTTGGAACGGGAGAGGACTTTGATAATTAACGATCTCCCAGCCCAGTGACTACCTTATCAATTGAGGGACACCCCTGGTGAACGGTGGAGCCAAACTGATTGTTGGGCCTCTAACTTCACCGCTCCGCTCCTCCTCCTTAGATGAAAAACATGTCTCAAGTGTCCTCAGGCTTTCAAATACTAGAGACTAGAACGTCTTCAGTGTGAAAATGGCATGCCCAAACCCCAAGCTCCCTGCCTGAGCCCCCTCATTTACGCTTGTAACCATCTCATGGAGGCTACACTCCGCAAACATGGTCCTAATTTTCCATGCTCGTTTGTTTCTGGTTGCTTCTCCTCCACCAGAATGTAGGTGCTATGAGAGCATGGGCCTCACCTGCCTTGTCGGTGGCTGTCTCCTCAGTGCTGAGGACGATATCTGGCACATAAGAGGTGCTCAAAAAGTGTTGTCAGATTTGTTTAGTGCACCGCACAGTGTATTATTATTATTTTTTTTTCTGAGACAGAGTCTTGCTCTGTTGCCCCTGGCAGAGTGCTGTGGTGTCATCATAGCTCACAGCACCCTCAAACTCCTGGGCTCAAGCAATCCTCCTACTTCAGCCTCCTAAATAGCTGAAATTATAGGTGCATGCCACCACACCCAGGTAATTTTTCCATTTTTTATAGAGATGGGGGGTTCCCACTATTGCTCAGGCTGGTCTCGAACTCCTGATCTTGAGCGATCCTCCCGCCTTGGCCTCCCAGAGTGCTAGGATTGCAGGTGTGAGCCACCGCGACCAGCCGTGCACACTGTATTTCTTGGCTGGTGGGCTACACAGACATTGTTCCACTTGGCATCTTTGAGAATGATAATGTGTCCACTTAAACCAGATCTCTCTGTTCCTTAGGAGGCTAAATGAGGGCAAGACTCACCAATTGGTCTTCAGGAGTTAAACCATCCCCAACACTTGACCAAGAGGAGCTGTGCCTTGTCTCCCACCCCACCTTTCCTCCTCCTCAAGATAACAGCCATGGACTCAGCATCTCCTCGGCCCCGGACACTTTACAGATATTATTTCTAGTCCTGGCAATCACCCTACAAGATGGATTACTACTGTTGTAATCTCCGTTTTACAAATGAGGAAACTGAGGCTCAGAGAGTCCACGCCACCTGCCCAAGGCACACCGCTGGCAGTAATGGGTTTAGCTGGGATTTGAATGCTGCTCTGTATTCACTCACGCCAAAATCTGGCCTTGCTCTTCCATCCACGGGGCATCTGGTCTTGGGGTCTGGAATGCAGGCAGCTTGAGGAAGAGAATCAGTGTCTTTGGGGCACCTGGAAAAAAGTGAAAGTGAAGAGCAAGTAGCACTGTGGCCCCTAACACCTCCTGAGCACATCCGCAGGCCGGGGCCACACCAGCACGTTTCTGGTGTAGCTCACTTACTGGAGGATACGATTTTCATGGAGAGAGGAGCCTTAGGCTTGTAGAAGTTATGTGTTATTAAGCACCTTCACACTTTGCTGTTTTGACTTAATGGTATGTAATAGTAACTAACACTTATATGGTGCCTGTCTGTTGTGCGTCACACCCAGTTCTAAACATTCGATGCATATTAACTCATTTAATGCTCTCATCAGCCCCATGAGGTAAGTAGTGTTATTTTCTCCACTTTATAGATATTTCTATTGAGGCACCGAGAGGTTGAGTGACTTGTCCAAGATCATACAGCTGGTAAGAGGTGAACCAGGTTTCAGACTTGGGTAGTCTGGCTCCAGAGTGTGTTTTTAGTGTGCTTTTCTCAAACTATACATTATATATAAAGAACATACATCATGAATATATAATACAGATCACATGTTATAAAAATTATCTTTTATATGTGAATGATATACTCAAATGTTTGGTATGTAATGTTCAATATCTATCATATAAGTACATAGGGGACCTTCTCACTTTTTAAATATTTGTATAGTATTCCATTACGCCAATGTTGTGTAATTTATTTTATTTTTTTATTTCAGGAAAATATGAGCGTACAAACATTTTGGTTACATTTTATATCTTTGCTTCTCCCTAGCAAGGGTTAGAGGTATGACCCTCCCCTACATGATGCTCACCACATCCCTCAGATGTGGGTCTACCCTCCCAACCCCCGAATCCCTGGTGAACACCACCACCATTTGAGCACCGTAGTGTTAATCAGTCCGTACAAATTTGATGGCAAGTACATGTGGAGCCCATTCTTCTGATCTTGTGTCACCTCACTTCGGATAATGGGCTCAAGCTCAATCCAGGATAATATAAGTGATGCTAGCTCACTGTCATTTCTTAAAATTGAGTACTATTCCATTGTATACATATACCAAATTTTAATAATCCACTCATGAATTGACGAGCACTTGGGTTGTTTCCACATCCTTGCAATAGTGAATTATGCTGCTATAAACATTCGGGTGCAGATGTCTTTTGTGTAATTTATTTAACCAGTCTTCTATGGATGGACATTTTGGCTGTTTCCAAATCTTTTGCTATAACAACAATACTAATATAGGATATAATTAACATATATGTATATAAGGTATAATTAAAATGTAATTTATAATTTGAATAAAATAATATAATAACATAAACACTACAATACACATATTTATTTCACAAATATTTTTGTGGATAAATACACATATCTAGCACATATTTATTTCCTATGTGTACGGTTCTATCTGTGAAATAAATTCCCAGAAGTGGAATTACTGAATCAAAGGCAATATGTGTTTGTCATTTTGATAGATACTGCCAACTTGCATTCCAAGGGACTTGTATCTTTACCAGCTCCACCAATTGCAAACATAGCCACACTCACAGAGTGCTCTGTCATAAGGCTCACTGTCTCCCAAGGACAAATGAGTGAGGAAGCTGTGTGAATTCGGGGAAGATTAAGTTATGTAAGAACGGGCCAGCCATTTGACCTGAGTCAAACGTTTGGCAAGAAGTATGACAAACCAGAAGCAAAACAGAAGGTACTTGATAATTATACTCCAGGGAAACTGTATCAAGACATTTATACCAATAATTAAGTTCCCATTCTGGGGAGCCTGGGTTTTTTAACTATCTTCTGCCTCTGCAGAGAGAGGAAGGTTGTTGAATTCCAGGAAATGCCACTGAATTCCAAACACAGACAGGAAGTGTGTTATCTTCTAAGCAACAATGGGCAAGAAGAACTGATCTGGGTGGCCAAAAGCCCTCTGTGCTTAAATGGAATAAAATTGCTTTTTCTGGTTCTAATTCTGGTGACCTAGTTGAGTGCAGGTTTCTGGGAGCTGATCAGAAAGAAAAAGGAGGACCCAGCCTCTCCCATGGTGACAGCCTGCACAGGAGTTCAAGTGAGGGGATGGGGTGTTCCGAGTTCTCTTGGAAATGCACCGAGCTGGGTGATACAATCCCGGTGATTGTGGTTCTTTATTTTTTTAGAGGTAATGGTTTCAACATTTTTAATAGGGAACACACATTACTTTTATAATCCGGAAAATGTCTATTCAGATCGATTGCCCCATTTTTTTTTTTTTTTTTTGGCTGTTGAGTTCCTTGTATGTTCTAGATATTAGTCCCCTGTCAAATGAATAGTTTGCAAATATTTTCTCCCACTCAACAGGCTGTCTCCTCACCTGTTGGTTATTTTGCTGTGCACAAGCTTTTTGGTTTAATTAGGTCCCATTTGTTTGTTTTTATTTTTGTTGCCTGTGCTTTTGAGGTCTTAGTCATAAATTCCTTGCCTGGACCAATGCCTAGGAGAGTTTTCCCTAGGTTTTCTTCTAGTATTTTTATAGTTAGTGTCTCTTGTTTACATCTTCAGTCTATTTTGAGTTGATTTTTGTATATAGTGAGAGATAGGGATCCAGTTTCTTTCTTCTGCATGTTTCTATCCAATTTTCCCAGCACCATTTATTGAAGAGGGTGTCCTTTCCCCAGTGTAAATTTGTGTTAGCTTGGTCAAAGATCAGTTGGCTGCAAACAGGTGGCTTTATTTTTGGGTTCTCTATTCTGTTCCATTGGTCTATGTGTCTATTTTTATATCAATACCATACTGCTTTGGTTACTATATCCCTGTAATATATTTTGAAGTCAAGTAATGTAATGCCTCCAGCTTTGTTCTTTTTGCTCAGGATTGCTTTGGCTATTTGGGCTATTCTTTTTATTCCATATGAATTTTAGGACTACTTTTTCTAATTCTGTGTAGAATGATGCTGATATTTTAATAGGGGTTGCATTGAATCTGTAGATTGCTTTGAGCAGTAATGCATTCTTGTGACATTAGTTCTTCCAATCCATGAGCATGAGATGTTTTTCTATTTGTTTGTGTTATCTACAATGTCTTTCATCAGTGTTTTGTAGTTTTACTTGTAGAAATATTTCACCACCTTTGTTAAATTTATTCCTAAATAATTTTTTGTAGCTATTGTAAATGTAAATGGGATTGCCCAGAAGAGAAAATCTTGATTATGAATGAATTGATGAACAATCCAGACCAATTCACAAACACATACATCAATGGAACAGAATAGAGAACTCAGAAATAAATCCACATGTTATAGCCAACTGATTTTCAACAACAGAAACAAGTAGATACATTATGGAAAGGACAGTCTCTTCAATATGTGATGCTGGGAAAACTGGATAACCATATGAAGAAAAATGAAACTAGACTCCTATCTCTCACCATATATAAAAATCAACTCAAAATAGATTAAAGGTAATTCCTGGAACTATAAAACTACTGTAAGAAAACATAGGGGAAACACTTTAGAATATTGATGTGGGCAAAGATTTTTGTGGATAAGACCTTAAAAGCATAGGCAATAAGAACAAAAAGATAAATGGGATTATATCAAACCAAAACAGTTCTGCACAGCAAAAGAAACAATCAACAAAGTGGAGAGACAACATTCAGAAAGAGAGAAAATATTTGCAAGCTGTTGATCTGACAAGGCATTAATATCCAGAATATACAAGGAACTCAACAGCAAAAAAAGAAAAATCTGATTAAAAATGGGCAATTGATCTGAATAGGCATTTCTGAAAAGAAGACATACAAATGGCCAACAGGTATATGAAAAAATGCTCAGCATCACTAAATCATCAGGGAAGTGCAAATCAAAACCACAAGGAGATATCATCTCATTGCAGTTAGAGTAGTTATTATCAAAAAGACAAAAAAATAAATGCTGGCAAGGATGCAGAGAAAAGGGAACTCATACATTGTTAGTGGAATGTAAATTAGTTCAGCTATTATGCAAAACAGTGTGTAGGTTCCTCAGAAAACTAAAAATAAAACTACTATATGACCCAGAAATCTCACTACTGGGTATATATCCAAAGGACAGGATATATGTATGTTGAAGAGATATCTGCACTCCCATGTTTATTGTTGCACTATTCACAATAGGCAAGATGTGGAATCAACCTACGTGTCCATCAATGGATGAATGGATAAAGAAAATGCGGTGTATTAGAGGTGGCAAAGGGTAGGGGTGGGATAGGGAGAGGTTGGTTAACAGGTACAAAAGTACAGCTACATAGGAGAAATAAGTTCTAGTGTTCTACAGCACTACAGGGTGACTATAATTAACAACAATTCATTATATATGTTCAAATAGAAGAGAAGATTTTGAATGTTCTCAACACATAGAAATCATAAATGTTTGAGGTGATGGACATGCTAGTTACTCTGATTTGATCATTACGTGTATTGAAATATCACTCTGTAACCCGTAAATATGTACGATTATGTGTCAATTAAAATTTACATATAGAAGAAAACAAAAAGAATGAATTGTTAAACACTCATTGCCAGTAGGAGTTCAAATCAATCCAATCTGGATGGCAGTTTGATAATACAAATAAAGATTCCAACAGTGTAATTCTATTCTTGGGAATTTACCCTGAGGACATAACTTGAAATATGAAAAAAGTTGTTTATCAAAATAATTGCAGCATTATTAATGAATCTGAAAAATAAGACATAACTTAAATGTTCAATAATCTAAAAATAGTTATACAAATTAGTGTATGTACACACAATGCGATATTATACAGTCATTACAAAATTTAAGTTATAATTTTAAATGGAAAGCAATATATAAAAGTTATCAACTTTATGATTAAAATTATGAAAAAAGTATGCACAGAAAGAAGACTATAAGGAGATACTAAAATGCCAAATGTTAGTCTTTGGGTGGTTGGGATTGTGAGAAATTTAACATTTTTTCTTTTAATTTTTTTATAATGAGTATGAATTTTAAAATATTAAAGATATATTCATCTAAAACATTATTAGTAGATTAAGGATTTAGTTTACATGTATGTTCAATGAATATATGATTAATTGTATTTCAATGTATGTACATGATTAACATAACTCTGTGTGTGAAATGTGGGCTAATTTTCTGAACTGCTAGTGAATTAATGAAAGATTGGCTTCGAGTTCAGTATATAGTCACTGAAGTTAATACCATGGGTCAATAAAATGCTTTAAGGGGCTTTGGAGGTATTTTAAGCAAATGAAGATTCATTTTAATCAGTACAATTTTCACATAAGCAGTAATAAATTCTATAAAGCCCTAACATTTTTTCTCTGATAAGTAGATTAAACAAAGCCCTGCAAATTCCATTTATGCTGGTATTAGGTTATTAAGTATGAAATGTCCAATTTCCTTAAGTACTAAGTTTGAAAGTTGATATCTCTGGCATTTCATTTTGACACGTCTTGTTTTATTTTTATTGTGAAGATGTATCTTCAGTCTTTCAAACACATGTTTTGGCTTGTGATTATCTTTCAAATTTTTTTACAGCAATTTTTGTGAAACCATGGATAAGTCCAAAATTGGTGTTATTTTCCAATAACACCAAACGCAGCTCACCTATAATAGTGGAGAGGTAACAGTTCAGTGTTATTTATTGTGCCCATGCTATTTATCAGGTACCAGTCAGGTGCTAGAGATGCAAAGATGATGAGGACATGGTCCTTGCCCAAGGGCAGTGGATGGTTACAAACTCTATTGTGCTGCCTTATGCAGGTAGCATAAATTAGCTAAGTGAGCTGAATAGGACTCAATAGGGGGTAGTGAGGACTATGGCAAGTTGGAGAGCCCTTCCCAGCTATAAAAGCCTTGGTCCAATCTTACCACTGGGTCCTCTAATTTTCAAGACAGGCTAACAGAATGGATTTTCATATAAAAATCTCCTGATTTTAAGACACTGTCAACTAATTTAAAGTTTTTAAAAATATTGTGACTTTGGATTAAACAAAAGAATTCCATTGGACCACATGAGAACTGTGGGGCACATATGTGCAAATTCTGTCTTTGAGAATAGTCTTATTGAATGACAACCCACCGAAAGACATGTCTAATAGCAAATTAATATGGTAATAGTTAGCTCACAAGTTTATTGAAAATATTAAAGAAGATATTGGCTATGAAGTACTTGGCAAAATGCCTGCTATTAATTGTTATAAATTAGTGTTATAAATTATAAATTGTTATAAATTATAAACAATTTATAAATTGTTATAAATTATAATGCCTGCTATTAATTGTTATAAATTAGCTATTAATTGTTATACATTGTTATAAATTAGTGAAAAAATTCATGTACCACTTTATCATGGGATTAGCATTGGGAAAAACAAAAACAAACAAACAAAATTCATGTACCAAGGAAAGAAGTAATCAGAGGGTAGAGTTAGAGAAGGAGAGAACCCAAGAGTATTCCCCAGAGGTGATGTTACATGAGCACTGTTTTTTTGTGACAACTTTACTGGGAGGTAATTCATACACTATACAATTTACTTATTAAATGGTATGATTCAATGGCTTTTAGTATATTCATAGAGTTCTGCAGCCATCACCACAATCAATTCCAGAACATTTTTACTGCCCTAAAAAAATAACCCTGCGCCCATTAGCAGTCACCTCCCATTTCCCCCAACTCTTCCAGCCCTAGGCAACCACTAATCTACATTCTGTCTCTGAAGATTTGTCTATTCTGGCCGCTGGATGTAAATGAAGTCATACAATATGTGGTCCATTGTGACTGGCTTCTCTCACTTAGCATGTTTTCAAGTGTCATCCATGTTGCAGCAAGTATTAGTATTTCATTCCTTTTTATTGCCAAATAATATCCCATTGCCTGGATATACCGCATGTGATTTACCTGTTTATCAGTTCATGGCCAGTTGGGTTGTTTCCACCTTTTGGCTATTATGAATAACGCTGCTATGAATATTTGTGCACAAGTTTTTGTATGGACATGTTTTCATTTCTCTTGGATATTTACCTAGGAGTGGACTAACTGGGCTAAGCATTGTTTTGAATGATAAATAGAAGTTTTGAAGCTGAAAAGGCAGGGAGAGTCAGAGGAGGGAGAAAGGATAGGTGAGAATTGGGAGGATATTTTGCATTTTGAGCAAAACCACGGAGATATAAAATAAAAAGGCATATGCAAGAAACTCGAAGTGGTTTTGAATGAAGAAAGTGATGGAAAATAAGACTAGAAAAGAAAGTGGGGTTCAGGCCATGAGAAGCTTGTTAGCCTATACTTTCTTCTGAAGGTAACTGAGAACCAGTGAATGGCTTCAAACAAGGCAAGGGGCAGGATCTCTGGAGGACATGCAGAGGATGGGTTTGTGTCTACAGCTGGGATCCTAACTGGCAGGCAGCTCTGTCAATGTAATGCTACTCTTCAGAGCTATCCACATGAAATATTTGGGCAGGCTTCTTGCAAACCAAAATAGTGTCACTTGGATTTATGATATTTGATACATTTATAACATGGTTAAGGGAGTTTTAAGATAAATCATTTTTTAAAAAAGACATTGCAAAACTAGGCTAGTCTTATTTCTGTTGGCCTCAAAATGTGTTTAAGTTTTTGGAAATGAATGTGCCAATTTGCTTAGATTCTTTTTTTTTTTTTTTGCAGTAAAGAAATATTCATTTTACCCAATAAAAATTAGACCAGAACTGTGATTGAAATAGGGAGGATGACTCATGATTTGAACTAGAGTTTTCTGAAATTAAAAGCCTTTCTCCACTGGTAGCTCTTACAAAAGAGCATTCTTAGGGTGCTCCTTGTTTACTTCAGGGTGAAGGACAAGAACCTCAGTTGAGATGTTGCCATTCAGAATGAATAGTTTTTGTGTCCCTATGCTATAAGAACTATTAGGTATTATTAAGAATGCTATTAAGAATTGTGTGTTTCTTCTCTCAAAGCTGCAGATATTAGGCTATGATTCTCTTCTGAGTTTATTAGATATGTTTTCCAGTCCTTTTCAGTTTGGGCCTTCGAAAATAATATTTCTCTGTGCTGATTCCAAATGGAATTTAAGTCTGACTATTAAAACAGCTTGTAGTGCTTTTTAATTTTCTTATTCACTTGGTAAACAGCAGAAGTGGAGCAGTACGAAAGGATTTGCAAAAGTTGTATGAAACCTTCTGTTTTCTAGCATTTAATTTATTGGATTTGATTCCTTCATTTTGAAATGAAGCTGGTAAAGTTTAAAATGCTGTCGGTATACATTCAGTTCTCAAATATTTATTGATTCCTGGGTGTCAGATACTATGGGAGGCACTAGGAATAAACTAAGATAAAGGCCTATTGAAAGGGTTTACAACCTACTAGAGAAGATAAAAGTCATACACAAATGGATGCTGTGAGATAGAGTGGGACAAGGCCTGGGAGTGGCACTAGTGCAGTCCTGAGGGATGCAGCAGTGACAGCAGTCCTTTGGGACTACTGTCATGGGTTGCTTAAAGGGATACTTTCTGAGAAATGCTTCCTTAGGCAATTTGTCATTGTGAGATCATAGAGGGCACTTGTATGAACCTAGACGGTATAGCCTACTGCACACCTAGCTGCAGGGTGTAGCTTATTGCTCCTGGGCTACAGACCCTTGCAGTATGTTACTGTACTGAATACTGCAGGCAATCGTAACACAATGGTAAGTATTTGTGTATCTAAACATATCTAAACACAGAAAAGGTACAGTAAAAATACAGTATAAAAGATAAATGGTACATCTCTGTAGGGCACTTACTATGAATAGAGCTTGCAAGATTGGAAGCAGTCCTGGGTGAGTCAGAGAGTGAGTAGTGAGTAAATGTGAAGGCCTAGGACGTTATTGTACATTACTGTAGACTTCACAAACACTGTACACTTAGCCTACACTAAATACATAAAAAATTTTTTTCTTCAATAATAAATTAACCTTAGCTTACTGTAACTTTTTTACTTTATAAACTTTTAACTTTTTTAAACTTTTTGAATCTTGTGTAATAACACTTAGCTTAAAACACAAAATCATTGTACAGCTATAGAATATTATTTTCTTCCTTTATATCCTATTCTATGAGCTTTTTTCCTATTTTTAAAACATTTATTTATATTTTACTTTTCAAACTTTTTTCTTAAAAACTAAGACACAAACACACACATTAGCTTAGGCCTACACAGGGTCAGTATCATTAAGATGTGAGTGAGCAAAAGGAATTTTTCAGCTATATTATAATCTTACAGAACCACCATCGTATTTGCAATCTGTCATTGTTGTAATGTAGTGTTATGTGGCACATGGCTGTGTTTTTATGGGTAATTTAAGGGTTATGCAGAAAAGGAGGCTGTGATTGAATATGTTAGGAAGCCCTGAAAGAAATAAAATTAAATGGGCAAGTATGGTGCAATGGCTGAGAGTGCCTGGGTTCTAATCCTGTATATTTCACTTATCCATGGTAGGATTTTGGTCATGTTAGTTGACACTAGATTTTCCTCATCTATAAAATCAGTCTAATTTGTGGGTAGTAGAGAGGATTACACGAGGCAAGACATGTAAAGTATTCAGAACAAGCTCTGATTAATGAGTTTTCTTTGACTGTGGGACTTCTCTGAGCCCAAAGTACTAATTATGCAATTTGAATGGAAAAGTGAGAGAGAGAGGAGAAAGAGATGGAGAGAGGAAGGGAGAATATGATGGGGGGGAGAGAGAGGGAGAGAAATCATACAATTTCTTCCAAATCCTTTTGACTGCACAATACTTTTTTTTTTTTTCCAGAGTATCTCAAAGGGCTAGTGTTCGAAGGAACAGATCTTGAAAACCCTAGGACAGGGAGATCAGAAGGAAAGAAGGCAGCAGTTGGTCTGGACCTTGTAAGATGGAATGACTTGATCAAATCAGAATGGGGTACAAAGCCAAAAAGAGCAAAAGTAAAACCACAGTGTTATTATAATTGAAAGCAGCAAAAATATTTTGGAGAAGTTATATTTGTTTCCAGGGAAAAAAAACCTGACTTACTTATGGAAAGGGAAACAGGCAAAATGATCATCTCGGACAGCTACTGTTTTTGCCTGTCAGAATCCATTCCCCCTTCTTCATGTGACAGCATCAGAATTTTCCTTGGGGAACCACCAGAGGTGCATATGCTGAGAAACTACTGCAGCTTAAGATTTCAGGACTCTCCTCTACACAGGGCCTTTCTCAGGTCTTGGGTGGGGCCTTAGCAATGCATCACGAAGTCTTGTGTGTTGTAAAATGTGCAAAAGTGGTGTACTTTAACCTTAATTGGTTAAGGCTACTGTTTCTTTCCATTCTGATGTTTCCTTATCTATTCTTTCCATTGTGTTTGAGATATTTGGAAGGGCTATAGGCATATTTTTGAATCCAATTGAGGGGAAGTTGAGTTGGGAATACATTTAGTTTGAATTTCAATGGATATATTTTATGCAATTCATAGTCACTCCTGTGACAGTTCAGTTTTTGCTGGCATCCTCCTAACTTCCAGCGATGCCCCTACTGCCCTGCGATGCCTGTTCTGAGGTTGCAACAAGAAGACAACAATAGCAAACTGGTTAATGAGTGTCATCGACTCAAAGAGTATTTAAGATTAGTCCCTGGACAGGAAAACTTAGAATGTCTGGAAATCGTCCAATTCATGTATAGGAAAAAATTGAGAGGTTCCCAAATTTGGCCATAATCATAAAAATATACAGAAATGTATAAATAACAAGTCGTGAAACTGAAATAACATTTTAAAGCTATCAGTAACCAGAAAAGCCCCAAATGACAACAAAAAACCAAATTCTCATCAACCATGGTAGAGGAAGGACTTTCTATTTTCCTTAAAAAATGGTATTTTGAAGTCATTGTTGTATGAGGAAGTGATCGCAGAGTATTCAGCCAAAAAATACAAAGGAGAGAAAAACACTATGGAGATATGCCAGGGAGGATTTTGTGATGATTAATTAGCTGTTTTGTATCTGTGACTTATTTCTTTTCTTATTTGAAATATTTCCTTTCAACATCTAATTTTGTATTTGTAACTTTCTATTCTTTTTCTTAAAAAGGACTCCTCAAATGAAAAAGAGAACTCATGAAACTTGATCTGCCTCTGGGAATGACTCTTGTCATCGCACTTCACGAGGTTCAGGTGGTGCCGATTCACCCCAGGCTCTGGAAGGGCGGGTCTTTCCAGGATGGACGAGAGATCATTGCAATCAGCTGGTCTGAGAGAAGGGCTGAGGGATGGGCGCACGACCCAATCAGAGCCAGAGACTGTTCTCTGGCTTGTCCAATCAGAGCCAAAGACTCTGTTCTCTGGCTTGTGCCGGAAGCCGGTTGGCAGGGAGGCAGGCCCTCCCCTAACATGCGCAGGGCTGCAGCAACCGCACAGATGGAGGCTGCATACTCTGTCTCTAAAAATGATGAAGTATTATAGTAAATCAAGGTACCAACTTGGTAAATAAAATATATCTGTCCTAATGTGACAAATATACCTTCATAATGACAAAAATCAAAACATGTGTTTAAAGTTATGGTTTTCATATAAATGAAGATTGTCAAAGATAAATAAGCATGATTGAGCATTCTGTTAGTAAGCTGGTGATGAGTAGGTAACTAAATAGACACATTTAATCTCATAAATTATGCAATTATTCCATAAAATGTATTTTTCACTTATGTCAGCAAAAGTCACTATTTTATAATCAACGTTTTCACATCATGTATGTTCTGTTGATAGGAATGATACAATTGTTTAAAAAATAAAATTTGAATATATTTTCATCAAAAAATATAGAATTAGGGAAATGTAAATTTTTAAACAGTAACAATACTTTTCTCTTTTCAAAGATATTTTGCTTATAAGCTTTTAAACAGTCTAGTAAAATAAAATATAAAATACATATGATAGTTAATTAGTATCAAACATTTCAATCAAAGGTAGATAAATATAGCTTACATTTTAAATGAATTTTGAAATTTAAATTCAATTTTATTGAATTTAAAAAAAAAAACCTATTCACAATTCTAATGTTCAGTGTTCTTCTAGTTGCCATGGCATTAAATCAGGATCGCATTTTATGCATGTAACAACCTAGACCCATGTGTAAAAAATTTAAGAGTAATATGAGTAATAAGAGTAATATTAAGTAAATTCCTTAATATTATTAAATGTATTTCAGCTACAACATGCAAATATTGGAAATACTTCTTTAATTGTTGGCTTGCTCTGCAGCTGTAAATTAGGACATGAAGAAATGCAAAAAAAAAAAAAACAGAAAGAAAAAGAAAAAAATGGCTCGGCATTACTGGGAATTAATATTTCATTTGCAGGATTCTATTGCATCCATATTAATTAGGAAAATGACTTGACAAAAGAATTAATTTGTCTTTTTTCCTACCTAAACTCTTTTTTATCTTAATTTTTTTTTTTAAAAAGCCTACGGCACCCAGTATTCCCAGGCGGTCTCCCATCCAAATACTAACCAGGCCCGACCCTGCTTGGCTTCCGAGATCAGACGAGATCGGGCACGTTCTGGGTGGTATGGCTGTAGACCTACCTAAACTCTTGCTCCTCACAAATCCTCCCTGCACTTCTAAGCAGTGTCCATCTCTGACACTGTCGGCAGGACAACTCACAAAATATCCCGGCATTCAATGCAGTTAATTTTAGGACATAGAACAAGAAGAGGTGGGGAGAAGAATTTCTCTCAGGCCTAAACGTTATTATTCACAAGAATGGATGTTTAGGATCCTGTTTAATGAATATATATATACAGTAGGTAGTTTTGTGTGTGTTTGTGATAAATGGCATCCTCTAAAGGCCCAGAGAAGACAGAACTGCCGAGAAGACCACCATTCTGTCGCTACCCAGAATTCCTGGGGCTCAGCCTCCCCAGTGACTGCTCCTGTCCTGTGGGGGGCAGGTGATCTTACCTCTCACTCTGTTTCCAAAGCTGTTTTCTTCTCTCTCTCTCTCTGTCTCTCTCTCTCTGTCTACCCTCTTTAATGACTTCAGTATTTTAAAAAGACTTTGACTCTACTAGGTTCAGATTTCTTCTGCCCCAGGCGGTGGGTAGGAATCCCCTAGTCAGGGTATGATGAGGACTGGCTATCTGCTTAAAATAGGAAGAGGGAAGCATTCAAGAAAACACGCAGACATTAACATCCCAGTAAATTACCTTGGCACAGTTGCAATGGCTACTTGCTTTCCAAGCGGTGGGAAGTTAAATTTTAATTGTTGCCTTCAGCCCCTAAATTACAATGAAGGCCATTCCAGAAACCAGCTTAGAGAAATGGAAACAGATACTAGAGTTTAAGACCTGCAAGTCCTACCTGAGCTTCATTAAGGGCTGGCTGACAAGGAGTGGGGGGGTTGGGGCCAAGACCTGGAGATTTTCAGTCCGAGAGCTTTTTGCAGAAGTGTGGAGAGACTATTGTCTCCATGAAACAGGTATTAAATAGGACAGTGACTTAAGTAGCCAGGTTTTGTTTTAGCGAGCCTAACAGGAAAAGAGGGGATGCTTTGCATAAGACTGAGCAGGCATAGTTACAATATGGGTTAGAAGAGTGGTTAAAAAAATTGGCCCCAGAGGAAAAAAATATCAAAAGTAAATTGTAATTTTATGTTGTGAACTAATTGGAAGCTTAAAATGGCAATTGGAATTCTTTCTGGGCCTTAGGGAGATGAGGCGGTCTTCTTCAGGATGTTTGAACTTAATTACCAGGTGCTGCAAGAGCAGGATGGATTTTGTAAAAATTACTTAAAATAATCCTGTTGGGCACCAGAACTGGTTATATTTATCTAAGGGCCTTAGCACACCTTTCAAGTTGAAAGATAATTTGTATCATTGAAAATTTAGTAGAATTTTAATGCATCTACAGATGAGTGGGAGCAATGTTTGAAAAATGTGCTCTGTACCCTGTCAGGAATTCATTTGAGTTTAAAAATGTATCTGGATGCTTCTTTAGTGGTATACTGGTATACTGGCAGCAAACAGTTTTTATGGTCTTAAAAATATTTTTAAAAGCTAAAATATAAAGCATCACAAAGTTTCAGAAGAATAGAAAAAAAAGTCAGCTATCATCTTAACCAGCCTACTGCAAGAATTCATCTTTTTATAATCCTTTGTGGGCATATAGTTTTCATATTCTTATGCAATTTTGTATCATGCTCTTTTTTCCTTATTATAAAATAAGCATTTTCTTATGTTGTTACATGTCCCACATTTTAATTTAAAATTTTAATGGCTGCATGGTATTCCTTTTAGGAATTGTGCCAAAAATTAACTTAATAGCAGTCTCTAGTATAAAACATTTAGATTGTTTCCACTTTTTGCTATTAAACATAAAAATGCAGTGAATACTCATGTGGAAAGTGCCCTCCTTCATGTCTTGTCTCTGGTCCAGGTTTTAAATTATTTTTATGAAGTGGGATTAGTGGGTAAAAGGAGAAAGGACATTTTCTTGGCTCTGGTTACATATTGTTAAATTATTTTGCAAAAGAATTTTTCCAATGACATAAAATGCTACAAATGTATCAGACTGGCACATACATTCATTGTACTCATCAGTATTTTGTCTGTATCTTTCCTGCCTTCCGTCCTGCCTTTCTCTCTCTTGCATGCACTCTAATTTAATATCAGCTCTCTTTTATGTTTCTTTAATTACAAGCAGAGCTAAATGTTTTTGCTTATGTTTATTTTTCCTTAGGACCTTTATGCATTATGTATTCAGGGCTTAAAGAGTAACCTCTCTGATGTGGGCCTGAATTCAATTGATGACAAATTCATTAAAAGTCTTGAAAACTTGTTAGATGAAAGTAATTATATGCCCAACTCCAGTGAATGAAATGAAACTTTTAGTTATATTTCAATCAGAAATTTGTTTCTAATGAGGGTTATTTAATAATTTCAGATTACTGTTTTCTCTTGTTACCTTGAACCAAGCTAAATTGCTTCAAAATGTTAATGAGCTTCAAGCTCTGGCATAGTAGGGTGGGGGAGAGGGGGCAGGAGGAAGATATATAACCCTAACAATATTTGTACCCCCATAATATGAGGTAATAAAAATAAAATAAAATATGTGAAAAAAAATTCAGCAACCTAGATGAAAGGTATAAATTAATGCAACTTTCAAATTTCACAAGAAGAAAGACAATAAATAAAAAAATCTTAAGAGCTTTAAAAAAATGTTAATAATGAGTTATAGAAGAGTTCCATGATGAAATAAGTTGGGACATAACACTCAAGAGGACAGTGGGCAAAGAGAAGAGCCTTTGCTCTAATTGACACTAAAAGAGCCTAGACAAATTAAATCATATAATCCAGCATTTCTAGTTTGTATGATTCCCAAACTCTGTTCCAAGGAAACCAGACTCCAGCCTCCTCCTGGGGCTTCTAAAGCACATTAACTAAAGAAATCTGTTTAACAAATTGCTTGATAATACAGTTTACATTCTTCACAGGTGTGATCACGAGAGATACCTAGGACCTTTTTCACCAGAGATACCTAGGACCTCTTTGAAAAGAGACACTCTTCCTCCTTCCTACCCTAGAAAGCCAACCTAGTAGCAAAGGATGTGTGCAAACAGGGGATGCTTATCTGGGCCTTAGGGAGAAGACTTCATTGCCTTGAGTCCATGTATTTTTGCCCTTTTTGTCATTAAATGATATGATCTATAGCAGTGGTTAAGGTTGAGGATGCTCAGGGGCACATAAAAAATCCACTGGATCTTTAAAAATGTAATAGAGCCTCTAACTATGTTTATTTTTCATCTTATCTTCTGGATATTTTGATTCTTCTGCATGTTTTATATTGCAGAGTAGCACGTATTTATAATAAATAGATATATGTGAAGGCTACATGCTCAAGTTTGGATACTGGTGATCTAAGATAGCTAAGAATAGGTTGTGGACTTAAAAGAAAATAGTTCAAAAGGTTGGTCATTTATTCATTCATTAAAAAAATAATGTATTGAGCAAAAATAATGAGGATCAAATATACCAAGCACTAGCATAGAGGATACTATAATAAGCAAGGGTCCCTGCCTTCCCTGAGTCTGTAGGACTTGGGCCAGATGGACAAGAGAAGTTCTGGAACCTCATATGTGATTATCAGATAAGGATGCTGGGATTTGGAGCATACTGTTACCTGGAGATTTTTTTCTGCAAATGCCCATATCCAACCTGTGGTGGCAGCTGATGACTCATTAAGAAGCTGGAACTGCTATTTCCTGTCCATCTCTTTTTTTTTTTCTATGTCTTTCTGTATCAAAGATATACACAATAATACTTGACTCTAAAATCTGTGACTCTCAAAGCTGGGTGCACTTTAGAATTGGCCTAGCTAAAAGGTTCATCAGTATATGACTTGTCCCATTGATTGATATCAATCTGGGGGTCATATAATGCTATATTTGCTGGAGCTGCTAAAACAAAGTGCCACAAGTTGAGTGGCTCAAACAACAGAAGTGTGTTGCCTCCAGTTCTAGAGGCTAAAGTCGAAGATGAAGGTGTCGTCAGCAGGGTTGCTTCCTTCCATGGGCTGTGAGAGAGAATCTGTGTCACACCTCTCTACTGGCTTCTCATGGTTTTCTGGCAACCTTTGACATTCCTTGCCTTGTAGAAACATCACCCTGATTTCTGCCCTTCATCTTTACATGTTATTCTCCCTGTGTCTGTCTCTGTGTCCAAATTTCTCCTTTTTATAAGGATACCAGTCCTATTGCACTAGGGCTTACCCTAATGACCTCATCTTAACTTGATCATCTGCAAACACCCTAGTTCCCAAGCGGATCACCTTCACGGGCTCTGGGAGTCAGGACTTCACCATTATTTGGGGCCACCGTTCAACCCATTATGGACGGTTAGAACGTCTTGGCAAATGGAACGATGGCTTCACAAATGGCACCATGATGTACAACGATTCTATACTACAGTATTTTAGATTTTACATTTAATCAACCTGCCTTCCTTACAGGGATCACTTTGCAAAACATGCAATTCCAATCTACTTAGGTAAAGAGTGGGTGTTGATGCGATTTCAGTGGAGACTATTTGATAGTTTGGGATTCTATTTGGTCGTGCCTGTAGCAAGACCAATGGCTGAGTAGTGCCTGAGCTCACTGCCCCTGCGTGATGCCGTCCATGAAGAAGGGTCTGGTCATTGTGGGAGGTCACATTTCCAATCTGATTCCGTCAGCCCAGACTACTCCGGCCCTCTCTAGGTCCAGGCAACCAGTTCTGATAGCTCTACATCTTATCCCATAAGGTTTACCTATTCCCTGGGGAGTTCACATTAACTGCTTTTGCTTCCCTGGCCTCTAGGTTGGCCCCAAATTCCCTGAGAAGACTTTACGACATGCTTGGAAACAGAAGAGAAACACACGCAGAATAGCAATCTGATAATATGGTTCCTAAATGCTGCTTTATCAGTTGGGTGCAAGAAAATCACTGGAAGGATTAAAAAAATACCGATTCTGGGCCCCACCTATGGAAATTGGTTCAGATTGTCTGGGGTTGGGCACAGAAATATGTGGTTCGGGAACCAGGAATTTAGGAGTGGAAACAGACCCCAATGCCATCGGTGATCATCTCTGCTTGGTGAACTTGCTTTTATTTTCTTTGATAGAAGTGTCTATTTATTTTACAAGTTGTCTGCATGTATTTTTATGTTCTGAGAGAATTTGATAGACAGGATTTAAAAAAATGAAATATAAAGTAAGAAGCCCCAGTGAAGCGTTGCAAAGGCTGTTCTCATGGGTGGGGTGGTGGGGGGAGGTTAAAGGACAAATAGGATCATCTGCTACTTCAAGGTTAAGTTAGAAATGTGTCCTCAGGACCTCCGGGCCTTAAAGGAACCCTCCTCTGGCTCCTTTCTGAAAGCAACTTCTTAGAATAATCCCAGGATGACCTGGGCCAGCCTGGCTCTTGGCTCATGAGGAATAGCAGCTGTTTGCAATTTTCCCGCGTTCTCCCTGTTACAATCTAAGGTGCCACAAATACCAGAACTCTGTGCAGGGATGTCCACAAATGGTGGCCTCCCTTCTTTGTCCACCAAGAAAGATTCCCTCTTCCGGGGTGTGGAGAATCTCAGGGCACAGCAGAAAACATAATACAGCCATGTGCTGGTGTAGGGCAGTCTGGTCACAGTTTAAAAGCCTTTCATGCAAATGATTGCTCATTTAGGAAGAAAAAAAAATATTGCAAAGATTCTTAAATGAGGGCTATTGACATATTCTGGGGCTAATGTAAGGACAGGGTGGGGTTGCAGAACTGACCCTGATAAAGGAAGATGAGGAATGGACTGGAAGCATCTGCAAGCAGAGGTAACCGAGCAGAGAGGGAGAGGAGGCTAAATTTATACTCGGCATCTAGGTCATGCCGGCCGGCTTGGGGAAGGGAAATTGAGCTGGGCGTTGAGCAAGAATGGCGAGGCAAATGCATAAATAAAAGTGGCAGGGGCCAATGCTTCTCAGACTTCCACATGCACACAATCTCCAGGGATCTTGTGAAATGCAACTTCTGATTCAGCAGGTCTAGGTGGGGCCTGAGAGTTTATGTTTGCAACAAGCGCCCAGGTGCTGCTGCAGATGCTGGTCCACAAACCCCACTTGGAGAAGTGAAGGCTTCGGAGCTGGAGGGGACCCAACAGGGGCTCCAAGGGGCTGAGAGGAGTATGGTTGTCTGAGCACACAAAGCTGTCTAGGGAGGGACTTCCTAGTGATAGCAAAAATCATTTGATCAAGCAGGAGGAAGGCCATCTGTTTACAGGCAGTAGTATTTGCTGCAAAAGAGATCAGATTTTGAGTTGCATTGACATGGGCGTGAATCCCACGGACCTTGGTGTTGATCTTGTAGGGAATGGGTGGCTTTGAAGTGTTTAAGCTTCTCCTGGTCAACTCCTTCCTTAGCCTGCTGGCTAAGGGCCTCGTTCGTGCTTGAGACGTGGCTGGAAGTTTCAGTGGAAATGGCCCATTGCCACCCTCCTGGCCAGGCTGAGGGTTGCCTCCTGCCCAGAGCCACTTGCCCAGAAGCGGAGAAAGGTTTGCAAGGCCAGACCTCTAGCTGCAGTCAGGGTATACAATGAACACTCAGAGTCCCTTCCCACAGTGAAGCTGGCTGTCAGTGTCATGCACCTTAGATGCTCAGAGTCTGGTCTGCGGACCAGCAGTATCTGCTTCAGCTCCTCAGAAACTCAGAATCTTTGACTCTGTCTCAGACCATCCAAATCAAACCTGCATTTTAAACAAGACTCTAAAGTGATGCACATGCACATTAAAGTTTGAGAAGCACGGCCTTACATAACTCTTCTGTCAGCACTTTTCAGGCCAGGGAAAGAAACTCAACTAATAAGTTAAACTAGTGCTTACATAGCCTTACTGAGGACCAGGCAATGTTCTGAACACTTTTCAAATATTAACTCTTCTAATAAGCCATCAGCCACATTGTTGCACTCTTCTCTTGCCTAAGACCCGTGTCAGAGCTGCCCTGCAGTGTCCACGAGGGTGGTAGGTGTTCTGTCATGTAGAAATTCTGTACCCTCCTGGCCACCTGGAATGTGACCACAGCCTTTTTCTGGGGCTCAGCAAAAAAGGAAGGCTTGTGGGGGAAATTTGCCTGTGAGGGGACAGTCTGTCTAGAATAGTCCTTTCCAAGCATCTTGGGAAGTGTTCTGGGTTCTGACAGTGAGTGCATTCCAGAAATGGAGTTGGTACATTGGCTTCCACCCTCTCTCTCTCTCTCTCTCTCTGGCCACTCTTTGGACTCTAAAGGGAGAGAAAAAATAGCTGTTTGCAATCTCAGATCAAGCCTCTGTGGTGAGTCTCTGGAGGGGGAAACCTAATCAGGCACTGCCAGCACCTCTCTCTCAGGGTGTGGACTCTTTGCCACGTAGAACAGTGGTTTAGATTTTGGACTGGAGAAAGACTTCCTGGTTTCAAATCTAAGTCTGTCTCTTGCTAATTGTATGGACCTTGGATAAATTACTGAATGTCTCTGTACCTCAGTTTTCCAATCTGCAAAAGGGGGATATGAGATACCTACTTTATGGATGTGTGGTGCGGATTAAATGAATTGATATGTGTTAGGAGCACTCAATGTTCCCTATTGCTGTGGTTCTGTCTCAAGTCTGACTTGACCTCCCTTTCATCCAGACATGAGCTGGATGGCTCTGCTCTTCAGAAGGGCCAAAACCAGGCTGGGGATTGCAGGGATGTCCCAAAACTGAGGGGGGGGGGTTGGCAGATTTTCTAGGGTGGAGAGGAATTAAAGCTATATTCGTTTCCTATCACTGCTGCAATGAATTATCACAACTCAGTGGTTTAAAATGACACAAATTTATGATGTTATGATTTTGGAGGTCAGAAGTCTGAAATGGGTCTCAGTAGGCTGAAATCAAGATGTTGGCAGGACTGAGTTCCTTCTGGAAGCTCCAGGGCAGAATCCATTTCTTTGCTTTTTCCATCTTCTAGAGGCTACCTGAATTCCTTGGCCTATGGCCCCTTCCTCAAACCTTGAAGCCAGCAGTCTAGCACCTGCAAATCCGTGTTGCATCACCTGATCCCTGCTTTGGTCTTAACCTCTCCTTCTCTGACTCTGCCTTCCCTGCCTCCCTCTTTCACCTCCAAGGACCCTGGTGATTGCAGTGGGGCCACCTGGAAAATCCAGGCTCACTTCGGCCATGTAAGGTAACACTCGTAGGTTCTGGGGATTAGGATGTGGACATTTTGGGGAGAGGGGTATTATTCTGCCTACTACAAGGGCCAAAGAGATTCAAAAACAGTTTACTTTGCCCTTGCTAATGCTCAGAAGAGGTTGGTAAGAAGAAGAAGCTCTTGGCAATCAGAGGGCACCACCGTTACTGGACATTTATTTGTGCCAAGGCCTGCTGGAGGTGCTCCTGTGCTTTTGCCATTCAGTTTGCATGCTAGCCCACTTTGCAAATGAGGGAACATCTCTGGGAGAGATGGGGTTACGGCTGCAGCGGCAGGGCTGGTGCTTGGACTCAGGTGTGCCTCGTTGCCAAACCCATCCTTTTCCTGCCACGCCATGCCCTTCAATTCAGAGTCAACAGAGCCCAGTGGGGATGGCCATTTAGAAGGCTTAATGTCCACAGCGGAATCCAGTTTTACAAATATTGTTAGAGCATTTCTGCAGCTGGGAGCTGGCCAGAGTGGAATTGGCAGTAGCCTTTGGAGTCTCATTCACCCACTGCAGGGGAAGGCTTGGGCGCGCCCTGGGCCAGGGCTGGGGGGAGAGGGGGCTCGTTGTGCCCTGAGCTCTACTTGGGCCTCAGCTCAAGGCATCATGGTTTCCAAGGAAATGTGGCCCAGAAACCCAGTGCCCTGCACTGCCTGGCCCAGTGTGATGCCCAGCCCAGCGTACAATCCTTTCAGATAAGTAAATGAGAGCATCTCAAAGTGTGCAAACTACTCCGCAAAATCAATTCCATGCTTCTGGCAGCGAAGCTTTTGGCATTAAGAAAATTAGAAGAGTTCATGAATAATAGAGCTCACACTAAATGGCAAGGGAGGGAGGAACGTGGTCTAGTGGAAGTGCCGTTTTGTCATCACAGCCCTCAAAAGTGGAACATTCAAGAAGACAAATGCACCCAGGCAAACACCCTCCCTGATGGGAACATGGGCAGGACAGAAGCCTCAGGGGTGACAGTGCTGGAGGGGCTCTTGTACTGGCAGGGGACCGTGTTTCACATCTGCTCACATCAGTCTTCTTATAGTCTTTTGATCATCTTGTTTGTTGATGTCACCTGCCCCCAAGTTCCTTGAGGAAGACACCTCACGCCCATTGCTGCTGCTGGTGGCTCCATGATCATGTGCCTGACTGTCAGAAGCTTTATGTGCCAAAAGTACTGTATTCCCAAAGAATGGGAAGAAGGCAGTAAGGTTCTGGTAAATGTTTACTCACTGGCTCTCCAGAAAATAAAAAAGAAAGAAAAGTTCTGATTCCAGTTTCCAAAGTATAAATACTCCCACCATGGTTCATTTCAACCTGCCAACTTGATGTCTACTGGCTTGCAAATTTCTGAAAACTGAAGAATTTGTTCTCCTAAATTGGTGCAGGCCAGCACCAGCATATCACTGGAAGTTAGTTTTTATTTTGTGTCTGTCATTCAGGGGCCCTACTGCTTGTGGCCAGAGTCCCTCTGAGAGCAGCCAGCACACTTTCCCACAGGGGACCAGACCAGAGTTCTTGGGGGCGGGCTGGAGAGTTACACAGTCTCCTTCCTTCTTCCTCCCCACTGCACAATCACCTGACTCCAGGCATCTGCACATGAGCTCACCATTTCAGGAGGGGCCTTCCCACATGTGTATCAATTGTACAAAAAGATACCTTGTAAAATCTCCAGATCTTCCTTCAATTTAAGTTTAGCTGTTTCCTTGCAGTGGCTGGTCATTAGAATTTAATGGAGAACTTCCAAAACATATAGAGTCCTGGGCTTTTCTCCACAGATTCTGATTTGGAAAAATCTGTCATTTTCAAAAGTTTCTTGGGGGATCCTGATATTGATATATCTGGGGAAAGTCATCATTCCTTTCTGCTTTGGGAAGGAGGTTATTTAGTGGAATCTTTCATGGTCCTTCCACAAGAATCCAAGCCATCAAATCCTAGCATCATCTGCTTCCCAATGGGGGCGATGTCCTAAGAAGAGAAGCAATGGATCCAAGGAGTATGTCTGTCTCGCTTTTGTGCCTGCAGCAGAGCAGGCTTAGGAGGTCAATGGTCAACATATCATAGTCCCAAGAGGGCTGACAAACATGAGTGACAGCTGCCTGCATTAAGTAGCTCTGAGCCATGTGGCCTTGACGGCCATCACCCAGTGCCAATGGGCTGTGGTCAGACACTTCCTCAGGCTCTGCTAACCTTGCCCTCCTCCCTTCTTCCTCCTCCCCATGCTCCTCCTCATTTCGGATCCCTGCTACAAAGCTTGCTGCTCAGAGGCAGGCCTTGGACTCTGGGTTTCTCCAAAGGGCAGAGGAATTCTCATCTGAGCCTGGTCCAAGAGAGAATGACCTTAGAAACAGACAAAAGAGCTGAGGTGGCTGTAATGGGGAGACAGAAGGAGGGGTTCATGGAACCTCACGGACATGTACAGTCAACTTTTGATAGAAGTGGACCCACCTGTTTTGTTTTGCTTTGCTTTCCCGTCTTGGTACTCGTAATTCGTGTGGAATGCTTTGTTCTGGAAATGAAATCAGCTGTTCTCCTGGCCACTGTGGCTGGGACTGGGAACTGTCATATGAACCAGAAAGCAAAAAGGCTGCAGGTGAAGGAGATTGGCTCTGCCCAAGAGAGGTGCTTTGTATCAGGTGGTATCAAACTAACTCTATTATATTTTATCTGGGAAGGACAAATGTAGAGTGGACAACGAGAGGGTAGGTCTCCCGGCTCCGGGTTTGGTCCCAGGTGTTGCTGTGCCCTTCCTGGCAGCTGTGAACCACATGCATCCAGAACTGAGAGAAGTGAGACTTGGGATGACTGCACCAATTTTCTTTCTACATTTTATGCCTAAGGATCCTTGCAATGAAACTCTCGTGGCTGAGATCTGTGGGCTCTGTATATTTCTACCTTGTGATCCTAAGGGACTCGACTGAATGATTGGGTCTCCACCTGCAGTTTCAACTTATCATCCAAATGTTACCATGCTGAACACAATACTCCCAAATCCCCCAATACCACAGTACCTGAGGACCAGGGTGAGGAGGGAGTCTTGCCCAAAGTGACAACCCAGGCTATAGGACCTGCTGTGCACCGTGAGGGTTAGAGCAGCGGTATGTGTACTGGAAGGGCTGGGAGAGGGGGCACAACTAGTGGCTGGAGCCTGGGTAAAACTCTTTCTCCAGCCATCTGTCATGACAATGTGGAGCCTCAGTCTCTCTGCTCCTGATCCGCCCTTCTGTGAACTCCCAGTGTGTTCTGTGCTGTGCGTGCCCCCATTGATTACCTGGGATCTCCTACTGCATTTGCTTTGCTGCTTCCTGAAGGACTCGTGGGTTCGCATGACCTCAAGATGCCTTGCCTCCTCCTAATTTCTGTGTTTGCTGCCAAGACTCTTGAGGGCAGGGAATAGGTTTTCTATGTCATTGTTATCTCTCCCAAGGAGGTGTCTTCTAAACAGTGATTACCAAAGAAATACCTGCCTGCAGCTGGCCTGCTGCCTCCTCAGAGAACAAAGACGCAGCCACAGAGCCTGCGTGTGCCAGGCTCAGGGCTCATCCACTCGCTACCTGCAGATTACAACCCATCAACTTTGGATGACCCCAGAATCCCATCGCAGGTTAAACTCTAGCCAACTAGTGAAGTGAAAGTGAGATGCACATATCATTAAAAGGACCTGGAACCCGCCCCCAAGGCTCTGTGCACACAGCGATAAGCGGGCTGTGTAGGGGTGAGAGACAGTTTGCAGATGTGGATTCCAGTAGAGAACAGGAGGGTTGTCAGGAGTGAACGGGAAATGGCGTGGGCAGCATACAGAAATACTTGAGAGCAGGGGTCCTCAAACTTTTTAAACAGGGGGCCAGTTCACTGTCTCTCAGACTGTTGGAGTGTGCGCACCGTGGGCCCGGGATGAGTCGGCTGCTAAGCAGGACAGGCAGCGCGGCAAAAACATCCGGAGGGCTGGATAAATGTGCTAGGCAGCCGCATGTGGCCCGTGGGCCATAGTTTGAGGATGCCTGCCTCTGAGAAGGTATGACACAGGCCTGGGAAACTGGCCTTGGGCTCAAGAGCTCTCTCAAACCCAGGCCTCACCCCTGCCTGTGGGGTGTTGGGGGCACGGCTGCTCCCAGCTTGCTTACCCAGCAGGGAGGGTGGAGCCAGCTCACACATCCACTGCTGGCAGAGAGAGGAAGGCCCAGGAGAGAAGGGCAGCCTGCTGGCTGCTTCTGGAAGTTTCCACCTAGAGAGTTCTGGCCCTCCCTGCACTTCCTCAAGGCAGGGGAGAAACTGAGCGACCTGATCCAGTGAGTATTGTGCTGCCACCGTCCAGGCTGTCTGCTGCTCCCAAGGGACAGATTAGGAGGCAGAGAGGGCCCTGGAAGAGGGTCTCCGATACTCCAGCACTGTGGAGAGGGTGTCATGGTCTGCATGTTTGCGCCTTCCCTCTCTGCCCCAATTCACTTCCAGTGGGATGGTACCTGGAGATGGAGCCTTTGGGAGGTAATTAGGTCATGGGGGTGGAGTCCTTGTCATGGGATTAGTGCCCTTATGAGACAGGAGAGCTTGCTTCTTCTCTCTCTCCCAGCTACGTGAGGATACAAGGAGAAGATGGCTGTCCTCCAGCCAGGAAGAGAGCTCTCACAAGAACCCGACCATGCTGGCTCCCTGATCTCGGACTGCCAGCCTCCAGAGCTGTGAGGAGAAAGTGGTTGTTGTCTGAGCCACATGGTCTATGACAATTTGTTACAGCAGCCTGAGCAGACTAAGGCAGGTGTGAAAACACTACTCTGCTGAAGCATGGACGGAAGGGCTGAGGGTTCCCTTCTAAAATGGCTGTGCCAACACCCCATGTGGTGATGGAAATAGCAATTATACTATGGTGAAGAAATGGCACTCAAAGTATTTCAAAGTTGGAAATTGGATGGCTCTAGGAAGCCTATTGGATGAGTAGTCTAACATCTGTCATGGGTGTAATCTGCCGTGTTCCTGTTCACCTTGAATGATCTGAACATCAGTTCCTGTTGAGGTCTGTAAAAGCCGAGGGCAGAATATCTGGTGCTTTATAGTACCAGATGCCTAAGAGCACATATGAGTTACTGGATTTGATGCAAAGAAACAGGATGCCTGTTTTTTGGAAGGGTTACCCTGGGAAAAGGGGGACTTTTTCCCTCCTCAACATTCCCTTCCTTTGGCCCCCATCACTGCTTTGGGGTTTTCTAATTGGTAGCCCTGCCAGACATTTCTTTCCACTCTGCATCCTTGCAAACTCCTTAGAATCAGGGTGAAGGAGACACCAGAGTATGGCTGGGGTCACAGCCAGGCAGGAGGGCTGGTTCAAGGGTAGAACAGTGAGTTTACCTGGAAACTATCAAGAGACCCTTTTCAGAGAAGTAGATGTGTGGGAGACTGAGCGACTGCTTCTTTGCTCTGATGATGAAATAGACAAGCAAGGAGTGATGTGTGTGGTTGTAGAACTTCAAGGCTGAATGTTTTTGCTAAGTTGAGATGGCTCCCTCTTGTTCTTGCATGAGTCCTTTGTGCCTCCTTGGGGAAGATGATTATATAAGTGGACAGAAACTCAAAAAGACTCATGTGGTGTGAGACATCCAAGGAGGAAAAAGCCACTACTTGGAGATTTATGGCCTGGTGTAGGTCCTTGGACTAAATCATGAACCCTCCGCTGTTGCTGGTGTGGATGGGAGAGGGGTGGTATAGAAGGGGCAGGTTATGTCACATATTCATTTACATACTCATGCCTCACTTCAGCCTCCAATACCGTTTTACAGATGAAGAAACAGAGTTTCAAGAGATCGTCACCTGCCCCAGTCACACTGCTAGTACATGGCCTAACCCAGGATTTGAAGCCAAGCCTGACTCCAAAAGCTTTTGCACCAACCACACCTCTCATCATTATTCAGTGAGGAAGGGAAAAACACTTTAAACCTCATTAGTCATTGTTACCTGTTCTAGTTACTATTGCTGGATTTAGTTCATTTTCTGATGCTATAAAGGAACTCTCAAAGCGGGGTAATTTATAAAGAAAAGAGGTTTATTTGGCTCACAGTTCTTCAAGCTGTACCAGAAGCGTAGCACAGGCAGCTGCATCTGTTGAGGGCTTCAGGCTGCTTCTGCTCATGGCAGAAAGCGAAGGGGAGCCCGCGTGTGCAGAGATCACATGGCAAGAGAGGAAGCAAGGTGGGGAGGCACCAGGCTCTTTTCAACAACCAGCTCTTGCGGGAACTAATAGGGAAAGAGCTCACTTACCCCTAAGGAAGGGCATGAATATATTCATGATGGATCTGCCCCCATGATCCAAACACCTCCTGTTGGACACCACCTCTCACATTGGGGATCAAATTTCAACATGAATTTTAGGGAACAAGCAGCCAAACTATAGCACTGGATAACAAACTATTCCTAAACTTAGTGGCATAAACAACAATCTTATCATGCTCCTGGATTCTGTGAGTCAGAAATTTGGAGAAGACATAGCAGGGACAACTTGTCTCTACTCCACCATGTTTGGGGCTTCATCTGGGAAGACTTGAGGGCTCAGGGTGACTCAATGGCAGGGATCACCTGCAGGTGTCTATACTCATATATTTGGTGGTTGGTGATGATTCTTGGCTGAGTCCTCAGCAAGGCTGTTGAGTAGAAGAGCACCTATATTACATCTATGTGATCTGTCTGCCTGGGGTTATTGGGGCTTTTTTAGAGAATGGCAGTTGGGTTCTAAGAGTGAGCATCCCCAGAGAAGGTGAAAGTACATGGCATAGTTTGTTCTACCTAGGGAGTCATGTGGTTTCACTTCTACCATGATCTATTGCTTGGGGCAGTCAAAAAGGTCCATCTGGGTACAAGGGGAAGGGACACAGACACCACAACTCAATGTGAGGAGTATCAAGGTCACCTAGTAAGAAGAACCCATGAAAAAGAAGACATTGTTGCTGCTATCTGCCACAATACCTTAGAGTGAAAGAGTTTGATGGTTTTCCAGAGCTGGCTTTTGATTAGAGAAGGGAAGAAAAGGAGATGGAGAAGCAATGAAGGAAACTCTATGTCCAAAGGGAGAAACGAGGTCGCTGGGGTGGAGTCAGGGCTCAGAGCAAGGAAGAAGTGATCCACCACTGCTTCATTATCCAACATCTTTCATGTGAAATGTGACCGCCAGAACTGCACCTGAACTTTCTTCCCCAGTCCTGCATTAATCCATATTCACTTAGACAGCAGAAGCTCCGACCACCTCACCCGAGTTTCTGGTCATTAAGACGGTCACCTCTCCACATGGGGCAGCCTCACATTTTAGCAGCTTCAACAGTCTGAAGATTATTGGCCCTGACAAGGCCAGCTGTCTTCCCCTTGGATCTCTCAGGTGGGAAATAACTTCTTTAAAGGCCACGTCCTCTTGTGTCCTCACACAGACCCTCCAGGGAGGGACTTAACTTCTTGAGCTAATGACATATGGTTCAGTTAAAGCTCAAAACCCAAATATTTCTTTATTATCAACAACAGCAGGAGCAATATTTATTTTCAGCGGAGAAACCGGAGACCCTAAAAACCAATAAAAATATCCTGAGTGGGTGGTGCCATGATGTCGTGTTTTTAAAGCATACGGGGTGGTTCTAATGCGCATTGAGATCAAGAACTACCATCCTATGTGGTTTGCCCTGACTACCTTCCTGAACGTTTTTGCCCTTCTTGCCCCTGCCCATTTACATCCAGTCCCACAGATCTTCTTGACCAGCCTCTAAAATACCAAGTCTGTTCTTGTCCTGTGGTCTTTGGACGTGGCTCTTCCCTCCCTCAGCCTGTGATGCTGTTTTCCTGGTTGTTTGCTTGACTTGTTCCCTCACTTGATTCAAGTGGATAGACCTATGGAGGTGTTCTGGTCAATAGTCCTGCAGCAGTCTGAGCCAATAGCCAGCATTAACCAGCAAACATGTGAGTGCAGATATTTCTAGATGATTCCAGCTCCTAGGTATTAAGTCATCCCTGGCCTTTAAGTCATAGCTGAGGCTCCACACATTATGGAGTAAAGAGTGCATCCTCTCCAAATTCTGACTTACTTAACTCAGGGTTCTACTCAAATGATACATACTTGGAGAGGAAATCCTTGACTACTTTTGTCTAAAATGGTATTTTTTTTTTTTTAAAGATAGGATCTTGCTATGTTGTCCCAGCCTGGACTCTGAACTCTTGGGCTCAGGCAATCTTCCCACCTCAGCTTCCAGAGTAGCTGGGACTACAGACACGTGATCACGTGATGTTGTGTCTAGCCGAAATGGTATTCCTCATCATTTTCTATCCTTTTCTTCTTTTTTTTTTCTTCATAGCACTTATGTGATAATAATATATATTTGTTAGTTAGTTTTCATTGCATGCTTCCCATGGCAGAATGTAAATTTCATAATGATAGGGACATTGGCACTCTGAAAAATGCCTAACATAGATTATAGATTAGGTAGGTATCAGTGCAATAAGTATTTGTGGAACGAATAAACCCTTGACAATTATGCTCCTAGTCCTTTTGTCCAGAGCCACATTAGATGCTGTTAAGCAATCTTAGTGCTCTTTGCCCTTGAACCTGGACTGTGCCCCAGATCCCTCACAACATAATCACACATTACTGCTCTGAGTTAGCAGATGAGATGAAACCAATTTTCCATACCTGGTCTATAGGATTAATTTTGGGATATTCATTTATTATCTTGTTGTCATCATTTGGGTGTTTGCGACCAGATATTAGATGTTTTCTGAGGCTAAAGACAGAGTCTCATACTATTTTTGGTACATAGAAGTTCAAAAAGTCCTAGATGAATCGAAACAATTTGTAATACTTTTCAGATCAAGCCTTTGGAAAGGCAGGAGGAGGGCTGGATCAACATATGATCACCAGGCTTCTCAAGATAAGAGGTAGGTAATTGGTACCGTGCTGGTTAAAGAAATTTCCAGGACTAAAGTTCCCTCCTGGCAAAATAGAGTGGGTGAGAAAGTCAGTTCTGATGCCAGAGATTTTGGGTTACAGGGCATTTAATACGAACCTCTGTGAGATTTGAAAACTGGTTGTTTTCTGCCTGTCCCATCCCCAAACATCTAGACCTTCATTTGCATCATCTGTTTGCATATGGTGTGATGTTGGTCAAATGGAATTTCTACAAGGCCAGGCCTGGATGCAGGGGTCAGGCTCAGGGTGAGGAAGAGCGTGGGACGGGAAAGTGACAGCTGTAATGTATTCTCCAGACTTGAAGAGCAAAGCGTGGTTTATCAGGTGGTTTGTTTTAGGAGAAATGAGATCTGAAGTTATCTTCCACCTGGAAGGCCCTGACTTCCTAGGTACCGTGTTTCCCCGAAAATAAGACCTACCTGTAAAATAAGCCCTAGCAGGATTTCTAAGCATTTACGCAACATAAGCCCTACGCTGAAAATAACACCTAGTGATGGGCATTTCTATGCAGTGGATCTGCACAACCCATGCTTTTCGTCGAGGAGCGGTAAAGAAGATGAGCAGCCCTTCTCATCTGCCCCATGAGAGCTCTATTACTCGACATGAGAGGTTGGGGCCAATGGTTCTAAAGGAAATAGAGTTGCAAGAAATTCAGGATGGAATTCGGGGTTTGGAGAATTGTAATGATGTTCCAGAAGAAGACGACTTAACTATATTTGAATAAATGTAGATTGTTGTACCATACTTAAAAAATATATAACACATCCCCTGAAAATAAGCCCTAGTGTGTCTTCTTGAGGAAAAATTAATATAAGACCCTGTCTTATTTTCAGGGAAACACAGTAGATTTTGGGTCAAGACACTGTTAACGTATGCATCTTTTCATGGCTGTCACCTGAGGGCCTTCCTTGCTCATACCAAGTGTTTTTAAGACAAGGGAGAGAGATCCTGATTGGTTACGAATGCAATCATTTCTGCTAAAGCAGAATGCATAAAGGACATGCATAGAAGAACATCCCATTGAAACTTAGGAATGCCATTTTTGGGGGGAGCTTGTTTCAACAAAGATTACGGTTACACATAAAGACATCATCACCCCTGTTTCCAACCAATGCATCCATCATTCAGAAACAACCCAAACCATGACAAATAAATTAAAAAAGTACCCACTAGGATGAGTTCAGATGTTTACTCTTCCTATCTGCCTTCAGCAAGTTGCAAGAAGATCTGTGGATCAATAAAACCATGCTGTTCCCTACATAACTGTAGGGACAAAACCAGAAAAAGAATCCAAGGAAAGATGTTGTCCTGTGTCACAGCTGGCAGGGTTGCTTAGGGTCTGGACAGTTAGGAATGCTCCATTTATTAACATAGGAGTCAGATCTAGATTCCAGTACCTTTTTCTTTTCTTTTTTTTTTTTTTTTAGGTCATGTGGTAGGTAAAATAAAAATCAAGCAGTGACCTCCATGGAAATCAGGCAGTTGCTATTTAAATAAAAAAATTTAAAAGTCTACTTCAAATCTTTAATTTTTGATTAGTTTCTCCTGGACTTAATTGTGTCTGTGCGTGTGGCGTTAGTGTAGGGGGTGATGTGGGTGATGAGGGAGAATCTGAGTTGCCGTCCTGGGCCTTTTTCAGAAAGAAATTGGCGAAGGTCTATACAATGTTGTGTGGCAGAAATTTGTTTAGGTTCAAGTAAAATCATTACAAAGTTTGATTTCACACATTCAGTGGTGTCCTTTCAAATAAGTCGTGTACGTTTTTGGGGAGGAAAAAATGCTTGAGGTTCTGTAACTTTGAAAAATTAATTAAAATGAATTTTTTTGATGTTCTGCAAATGGATTTGAGTTTTTGTTGACACAACTGCAAAAAAAAAAAAAGATGCATTTTTTTTAATCCATGTTTTCTCATCAGCACACAAAACTTCCATCAGTGCCCCCCCACCCCCAACTATGGAATAGTCCAGGTTGTTTTTCAGAATTTCGAAATAGAGGTTAGTGGGCAGATCAGCCTGTGCTCCTTTATCCTCACATTCTTTTTACTTTTCTGGGGGCTGCTTCCCAGCTTCCACGTTCTTTGGTTTGTCTTTAGGAGCGGGCATCTGCGACTCTCATTGGAGGATTTCCCCTTGCTGCTGGGGCCACTTTCCCCAGCTCCCAGGCCTGAAATCCCAGCGGTTACCTTATCCCCCTCCCCCTCCACTGTGCACTTTGACCCCCAGTGCAGGAATATAAAAGGCAACTCTATGGTGTGGTCGCCTGTAAAATCCTCCAGAGCGCCCCTTGAGACCAGGTTGAATTGGACTTCCTGAAACTTACCACCCTTCCCTGTCCCCCTGCCGCCCTCCTTCTCCGTCTCATCTAAGGGTAAGGGCACTTCCTAAATAAACCACTAGCTTGTGAATCTTCCCCCCAAGAGTCTGCCCTGGGGAACCCTTATCCTCTTCTTAAGATAATGTTGTAGGAACTAAGGGGGGGGGTGCACGCCAAGTACTTACTGTGCTTGGCCATAAACTATTTGCTCAAAACTGTGAACTCACCGTTCCCACATTTGTGCTTTAGACCCTGGGAAAGTGGTGCCAAGATTCCTTTGGAACATTATGGATCCATTCAGTCGGGCATGGAGACATTGGAATAAAAAGGAAACATTTGAATAAAACGGAAAGAGCAAGTGTGAAGGTGCATCTTACTATAACAGGAGGCCTCACCCCGGGGCTAACTGTGCAAATGTTATGCAAAAGAAGAGCCGGGTCCTCATGCAGCACCACGTTTGCTGGAAAGATAGTGCACAGCAATTTTTTTTTCTTTCTTTTTAAGATTGGTAAGCCCATTTCTCTGAGTTGAAAATTTCAAGTGTCTGGCCATTTATTACAATCACTAATTTTGTGGCAGTGGGGTCCAAGCATGTGAATAGGGGGGAGTCAATAGGAGAGAGAAATCACCATGGTCTGAACACCCCCCATCTAATTAGGTGATGGTGAAAACTAGGAGAGAGGGAAAGTTTTGTGCTCACGAGAGGATTTGTCCAGGACTTCTGAGACAGTTTGAACAATCCACAGAATTTGTAGTGGCAGGTTGCTTTTTCTTTAGATTTCATATGCAAGAGAACAAAATTAGAGGGTAACCTTCCATGCATGTGCACAAGCTCCTAGGGAATTTTCCCCTCCAGCTTTATTAAGATATAATTGACAAATAAAATTTATGCATATTTATGGTATAGAACTAAACCATATATACATATATTTATGGTGTAGAACATGGATAGCTGAATACATTGTGAAATGATGAGATTAAGCCAGCAGTTTTTTTTTTTTTTGAGGCAGAAAACTAGGAATCTAGAAAACTGGGGGCTCTTAACAAATCATCTTGGCCTCTTGTCTTTCATCAGGTGACACAGAATGCCAAAGCCAGAGGGGATGGAATATTCATACTAATAGCTGACTCCTTTCACGACCAGGAAAGCCTGCTTAAGTCTCTCAGGTGATAGGAAGCTAAACCTAATTTCTCTTCTTGCTGGTCAGAGGGCAGCCAGGCTCTGGGCTGGCTCCGAGCCTTTCAGATATTCAGACTCTCGAATTCTGTCAAATCCTATTGCCTTTGTGCTGGGGTAGGGAAGGAGTTTCATCATGGATTTTAATGTCCCAAAACAAGTCCATCACCTCAGGAGGTTTGGTTCGGTACGTCTGGAATGGGAGCTGGAATCTCTTTTTTGGAGCTGGCCCCCAGGGCCTGTACAGGCAGGGTCACCGCAGGGCAGAGGAGTGGGGATCGACTAGTGGTCCTATCGCCCATAGAATGGGACTGGAAAATGTGGCAGATGCCATCTACAGGACACTAAACCATGGACAGGGTACACATATTGAAACGTGGTTAGATTTCCAAAGCAACGTGGAGTTAGAAAAGCAGATCACAGAATAGAATTTGTTACTTGACACCATTTGTGTAATGAGTGAGCTCATGAGACAACTCTGTATAAAGGGATGCCCACATGTTTAAAGACATATATTGAACACGAGGCGGGAGTAGACATTGTGGAAGAAGGAGAAGATGAAAAAGGGAGGCCTTCATTGACCGAGGGTGGCCATGTGCCAAGCACTGAGGAGCATGGCTAACTAGATTTTCTGTATCTAATCCTCAAAAAAAAAAAAAAAACTAAGGAAAAAATAATTGGGAATAATAAAGAAGAAAGTGACCCAAGTGGACTAAAGGCTCAGCCCAGCTTCACCTCGAGGTGGCCCAACCTTACCCAGCAGCACAAGAGAGGCCCAGTGAGGGGAAATGTCTTCTTAGAAAGTGTCACCCTCCTCTGCCCTTTACTTTTACTATTTTTACCTTCCCACAGCTCTTATTTTCTAATTCTTTAAGCACCATCATGAAGCACTCAGCAGCAAGGTTGGCATTTGATTGAAGAAACTGGCAAGAAAAAAACCACATTGTTCTATTTGGGAAGATGCATGGTTGTCTTCTCTCTCAGATTTCTTGCCTTGGTTTTCAACGTGCTAAGTACACAGGTTCACCTTGATTTCTGTTTAGCTTCCATGTACTGAAGCACTGAAGTATGTGAAAAATACTATGCTAAGTGCTTTACCTAAAAGATCTCATTTCACCTGTACTGGCAACTCAGTGAAATCCATTCCCATTTTCCAGACGACTAAAGCTTAGAGAGTTTGTATATCTTTTCACACAACAGCCTAACTTAACCTTCCATGGGTTTATCAACCCAAATGGGACTGCACAACCATGAATTATCAAATCAGAGGATACTCCTTTCATCAGATTGGGAGGGAATGAAAAAATGCCCCAATTTTTGTTGGCATCTAAGCAGAAAGAAAGAAATCAAGTTCTTTTCTCATTGACTGCTTATAATATCTCACCATTCTTGTCTTTGGGATTGAGAATGTATTCAGGCTCAAAGAACTTAAATATTCCTTCTATGGGGCCACACTTAGGTGGCACTCATCACATCTGTGTTCTGCTGGAAATCCATGTCACTAAGGTTGTTCTGTTCTGCGGGAACTGTGAGCAGTGGGTGAGGCGCTGGCAAGTTGCTTCGTGTCTGCTACTGTTTACAACACTTTCATGTCTATGAGTGTGCAACTGCATGATTTATTGGTTTCCACCCAAGAATTATCTGTTCATAAATTATTTCCTTACCTTGTAGACTACAATCTGTAAATATCTAACTGACGAGCACATTAACCCAGTACAAAGCCGCGCATCTAAAGAGCTTAAGTAAAAATATCCAATTTACAGCATGGGGTGGAGGGCGGGAATTGTCAAATGCAGCCAAAGGGAATGGCATTGCTTCTACAGAAGCATTGCTTTTCACAGGAGGTCACCACTGATCCCACCATACTATTTTCATGTCTAAGTCTAAATAAATCTTTCATGTTGCATACATCACCTGCTTCCTAACTGGAAATTCAAGAGAACAGAGTCTTCATCAGAAAATGAATTAAGTCATAAGATACATGGTAATAAATTAGCACTTTGAAAGAAAGAGTACATCCGTGGCTCAGAGTGCTTAATTCAACTCTGTGGCTTTGCTCCATTGACCTTTTCCTTCCTGCCTTCTTTCCCTACCTCCTCCATCCCTCCCTCCTTCCTTCCTTCCTAATTGTCTTTAGCCTTTTCCCCTTTGTTATGCTGTTTTTTGATTACTTACACACATATACACATACAAAGCAAATGCATTCTCCCTGGTTAACTTTTACCTCTACTTTTATGCACTAATCACATTTTTCTAGAAAAGAGAAATGTTTGTTACTTGTCCACTAGCAACCATAAAGAGATATTAATATATCTATATGTCAATTCATGAAATATCGAATTCAAGAAAAGAGCTGGCAGATCTTCAGTTTGCAGATAAGCATTCATTTCAGAAATGCTGCACTAACAAAACAGTTTCCAAATTCAGGATTCACTTTGTTTTCCCTCGTGACTAGTAGGATCCATTCTACTTAGCGTCAGAGTGACGAAAGACTGACTCAATTCAATAACTGAGAACTGCCATATGATGGAAGCACCTATGATAAAAAAATCTTACAAACTTGAACTTCTTCTTTTGAGTGTCCACAATGAAAATATTTGAGTTCTCTCTAGTCCAGTAGGATTTGTGATTCTCAAAATGCCAATACAGGGGAGGTGAAATCCCTGATGATTTGCCAGGCATCACCCTAGGAGAAACTTAGACCAAGACTTTCAACAGAAGACTCCACTGGTATGCTTTATGTAAAGGGTACCACAAATAGGACCACCTACCTTTAAGCGGTGTGCGAATGTGTTGGCAATTGCATTGTCTTCTTCTTACAACTCTTTCATATAGTCGCCAATTCCTTCCCATCGGAGTTGCAGCTATTAATACTTGCCACTCAGAAATGCCCCTATGAAATCTGAAGACTCTTTTTTCCCCTCTGAGCTTGGGTAACCATTAGACTATGTAGAAGTCCTGATATTCTTTACAATTTTTTCATAAAGTCTTTCTCAGATCTTCTTCTGAAGACTTCTACATGAGCCCACCAATTCTGACTTTTCACTTAATTGCTGGCAGAATTGTCCAAGCCCACATTATAATAAGTCCATTAGGATAGAGACGTCTATCTCCCAAGGCTGCACCGTGCCTAGTATTAGTCAAGAGCAAAGAGCCAGACACCTCGTTTACATTATGGCATTGGAATATCTGCTGACAATACTAAAAACCAAGATGACATGTCATTCAAACTGCTCTGTGACTGGCACACACACAAGCCCCCGTGACCCAGTATCAAAAAGCTATTAAATTTCAGGCATGATACGATGGAAGTCCTTAAAACAAAACTGGAGGCATTTTATAGCTAAACAATTTTATTGGCTTTTTGTGAAATAAAAAACACACAAGAAACCACCATGGTTAAAGGCCATAATCAGCATCAACCAAATGAACCAGCCACTTGGTTTCAGCAGCTGATAACAACACTAGTGGATATTATTGCTTATACCCCAAGTTCATTTACATGTCCATGACATTTTGGCAAGATTACAATCAAATGGGAGCTTTGGTTGTAAAAAAATTCAACTATGACTACTCATTCAAAACTCAACCTCTACTATTTTACGATGGGATACATGCCAATTCTTCCTGAGTCTTGACATTTATCCTCTTATTCCATCTCCTTTCTCCTTTCATTAATGATTTACAACCCTATTGGAAAAACATTAAGGTGGCTGCATTTACAACTATTTCTACTCCACTGCCACCTCTTTTGTCATGAGAAGGTGATGCATTTCTGGGCCTCTCTAAGCTGTCGTATCTGGTATGTTTCCACTGCCAGTATTAAATGCCCCTCTGTAATCTAAATAGATTTGCAAATGCATACGGCTGTCAACGTTGGAGTTTGGACTCAACTATCTTTTTTTCATCTTCTCTGAAAAGTTAAACAAACAAACGAAAAAATAAGAACAGGAAACAGCCCTTAGCATCAGCAAGTTGACCTTCCAACAGAATGAGCAGCAGCCCTTGCCACACAACATCCACGGCAGGTGTGGAGCTGTGGCCTTAAAATGCTGTGTGTGTGTGTGTATGTGTGTGTGTGTGTGTGTGTGTGTGTGTGCTGTAACATTTTACGTTATACCCAAGTAATGATTGACTGCCTCAGGAAAGCTCCCCTGCGCTACGCTTTCTATTTTAACACTGAAAACTCAGAATGACAAAGGGTCAGAACTAACTCACAATAGCACCATTTCTTAGACTCTTGGAATTAGATTCCTTTCTGTGTTGGAGAAGGCAGGGACCCGGCCTCCAGCTCTGTGCTTTCACAGGCCCTGCTGAAAGGCAGCAGGAGTGGGTGGTCTGCCTTTGCCTGCTTCTGCGGCGACGTGGATTTTCCCTGGGAAGAGTTAAAAATGTGGGTCTTATAAAGTGAAGTTGGCCACAGGTGAGAGACCTGAGGAAGCCTGTTTTTCGGTGGTGAGATGTGACAAGCCTGTGGATGGCGGGACGGAGTCCGGGGACTCTTGCCCATCTCAATTCAAGTCAGTGGAGAATCTGCATGCAGAGGCATGGCGAGATCGAGGAACACTGAGAGACATAAACCCTAACACAGCAATCCAAACACCGATGCTCTAATGGTATCTTACGTATTCAGGTCCACCAGCGGGTTTGCCCTGGATAATGCTGGGATTTAATAAGCCCTTCTAATGATTACAAAGATTATCCTCTTGAATCTAGACATTTTAAACAACAGAATATTTGATATCACTATATTTTACATGGCACGTATAACCATATAATTAGTAGCACTTACACGGTGAATATTGTAAATACACACTCTTGGAGTTGACTTGGTAATGATACCGATGTGATTCAGCAGAACAAAGATTAAACATTCTCCAGCTTGCGCTTTGGGGGGGGATGTAAGTCCCACCCTTTACTTCACAACAAAAGGATAACCCTCTAATTATGCAATAATGCTTGGTGGTCATGTGGGCAAAGAGAAATCACAGGGCGACTTCGTAGTCAATTTGTGGCCTGTAAAATAAAGTAATACATAGTATTTTCATTTCAACAAAATACAAGAGACCATATAAAAATATTTTCCAATTTGGAATCAGAAACATGAAAGCTGGATTTTTTTTTCTTTGTATAAAAAGAAACAAAATAACGGACTAAAGTTTATTAAGCCTCCTAACCAAAAAAAAAAATATATATATACATATTAGTTTAAGGAATGCAGTGAGTCAGCTTCCCTTTTTGTCCAGGCTCATTGATGGTGAGCTTGTGCTTTGATCCTAACAAAGATAAATGCACAAAAGTGGAGGAAGGTCAGTGCCTGAAACCTGAACTACATCATATCGCTAATAAGAAGACTAATTTTACAGTAGTGCTTTGAAAAGTGGCGTATCAGATTACTGATTTTTTTTTTCCCTCTTCCTCTTCAGGCGACCGCCGGAGATGAATTCCAAAAGCACCACTTTCGTCTGGAGTGATGTTTCTTTAGTGCAATGTCTTCCTTCTCTCGTTCCCTTTTCACGCGCTGGTAGTGGTCCTCTTCCTTCAGGTACCACACGGGGGGCCAGCGGTGACGCTCAAAGTATTCCTGGTTGTCTGGCGAAGCAAAGATGCAGATGATAATACCTGCTGCTCATTCATCCTTTCTACGTGCTAGGCCTTGGGCTTAATGCTTCTCAAATATCCTCTCACCGACTCCATGTGGCAGGGACCATGGTTAGCAACATTTGCAAAAGGTGACACTGAAGTTCTCAGAGGAAGAATCTCTTGCCTCTAGTCATGCAGCTAGGCCCAGGGACCCTGAACCCCGGGCCACTTGATTTCAGAGTCTAAGTTTGCTCCCATGCTTGCTTCCCCAGACAAGGGGGAGCACCGCTACTTCAACATACCCCAGGGTGGGGTCCCCTGGGCCCCAGCCCACCCCAATCCTCAGGCCTACAATACCTTGGGTTGTATCACATAAATGTGTGACTGCCAGCCAGTCTCAAGGACTTGTCCATGAGCTGTCTGCTGACCGTTCCTTCCCAGGGCATAGAAGGTAAATGCTTCAGCCAGATGGGAGGAGAACTGGATGAATGGGGGGTGGATGGGGTAGGGGGAGGTGTTGTTCTTTGCACAGTCTCACCTGCAGATTTCGATTTGATTTCCTTGCGGAACTTGGAACACACGCTGTTGTAGTTGGTGCAGATGTGGTGCAAACACCAAGCGGCCAACTGGTGGGCATTGTGAAACTGCAGAAAAAGGGACCAAAAGGGGGTCAGACTGAATTTTCTAAAGTGCAGCTACAAAGAGATTGGAAGCCACTGCAGGGGTGAAAAGAAACTAAGGGCTCGTGTAATTAATTCAGTAGACCTTTTGTTTTGACCTCACTGTTCTGACTTTGGCCATGGCTCTGATGACAGCCAGCATACTGTTGGACACACCCTTCCCTTCCCCACTGTGATAGGTGCACCAAAAATAATCACGGTATCAGATCACCAGTTTAAAGTCTACCTCGCCCTCCCACCCTCCCCCATCACCTGGCCCTCTAGTGATAAGCCACCGTGGCCTCTGGAAGGCACCAGCCAACAGCGGAGAGCAGCGATGTCATCTCTGTTTAAGGAAGCTTGGCAACGGAATACTGCGTGTCGCATGTCAGAGCCCGGCTTGCTGGGGCCAAAGATCGGAAACAGGAGACTGCAGACTGTGTGACTGTCCTATACCTGTCCTTTGGTTACATAAGAGTAGGCGGCCTGGGTGGGGTGGGAGGGACCCAAATGCTCCACCCTTTCTTTCTGAGCAATGCTCAGGAAGGTGGTGGCTGAGGTAGCTGTGACCAAAAAAGGCCTGATGCTCAAAAATCAACAGTCAACTCCCTCTTCCCTCCCCAGATCTGGAGGGACCCTCCTGACCCCTCACGCTTTCTCTCTGCACCCATCTCAGGCCTCCCTTCTGTTATCTGTTGCTCCGGATGTTTCTTTGGTCAGGTGAAACTCTGGAACCTACAGCATGGTTCCTCTGTGGCCCATATCTCTACAGTGAAGGCCAATAGTTGCCCAGGCTGGAGTGCTGTGGCGTCAGCCTAGCTCATAGCAACCTCAAACTCCTACGCTCAAGCAATCCTTCTGCCTCTGCCTCAGCTTCCCGAGTAGCTGGGACTACGGGTGTGTGCCACCACGGCCAGCTAATATTTTAAGAACATTTTTTTTTTGTAGAGATAGGGTCTTGCTCTGTTGCTCAGGCTGGTCTCAAATTCCTGGCCTCAAAGTGATCCTCCCGCCTCAGCCTCCTAAAGTGCTGGGATTATAGGTGTGAACCACTGTGCCTGGCAACAACCTCTCTTGATGTTAGATTTCTCTCTGAAAGCAGACTGGGGCAGTGGTGTGTCAGGTTGGCTTGTACTTCCTCCAGAGAGCCAACGGTGTGTATTTCTTCCCTGTTCAGTGTTCTGAGTTCAGTGGCTTCATGTTGTTACACTGGCTGTGGTGGGAGTATTTACACCACAGAATTGAAAAATGCAACAGATCAGGTTCCCACCTGTCCCCAAGCTGATTGTTAAACACTTGTCAGCACATCACTGGGCTAGGGTCTAATAAATGAGCTAACATGTGGGAGACTCTATCCTAAACTCTTCCTGCCCAGAGTCGCCAGAGATTAGCAGTAGTGTAATTATATTATTTTCTTGCAGGGCGTGTGTGTTGGCTGGGTAGGGAGGACAAGGCAGAAACACAGAGCAAACAAACAGACACAACTGCAAATCATTACCTCAAGTGGACTAGCCCTATGTGAAATTCTGTGTCATTTCATTTTTCTCTAGGAGGAGTACTTCCTGGAGAAGCACAAGTCAAAAACTGTCCCCCAGGCCCTGTTTCAAAAGACTCCAAATTCCAAGTGTGGACAGCCAGTTTTGATGGGGACTTGATGGTTTTACTGCAATACGTGTCTGTTCTCAGCACTTCTAACTTTAATAATGTGTGTTCGTGTCTGTTTCTCTCACCTGTTTATGATTGCCCCGGGGCAGAGAACCTACCCTTGTATGTACAAGTTCTCTGCCTAGGGTACTTGGGGAGACGATAACAAATATTTGTTGAACGTTCAGTACGAATGAATAGGTTGCTGTAAAGTTCTATTCTACCTTCCCTCCTTTGAGCCTCAGCCATCTCCTATGGCCACAGTTGGAAGGGCCTGAGCAACACCTGCGATATGCCACCTCCTCTCTCTCGGTTGAGAAATATTGATTTAAACTGCCTGACCCAAGACCTCATAAGCCACTGCAATAACCAAGAGAGGGAACAAAGGAAGCCAAACCCAGCAGGCTGAAGAAAAGATTGAAGAATTTATTCTTAGTTCTCTCAGAGTGCAAACTCGCTGTTAATCAGTCTATGCAGGGGACTAGATAATTCTGCATGTGCACCCTGCATCATACGAGGGCTTCCACTCTTTGGTGCTCTTTCTCAAACATTCTCTCCCTCTTGATTCTCAAAATAATCCGTAAGGTTGGTGGGGTGTGAATTGCCTTCCCTATTTTTTATGGATGAGGAAATTGAGGCCGAGGGTAGCTGTGTGCTTGGAGGAAGTTATTCAGCGATGAAGCTGACACTGGATCTTGGACCTTTCTCTGGAAGAAGAGTGCAAGTGTGCACTGGGATGATGGAATTGCAATCTCAAGACTAACAACTACTGACTTTTGAAAACTCCAGCAGGGGGGCATTGCAGGCCTTCACAGAATTCTAGAAACTGCCTGTTCTTGGCCAAATACATGTCCAAGAATTCAAAGAAGGAAGAGAGACAAAAACCTCCCCCTGTCATGCCCCAAGTGGTCCTGCCACGTGTGAAGCTGGTGCCTTAGGAGACAATGGGACTGGTGTGGGGGAGGGGTCCTTGTTGTTTTTGCAAATGAAGCCCAGCAGGCTGAACAGTGCATGAAACGTAAAACTCTCAGATCTTCTTAGTGTGCACAGGGGGCCTCTGTGACTCAGTGGTGACATCTTTATTTAGACAGATGCAACAGTGGAATGTTTTACCAGCATTAAATGAACTGATTGAACACACTTAAAAGGTGAAAAGCAAACTGTTACAAACCTGGGCCAGTTCCAAATAAGAGAGCACTTCCCCGTCAATGCCCACGCCACTCATCGCGGCCTTGGTCAACTCCTGAACCGCGTGCTGCTCTGGGGAAGAGAGGGAGGCAGGAGAATGTTAAACCACGCCCTGCAGGCCAGATATCTTGCCTGGAGCGGTTGCCCTGGAACCACTTAAGGAGGTAGGGAATCTGGGGCACAACTCTGAGCATCCATGCAAATCGAATCCGGCTTCCATCGCAACCACCTTTTTGTACTTGGTCCCGGCCGCCAGCCATTGTACCGACATCTCTGGGGACTCTCTTGTTCGTGCTTCTGAAATAGCCAGAATCCTCCCAACCTGCACTGTCCTGTCCAGGATGGTAACCACTGGCCACATCAGACTATTTAAACTTAAATTAATTGCAATTAAATCAAACTAAAAGTTCAGTTCCTCAGTCATGCTGCCCACACTACGTGTTCAATGGCCACACATGACCACTGTATTGGACAACACAGATGTAGGATGTTTCCGTCCATACAGAAAGTTCTCCTGGACAGTGTGGCTCTGGACAGTCTCCCACCTTCCCGGAATCCTCTGGATTCTACACACGTTCCTGTTTGACAGTTTCCCCACTCACATGGCTCTGATTCTCAATAACCTCTGACAGTGGAGAGACTGAGTGACAGAGGAATAAGTCTATTTAGGGAATTAGAAATGAGATTGCATACGTCTGTCTCAACAGCTACAGAGGGATGACGTATTGTTCAACCTCTTGGGTTCTAAAGACTGGGGAGACCTTCAGTCAGAAGTAACAAAAATCCAGCTGGGAGAGCCATTTCTGTTCGAGAGCTTGCGTTCCAGGCTTCCAAGCTGAATTTAAATTGTGGTCTGAGGCTGAGCTAACTGTCTCTTGCCTCCGTGTGGGCTGTCACCTGCCTCTGGGATAGACATGTGTGGGTATAGTCTCAGCTCAGCATTTTTAGCTCTTTGATGTTGATGTCATCTCTAGCATTGCATTTGTTCTTCTAATCCAGTATATCGTCCAAAGCATGCTTCCTTTTTGGTCTGGCTCCACGTGCTTGTAAGTCAGTGTGCCTATATCCGGTCAGTTTGGTATCTGGAATTGAATGGTTTCTTTGGCACAACTCTCATCAGCTGGCTTGACACACACAGAAACCAAATTTCCTGGAGAAGTCACCCGGGCTTTTTAATTTTAAGTAACGGTAACATTTCTTGACACTCATTTAACACTGGCTCGCAGAGCATTGTCACCCCAGAAACTGATTTTTAAACATCATATTCTAAACACTTTACGCTAGACAGTATGAAACGAGTACTATAAATCATTAATGGAATCATCTTGGGAAGCTGTTTTTATATTAAATAACCATAATAGTAATAACAGCATTTAGTAACAAAACTGTATGTACATAGAAGTCTGCAGTTCACACAAGAAGCTTTATCTGGGTCAATTAAAAAAAAGAACTTTCATGGAGAAATCGATGCCATGTTTTCATTGCCGGACTTAATGTTTAAGCAAAAATGGTACTACTCTGAAATTGATCACAAACATTTCTTGACAGATTTGGCTCCACATTACTTTTGACGATTAAAAAAATCAAATTTATCCTGAAAGGGCAAATATTGTAAAACCTGTGGATAATTAAATGGATTGGAACTCATATTTCTGAAAAAAAGTAATTTTCCACTGTAGCCTCCTAGAGTTCGTATTTAAAAAGTAGTGCACTCACTTGGATCTATGGCTTCAGGTATATTAGTTAAAAAGTTAAAAAAAAAAAACTAATAGGGATTTTGAGGAAGAAGTAGGGTAAAGAGAGGACTTTGATCTTCAGGTGGCTGTGTGCAGTAGGAACATGGAGGACAGATAAATTAGTCTTTTTCCTAAAGACATTGCCAGAAAGCCAAGTACAGACAGGACTGGTTGGTTTGTTTGTACATTCATTTGCATTCAATTATTCAACAACTATTTATTGAGAACCTAATATGCTCAGGCATTTCTCTGTGTGCAGGAGAAAGGCCAGTGAACAAAACAGGCACTGTCTGTCTCTGCTTTTATGGTTATAGTTAGGAATCAACTAAATATAGTGATAAACACCCAAAGTGTGAATTAACACCTTGGGTAAATGATATTGAAGGCTTAAATTCAAGAAAAAGGTGTTTAAATGAATATATTTTATCTAGACCTCTTTCAGCTTTACCAACTGAACAAATCCAAAAATGATACAAAAGATTTTGTGAAGTTAAGCCAAGTCTTCCCTTTTCTCTCTTTCTCCCAAAATGAACTTGACAATGTCAGAACATTTTCTAAAATAGCTTTAAGAAAACCACTTACATAATGCTTACTATGCGCCAGACACTGTTCTGAGGACTTTATATATTCTAGCTCATTTAATCTTCATAACAACTCTATGGTACAATAATATTTTAAAGAGCGAGGAAGCTGAGACAGAGCTAAGGTTCAGAAAAGAACAAAGTCACCCAGGCAGTAAAGGGTGGAGCCAGGGTTTGGACCTAGGCAATCTGGCTTTGTCGTCTGTGTTCTTAACCACTGTGACTACCGCTTCTTTCTTAAACACTGTGCCTGTGCACGTATTAAGGGCACAGGGCGTGTGCCTCCAGGGCAGGGGCCATGCATTGCTCAACTTCACACGTGCATCACCTAGCAGGGCCTACCACAAAGGAGGAGTGCTTAAGCAATATTTGTTGAATTGAATCGGGCGGTCTGATACAATTTGATCCACTCATATCACCCTGCACGAGACAGTCCTATTTCTGCTGACAAAAAAATAAATCTTTATTCCCCGGCAATCTTATTTTTATTTAAATGTGATTCTGATAAACATGACAGACACTGTATGGCCCCAAGCCGTCAGCCTTACCTGCAAGTGCAACCAAGTGTGGCAGGCAAAATCTGTTTGCCAAGGCAATTAATTCCAGTGGGTCCAGGTCCAAGTTAGGTGACAACTGCTTGGTATAGAGATAATCCAGTACTGCTTGCATTGATATCTTGTTTATGTTCGGGAGACACACCTGAAATGTTATATGAAAAGCTAAATTTCTGCCGAAGAAAGCAGGGAGTGGGCACATTTTTCAGGCTATGCTGCTTATAAATATCCCAACTGTGTGATTCCATATTGATGAGTCTTGGACACCTGCTTTGAGGCTGTGCATAGAAGTCATTCAGTATTTATGGCTTTAAACATAACAGTTTGATTTGTAGATGACAAAAGAGTGGAGCTGCCTGACAAAGCCTGATTTGGAATTTTTAAATGCCCATTTGGACATATAAATCAGACAACTGGGCTGGAAATGTTTGGGGACATTAGGGGCCCTTCTTGCCAAGCACTTTATAATACTCTCTGGTGGGGAGAGAAATCTCCTAGCAACGTGACAGGTGGTGGGGGGAGGTGCAAAACCACACTGTTGCTGACACATGATAGAGCCCAGCTCTCTACGATATCGAAACAGGATGAGCAAGCACCCTGGCTGCCACAGCGACCTGCCACCGTGACCGGCTCGATTTCAATGTTCTATCAGGATATAATAGCGTGATATTTTTTTTTTGCACTGTTTTTTTATGCACTGTTTTTTTTCCTCCAACCACAGAAATTCAGAACTACTGACACATTACCAGGTATCAGTAGATTCAGAGAATCCAGAGGGACATTTGGCAGAGTATGACCAAGTATGGTGAACTGTCCTCTGTAGGATTCCGCTGGCCTCCCTTCTGAGTACCTGAAGTTGTTGTCCATATAAATGCACACTAGAGTTTGCTAGAGAGCCAGGGACTGCCTGGGATGTGCAGTTCTGGACGGGTGGGCATGAATCGATGGGGATATATGCTGCATAGCAGCTACTCGTTAGTTTAGGTCTCTAACTCACTCCACAAGACAGGCCCTGGAATAGTATAGAATGGTACCGCTTGTGTTTATTGTCAGAATGATGATGATTATAAAATAATCATTCAGTTAAGGAGGACTTAACTGAAGGCCTCGTATGCACTGAGCTAAGCTTCCCACACACATCATCTGACTTGATCCTTATATCCACCATTGAAGGAGGAGCCTATTCTTTTGGCCATTTTACAGACAAGGAAATTGAAGTTCAGGAGGTTAATTAGGTCTTGTGTCTAAGGTCACAGAGCTAGTAAGTAGTGACTGGGATTTAAACCCAGGGAGGGCCTGTAATCCCAGCTATTCTGAGAGGTGGAGGTGGGAGGATTGCTTGAGCTCAGGAGTTCAAGATCAGCCTGAGCAAGAGTGAGACCCTGTCTCAAACAAACAAACAAACAACCCCCCCCAACCCTGTGCAGTACTGAAAACCCTTAATGCCAAGGAAGGTTTGGGTTACAGAACAATAAAGCACCATATTTTATTCTCAGTTTTTAAAAATTAGATCTCTAATTCAAAAGGATAAACAATTATAAACTTAATTCTGGTATGTAATAAACCTCTATACAGCATATAATGATATATACATCTATATATTATATATGATACATCTATGTATACATGATTATATCTAAATATCATATTATATCTACATATTATATATGACTGCACCTCTGTCTCTCCATAAATACACACACACACACACACACACAGGTATGTATACAGTCAGCCCTCCATATCCATGGATTACACATCTGTGAATTCAACCAACCATGGATCAAAAATATTCAGAAAAAAATTGGATGGCTGAGTCTCTACTGAACATGTACAGACTTCTTTTCGGTCATTATTCCCTAAACAATACAGTGTAACAACTACTTACATAGTATTTACAATGTGTTAGGTATTAAAAGTAATCTATAGATGATTTAAAGTATATGGGAGGGAGTGCATAGGTTATATGCGAAAACTATGCCCTTTTGTACAACAGATTTGAACGACTGTGGATTTTGGTATTCAAGAAGGGGCCTGGAACCAATTCCTCATAGATACCAAGGGACCACTATGTGTGTGTGTGAGAGAGTGTGTATATACATACATATATACATACACATAGATACATAAAATAACCCCATACTCTATAGGAGGCTCATGGCTTAAGCATCCTAGCCGTGTGGTTCCAGAATTGCTTAAGTTATAGCAACCTTATCTATTATCCTCCTGTGCAGCCACCTCAGAGAGGGAATATCCTTCTAGATAGGTAGATCCATTCCTTACTGTATCAGAGGGAAGGCTGAGAAAAATTCCTAAAAATATTAAGAAACCTGATCTTCCCCCACCCTTTCAGACACAGTTGGTGAAAACAACAATTATGATTCCATAAATAAGCTGCATGGGTCATTTGCCATCACTGATTTGACAAGTTTCTACAACAACCTCCTATAATAGGACGTGATGAGTAGAAACTATTACTGATATTATTGTAAAATAAAGAAGCTGTTGTATGCCCTGGGTCATCTGCAATATTCAGATGTTAGAATGTTATTCCTCCTTTCAGCCAGCTGTATCAACATATGAATAATTAATTTCTACTCTAGCAATTCTAACACCGGTTATACTTGTGTGTGTGCTTACATGTGTATATGTTTATGTTTACTTGCATTTATCTTAGACAGACAATGAATTTATTTACAAATACACAAACTCGTTTCTGTGTATATGAACACATGGTAAAATTTCATTGCTTCAGAATGATGTTTGGATTAGTATAATTTTCTAGATAATTAAAGGTTAATTAAGTGGAGAAACTTTACAATTTGAACCATTTTGATAGTGAAAGTACCCACATTTTACAAAGTGGTAAATGCTATCAAGTGTAAGTAATTGTTAGTATAAGAAATCCCAGAGCTTCCTGTGAACATCTACACTCTCAGAGATGGGATGTCTGCTGCTTCTGAAAACAATACCACGGGGGACTAGGACTGCTGTGTGACCTTCGATAAATCACTCACCCTCTCTGATCCTCATTTCTCTCATCTGTTATATGGGAGGAATTTGGAATAGGTACTATCTGAAGTTTTTTCTTCTTCACAGAGACTCTGGGTTTTGAAGATCTTCAGATTACCTTAGTATTTTTTGGCAAGAATGTATTCTAAGTCATTGCTTTAAGAAAAAAAATGCCCGCTAGAAATACAAATAGCAAAATGGACATCCTAGATAAAAAGTTATTTCTGGGAGCAGCAGATGACAGTGCACAGCCCAGCCCCAATACTGCCAATGTCCTCGAAGTGTTCTGACATTTGTAATCACCTGTGATCTGCTGTTTGCTTTTTGCTTAACATTTTTTGAAGTGATGGCTCTTTTTGGCAAATAACATTAAAAATAACTGTCAAATAAGAACAAACTAAAAACACTTTCAGAATATGAATATTTTTTCATCACGGCTGATTTTGTTTTAAAAAGTCTGTTTCTGTGATTTCAACAATTAGAATTAATTCTATAGCAACGGATAGACCCTTTTATAGCACTTTAAAAAATAAATAAAGCTACATAAGAAACGGAATAAAAAATTTTGCATCCTACCTGCTGGATATAGCTTTTAAAAAAGTAACGAAAGAGAAAATAATGCTACCCTAAACAATGTCCTATATTCCGGTTTAGTTGGTTTAAAATTTTAATTGCAAAGATTAGCTCAGACTATTAGGCTTATAATTAGAGATAGTCTTACAGAGAATGAGAAAGTATTCCAGACCAAAGCATTGCTTACTATAACCCGGGCATGCATTTTTAATGAATCACTTGCTGAGTACCTCTGGGGAGAGAATTATGCTTACTGCTACATTAAAAGTAATGAGAAAAAATATAAGGAAAATACAGTATCTTCTTGAATATTAAATGACAAAGAAGTTAAAGTAAAATCAATGAACATGGGCATATTTTAGTCTTTTCTAGATATACACACACAGAAAAGGATGAATTTCGTGGGGGAGTCAAGTTTTCAGATTTTTCCTGAGATAATTAAATGGTGGCATTGAAAGGCCAAATCCCAAGTGTGAACATGGACCTAAGGCAATCACGGAGCATTTAACTGAGCACCTCGTCCCTACACCTATAACTACCTGTATCATAGTTTCCTAATTGAGAAAGGGAAATGGGAGCTATTTAACTTAGGGCTTTCAGGGGAAAGAGACCTTTAATCCTGCATGGAAAGAATTTAATAAGAATACTCTAGAATAATAGTCACTAACATTTATTGAGCATTTGTATGTTCCTGGCACCAAATGCAATGCTTCACACATGTAATCGCATGCCTACTCTGCTCTTTTCAAGAAGGTTCTCTTCTTATCCCCAATCTATAGATTTTACAGTGAGGGTCAGTCACTTGCCCAAGGTCAAGCTCAGACTTGACCAGAGTTCATGACTGCTATATTGTAGCCTACACGGGAAGTAAAGAGAAGGAACAGAAAAGGGCAGAAATGTCAGCAGCTCGTGGCATTAATATACCAGCTGAAGGAATTTTGGCAGAGACCTTCGGTTGCTTGGTTGCTTGGTCTCCGTCTGTTGAGCTGGTGTGAATGTACACGTACCTAACAGCCTCAGCTACCGTCCTAAGTGCTGAGTGACCCAGTCTCTCCAGCAGGGTGTGCTAACCAGGCGGCCGCCTCCAGGAGAGGCTATTAAACAATCATATACATGTGCACTCACATTTGCTGCCAAGTTTTTGTTTTGGTCACCTCTACTGCACATTTTAATCTGGAGACGATTACAGTCCATTCTGGGAAGGGATAAAGAGGATTAGCATCCGTGAGGTCAGCTCTGACAGTGTCCCTTTGTGCCTGGGCTCCTGACCTCGATCAACTTCCCCCTGCTCGCTTAACAGCAGGTCCTCTGCCGCACGGTCAGCATGCGCTGCCGAGCGAGAGCTGGGCGAACGAGGGGAGCAAGCCGCCAGCTCTCTGTCTCTGGAGATGACCAAAGTCGGTACAACTCCAGTTGGATGAGGTTTTGCAAATCATTGCACACTGCAATTTTTTTGTGGAAGTAAGAGGGGAAGAATACCATCACCACCAACAACCATCAAAACACGCCCAGCAGCAGCTACCACTTATTTAACGCTTATACAGGGGCTTTGCAAGTATTGACTCTTATACCCCACGACAACTCTATGGGGGATTATTGTGTTTTCCAGGTAGAAGACTGGAGCTCAGAAAGGTTAAGTCACTTTCCCAAAGCCACAGAGCTTGCAAGTGGAGGAGTTGTGATTTAAGCCCCGTAGCCACTTAACTGGGAGGCCTCCCTTCCGCTGCAGTCTTCTTAGTAACAGTGCTCCAAAATACCTTTGCACAGGAGAGACTGTGATGAGTTATAAGTGAGAACTTTCTGGTTTATAAAGGCTGGTAAACAACAGAAGAGGTCATCATGACAATTCTAATGTCTTTTCCCCAAACAACAGAGAGCCCTTTGCTGGGGGTTGGTTTAGGACCAACTGCAGTTTGTTCTGGAAGCAGGAGGGTGGCCTAGTGACCTTTTCAGCCTCAGCCATCCCAGGCTTGTGATTCTAGGATTCTGTTTCCCTACTTGAGGATGCAAATGTAGGCTCCTGGGTCACAATGGGAGTGCTCAGATTTCTCCTGGGAGTGCCCCTTTTGAAAAGTTAGCTATTGTTTTCTGTATTTCTTTTAAAAGGTTGGAGAGATGCTGAGATAAGCAAAACAAGCCTCTTAGGACAATAAACTTGATGGGGTGTCCCCATGTTTTTTAAAAAAAAGATGTTAAAAAATACTTGCAAAACTCAACAAAAGGGCTTGCTTACTCCTAAAGTTAGAAATGTCTGAATGGGATTTTTTTTCCCTTTTCCAACAGAGCTTGTAAAAAGATAAAGAGATAGGCTGCACCCCCACATTCATGGCAGCACTATTCACAACAGCGAAAATACGGAAATAACTTATGTGTCATCAACGGATGGATAGTTAAGAAAATATGGTACCTACACATAATGGAATACTATGCAGCGCTACAAAGGAAATTCTGTCATTCAAGAAAACATGGATGAACCTAAAGAACATTATGTTGAGTGAAATAAGCCAGGTACAGAGAGACAAATACCACCTAATCTCGCTTATATCTGGTATCTAAAATCACTGAACTCATAGAAGCAGAGAGCAGAATAGTGGTTTGTGGGGGTGGGGAAAGGGAAACTGTTGGTCAATGGGTGCAAAGTTACAGTTAGACAAGGCGAATAAGTTCTGGAGATCTCTTTCACAGTATGGTGACTATAGTTAATGTATATTTCAAAATAGCTAAAAGAGAGGATTTTAGATGTTCTCACTATAAAGAAATGATAAATATTTGAGGTGATGGATAGACTCATTAGCCTGATCTGTTCATTCCACAATGTACACATGTATCAAAACATCACATTGTACCCCATAAATATACACAATTATTATTCATCAGTTAAAAATAAAACTGAAAAAAAAAAACATAAAGACATAGCGTCTCCAAGATACTGTTTGTTTTGCTCCAAGAATATCCCTCTTTTGGAGACAGAGCCAGTGGCTGCCAAGTGACTCAGCTGCTTCCACTAGACCTCAGTACGTTGAGAAGCGTGTTCAGAGGAGTAACCGTTCGCTCCACTAGTTTCCCCTAAGTTAACAAACCCTTATATCCTCTAACCCAGACAGAGGGGTCAGGGCAGAGCCTCAGAAAGTGTTGTAGTTCACGGTGACCTCAAGGACAACCTAGTGTACCCCTCATCTTACAGATGAGGAGACTGAGGCTTCTCGAGGTCCCCTGTATGGTTAGGGGCAGAGCTGAGCCCAGGACTTAAGTGACTGAAGAACTCTTCACTTTTCTGAACTATTGGAATAGAGGCTCTGTTCCTCTTGTACATGACTTTGATACACGTTGCCTGGTGCCATTTGTTAACAAGTGTAGCTGATCATGCCTTCATAGACAAGGAGAGCAGTGAGGATGAAAGGACATACTGCATATGTGATGCACCTAGGCGCTCACACACAAGTGGCCAGTAAACAATGGCTCCCCATAATTGCAGACTTAAGGAAAAGGTGACGTAGCACTCAAGCACTACTGCTAAGCAACTATTTCACGAAAGCAGTAAAATAATTGAATTCATTCGGTCCATTAAACACTGTGTATAACTACACATGCATTTGCACCCTCCCGAAGATAGGGCGAGGCTCTTACTTAGGAAGGCACATACCTCACTGTTGGCGCTTTCCACAAATGACCCCCCGAACATGGCCGCCATCCACTCGCAGCTACAGATCAGCAGTGGCTTGTGGGCACCGATGGCTCCGTCATCCAATTTAAATGTCACGTCTGTCAAAGGATCGAGGGAACAGAACTGTGAGCCGGTTTCACCAAGAGCTTCCACCAAGGCTTCTGTTCCATCGTGTCCATCAACCTGCATCTCTTATTCTCTCTTCCATGTCTTCACTTGCTGATTTTATGTCAATCCTCACCTTTGGCACATCCAACTCACGCATTGAGGAGCAAGCATTTATAATTACACATAAGGTCACTACACAAATTCTCTGAACCAGAAAGTAACAGAAAGGAGAGGGGTATTTTCTCCTCCTTATTATGAAAAAATTCAAGCATACACAGCAGCAGAAAGAAGAGTATAACAATCACTCATTTATCCATTGTTAACATTTTGTTATGTTTGCATTAGCTATATGTGTATTTTTATATATTTTTAGATATGTGTATAGACTTTTTCTTTTGACAGATAGCATGGCACCTCACATCTTTTTCACTGCTACTTTATCATAAATTTTCTAAAACTAAGAACATTCACCTAAATAACCATAGCATGATTATACCTAAGAAAATTAAAAATAATTCCCTACTATCATCTACTATCTAGTTCATATTCAAATTTCTCCTATTATCCCTAAATTGCATTTCATAGATTTTTCTTTTTAACAGAACCCAATGGAGACTCCCACCTTGTATTTGGTTATTATGTCTCTGTAGCAAGGAGAGGGTGATTTAATTAACTTTATTTAAGGTCCCCTGTTTAATTTACCATGGGTTTGTAACATATTCTTTTCATTAACTTTCAAGACAGTTTCTATACCACGATGGCCAGTGTTTGGAGTAAATATTACTCATAAGCTTTAAAATTAATGAACAGATTCAGCAGCCACTTATTAAATGTGTAGTGCCATGGCAGAGATTATAAAAGGTAAAGACAAAAAAAAAATAGAAGTCAGGAAGTCAACTTACAATGAAATTACACACAACCACACACGCACATACCCACCCACAGGACAATTTCAGAGCAAAAATAGTAAAGTGTGTAAGACAATATCAGCATGGGTCAGGAATCCATACTGGGTGCAGGCCACCAGCGTGTCTAAGCTGTTATGGAGGGGTGGTGTAGGCAGCATATGGCTCAGTTACCAAAGGCAAAGGAGGGACAAGGACACCATAGAAGAGCAAGGCTAAAGAACACGTGGACAGAAAAGGAGAGGAGATGGAAACACAAGAGACACCCCTTGTGGGAATGCAGAGAGCCACCAAAATTGCCTCGAGGACTTCAGTGGCCTTAGGACCTGGGGTCACTAATTTTTGTCATGGGCAAGTGCTGAAGGGCTGATGGATTAGAGAATTGTTCAGGGAATGGATCCTGCAGAGGAACTGTAAGCAACAAGCCCACTGGAGATAGGCCCAGGGGTACCTGATCTGTTCTTGAGAAGCAGTGTGGTACCATGGTGGTTTAGGGAACAGGTTTTGGGAGCCACAAAAGCTTGGGTTCAAATCCTGGCACTACCACTTATTATCTGTATGACCAACAGCAAGTTATCTAACCTCTCTGTTGCTTGGTTTTCCCATCTGGAAAACGGAGATAATAATATTTAACCCTTAAATATGATGAAAATTAAATAAGTTGATACCTGTAGTTTAGAAAGTTACATAGGAAGAAAAAAAAAAGCACTCATAATGTGAGCTACGGTTATCCTTTCCCCTGGTGCGTCTGGCTCATGTTTCATAAAACACAAGCAAAGGTATCGATGGCTCTGCCGCACGCCCCGCTCACCTGAGAACGTCCCCTTGCTGAGACACTCCTTTATCCGATTGGCTTTCCTGACATGAAAGGCTTTCGTAATCTCCTGGTTCATGAAGGCTTCCTTGTTCATGATGTTTTCCACCATCATCCTCAAATCAAACATCTCTAGGACCTCTGCGATCTGAGCCAGGCCCACCAAATCCTTTTCCTTTTCATCCAGTTGCCCCGTATAAAGAAACCGGAGCAGGGTTCGGAAAGGGCCTGGCTGGACTGAGGAGTCCATCCTGACCACAGTCACCGGGCCCACGCGCTTTGAAATGGGATTGACTTGCATTTCCCTGTGCATGCCAATGAAACCCTTACTCCAGCCGGACAAAGTCTGCGTCGTCTCGGGACCCGAGCCCTCGGCTTCCAGACCCGGAGTCTCCAACAGGCTCCCGCTTGAGGACTTCCACTGCTCAGCCTGGGGGGTCGCAGGGGGGCCCTCCTCCCTTTCCTCGTCCAGGTTAACAGTCAATGTCCGCCCCTGCAAATCCCTACTCTGCTTCTCTTTCTCACAAGCTCCTTCACCCCAACTCGGGGATTCCTCACATTCCATTAGAAACAGATCATAAAATTTGGAAGAAGAGGTAGCGAGGTAAATTCGATGTGCAAAGATGGGTTCCTGGTCCTGAAGGATGAACAGGATGTCGGCACACAGAGGATTGTCCAGTAAACAGGCAGCTTCATTCGTCCCCGTGGAGGGACACGCTGGAATTTTGATGACCGGTGGAGGGGCTTTTGGAGGTAGGAAGGGTGCCTGAAGTAAAGGTTTCTGGACTTTCTTTAAGTGGGATTTCCAGAACTGCAGGTGGCGGCGGGAGATCAGCGCTGCTCGGATCGCATTGTCAAACACATCCTTGATTCCGAACTGGTCGAACACGCTTGTTTCATAGTAAGGTATGCCGAGTTCCTTTGCAACCTCTCGGCCTTTCTCTGGGGGCAAAATATCCCCTCTCTTGATGGGTCTGAAAGAGAATATTTTAAAAATTATAATCAGCCTTAATTTAGGAAAAAAATAGTAACCAGGGCCTAAGCACCTAATCGAATTATACATTTAAAATCCTTTTCAGGCTTTTACTAAGCCTCTTGAAAAATCTACCACAACCCTCAAGGCTTTCAAACGTAAAGGAATTACAGTTGCAGGAAAGAAATACTTTCAAATATTTCATAGTTTCAGTGCACAGATTTTATACACAATTTGTGAAGCAGCCATAACTATTCATGTTTTTATGTTATTATAAATGGTATTGTTTTTTTAAATTTTATTTTCCAATTGTTCATTTCCTAGTGTATAAAAATACAGTTTATTTTTGTGTATTGACCTTTTATCTTGTGGTTTTGCTAGTTTTGATTGCTTTTCTGTAGATTCCTTAGGACTTTTCATTGATATATGACCATGTCATCTGTAAATAGGGACAGTTCTACTTCTTAGAAAAAAATGCTGTCAGTAGTAGTCATAGTATTAGCTCTTTACTAGCTATTTGATCTTAGACAAGTTACTTAACCTTATTAAGCCCTGCTTTCCCCATTTCTACAACAGCAATAATGAGTGCCTATAACTTTAAAGTACTATTGAAAGATCTAAATGAGATAATATGTTGAGCATAGTACTTGGGCCACAGTAAGTGCTTGATAAATGTCAGCTGTTATCGTCCTTATCACTACCATCATCATCGTCATCTTCAACTTCGTTATCAACATCATTACTTTATGCTTAAATTTTGCTTTATAACTTTAAAATGAACTCATATGCATTTTTCATTTGAGCCTCACAATAACTTTATGAGGTATTATTTTTGTTGTACATTTTGAGGAAACCAAGGCAGAAAATTTAAAGGGTTTGTCTGAGGTCACATTTGCAAGTTGTTGAGAGAACTCTACTAAGCAGTTAGAGTGGAGACTTTCCCACTCCTAGTTACACAATCCACATCCTACAGCTCATTAAGTATCTTCTGTTGGATTCGTGAATATCCTTTCAGTTTTCCCCTTCTCGTTTCTTCCCCTGCCTTCATCAGGACCTCATCATCTTTTGCTTGGTCTGGTGCATTGGCCCCTTAACGGGTCTTTTGTCACACTCACCACATTTTAGCCCACAGTCCTCATTGCAGCAAGAAAAGTCCCTACATAACACAGGTATGGCTTGGTGGCAGTTCTGTTTTAATTTCCTCTGATCCCACAACGCCCATGGAATAAAGACCACACTCTAGGCTGGCACACGAAGCCCATTTGCAGTCTCGTTGAAGCCAGGGAGTTCAAATCTTCAGAAACAGCTTCAGCAGTATAGTGCTATGGTTATGGCATAACCATGGTAAATGAAGGGGTGGATTCCAGAACATGGGTGGGATGTGATTGGTCATTACGCTCTTCATAAGCACATACTAGATCCTGAAACATACTCTCAGTAATTGATCTTAAGTAAATATTTTGCCTTCAACACCAAAGGTAATGTTGTATAACAGGCCCTGGTGTTAGAAGAAAAAAGAAGATACAGGATAGAATTTGGATCTGAAGACTTGGATGGAAAAGAGGAAAAATTACAGGGTGTTGGCAAAGGTGGAGGGGAAATGCAGTGAAGAACGTTTAACTTCTGGTTCCTCCTGTGGGCATAGTGTTCCTTTTTCCCAGGACTGACGTAGAATTCACCAACTGATGAAACTCTTCAAGGCTTTGCTCAAACACTAACTCCTTCATAAAATCTTCTCAGAATTGCTCTACAGAAGGGACTGTCCCTTCTGTTGTCCTCTACTACTTTGTAACCCTCCTCCAGTCCTTCCTGCTCCCACGCTTGTGAGGCCTGATCATCTTAACCTATTCTTTTATACAGAAGGTTTCTAGGGCCAGGACAGTCTCTCATTCACTGAGAGTTTTCTTTCCCTCTATGTGGCTCCTAACATTCAATTCCTAGCCCATGCATATAAGAGTAGAAGGACTGTGAAAACTGAACATAAAATGCTTTTAGAAATTTTATGCAAAACGTACCTAGAACTTCAGAAAATTATCTAAAGAAAATACCATTTGCTTTTGTTGTGAGAGTGTAAAAAGTTGTATTTATATACAATTTTGCAATAAGCCTATTAGGCAAACATCAAAAGACGGTATTAATGGCAATTTTTTTTTGAACAGCTATGCTCGCCAACAAAAAATGTCAACATAAAAAAACATGCAAAATTGTTTTTTATAAAGGAAATTGAGGAAGCACACTTCTTTAAAAACTCTTCTTTTCCCCCAAAGTGGTATCCACATTTTATGTATAGTGAAACAAATTCTTCTTCAAGTTGTATTTTAACTTTGTCACTCTTTAGAAATATAACCACTAGAGACATTTCAAAAGCAGTGTTTGTTTGTTTTGCAACTACAGGTCCAGGTGATTTTTAAAAAGTGGACAAGGTCATCTTGGGAATGAAACACTCCCGCAGTTTGGACGGAGGAATGTGAGGAAGATTAAAAACACTTGGATATGAATGATTTCCTGAATAAGATGTTCCCTGGGGCCAAGAGCCCTCCGAGTGTTAATTAACTTTATTATAATAATCATAATTTCAAGAGTAACATTATTCAGGGTGTGGGCAGTCAACATTTTGTTTAACACTTCACAAATTTCAACGCGCTTTTACATACATCATTTCATAATTAGATGAATTTACTTCAAGTGCTGGCTCATTGTTTACGCAAAAATGAGGTGACGTCAGAGATGATGGGGTGTGTGAGAAGGGGTCAGGGCACGTCCCCTTAGGATCCACGGGCTGAGTTAAGGCCCTTGGCTGATAGATGGGCTCCCAGAACCACTGAAGAGCAGAGCGCTAGGCTAGAGACACCTGCTACCTCTAAATTTTCATTTGGCCAGCGCAGGGAAACACTGAGACCTTTGGCTTACCTTGCTAACGGGCGCCTGGCTCGATTAACAGCTTCCAGATCGGCATAGCGGAGATCAAGCTGGCAGCCAACGAGTACAACAGGTGTTCGAGGGCAAAAGTGCTTGATTTCTTGATACCACATGGTTTTCACATGATTTAGGGAATTGGGATTAGCGATTGAAAAACAGAGGACCACAACATCGGACCTAAAAGGAAATCACAAAAGAAGCTTGTATTCCCTTTTCACTTTTTTCCCTACCATGATGGTTCCTCCCCACTCCTACCCATCTAATACCATATCATGTCACCATTAACCGTCCCCCGCCCCCCGAGATTAAAACACATCTTGGACTCATGCAAACAGCCTGATAAGCCCCCACATTCCAGCACCAACAGTTCATTTCCATATCGCACTGCAGAATGCTTATGCATTGGAAAGTTTCCGATGAAGTTATCTTACAGTAGAGATGGTTACCCAAACTCGACTCAGTCCTGGAACCACAACATGCTGAACTATTTCTGTTCATCACAAGAAATAGTTTCAAGATAAAAGAAAATAATAAAGACTACCTTTCACCGGTTTAAACAACATAAAGGTGACGATGACTCATCCCAATGAGATAAAGCAAACAGTTTAAACATTACTGAAAATGTAACAAGTATTTGCTGTACAGGGTCAGCAAATACACAGAAGGATTTCCGCCCTTCTTCCCACTTATGCACACATGTAGAGAGCACAACCACTTATCTGTTTCCGAAAAGAAAAATCCTGAATTTGCAGCAATTTTCACTCTTTACTAGGTAAGGCAAGAAGGTAGTATTTAACATGTAACTAGGCAAGAACTAGATTGATGGCTAATAAAATGAGAAAATATTGGAAGCAGGTTTCTCAAATGTTATATGAGACACAGCAGGTATATGGGGAAAAGAAAAATTGCTTTATAGTCAATTTTAACATAAGGGTCTTCTATTTTTACATAATAACTTACCATTCTAGAAGTCAAAGAACTGTTTTACAAAACAGTTGTTCAATTATGGTGTTTGATGGATAGCTGCTAAAAGGTATCTTTAATAGAAATTATAAATCATTGTTCTAGGTTAAAATATGCTGAATGATAACTTTTAAAACATTGAGGCAGAAGGATATAAAGAATAGGAAAATTTATGCCATAGTATTCAAAACCATCTCGAGGCTAAATTCAGAAATAAACTCTTACAATTTTATTACATGTTAATTTATTGCCTTGATTGTTTATGTAATGAGAAGAATCAAGTCGATGAATCAAAACACCTTCTTTTTAAATCATTAATGAGCGTTTCCCCCTACATATCAATGAAGACAAAACAAATATATGCAGGCAACCATAAAATTTCTAAAAATAATCATTTGCAATGCAGAAAACTGCAGGGTGCTTACATTAAATGTAATTCACAAGTTGAGTCTTTAAATTTATATCCAAGAAAATCTGCAGCAGACCACAACAAATAGAGGGAAAAATCCTGAGATTAAAATATTTCCAAATTATAAAAGAGGACCTAGGACTCAAAGTAGATGAATGTATTAATCTGAATGTTTAGCATCTCCTTGAAATAAAGATATTATCAAAGATTCCTGGATGCTGGAATAATATGAGTGAAAATATGTATAAATATATAAATGAAAGGGAAGCATGTCTTGCCTTTGGGATTCTGATTTAGTTAGTGGAATATTCTGTGCTCAGTCTTACTTCCAATCAGCATAAATAACAGTATTCAGTAAAGCCAGGAATGCTTTGAATCTTACATTTTTTACAGGCTGAGTTTTCTATTATTCATAATCCTATTTATATCGGGTATCTGATGAAGCTCTGCTATAAGCTTCGTCCTGATCATAAAATAAAGCCACCATGAATTTTGGCACAGTGAGAATAGCATGACAATATCTGAGGTTCAATATCATACAGAAAGAATTGAGGAAATATATACAGCACCAAAATGTGTTATAGTAAGTATATATATATATATATATATATATATATAATTGTTCTAATTGGTGCCTTCCATTTCCATATTAAGGCACATGGCTCTAAAGAAAATCATTCTCAGAGCTTAATTTATATGACAGACATGTAGCTAAATGTCAATTCTGTTCTCTAATTTTATGATACAGCATGTGAGGTTTTGAAATCAGAGCTAGCCTGGTTGCCAAGGTTACCGTTATAACACTCATGCCATTGAACACATACTAGTTACTATCCAGATGACCTGTAAACAAGTACAGACAGGACCTTGGGGGTTGGAAAAAATGGAATCTTGTGATGATAGCAGCACAATGCCATCACACAGAACAGGTCCGCAGGGCCCAACTTCTAACTATGTCACGTCAATATCTAAATGCATGGAATGCCATTGGAAAGCTAGAAAAATAATTCAATGTTCTGTAAATATTTTGCCTCGAAATAGCGATTTAAAGAAAAGAGGCTGTACTGAGAGCAACACTACCTCTAAAGATAAAATAACTTACTGAATCAAAATTCTATTTGTATCCTGGAATAAAGTTCTTCTTTTCCCTTTTGTGTTCACATTTATTTGCTATGAGAATCTGTCTCCATTATGTTACATTGAAAGCAGTTAAAAAATAAGATCATATTTTTTGATCAAAAGACATTTAAACAAGTACCAATCTGCCTAAATTTCATTTGTTTAACCCTTGTGGACTTAGATACAAATGCAAGTTAAGAAAACGTTATATACAGATAATACAGAATTCTATTCTTAAGGTCTGCCATATGAATGTATTAATAGTACCCTACACCGGATTTTAACCAAAAGGCTGAGAATTAATGGATGCAATGGTACAGCTATAGGAAGATGCTGCTTGGACACATTCCTCCTTACCAATATTCTTTTCTAATTCCTAATTCTCAATACATCAGTATTCTCTGTGATAAAATACATGTATACAATCAAGTAATTATTCTGGGAATACCATTTATTTGCTTTAAATTTTGAGCATTTTTTTTTTTTTTTCACCTAGTCAAAGAAGGCACAGGACCTGCAGATAAGAATATCTCCAGTTTTAGGCAGAATTCCAAGGAACTCGAGATATTAAATTATTTTTAATCAAAACATTCCTTCTCATGTGGAGACTGTTCAATGTCTGACATAAGCTCGTGTTTAAAAATGCCATTCCTATGAAAGATAAGAAAAAGGCAAGTTATAGCATTTCTACTTCTATGGTTCTGTTAGTTTTTTTTTAAACTTTGTAGTTTAAAATAATTGAGTTTAAAAATAATTGGGTTTAAAAATAATTGGGAGTGAGGAGTGTGATGAGGACATTCTCACATATTAGGCAGTAGGGTTAGTCTAGAAATGACCTCAGGCATCCTATTTCAGCTGTAAAAAGAATCCAATAGGATTTAAATGGAATCTTAAGGCTATTTGGATAGAAAGCATAAGAATTTGAGAATGCGGAAGTAAAGCATAGGATAGACAAGAGTCTAAACCCCAGAACTTGAATGCTGAGAAGGGCTAGGAAGAAGTTTGGAATGTTCATTTTATTTATTTTTATTAAAATAATTTTTTGACTGGACTAAACAGCTTCATTAGAGAAAACTGGAATTACTAAGGACATAAGGGTGTCTGGTTTTAGTTGCTTGCCTATGGAATATTTACTTTTTCAGGGAAAAATATGATTTCTTCTTCCCAAGTGGAAAATATCAATACAAAATTTTCACTTGGGTACTAACACATCAAATGATGTCCATGAAATAATGTTTTGGTTAGTTAAGTAAAAAAAAAATTCAAAGTAAATTGATGTGTTGAAACAATTGGGAATCTCCAGTTTCACAGGGGAGTGGGAGTGGATCAGAGAGACCAAGTCATCCCCAAATGCTTGAGCTGATAAAGCCAACCTCAGCTGCATCAGTTTTACTTCAGATATTAAACAAACAAAAAAGCATATTTTCTAGTTATCTTTCAAGGGGAACACTGGCCAAAGATAGCATGTGAAAGATTGGCAAAGATATTTGGATAACATAAGGTATGCTTGCAATGCCGGGACCAATCTTTGTCCGAGGATTAAAGAAAAAAAAAATCTGAAAAAAGTGCATCTTACCCACATATCTTGGCCCAAGCTAAAATTTGAACAGCAAATACCACACATGTTCTCAAAACCTGTCTTTACAATGTCTGCAGTCAAATATAGCAAAGTTGGTGGGAAAAGATCGGAGAAGCAAAAATGTTTCTCCAATGTGAAATACCAAATTCATACTTTGACGAAGCAGTTGAAAAAGTTTAGATCATCGGCATCAAACTTTTATTGTTAGGAATGTTTGCTAAGTTCTTTCCTAGCACAAAAACGCTCTCTGTCTTCTTAGTTTATCTTCCCTTTCCTAGTCCCATCTACTTGGATTCTATTGTCCAGCTGAGGAGCTGTGAGCCTTGGGTTTTCTTATTTGGTTAAGCGAAAGTGTAATTCTGAACTTATCCTCTATATAGGAGCATCAGATCAGGTCAACCTGATGTGCAGTATGATGGACAACAGATGCCACCCAGTCCTCCAGAAAGCTGTGAGTGGGACAGCCCAGTGCCCTTCTCCAATGTGCCCAATTCTGCTTGGGTGTCTTGCTATACTAACACTTGGTGACCAAGAACAAGCCAACAATTATATCTACCCTGAGTTCTGCTTGGATGCATCTCTTTTTTTAACGTACATTCCTACTTTTAATTCTTTTGTTCTATGGTAGGATCCCACCTTTTCTATGTCATCACTAACTATTATTATTTATTTTTTAAGGAGAGAGATCATGGTCACATTTTAACGGGCTTCTTTTCTTTGTCAATGTGCACAAGTCCTCCTCCTGCAAAGAGTCAAGTGGGAGTCCCTGGCCTCCACCTTCGGGGCTTCAAGCTTCCTTTTCCTTGCTGATAACTGACGAGGTAGGCTCTTTACAGAGACATTTTCAAAACCATTCGTATCGACAACACACCTTTCATGCATAGAGTCTGACAGTGCTATGCGAACACACAGATCAAAACAGCACAAAACAGCTGGGGAGCATGGCAGAGAAAAGGAATGTATAACACGTGGCTTTGGAAGATTTTAGTAGGGGAGCAGCCCAGTGTGTATGAGATGCAGAGGGAGTTGTCAGTGATGGTGCACATAACCACCCGGAGATGAATGGCCGTGTAAGCTCATACTCATGGAGGATGGAGAGGCCTGTGGAAGAGCGCCTGGCGGGGGATCTGGGACAACAGGGCAGAACCATGCAGCGCCCTGGGTGTGAGCAGAGAAATCAAGTCAATACTTTACCAATAGCATGAGGCTTCTTAAGTACAGATGTTATGTGGGGAAAACTGTCAAAACATCCTGAAATATATCCAGATTTGGGAGTGATTAGCATGCGCAACTATTTCTTCCAAGCCCGTAACTGTATGTTTAGTAGGAAGCAACATTTTAAACCGGTCTTCCACCACCCTCTGAAAATGGAGTCCAAGCAATGCACGCTCTCACGTGCAGGAAAGCCACATTGACATCCCACCAATGCCACCAAACCCTAAGACACACAACACTTGAACCTTAAGACCTGTTGGTTCTACCATGGTAGTACAAATATCACAGGGGGCAACGGCGCTGCCATGGAAGGTCGTGGGTTATCATCCAACAGAATCAGGCAGTTTTCCCCACGACATTCCATTTTCTGTACTTGGTAAACTATGCTCCCTCTACTATATTCTTCCATCTCACACAGTCATCGGAAGTTGAATGCATGTGAAATTGAGTGGAGCACAATTAATTTATTAAAACAAATAGCTTAAATGAATGATCTCATTGAACTCCTGGTCAATGAACACAAGAAGCATTGGCAGAAAGAAGGCTTGCTTAACAGGAGGAGGTGAAACTGTCTGATAATTTTCCTCCCAGCTCCACCTCGAGTTCTCACTCCTCTTTGGTGTTCCTTCAAGCTAATTCACTGAGGAACTTCCTTGCTATACTTTTCATGTTTTCTCCTGAGGGCAAGGCTAGCTGGAGATGTAAGAAAAGCTCAGTGTCAGCTAGAATGCCAGACGGGGGAGTCTCTGTGGTTCAACTCCCTGACTCTTCTGAGACCAAACTGTGTACCAGGCACTCTCCTAGACATTGGGGTTAGAACAATTAGTGAATGACACAAACCGCTGTCCTCGTCGTGCTTATGTTCTAGTGGAGGACAGAGATAAAAAAAAGATAATAAAATAAAATATGTTAAATAGTAGTACACTAGGTGGTGACTAGTGCTAATCAGAAAATAAAGCAGGGAAAGGGAATAGAATATTGGGGAGCAGAAGTTGCTGTGGAAAATGAGGTGGCCAGGAAGGGCCTCACTGGGAAAATACCTGAAAGAAGAGAGGGAGCCAATTTGCCACTATCTGGGGGAGGAATACTACAAAGGAGCAAATGGCTAGTGCAAAGGCCCTGAGGTGGACACATGCCTGAGAAATCTTCCTGAAGGAAGAGGCCATATTGCTGGAACATAGCAGGGAGGGGAAAAACAGAAGAAATGGAAGTTTTTGAGCAGAATGCAATGATATAATTTATATGTTAACAGGATCACTCCACTGCTATAATGAGACTGACTAAACTGGGTGGGGGATGGCAGCAGGAATGGGTTTGGGGGAATCAGTGGATAGCAAGGGAAAGGCAGACAGAGGCAAGGGACCATGAAGAGGGAATAATCTCAAGAGAGATGATGGAGACCCTGCTTGGCCTGGGAAGGGTACGATGCATGTGGCAAGTGGCCACACTTTGTGTACACACAGTGAAGGTAGAGCTAACAGGATTTCCTGAGGGCCTGGATGTGGGCATGATCCAGAGAGGTCAAGAATGATGCTAGATATTTTGGCCTGAGTGATTCTCTCTTCCTTGTTCTTGGAACTGACACACCTTTAGTTCAGCATTGTTAACACTCAGCTGTAATTATTTATGTTGCTGTCTTCCCCACTGCATTATGGGGTGATTTTCAGGGATTTTGTCTTGTTGCTATTAGTTTCTCTCCCATTGTAAACAACACAGTGTTTGTAACAAAAGAGGCCCTCAATTGATGTTTATTAAATAAAAAGGCCTTATAGATCTTGGAAGGTGAAAGCTGTGGATACAAATATGTCTGCAGACTGAAAGTCTAAAAGAAATGAATTTAGGCTTAAAATCAGTTAGTTAGGGGAGCAGATGGAGTTTTAATAAAGAATGAAAACAGAATGTGAACCATTCCTATGTTTTTTCCAGACTATTATTTCTGAAAGACAGCCATATAATATCTCTGGTCTACAGCAGAGGTTAACCAGTTAGTATATATTTTTAAATCATTTTATCTATTAATAAAAAATTCATTTACCTCATTTAAAACACCAGAATAATAATGGATTAATTATTTCTTTTAGGAATTAGATTATTAATATCTCCAGAAGCAAGGGAAATGTAAAGAAATGGACAGGTGACTTTCATGACTAATTCTAGGTATGTTACAACAGAATTAAGGCTTAAGGAAATCCTCTATTTCACAGACCATCTTGCTTTTTAAAAAACACACAAAGCAAATAAGCCAAAAAAATCAATAAAAAGATAACCACGGCGATCAATTTAAAAGAGAATTTGTTAATGTGCTTTATCTTTCTGCAATGCAGAACTTTGTCCTTCTGACTATACTTCCTAGGCTGGGGGCAGAGGCATTTTGGGGAGGAGAATAAAGTGGTGGGATAATTTTGGAAATCTAATCATGGCCAATATTAAAAGTTATTGGTAGGATTGTTGCTAAGAGTCACTGAGAAAAATATCTGTGAAAGCGTTCTATAAAGTGTAAAGCATCGTTAATTATATCTGTCAGACAAATGTAATTCTGGGTTCCAAAATCACCAAGGATGTATCGTGTAAGTTGAAGCTAGTAAGAATGGCAGAATATTTCATCAGGAGATCTTTTCCTTTTGGCTTACCAGCTGCATCCTTTATCGATAATGGAATTGCTGAAAGGTAAGTAATAGAATTATCCACTGAAGACACTGTGGAATTACTTTTCTCTTTCTTTGTACCAACTAATTTAAAAGGGAAAATTGTATGGGCTGAAATATATTTCTTCATCCGAAAGTTACAGTATAGAAACATCACAAATTGATGTTTTTTCTTCTTTCATGATGAAAAGTCAACATGCTTGGCTATATTTGACCCACCTTGTCAAGCTTGCTGTTATTAAGTAGCAATAGGAAAAAAAAAAAAAGTAAAAGGCAGGCAGAACACACGACGTTAATGCAGAGAACAATGCACATGTTCCTTATTCTCTTTGCCCATCGTGGTGGCCTCATTATTCACACTCCTGTGGCCTCTCTTGGACCCATCACTGCTTTTCCGGGCCGAGCCACAAAGGCCCCAGCCATGTGACCTGTGTTTGGGCAGCAGCCAGAATCCTCCCTGGTCCTGGCACATGGGTGAGCCTCAGGCATCAATCAAGCCCTGTTGCTATCTCACTTGGCACTCTGGCTTTCCAAGGACGATTTCATCCTGGGGACAGGGCTGGGTCATGCATAGGAATCTTGGCTCTTCTGATGTTCTTTTCTTCTGGCTACAAGATGTACCGCTTCATAGCAGGGAGGGTGGTGTGGCACAGGAGACTGAGGGTGGCCCAGAACATAGTACGGTGATATCTTCTGTGTGCCACTTATTCAGCTCCACTGCAATTCAGCTCCACTGCAATTCCTATGCTGGAGTACTTTAATACAGAATCTGTACATTTCCACCCCAGATTTAATTTTTTGAATTATTTGTAGGCATTTAGTCTAATGTATTTTTGTTTGTTTTGGATGATCACATCATAGTAATAATCTACTTTTAATTGTTCTACTTAATGCTCTGATCTTTAGGCAAATGGATTAAAAAGATACATATATATATATAATTATTCTTAAAAATTATTCTTATAAAGATCTTGGAAATGATACCCAGAGGAGAAACAACCTATAATTGGAAAAGCATTATTAATACAAAGAATTCTCTGCTTAAGAATACTAATTCAAACAAGGCACTACCAAGAAAATTTACAAAACCAAAAACTGGGGGGAAACAAGGGAGGTTTTGAGGGTGTGGCTAAGTGCACCCCTCTCCTTTTTCTCCTGGCTTTGCAGCTCAGCTTCCTGTTTGCTAATTCATTAAGGAGAAGCTATGCACAGTGTTTTCCATCTTCATCACCTTCAGCCTGGTACACCATTTGTTATTCTTACTATAAAAGTATATATAATTCAACCTAGTAAAATATAATAATTTGGAGTTTTGTATATTTCCCTGCCAGTACCTTAGAAGATCTTGGTATATATGAGAGATCTATCGATACATTCATTCACTCATTCAACTAACATTTATCAAGCTCCTATTATGTACTGGGCCCAGGCACTCAGGCTGTATATTAGACAGACAAAAACCTCTATCTTAGAGAATCTGGGAATAATAGAATAAGGGGAAGAGCAGAACATTAAGGAGCCAATTTTTACACAATACAGTCATTGCTACAGTAAAGATCTGCAAAGGTATTCCATGGGAACTTCAACGAGAGACACTGCACCTGGATTCCAGTGGTGACAAGGAAGGTGGGAAGAATGCATGGAGGACTCTTGGGAGTATGTGGCACTTGTTCTAACTTTTAGAATATGAGTAGTGAGTAGCTAGTTTAAGAATAGGTATGGTGAGGGCCTAATTTCTATGAGGACATAATGCATGTTTGCGGGCCTAGAGGGCACAGGGGACATAGGACTATAAATATTTTGTTATATCTGGAGCAAGAGATGAGGCTGGAAACGCAGGCTGGGACTCAACTCAGAGAAACCAACAATGGTGGTGTCTCATGCCTACGGTGTAGCTGCCAACCAAATGACACACCCAATCGCTTAACTCTGCACCCAACTCCCAGCCAGGTGACTGCGTACAAACTGGGGGTCCTTTGCCTACTCCCAGAGGTCACCACCACACTCTCCAGTTCCAGAACGAACCAAGTACAAAAGAGAAAATTGCTACTATTTGACGGAGAAATGGAAAACTTTCACAGAACTTGGTGTTCTCTCTTTGCCAATCACAAGGTATGTGGTGAAACGTCTCTCTTAGAAAAAGATCTAAACTTAACCACAGCCAAGGAAATGCGCCACACGGTCAGACTATGCCCCACTGAGCTGAGGTTGTCTCTCTGACAATAGGGAAACAATACGGTGATTTTGTGTCACAGCATGACAGTGTCCCATCATTAGCTTTGAGATTCTATAAATATCTCATTTCTCATCTTAAGCTATTAAGGATCTGGTTCCATTTTCTTTCTAAGTTCACATAAATGATTTATGTTCTCAACGAGAACTAACTTAAAGTTCCATAAATAATTAAAACATAGCTCGTCTAACATGCAAGCCTTTCCTCACATATCATAGATTACTTTGAACGTAAAGATATCTCTCTTCTTGAGACAATTTTATTAAGATATAATTGAAATACACCAAAATTGCCTATGTATTTAATTTGTATTTTAATTGTATTTAATTTGATAAGCTCTGCCACACGTAGTCCTCCTGAAACCATCATCACAATCAAGACACCAAACATTTCCATCACCCACAAAGTTTCCTTGTGTCCCTTTGTGTCCCTCCATCCTCTTCTCTAGGCAACCAGTTGATCTATTTTCTGTCACTATGGATTAGACTGTGTTTTATAGGATTTTATAGAAATGGAATCACACAGTATGGGCTCAGTTTTTTTCTTGCCTGGTGTCCCTTAGTCAAAAGCTCTCTCTCTAATGGCCAAGGATTCTTTCCTTTTGGCTGAGGTTTGGTAAAGAATATCGTGATGATTCCAGGGCAGTGTTTACGCAAGTGTGGCCCAAGCCCCGCCCGTTCCATCATCACCCAGGGCCTGGCTAAAAGTGGCCGATCCGCCTCCCCCCAGCGCTCTTACCCCAGAATAACCGCTATGCGGAGGCTTTCTCAAGCATGAAAGCTAACGGTTTCCATCTAACCTCTCAGGGAACAACTATTCCTGTCCCTTGGTTTCAAATTGCTGCTTTTCTTATGTCCTTCCACTTTTTTCTATAACCTGAGCAATTTTTAGTTCTTTTTGTTATAGCAGCACGCAGGACTGAATGTCTTTAGGACATACGCTGCAAGAATCTTCCCAGACCTTTTGGTGCCACACATTTAAAAGCGTGGGTTTGAATTACTTTTCCATAAAGTACATGTATGACTCACTTTCTTCCCTTTGATGCTTTGCTATCCATTTATAAAGTTTAACATCAGGGCTAGGACTCGGGTGAAGAAAACAAAGCACTTGCCTCAAGTGCAAAATGTAAGGAGGCATCAAAAAAAAAAAGCGCCTCAGTAATCGGATGAATAATATATTTTTAAAAATAAATCAAAATTAAGGCAAAAAAATCCATGAAAACCAAAATATCAACATTTAAAATAAAGTCAGGATCAGTGACAGTGTCATACCAAGTTTGAGGTAGAAGGAAAGAAACCAGTAATAGTGATCCTGTCTTTTAAAAATCATTATTGTTTCTTTACATTTTATGTTCAAGGTGAGTGACTTACCAGGTCCCCTGGTCCATCCACACTTGACATTTTTCATTGTACTACAGGCTGTTTTCCATCTTGAAATCATCATTGGAATGTTACTCCGGCCCAGCATTTAGACTTTGCTATGAACAATGACAGCTAACTCAATATACTCTATTATCTAGATACATTCATTGTTCCTTCCTTTTTCCCTTGTCATAAACCACAAGCACAGGCAATCCTAGCAAAGACACAAACACCAGTCACTGTAGTCCTGAATATTTTAAAGGACCTCAACCAAGCATTCAGGATGGGGTGTGTCCATGCTGTGTGTGATTGTATGTGCCTTCAACGTGAAACTAGACTTATCTTATCTAAACAGACACCCAGAAACCACAGCTCTGATTAACATTATCATCTAAAACACGTACTGCACTTCTCAGAGGAACTAACAATATTTGAGAAAAATAAGTGTGTAATAATAAACTATATAATAAATGCATTCTAATTGGACTGAATATATGTCTGGGAACTCTTTGGGATAAGGGCAAGTGTAGTGGTTCTGAATGTTTTAGTTAAATGTTTTGGGGGAAACATAGCAAACAAATTACTCAAGATTCCTATGCACTCTCAGAAAGTTTGCTTGGATGTGTCACTTTTACAAAATGTGAAAGGACTCATTTTTAGCTACTTATGGATGCATATAAAGAATTAAGTTGTTTGCTACAGATTGAAGAATTTAAGAGGGGCACCTGAATATTGAAGCTGGTGACAGATGGTTGAGTGCTGGTCTTCAGGGTCCATATGGCACCATGTAAGATTCAGACTGTACCACAGGGGAATTTAAAGTAAGTTTTCCATCCATCATCATCACCAGCCACAACAGCATGGTGGAGTTGGAAGATATGGGCTTTGGAGCCAGACAGACACAAGAGGAAAGTTTAGCTCCACTCTGCCCTAGCAGTCTGACCTTGGCCCCTTTTTTATGCCTGTTTCCCCAGCTGTGAAATGAGCCTACTTTGCAGGCTTACGACAAGCATGAAGCAGGACAGGACACGCGGTGTCCCTAGCACAGGCCTGGCTCATGGGGTGCTTTGATTAAATTGCAGCTGTTGTACCACCAAGTTTGCTAACCTAGGCTTTTTTTTTTTTTTTTTTTTAGTTTTTAAAAAATTTAATACAAAGTTTAATTGTTACTATCACTTTGATACATCTTCAACAGCCTAGAAACAGAATAGTCTGAAGTTTTACTGTGGATTTAAGAAACCCATTCTGTATAGAAATACTGTTACGTTAATTCCCCTAGAGTTTAAACTTTACAATCAAATCACTTTAGCTTAAAGAAAACTTTTTAAGGCTTGCATAATATCCTGCAAAGGACTATTTTATGATATGTAGCAATAAAACTCAACCCCACTTTCTCCAATAATAGAAAAATGTTTTTTTGAACTGCTAGCTTTTAAATGATGTGAAACTCTTTATTAAATGTCTGAAGGTTATCTGACCCTCAGACAGATCAATGAAGGAGGTCGTATGAAAATGAGACAGTAAAATCTGTAATGATTTACATGTGTGTGACTAGAGGAGAGGTACTGAGGGGCTTGGATGCCCTGTTAAAGGCAGAGCCCATCCTATTTGTCTACATTTTCAGTGCCAAGTATCTGAATATAAATATTTCCTTCTTACAAGGGTTCCAGGGGACAACTCTTGAGTGATATCCCTTTAAGAAGAGGGATTTCTTTCCTTGCCAAAAAAAGAGCAGCTGATCATAGTCACTGTTGCTATGTATGGTTTTGTTCCTGACATTTTAAAAGATCCAGAAAAGAGCTTCAAAAGTTCATCCAAAAGTGGATAGAAAGTAGGTGGTGGGAAGAAAGACCACGAGAGAGTTGGCATCATTCACTCCAGAGAAGAGAGGGTCCGACAGGTTTGAAATGCATGAAGGGCTACGATGCTGATGCTACTCTGTTCCCTTCATCCCTATGGAATACAAGGGCTCCTGCTGATACTTTTTCTTAGATGGATGGATGATTTCGTTTCCTGAAGAAAAGGGGTCAAGCAGATGACCTTTTGAGATCTTCTGGTTCTAAGCCTTTGCACAAATATGGAAGAGCAAATAGAAACGCAGCTCACCAATGTGAGGTAGTTTTCAGTTGCATCCTATTTAAAATGAGGTGGAGGTAGTTTGGCACAGTGGGAAAAGAAGGAGCTAGGAGGAAGACAGAGCCAGGTTTGAATCTGCCCCTGAATCTCACCAATGGGCAAGTTATGGTGGTAAAGGAACTCTACTCAATTGTAGCATGAAGAGAGCCTCTGCCTCCTAGGGTTCCTGCAAGGGTTAACTCATGCTGACAAATTACTTAATACATTGACTGGCACATATCATGTTTCCCTGAAAATAAGACAGGGTCTTACATTTATTTTTCCTCAAGAAGACACTCCAGGGCTGATTTTCAGGGGATGTGTTATTTTTTTTAAGTATGGTGCAATGATCTACATTTATTCAAATATAGTTAAGTTGTCTTCTTCTGGAACATCATCATAACTCTCCAAACCCCGAATTCCATCCTGAATTTCTTGCAACTCTATTCCCTTTAGAACCATTGGCCCCAATCTCTCATGTTGAGCAATAGAGCTCTCATGGGGCGGATGAGAAGGGCTGCTCATCTTTTTTACAGCTCCACAACCAAATGCATGGGTTGTGCAGATATGCTGCGTAGCCACACCCATCACTAGGTCTTATTTTCGGGATAGGGTTTATATTGTGCAAATGCTTAGAAATCCTGTTAGGGCTTATTTTATGGGTAGGTCTTACTTTTGGAGAAACACAGTAGTAGGTCTTTGATACATTGGAGCAATTATTCTAGTTAGCTGAAAACACGGGCTGAATAGTTGCCTTTAAATCATGAGGAGAGCAGCGGCTTTCTGGTTATAGTTATACCACATCAGGAAAATTGCAAGTTCAAGTTGGCAGCCTGCCTTCCACTGACACTCCCTTGACCCACAGAATCCACTCCGCAAGCTAGGGTTTGTCCATGTCAGAAAATGTTTGAGGGAGCAACTTATTAACCACCTTTTTGCTAAGAAACAAAGGAAACTGAAGGCAAGGTCTAAGACATCTTAGTATAAATCTGGTTTCTCTCACTGTCACCACGAGATTCAAGTTAATTATTTGAAAAAGGTTTCGAATATACTTCCAAGGATAGGGAATATATTCCACATGCCTAAAAGTTATGTCTGTGCACTTCCCACTGACTTGTAATTCATACCAAGCGTAGTAAAAACATCAGTCAAAAAAAAAAAAAAAAACAGGTTTGCAAATCAAACCGATTGTCAGAAGCTGTAATTAGGATTTTTCTCCTTTACAAATGATAAAAAGCTAAAAATGGGAGCCAACACCAATAAGAAATTAAGCAGCTCTCGGAGCAACGAAATGCACTGGTCAGAGCCCCTGTGCTGAATAAAAGAACTACTACCATCAGATTTTTCCAAAAAAAGGTAACTTTTTGGTATGGCATCAATATGGTATTATATATTTAATATTTACAGAAAGATGCTGGAGTCTGAGAGAGAGAGTACTCTGGTTTTTGTTCTTTACTAGAGGTGGGGGTCGCGGCAGGACACCCAGAGGCTGTGGAGAACTGGGAGAGACAGAGGAAATACAAACATGCACACAAAGTGAGGGTACAAGGAGAATGTGGCCAGAAACACAGGAGTGTTTCCTGAAGCCCCTCTGTGTTGCCAGAGGATCAAAATAGGCTTGGGGAGCACTTCCTGTTTCCGTCACAGGGCGAGTGGGTTACAGTTGACAGAGCCAAACGTTACACACAAGAGAGCAAGAACAATGCACTTTGAACCAATGGAGTCACAGGAAAGAGCAGCTTATTTTTGTTGGGAGGAAACAAACACAGGCATGACGTGCTGTAAAATGACTCCAGCTACGTCAGGGAGCTGGCCAAGGCCCAGTGTACACCTACGAAGGCCATCGCACCTTCACATAAATGCTAAGCAGGAATCTCACATGACGACGAAGCAGCTCTTCTATTACTACAATACAAGTTTTACGTTGTTAAGATTCGTTGTTAAAAGTCATTGTTCAAATGCGTACATTTCAAGCGGCAACAAACCACGGAGCTGTTGAAATATCTGTCAGGCCCTTCCAATGACACCTTTATTAGAAGTGGGGATACAAAAAGTCCTTTAGAATCTATTGCGTCTAGCCTTACATGGCTTAAAGTCATCATTTTTAAATCATGCTTCCTTAAAACCACAGATATGGTAAATCTGACTGCACAGTATTGACAAGCAGTTTCATTTATGGTTCATTTTATATGTAGAACGGTTGGGCAAAAGATAAAACCAAAAATGGCAACTAAGATAACAATCAAGAGCATCATGGAAAGAAAAAACAAACCTCAGGAAATTTAAGGAGAGAAAAGTGTCTACGATGCTCGATATTAAGTTCAAAAGTCCTTGTTACCGAGCGGACATTAAAATCTTGTTTTACTTCCATATGCCTTTTTCTGAGTCCCCCTGAAAAAACTGGTCTAAATCGCAGATTCTTTCTGTGTGTGAGCTGCTTCCCAGGAACAGGGCAAACGCCTTCCAGCAGTTTACTTGGTATTTTAGACCACTTGGATAAACGCCAATGAAAGTCTGTTCAGAGAGCTAGTGTCTTTAAGAAATAGAGGCACTTTCAGAAATGCTTATCTCAATAATACCAAGGAGGAACTCCTATGCTTGGAGTATCTAACTAATCCAACCCTGTCAGGTAACATGATGTTTGGACAACTAAGCCATGACATCTAAATTCTAAATTTTTACAATGAAATGTGTTCACTTATAATTAAGCAGTTAAAAAAAAAATCTCTGCTTATCCAGTTTTTAATAGCTGTTATAAACCCTTCACTGAGAGAGACTTTAAGTTATGGTGAAAAGGAGAAGTTGCTAAATATTTTAAGGCACATTAACTGTGTTCCTACGCATATTATTGTCCTTCTAGATTAATCTTCCTATGACTAGATTTTTACTTCCTCTTTTTTTTTCTTTTAATAAAAATAGACATTAGTGTTTCAGTTCATTTTGAAAACATCCCTTGTGAAGGACTTCAGAGATATTTTTCTTTCTTTTAAAAAATGACCTTCAAATAAAAATAATAGACTTTTCAGATAACACAAAGCACAAAGCAAATAACAGTAGACGCTGCTAATATGGTCATGAAGAGACCAAAGAGACCTTCAGAAGTAGGGTGACCAAGTGCTAAAATAACTTAAAACATTCTAACAGAAGGCAAATGAAGTATCATTCAGGAAACCCGCAATCAAAGCAGCCCAAGGCTAGAGGGCATTACAAAATCCCCATCTAGCAAACTTTCCAACTTAACTAGCACTGTTTGTTTTAAACAAGGATCTTTTTCAGTGGCAAGGCAGGCTCTGCTTTTTTTTTTCTTTCTTTTTTTTTGACATCAGGAAACCATACCATTTCTTTCTTTCTTTTTTTATACAGAGTGCAGAACCCAACACATTTCAAGGCCATATGATGTGGTTTTTGTTGATTTGGGGACCAGTTGCTGGTTTTGAAAAGGAAATTGTACTCAAGCTCAACTGTGTGCACTGGTCTTGGTTTACCTGCCATATGCAAAACGTCTGTCTTTGTGATGATCGCCAAAAGTGTCCCAAAGCCTTAGAGACACGCTCACTTCATCAACGACATCCCGGGAACGTTCCAAGACCTGCAGGAGAGAGTAAGGCATCTGTGTGAAATCAGAGGCTTCCCAGGAGAGGACATCCAAGACAAGACCCTTCAGTGCCCTCGACTCACTTGCATTTCATGTCCTTTTTCCATCTAACGGGACTTAAGCTAAGTCCTAATTCTCTTCCCAGAATCACATGACTCAAACCCTCATGCAGGATGCCAGAGCCACACTCCCAGGTTTGCATTTTGCTTTTTGTTTCCTCTTTGGGTACTTAAAAAGGTTAGTTGTTTTTTTTTTTTTTTTTGAATGTGAAATTTACCCACTCTCCTCCTTTTTCAAACATCGGATGGACCAATAGCAATATGCCTTAAGAATTCTGAAGACACTCTGTACATCTTACCTCCTGGCAGACACGGTACTGGTCAATCGCCCACACGGTTGGGACGTGGGTGGCCAGCAGCTGATAGCGCGTGAGTGTGGTGTTACACGCCCTGGCGCAGATCAAGCGCGTCTTCCCCACGGCGTTGTCGCCCACGACCACACACTTGATGGTTTCAACGTTGGGTCTTTCGTAGTCCATGTCAGTTTCCATTTATAAAACTCTGTAAGAAAAGAGTAGATACTGCATTGAAGACCCCACACTAAAGACACGGAGGCTTTCTGGAACAATCGAAGATGTGAGGGGGTCAGGCAGTTTATGCCTTTGTCCAGCTGCTTCTTTGGAGGTGCCCAAGCACGGGCAAGACGTCTGGAAGTTCATACTCAGCCCAATGGAAACTCAAGTTTTCTTTTTATATCTCACACAAGTACAAAAACACCAGACTGTTATTTTGACCCCAAACGGTTTATTCCAGTTAACGTGTTATTTTCTCCTTGGTTTTCTCTAAACACCACCTGCCTGTTGGAGCCCTGTCCGGGCGCTGTCAGGACAGCTGGCACACATTTATAGCTCACCGGCTACTCGTGTTGACCCGCTAGCAAGACCTGTCACTTGTAGGGCTCACCTTTGACACTGGGGCATAAGCTGCCCTGGCAACACTGGCGTCCACACCATTGCAACCTCTCGATTACCCAGTATCTGTCGTTCAAAAGTAGTTTTCTACAGATTCAAAACTGTTATGGTGACTTAGTGAAGAATCAAGAGTGCAGGCTGAAAGACTTACCTGTCTTCAAAAAAGAGTAAACTGTAAGCCTGAATTTAATCAAATTAACGTATATTTATTCATTTCTTTAAATTAATCAAATTTGTAAAAAAAAGGTATTCTCAAGAGGGCCCAATATAAAGCAAGATTTGGAAAAAAAAATTCTCTTCCCATCTGTGTTTTCATAGAGAAATCTGGAGCATATGGTAAAGAATGATTTCACCAGGAAAGGGAGCTACTTTGGAATCTTCCTGAAACCATCCAAGAAGGTTTAAAGAGGGTTTCTGATAAGGGGTCAAGAAGAAGGGAAAAAGCTGTTGCCAGCTTGGTGTCCCCAGGGACAGGGCCCCCCATAAACTGGGGCACAGACTGCTCCTGTCCAGACTGGCAGCAGCTGGACAGGAGACCAACCATGCATGATTTTACGATTCTAATTAATTGTAATTGCCCCTCTGAGAAAGTCTATTGTTACACTAATAAGAACAGATAGTACATTTCGTCTTAGCCAGAAGGCTGGGAAGTGATGGAAGTCTTACTTGTGAAACTAAGAAAACTGGTTAGACGGTCATTTTTAAAGAGTTGATAATGATTTTAATGGCCACTGTAAAGAAACTGTTCAGAGTAGAGCCTAATAACATCATTGGGACTCCATGGGTGTTTGTTCAATTCAACTGATTTGAGAAAAATGATAACTTGTATAATATGAGATTAAGGGCAGAGCCAGAGAGATATGAGGAAGAATATTAAAGAGAGTACTTTTTCACAGTTAGGACTATTTGAACATGGACTCGTCTCAGAAAGCGAAGGGTGTGGAATTGTCGACTGTAACGCCGTAGCCAGAGGTGTTAAACCCGAGGCTGGAGAACGATTTGGCAGGAGCAGAGTGTAGTGATTCAAGGAACAGATGTGTGGTTAGGGTAGGATTTGATCTGTAGTTCCTGCACCATAGAGAGGCTTAAAATAGACAGATACCTGTCCTCCACCTGGCAAATGCTGATTCTGAACATCTTGGGCAGGGAAAGAGAGTCTTAAAAAAATCTCCAGTTCTGATGATCAGCCAGGTGTAGTGATACTAAAATTAATCTCCTTAAAATTCAGTTTTAAAATTCTATGGTTTCATTAGTTCCCTGCTTGACAGTATAATGTGGCTGGGCATGGTGGCTCATGCCTGTCATCCCAGCACTTTGGAAGGACGATGTGGGAGGATCTCTTGAGGCCAGGAGTTCAAGACCAGCCTGAGCAACACCCCCATTTCTACAAAACATGAGAAAAATATTAGCTGAGTGTGGTGCCACATGCCTGTAGTCCTAGCTACTTTGGAGGCTGAGGCGAGAGGAATGCTTGAGCCCAGGAGTTCAAGGTTGCAGTGAGCTGTGATTGTACCAATGCACTCCAGGCTGGGTGACAGACCCTGTCTCTTAAAAAAAATAAAGTATAATGTAGCAGAAGCATGAATTTGGTGTTAGATTAGTGGTTCTTAAACATACCCTAGGGAATATCTGGAGACACTTTTGGTTGTCACATGGAGCGGGAGGGGGCTTCTATGGCTTCTTGTGGGTAGAAGGTCAGAGATGCTGCTGTTACACATACTGCAATGCACAGGACAGCCCCCCGCCCCACTACAAAGAAATATCTGGTCCATAGGTGTTTGTTTGTAGGGACAGCCCCCTACTACAAAGACATATTTGGGGGTACAGCCCCCCATTACAAAGAAATATCTGGTCCAGTATGTCATAGTGCTGAGGTTGAGAAACCCTCCCTTAGATGTGGGGGGAGGTTGAATCCTAACTCCTACATTCTACTCCTCCACTTTCCACTCTCTTGACTTTAGGCAAATTTTGTTCGCACTTTTGGAGGCTTAGGCCTCCTCATCTGTTAAATGGGAATTATAATAATACTTATCTCCTAAGGCTGTTGTGAGGATTAAGTGAACTAATGCTTTAAGTCCCTGGTGCAGTACCTGAAACATACTGATGGTTTCAAAAATTATAATCATGATACTGAAGATGAATGCCTTTAAGATGACAACAAAATTGAGTCAGGTGGGAGCTCAGAATGAGATGCAAACTCATAAACTTAATAGTAACAAAGATCTATAAAAAGGATAAAATTTAGAAGAGCTAACTGAAGGAGAACTCATTGAAAATCGAAGAACATAAATATAAGATGGAGCATAGCAGATATTTAGCAAAAAAAGCAGAAAAGGTTTTGGGTGAAGAGGGAGGGGCAGGGAAGAGGTCATAGTTAATAAAAGATAATAGAGTTGGCAAGGTGGGTTAAGAATATTTTTATGGGTCATTTCTAGATTCCAGAATAAAAATGGTAACACTTCTTAACACTCTTTGACAGGTGTCTGGTGATATTACCATGGCATAGCCTAAATCAGAAAAACAGGCCCAATTTGGAGCCTTACAACTTTGGAACTCAAAGTCTGACTACCCTAAGTGGTATAAAACCTTATTTTTTCAAGAGTAAATTTTATTTTTCAGATAGATAAACATCATAGAGAGTCAATCCCTAAAATTTGGGGGCATGTCTGGACTTAGTGAAAACTGGGATAGGACACCAAAAATATAGAACTGGTTTTTATGTGGGATTGCAAATTAGCTCTGATAACAGCCCTCTAGTGAGGAATCCTCCAAATAATTTGAATCATGACAGCATTGATGGAATAGCTGTGTAGCTTTTACAGAAGCCTACTTTGAGAGGAACAGAAGCCTTCTTAGTTTTAAGGCTATGATTACAAAAACTATCATTACTCCACCTCTTTTTAGACACATCTCATGCATAGTCCTAAAAAGAATTTCTGTGTCAAAGGTGAGAATAACATCTCTGGGTCCTCTAATCCCTAGCAATCTGTAGAAGACCAAAGTTGTCTGCCAAAGGTGCTGAACCTTGTGCAAAGGGGATAATACGTAAGAGAAAATAAAAGAAAGGGCAGAATTAAATATTCATAGCCCAGATCACTTGCAGCCGATATGGAATTTCCAGGAAGCATTTGTTGAATTTCCAAATACTAAAAATCTTTTATTTGGGGTATAAAATTCTTTTGTGGTACTCTAAAAGGCGTTTTTAGGGTGTGAAATCGGAGCCAAGGACGTAAACTCATGCTTACATTTGTATTGTTGTAAATCAGTTGTTCATCTGTTACACATAAACAAATAAACATTAAATTATGGCAGTAATTATAAAAATATGCAATTTTATCCTTCTCCACTTGTTACAGGCTCTAATTTATTCATATCTAGCACTATTATGGTTGAGTGAGCTCTTAGGACCATCTGGATAATGACTGTCTGGTTTCTGATTTTTATTTACCTCGAATGAGAGTAATAAATATTATTCATTTAGTGCTGTTAATAAATTTTACTGCCATAAATCCTGCCTATCTATGTGGATACCCTTTTTCCTTTAGGTACATACCTGAGGAGACAAAGAAGGTAGAAAAGGGAAAGAAAGGTTTGAGAGAATGGGATCTGGGAACTTGCTACCAGTTCTGTCTGTCATCTCTTTACTCAAAACCAACTTGAACTTCAATCAACACTTTCATGGAATCCTCAAGACATGGGTGGTAACAGTTCAAATGGTACCTGAAGAACCTAGTGCTACACCATCTGAAGTCAGAAGTGGTCAGTTTATCTGAAAACGGGCAAGTGAACAAGATGATGTGGAGGCTGGGAAGGGAAGGGTGTGGTGAAGTGGTTCTGGGTGCCCACCACTCACAGGGCTGACTCAGAAAAGTGTGGTCATGACTTTCATGGTCTCCAGAATCACCTCATCTGGTTCAATTATCCCTTACCTGCCCTGCTTGCTATCATCACTGTCATCTTGGAGACTTGAAGGCCACTCTGCCACATTTCCCACACTCCCTGCCTACTCAGTGTTCTTCTTGTTGTGCCCACGGGATAGTGCATCTCACATCCTAGCTTCACAGTTTCTTCTCTTCTTCAAAGCCAGTGATCTTCACCACACTCCGCTCGAGCCATTCATCCTTTTGGACACGTGCTGGATATTGCTGTCATCCAGAGATATTTTATCTCTGAAATCTCAAATTTTATAGTTCCGCTCTCAGCACAAAGCTCTTATCTTTATAGCACATGTTAGATGAAATGAGGCCACTGCAGCAACTCGCATCAGGAGGTGCAATCTATTTCCTTTCCTCTTGAATTTATGCTAAGCTTGTGACTCCTCAGCCCAAGCCCAAGGGAATATGGTAGAGGTGATTCTATGTGAGTTCCAGAGTCTAGACCTCTAGAGGCCCTGCAGCTCCACTGCCATGCTATTGGAATGCTTCCCTGAGGGTACTATGTAAGGAAGCTGACGGAGCCCAGCAGAGGATAAGAATTCACACTGAAAACAACCGAGGCAACCCCACTGATGGCTGGATAATGTGAAGCCTTCTTGGACCTTCTAGACCTATCAACCCTTCGCCTGAATGAGCTTTATGAATGAGCCCAGGTGAAACTAGTAAGGGAACCATGCAGCCAAACCACAGATTCATGAGAAATAATAAATCATTATTGTTTTAAGGCACTGAGTTTTCATGTGGTTTCTTAGGAAGCAATAGTTAATGGAAACACACTCATTATAGCTAAGGAAAATCTCTCGAACCTTGACTCTTCCATTTTAAAAAAAAAAAAAATCAGATGATAGGCTCCTTTTGGGTGAATGATTTTCTCCACTCAGGGCTGAGTGGTCATACCAACTTTTCTCTGCACCATCACCCTCAACTTCTTGCATTGCATGTGTGGCAGGCAGGATAATGGCCCTCTAAAGATGTTCACAGCCTAATCCTTGGCACCTGTGAATATGTTCTGTTACATGGCATGGGGGAATTAGGATTGTAGACAGAATTAAGGTTGCCAATCAGCTGACCTTAATATAAAGAAATTATCCTGGCTCATCTATGTGGGTCCAATGTAATCACAAGAGTCCTTTAAATGTGGAAGAGGCAGGCAGGAGATCAGAGTCAGAGAGAAATAGGAAGATGCTATACTGCTGGCTTTGAAGGTGGAGGAGAGGGCCACAAGCCCAGGAATGCAGGTAACCTCTAGAAGTTAGAAAAAGGAAGGAAACAGAGTCTCCCCTGAGTCTCCAGAGGGAATACAGCCTGCCAACACTTTAAGCCCATTGAGACCCACTTCAATCTCTAGAATCATAAGATAATAAATTTGTGTTGTTTTGTGCCACTAAATTTTTGCTAATTTGTTACAGCAGCAATTGGAAACTAATATAACATGCTGTCGCCACATAGGATGACTTCCTAGAATTCTAAATGTTGTTTGTTACCTCAGTGCCTTCACACACACTATTCCTCCTTGCCAACTCTCCTCCATCCCTTATCTCCCTGGCAAATTCTATTCATTTTTTAAAACCTTATGCAGCTATCACTTCTTCTAAAAAGCTTTCCTAACTACCCCCACAGATTACTTTCTGTTCTGTATTAATAAATGATTCTGGAAGAAGCAATTGCAAACAAAAATAAACACACTCATACAATTTTTCAGTATTAGCAAATCATGGAATGGTGGCTCATGGATGTGTGTGTGTGTGTGTGTGTGTATGTGTGTGTGGTTATACCTTCAAAGTGTCCATCTCATGCACTTAATGAATCATCCAGTATTTCTCGGGTATGGCTATGTGCTAAAGTGCTTGGAATATATGCGTATATAACACCCTTTTTCTCTAAAACCTTCCCTGGCTACCCCCTCTGGTGCAAAGATTCCCCTAATTTAACTTGTGACTCTCTCCTAGGGCCAATCATGGGCAAAACAGTGACACAACCAAATGGGACTTTAACTGCTCTGCTCCCCTCTTTAAACCCGTCCTATGGTGGCACCCCACCCCCGCCTCCAGTCTTTAAGCTGATGGCCTTCATGGTTTTCCAGCCTCTTCTTATGAAACAGGCTCCCAGGAAGTGCCGGGCACATCCACTCCCTCACTTGCATTATGACTACATGACCCTTAGAGTCCTGCCCCCATAATTCAGGGCACTGTGGCTGATGAAACCCAAGATGTGCCTATTTGCTCTGGACAGGAACATTTAGAAATCAGCCTGGGTGGGCATAGAAAACGTCCTCATTTGTCTAAGACACCTCACTAGGGGTCTCCTAATTGTTCTGAATCACCCCACTATTGGAATATGCTGCGTCGTCATATATCACTTTTGCTGTTTTCTTTGGTTATATTTGCTATTTCAACCAAGGTATGGTGAGCAGTCTGCTCAAAGACAAAAATCTAAGTCCCACAGAGGGGCCTTTGTACTTCTAGCTCCATTCAGCTGTTCACAGACAGTCTGAATGATGATACTGCACAGCTACTAAATTTTCTTGTTTTTTCAAAAAGCATAAAATCTGAACTTTAAGAAATAATTTTGCATGATCATTAAAAAGATATGAGTGCCACAAATTTTAGTGTATTTGAAGAGTTAGCTCTGAAAGAAAAACTGAGAATTTTATATTATTGACAGAAACAAAAGGGAAATGTTAAGAGTTGCATAATAACTATAGCCAACAGCCAAGTTTCAACTGCAGATTTCATTATTCTGAGCTTTTAATCACCAGTCATAGGCAGGCGGGAGCTCTTTTATACATAAAATAAACATCTCCGCTGGAATAAAGAACAGGTCCAGAGCTGAGAAAGAGACAGTAAGGGCTAGGCTGGACTTCACTAAATCAAATCTTCCCAGAATTACATCTCTAGGACAACCGGCCTTCAATCATTAAAATCAACAGAATTCATCATTTAAATCAACATTATTTTTTCAATGGAATGTTTTGATTTTAAAAAGAGGTAAGTAATAGAAAGAACACTGCATAGAAGTCCAGGGATACAAATAATGAAAGCCATCTTCTGATAACACAGAAAGATTTTTTTTTAATATCCATTCGTTATACCGCCCAGAACTCTGTGATAATGGAGACTCACACAAGATCATGCTCTCTATTTTTTAAAACTCAAGGTCAGTGGGGGAGGTGAGCCAAGAATAGAAATAAACTTTCTCTTCTACCTATCTACTGTCCTTAACAAACACTGACCTAATTAAAAAAAAATCAAGAACAGACCCAAAACTTAAAAGATACATAAAGATTCCACTGTCGACTTCAAAACCACCCTAAGTGAACTGTGTGCTAGGTTTTAGATACATTGGTCTTCTTTCTTCTGCAAATATGCCAGGGAACCTCCCCTTTGATGACTTTGCCTGCCTGTGCCGTCACTTCCACTCCAATGCCCTGTCTCGTGCCATTAATCCACCTGCTGAAATTGTGCTCTCCACCTGTGAGGCTAAGGCAGTCTCAACTGAAGAATTATATGCTAAGCACTCCCTTAGCAGGCCCGTGAATGTCCAGAGGTGAACAAGCAGGGGTGGTTCTTGCCCCCAGGGACTCCACAGTCAGGTGGGAAGGAATAGCTAAACAGGTAGATAAATACATACTCACAAATTTGCTTGAAGAAAAGCAAAAGGGTGTTGGGAGAAAATGTCAGGTAGGAGGCCTGCAGGACAGAGCAGAAGGCCCCTCTGGGGACCTTCTGGGGAGGCCCCTCTGGGGAGGCCCCACTTTCCTGTGATCTGGAGGAGAAAGGCCTGGAAACCTGGGGAGAGGGAAGAGTAGAAAGGTAGGTAGAAGCCAGATCATACGCAGCCTTGAGGCCATGGTCAAGGGCTTGCATTTTATCCTGAATGCAGTGAGAAGCCACTTAAGTGTTTAGGCAGAGGTGTGAGAGGTTCTCATTTGCTTTTTAAAAGTATCACCGACATCACTGAGACTGCCTTGTGTACAGAGAACACGTTGTAGAGGAAGGTGATCAATGGCAGAAGGACTGGTTGGGAAGCTCCTAAGTTCTCCAAGAGAGAAAAGGATGGTGGCTCTGCCCAGGGCAGAATCAGCAGAGATGGAGCAAAGCAGACAGGTTCAAGTTACATTTTGGAAGAAGATGCACTTAAAACATCCTTCCTTTATACCATCTCCCAGGGTGGTTATCAAATTCTGATTTGTAATACAGATTATTGTGTTTATATGTATTCCACTTCCACCCCACCGAGATTATAAATTTTTGGCAACAGAAACTGTTATTCATCTTTAAATCCTCAAATCTTTTCACAGCGGCTGGCCCATATGCGGCTTTCAGTAAATGTTGAATTGAATATAAAAATACAGCCACTCCACCTTTCTCAGGAAACCTTCCACCTGGGGCTACCTTTAGTGACTGATCATTGAGCCCCATGGCCTCGAAAGCAGCAGCATGTGGCTAAGCCTGCGGTCGGTGAGAGGAACACCTTGAGGGACATCTGTGTGGCCCATCACAAGAGCAGTGTTTGACAGATGGCATCGCACCCACCATTGCTCCCCAGCGGGAAGAGCATCAGTAACCATGGGAACCACCAGGGCCCTAGGACCATGCCCCTCCACCCAGTGGGAAGGCGGGCTGGGGGGAGGACAGCCCCAATATACGCAGGCAGGAGGGGCTCAGGGCTGTATTTGATTTAGAAAACTAAAAGAACGTGATCTTTTATTGTGCTCTAGTTTCTAGAACCAATTTATAACTCTTAATAATATTTACATTTAAGGGTCTAATAAAGTTCTCATCCGCGTGTAGACTTTAACATTCTAATTCAAGGGATTCCCAACCCCTTTTGGCGTTACCACTTGGCTGGAAGAGAAGCACATGTACCCACTACATATGGAGAAGGATTTATAACTAATATGAAAGTGAGTCTTGAATAAAGGAATTCAGTCTATGCCTAAAAGAGTCACATCACATCAAGTGGGACTTCCAGGCAAGACAGCAATGGGAACGCCAGTGCCTTGGACCCCCTACCAATGTCGCACTGAAATTAGTCTTATTCTACACAGAGAGCAGACTCGACAACAGGACAGAAACTACAATAAGAAGTAGCCACATGCCAGAAACTGGAAGGATTTCTGCCAAGTTCACTTCCCCGGAGCCAAGTGAGAAAGTTCACTGAAGACCAGCAGACTGCCCATTTCCACAGGGAAAAGAACTGGCCCTGGAAGTAGGCAGGATGTTCTTCCCCACAAACGCTGTGACCTAGAGTAACAAGAGCCAGGTTGGCTTGGGACAGGGTGCACAGAGAAGACTGTGGAGCCAGTGGGAGGACACTGTGGAACCGGCACACTGCCATCAGCAAGGAGCAATCCCAACGACTATCCCTGCTGAGGATGGACCAGAGGGAGGGAACAGAATATGGAAAAGACTCTTTTATTTTCTGTTTTTGCTTCCTCCAGCCCATTCGACCAGGCCCTTTCAGTTTTGACATTGTGACAGAAGTGACTGATCCTGTGGGGTCAATGCGAGAGAGAGTACAGTGAGGGGTGCTGTCCCTGAGACTGAACATTGGTATAACTTCCATGGTCACATTCCTTATTGGTGCCCTTACCTCACCCTGAAAGGTTCTCTCATCTCACATCATCTTGAGTAGCTCTGCTTATCTGCTCCCGAACTGGGTGGTTTCCTGGGACTCTATCACAAAGCCCTACAACCATTTCTGACAGAGCCTAAGGCTACCCAGGCATTCGGAATATACTTCATTTTCTGGCCATCCTGAATCCTTTTCATATGAATGGAGTAAACAGAGACCACTCAACTTGAGTATGACCTAATAAAAGCCCTGAAGCATAGAAATGTACAGGCAATTATCTAAAGGTGTAGAGGAAGGGTCTTCCACGTAAATGGATAGGCTATAAGAAACAGTAGAAGAAAAAATTTAAAAAAAATCTCATCCATGTACTTAACTATGTAAAAGATAATGCACATATATAAAATAATAGTAGATGAGATTGTAAGTAGGAAATGGGACAAGAAGAAAACCATGTATCTTGCATACATGAAACACAAGGTGCCAAATTACAAACCACTGGCAACAATAAATAGCAGACTTGAAAATGTAGTCAAATTAGTGAGGTACATGTCAAGCATGAGGAGTTCTCTTTAAATATACAAGTGAGGGCCATCTGAAAATGATGTGACAGAAGATAAGAAAGAGACTGACTGTCAGAATGCAACTCCTGTGTATTCCTGAGGAAGGAAGGGGGCAAAGTGCAATTTAATTGAACAAACAGTTCCCACTGCAGCACGGGGGAGGGGCAGAGGGAAGGAGGAGGAGAAAAACAAAAAGAAAGATTCCAAACCTAAGCATTTTTCGTTAAGTATCTTATCAAAAAAGTCTTCTAAAACTCATGGCCAAAGGTACTTCCTATAAAGACACAATAATATGCATGACATAAACATCATCAATACACTATCTGAAGATGATTTTAAAAACACATACAGAGCCGTGAAAGAAAAATGACATAATAATAAATTTCTGAAATGAGTAAAATTGATATTTATGTGAAGGCATAAAGTTATGTGTAGATATCAAAGACTCAGGGGTCCAAAACTCAGGTTCCCTTAAGGTAACTGCTCAAAGATACTAGCCAAAACACCCAGAGATAATTAAAAATTAAAAACCCAGAAACAAACAAAAGCCACTGAAGCTTTAAAGAACTATGGAAACCCAAACCATTGGAAAATATGAGATCAGCCTACATAGTTATTTCAAATTTTGTTAAAAATTACATAGGAAAAATATCTGTAAAAGAGAATGTAGAAGATAAAAAGAAGGGCAATTCAAAGCAAAAGTAACAATGAACCTTCATAGAACAAAAGGCATATAATAAAAACAAAGAAAACTTCAAAAATATAAGGAGAAATTCACAAAAATAACTGAAACATATGGGACGAAAAATCAAAATAAATCAATGTCAGATTAAGAAAGTGAAAATGAACACCACCACATGGAGGGTTTTAATAACAAATAGTAGGGTTAAATTCTGCCAATCCATGAGCCATTGTTAAAATGTCTATACTACCCAAAGTGACCTACAGAGTCAATGCAATTCCTATCAAAATACCATCATCATTTTTCACAGATATAGAAAAAATAATTTTACGCTTCGTATGGAACCAGAGAAGACCCCATATAGCAAAAGCAATCCTAGGCAATAAAAACAAAATAGGAGGTATCAATTTACCAGACTTCAAACTATACTACAAGGCTATAGTCATTAAAACAGCTTTTTACTGGCACAAGAATAGGGACATTGACCAGTGGAACAGAACAGAGAACCAGATATAAAACCATCCTCATATAGCCAACTAATCTTCGACAAAGCAGATAAAAACATACACTGGGGAAAAGAATCCTTATTCAACAAATGGTGCTGGGAAAACTGGATAGCCACATGTAGAAGACTGCAACAAGACCCACACCTCTTACCTCTCACAAAAATCAACTCACGCTGGGTAACAGACTTGAACCTTAGGTGTGAAACTATTAGAATTCTAGAGGAAAATGTTGGAAATACTCATCTAGACATTGGCCTAGGCAAAGAATTTATGAAGAAGACCCCAAAGGCAATCACAACAGCAACAAAAATAAACAAATGGGACCTGATCAAATTAAAAAGCTTCTGCACAGCCAAAGAAACTGTCAAGAGAGCAAACAGACAAACCACAGAATGGGAGAAAATTTTTGCAAGCTACACATCTGATAAAAGGCTGATAACTAGAATCTATTTAGAACTCAGAAAAATCAGCAAGAAAAAAATCAAACAACTCTATCAAAAAATGGGCAGAGGACATGAACAGAAACTTCTCAAAAGAAGACAGAATAATGGCCAACAAACATATGAAAAAATGTTCAACATCTCTAATCATCAGGGAAATGCAAATCAAAACCACAATGAGATATCACTTAACTCCAGTGAGAATGGCCTTTATCAAAAAGTCCCCAAACAATAAATGCTGGTGTGGATGTGGAGAGACAGGAACACTCCTACACCGCTGGTGGGACTGCAAACTAGTTCCAACCTCTGTGGAAAGCAATATGGAGATACCTCAAAGCGATACAAGTAGATCTGCCATTTGATCCAGCAATTCCACTACTGGGCATCTACCCAAAAGATCAAAAGTCACTTTATGAAAAAGACACCTGCACTCGAATGTTTATAGCAGCACAATTCACAATCGCAAAGCTGTGGAAACAACCCAAGTGCCCACCAATTCATGAGTGGATTAATAAAATGTGGTATATGTATACCATGGAGTACTACTCAGCTTTAAGAAACAATGGTGATATAGCACCTCTTGTATATTCCTGGATAGAGCTGGAACCCATTCTACTAAGTGAAGTATCTCAAGAATAGAAAAACAAGCACCACATGTACTCACCAGCAAATTGGTATTAACAGATCAACACCGAAGTGGACATATAGGAGTAACATTTATCGGGTGTCGGGAGGGTGGGAGGGGGGAGGAGGGGATGGGTATATACAACCAAACGAGTAAGATGTGCAACGTTTGGGGGATGGACACACTTGAAGCTCTTACTCCAGGGGGGAGGGGGGCATGGGCAATACATGTAACCTTAACACATATCACCATAATACGCTAAAATAAAAATAAATAAATTAAAAAAATAACAAAGAGTAGGGTTAAATTAATAGATATGCCACATTTTTTAAAAACCTATAAAAAGAGAGTACACTTTCTTTCAAATATTCTTGGCACATTTACAAAAGCCAACCACACACTGGGCCATAAGGACAAAAATTCCCCAAAGTATAAATTGTATCAACCAAATTCTCTGACTACAAAGAAATATAAGAAACAATTGAAAGGAAAAGTTTTATAACAGGAACAAAAAATTACCTTGGGAATTAAAAAATATATATAGTATATCCACCTAAGGAAATAACTTTATAAAAGGAAAATGTTTTCAAAGCAAATATATTTACCACATCTTTATTAAGAATAAGAAAAAAATGAAAACAAACTAAATCTATGACAAGAGAGGGAATAATTAATTAAGGACTTGCTATGTGATTTTAGGCAAATTACTTAATCCATCTGAGCCTATATTTCCTTATCTGTACACTGGGGATAATTACTTCCTTTCATCGGTTGTTGTGAAGATTAAATTAGATAATGCATGTAAAATATTTTAATCTCTATGCCTGGTATCAGGAGAATACCAGTAAGTCTAATCTATTAAGACTGTCATTAGAGTTATGTTTATGATGAGTTTGCAATAATACACAGAAATGCTAATGTTAACACTGTTAAAGGGAAAGTACAGAACAGTAATCTACAACACAGCAGACAGAAACTACAACAAATGAATATGTGTAGCCTCATTCACTCACATGAAGCACCGTCTTAGCACAGTGACACAGCTAAGAGAAACACAAACACAACCCTTAGAAACCCGTGAACAATGTGAGTGCTTAAGAATAGAGAGGTTTGGTTTACAAAATGTTATCATGCATCTTGTAGCAAAACTCCTAAAAAGTCTCTTTGGAATCTTTCCTCCTAGAGTTCCACCACTCCTGGCAATGGCTCAAATCTGTCTTTCTGCCTCTCGGACCCACGGACCCATGCATACGATCTTTTTTCTTTGGGGTTTTCTTCATGCCCTCCTGTAGGGCTAGCCAAAATCCTCTGCTTGTCTTATTTGCATTGCCATCCATTGCTCCCCTCTGCCAACTAAATGAATCTTCCTTTGGAGCCACCCTTTTTCTGGGGAAGGATGAGTGGGTATTAATATGTGACTACTTGAAATTTAATAACTGTGTCTCTGTCATATAATGGGAAGCAACAGAAACTTCTTGCCCCTGCAACATGTGTAGAAAATAAACCGGAAGGAGATACACTAAACAGGTAACTGAAATTGTTGCTGAAACAGGTAACAGTAATTGTTGCTAAATAATGTTATCACTTGTTCCTGCCAGTTATCTACTTTTCTTTAGTTTCCAGATTTCCTACAATGTACATGTATTACTTTTAAAAAAATTGAGATAAATACACATGCCATAAAACTCACTACAGTTCAGTGGTATTTATTATATTCACAATGTTGTGCAATCATCCACTATCTAATTCCAGAACATTTCTATCATTCCCCAAAGAAACCTTGTACCAATTAGCAGTCATTCTCCATGTCCTCCCCAACGCTGGCAACCACTAATCTATTAAATACTTTCTGCTTCTGTGGATTTGCCTATTCTGGACTCTTCATAAAAATAGCATCTTACAATATGTGGTCTTTTGTGTCTTTCTTCTTCCACTTAGCATAATATTTTCAAGTTCATCCATGTTGTAGCTTCTATCAGTACTTCATTATTTTTTACAGCTGAATAATATTCTTAGATGCATTACTTCTATAATGGGAAAAATGTTTTAGCTTTTTAAAAAAGTCATGGATACCTAAGTATAACCTTGATTGTTAATTGTACTAAGAGTACACTGATACAATACAATAATAATAAATGACTTTTGATAATGCATACATTATTTTTCAAAACCATGTATTTATAAAGCTTAGTGAGCCTGCTAAAACTGTTTCTGTTTGACTCAGGCTCTCCAAAAAAAAAAACCACTAAGGAATCCAAATGATATTTTGCTGAATATCAGACACAGAAATTGACTATATAAAAAGACAGCTGTGGATACCCAGGACAAACACATACAATTCCATTTCAAACAGAAGATGAACAATTCTTGCCTTTTAAATATTGAGCATTAGTACGGAATACTTATAACTGAAATGAGCAATTTTAAAAAACTGTTTGGAAACAAGAACACATGAAATATTCTGTGGCAATCAATTGTAGGTAAGATGTTTTAAGCTTGGATCAATTGATATAGTATGATTCAGCTTGACATTCATTAAAGAAGAAAATAATTCCAAATTTGTTGGTGTGCATGCAGTGTATGTACCTGTGTACCTGGAAATCACAAACACATAAATATTGATGCACACTCAGTGTCCAAATTTAATGTTGTAACCTTTACCTGGAAAGGCAGACTTCCACACATTTTTATTTATAAGGGAGACGTCTTGATCAAAGCTGACAGTAGCTAGTTCATATAAAGCAATGGTTCACTGAAAACTCAAATTCTCTAAATGAAGGACTTACCCTGGACATAAAATGTGGAATGTTTCAAATGTACCGAGGGTGCAATGGAGAGGTGACCAGAGATGGGGACTGGTGGTGGTCTAGTTCTTGATCTAGGTGCTGGTTACTACATATGTAGGCTCTGTTTGCAAAAATTCATCAAGCTGTATATTTGTGATTTGTACATATTTCTCTATGTTTTATATTTCAATACTTATTTAAAGTAAAACAAACAAAGAAGAAACAGAAAACCTTATGCATTTATTTTGGAGGCCCCTGTAGTCCTCATGTGGGTGACTTTTAGTGAAGTGCTGGATCAGGAAGCTTTGTCAAGAATAATTAAAATATTGGTTAAGTCTTTAGAGATGTCAAAGTTCTAAGTGCTTGTCTGAGAAAACTAATAACAAGTCTGTAGGCTGTACGTGTTTAAAAATCCCTCCTCATGAAGAAAAATCTCTACAGTGCTCTGTAGTAAGTTACACTGAAAGCATTCTCTAAGGATGTCACTAGGTTAGCTTCTGTAGCACCAGAGACTGCTTGCTGTGAGGTCTTCAGATATAAGGACAACCAAGGAATTGCATGCTTGCAATCCAAGCAATTGCATCCAAGCAATTGCAACATCTACAAGACTATAATATTCCAGTTAGGATTAGGTTATGCGCTTATTCAGGCAAATGAAGAAACATTTTTTTCCCAGGATTTCATACTGAAATTAGACCACAAATGCAAAAGTGCTCATGTACAATTAACCAGACTTTTTAAAATCTCCTATTTTATTTGAAGTTATTGGCTAATAGCAATGAACAGCTTCTAACTAGTGTTTTCAGGACACGTTCCCATATGCTCCAACTTTAGGTAGAAATTATTACATGAAAGACTGTACAATTTTAAAAAGCAGGATGAAGAAAAACTGTTTGTGGAAGTGGAATATGATACCAATCTGGAGTGAAACTGGGAATTCTAAGTCAAAAGACTTTAAAATGCCCATAATTTTCATCCAATTGTAAGAATTTATTTATGGAAAAATAATAAAGTGTATAAAAAAGGTTAAAATAATGTCCATCACATTTCTATTTGTGGAAACAAAATGCAGGAAATAACTTCAGAAAGCCATCCACAGGTGACTGGTTAAAGAAAACCTAATATATACCCACATAATGGAAGAGTTTATAGCCATCAAAATCATATTGTAGGCATGCATATATTATTGCCTGAAAATGCTGATGATAAGTCTTCAAATTTAAAAAGATTACAAAGTTTACACAATGATACCACTCCTTAAAAATTATGTCCCTATGGCCAGGCGCGGTGGCTCACGCCTGTAATCCTAGCTCTTGGGAGGCCGAGGCGGGCGGATTGCTCAAGGTCAGGAGTTCAAAACCAGCCTGAGCAAGAGCGAGACCCCATCTCTACTATAAATAGAAAGAAATTAATTGGCCAACTGATATATATATAAAAAATTAGCCGGGCATGGTGGCTCATGCCTGTAGTCCCAGCTACTCGGGAGGCTGAGGCAGAAGGATCGCTCGAGCCCAGGAGTTTGAGGTTGCTGTGAGCTAGGCTGACGCCACGGCACTCACTCTAGCCTGGACAACAAAGCAAGACTCTGTCTCAAAAAAAAAGAAACAAAACAAAAATTATGTCCCTAAATATATACAGAAACATGAGGTAGAGATAGGCTAAAATATTAATGGCAACATCTTTTATGGAGTAGGATTTTAATCAATTTCAATGTTTTTTTTTCTTATCTGTATATTTCATCTTTTTCTTAATGAACATGTGTTATTTGTGTAACAAAGAAATTTTACAAAAAAGAGGGTAAGAAAGCCAGGGAATAGAATATTTCTGTGTGTGAGAGCACATTCTTCTTCCATTATGTGAAATTAAAGTCTATTCTTGACCTTCTCCCTCTGTACCTTGAGAGCTTTATGTGAAGTGCCTTTCATAGGGCAGGAAACAGCCCTGCTGTTCCTGGAACCTTTCTTTTAATTCTGAAGACGTTCCACTCTTCAACAATATCATCTTGGAGTCCCTGGTTACTCAGCTCCTTTTACTTATATAAAAGGAACTGACATCTCAATAGGCCCAAACACAAAACAAAAAAACTACACAGCCCCTCAGCCTAGAACAGCGCAACGAGGATACATCTGCTAAACACTAGGTGTAGGAACAAGCCGATGGGAAAACATTCTCTAATCTTTCCAGATCAAGTCATGACACCTTGACAGATTTCAGTTGTCACGTCAGGGAAGAGGCCTTGATCTACTTCAAATAAATAGAGCTTTAAAAATATTAAAATCTAAAAATTTCTAAGGGTTCATTGTTGATTTTTGTTTGATACACACAAAAGGAAATAATTTCCCTTATTTGAAGCCTCTTTCCAGGAGCTTTAATGATCAGCTACCAAATTTAGCTGCTGGCTGCATGTCCACCATGTCTATTATTCTCAGGCTTATTGATGTGAGGCCAAATCTCTTCCCTATTTAGAGTGCACAAATGCAGATGTCTCGATGAAAGGGGGAGTTGGTGGACCTTTATTGAAAAGAGCCAGGAGAACATACTGTAATGAATGGAAGCACATGGCTTCATGGCTTATGGTACTGAAAGTATATTCACACCAAAGGATCAATGGCTTTGGTTAGGATACATGAGAAATGAAAGACAGGAGGGGGAGTTGCAGAAAAAGTATTCAAGAGATCGGCTTCTCATTAGAACCCCTGAGGGATCTGTCTTGTTTTGAACACTGCTGCCTGCACAAGAATGTTCTTGGCAGTACTATTCATAATAGCCAACAACTGGAAACGACCCATCAACAGGCAAATGGATAAAAAAATAATAAATTGAGGTCTATTCACATGATGGAATACTATACACCCCTAAAAACCAATGAACTATGCTACAGACATTATGGATGAATCTCACAAATACAATACTGAAGCTAGACACAAAAGAGTACATAGTTTATAACCTCATTTATATAAAGTCCAAAGGCAGTCAAAACCAATCTATGGTATTTGAAATCATGATAGAGCTTACCTTGGTTGGATAGTGATTGGCTAGGGGCATGAGAAGGGCTTCTGGGTACTGATGATGTTCTGTTTCTGTATTTAGGTGCTGGTTATGTGAGTGTGTTCATTGTTATAGACTTATGACTTGTTTATTTCTCTTTATATACTTCAATAAAAATGTTTTAGGTTCAGATTCCTGGGCCCTAAAGTGGATCTACTAAAATTTTAGGTTGTAAGTTCTTTGAGGTATTCTAACATAAAGTATAGCTGAGAATACTGAATGGATATTCCCTCAGTGTATCCTAGTATCTTGTGATTTTAATTTTTATTTCCCTGATGACCAAATATGGCGAGCACCTTTCCAGACGCTTCTTGGACATATGGCTGGCCAATCACTGGGCCAGATGATCTATATCCATTAGTGTGCGGGAACCAGTCCCTCCTAGACCATGGGACTCAGCTGTTAGTTTTTTAGGAATTCTACAAGCCCATTAAAATAGCACCAGTATTAAAAATTAAATTATGTAAGCTTATAGTTAAATAAATGAGACTAAAACAAAGACAATACTCAAAACTCATCACTATCTAACTTTTTAGTATATTTTACTATTTACCTCTATACTTTTGAGGATATTTATGCCAATTTTATATATATGGTGGAGCTACTATATAAAGCTATGATACTGAGCCATTTCTTCCCAACTCCTCCCCCATTGGCCATGGTAGGAGTATTTATACCACAGAAATCAGCAACCACTACAAATCAGGGCTTGCTTTATTGTTCTGTTGATTGTCTAGACTTAAGAAAATGATTTCAAAATGTTAATCACGCAGGTGAAAGTTAAAAGTGTGCTATATGGGTAGCTGCTTCATTGTGAATAATACAATGAAGAAATATCCTTTCAGTATTCAAGAACTATTATCTGGCTCAGCAAAGAAATCATTCACATCATTGATGAGTGAGTACAGTTCTGACATATGCATTGGCTGTTTCATTTTTGTCTTACTAATATAAAGGAAATACCAGCCAACATTCATATGGGAACTATACCCCTTCCTCAGTTGTACCATAGGTTGGCTGATGGGTAGTAGAGTTCCATAAAGACCAACAAAAGCATTCTGTAAGACCCAATTGGATATATGGAATTTATAATAGTGAATGTTGTATAGTTTATTATTGTTTGTAAGTTGTGTACTACATATTCTTTATGTCGGTAAAATTTATTATCATCTTGTATATGCCTGTATATGCATTCTTGTTTTTTCTCCAAAAGAGCTGATTGATTTACCAGCCCACTGTCTACACCTCTCCCACATTTAAGATTCCATGACTCTTTATTATGATTTAAGAAGCAATCAAACAAAATAAGGTGGTCTACTTATAGTCTGCAAAGCATGAATTCAGGATAAGATGTGGTAACAACTATACTTTAGAACCTCACTACTCCGAGTGTGGTCCTCAGACCGGCAGTGTGGGCATCCAGGGAGAGACTGTTAGAAATGCATCATCTCAGGCCTCACCCCAGAACTCCTGACTCAGAATCTGCACTTTAACAAGAAGCCTGCTCTTGCTGCATGCACATTAAAGTTTGAGCACTGCTCTAAAAATAATTAACTCCTTGCTAAGAACTGAAACTTATATTTAACCGATTTGAGATCAGTAATAAGGTTAGGGACAATCTAGAAACCGGTCATTTTGAAGCTTCTAGCCCCAGTTTAGACACTTTATGGCACTGGGGAAAACACATAATTGCTACCCCTAAACTTAAAGAAAAGGACATACATTTTGCAATATACATTTTCCTAAGACTAAAAGGGAAACTGTACCACCAGGAAAATAAACTCTGTTCTAGGCCACTTGGATTATTACTAAAAAAAGAAAAACAGGTACAAGTATAAAAAAATAAAAATCACAGCGGTAGCTTTCCTCCATGTATGTGATGAATAGGACGTGTTGCCAAGGACTTGGTTCTAAAAGTCCAAAGCAGGGCAGCCAAGGGCCACATGACAACGTGTGGCAGCTGGGGAGAAGAGTGTGACAAAACACTTCCCAGAGATGTAATTTAGGCCAGGGTAGTTATCAAATGCTGAGGGTGAAAGGGGGAAATTGCAGTGTTTATGCTTTTCCTGCCAATATATCAGTCAGCAACACATGACAAAAAGAAAAGACAGGACCCAGCAGACCCCAAATACCCTACACTACAGTTAATTGAAATGAAGGTAGGACAGTCTTGCGTGTTTCAAAAACTTGCTACTGGCAATAATATTCTCTGGAAATATTTCTTGGTTATTTGGCTGGAATATGATAGTTGCTTTGAGATGCAAAAGTTCTAGGTAGAAAACACCTTAGATGGTTAGGAACAGTGTCTGGAAGAAAATAAAAGCTACACATCTCCAAGAGGAGCTTAGTATTACTTTGTGGCAGAAACTGAAGCAATAAAATAATTCAAGTAAACCTTGGCAACCCTAGAGTGTGAAGAACACGAATGCAATGGTGACTGGGCCACCGCTACTCAGAGAGATCGCTGGGCCTGTCTTTGTTCAAGTAAAATGATTACTATAACCATCCCTTGCAATATCAGAGTTCAGATAACTCCAGCAAATTTAGAGGAAAAAATGATATGACTGCCCTAATGTGTTACAACAGTTTTCTTTGAGATACTCTAGGAAGGCTAAGAAGAGAACTAACCTTTATTGAACACCTACTATGTGCTTTACACATGCGATTTTGTAATATCTTCATAATCCTCTCAGGGAGGTGGATACTTTTCCCATTTTGCTAGATGAGGAAAGTGAAGTCATATTTCACCTAAGTCACATAGTTAATAAAAAGCCAGAGTTTGGTCAAAATTAAAAAGCTCCAAAACAGATCACTCAACAAAGACAGCTTGGAAGGGATTGGATTATGGGTGTTATATTCTGCACAACAGAAAAGGACTATTCTATCTCAGTGCTGCTGAAGATAAGCGAGGTTACTCTGAGCACCCATCATATTTTTACACTGCTGGAATTCTCTTATCACCCATTCCTGGATGTGCCTTGGGGTTCAGATGTGTTTTGTACTTGGTAGTTGTATTTCTGGATAAGTTGGAGGGTTTAGAAGACTTGGCACTTTTCAAGCAGTGTTATGTAACGGAACTGAGCCCTGGCTGGGACTTGGAAACCTGGGTTCAGCTCAGGCTGTGTCACTTATTAACTATGAGAGTGGTCGAGTTACATCATGTCTCTGGGTGCCAGTGTTTTTCATCTATACGAGGGTGGACTAAGTATCCTTAATAAAAACTTTCCTGGCTCCATGATTCAACCCTCTTTCACTGAACTGTTTCAGATCATGACTTCCATCAAAATATATTAAGAATGACCAGAAGAGTCAGTAAATTTCTTCAGGCAAAACTTCTACATAGTTCAAGTTAAATAAAAAATAAATATTAAAAAAACTCAAACCCACAAGAATAATTATTTAACTTCTATGCTCCACCATCTGCAAGAATATCCTGGAATGAAATAGTTTAAAGTGTTTTTTTCCTGGGAGTTTATTTAGAACACATATATTAATATATTCAAATTCTTAGACGGACTTGGGTGCAAGGAGCTTCCCAGTAACTCTTTAACTTAACATCTCTGAGTTCCACTTTTTGCTTCTGTGAAATTGGAACTGATGATGAATTTTAGCTGTAATCCAGTTAAAGTGTCTGGCATCTAGTAGGAGCATAAATGCTAGTTATTGTTACTGCAGTGGTCATGAAGGGTTTGCTATATTGGTTGGGCTGGGTAACAACTCAAAGGAAATTTTTCCACAGAGGGATGGAGCCTAAGATGATAACCTCATTAATGCTGGGAACTTACCATTAACCTGTGTCTATGCAATACATAAACTCAGGTGCAGATTAGAGAAATGTAATTGCTTCCTTCTAGACATATTGGTGTCTCTTCCTTTCTTTGTAAAACTTGCTAATTTGCCCTTTGGTGGACAAAGCCTGATCAGAGACATACTGATGTATTTGATGGCACAGCTGGGCAGCAGTTGAAGACAGGAATGTCTGGAAAGAGCAGCAGTCACACCCACACTTCATTTTCAGTGTCTTTATTTGCCCATTTTGTTTTGTTTCTGTCTTATGTGCACAAGGAACAAAAGGTGCCAGAAAGAGAAGGAGGTGGCTTTAATTTGTTTGTAAACTAAAGAAAAAAATTCTGATGATGACAAATATTAATAAATAACCAATCTGTAAACATCCAGTCCATATGAGTGACTGCCTCCTGTTTCCCCAAATGTTTTCTCTTTCCCCCTCCCCTCCCCCACCACACACACACACACACACACACACACACACACACACACTCCCACCCTGTCCACATACACCTTTTGTGACTCATTTTCCAGCCCTCTCCAAGTTTTGTTTTGGTGTTGTGAGGTTGGTGGGAAGCTTGGGTGGAGAAGAGAATGTGAACCCAAGAACCAGATTTGAATCACCTGTGCTCTTTAAAAATATTACATGAAGTCAGAGGGGAGAAAGATTTAAAAATTCCTCTCTTTTCCACAGGTAAATTTCCTGAGCAGAAAGACCGCAAAATTTCAAATGTTTCTAGCCATTTTAAAAAAGAAAAGTCATGCATATTAATCAAAGCCTTCTGAAGTTCAAAAGAGAAAACAAATGATTGCTAATTAAGTGATTATTATTAGAGATACCATGCTAATTCCAAGATCCCTTTTGGCCATATCATTATATGATGCAGAGTGTAATTTTACTGCTTTAAATAAATTATAGGTTTACAGTTGCTATACTGATATTTTTATGACATACCATTATCACAACTAACCATCAATCCGTTGATGATGAGGTCTTGGCCTATAATTGGGATCTTACCAATAATAATAGTGCTCTTATGGAATATGACCTATTTTGTAATGATGCACTACATAACAACTTTTATAGGACAAAGCTGTTACAGAAAAGCTTATAAAGCAACCCCTTAAGTGCTTAAAAAAATCTCTTCACTAATTAAGATTTTAGGGCTACTAGCTTGAATCGGGAGTATCAGTACTTTAAAAAAGATATCTTAAGGTTTTCTTTAGTAATTTGCTCCCCATTTCATTTTTTATTACCCCTTTATATAAAACTAAAAGGATTAACAACTGTTACAAATTATTCTATTTTATGGAAGGGGAGGGGAGGAGGTGAGAGAAGGCTGTCAGTTCAGGCAAAAACTGAAAATGTCCTACTTAACTCTTAGACATCGTCTGTTTTCAGGACTTTGGTTAGGACTTACCCATTATGTACCCAAATCTCCGTGGCACCTTTCAGACAAACTGAAGTTCCAGAAAAAAATACAGCACTTTTAAGCACCAGGCAAAGATGCTTTCTCAAAGATGCTGTACAGATTAAAACAGCTCACTATTTTGTTACAATGCTTTTGAAGCAATAATGTCTTTGAGTTTGAGACACTGTAATATGGTGGTTCTGGATGACTGCATAATCTCTCCCTGTTGGGTTGAAATTCTACTTTCTGTCTTTTCTCAAATTCTTACCCATTTATCATCTATCCAGACAAAAAAAATTTTTTCCTCGCATACATGGATAACTGCAAAGTAATCTTACAGAGTGGAAAATGCTGAACTTCTCGTAAACGTACCACTGACTCCCAATTCAGCCTTCTGGCATGTATGATCTTGATTTATTCACTAACTTTTCATGCATGTTATGTTTAATATCTTACTTTTTAAATCTGTAAAATCCTCAAGGTCAGAGACCCCATGATAAAAACTTTCTTATATCTTTGACAGTGCCATACCAGAAAGTACACATGAATACTTGTAATTTCACTGTTTTACTTAAGAGAATGAAATTTATTCATTTGCTACAGCTGGGCCATTGGGTGTTACTATATGAGCTGTCATTACCAAGTTCTCTTAGGCAAATCATTTAACCTTTCTTGGCATCAGTTTCCCTACTGGAGAAGAAATTTTCAACCAGAGAGTTTAGGTCTTAGAGTAAGACAGAACTTAAAAAAAATCCTATTTGTGCCATTTACTAGCAGTGGGAATTTAAACGTATTATATAACTCTCTCTGAACTTTCAACTCTTCACCTGTAGTTTGAGACTCAAGAAAGTGATGTCACCTCACAGAGATTTTTTAAAGGCAGAATGAGAATATAAATGTAAAGAATGCAGTACATTACCTGAACCTTGATTCATGCTCAATAAATGTCAACTATTATTATATCAAGTTTCTTCCAGCTCCAGAGTGCTAAGATTAAGACAGAAGTAAAACCTCAATTATCAAGCACCCAGATCTCCCGTATCCTCAATTCTACAGCACCATTTTGATGCCCAAAGTGAAAAATGAAGTCTTCTAGAACACAAACTTATTAAAAGTCTATTTTTGCACCACTGTACTCAGAGTAAACAAAAATTTTAATAATCATTGAACTTGTGATGTTCATAATTGAATCCCTAAAAAATGACACAGACAAATTCTTTTAAGACAAACGACTAGGAAACCTATTCTGAAATGCATGCTCAGAACTAGTTAGACACAGGTTGTCATCAATCTACAGTCATGGGTTTGGAAAAGACACTGACCTGGCTTGCTGGAAGTGAAGAACAGAACACCCTGCTCACAGCTGGACTTACCTACATAAAAGAGAGAAATACTTTATAAATCCTGCTGCCTGTCAGGAACACATGGGGAGCCACTCAAATTTTCAACATATGTTGTTTTCTTATTTCCCCCCTGAAAAAGGGCAGAATCTGTTTTACTTTTGCTAAGTTCCACTGTTAAAGTGGTATTTCTTTGGGTCAAATACATCTTGAAATAGCTAGGTTAACATTTTGTAGCATTTATAAAAATACATTTCTGAACACTTGAGAATGATACAAAAAATCATTTGGCCACCAACCCATGGATGGAAACAATGAAAATCTTAACTGCATTTTACAATGCAGAAGTCATACAAGTGGGCATGTTATTCCTCCAAAATAGCATTTTTAGACAATATAATCATAATTAAAAGGCCAAAAAAGTCTGTTTTTTCCTGTTATTAATATATTGTATAGTTACAAAGTTGTATTATTGAGCAATAACATCAAACTGAACATGTCTGTCTATTTCCACCTCTGTGATCACACACAGCTCTATGTACTTTGGGTTTACACTACCTTCAAAATCATAACAAAATCATAATGGGCAAGTTTAGAAGAATACTGATGACAACATTATTGCTTTCTAATGATTTCCCAAAGGCTTCCACACTAGGAGCAACTGGTGAAGCCTCTTTCCCACTAATATGTCCAGATATGATCCAGGAATCTCCGAGGAAAACCTTATTTAATGTAATAATTTACTGCTCATCCACCTGTGGAGCTGTATGCAGACATTATTTGTACTGAAAAGAGCTTGTGTTTATTTTCCAGCAACCAGTGACTCTCTTAGGAATCTACAAGGTTACTGGAAATGAAATACAATTCCAAATTTCTAAGTAGTGTTTGTAAATAAACTTATCAGAGTATGTTTAGAAAAGTCCAAGGCTTGCCAAGATCAGACAAATACAGCCCACTATTTACCAACTGCTAATAGTGAGAGGACTTATACAAAGATGAAACCCACTGATAACTTAGCACTGTTTTTGCAGTTTAGTGTAGAATGTGCAGCATAGCCCCGTTGGGGGTGGGGGAGCCCCAAACCTGTGAAACCTCAAGCTCAGCATCTGGCTGAAGTTCAACGGGGCTCCATGAACAGCACAGGTTGGGGAAGTTCAAAGTTAGGGCGACTTTTCTGGTCTCACTTCCTCAGATTTTCCTAGATCTGGGTGTCTCTGTGTATATATCAACCCTCATGCATTTTTCCCCCAGCAAATGTGTACAGTCAGCTCCAAAGGCACAGCTTGTGTGCTGACGTGCAAAGCCAAGTCAAAACCCTGTGCTTGGCGCTCCCTTCTAACTTTCTGGCTTGTCCAAGTCTAAATATTGACATTGCTCCTCAGTTGACATGTTAGATACTGCTGGGGATGGAAACGGCTCAGCTAACAGTAGGATATAATGATATATTTTTACATAGTTGTGCCTTCCTTCCATTTCTTTTTGGGGGGTGGGGGTTGGATTCTCTTATCTGCACACCACCATCCCCAGGTTATTTTCCCTGAAAGCTGAGCACACAGAGACAAAGTAAGGTGTTTTGCAAGCCCCTCATGGCAGCTCCTACTGTTGTCACAGCAACTCACAGCAGACTCCACAGACTTGGGGTTGGGGGGAGGGGCGGGGAGCGCCAAGCTGCGGGCTGACCAGTCAACTCTCAAAGGGGTGCAAACACCAAAGGGGCTAGCGTAGTTCCCTTTTCAGGTCCTCCGGTTCCCCACCACTGTCCTTCGAAGGAAAAGAGCCTTCCTGTGGACGCGGCACCACCCCTCCCTGGCGCAGCCCGCCTGCTAAGGGTGCCTGTTGTACATTTCCTCAGCTCCAAGTTAGGGGTCCGGCTGTGCGGGCGCTCCTAGAAATCTCTTCTTCTTGCCTCTGATGTGAGGGTTCCCGGCCTCGCAGAGAGGCGAGGGCGACCCCCATAGCAGCTCGGTCCCCACGACTCTCTCTCTCGGGGCGCTGCTGGCCGCCTGGCACTGCCCCGTGGGCCCCCACTTGCCACCCGCTGGGGCCGGGGCGGTGGGGGCTCCGCGGCGGCTGCTCGGAGAAGTTTCCACCATAGAGCACTCACGACACAGAACCTACCCTGGAGCCGAGCGAGACGCGAGCTCTCTCCGCCTTCAAGGGCCGGGGGGAGCGGGGGGGGGGCCCCCGCCACTCAGCAGCAGCCACGACTGCGCGCGGTCGCGGGTGTGCGGGGCCCCTGCGCGCGGCGCGCCGCCCGCCGCCCAACTTTGCACAAAGGCAGCATGGCACTGCCTCGCCGCGCCGGCTCGCCCGCGCCGCGCCTGCCCGTCCGGACGAGAGGGGCTCGCCCCTTTCCACCCGCGAGCCCTCCCCGCTCCTGCCCCCACCCGCTCCCAGGCGGGGCGGCCGGGCGGAACGCAGCGCCCGGCACCTAGCTCCGCCGCCGTGGCGGCCGCCGCTCGCACTGTGACGTTAGCAGCCTTCGCGGCTATTTATATCCACACGATTGGATTTCATTCATGAAACCAGGGCCTGGTGTGTCTGTGCTCTGGGACGCGGGCTGCAAAGGTGCCTCCGCTGCACGCAGACCCGACCGGCCCGGGCTCGCGGGCGGATTGCCCGGGACAAACACGCGCAGAGCACGGGAGACCCCGGCCCCTTTCCCAAGCTGCCGGGAGGGGAGAATCTGGGCGATCTGGGCCCTAGTCCCCCATCCCCAGCATCCCACCCACTCCCGGACATCTGCTGGCCCTTTGTCCCAGGCTCTGGAAAAGTAAGTTGAGCCACTAACCGGCTGGGCAGCATGGCTTTCTTCACCCTAGGAGCTGACCGGCCGCGGACTCCGAGGGAGGACATTGGCTTTTGTTTCAAAACCGAGCCCAGCTGCTGACTAAGGGCTGCGCTAGCCCAGCCTCCTCCTCCCCTGGGCGGCTGCACGTGCTGGCTGGCTCCCCCCTCTGGGTTACCTTCCTCTGCGACTTGGCTCGAGGGGTCCCCGCAGGGGGCTTAGGGACGCACCGCTGGCCCTGGCCGAGCAGGGAGGTGATTTACAACCTCTTGCAAATGGCTGAGTGAGAAGGTGAAATTGACTTCTTGCCTCTCCCCAGGATGTCCGCATTCTTGGAAGCCCAAGACAGCCCACCCCTAGTCACAGGAACTCTTCTCACTTTTGAGGGCAGAAACAGGGGGCAGTTTTCATGCATTCACACAACAAATGATTAGGGGGTGCCTACAGGATGTCAGGTAGCCTAGCAAGCTCTAAGGTGACAAAGAACAGAACCAACCTGGTCCCTGCCCTCAGGGAGCTTTCAGTCTGCCTGCTAAAATTAGTATGCCTTGACAATCCCTCACTCCCAGTCGGAAAAGAGGCAACTGGGGGAGAAAAGTACTATTGTGTTCAGCTACCTTAAGGACTTTATTCATTTAATACACTTTTACTGAGGAGGCCGGTGCTAAGGGCTGGGGATGCAAAGATGACAACAAGGTATCTTTGGTGTCACTGAGCTTCTCAGGCAATGTATTCCTGAGATACTGAAGGGCTGGGCAAAAGAGAGCCCATTTTATTGTGTTATCCTCCAAGAAATAGGATCTGTGGAAAAATTCTAAAAGCAAACAAACCTCTCTGTTCCTTAGTTTCTTCTAGGAAACCATCTTCAGTTTCCCCAGTGAATTACTCTCTACCCAGGGTTCCGGATGAATTTCAGTCTATTAGATATTTTTACTTTTCCCCACTAGTTTTCTTGGAGGCAAAGGCTTGTCTGGTGCTCTCTGAATCCCCTAGAAACCCCAGGACACAGTAGAATTCAATGTTTTTACCAGGAAAGATATCACGGGCAACTTGCTTTGTTTAAGCCATTCTCACTGCACTGTTTTTGGAAATGGAGTTAATAAGGCCCTAATCTTTGATACCAAAAAGAGAGGGTAGTTGACAAGTCACGAACAGGCATCTACTCTAAGAACTTCAAGACAGACACATGAGGAGTGGTCATTTGCTGGCATAAAACTGACTTCCCTTAGTCTATTTTAAAATGACTCTATTTTGAAAGGCTTAATCAATATACATTCCTTTCAGGAACACATTTCTTGGGAAATGTTAATTAACCCCGTTCACTCCTAGCAATCAGTCCTCTTCATTGCAAGACATTTCTCTTCAAACTGCTCAGGCAGCTAAAAAATAGGGTAGAAACTCAAAAGAAATGGGAATTGACATGTATTGGGTCCCTCATATGTAACAGGTACAGGGCTAAGTTTTAGGTTTAAAACACATTTTCTCATTTGATCCCCACAGCAACGGATGAGGGAGGTGCTATTATCTTCATGATTATTTGATAGGTGAGGTAACAGGCATGGAAAAGTTGATTTTCTGAGGTTATAACAGTTGCATTTGCACCTGGGTTGGCCTGTGGCAAAGTCTTATTTTATCACTGACCTGCTTTTCAACATCACACCTTTCCTCAGTTTCTTCTATTTTCTCAGTTATAAACTAACAAGAGTTAAGTGGCATGCCTGTCTTAAATAACAGGCAGGTGCTGAGGCCAGAAAGACACCCACGCAAAGACCCCAGGTGGCAGGCTATAGATCTGCAGCTATAGAACTCTGTACTCCCAGGGGGCATCAAGGCTTGGCAAGCCTTCCAAAAGATGCTCCTTCCAAAGTGGGTAAAGAACAGCCAGTTATCTTGGAATTGCCTAGTTGAATGCATAAATCTGAAGGAAATTGACTGGAAGAACTTTCAGGAAAATAAATGCGTATCAACAGTAATTTAGATATGGCAAAAGAAAAGTCATTGATCTGGAAAGTCCTTCTGAATAAGGCGAGTGATCTGAGGAAGATGTTGCCACATGGTGCTAGATAACCCCAAACTTTATGTATAAAACCTCAAATTCTGGAAAAGTTGGAGAAAAACAAGCAAGTTGTACAGACTGTATTTAAGGAGAGAAAAGGGACAATAGCAAATAACCCTAGAATCACTGCCCTGAACATAGCCTTGTTCTTGTAATTACCACAAAATAATTCATTTTTGTATGCTAAAATTGTTGCTTGTTTGCTAATAAAATTAGTACTATTTGCTTTAAATAAACATAAAAATGAGTACCTAAGTGGCATTAAACCAACATTGTGTCTTTAAATACTTTCATGTTCGTACTGCACAAAAGCGATTTAAAAACTCTGGACTAGCTTTTATAGTAAATATTTTACCAAATTCATAGGATTAAGAAAAAAAAATTCCCCAATCTAGATACAGAACTGTTCTATGTGTTATGTTCCATTGTGATATTGTGACAACTATTCCATTATCACAAAAGAATCCTCTCCTACTACCTCTTTGTATTTGCATCCCCACCTGACCATTAATCCATTAATCAGTTCTCCATCTCTAGAGTTTTATCATTTTGAGACTGTTATATTAATGGGAGCATACAGTATGTAATGTTTTCAGATTGATTTTTTTTTTTTACTAAGTATAATGCCCTTGAGTTTCGTACAGGCTGCTGCATGTATCAATAGTTCCTTCCTTATTATTGCTGAGTAAATTTCTACTGCCTGGATGTTTCAGAGTTTGTTTATCCATTCATCATCCACTGAAGGACATCTGAGGAGTTTCCAGTGTTCTGCTATTATGAAAAACACTTCCGTAAACATTTCTATATAGTTTTTTGTGAGAACATAAGTTTTTTTTTCTTTGGGATGAATGCCCAAGAATGCAATTGCTGGGTCATATGCTAAATAAGAAACTGCTAAACTATTTTCCAGAGTGGCTGTATCATACATTTCCACCAGCAGTTTATGACAGATCCACACATCCTTACCAGCATTTGGAATTGTCACTATTTTTTTTTTTTTTTTACAAAATTTCATTTGCTCCAATAGTTGTGTAGAGATAACTCATTGTGATTTTAATTTGCATTCTCCCTACGGCTAATGGATGTTGAACACCTTTTAATGGGTTTATTTGCCATCCTTAACTCCTCTTTGCTGAAATATCTGTTCATGTCTTTTGCCTATTTTATACTTGGATTGTTTGTTTTTAATGTTGAATTTTTAGAGTTTTAAAAATATATTCTGGGATCGCAGAATCTTCGAATTGCAAGTTAAGTACTCCTACCTCAAGATAACTTCATTTTCAAATCAAATACTATTGTTCAGCATTTCTACTGCCATCAGTTTTATCAAGAATATTCACAGGTATGGGATGTACTTACATAAAACTCCTATAGAAAGGGTCTTTTCAGGTTTATTGTATAAGCGTGCATGTCAGCGCTGGGTGACAGACACGCAGACCCCGGCCACGGGGAGCTGAGGCAGAGCCCTGTGCGCAGGCGCAGACGCGTCCCCTGTGGCCAAAGCAGCTGGAGGCAGCCACGGCTTCCACCAACCAGGCCTAACCTAAGAGGACAGCTTCATGCTGTCCGTCTCTCCACTCTGCGTGCAGAATTTGATGCTGTCATTGGTTATTTAGAGGCTATTATCCTGGATGATGAGTTCCAGGTGGTATAGAGAAATTTCACGGACAAATACTAACAGGTTGGCAGGCATGGACGAGAATAAACTCCTGTACGGGCCTATTTTAAAGAACAGGTGTTTGGTAGAAACGGAAGAACCACTGTCGGAGTGGAATCCTAGAGTTAAGTTAACACGGTGGCTTTCGCAGCAGCCAACATCTTCGTGGTACCCTGACGACGAAGAGGCCGGGGACATATTCAACGTGCTGCTCATGTTTATGGATTTTCTGGCTTTTAAAGTAACACTTCTGGACCACAGAACAGAAGAAGAAGGCTGGGCACCGGACTTAAGCAGTGGCTTAGTGGCAACGTCACTGTACAAATTATTTTGCACGCTAGCTGCCAGCAGTGGGGCAGGTCTGGACAGTACAGGCCTAATAGGCAGGGCCTGGCTCCGGTTACTGATGACAGGAAAGACTGACTCTGCTCTGAGGCTCTTCATTAAGTATTAAGTATTGATGGGTCAAAAAGAAAATGACTTGACCTCCTGGGACCTTTCTTTTTCCTGAAACAGCTTTTTGTACTCAGTTATTCTAGTTCTCCAAGGTGCTTCTGAGTCAGACTAGTCAGACTAGTCTAAGGCAAGATAATGTCCAGCATTCTATCTGGGGGTAGGGGGTCCCTTCTCCAGCTTTTATGTCATTGATATTGCAACACCGTGGAATAACCTACCATTAGTAACCCTTTCTGTCTCAAATACCACAGGCAAGTTTTATATGAATCTCTGTGTTCACAGCTCTTCCACTTGGGTAAGAGTGAAATAATTTTAGCCCAAGTGGCCCAGTTGTGTGGGGTTTTGACTACTTGGGAATTTATCTCAAGTATTAGTTAAACCAGCTCTTAAGATCTCTTCGGCTCCCATTTTCTGCCCACTTTTCTGGGAAAAATTGGAGCTAGTTTTGGCTGTGAGAATCAATTGGAAGTGATGCCTTTTTCCTAAAAGCTACACATAGGAACTCCTAGTCTTGGGGTTTATAGTCTAGTTATTACTGTTGATCTGGACGCAGTTTTCATGAGAAGGTTTTTTTTTTTTAAGGTATCATTTTAGAAAAAAAATTTTTATAGATAAATGCTCAGGCTAACCTAGTGGATCTAATCTTGGAATTTCTACAACTACCCATTTAAAGACAGAAGGATTAGATATCATGTGTTTTTTATTGTTAGTTCTATGAAAGCAAAAATTTTTTTTATGGCAGTTCTTATTTTCCTGGGCACCAATGAATGTAGTCTATGTGCTAAAAATAGACAAAAAGGTATCGTTTTCTTATAGTATGTTAAATTATTTGTGTAGGTGTACATAAAGTCCTTTTTGTATAGATCCATTCATTAGGTTTTCTGTTGGGGTAGGATGAGGTTGGTAAAAGTGTGATTTTGCAAGCTCCACAACTCTAACTACATTCTTCTTTAAGTCACAATATCTCCTACCAAGGTGGTATTCCATTGGTCTAGCTCAGCATGTGTTAATAGGGAGTAGCAAGCAGCTTTTATAGTCATCTAGCTTTGTTTAGGCATGGCCTTAAAGATTGGAAAACAATTATATCACAACTCTAGAAAGAAGAAAAACACACAGTTTAATATATAATGTGTATCTCTGACTTTTTAAAAAGTAAAAATATGATTCTGCACTGCAAAAAAATCTGCATTTAAAAGGGACATTTGTTTCAGGAACAACTACGTTATTAATATTACAAAAGGTGTCAATGCTAGACTTTAACTCTACCTAATTAAAAATAAATTATATTTATGTGTTATAGCATGTTTAAGGCTATCTTGCCTGACCAAATGTTTCATATAATAACTGTTCCTCTTTACTAAACAAGTTTGAAAAAATGCACAAGGGAGCAGAAGGTAGTGAAAAGAGAATGAAAACAGAATTGTGTTTTGGCTATCTCACTAACTAGCCATGTAATTCTATGATAGTTCCTAAATCCATTGTACCACAATGTCCCATGTATCAAATGGGGACAAGTATAATAACAATCTAACAAGTTGTTAAGAGAACTAAATGAAATAATGTTTGTAGAAAATGTCTCATAAAATGTAAAGCTGTGTACATACTGGTGAGTATAAAAATGGGCTCATTATAAAGCCATTTAAAAATGGCCCAAGTTATCATTTGATCTGAGAGTACCAAAGACTAGTTAGAAATTAGATCATTAGAAATTAGGATCATATAGAAATTAGATCACTCTTCAAATTTACCCCCCACTTCTGACTGTCAGCATTATACATAATGGCTTCCACCAAATTCTCTCTATGAGGTAGAACGTTCAGTATTTGAGGTTTGAGATTTTGCACTGCCATGGACTTGTAACTGCTGTGTTTTCTCCCTCTGTAGAAGTAAGCCCAACTACATACAGAAACTAGAAAAATACACAGACTACAAATACACAGCACATACTCCCTCATTTCAGAAAAACAATCCCACCTGTGTTCATATCACATTTTCCTGCTTACTGAGCATCTGTAAGCATACACATTATTTAATCTTCATGACAACATTGAGAATTATTACACCCAATACGGGAGATGGAAAGATTATTACACCCAACATGGGAGAGGGTGACTCATTCTTTGTCAGCAGAAAGGCAACCAGACTTCTGACTAATCCAGAATTCCAACCCTGATCTTCTAACCACACAGAAGTAAATATTTTGAAGTAATTTAGTGCATAGTACACTAACTTGTATATAGATACCCTTTAAAAGGAATCACAGTTTTTTTTTTTTTTTTAGAAACACCAGTGCCCTGGAAGGAGACCTACCAGTCAGTCCCTGGAAAAGAAGCTAACTTGTGAGGCTTTGCCTTACTTGGCACTACTCCTTGTGTCCTATGGTTCCTAAACTAAAAGCGCAGATGATCTGACTTCTTGCACTGGACTCAAGAACATCCATCTCTATGCACACAATTTCAGAGTCTCTCCTTAGCTCTGTAAATATTTATGTTGACTTTAATATTTCACATGACCTAAATTTACCACTTGGTAAACTCCCCTTTATGGGCAAGTAGTTAACTGCATCACATGTGAGTTACATAAGCGGTTAAACACTTCGGGATCAACTTTGAAGGCTCACAATCCCTTAGCTTGTAAACATAAGCCGCTGGCTCCTGGGATCAGAGACGAAAGCTCACTTCCCACCACAGCATCAATCATAGAGGAGCCTGGAGTTTTGGTGAGCTGCACGGAAGCTTCCTTGCTTCTCCAACCCCACAATGCTTTGAACAGCATTATGGGCAAGATAGCCCATAGTAAATGGTTTTTGATAATACATAAAACTTTTATGGGACAGCTCAGTTATAATTTTTTTCTAATCACTCATATATATTGGCCATCGGCATAACTTAGGACAAAGCTGCAGTTTTAAAGGAAAATGGCGCTTTATGGTTTTATTTGTTCTACTGTAATCACTGCCAACATTGATCACCCATGACAAGGCACTTTGAGATCTTGAGATAGTGAAAATGTTTCTCAAAGATTAAAGTGTCATAAACAGGTATGGTACTAGTGGGCATGAATAATAACACCAAGATCACTGCCTGACTTTTTAATCTTTAACCCTTTGCACTCGGATGTCGAGTGTGGATAATGTCGAGTGGATAATGAGAAAAAAGCAAGCGAGTGCAAATGGTTAATAGTACTAGTTAACATTTAGTAAGCACCCACTATGTGTTGGGCATGGTGCAGTGTGCTTATATACTAACTCTGGCTTTGGGAGTCAGGTACCACTATCAGCCTCATTTTATAGATGAGGAGGCCAAAGATCAGAAAGGTCAAGTCATCTGCCAGAGATCAAATACTTGATAAAGTATTATTCACCTTAAAGTAGGAAATCTTGACAGAGAAGGATTCTAAGTTTATATAATTAGCATTTTATATTTACCATCCCTTAATTCAAAGTATTGCTGGTTACAATGCATGACAGAACACTGTGTACTTGGAAGACTAACAGGCTACAGATCTTCTTAATTTCTGATGTCAAACTTCAGGTAAACTATCTTAATATTTTATATCTAAAAACTTCAGGTAGATTAGAGATTGAGTAGAATTGAAGACAACTTATCTTTATGAGGTGACAACTTTGGGACTCTCAGAGTTCCTGACAAATGGCTAAACTCTGTAGATCAGGTGTTGATGAGTGTGATATACTCTCACTGCCACCAAGTCAAGGAAAACCAATAATTTGTGGGAACGTATACAATGTATCTTTAGTTTATTTCTTGCTATTTCTTTAAGAAATTAAATTATTGCTCCACTTCCTAATGAAACAAGCAGGATACTACAATGATTTCACCTTGTGCCAGCAATGTCAGGTTGATGAGATAAGACAGGAAAGCCATGCAGAAAAAACACAATCCATTTCAACAGATGGAGTTATAATACAATTTGATTTAAATACATGGGCAACTTGGGTAAGATACAGAATTAGGCTGTTAGTGTGTGTACCATTCGTCCTCAATTATTCAAGTAAAGAATAAATGTTTTCTGGTGTTTACATATCCGTATCTATCTTATGGCAGAGTAAGCTATACACACAGGAGCCCATTAGTTAAAAAGTGGTGATCCTTTTTTCTTAATTCTTAAAAGCCAATCCAATAGCCTTATTGAAGACTCTAGTTCTTTCGCACCTTTCTCTTAGTTACATGGCACCTGAAGAAACGATAGCATTTGTGTGGGATATGAATACCAAAGGAGACACTCAGAGGAAACAAAAAGAAATACTTAAGTGACTTTTTTTCTTAACAGTTTTCAGCACTTCAATTCAGATCATACTCTCTTTAATAATAAAGGCGATATACCATGTACTATGAATATAACGAGTTCTGCTTTCTACGGAAAGGACCCTATCAAAACTGTTGCTCCTATAAGCATTAGTGTTTGTACTGTGTGATTATTTCTGGGCTTGGTGTTTCTTGTCAATAAAACATTTGAGGTGTCAAATGAAAAAAAGCATATATATATGCTGAATAATGGCTTATAAATAGAAACACAAAGACACCTGAAAAACACTCTGGAATTCACTTTAAATCTATACTCTTGCATACTATACATTAATGAGGGGCTGAGATACTGGGAGACAGTGAGTGCCTTGTTAAGAGACATTAAGTATGATCCATCCAGTATAATTTAACATCCACTATAATTTAAGCTTTATATTTATTTTAATTGTATTCCATTGTCTTGTAATTTAATCAATTAAAATGGTGAATTTGGCTAGCTATATCTATTACCTTTTTTTCTTTTTTTTTTTGGCTCTAAAATTACAGTGAACATTAAAGATAGCCTGGTGGAAAGTCCAGGCCATTGGCTCAAGAGTAGACAAGGAGATTCAAGCCTGGCGGTTATCTGCTCCTTGTGGGAGAATTTCCTTGAGCAAGGCAAGTCACTTCTCTCAGGATCCAGTTTCCTCATCTGTAAAATAAAAGTACTCAGACTGCAGTAAAAGAGTTTATGGAAGACTAGAGTCCCCAGGTGATGACACTATTCGCATTGAAATTTTTATAAAAAGACAGAAGATATACTGGTCTTAAAATGTGCTTTACACTTTTACTATGCAAAATTTAAAAAACATATTCAGCAAGCATCGAAAATATTCTTTTCATATAACTATTACTAAATTAAGCTGACAGTTTCATTAATTACTTACTGATGGCTCTCATTTGGCTTTGGCTGGGGTTTAGGGTTGCCAGATAAAATAGAGGACACCCAATTACATTTGAATGTCCGATGTAATATTTTAGACATACTTGTAATAAGGAATTCTTCACTATTTGTTTAAAACTCAAATGTCACTGGTGTCCTGTATTTTTATTTGTTAAATATGGCAACTTGCTTGTGTTGGAAAAGTTGAGGAGAGACGGGAGAAAAATTGGATAGAAGGAAAGTAGACAAAATCATTTTTGAAATTATCCAAATAGTGAATTTAATAATAAATAGAAGGGAGATAAGTCAGTTAAGTAGCATTTCCCAAAGTATGTTCTATTGGACCAGCCCTGAGTAAAACTGTAAATAAATGGTCAAGTTTGGGAAATAGTTTGCATTTTACATTCTTCTTAAAAAACATCATATTTCTTATTGCAAGACTTCTTAGGGCAAAATTTATATGTTAAAGTAAATTATACATTTATAAGAGGGAAACAGTCTATGATGAGCAGCCCATACTTATTTGCCAAAGAGATCCTTCTTCATGGTCTCAAAATGCCCATCATCAATTCATGATGTTCTATGGAACACATTTTGTAAACATCAGAGTAAATAATACAAAAATGGTGTACAGCATGGATCAATCATGGATCAAACAATGCGACAAGGATGCTTCCTTCTGATTGGGCAGCCATATGGGTCACTGTGGTTATTTATTCAAGGAGTGTCTGTCTTGGGTTACCCCAAACCACAGATAATTGCCAGCTATCATTATATAGCACAACTACTTCCATTTAAATTGTCAGTCCAGGGTGTACGAATAAGGCTGATTATGAAACACAGTAATTAGAGTAGCATAGAAGCATCTGACTCAGCATTAGAAAGCATTCCCTTAGCCTAAATTTGTGGTCTATAACGTGTCAGCGACAGACACTCAGAAGGGTCCAGAGTTCCACTGCAAAGGAAACAAGAACCCACATATGTACCATGCTTGTTTATAGCTTGAAAAATAACATGTTGCTGTCTTGAAAATTAAGGATGTGTTATCATGATTGAGGAAGTATTTTTCATTTAAACATTTTGTGAAATTTATGACAATTTTAGTCATTCATTTTCTCAACTATGGAACTACTATCATGTGGTATTCTGCAAAAGTTTTACAGTGGGTCCCTTCTGTTTACAGGCTGGCAATACTGTCATGCGTTGCTTAAAGACAGGGCAACATTCTGAGAAATGGATCCATAGGCGATTCTGTTGTTGTTTGAACACCACAGAGTGCACTTACATGAACCTAGATGGTATAGCCTACTGCATACCTAGGCTCTGTGGTATATACTGTGTCGTTCCTAGGCTACAAACCTGTATAGCATGTTACCGTCCTGAATACTGAAGGCAGTTGTAACACAATGGGAAGTATTTACATATCTAAACATATAAAAGATACAATAAAAATATGTTATAAAAGATAAAAAAAGTACACCTGTGTAGGGCACTTACCATGAATGGAGTTTATAGGACTGGATATTGCTCTGGGTAAGTCAGGGAGTGAGTGGTGAGTGAATGTGAGGGCCCAGGACATTACTGTACACTACTGTAGACTTCACAAACACTGTACACTAAGGATACATTAAATTTATAAAGCATTATTTTTCTTTCTTCAATAATAAATTAATCTTAGCTTACTATAACTTTTTGACTTTATAAACTTTAAATTTTTAAACTTTTGACTCTTTTGTAATAACACTTGGCTCACAACACTCATTGTATAGCTATACACAAATATTTTCTTTATATTCTTATTTTATAAGCTTTTTTCTATTTTAAAAAATTTTATTCTTTTTAAACTTTTTTGTTAAAATCTAATATGTAAACACACACATTAGCCTAGTCTTACAAAGGCTCAGGATCATCAATATCTCTGTCTTCCACCTCCATATCTTGTCCCACTGGAAGGTCTCCAGGGGCAATAACATGAATGGAGTTGTCATCTCCTATGTTAACAGTACCTTCTTCTGGAATACCTCCTGAAGGACCAGCCTGAGGCTGTTTTATAGTTAACTTTATATATATAAATATATATAAGTTAAAGGAGTACACTCTAAAATAATGAAAAAATATAGTATAGTAAATACATAAACCAGTAACATTTATTATCATTATAATTTATTATCATTATCAAGTATTATGTACTATACAGAATTATATGTGCTATACTTTTATACAACTGGAACACAGTAGATTTGTTTATGGCAACATCACTGCAAATACGTGAGTAATGCATTGTGTTAGGATGACGTCACTAGCGATAGGAATTTTTCAGCTCTATTATAATCTTATGGGACCACCATCATACATGTGGTCCATGGTTGACTGAAGCATTATTATGCAGCATGTGACTATGCTCTTTTTCGTGACTTCAACTGTTCCCAAACAATTTGATGTAACTGCCACTAAGCCTTAGGAGGCAACACAAATTCCCTTCTTCTCCCATCCTCAAAACCAACCAACCTGAATCAAATACTAAAATGATATTGAAAGTGCTAAAAGGCAGATCCAAGTGGGTAAGGAGAGGGGAAAAAAAATAACAAGGTATTTGGATAATCTGCAAATTTGGTATCCATTTCTGAATACCTGAATGAATGTTTATAGTAATTTGTCCAATGGTAGTATTTATTGAATGCTTACTCCATTGCTTTGCATCCTTTATCTTATTTAATCCTCATAGCAATCCTGTGAGGCATTACTATCATTCCCATTGTACAGACAGGAAAGCAGAAGTACGGCAAGGTTAAGTCACATGTGCAAGATCACATCCCTAGAATGGAGAATTCAAGTATAAAAATTCTAAGTCTAAATTAAACCCAAATTCACAACCACTTTATAATACTACCAAAAAGTGGAAGGACTTACTGTGAGCGGACACCACTTGTGAGTGTGTATTCTGTGCTTTGCCAGAAGAGATACAGACCCCACTGTTAAATCTGATTAAAAAGTCAGTAATTGGGTCCTAAGGACATGTGGTTAAAAGACCCAGTAAAGGGAATAAAAAGGCTAATGCCAAACTAAAGGAGGTAGAAAATCAAGCACCTGTAAAGGAAAGAAAAATCACAAGGGACTTGGATTGATACCATTTTTATATGCATAAAGTTGAAGCCTGAAAAAATTTAGTGTTGAGTACAGTATGTTATAACGAATGCTAATGGGATCCTAAGTTTCCTGAAAAATTTGTCCAGTATAAAAATGTCAAACTCTCATTCCTTTTAGAAACCCAAAGCTTCTGAGTCAGCCCTTTTGCAAAAGAAACTCAACAGCCTTCGGTTTATAAAAGGTTTCGAAACTTGATCTTGCACAGATCAGAGGAACTAAAATTTTTCCTTTTTATTTGATGAGTAAGCATAAACAGATCCATAAGGCAAAACTTGGAGGTAAAACATGATGAGTCAGAACTGGGATTCAATCCTGGCTCCATCCTTTACCATCTACGTGACCTACGCCTCAGCGTCCACATCTGTACAATGGAAATACATAGACATTGATTTCAAAAACATTTTTGTTTCACAGAAATCTCACAAAATATTGACCATCAACTACATCTTCAACACAGATGATGGGCCGGGCACGGTGGCTCACACCTATAACCTTAGCACTCTGGGAGGCTGAGGCAGGAGGATCGCTCAAGGTCAGGAGTTTGAGACCAGCTTCAGCAAGAGCGAGACCCCGTCTCAACTAAAAATAGAAAGAAATTAGCTGGATACCTAAAATATATATAGAAAAAAAAATTAGCTGGGCATGGTGGTGCATACCTGTAGTCCCAGGTACTCAGGAGACTAAGGCAGAAGGATTGCTTAAGCCCAGGAGTTTGAGGTTGCTGTGAGCTAGGCTGATGTCACAGCACTCTAGCCTGGGCAACAGACAAGACTCTGTCTGCCCCCCACCAAAAAACACAGATGACAGAGTAGGAGTTTTAAGTAAAAATGACTTCATTTTTGTAATGAATATGGTAGCATCCTCACTGAGGTCAATGATTACTTTAGTGGCCTCCAGTGAACCCTTCTTTCTGGTATGTACAAAGCATAGTACATCAAGACCAAGTGGAATGCAAAGTTATCTTAATATTCAAAAATCAATAATGTAAATCACCACATTAGTAGAATGGAAAACTGTATGATCATCTCAATAGATACAGATAAGTAATTGATAAAATTCAACACCCATTTATGATTTAAAGAAAACTCTTATTGGAGTGTTTAATGGGAAAAGCATGGCCAGATCTATGCTGTTCAAAGTAGAAGGTTCTTTATGAAACAGCCACACTTCCTGCTTTCAGAACAGGGACCTACAGTATGGCATTATTGCGGAAAAGTTTCCAGAGATATGAGAGAAAGCTAAATCTACAGATACCTATTAAATAACTCCACCATTTGAGGAACAACGCCAAATGCTGATTGCCAAGTGGGCAACAGATTTACTCCAGATCACTTTAAAAGCTACGCAGACAAGTAAGGACTCAGACACAGAGTCCATTAAAAATGTAATTGCACTGCACATCACAGGCAGCAGTGCTAATGGATATGGCTTACATGTCTCTCAGCCTGGCTGCTGTATGCTGAAATAAAAATCAAACTAAAAAAAAAAAAAAAAAAAAAAAAAAAGCTGAACAGCTCAAGCCTATATAGTGATGGCTCATGGCACCAAAAACATCAGGTAGCAATCAGGAAACCTGTGTGTTAGTTATGTCTCTGCCATTTTCCAGTTACGTGCACTTTGGAAAGACAGTTTGTTTACCTCTCTGGGCCTGTTTTTGCATCTATAACATGGTTAGATGGGACTTGGAATGAGTCAGAACTGGGATTCAATCCTGGCTCCATCCTTTACCATCTATGTGACCTATGCCTCAGCGTCCACATCTGTACAATGGAAAGAAAGCTCAAAGTGTTTCTCTGAAGATCATGTAAGTGGAGCACTTAACATATTCACTGCACATATTTTGCACACTCAATAAAGGTAGATGTATCAATGTTAAGAATTAGCTATTAGGATTTAAAATGCCATAACAATAAACAATAGACTGGAAATACTAATTTGTTCTGACATGGAGATTAGTAGGTGTTGTGGAAAGCTTTGAAATTCTGCATAGCCTGCCTATCATCACAGGTGGTACTGGAAGAAGCTTGATAATTTTAGCAGGGAAGAAAACAGAAGGGTAGACATTCTTGTGTGATTTAATCTTGGTAATGTACCAATGATTTCATTACCATGTGCAAAAGCTACAATGACATTTCTTATACTCTGATAAGTACTAAGTGAAAAACCTAATTAAATGATGCTTCCATAGATTTTCCATAGAATGTAATTAATGTGACAACCAGAACCCCCTATTGATTATGCTGGTGAATATAATCAAATGTAGTATGTTTACGTAAGTAATGCAAAAGAGTCTGACGTCCATAGTCAGACATGTGGTTTTTGCCAGTTGTAAATAAGCTACTCCCACAAACAAAATACTCCCTTAAAGAACCGGAAATTTAATAATCTGTATTTGTAACATCACATATTGTGTCAAATCAATGACTGCTTTATCTGAAAGTCATATTCACAGGAGCCATCTGAGAGTTTGAACTATTTGATTGGATTTAATTATTTATACTGGAAATATTCATGAGAGATGCTTAAATTATATTCTTTTTGGGTCTTGTCCCCACCATACATCTGATGCTTTCTTATTTATGGACGATCATAGTCCAAGTCAGAAAGAACCTAGAATGATTACAATTTGATTGCATTTTCTGTAGCCTTCTGGGCCATACTGGCAGCTTAGCCACCCCTGCTGGCTTGTACCCTTTGATGGCAGGGGTGCTGTCTCATGGCTGCCACTCCATGGCTTACCACCTCTACTATCCATGAACTGGTTATTACCACTTCAGGAAGATGCTCTGTCACCATAATGTCTGCAGGGCTGAGAAGAGGATTGTGGTCTTTGTCACTCTCTTTCCTTCTATAGCTCTTATCTTTTTGGGTTTTTTTTTTTGACTTGGGATTGGGTGGGTGGGTGGGGTTATCAATTACTCTGTCCTGTACTCTGAGAGTCAACTGTGTTTTATACAGTCCTTCTTTATCTTCCAACCCTTTAATCAACCAAAGAAAGTGGGCATGGGGCTGTCAGTCTCCAAGGGCCCTGGCGCTTCCCAGGTGACTTTGGTTGGTCCTGTGTTGATGTTCAAAAGGCACTGTGGTATGCTACGCAAATTGCACTCAAAACAGAGAGCCTACATCAATGTCATTGGGAGCAGAAAACCCTGTAGTCAATACAACATACTACAACAGGACAAAAGTAAACATGGAACCACCCAATGGGGTTTTTTGTTTGTTTGTTTGTTTTTGAGACAGGGTTTCACTCTGTTGCCCCAGCTGGCATCATTGTGGCTTACTGCAACCTCAAATTCCTGGGCTCAAGCGATTTGATTCTCCTGCCTCAGCCTCCTGAATAGCTGGGACTACAGGTGCATGCCTTTTTATAGAGACGGGGGTCTCACTCTTGCTCAGGCTGATCTTGAGCTCCTGGCCTCAAGCAATCCTTCCTCATCGGCCTCCCAAAGTGCTAGGATTACAGGTGAGAGCCACCACACTCAGACCACGAGCCCAGCCTCTGATAGGGTTTTAAAATAGAACAATTAGAGGAGTGATAGCTGAGTCTAGAAAAACGGTAGCATGGGAAAGAAAGTGTCTTTCTGGGTAGGCCGCGTGGCTTTGGAGCTGAACACACCTGGATCAAAACCCTGGCTCTACTGCTTACTAGCTGTATGATTTGATTCTGGATGCATTATGTAGTCTTGCTGAGGCTCTACTTCCTCCTCTCTAAAGAGGGAGTGAATAATACCTGTGCATTTCACACTGCCTTGCACATAATAATATCACCATTGTGAATATTTTACATCAACATATAAGTAGGCTGACTTGTATAATAAAATGAATACAACAGTGTAGTAAATATAGCCTTACTAGAATGTCATGTAGATCTAGATTCAGAATGAAAGCTTGTCTGAGAACCAGCTTAGCAATTTTTAAACTATGTGACCTTGGGAAACTCCCCCAAGCTCTTGAATTCTTAGAGAAGTCTGGAATGGACTTAAGTGAACCCACCAATGATTATCGTGAAGTTCAAATACATTGCTGTGCACGTGAAAGTGCTTTTATTATACAAGCTATAAATTCTAAGCAAGATAGGTTATCCTTTTATTAATATGTTATTGTAATGCTCTTAAATGTAGTGCTAATTTATAACGTTTTTAAGGGAGGTGGCCATTTTTTGCTCCTGAGATTCAATAGTTGGACTGTTGTGAATGGAAATTTTCAAAATGAACCACAAGTTAGAAGATGTCTGCTGATTTTAAAGCTTATATGCTGTTAGCAGTCTGTAGTTCTTTGTTAAAACCCAAATGAAAATCATCTATCTGGTTATCTATGGCCTGCCATATAATCCTTCCCAACTGAAAAAAAGACACTTTCCTACAATAGATAATATATCAAAATATGCACAATGACTGTATTTTCCCTTTAAATACAAGTGCACAGAAATGACAGTGCAGAGAGAAATGATTGTTTAACAGTAGCCATTTATAGGTTCATCTTAAATTGCAAACGCAAAATAAAATTCAGAATATATATAAAGTCCAAATTGGCGCTTATAAATAAAGTATACTCTTTATACAAAATGATTTTTCCATTTTTTTTTTTTTTGCCTTTTAGAGGAAATTTCCATACCTCATGCAGAAGCAAATTGTGTAGTCATTTTTTCTCCCACATAAGATAAATGTCTAGGTCTTTTTCAAACAGTCATAATTTCTGTTTTTCTCTAAATGAAATATATTTTCTACTTAAGAAGTATTTAAATGCTTCTGACTTTTAGTAAAGTCTTAAAATGATTTACTATAGTCCTGCAAATAACAGCCAGCCTAGTCAATTGTGGGCAGTAAAAATAGTTTTAAAAATGCTATGGTTCCTGGTTCAATTGTAACAATTTTGTCACTTTCCAGGCTTGGTCTTGGTTTCATAAGCATAACCTATACACTGGCAATACAATGATTTGCCTATGTTAACTCTTTGAAACAAGGCCACTTAAAATATCCACCATTAAGAATATGTCATTTTTAAGCTACAGTTAGACCATCATAAATAATTACCAGCCATGGCGTTAGGACTGAAAGTCTATACTCTAACATCTAAATAAAGTCTTGACTGTAATGCAAACTATGGCTACACAGATGATGGCATAATTTTCCCAAGAAGTATTGTAAATATGTATCATTTCCAGTCAAAGTAATCTGCATAAACAAGAGATCACGTAAACACACCATACCATTTGGTTTGACCAAAAGTTATGGCAGGAATGTTCTCAAAGCCACTAGCTGCTGTATGGGTAGACAGTTTTTGTTGCCCTCTGTGCCATACAGAAACCCAAATGGCTCAGCAAATATTGACTGAATTATAATTTTGACATCATTAATCTCTTTTCTTCACATACTTGAGGTTTGTATCTTGCTTCCAGTTTCATAGGATTAGCGTGAATAAAGAAGTTTAATCAGCAAATAATCCGAATACAATAAAAGAGATCCCAGAAGATAAATTCACAGGTATAATAAAAGCCTTTTAGGGCAACCTTGCAAAAAGGCTCTTTTGAAAGTTGCACCCTTTGCATAAAAATGTCTCTGAGCAGAATAAAATATTTAAACAGTGAAGGTAACTAAAACAGAAAACCTCTGCATTAGAAAAGTCCATACCCGGGCTCTTCTTTTGTCTATCTAGGAAGCTTCCTGTGGTTCCTCATCACCTTTTAAATATAAAGTTATGTGCTCATGGGAACAGGAAAAAGATTTCAGATCTGTGGTCCTCCGAAAGAAATCCAAAACATTTGTAAAAGGATCAAAGATTTTTGTTAGCACTGCTACCAAAATCCACAAGTTGGGTACCTTCCTGTGTCATCCTTCCTTACACTTGTATAATTTAGTATCACTGTCTAAATTACAAGCTCCTTGAAGTAGTGTCTTTGTTCCACATATTACCAATGACAGCGTCTAATACAATGGTTCTTACACATTAGGGAACTCTTGAGTGAATAAATGGATCATTAATAGGCTTTCAGTAATGCTTATGGAGTGTTTCAAACCAATTTCCAACTAAAGGAGAAAACCTTGATTTCTTTGCCTTGACACATCTTGTCACCTTTCCCCAACTGTCTCACACCATTCTCTACCCCCAGAATGCATGAAAAAAATGCATGAAAAGAACCTACTAGACTACATGCATGTGCTAAGTCAAACAGTATACACAAACATAAAATATATAATCTTCATACAATGCTTTTTTATTTTCAATTTTTGCAAAAATGAATTTCATGCAATGTTGTTTTCTACTATTTAGTGCTTTTGCTAGTTAGGTACTTAGAAATAAACACGTCACTGCCAACTTGCTTATATAAAACAGATTTGTGAGGTGAAACAGGCACGGGGATGAGGAGAAGGCCGGCGCCAGAGAGAACGCAAGACCGTAAACCCTCTCTTGTGTTTTGGGCCACTGCTGCCCTCTAGGGGACACATGGAAAATAAGCAAAGTCTCCCAAGCTTCTAGAAATCTGCGAAGACCTTGGAAAATCATCTCGTCCATTCAACTTTTATTAAAGAAGACAATTTAAAAAGTAATTAAAACTGCATCAAGGATAGCTGTATAACCCCCCAAAACCTTTACACTGCGTGATTTTCTTAGGGTCACCTAATTTTGAGACATTTTTGGCAGATAAAATGTTCCTTATCTACCCTAATTTTCCTGTAGCATTTTAAACATGTTATTTCTTGTCCTATTAGAAAACAGCTGCTTACTATGACTAATGTGTTAGTCACTGTTTATACTTCCAGCTTTTAGCTTCCAATGCCCCAGAAACCAGAAACTCCAGCTCCCTCAGTCTTTCTTTATGAAGTTAGTTTGTACAGAGGAAAATATGCAAACATTCCCAAAGCTGCCACATTGTTACTTATCTCTGGGCAAAGAAGCTTCACTAATTTCAAGTGAACAACAAAAATAAAATTGTGATTTTTACAGAGTGGATCCACATTCAACCTTCTTTATAAAAAAATCTTGAAAAATTAGGAATAATATCTATTGTAATCATACCTCATAGGCAGAAATCTTAAAATCTTAAAGGAGAATTTAAATGACTAACACTAAAACAAAGTCTCTGGAAGTAAATATTCTGCCTTTGACAGAGAATTCTATGACTTTAGGGTGATACTGTGGAAGAGTGAGTTGCTTATAAGACCTCTATTTGTTCATCCATAACATTTGTTGAGCATGCCATTACTCATCAGACACTATGTTAGGGATTGTATGTGTACAGAGAAACTTGCCTTTCAGTAGAGAAGATAAGTATTATAGTATCTCATTTTGCCATGTATTATATTTAAGGCTATTCAACAAGTATTATTAAAATGTTTAGCATTTATGCATATTATCTATTAGAGTTCAAGTGTCTTTAGAATAAAGAATTTATTTTGCTCATCTTTGTGTCACTAGTACCTTGACTGATTTAATTTTTCATGCCTAATAACCATCCTTTAGGTGGGTGTTATTATCCTCAGTTTATAGATGAAGAAAATGATTCAGCAATTTATAAGCTAGCATGTAGTAGGTTTATTTTTTCCAAATTACTTCTTGCTTGAGAACATGTAGTATATTTAATCCCAAGTGTATCTGTATTGTTGACATTATGATTCCTCCCTGCTTATGTGTGTAGCAGAGTGCCTGGCAGGTAGTAAGTGTCCAATAAGTATTTGTAAAAGAATTGGTATGTCTTTTCTGAGCAGTGTGCTCTTTGCTTCCATTTTGGTATGTCAAGTGCCTCAAACAGTGTTTGGCACAAAACACTTCAATAATCACTGAATGAATGAATGAATGCAGATTTCCTGGGAAGTTTTGAATATTTTTCCATTACTTTAATTCTCATGATATATCCATAGTGGTGGAATAAAGTCATAAGACAAAAATGAGACAAGTATTTTTATGATGGTGGCCTCACACCTGGACTTTATTTTCAGCTAATCTCAGGACACCTGATAGGCCATTGAATTGCCTTGTTGGAAAATTTCATTGTCCATCCAAAAATTTGAGGAAATGAAGGGAGGAAGTAATATTTTTAAAAAATCAACTTTTAACTCATAAAGGGGAAGTGATTGGCCATGCAGAAGTAACAAGAATCTTATAGACAATAAACATATAGTTTCTAAAACTGTGATAGAGATAGGTCTGAAAAAAATCAGACAAATATGGCAAATTTATGAGAACAGATTTTTAAAAGTTCAGAGAACAGATTAGAAGAATTCTACAGCAAAAAAGAATCTGAAAAGGAAAATGCCTTGAAAAGATTCAGGTTTGCAAAAATTCTAAACATGCAAAACAAACTCTTAATATTAGTTTTCTCTAGTGTTGGAATTATGAATAATTTCTGTTAAATTTCATCTCTCTACATTTTTAAGCTGTCTATAAAGTGATTTTTCAGACAATCAAAGAAATTTTTATTATATTATAAAATAAAAAAATAAAACAAAGCTTACTATAAAATAAGCAAGTTCCACCATGTAGTTGCACATAATTTTTAAGTGAAAGAAAGTTGAAGACTGTAATGAAGATACTGCTATGGTGCTTATTATGTGACCTTCATTCCAGTTTCTGTGCATTTCTGCTTTAAATAATCTTTAAATAAGTTATTTTTGCTTCATTCATGGAGCGTATGTTTATTGAGAAACTTCTACATAGCAGCACTGTCCCAGGCACTGGGGACACAGGTGTGAACAAGACAGAGTCCTTGTTCTAGAGGGCTTATGTTCCAGTGGGGAGAAATACAATAAATAAATAAAGCATATGTTTAATTCCAAGTAACACTGGTATTTTTAGGAAAAATAAAGTCCTTTAAAGAAAGGGGCAATGGAGTAATGCAGTATGGTTGTTTAAGACACAGTTATCAGGGAAGCTCTCTTAGAGTAGACACCAACTCTTGATCAGAGGCCTGAATGTTATGCATTGGCCTTATGAAAATCCAGGTGAAGAGGCTGGGCAAGGGAATACCAAATAAAAAGAAAAACACTCAAATGATCTGAGCCCAACTATCATAAAACATCTCAGAATACATGTATGTCTTTGTTTGTTTGTTTCTTGCATTTTAAGTTCAAGGACCATATTGTTTCCCAAAAATATGAACCTGCAGATCAGAGATGATGGTAACTTTGATAAGCGAGAAAGAGAACAGAACTGTTACTTTTTTCTTTGTCTGTGTTAAGGAGAGAATGATGTTTGGAATGGAAATGACAGACTCCTACTGCAGAAAGGGAAGAGAAGATGAATACAGAGTGTGAGAGGATGCCTCATACTCTAAATGCCTTCAAGGAGTCTGGCTGGTGGGGACTGTGTCCTTGGGTATCCATTTGTTCATTCTTCAGAAATGCAATCCTGGGGCAAAGAGATAATGCTGGTATGTCTATGGTTATTTTGATTAACCTCAATTAACCACCAAGATTTTACTGTAATGGTTTGGTCAACATCATTTTCTACTTATCTTCAGAAGTTGTTCCACCTGAAACTCCCCTGTCCTTCTGCCTTAAGTTTCCTCAAAGAGGCTGATGAAGGGAGAGGTGCAAGTCACATTATGTTGGTGGAAAATGGGTCAGGTCCCAGGAGAATTTGGCTGTGGAGGCAAAGAGAGGAGCACAGAGACTCCAGTACTGGGAGAACAGAGGGACTGAATTGGAAACCTCCCTCCCACTGCACGCCTCCAAACCCCTGCTTTGCCTTTCTCTTATTTTCTTTAATGCCCTGTGCTTTCCTCTCCTTCCTCTCCACCAACCACTTCAAATATAGCTCCATCTGAGCCTCCACAAGAAAACTGGTGCTCAATGTGTCTCGGGAGAAATGCAAATAATCTTTCTGGAAACCCAGAGAATGTCATTTAAAACCACAGGAAGATAACTTGGAAGGGTGGTCAGTGGGTGTGGCATGTAGACAGAAGTAGGAGTAATGCTTTTGTTCAATTCAAAATCCGAATGTAGTGTGTAAATGAATTTTGTCTCCAGATACATTTAACTCCCATTTCAATGTTTTAAAACAGGACTAAACTAACAAAACATCAAGTTTTGACTATTTTGATACTTAAAAATAGCAGGATACCTCTTACGATCAAGACATGGTGCTGGGTGCTAGGGACGTGAATAAGCTGAGGTCCCTGCTGTCGATGAAACCTACTGACACACTCCTGGCCAGCCTTGAAGACCTGCAGAAAGCAGGAGAGGTGTACAGAAGCAAAGGACTGGCCAACACGGATCTGATTTTCAAAAGGAGGAAGGAAGCAGATTCTCAAAACTTCATGTAAGTGAGCCTCAAAGCAACCATGATGAGACTGACAACTAGACACCAAATGATTCACTAAGGAACATCATTTCCTTCTGTGAAAGGGTTACTACGTTAACCATTGGGGGTGATTAGAGTATCTAGATTTCTACAGAATATTTGCGAAGGCATCACATGGCATGCTTGTGGCTAAGATAAAGAAATATAAGGTAGGCATCGGGGTGTTGGTAGCTTATTGAATGGCTACAGCCAGAGGATAACAACAAATGGCAGTCTAGAAGGACATATCTAATGCTGATGCCCCAGTTTTGTTATTGTCAACATTTAAAAAAATCAGGTATTCAAATAAAATCGAAAGTATGCTTAGTCAAATTTGCAGATAACAAAGTTGGGATTTCACTTAGTGGATAAGTGAGACAACAAAATCAGAATACAATCTACACTCCAAAACATTTTTTTGAAGTTGGGATGGAACCAATTTAATGAGGTAACATTAATGGAAATAAATGTGGAGTCTTCTATGGAGGTCCAAAACAAAACACAAAAACCCAACTATGCACGTACAGGAAGGGGTGCACATGACTTGGCTTAGATATTCGAGAAGCTCTTAGCAACTCTGATGTAGTTGCCACAAAAGCAACTACATCAAGATAGTGCTTGAAATGAGCTGTTGCTAACTGTTTTATCCTGTGCTGGTCAGACTATACCCCAGGTTTGCAAAACATTAAAAAATCAGAGTATGTTCAGAGTAGGGTGTTGAAGGAAGGAAACAAGGGGAAATTAAGTGTTGGAAAGGAACTTGTCATGGCGTCAAAGAGGAAGTCAACAATTCATTAGCCCCAAAGGTTATATCTAGAACCAGAAAGTGAAATTTATAAAGAGACACATTATGGCTCAATTTAAGGACTTTCTATCAATCAGAACAGCCTGAATTTGGGAAGTCAACAGATTCCCATCATCTCTGGTGTTTCAGCATCACTTCAGTTGTCAGAAGAGTTTAGGATCATCATTTATGACCTTTGAGGTCCCTTTCAATCTTTACAGTCTTTAGTTCTAGAGTTGTCTACTAGGCATTTACTGTACCATGATATTGACTTAGCTTTTTGGATCACTTTTAGGCTATTCCTTTAGGATTTGGGGAAATGGAATAATAATACCTTGAATAATATGTAATATATTATAAGATCATATGATCCCTTCTCCATTCCAACGTGAACACCCTAGAGAGAAGGCTACAGGACTTTAAACACATCGACCCATCTCAGTTCTGATGTCAGCAAGGAAAGAATTGGCAAACTGGAGCAACTGCTTGATTGATATATAGAAGGACAACTGGATAAAATCATCACCTGGAAACTGGGTTTCCAGTGTATTCTCCAACCTTACCTGGCTGAGGGATCATCCAGTGCTATGGATGAAGCTTTCTGTCACTTAGCAAAATGTCATAGTGACCAGTGATCATATGTCTGTAATAGTCGATATAAATTTCTCTCAATGGGATAAAAAAAAAAAACCCACAGGTTTTTGACTGGTGGTGGTGACAAATCTATTATGCTTATTATATAAAAATTGCTTCCCAGTTTTGAATACAGTGGGGCTTAGGTGATGTGAGTGGTAGTACCAGTTTATATTGGGCATAACCAATATGTTCCTCCTTTCTTCAGTTTTATTAAGTCACTATTCCACCTATAAGTCATATACTTACTCAAGAGACAGGACTCTTAATCACAACATGCATTTTTTCCTTTTTAGTGCCTTATATCAAATATTCACTGATCCATACAATTCAGATCTATATTGAATATTAATTCTATATTTCATGACTCTTGGTAATTTGTATTAAGTTCAATGCTTGCTCATTTACCTAAGGAACTAATAAATTTTTGATAAAAATAGTTCACTATGAAACTTCATATTCATTTTTGGCCCTAGCTTAATTCTTTTTGCATTTACAGTACACACAGTAGAAAAGTTACCAAACAACATAAGAGTTAAATATTTTCTAACAATACCAAGCTCAGAAAAGAGCTTACATAGCATTTTTTCTGCTTGCTTTACATTTATATTTGTGTCACAATACAAATAGGGCTTTTACAGTCCAAGATTAATGCTATGGTTTTCTGTGTTCATTCTATATCATCCAAACTGCAGTTGGAGCAAACAACAACAGAAAATAATGAACTGAATGCTGAACAACTTATTGTAAAAATATTCATGGGCAGTCAAAGTCAAGATCAGAGAAAATGTCTCAGAATATATGTGTAACTCACTATTTTTATTTTGGTAAAACTTCAGAGAACTGTTGTGATGAAAATAATATATGTAGGGCTTTTCTTGAAATTAGCTCAGGATAGCTAGTTTTTATGGAACACTCTTATCATCATCATCCTCACCATTAATAATAATGTAATTAATAAGAAATCTGAATCTAAGAGTCAAGCAGATCATTCATCTGGTATACGAGAGGTTTATTTTTCACTTTATATTTGTAGAAATTATTTCTAAAGTTTTCCACTAGTTCAAAAATAGCTGGTTAAAAGTAATGAAAACTAATAACCTAATTGTTGTGCTTCTAAGTATCATCATTAGCTTAGCACACAAAACCAGCAGTGGTGGATTAAATGGCAAGCTCAAGGACTGCTTAATCTAACCACTGCTAATCTTCACAAAACAGCCTTGTCAGATTTAATTTGTTTTATAGCAGCCCTGCTTGGAAAGTAGCCTCCCTTGGAAGTAAAATATCCACTGATGTTAACAAAGCTCTCCTGTTTAAATAGAAACAATTGCAGTGTAGAAAGCAAGCATGATTTTAAGTTTAGAAAAACAGAGTTCATGAATCCTTTCTCCATGCCTATGGGAGTAAATACTTCTAATGAGGCTCAACAAAGGCAAAAGTCAAGAAATGATTGCATCACCCTATAGCATGTCTGCTAATTTTTCTTTTATGATTTTCTTTGGATTTAATGATTCAATATAGGCTGCCTTGAATATAAATGTAAGCAATTGTTAAGAAAATTACTTCCGAGAAAGCAAGCAGAATCTTTCTTCCATTAAAAGGTTTTTATCTGTTAAACACTCTCATATTTTAGGGCAGATTAGAATTTAGTGTTTAGAGAAAATGAGATGCCAGAAGCTAAGATTATCGCAAAATCACAGAGCTGGAGGATCATTAAGAGGTCATTTAGTTTGTCTTCCTGTCTCCATTCAAAACAGCTCCAAGAGAGAAAACTATTCACCCTCTTCTTTAAAATTTTTGGCATAAACTGTAATTGAGCCTTCTCTGAGCAAGCCCTTGTTGTTGTTGTTGTGAGTACTTCATTTCTGAAGGAATTTTGAAAAAGTTATTTGGAGACTATATCATAGAAACATCAGAGCTAAAATGAGGAGGGCAACACCCATTGGGTTTTATATTCAAAAGAAACGTCACTGACAACTGAGATGACACCACCAGTAACATGGAGGGCACATGGAGAAATACGAGACTAGAAGACGCCTGCAGACCTGAGGGAAAAGAACATAGATTCAAACCAAACATTAAAAGGCTGAAAACTCAAGAACAAGCATAATGATTTAGTATTACACTACTTGCAGAAAAGAAGATATGGGGCATCTTGGGGTATACCTGAGCTATATGTTAGTAAGAATTTCTTAAAAGTGACACTTACCAATGAAATGAGTTCCTGATGTAGGTTATGCAATCTCAATCTTTGATGATCTTTTCTTAAAGAAAATGCTCTAATATTTGAACTAGTTTAGGCAAAATAGTTTATTTAAAAACAGAAGGATGATCTTGTTAAATTAAATCAAAATGACTTATGCCAGCCTGTTGGTGCCTATTATTCTTTAAGATGAAAAAATAATCTTTGGAATTTTCTATCTCCATAGCGTGAAATATAATACTCCTAAAACCTAATGTGCATGGTCAAATCCAAAATATTTCACCTGTGAATCACTAAGCTTATAATCAGTTAGGAGTGTCCTTATCCCTCTCCCAACAAGCTTCAAATAAAATGATTTAAAATTGTTTTCAAATTAGTTATAGAAAAATAATATAAATGTATATGTGGAAACAAAACTGTATTTTAAGTGGCAAAACATAATAATGGGAACATGGCTCAGAACTAATTTTTTTTATGGTCTTTTGTCACAGCACTCATAGCTAATTACATACCCAGACCAAATAAAGAGATATGAATAGACATGAAAGACAACTATAAAACTGCTTGATAAAATAACTATCATTTCTCTTTGTTTTTCCAATTCTATGATAAGGTACATACAATGACTTCGCAAGTTCACTATGAACAAAACGTCTTTGTGTTGCCATTCATTTCAAAATCAGACTCCAAAAATGTATGTAGCTAAATTATCAGACAAGGTTTTTCTACACATCCACAGAGAACAGAATGTCAGCTTACAGAACATTTCTTGGGTGTGAGATTTGGGTTTAAACTTGTTTAGAAGTAGCCAATTGAATCAGTATTTATTCTCTAGCAGCCAAATACCTTTTATCTGTTTCTCCCAGTAAGGGCATGTTGCTTGTAGTAGACTCTTAAGTGAAGACGTAAGTTTAGTTAAAAGGACATCTGTCAGACCTGAATGTCACCTCTAATTATTTACTGGATAGGTGAACTTGCCCAAGCAACTTTATTTCATTGAGGACAGTGTTAGACTGACTATAATGTCTTACAAACATTAGTTCTCTTTCCTGAGGGGTAGGGAAGGCATTGTGATAACATGTATGGGAATGACCATATTTTATAAGTAAACATGGATGTGAAATGATTCTCTTGTCTCATGTTCAAGAAATGGAACTTCTACTTCTGTGTGTGTGACTGAGAGGTGTATGATCTTAAAATGATCTCATTGATAACATCCACCTTAATTAAAATGTTTCCTTATAGCAGAATGCCAATGTATTAATTTACAATAAAAATATATCCATCAAGCTAATATTGACAGATGACTGTATTTTTCCCTACAGGTGTAGCTATAGATATAAAGCTAATCATATGGGAAGAAGATTTATAATCAATTAACTGATTGCTGAGTAAGTCTGGGTTCAGAACCAGCGGAATAAGTTGGAAAGTGTAAATGGCTGATGTTTTAAAGCCATCACAACCTAATGCATTTTTCTCTCTCCAGGGACACATTTATTACATGGTCAAGAGACTTGTGTTCCTGAACCGGGATCTTCTTATTCTATCAAGTGGTGACAAGACACCACCCACATTTGGCCTTTTAATCTCCCTTTTCTGCACCTCCACTATGGAATAAACTAACTTCTGATGGATAAGCATGTTTACTCATAAGAGTTTTAAGTTATGTGTAGACTAAATGCTGAAATTTTAAGCTGAAACACTGCTTATTAGCTTGAAAGGAAATGATAGGTAATAATTGTGTAAATGCTGTGCTGACTTTATTGAGAAGGAAGACTTGAGTTTTAGCAACATTCTCCATATGCTGTTCTGAAAATTCACAAATACCTGATTGTATTTTGAAAGGAAACACAGTGTTTTTACTGAGCATGAACATTATTTTTCAGTTTTCCCATATAAGAATCCCGTTTTGAAATGTTTTATTTTGGCAAAAGCTAACAAAATTATATACAAAGACGACAATCAATGAAAACAGAAATGCCGTAATAATGGTTTCTGGGATTACAAAACTGAGAAATTGGGAATCAAGCCCAATTCAATGTTTACAATAATGGGATGCTCACTTGCATCTCATCATCTGGGAGAGGATGGTGGGAATTGAGGAAGTGGAAGGGACTCTTATCTGGTTCCCTGCCCATTCAGTTCATTGTTGCACCAGAAAATGCCATAAATCCACAGTGTTCCTATAAGGCTAAGGAAGGATACAAAATTCTCATGGGAAAATGATATAACCAATTTAGAAGCTGCAGTGTAGGTTAAAAAAAATGTAAATGGGAATAATAAATGCCATCAAAAAAGTCTTGGACTGGGAAAAGGCTGGAGATACTAGATACTGGAACTGCAGCACATAAGGAAAGCTGTAACAGCATTTCATGAGGATATTTTATTAGGTGGAAAGATTTTTTTTAAAAGGATGAAATTTCTAGACTTTATATATTTAATTTATACTCCAATATTTGAAATGTTTCTCTTGATTATGTGTATATTTTTTTCTATTTTTATAACAGAAAGCAAGATGGCTGAAATCTCCCTCTTGATATACATTAGGTTATTAATACATGTCATTATTACATTTGAAATGTCTGATTTTCTTAAGTACTAAGTTTGACAGTTGATATCTCTGACATTTCCTGTGATCCTTCTTGTTTTACTTTTATTGTGAAGATATATCCTCAGTCTTTCAAGTGCATGGTTTGGCTTGTGATTATCTTTCAAAATATTTTTTAGAGCTATTTTTGTGAAACCATGGATAACTCAAAAATTCACGTTATTTTCAAATATGAGTTCTGTCATGGAACCAGTGCTGTGCAGACGGCTCAAAATATCAACAAAGTGGGAAGAATGTGGTTGATGAATGAACAGTATACCCATGGTTTGAGAAGTTCCATTCTGGTGATTTTAATCTTGTAAACGAGCCATGTGGGCGACCTGAGACCAAGGTGGATAATGATAAGCTGAAAGCTGTAAGTGGAAGTGAATCCATCTCAAGCTACACATGAATTTGCAGCAAGGTTTAATGTTACCATTCCAACAGTATTGGACCATTTGAAATAAATGGGCAAGGTACAAAAGCTGGATAGGTAGGTACCACATGAATTAATCATCTCAAAGCTTGCCTTTCTTTGCTGTCACGACATAAAGGCAAACCATTTCTACACCATATTGTTACATGTGATGAAAAATCGATTCTTTTTGACAATCACAAGCATTTGGCATAATGGTTGGGTAAAGATGAAGTGCTGAAACACAGTCCAAAACCGAATATTCATTAAAAAAAGCTAATGGTGTCTGTTCAATGGTCCAGCGCTGGTATTATCCACTACAGCTTCATGAAACCTGGTCAATTGATTACAGTGGATGTGTTCTGCAGCCAACTGGATGAAATGATGAGGATGCTTGCTACTGAGCAGCAGAAATTGGTCAATAGAGATGCCCAATCCTCTTGCAAGGTAATAACGCTCAACCACATGCCACACAAACAATGCCGCTCAAGCTACAGAGGCTGGACTTGGAAACTCTCTGTTATCCACTGTATTCACCAGACCTTGCACCAATGACTACCACTTCTTTCAGGCTTTGGACCATTTCTTGCGAGGAAAAATATTCAATTCTCAACAAGCTGTGGAAAATGCCCTTCTTGATTTCATCACCATTCACTCTCCAGGCTTCTTCATGGCTGGCACAAACAAGCTACCATTAAGATGGCAAAACTGTGTTGACAATTTAGGCGCATACTTTGATTAATTGTACTGCTTCTTGTTTGAGATATGATAAACTAATATTTTGATTGAAATCTGACATTCCATATTGAATGACCTAATATAATAAAAGTCTTTGTTATATGAAAATAATACACAGTGGCCATTCAAGGATCAATAACTCTGAGTTAGGAAATTGCACACTGGAGTACTGACTCCTCTTGCTCCTTTTACAGCTGATCTCTAAGCAAGAAGTCTGGGGAGAATATTTCAGTGACATTCCTCTACAGTAATTCTCCTTATTTTAAAAAATTCATTATTAAAAATTTCTATACCCTGATTAAGCTGACCTGATAGCAAATCACACAAATTTAAAAATATTACCTCATAATATGTTGTCTAATTGGTTTATATAATGTAATGGAATTTATATTTCAATATGTACAAAATTTTTAATAATAAAAGTATTTTCATAAATTTCATATCAGAACATTCCCTGATTTGTAAGTACTCCTAGGTTTCAAAAATACATTTTACATTTGAAAGTGAATTTCTGCATTTTGGAAGAGTTTAAATACCCAGCACACATAATGTGTTTTAAATCATCTGCCTTTGACAGCTCAGCTAACATGCCAATATTTAGATTTCACCAGACACTTTTGCATGTGGAATTAGGGCAAGGACTTCTTCAAAACAAATTTTTAAAATCTTAGATTTATTGGTTAAATTTAAGAGCCTTGAGATCTGAAAATTAAGGAGAATTATATATTATAAATTATGAAAAGAAAGCACATTTCTAATTAATTAAAAAAATTGCCTTAGAATAAAATGCCTGAACTTTTTGGTGATTTTCCCTTCTATTGTTGTAGGATTAAGGTAAGAGAATTATATTAGAAGGTTATTAGCTGAGTCAGTGCTTAGGGAGCATTTTGAGAACCTGGGGCTTTAAGTACCACACACATCGAGAGAAGCAGTTTTACTTAAAGCTCAATATAATGCAATATGGAGAAATAATGCAAACGATAGTTGTAGGGGATATTGCCCTTTTAATTAAACCTTAGTATTAATATATCACTTATGTGTCGTTAGTTATGTTCCTCCATAAAAGCAGCCAAAACAACCATTTTACAAATGCAAAAATTGATAAAGAAAATGGAAGGAAGAAATGATGGCAGAAAAAGAAAGAAGGAAGAGACCAAGAAAGAAGCCTCACAGTCACAAGTCATTCCCTGGGCAGATACATTTGTTCACATTTGTTTCCTCTTCCACTCTCACCAAATGTAAATATACACCCTTTGGTTCTGTATTTTATTGTAAATATTTTAAATTCGGAAAATCTCAATACATGTTTTCTGTGTCACTGCCCAGGGGCCACATGGTCATTTTATAGAAGGACCATTTATCACCCACATGAACCAAGGGGGAGAAAGGGGAATGGTTGATTTAAATACCCGAACACAGAATTTACTGTGGATTTAAAATCTCTGACTTAATGTTGCATTAACTACTGGTGGCTGCTTTACTGCCTTTAAAACATGCATATATAATTGGATACTGTAATGCTTTGCGGGTAAAATAAATACTGACTCATACTAAAATAAATACTCTGCATGATGAAGTTCATATAGACATAAATTAATCATTTACCAGTTAACCAATATGCACAGGAAAGAAATAGATCACTTATTAAAGGTTGCCTCATCTATAAAATGCGAAAAATAAAATGCTGATATATTTTACTGTGCTGCTGTGAGGAAAAGTGTATAAAATTATTGCTAAGCAGTTTATAAGCCATAAAATGCAGTATGAACATTAAATTAATAATATTTGTACTAATTCAGATTCAACACCCTCTGCATTAAATATGTCTTTTTGCCTATTGAAGCATACACAAAACCGAGCTGAGGCTTTTTATTTAATTTTTAATGGTGTCTTCAGAATTCTGCAAAGCATCACATTAGTTATTGGCTATGTTAAAAAAACCTTTCCAGTGGCTCACTTCCACCATTTCTAAGGCAAAATTTTTGGCTGTTCACATCCTCAACCTCATTGTTAAAGTCTTCTCCCAAAGGGCTTTATGTCCTTCACTTACATAGACATAATAGTTACAAAGGGAACATAGGTTTGATTTTTTTTTAATCAGGTAGAAATTATTAACATGCTCTGGGCTTTGCTTTATTCTAAGTTATAGATTGAGATAAGGAAGTAATGTTAAACTGGGAGAGTGTGTTGGGTCTCTGCATATTGCATCAAAACGATCTGCAGTGTGAGCCTTCTGTGCTGGGACAGCTGTCTGCCCATGAATCTGCAAGGTCTCAGGGCCACGGCGCTGCTCAAATGCTATGGGCTCCAGAGATAAATCAAGCTTCTGTTTCTCAGCCCGAATGCAGAAATGTCATTCAAGGGCACAAGAGAGACCTAAGCAACATAGACCATAGTTCCTTTCTTCTTCTCCTACCTTTCCTTCTTTTTCATAGAGTCTTGTTATTTAGAAGACCTACTTGTACAAAACCTGTAATCCACTCAGCACATTTTTAACACTGTCAATGTCCCTTTGACTCTCAATGATAAGACACATCAGATGTTTCTCTACTCACTTCCTTTTATAGAGGCCATTAACACAGACATACCTCCTCTTCTTCTACTATGAAATGATAAATAGCTGGCTGGAGAGGTTTGAAATATTGCCAAATCACCCCCTATGTATCATGCGTCACCAGCCATAACAAACAGTGATTAATCGTTGGTCATGAACTATGTTTATGGCTTTCTTGTCATCAGGAGGTAGGTGTTTTCCTGAATCAGGTTTAAGGCTCTAATGTTTATGCTAGGAACATGTGTGCTAGGAAAAGTGTACCTAGGTTCAAGGGAAACTAATCCTCACATTTTCTTTCATTTAACTATTTATGGAGCTTGGTATTTCCATCTGTATTTCCCTCTTTTTGCCTCAGGACTCACCCAGGAGTGTTCTGATCAGAAATCTAATTTATCCCCCAGTAAATTCACCATTTTGGTGATAAAAGTGTCCTTGTCCATTAGGAAAAATAACAGAAAAAGGAATATGGTTAAAACGCAAACTCATCCCAGTTAAAGCTCACCAATGGTCAAAAGAAAACACAGTGAAACTGTTCTTGCCATTTCCTAAATCCAGCCAGGGGGGTAGAGGGATCAAAGTTTTCCTAAAAGAACTACAATAAGGGCAGAGCACCAGAATATACAGCCAATAGAAGGAAGATTAAGGCTTTGAGGGAAAAGGAATGAGGTCAATTAGGGTGTAATTCTACTTAAATTCAATGTATGTAATATATGTCAAATGTCTGCGGGATATCAGGCACTGGAGTAGGTGTTTGGGATACACCAGTCAAAACCAGCAAAAATCACTACCTTCATGCAGATAATGTTCCAGGGCAGGGAGACAGACTATAAATATGAGTAAAGTATATAATTTATGAAAAGGTGACAAGTATTATGGAGAGAAATAAATCAGGAAAGGGAATTAAGAAGTGTGGGAAGGGTTAGATTTTCAGAAGGGTGGTCAGTGAAGATCTTATTGAGAAGGTGACTCTTTTTTTTTTTTTTTTAGACAAGGTCTTGCTCTGTTTCCTGGGCTAGAGTACAGTGGCATTGTGATAGCTCACTGCAACCTCAAGCTCCTTGGCTCAAGCGATCCTTCTGTCTCAGACTTCCAAGTAGCCAGGACTAGAAGTATGCACCATCATGCCAGGCTAATTTTTGTATTTTTTGTACAGATGAAGCATTGATCTTGCTCAGGCTAATCTCAAATTTCTGACCTCAATTGACCCTTCTGCCTTGGCTTCCCAAAGTGCTGGGATTATAGGTGTGAGCCACCACACAGCCACCACGCCTGGCCAGAAGGTGACATTTGAACAAAGACCTGAAGGAAGTGAGAAAGCAAGTCATGTGGATTTATGGGGGAAGAGTGTCTCAGAGAGAGGAAATAGCAAGTGCAAAGGTCCTGAGGCAGGAACATACCATGTTGTGCTGGCAGAATTCTAAAGAGGCCAGAGTGGCTGGAGTAGAGTAGAATGGAGGAGAGAGGAACCAGAAGGGAATGAGTCCAGGGAAGTCATCATTGGGTTGACTCCATGAAACAGGGAGTCACTGTAGGATTTTGAGTCAAAAAGATTCAAAGGAGCAAAATGATCCAACTTATATTTTATTGAAAATAGACCATAGGGAGCAAAGGTGGAAGCAAAGAGGTCAATTAGCTTAATTAAAATACTTCAAATCTCCTTGCATAGGTTTAATGAATATGAGCCAGACATTAATGATAGAGCTTAAAATTAAATGCAAATACATAGTAACTACGCAAAACTAAAACTAGTTGGGAGAAAAAATTCAATTTAAAAAACTCAATTTCCACAGCATCAAATGGTAAGCTTGAATATGTTTTTAACTGAACATATGTAAAAAAATAACCATTAAAGTTTGGGAACTTCAAACATCTATTGCTAAGGAATAGATTAAAATTTTTCCTTCTTAACATTGGATTGTAGAATTAAGCAAGTGCCTATTATGATGTTGAGATGGTCCTCTTAGGTACCCTTCAGTCCTTTGCTTCTCAGGAGGTGGAAGTTGGAGAAATGTGAACAGTTAAGAAGAAAGCATATCACCAAGAAAATTGATGGGACCCATAGTTTGGATTAATTGTAAGTGTTTTATTTTCAAATTTAAAACATATGAATGATGGGAACACACAAAAGCTTGGGTCTTCTCTAGGGAATAAAGAAAATGGAAAAGTAAAGACATCAATGAAAGGTAAATTTAGCTTTATATTCTACCTTCCTGGCAGTTGTAATGATTAGGTTATGAAACAGAGCTAGCTCTTTCCCCTATCTTTTGAACTCTTCAGGCTTTGAACAAATTAGGGCTGAAAAATTGTCAAAATTCACAGGGTGCCCATTCAGAGAGTCACTTCCCTCTCTGAAGTAGGTTACTACACTCACCTAGGGAAAATTATAATGAATTATAGTTAGGTGGCTAATTAAAAACGGAATTATCAACTACATTAAAATATGCTAGAAAGATGTGCATTCATTCATTCTTTCATTTTGGAAGCCTACCTTTTCCTTAAAAAAATCCTCACTGGGAAATTTCATGTTTAATATGTAAGTCTTTTTTTTTCTTCTTAAATAAATTTTATGGAAGCAAGTCTAAGATTTTTGTTTATTGAGGCAATGGATGTAATTTGAGCTTTCTATGTCCGTGAAAAGTACCTAACATCACAGTTTTTCTTTACAATGAGAACAGAAAGCCATGATATTAATCCCAAGGCAATGCAAGGTCCCCAGAATTGCTTTTGAGTCAAAGGAATAATGATGATTAAAATAATAACTGCTACCATTTATTCCCTGCTAATATATGCCAATCCTTCACATCTCATTCTCCCAAGAACCCTATGAGGTAATTTTATGCCCATTACACAGATGAGGGAACTGAGCTCAGACAAGTTAGGTAAATTATCAAAGGTCACACAGCTTGAAGGTTATAAAGCTGAAATGCAACTTCAGCTCTGCCTGACCTCAAAACTCTTGCGTTAAGCATGATTTTTCCCTCCTTAAAATAGTTTAACATTGTCAGAACTATTTTGTTGCATTCAACTGGTTTTGAAATCAACAATATTTATGTACCATAGAACCAGTTAATCAAGAGCTTATGTTAACCAGAAGACCATATTTCCTAGCCATTTGCCCAAACATCAGTTTATTTTATAAAGTAAAGCATGATCATTAGGAGACCTCTGATGCATTATTAACAGCAGATGTTAAGAAGTAACAGCCACCTGGTACTGTAAGTTACTTTTTATATGGCTTCCCCTGTTTTCATCTAATTTCTGGAAGATACACATTAAATGATGGCCCATGAACTTTGAGACAATCCTATCCACGGGGCTGCTAGGCTAGTCAGGTATTAAGTGGGTCAGTCTACTCCTAAAGGCACCTATAAATTGGCCACTTCAAGTAGATGACTTGGCAGACAAGCATGACTAACTGTACTGGGTTGGGCTTACTGAGATACAGCACTTAATACTGATTCCCTGTGGGTGATCTGGAGTTCATTCTCAAATAAATAATGACAATAACAACAACATAACTACACTAATATATATATATATATATATATATATATATGTATATATATATATATATATATATATATGTATTGGTGGGGGGGCTATTGTGTATCAGGCACTGTGCTCATTACATATATTACTTCACTCTACTCCAGGGTTTCTCAACCTTGATACAATTGACCTTTTGGGCCAGATGACTCTTGTTGTGGCAGGCTGTCCTGTGCATCTAAGGACACTTACTTAGCAGCGTCCCTGGCTATTACTCACTAGATACCTATAGCACACCCACCCCCTCCAATTGTGACAGCCCAAACTATCTCCAGTCATTACCAAATGTTTCCTGGTGGGCAAAATCACTTCCTGTAGAGAACCTCTGTTTTACTTCCTCAACAGCTGGAGGAGGTTGGCATTATTTAACTAATATTACTGATGAGGAAACTGTGGCTCTAAGAGGTTTAAGTAAAATGCCTGAGGTCTCACAGATAGTAAGTTACAGAGCTGGAATGCATGTAGACTGCCTCACTCTGAAGACTCACACTGTGGTTGAAATTCACTTGTGAATTTCATCTGCCCTCTCTCCCCTTCCCTTTGCCTTCACTCTTATATCTCATCATAAGATGTAACAGTGGGAGGGAAAGGGGTGCACATGACATACTGCACAAAACTTTTATTGCACCATGGTCTTTTATTAGACTGATTAATTCCATTTTAATTGGAATTCTGGAAACTAATGAAAAAAAATTACAAGTGTTAGAAGGTCTATTCTCAGCGTTCTTGAATCTGTCTGATTTAATTCTAACCAATTAGCATGCTATTATGGAGGAATATTATGTTGAGAATCAATATTATGCTAAACACTAATATTTTATTCAGTATTAAAAATTTATACAAACGGCAATACAAGTGCTTTATCCCTACTTTCTCTAAATGAGAAGAAATGTTTCCTTAGGGCGATTCCAGTGAAGATGATATCTTCTTCGGAGACTATTGTTATTATGCTTTACACAGATCATTGCTTAAATGAATCAATAAGATTTAATTGAATGAAATTTGTTTATTTTATTATAAGATGTATGAGCTTTCAGGGTATCAAAAATTGTTTCTCTTTTTATACCTATAGTATAATCCCATCTTAAGATGATAACAAAAGTACATTATTGTCCAATTCTACACCGTAAAAAGAACGAAGTAACTGTCATACTTATCCTGATCTTAGGATATAATTTCTTGCCTTTTCTTTTTTTATTTCCTAACCATTAGACAATATGGGAGATATCGTTTCTTTCTTTCTTTTTTTCTTTTTTCTATTTCTATACTCTGCCCTTTTTTGATTCAGATATAATCTTAGTCTGGAATCTGAAGTTAAATGTATCCAGATTCTGCACTTTATGTCTTACTTGCAAAGAGGAATACACCTATATACTCTAATATCTAGATAAACTTGAACCTAGACAAACATTTGATAACCACCTAAAGATAGTTTAGTTAGGCATGATTTCAAAACCGAATTTCCCAGTGTCTGGTGTTACCACACTCTTTGATTTTAGACCCCTGGGCCCACTGCAGGGATCCCATGGAGCTTCCAGGCCGCTCCCTCCTCTTGTCCTTGTTTCTTCTACCTCCTTAATTCAGTATCTTTTTCATGTTTCCAAGCTAGGCTAGCTCTGAAAGATTTCCATAGTTTGGATGTAATGATGATGTTTACAATTTGTATCACTTATTCTTTAATTCTCAACTTCTAGGTCAAATATTTGAAAACTTCCTGAAAACTATACCCTTGAAAACATCTCTGACTTTGTGAATTATTATAAACTCTGTTCCACAGTGTTAGAATTAGAAAAGTTTTGCTCCATATTTTTGTGCCATTTGGGTAGGCAAAGATCAATCAGTTAATGTGCATGAAGCTTAAAAAGGTTGCTTATAATTCTAAAGGCATATTAGAAGTTAAAAACTGACATGCAAAACTAAAGTAAAAAAGAAACCATCAAATAAATTAAGCTAACTGAAACGTTAGAGACTGGAGGTATGTTCAGCATAATAATCACCATTACAAATAGGAAAATTTAAACTAACAATATAACATTTAATGGGTTGACTTTTCTGAAATATTGATAGGATTTCATTAATAAGTGTTTTATGCATATGGCTATTCTGAACGTTCCTTTAAAAATGAAAGACTAATGCCTTAATGAGAGGTATTATTATGTGAACATATTTGAATCTGGCTTATGAAAAATAGGACTTGAGAATTTGAAATGTGTGCATAAAATGCAAATAGGTTTAATTAACTGAAAACCCATAAGACAGAACTTCTTCAAATAAGCAATTACTTTGGGGACTAATAGTGTAAATAGCATCCTTATTCATTAGCACAACTACCCACATGAGAGAAGGATCAGCAAATTTTATTCTTTAAGTTATTTATGCACACATGATAATATCTCATTAATTTAGGGCTTCGATAAATTTAAAATCTTTTGATGATTTGTTCATGAGCTGGGCTGACGTTTACCTTTGCTTTGCAAATACTTTATTTATAGGTAGATAATATATGGTGTTTTAAACATTTATTTTCAGTCTTATGTACACTTTTTAGACACAGAATAAATAATTTTCAAGGAACCTCAGGCACTTTACAAGCTCCTACATACATCCAATCTATATGCTAATAACAAAATGTTCATATGATTTATTATAACAGGTCTCCTTAAGGACTTCTACTCTGTAAATGTTTTGCTGAAGTTACTATATGTAGTTAAAGGTAATAAAAGCCACATTTGTTTAAAAGTTATCTATAATTCAGCCTTCTCACAAATTCAGATATGCCCACCACCCTAATTCATTGGAATAAATGAAATTTTATAATATTCATAACTATACACAGAAAGAGTTTTTCTTTTAAATATGCATTAGAACATAAAAACATATAAAGAAAAATAAAATACATTGAAGTCTGAAAATAACTAACAACATTATGGGTGGACAAAGGAGAAAGTAAACTGTCCACTTCAAATCATTTTAAGTCCTTTACACACAATACCCTGGGGAAAAAATTTAATAATGTGGCCCTTTCTTCAAAAGTTGATTTTGCTTACTTGGCTCTAATTACGTGCAGAGTGATAATAAGATTTTCCAATTAAAGACAGACAGTGCCCAGGCCAAAATAGGTGGATGATCCAAGCCAGGGCATGTGGGAAGAAGAAATACCACTGCACAGCAATCTGGCCATTTCTAAATCTTCCTTGCATGTGGCCATGACTTTTTAGAGCCCACATGTCAATTTTCTGCACAAAATGCTACTCACTGAAGAATTTTAAATGTGTATAAAATGGGTAGAAGAGTTATGTTATTTTAATGATCAAAATTCATATGTAGATCCAAATGACTCAAATTCTAAACTAGAGAAAACATATTCAACTAGAATTTATAAAACCCACAACTGAACTAAAACATGGAATATTCCTATTTTTTTATGAAACATTCTGAAGACAAATTAGGATATTATTCATAAGTCATGCCATTTTCACACAAGAAGCATTTCCATGTCTTTGTTAAATATCATAAGAAAATTATAAAGAGAGGAAAGCCAATTCTGTTACCCAAATTAGTAGCTACTCACCATACGAAGGGGGAAAATAAGCTTCAATTCCATTTTCATGACTTAATCAAGAATGCTTGATGAAGAGCCCTCTTTCATGTGCTGCTTGACTGTTACAAAACCTAGGAAGGGGATATCAATACGGAATGGGTCATTATCAGGAAGAAAACTACTCAACAATATAAGTTTCTTGGGTCAGGGATTATTTCTCATCAGAATGAGAGCTATTCCAGCCAACCACAAGCCATGTACAAATCTCCCACTTGCCCACGAAAGTTAGAACAAGGAAGGCTGAAATGAGTGCTGCCTTTGGGGACAGAAGACCTGGGGTTGAATCTCACTCACAGGATCTGTCTGAGCAAACTTGAAGTCTGTAACTTCACTAAGGCTCATTTTCCTCCTCTCTCAGTAACAACGCCAGCTATTCAAGGGGACTGTTCTGATGATCAAATGGAATGATGTGTGGAAAGATATTTAGTTAACAGTAAAATTATTTATTTATTCCCTGACTCTTTAACTTAAGGATTTGAGGTGGCTTCCAAATATATATATACATATATATATTAATTAAATATAAATAAAAATAAGGAAATAGGGTTAAGAGTAAAAACGGAGGGGAGATATATATATATATATATATATATATGAGCTTATATTGGTCAACATACTTGAAGTGGTTAAAGTTATACTCTAGATTCGAATATCTTGGTAATTTAGGTGAAATACGCCCCCCCAATTTCTGTTATAACTGCTATTCTTAGGAAAAAATACATTGTTTCCTCCAAAGAAACCAAGTATTTTACCTTCCTGATATAAAATTCATATAGAAATTTTTCATGTAAAACCTACTCTAGGGACGTTGAGATAAAATGGACTATTTTGTGAGTAGAACTGACAACCTAGTATGAAAGCTGAAGGGCCAACCAGTACTTTTACTTGGAACTAGTTATTTTTTCTATGAAAACTGCATTATTCCTAGAGACAAACTTGAAGCTTGAATCAGGAAAAATCCTAAATATAAACCCAATATCTCGTAATTAGTGAATCCTCTGGCTCTCCTCCCTTTCTGTGCCCCTCTAACACACACACACACACACACAGGAGTTTCTTCACTCAAGTCACTTTCTCCAGGCCAGTGGCTGCTCATTAGTGACAGGGGGCAGAGCTGCAAAGATGAGGTGTGGACCAAATGTGAAACCATCCTGACAGCTGCACAGCCCTTTTCCTCGGGCCATTCCATGAGCAAAGGAAGAGAAAGGAAAATGTTACAACCAAGTGATTTTTATCATTGAAACAAATCTCAACATGAGGCATCTTTCTTGAAATCCACATCTTTATTTGGGGGGGAGGGGCTTCCATGAAACTTCACTTCTCATCCCAGGAAACTCCCCTGAAATTTCTACTTCTGGCTTCTCTTCCTCTGCCTTCCCTTTAATATGGGGCTTCTACAAGGTTCTCCACTTGGCAGCAATTTCATTCCCATCCACAGCTTAAATTATGTCCTTTTGGATGCTTTTCTGGACTAGAGCCTCATCCCCATCCTCTCCTGAATTTACTTTTCTTTTCATACCTAAAATCAGTGGCATCATCACTCTCCCTGGCTCAACGCTTGGTGTCATCTTCATTCTTCCACTCCCCTCCACACAGGCATCCAGCTGATTGTGGCCAATTTGCACACAAAAAGCCCTATTTCCCATCTACATGTTCAAGGCCAGCCTTAGCATTCAGAAACTCATCCACCATCTCCCATCCAGGCAATGGCTTCCCATCTCATGCCCTCCTGCTTCCAATCTCCATAATTTCCCAGCTTCCCTGGTGATCTCAGTCTTTTTTTTCCTGAAACTCATCCTTCTGTCATTACTTGAAAACTTCTAACATCTCTCCAACAGATCCCTACAGAATGAAGTTCAAAACATTTCAGCAGAGCTTTCCAAGATCTGAGATCAAATACATTTGCCACTTTCCACATAACCTCTCTAGTCATACTAAACCATCTCCCCTGTCATCCCACCCCCCACCACCAAAGTAGTTTCCTGTCTCCCTGGCCTTGGATAGCAGCTTTCTGCTGTCTGAAATACTCATCTTTTAATGCCCAGTATAAATACCATCTCCCCCAGGGATCTTCCTGAATCCTTGAGTAAGAATTCATTACACCTTCCTCTATAAACCAAGGATCCTTAACTGCACCACGGCTATGAAAATCACATTTGTGGTACTCTGGCTTTATTTTGAAGAGCAATACATCCAGCAGTACCTTTGCTTTCAGGAGGTTTATAATCTAGCTAGGGAATCCTTGCTTTTATTTACATTTCTAACTCCCTTGGGATAATACTCAAAGCTTAAGTACTATGGGTGCTCTATAAATAATAGGAGATTAGATGATTTTTAAAAGTCAAATAGCATCACAAAAGGCTCTGAACATTGGGCTAAAAACACCAATTTAGACAATATTTTCTGAACAATAAGTGACAATATCAAGATTGTCCAAATTTGGAAGACAAAAAAAGAAAAAAAAGAAAAAAAAAAAAGAAAGAAAGGAGAGAGGGTGAGGGGGAAAAAAAGTGGACATGTTATCTTTTAAAGGTGGACATGTTATCTTTTAAACACAAATTTGCTTGACCATTTTATAAAAACCAAGTAAGTGTTCTCCTCTGAGGAAAAATGTTGCATTTATTTTAATGAATCAGATCATAAAAAGCATTTGAGATTATCACATGAATATACATTATTACATAAATTTATGTTATGATAGATTTTCTATGAAGGGTGCAAAATGCCTTCCTGGTACTTATCCTAATGTCTGGTACATATAGATGGCTTAATATTTGCTGAATGAATAAATGCTAACTCAGCCACTTATCTCTCTCCAGCTGCCTCCCCACCCAATCTCTCACTTCCTCTTCATGGTTGAACTATTGCAAATAATCACCGATGCTTGTCTTTATTCTCTTACCTCCCAATGGCAGCTCACACCACTTCAATCTGACCTCTGCTTTATCATCTCACCCACTGTGCTGAGACTTCCACCCTGTCTCTCCTCTGGGTGGGTTCAAACTTCTGTGTTGCAGCAGGAGCAAAGAGGGAAATTGAGGCTGCAGCTCACCACACAGAAGTCACCGGGCAGGAGCTCTGCTGTGACATCTCAGGCTCCTTCTTCCACACAGCAATGCTGGCTGGTGGGGCAGGCAAGCCAGCACTACCTCATCAATATTTGGTTTATTTACCCTGGCCACAAGGGCACCATTGACTGGAGGAAGCAGTAGGGCTGTGCTCATATAATTGGAATGGGGTTCCAATTTTCTCTCAAACTCAGACTCCCAACCTCAGACTCTTCCATGCTCAAAATCCACCCTAGTTGCACTCTCTTTCTCATGGTCACTAACATATCACAATGACTTTCCTCTCTATCATGTCTGTGCCCCCAATATTGTTTTAAGATAGATAAAAAAATATGAACATGTAAAATGTTCTCAAACAGGCAGGACCACAGACAGAACTAGTTACAACTATATTTCCCATGCATATCATTTAGCAATTTCTCTTTACTTTAATTCAAAACCACTTGTCTCCTGATCAGAGTTCTCCATCCTTGCTCAATAAAACAAACATTTCTCAGTCTTCTTCATTCCACTCAGCTGGGTGACCACACATACCTTCCTGACCCCCTGGCTCCTCTGCCCTCCATGTCTCAGAAATCCCTGGGTTTCACTGATCCTTCTTTCATCCTCTGTGGGCTCATCCTTTACTATTGGGTCATTATGGGTTTGATTTTCTCAAGACTTAGGTCCCTGTATTCTTTTCTTCTGCTTACTTCATAATCTTTCTCTAAACAATCATCTCCATCTCCAGACCTATCAATGTGAAGACGAGTCACGAGTTTATATCCCAACATCAGTCCTCTTTGACAAGCTCCACACCCATGATCCCATATCTACTTGCTCTCTTCTGTGATGCCCCAAGACATCTCAAACTTGACATGTCCAACACCGAACGTAGCATCTGCCTTCATAAACATGTCCCTCTTTCAGTGTTCTCTGACACTTACTCATGGGGTCTGCAAAAATATTGCAGAGATGGCCTGTCAGTTTTGGCTCCTATATAGATATATATCTTAAATCCATTTACTTTTCAGAAATCACTAACACCTCATCCTTCCTCCCCTAGGCCCAGTTACCACTATCACTTTGCTGAAATGTCCAACTGGTTGATATAACTTTTGCTCCACATTGTAGCCAGAAATATTTCTTCAAAATATAAAATTAATGTTGGAACTAACTACATCACCCCCTTCCAAAAAAACAAAAATCCCCACCCTTCTCACTAGTCCTAGGATAAAGGCATATTCCTTGATATGGCTAAAAAGGCTTTCACGGTGATGGTCTCTGATTACATCTCCGGACTCAAGAAGTTCATCCTCTCTCTTCTTGCTCCAGCCACTACATCCTTCCTGCAGTCTCTCACATGGCCCATGCTCTCTCCTGCTAGAGGGTTCTTCCACGTATCCTGCCTTCTGTCTGTGCTCCTGGTCTGGTTGATACCTATGCATCACCTAGGTCTCATTTTCCAGAACCTTTCCTCATATCTCTTTTGTAGCATTTAGAACAGTTTCCATTTCATACTTATTTCTGTCATTCTTCTACTGTTTGTTTTCCCCACTAGGCCATAGGCCAAATATAGGCAAAGAATATCTGATACACTACATTGCATCCTAACAGTGTCTGACACACAGTAGGTCTTCAACAAAGACAACTTCATTGAAAGTATGGGAGTGTTTGGAATGAGTATGAAAATAAACACAGATATAAATTCAGTGAGAAAAATGTACCCATAGCTTACAGTTTTAAAATCCTAAAGAGTTGGGAGCACAAAGTTGGGTCACAAGAGCATTGACTTCAGAAATTAAAGTAGGAGGGTTTCCTTCCTCATTCAGATTCAGTAGTGGGTGGATGGGAATGATACAGATTTTTAAATGAAAAATTTCACCTAGGCAGAAGCAATTGGCTTTAACATATGAGAGATACGCTAAGACATGAAGGTAGTATTTTCCAATCCTATTCTTGCCATTTTTGCCACTGTGTATATTGAGCAAAAGCCACTGAAAATGGAGGAAGGGAGGCCTAGGACCAGAGACATGCTGGGGAGGCAAAGGAGAGATGAGATTTCAAAAACGTTTAAGTGTCTGGATTATGGATATTTTTCTGGGTATGCCTTTTTATATCCTAGTTTCTAAAATCCATGTCATCAAATGCAATATAATTGTCTCTGCTTCCATATGGGGACAGAATTCTAGCAACTGTATCAGGATCTCAATAAATAGGCAAAACTAAAATGTTGCATAAGTTGTTTTCCCTCAGTTACATTCTAAATGCAGCACCCCCATCCCCCCCAAATCATAAAACACAAATTTTGTAAATTAGAATAGTATCAGTTATGAATGCACTTTTGCAATTATGAGTAAAAACATTCCACATTGAAATAAGAAATGCCATCTGATTTCGATTTAACACAAAGGAGAAGAAACACATTCCATTTAAGAATGACAAATAAAGCTGTCAATGTGATCCATTTATAGCCCCTCAGAGAATGCCACAAATCCACATAATGTTCTGAGAAGCTAGTTATTGTATTTGCTCTCTCAAAGAAAGGAGGCGTAGAAGTCCCGGATGGACTCCTATCCAAGGAAACCAAGGTTAGCTGGAATCACTCCTGTTAGTCAATGTCCTAGCATGCCCCTTTAAGGGGAGAATGACAGCTTCAGCCGTTTTATTAAAGAATGTGTAACAATGGAAAGGGTGGGCTCATGGAGAGGGGGTGAGGCAGAAATAAGGACTGTAAAGAATGGAGAAGCCCTGTTGTCTTCATTGCCCCCTTCACCACCCCCCTTACTGGTTTAATGAGGCGTCTTTCCAAAGGTCTACTGCTGACAAAAATTACGATAAGCCATAAAATCTTAATTATAAACACCCAAAGTGCTAGTCATTTTTGAGCAGTTTTTTAATGGGTTATTTCAGGCTCAGACACAAGGGCACACGCCAAAAACAAAACATTGGAAATATCTCTTTATTTCTTATTGTTATACTCAAGCCTCCTTCTTTTAAGAAGCAGTTTTCTATTAAATACATATATGCATATATTCATGTATAAGTATATATAAAATATGACCCTCTGCAAGGCATAACTGATTTTTTTTCTCCTTTGCATTGGCTGCTAGAAAACTGAGAACAAAATTTGTTACTATCTTCTAGCAAGCGTGTTGAATTTCATGGCATAAATTCTGAGTATGAATCTCTCTCTTGGCCCTATCTTATGCTTTTAGCCTTATTTTTTTTCCTTTGACTCATTTTTTCCTTACCTATTTGGAATATATTTTATATTGTGGTACAGTATATATTTTTATTAGCCTTTCTCTGTAAGCCTTAAATCCTTTCCAGGGTATAAATAAAATATATAACATTTATAAATAGTCTTTTTTTCCCTATGGAGGGTTGCAAAATTTTCCAAAAGCAACATATAATTGATTACCATTAAAGTATTAACATTAAGGTACTAGCATCCATGATAATTATTTTTTTGTGTGATATTTAGCTCAAAAGTCCAATTACATTTTCTAATTTTATACATATACTTTTAGAGCTGAGATTCTTAGCTTGAGATCCATGAACTCAAATTATATGCAAAAAATTGTGCATGTAAATGTTTATTGAGGAAGAGTTTCAAAATTTTAATTCTGAAAGGTGAATGTGACCCGAAAGATTAAAAATTACTGCTTTGCAGTAGAATAATCTTGAAAAGCTAGATCTTGGTCTTTATTCATTCGATGAATTGACACAATATTTGTTGAATACCTATTAAGTGCCAGGCACTATAGTAGATACTAGGAAAACAACAGTAAACATGCAGGCTTGGCTCTGATGTTTGGGTGCTGCTAATCCAGTGGGGGTGACGGTAGATGATAAAAAAATTATGAAATAATCAGATGGTAATATATCATAATAAATAAAACAAAGTGATGCAATAGAAGGTCAGTGCGATTAGGTGGTTAGGGAAAACCTCTCTGAGGAGGTGGGCCAAGCAAGATCTGAGGGAAGAACATTCTAGAGAGAGGGAACAGCTAATGCAAAGACCCTAAGGGAGATACAAGCTTGTTAAAATCCACACCTCTTCCAGAAAATGTAATGGTAGATCTCCAAATTCACATTTTCAGCACTTTAGTCTTGAAATATCTACATGATCTTTTCCTTTTTTTCATTTTCTTTTTTTTTTTTAAAGTAGATTTTTCTAATGTGAGGGAAAGGTATACTCAGGAAAAAAATTCAATGCATTTTATGATATATTGAATTCATTCCATCTATTTTTGAGTCTACTATCTTTAACACACTGTGGGAGACGTTCCCAAGGTGCTTAGTACAGACCAAATAAAAAATAACTGCTATCCATGTAACCATAATGTACCTTAAACCAATCCCATATTATTCTGTATCATAGGCATATGAGCCAAGTCAATTCTAGAGTTCACATGCTTTAATGCACAGTTTGAAACCCAAAGCTCTTTGGAAAAGCACCAATCACCCTGTTAAAGTAGAACACAGATGAGTAGGAAAAAGGAACACATAATGAAAATTGGGGCTAAAAATTCTTTGAAATAGGAACATTGTACTCTATGGCTTGGAAAACCCTGTAAACAGCCCTGGCTGCATAAATCAATACATTAAGATGTGACTAAAGATCATAAATGGCTCCTGTATTATTAGATGATTTCCTGAACTAAATTCTGTACTAGTATATTAAAGAAATAATATTCCAATATGATGACTATGACTCTGAGGTCACAGAATTCTATGCTGGGAAATTCTCACTTGCTGAGAAGTGCTTACTGTGCACCTGGCACCTCACTGAGGACTCTATACACTGTACCTTTTGAGGTAGGGACTATTATTAATTCTATTTCACTAATACGAAGACACTGAGGTTTAGAAAAGCAAAGTGACTGGCCTGAGTCACAAAGCTAGATGGAGGAGCCACCAGGGGTTGGAACCCGAGCAGTCTGACTTCAGAGCACCCAAGGATACCATCTCCAGCCCTATCACCTACTTCAAGGAAGCCTAGCTGCTTTGTGAATTACCTCTGATACACTCATCATCACCCTTTGCTGTTTTAAATGGCTGTGGGAAACAACTATCATGTGCTAATTAATTTAAATATTAGCCAAAAAAAAAAAGAAGATGGCAAATTTGCTATTACAAGTAATACATACAATTTAAGAAAAAGTTGACTTGGCTTTGGATCAGAGGAAATTATTTGGATTACCCGTAATATTCTCTCTTAGGAGAAATAATGAAGGATTGAATATATTTATTTTAAAATTCTCTTAAAAGTACAAATATTATTTTGGTCACTTATTCCTGCCCTCATTTTTTTTTTAATGAAATTTCGACTTGGAGAAAAGAGATTTTAAAGCTATATCCAAATCTAGAAACCAAACAATTTTCCTCTTTTTTTTCACTTCCCCAAAATGTTTCATGCAGGTTGCTGGGAGACTAATCCCCCTGGAATAATAATAGGGGCAGCAGTATCGTATCATAATACTTCGGTACCATTAATTGAATATTTATGCAGTATCACACACTGTGCAAAGCACTGTACAATTTCATTTTATCCTCACAACAATCCCATTAGTAGTTTCTATTATTATTCTCGATTCACAGCTCAGGCGGACACAAGGACTCACAGAAGTTGCCCACGTGTCAACGGCCTCCCAGTCATAAATGAAAGACCTTGCACCGGGCCAAATGTCTCTGGGGCTTGGGCCCCCCACAATTTCCCCATACTATTTCCCTTTGTTTGATCATATTCTCTCCCCTAAGCGACACATCAGTGAGGGCACTCGATTTCCCACCTTGAGAAGTCTAAACTGTTTAGAATTTAAATCTTTCCATCCAGACTTTTTTTTTAACTTGCCTTCAAGGCCTAAGAGTATAGGGAACTTGCCTCCTCTCACAGCTTCAGATGTCGCCCCTACCCCCTGCAACACACTCCAGCTAAATTCTACTGCTCTTCAAGGGCCACCTGAAATCCACTTTTTCAAGTCACCTTGCAGACCTCCCCAGCCCAGGCTAAGTAACTGAATAGTCTGCCTCTACTGTCTACCACTGCAGATGACTCTGGTGTCTCCAAGAGCTTTGACAACCTGGAGCCGCAGGAATGGTATGAGAGTTCTGTTGGAATGTGCCACTGGACATTTTTCCTCAGGAAAAATGCTTTTATTCCTTTCTTATAGCTTAACAACCACTCAACATCCCCCAGTCCTGCAAACTAATGACATTAAATGCAAATGTTCCCTGAGCAGTATTGCCAGATTTAGCAAATAAAAATATTATATAGGACATACTTATACTAAAACATGACTTACTGTGTATCTGAAATTCAGATTTAACCGGGCATCCTATACTTGATCTGCACTCTTGTCCTGAATATTTCATGGATATTAACCTCATCTCTCAACTATACTGAATGTAAGCATCTGGGGGGAAAGAGACGGCATTATTTCTTCACAGAACTTAACAGCCAACTCATTGCTAATTACTGATTTATTTTTGTGGTTCAACAGAAACATTTTGGAATACTCTTGATTTGTAGCCAATATCAAATCCAGTAGCTATATCATAATTATGTACACACACACACATATATATGTGTGTGTGTGTGTGTATGGCTTTTGCTACAAGGAAACAGATGCCCATTATACCTAGCAAACCAATTTTGATCATTTCTGCTATTTACTGGATTCAAACACATTGAACTCCTCCCCAAAATATCATTGTTTTTTAAAAAGTCTTCTCAGGAGGAATCTAGGAAAATTAAAAACACACACAAATTATTACTGGACTTCAAAGTGAGGTCTTCAGACCATTTGATTGAAAAATCACTAAAGGTATTGTTAAAAATGCAGTCCTCTGAGTGCAATCTCAGACCTATTAATTCAGAACCATGCAGAAGGGCTCCAAGCAATCTGTGATTTTAAAAAGCCTTCCAGATGATTTTTATGCCCTCTAAAGTTTAAGAACTGCTTGTTTATGAGATGTAATACTCTAGCAAGGATTGCTCTCTCTGTTAGAGAAGAAAAGTTATCATTTTAGTCCTTAAAGATAAGCCACCAACATTTTGGAGTTCAAAATATCAATCATCTTTTAAATGTGTCTTGAATCTGTCACACTAGTGTTAAATGCTCAGCACTGTAAATTTTCCATTTGGAGCTTCCAAGCATTGAAAGAGAATTGGTAAACTAATGATAGGTATTAAAAGGATGCTTGATGGATCATTAAAATAGTAAATGAGTCACTGAAGTTTACAGAGGCCAGAAGAAATTTTAAAAATAGGCTATCCACAGTAGGATGTTTTAATGCTGCTTCCCAGGATTTGTCTGGGCAACCTAAGGCTCTCGGAATTTCTGAAAGAAAGCCTCACTTTTCAAAGCTCCCTACCTGGTCCTCAGGATTTTTGATCTCTTGGTGAAAAGAATGCCAGTTTGTAAGTCACAGTTTGTAAGTTCTACGTTTTGCTTTCCTCATCAATAAAACCATTGCCAGACCCAAGTTACTATTATCATTCTGAGGTTCAGTTTTCTCTGCTCTAAAACAGGGAGGCTGCAATATATGCAGTGTGTCCTTTTGGTCTGTGTGTCTGTTGTCTCTGTTAATATATTCGGACCTCCATTCATAATTTAGCTTCACTCTCTCTAACAGTGTAAGATCGATGATGCTTCATTGAGGTTATCCCCAGGAAGGGACACTACATTAGCCATTCACACATAGCTTTTCAAAATATTATTATTATTCATTCAAATAAACTTATTGATCAATAGCTACGTGCCATTTGTCACCATACTAGGTCCTGGGAATACAATAAAGAAAAAATGCAGACAAAAGGGCTCTGGCCTTAGGCAGCCTACATTCTGATGGAGAAGAAGATAAAAACAATAACCTTATATAACCCGAGATGAAAGTAAAATAACTTTGGTTTGTGATCAGGCCTGTGAGGGATCACTAAGGGCTGACACAGAAAATAACAGAGGTGTGTCCAGGAAAAGTCTTTTGAAAGAAGTAAAATTTACTTAGATCTGGAGGAAGAAACGAAGATGATGGGGGCTGGAGGATACGGGGGTGGAGAAAAGGGCAGAAAGAGCATATTCTGGAATCTCGTGGGAGAAGTTGCTTATGTGCTTGGCAACCAAAATCCTGGAACAGTTTCTTCTATCTCTGAGAGATAATTTAATCCAAAACTAGAGAAAGGAAACCAGAGGCCCAGAGGGTTTAAGGGACTTATCCAAGGTCAAATAGCCAATTAGTTAATGGGAGAATTCTTCCATGCTTCAGTCCACAATGTACACTCTTCTCAGTTAATGTAGCAGGAAGTGCTGGACTGCCTTGGTTCAAATCCTGGCTCTTTCACTCTTAAACTGCTCCTCATTGGGCATGAGAGCTTCTTTGAACCTAGGTTTCCTCTTGAGTGAAACACAGACAATGTCTACTGCATAAGATTATTATAGGGATGTAATGAGATATTGTGCCTGATATGTCTTAGCTGCTTGATAAATGCAAGCTCTTTTATTTCTCGCCTCATGCCCTTTCACCCACAGCAACCTGCTGGAAAGTCCAAAGTAGGGCAGAGGTTAAGTTACTTGCCTGAAGGAATGGCACAGGGAATGTTCTGGAATACTGGGCAGGAGCCTATTTAGCAGCTATCCATCTGAGAGTGGAGGACATACAAAGAAAAGGCCACTAACATGGGAAGGTGTCAAGGAAAAACATCTCCAACTTCACTGTTTTGCTCACAGTTTAATCTGCTAGTGGTGAATCTAGAGTTGTCTTCAGAAAACAAAAAAAGATCACTCATATCAGTATTTATACTTGAAATTAGCATATAAGAAACAGGTTTTACTCTAGGATACCAGTAAACAGAAGAATGACACATTATTAAAAACATGCTAAGAGAAAAATGTTAACATGCCACTCAATCAACTGGGAACAAACCAATTATCTGCAGGATATTAAAATGATAGCTAGTGTTAAAGATGCTTAGAAACCAAGCTCATGAAATTGGAAGAATCAATAATTTATCTAAGTAACAAGGAAGATTTTTTTCATTGTCTATGAACAAAACCACAGATTGAACTTCAGCCTTAAAATACCAAGAGGCATATTTCGTGTATTAAAGAGGACAGCTATGAGGCTGTCCCACAAAGTCTGCATGTCCTCCCTGTAGGCTTACCCAAAATATTAGGGAAAGTTTATTGTCCAGACACATATGAACCTGGGCTGAATATTTCTTAGTTTCAGAAGTTTACTGGGTCCCTTTTCCCCCAACCATAAGGTAAATGCCATTCCATATATGGCTTTTTGAAATGTTGCTTTCTTTATGATTCTCTACCCATGCTGCCTTATGGGAGAAATTTTATTTGAAAGTTTCATAGGATGTGAATTGAACTCATTATTTTGCTCCAAACTCATTGTTTAATTGACAGGAAACATGCATCTAAATCATCTTGTATGCATGGCAGAAGCAGCTACATAAATTTAACAATGGGTGGATTATTACTATTTAGCATATTTATGGAATTTTAGATTCAGGAAGCATTTTACAAATCTTTTATTAGTTAATCCTTACACTTCCGAGTGAGTCTGACAGGTGGTAAACAATGCTTTGGGTTTTAAATTGCCAATATGTGAAAACTTTAATGGGGTAAAAAAAAAAAAAATCTACAGCATTCCTCCTTGTTCCCCAATGTGCCTAGGGCACATTTTTGATGCTTTTTTTCTTCTCACCAGAGACCAAGGCTAGATGCCCAGGAAGCAGAGTTGCACACACCTGAAACACCAGTAATAAAAAAAGAATATACTGGGTTCTGTTCCAGGTCAGGTGACCAACATCAGGGGAGACTTCATCAACAGCAAGATGCTGTGACAGAATTCTCTGCACAGATACCTCCCAGTAATACAGCACATAAAAAGGCACATAAAGAAGCAGTCAATTTTCCTAAAACTATACAGTAAACTTAGTTTTAAATTCTAACAATGTCACACCTGCTGCATTATTTGAACGACATCACCAGTTATCCATTCTCTTAAAATACATGCATATATATTAAAAAATAAAACTCAGTTCAAACTAAGAGAGTTTATATCTCCATTTTTTTTTTCTTTTTGAAAAGTCACAAGTTTAAAAAAACCAAGCTCCCTTGAATATCAATTCAAACTTTTTAGGAGTCCTCCAATCTTCCCCTCCTCCAGACACCACAAGGTATTGGGGAGCACAGCAAAGAAAGCTCCAGTGAATATTAGTCTAATTCTTGACCCAAACCTTTTCACAGCCCAGGGCTTTCAGAAAGAACAAACCAAGACAAATCAACCCCGTATCACCTGAGGGCCAGACAGGAGGAGCCGCAGATGCTGTGCCTACTTCCAGAAGACCCCAGTGTTGTCACGTCCAGCTCAGATTCTTATCTCTGCTGACTGACAGTGACTTTATCCCTCTAATCCCTCTGGCCACCCGCCTCCGCCGTGTGTGTGTGTGTGTGTGTGTGTGTGTGTGTGTGTGTGTGTGTGTGTGTGTGTGTGTGTTGGGGACGGTTTGGTGGGAGGGTGCTGACAACACCCAAAGTATCCTGGAAGCAAGCACCCTCTGGCGCCCGGTGCTTTGCCAGAGCAGCTAGGCAGCTGTCAGGAGGTCAGCGTGAGGTAACCAGGGCATCCCCCCACTTCCAGGGGTGCAAACGGATGCTACAAACCCTTGAGGCCCCCCTGAGTCTGAGCGGGGAGATGGGCAGGGAGACCCCGTGACCCCGCGCCCCGCCCCCACCACGCCGCGCTACCTTGGCTCACCGCGGGCCCCGCCGGCCGCTCTCTGTCCTGCGGGCGGCCGAGGCTGGCGCCAGGGGCTTTGTAAAGCCGCGGGGACAGCAGCCGACACCGCCCCGCCGACCTGACCCTCTCCCATTCGGCCACCACCCCAGGCAGCTGTCCCCGCCTGCCACCTCGCTCCTGTCCAGGCCGCCGCCGCCCTGAGGGGGCGGGGGCTGGGCTGCGGGTCCCTCCCTCAGTGCTCGAGGCCCGCGGGACAGTCATCTGGGAGGGGCCCCGGGCCGCCTCCCCGCGCCACGGAGAGGTCAGCCCCGCGCGCGGGCCCCTCTCCCGCCCCGCCGGCGCGTGCGGCCCCGCCCTGCTCCGCCACCCACCTCTGGGACGCGCGGGGGCGCCAGGCGCGCGACGCCAGCCAGCCATGGAGGCCAAGTCTGAGGAAAGTTTCTGGCGGTGTCAAAGGTCAGCCTCTCCTTGTAGGGGCGTCCTCTAGCCCGGAGATGGACACTCAGGCGATTCCATCTGCGGGTTCTGCTGACATCACAGCCCTCACATCCCTTGGTGTCGTCTCAAGTAGTTTACACAAAGACTCCATCACTGCTGCAGCCCTCTGCACGTTCGCCCTTCAGAGCCCCAGGTTAGTGGCATTTCAGCGGAAGGGTTTAAGGAACTTAATTTTACAATCAAACAGTTAGTATTACAAACCTGCACATTTATATGTTAGCCCTGCACCAAGCTCTAAGTGTGGTCGCCCCTGAGGAATCCAGACCTTCCAGTGACCAAGAGTATTTAGGCCGTCCCCTGCGTGCGCCTCCTCACCTCCAGAACGTTCGGTCTTTTTACTCTCGTTTTTTCATTTCCCCTGGGATGGGAAGGAGGGGTGAAAATAAGATGCAACAAGATCAATTTGAAGAGCTTTTAACGGCGGGCATAAAAGTTTATGGGAGAGGCAGTCTGCAATCATTGAAAATAAGATTAGAAATTTATCTGCACACCTCACTTCAGTTTTACTGTTTCTGCTTGATCTTGAATAATGAAGAGATAGAGGTATCTATAATCTTTTTTAGCAGAAATAATACCTTTCTAAGAATTATTAAGTAGATTATATGTGTAATATAGTTATGATGTCAGATGGGGTAAAACTCTATTGACATAAGAATGAAGCGATCTAAATGGGCTGACACTATGAAACCCAATTCTCTGGCATAGTAAAATTGGTTTTGTCTTAAGAGTTTAAATAATACAAGCTAGATAACATAGAATCTTTATAGTCCTAACTGCCATTTAATGAAATTATTTCCTTTTCAATATCTCTATTTCCTTCAACTATTTCTGTTTCTAATAAGATGTAATTTCAAGATTGCTCAAAGCCTCCACATCCATTCTTTCTTTAAAGTAATTAATGGGTGCTCAGCAAGTGGCTGGCAATGAGCTTGATGCAGGTAATATGAAAGTGAACCAGGAGTTAACATTCTGATAGGGGAGAGATACTTACTAAATAGACAAGTGCAAAGATAATTAATTGTACCTGTAAAACATTGTATGTAGAAGTATGGAGTGCTAGGAGAGCAACCCCTCCAAGTGGTTTTACTTTTTTGGCTTGAACTCTACAATTATTTTAAGGCTGCAGTTTTTTAAATCATCCTTTTGTTCATATTATACATCCAAACCATTAGGAAATCCTGATGGCTTTATCATCTTTAGAAGGTATTCCAAATCCAACCTCCACCACTACCTCTCTGTTCTAAACTAGCATTTTTCACTTGGATTTGTGATAAAGCCTCCAAACATGTATTCCTGCTCTCAGTCTTGCCTCTATGGTCTATTATCCATATAGCATTTAAGATGACCCTTTGACATATATAATATAATATAGTTATATATATATACACATGCACACATACATACTCATGTCAGTCCTCTGCTTGCATGCAGAACTACCTAGTGGCTTCTCATTGCTCTCCGAGTATGAAACAACCTTGACCCTGGCCTCCAAGGCCTTGCCTGCTTGCCACCTCACCTCTCTTACCTCCTTCTCTACCACTGTTACCTTCCAAACCCTGCCACAGCCTCTCTGGCCTTTCTGCTCCTCTTTCAACATCATTCTCCTGCCTCTTGGTCTTTGAGCCAGGATTCAGTGGCTTCTTCCTCAGTTACATCAGATATCTACTCCTGTGTTCTCCATCAGAGAGGCAGTCCTTGACCACTCATTCTAAAATGGTTCCTATCTCACCCCCCCCTCACTCTGCTCCTTAATTTACTTTAATTTCCTTTTAATACACACACAAATGTGCATGAGTGCACGTACACACACACACACACACACACACACACACACATTTATTGTCTGCTATTTTCCCTTTACAATGAGAACAGCAACTTGGTTATAGTGCCAGGCACGTAGAAGACTATCAATAAATATTCATTGAAAGAAAGCATATAAATTATGCTTGAGACTGCATGTTTGTTTTTTCTCCAAGATTCATATGTTGAAACCCTAACTCCCAAATGTGACTGTATTTGGAGATAATGCTTTTACAGAAGTAATGTCAATGAGTTTGTAAGGGTAGGACCCTGACCCAGTAATATTGGCGTCCTTATAAGAAGAGACCCCAGAGAGCTCAGTCATTCTCTCCCTATGCAATATACCAAGGAAAAGCCATGGGAGGTGAGAAGGTGGCCATCTGCAAGCCAGGAAGAGAGCCCTTACCAGGCAGCAGCTCAGCTGGCACCTTGATCTTAGACTTTCCAACCTCCATAACTGTTTGAAATAAATTTCTGTTGTGTAAGCCACCCAGTCTATGATATTTTGTTATGTCAGCCCAAGAAGACTGAGACAAATGACAAAGAATACAGTATAACAGAAACAAGGAGTTTAGAAACGATCTGTGCTCCCATGGTATCACTAATCATTTCAAGATGACTAGTGTAATTGAATGATGTAATTGTGTGACCTTTAATCAATAAACAACCCTTTGCAACACCTCCCAGAATAATTGAGGCTTAAAGAGTAATCTTATCTTAACCTGAGAAGAGAATAAGTATTCAAGATGAACAAATACCTTTTACAACTTTTTTGGTGGTGATTTTTTTTAAGTCATAAATGGTTGAAGCTCAGTGGGGAAAGAATAATCCAGTCCTTAAATGCTCCTAACCCAAATGGTGCCCATGAAGGAAAAGGGATCTCTCTTCAATATTTGTTTATTTTACAACTAATAAAGGGTAAGAGGAGACCTTATAGTTGTTTTATTTTTCTCCTCAGGGTCTTAGAAATTAAGTCACTTCTGCCAGCTACTGTTTTCCCAATTAGAAATTTAGCCCTCACAAAGAATATGTTGGTAAGACAGTCCTAATGAAAAAAAAAAAATAGTCACAAACATACCAGCAAGACATAGGCAGGCAGACTACTTTAAAGTAGTTGCTGGGGATTATTGGTTACTACTTAGCAATAACATCTGAGGGTTTGGTAGAAAATTTTTTAGGAGAATGATGGACACCTAATTTCCTGAGGTACTTAAAATAGGAAGGACTAAATAAAAAACTGTATTGTGGAGATAATCTAGTTCCCAGATGGCCCTTCCATAGTTACAGCTTTTATTGTTCTCCAAGTGTGTGTGTTCTTTATTCTTTTATGAGAAAATAAAGATTTTCTTTTTCCCAGGGGCATGAAGTTTCCCTGCAGTTCAGTTGTTAAAATACACTGAATATTTTTTCTTTGTTACTTCCAGGACATTCATATTTTTTTCTGGAAGTCGTCTTAGTTCCTGTATTTTCTCTCTACATTTGAATTTCTGACTCTACACTTTAGATTTTAAGCTTCTTAGTTATATTTCTTATGATATTCCTGATAAGCTAGTTAATATGAGATTCTGTGCCATAGATTAAAGAAAAAGATTGCTAAGATTTAGTTATAACTTGTGTCTCTAACTTTGATACTTTTTTCCCCCCCTAACATTGGAAGCTTCAATAGGGTGAGATATTTCTGAAAGGAATTTGGAAATTTATTTGTAGTTCCTACAAAGAACTTGTAAATTCTGTAACCAAATTCCCATGGATTGTGCAAAAGATTCATTTCATTTTCTCATTATCGAAGTCTCAGAGTTTGAAAAATTTGTATTTTTATAGTACTATGCCTGCTGGGTTTTATTACGAAAGAAAACACTGAATGGTAAAATGACATCTTCATAAAGTCTGTCCAGATGGATTTTGTACATGTGGGCACCATATTTTTTCTTTCCATAAAAGAAGATAAGTCTTTGATTATAAGGATTCTGTCTGTTTTGCTTTCTCAATATGCAGTGCCTAATAAATTATTTTATGGTTGTAATGTATTCATTTTCCACCTATCACATGCTTTGTGAGTAGAAACTCTAGATCGTGGAATTTATTGCAGGAGTTACCTAGAATCCTGAAACCACAACGCTAGAGTGCCAATATGAGAGTCTGTATTTTACCTTGGGAGGGTATCTAAGCCTGGAGAGATGATACCCACAAATATTATTAAATATTAGTAAATTAAAATCTGATCCAGGATCTCCTACATATTCCATTATTTCCTGAAATAGAACTGGTTGCTGAGGGTGTCGAAAATCTGTTTTCTTTTAGCCTTCTTGTGCTTTGGCCTTTTACCTTATGTATGCATATCTTTCTGGCCTCACTGTCCATATTCATTATTAGGTGATGCATTATCTGTGCTTTAAAAAATTGTTATAATCATGCCGCCTCCCTCCTTAAAACGTGGCTCCCATTGCAGCTAGAATTAAATTCTTTTAGTGTAGGTGACAAGGCCCTGTAGGACTGGCTCTCTTTTTACCTCTCTCATCTCTTTTGCAAATCTCCTTCCCCTGAGTCACTAAGCTTAGTAACATTAAACAGCTTTCTGTTTCTTGAAGACAGCATGCTCATTCCTGACCCTGCACCTCTGAACTTGTAATTCCTTCAGTCTGGAATGTTCAGAGACCAGATTTTCAAATGACTGGCTCCTTTCCTCCTTATCCATTTAATTCTTCCATGTACCCCACTGGTCCCTCCTCATCACTTTAACCTGTTTTCTTTCCTTCATAGCACTTACACCACTTTTAAAAATGATATTTGGAAAAAGAAATTCCAGAGGGTGGAGCAAGATGGCTGACTGGAGACATTGGTTGCCAGATCATCTCAGAAAGAAGGAAAAGTTATAGATGAAAAAAAAAAAAAAAACAACTCAGGTGTAATTCTAAGGTGAAAGTGCCAGAACCTACTGGAGATTCTACAGGAAGAAATTGCAGAGCAGAACAAGAAGGAGCAAGATATCAGCAGAGATCAACCCCCCAAAAACCTGGAGTCCCATGGAAAGGGTAGGTGAGAGTTTTATTTCTCCTCCCCGCACACCTCTAGTAGTGTGTAGACTCTCTAGCTGTTGGAGAACTTTACCTTCACAAACCCAAAAGCTTCTGCCACCAGTGAACTGGGAGCTTCTTGAAAACAAAGCACCATTCTGCCAGTCTCCTTGAGTCTCTCCTTCACCATAGACCTGAGCCAAGGCAACAGGCACCATACTGCTTCTTCGCCCATTGTGTGCCTTTGTCCTCCCCAGGGAACTTCAGTGTTCAGTTTTCATGTCACTGGTCCCCACACAAATATTTTCCAACTCCTTATATATGAAAAAATATCCTTGTATATAAACAGAAAAAAGATATTGTTTACATGTTTATGACATGATCTCTATTAGCATGCAATAGCCATGAAATTAGGGACCCTGTCTATATTGTTCATATTTATATAATTGTTATTTAGCACAGAGCTTAGAACAAAATAGGTGCTTGCCAAATAAATATTTTAATGAAAGTATGGATGCAGTGATGGCATAAGGAGTAGTTAGTTAAAAGTATTTAATTAAGATCTGTGATCAAATCCTGGTTCTCAAGTTTCTTGGTTGCCTTAATCACTATAAGGTGATAAAATTACTGATCAATCAGGTCTGTTGTGGATATTAGTTGAAGTGACACATATTAAGTGGCTAGCACATGGCTAACATACAGCAAATGCTCAATAAATAGTATCTATAATAGTTTTTTTCTCAAACAAGAAGGGAACAGGATGGTCTACAGGCCATGTACACTCGGACTCCAAGGATATGCCAGGGGTCAAAAACCAGGAAACAAATTTTTTGATCGAGTTCAAAAGTGCAAACATCCAAAGTTCAGAATTTGAGTAAAGCAAATGAGAGCAAGAAGCAAGGAAGAAGCAAAGGGAGAAGGCTTAAGATAATTGCTACCAGTGGGATTGAAGTGACCTGAGCTCATTTTTATTGGCAGGGTTGCACATGTGAACCCTATTTGGTTTAAAACCCCCAAAGCAAGGCTAGAAACCAATTATAGCTAAAACTTACATTAATTTGTTGGTTAATTCTTGAAACTATTTTAGATATTATGTATATCTTGTTCTAAATCATTAAGAAGAGCCTAGTTTGATTATTTTGTGATAATATAAACTATCCTCTTTTGTATGTATTATCCTTCTCAATTTCATACTAAAACTTGAGGACTAGATAAACTTTATTTGATCACTTGATGGTGGTTGTTCCAAGTTAATATAGGCAGAGTGCTTAGGGAACTAGCAAATAATAGGCAAATAAAAACCCTTTTGAAAACAGTTTAATCTTTGAGGGTTTAAAAATAGGAAAGAGGAACAAAGAACAAGTATAATTATGGGGAAAAATAATCAACTTTGTTAGAATTCCTTACACATATTTATGACTTTGCTTTGCCATATTGAATTACATATGGTTAGGAGGGTCAGGATCACAAAAAGCATCTTCAGGGCTTGAGCCTCCAAGGGTTTTAATCCAGTCATCTCCAGACACATTTTAGAAAACAGGATTAAAGATTTTAGATCTCAAACTTAGGTCCCAGTTGCAAATTTTCAGCCTCAAACTCTAAATAACTTTTCCTTAAAAACTAAAACAAAGGCAAAACCCTACACAGCCAATTCTTTTCTGGAAAGGATGTGTGTGTTAGGGGCAGGGGGAAGATGTTTTATTTTCTGTTTCTATTTTTTGAAAAATCTCCAAAGTAGAGAAAATTTGGGGAATTGAAAAAAAATCATATTCTAACTCCCGATGTTATTTTATTCATTCAATATTTTTTCTATGCATTTTAAAAATAGCCTAGTAGTAATCTGCTAAGCATAGTATATGAGGGATAATCAGTTGTTTTGGCCACATATGTTTTCCAAGATAGTAGTAGTCGGGATATGTTAGGTTATTATGAGGCAACAAATAACTCTAAACTCTCAATACCTTAACAGTTTATTTCTTCCTCATACCAAGACCCAGTGTATTTGAATGAATCTTCATGGCAGTTGTTCTCTAGGTGATTTGGCAATCCAGGGTCTTTTTATCTTGTGGCTCTGCAGTCCCAATTCAAGACCTCTTTGGTTGTTGCCGTGGAGAAAGGGTACTGTATAGGCCTTTTCAGTTCTTCATCTCTGAGGAGTGATTTTCATTATTCCTGCTCACATTTCATTGGCCAGAACTAGATGCATGGTCCCACCTAACTGCAAGCGCATTGGAAAGTGAGGTTATCTATGTGCTGTGGAAGCAGTGAAGAACCTGATTTTAGTGTAGATTAGCTGTGTCTATCATTTCCTAAAGTTTATTTTTTTTAAGCAAAAGATTTAGCTCAGAGCTCAAAATTGTTCAAAATGGGGGCTTGACATGCATGTAAATTTATCACCAGTAAAATTGAATTATTGGCCACTTGAGCATAATTGGCAGCTCAAGGATTACTTAAGTATTTCCCTAAAGAAAATACATTCTATGGCAGATGTGACAGAGCCAAATACACTTTCATAATTTCATCTTACTGACATTCTTCAGCTTCTTTCAGGAAATTGGTTTTTTGCTATTTTGTCTAACCTTTCCACTTTGGCAATGGCTACTATAAGAGTAGGAAATTTGGCTGTTGTGCAGTCCGCTATGGTAGACTTGCAATGCTACCCTGAACTAAGACTATATCATGAAAAAGCTCAGCCAGACTATCAGAGTCTTATGAAATTATTGAGATATTTAACCATTTTTTTACTTACACAAATACCAATTTCTGTAGGAGTCATCCTTATAGTTAATATTAAGTATAAAAATAACTATTAATACAGTATTGACATTTCCCTTATTTTACCTATTTGCCTTGGTGCAACTCTAATTTAGGTCTTCTAGTGGTATCTTTGAGCTCATTTCATGTAAGGAATTTTATACATAGAATTTTGCTTTGTTAGCATCATTGTTTTACAAACCTCTTCAATTATGACCAAAGGTTCACAACATGACCAGTGGTTAATTTTAGTGAATTATTTAACAAGTTAATTATCCACAATTGCCTCAGAATATGTGGTTCTTCTTTTAGGTCAAGTACTCACTTTACATCTCTTAGCTGCATAACTTACGGTAATGAAAGAGACATGAAGTTTATTTTTTCCCCTTAATTGAGGTATAATTGACAAAAATAGTATATATTTAATATATACAATGTAATGATTTGATAAATGCATACATTGTGAAATAATTACCACAGTCAAGCTAATTAACACATCCATCACCTCATATAGTGACCTTTTCTTGTATTTTGGTGAGAATACTTAAGATCTACTCTCTTAGCACATTTCTAGTATACAATATAGTACTATTAATTATAGTCACCACTCTGTGCATTAGACATTAGATCCCCCAAACTTATTCAACTTATAACTGAAAATTTGTATGCTTTGACCAATATCTCTCCATTTCCTCCTCCCTCTAGCCCCTGGCAACCACCATTCTACTCTCTGCTTCAGTGAGTTTGACTTTTTATTTACTTCACACATAAATGATTTTATAAATTATTTATTTTTCAGTGTCTAGCTTATTTCATTTAGCATAATGTCCTCTTGGTTCATCCATGTTGTTACAAATGGCAGGATTTCCTTCTTTATTATGGCTGAATGATATTGCATTGTATAATATTTTACATTTTCTGTATCCATTCACCTGTCAGTAGACACTTAGATTGTTTCCATATCTTGGTTATTGTCAATAATGAACATGGGAGTGTGGGTATTTTGTTGAGATGCTGATTTTATTTCCTCTGGGCATATACCCAGAAATGGGATTGCTGGATTGCATGGTAGTTCTATTATTAATTTTTTGAAGAATCTTCATACTATTCTCCATAATGGCTGCATCAATTTACATTCTCATCAACAGTGTACAAGTCTATTTCTTCACACCCTCACCAAGACTTGTTATCACTTGTCTTTTTGACAATAGCCACCATAACAGACATAGATCATACCTTATTGTCATTTTGGTTTGCATTTTCCTGCTCATTTTACAAGGCTAGCATTACCCTTATACCAAAACCAGATAAGGACACTGTAAGATAAAACTACAGGCCAATATTCCTGATCATTTGAGGAGTCCTGCAAAAATCCTCATATACTACTAGCAAATTGAATTCAACAATACATTAGAAGAATCATGCACTATGATTAAGTAAAATCATTTATCCCTGGGCTGCAAGGACTGTTCAACAAATGCAAATTAATAAATGTGAAAAACTGTATTAACAAAATGAGGAATAAAAACCATATGATAAATGCAGAAAAAGCATTTGAAAAAATTCAACATCCTTTCATGACAAAAACTTTCAACAAATTAGGTATAGAAGGAATGTACATCAACATAACAAAGACTGGGTATATAGGCCCACAACTAACATACTTATCATCGTACTTTCAGTGCATTCTGAAGCTTTTCCACTAAGATCCAGAACAAGACAGTTTCCACTTTTGTCACTTCTATTCAACATAGTACTGGCCAGAGCAATTGGGCAAGAAAGAGAAATAGAAGGAATCCAAATAGTGAAAAAGAAGTAAAATTGTCTCTGTTTGGAGATAACATAATCTTATATGTAGAAAACCCTAAAGACTCTACAAAAATATTGTCAGAGCAATAAACAAATTTATTAAAGTTGTGGGATATAAAATCAACATAAAAATCAGTCATTTATGCTACCAGTAACTGAAAAAGAAACTGAAAAAGCAAATATCATTGCTGATTTGCTTACATTCTTTATAGATTCTAGTTATCAGCCCTTTATAGGATACATAGCATACAAATATTTTCTCCCATTCTTTAGGTTGTCTGTTTGCTCTGATGATTGTTTCCTTGGCTGTGCAGAAACTTTTTAATTTGATCAGGTCCTATGCATTTATTTTTGTTGTTGCTGTGATTGCCTCAAACTATATTACAAAACTATAGTAACGAAAACACATGGGACAGGTATAAAAACAGCCACACAGACCAATGGAGCAGAATAGAGGGGCCAGAAATAAACCCAAGTGTATATGGTTAACTCATTTTTAACGAGGATGTCAAGAATACACAATGGGGAAAGGATAGTTTCTTTAATAAATGGTGTTGGGAAAAATGAATGTCCACATTCAGAAGAATGAAATTGGACCTTTATTTTAAACCATACACAAAAATTAACTAAAAATGGATTAAAGACTTAAATATAAGACCAGAAACAATAAAACTCCTAAAAAATTAAGAAACAAGCTCTTTGACATTGCTCTTGGCAATGATTTTTTGCATATGACATCTAAAGCACAGGCAGCAAAAGCAAAAATAAACAAGTGGGAGTACAGCAAACTAAGGAGCTTCTGCACAGCAAAGGAAACAATCAACAGAAGGAAAGGGCAACCTACCAAACAGGAGAAAATACTTGAAAATCGTAGTCTGATAAGAGGTTAATACCCAAAATATATAAGGAAGTCATACAACTCAATAGCTAAATAAATAAATAAATAAATACCCCCAATTTTAAAAATGGGCAATGAGCCTGAATAGATAATTTTCCAAAGAAGACATACAAATGGCGAACAGTTACATAAAAAGGGGCTCAACATCTCTACTCATCAGGGAGTTGCACTTCATTCTTCAGTCTAACACAAATTTAGTTGCTTTAAAATAATACACCAAGGAAACAGACTGTGAAGTAAATTCTTGTTATATTTTTTAACTTGTTGCAACATCCCTGAAAAATGACACATGACCTCTTCCTCCCCAGTTTACCTCATTTCTAATAATTATGAAGATGACTGTGGTTTATTCAACATGTGCTTTGTTTCTAGCATTGTGCTTAGTGCTTCACTTACATCATCTAACTTTCCCTAATAAAACTCTATTAGGGAAATAGCATTATTATGTCTATGGATTATGGATGAGGGAAAACTTAACTAAGACCATGTATCCAGGAGGGGGATTGGAATCCAGCTGTGTCTTCTACAGACCCCTACCTAATTCATGACCACTAACCACATTACCCCTGCTCTCCTTCATTTTTTATTTCTTCTGAAAAGCAATGAAGCTCTTACAAAGGCACTCATGTAAAATCACCCTTATACTTAAGTATTGTTTCCATTTCAATAGGAGGGAAATTTCAGTAGATGGTTTTGTAAACCCGAAATATAATAGTACCATATGCTTCAGATGGTCTTGGTGAACAGAATTCTAAGTGAAAAATTGAGTTGTGGATATATCCATCTGGATTTTTATGTAATAAAAATAGGATAATAAATATTTAACCTGACTTAAATCTAGTTGTTGTGGAAACAAGGTGTCTGTTTTATTATTTTCATAATTAAAAACAAAACAATCCAGAAGATAAACTTGTTGATGGCATATTCCATAGAGTATGCCTCATAAGGTCTTGAAAATGATAAACCCTCAGTAAAGTTTTTGATGTGTGACTAGAACAGTGGTTTCGAACTAGACAATAACCAATACATTGTTTTGCTCTAAAGGCTATTTGGATGAGGTTCTCATGTCCTCAAGATACTTAATTTGCTTTCCAGTAAACTTTTAAACTTTTAAATTTTCATAACAAATTTAAAGCAAGGAATATTTTGGCTCTTAAGTTTCATATAGTTTCAGTTTCAGATAATAAAACCAGGAAGTATTTCTGAATAGTAAGCTATCTTTATTAACATAATATATGTTAGGCATATTTTCTAAAAGGCTCATAGATTCTTTAAACTTTCAGAGAGAACATGGTTTCGTATGTATTTTATGCACATAATCCTTATGAATATGATACTAATTGTACTATAGCAAATGGAAAAGAATAAAGGAAACAATGAATATCAGATTTTATATATTTGCTTTTTATAAAAATCAGTTCATAAGTGGATGAAATGTAGTGTGGTAATATCAAAACCTTTGTGGTTAAATTTACTTTTAATCATTATTACTTTATTATCTTTTGGCAGCTAGAAAATCTTTGATTGATCTTTGTGAAAAGAAATTAAACTTTAAACCTTACATACTAAAAAGAAAAAGCTGCTAAGATACACAGTGAATAAGCCTATTAACTTTAAAATTAATCAGTCAACACTAGCAAATTCACAGTTAGAAAACTGTGCTGATAATTATATAATACTTATATTATGCTCCTATTTGATTTACTCTATTTGCTAATTCCTCTGTAATAATGATTCATTATATTTTTGATAGCCTGTAATTTCTACTGCAAATATTTCAATTTTCACTCTTTACATATTTTTGGTATTATGACAGAATTTTAAAATGATACCCATACTTGAGCTGGGAGAAACAATTATACAGATACAAACAGTATGACAACTTTCAAAATGAGCAAATTGGTCCTCACCATTGAAGACAATAACCTGGAATGAAATTGTCTGGGTTCCATTTCTAGCTTTATCACTTATTAGCTACAAACATTTGTGCAATTATTTAAACTGTTTAAGCCTCAGTTTTCTTGTCTGTAAAATGAGGATAAAGTTTCTACTTCATAGCTTTCTTGTAATCTACCTTAATGCGTTTAGTGCCAGCACAGTAGCTGTCACATGGCAAGTGCTCGGTACATCTTACCTATTATTTTTATTAACATGTCAGTAATTTTTTAGAGGTAAAGGATTATTTAGTTCTTTCAAAGTTTATATAGATATGTCTATGTTGCTTATGAGGGACCCAATGAAACAAATAGCAAAATACATAAAGGATGTTTCTAATAATTATGGTTTATTGGTAGCATTTATAATAGTAGTATAAAATATTGCTTGTAATAATGAAGAGCTCCATGTATAAATTATATTTGTAATAATAAGCATAATTACAATAGATTAATAGCATAACTAGAATCGTGATGACTATTTAAGAAGTGAATCAGAAAATAGTAACATTATGTATGTATTAATATAGATTGTTTATGCCAGTATGGAATTGTGAATGTGTAAAAGTTATAAGATAGCAATCAAGAAACTTTAGTTATCTGCAAGAAGAACTGCATGTAGGGAAAACCTCCCTCAACTAGAGAAATGGGCCCTGGCTGAGAAAAAAGCTGTCTTCCCAAAGAAAATACCCTGGAATCACATGATAATAAGTCAAAAGAGGGCAGGACATTTCACTGGGAGTCAGTTTGGTGGTACTCTTCCATATCACGCAGAGTAGTGGACTATTAACATTTGACAAAGAATCTATTGAAGCAACATTGATAATTCACATGTGAGGCAGGAAGAATGCTTATGCCACACCACCATATTTTACATAAGCTGAAATCATGAAAATACAACACTACTAGGACTGTTTTGTGGAATCACAACTGAAGTATCAAGGACCTTTCATGCTTCCTCTTTTTCTGTGAGATCTTATTAGATATATTAATTGTGAACTGACCATATGCGAAGGAAAATAACTTTACCTGGAATAAATGATTTTTTTTAGGGATGAGATTTTGAGATTAATAAAGGGTAAAAGAGTAAAAAGTCGGACTTTTATCATCACAGATAACTTGTTCCAAATCTTTTTCCCTGAAAAAAAATTTACTTTGTTACAAATACATCATTTATTTGGCCACTATTTTAAATTAATTTAATCAGTTAAAATTGATGGAAGACCTTGTAAGTGCTATGAATAGGTATGAAATGATGAGATGAATCAAGCACACAGACCTTGCTCTCAAAAAGTTTATGGTCAAGACAGAAAGTTAAAAGCATAAGATTAGGCAGGAAGAGATCAGGCTATAAGAGATGGACTGTGAAGTCCATTATGCTGTAAACAGGCAAAGTTACATATAAGTGCCAGCTCTTCTGATAAGGTTCAGGATAATGGTCTCTGGGCTATTTACAGAGATAATGTAAACTCATACACTTAAACTCTTCTTACTATTATTCGTAGGAGTCATCCTTCCATCCATCCATATATCAAACATTTATAGAATGTCAACTCTGTCAGGCACCTAAGCCTATAAAAATGAGTTAACCTTTCATGGAGTTCATAGTATATAAAGGAGATATCACATTTTATTGTAGTTTATTTACTTGTCTCAGTGCTAGGACTGAAATATGTACCAGGTGTTTAGGGGTAAATGAGATGGAAGTGTAGGGTACAAACATAATAATTATTGTTGAGGTTGGCTTAAAAATTGTTATTTTAAAATACAGAATTTTAAATCTTAGGGATCATGAAATTGACTTTCTTCATTTTACACATGAAGAAATGTTCAGAGAAGATAAATGATTTGCTCAAGGTTACACAGCTTACTATTAGCAATGGAACTGAGAGTTAGATCCACCCCTGGCTATTTAAGCTCTAATCTGTTCCTTTTCTGATCAAGCCCACTGCCTTAGGATGGTTAATAGTTAATATAAATGTTTTATGTGGAGTCTGAGCCAAAGAATTGCTATTTAAAGGGAAATAAGTTAGTGATATGAGTGGCTTAATGGCAGGTACCAGATTAGAAATAGATTTACTCTGCAAAGACCAACAAAGGAATTAATGCAGCTTTATGAAGATATTGTCTTACAGATTAGGGAGTTGTCAATATTCCACATGACTCTGATGTGAATGAAAAGAGATATTTTGTAGAACATTAAAAAATGTAGAAGCTGGGAGCAATTTCATAAATTCAATAAGAAAATATGCATACCTACTTAGAGATGAATATAAATGAAATTTGTTTTTTCTTTGCAAACTTCAATTCTTTGTGATAAGACTGAAGTTGGCTTTTAATAAATTAAGGCTCTTTGTACCCATGTTTTTCTTTTTTTGCCATATAGGAATCTGTAGGCCTGTATTCAATAGTTACTACTGAAATAATGCTAGGACTCTAAGATAGTCTACTGTAATAGAACAGCCTGGAAGCATACCACTTACTCTGTCATTGACCAGCTCTTGACTTAGGACAAGTTACTGACCTCACTGAGCCTCAGTTTCCTCATTTATAATGTGAAATATGTAATATGAAACTACTTAGGGTTCATTCCAGCTTTAAAACTCTTATCTTTGCAATTGATAATATTTGCCTGTTCAAAAAGTACCACCACAAATAGTTAGCTGAATTTTGTGTTCTACTTAATACCCACTGGTAAATAAAGTTGCTGATAACTAGGAATAGAAAGAAAAATCATAGCTCACTCATTTTAATGAGAATGCTGTAAGCATATACAGCGGTTTATTATTAAACTATTCCACTAGTGGAGAAATTGGAAATATCACAATAAAAATTTTCAATTTTCCATTTCAGTAACTTTATTGAATTGCCAAGGCATATAACAACAGCCAAAGTTGATACATTAAACGTGGATGTTTAAGAACAAAGTTAATATGTGATATTATTGTTTCTCATTTATGTCCCTTTCTGCCAGCCCTTTCCAAAGTTAAATAAATTGTCTTCCTTACTTGTTGCCAAAAAATGTCTCACTATTTCTGATAGTTTGAATATTTTCTCAGCTAATTCTTTATTCTTGTGTAAAGGTAGTAAATCACTATGGATTTCTATTTCTTCACTGCCAAGTATAATACAATGTCAATATTCCCTTCCTTTCTAGAGACTGTCTTCTGGTTTCTATTTTCAGTTTATGATCCTTGTGTCTATATTTGGTAAAAGTCTGCTTATGTTTTTCAAATCTGATGTAAGGCAATCTTTTAACAAACTGTTTCTGAGTGGAACCTAAAGCAATCTGAATTATTATAATTTTAGATAATATGTTTCCCAAGAAAGCAATGTAATGCTTTTTTCAAGGAGAGAGTTGCTATTTGGTTTCAAGTATTGTTAAATTTTATGTATTTACATTGTATTTCATAACATTCTCATCCTTTTTCTTGATGCTAATGTTACTGTGAAGAGCTGCCTGCCCCCTGAACCAGAGTCCCTTTTCGTGTTTCTATGCCAGGACAGATGAAATTTCTTCTGGGCTCCAGGCCCGGTTTGCTGCGTCAGCAGTGGACCTTTATCCTGACCACTAGGGGTCTTTGGCTTTGATCATATTCCAAAGATCTAGCAGTTAATTAGTAAGAGGAATTTTGTTAAGAAGTTACACAAAGAGCTCATAGTTGGTCCTATTATTACCTATGTTTCTTTACCTTAAAACAATTCTGAGTAAATGAGTGTGATCCACAATGGCACATGATCAATAAACTCTACGCATGATCACTGATAGGGCATTGTCAAGCTTCTGTTCTTGAGATTTCCCAAATCTCAGTCCTGTCTTTGTCCTTTCTAAAGTTTGGTTGGTCATCGTCTTTAATTCTATTAATATAAAAAACTCTTGTATTCTTCTATTTTCTCCTTTAACTATCTTTTTTTTTCTTTTTGTGCTTGCAGTCCAAGAATGCTCACTGTCTTTGTCACCTTGGACTGCTATTAATGTAACAAATTGCCATAAAATGGTTGGCTTAGGCAACAAATACTTATTTATCACAGTTCTGGAGGTTGGAAGTCTGAGATCAGGGTGCCAGGGTGGCTGGGTTCTTGTGGAGACCCTCTTCCTGGCTTGTAGAGAGCTCTTCTGTCCCTCTTCATAAAGGACTAATCCAAACATGAGGGCTCTGTCTTCCAAAGGCCTTACCTCCAAACACCATCTGATTGGGAATTAGGTATTCAACATATGAATTTTGAGGGATGCAAACATGCAATGCATAACAAATGACTATGATAAATTTGTATATTATTTTGCTCTATTTGTATAATCTAGAATGACACAGTATATGTGTTCAGATAATAGACATCAATTCTATTGTTACCAGCTGCAAATGCTAAGAGGAATGTGTTGATTGCTTCCAACTCTCTCTCTTCAGGCATGACAGCAGAATTGCTATTGCCCTGGTTCCTAGGTCCAGAGGTCATCTGAAGAAAAAAATGGTATCAGGGCATCTTTCAGTATCCTCTGCTTAACTGTCTGTGTAGAGGGTGCCTACTCAATTGAAGGGTAAAGTGTTTTTGGGAGAGGAAAACGTAGTGATCATATTTAGCCATTCTGGTATGTTTTAGCAAGCCAGTACTGCCTCTTTGTTTCTGAAACTCATCTGGCTATGGTGTTTGCCTTAGCTAAGCTGGGAGCTGTACTCACACAGACTCTTCATGTGGACAGTTAAGTTCTCGGCCCATTTACTAGGAAACCTCTTGTTCTCCTTTGAGTTTTCTGATATCTGACTTGTATATCATGGATTCTTGTGATAAAATGATACCTGTATGGCTTTTGATTTGAGTTTTATCAAAAAGGATACCTCTTAAATTACCCTTCTCACTTTCTTGTAGCCTGTGGGCAAGTGGCACTGTCCCCTTAGCCTAATCTGAACTACAGGATACCACTCCCTGGCCACAGTCCAGCACCTGGTATTGCCCCTTGTTGAGGCATTATAGTGTTTTTATGTAAACCATTGAGCTGGAAACTTTCTAACTTTACAAATCCTCTACATCTACCGAGTCTTCAGTACTCATCCAGTAAGAAACTTCATACTACAATAGGTCATAGGGACTGCGCTATGTGATTTTGAAATTTATAGCATTTAAAAATATATCAGTGGTTTAAAATATAAATTCAAGGCCCTTTCTTGATATGAAATTATATTCAAAGATCCACTATAGAAAGTAAAAAACAAAACCCAAAAAACCAAAAAAACCTGAGTTACTGTGGTGAAGGTAGAAACCAGGATGTGGGGCTGGGCTGAGGCCCCACCTATTTGATAGTTCTCTTATTTTCTGCTACAGCTCTTAGAGCTATCCTATGCCCACCTGGGGCTGCCTGGAGCACAATTTGCAAACCACTGATCTCAATATTGTTCATTTAACACATAATCTGTGACTACCCTTTGATATTTCTTGTATTTACATTTCGGCCAGATTATTAAATTTTGCATGGTTATTTAATTTTTCAAATATATGTTCTGACTTCCCCACTAGATTTTAATCTTCTTGAGGGTAGGAAGAGTACTTTGTATCTCAGAGAGGAGCCAGAGCACAATCCACATAGAGAAAGCCATTACTTAGCTTGTGAATGTGGTGCTCTGTCAAGAATATTAATTGATTGTTGATTCCATCTGGTCTTTAGCACTCAGGAGAGAAAACCATTCAGGAACCTGGACATGAATAAGTAGTAAGTCTAAGTAGCACAATCAGGTGGTAAGTTGGGCTCATGCTCTGTAAGGTCAAAATACTGATCCCATGCCTCTGACATTCTTCCAAAAGAATGCTATCAGGTACAGTGATTCAGAAAACAGTATGTACTTTTTACTGATGGCAATATTTACTTGATATAACTGAACTGATAGGCTTATAAAAGACTCAGGATATATTTCCACCCATTCCAGGTGTGACTTTCATGTGAACAAGTTTTAAATCACACGTGGAGCTGAAATCAGATGCTATTCTTATCCTTCATAGAACACTGTTCAGTATCCAAGAAATCAGAAAAGATATAGAAAACCAAGCTCTCTTATCGAATCTAGCAACATGACTAATTATGTGGAGAATGAATGGGCAACACTTCAATAGTCAGCTTGGGATAAAATTTTTCATTCTGTTCATTGGTGTTACCACTGATTAATAGCCAGCATGACTCAAAAAATATATTTGTATCCACAGTAGTTGGCTGACTTACATGATTGAGTGTTATTTATCCAACATACACTATCTGATGATGGTTATATTTTTCAATACACTTTATAATCAGAAACCACTTGTTTCTCTCAATGTGAACTAAATGTTTTATAAAGGAAGAATAAACTTATATACAACAGAAAGAAATGTCTTTAATTAATATCTATTTTAAAGCTCTAACTTATTATTTTTTAAAAAAATGAAAACTAGTTTGAACAAGGCTCTTAAACATTTTTAGTAGAGAGTGATTATATAGTGACCTCCTGTTGCTTGAGAAAGTACTTTCACGTTTCCAAAGCCTAGGTAGAACAAAGGACTGGTATCATTACAGAGGAATTGTATACTCCTGGCCTTTTGACAAAAGTGTCTAGGCAGAATTTTTTAATTTGATTTTTATCATTAATAATATAAGGTATGTATACATTCTCATCTTCCGAAGAGTGCCTCTGTGCATTTGATCTTATTTCCTTTTACAAGTAGCCTGTGCAGGAGAAATGAACAGAAATGGCTGTGATCCTTTTACAAGTGGAACAGCTGAAGAACAAATAAGTGGGTGATTTTCCACAGTCACGAATGGAGGGGGCTGAAATGAAGATTTCTGGTCTCCTTGCCCAGTGCTTCTTTCACAGCCATGGAGTCTCAGTCTTGCTTTCCTACCACATCACTCCTGATGGATGAGAGAGACACTCCTGTGGATAATCACAGATCATGATCCTAGTGATTCTCCTGGGACATATATATGTGTATTGTAGGGGATGATATTTCCAAAAGTGTGTCTCAAGAGTATTTACAGAGTTACTGAGTGTAGTTTTAAAATGCTCCAAGAAGTCCTCTACTCTTTACAATCATGGTAGTATTATGTATTTTCTGTACTTTTTCCTTTTTTCAAATCTTTCATTCTATACCTCCTAAGTCTTTCCCTGGGAGTCCAGAAATCTTTTTATTTTAGAAGCTAAAATGCTTCCTCATTGGACTTACTTTTCATATAGCACATGTTGGCTGCTTCATTTATACAGTGAGTCCTATGCCATATTGATAATTTTTGGTTTGGTTCAAAGCCAACCTGCTACCCAGTGAAACCCAGCCTCTCTCTTCTGACAGATTGTGTGACCTAGCTCCTGGCTATACATCTCCCTACACCAGGGGTGGGAAACCTGTGGCCTTAAGGCTACATGTGGCCTTCTATGTCCTTAAATTCAGCCTTTTGACTATATCCAAATTTTACAATTTTTTTATTTTTATTTTTATTAATAAAAATAAAAATATTTTTATTTTTATTAATACATTTTTGTTTGTATTTTATATTTTATTTTTTTTAAATGAATGTATTTAAAATACCAAAGAATAAAATAAGTTTTTCATGAAATAATCCTCCCAGATTGAGAATCATGACATCACACTCAAATTAGCATTTCAGCCTCACGTAGTTGATATCACCAAGGCACCTAAAGAACTACAGATAGAGTTGATTGAGCTCTCAGTAGATGATATTTTAAAGTCATTATTTGATGCTATGAAAGACCCAATTGAAATATGGAAAAGTGCAGTAGAATACCCACGCCTTTGGCAACATTCCCGAAAAATGCTTTCTTGCTTTTCAACCACTTATTGCTCCTACCTAACCCAAACCAAGACACCCTTAAGGTCACAAATGACTGGTACCCAGCTAGAGGATCAACTGAAACTGTGGAGCTTCATGTTGCAACCAAATGTTCAAATGCTTTCTAACAAAAAGCAGACACAACAAAGTCATTAAAAGGTTAGTTAACTTTAAAATTAACAAATTGTTTTCATTTTTTGAAATTATTAAGTACATAGCAGTTAGATTTTTATAAAATACTTCACATTTTTAAGTATATCTAATTGAAGTTACTTGAATGTAGCCTTATTTGATTACAGCTAAATCCATGTGGCCTTCCAAAATGAAAAGTTTCCCCACTCTTGAAAGAGGACAGGGTGCTCTTTCTGCTTACTCTTTGAATTCTGGCTGAATCAGCTAAATATTTCCCATGGTAACAGTAGTAAAGATTATGAAATAGCCCAGTCTTCCTGAGGGCCAAGGGTGAGGGAAGGGTATAGAGAATGTGACACTATCTACTGTGGGGACAATGAAGTGTCCTTTTGCTCAAGACACTCCTTGGTGGGATATGGAGATGCCAAAGGAATATGACTAGATTCCATAAGAATGTAGGAGGGTGTGAGCTTAGCTGTGATGTGGGGTAGTGTAGGATGAGGATAGTGGATGTCTTAGTCCGTTCAAGTTACTGCAACAAAATACTGTAGACTCAGTGGCTTATAAACAACAAATTTATTTCTTACAATTCTGGAGGATGGAAGTCCAAGATCAAGGTGTTGGCGGATTCAGTGTCTAGTGAGGGAACATCCCCTGGTTCATAGATGGTTGTCTTCTCACTGAGTCATCACATGGCAGAAAGGGTGAGGGAGCTCCCTGGGGTCTCTTTTATAATGACACTAATCCCATTCATGAAGCTTCCACCCATATGACTTAATCAGCCACCAATGCCTTCACCTCCTAATACCATCATAATTGGGGGTTAGCATTTTAACATATAAATTTTAGAGGGTCACAAACATTCAGTTTATAGTAGGGGGTAATAAGACTGTCATTTTCATTACTCCCTAACACCTGACTTCCAGAGGAAAAACCACTTGTGACTGCCAGAAACTTATAGAATTGTCAAAACTACATGAAATTATTTGTTCATTCAACAAATATATGTTGATGGCCTACTAAAGCAGGAAAATTAATGGTTAACACATAAAATGTGCTGACAGTGTGTCTGGTGGTATGTGGAAAGCCTTGCATCCATTATTTTATTGAATGCTTACAACAACCTATGAAATATATTATTTTGCAGGTGAGGAAATTGAGAATCAGAGAGGAAGAGTAAAATGCCTAAGGTTACACAGTTTGTAAGCAGAAGGCGGATTTGAATACACATTATCTGAACCCCAAAGCCCCCATATTTAATCACCACACTCCATTACTCAGGGCCCCACAATGGAAATGCCCCAGAGTGTAAACAGATAAGGTATCTGCCTTTGTGAGACTTCTCTGCTATTAGGGTGGTCAACTTTCCTGGTTAGCTTGGTACTGTCCCAGTTTTAGCATTGAAAGTCTCACAAACTGGGAAACCCCTCAGTCCCAAGCAAGCTGAAACAAAGAATCTGTGTCTCACTTGGGCATGGACAGGCCTGTCACAACTATGTCCAGTGGATCACTATGTCCATGACAGGATGCCTCCTCTGTCATGCTAGTTCTGTGATGCCAAACTAAAGCAGGTCAGTGGTATGGAAGAGCCCAAGACTCTTTGGAGCGCACTTTTCAGACCTCTTAGGTGCCCATGAGGACATTTACATAGCACAGAAATGTGGCTTCAGGGCAGAGAGGACTGAACACGGAGCACAGTCAGGGGGAGTATTCTCTAGCCTCTCCTCATTTTCCTCTTTCATTGTACATATTACCCACTTCTTTCTCCATTTGTGTTTTTCTTTTAAGGAACGACTTCACTGTTTAATAGTTGACTCTCTTTGGTGATATGGGTAAATCCTCCTATAACAACCTCAGCATGTACAGATACAAGTATATTAAAAGAGACTAACTCTGGATGTTATTAATTTTCTAGTAGGATATTCTTTAGTGAAGAGAAGAATAAAATACCTGTGTTCTTGCCAGCAACAATTCTGGTTGCCACCAATCATAAACACAGGTTTAAATTGATGGTAACTTTGAATTTTACATCTGTTTTACATCTGTTCTTTTTCTTTATCTCATTCATCACATGCATTCTAATTGTGCTTTATTTATAGCTTGAGATCCTCCCTATAAGACTGTGAACTCCTTGAGGGTAGAGACCATGACTTTTATTTTCCACTATTCTTCATTGTGCATTCGACACAAAGCACAACATATGGTATGCCTTCAATAAATATCTCTTGAATGAATAAATAAATCCTATATCAGAAAAATAATAACATTTAACTTAAATCCAGATTTTTAGACTTGCCTTGTGCAAGGCAACAAGAAAAGAACTTACAAAGTGAAGTGGAACCCTAAGCTGTGATTTAGAGACTTTTCCAGTAAGAACAAAACAATATTTATTCAGTGTATATTATGTGTCACATACATAAGCATATAATATGTCTACACACATATATGTATAAACTCATTCGAATAATTCTCACATTGTTTCATGAATGAAAAAAAAAACAAGGCAGAGGGATGAAATAATTTGCCAAATATTAAGTAATAAGTGATCTGAACTTATTACTTTCCAGAACTCAACCCTGAGAAACCTAACCTCAGTTCTCTAACCATTATGCAGAGCACATACATTGTGGCTGACTTTATGAGTACCACCCGGCAGTCTGACGAGGGGCTATGCACCAGCTTCTTCATGAAGTCATATATGGTCAGGAGGTGCCCTGTTCCATCCCTGAAGGGCTCTACAAATATGCTTATATAATCCAATTTGTTGTTTTCTCACTAATGAGAAGTATATTTTTGGCTCAAACAAAATTCATCATGGTATTCGTTTACTCTCATATCTGTCTTTCAGGAAATGAATGTTTATGCTGTGATATAAAGCACCTAAAAGCACAGACTTGTTGACAGTTGCAGGAAGAGGAAAGGTTGGAGTCATTTAAAGAAGGGAAAAGGCTGCTTAGATGGGATTATTAGAAAGAACCATGTAATCAGGATTTCAAATTTAAACTACATTAAACCTAAATGCAAAATTATGATGGAGACATCAAATAATATCTTAGTTAAAAGTGTTCCCAGACATCACTCCAACACAGGTGTTTTCTGGGCTTTAGTGATCTAGTGTCCTGGTGTTCTTTGGAGCTGATTACATATCTTGGCCTTGGAACTGCAGGTCGTCCAGTGACCATGTGGCTGATGCTGCCAGGTATACTCTTGTAGCAAATTTCAAACTTGCCTCTTTCTTTTTTTAATTTTTTTTCTTCAACATATTATGGGGGTACAAATGTTTAGGTTAGGTATATTACCTTTGCTCCATCCCAGTCAGAGCTTCAATCATGTCCATCCTTCAGATGCTGCACACTGCACCAATAAGGTGTGTATATACCCAACTCCTCCTTCCCCCTCCTATCTGCCCGACACCTGATGAATGTTATTACTATATGTGCACTTAAGTGTTGATTGGTTAATACCAATTGGATGGTGAGTATTTTCCATTCTTGGGATACTTCACTTAGTAGAATGGGTTCCAGCTCTATCCAGGTTAATACAAGAGGTGCTATATCACCATTTTTTTGTGTGTGGCCGAGTAGAACTCCATGATATACATATACCACATTTTATTAATCCACTCATGTATTGATGGGCACTTGGGTTGTTTTCACATCTTTGCAACTGTGAATTGTGCTGCTATAAACATTGTAGTGCAGGTCTTTTTTTATAGAATGTCTTTTGTTCTTTGGGGTAGATGCCCAGTAATGGGATTGCTGGATCAAATGGTACTTCTACTTGTAGCTCTTTGAGGTATCTCCATATTATTTTCCACAGAGGTTGTACTAGTTTGCAATCCAACCAGCAGTGTATGAGTGTTCCTATCTCTCCACATCCACACCAACATTTGTTGTTTTAGAACTTTTTGATAAAAGCCATTCTCACTGAAGATAAGTGATATCTCATTGTGGTTTTGATTTGCATTTCCCTGATGATTAGAGATGTTTAGCATTTTTTTATATGTTTGTTGGCCATTAGTCTATCTTCTTTTGAAAAGTTTCTGTTAATGTCCTTTGCCCACTTTTTGATAGGGTTGTTTGATTTTTTCTTGCTGATTTTCCTGAGTTCTGTATAGATACTAGTTATCAGTCCTTTATCAGATCTGTAACATGTGAATATTTTTTCCCATTCTGTATATTGTCTGTTTGTTCTTATCATAGTTTCCTTGGATTTACAAAAGCTTTTTAATTTGATCAGGTCTCATTTATTTATTTTTGTTGCTGTGATTGCCTTTGAAGCACTCGACAAAATTCAACACACTTTTATGATAAGAATGCTTAACAAAATAGGCATAGACGGGACTTACCTAAAAATTATAAAAGCCATATGTGACATACCCACAGCCAACATCATATTGAATGGGGAAAAATTGAAAGCATTCCCACTTAGAACTGGAACCAGACAAAGTTGCCCTCTATCACCATTTCTGTTCAACATAGTGCTGGAAGTCCTAGGTAGAGCAATCAGACAAGAGAAGGAAATCAAGGGCATCCAAATGGGGGTAGAAAAGGTCAAACTATCTCTCTTTGCTGATGATATCATCTTATATCTAGAAAACCTCAAAGATTCTGCCATGAGCCTACTGGAATTGATAAACAAATTCAGCAAAGTCTCAGGTTAAAAAATCAATGTACAGAAATTAGTGGCATTCCAATATGCCAACAACAGTCAAACTAAGAACCAGATCAAAGACTTAATACCCTTCACAATAGCAACAAAGAAAATAAAATACCTAGGAATATATTTAACTAAGGAGGTAAAAGACCTGTATAGGGAGAACTATGAAACACTGAGGAAGGAAATAGCAGAGGACATAAACAGAAGGAAAACCATACCATGCTCATGGGTCAGCAGAATCAACATAGTTAAAATGTCTATACTACCCAAAGTGATCTACAGATTCAATGCAATCCTCATTAAAATACCAATATCATTTTTCACAGATCTAGGAAAAATAATTCTATGCTTCATATGGAATCAGAGAAGACCCCATATAGCAAAAGGAACCTTAAGCAAAAAGAAGAAATTGGGAGGCATCAATTTACCAGACTTTAAGCTATATACTACAAGGCTATAGTAACTAAAACAGCATAGTGTTGGTGCAAGAACAGAGACATAGACCAATGGAACAGAACTGAGAACCCAGATGCAAAAGCATCCTCATATAGCTTTGGCAAAGCAGACAAAAACCTACACTGGAGAAAAGAATCCTTATTCAGTAATGGTGCTGGGAAAACTGGATAGCCACATGTAGAAGATTGAAACAGGATCCACACCTTTCACCTCTCACAAAAATCAACTCACGGTGGATAACAGACTTAAATCTAAAGCATGAAACTGTAAGAATTCAAACTTGCCTCTTTCATAAAGAGCCCAGGTGACTAGCTATGAGCCAAGGAATGTACATATACATTAAAAAATTGCCCATCTAAATTTTGGCTATTAATTGCTATAATAACGTTAGTGGGTTATTCCACTTGATGTATTGGCAAAAGGGTCTTAAATATAGCAACGATGGGCAAGACAAAAAAAATGAGTGAAATATATATGAATCAATATAATCTGAAACTTCATAGGAAGCACTGAAATTTTGATTGCTGGTAGTTAAGTATATTTTTTATATATGTTCATAATTAGATTAAAATGCCACATGACACTTAGCTTAAATATTCTTTAAAATGGTAGTATGAAGAACAAAATAAAAATCAGTCAACCAAAACTTTACCAAATCTTCAAAAGTTTACTGAATATCATCTAGTACTAATTGCTGTAAACTTGCAAATACTTAAAAGAAAATTTTAAATAAATTGATAAATTTGATGAGTTGACTTTTTGCTTAATTGATTTCTCAGCAAAATGATTTTTTGAAGACTAAATCAGATCCCAAAAGGCCTCCTTTTCCTAGCTGCCATCTGAAGCATGTCATGTATCATCTCAAATGAGCATTGAAAGGAAACTGCTAAAATTGTCTGGTGTTACCAACCCCATGAGAGACTTAGATGTCTTTCTTTTTAGCCACGCTGACAATCATTTTTCCCTGATATGTACCTATTAAGGAAGGGTGTGGGCTTTCTTCTCCACCAAGTCTTCCATGCAACATTTCAGAATTTCCTTATCTATGCTTTATCCCTTAGATGCCCTTTCTTCTCCCCAAAGCTTGCTTCTGTTAGGTTTTTATCTAATTCTCAATAAATTTCTTTACATTTCCTTCCTTCCTAGGCCTATAATCTCATTCAATTTTCACCCATCCTTATAAACTAATTTCTTTCCATTCCATGCTCCGTTCGACACCCTTCAAGCTATTTACTGTTTATTTCTCTCTGTATTTTCATGTGTCTTGAGAATATTGTCTAGTACTCATTATTTTGATTAACTACTTTTTATTAAATTTTCAACCAACTATATTTGGTTTGCAAAATTCCACTCCACTAAAACTGTTCTTAAGATTATCAGTGGCTTCTTAGTTTCCAAACTTCGTGATCTTTCATCGGTCCACATTCCTAAAGGTATCTGTGTAGCATTTGAACGTCTTTTTTCTTTCTTCTCTTGACATCATTCTTAGTCCTCTTACCTTCTGCCTGGCTATGTCTTTTCAGTGTTTTTGATTGGACATTCTCCTACAGTTCCCCCCTTTAAAGAGCTGTAGAGCTCTACATAATGTACCTGAAATTATTGTCATTGATTTATTGACGCTTAAATTCAAACAAGGGAACTAGAGGTTTGTTTTTCTTAACAAGAAGTGTACACACGGAGAGAGGCAGAATAAGCAAGTCACTCAGATCCTGTATTGAATATCCTTCCTTGGCCCCCTGTTACTTTGGCAGCAGGAGACATAGAAGCAGAAGTAGCTATGTGACAGCACCAGAGATACCATGGCCATGGAATCAGAGAAGCCACAGAACAGGCATGGGATTCTAAGCCTGATCCTAGGAGAACAGGTTTAGCCAGAGATGGTCAGTAATGACAGGGATTTGAGAAGGTAAACTGTCAAATTCCTGGATTTCTAAGTGTGTTAAGGGACGAATTGTGTCCCCCTGCCCCTACCCCAATTCACATGTTGAAGTTCAAATCCCCAATCTCTCAGAATGTAACCATATCTTGGAGATAAGATCTTTAAAGAGGTGATTGAGTTAAAATGAGACTAATACAATCTGACTGGTGGCCTTTTAAGAAAAGGAGATTAGAACACACAGACAAGAGGGTGTGTGTGCACAAAAGCACGACCAAATGAAGAGGCAGCAAGAGGACAGCCGTCAACAGCCAAGGAGAGAGGCCTTAGGAGAAACCAAACCTGCCAACATCTCGATCTTGGACATCTGGCTTCTGGAACTGGGAGGGAACAAATTTATGTTGTTTAAACCACCCATTCCGAGGTATCCTGCCATGGCATTTCCAACAAACTCAATTACTGAATAATCAGAGAGGTTTATTAGTAAAGGGATGTACCCTAATAAGGTGTCCCTGCTTGGAGTAAGTAAAATCCTTTCTCATGAATATTTCCCTCTAATCAGGAGGTTGGAATTTTCTGCTATTTCCAGAAGTGTGAAGTAACCTCTCTCAATATGTTATTCGCTTCTTCCACTGGAGTGGCTACTAGCAATGTATGACCTTCACATAAAGAGAATTGTTTGTGACAGTGATCTAGCAAACATTAAAATTTGTCTCAGCAAAGAGCTAAAAAGCAAAACGAAACAAAACAAATCCTTGATGTTTGAGGAGCTTGTGTCCCTTACTACAGAAAAAAATTTCTGCAACTCAAACAAGTTTTCTGCATCAGGATTTGTGCTAGCTTCAACAGAAGATATACCAAATTGGAATAGGGCTTTAAATTGGTTTCATGACAAAGGCTATAAATTATACTAGGTGACTCAAATTATTCATGAGAGAGAGGAGATCTTGATTTATGCTCTAGTTTTGTGTAAATTTCATTTTTGTAAAGTAAATCACTTTTCCCATTGACTTACATTACAATTTGAGATACTCTTTGTCTTCTTTTCTGAGTAATCTTCTATTGACAAAGGCTTTTTGCACTTCTGTGTAAGCATTTAATAACTTAAATGTAAACCCTTAAATGAAGCGTAGCTATTCACAGAAACTGCAAGAGAAACACATATTCATCCAACAAACATAACAAACACTGAATGCAAACTATGTGCATTCAAAGGCACAGACCCCTTGTCTTCAAGATGCTTATTGTCTTTGGTATATGGAAAAATTCTTTTGAGAAACAAGCAATCAGCTCCCACATATATTGGATTTTCTTAAAAATTGAATTATATAACCACCAAAGATAAATAAGCCAGACACTATTTTAAGTGGTAAGTACAGATTTTTATCAGCAATAACTATTCTAAACACTATTGTAATAGTGTAATTCTAAACACTATTGTAATAGGGAAAAGTGTTCAGCCTGAACTGAACTCAATTTTAATTTGTACAGAGGTGACTGGGCATTTTAAAGGGAGTGGGGGGTTGTGAGCAGGGGCTCAGGAGAATCAGGGACATGAAAACTTACAAAAAGCAGGAAGTGGGGGTGTTGGTCCACATATATCTCATCTGGGTTTGCTAAGTGTAACTTATCCAAGTTAGATTTTCCTCCTACCCTCCCTACCCCAGAGACTGGGAGACAGGGGCCGTATCTTTATGCATTGGATGGAAAAAACAGTAAATTCTTTTGGCAGCCTTGAATTTTCTTAGGCAGGCATTTTAAGAGGGGCTGGGATCATCCTAGGGATATGGCTTTGAGCTGTTAAGAACTATGTTAGTGCTTGTTGGAGTCTTTCTTGGCCAAGGTTGAGGTCTAGTCCAGAAGAGGGCTCAGAGGAGCCTGGCCAGATTTTGGTCAAGGAGAGAATGTTTGTCAAGCACTATAAAGAATTTTGTCATTATTTGCTCAGATCTGGCCTGGTATATATCACTAACATTGATGTCATGTGTATCACTAGCATTTCCATGATCATTTCATTGCTTTGGAAGAGCAGGATTGTTAACCTGGAATCAAATGTTTTAAAAGATTCACAACCCAGAATTGATGTAATGTGAAATGTGTATGTGTACATGTGAATTTTTCTTGGAAGAGAGTTCAATACCTTCATCCATTTTACAAAAGGATCTGTGACACTAAAAATGATTTTTAAAAATATTTATTTATTGTCATTTTCCACAGATAGTATTTCTATGCATCCAGCTTTACTACAGATGATTTTGAGAAAATGAGCGACAGTTTTTGGAGAGAATTCATTTCTACACAACCATTTGCTAAGCACAAGCATGTGCATTGCATAATACTAGGCCTTTTAGGGTTGATAGGCAGCACTGAGATAGAGCTGAAGAAGGCATAGCCTTGTGGTGTGGGGATGGATAAGGCTAGTGGAGGATGGGATCAGGATGGACAGTTGCCATGAACAGCTAATAGCTCCATTAGGGAGTAAGTAGGAAATATCTGTGCAGAGAATCTCATTAAACAACCATGGCCGGTTATATAAGGGAATTTTTACAATATTGTGCCAGCATATAAGTAGTAAGCAAGTTATTGACTTGAAATGCTTTATTGCATGGAAAGCATTACTCACATAGAGTGAGTATTTTCCATTTTCTATTCATGTTTTTCCTCATTATTTCTCTTGGGCTAATACTGTTTGGACACAATGAACACATTAATAGTACCCACCCTTGAATGCTCTTTAGAAAAACACAAGTATTTATTGATTCTTTATGGGTTTTTATACCTAATTAAAGCTGGTTAGAATCAACAACTTTAACAACAATGTGTTGTATTCTCCCTGCTGCTAAAAAACAGCAGGAAAACATTTTTTAAGCAACAGAGTCATGCTGCAAGTTAGAAGTAAATGAGCACTTTCCAACAATAAGATCTGCAAAATTACTGCATTTATATCCTTTCCTTAATCCCTATTATGAAGATCACACAATAAAGAATATCTCTGTATAATAAAGACTGTTGCTAACTCAAACGCGATAGCACAAAGCAGGATGCCATCTGTTAGAATAATGTTGGAACCTCTAATTTTACAATTGTTGGGAGCCCATCATTACTTTTCTATTTATTTAAAATATATATTCAAAAACTTAATGCTTCAAGCTTCATAATAAGGCTTTGGTGATATGTTCTATAAAAACATGTCACTATACTTTTCTTTGTGCTTGTCAGGCAACGTCTTTTATAAAGGAACAAAGGAAACCTCTAATATTGAATCCAAGACATGCAGAACTCAAAGAACACAGATTGATGAAAATAGTCTATCAACTTTATTTATTGTGAGTTCTGGTACATGGAATGGATGTTTGGACGCTGTTATAGGAGTGGTGGGTTTTGGATTTCAGAAAACTGTTCCATGATGTAGCATCTTGGTCTTGAGTTTTTCAAGCCTTGTGAGCACTTTCGCTTTAGACCATTCTCAAGCAACTTGTGGCCCCAAAGACATGGTAGACAGATGGGAGCTCAGTTAGCTCAGAGAACTTGACAAAATGAAAAATACTAGTTGAGCTCTAGGGGGCTTATCATGCTGCTGATATAGCTGCTGGCTAGTAGAAATCATAGGAAATTGATCTGTCAGCTGTTGGAAGGGAGACTTCCTAAAAGCTCAATTCTGCTGGGCTGTTTGGTTAAAATATGTTTCAGCTGTGGACAGAGGTTGAGGTCAGAGACAGAGCGGGAGGAGACATCCATTCCTTGGCAAACAATCTCAGAGGCAGAAGAAAGCACTTCAGCAACTTGCTCATGGTAGCATAGGGTCGGGATTATAATCCAGGTCCACTGGACTTTCAATCCAATATTTTTGCCTCTTTGTGTTAATGTGCCTAATTTCAGATGTCATTCCATTCCTTCACTTCTGAGTTCTTGGCTTTTCCCAAAGAGCTCTAACCTCAAGGTTTTACACAGCACAGATTTGGAGTTCCATAATCACCAGTTTGACCTGATTTTTATGCCAATCGCCTCTTCCCTTTCTCCTCCAAATTTATTTTATAACGCCTCATCCACTTATCTTTCCTATTTCCTTCCAAGATATTCTATAGAAATGGGTAAAGTAAGATGGGAAAAGAGCTTAAAGTACTATTTTTAATTACTTTGTTCTCTTTCTCAAATTCTATGGATCAAGATTTCAAAGGAAGTAATACAAACTTAGAGGTCTTCCCCCCCTTGGCTACAAGGGTGACTCCCCACGGCTCCACTGGCTGGTCCTCATGCTTTATCTCTCTGTTTTAATTTCTTCGTTGCTGGCATAGAAATAATACTGTACTTTTCAGTAGAGGGGCGGAGAATTTAAGTGATGGTGACCAACAATCTTCTTTTCTTGGCTGTCACCATCATTCCCCTGTATTTCAGGGGTGAGTTACAATGTAAAGAAAATAACGACATCACCTGACAAAACCGAAAAGAAATATATTTGGTACACAATGCATTTCCTTACACTCAGAGGCATTCTCCTCCCAAAGGCTGTTTATCTTTCACAGCCCAGAGGGTTGTTCAGTTGAATCTCCTCACGTGACAACTGAGTGTTCCAACATACAGATGTCCTGGGAAGCCAGGGCGGTGGCAGAATGAAGTGAGCTGGATTCCAGGGACAGGAAGGATCAATAGTAAACACCCTTCCCAGGTGCTGGGGTGGCTTGGATATTGCGTAGTCTGTCACCTTCCCAGGCAGAGCTGCCTCCAAGTCGTCGGGAATATTGTCAACATTTTTGAACTGCGCATTTTGAGGTGGTGAGATATTACAGTAAACATGTGATTTTTATTTTTCTAATATTCCTTGTCTCCCTGCTGCCGTCTGTGTCTTCCCTTCCACACTCAGCCACATTGGTTCCTGTTGCTCATTTGGCATTGCTGGCTTCATAAATATAAATTTTATGGTTTACTTCCTTGACTCTATCTTAAATGCTTCCCACTCTGTCAGTTTCCCATGCATTTTTGAGCTACAGCCAGTTTTCTTTAACAAGCTGTAAGTTCCTTCACAGTCTGTTAAAAACCGCTATTTCTTTATTGCTGTCCTATAGACTCTTATCAATATTTCAAATCTCGTGATCACCAGCTTGCCCAAGAATAGCATCTGCAGTTAAATTAACAGGGATAAAATTACAAGATCTATCAATCTTTATGCTTCACGATGTAAGGAGGTCATTAACTGAGGTCAGGAGAAACTTTTCCCTGACAGCCAGCTCCTTCAGAATTAGTGCATTGTGGGAGCATTTACAAATTAGCCTCATTATATTTAGGAGCATCTGGTATGAACCCCTTGTCACAATCATGATTCTGGGAAGGCAATTAATAGGTTCTTGTGAATTCTCAGTAACCTCCAGCCTCATTTGAAAAAGAAATTTTGGACGAATTTCAGCTATTTTATCCAAAAAGACTTCTTTTTCCCCCGCTCTATCTACGGTTGTTAATCCAGTGGCCAAGAACTCCATCGTGAATTGTGGGGCTTTCTGTAATTGCATAAGTAATGTCGGTTAACACAAGATGACAATGCCTTTACTTGACTTGTAGTTGCATATATCCTATGCTTTCCTATTCATGACTGGTCACAGAGTCAGAAAACGCTAGAGGTGGAAGAGACAACAGAAGTCTCCTTGGCTACAATGGCACTTTCCAAAGCCCCTTCTGTGGAACACCACTTCTCTGTAATGCTATAAGGTGTGACTGAGAGGGAAGGGGCAAGGATTTGCGGTCACATCATTGGGTTAAGCTAATTCAAACCACATGACTTTTCTTCACCACATGACTTTTCAGAAACTGTAGGGTATCAACGTGCTTTGAAAATCTCCCAGAGAGGGGCACAGTGTGCAGAGTTTTTCATGTATATTTAAACATGGAATACTTTTTTTCATTTTATATGTTTTATAGAAGGTACTTAAGTAAATGCCGATCCAGTTGCACCCCTCATTTTGCAACTGAAGATTCTCAAAACTAGGGGAACTGAGGCTCAAGGTAACAGAACAATACACGGGAAAGGGGGCCCCAGAAGTCCTGCCCCCTGACTCCTGGCTCAGGGTTCTGCCTGTTACTCTGTGCATGTAGAGCAAGTTCTACCAGAGCCCTCTCAAACAGTGGGATGTCCCAGGTCACACACTCATTTTTATGCATTACCCCTCCCCCCCCCCACACACACAGCATGGCTTCTTGCAGGTACAGAGGAAGGGACCACTGGCCTGCCACTGGCACCCCCAGTCCATTTTAGAGGAATGAACTGAGCTGCACTTTGGGTGACCAATCACCTCATTTTGCCCATACCAGAGGGGGCGGTTCCTGGTGTTCAGGACTTTAAATGCTAAACTGGTAAAGTCTGGGGCAAGCCAGGACTAGTTGGTCACCCTCGTTATGTTTCCCTCCTAGTTACTTGAGGGATCACTACGTTGGATAACTTCTTTTTGCTCCCCAAACCCCCAGATCCTCTCTCCGCCTTTCTCTACCCTCTTCTGTATCACAAAAATAATTCCTTACCCTTTGGATTCCAGATGCATGGGATCAATGGGTGGTCTTATTGGAAAGAAGTTGGGGTATTTATTCTTCTGCTTCCTCTTTGCCATGGCTACCACAGGCTGTCTGCATCCCTTTTCTGAGGGCCACAGCTCCTTGTCAGATGGCCATCTCCGTGCAGCTAGTCCCCTCCCAACCCCTGCATTGCTCTGAAATCTGGTTTGGTGACCCCTGGCTCCTCTTGCCCTTTTATGTCTGGGTGGCAACAGATCCCCACTATTACTAACCCTGGAATACTGCACTATTACTGTTTTTGTTTCCTTAGACTCTCTGTAATTTTATAAGCAATCCCTTTATTTAATTCTCTTCAATTAACCCAGTTTAGTGTCCCATCTGTTTCCTTCCTGGACCCTGACTGATACAGTCACTGGTTAATCAATGTTGCTTTGGGTTAAACTGGCTTTGCCCAGGCAAAGTGATGACATGGCTTTGGGAGATGCTGTGAGAGCCAAAAGATCCCATACTTAAGAAAACTATACTTCTTCAGCATGCTGGACTAAAAGCCAGGTAAAGGAACCTCTGATCTTAGGCAAGGCCTACTGTGCCAGTAATTAGGAATAGGAAAAGCTGCCTAACACAACTTTTTAAATTAGGAGTTTTTCAACTTGAAAGCTCAGAAAAGATAATTATGTGATAATGTTTTGAAACATAAGAATTTTTAGTCTTCCCACCATTCTGAGGTTGGCAGAAATAGTTGGGGACTTAGTTGCCTGTGTAGTACCAAACTTTTAGATAGACTTTATTATAAAAGTTAAAATCTGAAGCCAAAACATACCCCTGTAGGCAGCACAAGGGGATAGCGATTGCAAGATGAGATCCACTCCAGCCCAGACTTCTTACTTTTAGATTTGTATAATATTTACCACTTGCTTGGCAGCATTTGGCAGTTGATGCTGAGTGCTGTAAGGGACTATTGCCATTTGCAGGAAGACAGATGTCTAAAAGGTCTTGAGATTGGACCTAGATTCACAGAATGTGCTAGAGGCGTGTTTTCTAAATACCCCTAATCCAGAACCTCATTTCTTGATTCTAGACCTAGACATTGCTTCAGTTTAGCCTGAAAGTTATCTTAAGGAGGTGATTTGTCCAGACTACATAGAGAGTTCTTCAGTGTTCATTCATTCATTCATTCTATTAATAATTGGCTCCTATTATGAATCAGGTACTGTGCTTAGTGTTGGGGCTACTGCAGTAAGCAAGGCAGGTGATAGTCTCTTGGAAAGAATGTTCTAGTGCTGGAGTCTGAGAGAAATAAGCTGAATAATAAATAAAATAGTTACAAATTTTGATGCATTTCACACAAAAGATACAAATAAGGAACACACAGAGAGAATGACAGGGAAGGCCTCCTAAGGATTTAGGCTTAGAGGGCAAAGATAAGAAGGTGCCAGCAGGGAAGGATTCTGTAGGCAAAGAGGATGTGCATGACGTCACCAGGCTGGCAAGGGCCTTTGAGGGACTGGAAAGCAAGAGACTGTCTGGAGTATCAGCAGCAAATGGCTTGGGGTGGAGAGGTGATATGGACCACGGCTGAGCTGTCTATGTTTGAATCATGGTTCTGGCACGTACCAACTTTGTGTTCTTGGGCGAGTCCCTTAACCCCTTGTACTCAGTTTCCTTATCTGTGTAATAGTATCTAGCATTCTTAATATTAATTAAGTTTAATTAAGTAAGTTAATATTTGTAAAGTCCTTAGGACTTTGTCCACAGTAAGTAGTCTTACTATGTAGCCAGTGCTGTTAGCATGAGGTTGCATAGAGAGAAACAGAGAAATACGTGAGTCCAGACCATGTATAGGACTTCATAGAGAGAAATCAGTCACAGCTTAGCATTAAAAAATAAAACATAATAGTATATGTTTTATAAGGCACATCATAAACTTATGCCCAATGATGAAATGTGTAGTACATAATTTATAGGATTTATTTTTAAAGGCAAATGGTCTTTTGAAGTCATCAGATATTTACATAGGCAAATAGGGCTTTCTTTTGCCTCTCTGTCTAACCCCAGCTCATCCAATAATCCACTATGATATATGTTTGTATGTGTATGTTTGTGTGTGTGTACGCCATCATTTTTTTCTCAAGGACGTTTGAAAGTATAGAAGTATGGAGTACTATTGATTATTTTAGCAAGTGCCTGTCATTTTATCCTGCTTTTATATATCATCAGAATTTAAAACTATTTTTAGCTCTATGTGGGCATAATTGTACGTGATCTAAAAGGACCATGGAAAGAATAATGTTGAGCAAAATCTCAGATACTCCTTATAGCTTTTTTGCCAATGGAGTTCACTGAAAGCTTTTTATATATGTTCTTTAGGGGTGCCACTTGTTAGTATATTTTATTTTCTAATTTTCCCATATTTTGAAGGAAAAAAACCACACACATCATTTTCATATATGTCTCTACTTATAAAACTGGAATACAAGATGGTGAGGGAGACAGAAAGATAGAGAAAATGTCCTCAAGCCATATGTTCAAAAATCTGCTCCACAGAGATGAGGAACCAGAATAAATATTTTGGTGAAAATTAGAAATGTGGTTGCACACCAGAAGTTTTCCAAAGCCTTTCATTTTTCTTGGTATGCTTTCTGCACACAGCTCTAAAAAGTTATTCTTCCCACTGAAAAATTACTTCTTTGGAATAGATTTTAGAATTGGTGTATACTCAGGCAGACTGCCTGTTCCTAATTCAGAGCTTGGGATGAATAGTTTAGAATATTGAATATGACACTCTTTCCAGTCTTGGCCAAGAGAACTCATACTCTAAGGGCCTTGACCAGAAAAGCCAATTGGAACAGAGTTGAAACAATGCCTTTTACTCTCTCCCATTTTGAAAGTGCACATTTAACAATAGATGTTAGAGATATGTTGTCAGGAATCAGTGACAGCATTTCTCAGAAGTTTTAAGAAGAGTAGAGGGAAAATGTAAGATTAAATAACATGTTGGATTCTGAGCTTTGACAAGCTTCTTAACCTTTGTGCACAGATTGCTGTGAGGCAAGGCACTAGTTGGCCGGGTAGAACAGAACGGCCAGAAATAGTATTCTTGGATGTTTTCTAATCTTCTTACCCTGCCTCTTCACTCGCCCATTCTACATTGCTGTTGTTTTTCTGCTGTCTACGGTGTTCTGTGAGGTGAGAAGTAAACTAGTGGCTCTTAGGGGCAGAAAAATGTATTCTAATCCTTGACCTGGATTTACCTCACATTCTTGAACTCGGAAAGGAGGGGTAATGTAAAGTTAACAGGTGGCCATTGAATAATTCTTCACTTAAACATTTTTCATTTCTTGTAAGTGAATATAAAGTCCAAGTGAGTCAAACTGCAGGCTTTTGAAAACAAAAAAAAACAAAACCGTGTTAGGGTGACCAACCATCCTGGTTTGTATGGGACTGAGGCATTTTTCAGGACATAGGATTTTCAGTGCTAAGACAGAGTAACTACGACAGTTGGGCACCCTAATAGCACCATGATATCATAGGACGTTTTTCTCTTCCTTTTCCACCCCGATCTTTCTCCCTCCCCAAAACTGCTGTTTGCCTTTGTACTGTATGTTAGGATGGAGGAATTCTTGGCAGATACTCTGTCTCTTCCCCTCAGGCGTTCAGAGTTTTCTGGCTTTTAGGTCAGTGGAATTTGAGAATCAGTATCCTTAACACTTCTCACAGCAATTTCACGTTCCTTATAGCCTTTGATTTTCACAGTAATTCAGAGAGGCAGCAAGGGCAAGTAGAAGCCCCACCTGACCAATGGCAAACAGAAACGCAAAGGAGTTGCTGGTCACTTCCTAGGATGACACAGCTAGACCAGACCCCAGATCTCCTCACACTAAGGGCACTCACTGGTCCTTTCAGTGCACAGTACTGAGTCATCCAAGTTTTTGTGACATGGACAGCTGTGGAAGAGTATTAAGATAAGACTCTGAGCTATTCTTGGGGTTGGTAAATTGGATAGTGGAAAAGAACATTAGCCTGGAAATCGTAAGATTTAGGGTATGGTCTTAAGCTCCGGCCTTATAGGTGTAGTGTCACTGGACAAGTCACCATTTCTCTGGGCCTCATTTCCTTCATAGAAAAGTATGAGGTTGGACTAGATGAACTCTAAGATTCTTTCTAGTTCTAAATTATACCCTGTATCCTCTTCACCGCCCTCTGCTCCCTTTTGGATCTCTTTGAAAATTATTTTAAGGCATTTTATGTGGATATAAAGACGGGGGATGATGGGAAGTCCATAGCTGACTGGCAGCCAGACTGGCAGAGTTAATGGTCTAATCCAGGTCTATTGGGCACATGCCAAGTATCCCAGTACTCCATCTTTCAGGAAATAACTCTGATAGGAGATTTTAGCTAAGTGATCTCTCAATGACACCACTCAGCTGGGGGCCAACTGTGTTGAAGTATTAGAAAGAAAGAGAAACAAAAAAAAGGTGGACACAAAAACCAGAAGAGCAACTGCCTTCAAAAGAAATGAAAGGTCCATATTCTTTGGTATCAAACAATGCACACTGCAAATTCATGTTAGGTATTCTACCTAGAACATAAGGTCTAAATTCTAAGCAAACTGGTATTTGTATATGTTCCTTAGAGCTAAACAGATCTCTACTGAGGAGTAAATGGGTCTTCAAACACAGTCCCTGAAATAGCTGTCACTCCATGAAAAAAGGTTATAAGGACATATTTTTCCACAACAGGACACTGTATGAGATCTTTGGTGAACTTTGTAAGTATAGGGTTTTAGATCTGTGCACTAGAGTTAAGATCATGCTTTAAGGGCTTTCCAAAAGACAGTTTGCAGAACTGGAAAATGGGGAATTTGGATAATTGCCTGCCCTTTCACCTTCATCTTCAGGTGCCAGTAAAAGAAGGCAAGGAGGTATAATAACTCAGGGAAGGAGATACTAAGGCTCCCTTGAAGCTTACATACAGTCTACCTATTTCAAATAGCAGTAGCTTTGGTCTTGGGCATGTGCTCATACCTAGGACTGTATAGCATTCATTGATTGAAGGGTTACCAAGTACTTCTGGGCTGGGTATTTTCCTAAGATCCTTTGATTTAACCCTCACAACACTAAGGGCAGGTGCTTTCATGTCCTTTTTTACATAGGAAAAAAACTGAGAAGTAGAGTGTCAAAGTTATGTAGTTTGAGCTCTTATGGCCTGTAAGTGATAGAGCTGAGATGATTAAAATCCAGGTCTCTTTGCTTCCCAGCTCAGCACTGTTTGGCTGTCTCTCTAAGATCTTATTGAACCACAAACAAAAAAAGCTTGCTAAGGCATCTAACAAATGTAGTGAATGAGATTAATGTTCAATAATGAAGAGGAAGAGAGGAAGGGGAAAGGGGATTCATAATTCCTTCCTTCCTTTCTAAAATTGAGCAATATTCTGGTAACTTGTGCTGCAAATGTGTTTCCCCAATTTTTGATCAAAAATATTTGATGGTGGTGATTGTATTTTTTCAAACTCATTCCTCTTTCTGTGAGCCACTGAGCAATCAAGAACAGCCTGGGAGAAGAGTGGCAAAGGCATTGCCCATTTGTGGGAAAGATTGTTTTCACTTACCTTTTGTACTTTGGGGGAGGATAAGAGAGAACAGACAGGAAAAGTGCCCTGGCTCTGATGCAGAGATGGGAGCTTCAATCCCTACCGTCTCTCCCATGTTGGTCTGCCTTGGGCTGGTCCCTCAAGTGCTCTGAGCTTCAGTTTCTTCATCTGTATAATGGTCACCCTGCCATGATTTAGGTACAGAGATAGTCATTGTGAAGATTAAATGAGGTAATATATAGGACAGTTCCTGAAACAATGCTTAGTGCCCCATAAATACATTATGGTTTCTAAATAATACTTCTGGCAAAATCGTGTTATAAATATAAGAATTTCAACATTCAGTAAAAACAAACGTTCCAAGTCTGCACCCACCTCAGGGGGTTTGGACCTGCTCTTCCCTGCTCCTGGGCCATCCTTCTCCCAGATCTCTGGACAGCTGCCATGACTCATCATTCAGGTCTCAGCTTAAGTGTCACCTTGGTTAAAGATCTTTCCTGACTGTCCTATCTAAAGAAAAATATTCAGGCACAATTTCCCATTTTGTTATCTTTATAGCACTGCTATCTGGAATTAATTATTTACTTGCTTGTTTATTCTTTCCAGTCTCCACTGGGGGACGCGTCTATTTCTCTTGCTGCTAAGCAAAAAGTGACTAGATTAGGGCTGTCCTATAGTGGTAGAATGTAAGCCACATATGCAACCTAGAGTTTTCTGTCAGCCACATTAAAAACAATAAAAAGAACGAGGATAATTAATTTTGATAATATGTTTTATTTGATCTCATAAATCCCAAATAGTCTCATACCACATCAATATAAAATTATTGAGATATTTTGTATTTTTTTTTCCTACTAAACCTTTGCAATCTGATGTGTATTTGACACAGCACATCTCAAGTGTTCAATAGTCATATGTGCCTCATGTCTACAGTATTGGGCAATGCAAGCCTAGAAAACTAGCACGTCCGGGTATTCAATATTTGCTGAATAAATACGTGTGGAAAGGATTTGGTTGGGACCTAGGGTTTTCTGTCTTTGTGTCAATTGTACTAAACCCTTTGTTTTCAATTAAAGGAACTTTAGAATTAGGACTTTAAAGATTATTCCCTCCCTCACAATAGAGATGAGAAAACTTTGATCCAGAAAGGGGCAATGTTGGTTTCAACATTGTCTTATTCAAGGTTACCCCAGGCCTGGAACTCACGTTCTCCTATTCTAAAATGAGTACTGTTTTCAAATGCTCATGCTGATCTGGAGATTAAAAAAACCATCCTCTTTGATATATACCGCATCATTTTATTTCTGAATAGACCAAATGATTGTATGCAATACTTCTTGAAATAATTGGGCATAATTTTTAGAGTTTGGCATCAAGCAAGTGATCAAATTTTAGTTGCCATTGTTATGAGATGTCTCCATTCATACCTTGTTTAATTAAATGATTTAGTATAGATCACTCTGAAAACTTAAGAATTTTAGCTAAAAGCTTTAAAAACAAAGCCATTCATTTTCTTTCTAGGATTTTATATTTCAAGATGTTAAAAATTCAAATGTCACCCACACGCTGGCAGACCACGTGACCACCTTATTCACATTCCTTCCTCTCTTGAATCATTGGGAAGAAAGCGAGCAGCTGCTTGTGAGGTGGTGTAATATTGATTAACAGTGTCTACAGGAAATCAGCTCAAGACAATTAATTTTTACAGTACCAGCCCTGTACTTTCAAGCATTCTATTAAAATTATGCATTGTTAATTGATACTGCTGGGAATTAGGAGCAAAGACCAGTTTGCCAAAAGAAAAGAAAGGACACAACTCTATTGCATATTCATATTGACTTTCTACTTAATAATCCAGTGGGGAGGGGAAATCAGAGCCGTGATGTATCCAACACTGTTATAGATCAAATATTATTGTCCCTTTTCTTTGCTTTTTAAGTCATGAACATTAGGAATTGTGTTATAAGATAATGAGTTGTCACTTCTGCCAACTGAAACATGGTGCATACTTTGTCAGTCTCCCACTATTGAACCTCTAGAGGCAAACAACACGGTGCCTGGGCTGCAGTGTGTGTTTGCTGATTTAATTTGGGTATCTATTTGCATCTCCAGAGCATGGGATTACTGCCATCTTCCCTATGTAGTGTCTGGGGAATGAGACTAAAGAGAGATTTCCACAGTCGCTACCCACATCTCCAAGGCACTAACAAAAATGTATTAAAGAAAGGATCAAGTTGAATGTGGATCCTAGGAATGAGAATTTTCTTAGGTTAGAGAAAAATCATTCTTCTTTGTTTTCCCTTTTGTGTTTAAATAGTTATGTTTTCCAATATTATTTATAGGCTTATCGCTCCATTCTTTTGCAAGAAAGATTGTCACTCATGTAAAACTGTTCATGGGTATTGATAATAATGTGGCTGAGAGAACTAAGAAAGGTGAGGCTTTCTAGAAATTTGTTGTATAAAGCAACAACAACAACAAAATTTTAGGCATTAAAGAATTAATTTTAATAGCTCCATTAAACAAGGAAAAATATATCTCTTAAAGATGGAGGAAGTGGATTAAAAACCTAAATGTTAATGTTGAACCAAAATGCCTTTATTTTGAATTGGGAATTTCAGCTTAACAGTTTTAAATTTCAGGGTTTGATTTTACATCTTAAATTCATTAATTGATCATCATTCAAGGCCATAGAGTCTAGTGGACTCCTACCCCTTGCTAGCTATGTGATCTTGGATGGGACACTTACTGTCTTCAAACTCAGCTTCTTCATTTGTAAAATATGATCATCTTAGACCCTATCTCAAAGAGCTACAGGAAGTTAAATGAGAAAATACACGTAAAACTTCAAGCATGTTCTAAATGTCTAATAAACATTAATGACTATCATTATTATTGCAATTCTCATTGAGTAAATATATCTTTATTCCACAGTAAAGCAACTGATGTCTGTGTACTGAAATAACTGTATATTTTGATATATTACCATGCAATGCAGATCTTTTGCCATTTTTTATTTTCTTAATTGAATTTATTTTTAGTATTCAGTGTGTACAATATTTGAAAATAATAAAGCCATCTTTCAAAAAAATTTAAAATATGGCCTTCCACTGACTCCTTGACTTTTTTCTCCCAAATTTCTGAGATTTTTAAGAGACTGTAATGATTCCACGTCATCCCAGAATGACAGCCTGAATATAATTGCAACATAAGGGTCAAGGCAGAATGTCACAAATTTGTTGTCTTCTGTGGGCTCAGTCTAAAATTCTATGTGCACAGTACCATGACAACCAGTTTGAAAGAAAAAAAATTTAGTTAATCAGGCAGTTGTTTTAGCTACACAAAGCCAAACAACTGGTTTCAATCTTATTTTCTTCTGCTTCATTGCGTTGATGAGATTCAACCCATACTTCTGACATCATGTGTGTGACCTAAATCACATTCTTTTACATTCTGGAAATGGCTTTAATTGAGTATTTAATGAAGTATTTGCTCCATTCGAAAGACCTTCCTTTGCATGTGTGTGTGAGGAGAATTGTAATCTAGTGATTATGTGCGCTGGAGAGGCTCTGCTTCAGTCAGTGTTGGTGCTTTAAAATATTTTTATTATGGTTGGATCGGGGGGTGGGGAGTGATTTTAAGTCAAGTTCATGTGGAGTAGTTTCTCAGCAAGGAAAGACTGTTTTGGTGAAGGCTGTTTGTACATATTTATTTTCTTGTTTTAAGTGCTACGCAGATCTACCCATGACTAGTTGTTATATATTGTGTTAGAGAGGAATGAATGATCTGACGTTAAGCAGACTCTACTGAGTCTAAGAGTCTAGGATGAAAGACTCTTAGAAAGTGGCTTCATGTTTTTATTTATTTTTATTTTTATTTTTTTGAGACAGAGTCTCACTCTGTTGCCCAGGCTAGAGTGCCGTGGCATCAGCCTAGCTCACAGCAAACTCAAACTCCTGGGCTCAAGCAATCCTCCTGCCTCAGCCTCCCGAGTAGCTGGCACTACAGGCATGCGCCACCACGCCCGGCTAATTTTTTCTAAATATTTTTATTTGGCCAACTAATTTCTTTCTATTTTTAGTAGAGACGGGGTCTTGCTCTTGCTCAGGCTGGCTTCGAACTCCTGATCTCAAGCGATCCTCCTGCCTCCGCCTCCCAGAGTACTAGGGACTTCATGTTTTTAAACTTCTGCTTTCTTGTCATTGAGGGTTTTGTTGTTGTTGTTAGAAGTGAGCAAAACAGTGCTGTATGTGAAAATCCTTAGCACAGTGGCTTGCACATTATGAATATGCAATAAGCAGTGCCTGTTTTTATTTTTTCTGTGCTTCTACCTATGACCTCAGCATGTAGAATACACACATCAGTCTTATTTTCCTAGTCATGTGTTCTATTAATTAAAACTTTAAAAACTCCTCTGTTCAAAGGGAAATGGAAGCTGCTAAACACTGTCAATTTTCGGTTAAAAAATACTCGGCTGCCCTTCCTGTGCTGGAGATTTTGGTTCCAAGAAGAATTCCATGTGGACCTTCTGATCGTGTGTGGCAGAACAAATACGGAAAGCTGCCGGAGCTGGGCTGAGGAATGACACTGCAGTTTTTGCTCCCCACTTCTCCAGGATTTGGTGGCAATGACAAATGGCAACTCAGAGCAGTTTTCCAAAGGCTTCTTTAAAACAAGCCAAACAGTTCTTGTTTGATTTGGCTGTTTACTGTCATTCTTACATGAAAAGAAAGACATATTTGGCAAGAGCAGACTTCAGCATGCTGCCAAAAGGGAGCTTCCAAGAGTCAGTGTGTCACTGGGCAGTCATTCAATCCACCAGGGGAACATCATTTAGACTCAGCTTGACTAGTCCTAGTTCTCTGCAAACTGCATCCCTGATAATAGCTCTTAAGATTCATGCATGGATTTTGGATGCATTCACACCTTTATAATTGTTTTAACTTTTTATTGTGAAATAATTTCAGACTTAGAGAAAAGTGGCAAAAAATAGCATAGAGTTCCCATTACCCTTTTCCCACCAAAACATTGTGTCTAACCAAGGAAAATTTCATTCTTATTAATTCAATACCTATTATAAAACTTGCAATATTATTGGTAATGCTACTCTTCCTCCTTTTCAGAATCTTACAAGTGGGTAGAATGAACATTTTCTTCACATTTACACAGGTTGTAGAGCCAGTTGGGGCTGAGTCACAACTGAACTTGGTGCATTGATTCCCATCCCTGAGGTTCTTTAATTAACACTCATTATTTTCTTTTTTCTTTTTTTTTTTTTAAGGGACCACATTTTCTGCTATACACTCATTATTTTCTATTAAGAGGTAAAAATAAATAAGCATTCAGAGTGGAAGAAGTCATTATGTGTGTATGTGTGTGTGTGTGTGTGTGTGTGTGTATGCTATGTAAATTATCATTTTGATTGTTATTTGGCTAATAAAATAGCTCCCCCCTCACCTATATTTTTATCTATTCCTTTTCTCCCAAATATCACAAGAACCTATTTCCTGCTTAAAATACTACTACTGCTACCTTAAATTCAGGTGTTTCCCATCCCTTACCTGTATTTTTGCAAAAATAAATTCTCTGCTTATCTTTCTGACTCCACACTGTTGCCAGAGTATTTTTTTTCTAAACCACGTATTACATCATTCTATTGTGTAAACTCCTTCAGTGAGCTCCTGTGTGCTGTCCATTCATTTCCAAATACCATACAGGGCATTTAGCACCCATCATGTCCTTTAATCCACAGGATGACTGTGTGGAGTAGGCATTGTATCATTACCTTGGTTTGACATTTGGGGGTAAGAGCACACAACAGCTAAACAGCCGATATTTGAACTTAGGACTCTAGAGACAATCAGACCCCCTGCCTTCCTGTTGCCTATAGGATAAAGTCTAGATTTCTGAGCTAGTCAGCTAAGATTCAGGGTTGACTTTAGGTCACCTTACTGTAACTTGGTTCCTTGTATCCCATGACTAACTACATTAGATTTCTTGCTCTACCTGGTTTTCTTCATGCTACCACAACTGTTCAAATATAGGACTTCTCTCTCTGCCTGAAATGACTACCCCTGTTTTCCCTATTTAGCAAAACCTAGTTCAAATTCACTGTGACATACTAGGGTAGGGTGGGTGGTGGTGGTGGGAATGGTCCACCTGGGTGCAGGCAGTAGCAAATGCATGCTGTAGAGAGCTAATATCAAAATTGACTAAAAGTCATCTGCTTTTTATTAGCACCATATATCAGCAATTGTAAATATCAGTGACGAAAGACTCCTCTCTCTGTGGGGGTGAGGGGGTTATAGATACCCCCCCCCCACGTGAAGCCCCTGCAGATTCATTATTTCCTTGTTTCTACAGTATTTAGTGTGAATTTCTATTAGAACTGCTATCCAATCAGGTTAAAACTACTTAATGGTCTTTTCCTCATTCAGACCATGTGTTCCATGAAACCATGACAACGTCTTAGACACCTTTATATTTTCAGTGCTGAGCACAAGGCCCAGAGTAGGTGTTTGTATAAATGAGTTTTAAAAAATCCCAGAATTATTATCTCTATAGCCTTTCTTGGGAGTACTTTCTTATCAATAATGAATATGTATACCTTTCTGTTCTGAAGAAATTTTGTGAAGGAGTGTCTAGTATTTTAAAACCCTATAATTGCACATTACAACCAATGATTTAAAAATTGTATGGAGCAATTTTTAAAAATAAAATTTGGATAGTCTAAAAAACCTAGTCTAAAGCTCTACTTGAGTAGCATCAGAGCGACATATTCTATAGGATTCCTGATGGCATCAGTATGATGAAAACTGGCTTTGGAGCTCTGGAGACTGGAAGCCAGTCCTGGCTCTGCCTTACTTCACAGACAGTGACCATGGACAACTTACTTGTCATTCCTGGAACTTAATTGTCTCATGTAAAATGAGTGCTGTGAAAAATGTATAAAAAACATTTAGCAGTGTTTAGCACTGGTGTTTAGCAGAGTGCCTGGCACATAAGATTACTAATGATTATCAATTCTTGAAATTTTGCCTTATATGTCTATTTCAGAGATTTATTATAACATAGTTCATTTTAGATAATATAAAGTAATTAATATTTTTATCTTAATTATAAAGCAAACATAAGAGTTTTTATGAGATCAATGAGAAAAAAGCAACTTCACAGTGGAGAATTTTCTGTAGGCATTACTCTGATTTTAGTCCATTGAACTGTAAACTTTGCAATAGACTGTCATGCTAGCGTGTTAAGGCTGAGGAGATAAATTCTATGTTGATAAAGGTTTAAAATCCAAAGCCTACAAACATCAAAGATTTTGGGAGAAATATTACTTTGTTCATATTGAATATAAGGTTTATTTGAAATGACCATAGTAGAAATTCTATTATCTAATATGATTGGCCAATAAATTTGTCAGTAAATTGAAAAGAGATTCATGAAAATGATATATATGTGTTTTAAACATTTCTGTTATTTGTCAATCTTTTGATGAGAAGTCAGTGCATTTCTTTTGGGCGTAGGTACATTGATTGGAATGCTCAGTCATCTTGTATAAACTATACCCACAGTGCATTGTCTAGTATTTCTGCTATTTTCAGGTTATTAAAAGGAGAGCTAGAAGTTAAAGACAACTGTGAAGCTGTCTGAGAGCATAAGCTGTCTAGATTTTTACAAATATTTCCCACTTTTTCATAGATATCTCACCTACATCTAATTGATTGATTTTATTTCAGACTTGCTTTTATCAACTCTTTTTGAAATATTCCACTAGGTTCTCACAGAAACTGAAAACTCTTTTTTCATATTCCTATTTCATCAGTCTGTGTAGATTTAGTTGTGTAATTCTAATAGCAAGTACACTGGCATAAATTGACTTGAGAAAAACCTAGGCGACTCATAGCAATTTATGTGTAGGCATTCTAGAAAGTAATCTACTAACTGTAATTGTCCAATGTAATGTCAGTCAAATATCTTACAGAGAAAATGGAGACAAGAGCTCAGTCAGGTGGACTAGTTAGGTGCGAATGGCTGGGAGCATCAGCTGGATTTAATCTTGAGAGCTTGGCTCCCTTCTATGAATTGAATTTTACTAATTAGAAATGCTGTGGGATTTGGAGCTTTTGACCCTTAAAATGTTTTAAACTTTTATAACCTTGTTGTTAGGTTATTTCAAGGCAATTCAATTTAAGATGTTGCTTGGTGTTTGAATTTTATCTTTTGCCAACCAATTTCTCTTTTCATGATCTCCTCTAATCCATGTGTCCCAATAAAAATACTAGTTTAATTTTAAAATTTGAGATAAATGAAGGTACTGAACAATCATATCCTGTAGAAACAGTGTCTGCCAAACACTTGCTGAGGAAAAACACCACTAATGTCCTAATGCTCAGCAGCACACTCATATCCCTAAATCCTTCTTGAGCAGTCAAGCTTTAAGAATACTTCCTGACACTTTTACCAAATTCGATGTCAAAAGTTTTAATGCAAGTCACAGAGAAATGATCTTTTGTCAACTCACATAAGTCTCTTTTGGCCTCCTATAAGTACAAATATTTTCTTAAATAGAAAAATTCAGTATTCTTTGTTTAGGCTAGAATCCCATATTTCAAGGGATTATGAAATAAATGTGTTTGAGATAGGAGAGATAAGAAGATCCGACATTTGAAAATCTTGATATAATTGATCTGATAAATTCCTAACTCCTGCTGACGTTGATGAGAGTGAAGGGCATGTGTAAAGAGCCAGAGGTAACATCTGAAGTATTTCAAATTTGGAAATGTCTCTTAGAGGGGTATTCAGACCTTACTGATATTAATACTACTCACTTCTTGAAGAGCCATTTGGCTGGGAAAGATAATGATTCTCTGTAATGTGCATAGATCAGCTTGGTATATGTTTACCAATTTTTTTTTTCCCTCTCTAGTATTTTAAAAACTGGGAAATTTTGTGTTAAATAGTGAAACAGAGGTTGACACTGGGCTTACATTGTTGCGTGACAACAAATGACTGAAGTTAAGCTGCAGCTGCCCCTTGGGCAGGGAGTTCCTTCTTTAATTCTCTGTGCTTCTCCTCACCCCCACCCTTACACATGCCAGTCATGTTTGTTACCTCCTGACAAATTTCCTGTAGGCAGGCGAATTTGCAGTCCGTCCTTCCTATGGACTTTAACTACTTCATGATGGAAGCTTTGTGTACAAAGATATGTTAATCTAGAAGGGTTAGTTTTTTCCAGCGTAATGAATTGTTTCTTCTGCTGTCTGCATGAACATTTTCAGGCTGTTGGGCTGTACCATAATCTACTGCAAGCACTCAAAGCAGAAGGTGCCTTCCCAAGATATTAAGAATCCCAGTTTAGCCAGATTTAAAAATGTACAGCTTTAACATGGATGCAACATCTTGCACATACGCCTTTAGATGAATATCATCCAAGGCTTATGTGGTCATTTTATTGGCCTGTACCCATCTGGGTTTCTTAATTCTTTAGGTTGCGTGTAATTTGGACTATACTTTCCTGGAGATGGAAAGTATACTCATTCCTCATACTGAAGTATGAGGGGAAGCCCAGGATTGACCGTTGCTGTTTGTCCTGATTTCCTGAAACATCTGAGCAAGTTGCCCTAGGCTAATGTCCTTGTCCCTAAGACTTGTTGATGGTGCTTCCCCAGTGGCTTGGCATAAGGAACAGTAGGATTGGAGATCATCCTGGAAGGAGAAGGTATCAGAGTACAAACACAGATCATGGATGGTGGGGACGCTGGAGAAAGTGTGGTGAGTAGGATCAGGTCAGGGTTGCCACAGGAAAGATACAGCTGAGGACAACAACTAGAAGTGAAGCTAGAAACTAGGTGAAAACAAAAAGAGGAAGAAGAGTTTCTTGGTCACCTGTTTTATAATCACAGTTTATAGTTTGGGAATTTACTTTGTGAATTGTGTCACCAGCCTTGATCCTTGGATTATTTGGAAGCTAGAGAGAAAAAATGATTTCTAAGGAAATATGCTTGTATTCCCAGTTACTTCACACGTATGTAAGCTTTTATTTTTGGCCATTAGCAAATACTTATGTGGCTTCTTAATCCTTAAATTCTCTTAGTCTGCTGACCAGTGTGTCCCTCTATGGGAGGTGCCAATATTAGCAAAGGCATTTCTTATTCCCTGTTTGCAGCCTCCTTTCCGGGCCTCTGATTAGTACATGTGATAAAACTATCTAAAAAGACATCTGAGCATGAAAGAAGGTGGGGAGGTGGGTTTAGGTTTGACTGAAGGAAGCATAGCTTATTTGACTAGCCAATTAAAAAATACTGACATATATAAAATGTTTTTGTAAATATTATTGTTTGGCTCTTTTCTCAGGTAAGTGCATAAACCGTACATCTTTGACATTGGTTCTAAAATATGGATTTTCATCTTGCAAGAATTTAGGATCATAGGTCATAGATCATAAGGTTGCTTGAGCTGAAAAAAGATTTAGAGATCTGCTAGTCCACTCCTTTATTCTTTGGATGAAAAAAAATGTATTCCAGATTCTGTCATATTTAAATAACTTTTAATAAATTAGAACATATGAGGTTATATATATAAGTTTTAATGTATTTTGTTTAAGAGGAAACTTTTGGGGAGGCCTCTTTGCTCCTGCTCCAGTTTGATTAGTGATTTCTGGGCCTGGACTCAGGGTGTGGCTTCTCTTCACTAGCATCCTAGGATTTGCCTTGCCCCCCTTTTAGGTGAGGTCCTGAGTTTCTTTGTTTCTATTTCTTTCTCTTTTTTTGGTTTATACTTTCACTTTGATTCCTTCATTATCCTACATCTTTTGGAGTCAGGGGGCACCATAGGTAAATTTTTTGAGGTCTTGCATGCTTAAAAAGTCTTTATCCTCACACTTATTGATGACTTGCCTAAGTATAGAATTTTGGAGATCATCTGCTCCCTGAATTTTGAACACATTGTTCCTTTGGATTTTAGCTTCTAGTGTTGGCATTAAGACATCTGATGCCAACTCAAGTTCTGATTCCTTCTATATGACACTTTTTTCATTCCAAGAGTTTTTATTGCCCGTGTACTGATCATGGGTCTTCAATGGTCTTTTGCATTATATTGGGTACTAGGTTAGTCCCTTAAATCTGGAAACTTTTGTCTTTCAGTTTTATCAATTTAGTGTAAGTCACTAATTTGATGATTTCCTCACTTCTATTTGTTTTTTTCCTTTTCTGTGCTCTTTCTGGAGTTTCCAGACTGATCCTCTAATTTTCTGATGCTTTCACTTTTATTTCTATATACTTGTCGTTTTGTTTATTTTCTCGGAAATTTACTCAACTTTCTTTGCTAACCCTTCTGTTGAATGTTTTATTCCTGCTATCATAGTTTTAAATTACAATAATTCTTTTATTTCTCTAAATAGTCTTCCTTTTCATGGCACCTTGTTCTTTGACAGTTGAAATGTTGTCTCTGATGCTATAATGTAACTTTCTAAGTTTTCCTGTGATAATATTTCTGTAAGTTTTCATCTTTCATTATCATTTTAAATACATTTTCACTCTCTTTCTTGCATGTTAGAAGATTTCCTTATGTTTCTGGTGACCTGGATTTTTCTCATCCCAGTAAGAAATGAATTAAAAAAGGTTCTAAAGTTTGTGACCATAGGTGAAACTTGTGAACTGCTGGATTCATGTGTTTATAATTCTTTATTATATTAGTAAGCTTGGGAGAGAATGGAAGTAAATGCTTGTGTTTAATACACAATGTTTAGCTGGGTGTTCTGGTTAGTATACTCTTAAACTAGGTGCAACATTACTAGAGCCTAATAAAGCTTTGGTGCTTGTCTTTCAACTTTCCTCCCTTTACCAACATCCCATCTCTCTCTTCTTCCTTATGTATCCATGTACACACTTCTACCATATTCATGTCATGTTCTGGGGACATATGTTCAGTAGATCTCTTTTTCTTTAGCATCTTGAGCAATTTGGAAAAAGGCAGTATGGAACACAATAAAAAATAGTTGCATAGCTGTCAATCTTTATCTAAGGCCAGAGCTTTTGCTTAGGATGATATCACCAAATACCAGGACTTTCTACTTAATTCAAAAACTATGTATTGAGCACCAATTCTGTGCATTGCACAGAATTGCCACTGAAAGAAAGTAAACACAAAAAATAAAATAGTATACTCTATCTCACAAGGCTTATGTGCTAATATAGTCATGCATCACTTAGTGATGGGGATTCATTCTGAGAAATGCATCCTTGGGTGATTTTCTCATTATGTTAACATCATAGAGTGTACTTACACAAATTTAGATAGTATAACTTACTAACACCTAGGCTATATTGTATAGCCCATTGGTCCTAGACTACAAACCTGTATAGCATGTTACTCTACTGAATACTGTAGGCAATTGTAATGCAATGGCAAATATTTGTGTATCTAAACATATCAAAACAATGAAAAGGTATGGTAAAAATATGATATAAAAGATAAAAAATGGTAGACCTGTCTAGAGCACTTACCATGAATGGAGCTTGCAGGACTGTTGCTCTGGGTGAGTTGGTGACTGAATGGTGAGTCAATGTGAAGGCCTAGGACATTGATGTAGACTACTGTGGACTTTATAAACACTGTACGTACACTTGGGCTACATTAAATTTATATATTTTTTTCCTTTAATTATAAATTAACCTTAGCTTACTTTTAGTAAATTTTTTACTTCACAAAATTTTTAATATTTTTAACTTTTTGACTCTTTTGTAATAACATTTGGCTTAAAATACAAACATGTTGTACAGCTGTACAAAAATATTTTCTTTATATCCTCATGCTATAAGATTTTTCTATTTTAAATTTTTAAATTTTTTTTTGCATTTTAAAAACTTTTTTGTTAAAAACTAAGACACAAACACACACAGTAGCCTAGGAATACACAGGATCGGGATCATTGATATCACTGTCTTCCCCCTCCACATCTTGTCCCACTGGAAGGTCTTCAGGGGCAATAACACGCATGGAGCTGTTATCTGCTATAACCCCACCTTCTTTTGGAATATCTCCTGAAGGATCTGCCCAAAGATGCTTTACAGCTAATTAAAAAATAATAATTAATTAATTATTCTTCATACTTAAATTTATTATATTTTTATATTCAACAAATATTTATTGAATACCAATCATGTGTCATGTGCACTTCTAGGATCTTAGAATGTATCATCAGCAAATAAAACCAAGACCTGTGCTCTTACGGAGGTTTCTTTTTTTCTTATTTAAAAATATTTAGGGGCTACAAGTGTTTTTCCTTATGTTGATAAATTGTATCATGCTAAAGTCAAGGTTTTCAGTGTACCTGTCACCAGAATATTGTATGCTATAGTCAATAGGTAGATTTTTGCCCCTCACCCCCTCCCACTCTCCCGCTTAGTTTCCAGTGTTCATTACTGCTGTTTATGACCACATATATCCTTCATTTTATTCCCATTTATAAGTGAGAACATGTGGTATGTCTTTCCATTCCTGAGATATTTAACTTAGGATAATGTCTTCCAGTTCCATGCAAGTTGCTGCAAAAGACATTATTTCATTCCTTTTTATGGCTGAGTAGTATTCCATGATATATATATATATGTACACACCACATTTTCTTTATCCACTTATGAATTGATGGGGACTTAGGTTGAATTCCATATATTTGCAATTGTGAATTGTGCTGTGATAAACATTCAGGTACATGCAGGTCTCTTTTTGGTAAAATGGCTTCTTTTGCTTTGGGTAGTAGTACCCAGTAGTGGGATTGCTGGATCAAATGGGAGGCCTACTTTTAGTTCTTTGAGGAATCTCCATACTGCTTTCCATAGTAGTTGTACCAGTTTACATTCCCACAATGGTGTGTAAGTTTTCATTTTTCACTGCAAACATCATCTATAGTATTTTGACTTCTTTTTAGTAAGTAGGAGTATATTCTAAAATAATGATGAAAATATAGAATAGTAAATACATAAACTGGTAACATAGGCATTTATTATTATTATCAAGTATTATGTACTGTACATAATTGTATGTGCTAGACTTTTATGTGACTGGTATCACAGTAGGTTTGTTTACACCAGCAGCATAAATACATGAGTAATGTGTTGCTGTGACATTACCATGGCTAAGACGTCACTAGGGGCTAAGCATTTTTTAGCTTCATCATAATCTTATGGGAACACCATCATATATTTCAGTATTTCAGTTGTTGTTTGAAACATTGTTATGCGGCTGGTGACTGTACTTTCTGCCCACAGCTCTACTTCTGGGACCTCATTCTAAATACAGAAAGGATAATGTAGCTTTCCCCCTAAAAATGGCTATTTGAACAAAGGTCTTTCTGTATACAATGCCAATTAAGGATATATGTGCATATGGTGACTATAGTTAGTTAATAAAAATTTATTGTATTCTTGAAAATTGCTAAGATAGTAGTTTTTTCTGTTTTTTTTTTTTTTTTTTTTTGAGACAGAGTCTCACTGTGTTGCCCAGGCTAGAGTGCCGTAGTGTCAGCCTAGCTCACAGCAACCTCAAACTCCTGGGCTCAAGCGATCCTTCTGCCTCAGCCTCCTGAGTAGCTGGGACTACAGGCATGCGCCAGCATGCCCAGCTAATTTTTTGTATTTTTGGTCGAGAGACAGGATCTCGCTCTTGCTCAGGCTGGTTTCAAACTCCTGAGCTCAAACAATCTTCCCACCTAGGCCTCCCAGAGTGCTAGCATTACAGGTGTGAGCCACCGCGCCTGGCTGAGAGTAGATTTTGAGTGTTTTCAACACAAAAAAATGATAAATATGTGGAGTGATATATATAATTAGCTCTATTTAGCCATTTTACAACATACACGTATTTTAAAACAACATGTGGTACGGGATAAATATATATAATTTTATTTGTCAATTAAAATAAATTAACAAGAAAACAATAAAAAGTGTATATACAATTCACATATACATATTATATAATGTTTTACAGTCAAGCCTCATTATTCAAAGTATTTATGTTCTAAATAGTCACTGCAAACTCTGATTATCAAGTACTGAACCATTACTTCTAAGGAAAATACATGATCAGACTCCTGTGGGCTCACAAAATTTTCATCCATTGATCAATACAAAACCTTGTCTTCTGTGACAATTTATTTAATATACATTGTGATTCATTAGTATTGAATCACAGCCAACAGCACTGTAACTCATGCCTGAAATGCAGCTCATCTGGCACATGTATTTTGTCTATAAGGTACATCAAAAGACTTCCCGCATTTAGGAACACTGGAGAGCAATTCAGCACTATGCTTGAGGAAGATTTTAAAGAGCAAAATCACCACCAAACAGCACAAAAATGAGAAAAACATGACACTAAATAGACTGTGAAAAGGACACTTGTTTATAGTGTAAGAGCTGAAACTAGAAGGCAGAGTAAGGTGGCCTTGTTCCCCTCACTGAGAATGTGTTAGGGCCACGAAAATTTTTGGTCACTCTGAGTTGTCCACGAAAGCACTGTAGGTATTAATTTTGGAGTAATAAATAAATTTTAGTAAGTATGCAAATTTTCAAATACAGAATCCATAAATCCACAGCTAATTAGGATTTCCCTGTGTGTGTAAATGTGTGATGCATTACGGGCTAATGATATTTGTCATTAATTTTGTTTTGTTACAAAGTTAATCCCCAAAGCTTGGTGACCTCTTTAACTTCAAATGTGCATGAGGACTGACAAGCTTGACCTTGACCTTCTACCCAGTCCAAGGACAGATCCTATTCCTATCAGCTAGGGCAGCCAACAACACTTCACGTGAGCCTCCAAGTTTGGTTTTCTTTCTCCCTGTTTCATGAGTTTCCATTTTGTGAAAGAAGCCAGGTGAGTACATAGCAACCAATATTTGGGCTGATAATGGGTCAGCACTGTTAAAACCGCTGAAGAGAGCCTCTTTCTGCCTGGGGCAAAGTGTTTTAAACTCTAACTACTGAGAGCTGCCTGAATTGCCAGAACCATCTGCTGTTGAATTATTTAGTCATGCCACATAGGCAGGTTTTGATCGGGTTCATTTCTTTGTCCCAGTGCATGACATTAAAAACATCTATTCTGCTTGAATAATTTCTATTCTTGTCACATGGCACAGTGACTCACCTGGATCTGGAAGAAAATACCAAATCATGTGTTAACGTGAGGGGGAAAAAACTATAGAGAGGAACATAGGTGATTATATTCACCCATACTGTGGATAAAGTAAAATTGTGAAAGCTGTCAATATTTGGTAGACTTATTTGTACTGTAGAAAATAAATTTGTGGCAATGATGTACTTTTTTAAAAATTATTTTTATTGCTGTTGTGATTGCCTTTGGGGACTTCTTCATAAACTCTTTGCATAGGCCGATGTCTAGGAGAGTGTTTCCAACTTTTTCCTCTAGAATTCTAATAGTTTCGTACCTTAGGTTTAAGTCTGTTATCCAGTGTGAGTTGGTTTTTGTGAGAGGTGAAAGGTGTGGGTCCTGTTTTAGCCTTCTACAGGTGGCTATCCAGTTTTCCCAGCACCATTTATTGAAAAGGGATTCTTTTCCCAAGCGTATGTTTTTGTCTGCTTTGTCAAAGATTAGATGGCTATATGAGGATGGTTTTATATCAGGATTCTCACATCTGTTCCACTGGTCAATATTCCTATTTTTGTGCCAATACCATATTGATTTAATTACTACAGCTTTGTAGTATAGTTTGATATCTGGTATATTAATGCCTCCCAATTTGTTTTTGTTGTCTAGAATTGCTTTTGATATTCCGGGTCTTCTTTGGTTCCATACGAAGCGTAAAATTATTTTTTCTGTATCTGTGAAGAATGCTGATGGGATTTTAATAGGTATTGCATTGAATCTGTAGATCAGTTTGGGTAGTATAGACATTTTGATGATGTTGAGTCTGCTGATCCACGAGCATGGTATGGATTTCCATCTGTTTGCATCCTCTGCTATTTCCTTCCTCAGTGTTTCATAGTTCTCCCTGTAGAGGTCTTTTACCTCCTTGGTTAAGTATATTCCTAGATACTTTAATTTCTTTGTTGCTATTGTGAAGGGAATTCAGTCTTTGATTTGGTTCTCAATTAGATTGTTGTTGGCGTATATGAATGCCTCTGATTTCTGTGTATTGATTTTGTATCCTGAGACTTTACTAAATTCATTGATCAGTTCCAGGAGTTTCTTGGTTGAATCTTTGGGGTTTTCTAGATATAATATCATATCATCAGCAAACAGTGAAAGTTTGATCTCTTCTGCCCCTATTTGGATACCTTTAATTCCATTTTCCTGTCTGATTGCTGTAGCCAGGACTTCCAGCACTATGTTGAACAGAAGTGGAGACAGTGGGCAGCCTTGCCTGGTTCCAGTTCTAAGTGGGAATGATTTCAGTTTTTCCCCATTCAGTATGATGTTGGCTATGGGTCATGATCAAACTACAAAGCTTCTGCACAGCCAAAGAAATAATCATGAAAGTAAACAGACAACCTACAGAATGGGAGAAAATTTTTGCATCCTACACATCCAATAAGGGACTGATAACTAGAATATACTTAGAACTCATGAAAATCAGCAAGAAAAAATCAAATAACCCTATTAAAAAGTGGGCAAAGGACTTGAACAGAAACTTTTCTAAAGAAGACAGAAGAATGGCCAACAAACATATGAAAAAATGCTCAACATCTCTAATCATCAGGGAAATACAAATCAAAACCACAATGAGATATCACTTAACTCCAGTGAGAATGGTGTTTATCAAAAAAATCTCCAAACAATAAATGCTGGCGTGGATGCGGAGAGAGAGGAACACTCCTACAATACTGGTGGGACTGCAAACTAATTCAACCTCTGTGGAAAGCAATATGGAGATATCTTAAAGCGATACAAGTGAATCTACCATTTGATCCAGCAATCCCATTGCTGGGCATCTACCCAAAAGATCCAATGACACTCTACAAAAAAGACACCTGCACTCGAATGTTTATAGCAGCACAATTCATAATTGCAAGGCTGTGGAAACAGCCCAAGTGCCCATCAATCCAAGAATGGATTAATAAAATGTGGTATATGTATACCATGGAGTACTATTCAGCTCTAAGAAACAATGGTGATATAGCACATCTTATATTTTCCTGGTTAGAGCTGGAACCCATACTACTAAGTGAAGTATCCCAAGAATGGAAAAACAAGCACCAGATATATTCTCCAGCAAACTGGTATTAACTGAGTAGCACCTAAGTGGACACATAGGTACTACAGTAATAGGGTATTGGGCAGGTAGGAGGGGGGAGGGGGGCGGGTATATACATATATAATGAGTGAGATGTGCACCATCTGGGGGATGGTCATGCTGGAGACTCAGACTTGTGGGGGGAGGGGGGAATGGGCATTTATTGAAACCTTAAAATCTGTACCCCCATAATATGCTGAAATAAAAACAAAAGCAAATTTCAGAAATTGGCGGCCACATAAATAAACTTCTGGTCACGTGAAAAAAATTATTTTTAATTGACACGTAATAATTGTGCATATTTATAGGATACGGTGTGATGTTTTGATGTATGTATACCATATGTAATGATCAGATAAGGAAATTATTAGCATATCCATCACCTCAGACAGTTATCATTTCTTTTTATTAGAAACATTCAAAATCCTCTCTTTTAGCTGTTTGAAAATATGCAATAAATTATTGTTAACTGTAGTCACCCTCCAGTGCTATGAAACACTAGAACTCATTTCTCCTGTTTAGCTGTATTTTGTATCTATTAATCAACATCTCCCTATCTTACCTCCCCCCTACACTTCCCAGCTCTGGTAACCGCTATTCCACTCTCTACTTATATGAGAGCAACATTTTTTGCTTCCACATATGGAAACGTGTGGTATTTATCTTCCTCTGACTGGTTTATTTCACTTAACATAATGTCCCCCAAGCTCACATGTTGCTATGAATGATAGGATTTCATTATTTTTTTATGGCTCAGTAGTATTCCATTGTGTATACACCACATTTTCTTTGTCCATTCATTTGTTGATGGACACTTAGGCTGATTCCATATCCTAGCTACTGTGAATAGTGCTGCAATACACATGGAGGTGCAGAAAAAGAAGTACCACATAATTCAGCAATCCCAGTACTAGGTATCTATCTAAAGAAATGGACTTTTAAAAACTCCACTAATTTATTTTAAAAGTTGTTTTCTGACTCTCCTTGAGTGTTGCCAAGAGATGTTGATATTTTACTATGCCATGTTGAAGAGAAATAATAGTATGCAGTGGATGGGAGGAGAGAAAAAACTATAATAGCATAGTCTTTAGAACATTTTTGCAGTTTAACTTCCATGAAGGAGAGAAAGGTGTTGGAGAAAGCACTGGTTGAGAACTGATCCAGGTGTTGGGAAGACTAATTACATAATCTTAGATAGATCATGGGACCATGTTAATGCTCAGGGATACTAGTCTTTAGATTAGTCAAGACTCTTTTGCAAATAGAAAAGACCCATTGAAGTGGCTCTGTGGTGAAAGGAAATTTATCGGTTTGCTTAACAAAAAATATTCTATGTGGGCTTTTGGTATGGCTGGATCCAGAGGTTCAAGTGATGTCATCAAGAGTCAATTTTGTTTTCTCCTTCCCTCAGTTCTGCTGTCCTCCCCGTTGATTCTCTCCTTATAGTGTCACACTGGTTCACATTCTAATAATCAGAGCAATGCCATCAGAAATGAGTTATTTTGTTTTCCCAATAATTGCACAAAAGTCCCAGAATTCAGTCCCTTTGTTTCTGGATGGGCCAGGCATCCATCACTTGACCACTTCTGGAGTTAGAGCTAGAGTTAGTGCCACCCATATTGCTTGGAATATATGTAGGGTAGGGATCCTTCTTTAGGTAAAATCAAAGAATTGGTATCAGAAGAATAGTTAATGAATGGTGTGCAGGCACAATAATAAATGCTCATTTTGGTTCCATTGAACCACTGGCTTGCTGTATATTCAAATTAGGATCATGGATATTAAAGTGCTTTGGAAACAACACATAAACGTAGTGCATTAATATAATTATTACTATATATAACTAAGATCAATTTAATTAAATACATGCATTTATAATTGTATGTATATAGATCTAATGACAACTGTTTATGGGAGATATCAAGTTGAATAAGAAATACTATTTGTTCTCAAGGAACTTAGCTCTAGCAGGGACATTGGCAGGTAAAAAAAAATTCATTATACCATGAGGTAGGAGGAAATAATTGATAAAGAGCAACACATGCAGGGAAGGCAACAAATGTTGGGATATATTAATTTTGAGCAAAGAAAGTTTGGAACATAAATCAGTGCCTTAGTAAACGGGAAGATCTCATAGTTCTTGAAGATAGCAGTGGAGCCTCTGCTAGCTGTAAGTGGCAGAAGGAAAGAGAAACAGAAAGAGGATGAAATGGACAGCAGAGTTGGAGATGAAGAGGAGGGAAAGGAAGGGAGTGGTAATATAAATAGAGGAAAGGAGTACCTGGCGGTGAGAATGTGGAGGGATTATTTCTTGTGGTTTTCAACCCTGGACCAGAATTAGCTGTGAAAATTTAAAAGCATAGGGAGGCACTGCTCCTCCTTGACCTTCAGAAGCAGAATTTCCAGCTGGGCCCCCAAATACATGTGAACAAGCCAACAAGCTCCACCTGGGACTTTGAAGCACGTGGCTGGTATAATTCTTGGACAATTCATGAGAAGAGTGTTTGTTACTGTGCTGCTTTTTATTTCTCTCTCCAAACATTTGTGATCTCAAATTAATACTTTGCTTTTTATGTGTTAAATGGTGCTTTATGCTCAATGATATTTTATTCACATTGCACATCCAGGTTACACAATTTGGGCATGGTTTCCTTAAGCCTTCAGTTGAAAAGAATTTATATAGTATCATGGCCCATTGATACCTCATTTATCAGGACCTCACTTAATCAGAAACATCAGCTATTAGGAGCTTAGCTAAGAGCCAGGGAAATAAAGGGAATTCTCAGCAAAGTATGGCTGGATGCCAGTCACTAAAACTCCCATGCTTTACTGCTGAAAGAGGCCTTAATCATATGATACTTACACCCTCCCCCAAGTCTAGTCTACTTGTACATAGCAGATTGTGAATAAGGTGTCTACTAGAAACATCAGGTTGAAATGATACTGAACAGCTGAAAATGAAAAGAAGGCTAAAAAACTATAAAATGCCAAATTAAAATGCATGACAATATTAGGATGTTAAGAGTGCTACATACATATATGTTCCTGATTAGGGTCTTGTGTTATCAAGAATGGTCACATTCAATACTTCCTGTTTCAAATGGCAAATAATGAGTTATATACTTATGATTTATATATATAATTTTATGATTTATATATTATAATATAAAATTATAATTTATATATATTTATATTATACATAATTTACAATTTATGTCTCTAGCCGATATGTTTTTCAGAAGTTGATGCTTAATGGGGTAAATTTCACTTCTTTGGAAAATTCATTCACCTGTAACTTAGTCTTCTCTCTGTTTATAAAATGACACATTGTGGCATTATATGTTTTAGTCTCCCTCTGATGTTTCATGTATGAAGGAGCGTGCCTGGGGGAGAAACAGTGGTACATATATTTTTGAAAAATATATTTTAATTTTGTCAGTTTAAATTGTTTTCTAGCAAACCAGAAAAATAAGAAACTGACTTAATCACATTTTCATCACCAGGGTATTTACTACTAACAAAACATGCTTAACATTTCATCATAACTGTTTCTTCTCGAGGACACAAACTTCTTTATTCATGGGTTGAAATTGGGGTTTTGGGGTTTGGACCTCTGTGGAGACCTGAACTGAGGCCAGAAGGTTTCTTGTGTTTCAACAGTCATTACTCGACAGAGACCACAGGGCCATACCCTAGGGGGCTCCTGACCACTTCTTTCTTATCTGCTGCTACCCCTAATTTCTTATAGTTTGCTAAAAAAATGAAACAAATGCCTAGCAACAAGCCTGTGATTACTCAAATGGGTTATAATTTAAAGCTCTTTTCAAATCTCGGTAGTGATGAATACAAGCAGATATTCCATATTTAGTGTATAATCTTAAGGCAGCTGAAGACTGTCTGTCAGTACAACACATTGAAAAGGTCCAATTCCCTCCAGATTCTTGTGCAGTGGCTTTCAGATGTACATTTAATTAGAGTTTCAAGTCAGGTATGTTAACATCTAATATTCTTGTTGGAGAGTGACTGTACTTCATTGGATCAGCTCACCAGTCTTTTCCTGTGTCCATTTAAGATCTCCAAAATGATAAATTGGATAAATGTATATAATTCATTTTATTATTATTACTATAATTGTTACTGTTAACCAAAAATTAAAATAACCTGGTTAAAGGATGGGTCATATTGACTGCAGTTAAACCTTGGTTGAACCTTTAATTTGACATTGTGTTTAAAATTCACATCTATGAATATTTCTGCAGAGAAATACGTTATCTTGACTAATGGAAGACAATGGCATCGTGGAGGCCTTTTCCTCCTACCTCATCCAGGCCTGGTCTTACAGAGAGAAGGTGGGACATTTGTCACTAGCTTGAAATTAGTTCAATTCCAGGTTTGATCTCCTGCCCTCAAGTGGTAAACTGGAAAAGTTCATTCAGATCTCAAGAGCAAAGACCTGATCCTCCTAAATGTGCTAGTTTGCCAGGGATTGGGCTCTTTTTGAAAGCTATAAATGGGTCAGGTCAAAAGCTTTTAAAAAATTAAAACTAGCCAGGTGTGGTGTCTCATGGTTGTAATCCCTGCTATTTGGGAAGTTTAGGCAGGAGAATTGCTTAGGGCCAGGAGTTCAAAACCAGCCTCGGAAACAGCAAGATTTCCCACCCAACTCCCTACTCCAATCTCTTAAAAAAAATGAAAAAAAGTTTTCCAAGTGTGGTGGTGCGTGACTGTAGTCCCAGCTACTCAGGAGGTTGGGCTGAGGCAGGTGGATTGCTGGAGCCCAGGAGTTTCAAGCTACAGTGAGCTAAGATCTAGCCATTGCACTCCAGCCTGGGTGAGAGAGCAAGACCCTGTCTCTTAAAAAAAAACAAGAGTAAAACAAAATGCTTCTTTACAACTAGTCTTCAAAAAGCATCCACTGTCAACAAAAATGTTTTCTCTGTGGTTTAGCAGATGCTAAGACTTTGGATTTTCAAGATTTTGGAGATTAAGGTCTTCTTTGAGTTCCACCCATTAATCCGTATTGCCCATGGTGTAGTCCAAGGACATGAAAGAGTGAAGAAGTCTTCAGAGTTAGCAGGTGCTCAAAGCCAGCATGCATTGCTCTCATCTGAAGTAAAAAATATCATGACATATTGTTTACTTCTTCAGAAAAGGTTTTCAGAGCCAAAAAATGAACATCTTCTTAGCTTTGTAAACCAGACAAGTTCCTAATTGAAGCTTAATAATTTTAATGTTCAGATCAGATCCTTCATCGGAACCTCCAACGTTGTGGCTTGTTTTGGGGATTTGGGATAATGATGTGGTGACAAAGATTCAGACTGCAGAATGCATAAAAAAGATTTTCCAAAGGGGTATTTCTAATTTAGTAAAAGAAAGGATTCTGGAGAAATGAGGAAGTGTTTGATTTTTCTAGCTTTTATCCTTTGCCACAGATATGCTGCTGAGGCAGATGAAATGCCTGGTTCCTCAGGCACACCAACGTCACCCTTTAATGACAAGCCATTAACTTTAGTTAAAAAGTGCTACTCTGGGTGAGAATGTGAGAGATTGAGCTAGCATTGCCTATAATCTCTTATGAAGAACCCTGGAGTCAGAACTTCAGAAGCATGCAAAAGAGAGGGAAAAAATTCAGAGTTGTTTTTTGGGAATAGGGGGTCAGGAACTTAACTCCTGCAGGGGCTTAAACAGTAAATGAAAGCAACATAGGTGGCAGTGAAGGTGCCTGAGCAGGTACCTCCTGAGTGGTGCAGAATGTGAACCGCAGGTGACACGTTGTATTCAAAAGGGTCAGCAGTTGTCCAACAAGAGCCAATTTAGACCTTGCAGAAATGTAGGCTCAGTGATGCTCCATTTATGAAATTTTTTCATAAATGTAAAACCTTCTCATGTGAAAACATTTGTCCAGATTCATAAAAACATTATACAGCCAAGCAGAACATGATTAAGGTTGGAATGAGGCCACAGATCACAATCAGGAATTGTAGTGTATCTCTCTGAGTCTTTCTGAAGTCACATGGCCTTGTGTTCCTGCCTTTCTAGGCATACTCCTCTATTCCCCCTGCAGACTGGCTTTCTTTATTTCCAGGTACTGCTGCCCCACATACATGACTTTTTAGCTCAAGAACCTACCAATTATGGATGACAGTCTCTATATCTTAGCCTAGAGAATCCGATTGGCTGAGCCAAGGCTATGAATTGGTTCCCTTTGGGCAAAGTGCCTTCTGTTGTTCCAATTAGCAATGGCTGGAGAGAGGTTGGGGTAGGCTGAGGCAGAATTTAATATAATCCTCTCAAAGATCATGGGCAGGCTAGATTAAGACAAATTGGAAACTTAGATGTGGAAGCAGATTGACATCATATTTACTATGCACACTATGCTGACATTTTAGATTTTAAATGTTGTCAAATTTGAATGAAGAAGTAGTATGTAATTACTGAAGAAAGTATGGGAGCTTCTGCAAAGGATAAACATAACAAAATCACCCATAATCTCATTATTCAAAGTCTAATACATGATATTACGATGTCAGTAGGGTTTTAAAAAAAGTCCAGTGCAAACATTTTGGTATATTTACTTCCAGTCCTTTCTCCTATAGATCTTAAAATGCTATATTTAATAAGCACAAATCTTGAAAGGAGAATGAGCATGTCCATTTCTCTATTATTTATGGGTAAAAAGAAATTTTGATGAATTATAAAAATTTTAAGTAATACATTTTAAGAAAGACTTAAAAATATGCTTGGTTTTTGATCAAGCAATTCCTCATTTAAGGATTTATCCAGAAGAAATTCTCAGAGATGTATACAGTGATCTATGTAGGAAGATATTATTCATGCATTATTGATAATAGGTAGAAAGTAGAAAAAACAGAAACATCCAACTATGAAGGATTGGTTAAGAAAAGTGTGAAAGAGACACCAGATGGAATATTTTGTGACAAATAAAAGATTTTTGGAGAAATATATTTAGAATGGTCACAATAAATTGCTAAGCAGGCTACCAAATTACATGTGCAGTATATGCATATTTTTATATAAAATAAAAAGAACTTGGAAGACATTCATCAAAATGTTAATAATGGTTGTCTCCAGGTAGTGGGATAATGAATCCCTTTCATTTTTTGCTTTTTGATATTTCCAATATTTCTATGTTAAGCATGTATTATTAATATTTTTATAAAATGCAAAACAAACCAACCCAATACACACACAATAAACTGTGTGAAACTGAAGAGTAAATTTATGGTGAGAGAGTGTTTCAGTTTCCAAACTCAGTAAAGAGTAAGGTTGCTATAGGGCTCCTTGACCAGAGAGAACTTCTTTTAGGAAGCTGTCCAACCACATGAGTAAAATTCAAGATAAATGCATCTCCTTTCTTGCCTTATAAATACATCATATGTAATTGAAATGCATCCTTGTTTGATAATTGAGATATTTCAAGTTTTCATTCTTGGCTTGGCTTTTTCCCCTCTGAGAGCTTTTATTTTCTTTTCACATACTGAAAGTAATATGTCTACATTATGTGAAATCAGAAAAATAGTAAAAGATATGAAGAAGAGGAAAAAAAATGCTTCATGATTCTACAAGGTATCTTTCTGAACCCCAGTGAGTCAAGGGAGATTGAGATGACTCTATCCTGGACATGCTTAGGAATTTAATCTTTCCACTATAGATTGGAAATGGAGTGAGATGTATACATGTGGGGTACCTTTCTTCTTAAGGGTAGCATGCAGCAAAATAGCAGCAGTAATAGCAGCAGGAGCTGCAGCTATTCTGGTTAGTTTCTGAGGGTTGTGCAACACTGGATTCTAAATAACCAAGGGTTTCTTCATTTGTAATAAACTCAGCGTATTTTCAAAGGCTGAGTACTAAAATACTTTCTGAGCATATCTGATTCTGCAGGTAAAATGAGATAATTTCCTCTCATTTCTCTCTACCACTTTGTCTTTAATTTGAATATAGATTACTCTATCAAATAGGTAAAGGATGGCCTCTAAAGGAGATTTGGAATGGCTGAAAAATGACCCCTGTGATGCCAAAAGGCTAAGGATATTGGACAGCCACCAAAGAAATACAAAAGGACACAGGCAGCCTCTCAAATGGCTTGAGATTGAGGCCTATGGAGGCTATTTTGTTTCTTAACGTTTGCATTAAAATTAGCATATACATTTTATTTAATGCTCATGGTTTAAAAAGTCAAATAGCATAGAAACACTTAGAAGGCAAAGCAATAACCTTGGACTCTGGTAATTTCCTTGTTCCAGTTTCACTTCTCAGAGATAACTACTTATCATTGTCTCTGCTTTGATTTATTCACGTATTTTTCTCCATTTTTTTCATATAAAATGTTCATATTGCTGTTTTTATCTTTCTCAATTTATTAGTATTCTATTATAGTAGACAAGAATTTAGCTTAATAATACTGACTTTTATATCCCCATCCTCAACTTTGTCTTCAAAATCATTCTTAGTTCCTCCGCAGGTCAGTTTTGCAACTCCCAACAATGTTAAGCCACCATTTCTTGTTGCATTGTCCTTAATAGTATCTATTGATTTCTTACTGTGAGGATAAAAGCATCAGGGTTCCCACAGCTTCTTCCACCTCAACCCTCCCTTCATCCATTCTGTCCTTGGGCAGCTACAACTTTTCTTTTACAAGTTTGAGAATATGTACATTCTGTTTGATAATTATAATAAAGTATTCCGTATTTTGTCTACATGTTCATTCTAAAAATTGAAAATGAAGATAATTTTTATCATTTAGACAATATGAATAGTATTTTCTATCTCAATGTTTTTGTTCTACTCTTGGGAGATTTGCTTGATTTACTATTACAATATCTCTATTGGTTTTTTAAACCAAAACCAATTTTTGGTTTTTTAAACCAAAAATCAATGATTTTTGATTTCTATGAGCCTTTTTTTTTTTGTCTTTGTACTTTTTTCATAGCACTTTCTCTTTGGATTATGATTACAATATCTTCTCAGCCCTTTCTTTGAAGATCAACTAGAAGCACTTTTATTCTCATTCTCTCCTCCCTCCCTCCCTCTACCTCTGTTTCGTCTTCAGTTATTTTTGTCTGTTGTTTTTATTGTGCATGCTTCTGTATTTTTCTCAAATACCATCGTTAGTGGCATTAAAAAACTGACTGTGAGACCTTATGTATGTGACTATGACTTGTTGAAGGGGAAAGAGTCGATATGGGAGAGAGGATAGGAATCAAAACTATGCACTGGGACTCCTGAATGCCAGCACGATGAGGGATTTGCTCAGGGATGCTAATTCCTAAAATGACTACCCTACTTCTTTCCTGCTTCTTCATGGATAATTTACTCAGCATATTCAGAGGACATTCACCTCCCCAAGGAGGGGAATCAATATCTCACTTTAGAGTGTTCTGCATGGGCATAGATGAGAGGAAGAATGTTGACTGTTCCATATACAGGCTTTCAATTAATCCTCCTATTTCCAAGTCTATGCTTTGTATCTGTGCTCCATCATATCTTATGTTCCTAAATCCTCTGGAGCAAATCTGTTCTCTTACTGATTGCAATCCGCTTTGTTAGTATTCTTGGTTGTGACTATTTCCAGTTTTTGCCAATAGTCTTCAGACTCATCTACCTGTTTTTTGACTTGTAGAAAATTTATGAAATCTCTTGCTTATAGATGATTCCACTCTCTTGCTCTCTTTGTTACTGTGCATTTATATTTATTCCTTCCTTTAGTGTCAGTATAATGGTGTCCCAAAGAGAGAGGAGAGAAACACAGATGCCATATTGAGATGTAAGCCACTGGTACACTTTTAACTCAGAAATTTTCTGGGCTCTAAGTTCAGAAGGATTAGAGACTATCACTATCCCAGCAAGATAAATGTAATAAAAGAGTTAATAGTAACATATGTTTTATGTAGCATCAGCCTTCCAAGTATTACCCTACAAGAAGAAGGATATAATTTTTATGTAATTTTTGATTGAGAGAAATAAGAGATTTGTTGCATGTGAAAAGTAGAGGATTGTGATTTAGAAATTCACAGTCATGAATTCTATTCAATTGATGCATTCAGAAAAGCAATAGCTGACAATTGTGATGTATGTTCCCTAGCAAAAATAGGCATTCAGAGATGGAGTGATGTGTTTAATAACAGAATAACAGATTTGGGTGTTCTTAATAAGTTGTGAGACAAGGAAAATACACTAGTATATACTGACGAGACTTTGAAATGCTAAGAAACATCAAATTTGCCTAAAAAGAGAATTAGGGGCTCAAAAGTGTGCACAATTAATATAGTGGATCTTTTAATAGCCCCTTTAAAAGCTAAATACCCCCATATTAAAATAAGATGGTTTCTTCCAAGATGTAGGGCACTTCTCTTCACAAGAGGCAAGGCATATTTCAAATGAGCAGACTAGCACTTTGTTTTAATTATACTCTTATTTTCTACATGACATTCACTGATGCCAGTTATCATTTTCCCAGTATCCACTTTATATCAGCACTGTGAAACATGTAAGAAGCTTTACATATATTACTAAGTATCTAGTATAACATATGCCTTTCCAATATACCTTAATAATTTTTAATTATGTATTAATGCTGCATCTTTATTAACAGAATTCATTGTACATCCAATTAAAAATCTTATTCTTTCAGATGCATCACTTAATAAATCCAGTGATCAAAATCAAGAGAGAGAGCAATACCTAGTTGACCACACAAAGTGAAGGTTCATAAGGTACTAGCAGATTTTGTGAAGTGTCTGTTCCTATGAGGCCTCAGATATGCTAGAATTTTTACTCAGATTTTGTGCACTATATCATTTTCAAAGCAGAGGAGAACATTGTAGCATTGCAAGTTGCAGGAATTACAAGATTGAATTTTAAAAGTTAAGTAAATAATGCTTAGAAAAACAAATTATTCTTAAAGCAAGCTCTTCTTTTCATATTTCAATGTTGACGCCGGAATTGATAAGCACAGTTTTTATGTGCTGTGTATTCACTGGCAGGCATGGTTATGTGATCCCCAGCTAAACCTTCTGGAAATACTGATAGCCATATCCAGATATGTTTAGAGTTAGAATCTGTACCAAACTCTGCAAATAGGTATAACTTTACTTATTTTGCAGAGAGGAAAACAGAAGCCCAGAGAAGTCAGACACTTTGCAAAGGACATCAGTTCCAGTTCCATGATGGCGTCAGGGTTCAAATCAAGACTTAGGACTCTAGCATTCTTTCTAACTTGCCTGGATCTTCTAATTCTTGTCAGGCACCTAAATTTATTTAAGAAAAGAAAGATAAGGAAATAAATCTTATTTTTATGATTGATCTTCCAAAGATACTCTTTATATGCCCACCTGATAAGTCAAATAACTCACTTCCACATTAGCTTCCCTTCACTTAGTTTCCACACCACCTAAGAAAGACAGGCCAGTGAAGTACTTATGATGTTCATAAGAAATTTTTTATCAAAATATTGAATTATGATTGCCATGAAACCTGCCTGTCAGCATAATATTTTAAAAACCATCTAATTTGAGCTGAAGCGTAGACAGTATGTAATTATTCTCCATCAGCTCATCTAAAAGAGTGGCCATTTCCTTTTGAAAGTTGAGTTGAAAACCCCAAAGTTTGAGCTGTCAGGGCACATCATTGCCCTGCTGCAGAGAAGTTCTTCGATTTCTATGTCTTTGAGTATCACTCTATTTCTCTGATCTTCAGTGTTCTTTCTTCCTGCACATTCGTGACAATGTGAAGGTCTGTCCATGCCAATCTAGGCAGAATACTCCAGTTCTGTCTCAGCAATGCTCAGGTCTCCTGTTGACACTATTAAGGTTCTTATGATCTGTCACCATTATGCCCATGTGGTCCTGAGTCTCTTTAGCCAAAGTATAACTTTGCAACATGTTCCTTGTGTTAAAGATACCTGAAATCATCTCCCCATTAAGGCATATCATCCTCTACTGCTTTTAAGCTACATCTTGACATAGAATTATTTCTTCCTAAAATACTTTTATTTTAGTAGTGTTCCTTTTGTCATTCAATTTCAGCATCTGGAAAGCCAGCTCCTGCTCTTGAAAAAAAATTCTTAGATTTAATAGATATGCTTTGTGTAACTAACAATTTGAGTCAGTTAAAATGAAGTGCCTAAAGTTGTTCTTGACACAGAAGTAAGCCCTTAACAAATGTTTGTTTGCTTATCTCCTACCAGGTTCAGATACTGTGCTAGGTATTTGTACGTGTGTATGGATGTGTGTACATTTCCATTGCTTTTGTTTTATAACTATGCTTAGAATTTATATTGAGTTCTATGTGCTGCTTACCTGGAAATCTATCTAGATCCAGGTTTTTTGTATATATCTATATTTATGTCCATATCTATATCCATATCTATCTATAGATAGCTATAGATCTCTCCATCTATCTACAGGTAGATATAGATAATTAATATATAGATATGTAGATATATCTACATATTTATATGTATGTGTTATATATATCAAGTGAATTTATCTTATATCTAATGGTCTACTTAATGCTCTTTGATGGGGCTGATTTGAATCTCAGATTCCTCTTCATAAAGGAGTTGGTGATAATCCTTAAAAATCATAATTAACCTGAGAGCTGCTGTGCTGGTCTGGTCTATATCCTTCTTAGAAGATAGCCTGACCTGGGATTTTTGCTTCATGCTTCAGGACTCTTACAACTAATTTCTGAATGTAACTAGACTTTACTACATATATGACCAAAGTATAATCTTTGTATGTGTATTTTTCAATGAAAATTGACAGTTTTATAGTTGATTTATAATAACACCTTTGTGATAGGGGGGCTGAGGGTATCAAGTGAGTTATCATATGTAAAATACCTCAAGGAATGCTGGGCATATTATAAGAACCTTATGAACATTTGGACTATGAAGTCAGACCTCTTACATTCCAATTCCAGCTCTGCTAGTTCTTAGCTGTGCCATCTATAACAATTGAGCTACCTCATAGGGTAGTGTGAGATTAAATGCATTAAAGTATTAAAATGCTTTGAATACCACCCAGCACATAAAAGCCCAGTATGTTAGCTGTATTTTATCTGTAGTATTTGAATCACTGTTCTTAATGAAAGCTTTGCATTTATCTATGGAGTCTGAGTAGGAGTCCCCTCCCTGCCTTTCCACTCCACCCTTACCTTTGGGCACTCCTATCAAAGCCATTCTTACTTTACTCAGGTTGGTTCAGCAAATATTTTCTAGCTGCCCATTCATGGCCTTGCCTGGCCAGGTATGCTTGATGTTATAGAGCATCTCTTTGCTTTCAATTCTTCTCTTCCAACTTCAAGAACTTCACTTGTTGGACTTTTCCTTGCTTCCCAGACCTGTATTTACACAGAAAAATTTACTTTTGCCCCAAGTATCCCAACATCAGATCAGCTCATAGACTTCTATGCATGACATTGTGTCCCCAGACTCTGGCCTGGGGGAGTGCTGGACACTTTGTTTGCTCTAATAAGAGGTGGTGAAGAGGGGTGGAAAACAGGTGGATGATATTCTTTGCAAAGTGCTTGCTGCTGGTTTTATTGCTAAACTGTGGAGGCCATCTCTCCAACTTGAGTAGTCCTCATCTTTTGTCTTATTAGCCTTTTTTTTTCTGCTTGGATTAGCATTCTTTGCAACCTGTTGCTATACAAGAGAGGGTACTTGCTATACAAGAGAGGGAAACTCTCTTTTTCAGGAAGACTTAATTCCTGGAGTCCTAAACTGGCAGTGGCTCCCCCATTGTATAGCATAAGAAACTTCCTGGAATTACTCTTAGGACAACTGATGCATGATATGATATGATATGATATGATGATATGATATGATATGATATGAGTTATACTTTCAAGTGTGATAACTTTCAATTCTCATGACAACCATATATATTATTATTGCTTAACAGAGGAAGAAATGGAAGGTCAGACCAGAAATTCTATGTAGTCACCACTCTACTCTAGCTACCTGAAGACACTTACCACGGCCTCTTTACCAGTGTCTGAGCAAGCAGAAATATCTCCTTTCCATGACCTCTTACAGACCAACCAGATAATCAAAATGCTCACCTTCAGCTTCTGAGAGAATGACCCTTTAATAAGCAGCTTGGGAAGAGGCCCAGAGCATAGTCATTTGAAACATTTCATTTACAAGGAGTTGCTAATGCAAGTGATTTTAATATCTGTTTTGTTCTCACATTTACAGGAGAGTTCGAAAATAAATGAATGGTGGTTTTCCTTTTTTTTTTTTATCTTCCAGAAAGCAACCAAGCTGCGAGTGCCATAATTTGGGCATTTCTGCCTTCAGGGGGAAATTACCAGCTCTTTGCTTTTGAAAATCTAAACTCACTGAGGGAATGGATTGTCTGAAAGGGAATAGGCTTTAGAAGACTACAAAAAGGAGATGTAATTTATTATAAATTGGGGAGGAGAGAGCTGGATTTCCTCACTCTTAACCCAAGATGGCTGGACCTCAGATTGGAATGTCAGCATAAATGTCTGAAAAATCTCTCCACTTCATCCCAGCCAAGGCAAAAGGTCCTCTGCCCACACTTAGCAAGAAGCAGGGGAAACAGTTTTCTTCATATGGCCTAGGGTATGTATGTATGTGTATTTGTGTTTTTGTGTGTGTGTGTGTGTGTGTGTGTGTGTGCGCGCGTGCGCCTGTCTTGGATAACAAGCATCTCAAAGACAGTCATGATGGTTTGAAGATAAGAGGGCTCTTTCCCAATTTTAAGGATTGGATACACTCTCTGGTTCTACTGAATAAGAACCTGGAAAAAGAGAACTTCCTAGATACATGGAGTCTTCAAAAAGTTTGTGGAAAGGGGACTTAAAAGATAAAAAATATTTCTGGCCATTACAGGTAAGTTTTTCTCAATAATTTCCTCAAATAGTTTTTCTATGCTTTTAGTTCCTTTTTCTTCTCCCTCAGGGATACCTATAATTTGAATGTTAGTTTGCTTCACACAGTCCCATATCTCTCTCTCAATGATTACTCGGATTTTTTTTATATTCTTCTCTGCCTCTTCGAATGACTGGGTTATCTCAAGAGCCTTATCTTCAGGCTCTAAGATTCTTTCTTCTCCTTGGTTTAGCCTGTTGGTAAAGCTTTCTGCTGCATTTTGAAATTCCCTAAATGACTCTTTCATTTCTTTAGGTTCTATTATATCCTTTCTTATGCTGTCTAGCTCTCTAGTGACTTTTCATTCTTTTCATTGATTTCCTGAAATATTGTTTTGGCTTCCTTTTGTTGGTTTTCAATTTTCTCTCCAGTTCCATTCACCTTATTTGCCATCCATATTCTGAATTCCATTTCTATCATTTTGGCAATTCACTTGTGGATGGGATTCACTATTATAGTTCTGTTGTGTTCCCTAGGGGTGTAGAACTTTTTTTTCATGTTGCCAGGGTTCTTTTGCTGGTTTCTTCTCATCTTTCTCCCCAACTCTCAGCTCTGGGTTAATAGGATTTCAGGGCATCTGTTCTCCTTTCCTGGGGACTCTCTTGAACCAAGTCCATGAGTGGTGGCTGCTCAGGAATGTGGGGTCCTGAGTGAAGTGTTGGACTTCGGGGAGGTTCTGCTGGCTCAGCAATAGTTGTGGGGGCTCAGTAGTGGGCTTCATCCTAGGATGTAAGGATGGGTTAACATATATTAATCAATAAATGCAATTCACCACATAAACAAAAACAAAAACGAAGACCATATGATCCTCCTAATAGATGCAGAAAAAGCTTTTGACAAAATTTAGCACTCTTTCATGATAAAAACCCTCAACAAACTAGGCATAGAAGGAATACATCTCAGAATAATAAAACTCATATAAGACAAACCCACAGCCAACATTGTACTGAATGGGGAAAAGTTGAAAGCATTCCACCTAAGAACTTAAACAAGACAAGGATGCCCACTGTCATTACTTCTATTCATTATAGTGCTGGAGGTCCTAGCCAGATCAATCAGAGAAGAGTCAATCAGACAAGAATATTAAGGGTATCCAAATCAGGAAAGAAGAGGTCAAACTATCACTCTTCACTGATGATATGATCTTGTACCTAGAAAATCTCATAGATTCTACCAAAAGTCTCTTTGAATTGATAAATAAATTCAGCAAAGTCTTAGGATACAAAATCAATGTACATGAATCAGTAGCACTTCTATATACTAATAACAGTCAAGCCAAGAGTATGTATGTGGGAGTGACCAGATATATTTACAATAGTTGGGAGAAGAAATGGGGAAAGGAATAAGCTTAGCACCATTTTCTAATTCTGGGGGTGGTTGAAAATGTCCATGGTTGTTGTGGAACAGTTCTCTGCTCTGGGTAGTCTTGGACTGAGCCAGTGCCTTCTCTCTTCTCACTTGATCTCGAGAATAACTGTAGTATGTGTTGGAAATGCAAAATCTTAACGTAAGGAGAAATTGGCTGGACCATCCTGGGCTCTGTTTCTGTGTCTCCTAGAATAAGATGTCCTGTAACACTTCATTCAGCCTAGTGTGTCACAAAACTCAAGGGTATAAAACCCAGGATGGGCTGCTTTTCAGGGTCCCTCAGCTGCAGTGCAACATGAACCCCATGCAGGCAAGATTCCATGTGCCTGGGTAGCCTTGCTGAGCCTTGGAGAACTGGCTATTCTTCAATCTGTGGCTTCTACTGTCCTTTGCTGCTTATCTGTGAATAACAAAGTTGCTCCACTCAACTTGTTATATGAGTATTCTGTCTCACTGGCCTGCAAGTGGTAGAGATTGTAGCCCAAGATGTAGTAAGCTGAAGTGATAACCAGTGCACAGTGAATCTGCTTTGCAGTTGTTCAGAGCCAGACTTTCTAGGTTGCTCATGACCCTAGCTTTTGAAAGAATGATAGCTATGCATGCCCATTGGCCAGCAGCACTATACTATAGCTTTATTAATGTCTCCAGACTCTTGATAAATAAGAAACAGGAAACCAAAGATAACATCTTATTGAGAAGTTGAGTAGATTTTCTGTGGGGTGCCTGCCTAATTTACTCTTTCTTCCTTTGGAACTACCCCTGGTCATGGCCCTTGCTGAAGGGGTGGGTCTGAGTAGCTATGGACCTCATCATGCTGCTGTCTCTCCTGTTTCCTGCCCCTGCCACAAACTATCAGACCAGAGATGAACCCAGTCTGCTGGAGATGAACCATTTTCTCTGTCTTGCAAATCTGACTCGTGTTCTCACAGGGTAGTGCATGCTCGAATGCAGAAACCACGTAGCAATAAGGCTAAGATGAGCCTTGTTGCAGCCTTATTTGCATCCATGTACTTGCCTGACTAATAAGTAGAGAAAGTGGGCACTCAAAGGGACACAGGCAAGGGAAGAAGATATGAGGAGAGAAGCAGGGAAGAGAGGCCAGTTGGATTCAGAGGGAGAGACAGAGAGAAGCAGAGTTGTGTTGGTCACACAACCTCTGAGTTCCTGGATCATCAAAGACCTTTCCTTGAGCTTTCACTATATCCTTCCAATCACCCTGCTTTATTTGAGCTAGTTTAAATGAGCATCTGTTCCTTGCAGTCTGTAATCTCTGATGAAGAAGATAAGCCATCTTTTAATGAGTGGGCTTTATATAAAGAAGACTTACTGAAAAATGTATGTACCTGTCCCAACACTCTGCAAGTCCACAGAGAAATAGATTATGCTCTAATCCTAGGGAAAATGAGTGTTTATTCAGCCAGATTTTGATGTTGGTTATTGTGCTAGATGCTTTGCTATATCTTTTTTCATTTAATCCTCATGACAATGCTGCAAGGTATGTAGTTATTTATCCCCATTTTACAGATAACAACAGTGACCCAGAAAAGTTAAGCAATTTTTCCCTTTATATGAAAAACCCAGGAATCAAAATAATATCTTTTTTTTTTCCATTCTGCCACACTTTTTCATCTGAATTCATTTAAGCTGGAATTTTGAAATTTTTCTTTCCCCATGGTATTGCTTTAAAATTTCACACAATTTGTTATCCTTGATAAGTAAGTAAAGGCTAATTTTGAACTTAGAAATGTTATTCATGATACTCTGGGAACTTACAAAAAATTTTCATCTGAATGTCTACCTTGGGACCCTCAGTCTCTGAAGCTGTTCTGAAACTGTTGAGAAAGTATTGTTGAAACCAAAGGGATTCAGAGGATTCTAGAGGAATCTGAATAAATTTAGGAGGAATGCAAAGTAGTTATCCTAAAGAGTCCAATAATTCCTACTGGTTGTTGTTAGCTGGATAAAACTTGGGAGTTACCTGGTTGGCTATGATTATATAACTTAAGAAATTACTGGAAGAATGCAAGACATTACTTATGAGACTTAAAATTTAGAGGGAAAAAAATATCTTGGAATCTGCCCTGAGGACATGCTGAATGGATTCCAGGCACACCATACCGTTCTTTACTGATTGATGTTCTGTTTAGTTAAATCCTGCTGTTTTGCAATTTCAATGCCATCCTATAACTTCATAGAAATTCCTAGAGGCAAAATTAGCATCTGTCCCCCATTCTCCATCACCTTAAAAGAATTATTGCTGAGGACTGTGAAAACATATTTTAGGAAATCATGAGATGCTTAAATCTGTCTATCAATCAGAACTTTATCTAATTCTTAAGGATATTTTAGAATATCTTCAATGAAATTTCAGGTGGCGCTTAAACTAGTTGGGATAAAATTATAGTACTTAAAATCTATATTGAACATGCTCTTAATCTCTGACAGATGCAAATATCTTGGATATCTGTAGATCTGGAAATATTTTTCAAGGAGAGAATTTTAATTTGAGCTTCTTTGCATGCAAACTCAAAAATCTAGCTGTTATGATTTTTGACCACAGGACATGAATGTGGAGTTTTAGTCAGTAAAAATAGCTGTATGTGACCCTATTAAGAGATGCTCATGAGATGTAGACTTACAGTTTGTTATAAAGTATCCAACAGTTTTTCAGTTAGAATCCCACTAAGAGGGATCTACTTTCCCATCAGATTTTCATTAAGATCATTTGCCTAAACCTCTATTTGTTACTCTGCTCTTGGAATGCCTTGAGAATCAGTCATTCCATTTTATTTGCCTGAATGCCATGTGAATATAAAAACACATGGTCAAAAGTTTTTGTGATTGGTTAACCATAACAAATATTCCTTAGCTTTGTTTTTGTGTAGCTGTGCATTTCAGTTATTCAAGCAAAATTTGCTGGTATTTACTTAAATGGGAGATATAAGGACTAAAAGTTGTCTTTGTTTATAATAACTGCAGGCTCTATCATATGACTCTTTTACCCAAATTTCTTCTAGGGTCAGAATCATTCCTGTGCTATGCTGTAGCACTAATCTCTGAAAGTTAATGCCATGTAAGTACTGCCAAAGACTAATATCTGAATGTGCTAGTTTCTCATTCCTAATACTTCAACTCTTCCTCATTGGGATATAATTAAGTAGGAATGGAATTCTGGAAAAGATTCAAACATTCACATGAAATATTTGAAAATTGCAACTGGCATTCCTTTTGAAAGAGTCCTGAAACCCTATGGCCTCTGAGATTGAAGATCAAAAATTTTATTCATTTTTCTTCTCCTGATTTTATAACTAAAATTAATTCCAGCATTTGCCAAGTACAATTCAGACTTTCTGGTTACAGGCCAAGTTTTCACACTAAGCATTATGAATTTGCAATGAATTCATAACATTTAGTATTCATGGTAGTAACACTGATCATTATGAAAATATTTAATATTCATGAGGGTTACACTGCTATTTTCTCAGGTGCCATGATAATTTTTAATAATAATTCAGCATTTCTTAATGGGCAGTTGGCATAATAGAGTGTGATCTGAGAATTTTGGTTAAAGGATATTAGAGGAAAGAAAGCAAGACATTAATACAAATTTGAAAACTTGATCTTCCATGAGAAGATTTGATCAGTATTATTCTATATTATTAAAACAAGCTGTCTCTGTTAAATGGCTCTGAAATGTCAAACAAATCTCTCCATTGCGTAAGCAAGCTGATGACTGGCACAGTTCAGTTTAAAAAGGAAGGAAAAAAAAATATCTGCGAGTCTATTTTTCTGGGGGAGAAAGTACTTTTAGTATTTGTGTCAGCGCTGGCCTTTGTGTCCTTAAATTTGCTTTTACTAGCGCATACACTTTGGAGTATTTTTTTTTTTCCAGTACGCCATCTGTTTCTTTGCAATTGGGGATGGTTGAATAATTTCCTGAGGAATTGCTGACAAGATGTGGCCCAGGAACAGTAATCCAGCAGGAGCAGATTTCTCATTAAAATTGCTAAGCTCAGCTGTGTTATACCAAGCTCCTGATATAAGGTGGTCACCCTAGGCCAGTGAAGGTCAGTGGCAAGCAGCTACGCATTTTTTTTTTTTTTTATAAAAATAAGACAGTGAAATCTGTATATATATGCTGTAAATTGTTCCAGGTACTTTCCCATGTAAGTGGGAAAGTGTCACTTGTCCCATAGGGATTTTGAGGGGGTCACCTCGGTAGCAGTGATCGACCTTGTTTATCCTCACACAGTGTTATCTCTTACCTGCTAGGGTGGCCAAGGTGGCTGCGGTGGTGGGTACTGTGGGGGAAGTATCTCTTATTTTACCTGAGACTACTGCCTTTTTCCCCCCAGAACAGGGAGAGACTAGGATGCATATATGCTCTCCTGGAATTTTCCATGTTTCTTTTTAACAGAGCCTAACCCTTTTCCCCAGTTGCTTCTGAACTGCTGGCGAATAGAGCAGGAGGCATCTAGAATTAGCAAAAATCCCAAGCAGGGTAGAGTGAGGCGTGAACTTTATCTACATTATCTCACGCAATGCCCACAACAACCCTATGCTTTAGGTATTGTTACTTTTTTCATTTTACAGATGAGGAAACTGAGTCTTAAAGTATTTAATAACTTGCCCCCAAATACACAGTTAGTAAGCCAGGGATGTGTAACCTACTGCTAGCTTTCTTTACCACCTACAGAGTGTGTAGTCTCATAATACTATATCCTTAGAGTGATGTCTCCCAAAATATTGCCAACTGATCACCAAAATCAGATGCAGCAGGAATGACTGTTAAAAAAATGAAATTTTTGCTCCAGATTTCAGACTTACTGAATCAGAATCTCTGGGTTGGTGGGCGCCTGAAGTTTTTAACAAGCTCCCCTGGTAATTCTGATGCATACTAAAATATGAGAACCACTGTCCTACAGCATAATAAATGTTATTTAATTAATTGGTTCATTAAATATTGAACAGTTGAAGTCATTATAAAGCTAAGAGTTGAGTTGGGTGAAATTAAAAGTAAAAACCTAAAGCTATAGTGGAGGTGGGGGTGGGGTTGAGGCCCAGAAAAGAGAACAAGGCAGGGGCCTTCTATGGAATAAATTACAGCAAGGTTTTGCCATCAGATTTTGGTACAGTAGCAGTGATGGCCTTAAATTGAATAAATCTTGTCCTGCCTTGTTTTACATTTCAGTTGACCCAGTTGAAGGTGGGTCCAACCATTCTGCCTGCCTTTTTGCTACAGTCTCTTACTTCTCTGGGAAAAACCAGGAGAGATTGCAGCTCTACATTGTTATATACTGTGCTCAGCATAAGGAGGACACTATTTCAATTAAATATTCAGCATGCCTTATTTCTGCTCACTATCACCATAAAATTTTGACTAAATTTGGAATGATATCTCTCAATATACACCAAAATTTTGATTTTCCAATCAGCCATTTCAAAGTGAAATAGGCTGTTTAGTTTTTCAGTTGTATAATGTCTTGCATTGAACTTGGTAAGGTTTGCAAAATAGATCTGTTGTTGAACTCACCAATTCCTAGTAACAGATTAGAACTGGCTTCAAAAAAGAAGATGAAGAGTATTTATTATAGGGGTAAAGAATGGTCTCAAGGACCCCAGGGACGTGAAAGGTGACAGAACTTAGGATGCAGTTAGAAACATGTACCTTCTCCTTGTCTCTAAGGTTTGCTGTGTCCCTCTACGTTACTTATCACTCCTGTTTGATTGGTGGAAGGTGGCCAGACCATAGATGCTCATGTTCTATCCCATGTATTTAAAAGAATGCAGACTGTTTCTTTGATCCCTTTCAATTATAGGAGTAAACAATTTAGGAGTAAACAATTATAGGAGTAAACAATTTGGTGTGTGCAGGGGTGAGGGGACATAGAATGTGGGGGAGGACATATATCTGGTAGGGAAGGAACAGATTCCTACCTTCCCAGTGAAGAGGGATGGGGAAGATGGTTTAAAAATTGATTCTTCAAGAAATGAACAGAATGTACTTTGTCAATGTCTTGGATCTTTTTTCCCTCTGGGTGGAAAAGAGGTAAAGGATAGATATGGGGAAGGGGTGCAGGTAACACAGGTTTGCACAGAAAAAACAGAATTTAATGAGCCCTTCAAAATTTTACAGCATCTTTTTTCCTTCCCCTTGAGGTATCTTCTCCCAAGATTTATATTAACTCATCCTGGAGGAAAAAAACAAACAAAAAACCATATTAGCTATGAGAGGTATGGATTTATATGTAATGCATCCTGCAATTAAATCCTAATGACACAATATTATGTACATAACTTTTTATGCATGACTTAATGTCATCATCTTGAAGTAATATTCATCAAGAGTATGGAAAGAGTAGTAATGTTTCCAATTTGACATTGAATCAGGCAGTGAAAGTCCATGCCTATTTCATCTATAATTACATCCCCACTAGGGACCTTTATGAAGTATTTGTATAACAGAGGAAATAATATTTGATGGTAACTTCTTTCACTCATTTCCATAAATGTTAGTGGCCATGTCTCTTCATAGAGCAAAGGTAAAATCCAATGCTGTACCATTCTGACCACCCCTGTACTGGTGTGAGAATACCAGGACTGATGTACTCCTCAACTAGAGAGAGAAGCAGTGTATTCTGGGATAGCTCTGATGTCATCATTCCCCAAGTATTTGTTGCTTATGTCATAGGTTAAAAATTGGTGACCTATCAGCTGGACTTGTCTTGCAAATGTGTGTTTATATGTATATGTATGTGTGGAAGGCAGGGGACTGTATTTATATTTATGTAGAGAGGGTTCAAAAATGTTGAATATCTGCCAACATTTAAAGGTTAGGAGATTTCACATAAAAACTCAGATTTCTAGTCTTACATGAAAAATTGGGAGATGTGGTAGCACTAATTTTACATATTTACAAGGTCATGTTGACTAGGATTCTGAAGTAGGGGCCCCTTTAGACAAAGCATGTGTTCACCCTTTTGCTCCAATTCCTGCCTCTTCCTATCATTTGCACTTGGCCACTTTTATCCATTTGTATTTGCCATGCTGATTCCTGGGAGCATTTGCATTTTCAATTCTGTATGTATTCACAACACATTAAGTTAATTTGTAGTAGGACAGTCTCCTAAACTGTACTACCTTAAAACAAGCCAACAAACCTCTTCCCACTATAAAAATGGGTGGCTTGAAAAAACTATAATTCTGGCACCAGATGAGAAGCACTAGCTTTCTGATATGGTTAACTCCAATGCCTGCATGATCCCTATACCATGGTGTGTGACAAAAGCAAGTGCTGGAGTTAACCAATTGACTATTTATGTAGGAAGGCTAACAATGATTCCAGTTGCCTTAGTTCTTGGTCCTTAATCCATAGAGCTGAGTTATCTGCCCTATTTAAGTTCATCTATGTGACTATTTTTCCAGATTTATCACATCTAAGCAGAATATGTTTTGGCAGGGAGTTGGCTTGAGCCCAAAAGGTCATCATAAAATTCATTTTTCATTTCTTCTTTCTATACTTGGTAGCCTCCCAAATAATTATCATGACATAAATCTTTCTTCCTAAATCTTCTTGGTAGAACAATGTTGGAAGTTGGTGGGAAGAGATACATAGGCAGAGAGTGGCTGAACATATCCAATTTTAAGGTTGGACATTTTGGCCATGTGTTCCTCATATCTGCTATGCCTGGCTCAGCACATTGCCCATATTGCTGTAATTTGACAAGAGTGTCAGCTTAAAATAGACCATTTTACAGATACCTTACATAACTTGCTAAATCTACTCTTGGTCCCAGACTAATTTAAATCTTACCTCCCTTAAGTATTCCCTTTTTCCACTAACATAGGCTGAATTCACCCTACTAAACTCCTGATATGCTCTGTGTTTTACCAGCATTTCCCAAACTGCTATCGACTAAGTATGTCTCCCATCTGCCCATCCCAGCAAACTCATATATTGAAACCCTAACACCCAATGTGGCTGTGTTGGGAGATAAAGCTTTTAGAAGTTCATGAGTGTTCAATGAAGTCATAAGGGTAGAATCCTAATCTTGTAAGACTCGTGGTCTTATAAGAAAAGGAAGTGAAAGAAATCTTTTCCTCTTTCTTTACTGTGTGGGGACATAATAAGAAGGTGGCTATCTGTAAGTCATAAAAAGAGCCCTCAACAGAAACTTACCATGCTGGCAACCTGATCTGGAAATTCTAGCCTCCACAATTACGAGAAAATAAATTCCTGTTGGTTAAGCCACCCAGTATGTGGCATTTCATTGTGGTAGCCCAAGAAAACTAAGACACAAACCATGCTCTGAAAAATGTTGGAGTCCAGTAGATGTTATCAGGGAAAGGTGAGATGGCCAAGTAATTTTAGGAGGTACTGCATTAGGTTAAATAGGATTCTTTATCACAATGCTTCTCAAAGACTTTAATTATTAAAGTGTATTTAGGAATCTCCAAAGGGAGATATTTTATGCAAGATTTTCTAACCTTATTTTACCATGGAACAATTTTCTCAATAAATACATTTTAATATCTTGAGAAAAATTAATGTTCTATGAAGCACAATTTAGAGAATGCATATATATGAATCTGAAAATTAATTTTAGACTGCTTTATAGTATCTTTTATTTAGTTGGATTGGACTGTGTACTTTACTCATTTAAGTTTTGCCTCAACAAAAATTTAATTAGGACCTACTGAGTATCAAGTGTTGTGCTAGTTGATTTCCCAGATTCATGTCACTAATCATCCTAACAACCCCATCATCACCATTTTACAGACTATAAGGCTAAGGCTCAAAGAAATTGGGTTAAAATAATGATAGCAGAGGGTATGTATGAGCTGGTCTGGTTTTAAAGTCTATGCTTTTGGGTTTTTTTTGTTGTTTGTTTGTCATTCTCTCCCCCAAATGTATACAGACAGAGATATTGAGACTCAGAGAGGTTCAGTAATCTGTAAAGACCTTATAGTTATTAGAATGATGGTCTTGGTTTCAAATCCTGGCTTAGCTGACTCTAAAGCTTCTGCTCTTTCCATTAGAACATGTATGTTCTCCACAAGTAAAGCCATGGAGAAGGAAAGGCATAGGGTTCATTTAGGGAATAGCACATTTGGCTGAAACATAGTTTGAGGAGGGCAGAAGGGTGGCAGGTGAAATTGAAAAGTTGTGGTGGGAAGAGACTTTGAATGTTTTGGACCCTACATGAATTGGTTAGCTTTTACTGCAACAACAAACAACTCCCAAAATTGCAGTGGCTTACTACAAGAGATATTTATTTATTGCTCATATTACATGAAAGGTTTAGGTTGTATGTGGCTCTTCCTGGGGTCTGCTGTGTTGAGCTTAGTTTGACTGGACTCAACTTGGCTCAGCTCCACGAGTCTTCTCATTCCCAGATCCATGCTAAAGGAAGAGCCAACATATGAGATGTGTTGCTCTCATGATAGGGACTTAAGGCTGCAAGCAATGCCTTTTAAACTCTCTGCTCCATCTCTTCATCCACATTCCAGTGGTCAAAGAAAGCCACATGACCAAGTTAAAAGTTGCATTGTGTATTTTGCCTGTTCTATCCACTGGTACTTCAAAATTACATGGTAAAGGCTATAAATGTAATTTTTTTTATAGCAAAGGATTGAAACATTGGAACAATTATCTACTCTGTCATACTATACTAGGAAGTTTGAACTTTATGTAGAAAATGAGAAGCTACCAAGTAGCATTTAAGTATGTTTGTATTTCTTCTTTCTACTTCTAGCTTAAAAAACAAGAAGTAAAGTTTGATACTTTTTGCATCCTTCATAAGACTTTGCACACAACCGTGCATGGGGTAGGAATGCATTGAATGCCCCCTTCCAACACCATAAGAATAACATAAAAAAATAGGTTAACAACAATGGAGTTTTGCAGTTTTGGCCTCTTCAGAGTTAAGCCTTAACCTTAAATCTTAACACTGTCACTGATGTACAACTCTTGACACTCTTATTGGGAAGCAGAAATAATTCTTCTTGGTCTGGAAAAGTGGATGTGTGTCATATGTGTGTGAGAGATAGTTATGTTGGATAGATCAATTGTTTCCCATTCCAGATTATAGTGAGTAGATAAACTTTTGTGGCAGGGTGAGATTCTCCGTCCCCTTGTGACTTTTCTTTCTTCCCATTCTCATGTGAAAAGTTTCTGTAAGCAAAACCCATCGAAGTTATGCCATATCCTGCTCTCAATATTAGTGAGGGAGGAATTGAATTCCTATCTTATAGGAACTCCAATCTAAAGAATGTCCATTTCCAGCCTTGCCTTACCAGGAGTGAGGAAAAGAACCTGCCTCTCTGTCTTTGGACAGAAGCATAGCAGCAGAGTGAGGTTTAAAGCTTATAGATAGAAAAGGAGGCAAAGAGAGGAGAGCAGACTTCTGGATTTCCATGTAAGACGCACATAGTAAGAACACAAAATTAATGCATTATATCATTTTTCAGATTCTGAATTTATTTACAATTAGCCAAAAATAGGATGGTAGGATGGTTTCTGTTGGTGTTGCATGCCCTCAAGACATTGTACTGCAAAATTCCAGGATTATGCTATGTCCATTTTTGACCATGAACTTCAGGGATGTGAAAGGAGACAAGAGGGAAGGGGGAGCGAGGAGTTCTGTTTCAGGGTACACAAGGAGGTAAACATTTTCTGGGTCAGTCTGGACTAGTGATCAGGCACTTCTGGAATAGACAGTCTCTAGGGGAAGGGATGGCTTCTCAAAGGCTTGACTGTCAGGTTGTTAACCTTTGGTACCAATCTATTCCAGACTCTTCTGCACATCTCCACCGAGACTGGAAGAACTGAGGTTTAAACAGCCTTTTGTGTCTTAGTGTCTTCTGTTGCCTATGTCACCGGGGACTCTTTACTATTGTTAGTTAAAAGCTTGATAACTGTGTTCTGTTATGATATAATTAAATATTTGATTAATTGCTTCAGCTTTATTCCATAGAGTATGCAGTTTTCCCGAATCAAAGAGTTTGTCTCAGCACGGTGTCAAAAAACATGAAGATTTAAAGCTCATCCAAGCATCAGTTCAGGTCTAATGCAGGCACCCTGACTCTCGAGGCTGCTGAATGGTAGGATTAAACAAACATTTTAAAAAGGGGGACTGCTGCCACTACTGTACAAGAATGGTAATAAAGTGAGTTAAATATAGAAGAATCCAAGCTTACATTTTTTATATCTGAAATGTGTGCTGTGTCTCCTATTTTTGGTCTTCACTATTAATGAAGGGAAAATGAAGTCTAATCTATAAGAGAGAGGTCAAAGTGTTGAATAAATTCAGATGTGGAGAAAGTGTTTCCCCAGTCACTAAACATTTAGTGGTCACCTTTTGTGTACCAGACACTTAAAGTAGTAAGACTGCTTTCAAAGTGCTCATGTTCTACTAGGGGATATAGACCTTTATAAAATACATTACAATATAGGTAAGTACTAACAGATGTAAAAATAGAGATAGTGTGGCTGATGTGGTGGGGCAAGACAATAGTGAGAAAGGGAGGAGGTCAGACAAAACAAATACTTAAATAATAGAGATATTTTTAAAATGGTCTCTAAAGCTAAATGAATGGAGAAGAAGAAAAGAGTTATGGCTGACACAATGTCAAATTTAAATACATGTCATTGTGATTGGTTTTAATGTTAGCGTTGAGTAGAATGCATCACTCGAAAGTTGGAAGACCTGGATTGGAGCGACTGCTCTGGTGCAGTTCTTACTCTATGTGATCTTCAATGTCCTCACTTATAAAATTACAACAGAGATGGCTCTCTGAATGTGTGCTTCCTTCCATGGTGTGCATTTGTTTCTGGGACCTGCTGCTCAACCAATGACTACATTTGCCCTTCCCTGCAGCTTAGCCAAGGCCATGAGACTATTTCTGGCCAATGGATGTGAGTGGAATTGATGTGTGTCACTTCTAAGGAGGTCAAGTACCTGATGTACCTTCCTTTGCTCCTTCCTCTTGTTGAGTTGGTGTGGAAAATGATGATATCACAAGGGCATCTCTGAGACCTACCTGGTTTGCATGAGACTCCATGTCACAAAAACCAAACATTTATAGTTTTGAGTCAGTAAACATGTGTGATTGTGAATTGCCTCAGTTAGCCTACAAGGAGTAGCACAAAATGCAAATAATATTGACTCTACTTTTCATATAGTTGTTGAGGATCTCAAACATGATAGTAAATGGAATAGGCGTTGTAAAATTTTAAGTCCTAGGCAAATGTTAGAGATTGTGATAGGAAAAAACCAAAACCTTAACCATTGAAAATTAGTAGTGAATTTAATAAGAAATGCAATTGATTCAGTTGAGCATGTTTGAAATGATTACTGTTATAGTGTTATATTCTGTGCTATTATGAGAACATCTTTAATCTTAACTGAAGGTCTTTTGTTTTGAGTGATACCTAATGCTATAAAATAAAAATTTTTAATAAATATAAACTTCTGAATATAAACTTGAGGTTCATCATTATGGTATCTAATCTGACTTTTTTTGGTCTGTTTTTAACAAAATGTGTATTGATTATCTCAAGGAAGATATAACTTGAGTTTGGAAACAATCAAGACCAGGAAAAGACTCGGTGGGAGGATTGATAGAGAAAAAATGGTAAATAAATCAGAAATCTTTCAGGTGTGAGTGATAGAATCTTGAAGTGTCTTGAGTCAAAGGGGTGCTTTCTTAGTAGCACATAACTATAAGAATGGCAAGGCTGCAGCTGGGCCTCAGCAAAGGACTAAAATGCCATTAGGTTCCCTCTGCTACCCCATTTCTACTTCCCTCTGCAGGTTGCTTCATGCTTTTATTGGCCACTGCTTTTCCTCTTTGTGGTTGTTGACAGCCCCCTGGTTCCCCATCCTGAACCTTCAGGTTTACCAAGGCAGGCATTACCTGAAACCTGTCCTCTTCCAAGTCTTTTTTTTTAAATTTTTATTTATTTTTTTATTTTAGTGTGTTATGGGGGTACAAGTGTTAAGGTTACATATATTGCCCACTCCCCCCTTCCCCCCTTCCAAGTCTTAACATTCCATGGAAGGGATTTACTGAGTTATTTGAGTTATAGGCCCACTACTAGAGGGGATGACTTGTGGCTTATCCATATGTATGAAGGAAGAATTTACTAGAAAGGAATTCCAGATGCAAATTTAGCAGTTAAGAGAAATTTTAATGCAAAATTATCAATTAAAAAATCACTGTAAAGATATTATTCTACACTCTTAGGGAACTGTAATAATGAATAGACACTACTGTTCTCTGGGACATTCTACTACTCTCTGGGAACTTACAATTTGCTGTTCACTGGGAACTTAGAGTCTCCTGTGGATATAAGACAAATAGGTTTTTTAAATGTTTATTTTTAATGCCATTTGAGTTGTACAAAGCAGATCTTTGTTTTTCTTCCTTTAACATACATGATTTCTCTTATGATAGAAAAGTCTTGAGTCTTGGACCATATACAGTCTTGTGACTCATATATATTGGGATTCTTACCAATTTTAAGATTCTAAAAAAAGTTTCCTAGCTTAGTAACTTCATGTAACTAATTTCAACCACAATTTGTGAAAATATATATGTGAGGTTTCTTTAAAAAAAAATTGTTTTTATCTCCACTGCTGAGATCAGAAAAAGGGAATTCGTGTCCTGGCAACAGAAACTTATTATAAAAGATAATAATGTTTGACTTGGATCATCTGCATTGGAATGTTGATATAGATTTAACTGGATTTTTCTAAAAGCATGCTAAAGTCAATATTTGCATGGTCAGAATTTGAGTAAATTTCCCTGTAAATCTGAGACATCTGATTAAGGAATCTTTAATCTTGTCCTTTGTTGTCTTACTCTTACCATTCACTATTACTCTCAACAAAATGTAATACCACCTGCAGTTGAGGTGGGATGCAGAAGATTGTGTTTAAGAAAGAGAAGGCTCAAAAGGATTTGCTTTCAAGGGATATTGAAGAGAGCATCTCAGATGATGACTGTGGGTCACCACAGATTCAATCTGTTTAGGGCATAAACATAGATGATGCTTTGAATCACCTTCAAAGTTTGCATGAATTGGTAATGGTGCTGAATTCCAGGGTGACCTTTAAACCACTCTATATCCAGGTGCTATTTTTCTTCACCAAAGTTACTAATAAGAAGGAAATGTAAGATTTAAGTCAGGAACACATCAGACTCACATCTTGCCTCCCTGAACACTCAACCTTCACACTCTAAGGCTTCCCAGATATGTAAACAGAACTGTTGGAATGTGATCTGAGAGTCATCAAAGAGCTTTTCTGTCCCCAATATATCTGCTGCCTAGATGCATTCAAAGTCTTTATCATAAAATTCATTCAAGTTGGTTACATCAGTGTCCATCTAGACTCTTTATTAGACCTGGGAGGGCAGTGGAGTTGAGCAAATCAAGAGAGACATTCAATAGAGTTCAAGACAGCATATTTATAATTTGTGCTGTGCCACAAAATGTGATGTATATTTTACAAAAATGGAATAATACTATGCTTACTTGCTTGTATGTTTTTCATTACAAATTATTGTGACTACTTTATAATTAGAATATGTTTTACTATTTTAATAATTCTCCTGTTGTTGAAGATTTAGGCTTTCTAAATTTTTACTCATTTAAACAGTGCTTTATAAATTTCATAGTGAAATATTCATTTACCTTTTTGATTATTGACTAAGAATATTTTTCTAGAAATATATCTAATGGGCCAAAGGACAGGTCTTTAAATATTTTATTATTCACATGTGCTGCCCAGTTGCCCTCTAGTAAGATTGCATAAATTTGCACTACTACCAACAGTGTGAGAGGCCTAATTATCAGCATCTTTTTTGAAAATTCAGTATTAAATTTATTTTAAACATCAACCATTTCATAGCCAAAATGTTCTGTAACATTTTGGTTTAATATATATTTTTAGTGTTAATGAAGTTAAATATTTTTCATGTTTATTAGACATTTGTTTATTTGTGAATTGTGTATATATCCTGTGCTTATTTTAATTTTAGGGTACTTACATTTTTCTTTTTGATTTGTAAAGACTATTTGTCTGTTAATGATAATAGCTTCCAAATTTTTATAGCATTTATTTTTATATAAGAATTTATATATTTATACTTTCTATATGGTCAGATCTACCCTTTCTTTCTTTCATAGTTTCCCTTTTTGGTGTTATGCTAAGAAAGATTTTCAAGCTGCCAGATTACACACACACACACACACACACACACACACACACACACACACACACACACTCTTTTCCTAATTCATTTATAGTTGTAGTTTATTACATCATTTTGAAGATGTCATTCAATTGTCTTCTGGCTTTCATTACTGTTGTTTAGAAATCAGCTGTAACTCTTATTAGGGCTTCTTTGAAGGTAATTTGCATTTTTTTCTGGCTTCTTTGGAGATTTTCTCCCAATAGTCTTTAGGTTTCAGTAGTTTTACTATGATATGCCATGTGTTTTGGGTTTTCCTTTTTTTATTTGTATTTATCCTCCTTGTGTATCTGTGTCTTGATCTCTTTAATGATAGAAACAACTGATTAAGGCAATCACAGCCTAACTTCCTTTTAGTCAAGCTTCTTCTTTGTGCAATAATATGGACATAATCCTTCTAGGTCTTTCTATCATGGGACTAGATAGGTCTAAAGGGCTTTTGGAAGTGCAGAGTGAATCAGTTGGTTTGTGATTCTGTGCCTATGAATATGAGTACTGAATTCTGTGTATGACATCTGTGTTTATGCTGGGAATAGGAATAGAGAATAAAAGAAGATGTCTGTGGTATTGATGGGAGTGTGTTTCACTTAGGATTCTTTGAGTTATCAAAGACCCATCATAAATCTATTTTAAAGAGAATTTGTTGGCTCTCATAACTTAAAATTCAGTGTAAATTTAGCTTCAGGTTCTGTTGGCTACTGGGATCTAAATGATGTAATCATGTCCTGGTTTCTCTTTCGAAGTCTCTCAGCTACTCTTCTCTACTAGACTTATTCTCAGGTAAGTTTTATTTTATGTCAGAAATATTGGCTCTACCAACTTTAAGTCAGATTCTTTTCAGATTAAAATCTCATGAGAAAGAAAACCTTCCTTTGTTTCAGAGTTGCAGAAAAATTGTGCCTTATTTTGTATGATTTGGCCTTTTGGCCATCCTTGAACAATTACTATAGCCAGAAAAAGAAAATGCGTAGATTGACTAGACCAGTTCACATAGCCACTTCATTCTAGATCTGGAGTGGAGTTAAGTCGATTTGAAGTTTAGTAGTTGGTAGTGGGGGAAGTGATTATTTGCCAGAGAAAAATTGGGATTCTGTGGTGACCCAGCATCCATTTCTTTTTCCTTTGGGCTTCTGAGACTGAAATTGGTTGCCTTTATATATTTAGTGTTTTGTGATGTAGAATAGACTCTTTTTTTCTTTAGTAGCTATCTGGAAGTATTATATACTTCTGAAATACCTATATGAACTGGTGCCCTTAGCAATGTCTATACTTCCTTATTCAAATCACCTGCTATAATTTTATAACTAGAGGCAGATTCAATGACTCTGGACTCTGGATGCACATTAGAAATAGTTAGAGAACATTTAGGAGGAGATAACCGGCTTTTTTCTAAGATATTTTGATGTAGTTCATCTGAAATGAAACCAGGACATTCACGACTCCAACGTAGAACCAGAATGAGAATAAGAGGTTAGAAAATTCTGGAGCAAATAACTATAGATTTTCATGGGAAGTAAATTTTAGATATTCAAGTGTTTGAGAGTTTACTTTATCCATCACATGTTGACATCCTTTATGTCAATGTTGTTTTATTTTGAGTTAAACTTATTGATAGGCATGCTGTGTTGGCAAAATGGGTGATAAGAGTGAAGGTGGGAAGGGCAGGAGAGTAAATATGGCTACAAGTGAGATCATTTTTTAAAAGACCTCTGTGAAGACTCAATAAAAATAGTCCACCTTAAAAATCTACTTGGATTTCTGAAGCGCTCATTTACTGGCACATGGGGGACATTTTTCTTTGATGCTCAGCTGCCTGCTATTAATTGTTTCTATCTAGCTGGGGAACTTCAAAAGATAGCATAGCACTTGTATATATATCCAGCTGTCCCATGCTGTGAACTTCAGCTTTAACTGGGTTCCTTTCAAGCCCTATTTTCAGTTTCCACAAGTGGCTAAGAGGAGAGGTATTTCTAATTGAGCATTTCAAATAAATAGATAGACTCAGAAAAATAGAGGCCTTGTCAGTGCCCGGCTAGTGTCTACTCCTTTGCCACATAAGGCATTTGAGCATAGGCATGGTGGGCTCCAAATGTCTGCAAGGATTTCAAATGATAATGGGTGAAAATCTCATATTTTAAAAACTGAATTCTATATTATTTTTACTCTGCCTTAAATTTGTAGCCAATAATAATAACAGAGATGATTATTTCCATGAGCTCTCTCTCAGATGCCAACATTCAGAAATCCATGTCTGGGTCCAATCAGTTTTACTTTTTTTTAAATACAAGAACCATCTCCTTAACTTTTATTTATGTGTTAATTTTTGCATGGGAGTAAAAAGTAGATTGTCTTCAACTGATAATCTTCATGTCTGGGGATCAAGGTGGAAATAGGGACTGATTAGAGTTGTTCTTCAGTCTGCTGTACTTCAACCAACCTATTTTCAGCCCCATTTCTCATTCTTGCCTGTAGTCTTTTAGAATTCTATACTGGATCCCGTCTAGTGCTGGTGGTCTTCCTGACTGACATTTGCACTACCTTGGTAGACTGTGGATTATTTGACTGTTTTATACATCAACATACTTCTATCAATTTCCAATTCCAGAAATGTGAAGAACTTCCCTTTGCTCCCAATCTCCCTATTCTTATGGGTCTTTTGCTTTGTACTAATACATTCTTTTTTAGTTGGACTTTTGGATGGAAAGAGAGGCAAATGCTTAGTCTGCCATCTTGTACCTGAAAAATCCTTTATTATTATTTCTACCATATCACACACCATCTAATAGTTCATCTCTCTACTTAATAAAACATACCATAGTGGTAGTTTTAGAAGTAGATTTACTCAAATCTCTTAGCTTTACACATAGGGGTATGGATATGCAAAAGGCATTATTCTTACAGAGGAAAAAAAATGAAGCCTAATGTTGCTTCTACTGCCAAAGTCTACTAGAAGACTTTGGAAAATAATTAAAAAACCAAATAGGTGAGAGGTTTTACAATGTAATTTATAACATTTTATAAGAATGATAAATGTCTATAGAATTAAAAAAATGGAATTTTTTGGCAGACTATGAGACATTGAATAAATTACTAAGAATAAATTATTTTGGAACTTCTGTTACTTTCTTAATATTTGTTACCAGTTTTTACCTAAGGCATGATGCCAAGCAGTTCCAAGAGTATAAATTATTACTCACAGCTCACACCATTTTATCTTTTTGTGTTTAATTAAATATGTCTTTCATCTCTTTACCAAGAGGAATAAAACTCAATTGCTATGTATTTAGTCCTTTCTAGTTTATCTTTCTAGTATTTTAAAAAGGTAACTCCGTGCCATATGCTATGCACCAGAATGGCTGTAAATAATCATAAAATTAAATGCCAGAATTTACCACTACATGTGGTTTCTCATTAAGGTTTGATGTGGCTTCTCTAAACTGAAAATGGTTGAAGGGTTGATTTCTTGTATTATCAAGCTGTTTTCTGAGCTTTCTTGCTGGCCCACCTACCTGGATATATAATTAACTTCAGCTCTCAAACTCTTCTGCTAGGTTTGGGCTATATCATTGGGAAAATAAGAGGTTATTCTCTGAAACACATATGTGCTTAGGAATAGCAGCTCCAAAGTATCTTCAGTGGCTGTTCCCTAGTATGATGGTGACCATATGTTCTGGATATTCCCTTGCAATCCTATGTCGTGTACTCTGATCTGGGGTTTGGAAAAATGCAGCCAATACCATATGTAACACTAAGGAGGGAGAATAGATTAGGTTTCTATTGTTAATGAGCTAAATGTTATTTTAAGATGAATCCCAAACTAACACAGACTATATCGGTCATTAGTTTAGATTCATTACTTTAATTTTTTTCTTTAAATAATATTGTATTCTAGAGAATTAAAAATTTTCGTAAAGAGAAACCATGGTCCTATGATAACAAATCCATTTAGGGAAGAGATTATAGACAAAATTAATGCTTTGATAGTCTTCTTTAAACATTTTGATATTCTTCTTTAGATATTGTATTATAGAGAATTAGGAACTTCCACATGGAGAAGACGGTAGTTCTGTGTTCACCAGTCAATTTCAAGAAGAGATTATAGAAATTGAAATTAAGCTTTTCTGTGTATGTGTGTGTGTTACTTTGCCATGATGGCAATAAGTAAAGATTAGCTTCATGGAACAACATATTAATATTTCCATATCTTCCAGTGGATTTAGTTTCAATTCTATCACCAGTAATAAGTATAGTTAGTTCAATAACCATTATTTATGAGGGCAACCCAAAATGGATGTCTTAACTTTTGTTCCCAAACAGATCAAACTTTAATGGTTTGATAACAGGACAACTTATGGTTAAGTGCTTAGAAGTCAGACAGATATGGCCTTCTCACTTATTCGGTGTGACTTGAACAGGTCAAATAACTTCCGGTGAGCCTCAGTTTTCTCATTGTAAACTGAGGAATATACTCCTTTCCCCATAGGTGGTCGTATAGATCAAAGGAGATAATATTAGTGAAGTTTTCAGCACAGTTTCTTGCACAAGTAATTCAATAAGTATTGGCAAAAAAGTAATTGTTACTGTAATAACAATTTAGTTTCTGTTAAACTTTATCAATAATACCTGTCAACATCAGGCAGCTATTTCATTTAGCTGAAGAAATAGGAAGTATTTGCTTGGTTTTATTAGTATTATGTCAGGATGGAGTGGAGGTGAAATGTACCAAGAATATCATAAAATTGCATCTCTCTTCCCTAATGATTGACATCATTAATTCCTAGAAAGTCTATTCCTATGCATTATCTTGGTCTTTATTCCAATCTCCCCATGCCTAGAAGTCCCCACCCCTTTAATCATCTATGCAGCTTCCTAGAGTACTGATCAACTGCTCTGCTTGTTGGAGGGGCTGGTCTTACAAAATGCTCTGCTTGTTGGAGGGGCTGGTCATACAAAATGCTCTGCTTGTTGAAGGGGGCTGGTCATACAAAAATTCAGCCACTAGACTAAAGATTAGGCAAAAAGTCAGAAAAAATACTTTTTTCTTGATTTGGGGGGAATTTTTTATATAAGCATCTTTATAATATAATGTGTTTTTACACTAAATGAATTGGCTTTATTGATACAGCTAGCATTAAATAAAATAGAAACTGTACTGGAACATTTTGGTTGAGGTAAGTATAGGCTGTCTATTAAATGCATTACCATGATGCAAAATAAAGGAGAGTATCCACATGAGAAAGAAAGCTGAAGTCTTGGGGAGATTATGGGGCACTCAATCTTAGGAAAAAAAATTGTCCTTATTTCAGCAGGATCAAAAATCCAGAGTGATGATCAGAAGAAAGGCTGACCATATACTCATTCTCTGGGTTTATTTCTTCCAAGAGACTCATAAAGTCCTTGCTGGAAAAGAGCTTTCTGACCATCTGGTCTAGTGTTTTTATTTTTTTAAATTTCCAAATATTAAGGGGGTACAAATGTTTTTCTTACATGGGTACACTGTATAATGCTGAAGGCAGGGCTTTCAGTATGCCTGTCACCAGGACAGTGTTCATGGTGAGTTTTTAACCCTCATCCCTCTCCCCTTCCCCATTCTTAATTTCCAATATCCTTTGCGTCTCCTTGTGTCTGTGTGTACCCATTATTTAGATCCCACTTATTAGTAATAACATGTGGTTTTTGTTTTTCCATTCTTGAGATATTTCATTTAGGATAATGGTCTTTAGTTCCATCCAGGTTGCTTTGAAAGACATTATTGCATTTTTTTTTATGACTGAGTAGTACTCCAGGCTATATATACACAACATTTCTTTATCCATTCATGAATTGTTAGGCACTTAGGCTGATTCTGTATCTTTGCAATTGGGAATTGTGCTGTGATGAACAATTGAGTATGGGTATCTTTTTGATAAAATGATTTATTTTCCTTTGGGTAGATAGATCAGGACTGCTGAATCAAGCAGCAGGTCTACTTTTAGTTTTTTAAGGAATCTCTGTACTGTTTGTTTTTCATAAAGGTTGTACCAGTTTGAAGTCTCACAAGCAGTGCATAAGTATTCTTTTTTCTCTGTATCCATGCCAGCATATATTATTTTTGGACTTTTTAATAATGGACATTCTGACAGGGGTAAGGTACTTCATGGAGGTTTTCATTTGCATTTTCCTGATGATTAGTGATATTGAACATTTTTTCATAGGTTTCTTGGCCATTTGTCTATCCTCTTTTGAAAAGAGTCTGTTCATGTCTTTTGCCCACTTTTTGATAGAGTTGTTTGTTTTTTCATTGCTGATTTGTTTCAGTTCTTTGTAAATTCTAGATATTAGCTTTTTGTCAGATGTATAGTTTGCAAATATTTTCTCTCATTCTGTAGGTTGCCTGTTTACTCTGTTGATTATTTCCTTCGGTATGTAGAAGCTTTATAATTTAATCGAGTTCCATTTATTTATTTTTCTTGCATATATGTTGCTGTATTTGCCTTTAGAGTCTTAGTCATAAATCCTTTGCCTAGGCCAATGTCTAGAAGAGTTTTTCCTATGTTTTCTTCTAGAATTTTTATGATTTCATGCCTTATAATTAAATCTTTAATCCATTTGGAATTGATTTCTGTATATGGCAAGAAATAGGGGTCCTGTTTTATTCTTCTGCATGTAGCTATCCAATTCTCTGAGCTGGTAACTCTTCTACTTAGTGCTAAGTAGGAGAGGTCCCTGGCTGGTGCACTTGTGTCATACTCTGGAGAATTGACCCAGCATGAGATGGGTGGGTACATTGCGAGTGATTAATACTACTGCTTTCCTGTGTCTCTTGTCTCACCATTCCCCTGTGGTTGTCACTGTTGTTCCCTATGTTGCAGACGGAGTGAATGCTCCACCTACTTCTGTAACCTCTCTGTGAACAAATTTCAATGACTCCTATTTTTTTAAATAATTCTCTCCATTAGCTACTTTTAAAAATCACAAATACTACTTTTATTGTTATAAGTTCATAGTAATAATCACAAAACAGATAAAATAAGGCATAGCAATAATTAGACTACAAATTGAGTGAGTCTATAATGGGTTTAAGTGTTTACATTTTAGGCATAGATTTGAAATAAATATTGTTAAAAATGATAAAATTATCAAAATTAACAATACTATTTTAATGAAGAAATAAAACGTCTAGACATAAAAAATACAATAGCTTTAATTAAAATATAGTTTCTGAGTTAAACAGCCAACTGGGCACTATTGGAGAGAAAAGATATCTGGAAAAATTGTCTCAGTATTGCAGGTCAAAGAGGAAACATATAAAAGAGAAGTAAAGATATAAAGGATAGTGTGAAATATTGGCACATATATGGGCTTGGATTTCCAAAGGAGAGAAAATAGGGAGATGCAATACTTAAAGACATTAAGGATAAACATTTTGAGAACAATTGAAAACCCCAGTTAAATGATCCAACAAACCCAGCGAATACCAATATAGACCAAGAAAGAAAGAAGTCTGTAGATAGACACATAGTAGTAAAACTCAAGATTATCTAAGGGAAGCTGTAAAAACACACAGAACAGACACTGTCTATAAGGGGACAATATCAAACAAATATTAACAGCTGGCTTTCTAATAGTAAGTATATTTTTAACAGTACAATTATATTTTTTTCATGTGTTGAGAATGATGACTTAATTATGTTGGAGAAAAAAATAACATCTAGCAACATGGACAAATCTCTGCACAACTGTTTGCAAAAAGTGAGACTCAAATGAAGACATTTTCTGATTAGAAAAACTACACATAGAGATACACTCTCAGCTAATGTACTCTAAACTAATATGATGGATATATTCTAAACTATTAGAGATGGCCATCAGCAAACCTTTCAGTGAAGAAAATTCTAAGGGATAAAATTTAGGTAGAAGAAAAATTATCTCAAAAAATGTCCAAGATAAAAAGATGACCACCATACATTGGTAAATACATAGTCAAATCTAAAAGAAAATTTCCCATATAGTGAGGGAGGGTGTGCGGGCCATCTTGGCTCCTACCTTCTAGTCTAGTGTTCTTCAGCATTTTTATTTTAAAACAGTGGTAGTCCTTGTTGATAAGAAGTCCTCCATGGGTCACATGTGTATGAAATAGAGAACACATGGGGGTGGATGTAGAGCCCCAGAACCTGCCTGCTTGGTTTCCCACATGCTCTGCTCCTTTCCCTGTCCTTGCTTTCACCAAGGTATTAGCCTGGGATTCTCTAAGGTTTTAGGAACCATAAACTTAGATAAGCTCATGAAATCCTTTATTTTTCTATATGAAGAAAGTGAGACCTAGCAAAAGCAGATTATATGTTTAAAATAATAAGCTAATTAATTTCAAAACAGGATATAGAACCTAGGTCTCCTGACATCCAGGCCGTTGTACTTCCCTCACGGTGTGCTATCTCACCATTTAGCCTGAGTCTGTTCCTTCAGGAGTCTTGGTAAAGAGAAAACAGCTAAGCGCAACTACCCACAAAGGATACCACTCCTACTGCTACTACTATTTTTACAGAATGGAAAAAGGTGACAAATAAATATATCAGTGATGAGAGGGTTAATATAATCCATATGTATAACTGGATACTATGTGCTTCTCTCTTCATAAATACATATTTTAATTCAGTGGTTCCCCAACCTTTTTGGCACCAGGGGGCTGGTTTCATGGGAAATAAGTTTTGCATGGATGGAGGTTGGGGAGGGGGGGCGAGTGGGGTGGTGGGGGAAAGGGCAGAGCTCTGCGCCAGGTCCCTAAGAGGCCACAGTTTTAATTGACCAAATTCTGATTGTATTAAATATTTGAGGAAGTATCAAACATTAAAAGGGAAACTTCTTCAGCCAATCAAGATGATTAGCTGCATACATTCTTCTCAATGGAATCTTGTATTTGAGTAACTTATAAAGGGATCATTCCAATTATTTCCTATTGGAAGGTGATTATGTGGTCCCTGAAAGAGAGTAGCAGTGAGGAAATGACATTTTTCTAAGCATGTAAGCCACATGTTAGAATTGTGCAGTGAAAAGAAGATAACATTGGATGCCAGGTCCGACCTTTGCTTTTGCTTCTTGCAATATAAAGTAATCCATTTACTGCAAGATCAGGTAACAGATTCTGTTGATTGACTTTTACAAGTGCTGATCAGTGTTTTAGTTTTCTATTGTTGTGTAACGAGTGGCCAAAAACTTAGTGGCTTATGTCAACACAAGTTTATTTTCTCACAGTTTCCATGGGTCAAGAGTCTGGATACAAGTTAGATGGGTCCTCTGTTCAGGCTGTCACCAGGCTGAAATCAAGGTGTCAGCCAAGACTCGAAATCCCCTTGCAAGTTCTCTGGTTGTTGGCAGATTCATTTCTGTGTGGTTGTAGGACTGAGGTTCCTGTTTTCTTGCTAGTTGTTGGCTGGGGACTTCTCTCAGGGCCTAGAGGCCACCCACCACTCACAACATGGCAGTTTTCTGTCTTCCAGGACAGCAGGAGAAGGGCCCTTGGACTGGCCACCTTCTTTTAAAGAATCCTCTGATTAGATCAGGCCCGTCCAGGCTAGCCTGCCTTTTGGTTAACTCAAAGTCTCCTGATCAGTTACTCCATTATAGGAGTGATGTCCCATCATATTCACAGTTCCGTTCTGCCCATACCCAATTCCGGAAAGTAGGGTTTTTTCAGGGCTTAGACGTCAGGGAGCTGCAATTTTGGGGGCTGGCTTAGAATACTACCTACCACATCCAGATTTTCTAATGTATGGCCAGGGTAAATGAACATTAGGCAAAACTTTCATTTAAACCAAGTCTGTATCTTTTTAGCCCAAAGGAATAAATTTCCAAAAGGATTTTTTTGTATTTTGTTGGGGGAAGTTGCAGTGAGGAAGGAGGAAAATGAGAAGGGCCCTTTCCAAACTAAGAAAGAATTACTTAGAAATACAAATTTCATCTTCAGCAGATTTCCCCAAAACAGGGAACTCAATATTTTAGTAGCAACCAGTGTTTTAGTGTTGAATTTTTTTTCCAAGCGATATAGTTGTCATTAAAATTCTTAAAAACAAACAAGAAAAATTCTCCAGATTCAAGTTTCATAGTTTTACTGTATCCATGAACACAGTTCAGATCTAGTTATCAACTTATAGGGATAAAAGCCCCAAAGGGGCTGGGTGTGGTGGCTTATACCTGTAATCCTAGCACTTTAGGAGGCTGAGGCAGGAGGATCGCTTGAGCCCAGGAGTTTGAGGTTGCAGTGAGCTGTGATGATGCCACTGCATTCTAGCCTGGGCAACAGAGCGACAACCTGTCTCAGACAGACAAACAAATAAAAAACCCAAGCAAACAAAAAACAAATCCAAAAGTCTTGATAATTTTATGACTAAATATTTTGAGTTAATAAAGGGGGAGATGGGAGCTATTTTCACTAGTGTGAGTCATCAATTAAGTAAAGAATAATTTATTGTCAAAACAGTTTGGCTTTATTTCACAAAATGAAATCATGTAATTTCTGGCATTTTCCCCTTTGATTTTGTTTGATGTAGAATTATTTCCCACTCATCCCAAATATCCCTTAGAGTTTTAGGGTGAATTCTTTATAAGCTCCTTCAGACTTTTAATAAGTCAAAAACATCTCAGTGGGACTCCTGGATCTGGCTCCATTTCAGCAGAAAAATTTGAGCTTCTGTGTACTGGGGCTAAGTTCAGATTGGTTACAAATTCTGAAACTGTGGTTTTGGCTGTGGTTTCAGGCTGGAGTGCTAGCATTTGATTGGGTCATTGTACAAATTCTTCTAGGCTCAAGGTTGCCGAATCTGATCTAGTGTCTTAATGGAAGACAGTACACCAGGAATTTGATTCTGCTCATAATTCTGCCATTCTTTCTGACTCTCACCATATTCTAGTTTTTAGTACTTAGTACATAGTATTTCAGTGAAGTTGCTGAATGTGGTCTCCCATTCCAGTACTTACAGCCTCCAAAGCTTCCAACATAGATGAAAAAATGGAAAACTTGGGATATAAATGAGAATTATGCCTCTGTGTTAATATTATTTTCTTTCTTCTACCCATTGTTTCTTATCTTCCTCTCTGTCTCCCTCTCAAACTGCTTTAAAAACAACATCAATAGACAAAGAACAGAGAAAAGAAGTAACTTGCTCAGTTTCAAGAATCCAGGCTTGGACAGAGCCACAGATAGAATTTGTGTTCCCTAAGTCCCTAGACCTTCACCGAGACAAATGCTAATGATAACAGCTGTGCTGCAGCTTCCTGGAGGATTTGAAGTTTGGCTACATCTTTAGGGATTCAGATTTTTTTTCTAAGCAAGATTTTCCGGTCCAAAGTTGTTAAAATTGAGGGAGTTAAGACATCTTTTTGAAGATGTGTGCCTTCCGTACTTTTCTTTCTTCCTCTTCCTTCCCCTTCTTTCTTTCTTTCTTTTCTTCCTTATTGGTGGCAAATATTTTATCTCTGTGGGAGTAACTTAGGTGATAAATGATTCTGATAAGGAATTCACCCACCCTTACAATGATCTAGCCATGCCCAGCTGTTTAATAATTATGTCTGTCCCATGATTAAGTTGTTTCAGTGACATTTGCATTGCTTTCCATAGGTAAATATTTATTTTCAATAGGTAAATGTCTGGGGTGAATTAGTCCTTACTGTACTGCTGTGTGGTGCTAGTGAGCTGGCTTTTAAGCTGGTCAGTACATGGTCAACTAGGATATGCAGCCTTAGGATGAGAAATGTGTTAAGTGACTCCAACATCAGAAGGACATATGTTTTCCAGTTTGTCTTGGGCCTCAGAAAGGCAATGAAGGCATTTTCTGCAGCTGCTCTTGTATATTAAATAACTCTACTTTCTTTGCCCTTTGGATGAAGTGACCCCAGTTCAGCGGCAGAGATATGAAAAGATTCTCATTACTAGCCTAGTGTGAATTTGAGGAAAAGTACATGGCTCATTTATTTGCCATTTAAAAATTTACAGCCAAATCAGTGCAATATTGTACTCATATCTCAAAAAGCTTTGCCACCAACTAGATTTTTTTTTCTTTTAAAGTAGGCAAATTAAGCTCTTAAATTCAGACAAATCTCTTTCTGTCTACTCAAAACCTTCTGAAGAGCTTCATGATGTCAATGATGTGAGAAATTTAACTGAGTTAAGTGCTTCATATTAAAGGTAAGTTTTGAATTCCCCTTGAAGTAATGCTTTTACAGAGTCCTCATCACAATTTCAGAGTTTGTGGCATTACCAAAGAGTCACAGGATCATAACAGAGAATGGATAAATCAATAAGGCTCTCATGCCCAAGGCATTCTATTTTATCTTAGTTGATTGCTTTCTTCTAAAAAATAAAGCCCCCCAAAGTCTGTATTCTTCAAAGTACTACGTCGTGCTGAAATATTGCTTTTCGAGACTAAAATTTCCTGTTCTTGCCACTGTTTAAATCCTGTGGTTCATAGTAATATAGATTATTGATTTCAAATGATGTACAATCTCTATGTCAAGGAACCACTTGTAAAGTTGAGGTATACTGGATAAGAACTTAGACTAAGTGGGGAAATAGACAACAAGCAGTTAAACCCTAGGACACAAACCAAATCTCACAATCCTTATAATTATATCCCATAACTTTAGGTCAAATGTCAGAATCATGTGACAATGCTGTGGGCCTTTCCTCTCTCAGGGCTACCAGTCACTTTTCCTAAATCTTCATACCCAAAGAGGATGATCTTCTCAGACTAGATGGTTCTCCAGCCAAATGTATGTGCTTTTTTGCAGGATCCACCAAATAAGTAATACTGAAGTGAGAAATTCAATCTCTTAGCTCCAACAGAGTCTTTCTGAATAAGTGCAATGGAATAGACATGCAACCCAGACAAAACAGTTTGTGCTCCTTTTCTGTTGTGCAATTATATGTTTGTGTATGAAAGATTTCATGTTTATATAAAAAAAGATTCTCCTGATTTAGTGACAATAGGACCTGTATTTTTGGTATCTTCAGCATACTCTGATTCAAGCTGTCCTTATGTAACAAGCATTTACTCAGAACCTACTAAGAGTCTGGCACCACGTTGAGTGCTTAATGAACAGTCCTCACTTTTGGAACTCCATGTAGTATAGCAACAGCTGTACTAGCAGTTAGTTGTAACGTGACATTGCGAGTGCTACACTAAAGAGATACAGGTACAAATAACAAAAATGCTAAAGGAGTCAAATGAGTCAAGGTTGCGTTCATATGCGAAGGACAGAAAAATCCAAGTTAATTTCTTTCTCACATAAACAAGTTTTGGAGGTAGGCAGTCCAAGCTGCCTGATGACTCGGCTGTCATCAGGAACTCAGGTTCCCTCTATCTAGATATTCTGCCATCATCAACACTTGACTTCCATCTCATGTTCTAAAATGGCTATTCAAGTATCAGCCACCAAATCCATATTCTAGCAAGCAGAAAGAGGAGAACATTGAGGAATGGCATCCTAGAAGCAGCACAGAACTTTTGTCTATATCTGTTCACCAAACCTTGATCCTATGGCTCGGCCATACCTGATGGCAAGAGAGGGTGATACAATCTTTATTCTCGAAAGTCATGTGCTGGCTACAAACTGGAAGTTCACTGACCAAGTAGAAAGAGGGCTGTTATGAGAATAACTTTTTTTTTTTTTCCCCGCCCCAGGAGTTCAGACAAGGGAGAGAAAAATCGTATCTGGAAAGGAAGAACATATCTGGAAGGCTTCCTGGAGGAGGTAACATTTAAGCTAGATCTCCAAGGAAGAGTAGGAATATATTGAATATAGAATCAGGGAAAGCATGATATATATAGGCAGAGGGAACAGTATCAGAGTTTGCTTTCAGAGACCGGCCAGCCTGAGTAAGGAATATAATCAGGTCTGTTTTATGCTGACTGAGGAATTAAAGGAAACACTGCACAATGTTCTCAATATCTGAGCTATTTTGTCTAATCACACGCATCTAGCTGCTAAAGACTGAATTATCACATCATGCTCACAGAAGAGAAACATAATTAGAAAATATATCTATTGAAATTATTCTCTATGTACATTAAATTGGATAATCACGTGTTAAATTAGGAAAGATATTCAGGAAGTTAATTAATCCTGGATTCTGATTGTGACATGTAACAAGTGTGAAATAACCATCTCTAAGACCATTTATACACATGTTCATTTACTAATAGGCATCCCAATAGCATAACATCTTGCTTAAAACAAAGAAACAATTAGTCCTGAAACAGAAAAGCACACGACACAGGATAGGCTGTATACCATAGTGATAGTAACAGCAACAGCATATACTTATTAAACACTTAACATGTGCTAGGCATTCTTGGCACATAGGGACTTATTTGATCTTCACAAAAACACTATGAACTCGGTTTCTATTACTCTCTCCATTTTCACAGAGGAGGAACTGAGGCTCAAAGAGGTTAAGTAACTCGCTCCAAGTCCCACGGCTGATGTGTAGGGAAGCAAACACAAACTCATGTGGCCTGCCTCCCTCTCCGTGCTGCTAGGTCATAAAAGGGGACAGGTTATGGGATGGATCCCAGCTCCATGACTATCTGACAGTAAGATTCTGGGGGAAGTTATTTCATCCTTCTGTATCTTACTTTCTCAGTTACTGGGATTGAATAAGAAACTGTATGTCAGAGATTTCACCAGGGAACTGGCACAAGGTAAATTTTGCTCAATAGTTAAAAGGTTTAATGAGATTGAGTCATTAATTGTAAACACTAGCCAATGTTTCGTCCTTAACTATACAAACCAAAAAGCAGATCAAAACCTATTTCTGACATGGTGTTAAATTCTCTTCCAAAAGAGCAAAATCTCTCTTTCTTCTAGCCTAATCCCCTGAGGTCTGTCTCTCTGCTAGTTCTTGAGTTTGAGCTGCTTTTTCAGCCATCTGTTACAGTGTTGTGTAACAACAAACAATGTCCTCCTAAAAATGTTTACAAATGCTTCTTATATTAGTGTTGTATATTTTTCATTAAGCTGTGGCATCTCCATTGAAAAATTATTTTAATCATTGCAAACTGAATTACACAAGGAGCAAGCATAAAGAGATAGTACTTAAAAGGCTGAATGTACATTAATTGCTTCAGCTAATGAAAGAAACATGACTTAGCCAATGCACACAACATGAATCCTAAGATGCACGGACAATTGACTATGGTAATAAAACAAGTATTAGTGTGTTAAATCTGAAATCCTCATTATGCTTCATGCAGCAAAACCGACTGTGTACCTGCTGTTCAGTGTGCATTTCCTCCTCTTGACACCAAGAGCTAATTATAGAACGGGGCATAGAGCGAAAGCATGTGACCTACGTTTGGGGACCTTCAAAAACCCTGCGAAGTTGTGTTTGGTGACTCTTTATTTTCTTTTTAAGATGATAGAAGAAAGCGTGGGTCAAAATGATTTTGGAATATTGTGATGTTCCATAGGCAATTTTAATTAAAATATGAATTATTTATATATGCACACAGTTTATTTCACTTACATTGGGATCTTGCTTTATCTCCCTTGGCTCTATAAGCTAGTAAATTATTAACTCAAGGATAATTTATGTCACAGTGTTCCAGATGCTGTCCATTGATTTCTTTGTCTGTCTTTTTATTTCATGAACCCTAAAGTAAAGGTGATGATAAAATCATGACATTTAAGAGATAAGAAGAGAAGTGAATGTCTTATTTTTACTGTTCATTTAGAATCACATAACATAGAGGTTATAGTAACTTATAAACAGATTGTATTAACGTAAAACCTCTATTCATACACTAAAAATACCAACTTATTAGGAACCTCACTAAAAGCTAATACACTACAAGCCCCACCCCCCTTTTTCTGAGAAACTTTGAGGGGTACCACCATTACTTCAAGGGATATGAAACAGCTGGCTTAATTCAAAGTAACTGCTTTTTTTAGATGAAAACCTTTCTTTTCTAGTAGAACTAGATCTGGAAGGCAAATCTTTTTCTTTTTTGTATTTTATCCTATATATCTTTTGGTAATTATTTTCTCAGTAAAGCCTTGGCTATGTTCAAAAGTATTTCCTTTACATTGCTTCTCAGATATATTATAGAAATTGATGTCTTTGGCACCAACTAGCCTCAAATTTTGAATGGACATAAGGGTTCTTACAGTGTTTTTTTTTATTAATGCTGGGAGAATTCTCTTTAATTGGTAATACTTGAAGAACTTAGTACAGGTCAGAGTTTAGGTGGTTTGTTTAAATGTTTCTACCTCTGAAGAAAATTGTACATTAGCTTCTTTCTTATTTCAACTAGTTTGTATGTAGTTTTATTCAGTCATTTTTATTTTCCTAGTTTATTTGTCAGAGTTCTTTGAAGGTGCTATTGGGAAGCCATCTGCAAAGTCAGGGCAACGAAGGCCATACCTCAACAGGGAGATTGTAAATTGAGTAGAAACTCCAGGATCTCAACAAGTGACATTTTGGGGAGTTTTCCCCTAGGGGTCGATTATGGAATAGAAGAAAATTTGGGAGAGAGGAGTGAGGAATACTGGGAAATGTCTTTATTCTACTCAATCTATGGTTCTGAATGCTAATGCACATCAGAACCACCCAAAGAACCTTTTATTCATTGATCTTTAAGACCTATTCCTCAAAGATTAATTACATTCCAGGAAGGTCCTGGAGATCTGTATCGCTGACATGTACCCCAAGGTATTTGGAGATTACCTGAAAAGAGTATAGAAACTGTTAAGAGGTGTTGACTTCCAAAAATTAAACAACTTTTACTCATTTAGTTATTCAACCAATATTTAGTTAGCTTTTAGGTCCTGCCCCTAATCTTAGCCCTCAAGGAGCATGGAGCCAAGGGAGGTAGACAGGAACATAGCCGATTTCAATTCAGCAAGATAACCTGCTATAAATGGGCAAGACTGGGGTGCTATGAGGTATATGGACAAGGATCATCTAATCCAGTCTAAGGTGTCATAAAGGGTTTGAAGAGGTACCTGAGCTGATATCTGAGCTGAAACCTGAGGGGTAAAGAATAGCGGGAGGAAGGAGGAGTTGAACAGCTTGTGTGTGTGTGTGTGTGTGTGTGTGTGTGTGTGTGTGTTTCAAGGAGGCTGTGGGTCATGAGGCTGGAGTAGGAGAAGGTGTGAGAAATGTTAAAAGACTTGTAAGACACATTTTCAGGTCTCAAGGAGCTTACAATATAAGTGGGGGGATAAATGATGGCAAAAGATGTTGGTAATAGATGATGAAGACAAGAGAAGTGACTTCCTGGGAAGCCTTTTGATCAATTACCAATTGAATAATGCTTGCCATGCTATAGGTTTTCTCTGGAGAAAGTATCTAATCTCTTCCAGCAATAAAATTCTGTGATCTACGATACTGTTCTGCAGTGGGAAGAGAAAGCTTCATAGAAGAGGTGGGGATCCCACTGGGTATTAAAGAATAGGTGGTCTTTTATAACTTTTTATTTTGTTATAATTTTAAACTTACAGAAAAGTTACAAGAATAGTATAGGAAATTACCTCATTCTTTATCCAGATTTACCAATTGTTTATATCTTGCCCCGTTTGCTTTTGTGCTCTATACACACACACACACACACACACACACACACACACACACACACACACACACACATCACATACATAATTTTTTTTCTGAATCATTTGAGAGTAAGTTGGAGACATTATATAGTTTACTCCTACATACTTTAATGTATATTTCACAAGCAAAAGAACATTCTTACATATCACAGTAAAATAATCAAACTTCTTGTATAGTCAGAAGGAATACAATCTAGTGTTACACTATCGCACACTACGCTGTTTAGTAGTACAATAGGGTGACTAGAGTTAACAATTTATTGTATATTTCAAAATAACTAAAAGAAGTGATAAAGAAGTGACAAAGACGTGATAAGTGCTTTAAATGACAGATATCCCAATTACCTGATTTGATCATTATACATTGTATTCTTATATCAAAATATCACATGCACTCCATAAAATATACAATTATGTATCCATAATAGTTTAAAAAAAAGCAAAAATCACAAACTTATGGTATTTAACATTGATGCAATACTATCATCTAATCGACAGTGTGTAATCAAATTTTGTCATTTTGTCAAGTGTCTCCATGTTCTTTCTAGGCTTTTCTTTCCCAGTGTTAGTATCTAATTCAGATAAATGCATTGCATTTAGTTGTCTCTATCATTGTCCTCTCATTTAAAATGATTCTTTAACCATTTCTGTCTTTCTTAATCTTGGCAATTTTGAAGAGTAAAAGCCAGTTCTTTTCTAGGACATTCCTCAATTTGGGTTTGTCTAATGTTTCTTTTGGTTAGATTCAGGTTATATATTTTTGGGAAGAGAAGTTAGGTTTTGTCCTCCTCAGTGTATCACAGGTGGAAGCACAAGATGTAGGTTTGTCCCAATATTGATGATGATAATGTTGACGACTCAGTGGGGTGTCTTCTAGATTTTTCACCGTAATGTTATTAATTTTTCCCTTTGTAATTAATAAGAATTTTGTGAGAAATGTAAATATCATGTTCCTTAACCAAACTTTCATCTGACAGCTTAAATGTCCATTGATGATTGTTTAACCTATGACTGCTTCTATATTTATATTACTAAATCTATATCATTATAAGGAAGAGCTTTCTAGGCTTTACTATCTATTCATTCATTTATATATATCAGTATGGGCTCATGGATTTTATTTTTAAAAATGAGTTATAGCCCACTGTTGTCATTATTTCTTTTGATGTTCCAGTGGTCCCTGATTTTACCACTAGGAGTTTCTACAGCTGGTTTCTATGTCCTTTTAATAGTTCTCACTACATTTTGAAAGTTTTCTTACTTTCTCTAGCAATATGCTACTTCAAGCTTATTTTTTACTTTCCTTGCCCCAACCATAGAATCTACCTTTTGTCCAAGAGGCGCTGGCTCCTAGTACTAAAGGTCAGGTGTATTCATAGCTATTGGGGTTTCATTGTTTCTAGATTACTTTGGTGGACAGGCTTGGATATACACATCTATGTTTCTCTATTTATTTCTCTGTATTTTAAGAACTATGGGTTCATATGGGTAATGGTAAATTCTAGTCTTTCCTTCTTCCACCTTTGTAACTCCAATCTCCAACAGTGAGAAACCTAGCTCAGAATAAATACATTTTTAAGAGGCAGAGAGAAATAAGAAAGTTGTTCTGACCTTGAAGAATCTGTGGGACATCCAGGTGGAGACAGGTCTGGATCTGAGTTATTTCTACCAAAGAAAAAAATTGCCTTTAACTTATTGCAATTTACAGAGTGGTATAAATGCTAAGAAGGTTGCAGTTGCAGGATCCACATGGGATTAGAGATTTTATATTCACATATATGCCTTCCATTTTCTTCACAAAGAAATCATCATTTCTGCCTTTATTACTGGAGGGTGGGAAGCCCTCTCTGTGCAAGATACTTGTATTGATGTCAATGACTCCCAGCCCTCAACATTGAGTTATTTAAGATTAACCTCTTATTGGACTATTTGTGGTGTCAACTTTCTGTACCAGAGACCATAGGCTTGACAATAAATCCTATAAAACAAAACTCTCCTAAAAAAAAACCCCAAAACCTCTTCTCCAATAAATTTTGTTAAGGAGTTCATTTGTGAGATCAAATGGTAAAACCTTTTCAAAACATAATTGCAGAGCCTTTGTTCAGGAATCAAGAAATTTATTTTCATGATCTGTCTCTTTCTATAATATTTCTAATTGTGGACAGACATTGCAATGCTAGTCATTGTTGAGCAAGATGAGTTTTTTTTTTTTTTTTTTTTTTTGGTGCTCGGTTGAAGATGACTTGAGTCTGCAAAGACAGGTGCCAGAGTATTAGATGACTGTGATTTATTTTTCAGCATGTGGTGAGAGAAAAATCATTTTAAACTTTTTACTAAAGTGTGTTGAGGGACACAAAATGTTTCCACATTAAACCAATCACTATTTGCTTCTTATTATTATTGGAGAAGGTACACTGAGTGCTAGATGAACACATTCTTGCAGCCTAGGGGTGTGATATTGTGTCAAACAGAAAGAAAATTTTCCTTCTTTCAAGTGAATAGTAATTGCAGAAAATAATGCTTTAGCTGAACCCTTGGTGCAAAGACACAGACTGTTCCTTGCAGAGAACTTAACTTGACCACATGAAAGGTGTCAATATCTGAGCTAGACCTAAAAAATACGTCCAAAGCACGGAAGTTAAACATTCACGTCAGGACTAATGCACCATTTAACTCAAAGGGCAGGGAGGTTGACACATGGCTGGCTCCCGAAATAAATATCTTGTCTACTCAGTGAAGCATATTTTGGTGATAATTTTTCCTTTATGTCTGAATTAGTTTTCTGAGCCAGAGCTGTAATAATCAATGAGTGAAGTGAGCAGAAGGTGGCCCCTGATTCCTTCTCCTATAATCTCCTACTCCCTAAAGCCTAGTGTTCCATTAACAAAGAACTCTAGTTCCATAGTCATTTTGTAATTCAAAAACCAAAGTAACGTAGATAAAGCACTTAACATGGTATGTGTCATATAGAAAATACTCAATGTTTAACTGCAATTATTATTAGTTTGCAGATGTGAATTTAGCTTCATAAAACTGGATTTTAGAAATGTCACATTATTTCCTTAGGAAAAAATTATATTCCACCCTGAGTCTCTGTCTTTGTTCTCTTTCTTGGGCAGGAAATTTACTTCCAGTCATTATTAGACCACTCCCACCCCAACCCCTTGGGCCGAATAGACAAAAGACTAATTGTCTAAGCACATGTGGCTGTTAGGGGACTCTGGTGCCTCTGCTTTGCTTGGTCCTAGGGACTTTGCTGCATACTCTGAGGCCAAAGGCTCAGCTTCCTGAGGGCCAGCACTTAGCTTCTCTCCACTGAGGCCATGCACATTCTGCTTAGAGCTGAGACTCAGTTCCTGAGGGATCCTCAGAACTTGTTCTTGTTTTAGAGATTCCTCTCTCTCCTGCTGCTTTCTTCATTCTTGTTTATTCCTATGTCACATTTGCAAAGGCTCTCTCTCCTTTCACCCTACAGGAGGGTTGCCAGATTTAGCTAAATAAATAAATGAATAACCCCAAACCCAAGCTACTTGGTTAAGTTTTAATTTCCTATTAACAATGAATAATCTTTCAGCATAAGTGTATCCCATGCAACGCTTAAAACAAACTCACACTAAAAAATAATTGTCATTTATCTAAAATTCATATTTACTGGGCATCCTGTATTTTATCTGGCAGCATTACTCTAAGGGTTCCTGCTTTTGAAAGACCCAGGAATGGAAGTTGTGAGTAGGGTTGGGATTTTCAGGCCAAATCTTCATTGAGATAGAGAGAAATACACTCTGCATAGACTTAGAAAGGTACAGGGGAAAACCCAGCATAGACAAAACACAAAATAATGTCCATAAATAATCCTGTTACTCTCATCATCATTATGATCACCATCATCATCACTGTCCATGGTGAGTTGCTGCTAAAGAGTCATTCCCCCTGGGGAAGGCAATATTAATGGATCCTTTCCTGAATAGAGTTTTAATTAAGATGAAGGAGAAAGAGAAACTAGGAGGCACAGGCAGTCTGCAAGCTGAGTCAGTGGAATAGGAAGCAAGAGAATGAGGTTAGGGCCAGAAAGTCCACTTTGCATCTCTCAGTTTCATTGGTTGGCTTGATTTGGGCATTATGGGAGCAAGGACTGGTAGAACTAACACTGGCCTGACTCCATTCAAGTCCCTGCACCACCACACCAGTAAGCTGTGTAGCCTTGGTTGCTTGACTTGTCTCTCCAGCTCAAATCTCTTGTGAGATTCAAACTCACATGTATTCCTGAATGTTTCATAGGTGCCCCAAAGTCAAGATGTGCAAGTGTGAGCTCATCTTCCTCATCTCCTGACCTGGAACTGTTTTTTTGTGTGTGTTCTCTGTATTAATGAAATGACACCACCATCTGCCCAGGTGTCAAGGCAGGATACAAGTCATCCTAGACCTGGCTGCAACATCTTATGCCTGGTGACTGCCAGAGTGGGTCATCTGGCTGGCTAAGCCCACATCTTCTGCCTCCTGGACTACTGCCAATGGTGAGGACCTTTGCAGATACAACAAAACCATCCATACTTTTTCCAGGAGGACATAGTTGTGGTGAGTTGGCCAGAAAGAAAAGGAGATGACTCCTCTGTAAATTTGAAGGAAAAATGGAATTAAATACCCTCCTTCACTTTTATAATGACTTTGTGATAGTCCATTCTAACTCTCTTTTCTTGAAGTGACTTGAATGGGTCTCTGTTCCTGTCTATCAAAATAGGTTAAGAAAAAGAAAATAATTTTACTCTCTTTTTGCTGGTGACATTTTACCAGGAAATGATGAATAAAACTATAGAGTGGCAGGGTACCATCTAGGGGATATTTACACTCTGGGAAACTTCTTGTGCCTTTCAGAACTCAAAAGTACATGTTAGAGCATACCACAATGGCAATCTTCTTCCTAATATCCCAATGAGCAGACAGTTATTTTAAATGAATCCACTGAGATTCGAACCCAACAGAACAACATAAGAAGGCATCTGAAAAGAATTAACCAATTGTCCCTACTCTTGAAATAACCTTCTCTTTCCCAGGAACACAGAGGAAAGAAGCCAAATAATAGGGGAATGGATGAAAAAGCACAATACTACCTCATGGTTCCTGCTTTGAAATGTAGAAAAAAATCATTCATAATCTCTTGTCCTTTTCTAGTGTCTCACCTATAGGAAAAGAATAGGAGAGAAAGTAGGGTCATTAACCATGTATGAAAAATTGTTAAATTTCTGGGAAAAGGAAAAAAAATCTCATCTTAATAATCTCAGAGAAATAGAACCCAAATTAAATCAATTCAGGGTGGTTTTGGGTCATTCCATCCCAGTCAAGGGAAAGGTTCAAAATGGCTTGTTGCAGTAAGGTCAATTTGTTACAAAATCATCCTAGAGGGGAATGTGAGTGTGCACACACAGGCACGTACTCTCTACCCCACCCTACCCCGCACTCCCACTCCATTATATTTTCATATATTTGTGTATATAAAGTGATATGTGTTTAAAATATATATATGTATATATATATAGTATTGGCTCTCAAAATGTGAATTTTTGACGGTTTCCCAACAAAAATTAGATTCAGAATTAAGTTTGGATATTTGGCCAACTGTGCTAGGCATCAAATAAATGTGGTAGGATTTTCAAAGAATTGAATATAGAAAGCAGGAGTTTTTGTTTTTTGAGTTCCACAAAAATCCAGTGTATGTGCCTTATTTGTGTGAGTGCATGTATGATTCTTTCCTTTATGGTTTGTAATCATCTTACTCTATGCCTCTCAGACATTTAGCTAGGAAAATGATCTGTATTTTATCAATGCCATTCCAAGACTGGATTATATCCAGAGCTTGTTGGTATGTTTGATGAAGCAGTACTTTTAAGCAACTGTTATTGAGTGCCTGCTTATGTGCTATATACCTTCTTTATGGTAATACTGCTAGTTCAGTGTTTACCCATTTTTTAGGTAAGGAATGAGATTAAGTTGCTTTCTCAGGATCACATTTGACCTCTAAGTGACTATATTAGAATTCAATTCTATGGTGTCAGACTTGAAAGCCCACAGTCTTTCCATGGCTAATGATGACAATAAGTTGTTAGAAACATGGATCCCAGAGTGAAATGACGTTTGAATCCTGCTTCTATAGCTTTCTAGCTGTAGAAAGCAATTTCTATAGCTTGGCAAATTATATAATCTCTGTGCTTCAGTATCCTTATCTGTGAAATGGGAATAATATAATTGAACTGCTTAATAAGATTGTTGGGAGGATTAAATCATGAAATATGTATCAAATGTTCACCCCACCCATTGTAAGACCCCAATCTATATTAGTCATTGTCACTGTTATTCTATACTTTGGCAAGCGATTGAAGCCTTGACTCTCTTATGGCACACATAGATGCTAGCTTACGAACAATTTGCCCCACTAGTTGGTTCATGGTAAGCAGCAACTATTTGTAAACTAAAACTACAAAATAAGACCCTGGGCTCTCCAGACCAGACAGATCTCTTGTGGCTAATAGAGACAGCCAAAACAAAATAAAAGGAACTGAGAGGCCAAGGCAGGTGAGAGGAGGCCAGTCATGTGCCTTTTTTGTTCCTAGAGAGTGAGACCCACTCCAGACATTCTGTTTGTACCTCTGCACTAAGGTGGTTCTTGTAACTAGAGCTGAGATTCCGTGGGTAGAAAACTCCTCCCTCTGGCCATCTGAGAAGGATGTTCAACAGAGGCTTCTGGCTTCAGGCTTGAAAACTACCCAGTTGAGACTTAGTCATTTTCAACCATTCAAGACAGGACAGGTTTGAATCCTCCATCTACATGAACGGATATGATTGAGGCTAAGGCAGGAACTTCCGCCTGTTTAAGCCAGGTCTCCCTTTGTTCTTTGGAGCGGTTTTTGGTTTGCATGGGAGGCTGTCTCTCCTCAATCTGCAGATTGCTTATAGAAAATAAAACTCTCCCCCTTTCCTTTGCAATCTCATGGTCTTTTGTTAACGTACTCTACCTCTCCTTTCCCCACTTGCTTCTAAGAAGGGTGGGCGGTACCCCAGTGTATGGAAGCACATCAAACTCAGTCAGGATTCCTCCAAATGTGTTTTAGGCTCCAGAGACCTGGCAAGCCCATGTTTACTTTCTAGATTACTTGGAAAAATCTGTGAACCTGGCCACAGTAAAATGGCTTTTCACTTAGAATTACTTCATTCAAAATCATTCATCTTTTTTCCTTTTGGGAAATATAACTTATGTGATTCTAGTGTCCAAAATATACCTTCTCTGAATGCCTCCCACCATAGTGCCTGAGTGAGGGGCTTTCCACCTCAGAATAAGATCATAAAGATGCAGTTATTCTTCTCCATGGAGTTCAGTCTCCCAGGCTCATTTACAAAGTTACTCAGCTGTGACTGGGCCACTTAAATAACCCTATTGCCTAAAGATATCCCTTGCTCCAGCCATTTGCCCCCAAGAACCATGTTCAAGTTACAGAGAAATACAAATACTAGTGCATTCCACACGAGCAGTGTCACAGAGCTATATTTTGTCAGTTGTAAATTATATCTGGTCTTGAGGGAGGGGAGAGAGATCAGCAATTTTATATTCTATAAAAGAATTTCATAAGAAATATTAGACCCTCATAATTCGGAAGTCTCCTATGTTAGTTTTATTTTGTCCTGGCAGATTTTAGAAGCAAACAATTCTCTGGATGCCTAAAAGTAATGCCTGGGTTTCTGTTTTTACATATTTAAGCTATGCATTTAGATACAATTCAAGCATTCCAGGGTGTTAACAGTGTTTACAAAGGAAAGTGCCAGAGGCAAATTCAGGCCATTCTTTAAATTAATAATGCTTTTGTTTGCACTCCCAATTTTTCCTTACAGTTCTGCTAGAACCAACGTGCATCTTTGCCATTTATTCGGAGGATAATGATGACAATTTCCATTTACACATTACATTTCATCTAGAAGGAGCTCTCTCACACTACATCACTGTCTGCCACCTTCTGCCTGGCAACAGAAAATGCAAACTGTATCATCACAGTCATTGGTCAGTGGGGAGCAGAGAAACCCCAAAGCAAACACAGCACCAGAGACTGAAAGAAAGCAAGGAGGACTGGAAGTAAACTTGACCATTGCCATGTTTGCTTAGAAGATGGGGGCACAGGGAGCATAGGGTCTGCCAGTGACCACACTGCATCCCTGTAGGATTTAGAAGGATTGTGCAGCTAGTGGTTGGAACTACACAGAGGCACATTTAAGTTCTTGACCTATTGCTTCCTAGTCAGCTGCTTTTAGGCAAATCATCTGATATCTTTGAGGCTTGGTTTTTGTATCTGTCAAAGGGGAAGAATAATTCCCACTTCCCAAAGTTGTATATGTTGAGTACATAGAAGTAAAGTATGTTATAAGGGTTTAGTAAATGGTCTCCAGTATTTACCATTCTTGATTATTAATAGGGTTGCTATAGTTACTGCCACTGCTGCCTAAACAATTGGACCTGACAGATGTTTCAGCCTAATGAGGGTCCCTCCCTGCTCTTCTTCATCTGCCTGATCTTCAGTTCCCACCAAGAAATCTTGTGGTTTGCACAAAAGAGGGAGAGGTGTTATCACTCAAGGCCCAGATTATAATGCCTTCTTATGGAACAAGGAGAACATCTGGTATTCACTTAGCATGGGCTCTAACACAAATATTTTAGACAGTAATCCTTAAATTTTAGCGTGCATAAACATTATCTGGAGGGCTTTTAAAAATATAGATCACAAGGTCCTGCTCTAGTTTCTGATATAGGAAGTTTGGGGACCAAATAATTTGCATTTCTAAGAAATTCCCAAATAATGCTGATGGTGCTGGTCTGAGAGCCACTGCATATTGTGTAGCTAATTATCACCTTGGAAGTCACCGAGAGCCTAATCTTCCGAGGGTGTTTTATACTGGGGGCCAGAGAATCCAGAAGATACTAGGAGCATAAAGGTGAAGTCAGGGATAGGTTGAGCACCTGCAGAAGATGAAGACTGGAGTGCAGGGCAGGTGTCAAGACCCTGCGGCACCTATTTCACAGTTGAGTTGTGTCTGCTCCTTGCTTGGCTCAGGGTTTCTCTCCTTTCTCCCCTTCCTCCTGGCTTCTGCTTTCTGTACAACTCTTACACCTGTGGGTTTCTTCTTCTTTCTACTGAGTCATATCCAAATTGGCCTTGAGAAATAAAAATAAAATCCTAAGTCCCCTAGCTGATGGAACTGACCACCCCTTGGCCAAGAGGACCCAAGAGATGCCTTGAAAACTGAGTTCCTGGCCATGATGGAATGGGAGGTAAGACAAATCTTGTTATACCCCCTCCCTTGCTAAGCACCATTTCCTAGTAGGTACAAAGAAACCAGCCCTTTCAAAAAACTTACTCCACTGCTGACTTCTGGAGCTACTGAGGGAAGCTGATGCTGGTCCTGGTACCAGACTTTGAGAACTGCTGATTTATTCCTATCTTTCTATAAAGAGAATTATAGCCTTGGGCTTTTCTAGCTGATGGTGTTCTCAGCTTTTGGTAACCAGCACTAGTGCTTAAGTAAAACACTGAACCTACTCATTGAGCTTCTGCTCCTCCAGGGTCTGCATCAGCTCAGCAAGCTGAGGCCCAACTAATTTGTCTTCATGAACTGCCAGCCTTGCTCAAACTTTTCCAACAGCTGCTTCTTCGTAGGCTTCACTTGGCTTCTACAGCAAATGAAACCTGCCCAGCCCCAAAAGATTCTAATTAACTCTCTCAGGGTCAACTCCCTGAGTGAATGGCTTGAAAATCTCAGCATGCTTGCAATGCTTTATTTATTTAAAGATTCCAAACTCTTCTACCCTGCATGCCTATGTTAAACAAGGATAGCCCCCAAAACAATCCTGAATGAAAGAAATGTTTCGTTATACCATGAGTTGTTCTTCTGTTCTCTGACTCTTTCTATGTCCCTTTAAGTCTCACAGATGGCTAATATTTCCTGATTTTAATTTTGGCAAAGGCCCTTCTTAAACATATTTTGATGATGGCAGTAGAAAATAAAAATTAACTATAAGACTGCTGTCCTGGTCTGTCATTAAGAGCTTTTCCTTCTTTTGGAAGGATTAGTAGAGTATGAATCATTTCAAAGGGTTAATTCCCTTCCTTCCTTCCTTCCTTCCTTCCTTCCTTCCTTCCTTCCTTCCTTCCTTCCTTCCTTCCTTCCTTCCTTCCTTCCTTCCTTCCTTCCTTCCTTCCTTCCTTCCTTCCTTCCTTCCTTCCTTCCTTCCTTCCTTCCTCTTTCTTTCTCTCTACCTCCCTCCCTTGCTCCCTCACTCCCTTCTCCCCACCTCTGCCCCTTTTTTTTATCCTTAAGCCTAATCCTTCCAGTCTCTGTTGTTTGCAGTTTTGAATTTCCTGCCACAAAATCGATGTGGTTACTGCATTCACTGTAATGAATATACGTGCTCTCTTCATGCCCTCCAGACATGTGAAGGCTGTTGTACCTTTAGTTCCCTGTACGATTGAGTGACTTGGCCACACAGTGATAGGGCCTAAGAATGGATTCCTCAAAGTACTCCTCAGACATTGATCAAAACGCAAAGGAGAGGGGAGGGGAGAGAGCAACAGAGGAAAATAAAGTGTCAGTGCTCCTTTGTGCTATATTGAAGTCAAGGCTGACTTCATCGTGTCACTCAGAGGAGGAGGTGAGGATTCCAAAGAGGAGAGATGATTAAGAGGGAAATGCAAAGAAGGATGAGCTTGAACAAGAAAAAAACCCCACACCACCCATTATGATGAAATCAAGTAGTTAGCAAGAAAATGAATGAGTGATTTGACAGTGAAACTTACTTTATATCAGGCAGAAGACTAGGTTCAAGAGTACTTCTAGTTTCAGGTATCACTCATTATGTGCTATATTGGCTTGTTCTCTTAAGCCGAGTTTATGAAATAAATTACTTAGAGTCTAACTTTCTGATTGACCTCATTGAAATTATTTTATAATGTCATTTTATAACAAATATATTTAAATATATGACGTAAATTTGTTTAATATGTTTAAATATATTTAATATATTTAAATATATGACATAAATATATTAAATATACAATATACATTAAATATATTATATAACTATTAAACATATTTATATAATATATTGTTATAATTGTATTATATTACATGTAATTTATTTCATGTAAATATATACATTTTGTAAATATATTTGAATATATATGATATAAATATGCTCACTGATCATTCTAAGTTATATAAATCATTTAATGAGTGAGGTGAAGACTTTTGATGAGTAAGGGGTCAAATTGATAGCTAATGTTATGGCATGCTGGGTATTTTAGAGAATTGGATGGGATTTTACATTTCACATTTTCCTTGCTTTTGTTCCTACAATCTGATCCCTTAACCATGGATCCTTTCTTTCTGTCTGCCCTTGGTGGAAGTAAGAAGTATTTATTTCATAATTAGTAATCACTTGTTTTCATATTTACAATGCTCAAATTTAATCTTCTTATCTTTTGTTTAATCTGACTGTAGAATTTTTTTTTTATTAATTTGGATTTCACAAATTTGGAATCTGTGAACTTCCAGATATGCAACTAAAAAATTTCATCAAGATAGGGTCGTGAAATGTTTGTCCACTTAGGGCAACAAAGTGACTTTGAGAACTTTAAATACTTCGATTAAAACAAGAATTAATTGCAGTTTAAGGCAACATAACTACAGTATATAGGCTGAATATTTGCTATACTAATCAGAAATATATTCTGTAAGGACCTAGAAGACTTCACTTTGAGTCTAAATTGAATTACCTACATTATTTGAAGAAGATAAAAGCATTTGAAAGTGATTATTTTCCTACCATGGATTTTGCCCGGTTCAGTCTGGCTGTATGTTCTCCATTGTGTCTGAGTTGGAGAGGTTTAACTGTATTACAATCTTTAGCAGTCCTCATTTTATAGCATTACACTTCACCAATAGGTGTCACTGTCTAACACATGATCTATTCAAACATAAAAATATGCTTAAACATGAATTTAGAGGTTCTGTATTCCGAATGAATTCCATACTTTATCAATGTGGATGGGTAGAAACTTTGAGCATTAAGTTCCCATAAAGCAAGGACTCCAAAGGCTGGTGGGGGTCAGGGGAAGGAAGAAAAGCATGTTCAGAGTTCTAGCATTTTAGCTATTTCAGGGAGAAGTTAAGGAAGCAAATGAATCTTGAGCTCTTTGGCACTCAGATAACTGTCACCAGGCTGATGATATAAATACTTTAATGATTGCTTCTTGGGCCTTAATTGCTATTTTTCTCCCTTTAATCAGCCAAACCTTTCGAATAATAGTGGAGGATTAGTTAATTTTAATTACATTTCAAGGATTGACCAAACTTTAGGTGTTCAGAGAGATTTTTGAAGGGTTTTTATTTGTTCGTATTATTTTAGGGACAGGGTGTGTCACTCTGTTGCCTAGGCTAAAGTATAGTGACTATTCACAGGTGTGCTCATTCTGCACTACAGCCTCAAACTCTTGGGCTCAAGTGATCCTCCCTCCTCAGCCTTCAGAGTAACTACAACTACAGACCTAAAAGGTGTTTGTCCTGCTACACATAACTTAATGTTTTCATCTTTGTTAGATATCAGTGATGTTCCCTGACAAAGAGTTGGCTTCCAACATTTGGCATAGCAAGAATTAGAAAAAGAGAAGGGATCCGCTGTTTGGTCAGATTCTCTTCTTGAAGATTTGAAAATCTAATGTTTTAGATGTTTCTGGGTTCTCTATTCTGTTCCATTGTTCTATGTCTCTACTTTTATGCCATTATCATGCTATTTTGGTTACTATAATCTTGTAGTATAATTTAGAGACAGGTAATGTGATGTCTCCTGATTTGTTCTTTTTACTTAAGATTGCTTTGGCTATTTACCTTCTTTTTTTGGCTCCAAATGAAGCTTAGGAATTTTATTAATCTTTTTAAAGAACTAACTTTTTGTTTTATTGATCCTTTGTATTATTTTTTGTTTCTATTTCATTTAATTCTGCTCTGAGCTTTGTTATTTCTTATCTTCTGTTGGGTTTAGATTTGGTTTGTTCTTTTTTTTCTAGTTCTTTGAGATGTGACATTAGTTTGTTAATTTGTTGTCTTTCTGTCTTTTTGATGTGATCATTTAAAGCAATGAACTTTCTCCATATGGCTGTTTTTGTTGTATCACACAGATTTTGAACGCTTGTGTCCTGTTTGTCATTCAGTTCAAGGAATGTTTTGATTTCCATCTTAATTTCATCATTGGCCCATGAGTCATTCAGAGTAAGTTGTTTAATTTCCATGGCTTTGTGTAGACTCGAGAGTTTCTCTTGGAATTGATTTCTAGTTTTATTCCACTGTGATCTGAGAAGATAGGTGGTATGATTTCAATTTTTTTGAATTTGCTGAGATTTGTTTTGTGGCCTAAGATATGATCAATCTTAGAAAATGTCCCATGTGCTGATGAGAAAAATGTTTAGTCAGTGGTTTTGGGGTAGAATGTTCTATAAATGTCTGTTAGGTCTATTTGTTCTAGAGTCCTGTTTAAGTCCAGTATTTTTAAATTCATTTTCTGCTCCAATGATCTGTCCAGTTCAGTCAGTGCAGTGTTGAAGTATCTGAATATTAAGATGTTTTATCATTATATATTTCTTTATTTAGATCTAGAAGAATTTGCTTCATGAAACTGGAAGCTCCAGTGTTAGGTGCATATATATTTAGGATTGTTATGTCTTCTTGTTGAATTGCTCCTTTTACTATTATATAATGAACATCTTTGTCTTTTTCTTTTTTTACCATTGATAATTTATAGTCTATTTGATTTGATATGAGAATGGCTACGTGTTTGCTTTTGGTTTCCATATACATGGAATATTTTTTCCCATCCCTTCACCTTGAGTTTGTGTGAGTCCTTTAGATGTGTTCCTTGGAGACAGCTGATACTTGGGTTGTATTTTTCATATATTCAGTAAGTCTATGTTTTTTAAGAGGGCATTCAGACCATTCACATTGACAATATTGATATGTGGGATGCTGTTCTGTTCATCATGTTGGGTGATAACTCAATGTTGTGTTTTCCTTCTTGTGCTATTGTTTTATGAGAGCTGCAAGCTATAACTTTTGGAAGTTTTTACACAAGTTGGTATCTAATGTGCTGTTGCATGTGTAATGTACTTTTGGGCATTTCCTGTAGGGGGGGTCTAGTAGTGATAAATTCCTTTAGTGTTTGCTTATCTTGGAAGGACTTTATTTCTCCTTCATTTATAAAACTTGGTTTATCAGGATATGGAATTCTTGGCTGGCAGTTATTCTGTTTAAGGAGATAAAGTATAGGACTCAGGTCTTTTCCAGCCTGTGAGGTTTCTCTTGAGAAGTCTACTGTTAGTCTGATGGGTTTTCTTTTGTATGTTACTGGATGTTTTCACCTCATGGCTTGTAAGAGTTCTTTCTTTATGTTGACTTTGGCCAGTTTAATGATTATATAATTTGCTTATTCCATTTTGCAATGAAACTCCCAGGTGTTTATTTGATTTCTTGTATCTGGATGTATAAGTCTCTAACAATACCAGGGAAATTTTCCTCAATTATTCCCTCAAATAGGTTTTCCAGGTCTTGTGCTTTTTCTTCCTCACCCTCATGGATGCCTATGATTCTTATATTTGGCCATTTTACATAACCTCATATTTCACATAGACTTTGTTCCTCTTGATTCTTTGTTCTTTATTTTTGACTGACTGGGTTAATTTGAAAGAGTTGTCTTCAAGCTCTGCAATACTTTCTTCTGCTTGATCTAGTCCATTCTTAAAACTTTCCACCATGTTTTGTTTTTACCAAAATAAGCTTTTCCTTTCCAGAAGTTCTATTTGGAGATATATATATATATATATATATATATATATATATATATATATATATATATATACACACACACACATACATATCTCTAAAATTTTATAGATAAATTTATCTATCTTCAGTAAAATTTTTATTTATTTCCTGAATTGTTTTACGGTTTCTTTGAGTTGGTTTTCTCTTTTCTCTTGAATCTCATCAATCCTCCTTATAATATAAATTTGGAATCCTTTATCTGTCATTTTAGTATTTTTCATTTTCATTAGAATTCATTGCTAGAGAGCTGGTGTGCTCCTTGGGTATGTCCTTTCATTCTGATTTTTCATACTTTCAGAGTTCTTCCACTGATTCCTTCTTATCTGGAACAGCTGTTGCTTCTTGTTTTTGGATTTTCTTTTGTTTAGATGCAGGATTTTTCCCCCTTACTCTTAAGGATGTGACTGTGGCATATGTTGGGTGAGGATCTTTGGCTTTGGTTGTGAATACCTTGATGGAGTCTAGGTTCTGGATGGATACCCTAGTTATATATATCCTGGGTGTGGTGGTTTTCTTAATTGGTAGTTATTTGTAGGCTGTAGCAGTGGTTTACTATGTGCCTGGGCAGATTTTCTGTCTCTTGTTGACAAGGAAAGATGGAGGCATTTGAAATCCTTTTGCTTTCCTCATACCTGTGTGAATTATATTGGAATGCTCCGTTTAATCTTTGAGAATGTAGGTGGTGCTTTGGGGTAAGAATCAGCCATACCTTATATGGTTGAATCAGTAAGTGCTGTATTGCACTGTACAAATTGCCCTCCCTGCCAGTAGGTGGCACTTGAAGGAAGAAGCCAGCTGTAGTGGTGTACTGGGGGACCTGTTACTGGCTACACTCTATTAGGAGCAGCAAGCAGCACTTGAATGCCCTAGGGAGTGGATGGGGCCCTGGAGCAGAGGTGGGTGGAGGAATGAAGCTGGATGGGAATGCGTTGGGCGAGTCTGCATTCAGTCTCTACAAAGGCAGGCAAAAGAGCTGTCTTTGCAGGGGTTGAGGGTCGGCTCCCATGCCATTGGGAAAAGCCACCATGAAGGGGCTGCAGCAGCCCCACCAAGCCAGAAAGTCTACTTGTGGGGCAGTGGCCATCTGGGATTCAAAGTCTAGCTGTTGGGAGTGGGTTTCACTCCTCTCCCTCCACTCTTGCTCTGTGGGTCTCCTTCCAGTCCCTGGTTGCAAACAGAAACCCAAATTAGCTGAGCTCACCAGCAATGGTGCTGCAGGCTAGGAGTCTACCTGCCCAAGATCTCACCCTAGACTGAAAGTGTGGCTTTCCTGTGGGGGGAGGGGTGTTTCTCAAGTGTGCTGTAGCTCAGACCCACACTGTACTCTCCTTTCCATTCTGCCCATGTGGGCTTCATTGCCTCTCAAGATTAGTTGACAAATCTCCCCTCTGTGCCCCTGAGCAACACAATTGAGCCTCTGGGGGTACACAACATGGCCTGAGAACCTGTACTCTGACCATGCCAGGGAGAAGCCTGTTGGTCCCAAGTTGCCTTGGGGTGCTCAAGCAGGCTTAATGTCCTTCTGCTTCAGGGTATTCCCTGCTTTGCTGGAGCTCTCTGCCAGGAGAGCAGCACCAGGATGGCAAGTGGGCAGAGAACTCGCCATCCAAACACCCCTTGGTCTACTGCAGGTCTTTAAGAAGAAAGGTGTGAGTTGAGTTCCACTCTCTGTGGGAGCCTCAATGTAGTAGATGCACCAACAAAGGGGAAGCATCCACTTCTAAGAGCCCTGGCTCAATCGTCCCTTGGGGAAATGATGCCACTCAGCAGCAGTAGATGGGAGATGGGAGGGGAGGAAAAAAGTCTGAATGGAGAAGAGCTGGCACTCTTGTCTCTCTGTCCCTCTCCCCAGAAGGCAGCCCATGCAGAATGTCCAAGCCCTGGGATCACACAGAACCCCTGAGACCCACCAAACCCTGTGGCTCTTGCAGTCTGGGCAGGAGTTGGAAATGTTTCTGTGATAACTAATGACATGAAAACTGAAGGGCTGAAGCTCCCTAGGGAGGACAAAGGCACACAATGGGTAGAGAAGTGGTATGGTGCCTGCTATCTTGGCTCAAGTCTAGGGTGAGGATGAGCTGCCCCACCAGGGCTTACAGCCCAGTGCTTTGTTTTCAAGAAGCTCCCTGTTCAGTGGTGGCAGCAGCTTTTGGGTTCATGAGGGTATAAAAGCATTCCAGCAGCTTGGGAACCTGCCAACTTTCAGATGTGTGAGGAAGGAGAAACAAAACCCCAACCTACCCTTTCCATGGGACTCCAAGTTTCTTGGATTTGATCTCTGCTGATATCTTTCTCCTTTTTGTTTTGCTTTGCAAACACCCGTGGAATCTCTGATAGATTCTTGCAATTTCCCCTCAGAATTATGCCTCACTTATTATTTTTTTTTTAATCTAAAACTTTTCCTTTCTGAGACGACATGGCAACTGATGTCTCTAGTCAGCCATCTTGCCTCACTCACTCATAGGTTATTTAAAAACATATTTGATGGGTGTATACATACATAATGAGTGCGATACGCACCACCTGGGGGATGGATATGCTTGAAGCTCTGACTCGAAGGGGAGGGGAGGCAAGGGCAATATATGTAACCTTAACAACATTTGTACCCCCATAATATGATGAAATAAATAAAAAAATAAAAACATATTTGATGTATTTTAATCTATTATAGCTATTATACTTTTTGGTGGAGAAACTATCTCATATTTGGCCAGTGGAGATCACTTTAACTTGGCTCCTATTATCTTCTGATGTGCCCCCAGTGAATGTGGACAGCTCCTTTGTTTTCTTGTATGGTAAGATGTTCCCAGCTTTTATTGTGAATTTATTGCACCAGACCTGGAATCAGCCACCTCTCCAAGGATATTAGTGGTCGTGTGTGTGTGTGTGTGTGTGTGTGTGTGTGTGTGTAAGTAGTATTCAGAAACCACAATCTGGACACTATTGGTGCCACCTGCCACTGATTTGGTCATTGCTTCTAGACCTTTTGTGTAAATAAAGGTAGGTTATATATATGTATATGTATATATATATGTAATATTTATATATATTTTAAATACATTATGAGTTTATTACATTTTTTATTCAAATGCATATCTCCAGATCTCATTAACCAATATTTCCCTTTAACCATGCTTCAGACTTTTATAGGATTCAGCTTGGGGAAAATTGAATTCATGAGATTTAGTTTGAGTTGGTGAGAAATATTTATGTAATTTTTTAGTCACTATTGTGTGTAGTAAAGCTATTTTTAACCATTAGTGTATAGATTACTTCTATGGTTCCTGTAAAAATAGGTTTGCAAAGTATGAAATTTGAAGCTGGTCTCTGAAAAATTCTTCCAATCATCAAACATGTTTAATTGTTAGTGGAGTAGTCAGTTGTTATCAACACCTCATCAAAATGGAAGTGCTCTGCTGTTAGGAATATATTTGATGATATAGTACATACAAATGAAAAAAGTAGCATACATTAAAAAAATTTATGATAACTATGCTAAGTTGATTTTATGATAATTCTTGTGTTTCTAGGGCACAAACTTATAACAGGACTATAACCAAGTACCTATTTTTGTGAAGATTTTTGCATATTTTATGCATCCCAGCTACCAGTAATAAAAATTTTGATTTATCATTCTAGAAAAGATAAAATTATTTTTCCATTCTCTTTAATAGAAATTAATATTATAAAATTGTTTTTACATTAAGAGGTAATAAATAATTATAGTCCAAACTGTAGAGAAGGTATATATTATAAACTTATCTTAGCTAGTTAGTTAATAAGAATGTGTGGGTCTTTTTAAAAAATTTCTGTGATAGTTAGGTATTTGTGAGCTATTTCAGATTTATTGCTTGTTATGATTTCTTAACTAAAAAATGCACTTCTATACCTAAGTTTGCATTTTAAAAATTATATTATTATTTTTTAAAGTGGGCTTCCTAGATTGTAGAAGTCTCAGACCCCACAGAATTGGAGCTGCTTGGTGAGAGTTGTTCTTCATTTAACCTCTATAATTTTTGCCCTTTTTTCCCCAGTCTGTGCCTGAGGACCTCTATAGAGTCCCTCAGCTGGCCTTACTTGCTCTTTGGCTTCATGAGGAGAGAAATGTTGGGGTACTCATTCCATTTGCCTCCTCACTTTGCTTCCTCATTCCATTTGTTTCTCACTATAGTTGTAGCAGTGAAATGTACTCCTCCAAGACTTCAAGACTTGGTGGAAGGCTCCTACTCCATGTTTTCAACTCTTACGGGGACTTGGGAACACCATTTTCTCCTCTGTTCACTTTAGATATATTCCCAAGATACTTCATCATCCTGTTGCTTTCCTTAATCATGTTCAAGACTTCAGTATATTGTTCTATTGTTAAATTCTTTCCGTTAATTTTTTTTTTATTTTTTATTTTTATTTTTTTGAGACAGAGTCTCGCTTTGTTTCCCAGGCTAGAGTGAGTGCCATGGCGTCAGCCTAGCTCACAGCAACCTCAAACTCCTGGGCTCAAGCAATCCTCCTGCCTCAGCCTCCCGAGTAGCTGGGATTACAGGCATGCGCCACCATGCCCGGCTAATTTTTTATATATATATTAGTTGGCCAATTAGTTTCTTTCTATTTATAGTAGAGACGGGGTCTCGCTCTTGCTCAGGCTGGTTTCGAACTCCTGACCTCGAGCAATCCGCCCGCCTCAGCCTCCCAGAGTGCTAGGATTACAGGCGTGAGCCACCGCGCCCGGCTCGTTAATTTTTTTTGAGTGTGTTATTTGTTTTCTGTTGGAACTGATATAGATATTGATGTTAAGTCCAAGTAGAGAAGGCTGGATTGAGGAATTAGCTAAAACTATTGGTCCTTTGATATATATGATATTTCATCTCACATATTCGTGTCTGAAAAGTATGCTGTGTTTGGACCCTGTTTAGGGCATGGGGCTATTTGTAAGGAAGGGATTTCCTGTGCTCAGGTTTTAGGCTGCACAGGGATACCACATATCCTCCCCACCCTCTCCTGAGGGCATGTCTTCTCCCTAGCGTATCACCACTGAAGAGCATATGAGTCTTTGATACTTCAGGATTGTATTTAACCCTCTTTGCAGTGTTTAGAATTATTCCTCCTTTGCTGCTTGCTGCTCACATAGGTACATTCCTCTCTTGCTTCCTCCTCTAATATTTTTATTATAATTTCTGCCAATACTTTAGACATTTATGTTATATAAGAAGAGCTTATGTCTTCACATAATTTGTGATTTCTACTTTGCAAAAGTCCCTGAGGCAAAATTTTAAGGCTCTGAATAAAATGAGTAAAAGGAAAACTATAGAGAGAATCACACAAATTAAAATTAATTAAATTATTATGTCCCTAAGACCAACCAAAATTATTGCAGGATGTTTATTAGTGTGATACAAACTGTTTTCTGGAGCCCACATGGGGCAAGTCTTGGTGTGCTTATCTTCAGATTCATATTTTGTCTTTCTCTGCCCCATTCTCCATTATAAGAAACTATATTTATCAAGCCCTTAGTTCTCTAACATCTGTGTAGGGTTGGTTAATGGGATACACTGGTATAAAGAGTACATAAAGAAGGAGAGAAGCCAGGATGTTCCTTCTCTCCTCTCTGCTTTAGTTGGTATATTTGGCAGCATCTCTGTCTCTTCTATGGGTCCAGATCTTCCTAGAAAGCACCTCTCTTTATGGTCCCACTCGAGAGGCCCACAATAGGTCCAACTTCTAGTCAGTGACTGCAGCTCCTGGATTTGGGAATGCAGCCTTTTCCCTATCATCCTCCAGCCACAAGGTGATAGAAGCTTTTTGTTGCTGTCAATCTCTGGGATGCCTCACTATCCCTGATTTGGCTCCTTAGTTCTTTCATCACCTATATAATCATTTCCCTAGATTATATTCTATCTGCTTAAAATACATAGAGTAGTGTCTGTGTTCTGATTAAAATTTAAATAATGCATTATGTTTCTGTCCAATGGAATAATTTGTCTTCAGCTGAGACCCCATATTTATCAGAGATTATTTGTATGTAAAAGATAGAAACCCAACCAATCTAGTTTAAATAAAAGGAGATTTATTGAAGGTATGCATATCTCATGAAATCCAAGATTTATTGGATGTACACAGAACATGAAATATGTTCTATTCTCCACTCTGGACAGGCTTAACCCTCAGAAGATAATATTGATAACAAGATCAAACCAATTCAGAACCTGACTATTTTCCTGTAGCCTCAGTTCAACTTATATAAGCCTCCTGGAGAAAACTCATTTCTCTTTCCAGTCTATGGTTAGTTTCAAGCAGTGATCTTGACAAGGTGGGAAATGTGGTTATGTAACTATATGACTTATTATCCACTTAGACTTGACTGGAGACAATGGGAGAAGTAATAGGTTGATGGTACGCATAAGACTCTCCAAAATACAAGCTATGTTAACTTTTAAATTTCAATTTTTTTTGCTTCCTGACTTTATTTTATTCAATGTAACTAACTTTTCCCATACTTCTTTCCAGACCTCTTCTTTTCATTTTATTTTTACTTTATTTTCAAGTAGTTTTTTTCTTATTAGAGTGTCTTTAACATGGGGAAAGATTCCTGTGTCCAGGACAAAAAGGAATGTGTCATGCACAGAAATTTGGTCAAACCATAATTGTGGGGGTCTCATTTCATGTAGGCATTTTGCAGTTTTCACCTTATTATTTTTACTGTATTTCCATATCTTAGTGACTCACAAGTGTTCCTCTAATTTCACTGACTCTGTATATATTTTATTTTAACTGTACCTCTTCCAAAGCAATAGCTTCCTTCTCTTATCTATACTGTTCTGTTAACAAATTACATTTTAGTATGAGTGAGGAGCAGAGTAGTCCCAAGGGACCTCAGTAGCAAGAGTCTGTGGTTTTTATTCCAGTGCCCTACCATGAATGTGTTTTGGGTCCCATCTGCCTCCAGTTCTATCTCTTAGTTTAGAATAAGTGATAGGAAGCTTGAGTTGAAAGGTGTGGGAAAGGGGATCTCTTATGCAACCACCCTTCCCTTGTCTCTTAATTTATATCTGGTTGTTAAGAGATTTGATCATGACCTTAGTGTCAATATTTTACCTACTCCTTCCCTTCCAAATCATGAGGATTAGTTTTTCTTCTTTCTATTTAAGAATCAAAAATAACAATACCAACAGTAGTCATTGTAGCAAGAGGAGTGTTATTACTTTTAGTAAAAATGAGAATGATTACAATGAAGTACTGTACACTTCAGAGAATGTATAACCTCAACTCCTGAAGAACTTGGCTAGCTGAACACCTTACTAAACACCCCTCTGTTCACCGTATTGCATAGGTTGGTCTAGGTATGTCCTCCAGAATGCTGCCAGGAAAAGCAGTCTAGAAGTGGTTGCCTCTGGTGGGGCTGAACTGTAGATTTACAATCCCTGAACCCATAATGACCACTTCTGGGTTTGTTTGGGTTTCTTTAGTGGTTCTGTAGAACTAGAAAGCTGCTAATCAAAATTCCTAGTGGTCATTTATTCACTGGTTAGTCCATGTGTGTTAAATAATTGCATAACCAATCACTAGTGACCAAGGTGAGGGTGTTGAAATCTACTAATGGTTGAACCACCATAGCAGAAAAGGTTTGAAAATAGCTACAATTGTTGAACTTCATTCAGAGTCATACATGGACCAGGTACCCAGGCATTGGAGATTACCAAAGAACAAGGGTCTAAGGGAAGGAAGCCTTCATGATTGCAGCTTTGCTGAGATGCTACCTTCAAATTTCTTTAGATGGAGAATTAAGGCTACTTTCTAGATTATATATATCAGGGAAATACTGCCATCCTAAATACTTAAAATGGCAAAGTCAATCTTGTTTGTGTGGTAAACGGTTGAATGAATATTGACAGGAGTTTATGTAGTAATTAGAATTATGTGTGTGTGTAGATGTGTGTAATTTGATTCTCTAAAAAGAGTTTGTAAGGGCAAGAAGAATAGAAACCTTTACTACTTCAAACTATATAGAGTAGGGTCCCTTCCTCACATACTACTCCAACCAAAAATATTGGGGCTGGACTAAATGCAGACCATAGTAGAATTTGTTCAGAACATCAGTTGTACATCAGTTGTCATACCCTAAAGAACTTAATTTGATCAAGTAACAGCTATGTGACCTTAAACTAGGCATTTATCCATTTTGTGCCTCAGTTTCCTCCTTTGTAAATAGGGATGGGTATAATAACTCTTTATGAGTTCTCATGAGGATTGGATAAGTTAGTACATGAAAACCACTTGGAAAAAGCATTCAGTAAATATTAGCTAATGTTATTAATTACTGACATTGATAATAATTGCATAAATAATTAATTTCACTAAAATAAAAGCTGATATGAAATAAAGACTACTGGATATACTGGATATGATATACTGGGTGTGAGTTTGGAAGCATGGGTTCAAGTCAGGGCTCTGACAATTACCCCAAACTGAGTTATAGAATTTTTAGAACTGGAATGTGCAAGTGATTTTTAGATTATCTTATTCAATTTCCTCAATTTATATAAAGAAATTGAGACCAGGGCATTCTTGCTCAAGGTCACATAGTTATTTGGTAGCAGCATGCATTCTACTCTACTCCTTCTCTTAAATAAACTTGGCCTTTCGTTTCTCCATGTGGAAATCAAGGTGTTGAATTACATTAATTTTGTCCCCTGATTCAATTGATATATAGATTCTTTAAAGGCTCAATTCATTAAATTAATGAACAGATAAAATTTCTGAACATATGCATATTCTATAACATAGCAATTCCACTCCTAAGTATGCATCTAATAGAAATGTGTGTAGTACAAAAAGATAAAAACTAGAATGTTCATAAGAGCACTATTTGTATTAGACCCAAACTGGAAACTACCTAAATACCCATCACCAGCTGCATGGGTAGATAATCTGGTACATTCACATGATAGAATATGATGCAGCAAGGAGAGTAAGTGAACTGCAGCTACACACGATATCAATGAGTCTCACCAACAGCGTGTTTGTCATATGGAAAAAATTCATATTATGTGATTCTATGTATATAGAATCCAAAAATAAGCAAAATTAAACTATGTTGTTAGAAGTGGGGATGGTGGGGGTTAGAAACTGAGAAAGAGTGCAGAGGTTTTCTAAGGTGCTGATAATGTTTTGTTTTTTGATGTTCTGGTTGCAAAGATGTGCTCAGTTTGTGAAAATTCAATGAGTTTTATACCTATGATCTGTGTACTTTTCTGTATATATTTACTTCAATAAAAATTAAAACAAACACAATAAAATAAAAAAATTGGGGAAATAAAGAAAAAAAATGTGTCACCTATTGTCAGCTACTATTCTAGGTACTGGAAATATAATAAAATAAAACTGACATCCCTGCCCTCATGGAGGCTATGTTCAGCAGGGAGTAGAGGCAGATCTCAATGAAGGAAAGCTAACGTTATTTCAAAAATGTAGTTGATTAGTGATTACTGCCTTTATTAAGTAGCTAATCTGTAGCTGCCTTTGCTGCCTTTCAATTTATGGGGTCTGATATTACAGTTAAATATTTTATATGATATTATCTTTCATTCTGTCTCTAAAACCTTCTTTCACATATTATTATGTATATATATTTTATCTCTAATTCTTTCTCTTTTCTTGGCTGTCTGCTGATTTTCAAGTGGTTTTAGGCTCATTTTTCATCAGTACGTCAATGGACATGTGCCAATTACCACAAAGTGTTCATTTCTCATAAAGAAATAGAAACCCAGCAAGCTAGAAAAACTTGCTACACCAGCCAGTGGTATATGGGACCTATTACAGTCATTTAAATAACCTCAGTCGTGATCTGTTTACAAAGGAAAGACTATTTGCTTTCTAAAATCTATTGCCCATTTCATAACCTCACTGACAAATGCAACGTTATTCAATATTATTGTCTCATGTTTTCAAAGTTGTGCTTTAATTGCCTTTCAGACAAAAAGGATACTTTAATTATTATGCTTAATTGTGCAGAGAGAACAATTACAAAAACTGGGATATGCATTGATGTTCTAATGTGATTTTATGGGATACATGAAGTCCAAGTATCAAAAGAAAAATGCTGAGAAAACAGATGAATAACAAAGACTTTTATTGGGACCACATACAAAGGCCCTAACAGAAGCAAAGAAAGATGTCGATTAGAGAAGAGAATACAGTGTACTTTATTTTATCAGTTTTGATTGCTTGTGTCAAAATGTCCCCGTGGACTGAGGGAACATATAAATCCTTTAGCTTGTGTTTATAATGAGGTTAATGGTATTACTTAATTTCATGTTTTATGAACACTGTATTGTTTAATAATGGTTCCTTTAATGGAACTTATGGTGACATCTCTTTAGTTGTTATTCTGATCCCTTGTTTTCTTGTCATTGTCCCTTCCTCACACCTCAGTTAATACTGGTGTGTGTCCCCTGTGGCCATTTTGCACAGTCTGGCTCAGCCCACAGGTCACAGCTGATTGGAGGAGGGAAGAACTCATGTTTCAATCAGAGCACCATTCCCAGATTGTAGCCACAGTTGATTGGTTAAGAGGTTGGCATCTGCCCCAAGCTTGGCCAATCCCTTAACCAGAAATTTTGGATTGGGTTATAGAGAGAGAAGTTGGTCCCTCTTTAGCTGATGTATATGTGTGATTGTTGTTTGTGGACATTTTTTTCTGCCATGTACCATACTCCGTAATAGAAATGAATGACATGGATGTGCAGTGGGGAGCAGAGTTGGGAGCTGAACATTATTAAAGTAATTCCTGGCCCTAGTTCCTGTCTGTTTATGGGGCCAAGATACATTTCTGTTCTTGGATTCTGTGAGCACATTACTTACTCTGAAATGGCAGAGTGGGTTTCCGTACTTGCAACAACAGCCCTGCCTAATATAGTTTCCTGGCTTTACTCTGACTCTTCCACAGACAGTAACATATGAGTTACCACTATGCAAAAAATCCAGTAAATCAGCTCAACTCCCTTTTGGAATAAAATAGGTTTTAAGTAAATAAAATAAATAAAACAGTAATAAATATTTTAGAATTCCTAAAAAGGACTTACATTTCATTTCACATTTGGAATTATGTTTCACTTAATGATGAATACTAACTATAGAATTCATTCCATTTTCATGGTTTATCAGTCCTAGGAAGACTTTCCATTTGGGACAGTAAAGTCACTGTGCCTAGGCCATTACAGGATCTCAGCCTAAACGCAGAGAGCTAACTTCTAGAGAGAATAGAAACCAGGGGTTATGGGGCAATTGGGAGCATTTCTTTGGACTGGATGGAGAGTGGAGTTGTGAATTCAATGTCAGGATCCCAAACACCAAGTTCCATGGCATGCCCTCTTGTTGCTCAATGATGCCTGCCATCATGTTTGACCAAAGACTTCAAAAATTTGCATTTTTCAATTGCTATCTCCTTCTTTCCATCTTTTAAACTCAGAACTCCTCTCCTTGTCATTCTTTAGCTCTTAACCTCCTTAGAGGGATTGTTAGGCCAGGGTTGAATGAGCAATTGTCTTAGGAGTATATCTGTGTCATTAGCCATTACAGAAAGTGAGGTGTGAGTTGGTGAGATGGCAGACAGGTATGTGGATCAGGATGTGCCTTAGGAGAATGTATTATCAAAAGGAAAATAAATTCTGCATGACGAACTCACCCAGTCAGAGGTGATGGAGAACTAACCAGAAATTTGTACATTTTCTGGGTGGCAGGGGACACTTCTCTGAATTCAGTCTCATTTCTTAGGTGGGCAAGTTAGTTGACCTCTCTAAGGCTTACTTGGGGAAATAGGCTTATATATATGGTTATATGGCTTAAATGAGAAAATTCACTTGCAGAATTTAGCACAGTAAGCACTTACTATATGTTAGTTATTAGCACTGGGAAAGGATAATTTTTTAAAACAGTAAAATCATAACTCTCATAGAAGTATAAAATGAACATGTGTCAAAGATTTCATTTAACTCATTATTAAATAAATATAACTGGTTCAGAGGGTAATCCAGAAAACAGATTCATTTATAGACCAGTAATATTGAAATTATCTGCTCTAAACAGTACATAGTTTTCTTTTGAAGGCACCCAGTAATCTTTTATGCTTGTTCCAAATTTCCTGACATTGCTATAATTATTATTAATTATCTTAACTGAGTTCCCCCATTCATGCCACTTATCAGGAAGTGCTCTACTTTTGACATATCATAAATCTCATGTGCCTAAAACCCACATTTGCAATATAAATATTCCTGCTCATTTGAGGTAGATTTTTCAATATAGTTCTACTACTACAACCCTTTATTATCAAGCCTTCAATTCTTGGCCATAATTTACCAGCTTGGATTTAAGTCAAAAGGTGAAAAATATGTTGAGGCTTAAACAAGAAAGAAAAACGGAAGTGGTCATGCTGGCAATTTACCCATTTAGAAAATGTCTGGGGCTATGAAAACTAAATCCACTGTTGGCAGTGCACGCTCAAGCAAGAAAGTCTATTTGGTGCGGGAAATAGCACTCAACTTTTCATTTTCAGCAATTTAATCAAATCTCTCCTGCTCTCTCAAATATTTATTTAGTCTACTATAATTTATGGTAACCATGGCACTTAGTATTACCCAGGTGTTAAATCTAATACAAAAAAAAAAAAAGGTAAAAAGAATAGTAAAGAAGTATCAAGTTATGCCCAAGGGAACTTATTAAGTATATTTCATTTAAATAATCCAATTCAACGAATTGAGGCAGAACTCCTAAAAAAATGTACAACTTGAAAGAACTTGGCTGAAATTGGAGCAGGCACCTTACCTGAAAGCTGCCCAGATCATTAATTTTAATAATTTCTATTGCACACTTCTTAAGTTGACTGCCTTATAGTCATTGTATTGGTTGTTCCTTACCCTTATTCTGTGATATAATCAGATTGCTAATAGGATGCCCACTTGAAAGGCACACAATGGGGCCAGTGACTTGCACAAGGGCTCCAGTGACATGCACAAGGGCATAGTCAAGACCAAAGACACACATTCTATTTAAGCTAATTTTATCTCTCTTCTATGAAAGCCGAGATTTTTCCTTCTTAGAAACAGACCATTTCAGCAGATTGGCTATGTGATCTTGAAATAGTCCTGTCCTACAATCTTTTATCCTTCTCAGAAACCACCTAGTTTCATACCTTGCGGTCCACCAGTCAGCTTCAATTCCACACACCTTCGTGGGCTCAGCTTGTGAATTTTCTTTAGTGATTGCCACTCCGCCACATCCAAGAACCATTTTTAAAAGTGGAGGAGGAAGTACTCAATGTCATTAATCATCAGGAAAATGCAAATCAAAACCACAATAAGATATCACCTCAGGATGATATTGTCAGAAAAAGAAAAGACAAATGTTTGATGAGCATGTGGAGAAATAGGAACCATTATGTACTATTGGTAGAATGCAAAATAATGCAGTGGCTATGGAAAACAGTATAGAGGTTCCTCAAAAAATTGAAAATAGAATGACCACATGATCCAGCAATCCCACTTCTGGATATTTATCCAAAATGATTGAAGTCAGGATCTCAAAGAGATAATTAACACTTCCATGTTAATTACAGCACTATTCACAATAGCCAAAATGTGGAAACAACCTGATGTCCATGGGCAGATGAATGGATAAAGCAAATGTGATATATACATACAATAGAGTATTATTCAGCTTTTAAAAAAAGGAAATTCTGCAATGTGTGACACCATGTATGAACCTTGAGTACCAATGCTAAGTGAGATAAACCAGTCACAGAAGGACAAATACAGCATGACTCATGACTCCACTCCTATGAAGTATCTAAAATAGTCAAATTTACAGCATCAAAGGGTGCAATGGTAGTTGCCAGGGACTGGGTAAGGGAGAAATGAGAATAGCTAATCAATGGACAAAAGTTTCAGTTAAATAATATTAATAAATTCCAGACATCTGCTGTACAGCATTGTGCCTATAGTTAGCAATACAGACATACTTTATTTTATTGTGCTTCTTTTTATTGCACATTTTACAAATTGAAGGTCTGTGGCAACCCTGTGTGAGCAAGTGTGTTGGCCACATTTTTCCAACAGCATGTGCTCATTTTGTTTCTCTGTGCCACATTTTGGTAATTCTTGAAATATTTCACACTTTTTCATTATTACTATATCTATTATGCTGATCTGTGATCAGTGATCTTGTTACTATTGTAGTTGTTTTGAGGTACCACAAACTGTGCTCAATTAAGACAATGAACTTAACAGATAAATGTTATGTGTATTCTAACTGTTCCACTGAATGGTGGTTCTGTGGTCTCTCTCTCTCTTCTTAGGCCTCCTTATTCCCTTAGACACAATGATATAAAAATTTGGCCAGGTAATAACTCTACAATGGCTTCTGAGTGTTCTAGTTAAAGGAAGAGTCACACATCTCTCACATTAAATCAAAAGCTAGAAATGATTAAGCTTAATGAGAAGACATGTTGAAAGTCAAGCTAGGCCAAAAGCTAGGCCTCTTGCACCAAATATTTAGCCAAGTTGCGAAGGCAAAGAAAATTTGTTGAAGGAGATTAAAAGTGCTACTCTAGTGAACACATGAATGATAAGAAAATAATGCAACCCTATTGTAGCTATGGAGAAAGTTTTAGTGGTCTGGAGAAGAGGTCAAACCAGCCATAACATTTTCTTAAGCCAAAGCCTAATCCAAAGCAAGGTCTTAACTCTCTTCAATTCTATGAAGGCTAAGAGAAGTGAAGAAGCTGCACAAGAAAAGTTTGAAGCTGGCAGAGGTTGTTCATGAAGTTTAAGGAAAGAAGTTGTCTCCATAAAAGTACAAGATGAATCGGCAAGTGTTGATGTAAAAGCAGCAGCCAGTTATCCAGAAGATCTAGCTATGATAATTGATGAAGTTAGCTATCCTGAACAAAAGATTTTCAATGTAGACAAAAATGGCCTTATATTGGAAGAAGATGCCATCTAGGACGTTCATAGCTAGAGAGAAGTCAATGCCTGGCTTTGAAGCTTCAAAGTACAGGCTGATTCTCTTGTTAGGAACTAATGCATCTGGTGACTTTACATTGGAGCCAATGTTCATTTGCCACTCTGAAAATCTTAGGGCCCTTAAGAATTATGCTAAATCTACTTTGTCTATGCTTTATAAGTACAATAACAAAGCCTGGATGACAGCACACCTGTTTATAGCAGGGTTTACTGAATATTTTAAGCCCACTATTGAGATCTACTGCACAGAAAAAAAGATTCTTTTCGAAATATTACTGCTAATTGACAGTGTACCTGGTCATCCAAGATCTCTGATGGAGATGTACAAAGAGATTAACATTGTTTTCATGCCTGCTGATGTAACATTTATTCTGCAGCCCATGAATCAAGGAGTAAGCTTGACTTTCAAGTCTTATTATTTAAAAAATACATTTTATAAGGCTATAGCTGACATAGACAGTGATTCCTCTGATGAATCTTGGCAAAGTACATTATAAATCTTCTGGAAAGGATTCATCATTATAAATGCCATTAAGAATATTCATTATTCATGGGAGGGAGTCAAAATATCAACATTAACAGTAGTTTGGAAGAAGTTGATTCTAACTATTATGGATGACTTTCAAAGGTTCAAGACTCCATTGGAGAAGTCACTGAGATGTGGTGGAAATATTTAGGTTATTAAGTATGAAATATCCTATTTCCTTAAGTACTAAGTTTGACAGTTGGTATCTCTGACATTTCACTTTGACTCTTTTTGTTTTATGTTTATTGTGAAGGTACATGCTCAGTCTTTCAAATGCACACTTTGGCTTATAATTATCTTTCAAAAATTTTTAGAGCAACTTTTGTGAAGCCATGGATAAGTAAAAATTTGAGTGATTTTCAAATATGAGTTCTGTCATAGAACCAATGCAGCACAGACAACCCAAAATATCAACAAAGTGTTTGGGAAGGATGTGGCTAATGAACATGCAGTAGGTTGATAGTTTGAGAAGTTCCATTCTGGTAATTTGAATCTTGAAATTGAGTCATGTGAGTGACCTAAAACCAAGGTGGATAATGATGAACTGAAAGCTGCAGTGGAAGCGAATCCATCTCAACCTATGTGTGAATTCACAGCAAGGTTTGACATTATTGTTCCAACAATATTGGGCCATTTGAAACAAATCAGCAAAGTCAAGAAGCTGGATAGATGGGTTCTGCATGAATTAAACCAGCATCAGCAGAGAAATCATCTCAAAGCTTGACTTTCTTTGTTGTCATGACAGAAAGGTGAACTGTTTCTACATTGTATTGTTACATGTGATGAAAAATGGATTATTTTCGACAATCACAAACATTCAGCACAATGGTTGGATAAAGATGAAGTGCCAAAACACAGTCCAGAACAGAATATTCATCAAACAAAGCTAATGGTGTCTGTTTGGTGCTCCAGCACTGGTATTATCCACTACAGCTTCATGAAACTTGGTCAATTGATTACGGCAGATATCTACTGCAACCAATTGGATGAAAGGATGAGGATGCTTGTGATTAAGCAACCAAGATTGATCAATAGAGGTAGGCTGATCCTCTTACAAGACAAAGCTAGACCACATGCCACACAAACAAAGCTGCTCAAACTACAGAGGCTGGACTTGGAAACTGTCATCCACTGTGTTCACCAGACCTTGCACCAGCTGATCATCACTTCTTCTAGGCTTTGGACCACTTCTTGCAAGGAAAAATATTCAATTCTCAACAAGCTGTGGAAAACGCCATTTGCAATTTCATCACCACTCACTCTTCAGGCTTCTTCACTGCTGGCACAGACAAGGCTCCTGCCAGGATGGCAAAACTGTGTTGATAGTCTAGGCACATACTTTGATTAATTGTACTGCATCTTGTTTCAAGATATAATAAACTAAACTTTTGATTCGAAATCGGTCATTTCATATCTAATGACCTAATAGCAAGAGAATGACAGTTAAAAGTGAAACCTGAAGATGTGACTGGATTGCTGTAATCTCATGATAAAATTTGAACAGATGAGAAGTTGCTTTCTATGGATGAGCAAAGAAATTGGTTTCTTGAGATGGAATCTACTCCTGGTGAAGATGCTGTGAGCATTGTTGAAATGACAGCCAAGGGGAAATTTTTTGTGAGAGAAAGAGTCAATGTGGCAAACTTCATCATTGTATTATTTTAAGAAATTTCCACAGCCACCCCAACCTTCAACCTCCATCACCCTGATCAGTGAGCAGCCATCGTGGAAGCAAGACCCTCCACCTACAAAAACATTACTACCCAATGAAGGCTCAGATGATTGTTAGCATTTTTTAAAAATAAAGTATGTTAAACTAAGGTTTATGCATTGTTTTCATAGACATAATGCTATTGCACACTTAATAGACTACAGTATAGTGTAAACATAACTTTTACATATGCTGGGAAAGCCAAAAATTTGTGTGATTCCCTTTATTGTGATAGTCACTTTATAGTGGTGGTCGGGAACTGAACCTCCAGTCTCTCTGACGTATGCTTGTATTGTATCGTACACTTAAAAATTTTTTTTTACCAGGGTAGATCTTGTGTTAAGTGGTATTACCACAATAAAATAAAATTCAAAAAAAGGAGAAAAGAGAAAGATTAGGCCAGGAGCCCACAAAGGCTCGGTGGGATGTCTCAGTAGTTGTGGGCTAATTCTGAAGTCTCACTCAAGAAGTAGACAAAACCCTAGTGGATAAGTCAGGAGACTGAGTTCTAGGTCTGACTTTGCTACTACCAAATGACATGACCTTGGGCCCGTAATAAATATTTTTTTTTTCAGTTTCTGAGTATGTTTATCACTATTTGAACTAACTTAGTAGGAGAAAGATTATTATAATTGGCTCTCCAATTCTAATCTGTTTGTGCAACAGTATGGAGAGAGCATGGGCTTTGGAGGCTCAGATTTTGGTTCTGTCCTCAAGAAGTTGCTATTCAGTACATAAAAACATTACTAAATGTCTCTGTGCCTCAGTTTCCACACCTGAGAAATGGAATGACAATATCTCATAGAGTTGCTATAAAGATTACCTGCAATACATTTAACATACCTGAAAGAAAATATTTGTACACTAAAGGACAGCTATTAGTTTTACTTACTATCTCAGGTCCAAGTCCTCTGTGAATTAAGTATTCTTATTTTTTTTTTCTAATTTTATATCCAAATACTATAGGAAGGAGAATGTGAAAATTCAAATATGGCATGCTGCTTTTATTTTTTTAACCATATTAACCAGGTTATTTATTAATTTGGATACTGTTTATCTATACATTGGACAAATCTACATGTTGGGGATCCATGGCAGATTTTCTGTTTTAGGTTAAGGGTTTTTATAATGTATTGCCAATCTAGGTGAGGTCTTCTCTTTCAGGGTGGTGATTCCTAAGTGAATAAAAAAACAATTTTGTTGACATCTTCAGCCTAATGTAGACCATTCATTTAAATCCAGTATCCCAATGAAAAATTATTATAAAGATAAATAAAAAGTAGCAGTGTGTACTAGCAAGTAGGACTAGACAGAGAGTGGAAAACCACAGGTTCCAGTTCACTTTCCACACTAATTGTAAATGTGACCCAGAGTCACCACTTAACTTCTTTGGGGCTCAATTTCGTCTGTGCGGTGACTTGTTGAACCTCATGTTCTCTGATGACAGATGCATAGAGACATAGTCTATGCTGATTAGACACCAGTTACCAAAGCATGAGGAAATAAATTCAGATTATCTGTGTTTTGGATACTGCTGTGTTTTTCTACATTAGCATAGAAATCAAGGATGTTGACAGTCACCACTAAGAGGGATGGCCCTAGCATTTTTGTAGTGCCTTGTAGCGTATAACGTGCTTTTCAAATATGTTGGTTCATTTGGACCTGACAGCAACGTGTGAGATAGATGTTACTAATCTCTCCCTTTGACAAATGAGGAACACCTGTGTGTGTGTGTGTGTGTGTGTGTTTGTGTGTGTGTGTGAGAGAGAGAAAGAGACTGCCCACAAGCTCAAGAGCACGTGAGCATGAAACCATTGTATAAATCAGTTAACCGGCTTGTTCTAGAGTACTTACGCTCTTGTAGCTTTGCTGTTCCTGTCATCCTTGATCTACTAATACTTCTGTGTAGCCCAAGCCTGTTAACATAGGAACTCTGCCTTGAGAGACACTGTGACTATACCTCAAGGCAACTCAAATAATTAATACATTAATAATCCAAAGAATGACTGACTTTTAACACACAAACAAATCTTACACCCTTGCCAGACTTGCTATTGATCCCATAGATGACTGTTTCTGGACAGGGCACGAAGAAGATAACTTACTTTCCTCCAGCTTTGGGAGAATTCAAGGAAAAGTGGTCAAATAAATAAATTTTTTTCCAGTTTAAAAAAAATATTAAAAAGACTTTTAATCTTAGTACAAAAACAATATATATTTACTATAGAAAATGGGAAAAGATAGAAAACAACTCCAATTTCACTGACCAGAGAGCACTTTTCTTGATATTTAATATGTACTAGTGGTGACAATTGTGTTTGGGGCTAATATTTTAAAATTGGCTGCCTGGGATAATGGCAAAATACTCATCTTTCATGGCACTTATTATTGTTTTTTCTGAATCTAAATTTGGCCTCAATCTTTCCCAACACAATGTTAGTGGGATCCATAATACTTGATCAGATTTGGCCTATGAATTGAAACCTATGTTCTTTTGTACCTTTCCAAAGGCTTTACTATAGCATATACAAAAACATATACACATATTTTAATAAAATTGACTGATTTAACTGGCCTGAAGCATGCACCTGCTTTATTAAAGTGATGCCATCTATCCTGTTTTCTATAAAAGGTACAACTCTTGAACACCAATCAAAGGATTTTCTCTGCTTCAGGGAATGGTAAGATAAGGGTAGAAATTTAAAAGGACTTATACAGACAACTATAGAAACCACTTCTGAAAATGAACTTTAATTTGAACAGTTTAGGAACAAAATTTTCAAAAAGAGACTTTAGTGGTGAAACTACTTAATACTCAACATTTCATGTTAAATGTGCATGCTTTCCAAATAAGGTGTCCCCCGTCCTTCTAAATTACTGAGTATAACAGCTGTAATGTTATATGTTCCCAAGGGGCAGAGAGTAATTCAGACATGAAGTAATTTTAATAGAAATCATTCCTCTTTTCTTGGCAAGAGAAGAATTTCAGTAGGAATTTTTTAAAATTACAAAATATCCTTCCCTGGGGGATCCATGCCGCCACTTAGCAGATTTCTCATTTCATTTAACACAAATATTTTGATTCTCAAGGGAAAATCTGTTCAGTTACAGTTTCTGCATTACTGTCTCCCAAAGATAAACGAGGTGCTTTTCTCCAAAATGAACACAGGAGGGGTAAGGTGGGAGGAAAATGATATAAATCCCAGGAAGAATTTTCTAAAAACAAATAATTTACTGAGGCCCTTAAGAATGGAAACAACTTTCAATTTTTATTTCATTTTCTTCTCAGAATGTTTTTAAACAAGGAAGAGATTATTTTTTTTTTTTCCAGGGAAAATTAGCCTGAAAATCTGCCTGCAGGGAAAAGAGAAGAAGGTGATCTTGGAAGGCATCTGGGCTTCTCTTTCCTTCCCAGATCAGATGATCACAATAGCTTCCTGGATGGATGTGAGGCTACATCTGGACTTAGCTGAGAAGGGCTTTCTGATTAAGCAGCCATGTTTGCTGGAGAGTTGTGGTTGCGAATGTTTTCCTTTGCTGACCTTGGACTGGATGATGTCTAGCCGTGCTAGCACACCTGTGAAGGAGATGCAATTTGTCATCAGTGCCTGTCTTCAAGTGTTTTCTGCCCTCAAAATCTGAAACTGAGTGCTTAAACCTCCCCTTCTCAAGCAGTGTTAAAAACGACAGCTTGTCTTACTGATAATTTCATTAAAAGTTCTACTCTGCCAAATAACAGGCAAATGTATCTCCCATTTTGGATGGTGAGGTATAAGCGGATTATACTGTTCGCCAGCAGTCCTGTAGAAAATGCTGAGCTTGAAAGAAATAACTCGGTGATGACAATATTAGGCACCATGAGTTGCTAGGGAAATAGGGAAGCAGGTAGGTATTTCTGTGTTTATTGAAGTGGGCATCTTCCTATTCTGTTTCTCTGAGAGATTGCCATAGCTTTTAAGGTCAACTTTAGCATCATGTTTTGGTGATGAAACCATTCCTTTCTCTGGAAGTAAATGGTTGTAAGGCTTTCAGACGAGGAGAAACTAAGTGAACTTTCAACTAAACCTTGGTGCCTTCAAATAAATTCAGCTTCAAAGCCGCTTACATTTTAACTTTAAGCATCAAGTTTCAGTTCTCTGTATTTGAATTAAAAACTTTAGACCCTAAAATCGTGCAGCCATGGGCCATGGACCATGTATAACTTTTCATCATTTTACCCCAGGGATGATCACAGTGGCTGGGGACATAGGAATCAATAAATGTTTTTGCCCCAGCAGCCTGGAAAGGTTAGCGACATCAGGGAGATTGCTTAAATAGATTCATCAGAGCTCTGCTTCATTCATACGGCATTTCTACCATGATTCATGGTTGTTACAAAAATGCAGGGTCAGAAACAATCTGAACGTAGGCACAGTCAGATGTCGCAGTGATCTTTAGTTCCTAATGGAATATTAGCACTTTCATTGCCTGATGGATTGACGTCAGTGTCCAAGGTAATTGCCAGATGTTTTGACATAAAGCTGTAAACCCTTTTGGGGGAGAGGAAAAGCAGCTCTCTAAAGCCACAAGCAGCTGTTAAAAAATATAATTATTTTTTGAAGTGGGGTTTTTATGACCATTTGAGTTCTAAGAATTTTCAAAGTGAAGTGTAAAAAACCATAATACCATTACTTTAAATTAAACTTCTAATGAGCCTCTTTGTAAGAAAACAGATTTGATTAGGCCAATAACTGCTTCCTTCTTCTCTATCTTCTGCTTTGACTATCATAGGCCTAGAAGGAGTCACTCCTAAGTCAAGTACAACATTTAAACCCTATACTAATGAGGTCAGGAAGGTTGTTAAATGTCCTGTGGTCAATTTCAGGATGATCAAAGGCTCACCTGATTACTTTTGCAAGTATGTGCCATGCAATGCTTCCCCTGAGATGCAGGACATGAGAATATGACTAGGCTAGTGTAAACTCATCTTTAGTACTAAACAACAACTACTACTAATAGTTATTAATATTGGTAATAGGAACTAATATATTTTTGGTACCTATTAAAGACCAAACTCTGTGCTAGCGTTTCGTATATAATCCTCACAACAATCTTATAAAATAAGATTTAAAATCCCATTTTATAGAAGAGTAAAATAAGTCTCATAGAGGTTAGGTGACTTCCCCAGGATCACACTGTTATTACATGACAGGTGTCATATTTGTAGTCAAAACCACTCTCATTCCTTTATGCAGACTGCCTCCAATAATACCATTTGTAAGGTAATTTATAACTGATGGAAGACTTTTTTTTATCTGTTCTGTTTCATTGAGTGCCAGGGATACTCATTAGGTATATGATTGTTGCTATGGCCTTATGGAGAGGGAATGGATGTCAAAAGGAATTAACTCTCCCGGCTTCATGCAGCTGGGAAATGACTGAGCTGGACCTGGCATCTAGGTGCTCTGACTCTTCATCCTGTGTTGTTTCCATTACATAAAATGCACCCAAGACTTCAGGGCTAGTGAATGTCCATAGTTTTGCCACTACTGTAATGTTTCTTGGAGGTGCCATTTGCACTGAAAAGCAAAAGACTTAGCCAAGCTTAGCAAGAGTTTATCAGACACACCACATCAAGCACTTGCTCCACGTTTCCTAGCTTCTAGGAGTTTACACAAATGAAATACCTAAGCATACTTATAAAGTAAGTTCTTTGAAAATAGTAGGCAATTTATATATGCTAACCTAATTAATAAATGAATGCCTAAAAACATGCATAATTATGAAACAATTATTAAGCACAAAAAAGGACTCAGACTGTAATTTGTGCCTGTTTCCTTAGCTTAGAAGTTGGATCCCATTTTAGCTCGTGTCAGTTCTAAGATAGGTGAGCTGTTTTATATACTTAATTTGAGAGAAAGATCTGGAAGACGGTACTATCGGTGAGTTAAAGGAAAATTGAAAGATATTGGGTGGGTCTGAGAAAAATTATTGGTTCATATGTCTATGAATATTTTGTTATTCAAAATAACAAAATTTAAAATGAGTTAAAATGAGTTGTTCTAAGATAGGGACCATGCTTTATTTTTAACTTCTTACCACTCTACCTCCATTGCTTAACAGTGTTGTCTAGAAACAGCATTCTTTATCAAGTGCTATAGATGGGCTTGGAAGCATCTGTTTGCCCTCTAATATTGAAAGTAGAAAAAATAGTACATGTTCATTTTTGTGGAGAGTAAGTCTATAGATTTCATTGGATCCTTGGAATGTATGGCCCTGGAAAACAACCAGCCTAAGGTGACTCTCCATCCTGGCTATGTGTTAAAATCACTTGTTCAGCTCTTGAACATTATGTATGGCCCCTCACAGGACTATATATAAAATTTATAAAAATTTTTTATAAAATTGAAAGTGTAAAGTGCCAACTGAGAACGTTCCCTGGATCTCTGGAATTGCTGACAAACATCCACAGCTGAACAACCAGGCACAAAGTGCCATGCATTCTAAATTTGGGGAAGATCTGGCAGCCACATGACCATAGCTTTTACAAAGAGAGGTCATTCTAGCAGCACCTTCTCCATCTTGATTATATAAAGAAAGCTGGAGATGGGGAGAGGACGTTTGGCCTTTAGAGAAAGCTCAATTTTTCTCTTCACAATGGGATGGAATTTATTATGTACTAATCCCTTTGCAGTCAGAAATGACTAAGAAATTCATCCCATTGTGTAAGGGATAGGCGATGCTGCCGCATTTGGAAGTTTATGTGCATGATGATGCAGGAGTGTGGAGAAGGGTGTGTGTGGGCAATGGACCTGAGAGCTAGAGAACCCAGGAAGTGGGTAGGGGAGCACCTGCAATGCTTAGTATGGCAAGAAGTCCTGGTTGCTGGTGAGACTAACTGGAGTTTACATCAGCTCTCTGGGAACCCCCAGAGGACAGAACAGAAGAGCAGGTGGCTGAGGGGTGGACATGCACAGGTGCTATGGGCAGAACCACATTTAGGGCCCCAGGGTAGAGAAGGAGGCCAGTTTAGGCCAGCACCTCCCACAGGGAGGGACCCTCAGGGGTCCTTGGAAGAAATAATAAATGTGCCCATGAGAAAGAATCAGTGTTTAGAAGCTGGGGGCCCCCAAGTACCTAAATGTTGCTCAATAAAACAAGCAACAGAAGAGAGACAGAGAACTCATTACCATGGACACATGGCTGGTCTGATTGTATGAATCAGGATATATGGCTACAACAGAAACAAATAAAGTCTGACTTGATGAAAAGGAAAAGGACTCTTGCTCTAAAGATTCATAAATTCTCTCTAACTAGGTTCTGGATTGGTCTTTGAGTTTGGAGCAAGGCTGAGCCTAAAGTTCTGGGTGGGGATTGGAGGTCCGCAAGGCAGAAGGGTGGACAGGTCATTAGCCCAGTCCAGTCTCACAGATGTTCTATGCTTCCATTGCATGATTGCTGGGCTTGCACAGAAACCCCAGATTCTACAAGAAAAAGGGTCTCTTCTCACATTCTATCAATAGCACCATAGGGAGTCTTCATTTCCAAAGGTAATTGCTGCAAACGTGTTACACAATATCATTCATTACTTGCTAGGATTGAGTGTTGAAAGTACATTTCACAAGATAATGAAGTTGTTTCCCACGACTAAAATAACCGGTTATCTGACTCCTAGGTTCATCCCACATTAGGTGTATTACACACACACTTGTCAAAATAAATAACTTACTTGGGATGTGTCAGAACTCACAACAAACTGATGAGAAATGTATAGGGTTGTAGAAAGCAAATCAGAAAGGCTGAGTGAGTGAGGGGAAAATAATGGTCCGTGTCAGCAAAGGGACAGCCCAGCAAGAGAGATGAAAGCCTGGTGAGATTTTAAAATGTCTGCATTCTCATTTTTGCAGGTTTCAGTGAACAAATAAGGCCACATGTGGTCACACCAAAAATATCAGTTTGAAATGAATTCCTGGCTGCAGTGGTGTCTCATGAAGCTGGCTCTGTAATTTACAAAGGTGACAGCCAAAGCCATAAAACTAAAATGGGAGTTTTCAATCAGGTAGCATGAGACAAACGGGGGGAATCATATACTTGTTGGGAAAATACATTTTTATCAGGCAACAGGTGCCAACAAAATTAGACAACCTGCCCCTAACAGGAAGAGTTGCAGGCATGGATTTGCAACTTTACTTATTGAATGGAAAATTACTTTTTAAGATTTTGAGAATATGGAGAGTAGTTTCCAAGTGGAAATTATGACCTTTGCGAGGCATGGAAAAAATCTAACAACAACAACAATAATAATAATGGAGAAGAAGAAGGAGGAAAAAGAAGAGGAGGAGGAGGAGGAGAAATGAGAATAATAAATCTTGCCCAATTCAGCTAAATAAAGCAGAAGCGAAACATGACATATACAAAGTATTAAATATATACAAACAAGTAAGCTCAATTAGAAAAGGTAGCAAGGATTGGGAAAATAACAAGAGTAAATAGTACAAGGTTGACAATGTTGTTTCAATGGCAGCAGTCATCTGTCTCATGTGTCATTGTAGTTGAACAATGCCATGTAATAAAACACCCTGAGAGGCTCCTGCAGTTTGCAGCCGTGACTGGTGTGTACCTAAAGAGCTTCAACTTGATGGAGCATCATTCAAGCAAAATAGCCACGTGGAGAGCCCGGTTCTGTCTGTTTTTGGGCTGACAAGGTCTGAGAACTAAGCATGGGCACAGGTGGCCCAGGCATTTGGGGCTCTGCGTCCCCTCCGGAATCCTGCAGCTTTTCCCGCTCTCAGCAAGACCAATCACAGTTCAGGCCATTCTGTGATCCAGCCACCAGAACCTTCACTTTGCCAAAGACAGAGAAAGAATTAATAGAGAAAGAAAATTCTTGGAAGACAAAGCTGTAGTGAGAGCTCATAAACCCATATATTAGGGTTTGTTTTTTAACCTGTAGTTATAATATAGCAGTTCTGAGCATTACTGTTATAATAAAATGAATAGAATAAATAGAACCATAGCAGTGAGGAAAGAATCATGGGCTGTGGGGGCCAACACACATGAATTCAGACCCTACCCATTTAGGATAAATTGCTTAATCATTCTAAGCTTGTGTGCTATTGAAGAACACTGCATATTTTGTAAAATTACAAAGATTAAATTGAAGTTGATGAGAATTGCTTCTAATGAGCGTTTTTTTGTTTTTTTTTGTTTTTTTTTTTTTTTTTACCAATTATAGCTTATGTTAAAGCATCTATAGCATCTCGGTTAAACCTCATTGTTATGAGATGGGGGCAGTGATTTCCCCCATTTTACAAAAGGAGGGGCTAAGAGTGAATAACCTGCATGAGGTTACAGAAGTGGACAGTGGTAGAACTGGGATTTGAACTAGGTCTGTCTGGCTCCAGAACTGTGCTGTTTACCTTCACATAAAAATGCCCAGTACAGCCCCTGACACGTAGTGAGCACTTTCTAAACAGCAGGTCCTATTAGTATTGCAACTACCTTAAATCTGCCCTGGAACAAGAAGGGATATAAATAAAAGAAAAGAACCATTATTGTTGTTAGTGTCTTTTTAATCATGGGAAATATAAAATGCCCTGCCAGCTCTCATAGACATTTTGCCTGGAAAATTGTGAAGACTTTCACTTTACAGGGAAATGAATCAAGTGAGCAAAATCAAACAGTAGAAAAACTTCTCTTATCTAAAAAAGCTTAGAGAAATCTGCCACTAAAACATGAGGTCCTTTGAGGAGAGTGACGTTTCTGTTATGGTCTTAGAACACTTGGAAATATAGGCTCTATTGGAAAAATGAAGGGGTTGATTAGATTTTTCCAAGGATGTTCTTTGACAGACTCAACAATATTCACTGTGGAAGTCCAAACAATAGCAAACCTAATCCCAAATTAAAATCTTTTATTTATTGAAAAAACCAGGATGGACAAGTTTTAAGAAGGAGCTTTGAGTTGCCTACTGAAATCAAAATTTCCTTGAGACCGGATTTGCTTAGATATTTAATTTCCTTCTGCAATTATACCTTTCGGTATAAGAAACCATAAACATGTTTAAAGGAGATAATTTATCAGACGAAGCTCCCATTAAAGAATTGTACACTTAATTTCTTAATTAAGTGAGTAAGAATTACTGAGGTCTGGCCAAGAGAGTTAAAAAAATAATAATGTTAAGAAAATAGGCCAGGTGATTAGCAACCTATTTTTAGGACTTGACAGACCAGTTTTATTCCTAAGAAGAAAAGGGGCTTAATCTATTTGTAGAACTTGATCATAGCCCAAAGCCATTTGTCACTGCAAGTTAAAAACCTCTCCGCTAACTTACTACTTTAAACAGCCTATACTAATCCCTCTGGAAACTCAATCTTTTCACCTCCTCACCAGATGGTACTAAACATCTTTAGGGGGGAGAAGAGAGGTGAATGGAAATGTTTACTTTTTGGTTTTCCATCTAAAAAATGAATCCATTTAAAATGCTAAGTACTGAGAGACTAAAATATACAGAGCAATTGAGCCAATTTCCCATGTTTAGCAGTCCCACAGCATTTCCTGTCTCTGCCCAGGATCAATTTCATATTTTCTAAAAAATTAAATTTAATAATGCTAGGAAAAGACAGTCTTTCTAGAGTCATTTTTTTAATGTGGTAAAATATACATAACATAAAATTTACGATTTTAACCACTTTAAGTATGCAATGCAGTGGCATTCAGTATACTCACCATGTTGTACAACCGTCATGATTATCTCTTTCCAAAACTTTTTCATCACTCAAAACAGAAACTCTGTATCTATCTAGAGTCATTAAAATTTTTAAGAAATAATTATAGATTTTCATAAAGTTGCAACAATAATACAGAGACGTCTAATACACCTCACCTAGTTTTTCTCAGTGGTTAAAGGCTATGTCATAGTCCATTTGGGCTGCTATAACAAACTGTCATAGACTGGGTGGCTTATAAACAGCAGAAATTTGTTTCTCACAATTCTAGAGGCTGGGAAGTCCAAGATCAAGATGCTGATAGATTTGGTGTCTTGTGAGGGCCCATTTCTGGTTCATAGACAGCTGTATTCTCCCTGTAACCTGATATAGCAGAAGGGGCAAGGGAGCTATTTTGGGGAGGATTCCTTTTGATAAGGGCACTGATCCCATTGTGAGGTACCCACCCTGGTGACCTAAGTCCTTCCCAAAGTGACCTAAGTCCCTGGTGACCTAAGTCCTTCCAAATACTGTCACATTGGGGATTAGGTGTCAGTATATGAATTTCTAAAGCAGGCAGTTGACATTAGTACAATGTGTGTATATAACGTTCTAAAACATTTTATCAAATGTGTAATTTGTGTAAAAACCACTGCTATCAAGATATACAGACAAGTTTGAATGAAGGGTATAAATCTCACCTCTCTTAAAATTATTTTCCCCCTTCTGTTTATTGTATAATATAGTTCCTCATCACACATTATACTTTTTGCTTTAACCAGCAAATATAATTTAGAAATGTCAAAAGCAGAAAAATGTATTTTTGTTGTTTCAATTGTTATTTCTTCCTTCCTGTTGTTCCAAGATTTTTCTTTAAGTATTTCCTTTCTGCTTCAAGAACTTCCTTTAGGGGTGGTCTACTGGTGATAAATTCTCTTAGTTTTTCTTCATTTAAAAATGTCTTTATTTCCCTTTCATTACTAAAAATAATTTTACTGAGTATAGAATTTAGTGTTGACAGTTCTTTCATTTTAGTATGTGAAGAATGTGCCATCTCTTTCTGGCCTCCATGACAAATTCATTGTATTTGAATGGTTTTAACCCTATAGCTAAGGTGTCTTTTCCATTTTGCTAATTTCAACATTTTTTCTTTATTTTTCTAAAGTTTTTTTTTTTTTTTTTTTTTGAGACAGAGTCTCACTTTGTTGTCCAGGCTAGAGTGAGTGCCGTGGCGTCAGCCTAGCTCACAGAAACCTCAAACTCCTGGGCTCAAGAGATCCTTCTGTCTCAGCCTCCCGAGTAGCTGGGACTACAGGCATGTGCCACCATGCCCGGCTAATTTTTTACATATATATATCAGTTGGCCAATTAATTTCTTTCTATTTATAGTAGAGACGGGGTCTTGCTCTTGCTCAGGCTGGTTTTGAACTCCTGACCTCGAGCAATCCGCCTGCCTCGGCCTCCCAGAGAGCTAGGATTACAGGCGTGAGCCACCGCGCCCGGCCTATTTTTCTAAAGTTTGATTACAGTGTGTCTTGATATGGCTGTTTCTGAGTTTATCTTGTTTGGGATTTACTCAGTTTCTTGAAACAGTAATTCATGACTTTTGCCAAATTTGGGGATACTTTTTAACCCCACTCTCTTTATCCTCTCCTGATATTCCAATAATATGAGTGTTAGATCTTTTGTTATAGTCCCATATGTCTCCCAGAATTGCTTCTTTTTTTTTTAGTCTATGTTCTCTCTATTATTCAAAGTTGGTTATTTCTATTGTTCTGTCTTCAAGGTCACTGTTTTTGTTTCCCCCTGTCTTATGTGTTCCGCTATTAAGCTCACCCACTGATTTCTTTTTCTGTTTTGGTTATTGCATTTTTCAATTCTGAAGTGTTCATTTGGTTCTCTTTTATATCTTCTAATTTTTTGCTGAGACTCTCTATTTTTTAATTTGTTTCAAGGGTGACTGCAGTTGCTTATAGAAGCATTTTTGTGACAGTTGCTTTAAAATGCCTGTTGGATAATTCTTACATTTGTGTCATCTTGGTGTTGGCATCTGTTGATTGTCTTTTCTCATTCAAGTTTAGATTTTCCTGATTCTTGATTTATGACTAATTTTTTATTATATGCTGGACATTTTGCATATTATGAAATAAGACTCTAGATGTTATTTAAATCTCCATTTTTGCAAGCCTCCTTGACCAACCCCACACTGGCAGGTGAAGGGGGATACTGCCCATTCCTGCCAGGTGAGGGTGAACATTCAGGTTCTCCACTTCACCTCTATTGATACCACTGTGTTGTTTCTTGGAGCCCAGTGTTCTAATTCTCAACATCTGCTTATGTTTGCTTTATGTATAGTATGCAGGGTTTTTAGCTGTACATGGTAAGAGGAATAAGAAGTGTGTCTATGCCGCCTTGGTCCTGAACCAGAAGTCCTACAGTCATTCTATTTTATTTTATTTTATTTTATTTTATTTTATTTTATTTTATTTTATTTTATAGTTGATGAAACACAGGCTCCAAGTAAAGCTATAACAAAAATGATGCTTTTGGTTGAACTTTTGGTGTGCTTGTAGACCTTATCAGTTTCTGAATTGTGCACTTTGGGAGAAAAGAGCACCCGTTGGTCAATGTCTATTTCTACCAAATAAAGTGGTGGCAGGCCTTTCATTTTTATAAAAAAGTATAATAAAGAAGGTTAATATATTTTTCTTAAAAATATCAACTGATTTTTTAGATACTACTTAAAGAGTCTGCTTAAACACACCTGAAGACTTGGGAATTATATCCTCATTCTAAGCTTTCTGGTCTGGACAGGGAAGTATTGAGCTCTAACGTGACACATGCCATTGATTATTAAATAAAGACACCATGGAAGGGGATGGAAACCACAGCCTGCAGTGTGTTCTATTCTTCCTCTTGACTAGACTAAAGCTATTGAATTATGAGCTTTAACTATCATGTCACAGAGAAAGCAGTCAAGGTTGAGCACACCTGCTAATTATAGACCAAGCTCAGCAGGAACACTCAGTTGCTACCAGCAATCTAGACAAACCACAACCTTTTCCTTGGAATGGAAATATCCCCACTGTAGCCCCAAAGGTAACAAATAGATTTAAGAGCTTTTAGTTTTAAGTTTCTGTGATTCCTAGCTCTAATGACATTGTATAGTATGGTATACATGAGGAGTTGGAAAATTTTTTATGTAAAGAGCTAGATAAAAACATTTTAGTCTGTCCAAATCACACATTCAATTGCAACTGCTCAACTCCACCATTGTAGCATGAGAAAAGCCACAGACAACACAAACAAAAGCATGTGATTGTATTCCAAATAAACTTTATTTACAAAACTATTACAAAACAGATTTACCCAGTATACTATAGTTCACTGATTCCAGGTATATATTAATACCATGTGGAATTATACTTTACTGACATATTAATTAATATTTTTCCTATAGATTCTCATTTCCCTACAGATTCCTATGTGTGACAGGTTATTTCATGCTTTCTCGCCTTAGGAATTTTGATAGGTCAGAAATCAGAAGTGGCCTGAAATCAACTTTTCTTATTACCTATTGTGAAATGCAAAGCAGGACTTGCAAGCTGGTATTCAGAAGTCTGAATATGGCCAATGACACATTTTGCTTGACCTCAGTGATGTTTTAAAAGAAGTGGAATTAGTAACTATTGTTTAACGATCAGGACATTTCATTTAAAAATAAAGATTTCTGACTTTCCTAGAAAGATGAGCAGATTGGACAAAACAGGGCCTGTATCCCTCATGGCAACAACTGGTTAGAGAAGTTTGGTTTAACAGCAACTGGTTTAACAGTTTGCCCCAGTCCCCACTATTCCTTATTGTATTCTGAAATAAATTCCAGTTTTAGTTCCCATTATAATTTTCTCTTGACTTTTTTCTATGGTAAAGGTTTATTTCTTTACCTTAGTCTCTATACCAGAGTCCGTATTTATAGGTATGAGTCTTTGGGCTCCTTTTTTTTGTTTTTCTTATCTGCCATCCTCAGTCAGCAGCCATTGTAGGAATAATGCTAGTGGCTCAGATGAGGATGGAAGCAGAAAAAGGACTTTAAAAGGAAGGAGGAAAAAGAGCTACCTCTAAATTGTCAAGTGTTAAGGTGATCATGGGACACCAGAGAAATAGAGCCAACATTATTCTCTATGATTCTGGTGGTTTTAAAACAAATTGCAAACCCTTTGACACCCTTTGCTTGAAACTGGTCTGGCCTTTGTGACTGTCTCAAGGAGAATGTGATAGAGGTGAAAATGGGTGGTTTTGAGGCAAGAAGCCATGCCATGTCTGTGAGTTTCTTTTGGGACACTCCTTCTGGGAGCCTTCACCAACCATGTGAGAAGTCTGCCACTGTGAGGTGGCCCTGTGAAAAGACTCAGTAGGAGACCACAGTGAGAAAAAGATGCCCACGGAGTCCCAGCTGTTCTTGCTCCTGGCTTCTTGAACATTCCCAGCCCAGATCCCACATATATAAGTAAGAAACCTTCAAGATGACACCAGCCTCAGAAGTTACCATCTGCCTGTAACTTCATGAAAGACCCTGAGCAAGAACTAGCTAGCTGAGCTCAGTCAATCCTCAGAGCAAGATAAGTGATTGTTACTGCTTTAAGCTACTGTTCTGGGACACTTTTTTTTTTTTTTTTTTTTTTTTTTTTATGCTGAAGTGACATCTGCACTTCAGTATTCATTGAAGTGTTATTCACAACGTGTATGTGTGCATATGCAGTTTTCACTTTGTGTTCCAGTTCTGTGCTTTGGATGAAGAGTTTGGAAAGTTCTCAGCAACTTCTCTGAACTTCTCATTTCCACTTTGTGCAGTTGCATTGTAAATAAATAGGTAAAAACTGCAGAAAGTTATTTTTCTAAAGCTCCTCCCATCTTGTTTAGGCTTCTAAATACAATTTCTTGAAATCACAACCATTTGGATATGGAAATGGGCTTGACATTGTTTTAGAAAAGAAAGGTGGCTAGGTTCAGAGCCTCTCTGAATGAAAGAGGTTTTTAAAAACAAGCAAGGAAGGAACCTCTAAGGAGACCTAAAAATGAGTGAGGGGTGGCTTTGTTGAGGCCCCAGAAAGCTTTCTTGCAAATGAAGAACAGCTAAATGAGCAATTTATAAGCAAATACCTGGAGAACTGAAGAATAAAGAGGAGAGGACTGTTTTTCTGTTCAGGCCAAGTAATATTGGTAGTGCTAAGTTTGGCAACCAAACTGAGAAAGCAGTAAGACTCTTAATGGCTATTTCTGAACCTTCCCATTGAGGAAAGAGAGAGAGAGGAGGAGCAGGGGAAAGATGTTTGAGAGCTCCTCATACTAATCTGAAGTCTACATGAAAATAGATAGCTGGGTTCTCTTTTGGCCTCCATACTTACTCCCAATGACCTCAGCTTTATCAGCTCTAGGGACAAAACAAGTGCTGTAGGATTTCCTCAAAATAAATTCTCCTCAAAATAAATTCTCCCATGGCCTCTTATATTAAGAAGTCAAATATGAGACTGCCATATGCAAAAATGCAGCAAAAAATTGTGCAGCTGAAACTAATACATACTCTTCTGTGGAAAACAATACTTTTGGCAGAGTTGGCCTCAGAGTTTCACATATTAAGATGACAAAGTGGCTTAAGCAGAAGGACGAAACCAAGTCTACAAGGAGCGAAAAGGAAATTGGAAGCAGGATGTCTTAGTAGTTTCTTAAAGAGGCATCATCATTTCATCTGTGGTAATGAGATCTGGGCCATCCGCACCTGAGTTACCCAAGACTCCCCTTGAATGTTTCTAATTATGGGGGTAGCCGAAATTCTGTTTGAGGTCAGAAGAGAGATGAAGGCATTCTGACCCCAAAGAGCACTCTTGGTTCTCATAAGTTCATTCCTTTCATGGTATGTATAGAATATTACCTTAGAATCATGCCCTGGGCCTCCTAAGGGCCATAAATTCAAGAGAGGAGATGATTCAGAAGGCAATGAATTCTTTCTCCATTAATTCACATCCCTTAAGACAGCCCACAATGAAATGGCTGTTAGCAACAAGATGAGTAGTTCCAGAAAGTAGAGCAGTGGAAATAAAGGTTCCCTCTTTGGTTTAAGTCAACTTTAAGTGTCTGAGAAATGAATTGTCAGGAAAAAGTGCTAATAGGAACATAAGAAGAAAAGAAAAAAAGAAAGAAAGAAAAGAAAAGAGGAAGAAAGGAAAAAGGAACAAAGAAAGAAATTTGAGAATTATATTAAACACCCAGATAAAAAATAACCTCAAATGACCCATCAAATCTAACCAAGATAAAATCAGAAGTTTCTTATTCATAGCCTTCAATTAAAATAGCAGCATTTATAATTACCATACAGTACAGTGACCCAATTTTTATAAATAATCTGAATGTTGCTTTTAAAGGCAATGGTGTCAGAAAGAAAGAAATCTTTCTGAACAAATCCGTCAAGATTTCGGGCACCATTACTATAGCAACTAGAAGCAAGTCATAAGGCTTGGCAGCGGGAAATTCTAAGTAAGAAAAAGCAAACCACTTTAGGTTGTTTGTCAAGTTCGGTAAAAATAATAAAAACAGTTAATCTCATTGGACTTCTTGATTGAGACTTTAAAAGTCCTTCCCAATTTTATCAATGTCATTTCAGGTATGAGTTGCCAACCGGGCATCCTACAAAACCTCAGGATGTTCGCAGGTAGTAGTGGAGCCCTCAAGCTATTTGTAGTATTTTAAAATGCCTAACACAAATAATACGTTTATCTGTGTGACCCTGATGAGTTCTGAACCTACAAAATCAATATCTGTGTGGAACCACTTTCAAAATTGCATAGTCCTAAATTGTATTTTAATAAAGGAATCTTATTTTTTATTCAAGACATTTGAATAACACTACAATCATAATCCTATCAACATTTCTTGTGCTACTTTTCTCTCTTCTCTTTTCTTCCAGCCAGAGCCTTGCACTCATGAACACCCCCCCAAAATTATTCTTCTACTGCCTGCCCTGGAACTTTTCTCCTTTACTCTCATTCTCTTCTCCCTCTTGACTTTGTTTTCCCCACCTATTCCTTAGGTAGCTCTCTCTAACTTCTCTCATACTCTTTGTCCAACTCTTTCCACTTCCCAGTTCTTGTCTCACTCCACTGTCCATTTTCCTGCTCCTGCCTCTTCCCAGTGTAAGAAGCAGCACTGTGCAGCTCCAAGGTGGAAACCAAGCACACAGAGACAGCAGCGACATCATTGCATTTATTGAGTGGCAATGTATCTGTTAATCATTTGAACATTGCACAGTAGCAAGATCTTGTCTTCAAGTGACATCTCATTTGCTAAATCAAGGGTGAGAACCTCAGCCTTTCCTGGTTGACTTTCTCCTTAACTATTCCTCCGTTAGAGGTGCCCCTGTGCTACCTTCAGGGAATCTCTAGGGTGCCACCACATATACTTTTAAAAAATGTTGTGCAGTGATCATTTTCTTGGCCAGGTTTGACACTGTCCCATTAAGTAATTTTTCAGATGTGTGTGCCATGTTTTTCCAACCAGACTTCATACACTTTGGAGACAGGAGACAAGGACTAAGTGTCTTCTACACCATGCTCCACTATACTAGGCTGTCAGCAGGCATTTTATAAGTACCACAGAGTTAATGATACTAAGAATTATGAACCAAATCTATTTTTCCTAGCAGAGGACATTTCCCAACTTGTATCCCAAGGGGCAATAGTTCTGTAAAATATTCTGTATTAAAAGAATTCTGTGTAGATTATTGAGAAAGGCCAAAATGAAATATGCTTTTATGGAGATTCCTGATGCTTATTATTTGTCTATTGTTTGACTTGTTTAATCCAGCATACTATAAATTTACTTGGTGTCTCAGTCCTTTTGTGCTGCTGTAACAAAATGCCTCAGACTGGGAAATATATAAGAACAGAAACATATGCCTTACCGTTCCGGAGGCCAGGAAGTTCAAGATCAAGGTGTTGGCAGATTTGGTGTCTGGCGAGGGCTGTTCTGTGCTTCCAAGATGGCTCCTTGTTACTACATGCTCACCTGGCAGGAGGAGCTAACACTGCGATCTCAGATGGTAGAAGACAGAACGGCAAAATCCCCAGCTAGTCCCCTCCAGCCCTTTTATAAGGGGATTCCTTCCATCCACGAAGACAGAGCCCTCATGACCTAATCACCTCCTAAAGGTCCCACCTTCTAATACCATCACCTTGGGATTTAAGTTCCAACTTATGGATTTTGGAGAGACACATACATTCATTCAAACTGTAGCACTTGGTCACAACTTCTCCTTCCCATTTCAAAATATCCTCAACATCCCATAGAATGAATGTGGATCTCTGTCTGGTAACCTCTGGCCTAGGATCATATAATAAGCCAAGAGATATGTCTAAAATAAAATGCTTTTCTTGTGGCTTTTTTGTTTCCTACTCTATATTTTCTTCTTAACAAAAATTAATGCTGTAATCAGGTGTGAAGAGGAACAATGAAAGCACAAGGGTAAAAACACACAACTCTAGAATTTTCCTTTTATACCATCTGTAGCGCATTTAATTCTGGCAGCCTTTGTTGAGTCCATTTTCCCCTTGTGCAGGTCAGGCTTGAAGTGATACAAGCTTTTTGTTTTCTCTGGACACCAATCAGAGAAAGTTTCTTTCAACATATGGTACTGCTTAAAAGCTGAAAAAAAAAAAAAAAAGAAAGAGAATAGAAAAAAAATCACTTTATGCAAAAGCCATTAGTAGGCAGGAAAATGAAGGCTTGGTATTCTCACAAAGGAAGAAACATTTAAGGAAATTTTTTTAAAAACAAACAAACTAGAAATAGGAATGCAGTTGATATTTATTCCCATTGACAGTTCATTGTCTATGGTGGATATGAAATGACCCACAACAAAACACCATGCCTTCCTTACATAAAGCAAAAGCTCTCAGATACTCATGCAAAAAGCCCAGGGGGGAAATATAAGAATGCTGTATTGAATTATGTTAAATGGGTCATGGCCAGCCACCAAGAGGACATTTCCTAAAAAGGCAAATAATCACTTATTCAAGAGTTGTCCCACAAAGTAGGAAGAATGGTGAGGAATCACACAGTGATGATCACAGACAAGTGTCCTGCTCCTCCAAGAGATGCCTCGTTCTTGGGGATAACTGCTGAGACTCTGCAGAGCGTGCACAAGGGAAAGCCCTTGCCTTTCACCGAGGCCATGAGAGATTAGAAATAAAGTTAATAAATGGCAACACAAATACAGAAGAGATCCTTCCCAAATTCATGAAACATTTTTTAGCGCTGAGCAGGGAACAAATAGAAAGCATGATTTCTTCCCTCTAGGAGTTTAGACCCTAGGAAGGAATAAAGACACTTGCATGGTTGATTCTAATACTAGGTAGGATGTGTTGACTGCTATAAGAGTGTTACAAATCACTCTGAAAGTTCAGAGGAGGGTCCTTTAATTTTTTTTTTTTTCCTTTTGTGGTATACTGAGAATTTATGTGTAAGGTACTGTTCGGGACAAAGGTAAATAAAATGATCTCTTCCCCCTATTGACTAATAGAGCTAATGATCATTGACAGTTACAATGATTGTTGGTACCCAGTCACCCATCTCTTAAAACAGAGTTTAGAAAACTATGGTTTTGGGGGGACATATCTGGCCACTGCCTGTTTTTTAAAAATAAAGTTTTATTGGAACACTGGCATATCCATTTGTTTACATATTGTCTATGGCTGCTTTTGAGTTATAACAGCAGGTTCGACTAGTTGCAATGGAGATAGTATAGGCTTCAAAACCAAAGATAATATTTAATATCTGGCCCTTTGCAGGCAAAGTTTACTAACCCTTATACTAGAAGACAATTAGAAATGTTGTCATGTGATAAAGAATCTCTTCTCTATACTGTTCATGTACTAAATAATTCCCATCATAGACACAGGACAATTGCACCCATTTTGATATGACATTAGGAAATACACCTATAACTACAGACTCTAGGAGCTTGGAAGCTCCTTTAGGATGTCAACATTTCCTTATCATCCAGATACATTAGAATCTAAATTTCACATATATTTTTTCCTCACTATTGTATCTTTGGTAAATGAATATTTCTGGAGTGAAGGCAGATTAGGCCCAGAGAGATCTATAAATTAGTCCAGAGTCACGCAAGAAATGCTGGTGCCAGAACCAGAATTCAGGGCCTCTCCTTCTCCATTGGGTGTTGTTTTTTCTTTTCTAGAAGTTTCTCCCCTGGCCTGTTGCAGTGACCTTTTGTCTTGTTTCACAGGCTATATTCTTGCCTGCAAGAATTCATTGTTACCAGAAAGATTTCTCTAGAGTTCTGCTCAAAAATTTCTAGTGCTTTACCAGTACTCAAATCCTACCAGCATTTCAAGTCTTAGCGCAACTGTTCCTCCCTTATGAAGACTTCTTAAATCTCTCATCCCCCCACCACAATGGAAGAAACATATCCTGCTATGTTCCCCCATAATTTCTATCTATTTGTTGTAGGAAAAAAATGTTTTATAGTAGAAAATTATGCACTGTGTAGAGCACAATCTTCCAAGTTATCTGAGTCTAGCCTTCCATTGCCTTTGAGCTATCTCACGACTCTGCGAGTTGTAAACAACTGTGAGTAATGCAAAACAATTCTTGTCTATAAATATGCAAACAATTCTGTCAGTTGGCTTTCCTCCCCACTGTGGAAGAAGTCAATTTTGTCTCAATTTGCACATTCATTACAATACTCCAGGTCTATAAATGGATCCTATATATCTATTCTTTTACTTTTCTTTGAATCAGTTTAACGTCTGTCTGATTCCCTCACTAATAATGACTTACATAAAATCTTTAACATATTTTTCATTTTATATCTGTATGAGAATCATGATTTCACTTTTCTCTATATATTATCCTTGAATACCATTTCTTCAATGTTTATTGTGCAACTACTATATGCCAAGCTTAATGCTAGTAGCGGGCATATACTGATGATCAAAACAGTTATGGTCCCTGACTTCAAGGACTTTATGTCTAGTGGGATAGATAAATATTTTTTAATAATCACAGATATAAATAATATTTTAAGGCCATAAAAGCAAATTATAGGGTATTCTAAGAGAAAATTACAGAGAAATTGGTTTAGAGAGGCAGTGGGCAGTGAAGAAGTTAAGGAAAGTGGCATCAAAGCTGAGACCTGAAGAGTTAGTGAGAATTAATGAGGTGAAGGGAAGGAGGAGGAATAGCTGAGACAGAGGGAAGGTATAAAGGCAAAGCCCCTGCAGTGAGGTGGGGAGAGATTACAACATAAAGGGGACAAGTGACAGCAAATGAGGTCTCTTCATACCAGATTAGGCAGAGCCCAGGCAGGGCCCATTGTAAGTAGTTTGGATTTTATATTCCATAAAAATGGACACTAAATAATTGTATAAAGATCCACTTTTACATAGAGAATAAATTAGAGGGTCCAAATGGAAGTAGGAGCCCTTAAGAAAATACCATAGTCTTGTAGTGTCTCTTTTAAACACTTATCTCAGTCTACCTTCTAAGATAATGGTGAGCACTAGAGTTAATCCCCTAAACTGAGGATAGGGATCATGTGTTATATATCTCTGAATCCACCTACTTTCTTGCTTCCATAGAAGGCACAAAATAAATGCTCCTAGAATTGAATACCAATCTGTGTTCTAAGAATAATAGCTGACATTTAGTGAGTGCTGCCTATGATTCAGACTTTGTATCAAACCCTTTACATGAATTATATGATTTAAAATCCATATAACAGTTCTATCAGGCAGGTTTGATAATTATTTCCATTTTTAAGATGAGATAGCAGAGTAGGATGGAAGTAAAGTCACTTGCCTACAGTCATGCAATCTGCAAGCTGGGTACAAGCAGTTTTGCCCAACTCTAGAAACTGAGCTCTTAATCAGAAGCTGTATTACTTCTCATTCAAATATTGAAATATCAAATTTTCCAAAACAGATTCTGGCTCATTATATCTATCTTTTTTTTTTTTAACCTTTCAGAAGATTTACAATTTGACACATCTTTTTCCAGATTGCATTCAAGCTCTAAGTCAACATTTTGGAAATCACAGCCTCCTTTAGACATTGCCATTTTTACTTTCTTTTATCCCTTCAAAGAGGTTTGCTATTTGATTCCAGCACACAATCTGTCTTACATTAGTGATTTATGTCATTTCCGGAATAATTTTACACCTAACGACATCACCTGTATTGTTTGACAGCAGAAGTCAAACCATAAGAAAAATGGACTCACTCATTGCAGCCCAACTGAAACATTGATAAAAGAATAGATATTTGCCAAATTTTAAAAAGCCAAACTCAACAGGGAAAGAACCAGTCTATTGTACATTCTGTGGGTATCTCAAACAATGAAGGAAGGGAAGAAAAAAATAAAATCTAATTGAGTATTTGACTTTATTACATTAATGCATCTTCACTATATTCATGTAAACAGACAATTACACGGGACAAGATATAATAGTACTGAATTCCCTCCACATGAATAAAAAGCAATTTTGGATTATCTTGCTATATTGACTTCTCATCACAAAGAGTTTAGTTTCTTTCTCTTGTATGTAGCTAGGGAAAATTGTAATTGCTTTAACTGGTTTTGATTGACCAAGTGCTTTAACAGGACCATAAATATAGATGTCAGAACAGCAAACACTAAATGTTTATTTCTGTGATCCTTCTCCAGATATTGACAATCTGACCCATGAACCCGCCAGTAGGTAATCTCATAGATCATTTTCTCTACAGGAGATTCTTGCAGTTGGACAGGTTTGTCAATATCCCTCGCAGAGGGTTTTGATCAAGGACTGCTTTGTAATTGTCTGGAAGATACATTAAACACCTCACTTTCCCCAGGGTTCTAAAGACAGAACAGTCACTTCAAGTGTAAATTGCTCACACCAAGATTTTTCTATCTGGCTATTTTAAAAAGCATGTTTTGGATCCTTGCTGCTTAGAAAATTCACAATCATATAAATATGACTCTCTCATACATTTCTCTGAAGCTATTTCTTTGCTCATCAAATCAGAGAGTTTTAAAAAAAAATCCCTAGTTGACAAGTCTTTTTAAATTTAAGGAATACAACTGCATATCGATCTAGTCAACTAACTCCAGCCTTAGCAATGTCTTTAAGAGTTTATATGTTTCTGTTCACACTGGCATGGCTACACATTAATTGGTATCTACTGAGCATGCAAAACAGATAATCAGCAAAATCATCTGGATAATTTATATCTTTGTTCCTCTTTCGTGTATCAAAAACGTTTAACAGAGGGTGAACATTAGATTTGATGGAGAGGGTGTGGAGCCTCAAATAATTGTATGAAATAGGTGAAAGGGGAAAAATGGAGCTAGAAAATAGATAAAGAAGAAAAGGTAAGAACATTGAAAGCAGGGCTGCTCCTTATGAAGAAGAACAGCAGAAAAAAAGTTAGGGGCATTGTCCCCCAGTCCCCGCCCTGTCCTTTGTGCCCCTCCCCCACACTGATCTCAATTTGTATGGAAAGTCAGTATTTGTCCACAACGTCTGTTTAATTCTTTCTCTTCCAAGCATTTTTTTTTTCAGTATTTTTTTTTCTGGTGTCACTGTTGCCAAAATATCTTTTTGTCAGGTAGGCAGAAAAATGAAATGGAGAACATCTGTTCTGATTTGTTTTTCCCTGAGCACGAGTTATTAGAAGAGGAGAATAATAGGATGCTTTTAAATTAATAAGGTTGTGAAATTTCTAATACATTAGCAGGGTTCACAGTTGAGGGGTGGGAGTCGGGTGGGTGTGATAGTATTTATGAAAGAAAAAGTCTACAAAGTATACCCCTAGCCTGGTCAAGACACTAATCAATCTGAGCTAGTTTGCCATAAATCATTAGGAAGAAATAGGACTAGCATGTATGATGAGGTAAGCATATTAGAGGGAAGAATTAGAAGATCAGTTTTAACTTGGGCAAAACCACCCAATTGCATTGGGAAAATGCTAAGCTCTGCTACCTGAGAAGACACCTGTGAATTCACTGCCCTGATGATGACAGCTGTTTTCTCTCTAGCTAAGTGCTAGTTTTTGTGGGGAACATCAGAAATTCACTGAGAGTCTTGCTGTAGCATTAAGATCGGAGGCATTCAGGGTATAGTGGCCTTAAAATAAGGTCAGTTTTAGTATTTATTGGCCAAGAAAGCTATTATAGATTATAAGGAGGGAATTCTTTCTAACGAAGCCTTCTTTCTATATAATTCACATTTGAGAAAAACCCAGGCATGAACAAATGAACATAAAAAGTACTGGAGATTTAACAGGGGAGGGGATTTGGGAATTAGCAAACTCCTGATTGCCATTCTTAACTTACTCTACTGACATTTAAAAATCGTAAATTAAAGAGAAAAGGAGACAGCGTCAGTTCCTCTATATATTTCATCCTTTTGCTCTAGGAACTGATAAAACAGCGCTTCAACACACAGGTGGAAGTGTGAATCTGAGACCTAATGAATACTGGAAATGTTCCCAAAAATTCACAGTTCGAAGACAAGTTGTCATGAATTAATTTTGCCTCAGCACCTATTCAAATGGATTGTAAAATAGACTTAAATTTCAAGCTTCCCGTGGGCAATCTTATCTCATTTTGAGGTGCAATCTGAAATAGGGTGTTGCAGTATTTGCTATGGTTAGGGGCAGGCTTTAAATTCCACATTAAAATATCTATACACCATCCCTTCTCAGTCCATCTAGCTCTGTGTGAACATTCGTGAGAGCTATGACTAAATTCCTAATCACAGCTGCACAATGACCAAAAATTTACCAAATATTCCCTCCCCCAGTCCTTCCACAGAGGGGCAGGTGTGCATGATGGTAAGAGCTTAAATTTTACAAAGTTGAACTTAAGTCTTAGCTCTTCTACTTACCAGCTGTGTGACCCTGGGCAAGTTACATCATACCCCTGAGCCTCAGTTTCCTCACCTATAAAATGAGGATAATAATATATGTACCTTGCAGAGCTGTAAAGATAAAATAATATCATATAAAGAGATTTGCCCAGTGTCTGGCATGTGTGAAGTAGTCAATAAAATTTAGCAATTATGCCACAGTTTTGACCGGCTGCTTGGTAGACCTTGGTGATGTATTGCATCTTCTCTCTCTATAGACTAATTAACAATCTCAAATACCATTAAGTAAGTGTCCAGGTGGGATGTGTCTCTAGTATACTAATGATAATAAAAAGGCAATATTTACACATGCTATGGCATTTCCAAAGCTCTTATGCTTATTATCTGCTTTTATTCATGCAACATTTTTGTGAAGACAGATGAACGTTCTTATCCCTCTTCTGCAGGTGAGTGCATTGTGGTTCACAGGGGTAAAGGGGCTTGATCTGTCTTGTTCTCTGTGGTAGACTCATGTTAAGTTCTCAGGTCTTTTTACTCCCATGTAGAACAAACAAGAAAGTTGATTCTCTCTCTCCAGCCTTGTGGTATCCTTCTCCCAGCCAAGTGTCCTGGTCAAGCCCCTATGTTTTTCCCAGGTTTGTGTCAGTGTCATCCTATACTCTGCTGGCTTATGAAACTTCTGGACCAACTCTTTTATCTGCCATCCATGTATATTCCAAAAACCTAAGGCTTTACAATCTTTAGTATAATTTTCATTAGAAGGTCAGTTGGGACAAACAATACTAATAGACCCTTATCTGGGAATAATTTTCTATTCCTCTATCGTCTAAATATTATTACTAGATGAAGTGAAATTATCAGAGTGATTGGCTGCTTGTGAAATTGGTTTTATTGAATGGCCACTGGGCATTATTGTCCTCAGTTTAACAGATTCACGTTAAAATAAAAATAATCCTAGTGAATAAGTGTGTGGTTATGATATCAATATGATGATATTATCCATTGAATTCATTCCACCAACATTTGAGTGGCTACATTTCCCCATAGTGTAGGTCATTGGGATGCAATCGTGAACAAGGCAGTTACTATTCTTAGACAGGTAAACAAGCAAATGTTTCATAGGGCGTGCATGTGCCACAGTAAGTGAAAACATCCAAAAGGCCCACTGCAAAGTTTGGGAGTCCCTAAGATTTCCCTGACTTCTGACTCCAATTGCAAATTTAAAGGCAGATCAAGACCACTTTAGTTTCAATAATTTGCTAGAAATACAAAACTCACTGAAAGCTGTTATAATTATGGCTTATTACAGCAAAAGCATACAGATGAAAGTCAGCAAAGGGAAGCAGTACATAGAGCAGAGGAAAGGAGAATTCCACATGCAAGCTGCCAGCTAGCTGTCTTCTCCCAATTGAATCATGGTCAGTGCAAATTTTTCCCAGCAGCAATGTGTGATGATACATACAGAGTACTAGTGTCTGGAGAAAAATCCACCTGAGCCTTGATATGCAGAGTTTTTATTGGGGCTCAGTTACATAGATATGGTTGAGCACTCATGTGGTTAACCTTAGTGTTCAGCCCCTGTGAAAGTCAGGCTGATACCCCATGGTGATCCAAAGCCTCCACCATAAATCATGCTGTTAACTGCCTTACATTATTGGGTGTGGCCCAAGTAAACAAAGACACTCTAATTGGGCAGGACTTTCCAAGGGTTTAAAGATTATCTTCAGGAGCCAAGGACGAAGACCAGATTTGGGCAACATTAATTCCTTATTAAACAATTCCCACACTGGTGTAGAGTGCCAGGGAAGACTTCTTGGAGCGTAAAATGTATTGAAATGGAGATCTGCAAGACAAATAAGCAGTAGCCATGGTTTTAAAATCAAAGGAAACATTGTATACAAAAGCTCTAAGAAAAAAGCTTAGATTATTTGTGATACTTCCAGATGTCTGGAGCAGAAGGTATGAGAAAGTGGCTAGAGATGAGCCAGTAGAAGACAATTGGCAACAGATCTTGTGATGCCTTGGAAGCCGTGGTATGTTGGATCTAGGTTATTATGGATTTGAGAGAGTTAGTTACTAAATATTCAGGAATTTTGTAAGCTATTGTTTGACACAGTTATTATTAAAAAGTAAATTATAGAAACATCTGACTAAATAAATGATATAAAATTAATGATATAAAAATTAATCTTTAAAATGCATCACTTCCTAATTATTTTACTACATTATATATATATATGTAGATAATATATGTTATGTTATTTATGCTCTATTATTTGTATCTATAGTATCAGTATGGTGGAAATTCTTCCCAGTCCACTTTTGGTAGCTTGAAAGCAGCTATGGTAGGAGTACCTACACTATAGTAATTGGCAAGTCTGCAAGGCAGGCCCCTGCCTCCTTTCAAGAACTGATCGTTAAATATTTACCAGTATAACACTTCTCAAAAGTTATAGATCCCTGAGGGCAAAAAAGATGTCTAAGGATGTTAAGGTGAGAGTGACATAAATTTGTTTCATTGGGATGATAATTTTGGTTTCTGCATGGAGGATGGGAAGAAGACTGGACACGAGGAATCTAATTGAAAGGTTGTGACACTGCCCTCCCTCCTAAGGACTCAGGGGCAAAATCTGCCTCCCATTCCAATACCAGGGACAACCATATCACACCAGAGCATTTGGCTTTTCATTGTATACATGCTATAAATCTCACAGCTAATCATTTTTCTATCTTCCAACTTGGAAGTATGAAACCAAATTTGTGGTCCACCTCTAACAATTTATGCTATACATTTTTTAATACCCTTCCCCCAGCTTCCTTTTATTTTCCCATTCTTATTTTTCCCTCTGCTACCATGCTGTCATTTTAAAAAATTATCCAACTATATTCTATTTATTTCTAACACAAGATAGGCAATCATTAAATAGATAAAGATTTTAAAGGCAGCCTATGTTCTCCCAGGTTTATGTTTATAAAAATCATCAACAAGGACCCACAATTTTTTGTTGTTCAGTGACTTTCTTTCACTGGCTTTAGCTTGGGCTAGAGGTTTTCTCATACCATCAGGGGGAAGGAGAGGATATTTCCTGTCTTCATTAAATCTGAAAGGGCTTCGTGGAAAAAGTGAGCCACACAGGATGGTGTCTAGAACATCCACCTGACCTGGTTTCTACCATGCGAATGCCCACTCCCTCCTGGAGCTGGATGTGCATAGGCAGGTCCAGCTCATCTGTAGTCATTGTGCCATAGAAGGAGCCTATCAACTTTCAGAGGCTCATTGAGTAGAGATTCCTTTGAATTTATGGTGTCTTTAGGGGTCATCGCATCATCCCAAGAAGGAAACACACTGCCCTGATTTCTTCCATGATAATAGTTTACATAAGTTTTACATTTATCCTTTCCTTCAATCTAATAATCACAACAATCTTATATGTGGATGTCTTTATCCCTGATTTTAGAGAGGAGGCAGTAAGGATGTGGAGACCTTAAAGAACTTGTCCAAATAGCAAAGACAGGATTTGGATCCACACTGCCCATCTCCAGCCTATCCTTGTTCTCTTCCTCAGTAAATCTACACAGAGTTCAGGTTCAGTTTTGAACCACTCAGAAAAGGAAGCAGGGAGGGAGAGAGCTGTGATTGTCTGCAAAGCTAAAGGACTGGACATTTCAAAGCAGCTTATGGGAGACACCAACAAATCTTGGGTGAAAGGATCTGTCATACTGAATTGTATCTTGGAGAAACCTCGAGAACTTTTCTCCTATATTATCATTCAGTTTCTGAACAATAAAAATAAAATAAAATAATAATAATGACAACTAATTTTCACTGAGTATTTACTATGTGCCTAGCACTGTGCAGAGGACTTTACTTGAGTTGTTATTAATAATTAACGCTCTCTCCAACCCTATGACTCTGATGTAGGTGTTATTATAACACCTATGAAGAAACTGACACCGAAAAAATAAGTTAGGTAATTTGTATAAGGATGCACAGTTTATGAGCGCTGAAGCCAGGAGATACCAAATCCCTGGAGCTGGGGAAAATCTATTATGTGCCAAGGCATTAGGATGACCTATGACTTAAAAGCCACAGAAAGTAAAATGTGGGCTTCCTCATGATTGTATTCTGAGGAATATTCTGTATAACACAATATCTGCTATCTGTAGCACATTCACATAGAAATTATAGTATTAAATGTCATTATTGTTGAGAAAATAATTTCAGGTATGAGAAGTATCAGATTTCAGAAGGAGGCTGGTGCCCCTCTCACCCCCTACTCCCACCTCACCCTCCCCAAGGAGGAACTAAAGTGTTAAATGCTTTGTGGAAAATGAGCTGTGTGTGTGGGCAGGGAGCAGGAATGGAGGAGGGGAGACAAGGTTAGAGAGAAGATGGGTCAGATGGGACTGATGCTTTCAGTTTGCAGTACAGGACACATGGAACTAATCTGATCTTTTGTTGTAATTCCAAAACTGTTGTAAAGAGTTTCACTTGCATCCTGTAAATCAAGCATTTCCATGAAGCTTAATTTCTTCCTGTGCTCCCAACTCCCAACTATAATTAGAATAAGCACAGCCAAAAAAAAAGTGTGTGTGTGTGTATGTATATATATATATATATATATATATATATATATATATATATATGTATATATATATATAGTCACATGCTTAAAATATATGTTGATTATATTTCTAAACTAATTGTGGGTAACTAAAACATTTCATCTGTTCTCTTGTTGCTATCTGGGCAGCCCACATTCAAGCAATGAGCTCAGAGCTGATACCTGAAAAAGCAGGGCCTCTGAGGCTGCTTCAGTGTGCTCCAAAAGATAAAGCCACTACTCCCCTTCAGTTCTTCCTGAAAAATGACCCTTACCTTAGTTATTCTCCTTGTTGGCATGCTGCTATATATCATACCATCTTAGATAAAGAACAGTGATACTTTGTTTCTGTGCTGTAATGGATCATAAAGGTTTTTATTTTGAATAAAGAGATTTGCCATCCTGGGGTATAACTGTGGAGATCAAAGACAATAGCAATAATTGTTAGAAACTTCTCTGACATTATAATGTCTAATTGCTGAGACCCTGAAATACAAAACATTTTCTCCATTGTAGTATACTTTGTGGGTAGGCAACTTGAAAAACTAACAGGTAAACAAACAAAAAACAATGAACAACGCTCTTCACTGGTACTGTGCAATAGGAGGAACTCAATTCAGTCCATTAGTAAATGTAAAAATCTGCATTCTCAGAGAGCTGGGCGAAAGTTGTCTTTTACTTTCTAAACCAATGCAAGCTGCTCTTCCCAGGCCTCCATCATTAATTTCTTGTACTTTGATCACAATCTTTTACTACACTGGGCCTCTTTTGTCTACTTCCTAAATCCTCTCCAAATCTCCCTGCTCAGTACCCTTTCTGTAATCTCTTTAAAATGCAAATTTGACCCTCTTTTTCCCGTCCACCAAGCCCTTTAATTCTTGGTTACCTGCAATATAAAGTCTCACCTTTTTAGCATGGCTCATAAGACCATCCATGGTGTGACCTGTAACTTTTCTCCAGTGGTCCTAGGTCTAATTATTATGGCTATGCTTGGTTGTTATAAGTATCTAAGTTAATTTTTGCAGCAATCCTATGAGATTAGGAACATAATCCTCATTTATAAATAGGGATTAAATTGTCCTAATAATGGCACTGAGATTCAACATTTATTGGCATCAATATTTTTTGGCCAATTTTTTACACTGTCTCATTGTTTTGTCCTTTGAAAGTACATAATGTAACAAAACCAATTTAAGAAAAATACTTCTTCCTCTGCATTTGTACCATATTTTGGTTGTTCCTTACACAAAATAGGAGCATCTCATGGAGCTCTGGAACCTGGAATCAGAAAGGATTTGGAAAAGGAAAAGGAAAAGCACCAGAGCTCAGAGAAGACTCACTTTTAGTGTCTTATTCTTGCCTTCCACACCATTCCTTTCTCCATGCAGAGTGGATTGCTCATGTGTCAACAGATGGCCTAGTCACAGCCTCTGAGTTCAAGAGCAAAATCTGCATTTGAATAGGACTTTAATTGTGATTCCAATGCACAAGGAGGATGAATCTGATTGGCTCTGCGTGGATCAGGTGACTACAAAGTTTAATCAAGTGTAAACTATAAACATGGCTGCCCAGCGGACATCTTTGTAAGTGACCTAAAGAAATGACTACCCCTCCAAAAAAAACTTATATTACTCAGCCATAAAAACATGGCAAATTAATACCTTTTGTAATAATCTGGATGGAACTGGAGACCATCCTTTTAAGTGAACTATTGCAAGAATGAAAAAATGAACACCACATGTACTCACTATTAAATTGGAACTAAATGATCACCACTCATGTGCACATACAGTAAAATTCAATGGAAATCAAGCAGGTGAGGAGGGGAGGAGGGCATGGGTAAATTCATATCTAACAGGTACAATGCACACTATCCGAGTGATGGACACACTTATAACTTTGACTCAAACTGTACAGAAGTAATTCATGTAACCAAAACATTTGTACCCCTGTAATATTCTGAAATAAAACAAAAAGATAAAAGTTAAACATTTTAAATTTTCTTTATTAGTTAATAATCATTGGATTTAGATCAATTTAGAGTTTTTAGTGCAGTTTAGTCCAGATTTTTTATCCTCTTAGGTTATTATTTCAAGTTACTCATGTGCAAATATACATTCAAGGTTATTAACGATAAATGTGGAAAACAGCTTCTTCTCCCAATGCCTAGAACTTCCCTTACTCACTGAAGTAACAGCATCACTATCTCCCCCTCACATCTAGGGTGGAATTTCAGGGAGTTCAGGATGGCCCCTTGGATCTCTAAGAGTTTGTGTGATGGAACTTCAGTCCTTTTCCCTTAATATTCTCCTGAAAAGAATAACTCTTCTAACTCCTTGCAGATATTTTACACTTTGATGAGAATGAGAGTAGAGCCTTCCTTGAAAACTAGTTTAAAGTGGAAGAAATCTTGCATGAAGTCACTGGTACCTACAGGGAATGAGAAGGGCACTTCACCAGAGGCTGAGGATCCCAGTGGCAGACTTGACCCTTCACAGCTGTGGCAAGGCCAGGCAAATTAACAGCCATACCTGCCCAATAGCACCTGTGGTCTCCTCTGGGCTGGGTGAAGTTCTTAATGACTCTACTCCTGAGCTAAGTATAGAGAATATAGTCTAGTGTGAATGCAGAATTAAATATGGCACAAAGAGTCAAACACATAATAGCTACACCTACATCAAAGCAAGTTATTTCTTCTTTCTTGGTCTCAGTTTTTTCACCTGTAAGAAGGGGAGAATGATAACTTTCTCAGAACTTTAACTGAGGAAAGCAATATATGTACAATGTATATTGTATTTCAATGGATACAACAAGCATATAGAGTAATAAATGGTAGCATTGAAGCTGTTTGCTTTTGCTCTACCTTGTTTTAGAAATAAAATGAACAATTTGTAAAGCCTCAGAAGAATAGGATTATAAATGCTTTTATGGTTGATGTCTTAGCCTATTGGAAAAAATAATCTACATCAGTAATGAAACAGCTATTCTTCACTTTTCTTAATTATGAACATTCACAATGTGCTGCCATCATGAGGCTAGGCTAAGCAAAGAAGCAACTATGTCCAATTTCAGGTCTACCACCAAACCCAGAAGCAGTGCAAGTTCTAAAAAATGGCTTAACTTCTTTGTGCCTCAGCCTACTCCTCAAAAATCTGGACTATATCACAGATTTGTTACCACCATCAGAAACCATAGCTGTGAAAGTACTTTGGACAAAAAAAGCTTAAATTTTATAAACTTAATTTGTGCCTACAAGATCCACAGCAGAAACCACACTACTGAGATATTCACTCAGGCTGACTCCCTATCAATAGAGAATACTCTGGAAGATCTTCAGAAGGAAAAGCACTAATTTCTGCTACAAGTCTAGCTCTCTTCTATGGGATAAATCTACATATATACCCTTATTGGAGTTAATGCAATTCTCTCAGTCAAAGGTGGAAACAATTTCATTAGGATCTTTGACTATAATTTTACAAACATAAACTGGGTCTTGTCAATTAGTCATTGCTCAGTTGCTTGGATTAGAATGTTCACAGAAACAAGCAATCCGAAATCTAAATTTCCTCTTTATATTACTCATATATTCTCCCCTCAGTACTCCTCAAGGGGGAACATTTCCTCATGAACACTCAAGGCCGCCATATTGGTGGAATCCAGGAAAAGCCATGAAGGAGATTGTAGTCCTCATCCTGTTTGTGGCTCTTCTTTCTCATTCCTGTTAGAAAATATTAGTTTGGGCTGGAGCTGCTTTCTCTTCAAGTTACATGCTTTATCATCATCACCCTTATAAATAACAGTATCAATAAATAATAGGAACTACTCCCCCAAAACCTAGGGTGAAATACGGCCATATTTATTTTTTAACAAAATTCTGTTTTGAGTTCTGCATGTCAGAATAGCATGAAGTTTTATATCACTTCATTCGAGATCTCCCTCCCTTGCATTTTCCAAGAACCACAATTTAGATCCTAGGAACAGGAAAGAGTGTGAAAAGCATTCAGACTTCCACAAGAAGGGACACACTGTCATTACTTAACTGCTGCCACATGGGGTTGCTGCTAACAACTGGTCCTAAGCAGTCTGGCAAATGGTGGTGGAAGTGGATGAATGAGATCCTGGCTCCTTTACTGGAAGTTGAACCTCTTCACCCAGTGCCTGGTTTCCAAGAGAGCTCCTTGCTTCAATTAGACTCCAATGATCACAATTCTTGGTTCTTAACAATTTCATTCTGTTTAAGCTGTCTCCCAAGCCTCCAACCAGGGAGCTGGGATCTTGCACCCATTTGGATATCAGTTCCTTTTCCTTCCTGGGAGTCAGGAAAAAAAACAAAACAAAAAAATTACATTGCCTTTTCCCAACTATGAGACTGGCAGCCCACATTCATAAGGGTGACTGTGCTAAGAGCCACCAATGGACTTGAATGCAATGAAAACAAATACCCCCAAAAAGCCTTCTTTCTAAACATTAGCACTACCTAATCACTCTTCTAATGGCATCAGCCCTGAGAGTCTCCAGGGAAATACTGTGCTTCCCTACATTTGCAGGAGGGAAATATTTCTAATGCCTAAAAGTGATGTATCCTCCTGAGGACAACCTTGGCGATGTATGCCACTGCTCTTGTTGGGCAAAGAAAAGAAAAAGCAGAAATGTAATATTATAAGACATCTTAGCACATAAGAATAAAAACAGATTAAGTTTATTGAGCACTTATTCTTTGGTAGATATTGTTCAAAGTCATTTGTAGTTATTCCCTTTGTCGAGCTAGTAAGAACAGAGCCAGAGTTCAACTTCAGATCTAATTGATCCCCAAACTCATCAGCTGTTTTCCACTCTGAGTAGACACAGCCTTGTGGCTTGCAGCTTGGTAAGCAGAGGGCAGGCTGGATTTTAGCCCTCTGACACCACACGCCTTTGAGTAATGGTCAAGACTGCACAACCCCAGCATCCCTGCCCAAACCCATGCTTTAACTTAACAAGGAGAGGCAGCTGTAGCATGGTGTTTAAATGCAACCACTCAGAAACTAGACTGCTTTGCCCAAGTCCCATCTGCTCCAGTACTAATTCTTGGCAATTTCTTTACATCATTTGATCTTGTTTTCTCCGTTAATTAATGGGAGTAGTACTTGCCTCATAGAGTTGTTGATTTTTATTCATTTAGAGTGTTCAAACCTAGCACATAATAGATACTAAATAAATACTAGCTTCTACAAGGTTAGTATTTTAACCTCAACACTATCAGTTAAACCATTAGCAGGAAAGCGATGTAATCCAAATTAAAAAAATTAAGCAACAGACCTTTTAGGGAGAAAAAAAAGCTTTAGAAGGGAAGGGAAAAGGAATGGAGGAGCTGTGAGGTTCACACATAGTTCCCAGAAGAGGAGAATTGTAAGCATTCATGACAGAGCCCCTGCTGAGGAATCATAAGTGCATGTTTATTTAAGGATCCATGTGTTCCCAGGGTCTCTGTCTTTCAGAGTCTGAAACATGGTGGCAGATAATGTGCTAAGAAGCAAAGAAACTTCATTATCTAGAAGTCTCACCCAGTAGCATGTCTCCCAGGTGCACACATGGCTTTCCTGGGCCAGCAAGTCAACAGTCCCGCTGGAAATCTACAAACCTTGACTGTTAATAAGAGCACAAGAATATCTGAATTGTACCAAGGTCTATGATGAAAACACAACTCACAATCAGTTTTGAGCCAGCGGCCTCCTGAAGCATGAGGGACCATCCTCAGGGTGGCTAGATACTGTGACGCCATCTCCTCCCATGTCTCAGGGATTAGCAGAAGACTTTAGGGTATGATATCCTTGTTTTAGACAAAGGTACTTGTTCTCTGAGATGAGTCATGATGGAGAGGGATTATAATATCCATGGACATCTTGGCCCACTTGACTATTTTTTAAATGTTATATCCTTGTGCATCAAGTACTCGTCATGGTTAAGGGTTAAAGTACAGAGGAGAAGGGAAGGCAGTGGTGGGAAGTGAGAAATCATGTTTTAATGGGGGAAAGTCACATGTTCTCCTTTCTTAGGAAAGCAACCTGGTATACTCCACTGCCATCCCACTCCTCCTGCCTGAATACCTGGGAATTTTTTGTCACCACTAACAATATATGTCTCTAGGCTCTGGCACACTTCAAGAAAATGAGTGAGGATTCCAGTATTGATTATGCCCAAATAAATGTGTTTTGATGGAATCAGGAAGTTGACTTTATTACTGGCTTCTTGAATGTGCAATATAGAAAAGTCAGGCCGGGCGCGGTGGCTCACGCCTGTAATCCTAGCACTCTGGGAGGCCAAGGCGGGCGGATTGCTTGAGGTCAGGAGTTTGAAACCAGCCTGAGCAAGAGCGAGACTCCATCTCTACTATAAATAGAAAGAAATTAATTGGCCAACTAATATATATAGAAAAAATCAGCCAATCAGCCGAGCATGGTGGCGCATACCTGTAGTCCCAGCTACTTGGGAGGCTGAGGCAGCAGGATTGCTTGAGCCCAGGAGTCTGAGGTTGCTGTGAGCTAGGCTGACACCACTGCATACTCTACATGGGGCAACAGAGTGAGACTCTGTCTCAAAAAAAAAAAAAAAAAAAAAGAGAGAGAAGTGAACAGGCTAGTCAAGACACTGAGAAAATGATGGCCACCCTTGACTGGCAACCCACAGGCCAGTGGGTAGAAAGGCAATCTCAAAGTCCTACAGCATTGCACAGAGGCTTCTGGCAGAGATGTTCAAATTCTAGTTAACCCAACTGTCTCCAGGATGCTGGAAAAAAGATTCTTTTTGATTAGAATCCAACCTAATATATTATATGTTTTTCATTTTATATGGGCTTTATATGTGGTCCCTAAACTTTCATTGCCAGGTAACATGAAACACATTGGCAGCAGATTCCTGTACATTTGGTTTGGAGCAATGGAAATAGTGTTGACTAGGAGACAGAAGACCCGGGTCTTTGTCCTGACCCTGTTTATTAGCTGTGTGACCTGGCATAAGTTGCTTAATTTCTCAAGTCTCTTTATTTCATTTTATAAATGAGGAAGCTGGTCTATGACTTCCTGGCCTTAGAAGGTGGTTGTGAGGTAATTAGGGAATGTGAATTAGGAAATTAGGTAAGGTGAATTAAAGCACTTTTGTTTAAAGCCCTTTGAACAAAAAGGATGTAAGCAGTTAACACATTAAAGGACTCATTATTGGAGATAAAATTAGCTATGGGTTTTTCTTGTAACTCCATTTGGGTCATGCTGCCAAATTTCACAAAAACAATCTATTCACAAGCAGTATTTTAAAATCTCATATTCACCTATTAACTCTGTGCACTTTGCCTTTTGACCTTACCTCTATACTAAAATTGTTTTCTTGGAGGTCACAGGTGATTTCCTAATCACTAAATTTAACATTTACTTTTTCTCGATTTTCACCCTCAACCTCTCCTTAGCTATGACACCACTTATAATCTACTCCTCGAAGTTTCGTTCCATTTTGGTGACCCTATACTCTTCAGAGTCCCCTTTGACATATCTAACTGCTTATCCACTGATTTTTCTTCTTTTTTCTACTCCTTAAATATAGGCATTCTCCTGGGTCCTGTCCTTGTTCCCTTTCTTTACTTCCTTGGTGATTTCATTTAGGCCAATCTTGGCAAGTCTTCTTCAGGTTATCTCATGAATGCCTCAAAATCATTATGTCCATTTCACCTCAGCATCATTGTTTCTTCCATCATTTACAAACTTGATAATTACTCATTATTTTCTTAGTCACAGAGATGAGGAACTTCATGTATTTTGGGCTTATGCCGCTGCCCAACCAGTAATTAATCCCGCCAACTTTCCTCCAGAATGTTCTAACTGCCACCTCTAAATTTAGGTCCTCATACATCTCACCAGGACTCCATTAATACCTTCATCCTATGGAGTAATTGTTCTATGAGCAGAGTTCCAGTCATTTCTGGTAACTCTCTTATTCACAAATATCCTCTGGCTCCCCCCCCCATCCTTACCCATGGAATCACAGCTTACTATCCATATGTCCTCCATGCCTGAGTCCCAACATACCTGTTCAGAGATGCATTCCTGACTTCTCCACATATGTTCAATATTTTAACCAAATTCAATAATTCTCTGATCCTCAAACACCCAATATTTATCACACAAATGAATAAAGGAATAAATGAGTATGTGCTAATTCCCCTTCATTTCTGGTTTCTGGATCAATTTTTTTTCTAGTTATTCCTTCAGCAGTACTATCTCCATACACTTCTATCTCTGGAAACCCTACTGATTCTTCAAGACTCAATACAAATGCCTTCCCCTACCTGGAGCTTTCTCTGATTACATCAAACAACACAATCGTTGCCCCTCTGACATTAGAGGGTTCTTTGATGGCACTTATTGCAGTTCTTTGTATTCCTGAGTGATTTTCCTGTTCCCCCTCTTAGATCTCTGAAAAGTGAAACCATGTCTTCTTCATTCCTGGAGCTCACAATGCCTAGCATACTGTTTTATATGAAGTTGAATTAAATTGAATGATATTGCTTAGGCAAGTTCTCAATTTTGATTGATTTAAAACTAGCTCTTAAGCTATTAGCTCAAAAACATGTGAGCATAATTACTGCTTTCTTGGGTCAGACCCAATACCTGGTCAATATTTAACCACCTTTCTTGGGTCTATGTTACTTAATTAAGGCTTACTGTGCACAAAGGCACTGTGGAAAGTGTTCACCAAGAATCCTCATAACCCTCACAGAAACCTTTTAAAGTAAGTATAAAATTATCTTTACTTTACAAATGTGGAAACTGAACCTCAGAGATGTTATGTACCATCCAAAGATCACATAGCTAGCAAATGACAGAGTTGAGACCTGAACTACAAAGAATGTGGTCTTAGCCTTGACTATTCAATAAATATGAGGACCAGAGATTTCTCCGGATACATCAAGTTTTGCTCCCTGATCCACATTGACTTGTTTACCAATGGATGTCAATTTAGCCACTTGCATATCAATTTCTATTTTTAACTTGTGCTACCTCTTGTATCATGAGTTGATTCTTGTCCTGGTCTGCTTTGGCTTGGATGCAACCCTTGGGAAAATGTTGCTATGTCTTAATGTACCCAGCTCTTCACTGAAGGGATAAAGCCATAGATGTTTCCAATGGCAGCTGTCTGTAAACTCCTGCCATATTTTTTTTTTTGTTTGTTTGTTTTTAACTTAGAAAACTAGGCTCCTGGGGCCAGAGAAGCATGTGTAATTTATTGTAAGATGGAAAATACTTCAGGAAGCCCAAGAGGCAAAAGAAATCCTTTTACCTCTTTTTTGCAGGAGTTCCAAATGGCCAGGTTTATCTTTTTTCCAGTTGCAAAGGCAGAATTTTCCCTCTGAAACTCACAAAGGCCTTTGTAGTAACTATGAATCAATGTAAAATCACACTCACATAACTTTAGAGGTTGTATTGCTTGCTTTCTATAAATCTGATGAGCAATGACCCCTAGCAATGACATATTATTTCAAAATAAAGCAATCAAATCCATCAAACAAATATTTATTGAGCTCTTATTCTGTGCCTGTCTCAGATTATGGTTGGGGCATGCTCTGGGCTTCCTAGATTCAGGAAGTCAAACACTTGGCAAGTTCTCAATAGATATGTGTTATATTGAAATCACTGCAGTCTTAGAATTGAGGTGTTTTCTCTAAAATCACCTTTATTTTTTCACATAAAACGGGAGAGGTAAACAAGGTGATCTCAAGGTCCCTTTTAATTTTTACACAAGACAACAAAAAAGTGCTTTCAAAATTATTCTCTATTCTGGTGGCCCAAACAAGTCAGCCATACAGAATGCATAATCCTATGAATTGTGTATATATCATGTAAGATGATGAATTCGCCACATAGGTGGTTCCAACGTGGTAATCAGGGCCATATACATGTTATAGTCAACAATATATATATATTAAATAACCAGTGAAAACATGCAATGGTAAAAATTTATCATTTAGTATGGCAAACAAACTATAAAATATTCAAGAATAAACTTACATGAAGAATGAAGACTTTATATTGACCAGAATATAAAACTTTACTGTGAGATATAAATAAGATGAACAAATAGAAAGATCCAATCAATATTTTCTTGAATAAGAAGTCTCAATTTAGTTAAATAAATCTATAAGTTAAACTCCATTAGGGTTCCTTTTGGGAATATGATTAAAATTAAATTTTAAGGTGACTTGTAAAGATACTTTTGAGAATACACAGGTATTTTGAAAATAAGAAAAATGACAGATTTTCTCCCAACAAACATCATGTTGTGTTATAAAGCTAAAAAATAAAGAGTTTAGTATTGATATCTAAAAGGACAGATAGATCAATAGAATAGAAATCTCAAAAAGCATATATTCTTGTAATAATTTAGTATATAATAATTTTAAATAATTTTAAATCAGTAGGTATATCAGTCAGAGGAGACTAGGCCAGGTAACAAATTATTCCCAAACTCAGTAGATTGATATATTTGACTCTCAAAAAAGGTGGGAGATCCCCACACAGTTTGAAATCGACATAACTTTTGACTCCCGAAAACCAAAACTACTAACAGGCTACTGTTGACCGGAAGCCTTACCAGTAAGTAACATGAACAGTTAATTAACACATATTTTGTATGTTACCTGTATTAAATGCTGTATTCTTATGATTAAAGAAAGCTGGAGAAAAGAAAATATTATCAAGAAAATCATAGAGAGAGAAAATTATTTACTATTCACTGAGTAGAAGTGGATTATCACAAAGGTCTTCATTCTCTTCATCTTCACATTCAGTAGGCTGAAGACAAGGGATGAGGAGGAAGAGAAGGGGTTCATCTTGCTGATTTAGGGGTGACAGAAGCAGAAGAGGTGGAGGAGGTGGAAGGGGAGGCAGGAGAAGCAAGCACAACTGGTTTAATATTATGTAAATACATTGCAATTTCTGTCCGACATTTATGCTTTTTTATTTCTCTAAAAATGTTTCTACATGGTAACAATCCATTGTCCACATTTTCCTTCAGTTTCAGTGCTTGAACCATAGCAGGATCCATGTAGTAAAAGATTCAAAATCAGTTTTGAATAATCGGAACCCTTTTGACAGATTGTCTAATGTCAATTTGCTTTCTGGCACTGCTGCTTCTACATCTTCTTCCTCATCATCTGGCACTGATTTGGAAGCAGTCATCTCCAAGAAGTCATCTTTTGTTACTTCTCCGGTGTGGTGTCTATTAGCTCTTGAACTTCTCCAAGTTCCATATCTTGAAATCTTCAAACACAAAGCCCCCACATTTTTTTTTTGCCGCCACGATTGCTTTCATGATTTCCTAGATTGGCTCTGTTATAATGTCCTGTGAAGTCATGCACAACACTGGACGCAGTTTTCTCCAGCAGAAAGGTATTGTTTCGGGCTTGATGACTCTCATAGCTAGTTCTGTAACAATTATGGTATCTTTAATGGTGTAATCCTTCCAACTTTCATGGTGTTCTCTCTACTGGGGCTCTCTTCCATAGCGTTGACAATCCTTTCCATAGAGTACCATGTGTAATGAGCCTTAAAATTCCTTATGACTTCCTGATCCAGAGGATGAATTAGAGAGCTTGTGTTTGGGGACAAGTAGATCCCTTTGGCACTCGTGGTATTGAACTTACAGGGTTCCAGGTGACCAGGAACATTGTCCAATATCAAAAGAACTTTAAAAGGCAGTCCCTTACTGACAAGGTACTTCCCGACTTCAGGGCAAAGCACTGATAGAACCATTCCAAAAAAAACGGGGGTTCTTGTTGTCCAGGCCTTCTTCTTGTACAACCAAAAGACTGGCAGCTGGCAGCTGGTGTTTTATCTTTGCCCTTCAATGCTCAAGGTTAGTGGCTTTATAGGTAATGACAGTTATGCTCATAAACTGGGCTGCATTTGCACAAAACAGTAGAGTTAGCCTATCTCTTCCTGCCTTAAATCCTGGTGCTCACCTCTCTTCCTTACTAGTAAATGTCCTTTGTGACTTTTTTCCCAAAAATAAGGCATTTTCATCTGCATTACAAACCTGTTCAGGCAGATATTCTTTCTCCTCAATGATTTTCTTAATGGCATCTGCTGCCTTTTGGTTGTCAGAAGCTTCTATTATCTTGACTTTTTAAAGTCAAACCTGTTTCTAAAATTATCAAACCATCCTTTGCTGACATGAAACTCTCCATCTTTAGCTTCATCATCTTGCTTTTTAGTTGTCATATAATGACTTCACTTCTCCTCAAATCATATTAGAGTCTATAGGTATGTCTTCCATATAGCAATCCTGTACCCACATAAAAGCTGCATTTTCAATATGAGATTAAAATGGTATTTCATAAAAAGTACAAAGTTTCTGTACCTTCTTGCATAGCTTCAGTGACAGTTTAATGAATTTCTTTTTTGTTTTTTATGACAGTCCTTACAATGGATTAATATATCTTGAAATGGTAGGCAATGATAACTGCATAACTATACCATATACAAATGGTATATATCAAACAATTTAACTTTTTCTGGTAATGTCATTACTTTTCTCTGCTTCTTGGGAGCATATATAGCATCACCAGTAGCATTTTGTATGGGTCCCATGATATTATTCAAGGCTTATGACATTGCACTAAACATGATGAAAAAATGCGTGAGAATTGCAAGAAGTGACTTTTTATTGTGATACATAATTTACTGGAGAAACAAACTGCTCATGCAGAGATGATTAGCATCACATGGTGTTTCAAGCAGATACTCACAACATTTGAACTCACAGCAATAGCAACAGAGGTGGCTATGAAGTTATTATACTTGTACAATATGTACAACAGTGAATTTTATGAAATTATGATTTAATACTGCATATTTACATTTGTTTACATTTCTCTGAACTTTGAATGGTGCCATGTATGTTCTATAAGTATTTGTGTGTGTTAGTTTTGATAAATTTTAACTTTTGATATAATAAATTTATGTTTATAAATATCTATGATATAGTAAACTAATATACCCATATTTTAAATATTTTATGCATTCATGACATACTTAACTTTTTCTAAATTTTTTAGATATTTCTAGGCTACATGGTTCATTTGTTAGCTTTTTCAAATAGCTACAAATCTCCAAAAAATTTTCCAATATATTCATTGAAAAACATTCACATGTAAGTGGACCCACGCAGTTCAAACTGTGTTGTTCAAGGATCAATTGTTCACAAAAAGTTTACGCCATGCTCACTCTGTAGTCCAATGCAGATAACAGGATGAAGAGAGAAAAGGACTTTGCTCCACAGCTATTAATATTATAAATCTAAGCTGATCTGTACTGTCATGTTGCTGAAATATTTTAAATATGTTATCTCCATGATTGCAAGGCAAGAAAGCTAATGGGGATCTCATATTATACCTATTATTAAAAGCTTTTCCTGGAAGTAAACTTACAGACTTTATGACATGCCTAATTGCAAAGGGGCTCAGAAATGGATATTTTGTGAAGAATAAATGCCTCTGCCACAATGGAGCATATATGAATTATTTTTCAAAAATAGTATATGGAAAAATAGATTCAACATTTTTGATTAACTGATTAACATTTTCAGATAAACTAAAGCTAAGACAATCTGCTGCCAGCAAAAAATACATTATAAGAAATGTCTTCAGGCTGAAAGGAGGGGACAGCAAATAAAACTTGGATGTGCAGAAAGGAATAAGGAATATCAAAATGGCAAATATGTGGGTTGAAAGATACATCTTTTCCTTTTAATTTCTTTGAAAGATAATTGATGATTTAAATGTTAGCACTATTGTAGGGTTTATAAAACATGTAAATGTAAAGTATATGATAACAATAGGAAAAGAGAGAGAATTAAAAGGCATTATATTGTTGAACTGTGGTTATATTTTATGTGAAATGATACACTATTAACTATAAGTAAACTATGTAAATTATGGACAAATTTTGTAAGCTTAGAGTAACCCCACAAATAAAGATATTGTTAAAATACAATAGTAAATTAAAAGGGAATTCTAAAATCTATTCAATTAACCAATAAGAAGGCAGAAAATTAGCAACAGAAGAAGTTCTACAATGGAAAGGTGAGACAAATAGAAAACAAATAACAAAATAGTAGACTTAAACCGAACCATAGCAATAATTCTGCTAAACATAAATGCCTAATAAGAGACAGAGATGATTAAACTGGGTGAAAAATGCATGAACCAACTATATGCTATTGAAAAGAAATGAATATTAAATACAAAGATGCAGAGAGTTTGAATGTATAAAGGGGTGGAAAAATATATACCATGTAGTAGTAAGCATAAGAAACCTGGCTTGGCTATATTAATGTCAGACAAAGTAGACTTAAAGATAAGAAACATTGTCAGAGATAAATAATGACATTTTACAATTAATAAATTGGTCAATTAATTAGGAAGATTTAATAATATGTATACACTTAATATGCCCAAATATGTATACACCTAATAATAGAGATAAATATATGAAGCAAAAGCAACCACATCTAAAGGGAGAAAGACAAATACACAATTATAGTTGAATTCAAAATAGCTCTCTTAATAAGGTATATAATGATAAAATCAACAATGATATCGATAATATAGAGAACATTAAATAACTGCAGATTAAACATTCTTGTTAAGTACATATGTAATGTTTACTAGGGTGGACCATAAGATAGAGTATAAAACAAGTCATAATAAATTTTAAAAATTGAAATAATATGGAGCATGTTCTCTGATGACAACAAAATTAAACTACAAATAATAAATAATCATAATAGCATGTCTTCCAAACCTAAACATTTAGATATTAAATAGCATATTTCTAAATAACCCTTGGGTCAAGAAATAAATCATGTTCATGGATTGGTAGAGTCAACATTGTTAAAATGTCCATACTACCTAAAGTGATTTACAGATTCAGTGCAATCCCCATCAAAATACCAATAATACATCTCACAGATCTAGAAAAGATAATCCTATGCTTCATGTAGAACCAGAAAAGAGCCCAAATAGCCAAAGCAATCTTCAGCAAAAGGAACAAATTGGGAGACATCACTTTACCAGACTTCAAACTATACTACAAGGCTATAGTAACTAAATCAGAATGGGATTGGCACAAAAATAGAAACATTTATTGAAACCTTAAAATCTGTACCCCCATAATATGCCGAAAAAAAAAATGTCCATAAACAAGAGATGCTGATGTGGATACAGGGAGAAAAGAACGCTTATACAATGTTGGTGGGACTGCAAATTAGTAGAATCTCTATGGAAAACAGTATGGAGATTCCTCAAAGAACTAAAAGTAGACCTACCATTTGGTCCAGCAATCTTACTACTGGATATTTACTCAAAGGAAAAGAAGACATTTTTATCAAAAAGACACCTGCACTTGAATGTTTATTATAGCACAGTTCACAATTACAAAGATGTGGAATCCACCTAAGTGCTTATCAGTTCATGAGTGGATTAATAAAATGTGGTATACGTATAGCATGGAGTAGTAATTAGCCATAAAAAAGGATGAATTAATGCCTTTTGCAGCAATTTGGATGGAACTGGAGCCCATTATCCTAAGGGAAATATCACAGAATGGAAAAACAAACATCACATGTCTTCACTATTAAATTGGAACTAACTGATGAGCACACATGTACATAGAAGTAAAACTCAACAAAATCAACCTGGGGGGAAGGGGAAGGAGGGGATGGATGAAAACATACCTAACAGGTACAATGAACAATATCTGGGTGATGGCTATTCTTATAATCATGACTCAAGCATGATAAAAATGATTCATGTAACCAAAATGCCTAAACTATTTGTACCCTATAATATTTTGAAATAAATTTTAAAAATGAATTAAGTCACATAGGAAATGATAATAAAAAATATTATGCACAACTCTCTATCAATAACTTTAGATATATGTTAAAAGAAAAAAATTACCAACACTTCCACAAGAGAGAGAAGAAATAGAAGATCTGTGTATTTCTAAATATACTAAAAATTGAATTTATTAAAAATCTTTTCTAAAAGACTACCTCAGGCCCAGATGGTTTTGGTGTTAAATTCTATGAAATATTTAAGAAAGTAATATTATTCTTACACAAACTCTTTTGGAAAAGAGATGAAAAGGAACTACTACCCTATTTATTTTTAAAGGCTAGCATAACTTCAATAACAAAAACCTGACAAGAATATTACAAGAAATGAAAATAAAAGAATAATAATCCTCATAACCTTAGTTGTGAAAATCACTGACAAAATATTTTCTATTCTATTTTCTATTTCTATTGTATATTATTCTACTTGCTAGTAGAATACAGAAATATACCAAAAGGATATTAAAGCATGACAATGAGCTTTATCCCAGGAATACAAGATTGAGCTCCCACTCAGAAATCAATCAATGTAAATCACATTAACATAATAATAGAGAAAAAACATATGATGATACAATAAATGCAAGACAACGTGAAAATTCAACAGTCATTTATTTAAAAAAAAAAACTCTCACTCTAGGAATATAAAGAAACTTTCTCAGTCTGATAAAGGGCTCTACAAAAAAACAAAACAGCCAACAACATACTTGGTGTTGAAAAATTGAGTGCTTCCTTTCAAGATCAGCAACTAGACCAGGATATTTGGTCTTACCATTTCTATTCAATTTTGTATTGGAGGTTCTAGCCAAGGCAATAAAGTAAGTTGAAAAAGTAAGGTCATAAAGATTGGAAAGGAAGAAGTAAAACTATCTTTATTCACAGGAAACATGATTGCTTATGTAGAAAATATTAAGGAATTAGAAAAAAATAAACTATAAGAACTAATAAAATAATGTAGTAGATTTCCAGCATTCAAGGCAAATATACAATAATCAAATGCATTTCTATATATTAGCAATAATTAGAAATTAGAATTAAAAATAATTAATTTCTAATAGCATTAAAAAGATAAAATATTTAGAAATAATTACAACAAAAGATATGTAGGATGGCTCTACTGAGAACTACCAATATTACTGAGAGAAATAAAAGATGATCCAAATAAATGAAAAATATCATGTTTTGAATCAAAAGACTACACATGGTTAAAATGTCAGTTTTCTCTAAATTGATCTATAGGTTTAAAGCAATCCAAGTCAAAATTCTAACACACTTTTGATAGAAATTTACAAGGTGATTTAAAAATGTATACAGAAATTTACAGGACATAACATAGCCAAAAAAATCTTTAAAAGGAAGAATAGTCAGAAAATCCATAATAAGATTTTAAGACTTGCTACAGAGGCTATTGTAATCAAGATGAGGTGATATTGGCATAAGGAAAGATAAATACAACAAACAAATACAACAGGGCCAAGAAATAGATACACATATAAACAGTCAAAGATATTTTTGCAAAAGCACCAAGATAATTCAATGAAAAAAGGAAAATCCTTTTAACAAATGCACTGGAATAACTGGATAAGCATATGAAAAAAAAAATTAACCCAAGTCCCTACCTCACACCACACCAAAAAGTAATTTGGGATGGATTGTAAACCTAACTGAGAAAACGATAACTGTAAAGTAAAGGAGACGTGAGTGAAGGAGAGGACTTCCAACAAAGGCATTAGGATTTCAGAGAATGAAAGGGCCGTTGAATCAATTTTCTTCACTTTGTAGATGAAAAAAAGAAAAACTGGCTGAAAGTGGAAAAAAATTGTCCAACACCACACTGATAGTGTATCTTGGTTCTACATGAGTATTCTCACTTCATTTCTTTCTAGATTTTAGAATTTCCCAGAGAGTTAATCTCAACAACCAGGGTAGTCTGACAGTATCCCAAATGGAATTATAACAGTTTATCATCTGCATTCAAATCTAAGACTACCACACATCAATCAAAATAGGGAGTTAGGCTGAAAATTAAAACTGTTGATCTGATATATAGGAAAAAAGGAGCAAAGACTAAGAGTGATGGTGCCCCATAGCTCATTCAACTGATAGATGATCTATCAATTAAAAGACAATTAAACAAATCATCCTTTACATATCAGGGAATCACAGAGATAAAACAAATGGTAAAACATTCTTCTAATCCAGAATCTGTAGCTATATTTTTTAAAAAAGTTATTAGATGATAACTTTATGCAAAACACTTCCTATATATGATTTAATTTATTAATCCCTCCAAAATTCTGGTTGTGTGGGGTTATTTTTGCCATTTTACAAGCCAGAAAACTGATGCACAAAGTGCAAACAAAGTACTTTGTTCATGATTATAAGACTGTTAGGTGGTGACATCAGGATTCAAAGTCAGTGTCTGATTTCAGAACCCTACTGTCAACCTCTTTACAATGCTGCTACATCCTAACACTACCAGTACTGTTGGCTTCCAGTTGTTAAGTTCCACTTATACTGTGCACATTAAAGTATGCATTACATATGTAACTGTGTGTGTGTTTATGTAGTTTTCTTAGTCTGTTTGCATTGCTATAAAGGAATACCTGAGGCTGGGTAATTTGTAAAGAAAAAAGATTTATTTGTTCTATATAGTTCTGATGTCTGGAAAAGTTCAAGGTTGGGCATCTGCATTGGGTGAGAGCTATAGGTTGCTTCTACTCATGGAGGAAGAGGAAGGGGAGCTGGAGTGTACAGAGATCACATGGTGAAAGAGGGGAGGTGCCAGGCTCTTTTTAACAACCAGTTCTTGTGGGAACTAACAGAGTGAGAACTCATTCACTCCCCTACCCTCCCAGGGAGGGCACTAGTCTATTCATGAGGGGTTCATCCACATGATCCAAACACTTCCTACTAGACTCTCATCTCCAACATTGGGATCAAATTACAACATGAGGTTTAGGAGGACAAACATCCAAACTATGGCAATAGTTTTGGTATCTGTGGGAAATTGTTATCTGTGGTATCTGTGGGAAATTGGTTCCAGGACCTCCTGCAGATACCAAACTCCATGGATGCTCAAGTCCCTGATCGAAAATTGTTAGTATAATATTTGCATAAAACCTATGCACATCCTCCCACACACTTTAAACCATCTCTAGATTACTTATAGTGTAAATACAATCTAAATGCTATGTAAATAGTTGTTATACTATATCATTTAAGGAATAATGATAAGAAAAAAAGTCTGTACATGTTCAGTGCAGATGTAATTTCTTTTGAATATTTTCTATCCCTGGTTGGCTGAATTCACAAATGCAGAATCCACAAATATGAACTGTCAACTGAAGATGTATCTCTATATTAATATTCATCTACCATATCTATTAATTTACCCATACTATATTACAATATATCACATATGATAGTAATTGTGGATATTATATATTATAGTTATAATATATATCATGTATACATTATATATTGTTTAATATATTATATATCATGTATACATTACATATTATATATTGTAATATAGTATATTATGGATATAATAATAGATAGGATATAGATTTGATATAGATTATGTATCAATATATAAATATATTTGATATAGATTTATACCAGGTATAGATGTATATAGATATATAGATAAAGGGAGACATCTTAGCTGCCCAACATCTCTATTCCCTGTAGAAGAGGTTTACTGTTCCCACAAAGATGACACTGAGATTTTAAGAGGTTAAACTATCTTTCCACTGCTAAATGAAATCAGCCAGACACAGAAAGACAGATACTGCATGATCTCACTTATATGTGGAATCCAAAAAATAGAAGTAGAGATTAGATATATGTGTATATATATGTGGAATCAAACTAATAGAAGTAGAGATTAGAATGAGACTGGCATGGGGGATAGGTAGTAGGGAGATGTTGTTTTAAAGGGTACAAAGTTTCAGTTAGACAGAAGGAATAAGTTTTAGAGATCTACTGCATAGCATGGTAAGTATAGTTAATAATATTGTATATTTCAAAATTGCTAAAAGAGTAGATTTTAGGTGTTCTCATCACAAAAAAATTATGTTTGTGAGGTAATAAAAATGTTAATTGGCTTGATTTAATCATTCCACAATGTAAACATATATCAAAAAATGACATTGTATGCCACAAATATATATAATTATTTATAAATTAAAAATAAAAACAAAGGATTAAGATATTTGTCTATAGTCAAATGGGTATTAATAGTAAATGATATATCTTAGATATGTACCTACTTGTATTTAGAACCAAATTCAGTGGTTCAGTGGTTCAGCCATTGCAATGAAAATGTCTTCCCAATATTTGAATCTACCTTTGTTAGGTAGATAGTGAGGGATTCCAGCTCTCCTATGGATGAAAGGGGGTGCTGTTGCCCCCATCTTGGTCCTGCCCAACCCTGATTCTCCATACCTGCGGGGGGAGGTAATACCCTATGAATCTGTCAATCAGAACTTGTCGCATGGATACATAAAGTCCAGAAAGTGACCTAGAACCCACATGTGTAGTTAAGGCTCAGGTCCTGTGACTCCCAACTGTCCAGGCAAAGTGGTTCCATGGTGACCTCTGACCCATGAGGGAGGTTCCTATCCAAGCATTATAAAATAAGACACAGACCATAGTCAAGCTCTCTCTTTGCTCTTCCTTTTGCCTGCCCTGCTGCGACAACGGGTCCGGTCATCATCTGTGGCATATGTACCCTGCTCTGTAAACCTATATCTTGCTCTTGCCCTATGATCTTGTCTTTCTTTCTTCACTAAATCTTATTTTCGTGCTTGCCTTACTTTGGTGTGTCTGGTCATTCTTCTGCCAGGAGCGCACCAAGAACCCACAGTTTCAGACTGAAACCTAACACCTTCTTTCATGGCAATGAATACAGTGCTTGATGGAACCTGAACAACTAAGGAAAACCAGATCATGGTATAATTTCCTGGATTTTAAAAGAAAATGCTCCAATGCAGCCATTTGGCCTTCAAGACTGAACTTTCTCTGGGAAATGAGCACAACCGTTCTTATTGCCTGTACAATATCAGGCACATAGGCATGATATGAAATATTTGTCTAATGTGATAATACATTTACACATATATGGTAGTCTAAGGAGTTGAGATTTCCAAATGACTCACTCTGTTTAGTTTTATTGAGCTAGTTAGCACACTAAAGTAAATGAATGCAGCCTGCCTTAGCTATCAAACCAGTCTCTTAATTCCAAAGCACCCAAATGTGTGTTATTTTTCTTTCTTTCTTTTTAATACAGGTCAGTGGTTCCAATAATGCCACCTGATAAAGAAGTCGAGCCCTTTTAAAATTAATGTTCACATGCTTTCCGAAATCCAGTTCTCATTTTAATGTAAAACAGAAGCTCTTTTCTCTTTTCTCTCTCTCTTTTCTTTCAGGGAGTTTCCTATTTGAAAGCAGTCAAGTGTATGTTATCATTATACTGAAAGTCTCTGAATGATTTTGGAAAAGATCAAAGTCCTTTGTTAATTGCTAAATATAAGATATTTAATCATTTCATTGTGATTTATTGAGTGAAAATAGAATATGACAGCCTCCTCCAAAATTAATATAATAGTAATAACTGGATAAAATAGCAAAGATTGTAGAGAAGTTTGCTAAACTCAGTAATTTACTTCTAACTTTTGAGAATGTAAAATTTGTTCAGTTGGCCCTGAGAAGATTAACTGTGCAAATACACACACACCTCTTTGTTGGCTCAATTCCGTCACAATGGAAAGAGGATGGTATTTTGCTCTTCACGAAATCAAGAGTACTTTGTTGCACATTAAGTTGTTTGACTGGGAATTCTTCCCTTCCTATTCTTAGGGGTCAGAAAACAGTTTGCTGGGAATGTTTTACATGTCCTCTGCTTTCTTGTGTTTTTACTTCTGATATTTGAATCTCTGTAACAGGAAGCACACTCCACCACCGTGCATTAAATCCTAAGTGGATTTCCATGTTTCTTTACTGGGACTTTCCCTGAAAGCTTGAACTAATGTCTTTAAAATGCGTCTTTGATTCACTTAGTCTTGTCTTTTGACAGGGCAATAATTGTATGTGGCATCTGTAGGGATTTATCTAGATCAGGCAGTGGTTGGCTCTCAGTATTTCTCCCACTGGGTTGATCTTGAAACACTGAGCATACAAAGAAAGAAGTATCCCTAAACAAACTGACCATTCGTTTCCTACAGCATTGCCTTCATGGTTCAGAGACTCTCAGGCCTTCATTCTTAAACCCCAAGTTCCTTATGGTGATAATAATAATATTTACCTCAGAGGGTGGTTTTAAAGATTAAATAAGATAATGTATATGAAGCACTTAGATTAATCCCTAGAATTTATTAAATACCCAGTGAAGGTTAAGTATTATTATTAATAATATTTTGAATAATGTCTTTCGTACTATATCATTATTACAATTTACTGCCTACTTTCACATCTATTATTTCAGGCACTTCAAGTTGAAGAAAAAAATTGTTCACTGCTGGGATTATTTAATTGGTGCAGACTCAAATGTAGAAAATGAGTTAAGTAGTATAAAGCATTAATTAATGAAAATCCCCCCAGAAAAACCCTTAGCATTTCACTTTAACTTGCATTCTCTGCGCTTAACTTGTAGGAGAAAGAAAAATATGAGAAAATATGCTTAGATCAAGGGCTTATTTTTCACAAAGAAAGTTTTTAGAGAAATATAGTAGGAAGAAGATAGATTTATTCAATGCTGCTCTATTTGACATCTTTTTCAAAACACTACTCAATACAAATCATTGTTTACAATAAGTGTCAGGAAATTAACCCATTCAATCACTTATTCAACCATCAAACTTGAATATGTATGTGCCCCATTGGAGGGTCCTAAATGGTCAAAAATACATATAATTATGTTCATTTTACTCAACTTATATTAAGTTAGGAAGGTGGAATAATGCATTACTTAAAGTCTTTCAACAATATAGCCTAATTCAAGAGTATTTTCAAGATAGCTTTATTTCCTAAGAAATGAAATTAGCAAGATGTATCCCATTCTCTGAAAATTCTAATTGAAGTTTTAATATAGTTAGAATATGGAATAGCTTTTTCATTAAGTGAATATAGTTTAGTTTTTCTGGAATAATTCTATTTAAATGGAGAGGAAATTTTTTTAGCATTGTAGAGTCATTTAATGTGGCCATAATTACCTGAAATAACAGCAGAACACTTAACAAATACTGAGATAGGGAAACGGTAGTTTCCATAAAGCTGTGAAAGTGAGGTTTTTACAGATTTTTTATAATTAATTTTAAAGATAACTTTACTGATATTTATAATTTAGAATAAGTGTCATCTCTTTCAAAGTAATCATCTTGGAAAACACTAAATCCCAATGATATGGATACCACTCCAAATAATATTTGAATATCTTTCAAAGAATTGAACATTGCACATTTAAAAAAAATTCTCATTGGTAGAAAATTTTTGGTCTTTGAGCCCGAAGTAATCTGTAATTAGTACTTTAAACTAAACTAATATACATACTGTCATATTTGAAGAACAATTCAAAATACTTTATGTAGATACACAGAATAATGTAAATATTCACTTTTTCCCTATATTTTATTTTTTACATTTAATCTTTTAATTTCTCTATTATTTCTTCATGTATGATGCATGACAAGGCTATATCACGTTCCTCCTAAATTGTTATTTTCTCCCCCCAGAAAATTTATTCAGTGAGTTATCCTTTTCCTTATTGGTTAAAAATGTTACCTATAATAGAGACTTTGAGAAGAAACTGCTCAGCTCTTGATAATCATACTTCCTCAAAACAGCCCCCTCCTCACCCCCAAGCTATAGAGGTGGACCACTGTGTCCTGGTAGCCTGGGCCAATCATTTTTCTCCTGGGAATTTGGAATTGGTACTGAGAGTTAGTTAAGTGGTTCCTGTGTGTCCCTGGAATGGAGAACATCTAAATGGAAACTGATGATGATGCTATGAGCATGGAGAAGCAGGTCTATAGAGAGAAAAGAAGAATGTAGATATACACAGACAGTGGTGACAGGCACGTCAAGGAAGTTGGAGGATAGGGACAGGGTAAGAATGACTCAGAAAATTCTTGACAGTTCCTGCTTCCAGCCATTGTGAATGAAGCCTCTGCTTTTGGGTGCCAAAGAATAGCCCTCTGGTAAAACTCCACTTTCTTATTTATTTTAACTAGAATTAAGTTTTCTTTATCTGCATTTAAGAAGTACATTGATGAAGTATACTGGGATGGCTGATTTATGTTCTCCTAAAATCATGTTCACCTAGAACCTATGACTATGACTGTCTTTTGGAAATAGGGTCTTTGCAGATGTAATCAAGTTAAGAAGAGGTCATTCTAGATTAGAGTGGGCCCCAATCCAATGACTTTTATCCTTATAAGAAAAGGGAAATTTGAACACAGACACATGGGCAGAATGCCATGTGACAACAGAGGCAGAGATGGGGGTGGTGCATTTACAAGCTAACGAGCACCAAGGATTGTCAATAACCACCAAAAGCTAGAAAGAGGCAAAGACGTGTCCTTCCCTAGAAACTTTAGAGAGAAAATGGCCCTACTGACATTTTGATTTTGAATTTCTGGGCTTCAGAACCGTGAAACAATAAATTTTTGTTGTTTTAGCCACCCAGTTTGTGGTAATTTGTTATGGAAGCTAATACGCTAATAAAGTACCTTTAGGACAAAATAAAGTACCTTTAGGACACACTAGACTCTAGTTTTAGTTCTGTTTAATTGGTGTGTCTGCTTATTCCTACAAAAACATCACATTACTTTAATTGCTTTTGGTTTTCAGTATATTAATGCATGGTTTAGCAATTCTCTCTCATTATTCTTGTTTAATATTTTCTTGACTACTACCACTAGCTTATTAGTCTACAATGACATTAGACTCATTTTGAAAAAGTCCAGGGGACTTTTAAAAAATTTTAATTTGTTTTATGAGTTTTTATTTAGCTTTTTACTCTTAATTCATCAGATTATTTTATTGCGATCAGAGAGAATAATTCATACTTTGGGTAGTTTATTAAGATTTCTTTATGGCTTAGTATTTTGACAATATTGGCATGCGTTATGTATTAGTAATAAAAGGAGGGTGTATCTTCTCTTGAAGGGCACAAACTAGAATCATTACTGTTAAGAATACGATTTATTCAAATCCTAGTTTTTACCCTTATTTCTTATTTCCCTAGTCTATCAAAAACACTGAGGTGGATGAATATCTTCCAGTGTGACTGTGATTTTGCTAAATAATCTTACATTTTGGTTTATATTAATATATTTGGATGCCATGCTATTTACTGCATTATATTTATGGTATTCATTTTAGATTGTACTTTTTATCACTAGAAGATATTTGTTTTTGCCTCTTTAATGGCTCTTTGAGTGTCATTAGCATCTTTCTTTCTTTCTTTCTTTCTTTCTTTCTTTCTTTCTTTCTTTCTTTCTTTCTTTCTTTCTTTCTTTCTTTCTTTCTTCCTTCCTTCCTTCCTTCCTTCCTTCCTTCCTTCCTTCCTTCCTTCCTTCCTTCCTTCCTTCCTTCCTTCTTTTTTTTTTTTTAGCATTTCTATTCCTTTGTTCATTCTTTTATGTAGGGTTTTCCATTTTATATTGTTTTTAATTACCAAAGAAATGCAACCATGTTTTAAAATTTCAAACAACATGCATGACAATATGTAGGGAACAATCTGAAAGTTCTCATTTCATCAACCATCCATTGCAACCTCCATCCCAATGCTAATCACTTCTGCCAAAATAATTCATATCAACAGTTTGATGGGTATCTTTTCAGATAATTTTCTATTACCATATATTTATTTATCACCATATATCACCAAATATATCACCATATATTTATTTATCACTTTATGCAGATAGTTGTAAAATACAAATAAAATCAATTAAATATTTATATATAAAATATAAATTTACAGGTATATATTATAAATAATAAACACACAAATATGAGCCCTTACATACACTTAGTCATACTGCTTGCATGTGATATGAAGTAGTTAGAGGCAGACCAAGGAACAACAACCCTGCCCACCAAAAACTAATCTGACAGTTATGTACTCAAAATACAGAAATCAGCTCTTAGGAGACAGAGGAGAGCTACTTAGACATTTGTATTAGAGGACCTAAGGTTTCAGAGGGGAGAAACCTTGAGGGGAGAGCCAATCTCTGTGGCTTTTAACCTTTGGGCATTTAATAATTCTGGGCATAGGCAGGAGCTGAGAATATGGACTTCTCACCTACCAGGAGCAACTACTGGGAACAGAGATAAGCAAAGCTTTTAGTGTAGACTTGCTGGGATCTCAAGCACATCACTAGTTTTGATGTATAGATTTGTGGGTGGGAAAGGATTTACAAGTACATGGGTAATTTTTCTTTTAGGACACTTGCTAAATGTAAAATGAGCATTTCCAGGCCTCCATCTCAACCTGATTCAGTACAGTCCCTGACTGGGTTAAGGTGACTAGCTGCCCCTCCATTGACCTAGCAGATGAGAGAACATTCTCTGGAGGAAGGTAACATCCTCTGAAGCCACTACAATTTTTAAGATGTAATCTGCAGCATTCAAAACAATCACTAGAGAAGCCAAAAGGCAAGAACACATGACCAAAACCAAGAAAAAATATGGACAATAGAAACAGATCTATAAATAACCCAAATATTGCAGTTAGCTGAAAAGGACTTTGAAATTATCATGGTTAATGCATTCAAGAAATTAGAGAGAATGCTGAAGAAATTATATAAAAAGATGGTAAGTTTCACCAGAGAATTGGTAAGTTAAGGAAATATTCTAGAAATTAAAAAATGGATCTTATCGAATATTCTTTTCTGAAATTGTTTTCTCATTCATTAATTTTTATAGACAATTACTTTACTGGTAAAATGAATATAGTTGGTACTTTTTCCCATCCAGCTTTTGTCAAAAAGAAAAATTCCATTGAAGTATATAGAGGTATCACTCACTCGCTATGGCTAGATATCATATGGATACACTACATATTATTTAACCAGTCTCTCGTTGAGAGATATTTGAGCTGTTTCTCATCTTTTGTTATTGTAAATAGTGAGGAATAAGTAGCCGTTTGGTGTGGCTCTTTTCCTGTTTTTGTCAGTATCCCTTAAAGTTCGATGCCACAGTGTGACACAGTTGAGTCAAAGAATAAATACTGTAAATATTGTCTTGTTATTCTGTGGTCACATTTTTTGTGCCCCTAGAGAAAACTGTTTTCTATATTATTTACTGTTAAACTGAGTCATCATCTATTATTAACACCAATAAATTTCCTAGTGATTCTTATCTGATACCACTCAGCCAAAAATCTGGAAAGAACTACATAATGGCATGATTTTTGCTATTTTTCCAGGCACTTCACAAATGCCATATGGAATTCCTAGTCATTCTTTTATTTTATAAATATTTATAGAATGTTTTTATTTTCTCTATACAAGGCATGTGTGACATAGGACAGATTCATATTCAACTAGCTGTTTAGGTGTTTGATATGATTCTCTCAATCTGATTCTCCATGATAGAGTCACAATAGCTTAGGAAACAGGGAGAGTTTTTTTTATGTCTTCAGAAAATGCACATTTATAAAAGTTACTTTAAACAAAGTAAAATGGCAAAGTCTGGGTATATGCTGACATTTTAGCAAAAAGAAGTTCAATAGGTTGTATTAAAACTATTGCTTGAGATTGCAAAATATAATCGCTTTTCATGGACATATTTCAGGAAATGATATTGTTGGTTGAGGATGGTTCAGAAATTAGGACAGTTCACTATGAATTGTTTTCAGTCAATTTAGAAGAGATAGAAAGGTGTAGTAGGCAAAAATCAGGCTTTGGAACTATACAAACCAGGTTCAAACTCTGCATTCATCATTTTCTGCTGTGCCCTTGGATAAGCCTTTTGACCTCTCAATTTTATTTATCAATACAAGAGTGAGACTATCTTTACCCCAGACTGGAGCAGTAGCTGAAGCATGGCTAGAGAGGCTCCAGTATTTCTCACCAATGGCAACATTCTAGGGAAGACTTTATTCCAAATCCTGCTTTTTTCCTCCCTGCCAAGTCAACAATCAATTACCCACTAACCACGGCATTCTTGGAATTTCCAGCAAGTATGTTACCCTTTTGATACTTGAATTTCATATTCTATGAGTAAGAATTTTTCAGTACTTAGTCCCTTGCTATATGAAACAATTGGTAGAGCTTTGACAATGTTTCTTCCCTTTGAGGATGTACCAGTGTCTATTTACATTAATGGAGAATTCCTTCACAAACACCTTTTTCTGTAACACTTGGTCTTATAATAACCATGCATGCATATCCACCTATTCAAAGAGGCTGTGACTTGGATGTATGACATATGCTCACATTAATATAAGGCATCATTATGAGTCATCAGTCACTTGAAGGTCCATTTATATAACATTTCTTTTAACCTTCTATGTGAATAAAATATTCTTGGCATATTAATAAGACACTTGTCAAAAAAGAAAAAAAAAGAGACTTTTGCAGGGAACTGATGAACTGACATGCTCATATTCTTATTACTATTTCATAGTTATTAGGGTTATAAGAAAGGCTTCTTATTTATCTGACAGAAAATCATTGTTTTATTAGGAACAGGAAGCCTTACATGCTGAAAAAACTTCCCTGTTAGGATACCTTGCTCTCACATTCAGTAATTTGGGAAGCATAGTCAGTTTCTTTTTTAAGTAGGCAGAAAGATAGATTAATGCTTATTAACCAAGATTCTCAGTTCCAAGGTGAAAATATAAGCTGTCAACCTCATGGGAAGGTGGTTTGACAATTTGAAGGGCAGAGCCAAGCTGGGTTCTAAGGGGAAGGTTTTCTCCAAACTCTTGACTTTAATTCAGATTCCAATTCCATCAGGCAGAAAGTAGTCATCTATATGGTATTCTCTTCTCCTGGGGCATACAGCCAGGCTACATCACTCAGACTCCTTTGTGGTTAAGTATGGCCTCGTGGCCAAGTTCTAGGAAATATAATGGGAGCAGAAGTGATACACACCATTTGCAAGTTTGGGCCAAAACCTCCTGTGAGATCCCCTATCCCTTTTTCTTCTCTGTCCAATGCTGAGAATCCAGAAGTTGATTTTGAGGCCTCTAGAGCATGTTGGAGACCCAAGATTGAAGAAACTTGGGGTCTTTAAATTACCACGTTAAACTGTCCCATGAGTTATAAATCAACTTCTCTCGTGTAAAGCCATTGCAACAGACTGCTGACTGCTTAGCAGTTAGCTTATGATGCATAGTAGTAGTAATAGTGTCACTCTACTCAATCCATATTCCAAATGGAAATCACTTGCACTTTATGATCTGAATCTGGGCATCATTATTCTCTTTTATTTTCCCTCATCTTCAATGATTACATTCATGTTTCCCAAAGTATATTTCATGGAATCCTAATATCTAAGAGTGTTAATAGATGTTATACTTGGTAACATTGGCTCAAGCAAGGATTAACTTATTCATTTACTGTGGAACTTTTCAGGGCCTTTATATTTTTGGGTCTCTAAAAGGGGACTATGATAAGCAGTATTTTTTTAAGCATATATTGAATTATATCACTTCCCATCTTCTTTTTATTACCATGTTATGAAGTATACTTTAACACTAGACAATTAGATTCATATCACAGATCATCTTTGCCCATGACTTTTCGTACCTCCGCATTATTTTCTTCCATCTCAGTGTCATTAGCATTCATATTGTTTGCCATATGTGATGAGACGCATACAGGCAGTTGGTACACAAATTGTATGGCAATGTCTTTAAAAATCAAGGTAGACCACTTACGTATCTTCCTTGTGTGTTGGCAGGTGGTGAAGAGTGATTCCTCTGTCTCCCCTAAAGCTAAAATATTCCTCCCTATAGTTAGTGTTGCTTTCTGAAATTATCTTGGTACTATTTATAGGGTCTCATGTATCTAACCTGGATGTTAGGCAGTATGTTTTGTGGAGCGGTAACAATTAAATGGCTAAGATTTTAGTTGGGATAAGTTGTTGTGACTGAATTATTGTCACACTAGCAATCAAGCATTTGGGCTGGCAACAGGACACAGCATAGAGAAGTCTTGATTAGAGGTAGGCGAGAGAAGGGAATGAAGAATTAATTCTACCATTACTTTGAAGTGAGGTCTACATAGCCAGGACAGCAGCAGGCTATGAATCCAAATATATTCAAACTCTGTTTCATCACTTAGTAATTAGGCCCTCTGTAATTTTCTTTACTTCCTTAAGCTTCAGTTTTCCATCAGCAAAATAAATAAATAAATAAATAAATAAAATAAAAAGAAAAAGATTATAAGAATATCTACCCTACTGAGTATGGAGAATTAAATGAGAAAATGCACAATTAACACTAGCTATTATTTTTATTGTTGTTACTATTAACCCAGACCTTGGGAAAATAAAGTATCATTGACATTCTATCTCTCATCTACTCAAAAATTGTGCCCCCAAATCTCCATTTACAAATGTATTACATCATTCAAAAAGAAGAATGGGGTTCTTCTCATACCTGAGAAAATGATGAATCTTGTGATTGTTACACTTGTAGAACCTGTTCACAATTTAGAGCAATTCAATTTTGATTATCTCTTTGTGGAATGTCGGGACAATAAGTTTTACCTGCATTGTGCTTCCTAGGTTTTGATATTAGTCAATATTTAATTCAATGAAATGTTACAGCATCAGTGATCTGGGAAGCAAGACACTCCCAAAGTAGAACTCAGAATTGTTCTTTAAACCTCCATCCTTCCTCTTGCTGTTGGCACAGCTGTTCTGTTCCATCAGGGAGTACCTGGTGAGTACATTTTCTTTGTAAGAGAGATTTGCCTTTTGAACTCTGCTTTAAAGTTATTAAGAGAAAAGTCTAGCTGACATTCAATGCTTATATATAAAATACACTGAAAAAGAGAAAAGTTATCTTGGGATAAAGGTATGGATGAAAATGCCTCTCCAGACAATTTGGTGAAAAATAGAATTATTTTTATTGATGCATCAAATAGAAGGTCATTTTGAAATATTCTCTTCCTTATTTCCCTCCAACCACCCTTCTGTTTTGTATTCGTTTAAACTTTATAAACAAATACTTACTAAGCACATAGTACATACAAGTCCCTCTGTTTAACTCAAGATTTTTGTTTTGCCTTTAAAGCGTTAAAAATATAGATCTACCATCCAGTTGGGGCATTAAAACACAAAGACACATGTATAAGCAATATATAAAAAAGTAAAGGAATTAATACATAACCCAAATAATAGTTATCCTTTATTGAGTGCCTACTATGTGCCAGATATATTTTCTGTGATTTACAATTATTAGCTAATTTAAACTTCACAATTTTATCCCTATAATGTAGACAAGAGAATCAAGGCATATGGGTTTAGTAACCTTACTAACAATTTATTGCTAGTAAATATTTGGAAACAAGATTTGAACCAGTCGGTCCGCTGAGTCCTCTTAAACACCATATCACACATATAATAAAATGTATTGACTACTAATTATTAGATACTTAGAAGATATCAAGTCCTTAAATACTATTGCTGATATTGGAGAGGGCAATGACACTTCATCATAACCATGGAGGCCACTGTCACAGACAGAACTCTGTGATTGTTGGATCATGGGCCCAACATAGACCTATGTGAAAATAAATCCAACTCAATATGGGAATATATACATATATATATATATATAAATTTAATTAATTGGATATATACATTGATATATCTTTAATTGAATTAATTTTTATAGAGCAGTTTTAGGTTTACAAAATCAGCCAGAAAGTCTGGAGTGCTCCCATATACTCCTCTTCTCCATACTCCCCCACTGCACAGTGTCCTCTATTGTTAACATCTTTTATTAGTGTGGTGCATTTGTTAGAATGGTGCATTTGTTACCATGAATAAACAGTGATGCATGATTATTTAAGTAAGTCCTACAGTTATATTAGGGCTTTCTCTGTGTTGCACTGTTCTATGAGTACACTGCCATGTATCCATTATTAGAATATCATACAGAATAGTTTCACTGCTATAAAAATCCCTGTACTCTTCCTATTCATCCCACTCTTCCTCTCCCTGAAGCCCTGAATCTTTTCACTGTCTCTTTAACTTTGCCTTTTTCAGAATGTCATATTGATGGAATCATAGAGTATGTAACTTTTTCAGACTGGCTTCTTTCACATAGTAATATGCATGTAAGGTTTCTCCAGTACTTTTGTGGCTTGATAACTCGTTTCTTTTTATCACTGAATAATATTCCATTGTCTAAATGTACCACAGTGTATTTATCCATTCACCTATAAAAGAACATCATGGTTACTTCCACATTTTGGCAATTATAAATAAAACTATACTAATCATCCGTATGTAGGGTTTTGTATGGGCATGGCTTTTCAACATGCTTGGGTCACCAAGGAGTATGATTGCTGGATTCTATGGTAAGATGGTTTGGCAATTTCTCATAACTTTCAAAGTGGCTGTACTATTTTGCAGGCAGCAATGAATGAGAGCCCCTGTTACTCCATATCCTCATCAGCGTTGGGTGTTGGCAGTGTTTTGGATGTTAGCTATTCTATTAGGTGTGTAGTGGTGTCTCACTGTTTTTTAATTTGGAATTGCTTAAAGATACATGATGTTGAGCATCTTTTCATATGCTTATTTGCTATCTGCATATCTTTTTTGAGGTGTATCTTCAGATCTTTTGCTCATTTTTTAATTTGAGTTCTTTGTATATTTGGGTTACAGTGTTTTTGTCTTTTACAAAGATTTTCTGCCAGGCTGTTGCTTGTCTGTCTATTCTCTTAACAGTGTCTTTGAAAAGAAGAAGTTTTTAATTTTAATGGAGTTCGACTAATCAATTATTTCTTTGATTAATTTTGCCTTTGGTGTTGTATCTAAAAAGTCATTGCCATCACTTTTGGCCTTTTGGTTAAGGTCAAGTATAAAAAGTCCTCACTAAACCCAAGCTCACCTTCATTTACTTTATTTTATCTTCTACAAGTCATGTAATTTTGAATCTCTCATTTATGCCTATGATGAGAACATTATGTAGATCCTTGTACTAGATCTCTATTGCTGCATAACAAGTTACCTCAAAATGTAACAATTTAAACAATAAATATTTATTATATGATTGTTTCTGTAGGCCAAGAATCCAAAAATGGCTTAGCAGGGTGCCTCTGGGTCAACATCTCTTATTAGGTTGCAGTAAGATGTGTTATTATCTGAAGAATTAAATGGGGGAAGATCCACTTTCAAGCTCATTCACGTGTTTGTTGGTAGGTCTCAGGTTCTTGCCATGTGGTCTTCTCTCAGGGACTATTAGCTTTCCCCAGGGCAAGTGATGACAGAGAGAGAGAGAGCCCAAGACAGAAGCTGCAGTCTTTTTTTTTTTTCAGCATATTATGGGGCTACAAATTTTAAGGTTGTGTATAATGCCCTTGCTCTCCCTTCCCCCACAAGTCTGAGCTTCAAACATGACCATCCCCCCACATCTCACTCATTATGTATGTATATACCCATTCCCTCCTCTCCCCTCCCACCTGCCCAATACCCAATAAATGTAATTCCTATGTGTCCACTTAGGTGAGAAGCTGCAGTCTTTTATAACTTTGACAGTGACACCTTGTTACTTCTGCCATAGTCTGTTTACTAGAAATGGATCACTAAATCAAACCCATACTCAAGGGAGGGGATTACACAGGAGTATGAATACCAGGAGACAGAATCACCAGGGTTCATCTTCAAGGTTTCTACCGCAACCCTACATTCAGTCTTTTTTGGGAAAAGTAATCAAGAAATCAAGAAATAGGAAGAATTGATGGTGGAATCAGTTTCTGCTGAGTGTTTCTCTCTTTTAGTCAGAGAAAAACAAAACTATTGATGATGGAAGAGGTGGAAATTGATACTTCTGCATAATAACACACTTCGATCTTTTAAGAAATCACCAGCAAGCTCTAATTTTAGGATAACAGAAATACCATTAAGTCTATTCTTCCCTGTACATACATGCCTTGCCATATCCGGTTCTCTCACCAGAGGATTTTTTAAGTGAAAAAGAACCCGTCCCATATCAGGGAAGACTGTAAAAAATCAAAAACCTTTCATGTGAAAGGCTTTCTGATACACTTTTTTACATGGTTCTTAGAATACACACATGCAGTGAATATATGAATACCAAACTCAATAAAACTAAGTTGAGAGTATCATAAAAAAGCAAAGATATTTTATATGTATATAAAACATATATTTATCTTTTTGGTCTCTTTTTCAAAAATCACCTGATCTTCAAAACATCCCTGTGAGCTATGTAATACTATTATTCCATACACGAGAAAGGGAGATCTAAGAATTTGTTCAATATCATGGGTCTACAGTTGATTCACAACTTTGGCACCAAAATTAGTCAGGTAACCTATATGTCTCTGAACCAAATAGGAGAAATAAAGAAAACACCTGAGAGAGAGGAAGAAATCTTGATGTGTCTTCGTCTCATAATTGGACATTCCTTCTCAGGCCACTTACTTTGAAAAGATTCCATTCTATAAAGACAGCTGGAGGGAGAGAAAAAAATGTGATTTAACCCAGGGCTTAGAATAAGTCCTGTGAATCTCTAAAACTTTGTTGGAGATGTTAGACTCTGGAAAGAACTGTACTTAAAAGCTTTAGGCTTTTCTCTGATTCTCCTTTTATATGATTTGTGAATATAAAGTCATTATGCAGATGTTCTCTTCACTGAAAGACCACTTTGATAAACCTTGAAGTTTTTCAAAGATAAAGCAAATTTGAAAATAGAGAGATTCAAGTAAATGTGGACCCAAAAGCTGAACGGTTCTCCGTAATATAAAAGCTATTTCCATTTCAGTTAGCATTTTATCCTATCATATTATGTTTCCCTTAGGAAAAATATATTTCCAAGTTAAGATTTAGATCGATTCATCTCCAAAACATATTGATCATAGTTGGAAGATGGGTATAAGTTCTTTCCCATAATAGGGGCGGAGGTCAAAAAGACTCAGGAAATTGCAGGTGTAGTGGCAGTATTTTCATTTGATGCTATTGTAGGGGTCCCAAAAGGAATTGGATTGAAATTATTCTAAAGTTCAACCTTGACTGTTTTACAGAAGTATCACATGTGATGTTTTCCAGAACAAGCCAGGCTTTGCAAAATATATTTACGTTGTCTATTGTGCTAATATTGAGGAATGAGGAGATGCAGATAACAAGGCTGAATTTATGTGGGAACTAGTAGAGGTTGCTCTTAAATGAATAGACTTCCCTGATGTCAATCACTCCTGGAAGAAAGGTTGCCTTCTCATGAGGGAGTAAAAGGGTCCAGGTACATCCTCTCATTGTTAACAATGAGAAAACTGGGAAAAATACGTGAAACAATTGTTTTTAGACATTGTACAACACACAGTGCAGGACTGTGATTTCTGATAGAAGACAAATAGAGTGAGCTCTACAATTGCCCTGGTTTTATGCTTGGTGGCATTTTAAAACCATGGCATAGGGTAGGAATCCAAACACAGTCCAGGAGTCTTGTTGAGTTGGAGATATAGTGATTAGAGTTCAGAAAGGCTATGGTGGCTATAATTTGAAAGGCAGATTACTGAGAGAAGGGACATATGTGGAAAAATAGCTCCAGGAATATGTGTATGCCTGTACTTAAATCTTTGACCAATCTGCAAATGCAAGAGTGACACTCACAAAGCTAAAAAAAAGAACAGCTCTGAACAGGAAAGAACAGGAAAAAAATAAGACTGGGGAGAGAGGGAGTTTATAAGCCAAATAATTCCCAAAAATCATACAGGATGTGGAGTCTGCAAATACCAAAGCCTGATGGAGAGACCTGAGTGAATGCACAGAACATTGATCATAGATGCCTAAAGGGAAGCTAGTCTAGACTCAATCAAAATAATTCAAAATAAGACTCAAAAAGGTCAAACTGATGTACAAATTAGTTAACTACCTGTGGAAACAAAGTCTAACATTGTTTAAAGATATATAACAAAACTCACCATTATATAAAATAACATCACAATATCCAGGATCCAATAAAAAAATTAATAAGTATGCTAAGAAGGAGAAAAATTTAATTCCTAGGCAGGATAAAAATCAGTCAGGAGAAACATCTGGTTTCTGACCTGACAAGTAAAGAGCTTGGAAGTCATCACTTCCATCATCACAACAAGAAAAGTGAAGAAGAAAGACTTTCTCAGACAAACAAAATTGATGGAATTTGTTGCCAGTAAATCTGCCTTGAAAGAAATGTTAAAAGAAATTCTTCAGAAAGAAGGACAATGCTGTACATTAGAAATTTGGACCTACATAAAGAAAGAGTGTTAAAGAAGGAAAAAAGGAAGGCAAAATAAAATCTTTTATTTTTTTTATTCTTAATTTACCTAACAGATAACAGTGTGTTCAAAATAATAATAGCAAAATGTATTCAGTGATTATAGCTTATTGATAAATATTAATAAAATGAATGACAGCAGTGTTAAAAAAGATGGGGGGAGGAATTGAAAATATTTTGTTGTAAGGTAGTTGTACTACCTATGAAGTGGGACAATGTTATTTGAAATAGGGCTTCGATTAGTTTTAAATATCTATTACAAACTCAAGGGCAACCACTGAGAAAAGTAAAAATAGCATAATTGATATTGATGATTAATGTGGAAATGATCTTCTAATGGGATAGACAACAAGCAAATAAAAAATAAAATATATGGCCTGTTGAATGGTGATATTGTTATGAAAAAATAAAGCAATGTGTGTATCTTGTTTAGGTCTTTATTCAGACATATCAATTATAACAAGATCCCTCTGAGACAACTATAAAATTGGAATATGGACTGGTAATTAATGATACTGTTAACTATGTTAGATTTGATGATGCCATGGTGGTTGTGTTTCTAAAACAAAAAGCGTTTACCATTTAAAGATGCAGACAGAAATATTTATGGATAAGATAAAATAATATTGAAAAATGTTGATAATCATTGATGTTGGATGACAGATATGTGAGGAAGAATCTTCTCTCTAATTTTGTAAATGTTTGAAAATTTCCATAATACAAAATTTTGTTTAGTTTTATTTTTAAGGGAGGCAATGGATAGGGGTAGTGGACAGGTTGGGCAAGGAATGTTACAAGACCAAACAGTAAGATCACTAGGAATGTGACATTGAAGAAAAAACTTGAAGGAGGTAGGGAAGGAGCTATGTGTGTCTCTGGGGAAAGAAATGCAGGCAGAAGTTGGAGCTAGTGCAAAGCCTGGACGTGTGAATGTGGAAAGACAGAACCTACTCCAAAGAAACCTGGGCAAAGTGTAGATAAGAAATGAAAATATGATGAAAGCTAGCTTACCTTCAGCTTAATACATATTAATAATGTACCTTATTTTGCCTCATGTAACAAAATGGTTTTGTGTAATAACATGACACCAGTTAAGTTGTAACACCATTTTGAGACCAATTATTCAGAGTTTTTACAAAAGAAATTGAATATTTTAAGTGTAGAATTTATGAGTTCTTTAAAAGTCAAAAATTATTACTTTTCAAACTGGAAATGAAAAGGCCATTAAAGCACCCTACAGCATTTTATTTCTGATAAGGTAAATATTGATAGCTATAACCCATACACACAAATAAACTAGTTCTTTGGGGTCCTCAATAATTTTTAAAAGGAATAAAATTTTCTTGAGACCAAAAAGTAAGCAAGCCACTGTGGATTATAGGGTTTTTAAAAAATGTTTTGTTTGCTTTTTATTATTATTTCATTTTTCTCTTTTACTTACTCTTTCATTTTTGTCATTTTAAAATTATTTTTGTCTCCCTCTTATTTTTATTTTTTCCCTTTTCTCATTTTTCTCTAGTCTTTCTTGCTCATTTGTTTTCTTTTGAATTTAGTTTGTATTGATTTTTGTTTATTTCTATTTTTGTCTGGCATTATGTTTCAATACCATTAAGAAATCAATTTATCAGGTGGGCTATGGAAGTGATTTTTCTTATAAGGTGAATTAGACCAGGCTTCTCATCATTTTTTTCTAATTTTAAATGGACCTTGGAACACCTTGACTCCAAAGCCCAGGTGTAAATCCATCTTGCTACAAGACCTCTTGGCCATCTCTGTTGAGGAGAGACCCCAATTGGCAACTTCCTTTCAAGTGTAACTTGGCTTAGGTAAAGTTGGTTGAGGTTCAGTTGGCTCAGCATATCTTGATTGGGAAAGAAGTGGCCATGAGGATCATTGATGAGACCAAGCACAACTCCCCCAGCCTCCGAAGACTATCTTGATAAGTTGGAATCATAAAGGTTTTCAATCATCCCAACATAGTGAAATTATTTGAAGTGGCTGAGACTGAGGAAACTATCTACTTTGCCATGGAGTACTCCAGCAGGGAAGAGCATCTTACAGTGTTGCTGTTAGACGTGTTTTATTTCATAGGAAATTAAAGGCAGAACACCTGCTCTGGATGCTGACATGAACATCAAGATTGTAGACTTTGGCTTCAGAAATAATTTTCTCATAGCAATAAGCTATGTAACTTCTGTGACAGCCCTCCTCATATTTTCCCAGAACTTTCCCAGGGCTAAAAGTATGATGGACCCATGGTATTAATAGATGTATGGAACCTAAGAGTCATCCTATACACTGGTAGAGCCCTGCCTTTTGATGGACAGAACTTAAAGGAGCAGCAGGAGTGGCCACCAAGCAAAATATGCTATATTCCCCTCTCATTATTCATGGACTGTAAAAACCATGCTCAAGAAATTTCTCATCCTCAATTCCAGTAAGAGGCTCTTTATTTCTATTCTTTCTTATTCTTAATTTTTAACATATTTAGGGGGTACATGTTGAATTATGTTACATGTGTATATTGTATAGTGGTAAAGTCTGGGTTTTCAGTGTACTCATCACCCAAGTGGTGTACAGTATACCCCACAGGTAATTTTTCATCCCTTACCCCCTCCCATGCTCCCTCCTTGTATGTCTCCAATGTCATTATATCACTATGTGTGCCCTTGTGTAACCATAGTTTAAATCCCACTTATAAATTAGAACATGCAGCATTTATTTTTCTGTTCCTGAGTTACTTCACTTAGAATAATGACCTCCAGTTCCAACTATTGAGATGAGCATATACTTTTTGTTTTCAATTCTGTTTATGTGGTGAATCACATTTATTGACTTGCATATGTTGAATCATCCTTTCATCCATGGGACAAAACCCACTTGATCATGGTGGATTGTCCTTTGATGTGCTGTTGGATTTGGTTTGCTAGTATTTTCTTGAGGATTTTACATCTATGTTCATCAGAGATATTGGTCTATAGTTTTCTTTTCTCATTGCATCCTTTCCTGGCTTTGGTATCAGGGTGATACTGGCTTTGTAGAATGAATTAGGGAGGATTCCCTCCTTCTCAATATTTTGGAATGGTTTCAGTAGGATTGGCACCAATTCTTCTTTGTACATATGGTAGAATTTGGCTGTGAAGCCATCTGCTCCTGAGCTTTTTTCATTTTGGGGGGTGGGGTGGTGGGAGATTTTTTATTGCTGATTCAATCATGCTACTTGTTATTGGTTTATTCAAGTTTTGTCTCTTCCTGGTTCAATCTTGGGAGACTGTATCTTTTCAGAAATTCATCCATTTCCTCTAGATTTTCTAGTTTGTGAGCATAGAGTTGTTCATAACAATCTCTAATAATGTTTTATATATCTGTGGTATCAGTTGTAATGTCTTCTTTTTAATTTCTGATTGTGTTCATTTGGATCTTCCCTCTTTTCTTGGTTAACATAGCTAGTGCTTTATCCATTTTGTCTTTTAGAAGAAACAACTTTTTGTTTCATTGATCCTTTATGTTACTGGTATTTTTGAAAAGTTTCTATTTGATTTAGGTCTGCTGTGATCTTTGCTATTTCTTTTTTTTCTGCTAACTTTGAGTATGCCTTGTTCTTTTTTTTTTTCTTTTTGATGTAGGCATTTAATGCTATAAAATCCCTCTTGGCATTGCCTTTGTTGTATCCCACAGGTTTTGTCATGCTGTGTTTTTTTATTCATTTCAAACAATTTTTTAAATTTCCATCTTTATTTCTTCATTGACACAGTGATCACTTAAGTGCCAATTGTTTAATTTCCATATGTTTGTATAGTTTCTGATGCTCCTATTCATATTGATTTCTAACATTATTCCACTGTAATCTAAGAAGATACTTTATATGATTTCGATTTTTTGAAATTTGTTAAGGTTTGTTTTGTGACCTAAAATGTGGTCTATCTTGAAGAATGTCTTTAGTTGTTGGATGAAATGTTCTATAAATGTCTGCTAAGTCCATTTGGTCTAAATTTCAATTTAAGTCCAATGTTTCTTTGTTGATTTTCTGTCTTGATGACCTGTCTAGTGCTGTGAGGGGGCTGTTGATGTCCCCCACCATTACTGTGTTGCTTTCTATCTCTTTCTTTAAGTTTAGCAATATTTGTTTTGTAAACCTGGGTTCTCTGATGTTGGGTGCATATATATTTGGAGAATTATGTCCTCTTGCTGAGTTGATACTTTTATCATTATGTAATGACCTTCTTTGTCTTTTTTTTTTAAATTTAAAGTCTGTTTTATCTGATATAGATAGATAGATAGATAGATAGATAGATAGATAGATAGATAGATACTCCTGCTTGCTTTTGCTTTGTTTTAGAGTGAAATATCTTTTTCTGCCCCTTTACTTTCAATATATATATGTCTTTATGGGTAAGATGAGTTTCTTGTAAGCAGCATATAGTTGGGTTCTATATTTTCATGCATTCTTCCAATCTGTATCATTTAAGTGGGGCATTTAATCCATTTATGTTTAAGGTTAATATTGATATATGATGCTTTGTTCTTGTCATATTGTTAATTAATTTCTAGTTGTTTTATAAATTCTGTTTTTTTTTTCTTTTTCTCTTTTTGTCTTTGTGGTTTGTTGAACTTCTATCATGTTGCCATTTAATTCCTTTCTCTTCCTCCCTTGTGTGATTCTTTTATAAGACCTGTGAGTTTTATATTTTTGTGTGTTTTCATGATGGTGAATGTTGGCTTTTCATTTCTATGTTTAAGATTTCTTAAAGCACTTCTTAAAGCATAGGCTGGTCTAGTGGTGATGAATTCTCTGTGTTTTCTTGTCTGGGAAAGAATTTATTTGTCTTCCATTTATGAAGCTTATTCTGGCAGAATATAAAATTCTTAGCTTATAGTTTTGTGTTTTTTTTACTTTCAGGACTTTGAAAATGCCATCCCATTCTCACCTGGCCTGTAAAGTTTCTACTGAGAGATCTACTGTTAGTTCAATGGGGTTTCCTTTATAGGTGACTACATCCTTCTCTCTTGCTAATTTTAAAATTCTCTCACTTTGACTTCAGTCACTCTGATTATAATATGCCTTTCTTTGAGGCCCAGAGGTAGAAGCTGTGGGCTAAATATGCCCATTTTTAGGTGCCAAAGCTACATACAATGGAAGCTGTGTTAGTGTGTCCTGGGGGGCCAATTCTTAGGCCTTCAGGTGGCTTGCTCAGAATCTAGTTATTGGAACAGAGGGATGGGTGTGTGGACAGGTTCTCAAGCCTTTGAGCAGCTAATGCAATGTGGGAGGTGGCAGTAGTGGTGATGGAGCCACCCAGTAGGACCTAAGTACTCCATGTTAGTGTTACAGTGTTAATGGTAGCTGTAATGGATTGGGCAAGCTAGTCCCCAGACACACAGCTTACTGTAAGGGGGCAGTGGATATTATCCTAAGGGTGGTTAGCAGACCTTGGTCTCTCCTGTCCCTTCCAAGCCAGGTGGTAGATGCAGCTATGTTGCCTTGAACTTGGCCTATGGGTGGGATGTGGCTCACCATTAAACTCTCAAAATGGTGCCAGCTGTGGGCTTGCATTTAAAGAGGACAAGACTCCTTTTGGGCAAGTAGCTTGAGAGTGCAGTCTGCTTACATTTTAGTCTCACAGGAGCCCATAGTAGGGCAGTGAGAATTTTCCTTGTATATGTAGGAGAGCTTGGACTCCCCTGTCCCTCTTCAGCTGGGCAGTGCTGCAGCTGCATCAGTCTGAACTCAGCTCAAGGGCAGGATGCTGCCTAGCTTTAAATTCCAAAAATGGCACCTTAGGCTGGTGATCAAAGAATGTTTGGCTCTTTCCAGGCAAACAGCATAGGCAAGATGCTGAAGGGAGTGACATCTGTTCCCATCTCAGCCTCACATCAGTGCATACCAGGTGGTAGGAATTGTTCTAGGTGTTTGTAGAAAATCTTGGACTCCCCTTTCCTTCCTCAGCTGGGCAGAGCTGCAGCTGCATCAGCCCATACTCAGCCCAAGGGCAGGTTGCTTCTCGTCTTTAAACTCCCAAAATGGCACTTTGGGCCTGTGACCAAAGATTACAGTCTCTTCTCAGGCAGCCTGCACTGGCAGGAAATTGTGGGTAATGTAGGTGGCTAGAGACTTGGTCTCAAATCAGCCAGCTTCAGGATGGTGGGCACCGTCCCAGATGTGTGCTGAAAAACCTGGTTTCCCTGCCAGATATGGGCCACAGCTGTGTCAACCCAAACTCTACTAAGGGTGAGGCACAGCCCAGTATCAATATCTCAAAATGATGACTTCGACCTGTGAGAAGAAAACCTGAGGCCCCATCCAGGTAAGCAGTGTGGGCAAGAAACTGTGGGAAATGCTATTTTCTCACATCTCAGTCTCAACAGCAGCCTGCAGCAGGGTGACTTTCCCAGGGGTACATGGGAGTGCCTGGGCTTCTCTATCCCTCCTCAGAGCTGTGCAGTAGCTGCAGGTGTGCTCACAGTTCCCTGGTATCTAGGCTTCCAGAATGGTACCCAACTCAAGCTGCTATAGATTTGGATGCCTGTGGAATTCTGTATGGGTTCCCTTTCTGGAAAAACGTCTCTATGAAATCTCCAAGCAGCTCCCTATGTTATGCCTGAGACTCTTGTGGATCAGGGTGTCCCCTTGTAGCCCAGATCATAAAAGTTCTTTTCAGAGAGTACAACCCTGAGGGCTTCTTTCTTCCTGTTTTCTTATGTCCAGGAGTTTTTTCTAGCCCTTAGTCAATGCCACGCTGGGCTGAAGTGGCAAGCCACAAATAAGGTAGATATGAGAATCATAAACATTTCCTGGAGATTTTCTAGAAATATGTGGACAAGGAAACCTGGGAAAATACTGGACTTTCTGTAGTCAGGTAGGTTTAGGTAGGACTCTGAGATTTAACAGTTAATGAAATATTTCCTCATAGGCTAATAAAGTGTGGAATATGTGAGTCAATAATTTTTGAAAAGCTATTTATTTTCTCTGTGATTAAGAATAGGCATTATTAGAAGCTTTCACTGTGAAGAAGCATTTAGAATTAATTAAGGAAGATTAACTTAGGATAAATTAGGAAGATAGCTGTAATCCTAGCACTCTGGGAGGCTGAGGTGGGTAAATGGTTTGAGCTCAGGAGTTCAAGACCAGCCTGAGTGAGACCTCATCTCTACGAAAAAAAATAGAAAGAAATTACCTGGACAACTAAAAATATATAGAAAAAATTAGCTGGGCATGGTGGTAGATGCTTGTAGTTCCAGCTACTCAGGAGGCTGAGGCAGTAGGGTTGCTTGAGCCTAGGAGTTTGAGGTTGCTGTGAGCTAGGCTGATATCATAGCACTCCAGTCCAGGCAACAGAATGAGACTCTGTCTCAAAAAATAAATACATAAATTAGGAAGAGAGCTGGTTGGCTGGACATCAGAGTTCGTAGGAAGCTGCAAATCAGTACTGATAAAGTGACAAAGGGTGTCTCAATCAGATACTGCCATCCAGACACAGTTTTGTAGGCCATGGTTACTTTTAAATAGTAGGAAGTTCCATTAGAATCCTGGATTTTCTGAATTCTAGAACAAGGCCTTTCCCTTAGATGATATTTTTCCAGATTAACAGTGTGTAATAAACTGAATTATTGGGAAGTCACTTAATCAACAAATATTTATTAAATACTTTCAATGTGCCACATACTATTTTAAGTCCTGGAGACCCAGGAATGAATAAGAGAGATATACTCTTGGCTTTTGTATGGTATACTTTGTAGTGGGAGGGAAGACTGAACACAAATACCTAAAGAAGTAAATACAGAAGATAACTTGAGTGCTGTCAAAGAGAAATGGATGATGTGATCTAGTGACTGGTGGAGAAATGGGAGCAATATTTGATGAGGTGGTCAAGGAAGTCCTCCCTGCACAAGTGGCATCTGAGGGGACACTGAATGAGGAGAAGAAAACCAGCCATGTGAAGAGGAGACCTTTCTAGGCAGAGAAAAGCACAAGCCTCCAGGCCAGAATATTCTATCTGAAGCTAGATCTTGTCTAGGAGAGGTTGCCATGCACAGCAAAGGAGATCTGGGGTGTGACTCAGGAGACCTATCTTTGGGTCTCCTTCCACCACCCCATAACTCTGGTATTCAATTTTTCTCACCTATTGAGGGGGCATAATCAGTTCCTATCCTATTCCTAAAACTTTTAGGACAGTCAGAGACATTGGACAAAAATCACTTATGTGAAAGCAAACTGAAAATCTAAAAAACATCCTTCAGCCAGAGAAAGGTTGGCATTAGCAAGCCCATTGAGAGCTGGGGGGTTGTCTGATCCCCACAGAAGTCAAAGCAATGCCACTAAAGCTTTCTTCACCCTGGTGCATTTGCTTACAAGCACTTGAAAAGCAATAAAAAGTAATGGCTTGGCTTCTGCTCCAGGATTAGGATTAGTTTAGGAAAATAGCTTGTTAGTCCTAGAGCAGAGTAGAATATGTCCCAATTCTTCAGTATTCCTTGGAACAGCAGGGAGTAAGTGAGAGACCTTCTCATATGACAATATAGTTTAGCCCCAAACCATACTGCAGCCAGGTTGTGCCTAATCTGAGACCACATTTTGCATGCAATGGGACAAATGCTTTAGGGATATGTTCACAGCTGTTTCCTTCAGTCAGAAGCTAATAAATGCATTGGGGAGAGGGGGTACTTAAAAAAAAAACTTTGCTCTTATTTGTGAGAAATCAAATAATTAGATTTGAGTTTATGGCCTCAGTTTGGAGGCAAGTTTTAAAGACAGGTTCCAATCCAACTGATTTTCAGTGATGGGTGAGGGAGCACACAGACGTGTTTGCACACACATATACATATGATGGCATTTTGAGGGTGCCAGCCTATTATTAAATGAAGAGAACAGGAAGGAAACAGTTTCCAGAAGTCATAGGTATACCAAAAGGAATCCACTGATTTGGGGAAATTGAAGAAATGTTAGTGAAATTACACAGACGGTCTATAACACTCTTCATGAATAACCCATGAGGAAACTAAAAATAAGACAGCCCTCCATAAAATGGAGTATTTATGAGGGAATAGAACATGTTCATAGATTGCTTATTGGGGGCATCTCAGGCTGTCTGAATGACTATCTCATTAGGGGAAGTACTTGGGATTTGTAGATATATAGATGGGGGTGGACCTCCCACTGAATGATATAATTTATGTTTAGCACTTACTCTAGGATCTTTAATCTAAATCTTTTAGAAAGACTGTAGTAATTCTGTTTCATCACCATCTATGAAATGACCAAGAACTGGTGTACCCATTTAGCTAGGTGACAGGCAGGATTGAGGAGTGTGAGACAAGCTGAGCTATGAAATTAGCTCCATTAGCTTCTGTGCTCAAAGGTCATCTGCCTATTTAGGGCAGAGGTTGCAAATCTGTCACCCAGCCTCTGGTGAGCATTTCTGTTGCTTTCAACCTCTCTCCACCCTTGGTTTGAAAAGTCATATTAGTGGCCAACGTTTTAAAACTGGGGTATTACTTGAATTCCCAGCTTCTCTTGAGAAATAGAAAGACCCAGCAATATCAGGCTCATGTTCTTACATGGCTAGAATTAGTTGGAGTTGGGTAGCAACTCCCACTTCCAACTGGACATGTGGTTTTTGTTTCCTCAGATCCTCATCTGACTTACTTCATTTATGGACTTTTTCCATTTGGATTTTGAAACCCCTGATTTGGAGACATTGTGTGTGCTTAACCCCTTGGTACTAGTCTTGTTATGTTATGCGAATGCGTGAGGAAGGTAAGGTTTGGTACACACATCTCCACCAGGTTGTGTTCTTCAATCCACCTGTGGGTCGATGATATAGAACTAAACCTATTTATCCATAAGAAAAAATATTATTAACTCAATTTTAAAAATATTAATTGAACACCTCCTGTATACCAATCACCATGCAAGGCACATTGGAGAAACGGCATATGGAACAAGGGCATGTGGAGCAAAAGACATAGTTCTTGGTCCCCCCAAATCTAGGAGAGGCCATTAATATTTATTTAGCATGTAGTACATTTGAAATGAAAACATAGCAGAAAACACAAATAATTTGCAATCATTTGCTAGCTTAGAGAAAAAAGAAAATTTCATGTTACCAGATTTTATCATGAAAGCTGTTTCCTGCGTATAAACAAAAACAATAAGAAGTAAATGGTGTGTGCTGCTATAAACATTCACAATTGCAAAGATGTGGAATCAACCCAAGTGCCCATCAATACACAAGTGGATTAATAAAATGTGATGTATGTATATCATGGAGTTCTACTCAGCCACAAAAACAGTGGTGATCTAGCACCTCTTGTATTGTCCTGGATAAAAATGGAGCCCATTCTACTAGGTGAAGTGTCACAAGAATGAAAAAACAAGCAACACATGTACTCACCAGTAAATTGGTATTAACTGATCAACACTTAAGTGCACATATAGTAATAACATTCATCGGGTGTCTGGCAAATAGGAACAGGGAGGAAGGGATGAGTATATACACACCTAATGGGTGTGGTGCGTACTGTCTGGGGGATGGACACACTTGAAGCTCTGACTCGAGTGGGGCAAAGGCAATATATGGAACCTAAACATTTGTACTCATGTAATGTGCTGAAAAAAAAACATTAAAAAAAGACTTAAATGGTGAAGGAATTCTGCCAGCATTCTGAAGGAAACTTTTGAGTCCTTGTAAAGTGGTTAAGGATACTTGTTACCTTAGAATAATTCTTCTTAATATATTTAAAAAATATTTTAAATCATTATATTCAAATTATATTATAAATTATTGTATTCTTTTTCTCTATTTCTTTTTAGTGACATGTAAAAGGTAGAGTAGATGGAGAAGAGAGAAATAGACAGGGAAATAAAAGTGGAAAAGGGTAAAAAGGGAGAAAAGTGAGAAAGGGTTAAAAAGGATTATATATATATATATATATATATATATATATATACATATATATATAGTAGATTTTTGAGTTGAAACTATTTGACATGAGAGAGAATTTGAGAAGGGTAGAAAGAGAGAGAGCGAGCACTGTGTATGTGTTCTTATTTGAATATTGATGAAAAATGATATAGACACACTTCTCTTAACAAGATCAACAATACCCTTCACACTGATAATCCAAAGGGCAATTCTCAGCCCTCACCTTATTGATTTATCAGAGCCATTTTACACAGATGACCACCCTATTCTTCTGGAAATACTTTGGCTTCTAGGACACTACACACTCCTGGGATTCTACCTTACTGGCTGCTCCTTTTGCATTTCCTTTGCAAATTGCCCCAATCTTAATGCTAGAAGGCTCCCAAGGTTCACTGTGCGGGCTCCTTTGCTTCTCCTCCACCTTTAGTGACCTCACTACGTCATGGTTCTAAATACCCTCTGCATGCTAACACACCTCAGCCCTGGACTCCAGACTTGTGGATCCACAGCATAATCAACATTTCTACTTAAGTGTCTAACAGGCACCTCAATTTTAACATGCACAAAAATAAATCCCTTATCTTTTTTTTTTTCTCAAAGCTACTTGTCTCTCAGTTTTCTCCATCTCAAATAATGGGAGCTCCATCCATTTTAGTTTAGGCTACAAACCTTAGAATCATTCTTCATTTATCTGTTTCTATCACTCCACCTCTAATCTGAAAATTACTTTTGACCTTAAAAATCCAAATTTATACTACTTCTCTTCACTTTCATCACTATCATGTTTGTATAAGCCACCATCGTCTCTTCCTTGAGTTCCAGCAATAACTTTCAGACTTTCATTCTTCTATCACCAATAGTCTCTCTTCAACACAAGGAATAGATCAATTATTTTCATATATAAGGTCATATACACCCTCTGCTTAAAATCCTGCAACACCTACCCATCTTATTCAGAGAGAAATTTATAGTCCTTACAATGGCCCCCAAACCTGTACAATCTGGTAGCCCATTATCTTGCTGAACTCCTTTTCAACAGTTCTTTTCCATGCTCACTATATTGCAACCCTACTGCTCTTTTGTGCTGTTCTTTGAATATTCCAGACATGCAACTGCCTCAGAGCCTTTACATTTACTATTCCCTCTTCTCGGATTGCTTGTACCACAAATATGTGTTTTAGTCCTTTGCTCAAAAGTTAGCTTCTTAATTGAGGCATTTCTGAATCCCTCTATTTAAAATTCAATTTTTTTCCCACCTGCATGAACCTCCAATCTTGCTTCTTTACTTTTCTCCATAGCACTTATCATCTTTAAATATAGTATATCTTCTTGTTTGTGTTTTGTACACCCCCACTAAAATGTAGACTTCTTAAAGGAAGGCATATTTATTTATTGCTGTGTCCCCAGTACCTAGAACAATACAAAGTAGAGACTTTATAAGTATGTGTTGAATGAATTAATGAATGGAGAAAGTGGTGTGACTAGTTGTTGGATCAGTCAGCTGCATGATTTAAATTCCAAGTAGCATCACAGTTTCAAGATAATCAGTTTCCTAGAACATTGCTATGGTCTGAATGTATCCCCCAAATTCATGTGTTGGAAAACTTAACCACAGTGCTTGGAGTTGGAGCCTTTTGGGGAGATATTTAGGTCTTATGGGTTCTACCATCATGAATGGATTAATGCTATTATAAAAGGGTTTGACAGAGGGAGTTTAGTCCTCTTGCCCTTCTACCTTCTGCCATGTAAGGGCACAGCAAGAGAGCCCTCACAAGATGCTGGTGCCTGGATCTTGCACTTCCCAGCCTCCAGAATGGTAAGAAATAAATCTATGTTCTTTATAAATTACCCAGTCTCATGTATTCTATTATAGCAGCACAAACGGACTAAGACAACCATCAATTAGAAGGCTAGCTAGGAAGCACAGGCAGATTCCAATGTGTCATCAGACCAGAACCCATTTGGCTGGCCTTTTACATTCTCTTTCACCTATCATGTGCCAAATAGGCACTTGATGGAGAACACATTCCTTCTCCATCTGCTCCTGACCATGGGTTCATGTGTGTAAACTGGGAGAAAGGTACTGGTACAACCGTTGAAGGTGGCATAGGAATCTTTCCCCCCACCCTCATAGCTTGCTTGTGCTCCAGACTTGCTCATGCCTGATACCAGTTGTACTACTTCCATCTTACGATGGATTTCTATTGAGCCCTCTGAATCTTAAGACTTGGTGGATCTGGCAGGCCAGCTCCTGACAGGCACTCGTCTGGTCACATGGTTACTCAATGTTCCGTGGTCTAATACTGTATCTCTACTAGAGATCAGTAGTATTCATGGGAGATATTTTAAAAATGGCCTAGAATTCTCTGTGGTAGATAGAATGGGCTTGCTACAAATATAGACCTAGGGATCTATATTATCATTCTCCTGATAGAATTTTCCATGAACTCTACATATCATCTATTCTCAGCACAGACACCTCTAGCACCATAAAGCCTGCTAAGTCTGATGTCCCAAGTGACAAGGCTACTTGTAAAATACCTTGGATTTTTTGCATATCTCTTTCCTGCTCTGAGACCCATTCAGAGCTGTAAGTCTTTCATGTGTCTCAACAAAATGGGTGAAAAAAGTATTTCTTAGTGTGGAAAATATTGCATCTAGAAGCTAGAAAGGCCTACCAGGCATTGTACTTTCTTCATAGTGTTGAGGGGGTATGAGATGCTATAACTTGTCACTGACTTTGATAAGGATATCCTGGAATAACCCAGATTATTGGACTCCTAAAAATGTTCTTGATGTTTCAAGGACCTTAATCTTCATAAAGTTCATCTCCCACCCTTTGGAGCATATGTATCTACCAAGGCCTTGCAGCATACTTGCCAGTTTTTACATATACTGTCTAATTAAAATAATATCACTGACTGAGAAGACTATGTTCTAAGTCAGGCACATATGGTTTAGGTCCCTTTAGACTGACTATATTTGGAATATTATGTATGTGTGTGTGTATGTGTGTATATTAAAGTATATATGTATGCATGGTAAAGATGTATTCTCTTGTCTGTCTCATGTGAATGAAAACTGCTTCTGGTCCTCATTCCTTATAGAATTAGAAAGAAATAGATCTGAAAGATTAATATCCAGATACAATCTAGCTAAGACTATATTAATTTGCTCTAGCAATACATATCTGGCGCTGCAGCTGTAATTACAGCTACTTATTGGGTTGAATTTTTGGTAATCTACTCCCATCCTTCAGGATCTATTTGGTTTTCATAGGGGGAAGCCCTGGATGGAGGAAGAGGGAAATGCAGCTTCTTAGCCTTTTACTTGGCTTTTCTTATTAATACTACAATAGCTCTTACCCCACAGCCTATAGAAGCAATGCATAAGTTCTGACAACTACCAAGTATGTTCATTTCTATTATACATTCCGGGACTGGGGGAATGACCAGGGAGTAGGTCCATGGGCTTCAGTGGACTCCTAGTAAGCAGGTCCTGAGCCAGAACTTCATTTATTACATGGCCCCCATATAGCACTACTTTCACAGGTATTCCTGATGATGCTGGGGGTCCCCAGATATCAATGTTAATTTGGACTCTATGTCCAATAGTTCTTGAAGTGTTTGGATATTTCTTTCTTGAGTATAGAGTAATTTGAGTAAATAATCAGAGATCCCATTATGGAAGAATGAAAAAAATCATTATCAAATAACTTTGTTATGATGTTGTGTGATCCTTTTTCCTTGGGGACATGGCTTTTCCATCAGTCAGTAAATATATTCCAGATCTGAGAATAATTCTGATCTGGATATTAAGCAAAAGATTATGAATTTTTATTGGACCATCTACCATCAGCCTCTTGATCATCTGTCCTTGATTGTACTTGATGTTACAATTCTGAATATCCTCTTATGGACTGTCCATCTATCTTGATCTTGCGGATACCACAATCTGTTCAACTTCATTACTCTTTGCTGGTCAGCCTCTTTGACTACCACTTTGACATTACTAGTTACTATGATAATTGTGTTCACCTTGCTTTTGTGAGTTAAGTATAGTCACCTGGCTTCTATTATCTCAGGATCCTCTCATGCTCCTTGTTATCAGGGAGCCCAGTTCTTTAAAAGAATCTCTTTCTGCCCTGGTCTACCAAGGGCAGCTGTCACTGAGCTTAAAGAAACTTTCACCGGCATGTTCCTATCACTTTGGTAAATAGATTGTCCTCCAGGCCCTTCCACAAAACATTACTGACTTGTGGATTTTCTGGCCTCATGTACCATATCCACGCTAGCAGGCCTTCTGATCACTACTCCTGCCATCTGTTACATTTCTACTTCATTAGATATTGGCTATTGCTTTGTCCAAGCTACCAAGAGCCATCCTAGCAGCATATTAGCATGGTCTCCTGGGGTTCTTGATGGGGTGTAAATCCTGTATCACGGGAGAGTGCTCACATATTGATAAACTCATCTTATTCCAATTTCTCATTATGTTTTCCTTGATACAACATCATCAGGACACTATCTCATATAAACTCTTCTGGCTCCTATTGGTACATATTGGCAAGATACTGCAGCTTCTTTGGTATATAGACTATAAGCTATCTTAGCAGGCCCAGAACTTTCCAAGCTGTATTACATTATAACTTTCCAGTGATCCGGTGGCCAGGAGGGAAGGTCGGGTAGAAAATGAGGAAATGTGTGCTATTTTGCAAAGCATAAGCTTCTGTATCTTCTTCAGACAAAAGTGGCATGAGGAATCTAGCATTTAAAAGAAAGAGGTGGACCCTTACGAATGACTAGAGGACTCAGAGGAAACTGAAGGAATTTAATATCAACCAACATGCTCCCACCCCAAGTCTCAGTGTCCCACTCCTTCCCAGTCAGGGGCCTGCCCTTGCTACAGCAGACATGCTGGTGTTGAGAATTCAGTCTTCTCTGTACTTCTCTGTAGTTCTGCTTCCGTGTGACCCTAAGGTTGATTTTTTTTTTTTTTTTTGTCCTCTGGCCATAGGAGATGAGAATCTCTTTCTATATTACCAAAAAGGCCCCCAGGCTTTCACATTTCATCTTATATTGGCGGTATTTCACTCTTAGGCTTTCATTTCCACGTCAGTTCTCCCATAATGGAAGTTTTTGACAATTGCACCACAACTGCATACCAGTGATAGGATTCTCACTTTGGAGCTGGGTGATCCAGCTCCTAAGTCCCATTTCATAGTTGTGTTTCTAGAACCACTTTTTGCAGGGACTGTCCCAGGTTGGCTTCCTCGGGAGACGAACTCCAAGACATTGAGATTTGCATGCATGAGGTTAATTGAGGAAAGATTTAAGTAACAATATCTGTGATGAGGAAGAGGTGCAGGATCCGGCAGAGGGAGAAGTTGAATTGTGATGCATTGCATGAGAGGCCTCAGTGGATCCTGTGGTGAGCTCTAGAGCTGAGCTACTCTTTTATAGTTGTCCTAGTCCAGGCAAGAGCTGTTGTCCCTCAGCACTACCATTCACTGCATGCAGATGCCCTAGGGAGGGGGTGTGTAAGCTTTGGTGAGGCACCTACTTTTAACCTAGAACAATTCCTGGAGAGGAACTCAATTGTGAACTATCCACAGTCTACACTTCTGGGCAGCCCCAGGAATGAATGCCTCAGTCTTGAAGGAGTATTTGGGCAGTGGACCACAGAGTCTGCCGCAGGTCCCAGCAGACACTTATTCAATAAATGAGTGAATAGTCCTTTGGGGGTTATAGGTTGATTCCTTTTTGATTTATATACAGAAATTATCATAGCACATTTCATGTAGTAATTACTTGATTAATATGCTTTGATGAATACATGAAGGAATGGATTTTAGGGCTATTATTTATCAATGGCCATACTAGGTCCTAGTCGATTCATGGAGATTTTAACTATAATCCTTCTGCATTGCAATTTTCCAAAATGTGCAACTCTCACAAAGAAGAATGATGTGGGTTTACTATTTGTGTGGAGCAATGACTGAAAAAAAGTCACTTTGAAATGTGGTGGTGTGAGTGGGCACTAGTTGAGCCCGATGTAATTGCTGTTCTTCTCTGCAGCTGTGACATAGGGCCTATGAGTGGCTGGTTGACGTCAATTTATTGACACATACTGCCTCAGATAGAGGCTGAGTCTTGTGTCCTGTGGAAATGCCGATTAGCTTCATTCTGAATACTTAAAAGACTATACCAGAAATGCTTAAACATTCTTTCTTGGAAACAGATTGTTGGTAACTGCTTTATTTCCTCTCTAAATACATAGTTTGTCACCACATGCATTAATTCTTCATTAAACAATGTCAACATTCCACTCAGTAGAAATAATTGTACCCTCTCCTTAGGTGCAATTATCCTGATGAAAGTAATTAGTCAACATAGCTACTTGAGAAGGAGCTTTGCATTTGGAAGGGATTCAACTTACATGTACCATGTGGTAGAAATTTAGCTTGGCACTGGATTCAATTTGGCAATATTCACAACCTCACTGAGGGCTCCTTGGTGGTTGTGTTTTGTTGTTTTTTTTTCTTCTGTAAAGGTGATGTCCCATCACCATGAACATCCAGTACAAAGAAAATGTTATGCATATTAATATCCAAAGTATACCTGCTATACTGACAAAAATTGTATGTATTTATTATTTTTTAAGTAATGAAAACACAGATAAAAATATTAGGATTTGAATTTTGCTTCATTCTCTCTTGCCTGTTTGTCAACTTACTGGACCTTCAGATAATGCATATCCACATAAATCTCTCCCCTGACATCAACTGTGCATTCTGAGTTTGGATTTTGCTAAACAAATGCATGAAGTGGCTCTTTATTGGCTTGAGAGCTGAAGCAGTTTGTGAGGGTGAACACTTCCTTTCAAATCTTAGACTTTTTCAGTTATTCCCAGACCAGTATCTGTCTGGGTAAGGATGTAAAAAAAATAGTTCAAAGGCTCTCAAATCTCCATTGCTAAATTTTCTGGGATGACAGTAATGTTCTATATCTTGATAGGAATTTGGGTTACACAGGTGTTGGCAATTGTCAAAATTCAGCTGATGATCACTTTTACATCAAAGTGAAAAAGACTCAAGACAAATATTGAACTTTAATGATATGTATATACTGAAGTATTTATGGAGAAGGGTACCGATGTCTGCAATTTCATTTGAAATGCATCAAAAAATAAGATGGGTTGATGAATGAATAAGAGATAGATAGATGGGGAGTTAGGTGATAATGCAAGCAGAGTGAAATATTTATGGCAGAATCTAGGTCACAGGTACAGGTGTGTCCCATGTAAAATTATTTAGATTTTTCATAATAAAATATTATAAATGATTGCCACTAGCACTCCTATATTGCCATTGAGAAAAACTTTAATCAAAATGGGGTGGCAGTTAAATTTATCCAGTGCTTATTTGGTACTTATCCTGGTACAGCTTGGTGCTAGGTATGAAATTTCACTTAAAGTTTATGCTTAGCAGTCTTCCTCGTCTCTGACCCTCTTAATTGCTCAAACTGAGCAGCTTTGTCCCTTCCTTCTAATTCTGATTTCAGCAATATAAGCAAGTGTATCCCAACACTCTGGGATTCATTGGTTGATTTATTCATTCAACTATCTGTCCTTCCTGTCATCCATACTCCATCCATCCATCCTTCTATCCATCTATCTGTGTCTACTCCATTTTTCTTTGGTGCAAGGGATTTTAAAGGTTATCCAGACAGAATTCTGCAATAAAAAAAGTTACAGCATCATGGGGATCTTAGCATCAAGTCGCTATTCCTGCAATTCCACGCTGACCTTGTTTATTTATTCTGTCAGACAAAATCACTTCAAAAAAAGAGATGTGATATAAGATATATGAAAATATACTTGTCTGCATCTGGAACCCTTCAAAAGTAGTACTTTTGATTTTCGTGGCTTTTTCCAAAGCCGCAAAGTATTCTAGCCATGAACAAAGAACCAAGTCTTTCCTGTGGGAAACTTTAGAGGAAATCTAACAAAACTTTTCCCAATTGGAGTAAACCATTAAATACTTAAAAGCATTTTAGTAGCATATAAAACCAAACCCAGTCCTCTGAAAATCATGGGACCAAATCAAATGTTAGGTTTAGAATAGTCCCAACTGAATGCATCTCACCCAGGTCCTGCCAAGGGAGTTACTGCTCCCTCTAGGACTGTCTCCTTTTTATTGGCTTTAATTAAGTTTTACAGAATAAATTAGTTCACCATATTTGGATCACATTTGCACACACAGATGAAAAGTTCTTCCAAATCAGTACTTTGCTGCTGAAATAGCAATCTGTGTGATGCAATTACTATTAAAACTCCAGTCAAGGAAAAGGTCCAGTGTAGGGGGAGAGAGAGAAGATGGGTAGGAGAGCCAAAGAGGAGAAAGCTCAGCAGAGGAAATGGAAAGGAAGGGGGTAGAGAAGAGGCAAGAAGAGAAGAGAAGCTGCAGGGGAAGTAGGTGAAGCCATAGGGTTGCAAAAGACTGTGTATCCTTGATTAGAGCCAAATGCTGAACACTGGCTGTCAGATACTAAAGTCTCTGGTTCTATTTGCCTCCGCTCTGCAATCAATAAACTGCTAGCTAAAAGTCTTCATATTCTATTGTTTGCCATTAGATACAAGAATGCAAGATACTCTGCGATCCTAAGAACCAACGATCCAGATGCCCGGTTCTTGGCCCTTTTATAATAAATCATCTACAGTAGGAAAAAGATTTCTTTCACCTATTCCTGCTTTGATATTAGAATTCTTGGATGTTTTCCTTCACCTGCCTTTGCCTAAACTTAGGCATATAATTAAAAACAAAAACAAACATCAAACTTGGTGGCATCAAAGAGAGAACTTGAAACTTACAATAGTAGGTCCTTCCATGGAATGGTGATCATCCTTCTCTGTTTCTTATTTTCTATCTTAAGAATTGGAGGGAGTATGACTTGGGTTTTAAAATGATGTGATTGATTATATATACACATTTCTAATAGCATTACAGGATTTTGTGTTGGGCAGCTATTTATGTTACATGGTACATTTGGGGAGTTGGAGATGAAGGGGGTATCACAGTTGGGATGCAAACTCTGAGACGAAGATTAGCTTGCAGGAAATTTATCCAGAGATGCTCATGGGATTGACACTGGGTTATGAAAGAGAAGGAAGCAACACAGGGCGTAGAGACAAGCTGGTTTGTGATGCAGTCTCGATGAATGTCTTGGCCAACTCCAGGGCTCTGGAGCTGGGAGGACAGGACCCATCAGAGCTGTTCCTTGTTGGGACCAGGGGGCCAACCCTTTAAACTTCTGCACTGATCAGTCATTGGATGTGGGGCCCCATGAAGGCAGCGTACTGTTTGGTGAGCCAGCTCTCTTTAGCAGAAGCACTTCCTGGAAAGGGCTGACAGCTGAGGGCTGTCGCCAGCAGCACTCCCAGCAAATGCAGAAATAAATCCTGCCTTCCTGGAGGGAGATTTTCTGGCACATTCCAGCATCCACTACAGGGGGCATGGTTTTTCCTCTTCTTCTCTCATGCTTATGTCCCCTGGTATGTGGCAGCCATAATCTCATGTGGTTCTTTCAGTCTCCCCATAGACATACAATTAGCCATAGCTATCCCATCTCAATATTTTTTCTCTTTCAGATTGATTCCCTGAGCAGCTATAGCTGCAGCTTCTATTTTCCTAGCAGCGTATCTTTTACCTTTGGTTTGAAATTGAGAAAGGCCAATGTGCCTCGATGGAGAAATTCCACCTGCTCTGATTCCTAGATGAGGGAGGAGCAAACCATGACCCATCAATGAGCAATGCGCAGGTTATGGATTGATTTCTACTAATTTTTATGATCAGTTTGCTAGTGCAGAAATGGATGGGGATTGCTTTTTTGTTTCCTGCTTGTAAGGAATGTTAATATGAGTTTCAAGTCAATCCACTGGTAGATCTATATATTTTCCTTGGAGAGCTTAAGAAGGGCTCACTAAATAATATTCTTTTCCACCCATCAATCTGTGTTAGGAAGATGTATGACTGGTATCTAAGGCGCTGTCACTGTGTTATTTTCCATGTTCCTCTCACATGTCAAATATAAAAATACAGCCTGTCAGTGTAAGTGTGATATGGGGCATTGTTCACAGAGACTGTGAAAAATCCTGTAGTGCTCCCTGATTCATCATTTCAACAGCCTAATCATTTCATAGCCCAGTCTAAACAAAACAGTTAAGGGCATTCCGACTTAGGGGGTACTGAATCAGGGTCGCTTCAGAAAGGACTGAAAAATTCCAAAGAGAAAAAATGTTCTGGAGAAAAAAAAGAGAAGCTTTGTCTTTGTCTCCAATTTCCTAGTTTCTGATCTTTTTCAGAAGGTTGTTTATCAGTTAATTATTCTCCACCGCACCCTGCACCCTGACATTTTGCCAAACTGGCCGGGAGGCCTCGTTAAATCAGAATTTCTACTTTCAGCTCACCTGTCACAGCTAAAGGCTCCCTCAAATGCATTGACATTGATTAATATTTAATGATTGAATAGTAGAAATATTGGCTCAGCACTTTTTTTTTTTACCCTTTTTTCCTTTAAATTAAAGAAAACGCCTTTAGAATGGACTCTGTTTCATATATACTCAGCTCTAGATTTCTACAATGAGAAATTTATATGGGTGCCAAGAAAGGGAAAATGACCATACGTGCTCCAGGAAAAGACTAGAATGTAATGGAGAGAACTTAACATTTAATGAACACCTGGTCTGGGCCAGATACTCTGTTACATACTTTTCATAGTTCATCTCCAATACTCAGATCACGTCTATAAGGTAGATAGCATTATTTTTATTTTACAAATGGGGAAAGAGACTGAGAGAAGTTAGTGAACTTGCCTGAGCTCACATGTTCAAAGGGCAGAGTCAGTATTTGAATCTTGCATTATTGGGTTACACAGTCCATACTCTTTGCAAATATATGTTGCCTCCCTGGGAGACATGAAATCTGACACTCATGGAGTCAGTGCCCTACCTGTTCAACTCCAGCAATCATTTTGTGTCTTTGTGTCTCAGTTTCCTCATTTGCTAAATAGGCTATGAGCCAGACCTTGAGTTCTAGTTTGGGCTCAAATTTAGTTTAGGACACAGGATTCTGGTTTTGAATCAAGTTACCTCCTAACTTGCATGAGCAATACCGTAAGTTTAATTTTTCATGATATACATGTGGGAAAGAAGAATAGGAAATATTTCATTCCAGGGAAAGTAGTAAAGTATACGAAAATGCTAGAAAAAATTAAAATATGGATAATATACATTTTTAGGGAGCTCTATTGTCATAGAATAGATAGAAGTACACTAAAAAGGAAAGATAATGAGCTTTGGATTCCTACAGATCTAGGTTAAATTCTGCTTTTGTTACCTATTGGTCCTATAAATGGACAGATTTCGTAACCTCTACAAGCTTCTGTTTCCTCACCAATAAAATAAGGATAATAATTCCTACTTCTCAGAATTTTTTAAAGAATGTAAGAGATAATGTATCTCAGAAGCCTAAAATAGTGTTTGGCACATAGTGGGCAACTGCTAAATGACAGATGGGAAAATATTTTTTAAAAACTCAATCACATCAACTTTCATAAATGTGCCAGTGCAATTGTATCATTTGTTGACAAAGATAAAGTAGACACCTGCCAAAAAGACACCTACAACCACAAATAGATGAAGACATAAAGGGATAGTTTCAATGATTCAACATCCTCAGTGTAGTGATAGATTCAGGAATAGCACGTTTCAGTGGGCAAAAGGGGAACACTTAGCTCTGAGGGACAGAAAAGGGCTCCTGGAAGAGTTAGCTGTTCTGCCTTCTAAGGTGGGAAGAAGGGTTGCCAGAAGTCGTGGTTTGCTAGTTGTGGCTAGCAAAGTCTATTCTTTCCTGTATGGTAGGAGAGATAGCTTTGCACATAATTGCCCAATTTGAAACAACGTTATCTAGCCTCTCTTGTAGCTTAGTGTGGATATGTAACTGATTTATCATCAGTGTGTAATGTGGTACCATCTGCTTCCATTGCTTAAATGGAATGGCTTATTCATTCACCTATGGATGGACATTTGGGTTGTTACACTCATGACAAAACTTTTCAAACTGCGCAGTTTAAATAGATGCAGTTTATTTTAAGTAAAGGACACTTTGATAGAGTATAAACAGAATAATAGGAAAAAAAAGGAAATAGCTGGCCTTTCGAGTTTTCCCTTCCTTCCTTCCTTCCTTCCTTCCTTCCTTCCTTCCTTCCTTCCTTCCTTCCTGCCTGCCTGCCTGCCTGCCTGCCTGCCTGCCTGCCTTCCTGCCTTCCTGCCTTCCTGCCTTCCTGCCTTTCTTCCTTCCTATGAGCTGGGCTACAGATATGATCGTGACTCAGATTTGAACATGAAGTCAAGTCCAAAGTCTTAAGGGATGACAGAGCAACAAAATAGCAGGAATTTTGGTCATGATAAAATCATGGCACGAGACTGCCATGGAAGCTTGAAATTCTTGTCTTTGGCATGGGAGATGAGTGAAAAAGTCAACATCTGTCTTATTTAAGCCATTGTGTTTTGGGATCTCTTTGTTACAGCAGCACAGTTTGTACTCTAACTAGGCAAGAATACCCATATAACTTGCTCAATATTTCTCAAAGGGTTGTCCCAGTAGCATCTGCATCAGAATTATCTGACATACATATTAAAAATGCACATTTGAGGCATCATTGAAACAAATCCTTGTAGGAGAGATGTGCAAGGAATCTATACCTTAAACATGCACTTGGGTGATGCCTATGCAAACTAAAGACACAACTATCCTACATTACTAGCTTTTTGCTTTTTCAGGACCTCTGGAAAATGTGTAAAGGCAATGCAGAGGCAACACCTTTTGATATTTGCAAGCAAAATTATTTATGAAAGGTCATGAGAGTAAAGTCAGGAGAAGTTTTCAGTAGTCGAACTTAGAAATGTGTGTAGGGATCATTGTTATACCCTTTTAGCTTTGCTACTCAAAGTAGCCTCAACAGCTCATTGGAACTTTTTAGAAATGCAGAAACAACCCAGACTTACTGAATCTGCATTTTAAGAAGATCCATAGATGATTTAAAGGCATGTTAGTGTTTGAGAGACTTTGTAGTCCTCTTCCATAGAAATAGTCTCTGAACAAGATCTGACATTTACACAAGTGGTAACCGTGGTTAGGAATTCAATGGACAACCCCTCAAATAGTAACAACAGTCTAGAAGTTAATGCTTTTCATGACAGTGATTGTATCATATTTACGCACATTTGGGTGTGATGGTCCATACCTTTGCCATCAGCCACGCCCATGGTAGATATTCCAAGATTAAAAACACCTGGCACTCATCTCTGAGACCACCTTTATTTCATCATTATGTAGGTATAATCAATCCATTGTCCAGCTAAACACCCAACAGGTGACTTTCACTTTCTTTGTGAATGACAAGTCCCTTCCACCTCTGTATTTTCAATTAGACGACTCTAAGTGCATCTTCCCATGGATGTTTGAACTTGTCTTGCATGTTGCCCATAGTTATGACATGACACACAATCAAATATTCACATCATGATGTGTCAGTGGCTATTCTAAGTACAATACACTAAAATTTTCTACTGAGGCAGAGTTACAGTCCCTGTACTAGAAATAAGTGTTCGTTGAAAGTCCTTTTAGCAGATCACTAGGCTGTGGTCCATAACTGTTTTGGTTCTATTGAGTTTGGTTTCCCCAGTAGGACAGAGAGTTCCTTAAAGGCAGATGCCTTCCCCTTGGTAGACTGAGCAGGCAAGGGCTGGCCTGGCATACCACTCACTCATGGTAAGGCCTGATTGGTTGGTGAAGGATCGCTGGAATTCTCTCTTCCCTTTGTTCAGTGTTGGTGGTATCAGAGGATAAATTTAGAAATACTATTTGGCATTGAGATGGAGAATAACAGGTTACTATGAATTAGTCTATTGTTAAGAATAACAACAATTTCCACAACTATAACTGTGATAACACAACCTAATATTTATTAAACATTTTCTAAGAATATTACATATGTTACCCCATTGAATTCTCAAAAAAATCATGATAAATTAGGAAACCAAGGCTCAGAAAAGTTAAGTGATTGTTCAGGACCACACAACTAGTGAGTTGCGCAGCTGGCATTTGACTCCAGATTTGTCTGATTCTAAATATGCTTCTCTTACCGACTAAGATCTGACCTCTCCAAACAAGCCACCCAAAATAAGGAATACTAAGCTGATGACCGATTTTGAGGCATAAAGCTAATGAGAATTTAGCTAATTAAGATGTAAAAAAATGATGCAAGATGATGTGGATAAAATCTGCAGGTCCAGACTAATGCTCACATGTAGTGGACATTCATGGGATTTTGGCTTCTCAGGATTCATTTCTATTTCTTACCAGCACCTTAGTTTCTATTGGGGCATTACCTCTTTCCCTCAGGATGCTATATTGTGGGACCCTCTTGTCCTGGACGAAAGGAGTAGACCTATGATCTAAAGGAAACTGGACACTCAATCCCTGGAATTTGAATCTTGAACAAAGTAACAAGCAGACAGTGCATGATCAAAGTTTAATCACCCTGGAGGGAGGCCAGGCTGTTCCTGCTGTGGGTTCATTTCTCTAGCTCCTGCAGTCCTTGCTTCTAGGTTCACATGTTGCCATTTCTCCTGTCTCTTTCAAACCTGCTCTCCAGTTTACCTGCTAACACTCTGAGTTCCTAGCATCCTTTCACTATATTTCCTTTGGTTTATTAGCCCAAGTCAATTTCTGTTGATTGCACCCAAGAACTCTGATGGACATGCCACAATGGTATTTTATCCACTCCTTATGCTTTACTTGTAGGTTCAGGGATATTTAAGGAGACCTAGTGGAGACATAAAAGTGAGATTATATTTGTACTTCTGTGTCCTCCACAAAATACTAAAAAGCAATTACTAAAGTCTAATTGTTTTGTGAGCAATAAATAACAGTAAAATAATTTCTAGGGAGTAGGCATGGATTTTTGAAAGAAGATTATGGGGTGAAGCCAGGGAGTATCAGGTTGAATAGCAAACCTTCTCCATCTATCATTGAATGACACACTTTTTAATTTAGTACAGATGTTCTTAAAATTTCCTACTAAGCAAAATTTGAATGTTAAAAATATAAAAGTAAACATTTTAAAAGACTTTTTAGGGATCTGCGGTACTTTAACCATCAAAATAATCAAAATAGAATTTCTGACTATTGGTTCAGACTCTGCATCTCATCTTTTAGTTGGAGATCTGGACAAAGAGGCCAGTCCTTGAAATAATAACGGTATGATCAGAGAGTCAGAATGCTATACGGTGGGGGAGAGGGGAATTTTCTTTCTCAGCTAGCAGGAACATTGTAGATGAAAGCCTACGAGACTCTGTGGGTTAGGACCAGGAGCTGTGCCCACCACTGAGTACTTCAGCTGTGATATAAGAAGGGAAGTCAACCTGTATCCAAGTTCACAAAGAAAGCAATGGAGGCAATTCACATACTTTGTCTGTTGGGGAAAGAAACCTACAGAGATCCCTCCTTGTTGAAGGAAAAGTAAATAGAAAGACAAAATTATGGGGAACATTAAGTATGGGGGAATATTAAAAATATATCACAAAGGAAGTCAGCATTAGTCTAAACTTACAGGAAGAACAAACCACAGAAAATGATTTGTTCCAGTAAACAAAAGAGAATTTTAGAAAATTGGGCCATCAGTGGAATGCAGGACAACCGGACCTTGTGAAAAACAGGATGTCACATAAAAGACATTGGGTGAGATGAGAAGGAAAATTCCTGAGTGTGTGTTGGGGGAAACTTCAAGAACACCAAAAGTGAAAATGAATAGCAGCAAAGAACAGAATAGACACTATAGAAAATCAAATTGATGATGCATTGAGCAAGCTCTAGAGCTCTCACAAAATGTGGAAGAAAAGAATAAAAAGACAAAAATGATGAAGGAAAAGATGGCAACTATACAAGACAGAGAATGGAGAAGAAAGCTAATGACTCTCTCTGTTCGAGAGGGAAAAACCAGAGCAATTGGAGATGAAGCAATAATCAAAGACATGTGTTAAGTAAAACTCAACTTCTCTGAGTCATACAAAGACTTAAGTACCCAGAACAGAAGGATTCACTGTATGCTAGGAAAAAATCAAAGAGAAGAGAACCACACTTGTACGTGACTGGCCAAAATGTTTGAATTAGAAGAATAAAAATAAATGCTATGTTCACTCAGGCAGAAAGAAAAATGTTACCTATAATGGCTGACTGTAACCTTTCTGTAAGAGAAAATGCCAGAATTTGAGAAAAAAAATCTTCATGTTTTGGGGAGAAAAGTTTGCAACCCAAGAACTTTAAAACTGTACAGATTGTGTTGCTGCAACAGAAAGACCTTCCCCATGGTTCGAAGGCCAAGAACTAGTCACTGGTGTGAGGCTGCTAATATTTAAAAATACCATGTAAAATATACTATAAACAACCAAGAGATAAAAATAAGGGAGAAAAAGAGGAAATCTGGGCACTATGCTGATTAAGTCACACTTTGCAACCTAAATCCAATAATAAATTGAATTTTGTAATTCAAAGCCTAAAGGGGTTATTAGGCTAAGCTTGGCCCTGCAGTGTTTCACTGCATTCTTTTCCTTTAGCCACCTTTTCAGCACCAGACCCAACTCTTGAGCTGTGTCATTTACCCCCCTGAATTCCCTTTCAGATGAAACCCCTTGCAGGATTCACGGTACTTTTCTCCATAAGTGCCTGTTAACAATGGATGACCTATGTACAACGTTGGGTCAGAGAGCCCGGAAAATGATGAAACAAAGGATTTGCTTTTGTTCTACACAAAAGCAAAGTTGCAAAGAACTACATTCTGGCCGTTTTCAATGTCAAAGAGCTTGACTAATGGTGTTCTGTATTTTTCAAACACATATTGAATAACTCCAGTCATTGGGATTTAATCTGGAAAGCATTATAAACAACCAAGTGGAAAATTTTGTCACCGTGGCCTTCTTCACAGCTTTTTCTTACTTTATGTAAAACAATGATGGGTACTAAAACTCTATAAGGAAAATGCAGCTAAAGGTTAATAATATTAACCAGTGGGTGGTGAGAGTTGAGGTGATTTCATTTTTTTCCTTATAAATTTCTTTTTTCACAATTGAGCATAATTTAGCCTGATAATCAGGAAGGAATTGAATTTAAAAACCACAAAATTCAAAGGATCCAAACAGGCAACTCATAAAAGCAGAAACCTGACTGGCTAGCAAACATATGAGAAAATACTCTGCCTCATTAGTGATCAAGAAAATTCAAAATAAAATCACAATAATATATCTTTGCATCCCCGTCAGAGTGGGAAATAATTAAAAAGTTTGCCTCTACCTGTAATGGTAAGGGCAGGCAGTCACAGGAACTCTCACATCCTCCTGGCAAGAATATATGTGACTACACCACTTGGAAGATGAATATGGAAATATCTAGGAGAGTTGACAATGTACACATCTATGAGCTGGCAATTATAATTTTAGATCATTGCAGCATTGCTTATAATGACAAAAAAATTGGATATAACATCCATCAACAGGATGTTGTATAAAAAGTTTGGTATATTCTACTCTGTAGTGGCTATAACCAAAGGTGAGCTACGTATAACAATGTGGGAAAACCCAAAAAACATAATGTTGAGAGAATAAATGCGAGTTACAAAGGATTATTTATGCAATGATTCCAATTTTATATGTTTTAAAACATAGAATCCAACCTTTATTTTGTTTACGGATACACACATTCGTAGCAAAACTATAAAATATTCAGGGAAGTGGAAATTCAGGACGGTGGTTATCTCTGGGGAGAAAAGGAAGAGATTTGAAAATGGAGAAGGGTCACATGACAGTATTGGCAGTTCCGCAATGTTATTTATTTATTTATTTTTTTGAAAACCACAAATATCTGAGGCATGTGTATGAATATGTTAATATTTGGCAAAGCTTATAGTAGGTATAATTTTATTTGCATGAAGTGCCATAGTAAAAAATGAAAATAAAATATTAATAATATATTTTATTTATAATATATATTTTATAAAAATAAAACCTATATTTACAATTTCAATGTGTTATATGATCACAAGCAGATAAAATATTTATAATATAAAGCTTGCAAGGGAATAAAAAGGAATCAAATACTGGTTATATCTATATGATGTATAACTCTTGTTTTTTTAATTTTTTTATATTTTTAAAATTTTCATTATGAGATTATATTATTTTCATAATTCAAAACTTTTAAAAACATTACAGAAGTATGGTTGAAAATATAGGTTTTGACCATATTGTGGAGGATCTTAAACGTCATGTTAAATTTTTGGCTTCATAATATACACTACTGTTTCCCAAACTGTGTACTGTGGAACACTAGCGACTCTTGAGATGTTGATTTGTGTTTCTGGGAAAAGAGTTCTAGGGTCAATAAGTTTAAAAATTGATGATGATGGCTCCCATGCTTGCAGAAGCACAGTGGCCATATACACATTAAAGGCTCTGAGAAGTTCTACAGTTAAAACAACACAACAAAAACTTATTTAGCATTTGTTCAACCTAACCCTGTGTTTCCCAAAGTTTCCCAAATACACATGATTATGGAGTAATTTTTTTTAGATGGAGTCTTGCTCTGTCACCCTAGCATAATCAATGATACCTCACTGTAACCTCAAACTCCTGGGCTCAAGTGAGCCTCCTGCCTCGGCCTCCCTAGGAGCTGGGACTACACACACACACATGCCATCATACCCAGCTAATTCTTTTCATTTTTGTAGAGATGGTGTCTCACTATATTGCCCAGCCTGGTCTCAAACTCCTGGCCTCAAGTGATCCTTCTTCCTTGACCTCTCGAAGTGCCAGGATTACAGGTTTGAGACACTGCAGCCAGCCCTCAAGGATTACTTATTATCATTTAGGGGATATTCATTTCCTACTCTTAATTATAAATATCTCTAAAACATCATACAGAAAGTGACATGATGAAAGGAGAAAATTTGGAGGTTGAAAGTGGCAGTGTTGGGTAAGAGAGATTGGAGGTGGTGGAGGATATATTCACAGAGGCCAACTGGGCAATACTTGCAGTAGATAGTTAGCGAGTGATAAAGACTTGAGGACATTGATGATGGCCTTAGCTAACCACCGTGAAAATTACGCTCCTGCCACACGGTACGTATCTCTTCTCACATGTCTGTGGGCCTACTGGGATTCAGCTGATCTGGCTCCTAGCTGTGGGTTGGAACAAAGTCTATTCCACGTGTCTCATTGTCTTTAAACAACAGGTTACCCAAGACATGCTCTTCCTGTGGAAATAGGCAAGCCTGTTTCAAGTCTTGTATCATGTCAGTTGACATCCCATTGGCCAGAGTAAACCACCTGGATGGCCAAACCCAAATCAAGAGTCTCTACTTTGCACTCTACTTACCATGAAGCCAAAGCAAGGTGGAGGGCCAAGCTTGGCATCAAAGGGCTGGGGTAGAATATTCCTCCCAGGAAACTGGGAGGTGGGGGGAAGAAGAGACTATTTGTTGAACAACAATCTAATCTGTGACCCCATCTCTGTCTACAAAACGAAGAAAACACAACTACTTGCTAGATGGTGGAATTTTGCATATGTTGAGCCCACCAGTGTGGGTTCCATTTCTGAAAGACACCAAGAACATCATGAAAGGATGAGTTCAGCATAGCACAAATCTGAAGACAGTATTGTGAAACCTGATCGTCCTGCACCTTGTCTATTCATTCTCCAGGTGTGATAACAATTGAATGAGAGTTTAAAATTCCTGGGAATTCCTAAGGAGAAAATTGCTAAGAAATGAAAACAGAATTGTAAGAGATTAGCCCAAATCATTGTGCATAGCAGAGATAACCAGATGGGTAAGAAGCTCATCCTTCACATTTCACACAGCTTTCTGTTAATTGATATTTAGTATTCAGAGACTTCACAAAGTCTAGATCAGAGAGTAATTTCAATCCCCAAGAAAAAAATAAAAATGATGTTGAATATTTTAAAATAACGTGGATTAAAACTATAAGATCAAACAACCTGTTGCATTTTTAGATCCTTAACATTTTTATTTCCAAAACAGTTCAGTGCCTGCTATATTCTACATTGAACACTCATAAAAACACACTATATGGCTTTTTTTCAGTTGCCATCTCTGCACATTTACTGTGTCAATATGATATATAGGCAACTCTTCCTACTTGTGCATGCACAGTGTCTTTCTTATTCTAAAAAGTAATGAAATAATATGTTTTGAATTTCTATGTATTGGCCAGAAAAACTTTAAAAGCACAAGGCTTGTGAACAGTTGTGTTGCAGGAGAAACTGGAAAATAAAGCATTGACTAAAAGGAAACAGAGAAGAGCCTGGCCTATAGTCAAATTGTGAAAATGTCAAAAATTGTCCATGATACTTGGTTCTTATTTGGCCCGTCTCATTGTCACAAACCCAGTGGCCTTGTGGTCTTCACTCTGGCTCTAGGGGCAGGAAATCTGAAACTCATTTCCAACATGGTATAAACTATTGATAAGGACTCCTGTTTTAAACATCAAAGGGAAAAATCTATAAGAATCAAAGAATACTGGGAACAGTAGGTAGGGAAGCATTTTGGAAGATGGAGGCTGTCTCAGTGCTCAGCACATCCCATCAAGAAAACACCAGACATGTTCTACCTACAGAAATGCATGCATATATGAAATGGTTATGCCATACTTAGTCTATAAAGAGCACTTAATATATACTACAAAAGAAAAAAAAGAACAGAAAGAAAAAAGATAGAAGAAATTGGGCTTGAGATAAGACATTCTAGATTCATGGTATATATCTTCTATGGGATACAATCCCATTATTTTAAAAAATATAACTCAAAATAAAAACAAAGTTCATAGAGTGATAGAGATTTGAAGCTCTGGGACATGGAGTATCAAATAATTGTCATTAATACTTAGTATTCAATTTTACATCTATCGAGCCCCTACCTGAATAGTTAGCAGTGCCTAGAAATTCTCCTGGGTACCAGCAGACATGTTGCCTAAATATGATTGTTCATTGCTATCTATCCAACAGCCAGTGCTAGATTATTAATTACTAGTAACAATAATCACAATGGTGATAGCTATCATTTACACAAAATGGTCTTAAAGAGCCATGATAGTTAATTTTATTGTCATCCTCACTAGGCTAAGCAATGCCCAGATAGCTGGTAAAACATTATTTCTAGGTGTGTCTATGAGAGTGTTTCTGGAAGAAATTAACATTTGTATCAGTAGATGAGTAAAGAAGATTATCCTCCCTAATTTGGGTGGCATCCTCCCATTGAAGGCCTGAATAGAACAAAATGTAGAAGAAGGGTGAATTTGCCCTCTTGCCTAGAGCTAGACATCCATCTTCTCCTGACTTTGGATGTCGGCATTCTTGGTTCTCTGGCCTTCAGGTTTGGACTGGAGCTACACCACCAGCTCTCTTGGGCCTCCAGCTTGCAGACAGCAGATAATCGTGGGATTTCTCAGCCTCCATAATTGCATGAAGTAATCCTTCATACTGAATCTCTTTCTGTATATTTATATATATCCTTTTGGTTCTGTTTCTCTGGAGAACCCCCACTAATACAAAACTATACTATAGTTTTGTTTTTAGGTCTTCTAGTCTCTATCACTGATGAGAGGGATGAATTATAGATGGTCACCTTACCTCTTTAGGTCTCGGTTCTATTCATTTATTTATTTAACAAATATTACTGGGCATCTACTCTGTGTAAGCCTTTGTTAGGTGCTGTGGGAAATGCCATGCCTAGAGGAAAAATACACAATCTTTGTTCACAGTGAAATTATGATGTACTAGGATATATACATATCCTACTTACATATGCAATATATATAATTTAATTATTATTATTTATTTATATATAATATATATTATTTAAATGCTATAAATGTATCCAAAAATGCTAAGATATTCAAAATAGGGAGAGTGCATTTTTGGTTAGAGTGCACAGGGGAGGAGAATAAAGGAGAATGGGGAGGAAGACTTCCAGTAAAGGGTGATGGGGGCTGGGTCTGGAGGGACGGTAGGTGCCGCAAATTGAGGGAGAGGTCTAACAGAAAGTTGAGACAAAAGCGATGCTTGTCACATGCTGGAGAGTCCCACTTGTCTGCATGGCAGGTTATGTGTATTGGCGTAGAGGGAGTAAAAGTCAGGAAGATAAATTGGGAACAGAGCATAGACAACTTTGAATTTCCAGATAATGGAATTAAACTTTATTCACAAGTTACTGGCAAGTCACCGAATCTCTTTGAGCAGATGTTTGGCATGATGTGAGCTGCGCTTTGGGAGAGTCATTCTGGCATCATGGGCAGGATGATTTGGACTGGAGGCACGGGGAAGAATGGCTTCAGGCCACAATACCACACACTCCAAGTCAGATTAAAGAAAACATGGGCCTGAATAAGAGGGTTGATAATAGTGGATACATTCTTTAGGTGAAGAACTAATGAGGAGGTTGAGAGGCAGTTGGGAAGATATCAGTTATAGCTTAGTAATTGAATCTCCCCAAATTCCTGTAGACCAGAGTTTCTCAATCTCACAACTTTCAACTATTTGGATTAGGTAATTCTTAGTCATGAGGGATTTTCCTGTGCCCAGTTAGCAGCATCCCCGTTCTCTGTCCACTCCGTGTTAATATTGCCCCCACCTCCAGTGTGAAAACCCAAACTGCCTCTGTATGCTGGCTAATTCCCCTGGGGGGCAAAATTATTCCCAGTTGAGAATCACTGCCCTACACAAAATTGATAGAGCAGCTATGATATAAAATCCAAAACAAAAACAAACAAACAAACAAACAAAAAAACACCAGACAACATATATATATATATATATATATATATATATATATATATATATATATCTTCTAGCTAGCCAGAGCTAGCTACCTTTATAACTGTTAAGGTATCTCTGCAAACTACAAACTATAGTGGGTTAGATAAAAAGCCCTGAGAGCCATGAGACATTGCAGCATTACCATCTTCATAGAAGAAAATAAAGGAAAGACTGGATTCTGATGGTGCTAAGTACCAGAGCACCCCTGTGTCCCTCATAAGTGCACACTGAAAGATGTGACTGAACTGGATGGGAGTTTTGCAGGATCTGATTCAAATCATGGGTGAAAAGAAGGAAACTGCCTTCGACGAGATCTAATGGTGCTGGAGCAGTCTTCTGGGTCCTCCGAGCCATTGATAATAACAAGCCAACATTTCCTTCTGGATAAAACTGTTGAGAATAGATTCCACATTGAGCAGAGCAGGGACAAAAGGAGCAGAAAAAAAAATCCAGATGAAAATGGGGTTAAGGAACAGAAGAGGGAGATCTCACAAAGTACAAGGCCATAGATTTTTTAATTACTTTGAGATAGAAAACAGAAGAAGGAGTCCTAGAGTTATGAATCTAGAAAAGTTATTTTGGCCTCTCCTCCCTCCTAAAAGTACACAAAAACTCATTTACTTACATATGAGCAAAGGAAAAAGTATGCAGTCTAATAAAGAGAATTAAGAGCAAAATGAATTCCCTACAACTTGGGAGGCACATGGAAAGACATGCCCCAAAACAGATGAAAACTGAAACCCAGTATTTCAAAATGAGCTAGAAGAAACCAAGCCAATGGCAGAAGCTGTGACAATAAATCACAAATACAGAACTCAAAATTGAAGTGATTAAGATAGATTTAAAGAGCTTATGTAACTTAAGAAAAAAATAGAAATAAAGTAATAAAATCATTTCCCTAAGGAAGTTGAACAGAGAGGAACACAAAAGCAAATAAACAGAAAAATAATGCAATGAGAGATAGAAAATGGAAGAGAAGAAATTTTTTTAAGTCAAAAGAATATGAATAAAGTGTTTTAAAAACATGTTGTTGAGAGAGAAAGAGATATAGTTAGAAGGTTCTACATGTCTAATACAGAGGTTCCTAACCTGGAGTCCCTGAACTTTGGGGTTTGTTTATAAAATTCAGGTGGTCCAATGAACTTGGTTAAGGTATATACTATTTATTACCATTAGGCTGTAGGTGAAATTTAACATTTTTCTTTAATTATCAATGAATGCACCAAATGACAGTAGTATTAACAGTATCTGTGACTTTATCAACAAAAAGTAATCACAAAGTTTACAATATCCAATTATAGTTTTGAAAAAAACTCCAAATATCATTTATTTTTATCATGTTTTCAAACTTATAGTTAAATATATTTAGATGTCATTAAGATTTATATCTTATTATTTAATGTTAAGAAAGAAGTCAATATATTACTGCAACTTTTAAATTTTGATAACTATTTCAATATAATTAGTTTCCTTTGAAATGCTACATATTCTATTGTATGCATCTAAAAATACTATTCTGAGAAAGAGTACATTAGTTTCAACAGACTTCTAGATTTCCATGGCATAACAAATTTTGTAATCTCTATATTATATATTAGGATACCCTGAAGAGAAATTATAAATCACAACTTTCCTGAAATAAAGCATAATTTTAAATTACATATTAAGAGGATTGCAAAATGCATCCATAATAGCCAATACCATCCTTTAAAGAAAACATCTTTTGGACATCACACCACAAAGATCAATAGAAAGAAAATTAGATTGCCATCAGAATTTTTCACAGCCACACTTTTAAGACCAGAGGAATTATAGTAACATATTTAAGATATCAGTGGAAACAAAATGTGAGCCAAGAATCTTATGTTCAGCCAAACTGACCTTTAAGCACAAAAACCTATGGTCATCTGATGTAAACATGCAAAAACACAGAGAATATTGTTCTCATGTGGCTTTCCTCAGGAATCCACCAAACCACAATGAAATAAAAATGGAATTTAAGAGTAAGCATTTTGAAACTTTTATGGCACTTTGACATTGCCTTGACATCCAAGCACATGAATCACTCCTCTAGTAATTTGTTTTCATCATATTTTATAAAAGTATTCGTCCATAAAAGATTGAAAATTAAGAAGAATCCCTGTACTAAAAAATGAGCTTCAGACAACCAAATTTATCATAAGCATGGGTAGAGAGCATTAAACATAAATTTAACTATATAATTAAGACCAAAAAAATCACTATAAAGGAGACAGTCTGGTATGTAATGTCTACATGTTCTGACAATGTAGATAACGCAACTATTTTTAAAATGGGGAAATGAGGGATGTATAAAAGTTGGCTGCTGGCTTTGCTCACTGAAAAGGCCTGGAAACAGTGAACCAATTATTAGTAACAAGCATATTTGGCTTGCAGGTTGTAGTCTTAAAGTAGTATTTTCTACTCTTTGGATTTGTATAGTTCCACATCTGAAGCAGGAAATGTGTACAATGAGCCTGCGATGTACCAGAGAGCAAGGAAGCTATCAAAGGTGACTATGATTGTGTCAAAAAGACTCAGTTGCTAACTTGAAGAGGCTTGCAGTGGTCAAATATGGAATAATTATCCCAAAAGGATAATTGCAATGGACTCAAGCACATCAGATAAGATTAATTCCATGAGTTCATAGATATATAAATATACAAACAAACTTATTGCTCAATTTTAAAGGATGCTAGAAAAAAAATTCATTATTTTGTAAGCCAATAAATAAAGGGAAACAATTTAGCTATCTAATCATTCCTATATGGCCTGTATCTTAGGATAACCAAATAGGTGATGAAGGAAAACTTCTCTTTACTGAAGTATTCCAACTAATATACTAAGAAGAAATGAGATCATTAGAATATCACTATTTTACAACTCCTAGTGGATTAATGAATCTAATCAATGATTATTAGTGACTACTAACATCACAAAAAGTGGGACAATAAGATGCTATGTTAGTAGCAGTTGGTGAGGGTAGAAATACGGGAGAAAGGAGAAAGGTTCTGAGGTACCAATTGTAGAAGTTGGGCTGTGGATATGTGAAAGTTCATTCTACTATTTTCTGTTATTTTGCATATATTTTGAAATTTTCTCTAATAAAAAGTTTAAAAAATTACATAATGGTACTTCCAGACTCAGTTAAATAACTAGCTAGTATTTGATACTAAAAACTTTATAATTATTTTATTCTAAGAAAATATTAAGGAGATAGAGTGTAGGTGTGGCATGAAGAGGAAGAGGGTCAAGAAATAGTCAAAATTTTCCAGATTGAGTTATTAGGGAAAGAATTGATAGAGAATGAAAATGAAGATGAAAGAAAAACGAAAATTTAGGAAAGGATCTGTCTTGTGGGAGTGAGATGATCTGAGCTTTTTGAGTACATGAAATTTGAGAGAGCTGTGGCCACCAGACAATGAGAAAAACACCCCTGAAATGTACCGGAAAGGCCAACACCAGAAGGGTAGCTTGGAGACTCAGCTACTCAGACAGCAGGAGCCACAGTTATGGTGCATACGAGTCCACCGAGAAAGAGATTGCAATGTGCTGTGGTTTGTATGTGTCCCCCGAATAACATGTGTTGGAAACTTAATCCCCAATGCAATAGTGTGAAAGATGAAGACCAACGGGAGGTGTTAGTGCACAAGGGATCCACCCTCATGAATGGGTTAATGCCAGTTATAAAAGGGCTTGAGGCTGCAAGTGCCATCTTTTACTCTCGTGCACCCTGTCTTGTCCTTCTGCCTTTCACCATGGGAATACACCGCAAGAAGGCCCCCATCAGATGAGGAGTCCTCAACCTTGGACTTCCCGGCCTCCAGAACTGCAAGAAATAAATTTCTGTTCTTTATAAATCTCACAGTCTCAGGAATTGTGTTATAGCAGCACAAAACGGACTAAGACAGAAGGAAAGAAGGGAGGGCTGGTAAGATCAGCAATTTGGGGAGTGCCTACAGGCAGAAGGTGACAAGGAGATAAGGAGGAAATGCGAAAGGAAAGGTGTGATCAAGAAGGCCACAGTTACAGAAAGATAAATAGAATGTCAAGTGAGAAAATAGCATTGTGATTAGGAAGTTACCAATAGTTTCTAAGAAAGCAACTATAGCACAGTAGAGGATAAGTTACACTATAACCAACTCCACCAGAGACCTTGACGTGGAAGTGGTAAACCCTTTCAGAAAGTCCAGGAATGCACCAAAAAGGCCAGCAAAGTTAAGAACAGGGGAGATCTGAGCACATTCCTAGGCAGATGGAGGAAGGTACGAGTCAGGTGGGAGACAGTGCCAATATGAGGGAGATGAAATGATGAGGTGGGAACCATCTGTAATGAGAAGACTTGACATGAGAAATCTTTAAAATACCTTCCCACCCTCACATGTAATTCTGTCCCTGCAAACTTTTCTGGCCACTTGCCCAGCGTAATTGAGGCATTTACCACGTCTAGGGTAATTGAACTTGAAAGACAGACCCTGTGTTGTTGGCAGTGGCTAGAATGGGTGGAAATAGACTGATGGGCTACGTCTGGGGCGTCTCTCGTGAAGTTCCAGCAGACCCCAGGCCCCATCACTCAGACTCCGCTGTCCTCAGACGGGCTTTTCCTGTGATTGCCACCATATATCATGAGAGTGCCAAGTCAGCCTGAATGATGGTTTACATATATTTGTTTATGAACTCTGGTCCTCCTGCAGTTTACAGCGTGGAAAGGATCCTGTCTTTAGCTTTTAAATGGGTTATTTAGGCTGGGGAAAGAAGGTAGCAATTCTAAGAGGTCTTGAAAGACTCAAATTCACATACCATTGAATCCCACTCCTGAGGAAAAAAAGCACGACTCTTCTTTGATACTGCCAGGCTCACAATCATTCCTCTCTGAGAAGATATTAAGGGATATCTAAATACATAATGCGCATTTTATGTTCCTAGGCCTTCTGTTTCAGGCGCTGCTACTTTGAATATTCAGCTATTTTAAATCAAGATTAAAACAGGCCCTGGGATAACTAGAGAACATTGCCCTTAAATAAAAGAACCTTGAGACAAAAAGAAATAATAATCTACCATTTGCATAATGCTTTTAATTTTTTTTCAAAGCCTTTTTTATATCTATTATTTCACTTGATCTTCACAACAGCCATGTGAGGCTGTTCACTTTAAAGAAATGAATTTGAAAGCAGTGAGCATTTAAAATGCTTCCAAAAAATGTAGTAAAACCACAAAGAAAATTCCCAGAGCATCTATACCATAGCTCTAACTTAAACTGTATTTACTGCAAATTGTATTGACTCGGAAGAGATGGTGGCTCGTAAATATAGTTTCTCTGTCCTGAACCACATTCAAACTGTAGTTGTTATGAATACAAAAGAGCTTTCCGAGTACATAACTGTAGTTTTGCTGCATTAAAGCAAAAGGCTGGCATTTGGACTAGAAAACAGCCTGTAACTATGTCTGTTCTGCATGGCAGGCATCTCAGGGCCTGCCAGCAACAGGGATGGATTTACATATATTGACTCAATCCAACATATGAGTAACGATCAATTTTCTTGATCTATTCTATTCTGTCAATCTGTGCTTTTGCTAGCAAATGAGGAGACATTGCTGTCAGCCAGAAATAGAGTTTCCTGGGCTTATGTGAGCTTTTAAGATCTCTTTTCTACTTAATTAAAAGATACATACGGTGGTTGACAGAGAGCAGCAGGCTAGTCAAAGTAACAAAATTTCCAACATATAGATGGGTTCCTGGAAGCAAAATCATGAAAGATGGCTACATAAATGTAAAGGCAGAGTTCCATTTTTGAGGATAGTATATTTTGATGTCAAATATTCTTAATAGAAAAATAAACAGAAAGGGACAAATGTAAGCTGTCTGTCAGGAGTAGCCAGTAAAAACATCCTTTTTCAGGTGTCACAAATTACTCTTCCAGGTAACAATATGTAACCTGCCAGACAAAATAAAGAGACGATGCCTTTCTTTTGGGGTTCCCTTATTAATGTATCATGTCATATTAATTCATCTGCTTTGGGCTTAGATAATCTCTGACCCTAAACTGTACTGGAGTTGTAAGTAGGATCAAATAATAGGTACAAGGCGGGCAGGAAACATTCCCCTTAAGAAATACTAGGAAAAGTCTGGCACATGTTGAGCCCCTTCAGGTTCCCTTCACCTCAAATGTGCTTATAAGTGAATCCATCTGATCCTAAGCAAAGATCTTATTTCTTATGGAGAGTTTTACAGTGGGTGAGTAGCTTCATGTTTCTGCCAGGGGGCGCAGTGGTACAATCTTATGGTTTTCATTTCTCTGACTTTCCAGTGTTCTAGGTGGATGGAGATCTGTACAAGAAATGGAACATGGTTATTTATACGCTTATTAGTTCTAATCAAGTACTGGGCTGGGTTGCGTTTGGCTTCTGTCTTTTTCCTACGACCTTCCCGAATGCTAGCATCGAGTCCTTCTGGCAATGTCTGCAACTCACGAAGGAACTGATTTTAGGAATAATGCTCATTAGGAAGGAGCAATGGGTGATGACCTATGCAACAGTGAAGGGAATGAGACCCTGAATTGGAAGCTAGGAGATGTGGGTTCTATGTCTGGCTCTTCTATTGATGAGTTCTATGATCATGAAAAAATTATTTCTCTTTTTGGACTGCAGTGTTCTCATCTGTAAAATGGAAATGTTGTAGTCAATGCATGACTTTGCAACTGAGTTTAGGGAGCATTCTCAGCAACTATCATTGGGATAAGATGGATGAAACTCTGAAGACTCCCACTTCTGTGACAACCTTAGCTGCTTTTCTTGTAGTCATTTTACACAGTGTGCTTCCAGTAAGATTTTGTTCAAACCAAGGCTAAAAAGGTTTTTAAGCCATGGCACTAGAAGATCTTGAATGTTTCCTATGTCTCTGACAATCAGTGACCAACTTGAGTGCCTCTTAGCTTATTGTCCACTCAGTTTTACGATTAAGAGCACAAGAATGTATTTAAGCTTAGTCATCTCCAATTCTCAAATGGTTCTTCTTCATTTGTCATGTCTGACAATAGCCCCTATTTGGTTAGCTCATAGATACAGTGTCTGGCACATAGGATGAATGCAATAAGTACATATCAAATGGCTATCTGGTCCCTGTAAGATTCATGCTTCTAGATTTTAGCCATAGTAATTGGTAAGAATGACCAAAAAGTGAACTGGTGTCAGAAAGAGCAAACCTTTTGCCCAGGAGCAGCCTGAAAAGGAGATAAAAATAAAATTAAGGTGTCTGATCCCTAAGAATCAGGAGGTTGTCACAAATTCTACATTTATTCCCTAACCCATCTCATTTGGTTTGGAAATGAAAAGAGACATACGGTGCTCTTTGGAAAAGCTGCGTCTCCTTTTTGATCTCCGCCTCCACTGCCACCGCCTTGACACATGGTGCTGGATTCTGATGCTGAACATTTGCCCTCTGGAGACAGTAGGATGAAAGAGTTCTACTCAAACACCACCACAGGGGCTGCACCAGTAGGAACTGAGATTGCCCGGGAATGGAAGCGCAGGCACTTCCAGTTAGACATCTTTGGATAAGGACTCTATGGCCATCGTGGATTGCAAACAAAAGTGCATACTTGCTTAATGCACGGCTGCCCTTTTCTCTATCATGTCAGGGTTCTAAGGCTCACTTTCAAACCTTGATGTTTATAGCTAAATCTATTAGAAATATTGTCTTTTAATCTATTCTCACTTCTTTTGGAGTTAAAGAAATCAAGACCCAGGAGGGTACAGGACTTGTACAAGGACTAAGCAAATGTGCTTGCCCTATAAATGAAAGATCCTTGATGAACAAATAACTTTAGATTTCTCTCATCTCACAGATATAGAACCAAAGGTCCATGAGTCAATCAATTGGCCTATAGTTATTGAGCATCTATTATGTTCCAGTGATGGTACTAGGCACTCAAAATACAGTCATAGATAAGACTTCCTGAGATTTACAGTCTTTTGGGGAAGAGTCTCAATAAAGTTCTTTTGAGTAGAGGCTAAAAAAGTAGTCCAAAGGAGTGTAAGTATAGCATAAAATGGACGAGAAGGGGACCCAGCCTTATTTGGGGGATCAGGGAAGTCTTCCTTTAGGGGAAGTCTTCTTTGAGAAAGCAATGGTTAAGCTGAGAGCTAAACAATGAAAAGGAGACAGATAAGCCTGGGTTTTTCTAAAACTGCCTGACAAAAAATTACCTGGGCATTTGCTAGAAACACGTATTTCCAGCCTCCTTGTCATGGAAAGTCTGATTCAGCAGATCAAGGGGTGATGTTCAGGATTCCGTGTTTGTAAGTGTCCCAGATTGTTCTTGCAATGCAGGAAGTTTGGGAAATCCTGAATGAGGTAATGCATGTCCCAGGTAGAGGGACTGTCCATACTAAGGTACCAAATGGAGGGTAGGGAGGAGCTGTGAAAAGCCATTTTGACTGGAGGGTAGAGTGTGATGTCAGGTGGGGGTCGGAAAGGATTTGCTAAAGCTTGTTGCTAAGTCCTTAGAACTTGCACAGCGGCTGAGCAGACTCTGAAGTGATTCCTGGGGTGTGGGGAGAAAGGAAATCGACATTTGTTCTACAGAAGGAACTGAACCTGCTAATTCCTCTGAGGTAGCCCCAAATAAAGTTTGCTTTCTGCTGTTTTAGACATTATTTTTTTTTCATACCAAGGAAAGATGTAGGTAGCTGTCTAAGGGGTCTAGTTTCAGGATGAACCTCAGATAGACCCCACTTTGTAAAGCCCTTCTTATAATGATGCATACAATTCTTCAGGCAATTACTTTTAGGTTTACATTTTAACAAAATGTAAATAGTCTTGTCAAGAGGCTTTCCTTCAACCACAAATCTGAGCGTCTTCTTTTGTGCTAGACACTGTGCGTGAACCTTCTCAGCTGTTTATGCAGCTATGCAAATGGCTTCCAGGAGAGAGGATGTGCACAAGAATAGCCTTGTTTACCTTACATTAATATTTCAGAGTAAGGTTCACTGCATATTTAGGATTTAGAATTCCTGGCAATGGTTTGCTAGTGCTGGCTCCTACGGGTTTGTGGGAGCCTATTGTTAGCGTCTGTTCACAACTCTTGTGTTCAGTGACTTCACATAGGTAGCTTGAAATCAGCCATTGTGGGATCATTCACACCATAGAAATCAGCAATTGGCTCGTTTCATTGCCGAGAGCCTGTTGTTAAACATTTACCAGCACACCACTGCTGGACAGCCGTTCACAGTTTTAAAGTTGTGGCTATTTCTGCATGAGAATATTCACTGACTAGTGTCTCCTACGAATGAAGACTATTTTTCTCACTGCTCTCATTTTTTATTAATGAGGAAAGTCTTTCCTAGACTCTTCAGCACACTTCCACTTCTTCTTCTTGGTCAGACCTGTGTCTCCTGACCATTCTAGAAAGGCTGGGATGGTGAGTAGCTGGCAAAGGAGTGCAGGACAGCCACAGTCGGTCTAAGCGGACCCCAGTTCGACTATGGAACTGGACACAGCAATCCTGAACGAAACTGAGGCTGTGTCAGTAAGGAAGAAAGGGACATCATTCGCGGTCAGGAAATGAACCATACTTCCCACATTCGTAATACAAGAGAAGGATGAGTGTGGTCTCTAACATCCAGCAGCCTGAACCGTAATAGAACTGAGATAAATTCTCTCTGTTTTGTTTTTGTTTTAACAGCTGTTCGCATTTCGCACTTGGCCTCTCGTGGCGGTGGCTCTCCAAGTGTGGTCCTCACATCAGCCATATTGGCCTTGGCTGGGACCTTGTTAGAAATGCAGATTCTTTGGCCCTATCCCAGATCTCCCCAATCAGAATCTGTGGAGGGAGGAAGTGACGGAAGCAGTATGGCAAAGGATGGGGTCCAGCAATGTGTGTTGTAACAGGTGAACAGGCATTCCAGATGGTCTTGATGGGCCCTGAGGTTGGAGAGCCACTGTCCTAAGAGTACGCCTAACTCTGTAAGTGCGCCAATGTGTCAAGTGAATTTCAGTGAATACTAAGCACCTCTGCAGTGCCAGGCACACTGTAGGCACAGTGAGGCATTCATTCGTTTGTTATACATTTATGAAGCGCTTGCTGCTGTTAATCACACAATCCGTTTCCTGCTACCAGCCAGAATGATTTTTTTTAAAATGTTAATCAGACTGTGAAACTTCCTTGCTTAAAACCTCTCAGTGGCTCGCACAAACTCTAAGTCACTCCGTGACTGGGCCTGCCTGTCCCTCCAAACTCCTCTTCCCTTCCCTCTTGGTGCCTCAACGATGCTGACCTTCTTTCTGCCATGCTGACTCTGTTGTCATTGCAGTGCCACCTGACACGTCAGCTTTTCAGAGAAGACTCCTGACTACCTGATCAAGTGTACCTCCACTGCCCCTATTTATCTTTGTCCTATTATTCATCGATTTCCTTCATGGCATATAAAACTATTATGTCTATTCATTTGCTTGTTGACTGATTCCTCATGGAATGGAAGCTCCATGAGGGCTGCCCACTGCTTCTCAGTGTCTGAGGGCCCTGGAACGCCAAAGGCATCAACACGTATTTGTTGATTCAATTTCCAGGCACTGCCCTAGATGTTCTAGAACTGAGGTTTGATTTGCTAGAGGAAATTAACAGTTGGAGCCAGAACTTTGGCAGAGGCACATCATGTTTATTTATTTTTTTTTCATTTTATTTGCTAGGTATAATTTATTTCATTTGTAGAAACTTAAATTTACTTATAGGAAGCTCTTCAAGGGATCCTGAAACTCACTTGTCAGGACAAGATCAGTTGGCTTCAGGTTAAGAGTTGGCAGTATGTTCATTTATTGACAGGAGATTGCTAAGAACTTGAAAAATAATATGAAAATGCTTTCTACCTTGCACCACATCAGATAAGCAAGTAACTGACTCAGAAAATTTATGATAGCCTTACAGCTGTTTTCCCAGAGACTGTTCTGGAAATAGAAAGACGAAATCAGACTCCAGTGCCATCTAGTGGTCATGTTTAGTTCTTTGAGAAATTAAATTCAATTTAATACTGATTTCTCATTTGTTTGGGAGGTTTTATGTGCATGTGTGATGTGTGTGTGTGTGTGTGTGTGTGTGTCTTTTCAGTCTCAGATGTTACTTTACCCTTATTAATGGTGATGCAAGTTGGTCAAATCCTAAGAAATTCATGAGAAACATCAATCGTTCATGCTGTCATGTAATAGAAATGTGTTTTATACATAATAATTATGTTAAGTAACCATTCATCAAGCTATATAATCCTGAAGAACCCAAAACTATATGACACCCCCATTTGGTGGTGGGCATTAGTGGACACTCAGAGGCAAAGGGAGAATCTAGAATTTCTGACCTCTGATCTCCAGTGTTTACCCTACTTTGTTGCATGTAGTAGTCCAAAAGTTATTTTTAGATGTCCCATCCTATCTGTGTTTTTCATTCTCTCCATTAGCTCATAGCAAGGGCCTTTTGTAAAAGATAACTCAATCTTAGGTTGGTGAACCACATTTATGTTAATGTTAACAAAAAATATGTAACCCCAAAAGTTTTTTATAAAGTTATATTTATCTTCAGGGCTGGGTGCAGTGGCTCATGCCTGTAATCCTAGCTACTTGGGAGGCTGAGGTGGGAGGAACACTGGAGCCCAGGAATCTGAGGCTGTAGTGAGTACGATCATGCCATTATACTCAGCCTGGGGGACAGAGTAAGACTCTGTCTCGAAAATAAATAAACAAATATCTATATATATACACACATATCTCCAAATGTTGATATTTCCCCTTCTATCATCATAATTTATATAATTTACATGATTTATAGGGTCCACAGAAACTAATGGAAATTAATATCCTGGATACATCTAAAACAGACCATGCCCTGTGCTTATCTCTTCATACACACCCAACAATCCTACACAACATGGATAATTGCCCCTTATTTTATAGAGGGGAACAGTAAGACTCATAGAATTGACATTTATTGGGCTCTTCATATATACCAGGCATCATACCTATTGTTTTCCACACATTCTTTTATTTAATCTCACAAACCTTTTGGAGGTAGCGTCTATCTGTTCAGATGAAGAAATCGAAGCTCAGAGGAATTATTTTCCCAAGTCCCAGATCTGGATATTGAAGTTGGAACTCCTCTGGCTGGCTCCACATCTCTGCTCTTTCTACTCCTCCTGAAATTTATAAAGAATTTTTATTTGATTTGATTTGATTTTGTATTTGCTGCTTAGCCGAGTGAGATCAGGGACCACATCTCGTGCCTGGCATGTAAGGTCACAAGAAGTATTTTTTGTATGAGTCAACAGAGGGAGGCTTGGGACGGTTTCAGTCTCCAGTCATTTGGTTACCATTTGTATTAGTTATTTATTGCTGCATAAAACATAGGGGCTGGAAACAGCAAACATTTGTTATCTCACTGTCTCTGTGGGTCAGGAATCCAGGAGCAGGTTACCTGGGTCTCTCACGAAACTGGAGTCAAGATTTTGGCCAAGGCTACAGTCACCTCAAGGCTCAGCTGGGGCAGGGTCGGCTTCCAAGTTCACTCCTATGGCTGTTGGCAGGCCTCGGAAGATCTGCATCCAAGCTCACTCGGGCAGCTCTTGGCAGGCCTCCTCTCCCACCACGCGGGCTTCTCCACGTGGCTGCTCCACCGCATGGCAGCTGGCTTTCCCCAGAGTGAAGTGATCCAGGAGAGAGTGAGAGAGGATGCCCAAGATGGAAGCCACAGTCTTTTTATAACCTAATTTTAGGAAATGACATTGTATCACTTCTATTGTATTTTTTTCGTTAGAAGTGACTCACGAATCTCCTTCCACTCAAGGGGAGGAGATTACAGAAGGGCATGACTACTAAGAAATAGGAATCCTTGGGTACATCTCAGAGGCTGCTGACCAGTGTATTAGTGCCATATCCTTTTTTTTTTTTTTTTTTTTTTTGAGACAGAGTCTCACTTTGTTGCCTAGGCTAGAGTGAGTGCCGTGGCGTCAGCCTAGCTCACAGAAACCTCAGACTCCTGGGCTCAAGCGATCCTTCTGTCTCAGCCTCCCAAGTAGCTGGGACTACAGGCATGCGCCACCATGCCCGGCTAATTTTTTCTATATATATTAGTTGGCCAATTAGTTTCTTTCTATTTATAGTAGAGACGGGGTCTCGCTCTTGCTCAGGCTGGTTTTGAACTCCCGACCTCGAGCAATCCGCCCGCCTCGGCCTCCCAGAGAGCTAGGATTACAGGCGTGAGCCACCGCGCCCGGCCAGTGCCATATCCTTTGAGGGTTAAGCCTTGAGATCGCTCTGTAATATGACAGATCATTTCCTTCCCATACCAAATGAAAAGAACATCTTATAATTGAGCTGAGGCAGGATATAATAGTTCTGGTGTTAGACAAACTAGATCCAAACTCTAAATCCCTCATTTCATAATTGTGACACCGTTGATGCCATTTCTCCTTATAAGTACTAACCAGGACAGACCCTGCTTAGCTTCCAAGATCAGACGAGATCAGACACATTCAGGGTGGTACATGGACTGTTGATACCATTTCAAATCCATGAAGTAGACATTACAACAGTATATGCTTCATAAATCTGTCACGAAGATTAAATGAGATAGTATTAGAATGTTACTTAGTATAGTGCCTGATGCATGAAAACCAAGCAGTCAATTCCAGCCAATATGATCTAAATATACTTGTGACTTTATTTTTGACTTTCCAAAGTGCTTTCTTATGTGGTATTTCTTCTTTTGTTTTATTCTCATTGTGATTCTAGCAAGGTGCCAGAATTTGATACAGTTGTATCTATTTTAAATACTTAACATTTGAGACACATAAAAATTGAATGATGGGCCAGGAGATATTGAAGGTAAGAAGAGCTTCACTGCCTCGTGCCTATATATCCAGTATTTATTGGCATAGAGCAGTAAGAATCACCTAGGTAATGAAACTCAAAATTGTATTAGAATAGACAGAGCCATGTTTTGAATAGCACAAAAACCGTCTATGAATTAACTGTAATACAAACACCACATTCTAAACTGCACTGTTATGGTAGCTTAGGAAACCCACATCCTGGCTTCAGTTCCTTATTCTGAGAGTATGGTTTTTCTGTTAAGTTAGTGAAAAACCACCTCACGAGACTCAGATTCTATCCCTTAATTTGAGAATGGTCTACCAAAAGGCCTCGGAGACTTTCTTATGATAAGTTCCAAATGATATTTTACCTAAGCCAACAATAAAACTCTGTAATAGAACCTCGAACCACAAATATATTCCCATTTAATTCCAGTTATTCTCCAAGTCCTCAACCCCTTCTCTCCCTTTCCCTCCCAGAAAACCCCAAATTCAGGCCAAACAATAATGAAGAAAAACATTGTTGACCATGTGTCATAATCACATCTGTCTTTGGAAACAGAAGATTCTATTCCCCAGATATTAGACTGAGCTTTGAATCATCTTAACTTACAAAGCTGATATACTCAGAAGAAAGGTCATTTTATTATTGAAGCTCAGTGTCTCCTTCTCTCTATTTTCTTTTTACAAAATAAATAAACAGCGGCTTCTCTGATCAAGCTGTAGCAAACTTATGTTGCTCAACTTGTGTCTGTTAAAAGATTATAGCTTTCTTCTAAGCTCTTTATTGTCCGGTCTCACATGTGCATATGAGCTACCCAACTTTTAAGACTTTCACTCATTGGCATTTGCAATGTGATTTGGAAGGGTTAGAAGGAGAAAAAAATGAGGAAGAGCAGGAAAAAGGGGTTGTTCCAGACGAAGAAGTGGTAAAAACAATGCTTGATGGATCTTCAACTCTACTTTCAAAACATTATTAGAAATATGTCTCAGAGAAAACAAAGTTCTAAACACCTTTGTGGAGTATCAAAGGAGGTAGCTGGTGTCACTTCAATGTTTAAGAGAGGGAAATCTTTCAAAGTCAGGCTCCTTTAAGCTTCTTGATGTGTCTTTGCCTGGCTAACAGACTTGGTCCTTCTGGAGAAACTCCAGAGGCAATAGGTCATCACCACCACTGGTGCCCGTGTCCAGCCCTACAGCTTAGCAAGAGAATCATGTCACCACTATGACCTTTTGGGGGCTGACCTAATAGAGAACACTGTGTTCTTTAGTGATGTTAAAGATTGAAGAGCATGCATATCAAAAGACACAGACTGCTAAAATAAAAAGTGTCTGCACTGTGTGTGTGTATTTTAAACCTGTTAAGTCCGTATATTCACAGAAATACACACATAAGCACATGTATATATCTGTCTACCTATATATGACTATATAATTGACAATCCTTAAGCAATGTCTCTAGTCACACCTGGAGTACTGCATACTCTGGGTCACACATAAAATATAAGGGTCCTGGACAAGTTAAAATATGTCAAGAGAAGGAATTCAGGCTAGGGAAAGATCTGGAGACCACCAGGGTAAGTAAATAAGAGGGAGAAGTTAGGTATGATTGCACTGGAGAAGTGAAGATATATTAATAGTAAGAGCAGATTCACTTTCAAATACGAGAGTAGTGTCACCTGGCAAGAGAAAAGACTGGCTAGGTGTCACTCCAGGGACAGAGCTGGGACAAATGGCAGAAGTAACAGACAGGAAGTCTGGTCCTCAATACATGACGGGCTTTCCAACAACTTGAGAAAGCTGCAGAGCAATCAGGTCAGTCAACTGAGGCTGTCCCAGCAATGACCAGTCCGACTAATTGGACAATCTTGTCCGTGTGGCATCCTAAGAAACCGAGGCCAGAGGCATTTTCAGAAATCCAGACTCAGGCCATCTATCCTGTCCTGCTGATCCAACAGAACAATTAATAATAACAATAGTTGTGGACATTTATATAGCACACTCACTCTGCCAGGCCCTGTGCAGTTACTTTACCTGCTGGAAGATAACAACCCCAGACAGATCTTTAATTCCTTCTCATGTGAGGCAGGAAGTAGAAATATAATTCCCTTTCTTTCGGCAGAAAAAAGTAAGTAGAAAAGCAAAGAATTTAACCAGGGAAAATAATGAGCCTCGAATCTTTGATTGTTTTAAAATGATCTCTTCTTTAAATAAAATGTGGTATGTACATACAACAGAATGCTATTGGACATAAAAGGACTGAAGTTTTGATACATGCTACAACATGGATAAACCTTTAAGATATTATGCTAAGTGAAGAAGTCACACTTAAAGGATAGTTTTTGTATGATTCCACTTACAGGAAATATCTTGATTCATAGATATAGAAATTAGATTAAAGATCCCCAGGGGCTGGGGAAAGGGGAATGAGAACTTATTGCTTAATGGATACAGAGTTTCTCTTTGGGGTGATAAGAATGTTCTAGAAAGAATGATAATGATTCCATGACATTGTAGATATACTTAATACCACGGCATGGCACACTTACAAGTAGTTAAAATGGTAAATTTTATGGTATGTATATTTTACCCCAATAAAAAAAGTAATACAATTTTTTTAAAAAGGGATATCCTCTCCTTAAAATATTATCTTTTTCTTACTACTTACTCAAGGAAGAACTTGGTTTAAATTGAAAGCTTTCTGAAGAGAAGAATCAACGTCCCAAATGGCAAGTTCTGGACCCAGAGCAGCGTAGAAGTCATTTTCAGAGGAGTTTTATTGAAAGAAAATATCTGGCCGTCAAGCCAACGGTGGTTCCTAGGAGCAATACCACCCTTAGGCGTGGTCAAGAGAGCCCACGTCGTGAGCCTGTTGCTTTACAGTAGCAACGCCCAACAGAATGTCCTGTGATGATGGAAATGTTCTAACTCTGCCCAGCAGACTTTGGCCACCTAGGGCTACTGAGCATTTGAAATATGATCAGTATGACTGAAGAATTGAATTCTACATTTTGTTTAATTTTAATTAACTCAAATTTAACTAGGCACACACATCTAGTGGCTATTGTATTGGACAGTACAATTTTAGAGAGTTTTGCTCTGGCCCTTCTCGGGCCATGCCCCTCCCCAACAGGCAAGTGGTAGAAGGGGCCAAAGGGTTTTCAATTGTCCTCTTTCTCTAGACTTCTCAAATAGTGGGAGCAAGGCCAACCTGGGTTGGATGCCAGAACCATAAGAAAATTGTTCAGTTGCTTTAAGGGCATCTACAATTAAAGTCATGCATTAGGAATAAAGAGGCATATGGGATATTGGCGAGAGTTGACTTTCATCCTGGCAAGTGCAGACATAACAACTAGGTCGTGACAGGATAGCTCAGGAGGAGAAGGTGAGAACTAGAAGGCCGACCGAAATGTCATGCACATGCAGTCACCTTGGATGGCATATTTCTTTTTGGAGATATGGGAGGGAAAGAGAGAGCTTTCTGGACCATTTCAACAGTGAGGGAAGAATGTTTATCTTCTGCTGGAGGATGGCACCATCCTGGCTCCAGGTCTGGGTGTAGCTTGGTCTATTAGGGACAAGCCATGATCCCTCATAGCTGCGCTGGAATCCATAGTAGATTTTTTAAAAAGTGGTCATGTTGAACTAATACTGGAATAACTGGGCCCAAATAAAACTATATGGCTTATACATTTCTACATCTTTTCTGTACTTCTGCTTTTCCTTAAACACTGCCTTTGCTCTATGGAGATCACATTTACCATCCCCTTCCCCAAATTACAGAACTGAAGACATAGGTCAAAATCAGGGCAACCTAGGTTTGGCCGACTCAAGGCTCTAGTGAATTTGGGAGTGAAAGGGGTGAAGTATTGGTTCTCCTGTTGCTGATATTTTTTCTATGAAAAAGCCCTTTATTTACTCTGTCTTGGCAATCACTCGATTGATTTAGAATGATTACACCTTAATTTCCCTTTGGAAATAATTGCAACAATGAAGAAGAGAATTTACCTTCCTAACGCCCTGGCTGCCTTGATGTGTCTGTACAGTAATGTGATTAGGAAGCACAGAGAAGCCAAATGAGCTCCCATCTCAATTAGCTTCTGTGGGAGGGGAGTGAGAAAAAGCTACCACCTTCTCTTTGCTTGATTTCTCACTGATTCCAAACAGAGAAGGGTGCAGTTGTTCTAAGCACATAGCCAGCTTTGACTGAAACTGCAAGGTAATCATATGATTATCATAAAGATACCATAGAGAATCTAGAGATGGAAAGACAAACAAGCAGGCATATGCTGAGGGCCTGTTCCATTGCAGGCACTGCCCAGGCATTCATATGCAAAGCCCACTACCTCCACGCCAGAGCATTGGAGGCTCAGGCAGTTCCCTTGCCTAAGGCTGCAGAGCTGGCGGGTAACAGAGCCAACTTGAGAACTTAATTCTGTCTCATGCCAAAGGTCATAGATAGGGTGTCCTTATCTTCCCCCCTCTTCAGCCCAGTTTCTCTGACCCTGGAGTACCTGCTGCTCTCATAAATCCCCACTCCATCAAGGCATCTCCTAATAATGCCCCCTGAGTTCCCCTATGCCCATGGACCACCTCCCACCTCTTTTTCTCTCTTCCTGAATCTGACATGGACTTAATTCCTCAGCACCTTGCTAGTTTTCCTTCCATTGATTTATATGAAAAGACTAATATGCTACTCATCACAGTGATATCTGCATTTTGAAAGAGGTCATCTATGGACAGTATGACCATGAGCCAAAGGAACGATTCTCTAATATGAAAAAATTCAAGCACTTAGTCAGATTGAGAAATAATGCTGGTACATCTGGGTATTCATGTGTGTGTGTGTGTGTTTGAGGCAGGGGTTGCTGCTGGGGAAGAACTTTCAGAAGTATTCTCCCAATAAACCTCATAGCCACTGATTTTCAATCTTGTTCCATTATCACTCCCCTAAGGACATTTTTTTTCCCTAATATCCCCTTTCCATGATATTCTGCTATCTGCTGATGAACTAAATGTAATCTGTGCTTTATATATAAAAAGAGTAAGATATTTTTTGGATTTCTGAAAACCAATTTTTGGCCCATTGGGGGCGATAGCACTGTGGTTAACAATAGTTCTAACTATGGTAGAACAATGCTTCGTTTTTGAAAGACAGGATAACCTAGTGTTAAAAGCCTACTCTCTCAGTTAAAAATTTCAGCTTCACCACTTTCTGGCTGTGTGACCTGGGCGAGTTATTAAACCTCTCTGTGCTTCAGTTTTCCTGTATGTAAAATGGGCATAATAATAGTCCTTACTTTATAGGTTTGCTGTGGGCATTAAGAGATGTAAATGCATATAAAGAACTTAGAACAAATCTGGAGGCAGAATTGGAATTTAGTATTATATATTTTTTTTGTCAAGGCGCACATAGAAAGGAATAGTGTTTGTATTGAACACTGCAATAAACTGGGGGGGTGCTGATTTTGGGGTGTCTATATAGGGCTTGTTGAATAAAGCTAGTTTTTGTATTATCTAGTTACTATAAGAAAAATAAAAACTTAGGAAAAATGTTATCTGAAATTTGTGTATAACTTTCAAATAAAATAATTTCAAAAAATGTAAAGCGACTTATCTGTCATTATGGAAAGGAATCTTTGCTAACGTGAGAGTTACTAAATGATCCAGGAGAACGGCTGAAGGGCTTTACATGTTTTTTAGGGAGAGTCATTCAAATGGTGCCTTAAAGATAACTTTAATCATTGTATCTTTCTGAACAGTGGCTGTAAGGAAGGTTGAACATTTTTACATTTTTAGCACTGTGAAGAAGTATAACCCTTCATGTCTTCTTTACCATTTGGGCAGCAGTGTACTCCCCCCAAAGGTTAGGAAGCTCCTGGATGCCACCTCTGTTTCTTCTAAGCTTGGCCCAAAACAAATATGTGTGAGATGAATTTTTCCTAATAGAAGTCCTTTTTGGAAGTATATTACTAAATTGTCTTGCTCAAAAAAAAAAAAAAAAAAAAAAAAAAAAAGGGACCCAAGGTGTTCCTCTTAAAGAGGAACTATTTCGGCCCACCACAGGCTTCAGAAATGGAAGAGGCAGCCCAGTGGCGTGAGCAGCTACATCTCAAAACCAGAGTCGGGAGGACATTAGTCAAGGACCAATTTACAGGGGACGCCATGGCCAGGGTCTGACCAGATGAGACTGGAGGCTAATTTCTGGCTCTGAAACCTGTGGCTGAGCTGGTTTCCTCCATCCAGCCCAAGAACGGGATTACTTTGTGCTCGTTTACCATCTCTTCTTCACCACCAGTGTGAGGAGCGCTGGTGGATTTCTAAAAATACAGAATTAAATCTCCTCTCACCTCCATTTGAATAATTCCATGCATTTTATTATTGTTTCCCAGCAGTGAACTCAGAGAAGGACTGTGTGTTCTAGCCAAGCCTAATGATTTGTTTTATAAATATTTATAAATCAGATACTATCGCCTTTTCTTTCTTCTCTCTCCCTGGCTATACATTATTTGGAAGTCCATTCTCCCCTCCGTAGCAGCTCCTTTGACGTTTTGCTGGGCTGGGAGGGCATTCAGAGTTTGACATTTTTCTTTGATTTGCTTGCCTAGACTTTGGGAGTCTTTGTTAAGAAGCTTCATTCTGAAGTATTTAAAGTTGGCCTCCTGAGGCTGCCTCATTGTTCACATGTGCTAAAACCAAACTGAAGCCTCTCTGCAGAGATTTATGTTCTTCTGAAGAAGAGAGAACCTGTTTAGTAAATTCATTTATCAACAGAGGAAACCTCAATCTGGTTGGGAAAATGTCTCTTAACTATATATAAAAAAAATCAGAAACGAGGAGAAGAAAATAAAAGGAAGAAATCGCTGGAATGGAGCAGTCAAGAACTGAAACCAATAACCAGTTCTACATATCAGGTCTTATTCCTGGAAAGACTGCTGTCCACTTTCTGGCAGGGAGTGGCACTCCATCTATGGTGGTTGGACATATGCCCTAGCGGCCACAGCTTTCAGAAAGTGATGCCAGACTAATTAGATTAAGTTAACTGCACCAGAAATATTACATTGGATTGATGGCATTTGTTATTCTAAACATGGAATCACTACAGAAGCTAATTGCTAAATAAATGGAAGTCCCCTGGCTGGTACTAGTAGGTTCCCCTGACCTTCACTGATTGTGATGGGACAATGTCACAGCAGGGGAGGGCACAGTGCAACTGATAGGACCTTCAGAGTGGTCACCACCTTAACTAACTTGCTTTCCTAGTCCACAAGTGTGCTTGGAACCAGGTTTTTTATATGAAGATCTTCCACAGAGCTAATCTTGATGGCAAAGGGAGATTTGCTCATCCAAAATTCTTCACTAGGAGAGCTGCTGGGGGGGGGGGCGGCAGGGTGCATAATCTTCATGACAGGAACCACCACGACCACCACCGGAAGAACAGCAACAACAAGAGCAAAAGTATGTCAAGTTTCTACTTTGTACCAAGGCAGGTGTCACACAAAGTGTTTATCTCACCTTCTCTCATTTTGCAATGACATTGGGGAAATACTTAGCCCAGATAAAAATATTTGAGGCTGTTGTATAAGTGATATTATTCCCAACCCTACAAGAGATGGAGAAACTGGAAGTTAGACTAAGTAACCTTGTCCAAACTCAAGCAGTAGCACAGCTGGGATGAACCTGAGACTCTAACTCCAAGTCCTGCACTACATGCTACATCAAGAGCTGGACCTCAGGGAGCAGGAGAATGAGCTTTTTACTCACCTCCATTTTCTCATCTGATAAAGAACACTTGGAGCTATTTCCTGAGTTCTTCACTGATTCTCTAAAATCCTCTTATTGGGATTTTTTTGCTCTTCAAGATGTCCCCAGTAGAGACAACAGCAAGAATTAGTCCCTAGAATATCTTTTGGAGAAAGAGGCAAGCTCATCTTCTAGAGTTGTTTGAGCAAGGAATCTCCTGAAACCGAGGTATGGATTTTGTATGGTGGTGTGGAGCTACTCCAAGTGCTAATCCAAGATGGAGGATCACATCTGGAGACATGCAAGCTACTAACCCGCTGCAAGATGAGGAGAAGAATCATGGCGTGATATGCACCAGACCATGTAGAAAGCTGGCTGCCAGCAAGCGGCCAACCCACAAACCACAAACCCAGCAAAGTCCTCAAATGCAGCGCTCCCTGGCCTCTGTGGGGAGGCACAGGAAAGGGGGCCTGGGAATTAGACTTATCAATTTTTTAAAAAATCTGGGTAAATCAAAACAATGAAGGGTTTCACCCAATTAGGTCTAGTAGACCACATATACCTGGGTCAAGTAGCATGGTGTACAGCAGTGGTTTCCACACTTTTATATTTTTAAACAGTAAAACACTTTTCAAAACCAAAGAGTCAAGTAGATCTTTACTCTATGGAAAGGTTAAGACTGGAGTTTCTCCGGTTGTAGCTGCAACTTCTGAAGAGGAGACAGATGGCCACCCTGTCACCTAATCTGTTTCCTCTGCTACTGACACTTCTCCAGAGCCCCTTGGGGATTTGCAAACTATCCTCTGCTATGTTTTGGGGGAACTCTACGTTTACATTACCTTTGAATATATTTTACAAGCAAAGAAAATTTTCAGTTTAATCAAATTAATATATTATCCTAATGATCAGAGAATTTACATTGGTGAATTCCAAATTAATGAAGTTTGGCTGATTTTATGTAATTCCAGTACCATAGAATTGAAAAACAAGTCTCTTTATAATGGAGCTTTTTGAACATACACAAAATAGACTGTTTCATGACCCTCTATGTGTTAATCACGGAGGTTCACCAATTATCAACATTTTGTCAATCTTTTATCTATCTCAACCCGTTTTTTCCTGAAGTATTTTAAAGAAAATCTCCGACTCCACATTATTTTACCCATAAATACTTCATTAGTCAACCCTAAACAACAGGACTCTTTTTGTTTTTTAAACAAAACCACATGCCATTATGACACCTAACAAAATCAATAGCAACCCTTCAATACAGTTATAGCATTTTAAACTTGGAATTTCAACCCAGTCAGCATTTCTTCAGGTGTATTTTGAAGAACACTAGTTTTGATGGATATTAACTGGTGTTTTTAGACTAAAGGGTTTTATGGTCAAATTATGTTGGGGAACTCTTGATTTAAATAAAGTTAAATTGTCCACCTGCAGGACTTCATAAAATTTTAATATGCTAATTTCTATGTGACTCGCAAAGAGCAAAATAGAATCTACAGAAGTTTTGAAATCTATTTGACCTCTGACACATTTTTTCACAAAATACATTAGAGTAGAAAGCTGACCTCAGCTGCTGGACTGCAAATTCCTCAGGGGTCCCTCGTGTTTATGTTCCCCAGAGAGTTAAAGATCCAGCCTTCCTCTCAATAAGCAACAAATGAAAATATTGAATTTTCATTACACCAGACAACAAAGATGCTGCTCAGGAGGGGTCTACAATTCAATTAAGGAGGAAAGAAAAATGATGTCCTAAGACATTGTGCTACATTGAATTGTAGGGCTATGGGTTGGGTTCAACAGGATTCCAGAAAAGGACAGATCCATGAGGCCCTGTAGAGCTCCTCCTTCCAGAAAGCATATGATGAAGATAAGGCTTGGACAGGGCCTGAAAAAATGGGCAGGAGAGAAGAAGACATCTGGAATGTGACTGAATAACATGAATAAGAACACAGATATGTGTTCATGGAACAATGAGGAGGCCAGCCAGTCTAGGGAGTGGTGGAAAATGAGGTATGATAAGAAGTAGTGGTATGATGATACACTTGAGAGAAGGGAGTATATCTTTCACGACATTCTTCCAAATAAAATACCTTCAATGCATCAGGCTGAAGTAAACAAATGTTTATACACTGAATTCCACGAAATGGAATGAGCCATGAATTCACGCATCTCAGCATGAACTCATTGATGACCATAACTAGCCTATCAACTACAACAGACAAGACCCCAAGAGGACGGGCCATAGGAAGTGAAGAAGGAAAGGAAAGACCAGAACTGTAGGATGTTTGGAGGCAGAGGATATCAAAACACAGGGCTCTGTAGTGAGGATGAAGGCAGGATAAGCTGAAGGAGGGGCTGAGTTGGTATAACGAGAGCCTCAGAGCATTGGACCTCTGAGCTCAAGGAGAGAAGGAAAAAGAGAGAAATTCGAGGGCAATCTTAAGTCTTCACTTGAGTGGGAAATGGAGTCCTCTTTTAAGGAGGGTTTTGAGTTTCATAATCGGGTTTAGGATTATTTATCAGTGTTAAATAATGTGTGTCATCTAGACCGTTGCTACTCAGAGGATGGTTCATGAGCTGGTACAAATCTTCCAACTGTTGTTAGTTTGTGACCAGTAGGGAGATACGTATTAGAATTGTGAGCAAGCCATATGGCATGGCTGGACATCCGAGCAAGTGGTTATGCTTTAGTAACTAATTTTTATTGTGTTTTATAAAAGTATTAATTTAAAAGATGGGTGATGGGCGGTGAAGATAGTGCTTCACCCCAGCTAGTTGGGAGAAGCAGAATCTAGATTATGCTTGAAAATGCCCAGAGGAATATGTCTTCTCTCACAGCTGGGTTTTACCCTGCATTAACCAAGTGACTGTTTCTTTGCTGGGGAGCCAGATGGCTTGCACGTATAGGCCATCTTACTAGAAGATTCTGCATCTAATCCCTAGAAGCCATCCCCAGCACTAAGAGATGCTCACACTTGGAGAGGCCAGGAGAGCTGAGGCTTCCCATCTCTTGTTCACTGGGAGGTTTGTTCTCATTGAGTAGAAAACCAGGAGGAAGGATTGGCCTTCAAATGATTCTCTCCCATTCTATCTTTCCCTTTCATTTTCCCTCCTTCCCTCTTTTTACTGACCACACATATCTGATAGCTTACAACTGTACAGTGTGACTCCACTGTACAAGACCTTTTTTTCTACACAAAATTTTACTCTCTTTGAATATTTTTTCTTCTGACGTGCTCATCCTGATTGAAAACAGAGGTAGGCAGGAACTGTATTATTACGTTATCCCATTTTACAGATGAAAACACTGATGTGAAGAAAGGATCAGAGACCTAATCTATTTAGGTGGCTACCACTCATACCTTCTGACTGCCTGCTGAATGGTGTGGACTTCTGGCCATGGTAGGAGGCAGCTTGGCAGAGTCAGAGAGGTTCCAAAATGCTTTAAAAATGTAAATGAAGCAGTGTATGCAAAGAGCCAGCATGGAAACTGGCAGAAAGTAAGTGCTCAATAAATATTAGTTTCCTTTCTTTAAGAAATGCCAACAGGTAGCAAGGATTGAAGGGACGAGGTTGCACGTTCGAGCAAGATATGGCCTAAGCTCTTTAAAGTCACAGAATTTCAGGGCTGACATTGCACAAATCGTTAAATCAACTGTTCCCAAAGTGTTTCCCAACTCACGTTAATTAGGTCCCAATCTCTGCCAGTTACTGTTTGACCTCCTTCAACTGTTTAAACTCTTTAAGACCCAAAGTTTTTTCATCTAATGAAAAAAGGTTGAGACACTTTACTTTGTAGAGAAGCTGGGAGCTTTAAAGATAATGTGCTGACACATAATGGACACTTTATAGTTGGTACTGTTGTGTTATGTCTACACAATTTCCCATTGACTTTATCTAGCATAGAACAGTCAAACCAAACAACATATAGTGAGTCCCACCTCCTTATGTGGAATAGATCTGCTACTCTTAACTACCTATTTTTTTACTTCAAAAAAATCAGGAAATTAAGTCCAAATGCCAACAATGTGCAGTCACATGTACAAATAAAAAATGCCTATATGCATTTGCTTAAAATAATATGTATCCTTCCCAAATTTCCCTTGTGCGGCACAATATTCGAGGCCTGCAGGGGATGATTTATTAGAGTCTGGCAGCCGCTGTGTCGAAGCCGAATACACTGGAGAAAGATTAAGGGGGAAGACGAAACCGTTTGACAGTATAATTACACACACAACTTTTAATGTTATTGCTTATGTATCAAAGATGCTGTATCAAAATTTAAAGAGATAAATATTTTAAATTTAGAAAATGAGAACACTTTCTGTTGGTGGAAAAGGGGAAAAAAAGGAATTTAATAATATGCCATTCAAACTTGCTTTAAGTAATTATGTTATTTCAGATCTACAAGATAAACGGGCCACACCACATAACAGGGCATGAGCTATAATTTAATAAACACATGTCCCACAAGAGTGATGGAGAATATGGCCAAAGGCTGAAATTGGATGCATACATGATCTGGGGGTGTAACTTCATTTATAAAATGAATCATAGTCTAAACTTGGACTTGGTTGACTTATTGAAATCATACTTTCACACTAAATGTTGTTTTTCCTATAGGGGCACTTTTCCCAGCTTATTTTTAGTTGAGTGCTTTTGAACAAAGCCCTCCAGTGTTCACGAGGGGCCAGCTGAGGACACTTTTTAGGACCTTTCACTCCATATTCGATTCTCTTTGAACCACCTCCAAAATTTCTCCAGCTTCACTGACTCCCCCCTCCCATTCTTTTCAAATTAACTGCAGAAAACAGACATTTTGGAAGTTTTCAAAATTTATGTCCAGTCGGACTCTGCAATCACTCTTTAACCTCAAGCAAGAGACAGTGCAGCATGGTGGAAAAATAGAGCAGGTCAATTGGATAGTAGGGTTCTAAGTCTGGCAAGGCCATTAATGATCTGGGAGCCTTGGGCAAGTCATTTCATTGGTCTCATCCTCATTTTTTTTCATCTATACAGAGTAGGGTGAACCAGGGAATCTTAAATCAAGGAACTCAGCTATAACATTCTATGTTGCAAATTTTGTGCCTTGCTTCAGTCAATGACATCCATAGGGAAAGGTCTTCCTTCAGTTCTACTACTGGTCAACTACACCAAATTCATTAGACTTTTGCCACATCAGTTTACATATCCATAAAGTAGAAAAAAATAATTATAGTATTTTACTTAAAAAGGTTGCTGTAATGATTAGATAGGATTTTCTAAAGAATGGACTCAGCACAGTATTCAATAAATGTTATCTATTTTTGATTTTCTAGATCAGGTGTCCTCAAACTACGCTCGCCAAGGACATTTATCCATCCTGCCGGGTGTTTTTGCCGCCACTGCCTGTCCTGCTTAGCAGCCGACCTGTCCCAGGACCCACAGTGCGCATGTGTGGAATGTGCACCAGACTCTCCAAGACCCTCCAACGGTCTGAGGGACAGTGAACTGGCCCCCTGTTTAAAAAGTTTGAGGACCCCTGTTCTAGATATACAATTTTGATTTATTTTGATAAGAAGTCACCAGATGCTGGGAATTACTCAGAAGATATTATTTCCAGCAATCACATTTCTGTGTCAATTTCCCCATTCAGATTCTAGCCAGCCCTTTTCTACCCAAGAGAAGCCAGGTAAAGAACAGGCTTGTGGTGCCCAACCCCCAGACCGTGGACCTGTACCTGTCAGTGGCCTGTTAGGAACCTGGTGGCACAGCAGGAGGTGAGCAATGGGCGAGCCACCAAAGCTTCATCTGTATTTACAGGCGTTCTCTGTCACTCACATCAGCACGTGAGCTCCACCTCCTGTCAGATCAGCAAGGCATTAGATTCTCATAGGTGCTCAAAACCTACTGTAAACTGAGCCAGCGAGGGATCTAGGTTGCAGGCTCCTTATGAGAATCTAATGCCTGATGATCTGAGGGGGAGCTGAGGTGGGTGGTGACACAAGCTCTGGGGAGCAGACGCAAATATAGATTATCATTAGCAGAGAGGTTTGACTGCACAGTACATGTAATGCACTCGAATCATCCTGAAACTATCCCCACCGCCCACCCCTGGTCCATGGAAAAATTGTCTTCCATGAAACTGGTCCCTGGTGCCCAAAATGCTGGGGACCGCTGGTCTACCCCAGAAAGGGGCTGCCATATAATAGTGCCACTCCACCTTCTGAGAACACAGTTCCTGGATGTCTCGTGCTGAAAACCCTCTAGCTTTTTGTTTTGTCATTTTCAATCCCAGATTCAAAGGATGAATGTCTTGAGACAGCACCTTAGATTAAATTCTGGGGTCAAATTAAAATAAACTGATGCATAATGATTTCAAGTACAGGTTCTGGATTCAACTTTAAGCTCTACTGAAACGAGTTTGTGTGTGTATCCGTGGGCAAGGTACTTTAGCTCTCTCATTCTCATTCTTTCCATCTGTAAAATGCAAATAATAAGAGCCCTTATCTCATAGAGTTGATGTGAAAATGAATGAGCTATTCCTTAGGACAGTGCTAACACATAGTAAACACTATATATTACACAGCTAATTTTTTCTAGTTATTAAATTTCTGAGAGGGAGAGAGAGGAGATCTGAGAGAATTAACCCTTGATGAATGAACCACTTATCCAAGATTGTACAGCTGGTGGGCCAGGGCGAAAAGGCTCAGATTAGAGAAGAATGGTATTTAGATAAGTATCGGATATGACAAGGACGTGCCACAAAATCTACATAAAACACAGGGGAAGAAATGTTGATCCAACAAAGACTGTTTAGTGTCCCAGAGTGTCTACCATATGCCGGTCGTGCTCATAAATTAGCTCATCTAATCTGCATCCAAGCCCTCCGTAAAGTATTGCCAGCCCCATTTTACTGATGAGTAAATTGAGGCACAGAGAGTTTAACTCACTTGCCCAAGTTCACACAGCTAGTAAGTGGCAGAGCTGGGATTTAAATCTGCACTTGACTCACTTCGGAATCCATGTCTGTCCAGGATGTCATGTCGCCTTGCACTTAGGGGGCTGGGAATCTGACTAGTCAAGGAGGTGCATCTGGAAAATGTATTGCTTTTGTGGTCAAAAGTTTACCTGTGTCACTTCACATTCTCATATATTTTTCTTCAAGAGGCCTTAGGATGTGCTGATATCATCTCCTAAGACACTCCGCCCTAAAGGAAATTTCCTTAAAATGTTGGAAGCTTGATTTTTTTTTTCTTTGCTTAAAAATAATGTAAAGTCTATTTTTTTTTTCAGGTAGAGGGAAGTACATTTGGCTGCTAGAAGCTGACCGGTGTTACATAACGTTTTTTTTCCAAAAGTCATTGTCATTTTGCAGTGAATATTATTAATTCAAGACATACAATTTTGCAAGATGGTATGCCAAAATTACTCATAGAAACTCTAGAAATAGTTAAAGAGCACAGGACTAGTCATTTTTATCCAAAGAACTTTCTTATTTATCTTCTTTTAAAGCAAAAACCTTAACAAGCCCAACTATTGTTGAAATGCAGAGATTTTCTTTTTGGCTGCAATGATTATTCTTGAAAGAAAATGAGTCTTTTAAGAGTGAGGCTATAAATGGTGAGAAAGAGGAAAAAAAGTCATCAGAAAATCTTATTGAAAAAACCCTAAAAAGATCAGAGAGTAACTGTCTGGTCTAGCTCTTGCAATGTTTTTATTATGAGTTTGACATCTGACCTTACTGTCCTCCTTAACCAAAAATGTTCGACTTTTTATTGTACTAATTTCAAATTTATATGTGCATAAAGAAATAACCTACTTTCTTGGAAACATGTTCCATTATAGATTATAAATAACACACTGAATCAGTTATTTTTGAGCATATTTTTGTCCTCTCACTTCAGTTCATTTTGAGTATCAAACCGAAAGATGATCCCTTCAAACAACACAAGAAGAACTTTTTATTTTTCTTTTAATAAAACCACTCTTCTTTTTTATCACACTTTCATTAAACATTTTATGAATGTACTAAAAAATATTGAAGCCGACATTAAAATGCTCCACTCTCATGGCAGAATTATGCTCTTTCTTTCTTCTCACTCTACGTGTCATGGAACATTCCAGTCAGACTGTGAAATGTGGTCTTTATGGGCCCCTGAAGGTCTGAGTGTGGACTCTGGTGAGAAAAATACCAAGTAAGAATGTAAAAATAAAATAAAAACTGGATTAAATGTTACAGTGGCTTCTTCTAAGAAAATTATCTTTGAACTTATAAACTGTCTTTCAAGCCATTAATTTATTCATTTATTTAATGCATTTAACAAATATTTATTGAGGGCTTACCACATGCCAGACACTATTATAGATGCTATCTCTGCCCAAAAAACCTTACATTCTAGAGGGAAGAGGTAGATAAATAAGTAGAATGCATAGTTTATTTGAATGTAATGGTTGCCATAGAGCAGAATAGAAAAGGAAGAGGGTCAGAGAGTGCTGCTTGGGGTTGGCAGTTGCCATTTCAAGTAGGGTAGGCAAAAAAGGCCTGAAAGGGAAAGTGATTTGAGGCAAGACCTAGAAGTAAGGGAAGAAGGAATGTGGATGACTGGAGGAAGAGCTTTGCAAGGGAGGGACCAGTGGGTGCAAAGGCCCTGAGGTAGAAATGTGCTTAAATATGTTCAAGAAACATCCCAGAGGCTTATGTTTTAACAGACTCAAGTTGCTGGTTTAAGATTTGACAGAAGGGGGCAAGGGTGCAGTTTGAGATACTAATTAGGAAGCAGTTGAGTCCTACAGCTGAAAAATAATGATGCTTGGACAAAGGTAGTAGCAGTGGAGGTGGATAAGAAAACACATGCAAACTATGCTAACTTGTAATATTTATTTTGTCTTTGCAAATAAGCATCCAAATGAGGCAAATATTGTTTTACATCTTTTTCTAATAGAGTTTATTATCTGTTCTCTCTCAAAAACCAACTCATTAGAGGCTTTTAAAAATATCCTTTTCATCTTCATTGTGGAAATTGTCAATTTCCACACTCACCCACAAAATTATCCTGGGATTTTGACTGGGATAGCATTGTATACATAGATTAATCTGAAGAGAAATAACATATTTAATTATTGACCCTTCTGGTTCATGAATCTGATATATCCTTCCATTTATTTAAGTCCCCTATAATATCTCATAATAATGTTTTATATTAATAATTTTCTGTGAATAAGTCTCACACATATTTGTTAGATATGTTCTTAGCTTTTGTTGTATTTTTCTTTTATTTCCTAAAATTTTTGCTGGTAATTAGAAATATAATTGATTTCTACATGTTCATCTCATTTTAAAGGACTGTGAAATTATCAATTTGTCTGAAGATCCTTTCAGATTTTCCATATGCACAATCATGTCTTCTGTAAATAATGACAGTTTTATTTCTTTCTGTAAGTTATAGGATTGGCTATGATCTCCTGTAATATGTCTAATTAGAAATAGTGATAGTGGGCTTCCTTTTCCACCAATCTCAGATGGGAATCTTTTAATAATTTACTTTTAAACACAGTATTTACATAAAGTTTTTAGAGATTCTTTTACCAGATTAATTCCCTTTTATTTCCAATGTGCCAAGAGGTTTTGTCATTAATAGTTGTTGACTTTTTCCAGTAACTCTTTCTGCATTTATTGAATTAATCGTCTAATTTTTCTCCTTTATTCTGTGAATATGGTGAATTACATTAATTAATTGTCATATACTGAATCAACCTTACATTTCTGGAACAATCCCAACTTGGTCTTGATTCAGTGGCTAATAATTTTGTTTAAAAGTTATGCATTATATTCGTGAGAAAGAGTGGTTTTCCTTTCTTTTAATGTCCTCATCAAATTTTGTATCAAAGTTATGCAAACCTCATAAAATGAGTTCCTATTTTCTATTCTTTTTAGAAGGGTTTATATAAGATTTGTGTTATTTCTACTTTAAATGGTTGGAAAAATTCACCAGTGAAACCTTCTGGGTGCAGTGTTCTTTTGCAGGAAGGTTTCTTATTATACAAATTCTTTGGCAGATAGAAGACTAAGATTTTTCTCTCCTTGGTCAAATTTGGTAATTTTTTAAAGGAATTTGTGCATTTCATTTAAATCATCAAATTTATTGGAACAATGTTTGTAATGGCTTCTTATCCTTCTACTGTAGGACTTTAAGTTATAAGCTCCCTATTGTTTCTGGTATTGGGAATGTGTGTTCTAATATTGATACTCAGCTTATTTAGGGGGTTAGTCTTCTAAAATTTACTCTTATCTTTTTGAATATTATAGTGTACATTTGTTCTCTATTGTGTTATTGCTGCTCTTTATTATTTCCTTCCTTTGAACAACTTTGGCTTTAATTTGTTATTCTTTTGCTGAATACTGAATTTTCAGCCTCTCTTCTTTCCTAATATACATTCTAAAGGCTATAATTTTCCCACTAAGCAGCTGTAGCTGTATCCCACAAGTTTTGACATTTCATAGTTTCATACTACTTGGTTCAGAGTAGTTTGTATTTCATTGTATTTATTTATTTATTTTTGAGATTTTATTTTTTTAATTTGAAATTTTATTTTTTTTATTTTAGCATATTATGGGGGTACAAGTGTTAAGGTTACATATATTGCCCATGCCCCCTCGAGTAAGAGCTTCAAGCATGTCCATCCCCCAGACGTTGCACATCTTACTCGTTGTGGTTGTATATACCCATCCCCTCCTCCTCCCACCCACCCTCCAGACACCCAACATTGTAATTTTTTGTTTGATCTATGTGTTTTCATAACAAGTGTATTGGTTAATTTGTAGATTTTTTACTTATATTTTGGGTATTAATTTTAGCTTGATTCCACTCTGGATAGGAAATATACTCTGTGTGATGTCAATCTTCTGAAATTTATTAAAATTTGCCTTATGGCCCAACATCTCATTAATTTTGTTAAATATTCTATGTATTTTTGAAAAATGTAGTCACTGATTATTACAGTTTTATGTAGGCCAAGTGTATTAATGATTTTGCTCATAAATACTATACACTTATTGTATCTTCGTTTTAGTTTGGTTTACTTATTCTATAAGTTACAGAGTTGTGTTAAAATCTTCACCTACAATTATTTTCTTTTCATTATTTCTGCCAACATTTGCTCAATATATTTGGGGGCTATTAGGTACATACACTTACTTTTTATTCAACTTCCCATTAACAGACCATATTATAATTATAAAAAGTCCCTGTTTTATCTCTAGCTATGCTTCCTGCCTTTCTACTTTTTCTGATATTAATATATCTATATGAACTTTGTTTTGATTCATTTAAGCAGCCTATAGTTTTTTATGTAATCTGATGATTTATTTTATTTTTTATTTATTCCTAATTTTTTTATTTCAGCATATTACTGGGGTACAAATGTTTAGGTTACATATATTTCCTTTGTCCCACCCAAATCAGAGCTTCACGAATGTCCGTCCTCCAGATGGTGCTCAACACACCCATTAGATGTGTATATTCCCATCCTCCCCCCAATCTTCCCGACACCCAATGAGTGTTATTGCTATATGTGCACTTAAGTGTTGATCAGTTAATACCACTTTGATGGTGAGTACATGTGGTGCTTGTTTTTCCACTCTTGTGATACTTCACTCAGTAGAATGGGTTCCAGCTCAGCTCCAGGATACTACAAGAGGTGCCAGATCACCATTGTTTTCTGGGGCTGAGTAGATTTCTTTTTAATTAAAGTGTTTAGTATATTAACATTTGGTGCAATTATTGATATGCATAGGTTTAAATCTATTATGTTATTTGTCCTCTATTTGTCTCTCCTCTTCCAAACTCCCTTTTCTTTCCTTTCTTGGCTTATTTTAAAAGGGCATTGCTACATTGTTTTGCTGCTCTTTCAGTGGTTGGCTATTCTAAGACATCACTGCCTGTGTCTTTGACATACTAAATTCCAATTTAAATTATTTCTGTCACTATCTGAGTAATGTAAGGATCTCAGAACAGTTTAGTACCATTTTTCCCTTCTGCATTTTGTGCTTTTGTTGTCATGTATTTAACCATATATGTTAAGTCATTTATATATGGATTAGTTCATGTGTTTCTCTTTTCTCTTTTTCTGGCATCTCAATGCTTCCATTAGGGATCATTTTACTTCAGCCTAAAGAAGATATTACAGTATTTTCTTTAGAAAAGGTCTGCTGGTGATGAAATCTCTATTTTGGTCTGAGAACATCTTATTTTTTTCTCCTTCTCTTTTGAAAGACTACATGAGATATAAAAATCTAGGTTGGTATTTTTTTCTGTTTTTTCTTTTTCTCAGAAATTTGAAAATATCACTTCACTGTCTTCTACTTTTTATATTTCTGATGAGAATTCAGCTACTCTCTTACTTTTGTTCCTTTTTTTTCTTGGAAAGTTATTTTTCTTCCCCAGTTTTTATTAAGATATAAATGACAAATAAAAATTGCATATATTTAAGTTACACAATATAATGTTTTGATGTACATATACTTTGTAAAATGACTACCACAATCAAGCAAATTAATATGTCCATCACCTCACATAGTTACCTTTTGTGTGTGTATGTGTCTAGCAAGACAATTTAATATCTACTCCCTTAGCAAATTTTAAGTATACAATACAATATTTACTATAGCCACCATGCTGTATATTAGATTTCCAGAACTCATTAACCTTGCATAACTGAAACTATGTACCCTTTTACCAACATCTTGCCATTTCTCTCATCCCTTAGCTTCATAGTGTTCTCCATAATGGCTGTGTTAATTTATATTCCTTTTTCTCCACATCCTCATGACCATTTATCTTCTTTTTAAATAATATCTATTCTAACAGGTGTGAGGTGATGGCTCATTGTGGTTCTGGCTTGCATTTCCCTGATGAGTATTGATGTTGAGCATTTTTCATATACCCATCGGCCATTTATATGTCTTCTTTTGGGAAATGTCTATTTTAAAGTCCTTTGCCCATTTTTCATTTGGGTTATTTGTTTCCTTGATATTGAGTTGTTTGAGTCTTTATATATTTGGGATATTAACAACTTAACTAACAAATGGTTTGCAAATAGTTTTGCCCTTCTTGTAGGTTATCTGTTCACTATGTTGATTTTTCCCTTTGCTGTGCAAAAGCTTTTTGGCTTGATGCAATCCTATGTCTATTTTTGCTTTTATTGCCTATGTTTTTGGTGTCATATCTAAAAACTCCTTGCCCAGACCTAGAATCTTTTCATCTGTTTTTTGGTGTGTTTTTTTGTAGTAGTTTTATAGTTTTGGGCTTTATGTTTAAGTCTTAAATCATTTAGTCTTAATTGGTTTTTGTATATGATATGAAATAAGGATCCAATTTCATTCTTTTGCATGTGGATATCCACTTCCCCAACATCATTTACTGAATAGATTATTCTTTCCCCATTGTGTCTTAGCATCTTTGTTGAAGATCAATGGATCATAAATGCATGGATTTATTTCTAGGCTTTCTATGCTGGTCTATTGGTCTATATGTCTGTTTTATGCCAATACATGCTGTTTTAATTACTATAGATTTTTAGAATATTTTGAAATCAGGTGATGAGATGCCTCCAGCTTTGTACTTCTTGCTCAAGATTGCTTTGGTTATTTGTGGTGTTTTATGATTCCATGTGATGTTTAGGACTTTTCTTTCTATTTCTGTGAAAAATGCCATTGGAATTTTGATAGGGATTGAATTGAGTCTATAGATCACTTTGGGTAGTATGGACATTTTAACAATATTAATTCTTATAATCCACGAACACAAGGAATTTTTCCATTTATTTGTGTCTTCTCTAATTTTTTCATCAATGTTTTATAGTTTCATGTGAACAGATCTTTCATCTCCTTGGTTAAATTTATTCCTAAGTCTCTCTTTTTTTGGGGGGAGATTGCAAATGGAATTGTTTTCTTAATTTCTCTTCAGATAGTTTAAGTGTATATGAATGCAGCTGATTTTCAAATCATGCACTTTTGCTGTATTTGTTTATTAGTTCTAACAGTTTTTTGGTAGAGTCTTTAGGGTCTTCTATGTATAAGACCACATCAATTGCAGAAACAATTTTGCTTCTTCCTACCTTTCTGATTTATATTCTTTTTTCTCCTTGCTTAGTTACTTTGACTAGAGCTTCCTGTACCATATTGAATAGAAGTGGCAAGGGTAGGAGTCTTTGTCTTGTTTCTGATCTTAGAGAAAAACTTTAAGCTTTCACCATTGAAGATGATGTTAGCTTGGGCTTGTTGTATGCAGCCTTTATTATGTTGAGATGCATTACTTCTAGACTTAATTTGTTGAAACATTTTATTTTTATGAAAAGATGTTGTATCTTGTCAAATGCTTTTTCTGCATCTATTGAAATGATCTATGAATTTTATCCCTTATTCTGTTAATATGGTATTTCACCTTTGTTGATTTGCTTATGTTGAACCATCCTTGCATAGCTGAATGAATCCTACTTCATCATGGTATATGATCTTTTTAATGTGCTGTTAAATTTGATTTGCTAGTATTTTGTTGAAGATTTTTGTTTCCATGTTTATCAAATGTAATGCCCTGCCTATATTTCCTTTCATTGTAACATCTTTGTTTGACTTTGATATCAGGATGATGCTGGCCTTTTTAGATGAATTTGGACGAGTTCGTTCCTCTTTAATTTTTTTGAAGAGCTTGAGAAATATTGGCATTAAGTATTTAAATGTTTTCTAGAATTCACCAGTGAAGCCATCAGGTCCTGGGCTTCCTTTGTTGGGGGTTTTTGTTTACTAATTCAACCTCCTTACTTATTAATATCTGTTAAGATTTTCTATTTATTTGTGATTTAGCCCTGGAAGGTTATATGTTTCTGGGAATTTATCCATTGCTTCTATGTTATCAAATTTGTTGGTATATAATTGTTTATAGTAGTGTCTTAAAATCCTTCATATTTCTGTAGTATCAATTATAATGTCTCCTCTTTCATTTCTGATTTTGAGTATTCTTACTTTTATTTTAGTCCAGCTAAAGTTCTGCCAATTTGGTCTATCTTTTCAATTAAAAAAAAAACAACTTTTAGTTTTATTGATCTTGTACATCATTTTTCTATTCTCCATTTTATTTATTTTTGTACTTATCTTTATTATATTCTTCCTTCTGTTAACTTTGGGCTTAGTTTGTGCTTCTTTTTCTAGTTCCTTGAAGTGTAAAGTTAGGTTGTTTATGTGAAATCTTTTTTCTTAGTGAAGGTATTTATCACTGTAAACGTCTCTCTTTGAACTACTTTTTCTACATCCCATATACTTTTGTAAATTGCGCTTCCATTTTCACTTTTTTAAAGATATTTTTGATTTTGCTTTTGATTTCTCCTTTGATTTATTGGTTGTTCAGGAGTCTGGTGTTTAATTTCCATATATTTGTTAATTTTTCTATTTTCTTTCTGTTAATTGATTTTTAGTTTCATACCATTGTGAAAAGATACTTGATATTTTTTAATTTGTTAAGAATTGTTTTGTGACCTGACAATTCAGAGAATATTCCACATGCACCCGAGAAGAATGTGTATTCTGCTGCCATTGGATGGAACGTTCTGTGTATGTCTGTGAGATTCATTTGGTCTACAGTGTGGTTCAAGTCTGATGTTTCCTTCTTGATTTTCTGTTTGGATGATCTATCCATTGTTGAAAGTGGGGTGTTGAAATTCCCTAATGTTATTATATTGGCATCTATTTCTCCCTTCACTTTCATTAATATCTGCTTTATGTATTTATTTAGGTTCTTTGATATTGGGTGCATATATATTTATAATTGTTAAATCCTACTGATGAATTGACTCCTTTATTATTAATAATTGATACTATATTATAGTATTAATAATTAATATTAATTAATAATTTATTGGTCCTTTATCAAGGGATTTCTTGTCCCTTGTTAGAGTTTTTGACTAAAAGCCTATTTTATTTAAGTATAGCTATCTCTATTCTCTTTTGGTTTCCATTTGCATGAAATGCCTTTTTCCATCTCTTCACTTTCAGTCTATGTGTCCTTAAAGATCATTCTGCAGGAGACCTGGAGCCTAGATATGTGGGTGTGGGTCTGGATGCTGATTATTCAGAGGCTGGGCTGGAGCTGGGGTAGGCCTAGAGCTTGGGGCTGTGAGGGCCAGCCTGGTACCAGAGTTCACTGTGACGGGCCTGTGGCATCTATACTATTGCTTAGAAACTGGCAAATGCTTCAAAAGGAAAATTGCGTAAATGTTAGGTTTATCTAGGAACTTCATTTCCTTCTGGGATCTTGGCTCTTGAAGTCTTTGCTAATTTGATAAGCTTTCTGGTACCTTCAAACAAGTATTTCAAAACATTTTCTGGATTTTGTAATTGTCCTTGGCAGTAGTGCTGGTCTGCAATAAGCTTATCTAACATTGCCGGTAGTGGAAACTTCTTGCCATTACATTTTGTTTTTCTCCTTTTCATATGACAATGGTCTTTTCTGTTTCCTTCTCTCATATATTCCCTTTAATCATATTTGACTTTGGCTTCCTTTATTTCAAATTTATTTTATTGCAGACTTTGCCACAGGGTTGGTGTTCTTGTTTTTTAGTCTTACTCTTTTAGAAAATTTATTTGCACAGACAAGTCTCAAGTCTATTTCTATAAGACATGTTCTGGATTTGATCTCTCTCTATATATTTCTATCTGCTCTGTCTCAAGAGCAGTCTATTGATTAAGAGAAAGGGTACTGAAGTTATATGAGTTGGAGTCAAGTCTTGATTTTATAACTTACTAGCTGTGTCTTTTTGGTCAAGTTATTTAAACTCTTTAGGTCTCAGTTTTTTCCATCCAAGATATGGAAATGATATAAATAGGACTATTGTGAGTATTAAATAAGGTCATGTATATAAAGATGCTTCACATAAGCCTGACACAAGGTAATCACTTTAAAAATGTTAGTTATTATTATTCTGAATACCCATTATAAGTAAGGTATAGAAGTGAGGTATTAGGAATTCAAAAATATGGTATCTATCTTTAGTATAATACTTCCCATTCTCTACTGGAAGTATTTCTATTAACGTGTCTCAATAATTCTTAAGCTAAATATGTCAAAACTGAAGTCTATGCTTTCTTGACATAGAGTCAATCATCCCTAATATTTCCAGGGGCACCTCCATATATTCAGCTCTCTAAAATAACAAACAGAATAATTTTACACTTACCCCAACCCTCTGTCATCTGTCAGTATCTCTACCCAATTATTTTTCTCTAATGTTTCTGCTTCTCTTTTTTCTTTCTTCCTTTTCCACCTTTATTTTGGTATCAGACATTTCTTACTCTATAGGTAGATAACCGTGATTAGCTATTTTTAACCATCCAGGCTTTTGCCTGTTCACCTGTTGTATACTATATCCCAGCTTAAGAATCATCTTCTTGTAACACACTTCCATCACACTTCCCTGCTCAGCTTTATAAGTTTCTCTCTAATACCAGTGATCTCAAATCTCAACTCCTTAGATTGATATATTCTGATACACTTAGATTGATGAAGGTACTCTGAAATCCTACTCACTTATTCTTCTTACTCCCATCTTACCAAGATTAGTTCTCATTAATGAAAAGGAAGGTCTGAGGAGGGCAATAAAAAGATGACATTGTTGGTGGGAATGTAAATTAGTACAAGCTCTATGGACACCAGTGTGAAGATTCCTCAAAGAACTAAAGGTAGATCTACGATTTGATCTTGCAATCTCATTGCTGGGTATACACCAAGAGGAAAAGAAGCCATTATATCAAAAAGATACCTGCACTCATACATTTATCACAGCACAATTCACAATCACAAAGCTATGGAATCAACCTAAGTGCCCATCAACTGATCAGTGGATAATGAAAATGTGGTGTATATATACCATGGAGTACTTATCAGTGATAAGAAACAATGCAATGATGTCTTTTGCAGCAATTTGGCCATTATCCTAAGTGAAACAACCCAGGAACAGAAAAATAAATGCTACTTGTTCTCATTTATAAGTGGGGGCTGAACTATGGCTATACGATGGCACACAGAGTGGTGCAGTGACACTGGAGACTTACAAGGGGAAGGATGGAGTGGAGTGAGGGCTAAAAATATTACCTGTTGGGTACAATGTGCACTACTCAGGTGATGAATACACCAAAAGCCCAGACTCTGCTACTATACACTATATACTATATACCATATACATATAATGGAATTCAACTTGTACCCCCTAAATATATTAAAATAAAAAAATAAAAATAAGTATGTAGGTGCAAAAACAAAACAAAACAAAAAGATGATCTGAGCATGCCTATTATCCAAATCTTAGCCTCTAGTCACTATTCTTCAATGAAAGTAATCAAACATTCTTGCAGAAGTGTTTGATTCAGGGCTAAAGATCAAAAAAATCCAAGGTAAACCTGGAATATCTTGTGGTACCAGAAAGCCAGGAAATGCTTTTTAAAAGGCACCTTGTCAATAGAACACAGAATTCAAACTGATGAAGCTCCTAATGGCCAAATTGAGCAACAAATTTAATAATAATGGTATTGGATTTAGTCTGTGGATAAAATAAATATCCATGCAAATTACTCATACACATAAATAATCAAATAAATTAATAGCAAAGAAACAGTTTTTCCTTACAATTGAATTTCAATTAATAAATATAGAAAAGGAGAGAGAAATAGAGAATCACAATGAGGAAACACTGTAAATGTTGCAGACAAGATCCATCAGAGGGATGCTAAAATTTAAGGGCAATTATTTGAGGAGTAACAGGATTTACATAGTCTTACTATAGGAATCTCTTTCATGAGTTCTTAGTACTTGCTTCAAGTTCGAGTATCCGGTTATTAAGTATATATACAGTGTAGGATAGATATTTCCACATTAAGATAATTTGCTTTTTAAAATATAAACTATAGTAAGTTATAATTATTAATCATGATTAATGCATCTGAGTTTTTTTGTTTGTTTATTTTTAGCTTCATAATAGAACACCATGCAATGGAAAGACAATCTCTGGCAAGTTTTTGTAAAAAAATGTTCCAGTGCCTAGTGCACATTTCTTTGAAACTCTGAACTATATTTTTCTCATACCTGTTTTCTTCATTTTCATAATGAAGTGCTTTGCGATGTAGCAAAATGTCTCCCCTCAAATATCTGTCTACTACAAAGGAAAAGACAGTAATTTTATAGTGGAGAAACCTCACAGACACCAGTAATAAGATCAATATTATGAACATTGAAATATGATTCACTGAGAAGGACACAAATATTATTTGTGTAGTATGTTTGCCAAAAATGTGCACATATAGTAGCAACATCCATCGGGTGTCGGGCAGGTGGGAGGGGAAAGGGAGGATGGGTATATTCACACCTAATGTGTGCGGTGCACACCATCTGGGAGATGGACATGCTTGAAGCTCTGACTCGAGTGGGGCAAAGGCAATATGTGTGACCTAAACAATTGTACCCCCATAATATGCTGAAATAAAAATAGATAAATAAATTAAATAATCTATGCAATTTTTTAAAAAAAGATGTTAACATTAGGAGAAAGAAGTTGAAGAGTATAAGAGAACTCTTGTTTACTATTTTTGCAACTTGTTTGTAGGTCTAAAATTAGTTCAAGTAAATAGTTTAAAAAATAAAAATCTTATCTGCCTCCAATATTTCCCATGATCCTTTACCTTTGTTTCTATGCTCTGTTCTCCAGGAACATGCTCACCTTGCTCTGGTCCATCTCTCCAGAGCCGACGTCCATTTTCCTGCAGTTTCTTTGAACACAGTATACACAATGTCTAGCACATCATCTTTGGTGTCAGACTAACTTGAGGATAGATTCTGACCTGGTCTGTCATTAGCTGGGTGATGTGAGGTATACTATGTGGCCTTCCTGGTTCTTGATTTTCTCATTTTAAAAATGGACATGAAATGATACTTTATTAAAGGATTGTTGAGAAGATTAAAGGAGACGCTGCTTGCACAGTGATAAACACAAGGGACTTGTACATAGTAGGTGCTCAACAGAAGTTATGATCTTTAGTGGAAATGCCATTTCCTTTAGAACTTGTCTATGATTCATCTGTAAAACCTCTTTTCCTCTTTGTTCCTTCAGTATATACCAATTCAATTCGTACCATTTAAATTTGTATTTGATAGTTAATAAGCTGTTCTTAAGTTTAGATAATTTTCTCAATTAAATTATAAAATCATTTGATGCAGAAAGAGTAGTCTACTTCTTTTATCGTGCCACTCTGCCTAATTCAGTATTCTGCACACAACACATGATGAATGTTCACTGACTGACTGATTATAAAGTTGGCAACACTGTATTCTTTCAGCTTCCTAATGAGTTGAAGCTTTCATATACTGATAATATTTAATACACTGAAAATGCTGCAACTTTGTATGTTGGCAAAAATATTTAAACATTGCATTTATTTCTGCGTTTTGAATTAAATGCATATGACATTTCCACATAACACATCATAAGACTACACCATAGTAGGACAGTTTTGAACATAGGTGACACAGCAGTACTTCATCAAAATTCACCACCGCACCTTCAGTCTAAGCAACTTTCATTCTGCTGTGTTCGTTTATGAATGGTTCATGGTAACAAATCAAAAAATGAGTATGTGATTTTTTTTATCAGACACTGATGAAAAAATCTCTATTCCAAGAAAGATGTCGATTTCATTCTTTGGTTTGTGGAAGGAAGGTCTAGCTAGAGATGAAAGTTGTGTGATTGAATTTAACAATGATCGATCTTAGAATTTTAGGGAAATGGGACGATGGCTAGGATGGGTTTAAGGAATCCACAGTGCTTTGGCCAAGAGGGTGGGTTTTTAGTTCAAGCTGTCTGGATTCACATCCTTGTCCACGACTCATTAGGCTAGCTACATAATACGTTAGGTATGTGTGGTTTTTGGTTTTTTATTCATCTCTGCCTAGTTTCTTTATCTCCAAAGTGAGAATAATATAATAATAGCATCTACCTAATCAGGTTTTTGTGAGCATTAAGTAAAATACTCATGGTATAGACTATCATGTACTTCATAATTGCACAATACATTGTAGGTTTTCTCACTATGTATAGGTCCCTCTCTTTCCTTCAGGTCATAGAATCTAAGAGGATGAGACCAAACTTACTTATTTTTAAGGCCAACCTAGTTATTTTCACAGCTGAAGTAACTGAAGCACAGAGACTTATTCAAGGCGGCAAAGTTCTTATTGTTTATCGAAAATGGCTAGCTCAGGAGATGATAAATGAAATCCTTACACATCCATTGGAGTTAATAGCAAACAGCAGTCCTTACTAAAATGAATTTAACCCCTATTTCTCCCTTTTGATTGGTTTCATGACAGTGGGTCTTAATTTAAAGAAAAGCACTGGGTGTTCATTGAAGCATTATTGCTTACTAAACATATACATCTCGGGCAAGGAAGATTGCAAAACTCGCAAATATTCCAAATGCCCAGTGACAGAAAAAAAAAAGTGTGGTATATTTACACAATGGAAAATAATACAGGCATCAAAAAAAGAATAAAATATAGCTACATGAAACAAAATAAATTCATTTTAGCAATGATGTTACATGAAAATTGTAAGTTCCCATTACAGCATTTTAAAAGTTGAAAATAACTGAAATGAACAAATATAATTTTTAGACATGATAAAATGATATAAATGGAAAGCAAACTGATGACAGATACACAATTTGAGATGCAGTTATTTTGGGGGGAAATAGGGATAAGACTGGATAATACCAATGAAGAATATGTAAGTAATTTCTAATGTTGAAGTTTCCATGATGAGAGTAGTTTTTGGCATTTAATATATTATTAAAACAAAGAAAATAAGGAAGGCATTGTACAAATTAACAACAGAATGTGTCAAGAATAATAATATTTTAAGCACAATAGCATGCATGTTTGTGTGCTATCTATCTATATAGCTGCATTATGCTTTTTATTTCCTCATATTAGGAAGTTAAGATGAACATATCATATGTTGCTTTGTCATCACAAGACTTTTAAGAACTTCCTCATTCATAGCAGAATGTTCAATACTCAGAACAGCTATGTTTAAGGCAAATTTCGATTCTATTTCTGTCAAAGAAAGAAGTGTAATGAATAGGATCTTGCATGTCTATCCACCCAATGTCTCCCACTAATGTTCAGCAGAAATCTGATTCTTTGCTCGTTGGCTGTATGTTATTGTTCTATTGTCCCACAGCTCATCAAGCTGCATGTCTTCCCTGGGGGAAGCCAATGCAATCATACTATCCATCCTCCCATTTTATAGATATGCACCTTGAGATAAAGTATTCTGCCTGAACTGCAGGTCTTTGAGGTCTTCCAAATTCTCATTTGGTGCACCACTATGCTTTTTCCATCTCTTCTAAGTTGATAGAGAATTTGACAGTCATGCATTTCATTGATCCATCTTCCCCAGTAGAGCACATTTAAAGGATTATGACTTTGCTTTCCATGATGTAACACTTCCATTATTTGTGACTGTGACTCCAATAGTAGGAATGCTTGGAAGGGCCATTGTGGAACTTAATTAGTATTGCCTTGTAAAGCATGAAGGTGTAATTTCCTTCTCGCACCTTATAATGATCTATGTTCGGCATACACTCAAGCTATCACTGGTGCTCATGTCATTATTCTAACCTCACTTTATGTGACATGATATGTGTATATATTTTTGCCTTTTGTGCTGCTAAACCTTGCTTAGAAGCATTCCAGGGGAGCTGAGAGAGGAAACTTCTGAGCCTTAGGGATTTTGCAAGATTCTAAAGACTATACAGAGCCACAGTGAAATGGGAAGTGTGAAAAAAGATGTGAGGACGTCAGAACAATCACATTGCTTCCTCCTACCTCGAAGTCTTACTGTACATTTGTACAAATAAAATAAATTAAAATTTACCCAAGATTTGAAGAGGTCAAAGATCAAAAATTTGGAAGTCCAAGAGTATAGAAGAGACAGGGCTGACGTTTTTGATGGGAGGTGGTATCATGAGTCCCACTGATCAGCCATATGACTTTAGGTGCATTAATATCCCTAAACCTCAGATAACAATAGCACCTTCTTCATAGGATTATTTTCAGGATTACGTGAAATGTGGTGTATATGGCATATATCATGTAGTCAACAGTGATTAGACATTGTTATTGTAAAAAGAAGAATGACACATCCCTTGGAAGGCTTTTCCTGAGGATTAAATGAGATAATATATGTTATATGCCTGGCATAATGTCTGACATGTAGTAGGGACAGAGGATGAGTAGCTTTTATTCCTCAACTCTTTTTATTAAAAATAACACCAGGATCCTCAAAGAATAGGGTTTAAGGCTCCGATTTAACATTTTTAGGGCTGGATGATTTGTAAAACCTTTGAAATATACAGAATATTTTTCCAGTCTTTCACTCACTTGTTCCATACAATAAGCTTGTTGCATACTCTTCTGAAAAATAAGGTTCACCATTCCCTAATTTTGCAGAAGAAATGATAACTCACAAAGTTTAAGTGAAATGTACCATTGGAAAAATATTGGAAAAATATTCTGTATATTTCAAAGGTTTTACAAATCATCCAGCCCTAAAAATGTTAAATCGGAGCCTTAAACCCTATTCTTTGAGGATCCTGGTGTTATTTTTAATAAAAATCCTATGAAGAAGGTGCTATTGTTATCTGAGGTTTAGGGATATTAATGCACCTAAAGTCATATGGCTGATAAGTGGGACTCATGATACCACCTCCCATCAAAACGTCAGCCCTGTCTCTTCTATACTCTTGGACTTCCAAATTTTTGATCTTTGACCTCTTCAAATCTTGGGTAAATTTTAATTTATTTTATTTGTACAAATGTACAGTAAGACTTCGAGTTAGGAGGAAGCAATGTGAAAATGTACCATTTATGCAGTGGGAGGGGAAGGATTTGAACTCATGTGTGTAGGACCCTGAAGCCAACATTCTTTCCATAGTACCTCTCTAAAGAGCTTACTGTTGAGCTAACAATATCAAATTACAAATTTCTGCCTGCTCATTACCTGAAATCATTCATTCATGCTATCTTCATGGTTGTATTGATGCAACTGGACCCACTGACTGGGTCCCTTAGAGCAGAGCAAGGTTTGAGAGGCAACTACCTACCAACCAAGAAGCCAGGCAAGTGAATGCCATGTAAAGAATTTTTTTTTTAAAGATTGTGGTTTGTTTAAAGAAAAAGAACTTTTTGGAGATGCAGCAGCAGCAAATCTATCAGCTCCTTGTAGTGTCATCAATCACAGAAGGAGAGGGGAAAAAAGCGAGCTGGACCCAGTACCCATCCCTGTAAATTATTTTTCAGGAAATCCTGCAGGCTTGGTTTTTTACCAGGAAACAATTACAGTTTAATATAGAGGACCACAGAATTCACATGGAACCGATTTCTATTTCTTTTTGTTCTGCTTACACAAAGGAAATGCAATTTTTCAAAAAGAAAAAAAAAAGCAGCAGAGAAATACACAAGCGCTGGACTAATATAGTGGCGCCTGTCACTTACAACTGAGGGATTGTGTCATTTCTCATTGCCAGTCCTGACAGCGCCTCAAATAAAGAGGAGTCTTAGCAAATTATGTTCTTGATATTGCTTACAGAAATGCGGTGGGCCCATTTTAAATAATAAAGTGACAATGCAAAGACCCCAAGCTGGATATGAAGAAAGTTTACCATATCTTAAGTGATGGTTCATTATTTCGCTCATGCCATTATTTTAATCTCATGTTTTTATCAAGTATCTTTAAATGTGCAAAATTTAAAAGGACGAGGTAAGTTCATATTTTATCTGAATCCAGGGAAAGAGATTGTTAAATTATCACTTTGATATTAAATAACTTGAACCTGTGCAATGACCTTTGAATATGCAAATGGAGTAGCTTTCTTCCAACAAAAATGTGGTTTGCTAATTATTAAAATGATAAACGGGAAAAAAATGGAAGAAAACTGGAAATATCTTTGAAGCAAACCTCATTGAAGGTTTATGTGATAAGGATAAAGAAAATGTTTTATATTTATGTACAGGTTCAGAAGAATGATTGTCTAGAGCTGTTCAAATCTGTGACTTTGCAGCTGTAATCAAAACCAGCAGGAGAGTTTCTGACTTACATCCCTGGCAAAGAACTCGCAGAATACATAATACATACCCAGAAGAGTTAAAGAGAATTTCAATAGTTTCTTAGGTAACAATTTTCATTCTCCGCTCTTAAGATGTTTGCAAAATGAAAGGCTGCAACCTCACGCCAAATAATAATTAAACATCCCTTTCCATTTTTAAATGAGCTTTTTAACACCAACGTGCTTCTGAATCTAATGATTCCCAGAAATGAGAGATGAGTACAACTTCCTAGGATGATGGTGTCTGTGGGCGTATTTTTCCTAGAAATGGACCATTTTGACCTTGAGCTGCAGCATCTTGGATGCTTGATTGTCAGGACTGCCCCCAAGCAGAGAGAGTGCCCCAAGTAGGCCGGGCTTGGACAAGCACCCGTGGGGACTTGGATGTGATATCCCATTTGGTTTTACTCTTGGGAGATTTGGCATAGGTTGGTCTCTAGACCAACTGTGATTCTCTTATGTTACAATTGTGGAACCCATTTCCTTTGCACACTGGGAGTTATATGTATGTAATTCTTCAGAGAAAAGTTCTCTACAGACATCTATAGTGAAGGCACCAGAAGGCACCACATTTCTTGACTTCCCATCTCTGCTCACCTGGCCCTGGTGAGGCCAAATGATCTCCATTGCTGAGTTGGAGTGGAGCACGGTGGTAAAACACATGGACTCCAGAGCCATTTGGTAGCATGCACCCTTGGACAAGTTACTTCTCTGGGCCTCAGTTTCCTCATCTGGACTGATGAGTAGTATTATGCTACTACCTATCTCAAGGTGTTGTGTTGCCAGCACTGAAGTTAGGTATCAATACTCTGTACTAGAAACTGCCTGGGTAATGGAGGAGTCAACTCGGGAATCCTGGGTCTGTCTCAGAGAAGTGAAGGTGGGTGCAGCCTAAGCTAGTTCAAGAGAAACAGTGAAAATGATAACAATCAAAAGCATCCCATTGAGTGCTGATAGGTTTCTGGCTTTCTTCTAAGCACTTAATACTACACAGTTAGGCCAGGATCAGATACTGTTTTTAATCCTACTTTACAGATGCAGAAAGCTCATCAGTGGTAGAGCTTGAACCCCAGTTTGTTTGTCACCAAATCTTATTCTCTTTATCATTCTGCTGGGTTAGCTCCCTAGGAGGTTAGGATTGGGAATCCCAGTGACTTGGGATCTCAGCCTCCTTAAGTCATTAACTAGTTCTGTAGCTTTGTGACCTTGGATAAATCATTTCATTTCTTTGTAGCTCTATTTTTTCTTTTAATAAAATGGCATGATCTCTATGGCCTTTTCCAGCTCTGACAACCTATGTTTCCATAAGGAGAGGATATATTTGTGAGGGAGGAGGAAGGAAAGAGACAGAGAGAGGGAGAGGGAAGGGGAGAAGGTGAGGGAGAGGAAGGGAGAGGGAGGGAAACTTCTATGTGTAGTTATAATTGAACATAATGATACCTCTGTAGCTTGTAAGGAACTCAAAACACTTTCACATACTTCAGTACATTCATTCTTGTACAATATGCCTATATATCATCACCATCATTTTAATAAATGAGGAAACCGCAGTATAGAAAGTTTGTGACTTTCCAAGGTCACATAGCTAAGTCAGAGAATCTAGCAATTTTACTGCCAATATGAAATAGCATTTTCTAGATTATACTGAAAAGCCAATATATAAAACACTCTGAAAACTTCTATTGCTTAATAATGCAAATAGAAATGTACTTCATGTTATGCAATCAAAGAGTTATTTGATAGATATAAATCAAATGCCTTTAAATCAAATCCTATTTGTCACTGGGAACTCTGTAATTTCAGTTTGATCTTCAATGGGTGATAGCGCCTTTAGATTTTTTTTCCTACCTTATTTCTATACTTTGTCTCCAAGCTTTAACCAGTTATTCAATGTGCAATGAAAATTCATATTTAAATGACCCTGCTGTAAATCCACTATAAATTCTGTGACTATATATTCATAATGAAATTCATATGCTCCACTATGCCTCTATATGCCAGAGTTTCAGTATATATTAATGCAGACAATGGTCTCCAATCTAACCTCCTTGACAAGGTTTTAAAAATTAAATGAGATATCTACGACAAAGCTTATACCAAAGTAAAATACATAGGAGGCATCATCTGGTTTGTAAATCTGAATTTTTGCTTTAGATTTTTCTCATTGAAATTTCTTAAAAAGAGATTTTGGTAAACTTACAAATGTTCTTTCAATATCATATGAACTGGATTTTGAAAACTGATTTTGAAGTTTCCCAAGTGTTTGACAGCAAATAATTTTCAACCTATAGGAAAATGTGGAGCTATCCTTAAAAAAGAATGATGGAATCAAATCTGTTAGCAATAATACAAAGATAAAAATCCTGGTTTCTATTTTTAACAGAAGCTTGGATCTGTTGATATTTATGCATCTTCCTGTGAGCATGTACATATAAAGCTTCTCCTTTTGAAATCTCAACTGTAAAATAAAATCAGAAAACTCATCCCTTTCTTCTTCTCTCCTTCTTTCTCTCTTTTAAGTTTGCTGTTCCAGAGGAATTATTCTTTTTAGGGCTTTTTGATGGCAGACAAATTTGTTTCTCAAATGGAGCATTAGTTTTTGCAGTTCTGCTGGAGGGCTGTAGGAGATCGGAATGCCTGTTTGCTTCACAGATTCTCGTAAAATTCAACTTCTCTCAGTCATTCATCTCTCTGATTACTGCTTAGCTATATACACTTTGACAAGGAGAAAAACAGTCTCGATTGTTAATATCAAAAAGCTTTAAGAGTTTGGTTTCAACTGCAACATATGGATATATTTAAAGACTGAAACCCTTCATACATTTTGTGCCCAGATTATAATTTCATTTACTAAATCATTAAGCATGCCTTTAGATGAGAGCATTACTATTAAAAGACTAAAATTCCTAGGGATACAGATCCTATACACATACATATAACTATGCCCATATCGACACACATACATATGTGTGTGCATGTGTATAATGACCATCTCCAATATTTAGTAGGGATTGTTCTCCAAAATGACTCTGCTAAAACAATCACATCTCACAAACCTCAGACAGCGCTAGTGTGCTGGGTTTCTAACCTCTGGAGAATATGGCATTGTGGTTTACTCAGGATAACCAGAGCTGGTGGAAAAGTTAACTACTTGGCAGTGGATCACATTTCTGCAATAATCTAATACACATTGTACATTGATTTGTTTCAGATTTGGCACAAAATTAAGCAGCAAATATAGACATTTCTTTAGTCGTCTGACACCAGACTTGACCAGGAACTTCATTCAGAGGGTATTTTTTTTCTTTTTTGCAACTATTTCTAAGGGGAAGTGAGGAGCACATTTGCAAAAATTTCACCCTCTAAATTTGTGGGTTTGAAATTTTGATCTAAATCCAAATCTTTTGGCATTTAAGTTCATTTGCCTTTGGCAAAAAAAAAAATCCTGTTTTCAAAAAGAAACAAGTCATAAGAGAACTTTATTAAAAAAGGCTCAACCAGCTGTTTAAAAGACTATTTTGATGATGTCAGTTGCAAGTGAATAAAAAACACATGGATTTAAATTCCCTTAAATTATACAAGCCTTTAAAAATTAAAGAAACTATGTTGGGAAAATGTGTTTTAGGTTTATTAAGTTAAGAATCAGTCTTCCATGGTTTCTAAATAGCCTTGTATTGGGGGAGGGGGGCACTCCAATTATTTGTTAAATTTAAAGACAAGTGAGAACATGGTTCAGTAAGAGCCAAGAGACTTATGTTTGTCAACCCAAACTAGAGTGGGTCCCTAACAGCCAGCAAGAAAGCTCATAAAAATCACCTTCTCCTCCCTCCCCAAAACACAGCAATAACAGAGAAAGAATGAGTGTACCACTTTCAACTCACAACCACAGTCTCTGTGATGTTTTATTTCCTGCTGCTTAAATGTTTATTTTTCTATTGTGTAGACAAAGCCCTGATATTTGAAGAGCTGTTGGATTTACACCAATTATTGAAAGAGATCTGCCAACATAAAGGTTTCTCCATTTCTTCTGAAAATCATGGGCTTATTCTTCTAAAACTGAGGGGGGTTTTAGCTTTCATAAATTGGGCAGGGAGACAGACTATAACAACTTTACTATTCAATTCTTAAGGCAACATGACACCTCTGTGCAGAAGAAGATGTGCTGAAGTTTTGACAGATGAGTACATTCATACATAGACTCTGTAACAAAAGCATTTTGAAAGCGTGATTGATGTCCCCAAACAGTCATTTCTTGTTCTTAATTTGGTGAAAAATAAAAGCACATGTCTTCACCTGCTAGTTCTTTGGTCTCCTCCGAGCTATTTTTTTCATGACACTATGATATGATGCTGGGACTCAGCCCCAAAATAGCAGATAGAAACAATCAAATCATGTCTGCCCCAGTGATGTCCTGATATATTTTTTGAATGACTATAAAGCACCATATTCTAATTCTTTAGCCTTGGGACATATAGCAGTTCGATTTTCTAGTTATAATGGAAAGATGAACTCATAGTCCCTATTTTACAGAGTGCCAGATGTTTACAAGTCTGATGAGGGAGGATATAGCTATCATAACTATTGTTGCTCATAAGTCCTATGTATTCTGCTCCCCAGTGTTGCTAAATACTTAACATAGTAGTATATAACAGATGCTTAAGAATCGATGGTTACTATTTCACATATATTATTGCATTTGTCATTTGCAACTCATCTATGAGGTAACTATTTTTATTTACATGTTGCAGATGAGAAAGTCATGAATCAGAGGGGAAACAAGACTTGCTTGAGACCACATAAACTGTTAGAACTTGACACAACATGAATAAAAGTCACGTCTATCTAATTCCAAAACACATGCTTTTCAAATTAAAAATACCCAGCAGAGCAGCTAAAATTTAAAAGACTGACAATATGAGAACATGGAGCAATCAGGCCTTGCATAACCTGTTGATGGGAATGTAAATTGGTAGAACCACTTTGGAGAACTGTCTAGAGGTTCCAACTAAATCTGAACATCTTCACATCTTCCATTCCCACAATTTTACTCCTAAATATAGCAACAGAAATGCACACATAAACTCACCGGAAGACATATACAAGAATGTCCATAGAATGTTCAATTATTTATAATTGCCCCCAAACTAGAAACAACCAAAATATCCAAAAACAGTGTGCTGTATATGACAATTGTGTTATATTCATACAATGGAGTGCTATATAGCTATCAAATGCAGTGACAGAAACCAGATATTAAAAAGTACATTCTGTAGGAGTCCGTTTATGTAACATTTAAAAACAGGCAAAAGTAATCTATTATATTAGATGGGATAATAGTTACCCTTGGGAAAGAGGTAATGGCTGGAAAGAGGCTTGTCTTATTCTTCTGGCATAGCTGGAAATATTGACACGAGTGCTAGTTACATGGGCATGTTGACTTTGTAAAAATTTATTGAGCTGTATTTATATGATTTCTGCACATTCCTACACAAAGTTTCCTAACAAGATTTACTTTTTTAAAAAACAGATTTTTATTTTTAGGGAAGTTTTTGGCTCACAGCAAAATTAAGAGGAAGATACAGTGTTATTCCATATACCACCTACCCCATACGTGTATAGCCTCCACCATTACCAGCATCTTCCACCTGAGTGGTACGTTTGTTGCAACTGATGCTACATTGACACATCATTATCTTTTAACGTCTCTAGATTTACATCAGGGTTCACTCTTGGTGTTGCATATTCTCTGGGTTTAGACAAATGCATAAAGACATCTGGCCACCATTTTAGCATCATACAGAGTAGTTTCACTCTCTGAAAAATCCTCTATGCCAGTGGGGTCTTCAACCTTTTGGGCACCGGGGACTGGTTTCCTGGAAGACAATTTTCCACAGACTAGGGTGAAGGGGAAATGATTTCAGGGTGATTCAAGAGCATTACATTTACTGTGCAGTCAACCCTCTCTGCTAATGATAGTCTGCATTTGCAGCTGCTCCCCAGTGCTAGCATCACTGCCTCAGCTCCACCTCACATCATCAGGCATTAGATTCTCATAAGGAACACACACAACCTAAGTCCTTTGCATGTGCAGTTTACAGTAGGGTTCCTGCTCCTATGAGAATCTAATGCTGCTGCTGATCTGACAGGAGGTGGAGCTTATGCAGTGATGTGAGCAATGGTGAGCTGCTGTACATACAGATGAAGCAAATACAGATTTGCTTGCTTGCCCCACAGTTCGCCTCCTGCTCTATGGCCCGATTCCTAAGGCCAAGGGAGTTGGGGACAACAGCTCTATGCTCTGCCTGTTCATCCCTCCCTTCTCCCTAACCCCTGGCAACCACTGATCTTTTTGCTCTCTGCATCGTTTTGACTTTTCCAAAGTCATATAGTGGTAATCATATATTATGTAGCCTTTTCAGATTAGCTTATTTCACTTAGTAATAAGCATTTAAAGTTCTTCTATGTCTCTTCATGGCTTAATAGTTCAGTTCTTTTCAGAACTAAAAAAACATTTCATTGTCTGGATGTACTGCAGTGTATTTATACATTCACCTTATGGAAGGACATCTTGGATGCTTCCAACTTTTGGGAATTAATGAAACATCTATGTGCAAGTTTTTGTGATGACATAAGTTTTCATGTTGACATAAGTTTTCAACTCCTTTGGATAATCACCAAGGAGTACAATTGCTGGATCATATCACATGACTGTTCTGTTTTATAACAAAACACTAAACTATTTTCCAAAGTGGCTATACACTTTTGTACTTCCATTTGCAATGAGCGAGAGTTCTTGTTCCATATTCTTGTCCGTATTTGGTGTCGTCCTTGTTCTGGATTTGGGCCATTCTGATAGGTGTGTAGTAGTATCTTGTTTTAATTTGCGTTTCCATGATGACATATTATGTGAAACATCTATTACTATGCTTATTTGTTTCATCTATACATCTTCTTTGGTAAAGTATCTGTTAAGGTTGTTCGGCCACTTATTAATTAGGTTGTTTTTTTTTTCCTTATTGTAGAGTTTTAAGTGTTCTTTGTATATTTTTGATAGCAGTTCTTTATCATATATGTTCTTTGTAAATATTTTACCCCAGTAGTTTAGCTTGTATTTTCATTCCTTGACATTGTCTTTCAAACAGCAGAAATTTTAATCAGATTCAGCTTATCAATTATTTCTTTCATGGAGTATGCCTTTGGTGTTGTATCTAAAAAGTGACTGGCAAACCCAAGGTCATCTATATTTTCTCCTGCATTATCATCTAGTAGTTTTATAGTTTTACTTGTTATATTTAGGTGTGTGATCCATTCTGAGTTCATTTTTGTGAAGGGTGTATAGTGTGTGCCTAGTTTTTCATTTTTGCTTTTTTGCATCTAGTTGCTCCAGCATCATGTGTTGACAAGACTACCTTTTCTCCATTGTATTACCTTTACCTTTTGTCAAAGATCAGTTGTATGTAGTTAGGTTGCTCTATTTCTGGGCTCTGTATTCTGTTTCACTGATCTATTTATATTTTTGCCAATACTACACTGTCTTGGTCAATGTACTTTGTAGTAAGTCTTGAAGGCAGGTAGTGTCAGTCCTTCAACTTTGTTCTTCTCTCTCAATATTATGTTGGCTATTCTGGGTCTTTTGCCTCTCAATATAAACTTTAGTATCAGTTTGTTGATATCCATAAAATAACTTGCTGCAATTTTTATTGGGATTATATTGAATCTATAGATAAAGTTGGGAAGAATTGATATCTTGACAATATTAAGTCTTTCTATCCATGAACATGGAATATATCTCCATTTATTTATTCTTTGATTTTGTCCATCTGAGCTTTGTAGTTTTTCTCATATAGATATTGTATATATTTTGTTAGATTTATGATATTTTATTTAATTTTGGGGGGTGCTAATATAAATGGTATTGTGTTAACTTCAAATTCCACTTGCTCCTTGCTAATATATTGAAATACAATTGACCTTTATATATTAACCCTGTATTTTACAACATTGCTATAATCACTTATTAGTTTCAGGAATTCTTTTCTTGACACTTTGGGATTTTCTACATGGACAATCATGTCATTAGTGAACAAAGACAGTTTTATATTTTCTTTCCACATCAGTATACTTTTTATTTCTTTTTTGTTGTTGTTGTTGTTTTGCATCAGCTAGGGCTTTCAGTATGATCTTAAAAAGGAGTGATGAGAGAAGACATCTTGCCTTGTTTCTGATCTTAGTGAGAAAGCTTCTACTTTATCACCATTAAGTATGGTATTAGCTGTAGTTTTTCTGTAGATATTCTTTATCAAGTTGAGTAAATTCCTCTCTGTTTCTAGTTTACTGAGAATTATTTTTTTTTATCACAAATGGGTACTGGATTTTTTTCAAATGCTTTTTTTCACATCTATTTAGGTGAGCATGTGTTTTCTTCTTTAGCCTGTTGATGTGATGGATTACATTAATTGATTTTTGAATGTTGAACCAGCCTTGCATACCTGGGATAAATCCCACTTGGTCACAGTTAATATTTGCTTTTCAATACAAATTTTACTGTCATAAATTTAAGACATGACATCTTCAGGAAGAGGAGGGTGAAACCAGTATACTGTAGAGGAGAGGTACCCTATCATCATGCATGCTGGGCCCCACACTGATGTCCTTCCCATTCCTATAGCCAGTCTTGAGCTATGAAAGCACAAATTTTTGTCAAATAAGCCCAAACTTGGGAATATTTCCAGGAAAACAGGTATTAAACAATCCATATGTTACTGAATCAAGAGACAAAAAAAAAAAAGCACAGAGCCTTTTCCCTACTGATACAGCATCACCCATTGAATAATTCAACTTCAATCATTTACATGTGAAAATATTTTTCAGATATTGAGCCCACAGAAATTCTGGTCAGCTCACTAAGTTTATCTCCACTCTACTAACATTAAAGAAACTCAGACCAGCATGCTTCACCACCCTAGCCTGGTGGCCGAGGAAATGCATACATGGCAATTAGAATTGGGTGTTGACCCTCAAAATGTCTCAATCTCTAAGCCTAATAAAAAAATTTCCCAGCAAGGAGAGGCAGCCCTCAATGCATTCTGGACTTGCTGCCTGATTTCTTTTTGGCAGTGCTAAGCATGTGGCCACAGCCTAATTTGTGCGGTTGATATGCATACACAAGTTTAATTTGGAATCACAAGACCCCAGAGCCCCTGATGCTAAATAACCTGGGACTTCCATCTGCAGCACAGCATATGTTAGTTTGATGCAAAGTAAAACTGGGCAAGAAATCCAAATCTAATTATAAATGTACAGTCAGAATTTCAGGTAAATTACACTTCCTGCAAGTAAATTATTTCCTTAGGACACAGTGGACTTTGGCATACTGACCCGTCTTCCCACACAGCGCCCTCTGCCTGTAAGTATCCCCAGTGGCACCTTGCCAACGGAATGTTAATTTAAGGAGTTTTGAAGCCCTTAACAAGTATTTGTGCTGCACCTAGAAAGAACATTTTGTCTAAATTCTATAAAATATGTAAGACAGAAGAACGAAAGTAAAGTTTAAACACATTCAGTATTCCATCGTGTCTTACGATTATGAAGTGTTCTAGGGCAGGGTTTTTCAAACTGTAGGTTACGATTCATAAGTAGGTCATGGAATCAATTTAGAAGGGCATAACTAGCACTTTAAAAAATGGAAACAGAATTCATTGGGATATTTTAGAATAAACTGCACATGCTGATTGCTGATATTGTTTAGACTTTAGAGCAATATTTTTGTTGTTGTTGTTTAATTTTGTAGGTATGCGTGTACGTACAAGATCAGGATGTATAATGTGTTTGTAACTGGATGGCAGTTTTTTAAAGTTCAAAAAGCACTGCTCAAATATTCATTGTAAACTCATGTAATATTATAATGGTTTTAACCTTGTCATTGCAATAATTTTATAGCTCTTTCATTCAACAAAACCAACTGTGCTCCTGACACATGCTAGGTACTGAAAATAGAGCAGTGAACGAGACCAACAAGGTCTTTTCCTTCAAGGAATATACACTTAGAGGGGAAATATGGCTTAAACAATGAACACACAATTAATTAATTTTGCAATTACAATTGGCACAGGCAGCACAAGGGAAACAAATTCAGAGATTATAAGAATGAATGATGGGAGGATCTGATAGAGATTTTGGGGGTGTCAGGAAACCCTTCCTTAAAGAAGTGACACTTGGCCAGGTATGATGGCTCACACCCTGTAATCCTAGCACTCCGGATGCCAAGGTGAGAAGATCGCTCAAGGTCAGGAGTTTGAGACCTGCCTGAGCAAGAAAGAGACCCTATCTCTACTAAAAATAGAAAGAAATTAGCTGGACAACTAAAAATATCTAGAAAACATTAGTCGGGCATGGTGGCGCATGCCTGTAGTCCCAGCTACTTGGGAGGCTGAGGCAGGAGGATTGCTTGAGCCCAGGAGTTTGAGGTTGCTGTGAGCTAGGCTGGCGCCACAGCATTCTTATTCAGGGCAACAGAGTGAGACTTTGTCTCAAAAAAAATAAAGGAAGTGACACTTGAGATAATATCTGAAGCATGAGTCAGAATGAATTAAGCTCAATCACACAAACGTTCGATATTTTAACATAACCCCTTGATTTTACCAGTTTCCCCATTACTTGGACTCTAGAAAAGACCCTCTTGATACACACAGTGTTTTGTGTCCATGATGTGTCCTCAACACTTTCTTTTCACAGACCCTCGTTCTTTATTCAAATTGACTGATTCCCTGCTTTGAACCCCTCCCTGGCATATCTAGGACTATAAAGTCATCATCAACGGTGCATTTCAGTGAGTACCTGGAAGAGGTAAGGAAAAGGTTTTGGAACCGATTCAGAAGCCAGCTTCTGAACCACGGGGTACGTGTTGACTGGCTCTTCCCCAGATTGCTGCTTCTCTCAGTGTCCTTTTCCAGTCGTGGGAAAAGAGGGGAACACATGACACCCACTTTGCCTCACAGATGACCAATTTCAGCTCCACAAAGTCACGTGATTCTTTTCCCAACTTGGGTAATGAAATAGAGAAAATTTCATGTAACAGATTTCTTCTTGGGGCAAACACTACATTTGTTTACAGAAATAAACTTTGAAACCACTGCTAGGGATGGAATTGTGGGGATGGCAAGATGCCAGTCTGGTACGCAACACATAAGCCCCTTCTTAAGGGGGAAGGCTCTTATTCAAGAGCTAACTTTTCTCTCTGAAGAAAATTTGTGTGGAAGTGTTATGGTAAAGACTGGGTCAGAGCCAAAGGGCTCTGCATAAGAGGGAGGAGAAGTTGACATTCCCTGGAGTTGATCCAAGAAGCTTCATGCTCCATAGAAGACAGATAAGAAAAAACTTTTAGGGCTCCTCTCTTAGCTTTTGGTCCTCGTGGGTTTCCTTCACTTGTGAGCTCATCTTTGCATTTAAAGAGATGTTTGCATCTTATCCCGTATTTCCAAGTGTTGGAGCAGGAGGGTTATTCACACTATCTACTTTGACAAACCATAGCAACAGAAGTCCTGGTATATTCAAATTTTGAGCAAAAACCATTCCTTATACTATATATACAAATTATATTTAGCAATAATGTATTCTTCTTTCATCATCCAAAATATAATTTCTAGGATAATTGTTAAGAGTTGTAAATTTCAGCAGCACAAGTAATATTGTTCCTTTTCTAGAATGTGTGAAAAGTATTATTAAGGGAACTAGGGGATTTCACATTAATGAACCAAATCAGTCTTCTGGGCTGGTGATCCCTACGTTTTGACCAGAGACTCTCAACTGCAGGTGTGGTCCTCTACTGATCTCCAGAAGAAATGGAAAATGAAAATAAAGGCAATTCTGGTAAGAAAATAAACTTCCTATTTTGTTCCCTCTCACTTATCTTGGTGATAATCAAAATTGGTCAGACACATTCATTTGCTAAGTTTTTAACAGCTTTCAGGCAGAAAGCACACTGGAGAAAGTTTTATAAGGAATTTAAGAATTGTTTACTATGGGGAAGGTGACATTTCTCTTCCACTTCCTACCCCTCCCCACTCACACACTTCACTGAAGTCTACATAGCTCCCTGATCTGTATCCATGAGTGAATTCTTTGTGTGAAAAACAAAAATGTGTTGAGTTTGTGTCTCAGTAGGTGCAAGATGAAAACAAAGACATAGCGATCAGAAGATGAAATACCCGCCACATGGAAAAGTATGATATCTTCTTCTATAGGAGCATCAGGATAGAGACCTTACTTGATTTTCTGTTTTATAGGCAAGAAACAGTGACATAAATAGTGTAAGTCAGCTAGTCCAGGTCAAGGGTCAGCAAACTTTTTCTTTTAAGGGCCAGATAGTAAATCTTTTAGGTTTGGGGGCCAGTCTGATCTGCATTAGAACTATAGCAGTCCCCACTTATCTATGGTTTTGTTTCTCATGATTTCAGTTACCTGCCATCAACCAACCACGGGCCAAAAATATTAAATGGAAAATTCCAGAAATAAGCAATTCATAAGTTTTAAATTGTGTGCCATTCTGAGTAGTGTGATGAATCTTGCACTGTCCTGCTCTGTCCAGCCCAAAACATGAATCCTCCCTTTGTCCAGCATGTCCATGCTGTCTACATTCCCCGCCCCGTTTAGCTGTCTTGTCATCAGATCAGCTGTCAGAGTATTGCAGAACTCGTGTTCAAATAACCCTTATTTTACTTAATAAGGGCTCCAACGCACAAGAGTACTCCTGCTGGCAATTCAGATATGCCAAAGAGAAGCCGTGAAGTGTTTCCTTTAAGTGAAATATGTGAAAGTTCCTGACTTAATAAGGAGAGGGAAAAAAAATCGTATGCTGAAGTTATCAAGATCTATGGTAGGAATGAATCTTCTATCCATGACATTATAAAGAAGGAAAAAGAAATTTGTGCTAGTTGTGCTGTTGCACCTCAAACTTTATCATAGGTTGTATACATAGGGAAAAACGTAGTATGTACAGGGTTCGGTATTATTAGTAGTTTCAGGCATCCACTGGAGGTCTTGGAATCCATCTGCCATGGATAAGGGGAGACTATTGTACTCAATTCTGCCATTGTGTTGCAGAAGCAGCCATAAACAATATGTAAACAAACGTATGTGTTCCAATAAAGCTATGTTTCAATAAAGCTTTATTTACAAAAACCAGTTATGGGCTGGATTTGGACGGCAGGTCTTCAGTTTGCCAATGCCTGATCTATACAAAAAAGCAAAACCTTAATGGAGAAAGATCTGCCTACACCAATCTGAGGCTTTCCCAATTGCTGTTTATCTACAAAGCAGTTATTGTAAATTTTTCAGTGGTTTGTAAAGACTTTAGGGGCATTACATATTGTTTCTTTAATCTCCTCTGCAAATAAAAGCTTCAGAGTGATTTTCAAAACCACTGTGTTTTTTTTCCCCCTTTTCTGACAGTTGTGCTGATGTTACTGTTTTTAAAATAATCAATGTTTTCCCCCAGAAGAAAAACTGTACATCTGATTGCCATGTGTTATTAGAAAGGAAATCAAATGCCCTATGACTAGAGAGTAACAGTCTGAAGCAAATCTAATCAGGGGGCTGCTTGTGATTCAGAAAGATAATGTTGGCATTCACTAGCCCTTATCCCACTGAGTCCAAAAATATGTCAGTCAAAGACCTATATGTTCATATCATGTTTTTAAATTCAATCTAGCTTTCCAGTTAGCAGAGGCCTTGCTTTATATCTCTAAAGAGAATACTTCTTTTTTCTCTAAAGAGAAAAAAACAAACCCATTTTGTAGATTCATGGAGCTGGAGGGGGCTTGGGGATGTCTGGTTATCTCACTGGCTGCCCACACGCCACCCACGCTCTGCTTGCACCCTTCCTGTGATGGTGACAGGAGTCTCTCTTTGTCCTGGGGCAGCTCGCTCGTTTTCTGGTCGGCCCATTGTTCAGGATGTCATTGCTACGTGGACACAACGTTTGCCTTCTTTTCAACTTTTTCAGCCCTCTGAGGCAACAGTACCTTCCTTATCTAATTACTCCCCAGGATCAATCATTCAGATGTTTGAGGACAGCTACTTGTCTTTCATGATTATTTATTTCTCAAGGCCACACGTCATCAATTCTTCCCCAAATTCCCACATGACAGAGTTGGGAAGAGTTGTCTTCAATTCAGATGTCGGCAGGGGTGGGACTCCTAATGTAAACAAGTGAAAGCATGCTGGATGGGGCTGAGGTGATCCGGAGAGGGGACACCCCTAGGAAGAGGCAGATGCCACCCAGCATCCACCAGTGTGGCTGTGTGAAAGTGCACGTTAGGGTTGCTGGTGATTTTTTTTTTTAAACCTGAATATAGAGATTTCTATGTGAAATCTCCCATTTTTTAAATGTTGGCAAATAATTCCAAAAAAAAAAAAATTGCTTCAGCACTCCTAAACCAAACAAAACACATCTGCGGGCCAGATTTGGCTCATGGGAGGCTAGTTTGCAATTTTAAGTTTAGAGTCATCTTACTGTCCTGGTTGCCATATTTTGTACACATTCCAATTTAGTCGGTTGTAACTTGAGGAACACGAACCATCAAAAAGAAAGAGAGGGTTCATTAATGGAAAGGAAAACAGAGAGAAACAGTAACTTTAACACAGATGAGCTCCAGCGATCAACTTTACTGCATAATCAAAATTTAGGTCACAAGTAACACAAGGTTAAGTTTCAACTTTTTAACCATTGTGAACTCTAAAAGTAGAGACATGTGTTAACAGTTGATGTGATAGGTCGACAAGAAAACATATTGCTCTTGTCTAAAAGAGGTCTCCTAAAAATGAGAATAAAGCACTAAAGGAATATAATATAAAGCCATTACCAGACCATATGTTTGTGATATAACATGAGGCATTTTCTTGCCAGGGTATCACATAACCATGGCAAACTGCCACTAGCTTTACTCTCTCTGCCATAAAAGAGAAAAAGAGATTCAACAGACATTCTTGGGATAAATTAGGTTAATGTTTTATTATAAGTATTTAATTTATAAAATATATTCCTGGCAGTGCCACCCACCAGAATAAATAATTATGTCGTTAGACTGAGAGAATATTGTTTTGTCATTTCCAAGTCTGCCCTTTTCATGACACATTGTTTTCGCAATTTTAGAGAGAAGACATATCTGGAATACATTTTTGTTACTGTGCTTCTTGCCCTCTATTGTGTGCTCTGATTTTCAAGTCAGTTTGCTTCTTCCCCCTTATTTCCTGAAGAATCTGTTAGGAACTTAATTGAAAGAGTGGAATGAACACGAAGCCCCAGCCAGACAGCCCCTGGTGTTCATGTTAATCCACCAGCACTTTATCTAATCGCTGACCTCTTCCTCATGGGAAGGGTGGTTTCAGATGACCTGTAAGTTGGTTGCCACCAGAAAAGTTTCTTTGTCCAAAGCTAGTAGCTCATGAAGAAAGGGGAAAAAGAGAGTAGCTTTGAATATTTTATATGCTACAAATCCACTAATTTCAAAATTACCTCTTCTTTACAGTTCAGACCATCATCTTTTCAAAAACAATTTTCTGGGAAGAAAGTTTTGAATACTTTAGGATATATCATTAAATTAAAAATTTAGACATCTTCTGGATTCATACTAAAAGCTCTTTCAAATAAAATATTGAAGTTGTATTCTGGGCACAGACTGATTTTAGATCTTAGAGTGTTTTGTTATTGCTGGAGTTAGTCTTTTTGATCATCAAAAAAATTTTTTTGAAGAAAACTATTTCCCCTAAGCTAATAGAAATTAAGAGATTAGACATGCATATACTTAAATTACCTGCTTCTCTAACCAGACAATAATTAAAGCAATAATGTATATAGTTATAATATACAATTCATCTATTAGTTAGAATCTAGAATGAATAAAACTGAATCTGATACTTAGAAGGAAAATGATACTCCTACTCTTGTTTTATGTTAACACGCCTAATGAGATTTAAATAAATCAAGGAAAATAAATAAAATCCAGACAATTTAAAAAGCTAGACAATTGTCTTCATTTTCACTTTATTGCTACAATAAACCTAGTTGTCCCATAGAGTAACCCTTTCTAAGATTGTTTCTCAGATGAATATTATAGAATAAAGTCTTTGAAAGTTTAGATTTGCTTTCCAACTTATTTATTTAGATTAATTGACTAGGAAATGTAGCACAGATATTTCTTACAAACATTGATACCTAAAGAAATTGAAGTAAATTGTAGCATATAACTTCCATCTCTTTGAATATCGCCTTCCAATTTTCTTAATCTCAGGCTCTGAAATGCTTCTCATGCTGTTTATGAAAGCTACTATCCTGAATAAAAGTGTTTCAAAGATCTTATAAAGTATAGGCCACCTTAGTGTACAATTTACATGGATTAGTAGCAGCTTTGCCACATGCTTCTCTGCGTTTTGGATGCACATTATTCTAAAGTGCCTGATAGAAAATAAGCCATGACATTTGCTATCTCATGTGCCATCGCCAAGACATAACTTGTAAACACTAGCAGAATTTCTGATCCAGACATCAGTGTCATTGGGAAATACTTTTTTTAAAAAAAATTTCAGCGTATAATGGGGGTGCAAACGTTTAAGTGACATATATTGCCCTTGCCCCACCTGAGTCAGAGCTTCAAACACATCCATCCCCCAGACGGTGAGCACTGCATCCATTAGGTGTGAATATACCCATAACCTCCTCCCCATTCCCACGTGCCCAACACCGGATGAATGTTACTACTATATGTGCACATAAGTGTTGATCAGTGAATACCAACTTGATGGTGAATACATGTGGTACTTATTTTTTCATTCTTGTGATACTTTAGTAGTAGAATGGCTCCAACTTTGTCCAGGATAATAATACAAGAGGTGCTAGATCACCATTGTTTTTTGTGGCAGAGTAGAACTCCCTGGTATACATATACCTCATTTTATTAATCCACTCATGTATTGATGGGCACTTGGGTTGTTTCCACATCCTTGCAATTGTGAATTGTGCTGCTATAAACATTCTCGTGCAGATGTCTTTTTTATAGAATGTCTTTTGTTCTTTTGGGTAGATGCCCAGAAATGGGATTGCTGGATCAAATGGTGGTTCTACTTGTAGCTCTTTGAGGTATCTCCATATTACTTTCCACAGAGTTTGTACTAGTTTGCAGTCCCACCAACAGTGTATGAGTGTTCTTATCTCTCTGTATCCATGCCAAATTTATTGTTTGGGAACTTTTTGATGAAAGTTATTCTTACTGGAGTTCAGTGATATCACATTGTGGTTTTGATTTGCATTTCCCTGATGATTAGAGATATTGAGCATTTTTTCATATGTTTATTGGCCTGTCTTTTTTTGAAGTTTCTGTTCATGTCCTTTGCCCACTTTTTAATGGGGTTGTTTGATTTTTTTCTTGCTGATTTTTCTGAGTTCTATATAGATTTTAGTTATCAGCCCTTTATTGGATAGGTAGCATGAAAATATTTCCTCCCATTCTGTAGATTGTCTGTTTGCTCTCATGATAGTTTCCATTTCCATGGCTGTGAAGAAGCTTTTTAATTTGATCAGGTCCCATTTATTTATCTTTGTTGTTGGTGTGATTGCCTTTGGGGTCTTCTTCATAAATTCTTTCCCTAGGCCAACATCTATAAGAGCTTTTCCAACATTTTCTTCTAGAATTCTTATAGTTTCAGGCCTTAGGTTTAAGTCTGTTATCCACCATGAGTTGATTTTTGTGAGATGTGAAAGTTATGGATCCTGTTTCAGTCTTCTACGTATGGCTATCCAATTTTTCCAGCACCATTTATGGAATAAGGGTTCTTTTCCCCAGTGTATGTTTTTGTCTGCTTTGTCAAAGATTAGGTGGCTATATGAGGATGGTTTTTTATCTGGGTTCTCAGTGCTGTTCCACTGGTCTATGTCTCTGTTCTTAGTTACTATAGCCTTGTAGTACAGCTTAAAGTCTGGTAAATGGATGCCTCCCAATTTGTTCTTTTTGCTTAAGATTGTATTTGCTATACGGGGTCTTCTCTGGTTCCATATGAAGCATATAATTATTTTTTCTAGATCTTCAAAAAATGATGTGGTATTTTAATAGGGATTGCATTGAATCTGTAGATCACTTTGGGTAGTATAGACATTTCAACAATGTTGATTCTGCCGACCCATGAGCACGGTACGGTTTTCCAACTGTTTATGTCCTCTGCTATTTCCTTCCTTAGTGTTTCATAGTTCTCTCTGTAGAGGTCTTTCACCTCCTTTGTTAAATATATTCCTAGACATTTTATTTTCTTTGTTGCTATTGTGGAGGATATTGAGTCTTTTATTTGGTTCTCAGTTTGACTGTTGGTGTATAGGAATGCTATTGATTTCTGTACATTCATTTTGTAACCTGAGACTTTGCTAAATTTATCAATTTCAGGAGTCTCATGGCAGAATCTTTGGGGTTTTTTAGACATAAGATCATATCATCAGCAAAGAGTGATAGTTTGATCTCTTCTGCCCCCATTTGGATGCACTTGATTTCCTTCTCTTGTCTTATTGCTCTGGCTAGGACTTCCAGCATTATGTTGAATAGAAGTGGTGATAGAGAGAAACCTAAATTGATGTCTCTACAGATTTATAGATAAAAATTTACATTATATGTATTTATTATTTATTATATTAAATATATACATGTATACATATAATCTATACAAATTATAGATATAGATATATATTAGATTAATTAAAAACTTTTCTCCTGTGAAATACCCTGTTAGGAAGATAAAAAGACAAGCTACAGACTGGGAGAAATATTTGTAAATTATATATCTGACAAAGGACTCGTATCTAGAATATATAAAGTCCTCTCAAAACTCAACAGTTAAAGAAAAAATTTAATTAGATGAAAATTGAGGACTGAGTTATATTTTAGATGTTATTAGCACATAGCAAGTTACTACATAAATTGTTAATACATACATATGAAATGCATGATCTGCATCATACAATCCAGTGGTCACTTTTCAGTGTCCTCTAGAACTTTCATCTTAGCAGCATTGGACATAGTTGACTACATCCCCGTTTCAAATCCTTTCTGTGTCTGTGAATGATATCCTGTTCTCTTGGTTTCTCTTTACCTTTCTGGCTAATTCTACTCAATCTCCTTTGCTTCCCTGCTTCCCCCTCTGCCAACCAAGTTTTAACTATTGGAACTCCCCTGTGCTCTGTCTTAGGCTTTTCCCCTCTTTCTACTCTAGGCTTTCTTCCTAGATGATCTGATTAGTTGCCAAAATTTCAGTTATTATCTCTATGCTGGTAACATTCACATAGATATCTCCAGTTTATACCTTGCTTCTGAGTTGCAAACTGTCTACATTTCTGCTGGGATGTCTTAATGTCACTTTGAAATCAATATGTCTAAAACTGAAGGTGGATCATTCAGGCTTCTGGCAGGTAACAGAAGAAGTTTTAATGAAGAATCTATTTGCAAAATTGTGGACAAGGTGTAGAAAAAGCAACAAGGATTGATATGTTACTGTAGGCCTGGTAACAGCAGGAAACTATTAACACTCCTGGGTCTATAAAGCAAGGGAAGGAGTGGTTGCAAGAAGAAAGAGAGAGGGACAGAGAGAGAGAGCGAGAGAGAGAGAGAGCGAGAGAGAGTGCACGAGCACTCTATGGAGAGGGCTGTCAGATAGACAGTAGTACAAAGTCAACTAAACCCAACATGACCCTGTAGGAAGAGATCTAGTAGAATCAATGTCCAGTTCTCACTTTCCTTTCTTCCTTTTTCTTCTGCTCCATTCACTGAATCCAACTGGAAGCAAGAGGTCAAAAAAGCTATTGATGTAGGAAATAAGGGTCATTCATCTGGGATAGGGATTAGGGAGGTGAAAGAAGGAAATCAAATCTGGAAGAGCAGCAGCAAGCTGTCTGGTACAGAAAGCCTAGAATGTAAACCAGCTCCATCTTCAGTATTCCTAGCTCAGCAAAGTTTACCACCATCTACACAGATCCTAAAGCCAAATCCCTAAGAGTCATCTTTGGTTTCTGTTTTTCTTTCTCCTCTTCTATCTACATCAATTACTATAAATACAACCCAAACGTATTATAAGTTTGACTAGCTATATCCATCCATTCCTACTGCCATCACTCTGGTTTGAGCTCTCATGATGTCTCTCCTGGACTACTGGAATGGTCCTACCCTATCTCCCTCACCCACTCTTGCCTCTTTCTATTCCATATTTTACAGGCAATCAGCATGCTTGTAGTAGGCAGAATAATGGTCCCCATGGAAGACCACGTTCTAATCATTAGGACTTGAGAATATGTTATATTACATTGCAAAAGAGACTTTGCAGATGTGATTAAATTAAAGATCTTGAGATGGGAGATTATACTGGACTGTCTGTGTTGACCCAATTTAATCATGAGTCCTTAAAACTGGATCATCTTTCCTGGCTGTGGTCAGAGGGAAATATGACTATGGAGGAATGATCAGGATACAGGAAAGTAGACCCCCCAAACTGGGGTCTGTTTGAAGGCCAAGTGGGTTCTTGCTTTTGTGCAAGAAAGAATTCAAGAGCAAGCTGACAGAGCAAAGCAAAAGTAAGTTTATTAAAGTAAGAAAATGTAAAAAAGGGGAGGCTTCACCATAGACATGGCAGCAGCTATCTCTCAGAGCAACACAGAGTAGCATTATGAGTTTCCAGGGTCTTATTTTATACCTTTGATTTAATTTTATGTCAAGCAAAGGGAGGATTATTCCTAAGATTTCTAGAAAAGGGCTGGAGAGTTCCCAAAATGAAGAGGTCCTCCTCTTTTAAAACCATATAGTGTAACTTCCAGGAGTTGCCATGGCATTTGTAAACTGTCATGGCGCTGGTGGGAGTTTCTTTTAGTGTGCTAATACCTTATAATTAATGTATAATGAGCAGTGAGGGTAACCTGAGGTCTTCTTTTGTGGCCACATGGGTTCTAAATGGTTTTCACTGACTTCTCAGCCATCTACTGTTTTATCAGGGACCTTGGTTAGGGTCTTATGACTCCTTATTGAGCAGGGCCTGCCAGTTCCCTATCTCAGTCAGAGAAATACAACATTATTGGCTTTGAAGATGGAGAAGAGGGCCCCGAGCCAAGGAAAGCAAGTGATCTCTGAAGCTCTAAAAGGCAAGGAAAGAGCTTCTCACCTAGACTCTCCAGAAAGGAGCACAGCCCCACCATCACCTTGGTTGTAGGCTATTGCAAGCCACATCAGACTTCTACTCTGTGGAAATGTAAGATGGTAAGCTGGTGTTACTTTAAACCACTACTTGTGATAGTTTGTTACAGCAGTAACAGCAAACTAATACAGTGATCTTGCAAAAATCTCATTTGGTCATATTATTTCAATGCTTTAAAACCTTGCCATTGCAGTCCTTGCCATTGCAGCCCTGATAAAATCAAAAAAACCTTAATCTGATTCCTATGTGATCTGCTTATGGGGCTCCTTCTTCACCGCATTGCAGACACTCTCCTCTTCAGTGAGCAGAGCCTAGTCATGCAAGATTCCTTTACCTTCTTGTACCATGTCAAGCGTGGCTTGCTTTAGGGTTCTTGCACCCACAGCAACTTCTGACCAAATACTATATAAGGTTTTTCGTAGCTGTGTAACCACTGACCACAGACGTTGCACCACTGAACACACACTGAGGATCTCACAGTTTCTGTGGGTCAGGACTCCAGGTGTGGCTTCACAGCATCCTCTCCTCTGGGTCTTACCAAGCTGTGATCCAGCTGTCAGGAGAGTTGCATTCTCATCTGGACAATGAGAAGAATCTCCTTCCAGATTCAGAGAGGCACACTCCATCCAGCTCCTTGCATTTGTATAACTGAGGTCCCTGTTTTCTAGCTAGCTGTTGGCTGAGGATTGCTCTTAACAGCTAGAGGCCACCCCTCAGGTTTTTGGCACATTGTCCTCTCACAGGCCTTTTCACAACAGGGTAGCTAATTTTTTTTTCAAGGCCAGTAGGACAATCTTTCTTCAATCTGCCAAGACAGAATCTTGCATAATGTAGTGTAATCATGGGAGGGACTCTCCCATCACCTTTGGCATAAAACTCAACCTAGTCAGGGGAGTGGATCTCCCATCATGTTCGTAGGTCATGCTCACACTCAGGTGGGGGGTATTGTGTAGGGTGCACACAGCAGGGGGCAAGAAGATCTTAGGGGGTCATTGCAGAATCAGCATAGACTGATAACTATACCTTCTCCAAATCATAGCTTACACATAAGATGTTTTCAGAGATGATACTTATGATGCTCCTGTCTTCAGTTTGTTAGGTTTCAGATTCTCTAATCAGTCTTGCACAAATCAGAGATTTTGACCAGTATAAAGATTTGCTGATAATTTCTAGAATTCAAGTAATCAAAAGACACAGATAAATCAGAGATGTCAGAGATATCTCATGTGCCTCCCAGGGCCTTCTTTACTTCCTGCATCAGATGTGCACCCTTGAACCCAGAATGTTAGGTGTGATCTACATGTGAGCTTTGTATTTAAGTTATAAAATATGTCCATCTTATACCCTCAGAGACATATGCATTCTGTGGGGATCCATGGCCCGTAAATCTCTAGAAGGTAGGTTTGCTTATCATAAGCAATGCTAAACCAGACACAGTCTTCTAAGAAAATTTTGTATATTAGGACTCTCCTGCCAGTAAATATCATTGTTCTATTTACCTGGAAATCTAGTGACTATGTTTAAAGGAGATGAGAACATTATAAGGGTCACCTATCTTAATTTTTCCCCTAAGAAGTGCCCCCTGGTACTTGGAGGAGAAATAAATCATAAGGCTCTTATAATAAAGTACCACAAACTGGAAGGAGTAAAACAACAGAAATTTATTTTCTCACAGTGCTAGAGGCTAGAAGTCTAAAACAAGCTGTCAGCAGGGCACATGCCCTCTGGAGGCTCTAGGTAGAAGCAAATGCATTTTTGCCTCTTTTGCCTTCTGGTTGCTGTCAGCATTCCTTCAGTTGTGGCCACGTCACTCCAATCTCTGCCTCTGTGGTCACATTGTCCCTTCCTCTTTTCTGGGTCTTTTAAAAATTTTTTTTATTTTTTGGTCTGTCTCAAATCCCACTCTGTTTTTCTCTTACTTGTTTGTTGTTGGATTTAGGTAATCCAGAATGATCTCCCTATGTCAAGATTACATAGAAAAGATCCCTTTTTCAAATGAGGTAACATTCACAGGGATTAGGATAGGAACATATATCTTTTAGTGGCCACCATCCAACCTACTACAAGCCAACTGCTTGAACACCACTCCTGTCACATGCTTCATAGCATCCTGCACTTCTTGGGCATAATTACAATTGTGGTTACTTGTTCAATGTCTGTCTTGGCCCACGAGAACACAACCGTCCCACAGGCAGAAACAATGGTCTTATTCACAACTATAAATAAGCACCTACCATGATGATTTGCACATATCAGGCACCCAATAGATGGACTGTTTTTCCCCAAACAAATTGTATCATAGTTTTCTTGTCCACTTTACTGGGTAGAAATAGCCCGAGTCATTGGTAAAGAAAATTCTTCCCACTAATTGTGAACTTGTTATCTCTCAAGCTGTCTCATTAAAACAAAAATTCATATTCTGAATTTAAATGAAAATGTTTCTCTTTTCATGTGTTGCTTTATTTTAGAAGTTTCAGGTCAATTTCACTGAATGAGAGGAGGGCTGGCATATCGATGGTGCACCTCCTTTGCTATAATCCATAGCATGTAAATATGGCACAAGACACCATATCTACTTTAACAGCTCAGTTCTATTAGGCTGATAAGATTCCTTTTTACAGTAAGAATATTTAATACTTTCAAGTCTGAACTGCCTTCTTACATGCTGTGCCTTATACAATGCAGACTACAGAAGTGTTGTTCAGCAAATAACAAACAACCACAATAATGATTGTAATGCATACTGTAATATTGTTACTAGAAATATAATTATGTGAACAGACAATTTACAGAAGAGAAGGGACCTCAGAGTCCTTGTGTTGTCAATCTGGCCTCTCCCTTAATCAGGGATAATAATAATAAAAATATCCCCTCCCCATCTGCAGTCAGCTTGTCAACATAGCAATATTTATAGAATGCTGTATATAACAATGGCATCTTCGTGCAGATGGATTAAGATCGAGGAGCAGCTGCAGATGGCTGTTCATTAACTGAAAGAAGAAAATGAATCTGAACAAAGGCACTTATGGAACCTCTAATTTATTAGTGCTGTAATAGGGAAGAAGAGCTCTCTGGAATGGTAACTGAGTGAGATTGGTTACAAAGATAATTGTGAAAACAAGACACAGATTCAGCACAACATACAGGGACATTTTATTGCCTGTAAGTTCTGTAGAATTACAAGGTCAACAGATATCAGACTCAACATCTAATCCTTCATATTATTAATTACATTCAACAAAGCACTTGCCATCAATCTACAGACTGAAGCTAGATTAATATGCTGTCACAAAAACCTGTTCAATTTGTCCAGAGAGAGGTTAAGATTTCTTTCACTTCTCTGTTGTATTTAATACAGCACACACACACGCACAGAGACACACACACACATACTTCCTGTCCCCAAAATACTTTCTGACTATGGTTCTCAGAGTAACTTCCTACCTGTTCCAAGATTAGATGCTGTAAGGTATGCTAACTGCCTCACAAAATGTTCAAGATAAAGGTATTGCATGGCTGTTTTTATTTTCCTTCCACGTCACAGCTGCCACATGAGCAAGAGAATTTCTGACCATATTATATCTCCTTTCCACTCTCCAAAAGTTATTTCCATAGTTATCTAAAAAGCTTCTGTTAGTAGGGATCCATGTCAGTGGTATTCAAAGTGGAGGGTGTTCCACCCAAACAAAACAACAAAAATATTCATTGACGAGTGAATGGATAAACACTTGTGGTCTTTCCATACAATGAAATACTACTAAACAATGAAAAGAAACACACTACTGACAAGACAAGCAGCCACATGGATGAATCTCAAAATCATTATGCTGATGAAGGAAGGCAGATCCAAAGAGTATATCCTTAATGATTGCATACATGAAACCGTAGAAAAGATGTCTAATCTATAGTAATGGAAAGCAGATCAGTAGTTGCCTGGGGTGAGGGGTGGAAAAATTCTCTGGGAAGGAGGTGATAGGATGAATGGTTCTGGAACTTGGTTATGGTGGTGGCTTCCTTTGTCAAAACTCATTGAACTGTTCACATAAGAAGAGTTTATTTACTCCATGTAAATGATAACAAAGTAAGTTGGTTTTAAAAACTCCTTGGTCAAATATGTCCAGAAATATTACATCTTCTTGTTTCTTCTTGGGAATTCACAAATAATCTATTAAATACTCATAGTCCATTAAAGACAATTGAATCATTCTTTGACTTTTAAAAAACATACTATGGTGTTGAAAAGTGATTTAACTATTGATGGCCATATTCCCTGAATCTACATTACTTCCAATCCTTCTTGTTTTTAAAATGAAACCTTATTAATTTACTTAAATAATTAATTTATTAGCCGTGTGACCATGGATGAGCCACTTAAATTCTTTGTATCCCTACTTCCTCACCTAAACAACCATATATTAGTTCATATCTCATAGGTGTAGGGAGGATTAAGTGAGCTAACGTTTCTAATGCTCTTAGACGGGTGCCTGGAACGGAGTAATGGCTCTGCCAGGGTTACTACTCTTGGGACACATTTTGGAAAACAGAGAGCCTTCCTCCAATCATTCTCTGAAGCAGAGAGAGAGAGCCAGGATGGATATAATTATCAAATACATCCCTGAAGAAAAGGTGAGGTATACTTCTTAATGAAGAAACTTCTCAGATGAACTGTACATGAAGCAAAGTATAAGGGTACTCTAGAAAGGGAGTCATCTCTGAGGCTGCCTGGTTGTGTACTTGGAAATTCATGCCATGTTCCTAACGTCAGCTTTCCCTCATTTAAAAATAAGGTGGTGATAGTAATAGAAAACAGATTAGCGATTAGAGCTGGAAGGAGAGGAGATGGGAATGAGTTTTCAGTATGGGTTTTTTTTTTTTTGAGGGGAGATGGTTGATAAGACTGTTCTGGGATTAGATAGTGATGAAGCTTGTATGATGTTGTGACTGTACTAAAAGCTACTGAAATGTACACTTTTAAAATGGTTAAAATAGTCAATTTTATGTTATGTGAATTTTATCTCAATTAAAAAATATAAGGTGTCTATATTAGATGATATTACATATCCCTGATAGTTCTTTCATTCAATAAATTTCTGTTAAACTTTCACCATATACTATGTACTCTACTATGAGGACACAATAATGAACAACAACAACAACAACAACAACAAAACATGGTCCCTAACATACAAATTATATCTTAGTAGCTTTCCTTTTTATTGGTCACCTTAGTTTAAGGTCTTAGGCTTTGTTCCCTTTTAAGTCAATGGGTAGTTTGAGAGATTGGAAAGAATGCAGAAGTTTGGCACTATGGCATGTGTTATTAGTTGATATTATAGATGAAAAATATAAAGGGAAGTGAGTAAGATTTACTCAGCCACAAGTAGCATCACTGTGCAGTTGACTGTGCTTATCTCATTTACTCCTTACCACACTCATGTAAAATTGGTGTTATCATGCACATTGTACTACTAAACTAAGCCTTAAGAAAGTAAAATAAATCTTACTTAGATTACAGATTTTCTGAGTAGTATAGCAAGGAGTTGAGATACATAAACCCATGGATTTCACATTTGCTCCTGTAATGTAACACGATTTTATAAAATGTAGAATACTTACAACATTAAGATTTATAAGATTTCCTGTGAAGTTTGGCCTCACTGTGACATATGCCAGCAAACAGAGCTAACAAGGTGAAGAAAACCAATTAGAGGCCAAAAGCCACTGATGCTTAAAGAAATATATTTTGCATATTCAAGATAGTATTTGCATATTCAAGAGAGTTGTTAATAATTCAAAACCATTGTTTAAGATGTTTGTTTTCATCTGAGGGAGGACATTGTTATGGAATTTCTCGCACAGCTTATGTGAAAGACTCTAGCATCATAAAAATCTTCTGGTCATCATAATTTTAACAACTAGATATTAGGTACACTACAAAAAAAAGAAGAAGAAAGAGACCCTTGCAGTCCTACAGGGTATGTTCCCACAGTCATTTACAGTTTTGGTGTATGTACAAGGTAACTATTGAAATGAAACTGGCAAGGACATTGAAGACATTGCATAAAAAATAAAAGACACTAAGGAAAGACAAACATGGACCATTTACTTTGATCAGTAATTCATAGACACAAAGCTATTGCCACAGTTAAGTCAGGGCTTTTAGTGAACTCGTCACCAGAATAGCATACACTGTACCCAGTAGGTATCTCTTGATCCCTCACCCCTTTTCAGCCTCCCCTTTTCTTAGTTTTTGATATCCATTATACCACTCTATCTCTGTATATACCCATACAAAAGAAGAAATAGTATCTATCCTACTGAAATTGTTCCATAACATTGAGAAAGACAGGAACCTCCCTAACACATTCTATGAAGCCAGTATCACCTTGATACCAAAGACTGTAAAGGATACACACAGAAAGAAAACCGCAGATCAATATCCATCACAAATATAAATGCAAAAATACTGAACAAAATACTAGCAAACTAAATCCTATAGAACATCAAAAAGATAATTCATCCAGATCAAGTGGGTTTCATCCCAGTGATGCAAGGATGGTTCAACATATGTAAATCAATAAATATGATTCACCACACAAACGGAATTAAAAACAAAAACATATGATCACTTCAATAGATGTAGAAACAGCATTTAATGAAATCCAATACCACTTTATGATAAAAACTCTTAACAAACTAGTTATAGAAGGAGCATACCTCAAAACAATAAAAACCATATGTGATGAACCCACAGCCAACATCATACTGAATGGGGGAAAGTTGAAAGCATTCCACCTAAGACGTGGAACAAGATAAGGATGCCCACTGTCACAACTTCTGTTCAACACAGTACTGGAAGTTATAGCCAAAGCAATCAGGCAAGAGAATAAAAAAAGGACATCAAGATTGGAAAGGAGGAGGTCAAACTATCCCTGTTTGCCAATAATATGATTTTTTATCTAGAAAATTCTAAATATTCTTCCAAAGACCTCTAGAATTGACAAATAAATTCAATAAATTATCAGGTTACAAAATGCTACAAATCAGTAGCATTTCTATATACTAACAGACAAGCTGAGAGTCAAATCAAGGTCTCAATACCATTTACAATAGCTGCAAAGAAAATAAAATACCTAGGAATATACTTAACCAAGGAGGTGAAAGATCTGTACAAGGAGAATAATAAAACATTAATGAAAGAAACCATAGGTGACACAAACAAATGGAAAAACATCCTACACTCATGGATTGGAAGAATCATCATTATTAAAACACCCATACTGTCCAACATAATTTACAAATTCAATGCGATTCCCATCAAAATACCAATGTAATTTTTCACAGAAGTATAAAAAAAATCCTAAAGTTCATATGGAATCAAAAAAGAACCCAAAATAGCCAAAGCAATCTTAAGCAAAAAGAACAAATCTGGAGGCATCACATTACCTGACTTCATGGCTATAGTAACCAAAACAACCTGGTATAAGAGCAGACGCATAGATCAATGGAACAGAATAGAGAACCCAGAAATAAAGCCATATAGCTACAGTCAACTGATTTCTGACAAAGCAGACATAAACACACTCTGGGGAAAGGACATCCTATTCAATTAACTGGTGCTGGGAAAATTGGATATCCACACCCAGAGGAATGAAACTGGATCCCTAACTCTCACCATATAGAAAACTTAACTTACCCATGTTTCTAAATGCCAAGTTAATCTCATTGGCTTTTCTTGTTCATCTCTGTTCTTCCCACTCTTGCCAACCACTTGGGTCCCAATAACTGATCAGATGCCTAATTTCCCTGCCTAGTTATCACCTTGAACACAGAACTCAGATGTCCCTGGTCTTATAATTCCCCTCTGCCCCAGAAGTTACCTTGAACTCATTGCTTTTGTGAACACCTTAATTTGTTGCAAGAATTAGGAATGTCATAAGTAGATAAGTAAATAAATCAAATAAAGAAATAGACTCTTTACCTCTTGTGTGTATGCTGACTCAGGGTTGCTGATTCCTACTCTCATGGCTGACTCTGTTTCTTACCTTGACCTGCACTTGATCTTGCCTTTTCTCTATTTACCACTCAAGTCCTGCAGCATCCACACCCACTTGCTACCAAAAAGATCTGCTTTCATCATTTCATTTTCTCTCCATTCAGGAACACATGAAATTCAGCCACTTAATACAATGGCTCTCAAATTATACGTGTCTTTCACTGGAACCCAGGTGTTGCTTGCAAACTATTAATAATGGAAATCTTTTTCTGTTACATAGAAAAATTAAATGAATGGATTGAATTTCTTCATTGTAATGCTATTCAATATTTCCATTAGTCATAGCACACAGCTAAAGCCTAAACACTCAATGCGCCAATAAGTAAGTGGTCTTTTTTTTTTTTTTTTACTTAACCAATGTTTGTGGTTTGGGATTTATATGAGATTAAAAGCAGGCTCCCAAAGAGTAAAGAGATTTAGGGATTTTTATGGTCACATTGTGGTCTCTTGAAACTTTGAGAATATGATATAATAAAATAAAATAAAATGTTAAATAGCTAGCTGTATATCTATCTTCTATATATAAATAAAATATATATAGTTATACTATATATAACTAATATATATCCCTACAAATATATATATTTGTGGTCATGAATATATGCAAAATATAAATAAATCAATACTACTCTCCCAAAACACACACACACACACACACACACACACAAGTATTACTCATGGAGTGATTGCTTTTGCTAGTGAATATTTATAATCTTAATATATTTTACTTTATAAATGAGAACAATAATATTCTCTACATTACCCTAATTATTTTTCTCTTTATCTCTTTATTTTTTTAGTGTTTGGAATATAAAATCTGTATGTTTTTGATTAAAATAAAAAGTCTCTTTCTGTTAATAATCAGAATTAATTTTAGACAAGGCTAGGACAATAATTCCTTTGGAAATATGCCTAGGAGACCCATGTATGTCTGGTAACACTTAAACCTGCATTAAATATATTATTATATATTTATCAGATAACATATCTGTTTATATCAAGCTTTACAATAACTCACTCCCCTGCATTAGGCAGACATATGGATTGTTTAATGACATTGGCATGTCTTATGTCTCCAGAGGAGTTTGCTGCCAAGGCATCCACACACTATAAAGAAATTATAGATGCATTTTTTGAATATGGAATGCATTTTGGAATGACAGCCTGGCTCAGTTCCATGATCTAAAAATGAATGATAATGCTTTTTCAAAAAACTTTGGTGAAGAAAAAAATTCTAAAATACTGATTTACAATGATCCTTGGATTTGTTTTAGTTACTGAAAATTTAGTAGCCCTGGTAACTTACTCTGATAATCTAGATGATACTCACTATTCTATTTGCTGCTTTTCCAAACCAGTAATCTGGGGAGGCGTTTATAATAACTGTTTTCCTTAATCCCCTGCTGAACTGATAAAGGTGATTTTCTCAAATCATGAGGAAAGAGTCATTCCAAGTAATCACTGATGATAACAATTGCTGGACAGACTTCAGACCTCTAAAAATAGGAGGGCATTAGTTCCTACCTCCCCAAAAAGAATCTGATGTCAGCAGTGTCAGAAAATGCAACCTAACCAGAGAGAAAACACCCCATGGGGTTATATAACTCACTGGAGTCATTTTCAGGTTCTGCATGTAAATTGTATAAAACTCACAACAATATAATCCTCAGGATATGGGGATGATTGGCAGGCTGCAAAGCTTTTTCTTTAGACTCAAACAGTTCTTTGATACAAACAATATTTTTCATTTCAAAGGTAATTGTTGGTAGCCAATAGGCACTGATAGTCCCATGTGGGCAGCACAATAAGTACACTGCCTTTCAAAAAACAGTATTGCTTTTCATGTGATAGAGACCATTTGTGCAATTGAAAACCCATTCAGAAAGCACACTGATAGACAGACCCTTTAAAATTCCAAGATGTAAATGTATTAAAGTGCACTATCAGACAGGCTCTCACACAAAGGCTCCTTGGAAAATAATCTAATATATATATTCAGCTATTATTGTATTTACTTTTTTGGCAATAATTCCCTTTCCCTTATTTTCCAATCCACTTAGTGGAAAGCCTCAGCTGTGTAGCAGCTGAAACAAAGACAAGCCACAGCCCTAAATTTCGGATTTTATGATTGTGTCAATTACTGTTTCCCATTGTCCCATTTTTGTTTCTTACCGGAAATTTGTAAATAACCTATAGGACACTGAGATGACAAATGATGAAATAACTTATCCCTGGCTAATAATGTCCAGGAAAGTATATTTTTTTAAATAAATCTTATGAATCATTTCTTTTTATCTTGCAGGGTGATTTTGTTTTTACATCAAAATAGCATTTTTTTTCCTTTGCATTTTATTTCTACTAATAATTTTTGGGGAGAGTAGGCCAGTAAGAGATATCTTCAGTCTGTGAAATATTGGAATATTTGTACTTATTGACAGAGCTGAAGAAAACATACAGTAATAGAGTCTAACAAAATTAACTATTAAAAAACATAAAGCCAAGAATAAAGGATTCTGCATTACCATTCATCAAGAGATTAATCATAATCCTATTAAGAAATCAAAGTACATTTCTAAAAGAATTTCACACTCAAAACTCTGAGTGATCAGTTGTCTGAAAGAAAATCAATTCTTACATTGCATCAAGAACAATCTTTAATGAATCTCTACAAAACTATTGACAGCTATGCAATTAAAATAATAAAAGTTAAATGACAGTCTTGAGGCATTATTTAATCAATTCTTATAAAATGAAAAATGAAAAGCTTATTTAACAAGGTCTTGGTACCTGGGAAGAATTAGGTCACAATAAAATACTGGTGTAGGAATCGATTTTTTTTTCTCTATTGAGTCACTGTGTGACCTTCAACTAGTTGCTTAATCTCTCTGTGTTTTTTGAATTTTGCTTTACTTTCTGTGAAAATGAGAGTTTTAAATCAATAGAGATGCCAGAAGGACTGAAGATATCATTTTCCTAAAAGCACCTATAGCTATTGAGAAACATACATTTATGCACTAAAATTAAAAATCCATATTTCAAATTAATGCTCTTACTATTTATTACTAGAAAGGTTTCATGCTTTCTAATACAAATGTGGAGATTTCAAGTATTATTTTTTTATGAGTGTCCTGAGGTTCTTTCAGTTTTCTCAGGATGGATTTTTGCTAATCTAGTGTCTAAACTGTATTTGTTATACCAAAATTATTATTGCCATCCAATAGTCTTCTAAAAACTTTGGCTAAACTGCAGAATGCTTGTTAATGACAACACTATAAATGCCTTATATATGCATGCCACTTTGCATTTTGCAATCTAATCCACATAATGCTCTCTTGGTTAGTAAAAAAATTCTGTTTGAAGGGTGTCAATACACTTACTATAATCTCAGTCCTTCTGTGTCAGGGAATGGGTGGAGTTTGCCATCCAGAGATGGAAAATATCTAGGATTTTGAAGCTTGACCCAGACATACAATTCACCAGTGTATTCATCTTCGTTGGATAGAATCACACACATTCGATTAGAGCAAGGGAGTTAACTCCAGTGCCTACAGGGGTCAAGCTATCTAAAACGAGTGAAGTAAAATGTGTGTTGGAGGGTCAGGGACTGTGTCACATCCTGATTGTCCTCATTGTTGCCATGTGAGAACTCAGATCCAATACAAGATCTGCACAATTCTCAAGAAAAACATGAAATCTGTACACATATATGTAAAATACCCCAATTTTTAAAAATAGTAATGCTTTAAAATATTTTGAGAACTCTGTAAGATATCTCTGTGTTATATGATAATTGTTCTACTTGGAAGTCTCACATTATCAAAAAGTTCATGATAAAACTTTTTTCAATGGGGAAGTGGCAGTGAAATGCTTGGGAGTTTCAGTCTTCACCCTGTAAGAATTTCTCAATAATTCTGATTTTCATCATTGTAAATGAAGTTCTGTTACACCTAAACATCATGGAAGGGGTTGACTTCATATTGACTTTTGCTCAAGAGTAACATATTGTATCACCACAAGCCCTATCACCAATACAGCACGTCTTAACATTTCTGTCATTTTCCTCATTGCTGTGAAGATAATACACAACAAAGTCACTCAAGCAAAAGAGATGGGTCATAAACACAACCACTTTGTACATTGGTGAGTCCTGATTTCCATCTCATTAAAACCTAAAGTATATATACTATACTCAGATATACACAAAAAGGAGTCTTTTTATTTTCCATAACAACTTTCATCTCACTCTGAGACACCCATTCCTGCTGCAAAAAAACAAAATATTTCAGAACTTGCCAATTACAATATCATTGGCCCTTCCAGTTCAAAACTATATCTTTTGGCTTAAACAGTCTTGTTTTAGGAATTATTAAGGCAATTCGAAGTTCCATCCCTATTGGATCTGCTTCTTTCCTCTCCAACCCCCACCCCTGCCAAGGTAGCTTCTTGTTTCAAGGGCTATTTTCTATATTGATGATGAGGTAGTTGGGGCCCAAGGTCTTCACACTCATTTCTGGGTCCTCGTTGACCAACCGTGGGTGTCCCACTCTGGTGCCCAATAACAAAGTGCTCACTTAGCAAAATTCACTTAGTGTTCCTTAGGCTTGTACAAAGCTTGTTGAGTATTCCACTGAATAGTTGACCAACAGTCCCTGCTAACAAGACTCTACTTCTATAATTATTATTATTATTGTAAAATATATGCATAGTAAAATTTACCATTTTAACAATGTTAAAGTATACAATTAAGTGGCATTAAGTACATTGGCAGTGTTGTACAATCATTACCACTGTCTAATTCCAGAACCTTTTCATCACTCCAAATAGAAACCATGTACTCAATAAGCAGTCACTCCCATTCCTTCCTCTCCACAGCCCCTGACAACCACCAGTATATCTTCTGTCTCTATGAATTGTCCTATTCTGGATATTTCATGTAAATAAAATCATATTACATGTGGCCCTGTGTGTCTAGCTTATTTCACTTAGCATAATGTTTTCAGGGCTCAGGCATGTTGTGGCATGCATCACTACTTCATTCTTCCTTATAACTAAATAATATTCCATTGTCTGGATATATCACTTTTTTTTTTGGTTTATCCATTCCTTTCTTGATGGAAATTTGGATTGTTTCTACCCTTTGACTACCATGAGTAAAGCTGCTACGAATAATTGTCTACAAGTTTCTATATGAAGACTTGTTTTCAATTGTTTTGGGTCTGTTCCTAGGATTAGAATTGCTGAATCAGGTGATAATTCTTATTTACCTACTTCTAGTTTTGCTGGCATGCAGATCCTCTCGTTCTCAGCTGCTTCCTTCATCTCACTGCTAGTTAATGATGTCTAACCCACAGTTTTCACTCCAGGGTCACTTTGCTTCTCATTACAGAAGATCCTTGCCAGGCCTGCAAGTTTGAAACTCAGCCTTCTGGATGAAGAGAGGAGCTCAGAAATCCCCAAATATGGTGTGTACCACATGTACATATATAAAACCAGCAGGACTCTACGAGGCTTACTCCTTACCTTGTTCCTTCAATGCCATTTTGCTACTCCTGAGCCTTACTGAATGTGCTGGAAAAGTCAAACAGCGACCTTGGTGTTCTCAGACTTTCCCTCCACCTCTCTGAGGATTCTACAGGCATTTTTTCTTATTACGCTTTCCCCGTCACTCCCCACCTCCACCTACACACACAAATATGCACATAACTTATCTGGGTGTTTCTATTCTTCTCACTGGGTAGGTTGTTTCAACTCTGAAGAGGAAAGAACACTTCCCTCTGACCTGTTATCTTTTCTGTTCCATGTCTTTTTTTTCCTTCCCTAACTGGAAGCACTTCTACTTCCTGACTGGCAGGGACTTCCATTACATTTTACATCTTATTCTTTCATGAGGTATTGTTTGCCCTTTTTTATTTTCTTTCTTTCTTTTTTTTTTTTTTTTTTCGTATAAGACTTAATGTTTTTAGAGAAGTTTTAGGTTCACAGAAAAATTGAGAGGAAGGTAGATCTCTCATGTATCCTTTCCCCTACACACACACACACACACACACACACACACACACACCGTCTCCACCATTATCAACACCCCCAGCACCCCAGCAGAGTGGTTCATTCATTACAATCGGCAAACCTACATTGACACATCATTACCACCCTAAGTCCATAATTTAGCTTAGGGTTCATTCTTGGTATTGTACATTCTATGCTTTTGAACACAAGTAAAATGGTACTATCCACCAGTATCATACAGATATCTGTATCTATTATCTATTATAGATATAAGATATCTATTATCTACCAGTATCATACAGATATCATACAGTATCATACAGAATATCTTCACTGTCCTAAAAATCCTCTGTAATTGTGATCTCTGTAATTGCTTACTCAACCCTTCTTCCCCCACTCCTAGGAAACCACTGATTTTCACTATTTCCATAAATTTTCCTTTTCCAGAATGTCATATAGTTGGAATCATGCAGTATGTAAGCTTTTTCAGATCAGCATCTTTCACTTAGTAATAAACGTTTCCGTTTCCTCCATGTCTTTTTTACAGCTTGATAGCTCAATTCTTTTTACTCCTACATAATTTTCTGTTGTATATATGTACCACAGTTTATTTACACACTCACCTTACTGAAGGACATCTTGGATGCTTCCAAGTTTTGACAATTATGAATAAAGCTGCCATAACTTTCCATGTGCATGTTTTTGTGTGGACATAAGTTTTGATGCCTTTGAGTAAATACCAAGGAGTCCAGTTGCTAGATCATATGGTAAGACTATGTTCAGTTCTGTAACAAACCACCGAACTGTCTTCCAAATTGGCTATACCACTTTACATTCCCACCAGCAATGAAAGAGAGTCTTTGTTCTTATTGCTACACATCCTTTCCAGCATTTGCTGTTGCTAGTGTTCTGGATTTTAGCCATTCTAAGAGGTGTATAGTGTTATCTCACTGTTGCTTTTATTTCCATTTCCCTGATGACATATGTTGTGGGGCATCTTTTCATATGCTTTTTCACCACCTGTATATCTTCTATAGTGAGATGTCTGTTGAGGTCTTTGACAGATATTTAATTGGGTTTTTTGTTTTTTAATTGTTGAGTTTTATGAGCTCTTTGCATATTTTGGATAAGAGTTCCTTATCAGGTATATACTTTGCAAATATTTTCTCTCAGTCTGTGGCTTGTCTTTTAGTTCTCTTGACAGTGTCTTTCACAGAGCATAGCCATTGTCCTTCTTTCTTGGAGCCATAATGGCAGAAGGGCTGCAGGGCCATATGATTTAGGGAGAAATGAAACATATACATTGAGTATTTTAAATATTAAGTTATATTCTTTTCATATTTAATATCAGTCTATATAATACAAATCACATTCCTTAATTCATTGGTTAATTTACATTCACTTTGTTTTGGAAATTCTTTTTTTTATATATATATCTTTTTTTTTTATTTCGGCATATTATGGAGGTACAGATTTTAAGGTTTCAATAAATGCCCTTTCCCCCCTCCCCCAACAAGTCTGAGTTTCCAGCATGACCATCCCCCAGATGGTATACATCTCACTCATTATGTATGTATATACCCACCCCCCTCCCCCCTGCCCTATACCCTATTACTGTAGTCCCTATGTGTCCACTTAGGTGCTACTCAGTTAATACCACTTTGCTGGTGAGTATATGTGGTGCTTGTTTTTCCATTCTTGGTATACTTCACTTAGTAGTATGGGTTCTAGCTCTAACCAGGAAAATATAAGATGTGCTATATCACCGTTGTTTCTTAGAGCTGAATAGTACTCCATGGTATACATATACCACATTTTATTAATCCATTCTTGGATTGATGGGCACTTGGGCTGTTTCCACAGCCTTGCAATTATGAATTGTGCTGCTATAAACATTCAAGTGCAGGTATCTTTTTTGTAGAGTGTCACTGGATCTTTTGGGTAGATGCCCAGCAATGGGATTGCTGGATCAAATGGTAGATTCACTTGTATCGCTTTAAGGTATCTCCATATTGCTTTCCACAGAGGTTGAACTAGTTTGCAGTCCCACCAGTAGTGTAGGAGTGTTCCTCTCTCTCCGCAACCACGCCAGCATTTATTGTTTGGAGACTTTTTGATAAAGGCCATTCTCCCTGGAGTTAAGTGATATCTCATTGTGGTTTTGATTTGCATTTCCGTGATGATTAGAGATGTTGAGCATTTTTTCATGTTTGTTGGCCATTCTTCTGTCTTCTTTAGAAAAGTTTCTGTTCAAGTCCTTTGCCCACTTTTTAATAGGGTTATTTGATTTTTTCTTGCTGATTTTCGTGAGTTCTAAGTATATTCTAGTTATCAGCCCCTTATCGGATGCGTAGGATGCAAAAATTTTTTCCCATTCTGTAGGTTGTCTGTTTACTTTCATGACTATTTCTTTGGCTGTGCAGAAGCTTTTCAGTTTGATCATGTCCCATTTATTTTTTTGTTGTTGTTGCCACTGTGATTGCCTTTGGGGACTTCTTCATAAACTCTTTGCCTAGGCCGATGTCTAGCAGAGTGTTTCCAACATTTTCCTCTAGAGTTCTAATAGTTTCATACCTTAGGTTTAAGTCTGTTATCCAGCGTGAGTTGATTTTTATGAGAGCTGAAAGGTGTGGGTCCTGCTTTAGCCTTCTACAGGTGGCTATCCAGTTTTCCCAGCACCATTTATTGAAAAGGGATTCTTTTCCCCAGCATATATTTCTGTCTGCTTTGTCAAAGATTAGATGGCTATATGAGGATGGTTTTATATCAGGATTCTCACATCTGTTCCACTGGTCAATATTCCTATTTTTGTGCCAATACCAGATTGTTTTAATTACTACAGCTTTGTAGTATAGTTTGATATATGGCATATTAATGCCTCCCATTTTGTTTTTGTTGCCTAGAATTGCTCTTGATATTCGAGGTCTTCTTTGGTTCCATAAGAAGCGTAAAATTATTTTTTCTATTGTTTTGGAAATTCTTACACTTTAAGAAAAATTACATGCATAAACATCTGGAAAAATAAAGATCTCAGGAAAATTTCAGCGGGGTCCACATATCTCAAACTCATGTTCTCCAAGTTGTTTATTCTTCCCATGGCTTTGTGCATGACAACTCTTTCATTGTGCTGTAGGTAAATTTGTACTACAACCATCCATGTGACTCCATTGAAGTTTCAGTCCCTGAAGCTGTGCTTTAGCTCCTGTCTTGTCCAAAGTTTTTGGCCACAAGTCCATTCTGCAATCGCTGTCTAACCTGGCCTGAATCCCAGAACTCCTTGTACTACCTTGACTGGAAGATAGTTGAGACACCATCATAAAAAGGGTGGTGTCAAGAGTGCCGGGAACTACGGAAAGGAAAGGAATGATAGCACTGTCACAGGTTCAAAAGAGTTCAAGTAAAATGAGGAGAGGGCTATGTTTTAATTACCTTAGTGAGAGAAAGTTCAGCAGAGAAGTAAAACTTGAAGACTAGATAAATACTTCCAAAAGCTTTTATATCATCCTATACTTCTTCGTAGCACTCATTGCAGCATAATTCATTTTGTAAATAATGGTTTTGTGCTGATTTTCCTCAAAAATTATAAGCTCCATGAGTGGAAACACTGCATATTTTGTATAACACTTCTGTATCTTGCATCTGCAGGACGGAACATGACTCCTGGCACATGGAAGATGCTTAATACGTAACTGTGGAATGAATGCAAATTAATAAAAGTTAATACCTTTTAGGTATTGTGGGTAAGAGTGGAAATTTCAGATGTCAGTTCTATTCCTGGCCCCATTATTGTTAAGCCGTGTAAACTTGAACATATCACTTCATCACTTAATTTCTCTGATCTTCAGTTTTCTGTTCTAATAAAATGATTGGATTTGCTGAAGATCTTTCCATCAGTGGTGCCTTTTTACTAAATTCTACATTGATTTTTACTTATGAATGAAAAAAATGTAGTGTTCTTTTCTCTATAACCACACATTTTATCCACAGCTACAGGTCATTCCCCAGAAGTTAGCTTGCTAAAATGAAAATATTTAGTAACTATACCTATCTGAAGTTTTTGTCTCATCATCTGGCTCTAGGAATTACATAGATTTCTTCATTTCCTCTCTCAACTTTAGGTCCTCAGCCTTATTCATTTCTTATTTGGTTTCTACTTGCTCTTTTCCCCCTTCACAGCAAGAGGCAGGGGGGTGGGAGGAAGGAAAATAAAATCAGGCAACCTACTTTGGTCAGCAGTTATGACTCTTCTATGATGATCTTTTTCCAATAGTGAAGATTTTCCTCTGGGAACAGCACTACAGTTTTTTACTTCCAAACTTAATTTGTATTTGTACCTTACTAAGAGATCATTTGCACTAAATGGCTCTTTGTTGAAACCTCTTTTGGATTTTGCATGTGCATGTGATCCTGGATTTATGCCACAGTTTCCTTAAAGGGCGAGCCCACTTTTCATTTTGAACCCTGTAAACTAAACAGAGTAATAGAATTCCAAAACAGAATTATGCTACAGTTATCTACTGTTATATCAGAAAGAAATAATTCATAAAGGTTAATGATGAAGACACAAATCCTCCATGATTACATCAAAGCATTCTGTATTATAGTCATGATTTCCTAGCTACTAAAGAATCTAAAATCCAATAGGAACCAAATTCAAGAAGCTTTAAAGTAGAATAAGCTTAATATGCAATCCAGTTCTCTAGTCTCCAATATTATGACATGATGAAATCAGTCTCTGCTGAGAGGACTCAAATCGAAGGTTCCAATTCCTGTTAGAAAATCAGGCAATTAGGGGGAAAACGGTTTAAGGGAAAAGAAACCTAGAGATATTGTTGAATTAAATTATGTGAGTTGAATAAAATAAGTTTGGGTTGGAATTATTTTTACAACTTCAGTCTTCTTTTCTTCTGCAGAAGATTTGGAAGGTTGCACATGACAGATCTGGAAGAGAAGATAGAGGAAAAGGTTTTTCAAGGGAAGAAGTGGTCAGTTTCTTCCTATAGTCTCATAACTCTTAATTCTTTTAAGTTCTCCTGCAGGAGAATATTATTTTTCATTGTAAAAATGTCCTAAGTTCTTTCCAATAAAAAAACACCTATATTTTATAGTCTATTGAATCAAGAGTGATATATGGTAAATAATTTACAGAAAGATGCATTGAGGCCAGTTCCCAAGAGGGATGCTATCATTTCATGCAAAAGTGACTCAAGGGTAAAATGAACTCTCAGAAATGTTATTCTTTCACTGGTCAACTCCTGTCATCCTATAGTCAGGAGCTAAATTTGATGGACTCAGAGGTAGGAGGTTGTTATTGTAACTATGTTTCTAAGTCTTGGGGGTTACTTCTTTATATTTTATATATTAAGAGGACATGTTGTAACATTTAAACTTTTCCTTTCAGATTTTTGCCTGCATCAAAGAATTGAAGATATAACTTACATTGAAATAAAACTACTGCTATAGGAAATCCCCCTCCCATGATTTTTATTCATGAAGTGTTAAGAATTCCTCTATTTCTTCAAAAATACAATGATAGATGCATTTTGGCAAAGTGAGAATTTAATATAAAATGTTACGATGAATTATAAATACAGATATATTTCATTCTCTCATCTCAATACTGTGCATTAAATATGAGTGTTGTATTTCTTTCAAATGACTGAGTTAATTTTATCTCAGAAAATAATAAAATGGTCATTCATTTCAGAAAGACCTTTTGGAAGAGTTTACACTCATTTCCTTTTTACTTTTTACATACATATATAACCCACTCTTAAAGAGCCAAGAAAATGGTTTACACACCCCATGGACTCCATCGAGTGGAAAAGATCTTAAAGCAAATATTGACACAGAGTGGCGACTTACCATATTACTTAGTGGGGAGAAATTTAAATTAGCACCTTGAGGGATGGATCAACAAAACCCAATGGTAAGTGAAGTCTGCATCCATCTGTGAGAAAGCTTGAATTCCACAGTAGACCTTGGAAATTTTAACAAGACTGAAATAGAAAACAGTATGAGAAGTAGTTTACAAATCATCCACAGTAATTTGAAAGATATATGTATGTGTGTGTGTGTGTGTGTGTGTGTGTGTGTGTGTGCGCATAGATGCAAGAGATAAAGGAGGAACGGGGACACCATAGGGTCTGCCAATTATAACTTAATCGCAATAAGTCAATGTAATAAAATAATAAAATAATCCTAATAAAATAAAACATAATAACTCAAATGTAATAAAACTGCAAACATAGCACGAAAGCACATGCAAGATACCCAAAAAAGAGTCAGAAAGCCAATTTGGCTTTCCACATCAATTCTGTGTTAGGTGTATAAAATTTCTCCATGCTGAAGAGTTTATGAGTTCGATGAAGAGTTCACAAAGCTTCTCATCATGGTAGGAGTCACCAAAATTTCACATGTCCTACAAAGAACAGAGCAGCAATAATTTGTGGCTAGAAAAGGAACTCATGACGATTTGCCCTTCAACTATTCCACATCATGTAAATCCCTTTATGCATACGCATGCAGAAGATGGATGGTTGAAAGAACATCTTAAACAAAAATCACTGAGTCAAATTATCATGTGCCGAATAGTTTTAACCAGTCATATTCCAGGAAGGTTTTTTTATAAGTAGATTCAAAATTATATGAAATTAAAAACAAGTGGATAGAGGCAAACAATAACCAATGTTAAGATAAGTAAAATTAAGCTAAGATTTAGATCAGTGCTCAAAATGCATTAATATATTATATGGAAGGGCCATGAATTTGGCTCTGAGACTTCTAATAAAATGATACAAAAGTAAAAATAGGATGAGTAATATGATAATTCGAGACATTTATTATTTTCTGTAAGGGAAAGGAAGTCCAATTATCCCAAGTACTCTGGCCAGAGGGAATTTTTCCCAAAGATTAATACACTTTCCCAAAGATTAATACATTTCATAGAGTGTACATGAAGTACACTCTATGAAATGCAGTGAACACAATCTTTAATAACATTTTCAGATGCCACAATTTGAGTCTCTGAGAACAATTTGGAGACCATGATAGCGTGATCCTGGAAATGTCTCTTGTATTGATAAACATACTACAGGATAATCTCATTGATTTGTTTTTGTTTGTGTGGGAAGAATTTTTAATTGACAGAAATGTACACAGATTAATAGTAATGTAACAACTACCTATGTAATAAACCATCAACTTAATTACATCTTAATATTTTTCTGTATTTGTATTACAGTCTTTTAAAATAAGATAATACTTTACAGATAGAGTTGAATCCTGCCCAGACCATAGACACCCCCCCAAATCTGTCACCACAGGTAACCACTGCTATGATTTTGACATTTATTATTTGCATGAATTTCTAAAAATTTACGTGTTAGTTGAATCATTAACATCTGTGTACAGAAATGCATAAATGTTAAACATACAGTTCAATTAAATTCCACAAAGTAAAGAGGCTTAGGTAAACACTATCCAGGTTAGAAAGTGAATATTATTAGTGCTCAAGGACTTGTGCTTCCTAACAACCACTATCCCCTACCATTCTCTCAAAAGTAACTAATATTCTGTCTTCTGCCACCATTGATTATTTATGTGTGTTTTTAAACTTGATGCATTTGGAATTAAACTGTATGTCTCCCTGTATCTGATTTCTTTGGCTTAAAATGATGTTTATGAGATTCATTTTGTTGTTCCATATAGCTGTAGTTGTTCATTTTCATTATGTACCGTATTCAATTGCATCAATATATCACAATTTATTTAACCACTATATTGCTAATGGCATTTTGCATTGTGCCCAGCTTCCAAATATTCAAATGCTGCTGTGAGTGTTCTTCTGCATAGATTTTGGTAGGTGCGTATCAAAGAAGGAAATTAGGGAATTAGTGGATAATGCCAAACAAATTTCACAGTGATATTAACAATTATACTCCTACCAAGAGTATATAAGCATTGACATTCTCAGTCTTTTAATTTTAGCCACTTTGATGATTATGAAGTGTTATTATGATTTTTATTTGAATTTCCCTGATGATTCCTGAAGTTGAGCACTTGTCCATTTATTGACTCATTCAGCTGATGGTATTTTTCAAGTGTCTTTCTCAGTATTCTTTGACTTGTCTTTTTTTCCTCATTGATATGTAGGAATTCTTTATATATTATGTATATGAGCCTTTTAAAAAATTATATATGTTAGAAATATATTTCCCCACTTGCCTTTTCACTCATATAATTTCTTTTTAAAATAAGTAGAAGTTGTTAATTTAAATCTGCACAATTTACAATATTTTTCTGTATGGATATTACTCTCCTTTGTCTTATTTAAGAAATGTTAATATTTCCCCACCTCAAGGTCATTCTCCCATGTTTTCTTCTAGAACTTTTATTGGTTTACCTTTCATATTAAGATCTTCCATCTACATGGAATTGATTTTTGTGTATGGTGTATGGTTGGGATGGTTTTGGTTTTTTCCCTCCATATAAACATTTAATTGACTCAGCAACATTTATTGAAAAAGCCATTTTTACCCAGTACTCTTTAGTGCCTGTTTATCTTAAATCACAGATGAGAGAATTTGCTATTATTTAAATTTGAGCCACCTGCCAATTTGCCCATCTTTGTGTTAATGCCATACTATTTAACCAACCACTGTAGCTTTATAATAAGGCTTGATCCCTGATGGTGTAATTTCCCTTACATTTTTTCTTCTTGTTCAAGACAGAAAGGTGAGGGAACTTACTCTCCATGAGTATTTTGGCTATTCTTGGCACTTGCATTTCTGTAAGTATTTTCGACTATCCCTATTAATTTCTACCCCCCCCCCCAAAAAAGCAACTAGAATTTTGTTGTTTGGAACCAATATATATACTTGAGGATAATTTAAATTTTTACAATAATGAATAGTCTAATTTATGAGCATGGTATATATTTCTCCATTTAAGTTTTCTTCAGTTTTTCTAAATTTTCCATGTTCAGATCTTTCACATATTTCATTAAATCAGTACAAATAATTCCAATTTACCCTTCACCCAGTTTACCAGTTGTTAGTATTTGTCTACCTCACACACACGCGCCTGCGCACACACAAAACTGTGTGTGTACAGTCTTTGCATCTCTATGAGGGCTGTCCAGAAGGTAGCCAGCCATGTAATATGAAAAATAGAGACATTTATTGAAGAAGATATAAGAAACCTTGTACATAGGACAATGACACCTCATTCTCCTTCAAAGTGTGCACTTTGGGACCTGACACAGTTCTCCCAGCGTCTCTTAACCTAACCCACACATGTTCGACATTCTCAGGTGTTCTTGTTGCAAGCCTTCCAGAACATGGATCACCTTCAACAGATTCTCGACCACTTTTGAAACGTTTGTGCCATACTTTTATTTGCCTAGCACTCATTGCATGATCTCCAAAAGCCTTCTGAATTATCTGAATGGTTTCTGCAAACGAATGTTCAAGCTTAACATAAAATTTGAATCACATATCGCAAGAATGGAAAAACAAACACCACATGTACTCAATACTAAATTAGAACAAGTCAATCAACACCTTATGTACACATATAGAAGTAAAACTCAAGGGAAATCAAGCAGGTGGGAGGGGGAAGAGGAGATGGGTTCACACCTAACAGGTACAATGCGGACTAACTGGGTGAAGTGCACACTTATCACTTTGACTCAAACTGTACAAAACCAGATCATGTAACTGAAATGTGTGTACCCCTGTAAAATTCTGAAATTAAAAAAAAAATTCAATGCAGACTAGTTGCTCTGCTTACTCAAGCACTTTGAATGCAAGGACCACACAGCACATGACCAAGGACCACACAGCACAACTCATTTTGAGTGCAACAATATCTAGCATGGCTGACTAGTAGTGAAGCAGTCACTGTTCACGCATGGGCATCCCAGTCCACTCTCCTTGGCAGCCAGGTTGTAACAATGTTGCGCAAACTAGTCTCATATTAGCAATGGCTGGATACTTTCCAGATAGCCCCTGTACATCTATCTATCATCTATCTACCTACCTACCTACCTACCTACCTACCTGTGTATCTAATCTCTCCTCCCTAGTGCATACACCAGAAGGCACTTAATGTAAGTTTTCCCCCATTTAGTGGTGTTAACTTGATCATTTGATTACGATGGCACCCACCAGATTTTTCCACTTTATGGTTTTCATTTATTTCTCTGTACTATTCATTTCCCTCTTTAATAAGTAGACGATGGAGTGATATTTGAAGACTAAGTAAATATTCTGTCCCTCTTCAAACATTTACCAAATAGTTTAAACATTCATTTATGATTCTTATCTGAATTGTTCCAGTTATTGTACCACAAAGAAGAGCTTTCTCTTCTACTTTATTTGTTTATTTACTTGCTGTCAGTATGGTCTTACGGATTATTTTACACAATGGTACTGACAGTCATTATTCATTTTGAAGCTAAATTTTCTCCTAGTATAGCCAGTAGGGAGCCTCTTCAAGTTGGCTTTGCATAATGTTGACATGTTTTCTTCTTTTGAGCACTGCTTTACTCCTCGACATAACAAAATGTTCCAAGCTCATCTTTTCTTCTACTGTAATGGCTTTGGAATTAGCAACAACAGGAGCCCTGTTTCCTTTTAATTTGCTCAACTCATTTTTTTCATTCTAACTTTTATTGTATATTCTTTTTCAATTCATAATCGTGCCATCTGCAAATAATGGTGGTTTTCTTTCTTTCCAACCATTTTGTCATTTATTTTTTTCTGCGTTGCAGCCTTTCATAGAATTTCCAATACAATGTTAAGTAGGAAAAGTGATATTATGCACCTTTGTTTCATATCTGATTTCAGTGGAAAAGCTTTCAACATTTCACCTTTAAGGATGGCGTTTGCACTATGTGTTTTTAGAGATGCCTTTTAAGGTTAAAATTGTTCCCCTTTTTTCCTAATTGCTAAGATTTCTTATCATACATGATAAAATATTATTGGCATCCTATTGTTACTGTAACAAATCGTCACTGTTAGAGGCTTAAAATAGTACAGGCTTATTATCTTATAGCTCTGCAGGACAGAATTCCAAAATGGGTTAGCAGGACTATATTCCTTTTGGAGGAAAATATGTTTCATTGCCTTTTCCAGATTCTAGGGACTACCCACATTCCTTGGCTCACTCCCGGCCTCACTCAAACCTCTGCTTTTACTTTTCTTTCTTTCTTTCTTTCTTTCTTTCTTTCTTTCTTTCTTTCTTTCTTTCTTTCTTTCTTTCTTTCTTTCTTTCTTTCTTTCTTTCTTTCTTCCTTCCTTCCTTCCTTCCTTCCTTCCTTCCTTCCTTCCTTCCTTCCTTCCTTCCTTCCTTCCTTCCCTCCCTCCCTCCCTCCCTCCCTCCCTCCCTCCCTCCCTCCCTCCCTCCCTCCCTCCCTCCCTCCCTCCCTCCCTCCCTCCTTCTTTCTTTCTTTCTTTCTTTCTTTCTTTCTTTCTTTCTTTCTTTCTTTCTTTCTTTCTTTCTTTCTTTCTTTCTTTCTTTCTTTCTTTCTTTTTCTTTCTCTCTTTCTCTCTTTCTTTTTTTTGTGACAGGGTCTCACTCTGTCACCCAGGCTGGAGTGCATTGATATCATCATAGCTCACTGCAGCCTCAGACTCTTGGGTTCTACTGATCCTACTGCCTCAGCCTCCTGAGTGGCTGGGACTACAAGCTCACACCACTGTGCCTGGCTAATTTTTAAAATTTTTGTAGAGATACGGTCTTGCTATGCTGCCCAGTCTGGCCTCAAACTCCCAGGATCAAGCCATCATCCTGACTCAGCCTCCCAAGGTACTGGTATTACAGGCATGAGCCACCAGGCCTGACAACCTCTGCTTTTATAGTGACATCTTCTCTGACACTTCTTTGCCTCCTTCTAATAAGGACCCTTGTGATTACACTGGCCCAATCAAGAAAATCAGAGGTAACATCGCTACCTCAAGATCCTTAAATTAATCACATCTACAAAGTCCCTTTACCACGTAAGAAATTGTATTCATTGGTTCTGGGAATTAAATCATATAAATCATTGGAGACATTATTCAGCTTATCACAGAAAATAAATGTTGTCAAATATATTTTCTGCATCAGTTGAGAAGATCATAGATCTTCTTTATTATATACATGTGGTGTATTTATTCTTAATGTTTTCGGGTTAAATAACTGTGCATTTCTGGAATAACTCAGTTTTTGTGATGTGTTACCCCTTGTACAGGTTGCTAGATTTCAATTGCTGATATTTTGCTCAGTATTTTTGCATCTATCTTCATTTCATAGTTAAATTGGCCTATACTTTTTCTTTTTTGATGTCCTAGACAGTTTTTTTAAAAATACAGTAATTCTGGCCTCAGATAATGAGTTGAAAAGTGTTTTTCTTTTTCCTAGTCTCATTAAAGTTTCTGCTTTTGTCTTTATTATTTCTTTACCTGCATTTTCTATACATTTGATTGGTTGTTTTTCTCTAATTTCTTGAGATGAGTGCTTAGCTCATGTATGTTCAGCTTTTCTTTTCTCTGATAAACATATTTAATGCTAAAATTAATGAACAAATTCTGACATGTGGTTTTTTTCATTATTTATCATTAATTCAAAGTATATTAATATGGTCTACTTTTCCTTTTGACTTTTCCTTCTACCTACAGATTTTCAACTGTCTCATCCAGAACACATACATGCAATATATACATACATGTGTACACATAGAGTTTCTTTGTATATTGATCCAAATTGTTTGTCTGCTATAATCAGCAATTCAATTGAATTGAAAATTATCAATTTCTTTATGACTATTTTTAGAGTATTACTACATATGTATGGACCCATAAACAATATATGATAATGGTTTTTGTGCTTTCAAATTTATATGTATGTGTAATATAATACAGCATCAGTTTATCCCTTTTTTACTTATATTTAAGTTTTGGCACTTCCTAATATTGATATATATAGCTCCAGTTCACTTATTTAAACTTCTGTGTAGTCCATTGTTTCATATTAATAATAACTATAATTTATTTACCTTTTCTCTTTTTTGGAAGCTTTTTAGGTTATTTCCACTTTTATTACTATTATAAGCAGTACTACAATCCACATGTTCTGCATATCATTTTGTGCATTTTTGCAATACTCTCTTTTGGATAACATGCCCAAAGGAGGAGGTGTGGCATCCTTAGGTGGACACTTCTTCAATCCCATTGGGTATTGCCCAATTGCTAAACAAAGTGTTTGCAGTTGTAGCAATTTACAACTTTCCCACCAATGCTGGAAAGCCTAAATTTTGCAACTTTCTATTTTTTGTCAATATTTGATATTGTCAGAATTCTTGAATTTTACCAACTCTGTGTGTGCAAAAATATTCCTTATGTTTTGGTATTAATTGTGTGTTTTTCCCTGAATACTAGTAAAGCTTAATATTTATTAATGTGTTTATAGGTTTTCTCTTCTATGAATTGCCTGCTCATGTTATTTTCTTATTTTTTCTTTTGGATTCTTCTAAAATCAAACTGTTCTTGATTTATTAGACTAGATATTATTTGATTTTGACATGTATATTATGTTAATTTCTTTCTCTAGTATTTTGTTTAGGAATTTTATATTATATTCATAATTTTTCTCTTCTTATCTGATTTTGATTTCAAGGTTATTACTTGCCTCATAAAATGAGTTGGTGGTTTCTTCTCTTTTTCTATTCTGTTAAATATTTTGTATTTTTTGGGTTTTTGAAGGCTGGACAAAATGCACTTTGAGAATAGTCAGATTCTGAAGTTTTTTGTGTTTTGTTCCAAATAGAGAAAGTGGGAATCAGGGACAATAATTTTGATTATAAATTAAATTTATTTAATAGCTTCTGGTTTATTACAGCTTGGTTTTCTTAATTTGAAAAATATATATATTTATAAATATTTATATTTCATCCAGGTTTTCCATTTTTTTAACTTTCTTTATAGTGTTCTCTTATGCTCTTAACAAGTGATGTAATATCTGTGATTATGTCAATTTAGTTCACATTATAGTTGTGTCATTTAACGGTGGGGATACATTCTGGGAAATGCATTGTTAGGCGATTTTGTCATTGTGTGATCATAGAGTGTATTTACGCAAACCTACATGGTAGAGCTTACTACGCACCTAGGCTATATGGTAGAGCCCATTGCTCCTAGACTACAAACTCTTATGGCATGATACTGTACCGAGTACCATAGGCAATTATAACACAGTGGTAAGTATTTGTATGTCTAAACATGCCTAAATATGGAAAAGGTATAAACACATGGTATGAAAGATTAAAAAACATGAAAAATGGCATACCTGTATAGGGCACTTACCATGAATAGAGGGTGCAGGACTGGAAGTTGCCCTGGGTGAGTCAGTGAGTGAGTGCTGAATGTGTGAAGGCCTATGACATTACCATATACTCCACTCTGCACTTAGGTTATACTAAATTTCTATATAAAAAAAAGAATTCTTCAAAAAGAAATTAACCTTAGTTTACTGTAGCTCTTTTACTTTATGAACTTTTAATTTTTGTTAACTTTTTAACTCTTTTGTAACAGTACTCACCTTAAAAGACAACCATTGTACGACTCTATAAAAATATTTTCTGTCTTTATATTCTTACTCTATTAGCTTTTATCTATTAATTTTTTTTAACTTTTTATGCTTCTTTGTTAAAAATTAAGACAGAAACACACACGTTAGCCTAAGCCTACACAGGGTCAGGATCATCAACAGCACTGTCTTCTACCTTCAAATCTTGTCCCACTGAAAGGTCTTCAGGGACAGTAACCTGCACGGAGCTGTCATCTCCTACAATAACAATGCCTGCTTCTGGAATAGCTCCTGAAAGAGCTGCTGAGACTACTTTCCAGTTAACTTTTGTCTTTAATAAGTAGAAGGAGTACACTCTAAAATAAAGATTAAAAGTCTGAAATGAGGCCGGGCGCGGTGGCTCACGCCTGTAATCCTAGCTCTTGGGAGGCTGAGGCGGGTGAATTGCTCAAGGTCAGGAGTTCAAAACCAGCCTGAGCAAGAGCGAGACCCCGTCTCTACTATAAATAGAAAGAAATTAATTGGCCAACTGATATATATATAAAAAAAAAAATTAGCCGGGCATGGTGGCGCATGCCTGTAGTCCCAGCTACTTGGGAGGCTGAGGCAGAAGGATCGCTCGAGCCCAGGAGTTTGAGGTTGCTGTGAGCTAGGCTGACGCCACGGCACTCACTCTAGCCTGGACAACAAACCGAGACTCTGTCTCAAAAAAAAAAAAAAAAAAAAAAGTCTGAAATGAAATACAAATGATTTAATTATTTTATAACATCAATAAAATTGAATCAACTGAAAATAAAATAAAATATAGATAAAAAGTATAGTATAGTAAGTACACAAACCAGTAACATAATGTAACTACATCAGACTAATCTGATTGAACTTTCATGTAACAAAGTTGCAAGTTGTTTCTCAGTTGTCATAGACACCTAGGTTGAAGGTCACGTAACCTATGCATGCCCAGATAAACCAAGCGTGCAATCACAGGTGGAACTTAAGTGCTTGGATGAAGGAGACTGAATTAAGAAGAGGACACCACACAGCAGGATCCAGGATCCAATCAGAATGAGGCTCGGCATCACCCCATGTCAGGATGAAGTCAGAGCATGTCTCCTGACCTCACTCCATGGCAAGATACAATCAGATCACACCTCATTACCCTTTGACTATAAAAACCTGCCCTAACTCCCAGCTGGGAGTGACAGATTTGAGTTTGAATCCTCTCTCCTTGTTTTGGCCACCGGATAATAACCCATTCTTGCTGGCCAATGCTACTGTGATTGGCTTTCTGTTGCATGCTGGCAAACAAACCCAAATGGGTTCAGTTATAATAGTTATTTATTATGATTATCAAGTATTATGCATTGTACATAATTGTATGTGCTATACGTTATAGGACTAACGGCACAGACGGTTTGTTTACACTAGCATTGTCACAGACACGTGAGTAACGGCATTGCCCCGTGATGTTACAGTCGTCTTTTTTTTTTACCAAAATGTTATAATGTGGTGCATGACTATATTTTTTATTTTTTTCATTTTTCTTGATCATTCCTGTTGGCAATGTGACTATTTTATTATTTTTATTAGTTCATTAAAGAACTATATTTAGGTTTGTTTACCTTTTGTTCCTTTGACTTGTTTTGCATTAATTTCTGATCTTAATTTTGAAAATTTCTTCTCCCTAATTAAGTTGTTTCCTTGTGACTTTTCTAGTTTCTTGATTTGAAAGCTAAATTCATTTACTTTCAAATATTCCTGTTTTTTAATAAAGGCATTTAAGACTATAAGTTTATCCTAATTACATTTGTTAGATACTATTATCTTTATTATTTACTACATTTATTATTATTCAACTCTAAATATTTTTCAATTTCTACTAGGAACTTAGAAGTACCTTCTTAAATTTCTAACTTTCTAACATCAATTTATTATTTATTATTGAATTCTTAATTTAATTTTATATTAGAGTGTATGTAATGGATAAACTCCATTATAAATATGTCCTGGATACTTGCAATGAAAGTATACTTTCTATTTCTTTGGTGTAAATCAACTTCTTTCTCTTTATCTTTGTATTTGTGTTTCATTAAAAACTTCTGTATTTTGATTACTTTGTTTTTGGCTGCTTGACTCACAGAATTTTTGACAGACTTGAATTAAAATATCCCATCATGATGTGAATTTTATCTTTTAATTCTGCCAGGTTTTACTTTATATAGATGATGACTATACTTTTAGTTGCTCACAAAGTCATGATTCTAACAAATTCCTTGTGAAATATTTTTATTATTCTTTGTTCCAACTGAGTTCTTCTCAAATTCTGTTTTGCCTGATATTAATAATTCCCTGCCAATTTGATTTTGGCTGATGTTTGTATGACATCTTTTCCAGTACTGATATTTTCAATTTCTCAGAGTAGATTTATCATGGATTTTGATTACTAAACCCAAATTAGTTAATCATACTCTTTTGTTGCAACTTAATCTATTACATTTATTATATTTATTGATCTAAATGGTCTTATTTCTACCATCTTCTTTTTTGTTTTTTGTTCATATCCTTTTCCTTTACTCATTTTTTTTCTCCTGTTTCCCTTTGAATGAATACTTTTTTTCATATTTTAAATATTTAATGACAGGTAGAAATGTCTGTCATATATTATTAATTGAAACAATTATTTATAAGTATGAATGGTATAACCAGTTCTATTTTAATAAATATATTTATTTGTTTCTTGTTTCAAGAAACCCTTTAATTGGAGTCTGCAGTACAGAAAAACTGTGTAAGATTCTTTCTACCACTCAAACAATAATCATTGACAAAGAACAAAAGAAATTCAGTTTCTCCTATCATTTTGTTCCACTATTAGAAACACAATGAAAATATCTGTGTTCCATTTTCTGAAGCAAACTTAATGAAAAGTCTCATGGGTATTGTTTAGTTGTCAAAATCATTTAATATATACATGCAGATGTATGAATCATCACCAATTTATGGAATTTTTGGAAGAAATAGAAGATAGACAATTAATTTAATGAATTAATAAAAAGTTTAATAGCCACTTTTATTTTCCTCTACAGGCCCAGAAGCTCTAATTGTATTATTACTTTTGTAGGTAATTTGAAATTTTAAAAAACATATATAGTTAGTTATATTTTCTAACAAATTATACTACTATGCAACATTCCTCCTCTTCTCTCAACATAACACAGAACTTAACGTGCTACAATTGTGTTAATCATTTCAACCTACCACCTTGTTATTTTCAATTAGATTTATAATTTTATATTTCAAAAAATATATTAAACAGTAAACTGTTTTTACAGTCAATAAATAATTCCCTTCTCTGCTTGATGATAATCTAATTATTTTTTCAGCTATCTGTATAAATACTCTCAGTGTTTATGTGTTTGAAATTATCTTTATTTTTCTTTTACTTTTATAACTTGACTAGAAATAAAATTCAAGGTCACAGATTTTGTGTTTAGCAGCTTAAATTTATAATGTCATTGTCTTCTGGGGTTTCTATTGCTAAAGAGAAATTTCCGGACAGTTTGTGTCATTTTTCTGTAGATATTGTTTTCCTTCCAGGTTTTATGATTATTTTAATATCTTTAAAGTTTTAGCCCTGATTGTATTTGTGTTTATCTTGCACACTTCTCAAATTAAAATTTTGATATGAACATTTTTGTCTTTTATCACTTAAGGAAAATTCAGTTGTATGTGTTCAGAAATTATTTCTTCATGGGGAGCAAGATGGCTGAATAGAAATCTCCAGCAATCGTCCCTCCATAGGAACACCAAATTCAACAACTATCCACACAAGCAAGCACCTTCAGTAGAATCAAAACTCAGGAGAGTGATCACAGTTCCTGGTTTTAACATTATCTCAAGGAAAAAGGCACTGCAAACAGCAGAAAAGATAGTCCTGCATTGCCTCCCCCACCCCCTAGCAGTGCAGCACCAGCACACTGAGTGGAGAAAGAATCTGTGTTGGGAGGGAAGGGAGAGCAAAGTGATTGTGGGAATTGCATTCAAATTCAGGGCAACCCTGGCACAGGCGAACACAGCACAGGACAGAATTCTACTGGTGCCCATGGGAAGAGTGTTTAGACCAACCCAACCAGAGGAAAATCTGAGTTCCAGCTATCCTTACCACCACTGAAAGAAAGCTGCCTGGAGCCTGGAATACATTCATAAGGCAGTCAGTCCACAAAGTCTGCACTCCTCGGGCAATTCCTGCTCTAGATGTATTGGTTCGGAGCCAGGGGACTCGGGGTGCACATGACCCAGTGAGACATCATCAGTGACGGCCATGCCAGTGCCCATCTCAACCCTCTCCCAAATACCAGGCAGTGCAGCTCGGGGAGAGTCTTCTTCCACTTTCAGAAAGGAAAGGGAAGAGATCAGAGGGTTTTGTTTTACATCTTGAGTACCAGATCAGCCATGGCAAAATAAAGTGCCAAGCAGACTCCTGAAGTTCCCGATTCGAGGTATTAGCTCTAGGAATGCATGTCTAGATCCACCCTGGGCCAGAAGGAAACAGGCTGCCTGAAGGAAAGGACCTTGTCCTGGCAGGATTCACCACCTGCTGACTAAAGAACACTTTGGCTTTGAATAAACATCAGAGGTAGCCATGCACCAGTCACCAAGGGATATGGGTGAGACTGGGCTGGCTTCAGGTGTGATCTAGTGCAGTCCTAGCTCTGGTGACCACAAGGGAGTGCCCACATCACTCCTCTCCCGACTCCAGCAGCCCAGCACAGAAAGTGAGGGAAGAGAGAGACTTTGGCTGATAATCTAGGGAATTCTCTTGTATCTTATATAACTCCACCAAGGTGGTACCTCTAGGAGTCTGAAAGAGTCACAGCATTACTGGTCTTGGGATGCACTTAGTGCTAATATGACTGTAGTGACCAAACACTTAGATTATAACACTCAATTCCCTTTGAATATCTATCTGGAAGGCCTTTTCAGGAAGGATGGGTCCCAACACACCCAGACTGTGAAGATTAAAATAAATACCTAACTCTTCAAGATACTGACAAACATCCACAAGCATCAAGAAATCCAGGAAAACATGACCTTACCAAATGAACTAAATAAGGTACCGTTGACTAATCCCAGAAAGATGGAGATACATGACCTGTCAGACAAAGAATTCATAAGAGCTGTTCTGAAGAAGCTAGAAAGCTTCTGCATAGCAAAGGAAACCATCAACAAAATGAAGAGACAACCCACAGAATAGAAGAAAATATTTGCAAATTACCCATCTGACAAGGGATCAATAATTAGAATATATAAGGAGCTCCAACTACTCAATAGGAAAAAAAAATCACATAATCCAATTAAAAATGGGGAAAGGATCTGAAAATACATTTCTCGAAAGAAGACATACAAATGGCCAACAGGTATATGAAAAATGTTCAACATTATTAGTCATCAAAGAAATGAAAAGCAAAACTATAAGGAGGCATTATCTCACCCCAGTTAAAATAGCTTTATTAAAAAGGCAATAATGAATGCTGGAAAGGATGTGGAGAAACAGGAACCCTTGTATACTGTTGGTGGGAATGTAAATTAGTGCAACCACTATGGAGCTTCCTCAAAAACTTAAAAATAGAACTATCACATGGCCCAGTAATCTCACTTCTGGGTATGTATCCAGAGGAAGGAAAATCAGTATGCAAAGAAATATCTGCACTCCCATGTTTACTGCAGCACTATTTAAAATAGCCTCATTTGGAATCAAACTAAGTATACATCAAGAGTGAATGGATAAATAAATTGTGGTACATATACACAATGGAATATTATACATCTACAAAAATGAAATCCTGCAATTTTCAACAACATGGATAGAATTGGAGAACACCAAGTTAAGTGAAATAAGCCAAGTACAGAAAGATAAATGTCACATGTTCTCACTCATATGTGGGAGCTAAATATTAAAAACAATTGATCTCATGGAGACAGAGAATAGAATGATGGTTACCAGAGGCTGGGAAGGGGGGATAAAGTGGAGATGGTTAATGGGTACAAAAATGTAGTTAGATAGAATGAACAATATTTGATAGCACAAAAAAAGTGACTATAATCAACAATAAGTTAGGTATACCTTAAAATAAATAGAAGAATGGAATTGGAATGTTCCTAACACAAAGAAATGATAAATGCCTGAGGTGATGCATACTCCAATTACCCTGATTTGATTAATTCACATGTATGCCTATATCAAAACATCACCTGTACCCTATAAAGATATACAATTATGTATTCATAATAACTAAAATTTAAAAATTTATTAAAAAACAAAGAATGGATATGGTCATCACACTGTGGGAGAACACAATTTTAGCAATTAAGAACATGTATTCATACCTAGACTGAACTGAAATCTTGGTTCTTGGATGAGTTAATTCACCCATCAGAGACTCAGTTTCCTTATCTAGAAAGTGAGACAAATAACTGTACTTTATGCAGATGTTGTGTTAACTAAAATAATACACATAAAACAATTAGCCACAGTGCCTGGAATAGAGAAAATTTTCAATAAAAAGCAGCTCTCACTAAAAAGTAAATAAAATAAAATAAAAATAGAATTGTTTGTGAATTTAGAAGCAGGTGGGTAATGGTAGTTTCTAGGTCTCCAGGACTCTTTACACTATACTATGTCACATTTTCTTTTCTTTTCTTTCTTTCTTTTTTTTTTTTTTTTTGTTTTTACTGTATTTGTTAAGCTTCTCACAAAACTGGAAACGAAAATCCAGAAGCAGGACCTAAGTACGAAAGGTCAATGTCCACCAGTTTTATGACAGTGTCTTCTATTATTCCCCTTCTTGATGTGAAACTGTAGACTAGGATTCCTCAGCATTCCAGAGTTTGTCAACCTCAGCACTATTTACATTTTTAGGTCAGATCATTCTTTGTTGTGGGGGCTGTACATTTTAGGATGTTTAGCAACCCCTCTCTGACTTTTGTCCACCAAATACCTACCAGTTTCACACCTCTTCTCAGTTGTGACTTTCAAAAACAACTCCAGATGTAGTCGAAAGACCTGGTAGGAGGGAGGGGATAAAATCACCCCTGGCTGAGAACCACTGATCTACAGTAGCTAATCCAGGAGCATTTAGGACCAATATGAACAGAGAATCTTATGGAAACAATGGTAGAGAATGTAATTTTTTTGAATGGTCATTTTAAGCCTACTCAGGAAGGCTACTATAGTACTTGGTTTGAGAAAATTTATATTCCCAAAGTTCGAGTTGGGGAAATTAATTTAGGATGGTTATAGAACCTTTGTAAAATAAAAATATAAAATAATAATAATTGCATTTATTCTGTGATAGGAGATTTCCTACTTATTTAATCCTCACAGCCTACTTGTGACATAGTTATTATTTCATAACCATTTTATAGATGAGAAAACTGAGGCACAAGAAAGTTAAGGCTTACTCGTTATATAGGTTCTTCTTAATTTTTACACCAAGCCTTCAAGGTACATGCTATTACCACTTGTTTATAGACGATAAACAGGGACTCCATAGTGTTAAACTGAACATGAAACAAATTAAAACTGGTATCCATGTATCAAAGCTATTTCACATTAGAGATATGGATCCCTTAAGAGGAATTTTATTACCTTCTTGTAAATATAGAAGAATTAGATCTTATAATTTGTCATAAAAGATTATGTTTAAGTCTAAGTATACAAATTTCAACTTTCTTCTCTTTTCTCTCTCCTCCCCAACCCCCATATTCTTTCCAGTAAGGATTTAAGTAGGGAAGCTAAGCAGATGTGTAAACTGAACAAAACATGATAAAACATGACGTAGAACATAAAGTGGATTCAGAAATGATGAGAAAAACACCAGAATGAACTATACACTGCCACGAGAAGTTATAAATTAGAAATTTTTTTCTCTCATAGCCAATATGAAAAAGGAAACCTGGTGACTTACACAGTTCCCAGGGTCCATTACATAAAACACACACCCGTTCCTTGCACCACTGTTCCCAATATTAAGGTCAGACAGGAATTTTCTCACTGGGCCTGGCAAAGTCACACTGTACATAGTTTATGGAATAGCGTTCCCAACAGCATTCGTACGATAAATCCAGTGATGGGTTCCATAAGACTGAGGGAGGTTGGAGTTCAATTCAGGGAAAGCATGTTTATTAATTGTGAGGTGTCCTTTTTATGCTGATCATAATTTGCTTCTCTCATGAATGCTTCTAAAGTCATCGAAATGTCAAATTATCAAGAATTTTACATATTATCCTGACATTTTTTTTTTCTAATTCCCTGGAATTTTCATTAATCTCCATTTGGCACTCTCTTTTTAAATCTTTTGACAGATTTACTTATTTTTGATGATACTTCTTTTTTTAGGCTTTTAAAAAATTCCTGATTATGCCTAGTCTCCTGAAACTACTGTATTGAGCCATTGTAGGGTCACTGCGGTTTGTGCTACGAACTTAATAGCGATTTATGTAACTTTATTTCCCAGCCCGCTCAGTTGCTTATATTCTGTAAGGCTCAGGGCATTTTATAAATTAATAATTTTTAAAAAGCCTACAATAATAGTTGCAAAACCAGCAAAACCCGCAGTGGGCAGATTTCACTTTCTGTTCCAAATTGCTAGCACAGGTCTATTAGCAACCAGGACAATAGTGAAGATTATAATGGCTTTTTTTTTTTCTTTTTGCTTTACATTCTTAAAATAAGATTCAGCAGAGTAGTTCAGGTAAATATCGCTGAAACTTCTAGTTCCTGTTGTAATTCAGAAAATACTGATATTTATTATTATTATTATTATCATTATCATTACAAATAGTGAAAGTAAGGATGCATAAATAAAGTCTGCCTTGGGGGCAGCCTGAAGCTATATTCCAGCAAGTTACTGTGCTACAGTATTATGAGAATTTTTATCCATCATCAATAAAAAATGAGCATAGCAGTTATTATGGCAGTTTCCACAGTCAAGACTCTTTCTGCTATTACATCTCTTAGTAAAAGGGCGATACACTCTCCATTATATGATGTCAACTCATCCACCTTTCCGACATTAAAGTATAATGTACAGTCTTTACATGGATTCTTCCCTCGTGAAGTCACATTTCCGTGAACTTGGGGCAAGGACACAATGGGGCTAAATTAACTGGGCAGAAAGTAAAGTAAATTATCTTTTTTTTTTTTTTTTTATAAACCAATAACAGCACAGAGAATCCTCCATTTCTTTTTTTTTGGAAAGGAATGGTATTGAAATAAATTTGATAAAATAAATATTTTACAGAGCAGGCTTATGCTCACCAGTGGTAGAACTACGCCAGACCGATGCTCTGGATGCCCCACGGAACCACAAAAGAAGCACATTCTTCTCTACGCCCCAGGCTCTCGGGCACTAGCCGATGACTCGGCAGTGGGAGCAGGCTGGCGGGCTGCTGTAGCCTTCTTTCCGGGAGCATGATAGTTTGGGGTGGGTTCTCAGAATACTAAAGTCCCCAATCTTATATTAATGTCTCACATTTTTTTCCTTCCCCTAAGCCCTTTTCATTTCATTTTGGCATATTTTTGTTTTGTTTTGTTTTTTTGTTTTTTAACCTACCCACTCTTGCTCTTGGTCATCAAAGGGATAGAAAAGACTCACTAGAAAGACTATGTCTGGGGACATTCAAGAAGCTCAAGATTTGGGATAGAAGACTCCAGTTCATATACTGCCTCTTCTCCTTCTGAGATGTGTTGCTTTGGGCAAATTTCTTTTCCTCTTTGTATTAGAGAGTGTCGAGGGTGCCTGACCAGCTCAAAACGCTGGAAGAAGTCTTGTTTGCATACTCTTACTCCATAGCAAACTGGGCCTTACCAGTCGGATTTTTCTCTCCCCGTGGGGCTAATAAGAGCTTCATTCTTCCCTGTGAGTAATGGAACGGAAAAAGCTAATCTGCGGGGATAAAAGAAGGTTCTAGAAAGGAAGAGAAAAGCAAATAAGACCAAGGAAAACTGACTCTCAATGCATTCTTAAGCTTGTCTTGAGGGGAGGAGAATCATCTTAGCAGCTTTCTCACTGCACACCGTTCAGATCCTACCTGAGACGTGCTGCACACCCACCCTCCGGTTCTATGAGATATCCCATGTCCTATTACTGGAGTTCTTTGCATTACTTTTCTAGACTCTGTGGGGTTTTATTACCCACAAGCACAAGAGTCCTAGACACTCTTTGAAGTCTTGGTTTTCAAAGTGCTACCAATTCCTGACCCACCATCTCATCGTGGGCATATTGTAAGGGGAAAGAGAGTTGATGGGCAAGGATGTGCCTTGTTAATCACTTACAAGTTCATTCATTTGGTCCACAAATTCTTCCTGGGGACCCTCTAGGTGCCTGACGCTGTCCCACACAAAGGAACAGAGCACTGAACCAAACAAAGTCATTGCCAAGTGGAATTCATGTTCTGGGGAAGGCGAAACAGAAAGTAAAATTTAAAAAAATAAAAAGTAAATATATTGTATGGCAGATAGTAAAAGAGAGAAAAAATAATGCAAAAGTGACAGGGAATGATGGAGGACAGGGATTGTTATTTTAAGTAATCGGTTAGAGAAAGCCTCAATAACGCAATGGCTTGTGAGACATGAAGGAAGCTGGGGAGTGAGACAGGGGAGCGTAGAGAGACCAGTGAGCAGGGAAGGGAAGTACGAAAGTCCTGAGGAAGGAGTGGAAAAGCCATGCTTGAGGGACAGAAAGAGCAGAGTGACACAGAAGAAGACAGATCACGTAGTGACTGGTGTACTATGGTAAAGATACATTTTACTCTGAACATTATGAGAAGCTGTTGGAGGTTTTTGAGCAGAGAGATGATGATTTGACTAACCTTTTAAAAATGTTTTGGGATGCTATGTTAAGAACAGACAGTAGAGGGGGGAAAAAAATGAAGCAAGGAAACTGGTTAGGTAGCCCCTGCAATGGTCTAGGTAAGAGATGGTTGTGGCTTGGGTAAGAGTGGCAGCTATAAAGAGATAAAGAAATGCCAGATTCTTGCTTACTATAAAGGCAGAAGCTATAGGGTTTGTTGATGGTTTAAAGATGAGTTTCAGAAAAGACAGGAGTCAGGAAATAGTGAAGGTTTTGGCCAAATAGAAAGATAGAGCTGTCATTGATGAGGTCGGGGAAAATGACAGGAACCACCAATATCTGAGTGGGGAAAATGAAGAGTTTCAATTTAGTTATGGTAAATTTCAAACAGCTACTAGACATATAAGCAGAAATGAAGAATAAGAAGAATTTGAATATGTTGAGTCTGGAGGTCAGTAGAGAGTTCTAGACTGGAGATGTAGCTTATATTCCTGCCTTTCCTTTCCAGAGGAGCATCCCCTTTGGGGCTGCTAGAAGATTGATTTTTAAAGTCAGTGGGATTAAGAATTAAGGAGATTACAGCTGGTGTAATACTTTAAGATCAAAGTGTTCAGCAAGGGAAGGAAAAGAATTTTTTAAATCCCTGATTGACTTCCTTGACTTTCTGCAATTAGTTTGGGTCAACATACCTTTTATCTTTAAATAAAACACTATCAGCAGCAAAACATCTCATATCTATAAATAAATTTATTGGAAACACCTGGGACTTCTGTGCCAGATAATAAGTATAGAGATCACTATAATAATAATTAAAAATTATTCTTTGATGCATAAATTGGTGGGTGAGCATATCAATGGTTGAACATTTATTAAGCAATAGTCTGGTGCTACTGAGCACAAACTAATAAAGGCTAAGCCTAATAAAAACCAGTCCCTGATAAATAAAATAAAATAAATAAAATAGTAAATAGTAAAATTAAATTAAATTCAGAAAAAGTTAATCTCTGCGTTCCAACGTGTTTACAGGACAAAACTTTAAATCTGGCATATTCCCAAGGTCAAGTCACAGAAAAATGTTTAATTTGCAAAATCTGTCTTTGGTTTTTAATTACCACCACATTGAGAATTTAGCTTATCCTATAGCCCCGTGTACCACCACATTGAGAATTTAGCTTATCCTATAGCCCCGTGGTCCCCATCCCCTGGGCCGTAGACTGGTATCAGTCATGGCATGTTAGGGACCAGGCTGCAGAGTTCTAACCTATCCCCCACCCCTGCCCATTTCGTGGAAAAATTGTCTTCTGTGAAACTGGTCCCTGGTGCCAGAAAGTCCAGAGACTGCTACGTATAGCCAATCCACTTTCCCAAACAACCTGTAAGCCAGAGAGATTGTGTAACAGTATATATTTTGAAAATACATGCAATTAAAAAGACCCTACTTCGAGTACTTCTCAGCTGAGAACCATAAAGACAATGCAGTTTGGTGTAAAGAGCACCAAAATAGAGCTGACTTCTTAATCCTACTGCTCATGTCATTCATCAACTATATCATGTGTAAGTGTAATAAATTCATTTATATGGAATATTTCAATGCCTCGTGGATGCAATTATCCCATACCAAGATTTCAGACACTTCTATTTCCAATCCTTCAAACCTTCTTCATTGCTTTACATAGCTTTATTCTTTAATCCTCACTGCACTGGAGTTTACATGCACAACCTCAAAATATTTTAATGTATAATTATCACATGTGGCATTCACGAAAGCAGTAAACATTAGTTGAGTACCTACTGTGTGCCAGGTACTATGCTACACACTGGTGACATAAAGAATAAGATGCAAACCCCTCTCTTCATGCAGGGTGAGACCACATAATGTAATACATTATGGAAATCACATAAATACATTTTGAAAATTTGCAAGGCAGATTTCTGCATGAGCTATTATGAGAGCCCAGAAAAAGACACTTATCAATCCAGGAGGATCAGCAAAGACTTTTGTTGCAAGTCTTTGGGGACAAGTAGGATTTCACCAGGCCAAGAGACAAGAAGTTCATGGGTAAGAAGAAAGACCATTCCTGTTAGAGCAAGAAGAAAGAACAATGCAGTAGTTAAATGAAATCTTGTGTTACTGGAAGATAAATTTCAAGGGAGGAAGTCATGAGAGTTGCAACTGGAAAGATAAATCAGAGTCAAATTATGGAGAAGTCTGATGCTCTCAACTCAATTCTGCTCTGCTAGGGAGCCATTCTTCCTGAAGCACATTCAAATCTTTTTTTATGGGAGGAGGAGAACAGGGTGTGTTAAATAACTAAGAACTAAATAAATGACTTTGTACAACTACAAAAGTTTTTTTTTTTTTTTCTCTTATGCCTTCCAGATGCCTGGGGAGAAATGATGCAAAAGGCAGGAAAATAAATATTATGAAAATTAATTAAATAGGATATTGCTTATTGTATTTAAATGTCATCAAAAATAATGGTACATGCTATAAACATCTTTTAAATGATTATTAGAGATTGCAACGAAAAAGCATAACTATTAAGTCAGTAACCTTTGGGGTCCCATATAACAGTTTTAAAATTCTGTAATTATGGCCTTTTTTGGTTCTTGTGACTGAGGAATTGCCAGAGGGGAAATATCTCTAAAGAAGGAATTAAGAACTCAGTCTCAGCTTATGTTGCAACATCTCTTTGTTCTTAGGACTCACATTATAGCAAACAATGAGGATATTTACCAAGGGTTTCTCAGAAATGATTTCAAATTTCAAGAAAGTACATTATAGGAACTCAGGAGATTAGCCAGATAAAAAACTTATAAGTAAGATGCAAACTATTAAAGTATTAATTCAAGTAATATAATAAAATAAGCTTACTGTAGGTATGTAGGGATAGAAATATAGATGTAATATATAAACTGTACCTTATTAGGGCTTTTTATGATGTGTGTTTGATTCCATGACTAAAAATACGTCCACTAATACACATATTTTTGGTTCTGGTACATTTTCATTTTAAAAATCATTTCTCCAATCCTGTAATTACTGAGATTGCTAACCAGTGCTATTTGAAAACTTTTGTAGTCCAGGTTACTTATCATCACGCTAGATAAAAATAGGCAAATGACATATGCTCCCTTTTAAGAAATAATAGCTCCTGGCTTCATCTCACCTAATTAACTGGTTAGAGTAGCCATCCATAAAAACAGAAGCCAGCACTTCAGGGCCCATTAGCATTGCCCCACGAAACTGTTCTCCTCAGGTGGTTGATTTCTCTCTTTCCAAGCTTAAGAATCCTAACCTATAATACATGGTAAATCCTGTTCAAATTTCCTTTTACCCTTAATCCTGTAAGTGGCTAAAGTAGATTGCTAATAAATTAGATAACGTGCTGAAGTCCTGGACAGTTTTTATAACAACTGTTGTTGTTCTTTGGGTTCATACCTTGCCCCAGTGAGTTCCATCAAAATTAAGATGGCAGACAATCAGTAGTAGTTATCTTTATACATCCTTTTGTAGAAAGCATACTTTCTACAAGTGACTTTTAAAAAAATCTAGTACTAAATTGTAAACATTTGTTTTATAGAACACTATCCTCAAAATAATATTCCTCATAAAGCAAAAGAGGAAAGGCTCCAAGGTCAACATTTGCATGATATACAACATGTTGATCTTACATTCCAAGGTCGACATTTGAAATGTTACATGAATGGTTCATTCAGGAAAACTCCCAACCATTAGTACTTTCAAGGTACTGAAATGTCTAGTTGTAGATAAAACTGTTTCCCTTTGTTTAACCAAAATGAATTTTTTTCTTCTCAAATACATTAATATTCTATGTAATTCCACAATTTTTGAAAATTTTATTGAAAGATACTAAATTAGAATTTTGGAATCCACAATGTTAAAAAAAATTTTAACATTAAACATGTTAATTTTAACATGTTTTCTACCAGGTTTAGAATAGGAAATTATATATCTATAATTTTCAATATTATAGCAAACAAATTGTCAAGCACAGCAAAGCAAAATGGATGGATACTTTGGTTATAGATATCCTTAGTGTGGTGGTTTCCTCAGTTGCTAGTTACTTGTAGGCTATAGCCATAGTGTACTGCATGTTAGGCAGATTTCCTGTCTCTTTCTTCAAACGCCTGCATCTTTCTTTGTCAACAACAGATGAGAAATATGTGTTTGAAATCCTTTCTCTTGCCTGAGCCCTGTGGTCTCCTTAACAGTGTGAATTATATTGGGATGTCCAGTTTAATCCCTGAGACAGTAGGTGGTGCCTTGGTTAAGAATCAGCCACGCCCTGTACAATTGAGTTAGTAAACACTGTGATGGGCAGTACAAGTTGTCCTCCCTGCCAGTAGGTGGCACTTGCAGGAAAGAGACAGCTGCAGTGCTGTTTTCTGGGACCCATGACCAGCTCTTGTCTATTAGGAAAAGTACTCAGATGCCCCAGGATGTGGGTGGGACTCTGGAGCTCCCGGATGGCTCCTTATTCTCCAAAACAACAGAGGTCAGTGGAGGAGTGAGGCTGGGCAGGGCTGGGTTATGTGAACCTGCCTTCAGGCTCCACAAAGGAAGATATGAGAGGTGTCTCCTCAGGAGTCAAGGGTCAGCTCCCAGGCCACTGTGGAAAGCCACCAGGAAGGGACTGAAGCAGTCCCACCACACCAGAGAGTTTGCCCATGGGGAAGGGGCAATGTGGGATTCACAGTCTTGCTGTCAGGAGAGCATTTTGTTCTTTTGCCTCTTCCCCTGCCCCACAGGTCTCCTTTCAGTGTCTGGCTCAAGCAGAATCCCATACTAGCTGAGGTCACCAATTGTTGTGATCTAAATCTTTGGTCACTATAGCCATATCAGCATTGGATGCATCCTAAATCTAGTAATTCCATGATTCTTGCAGACTCCTGGTGGTACTGCCTTGATGTACTTGTGTAAGATACAAGAGAATTCCCTGTATGACCAGGCAAATCCTCTCACTCTCTTTTCTCACTCCCTGTGCTGGGCAGCTGGAGTTGGGGAAGGAGTGACATGGGCCCTTCCTTGTGGCCACCAGAGCTAGGACTGCACCAGGTCATACCTGAAGCCCACCCAGTCTCACCCAAACACCATGGTGACTGCTGCCTGACTATCTCTGATGTTTATTCAAAGATAAAGGGCTCTTTAGTCAGCCGGTGGTGATTCCTGCCAGGATCAGTTCCTTCCCTTCAGGGCAGCATGTTTCCTTCTGACCAGGTTGGGTCTAGATATTTCTTGTAGGAACTAATGACCCAAATCAGGGGCTTCAGGAGTTTGCTTGGTACTCTATTTTACTGTGGTTGCACTGGTACCCAAGATACAAAACAAAGTCCTCTGAATTCTTCCCTTTCCTTTCCCCAGGTGGTAGAAGACTCTCCTTGAGCTGTACTGCCTGCAGTTTGGGGGATGAGGGGGTGACACAGGCACTGGCTTGGCCACTGCAGCTGGTGTCTCACTGGGGCACGTGCACCAGAAGCTCACTGCCTCTGAACCAGCACAGCTACATGAATTGCCCAAGAACTGCAGCCTTTGTGGCCTGACTGCCTTACAAATTTAGTCCAGGCCCCAGGCTGCTTTTGGTCAGCCAGTAGTGGGGCTAGCCAGAACTCAGGTTTGGAGGTGCAGGATTTCCCTCTTGCTGGGTTGATCTAAATTTTCATTCTGTGTGCACTAGCAGTATTCTATTCTGTACTGTGTTCTCCTGTGCCAGGTTGCCTTGAGTTTGAATGTAAAGCCCCACAATGGCTTCACTCTCCCTCCCCTGGGTATACAGATTCTCTCTCCACTTGGTGTGCTGGCGAGGCACTACTGTGGGACGGGGGAGGGGTGGTGTAGGCAATGTAAGATCATCTTTTCTGCCCTCTTCAGTGCCTCCAACCCTGAGGTAATGTTAAAACCAGCTAGTATGTTCTCTCACCTTATTTTTGGTTCTTCTGAAGGTGCTTATATATGTGAATAGTTGTTGAATTTAGTGTTTGTGTGGAGGGATGATTTCTGAAGGTTTCCATATGGTCATCTTGCTACACCTCCTCTAGACCAACAATTCTATTTTTAAAAAGACACTTGGACCCAAATTAAAGATTAGATGCAATCTAAATATCCATGACAAAAATAAATAGAAAAAAAGTGAATTAAAAATAAATGGACTAGATATATATCAAGGTAGATAGAGATCAAAAGTAATATTAAGTGGAAAAAGTAAATGGCAGAACAACTTGTTAAGGCAACGCCATTTCTGTAACAATCTTAAACCAAAATTGTACATCACCAGTTAGGATTGCGTTTGGCTGCCTTTAAAGAAATTTAAATGGAACAGAATATAACATGTGTAAATATGTTTTAGTCCACCGGTGCTGGAGGACTCAAAGATTTAATTTGGTAGGGGCTGAAACCTGCAATCAGGGTCCCTTCCATAAGGATCATGGCTTGTTCTACCCTCTGTCCAGCCATGCTTTCATCCTCAGGATTACATGACAGCTCCTGTGTCAGACATTGTGTCCATGCTCACATCCAAAGAGGGGTAAGGTAAAAGAATTGAGTGTAAATCCACCCACTCTTACCAGAAAAGAATGTTACTCCTGGAAGCTCCACATTTTAAATTTCTGCTTATAGCTTCTTGACCAACACTAGGTCATGTTCTTCCCTACCCACCACTCCACTCCTTAGTTAACAGCAAGAGAGTCTTGGGAGGAGGGTGACTAGAACTTACTGGGCCACAACTTCCTGAAGAAGACCAAGATGGAAGATAGGATAGAAGAAAGGAATGATGACAATTAGGTGTGTAGTTAGAATTGTCTGCCTCAAATATTACATATTGTTTAATGATAAGTAATAAAGTTATAAAAATGTGGACTGGGAGAATACATACCAAATTTATAAAAGCATGTGTCTCTTGGGAGGAAAGAGGAACACAATTAAGGAAGAGTAAAAAGATGATTTTCACTTAATTTCTATTATATTTCCATATTTATATGAAAAAAATCTGAAACGAATGTGATAAAATACTAGAGATTTTGAGCCTGCATGTTAGATGCATGCATCTTATACTCTGTACTTTCCTGTAATTTTTCAAAATTAAGGAAAAATATCTTTGAAGGCATTTTGTTACTCTTCAAAATTCTGGACCTGATATTCTTTCACCTTGAGAGAAAAAAAAGACATAAAAGCATCTGCCCAATTAAGGGAGAAAGGAGGACTGAGATAAAAATTCTAGGGAGCTACATTCCCACTGGCCACTAAACTAGACAATTCTTGGAAGTTCCAACTCCCAAATCCATATTGCATACAGAGTCTCCCAGGTGCATACTCTGAAACAATTAAACCAGGATTTAAGCAGAACCATGGGGAAAAAATTTTAAGTATTCATGATTCATCTTGTTCTCGCTGAAAGTCAGCATAAAAGCTTGAATGTACAATGTTTCCAAATAGCTGACTGTCCTAACATTTTCTTTCATAAGAGATAGGTCATGCAGTATACTCATACAAGAGGTGCTTTTATGTAAGACATTTTATCCCCCTCCCCACCATAAAAAAAAAAAAAGAAGTGTAATGAATTATTTTCCAAAGCTGATAGTTCGGGAGCATTCATTTTCATGAAAGTCAAAGTCACCCCCATGTAATAATGAATTCCTTTTGGATGCAATTCAGACTTTCCAAGGTTACCAATTCAGGTTTTACAGAAAGAATTATACCAGTCTGACAAGAGAGATCCATGAGAAGTTGAAGAACAAAAAGTTAAGGAAGAGAAAGACAGGATGAGGTGACAACCACCAGGACTGGGCATTTAATGAGTACTTAAGAACTTATTTTCATGTCAAAGAAAATATAGGCAAAATCAGTTTAGAATAGGTTTTAATTTATGCAAATGAAGAAGTTGAGGAAAGAAGAGAAAGGCAGACTTGCTGTTTTAGTGTCACTTTTACTTGCTGCAGACCCATATTCTTTGACCTAAAGTGCTTATATGCAAAGAGAAGAGCTGGGGAGAGAAAGGAAGGGAGAAGTCTGTGTCATGGGAACTGGTAAGGTCTTCTGTAATAGAATCTCACATATTCCCTGCCACTGTGTCTTTCTTTTATTCTCTTAATTGCCTTAGAAAATTCAGTGTGAGTTTCAGTGTGGGAAGGAGGAAAAATGAGTTTTATTTTTTCCAGTTCTATTAAATATAGAAGAGGAGACAATCAAAAGAAAATGCTCTGACAGAATTAATCCCAGTACCGCAGAAACAATGGCAATAGTTTTCTTTGAACAATGGTGCACACTGCAAACCTCTCTTTGGAAAGAAGCAGTCAAATTATTTTTCTCATTTTTGATGAGTGTTAGAATATTCCTGAGGATGTGAACTGTAGGGAACAAACCAGTTTAGGGCCCAAAGAAATGGTGGTAATTTAATCCCATTCTGATTATGCAGAGAGACGCAGTTGTCATTTCATGAAAGGTGGCTTTGGACCCACTTCCACAAACAGCAGAACAATTGTGCTGATCAAAGCTAAGTTTGGAAAATTTCACACCGATAGGAAAAGCAAGTCTATTTAGATTTTTAAGTTGATTTGTGCCCACTAATGATCGCTGATGGATCACAAACATTTCATAATGCATTCCTAGCTCAGGAGCTGAGTCTCTGGACATGAGCCTCTTGGACCCAAAGATGTAACCTTATACAAATCCCATGACCTCTCTGTGTTCCTATTTCTTCATTCGCTTTTGGGTTTTTGTGGGTTTTTTTCTTTTTGAACTTCCCTCTAGATTGGTTGTGAACACTGCGATAAAGATGTGAAAGTGTCATATAAACTCTAAAGTGTTGGGCAAATAAGATTAGTTCAAGGGTATTATAGATACTGTATGTCATTAGCAGAAATTAAAGAAGGTTAATTTTTTGTTTTGTCATATATTTTTGTTTTATGTACAGGTCACTTGGTCTTGAATTTGCCATTCATTAGATCACAACAGTGACGACCCTTCTCTCAACTTTCATTTCTTCACTTTCAAGGAGGTAAGGAGACCCGACATCCCTCCACACTCAAATGTTTCAGGAGTATGAGACTCAAAGTACAACTAAAGAGCTGAGCCTATCATGAGTAAAATCCTTGTGCAGGCAACATCTGAAAGGAAGTCAACAGCGTGACACTAAATGAAACAGCACTTTTGAGGGACTTAAAGCTAAAAAATAGAAGTTCTAACAGTCAGCGTTTGCTTTAGCTACTCTAAGAAGTTGGAGAAATGAGGTTTATATTTTTTTGGAATATTCTGACTGAAAAAAGAGGACTTTTATTAAGTTTTAGAAAAGCCATAAGACAAGGATGAATTCTCTGATAGCTGCTCAAATATTTCCTAAACGTTATCCCTTTCAAGGGACTGGAGTTTTGATGAATGTGGCTGTCATTTCCAGAGATGCCATGTACGGTATAATAAATGGATCAGTGCCTGGATGTTTAGTCTTCTATGGAAGAACACAGAGTGCAAAGATTCGAGGGTGAGCTTATTTTGGTTAGTGCTGATTTTACAATTGTGCAGGTAAGGTGTCCAATTTTAAAACTCAAATTACCAAGATGCTATAAAGATCACCAGTGATCAGGCTGTGAGGAGGCACGTGGGTGCAGCAGAAACAGAGATGTCTGCAAGTTCAATCAAGTCTGATTCAACAGTCTCTAAAGTAGAAACAACAGCGGATCCAGAAATACCAGCCATTGCCTCTCATGATGTTGACTCCCAAGCCAAAAAAAACCAGACTGAATGAACTTTCTTGTCATATTTGATTCAGCGGCACACAGCTTAATGGGCTGCTTCCCCAAAGAGAGAAGTGGTAGACATCTGCTCTTAAAAATGACTGACATGTTCCCCAAACTAGCATTTTTTTTCCCCTAAGGCTTTTACGCCATGTATCAATTAATATAATTTTAAACCTTTTGAAAAGTATTCAGAAAGAGTTAATGAAAGAGATTATACTTCTCAAGTATGGGCAGAGGATATCTTCCTTCTAAGATTGTTTTGCCGCCATTGAGATGGCTGGAATGTGATGGTCTCAAGTATTCTTCCTTTCAACCGATGATTCTGTAAAAATAAATCTCACTGCTCCCTCACATGTGACACTCGAGTATCTTCTGCCCTGGACATCTACCAGGAATACACTTTAGATTATTCTGAAGGTCTGTGCAATGCTTTTAAGTCTTCCCTGGGGCTTTCACATGAATGGTGCCTTACCACTTTGAGCACAGAAATATGGCTGAGTTCACACAGAAGCCCCTCCGGAAGAGCTGCATCCTTTGAAAAGAAGACAGCAGATCATAGCCCAAATGATTATAGGTCCAAGATGAGCTCTTGCAATGTTGGGGGGATCGTATGGTGGCCATCCCACAGTGATAAAGGACCATCAACCTACAAAAAAAAAATGTGTTTTCAGAAAACAAACAATTTTCATTTCTTTTAAACCAGCCCTCTAAGATCTACTTTGTTTTTGTATCCCTTCTCATATTTCAAAGTACATGGATGGGGGCTTCAGGTTCTACACAAAACTCACAGAGAACCAACACGAGCCCTTCACAGGTAAGAAGATAGGTGGTAGGGAGCGAAGTTTATGAAAGTTATAGCAGCATTTTTTTTAAAAGCCTACCAATATAAATTTCTTCAGAAGAAAGGGCAATGTCTTTTTCATTTGTGTATCCCTCTCATAGCTAGCAGTGGCTTGTATATGGTAATCATTAACAGATATTTGTTGATGCTATTGATAATTCATGGAGCAAAAATTTATTCCTCACGTACCATGAGAGTCTCTATGGTGCATAGAAAGATAAATAAAATCAGGTCCCAATTCCAGAGTGTACCACAGGGGCACCATTTGGTCCAGGCTTCAAATTCACAAAAGGCCCAAAACGTTCTTCATTTCTCCAAGTGAGGTGGTGTATACCTTCCTAGAGGTAAGACTGACAAGACTGAGAGCCAAAGTTGTTCAAAATACAAATTGAAATTAAGCTGCAATTTTTGCAACCCTTTTAATGTGTTTTAGCTTTAAAAAATAAACCAGTATATCACCTTATTTATATCTACCTATCATCTGTTTTTCTGTCTGTATTAAAAGATTCACAAAAGAATAACCTCTAAAGTGTTGATAATAAATTTTAGTAGGGTAGGAGTTCATATGATTTTTATCCCCTTTTTTATACTTTTCTGTATATTTGAAACCATTTAACACATATGACTTACATAATCAGAGAAAGCAACAAAACTACATTAATTAGGCAAACGATGTGCAGGATTCAGCAAATGAGTGAATGAGGGGAGTCAATCATGGATCACTCCTTGGTTTGAGCACAAATGATTGGACAGATGGTGGTTCTGCTAACAGAAACTGAGAGGTCAAAAGAGGGACAAATTGGGAGAGGAAATGTTTTGGATCCAGTTGTGGACATGTTGATTGGAAGTGCCAATGGAAATATGGAAGAGAAGCTTGGGAGGAAGCAGGCAATACCTTCTTAGTGGGTCACTGATGCGAATGGAGTCACAGAGAGATTAGTCCAAATAAACAAGATAGGACTTGTACATTTAGAGAGTGAAGGAGTGAACAGACGCGTGGACATAAAAGAAGGCAATGATGAGGAAATATGAGAACCAGGACGGTTCTCACAGCACCATAGGAGTGGATGGGGCCACAGAAAAAGGCGGAGTATCAGGAAGGGAAAGCCCTTGGTATTTAGCGATTATGTCTTTCTCTATGTTCACATGGAGGAGTAGGTAGGTGTTTTGTTCTCAAAGAAGCATTAACATTAGGACATTCTCAAGAAATGATAATAAATAAATATGAATATAGGAGGGCATACACAAATCTGTTATATGATTTTAGTTTTGTAAAAGAATTATAGGTATAAATAAGCACAGAAAATACAGTTCATTCAACAATAGTTTTTGAGCAGCTACTATGTGCTAGCCACTGGGCACACAGTGATGAAATAAAACAGATACCCTTGACCTTAATGTTTTCATTGTAAGTAAGATAGATAGCAAATAAATCACCATGTCAAGTATTTTATTTTTGCTCTTGTGGGTAGTAAGGCATCATTAAAGTGTTTTACATAGAAGAGACACATGATCAAATGTGCATTTTGGAACAGCCACCTCTGAATGCAAGTTTGGAAGATTATTATGGAGGATCAAGCCAGAAGGCTGGTAGACCACTTGGGAAATAATTGCAATACTGAGGAAAGAAATGATGCAAAACTAAATTAAGATAGTAGCACTTGCGATAGAGATGGTAAGATAAAGATTGAGAGGAAGTATAAGTAGCAAAAGTGACAGAATTTAGGGATTATGTAGAAAGGAAGTATAAGAAAGAAGAGGCAAGTGCCAAGGATTTGGCATGAGTACTTGAGTGGCTGGAGGTGCTGCTAGCCAACATTTGGAACATAGGAAAAGGAGTAGGATGGGGGTTGAATGTGGTAAGATATGTATTCTGTACATATTGAGTCTGTGATGCTTGCAGAATATACAGGGGCGAGGCATGCAAATCTAGGCATAGAGACCAGAAAAGAGGTTAGGGCTAGAGATACCAATAAAAACCACTAGTTATAGGAATTAGTTGAAACCAAGAGAGCTGATGAAATAATTATAGCATTTGACCCATCTGTTAACTGTCACTTGGGTCATATGGGAACCCTTGAATAATAGAGAAGAATATTCTTTGCCAGAAGGTAGAAACAACTCCCAAGATCCCAGAAACACAACCATCTGAATTCTCCAGCTATGCATTTGGCAGAAGCTGAACACCAGCACCCACAGAGAAAACATATTTTGTCTTGTAGATCCAATTTTCCTTGCCCCAAATTCTTAGTTTGGGTACAAAGACTATATGATATTTGACATATGGTTGGTTAAGGAATTTTTGCTTTCCTCAATAATTTGATCAGATTTGCACATGATCCATTTGATCACTTACCACAGTCAATTATAAATTTAGTAAATATTTTCAAAATCAAAAAGCTTACATACACAAATTAGATGGGCTGTGAACAGGGACTTGGAAACAGATGCACAGATTCTTTCTGAAGTTTTCTCTTTCAGGGTTCCTTCAGTTCACAATCTCTCCTGGGGAAATCAGCATGGCTGATTCAAAGTGAAATTCTTGTATGGTTTGTTCTGGTGGCTCCATAAATGTCAGGGAGTGTAGAAATGTCAGACTGGCAGCTGCAAAGTAGTCTCCATGGTACTCATCAAAAAAGACCCAGTCAATCTTTTTGGTCAGTTTGATTTTGCTGTGCTTTTATAGATCTATTCATTATTTCATTTCCCAAGTATTTGATGCTTCATAAGGCAAGCAGAATTTGACATGGTTGAAGCCCTTGATTTATCTAAAGCTTCTGGATATCATCCTTAGTTCTAATGGCACAGTCTTTGTTTTCTTGGGGGAAAATAAATGATGTGCATTTATACTTTATTTGCAAAATGACGTCAAAGCATCTGTACATGGCAGCAGGCTTATGTAAAGTTTACAAGTTGGTCAGATATCCTTTTTTTATAAATTACTTTTTAAATTATAAAAGTAATGCATCATTTTAAAAATCCAAGCTATAAAAAGCATAAAAATAAAAAAAGGAGAGGATGTCCATGATCATTAGAAACTTGAGCATCATTTCATGTTTATTCATTACTTGTAAAGATATAGATAACATTTACAAAAAGAGAGGCATACAAACTTGTTTTAAACCCCAACTTTTACCTAGAAAAATATCTAAGCAACTGTTCCTTCTCAACACTTAGGGAACTACTTCATTCTTTTCAAAAATGGCATCGTATTATATAGTATTAGAGGAATAATTTAATCATGACTCTATTGATGGACAGTATGTAGCTACTATAGAAAATACTGAACAGCTTAATACACACATTTTTGCACACATGTTATCTGTAGGATATGTTCTTAGAAGTTGAGTTGCTAGGTCAGATGATAAATGTATTTTTCTTATGGATATTGCCAAATTGTCTGCCAAAGGAGTTGTATCAATTTACACTCTCACTAGCCATGAATAAGAACACCTACTTCCTCTGATTCCCTGTAATACAACATTCTAAAAAACCTTCAGATCTTTGCCATCCCAGTAAATGAAAAATGGTTACCTTGTAGTTTAGTCTGCATTTGCAAAATGGTATTTCATTGTGGTTTGATTTGCATTTCTTCAACTATTCCTTTTGTAGTGACTCATACCCTTATGTCTTGTGCTCATGTTTCCAATGGGTTTTTACTTTTTTTCTTATTTGTAAGAGCTGTTTGTCCATTAAGAAAATGAATGCTTTGTTACATTTGTTGCAAACATATTTACCTAGTTTGTTGTTTAACTTTAGAATTCACTTATGGCATTTTTATGATGGTGCTAAAATCTTTAATTTCATGAGCTGAAATTTATGAAGCTTCTATGGTTTCTGGTTTTACATCTTTCTGAGAAATCATTCTCATCATGACATTATAAAAACAAAGTTTTCTATATTTATTCTTTATTTTAAATGTTCAATTATTTGATCCATCTGTAAATGTTTTGGACACAGGATTGAGGTAGGGATCCAATTTAATATTTTCCAAAGCCAGACCACTTATAATATTTTATTCATGCCCTGTGATTTATCATATATCAGAATCCCTTATATAGCTCAGTCTATTTGTTAACCTTATTCTTTTCACTTTTTTGACTGCTTATTTATGTGTCAGAACCAAATTCTCTTGGTTACTATAGCTGTACTATTTTCCAGGTATTCTTTCATGCTTATTTTATCATGAAATCTTTAGAATCAGCTTGTATAGTCACTAAAAATTAAAATCTTGATACCATTATGGAGATTGTGTCAAATTTATAGATCAATTTAGGGAAAATTGATACCATTTTAAAATTTCAAGCCCCCTTACCATTCTCCAATAGAAATATCTTCATATTTGTTGTATCATTCATTTATTGCCCTCAAAATAATTTGAAAGTTTTTTCACATAGATCTTATACATTTCTTAAGTTTATTCAAATGTGTTTTATGGTTTGAGTTCATACTGTAAAGAAAATCTCTTCTTCAAATACATGTTCTATGTGGTGCTACATATAGAAAAGCTATTGATTTTTGTGTGATTTCATATTTATGATAGTTTCTGAGGTTTTAATATGCTTTTCTTGGATGTTCAAGACTCAATCTTATATGAATAAATGATCATTTTGGTTCTTCCTTTCCAGTTTCTATATCTCATCTCTCTTGTCTGATTGCACACAGACACCTTTTTCCAGAGAAGTAAATAATAGTGATATATTTATGATATTTTTTGCTATTCAAAAATGTTAAACTTTTATGTAGGAAAATTTGCCAGTCTATTCTTTAGTAGCTTCTGGGTTTCATGTCTTGTTTCAGAAGATCTTTCCTATCCTCCAAATACTAAAGTCACATTCCATATTTTCTTCTAATATTTATAGTTTCCATTTTACATTTAGATCTGTAATCCATCTGGAATTTATTTCTATATATTGCATGAGATAAAAATCTAACTTTATTTTTTCCAGATGGATTGCAAAATTTCCCAACATCATTTGTAAATTTGGTCAGCCTTTCCTCACTGGTTTGAAATGCCACTTTAATCATATTCTAAATAGATTAGTTTTATTTTTTAAACTGGAGCTTAGAAACCATAAAGACAGTGAATTGCAGTAGAGAACAAAGACATGAAAAGCAGGCAAAAAAAAAAAAAGACATTAAGATAAAGTTGTGCACACATTATTTAATGTTTACAGTAAAATACAAAAGTCATTCATAGCAAAATAGTACAAATATACATACTTCAGAGAAAATAGTCTTGTATAGTTTTCTGGTAAGAAAGATTCAGAGGATGGATACCCATAAAATATAAGACTGTGGCAGTTAATTATTCAAACATTGTTTAGAGTTTCTTGCATCACATGGAAAGTTATTTGAAGCCTCAAAGCTATAAACATCCTCCAGCTGCCTGGTTTAACCTCAAATCAGATGCTTCTGAAACTGGATCAGAATGTCCACTAAGTAAAAAAGTAAAGTCTGAAATTAGAAAAGAAATTAACAATCTCCTTTTTTTCTTTTAATTTGAGACTGTTTGGCTTTTTCACTCGCATCTCTGAGTCTCTGCAGTGTATTTCAACATCTCTCTTTCTTGGCATTGGAGGAGCACTAAGGTAGATAGAGGCCTGGCTTTGGCAATTCTTTCTTTTAACAGGAGACTCAGTTAAGAGTCATGGAGATTAAATGCCAAAGATAGTAAGAGTCAATGTTCAACTCTGAAACCTGGGTGGAAATGCTAACGCTTGTCCACCTACAATGAATGCATGCCTTTCCGGAGCTTTGAAAAGTTTCTATTAAATGACAAGTTAGCAATTAATACTGCAATAGTAAATCCTGATATTTCTTGCCCATATCTTTATGGTTTTATGAGACCTAAACGGCTATGTGTAAGGGTACATTTGTGCAAGACTCTTCACTGGAAAGTTAGAAAGAATTGTTACTGGCTAATGCAAAATTTTATTTGTTAAGCTATTTATTACAGCTTCAATAAAAATTAAAAGAATAATCCACAGATAAGACAGCTTACTAATTTTACCATGTCAAGTCATGTCCTTTGAGGCTCATCCAGCAATGGCAAAGAAAACCCACAAAGGGGTCTTGAGGTGTGTTTCTGCACAGTATCATTAAAACATGTGTACTGTGTTTGTTCACCAGCAGATGATGTATTTTTAAGAAGAACATCTAATTAAGCTTTAATCAAGCAATTAAATAACAATAGCAATAACGACAACATCACCGACAACCACAAATAAGGCACTTTCTTTGGTGGTTGGGGAATTGGTCTTTGTGTGTCGGGGGCAAGGAGGGGCAGTGGAGAGGTATGGCTTCGTCACATTATACAGATCATGTGAGTTACTTATCTTATTGCAAATAAAATGTAAACAAGTCCTAGGATGTCAACATGTGGGAGGTAACTGATGTTCTAGCCACTTATAACAAACACTGAGTTGTTTTGAGACATTACCATGTATAGCAGTCTACACTAAAAACATACAGTTTAACTGAGTACATTTTTAACTTTTCATCCTGGGTCCTAGAGATGGATACAACCTGGGCTTAGAGCTTTTTAAAAATAAACTAAATGAATACAGATTTTTTTTTTCTGTACTATAAAAACATCCAGTCTAAGGGAGTGGGAGTATTGGCAGTTAGGTTAACAAATGCTGCCCTTAGCAGATTTTCCTGGAAAACCTTCCAGAGCATGTGTCTATTTTTGCCACCATTAATCGCCAAGACAGTCCTGGGTGCTCTTTGACTTCCTGACACTGTACATGAAGCTAGATTTTGGACAGACTTTTTATTTCTCAGGCCTTCAGAGGAGTGCTAATTACAAAATACTTTATTTAAACACTACAAACTCATTCATGAAGCCAAGCCAAATCTCAGATTTGAAAGTATTTAAAATTATCCTTGCAACAGCCGTACTACTTTATACTTTATCTATTTTTAGAGGCTCAATGTTTGTTTTCCTGGAAGAAAAAAAAAATTAAAACATAAAAAGTATGCCATGAGCAAATCTGCAATAATAAGCAGCACATACATGTTGGGGATGAAAATATTCAACACAAAGCAGTCTACATAAAAACAGATTTTGCTGAGACATTTTTATAAATAGCAGTTATTATTTTGCTTTCAATTGCTAAGCATTTTAAATAACATGCCCTCAAAGGTTGTCAAGTTCTTTACTTCATGTAAATATAATTTCTTGATCTTAACTTTCATAGAGTTATTATGGAAAATTATAAATGTATTCCATTAGTCTCATGCATCATTTTATAATCATTATATTGTTAAAATTAGAAGCACGAGGAAGAAAAGAAAGAAATAGAAACACATAACTGAATGGCACTGAAGAAGCCATTTATTGGAAAATATGCATTACTCTGTATAAAACCAGAATTTATCTATAAAACTTTGTATCAAATGTTTTAAATGGACATTATGTGACACAGAGATTTATAGATACAATTGCCCCAATTGGTTGTTGATAGATCGTACCCAATTAAGGGTACACTCTACCTTAAACGCCCCTTTGAATTCCTGAGCATACTGACATAGGAGGAATGATGCTTTGAACCCTAAAAGAACAGTTTTGTAACTGTCTGCCTTATGCAATTACTGCTATACACCCCAGCAAATTTTCACACTGCATCTTTTAAAGCAAAAACTCACTATAAAAGCTTCTGAATCACCTCCATCTGGAAAGCACAGAGGTATGTAAAGGAAAAATATAGCTATTTCAATACTGGGAGAATTAAGTCTTAATGCAGGAAAATAATGCGTATTATTCCCACCGTGTGGTGGCACAGTTCCGAGCCCCGTCACTCATCCCTGGCTGTTGGCCACGAGTGGGGCTGATGCTGTCCTCCGTCCGTCCCCGTGTTCCCTGAGACCAAAGGCCACCTCCAGTGGTGGCGGTTCAGAGGAGCGAGCTGCAGCTTTTTTCCCCGCGATTGCTGGCAGACACCAGAAACCATGGTAACACTTAACAGGGCCCGAAACACCTTTATTCCCTGTTTCAGAGCTTCCCTGCATCAGCCCACGTGATCCAACTTGGCAATGTAGAAAATGGTAACGTGGGGGTTCAGGAAAATACTGACGCACCCTGCAAATCATGCTCGGAGTGGAAATTGTGACTTTGCTAGCATTTTTCCCAGTATTTCCTGCCTTGCCACTAGTAGATATGTAACCGAAATGGCTTGCTGTGAATGTCATAGTACCCAAGCCAAAAGCAATAAAATTTCTGTAACAGCATATGCGCCATGACAGAAGACCACATCAGCCCAGAAAAATGATTTTCCTGGGAAGGGCTGCGCAGCAATGAATAGGGCTCTCTATGATACGGAAGCTGGGCAGAGATTTTTCCCTGCTTCCAGCCCACGGTGAGGTAATTTTAAAGGCACTTTTGCCTTCATTTGTTCTGCATTCACTGAATGTACATTTTTTGATGTCAGAGGGACACTGCAGAAAAGATCACACGGGATAGTCTGACAATGGAGCCAAAGTTCAAAGCTTCTCTATTTTCAGGTAGCAGCCACGGCAGTTTGCACTAAATCTTTCAGGGGCCATGTCACTCTAACCCTGCCCCGGAGCTTTTTTTCAAACGGTTGGAGACAAACAAATCACTTAGCCGTGGAACAGCTACAAAATCTGATGCCATCATGCGCAAGTTGTAAGTGAGAGCCCCTAATCAGAAGTTCCTCCCATTGGGTTGAAAAAGGAAAATTCCTTGGCTTTGGTCGAAAGATCAGCTTTTTTTTTTTTATGTTATTCTTTTGGAAATGATGATATGCCCAAGTCGGAAGAGCAGAAGGAAGAAGGCGACCCCGTCTGCAGGAAGAAGCAGGAAGTCCCAGGCAGCTGGCTGCACGAGGCTGGGCGTAAAAGAACTACGGGGCGGGGTGCGGGTCCCCGGAGGTGTCGTCAGAGGCCACAGGGGTGGCCCGCAGAGGAAGCGCCAGGCCCTCCTGGGGCTCGCTCCCCCAGTCTTGGGGGGACAGTCCCCGCTCGCAGGGCTGCCCCCCGCAACCGTGCTGTCCTCGGGGGCCACCTGCCGGGGGCTGGGAGGAGGCACGGGCGCCCAGGGCCAGCACCGCCAAGCGGTACAGCTGCAGCACCACCACGAGGAAGTTCTTGGCGGCAAAGAACACCAGCATCTGGTTTATCACTTTGAAGTGGGCCATCAGGATGAGGCGCACGACCAGGAAGGGGCCGTCTTGGATGAAGACGCTGATGCCGATGTTCCACAGATCGGCGCTGTACCTGCAGAAGAACAGGCCGAGGAACCCTCTCGCTGTCACAGACACGGGGCACGCCACGCTCTGCACTGAAAACCCAAGACAGGCAAGTTACCATCCCTCTCCGGAGTGCGGGCATGTCATGTCAGACGGAATGACAAGCGGGGACAAGTCACTCACAACGGGGGGCTGTGCTAGTGCACGCTCGGAAATGACGCCAGAGTCTAGTTTTGGGTGGAACAAATGACACAGCACCTTGCCACGTGCTTTCCATGCAGGTAAAAAAAAATTCAGATCGGCCGGTGTGCGGTGGCTCACACCTGTCATCGTAGCTAGCACTCTGGGAGGCCGAGGCGGGCAGATCGCTCAAAGTCAGGAGTTAGAGACTAGCCTGAGCAAGAGCGAGACCCCTGTCTCTACTAAAAACAGAAAGAAATTAATTGGCCAACTAAAAATATATAGAAAAAAAAAATTAGCCAGGCATGGTGGCGCATGCCTGTAGTCCCAGCTACTCGGGAGGCTGAGGCACTGCTTGCGGATTGCTTGAGCCCAGGAGTCTGAGGTTGCTGTGAACGAGGCTGACCCCACGGCACTCTAATCTGGGCAACAGAGTGAGACTCTGTCTGAAAAAAAAAAAAAAATTCAGATCATCTCGTCATCACTCTGGGGAAAGCACAAGTAAAGAGACTACAGAGAATAAAGAGTAGTGTTCTTGGGGCCTGCGGTGTGTGGGTGGCACAGTAGTGTGCTCCACGCCTCAAGGCAGGCTTGGCCCCAGCTCTGGCTGTTGTCATTTCTAGCAGTGAGATGCTGGCCATGTCACTTAAGCTCCTGGACCTCAGTTTCTTCCTTTGAAAACTGGGATAACAATGACATCTGCGAGGACAGAGGCCTATTCATGGCCACGTTTTGTTTCTTTTCTTTTCTTTTTTATTTATTTATTAATTTATTTTGAGATAGAGTCTCACTTTGTTGCCCAGGCTAGAGTGAGTGCCGTGGCATCAGCCTAGCTCACAGCAACCTCGATCTCCTGGGCTCAAGCAATCCTTCTGCCTCAGCCTCCCAACTAGCTGGGACTACAGGCATGCGCCACCATGCCTGGCTAATTTTTTCTATGTATATATGAGTTAGCCAATTACTTTCTTTCTATTTTATAGTAGAAATGGGGTCTTGCTCTTGCTCAGGCTGGTTTCAAACTCCTGATCTGGAGCAATCTGTCTGCCTCGGCCTCCCAGAGTACTAGGATTATAGGCGTGAGCCACTGCGCCCAGCCTCGTTTTGTTTCTATTAGAGTAAAAACCCTGCCTTCCTCTCACTGTCTCCCATCGTCTCTCCCTTAGGATCTGAATGATGTGCTTGACTGTAAGTTTGGGAGTTGGAGCAAAGTGCACATGGCCCAGATCATTCTAGATCCTCACTTTAGGATCCACCTACTTACTGGTTGACTCAGTGATAGTGGTAAATTGTGCTGTGAAAATTCAAGTACTTATTCAAATGCAAACCTAATTTATGTTAAACATATTTTTCTAATGATGGTGGGTGGGGGGAAGCCCAAATAAATGCCATTGTTATTTTATTTTGTCCTAATTCCTTATGCTTTTGTTTCACAGTTTACAAGAAAGACTGGATGTAATTACTGATTTTCCAGCAGAACAAAAAGAGGTCCAATCAACAGATGAACCTTTTGTTTTAATTTCTAAAATGTAAATTTAATTCAGGGTCAAGGGCAGAAAATAATCCTTTTATAATAATGAAGCTTTCCATTTGGAGTTTTCAAACAAAGAGTGCCTTCGTCTACTGGAGCCTGCGGAATATGATGAAGCTGCTTTGATATGGATGAACATAATGTACTGTTTGTTGGAAAATACAATAGTGATTTAGTCAGAAGTAACATTTGGTCTTTGTTTTTCAAACAGCTGCATAACATTATCACCCCTGAAAGTTTACAAAATTTCTTTCTTAAATAAAAATTGTCTTAGCAAGGCTATAAACCACAAGATAGGGGAGGGGGAGGATCAGAGAGTGAATGACAAAAGAAAAGCTAATGTAAGATCAATAATAGCCTTTCCTGAGAAGCTAAGTCAGGAGATGGCTCCCAAAGGACTTCCTAAGGGTATTATTACTCAACATCTAACGAGATGGCACCTAACATCCCATCAGTAGACTGCAGCTGAGCAAAGAGCACAGTGTACCCTCAAGGGCACACTATGACAAAATTTGTGTGTGCATGCTATTAACATACATTTGTTTGTAATTATTAATCAGCAATTAGGCTTCAGATATTTCAAAGAAGCCACAGCAACCCTTTCTGTTTATTCTGGTGACAATTTTCTTTCAGAAAGTGGATGTTAAGGTCTAACATGGCCTCTGATCTTGGAACCTATCAAAGGGAGCCAAAAAAGATACAGAAAAAAGTTAAATATTTCTGTCCTATGGATTAATTCTTATCCCGAGGCCATCAAGTAGGATGCTATTTAAAAAAAAAAAGTGAGATTAAGAAAAATGTAATTATTAATGTCTAGAATTTCTGCAGGGTAAAGTGTCATCCAAGAGAATTCCCAAATCAAAATTGTAGGGTTCCAAGAAATTATGGGATGACTCCAGATCAACACTGTCCAATTGAACTTTCTGTGATGGTAAAAAAGTTTAATATCTCTGCTGTCTAATATATTAATAGTAGCCATCATGCTGGACGCAGTTGTTCACGCTTGTAACACTCTGGGAGTCCTAGGCGGGAGGATCATTTGAGCTCAGGAGTTCAAGATCAGCCTGAGCAAGAGTGAGACCCCATCTTTACTCAAAATAGAAAGAAATTAGCTGGACAGCTAAAAATATATAGACAAAATTAGCCAGGCATGGTGGCACATGCCTGTAATCCCAGACACTTGGGAGGCTGAGGCAGAAGGATTGTTGAATCCATGAGTTTGAGGTTGCTGTGAGCTAGGCTGATGCCATGGCACTCTAGCCTGGGCAACAGAGTGAGACTCTGTCTCAAAAATAAATAAATAAAATAAAATAAAAGCCAGTGTGCTGATTGGTACTTGAAATGTGGCTAGCGTGACTAAGGAATTGAACTTTTAATGTTATTCAATTTTAATTGATTTTAACTTAAAGTGTCACATGTGGTTGAGGGGTACCATGCTGGACAATGCAACTCTAAATCATCACTAGTATAAAATTCCTCAGAAACAGTTTACTTCTGGCAAAATATTAGGAGTTTATATGACTTTGTTGAAGTTAAGACCAATGGGATTCCAAGAGCCATCACTGAGGGAGATTTTAATTTTTAATTTTTAATGTTTACTCCCCAAATTACTCTTTCTCTGAGGTTCATGATTCTGACAAAGAAATGAAAATGACCCCTTACAAATATTAAGAGATTAACACTCATAGGCCAGCAACTTGCTAAACACTTTACAAATTATATCTTATTGAGTCATCACAAGAACCTTCAGCCCTGGCAACTGTGATTATCATCCCCATTTTGTGGACGGAAAAACTGAGGCACAGATGTACTATCTGATTTGCAGGAGGTTTTACAAATCATAACTGATAGAACCACCATCTGAAGTGAAGAAAAAGCTGTGCGATTATCCACACAACTATCTTAAGCTCACAGTGTACCAGAGTGGATCCACTCGGGGCTTCCTAAGTTTCAGTCTACTTCCCTTCTAAGTTGAACTAGAACTAACACTGGGATATTGAGAAACAATAATCCTCGTGATTTCCTCCTTTAGCTTTAGTACAGTTTATAATCAAGAGTGGTAATTTTCTGTTTCTTTGCACAAACATCAAGACACTTACCCGCCAGGTCAAGTGGAAACTGCAGCATGCTCCAAGTCCATATAATAAGGATGGCATAGACTAGTGCAGGGCTATTCCTAGAATACAGATTAAAACTTTAAATTAGTAATAAAAAGGATGATCAAATGCATCAGAGAGAAATCTTCCCAGTCCATATTTGAATATATGCCTAATAAACCTCTTGGGGGTTGCCAAAATATCTTGGTGATAAAATAAATCCATGAAAAAAAATTCATGCATGATCATAAAGGAACAATAAAGAAGATTTGAAAAATAAATAATCTGAGGCTCAACATATACAAGAATTATACAAAGCCTCTTGGTACCATATTGCTGTATTTAGCTTTAAAATCATAGTAACATATGGCAGAGACATGCTTGGAAAAAAAGTTAGAGATTGATGGATATTGAGATAGGTAAACATGGATACATGATAGATATATATAAATATTCAGAGGGCTGATTTCAAGAAATTTCAGGGAGAAAAACTAATAATTATTCTAAGATTCCAGGGATCTACTTGAAAAACATGAAAATACATCTCAAAAGAGCTAAATGGTACTCAAAAATTAAGAGCTCAACATGTAAAAGGATACTGTACTTAGGTGGAAAAAATAGTGAGGAGATAAATCTAAACAAAGATATTTACACAAGAAAATAGGATGTAAAGTTAGGAATATGTGTTAATTAAACGCTATATATATGCTAAGTGCCTAGAACAGTACCTGACAAATAATAGGCATTCAACATGTATTTGTGGAAAGAATGATAGAATACACAAAAGAAGGGCACGTTCTTGGGCAAATATACAAATGTTACAGACCTAGGAAAATGGCCATGAAAATTAAAGTCAGAAAGAATAGAGGTTACAGAAATGCAAAGATATTAAAGAAAGTTACATTTATTTTTAGCAAAAATACAAAGGAAGTTATCAATTTGAGCTCAGTGGCATAATAACAGATTTTGTTTCCATCTTCAGTCAAGAGGGATTTTCAGATTGAAGAGGGCTGGAAAAGCATCAGGGAAGGGTAATTGAAACCAAACTAAATGAGGTGATTGTAAGGGATATCTATAAATGCTTCAAGTGTTGAAGCTCTCAAAAATTAAATCTCAAAACTCAGAATTTGTAAATGAGATTTCTAAGCCATCATTATCTGTCTTGGCGGTTAATGGTGGAGACCAGGTTGGTGGCAGAAAAAGTCTCAACTTTCAAAACGAAGCAGAAATATCTCAAAGTACAAAAGCCACATTTACTATTAATCCCGAGTTACATTATGTAAGTGATTTTTAAAAAGATTTCTGATAGCCCTTGTAGAAGACAGTAATTAGAATCAGCACAGGTTCTCTGAGAACAATTGCACTCAACTAAGATTATTCCCTCTTTTTTTTTTTTTAATAGAGTTAGGATTATGAAGCAGGTAATGCTATAGAAACTGATAATAGACATTTGGATTTAAACAAGGCTTCTGAAAAAATCTCTCATATTGTCCTTGGTAACAAAATTAAGAAATGTTCTGGGTGTGAGTGCTGTTAGATGGATTCCTAACTGTGTAGATGACCCCCTGGGAGCTCTCCAAGGGGCTGCTGCAGGCTGAGCCTTTGAATCTGTTCTACTTCACATTTCAGCGATGATGACTTGGTTGATGACACTGATGGGCGGCTTCTCTCATGCACATAGGACACGGAGCTTGGATAGAAAACCAGTACCCCGGAAGACACAATCAGGATTCAGAAGGATGTAACTGAATGCCCTAGATTAGGAGTAGAATAGGATAGAAGAGATAGCATTTCACATCAGCAGCTATAAAAAAGGCTCAAGGATTTTCCCTTACTATTATCTAATTATGAGTCCACAGTGTGACATGATTTATGATTTAGCAAAATAAAATGCAATCATAGGTTGCTTCAGAAGAAATACAAAGTCTAGAATTTTAAGAAGAAATGCCTTAGGAACGCAGACCATAACTTTCCCCTCTACAAGGTCAATGTCTATACAGAGTAGAGCTTCAATAAGTGTCTGATTTTTTAAATAATGTTTCTGATCTCATTCTTACATGCTAGGAAGTTTTCCAAATGCTTAAATCTATGATCACACTTAATCTCATACCAACAACAAAGTAGGCATAATTATTATCCCCATTTTACCAATGAGGCAACTGAGGCATAGAGAGTTTAGGAAATGTACCCAAAGTAATGTGGTTATAAGTGTTGAGAGCAGAAATCAAACCTAGATAGCTGATTTCAGCATCTACCCTTTCAACCATTACACTATACTATTTCCATGAATGAAATGGAAAGTGTTAGCTCTGCTCTATTCTACAATGTTCAAAACATACCTGAAATACTATGTTTGGTGCTTCATGTTTTAGGAGGAACTTTTATGAAGTTACTTGCATCAAAGGGGAAAGCTAGGATGGTAAGGGAACTCAGAGCCGTGTTACATGTGGGATAGTTCAAGAAACTGAAAACTAGAGAAAATTCCTTAAAAGCTTTATTTCAGATGTTTCAAGGGCTATAATGTGGAAAAGGAATTAAACTTATTTCTTGTGACTTTAGAAAGCCAATTCAGGCTCAGAGGATTTTAGTTGCACCTCTAAGAATCCAGATTTTATCACAATAGAGGAAAGTGCTAATAACATTACCTCAAACTAGAATAAGTTGCCACTTGGGTTAATATATTTTCTACTAGTGCAATTTTTCAAATAGAACTGACAGAGGAACGTGTTGAAGATATTTTGGAGAGGATTTTTCAAAAATAGATACAAAATAAATTTTTCATAAGATGGTCACTTTTGAAGTTTCCTCTAATCCCAAACTTCAATAATTCTACCAAAACCTCAGGTGCAATTTGTCTGTAAGGCGGTAGAAAGAAAAGTATGGGCTCTGGTGCCAAGTGACCTGGAGTTTAAATACTAGCTCCAAGCCTTGCTAATGAGATAGGATGTGAAACTCTAATCTCAGATTGATCACTTGCTAGTTATATGAATATGAACAAGTAATTTAACATTTATATACTTTAATTTACCCATTTACATTATAAGCATGACAAAAGCTACTAGACTTTTTAAGAACGACATTATTTAATTATGTTAAGCATTTAAAGCTATTAGAAGAGTATCTGACACAGACTGTTATGGTAGATCACTACAATTTACTTATTTTTATATTACATGCAATTTTGAGACTTTTAAAATTTCTTTTGCCTGATATTCTTTGTTTATAAAATAGTGATAATGATAATATCTACCTTATCGTATTAATGTAAAGACTAACTTATTAAACTACAGGTCTTAACAGACTTATTGGCACACAGCAAATGACAAATAGTAACAGGCAAATATGAATTTTTAGATCAGGCCGTAAAAATACTCAGGAAGGTGAAATGGTGGAATATGAATAAATCACTGAGTTTAAATCACAAACGCTCAAGCTCTGCCAAGGAATTTTGGGGTGGATTTATCTATCACTGTCCCTTATATGTGATATGCCTTCACAAATGTCAACTGAGAAGCATGTAAGCAGATGTGATGGACTTGATTCACAAAGAGACAAAAGATCTTGAGAAGTAAAATTATTGATGTGATTATCACTGTCCTGCTTGAAAAACTGGGAGGATAAAAGACTGGCATTTGGCAAATCAGCACACTCAATCTGGTAGGTGAAAATTAGAAATAAAAAGTCATATTTGCCAATCCACTTAACTATTTCTTTTTGGAAGTATAAATATTCCTGTAGACAAGAGGAAATCAGGGGATAGAAATCATCCAGCTTTAAAAAAATAATTGACAAACACCTTCAGAGAAGGAAAAATAATGACAGAGAGAGGGAGAAGGAGAGGAAGAAAGTAAACAAAGTGTTAACCTCTCCTGGAAGAGATGTTTCACCAAGATAAACAAAGAAAAATGAAGAGAAAACACAAAATGTAAACATACGAAGATTCTCCTTTGTGGGGTCAAATACTCACAGTAAAATATCAGTAATGCTAGGAAAACAGATTTCTTCTTAACAAATGATTTATGTTCAACAACAAGACTACATAGAGTGGTCTCCAAATGTGTAAAATGTCCAGTGAACTCTTCTTAGTAATGATGCTGAAATTCTGAATTGTGAAGATGTTGGAGGCTGGCTGTAACCAAATGAAAAAGTCGACAAATACTCTCCCCAACAGACATGTATAGTATTGGAAAAATTGTCAATATTCACCATCCAGGGCTCTGGAAATCAACCAAAGGCAAACAACAAGCTGAGTAACATTTATTAATGAAAAACTGGCAGAAATTCAGGAAATCTACAGCATTCCCTCCTATGGATATTCCTATATCCCCAGTTTGGCTATGTTGAAAAATTGCACTGTTAAACAGGTAAGGAAGAATTTATTCTAGACTATTGCAATAGGGAAGAGACTAAACTCTCCTGAAGCAAAAGATGGGAAAGTTTTTAACACTGGAGTGAGCTAGTGGAAAATCCTGGAGAAGGTTAGGGTGGAGGTTGCTCAATGTGATTATGCTATTTGTGTTTGCTAATTGGCACTTATCAAATTAGGACCCTACTGTCCCACAGAGACTGGGATATTGGGGTTCTATCTTTCTTTGTGATTACATTCTAAGGAGATGCCTCCCAGGTCCTTGAGAAAGATATTGTTGGGTTGTAAACTGGAAAGGACTGGGAAAAGATTTACATCTCAAAGAGGTAGAGAAAGAATTTATAATATCAAGTTTTCTAAAATAAATGCTCTAAGAAAAGAGAAGTCGGGGACCTGAAGTCAGGAAAAACCCTGGCTAAAGTTTACTCACGTTCTGAAAATACGAAGGCCATTTTGATCCATCAAAGTGATTTTAACAGAGAAGGCTTGGCAATGAACACCACAGGCTCCTTGTGGCCAGAGTGTACTGATTTGATTTGGAATTGAACATGAAAACTCATACTCAGAGGTGTGGTCAATAAAAGTAACAAACTTAGTTGGAATTTAATCAGAAAATCCACTCTGAAATTGCAACCCCAGTTGAAATGAGTGATGAATTAACTCTAAATTTAATGAAGAAATTCTGAAAGTGACAGAGCTATCAATGGGCTAGAGTTCTCGTGTATGCTTGGCTGACTGAGAAATTGCAGGCATGTGCAGGGAAGACCCAAGAGGACACAGTGGAATTAAAGGCTGAGGTAGACGTGAAAACTTCCTGAACCTTAAACATGCTACCCAATCCATACACAGATCATCAGAATGTAGAATTCATAGGGCTCAAAGTGTTTGATCACAATCTCTGCCCAAATCATTGGCTGACCTCAACTATGTAGTTAAAGGTATGGATGCTAAGATGTCAAGCTAAGAATAAAACTAAGAATTAAAAAACAAAAACCAAAAAACTGAGATACCCATGGCTACAATCCAAGGAGAGGTAGATCCTTCGGATTAAGAAAACAAAGCAACAAAAGAAGCAGCCTGAAGTGGTGAGGGGGCAAAACCTAAGGATAATATATTGTCACAGTATTTTACCCAAAAATGTTCAGTTTTCAACAAAGTAAGTATGTGACATGCAAAAAACAGAAGTGTGTGACCTATAATCAAGGGGGAAAACAGTCAAAAGAAACTGGCCTTAATGGGGCCCAGATATTTGATTTAGCAAAAAAAGAAATCAAAGCAACTATTATAAATATGTTCAAAGAATTAAAGAAAACTAAATTTCAGAAATTAAAGAAAAATGTGATGACAATGACTCAACAAATAATATAAATAAAGATACAGAAACTATAAGAAGAATTAAATAGAAATGCTAGAGTTGAAAATATGAGTACTGAAATAAAAAATTTATTAGAGGCACTCTATAGTTTGACTCTACATCTAGATTTGAGACAGCATAAAAAAGACCCCATGATCTTGAAGATAAATTCATAAAAATTATCTAATCTGAAGGACAGAGAGTAAAAAAGATTGAAAAAAAATCAACAGAGCTTCAGAGACCTATGGAACACAATTAAGCAAACATATTTTTAATAGGAGAAGAAGAAAGACAGAACAAATAGGAGAAATATTTAAAGAAATAATAGCTGAAAATTTTGAGAAAAATTCTGGAGCTTTCTTAAAAAGTTAACATAAAACCAGCCATTCTACTTCTAGGGATCTACTGAAGAGAAATGAAAACATAGCCTGCCAAAAGTTTGTAAGTGAATGTTCATAAGCAGCATCATTATTAATAGCAAAAATAGGAAACAATACACACATACGTCTACTACTGAATGAATAAACAAAATGCGTTATATGCATTCAGTGGAATACTACTTAGCAATTATTAATAAAAAGGAATGAAACACAAAACAACATGGATGAACCCCAGAAACATTATGCTAAGTAAAAAAAAGGCAGACACAATGGACAACCTATTTTATAATTCCATTCCCATGAAATTTCTAGAAAAGGACAATCTACAGAGAAAAAGAGTGTGCCTCCAGAAAGTAGTATAGAGATACCGGTAAGAACTAAAAGTAGAACTACCATTTGATCCAGCAATCCCACTACTTGGTATCTACCCAAAGGAAAAAAAGACATTCTATAAAAAAAAGACATCTGCACTCAATTGCTAAGATGTGGAACCAACCTAAGTGTTCATCAATACATGAATGGATTAATAAAATGTGGTATATGTATACCATGGAGTACTACTCAGCCATAAAAAAATGATTAACTACCTATTGTATTATCCTGGATGAAGCTGGAGCCCATTCTTCTAAGTGAAGTATCACAAGAGTGGGAAAACAAGCACCACATGTACTCACCATTAAATTGGTACTAATCGATCAACACTTATGTGCACATATAGGAAGGAACATTCATAGGGTTTTGGGCAGATGGGAGGGCGGAGGAAGGGATGGGTAAATTTGCACCTTATGGGTGCAGTGCATGCTGTCAGGAGGATGGGCACACTTGTAGCTCTGACTCCAGTGGTGCAAAAGCAATTTATGTAACCAAAGTGTTTGTACTCCCATAATACTCTGAAATAAAAATACTAATAATAAATAAATGAAATTAAAAAAAATAAAAGATTAGAAAATTTAAGCGATGCCATTTAAAAAAAGAGTGTATCAATGGTTGCATAGGGCTGTTGGTGGGAGTGAAGCTTGACTGCAAAGAGCCACAAGGAATCTTTCTGGAGTGATGGGAATGTTCTAAATCTGGATTGTGGTCATGGAAGAACAAGTCTGTAATTTACTAAATATCATTGAACTGTAGAATTATGATAGTTAAATTTTTGATATTTAAAATATAACTTTGTATAGCTGTTAAAAAAATTGCAGAATCATAGGATTTAAAAGCCTATAAAAATTCCTAAGATGTAGGCAGATGAACTTCAATGTGGCCCAAAGGAAAATAATTTATTTAAATTAAAAAAAAAAAAACAGGAATTGACATACTAGCCAGAATATAGGAAAGAGATGTAGATATCATCATGTCAGCAGCTATCCCAACAAATATAAATCTAGTGATGTGGACATCATGTAGGCTTTCTCTCAGGTAAATCTATCAGCCCAAATATGGAATAAAATACAAGAGAAAGTAAAATGCCATAATAATAGGCAATGCTGAGTAGGCTACAATGACGTGATCTGCAGTTACACATAAGTATCTTTTAATTATATATTAAGTTTATTCTTCATGATTGTCCTTTTGAGCCCAAAAGGTGAGACCTGAGACAGGAAATCAGAACTTAGAAGATGACATTCAGGAGAGAGAAAAACTCTATATTCATTCTGGGCCTTGCCTTTGTGGGGAAGGGAAGGTATTTGAGTAGTGGAGACACAGAGGAATGGAATAGGGGTTATAGAAAGCCACTGACACAATGAAACAATATTAAAAATAAAAATGGCTTCAATCTGAGCTAGTGAAAACTGAAAAGAATTTTTTAAGACATCAACCGTATAAACTATGACATAGCTTATTTGGCCCCATTAAACATCAGCTTTCTTGAGATACAGTATAAGTTTAACATTAAAAAATATATATATTTATGAAGCATCCAGATTAATTTGTAGGTTATAGAAGAAACTGGAGATATTTAAGGTGTCTTGAAACATCAGGTGCTTCCAAAATTCTTGCTGAACTGAAATTGTCTTGATTGGGACAGGACTATGTCCTTTTGCTAACCCTTTGCTCCCCAATCTCTGCCTAGCACAGTGTTTAGCACATATTAGACAACCAATCAATAGTGAATGAAAGAATGCCATATGGTTTTAGAAGCTTTTTTGGTTTGTTTGTTTTGCTGGGCAATTACAATGTTATTCATGAACTTATCTAATATTCAACATTTATTGGCAAGCACAGATTTATAAATTGCCCCCTGGTGTCATTCTGGATGGGACTATAAAACAGTCCATTAAGATCACTGAATTTGGCATTTCTCACAATTTTATGACTGGTCCCCAAAATGTATCCCTCCTCAATACCTCTTTTACTATCCTATGTTCTATCCCATCTCCCTAGATATTTTGCATGTACATGTTTATTTCTATATAGGTATAGTTATTTTTATATTATGGTCTCCCTATCACTGTTGATAGTTATTGTTTTTATGTGCTCTGTCATCATTTCTTCATGTTTTTCTTGTAACCACATTGTATTATATTTGAAAATACATTATACATCGTAAAGCAGTAACCATATATAAGGCATTAAAACTACAGAACTAAATCAACACTTTGAAGGTGATGGATCAATTTAGATTCTTTAAAAAAAAAGGAATATGTCAACTTAATAAGCTATAAGAAAAATTAGTATAAATGAATCAGGAAATGATCTTATAAAGGTAACTCCTAGTGATAAATATAATTTGTGCCATAATTGGGATATTAAGTTTACTCAGTAAGTTAGCGTATTTTGTTCAGCTTTATGTTTTGTTGTTTGAGAAACACAGCATAAAGTAAACTGTAGCATTAAAAGCCAGCCTCATTCCAATTTATTTTTATAGCACAGTGCAAAACAACCCAAGCTTAAAGTACATTCAGGCACTGAGACTTAAATCCCTAATGGTAAGAAAGTCGTTCCATAAACAGATGTGATCATGGATTCTGAGTTTATTTGCTTGTGGCAAAAATAAAAGTACCAACTCAATAAGTTTTAATTTATAGGCATCCACACCAGAAAGCCTTTGGGCACTTTGAACAAAACTGACTAAAAATAAAATTTAGTAAAATAAAATCTCATCTGCCCCATTCTCCATTTACACCAGGGAATGAAAATTCTCCAGCTGAATAGGAGACAGGTTTGTCTATGTATTCTCTAGGTGCTCTCTTGGAATTGTAGCTGTGTTGTGCTCTAGAAGAGAATTTTATGACTGGCTATGCTCTTGACACTGGAAATGGTATAAAAAGGAGCTGGGGGTGGTAATTCTACTCCAAGTCTTCGGGTACCTGACCTGTGGTCATGCAAACATGCAGAACTTTTCTGGTCTCACCCACAGGAACATTATGTGCCCCTTTTTCTAGTAGACATCTCCTTTACGTATTTTTTTTAAAAATAAAGTCCAGGCTGGTTTTTCATATGTATCTAAATAGCAGCAAATTCTCTGATTCTAACATTGGACACAGGCTATCTTAAAAATCCTTATTCATGCAGAATATAAATGAGAGAACAAAGAGACAGATGCATGGTCCTGTCCTTGAAAAGGTCTTTCCATTGCATGGCCTGCTTACCTCACATTTTGTTCTTCTAGGGTCTCACTTGTGAATTCCAGTATGTCAGCAGCTGTCCCCACAAATATAAGAAGAAGTTGAGAGAGTTGATCTCGAGTGATCCCACCTCCAATGGGTAGAAGCCATCTTCCAATTATTAGCATTAACAGGAATGTCTGATGGAGTCCCAAAGTCCAAACTTTCTCACATACTGTAGATAAGTTACTTACAAAAACTTTGGCCTATTAAACAGAAATGTCATACAGACAGAAAGATCATGAGCTACTTCCTTGGAGAGAGATATCTTCTTCACTATGGCTTTCAATCAAGAGTTTAACTTTTGTGGATGGTCATTGTCAGGAACTATTCTTCACTTGCTAAAGAAAGTAACACTCCTTTCAGCTGAGCACTCTGAAAAAGTAATAGCTAATATGGTCCTTAAGATGAGGCTGCCTGTACCTAGCAAGTAATTTAAACCTTACACTTGGCTAGTGGGATTGTACCATATGATATTTAAAGAAACAGTTTTACAAGGTTTTAAAGATCATGTCTCATTTTATTATACTCAAAGTATATCACAAAGCAAAATTTTATAAATTTCACATTAAAATCACAAACTCCCCCTATAGTTTTTCTTTTATAGATTTTATATCTGAATTTACTGATCTGAAGATATTTTTAGCATGGTACAAATCTTCCCTTTGTTTTGTATTGCTTTAAAACTCTATTATATGTAACCATAAAAAAAGGTAATAATGTTTATCCAAGACCTAAATGTAAAGGAAGAGAATAACTATAAAGTTATTATTTTTATTCTGAATACTTAACATATTATTTAATAATCTGTAAGCTAGCAAGCAATTTTATTCTGCCCTTATTATTGCTCTCTAAGAAAAATTTACATCCCACTCATATATTCTGGACATATTCTGGACATCTCTTGCCCAATTACCTTCTAAATCAGGCTCAAAGTCTATTATTGACCCTATAGGTTACAATCTTTTAAAGACTACAAGGACTTAGGTCTTAAGCGAATTGGATAATGATTCTAACTTAATTTATGCAAGTGACTTAACTATGTTTGTGCAAAATCCATTTATCGCTCTTGATTACTGGCTGACATCAAATGCACAAGCAAAGGGCAGGCAAAAGACAAGGCACCATGCTAACCTGATGGAAGGATGAGGATCCATAACCTTTCGTTTGCACACTTCTTTATATCTTGTCCATGAAACTTCACATGCAACTTATTTACTCATATAGGAAGCACAATAGTAGGATAAACATTAATATTTTCATTTGTCAGATGAAAAACTCAGAGATAGAGAGACTAAGTGATTTGTCAGAACAGATGCAGATAAATTGTGATTGGAGCTTGATTTAGAATCAAAGGTTCATTCCATGAAACCTCGCAGAATGTTTTCAAGATAGGGCTCTTGGCCTTGAGTCTCTCCTTTACACCATTTTTGAATAGGCCATGATCAGTTTGCCAAATATCAGACATGTGAAGAAAAAGGAAGTGATTCTATTTGGGCTGGAAACTTTCTCTATTTTACTAATAAACACCTAAAAAATATGTATGGTGGAAATCCTAGCTAATTCAATAACACAAGAAAAGGAAATAAAAGGTATACTGACTGGGACAGAAAAAATAAAACTATTTTTGTTCATGGATGACATGATTGTCTATAGAAAACTCCAAAGAATTGACCAAAAAACTTCTTCTAGAACTAATAAGCGTTTATAGCAAGGTTGCAGGATCAAAGGTTAATATGCAAAAGGAAATCTCTTTCTTTATATGCTAGCAAAGAACAAGTGGAATTTGAAATTGAAAACAAAATATCATTTACATTAGCATTCTCAAAAATGAAATGTAGATTTCTAACTTTTAACAAATGTACCACTCTGGTACAGGGTGTTGATGGATGGGGAGGCTGACATGGTCACAGGGTATATGGAACATCTCTGTACCTTCCTCTCAATTTAGCTGCAAACATAAAACTGCTCTAAAATATTTTTAAATTCGTATTTGTGTGTGTGTGTGTGTGTGTATGTCAGATTTCAATCTTTTCATTATATCATTCCTTCACAAATGTATATGTCTCTCTTTGCACATATTATCTGACTTAAGTGCTCCTTAATGCTGCAAATTAAATATATCGTTTAATACATAATATCTATTAATAACTATAAAATATGTCTATTAATATATTACTAATAATATATATTCTTATGCATGTTCAAGATGTTTAATAATATATAAAATATGATTATTTTACATAATAAAATAATAATATATAAAATATGATTATTTGTGAATCACTGAGCCAAACAATTAAACCATTAGGAAATTTCTTCAGGAAAGAATGAGCTGTAAGGTGTACAGTATGTTATTCTCACTAAGCTCACCATTTGCTAGATCCTTTCATTATGGTGGAAAAAGCTCTCACCGTCTTAATGAGATCATCTGTCCCATTGGTTTGTTCACTGGACATCAGGGTTGGATTGAAGTCTTCTTTTCTGCTGGCATTCTGTGAGTTTTCTTCGGATTGGATACTGCAATACTAAGAATTGGAAGAGAGGCAACATGCCAAAAAAATATCACAATGAGGTAGAGTTTAAAATTGCTTCAATCTATCCAAGAGATTATGAACAAATATGTGGAGTTTATATAATTAATGTGAGAAGAGTGTCAACTATATATATCTTATTTTTCCATAGGTCTATGAGGATGTAAATGTTCTGAGTCATTGTGAAGAGCTATAGAATTTACAGATTGATAACTGACGCTCCTTTTGTGAACCTTGCAACAATTGTAAAATGAACCAGTAACCAATGACAGCAATAAAAACATGTTATGATCCTAATCAAAGCATTTACAATATTTTGAGAGTTTGTTTCTTATCCAGAAGCCTCTTTATCTAAAACATACCATTCTGCAAAGTAAATAATCTATTTTCAATCTTGTCTGTCAAGCAACTTAAAACATTGCATGTTCACCCACTAAAACATACATTCTAGTGACAGTTCAGAAGTTAATTTAGATTTAAGGAAAATTTGACAATAGACCTAAAAGAAATGATGTGTTTTCTTCCTTCACTTTGTATGTGAATTTCTGCAACTGAACTGTGCATGATTTTTATCTGCCAGATGCTGGTAATTTGGGGTAGAGTAAGAGAAGGAAAAAGTATACGAGAGGAAAAGGGTGGCACTTGAAAATGTAGCTATAGCCAATGCATATTTTATAAACTGGTTAAAAAAAAAAGGTTGGAGATTTTTTAAACATCTGCAGTGTTAACATCTTTTTGAAACACGCACACACCACCACCACCATTACTACCATTATCACACATCCACAATCACACATTTGTATTTAGAGAGAAATTACTTAAAAAATTAAAGCCATAAGAAGTATATTTTTCTTAATTATTCTGGATACTTCATCGATTATTCTATGAGCTACTTGATAAAGTAGAACGGAAAGTCTGCCAAGAAGCTATTTTTTCTACCTTTCATCCGAACAACTAGTGTTATGGGTGAAATGACTAGAATAATTAAGAAAAATGGCCATATGCCATATCTCTAGGAGCAAAATTACAGCTGTTTTTATATTTGTGTGTGTGCGTGCATGTGTGCAGCTAAGGCTCCAAGAAAAGATAATGAAGATAAAAAATTAAATCTTGAGCCAAGCAATAAATTCTCATTGCAGAGTAGTTTTGGGACTCTATCTCAGAACTTAATAGTCAATAGGAAATAAATTTTGGCCACTTTGTGGGCAGGAAAGCAGGTTGTATATTAAAAGTTATGACATTAATATGTTTTTGACATTCATATCACTAAAAATCCATAAACATCTTGTTATTTAAGAAAATAGCCATTGTTTAGTACAGTAGAAGATAATTTAGAAGCAAATAGCTTTGTAGTCCATATTACGGTATTAAGACTTATCTGAGTTCTTCTTTACTCTTGTTATTCTTTTCGTTATATTAATAGATTGATGAGACTTTCTTTTAAGTGGCAACTACATTGGGATGGCAATGAATAAGTGATTTCACTCTGCAAGCCTTGCCTGACTTATACTGTTTTTGTGGTTATGTTGTTTACATTCAGCATTGTATAGGTGAGTTCATATAGATGACCTGAGTATGTCATTTTTTCATGAGCTATGTGTTTAAAACTCTTATTATCATCAAAAATATTCCTTTGGGGCCGAGCACGGTGGCTCACGCCTATAATCCTAGCACCCTGGGAGGCCAAGGCAGGCGGATCGCTCGAGGTCAGGAGTTTGAAACTAGCCTGAGCAAGAGCAAGATCCTGTCCCAATTATAAATAGAAAGAAATTAATTGGCCAACTAAAATATATATAGAAAAAATTAGCCAGGCATGGTGGCGCATGCCTGAAGTCCCAGCTACTTGGGAGGCTGAGGCAGGAGGATTGCTTGAGCCCAGGAGTTTGAGGTTGCTGTGAGCTAGGCTGATGCCAGCACACTCAGTCTAGTCGGGACAACAAAGTGAGACTCTGTCTCAAAATTTCTGTCTAATATATATATATATATATATATATATATATATATATATATATATATATATATAATCCTTTGGGTCAAAGCAGGCTGTGACACCCTTAAGACCAGAATGTTTCCATTACTTTTATCATGCCACTTCATAAACAGACCTAAGAGCGAAGGTCACAAACATTGTCATAACCATCTTGTTCCATGCATGTAGACCCAGCCGGATTCAGGAATGAAGGTACCAGATTGGTCATCTAGGAGAAATGTTTTCATGAAATAGGTCAGGATGTTTTCCTAATGCCAAGTCACAGATTAGAACATTTAGAATGTCGAGTAGATGGAAAATGTGAAAGGAAATTAAATTACTCTTTTCTATAGTGAAAAACTCAGATGATTTTGATGCAAATGCCTCTAAAACATGACACACATAACTGAGAAAGGCAGTGTGGTTTAATGGACAAGGGTCCATTAGGTTCCCAGCCCCAGCACTGCTGTTGATTAGTTGTGTGGCCTTAGGAAAATTACTTAACCTCAAGGTCCTCTTCTATAAAATAGAAACGTACTTACCATGCCTAACTTACAGAGTTTCTGGGTTCATAAATGAAAAAAGTGTATATGAAAGTACAAGGGACCATATGAAAAAAATTGATTATTATCATAACCAAAATTTTCTAAAAGAGTAGACTAAGAGAATTACTGTAACTCCCTTTATTCTGCCATTTCTTATTTCTTGAAATGCATGTCCAATATTTTATGTCCCTTTTCCTTTTTTCTACTTCCTTCTCTGCTCACCCTGCCCAATTCAATCTCTGGGCATTCATTTTCATTCTCAGTGTCAAAACTAGTCAAATCCATTATTACTAAAGGTTCAATTTCTTTTGTAGTATGAAAATTAGAGAAGTACTGCCCAGGGCTCAAAAATCTTTTTTTATTAAAAAGAGAGCTTTAGGTTGTATGCTATTTGTTGTAATGGGATTTGACCTGTATAGCAATTAACTGTGCAACACATTTATATTATAAATGCATTTGGGGAAATGAATTGTTATTGTAGATGATAGCCATGTCACAGAATTAGATATGAAGGAAAAAATTGATTCAAATCACCAGAGCTTATTTCCACACTCTTGAAAGTGGTAAGTAGTAAAGAGATTGAAACAGTCCCCTAATTCCTTATGGTGTAGTTTTAAAAAGCCATGATAATTTGAACCAACCAACCTACAGTTACAAAATACTTTTTGCTACAAGCATAGAGATAGCTTGTGACTTTAATGTTTTTAGCAGGAGATTTTATGAGGAAAAATGTTCTTTTCATCCTACATTATTGATATGTGCTTGTGGAATTCTTCAAACATAGTCTACAGAACTATTTAATAAATTCCCCTCTGTGTGCCTAAAATTTGGAGCATTTTCCAGATGGGGTTATGTTAATGTATGGGAAGCTTAATCTTGCAATAAAATGCCCAAACGTAGCAAAGAAATCTGTATAGTGCCAAGTTCTCACGGATCTTGCCTAAAGCATTTTATCAGTAAAGGTATCAAAATGCTATTATATCATAACCACAGTTCCTCTGTAACATAGTTTTATAAACTGAACTGTGAAGTCCAAGCTGGAGGCTGATGGGCTTTACTAACTTGGGCTCTCCAAAGTTGTATAGGAGCATCAATAACAGTAAATGGCTGAGCTCAGCCTAGAACCTGCTAACTAGAGTTGTCTGTGTAGGAAGCATCTCAACTGAAAATCTCTCTGTATAAATTAGAGACTTACTGGAAGCCACCATTTATTTTCTAGGTCAATGTGTTCTAATCCGTATGAGCCTACCTTCTCCCTGGTGGGTCCCATGACTCCCCTGCTTTAACCTTAGTTTCTAGATTCTAGAACAGAATTTCTATTCACTAAGACGACACATGGGACTCCCAAGAGTGAATCTCCGATAATCTGCACAGTCTGTATTTTCAGACAGACTATTTTAAGTAAGACAAAATATTTTAAACCTACAAGTTTGATTGTATTTAGATAGAAAGGACAAATAAAGGTTTTTTTTGTTTGTTTGTTTTTGGAGTTTCTAAAAGTGTTATTTTACAGGATGCCAGATTATCGAGGCCCACCCATTCTTAGCACAACATGGAAACTCAGTGAAGCTGCATAGGTTAACACTAAATTTCCACACCCCCATGTCAACTCTAGCATATTGCGGGGTGTGGGTGGGGGAGTCTTAGTAACAAGATCTCTAATACAAAATGCTAATTAATTATGTAATGTCAAATCTTAAATAAATGTAATGTTTTTATTGTTTTTTGACAGATCATAGATTCACTTTTTTTTTTTTTTTGGTGATGGCCTCTTATTTAGTAAAGGCTTGATGACTCCAGTCCCTTAGAAAAGTACATTTCTGAAATAAATCAGATCATACTGTGGAAGTCGTTTATTGCCGAATATTTCAATTTCCTACTTTCCAGAAGGAAGTACCTGGGTCTCATGATGCATCTCAAGAAGCCATAATGATGGAACGATGCTAATCAGATATAAAAATATAGCTGGTGAAAACCTGTGAGAGAGGGAAGAAAAAAATATAGTTTAGCTTTTCCAAGGAAAAAAATTATTTTAAAGAGAGAAAGAAAAATAAATGCACATACTCTGACCGCATTGACTCAAACCTTTTTATCTTAACTGTTTATTTCAATGGAGAAAAAGGCATTATGTGATTTCTGCCATATGGATTATAAAGAAACAAAGTAACTGTAAAAGGCATTAGCAGCTGTCATTCTCACTGAATTTCTAATCCAATTAATAGATGTTAATTTTAATATGGTTTAATGGGACACTGCCAATTAGTTTCAGGCACAACACTGGATATTTTGTATTTAATATGTTTTATGAAAAGCAAATACAGCAGTAGTAAATCTTCCTGGATTTATTCAACACTGCAATTCCAGGAAGATTGGCTGCATTTTTCAACATTAACCTAGTATTCTGAGAGCTCAAATCATATCATGCTAGAACACAAAAATTAGATAATAAGGACTAAGAATGAGAACAATCCACCTGTTTTTTGTGTGCTTTGCTAAACCTGTAAAAGAGAAATACAAACAACAGCTGAAGTGCTTGGTATTTTTTTTTAAAGGCTATCTATATTCATTATTTTTTGGCTGGAATTCAAGAGGGGAACCTGAAGAGTGGGCTTTTATAGTCAGACACACACAGGTTCAAATGCCAGTTTTGCCACTGACCTTTCAGTTTGTTTCCTAATCCATAAAATTGGGACAATCCCTGCATCAGTCAACTCAGCTTGCCATACCAAATACCACGGACTGTGTGGCTTACAGAACAGAAATGTTATTTTCTCCTCGTTCTGGAGGCTAGAGGTCCAGGATCAGGGTGCCAGCATGGTCCGGGGCTGGAAAGGGCCCTCGGTCTGGAAGCTTTAGGCAGCGCCTTCTCAATGTGTCCTCAGACAGAGACTGTACCCTCTTCCTCCTCTGATAAGGAGGAAGACTGTACCCTCTTCCTCCTCTGATAAGGAGGAAGACTGTACCCTCTTCCTCCTCTGATAAGGAGGAAGACTGTACCCTCTTCCTCCTCTGATAAGGCCACCTATTTTATTAAATTAGGACCCCATCTTTAGGACTTCCTTTAACCTTAATTACCAAATTAGTCTCCAAATGCTGTCACATTTGGGGTTAGGGCTGCAGCACATGAATCTGGAGGAGGACACATTTCAGTCCGTAGCCATCACATTTGTCTCTCAGGGGTTTCATTACACTTTCTGTAAAGCAGTGCCTGGCAGAGGTGAGCACTCAATAATGGGTAGATATTATTAGTATTATTATGGGTCCTTGTGTGATGAAAAGGTGTCGTTGAAGAATTTGAAATAAGATAAAAATAATATACTTTTCAAATCCATTTTTTTTCAAATTGGATTTCATTTTAGATTGCACTCTTGCATTATTAGAACATCTCAAAGTCAAAATTGTAAGTCAATATAATTTTATTGAAATGCTTTTAATACACAAATGTGATGGTTTAAAATGACCCAGAAAATAGAAATGTTAATTGCTCAACATGTAGAATTATTTGAGATGAATTGTTACCAAAACTATATTGTTATAATCCAGCAGAGAAAAGTGAATAAACTGAAATAAAAAGAATAATTTTAGAATGGATTTTTTAAAGGCTATTAACCCTTTCACTAATATCTTTTTTCAATTTCTGGGAAGAGGATGAGAGAAAGGGCAAGAGAAAAAGAGGTCTTTTAAAAAAAATCAATATTTAATATAGATACTCCCCCACCTTTGATTTCCTGCAAAAACCAATTTTGAAACAAAAGGTTATGGGTCATGGTATTATTAAAATCTTACTCAGAAGATGGCAAAGCTGCAGAGAGATATCAAAAGCCCATGTTGAGCATGTTCATAAAAAAAAGGAACAATTAACTCTTTGACCTTACATATCAAAGGAAACATCAGGAGAGAATATTTCCTTTGTGAAATGGGGAAAGGAAGTGAATTCTAGTCAGAGGGACAGTTGAAATATGTAAATTTTTGTTTGTACATATCAAATGTTGCTTAGACTATAATTTTGTTGACTCTGGAGATTAATTTTGAGATTAATTCCCCTAACAATACGTTATAATAATAATCTAGGGAAAGCATAGACTGAATATATCATAGCTCTTGAAAGAAGTTAAAAATAAAACAAACAACAAACATTAACATCTTCTATGTATAAGATTTACTTCTATAATTGGAAAGAAATACTATCCTGTTTCACAGTATTTCTTCCAGTTAGGAAACTGGTTATATAAACAAACTTCAAGATTCAAGTTTTTCTGTGTTGCCTACAATAGAATATCTAAACTCCACAAACTGATATTCAAAGCCTCCATTATCTGGTCTTATCTCCACTTCCACTTCCTCTTCCCTTACCACATCCTATCAGCTGAGTAACACAGTCATTCCAACCTACTGCATATTTAAAACAAAAGAAAACAAAATATGTTGGAAAGTTCCCTTCACTTCAATACCTCCTTATTACACTTATTTGACATAAAGAAGAAAAGAGGAGGAAGAAGGAATCATATTAAGGTCCAAGAATTAATTATATTCAACTCAATCCCCAGCCTTGTTTAACTAACCTTGGGTCCTTGGTAAGAACAGAAAGTGAGTGCCCTATGCTCTCCCAGCTTGGTTAATCTGAGGAGAGAGGTTGTGAAATGACATTAGAGCAAATATCTCCCCAAATTATGAAAGCTTGTTTTGGAATGCCTTTTTTTCACGTGTCTATCCATCAATATCCTACTTGTATTTTAAAGGCACAGCAGGAATTAATCTTGACCTGTAGTTCTCTTGTGACCCAACACATGCTATGCTGTTTCACAGTTATATGCATGTAAGACTTAGCTTTCCTAATATAAGTTTCTTGAAGGCAGATCCCTGTCTTATATATCTGTCTATCCCTTCTGTCTTTCTACTACTTCATCTTTTCCACACCACCGGTGATATCATAGTATTTCACTAAGTCTACAGTTAATGCTCATTAGGCAATTGCTTTAGTGTTTAAATGCATAAATTTATGAATAAAGGAGGGACTGAACAAATGAAGAGAATGGAGGCTACAGGCATCTACAAGGATCTTTTATTTCAGGAGGCCCAGTATAAAGCGAGTTCTTTGAGCTGTGACCCTTGAAGAATTATTACACTGCAGTATGATTTAGTAGAAATTTCACAAATTTAGAAAACCCAAATTTGAAAACTACCTCTTCCATTAATTTATCTTTGGAAATTCACTAACTTTTCTGAGACTCAATGTCCTCACCCGCAAAATGGGGAAAATAATGCTATCTTTTAGGGTGGTTATGAGAACTAAATGAGACAATGTGTGCCATGAGACTGACATTGTCTCAATAAATGCTCTCAAGGTGCTCAATAAATGTAGTTGCTGCCTTCCCTCGGCTGAGCTCTGCAGCTACACCATGGTACCTATGCTTAAAGGGCCTCAGAGTGTAACAGTTTAGAACACTGTTTCTTCAAATAACTTATAATCAATTTTATTTTTAAGCCATCATTCTCATAACTTAACCTATTTAAGACTCCTTCAATTAAGGGACGTTATATGTACTCCTGAGTACATCATTATGACTGGGTTCACAATCAGTGTTAAGGCAATTACTGTCATACACCCATGGTTTGCATGGGCCATTTGCCATCATGACCTACAAGATGCTTCATAATCAGGCCTCTGCCTACCTCTTGGGCTCTGTTGTTTGCTTTGCCTCTCTTTCAACTATGCTCCTATAACAGTATTCTTCTTCCAGTTCTGGAAAAAAAAAAAAAAAAACTAAGTGCCTTTCTAACACAAGCCTTCACACATGTATTTATCTCCCTAGAAAATAATATACTTTTCACCTGGTTATCTCCTTCTCATAGTTCACCTGAGGTATATAGGACTTCTGCAGAGACAATTTCCTTGTCCCTTGAGTCTAAATGAGCTTTCCCTCTTCACTTTTACTTCATAGAATTTCAATGTTTATAATTATATATGTGCACATGTATATGTGTGTGTGTGTATTTAGTATCATTTACGTGTTATCTTCAAGAAATTTTAAATACTACAAGCACAAGAACTGTGTCTGTCTGCTCATAATTTACAGTCATCCCTTGGTATCCATGGGAGATTAGTTCCAGGACCCCCAATGGATACCAAACTCTGCATATGCCCAAGTCCCTTATATAAAATAATGTAGTATTTGCGTAGAACCTATCTACATTTTATCATATACTTTAAATCATCTCTATATTACATATAATACCTAATATAATATAAATACTATGTGAATAATTGTTATACTATATTCTTATTTGTATCATTTTTATTATTATATTGTTATTTTTCATTGTTTCTTTTTTGTTTGTCAAATATTTTCAATCCATAGTTGGTTGAATCCATGGACGCAGAATCCATAAATATGAAAGACCAACTGTATACTCTTTACTACTTCCAGATTGTCTGGCATTTCATGGGCTCCCCACAAATATTTAGTAATTCGATAAGGCCCTAGTTGATTTACAGTTTCTACTTTCTTGATGCTCTGTTGCTGGTTTAACTAGAAATCTCTTCTTGAAATATCACCATAAATTGATTTTTATTGGAAGTTTTACTGAAGGAAACTAATTTAATATGTTCTGCTTCTATGAAAGATTTAATATTTCAGGGTGACATCATGGCCATTACTTATTATTTTGAGGGTTTGAAATATTCTTTATCATGTGTTGTCAGTGCAATTCATTTTTGGAACCAAGGAGAGTATGAAGTCTAGAAATTAATAAACCAGGCTTGATCTCACCTTTTTCTCTGCAATTAATCAAATTGTATGCCCTTTCTTACGAGCTACCAAATAATTTTTCTTCAATCTTTGTCATATGGCATCACACATAAGTAGATGCCAAGAGCCCTGTATGCAAACTGATACCATAGAGAGGTCTGGCCAACTAACAAAAACTTATATCAGGTTTCTGGATATTGTTTATAAAAACAACATATTAGAATGATTAAAAAAGGTAAGTATAAGATTAAATCATTAAGATATGTCCAACTGGGAAATTTTTACAAAATTGATAGTACCTATTACCAGTGAACTATCTGCCTTTAGAAAGTCAGATTTATTATTAATACAATTCCAATTACTATCATCCTATCAGAATATCTAAGTTGTACATCATTAGTACTTTAATGCCAAATTACTTTGCTTAGTTATTTTTTTCTAAATTAAAGCCTTCCTGAAAGTATTCTTTCTTTTCCATAGAAGTTTTGTTTTTTGTTTTTAATTCCATAGCTCTTATACTACTTATCAATTCTCTTCATAGTACACAAGCAGGAGCACTGTCCCAAATAACTTTTCCTTTATTTTTTTATGTATTTATTTGTTTATTAACAAATTCATTTGTGTTGTTTATTAATTAAAGACATATATAGGTCTTGCTCTATGCTAGACACTGCTCTGAGCTCCTTAAGAGCTAGATTCATTGTTTTATTTTTCAAGTCACTTCATACTTTTGTATTTTATTTTTGTAAAATATTATTTATCATAAAAAGTTGTCATTTCAACACATTTTAATGCTTTTCACAAAATGATATGTCATGACATTTAGCAATTTAGCTCTGCAATGGATTTTATTTACTTCAAATTACGATTACTCTAGAATTAGGATTCCATTTTCCTCTTTCTAAAAAAGGCAATTACTGTTGTTTCCCTATTGAAAATGTAATACTTACTCATTTTAGAAACATATAATGACATAAATAAGCATATAAAAGAAAAATTAACCATAATATTATCGACTATCCTGTTTAATTTTTCTCTTTCTGATTTCTGATGGTATACGTAAATCTGAAATGAATAATATTTAAAAGAAGCAAAAATTAATGTTCAAAAAAATGTTCAAACATTACTTCAGTGTGAATCCAGATTTTATTTATATTCCATTTCTCAGTAAGTTCTACTCTACAAAAACACAGAGGGGTTATAAAGATACTAGATCCAAGTTTCAAAATCCCATGTTAAACTGACTTCAGTGTCCTCAATAAAATTTCTGGCACCCTTGTACAAATAATGGGTTTATTGGAAATCAGGAAATTAGGTCAAATGCCCTTTCATGAACTCCTAAACCCCCTATAACAATTTAAGGATGGCCTGTCCTTCTTACATGTAGACTGGTTTCTCTATGTGGCCTTAACATATATGATTTCCATCTAGGCTGCTCAGCAAGGGCTTTCTATTGGTGTGCAGGGGAAGTATGGTGGCCCATATGACAACCTCAGTGCTTCATCTACCTTTCTGTGATCAGAGCACACAGTCTCTGAGTGTCTGGGAAGTAATGAGTCCAACCCCAGCCACCACCCATTTACTGTGTGAACTAGCATGCCTCTCACTACCACCTCCCCTCCCGGATGTCTTTGCGTATACCTGCCCACCAGCAAGGGAGACAACAACTCATTGGCCATAAGCTCCTGAGAATTTCTAAAGAAATGGAAAATTGAATATAAAGTAGGTATGTTTCAGTAGGTGCCAAGATCAAATGATAAGGTTTATTTTTTCAGTGATCTTAAGTGAGAGCAGACAAATAATTAACAGAAGAGACAGGGAGGAATTTCAAATGGGTTGGGAACATGCACTGCAATGGAATCATTCTTTCTTTATACGTCCAAAGCCCTTGAAGAATGCCTATATTTAGGTTTTGTAAAGGGGAGACATTTCTGAAGGTGACTCTTAATTACAGTTTTCATTGTTTGTTTTTGCCGGTTTTTAAAAAATAAAGTCATATTCCCATATAATGATATAAACTGGTAGCAAAATTAGTACTCTATATACCTCTCTTAATCTAAAATTTCCCAACAATATGTCTAAAGCAAATGCAAGTTTTATTACAACTGAAGGTGTTCACATGCAAACTTCAGCAGTATGTTTTAGTTTAGTTTGTCCCTGAACTATTTATAGGGACAAAATATGAATCAATTTTAGGATATACATACTATTTTTCTTATAAAATATTTCAGAGGCAAAGAAAACCATGACATCTCCCAAATGAATTGGTTCCATCTGAAACCCTTGGTATCACCATTATGATATTCTTTCAACCCCAAAAGCCCATCTCTGTTCTCTTCACTCTTGTATAACCACTAGTACCCCAGAAATCATTTACCTCAGAAATTTTCCGTGTCTAACAAGCCTATTTTACTGATTGTATCTTGATTCTGCTGCCTTTCTGAACTTTTGGACATAATTTGTGAAAAAACATTTGGTTCTCAAATTGTTGTTTTATATTGTTCTCATATAATTCTATATATTTTACATTCTTTGAAGAACACCATCACAGCATCCAGTAAATAAATTCTTGTTTACTGAATAAATGAACTTAAATTGATGCTGACTACGGGGATTTTGATGCTTTCTAAGAAGAGAAAATGCATTATGAATGTCATTTATGTAATGCTTTAGTTTAACTTTATACAAAGATGGCTGTATTTACTTCTGTTCTGTAGAAGAGGATGGTCCTTCGCTTTGGGATCAAAAGTGAAGACAGCCTAGAATTTTTTTCCCTGTATTTTTTTCTTTTACATTCAGTTTCGGTTTTACAAAGATGTCTAGTATGAATTTTCCTACATAATGTTCTAAACAAGATCATGCCAACCTTCCATTAGCAGGTCACCTGAAATTTACCTGCCTTAATTAAAAAACAAAACAAAACAAAACAAAAAAACACAAAAAATGGCAACAACAAAACTTTGACCCTTTCTTCACTACAGAAAATCCTTGCCCCTAAAAATTGTGTAGTGGTATTGTCCACAGGCAAATCCTTTGAATGCAAAGCATAACCAAGAGGCTGATGGAGACTCAATACAGGATGACCAAGGTTTCAATGCCAGGAAGGGGAATCCCCCTCCGAGCCCCTAAGCCTTGGCTTCCCCATCTGCAGGTAGGAGCATAAGGCACAACCAGAGGATTACTGTGAGGACCAAACTAGGTGATGCTGGCAATGCAAATGCCTGGCTCAATAATTGTGAGTGCTCACCAGATGCTAGGAATTGTTTCACGATTTGTTACTATTAGTTGTGACCTTAGGTAAATGATGTAGTCTTTCTGTTCACCAGTGCCCTCATCCTAAAACGGTGATAAAAATGGAAATGAATTCATAGGGTCATGACAAGGATTGTATGAGATAATGGGTGTAAAGCAGGCCTGTAGCATTGTCAATGCTCAGTAATTGATAACTGTCACCACCTCCATTATCGTCACCGTCATCATCATCTTCATCACCATCCCTATCACTATCATTAACAGACTAAGAATGGAACAGCCAGTGTATTAGACTACTCCAGGTGGATTAAAACACGTGTAGGGGACAGGAGGCTCAATGTGGGCAAAAGCAATATGGAGATACCTTAAAGCAATACAAGTGAATCTACCATTTGATCCAGCAATCCCATTGCTGGGCATCTACCCAAAAGATCCAATGACACTCTACAAAAAAGACACCTGCATTCGAATGTTTATAGCAGCACAATTCATAATTGCAAGGCTGTGGAAACAGCCCAAGTGCCCATCAATCCAAGAATGAATTAATAAAATGTGGTATATCTATACCATGGAGTACCATTCAGCTCTAAGAAACAATGGTGACATAGCACATCTTATATTTTCCTGGTTAGAGCTGGAACCCGTACTATTAAGTGAAGTTTCCCAAGAATGGAAAAACAAGCATCACATATACTCACCAGCAAATTGGGATTAACTGAACAGCACCTAAGTGGTCACATAGGTACTGCAGTAATAGGGTATTGGGCAGGTGGGAGGGGGAGGGGGGCGGGTATATACATACATAATGAGTGAGATGTGCACCATCTGGGGGATGGTCATGATGTAGACTCAGACTTGTGGGGGGAGGAGGGGAAATGGGCATTTATTGAAACCTTAAAATCTGTACCCCCATAATATGCCAAAATAAAAAAAAGAAAGCAAAAGAATGCCACAGGACCCCAACAGGGCTGGTATCGTCATTGATGTGAAGAGACATTCTTTATTTTCTTAAGGATTACCAATTCTTATTCTGATAAGTAGTTAACATTAAATCAGCTGTACATTATCTATCTCTTTGAGGCCAGTCAGACAAACCAAAGAGAAAATATAATGCCCTTCCTTAAACAACTATGGGCAATACAGGGAATCCCAAAAGTCACTATACATAGGGAAATTGTAGCTAAATTACCTTTATTACAAAATATTCATTACAAAATTTTTCCTTCATATACAGACTTTTGGGACACCCTGTAGTTTAGCTTCAGAGAAAAGTAACAAAATCAGTGCCTACTCTGGCATTTTATATTAACAATCCTTATGTCCTTAACATTATTTTGCATCTTTCAAAAAAAGTGCTTTTTATGGTACCTATATTTAAAAATCGTTTTTTTAAAAAGAAGAACAGAAACATTAGTTTTCTTTAACAAAACAATTTATACATCTGTAGGCTTGACTGTCCAGATACCAATATTTCGTATGAACTTGCTGAATACTGAATGACAGGCACATGGGGAGGATAAATGTTGATGTGCATGTGAATTTTTCATTGTTGAAAAAAAAAGCTAAGCTATTCAGATTTGTCCTGATGCTGTATGCATAATAATGTCACTGCCATGAGAAAGAGAAATGCATAAAATTTAAAAGTAGAGATATATTGATACTGACTCATGGGAGCTGCCCATACTAATTTGTTCTTTGTTTTCTCTCAGTCAAGCACAAGGAGCTGAAAAACATTAGTAACCTTAATTTTCAGTTCTAAATGTCTCAGTTGAACATACTCATAAAGAAAGCATGGTTACCATTCAATGGGTCCACTTCTTGGAAGTCCCAATCTAAATGTGAACATAATTATTACATTGATCCCAAGTCCATTGTGAAATAAAAGAAAAAATTATGACTTCTTCTTGGGAATGAAGCATAGTACTAATTTAAAGAGATGACTCTTCTTCCTAAACTATGCTTTGGATTACCAAAAACAAAGTCAATTGCTGGTAACATTCAATGTGTGCTTCCAAAAAGGATGCGGATTTAAGTCATCCTTTTGCACTGTGCTCACAGCTCAGGATATAAAAAACACATACCCACAAACATATGGGAAGATGATAACATAGGCATACCTTAGAGATATTGTGGACACACTTTCAGACCATTGCAATAAAGTGAGCCACACAAATTTTTTTGATTTCTCGGTGCATATAAATGTTATATTTATACTATACTGTATTAAGCATGCAATAAATAGCATATGCCTAAAAACAATGTATATACCTTAATTAAAAAATACTTTATTGCTAAAAATGCTGACCTGTAGACACAAAGTGAGCACATGCTGTTGGAAAAATGGCACTGAGACTTGCTCTACTCGGGGTTGATTCAGCCCTTCAATTTGTCAAAAACACAATTTCTGCGAAGTGTAATAAAACAAAACACAATAAAATGAAGTATGTTTTGTGTTATATTATAATACTCCAGATACACAGTGTAGGCAGGGCTGATAAATCCAATGCACAGTGAAAAGTGTTACTAGAATAACTAAAAAGCTAAGGAGAGATGTCAGGAAATCTGGACAGCAAGTGTGAAAAGGGGGAGAGATAGTATATCTTCTGGGAGAATTTCTAGTGCTCAAGTTGACCAGATGGAAGTCACAGGGTCTCCTTCCTAATCTCTCCATCTTACCCTCTCGAGGGTCTAAAAAGATCACGGGGGAGGGTGGGAAAGTGTTCTTGTTTCCCAATTTTCTCTCTGGCATTTTCATAAACATTTTTAGTGGGGGAAAGTACATATTATCACGTACCACAGAATTACATCATACAAATTTCTCCTGTATTGTTCAAAACTTGTAAATCAAGATCAGACTTCATACAGTATATATTGTCAAGTCCAAGTTTTTAATATCCCTGTGAATTTTCCAAATGCAATTGAATAATCAAATAGATTTCACTGGATTTTTTTTTTTTACAAAATTGGTTTAAATTTGAGATCAATTTAGAACAGAATCTCTTCTGATTCCTTTCCAGTCTTCAGTTCTGAGTCGTACAGATGATTTCAAATACACAGCATTGAAAATGAGATACAATAAAGTTAAAAAAATATTAGTATGAATTTTTCACCTAGACTCAGAGGACACAGGAACGGGAAGGGACAGGGGAGAGAAGAAAAGAAAGTTGGTATTTTTCAGTCATTTAGGGATATGTGAGAAATGTCCCAAACACAGGAAGATTGTCTCTGTCTCTGGCTTTTTTCTTCCCCTTGGAGTACTCTTCCCATGCCTGGCTTTTTCTCTTCTCCAAGGCCCCAGCTCAAATATCACGTCCCCACCAGACCTCTCTGGTCCCAGTGGAACCTTCCCCTGTACATTTCCTTGCTCTATAATCCGCGCCACTTAGACTTTCACAGTTCTGATCACTCGTTTGTCTGCTTGCTTATTATTACTTATATGTTCACTTGTTTAATTACTTCTCTGTTTATTTTCTGAGCCCCTCGATTAAAATGTAAAGTTTTTCAGGGCAGAATTTTGGCTTTTATTCACTTCCATATTGTCAATATTTGGCCTAACACAATTCAGTGGACGTCCCATACATTGTTGTTGAATGTGGAATGAGAAGGCTCCGTGCTTCCTCCAGAGAAATCTGTTTGAAGTTCCCTACACTCACCTACCCACTCAGAAGTGTCTGTATGTACGTGGCCTATGCACTCGTCTCTCCCAGAGCAGAGCTTCCCCACTTTTCCTGCTCCAGCTCAAACGCTGTAGTTTCCTCTCCTCCATCCAGTAAACTGCGTTACATCCTTTCTCCTCTGCGTTGGTAGAATGAATGCTAAGAGTGGTAACTTGCGCTCTTGACTTCTCTCTCTCCCAGCTGACAACTAAACGATTCTGAGTGGGATGATCTAACAGTTCTGTGCCTCGGTTCCCTCATCTCAACATGGGAGAAAACACAGAAACAGAAAAATAATTACAGCTGTTGTCAGGATCAAATGAGACAATCTGTGTAGAACACTTGGAAGAGCCTAGAACACAGGAAATGTTCCAGGAACATAGGGAATGCTAACTAGTCATAATTACTCTGATTCTCACACATTCGAGCACTTCACTAAAATGCTCTCTTTTACTTAAAAATATCAGGTGTGTTTCTTTTCTGTTTCTCACACCTGGTCACAAAGCGTCTAGCATGGTACCATGCTAAGCAATTCAACAAACAGTTGTCTGGTTGAACTTAAGAATGGAAAATGAAAAGAGAAAACAAAGAAAGGTGACCCAATTGATGAGTTATTACCTGCTAACTCAAAAATTATATTTCCCTTGTACTTTTTTAAAAGTATGGTGGAGAAAGCTCAGTGCTTAACATTTTGTACTTTTGCCAGTTAATTCAGTTTAAACTTTTCTACTGATTTTTAGATGCTGCCTGCTTTCAAGTGAACAAGCTTCAAACTTGTCACATTCTTGGTAATTTTTTCTATCCCTGAGGAATATTTTATCACTATTGGCTGGAAAACAACTGAAATATTGCATTCTATTTGGTTTTACCTAAATGGTAATTCACAGATCCATTGGATTGTTGCCCAGACAACAGAAAATCAAATCAACAAAAAATTGAGCTAAGTGATACTAATTTCCATCTTCTACAATAGAAATGTAATTAAATTTGAAGGTGAAATAAATATTGGGTGAAAAAAAGAGCAAATTCCACTAGCACACATTGATTGAACTTAACAAGGGATGTGTCGTTGGCTCATCACTCTATCCTATAGGATTCCAACAAATTAAACCTCTCCAACTGGCAAGTTAGTAACGTTGACGTAACACTGCTTGCCCCCGGACAGCTGAGCTCAGCAACTCTGGTTCCATTTTTCCTCTCCAAAGGATAGCTAAAGAAACATTTCTTGGATAAATGTAATATGTTTGATACTTTTCAAAACATTTAGTTCACATTTTCCTCTATAGCTCTGCTTATTGTTCCATGATTTATGTAGATTTTATTTGTTTGGGTCCTGGTATAAATTTTAGTAAAAAGAACAATATTCAAAGTAGGTCACAGTAGCCCAAAGGAAGTTCACGGATCTGATGTTCAAGAAAAAGAAAATTTTCAACTCTTATGTTTCATATTTTAGTCCACCATTCAGGTGTTATTCTATTCTATTCTATTCTATTCTATTCTATTCTATTCTATTCATCATTATTTATTTTTGGTATAGGAGGGTTTCTCTTCTCTTCCCCCTCTCCTTCTCTCTTCCTCCTTCTACTTCTTCAACTTGTAAGAAGAATGCTTTCAATTGATACAATGGGTAATTTTTTTACAAGTACATTTTTTAAAAAAATGAACCATAATACATAACTCTGTAACTTCAGTCTCCTGAAAATATATCATGGACAATCCTCTAGGTCATTAGTTAAAATCTAGCTCATTATTTTTAATACCAGTAAAATAGTCTTATGGTATGACTATTTCACAAGTTTTCAAATATTCCTTTGTTAGATGATCAAGTTTTTCTCAGCTTTATTTTTGACTAACAAGATGGAAATTAATATTTTTGTTCATGTTGTTACATACATTGTTCATGATAATATTTTTGTTCATGTTCTATAGGGTAGGTTCCAAAATGTAAAACCAATGGGTTGAAGCTTTACCTATATATCTATATCTCTATAGATCGATTAATACATATAGATCAATATTTGTTAATATTTTTCTATATAGAGGTATGATGTTACCCTAATATTTACTTTATCTCTATTTGATTCCATCAGCCTAGATTTTCTGATGAAAAATTTTTCTTAACTGTCAAAAATAACAAAAAATTATGCCTTCCTGTACTCAGAAAACTTGAACCGCAAAATGAAATGTGCCCCAAATCAAACTCTTTTTCATTGTTACCATGTTATTTTAAGGATCATTTCCTAAATTTCTTGGCAGTCCCTCTTCTGACATTTTTTCTCAAACTTATGACAGAATGGTATGTGGAGGTTGCCCACCACACAGATGACCATATTTGTAGACTCAGGTGTATTTGGCAAAATCAGTAGAAGAAGGCATTGCTAACCATATTTCTATTTAGACCATTTACAAAGACTCATTTGATGTGAAATCTTTTGTTTTCCAGCATATTATAGGGGTACAAATGTTAAGGTTACGTATATTGCCTTTGCCCTCCCTCCCCCCTCAAATCCGAGTTTCAAGTGTGTCCATCCTCTAGATGGTGCGCACTGCACTCATTGTGTATGTATATACCCATCCCCTCCTCCCCCCACCTGCCCAACAACCGATAATTGTTATTCCTATATGTCCACTTAGGTGTTGATCAGTTAATACCAATTTGCTGGTGAGTACATGTGGTGGCGAAATCTTATAATAAGCCAAATCTATCAACTTTTTTCTTTGCTTATTTTTGAATATTAGTCTAGATGTTGAATCAGCAAGATTTTTTCTTGAATTAAGGTTATAATGTACAATATATATCATGAATCTGTTCTTCTGAAATAAAAATGAGAATTTTATTCTATTTTTTTTCTCTGAGTCAATGGTTTATTGGCTAGTTATTCAAGTAAATTATTTGGCTTGTGCAGACATAAAATGTGTCTAGTTGATATAAGAATATTTTTTAGTAAGAGGAAAATGAAAACTTTAAGCTCTAGAGAGGACCATTTTTTTATTCATTGACCATCAACATATATTATCCCATACAATTCTCCAACAACATACAAGTATTTTACAGAGGAGAAACTGAGGCAGAGAGACATAAGTAGCTTGCTAAAGGTCTCATAGCAAGTAAGTAGGAAAGCCCAGATTTTACCCCATTATCTGTCTGATTTTGAGGCTCATACTCTAAACACTAGTATATCTCCACTTCCCTATTTAACCCAACTCATTGATCATCACCCATTTTTGCCCCAATCACTTTTCCTCTCTTGGTTGTCAATTATGTCAGTCATAATCAGCAGCGATGATATAGACAAGAAGGGAAAGATCCACTGGCTATAGTATTTCTATACAACTGGAGGTTTTGACTTACAGCAAGTGACAGGCTCCAGTCTACTCTTGGAGTGGGAAAGGGGTTATTTCAGGTTCCGCTGAGCAGCCCTCTCTTCTGAGGTTGACATTTCTCCCAGAAGGTCTGATGGCTGGTTACCTAGAACAGTTTCCAGCCTAAGACTTCATCCTCCTGTTCCCAAAGATATTTCTACCCTCATGTATTCAAGCTACTCAGCAAAAACTAAATCAGTGTTATATGACCTGCTGAGTGAACAAACACTTTTCTCCCCTTTTGTTTCTTTAACCCTGAAGCTTATTTGGGAAGGGAACACCATTTTTCTTTGAGATTTTCAAAAGGCACACTGGAAAGTACCTCAAATGTCTCATGCTTAATAAATTGTTGTGAAGAGGCGGTGTGTGTGTTTGTGTGGGTGTGTGTGTGTGTGGTAACATTCCAATCCTCACTGTGTTAAATTAGAGTTGTTCTTGAATAATCTGGGCTTTGATACTTCTAGAAATTTTTCAGCAGTGGAAAATTTAAGCAAGATTCACATCATCTTCAGAATCAACACATTTTCTTCTATAGGCTGTCAAGAAATACACAGCCTTTTGTAGTTTAATATGTAAAACCCTAGCGGGTCCCCCCCCCAATATGATGACTAACTACAACGCCATGGTGTATGGTGTTCTTAAATTCTTAAATTGGCTAATACTATTTTCTCCTTTTCCATAGAATTAGGTATTTTTTGAAGTATTGACATATATGAAAACATAGCCCTTTAAAAAAAATTTAATACAAGAAGAGGCCTAAACTTGGAGAAGTTTGGATTGAAATGTACTGAGAGTGAAGGGATGGGTTGGGGGAGGCTCTTTGTAAATCACAAGAAAATCCGTTTCTCAATTCTTTCATTTCCATTCAAGTCTTTTGGGAGAGGAAATAGAGTGCCACGCAGAGCCTGTACTTCTTGCACGTTGAGGTTAAGACTGAGCCACTACTTGCTTGGTCACTCTACCAGCATTGCCATCCATTCCTGGCAAGATAGGCTGGCCATTAGCCAAGCCCCAAAATCACCAAACCCCGACGCCCTTAGATGCCCTGCGCCAGAGAGCTCTGGACTGCACGGGCTGGAAGGAAGGGAAGCGGCTGAAACCACCGACGCGCAGCGAGGGGCTTCTCGCCCTGGGAGGGTGCCGGTGCGCTCAGCTCTCCCAAAGGTCCCCGATGCCCAGTGAAGGGCATTCCCACACCTGCACGCACACACGGTAACCCGCGCACACCCTCACACCCCACATTCAGAAAGCATCGCACGTGGCAACCTCCTTGCTCCAAAATTTCCCTATTTGGGGACACAGTCTGCAAAGCAATTAAGTGCCTCCCTTCTTTTTTCTCATCTTCCAAGTTTCCAAACCTGAGGCTAAATGCAGCTCGCCTGCGCTCAGGGCTGGAGCCTTCCTAGTGTCGCACTGGGTACCCGCGATGTGCCTAAGGGACGCACCAGCATCGCGCGCGCCTTCCAAGCGCCAGCGAGGACAAAGGGGGGCCGAATTCCAGTTAAAGAAGCAGCAGGTTTCGGGCAGATGGGCTCTAGGGCTGCCCGCGAGTGCCACGGGGGACGATACCCTGAGTCCCCCCGTGCGCCCTCCCTTTCCCGGGGCACTCTCACCATTTGTAGCCTCTGCCGCTCTTGAACTTGAGGGTGAGCACAGTCTCCAGGAAGAGCAAGAGGTTGAGCAGCGCGAGCAGCCAGTACCAGGGCTCCTTCTTCACCTCGGTCACCCTCCAGACCCCGACCAGGGAGTGCAGCACGAAAAGCAGCCGCGTGGCCAAGGCGTTGAGCAGGACCAGTCCCTCCATCCCGGCCTGTGCGCTCTGCCCCCGGACCCGGGCGGGAGCACCAGGAGCCCGCCCGAGGGCGGGAACGTGACAGCACGGAGACCTGATGCTGCGGTGGTCCCTTCTCACCCTCCCGCGCCCGACGCGGGTAGAACCGGGGAGCGCGGCTCGCCCCTCCCCTCAAACTTCCTGAGAACTCTTCCAAGCGCGGAGAATCCAAATCCAGCTTTTCTAGACTGCTGGGCTTTCCCGGGAGTCCCGGGCTGCGGCTGCCCCGGATCCCGGGCGTTATTCTCCAGCGCCACCCATCCCCCTTCCAATTCTGGGGGCCAGTCTTTATTCCTGTCCTCTCTCCCCGCCTCCGGGCCTCCAAGGGGCCCACGAGAACTTCCCCACTCCAGGGGCTGGACGGAGGAGGGGGGTGGACTGAAGGTCAAGGTGCTGCATAGCCAGAAAGACTGAGGGGGGGCGTGGCTCTGGCACCTCCTCCTTACTTTTCCAGCGAAGTACTTTAATTCACTCACACATTTTACAGGAACACGCTCTTACGGTGACTCGAAGCTGGAATGCAGGAGAGCCAAAGAATCCGCTGTCCAAGCAGTTTGAGAAACTCCCGGGTCCTGCCCAGTTTGAAGAACTGAAATGTCCCAGGAGCAGAAGTCATCCATCACCCTGGGCTCTCTGAGAGCTTCGTGCATCTCTCCCCTCGCCTGGGGGGTGGCCCTGCTCACGTTCACTGCTTGGACACCGCCTTATTAAAAAAGAGACAGCCATTATTATGCCACCTCGTGCCCCACCCCACCACAGTTTTTTTTTTTTTCCCCCTGAAAGAATATAGGGTAGCAAGCTAAGAGAGCATATAGGGGAAAGTCAGGGGAGGAGACAGATGATAGAGCCAGGAATACGATTAGAAGGTGAAATTCTTGGATCAGGACCTGCACTCTTGAGGTCAATGACCTTGAATGAAATTCTCCTCTTTCCAGCATCCAACAGAAAGAGGAAAATGAAATTAGAGTCAGGGTTTCTCAAAACACCTTCATGATTTTTGTTCCCCTGTGTAGTGCCCTACCACCTGCACTGCTGTGTACTTAACTTTTTTCTTTAAATGGACTCACATTTTTGCTGAAATAAATTCATTTTAAAAAGAAACTTTTAAATGGAAAGCCAGTGTTGTTGGCTATAGATGGAAGGTTGCTACAAAAATAATTAAAATAAAATGAACTAAGTTATTGAAATCTTGCTAGATATTACGTAGTGCCTTCCGAAGTGCTGTGTCTCCAACTCCCTCTTTCTTTGCTGTCAAGGGACATAGAGAAAAAAAAAATAGTCGTATTACTCTCAAGCAGGAATGCTCTCTTGACCACACTGGTAACATTGAAAGCAAAACCTACAGAGACTATCTTTCCTGGTTAGGTTTATTCAATTTAAAATCATCTCATATCTTTCTTAAAGTTAAGATGAAAAACTCTGATATCTACATGATTCATGTCTCCAGTAGGTGAAAAATATCCAACTGCTTAGAAGAAGTTTATAAATTATTTCCAGTACTGAGATCTCTCTGGGACAATTTTGGTTTTGTTTTGTTTTTTCTTTTTTTGTTTTTCCTGTGGGTCTGCATTCTCCCACAACATCTTACAGGAAACCCAGCAATGATTTCCTGGGGCTGTTGATTCTAGTGCCCTTCAGTGTCAGCGGATGACACAGTGACCTGGCACTATTCAGTGAAGCAGAAGAGCAGAGCACAGCAGACAAACGCGGGCAGGAGGGAGCAGCGAGTTGCAGAGGTCAGAGCCCAGTGCCCATCAGCTGCCTGCCTTGGCTTGCTGGCTCAGTCACTGAGTAGCGTTGTGCCTTTTGGACCTCAGATTCCTGCTCTGTAAATTGGGTACTAGGTCCATGCACTCACAGGGTCAGTGTGAGGATCGAATGAGTTAATCCATATAAAGTGCCTGGCAGGTAGTAAGTGCTTAGTTAACATTGGCAATTATTGTGAGGACCAAGAAAATTAGTCCAGGGGAGCTGCTCTTTGACTATCCAAGAAAAGTAATAATAAGAGTGCAGTGGAGAAACACAACATTCCTAAAGCCTCTCAAAATGCTCCATCCAAACATCACCATGAACACATCTGGAGCTGAACAACTGGGGTTTATTACCTTTTTAGACAGGGACACGCTCCATGGAGAACCATGGGGCATCTCAGTAAGAAGGTGCTGGAAAGATTGAAAAGTGTTAGAAACAATTTATTAGAAAGATTTGGGGCATGAATTAGATTTGGGGGAGCTTAAGAAAGTGAGGGTTTACTCTGGATTAGATGCCATCAGGAAGTGGGGTTAATTTTATGTTGGCTGTCCTGATATATACAATTTAGATGGGAATGATTGATTGCTCATGGTTATGGTTTGTATAATATTCATGTTTTGACTCTGTTAAAAAGGCATGATTATGCAGTCCTCTTCATTGTGTTTTGATCCATCATGATCATAGAGTGGTCTTGCATGAACTGTAAAATGTTTTATGTTCAAGAGGAGGACACCAAGGCCTGGCTGATGGTGCCAGACCAGTTGCTTGCTGTGATGGGTGGCATTTCTTTCTTAGACCTTCTAGGAAGGGCTCTCTAGGAGTAGGGCTTGAGAAAAAGGCAGGAAGTCAGTCTGACATCTTCCAAACATCTTTGTTGTTCCCTATTTTGAAAGTTTAAATTCAGGACTGATTCTGTGGTCTCTGTATTTGAAAAACAAAACTGTCATTAAAGAGAATTTAAAAATTATTTCTCTTTAATTTTCTCTTAAGCCCATTTTAAAAGTTTGGAGGCTTTGAGAAATATCTTGAAGCCTGCAATCTAATAGCCCAATAATCTTTTAAAAAGAAGAAAAGAATTGGGCAATTAAAAAAAATAATCTACTCTTCTTGAAAAAGCAATGTCAGCCTCATGCACCCAGTCCTGGGGGTAGGGCCTGGGGTTGCCCTAAGAGTAGTTGGCCCATTCCATTTTCCCAAGGGGCACCAAACACCAGGCTCTTCCCTTTTGTATGCAAAGTGAACACAGTTGTCAAGCTTTTCTTTGAATGAGAGTGATTTGGGCTGCAAAAAAGAGACTTTCTCAAATAGCTCAAGTAAAAGGGGTAGTTATTGGAAGGGAATGTGTGGTCTAAAAAGAAGATGGAATCCCTTGGAATCAAGAACAGGAGGTATATAATAAGACCAGGTCTTGGGTAACTGGATCTTCAGGACAGTGGTGGCTTTGAGTGACACCAGGGATCTCATGGTGACAGTTTGTGGACCTTTGCACAGCAGTTCTCTGACACTGTTGGCTTCCAGCCAGATTTCTACATACAGAGTTCAAATTCCTGAGAAAAGGAATTCTGCTGATTTCCTTCAATTCTAGGTGTCAGGCTATACCAAACGCCACTGAGCAGGCTAGTGATTGACTGTAGTCCAGTTGTTGGTCATCCCTGTGCAAGTCCTATTTTAGTGTTGTTTTCTTCATCCTTCAATATGAGATTCTGGGCAGAGCAATTTGAGCTGGGGCTATTCCTCTACTTTTTGATTTGAAATTTGGGGAATCCATTACTCCTACAATACCTTCTTTCTCACTCATTCTACCTCTACTCCTAAATTTAGTTAATAATGTTGTCTATAACAAGACCATTCTATTTTCTAGCCATAATTAAGCCTACTGGGTCTTGTCAATTGGTTGATCCTAAAAAAAAATTGAAAATCGGCAAACAAAAGACAAAGATGGAAAATATGAAGTAGTCCAGAAGAAGGAAACAGAAATAATAAAGGAGAAGAAATTTTTAAAGAAATAACAAAGATTGACTAGCCCAAATAGACATAATAAGATTGTGTGTTGAGTAAGGTATATGAAAAAAAGACCAAAATCTAGACACAGTCAAATATAAGCATTCCAAGATAAAGAAGAAAAATCCTAATAATTTCCAGAAATTAAAAATAATTATCTACCAACAGAAGGCAATGAGACATATATCAGACTTCTTATAAGTATAATAACACTGAATGCTAGAAAATAAAGGGGAAATGCCTTCAAAGTTCAGGAAAAAAACTATGCATCTGAACATATAGCAAATAATAATTATATATTTTAAATTATTTATAAGTTCTTAATTATTTTATATTCCTAAATTATGTCTGTTTTTACTTTATTGGTTGCTCAGTTTATTCAATTGCATATTTCAGGATTTTATAATATCATGGTCCTCAAATAATCTGATAATACTTTGTGCCCATTTACATTTACAGATCAAAGAAGGGGCTGGTTACAGGATGCGTTTGGAATAGGCATTACGCGTTGCCATTTGTCTATTGAATGGGAAAGCTGGCTGTGGCCCTGGATACTTGGGCAAGGTACATTTGTCTGGTCAGCTTCCCCAGGGGGTGCAATGCGGAGAGCAGGCAGGGGTGTCAAGGTAAAGACGGTTCCTCTGAGAGCTGGTGCTTAGTGCATCTCAATAATCCTTAGCAGAGCTTGCCTGACTTCTCTCCTCTACCCTATGCCCCATCTCTGGCTCCTGCGAAGATCCACATCTACACACAAGGATGTTCTGATTCTGCCTACACCCTTGGATCCTCACACTCGTCACCCTTTTTTTTTTTGAAGAGCAGCTCTCAGGTTTTAGCTTGAGGGCAAATATCACTGGTGACAGCTTCTCAGTAAAGAAGCAGAGATGGTCTCCAAACATTTCTATTGTTCTCAATACAGGTATTGAACAAATACCTTGAGCATTACTGCTCATTGTACTTTCTGGTTATGACTTTGGCTTCTTAGGAGGCTCTCACAGGAGGAATTGTGCTCACCTCTGCTATCTTAGGCCGTTTTCTTCTGCTGTGATTTCTCCACTGACCCAAACCTATCTATTTTCTGTCTTCCTGGATTTCCTCAAAATTCCTAGTCCATTCCCTCATGATTTCTAGCAATCATTCCCTCATGATTTCTACAATTTTTTTATTGTACCCTTTGGATATTAAAAATCTTTTTTTGTCATTTCAAAAGTGAAGCCTTTGTTTCTAGTTGACAGATTTGAAACAGAAAACTCATAGATTCTGTTACTGTTCTGAAATGTGTGGATTAAATAGGAATTGTAACTACAACTATTTCACACACATATATATGTATATATGTGTGTATATGGAGGAAATACAGCTTTATTAAGCTGGCAATGGCTATAAAAAGCACTCTTCTTTAAGAAAAACAGTAAAGGTCAGTAGTAATTATTAATTTTCAGACATTTCAACAGCTAGCAAGGAAGAGAAATCCAAGTGAAGGTGGATCATATGGACGAGGCTGTCTTCTTCAACTTGCCTTCTTCAAAAGTTGGCTCCACTTGGTAAGTGATGTGATTGTTGGCAAGTTACTTAGTTTCTTTAAGTTTTGGTTTCTCATCTGTAAAAAAAAAAAAAAAAAAAAAGAGCAGTGCTAGTACTTTTATGTCTATAATTAGGATCAAATTAATTGATATTTTTAAAATGCTTAGAAAACTGCCTAGAATGGAGCAGGCAATCAGTAGATATTTGTTGAATAAATAAATGAAGATGTAAGTGAGGATTCAATAAATAACACCCAAAACAGAAATGCGTTGTTCCCCAGCTGGTACCGTAGCTGAATATTCTTCTAAGGCCAGCTGTTTATAAATGATGGTGCTAATAATACAGCTAATAAATGTTATTAGTGTGAACTCAATGCCTCATTCTATTGTATGAAGGGAGACCACTGACTGGTAAAAACACTGCATCATCTTCTGTGATGATAACGCAGACTAAAGTGCTGGTGTTTCCACTACCCTGAATAATGTGAGACTCATTTCCCAGAATAGCTGAGTAGTTAAGATTTTGGCTTTGGAGTCATATGGTTTGGGTTTGAATCACAAAAGCTTCACAGCTTAAAACTCATCAGTTGTTTATTTCTGGAATTTGGCATTTTATATTTTTAGACCACAATTGACCATGGGTAACTGAAACCACAAGACAGCAAAACCACAAATAAGGAGGGGCTACCATATGTAACTATATACATTGTGTATATATGTGTGATATATAATTATATAATATGTAATTATAACCACAATAATAATAATTGTTTTTGTTACAAACATCACCAGAATAACAGTTATCAGGCCCTCTCTATCTGTTGAAAAGTGAGCACACCCAAAATGTTGCATCTTTTTGTAGACACAAACTTGCTTTACAGATGAGGAAATAACCTTCTTTTAAATGACTTTGGGGGTCGGGTGAAAAGGCTTGAATCTTTATGAAAATAAGATATGATTATCTAGCACAGAATAATCAGTTCAAAACGTGAATTTAAATCATGATGTTTAGTTCACGCAGTTTGTCATTTGTTACTGGGTTGGTTGGTCGGCCATTTTGATCGGAATTTATTCAAATAAGCCTAGGCAATAGCATGAAGATAACATGAGTCATCGAATCATAACCTTTCCTAGCCACAAGAGCTCTAGAAGGAGTTCACACTGGAAAATACTGTAAGATGTTGCTTCATACAATGCTTCTTTTATGTATAATTTAGAGGAGGTGGTCAGGGTGCTATGAAGAGCCCAGGTTGGAGGTGAATTGGAGCACCTTAGCTCCAGCCCCAGCCTCAAGGTCCCCCTTTGCAAAACGAAGCTAAGGATGCCAGCTTTGTCCATTTCATGATTATTAAAAGAATCACATGAGGTTAGGAATATGAAAATGCTTGCTATATTGAGGTTAAGGTTAACATCACCAGTGACAAGTTATGTTGATAGTATGTACCTTTGATATGATATTGAGAATGGCGCTGTGGTCTTCCTCCTCTGTTGTGGTCTTCCTCCCAAAAACTCATAACCACCCCAGTCCAACATAAGAAAGATATCAAACAAACCCAGATTGAGGGACACTGTGCAGGATATCCTACCAGTACTTCTCAAAACTGTCAAGGTCATGAAAAATAAGCAAAGACTGAGAAAATCTCAAGGACCAGAGGAAACTGAGGAGACAAGATGAATAAATATAACATGGCATCTTGGATGGGGTTCTGGAACACAATAAGGGCATTAATGAAAAAACTAGTGAAATCCAAGTAAATTCTATAGTTTGATTGGTAGTAATATGCCAACGTTCATTCTGTACTTGTGGCAAATGTAACATGATAATGTAAGACGTTAACAAGATGGAAAAATGGATGAGGGATATATCAGAACTTCTGCATTATTTTCACAAATTTTATATAAATCTAAAAGTATTATAAAACTTAACAGCTTATTTTAAAAAGTAAATTTATATGTAAATAAGATTTTATTTAGTTATTTATTTGAAAGCAGATTTTAAATTAAAAAATTTACTTTAGAAATGTCAGATAAAGAAATTATTATGTAATATTTTAAGAATACTTTTTGAATAGCAGACTCAATTATCTTTTGGCTGTCTTCCACAAAAATAGTCTCAGTTTTATTGTCATAAAAAAAAATCATTGTTTCAGTGCTGAAGGGTCCACAGAGCTTAGGTAGTCCAACCTTCTTACTTTACAAACTGAGGCCCAGAAAAGGGCAGGTGACTTATCTAAAGTCATGACCTATTTAGTTTCTGGAAGCTCTAAAAGTGTTTAATAAAAGACATTTTTATTGTACACAAAATACTAGAACAAATATGAACATATGAATACATGTGTGTGTATGTGTATGTGTGCTGAGAAAGCTCCAAATATGAACAGGGTATGAGCACATGCACAGTGGGAAAAACTCCAGGGAGAGTCACCCAACCCAACTATGGGGTGGCCTTAAGGAACCCTTCTTGGGAGAACAACCACTTGAGATGCTTTAAAAGATGAGGAGTTCGCTAAATATAGTGAATGCGGGAAGGGATTCCAGGCAGGAGAAGGGACATCTTGTCCTCTGAGATTGTAGGGAGGAAGGAAGGGTGTGGGTTTAGGCAAACAAAAAATGACATGGACCAGGCATGGTGACCTCAGTCATCACAGTGGTAGAATCTGAAGCCATGAGCTACAGTGAAGGGTCAGTGCTGGGTGTGGAACCTGTGGAGAGTAGTGAAAATCTGAGCTTGTCTTTGAGGAAAAAGAGAGTGGAATCTAAGCAAAGGTAAATAAAGGGCTAATGAATAATTCTGAGCTGGTATTAGCACCATTAGATAGGGATGTGGAATTTCCTCTGGCAGGCTTCAGCTACCCAAGTATAGAGAAAGCACAGAGAAAGTAGATTTCATCATTCATCTCGAGTTAAGTTTTCTCAAGGATCTAAGGAACCGAGGATGCTGGTATCAATTGTTCTGATATCTGCTATAAATTCCAGGACAGGCAGGGCAAAAAGGAAATTGGATGAAGTCAACAGACTAGAAGAAAACAGAGACAGCAAGAAATGTGGTGTCTCTGTAAGGATAAAGGAAGGTAAAATCTTAAAACTAAATTTGGTAGAAAAGGATAATAATCCATGTGCCAAGTTTCTGAGTGAATTAAAGGAGACAACTGAAGGGTTAAGAGAGGCAGAGGAAATTATTAATAAAACCAGATGGCACTGACTTCAAAAGAGAATGACACTTACAAAAGGGTAGAAGCTCAATTGGATGCCAGAAAAATATATCCTGGGAGTTAGAGTTAGAGTCCTGTTAGAGTCATTAAGAGTACAGAATTGCTAAGCAGTAGGGATAAAAACATACCCCAGAGAGGAAATGGGGTAGGGATGCCTATTGTTTGGTGACCAAGAATTGCAAAATGGGAGGAATGGTTGAAAGAGGTTGCCTCTGATATGGCAGGGGGAGTGGCAGCCCAAAGTGAGGGCATGGCATCAGGCTCAGAGGACTATGTCTCTACAGGAAAGGACATTAAGCTCTCCACATCCCCCTCTTCTCATTTGTAAGGGTACTGACCACACAACCTGCTGCGGCACTGAAGAAGGTAATGTGCTTGTGCCATAGCGAGCGGTAGCTACATAATAAATGAGAACCAATGGGTTTCTTTTTCCCCCTCCCCCACAACTTTGACGGTGGCTGGGGGCCCTAGGTGGTCTTGCCAATCAGTGCAAGTCCTGCATACAGTGGACAAGGGCTAATAGCACCCTGGCGCCAAGTGAACAGAGCATCAATGGGATCTGGTGTGATCAAGGCCTTTGATGAGGTATGGGGTTTGATATATTAGCAAGTCTAACAGTTAAGCTTACTTTGAAAGACAACAAAAAATGGAAGTCTATACCCCCAAATCACTACTGCAGATGCATGTTCTGAAGACAGGCGGGTGCGGTGGCTCACACCTGTAATCCTGGCATTCTGAGAGGCTGAGGAGGGCGGATTGTTTGAGCTCAGGAGTTCGAGACCAGCCTGAGCAAGAGTGAGACCGTGTCTCTACCAAAAATAGAAAAAATTAGCCGGGCATGGTGGCGCATGCCTGTAGTCCCAGCTACTCTGGAAGCTGAGGCAGAAGGATCGCTTGAGCCCAGGAGTTTAAGGTTGCTGTGAGCTAGGCTGATGCCACGACAGTCTAGCCAGGGCAACAGAGTGAGACTCTGTCTCACAAATAAAATAAAATAAAATAAAATAAAATAAAATAAAATAAAATAAAATAAAATAAAATAAGAGACAATTCCCTTTTAGGCCCCTTTTCCTCCCAGAGGAGTCAATCTATTGCCTATAGGTGGGGAGGAGGCATATACATGGCATAAAATAAGGAGAGGGGAAAGAAATTGGATTGAGTAAAAGACAGGAGCAAAGAAATGAGGATAACCTGTATAAAGACAAAGTTGTCAAGTGAACTCAATCAAATTCCACGGCCCTAGGCTTGGGTTGTGTTCATGGGGAAAGGACCATTCTTGAGATCTATGGGGTCTTTAGTTTTCATTATATGTAACATGTTGGTCGTATTTATAAAATAGAATCATAACTACATCTGGAACTTTTACATAGAAATTAAGGTTGACTTACATGCCAGATTGATTTATATTCCCTGATAAGATGGTAAAGTAAAGATTTATTTTACTTTGCACTCTTTCAGCTTGGATTATTATTCATACTTTATTTTGCAAATTGGTGGTAACCCAACTGCAGCCAAATCAAGAGTTCACATGCCAAGTTTTGGTCTGAACAAGTTTTCAGTCCAATATACACTTGGCCAGAAAAATAAGAAGACAGAATAATAGAAAAGAAAAGAAAGTATTTTATGCACCGTGGAGGTCAAAAACAGATGAGATAGGGTCCTCATGGAGTGTGGCTAGTTAGCATCTGGTAATCCCTAATGCATTTCACTATCCATTTGTAAATTTCCCCCAATGTTTAATATCAACAGCTATTCAGGAACGTGGTGACTTGCACAGAGAATAAAATTTATAGATATCGAAGACAAAGCCAGAAAATTACTCTGTTCTTGGCATCCATCCTTTCTGGGCAAAGACTACATATTTTCTTTCTGTTGATGCTATGTTTAATAAAGCTATGTGATTGGTTAGATTTCTATTGAGCTGAATGTGTTTTGTTTTGTTTCTTTTTTATGACTCAGTGACAAAAGGAAATATAAAACCTTCTGCTTACTTTAATCAGAGAACTTTGGTTTCTTCTATGTAATTTGAACAAGACTTAAGAAACACCATCCCCAGAAGGACTAGTTGTGCTCAGGGTGGTGGGAGGAAAACGAGAAGGAGGTGGTGAGGAAGGTAGATAACTTAGCCTATTTTCTTTTCTTGGCACACAGTCTGTCTGAATTCTTGTTCCCTTTCAAACCACTTTTTTTTTCCTGCAAAGGCAACTCCCACAAACTGCAGAATTTGTAAGAAAATTTGCAGAGAAGAGCAGAAATGTCTGTATTTCCAACCACAGAGGTGTAAAATGCTGAGGGTCATGCTGGAAATGTTTTAGCAAAGTTGATGGAGAAGTTGTAATTCCCATTGGTAACTGCAACAATTAAGATGAGATACAGGTTCTCCACCCCATCCACACAGCCGTGTTGCATTGTATAAATTAACAGTAACCTAGACATTCCTTTGACAGAAGAGTCTGGCCCACAGAATTGCTAAATTCTTAATAGTATCTAATTTAGAGACGGCAACAAGGTATCAACTTGTGTGCCTACTCAGGTCCACTGGTGGTTGCTGCCAGGAATACTAATACTAGGCATTAGGATTCTAAGCCCTTGACACACTCTGTGGGAAAATATCTCCTTGGTGGATTTCAGAGTCTGCCAGGACAGTGGAAGGGAGAGTAGCAGCATGTATACTAATTAGTTGCCATCCCTGATTTAACCCAAGGAGTTTGTCATGACAAAATATGCTTCCTAAAGTTTGGGAATTTTAATTCAAGATAAACCCACAGAACAAATTCATGTGTATTTTATGCAGTCACAGTAAACTCAATCTCATGATAGTGCTTTGTTGATGTAAAAGAGGAACTTTTACATGTGTCATCTCATGAGATCCTAAAGTGACTCTGTGAGATAGGAAGCAGATATAGTTTTGTCCCCATCTTACAAATGAGGAACTGGATTTCAGAGCAGATAAGTGATTCGCCCTAGATCATGCAGCTAGTATGTTAGAGAATTTAGGGAAATATTTTATTGAAATATTTTGTAATCATTCAAGTTTCTAACTTAAATAACAGAGTTGGAAAACTTTAGGAACTGTGGTTAAAGTGTTCTGATTCCTAAATTTTGCAACAATAAAATATAAGCATGACTAAACAGAATACATTTACAATATACACGATTAAATGAGAAGTAGGAGATAGCTGGCCTTGGAAATGCATGTCTGCATTAGTCAGAGTTCTCCAGAAAAACAGAATCTGCAAAATCTGCAGAGCCTATATCCCCCTTTGAGTCTGAAGGCCGGAAGGCTGCTATAGAACCAGGAAGAGCCAATGTACCAGTTCAAGGGCCTTCAGGCAAAAAAAAGCTGATGTTTCAGTTTAGAGACTGGCAGGAGAAATCTCTTACTTGGGAGTAAGTCAACCTTTTGTTCTATTTAGATTTTCAGTGGATTGGATGGGGCCCACCTACACTATGGAGGGTAATCTGCTTTAGGCAGTCTAGCAATTACAATATTAATCTCATCCAAAAAACCCTCACAGAAATACCCAGAATAAAGTCTGACCAACTGTCTGGGTTACCTATGGCCCACAGTCAACACATGAAATTAACCATCATAAGTCTATGGCTTGTTAACTTGGCACTGTACACGCACTTAAACTACACATAATCCAAATAAGGATGATAACAAGGTCATACTTCTGCCACATTATGCAACTATTTCTGTGTATGACCAAAAACGCAAGGACCCCAGAAGAGCATGCAAAGTCCTTGTGTAATGTTTACTCCTTGATATCTCGTAACTTAAGCACTATGAGGGAAGAATGTTATTAGTTGAATTCTGCCCCCCACCTTCAAATTCTTATGTTGATACCCTACCTGACAATGCAACAGTATTTGGAGATAGGGCCTTTAAGGAGGTACTAATTTTCGCACGAAGTTTAAGGGTGAAGTCCCAATCCAATAGGACTGGTCTCCTCCCAGGAAGAGGAAGAGATACCAGAGAGATCCCTCTCTCCAGGCTCACAGAGAGGAGAGGCCATGTGGGGGCACAGCAAGAAGGCTGCCTTCTGCAAGTTAGGAAGAGAGGCCTCATCAGAAACCAACCCTGCTGGCACCTTGATCTTGGGACTTCCATACACCAGAGTTGTGAGAAAATAAACATCTCTTGTTTAACCCACCTGGTCTGTGGTATCTTGTTATGGCAGCCCAAGCTGTCTAACATGATGACTAAAGCCATAACTGAGGTATTTCTCACTATCACAGAAGGCACAATTTATGGAAAATGTATCATTCCAATTACTGGCTGCATGTTCTTACACTTTCTGTTAAGTTTCCAGGCTATGCAGAAACCTTAAATGAGGCTCTTTTGAAAAAGATATCAGAAGACATCTTTTCCCCTTTATTTTGAGGGCTGGGTTACAAATTCCTTTATGTCTTAGGAGAAGGTTCCATCGTGCTGTTTTTAAAGCAGTATGGTGAACTTGCCAATAGTAGAGGGGTGATTGAGAAAGAGAATAGATGATCAAGCAAGTTTTACTGAGTGCCTACCATATGCTGAGACTTGGAGATACAGCTGGGGAAAGGCACATACAGTTTTTACCCTCAGATATATTCTAGTGAGGGACAGAGGTATCTTGTAGGGTGGGATAGGGCATTTCTTCCTCTAAATCTTTAAGGTTGTTCATTATAAGAAATTGATTTTTGTAAAGCTCATTTGGAGATTCCAGCAGAAAGCATAGCCATGCATATAACTGTAACTGGAAGATACCCTTCCTTGATTAAGGAACATGGTCTCCTTTTCATTTATCACCTTTGGCTATGAGCAGGGGAAACAGATGCCATGGCCAGGCTATCCTACCCTGTTGACATCATGCTAAACCAGCTGGTTTTTAGAAGACTTGGTTTAAACCTAAAGGGTTTGCAATCAAAAATACCTAGGAGATAAACCAGGAGAATAACAAAGTCAGTGTCTGGTGTCTATCTCTATATTTGTGTGTTTTAACTCATACTACACAACCAACTTTTAGAACCCTAATTTGTTGCAATGTCCTTACGTCTGTAAGGAGGTGGTTTCCATTCTTTGGGTAACACTATGTTTTTTTACAAAGTTGAACAGATTTGTTGAAATATTTTCATGTGTTAATATAATATATTTTTTTGTGTGTTAATATAACACCTTTATGCTGTAAGTCCTAAAGAAAAACCAAACGAAGGGTGCTCTGTAGCAACACTAAGGTGTTTCAATTTTTCACTGTACAGCATTCATAGATTTTGGAGATGACCTATGAAGCTGTGAATAGAAGCAATACTCTTTTTCTGTGAAACAATTTTTAAACTTTCCAAAAGGTGCAATGTTAGATTTATTTAATAGATTGGTACAAACTTTCCTTAGGGAAACTAAGGGAAACCAAGGGTTTTTGTTTTTTCCTTGCTGAATCAAATGTTGATAATGCAGATATATTGCACAAATCATGACCACAACATCTTTTCTTTTTATTAAACAGCAGTTGTCGTTTGAAGAGTAACTTTGTTCAGAAAATTGTGGAGACTTCACAGCAATGGCTAAAGCTATTTGGAGTCTCCAATTATCTAATGGAACAGGTAAGCTTTATGCCTTTAAAATTATATATATAATTTTCTTTCAAGCCTCTGATACAGAACTTTTCAGCTCATAATATTTTGTATTGAGCATGAAATTGACTGCAGTTTTTACTGCTTCATCTTTTCAAAGTCCCAGTGTAGGAAAAATATTGGATTTTTTAAAAACAATTCCCAAATCCAAGGATTACATAAAGGCTGCCTTTGTTTCCCATAGAGACTTAAAAAATGATATATCAACCTGGCTTCTGCTACATAACAAAATTATATTAAGTCGGTGCCCTTCTAACAATAACAACAACATATTCCTACAGTTGCAGTGGCAGAATGGGTGATGGATGGTAAATGGAAACAGTAGGGAGTATGGGTTAAAAAGACAGTGTTACCGTTTATAAGAGATTCAAGATGCTTAAGACTACCAAGAGTTGAAAAATTTAGTAACAGATGATGATATACTGCATGCAATTAGCTAAAAACGTATTATAATAAATGAAAATCTTGGTATGGTTGACCACATAAACCTATCAAGGCATAATAAGGTCAGAGTTGAAGCTCAGATAGTCTACCATGAAAGGTAGTAGATGATGGTTCCCTTCCCCCTAGAATCCAAATTCCTCCACCGCCCTGCCTCCCACCCACACACTCCCCATCTGACCTTAAATGCAACTACCGAAACTTGCTTTCCTATCTTTAAGAAGAAAGGTCATTTATTCTTCCCTAAGCCCCCCATTCTGCAAATTCCAAGCTAGTAGACCTTGCCATGCCATGCTCCCATGGGATGCTAGGTTTCTGTGGGATCCATAAACCTCAAAGAACTTGAATTCCACCTAGAGCAGGGATGTGTAAACCAACAGGGAATAAGGTTGAAATCGGAGAGAAATGGTAGGAGAGGCAATAATGAAGAGAAATCACCAAAATTGATGAAAGCTTTTGGCTCTGTGAGTCACACTCAGGTGAACAACCTGGGCAGGTGAGGGCAGAGCAGTGCCGTGCACCCTGCGAGGCTGGTTATAACTCCCCCACACCTGAGTTACCCACGTGGTTTGGGTGAGCATTGAAACCAGTCGTCACTATCAAACCAGGCCACTCCGCCGTGGGACATCCGCTGTAAGGCTGGGATGTGAGAAGGGAAAGGTGTTTCCCTTCTTTCCTGCAGAAGAGAAACAAAGAGCCAAAGGCAAGCGGTGATGGAGCTCTAAAGCACCAATGGCCATCAATGCCAGCAGGTGAGCAGCCCTGGCAAGAGCTGGGAATCTGCAGTCCAGGCACTTCCAGAGACCATCGCAAGGCCAGCAACTCTGAAACAGGGCAGAGAGAGAGAGTCAGTTATGTGTGGGACAACCATCTGCCCCAGAGGCTTGGAAAAAGACTCAGCGACTTTATCTAGAGCCACAAGCTGGAGAGATCTGGGAACATCTGAGTTACTTTTGTATAAACGGCATTAGATCAAGCCTCTTTTATGGTTACAGAGCAAACCAAGGCTCGTGTTACAAATGTCATGTAGGTCCTTTCCTGCTAGCTTAGTGGACTGCCTGCCCCCCTTATCTTTTTTGTGTGCTTTGTTTGGGTTGCTTCATTTTTAATTAAGAAAGGGTGAAAGGGGGCTTATTTAATTTTTAATTCCTCATTTTTCATAGCAAAAGAGAGACCTCTTTTTTTAAAAAATTCTGCAGTCCTAATCATATGCTGTCCAAGTGAATTATTTCCTGTGCCCTAAAGTCAGAGCCCACAGGCAATAGTTGAATTCTGGGAATAGGATGTAAGGAGAAAGAGCAGAGTACTAAGGATTGTTTTTAGGGTGCTCTCGGTGGGGAGTGGGTGGCACCTAAAAGAAGGAAGAATTCAAAGCCAGTTGGCTGGTGCAAAGTTCAACCAGCCCAGATGTCTGTATTAACTATGCAAAAGCAGTGATTCATAATTTTACTTGACGAATAGAACAAACTTGACTTATACATACATATATATGCAGATATAAATATGTATAAATGAGGAATCTTTCTCTCTCTCCCTACACACACACACACACATACACACACACACACACACACACACACACACCCCTCACATTCTAATCTGTAAAATGTCTCATTGAATAAAAAAAAACCTGAAGAAATGTATGTATGCCACTATTCTATTTATCTAAGAAAGTAGGGTTTTTTTGGGGGGAAGGGGCAGGAGGGGATGGGCTAACACATACCTTCAGGATACAATGAACAACATCTGGGTGACAGGCACTCTTAAGACCATGACTCAAGCATTATAAAAGTGATTCATATAACTAAAATTATTTGTACCCTTTAATACTTTGAAATTAAAAAAGAAGAGTTTAAATATATTCATTCTTTTTTTTATAGCTGCAGAGTACGTCACTGTGTAGATATACAGTAATTTATTTAGCTGGACCCCTCTCGATGGGCATCTGAGTCATTCTTAGTATTTTGCTATTACAGAGAGTAGTCTTGCAATGGACTGCCTTAGGTATATACCTTTTCTTGTTTTTGTCAATGAATCATTGGGATAAATTTCTAATCTTGAGGTTGCCAATCATAGTGTAAATGCATATGTGATTTTGCTAAATGTTGCCAAATTCCTTTTCCTATAGGTTGCACTGTTCTATGTTTCCACCAGCAATATATGAGAATGGCTGTTCCCCTCAGCCTCACCCACAGAGCATATAGTCCTACTTTGTTTTTGTCAATCTAAGAGTGAGAAATGCCATCTCAGTATAGTTTTAATTTCACTTCTCTTTTCAGGATCTAGGTTGAGCATTTTTATATTTATAAAATTTAACTCTTTAAAGTTCAAGCTTGTTTGATATCAACATTACCAAAATATATCAAATTACCTGTATAAACCTGGAGTGAGGCTATTTTTGTGTCTTGGCTGGAGAAACCAAAATATAAAATCCTTCCTCTCTCTTTGTAGCAATAATCCTTTAAGTCCTAGGTCATCTCAACTTCATGATACCCACACAAGGGAATAAAATTTTCCTCCAAAAGGTTATGTAGATTATATTTTTTTCCAAATTATATCTTCCTCAACTTCCTTCCAATGTATTGTATTTTCTTAATTCAGTAACACACATTTATTGAGTTTCTACTATGTCCCTGAACAACTTACATCCCATAATAACCAATCAGAGCCAGTCTTTTCCTTGGTTCCTGGCACCACCAATAAATTGCAAAATTCCAGAAATTTCTGGCCACTCACAATTTCCAGGACCCTAATCTGGCTCTTCAAATTCCATATGTTTTCTTTACCCAACATCAACATTTTGCATAATTGATATGAGGAAAAACTCTCCATTCTTCAGCAGGCTTTGAGTTTACAAAAGAAAGCAGGGTAGAAAAGAAGCTATTCTCCAACAGAACAAGACTAACGGGAAAAAATGAGGGTCCTGAGGAGGAGTTCTTGGCTTTAGGGTCAGTGTGATTCATCATTCAGGGCTCTGACTAAGACACAAAAGTTGAGCAGTGGCCAACTTTTGAACTGCTACAGTTTACTGAATTTTAGTCTCTTTGTCAAAGAATAATTCTTTTATTCCCAATGAGTTAAAGGGAAACGATAGATTAAAATACTTTAAGATTATCAAGAAGACACTAAATATTATAAACGGTCGATCAACAAAAGTCCTGTACTTCCCTTGAATAAACAGTGGCAAGTGACAAATAAATGACAGAGATAATTTGTGAGACAGCCAGCATTCGTGTTTCAAACAGCATTCACTAAACTTGCTTTTTCTTACAGCTACCCCGCCCCACATCCATTCCATTAGCAAAATTCTGCTTTCAAAATCTATCCTAAATTTTAAGAATTCACATCCCCCCACTGGTACCCCTCTAATCCAAGCCACACAGAGACTATCACCACACCTCCTAACTGGTCTCTCTAATTATCAGCGTATCCCTACTCCTGCCTTCAATCTCTTGTCAATTATCCAGCAACTAGAGTGACGATTTAAAAATGTAACTCAGCTCCTGCCACACTGATACTCCACACCTGCTAGTGACTTGCCGTCATCACACTCGGTTTAAATCCAAAGCCCTTTCGTGGTCTGGAGGATGCAACGTGATCGTGATGTAGCCCCCGGCTTCCTCTCTGACCTGGCCTGCCCGCACTTGCCCCTTGCTCACTCCGCCTGGCCAGATGCCTTCTCGCACACTTCCTCAGAAAGCCCAAGCAGGATCCTGCTTCATTCAGGGCCCTAGCACTTCCTCTTCCCCTGCTTGCAACGCCAGGCTCATAACTCCCTGTCACTTCCTCCAGGGCTCTGCTCAAGCTCCTCATTAGCGAGGACCCCTCTGATTGAAACAGCAGTTCAGTCCCTCTCTAGCTGCTTCGCCCTGATTTGGTTCCCTTCATAATATCATTTTTAATACCTGGCACATTTTATACTTATTTGTTTATAGTCTGACTCCTCCTTCAAGAATGTAAACTCTGCCAGAGTAGGGACTTTGTTTTGTTCCCAGATGGATCTTCGAGGCTTAGAATTGTGGACAAACAGTTATTACAGTGGCCTGTTCCCAGTAGATGGGTACGAAATAAAATTATGAAGTGGGCTATTGCTGCAGTGACAGCTGTTTGGGCTGTGAAAACTGCTTGTCACCACCGGGTTTAAAAGTCTCTTGCTAACAAAGTTGAGGAGGTGGGCCAGAGGGGGGGTAGAGATGAAAGGAAAGCAAAGAGTTGGGGCACGCCTCCCATGGTCCAAGGGAGAGATAACTGTGGTTTGGATTAGGGCTGTGGCAGCCCAGATGGGGAGAACTGATAGGGCTTAGTAATTGTTTCAATGTGGCAAATGAGAGAAAAATAGGAAGGAATAAAAATTATTCTTGAGTTTTTTTCACATGAGCTGCTGGACGTGTAGGGATGCCTCTTGTGGAGATGGAGAAGAGGGCAAGGAAATAATGGGATGTGTGTGTTCATTTGGAGGAATGGGGCATAGTGGTTGCACAGGTTGTTTCCATACCCCCACCACAACACACACACACACACACACACACACACACACACACACACACACACCCCTATTTCCCACTTATCTCTGCTATGGCCAGTGTGCTTTCCCCCCCAAAACAGCAGCTATTGGTACCAACAGGGTGCCCTTATCATCTGTCAGCTGGCTTCAGGCAATGTGAGGAGCCAACAGGAGGCTGGAGAAGAGACAGGTAGGAGCATTTATTCCTTTTGATCCTCTCCTATCTCACCCAGTGACTGCATTTCGGGGTCACTGCTTCAATTGGATGGCTCTTGTTCCATGGCTCCAAGCTTTCTCTAGGCTCCTTCTGCTTTTCCCTACAGGATTAAAAGGGATAACAGCTTCCCAATGTTGCTCATCCCAGGATGCTTTCACCACCTTGTATTGGCTTCTTTAATTCTGCCCACATGTCAGTAAACTGTGCCTCATTAAATTTTTAGTAAAAGCTTTGAATACACAAGCTGTCCCATACTGAGACATCCAAGTGAAGATATACACGGGCAAGCAGAAATGGGTCTGGGGAGACGCTAAGGCTGGGAAAATCCAGAAGGGAAAAAATGTAACAGCCTTCATCATATAGATGCAGAAAGAAATATTAATAGTTATCACTTTTGCTCACCATCTCCTCTGCCGGCCAGCCCACCATATTGAACAGTAAGCGGGAATCTTGTTGGATTCAAGGCATTTCTGGACTACTCCATCCTCACATTTAGGAAGCCTGACATCCAGGACTAAAACCTGAACTAGTTACCCTCCTTCTTTTAAGATTTTATCAAGACTAATATTCCCATGTCTCAAATCACTGTTTACCTTGGTAATGAACAGAGGTGCAAACTTCCCAGGCATCCATTTTCTCAGGACTGTCATCTCCTCACTGTTGTGTGTATCTCCATAATGTGACCTGATACTGCCCCTTATTTCAAACTCTTTTACTTTCAGGCAGTTTTAGATTTTTAGTCATATATTATTTAATCTATGCCCATAATGAACTATTCAAAAATGGCTAGCATTTGTCTAAGAACACAAAATTAATTCACTTAAGCCACATGTTTGTAAAAGCACAGCAGCCATGATGCACTTCATCACTCAACAGACTCCATGATAAACATTTGGTGACAGGGACAAGGACTCATATTAGACTGATCAGTGTTTTTACTGTTTTAGGTTTGCACTGACATACATGGCCATAAACAGTTAATTGTATCTATAAATACTTTGAGTTAAGTTTAATTAGTTCTCTGTGCAAAATCTCAGGTTGCAATAAATGTGGTGATAACTTTGGATAATGTTTTTTTAATTTCATAGGAAGTTTGTTTAAAAAAAATTGACCTAGAATATGCTATGAGAAAAAAAAAAGAGAGAGAGGAAAAAAAGAAATTGGATAAAGGAATGAGAAATCAGAGTATGAAAAGATTAGTTACTCTGTAAAAAGCCAATATGATTGTAGAAGTATTAAAATCCCTGTAGGAGATTTACAGAGAAGTCTGCCCTGGATTAGAATTTGATATCAAATAACTTAACTGAAGTCATACAATTTCTGTGCCATTTGTAGTTGAGTTAATAGCATATGTTCCTGGAGGATTACAGCCAATGATTAAGGAAATTAGGTTTTGTTTGAATTTAATTTAGTTATATAAAGCTGCTACTATAATTTACAGCTTTGATATTTAATATTTAATAACCCAGATCTTAGAAGAATACTAGATATAGCTGTGTCATTATGCCTTGAAATATTATTCCCATAAGTCATTTATATTTGCTGGCTGATAAGGATGTTCATCAACTAGATGGACTCAACATGAGCCCACTGATAAAGCGACTGCAGTTTTACAGTTTGCTGAGTCCCTTGTATGTTTCCACTCCATTTCCCACACCTGTAACTTACTGAATCATAAATTATCTGGCTGGCCAATTGTCATAATAAAGAAACATTGCAGTCTTTTCTTTAGCAGCCAGCTGTGGGAATGACTCAACTCTGCCTTTCTCTCGCATTTTATGTATCTGTGGCATTTAGTCATTAAAAATCACAGGACTTTCTCTATAAATATTGCCCCCTCAATATTTTTCTTTCTTTCTTTTGCATTGCTACATTTGTTCCCTATCCATCTCCTTTACTTTTTCTTTCATTTGTCTGAGGCTCTGTAGTAATTGTAACTATCTTTCCTTCCTAAATGTATCCCGTTCTTTATAGATGTTTAATTTTTCTTTCTCTCTGATTTATAAAAAATTAATCCTAAATTTCTAATCTTATAGATTGTAATTTATTTCCAAATATTTCTATTTTTTTCTCCTTATAGAAAATATTTTTACCACTTAAATGTCTTCTTTTTTCTTTTAGTACATCTGACCTAAATCTTTTATCTCCTGTATCCACATGTCTTCTATTGTCTTTGGAGCTAGTAGGAGTCCTTCTATCACTGCTGTTCTGGCTAGCCGCTCACTTGCCTTTACTTCCTTGTTTGAGCTTCCTTCAAAGAGAGGTCAAATCAGGCTTCAGAAAATTCATAAGCTACCATTTCTAACTCCAAAGATTTTAGAGTCTACGCAGAAGGCTTACTCAAGAGTGCCTACTCTAACAATTTATTGTTGAGTGAGATATATTATATTTTGATATATATGTGAGCTATTTAAAGTTTGTCAGTATTTAAACATGCAAGTGATACACTAGAAAGTTGATTGAAGGGAATGCATTAATACATTCTAAGAAACAAGTTTCCTTTGTGCTTTAATACAAGTCCTCTAAAAATTCCAACTTAAGGAACATTTCTTCGAGCGGACAGGGTCTTGCTCTGTTGCCTGGGCTGGAGTAAAGTGCTGTCATAGCTCACTGCAACCTCAAACTTCTCAGCACAAGTGATCCTTCTGCCTCAGCCTCCCAAGTAGCTGGGATTACTGGAGCATGCCACCATGCCTGACTTGACTTTATATTTTCTGTAGAGACAAGGTCTTGCTATGTTTCTCAGGCTGTTCTCAAACTCCTGGCCTCCCAAAGTGCTAGGCTTGCAGGCATGACCCACTGCATCCAGCCAACATGTTCGTAATAATTATTTTATTAATAATTATTAATATTATATTTTTAAAAACATAGTGATTAACTATGTGCCTAAATGGCAATCCTGGCTTCACTACTTTATAGCTGTGTGACTTTGAAAAATTTACTTATCCTCCATGTGCCTCAGCTTTCAAATATGTAAAATGGGGATATCACTAGTACTCTCTTGATAAAGTAGTTGTGTTAACACATCTTAAAATGCCTAGAATCATACCTCGTACATAGTAAACTCTCAATATCTGTTAAATATTATTATTATTTATGTCATTATATTTGTTACCTTTAAATATTACTGTAAAATAAAACACTGATTAGAAGAAAATAACAAATCAAAGTAGACACTAAGGAGAAGGAGGAAAGATGGCTGACCAGAGACATTGGTTGCCAGATAATCCCAGAAAGAAGAAGAAGTTTCAAATGAAAAGACTTAGCCCAGGTATCATTCCGAGGGAAGACTACCAGAACCTACCAGAGATCCCATGGGAAGAAGGTGCAGGGTAGAACAAGAAGGAGAAAAATACCAGTATAGATAAATCCTCAAGGAATTTGGTGGCCTGTGGAAAGGGTGAGTGGGGGTGTTTATTTCCTCTCCTAACACCTGTGGCAGTCTGGCAGCTCCCAAACTGTTGGAGAGCCCCTCGACCCTCATGAGCCTAGGTACTACTGCCATCAGTGAATTGAGAACTTCTTAAGAACCAAGCACCATGCTGCCAGGCCACACAGGGTCACTTTCCTCCAACCCCCACAGACCTGAGCTGAGGCAGTGGGCACCATACTGCTTATGCACCTCTTGTGAGCCTCTATCATGCTCAGGGAGTCTCAGCCTTTCAGGCTACTTGTTACTGGATCCTACACAAATGTTCCCCACCACCTGCTCAGGTTATGACAATTACAAAAGTCCAGGGGGACACAGGAGGGCTGTGGGATTCCAGGAGTTCCAAACCATAGGGTCGTTGTCCCTAGGGGATGTGAGATACAAAGACATCGGCAACCTTATAGACTAGAGGAAAAAGTGACTATCTGAAATGAAAGTCAGGAGTCCTAGATCAGTGTGTGATAGGTAGAGGGACAGTGTGTCTGCCTACCCAGACTTGGAAACTGGGTCACTTCCCTACCTGCCTGCCCACACTCCCAGTGGAGACTGCAATGAAATTCAGTACAAGCTCACCCACCACTTTCATCAGGGCTGGTATTTCTTCATGTCTCTGTGGTATACAAGGGTGAACTTGGCAACCTAGCTCTGCCCAGCTTTGCCCCATACCCATGCACGGCTGAACAGGGAACATAAGACAATAGGCATTCTACAGACTACCCCACGACTAAAGCAAAGTGAGACCAAGTATACACCATCAGCACCTGCTGAAGTTGCTCTTATTCATAAAGACCTCCTACTGGCCTTATAGTTGACCTACAGACTAGTAGTTTCTCTACTACAAATAGCATCTTAGAAAGACCTTGTGCACTGCACAAAGACTATTGATAATGAAGAAATACATATAGAGTCTTGCCTCGCGGAAAGTACTCTAAATTGAAGCTAAACAAACAAGCAACATACATTTTGGGCAAACCACCAAGGGGGAAAACTGAAAACTAAAAAAAAAAAAAAAAAAAAAAAGAATCAATCAATAAAATAAAGTAAACTAAAAAATTTTAAAACTTCACCCAAATGAAAATATAGTCAAAAGGAAGAAGGTACAGCTTCCCCAGATGAGAAGGAATCAGCATAAGAACCCTGGAAGTATGAATAAGCAGACTCTTTTAACACCCCCAAAGGATCACATTGCCTCTCCAGCATGGATCTCAATCAAAAGGAAAATGCTGATATGTATGACAGATAAAGAATTTAGATCACGGATTGTAAGGAAGATCAATGAAATCCAAGAGAAAGTTAAAAATCACACCAAGAAAGCATGAACCTAGGACATGAATTAAAAATTTACTGAAGAGATAGATATATTAAAAAAAAAACACCTAATAGAACTTCTAGAAAAGAAAGATGGATTTGCAAAATGCAGTTGAAAGGTCAAACAATAGACCAGACCAAGCCAAAGAAAGAATTTCAAAACTCACATACAAGTCTTTTGAATTAACCCACTCAGACAAAAATAAAGAAAAAAGAATTAAAAGAAATGAACAGTCTTTGGGAAATATTGGATTATGTAAAATGCCCAAATGAAAGAAATATAGATATTCCTGAGGGAGAAGAAGAAAAAGTGAAAAGTTTGGAAAACCTTTTGAGGGCATAACTAAGGAAAACCTCAATGGTCTTGCTAGAGATTTAGACATCCAGATATCAGAAGTTCAAAGAACACCTGGGAGATTCATTGAAAAAGGGCATTGCCAAGGCATATAATCATTAGGCTATCTAAAGTCAACATGAAGGAAAGAATTCTAAGGCCAACAAGACAAAAACATCAAATAACTTATAAAGGAAAACCTGTCAGACTAACAGCAGACTTCTCAGCAGAAACCTTACAAGCCAGAGAATTGGTGTGCTATCTTTAGTATTCTTAAGTAGAACAATTGTCAGTCAAAAAATTTATATCCTATAAAACTAAGTTTCATAAATGAAGGAGAAATAAAGTCCTTTCCAGACAAGCAAATGCTGAGGGAATTTGTCACCACTAGACAGACCCTACAAGCAATGTTTAAAGAAAAGTCTTAAATATCAAAACAGAAGGCTGATACTCACCAGTATAAAAATACTTGAAACTATAAAACTTACAGGGCTTATAAACAGTAACACAATAGAAAATATAAAGCTGCTAAGTAACAATCAACATGATGACTAGAACAGTATTTCATATATCAAAAATAATATTGCATGTAAATGGTCTAAATGCCCCACTTAAAAGATATAGATTGGCAGAATGGAGGAAAAAACACAAGCTAAGTATATGCTGCCTTCAAGACTAATTCATGAAGTTTCTTATAAATTCAAAGTAAACGGGTGGGAAATAATTCTCCAGGCAAATGGAAACCAGCATTGAGCAGGAGTAGCTATTCTTACATCAGATAAAACAGACTTTAAAACAACAGCAATAAAAAGAGACAAAGAAGTCAGTATATAGAAATAAAGGGAACAATACAGCAAGAAGATATAACAATCTTAAATTTATATGCACCTAGCACTAGTGATCCCATATTCATAAAACCAACACTACTAGACTGAAGGAAAGTGATAGATAGTAATACAATACAAGTACAGGATTTCAACACTCCACTGACAGCACTAGACAAATCATCAAGGCAGAAAATCAACAAAGAAACACTGGACTTAAACTGGACTCTAGAACAAATTGATCTAACAGATCTTTACAGAATATGCTACCAAAAAATCTGTAGAATATACATTCTTATCATGAGCATATATAACTTTTCAAAGATAGACCATAGGATAGGCCACAAAAACCAGTCTCAATAAATTTTTAAAAATCAAAATTATATCAAGTATCTTCTTAGATCACAGTGGTCTAATCTAGAAATCAATTCCAAGAGGAAGTCTCAAAACTATACAAATACATGGCAGTTAAACAACATGCTCTTGAATGATCTTTGGGTCAACAAATAAATAGAGATGGAAATTAAAAAATTTTTGAAATGAACAATAGGTGACACAAGTTATCAAAATCTCTGAGATACAGAAAAGCAGTGCTGAGAGGGAAATTTATAGTGCTAAATGCCATAGCAAAAAGGCAGAAAAATCACAAATGAACAACCTAATGTCATATCTCAAGGAACTAGAAATACAAGGACAAATCAAATCCAAAACTAACAGAAGAAAAACATGCCAAAAATCAGAGAAGAAATAAATGAAGTTGAAACCAAAACAACAAAACAAAAACAAAGGATCAATGAAGCAAAAAGTTGGTTCTTTTAAAAGATAAACAAAATTGATAGACCACTAATTTACATTAAACAAGAAGAGAGAGGATTGAATAAATTCAATCAGAAATGAAAATGGTAACATTACATCACAGAAATAAAAAAGATTATCTGAGACTACTTTAAACACCTCTCTGCACACAAACTAGAAAAAAATAGAGGTAATGCAAAAATTCCTGGAAACATACAACCCCCAATTTTGAATCAGGAAGAAATATAAATCCTGAACAGACCAATAACAATTAGTGAGATGGAAATAATATAAAATCTCCCAACATAAAGAAGCCCAGGACTAGATGAACTGACAACTGAGTTTTACCAGACATTCAAAGAAGAACTGATACCAATACTACTACACTATTCCAAAAAACTGAGAAGGAAGGAATCCTCCCGAACTCATTCTATGAAATAAGTATCATCCTAATACCAAAACCAGAAAAGGACACAATGAAAAAAGAAAACTGCATCCTTTCCTGGTTTTGGATAAAAAAAAAAAAAAAAACAGAGCAGAAAATAAAAGAAAACTGCAGACCAATATCTCTCATGAATGAATATACATGCCAAACTCCTCAACAAAATATTAGCAAACTGAATCCAACAGTACAATTCACCACAATCAAGTGGGATTCATTCCAGGGATGCAAGGATGGTTCAACATATACAAGTCAATAAATGAGATTTACCACAAAAACAGGACTAAATACAAAAACCATGTCATCAGTTCAACAGATGCAAAAAAAAAAAAAAAAAAAAAATTCAATAAAATCCAGAGTCCCTTCATGATAAAAACCTTCAATAAACTAGGTATGGAAGAAATATATCTCAAAATAAGAAAAGCCACATATGACAAACTCATAGCCAACATGATACGGAATGGGAAAAAGTTGAGAGCATTCCCTCTAAGAACTAGAACAAGATAAGGATGCCCACTTTCAACACTTCTATTCAACATAGTACTGGATGTCCTAGCCATAGCAATCAGGCAACAGAAAAAAATAAAGGGCACCCAAATTAGAAAAGAGGAAATAAAACTATGTTTGCTTGCTGACAATAGGATGCAGGAAAGCCTAAAGACTCCTCCAAAAGACTCCTGGATTTGATGAATGAATTCAGTAAAGTGTCAGGTTATAAAATCAAGGTACAGAAATCAGTAGCACTGCTATACATTATTAACAACCAAGCTGAAAATGAAGTTATGAACTCACTCTAATTTATAATAGCAGCAAAATAATAAAATACCTAGGATTATACTTAATAGGGCAGTGAAAGATCTCTACAAGGAGAAATACAAAACACTGATGAAAGAAATCATAGATGACATAAACAAATGGAAAAACATCCCATGTTCATGGATTAGAAGAATCAATATTGTGAAAATTACCATATTGTCCAAAATGATTTATAGATTCAATGCAATTTCTATCAAAATACCAATGTCATTTTTCACAGAATTAGAAAAAAACAACACTAAATTTCTCATGGAACCAAAAAAGAGCCTGAACAGCCAAAACAATCCTAATCAGAAAGAACAAATCTGGAAGTATCACACTACCTCACTTTAAATTATATTAATACTACCAGGCTATAATAAACCAAACAGCATGGGACTGATGTAAAAGTAGACACATAGACCAAGAAACAGAATATACAACCCAGAAATAAAACCAAATACCTACAATCAACTGATATTTAACAAAGCAGACAAAAATCTACATCGAGGAGGGGACACCCTTTTCAATGTGGTGCTGGAAAAATTGAACAGCCATGTACAGAAGAATGAAACTAGATCTCCATCTCTCACAATATAAGAATTAACTCCAGATGGAATAAAGACTTAAATGTAAGACTTGAAACTATACAAATTCTTAAAGAAAACCTAGTAAAAACTCTTATGGACATTGGCCTATGCAAAGAATTTATGACTAAGACCCCAAAAGCAATTGCAACAAAAGCAAATATAAAGAAATGTGACTTAATTAAATTTAAAAGCTTCTTCACAGCAAAAGAAATAATCAACAGAATAAATTGGCAACTTACACAATGGGAGAAAAAGTTCACAAACTATATATCCAACAGAAGATTAATGTCCAGAATTTATAGGAAACTCAAAAAACTCAGCATTGAAAAAAACAAATAATCCCATTTAAAAGTGGATAAACAACATGAACAGTTTTTTAAAATAAGATATTCAGATAGCCAGCAAACATAAGAAAAAATTTTCAACATCACTAATCGTCAAAGGAATTAAAACCACAATAAGATACCACATTACTCCAATCAGAATGACTGTTATTAAAAAGTCAAAAAACAATTGATATTGGCATCAGTATAGTGGAAAGAGAACCTTCATACACTGTTGGTGGGAATGTAAATTAAACCTCTATGGAAAACAGTGTGGAGATTTCTTAATAACTAAACATTCCATTTGATTCCTCTATTCCAACTATCTATCCAAATGAAAATAAATCATTTTATAAAAAAGACATCTGCACCTGAATGTTTATCACAACACAATTCACAATAGCAAAGATATGGAATCAACCTAAGTTCTCAACAACCAATGAGTGGATAAAGAAATTGTGATATCCATCTATATATAGATATCCCTATATATACACACACATACACAAAGATACCATGGAATAACAGTTATAAAGAAGCAAAATTATGTCTTTTGCAACAAATTCAATGAAGCTGGAGGCCATTATCCTAAGTGAAGTAACTTAGGAATAGAAAACCAAATAATGCATGTTCTAACTTAAAAATGAGACCTAAGTTATGGGTATGCAGGGGCAGGGCACACAGAGTGATACAATGGACATTAGAGACTCAAAAGGGGAGAGAGTGGAAGGGGGGTGAGAGATGAAAAATTACCCATCAGGCTCAATGTACACTATTTGGGTGATGGATACACCAAAAGCTCAGATTTCACCACTATACAATTCATCCATGTAACCAAAAGCCACTGGTACTCCTAAATCTATTAAAATAACAAAAGGTAAACACTAAGAAACAAACAAGCATCATTGCTGTAATGTAAAGTCATTTACATAATCTGTATTTTTTACTTTTTTGTTATATTTTTGGAGTTAAAAATTCTTTGGTATTCTTTGGAGTAGCCACGAATTGAAGTCACCAGTAGGGTATCAACAATCTCTCTTCCTAGCTCAAAAGCAACCTATATGAGGAACTGAAGGGAAACCGCATCAAGCGTATTTGAGATGCAAAGTCCTGTTTTGTACCTGAATATAATGAGCTGCTTCAAATTGTGCAAAGCCTGAAGCTCTAGGAGTTATTAAATTTCAGCTTATGAATTAGAGAAATGCAAAAATCAGAACCATAAAGTAGCATCTAGAACTAGATCGAGAGATTCCACATCTCAAATCAGAATTCCCTAACTTATTTGAAGAGAAATTCATTGAGTGCTGGCTATAGAGAAGACACTGACCTCCACTTTGTAAGGGAGTTAAGAATAAAGGATGGTAACTGGAACAGCAAATAGAATCCTTAATATCTAATACGAAGGAAAGAAAGGAGTTTATTATGTCCCAGTGAATCATGAATAAACCAGAACATGCCACAAAATAGAAAAAGAAAATTCAAAACTGACCAAAGAGAGAAACAACATCTACTTCCTATATTATGTTTTCACTGATTCCCAAACTAGACACCATAGAATATATACTGGGAAAGGGTAAAAATATACAACATACTACTGCCAAATAAAACATCTTCTGTGCTGGGCACTGTGGCTCACTCCTGTAATCTTAGCATTCTGGGAGGCCAAGGCAGGAAGATAGCTTGAGCTCAGGAGTTCGAGATCATCCTGAAGAAGAATGAGACCCCCATCTCTGCAAAAAAAAGAAAAAAATTGGGGGGCATGGTGTCACGCTCCTGTAGTCCCAGCTACTGAGGAGGCTGAGGCAGGAGGATCACTGGAGCCCAGGAGTTTGAGATTGCAATGAGTTATGATGATGCACTGCACTCTAGCCGGGGCAACAGAGCAAGACACTTGTAAAAAAAAAAAAAAAAACAAAAAAAACCTTCTGATCGGGAGTGGAGTGGCTAACAATGGACATTCCTGGAAATAAGATTGCTAGTAATAAGAAATCAAGCAGTAGAACTACAGTCAAATTCAAGTCCATTACAAAATTATTTTAAGCTACACAAAACATTAAAAATAACCAAATAGTTATAAAGATTTAGGAATTTTCAGTATTTGGGGTCAGAAAATTTGAGGTGAGTCACATCTATGCCATTTATTAGCTCCATGATCTTCAGCAACCATTAAGCTTGCGGATCCTCATTCTTCCCATAAGGAAAATATAAAGTATCCACATACTATAACTTATAGGGTTTTGATAGAAGTTAAATTAAATAATACTGTGAAACATAAAGGACTATTAGAATGTAAATTGTTAATAGAATTCATCTTTTATTTTATTTTCCATTGGTGAGGATGTTATCATTTTATCTTATTATTTATGAATGGCTCTAATTAAGGGGAAATCTCTGTCCAATATATGAAAAAAAAATCTAACTCTCACACTGGTCATAGCTATAGGCCCTGGTAAATCATAAAATTAAATTTAATCCACTATCCAATGGTATTTCTTCAAATATTTAATGACAGCCATCATAATACCCTTTTTTATACCTTTGTAGATTACAGAAGAAAGTTCTAGTGTTGGTTAATTCAGTGGTACAATGACCTTAGAGCTCAGGATTGTGCCTGGCTCCATTATCTGTTGAAAATACAGTGCATTTTTCTAGGTTCTGGAAATCCTGGTAATTTTCCTTTAGATTCTCTTGAGTTTGTTAGTACTTTTTTTTAAATTTCAGAATATTAGGAGGTTCTAGGCAAGCAGGAGTCTGTCACAGGTATAAGCACCAGCCTTTAAGAAAAGTCTTATTTTACAACCTCTATGGAAAATTGTACTTTTCTTAAAAGCTGGTGTCTATACCTGTGGCAGACTCCTGCCTGCCTAGACCATGCATATCACCACTCCACTTATTTCTTCTCTTTGTCAACAGTAGCCTATTTTGTTCAGATATTGGAGAGTAGCATGCTCAAGAAAGGAAGGCCCCTTCCTGGACCCAAGAGATGAATGTTGATTAGTTTAAGCAAATCATGTGACTTCTATTATTCTGCCACCCTCATGGGTAGCTGATGCAGTCTTGGCCACTAAGATACAAAAGAAGTCTTCTGGCTGGATGGGCTTTTAGAAAAGGTCTCATGCTTTATAAGAGACCCTAAACCATGATTCATGCCTTCCTGCCTCTGGGATGTTGCTTCTCAAGTTGTGGTGTCTGGAGGTCTTGCAGACAACCTGAGATGACACTAGGGCTAGGGGGAAGGTCAAAATCACTGCAGAACCACCAACCTCCCCTCCCTCCACCCCAGGCTCCTTCATCATTAAGCCACTGAATTAACAAATGGTAATTTTCCCCTTTTCCAGATACTTTTATGGGAGGCAATCAATTTTATTAAATAGTTATTGTTTCAGCCCCACTTAGATGTGTAGCAGATGTACCAACCTATCCCCTCTGACCCCTTGAGGTGATCTGCTGCTGCAATGATTAGTTTCCAGCACTCTGACAATTTTCCGCTTCAAGCACCTGCACCTCCTTTTCTCTTCCTGAAGTTGCAATGCTGAAGTTGGGGAGGAAGGGTTTAAGCCCTATCTCCCCAAGTCTTAATCAATGGGGCCTGGGATTTGGTGGAGTTGGGGAGTTAGGCCTTCCCACACCTGGGGCATTTCTGCAAGGAGCGCCACAACTTCTCAGAGGACTCCAACAGAGTCCCTGTTGCCTACAGTAGAAACTCACTTATTAACGCACCCTTTACTCCTTCTTCTCCCTTCCTCTTCTCATTTTTCTTTTTTCCTCAAAGTTGCTTTCGTTGACCTTTGGATCACCTTGTAAATATATTACATATGTCTAAGACCTTATCTCATGATCTGCTTTTGAGGAACCCAACTTAAGACAAGTTGGGTATTCTATTATCTGCAGCTGAAAGCATTCTGATGCAACTGCTACAGAGGAGCGCTGCTCAATAGAACTTTCTGTGATAGTGATGTTCCATATCTGCGTTGTCCATTATGGTAGTCATTAGCCATATGTGGCTACAAAACATGTGAAAATGTGGCTAGTGCTACTGAGGAAGCGAATTTTTCATTTTGTTTCATTTTAATTAATTTAAATTTAAATGACTACATATTGCTAGGGGCTACCATATTGGGCAGCATAGCTCCAGCTAGATGCATTCCAACGAGGATCGAGGGAATGAAACAATTACATCCTTGCCTTAGACATCAGAATTATATTCCACAACCATATATTTGCACAATAAAGAATTGTGCCAGGCCAGGCTTTGTGACTAACATGAAGATGAATAAAATAAACAGTGTTTGGCTTCCAAAACTCAATGTAGTCAGGGTAGCATACATACAGACATATATGATGTATATAAGTAAAAGCAGGATACATGTTGCGAGAGTGCCATGAACAAAGCACTATGGAAATAAGAGGATACACAGTGAATTTCCACTATGGGAATCCAAGAATACTTCACCGAGGTGGCATTTGAGCTGGGTCTTGAAGATGAACATTATGTCTTTGGGGAAGGACAGAGGGAGAATTACATTTGTAACAGAGAAAAGAGACACAGGGATGCAATATAAAGAGGAAGCATTGGAAGGCAAGCAGTGTGGTAAAGCTGCGTTGCAGACCCAACCCCTAGGTGAGGTCCAGAGGACGCAGAGCTTTGAATTCCATATTAATGGAGTTAGATTTTATTTTTGCGTAAGCACTAGTCATCCAAGCGTTTGAGCTTGGGCGTTGACGATGGTATTATCAGCGATGTAACTGGCTAGAGATGAGAAGAATTAGACACTAGAAATCAGGGGTTTACAGCACTAATCCATGTAAGAAATAATACTGATGTCACTTTTGCCTGTAGCATCAAGAATAAAAACAAGGGGCAGGTTGAAACACATCTTACAAGTAGACATGGCAAGTTCTGGCCATACACTGAAAGTAGGCTATGAGAGAGAAGAGCTGGAGACAACCCTGAAGAGAACATAGGGAGAGGCAGGATGAAGGGGAGAAGATAATGAGTATGTTGAGATGAAAGAGATGCTCAGAAGGCATTTGGACATGCAAATGTTGGTGTTCAGCTACGTCAAAAGATGCAGAGAGTGTGAGTAGGGAGAAGATTGAGAGGGGGCTCTTTAAGTTTACTCGTAGCTCAAGGAGGATGAAAGAGTTTGGAAAGACCAAAGTGAAACAAAGGAATGGATTACTTATTTTTCTAAGAACCACATTATGCTTTGGGGTAATACTGAGTCAAAGATTGCTATTTATTCTTGTTAAATGTTCTTGTTGACTTGGGCTTATTATTCTAGTCTACTGAGTTTATTTTTTGACTACTAACCATTGCACAGAAAAGTTACTCAATTTTTCCGATCATTTTCTTTTGTATTTTTAGCCTGAGAAAATTGTTTAAAATATAAAAGAGCTGAATAATAAGAAGAGGTAATCATTTTCCTGAAAAAGGTAGTGGGATTATAAAAATCGTGTAGTGAATGCTATGGTGCTCTGCCCAGATCCCCATTCAAGATCAAGGCATTCATTTTTAGAGGCTGGGAGAGCTCAGAGCTGAGTCCTTTTCCACGAACTGCCCTTGGCCTTGTCCATTACACCTCCTCCTTGGAGCTAACTTTATCCATTAACTAACTGAGGTAGCTCCTTTGTTTCAAATCTGGCCAGTTCAGAACAATCCTAGCTCCATAACTTTCTATGGGATCAGTTCAAGCCTCTATTACATCTTCACCCAGTTTAATGTCTCCTTTGCATACCTCATTCTCTTACAGGTGTTATTCCCAAATAACATTCCCAAATAAACTTCCTGTATGCAAATCTCCACCTCAGCCTCTGTTTCCCTGAGGAGGAACCCAACCTAAGATGAAATGCAAATTAAAATCTCAGTGGGTATTTTTTAACTTAGTGAAATCATTTTAGACATCACTGAAACCATCAGGATTCTTTTTACATTTGAAAAAGAAGATTAATGAGGATGACTTTTTAAAAGTTCTATTAATTTAATCAGCATGGCACTAGTACAATAATAAAGAGACAAATGAATAGATGAGAATAGATATCTCAGAAACAGATCTTACTATATACAGGAATTTATTATAATATCAAGGGCATTGACATCATAAAATATGATAAAGATTAATGGCATAACAAATCAAAGAGGAAAGGAAAGATTATTCAATAAATGGTGCTGGGACAATAGGCTGAAAAAAATAAATTTAATCCTTATAGCATGTACTGAAATAAGTCCCAGATGGATTAAAAATGTTAGTTCAATTTCACTTATAATCGAGGAAGAAAAACCAGACATCATGGAGATATTATCATTTGCTTGCCGTGTCGGTGGAAAAGAGTACCTTCATATACTGTTGGTGGAAATATAAATTGTTCTAGTTTTTGAAGGATGATCTGACATGTATTATGAAAATTTGAAATGTGTCTATCTTTGATTACTTGAAGAATAATATATGTAATATTAAGAAAAATACATGCATATATGATAAAGTTCATACATCTGAAGAGTTTTTACAAATTTATACATTTGTATATATGTAAAAATAAATGTAATCATCCATGTAACCATCATTCTGGGGATTAGGAAATAACACCCCAAAGTATGGCGCTTTGACATGCTGCGTACTTTGAACAAAAGAAGATTGGAAGAGCTCAGAAGCCCCCTCAGAAGCAAAATCTCTCTCTGATCTTCTTCTGCCCTCCTGTCTCCCACTCCTCTTTCTGCCTGGAAGTAAGACATGGAAACCAGAATTCCCCTTCCCCAAGACAAGTCATAGAAATGAGAACCCCTCTCTCCCAGAGTAAGCCATAAGACCTAGAAAGGTCACTCTCCCCTTTCTAACCTCTCCTTTGAAGACCCTCATGTTAGAGGGGTCCTGCCCCATGCCCAGGAAGGAAGGAATACTACAGAGAGAGGCCAAGAAGAATCTGAATAGACGGGCCTTGCTGGGTCTCTCTTCACTCAGTCTGTTACCATTAGATCATTCTCTTTTGTGCAATCACATTTCTACACAGCTACCATTCTTCACCGAACCTAAGTATAACCACAGATGGTTTTTCTTGGGTTTTTGGATCTTCATTTCTGAAGGCTCCTGTGTCACCTAAAACTTTGATTAAATACATTGGTTATGCTTTTCTCTTATAAACCTGTCTTTTGTTATAGGAGTGCCGGCGGTGACCTTTATGATGGGTGAGGAAAGGTAGCACATCTTTATGCTCCTACACTTCAAAGGGAGATATAAAACATTTTCAGGACTTCAGAAGTTACCCTGCTGCCCTATCTGGATAGCACCCCTCCGACACCTGTAAGTGAATAAGACGTACCGTGTCCTACCTCTCTTGGAGCTTACGGTCTACCAAGGGAGACAAATATTCAGTGAATAATTACACAAATTATTTATTTACAAATTGATATCCTTATTACAATGGAAAATTAAAAGTATGAAAAGAAAAATGTTATTTAGATTATGAACAATGAGGAGAGACAAATCTGAAGAGGTAATATTTAACGTGAAGAAAGCAGGCAAAGAGAGTAAGGAAGAAAAGAGTATCCCAAGGAGAGGAAACAGTTTGTGGCTTGAGTTGGGAAAGAGATTCAAGGAAATAAAAAAGTAGTGTTGATAAGCAGAAAAGAGGCAATGCAGAAGGCTAGAGAAGCAGACAGGGCCTTATAAATTGGATAAGAATGTGTATTTTAATCTAATTGTAATGGCAGAGTACTCAGTGGTTGTAAAGGAAAGTGCATTTTTGAATGATCATTGTGGGCCACTGTGAAGATAATGGTTTGTTGACAGTGTAGAGTGGAAGTGGGATACTGCTTATTAGGCTGTTGTAAGACACAGTGATGGCTTGCACTGGGAAAGTGGCTTAGAAACAAAAATAAATAGGAAATTCAGCATGCATTTTTTTTATTTTTTAATAAACTTTTATTTTAGAGCCATTTCAGATTTACAGAATTATTGTAATTTTTTTGAAAGTTGCATCCACTGAGCTCAATGGCTGATAGGATGAGAAGAGTAAGTTCATATAAAAGAAAAGTTCTGAAGGATATATAGCAAACTGCTAGCAGTTATCTCTGCTTTGGGTTTGGATGAGGAGAGGAGGATAGAGACAGACTCTCACATTTAATTCTGTATAGTCCAAATTAAAATGACGATGGTAGGGATGGTGGCGGTGGCAGTAGTAGTCGTAGCTTAGAGTTATTAAGTGATCTTGCATTATTATTTGTGATTTATTACATGGCTTAATAGAAGAAATGACTTTTAAAAAGGTCATTAATCAGATTTCATAAGATAGTTTTTATTTTACAAATGAAAGATAACATAATCCAAATTAAAAGGCAAAAATTAAACTGGAAGCAATATTACAGTAAGTGTAGCAATGGATTGAGATCATTTCTATATAAATAATTAAGGTTAGTATGGGGTTTTCCATACTAATCAGCAATTCATAAAGGAATAAAAAATATTTAATGGACAAAGCAAATAAGAAAATGGGAAAATCATCTCTTTTTTTCTTCCTATCAAATTAGCAGAGATTAAATAAAGGAAAATCTGCAGGGGTGAGGTGTAGGAACCAGGGTAAAGGCCATTTCAAGTATAATGCTGTAAGTTAAACTGTGGGTTTGGCAGTTAGACAACATTGAGCATATGCCATTATAATTTTTATATCCTTTGACTTGAAATTTTACATCTTTATTCTAAAGAAATGCACACAAATGTGAACAGATCTTTATGCCCAAAGGCATTCCTTGCAGCATTATTTATAACTCAACACTAGAAACAATAATGCACAATGGTAAATGATTAGGCCAATTAGGACACATTCATGGCTATCATGTAGTCACTTAAATTTACATGGAAAAATGCTTAAGCTATCATTTTAAGTGAACACATGTTTTTATGTCTGCTTGACCCGGCACCCTTCTACAATCCTTAGCTGCACCCGTGATGCATGATCTTTGTCCTGCCAATATCAGAAACCAGAATTTATCCCAATCTAGTCACTACACATTGTCAACCCAAAATAAGTGAATGAGGCAAAGATCACAATCAATGGAGGTTTTTCTTAAGCCAAAGTTTGAGGACATGGGAAAAACACAAGCCACAGCCACATCTGTGACTGTTTTTTCTAAAGTGGAATTTGGGGACTTAGTGTTTAAGGGGAGAAGGCGTACGGAAAGAAAAAGGAGGAGAGAGATGGGTAGTAAGGCAAATAGTCCGTGCTTGTGAGGCCCGTGAAATCTACATTTCACATGAAAGGAAAACGGAGTAAAGGAAGAACCAGTTATGCAGGGACGATTGATCTCCTCTTGTCTCTGTTCCGCACCTGCGAAGATAAGCCTGGAATCAACACCATGAGTGTGGAATCAAACCGATTTTAGTTCTAGGAGTTAGACTTAGCCAGCGGACTCAAAGTTACAATTTACATGTCCTTGTTTATGGGAGGCGAGCAAAGAATTTCCTCATGAATAAAATGTAGTGGCAGCTACCTTTGTAGATGCCTGAGACCTTTTACCTTTTCGTAGAGATCTGGGTAATGCACAATGTTAGCATTAATAACAGCTATTCATCTGGAATTGTGTGTTACGTGACTCAGCCTCCAAGCTTGACCTTCTTTTTTGTCTTAAGAGTTGGGGGTGGTCCTAGATTTTCATTTACCTTTGCAACTTCAACCTTAGGCGATCTTTGGCAGGCCCATCTACATACCTGTCTACCTAATCTTCCCTCTCACACAATCAATCTACAACCACTCTATTTGAAATAGATGTCATTCACTGTCTTTAGGAAACCTGCAATAGGACTCAGGTATATTTGATTACTGAAATCAGTGACTCTATCTCTGTCAGAAGAGACACATTCCAGAAGAAATAAACTATAAACTTGGAACTGTGAGATAAGCTGGAAATCTATTAAAAGTAAAGTGCAATGCTATAATGGTGAAGGCAGATGGCAAAGAACAACAGCCGGAATGAAGGTTAACAAAGAGGAGAGCTTCGAATTCATACTGCTCGCTGGATCTTATACTCTTGCCCTGTGTAGAACAGGCACTCAAAATCTGTTTGTTAATGAGAATGTTTTAAGTTAGTTCTGTCTTCATCCTAATAGGCAAAGTATTTGAAGCTAACCTACTAACTTACTTGTACAGAGATTTGCATAGTATCAAACAACATTTAAATCCAAAATGCCATCATTTATTCTATTTATTCCCAAAACAACTAGCCTGGAGAGACGTTCGCTAAAAATGAATAGATGAGTAACCTCCGGGGAATGGAGAGAATAATAGAAGACAGCCTTTTTTTTCATTTGTTCAAATTCTTATCCTTTTATATCATAATTTTTTGTATTATTTTTGACTTTTTAAGGTGATTGATATGTATTTTATTAAAACTAAGTACATAAAGGCATATCTAATCTTTCACTGTTTTTAATTATATGGGTGTGAGAGGAATATAATATATATGCAGTATATTTATGTATTACTCATATTCAAACCCAAGATAAGAAATAGATACTCAAAGTAAATCCCCCAAGACAAAAGTAACACTGCTAGTGGTAGTGGCAGTGTTATAATAGCAGTAATAATAGAAGTACCAATAGTATCAGTAGCTAGTAGTTGTAGTGCCTTGAGTGAGGGTGAGGGGAAACTTCCCCTTATGCCAGAAAGTTTGCTGAAAGATCAACTCACAATGAAGGCAGATTAATAAGAGGAAGAGGTTTATTTACTGCGGGCACAGGGAGAATCACAGAGTGCCTACCCAATATCCCAGTAAAGTCCAGAAAATTTTATACCCTCCTTTTAAAGGGGTGGGGGAGATGAGGAACATAGGTAATTCTGTTTAGGGGCAATAAATGGTTGCTAGCAAGGATGAATGGATGGGGAAACAGGTTGACTCATAAATGATTCCCTTTGAAACTTCAGTTAACCTGAGAGATAGGTATTATATTTAAAATGATTTGGGCTAGGTCTGATTGCATTCTTGATTCTTTCCTGCAATATAGTGAGATAACAGGGAGGGAAGGTTAGTCGAATGTTCTTTTGATGGCTCCATGTGGCTATGCAGACAGAGGTAAAGCCCCTTCCAAGGGCTTGTTGATCTCTAAGGACCTTTAATTCAAAATACTCTTTATACCAAGGAGTCATATGTGGGGATGAAATTTCCTGAGCTCTGTCGCTTACATATGTTTGTTCAGCCCTTGTGCTTTTAAATGACTTTGTGTTATATCCCTGTCCTATAGAAGAGCACTGTGAAGCAACTGTGAAACCATTTCCACGTAGTTAAAGGGGAAAGTGAGGCTCAAAGTATTTGCCTAACAAATAGGATACAGCTGGCAAATAGTAGAACCAATACAACATTCTGTTACTTGATTCATAGACCAGTTTCAGTTTCACTATTTTTCCAGGAACTTCCATATTCAGTCATCCCAAGTGGATACACACAGAAATTGGCACTTCTAATATTTGGACCAGAGCCGGGCGCGGTGGCTCACGCCTGTAATCCTAGCACTTTGGGAGGCTGAGGCGGGCGGATTGCTCAAGGTCAGGAGTTCGAAACCAGCCTGAGCAAGAGCAAGACCCCGTCTCTACTATAAATAGAAAGAAATTAATTGGCCAGCTAATATATATATATAAAAATTAGCCGGGCATGGTGGCGAATGCCTGTAGTCCCAGCTACTCGGGAGGCTGAGGCAGGAGGATTGCTTGAGCCCAGGAGTTTGAGGTTACTGTGAGCTAGGCTGACACCACGGCACTCACTCTAGCCTGGGCAACAAGCGAGACTCTGTCTCAAAAAAAAAAAAAAAAAAAAATATTTGGACCAGTAGTATATTATAATATTAAGGGTGGTGTTCTTCTCAATATGAAAACAAATGTTATCCAAGAATAAGCCTAACAATAAAAGTGATGACTATAAGATCTTCTGATTCTTATTTGTCTCATGTCAACGACCTTTTTTCCAGTGTAGGTAAAACTAGAATGGTATAAAAATAAAATTCATTGTGTCCTGGGGGTGCATTGTAATTTTGAAGTCGTTCTGAGCAGGAAATGATCTACTATAGTGGCTGAAAATGAAAATTGTCTTGCAAGGTCATTTGGATTTTGAAAATTATTCTAATGAATCCTAAGCTTAATATAAACTTTATGTGACTTACCACATTCTAGTAACTTGTGCTAACAGATGCCATCCCTAAGCACTATCATTTGATGATAGTTAATAAGCCTTATAAAAGTCCCATTCCTGAGCAACTTACTTCCTGCCAAATAAACTGTAAATCTTTACTTTAAAGTACAATATCTGCTGAGGCACACATGTCGGATGGCCATTTCAGAATTGGGAATTTTAGCATCCATGAAGTCTGCCAGTTAGTTATTTTCATGTTGCTGTGATTCACTTCTGAGCTGTCATTTCCTCTTGCTTTTACATTCCTAGAGCAAGAGCCCTCAAACTACAGCCCTCGGGCCACATTCGGCCTGCTGAGGACATTTATGTGGCCCACCAGGTGTTTTTGCCTCCCACTGCCCGTCCTGCTTAGCAGCTGACTGGCCCTGGGCTCAGGGTGCGCATGTGTGGAATGTGCGCCGCACTCTCCAACGCCCCCCTCAATGGTCTGAGGGACAGTGAACTGGCCCCCTGTTTAAAAAGTTTGAGGACTCCTGTATCTTAAAGCTTTTCCATAGATGATACGCACTGGAAAACTTAATACTCTGTGGTTCCTGTAGTGACCAAACCCTCTCTTCTGTTATGGAAACTCATCCATGCCATCATGACTACCATGTCCACCACCATCATTGCCCAAGAGGCATGTACACTGTACCTCTTCTGGCACACTCTCTGGGTGAGACCTGATTCCCTCCTCGCAAAGGGGTGGCCCCTCTTCATTGCATGCTCATATATTTTATTCTTCTCTGAAGTATTTCAATAGTATTTATTTATTTATTTATTTATCTGCATCAGTGGGCTATATTTACCATTTAGATTCGTACCTCACGAAGATAATAGGAAAATGATGAAACTGATGCTACTGCTACTTTTGAAGTCCTAACGTTGTGTAGTGTGTATTTTCTGGGGCTAAGTATGATTGCTGTGCATTTAGTTTGAGCAGAAAGATGAGAAAGTGAAGTATCAAGAGAAAGTATCATGAGCAAGAGTTCTTACAGTCCAGAAATAACTTCCAGCATCAGGAACTTTCAGAAGAGAAAACATGAGCTGAGAAAAACATCCCCTGCATTAACTTATTTATATATGGTGTTCTGTGTTTGGGATGTTATACTTTCTTAGGGGTCGTCTAGAATTTTGGGGGGAGATTTTATGTACCAAGAACTCTTTTTAAGCATTTTACATGCAATATCTCATATAAACATCACAATAACTTTATTTATTTATTTACTTATTTATTTAGAAGACAGAGGCTCACTGTGTTGCCTGGGCTAGAGTGCTGTGGTGTCAGCCTAGCTCACAGCAACCTCAAACTCCTGGGCTCAAGCAATCCTTCTGCCTCAGCCTCCTGAGTAGCTGGGACTACCAGCATCTGTCACCATGCCTGGCTAGTTTTTTTTTTTTTTTTTGTATATTTGTAGTTGTCCAGCTAATAGCTTTCTATTTTTAGTAGATATGCAGTCTCACTCTTGCTCAGGCTGGTCTCAAACTCCTGACCTGCAGCAATCCTCTCACCTCAAGCTCCCAGAGTGCTATGATTATAGGCGTGAGCCACCGTGCCCGGCTGTCACAATAACTTTAAAGGTAGAGAAAAAAAAGGTAGATGTTATGTACATTTTCTAGATTAGAAAACAAAGGCTTAGAGAATTTGAATGACTTATCAACTCAAATAGCTAAAAAGAAGAAAGAGCTGAGACATACACAAAGATCAATTTGGGGAAAAAGTTCTACTCGATTCTACTAGATTCAATGAATCTGTATTCGACTGAAGTCCATAAAAATTTATGTGTGCTATATTGCCTAAATCATATTTTAGTTATTTCACTCATTAAACATATCTTAAGTGCCTGTTATGTATTAGGCACTATGTAGGAATTGTCATTAAAGCTCCAGCATTCTGGACCCAGAATGGAGAAAAAAATAAACAGAAAGGAAATTATTTAGGATGAATTATAAGGCAGTAAAAGTCACAAATTATGGGACAAAAACAGGAAAAGACTGGCTATGCATAAATATAGGGGGAATGATATAGGGCGTGTAGCAGATTACAAGCTGCATATCAGTCAGAAGTGTAATGCTGTTTGAAAATAACACAGAATATGTAGTAACTGCAAATAATATTTTCTCTGTATTCAGCTTTGACTGAGCTTTTATGAGAACAAGTTGTTCCAGTGTGACCACATTAAAGCAAGATACGAGAATCTTGGAGAGGGTCCAGTGTTCTATAATTAAAATAATTAAAAAGTAAGAAGAAAAGTAATCCTTGAAGAAATTAAGAATTTGAGATTATTTTGTCTGAAGAAAGCAAAGATATGGGCAAGGAGAACCTTAACAACTATTTAAATATACAGAGAGTTTTTCAGAGGATGGGAAATAGTTCTTTCCCTTTTTCACTAATGAGAGAACAAAAGAAATGCGTGTTCCTCAGAGGATGATACCATAAAGTGATAAAGAGGTCATTCTTCATCCTATTCCAAAAAGAGCCATCTTAATTCTCCTCTTGGGACTTGTAAGTAGGCAGAAACAAAAACTTTAAGATGATCACAGAACAAAAGTTTCTCGTCTCACATTTTCTCTGACAACACACACATAGCCAGAGAGTAACCATTTACTAACCAAAGGCATACATAATTGGGCAACATAAACAGTGTCCCCCTTCCTGGAAGATTGTATAGCATAGAGATCTGAAATTCTTTTGGTTGGCCGCATATTTTATAAAATTTAATTGTTTACCAAAATAAAAAAAATTTTATTTTAGATAATTTAAATTTCTTGTACATGTTAATTGTTTATTAAAAGTAAAGAATAACTGAAAATGATAACAAGTTTTAGTCATTACTCTTGGGTGCTGCTATTTATTTGTTCCACAACCTGGGTTAAATCACTTATGCTACTGAGACACTACATTTCTTCAATAAAATTAGGGTAAATACTGTCCACCTTGCCTAGTATAATAACTCCATGGAATAACAGGCAGAAAAAATGATCACCTCTCAAAGATGTCTATGTCTTAATCCCTGATACCTGCTAATATATTATGTTACATGGCAAAAGGGACTTACAGACATAATGAAGTTTATAGATCTAGATATGGTAAGCTTATTACCATATTATTATTATCTGTATTATTTCCCTGGCCCAACCTGATCACATGAGCCCTTAACAAAGGCGAATTTTCTCAAGTGGAAAGCAGGGGAGAAATGGGGCAAAAGGGAAGGTCAGAAAGATTCAGAGATTGAAAAGGACTTGATCCATCACTGCTGGCTTTGCAGAGAGAGAGAGAGAGAGAGAGAGAGAGTAAGGAGGCCATTAGTCAAGGAATACAGGCTGCCTCTAAAAGTTGAGAATCACCCTCAGCCAACATCCACCAAGGAAATGGAGACCACAGCCCTAGAACCACATGGAATTGAAATCTGCCAACAATGCAAATGAACTTGGAAGTGAATACACCCCCAGAGCCTCCAGAATGGAATAGAGCCCTGCAGACACCTTGATTCAAGCCTTTTGAAACTCAGAGCACAGAGCTAGCTGAGCAAACCTGCCTGTACTTTTGACCTACACAACCTTGAAATAATAAATAGCTATTGTTTTAAGCCACTGACTGCATGGTAATTTGTTATGGCAGCAGTAGGAAACTGGTACATATGTAGTATAGCGTTTTGTAAACTAAAATGTCAGGCAAATTGTGCTCTTATAATTTGATACTGTGATCTATTAGAGACTGGGTTAAAGAATGTACTGAAGCAATGTTGTATCTATTGTAAGGAAGATAATGGAAGGAGAAGGAAAAAAATGATGTTAAACTCATGATTTAGTTTGCTTTTCAAATGTTTAACTTTGAGGTTGCTTCTTTCCAAATCCCTGGGGATTTGGCCTTTCTGCATACAGAGAGGTTTTATTAAAGCTCAAGTCCCTTGTAAAAGCTTTTAATAGCTTTCTTTTTTAAAAAAAAATCATCCAAACTCTTCTGCGCTATTCCCCTAAATGCAAGAAAGCACAAAGATACTGAAGAAACACAGGAGACAAAATTAAATCAGGGGCTCTCCTAGCTCTTCCATTATTCAAAGCACTTAGTGGACTATAAATGATTTAGGAGTGATACAGCTAGACTTTCCAGAGTAAATAGTTTTCATTTTCCTGATTGGTAAGCAAGAAAAAGAAGATACCATGTCCTCATTAGCAGAGATTTTGCATTATCTTTCGCCAAAAATAAGAGAGCATCTTTCTCCCTGTCTAGTCTATTTTTTCAAACACGGAGGCAAATCAAGAGAAAAGGAAAGGAGATTACAACTTTATTACTGCTTTTATTGGACGGTTATAGTACACCAGCAGGCTACCAGGCACTGTGCAGAATATAGAAATGAAACCCCAACTACATGATCTATAATGTAAATGAAGCCAATCAGAACCTAATATTACTATAAGGTTCAAATCAAAACCATGGTGTTTCTCATAACTGCACTTGGCACTTAGAGTAATTGAGCCACACAACATGCTTCATAAACATTAATTAATTATGCTGGGCTCAAATTTAATTCCTCCAGTGAATAGAACGCCCATACAGAAGATGAAAGAATCAACCATAACCTGGTGTTCATTCTAATTCGGGATTGTAGGATCAGCTAATAATCATCACAATAGTAGCTGATACTTATAATCTTCAGAACACCCTTTAAGCATTTATTAATCAACCACCGCACCATCCTGTGGGAAAGATAACTATTATTCTTCTCATTTATAGCCTAAGAAATTGTGGCTTCAAGTGGAATGCTTTTGCCTAGGATTCCCCCGTAAAACCCCCACTGGAGATTACAGAATTAGAGTTCTTGTACAGACCACAGAGGTTCAATACTCCATTATGAGAAGAGGTTTAAAGGGGTGAAACTTACAGAGAGCTTCAATTACTAGAGAAAAAGCCCTCAGGTACATCTAGAAAGGAGGAAAAACATTGATGAGTTGGAAAGGAAAGCTGATACACTCCCAGAGAAAGTCTCCTGCTCGAAGACTCTCCTTTGACCACAACGTGTTTTTCTGATTCTTCCAGAACATTCAGTCCTGGAATGGTCATTGATCAGGTTTAAAATGGGGGGTAAAAACTTCCAGCTCAAAGTTCCACATAGAGCCCACAGATACATCTGACTGGCCCACATTGTGTTTTTATTTATTTTTAATGAATGTATTTAGGATGCAGCCAAACTTGTCCAAGCTCCATTAGATAGAAGACAATGCATTTGACATGCAGGCTATTAACACTTACAAAGCATACCATTGAGAGATTCCTTTTCACACTCAGAATCACCACCACTTCAGGGAGTATACTACCTCCTTTCCTGGTACCATTGTCAGAAAGGTGAACTGAGTGAGGGTATGAGAGTGTCCCCAACTTGCTGCCATCAGTGTGGTTTTTCTCTCTGTTCTTTGTCCCATCTCCTATTTTGCTTCCTTTCTGGCCCTGGTCTTTCTTTCTACCCCTGTATCTGGCCTTCTTGCTCCCAATTCTGAGCTTTCATCCTAACTTTTCCCTCTGCTGGGAATGTTCTTATCTCCATATCCAATGTGCTTTTGATCTAAAGAACTGTGTAGATCCCAAATCTCTCAAATGTGTATCTAATCAAATGTCATTCCCACCCTGCCCTGGCCTCTTAGCCTGCTTTATGTTTCTTCAGAGAAACAATCACTCCCGAAATTACATTATATATTTGTGTGTTTAGTGTTTAACTGTTTGAATCTTTCACTAGAATGCAAGCTTCTTCAGTACAGGCCTGTTTTGTTTACCACTGAAGCACCTCTTTCAGAACTTGACACACGATAGGTATGTAGGAATATTTGGTGATTCAATGCATTGATAAATTGTGAACACATTTTCATGTCAATACATATATATGTTCATTATTATTTTAATAGCTTCATAACATTTCACTAATATCCAAATTTATTTAAACAGTCTCTTGTTTTTGGAAATTGAGATTGTTTCTACTTTTTTCTTTTAATCTAGCATAACATGAAGATAATGTTGGGGAAAGGAGAGTAGAAAGGAGGAAGTGATCAGAGTTAAGAAAACAAACCCATGCTGTTTCTTGGCAGTTAGGGGCTGCTCTGCTTTCTACGGCCCAGCTGATTTCTAGTGACTACATCTTTTTCAAGCCCGGGTTCTGGCAGCAGCCCTCCCTTGTCAAATGCCTTCCTGCTTCTACTTGCTGCCAAGTCTAGCTGTCTGGGCTCCCTGGTTCCTGCTTAAAGATGATGAAGTATAGAACTATAGGCATGAAGCATGTTCTCTAGAAATGTTAAGCCCCTTCCTGCCTCTGTTGACCAAAGCAAAAGACACTAAGTTTGTGCTTCCTTTACCCTTTGGTCTGATCCTGTGTCTTATTCCTTTGGGAACTAATCAGAGTTAGAATAATCAAATGATGCTACTGTCATGTAGAATAATGTGTTAATGCAAGAGGTTTTGATTGGCCAAATAATTATCTGCTGAATTTGGAGCCTTTAGGAGAGATTATCTAGCACGATGATTTCAAAAACAGCTCTGGGAGGGCCTGGAGAAGTTAGGAGCAGAGTGGTGTTAGGAGCATGAATGAGGGTGTTCATGCCTACTATCAAATGAATCAAATTACCAGGACAATACAAAAGGCTGAGTTCCCAGAGCCATCAATCTAATGCCCTGTGCTCCCTCTACCTCCTCACTTGCAGTGTGTAGATTCAGCCATAAGAATATCTAAGGCCTGTCCTGAATTCTACCCTCAGTTTCTTGACTGCAACTCACCTTGGGAGTAACTGACTGAAGGTTACTGCTTTAAGACTGTGTGTACTTTTGGCCAGCAATAGATTTTGATCCTACATTGCTAGGAGACCTCGCCATTCCACAATGCATAGTAAAATATAGCGCTGTTGTTCTTATAATTATCAAATGAAAGATTGCTGGGTCTATTTCCTAGAGGCAAACAGTATTAATCTGCATACCTGAAATGCTATTTCAATATGCATCTTTGTAAAAGCATCTGTAGGTTTTGTCATAAACACATAGTGTTTAAGGAAACTAAATTAATTACATGCACTTTAATATTGGAAGTACAAAATAACAAACCTTTCCTAGAATGCATATTTTATCCATCTTGCTGTGAGGAAAGACAGATGAAAGAAAAATGTGTACTTAAGTATTCATTTAATAGTGTGGCTGGTGAGGGGCAAACATGTGTGGATGAAAAATGAATGCCAAAGTCAGATATTTTTGAAATAAGTGAAAGAGAAACGTTTGTGGCTAAAATACAAGTATAATCTCAGCAAATACGGGAACAAATATCATCACTAATAAGATATTTCTAGAGGCTCACAAAAATATAATCAATTTTTCAGTTCATAAAATTTCAAAAAATTGAATTTACATTTGCTAAACCAATTAACAAATTCTAATTTACACAGTGTTGATGCTTCTAATTGGCAGCCGTGCATTTTTATGAGTCTCCTTGTTAATCTCTTATGGTAATCAAACTCACAAATTTAAAATTCATTGGTGTTCTTGATACATGTAACTAGTTAAAATTCTTAATTAAATTAGGGTGACTAAAAGAAAAGTCGTTTTAAAAGTAAAATCATAAAGTGTTATGACTAATGCTGTACAAATTAGCATAAAGTAGGTTTGGGAGAATCATTCTGAAGACTTTGCAATTAGGAGCACCTGCTATTAGTGCACTTGTTAAACTTTTATCAATTAATCATTACTCTCTCAAATAGCAAGAAAAATTGAATGTTGTGAGTATGAAGAGAGTGATTAATTGCAAGTGGCAAATTGCTGACTGGTTCCATTATTACCTGTGCTTTAAGAATTTTTAGAAATAAATGTCTATTATCAGTTTTATGAATACATAAATTATACTAATGCATTCAGTATTAGTTGGTTTTCTGTCTTACTTATTCTATAATAATTGTTTTCTCAAAGTTATAAAAATGACTTGAAGAACATGGATTCTGTAATAGGATATTATTATGGTTTAATCAGAAACTTTTAATGGGGTAGGCTCCATGATTCATGCCTGTAATCCTAGCACTCTGGGAGTCCAAGGTAGGGGGATCGCTTAAGGTCATAAGTTAGAGACCATCCTGAGCAAGAGCAAGACCCTGTCTCTACTAAAAATGTAATAGAAAAAGATTAGCTGGGCAGGGTGGCATGTGACTGTAGTCCCAGCTCCTCAGGAAGCTGAGGCAGGAGGATCACCTGAGCCCAGGAGTTAGAGCCCTGCAATGAGCTATGATGATGCCACTGCACTCTATCCAAGGCGACAGAGCGAGACCCCATCTCAAAAAAAAAAAAAAAAAAAAAATGAACGATTGCATTATTTAATCTTATTCTCTAAATATACTCTATCCATATTTTTTATTAAAGGGAATATGGGAAGAGGCAACATTTATTTTTCCATGGTGTAGAAATCAATCCCCATTTGAAGTACAATTTGGTATTAAACAATATAGCACTATGGCTTCAAAATGTTAATTAATTCTCAATTTGGCCTGCTGTTCTCAAACCTAAGCATTTAGATTGCAAAGGGCACTTTGGTTAAGACTCATTTTATTACAAGTTAAAATTGCAAAAAAAAATTGATTTAGAAATGTGTTTCTAAATCAATGCAGCAATAGCAGAGTACCTAAAGTCTTTGCTAGAATGTACTTTTCATTATTCCAAGATTCACACAGGGATCTCTAATGGTCCCTGAAAATCCAGAGATTATCAAGAAATGTGACTTTAAGTACCATGAAATTGCTATAGCTATTTATCTTAGCTACTCATGGATAAAGCCATATAACTGTTAGATGGAAAGAGTCTCAAATATAGGAAAGACTTCAGCTATATTTTATATTTTAGAAAATTACAGGACATGGAACTAAATTAGCAAGAAGTAGGGGGAGTAATGGTGGGGGGAGGAGATGACCTATAAAGCAAACCTTTACAAAACACAGAATCAACCAAAAGAGTAATAAATATCAAAGGAGGATGCTCTTTCTACCTTCTGGAAAAAATGTAAATAACCTACATGGCATTGTCTTTTATAGAAGCTCTGGGATCACGACTGAACAGTCATTCTTACCTAATCTTGTGCTGGTTTTTTAGGTCATGTATGTTCATGACCCTGAGCCAAAAGAAAGAAGTCCCGATTTAAGACAGAACTGTCCCAACATGGAAAGAGAGGGATGACAGAAATGTCCAAACTTGGAAAGAGAGTCTAGATTCTCTATGGACATTTTGTGTCAGATCATTCTTTGCTGTGAACGTGGCTCTTTGTAGTAGAGGATGCTAAGCAGCACCCTTGGCCTTGGTCCCCTCCGTTCCACAGCACTCCTGCAGTTGTGACACCCTCAAATGTCTCCAGACATTGTCAAATATCCCCTGGGTACCAAAATCATCTGCCATTGAAAGCACTAGTCTAGACTGAGCTAAAATTCTAGACATTATTTACATGATAAATCAGATAGATTCAGCTCCCAGTAAGGATACTACCTTTCATGTATTGGCAACACTACTGCCTAAATTCAATTTCTCATTCTGCCACTCACTGACACTGTGATTTTGGTTATCATCTCTGAATTTTATTCTGTTCATCTATAAAATGGAGGTAAGTTTCAACTTAATAGGATTGTTATGGGGAGTAAATAAGATTCTGCATAAAAACACATGACATAGTACCTGGTACATTATTAATCCTCTAGAAAAGTTGATTGTTATTTTTCATATTATTATTTTTGGTTGTTATCAGTCAAGTATTATTTGACAGCAATGAAATCTGTCTGGATGTCTTCTTGAATTGCACTAGAGAAACTCTCAATCATAATAACAGCTTACATTTGTATAGCACTTTTGAGGATCTAAACACTATCATAGAAATTATTTTTTGTTTTTCCATGAAATAATTTTTTTTAGGATCCACATGCCCTATAGTCTATTGAACATTGTGAAGGAGCTCAAAGGAGATAAAAGTCTAGTTTGGGTCTTCAAAGAACTTAAAACATGGTCAGGAAAAATTATCCTCTACACACAAAACCATTCATGAAAAATAGACAATGCTGTTTCATACATATTTACTAGACTGCAGAATCACTGAGGATAATAATAGTGTCTTAGATACTTCTTTAATTTTCCCACTGCTACTTCACAAGCAGAAGGGATTCCGTAAATATTGGTGGGATGAAGGAATGGAAGGAATGTCAGAATAATAAATGGATTTTCTTCCAAATGGTCCCTGACTTATTACATGGCCTTGTGAAAGTCAGTTCTGTACATTGGTCTCTCAATAAATGGAGAAGGTAATAATAATGCCTAATATCTGACGTTTATATAGCCCCAAATAGTTTACAAAGCATTTTCATTTACATTATCATATCTCATGATAATATGTCATCAGCCCCATTCTCCTTTGAGAGCTCAGCAATTTTATTGCTTCAGCTACATCATGGGTCTTGGATCTGAAATGTTTCTCAGCCTTGGACATACCTCAGTCCTTAAATGAACTTAACACTATAAGAATATGCTTTAATAATAGCAGACCAATTTTATTATATATAGGACTAAGTTATAAATATAAAACCCCTTAAAACATTTTATCCAATGGCACAGAATTCCAGAGCTAGGAAGAGCCCCAAGAATCAGTTTATTCTTATCCTTTTATAGATAAGGAGACGACATAGTCCTCTGGTTAAGAGAATTACCCAAGTTCTCTCTTAGTGAATCACTGACCACATCAGAATTAGAAGCTGATTACTCTTTCATCGTCTCATGGTATTAATCATCATAAAAGACAGAGGATTTAAATCTAACTCAAATTAGTCAGGCTTCCTTTGGCTCTGTGAAAATATTTCACTTGTAAGAACGTGTACTTTTCTTGGCCTCTCATTTATTAAGCCAATAAACTAATGAACACATAATTTAGTTATCCCATATGGAAAGAAGTAATGCAACACAGACGACATCTCTTCACCAGTCATTTGCTTATGAAGTTCAAATGGAATGTTTTTCTCTTCTATTTCAGCTTTAACCACTTCGGTACGAGCGTTGACTATAGTCGATAGCCACAGATGAATGCGCACAGAGACTTTAGCTGACAATCGTGATACGACTTTTCTAATTTTTCATTTATCAAAATAAAATTGTGAACATTTAAAAATAACGTAATGAAAACATATATGTATATGTTACCTATTCTGATTTACATTACAAGTAAAGCTCCCTGTAAAGTAAAACAAGCTTTCAGTGCTTCAAAGCTTTCCTCATCACACAAGAGCAAAACGGATTCGTCGTCAATGCACAGCACAGACTATTGTGCAAACTGTGAGTGCCGGCTGTGGGCAAGGTTTCGAGGCAAATGAGTGTTGTACCGAAGTGGTTAACATCTGATATACATTGAGGTAATTGTCTTAATTTCAGAAAAAGTTTGCAATTATCATTAAATGTAAATGAATTAAATTTAATATTTTCAAACATTACATGTACCCCTCATGACTCCTATTTTCATTTTACTCATACTTGATATATTTGTGTGATGTAGCTTCTCATAGATGAAGACAATGAGGCTTGTTCTCCTTTTGGACACAGACATATAAGAGATGGCTGATAATTTTTTTTTTTTTTGGCAATTGATTATTTTAAATTTCAGAATATTATCGAGGTAGAAATGTTTTAGTTACATGGATTGCTTTTGTACTGCTTGAGTCAAAGTTATAAGTGTGCCCATCACCCAGATAGTGTACATTGTATCCATTAGGTATTAATTTACTCATCTCCTCCTCACCCTTCCCACTTGCATTATTTCAGTTGAGTTTTACTTCCATCTGTGCACAAGTGCTGATCAGTTAGTTACATTTTTTTTATTTCAGCATATTATGGGGGTACAAATTTTAAGGTTTCAAATAATGCCCTTGCCCCCCACCCCCCACAAGTCTGAGATTCAAGTGTGACCATCCTCCAGATGGTGCACATCTCACTCATTTTGTATGTATATACTCACCCCCTCACCTGCCCAATACTCCATTAATGTAGTTCCTATGTGTCCACTTAGGTGCTGCTCAGTTAATACCAGTTTGCTGGTGAGTATATGTGGTGCTTGTTTTTCCATTCTTGGGATACTTCACTTAGTAGTATGGGTTCCAGCTCTAACCAGGAAAATACAAGATGTGCTATATCACCATTGTTTCTTGGAGCTAAATAGTACTCCATGGTATACATATACCACATTTTATTAATCCACTCATGAATTGATGGGCACTCGGGTTGTTTCCACAGCTTTGCAATTGTGAATTGTGCTGCTATAAACATTCAAGTACAGGTGTCTTTTTTGTGGAGTGTCATTTGATCTTTTGTAGTGAGTACATGTGGTGTTTGTTTTTCCATTCTTATAATACTTCACTTAGAAGGATGGTCTCCCAGCTCCATCCAGATTGTTACAAAAGGTATTAATTCATTTTTTATGGTTGAGTAGTACCTGATGGTAGAAATATACCACATTTTATTAATGCACTCATGAATTGATGTACATTTGGGTTGATTCCACATCTTTGTGATTTTGAGATGTGCAGCAATAAACATTCTAGTGCAGGTGTCTTTTTGATAAAATGACTTTTTCCTTTGGGTAAATACCCAGTAGTGGGATTGCTTGATCAAAAAGTAGGTCTATTTTTAGTTCTTTGAGGAATCTCCATACTTTTTTCCATAGAAGTTACACTAGTTTACAGTCCCATCAACAGTGTATAAGTGCTCCTTTCTCTCTGCATTCACACCAGCATCTATTGTTTTGGGACTTTTTAATAAAAGCCATTCTCACAGGGGTTAGGTGATCTCTCATTGTGGTTTTGATTTGCATTTCTCTGATAATTAGAGATTTTGAGCATTTTTTCATGTTTATTGGCCATTAGTCTGTCTTCTTTTGAAAAGCTTCTGCTCATGTCTTTTGCCCACTTTTTAATAGGATTGTTTGAATTTTTTATTGATGATTTGCTTGAGTTCTTTGTAGATTCTGATTATTAGCTGTTTATCGGATAGATAGCATGAAAGTATTTTCTCCCATTCTGTAAGTTGTCTATTTGCTCTGTTGATTGTTTCCTTTGATGTGCAGAAGCTTCTTAGTTTAATCAAATCGAATTTGTTTATTTTTGTTGTTGCTGTGATTGCCATTGGGGTCTTCATAAATTCTTTGCTTATGCCAATATCTAGAAGAGTTTTCTCAAAATTTTCTTCTAGAATTCTTATGTTTTCATGTCTTAGATTTAAGTCTGTTATCCATCTTGAATTAATTTCTGTGAGTGGCGAGAGATATGGATTCTGTTTCAATCTTCTACATGTGGCTATCCAATTTTTCCAGCACTGTTTATTGAATAGGGATTCTTTTACCCACTGTATATTGCTGTCTACTTTGTCAAAGATCAGATGACAATATGTGGATGGTTTAATCTGGGTTCTCTGTTCTGTTCCATTGGTTTATGTCTCTATTTCCGTGCCAATACCATGCTGTTTTTGTTATGATAACCTTGTAATATAGCTTAAAGTCTGGTAAAGTGATTCCTCCAGGTTTATTCCTCTTGGTTAAGGTTGCTTTGGCTATTCAGGCTCTTTTCTGGTTCCAAACAGAAGCATAGAATTATTTTTTCTAGATCTGTGAAAAATGACATTGGTATTTTGATGTTGGTATTTTAATAGGGATTGTATTGAATCTGTGAATGACTTTGGGTAGTATGGACATTTTAACAATGTTGATTCTATTGATCCATGAGCATGATATGGTTTTCCACTTGTTTATATAAACTGCAATTTTTTCCACAGTGTTTCATAGTTCTCTTTGTAGAGATCTTTCACTTCCTTGGTTAAGTATATTCCTAGGTATTTTATTTTCTTTGTAGCAATTGTGAATGATAATGAGTCTTTGATGTGATTCTTAGCTTGACTGTTGTTGGCATATAGAATGCTACTGATTTGTGTACATTGATTTTATAACTCAAGACTTTGCTGAATTTATTTATCAATTACAGGAGTCTCTTGATGGAATCTTTGGGCCTTCCTAGATATCATAGTATATCACTGGCAAAGAACAGTAGTTTTATTTCTTTCTCCTTTTGGGTACCTGTAATTTCCTTCTCTTGCCTGATTGCTCTGGCTAGGACTTCCAGCACTATAGTGAATAGAAGTGATGACAGTAGGCATCCTTGTCTTTTTCCAGTTTTGAGTGGGCATTCTTTCAACTTTTCCCCCATTCTGTATGATGCTGGCTGTGGGTCTGTCATATATGGCTTTTATAAATTTAGATATGTTCCTTCTATGCCTATTTTGTTAAGATTTTTTATAATAAAAGGATGCTCGATTTTGTCAAATCTTTTTCTGCATCTGTTGAAATGGTCTTTGTTTCTGCTTTTATTTATGTAGTGAATCACATTTATGGATTTACATATGTTGAACCATCCTTGCATCCCTGGGATGAAACCCATATGCTTGTGGTGGATTATTTTTGATGTGCTGCTGAATTTGGTTTGCTAGGATTTTATTGAGGATTTTTGCATCTACATTCATAAGGGATATTTGGTCTATAGTTTTCTTTTTTTGTTGTGTCCTTTCTTGGCTTTGGTGTCAAGGTGATACTGGCAATGTTGATAATGAGAATGTTTTTGGCTGCCACCTAAGACTTTAAATAGCCACCAATTATAATTTATGCACTTAGTCTGGTGAGCCATCTTCATATAATTTGAATGTTTGTGGAGTTCTTTATATAGAAAAGCTTTAATAATAATAAATATGTAAAATGAGAGGTAAGTAAACCAGCAATAATTATATTCAAGGCTAGAATTAAGGATCTTAGTTATGTGATCCCTGGTGAACTATAAATAAGTGAAAGTTTCTTTGAACACTTTCTGAAACTGAGGGCACTTTTCAGAGAAAGACTGTGGTCTTCTCTGTGAAAATAGAAAGACTGTGGTCATCCATAAACTTCTAAAGGACAGAGACCATATTTAATCTGTTTCTGTGTATATCAGCATTTAGTTGGCATTCAACAAATTTTTGTAAAACTGAACCAACATTGACTCTAGAATATTAAATCACCTGCTGGTCCTCCCCTGAAATATAGGGATGGCAAATACTCCAAGGAAACCTCTGCTTATTCTACACATACAACTCAGTTTAACCACTTGGGTTATTTATTTGGATTCTAACTGGTTGCTAAATTTGCCTGTAAAATTTCTAGAAGCAAGGTTGCCTAATTCTTGTGCCACCCTTGATTCTTTCTAATGTTTTTGTTAAACCAAAAAAAAGGCCTTTTGAAATAGAAAATTCCAAATCTTAAACTGATACTAACTCCAAATCTTAAACCCCAAATCAAGAGAAAAATGATATTCTCAAAAATACCTGGACACCAGGGCAAATTGCTGCAAGTGCCTCAGCATTATCAATAAGAATTATTGAGAACCTGGACAGAATGAAATCCTAATAGAATTTTGTAAATGAGATTAGCTGTGGAGGCTCTCTTAATTTGTCAGAGCCTATGATAAGCCACTCAGGAAAACACAAGGAGAAGCAGAGATCCATTTTATTATGGTCAATAAGAGGCTCATCTCTCTTAGGAAAAGGAGATGGTTATGCTGTTGTTCTTTAATCCTTTGTCCATATCACCAAGAGAGAATAAGTTAGCGACCAATAGAAGTGGCATTCCCTGAAGGGTGATTTTAACAACATTTGATGCCTCTGCCCTAATAACTATACTGATCTTATCCAGAAACTTCTGTCATGTCTCTGTGCAAAATTCTGCTGACAAAGAAGCTTACTTTCTCCTATGAATGTCCAGACACATTATTATATAACCTGTGGGTCTGTATCCATCCTCAGGAACCGGCACCCTCTGATAGCCCTTTCCAGATTGAGACACTGTATATTTTTGTCATCATCCCTCTCAGGCCAATACTACTCCTTCATCATTTTCCAGGTGTGGCTAACTCACCATTATAGGTAACTAGCCTAGATGTTTTAAAGTTTAAACATGAAAACTCCAGCTTAGAAATGTTCTCCATGGACAAATGAGATAGGTTTGCCTCAAGATGAGCTCTCAATCAGGAGCAGTGGATTCTGGCTTCAGTGCTCCCTACATAGGAATCCAACAGTTTTAGTGCTTTACTCCTGGTAGGTTCACTGGCAGGGACTTCTTGAAAGGTAAGGTTTCTGGTGTGTAAGTCAGCATGTTGTGTATTCCATAGTTAAGGACTTGATGGTTAACACAATTTCTGCACAAGAGACCTAAATTCTACAGCATCCATCTCTCCAGATTCATGGTGTTTGATTCTTGTTGGGAAAAATATTTTTGGAGCACTGTCTACTCTTTCTCCTGGTTTGAAAAGATACTCTGTCAGCAAATAAGTCACTAGCAAATTTAGAAGGAGCAATCTTAGAAGGATTGCTTTTGAGCTCCCCCTCTCCTATAACCAGAACATCCATTCAAGTCCTGAGTTTTTCTCTGGTATGGTAGATGTAATTTGTTATAAAACATGAATTTCTTTGTCATGGAAAACAACATCCACCTATATGAGTTATTTTCAATCTTGTCTGTCCATTAGAATCATCTCAAGAGCTTTAAAAAATACTGATACTCAGACCCTACCTAAGACATTCTTATGTAATTGATCTAGAGCAATGCAAACCCATTAGTATTATTTTTTTCTAATTCCCTAGGTGATTCTAATGGGTGCCCAGAATCATGAACTTATGCTTAGATTTATATTCTCTCTCTGATAATCTTTTAAATTTATTTAGTTTTACAACCTTCTACAAAGATAATCTTCCCTGGAGGACTGAAGGGTAAGATTGATGATCAGCTCAGTATTTCCCTACCTGAAGCCACTGGGGAATGGATTGGCCATCACTTCCCACTGGGCCAGTATTTTAGAAATAGAAAAATTAATCTAAAAGGGATATTTATCATTAAATGTGTTCATGAACTAAACTTGGTGGTGCTAAATGGTAGACATAAATCCACAGGAAATATTAGACTTGTCCTTACATCAAATATCCTCACTTATCATTTATCATCTAAAGACATATTAAAAATTCTGCCTTAGTTACTTATGGGAAGGGTTTTTCCCTTCACCTTCTTTTAACAGATTAACAGATTAAATCTAGTCTGTTCTTGCTTCTAGAGTCTGATTTGACAAGAACAGTTGGGCATCTAAATACATCCCTGACCAGTATAGTGTGCAATATATGAAATAAAACATAAAGGCTGGTGTGGTTTTTACAAGTTTTAAATCTCTCTATGGTAGAAAGTTCTGGTTCTGCCAAGATAGAGTAGTTCTATTTCTCCGAGGTCTTCCCCTTCACAATAAAACTAACGAACAAACAAAAACCCCTGGATATAACACAACAAGCAAGGTCCCCTCAAAGGGACCTTGAGACTTAAGGTACAGCATGGTGATGCCTTCCCTGGTCTCCTTTGTGCCTCCCACATATCCCAGACAGGGCAATACAGAAGCTTCCAATCCAGAAGTGCCAACAATTATGTACATAAAAGCTCCAAGAAAGCCTGCTCATCCCAAACTAAGAGACCAGGAAACATGTGAGCTAACATTAAAAAACTTTCTTGGAAATACTGCCCAATGCTAGCCAAACACCAAGGGGGAAAACACAATCATACTTTGTTTTTGTTGTAGTTTCAGCCATGGAGTGGGAAGTGGATCTTCAGCTTCCATCCCCTGCAGAGGTGAAAATCAGCAGCACTCTGATTCTCCCACATCTGGATGTCCAAGGGGCTAAGCAGGGAGATGATATTCCATCCCCTGCCTGGGAAAGTGGGAAGTGCTCCAATTTCCCTCCCAGGTTAGTGCCAGTGAAGCCCAGTGTGGAACTGAGCCTCCGCTTTCACCCAACGCCAGTGAGATTGAGCAAGGAGGTGCCAGTTGCAGCTAATATGTGCCCCAGTTTACTGTCAACACAGGTGTAAGCAAGACTCAGAGGAGAACTGAACCTCCACACCCACCTAGCATCAAGGAGGTGGAATGAAGTGGCAGGAGGTAGGGTAATTGACAGTGAGGTAATTGCCCCATTTCGTCCCTTCCTTGGTATCAGTAGAGCCCAATGAGGAGCTCAACCTCTATCCTGCCCTGGCATCAAAGGGGCAGAAGAGATAGCCAGAGACAGGGATAATTAGTACCTCATTTCTCCTCATCTGGTGTCAGAAAGCCCCAGTATGGAGCAAGCTTCCACTCACACTCTGCAGTAAGAAAGCAGTGTGAGTTAGTGCCCACACTTGCCAGGGTGTGATAGACAAGCCCCTGCAAGAAGTTCAACATATACAACCACCCAGGCCTTTAGGTGCACCTTAACAGGGGCATGGCCTGTACAAAACAAAAAAGGTGATTAAATAGGAACCAGAGTTTTATGACATAATGTCCAAAATGTCTACAACTGAAAATTATTCATCATATGAAGAACCAGGAAAATCACAACATGGGTTAGAAAAGCAAGCAACAGATGCCCGCACCAAGATGAATCAGATGCTGGGACAATTTGACAAGCAACCACCATAAAAATACTTCAATGAGCAATCACATATTCTCTTGAAACAAAATGAAAAAATAGGAAATCTCAGCAAAGAAATTGAAGTTATAAACCAAAGAACCAAATGGAAATTATAAAACTGAAAAGTGCAATAGCCAAAATTTTTAAAAAGCCCATTAAGTGTGCTCAACAGTAAGATGAGGATAACAGAATAGAATCAGTGAACATGAAGACAGATCAATAGAATTTGCCAATCTGAATAACAGCAAAAAAATAATTTGAAAATAAAATAAACATGATCTCAAGGACCTGTGGGATAATACAAAACAGCAAACATTGGTATCATTGGAGACTTATAAGGAGAAGAAAGAGAGAGTAGAACTGAAAAAGTATTCAAAGAAATAATAACTAAAACCTTCTGACATTTGGTGAAAGACATTAACTTATAGATTAAAGAAGTTGAGCAAACTGCAAATAGAATAAACCCAAAGAAATCCATGCCAAGGTACATACATCATAAATAAGCTTTTGAAAACTAAAGACAAAGATCTTCAAAGCAGCCAGAGAGAAAGAACACATTTCTTATAAGAAAATACCAATTTCTCATCTAAAACCATGAAGGTCAGAAAAAAGTGGCAACATCTTTCAAGTACTGGAAGAAAAAAACTCAACTGTAAATTTTATATCCATGAAAATATCCTTAAAAATTGAAGAGGAAATAAGGATATTCTCAGAAGAAGGAAAACTAAGAGAATTTATTGTTAGCAAATCTGCCATCAAAAAATCACTAACAGAAATTCTATAAATGGGAAGGAAATACTAATAGAAGAAGGCTTGGAAGTTCAGAAGAAAATAACGTTGGAATGTTATTTTCCAATGTTCAAAAATAGGAATAAGTATAATAGGCAATCCTACTTCTCATGAGGTTCTTATATCATGTCTGATGACTAAACCCAAAACTGTGGTACTCAGTATGCAGAGAAAATATTTAAGTAAATTGTATTTAAAAAGTGAGGAGAGCAAAGGGGCCTAAATGAGAGAAAACTTTCTAAACTTCACTCAAAGTGGTAAAATGTTGGTAACAGCAGACTGGTAAGTCACATATGCACCTTGTTATACCCTGGAATACCACTAGTAAAACTGAAAATACGGTAAATAAAAACAAGATAGAACTCTAAGAAAAATGTTCAAATAACCTACAGGAACATAAGAAAAGAGAAACAGAGAAACAGGAAACAAACGGAAAATGAATCTTCTCTTTTGTACTTTTTGGTGTCTTAAAAAATACATCAGATATCCATGTAACTGTACCTGAATTTGGCACTCAGATCCAAATAATGAGAATTTGAGACATTATTACCTAGAATATAAATTCAGTCAGTACAAATGACTTTTTTTTAAAGGGGGAAGTTAAAATAAGGACTCAAAAACTTCTGCCTGCAGAATAATGGCCTTCATTTTAGTCGATTTTTGGTTGCTCAAATAACTAAAATTATAGTGTGGTGCCATCTGGTACAACTTAAATGAGGTCTTTCCTATTTTTTTAAAGGGTCACCTTTTACTTTTCCAACATTATAGAATCATTAGCTAATTAGAAGAACCATGCATATCAAAATACTTTAAAATATTTTTATTATAAAGGAAAAAATGTATTAATAAATCAAAAGCCAGAATTTTCAGACTAACATTCTACTAAAAGAAGAGGTATTTAAGGCACATTTCCTTTTCTTATGCAGATCACTATTACTTTTTTATTATCTGGTAAAAAGATTATTCAAAATAGTAAGGGATTTTGCTTTTATTACCATTTGACTGTATTCTATTTTTCTTTTTGCTTCTTTGTGCTTAGTAAAATTTTTTCAACAAGCATGTATTGGTTTCATAAGATAAAAATTCCAGGTTTATATTATACAGTGGCTATTGGCAAATTTTAATTTCTCCATATATATTCTCCCAAAAAAGCATACAGATCAAGAAAGTAAGCAAATAATAAATAGCAATACCATCACAGAGGATAACATGGAAGAAGGAAAATATTCAAATCATTTTTATGAGGAGAGTATAATATTGAAACTAGAAAGCCAGAGCCCCAAATAATTAAAAGTAAAGATAATTTATGAATATCAATGCAAAAACCTCAAATAAAATATTAGCAAAGAAAATCAAACAGCACATTAAAAAATAGTATATCCTGACCAACTGGCATTTATTATAATAATGGTTAAAGAATGATTAAATATTTTTGAAAAAGCCATTAATGTAATTTAGCACATTAATAGATTTCAGGAAACAAAATCATACATCTTCCTAGATCCTTAAAAGGCACTTGAAAATTCAACATCAATTTCTAACATAAAAAAACTTTCTGAAATAAGATTCAATGAATTTATCCATAAAAATGATTATGTATGTGTAGGTCTGTGTATGTATGTACATCTATTCCTCAATACAAAAGGTAGCATTTTATGAGGAAACATGGCGTGAATTTTCACTACAGGAATAAGGCGAGGATATCTATCATTTATATCACTATATAGTCTTGTTTTAGAGATATTACCCAATGTAATCATAAACACAACAATTAAGAGTATAATGATTATAAAAAAAGAAGATAAAATATACCTATATGTATGAATTATGATAGTATACTTGAAAAGACTCAATGAAAATATTATTACCAAAATAATATAATTCCATTAGATATCAAGATATAAAATTAACATGCAAAAATTATTTAATATATGTAAAAATAATTAGAAAATATAACAGAAGGAAAGATCCCACCATAACAGCAAAGAAAGTGAGAAAAATCAGAAATAAAATGAACAATAAATGTGCAAAATCTTCACATGGAAAATAATAAAATACTATTGAAAAATTACAAAATATCCTTGGACAGAAAGACATTTTGTATTCTTGTATTGAGTGATTTGACTCATAAAAGCTCAACATTATTCAAGGTAATATAAAATATATTATAAAAATATGTAATTCCAAAGAAACAATAACTTTTTTGTGAAGCTTGTTAATCTGATTCTCAAAATGCACAGGCAAATAGTTAAGAAAATGTTGGAAAAGACCAATGAGAAGTATTTTAAATGATACTATAAGGCCACTATAATCAAACAGTGTGTTGTTAGTGCAAACAACAAATAGACAAAAAAAATGAAAGTGAATAGAAAGTACAAAATTAAAGCAAATATGTATAAATATTTGATATATGGTAAAGCTGGCATCTCACATTACTGGGGAAAAGATACACTTTTAAGTAAATGATCATAGAACAATTGGATAACTGTTTTTAAAAAGATACAATTAAATTCAAACTTCTCACTTATTAAATACCAAATTAACAAATACCTCCATATCGATGAGGGATCTAAATATTAAAAATTCAATATTACCTATACTGGAAGAAAATATGAGTAAATTAATTTGGAACATGAAAGTAGGAAAGCCTTTCAAATTATTATTCAAATCCTGAAGCAATAAAGGAGAAGATCGATAAATTCAACTGCAAAACATCTTTTACATGGCAAGAAAAAAAGGAAAAAGAAGAAATGTAACACTATATACAAGTCAAAATACAACTCTCTGCATCAGCTTTTGTAAGGCATTCTGTGTAACAAACAATCCCAAATGCTCGTGGATAGCAACGACAAGGGTTTATTTCTCACTTACCTTACTGAAATTCTGGGTAAGCTGTGGCTTTGTTTTACATCCTCATCACTCAAGGATCCAGGCTCATAGAGAAGCTCCTTTCTGAAGCATTGCCATTTTCCTGACTTTGTCACTTAGCAGCCCTGACATGTAGTTCATGAGGATTCCTGTTGCTCTACATCTTTGCCAGCACTTGTTTTTAATTTTAGTTATTTTGGTGGGTGTGTAATGACAAATTTGTATTTATTAATACTTAATGACCAGTGATGTTGAGAAACTTTTCCTGGACTTGTTAGTCACTTGCAAGTCATTCGATCATTGTTTATTGGGCTGTCTTCTTATTATTGAGTTGTAAGTTTTTTTTATGTATTCTGAATGCAAGTCTTTCATAACATGTATGTTTTGCAAGGACATTTTCCCATCTAAGCTTTGCCTTTTAATTTTCTTAATTAATGGTGTTTTCTCTTTTTTTTATTAATTTTTTATTTTTTCCAGAAGATTGTGGGGGTGCAAATGTTAAGGTTATGTACATTGCCCTTGCCCCCCCCCTCCCGGCCCCTCGAGTCAGAACCTCAAGCGTGTCCATCCCCTCAGTTGGTGCGCATCACATTCATTATGTATGTATGAACCCATCCCCTCCCCCGCACCTGCCCAGTACCTGATAAATGTTATTCCTATATGTCCACTTAGGTGTTGATCAGTTAAAACCAATTTGCTGGTGAGTACATGTGGTACTTATTTTTCCATTCTTGGGATACTTCACTTAATAGAATGGGTTCCAGCTCTAGCCAGTAAAATACAAGAGGTGCCATATCACCATTGTTTCTTATAAATTAATGGTGTTTTCTGACAACCCAAAGGTTTTTTATTTTGGTAAAATGCAGTTATTTTTCTTTTGTGTGTTATATATTTTATGTCCCATCTGAGCAACCTTTGCCATACCAAAGATCATAAAGATTTTCTCATATGTTTTCTTCTAGAAGTTTTGGGGTTTTAACTCTTTTGTTGGGTTCTATGATCTATTTTGAATAAAATTTTAGATATATTATGAGGAAAGTGCCAAAGTTCCTTTTTTCTATACAGATATCTATCTATTCCAGTGCAATTTATTAAAATGACAATTCTTTTCCTATTGAATCATCTTGGCAATTTAAAAAATGACCATGTAATAATGCATCTATTTCTTAACTCTCAGTTCTGTTCCATTGATCTAAATGTCTATATTTATGGCAATACAAGTATTATATTAAATAGATTGATATGATAAGTCTTCAGCACAGGAGCGTAAGTCTTCTAGACACCACATTCTTCTTTTCCAACATTCTATGTTCTTTGTATTTTTATATAAACTTTAGAATCAGTTTCACAATTTCTCCAAAAAAGTCTGCTGGGGCTTTAATTGAGATTGTCTTAAATCAATAAGTAAATTTTGAGAGAATCAATATCTTAATATTCAGTCTTCCAATGCATAGACGTTGTGCCTCACAAATTATTTATGTCTTCTTCGACCTCATTCAGCAATCTTTTGTAGTTTTCAATGTACAGGTATTATATATATTGTTAAAATTATCTCTATATACTTGGTAGTTTTTAATGCCATTGTAATTGTTTATTGCTAGAATGTAGAAATACAATTGATTTTGATATACTGATCTTGTGTCATTCGATGTTATATTCATATACTGGTTATAGTAGCTTTTGTTGTAGAGTCCTTGGAATTTCTATGTACAGGATGATAATATTCAAAAATAAAAACAATTTTATATCTTTCTTTCATATATATGTATACACACACATATATATATTTTATCTGTTACTTTTTACATTCATTGAGTTTACAATGTTAAACCAACCTTATAATTTTGGTATAATATGATTTGGTCATCATGTATTTTCTGTTTTTTATATTACTTGATTTAATTTTTAAATACTTGGTTAAGGATTTTTGCATCCAGTTTTATAAAGGATATTATTCTCTAGCTTTGTTATTTTGTAATGGATTGGATATGGTATCAGGCTAATGTGAGACTCATAAGTGCTTTGAAAAATATGGCCTCCTCCTCTATCTTCTTAAATAATTTATTGGTATTGATATTATTTTTTCCTCTCATATGCAAGAGAATTCTCCTATAAAGTAATCTGGGCCTGGAGTTTTTTCGGGGGAGAGCTTTGAAGTAATGAATTTAATTTCTTTAATAGATATAAAACTGTTCAGGTGTCTGTTTCTCTGAGAGTCAGTTTTGTAATTTAGGCCTTTCAAGCAATTTGCCCAATTCACTGAAGTTCTCAAATTTAATGCAATAAAATTGTTTTTAATATTCTCTTAGTATCTTTTCAATGACTTAAATCAATGGTGACATCTCTTATATCATTTCTGATAATGATAATTTGTGTCTTCTCTCTTTCTTCTTGATCCATTTACTAGAAGTTTATTGGGGTTCTTAAAAATCTTTTCAAAGAACCATCTTTGAATTTCATTTATCTCTATTTTTTAGTCAGTTTTACTTATGTTTGCTCGCATCTCTATTATTTACTTGATTTAACTTTTATTAACTCTCTTTTTTAGCTTCTTATGATGGAATCTGAGTTCATTGATTGTATACCCTTCTACTTTACTAATATATGCGTTAAAAGATATAGATTTCTCTTTATACGCTACTTTAATTGTATCCCACTGATTTTGAAATGTAGTTGCTTCCTTTACATTTAGTTCTAAACATGCTCTAATTTTCTTCTCATTTCTTCTTTTGCCTACGAATAATTTAGAAGTGTTTTGATGATTTTCTAAATATTTGAGGACTTTCCAATTATCTCAATAATTTTTTGCTTAATTCTCACATTATCAGAGAAAGTACTTTATATGATTTGATTTTAATCCCATTAAATTTATTACTAAATTCATCTTCTTATTCTGTGACTGTGCAATAGACAGAAAATGGTCCCCCACGATATCAATGTCCTAATCTCCAGAGCCTGTAAATATGTTACTTTGCATGGCAAAAGGAATTTTGCAAATGTGATTAAATTAATGAACTTGAGATGGGAAGATCTTGCATTATCTTTGTCAAAAGATAAACACATGTAAAAATTTTGTTAGAACTGCCCATTCCTTTGACAAAGAATTATGCCATTTTGCATTGTCACTAGCAATATGTCATTGTCTCTACCCCTGCAGCCTTGCCAACAGAATATGTTGCCAAACTTTTGGATTTTTGTCAGTGTGATAGGTCAGAAGTTGTGTATCTAATAGAATTTTTATTTACATTTAACTTGTGATCAATTTGAGCCTATTTTCATCTTAAAAGTTATTTACATTTCTTTTTTTCAGTTAACTGTTTATATCTCTACCAGATTCTTTACTATATTTTATATATTCTGTTTCTAGTAGCTCTTTTTATTTTGGGGTATTAACTCTTTGCCTGTGATAAAACCTGTAAGCATTTTTTTCTAGTTTATTTCTCTCTATATTTTATTGCTCTCTATTTTATTTTATTTTGCCAAGTAAATGTTTAAATGACTTTTAACCCAGTATTCTACCTGCACATCTTTAATAAAACATATACTAAAGAGAAAACAGAATTGAAAGAAAATTTTAAATCTTACTCAGAGTTGGTAAATATATTGAACTTTTTATTTTGTAACCATGTTATAAGTAAATGTGATAATTAGTAACCAGGATTTTCAGTAAAAACATAAATATAAATACAAAATCAAAGAAATTAAAACAAGCACTGTAATGTCAAATCTGAATTGAAAATAACAATATCAACCCAATATTTAAGTATATCTTGACTTTATCCATTGAAATGCTTGGGAGAAGTAATGCCCCAGTAAAAGTGAAAACTCCTGACATTCAGATCTTAGTTTCTAACTACCAGTTCCCATAAAAAGAAATCAGAGATCTTGAGGAAATGGTTGAATTCAGATTTGAAGCACAGAAAATAAAAGGCAGATTTGCAATATCTTACCATACCACAAAGCAAAAATTTAGCCAAAGACCACTGGAATTATATAAAAAATATACAAAGCCATTTTTAAGTAACTGACACTAGCCAATTTTGAGACTTGAGTAGTTGACTATTGAGATTTGAGTATCAAAAGGGATAGTTATTTTAATTGTTCTATTACAAAAGATTTGGCTATGAAAAGGCATAATTAATTATGAAACATTAAATAAATAAAGACTTAGGAATCTGTAATGACTCTCAAAGTCAAAAGGGGGAAGAGAGATTAGAGGTGACTAATATAGAGAATGATCTTATAATATATTGTCAATGTAGTAAATTTTTGAGAGCACAATAACATTCTGTGGAAAGAGACATAACTAGGACCATCCTGGACAAATTGGAATACACATGCATCCTACTGTCACACCCCTCTCTCACTCTGACAACTGGTAATTAAAGGGAAGGAGCTGAGCAAATTTGGGGGGAAAGAAACACTTTTTACACAAAAGAATATTAGTTAATAATTAAAATAATAATAATATAAAATCACAGTTTTCTAACTTCCCCTCAATGAAATATTAATAGTTAATTCAGGCAAAGATCATTTACAGAAGTTAAAACAATTAGGGAAAATGTTGCTGATATATAAGATACACACAGTTAACAGAAGAAAACATACCTTTCAGTAAAGAGGTCTGCTGCTCATCAAATGAACAAAGTGGTCCAACTCAGCATCACTTATATTGGGATCCCCTGATATTGCATACCTCCTGATATGATGCAAAATGAAGTAGAAAGCATCGCCTCTGAAATATTGTTGTCCAAAATGCTGTGTATTCAAGTCATCAGAGCAACCTTCCAGTTTTCAAGAAGTAGGGGATAGATCAAAAAGATATCATTAAGAGGAAACAACTGGATACATTCTGGATGTGGGGCAATCAATGAGAAAATGGATTTGGCCTTTTTTAAAAAAATCAATGTACAAAATTACAATGATAGGGAAGAGATTAGCGGTTGCCAGGGGCAAAGGAGGGGGTGGAAACAGGAGGAAGTGGCTGTGGATGTAAAAGGGCAATATGAGGGAGGGATCCTTGCGATGGAATTGTTTTATATCCTTACTGTACCAATGCCAATATCCTGACTATGATATTGCACAATCATTTTGCAAGATGTTACCATTGGGAGAAACTGCATAAAAATATATATATAGGATATCTGTCTTATTTTTTATAACTAAAGATGAATCTATAATTATCTCTAAATAAAATTTTAATTTAAAAACAAAAAGTATAATTAAATATACAAATAAATTAAAAGCCATGGAGACTATTCTAGATTTAAAAATACTAGAGATAAAACAAGATAAAACAAGCAAATGCAAATGTGGCCATTACCTGTTGCTGAATCATGATGGATATTCATTTTTTTTTAAGTTTTTTTTTATTCTTTTTTTTTTATTTCAGCATATTATGGGGGTACAGATTTTAAGGTTTCAATAAATGCCCATTTCCCCCCCTCCCCCCACAAGTCTGAGTCTCCAGCATGACCATCCCCCGGATGGTGCACATCTCACTCATTATATATGTATATACCCGCCCCCCTCACCCTTGCCCAATACCCTATTACTGCAGTACCTATGTGACCACTTAGGTGCTGTTCAGTTAATACCAATTTGCTGGTGAGTATATGTGGTGCTTGTTTTTCCATTCTTAGGAAACTTCACTTAATAGTATGGGTTCCAGCTCTACCCAGAAAAATATAAGATGTGCTATATCACCATTGTTTCTTAGAGCCTAATAGTACTCCATGGTATACATATGCCACATTTTATTAATCCATTCTTGGATTGATGGGCACTTGGGCTGTTTCCACAGCCTTGCAATTATGAATTGTGCTGCTATAAACATTCAAGTGCAGGTGTCTTTTTTGTAGAGTGTCATTGGATCTTTTGGGTAGATGCCCAGCAATGGGATTGCTGGATCAAATGGTAGATTCACTTGTATCGCTTTAAGGTATCTCCATATTGCTTTCCACAGAGGTTGAACTAATTTGCAGTCCCACAGGCAGTGTAGGAGTATAGAATTTTTTTATTTCCATCTTGATTTCTTCATTTACGAAGTAATCACTTAGTAGGAGGTTGTTTAATTTCCACGTTTTTGTGTAGAAATGTGAGTTTCTGTTAGGGTTGATTTCTACTTTTATTCCACTGTGATCTGAGAAGGTACATGGTATGATTTCTATTTTTTTAAATTTCTTGAGATTTACTTTGTGTCCTAGGATATAGTCAATCTTAGAGAATGTCCCGTGAGCTGATGAGAAGAACGTATATTCAGTGGATTTTGGATAGAATGTCCTGTAGATGTCAGTCAGACCCAGTTGTTCCAAGGTTTTGTTTAAGTCCATTATTTCTTTATTAATTTTCTGTTTGGAGGATATGTCTTGTGCCGTCAGTGGGGTGTTGAAATCTCCGGTGATTATGAAGTTGCTATTAATCCATTTACTTAGATCCAGTAAGGTTTGCTTTATGAAACTGGGTGCACCTAAGTTGGGTGCATATATATTTAAAATTGTTATCTCTTCTTGTTGAAGTGTGCCCTTCACCATTATATAATGACCCTCTTTGTATTTCACTACTTTTGTTGCTTTAAAAACTAAATCGTCTGAAATTAGAACTGCCATGCCAGGCTTCTTTTGGCTTCCACTTACCTGGAATACTGATCTCCACCCTTTTACTTTTAGTCTATATGCATCCTTGCAGGTTAGATGTGTTTCCTGAAGACAGCATATACTTGGCCTGTATTTTCTTATCCATTCAGCCAGCCTATGTCTCTTGAGTGGAGAGTTTAAGCCATTCACATTTATTGAGAGAACTGATAGGTAAGGTAGATTACTGTTCATTCTGTTGGGTTGGATGTTGTTGCTTTAATTTCTCTCTTGAGCCATTGTATTATCTGGCCTTTAATCTTTGGGTTTTGGTTATTATATTCGTGAGTTTTTATTATGGTGTTCTGTGCATAACACTGTTTTGAGTACTTCTTGTAGGGCTGGTCTTGTCTTGGTGAATTCTCTGAGACTTTGCTTGTCTGAGAATGTCTTTATTTCTCCTTCATATATGAAGCTTAGTTTTGCAGGGAATAAGATTCTAGGGTGGGCATTGTTTTGTTTCAGAAGAGTGAGAATGGGGCCCCAGTCTCTCCTTGCTTGTAAAGTCTCATTAGAAAAGTCTGGTGTTATTCGAATTGGCTTTCCTTGTATGTCACTTGCTTCTTTTGTCTTACAGCTCTTAGAAGGGCCTCTTTAGTTGATATTTTGGTCAGTCTGATGACTGCATGTCGTGATGTCTTCCTGTTTGCATTGAATCTCCCAGGAGTCCTCTGAGCTTCTTGAACTTGTATATCGAGATTTTGAGCAAGGCCTGGGAAATTTTCCTCTATTATATCTTCAAATAGCTTGTCCAACCCTTGAGTGTTGTCTTCTTCCCCTTCTGGTAACCCTATGACCCTCACATTAGGTTTCTTCACATAATTCCACATCTCTTGTAGGCTTTGCTCTTTTCTCTTGTTTCTCTATCTCTGTGACGGTTTTATTTAGTTGGAGGGTGTTATCTTCAATCTCTGAGATTCTTTCTTCTGTTTGATCTACCCTGTTCTTGAGACTTTCCACTGTATTTTGTAGTTCCTTGAATTGATTCTTCATTTCCAGGAGTTCGGTTAAACTTTTCTTCATTGTGTCTATTTCTTTAGTGAACTCTTCTTCTAGGTCCTGGAGGCTTTTTGTGGTTTCTTTGTGTTGGTTATTGAGTTGTTGTTGCAGGTTGGTGAGTGTTCTTATGATCCACATACGAAATTCCTCTTCTGTCATTTTGGTTGCCTGATTTTGGTTGGTGTCCGTTTCTAGGGGGCTGGTGCTCCTCTTTGGGGGTGTGTTTTCCGTTTGGTTCTTCATATTTCCTGAGTTCCTTCTCTGATTTCTTCCCATGTCGATCAGTTGTTGTTTCTTTCCTTTAGGTTTTTGTTTGGGTATTCACATGCCTTGTTTAGTTTCTGAGCCGTTAGGTGGTGTCTGTGGGTGAGATTTGACCACTCCCTGTATAATGAGTCATTGGGTGCTGTGAAAAGGCTGTGCAGGATGCTGTCCCTGTCAGTAGGTGGCACTTGCTTGGAGGAACAGGCTATGCTGTTGTTTTTGTGTCCTGTTATCAGCTCTTGTTCTGGGCGGAGCTGGGTTGGGTAAGCCTGCCCTCAGGCACCACCAATGCCGTTAGCAGGGGTCAAAGTTCTGTTCTCTGCTTCCAGGAAAAGCTGTCAGGGCGGGGCTGGAATGGTCCCACTCAGCCAGAAAGTCTGCTTGTGGGGGTGGGGCTGTCTGAGACCCGCAGTCTTGAGCGGGCTTCACTTCTTTCCACCCTCCCCAACTCCGCAGCTACTCCTGGGCCCCTGCCAGCAGGCCAGACCACACGCCACCAGGCCTCCCTGGATTGTGCTGCTGGTGGGGAGGTTCCCTGCGCAGGAATGCCATCTGGGCTGGGCGCAGGGCCTCCCTTTGGGGGGAGGGTTGCCCTCTAGGATGCTGATCTGCCCCTGGAGGTACACACACCTCAGCAGGCTGTTCACAAGTATCCCTTCTGTGCCCCGGGCAATGCTAGACCTCGGTGCATGGGATCTGGTCTGCAGGTCCAACCTCTGGGTCCCAGAATTCAAACTGTATCCCCACCAGGGAGAGGAGTTCCGGTCCCAATTCACCCACAGGGAGCCCAAGCTGTGTCTGTGTCTCTCAGCCTCTGAGTCGGCACCGTTCTCCTGGGAACACCGTGCCAGCAGCACCTGGGAGGGCTGGCAGGTAGGGAGCTCACAGTCTGAGTTCCCCTTAATCAGCTGTAGGGTCCCAAAAGGGAAGGTCCCGTTCCCTGGAGGTGCCTCAGGCTGGTGGCTGTATTGTCTCTCTGGGTAGCCCCGGGTAGGGTCGGCGGAGGGCAGGAGGAGGCAATATGGCGCCTGCCGCGCGGCTCGATTCTGTGCACACGGAGGTGCCCCGAGGGATTTGGGAGTCTGGTGCCGTGTCTGCTACAGGCTCACTGCTAGCTGGCAGCGGCCGTCTCTGGGCTGGTGTCCGCAGGTCTCTCCACCCGCTGGGGAGCCCACCAGCAGTCCCAAATGCAGGGGAGGGATAAGGTGATTTATCCACCTACCCTTTCAGCTGGTCTCCTGGCTGCTCTGGAAGTCTCACCTTCCAGTTCTCCTCTGCAGCCTCCTCCTGTGGAGTCTCCCGGGGTCTCAGGTACCCCTCCTTCCGGCCCTCGTCTGCTGTATGCTCGCCTTCTTGCTTCTTTTTTCTAATTTCTGCTAGAATCTGTCTTTTCTGCAGAGACACTCTTTCTGGCAGTGTTTCTCGTCTGCCATCTTCTAAGAAATTATTCTTAAAGGTACATTCCCCTCCTTCTTTTTTTAAGTTTTCATAATAAAAGAATTAGAAAAACAATCAAGAATTGTCTTGATTAGAAATTGATCGATTCAGTCAAAATGGCTAAAATGATAGCATATTAACTTTAGCTACTGAATTTTCTTCCCTTTATGATCATCTAATTAGTTAACAGAACATACTATTTTTAGTGACCTGCTTCATTCATTTATCCTTATACTTGCATAAATTCAGCAATGGCCATATCTAGAAAAAAATAAAATATTCATTAAATCAACAGGAATTTCTGCTTGATTTATTATGCAGGGATGATGGCAGGGTTTTGATTTGGGACAACATCAAAAGGAATAGGAAGCCAGATAAGTAAGATTCTCAAGTCTTTTATTCAGTTTTAATTGTGTGTATCACCCACAGCTCAAGCCAGCTGGAATGTTGAACTCAGAGATTAAAAAAAAAAAAAAAGATCACATTAGGCATCAGCTCTGTTTGCCTTTGCAAACTAATATTTTGTCTCTTTAATTAAGCTTGGCTTGTGGCTATTAAGAAAAGAATGTCTCGAATTATTCACCCCTTCTGCTCCCTCAAAATTAAACAGGATGTCTTTTAAAGTAAGCTTTTTGACACAACTTTCTGATAAGCCAAATTTCACTACAATTATTATAATTCTTTCTGAAAATTTTGCAATCAGTAATTCCCATAACATTTTTCAGGGCAAATATATATCAAAATATCTAGCTTTAAAAGGAAGTCTAATTTCTTCTTTCATTACTAGTGGTTTAATGTTTTATTTTATTTAGAGTAGAGCATGAAACCCTATCTCAGTATTATACATTTTCGATTATGAACTACTATAAAGCAGGAATAAATACAAATAGGACTAGTGCTTGGCAAGCACCATAAAACAGAGACACTTAGTATAAGTGAGAATGGGGTCAGTTATATTATGGATGTGAGGGTTGATGATCTAACGGGAGCTCTGTCCACCATGTTTTTAGCGGGCCCTTCTCTGACACGTGATTTGCGAGACGAAGCAAAATACTGACCTCAGGAACAGAACACTCAGAATACTTGACTTATTATCACTGGTTCAGCAACTGATAATCACCTTCATACCTTAATAAACTAGAGGTCAGCAGTTGTTTGTGTGTGTGTGTGTGTGTGTGTGTGTGTGCGCGCGCGTGTGTGTGTATTTTTTGAAAAGGTCCAGATAGTAAATAATTAAGGTGTTGTGGGCCAGACTGTCTTCTGTCCTCAACTGTCAAAGCTTGTGTATTTATGTCGATGTGGCTGTGTGTGTGTGTATGTGTGCGTGTGTGTATCCTGGACATAAAAGTCTATCCATGTTCCACTACTTTAAAGCCTCAAAATACAAGAAGTGTTACATTTCTTTAACAGGAAGACATTGGAAGATTGCGGGCAAGGGTATGACATAATTAGATTTTTTATTACAGTACACAGCCATATTGTCCAACAGAAAGAGAATGCCAGCCACATATCTAATAATAAATTTTCTAACACCCACAGTTTTTAAGGAGGTAAAAAGAAACAGGTGAAATTAATTTTAATATGTTCTGTTTAACCCAATGGCTCATTTCAACATGCAATTAATATAAAAATTATAAATGAGATGATTTACATCGTTTTTTTCATACTAACCGCTTGAAATCTGGTGTGCATTTTACACTTAACAGCCCATTTCCATTTAGACTAGCCATATGTTGCTCAATAGCCCCTGTGGCTGGCGGTAACAACACACACTAAGCAGCACAGCTACAGAGAATGGATTGCACCAGAATAGGAGTGAATGGGGTGAGACCAGTTAGAAAGAGATTGTCACAGCTCAAGCAAGACATGATGGTGTGTGGTGGGAATGTATATGGAGAGAAATGGGCAGATGTTACAGAAAGATTTGGAAGTAAAATAAACAGGTCCTAGTGGTAATTTTAGATACTAAGTACAGGTGGAGGTGTGTGAATGAAATGGATATTATAATATCTGGGCACCCAGGTGTGACCCCTTTTTTTTTTGCATTTACAAAATGGGAAGAGTAAGTAGAGGACACCCTATGTAAGAATCCCTGATGTGGAGGCAGTTTGTCTCCTTCAGACACTGTCCTTGTAGTCATTAACCTGTAAGAGAGTTAAAATTATATATTTATAAAGGACATATGCAGTCTATGATTCCACAGTTAATGAATGTATTAATAGATGACTAAGCCCAATTTAAAAAGCCTATTGATTAATTGCGCTACAAAGATTTAACTTGTAACTTCTCCAATATTGCTTTGATAGTCTCAACCGAAAGCTACAGGACAGTAAAGACTTTGGTAACTGTAGTATTCCCAGAGGCTAAAACTATGCCTGGCACGTAACATGTGCTTAATAGATATTTGTTGAATGAGTGAAACTGCCTATTTGAGCTTTGATATTCTTTTGGAACAGTTTCAAATATTAGATATTTTACAGGCATCTGGCCATACCTGTACCTCTGGACTTGATGTATCTCTGAGTTAAAATCCCTTAGTTATTAGCTGCTAGTATTTAATCAGGATGAAGGTATTATTATTCTTCTGTCATCAACTGCCCAAGCTTGTGTATTTATGTCTGTGTTTATTTGTGTGGTTTGTGTGTGTGTGTGTGCATATCCTGGATTTAAAAGTCAATTCATGTTCCACTCCTTCAAAGCATCAAAATACAAGAAGTATTACATTTTTAACATTTCTGACATGTTAAAACCCAATATGAGTATAGATCACACAGGTTCCTGTCCACTCTGGGCTCTGCCTCTGGAGCTACAATTTGCTCATCAGTATTCTGCCACAACAAGAATGAGTAGTTTGGGTGAGAATGTAAATTAGTATAGCCACGATGGAAAACAGTATGGAGGGTCCTCAAAAAACTAAAAATAGAGTTACCATATGATCCAGCATCCCACTGCTGGCTATATATTCAAAAGAAAAAAAAGCAGCATATTGAAGAGCTTTCTGGACTCCCATGTTTTTCACAGCACTATTTATAATAGCCAAGATACGCAATCAACCTAAGTGTGCATGAGTGGATGAATGGATGAAGAAAATGTGGAATATATACACAATGGCATATAATTCTGCCATAAAAAGAATGAAATCCTAGCATTTGCAACAACATGGATGGAACTGGTGGACACTATGTTAAGTGAAATAAGCCAGGCACAGAAAGACAAATGTTGCATGTTCTCACTAATACATGGGCACTAATAAATTTGATCTCATCAAGGTGGTGAATAGAATAGTGGTTACCAGAGCCTGTGAAGGGTAGTGAGGAGGGAGGGATAAAGAGAGGATGATTCGTAGGCACAAAAATATAGTTAGATAGTAGGAATAAGTTCTAGTGTTCAGTAGCATAGTAGAGCAACTATAGTTAACAATAATTTAATGTATATTTAAAAATAACCAGAAGAGTAGATTTAGAATGTTTTCAGTACAAAGAAATGATAAATGTTTGAGGTTATGGGTATCCCAGTTTCCCAGATTTGATCATAACACATTGTATGCTTGTATCAAAATATCACATGCATACCATAAATATGTATAATTTTTATGTATCCATACATTTCTTTTAAATTTTAAAAGAATAAGCATTATAATATCTTGAATGATCTTTCTTATAGTTACATTTTATAGCATACGTTCTTATGAGAAACTTCAAAAATAAATAGAAACAAAATATCCTTTTAAAATGTATTACAAAAATTTTAAGTTTCTCATATAAAATACAGATAGATTAAGCATATACATAAATAACATGAGATAACGCAATATAAATTGCTCTGAGTCCTTCTTTTCCTACTTAACATTACCTATCACATCTTTCTCTGTTAATAAAACACCTCTTCAACATCTGTGTATATCACCGAGAGATTTGAAATCTCCCATCCTTGGATTTCAGACTGCTTACAGCTTTTTTTGATGCTATAAATAATGCTGCAATAAACGTTTATGCTAAATATTTCCACACTCGCTTTGTTATTTTTTAAGAATAAATTTCTAGAGACTAAATGTCCATGTTAAAGGTTAGGTAAATGTTATAGATCTTAATACCACCAAATTACCTTGAGAGAGGTTTGTGTCTATTTCTACTTCTCCCAATACTCTAATGCCACACACCTGCCCAGTCAAACTTTGTCTTTGCCACTTTGATAGATAAGAAAGTGTCATCTTATCTTTATATTAATTTCCATTTATTTTATTATTAGCAAGCATGTACGAACTTTTTTCACATGTACACTGGTGATTTGCATTTATTTGTGCTTCATTTATTCATGTCCTTAGTCTATTTTTCTTACAAAGATCAACTTTTTCTTATCCATGCATAAGTGAAGCATCCTTAAAATATTAAGAATATTAATTCTTGATTACAACTGCTTAAACATTTACCAGTTGGTCATTCATTGGTAGGAGGGGGATCTTTTGTGGGGTTTTGTTTAAAATTTTCATATATTCAAGCCTATCAATCTTTTTATGTAGCTTCTGCCTTGATATCATAAGAAAAAGTTATTCTTCAATGTAGACTTTATAAACATTTATCAATAATTTATATTATGTTGCTTTTATGATTTCATTTTTAATATTTAAATATTGAATACACATAGAATTAATTTTTGTATAAAGTATGAAATAAGAATATAATTAGATTATTTTCCCAAATGATTAGCCGATTAGAACAAAATACCAAAGGCATAATAAATTCTTTGTTCACTGACATGATTTTGTAACTTTCTTATATCAAAAATTCTGCTCGATGGAGAAATAGAGGATGGAATAAAAGGGGAAGAGATCTTAACAGAGAGCTAAAAATACTAGAAAGATCTCTAAATATGATACACGTGTCTAATGTTTCTAAAACTTTGAGTGTTTGGCAATGTACATGCAATTACTAAAAGCCTAGATTAAATATGAAATTAAATCATAAAATAAATTTTCAAAGTTATTCGTTATCTCTCAGTTCTAGTTTCTAGTTCTCTCAGTTTACTTGAAATGACTCTGTGAAGCAGAGGAAATTGATTGGGAAGAATATTTGCCAGTGCTATGCTTGAGCAGATAATTGAGTTTCTGACTTAAATGGTAGCTTATTAACTTCCTTGAAATATTAATAAGAAAAGTTGAACATCAAAAATATTCTCTTGATAAAGGAGTTCTCATTGTTGCTATTAGTAACTACACCAATTTGAATTAACGGAAACATTTAAAACTTTTTATTACAGAAAATTTTAACCATAAACAGAAGTAGAGAGGACAAAAAGCCTGATCTACCTACCACCCAGCTTCAATAACTTTTAAACTTCTGGTTAGGATTCAGCGCTTGTCACAAAACACAAAGCCATCATCACCTAAAAATGATGTAAAATATTTTCTTAAACACTTTGTATATTCATCAATATTCACAGATTCCCTATTTTCTTTTTTTTTAAAAAATTTGCCTACTTGGTTTGTGATTCAAATAAGTACATACACCGCTGTGGTTCTTTAATACATGTTTTGCCTTTTTATATGTTCTCCTTCCATACCCTGAGTTTTTATCTTTGCATTTTTTTTGTCATTAATGTTGTTGAAGAAATTGGTTATTTTTCCATATGGGATTCCTCCACAGCCTAAATTGTGTTGATTGCCTCTCCTTGATGAGATATAGCAGATTATTAAGATTTAGATTCTTCCCTTTTTTTGTGGCATGGCTATTTCATAGGTGATTTTATGTATTTCCATGAGGAATTGCATGCTATCTTTTATCCTTTTTTATAATGTTAGTAACCATTGATGATCATTACCAAGATCCAGTAATTCAATGCTGCTAATATTCTAATTCTACCATTTTTCTTCTCCATTTATAAGCTGAAACACACCTATGAAGAGAAACTTGGCTTCATCAATTATTTGGACACTATAAAATACAAATCATACAGAAAAACCAGGATAAATATTTGATTCTTTCCCTTTGTTTACTAGTTTTTAAAATAATGAGATAGCCCCTGCTATCCAGAAATCATCATGAATTTTGATTTTTGAGTATTTGATATATTAAATGTGTCCATTTCCATTGATTGTCCCATCCTTGTCCAGTGGGAAATAATTCAGGTTAACTACTGAGTCTCTTTGGATAGAGCCTTTCTATCAGGTACAAGATAGGTCAAGCTTAACCTTGCACATTTCCTAAACCAGATCCAGAATTCAGTCATTTCTCTGAAAAACCTGGTTTCTTTTAGTAAAAAATATTTCAATATCCCAATATGGGTGGGCGGAGGGAAGCTCAGCTGGGTTGACTATTGCATCTTGGCTTTTTCAGAGGATCAATCAAGGATCTATTTCATTAAAAGGTATTTTGAGAGGTCAAATTGATGTCTCAGTTCAAATTCAGGACTATAGGTTTACATTTGTATCTTCTTTCTCCCATGCTGAAAAGCTTGGCTTTCAATGACAGCTATATAATTACTTATCTGCTTTAAATCACACCACACATAAAACTATCTCAGAATAATTATAGCATCACTACTGCCAACAATGTGATTATCGAAAATAATTTAAAAATTTTTTATGCACTTTCTTCCTTGAGGTAATATCCTCCTAGTGATATAGCATCAAAATACTGAGTTTTATAGTAAATTGGAATATTCTTGCTATGAGAGTATGTAAACTGAATATGGAGCTAGGTTTATCTGTTTTATATTTTAAGATAGTGCTTTTTTTTATTGAATTTTCTTTTATAATACTGCAAAGAACGTACAGTTCAAATCTTCAAAACAATGTATATTTGAAAAGACCTAGCTGTCTCCTCCACTCTACTTCTTCCTTCAACGATAGGTAAGCTTTTCTTTCTTTTTATTTTGTGTTATCCATTTATTGTTTTCTTAATAAATATCCACCTCTCTATTTGTTTAACTAAACTTTAGCACACTTTTACCACTTCCTTTTTGTCCTTGTCAATATATCCCAGAAATTGTTCCATAAGAGTATAGAAAGATGATTCTCATGCTATTTTACAGTACTCCATTGTATGAATGTACAATAGTTTATTCAACATCCTCTATTCAACTAATCCCCTATTGACAGATATTTGGATTGTTTCTAGTCTTTTCTATTACATTATCCATAATAGTGTAATAGTCTTTCATATCTTTTCAAATGTCTGCCAGTATTTCTTCATAATAGATTTCTGCAAATGTAATTGCTGGATCAAAGGGTTAATGCATATGCAATTTTGCTAGATGTTGGAAAATCCCCCTTCATAGAGGCTGTATCTTTTAATTCTCACCAGCAGTATATAAAAGTGTCTGTTTACCCACAGTCTTTTCAACCAAATATACTGTCAGACTTTGGATTTTTGCCCATCTATGGGGAGAAATGTTTCTTACAATACTTTTAATTTGCATTTCTTTTGTTATAAATGAGGTTAAGCATCTTTTCATTTGGTTAAGAACCATTTGAATTTCCATTTCTGTGAACTGTACATATCACTAGCATATTTTTCTATAGGGCATTTTTCTCTATTTTCAGAAGCTCTTTATATTTTAGGCATTATTAGCTGTTGTCTATGATGAAGTACAAATATTTTCCCACAGTTTTTAATATGCCTTTTTACTGTGTTTAATTAGCCATGCAAGCTTTTATAGATTTGTAGAATCAAATTTATTGCTCTTTTCATTTATTGCTTCTAGATTTTGAGTCAAATTTAGGAACAGTTTCCCAAATTCCACATAGAAAAATTCATTCATGTTTTCTTCTAGTATTTGCAGTTTTGTAAAGTTCTCTTTCTTCTTTTTTTCCCCAAACTTATCCATTTGTAACTTTGATCCATTTGAAAATTAACATGGTATGCAATAAAAGTATTGGAATAATAAGCCATATAAAAATATGAAAGTAAAAATATTCTGTTGTTTTTTAGAGATACGGTCTTGCTCTGTCACCCAGGCTGGAGTACAGTAGCTCCATCATAGCTCATTGAAGCCTCGAACTGGGCTCAAATGATTCTCCTGCCTCAAGCTCCCTAGTATCTGGGACTATTGGTGTGCATCACCACGCCTAGCTAAGTCTTTAAAATTTTTCATAGCGACAGGGTCTTGCTATTTTTCCCAGGCTGGTGTCAAACTCCTGGCCTTAAGTGATCCTTCCACTTCAGCCTCCCAAAGCACTGGGACTACAGGCATGAGCCACCAATCAGCCTGAAAACATTTGTAATGTCCAATCCATAATTTTACAGATTTCTTTATTTTCCCTATTTCTCTACTATATTATTTATTTCATGGGGTAGAAAAAAATACTTGTTCTATAATATTATTCCATGATTTGGTGTATTACCTTTAATTTTATATTATTATTAAATAACTCAACAACTGAACAGACAATTGACATGCTTAAGTCCCCAAAACATGCTGTAGAAAATAAAGATGCAAGTGGAACAAAACAGAGAACACAGAAATAAATCCAAACATATATAGTCAACTAATGTTCAATAAGGGCATCAAAAAGAGACAATGGGGAAAGAATAGTCTTTTCCATAAATCACACTGGGAAAACTGGATTTCCACATGCAAAAGAACTAAATTAGATTCTTATCTTACATTATACCCAAAAATCAACTCAAAATGGATAAAAGGCCTAAATATAAAACCCGGAACCATAAAACTCTTAGAAGAAAATATAAGGGAAAAGCTCCTTGACATTGGTCTTGGCAATGATTTCTTCACTATCACACCAAAAGCTCAGGCTACAAAAGCAAAAATAAATGAGTGGGACTACGCCAAACTAAAAATCTTCTGTATAGCAAAGGGAACAAGCAACAAAATCAAAAGACAAGCTACAGATTGGGACAAAATATTTGCAAACTACATATCAGGCAAGGGGTTAATAACCAATATTTATAATATTTATTAAGAAATTATTCAATTCAATAGCAAGAAAGCATATAACCTGATTTAAAAAATGGAAAAATGCACAAAAGACTTGAATAGACATTTCTCCAAATATGACATAAAAATGGCCAACAGGTTATTGAAAATGTGCTCAACTGTGCTAATCATCAGGCAAATGTAAATCAAAGCCTCTATAAGATACCACCTGCTACCTGTTAGGATAGCTACTATCAAAAAGACAAGAGACAATAAGTATCAGTGAAGGTATAGAGAGAAGGGAACTCTCGTACACTGTTGGTGGGAATATAGATTGGTGTGGCCATTATGGAAAGTGGTATGGAGGTTCCTAAAGGAATTAAAAATAGCACTACCATATGAACCAGCAATCACTCTTCTGGATATATGCCAAAAGGAAATGAAATCACCACCTCATACAGATATCTGCATTCTCCTGTTTGTTGCGGCATTATTCACAATAGCCAAGATATGGAAACAACCTAGGTGTCAATCAATGGATGAATGGATAAAGAAACTGTGACATATGTGTGTGTGTGTGTGTGTGTGTGTGTGTGATTGTGTATGTGTGTACAGAGATAAATAAACTTTGATATGTTGTGTGTGTGTGTATATATATGTATAAAACACATACATACATATATATGGAATATAATTCAGCCATAAAAAGAGAAGAGATCCTGCCATTTGCCACAACATGGATGGACCTGGAGGACATTATGCTGAGTGAATAAGCCAGCCACAGAAAGAAAAATATTATATGATCTCATGCTTACATGGAGTTTTTTTAAATGGTCAAATATATATAGAGAGAATAAAACAATGGTCACCAGGGTCAATGTAGGAGAGAGGAAATGGGGAGGTGTACATCAAAGGATGCAAAGTAGTAAATGTGCAGGATGAACAAGTTGAAAGATCTAGTGTACAGAAAGATCTAGTGAAGACTATAGTTAATAATAGTGTATTGTATTCAGGACTTTCGTTAAATAAGTGTATTGTAGCTGTTCTTGGGGGGCAATGGGAAACTACATGAGAGGATGGATATGTTAATTTGTTCCACTATAGTAACCATCTTATTTTATACATATTTTATATATCATGTTGTGTACCTTAAATATACACAATGAAATTTATTTTTAAAAATAAAAAAGATGCAATCCTTTTGGCTTATATTAATAATGTCCAATTATATCTCAAATACATTATCACTTAATATGAGCACTTCCATTTTTCTACTTTTACCTCATTATATAATAGGCTAAGGAAAAATTTAAGAAACAAAAAAAATTCCAAACACCAAAATCTCCAAAAGTGAACATGATGACGATGTTCTTTACACTATAAACTAAAAGTGTGCTGCAGATCAAAAGAGTTGGTGATTAGCAAATATATAAAAACATAAATTTGGCCTAGGTAGAGTAGCTTAAGAACATCAGTGCATAAGATACAAAAAAATGTGTTGTATGAGAGTTGAAAACTGACTACATTAAATTCTTAAGAATATTAGACTTTCCATTATGTCCCATTATGTGGGTACCACACTGTTTTAATCATTGCAACTTCATATATGTTTGAACATCTGGTAGAGGTGTGTCAAGTGGAGCAGAGTTAGGACTTTCTCTCTTACTGGTACCTCTTCAGCCAGGCAGTCTTTTGTGGGGCACAAACAGAACAATCACATATGTTTTAGGGTTCACTGTGCTGCCATGCATTGTAATTTGAAAAAATCTCTTAATGGGAATGTGACCACATACGGTAGGCAGAACAATGCCTCCCCTCCACAACCTCATCCCCAGAATCTGGAAATATGTTGTGTGACATGAAAAAAGAGGAATTAAAGTTGCAGATGTAATTACAGTTGCTAATCAACTGACCTTAGAATGGAAAGTTTATCCTGCATTATCCAAGTAAACCCATTAATCACAAGGGTAAAAGTGAAAGAGAGAAATATGAGAGTCTGTGTTAGAGAAATGCAGCATGAAAAGGAATCAGCCCACTGTTGCTGGCTTTGAAGATGGACGGGCACCATGAACCTAGGAATGTGGCAAACCTCTATGAGCTGAGAAAGGAAAGAGAGGGGATTCTCCCTCAGAGCCCCCCCCCCCCCCAAAGGAACACAGACCTGCTGACACCTCATGGTAGCCCAGTGAGACCTGCCTCGGATTTCTGACCTCCAAAACCATAAAATAATAACTTTGTGCACACACACACAAAACTAAGCTTTTATAGGTTCCCAAATATTTCTCTTGCTCTCCTCTCACAGAACTTTATGCTCTGAAGCTATCTTCAAGTGATTCCTGCTATCAAATTTACCTTTCCTATGTCTCACTCATCATCCACTCACTCAAGAAATGTTTATTGAACACTTACAGTGTTCCAGGAATGTCCTTCTCATTCTGCAGATTTGGATAAGTTCCCCTATATATCTCTCCCTAACTACTGTGGTATGCGGTATGATCATGAGATCAACTGCCTTACTTGTTGATACTAAAGGAAGGACATTGTATTTCTTGGGTATGTTTTAGTGATGAAAAACAGTTGAAAACCACTCAAAAGGCAACTGGACAACATTGAAGAGTTTTAGCAAAGCGATTGTTGCCACGCAGCCAGGTTCATCTGCCCGCTGCCCAGGAGGCCGCCAATATGCTGAGTCAGCAGGTTTTGCGGCACAGCAAGAGTTTATTCCACATAGCACTACTTGGGGAGATGGGAGAAATTTCTCATATATTCTTCCCGAAGAATCTGGGAGACAGTGTTTTTAAGGATAGTTTGGCAGGCAAGGGATTAGGCAATTAGGTTTGTTAATTGGGACTAAATTATAGTGGTGTAGAAATCATCTCCTTGTGTTACTTCAGTCCCTGGGGACACAATTCCAGTTGAGTCTGTTTCTTGGTATGGGCTGCTGGTCTGGGTGGCTCAGTCAATCCACTAGAATGCGGGGCCTGGAAGATATCTTAAAAACTACCTTAGATTTCAAAAAGGTGACGCTATCTGTGGAGAAAGTTAAGTATCCTTATGGAGACCAGCTATGGGGAGAAGCTAAGAATCCTTATGACTACCAGCTGTGTGGCTCCAGAGTGATAACTACAGAGAAACAAACAGGGGGGTAGCGACTAATTATTATCATTATTTTTAGCTAGGCCCTTACCACAGTTCTCGCTCTGCACCCTGTCATTGACTTGTGTGAAGGGTGGTTTCGTAATGACATGGTCAGAACATTTGGCTGACATGCTGAGATTGGGTTAGAGGAGGACAAGAACGAAGATATGGAGACAAGACGGGAGCTATGGAAGAGATCCCGTGACAAATGCCTAGGATGACGGCAACTGGGATAAACAGAAGTGGGTGGAGTCTAGAGAAACTAAGAAGTGAAAACTAACAGGAGAAGATTGTGGAGTTGTGAGAACAAGAAAAGAGCTGAGGATCACTGTGGGTAGCTAACTGCTTGGATGGTAGTGGCAGCTACAGATCTGTAGAACACGAGAAGAGAGAAGAAAGCATCTTTGTGGAGAAAGATGGAGAGATCTAATACAGAAGAGATTACCTGCTGAACTGGAATGGAAGATGATCTCTAATCCATATATACACTTGTATTATAATGTGTGCTAATGTCTGAGGGGCTTTTGTTAGTGGCGTCTTTGCTGTCTTACTCAAAGAAATTATATATAACAGAAATTTCAAACCAGGATGGAGAATTTAGGGCCAACCTGAAGAAAAAAAGATCAGAGTGGGTATGGAAGTACATGTAGAAGGAAAGGTAATGTTTAGAGTTCTTCATATCATACTGTAGAGTTAGAGGCCCACCCCATTTGCTTGTTGGATCACCCTGGTGTATATTTATCCCCACATATGGGCCATACTGTGCCCCCAGCAAAAGCAGCGACCTTAATTATCTTAAATGAGCCACAAAATTCAGACAAATGCAAAAACTCTTTTCCCTGAGCTATTCGGATTCACTGCATTCCCAGTGTTTTGGTGACTGAAGTCCCTGTTGGCTTTGGTTATGCAGATACTGCCAAAAGGCATCACTGAAGCCTAGCCTGGAACTTGTGAGAATGAATACTACCTGAGTGACACAGAAGAAAATAAAATGCAAAGGCAATCTTCAAAAAAAAAAAAAAAAAAAAAGGAAACCTATATATACATTCTTTTTATCTTTCTATCAATTGATTTCTGTTCTGTTCTGAGATAGACTCATCTCAGATTGATCACTGAAGTTTTTCGTAACCATGAAAAAGTATGTTTTTTGAGCCTGTAAATTTTAAGGGCTTCTAAAAAGACTTAACATAGGCCTTTTGCTAATCATAATCCACAGGATTTTCCCAAACATAATCCCTTCTGGAGAAATTGTGGAAGGGAAAGAAACATTGATCTGAAGACATTAATAACATAAAAACTGTGAGTAAACCCAGAGAAACTACAGGCTGTTGTGAGTTGGTCTGGAACAGATAGGATAGGGCCACGAGCAACCCGGCAGTAGTAGTAAAGTATAGACTTGGCAGATTTTTTAATTTTGATCTTGTTTTAATCCTTATTTTCTTGGAATAATCACTGTTTCCTGCATAGCGTCAGAAATCAGCAGTACCTGTCGAGGCCCATGAGTGTACATATTCTTAGAGTAGCCTTGTTGGGGTAAGAACCTGATATAGGTGCAAACTGACAAGTCACCCTTGGATATTGATTGATCTAACTCCTTCTCCACAAACTTACCAAAGCTGATAATTTATAATCTAAAGAGACTGCCATCTCAAGATTTGCTCCCAAGAATTTAGAAGGGAATGCCTCAATAGAATTATTGTCCCAAAGACATGGAGAAAACTAGACTCATATGAAGTATTATGAGATACATAGTGTTTTAAAGCATGTTCTCTGAACACCACTTTCTTAACTATGCTGGACCTTCAGTCCTTTGCTCACGTATATTCTCAGAGAGTTTTGAAACTGTAGGTGTTTACCCATTAGCAGATGATTAGATCACTGCAGTACACAGTACTAGCATTTTTCAATAAAATCAAATTGACAGGGAAATAACATAGTGCATTTCTTATCATGATAATATTTTGTGATATAGATCAAATACATTTAGAAATATCATTTTATCAATATATATCAAATGGGTCATGCGATAAAATGTATCTCTCACTGTAGAATAAAGTCAAAAAGTTTGAAAGACCTTGTTATACCCAGGAAATATGACTTCACAGACAGCAGAGAGGTACAAACTCTCTATAATAAAGATAATAAACTGAACAATAACTTTATGAAGAAAAACTGCTGGAACAGATAATCCAAATAAACATAATGAGTAGTCTTGAACAGAGAATGGAAGGATATTAGTATTGTTAAGTAGTACCAGGAAGAAGGAAAATGAACAAGTTTTAATATGGGATGTGAAAAAGATGGTAGGTGGACAAAATACACCAGTCTATAAAACAAATTAGTGATTTGAAAAATAAAATTGAGCAGCTTTCCTAAAAGGCAGTAGGAAGAGATAATGTTGAGACATAGAAAAGAAAATCAGTAGAGATTAGAAATAGAAGTGAAAACACATGGAGAATAGAAGTACAAGATGGAAATTATTTTAAATATAGATGAAGAAATATTTAATAAAATAAGGAAAATAAAATTGCCCAATTTAAAGAAAGTTGAAAAAAGATCCATACAGAGCACAAAATAATTGACAAAACCTTACACCTAGACATATGGTAGTAAAATTTATTAACATCAAAAACAAAGAGAAAATTCTAAAAGCTTCAAAAATGAAAGTGTAGCTATATTTTTTTTAAAAAAGAATCACATTAAAAAGAAAGAAGAAAGAAGGCAATATTTTATTAATTTTAATCTGTAGAGGAAAAAGATCTATGATTGTAGAATCTTATATTTGCCAATATGCCATTTAAAAAAAACAACATATGTTCTCAGACTTTGAGAGGGGTCTCACTGTGTTGCCCAGGCTGGAGTGCAGTGGCACGATCATAGCATAATGGAGCCTCCAACTCCTGGGCTTAAACGATCCTCCCACCGCAGCCTCTTGAGTAGCTGGGACTACAGGCACACACTACCACTCCCAACTAATATTTTTCATTTTGGGGGGAGATGAGGTCTCACTGTGTTGCCCAGGCTGGTCTCTCTCCTGGCCTCAAGTGATCCTCCTTCCTTAGCCTCCCGAGTAGCTGGGACTACAGGTACAAGCCATTAGGTCCAGCTTCTCAGACTTCTAATACTTCCCAAGGTTTCCTCAAGTGCCAATTTCAAATCCCTATTTAGGCAAAATACTCAAACAGGGATAATTTAAGAGATCTGGAAAAAACAAATGCAATCCAATCACTTTTTAAAATGTAAACTGCTCCTGCAAGGGATTTAGGTTGCTCCTTATGAGAATCTAATGCCTGATGATCCAAGGTGGAGCTAAGATGGTGAGGCTAGCATTGGGGACTGGCTGCAAACACAGATTATCATTAGCAGAGAGGTTTGACTGCACAATAAATGTAATGTGTTTGAATCGCCCCCAAACCATCCTCCCCCACCCCACCCCCAGTCTATGGAAAAATTTTCTTCCATGAAACTGCTTCCCAGTGCCAAAAAGGTTGGGGACCACTGCATTAAAGCATGCTTATTATGACTAAATAGGCTTAACTCAAGAAATATTTGTGTGCTTCAATGTTAACACACAATATAATTCATCATTGTCATGAAGTTAAGGAGAAAAATAATGTTATCGTCTCCATGGACACAAGAAAGGCACTTGACAAAATTTAGTAACCATTCATTTTAAAAACACTCAATAAAATAGGAATTGATGGACATGTTCTTCACATAATTTTATTTATCTATCTTCCTACCTACCTATCCATCCATCCAAAAACTAGCCTCATGGAATAATGAAACACTGGAGGCTGTCCTGCAAAAAAATCAAGAAAAGAAAGTTTATCTACTAGCTCTTGTGCTGTTAAATATTGTATTGCGGTTTACTAACCCATGCAACTAGACATGAGTAGAGTATGGTGATACACAATTTTTAAGTGGTTAACTGCCAGGGAATGGAGGGTATAGGATAGAGGGAATAGGGATAAAATCTAGAACCACACAAATATAGCCAAGTGATTTTTGACAAAGGAGGAAGGCCAATCATTGGGGGAAGAATAGTCTTTTCAACCAATGGTGCTGGAAAAATTGGACATCCACATGCAAAAAGATGAATCTGGATGCAGTCCTTCCACCTTTCTCTGAAGTTAACTAAGTATAGTATTACCAAAAAAATCTGGCAATTTCACTCCCAGGTATTTGTCCAATTGAGTTGAAAATCTATGTCCACACAATAACCTGCATCAGCCTTATTCATTGCCCAAAACTGAAGCAACTACCACATCCTTTACTTGGTGAGTGGATTAACAAACTGTGATATATCCATACAGTGGAATATTATTCAGTGATTTTAAAAAAATGAACTACCAAGCCATGGAAAGACACGGAGGAACCTAAAATGTGTATCACTGAAATAAAAAAGTCAGTCTGAAAAGGCTACATACTATATGATTCCAACAACATGACATTTTTGAAAAAGCAAAACTGTAGAGACAGGTACAAGATAAATGGTTGTCAGGGTTCAGGGCACGGGGAGAGGAGGGACACATGAGGGGGAAGCCCAGAGGATTTTTAGGTGATAAACCTGTTATTCAGTATGAAATTGTAACGGTGAATACATGTCATTCTACATGTGTCAAAACCCATAGAATGTAAAACATGAATCTTAATGTAAATGATGAACTATAGTTAATAATAATATTTCAGTATTGGTTTATTAATTTTAATGAAAGTACCGCCCTAATTCAAGATGTTAATAATAGAGGATGCTAAGGGGAAGGTGGTCGGGTGAATCTCAAGGAACTCTACCATCTACCATCTACGGTAAATCCAAGACTATACAAAAAAATAAAATCTACAAATTATTTTTTAAATTAAAAAAAATTAAATGAAACAAATGACTATCTATGTGTATCCAGCTAGTGGAACTATCACACATAGAAAAAACATTCTAAGTGACTTTAAAATATGGTAATTTGGCCGGGTGTGGTGGCTCACTCCTGTAATCCTAGGACTCTGGAAGGCCGAGGCGGAAGGATCCCTTGAGTTCAGGAGTTCGAGACCAGCCTGAGCAATAGTGAAACCCTGTCTCTACTAAAAATAGAAAAATTAGACAGGCATCGTGGCATGTGCCTGTAGTTCCAGCTACCTGAGAGGCTGAGGAAGGAGGATACGTTGAGCCCAGGAATTTGAAGTTGCAGTGAGCTATGATAATGCCATTGCACTCTATCCAGGGTGACAAAGACTCCGTGTCAAATAATAATAATAATAATAATTTGACTACATAGTCCTAGTGAATAAAAATCATAAGGATAAAAACACTGCAAAAAATTTCAGCTGCTTTAATAATTATATTATTGGTGGTATTATGGGTATTATTCTGATACTCTTGCTGTATAATGTGGGATCCAGCAAGTGAGTCATTATTTGAAAAACTAATTTTACCAGTGTTATTGGTAAATGGAATTCTTATAAGTGGGAGAGAGAACATATAGATGTAATATAAAAGAGGTTTAGTAAAAAACAAACAAACAAAAAATCTCTGTTATCCTGTATTAAAATAGCAAGAAATTAATTACAGGTTCCTAGCTTTATCTATGGAGAAAGCCTAAAAATAATATTTATTTATTTAGTCACAATAGTAAATCATGTATACCCTGAGCACACAGATTATAACCTGAAATAACATTTTACCCTAAAAAGAAGCTCTTTAGAGAAATGACTGATTCAAATAGGGCAAGAAATGTAAAACATAAGTATGAAATCTCATACCAAAAGGAAGGAAACTATCAAAACTACTATAATTGTGTCAAAATGATTTAGGAACCAAATTGAAAAGTCTGAGGGTGGAACAATTTGAGTACCAATAATGAAAATAATTTTAATGGGTGGCAATACGTTAAATATGTTTAAATCCATGAGTTTGTGATGACTTTAAAAAAATAAAAATAAAAAAGAATAGAAAAGAAAAAGGACACAACTGCTGTTTGAGAATACAAGAGAACCACCACCTCACTACTCTGAAAACTTGTAAATAAAAGAATCAAACACTTATCCTGCCCGAGTGGCATCATTGTGTAATTAATTAGCAGATGAGAAATTTCACTTTGAGGAAGAATTCCAGTTAAAAATGAAGAAAGTAATAAAATTAAAATACCATCATTTTGCAACTCCTAATGAGTTAATGGATCTAGGAATTGATCATCACAAAAAGAAAGAAAAAGAGAGAGAGACAGAGAGAGAGACAACCATATAGTATGTGTTTCTTAATTGAAAAACAAAACACCACTTTTGAAGAGGTCTTATAAGACCCTATATCCAAATTCCAATTTATAGGGAATACATTGAAAAATACCTTAAATGATGCCACAGGAATACAATCTGTAAAAGGCCAACTGTGTAAAAATCTGAAGGACAACCAATGTAGCTTTATTGACAATAGCAAAAACAAAGAAATAAAATAAATTGCAAGGTAAACAAAACCTATAGAAATGGAACCTATACATTAGAGAGAAAATATATGTAAAGAAATACTTGCTGTAAATGAGTTTTATTTGTAGTCTAGTTCAAAAAAGAGAACTATAAAAACGAATTATGATGTGGCAATTTAAACACTATATTGATGCTATTAAATAATCAGTGATATAATAATTATGCTTCTTTTTTGAGAATCCTTATCTTTTAGAGATACTCATTAAAATGTTTTTTAATAAAATGATGTAATATTTGGGATTTTACTTCAAAATAGTGCAAGAAGAGGAAAAATGAGTGGGGTTATGGGTGAAAAAACAGGATCCATTAGTTGATAATTGTAAGGTTGATGGTGAGTCCAGTGTACTTCATAAATTTTTTTCTCTGTGCTTTTAATATGTTTTAAAATTTCCATGAACTCAGACTTTTGTTTTCATTACTAATGCATAGTAAGGAACAAGTATTCTCTGAGCAATTCTTTAAAATAAATCAATAACATTTGTTCAGTAATTTAAAAAAAAATGTACTTATAAAGGAATAGTAGAAAAGACAGGAAAAGAAGCCAAACTTTTTGATTTGTAGATTTAATGTTGGAACTGTAAAAATATTTTACATGGTTATAAAATAAAATTCAATCAAAAAGCAATCATTAAAATCTAAAAATGAAACAAATGAAGCTAACTCAATCTCCAGTTGGTGGCATAATCACACTGAGAAGATCTATTACAAATGAGTTTGACACAGTGATTTGATTTTAACCTCTCTGTGGGATATAATCTAAATTTAAACCATTTTTGGTAATCAGATTTTTGAAGGTAGTAGTGGCATTATCATTCTAAAACTGGTGTATTTGTAATGTGGGATAGAGTTAATGAGTAATTATTTTTTGTTATTGAGAATTGAGATTTTCAGCATGGGAGAAAATAGATACTGATAATTTAATGAGGGTCAATAAATACTCAGAAATTTTGAACTTGACTTGGAAGTAATAGTACAAACACATAATATATCTTATTGTGTTGGTATTTTCCTGCTTCATCCATGAATAGTCCTAGAAACAATGACCAGTATTAACAATGTATTAGATTCCTGTTGCTGCTGTAACAAATTACTACAAACTCAGTAAATGGGCACAAAATTATTCTCATGTAGTTCTGGAGATCAGAAGTCCAAAATCAGTTTTACTGAGCTAAAGTCAAAGTGTCAGCAGGCTGGTTCCTTCTGGAGGCTTTAGGAGAGAATCCATTTCCTTATCTTTAGCCACTTCTAGAAGTCACCAGTCTAACTTGGTTCATGGTTCCTTCTTTGCATTAACCCAACTTCTTGCTTCCATGATGACATTTCCTAGCATTAACTCCGATCCTCTTACCCCCCTCGTATAAATCCCCCTTTTAATTACACTGAGCCCAGCTGTATAATCCAGTGCAATTTTACCATCTCAAGATTCTCCATCATATCTGCAAAGTCCCTTTTACCATATAAAGTAGTATATTTGCAAGTTCCCAGGATCATCATTCAGCCTATCATAGCCCTCTAGCTCCTAAAAATTCATATCCTTCACACATGGAAAATACACTTATCCTCATCCCAAGGCCATCAAAAGTCTCAACCCATTATAGCAGCAACTCAAGTCCAAAATCACATCCAAATCCCAGTTCAATAGTAAGATACCGCATCTAAATCATCAAAAGTAGAAATGAGTGAGACTCTGGTATGCTCCATCATGTGATAATATTCTTCTCCATGTGAACATTTGAAACTCAAGAAACAAGTTCTCTCCCAAAATGAAATGGTAGTACAGGTATTAATAACAATTATAGATATTTCCATTTAAAAAGAGAGGAAACAAAAGGCAAAAGAGGAGTAACTGGTCTAAAGCAATTTTAAAATGCAGCTAGACAAACTTCATTAGTTTTCAAGTCCTGGGAATAATTCTCTGAAGCTTGGAAGCTCTGCCCTCCAGTCTCATAGTTATGTCCTCATAGTCACCCTTTCTTTTTCAATAAAGGGCAGCAAAGCTTTGCAGCTGAGTAGCTTTATCAGGTTGTTTCCTGCCTGTACAACTTTGAGAGTCCAACAGCTTTCTTTCATTTTGTACTCTCTCTGTGCATTTTAGTCCAAGCTGACATGTTTCTGCTGGTATAATATTCTCAAAAACTGTGTCTTTCCTGTATTACACAGTGATTCACTACATTAGACGACAATGATAGTATCTATGAGCCTCTCCAATACCTAGATTATGGTGTTGAAAATCAAGTCACACCAAAAGTAACCAGAATTCCTTATAGAAATGACTAATGGTTTGAGAGGGGTTGTATACAAAATTAACATATCAGAAAGTTTTTCATTCCAAAAAGCACAGAAGTTATGTGAGATCCTTAAATTTAAGCCAAAAGGGCTGAGAAGTGAACCTGGTCTAAGATAGGAAAATTTGAGTATCAATAAGGACAATAATGGAAATGAGATGAAATACATTATTGTTGGATAAACCTCAGATATTATTCCTTACAGATTAGGAAAACCACACAGATATCCACTTTTACCACTATCATTTAACATAGTACTACAAAAGCTGGTGAAAGTTTTAAGGAAATAAAAATAAATAGGAAGTATGAGGATTAGAAACAAGAGTTAAAACTGTCATTATTTTCAGACAATGTGATCATCTAAAAAATGAACAGTTCGGGAGTCATGGCTCATGCCTGTAATCCCAGCATTTCAGGAGGCCAAGGCAGGAGGATCACTAGAGGCCAGGAGTTTGAGACTAGCCTGAGCAATATTGCAAGACCCTGTCTCAACAAAAAATTTAAAAAATTAGTTGCCGTGGTGGTGTGTGCCTGTAGTCCCACCTACTGGGGAGGCTGAGTCAGGAGGGTCACTTGAGCCCAGGAGTTTGTGATTGCAATAAGCTATGATGACACCACTGCACTCAAGTTCAGACAACAGAGAAAGACTCTGTCTCAAAAAAATAAAATAAAATAAATGAAAAACAAAAATATTCAACAAATTTTAAAACTAATGGAAATTCAGTAAGGTTAACTAGATAAAAGATCAATTAATGAAAATCTTAATGAATTTGTCATGAATACTCATGCCCAGCAAAAGATATGTCTAAAAATGTTTTTGTAGCTTTGTTCTCAATGGCCCCAAATCAAACAATCCAAATATTCTTCAATAGGGAACACAGAAACAAATTGTGGTGTATATATTATATACTGAAATACTACCCAAGAATGAAAAAAGAATAAACTATCATAAATAAATCTCACAAACATAATGTTAAACAAAAGAATGCAGACATAAAGGAGTATATAACCTATGATTCCACTTATATGAAATGGAAGAATGGTAGAAGACATGAAGGAGCCTTTGGAATTCTAGAAAGATTCTTTAAGTTGATTTGAGCAAGAGTTATATGACTATATACAAAAGTAAATTCATCAAGTTGTGCTTTTCTTATTTATGCAATCTACTATATGTAATTTATACCCCTATTAAAAGTAAACAATCAGTAATATTTATTTATATGAACAATAAGATGATAGAAAATATAATAAACAAAAGAAGCTATTCTAATACTACAAAAAGTACTATAAATCTAGGACTTAGAGAATACACAAGACTTTTAATGATAAAATTTTAAAATTGTAAAAGAATATAAAATACACTTTAATACATGGAGAAACATTTCATACTCTTGGTTGTAATGACTTACATAAAAATATCTATGTTTTCTAAATTTTTGAAGAAGATAATAAATTCATTTTATAATTCATATGGAAAAATATACACAAAGGCCTAAGTAAAATATGAAAATGAAAAGCAAAGGAGTAGACTTATATTACCAGATATTGACATACTACAAAGACATTATAATTTTAAAAAATTATTCTTACCCTTAAAAGAACAGATGAATATAACAGAATAAAGAGCTCAAAGACCCCTTTTTTATATGATAAAAGTTACACAGTCCAGAAGAAACAGACTGTTTAGTAGATGATGTGGGAGAAACTGGCTCACTGCATGGAAGAAATAAAATTGGTCTTCCACTTAACTTCATAAACATAGAGGGATATGGGATGCATTAAACACATAAATGTGAAAGGTAAAACTACAAAGGTAAACCATCTATAAGCTCTGGGGAATAAACTACTTGAAGGAACTAGAGAGTGAATAAGCAAGAAAATATCAGAGGGGAGTTAACAGTGGGAAGAAGGAAATTGCATAAGGTGAGCTTCCCCATTTTGGGATTTTTTTTACAGTGAAGGCAAACTACAGTTAGGATTGTGCGAACTGGCTAAAACAAAGCATGCAGACTAGCTGGCTTGAAAAACCAGAGAACAGGGTTCAGAGAAACTGCAGTAGTGGGAAAGTAAGAGGGGAAATTCCACAGAATAGAAATCTGGAGAGAGGAAGCTCCGAGTTCTCAGTATAAACTCTGCCAGCATCTGTGACTGATTCTTGAACACGTTCACAAAGTAGACTTAGTAGCCTAATAATAAAAAAGAACTGAAGTGAAATTTCAGTTGCCATCTACCACAAGAGGGACATAATTTTGCAGTTTGAATTCAGCCAATTTAATTGCCTACTAAAAGAAAAAAAAAATCAACATTCTTTCAAGGAATATAACAGAACCCAGAGTCTCTACAGCATATCATTCCCAATGCCCAGGATACGATTCAAAATTACTTAAAATATGAAGAAACAGAATAATGCTACCAATTCTAAAATGAAAATATAATCGACAGAGACCAAACATAAGATGACCCAGATGTTGAATTATCAGAGAATTTCAAAGTATCTATTTTAGCCATATACAGTGATGTAGAGAAAAATATGCTCACAATGAATGAAAAGATAGACATTCCCCTCAAAGAAATAGAAACTATAGGAATAAATTAATGGAAATTCTAGAACTAAAAAATAAAATATTTGGAACTAAAATTACACCACTTGCTTTAGCATCAGAATAAAAATGACAGAGAAAAAAGAAGATAGGTAAATAGAAATTATTCAGTTTAAATATGAAAGGGAAAATAGGGAAAAGAAAAGAAAGTAGTTTTAAGGACCTGTAGAACAACATCAAATTGTCTCATTTATGTATATTTGTAGTTCCAGAAGGAGATAATAGAGAGAATGAAGTGAAAAAATATTTAAAGAAAAATTTAATACATAATTTTGGAAGACATCTTTGTATTTTAAAACCTCAAAATACACACTATATGTGCAAATTGCATACTGTATTGAGGGCATTACATACAGAAGCATTCAAGTTAAATTCAGTCAGGGAAATGGATGCACCTAGAAATTACCCTTCACAAATGTATAGAATAAGTAAAACAAGTCAATGGGGGAAAATACAGCTAATCTATTTTGGCTATTATTTTTTACTTATGCATAAATTTTAAACAAATCAACTGCTGACTTATTATGGAGTTGCTTACCTGAATTTATTTACACATATACCATTCCTCTGCATCATCAACTTTGGAAAATGGGAATAACTTTTCAGAACTTTCATCCAATTCACATGATAAGTGAAGGAAAGAATTAGATGATCCATCAGAGATTGAGGGTAAATTTAAGTGAGAAGGCATTCCTGTTCTTCCTTGTTTCTGAGGCATCTTCAAGAATAGACCACTAAGCTAAGAAGGGATTCAGATACCAGTCACCATTAATTGAGCTCCAGAATATTCTCAAGGAGACTTCCAGACCGAAGGTGCTCTGAAAGCCAAGGTCTACATCTAAGATCAACATTGTGAAGTTTGGACCAAATTTTCCCTTTCTAGAGCACTCTATTTGTCTCCCAGGCCATTGCCTGGGCAAAATAAGCTCTTAGAGGGTGTGCAATTTTCATAACCACCTCCCCCCCAAAATGGATCAGACACAGTGCCAGATTGGTGAGCCTAGAAATTGCCTAACATAAAGGCAGGTACCAGTCTTATTTTATTACCTACTTTCTCTCTTTCTGTAATACTTCCCTCCCTTTGGCCATTGTAATTCCTTCTACCAGACAATTTATGCTCGAAGACTGCTTCCAAAAGCTCAATCCTTCTAACTAAGCTAGCCCTTTCATGTTTTCTCTAATACAACCCAATATGTTTGATTTTTGTCCTAAATTTCCCTTCAAATTAGAATTCACTTCTGCCTGCCTCAGCTGCTCAGGGCTCTGCTTATTACTAGCTAACAAAAGAAAAGGAAAGTAGGAATGGCTGATAGGAAACAGCAGAGAGCGAAAACCTCCCTGGATGTTTACATTGTAGCTAAGGCATTCAGAGTCAAATGAATGAATAACTAGAACACTTCTCCTACTCTCTAGAAAGATCCATAGAGAAGCTGGTTTCAGAGAGAGCCTTGAACAGGAGGCAGCCTCGGTGGCCAGAGCTCTGAGGCTCTTATTCTACTTTAGAAGCAGCTATTCTGCTTCTTCCCTCCTTTTTTGGGGTGGTGGTGGGGGGGGGTTCTGAATAAAATTGAAGAGGGAAAGAGTGTTCTGCTACTTTAAATTTTTAAAAGAACAAACACAAAGAAAGGCCAGTGAGGTAGAGCAGTGGTCCCCAACCTTTTTGGCACCAGATACAAGTTTCATGGAAGACAATTTTTTACATGAACAGGGGTGGGAGAGTGGTTTTGGGATGATTCAAGTGTGTTGCATTTGTTGTTCAGTTAAACCTCTCTGCTAATGATAATCTGTATTTGCAGCCACTCCCCAGCCCTAGTATCACTGCTTCAGCTCCACTTCAGATCATCAGGCATTAGATTCTCATAAGGAGCGTGCAACCTAGACCCCTGGCATGGGCAGTTTACAATAGGGTTGTGCTCCTATGAGACTCTAATAAAATGCCCGCCCCATCTGACAGGAGGTGGAGCTTGTGAGGTGATGCAATAGGTCCACAGCCTGAGGGCTGGGGACTGCAGAGGTAGAGGGCTGTAGGCAGGAACTTCCTGACCACCCCTAGAGAATCCCTGTAGACATAAGACCTGCTAATGTATCATTCTACATCAGAAGCTCTGCATTTTTAAGCTGCCTTAGACTATTGAGGCTTGGGAGAAGCATTACTTTATATAGCGTTGATCTGTCTATTTTTTATTTTTACAAGTCACTCTACACAAACATTAAATATCCTTGCAAATTTAAAGCACACACACCCCAAATCATCATCTCTACTGTGAATGTAGATCATTAAACATTGTTCCTCAGAAATATTATATAATGGAATTGCCATTGTGATACAATGGGTTTTTCTTTCTTTTCATTTTAAAACATCTTTATCTGCTTACTTGTTACAATCCCCTGTGGTGAACCAAGAAAACCTTGCCAAGGTTTATAGACACAGGTTGGATTCCTTAAACAAAGTACACTGCAGGATACTTTTGTATGTAATGAGAATTCCCCAAAATCACAATCTTAGAGGAATTCAGGTATCTAAATTACTGATGCATCAAATTCACTCAGGTAGTATAGTAATAAATAAAATAGCCTTTAACGCAAGCATCATTGGCTAGTTTCTAGTTTTCACAAATTGAAATCTGTCTTCATAACCAAATTCCTTTGGTTTTCCTTTGTATCCTTTTGACTTTGTACACATAAATTAAGACTTAAAGCTTGTAGGTAATTTAATAAACATTTAATATAGAAAGTTTGTCATTAGAAGAAATGTTTGTTATTATACAAAGGACCCTGTATTAAGAAAGAACAGTAGTCAGAAATATTGTTTTAATTTCTTCAAATGTCTAAACCAGAGCAGTCTACGGGCGAAAGCCATGCTGAATCTAGTTTTGCTGAAAGATACAAGAATAAAAGAAAAGCAGGAAGGGAGGGAGGGATGGAGGAAGGGAGAAGGTAGAAAAAGGAAGGAAGGAAGGGAGGGAGGGATGAAAGAAAGAAGGGAAGAAGAGAAGAGAGACAGGGAAGTAGGTGGGGAGGGAGCGAGGATAGAAAAATAAGGAGATTACTCATATTGGATTTCAGTTCTCAATCTCTACTTCCATTTGCAATATTTTCAAATCATCCCCCACTGAAGAGTTCAGTAGAGAATATTGCAATGTGTGAGTCACTCAATCAATTTAAGTCCCATTAATGATCTGTAAACCTTGAAAGTGTTGGTTTTAGTGATTCTGCAGGATTCCTGATTTCAAATGAACACATTTGTAATCATGAGAACTACTATCTTGGAATGGAAGCAGAGGGAGATGGAGAACAACCATGGTCACACTACATTATTACTCAATTGTGCTTAATGGAGGGCTCATAGTGAATGGGAATAAGGATTCTCAACGCAACCCAGTCAATGTTTTGCTTTGCTTAAAAAGTTACTAAAGTATTGAATAAATGTTCCTCTTTAGTATCAAAGTTATGGAAAATAATTATGATCTACTAAAGCCAGTGAAAAGACCCAAACTTTAAACAATTACATAACATTTCAAACTTTTGTTTATGCTTAGAGATTACTTTTTCAGCAATAAATTATGCTTGAATCCAATTAATAAATAAGATTGTCATGATTATCTTCTGTCCCTCAAATCTCTTCTTCCTTCTTCCCCGTTTTTTAATTAGTGGCATGACCACCTATTAATATGTTCATAAATCTATGCATGATCAAATATAAAAATTATGAGTAACAATAAAATGATTTATTGACTGATGAACAAAACTCACATTTTGGGGGGGCATTAATTGATTTAGGGCCACAATTGAGAAGTCAGGCAGTCCTGGACTTCAATCTAGCCTTTACCACTTACCAGTTTTCCCATCTTCAGAAAGTAACAGTGCTAACTTCAAGGTACTTTTATGTGTAAAATGGATATTATAATGCCTACCCACATGAGTTTTATAGGAGCAGCTGTAAAGTCCTTAGTAAAGTGTCTGGTACATGATATGTACTTAATATAAAGGAATGATTGAGGTTATTGTTAACTCTTTATTGAAAAATAAGCATGATCTATTAATGGATATAATCTGAAACATAGGCACATTTTTATACCTAGGAAATCATGTATTCCAAGTGCCCTCATTTTACAAGTAGAGGACAGATCAGATATTGAGTTCCAGAGAAATGAGTGACTTCTCCGATATCAAATGCTAGCTGGTGGCAGTGTGGGTGGCAGGACCCAGTTCTGCTGATTATCTGCTTCAGGCTTCTTCCATAATATGGTATTGATTCATATAAATGCTTCAAAGATTTATTGAGTATTTTCACAGACCAGACTTTGTACTACATCCCATAGATTCCTCCATGAATGAAATATGGCACCTCCCTGGAGAAGATGAGAATTTGGAATCCCCACTAAGCACTAATTCCTATTTCAGCCAGTGGCTTCATGAAAGCAAAATAATTCTATATACAGCTCTTATGAAAGGAAATTTCTTGGGTCCAGCAAACACTAAATCTGTAATGAGTCTCTGGTTTCCAGCAAAATGGCCACAGAATTCTGTAACTTGGAAAGCCTGTGCAATGCTGTCCAAGTCACTTACCAGGTGTGACTTGCTCTGTGTCAACTCTTTGCACTCTTAGCCATTCAAAGTGATACTTAGAAGAGCAAGAAATATTCATTTAATTTACCAATTTTATGACCATTGGAAAAAAGGCCAAAGTTGAGGTTTAGATGCTGTCAATTTTTAAAAATGTATTTTGGCTTAAAGTCTGGAAATATGTGAGACACAGCTGAGGAAGAGGTAAACTTTGTGATAATGATGGCCACATAGGATAGATGATGCTTCAAGTATGACATAATTCCTACATAGAGGCGATTCCAGCTCTATCCTGTATCTCCTCATCTTTTCTCTCCCACTCAAGAAAAAGCATTGAATGTGAGTGAAAACAATGATATTTATAGAGATGGCAGAAGATCTGCTTTCTTTTACAACTGAATGAAAATCCTGTTCACTTTGGTACTCATTTGCAGATCCTTTGTGACATATTTCATAGGACACACAAGTATTGTGGTAACGCCAAGGTTTAGAACTTGAAAATATATTCACGCTCTTCTAGTCATGCTGCCAGGTGGACAACTTGGTCATAAGTGGCTTCAGGCTGTATTCAATTTATAGCAGGTGCTGTGGGTGCATCATGCAGGGGCCTTTGAGAGAAATGCATGGAGGGCAATGGAGCCAGCAGGGTGTCAGGAACATGTTTCTCTCCCATTGGATATGCACTAATGAACTCTTCTTTCTCCTCTTCATAGATCATCTAGTCTCGGTTTCAGGTGTGTTTCCTCTAAGTTGGTCCCTTCTACCAGATATACATTTTTTGCTACACCTATGCACCAACATACAAAGAGTAAGTAAATATTTAAATACTTGATAGTTTTCTTTAACCTAGTTCACAATGTTTTACATGTTTTATTCAAAGTAACAATGCCAGTGAAATCCAGGTTTTATTTGCCTGCCATATCTTAGTAAACAACATACTAAATGTTACTAAAATCTAAAATGTCCATTGGTGCAGCAAGAAATGTGCTTTAGTGCAATAGGGGATGTGCGTCAATTGGGAAAATAGCATTGTGAATTATTTTAAGTCACATTTTTAAAATGCAGGTAAAACTGATTTTAACATGTGGAAAAACAATCCATACAGCACTGAGATGACTCAGTTTGGGTGTCCCAAAAGACTACAAAAAGACAGTGTTGTCGGATACTTTGCTGAAACAATAATGTTAGGATAATTCTGTTTGAAATAATTGCTCTTAAGCAGTTTTGAAATGTATTCACAACAAGTGGACAACAATTAATAACTTGTGATGTGACACCTTTCTCAGAAACCCCAGTCATCTCTTATAATCCATTGACAACATAATTAGGAAATATTTTCAAATACACTCTTCAGGGGCTCCTTCCTTTCAAGAAGGAGGAACTTCCCCTAGTTCCCCAAGCTCATCAAACCCACAAGTGGCACACGGCACAAAGTCACATGCCTGGCATGAGGCTTGCAGTTATGAAGGGACCTCATGGAAGATGGAGTCTCTAGTCTTTCAAGCTGCCCACAGTCTAGCTGATAAGACTGAGGCTAACACATGACAGGTGAAAGAGAGAGAAAGAAATGGAAGAAAATATTTAACCAAAGGCTTGATCAGGAGTCAGTGTCAATCAGCGCCAAAGGAAATAGAGGAGTGCAAGGGGGCAGAGTCCAGAGGAAGGACTTCATGGACTGAGCGGAACTCAAGCTGCCCCTGCGATTGGTCACAGTCAGAGAAACCAAAAAGAAAGGCATGCCAGAACAGATAAAACATGAATGAGGATACAGAAGCCAGTGGGAGTGAGCTGGTGTTTCCCATCCCTTCTCGGGGCAATGCAAAGACTGGACTAATTGTTGCTGGGACTGCCAGCCCTGTGTTTGTTAAAATACATCATTGCCTAGATAAAAGCGAAGAGATTTTGCTTTCACAAAATAAAAACTTCCGGAAAAACTGAATACATTCCCTCAGGGTAAAACAAAGCACGGAGAATTTCGACTCCAAAAGCAGAATCTTTCTGAGTTGGAGATAATAGGGGGAAACAGAATTGGAAGCTGGTATACATGGCCCTAGGAGGCAGCTCGCCACTGCATGCAGCAGCTACACGGTTTTTCCTCTTCTTTGTATTAACATTACATCCGTGCTCACATATATTTCCTTGGGGATGGGGTATCTGTTTCTCATTAGAACGCCTACTTTATTTTACTTTTTGGTATCCTTTCTCAATTACTAAATTTTATGCCAATTAATCTTATTAATAAAAGACCCCACATTCAAGTAACATTTGTTTCTTAAGTTTAGAATAGCACAAGCAGACTAGGACTAAAGTCAAATCAATCACCTCTTTGGGCATTAATGAAGAAATCATGAAAGGATGTTGCTTGGGAACCCAGTTCATGTTACAGAGACCCAGATACTGTGATTTTCCCAAAGCTTTTTTTCAAATGGGTCTTTGTCCTTCAACCTCTGCTACTGATGAATGTGCTTAATACAGAAATTTTAGCTGCACACAACCCTGTTCACAGGGTGTCAAACATCTGGTTGGAAGGAGAGAATATCAACCCTAAATTGACATTTCCAAATACTCACATGTTTAGATATGTGTAGAGATAACATCTGGGTTTGGGAGAAAATATTCATCCAAATGATTTGACAATCATCTTGGTTCTATTTGAATGGTCCTAGGAAAATATAGATTCTTATTATTTGTCTATAATTTATTATTCTTTTAGTATTACTACTATATTGAAAAATGGCAGTTTAGTCTTGAAAATTAATGTTAACATTGTAACATAATGCCAATTTTGAAAAGCTTTTCTTAAACAAGTTACCTAATTTGCCTTCTTCCCATTGAGTGACAGAACTACTGTTATAGCATTCAGGTATAAATAGTTCCTCATCTGTGGGGCACAGTCAATCAGCAAGATTAAATACCCAAGCATGTACATAGGGGGCGCTACATTAATGCTTTTAATTCTGATAATCTTGGCAGAGACCTTGACATCAACCTGAGACATACCTTCTCTCTCCATTAAACACAGATATACCCTGATGACTTTGATTTCAAAATAAAAACATGAAATCTCTCAATAAGCTTGTGTAAGCAATACAGTTCAGGGAGAAAACTATATTTATAAACATTCTGGACTAAATTGAGAATAGGCTTCTGGATTCAAATAGGCAAGTGAGTCAAAGGAAATAGGAAAAGCAGGCCCATTTATTATCATTACCTTTTAGAAAATATCCAATACTCTTTGCACCAAGATATAACAACGCATTTGATGAGTGATCTTGTTTCCGTATCACGGTGTTTGCAAGAAGGAAAGCGTCCAGCATACAGTTGTCACTACCAGCAACAGTCTGGGGAATTGGTTTTCCTCTTTGGGAAGCCATAAATCTTGTGGCTGTTTATCATGACCTAACAGGACCTCCGTCTGAAGGAATGGCAGGAGCATTCTCACTCTAATCTCTGACATCAGCCTGGGCTGGCTGGTAATGTGTGTTTACACAGAACTGTCTGAAAGCTGTGGCATGTGACATGTGTCACAGCCCAGCCTTCCTTGGGCAGCCTAATTGACTATTGCTACCTGACACAGTAGGAAAGAGCCCCCTTGCCAGAGTGGGGAAACCCAGGGATGGGGAAAGGGATACAAGTGCTTCAAAAGTCGGAAACCAAAGGAATGCAAACACAATTAAACAGATACCCCATGTTTATAATCAATGAATTAGATAAAATAGAAAAAAATCTTGTATAGTCTATTCCAGAAGGATCTCTAAAGAATAAGATGACCACAGGAGGTAGCTACAACTAAGACTGACAGATTGAAATAAAAACTGCACATGTCCTGGGACTTGGACTACAAAAGAAACCATGAGGAATCAGACCGAAATAGCGTTCTCCTCGGATGAAGAGCACCCAGGAGACAGGAAGAGAGATGGGGCTGGGAGGTGGAGGGAAGCTTCCGGAACAAACCGTAAAAGTGCATGACTGGGCCTGCCAACGGCGGCATTAAGGAAAGTGGCTGGAAAATCAATATGGAAAGGAAAAAAAAATTTAAAGAAGTCTGGAGAAAAATGAAAAACAGCCTCATTAAAACATTTGGAAGTGATTATAAAAACCACCTTGAAATAATCAGTGTTAAACACAGCTTCAGAAAAATGTACTGAGATTTAACTCAATTAACTCTTTCGGTCCTACACTGATGTCAGTTCTCACAGGCACAACTTTATGCTAAATATACCCTTCTTCCCACTGTACTGGTTTAAATAGGAACCATTGATGCAAAAAGGAAGTGACTCAAACAAAATTGAAAGAGATATGAATTAAAGAAACCATGCAAATTACCTCTGATTTTTTTTTTCTTTAAATCATAGAAACCAAAAAGGAACTCAAAACAATCCCATCATGATTTTACATAAAAGGAGCGGCTTAAAATAAAATGTTTGTAATCAACCAGTGAAGAAACTATATTACTAGATCAGCCTTTTTTGATGTATTTGTTAAATGACTCCATTTCCTTGGCCAGAAAAGAGGTCACAATGAAAATGAGGCTTAAGAAAACCAGCAAACAGGGCATGTGACTTTCTGGCCTTCTTCTAATGCCATGGTCCCCTGCCCAGGAATCACTGGCTGCCCTAGGTCAGAACTTCAGAGAGCTCATGAACCTCAGGAATCCTGAGCAAATTCTGTGTATGTTTCTTTATACTTTTTTTTTTCTTGGGCAAAATATGTGTTTACCCTTCAGCAGCCTCTCAAACGGAGTTTGTGACTCAAAGTTTAAAGGTTCTAATTTGAGTAAGTGATTGCTTTTACATTGTAAAAATTGGCCCCAATGAATCACATCCTAAATATTCTGCCTCCTATTCCCTTAATACTAAAAATGCCACAATAGGAATTTTTTTCCTGTTAGCCTATGACTAAATCTTATTAAAATGAAAAAAAATCCTCCATGTATATATACATGTATAATGAATTTATATATATATATATATATATATATATATATATATATATATACACACACACACACACACATATAAAAAATGTAAGTGTGCCTAGTGCTTGGATCTGGGTTCTTAATACTATCCTCTAATCAAAGGGATCAGAGGGCTCTTTGGAGGAATGGCTGATTCTAGGACTGGTACATGAGTAGCCTAGAGCATCTTGTAGTACTAGAAAATAAAGAATTGCTGAAATAAATAACTCAAGAAAATGACAATAGTAGGTTAGGGGTGTGTCAAAGGGACACAGTAACCACTTGAAAGAACTCCCAATGTCCAAAGCTGAAACAGTTTGAGCAAAAGACAAAGTAGTATTGGACCCAAAGTATAAAATAAATATCTGTGAATCCCTCCTGACATAAATAAATGATTTAATAAATAAATGGGGGGGGGGGATGAGATATCCCATGCAGAAGCATTTCAAATAATAGATGTAGACAATTATTATGCTCAAGAAGGGCTGCATAATTCCCCACCCCTTAAGTGTGATCTATGCATAGTGAGTTCCTTCCAAAGTTTACAGTACAGAAAGTGCACACACACACAAATAGTAATTTTACAATGGAGAAATTGGGCAAATGCTACCTCAGCTAGGTGATGAAGGTGAACATCAAAAGTCTTAAATCATGTAGATAAATGTACCTAGGAGAGAGGCATCCTACAAGATACCTAACCAGAACTGCCACGGTCATTAAAAACAAGCAAAGTATGAGAATCTGTCACTCCCAAGAGGAACCCAAGGAGACACGACTATTAAAATACTAAATACAAGGTGATATTACTGTATGGAATCCTGGAGCAGAAAAGGGGCATTAGGTAAAAACAAAGGAAATCAAGATAAAGTATGGACTTAAGTTAATCTCTGCTAAATTAAGTTTGGCCTAAAGCTGGCGCCATACATATATAAAGTTTGGCCTAAAGGTTTCTCCGTACACTGAGAACTGCAACCGAACTTGATGTGTAAACAGACTGAAGCCTACTCCTGTAGCAAGTAGCCAAGTTTCAGCCAATCACAGGCAGCCAGCTGTTCAAGATCGGTTCCGGTAAGGCAATCACCTGTCCTGCTGTTTTGTACTTCACTTCCGTTTTCTGTACCTCACTTACCTTTTCCATTCTGTAAATGTTATTGGAGTCGCTCTGAACCTGTTCCTGTTCTGGGGGCTGGCCAGTTCGCAAATTGTTCTTTGCTCAATTAAACTCTGTTAAATTTAACTTGTGGAAAGATTTTCTTTTAACCTTGGGAAAAAGCAAACTAAGAGGACACACACCAATGTTATGATACACATTCGGGAGGGCAAGAAAGGTTGGCCATAGAAACGAAGAAAGCAGGACACGAGGCTCTGTGGTGTTTAAAAAGAATTCAAGCAGAATCTGAAATGCTGTATTTTTTTTTTTTTTTAAACTAACACTGGGAGTTTATGCAATGAGCGTAAATCTGGACAGTAAGCATATTATCATTTGTATTTTTCTGTAAATTTTAAATTTGTCAGGAAAAGAATGTCAATGTGTTTGTCAAAAGCAGGTAACCTTTTTAAGCTTCGAGCTGTCATCTTTGTACAAATTGAGCTCTGTAGTCTTATATTTCTTAGCAGTGTATCAAGGACGAGAGCAAAGGTGTAGAAGGCTAAGTGGACAGGGCTTCTAGGACACCACTGCTGCTTCCACCAGAGCAGTCTGCTGGCATCTGTTTTATAAAATGGGATGACTGTGTAATAAGGGAGGGTGTTCCCCTGGGAATAGAGACTGCTGGTTGTTACCTTTGTTCTTAGGAACAGCATCCTTCAATTTTAGCGGGACATGTGGCCACTCAGAATACAATTCATATTGCTCATGCTCCCTTGCAGATACGTTTGGCCATGTGACCATCTAAGTTTCTAGACAGTGGGATGTAAAGAATGTATCGTTAAAGTAAGGGGTATTCTCTCTCTTGACCTCTCCCTGTTTCTTCTGGCTGCCATATGGATGTGATGCCTGCAGATTCCATATTTAGCAAATGCCTTGGACTATGAGTTGACCTGGAAAAATAATAAACACATGGTAGAGCAACAAGAGAACACGAGAAAGAAAGAAAGTTGTGCCCTATTCATGCCACTAGTATTTGGTGTTTTTATTTTTATTTTTTGTTTCTTGACACCTAATCTAGTTCTAGCAACTCTAAAAATAATATCATTCGTTTGTATGCATGCATGAAGTGGAAAAGAACTTGGGACCAAGGGAATACTCTATGTAATCTCATGGGCTAGGATTCCGGTGTTCTGGATGAGCTGTTTCTGAGACAGGAGAATCCTCACGTCCCAGCTCCCCAGACACTATGGGGGGACTGCTTTAGGAAAATGGCCGTAGATTATGTTATGAAAGAGCAATTTCCTGTAGAGCCATTTAATTAGGAGTATAGGTTATCATAGCTCTGCCTAACACCGTGTGAGAGAAGTTTCTTTTTACTCCTCATATCCAGAGTCTACCACCAGCCAACAATTCCAGTGTGTACAGGTAGGTTTCTGCTGTGATCTTCACATCGACACACACTGCGGTGGCTTTGAGATCCTAGTCTCCATCAGTGACACTGAGCAGGAGCAATAACAACAGCAGTGGAGGGAGATCTTGGCTACTGGTAAATACATTAGACTATTCTGGACTTCTTCTTCGTGCGGTGGCTTATGTGTCATAGACTGAATACACACTTTTAGTGTTCTTGGGCTTGTTATGAGAAGGAAGGTCCAAAGAGAAAAGAGACATTTCTATGACAGTAAGATGAGGCTTAGAGGCATTTAATTTGAATATTAAAAGACAGATGACCTTGTTTTGAACCCCTAGATGGTGAATTGGGACATATCAGTTATGTGTGTAAGATTTCATTTAACATAAGGTTTTGCTGCTAAAGTAAGTTTGAAAAATCACTGCCTTATTGTGAATGAAAGCTGAGGATTTTATAGTAAACCAGTTAAAATCCTAGACTTCAAGTCAGAAACACAGGATTTGAATCCCAACTCCCCTGCTCACTTTTATCTTCGTGGACAACTAATTTATTCTTTTGGAAGCTCCATTGCCTCTTCCAGACAAAGGGGATAACTAGTCTAGCTTTCCCATTTTTATGTACAGACAATATTTTGCACAATATGTATCTATGTATGAAGTAGTGAAGGTGAGTTAGCAAGCAAATGACCAAAAGTGTGTGAACTGAAATAAAATCTTAACCTACCCCAGCTGACTGAATGGACCCACTCTTGCCCAAGGGAATCCCAGAAATACCTGAGTTGCTGGCCATGAGAAGGGAGGTCAGGCATGCCTCTTCGTGCCCTCCTCTCTTCTTGGGGCTATCTTTTGTAACTCATTAACAGGCCTAAGGCTATACAGGTCAAAGCTTAACCACATCTGCAGGTCATTCATTTACTTAACAAATCACTTGAGTCTGGGTGTATGTCCCAGGCTTGTCTCTGATTAACAGACTTCCTTTAGTTAAAACATTCCAAGCCTTTAGACAAAGCTTCATTTCTTTAACCAATTACACATCAAAGAATTTTTAAACCCACATATAACCTTTAAGCCCACCCCCCCTTAGAGATGCTCCACCTTTTCAGGCCAAATCAATGTATACCATCCATGTATTGACTTAGAGTCTTAATGTATAATTCCTGGCTCCATAAATGTCTAAAACCAAACTATAACCCAGAGACCACAGGCACATTTTCTCGGGACATCCTGAGACCATGTACTCTGAGCCAGTCACATATTCGGCTCAAAATCAACCTTGAATTATTTTATAGAGTCCAGGTCTTTTTCTGTAACAAGTGATTGTGCAAAAAACATGAACAGAAACTTTTCAAAAGAAGATAGACTAATGGCCACGAAACATATGAAAATATGCTCAACATCTCTAATCATCAGGGAAATGCAAATCAAAGCCACAATGAGATATCACTTAACCCCAGTGAGAACAGCTTTTATCAAAAAGTCCCAAAACAACAAATGTTGGAATGGATGCGGAGAGATAGGAACACTCATACACTACTGGTGGGACTGCAAACTAGTACAACCTCAATGGAAAGTAGCATGGAGATACTTCAAAGAACTAAAAGTAGAACTACCATTTGATCCAGCACTCCCACTACTGGGTATCTACCTGAAGGAAAAACGACATTCTATAATAAATACATATGCACTCAAATATTTATAGCAGCACAATTTACAATTACAAAGACATGGAAATAACCCAAGTGCCCATCAGTATATGAGTGAATTAATAAAATGTGGTACATGTATACAATGGAGTTCTACTCAGCCATAAAAAGAATGATGAACTACCTATTGTATTATCCTGGATGGTGCTGGAGCCCATTCTTCTAAGTGAAGTATCATAGCAATGGAAAAACAAACACCACATGTACTCACCATTAAATTGGTAATAATTGATCAACTCTAATGTGCACATATGGAAGTAACATTCATAAGGGTGTCAGGCAGGTGGGAGGGAGGAGGAGGGGATGTGTAAATTCACACCTAACAGATGCAGTGTGCACTTTCTGGGGGATGGACATGCTTTTTGGGTGGTGCAAAGGCAATTTATGTAACCAAACTGTTTGTATCCCTGTAATACTCTGAAATAAAATAAATTAAAAAAACAAAACAAGTGATTGGCTGTGAGTGGTACATAGAATAATGATTCCCAGGAGATGTCCATATCCTACTCCCAGGAACCTGTGAATACATCATCTTACATGGCAAAAAGGATTCAATTACAATAAAGCAGGGGCTAGATCAGTCTGTGGAAGGGCTTGAGGCTTATAGAACCAACAGGACAGGACGGTAGAAAGATCCTGAGCCACTATACTTGCAGCACTAATTAGTGGTTGAAATACTTATGCCACCATGTGTGGCACGTCCATGGTTGTTCAAATGGACAGAGGTGTGTACAATAAACTGACACCAACATTAAATTCAAGGAAAGGGACTCAGAAGCAATGACAGTTATTTGAGACATAAGCACTCCCAAAAGAAGGCAAGGAGATGTCATAGCATGAAAGGAAACTAACTCCATCAGTACCAGTGTGATCCTTGGCATGACCCAGTGTCTCCGAGCCTTAGTCTCAGTCTATTTGAAATGAAATTGAACAATGCATATCGCTGTAAGGTCCCTACCCGGTCTAACTTTTAAAGCCTCTAAGTGGTAAGAACTCCTTTTTATTGTCAAAGAGCTCCCTTTATTAACATTTCTTTCTTTATGGATAAACATGTAAAAGGTTTATAACCAAGTTACTTTCCTCTTGATGGGCTTTTTATATGTTTTCTTACTTTCTAAGAAAAGTGCTGCATTTTACCAAACCTTACAATTATAAATCCAAACATGAACCACAATCATCTAGACCCATTTGGCCTATTGGACTATTCCCTAAAATATCATAAAAAAAATAATTGGTTCTTATTCTTGTCTGTTGTTTCCTCCACCATTTTTTCTTCTCTAGAATTTCATTTGCCACAACCAAGTCAGTCAGTCGGGCAGGAACTGATTCACAAGCCCTCTAATCTGTGAGGCACTGAGGTTTCTGACCCACACACCAAAAACATGTGTTTCTGGGTTATGCTGAAATGAAACTAAGATAAATCCCCAAGCCTATTAATACAGCTAAGAAGATATAGCCACCACAAAAACCAAATATTTAAATTCTAAAGTACGGAGGGATAATAGAGTCATTATTATTAAAGTGGAATCATTTAAGCCACCTCTTGTTGGATGTGTTGATTCATTCTTTTTAGTCTGGCACTCAGTCTGTGAATCAGACCTCCCAGAACAACCTGATTGGGGCAAATGCAACACATTTTAGTTCAATTTTCTCTAATTCAAACACAACTTGCACAATGAGGTGAGCTTCTAACAATTCAAAGGAACAAACCATTAAATTAAAATTCCTAACTCGATTGTTTGAATCACACTGGGCTAAATTTACATCCTCCATAACACGGTGGGAATTCACTCTGTGGGAGATTTTTCTAGCTACATTTTTTTTTTTTAAGCAAACCTTTTCTTTTTTTAAAGGGCGAATTACTTGTCGCTGTACCTTTAACGATAAAAAGAAAGAAATAAAACTGGGCTCCAGGAGAAAACAATGAGGCAATAATTTTGAAATTAAAATACAGCACATGATATATCAATATAATTGTCCTGCGTATGTGAAGATAACTCTGCTTTGATGGTGTTATTTCCCGAGCACGCAAAACCTAATAAAATCTGGAGGGCTGAATTGATGAGAAATTCAGCGTTAGAGATTATGAAAAACACACACTAAAGTGGCCAAAACAAAATTACTGAAAAACAATTTTAGTGGGGAATTATTTATCTAAGTAACGCAGGAAGATTTATAAAGATCTCTCGGCATTAAAATAAATTAGTTACTTAAAACACTTAACTTCTTTGACAAAGGAAAACGTGATTATATAACTAGCTGTTTGACCTTGAGCAAGTCAGTCGAATTTCTGTGACTCAGACTTCTTCATGTTTTATTATTCATCCTTAAGGAAACTTTTAGTCCTAAAATGTCTATGATGATGTGTTTGTGGTGACAGCTTTTTTCCCCCTTGTTTTTTTTTATCCATCTCATTTCTTTGAAATGAAATCATTGGTTATAAAATAGAAAAGAAAGATTTGGCAGTGACCAGCTCTCCAACTGATGACAGAAATGCCAAACTGCAACAGAATCAACCAGTAAAGCATCCAAGGATGCCTCTAAGTATTCAAACAACCATGAAGCATCCAAGGGAAAAAAATCATCAAAGTCTTACGTTCAGGACACCAATGCAGTCTGACCACTTATTTGCTTTATGTGATCTTGGGCATGTCATTTAACTGTTCTGAGTCTGTTTTATTTTCCTCAAATATAAAATGGAGATAATAACTGTATCTGTTGCACAAGATTGCTGAGAGACTTAAATGAGATAATGCGTACGTAAACCCCAGTGCCTGCCATACAATAAAAGCTCAATAAATATTTCCCATTATTACCATCATCATCATAAATATTACAGATAAGCTCTCAGCTGTGATCATCACTTGGGGAATAAATTTGAAGGAGCCGACGTGAACGTTATGATTTTAACATTAGATAGGAGAAATTTGGTAGGGGAAATTATTCCATTCTTTCCTTATAAATAATAGAACATTCATCCAAACAAATAAGAACTAATTGCCTTATAAGAAAGCAATGAACCTTGATTGCATAGTTGTAAAAAAGGAATTCACAAGCTGTGGCTCTGCTATGAAGAGAAAAGGTGAAGCGGAAGGAGGACGAATAATTTTCTTTCTATCTCTTGATGTCTGTCCCTAGGGTTTGAATTTTTTGAATTATTTTCCCAGCTAATTAATTAATCCCTTCTATTTATAAACCCACAAATCAGACCTGATAAAAATTCCAAAGGTTCTTTTTTAATGTCTTAGATTTTTGATAACTTCCACTTTTTCCCCATTCCACTAAGCCCTCTTCCTGGGTTTCTACCAGCTCAGCTAGGAGTCAGGAAGGTACAGGTCTTCTTGCTGCTTCTGTCAGAATTTGACATATATCAAGGATAGTTCCCTAGCCTCACCTGCACTGGGAATTCCTAACCCTAAGTTATTTGAGTGGTGTAAATTTATTTAGCTGACATTAATGACAGAGTTAGTTCATAAGGAGCTTGTAAGTGTTAAATAAAATAATAAATTTTTAGCAGATAGCTCAGGAGAGGAAGGTGCACAGAGTGGAGGGGAAAGAAGATGCCTAACAGGATAGAGGCTTGCAGACCATGGCTACAGGAGGGACAATGGTCCATAATTTTATTGGACCATGAATGACCTATGTCCTCGTTAAAGGTATCTGTCATGCAATCGTGCCGTGTAAACTGCTCCCTGCTATGTGTGCCTGGTTCAGTTCTGTGCCCACACCTAACGTTTGTACAAATCTCTCATCCATTTCATTTTGCATCATTTATCCGTAGGAGGATAAGGGACCAAAGTGGAATCTGGTGTTGAGGTGACAAAGCAGTGACAACAAGCTCAAAGATGGATATTAAAATCAAAACAAAACTAATCCAGTGGAAGAAAACCATTAGAGCCAGAGAGACCTAAGTCTCTAACCGCAAGAATTTGGGGGGAAATCAAGAGGAATCCTTGAGTTTTACCCCCATATGTGGAATGAGATGTCAGGTGAATTTTATATGAATGTAAAAGGACAGGGGTCAGTGGACTGCTAGGTTACAAAGGTAAAGTAGTTGGCAAGTACTCACATGCTTAAGCACTCGATAAATACCAGCTCTACTATTAGTGATGGTTTCCTTTCTTTTGATATTTGGGTACTGTTCTAGTTATTTAGCATTTGCACCCAATATTTTCCTCGTAGTACTTGCCAACCTTTGTAACCATATATTTATTTTCATAGATGAATTGACTGTCCTTCTCTAATCTGGTTGTGGATTTTTAGAATACATATGCTATATACTTTTTATACTGCTGCATAAACATTGGCAAACTTGTACTATTCAATTCTTCTTTTCACCAGGCACCAAAGCACACCATTCACCCACAACTGAATCAATCTATGGCTTTCATTACCTTGTTATTTCTTCCTGACTATATTCTGGTCACCTCAAGTAGATTCAGGAAATGCTCTAGTCCCAGAACAAAAAAAAAAAAAAAAAAAAAAATCACAGGCTTCTACCCAAAAGGGAAACTTCTGCAAATGTTGATAAAGTTGCATGAGATGACTACATTAGATAGAGGGAGAAAGACAGGAAGGAAAGAGATTTCATAATCAGAAACTTGCATCAACCTCTAAGTAACTGAGTTGTTTATCAGTTAGGTTTCTTTATTGCAAGCAACAGAAACCACCTCTGGCTAACTCAGCCAAACAATAAAAATAAAATAGGGTAGGAAAACTGTAATTTCTTGGCACATCTAACTGAAAAATTTAGTAGTAAAATCTTTGGCACTGTTTGATCTAGAGGCTTCTGTGTTATCATTGTGTCTGGTTTCTCCTCAGCTTTTCTTTCTGTCCTCTGTCCCATGGTGGTGTCATTATCTGGCTCTGTATAGTGACAAGAAGATTGTCAGGAATTCCAAAACTATATCAACTCTGGTTCGATTCTACTAAAAAAGAAAGCATGCATCTTCCTGAACACCCACGCAAAAGCCCTAGAAAGAACTTCGATTGAACAAGATTGACTGGCTTTTTTCCTAACTCAACCAATCACCAAGGCTGAGGAAAATGAGCTATGCTAATTAGCTTAAGCTTAAGTCTCACTACACATGAAGGCCGAAGCCCTTAGAATGGGGAAGAGATTGTTCCCCCAAAGGAAAATTAAGAATGTGACAGTTAGAAAATAGTGAATAATAACAACAATAATAAAACTAACATTTTATTGGTTCTTTGTGTCTGGCAATTATTATTCTATGTACTTTATATATACTAACTCATTTACTCTTTACATGCAGGTATATATGATTATTATCTCATTTTGCAGATGAGTAAATTGGGGCTCAAAGTGGTTAAAAATAACTTGCCCAGAATTACCTATGTAGTTCCTGATGGAGTTGACATTTGAGCCCAGACAGACTGGAGCCAGAATGTCTTTATAACCACTTGAATATACCAAATATGCTATGTCTAGCAAAAAAAAAAAAGTCAGTTATAATTATGTATTTTCATAGACTCTATGTACTTCTGTTCATCAATTTACTCCCAGACCCTAAGGATAATATTTGGCATATAGGAAGCATTTATTGAGTGAATGAGTTAATAATAAAGAATGAGTAATTGAAGTATAAAGTCTACTGCCATGTATCTCAGCAAGTTTTAAACTTCAACTAAATTGTAAACTGCTGAGGACAGTCATACCTTGTGCATTTTCTGTGTTTTATACAAAGGCAAACAGTGTTAAATACACAAGAGGTTTTTTAAAATGATAAATTCTTATTATTCGAAAGCCTACCCTGCACAGTAAATTTTATAGATTAATATAATTTAGTCTTCATAACAGGTGTCTCATTGTACAGATGACAAAAACTGATGCTGAATAAGGTTAAGACATTCTCAGGGTCATAAGACTAGTAATAAGAGAGATGAGATTAGAACACTTGTTTCTCTTACCATTGTAAATGTTTTCTTCAATCTTGTTTTCTATTATGCTTCTTCCCTAACCAAGAGTTCACACTACAAGAGGATATCTATAGTGACCATGCATTTCTATATGTATGAGCTCTTGTGTAAATACAACTGTATGTATAAAAGTCCCCGATCTATACATTCAATATTTAAATTTAAAAAGCAAATTTTTAGAACCATGTACTGGTGGGAAGAAAGTGTGCATTCTTTTATTACAGTGATAGGAAAAGAAAAGAGGAGTTTTTAAGTAAAGAAGAAATATTCAAAGAAACACATCTGATACCATGTTGGGAAGATGAGCAGAAAGCTGTATGAAGCGAGGCATTCCAAAGACAAGCACCCTTTATGGAGAATTATTTGACCTGCCTTATGTCTCTTAAATTCAAATCTGGAATCTGTCAAGGGTGCTCAAATGTATTCAGCCAGTCAACTGCAGTAAAGACAATAAATGGGCTCCAGAACTTTCTATCTGTTACTTAACTCATTGTGAAAAATCTTAAGGTTTTGTTTCTGTATTAGATTACTTGTCAGCTGAATCAAAAGTTCAGGACTAATGGTAAGGAATAAATCAGTAGAGAATGAATGCCTTTCTCTGCAAAGACCCCAATAATATAAAATTACTAGAGCTAGCTAACGTGGGATATACTGAACAACTGAATATATTTATACATTGCAGATGGTGTGGAATGCTGCCAGTGATACCTTGGGGATAATTTAAAGTCTGGTTTTCCTAGGGGCAGAGAGATAAAATAGCCAAAATAGAATCCCTTCAAACTTGAATCAAAGAGATGGAATGAAAATGTAAACTCATTTAAAAACTCGAAGGACTTATCTACCCTAATACAAACCAAGGGAGTAACTCAATACCTTCAGAAAAAAAAAATATTGTTTCTTATCAAATCATCAGAGTAAAAGGTCTTTGCAAAAATAAATAGGCCCACAATGCCACCATACAGACTGAATATCTGAGACTGTATGTTCAAAGGCGAAGTGGAATGGAGAAGAGATGAATCAAATTTTTATATAATTCACATAAATTACTCTCCATTTAAAGAGATTGGAGGCTTAGAATTAACCACATTGGCAATGTTGATTTAGCTCACAGAACAGTTTAGAATTTAATTTTTATTAGACCCAAAAGGACACTAATTTATTGTATAGCTCAGACAATACAGGTTCAGAGGGATTAAGCTACCTGCCCAAGATCACACTACTAGTTTAGCTATAGAAGAAGAATAAATATCTAGGAGGCCTAGCTCCTCATCAACTGTTTTTTCCAACACACTACTTGATTTGATTTCTGCGTCTATTATACTTTCTCTGGACAGCTGCATTCATGAAGACATATCTAAATATAAACAGAAAACAGAATTTTAGGGATTGAATTTAGTTGCAAGAGAAAAAGAAAAATCTGAACTTCCCTAAAATGGGTTAAGGCATATTTTATCATCATTTCATCAAGATATCTATTGGACATCTGTGAAGCCAAACTAAATATTTTACCTAGATTTCATTCAGGAATAATTGGGAGCTAATGTTTTCCTAATATTAGTCTTACTTATCTGTATGATAATGTAATAAAACTGTTAATTTAATAAGGCAAAACATTTTCTAAAGTATATATATGTGACTATATATGCATATATGCTATCTTATGTATGTAGGTGTATGTATATAATCCCTTTCATGAGATAATGTTTTCCTTGTCTTTTCCATTCATGACCTCATTGTTATTACAAGGCTTCTTGACATGTTTGGAGTATAATCATTATACATGTTTAATTTCACAAAGATTATGCTCCAGTAAGAAATGTGTTTTATTCTTCCTTTTGTTAGTATAAAGCTTAAATATTCTTTTCATAAGTCTGACTCCTTGTCATCAGATAATCTATTTTAAATGAATTTTCCTTCTCTTGGTTCCAAAATGCAAATTGAGGCAGGAACTCAAGAAAGATTATTCCCTTGTTTTTAAACTGCCTTTGTCAAATAAGATGTAGATTTATCCAGCCACCCATAAGGGCCTTTAAAAACCCAGGTCATTTGTCTCATGAGTCTTCTGATTAAATGCTGACACTTCAGCTAATGGAAACTACCCTATGGTTTGAATTCGACCCCGACAGTCTTCACTCCCTGCCCTAATTTGCAGTTGCATCTTCTCTTACGATAGTGTTGTATAAAGTAAGACCTCTGCAACTATGTAAACAGCTTCATCCAGAAGCTGGACACCTGGGCACAACTGCTACTGATAACAGGTAAAGGGATTATGGTTCTGATGCATTGTCGACATCAACATGAAAAGTCCAGTCAATCCCCTGTAGATGGCCAGTGTTAATCTCTTGATATTATTTATTTTCTACTGTCTTCAGTGGTATCGCGTTTTGTTTTGGGGATAGAAATTCCCTTCGTCCTAACGAGTGAAGACACCAGAATTAGTAAAACACAGGATTACACAAATGGCCACAAACTCAAAGAATTGCCAACTCCAGAGTTTGACTCTATTCTAATGTCTCTAGCTCAGTAGAAAGCAAAATACTTTGCTCTTGCAAGCAATAGTTCATCTAAGAAAGTTAATGGAAAGTGGATGAATAGGTCCATACTGCATCCATCATACCAAACGTGTCTTCCATTTATTTGAATTAAAATAATCTCCAGCATTCTCCTTTGATACAGATACAGAGCCACTGAACTGCAACCTTAGACTCGACTCTAAAATCTCCCACTCATGCACTTACACGTTAGTAACGATCTACAAGGACACGGAAACTCTAGAAGTGTTGAGTCCCATATGGGACGTACAAACTTCTCCCTACACCAACGCCCCAACTGAATACTTTGGGTGATGGAGAGATCAATAAAGGATTGATTTGACCAAAGACTTGAGTAAAGTAAAAGACTCTGCTATTTGTTCACATACTCATTGATTTATTCAACAAATATTGATCTGTACCTGGCCTTTTGAAGTTTCTGATCAGGAAAGAAATTATAGGAAAATTATTATTGTCAGACTCTCAAATGACTGGTTTATAACTTTATGGAGGAGAAGAGCCACAGACTCTGTAGAGAAATTGTTGAAAGCTAAAAACCTTCAAAAACAGCACCAACACCAACAAAAAGACACCTAAAATCCAGACAAACACCCAAATGTTTACATGCTACTTCAAGAGTTTTTAAGTGTTTCTCAAATTTGCCTAGGGACACATGCTTAGGAACCACTGCTCTAGATCAAAATCCTCCTATGAACTAGCTGCAGGCGGTCCACAACCACTCAGTGTTACACTTTTCCCATCATGGGCATTCACCTTAACACTGTACCCATCAGTGTTATGGTGGTACAGAATTGAGAGATGAGAACACGGATTTGGGTCACACACAGACACACACACACACACACACACACACACACACACACGCACACACATCCATTTTCTAAGTTTGCCACCAGTTCATCACTCCATTGTGGGACAAAATATACTTTTTTCAAAAACTATAAATATTCAGTAGAAAGAGTAGAAGAAGTGTAGTTCTTTTATTTGTATAGACTAGATAAATACAAATTTTTGTAAGTCAAAAAGAGTTTTAGAGGCTCTTAAAAACTACTTTAAATTCTAAGTTAAATGACAAGTCATAATAATTTGTCTCCAGGTAGGGAAGAAAGAAAGAAAAAAACCTAACATAAATATACATTGATAAAAATCAATGAGTCCCAGGAATTTCATCTGAAAGAGCAGATTATATCTTACCTGGAACTCTCAGTTTCATTAACTTCTTCCATCTTAGCTATACCGGGTGCTAATGTTCCAATTCATAGAGCCTCGGCCCAATTTTTCCCTTCTAGATCTCAGAATCCCACTAGGCAAATAAGATCTAACATGAAGACAAACATCTTGATGAACATTAAGATATCAGTGAACTATATATTGATGGTGCAAAGGAATTGTTTATTTTTAGGTGTGATAATGGTGATGTGAATTTTTTTAAAAAAGGAGTTCTTATCATTTACAAATACATATTCAAATATTTATGGATAAAACAGTATGATGTCTGAAATTTTCCTCAGATAATCTGGAGGGCAAGAGAGTGCTGAAGTATAGATGAAACCAGATGGGCCAGGAATTGATAATGTGGAAATTGTGAGACACTACTTTGAGGACTGAGTGTATTATTGACTGATTGTATTATTCTTTCTTTTTTTTTTGCATACGTTTGAAATTTTTCACAATAAAAAGGGGCTTTTATAATTAAGAAATCATGAGAAAGTGGAAACAGCCCAAATGTTCGACAACTGACGAATGGATAAATAATATGTGGGATATCCACACAATGAAATATTATTTGGCTATAAAAAGAAACAAAATACTGATACATGCTACAACATGGATAAACCCTGAAAACATGATGCTAAGTGAAAGAAGCTAGACACAAAGGACCACATATTGTACAAGTTCATTTGTATGAAATGTCTAGAATAGGCAAATCTCTGAAAACAAAAAGTAGATGAATGGTTACCTGAGGACAGGGAGAATATTTGAACATTTGGAGATGATGGCGAAGGAAGGGAGTAATAAAAATGTTCTAAAATTGATTGTGTTGACTGAGGTACAAATCTGTGAATATACTAAAAGCCATTGGATTATGCATTTAAGAAAGAAGACATATGAGGAACAATTTAGAAAACATGAATATCAACTCTATGTTAGACACCATTCGAGAAGTATTGTTAATTTTGTTAGAAGGGATAATGGCATGGTGGTTATGTAAGGAAATTCCTTATTTTTTTATGATAGCATACTGAAACACTTTAAGAATGAAATATGATGTCTGGGATTTGCTTTAAATCATCTCAAAAAATATATGGCAAAAACTAAATAGTTGTTCTATCTAAGTGATAGATATATAGGATTTATTATGCTTTCTTTCCTATGTATGTTTGAAATTTTGAAAAAAAAAAAACTTCAAAAAGAAAGCAATGGTATATGGGGATAGGTATATCAGAATGGTTCTTCCCACATGAACATTGCCATCCTCCACAGCATGTTAGCTCTGTGTTAATACTGGAAGGTGGCATCATGTGGGCAAATAAGACTGAGAAACACTGAGTTAGAAACGACTACAAGACTCTTCAGCATCTTTACTATGCGAAGATGCAAAATAAATCTCTAAGACTGAAGATATTCTATGTTATTACAAAAGGTTTTCTTCCATCTGCATTCTGTTTATCAGATAATATAAATGGCAAAAAGGCAAGATCATTCTATAAAATACAGCCCATCATTTTTGATAACTGTGACTTATCTTACTACAACAGGCCAATCTTATACTGGTACTACTTCTTGATTTTAGAGCCAAGAAACTAATAATAGACTAGTTCTACTTTTTTCTTTTTTCAAATTTCTCAAACTACCATTTGCTTGAAAAGGTAATATGTCTATGGTTCAGAACAAGCCATGGTCCAGACCAATGGTGCAAGGTCTGAGTCATAAATTATATATCGCAGAACTTTAACCCTACCAATTTCTGAAGTATTGCCTCGTTACATATGCTCAATGAGCTGGAATTTTGTGATGTTGGAGGAGTACATGGTTTTGGTTGACCAAACCAGAGATCGATGCTTCACAACCCCAGTGTTCTCACTTCATCCTAGTCCTTCAGAGCATATTGCATATCCATGACACAGACAAGTGGAACAAGTTTAATATACATACCTCCTAGAAATTTCACCATCTCCCTATCCTGAGTCATGGGATAAGGACCTCAAAGTGCTATTCTATGACCTACCCTTTTGCTTTCAGCTGCCCAGATGTTTCAGTGAACCCCCCCCCCTTAGCACTCAAGCCTTTTGGCAGAAGAATCACAGAATTTGAATTATTAATATAAATTAGTTGTCACAATTCTAGATGCTGCAGTTAGCTCAATATAATAAAATACACCTACAAGACATTAAATCTTAGGTACATTAAAATTTGCTCTGAGGTGATTCCAAAAATGAGTATAAGTAATTTAACTTTAACATTCAAACTTAGACTCAACTAAACTGGCCCATCCTGGGTAATAATTGGTGAGCCCTTCTAGAGAGGCACTGTTGTGTCACAAGGTTGAAAGCATCAAGTGTGAAATCAGATTGTGCATTCCAAGTTCAGCTTCAATATGTATTAGCTATACGACCTGGAACACCTTAGTTCTTTTTTTAGTCCTCAGTGACCCTTCTGAAAAATATAATATAATAATACCTACTTCATAGGGATTTTGTGAGAACTCACTGAAATGATATGAATAATATGCATAAAAATTTAATGCCGTGTTTGTACATGGTATGTCTAAATATTGCTATTATTACTGGCAATATTTAGATAATTGTTTAGATAAAAAATTTATGCAGATTTCCACACTTGTTTTATTTTTCTAAAAAAAAATTAGTGTTCCACTAAACACACTTGAGAGTAACACTGATTTCAACAGAATTAACTTCTGATCCTTAGTATCAAGCACAGTACACCTTATATGATGGATGTGTAAAAGATGTCTCCATTGAAAATGAAGGATGAATGATTAAATCAGATTTTTCTAAGCCTCTGGATGAAAGTCTTCTGGGAAATTTTCAGTTGATGGCAGAAAGGAAGCCTCTCCCCACCCACTGTACATCCTACTAGGACAGAATAGGAACACATTTCTCTAAATAAAGTTTAATATGTGCCTGAAAAGAGCATCATGACCAAATTCCATGTTGCACTGGCATCAGAATTTCTTTGAATGTGATTATTATCTTAAGCCACATTCCAATGAGCCAAAAGTATCCTGTGGTGAAAAATAATTACTCAATTGCTAGTGGTTGGCAGATATCCCATTTATATACAAAAAAAAAAAAAAAGACTTTAAACTTGCTTTTGCATTCCTCATTTCAATACCAGTTAAATCAAAAGTGGATTGTGATTAAAATGGGGACATTTTTATGCGCTAGCATTTACAGTATACATTTTCTAAATTATATTCTTTTTGGTCTTGTTTAATAAAAGGTTTGGTCCTTCTTGCTTTTTCCTTTCCACACGAATTAGATTTTAAACTTTTCTTTTTCTAGTGAGAAAAATATTGAAGTCCTACACGTGCCTCTACAACCCGAAATGACTTATGATCTACTGATGACTTCACTGCTCCTCGTTTTCAGACTTTACCTTTGGAAACTTCTTAAACAGAGAAGAATTATGCTTGAAAACTGACGTCTTTCTTTAAAATGTTCAAAGAATATAGCAATTGAAGAAGTATAAATTTGTTTCAAATTCAGAGGCACAAAAGTAACAATTGGCTTTAAAAATTATATATTTCAAGAAAAGTCAAAATGAAACAATTCTAATTTGCAGTCATTCTTAGGGATTTCTAAACATCTTTCTGGGTTGAATTTAGGGTATAGTTGATAAATAAGAAAACTTTTTTTTTTTTTTACTTTAACAATATTCTAGTGGTCAAAAATGTAGTGCTCAAGCTTGGAATGGCCAGGGGAAAATGAGATCCATGTTTATTCTTAGATTTGCCAAATGCAGGCTATATTACTAGCATTGGTTGCAAAGTCTCTCAAGGGTTTAGTTTTCTCATCTCTAACACAGAGGATTGGACTAAATGACCTCTAAAGTCCTTTTCAGTGCTTTGACCCTGGATTGGAAACAAATAGATGATGGGAAAAATCTAAATCACTGTGAACTGAAAGGAATGTGAAGGAAGCTGTTGATAGTAAAACATTCTGAAATACCCAAACTTTATTGAATAGAATCAGACTATAATGAAAACAACATCTGGATGTGATTGTTAAAAACCAAATGCAAAAGGGGAATCCAAATTATGCTAGATGTTACACTGACTAACATCAGAAACTTGGGAAAAGAAACAATTTAAAAGAAAAAACAAGACAGAAATGGCCCATACGGAAAGAGTGGTTGCTATAAACCAAGGTATGTTCAATATAGGGGAAATGAAAAAATACTAACATCAAGGAAACTGACAAAGCCAAGAATGTGAAATATCCCATTAATACAATGCTTATGTTAGCCTAATTGACTTCAAAATATTTTATCCTAACTATAACACAAATTTATATCTCCATGAAAGTCTAAATGATAGGCATTACCCAGACAAGAGTTCTGTCTTTAAAATGTTAAATTAGATTTACAGCTGCACTTGTCAATCTGTTGTACATTTTTATCTATCCTTTCCAGAAGAAACATTTTTAGTGGTTATGGCTACTAAATGTTCCCAAATTGAGAACATTTTCACTGGTGGGGTTTAAATATTTGTTAAAATTTTCTTTTCTCTAATTTGACAATGTTGAAAATCTTCCTAGGGCCATTTTCATCCATATATCACACAAGGTTTCTACAACAGCAGAATCTTGTGAGGTGTATACCAAGTCAAAATCTCAGGGCTATGTAAAAAGATAGGTAAGGGTAAAAATAGTAAAAATAACTACCACTCACACCATTTATTAGAAACTCGATGCATAAGCCTGACACATACCAAGATGTATTAGGTGGGTGTTATCTCTGCATTAGAGTTGAAAAAACTAAACTGAAGCTTGTGGATGTTAAGCAACTTTTATAAGGTCATGGGCCTGGCAGGTAGCAGGGGTAGAACTTGACCCCAGCTCTGTCAGTCTCTAGAGTCCATACTTACTCCACTATGTCCTGCTGGATTGGACAGAGGCAGAGCACGAAATTACATATGGCTGCAAAATGTGTGTGTGCACATGCATGCAGGCATATGTTTCTTTGAGGTAAGAATCCACTGTGTGAGTCAGCTTCTCCTGGAAGTCCATGACCCCAAAAGGATTTTTTAATTCTTTAACCTCCAATACTGAATCCAGCAGATTTTGCTTGGGGGAAAAATCTACAAAAAAAGAGAACAAGATTAGAAGTTCTCATCCAATCACTTCATAGAAGTTCCCATCTGCATACTTCATGTGTGTACAGGACTTCAAAATCTACATGGCTCTGTGCTCATCACGACCACAGCCTTACCAGAACCTCCTGTTTTGCACAGGAGGACACAGAGGCTCAGAGAGAGAGTTGATATTTCATGTGAGAACACAGCACTAGCTAAGGCTGAACCCTTTCCTAATACACAATTCCCATGTGAAACTCTTTGCATTCTGAGAGCATGTCATCCTCAGGCAAGTCACCCAGGCCCTTGGACCCTACACTCTCTCCCTCTGGCTGAGTCTCTCAAGCTTCCACTAGTTCTAACATTCTGAAATTACTGAGGTCCCTGCCATATGCTTTTGATAGTATTACAGAGTCGAAGGAAGCCATTCCCAACCCTTCTGTCCAACAAAGAAGGGATGAACTTCAGTTTCCATTGGAATAATTTGTTTTTTAAAAAAAAAATAAATGTGAGCTCAATCTCTTTCTCCCAATTGAGATCACAGTGATTCTAAAGTAAAGCAGTAAAATACTACCCCCACCTGAAAAAGCAGCATGTCCTTCCCCAGGCTACTGAAGGATCCAATGATTCAGGAAAACATGTTCATTTCAGCAGTTATCCACCCAAACCAAATTACAACATTGGCAGATGCCTAATTTATGAATCCACTTAGCCTCATATTTTCTGACCCCTTTCCAAAGTATCTGTTATAAACCTGCATATCTTGTAGGCCCTGTTCAATTTCCAAAACACGGTTGAATATTTTCCTACAAGCTTAAACATGCCTAATGTGCATAGATCCTTTCTGTTGCTAGCCCCAAAAGAAGGAGAGGGAGGAAAATTGGGAGGAATGGAGGGACACGTACAGATGTGTATTGTGGAACTGTAGAGCCTTGATAAATCTTCTGGAGTGGCAGGGGAGAGAAGGAGAGGAAGAGAGAGATGGGGGGGGGAAGGGGGAGAAGTAAGGAAGAGGAAATATGGGAGAGAGAGGAGAGAAGGAAAAACATTATTCTAGACAACCTACATGAGATCACAGCTATCGAGGAGGTAATGCTTCCCTTTGTCAGATCTTCTCCTTGGAGTTACTCCACTACCTCCCCTCCATCTGTTCTACAGCGGGGAGCAGTGCGTGTGTGCCTCGGGGCTAATGTTCAGGTTTGTGGTCCTACATGGTCTATGACCATCTGCCTACTTTTCTATTTGTTCTCCAGCCAATTTGAGCAATTAAATCTCTATAGCCCTGCTTAGATGATTTGGATATCAGTGATCAAAAGATACCGCCTCTTGTTCTACTATGCACATTCCACTGAATCAAACTCCTCAGAAAGCCGCCATTTCAGATTTCTTTCTTGGGAAGACAGAGAGATTGGCCCTTGGGTGGCAAGGCCATGCAGGAGGTTCTCTCACCTCAGCATTACAGAAACATGATGTGGGGTATCTTTTTGACATAGCATCTACCAAGAACCCCTAAACTTTTTCAACAGAAGGATTTTAACTCAGATTTATGCCTTTTACAGGTTGTTGGCCATGCCTTTAACTGGTACTCTTTAAATAAACTTAAAAAAAAAAGTAAAGCAGACTAATTTAAATCTTAAATTATAATTATTGTCTCTTAATAACAAGACTCTCCTTTTACACTGTCCCTCATGGCAAAACTTCTAATCTCTTTTGGGCACACCCCCTGTTTTAGCCACCCTTCACTCAACTGCGTCATATAGTTTCCTCTACAAACTTCCCTAGATTTGGTCTCCCGTTCCTGGGCTGTTTACAGAAACAGATAAAGAGAATGACTTTTCACTTTGTTCTTTTAACCATATGGCACGGATGTGTCTAAGAATGGAAGTCACAGGTCCCATGAGCACAGGACAGAGGGAGGGAGAGAGAATGATTTATGATGGTCGAAGTGTGGGGTGGTACAGGAAGATAAGAGAATAAAACAATCTCTTGCATGAGCCTTGTTCTCAAGGATGATTAAAAATAAATAGCTGATCTTTCCTTCTGCTTGAGTGAAAGACTTGTACTGACTTGTAGGTGGTGGGGGAGGCCATTACTTCTCATAAGCACTTTTCAAATCAAATCACTCAAAACAAATGTTTATTGCATATTTACTATGAACAAGACTCTATTAATAATTTCACCTTCTGTACTTAAACAAATTCAGCTTTCCCCAATGTTTAGCTGATTTTCACCTTTCTTTCATATCCCTCCTGAATCTTCTACCCTTGAGTCCTGCTCAGCTCCTATTTTCCCTTTTATTCTAAGAGAATATAACATTTTATTAAACATTTGCTGTTAGTCACTGAAGCTTTTTTTCCCACCTTCCTGTACACTGAGTAGTTGTTTGGGGCACATATTTACCAAGCTGGTTCTTTGTAAATTCCGTTAACCAGTGAGCTGACTTAATGTTTACTTTAAGAGCTGTGTGCAAACCTCAAGGTAAATATGACTGATCTTCCCAAAATGCTTTTCTCAAGAATGCCCACACCTTCACAACTTTTTTTTTTTTTTTTTTTTTTTGAGACAGAGTCTCACTTTGCTGCCCAGGCTAGAGTGAGTGCCGTGGTGTCAGCCTAGCTCACAGCAACCTCAAACTCCTGGGCTCAGGCAATCCTCCTGCCTCAGCCTCCCGAGTAGCTGGGACTACAGGCATGCGCCACCATGCCCGGCTAATTTTTCCTATATATATTAGTTGGCCAATTAATTTCTTTCTCTTTATGGTAGAGACGGGGTTTCGCTCTTGCTCAGGCTGGTTTTGAGCTCCTGACCTCGAGCAATCCACCCTCCTTGGCCTCCCAGAGTGCTAGGATTACAGGCGTGAGCCACCGCGCCGGGCCAACACAACTTTAAAAGTTATAAACTTCTCAATGGTGAGACTGGGTCTCAAATTTCACTTCTACTCTCTGTAAGCTCAGAGATATAAATGGAACAGAAACTCAATAAATAGATACTTAAATAGATTTTATTCCTTCCTTTTCTAGATGTTATTCCTTTCTGGAAGCTGAGCTCATTCTCTTTTTTAGCTCGTATATAAAAGTGACTTGTATTAAGTTTTATGGCTGCTATTATCAGAGATTTGTCCAACAAGAATAGCCCGGCTTCCCCAAAGAAAGGATAAGCCTCCATGTGTGTTTGTGTTTATGTGTGTATTAAATAGGATACATTATATATTATATAAAAATATATAATAAACAAGTAAACAATCAAAAACAAATAAATGACAATTTGGTATACGCTTAAAGAGAAAGCACATTTAAATGGCAGACAGTGGAGCCGAAGGGCAGGGGATGAAAAGGGACAGTGATGGATGAAAAGAATCATATGTGTTCCCAGGTTCCCTCTGGGTCTGACACGAGGACCTGCCTCAAACAGCTTCAGTGAAGATTAAATGGGATGATACACTGAAGTGTTTGGAAGAACACCTAGCATACAGCAAGTGCTCAATAAAGATTATTACTATTGAGTTTTGGGTGCTTAATATGTGCCTGGGACTATGCAAATACTAGGATACAATGGTGATTAAGGCAGTCTGGGAACCAGTACTCATGAGGTGAAATTAACATGAAACAAATAGACATGTAAATGGAATAATTTCAAATTCTGACTGCTCATATGGTTAAAAACAAACAGAATGCTGAGAGCAAAAGTAATGTGCAGGTGCTCCTTTTGATACAGTAGCCAGGGAAGGACTGAGGAGGGGACATTTATACTGGTTTGGGGACCTCAGCTACGAGGATATCTCCCACTGTGACCTCTGGTGTTTCTTTTCCAGAGAAAAGAAAGATGTTGTCTTCCCCCTTTCTTTAATCACATCATCAAAATTACTCATGAGTTCTATTCTCCTAGTTGCAATTCTATATAAACAAAGCTCAGTTCCCAGTTATCCTTGTGCCATTTTTCTAACTAGTGAGGAAGTGCTATATTTTTTGGTTTCAGATGTGGGTTAAAATCCCACTTCCTAGCTTGTGCACATCTGGCCATTTTCTTTGTCTATAAAAATGTGGAAAATAAATTCTCTTTAATAGAGACACCATGGAGATAAAAAAAAATAATTTATGTCCTTATCACAGTCATTGACACAGAGTAAGTGATAGGTAAATAGAACGTATTTATAATAATAATAATAATTAGAACTTTACTTAGAACTTCAGTGGGTTTATCATTGAACAACCATGGCTGTATTATCCTTTGTGTTGTTCTTGCTGATTATTTTTATTTCACCCTCATCAATCCAAACTCCTTTTAAAAGAATAAAGAAAAGGAGCTCAAAAATCAAATAAGTAATACTCAAGTTCTTAGCTATGAACTTAATTTTGGGGCACCTGGAGGAACAACGTAGAACCCATCTGCTTTATTTCCTTTATGTGAATGCCAGTCTCTCCTGTATTGCCACGCAGTTGTTGGCCACTGGAATAGTTCATGCTGTTGTCTATATAAATGCGAAAGTTTCTAAACGCAAAGCCCGCAAAAAGCAAGGGAAAGGGATCACTCTCTCTCTATCAACTCCCTTTACAGGAGGAGAGCTTCAACTCTTTCCAGTTTTGTTAGAATAATGACTTAGTCTTTCTTTTCCCTTTTTTATAAAACAAACACGAAATGGATAATAGCAGCCAATAAATAAACAAAGTACCAGTTATCACCGTAAGGTACTTAAATTCAACTGGATTCAACATCCACTCTTGCCATATTTCATCGCAGTGTACCCAAAGGCCTTCACTTCCATTTTGCAATGCATATTGGTTTACCCTCAAACAGTTCCAGAGTGTTCTACACTGGCTGTAACAAATGCATTTTATATGAACCATTGAAAAAATTGTCCAGTGCTATTTTATAGTGAGAATTCTACTTTGCTGCTATCCATTTGCCAAGCCACGTATACACATAAGCGGTTAGTGTAATTACCTGATCCTAAACAATTTAAACAATACCCTTGCCAACAAGAGCTAATGTTTTAGCCCTCTGAACTAATCGGTGATTTTTGGTGTCTATTTTTTCATTCAATCTTCCCAGTTCTGTGAAGTATGGCAGCTGTCATAGTCCCCATCCACAGATGGAGAAAAACAAAATTGTAGAGAGTTTAGAGCATCCCGAAAGCCGCTATCAATAATATTTATTATTTGCAAGTCACTCATTAACTCATCTGAAAGAGTTTAGACTGGAAAGGTCACCTCATTTTGATGAAATAGGAAGCAAATGTTTTCAAACCATGTTTAGCTGGAATATGTGTTTACAAAGCAAAAGAACTTATAGCACACACACCATAGCCCTCAGAGTCACTGATCTTGTCTGGTTTGGAAATCCCATTGGTTTAAAGCATGGAGATAAAGAAGCTTGGATCACAGGTGAGATTCTCTCCCAGGTGAGTTACACTCTTCAAGTATAAAATCTAGAAAGCCTGACCCCTGACCCCAACCAGTTGTTTCATAAATCCATGTTTCTGGTTACAGGGGCAACTAGGTGAAGCAGGATGATCATTTCAAAGCAAGCTCATCACCACTTCTGGAAGTCTCCTCTAAATACGTGCACTTTTGCCTCTTAGCAGAAAGCAAGGGCAGAATTTTCCAACACACCAGTACAGAATGCAAAATCTTTGCTCACAGAAGTCTTACCTTATAAATAGAAACTTACAGTTCTTTTATATCATCATGAAGAGTAGACATTTTTAAAATAGTATAGAACAAGGGTCTGCAAACCACAGCCTGCCATCTGTTTTTATAAATAAAATTTTATTGGAACACAGCCACGCCCATTCATTTACAGTTTGTCTCTGGTTTTCATGCTATAATGGCAGAGATTTTATCGCTTACAAAACCGAAAATATTTACTATCTGGCCTTTTATAGAAAAAGTTTGCTGACTCCTGCTATATAATGTAATCCCAGAGTTTGAGGCAGAAGAACATCCTGGCTTAAGGCATGGGCTCTGAAGTCAGTGTTCTGTGTTTAAAGCAGGCGTCCTCAAACTACGGCCCCTCGGGTCACATGTGGCCTGCCAAGGACGTTTATCCCGGCCGGCCGCAGGGGCTGCCTGTCCTGCTTAGCAGCCGACCTGTCCCGGGCCCACAGTGCGCATGTGTGGAATGTGCGCCGCACTCTCCCACGGCCCTCCAACGGTCTGAGGGACGGTGAACTGGCCCCCTGTTTTAAAAAGTTTGAGGACCCCTGGTTTAAAGCCTGGCTTCGCTGCTGAGTAACTGAAACTTTGAAAAAGTAATCAACGTCTCTGGGCCTTAGTGCCCTCATCTGTAAAACAGGACTAACAGCATCTCCCTCAGGAAAGTAGTGTGAAGATTAATTGAGATAATACATCTAAAGGGTTTAGAATATTGCCTGGCATGAACCATCATTGCTAGTAACACACGGGCAACAGCCGTATAAACGACACTCAAAGAGAAAAGATTCGGCTGAGTTTCAAATAGCACTTAAACATTCTTGTAAGAATTTCCAGGATTCATCGCTGTGTTACACAAAGGAGATTCTCAGCTTATTCCCAGTGACAAGCAATGGGCTGACATAAATGACAGCTTAAGAACACAGCCATTTTATATCCTTCTCTCACTCTATCCCCAAACCATTGCTTTCGATTTCAATAGCTTATGTCTACATATGTCATGCATTAGTCTACACACAGACATTCAGGCTTCACATTATTTGATCTTCAAACTTGTCATTCTTCATGTTTTCCTTCCTCATCTCATCTCCCTTGGCTTTATTTTTTTTTTTTCCACTCCCAGCAGTCATTCGTTAATACTGATTTTACAGCACCCACAAGTTCTAGAGGTTAGGGACAGTGCTGTAGAAAAGAACCCCTACAGTTCCCCTTAAGCCAATGATACACAAAAGCATCAATGCAATAAAATCCCTAGTGAGCATATTTAAGAATTCAGGTGCAACTCACACAGAATCTGAGCTCACAGGGCTGGGATGAGCCTAGAAAACTGCTTCAGTAGGAAGCAGTACAGCTGATTCTGGCATAGGTCAAATAGGGGTCACACCACCCTCCTCCTCCTCTTTCCCTACTATTAAGAGAGCAGCTTTCTGAAGTCAATACTTGCATCTCCACGTTCCCTTACTCTGTGGAAAACTGGTTTTTTTTTTTTAAAAAAAAAAATATATTGGGGTTTGGAGAGGCTGGGGTGGGGTTCATATTTTTATGAGCTTACACTTGTCCCAACTATATAGTAGGAATGGACTTACTGAAAAGAAAACAGAATTTTATGGCTGCCTATAGGAAAAGCATAGATTTTCTCAGATGTGTGATGATTCATACCATGTACCAGGAGGTGAAATTAAGCTCATAAGATTTTTCAGCTGTGTTTGATACTTTGGAACATGAGGTTCCTTACAGATCAATTTAAACTATCTGGTTGAACATGTTCTCACTTTTAAGTGGGAGCTAAATAAGGGGTCTATATGCTCATAAAGTGGGGTAATGGACATTGAATACTAAAAGGGGGGAAGGAGGGAGGTTTAGGGATAAAAATCTACCTATAGGGTACAATGTACACTATTCTGGCGATGGGCACACTCAAAGCCCTGACTTCAGCATGATACAATTCATCCATGTAACAAAAAGCACTTGCACCCTCTAAATCTACGGAAAAAAAGAAACCTATCTGGTTGAACTATCCACTTTAGTAATTGCAGGATTTTTTTTTCCTACTTTGCCAGTTTTGATTTATAACTCCAAGTTTGGGGAAACCATCTCAAGTTAAAGGCTGGTTTTGAAAATCATTCTGTTCACCACCCCCTTCTCAGCAATGTAATGCATTATTAGTAATATGCTGAAGACATACAGCTCTGCCAAGATTTACTTCCTGTTTCCACTTGGGCTGGTTTAGTATTATTTTCCAATGTTCCAAAATTGCATGTCAGAATTTATTTGAAAACATAATAATTTGGAAATGGATATCTTGCTAATTGGAGCATCTGTCTCTAGCTACAGCTCTTTTCTTCTCTTTGTAATATCCTGATTTACAACGATCATCTCACCTTTGCAGATACTGCACAGTATTTAGGGATAATACTGTCTCATTCTGTCTCTGGACTAGCATACAGTCATCTTGGGCTACGCTATTATTCTCCTATCTAAAAATTATCTCCATAGTTTAATCCCTATCGCTTTGGTTTGTTGCCAAAGTGGTGATTTACATTTGCTTGCTTCTAGACTCTATTATTGCAATGCTTTCATATACAGACTAGCTGATTTGACTTTGCACAGAAAGATATGAACACATTTCACTTAATCAAAGTGTGTTACACACAATTCCCTATTTCCTTAGGCTTCCTCATGGTGTCCCTTTCTGAGGTAGGATATGGAATTCATACCATATTCTGACAATTCCCATTGATGACTTGGAAGCTTGTGAATTCTGCATTTCTAGAATTAAAAATACCCCTTACTTACATCTGGCATAGCAAAAGAGCTGCTGATATTTTTATAACTGGAAGTTTTATCCACACTGCCATATTAATCAGAATTGATTTTGTTTCTGCTCATAGTTTGTATGCATCTGTCATTTAGGCTTCAACATGATATATACACACAAACTTATTCTTAGAGAGTTGAGCCCTTTGGACTGTCTGGCATGAAGGAAATCTGGTGGTCCTGGAGAAGGAGGAGATTTCTCACATAGCCTAACATTTTTCCCCAGGCAGCAAACCCTCAGGCAGCAAGCCTAACTGATAGCTTATTCAGCACCTACCAGTCACCTTCAATGAGTAGGGGTTCAGTGCTTTAACACATGGACTGCCACACACACACACAATTTTTTTTTTCCTTGGTGCCATGGTGTTTTATTAAAACAGAGTAAAAACTTTGAAAGCACAATGATCCTTTCCAATTTAATGAAAAATTTGTTATTTTTTTATTGTTTTCTGTGTGTGAGTTATATGCAATTTGAAAAATAGTTCACCGTGGCTCCCAAGGTGAAGAGACATGTGAGTTACATATGCTTCACAATGCCCTGGGCTTAAAACTAGTGTGAGTTAAATACAACTCACATGGCAGTTAATGTGTTAAATGCAGCTAATACCACTGTTGAATATTTCGAATTGCTGATCCCTTTCTTCCTTTTCAATAGTATCTCAAGTTGCCTCTGTGGTAATTTCTACCTTGTAGTCTACTTTCATTTTTCTTTTCTCTGGAATACTTGCTATAGACTGAAAGTTTATGTACTTCTCCCTACCCCCAAATTCTTATGTTGAAACTCTAACCTCCAACAGCGATGGTATTTACTCAACCATGCTAGCACCCTAATCTTGAATTTCCAGCCTCCAAAACTGTGATTTTTGTAATAACAGTCAGAACTGACTAAGATAGCACTCATAAAGAACATCACATGGCAACTATTCAAATGAAAATACAGTTACCAAATTTCTCTTAAGCTCTTTCTCCAGACTAAACATGTTTAATTTCTTTGTCTGTCCCTCACATCTTTAGTTATGAAATATTTCACTTTTATGCTCAGGTTTTTAGGAATCACTTCTCTTGTCAGTTTCTCTTCCTGCTACTCAGGAGTCCATATGATTCTGGAAATATCACTTAACCATTTCCTAACTTAGACATGAATAGGCTGAACCTTCCTACTCAAAAACTCTAGATTTTAAGAAATCCGCAGAAGAAACTCAATGTACAGAAAAAGACTTACCAGGCAAATCACTCTGTACAGCTCCATGGAAGAAAAAAAAATTAAATTTTATGTACATATATATATCCCCACAATGATTAATGACTCAAGATTTCTATTTATTTCCTAAAAGAATGGGCATAATATTATTTTTTAAAGTTTGAAAGAATAAGACCCAAGTGATACTAATATTAATAACAATTCTGGGGTGAAAGTATTATAGATATTTTTTGTTGTATTTGCTTATTTGAAAATTCTAATTTTTCTACATTAAGCTAGCATTATTTATGTAAATCTTTTTAAGTCAGTCATAAGCGAAACCCAATATTCTTAAACCAATTTTCAGTTAATTATTATGGGATAGACAACTTCCAGACTCTGGGCATGAAAAAAGCTTGGAAGTTATACTTTAAAATCTTTTGGTATAAAACAATTATAGTTTTATAACTGAGGAGAAATCATGACAAATTATCTATGACCCTACAGTAAAGGCAAGGATTTTGAACAAAGAATTCATTTGAAACATTTAGGCAAAAGCATTACCTCTGGCTACATTGGTTTAAATCCATTTCTTTTGGAACCTTAATGCAGAAGATACACATACAATAATGTTAGCCTACGGTAATACACAACAGAAAATGTATTATTATATTAAACTTGGAATACTTATAAGCATCCTTAGACAAAAATGCCCAAAGTAGCTGCCTGAATTGAGACATCTGGAAAATGAAGGCATTATGTGTTGACCTGGGATAATTTACTATGATGCGGGTGATTTTCTATTCATTTTCTTCAGTACTTTTCAAAAGACTATTGTATTTAAAAACCAAATTGCTGGCACCATGCAATTTGGGGAAGAAAAAAATACATCAAGTATACAAATTACTGGAGAAAAATGCTGCCTGTAGTTTCCAACCAAGTTGGATCCACAGAAAATGTCATGTCAAAATCCTGCGGGGTCATCCTTTATATATTTGTGGATGAATTTATTACCTTATTACCCAGACCACCCCCATTATAGAGCAAAAGCTGCCTGTGTAATGGAAGCTTATGCAAACATTGATTTCTTGTGGTTAACTTCCAGACGTCTTCAGATTATTCTTGTGCACTCTTGGAGCTTATCTGTTCACCCAGCAGCAGACAAGCGAGTTATTATAATATACAGCGCGTGTGTGTCCATTTCCGTTGACACAATGCACGGGCTATCAGTCGCTATTAATTCCAGGAGGGTGAGGGCAGGGCAGAGGGCAGGCAAAGAGGAATCTCGACGAAATAGTAAAAAGAATATGCGCTGTCGGATCTCCTTTTGTCAAACAGTTCAGTTGTGCACCACTGATCTTTTAAAGTCTGTGTTTGCACTACCTTCAATTACTTGCTGAAAGCAGCCCAGATTGGCTCGTACATGTCATTGTTTGTATAGCACAGAAACATGAATTAAATCTGTCAGTCTTTTGATCTGCATGCCAAGTCAACAGTGTACTCATTGTAAGGATTTATCAAAAAAAAAAAAAAAAAAAAACAAATAAAAAACCTCTCTGTGTTCTGCCATAAAGAAAAGAGGGAAAATTTTTGCCCTTTCACCTATTTTTTATCATTCTTCCTGTAATAATCTTTTTAAAAATGACATTTATTTGTCAGTAGGAAAAAAAAAAAACCTTTTCAGATGCAGTTCTTAATTATAGACTTGGAGGTCTGAGAAGGTTGTGTTACCTCTTTCCATTCAGTGCACAACTACACGAGTAATAGAGAAAGGTAAATAGTAACACAAGGAAAAAATACTGTTTTGCTTTGGTCCTGGTATGGTGCACAGTTCCTTCCCTTAGAACTTTTTGTACGATGGAATTTTCTGGAAGTAGACAGAATATGAAACAGTCTTTTGGGAAGAAAATGGAGGAGACACTAAGCTCCATTCAAACTGAAGTTCAATATTTAAAAGAAAAATTATTTTGGACAAATTAAGTTGACATTCTCCATTTTGTTTAGTCACCAAAAATAAATATATTTTTCATATAAAATATTTCAAAAAAAGAGTAAGAATCTTTCCAAATCATGTCTTTAAAATAAAACATTTGAAGATCAGGACTAAAAGTTCCCTGATTTTTTTTTTTTCTATTTAGCTTATACCATGATTAATAGGAATAGAAAGAAAAAAATGTACAAAAACTTTACATTTAATAGCCACAAATAATTAGAAGAAGATGGATGGCATTGATAGTCAAATAATCCCTAATCCTCAGTTTATTAACTGTTCTTTAGGTACCTAAAAGTAGAAGATTCATCCTATTTAGCTATTTGATGTGAAAAAGGATGGGAAATGGTTCAGAAGGAAGACAGCAAAACAGAGAAAGGATCTCAATAATTTATATCATCAAAACCTGAATAACAGAGTAGGAGATAAACCAGTCAGGTTCCAGCATGGAGAGGTAAGGAATTAATCTCTGGAGCTTTTGGGTTAACATCATTAATGAAAGCTACATTTATTTTATTTTAGGAGCCTCAAAGAACTCCCACATATGACCAGCAATTAATCCAAACCAATGATGTGCTGAAAATCCATTGTTACCATAATTGGGAGTCACTACAGGAAGTTACTTCTTTTAGACTGATATGGGAACAAAGATGCTACTGAATGTGTTGTCTTGGGTCTTTTTGTCTGGCTGACCTTACTGTAGATGAAAAATCGGTGACAGCTGTAGCTGTGAACAGCACAAAGATCTCTCTCAGTATTCTGTATAACACACACACTCCAGCTCGCTTTGCTTTGTTTCCAGAGGCGTTTTATTCTCGAGTTTCAAAGCTGAGAGGCAAGAAAAAGTGCCAATTGGAAGTCAAAAACAAAACAGTGAGGAGATATACTTTAATAGATTCATCTGCATCGTTTTGTTAGCAATATGTGATTCAGACTTCCATTTTTCCATCACTTGAATGAAGTACATCTGAGTCACATAAAGACATAGTCTCTGAATAGTAAATTGTTATAGGAGGGTGAATAGTTAGTTCTTGGTTCCCAATTCCAGCAAATAAAGTTTGCAAGTAGCAATGGAAGAGTTGCAGGGTTTCTTAGAGCTGGTTCTAGTGCCAGCTTCCAATGTTTGATTATGTATATAAACCAAATACTTCATTCCCCTAAAGTGGGGCAGAAATCCCGTGAGATCATGCTTTGAAATATATTTCCAGTATTATTTCCTGCTCTCAAACAGGCCAGAAATACCATGTGAATATATTCTATCCATCTTTGTGTGTGTGTCTTTGTCTCTCTCTCTCTCTCTCATGCACATGCACATGCGTGTGTGTGTGTGTGTGTGTGTGTGTGCTTGTGTGTGTGTATTGTTTGCATTCAGAAATTCTGGCCAGAATTTAAAGCACCATAAATCTGAAAAACAATCTTTGTGCTTTTGTCAGTCATCAATGCCTCCTTTTGAACTTACTTGATGAACATCACATGTCTGAATTCCCTCATATAGGGACAGGAAATATTTTAAGTATTCAGTCTGACTGAGATTTGGGGGCATGTAATATTTCATGGTTAATAATGTATTGATGATTGTATTAATGGACAGTTTTTTTAGTGACTAAATACCAATGGGCTAAAGGTGCATTTTTAAAAAATAGACCAGTCAACATAAACTCAGGGAACTTTGAGTCTGAAAATGAAGGTGATGCTATTTTCCATGCCTTGATGAAAGGCCAAAAACATAACAAACAGATCCTTTCATATAAGCAACAGAAAATATGGCCATTCACTAGGGCAGCAGCCACCATGTTTGTGGTGCTATTCTTTAAGGTTCATGGTTAGCATCGCAGTAGTTGATTTAGTAAATACCCGAGAGACTAATCAGCCAAGGTTCTGGGGCATCTTGCCGGAGCATCTTATACTGAAAGGTTTGTATGAACTGAAGCCCTATAGCTTAGTAGTTATAAACTTGAAATCTGGAGCCAGACAGACTGGAATTGAAGTCTCCATTCTGTCACTTACTGGCTGTGTGGCCTTGGGCAAATTACTTTACTCTCTGAGTCTATGTACTCAACTGTTAGAAGTGGAAAATAAAAGAGCTTTACAAGTTTGTACAAGAGAGCTTTTGAGTTTGCTGGAAGGATTAAAAGAGAAAATTCCTATAAAGCACTGGCAGATAGTGTGTGCCCAAGTGCGGGCAACAACTGTTTATTATTGATTTAAAGGTTTTATCGGCTGTCAGTTGTCCACCGGGGAATGTGGTTCAAGGATTTATCCCAGAGTAGTCCTTCACACTGAGTGAAACTTCAAGTGGTTTTTCAAGGGGAGACCCAAGCAGAGGGAGGCAGGAAGAGTAACTAACCAGTGAGGAAGAAAGCAGAGGTGTGAAAGAAAGTCTACCCATCAACCTCTATGATGTTGACTTTGAACCTCTCTACCAAAGCACCAAAATTAAGCTCCAACCATTGAATTCTATACTATGAAAGGAAACATAGGAGTCTCCTAGAGATTTTCCCACCTGCCACTCCAGAGATACTGGAGATGACCGGTGGAATTCTTGTTGCTTTAGGAATATACAACAGTAATGAGAAAACCACAACTGGGCAAAGTGTCAGCTCCATAAAGATTATGCAGAGTGTGTGTAGGATGGTACAAATGAAGTGAGCAGGGGGCAACTTCCAGACCCCTATTGGTAAGGAATTCTAGGCTCTCCCTTTGAATGTCACTCCTGGAAGCAAAACTCCAGGAGTGACACAAGAACACATTATACACACACATGCATACACATTCACATTTGCACATGCACACACACAAACACAAATGTCCTTCTGATTTCAGAAATGGTTTGAGGACAACCACTTAATTACTTAATAGAGAGCTTAAGACCTAAAGCTAAGGTTTGACCCCAAACTAATACTTAGCACACAACTACTCTATCAGTAGTTAGCCCAGAAACACTTTATGATATATTTAATAGCTCACTAAATGGCTTTTAAGTGAAAATTATCATAATATAATCAGTGAATGTCAAGCAAGTAAATAGCAACAATTTCATACTTATTTGTTCAAGCCAAAAAAACAACAAAAAAACTGATTTCCCAATCCCTTACCTCATCTATACTGTTGACAGTCCTATTTTCTCCACTCCAAAATACACCCCAAATCTGACCAAGTGTCACCATCTCTATTCCTACCACCCTACTCCCAGCATCTACTCCAACCTGGGTTCCCTGTTGCTTCTCTCAACCCTTTCGAGTCCATACTTTACACAACAGCCAAAGAAATTTGTTTAAGTATAAATCAGATCACATGATTCCCTGCTAAATTTTCTCTATCGTTGTCCCATTGTCATTCTGCTGGACTTTCTAAACTCACCTTTTAGTCCTCTCCCCCCAGGACTTTGGTCCCTTGAACAGGACATTGCTTCTGCTTTGGATCCCTTGCACATTCTGTTCCCTCTTCTTGGAACACTTACTTGCCTGCAGATTTTCCCATGGAGTCCCCTTGATATTATCTACGTCTCATTTGAAATGACATTTCCTCACACAGGTGCCTCTCAAGAAATGGCCACCATCCTCAGTCATTATCGCATCCCTGTGTTACTGGCTTCACAGCCCTCACTACTCTACTCTATGATAGGATCTTGGTCAATTCTTTGTCTACCCGCTTATTGTCTCCCTCTCCCAGTAAAGGGCAGAAACTTTCTCTTATCTACTGCTCAGAACACTGTCTGATGCATTTTTGCTGAATAAACATGGCAAGTGCTTACTACGGACAAACATGACGGTAAGCTCTTTATATGCATTATCTTATTTAATACTTCTCCAAAGTTTTGAGGTGGGTACAATTAGCATCCCCATTTATACAGAAGGAATAGGGGACTTGGATAAAGTAACTTGCCCAATCAGCTAGTGGATTTTAAAAAATTAAGTCACTGAGGCATAATTTATCTCCAGTAAAATGTTCCCATTTTATGGGTGAAGATTAATGGGTTTTGACAAATGTATGCACCTGTGTCATCACCACCACAATTAAGACACAGAATGTTTGCATCACCCCAAAGTGTTCCCTTGTGCCTTTTCCAAAGTAACCCTGAACTAACTCTGACCGCTGGCAACCAATGATCTGCTTTCTATAGCTATAGATTAGATATAGTGTGTACTCCCTTATAGCATCTGGATTTAGACCATACCATACAAAACCATTCCATAAGTCTGTATAGGAAACCATACTCAGCTACTCTGTTTGTCACTAAAGCCATTTCTAAAGTTACTATTGTCTTTAATGTTTAGACAGGTGACATTCAGAAGTTGAGATCAAATTGCTATATATTCCAAAATTTTTATAATAAAGGCCAATTATGCAAATGTACATAAATTAGTAAAAATACACCAACTATCATTTACTGAGGTAAAAAATAACACACTCAAAAATGAGACAAACTAGATTCAAATTCTGGTTTTTCCTCTTACTAGGTTTTTCAAACACCAAGTCTATTTGCTCAACTACATAAAAAAAATACACATTTATTATAAACACATTGCAGAGACAGTAAAAATATCATGTGATTAACACGAAGCACAGATGTCTGCACATACAGACCATTGATAACTATAGTGCTCTACTATTCTTGGAATCTGAAGCTAAGGCCACACTGCCTTAAATTCTTTCCTAGGTGTCACAATTGCCTATTGAGACTCAGGCGTTTCTGTGAAATAATAGATAAAGAAATTGCAACTCAAATTGTTCAGTTGGAGAAACCAAAGTAAAGAATAGTCGAAGTGACTTGCACAGGCTGCAAACAGAGCTGCTGGCACAGTGAGGTCAAAAACTCAAGATTTTTCCAAAGAATCTCAAAATAATTCATGTACATTATTCATTGTCACTATGGCCCCGCTAAGCTGGTAGGAGGCAACTGCTGTCATTGCATTTGGAAAGTGAGGAATTTAAGACATGGGTGTGTTAAATGACCTGTAAGAATTATTAATGTTAAACAATGACAGAGTAAGGACTAAAACTTTAGCCTGTAGATTTGCCGTTTTCTTAACATGGAGCTTGCCTAGCCCGCAGACTTCAAGACTGGAGCTTTACAAAAATAAATTACTGATCAATGCACTCAAGAAAAATGAAGAGAATAAAGAGACAGAAGGGAAATGGAAAGAACTCTTAGGAAATTTGACTGAATAAAGATAAACACTGAAAATGGTAGAAGTTGTGAATATGGCCCATATGTTCTTCTGGAGCCTGAAATTACTAAGACAAATAGGTGGGAATATATGGCTGCTAGACAGACAATGTACCAGAAATATCCATTTAGGGATACAGTAATCAAAGTGTTATCAAGAAATGTGTCTTCAGGATCATGGAGAGAATATGCTATTCCGATGATGACTCAGAAATTTCAAAATTCTCGGTTTGTGTCTGCATAAAATGAGTTATCGGCTTGAACCAGAACAGAGAAGACAGACTTGCAATGCAGAAAAAAAACTTTACTCCTTTTTAGCCAGCTCCTTGCAAAAGAATGTTATGATAATTGGTGAAGAAGCATTTTCTAAAATAAGAATATCTGTTTTGGGTACGGAATAATTTTTAATATTTCAATGTTTTAAAAGCAGTAGTTTCCAGCACTGTTTAAAAATTAATAGAGTATGATGTTCCAGAATTCTATGCCCATTTTCTGAAGACAGAGTGGAGAGGAGGGTTTGGCTGATATTAAGTCATGAGCTATAAAAGGCATACCTCTTGAATACTTGCTGGCACTGACTTAATTCTACTCTCTACATGCTAACCTACATTTTTTTTTTTTTTTGCCCTTAAAGATATAGCAGAATGAAGGCTCCTATGCCTTCATCTTTTTGATGGAAATAGAGAATTTCATTTTTGTGAGAGAGATACTTTCTGAGTATTTCTAAGGGGAGCTTATTCCCAGGAGGGCTTAATGAATACCACAGGTGCTCATATGTCAAGGACAATTTAAGAACAGTCCTGCCCAGAGGCAGAATGACAAATCTTAGTGGGAGGCATTTGAATTATGGAATTCAGAACATGCGATGACGCACTGCAGTTTACTTCAGTCCATTCCTACCCCTGACTGGTAAGTAATTAAAAGGGCAAAACAACATTCCATGTTTCTACACGCTTGGGATGTGTGGGCTATATGTGTGTAAGTGGATTGTAGAGAGAATGACTTCACTCCTTACTGAAGCAACCCTCTCAGTGTGTGAGCTCCAGAGTTCAATTGTCACAATTGGCCTAAGACAGAGCATAAAGCTGGGAAAGGTAGACACTCAGCAAAGCTGAAGAAGCAGCAAAAGTAATCATCAATGTCTCTTTGTGGGACCACAGCTCCTCTTCTTCCCCAGTGTGTGACTTTGTGATGTTCTTTAAGTAGGCTCAGCTTTCCCCGATCCTGACTACCAAACACACCTCCCCACCTTGTCCACGCAATGTGGCACCCTACCCAAGAGCTGTACACCGTACACCAGAACGTTCCCAAGCTCTTGTCAAAATATTCAACTGGGCCCTTTCTCACTCAAGGCACAATGGCATGTGGTTGCAAATGGATCTAATTTGGCCTGCATAGCATCTTTTCAGATATGATTTAATGTCAATTATTAAAAACAAAGAATGCTCACATATAAATCTGAATTTCTAGAACTGGAAGATCTGAAAATGTTGGATTCACCATCATGAAAGACAACGATCTCCAGGGGTGCAGCCAGGCCTGCCCTCTTTAGACAGGTGGCGGCCACATTGCGGTTTGCCAAGTTCCCACAGGACTCCCTCCATGTTTTTTGCTGTTTTCTGTGGGGAGGGGTGTGCGGTTAGGGACTGTCAGTCACTTCCAGCATGTGATCCGTGAGAACTGAGTGGGTAGTTTTTCATTTAGAAGCACAGAGGGGAGCTGGGCATGGGGGTGCACGCCTGTAGTCCCAGCTACGTGGGAGGCTAAGGTGAAAAGATCACGTGAGCCCAGGAGTTCAAAGTCAGCCTGGGCAACACAGTGAGACCCCATCTCAAAAGAAAAAAAAATTATATAGAGGCACAGAAAGGTGTTAAGAGGCCCAAGGGAGGTACCTCTGTGGCTACAAGGTTTGTCATTGTTGCTTGAACACTACAGGCACCATTAAGTGACCACAGACTTGAATTCTCTTTTATGTGTTTTGTTATTTTATGTTAGAGAAAAAACTAAATTCAAATAGCAAAAGGAATACATGGCCAGAACTGCTCAGAGCCCCGTCACCTAAACAAATCACAGTTGTCTTTTAACCATGTTACCTTGAGACCTTGTTCACAGGAACATTCCGTGATTACCCATTTGCTCTGGCCTAGGTTCTGTTTACATTACACCAGGAAACTACCATGTCGCCCCTACCATTTTTTTTTCTTTTCTCCCTTCAGTACTCAAGGTAACCATAAAAACATATGAGGGCATCTATAAACATAAATAGAGGAGCATTTTGTTAGGAGAAAATGGGGTTGAACTACAACGTTTCTTTGCAACAACATGCTTTTCTCACATAATGATATAGCATAGATAACAGGAGGTTTATGTCACTTAAAAACCCTGTGACAAAGTTTCACAGGGCCCCAGGACACCATGTGCCTCTTCATGAATTGTTCTTTCTCCTCCTATGTGACTGTCCTAAGGGATGGACAGACGCCCCTGAGTTGAGCAGACAGACTGGACTTGACACTCCTCAGGGATGGCTCACCAGGAAGCCGTGCTATCGAAAACCACATTACTAAAAAGTCAAGACAGACCTAAGTTTGAATCCTTCCTCTGCCACTCATTGGCCTTGTCACCCTAGGGTACAGTGTCATTATATTCAGAAAGCTAGCTAAGAGCACATAACCACAGCACAGCGGCACAGCGGAGCAAGGGCTACTCAAACTAAATGCGAGCCCACCTTCAATAAACTTTCCCAGGATTAAGTCATGAGAAGCTCTGAAAAGAAGCTAATATTTTAATTCTAGCGTGCATGTGAATGCATTATGTTATGCATTATTTTTATTTTGAATTATATATGGGGCGGGATACCATAACCTTTTTGGTGTTTAGCTGTTCTAAGGATTAATCATGCCTTTTTCCTTCCTTCCTTCCTTCCTTCCTTCCTTCCTTCCTTCCTTCCTTCCTTCCTTCCTTCCTTCCTTCCTTCCTTCCTTCCTTCCTTCCTTCCTTCCTTCCTTTCTCTTTTTTTTTTTGTCTGTAATGAAATAAAGGTTTTTGTTTGTTTGTTTGTTTGTTGTATCTAAAAGAAGCGAATAGCACTTGGGGTCATAGAGCTTTTGTGAAGACTGCAGGAGACAAATACATGGAAAGCGTTCTGCTCCATCCGGGCATAGTGAGTGTTCCACGATAGTTCTCTTTAATGCAGTCTCTGTTGCCTTCCCATTTCTGTCATTCTCCCCATCACAGCCATCAAGGTTTGGCCCCTGCAAGCACCTTCCTCAGTAAAGCTTTCCTAATCCCTCTCTTTCCTTCCTCCTCTTCAACTCCTTATAAGGTTTTTCGGATTTTAGGATTTTCCCCACTTTCTGATAGCCTTATCTTCACTTCAAGTTTGAAAGCTCCTTGAAGGCAGATGCTCTGTCCCACAAAGTGCTGTCCTCCAAGGGTTCCTTGAATTGGAGACCTCTAACTTCTACTCCCTAAGCAAAGGGCACGGGACAAAAGAAAGAGACGCCTCCAAGTCTAAATGTGGAACACAGTTACTATCTTAAACTGTTGTCTGTGCTGGCTCCCCTCTGCCCTCCCCTTTTTCCCTTGGCTACATCTAGTTCTTTTCCCTGCTGGAGGCAGCCTCTTTCTGTAGCTCGATGAAGTACAAGTGTTAAATGCCTCATTAGAACCTTTATTTCTAGTGACTCAGAAGAGCAGGTGCCCTCAAGTGGCTCCTAAGAGGACAGGTACAGCCAGCTATGGCCATGGGGCAGGAACCTGCACTCACTGACTCTGGTCTCCCAAGAATGTGCTGAAGCGGTGGTCCCCAACCTTTTTGGCCCCAGGAACTGGTTCCCTGGAAGACAATTTTTCCCCCAGACCCAGAGGGTCAGAGGTTTGGGGGCGAGGGATGGTTTCCAGATGATTCAAGCACATTACATTTATTGTGCAGTCAAACCTCTCTGCTAATGATAATCTGTATCGGCAGCCACTCCCCAGCGCTAGCATCACCGCCTCAGTTCCACCTCAGTTCATCAGGCATTAGATTCTCATAAGGAGCAACCTAGATCCCTCGCATGCGCAGTTTACAGCAGGGTTCACGATACTATGAGACTCTAATGCCGCTGCTGATTTGACAGGAGGCGGAGCTTATGCGGTGATGGGTGTGATGAGGAGCACCTGTAAATACAGATGAAGCTTTGCTCACCTGCCACTCAGTGGTCCAGGGGTTGGGGACTGCAATGCTAAAGCCAAGAATATTGCCACTTTGCTCCTGTTCTGGCTCTTCTAAGAGCCTTCATTTGGGGTTTTACCTTGCTTTCAAGCTGTGTAATCTAGCTTGCTTTTATTTTTCAAGGAGGCCAAAATATATTCTTTATGCACTGTTTAAAATAAAATGCAGCCTTAAACAATCAACGGAGTATCTTTATAGCATTCTAGTTGCTCAAAATAAAATTAGATAGACATGCAATGATAAAAGGGATTTTAAGGGAAAAAAAATTATTCGTTGCCATAATCTGTCTCCTAAATACTGACAACAAATGAGCTATAGCGTCTTTTATCTAAAATTTTGGCTGTCTTTGTTTACTCGGTGACACAGGGACCAAGACCTACATTATTGCATTAAGTTTGCAAAGCTATCGAGATGCCCTTGAGTAAGATTCATCATCTTGTCCTAAATTCTCTACACGCTCCACTAAAAGCCTAGTGGCAGACTGAAGGGATTGTCAGAAAGCATAAAAGACAAAATAAAAATTTTATGCTCTTTTAGGCAAGTGAAGATTTACCCTGTAGCAATTTCTGATATTAACTCATTAATCCTCACAACCTATCTAGAAGATAGATTTCGGGAAGGAGCAGCCCTTGTCATCCTACTTGCCTTCAAAACTTGTACCAAACAGAGAGCTGGCTCTCCCCATGGGCTTTGTCTGAGCATTGCCTCACAGCCATGAGGAGTGGGAGACAGGGACAGACAGGGACAGATTCAGAGGAATCTCTACACCTCCCTTCTCCACCTGTCACCAGGATGGGCAGTTACACAGAGCCCGGCACTGAGTCTAACGCTCCATGGTCACCATCTTGAAATTCCTTATGAGTGTTGACCAAAGGATTGTGCATTTTCATGTTTCACAGGCCCACACAAAGTGCATGGCCAGTCTTGCTGTCATGCATCCCAGGATAAAAGACATCAGTGGTATAGCACATGGGCCAATACATGTTCCCTTGATCTCCACACTGATACTAATAAAATAGTTATAAGGTCTATATAGTCTACCACCTCATTAGTACTCTAGTTTTTGTCTACTTGTACAAAATTAAATTGGTCTATATGCTTAGAATTTTATCTAAAACATAAGACTAGATATCAATTTTCCTTCCTGAATCTATGTTTGCCACATTTTCTTCATGTTTCCTAGGTTTGAAGTCCTGTTTAATTTTTCTTATAGTGTGTTTAATTGTTGCCATATAATCCCATACTTTCTTTACATGTGGCATCTCAACAATGTGCAATTTCTAATAGCCAGCATGAAATCATAACTTAGAAAAACATTGCTGAGCTAATTACAGGGACAATCAAAATAAATCCAAATCCTTTCTGGGCCACAGTCCATATCTGAATCATAATAAGTGTGAAAATGTTTACAAATCATTACAAATTTTCCACATAGTTTTACTCAGTGTCAGGACCAATCGTTCTTTTTTAGCCATTTGAGTCAATGTTTCAGATTTCTCCAGTGAGAATACTGATTTTAGAAAACACTCAGCTTACTAGCAATTATAAAAATCAAAAGACAGAGTGAAAAAGCCCTTAAAATTGTACAGAATGTAAGAAACATTCTTCAAGGAACTCTTTGAATACTCCCACAAGGATAATATATTATTTATTTAAAAAAACATTTCAATGAAGTTATAAAGGTAAAATATTGAAGGAAACTAGCCAGGCACTTTAACTATTTGGCATCTTCTAATGAATTCACATATTAAGAAAACCCTATTTAGAAGCCTAAAAATTATATAATAATGAAGTAGCTTGTTTATGACAAAATAAAGGGGGAATCATTTTAATGAGAATTTGCTCATTGTTAATTTTTGTACCATTGGAATTGAGCTGCTACCTCTGCATAATTCTAAAACTTATTTTTCATTACTTTATAAAAGACTCATTATACCTACTCTGCATAAGGCATTGGAAGAATCCATTAATGCTCCATGTTTCTTACTCCTTCATAGGTTCTTACTCCTATTGGAGTAAACTACTAGAATATACTTTGGGAAACACTGAACTCAGTTCTTTCAAATCTCTACATCTATGCCAGTAAGAAACCAGGTATTAAATTATAAAATTCAAAGAAGGAGGGCTTAGTTTTGCATTCTGACAAAAATGGTTTATATATGGTTGGGTCTAAAAATCAGCTGTAGGGAGTCCATGAACTCCCAAAATTGTGTGTGAAATTTTGAGTGGAGGAATAGTTTTCTGGGGGTATTTGTATCTTTCATCTGACTCTCAAATAATCCATGACACTAAGTACTAACAGACTGTCCAAAATAGAAGAGAATAGAATGCAAGACTGCAATCTTCTAGGCCACTCAATCACTATCACGAGATTCTTTCATGCACTCAAAAACTATGAGGTCCAAAACAAGTCAAACTCCTTATTCTGAAAGTTCTCTGAGATTCTATGATTGCATCATTTTGCTGTGCTTGGTATCGTTTGGTTCTGTGATTGTTGTCCTATGAGTGAAGCATACATTCTTCAAGGGGATTCAAATTACTCTGGAGTCATAATTATTTTTAGTCTACTGCAGCTTGGATAAATACTGTATCCTCAGACATTCATGAAGTGGTATCCACAAATGCTTAGAGGATGCTATAATTAAGGGTATGCATTTCCTTGATAGCAACAGAAAAGAATTTCCAACTTGACTAATATTTTGTTAAATAATATGTGGGAAAATAAGAAGGATTACATGTTGATAACACTGTAATTTGCTAAAAATAGAAACTATGGTTTTGGCCAAAATGATTCAGACAAATTCATTCCAATCTCATTTATATCTTGCTTAATAAGACTTTTTGCTAAAGAAGAAAATTCAGTTACATGATAATAAAAAATAATGCCAGTAATTTATCTTTGGTTGCAAATACCACCCTCTTGATTCAGAATTCTGAAATGTGTTATATTTATTATAATTAATCTAGACCTCCTATAATAGAAAACTCTTATATGCCCATAATAGTAAACTCTTCCCTGGGTTACTGCTTTGGGAAGAGATTGAGATAATTTAGCAGAAATAGATGTAATTCTTTAAATATCTCCATGCTGATATGCTTCTGTTCATAATGATTATTTTAATATATGCAAAAGCAAAGAGTTTGATGTTATACAAAATAAAGAACTATAATGACATCTAACATTTGACCTCAAATTTGGAATATACCAGTATCTTTGGGAAGATGTAATGGACATTTGGCTTACCCATTATCCATTGTCTTTCCCTCTTAGCAAGAATACTCTAATTTCCTTTTGAGCATCCTCCCACCTTCAACCCAGCACATTTAGCTCAGGAGATGTTGACTCCATCCCTAACACCAGAAATGGATCCTGATGGGCCAATCAGCACATTCAATCTCTGACATGATAGCCAGAGCCTAGCCAGGGTCAGTAAAACACAAGAAGATCTTTGCTGAGAGTTTCTGAAGAAATAAGTTTTTATACTCTTCTTTCAGAGCTACCAGAAGAGATTTTCTTTTTCACTGCTTAATGTGAACTGGGAAGCATTCAGTTCCCAGAAACTGAGCGTTTCTTGGAGGAAACAGACACTTTGGCAAAGAGTAGAGTTAGAAAGAAAACAAGATATTTGGTAACACAGTTCAATTTCTGTATCAAACCTCCCTTAAACTCTGACCTACCTCTGACTCACCAGTAAGCCAATAAATTACCTTTAGGGTTGTTTTTTTCCCCTGTGTCATTCAGACAAGTTCACCACAGGTAGGTCATGAAGTCTATAAATCTAGAAATACTACCAACAAGGAACATGGTTTAACGCATTCACAAGTTTTGTCTCTAAATACCGTCACTATCACTTTTTTAATAATATGGAATAAGAAATATTTTTTAAGGTAGTAAGAAAGCCCTGGAATTTTTTCTCCAGACTCAATTGACCAATAAGTGTCTAGCAAATAATAACAACAGGATTATTTATCGAGTACTCAATGTGTTTGCAATAATAAATAATATTTTACTTATGAAGAAACTGAGACTCAGGTTGAGTAACTTGTCAGATGTCACCAAGTAAGTGCCAGGATCAGGACTTGAATCCATACCCTGTCCAACAGCAAAGCTTGTCCTCGGAGCCTACCATATATCTAAACTTCATTAGGTGAAAAGTAATTATTGATCAAAAGTAGTTTGCATCCCTTTGGAAACAGATGCCTCACTCACAAGAAAAATAATCAAAGAACCAAATGAGACCAAAGCACAACAAGATGATAAACCACAGAATCTCAGAGAACTTTCAGAATCCAACACCCTCATGGAAGTGGCAGACAGGTACAAAGAAGAGATATGGCCTAGTTGTGAGAAGTTGGGTACTTCAGCTACCCTCTGGGCCTCACACTCCTCACGTGGCAAAAGCCTAGGTCAACTAAATAATTCTTTCATTGACTAATTTATTTTTTAATTGATAAAAATATTGTATATATTTATGGTGTACAATGTGATGTTTTGAAATATGTATATGTTGTGGAATGGCTAAACCTAACTAATTAATATATGCATTGCCTCCCATACTTATCATTTATTTGTGGTAAGAACATTTAAAAGCTTCTGCACAGCCAAAGAAACTGTCAAGAGAGCAAACAGACAACCCACAGAATGGGAGAAAATTTTCGCAAGCTACACATCTGATAAAGGGCTGATAACTAGAATCTTTAGAACTCACGAAAATTAGCAAGAAAAAATCAAACAACCCTATCAAAAAATAGGCAAAGGACATGAACAGAAACTTCTCAAAAGAAGACAGAATAATGGCCAACAAACAAATGAAAAAATGCGCAACATCTCTAATCATCAGGGAAATGCAAATCAAAACCACAATGATATATCACTTAATACCAGTGAGAATGGCCTTTATCAAAAAGTCCGCAAATAATAAATGTTGGCACGGATGCAGAGAGATAGGAACACTCCTACACTGCTGGTGGACCTGCAAACTAGTTAAACCTCTGTGGAAAGCAATATGGAGATACCTCAAAGCGATACAAGTAGATCTGCCATTTGATTCAGCAATTCCACTACTGGGCATCTACCCAAAAGATCAAAAGTCACTTTATGAAAAAGACACCTGTACTCAAATGTTTATAACAGCACAATTCACAATTGCAAAGTTGTGGAAACAACCCAAGTGCCCATCAATTCACAGATGGATTAATAAAATGTGGTATATGTATACCATGGAGTACTATTCAGCTTTAAGAAACAATGGTGATATAGCACCTCTTGTATATTCCTGGATAGAGCTGGAACCCATTCTACTAAGTGAAGTATCTCAAGAATGGAAAAACCAGCACCACATGTACTCACCAGCAAATTGGTATTAACGAATCAACACCTCAGTGGAATAACATTTATCGGGTGTCGGGCAGGGGGGAGGGGGGAGGAGGGGATAGGTATATACAAACACAATGAGTGAGATATGCAATGTTTGGAGGATGCTCACACTTGAGGCTCTGACTCGAGGGAGGAGGGGGTCATGGACAATATACGTAACCTTAACACTTGTACCCCCATAATACTCTAAAAGAAAAAAATATCTACTCTCATGGCGATTTTCAAGTGTAGAATGCATTGCTATTAACTACATACATCATATCGTACAATAGATCTCTGGAATTTATTTCACTTATCTAACTGAAATTTTGTGTCTTTGACCCAATCCCTCACCGACCCCCTAACCACCATTCTACTCTCTACTTCTATGAGTTCAGTTTTTTTTAGATTCCACGTATAAGTGAGATCATGTAGTATTTATCTTTCTGTGCCTGGTTTATTTCATTTAACATAATGTCCTCCAAGCTCATCCATGTTGTCACAAATGACAGGATTTCCTTCTTTTTTAATGCTGAATGGTATCCCATTGTGTATATACACCACGTTTTCTTTATCCATTCATCCATTGATGAACACTTAGTTTGATCCTATGTCTTCACATCTTGGTGACTGTGAACAAAGCTGCAATGAACATGGGAATGTAGATTACCTCTTTGAGATACTGATTTCATTTTCTTTGGATATGTATCCAGTAGCAGGATTGCTGGGTCGTATGGTAGTCTTATTTTTAATTTTTTGAGGAACCTCCATACTGTTTTCCATAATGTCTCTACCAGTTTACATTTCCACAATGTGCAAGGGGTCCCTCCACCACATCTTTACTTCTCATCTTTTTGCTGGTAGCCATTCCAACAGGGGTGAGGTGATATCTCATTGTGGTTTTAATTGGACTAAAACCTGATGATTGGTAATGGTGAGCATTGGAACTGAACAATTCTTAACTTTTCTTCCAGCTCTTGAAGTCTGGTAAGCCTTGATAGAGGAAGATTTCACAGCAACCCCATGTGAAGTTATGATTATAGTCTTTGAATATGAAACTGAAATCATCATTTTGAGTAATAAGAAGATATTCCTTTTGTATCTTTATTTAAAAAGATTCTGGACCATGGTTAGACAATTTGCAACCCCAAATAAGTTTTTCCACGAAATAATACACTGGGAAAAATAAGGTCCTGTTCAAAGAAATGTGGCCAATGTTTCTCCATGCATGTAACACTGTTTGGTCTAGCTCTAACTCCTCTGATCAATTACTGGCTGATTCTGTTATATTACATTATGTAGATCTTGAAAAATATGTTATTTCTAATGCTGGGAATTTGCTTGCCAATAACTTCCTGATTTTTGAATTTCCAGTAGGAAAATCAGGAAAATGATGATTATTCACTGTTGAATCTTAATATTCTAGTCTTAACACACTGTTCTCCAAATCGACTCAGTAACTCTAGGTCAAATTCAGATATGAAAGACAAATGTTACCCTGATTCATTGCTTCCAAAGGATTAGCATTGGACAAATGTGTCACAGAATTCCTCTGACAATGATATTTTAGATGAACGGCTAATATCAAGTCACTGAATTAAGATTGATTTAATGTTTTCAATCATAATAATACTCCATCTTCTTTAGACATCCACAAGCTTGCATATAAACCAGCAAATGCATTCTGTCTACACCTTCCACCACTACCCCCCGAATTCTAGCACCCACCCCTATGACCCCTCAAAATTACTAATGAAGAATTATTCCACGGAATCTTTTTAGAGGAACATGAACTTTCAGAGGGGAAAAAAAATCATGAATATTTTGCAACATTACACAAAATGATCCAATCTGACAAATCACCATAACTATTAATATCAATAAAATATTGCCACAGAACAATAAGTACACTAAGTCTGCAGATGACTGGAAGCCATATGAACAATTTCAGGTCTCTTGGGTCATTTCTAGTAAAGACAAAAGGTCTTTTATTAAACAGACCTCTGGCCATGTAAAATCTGATATAGGACTTTGTAAGTTACATTCTGGGAATGGGCTAATTGAGCCCTTTTAACCCTATTCTTATCAATTTAATGAACTACAGGATTTGAAGATGACAGGGGACCTGTAAGATCTCTACTAATTAATACATATGATATAATTCCTCTCTAAATTTGTCCCACAGAGTACCATATAACACAGGGATTTCTTGAGATAGTTAATAGTAAAAAATGGGCTAACACGAGTAGCATTCAAATATTTATTAAAATAATATCCAGGAAACCAAGTACACTGTATTGTATGTAGTGGCTTCCATCATTAATATATTAAATGACAGGTGCCAGCTAATTACTTATACAGAAAATGATAGATCCCCCAAAGGCCTGAAAGAGTTAATGCAATTGCCTAATTTACACTAAAGTAAAACTGGCCATAATGAGAGCCCAATTGTTTAGCATGCACTCATTGATGAGAGACTCAGTTGTTATTATTTCTAAACCAATTAAATATATTTATTGAATAACTAAACCAACTAAACATATTTATTGAATAAAGTGCACATTGGGCAATACTTTTGTGTTGACTTCCACCACTCTCCCATAAAAATTTTGTTTTCTACCCAGATGTTTCCTCTCTACCAAAAACATTTTACCTTTTTCCATCATTCACTATATATACATACTATCCCCTCACCTGGAACTGTATCTTCCCAACTTGTCACATTGGACTCAACCTTTAAACCCACCTTTGATATTTTCACATCTCTTTCCCAACCAAAGAGTCTTTTAACCTCAGGAATCAACACCTTCATGATCCTAGCCAGCCACAGACAGTTGTGAATGTCCCTCCCCATGCCCTGTGGAGCCTGTTTGATTTGGTTCCACAATGTGCATTGCCTGGATGCCTCACCTGACATTCCTTTTCATTCTCACTTATCTATGTATGGGGTCCTCCCCACAAGCAGTTGATAAGAAGCTTGGAGACAAAAAACATGCTGTGCTTCTCTTGGCATCCTCTACGGTAGTTAAAACAATTTCTAACAATCTAGGCTCACAATCTAAATACTAGTAGGCTGACTTAGAGAGGCAGCACCTTCTTTTTTCTAATTAATGCTGAATTTCCAGTTGATTCACTAGATACTGTACATACCACTGCATCTTTGCATTCATTCTGCCATAGCACTCATTGTTTTAAAAACTATATAGGGAATCAAGAGGTGACATTGAGTAGATAGCTCTTTTAAGAAGTTTGGCCAGGAAGAAAACAATAAACCTAAATCTATTGTTTAAAAAGAAGGCTGGATCAAGAAGTATTATATTTTATGGATGGGGCTTGGAAGGAAACTTGAGAGTGTTTATAGGTTGCACAAAAGAGGGTGGTGGAGCAGGAGAGACAGATATGACACAAGTTGGGATTCTAATGGGTAAAGTCTAGGAAGCAGTGAGAGAGAGTGGGACAAGGTGGAAGAATTTTATAAACTTTAAAAAAAAAATACACATTTGTGTGCTGGGGAAAAAAATGGAGCACATCCAAGTTTCCAAACAAAGCAGTTTAGGTGAATGCCCATTTGGAACTGAATATATGATGGGAACATGGTTGACAGCCAGCATCACTGCTGGATATTTAGTGTGTGTTGAGTGCTCACCATCTCCCAGGCCCTATGCTAAAGTGCTCTTACATACATTATCTCATTCATTTACCACCTTAGCAATTTAGTATGCTAACACCATGAAGTTATTAAAATCAGCATAAAAAAAAACCCTCCACTACCAGAGCTTATCAAAAGGGTTATTTTGCTTTTTAACTTGGTTGTAACAATGTCTTGGTGCCATTTACAGGAAGTGAAGAGATATATTTACATAGTGACTGCCTCCAGAATAACTCCCTCCAAGAAAGTTCCCACGAGGCAGTTACAGTGCTCTTCTGGAGTTGTAATAAAGCAAACGATTCAGTAAGTTCAATCCTTCTATTGTGTGATTAACAAAGACACACAACATTACACAGATCACCAAGCTGCAGCATGTTCAGAGCAAAGCACCAATCAGCCTCAGCCCAAGCACCCAGGGACTGCACGTTTTCCACTGGCCAGAGCAAAACCAGCCTTTCAGGTGAAAATGCCTAATTAGAGCAGAGTCCAGAAACAGCGTTTTGTAGTTGTTGCTCGTTTGTTTTGTTTGTTTACTACTTTTTCCTTTACTGCACAGGTACACCAAGTGCCATTTTCAGTCTCTTTTTGTTTCTTAAACAAGGTGTATATTTCCCTTTTATATTTTTCTGCAATATCATTGAGAAATACTCTCTACAAATATATGGACTATCTGGATACCTTTCATTGATGAGTCTTACTCATCAAAAGTATTTATATTCTGAGATCATAAATCAAAAAATATGTAATAATCATTGGGATCATTAGGGTGAGTTCATATGTGGAAATTCAGCAAAGCAGAAAAAGTTAAAAAAATAATCTATGGAATATTTCAGAGTGTACAGAAAGGACTAGAAACAAATTAAATTAAATTTTACAAGACAGCCTAAAACCAAGAAACCTGCCCAGAGAAGCACAGCTGCTTCATCATAATCTCTTTCCTTATCCACATCAATGTCCAGGCAAATACTCTATATTGTCCCAGAGTTATAAAGAACAAACTCTAAACTCAAGAGACAGTCTCACCTCACACCTCAGACCCCAGTTCACTAAAACATGCACCCGCATTCTTGAAACAGAGAGGCTGAACAAGACAGAGAATAAAATATTAGTCTCAACAATACCTATAGCATTCCAAAATCCAAAAGAAAAAAAAATTACATTGTGATGGGACTGACAGGGAAAGAATATATACATATTTATTTATTGCTTGAACTCATACAGTAGGAAGATTATATTACATCCAGATTTTATTATCCTATTCAACACACACAGATTATTGAGGTACTATATCTACCTCGTATCAATAAATAACATTAAATGAAGTAGGACTGATTCATGAGCGGCATAAATTTTTTCTATATTACTACTTTCCATGGACATTGCTGCTTTAGTGTTCTCTCTCTGATACCAACATACACACACCACAATCATAACCATAAACTAAATGACTACATACTCAGAATAGATGGCTGTTAGAAAATACTCACACTAATTGATAATGACATCATGCTGGTAGGCACATTACAATGTAAATGAGGCTTCCAGACTCATTTATGGCTCTTTTATTCAAAGTTTAGTACTTATTGCTTTTTTTTTTTTCATGGTTTAGAAGGTTCTTCTTAAGGCTGTGGGATTACTTATTCCTGCTGATTTTGCCCCTTGGAATTGGACCAAGAGTACCAATTTTTAACTGTATTTTAAAACAGATGCTTACCAGCAATGAAGTAGAATTGAAATGTGTAATGGAAACCACACAATCAAAAGAAAATAAGAGAAAACTGAATAACAGTTTAATCCATGTAGCCATTCGTTTTATGAAAAATTGAATTATTCTTTGCATCAAAATATAATATCACTCATCCATGCTTTTGTCTTGTGTGTATGAAGAGAAGGAATCTAAATGAACATATCTTGAAATTACTGAAATATTTTAAAAAGTGGCTTAAAATCCATCTCAGACACACATCTGTAAGCTTAAGAGACTTCTCACTTAAAAATCTGTAACCAGTTCTATAAACCCCTATATGTCTTTTATAAGCCTCTCCCTTAACTAACTACTTGACCCTTTGAGTTGTTTCCCAGAAATGACAGACTCAAATTCCTGGTCTCAAGTGATCCTCCTGCCTGGGCCTCCCAAAGTGCTAGGATTATAGGTGTGAAATGATGGATTTCCTATAAGACAAAGGAAAGTTGAGATTCTGAAGGCCCCAAGGCAGACTTCCTGACACCAGAACTCACCAACCCTTTGCACCTGACCTCAAGACATGTGGCCAGCCCCTCCTTAAAAAGCCCATGATCTCCATAGTAGAGGAGACAGATTTGAGGCAGCTTCTCACATTCTCCCAGCAAGACATCTGTTGTATGAAAAATTCCTTTCTTCCTTGGCAATCCTCATTGTCTCAAGAATTAGATCTTCGTGCAACGAGCAGCTCGACCTACACTGAAACCCTACTGTGGTTTCAACAACATATCTAGGAATACAATGCAGAACTCTGAACTTCTCCTGAAGTGTTTGTAAAACTAAGCCAGATTTAGCAAAACCCAGAAAGAAAGCAATGCTTAATTCCATGCCCAAGTTTTCTTTGGTTCATATTTGTGAAGATTCACAGCAAGACCACATGGTTTCATTGTCTCAACTCCTTCCTTTCTAAGAACTCCTGTTTCTAGAAGCCTCCATAATTCTCTTCAACACTAGAGAGCATGGAGGAAAATTAGAGAAATGCAGAGTTGGGATCTTGATGGGGATGTGGGAAATATTTGTTTTCTTTTTATTTATAAGGAAAGTTGCAGAAAGCTAATCACTCACTCATTTGGTAGTATTAATAAATTCTTAAGTGCAAAAGGGCTTACTTTTGCTGAGTTTAACTCACTTATAAGATTTCTCTATGTTAAAATAGTTGCACATTATACGTATATGTCATAGTATGTAACACATTGCCTGGGCATTGTTCATCTACAACACTGCTTATGATGAAGGAGGGAGGGAACTGCATGATTCTCAATCTCCAGCAGCTGAATAAGTTTTTTAAAAATTTCATATAAGCTCTACCAAAGTGAAGGAGGAAAAAACACTTCATTACCAAAAATAAATTACTGAGATGTAAAATTGGGATCGGAAATGATGGAAACATTAAGAGAAGTAGACTGTGATGATCTCACCAAATGATATCACTGTAGTCATTTTTCAGTGCAGTAGTAATTTGGCAGAGGAATGGTCTGACAGTAGCTTTACATTTTGCTTAGCTGAGAGCTTCCCTTGTAGCATAATACATCATGGAATTGAAAGCATTCAGCTTTGTTTTGCAATTCACAATTCAGCCCAGGTGGGCCACTATTACACAATAACTATGCAGCTGTTAGTATCATTGCCTAAATTGCCCTTCCTTTTTAAAATTTACAGTATAATCTGCTCAACCAATAGATACTAATGTCCAAAAACTCAGCTCTTATTTACCATTTACTCCTTGTAAAGGTCTAAAATAACTAACAAATCATTCTCAAAGGAGTTCCAATTATGCTACTTGTTCCCTTAAAGAGTATAAAGGAGTAAAATGTCAGCATTGTGTGTAAGAAATAAAGTACTCACAACACCTGCTAACAATACATACTGTATAAAAGCACTTAGCCTATAATGCAATTCTGGAAATCATTTCAGAAATTTACAAACATAATTTTTGGCCTATCTTCCCACTATTGTAAAGACCCTACCATATGCTACAATTTTTATCTGAATTGCCTGATTCTCTATTCTTGATGTTAACAGGGTGTGTGTTGGGGGGGGGGGAAGCTTACAGATACATAGATTTTTGTCAGAGTTAATGCTCATAAAAATTAATAGCTTCTGCTAAAACTTTCTGATCTCATTGAAATCATTCATTTATTTAACTGATAGTGTTTGTCTTCATCCAAGAGCTGTTGAGCACATTCAAAGAGCTTTGTTCAGTCTGACAAATGATAAGTAGAACATGTGTTTACTTATTTGTTTTCAAGGCTTTGAAAACATTTTTTTAATGTTCTAAGGGCTTTCAAAGAGAATAATAAATCAAACAAGTGGACTGAAAACAGAAAGATCAAACCCAGGTATATTCTATGCTTTGTTAATAGATAGCAGTTAAAATAACACAGGATTATATTCTATATATTTTACAGATGAGACTACAGGTTAAAAAGGTCCTTACCCAATATATTTTCTTTTAATCAGGCTTTTTGACAACTTTGGAATTTTTCAGCAGGGAAACATTTTTCTCATCAAATTTCCACAATAACATGTTTAAAATTAGTTAAGAAATTAAATCTTAAAATTAGTTAAGAAATATGCAAATTTACTTATCCTATCACTCCCCCCCCATACAAGCATCTTCCTTCATTGTTCACACTATGTGAACTTAACACCTATTTTCTGACTAAAGTGATGTTTCCCTTTGCCATGGGTATTTCTACATGACAATATTTTACTAACAAGCATGTAAATATACCTGACACAGCTTTATGACTCTAATCTCTATGAGTAATTTCTCAGTATGTGTTATTAAAAAGTTATCTGATTCTGATTCTGTTGTTTTCTGCTTCTCTGAAATAGTTTTTATGCATTAATTATTTATTTGATTTATATGAAATGTGTTCACTGCCCAAGGACTTCTGGGCTTTGCATAAAATTTAAACTAAATCCAGCAGCTAAAATCCCTGATAAATTATAATGAAATTACCAAGTTAATGGAGCAGTGTAATCAAACCAAAGTTAATAAATATGGTGTGGCCTTAATAGGTGCCATAAGAGCAAATGTCAATAGATATTGACAATTTGCCACGTGAAAGCATGACATTTGTTATGCTTATACTCAAGTTGCCATGCGTTTATTATTTTAATGGTCTAGTACTGAGTACATTGGAACCACAGTATTGGGCCTTATGGAAATAAAAGAAATAAACAATCTTCTACCTTCCAAAAGTAAGTTATCCAGAATTTTTTAAAAAAAAGAAAGAATAGCACACATTAAAGTTCACCAGAGGGGTTAGTCCATCAAAACCCACACACTGCCACTAACACACAGTGTGAAAAATGTGCCTTTAAAGGTTGGTAGAAAAACAGGAATCTAGAGGAGAGGTTTTTAAGTTATAAATATACTGGATGGTGGTTCTTACACCTCTTTGTGTCTTTTATTCTTCAGTGGGGAAAATAAACTCATAGGAGTCTGTTTTTTGCAGGTAAGCACATAATCCTTTGAAGCACGCATGGCTCTTAACTTCTTCTAGAAACTCCTTATAAACATCTGCTTGCACAGCACGAACTGTATTTCAAATTCTGTATTCAAGAATGAAAGTGCTCCCAAAACTGACTATAGAGCATACTGAACCCTTTTACTAAAACGTGCTTTATTTACCCTGTTCTGCCCTGATTCCTAAACTGCCTCCCTAATAGATGAAGAGAGGTGACAAGCACATACCGAACTGGCGACATCATCTTTTGGATCTTACTGTTCACAAGCTTCTTGTTTACTAAGTATTCAAAGGAACAATGATAAACCGCCCCAAAACAGAGATTTTTCTCTGTTTTTTTTTCCACTTTGATTAGAAAAATTAAAAATCACATTATTGTTTTACTATTTTCATTAAGAACACTGAAATGCTTTTGGTGACTAAAGCATTAGTCACTGAAGTTTTTAGTGACTAAGCCAATGCTTTGAAAACAGGATTTGAGCAATGGAAACAAAATGTTTTTCAAGGGAAGATATAACAAATTTTTCATAAATAATTACAGTTAATAAGTTGCTCTAGGAGGTTTGAACATAATTGGGTTCTGGGCAACTGAACTTTTTAATATTTTTTTTTGTATAAAGGACTATAGTGGATAGTTGTTGAAATGGAGTGCTAAATCAGTGGAAGTGCATTATACTATTCTCTCTACTTTTGTGCAAGTTTGAAAATTTCTATTAAAAGTCAAAAAATTATATTTCATATTTATTACAGAAAATTGGCAAAGTACAAATAAGCAAAAAAATCACCCAAAGACACTTAATATTTTAGTGAACATTCTTTTAGTTCTTTTATTAAATAAATATATGTTACCATTATTTATACAGATACATAAATGATTATTATGCTATGTATATCTTACTTTGTACTGTCCTCTCAATTTATCATAAACAATTTCTCTAACATGACACTACGACTACATTCCACCTAGATAAGAAAGTGAACTTTAGCTGTAGGTCTGCAAATGAGTTGAGAGGAGAGAGGTAAAACTATGGAGGGTCTGTGGACCCAGCAGTGGCAATCTTAAACTCAAGTGCATTTTCCTTTATCCTCACCACCCCAGAAAGAACTCTCATTCAAGTTCAGCCACCTGAAGTCTATGACTGAGTAATGAAACTGTGATGGTTTTCATACTATTCTACTTCCTTTAATGATACCATTATATAGATTAAAATAGGTGAAAGAAAACATAAATTATTTTGGTCATTGACCTATTTATGTTCATAAAAGGAATAACATTCCCCAGTGTCATTTAAAGCAACTATGGGCACAATCTATATTATGTTCTATTTCCTTATGTGCAGTAGACCCTCCTTATTCATGGGTGATATGTTCCAAGACCCCAGTGCATGCCTGAAACCAAGAATAGTACTGACCCCTGTATATACTGCTTTTTTGTACACATACATACCTATGATGAAGTTTAATTTATAAATTAGGCACAGTATGAGAGTAACAATAATTAATAATAAAATAAAATAATCATAAAAATATACTGTAATACAAGTTATGTGAATGCATGCATGTGCTCTCCTGCTCTCGCTCTCTCTCTTTCTCTCTCCCTCTAAATATCATAGTGTACCTTCCTGTGGGTATAAAAAGTGAAACCCCCCATGTATGATGGGGGACTACTGTAGTTGCCATTTTAGAAATTCATGTTCATGTTTTTATCACTGGATTTCAACCTATGTTCCTCCCTTGCTAATTTTTAAAAATTAAAGTCCAGCAGGTAAAGAAATAAAAGCATTATATTACTTATATAAATGTATTGTCCATATTCTATTTTAACATGTATGCATCATGACTATAAACATATGTACTTATTATAACATATATTTGTTTATAACTCCAAAAATTAGTATAATGAGACTCTTCCAGCCATGTCAGTCTCAGTATCAAACTAATTTCAACATTCTGACTTGGTTTCATAGTATTAAAAGAAACAAACAAACAAAAAAACACTTAATCTACATAAGTAATTGCAAATGGTAGTTAAGAAAAAGAAAAAACACAACTTTACCTGGTAGTCACATGATACTTTTCAATTAGGTTACTCAGAGCTTAAAATAAAATCAAGGCTTAGTCACTAAGTATACTCCAGCTCTTCTCAAATGTAAGTCAGGACAAAAGCACCTAAACCTAACAGTGCTAGGACCACCTTTAACCACTTCGGTACGAGCGTCGACTGTAGTCAATAGCCACAGATGAACCGAGCGTCGACTTTAGCCCACAGCCATGACGTGACTTTTCTAATTTTTCATTTGTCAAAATAAAATTGTGAACATTTAAAAATAACGTAATGAAAACATATATGCATATATATAACATATATAAAACATATATGCATATATATAACATATATAACATATATAAAACATATATGCATATGTTACCTATTCTGATTTACAAGTAAAGCTGCCCATAAAAGTAAAACAAGCTTTCAGTGCTTTAAAACTTTTCTTATCACACAAGAGCAAACCGGATTCGTGGTCAATGCACAGCACAAACTATCGTGCGGACTGTGAGTGCCGGCTGTGGGCTAGGTTTCGAGAACTGGTGAGCGCCATACTGAAGTGGTTAACATGGCCTTGTATAAACATGTTATGGGTTTTCTTGTTCATGAGTTGTTGGTTCCACTATGATGCAAAACTGTAACCAGCAGAAATACCTGATTCTACTCTGAACTTGAACTGTTCAATTTTATGTGAACAGGTATGCTAAGGCCTGAATTTTTTTTTATATTATGAAAAATTAAAACATTCCTAGCCAATGAAACATTTATATACTGTTTAAATGCACAAAGATGGAAAACAATTTTACATCTGCACAAAATACCTAACACACAGTTTAACAAGTTAAGGAACTCCAATATATTAATATTTGGATTATATTATATTTGAGTACATGCTTTTGAGCATTCTATCATATGAATAATAACAGATGCTTTAAAAAAACTAATAAAAGCCCAGAATTCACTATATAATCCATCTATGTAAATAAAAACCACCTATACCCCTAAATCTATTAAAATTTTAAAAAACCTTGAATCAAATCGAATTTCCATGGATCTGTAAATACAGTTTGTATTTACAAATACAAATACAGTTTGTAAACTACTGCTTTGAGACACAGTGCAATATGGTGTAACTTGGGCTCTCAATAAGATAGTCCTAAATTTAAATTCTATCATTTCCACTAAATAGCTCTGTAATATTGAGTAGATAATTAACTCCTTTAAGCCTCAGTGACCACATCTGTTGCAAGGTTTAAGGAAGAAATGCACCAAAAGCATTTACCCAGGATGCTGGTTATGATAATGGCGATGATATGCTTTGCTCAATTGCCATCTTTTCTCCAAGGCCTACCCTGAACATCCTATTTAAAACTGTAACATGCCCAGATTCCCCCAACCCCACGTTTCTGATCCTCCTCAATCTGCTTTATTTTTTTCCATAGAACTTACCACTTTCTAAACAAACTAGTTACTGTTAGCCAATAGAATATAATTTCCAGTTTTAAAAAAAGTCACATATACTATCAGGCTCTTTGTAGATCTTAACTTCTCAGACTCACATAGACAAAAAATCTTTCCAAAATGATAATTAGTGAGTTCTCATATCTTGAAATAGGATCTAGGTTGATCAACTCACTAGAATGGAATTTCTCAGAAGACAGGTAGTTTTTGTCTCTTTTGTTGCCCAAATGATTAGAACAGTGCCTGACACACAGTAGCCCTAGTACACATATTCAGTGATTTTTAAAGGGCCTTAAATGGTGGAGAAGATTCCTTTTACTCCATTTTCCCCCCTAATATTCACTGCAATAGTATGACTGAGCACTTATGACTAGAGGTAGAGTTAGAAGCAAGGCCTTAATATGGAATCTGTCTCTCCATATAAGGATACAAGACCCAAAACAGTTTCACTGGTACCCCTCCACGATTTAGGGTTCCAATAGGGAAGAAAGGGACAGCTACATAGGCAAAGAGGGAAGTCAACATTTACTGCATCTCATCTAACACACACTGCTACCAGAGAATAGGTAGAATGGTTCCAAGAGCTTCTGTGTCCACAAGAAAAATAAGCCATTTCTTGTTCAGTGAAGGTGGGAACAGCAGTTCTGCCAATGAGTTCTAGCAATATGAAATCAGAAGCATATCCTGCCCTGTTGTCATAAGGTCTCCTTGGCCCTGGACCTGTGACCACTGGGCACTACCACTTATGGAGTCCAGTGAGTAGTCCGCTGAGTGTGGCCAAAATTTGATGAGAAGGCTGACACATCAAGAATGGCCAGGCATTCAAGAGTGGGCTATCCAGGTAAGAGTAACCCACAGGTACATTAATAATCTACAGTTTAAACATAACTCCACTACCTAATGCCACTGCTGAATGTCAATCAAGTACCATCAGTCAAGGTCATATCTATGGCCATCGCATCAATTATTTTAAGAGAGTGTAATGATCAAAATAAAAATATATATATAGTCTCATTTCAGAGTGTCATTTGTTTCAAGGATGCAGGTCCCAAAGTGGGCATTGTCCTGGTGACTCTCCTACTAATTACAAGAGTAATTCCAGGGCAAAGCAGGACCTACCAGAACAGTGTGGCCTAATCTCATATGACCTCACTCCTAATGACAAGAGTGTGATCTAATGTCATGGTGGTTTCCACTCGGCTTTTCTAGTTGATTCCATTTTGTCTCGCCAAAGTCCGAGTGTCACTTCAGTTCTACCATCCACTTCTCCTCCCCTTTGTTTTTCCCCCCAATTTTCTGCTGTTGTTTTTCTGTGCAAACACTCTAAGTTTATATGCCTCTTTTAAAAATTTTCTCAGAAGAACCATCAATATTACATATAAATAGAGTCACTTTTCCCAAGGTTTCTTAGCTGGTCAAAAATCTCACTTGCCACAGTTAACTATGCTGCCTAGCACCAAAGCTATGTCTGCCTGGACACTGGTGGCCATGAGGTGGCTCTGTAATGAGCATGATGGGACGCTTGTCAAAATAACAGGCTGGAAGCCAACCATTAAACACTGATAGGCTATGACATCAAGTTTGAGATATATCGCATATAATATTCTCATGCTCTTCACAGACCTAGCCTCCCAGCTCACATAGAAAATCAGCCTGTGCCCCTCAAAAATTAATGACTTCTGTTATTATAAAATAAAATAGAAAATGACATAGTAAATCCTATGATCGTTTGTTGCACTCTTCTGATTGTTTTACAATGACATCATGAATTTCTATAGTGTAGATGTTTCACTCAGCGCCGAGGCGTGCAAAAATGCTATTCATATGAAAAGGAGGCATATGGGCCTTTTGGTGATATAGAAAAATAATATTTAAATTTTGCCATCTAGTGTAGTAGAATCAGAAATAACCAGAACTACAAGAGTGTTTTCTATTGATTAATTTACATCCTGCTCCTCCTGTTTACTGGACGCATGCCAAAGCACTGTAACAGCCATCGTGGAGGATAGAAGAAATCATAATAGCTTCTGACACTACTAAGTGGAATAAAGCTGTCTCTAAGGTAAGGTCTTAGAAGGCACCTGAAAAGACCTGCTGTTTCGAAAATATAAGCCCCACAGCTTGGCGAGCCTCTATTAAAATCTCCTTCGTTTGAGCTGCAAAAGAATTTTCCATCTTCTACAGTCTCATGGTAAAAACCAAATACCTCCTGGTAGGTGCGAAGCCATATCATCTCGTACTCTAGTCATTACTATATACCTTGGTTGATAACCTGCTACGAGTAAAGCACTCAATGAGATAGCAATTATTGAGAAGGGAGGGGATGGGCGAGAGGAGATGCGTTTAGTGGGGAGATGGAGAGACTCCAAAGATAAGTCGCATCCTCCGGCCAGGTTCTTGCGTGCACCATACAGCTGAGGTAGTGTGACATAGCTGGGCAGCGTGACCGTGGGCCGTGGAATCACAGGAACCAGTTCATACCTGCCCCTGCCTACCACATTCTTAGCCACGACACATTAGGTCAGTTACCTGGGCCCTCTGAACCTTACTGTCCTAACCTGGAAAACAAAAAACAATACTTCTTGTTGTGATTCTGATGATGAGATGAAGTAATGTATGTTATTTCATTTTCCTGGAATCATAAACACGCATATACATGAGAAATGTTTAATAATGGTAATGCTGTGTATTTACCGAGAGGTTGTCTCAGCAATGGATGCTTTGGGAAATTATGTTGTAATAGAACTTTCGGAGATGAAGCTTCCTTAGAGATTGTCTAGGCTTTCAAACTTTTTAAAATTCAAATCCTCCCTTCTAACAAAATTTGCAAGAAAGATATTATGTGAAACAGATAAAAGTAGAATTGTTATATTTCAAAGTGGGGGAGGTGGTGCTGAGAGGTAGCGTAGAGGAAAGGGCGATAGTTGCTCAGGCGAGGTACTTTCCAGAATCTTCCAGCAGAGGATTCCTAAAACAATGTCTTTAAAGAGGAATGGAATTCCTTTCTTTTTTTTTTTTTTTTTTTTTTTTTTGAGACAGAGTCTCACTTTGTTGCCCAGGCTAGAGTGAGTGCCGTGGCGTCAGCCTAGCTCACAGCAACCTCAAACTCCTGGGCTCAAGCGATCCTTCTGCCTCAGCCTCCCAAGTAGCTGGGACTACAGGCATGCGCCACCATGCCCGGCTAATTTTTTTATATATATATCGGTTGGCCAATTAATTTCTTTGTATTTATAGTAGAGACGGGGTCTCGCTCTTGCTCAGGCTGGTTTTGAACTCCTGACCTTGAGCAATCCGCCCGCCTCAGCCTCCCAAGAGCTAGGATTACAGGCGTGAGCCACCGCGCCCGGCTGGAATTCCTTTCTATTAATTAAGTGGCACTAGTGACTCTCAGGCAGTTTTAGAAGAAAAAAAAAATCAAGGAAAAGTATTTGATCATCCATGTTTCACAAATTTATAGTATAGGATGAATCTTGATTTTTTTGAAAAATTCTTTATGACCATCTTAATTTCTCTATTTAAAGATCTGCTCTGTGCTTTAGGAATTCGGGTCAATCTGCCTTGGCTAACATTCTGGAAACAGGGTGCAGTGTTTTCTCAGGTGAAATATTTTCGCAGAATATGTATGGCAGTGCTTAGGTTTGTTAACTTGGTTTCTTTTTGCATTAAATTACCAGCTCACAGATATGGATCGATGACTTAAAAGTAGTTCACTGAAGCATAAAAGGAATGATGAAAATACGTAAATACTACAATGAAGAGCAATTTGTAAATGGAAATAATTAACAAGACTTGAGTGCAAATATGGATTATAAATCTAAATGTGCTGGGACAAGTGAATCTGTGAACAGCATGCATTCTCACCAGCAGCTGCCCCTGCCAGGTCTGTTCCTTGTAGTCGCCATACAAATTCACAACATCCCATGATACTGGGATGGGGTTTTACTAGGAAAAGTCAAAGCTCCAAAGCCATGAACAGCAAGAAGAGGAAGGCACTGTTCTTTCCCCCACACTCCCTGTCATCCATGGAGAGGCATGCCAGGGCCCAGTATCTGTTCTTTTGCCTTTTTATAGGGCAAGTTTTAAAGAAGTCAATGGGGGAACTTGGCATTGGAAAGTTAGGATTTGGGGAACCAGCAATCTAGACAAGTTGTCTGAAACAGCCAGCTGCCCAGGACATGGATAGCACAGGTCCCATGTGTGGTTATGGTATCCCCCAACTGCCACCAATCCTGAGGGTAGCTGAGCTTAGTTGCAGCCCCCTCAGCCCAGGGTGGGCTGGTGTGCAGCACTACCTACATAATTGTTCAGGAAATCCACAACGAGTACCCAGGGTCACTTAGAGACTGCTCACTGCACAACAATTAATTGGTGAGCAATAACAACAGTGTTGAACAAGCCAGGCATAGTCTTTCTTGTTTTGGAGTTTGGCTGGGTATGCATGGCTTACACTTATAATCCCAGCCTTTTGAGAGGCTAAGGTGGAGTATCATCTGAGGCCAGGAGTTGAAGATCAGCCTGAGAAACACAGAGAGATCCCCCTCATCTCTACCAAAAAATTAAAAAAATAAAAATTTAGACGGGAATGGTGTTCATGCACTTGTAGCCCCAGCTACTTGGGAGGCTGAGCCAGGAGGATCACTTGAGCCCAGGAGTTCAAGGTTGCAGTGAGCTACAATCAGGCTACTGCACTCCAGCCTGGAAGACAAAGCAAGGCTTTGTCTGTAAAAGATAAAAATGAGAAGAAGTTTTGGAGTTCATTTTTGCAGATATCAGTCAAAATCCTAGCAGGAAACAGATGGCACAAACGTGGTATCAGTGGAAAACTTAGTAAAGGAGCTATTTACAAATATGTGGACAGCCATAATGGAAATCAACAAGGGGTGTGATACACCTCAGGGCTAACAGCAAGAGGAAGCCAGTCCCACCCTAAGGCCTAAAGTCACAGGGGAGAGATGGTTACCAAAGCCCAGACAGAGCTGTAGCTGTGCAGGGGATGAGGGACAGGCTGTGGTCTTCAAGGCCTTTGGTGTTTGTATCCAGCTACTCCTATCCTGTAATCCTGCAGGGAAGGACCTGGTAGGATAAATACCCTGACCTAACTCTTCCACTCTCCAACTTCCTGCTGATGTTCCCATTGATGTGTCAGAGGCAAGGAACATGGCAAATCCAGCTATTGGAGTCCATAAAGGTTAGCCTTCCAGGGAATAAGACCAAGGGGGGAAGAGTAGAGATGAGAGGCAAATGGAGAATATCCATGTATCTAGGAAGACAGGAGCCAGTGGCAGCCCTTGAGAGGACAGCTTTAGCAGAGCAAAGGAGGTGAGAGACTGAATGCAGGGCATGGAGTGGGTGAGGAGAGATGATAAGTGAGAGACTACTCTTTCAATAAGCTGATCAGGAAGGAAAGGAACCAGTTACAAAACAGTCTTAAAGAGGTCTCTGGAGCAGCAAATGATAGTATTTTCTGAAAGACTCAGACTTTTTATCTGAACAGTAGACAATGGCCTCCACTGTCAAGGGAGTGACCAGAGAAAAAGTGACTAACAGATGGACTAGAGTTGGGAGAGGATAGAATTTTGAAGACAAGTAGTAGTACTACATAAATCATGTCAAAATAGTACCGTTTATTGGAAATTGTGAACTAAAATAAAATCTTAATCTCCACCACTAGCTCGCTAAATGGACACCCTCTTGGCTAAGGGAAATCCAGAAATACCCTAACATGGAGTTGCTGGCCATGAGAAGGGAGGTCAGACATGCCTCGTCATGTCCCCCTCCCTTCTTGGAGACATCCTTTGTAAATCATTAGCAGGCCTAAGGCTATACAAGACAAAGCTTAAACCACACCTGCAGGTCATTCGTTTACTTAATAGATCACTTGAATCTGAGTGCATGTCTAGTATATATGTCCAATATCTTGTCTCTGATTAACAGACTTCCTTATCTTAAAACACTCCGAGCCTTGAGACAAACCTTCATTCCTTTGATCAATTACAAATCAAAGGATCTTTAAGAACACCTACAACCTGTAATGTCTCACTTCAAGATGTCCTGCCTTTTCAGGCCAAACCAATGTATGCTTCCATATATTGATTTATGACTTTATGAGTAATTCCTGTCTCCCTGAAATGTATAAAAGCAAACTGTAACCCAACCACAGTGAGACCATTTGTGCAAGGCTTCTTGGGCATGGCTCTCTGGACCATGGACACATATTTTTGGCTTGGAATAAACCTCTTTAAATTATTTTACAGATTTTGAGTTATTTTCCATTGACAGAACCATAACCCCTCCTTAGGGTAATAATTAGGGTACCCTACCTCTATAATAATTACTCGTAGAATGTATGCGACTACTGTAGGTTTACTATATCATCTCCTAAGTGTGTTTTATTAAGGTAAAACTTTGCAATGTTCTCACATACGACTTCAACAGATTGCTGATTTGACATAAGAAGAATAGATTTGAGCATTGGGTAAAGGTTGAGAAAACTTTAAATACATTTCAGAATTGATTAACTATTGGAGTACTTTCTTTGCTAGAAATTATGTAGGTAAGAAACAGTGAAGGCAATTACTTACAAATTAAATTGCTTCTTATATTTTTTCATTCTACACCTAACAGTTATAATGTATTTCAAGGCTAAGAGACAATGTGCTGTCTAAATTCCATTTGTAAAATTATGAGGTCTCTCACTACCATTTAAAGGGCATATTGGAATTTTTCCAGCCTGTTTGATTGCCTTAAGATTATCACAGGTGTCACTTAATAGATTGAAGACCTCAGCAATCACAGTGTGTGAACTTCTAACATGTCATTAATCTTATTAGTGACATTATTTCATTTATTGTTGAAGAACCTCATTCATACTTAAAGTGAGCCAGTGACATAGGAACCATGAAAAGAAAAGGAATATTTGGAGTAGAAATATTTACTCACCCTAAGAAGACAGCAAAAATCTCACTGTTGGTATTCATTGCCAAAAAATTGCCACACTAGACTATTAATATCTATGATAAAATTATCTAGCCCTTTCTTATGTGCTTTTCTGGTATTTAAAGTATGCTTTAATTTAAACATCCAATATTGAATTATAAAAATGCTCCTCTTCAAGAAAACTTGATTCCATTCATAAAATGTTGTGTTCCTCACAGGTTTATGGGTCTGTAGATTGAAGAACTTTCATTAGAAAGGAACCAATTCAATTGATCAAATAATATCAAGCTACCCCACATTTCACTGTGATGTGGTAAAAGTCCTTTAAAAAAATAAATAACTGTGAACTACAAGACCCATGTGTTTCCTTTTCTCTTCCAGCCCTAAAACAATAAACTAAGATAACAAATGGAATTTTGCAGGCTTTGGTTAGTAGCTTTTATCTTCAAAAGAGTCTGAAAAGGAAGACAGGAAGACTTAAAGTGACCTTTCCATGTAAGAAAATGTGTCACCTACTGAGATTTGTCTTCCTCGTTGGCACCTGCCTACAAAAGAAATGGGAGGCTAAAATCAGCTTCAACTTGTGCAAATTAAAAGTAACCTTCAGGCTAATGGGTTTTCAACACTACTCCTTACTGAGCAAAAAATTTGTGTTCCATAAAATTACCTCCTCAAAACAGACTTCTCCAATAAATTATAACATTAAATATATTAAAATAAAATTGGAATTCATACAAAACAATTTCCCACTCCCTGAGGTAGCTGTCCTGTTACTGTTAGAATTGATTCCATTTTTGATGAAGTTCTCCCTCTAGTTCTGGGATCCAAAACTAGAAAGGGGCATAAGAAAACCTAAAGACTGTCCAAGAAAATGGCAGTAAAAGGCCAGGAAAGTAAATCAGATCTTTGTGGAAACTTAGAACTACCATTCAGAGAAACAAATGTTTTAGCACTTTAATAAACACAAAATTTGAAGAAGTTTTTGACCTCACTAAAGGTGACTAGCTATTTTCAATTTCTTTGGAGTAGTGATCAGATGAAAGCAATGAAAACATTAAGCATTGCAATAAGTTGCCAAGGTGGTGGCTCTTGTATTAACTCTGGCAATACTAAAAATTGACTATATCTTCACTAATTAAAGAAGTTCTAATATAGTTCTTTTTAAATGGGGTTTAGAGTCATAAATGTATTGTTGCATTACATACTTTATACTAAGCACTAAACTAGTTCTTTTGGGGTGAAAACATCAGGAATGGGGAACATTACAACCCACTTGAAATGATGAGCCTTACATATACAAAACTAGAGACAACTCATACACGTGGTTGACAGTACAAAGTGTATGCATAATTTAAACAGTAATGCAATTATGAGGATATATAGAGCTAAGGTGTTACATTTGGTTTGAGACAATGGGCTAATTAATATAAAAGAGAAGTACATGATGAAATATTATCCTGGCAGCTGTGTACAGAATGGGCTAAAGTCAGGAGAAGGATAATACTAGCACTATCGAACACTTATAGACCATATTAAGTGGACAGGATTGATGTAAACATGCCCATATACATTAACTTGTAAAATTCTAACAGTTATGCTTTGAGGCCCATACTGTTATTATCTCATTTAACAGATGTGGAAACGGAAGCACTTAAACATGCATTATTTTTGCAGTAAGCGCTTTGCATAACAACCTCCATACAGGTAAATACAAGCAAAACATTTCATTTCCAAGGCAGGAACTGACAATCCAACGAAGTGAAGAATATTCATGCTGCCACGAAATATATCTTAGTGTTTTCAAATATTGTTATTACAGAGAATTTCAAACATATACAAAAGATTAAGAATAGCATACAGACTGACCTCTCACGTACCCAAGCTTGATTCACCTACTTACAGGGCCACTCATTTTCCACCCCCCAACCCCCATTATTTTGGAGTAAATCTCAGACTTTGTACCATTCCATCATCTCTAAATCTTTCGGTATCACTAAAAGATAAGGACATCTCTTTCCCTTCCAAGCACGACCACAATACTATCACAACACCGTAAAATTAACTACAATTGCTTAATATGAAATATCAATCAATGGTCAAAGTTCCAGTAACGTGTCTCACTTTAATATGCATTGGGAACTTGCGCTGCGCTAGCGTTAGGCACTTTCACGTACACAAGTTCAAGTTCATTTCGATTGCTATTTAATATGGCTTTTCTCGCCTTCCTACTGAAAGGAACCACTCTGCCTCTCTACCAGATGCGTCCGAGCCTCCGCCGCGGCCTCCCTCCGGGTCCCCAGCCCCTTCCCCCGCGGGCGGAGGCTCCGCGCCGGGAGCCATTTCCGTTGGCATCTGACCCCGGCCCGGGACGCCGGCCCCGCCCTGGTTGCCAAGTGACGAGGGGCCGCGTCTCCCGGTGAGATCCCCGCGATGTCGCAGGCGACGACTCCCGGGGGAACGACCCCTGCAGGGACCACGCCCGAGTCGGAGGTACGCCGCCCCCTTCCCATCCCCGTCCGGGTCCCCAGCGACCGCCGAGCGCCAGCCCCGCCGCCCGCGGGGTCGGCGGGCGAGGCGGAGGCCGAGGCCGGTCCGCGGGTAGGCGCCCCCCACCGGGCCGGAAGCGGGACTGGCGGCGGCGGGCCTGGGAACCGGGCCGGGGTGGCGCTGGGGACCCAGGAGCGGAGCGGGGATCCCGGTCACCCGCCCTGCCGGCCGCCCCCTAGCTCGCCCCTGCGCGCCGTGGCGTCGGGCAGCGACTGTAAATTGCATACGTTCTCCATAGACGGGTCCATGCCCAAACAGCCTCACAACCGTGCGCTTCTACCTTAATTCTTTTATTTATTTAAAAATTAAAACAAATGATCCCAGGTTGTCAGACAGGCCAGTCCCTTTTTCAAATTGCTACTAATTCTGTAACGATCACAGTTGCGATTGCCCAAAACGTGTCATGGAATAGTTAACCGTTTATAGGTAGTGGATTGATTCATATTAGAAGGTCAGGGTTGGTGTTATTTCGCCATTTTTCTAAATAAATAAATACAGGACAGGAGACAGGGCAAAGGACAGCGGCTGTAAAATCAGGCTTTTGGTTAGGGCTTTAGTCGCCTAACCTTGTGTTTAGGAGAGTCGTCTAACCTCCTCGAACCCCCAGTGCCTTCTGTGTGACACCAAGTTGTTGTCCGTAGGCCCCACCCACAGAGTTGGTGTCCTTAGCCACCGACTCTCAATAATAAATGGGTTTTAGATAACTTTACTCATAAATCTAATATCCTGAGATTTTAGTTAAAAACACATCTGCCGTGCCAGATAGTACAAGAAAAAAGAAAAATCTTTAAATCTTCACACAGAGTTTATCATATTGTTCCTCAAAGTTCTTTTCCTTCAGTTTTTTTAAGGCTCTGAAGGTGATTAATAATGTATTCATTAACATTGCTTTGCTCAACTTTCTTAGTAGTTTAAACAACATTCTTTGAGCAGATGAGTATTAGCTGTAGTTTTATAAATGAGAAAACACTGATAGCCAATAATTCCGTCTTGAGCAGACATAAGCAAACGTCCCCATCCAAATCCTTCCCAATCATTACTAAATACAGACTGCCAAGGCATGCCAATTCTCATATGAGCCTTTTGAAATTAGTATACACTAAAAGCACATTTTTAATGTGATAAACTGGCCAGTTACTCCCTTGGGATCTCTAATGTAAGTAATGCAATTTCAAAAATAGCACAGGAAATTTTCCAATTAAATGTGTTATTTAAATATATACAAAACCTTAGAAGACACAATCGTCAGTGTACACATACTTATGCTTACCCGTGTAGATAATGTTCTTTCTAAAACTGATCATCTGGGGTCTTAAAGAATCTGCAAAAAAAAAAAAAAATTATTATTTTAAAGATGTAAAGACATGCCGTGCTTCAGGAAACAAAAATCACTTTTTACAATGGTTAAGTGAGATGAATGAGCTAGTTGAATACCTAAGACGATCATCTACCCTCTGAGGACTGTCAGCTTGCACATTTGTTAACTTGGAGGAGCAAGTATTCCCCATGACAATACAATTCGGGGTATGCTCAGTCTCTTAGAGGCTAAAGAAATCAAATTGTAACTTGGACTCACTTAGCAGTGCTCATTTACTGGTAACACGTTAATAGCTGAAATTTCATTTTCCATTCTAGTGAAGGTAGAGTTCCTGTAGTTCACGGGGAAGACAGTTGATCCATAGAACTGTGCCATTCATTAGAATGACAAGTCCTGCCTTCCACCCATTTGTGCCGACGAGAGTTTACAGATATTAGATGGAAAAGATGGCAAGAGTCTCTTGTGGTTTGTTCCCAAGGCTGCCACTTTTTAGGTAGATACTGAAAACTTCTCAGGTCAGATTCTTTCCAGAGTTGATCACCCAAGAGTTAATCCCTTATGGTGTCATTTCTAATAAATTCTGTATCCAAATTGACTTAGCCAGTAGACCATGTAGTCAATTGAGCCAAGCAGTAGTAAAATATATTTTTTTCTTGCCAAGTCTATCAGAAATAAAGCATAAGCTTCCAACAGTCTCATGTTTCCCATTTGTTTTTTGTGGCCAATACCTAGAATAAAAACAATATTCCAATAACATAGTAAGCACTCAATAAGTTATGATAACTAATTAAAATCATGAGTGCTGTGAGATATGCCAAGAAAGGTATTATTGTAGACTAAAATCTATTTCATAAGATACTGTAAACAAGCAGGCATGAGATGCATATCCAGGGAAATAATTTTTTTCTGTGATATCGCCTAGTCCTGCATGCCAACTTTTTGAACATGTTATGATCACAGTGTGTAGATCAACCAGTGCAGGTTATGGGGACAAGGCAAAAAAAGCCACTTAAAATATTGCAGAGAAGACAGTACTAATGGACCTCAAAATGTTAGTATACAGTAGTAGTATTTATCAGACACTTAGAACCTCTGGTAAACACTGGCTGTGAATACCAGCTGTAGACATGGAGATATTGACAAACACTTAGACTTGTCTTTCTTACTGTTGGTCTTTGAATTTACTGTCTTGTTTAAAAAGTCTAGCTCCTATGCTCCGATCGGTCCTCCTCAGGTGGCACAAATAATCTTCAATTGTTTTCTAATATTTAAAGTTTTGTTTTACTGAAGTTAGGTCTTTAACAAGACTAGAATTAATTTTTGATAGAAATATTTTGTGTATTTGAAATGAGTATCTTATTTTCTTCTAGAGGTGAATCACCATTTATGTAAGTTTCATAAACTAAGCTTACTAAATAAACTAACATAACTTTTCTAAGAACAAACTGACTTGTTATCACATTATACATATACATGAATAGGCATAGAATGAACAAAATAGAGCAAGAGAAAAGAGAATCTCAAAATTAAATATATGTAAAATATTTTATTTCTAAAATTTTATATATGTATATGTATATACATATTAATATATATACACTAAAATTTTGGATCCTCTATTCTTTTCCACTGACTAGTTTGTCCATTCTTGTATCACTATCATACCATTTTATTTTTATTTTTTATTTATTTATTTTTACTTTTTATTTTTTGAGACAGAGTCTCACTCTGTTGTCCAGGCTAGGGTACTGTGGTGTCAGCTTAGCTCACAGCAACCTCAAACTCCTAGGCTCAAGCAATCCTCCTGTCTCAGCCTCCCAAATAGCTGGGACTACAGGCATGAGCCACCATGCCTGGCTAATTTTTTCTATATATTTTCAGTTGTCCAGCTGATTTCTTTCTATTTTTAGTAGAGACGGTGTCTCGTTCTTGCTCAGGCTTGTCTCAAACTCCTGAGCTCAAACGATCCTCCTGCCTCGGCCTCCCAGAAATGCTAGGATTACAGGCATGAGCCACCACTCTCAGCTATTATACCATTTTATATTCAGCTTTAATATCTAATTTGGAAAGGTCCCTCTCATTATTTTTCTTTTTTTGCAATGCATGTTTTCTTCCATAAGAACTTAAAAATTATTTTGTGAAGTTCTAGAATAATCCCATTGGGATTTGAGATTGTCATTGCCTTACATTTATAATGCAGGAGGGATTTAATATTTTGAAATTGAAGGCTTTTAATCAATCTCTTTTTTCAAGTCTTATTTTTAAACTTTTGATAGTTTTATAATGTCTTATCTAGGTACTATACCTTTTTTATTATATTTATAACCAGTATAATTTAATCAAGTTTTTGCCATTTTCATTTCTAATCACTTTGTTGTATAGAGAAAAACAATTGGCTTTTATATATTTTTGCTAAATATTAATAGAACTATCTTACCAATTTTTTATTACGCAATGTTAGTGCAATGTCAGCTTTCTTAGTTATGCCACCATGTAATCTTCAAAGATTTTTAAATTTCCTCATTTGTAATATTTAAGCTACAAATTTAGTTTTTTTATTGCATTATATTAGAACCTCTCAGTGTGTTGAATTACAATAACATTACTAGCCAGAATCTCTTCTTAGTTTCTAATTTTTGTGAGAATGACTTTAGTATTTCACCATTCAATATGATATTTGCTGTTGATTTTGGCAAAAAGTCTTTTTCATGTTTAGGTATTTTTTTCTTTTTATATTTTACTGAGAGTTTTACTACTGAATTTTAGCAAATGCCTGTTTATTATTTAAATAACTATAGAATTTGTATCATTTAATTTGATGTAAAAATTATGTTAAAGAAGTTAATGATGATCCATCCTTAGATTTCTGAAATTAATCTTATTTGATCATAATAATAGCTTATCAACTTTTATTACACTAGGGAATTCAATTTTCTAAAATGTATTTTAATTATAATTTTTGCATCTGAATTCATTAGTGATGTTGATTTATAATTTTCCTTTTTGCTACTTTAGGGTTTTGAGTGTAGACTATACTGGCTTCTTAAAAACAAATTCTCTATAGTCTGTATTTATTATGCTAACACAGAATGTATGAGTTCTTTGATTATTAGGTAGTACTTCAAGTGTAAAACCATCTGGGCATGGTGACATTTTAGAAAGTAGACTTCCAGTTTAGTTCCTGTTTGGTCAAGTTAATTTTCTTTCTTATGCCTGGTCAATTTGAATAACTTATGTTTTCCTAGGAAATCATCCTTTCCTTGGAATTTTCTAATGTAACACCATTTAATGTCACATATATTTATTTTCTTTTTAAAATCATATTTGCAAATATTTGCCTATTCATCATTTTAAAGAACCAACTTTGCTTTTATCTATTCTTCTTTCATTTATTTATATTTTATTTTTTGTTAATATTGACTTTGTAGCTCTATAGCAAGGCTATAGTAAGGTGAATGAGGCATTCTCCTGGGGTACAGAATTTAAGGGGATGCCAAAAAAACTTAGTAATCAAGATAAATTATATTTTAATCCAATACTTTAAAAGAATCGAAATTAATGCAAAAAAAAATCCATGATGGATTCAAATTTTAAATAAAGGTCAGATCTGTATTGTGGATTTTTTCTTTTGCCTCAGGCTCAAATATGGCTAAACACAGCACTGCTCCTTAGTTCATTTATTTTCAGGCTTGAAAATATCTTTCAAAGGCAGGAATTTAGTAATATTGATGAAATCTATTATCTCCCTTTTAATGTAAGACTCTTTTTTATATAAAACACTATTAGTGATTAATACAAATGTATCTCTGAAAGCTTACATTCTAGAAAGAAGACACATATACAAATGTGAAAAGTTTAGGTGACATTAGAAGGAAAAAAATCAGAGAAAAGATTATCTGTCAAATAATATCAGCCTTATAATTTTATTGCACTTAGAATAACTGCTAAAATCCACCAGGTGGTGGAGTAAAATGAGTTAACAGTGCCATTTAGCTTACATATTTTCCTAGTTGGAGATGTAATTTTACAGAGAAAGCCATTATTATATATCCACATTTTTCAGCCTATTTATAAATTTTCTATTGGATCTTTAATTTTTATAGGTTGGAATGTATGTGTTGAAAAATTTAAGATTTTTAGCTATCTAATATCCTTTATAGTTCAAGGCAGTGTATAAAGAAACAAAAAAGAAGTCTAGTTTAAAATAGGCCTAGGAATACAATTTAAAACAAAAGAGAAAACTCAGAGTCAAACTATCCTAAAAGATGATTATCATAAGGCTGCAAGTTTTAGTAAAAAATGGGGCACTAATATTAGTCATCTTTACTAGAATTATTATTGTCCAAAAGATTAAGATTATTGTATTCTCTTTTGTATAGTTCTTGTGTGACCTACTTTTCTTCTATCCAGAGATTTTTCAAATCAAAGAAATTGATCTGAATGTCTATATAATTCACTTTTCATTTATATCTTTATTCATTATTAATAATGACAGCAATCTTGTGTGTATTAAAACACATAAAATGATTTTTAAAATTAAATCAAATTTAGGTTCAACTATCTTGCCTGAAGTCATAAAATTAATCAGTAGTCATAAAATTAATCAGTAGTCAAGCCATCATGAGATCCTGGGTTCCTAAGTCCTGCACTTTTCATCGTGCTTTGCTATCTAACAATGTCATCACATGATGAAGATGAATTCAGACAGTCCATTAGCAACCTATGTTGACATATCAGGATCTTCAGAATTCTAAAAAGAAGTGAAATATTGAATGACTGTCCCTGAGGAATTTGCAATCTAATGGGATTGATAGTATAGGAATAATTAAACTTCATTGCTAATAAATATATATATATATATATATATATATATAAAATGAAGAAACATTTAAATAAATATATAGCCATATATCATACACCAAAATACTATCCTATTTATAATCTGAGTGAATTTAATTCAATTTATAAAGTATCTGAGTGCCTACTAGGTACAAGGTATTAGTATTATATTAGGTACTAAAATATTTTTTTCTTACTGAGTTTATAATCTAATAATATGACCTAGTTTAGATTAATTTGCTCACTTACAAAAAGAAGGCTAATAATGTAGCATATTTTATTTCTAAACTAGATATTTAAGCCAAAATATAATATAATAACCTAATATTAAATTACAAACACTAAGACAGTTACCATTATCACGAATAAGTGTTAGCTTTGAGATTACTCTTGAAAAAGAATAAGAATTAGTATGTGGTTTGTTAAACTACAGCGAAGCATTTCCTTGCTGCTCGTATTTATTGGAGCTCATTCACATGGAAGACTCTGTAATTATTTGTTGAATTGAAAAACATTTACCCTCTTCCCCCCTCTACCCCTCTGGCAGAATCTCACAATTTTGGATTTTTGTGTAGCTGCTGCTGTCTTACCTGTTTCTTAGTCCCCTTTTCCATTTCCCATTCACAGCTCTCCTCTCATGCTATGGCTTCTCACAATCTCATCCATCCTCACACTTGCAGTTGATTCGTAAACCAATGGCTTTAAACTTGACCTTTCTGACTCCAGCATTTCTAATTAACCTCTAACCATTTCTTCCTTGCTATAAGTATTCCACCTTAAACTCAACCACCAAAATCAAACTTATCTTGCCTTTCTAAAACTGGCATCATCTTCCAATACTCCTATTTCTATTAGTATAACAAGGGTGCCATGTACAGTTGTGCAGGTTGTACTCTGAAAAAAAGCACTTGGCTGGCAGGTGAGTAGGAGCTGAAAGTATACTCTATCCACATGTGATGCACTTGGGCACAGGGCTTTATTAGCCTTAAGCACTTCCACCACCCAAAGCAGATGTCTTTGGTGTTGTTGGAGGCCCTAAGTATTACCACCATTTTCTCCAAGTCACCGAATGCAGAAACTCAGAATCCCCATATTTTTCTTCTTTTAGTCCCCCATAATAGGATTGCATTTACCCCTTTCTTTTCATCCATACTGCCAGGAGGCCAGAGAAACTCCTGAATTATTTTCATGACCTCTTTGTTCCACTCTTCCTCTGTGTTCTTGCTCTGCTCCTGTCTTCCCTTCCCTTTGCTACAGATTACACTTCCTTAAAGCACAGTTATATCTTTCCGTTTCACTGTTCAGAGCCTTCACAGATTTCCTATTGCCCGGGTTATTAAGAACAACCTCCTCAACCAGCCAAGGGCTAATATATTTATGGTCCTTTGAACAGTATCTTACACCTTGTAAGCCCTCAGCAAATATTTAATATTTGTTGAGTTATTAAATTTAAGATCTTCCACAGTACGTTCCCAATGCCCACTTCCCACCCAAGGCCAACTCCATTGGGAACTTCTGGATTTTACAGAACCAATTCCTAACTATCCTGTCTTCATAACCTTGGTGTTGCTGATGCATTCACCTAGGGCATTATCCACGCCTGGAGCTCCTCTCTATAGACTTTCCTGTCTCTGTCCTTGTCCCTTCTTTTCAACTAAATGCCACATTTATTTGGTTCATTTGTTCTTTTCTTGTTTTAGAGTCATCCTTGCTTTGTTCCTCTTGCTAGATATTAAGCTTGTTGAGGTTAGCAAGTCTTTCTTGATTGTCTTTGCCTGCTCTGGAGCCTCAAGTTCAGTAGGGAATATACAGATATTCAATAAATATTGGTTGAATTCAAGACCGTCACTTAGTTTTATATATGCTTAAAAGACAGATTGACTTTTATTTTTCAGAACAGAGTTACCATTACATAAAAGTGAAAAAGAAAAATGATTATTTCGGACATTGTTGTTTTTAAATTATTTTCCCGACAATAACTAGACTATAAGAAGAACAAATTTTGATATCATTGGGTTTAATATGTAAAACATGTGATTGAAATAACTCATTCTGCTTTTCTTGTTTTTTGTCTAGGGAAATGCTGAATTGCAGGAGCCTGAGAAGATTCTGTCTCCAGATTTCCTTTCAGTTGCCCAGATCACTGCTTTGTTAACAGAGAATATTGATGGAGTTCAAGAGTAAGTAATTCAATATTACAATCAAATATAGAATAGTTATAGTTCTGCATCTATAAATGATTATATTATTATATATTTAAAGTTTTTGCAAAATATTTATTAAATTGAGCACTGAAATACATGTAGACTCTGAAACACAAAAATTCTCAAATAACTGACTTTTTATAACTGCCTGACAGTCTTCTTTATGGGAGAAATAGGTTGTGAACCAGCTTGTTAATAATAGCGAAGAGTAGGGGTTTATTGCTAAAAGTAGCCTTTAGCATGTGCCATCTTCTGCTTTTCTCTTTCATTCATAAAACTGTCAATATGCAGAAGAATCTAAAGGACCCTCTGCCTCTTACTCATCATGGAGTAAGTTGTGTTTTCTGTAATAATAATAGACTACGGGGGGTGGTGACTACGCCTGTAATTATAGCACTTTGAAAGGCTGAAGTAGGAGGATCACTTTGAGGCCAAGAGTTCGAGACCAGCCTAAGCAAAGGTGAGACCCCGTCTCTACAGAAAATAGAAAAATTAGTTGGGTGCGGTGGCATGCATCTGTGGTCTTAGCTACTCAGGAGGCTGAGCCAGGAGGCTAGCTTGTGCACAGAAGTTTGAGGTTGCAGTGAGCTAGGATGACACTAATGCCCTCTAGCCTGGGTGACAGCACAAGAACCTGTCTCAAAAAATAAATAAAATAAATACATTTTACTATTTTGGAAAGCCTGAATATTTGCCATCTACCTGTGATTTTTTTTCACTTTGCATTTTATTGAGGTAAAATAAATATATTAATATGTATATTTATATATATATATATAATTTACCATCCTTACCATTTTAAGTGTATATTTCAGTAGTAATAAATACATTTATTATCTTTTTTATTCTTTAGTCCCCCTGCTCTTCCCTCCCATTCCTGGACTGTAGTAACTTTCAATCTGCTCTTTATCTTCATGAGATCCACTTTTTTAGCTCCCACATGAGTGAGAACATTCGGTATTTATCTGTGTTTGGCTTGTTTCATTTAACGTAATGGCCTCCAATTCTATCCATATTGCTGCAAATGACAAGACTTCATTCTTTTTATGGCCAAATAATATCCATTGTGCATATGTACCACTTTTATGTTATCTATTCATCCATTGGTAGACATTTATGGTTGATTCCATATCTTGGCTATTGTGAATAGTGCCACAATAAACATGGAAGTGCAAATACCTCTTTGATATATTGATTTCCTTTCTTTTGGCTGTGTACCCAGTAATGAAATTACTGGATCATATGGCAGTTCTAATTTTAGTTTTTTGTGTAACCTCCATACTGTTCTCCATAGCGTATTTACTAATTTACATTCCTACCAACAGTGCACAATGGCTCCCCTTTCTTCACATCCTCACCATCATCTGTTATTACCTGTCATTTTAATACAAGACATTTTACCTGAGGTAAGATGATGTCTCATCATGGTTTTGATTTGCATTTCTCTGATGATTAGTGATGTTGAACATTTTTTCATATACCTGTTGGCCATTTGTATGTCTTCTTTTGAGAAATGTCTGTTCAGATCTTTTGCTCATTTTTTAATTGGCATATTTGGAAATTTTTTACTATTGAGTTATTTGAGCTCTTTATATATTTTGGTTATTAATTGCTTGTCAGATGGAGAGTTTGCAAATATTTAGTCCCATTCTACCAGTTGTCTCTTTCCTTTGTTGATGGTTTCCTTTGCTTCTTAGCTTGATATAATCCCAATTGTCTATTTTTGCTTTGGTTGCCTGTGTTTTTGAGGTCTTACAAAAAAATTCTTTGCCCAGACCAATACCCTTGGGCATTTCCCCCAGTGTTTTTCTCCTGTTGTTTCATAGTTTCAGGTCTTATATTTAAGTCTTTGATCATTTTTTATTTGATTTTTATGTATGGTGGAAGATAACGAATCTAGTTTCACTTTCTAACTGGGTAGTTATCCAGTTTTCCTAGCATCATTTATTGAAAAGATTCTCCTTTACCTGTTGTTTGTTCATGTCACCCTTGTCGAAGATGAGTTGGTCATGAATATGTGGATTTATTTTTGGGTTCTTTATTCTCTTTTATTGGTCTATGTGTCTGTTTTTATGCCAGTACTATGCTGTTTGGTTACTGTAGCTTTGTAGTAAATCTTGAAGTCAGGTAGTGTGATACCTCCAGCTATATTATTTCTGCTCAGGATTTCTTTAGCTATTTGGGGTCTTTCGTAGTTCCCTATAAATATTAGGAATTTTTTTCTATTTCTGTAAAAAACATCACTGCTATTTTCATAGAGATTGCATTGAATTTTTAAATTGCTTTGGGTAATATTATCATTTTTTTTCATTTTTATTTCAGTATATTATGGGGGTACAAATGTTTAGGTTACATATATTGCCCTTGCCCCACCCGAGTCAGAGTTTCAAGTGTGTCCATCCCCCAGACCATGTGCACTGCACTCATTAGGTATGTATATACCCATCCCCTCCTCCCCCATCCCATCTGCCCGACATTCTATGTTAATAAAATGTGGTATATGTATACTATAGAGTTCTGTTCAGCCACAAAAGCAATGATGATGTAGCACCTCCTGTATTATCCTGGTTAGAGCTGGAACCCATTCTACTAAGTGAAGTATCCCAAGAATGGAAAAACAAGCACAACAAATTGGCTTTAACTGATCAACATTTAAGTGCACATATAGTATTATCAGTTTAAAAATATAAATTCTTCTAAACTTTGAGCATGGAATATCTTTCCTTTGTGTCCTCTTCTACTTCTTTCATCAGAGTTTTATAGTTTTCCTTATATAAATCTTTCACTACTTTGGTTAGATTGGTTCCTAGGTATTTTATATTTTTTGTAGCTATTGTAAATGGGATTGCTTTCTTGATTTATTTTTCAGATTGTTTGCTGTTGGTGTATATGAAAGTTACTGATATTTGTATGTTCATTTTGTATCCTGCAATTTCACTGAATTTGTTTATAAGTTCCAACAGTTTCTTTATGGAGTCTTTAGGTTTTTCTAGGTATACAATCATGTCATGCATGAACAAGGCTAATTTGAATTCTTCCTTTACAGTTTGGATGTCTTTATTTTTTTCTCTTGCCTAATTGGCCTGGACTTCCAGTATTATGCTGAATAATAGTGGTAAAAGTGGGCATCCTTGTCTTGTTCCAGTCCTTAGAGGTAAAGCCTTCAATTGTTCCCCATTCAGTATGATGTTAGCCTTGGATTTGCGATAGATGGCTTTTATTATTTTAAGGTATGTTCCTTCTGTACCCATTTTAATGTGAGTGTTTATCATAAAAGGATGTTGAATTTTATCAGATGCTTTTTAGCATATACTGAAATGATTATATAATTTTTGTTCTCAATTCTGTTAATGTGATGTATCATGATTATAGATTTATGTATGTTGAACCATACTTGCTCCCCTGGGATGAATCATGGTGAATGATCTTTTTAATGTGTTTTTGAATGTGGTTTGCTGGTATTTTGTTGAAGATATTTACATCTGTGTTATTCAGTAATATTGCCTATATTTCCTTTTTTATTGTGTCTTTGTCTGGTTTTGGTATCAGGGTAATGCTGGCCTCATAAAATGAGTTTGAAGTATTCCTTCCTCTTTAATTTTTTTGAATAATTTGAATAGGATTGGTATTAGTTCTCTATAAATGTTTGGTAGAATTTGGTAATGGATATATCAGGTCCTGGGTTTGTCTTTGATGGGAGACTTTTTTTTTTTTTTTTTTTTTTTTGAGACAGAGTCTCACTTTGTTGCCCGGGCTAGAGTGAGTGCCGTGGCGTCAGCCTAGCTCACAGCAACCTCAAACTCCTGGGCTCGAGTGATCCTTCTGCCTCAGCCTCCCGGGTAGCTGGGACTACAGGCATGCGCCACCATGCCCGGCTAATTTTTTTTATATATATATCAGTTGGCCAATTAATTTCTTTCTATTTATAGTAGAGACGGGGTCTCGCTCAGGCTGGTTTTGAACTCCTGACCTTGAGCAATCCGCCCGCCTGGGCCTCCCAAGAGCTAGGATTACAGGCGTGAGCCACAGCGCCCGGCCAAGATGGGAGACTTTTTATTACAGCTTCAATCTCATTATTTGCCATTGGTTTGTTGAGGTTCTCTATTTCTTCATGGTTCAATTATGATAGGTTATATGTTTCCAAGAATTTATCCATTTCTTCTAGGTTTTCCAATTTGTTAGAATATAATTGTCCATAACAGTCTCTAATTATTTTTTATGTTTCTGAGATCTCAAATGTTATGTCTCCTTTTTGTTTCTGATTTTATTAGTTGGATCTTCTCTCTTAGTCTAGCTAAAGGTTTGTCAATTTTGTTTATCTTTTCAAAAAACCAATTTTGCATTTCTTTTATTGTATTTTTTTAGTCTTAATTTCACTTATTTCTACTCTGATCTTTATCCTTTATTACTTCTTTTTGTGTCTACTCATTTTGGGTTTAGTTTGTTCTTGCTTTTCTAATTCCTTCAGGTTCATAGTTAAGTTGTTTATTTAAAGTCTTTGTACTTTTTTGGTATAGGCATTTATTGCTATAAACTTTCCTCTTAGTACTGCTTTTTCTGTATACTATAGATTTTGGTATGTTGTATTTCCATTTTTGTTTGCTTCAAACATTTTTTAGATTTCCTTCTTAATTTTTTCATTGACCCATTGGTCATTCATGAGTGTGTTGTCTAATTTCCATGTGTTTGTATATTTTGTGAGGTTCTTCTTATTTATTTCTAGTTTTATTCCATTGTGGTCATAAAAGATACTCTATATGATTTCTGTTCTTTTAAAATTGTTCACATTTGTTTTGTGGCCTAGGATACATCTATTCTGGAGAATGTTCCATGTGCCAATGGAAAGAATGTGTATTCTATAGCAGTTGGGTGAAATGCTCTGTAAATGTCAGTTAGGCCTATTAGATCTAGTATACAGTTGAACTCTGCTGTACTTTGTTGATTTTCTGTCTGGATGATCTATCCATTATTGACAGTTGGGTTTAAGAGTCCCCTACTATTATTGTATAGCAGTCTATCTCTCCTTTTAGATCTAATAGTGTTTGCTTGATGTACTTGAGACCTCTGATATTAGGTGCATAGAAATTTATAATTGTTATGTGCGCTTGCTAAGTGGACCCCTTTATCATTATATAGTGACAGTCTGCCTTTTTTTACAGTTTTCAATTTGTAGTCTATTTTACCTGATATAAGTATCGCTATACCTACTGTTTTTTGGTTTCCATTTGCATGGAATATCTTTTTCCACCCCTCTACTTTCTGTCTATTGCAGGGGTTCTCAAAGTTTTTAAACAGGGAGCCAGTTCACTGTCCTTCAGACCATTGGAGGGCTGTTGGAGAGTGCAGCGCACATTCCACACATGCACACTGTGGACCCAGAACAAGTCGGCTGCTAAGCAGGACAGACAGCAAAAACACCCAGTGGGCCAGATAAATGTCCTTGGCTGGCCGCATGTGGCCCGCAGGCTGTAGTTTGAGGACGCCTGGCTATTGTGTCTTTATAGGTGAAATGTGTTTCTTGAAGGCAGCATATAGTTGGGTCTTGTTTCTTTATCTGGTCAGCCCTTCTATGCCTTTTAATTGGAAAATTGAGACCCTTTACATTCATTGTTGTTATTGACAAGAAAGAATTTACTACTGCTACTTTGTTGCTTGGTTTGTGGTTGTTTTGAGAATCCTCTCATCCTTTCTTCCTTCCTCACTGTCTTCCTTCATGGTTGAGTGATTCTCTCTGGTAGTATGTTTTAATTTGTTGCTTTTTATTTTTAGTGAATCTATTATAGGTTTTGCACTGTAGTTACCATAAGGCTTATAAAAAACATGTTATAGATATGACAAGTTATTTTAAAGAGAGATGACAACTTATCTTAGATAAAAAATGAAATAGTAGAAACAAAGGCAAAAAACACACAGATATATTCTACACTTTAACTCTGTCCCCTCCATATTTTGACTATTAGTTGTCTCAATTTACATATCTTTATATTATCTATTTCTTAACAGGTTGCTGTACCTTTTATTGTTTTTAATAGATTTGTTCTTTGGGCTTCATACTAGACTTATGAGTTGACTGCACACCACAAATATAGTAATAGAGTATTCTGGGTTTGTTCACGTAATTAATTTTTCCAGTGGGTTTCATACCATGAAAAGTTTCTTTTTTGCACATTAGTGTTTTTTTCTTTCAGATTGAACAACTCCTTTAGCATTTCTTGTAAGATGAGTCTGGCGATAGTGATTTCTCTTAGCTTTTGCTTGTCTGAGAAAGACTTTATCTTTCCTTCCTATTTAAATGATAATTTTACTGGATACAATATTCTTGAATGCAGTTTTTTTTTTCCTTTGAGCACTTTAAAAATGTCATTCTACTCCCTCCTGGTATGTCTTTTGCAAGATTAATTGGAGATCCTTTATATATTATTTGCTTCTTTTCTCTTGCTGCTTTTAAAATCCTCTATTTGCTTTCGTCCTTTGAGAGTCGGATTGTTATATATCTTGGTATAGTCTTATTTGAGTTGAATCCATTTGGTGTTCTAAGACCTTCCTATACCTGAATATTTATATCCTTCCCAAATTTTGGAAAATTTTCTTGTGTTATTTCTTGGAATAAGCTTTGTACCCCTTACTCTTGCTCAGCTGCCTCTTGAGTACTAATAATTCTTAGATTTGGTACTTTTAGGTAATTTCCTGTATCTTGTAGGTGGTATTCATTCATTTTCATTCTTTTTCTTTTTTCTTCTCAGACTGTGTATTTTCAAATAGCTGATCTTTGAGCTTACTCATTCTTTTCTCTGCTTGGTCCATTCTGCTGTTTAGAACTGCTAAAGACTTCTTCAGGTCAGCAAATGTATTTCTCATGTCCCAAATTTGTTTGATTTTTTTGATTATTTCAATCTCTCTGTTAAATTTCTGATAAAATTCTGAATTGATTTTCTGTGTCATCTTAGAGGTCACTGAGTTTCCTTAAAATTACTGTTTTGAATTCTTCATCAGAGAGCTCACAAATCACTACTTCATTAGGGTCAGTCACTGGATTTTTGCTTTGCCCTTTTAAAGAGGTCATAGTCCCTGTTTGCTGTTGTTTCTTGTGTGTATACTTCTATGTCTTTGCATTGAAGGAGTAAGTATTTATTCCAGTTTTCTTTCTACAGCTTGTTTTGTTTTTTATTGAATGTATTTGCTTAGCAAACCTTTACCACTAGGTCACTGCTTCCTTTTCAGCTCTAGGTGGTTTCTTAAGCCCAGGTTCACCTCAAATTTAGTAAATGGTCAGAGTGCTGCCTGTTCCAAATGAGAAAGATCCCAAAGATTATCCTGACAGTGTGGCTAGGGGTTCATGCCTAGGAGACCTGCAGAATGCACCCTCTACAGTGTGGTGCTGCTGAACAGCCACTCTGACTTGGCCTTAGTTCAAATTACAAAGCAGAGTTTCCAAGGCTGGGAATGGTAGTCCTGCTCCCCCCCCCACCCCCATTGTCTCTGTCTGTCCTCGTGGATATTTCACCCTTTGGGCAGTTATTAATATTATGCTTCCCATGGGTTAAGGCAAGGACAGGTGTCCTGCCAGGGAATCCAAGAAGGTAGGGAAGCCTGTTGACCATCTCAGTTTCACATTTTCCAATACAGAAACCATGAGCTAGCGAGGGAGATACCCATGTACTTGGTGCTGGGCAGAATATTCGGGGAGGGATGTTGTAGATGTGGAAGTCTGAATCTCCTTACATCTGTTTAGAGTTTTTGGCCCTGGGAACTGTCTCATCCTCATGCTTGAGCTCTGGGTTGGTGCTGGTATAAATTTCAATGCTGTATATTTGTTTTTGGTTTTCTGTGATGGGGAGTGAAACCAGCTTGCCTCTGTGCTGTCATTTTGGAACCAGAAATCCTACATGTTATTTTTACCATAAATAAAGCTCTACTAAATACTCTGATTACATACAGGTTGCTTAAAATGTGAATATAACTTAATTTGTGGGCCATAATTCTATCATATGTATATCTCACTCTTTAGGGCATTTAATTCTACAGTAGATCATCTATTTAGAACTTTTGTCAGATATATCCAACGACACAATTTCCTAAAAGGTGTTTTTAGTAATCACCCATTTAAAAAATTATCTCATTTCGGAATGGAAGCCTTGATTGGCCATAATGTGTGGAGAGTGGGGATGATGTCATGGTCTGGACCATAGAATCCTGGTATTAGGTCTTTGCAAGCCAGTCCTCAGGACACAAGCAGGGTGTTGTGAACCGTAACAGACAAATAGAAAATGACTCTGTCAGTGGTTATCATTTACAAATCTTACAAATATTATGGATAAAGGCGATTTACTACTGAGAAGGAAATATGACAGATGTACTGGCTGGAAGAGAAATCTGAGAAAGGAAGGCTTATCAAGAGCAGGCAAATAAAACTGACAGGCCTTTTCCCAAGATGCTCTTCACCCTCAGTGCTTACAGCCTCTGCTAAAAATTGATGATCTCAATTTGGCCACACTGCTTATTCATCAATGAATTTAAAATTTTACAGATTTTCAACAAGTATCTCCTGACAGTTTTACCATTTTTACAGAAATTAACATTCATTGGGAATTCCAATTCTTAGTGTGAGAATTGATAAGTAAAATACATCTACTGTATTAATATCACTGATTATGTCTTTATATAAAATATTATTTTCCATTTCCAGGTAAACCCAAATGTTATTCATTGGAACACAAAGGAATAGGTATTTAATACTAGGGAAAATAATACAATGCAAATAACAGATATTTAGTACAGTTTATAATTTAATATATACTTAAATAATTTAAATACTAATTAAAAGATGTTACGTTAAATACAATTAATAATAAGAGGTATTGCAAACAAGGTGTTCTTACCACATTGTAAGGTGTGCCGTGTATCATACTTTGTGTGATAATGTTGTTTATCAATTATTGCCTCTCTTTTATTGTTAAATATCTAAATTCTGAAAGTATTTTTAGTCTTTAGGTGGTGAGGCCTATGCCAGAGTAAATGATATAGAAGCTAATGCAGAATGTAGCAATATAAAGGCAGCCAGGTTTAATAGAAGGTTGATCATTGGATCATAATGAGACAGAAACTGTCTCATTAATATAGGAATTACCTTCAGTAATCTAAAATTTTAGGACAGCATCTTTGGATAAATAATGTCACTATTATGTTAGGAGCCATTTCTTTGTAAAGCAATTTTCTTGAGATTCTTTATATGATTTTTGTAACAGTAATCCTGAAATATTTGCAATCAATCACTCACTTTCAATTTAAAATAGCATCATTATAAATGGGGGTACCATGCCTTTCAAAATGACAGAAATATAATTTAGGTATCCTGTCACCAAGTGACAGAAGTATGTGAAAATCATAAAGTCTACAAGGCTGTAAACTTATTTAAATAAATTATAAAAAATCAGCACATTTCCCTACCTCTTAAAATTAAAAATTGCTCTCCATGAAAGCAGCCAACCAAATGAAACATTAAAGTATCATTAAGACATATTTCTGGAATACACTTTAAGCAGATAAATGTCTGGGTACATTTTTCATGATCTCTTAGTTACTATCAATCATACATATTTTAATGTAACCCTGACTTTATGTACAGATCCACCCCAATTTTTTTAAAAAAGAATAGGAACAAACTTGAAAATAAATATATAAACACAAAAATAGCATGGAGACATCTTTAATAACCTTTCTGTCACTGGGCCTCCATGAGCTGTTTAGCTCTTGCCTTAAGGCTTATTTCTGCATGTCATTGTATTTAAGAAGTGAAATGCACTCCAATTTTAAGAACATGGGAGAATAATGTAATATTTTTACTGAAATTTTTAATGAGACAAGGTGGATAGGCACATCACCTATCATCATTGTAGCAACACTTCCTGAAACACAATGAAACATCTTTGTCTTTCCCTACATCTCTTCCACTGCAGCTAAGGCCATCTCTCCCCTCTCCCCTGTTCAGTTCTCTAAATCCCCAGAGAAAAGGTTTACATATTTACCAGTAAAATACATGGAAACTTTACATTCAAAATGCAGCAGTATCTTGCTACAAATGCCTCCCTGCATAATCTCATTTGGAGTGAAACGACTTAGCAAAGAATGAAAATGATAAATTCTTAGCCCTGTAGTTCAAGTTAAAGGGGAATGTTCAGATAGTGCTAGGGAAAGTGGTGTAGGGGTGTGGGGGAGAACAAAAGTGAAGGGAGATTGAAGAGATTTCACCAAAACATTCTTAGGCAAGTAGTTGCCTTTATTCAAACACAATTAAACATTGGAAAATAAAAGCAAAAAACATATGCAAATATTCAGGTCAAATATTTAATTAAAAACATATAGTGTACAGATGGCAGAGGATGAGTACACTCAGAAGGAAAACTAACTGCTAGAAACAACAGAAAATGTTAGGCAAAAGCTGATGATTACAGAGAGCCTCAATTCCACACAACAAGAGATTAAAGAAGAGATAACAAAATAGAAGAATAAAGCTTTATGCATTATCTCCAGGATAAAGCAAGTCACCCAGGGAAGAAAATAATCAAACAGGCCTCAGACTTTTCCTTAGCAACTTTAGGCAGCAGAAATCCATGGAATGACAAGTAACCAAAATTTCAGGAGTCATGAGAATCTGATTCCAGAATAAAATTCTAATTTGGTTGTTGTTTAGTTATAGTTGCAAAAGATACTGTATTATATGGAACAGCTCAGAAAATACAGTATCCATGTGGTCTTATTGAAAAATCTACCTCATAACCCAGCTAAAAGATAAATCAATTAATTGGTGAATTTAAAATAAACAAAACTGCCAATGAGAAACTGATATAAGAAGCCTGGCAGTAAGCATGGGGCTTATTTAAAATTAAAAGAAAAAGAAAATCTAATATGATAATAGACAGAATTATTCTAAATCATGTCAATAAAAACAGGTGTGCAAATGGGGAAAAATGTAACCTAATTTCCTTTTTTCACCAAAATAAAATTGAATGTCAGGTAACAAAATGCTTTTAAAAATCCTGTTACAAATGTAAAGGATTAGTATCCCAAGTATACAAAAAGCTCTTAAAAATTCACAAGAAAAAAATCAACTAATGGAGGACATTAGAAAGGAATCCAATATAATGAATAAGCAAAGAAATTCACAAAAATAGTAGTTTTATTAGATTAATAGGTATTAAAATTATGGGCAAAATATAAACTAGATTGTAGTATGGAGAAATGGACCTTATTGTATGGTACTGATGAAAGACTTATTTGGCATTGCCTTTCTAGAGGGAAAGTTAACAATATATTTCACTATGTCAGATATAACCCAACAATTCCAATTTTAAGAACTTGTTGCAAAATATAACTAGAGTTTGGAAAGGTCTCAATTAATCATTTCTTTTTACTCTAGGTTCTTAACCAATGGAGGACATTGAAGCCCATTTGGGAATGTATATTCCTGATATATTGCCAACTTTATTTAGAGCTCTCTCTTACTGATAAGACTGGAGAATGTATGAAGGCTTCCCACTTCTCCTTCCTTACTGAATACTAATTTTTTTAAATTATATTCATTACATTTTTCCCCCAGTCTGCAGGGTTTTTTTTTCAACTTAGTTATATCATCTTTGGTTATCCAGGAGTTTTTTGTCTATTTAATATAGGCCAATTTATTGGTCTTTTTCTTTATGGTTTGTATTTTTGGCGTCATGTTTAAAAAATTTTGGGCTACCCAAATGTCAGAAATATATTGTTATCAAAAGTTTATAATGTTTTCTATTGACATTTAGATCTTTAATCCACTTGGATTTCATTGCATTGTGTTTGGTGAGGTAGTATTTTATTTTATTTTCCATATGGATAGCCAGTTCTCCCAGCACCATTTTTGAAGAGTTCATACTTCCTTCACTGATTTCAAATACTGCCTCTATCATACACTATGCTCCCATACATATTGGGTCTGTTTCTGGGCTTTCTACATGTTCCATTGACCTACTTATTTTGTAAAAATGCCACAAGTTTTGTTATTGTAGAAGTTTTCTTACTGACTTTCATTTAAGACTTAATGATGCTATACGTTAAACATTGAAAAATAAATTTTGCTGAATGATGTCCAGTGCAAATTAAAGATGCCTGGTTAGTACAGTAATACCCTGCCACCAACAGCAAGGTTTCCATTTATATTTGCATCTGCCAGTTGAGTTGTACACTTGGCAAAATGTATCAAAATGTATAGTCACATGCAACATAAAAAAATGGATCATATTGACTTAAACAAAAAAGTATATACTTATACATACATATACATATATGTATAACATATCACATACAGGAAATTCAGAGATAGTTGACTTCAAAGTTGGTTGAGTCGAGACCTAAACAGCATCATCAAGAAATGAGACTTAATCTTAGGACTGAATTTTCTTGCGGTTACAAGATGGCTGCCAATAGCAATCAGAGCTACTTATTTACTCATTTTTTTGGTTCAACAGAAGAAAAGGAACCTCGTCCTCTGTTATGAATTATTTAGAAAAATTTAGGAGAGTACCCACTATAGAACAATAATTATTATAGAGACATGCCATATACTGAATGGCCTTATAAAACTATATTGGGCAGGTGGGAGGGGGGAGGGGGGCGGGTATATACATACATAATGAGTGAGATGTGCACCATCTGGGGGATGGTCATGATGGAGACTCAGACTTGTGGGGGGAGGGGGGAAATGGGCATTTATTGAAACCTTAAAATCTGTACCCCCATAATATGCCGAAATTAAAAAAAAAAAAACTTTATGGGAAAGAGACAGGGATTGGCGTAAAATAATCAGAACTCTCTTTTGGGTTTAAGGTCTACCCTGATACCACAATGGATAAAATGCATGTTGGAGAGTTAGTTTTAAATACATATCAATACCAGCTTTATTTTTTTCCCAATACTTGTTTAATCCTGTTGTATTTATTACTCTGCTCATATCATTTATTTCAGTATTATGAATAATAACAACTTCCTTTTATGAAGATGTCAGTATAAAGTTGTCACCTACATACCTACCCCCTCTGAAATTACATAAAAGCAACAAGGAAATACCAATTCCATCTTTGTCAAAACCAGAATATTGAAAGCCCAAACCACAAAATATAAAGAGGATTGCCACAATTGTTATAGATCAACCAGAAGTGCAGGAGAAAATATAAGGAAGAATACACATAGTTGCAGAGCTTAGAATGAGCTAAAAAATCTACTTACTCCCCCAGAAGGAGAAAACCTTAAAGTGCCATTCCAAGAACCTTGTTTGCTATAGCAGGACCAGAATGGGCAGGCTTGAAGCAGATACTTTTTGTATCACAGGTAATAGACTGTTTATGTGATGGTGAAGAGAGCCTATCCATTCTTCTCTTTCATTTCCCCCACTAGTTACCAAAAAAAAAAAAAAGAAATGCTAGAAGAATTGACACAAAGTTACTTCATACAGAAAATGCCTACTAGTTTGTAACAGGACCAAGTTTCCACCTCCATTGTATTTCTTAAAAGTAGCTATTCAAGGACAAAATCTCACTTCATGCAAACAAAGATAAGTAATTAACAGAGAATATGCATACAAACGTTGCAAGAAAAAAAATAAGAGGAATAGGAAAAAGAAACAGCATATAAAACACACAGAAATATATAATCATAAGCAGACAAAATAAATGATCAAATATTTTATCATGAATTTAAAAAAACTTGTGAAGCAATTGCAACAAGAGCATTCAGCAACATAAAAGCTCAAGGAAGAGATAATGAGAAATAAAAGGTGATAAAACATGTAAAAAATAAAAGAGATAGAGAGTAGAAAAGGAAAGATCTTGTAGAAATTGAGGTGAAATTTATAGCTGCCCAAGGAAGAAATAATACTGCTGAAAAAACACTTAGGGACAAAGAAGACAGTAATGAGAAAAATATCCAAAATAAAAAGAAAACATACTTGAAAAAAAATTTAAAGGTTAAAGAGAAATATCATAGCTCTAGGGAAAAAATGAATAAAACATACATAATTGGAATTCCTTAAAAAAAGAAAATAGAATATTTAAAATCTAATTCCAGAATATTTTCAGAAATAAAAGAATCTTAATTGTTTGAATGAAAAGAGACATTGAATTTCGGAGGAAAAAAATACTAGTATAGATATTGTACGTCAAAGAGGGAAGAAGGAGGTAGCGGAGGAGGGGTGAAAGAGAAGAATTAGAAAATAAAGAGGAAGAGGAGGAAGGGCACAAAAGAGTTTGCACCTACATGCACTCACACTGTTTCTCTTTTGAATGTTATTTTAGTCTTACGTATTTTGATGTAACTGTATATTTTTAGATTATGGGTATTACATAATTTTAATTCCAGAAGAATATCTGTTTTCAAAACCTAAAAAAGGAGCTATTCAATGTCTAATCTGATTTATTGTCTGGATTTTTCTTTTTGTTACAGGAAACTGGGAACATTTTTGAATTTCAAAAATATTCAAACTTGTTTAAAGGATGCCATTCTACTAGATTATTATGTATCTGGATTTTTGTGGGCTAGAGAAAAGGAATTCTCTATTATTCAGTATTCAAAATTTTTTACTTTACTAAATATGTTACTTCATAATCTTAAAAGTAAGTACTTTATTTTTGCTCTCTTTTAAGAAAAGAATATTTAGTTCTCCATCTAAATTAAGGTTCTTAAGTAAAAGTTCCTGATTTTATTGTAATTCTTTCAGTGAAAATTGTGGGATTTTTCTGATTATAGCAAAGATATATTTCACATTATCATTGATTTTATAAAATCTCACATAATAATTAATAAGGCTAAAGTTCTCTTAATAATCAATTTGCCAAAAATATGTTAATTTCACTTAAAAACTTTATCAGTGCCATCCATCCTCTAAATATTTAGGAACTCTGAGATATTCTTGCAGTTTTTCTGTAAATCTAAAACTACACTGAAATTAAGTTTATCAGTAGGTATTAACATATCCCTAGAATGGAATACTATGCAGCTCTATAAAGGAAAGAATGAGAAAGATTTCTATATATTTTATTGGAGACTATCTATTGTTATTGAGTTAAGCAAGGTGCTTTTGTTTATGAAAGAGACAAAAATAGAAATTTTTGATAGAAATAGAAATTTATATATTTTTATTGGTATATACACAAAGAAATGTTGTAAGAATACAGAAAAAACTAATAATCAAAATTACCCATGGGAAAGGGTAATGGGAACTGGACACATAGGCAGCAGGGGTTGCAGGAAGTCTTTTCACACTATTTCTTTTTATATATGTTTGAACTATGAATATATCACCCATGAAAATATTAATTTTAAAAGATAATATGTGACATAGACATTCCTGAGCTTTGCAGCCTCAGAGCTGAGTATCTGTAAACTAGAAACAAAATAAAGTAAAAGTTTTCATGGATCTCACATACCAAATTTGAAAAGGTGTTATCATTTTAAGCTTTTTCCGTGACTTAAAACTAACTCAAGAATATTTCTTCTCGGTGAAAGTTTATGTTGTTGATATCAGTGCAAAAATGAGTTTCTAAAACTTGAACAGAATCTATCCAGCTACTCATAAACCGGGAGAGAGTGAAAATACGTATGTAGAACTTAACCAAAAAAAAAAGGCAAGGAATGTAGTTTTTCCTTCTGGCAGGAAAAGAAACCCCAAAACCCTCAAACCTTTAAACTTAACAAGGTTATAGTTATCAGCAGGAAAGAATGTAATTTTAGTCAAGTGTGCCAAGGGAGGAGGTAAAGGATGTTTACACTTAAAATGAGTGGTAGTAGAGTCCTGAGCACACAGTCAGCACTCCCATTCAGCAATGTCTTACTAGAAAAGTCCCTGCAGAGCGCACTCTGGCCCGCTAGCTGTGGCGTGGGGCGTCTCGTGTGAGAAATGCATTATATGATAACTTGGTTTCTGATCTGATCCTAGTCTCAAACTTGTGCTGCACGTCTACAAGGCATTCTGCAGTCAACCCATCTATTATCAAATTGGATCAAACTGAAAGATTATGGGGCAGAGAATCTGTAGTTGTAACAGTATATATTGTGACATCTAGTTTTTCTAGAATCTGACCAAGGATAATCTATAGAGGATTAGACTGGCTATTTGGCCTTTATCCTGGTCCACAGGCCTAGATTGACTCCCTTGTGTATCCCACAGATACTATTAATAGTAACTATAAAATATTTTTCAATTCTAATGATGCTAAATTGTCCCCACCCCCATCCCCAAATAGGAATAATAAATACAGGTAATGCTTATGTAGGATTAATTTGTGTCAGCCACAGTGCCAAATATTTTACAAATACATGCTTATTTAATTCACATACCACCTTATGAGAAAAATTAATGAGTCAGAAAGGTTAAATAACTTATTACGGTCAGACAGAGCCAACCGTAGTGAGAGCCCATCCTTTTAACTACTACATCAAACGTCCCTGCCTTTGGGCTGAATTCTAGAAAGCTATATATACACGTAATATACTAGTATATGTATCTTTTAGTTTACCAAGTTTCACATGCATTTCTTAATTGAGCCCCACAACAGCACTATAATTTTGAAAATAGATACTAGAATATTCTCATTTTACAGGTAAAGAAAATGAGACTAAGGTTGCCTAGCTAGTAAGTGTCAGTTTTGAGGTATCAGCCTAAGTTTTCCAATTAATTCTAAGTCTAGTGTGTTCTTTCATTACCCTAAATTTTCAAGAATAAATTTAATTTCTAATAGCCCTTACTATTTAAGTGGTTTAATCTTTCATATTTTAATCACATCACTAAATGTGATTTTTAAAAGAGCAAATATTTCAGTTAGATAAATGAAATGATAACTTCCCTAATTTTTAAAGCAATTATCTACAGAAAGACATTAGACATTAAAAAAACAGTTTTGGAGTCAGTTTTTTTTCAGCATAAGGAAATAGTCATATAAATGTATTTTTTGTGTTTGATAAGTATAATTTCACCTAGAATTATAATCAATTATCTAAGAATTACTTTTTTCTCTGCATCTCTAATTAATATCATTTTACTAGTAAAATGATTCAGATGTTTAATTCATTTATGAATTGCTTTTATCCAACAGATTTTTCATTTCTGAAGTTACTTCCATTATTTTCAAAATCAGTTTATCGTGGAAAAAGAAATGTACAATAATAATTGAATTCCTCTTAGAATGACATAGGAAAGCCTAGTTATCCAACAATAATTCAGTGTATCTGACAGACATAAAAGATGATCTGGAGAGAGGCTATGAGAAATGGACCAATTGTAATTCATTAAACCAGATTTTAATTGTTATATAGTTTTATGCTTCTTTCTAATTCCTATAAGTAAAAAAGAATCTAGACTAAATGGATTACAAATCGATGTGTATAGTATCTAATATTTAAAATTAAATATAATATTTAAAATTACTTTACTGTCATTTTATTAGTAATAGTGGGGTTTGGGGTATCCAAGCAAGAAAGAGTAGCTGCGTAACCAGAAGTGGGTGGTCCAACAATCACCCTGTGTTTTCAGAACTTCTTTTCATCTCCACATCTGCCCCCAAATCAACCCCATTCGAAGAAGTGGAAAGTTTACCAACCGCTTCCTAAGAGAGGGTTGGTTGGTGGAGTCCACATAGGGCAGCACAGTGCACCCCAGAACCCACCCACATCTGGGCCCCAGCTGACAGTCACCTTCCCCGAGCAGCCAGTCCAGCCTCACTTTCTGTAGAGCCTTTCAACTCTCCACCTCCAGGCTCCTTGGTCTTATGTCCATGTCCCCGTCATTTGTCAGCCAACAAAGGACACTTTGACACTCCAGTTACCTGAATCCATCTTCCAGGGGACTGGTAAGGATTGTGTGTGTGGACCGTTAATAATATTTTGTCTGGCACACATACCACAGAGCATAATGAAACCAAAAGAGAAGATGGAAGTTTATATTTTTATTATAGACACCCTAAAAGTTAAGTCTAAGGTTTTTGACATTTGTCTACTTCTTTTTCCACTGGACAAATGCCACAGCAGAGAGTTTGTGGGTGTTTGGGTTTGTGGCTTTGTAGCTGTAAGAGCATAGACTAGAATCACTGAGTCGCTTGCTGGTGGCGATGGTAGCAAGGTTGTGTCACTCTGTGCACTGTCATCCAGCTCTCACCAATGCCCCCCGGGCACACATGAGAGAAACAGATGACGTACATTATAAGTCTGTAGCTGTGGGAAAGAAAAAAGTATCTTCATGTTTTACATAAAAAATCCATATTTCTGGATTCTATTGAAAATTTTCATACCCAGATTTCCACATGGTAACAATTGGCTAAAGCCCCACTCACTCGGAGTTCAGCATTACTGTCTAGTGGCTCAACCTACCGTCTAGGTCTTCCTCCCCAGCTCAGTCAACCCACCTTTTTGTAATTTTCATTTATGCTTTTATTCTAAGATTCTAAAAACAACAACAAAAAAACTCGTTTTCATTTTAAAGCAATCTTTAGATAGATTTTGAAAATTTTTTTGCATCTTAAAATAGAAACATAAATTCTGCAGACAATTTTGTAGCATTAGAATAATTTACAATTGTTGGATCTGTCAGCTGCTATTCTTTTATACAAAATAATTTATAAAGAACAAACAAGTAGAGTTTTACCACTTATTTTTACAAATATTTAAAGTAAATTTTGGCACATTAAAGACATCTTGGATTATTTTGTTCTAAAAACATCTATCAAAATAATGCTTAAAATTTCCCTCGATTTTTTTTTCCAGCACAACACATGTCCTTAGAGGACAGCATAAAATGGGTTGGGGAAGTCATGGCTGAAATTGGACCAGCTCATTCACAAAAATGTACGAAAGGGAATGTCTTTGACATAAAACAAGCAAATGCTATCGTGGATTACTTAAAAATCAGGTATGATTTTTTTTCACTAGCATTTATTTTTCATTTCACACCTTTTGGAAAATGTCTATTAAATAAAAAGTAATTCAGTTTTAGCCAGTTCAGATGTTTACAGAATTTATGCAGTAATTACCCTAACCACAAATTAGATAATTAAATCTTCTTTAAATTACATATTCATATCTTTCATCCAATACATAAAAGTCAAGATATTGAACGTTTGAGCTAAATTTGCATTCTTAAAAAAGGTTTGTGTTTGATAAGTATAATTTTATCTAGAATTATAATAAATTATCTAAGAATTTCTTTTTTCTCTGCATCTTTAATTAATGCCATTTTATTAATAGAATGATACAGATTAATCAGATTGATTTGCAACAGACTCTATATTTTAGGTAATTACCTAATTTTACATTTTAAGAGGCAACATTCATTTCCATTGGATGTTTATTTAAATGCTTTGTTTTAGAAATTGAAGAGATTTATGAATATACTTCCTCAAATTTATTATGTGCCCTGAAATATTTTGTAGTACTGACCAGTTAAACTCATTAAGTCTTTTCTTTCTGCTATAAAAATGATGGTAGATGGAGGGAAAGTATTTTTATTACAGTGATTCTTCATTGCTGAACTAAGAAATCTATCTTTTTATATAATCTGTTACAAGGTCTGCAATAGAGTCATGTATCTCTCCAAAGGAACATTTTTAGAGTTTGCAAATATTCAAACAAGAGTAGGTAAAAATCTTTGACCTAACTGAAAGCTTCTGCAAAGTATCTTTATTCCCCTTGTATTATATAGTCCAGTGTTTTTCACTTTTAGAATTTAAAATTCTAACATAAAGAGTGCTGAATGATATCCTAGACACACTCATGATTTTCTTGGCAAGGATCCTGGGTATAGTCTGGAAGCTTTTTAAATATTAGTGTGTTTAATATGATAAAGTTTATGTACTGGTTTCTGGCATGAATTAATAATTGCATATGATATAATGTGTTTTTTACATAATAACATTTGATATACTGTGATTTCTTAATATTAAAACATTCCTTCTAAAGAATGTCTCTCACTAAAGCCATGGTAGTTTTCATACCAATTAGGGTAAGTAAGGCAAGGTCCTTGTGTGGGGGGAAAGGAGGAAATGGAAATCCAGAATTGGAGGAGAACCTGTTCCTCGATGTCTTTCTCTCCATCAGAGTTTGAGGATCCCCGGGCAAGAGGAATTCTACCCTGCACATTTCTATTAACATTCTTCTTTCCCTTCTCTCTCTATTTGAACATGCCAGGTTTCTCTTGCAGAACACATTTTCACAGCTGAGCTCTAAGCCCTGAGGTTTATAATGGGCATGGGCACTGGTAGTTAACCATGGCCACAAAACCCAGGCAGGTGCTGTTAACAAAGTCCTTTCTAGAAGGTAAAGGACAACAGCTCTTTTCCCTTTCATCTCATCTCTCTGGGTAAATGTTCATGGATGTATTTCTTGACACTTTCTTTCAGAAAATGATTCAGTTAGGAGAGGATGTCAGTGTTAGTCACCTTTAGATCCTAACCAGAGTAACTTCACATATCAAAAATTCCTAATCTTTCTTCACTGAAAAAAACCCCAAAAAGTAATATTTAAGAAATTAATCAAATAAAGTAAACCAGAACTATTTTTGATGCTATTTAATCTTCATATTGCAATTTCAAAGAAATTATACATTTTTAAATATCCCTATTACAGAAAAATAAAATATCAGTTAGTAGGATATATGAAATTGATACTGAAGTTGTGTAAATGAAAATGTGCTTTTTCTACACCTGTTCAGAATCCCTCATAAGTCCGCAAATGGAAGTTCAATAGCAATTAAATCATATAATATTTTTCATTTTGATGACTGCAAAGCAGTTTTATAAATATGAAGGTAACTCAATTATCAAATGTGTAAACATGTTTCAGTTTAACCTAATATTAAGTTTATTCACCCACTAAAAAGCTCTAGTCACTTTAGGGAGAACAGTTTTTGAAACGTAACCCATAGAACATGAAACTTAACTGACAATAAAACTGAAATTTCATCTGATGCTTTTAATACAGCCTGTCATATGTCTGTGATTTAAAAAAACTAATACCGAATTTCCTCCCCAACATTACTATACGTACTGATAAATCTACTTGCAAGATATATATATTTGTACATATTGTATAATGTATTCAAATATAAATACTACTGTAGCTTTTTAATGTAAAACATCATTTACATATATATCTGGTCCTAGTACACTTCTGTCATTGTGGATTCTACCTATTTGTAGGAATTAGCTGACAACAGGCACAGGCATATACCCAACATAAAAAAATCAACCCTGCCCCTCTATGCACCACAAGGTATTACACTTCCTGGCATGGAGCCAGATGTCTTGACCAATTCCATCTCCCTTCAGTTTGGGGCTAAGACTAAATGTTTGACAAAATAGTTTAGGAGCTTGAGTCAGCCGGAAGTCTAAAGGAAGAGGGAGAAAATGGCACCCTTGCAGCTGAAATGTCACTTTGTCCTCTTGCAAGACCATGATTAAAGCTGAAGGGTGGGGTGAGGTGAGGATGGCCTGCCCCTGAGTAAGTGCCTCTGTAGGTGCCCCCAACCCTGCATCTTTAACCACTGCCTCCAAGTCATGCATTTTAGTTTCATTGTAAGAAGTGGATTTCCCTCTTGGCATGGGACAATCCAATTCCTGTATACAATGACAAGAATAAGGCTGAAAGATTATGAAATTTCTCCAGGGAAGATTTATGAATTAAGTTCTTTGTGGGACACAAGACAGAAAGAGGGAAATTTTATACTAGTTCACTGAGAGAAAGCCAAGCTGTTTCCAGAATACTCTATAGTCTAATTTTTCTTCTCAAAGTTAATTATTGCCAGAGAAATCTTTTTGACCTTAAAGCTTTCTCTAGGTAACCAGTGTAAGGGAGATAGAGTTTGAATTTATTTTGCTTCATTGAATTATCAAACTTCACTAATTTTGATGTATTTTTATAGCCAATAAATCAAAGTAATGTCAAAAGCTAAGTTACTTTTCTGAATGTTGATGAGTAATTTGAATGTACAAGGTTTCCCCCCCAAAAAAAATAATACCATGACTGAGCCTGCACACCCATCACTTTTTAATGGATTGTGTTAGTGGTGAGATCAACTGCTAATATAACTCAGAGAGACCCAGCTGCCTGAGGATTTCTTCATTGATTTCAAATGAATTGAAACTTTGATCCATTACAACATTCAGGAGAAACCATTATTATACATGCTCTGTAGCTACATTTTGCAAATGTTAATTTCTCAGTTATATTAAAATCAATTTTCTTAAATAGCAAAAGGCACCAGAGTGAAAGAGAAACCACTAAGACAATTTTTTGTTCTTGGGCGTTTTGCTGTATTATGAGTCTATTAATTTTCACAGCCAGCAGGAAGAGAATTAGAAAAATTCAAATATTACCACAAACAGGATATTAGAAGTCAGCCCCTCAGTAAATTTTTAACTCTTAATAATACATTGCTCTTTAAACTTACTAGAAATATTTGTTTTAAGGACCTCCTATCCTTTGGCTCTTTATAATGTTTATACGCTGATCACCTAGTCTTTAGGGTAGGAACTGAAGAAATGATCTTTCTTAAAATAAAATTCCTCCCTTTCATGTATGGCCAAATATTCTGCAGGAAAGTCAGACATCTTTTAAATGGATTTCAGTTCACGTGTTATCATTTCTCAGGTGTTATTGGAGATTAATTTAATCTTGAAACAGTTTGAGCATGTGAGAAGAAGTAATTGATACAGAAGTAGATTATAGAATTCAGAGCTATTCAGACCAGAGTCTTATTGGGAGCAAAATGTGAGAAATAATGTGAAGTTTGATGTTATTTAGGAAGGATACATTATTTGATTTTAAGCTAAGAAAAGTCAAGATGCAGTCTAATTGCTCCTTTATTCCAAACTTCTCCACTCGTCACAGATGGGTTTACAGATATTATTCTAGGTCAATGTCTCAAAAAAAAAGTAAAATTTTAATTTCTTATATTTCTGGACAATTTCTTTTGTAGTAAAGGAGGTGGCTAACTCTATATTAGTGTTTCATATCATTAGCTTGTTAAATATGAATTTTCCTTTAACAAATGCCTTTACATATTTTCTTTTTGTCCTGAAATAAATGTATCAGAGTTGCACGTTATTTTGTATTTCAGCTTATTTCAACACTACAAGCTGTATGAGTTTATGTTCTTCTCTGCCAGGGAAGAAATTGTGATAGGAGCTGAGGTAAGTAATCTATCTAGATGGAACCAATTAAGCTGAATCACTTACTGCATGCTGATCAGCATCTGGATCTTTCACTGCTTAAAGCAACTTCTTGTCAAGATTATTCGAGTGTTAATATAACCAAATAGTAGTTTGCAAAAAGAATAATTATATAAAGTGATCTTTGGATTAAGAAAATAAGCTGTCTTTGGCATTAAAAGCATTATTAATCATGTATACTTTATGTATTTATGGATCATTTGACAAAGCACGATTGGATAGGATATGTATGTCCTCATATAATTAAATCAGAAAAAAATGAGATAAATTAATTCAGTAAATTCTCTTCTAATTTCACATTTGTTTTTATTCTCATTGTTTAAGACCCAATTCAAATCCCATTTTTTTTAAGGAAACAAACTTACCTTACTTGCATCATATCTCAAACAAAATGTTTGGACAATCACACTCTATGATTTTATTCCAATTGATCTCTTATTGCTGAATTTTGGCTACTGTTACACCCATAAGCAAAAAAAACCCAAAACGCTGCATATAAAAATATGCAGTGTTACTTGGTTTTCTAATTTTTTCCAACAGGTTGATATAGTCAACACAACTCAACAGTAATTTCTCAAAGCAAGGACCATCTGCTGTTTTTCTACCACTGCATATAGTATAATTCAGGATGCAGTAGCCCCTCAATTAGTGCTACATAAGTGATTCAAGGGCAGTGCATAAAACAGCAGTTTTACAATAAATGGTCCACCTGGAGACACTTCTGAACAGCCTTACTTATAATCACATATTTGTAATACTAGAAATGAATCTTGAGTAGGAAAACATTTTAAGGAAACTAAAGATGCGATAATAAATGCTCCTGTAGGTTCTTAATTACTTTAGGAGGCTTCATTGCCTCCTAGAAGTATCAGGGACAGGAGGGGTCATGATCGGAAACAAGCAGTGAATAAAGGGATATTCACATTATCGTTATAATATTAAGAACCAGATAAACTGTGTCAACTATTCCGTCCTCTTGAGTATTGTCCTTCTGGAATTTATAAATTACTTGCTTCATAAAAACCTCAATCACCATTGCTCACCCTCCATTTGAGTACTGGTCCTAATGCCAGCCTTACAAAAATGAACTGCCAGAAAACATGGAACCCTTTTTGCTTTTGGCTTTCCTTAAAATTACTTCTTTGCAGTCTCTTCATACTGTAGCTTAAATTAGGTGTCACTTGACAAAGTTTCACTGAAAACGTTTCCATTTCAGAATTACATCATGTCGTGTGACAGCACTGCAATAATTGTCTGTTTAGAATATAACCCTATATCATCTATTCAGAAAAACTTTGGGTAAATGATCGTGGTTGAAACAGCAGCATAAGTAGATATGTAAAGTCATCAAGAAAAAATTTCAGAAGGAACTTCATTTCTCTTTGTTAATTACACAATCGTGCCTTTCTTCTATATTGTAAGGATATATTTAGATGACATTTATGCTTATGGAAAGATAAAATGGAGCAAGCAGACAGTGATTGGCTCCTTTATTTTCCATTGTCTTTTGTATTTTCCTCAAGCCGACCAGAGCTATAAAAAAAGTCTTAAGGAAAGGATATTGAGTCCTCAAGAATTAGGCCACTCATGGTATTTTAAAGGATTAACAAAAACAGATTTTTATACTACAATACTTTATGGTATTTTAGAAGTGTCTAAACCTTGGCACTAATATCTGTTTTTTAATTAACAACCTTTCATGGATGAGGCAGGGGTCTGCCCCACTAATGTGATTATTCATGCTGATCTCAGTGCTCTGGGACCAAACAAGAGCCACATGACAACCACATGAATGTTTCAAATTTAACTCTCAGGCATTCAAGTTAGATAATACTGACAAAATTTAGTTCCTTTCTTAATTGTGGATGGAAGATTAGGGGGAAAAAAAAACATATATGCCCTCTATTCATAGAAGTATCTAGTTCATAAATGAAAGAAGAATGATGAAATAGAATATCACCATTTGTCAACCCTTAATGAAATAATAGATCTTGATAATGATAATCTGTGGCTGCTAACATCACAAAAGGAAAGAAAATCATGCATCACTTGCCTCCTAATAAAATTATGCAAACCCACATATAAATTGCTCTTGCAGTTTTAACTGATTAGTCTTCTCGTCAGTCTTCAAACACTAACTACCCATATTTACTGGAAATATGGAAGATAGCATAACCTGTTAAATATGTCACAGGAATGCAATTAGGTAGCCAGGCTATGAGAGATTAGAAGATGTGGAATCCCCAATAAATAATTTTCAAATAAATAAAAAATAGACTTAAGAGTGAACTTATAAAATAAAAATCACTTGAATCAAATTGCAACATAGGTACATTATTTGGATCCTACTTCAGATAAACAAAACAGACCAAAGCACAAACACAAAACTGTTATGAGATAATCAGGGGCATTTGAGCACTGGCTATATATTTGATGATGGATGTATACTATTAATAATTCCTGGAACCTATGAGTATGTTACCTTAAATTGCAAGAGAAACTTTGCAGATTTGATTAAGTTAATGCATTTGAGATGGGGAGATTATTCTGGATTACCCAGGTAGGCTCAATGTAATCATAGGCTTCCTTATAAGAGAAAGAGGAAGGTCTTCTTGTTGTTCTTTTCAATATTCAGTTGATTATCATTATAAATTTTCCTTAAATATGAAAGTTAGAATTAAACTTATGCATATGTGGGTTTTTAGTATATGGTATATATGAATATTTAGTAAAATGGCATTTAAAATCTGTTGGGATAATTGACTAGATGTTTGATAAAAAGAAGTTGGATTTCTACGTTACACCAAACTTAAAAATTTGTCCAATTTATTAAGAGATCTGTTTCCTATAATGGCAGACGTGTTGCATAATGGCAAACTATAATTTTTTCAATACTTTCACTTAGAACAACTAGAAAATCTATACTTTTTTAAAGTTGTAAGTGTTTGAAAGCTCATCTAGCAAAGCTCAAAAACGTTATGGGTCCAAGAAGTGAACCTAGCTTTTGGAAATGCTTGGTAGATGCTATGGGGATCTACTAGTTTGAAAAAGGTGGCTAAAAGATGTACAAGCTAAGAAGTGAAGCTTTGGTAGACACATGGAGCTAAGAGAACAAAGTTGCATGTTGGAACTTGAAAGGACCACATTTTAGGAGATCAGCCCCCACATGGAGTGAAAGTCAGTTTCAAATTATCTCAGTGTCTGGTGGATTTAGGTTATCTGTATTGCTGTTAACCTTCTCTCTAAAATAAAACAAAGCCAAGCTACACTCCAGATTATATCAACAGTTTTTATAATCAATGTCTGTCACATAAATTCACATAAATTCACCAGGTACACAGAAAATAAAAATTTGCCATAGATGTTCCAGATGATGGAGTAATTAGTCATGTACTCTAAAATAATAATGCTTAAGAAGTTCTTGAAAGTAAAATATAAGATGTGAATTTTAGCAGATAACTAGAAACTATTAAAAATGCTAAATGGAAATTCTGGAATAGAAAAATACAATAATTGAAATTAAAAACCAAATAAATGTGTTTAATAACAGATTGGTCATGATTGAAGAGAAAAATTGGTAAACTGTAAGGTAAGTCAAAATAAAAAAATCTAAAATAAAGCATGGGTTGGCAAAAGCATGGTAAAATACAGAAAGATGGAAGATAATGTGGATACAGTGAAAAATATTCAATAAAGATAACAAAAGTCAATTCCAGAATGAGAAGTTAAAAGCAATATTTGAAGAGTTAACTTTCCAGAAACAACCAACAATATTAGGTCACAGATTTAGGATTCAATGTCGACATTACTCAATATGAGTAAATCCACACCTAAGCATATCATAGTAAAATTTCTGAAAATGAAAGGTGAAGAAAATCTTAAAACCTGCCATAGGAAAAAGGAGACATTTCCTTCAAAGAAGCAACAATAAGAGTGGCAGCTGATTTCTCAACAGAAACAATGAGAGCCAGAAGACAATGAGGTAACTTCAAATTGTTCTAAGAAAATTACCACCAATCCAGAATTTCATACCAAGCAAAAATATCCCTTCAAGAATGAATATTTTAATAGAGCAATTTTCAGGCAAACAAAAAATAAGAAAATTTATTACAAATGGAAACACAGTAAAGGTAGTACTAACAGGTGCTCTCCAGGCATAAGAAAGTGAGTCCAAATGGAAAGTTAGAGAAACGGGAATAAAGAACAAGTAAAATGGGGTAGATAATTAGATAGATAGATAGATAAAATATTGATTAGGTAGATAGATATACATAAATACTGAATGTGTTTCACAATGTTTCATGAGGTTTATCAAGGAACTACAAAAAAAAGATATTTTAAATTTTAAGATTGGCTAATAGTATAAAGATTGATTAAAATCTTATGTTAATGATGATGCAAGAAAACTTGACTCTATATTTATTTTGTAAAGCCACTTAGGAGAGCAGGTTGGCAAAATCTATAAAGATATTCTGAATGTGAATATCCTTTTTCCCCTAAATTCTAAGAATCTTCACTGTAGATATACATGCTCATATTATATAAAGATGTTTATGTGAATATTCATCAAACCATGCTTTATAACAGCTGAAAATTGCACAAGATAAATCAGAAGGGAAATGGTTAAATAAATGAAGTATAGTCACAGAAATAATGTAGTAGATTCATATGTATGGTTATGTTAAGATGTTAAAACATATTCTTAATTTAAAAAGGGTAGAAGCAGAACAATATGAAGTGTTCCTAGTTATTTATTTTTAAAAGCAGATAAACATAATAATATAAAGACATGTATGTGCATGTAAGTGATAATATAAAAACTAGAAAAATATATACTAAATGAAAATGGCTTACCTTTGGGGAGTGAGTAGAAATGGGAATTGGATAAGATGTGAAAAGGGGCATTTTATTCTGTATATTTCATATCTGTGTTAGACTTTTACAATGTGAATGTCTTCATGTATTACTTGTATAATAATAAAATTGTTTTCTAGTTTATTCCTGAGAAATATTAAGGGACGTTTTTTATTAATAAATTAAGTGTAGGCATATAAACATGCTCACATGCTAACATATTGATAGACATTATCTGGGTTTTTACAAGATGAAAGTTTGAACAGGAAAAAAATTAGGTGAACTCTCTCAATCCTCAAACACTTTACAAGTGTGTTGCTACTATATTTAAATTTTCAGTATAAACTAGGTTTAGCTGAAAAGTCATTTATAGAGTAAAAATCTGGTGTTGTGCTATAACATCCCAAATTTTCCCCAAGAAAATAAAATTTGTATCATGAATTATGCGTATCTATCACATTTTAAAAATATTTATTCAGTTTAATTTCACCAAAGTGACAACATAGCAAATCTTGGATCATTTGTACTTTCAAAGGTTATATTATATACATGTATTTAAACACATGTATGTACACACACACAGACATATATACATGTTTGCGTTTGGATATGAAAACCTTACAAGAGTAAGTCTGCTTTAATAATTTCCCTAATTTACAAAATGTGATAAGTAGGCATAGTTTTATTTGTAACTGTTTAAGCCAGCACACTGAATGTGTTTCAGGAATTTACTTTATAACATGGATATTTTCACACAGGCCCCCTTTGTACAACTCCAGGGGGCGCCATTCATGTTGTAGTCCGTGTGATTAAAGGAGTTGTACCCTGTATGGCCTGTGCAGCTATTGGTGGAAGCTTTATTTTCACAAGTGGTACTGTAGCAAGATCTGATTATTGTAAATATGATATATTTAGAAAGATATTTAAAGAGAATCATAAATATGCCTCAGTGGTTACCTTGACTAGAGTCATATGTTGGCAGCCTTTCATAACCCAAAATAATACCACTTAAGGTCAGCAAATATAGAAAATTCATTCCTCTCTAAAATCAGTGAATGTCAACTGTATATAATTTCATGTTCTGAGCACTTACACCAACAGTAAAAACAAAATAAAGAAAACAGTTTTTTCTTTCTTATTTCAAAACCCACACAGATTATGGGTGTTAATGACACTGTACTTAAAAATTGTTAGCTTTGGAGGAAAAATAACCATATAAAACATAAATTTTATTTTCTTTCTTTAAACTATAAAGTTATCGTATCCTGAATAAACAAAATATGAGATTTATGTAAACATTCACCCTTTTAAGAAAAAAAAGCAGCAAAAACAACACTGCATTGTCAGATCATGTTTTGAAAAGGAGGAAGGCAACTGAAGCGTAGCTATAAAGATATCTTTTTCCTCTTCAGTTTACCCTTGAGATGTACCTATCAAAATAATCTAAACTTATCCAGATGATGTTTTTAATCTTGAAAAAGGCTTTTTTTTTCTTGTTGGATGATCCTATTAGTAAACTGCTGGAAGGGAAAATCATAGAGGGCATAATTTGTAGTTTGACCTACTCACATTGGGTGTTGCTAAAGAAAATCAATCAGAAACTGTTGTGTTAAAATAACTCTATCTGCTCTACCTGGCGTGTGTGACTAACTGACTTTAGAATCTATCATTTAAAGAAAATGGTTGAGTCTTGGATATACAATTTGTCAAACTTCACTCTAGTCTTTTTTCTCGAAAGCACAGAAAAAATAATCATCCCTCCCTAAATATAAATCTTTTAAGAGAAATTCAAGGAATCTGTCTCCAGCAAAATAATTGATAAATGGCAGGAGCATAATTTAAAGATGGCTTCCATCACAGATCACATGGCACCTCACCTCTTGAGCCTGTCACTCAAGTCTTTTTCCATCCCTTGGCCAAGGAGCATCAATCTCAGCTCCTCTGTGACCAGTTCTCTGATCGAGCTAGGTTGGTCTTTTCACAATTACAGCTTTCCTACTTTTGCCTTGCAGTACGAGGCTCTCTATCTATTGCCTGAAATGCTCTCCAACCTTTTTCCTGCCAACCCAAGCCTATTTTTCCCTCACAGCTCAGTTTGAGAGGTACTTCTATTAAAGAAAAAAGGAAGGAAGAAAGGGAGGGTAAGAAGAAGGAAGGAAAAAAGTACTTTCTCTAACATTAGTGTTTACCTTTTATTTCCTCAGTATTAAATGCCTTGTTCAAGGATACTGTCATCATATACTTTCCAAGAAATTGACTCAAAATTATACAGCTACATCTCATAGACCGAATTATATTAATATACAGTTCCATGAGACAGGAATAACTGACCTTACTGTTTCTATTGTTTTTCTCAGTATAGGAACTATATACATTCACCTAGTGTTCAATAATTGTTTACTAAATCAATTAATGTAAAAGAAGGAAAGTTTTATTTTATTGACTAATTCTCAAAAAGTTATATTTGAAAAATAAGTTAGAGTAAAAAAACTAAGTCAGTCTTTTGAATTATCAATCATTAAGCCTGTTACCAGGAAATTAAAAGCTGGTATTAGAAGAACATATGTTTACATTAGTCATTTTTGACTATGGAGAACCAGTCTTAAATGGACCACTTTGGAAAACATTTAACAATAGCCCATTAAAAGGCAAGACTCTAAAACAGCAGTCCCCAACCTTTTAGACACCAGAGAGCGGTTTCATGGAAGACAGTTTTTCCATGGACAGTGGGGGAGAGGTGAGCGGAGCTCAGGTAGTGATGCATGGCCCAGTTCCTAACAGGGCAAGGACCAGTACTGGGCTACTGGGGGTTGGGGACCGCAGCTCTAAGATACCAGAGGTCACTAATATTTTTGACTACATCAAAATTTCAAATTTCTATTTTGGGGGAAGGAAACACCATAAACAAATTTGAAAACCAAACTCCAAAAATAAAACTTCCACCATAAATGAAAGCACAGATAGAATAGTCTTACTGTTCTTTATATTGATATCTTACAAACCAATAAGAAAAAAGGTCATCACACTTACAGGAAAATTAACAGAGCATATTTCTAAGAGAAAATATATAAATAGCCAATAAACTTATGCAAGGATTTTAACCCTTTTTAGTGCTCAGAGAAATACAGCTTGAACTAAAATCAAATTCTTAAAAATCAAAATAATAACACATTGTCTTGTGAGAGTGTAGTAAACTGGCATTCTCATATACTGCTGGGAAGAATGTAAATTAGTAAACTTTTCAGAGAGCGGTTTGGCAAGATATATCAAATTTTTAAATGTGTTTACCTTTTCAGCCAGCAATTATAATTCATTGAGTTTATCACAAGTAGAAAATCAGACAATGAAAATCAGGCAGAAATATGTGTGCATATATATGTTTATAATGGAAAAAAAAACCTGTGAAGTACCTAAATGTCTGTCATTAGAAGGAAGTTTAAAAACTTTGTGCTGCCTCTATATAATTGTCATCATTTAGAGTACTCATATAGTGTTGTACTTATAATGGAAAGTTATTCAAACTATGTTAATTATGTGACAAAAACAAGCTACTAAATGTGTCTATTGTGATTGCAGTTTATAGTTTTACATCCATATCTCTGTATATATGCATAGAGAATAGGTCCTGAAGGACATATGTTAAATTGTTAGCAGTAGTCATTTGATGTCGCTAGTATACCAGATAACCTTTGCTTTCCCTTTACATTTGTCTGTATGTCCTGATATTATTTTTCACAATCACCACGTATGACAGAATATAGATGTTTCTTAAGAGGAAAGGCTTAAATTACCAGAGTTTTACTCTATTCCTTTTTATTTTCCTTATTCAGCATTATTTCTTTTTTTCTTGCTTATTTAACTTTACAAGATTGCATAACATTATGAAAATGTCTGCTTTATTTTGAAGAGTTGCATTTCATGTTTATGTGATTAGGCAGTGTTCTTTTTCCCTAAAGCAAAAGGCTTCATTGCAAATGAAGATATAATTGTTACTTGAGGATACACATCTTATTATTCATGAGTTATATAAGTCACAAAAAATGTCCAAGGTGATAATGATAGCACCTAGAAAACAAGGACTTTAGCTACAGGGATTTATTTACTCTGTTACTAACGATACTATCTGGCCAATAGGTGGCAGGACTTGGGGATGAATTCAACCTAAGAACAAGCAACATGTTTCTATTTCCTAATCCAAGCTTCTGGTTTAAAGACAAAGTGATCTTTTTCAGTCTTTTCTAAGACTGAATGTCCAGACATTCCTAAAGTTCATCAAATCACATTTGCAAATGGACATTTTCAAATGAAAATGTGTTTTGAGGCAAGTAACCTGGATTTTCCGAGACCAGAGGCCTGTAAAAAAGAAAAGATTCCAAGTAGATATAATAACTGTCTTCACATCTAAAGGACTGGCAAGATAAAAATGAGATTTGTCTTGTCTGCCTAACTCCCAGATGGCAAACCAAAGACCATTGGATCTTCTGGGAGAAGATTTTGACTAAATGCAATCACTTTCTAAATATAGAGGTATCTAGAAATGGAGCGGGTAAGATGTGGGAAGGCAGAGGCTCATGCCTTCTTTGCTTTCATGCTACCAGCTCTTAACACGTGGCCTGGCAAACATAAGGCACTTAAGAAATTTTATTGAATGAATTGAGAGGTAATAAGTTATATCTTCTTTATATTTCAGGTTTAATGATATGATTTTTGTTGAATGATATTTTATAAAGTTGTTTAAAGCATTGGATGTGAGATTCAGCTAGATGATCTGTAGTACATGACCATCTATCCCAGATTTTTCTAGGATTTTTTTTAGGACAATTCCAATTTAAACTATTTTGTCTTATTCTTCCCAACTATACTTCCAAATGTTCTTCTCATTAGTAAAGTTCAAAATTTAGGATGAATTGATCATACTCTGGGTAGCATAACTAATAGCATGACAAAGTGAATTTCTTTCTGTCGACTGGAGATCATGTTGGATTGCTACAGTTAGAGTGGATAAATACAGTTGTTTATAACTAAAAAGTCATTTACTGTAAATATATAGCTAGCTCTATCTTGGTGAATACTGATTCACATGTTAATAAATGTAATCAAATGTAATTCAACCAAGACTCTAAGGTGATATATTTTTATTGATTACTTTTTTTAAATGAAGATTTTTTTGGTCACATTTTTATACTATTGGGCCACATACCAATGTTTCTATAGTGTTCAAGTGTGTTTGCTAGGTCACCCTTTAGGCTTGGTGAGTGTTGGACAGATGGCAGCGAATATACAAGTAGGTATGCATTGTGCAGGAAAGCACGCAAATGAAGAGTCAATCAAGAGAGAAAAAACATGCTTAGAAAGAGGCCACCTGATTGGTATTCCGACTACAGAATCGGGCAACTTTCTATGCAAATTATGCAGCTGCATCAGCACCATTGACACTATTGGAGTGAAGAGGAAAAAAAAAATAACAAAGTTCTCTGTGGCAAAATAGCTCTGTGCTTGATCAAGGAAATATTACTACTATAAGGGTAGATGAAGTAGAGGGTTTTTTCTTTAAGTTGCTTTTTTCTTCTGTTTACCTGAACTGCCAATGACCATAGCAGAAGTGGCAAGTTAAACTTATGAATATGGAGTTTCATGGTTCCCAGAGCATTGCTTTTGGACTAAGGAGAATTTAGAAGGGAGCAGCAACCTACTTTCCCTTCTTTCAAGATTTGCATACTTGGTACATACGGTATCATATAAATGTGCCAGTGCTTGTGAGATACTCTCACTCTCTCTCTTTCTTTCTCTCTCTCTGTTTAAACAGAGGAAGAACCAAAGAGGTAGATCATCCATTATTCAAGGAATTTTTTTCTGCCCTTATTCAATACACAGTAACTTAAAGGATTAGGGACTTTTGAATACAGAGATCAAGTATTTAGATGGAACAAAAGGCCTCTGCAAGCCAACAAATAAATGCAGATATTTTGCTTCATTTAAAGAGTGAAAGTCTGACTTGAATTATCTTTTCCTCTATAAAAAGCAAAATATATTAAACAAATATCACATACTAATATTCATGATCTGAAGCAACTCATGTTTCTTCTACAAAGGTTTGCCTGACTTCTGTAGACCATGCTCAATCCTCCCTCCTACTGTTCTGATTTGAATTAAGGCGTGGTTCTGTTCAGTGGCAGTTTATATGTAATCTGACTATAGCTGGGTTGCCTTAAGGCCTGCCTCTGCCTTTGGACACACAACACACTGCCACACACAGTTGATTCCCACAAGCTTGAAGGAAATGATGACTCTCATCTCCCAAACCACTGCACATAATAGGTGCTTAGTAAATGTCTGTTTATGATATAAGCAAACTTCAATTTCTTTTGACTTATACAAAAAAATTCATTCATTTGAAAGATATTTTTTAACAACTCAGACTAAAGTTATAAAGGGAAGTGCTTAAGTGTTTGAAATTAAGCCTTTTATAAGCAAGACTTGCTACTGATAACTATAAACCTTTACCTGGTGCCTGAGCCAGGCAGACATTGGGCTCAATGCACTCTGGCTTCTGGAACAGGAGGAAGCATACATTTCAGTTCACGTGGGCAAAGCTGCAGTTCAGTTAAAGCTCAACAGGTACTTTGCTCTCAGGAACAATTCTAGGTTCAAGGTCTCTATCTTCTAAATGCATTTCCAATTCTTAGTGTTGCCTGTGATCTCCAGGTCAGTGTCTGTTTCTACCCTATTATCAGGATATTTACTGAACAAATGCAGTGTAGGGACAAGCATTCTAAGTACTCTGGGGACTTCCTGTCAGTAAGTTCATGTACAAATATTACTTTTAGGACTATCATGTGACACTGGTTAGCAAAACAAACACTGTTACTCATAATGCTAACAGCCTAGCAAGAGAAACAGGTTAATTTAGCAAACCCACGGGTATATAATTACAAACCATGTACTGTAAAAGAAAGATACAGGTTATTATAAAGAGGTATATTAGAGAGCTTCCTCTGATCTGGGGACCAGTGGATCAAGGAGGGTTCTTCTGAGTTAGTTATCTTTGGGTAGAGATCTAAGGATAACATGTTAACTAGGAAAAGGGTAGGGCAAAGGGAAGTTAAGTTAGGTGAGCATTTACTATATGCCAGGCACTGTCTAAGCACTTTATATATTATATAAATGTAATCTTTACAACCACTACAGGAGATAGGCACCTCTTTAACCACATTTTAACGATGCAAAACCTGGGACTGATGCCCACATGCTTAACTGCTATCCCAAACTCCCTCTGCAAAGAATTTGATTTCATCCTTAAAGGCACCAAAGAGAACTTGAATGAAAGAGATTATTTAGACCCACTTAAGTTAAACAGCATGTAATAATATTGATGACTCACAGACATTTCAACACTTAAAATACAAACAAAATAGAACACAGTTTAACTTTATCACCTTCCAAATATGCATTTTAAAAGAATAAAATGTGATATAAATAATAGTGTAACAAAGTTATTTTAAATTGTTCATCACTTTTACAGCCTTTTCAATTTCTTTATGCTTTCTACCCCAAGAACCCCTTGATGTTCTTTTTTATATAATAAATACTGCTAACCAAATATATATATTTCAGCTTATATACAGTTTATAAAAATGGACAGTGTACTATATATTAAGTTATAGCCAAAACTGAAAAAAGAGAAGGGAAAGTAGTTCATTATTCTTTGTTAAATAATGAATGTTTTTGAAATAATATGATCATTAAATGCAAATGAGCATAACTCTGATATAAATGTAAATTTTCCAAACTCAAAATGTTCCTTAAGATAAACTCTTTGGCTGAAGTTCTGAATATTTAATTGTTCTGCTTTCACGAAATGAATGCAGTCACCTATTCAACATAATTAGTTATCTAGGGAAAAACAATTATAATTGAACATAGCTGCTTCCCAACTGCATTTTAAATAACATAAACAATCCTATGTTAAATGTTTGGCCTATTGCTTGGATGCCTTGTGTTTGCTCCTCCAGATCCATTTCTACCCTTTCCCACCCTACTGTATGCCTGCCTGAGAAGGCCAACATTTATGGAATCCAGCAGTAGGATCCTTTGTGCTCTGGCTTCTACCTGGGCCAGCAGGGGCCTGGGTGGGAGAAGAGTGAAGCTGAGGTGGTTTTACTCCCAGCTCCCGCCCTGTGGGGTCACTGGGTGTTTGGTGCATCCTCTGCAGAAGGTCAAAGTTCATAACGTGTCTGTGCAGCTCTTCTCTTTGTATTCTGGAAACTGTTTCTTCCCTCCTCCCACAGGTATATAATTACAAACCATGTACTGCAAAAGAAAGATACAGATTATTATAAAGAGGTATACAGGTTATTATAAAGAGGTATATATAATATATATAAGGTATATATAATATAATATATAATATATATAATAATAAGTAATAAAAATAAATATATAAAAAATAAAAAAATAATATAATATAATAAGGTGTATATAATATGCCTCTTATAATAACCTGTATACCTCTTTATACCTGTATACCTCTTTATGTATAACCTGTATACCTCTTATAATATATATATTATGTATAACCTGTATACCTCTTATAATATATATTATGTATAACCTGTATACCTCTTATAATATATATATTATATAAACAGGTTATTATAAAGAGGTATATTCGAGAGCTTCCTCTCATCTGGGGACCAGTGGATCAAGGGGGGGCTCTTCTGAGTTAGTTATCTTTGGGTAGAGATCTAAGGATAACATGTTAACTAGGAAAAGGGTAGGGCAAAGGGAAGTTAAGTTAGGTGAGCATTTACCATATGCCAGGCACTGTCCTTCACCCCAGAGATAAGAACACATAGGATGCTGTACCATCCCCTATTACTTTGCCCCAAACCAGCGTACACCTTTTAAAATAGTCCCTTTATTAAACCCTCCTCAATTACCCAGCTTCAGTGTGCTCTTTTCTTGGGATCCTGACTGTACAGTAATTGATACCAGGAGTGGCCTCTGAAACTGCCCCTCTAAATGGGATTCTGAATTGAGTTGTTCACATATGTGTGTGGTGTCTAGATAATGGATCCGGCAGGCGAGTAGATTGAGGCAGGGGAGTTGGGATTCAACACTGGATATCCAACAGAAGAGAATTAAATAGAAGGTTGAGCAGATAGGATGCATTGATGTGGGTGCACCCACTTAGAATTTGGGACTTGAATATGGCTCCAGCACCCAGGAGTGGCATTAATAGTCTGCTAGACTGGCTAATGAAGGCTGAATTCAGGGGTGACCTACAGTCAATTAGGCTGATGCGTCAGAAATTCCCTGGCATGTAGAGGAAGGATTCTGATGTTTCAGGGAGATGAAACAATGTGCAACCTGTTCAGCCATTTTCTAACCATTACCCCTGCGAATGTCCAGAGGACACACTCTCATCAAGGCATTAATAAATGCGTTGGAAAGCTGATACTTTTTATACTTAGATTGTTTAGACCCCTTTTAAGTTAAGCAGCATGTAATAATATTGTTTACCTGCAGACGTTTCAACAGTTAAAATACAAAAAAATAGAACATAGTTTAACCTTATTACCTTCCAGACATGCATTCTGAAAGAATAAAGGATGATACAGGTGGTTCACACCTGTAATCCCAGCACTTTGGGAGGCTAAGGTGAGAGGATTGCTTGAGTCCAGGAGTTCCAGACTACCCTGGGCAAGGTAGCAAGACCTCATCTCTACAAAACTAAAATAAAATAAACAAAATAAAATAAAATAGCTCATGTGGTGGTGTGTGCTTGTAGTTCTAGCTACCTAAGAGGCTGAAGCAGGAGGATTTCTTGTCCCCAGGAGTTTGAGGCTGCAGTGAGCTATGATTGCACCACTGCACTCCAGCCTGGGCAACAGAGTGAGACCCCATCTCTGAAAAAAAAAGAAGAAATGCCTTGGTGAGAGGGCTACCACCATCACTGGTCTCCTCAGTGGTGGCTGTTCTCCGTAGGCTGACTTCTAAGCAGAGGAGATACTTTGAACCATGTTTGGTGTAGATATCATGAGAAGGGAACAGTCCACACTCACCATTTCAATGATGTATACACTCAATGTATAAGAATTATACTTTCTTAATCATTAAATAAATTTTTAATAATATTAGTGAGAAAAGGTGCTGCAATGGAATGTTTTTTAAAGAAATCTCCAGTAAAATCGACACTGCTCCCTAATGCTTAAATGAATGAACTCTGTATAACTGATATAAAGCAGGGGAGTATTATTTCAGGTTTGGCATAAGGTAAGAACAGAAACTGATACATGAGCTTGGTTCAAAAGTGAGCCCTCCCCACGTAGTAGTTGGGTTGTCATTGACAATTTTCTTAATCTCTATCAAGCTCAATTCTTCATCTACAAAATGAGAGGAATAATATCTGCCTCCCATCGTTGCTAGGATAAACAAGATAGGGCCTGACCCAGGAGAGCATTTCAATTAACATGGCAAATTATTTGTCTTGAGCAATCCTCTCTCACTGCACTTGCAACCCAGTACTACATACTCTGCTGTAAACTTGAGGTCAGGACCCATGTCTGCTTATCTCATTTTATATCCCCAATGCCCAGTACATAGACAGATACAGACCACTTCTTAACTGTGTGAGTGAAAGAATGTATGAACAGGTGTGTTATTGTGAAGATTCCCTGGAAGTGGTCACTTTATGATTTACTTTATTTACTTTATTCCTTTATTCCTTTCAGTGTTTGAATTCCACCTCTTCATCTGTTGCCTTTATAATCAGGGACAAATAACTTATCCTTACTAAACTATAGGTTTCTTCTCTTTAAAATGGAGATAATACCTCTCTCTTAGTCCATTTGGGCTGCTATAACAAAAATATAATAAAGTGGGTAACTTATAAGTAAAAGAAATTAATTGCTTATAGTTCTAGAGGCGAGGAAGTCCAAGATCATGGTACCGGCAGATTCACTGTCTAGTGAGGGCTTGCTGTCTGCCTTCTTGCTGTGTCCTCACTTAGTGGAAGAAGTAAACGAACTCCCTCGGGCCACTTTTATAAGGCCACTGATCCTCTTCATGAAGGTGGAGCTCCTGTGATGTCATCACCTCCCAAAGGCCCCACCTCATAACACCATACATTGGGGATTAGATTTCAACATATGAATGTGGAGGAGACACAAACATTCAGACCATAGCAACCTCCCATCCTCATAGGAGTGATGTAAGAAATAAATTAGATAATAGTTAGAATATCTGCAAAATAGGGAGTACTCCATAAATTTTATTTTTCTTTCTCTTGTCCCATTTGTATTTTAAGGATCTGATACATTATAGGCACTGAAATAAATATTGTCCATGATGGACCACGCATGAACTTCTAATTTGGAAAGCTTATACTGTATTCATTCCTTTAAAAAAACAAAAAAATAACTTCTAAATATCAGATTACAGCCCATGGGATTGCAAAATATTTTTATTCCTTTTATGGCTAAAATGCTGTAAAAATTTGGAAGAGGTCCCAATTCTAAAAGTTATTGCAATAAATCCAAAATGAATAGATGTGGAAAATATTTAACATTCAACAGTTAATCTTGAATAGGAGAGATATGTAGTTAATTTTATCCCTTTTATGTCTACAAATCGTAAGAAACAGTTTGGATAGGTTACCCAAAAGAGGCTCTTTGAATCATTTCTAATGGGATACATCAACTCAAGTGTCACCCAAAGATTATTCTTAACAAATGTACATATTGTTTGACTTTACTTGGAATAAACAAAAAGCTTTAAATTAGATTATTGCTTAGACACAGAGCCATTAAATTAAAATAAGGCCAGACATTTGGAATCAAGTCAGTTTAAGATAGTCACCTTTCATTAAATCATGGCTACAATATTTGGATTGTTTTATTAGTTTTATGCCACAACCATAAAAATTCAATTAAAATTTCACAGTAAACACATAGTGCCTTTACACCAAGTCACAAAAATCACTGCCTTTAAACAAATTCATTTTACATACTAAAAGAGACTCCAATAACCACTAACTCACTAAAAATAAAAGGTAATATTTCTTACGTCATTTAAATTACTATTGGCCTGACTTCCTTTTTTCCTTCAAATAGGAAAAAAATGTGTATGTATATATATATATATATATATATATATACACACACACACATGCCCACACAACAACTCAATACTGTTTCCCCTCATTTTCATCCCCTGTCTTTTTCTTAGGGCTCCAACACTATATCACTATTTAAAATGTAAATAATTTAAACTGATTTAGTAGAACTTTAATTATAGCCTTATTTGTGTTGAGCAACTTTTCAAAAAACTCATTTTTCAGATTAATGGAAATGTTTGTGGTAGTATTAGCTTTACTTGCCATTCCAAAATTATAAAATGAATTAAGAAAAGGAAGGACATGAATTAAAGCATGAGTGACTTCATAAAAATAAACATTTGGTTTAATTTATAAATTTAAATTTTTGTTGCCTCAAAATGTAGACAGAATGATTTAAGAACATAATGTACTTATTTGCCAAAGACAGGAAGAAATTTGCCTAATGACTATTTTAAATAATTTTTCTAGTGTGTTTTGTTTATATATAGTCAATGGAAACTTTTTGTTTTATGCCACAGACTCCCAATCCCAAATACAGTATGATGATTGGAGATTTGAAGTGCAAATTAATGTTGTGTGTATCTGTGTGTAGAGACATAGATATAATGATAGAAATATCATTATTATAGCTTCTTTAAGGAGCTTTTAGAGTTAACTGGAGAAACCTTATGTTTCCATTAAACACAGTTGGGATCCTACAGCAGTTGTGATGCTATTTCTAATTCCTAAATATACAGTAAACAAAAAATATTCTCACATTTGAAAATAGTGGAAATATGTAAACAATAAAATATAAAATTTACAAATGACTTTATATCTTTCAAATGTGAAAAATACTTCATTCAAAAAATAATCATTACGGTCCATCTGCTTTCAGCTCTGATGGCCTATCTTGTAAAAGACCACACTGAAATCAAGAACAAATAGAAAAGTGGATATATTTTTTTAAAAAAATCAGTTTGAAAACTTTGGAGATCTTCCAAGGCAGTCAGGACTTAAGAGGCCATAATCCCACAGAAAAGTGAAGATTTTTGAAGTGAACCCAGTATTTGTGTGCTGCTTTTTCTCTTGGGGGATTTGTTGGGTTTTAAGAAGTACAAGGAAAGAAGTTGAGAAGTGGGCAGAGGGCAGTCCCTACGAAGCAGAGAAGCTGATAGAACTTTCAGCAATATCCTAAGACTGGAAAACACAACTTAAGAGTATAGGCCTGCCACAGCAGCCAGGAGCAAGAGGATAAGATTGCAGGAGAAAGGTGGGTGAGCCTAGCACTCTGTGAGAGCTTTTCACTGCAGCATTTGCTGATACCTAACGGTGGCAGCCATATGACTCAAATGTATACTATAAACCATAAATCAATCACCAAAACACACAAAAACTTATATGTAATAAGCAAGCAGAGAATATCAAGTGAAATAAAAATACATTAAATCCAAAATAAGGCAGAAAAGGAGAACAAAGACATATAGGACAAATAGAGACAAATAGTAAGATTGTAGATTTAAAGTCAATTATTATCAATTATCACGCTAAAGAGAAATGTAAGCCTAACTATATCAGTTATCACATTAAACAAACAACCCATATAAAAAGCAAATATCATCAGATTGCCAATTTTATGACCCAAACTATATGATACCTATAAGAATATACTTTAAGTACAAAGACACAAAATAAAAAGATGGAAAAACATACACCATGTATCAGCAAGAGGGTCCCCGGGCAGAATGAACCCCCAATAACCATGTTAACAGCAATAAAAAAAAAAAAGAAGTGGTTTTATAAATATCAGGTGTAATAGATGTCAGAGCAAAGAATATGACCAGTGAGAAAGAAGATCATTTCATAACAATAAATGATCAATTCATCAAGAGGACATGACAATCCTAAGCATTTATGTACTTAACAGAGATTCAAAATATATAATGCAAAAACCAATAGACCTACAAGGAAAAATAGACAATTTCACACTTATAATAAGAGATTTCAATCTCTCTGAATAATTGATAGACTAAAGACAAAATTAGTAAAGCTATGGAAAACTGAATAATATTATCAAATAGCTTGACATAATCAGCATATATAGAATGACAACAGAAAACATATTCATGTAAGTGCACAAAAATATTTACAAGGCAGTCCATATTCTGTAGCATAAAATAAGCCTGAATTAATTTCAAAGGATTCAGATTCTACAAAGTATGTTTTTTGATCACAATTGAATTATGACAATTCAATTCAATTGTTAGAAGTCACAAAAATCACAAATATGTACATACTACATAAGAGTTGCCAATAACCTATGGATAAAGGAAGAAATAAAAAAGGAATTTAAAAAGTATTTTAAAATGGATGAAAATGAAAACACAGAATATAAAGACTTGTGTGATAAACTAAATCAATATTTAGAGGAAAATTTATATCACTAAACAAAAAGTCTTAAATCTCTAATCAACTTCTACCTGAAGAAACTAGCAGAAAAGAAAAATTTAGCCGGGCGCGGTGGCTCACGCCTGTAATCCTAGCTCTCTGGGAGGCCGAGGCGGGCGGATTGCTCGAGGTCAGGAGTTCGAAACCAGCCTGAGCAAGAGCGAGACCCCGTCTCTACTATAAATAGAAAGAAATTAATTGGCCAACTAATATATACAAAAAATTAGCCGGGCATGGTGGCGCACGCCTGTAGTCCCAGCTACTTGGGAGGCTGAGGCAGGAGGATCCCTTGAGCCCAGGAGTTTGAGGTTGCTGTGAGCTAGGCTGACGCCACGGCACTCACTCTAGCCTGGGCAACAAAGCGAGACTCTGTCTCAAAAAAAAAAAAAAAAGAAAAAAAAAAGAAAAATTTAAAAACAAATTAAGCTGAAGAAAAGAAAACTAATAGAACAAAAAATAGAGATACTCATTAAAACTCAATAAAAGAGATAAGACAGAATTACCAGAATCAACAATGAGAAAAGTGATGTTATTAAAACGTCTACAAATATAGAAAGGGTAGCAAGGGATTATCATCATCAAGAACTGGGAAGGATCTGGGATTTTACCTGCCTCACAAGTTATCATGACACTGTTTCGTGGATACTGGTAAAAGATCCAAGATACCTCAGTTATAGACAAAGTTGGAGAACTAAAAATCAAACACATCAAATTGAACTCAAAAAAAGGACAAGGAAGTAAATAAAAAATACAAAAGCAAAAAGTTAATGAAATTGAAAACATATAAAATAGGGAAAATTAACAAAGCTGTGAGGAGATTCTTTGGACTAATGATACTAATAATCTCATAATAAGACAATAAAAGAAAGATTGCACAAAATGCAATTTCAGTAATAAGTACAGTGATAAATTGAGGCATATCTAAAGATCATACAGACATTAAAAAGGTAGGCCAATGTGAATAACATCTAAATTTTCATGCTAGATAAAAATGATAAAATTTGGAAATTTCTACATAAAATAGACTGAATTAAATTAAAATATTTTACACAAGAAAATTCCAAGCCCAGATTGCTTAATATTGAAGAAAGAAATAACATTAATCTTACATGAAATTTTCCAGAGGTTAGGAAAAACTAATACAATCATAATACCAAAACCGGAAAAGGACATTCATTATAGGAAAGGGAAATTACTGACATATCTTCCTTATAAACACACATGCAAAAATCCTAAACAAAATATTAATGAAGCAAATCCAATATCATATAAAAAGAAATGATCGGCACTTGGTGGCTTAAGCCTGAAATTACAGCTACTTGGGAGACTGAGGTGGGAGGATCCTTTGAGCCCGGGAGTTTGAGGCTGCAGTGAGTTATGATAGCACTACTACACTCTAGCCTGGGCAACAGAGTGAGATTCCTTCTAAAAAAAAAAAAAAAGAAGAAAAAGAAAAAGAAAAAATATATATCTATTCTTTTTGAAAAAGAAAAAAAGATAGTGACCAAGTTAAGTTCACTTCAAATGCAAGGTTTGTTTAATATTTGAGAATTAATTAATGCAATTTACCACACTGTTAGAATAATGATGGGAAATGATACAATTTTCTCATCAGAAGCAAAATGATCATTTCATAAATCTAATACCCAATTATAAAATCCTACAAAATCTGTTAGCAACCCTGGATAAAAGAAAAATTCCATAATATGATTCAAAATTAAAAATATCTGTGAACATCATAACTAAAGGTTAAATATTGAAAGCTTATCTTCTGAGAATGGGAATGAGGATGAGTCCTCTCATTGATTCTATTCGATATACACTGGCAATCTTAGCCAGTGCAATAACGCAGGAAAAAATTGGGGGTATAAAAATGGGAAAGTTAGATTTAAAACTATTTTTTACAGTTGACATGACTGTATACATAAAATGCAAAAGAATCTAAAGAGCAATTATTGGAACTTATAAAAGAATTTTGCAAAATCATTGAACAATGGCCAATACACAAAAATAATTTTGTCTGTATATTAGCAATAAGCAATTAGAAAATGAAACTTAATAAAATGACAACATTTACAATAGCATCAAAATGCATAAAATATCTAATGGAAAATGTGTAAGGCATTTATATATGGAACACTACAAAACATTATTGAACAAAGTTAGCATGCAGTTGGCCATATGATTTTAAAATATGTAAAGAATTGCAAAAGGCAAAAAATAGCTAAAACAATCTGGAAGAATAAAATTGGACAGTTTATACTACTATGTTTCAAGAGTTATAAATTTACAGATTTATAATTTAAAAACACTAAATAACAATGTTTGGCCTAAAACCAGGCATATGACCACTAGAAGAGAATAAGAGCAATAGAAGCACAGAAATAGAACCACATTTATGTAGTCATTTCAGTGTTACAAAGGTAACAGTGTTGTGCAGAGGGGAAAAAGTGATCTTTTCAATAAACGATTCCAGGTCAAGTGAATATTCTATAAGGAAAATAATGAATCTGGACCCTTAACTCACAATGTATACAAAATCAACTCCAAGTGGAGTGTAGATCTAAATATGAAGGTAAATTATTTAAGCTTATAGAAGATCACATAGAAAAATAACATGATGGCCTTAAACAAGTTACAAATCCCTGTCCATAACAGAAAAAAAGCAATAAGCTATACTACATTAAGGATTTCTTTTCAACAGAAGACACCATTAAGATGACAAAACTTTGAGTAATTGAGAGAAAATATTTGCCCAAAGATGTATGTGACAAAAAGGCACATTCACAATAGATAAAGAACTACATATCAGTAAGGCACGAGACAGATAAATCAATATTTTCAAGTGGGCAAAAACTTGAATCTACACTTCACAAAAGAAAATATCCAAATAAAAGATTGTGTCCAACTTGGTTAGCCATCAAAAAAAGTGAACAAAATCAGCTGGAAGCTGGCCACTCTCTATGTGGTCTCTAGAGGTTGTCTGTCCACGTAGCTGGCTAGACTTCCACACAAGGCGCTTCTATCCCAAAAGCGAAGGCTGCAAGAGGAAGGAAGCAGAAGCTGCCAGTCCTCTTAGAAGTTAGGCCCAGGACGGCGTCACTTCAACCACATCGCTTTGGTTAAAGCAGTCACAGAGCCAGCCACAATTCAACCCAAGCAGAAATAAGCTCCACCTCTCAGTGGAGGAAGTGACAGAGAATTTGCACCCATCCATAATCCATCACATCCTCCCACCTCTCTCAAATTTATGCTTGTCCCAAACCAGCTCTATCATCAAAGCTCATTTCAAATCTCTTCTCTTTTATCAATTATTAACCCCTAAACTGAAAATAGCTCTTCCATTTCCCCCTGTGAACTCTCATTTTATCTCTACTTTTCTTGGGGTACTTTTAACTTTCAACCTTGAATTATTTATATAAGTCTTATCTCCTCTACATTTTAAATAACATTTATTTCTAGTTACTGAAATAAGAAATTCGTATTGTAGAAAATTGTCAGAATTCATTTCTGAAGAATAAGTGGCTACCCCACGGCTTTGCACAGTGTTGATTTTCTAAGTGAAGACTGGAGTACAATCCAAATCTTTCTAAAAGGTCAATACTAGGTACTTTTGAGGTTGTTTGGCTTGCTACTTTCTTCCATATACTCAATCAGATTTTTTTTAGATGTAGATAGACAAATGATAATAATGTTGGTGTGTATTAATATTTTACCAGGCTTATATTGGGGAGAAAAAAATCATAATTAAAAAAAAGAAAAGAACACAATGGCTAACACTTATTGAGCTTTTAGCTATGTGTCAGACACAGCTCTGAGCACTTCATTCTCCTAACATCTTACAAGTTTTGAAGAAAAGGAAGAAATAACCAAAAAATATAAAACAAAGAAAACTAGAGAGCTAGAAAAAATGTATTCTCTAGAACCCTGAACAGCTCCAAGACATCTGAAATTTTGACATAAGTTGACTACACAGTAAGGGAAGCTAGACTTTAAGAACATATACACAAGAAAGGGCATTTTCCCTCCAAATTAGAAGCTATTGTTTCCATATTGATATAGAGTACTATCTCAGGAATTCTTCATTTTGAAAACAAATACATCAATTTTCTGCCTATTGGAACTTAGAAGGCTTCAGATTACTTTAGTTTTTAATATGATGTTAAAATCTTTAACTGCCCACACAGGAAAAGAAAGCCTAACAATAACTTAATGTTTAAAAGTTGTGCTTTAAAAATAAAAATGAGTGTAGTATGATTCCTGACATCAGAGAATTATGCAATGTATTTGAAAAGATAAAATTAAATATTTAGGGGATTAACAGGGAAGCTTTAGTTCAAAAAACAAGATAGGAGGGGAGGAAAGGGAGGAATCACTGGAATATAACAGAAAAATAAAATTTTGTTGAAGGAGCTGGGAATTGAGGTAGGGCTCAAAGAAGGGTAGAATTCAGAAAGGTTAGCAAAGACCATTCAAGATTTGAGAAAGTGGAAATTAGTAACAGCACAAGAAAGGGCATAGAGGCAAGAATGAATATAACATTTTAACCTGATAGGAAGGAAGAGACTACTCATTTTGAGCAAGGCTATATATTGGAGATTATTGGAAAATATAATCTAATAGGTAACATAGGCTAGGTTATTACATACTCTGAATGGATGCTAGTCAGTGTGGTTCAGGCTTGGTACAACAAACTGTTCCAAGCTGTACCAAGCCTTGTACCAAGCTGTAACAAACTGTACCAAGCTGTTTTCAGCCTTAACTGTGAGAGTATTCAATGTACTAAGGGGACATTTACCAAGTTTTCACATAGGAAAGTTCTTCCCAAACCATAGTTGGAATGAAATCTTTCTACTTGTTGGCCATAAAATCAGCATGATTTTCCATAAAGATTTTATTATTTTTGACATGAAGGAAAGGTCAGAGTTTGGGTGTATATTTGTGCCTATGAACATGATGATGTGTGTAGGTGTTTAAATTTCCAAAGTCAGGGTCAGTAGGCAGGTTAGAGCTACATGGTGTTGTGGCAACCAGTCATGCTATTTGTTTCAGTCCAGAAAGTAGTCCACTGGAAAATGCTCAATCAACTAAATTTAGATTAAAATAGTTATGAATTATTTGTAAAAAAGCAGCCACAGTTTGTTTAGCACAAGGTATAAAAATAAGCATAATTTTCTATCAAGATATAATTCTTTAAACATGAAGTGAAGGTCAGAGTTTGGGTGCATATGTGTGTATTTGTGCATGTGTGGGTGTGTTTTAATTTCCAAAGTGGGGGTCAGGGCAGATTAGGATTACATTGAGTCAAACCAACCAATCAAGTTGTCATTTCAGAGCACAAAGTAGACAATTCACTGCGAAAAAAGTTCAAATAACTAAGTGTAAAATAAAATATTTACCAATTCATTGTGAAAAGTCACTGGAAGTTTATTTAATGAAAGGTATTAATTCAAATATTATTTTACCAGATCTTGTCACTCTATCAAGAAATAAATTTAATTAAACCAATGGGACATATTTCTCACAAAAAAATGTTCATTTCTACCTAATGTCTATATCTTCTAGGTGCTTGGAAATTGATTTCTAATTCATAATAAAAAGTCCAGAAAAAATTGCCAAATGAAAAGCTTTCATCAATTACTTTTCATTTTATAAATATGCTTTGACAACACTTTGTTAATTTTACAGAAAGTCATTAGGTTAAATAAATCACCTTTGGGTCCATTTGCTAATGGAGTAAAATAATTCCAATATATAATTTACTTCTGAATGCCTCAGAGTTTCAGGAAGGTATTAATAAGGCCCTGAGTTTCTGTATCTTAAACCAAACATTAAATTGATCATTGCGTTCCTGAGTCTTAGAAAAAGGAATCATGAAATACCATGTTATAATGAGCTTCTTGGAAAGGTAATAACATAAGGATATGTTTACAAAACTACTTTCTTTTACAAGAAAGAAGGAAGGAAGGCGGGAGGGAGGGAAGGATAGAGGGAGAAATGAAAGAAAAAAATAAATAGACTCACTGAAGATAGAGAAAAACTTTTGAACTACACATGATTTGAACCCGCAAAGAAATTTTTAAAAAACACTTATGACTTACAAAGATGAAAATAGAATAAAATGAAAAAGGAACTGATATTCTAAAGATAGAGAAAAATAGTGACATTGAAGAACTTTAAAATATTTAGAAATAGTAAAGAGTATAAATGACACTACAGAAAAACCAACCTGTGCCATGGTGAATAAGTTTTAGAAAATCACACAAGAAATATGAGGGAAAGGATATAGAAACAGGATTGCCAGAGATCCAATGGAGATACAGCGTGCATAGGACTGCCATCTCTAAAGAAAACAGCAGAATGAATGGAATTAGAACAAAAATCACTCAAAGTAATAATTGAAATAACATTTCTGAAGTGAAGGAAGACAGAATCAGAAGAATAAAAGGAGTCACTGTTCTAAAAGAAAAAGGTAAGAATGACAAACTCTGAGACATAGTCTGGTAAAGTTATTGAACTTCAGTGTGAAAGCAGCCAAACAATAAAAATGGATCACCAACAAAAGAAGAGGGGGAAAAAACCAAAAAACAAACAAAAGAAAACCCCACTGAGTTAAGAATCTTTGTTAGCAGCTTTAGATGCAAGAAAATTGTGGAACAATGTCAACAGAGTTTTGGAGGAAAAGGGATTTGAATCACATAGTCCAATTGGTATTCAAACGTCCAGACGATAGGAAGTGATCTCAAATGTACAAAGTCTGAAGAAGTGTATCTCCTGCATGTCCAGGTAACTTTTTAAAACAATTCACTTGTCAACACAATCTCGCCAACATAGAAATTGTTCCAAATAAAAATCACAGGAATGAGAAAGTCACAGAATGAAAGATAGTTAATGAGTATTAAATTCAGTTGAACATAAAATTAAGGCCAAATAACGGATTACCAAAATATAAAACAATGTAGTTATTCTAATTCCTGAAAGAAAATCTACATCACATTGGGGGACAATGATAGTAAACCCCTCAGAGAACACCACAGGGTCCACCAAGATTCTGCACATGAAACAGCAGCCTCAACAAAATGTGAAGGAGGGTCTGTTTACATAGAAGTGGGATCTCCAAGGGCTAGTGAGCACCCATGTATGAGCAACAGCAAGAATGCATTGATACCTTTGGTTTGATTATATTACTGATAACCCGCTTCTGCCCCTTCTAGGGGAGCCTTACGGTTCTCTGCCCCTTTGAAGTTAAACTTAGCCATTTACCTATCTGGGCCAATAAAATGTGAGCTGAAATGTCATAAAACATTTGAAGCCAGTTCATGCTTCTCCATCACTCAGATCCCACTTTGGACATCAGGAAGAAGCACCACGACCCATCCACAATCGACATGTACCACAAACAATAAATAACCTTTGTGGTTGTCAGTCACCGATATTTGGGAGTAATTTTTTTATGACAGCAAATCTAGCTTTCTTTCACTGATATACTACTTGTAAGTCTGAAGAGGAAAGGGAGAGCCAGGTTGTTACTAGAGTCTAATAAGAGAGACAACCATGGAAGAGGAGTCACAAAAGAGGAACTGAAGTCACAGAGATGCACAGCATAGGCCAGAACCATAAGGAAGCAGTAGGGGAAATCGCTACCCTGACTTCTCTTTCGTTCTGCCTTCTCTCTTACATTATGCTTGTGGCTCCATTCACCAAATCAAGCTGGGAGCAGAGGACTAAGGAGTGATGTATTCTATAGAATTCAGTGTCACAAACTAGATTTCCCATTATCAGATGCTAGGATGGGTTTGGAATGCAAACATTTTATTAGGAATCAACACCTGTGAAGGGAAGTGGGGAAAGGGGGATTGCACAGAGATAGATGTTGAACGTGGTAATGCAGACAATGAACTGCAAAATCTCAGTCAGTCCATTGGGGAGCTCTGGAGTAAGAATAATCCATCAGAACATTTCACACAAGGCCAAAACGACCGGCCATGTGCCCGTAATGCCAGCTCTGAGAAGGCTGATGGTAAAAGCTAGTCAATATCAACTGGCTGAGTCATTTTCTCTACTTGGTTGTTTAGTCCTTTCATAGTGAATGGTCTCTGGTAGACATTAACATGTGATGCACACACATATACATGGCAAACTATGTTTATATTTCATCTGTTGCCTACAGTGAAGACATTGTTTTAAGCAGCCATCAAAATTTTTTAATGTAATATTTTAGTCCACAAAATAAACCTCAATAAATTCCTATATTAGAAGTAGTACATAATAAACTGTCTGACAATGATGCATTAAAATTAGGAATGAAAAACATATGTATAAAGAAACAATACAATAACAGATGTTGCAAATTTTTAAATTTCCTGGAACAACTCTTTAGCCAAAGGGCAAATCTAAGCAAAAATCTCTCGAAAAATAACAGTCTACACACTAAGTGCCAAACCTGTGGCATATAACCAAAGCTGTCCTTGGGACCTTAAAATTGTTTTAATATGAAACAATAAAAATCTTAATAAAACATTCTACTCAAGAGTTTATGAAAAAACAACAGTAACAGCAAAGAAATCAGAAGAAAGTCATTAAAGACAAAAGCAGAAAGTAATTATAAAAAGAAAAGTAGTAGAACTAATAAATTCAGGAATTGCTTCTTTAAAAGGAAAATACCCTAGGTAAAATACTAGCTAACCTAAATTAGAAAGAAAAGTAAAAGATAAGCACCAATACAAAAAAGTAGGAATCAGAAAGCAGCAATGGCCATAGGACACTACAAAGAAATGTGGTTGAAAGGGAAGTAAAAATTATCAAAATAGAGACAAGATTATATTGAAAGCCTAAACCAACCAATAGCAATGGGGGGAAACTGAAAACAGAAGTCTTCAGAGGTGAATTTTTTAAACCTTCAAGTAAGAGATAATTGGTATGGGTTTAAACTCTTCCAAGGCTAGAGAAAGAAGAAAAGTGCTCTTACTTTTTATGAAGCAAAAATAATTATTCAAATCCTGTCAAAAGTGGTCTAAAGGAGAAAACTGCAAAGCAGTTTGCTCCTGAATGTTGGTACAAATTACCTAAATAAAATTTTAGCAAGTAAAATTTAGTGATACTTTAATGATAGTGTTAACACATGATCAAGTGGAGTTATTGCCAGAATGCAAGGGTGGCTCATTGACATAAGTCATCATTTGGTAAACAAGAAGAAAAACATTGTTATCTTCACAATAAACACTAAAAAGCATTTAACACAACTCAATATTAACATACATTCCTGATAGGAACTCTTATTGAAGTAGGGATACAAGGATATTGGACATTTTAAAAATTATATGTTCCCCAAATCAAGAGCTAAAACATGAAATACTAAGAGCATTCCTATTAAAAATTGTGACAAGGTTTCCTACTGTTGTTTGTCATTTTATGATTTAACTAGTCAATGTAATAAGAGAATGAATAAAGAAGTGTACCAGTGTGCTCAGGTTGCCATAACCAAATACCACAGACTGAAGGATGTAAACACCAAAAATTTGTTTTCTTATAGTTCTGGAAGATGCAAGTTCAAGACTAGGGCGTCAGCATGGTCAATTTCTGGTGGGACATCTCTTTCTGGTTTTCAGATGGCCACCTTCTCACTGTTTCCTCACAGGATGAAGAAGAAGAGCAAATTCTAGTGTCTCTTCTTATTAGGACACTAATCCTATCAGATCAGGACCCCATCTTTATGGTCTCGTTTAACCTTAATTCCTTCCTAACTCCAAATGCAGTAACATTGAGGGTTAGGGCTTCAACATATGAATTGAAGGGGACACAATTCAGTCCATAGCAAGAAGTATTAAAATTGGAAAGGAGAAGGCAACATTGCAATTACCTTCAAACTGTATAGCTATTTATCTGAAAAATCCTAGAGGGTTAATTGAAAATTCCTAGAATAAAAGCATTCAGTATGCTGGCTAAAAATTAAAATACGAAAGTTAATGGCATTTTTATGTTTAAACAATATAATTAGAAAATATAGTGAGATAAAATTCCATTCACAGAAGTAAGAAAATATCTTCTTAATATATGCCTATGAAAAAGCCAAAAGAATATGCTAGACCCAAATGCTTAAGCTATAAATTTTTCTAAAGAAAATAAAGGAATACTTAAACAAGAGAGGAAGCTTACATTCTTCTTTGATAGAAATACTCAAAAATTTAAAGAATCAGCTCTTTCTTAATGTTTAAATCCAATGCAATGCCAATCAAAACCCTAATAAAATTTGTGGCTAGAGTATCCCCTTTGTAGGATATGTAGACTGAAAAGAGAGAATAGGCAAAATTATTCTTTCATCTGGAAAAATAAGTATATGATGTAATAAAGAGAAACTTATCCTGGTATATACAGTAACACAGAATCTGGAAAAGACCAACAGAACAACATAGCACAGTAAAGAGCTTAGAAATATATGTGAGCCAAACCAGGCATAGTGGTGTGCATTTGTAGCCCCAGCTACTTGGGAGCCTGAGGCAGGAACATCACTTGAGCCCAGGAATTTGAGGCCAGCCTGGGTAACATCTCTTTAAAAAGCAATTAAAAAATTTTAAAAATAAAAAAGAATAGCTGTGAGCCCATATAGCATATATCTTAATATATGATAAATATGGTATTCAAATCAATGAAATAAAGAAAATGAAAAAATGCTCATTAGCAGCTACTCTTTATATTGAAGAGAATGTCAGATAAATAGAGTGTATACATTTTTAAAATTAAATGCTAGAACTAGATAAAAATATGGGTGAACTCAGGATTTGTTTATAGTTTTGGATGGGAAGGCCTTTCTGAGCATGTTACATAAAACATAAGGAAAAGATTCACAATTATAAAACATCAAAATTATATTTTTAATAGAAACAGGCACCAGAAACAAGCTAGAAAAAGTTAAAATGAAGAAATATTATTTGTAACACATGTTAAAGGATTAATATCCCCAGTATTTCATAAATCAGTAAGAAAAAGGAAAAACACTACAACAGTAAAATAAACAAACAACATGAACAGACATTTCTTAAAAGAAGAAAGAAAATGGCCACTAAATATATGAGAAAGATATTCAGGCTCACGAATAATCAAAGAAATACAAACAAGATAGTGTGGTACTGTTCTTCCTTTACCAGATTGGCAACCCTGAGTGTTAGCCTATGTGTGGGAAACTCTTTTGCACTATTTGTGAAAATTTAAATTGATACTCAAGTACAGTGCAATTTGTCTAAATGTATCAAAATTTTAGAAAGGCATACTCTTTGACATAACAATTATAATTTCAAAGCTTTATTCCAAGAAAATAATTCAGTATATGTAGCAGTATGTCTGAGGATTTTTGAAAAAAATCAGTATTGTTTTTTACAATCATGAAAATTTGGAAAATAGTATTTTTCAATAAGAAATTAAGCACATGGTGGTCCATATATCCTATATAAGACTACATATACTTAAGAAATGATGAACTCATGCATTTTCATGTACAATTGACATGTCAAGATTGTAAAATACCTGTACCATATTATTTAAGTGTAGCAATATAAAAGGTATGGGTTTATTTTTACATGCATATTTGATTACATAAACTATCTGGGAAAATGTTTGCCTAAGTGTTAACAGTGTTTGATGGGATTTGGGTGATTTTTAGTTTCTTCTTTTATATTTTTGCTATTTCTATTGCTTCAGCTCTTTTACAATGATTCTCTTTATTTTTATAATTAAAAAGCAATAAAGACTCCTTAATTGGTGGGGAAAATATCATGAGAGAGGGTACTTTGCCCTTTCATAAAGTTAGAAAATACTATTTTTCATGGAATTGTATATGATTACTCAGAATTGGATGATTTCCTTTTTACTCCCACAGCCTTCATTTATGGCACTTGTCTAAATTATAATAATAGGAGACAAAATGGGATATTTGAGTTATCACCTTCTATTAGATTACAAGTTTCTTGAAGGTAGGACTGTTTCTTGTTTGTTAGACTCTCCTACAGATCTTAATATAGGGGAGTACTCAATAAACATGTATTGTGTTGAACCAATTATACTTCCACAATACACAAAATATTATACTCTTTATATCTACTCCAATAAAATGGGAAGTTTCAAAGATCTTAAATTTTCAAATCATTCTAGTTACAAAGAGAAAGATTCATAAATTGCCCATTGCATAAATATCAAGAATAATTTTTATAATAAGATTTTCATTGATATTCTCAGAATATTGAAGAGATTTATATTGTTTTAAGTTAATTAAAATACATCTAAAAGAGCTTCTGGAGTTCAAAGAACATACAACCTAACCTCTTACACATAATTTCTCTCCAATACAAGAAAAAACTAGAAATGTCTGTTTGCATCCATAACTCTCTTCAAATAGCAGAAGCTTGGTTTTAAAAAAAAAAAGTGATTTTTGCATGTATCTAGGATGAAAGAACAGCAGAAATGTTTTCCTGATAATTGTCATTCTATTCCCCTCTCTATTTTCTGTAATGTGCATCTAAGTTGATCAAGAACATTTTCTAATTTTGCAAATTATCAGCATGACTCAATGAAAAATAAACTTGAATAATTTTGAACACCTAACTTGTAATATTTTTAAATATTCCTTGAGCTGGAACAATTAGATGTTTGAATTACTTACTCTGAATGCTAATGTATGAATACTTTTCTCCTGTTCCACATTCATCTCTCTATATATAAACTATTTAAGTCACAGTATAATTATGGAATATGTTAGTAGAAGGAAGGCAAAGTGTTTTATCAATGCCTGTAAGCATCATTTACATTAGCATCTGTTACAGAATTTGTTTTAAATTTTATTTCTAGAGGCTTAAAATCCATAGGTCACACACATCAGTATTTTTAGACTATAATATCGTAGGACTAAACCTGTTTTTGAGCCTTCCTTTGTTTCGGCATGCTTTTGAAAGCATCTAAAGATATTATATCTTCCTGATTTTTTAAATCTTTCCTCCTGATTTCTTTAGCTGCTGTTAGCACTGTAAATCTTCTTGTGTGCTGTTGGTTCGCTATCTATTTTTTGTTTGTTTGTTTTTAAATACACAACATTCTTACCTGTTTATGTCCAGGGCCTTTAACACTTGATATGCCAATTCTCAGACGTTTGGCAATAAAAATATCTTTCCTGAAATATGGAAGTATGGAGACAGATCTGCCAGTATTATGATTGGCCTGTCAGTGTTTGCAAAGCAGCACCAAATATTACCAGGCAATTGCAGATCTCTGGGCAAAAACATACCAATAGGGAGCTAGCCTCATAAGTAAACTCTTGGACTTTACTCCTTGTCAATTAAAAAGAAAGAATCATCTGCAATATCTCTTTGCATTTTATATCTTCCTTCAAGGGGGAAAAGTGTATGGAACCCTTGAGATTATAAGGGAAAGCAACTATAACAATACTAGTTTCTTTTATATGTTTATGTAGTTAATCTGATTATTTCAATTAAGATTATATAGACCCCAAAAGATTACTTATGAATTTGGATTTTCAAAAATCTTGACCAGGCTAAGCTTCCACACCCCGCAGGAGCCCGGAGAGGATACAGTTTATCCATGGAAGATCCAGCTTTCTTCCTCTGGTAGGGAAGACAGAGGACTGACATAGCCAGAGCCAGGATTCCTAAGCCTTCCTTCCTTCCTCCTGTCTTCAACCCATTCCCCTGCTCCTTCCTGGAGCCAAGGCCAGGGACAGAGGATAGAGGGAATGGCAGCATATGTCTAGGGTCAAGTTCTGGACTGACATAGCTTTGAAATTTGGTTATATATGAGGGGAGCTGAGCAAATAAATATCTCAAGAACAATGAGCTTTGTCGCTGTAGGAAAAGGGAGTTATATATGTAGTAAGAGAGAAGACAGGAATAAACCATGTGATATTGGAGGCATCAGTGTTAACTAATGAGTTTTAATATAGATAGATACATAGATACATAGAAAGAAATGATATATGTTTTTCTAATTTTGTTTTCTGAGAGGGCCCAAGCAAAGATACCTCAGTAATGATGAGCACGAGTAAGGATTATGCTTTACTTTGAAGTTCTGATCACTATAACCTATGATTGTGTACCATGGCCTATTTCAGTCAATTTCTAGTATTTTGGTTGTGCTTTCATAATATCATAAATCCGGTTCAAGACATTTTTCCAAAAAAGACATATAAATAACCAACAGATATATGAAAAATATTCAGTGTCACTAATCATCAGGGAAATGCTAATCAAAACCACAATAAGATATCACCTCATACTTGTCAGGATGGCTGTTATTAAAAACAAACAAACAGTGTTGGCAAGGATGTGGAGGAACCGGAACACTTGCACACCGTTGGTGGGAATGCAAAAGGTGCCCCCACTATGGTAAACAATATGAAACTTCCTCGAAAGTAAAAAATGGACCTACCATATGATCCTACAATTCCACTTCTAGGTATTTTTCCAAAAGAAATAAAGTCAAGATCCCAAAGAGATTGCAGCACTCCTGTGTTCATTGCAGCACAATAGCCAAGATGTGGAGAAACCTAAATATCCATTGCCAGATGAATGGCAATTGGTGTATACGTACAATGGAATACTATTCAGCCTTTAAAAAGAAGGAAATTCTGCAATATGGACAACAGAGATGAACTTTGAGGACATTATGCTAAGTGAAATAAGCCAGTATTAATAATAATATAATCATTTTATAATATAATACAATAATAAGTAACAAGCAATGAGGCAAATACTGTATGATTACATTTCTATTAGGTATCTAAAATAGTCAAATTCATATAAACAAAGAGTAGGAGGTGGCTATCAGGGCTGAGAAGAAGGGGACATGGGGAATTCCTGATCAATGTGCCTAAAGTTTTAGTCAAGCAAAATGAATAAGCTCTAGAGATCTTCTGTAGAACACTGCACATATAGTCAATAATAATGTATTGCATGCTTACAAAATTATTAAGAGGATAGATTTCATGTTAATTGTTCTTACCAAAATAAAATGAAATTAAATGAAATAAAAAGTGCATCCAAAACAAAATAAAACATAACAATGAGCCCTCTTAGCACCCAACAGGACTTCCTAAGAAATGGCTAACTTTGGGTTTGAGGAAGGAAAATAATTGCATGGGTCTGGAATATGTTGTTCTGTCAGTACAGAAGTAAAGAAGCATACAGAGAATGATGGAATCTTGTCCAAAAGACACAGGATCCCACTTGAAGGGTCTCTCACTATCCAACTTGAACATTAAAATAAGTTATGATGATAATGAATTATATTTATTTGAATAAAATATCCATGAAGCACTACTGTTATAAATACATGACTTTAAAAAATAGATATACAGAGGAGAAGGGGAATGCATCAGTAGAATGATAACAAATAAATACATAATGGAATTAGAATTTTATAATTTAGTAACCATCGCAATAATTAATTTAGGAATGAATGATCAAAGAATGTTAATCTGGTAGGTCTAAGTTTGATAAGGAACTGAATGTTTACATAGTCTTCATGTATCTTTCCATAAAATTATTATTGTTTATTAATTAATAATACAACAAATTGAATAATTAACTTTGCAGTAGAGAAAACTGGCAGATGCCATCTTATCCAAGTATTAACAAGACACATTAATAAAACAAGTAATGGTGCAAATTATCATTTTTGCCTCCTGATATGCTGCAATGAAAAGAACACAACATCACTTTTGTGGTTGGTATTCCTGCCAAAACTGAATAAATCATGAGGAAACATCAGAAAAACCCAGAGAGGAATATTCTGAAAAATAACTATTTTGGGCTTTCCAAAAATGCCATGGTCACAAAAAAAAAAAAGGAAAGACTGAGGAGCTCTTATAAATCGAAAGAGGCTAAAGGAACATGTAAATACAACACATGCTACTGAATTGGATTCTGGACTTAAAAATTACATTATTGAGATAATTGATAGATGTTATTGCAGTCTGAGGATCATATGGCAACATTAAAGTGAATTTTGATAACTCTTCTGTGGTTGTATAGGAGAGTGTCATTGCTCTTAAGAAATGCACACTGAAGTATGCATTATTCTGCAACGTATTTTCAATGATTAAACAGGTTGCACTGTGTATTATTTCTGTAACTTATATGTAGATTTGAAGTTATTTCAAAAGAAAAAAAGTAAAACAAAATGTTTGGGCCGAAATTTGACGTCAAATCTAAAAAATCCCAATGCGTGCTGAGAATCCCATGGGCGTGCTGAGAATGTTCATGTGGACCTCTAGAGAAGCTGCCTCCACACGTTCTGGCTTCTGTTTCAGCTGGTGTTTTGTTTTTGTTTTGTTTTGTTTTGTTTTTCAACATAATCCTGCCCAAGGAGACATGATTTGTCATTTTCTTCACCTGAAGATGAAACCCATATAAAACCCTGGATCTTCCTCTTACACCCATTGTATTAACATTATGGAGATTTCTAGTACTTGCCAATCTCATTTTCACCTTCTGATATTTCTTGTATTAAGATAAAAACAACAGTTGCCCGTCAGAATACTGACTTTTTTAAAGAAATCAAACTTGGAAATTAAATAGACTTTTGCAGCAAAATTTTGATCAGTGCTTAAGAAATGGAGCATTTTGCTTAACCCAAATTTGCTTTTCTTTTGACATGTTATATTTTGTGAAAAATCTATTGGTATACTTTCCTGACTTTGGAAAAAATAAAAAAGTTTCCTGAATAAAGCTTTTTTTTTTTTTTTTTTTTTTGAGGAAGAGAGGAAGATCTTTTAGTATCTCAGAGTTATATAAAATGCAGCGGAAATTGCCCTATCCTTTATATAGATCCCACAAGTTGCAGTATTTTGAGTTACTGATATCAAGTCATTCGATTACAACTTATCTTTTCTAAAATTTCTAAACAATAAAAAATTCCATAACTTAAATGTTCTGGTTAACTAGATTCCAGATTTAAAAGCAAGAGTAAACTTTGATTATATGATTATTCTATTATTTAAGTATCTGATTATATAAAATTTTATAATTTTATATATAATTTTAAGTGACAATATCTTAAAATAAATTTATTATGTACAAGCAATCATTTATTTTTAAATGGATTTTTTTAAATTATTTATTGGCATAAAGATCTATAAGTATGAGCCAAAAGAAAAGATATTTAAATTAAAACAGCCTGCCTTGATTCCCCAGGTGAGTGACGAACTAGCATTTAAATTACTAACAAATTTAATTATTCAACCCAGGTGTGAACCACAAAAGTTTAGAGCCCTCTTCTGCTTTAAGCAAGTGCATTGCATTTGTATGAAAATATGATGCCATCAATTTCTAATCTAGCATTCAAGTTCAGGAAGCTGTTGAACTTGCACTGTGATTACGTTATTTTGTTTCAACTATCAATTCCCAAAACATTAAAGTTATCAATAATTAACTGTAAAACAATCTGTACCACCATGTTGATACAGCCTACTTTAACTTTTTACCAGTCTCTCTCTTCCTTGTTAGGATTTCCCCAAATGGCATTTTTTGGGGGGGGAGGCAAGACTATAATGAAATGAATAGTTTCCTTACTGGAAATAGGTTTGTTATGTAAACAGTTATTAGAACCATATAATATATATCTGTAAGCACTGCTCCTGTGACTTTTCAAATTTAATGAAACTGTCTATTCAATATAGCTTTCTTGGACTTGCATGGCTCTGTTAGTCCTCAAAATAATAAGGCAAGGCTCACAAAGACAGATGGCAACTGCCAAGATTACAATTACTTTTATATTGATTTAACTCTAGCAAAATATTAGAATATTTTATCTCCTTGAGAACAACTTGAAAATATACTAGTAAAACTGAAAGTTAAGATGAGAGGTATTTTTAAAATCTTAATTTGGGCCAATTTTCCATCTTTATCATTCCAGTGAATGTTTTTAGAGCCTGTATTGGGATGAGGAGAACCAGTTCGGAAATGCTTTGGTATTTAGGTTTGATTCTATTTCTACATTTACTAAGATTGATTTACCTACTGTCTGATTAGCTAGACATACCATTATAAGTAATATATACCATTTGTTAGTAATACTATTTACATATACTTTTTATAAATACATACCACTTATAAGTAATAAATACATGCATCTGTTGTAATGTCTCTTGGCTTCGATTATCCCAATAGTTCTAAAATGTTTCTGTTATTTCTAAAGCATTATACAACTTTATATTTTATTTCATTCAGACCATGCATCCTACCAATTTTGCTGTATTTTGAGATAAGACTTTTATGTTAAATAAATGCCTCAAAAGAAAAATTAAATTACCTATGATCATTTTTTCCATTTAAATTACCTATGATCATGTATGGAAAAAACATTTTCCATACATGAAATCTACCTATTTTGAGTTTGGGAATCTAGAATTTTCTCATTCAGGAAAAGGATTGACTGTTTAAGACATTTAATCAAGAGCTGGATAAGGAAGAATGAGTTGCTATAGTTGCAACTTACACCAGAGTCACACTATAGTGCCCTCCTGTGGAGGTTTGGTTAAAACTTCATTTTTGTGCCCATGAGAATGATTTTCAAACTAAGTGGCAAAGTCATCACATTCCAAATTAAGGAAGTACAATACAGTTTGGTCATTTTTTTGTTTGTAACTAGACATTAAATTACTTTTAAAATGTAATAAGCAGTCACAGTTCAGAAGATTTGGAGTTCAAAATACAAATTAAGGCATGTTATCTGCATTTCTTAATTATTTTATTGAAATGGATTTTCCTTGATTTTTATTTAAATAATCAAAGCATAAAGAGGAGAGAACATCATCATATCCTTAGCTCAGAAGATAAATTCTTCAGCTTTTTTTTTTTTGAGTCATTTTCAGGGTCATGTAATGAAAACAGAGTTTTCTCATTTAATCATAAAGACTATAATATTATAAAATCACAAAAGACAAAAAGACCAAAAAAGTTTAGTTTAGGCTATACACTCATTTATATTCATCAAAAAATGTGCAAAAGGTGGCTTTTTTAAAAACTTTAAGTTTCCCCACCACCCCCTCCTACCCCCTGTTCAAGAGTTAACCTTTTTCTAAGGATAAATGAATGTTACTTATTAGGTACTTATTTCAAAATAATTTGGTTCATTTGTTTTTCCTCTCAACCCTAAACTTCCTTTTACTCTTAGTTTCAGGGGTATGGAAATGTGAACTTTATCATATGTGGCACACACACACTCACATATACCCCTTTTAGTCTTGGTATACATTTATAATTATGTTTCCATGTATACAAAAACCCCAGCTGGGTGGATTCAGGTGTCAGAAATTTCCTGTTGTAGTTATTCTTCCTCCGCAGCCCACTGCTTCACTACCCAACCTTTTTTAATTGGCTAATGCCAAGAATGCCTGTTTACTCAAAACCTATAACCCGCCCTCCTTCTTAAATGGGAAATTAAACAGGTGTTAAGAATCACTAGATCCAATTAAGACTATCTTCAAGAAGTAGGGAGGGGGAAAAAAACAAAAAAAGAGTTAAGAGAAAAACCAGAAAGCTATCTGCAGCATTTTATGTCAACAAGAAATACAATGGATTTTTGTCTGTTCACATAAATCTCTTTAAATCTGTCTCCTGCAAATGGGAAAGGAAAACACTGGGTTTTTAAAGTTTAAATGTCTGTAATTACAGACTATTAGGTAACTGGCAATGTTCATAACCAAAGAAGTAAGTGGAGCTCTTTCTGAAGGAATAGCCATGATCAAAGAGCTTGTGAGTAAGCTCATCCAAACTAGAAATGTTGGATAAAATCTTAAAATAAAAACAAAAATAGGATGAGAAAATGTAGAAGAGGGTGGAAGGTGATATTAGTTTCCTTTAGTAAAAATGGCTTAATTAGTGAGACCAGATTAGATTAGAAACATAATTAAGAAACTCTACCTAACCTAAAAGTATCCTTACAATTTTAGATAAAGCATGTTTAGTCCTGAGCACTCTGGTTCATCTGTATTCTAAAGAGAGTCCAGAAGAATGAGATTTTCCAAGTGCAGGAATATATGAAATTCATTGATGAGCAAAGGTGAACTCTAAGACGGCCCTGTAAAACAGGGTAAAATCGATGGAAGAAAATTGGGACCCAGCTAGAAAATTTCCCTGGAAAGGATCCAGGATGAACTCGAACAAGTCATTTACAAAGTAAGTGCACATCATATGGCTCATAGTCAAAGAAAACATGCAGGACTCAGAACTGGACCTCTTCAGAAAGCTAATTGAGTATCAGCAAGAACTTGATGTGTCTCTTCCGAGACCCCAGGTAGGTCAGAGAGCAGTTTTCTGTTAGTAAAATCAGATAAAGTCATCAAGGTGAAATCATCTAAGACTAGGTCATTGTAATCCTTAAATCCTGACTTCTAGTTCCCCGCTGGTACCAATACAGCCTACACCAACCTTTCTCAAGCTTCTGCTATCCCATAGAAGGTTCCCCCACACCAACCTTTCTCAAGCTTCTGCTATCCCATAGAAGTCCTCTTGAAAAAGATGAAGGCCTTGCCTTCAAGGAGTTCACTGTATAGCTGTGAATACTATCATTATCTACCACCTTAGTTTCCTCCATGAAAAAAATTTTATTTTAACCCTAAATTATTTTTTCTACTTTCCATCACATGAGCCATGGCAAAAATTGGAAGGCTTGTTGAAAGTTGGGGAAGAGAAGAATGAGCAACCTAGTAAAATAAGTGGGAAGAAGAAAGGAAGGTTTAAAGAGGTGCTAGCAATTCTGACAGTCTTTCCTATGGTCCCTATCCTTAACTATTCTGAAATCATGTGGTTCAGAAGTCCCACCAAGGCCCTCTGCTGCTATCCAGAACTTGACCTTGTAGCTGAATCACCTGGAGCGCTTTTAGAAATAAGTTATCAGCACCTCCCCCATCACAATTCTAGTTCAGTAGGTCTGGGATAGGGCTTGGCATCTCTAATTTTTAAAAAACATTGTGGGAATTTTGAAGCAAGGTTGTGGCTGAAAACCACAGATTAAATTTTGCTGCAACTGGGTATAATTGGATGGTATAAGTTCACCTACCATCTCCTCCCCCAAAGAGATGAGAATGGAGGCCAGCTACAGAAGCAGCAAGATAGCAGGAGTCTAGGTCCCAAAAGATTTTGTGAAAAGCAGAACCATGGTGACAGCTTTGTACTGCCTACTTCTGGATTTTTATGTGAAGGTAAGATAAAATGCTAACTGGTTAAAGCTGCTGGAATTTGGGGTTTTCTGTCACTTTAACAGCTAAATGCTATCCAAATACACTAAGGCCACTACTTTATATGTTAACAAATATGAGCCACCTTTAATTTTTAAATATTTAAATCAAAAACATTTTAATGATAGCTCCAGAATCAAAATATTATAGCATATTTTTCCTCTCAAAAAATGTTTTCCTATAATTCTAACATAAAATTACTGTAGTATGCATTATATTATATCTTAACAATTGTCTTGTATGGTAAATGTGTGAAACTTCTTGCAAATTACATACAATAAAAACCATGTTAATTCAAACCCAAGTAACTTTGAATTTCAAAGACAAAAATACGATCCGCACTAATAGTAAACTTTGGTCTATGAAAGAACAGAGACACTCATAATTTAGATAATATTAAATTACACTGGAGGCTGTTTATAAACCAACTCTTGCTCTGTTAGGTAAGACAGAGTTTGAATTTGGCAGCATTTGCTGTTTATGTGCAAATGGACATTGCTAGTTATAGTTCAGGGTTGTTTTTGTTTTGTTTTGCTTTTTCTGAGTCATTAAAGCATATCCAGAATCTCAACTTGTAACATTTTATTAGCAGTTTCAGTTACTATACCAATCTTCCTTAATAGGTTCTGCAAGAGAACTAAGTTCTACAGAAAATGATTAAGTGACTATTTTCTTAATTTTCTCAAGAATAATACATAGTAAGATTCCAGATGCACAGGAGAGAAGTTAATTCATCACAACAGTATATACCTTGGGCATGAGGATTAAATTTTCTGGGAATCTTGCTTGAGAGGTTGAGAATCGCTGCCACTCAAAAGTGAAATTCTATTTAGAACTGTGCAGACTGCTCTCAAATTCAGACTGGCTTTCTGCCCAATTCATCCAAATTAATAATATTTGATAGATATGGAAGTAGCCTTAATTTTTCAGAAATTTGAGCTCATTTTTTAAATTCCATCTTTGGTAAGAATTCTTGTCTAAATATTACAAATAGCAAGTTAGGTTGTAGGTTTTAAGCATGAGACTGGTATAATAAAAGCAGTATTTTGAGCAACATAAATTGGCAATGTTATAACAATATTTTGAAATGAAAAGTGATTAGGGACAGAGATTAATTAGGAAATTGAGAAATTATCTTTTAAAAACTATAGAATATAGCCATAGAAATGGAAAGAGGAATGGACAATATATAAGAAACATTATAAAGAAAATTTAACATAGAAGTTGGTGACCTTTTGGATATGAAAGACTAAGAAGTTAAGATAAACCAAACTTGCATAGAATTGAGCAAGAGGATCTAAAAGAATAATTATGCCATTAACATAATTAGAAAAGCCAATTTTTCATAATAATAGTAAGGGTTGTGAATATATTAATAAGTTTGGTGTTAAATACATTAAGTTTAATGTGATAGTGAAATAACAAAATATAAACTTCCTACAAACAGTTGGAGATAAAGGGCTGGACAAGTATATTAGAAAGGTCATCGACTGAACTGGAAGAGGGACTTCTTGTATAATGATCTCTATCTAGCTACCTTTGGGCAGCTATGGTTTCTTCCGCCCTCCAATGTGACATTGAGATACAAAGGTGTCAGGTCCTTGGTTATGCTGCAATGTGAGTATGTATTTTGGGGCCAAAGACCAAAGGACATGTCGGAGTAGTAGAGGAGAAACCAGGTTTGAAATGTATGGGGCTAGAAGCTAGTCTATGGGAATTCTTCTAAACATCAGCTGTTTAAAAAGCTATACAAGTCTTGCAATGAGTTAAATGACATTTTAAGAACTCTAAAATATATTTTTGAAGACTTGGAATAAAAACCAAAGTGCAAATGAAATGCAAACATTTTATTCAGTAAATTTTGAATATAGCATTTTAACTGCAATTTGGGCAGACTTTGGGAATGTTTTAGTTCAACAAGTGAGAAATTACAACTTCTGATTTGGATTTATATGCAGGGTACCTTCTTTTGTCATCTTTAAATTGGTATATTAGAGAACTGAGAAAATTCAAAATATAATGAAATATGAAACAAGAGTAATACAAATGAGCAACGAAATTGATAAAAAATATTTTGATATCAAGAAGTAAATTGCAGTTGTAACCCCCCCCCACAATTCAAATCATAACAAAAGTAGTAATCCAGTGAGAGGAAGAGATACATTTTAAGTAAAAGCAATGAATAGGCTTCTAGAATGCTTGATAATCTAATTAATAAAGAAAAGTGAATCACATGACAACATTGAAAAATGGATTTAAATTTCTTTCTTTATATAAAAAAATACTCATATAAATGAATTTAACATAAAATGTATAATAGGCCTTAATAATGAGGGCCTCAGTAGAGGTTGGTTATTGAGTATCATCTGTTCAAGCAGTAAAGAGTATTTTGAATTGTTTCCTGCAGAGGGAATTTGAAAAGAACCTTAAATCTTGCAGTTTACGTATGAAGAAAGCTTGCTAAAAATTTGCTGAAATTGGGTATCAGTCCTAGATTGTACATGATGTTACCAGTAATAAGTTGCAAGGCTGAAACTTTCCTAAACTATCAATAATAGAAAAAAAAATTCATTAACCACCCTAGGGGAAAGACTGAATAATCCTCTGCTCTTTCTCTGAAAAAATAATATTATAATATAATTGTATCTGAAGAGCCAATTAGAGTATGAAGTACAAAAAAGTAGGGTAAAGTGTATTATAGATATGGGATAAGCAGTTAATTTTTTAATTTAATTTTTAATTTTGGGCTATTTGTGGAATTTGTTAGCTCTTTCATAAATGTAATTTGTTGTTAATTCTTTTATTATTCTATATACGCCCTTTTGTGAATTCTGTATATTCACATTTGTACCTAATTTCGTGTCATGATTTAGCTTCAGGCTTCACAAAATCTGTTCTGGCTGCTGTTTGCACTTGGTTCTTATTGGATGAGGAGAAGCAGGAGACCAGCTGGAAGGTGATGGCTGTGGTCTGAGTAGCTTGGAACAGAGCGGTGACAGGGAAGGCAGAGAGAAGTCAATTTCAGATATATTTCAGAGCATATATGACAGCACTTGCTGAACAATTGGGTGCAAAGGGTAAGGGAAAGGGAATAATCAAAGATGCCTCCCAGGATTTAGTTTGAACAGCTGGAAGACCGGGGAAGACAGGTATAAGGGACGAAGAGTTTCTTTCTGTTGGACATTTTAAGTTTGTCATGTTTTCTCCTCTATAACACCTGCCTTCCACACTGCCTATCCTATTATATCTTATAGTCCAAACCATATTAAACTGTAAACTCAGAGGGTGAGGGCTGACTGCTTTTGGCCCTCATGAACATGAGATTTCTATTCAGTTGAATTTGACATGTGTTGCACCAACTATATGCACGATGCTCCACCAAAACTAGATTCAAATCCTTTGCATCAAACTTTAGCTACAAAAAAAGAAGAAGAAAAAAGCAAGTGGATAAGAGCCCAGATTTGGAATGAGATACACCAGTTAGCACCTTAGTTCTGTCACCTGCTAATTGTGGGTTTTGGGAATGGTAACATAACCTCTCAGAGCTTCTTGTTCCTCATCTAAAAATGAGAATGATTATCCTTACCTTATAGGATTATCAACAAGTAAAAATAAAACAATGTATGCAAAATGCTTATTACAGTGCCCAGCATACATTAGCGCTCAATAAATGGTAGGATGTACTTGCATTTGGTTTTCTTGCCAATACAGGCAATATCTATAGCACAGACATCACAAAATCAGTGTACTATAAAATGCTAAGAGAAGTTATTTTTTCAGCATAAGAACATATCTTAAATAATTTCAAGAGAGGATAATAGGTTTCTATACTCTCCTAGTCCTGAAAGAAGGGAGGGGAGCTAAAAGCCACTGTGAGCAAAAATAGAATGAATTTACTCAATTCTTTACTGCACTATTTAACCTCTGCTTTCTTAATCATATGCACAGCAGGAGAAAGGATGTGCTAAAACAATTCATGTGTCATGAACAAAGCAGCCGCAGATTTTAGCTCAAAAATCACACTAGGAGAACCACCAGTTGGAAGTAAAGTAATAAGGCCAAATTTATTTTTTTAATTGAGTCTTGAGTTATAAGCAACCCTTTAATTACATTAATCAAGCAGGCTTCCTCTCAGCAAATGATGAGGGAAATATATTGTCCTAACTTTTACTAAACTTGTTTTTTAAATTGCTGGATATTATTTGGACATATGGAAAATAAATCTCTTGATTTATTTTTTATTTTTTTCTCCATCTTTTCAATGTAGCCATAGCAAAAGACAAACATACACTTACTTTTAGACATGACTTACACTAAAAGACTGTAAATCACATTTTACATTTAAAACATTTACATCTCAATATTTAAAACATTAGCACTCCCCAACTAAATTTCACTTTGTTGTTGTCAAGACTTTAACACCATGATTTTTATTTTCATTGTTCTGATTTTTGAATTTTTACTATATGTTCCCAAGAAAATTGGGTCTACCAGTTGGATGGTTGTCAATCAGCAGGTTACTTGTGCCATTTCACAGGTGGAAAAGTTAAGGTTTATAGGAGATTAGATGATTTGCCCAGATGTTTTATAGTTATTAAATACTACAGCTGGACTGGACTCAGGCCTGTTTGACCTCAGCTCTTCACCAATGTCATGTGCATCTTTTGTTCTAGAATGTTCTCCTTATGTCCGTATTTCTTTGTACATGCTACTTCCTCTGTCTGTCTCTCTGGTGTTTTCTCTCTGTCTCCAACCCCATCTGCATGCTAACTCCTGTTTATTCTTCAAGGTTCAACTCAGGCACCATCTTCCCTTAAAACTTTTGCTGATTTCTTTCATCTCTTCCCTCCCACCAGAATGAATTGGCACTCCTTCCTCTATATTTCTAGGACACCCTACATACACTTCTGTTAATAATTGTTTCACTCTGAAAATCACCTCCTATGTCCAAGCCCCCCACCCACACACTGGATTGTAACCCCCTTGAAAGTCAGGGACTGTGTGTTGTTTGTCCCTTAAATCCCACAACCTAGGAGGGTCCTTGGCTTGTACATGCTCAGTAAAGGTAAAAATGATTATATAAATGATAATTTTAAAAATATAGAGTCATCCATTTTCTGAAAAAATTATGAAAGCTGTAATGAATTGCTGAGAGTTTAGCTTCACTTTTGAAGAGACATAGGATTCATAAAGGAAGGCAGGAGGAATGTTAAAATTTAAAGCAAGTAATTTGGAATAAGCCCTGAATTGAAATTTCCAAATTATAATATCATTACAGGAAATGTAAAGAACCTTAATTTATATTTCTGTCATTGCCAGTCATACTTTGAGAATGCAATAAAAGAATTAATATTTTACAGTCAAGGCCCTAAGAGTATACATTAAACATTTTCTGTTTCCTGGCCTTAAATGATTATCCCCATGTAATTTACACTTTGTTCAAGCAAGTGAACAAACATAGCATCCTTTTAATCGATGTCATCAAGCAGCCCAACAACTATCCATTTGATCTAATATTCCATAAATTTGTGTGAGCCAGTTGGCGTTTCTCAGATAATTAAGAGCAACCTTGGATCTGGATAAAATAGAACTAGCCCTTCAGTAGGTGGCACTCCTGTGCTGTGCTGGTATATCCACCCTCCTAACACTAGGAGGTGCTAAGGAGCCAGAGCTGTTGTCCTCAGAAGGGAGGCACCATCAGTCCTGGCACTTACACTTTGCTCCACTGTAATCATAAACGAGCTTAGGCCTCATCTAAGAAAACAATATAAAAACTATAGGGGTCTTAGTAAGAGAATGGAGTTATAGAAGACCAGCAATTCAATAAAATTGAAGTAAAATATGACAAACACTTTGTGAGGGAAGTGAGTTAATGGGAGTTTTCATTTCCAAATGCACACCTATATTCTGTAGACCTATATTTCAGGTCGATAGGCCATTTGCTACATTTTTCTTGGATTAATGTCTAGTCCTTTGAAAGGGTAGCAGCATGTCAGTACTATTCCTGTGTGCATATAATCAGTAATGTTTGTGAAGAGCTTTGGGAGGAAAGGACTACATAAATGTCAGTAGTTATTAATATTTGGATTTTTTATATTTAGCTATCAAATGTGTTTTCCATAATCTATGACTAGAGGTCTATTTGTAGCCTTCTAACTGTGAACATTTTAAGTAAAAATAACCATTGACCACCAACAGTATTTCTTCTGTTCTTTATAATCAAATAATATTTATTAGAAATTAACAATTATGCTCAAATTCTTCAAGAGCTAAGTTTATTTTGACATGTTTTTTATACTCCAAGTAATTTAATGTCACATACTCCTCTGGCTTTGGGTAATTCTTATGAGGGGTGATTGACAATGGTGTCTGCCCACATACCCTACTATGCCCTTCCCTTCTTGGCTCTTCTCTTTGTCTGGCCAATCTCTAATTGGTGAATTATTCAGTTGTCAGCTAAATCAAGGGTGACTCACCCAGTGGTTTTCTATCCTAGCCCAGTTGTACCCATTTTCACATAGTATTATAACAGATCTTATAAGCATTTGTATCCTTTGCTTTCTAACTCCACTTCCAGACTGTAACCCCCATGAAGGCAGAAATCCTGCCTATGACATACCTTGCACATGGAACACGCCGAGATCAATTGAATTGAACCAAAATCTAAGTCTTACACCAAAGATTAGACTCTTCTTTTAAATCTGTGATCTGACATAGCATAAAGCTTACAAGCAAAGGCCCATAGCAAATCCAGCAAGACAGTTTTTCTTTTTTTCTTTTTTTAATGGTATTTCAGCTCCATTTGCTTGAAAGATCCAAAGTGTTTTTAAAAAAGGAGGGATGGAGCAGAACCTACAACTGGTTCTCTGAGACTAGAGTTCAAATCTTAGTTTAGGTTAAAAACCAAGATAAGATTTGAGGGCCTCTTACCAAATGCCCTATCCACTAATGCATTTTTTAAGGATCACACAAATTCCCGTGTTTGACATTGACTCATAAGACCAAGAATAGGTCAGAATATATTGGCTGAGCCACATAAAAGAGTCTACAAAACACAGGCCTATGCTCTTTCTGGCTCAGGCCAGCAGTATTAACCCTTCACTTTTATGAGCACTAAATTTCACTCTAGTTTTAATAATAATAACAATAAATATAATAATAAAATCTTGTATATATAAGAGGTTCATCTTGTTAAAAGTGCTTTGAGACTCGTGGTGCTTCATAGGACCCAATTTATGCTCTCTTTGGTGATTTAAAGGTGGTAACTTCATGTGATTCATTGACACCCAGTTCTGAATTTTAATGGTATAATGACTCATCGTGATTTTTACATTTCTTAGGGAATCAGCTTGGTTTAAAACATTGCAGTTGTTTTTACTAGGGTCATCTGAACTATGGTTCCCAGAATGTTCATGAGAAAGACATGCTTATGTGTTCTGAACGGCTGTAATCCATCATGGCTGGTGCTAGGTCGACAGATTATGAGTTTACAGTGTCAGCCCAGTGAATTAAAGCTTTGTTGCAGGCCAGCTTGCTATGCAATTATTTCCAGTTCATATGCTATAAATCTTCACTCTTCACATGACAATCAGCAAATTTCCATCTAGCGTTCTAAGCATCCATGTTTTGTCTTCATCGTGCTATCTGATTCTGCACCTAGAACGGTGTGACATGACTGGTGCCAATAGCTTAGAAAATAAATTTCACTGTCACTAGAACCTATTTAAGAAATTTTCTGTGCCCTCACTTTTTTGTGTGGAGCTGTTTGATATTTGTGTTGAAATAATAGGAAATGGATTTAAATAGAAACACTTCTCGTGTCTTATCTCTGCAAACAAAAAAAAAACATAATTTACAATAAATTAGCACAGCAGTTGTTAGTGTAGCTCAGCTTTATTTTGCAATTCTCACACCTAAGCTCACAAGATGACACTTTTTCTGATAAGGTAATCTTTATAAGGTAGTTCTGTAGGTGATTAAATCTGACAGATGCTAGTGAGATGGTGAAGTTCAGAGATATAACGGCAAGCACTTGTAAAAAAAATTCTGTTAAGATAATAAAATGTCTTATGATCTACCAATAGAAAAATTGATCTGATAAAAGAGTATATTAGTTATAACATTATATTTCTGCATCTAAAACCAAAGTAAAATTATTCATCAATAAGTACATAAACCAATTGTCACAAAATAAACCATGAGGAAACTGGTATTTTTTAGAATAAAGAATCATCTAGTAATATTACTTTCCCAGTCATTTCTTAGTATTTACATATCATTGTTGAACAGAATGAGAATAAAATGCTTCTAATACAAACAGAAGCTAAAGAAATAGAATGTGTCTTTTCATAACATTTTGATAGTCTATCTGTTCTTCAAAACATGCCTTGAACACCAGATCTTTTAAAAGTAAAACCTTCATCTTTTCCTGGGGCAATGATGATAATCAGGCAGCTGATGTTTCCAATGATACCAACAATCTGAAATATGTTAAGGTTTAATTGTAGATTGTATAATTAGATTAACCCAATTAATGCTGTGGCTTAGTTTTTGCAATGTATCTTTATTATTTGAATGTTTTTAACCCTGGTTTCTTATTTCTAGCAGAAGAATTTCAAAACAGTAGCTCATTGTCCTTGCGTGTTTTTGATTACTTAAATGATGTTAGCTTTGCTAGAGTCAACTGATATTATAAACTATTGAAGAGGTATACTGCAAGATGTGCTGTTTTCCTATCTTTCCTTTGCTATCTAAATATTGGTTGCCTAATGTACAGAGTTCATTTATAAAAATGGGGACGTTCCCTGAATGAAGCAAATTAACATCCTGGACCCAATTCGATGGCTTCATTAGCAACCCCTCATACCAAGACTGTGTTCATACAAGTGTGAAAACCGGAACAACCCTTCAAGGGTTTTCCTGGCCTGAATAATTCCCAGGGAACAGGCTATACTCATCCTGATATTCTAGTCTTATTGCCACAATCTATTCATTTTGCATCACTTCATCTAGCATGGACACTCTTTGGAATAATCTAACCATAAGCGGAGGATAAATATGAAAGAGGACCAGGATGGGACACCCAGAGGAGGAGCAACCTGACTTAAGGCCATACCAGGGAGGCGAGATATGGGGGCAAAAAATCTTAAAATTTGGCACCTTGTATGACAGGAGACTGTGTAACGAGGGAAAATTGTGATATAGTGACTTACTGACCGTATAAACCACAATACTTTGCTACATTTAACTATCCAATACATATTTATTACTTTCTCACTGTTTCTCAGTTACCTGTAAGGCAGTGAAGTGGGGAACAAAACAGAGCAAGTCCTGACCCTCGGAGAGCTTGGTTTAGCATTGTTGTATACATCAATGTGTGGCATGAAAGTTAAAGCAAAACAAACAAACAAAAAAGAAAACCTCACACTTTAACATCTTCCGACATGCCAGGCACTGTGTAAATACTTTACATTTATTGACTGGGTCCTCAGCAAAACCCATTGTGATCCTCATTTTTAGATGAGGCAACTATGGCCCTTGCTGTGGGACCATCCTCTGAGACCTGCAGTTATGCCTTTTACTTTGACATTGACAGTTTAGACAGAACAGATGACATAGCTTTTTTGGTGCTAGAGTTTTAAAACAATATTTGTAGTAGGATCACATTCTCTGTTTCCCACTCAAGACATAAATGATTCCAACCATGAAAATAGATGCCTCAAATCCATAGGTCAGAAGCAGCTCTAGAGTCTCTATAGGACAGCTGTTGAGACAAGCCAATGCCCCACTGGGTCTCTATGAGAAGAATAACTTGGTACAGCTGTATAATTCCTTGCACAAAATGAATGGATCCAATCAAGAATTAGAGCTGCAGAATGGCCAGTGAAACTCACCCACAAAAGAACTAATATTTTATTTACACAGGATTGACTTTAAAATTATACCAGCCATGAAAATTATTGCACGTGTCTTCTGTCTTGAATAATTGAGCTATATTTAATTTTAATCATTAATATGTAAAAATAATAAAAGCCACCAAAATAGTCTATAGTCAATTTTCTGATAAAGTAAATTTGTTTTTTCCCCATTTGTGATTTAAATGGCCTCCAGAAAGTTTTCTGGAACTAAATGTTAATTAAAAATATGGAAATGGATTTAAAGCACATTACAGCATACAGTGTGGAAGAATAATCACAAGAGATTTGTTCACACAACCATACCCATTCCTCAGTGTGTTTTTTAACTGTCTAGGTTATTGGTTGGTTTTCTGCATGCCTGTTCCTAGAGAAAACTGTGATTCTGATGAAAACAGTAATTACAATTACAACAAATAGGACAAATTGCTATTTGAGCAGGAACATGCAGTTTTTGTGGCCAAAAGCAAACCAATGCTCCTATGCTTTCTTGTTTACACAAATGAATTAAGCACGTTCTCAGATTTCTTTATAAACTCAGTGCTTTTTATATCTTGCTATCCTTAACACATTGGCTGCCACACTAGAAAAAAAATTATTTTTTTCCTTGGGGCCATGGTGTTTTATTATGAAAATAGAATAAAAACTTTGGGAAAAAAAAACAAGCCTTTCTAATTTAATGAAAAATGTGTTATTTTTTTATTGTTTTCTGCGTGTGAGTTATATGCAATTACATTGTCAATATTCATTGCAACAATAAGAACATCAACAAGTAAGATTTTCACAGACCAACTGCAGGGTTTTGCCCAGGGGGTCACCCATCACGTAACATGTATGCTACAGCATGGCAGCCAGAGTTGCCTGTGCACCACGTGGTTTGGCTCCCAAGGTAAAGAGACATATGAGTTACATATGCGTCACGAAGCCCCAGGCTCAAAACTAGTGTGAGTTAAATACAACTCACATGGAAGCTAATGTGTTAAAAAAAAAAAATTCAATCCTCCATGCCTTACATCTGTTGACTTATTTTGGAACAATGTACTGTAACACTGGTGCTGTGAGGAGCCAGCGAACAAATTCTCTTTCTGACATTACCCAAGAACATGTGCTTTTAGATCCTCAGTGTGCATGTGTCATTCTGCTTTTCTGAACCTCTATTTCCTCCCTAGAAACTAGATGTGAACATTTTTTGCAATCCATAGCAAACCAACAGGGTTCCACTTGTACCTGAGGATTAGGCACATGGGCTTTGGAGTCAAATAGACCGGGGTTCAAGTTCGGATGGAATTCACTATTTTCTAGTTGTGTGACCTTGGCTGAGTTGCTTAACCTCTTTCAGCTCTAGGCTCTTCATCTAAAAAATGAAGTCAATAAAACCTCTCTTCACAATGTAGCATGACTTGAAGAATCTAATATTCATAAGATGCTTTCTAAGTAGCCCAATGCCAAGCACAGAGTAAGTGCTCAATAAATGAGAGAGGCTTTTTAATTTTTCCCATCATCACTGTTTATTTTCCCAGATGGTGGCCAGCACTGCCCATGGGGCTTCCCCACTGCACAACTCTAGGAGGCGCCTTTTGCAGTGTATTGGGGGTGGGAGCCAGGGATGGTGCATGGAAAGCAATGTGAATCATGGCCCCTAGAATCAGGCAATTTGTCAGCCCCCCCTAGAAATGTTCTGATGTTACTTTGATCAGGAGCTAGGTGGGAGGGAGTGGTATCTCTCAGGAGCCCTTTACAGTGTTAATCTATACTGTGTCTGTAAAACAATTATCACACGGTTTAATGCAGTCAGATCAGTGAGAATCTGCTTGGTTGTTTGGCATTATGCTAAACAAACAAATACTCTAGGGTTCCATTGGCAAGATGCAACAATACTACGACTAGGTTCACTTCTCCAAGTGGTATTACTTTTCTTGACAAATTTTTAAACGTCATTGCAGCTGGTTAAGCAAATTAGCTCTGAAAATTTTTATTTTTTAATTGTATTTATTTTTATTGATACATATTAGATGTACATATTTTCAGGGTACATAAGGATAATTTGAAACATTCATGTAGCCCTGAACATTTTTAAGTGAATGGATACTCTAATGCAATACTCAGCATCTAATGAATGCCTGCTGTGCACAGAGACCTGAGCTAGGGGCCCTCAAGATGAATAAGACATGCCCCATGTCCTCAAGTTGTTTCCACCAAATGGTAGGAGATCACTCTACATGGCTGTAACTCCAGGTCATGTGACAAGTACTGTGAAGGCAAATAAGCGAAATACTCTGAAAGCACCAAGAAGATCAGGAAAAACTTCACGTAGGTGAGTGAGCTGGCTGGAAGGCCAGCAGCAGTGTGGACTGGCAGGGCTGAGGGGGAAACCCTCCCAGCAGAGGGAGCAGACAGGCAAGGGGGGGCTGGGAAGGCAGCTCCGTCCACACCTTGCTCTGGTTTGCTTTGCTCTCTTTCCTGTTCTTGTTTCTTTGTTTTTTGTTGTTGTTGTTGTTGTTTCTTATAACAAATATTTATGGAGCACTCACTGTGCTCGAGGCACTATGCATACTGGGACAGAGTGAGCAGTCCAGTGTGGCTGGAACTCAGCATCTCTGAGGGCAAGAACTTGGATCTGAAGGCTACAAGATGGGCATTGTCATGAAAGAGAAGGGGTTGAGGGGACAGACATCATGAAGGTGCCCCCAGAGAGTTTTGTTTCTGATTTAATGTTAAGACCAAGGGAGAGGAGCAACTAAAGGCAACCACAAAGGCTTCCAGTCTGGGAACCGAGAAGCTGGTGATGCCGCTGAAAGATAAAGAAAATGGAAGAGGAGCAGGTTAGGGGAAGATAATTAAGGAGAAATAAATGGACAAGCTTCAGCCTGTCAAAGATTCCAGTAAGCAACTGCGTGCGTAATCCAAATGTTCTACCTCATGACAGAAAAACAGCGAATCTGGGAATCTACACAGGCAGGCATGTTTGAGTCTTGTATAAATAGAGAAAAAGCCACTTGAAATTTACTAACATAGGATACAACATCTGTAACTGGACTAGGGAGGACCTAGTCCAACCCTCATTTTACAAACAAAGAAACCACATGTCAGACACACTTTCTACTGAGTGACAGAGCCAATCTAGAATTCTGACTACACATTTAAGGGTAAAAAAAAAAAAAAAAAAAAAAAAAAAAAAATCCAGATTTCTAGAACATTCCAATCTGAAATATAGATACCACCTAAATTTTTCAGAGCCACTGTTATTTTAGTTTGTTTTTAACTAGACTAGTGTGATTTGCAGATTATAGCTGAAAGGTCTTTTTTGAGAACATGTATTACTATATATACCATTGTCTACAAAATCAGTTTTATAGTTAACTTCTAAGATTTCTGCTTCCATGAAAAGCCAGGGGCCATTAGAGTACTTAGACCTATTCCTTACAAGGGATGACATGCCTTTTTATGTCATTGAAATAATGACATCTGCCACATATAGAGTTCTTCTGAATAGGAGGAAGGGCTTGGGTACTTCCTGAAAGAGCCCTGTTTCTAGAATGCCAAGCACATAAGAGTAATTGGCAGCAGTTTCCTCCAAAGCAAGAAAATCCTTCCCTGCTGACCATAGAGAGTGCCTAATACAGTTAAAGAATTAGTTAGTGGAGATTTAAAAAAAAAAAAAAAATAAGAGGCGGAGGGGTTGGGAGCTGGGGGAGCTAAACAGAGAGAGAAATATTTATAACTATGACAACATGTTTCCTGGTAATAATTTATGAGCGTACTGGAGAAAAAGGAAACACACAAACTATGAATAAAATATCTAAAACGTAAACATCATGCCTTCTGCAAATTTTCTTTAGTTAAAAATTAAGGTTGAGGTTGACTAAAGTAAATGACTACATTTTCGTGGTCTCCTATTTCCTTGATGCGAAGGGTTACCAACTGATTTACAACTTCCTGTGTTGTGTTTTAAATCTATATTTGTCAGCACATTTTTAATGTCAGATTACTTAAAATAGACATTTGGGTCTAAAAGGTCAGGAATAATAATATTATATTGGCTTCTCTAAAGATTTCATAGAACTTTACATTCTAATTCAGTCCCCAGAACTTTATATTTCTAAATGAATATAGTTTTAAGAATTCCTCCTGCCTCCTTCAATGAACAACATCAGGGTGGAAATGCAGCTCAGTCAGTATGCTTTGAAGTTAAATAAATTACATGTAAAGCTTTATCCAAATAGTTTCAACCTTCTCCTAGTCAGGTAGTTTAAACTGTCAAAGTAACAGGAAGTCCCTGCATAAAGAAAGACTAGAACCAAGGACGTATGGTTCTTCCATTGTAGTTTCTATTCTAACCATTTTAATTTATTGTCTCATATAATTTCTGCAAATTATAAGTACTTATTCAAAAAGAGTACTCTCAAATATGAAAGCCATGAAATAGCTTCATCTTCATATAAGCTATCATAAGATGTAATGAAAATGCAACATATGTAAAATTAAAATTTTAAATCTACTTTTGATCATTCAAAACAGGCTTTTCAGAAAGATAATTGCATAACTCATCTTTATTATACTAACTAATTGACAGATACTGATATTTCATTTCAAATCCTTAGAAAAAGATAACTTGGAATATTTCTTCAATTTTAAATATTAAAAAACTCAAAAAAATATATTAAAAAACTCAATTTTAAATAGAACACCCTAGATGAAACCAAACAAAAATTTATCTATGATTAGAATTGTTTGAAATATTTTGTACTGAGATCAAGGTTATGCCTTTACAGTATAACTTAGTAAGCTAAACAAATACACGCTGAATGACTTCTAAAATATATTTTGAAAAGCATTAGATATTTTCTAACTATTTATAACAGAACCATATTTTCCGTCTGTCACCCTGAGGAGGTTACAAGATAAGGTCAATCTTAAGATTAAGAATCAGAAGTACAATGCTGAATTCAGTAATGTCAAGAGCTCTGGTATTTCATTTTCACAAGAGAGACATGTTGAAAGTTTGCAGTGCGTGCCCTAACTCTTTACTTTCAGCAAAATTTGTCAAAGGGAATCTTTTAAAAATGAATGCTATCTAAGCAACCACAGGCCATATTTAAGGCTGAAAAACAAAAGATTAAGAGAGTGATAAACTGAAGGGGGGGAGGGAGGAAGCAGATTTTCTAGTTTGGAAAGTTAGGTGTAAACACGTTCCTTTTATGAGTAGGTGGTTTGCCTTCGTCCGGAGCATGCTACATAACTGCCTAATTATGTCATGCTCTCTAGGTCTCAGAAGAGAAATCATCTGGATCAAGAAAACTCTTCAAATAACATGGTATTGAATATATGTTTGATATTTTAAAGACTGTCACTATAAGGAAACAGAGTGATGGCATGTCCTCATTAACAGATTCTTCTGAGTTAATTGGACTGCGTGAGCAATGTTAACAATTACATACAAAAATAGCAAGGACAGTGTCCTCAATATGGCTACTCCAGTCTGTCTTTCTAAGATGGCATTAGAAAGATGATCCTTTCAATAATAACAGTTATTATAAATAATAATAATGATACACCTTGAGGTTTAATAATACCTTCCCTTTGAAGAACTCCCAGCATTTTCATCCACATTATCTAGTTTGTGCTTGAAACAATGCGATGAAGCAGCCAGGTAGCAATTATCATTATCATCCTTTTACGGATAAATAAACTGAGGCTTAGGGATTTTCTTAGCATCACACAAGTCGGAATAGAGCCAAGTCTAAAGCCTATAATTCAGTGATCTATCTTCCAGATTATTGTATCTTTAGAAAATATCTACGTATCTGAAAAACAGTTCTATCCCTCAGGAAATGTTTGCACCAGAGCCAGATCAAAACATCATTTCCTTTTAAATTGCATTTACACTACAAGAAGGGGCTCCTTTTCAGATTCATTAGAGAGGGTTTTATTGTCCGAGGTCCTTAAGATAGGAGTACTCATATTTCTTTTCAAATTCTAGTATTGGCCTGAAACAGAAGTACACTGAGAAATACTAAAGATCTCTAAAATACTCTGGAATCGGTTACTTTAATTATTTAGCTTTTAAAAAATTATTATTTCAAGGCCCAGCTAACCAAGATCAAATGAAGATATATAAATAAAAATGGGCACAAGGTGTTAACTGGAGTGTCCTCGCCAGATTGCAAATTGGTTTGCTGTGGCCTGCCAACTTAAATTCCTCCTAGCAGCTTCGGCTGGAATGGGTAATCTTCATTTCCTGTCCTAACTTGTTGTACTGTGTTACCGTTCACTGTTTAGGTGATTAGCATGTGTGGATCTGATGGTCTCAAAGCTCTATTAAGTTATAAATGTTCAAACTACCAGTATGCTGTGGTTAAAAATAGAAGTTGCTATTAGATGTCTATTCATACCCTGCAGAAGCCTGGCAACATTTTGAACCTTTTCAAAATGTAAATACTGCATATTAAGCTTAGGAAAGAAAATTAATGTGCTGCATTTGCAAATTTATTTCCAAGTCAAAATGCAAAAGGGGAGGAGGACTCTTGCAGCAGAATTGATAATCTACATTTACAGAATATATTAAGAAGTTTGTAATGGCCCTAACACAAAAGAAAAATACTTTAGAAATGGATTAATTAGTTTCTCTGATAATCTTAGCTTTTGAATTTACTCTTTTCATTTTAAATTTATGGCCTCAGTATGATATTACTAGAGTTTATTGCATTTTGCAGCTGGCATTCATATGTTGTTACTTTATGTGCAGTATATTGTGGGCAATGGGTTACAATTTTTTGTTAAAAATTTCCAGAACCACACAAGTACTTCTTGATTAGACTTGCAAATGAGTAATGCCTTTCTTCAAGGGGGGAAAAATAGTTAAAACATTACAAGAATTTTTGTGCCTTTTTCCCTTAGTTAATAGTCAGGAAAGTTTGCAACTAAGTTTGCTTTTTGAAACTTTGACGTTTTTTAGTAAGTTCTGATTTGCATATGAAGTCATCATCTGACAATTCCAAACAAATGTCTTTTCAAAGCACACCAGTATTTTTGTCTGTGTGCCTGTGGCTCAAAAAGGGTTGAACAGATTTATCTTGCTTTCTGCCATTCAAAATAGTGGAAAGTTGAGGGTATAGCTCAGTGGCAGAGTATTTGACAGCAAAATAGTGGAAAGTTGTAGTCTCGACAGCATTTTTAATACCTTGAATAATTTAATAATAGATTTTAATAATTTCCACCTTAATTATAGATTCTAATGGTACAAACACTACCCACAAATCACCTACACTTCCTCCAAAGAAGTATTACCAAAGAAAAACAATAAACCAGAGTTAATACTAATGATAATGTTAACATGTAAAGTAGAAAAAGAAAGCATGAAGTAATATAATACAATTTTCAAATAAAATCTTTATACTACTTCACAGACACGGTAAGATCTGGAAGCAGAATGTAATTCCTAGAAGCATGTTTTTAGATCCGAATGACCCCGTACTTGGTTCCAAGAGAGTTCAAATTTCTTAGCATTTATTCCCATGGTAGATGTCCATTTCATATTGAATATGCAAATTTTAAAAGATTTCTGGTGATTCTGTTTGGCTTGTAAGTAAAGATCTTGGATTTTTTTAAAGCTACATAATGTTTGGTGATGAAATTTTGCACTTATGAGTATTAAATTATGCCAAAAACCCATTTACTTGATATTCTTTAAATACCGTGGCACAATTCAACTTAAAGCACAATTCAACTTTAAATACCATAGCACACAATTCAACTAAAGATGTAAACCATCTTAAATAACTCTAATGCAATGTGCACATAATGAACAATGTAACTGACTTAAGTTAATTTTCATGTAACAGATAACATCTGGGGGAAATGTATATTGGCAAGTTATGCAAAACTAATTTTCCAGCAACCACATCTGTAGATGTTATTTATTGTATGTTCACTTAACAGTCCATTATTCTGTTTAGAAATCTATTCTCTTCTTTATTAGAGCTTTTAATGTACTCACCTTAGTTCAAATGGTCTGCTCATTATCAGAAAAAATATAAATGGCATTCACATGGAACAACATGATTGTTTTTATTATATCCATTTGTGTTGGAGCATTCAAAAATGGCAAGAGAAAACACATTTATTGCTTTACATTCAAAGTAATATTTAGGGGGTATTTGAAAGTCAAGCAAAACCAATCATTTGACCAAATGGATGTATGTGTATAATCAGAAACTCCTGATTTTTAATCTCAGCATTAGGCCTCAGGCAAGTCACTTAAAGTCCTTCCCTTTGTTTCCTGATCTGAAGATTATGGGTGCTATTCTCATATATAAAAAGGGACGTTGCTAAATCAGGATACCAAATAGGAGTGTTTTTTTAATAAACATTTGTGATCCCTTTTCTGTTTTTATTTTTTCGGATTTAAGAGGTAACATATTAGACTTTTGAGGAAAAAAATATGAGACAATTACAATTCTACAGGAATGTATAAAAATAGTTATAAAACTAGCTTTATTTAATTTGCTTCAACTTTTCATAGACTTGAGGAAATTATAACGTTCTTTCAGAAAATCTAACTTAATAAAGCTGACCATGTCTCTCTGTTTTAAATAGATTTTATTACAGAACCAGTGATGTTGTAAAACATGAGGTTTTGTTAAAAAAAAATACAAAGGCCTAATTGTACTTTCTAAAGAAAGTATTGCATCAGACGGTTTCATTTAAAGATATGTGCTGGCTCTGTTCTCACCACAATTATTGATTCTAATTTTTTTAAACTTGTTTTTTTAAAAAGGCTACCATTTTTAATAGGGAAGAAAAATCACTGTGATGCTTCTGGGCATTATGTTTATTCCAAAGTATATGTTTGACAGTGTACCTTATTATTATTAATGAAAAGACTTGATATTTATCCTCATCTGAAATTGGGACATTTTCTTCCCTTACAGTATCTCACTAACCTAGCTAAATGTAATTCCTCATGAAAGAGAAAAACATAGCTGTGCTTTGGTTCATTAATAGTATGCAAAACACCCTGAAGAAAAGAAATTCTCACCCTCAGTTTTTGTGCATGAATTAAATCAAGTTAATAGTTATATGAGCTCCACTCTTAAAAAAAAAAAAATCAAAGAAAAGAAAAGCTCAACTCTCAGTCAGAACCTCAGGTTCTTAGAATAAATGGGAGTTTCACTCCATGAAAGAAATGATGTGAAGCTGGAAAGTTCCAAGTTGCCAAGTGTGTGCCCAGTAGACACATACGCGCGCGCGCGCACACACACACACACACACACACACTCCCACAGTGCCAAAGACCAGGAAACTGGGTTGTTGCAAGTAATTCAGATGAGCCTTATAAAGAAATCCAAACCACAAGGGTGCGAGGCTTAAAACAAGAGAGCACAAATACTTGCTCACATTTAAGTATATAATTTGATGGGGGAAAGGGTATGTACGAGTGGGCAGATGATAGAATCTCCTTCTACCAGGACCAGAACGGAGAGGTAATCTACAGAGAACTTCCACCAGAGAGACAGGGCAAATTAGCAGAAAAGCCCAGCCTGTGTGTACAAAAGCATAGCAGCAAGACAAATATGATGACAGTAGACCAGATAAAGTTCTGCTTCATTAAAAATAATAATAATAACTTTACTTTGCAGATGAGCTCGTGATTATTTTCTCAGTGCCTACAATACATTCAGTAAACTATTCTTTTCTCTGTTCTTTTCAATATCTCGCTCATCCCCCTCTCACCCCAAACTTCCTGTTTCTCACCCTATATTAAAGTTTATACCACTAAGTAAACACCTTATCATCGTCCCTTGTCTCTGCTTCCCATGTGCAGCTTATTTATTTTACCTATAATGTTTCAGAGGCCACTAAAATATGTTTAGCTGTCTCCTTTTCCTAGCTTGGTAAATAAAAAGCAATCGACGGTGTGGGAGGATGAAAAACAAGAGTGGTGGAAAAACGTACAAATCATTTTGTAGGAAGATGAAACTACTTATATGCCCCATTTCAGAAAAATGCAATGACTCATGAATGTGATGAGAGAAGAAAACTGTTCTGATATGTTTTCTCAGTATTCTATTTTGATTAACATTTAGTCAACTTAAGATAAACAATCTGGAATGATGTCACCTAACAGAATAAAAATTAAGGGCTTAATAATATCAATAATTTCCAAATATGGCAACTTAATGACGTATTACAGTTTACTGAAAACTGCATAGGCCAAGAAGTCAGCACACCAGAGTTTAATTCCCAGCCCTGTCACGAAGTAATTATTTAACCTTTGGCCAACCATTTAACCTCTTGGTTTCCAAATCTCCTTGCCTATGAAGTTAAGACATGTCAGTGCTTCTATATATTTATACTAAGCAGCAACTTTCTATAAAATCAAGTTAAAATTAATAATATCAATATAATGAAAAATGCATACACATTGGTAAGACCAAGAAAATTATAGCTTCTAGTACATTCCAAAACCTAAATCAAAAACATTAATATTTAAATAATGAAATGTAACATGTAAGTTTATTTGAAATACTGTAGAGAAGTTAAGAATGAATATACAATTACTTCACTATTATTTTCAAGCTTCACAGGATGATAATTATTTAGTGAATTTATACATTTCCAGAGTTTTGCCTTCAAACTTGTAAGCTCAGAGTCTGACTTTGTCACCATACAGTAGGTGACTTCATCTCAGGGCCACAATAACAAGCTCATGAGAGTTTATTACATAAACTAGAACAATTTATTTGCAGTGAGGAATTTAACAGGCATGAAAAGCACAACACTCAAGTGGGCATATCTTTACAAATCAATTGAGATGGGAAATCAAATTATGATCAAAATGTTGCTTGTCAAACATGGGATTAGAACAAGAAGAGCTAATTAAATGATTTGGATATTTAACGCTATTAACACCCTGATCTCCCCTCTTTGCCCCAGGTCGTGGTGGGATGGGCACTGCCAAAACTGGCTTCCTTGGCTCACCTTTTTCTTCATTCCCAATGTTGACCAGCCATCAGCCTCCTGATTGGCACACTCTTGCTAAAGAATTGTTAAATGCTCACAGTGAAGCTTTGCCCTACCCTCTGTGTTTCTGGCAAATCTCCTCTGTGCTCTGGCTTTATATATTAACCTTTAGAGTCTTTATTGTCCTCATTACCAACTTCTTGATGGCCACTTCACTACCGCCCCCAAGAACAGCTACATTCTGCTGAATAATATCAACCCCACCAGGCTATTATTGAGTGAGCCCCTGCTGCAACTGGAGAGGACACGCAGGGTGCCTACAACCTGGTTCTCTACCAACAGAGAGCTTGTAGACAGGAGGAAGGGGATACTCATGCATGAAACAATTAAAAACCAAGAAAATGAAATTCGAAACCAGAGTATGGAAAGAGAATAAGACAGTGGGGAAACAAAATGATTTTTGTGAGATGTGGAGCTCACAAAGCGCTAGAGAGCCAAGAGGGCGATGGCATCCAGATTTCAGAGGAGATGGCACTTGGGAGATGACAGACTGGGGACTATGGGACATACAGAAGGGAACCAACTGAAATTGTGGTTTCTCTCCAGAGGCTGTGTCATAATTCAGCTCTTTTCTTTCCTCCAGCAAGTGATAGAGGTGGTCAATCCTACAGGTTCCCTTTTCCCGGCTCCTCTGGAAGAAGGAATCTCATTTGATATTTACTCAACATACATAGAGCCCCCCCCAACACTGGATACAGAGATAAAGGTATGTTTCCTTTTGTCTTTTCATTCCCCCTACCTCAGCATTATATTCTCTTGGGGTGGGAGGAAATGAACCAAGGGTTCTTCTATTTTCTGTCTCTGATTTTTCCAACACAGATTGTTTTCTGAGTATTGATTCAAAGATGAGCCAGCTAACAATGGTTCTGAAATTTTAATCTCTTCCACCCTATCCTCTCTAATCTCTCCCTTTACTTTCCCCAAAAGTAGGCAGGACCTTAGCACCATGACTTAATCTGTCATAACCCTCATGAACAATTATACAAATTCAGGGTAACATCAAATCAAAATTCAAAATCTCCCTCCAGATTGACATTGTTCCTGGTAGAAAAGTATCCAACAGAAGTTTGAGGTTCTGTACACATCCCTGAATGCTCTAGAAATCACTTGAGTCTTGTTGACTTTCAATATTCTAGGACCTGGATCAAGAACAACAGCCTGAGGAGTCCCAGCCAGAAACTGATACTTCAGATGTGGATCCTTTAGCTGGTTTCACCATTGAAGATGTAAAGTCAGTGCTGGGTCAAGTCACAGAAGGCATTCTCATGGGCGTTCAGGTACTCAGTATCGATGGTTATAGTCACTTACTTTATTATTGGTTAATTGGCCAATCTTAATGTCTGTAAACATTAATACTTCCCACATTCTGCCGGCAAAAGAGATGCTTATGATGGAGTTAATTTTAACATCTTCACATAATTCTCAGTTAAGTCATCTGATATTCAGTAAGATCACAAAATAGATTTGCCAACAGCATCTAGTGTGGTGGGTGTTATCAGTTTACAAAATCGTTCAACATCGAAACCCAAAAAATAACATGGTAAAGACTTTGTGCCTTGTCAAGCTGTAAACATTGCTCACGCAGAAGTAATTGGAGTACATTTCTAAACAGTAAACACTGAAGATCAAACCATAATTCTTAGCTAAATCCTCTCACCAAATTTCTAAAGAAAGGCTTTCAAGTCTTTGAACTCCCTCTCAGACAGTTTGTTCCTTTTCACATATAACTAATAGCGAAGCAATTTACACCAATGGCTGCATGAAAATGGTGATGGCAGCAGCCATCTCAGTAGCAGCTGCCAATGATTTATCAAATGGCTCAGTTTTATGCTTAATTCTTTCTCATTCTGTCCAAACAAAACAAACAAACAAGCAACTGTTTCCACCTCAACATAAAGACTTACAGGAATTCCCATAATTTTCCAGGCCAAATGATTAAATAAGTAAATTGCATATATTGAGTACATTTGCAATTTCTTATAGAAATGACCATAAATCAGTAGGACAACACAGTGTGTATTTAAAATACTAATGCTTCTCGGGGGAAGATTTAGTTGTCATCTGAACATGAGACCATATATTAACAGCACACTGTATTAACAACTAATTCAGAGAGAATAAAAGATTAGCTTGGCATAAGCATACCTTGTTACTTGTTTAATCATCAAATGTTATTGCACTATTTACATGAACATTTAATGATTTGGTGCCAACAGAATCAGCCAAAGTCCTCAGCTTAATAAGGGGTGTTTAGTGTTTACCAGAAATAGTGGAAGAACACGTTTTACACAAAGCTTTATTGTTAACAACCCATGAATGTAATAACTGGTTACTGTGTGGAAGGGCAGAGTGCAGTTGAATTAAGCTGAGTTTGGAACATATCTCCTTTTTAGATTTGATAACATTTCATCTAAATATAGTTTATGTATAATCATGGCCCTGGGCTCCTTTGCGATCCTGCGGCTCTGAAATGATGGCTGAGGAACTACTAGACAGTAATTGAATTGTTTTCAGGCCCCCAAAATTGAAAACATCTTTACCAAGGCTGTGTTTCATGTAGTGAGCAGTACGCTTTTAACTGTCCATTGAAAAAAAAAATTTTTTTAATATTAGCATCTGCAGCATTTGTATACCCCTACTTTATAACAGAAAGAATATGGTCATTGTTATATGTGTGTGTTATCTTCCCATTGGCCTGAGCCAACCTGGAAGTTCATTAGCTGATTCACCTAGACATAATCAGGGCTAGAGCAAACATGAGCCAAAGGAGAGGGATGCAGACCCTGTAGGTGCCACGATTATTTCCATATTAAGTGGATTTGTGGACATCAGTGTGGGCCTAATACCTGCCAACCTTTTTGATGAAATGGCATGATGACATGAATCCACCCAATGTCTCAAGATAGCAAACCCCTTAACATGTTTTCTCTCAGTAATCCCAGTAAACTTCAGGCAAGTTAGGCAGGCACTTTCCCTGATAAATTGAAATATGAGACACAGAAAGTCATTTGTCCAGAGTTTCCAGGGTCAACAACTAATGAAAGGCCCTGAATGGGAGCTGTGAACTGGGTTCTAGTTCTAATTCCAGCGTTACCCACAAAAACCACATAACCTCTAATATCACAACCAGACTACTTTGGATTTTAATACTCCCGTGGTGTGGCACTTTTTCAGTGTTTACCCTTGTGTCTTGGTCAAATTCCAAGTTGGGTAATTACTCTCTGCTTACCTAAATTTCTCCTCCTATTTTAGATGGCTGAGTTATTTTCCATGTCTAAAACCTGCCTTCCAGTGTTTCTGGCTCTAAAAACTGCCACATCCCTCCTAAGGGGCGCTGCACACGAGTGGTCTGTGTATATATGCCGTCTGAACACACTAACCTGCTGTAGGACCATTTAATGAATTGTTGTTTGTACGACGTTTAACCTTTGCCCATAGTTTTTTCTCCTTCTTTAGTAAAAAGTCATACGGTTATTATAATTTTTGCAGGAAAAATTCATGTTTTAAGTAAAGTTTTTTTCAGAGGTCCTTTTCTAGTGTGGTTTTAGGCATATTCTACCTTGTATATTACAGAAATTTCTGAAAATGTAATGTGAATTCTTAAATTTGTTATGTTGATTCACGTATTTTCCCATTGACTTACTTTACAGTTTTAGAGATTGATTAAGAATGAAGTTATCTTGGCCTTGAGATGTTAATTAAAATTATACTGAATAGAGCAAACATTTCAAGCCTATATAGTTTAGGTGTTTTAGTTTTAAAGATAAATTCAAAATGAAATTATTTTGGCCTGAGTTTTATAATAAAAGTTATACCCAAAGGAGCAAATTTTAATATATTTAAGGAATTACATTTCAGAGAAAGATGAATGCTAACACTAAATTCTTACATTAAATGTTGGCTCTTGGCCCTAAGCAATAGGGTAAAATAACATGAAAACTTTGAGGGAATTTTGCCATCTTGGGCCTCTAGGTATTTTTAGGTCAACTTGAATTTTCCAGGTTAGAAAAGCTGAGCATGAGATCAGCTAAAGGTAGTGGTCAATGAGAGGCTATTGATCCCAGGTCGTGGGTTTTCCATGGTTTCCTAAAGCAAATAGAACCAGACCCGGCCCTAGTGGCTGTGGCCTAGCTTGTCTGTTCAGCAGTGTTCTGAGGAATAACAAGGAGACATGGCCAACTACTGAGAGCCTGTTCTTCACTAAACATGGAGACTTTTGATCCAGGCTCTGGCTGTGCCTTGCCTGAACTGAAGTACCGATCGCTAAAGTCTAGAGACCCAAAACATGCCTCCCCTCTGTCAGTACACCACTCTTTTAGGCACATCCTACCTTCATGAATTTTTTTCCCCAAGGCCCACACTTTTTTTTTTTTTATAAATTCTGCCTCAGTGAAATACCAGAAAGTCCTCCAGGTTAATGTGGACACCCTGGTAAGGCAGTGAAACCGAAGCTGGCAGGTGATACGGGTACATCAGTCCTTAGCTGAAAAGAAATGAGATCACTGGTGGGCATAGAAATTAATCGAAAGTGGGAAGAGTCAATTCTTTGGGTAGAGCAATTCTTCCCAGTCCTTTGGAATTGTGATAGAGTTATTTCTCAAACCATTTCAATCCCTATATGGTCCAATACGTTGCATGCCATAAATTTATTTTAATGAAGCAGGAGTAATAATTTTTTAAATATCTCATGACTTCATGTCAATGAAAGATAACATTGGTGAAGTTTATCACAAAATTTGGAGTCAGAATTATGATTTTAAAAGCTAAAGTGTAATATTAACATAATCCTATTCCCCTACTTAATTTTTTAGATAAGAGCTAACACCCTAGCTTGCCTAAGGCTGCCTAAGTAAATTCGTACCTGGGTCTCCCCACTCCTAGAGCAGTGCTCCTATCGACTCCACCAAAATAATGTTGGCCGGGGGCGGGAGGGATCAGTGAATCCTGAAGAAAGAGACAGCATTTCTTTGTAACTTGGAGGACCATTCATCCCTCCTTTCCTGCTCCACCCAACCACCAAGAAAAGAAAAGATAAGAAACCAGAGGCCAGAGCTCAATCCTAGGGCTTCATAAAACTTGAACCAGAAAAGACTAACTCTCATGTGAACTCTGAATCCAGAAGTGGTGACGTGAATATGATCTTTCCAGAAATATCAGCTCTTACTCTGAGGTAAAATAAAATCTACTCAGATACGGCAGCATGGTCATTTCTAAACTATCTGTTATAGTTACACTCTTAAAAATAAACAAGTAAATAAATAAATATGGAAAAATATACCTGGGCATACAAAAGTGTTTGATTTTTTTAAATTCCTCCTATCCAAATCAAAAGAATAAAAGGTTCTCAAAGTACAGTTACCCCAAAGACCTCAAATTATGTTATAGATATTTAATAATCTAAACTTTGAATTTATTAATACGTATGTGTATAAACTACTCCTCATATACTTATGAACATTCTTTAAATCACCTAAACAACAACAACAAAAACACCCCATTTTGCCACATCAGCCACCACTGGTATCTCTGTACATAATTTTATTATCCGTTGTGAAAAAGGAAAGACATTTCCGGGGCTACTAATGTTCAGATAATGGGAAGGCATTTCTGGAATTGTGCAGGTAGCAATGTTAGTCCGCAGAATATCACTGCCAGAGGCTAAATGCTATCACAGCCACCGCAATCACTAAAACCTGACAGCAACTGCTTACTTTTTTCCTCCCCAAAATATACCACAAAGTGGCATCGTTTCAAGGGTTATAATATATGATGAATACTCTTCATTAGGAGAATTGTTCTAATTGTGAGATTATTCGTGTTGTTATTTGACAACAGAAGCTTTCTGGGATCTCATTTAGAATGTGTTCCATGGAGACAAAAACATCCATTGCAGGAGGGAGGGGGGGATCGGCACCACTGCAATAACTGAGCCCAGAGCAGTTATTCTGATTCGGTGCTTATTGGGAAAGTCTGTCTGAAAATACAGATAAATTATCCTATCTTCCAACACAAGGCTACGTGAAAAATGGCTGTCCAAATACCACTTCCTGTTCATAGCAGACATGCTATACATTGGGAATGTGCAGAGAAATATGATAAAGTGTTATCACATCACTACAGGCTGAAACACAGCTATGTCTGCAAAACAGGAAGGTGTGTGAGGGATAATGTCTGTCTTTAGGCACTATAGTATGTCAAAACCACAAAGACAATGTGCAGCAAAAGATAGCTCCATCATAACCACTTTTTTATGATTGTCTTCACAGACCGAGATAAACGAAAAGCTGCAAATACAGGAAGAGGCCTTTAATGCACGAATAGAAAAATTGAAAAAGGCCTGAAGACTCGGTACAAGGAGAGTGATGCTAAACTTCACAGAAACAAACAAAACCAGCCAGAATAATAGACTCTCTACAGCATCATATCTCCTTCCTTTACTTGTGAAAGGAAAACCAAGCCCCACTTTTTATTATCCTAAGTAATTAGAAAAGTACTGGCCCCAATTTTGCTATCTCCTGTCCCACAACAGCCTCTGAATTTATTGCACTGAGTGTAATAAGAACATTTTGTATATAAGAGTTTGGAGAATTGTATATAAAAATACAATTACTTTTACAGTAGTCCTTTGACGTTTTGACTAATAAACGCTATTCATCTTCAAGGAGAATGAAGCCAACTTTTTAAATAGCCAGAAATAAGGAAAAATAATAACAATTTTATCCATATTAACCCAGATGAACTGCCACATTCCTGGAGCACTGTGAAAAGATACCAGTGCCACACTGCTGAGGATAAAATTTGCTAAACAGTAACAATTCAAATGCGTATACTAGGTGTGTTTTTTTTTTTAACTTAAATCATTTGGTTTTCTTGTTTAAATGTTTCAGTGTGAAACCAATTTTCTGGAATTATATAATGCAGTTTGAAGCACTTTAATTTATTCTGTACTGTATTTGTTATTTCTAATCTTGTTACTCTCCCAGGAGAATACATGACCTATATAAAAAGAAGCAATATATAAATGGTTATTAAAGACCAACCTATATATAGATTGTAAAAATCTTAAATACAAATCAAACTCGCAGAGCTCCTAAAATTAACCATTATACTGCAGTGAAATGATTTAAAAATGTCTCAAGCCTTTAAATACCTTTATTAAAGTATAATTTCAAAAGAAAAATACCCATTTACCAACTGATTGTCCCTAGTTGGACAAATTAATTAATTACTACCTAAGCCCTTTGCAAAGGTCTTAGACTTCAGAGCATTCTAGAAAGGAGAACTTTACCAGGAGGGGGCAGTTTCTTTAAGAATTTTTGAGGTTATATATATATATACAGTACTGGCATCTAGGTAGCACCTGGGCGAATACCAGCTATAACCTTACCTTCTCTGTCACTGTCAAAGGAACTGCCCAAACATAGTCATTTGGGGCACAGTTTTCTAACTACGATGATCACAGAGTAAGAGCATATCTGAAGATAAAACCAAGTTTATTGTTCATGCATCTCCAAGGCCGGAAGGCCTGTTTCTTCCCTGAGCGGTCCTTCCGGAATGAAAACGTTGATGGTGATCACTAGGAGATCGCTAGCGACAGGACATCACTTGGAGGCTCACAAGTCTGTCAACCAGTCTTCTGCAGGGAAAACAGTGAAACTGGGGAAACTGCAAACAGGGAATAAAGGAGTTTCTGGAAATCACCCCACACAGCTTCAAATACAGTCATTGGCACAATCATTAGACCTGCACTTCTAATAAAGACTGTTTATTTGAGGAAAGATATCAGGAGTCACAGGACTCTCAAACTAAATAAAAAATAGCGCTAGGATTCCTAAACACTGCAGAGAGACAGTATGCTGCTAACCTGCTTAAAGCTGTGGCCTCTTGACTAAAGACTCCTAGCTTAGTCTGATATTGGCTTCACCATTGGCTAACGCATGACCTTGGACAGGCCACTCATCCTCTATTTGCTCATCTGTTAAATGGAGATGATACTTATTTTCTTATGAAGGCCCTTCATATTAGGAGATAATACGTATTTATGAGGACCCAATAAATTCATATTGGAGGACTGCTGTTGTAAGGTTTGGTTTCTGTTTATCGCTTACAATGTGCAAAACTCTTCCCACTCAGTTGAAATCATCCCATGGTAGCCAGCCTGCTGCCCTGCATCTTCCATGTTGGAGCAACCCAGGGATCTCTGTGGCAGCCCAACTTTAAGATCTAATAATATTAAGAGAAAAAGCAACCACAGCTTTCCGTAAATCCTTAGAAAAGTGTTTTATATCCATTCAAACAATCGGATGCTTGCATGAGTGATCTTTCTTTCTTTCTTTCTTTCTTTCTTTCTTTCTTTCTTTCTTTCTTTCTTTCTTTCTTTCTTTTCTTTGTACACAATTCACATTGCCCTTTACACTGCTTTTTTCATCAAATAATATATCTGGGAAATAATTCACTATCAGCACATTTTAATGACCATGCAATATTTCATTTTATCAATTCCATAACTTTTTGACAGGTCCTATTGTATTGCTGAACTCTTTATTGTTTCCAATACTTTGTTATCAGCATGCTGCATCGCTGCACGCTAGTGCACACTTCTTTGCGATTATGTATGATTATACCGGTAGGATGAAATTCGAGAGGATGAATTTCTAGGTCAAATTATATGTGCACTTGCAATTGTGTTAGATGTTGTCAAAGATATATTTTACCATTTTGCATGCCCTCCCACCCACAGTGTATGAGAATGCCTCTTTCTCTACAATGTTACCAACAACATGCATTAACCAATTTTTGTCTTTGGTATTCTGATAAGTAGAAAATAATGTCACACTGTTGTTTTGTTTTGTTTTTATTGCTTTACTCCACATGGATTGAGCGCGATCATAAGCAAATACATATGTTCATTTAATATATATAATATTTATGCATTTATATACATATATATTAGTCATCCTTGTAACCCTGGGAGATAAACACATAGATGATATTAGCCTCATTTCATAGTTATGGAGCCTGAAGCTTAGAGAAATTAACTTAAACCAAGTTGCAAAATTAGTAATTGGTGGATCAGGACTTCAAACCCAAGCACCTATTTTACAGATGATGAAACCAGAATATAGAGAAAGTTTAAGCAACTTTCCATGATCATACGGTCAGTAAGTGGTAGACTCAAGTTCAGAACTTGGGCCTATGTGATTACAAAACCCACGTACTTAACCTTGATCTTCCCCCTAGCCATCTCATAGTTGACATGAAATAGAGTGAAAGTGACCTTTCTTTTTCATTATTAGTTATAATAAGGGAACAAATTTGCTTATGCTAATGAGCAGATTAAGTATTTAGAGATTTTATGCAAGGAGAGAATGTATAGTTCATCTCCATTTTTTTACTCATATATTGTATATTCGCTGAGCACTTCCAATGTGCCTGGGCTTGTAGAGGTGAACCAAACAGACATTGTCTCTGCCTTAATAACCTACTCAGATGGTTAATATTAACTGTGATAAAGACAAGCTTCAGAGAGTTATGAAAATACAGAACAAAGGAGCTTGGTCTAGTCTGAGAGGTCAGGGAAGCTTCCTATAGGCATTGACAATTAGGCTGAGATCTCAGAAAGACAAGTAGAACTTAGCTAGACAAAAGAAGGTGAAGGAAGAGGCATTTTAGACAGAGAGAGAAGCATGTGCAAAGTCCCTGGGACACAGGTTCAAGCTGAACAACTGGCCAGAGCCAAAGCTCCTGCAAGGTTGTAGACCACACCACAGATTGTTATTTTTAACCTAAAAACAATGAGAAATTGTTGACAACTTTTAAGCAGCAAGTGACATCAGATGTGTGCTTTTAAAAAGGCCAGCTCCCTGTTACCAGGACTTCTAGCCATGGAGACCTGGAAAAAAGAATATTCTCCTAAAAAGATTCCCACTGCTAATAATGCATGGCATCACTTCTTAGCAATTTCTGAGAGTGGGAAAAATAAATTGTGATATTTTTTAAGTCATACGGTGCAACTACCCCTGAGTAGTTTTTGGCACAAAGGCAGCCCTCTGAAAAGCCAATTAAAAAATAATACCAACCTGGAACTTAGGAGCAGCTTTCCTCTTATCATCCACAATAAGATATGTTCCTTCCATTTGCAGGAATAATTTGGGGAGCTTTTTGCCTCGCCCCCATGATAAATTTCAAAGAGCAAATATATTCATTATGTTATGAACAAGCCGCAGACTGCCAGTATTTCAGGTATTTGCAGGCACTGTTGTGCCTAAATATAACTGTGGAGTCGCTTTTCCAAAATCCAAATATAAAGCGCTCATTTCTACCCTCCATTTGATCAGAATCATTCAACCATCCTGGTAGATAATAAGTTTGCATGTTCTTAGATTGCATTTCATTATGCTTCAGTTCCCTTATAGAATAAACGTGCTCCCTTTCCCAACAATTGTAGAGGAGAAATACTTCTGACATCTCAAATTTCAGAGAGTCTCTGGAAGACGTCCCTCTTCTGGACATGAAAGTCATTTTTTTTTTTCCTGGACACTCATTTGTTAAATAAGAGAAGTCAGGACTCCTTCATGGGAGTTAAAATACCTATTATTAAGTTTCCTAGGAAAAATGAATCTAGATCAACATAATCCCATCTTGGTGAAATTCGCATATTTCAAAACATAGAATATGAAAATCTCTCTTGCTCTCAGGTCCCTTTCTTTTTCACATAAGTACCCTCAGTGGAGAAGATTGGTTTATCATATTTTATTTGTCAGGTCTGCCAAAGAGTTTTATGTTAACTTTTAGCTTAAGAGACTGTTCAGTAAAAATATCTCCAATGATCATTGTGGTGTGTGTTTCTTTTTAATCTAGCCTGTAATTTATTCAGGGCACTTTCTAGGTACGGGGATGAAATATATAAGACAGATAAGGTCCTTGACTTCAGGGAGTTCATGGAATTAATGAAGTTTATAATCTAGAAGCAGGTGATAAACAACTGAATGAACAGGGTGATTTTAGATAACAATAAATGATATGAATGAATAACACAAAGCCATGGCATAAAAGTTTCAGGAATGTCAGGGAGTTACTTTACCTTGGGTGCTCTGAGGACTCTTCTTGGACGGAGTGACTTCTGAGCTGAGACCAGAATACAAGAGGGAGCCAGTCAAGGGCCACGCTAAGGAACATTTGCGCCAGGCAGCAAGGATAGCAAGTAAAACGCCCTGTGTGTTGCATCACCAACTAGAACTTCTGATCACCCAAAGCAGTCCTCAGGGGAGAGGGTCACATTCCTGGCAAGTAGCCAGGCTGGTTCGCAAACTCAAATCCTTACATTCCTAATCCAGTGTTCCCTTTCTACTCCACTGTATTGACATGGCCATATGACCCTACTTTTTCAAAAGAACATGCAAACTTACAACCACAAAATGCTTATCAGGATAATCCCCAAACCCAATTGAGCCCACTTACTTAGAAGAATCTTGATCCAAATCTTCCAGAAGAATTCCAAATAAATTATGTAGATACTTCACTTCAAAGGAGGAAGAGCATAATTCCTACCTACGTGTTGGCTGTACATAGTGACTTTCTTCCAAAGAATACAATATGGAAACGGGGGCAGGGGAAGGGAAGAGTGCCTTTGTGCTTAAGAAACCTGACAAACTACTTCAGCCAGGTGATCAAGGTCAACATCAATAGTCAATAAATCATGCTGATGTCACGCAGCCTTGATATCAGATGAAAATGGTGCTTCCTCTCTGTGATCTTCATCTCAAAAACCTATAACTCCAGTCTAATTGTGAAGGAAATGTCAGACAAATTTTAATAGAGAACATCCTACAATATACATACCTGACCATCACCCCCCAAAACTGCCAAGGTCAGCTGGCGCAGTGGCTCATGGCTGTAGTCCTAGCACTCTGGGAGGCTGAGGCAAGAGGATTGCTTGAGGTAAGGACTTCTAGGCCAGCCTGAGCAAGATGGAAACCCTGTTTCTACAAAAAAGTAGAAATATTAGCTGAGCATGATGGCATGCACTTGTAATCTTGGCTACTTGAGAGGCTGAGATAGGAGGATCACTTGAGTCCAGGAGTTTGAGGTTGCAGTGAGCTATGACACCACTGCACTCCAGCCTGGGCAAGCGAGGGAGACTCTGTCTCAAAAAAAAAAAAAAAAAAAAAATGCTGTCAAGGTCATCCAAAACACAAAACAAGGAAAGTATGAGAAAATGTCATAATCAGGAGGAGCTTAAGGAGACTACAACTAAATGTAATGAGATATCCTCATTGTGCTTCTCTTTTTATTATTTTTTTAATTATTATTATTCTGAGACAGGGTCTCACTCTCTTGCCCAGGCTAGAGTGCTGTGGCGTCAGTCTAGCTCACAGCAACCTCAAACTCCTGGGCTCAAGGGATCCTGCTGCCTCAGCCTCCCGAGTGGCTGGGACTACAGGCATGCACCACCATGCCCAGCTAATTTTTCTGTATATTTTAGTTAGCCAATTAATTTCTTTCTATTTTTGGTAGGGACAGGGCCTCAGTCTTGCTCAGGCTGGTTTCGAACTCCTGACCTTGAGCGATCCACCCCTCATTGTGATTCTGAAAAGAAAATATTAAGAAATATGAATAAACTATGAACCTTAATTAAAAGGAATGTGTAAATATTGGTTCACTAATTATAGCAAATGTACTATACTAATATAAGATTAGTAATAATAGTAATAATTAGTAATAGAGGAAACTCTGTGCAGGGGGGAAGGGGGAAGCATAGGGGGACTCTGTACTATTTGCTCAATTTTTCTATAAATCTAAAACTGTTCTAAAAAAATAAAATGTATTAATTTAAAAAAAGAATCTTGGTCAAAACAAAATTAATTAGAAGGAAAGATACCTAAAGTTAGATTTCATCATTAATAGAATGGCACTCCCTTCTAAATGACACATGAAAAATCAGATATAGTCATCTTGCAAATTGGAGAAAAAAGTCTTCATCAAGAAGGAAGAAGTGCTAAACAAATCCCATTTTAAAGAAGTAATTGCAAATTCCATCAGCCCTGGCCTCTCCCTACCTGTTCAGTTCTGTGGTAGAATTTGAAACTTCCCCAAAATGTGCATAACTTCATAAAAGCAGACAGTGGATTGATTTCTTTTAGCACCTAATTCTCCCACAGCATAACAGCATAATAAAGTCTACCACTTAATCTTAGCCCAAGAGATCAACTATTTATAGAATGGTCCCAGTCACTCAAGCTGCTCACAATGAGTAACTCTCCTCTGGATACTGCTAAAATTTCTCTAAATGAGCACTCCTTGTCTTATATAACAAGAAAAGCACAATACATCAATAAATAAATGCTATCTGGCTACTTGAAATCAGGCTTTGTAATGATCACATTACCTACCATCCTATCACACACACAAAAGGTTAAAATAAACTGGATATTAATCTTTTTTATTGAATGTCCATCTTAATATCAAAAGGAGAAAAAAACAGTCCCTGTTCTTATACTGGTGACACTTTATATTAATGCACTGTCAATACATGGATGGCTTTCAAAAAACCAAAGCCCAAATTCAACCAGAATAAAAGCAACATAATACTCATCTTCCAACCCCACACAAGAGTCAGTCCCTTATGATGACCCACAAAATGTTTGTGAACTTTCATTCTTTATCATTTGGGGTATGAAAATCGATACTATTATTTTTTTATTAACTCATCCAATTCTCTTTTCTCTTGTTATTGGACTTTATGGATTAGGATAAAATTAAAGTTTGCAATGAATTTGTAATAGTCAAAAATTCAAAATAAAAGAATAAAAAGTGTTCTCGCTCCATTTTGCTGGACCCCAGAACTTGTTACATCTTCTTAGGAAACATAACTGAATGGTTAAACAAAAGTAATGAACAGCAAGATTCAATTTTAAAATAGTAGCACTATAAGACCATGATGCTAAAAGTCGTAAACGTCATCTAGTTCAATCCTTTCATTATGAAGAAACTTAGGCCCAGAAAAGTGAAAAGACATTGTGATCACACAGCTAATTTGTGACAAGGTCCAAATTGGAATCCAGATCATCCATTCATTCATTCATTTATTCAAGCCTGCTTATATTCCATAAATGTTTGCTGAGTATTTTCTGTGTGTCAGAGCTATGCTAAGCATACATCAGCAAAAACAGACATAACCACTGCCCTCATGGAGTTTATAGTCTAGTGGGAAAGATGGATTTTAATCAGTGACAAAACAATTATAAAAAATAACAAATAACTGTAATGAGTGCTATGAAGAAAGGTATACCTTGCGATGAGAGCTTATACAGAGGAATTTGACCAAATCAAAGAATATTCCACTGGGAGAGTCATGCTTTGAGGATGAATTGGGTACTCCTTAGGCAAGGAGGAAAGAGTTTTCAGGCAAAAGGAACAGCAAGTGCAAAATCCCTTGGAAATAGAACAAGGAAGACAGGAGATGTGAAAGGTGGGCTGTGCGGCTGGAGCCTGCAAAGCAAAAGAAAAGCATTTTCCAAAATTGAGGATGAATAGGTAAGTGGAGATTAGACAATGCAGAGCCCTGTGGGTCAGGATAAAGAGTTTTGACTTGGTAATAAATACAGTGAGAAATTACGAAAAGATTTAAACAGAGACTTGGAGGTGGTTGGTGAAGGACAGGCATAGCTGCACTATGCAAAGATGACTCTAATCGCAGTGGGGAGAATGGAGGAGAGACCAGGAAGGCCACCCCACTTAGGATCCCTTTCCAGCCTGGTGCTCTGTTATATCACATACATGCTGGAAGCTTTCTACCAAAATCCATTCTCCATTCTTCCTAGGCACGTAGCTGAACTCCATTTCCCAGATCTTTTTGCAGTTGAACGTGACCATGTGACCAAGTTTCAGCCCATGGAATTTGGGAAGAAGTGAAATGTGCTACTTTAAGGGCTTTGCTCAAGAGTAGACAGCACCCCCTCCATGTTCTCTCTTCCTCTTCCCTGCTGGCCGAATAGGCAGTGAGGAGAGGGACAATTGGAAGCTAACAGTGCAACCGTCAGCCTGGGTTCCTGAATGAACGCATGACAGGAGTCACTCACCAATCTAGAGCACACATCCAAACCACCTTATGAGCAATAAATATAAACTTTCATTTCTTAGAGCTCCTTCATCCTTGAGTCTAGTCATTACAGCCATTTAGCCTGCCCTAATTAACCCTGTGGATGTGTCTCTCTGTGTCTATGCATATGTAATACGTTTCATATGGGTCAATACCTATAAACTGAGAAAACAACTGGCAAATTCATTAACTAGGGACCTGCTTATAGTTTTATTATATAAGGTAATTACTTCTTACTTTATATAAGCCCACAGTCCCTCCTAAACTGGCATTCTATGAAATAATTGATTGAGCCTCTCAAGTATGAGGAACTGCATTCTCAGGAATTCCTACTAGGGGCCACACCTTAAATAATTTCTCCTTCAAGTAAGGCTAGTATTTTTTTTAAAGGTCTATGGATGGCTTGAGAATTCTCTAATATAATAAGAAAAATATAAACAAGACCCTAAATTATTAATTTGCTGATGGTTTTTCCCTTAGGCCAAGGCCATTTCTTCTGCTGATATAGTCCTTACTGCACTAAAGATTGTTTGCTAAATACCTACTCCAAAAACCTGGCTAATTCCCTTACTAGAGCAAATATTGATGTGTTGGCTACTATGAATAGTCACAATACTCAGTTCTAAAGACTGATATCTATTTCTGAAGTATTATTCTGGTTTGGATAGCAGCCAGTCCCATAGGTTAAAATAAAAGAAACAGTCAGATCATAGAGCTGGACATAGAAACAGAACTTGCTCCCTCAAACATGCTCAGTCATTAGTTGTTCACTTGTGACTTGTTAAGAGTGACCACCTGAATCAGTGAGCATGCTGTTGGCTGCAAGTAAGCAAAATCCTGAACTCCAATTGCTCAAACAATAAAAAATATGCACTAACATAAAAGGAAGTTCACAGAGAGCCTCAATGACGTCATTTAGGACCTGGTTTATTCCTGTTGTTTCTCTCTGGTGCCCTCTTCAGTATCTTGGCTTTTGTCCTCAGAGTTGCCCCTTATAGTTTCAAGCTGGCAGCAGTAGCTTCACAAAAGGACCAAATGTTCAAAAGAAAAGAGTTTTTTCTTCTTTTCCATCTCTTCTTGAGAAGACGAAAAACTTTTCCCAAAGCCTGCCAAGAGAATTTCTCCTGTGGCCCTTTGGCCAGAATTGGGTAACAAGGTGACCCCTAAACCAAAGACTAGCAAGAGAAGTAGAAATATCATGATTGATTTAGCTGAGTCGGGATTTACCAACTGGGGCAGAGGATGGTCCCAAAAGACATAGTCAGCCAATAGTTGGACAAAATCAAGATTCTGTTAAAGAAAGAAAGAAAAAAGATAGAAGGGCTGTTTGGTAGGCAACTGCCATTTCTACTCCACAATGTGACCTTTTCTCTGTAAGATTTTGTACCTTATACAAAATCTTGTCCTAGCACTCTCAGAATTCTCCATTTCCGAATTTAGATATAGATGATACATAGATAGCTGATAGATACATAGAACTTTTCTTCTTTTTCAAAGATTATGCCACTAGTGCTGATTATTCTCTCTATGTGTGGGTGTGTTTTAAAAATGTTTGTCATAGAAAAAGCTACTGCATTTCAACACGTCTATGAAAAATAGCTAGACATTTTTGAAACCAAAGCTATTCAGCTCTTAAGGTGCTGGCCTCATATTGAATTATTATTGCCATTTCCTTTCCACTGAAATTTTGATGACATGGTCATCACTCATTCAACCAAGTGTGGCCATTTCAGATTTAGTTAGGTGTCTTTATTCAAGGTGTCCTCATAGGCTCCTTTATTTGTTAAAACTATTTCAAAATGAATAGCCAGATGGATCACCCGAGCGCCACTAAGCACAGCTCATGGGCCAGTGCTAAACTGAGAAAACAAAACAAATGAAATAATGAAGCAAGTACAGATTTTCAAAATTGCTCATGATACCATATAAAATGAAAAAAGTGCAATATTTATCATTGAATAGGGTACGTGTTTTGTGGGGCAAAATTGAGGGGCAAAGAAAAAGCATTCAAACAAAGTGGGAGAATATCTCTTAATGGTAAGATTAAAGGTGATTTAAAAAAAATTTGTTTTCTACACATTCTCTCTCTATACTTTTTAACTGATGAGAAGAACTAAATACTGCTTATGACAAGTTTATGCTGCATCCTGTCCTTCTGTGTCATTTACCAGCTTCCAGATCAACCCACTGGATTTTCCCTGCCCTCTCTGGACACTTAGGAGTCTTCACAGCAGCAATCATTGGAATGCACCAGGTACCATGTGGACCCAGGACGCACAAAGAGATGATTTTTGTTTTGAAAAAACTTCCAATCTAAGTTAGATACATCGACACATTGACAGTACATCGACACATTGATAGGGCCCATGGTATCTGGTAAACAGATGCATTTACATTGCTCTTGCTATGCTGAGATGAATTATAGAGTTGGATTCTAGCAAGGATTCGGTCAAAACCAACTGTGTGATGTTGGGCATCTTGCATTGCTCTACTGAGCTTCAGGTTTATTGTTTATAAAATGGATGAGTTGAAAATACGTAAAAGGAGGCAAGATGACGGAGCCTTTTTCTAAAACTCAAAAGATATTCCTAACTTTAAAAAAAAAAAAAAAACTAGCCTTAGAAGAACACAACGTTTTAAAAGAGTATCTCATATTGGCTTAAAATTGAAAAGCTAGATGTATTCCCATTAAAGCCAAGAAGGAGTTATGGGTTGTGATTTGAATGAATTGTGTAATTACCTGGTTAATGTCTGTCTCTCCAGCCCAGGCTATTGTTCTAGAAAGACAGGAGCTGTTTCTGTCTTGCTTGGTGCTCTGTCCAAGGTCTTACACAGTGTTTGGCACACAGAATAGGTACTTCAAAGAAAGAGCAGAAGGCAGACAGACAGGCTGGCTGGTTGGCTGTGTTCACCACTTGTATTTTGCTTTTCCTATATACAGCAATAAGACAGCATGTGGAACCTAAAAGTATAGTAATTAACACAAGGGTAAAATCATTATTGTTTATAAATTATAAGATTATCTACAATGAACACCGATAAGAGAAACTACTCTGAAAAACTCAATAAGAATTCAGATGAGAAAATAATTATTTAAAAATGGATTTTCTATAAATTAATAATGGTTACAAAATATAATCTAAAAATTCCCACAATAGCAACAAATATACAAAATACTTAAGGTGACGATAAGAAATGCAAAGGACCTGTCTGAAAAAAATTATAAAATTCTTCTAAGGGACATTTTGCCAGATGCAAAATTTAAGTATAGGAAAGATGTCAAGTTTTAAACATGATTCCATGGAAAGTCTCAGGAAGTATTTTTGTAGATGTTGATGTTAGTCTGAGGTCAACATGAATATTGAACCGCTGAGAGTTCAATATTCAGAAAGCTGAAAGGGAAGAGGGCTTTCAGATTGAAAAACATTATGAAACTAAAATACTCAAAAGTATGATATTAGTGCAAAAACAGAAGTCAATTTAATGAAACAGAACAGAGAATCCAAAAATGGCCTTAATACTAAGAATTTGTTTTATGGTACAATTTATTTGGGTGGGTGAGTTTATGGACTTCAGAGACACTCGATCCTGAGATGCCCTCTCAGTTCTGTCTCTTCGTAGATAAGTAAATTGAGCTATCTAAGCCTCAGTTTGTTCATCTGTAAAATGGGGATAAAATAACTATACTAGAATGTTGTTGCAAGGATCAATTAAAATGTATATTCATTAAAAGTAAACGTTAATTAAAACTATTTAGGACTGTACCTAAGTATACAATAAATGGTAGTTATATATTTTATGAACCAATAGGAAAGTAATCTATAAGAGATGATGCTAGAATAATTAATTATTTGATGAAAAATGTTTAAAGTTGCATATTTATGTTTTATATGTTGCATTTTAAAGAGAATACTAAGAAGTTAGAGCATTAAATACAAATATTAATATTAGAACTACAAAATGTAAAAAAGGTATAAGTAATTATTTTTCTGATCTTGTAATAGGGAGAGTTTTAACAAATGCAACTAGTGAAACATTATCACAAAGAAACGGCAAAGAGAATAATTTTAATTTGTATGTAGAAAAATTTTAAACTACTCCACGTAAAAGAAAATTCACCGTAAATACAAATAAAAGAAAACAAAAACTGAGAAAAATACTTCCAGCAAGATATATGACAGATATGGAGGTAATAACTTTCATATATGAACAGATCCTTAGAATCAGTATAAAAAAATCCTAGCTAAAAAACAATAGGAAAATTGCAAAGGATCTAAACAAATAATTTACAAATTAAAGAATAAGTACAAATTGTCAGCAATAATTTTAAAAAGTGTTTAGTTTCATCATTTCTGGAATTTTATCAACTCTGAAACTTAAATACACTGACAATTTAAATTAAAATTTCAGTGTATTTAAAACCAAAGAAATCTATAAAGGGAAATGCAAAAGTAAAAATATTTTGTACACTGCTAAGTTAGCAACTGCCTAAAATTGACTCAAATATGTGAAGCATTATGCATCTCCCATTTAACCCCTGCGTATTAAGGGATATTTTAAATTTTCAAATAAGATTTCGAAACTCATTTCTGGTAAACTGCAATATGCCACTTCACTCACACTCTCTGACACCCTACGTTCTTTTCTTTTCTAACAAGGCACATGTGACTTTCACACCACTGATAATTTCCATGTCATAAATGTCAATGCGGATGAGCATGAACTAGGTAGATGATGGAGGATCACTGAGGAAAACACGCAGAGATCCAGTTCTGGGTCTTAACTCACTTATCATTAGCTGCGAGGCAGGCCATGGATGAGGTATGTCACTTCTCCAAATGTGAAACCACTAAATCAGTGTTTCTCCCAGGGAGGTCTATAATTCCTACATCCCCTTCAGAATCAGAAGGCAGGATCTGGAAATTTGCACTTTTTTTTTTTTTTTTACAAGCATCCCAAACACTGCTTAGCTACTTTCAAGTTGAAAACCACTGTTGTGGCAAGCCACGAAGTCCCTTCTAACACCAAAACTCAAGTTTTCTAAAGCAAAAAATATGCATGCATATCTAGGAATGATCGCCCATCTCAACTCTCAAATCTGGGTTTTCAGATCCTTGTTATATTTGAGGTGACATCTCTTTGGGTTTGTTCTCCTGATCCCATGCATCAGATTACACTCATCGAAGCTGTCGGTCTTCAAAAGTGTTTTCAGAAGGCATATAAATTCAATCCCAAGTTTTTATGGTTCAGACATTTAATCACACCATAAAGTTAATGGAATCCAAGTTGAATGTAGATACCTCAACAGCTACCTCATGCTGAATTCACAGCATTCATAAAATGTGGGTTTCGACATGAATCACCAGCCTGATGGAAAGTTCAGAGTAGAATGCACCCCTCTCATTGGTCAGTGTCGGGACCTTCGGCTGCCAGGAAAAGGACCAGAGCTGTCAACACAACAGTGTAGCCCAGGCAACCAGCCACACTGCTAGGAACTTTTCAACATTAGAAAAAATAAAAGTTATTACACAAACTTTCAGGTGCTCTTTAGATTATCTGGACAGCCCCTGGTTGATCAGAGTAATGATATCTAGGGGTCAGACTCTGTCTGTCAGTTTAGGACCTCCTCTCATTAACAACCCAGAAAGGTATAGATCTGTGGGTGCTCCTGCCTCATCCTGATCGCCATAAAGTCTGTTTCCCCAGCGGGTGAGAGGAAATAGATACTATGTTTCCAAGATCCCAACGATTCATTAATTAAAGAACAGAAAATAAAATTGTTGTTGATCCTCCATCCAGATGTGGTCCATCCAGATGTGGTCTCAGTGATGCCTGCCATCCACCAAGTGAAGACATCTGGATGATCGATTCTGAGCTTTCCAACCAGATGCTCTACCAGAGTGGCAGTTCAACCCAACTGAATCTGGCTGGGGTTCGTAGTTATTACAGAGCTACCCGTATGAGCTCCTCTTGCTGGGAATGTCTTTTCACTTAGCTTTTCCACCTTGGATAGGGTGGCTTGACCTGAAAGAACCTCAAGATTTGTAGAACTGCTTAGATCTACCTACTCAACCGTGCTTTTTGTTCTTCCAACATTCATAGTTATTGTTAAGCTAAGTGGAAGGTAGACCAAACCCTTTCTTAATTTTTTCCTAAAAGACAGCTGGAATCCACTCATTCTTAAAAAGTTATTTACCTGAAGTAGGAACCATGCATATAAAGGAAGGAGACAGGACTCTCAAAATGTCTTGTATACTCTTTGAGTCTAATGTGATGAACTGCAAATTTAATCCACTGAAGTGGTTTCATGCAAACGCTCCTCTCAAATTCCTTTTGTACAAAATCTTGATGCATAATGTATAGAGTCTGAAAATAGATTAAACTACATTTAGAGATGGTTTGAGTTGTTTTTTTGTTTTTTTAAGCATGCAGCAAAAATGAGCAGGTTTTTTGTTGTTGCCTTTTTTAACCCTTCTTGCTCTCAAGCAATCACACATGGCTTGTGTCTTCTCAAAAGCTGCCTTCCACACAATTTTTCTTATCTTCATTTTCTGTCAAAAAGCTTGAAATGTAGAAAATTTTAATTAGAAATGTGAAGGGTGAATTAAACTCATTTTCTTCAGACTTCCCAACTAACGCAGGCAAATAGAGTGGTAAAACCTTCTGATTTATTCCTGGAAAATAATTCAGCAACCGAATAAGCAAATGAGTGGAATCTTACTGAATAAAATATTTCATGTGACTCCACAGTCTTAATTACCCAGAGGACTGCGGCCATAGATAGAACGCCAGCGTGTGTGTTAGGGGGAGGCAATGCAGTACAGGCTCTGAGACACATTTCCACCGTCGGAGCCAGAAAGGTGAAAGGGGAGGTGGCCAGAGGAACTGCCAACCCGCCAAAGGAATTGCAGGGACTTGGCTACTGTCTTACGCTTACATCTCAATGGGTCAATGTGTTTGCAGTGCTCTGTCTCATTATTTGCTTATTTTTACATATCATTTGAATACTAGTAAATGGTAATGGAAGAGATGACAGCAAGAATGAGGAGATCTGGACTCAAGCCCTAAGTCTGACCCTAGATAGTGCTGTGACCTTCAACTCACTTGCTCTCACAGGTTTCAAGTTTACCATCTGTCAAGCAAGGAGAACCCTCCTCCATCTAGCTCCTTCTCTGAGTCTTGGGGCCATTGGAAGGGACACATGAGAGGGGTAGGGAAGTACTTTGTAAAGTCTCCAGCTTCATCCAGGCTGCCGAATCCTCCCTGCTTTGGATTAAATAATGTTCTCTCCTGTGAAAATGGTGGCACTCTTAGCTCTTGTTCCACATTCTTCTTCAACCAGGCTTCCTAAAGTCATGGGTGAAGTGAGCAAGTTGTCCTAGGGGAGACTTCCAGCTGCTGCACAGCTGACCACTTCTGGTGGCCTCATGTACCTGTCCCTAACAAGAGCTTTTCAGCTCTTACCCATCACACTTAGACATGGCTTCAGATAGACACAGACACCCAACTCTCCAAACCCAACATTTCTCACGGCTTCCTTTCTGAACCACTCGCCTTGACCTATCCATGCTCCTGACCTTCTAACTAACCTTTTTGCTTTCATTTGTCTCACCCCTCCAGCTTAATAGGTAGTTCCAGTCACCCGGCTTGGGCCTTTTGATTCTCTTCTCCATCCTACTTCAAATGATTCACTTGACCACATTCCCTTTACTCACAACTGGTCCCAACACCTTCCACCCCAGCTGTGTGCATGGGACACAAACAAAGAGAAAGTTTTACGTGCACATGTAGGAGTGACAGGTGCCTCCCCAGTCAGGCAGTGTAAGGATTTCTTACACTGGGGGCATTTTCTCTTCTGGGGCTACAGACTTAGAACAACTGAACAACTTAAAATTCTATGGAGCAGGTACCTTGGGCGGAAGTGACATGGGAAGGAGGAGGATTTCTCCTACTGACTTTTCATTCCTACTTTACATGGTACCACACACCAGCACATGCCAAAAACATGGAGCAACCGTAGTAGCCTGCTGTTGAAGACATATAGACATTGAATCAGTGGATGGAGTGTTGAATGGGAAATTCAAATGAATTCCCTATAATTTCACAATACTATAGACATTACCAAACATATTGTTCAATTTCTACAATGTAGTGAGAGCAAGGACCTGTCTGGCTTGTTCACTGGAGTTATTTCTAGTACCTAGCAGAGTTCCTGGCACACAGTAGGTGTCTTAAAAAATATTTGTTGCCTGAATGAATACATAAAAAGAAGAAAAAAAGTAATCCTTGAAAGATTTCTTATTTTCTGATGCCGATAGAGAGTACAGTTAATGATTTAGAGGACAAGAATCCAGCAGTACAGCTCACTAATACCTTTTAAAACGTGTTGATGCTCATAAATCCAAAATAAACGACCTGTAAAATCACTTAAGAAGAAATAATACCCATTTAATCAGGCTTCCAGAGGCAAGTCTGAAGAAAAAGCAGAAAATTTCATGAAGAATTATTAAATCCCTTCAAATTCAATCACTGGCCGATCACAGACACACCGCATGCCCCTCAGCCCACGGGGCTGTCACTTTAGGTGGTCTTGCTCAGCCCTTCCTTGTGAAACTCCTAAATTACAGCCACCTCCTGGAGCTAGAGAGAAAGGCTTTGGATCGGCTGAAAAGGGCAAGCCCTCTTACGGGTCTACCCGGCACGCTTTTCCATATTCTACAGAGAGATCTTAAATAAAGGGGGCGAAATTGAACACATCACCCACATACTAAAGGCACCATCTTCAAAGTCTTACACACAGCTTTAGCTTCATGTCAAAAGGGCTCTTCCTCTGGCAAATAAAATTCAAAACACTGTGAAATGCCAGTCTGTGCCTCTGCTTTATAATCCTGTTGAAGTTTCTGGAATTTAACAATGTTCTGGTACCTTCCGTTCCATCCTGGATTTTTACCTCTCAGTCTGCTAATGAGAGTTACTTTACCTTTCCTGGAGTTTGATTAAGGTCCTGAGGGTGGCAGTAAAATGGATCCATGTTTTTATTACAAACTCAATTAGCAGAAGTTGGAATTGCTCTCTTCAACAAAGTTAAATAAATTGTTAATGAGAAATTTACCTTCACTGGATTCGCTAGTTGCCTTATTAGCTTGGAGTCAACACTATTAAAGGAGAAGATGTTTATTAAAGCTTAAGGTGTTTGCTGGATTGAATGTTAAAAAGAAGATGGCGGGAGAGCACCACTAACGACTGCCTGCTTCCAAAACCCAGAGGGGCCTCCACCATCCATCCAAAACCAGCAGCTTCGAGCCCCTCGTTTGGGTCTTCTCATCAGGGAAATAGCAATTTACCTGGCAAGTGAAAGGGCTGCACAGTCCTGGGTAGCATCAAAAGCTTCTCTTTTCATCCATGGCCATGAGGGCGTTTTCTAAGACAAATGAACACTGCTAGCTCGAAGAAAGACTACGCAGTAGTGGGTGAGTCTGAACAGGGCATAGGAATGCCTTTTCTTCCCTGTTAAGGAGGGAATTAAACAGCCCCCCATAAAGGTGAGGGGCATAGGAGGAGGAGGCTATTTACTCAAGAAAGTTTTCATGCAGACCTCAAAACCACTTACCCAAAGAAAACAATAATGTCTTCTCCCTGAATGTGGCATTCCTAAAATGCTTCGTCTTAATGACCAGGACCAGCTCTAGGCAAAGTTGTGAGGTCAGTCAAGATTGTTTTCAGCTCCTCCTTCTCCATTTATGTCTCTCTCAAAACTGCTCTCCCAAGCGAGCAGCCCCCATGGTAGAATCCGCAGACTGGTCCATCGCCGGCTCTTCATAGCTACTGTACAGCCCTCTGGAGTCAAAAAAGCTAAAGTCCTCATTTCCCAGAGTCCCCCGCGCCTTAGGTTCCACGTGGAACTCAGCTACAGCCAAACGGACAAGCCCTCATGAGATTTAGAAGCTGGGAGTGGAGGCGGAGGCTGCATCCCACTCCTTCTGCTAACTGGGAACTATGACAAGAGTCCCAGGCACCAGCCCCTAGCACTGTGGCTATTGAGAGGCAAGTCAGGGCATCGGATTTGTTGGTGCAGGTTGGCATCAACATGTTTTGTTTTTGTTTTATGACACTGATGAATAAGCTAGGTTTTCTAATCCCGTATAGAGGGAGCCAACATGACACTAATACTCACACAAAACGTTTTCAATTATAACTAGGGCAAGTACTGCAAGGAAAACCATAGCACACTGTCTAAAGGGGGGTGGAGGGGAAGTTGGCCTAACTTGGTCTGAGGGCTCATAGAAGCCTTTCCAGAAGAATGGCCATTCCGACTGAGCGCTGGTGGCCAAGCATGAATTTGCACAGCATGAGCAAAGGCCCTGAGTTGGAAGGAGCTTACACCAATAACAAGGTACATATTATTACTCCTATTTTACACATGATGCACTTGAGAGCTGGAAAGATTAGGTCACTTCCTAAGGTTAGGCACAAAATATGAACCCAAAGATATTAATCTAGCATATAATCCTCCCCTAAAGGTGGAAGCAAAGATACATGGCAGCCTTTACAAACAATCACTGGGAGACCCTCTCGTGTCCCTCAAGGCCACCACTCCTTCTGAAGGAGCTGAGGATAGATTTTCATTTGCTCACTCCACTGGGCTCCAGACTAAATTAAATTAAAAGCCTGCTATTTCAGACGCAAAAGTCCTGGGTGCTTTTTGGGAATGAAATCGTCTTCCCTCCTCCCCAGGGCCTTTCATACCATTATGGTGCAGTCCCAAGCTATCAATGATAGTGAAAAAATGGGGCTTTGCGGTGGAGGGAAGAGGCTATTCAATCCGCTCCTGATTTCTATAAAAGAGAGATCTTTTGATCTTTGAAACAGCCATAGGGCAGTTTGATCTTCCTCAAACTCATTTATTTTAGATTCTTGCAAATTTCTTTTCTGTAGGTTTACTTCCTTAGAAAACTCAATATTCAATTGAACAGTGACTTTTATACATTGAAATGCAATATTGAATAGCTGGAGCCTAATAAATGCCATCCCGGCTATATAGGATATTTAAAAAATCATAAAAGGGCTGATTGAGCCCGATCCAGGCAAAGATGACAAAGCGAATTCAATGCTTCTTTTGAAAATGAGTCATGGTCAGAAATACTCACTTTGACCAAAAGCATTTCTTTGAATGCCAGAGGTAAATTTGCTCACTTTCATTTTCTGCCTGGGTTTCAGATCAGCCCTGCAGAACTGAACAAAATCAACTCTGAGAGGCCCTGGCAGCTGTTCCAGATGTAAATGTGAACAGGATAGTGAGGTTGGGCTTATTCCATTCAATGCATTATTTTCAAATTATGCAGATGATATTCAGATATGGATTGATCAGACTTTGTATATTTTTTCAGGGAGGAGTAAATTATTGCTAATCTCGTCTACATGAACATTCTCCAGCACCACTTTTTTTTTTTTTTGACTTATAAAAAGGATGCTTTATGGTCATGAGCCTTCAAATTACTGGCAAAGGGAGAAACTGACATATGCTCCCAGTCGTGGGGGGCTCAGGGGAGGACAGCCACAACATATTCAATCGATTAGCCAAGAGAAACAGCCTTTGATGTTAGGGAACCTTTCCAAATTTTTTCATGTAAGACTCAAACAGTCTGTGAGAAATCAAAATTCTCAATCAGAACTTCTGCCCCACACCTCTGGGTGCAGCTGAGGCTGGGGGAACTTTTAACAATTTGTAGATGATTATTCAGGTTGAGAATGCGTTCCTAGCTTGGCCCTTCCAACATTGCACTCTTTAAGAAGATGGATAACTTCATTCTCCATTTTCTTCTTGACACATGCACCTTTCCCCTCTTGGGTATATTTTAGGAAAATGCAGGTTTGCATTGCCAAAGAGACAGATGTTTTACAGCAACACTCCCCTCTGTGTGACCTACTGAGAACGCCTGATTTTATAATGTATTATAGGAACACCCCATGTGTCACACACTCCTTGTATCAGCTGAAGGTTGGAATGGAATTGGGAAAACGACTACAGCAGGAAGAGCAGGATGCCGCCCAGAAGAGGAAAGGTAACCACTTGTGAGAAGATGCTGAAGGAGCCAGTGATGCATGGAAGATTTGGGGGTCACCCTGGCCATACCCCTTAGGGCTGTTGCCCTACCCACAATCACGCACTTTCCTCCAGGTGTCAGGGTTCCAAGGACATTCTTTGGGAACCAGTGACAAAAGTGGCTGCAGTATCTCAGAGGCTTTTGATTAAAGAGTTATCATTTTCCATCTTGAGGCCATCAAAAGCAACTCCTATACAAGAAAGTCTCTCTTAAGGGTGGATAAACTATCCCTAGCTTAAAAAATAATGGTTGATAATTAATGCCCATAATAGAACTTTAGATAGAAGATTCCAGACAACCCAAGGATAAACTTCTAAGCTTGGATGACTGATATGCTCACACCTGTCTGTAGGGCCCTTAGCTCTCCAACAGGCATTTGGGGAAAGGAACTATGTTTTCTTTAGAAGCAAATGGAGGCTTCCTTTTCTTGCCTTTAAGAGCATTTTAAAACAGACATGCAAACAAAAAACAATATCTGGATTCCTAGACACTCACAAATCTATGGCTCATGGATTTCTTACACTCCCAGGCGTAGAACATAAGGGAATGTGTTCTGAAAGGAACATAAGATATGCAAGCATTAATGTCATTCAAGGCATGGTAAGAAGATCCAAAGACAAAACAGCACCGCACACATCTTAGAACAGGAGTGTGCTCTACTTCCAGGCTGACATGGGTTGGAACAACACTATTGTGACAAGAGTCCCTTTGTCACTCAGTTAGCATCTCTTGTCTCCTTTTATTCACTCTGCTGTTTTCCCGTTGTAATTTTGTCAGGACACTGAATCAAGTTGTAGACTTCTTATGGAATAACACCTCCAGACACTCACCCAGGAATAGTTTGGACAAAGTTTTCAGTGTCAGGAATAAAAAATTTGCAATTGAAAAAGCAGTACCACCACATGCAAATATAAAATGGCAAAGAAAGGCTGCCCACCTAATTAGAGGGGTGGGAAAATATTATGAGGCAGGATCCTTAAAACCAGGAGAAAAATGGAAGAACCTGGCTTTAGATAAGTAGGACCCTCTCTCCTGACAGCAGTTTCCCCATTCCACTGCAATCCCCGCGAGACAGACTGTCTGACAATTGCTCTGGCAAGACTCATTCTACTTGTCACCAAGTAGAATGAGTCTATCGGCACAGTAGTTTGCTGTGTTCATTAATTATGGGATAAAGTCAAGAAAAATCCTCTAATGCAGAAGTCAACACTAATTTCAGTGACTGCAATCCTTAAATATCCAAAGACCTTCCAAGGAAGCAAGAGGAATAAAATTTCAAAGCAAAAAATATAATTTTGTTACCACCATTTGTAAATGAAGAAATAGAATACAGTTTGGGGGAAATGTTCGCTCATAGTAAACCAAAAGCACAATATTTGCTCCCCTCAAAGCTCCCCCAAACTTATCAGTAAAATTCTATTAAAACAAGCAAGCAAAAATGCATTCTTATTTCAATTTCTATTTCAGTGCAAAATACAGCTCTGAAAATGGCAGTTTCATCTAGTTCAACCTTTCCAAGACCATTCATAGTTAAACATCAATGAACTATAGTATTTGGAGGATGCTGTTTAATTGAATTTTCAGGTTAATGAAGGGCTAGGCAAAAATATTTTTTCTTTTCTGGTTCTGGTAGGAATCAATATAAGATATTGATGGAATGAAGATGATGGTATCCTAGAGACCCAGGAACTTAGGTCCGTAGGCAATTTCTAGGGAAGTCATATGCAAAAGAAATTTTGACTAAAGGAAACAAATACTACCTCATTGTCAGCTGTGCTTGTTCCTAGGCCCTTAGGCAGGGCTCTCTGATAGAGTTCTCTGGAGCCCATATCTCATCTCAGGACTTGTGAGTCCTGTCCCCGCCTATGCACCTAAACCCAAATCTCATGATTAGGACATCACAGGACAAAAGAGCAGAGGGAAGAACATTCACAAAGAGAAGAGAGTGCAAAATAACCTTGCTTAATATCCCAGGTGGGAGATGAGCTTTGCCCAGTCCAGCCTCATGAAAAGAGAAGCAGATTTTACCTCTTAATTATCAAGATGCTTCACAGCAAAAAAAAGTGTTTCACTTCATGGATAATTTTGTCTTTCATTAATTGAAACTTTGCTCTATATAGATGACAAGTGCCATGTCACTTCTCTATGTCTTTACCAGGTTCGGGGAGTGTAACACCACCACCATTACTATCATCACCATCAGTATAAACAAGTATTTTCCAGCACAGTTGGTTACACAATAGATTAGCATACCCATGCTTACCATAGGGAAATGTAAAAGAAAAGGACAGTTCAGAGGTGATTTAAAGAGATCTAAACCATCCAAAACATATTCCTAAATACCCTTCAAAATTCTAAGAAGAGGAGCAAAATAATTTAATTCTAAAGTAAATACTTTTTATAATTAGCGCATTGCCCTTTGATTTAAATTGTACTCAAATACATTTTTATGTATTTCATGGATAATTGAGGCACTTATATAAACAATGGGTGTGGAACATATATGCATTTAAAACTTGTCATTTCACATTTTTTGCAATTTAATAGTAGTAAGAGATCCTGATCTCATTATCTTATGATTTTGCAGTTCGTATCTTGAATTTGGTGACAATGAAAGGTCATCCCTGAGATATTTGAAGCTGTGGCCTTGTTCAGGAATACAACTTCCAAATATAACACTGTTTCAAGGGGAATGTGTTGTCCATTACATAACGATGCACTCAATGATCCGGTTTCCAGGAATACATTTTGACGAAAAGTGAGGACTGAATTTCTATTAATGAAACTTCTGCCTCCCTGCTTTAATCACTTATATGCCTTCCTTGAATCAGGTATAGAAAGCAGTTGGTGAGTTTATTGATTATGGTAAAGAGTGACCATAGGGAGCTTCATTGTTCCTTCATGGAAGACTGCTGGGAAAGAGGGACGTTTTTCCAACCTTCAGTTCACAGGGCAAAAAGACCCATGCATGAAGTGCCCACAGCACTTAGAGACCAGACAGAACAGTACCCACCAACCACAAAAACCGGTTTTCATTCTCCAGCCTCCTAAGGGGCCAGAAATTTGTCTTCAAAGAAAGTTGGAAGGCCTTGTTTGTCCAGATCTGGTCGCAAAGCTCAGTTAGGTTCTGTTCTGAGACTCTGTCTGACTCTACAGGCTCAGGAGCTTGGCTTGCATTATGGTGAGATAGATCACAGGCCACCCTCTCTGATCCCAGTGAATCACCCTCCCAGAATTTTCCCCAGGAGACCAACAGGTAGGGTATGGGAGTGCAGAGGATGGATCTGTGTAAAATCATCACCATTTCCAGAAGAAGAGTCCCAAGCATGTATTTGGGTCAAATATAAACTTGGGCATATCCAGCAAGTCTATCACATGACATTGGACTTAGGAAAAATAAATCAAATACCTGCTTGCTTAATCTTTTCATGATTAGCCATCCAAGACAACTTGCATGGATGCAGAACACATATGAAAAAGCACATGCATAAGGAAAAGCCACAAAGAAACAAAAAGCAGTAATGTCAGAAACAAAAATAACATGGCATTTTGTTTCCCACTGAATTAGTCAGAACTCTATCAGTTGTTGGTGACTGACAGAAACGCAACTCAAACTAGCTGCAACCAAAAAGAGAATCTATCGGTTCAAAAACTTGGAAATTCAAGGGTTGTCATGCCTCAGGTACTGCTGCATCTGGGTGCTCAAGTGATGTCGACATCATGACTTTCCTCTATCACATCTCTTGGCTCTGGTGGTTCTCTGTTGGCTTCACTGATCTCCCCACAAGTTCCCAAAGAATCTGTAGTTCCAGGCTTGTTTGTGTTGCTTCCAGTCTTCAAAGGGAAAAAGACCCTTTCCCCTAAGAGTTTCAGTACAAGTCCTTGGTTGACACTTATCAGCTCAGCTTGAGTTGAGTGACCATCTGGAGGCTTTTCACTACACCCAAGGGATGGAATATGCTTATGAGACCTACCCCTGGTCAAGAGGTGTGGGCAGCCCCACCTGAACAACAACTGATCAAAAGTGGGAAAGGGGAAAGTTCCCCAAAGGTAAAATAAGGAAAAATGATGATAAAGTAAGAGAAAAGGGTGTTTGACAGACAAAAAGCAGATAGTCACTTTAGCCACCAACACTCAGATGGTGTAGATTAGCCATGGAAATGTCTCGGTGCCCTCTTGGGAATTTTTTCTTGAGTTCAAGGAGCCAACACTATTTCAACCAGAAAACTCAATGTGCACCGTTAACTTCTTCAGCAACGACTGAGCATCTCCCCCGAGCTGGATCCCAGGGGTGCAATGGCAAGAAATATATATACAGGATGGATATGTATTGAGAGAAAGGACGGGGGTGATAGAGCAACTGATGTTTATCAAGTGTTCATTCCATGGCAGACACTGTGATAAACTTGTTTACATATTTTAAAGGAAGTCACAGAGCACAGAGAAAAAAATCCCAGCCCTGACTTGAGGGAGCAGGGAGTGCTTTTAGAGGAAAATGAAACTGAAGTCAAGGTTTAAAAAAATGAGTGAGAGTTTAACAAGTCAAAGGGAGAAGTTGGGTAGTTCGAGGAAAGCAAACAGCGCAAGCAATGTCCCCAAATCAAGAAACAGTATAGTATTTTAGAGGAACAGAAAGACTTGTCCAAAACCTAATGGTCTATTAATATAAATATCCTCAACAGCAAAGACTTTTCTTATGCAACTAGCCATGTGATCTTAAACAGGTTACTTGAATCCTCCGGGTCTCCTTCGCAGTGTTGTTATAAGGATCAAATGTAATAACGTGTGCGAAATACTTAGTAAATTTAAAGTCGTCTACAACTGTAAGGCACATGTCGGGAACTGAAAGTACATAGATTCGTAAAATCCTAAGTGATTAAGGAAAGATGACTAGCTCTGTAGAACTGGGCCTCTCAAGGAAAACACACTTGAGCGTTCTGATGTCTGTTTGGCCACCAAGACCTCCTTGTACTCGTGGGGAGAGGTTAAATTTTAGTCCTTAGACAGGGGAGACAGCAGTCATGTGTCCTTTGCATCAGGGATCAGAAATTTAATAAGAGGGAGTGGGCAGTTTGGAAGAGTTTGCTCTCTAGGAAAACAATGGCAGTGTTCAAAGAATGTGGGTACAATGCACTGTTATAAAAGCATCTTTGGCAGGCGAGAGAGATCTTGGGATTTTGAAAGGAAAGGAAGAAAAAGCTTGCATGCTAATGTTCTAAGAATATAATCTACCAAAAAAAATGGACATGTTTGAAAGATACCTGAGAGGAGAAAAAAAAAAAATACAGGGCATGAAGTAAAAATGGAAGATTACAAATTATGAATCTATGAGACGTCGTCAAAACCATTTGGGGGACTCACACTCTTAAAACATCAAAATAAGGTATGTTTAAATTGTAACCCAGGCCAGAGAGTCATGAATAACCAGTTTGTCTTGGAGAAATCTGGAATTATAAACAAAAGCATACAAAGCATTGTCCAAGGTAAATATTGACATAACTGAAGAGGAACTAGAAAAACTTTTAATGAAGCCAAAAATACTGCATCTGGGGAAGATGTTTCACATTCTTATGAAAAAACACTTGGGTACAAGAAGCCTAGGGATGAAGGGTAGGAAGGGTGTCCATTAGGTTGAAAAATAGGATCGAGAACAAAGACGTTCTCAAGTTTAAAACAGTAATACTATAAAAACATGAATATTAATTTTTAAGACCATGTTATTTCTTAAAATAAAAAGCAATTCTCCCTGCCAAACACCTATCTGCCCACAAGTATGAGGGGATTAGTACTCATATCCTGGAAAAGCTATCCCTTTGGTACTGTGGCAAATGCACAGTGGTTTCTGCCTCCATTCCCAGCTGCCCAGGAGTGAAGTGGTGCGGAAGCCACGCCCCGCCAGCTGGGTCGCTAGGAGCCCCACACCCTCTGCCCCTGCAGTGACAAACCTTATGTGCTGAGGCCACCCTCAGCCCCATCAAGGACAGCCAGGGAAGGACTTCACTCATTCCTCCAGGTTCACATCCTGCTCCCTCCCAGAAGGATGTTCAGGTGGAGTAACCTGAAACTTAGAATAAACAGAAGCCCATTATTGCTGCTTAGTGGGAGCCAGTGAAGGATCTTGTCAGCAGAAAAGTGCCATGGCAACCAGCTCTTCAAAGCGTTTTTTTAAAACTACAAGTTGAATTTCATCTGGAAACATCCCAATTACCCAATTAAACTAAGCTGCAAAGTCTTTTTAGAATAAGCTCAGATCATAAGTGAGTGAGTAGCTCAAACCCAAACCATTGCTTTCTGATACCCAGAAAATGCGAGTTTGTTGGTACTGTGTTCTCGTAGGAAGACAGGTTTTTATTAGCAGGAGGAATGAAACCAGCCTGCATTTGCACAAAGTCTCGGTGCTAACGTACCATATGATTGTATTCCGTTGGGAGCCACGAGAGCCTTGTTTTATCTTTCCCACTTAACAGATGGGAAAACTAAGGAGCTATAAGTAGACTCATCCCTGGGGGACAAAGAAAAGAGGCCACGGTGGGGCAAATTTGGATTTCTCTTGCATTTATGCACATTAGTGTATAGCTCCACAGAGTTGGAGAAATCAGGCTTTGAGCCCTGTAGATTTCACCTCTGAAATGTCTCATCCCTTAGTACCCTCTCTACCCTATGCCCACTGTGTGGGTCAGATTTTGAGTGTTCACCGCCCAGGCAGTTGTGCTCTTCTCCTACTGCTGCTGGGCACGTCTATGGCAGCACAGGACAAACCACAGGCTCCCCATATGCTGAAAAATTCAAAGCCTCATTGTCTCTTATGGGCCCAAATATATCCCCCCAAAATCTATATACTGACATCCTAGCCCCCAGTACCTCTGAATGTGACTGGATTTGTAGATAGGGCTTTTGAAGAGGTTATTAAGGTAAAGTGAGGTCACATGGTGGGCCCTAATCCATTAGGACTGGTATCCTTTTAAGGAGAAGATATAAGTGCACAGAGAACATACCAACCAAGCCACAGCCATGTGAGGACACAGCGAAAAGGTGGCCATCTGCAAGCCCAGGAGACATGCTTCAGGAGAAATCAACCCTACCGACACCTTCATCCTGGACTTCCAGCCTCTAGAACAGTGAGAATAAATATCTGTTGTTTAAGCACCCGGTCTGTGGCGCTAATCCTGTTATGGTGGCCCTAGCAGACTCATGCACTGCTCTGAGCATGGCAGTCAAGGTCTCCTCACTGTATGTCATGGATTAATAGAATTGTCCGCTGCACCCTCACCCACCACAAATCTGGTGCGCGAGCCATACCATGAACTATCAACGCTCTATTAATTTCCTGAGATATTCTCCATCAAACTAAAATTAACTTCTGTAACTTTGCTTCCCATCAAAGTCTTCCTAATGCCTCAAGGCCCGTCCAGGGTAGCCAATGCACACAAAGTGTTCCCCAATCCCTTGCAGGTGTACCCCTGAGACTTGAGTGACACTTTCCATGTGGCTGGCTGTGCAAAAGCATTTCCTGTGCATGGTCTCACTGCCAATCCTGTTTCATAGTTAGTAGGTGGCAACCTCACCCGCGATCCCTCTTCAGGGTGATGTTCGTTCTGTGCTCCTGCTGCACTTGGAACCTCAAGGGGAGCATGTCTATTTCACTCTGTTTTCTTTGAAAGTTGAGAGGCAGTAAGTATAGTAGTAAGTTTCTTTCTGCCTCAGCTTCCCTATCTGTGAAATGGGGATAATAATTGATTATAGACCATACTTTTGTTTTATAAGAACTACATGACTTACTCTATTAGAAGAAAACACTTGAAACTATGCCTCACACATAGCAAGTACTTAATGGATGCTAGATATTAATGGATCAGAGACTACCGTTCCCCAAACAAGAATGTGAGCTCCTCTGTCCAGGTTATCTTGGTGTCCCCAAAACCTGGGAGCCTAATGTAGTTCTCTGTGTAAGTCGGGCACTAGGTATACAGCTATTTAAATACTAATTGAATATATCATTTGTAACAGATATCACATCCTGATCACCCTCTTCCCATCACAGTTAAAATAAAACCAAAGTGTGTCCTGGTGTACCAACCATTCTCTGCCCTGGCATCTGTCTACCTGCTTGACCTCCTTTCTTCCTTTCTCTCCCTGCCTCTATTCACTCCACCACACTGTGACCACCTTGCTTTTAAACACGCCTCCCACACTCCTGTCTCAGAGATTTTGCTGTAATCTCTTCCTTACTCTGCTGTAGTTCTCTTAGTACTTGACAGTTTCTTACTTATTATCTGTGCATTTCTTTTCTATCTCCATTAGCAAGAGAGTTCAAAAAAAGCAGGGACTTTGTTTGAATTACCACTGTATTCCTTATGCCCACAATAGTGAACCAGCATACACAGGCATTCAATAAATATTTATTTCCTGATTGAATGAATAAATGAATGAACAATTGAATCTCCAAACCCCACAGCAATGCTGAAAGGTAGGTTTTACCTGCCCATTTTACAGAGAAGAAAAACTGAGGCCTAGCAACATTAAATAATTTTCCCACAGGCACATATTTAGCAAGGGACAGACCTTGTATAGTATCCATGTCTCTCCCATTCCAAAATGCTTTCCACAACACCAGGTTCTCCTAATCTTATGGCATTTGTGTGACACTTTCAAGAGTTTTGCCACCTTCCACATAAACATCAGAACTCATATTTACCTAACCTTTGCAGTCATTTATATATTAATAATATGCAAATAAGTATATATTACAGATGTACCTTCAAGTGTAATTATATATATATATATATACACACACACACCTTTAACTCATTTGCATATTATGCAAATAATTTTCTTTTGAAAGAAAAGCAATAATTTCCACGGAATATATCACACTGAAATAGATATGTATTCATTATAATTCAAATTATTCGTCAGTATATTTTGAAGCAGGGCTATGGCTCCTGCATCTGAAAACACTGATCCGCGCCCACCTGGTTTCTTCACACCCCTGGGTGGGTCTTGAACGCAGCCACTCCAGGCACCAGCATCCTCTGCATCCAACCGCGCCCTCCTCCCAACTCCCCCTTGTTCCTGCAGTTTCCTGCTAACAAGTCCTTGTGCTCTTTCGTGGGACGTTTCCCAAGGAAGGAAGGCCGGGGACGAGGTCTGGGATGCCTTGGAAGCCCCAGCCCGAGCACGCACCCCGGGTCGGGAGCCCCCGCCTGAGCCCGGGAACGACACGGCCGCCCCAGCTGCAAGCGAAAAGCAAGATGCAGGGGACAGAAATTAATTGAAAACTGGAGGCTGTCAAGCCACACTGAGGAAAACCTCTCCCTGAGTTAAAGATCAGGGACATAATCAAGGAAAGTGGCTTCTATAAAAGCTTGATTGGTTGATCGAAATCTCCAGTCATCCCGAAAATAATTGCCTGGAAGAAAGCACGGAGTGACCTGCCTGCCTGGAAAAGGCGCAGCCGGCGCTGACAACGCCAGGCGCCCCCGCCCGTCCCCCTGCCGGCCCGGGCGGTGATGAACTGAATCTGCTTAAGGAAGTACATTGCCTCATTATTTTCTGCTCCGACATACACGCCTAGTCCTTGTGGATGCTGACTGCCGACAACACAGGGGACGCGCCTGTGCGCTTTGTCTCTGCAGCTTTATTCGTTTCCATGTCAGCGTGTTAGGAATATTCCGCCTGTCTCCTCCTGGCGAGGCGTGAGGCCTGGTAACGAGGACCGCCGGCCCTGCTGTCTGTCGCAAAGCTCCCGGAAGCAGGGCTGTGGCAGGGGCAGGGCTCCCCCAAAATAAGTCCTTCCCCACGGGGCTGCCCCATCCTTGTCTACTCCCCGGCACCACAGGGGTCCATCAAAAATGCAAATGCGACCACATGTCTCTTCCAGCTCCAACTCGTCAGCATCTCTCCATTGCCTGCATAAGAAAGCCCATCTTCCTTAACGTGATTTTTCCAGGCCTTTCCAGGTCCTCTGGTCCCCCCACGTGCCGCTGCTAAGCTCCTCTCTCAAATCTTCCCTGTATCGACTCAAAGCCTTCCATGTTCTGGTACATCCTTGGGCCTGCACTACCAGGTTCCCACTGCCTAAAAGGACCTTCTACCTCTTCTTCTCACATCCTTGTCTGCCTTGGAAATTCTTTTTTGTCCCTTAAGATCCTGCTCTGTGAAGCCTTCTCTCACCAGCCCCAGCACCGAAGTCAACTGACTTGTAGAAGAAGGGTGTCCAGACTCCTAGGGAATCTCCCTGCCCAATGCCAGCTCATACTTCATCTCACCTCCTCAAGGAAGTCTTCCCTGATTTTGTTTTTCCTTAGCCCACACAGATCTCTGACTTTCCTGAATGTCTATGTTATTTAAATCTGCACCACACATCTAAACTCTTTTTTTCTTCCTTTTTCCACTCCACCAAAGATTTGAAGAAATGTCAAAATTCTGACCAAGTCATCCTCTTCTAAGAATCTGTCCTAAAGAAATACTTAAAAAGCTGATGAAAGATTTATGAACAGAGACCTTCATTGCATCATTTTTGATAAAAAAAAAAAAAATAGAAACAACCTACGTGTGCCACAGGAGGGAAGCGGTTATATAACATGTATCTATGTGATCATTAGAAATATTTTGCATAACATTTTAGGACATGGAAATAATTCCTGTGAAATGAGGTTATGTTAAAAACCAAAATCTAAAATTGTGTGCAAAATATGATCCCAGATTTATAAAAGAATATATATACATGTGTGTGTATGTTTAGGTTTGATCTTGTGGTCTTGGGAATGTTACTCATCTATGATTTACTCTGCTTTGCTCATCTATTAAATTGTATAATAATAGTACCTTTTATGTATGGTTATTGTTGTGATTAAATTAGTTAATATATGTAGAGTGTGTGGAATTACACCTGGCACATAAGTGCTATAGAAGGGTGGGTCATCTTTGCTATTATACACTAAAAATATACTTCAGGGAACCAAAACATTACCCTTACCAGGTGGTGGGACAAGTGATTTTTCTTGTTGTCTTTACATTTTTCTATTTGTTTTCATTATTATTTTTCAAATTGCCTAAAATAAGCACATATCACTTTTTTGATCTAAAAAAATATATGATGTCTCTAAAGAAGTAATGCATCATTCAAAATCTATTTTATTCTTGATTCCCAGCATCAAAGCGTGGACTTTGGGGATTTTTGTTGTTGTTGTTTTAGGAATTTTTTTTTTGAGAGATTGTCTGACCAGCCAACCCACATAACCTAAGTTTCTATTCCCAAGAAACACAACAAAAACCCTGGAGAGAAAAGGTGGTTACAAAAATCTAGCTAATGGGAACATGAACATTGGAACTGACAAGAAAGTGGTACTATGTCTCTTTAGGCAAGTTGCAAATTTTCCTTAATACTCAGTTTCCTCATCTGCAAAAATGGGGAAAATAATTTCTACTTCCTAAGATAGCTTAAGAAACAAATAAAATTGAGTAGGGCCTGGCACATAGTAGGGACTCATGAAATGTTAGCACTTAGTCATGATCAAAACTCAGAAGGGAGCTTCCCAGCTGGTGCATGTATAATGGAAGGAATAGCTTTGGGGCCAGACTAACTTGAATTTGAACCAAGGGTCCGACCTTACTTGCAATGTGCTATTCAAGATCAAAGGGGGGGAGAGGGCGGAGCAAGGTATCTGAAGAGAAACCTCCAGTGAATTCAACAACTATCCACCCAAGCAAGGACCTTCAAAAAAACCAAACATCAGGTGAGCAATCAGACTACCTGGTTTTAGTATTATATCAAGGAAAGAGGCACGGAAGAGGGCAGAAAAGACGGTCTTGCATTGCCTATGCCACACCTTCTCCATCCCCTGGCAGTGCTCTGCCAGAATGCCACGCAGAGAGAGAATCTGTGTTCTCTGGGCAGGGAGAGTAAAGTGATTGTGGGGCTGTGCACTGAAACTCAGGGCCACCCTGGTACAGAGGATTATAGCACAGGGAAGAATTCTGCTAGTGCCCACGGAGGGAGCATTTAGACCAGCCCTGTCAGAAAAAAATATTCTACTTCAAAACCCCAAATTCTGGCTAGCCCCATCATCGGCTGACATAAAGCAGCTTGAGGCCTGGACTAAATTCGTAAGACAGTCAGGCCACAAAGGCTGCGTGCAGTCCTTGGGCAATTCCTGTGACTGTGCTGGCTCGGAGCCAGTGGATTTAGGGTGCACGTGACCCAGTGAGACACCAGCACCTGCAGCCAATCCAGTGCCTATGTCACCCCTCCCCCAGTTATAGGCAGTGTGGCTCAGGGAGAGTCTTCTTTCACTTGGGGAAAAGAAAAGGAAGAGTTCAGAGGACTTTGTTTTGCAACTTGGGTACCAGCTCAGCCACAGTAAAACTACCAAATGGACTCCTAAAGTCCTGGAGTGCAGACTTAGTTCCTGATGACATTTCTGGACCCACCCTGAGGCACAAGGAAACTGCTACCTTGAAGGGAAGGACCCAGTCCTGGCAGGATTCACCGCCTGCTGAATAAAGAACCCTTGGGCTTTGAATAAACATCAGAGGTAGCCAGGCAACAGTCACCATGGGCTTTGAGTGAGACTGGTCTGGCTTCACATGTGACCCAGCACTGCTCCTCCCTCAACTCCAGCAGTCCAGCAAAGAGAGTGAGGAAAAAGAGTGAGGGGCTTTGCCTTATAATCCAAGGGATTTGCCCATATCTTACCCAAGTCTACCAAGGCAGTACCACCAGCAGTCTGCAAAAGTAAAAACACTACTGGGCTTGGGGCCACCCCAGTGATGATACAGCTGCAGTGACCAAAGACTTAGACCACAACACTCAATTTGCCTCGAATGTCTGCAAAGCCTTCTTAAGAAGGACAGGTTAAAACAAGCCTAGAATATGAAGACTAAAATAAATATCTAACTCTGCTGCCCAGACATCAATGAACATCAATGAGCATCAAGAACACCCCGGAAGACATGACTTCACCAAATGAACTACATAAGGTACCATTGACAAATCCTGGACTGATGGAGATAGATGACCTTTCAGACAAAGAATTCAAAATAGCTGTCCTAAAGAAGCTCAATGAGCTTCAAGATAGCGCAGAGAAGAAATTCAGAAGCCTATCAGAGAAATTTAACAAAGAGATTGAAACAAGAACAAAAACAAACCAAGCAGAAATTCTAAAGCTTAAGAATTTCTTTAACAAACTGAGAAATGAATCAGAGTCTCTCAACAGCAGAATTGACCAAGCAAAAGAAAGAATTAGTGAGCTTGAAGACAGGCTATTTGAAAATACACAGTCTGAAGAGGAAAAAGAATAAGTAAGAGTGAAGCGTGCCTACAAGATCTAGAAAATAGTCTCAAAAGAGCAAATCTAAGCATTAGTAGTCTTAAAGAGGAGGTGGAAAGAGAGATTAGGGTAGAAATTTTATTCAAAGAAAAAATAACAGAGAACTTTTCAAACCTAGAGAAAGATATCTTGTACCTGAATATTGATATATTCAGGTACAAGAAGATCATAGAACACCAAGCAGATTTAACCCAAACAAGACTACCTCAAGGTATTTAATAATCAAATTACCAAAAGTCACAGATAAGGAAAAGGTCCTAAGGAAACCAAGAAAAAAGAAAAAAATAACATAAAAAGGAGCTCCAATACATCTGGCAACAGAATTCTCATTGGAAACCCTACAGGCCAGGAGAGAGTGGCACGACACATGACATATTCAAAGTACTGAAGGAAAAAACATTAATCCTACAATATTACACCCTCAGAAATATCTTTCAAACATGAAGGAGAAATAAAGACTTTCCCAAACAGAAGCTGAGATATTTAATCAACATCAGACCTTTTCAAGAAATGACAGGAAATGCTAAAAGGAGTTCTTCAGTGTGAAAGAAAAGGACATTGATAAACAATAAGAAATCATTTGAACGTATATAACTCACTGGTAACAGTAAGGACACAAATACAGAATATTCTATTGCTATAATTGCAGTATATAAACTGCTTATATCTTGAGTAGGAAGACTAAGAGACAAAACTATCAAAAATAACAACAATTTTTGAGAGATAGATACTATAAAAAGATATAGAAGATAGAGGTGATATAGAAGATGGAAACAACAAAAAGTTAAAAAGCAAGAGGAAAGATGGAGTTAAAGGATAGTATTTCTGTTAGAATTCCTTTTGCTTGTTTGTTTGTAAACAGAGTTGCCATATGTTTAAAATAATTTATTATAAATGTTTTTTGCAAGCCTCATGTTGACCTTAAATCAAAAAACCTACAACAGATGCACAAAAAATAAAAAGCACAAAACTAAAACACACTGTCAGAGAAATTCACTTTTAACAAAGGAAGACAGGAAGGAAGGAAGGAAGGAAGGAAGGAAGGAAGGAAGGAAGGAAGGAAGGAAGGAAGGAAGGAAGGAAGGAAGGAAGGAAGGAAGGAAGGAAACCACAAAACAACTAGAAATTAAATAACAACCTGGCACTAGTAAGTCTTTACCGTTCAATAACAACATTGAATGTGAACAAACTAAACTTTCCAATCAAAGGACATAGAGTTGCTAAATGGATAAAGAAAAAAAAAAAAAAACAAGAACCAACCATATATTGTCTGCAAGAGATCCACTTCACCAATAAAAACACACATAGACTGAAAATAAAAGCATAGAAAAAGATATTCCATTCAAATGGAAATCAAGAAAGAACAGGAATGGCTCTACTTCCATTAGATAAAATAGATTTCAAGACAAAAACTATAAAAAGAGACAAAGAATTTCATTATATAATGATAAAGAGGTCAATTTAGCAAAAGGATATAATAATTCTAAATATATCTGCACCCAACACTGGAGTACCCAGATATATAAAGCAGATATTATCAGAGCTAAAGAGATAGCCAGACTCCAATACAATAATTTTTGGAGACCTCAACACTTCACTTTGGGCACTGGATAGATTATCCATGCAGAAAATCAGCAAAGAAACATTAGACTTAATCTGTACTATAGACCAAATGGACCTAATATTTACAAAATGTTTCATCTAGCATCCAGAATAATGAAGATTATTCATCATGATCAAGTGGGATTAACTCCAGGGATGCAAAGATGGTTCAACATATGCAAATCAATCAATATGATATATCATATCAACAGAATGAAGAATAAATGCACGTTCTTCTCCTCAGTTCATGGATCACTCTCAAGGATAGACCATATGTTAGGTAACAAAACAAATCTCAAAAAATTCAAAAACATTGAAATCATGCCAATTAAATACTTTTGTAGACCATAATGGAATAAAACTAGATATCACTAACAACAAGAACATTGGGGAAAAATGGAAAACTTTCCTCTAAGATCTCGAACAAGACAAGGATGCTCACTTTCACCACTGTTATTCAACACAATACTGGACAATCTAGCTACAGCAATAGAACAAGAGAAAGAAATAAAAGGCATCCAATTTGGAAAGGAAGAAGTCAAATTATCATTATTTGCTGATGATATGGTCTTATACCTAAAGAAACACACACACACACACACACACACACACACACACACACACACACACAAAACTATTAGAACTGCTAAACAAATTCCACAAAGTTGCAGAACACAAAATCTACATATAAAAATCAGTAGTAGTTCTATATACCAACAGTAAACACTCTGACCAAGAAAGTCATCCCATATATAATAGCCACAAATAAAATAAAATACCTAGGAATAAACATAACCAAAGAAGTGAAAGATCTCTATAATGAAAACTATAAAAAGAAATTGAAGAGTACAGAAAAAAATGAAAATATAGTCCATGCTCATGGATTGGAAGACTCAAAATTGTTAAAATGTCCATACTACCAAAGAAATCTACAGATTCAATGAAATTCCCATCAAAATACCAAAGACAGTCTTCACAGAAATAGAAATAATCCTAAAATGTATATGGAATCACTAAAGACCCAGAGAATAGCGCAAGCTATCCTGAGCAAAAAAGAACAAGGCTAGAGGAATCACATTACCTGACTTCAAATTATACTACAGAGTGATAGTAACCAAAACAGCATGAAACTGTCATAAAAACAAACATATAAACCAATGGAACAGAACAGAGAACCCAGAAATAAATCCACACATCTATAGTGAAATTATAACTGACAAAGGAGTCAAGAAAATACAGTAGGGAAAGGACAGTCTCTTCAATTAATAGTACTAGGAAAGCTAGATAGGCATATGTACAAGAATGAAACTAGACCCTTATCTCTCACCATATACAAAAGTCAAGTCAAAATAGTTAAAATGACTTAAATCTAAGACCTGAAACTATGAAACTACTAAAAGAAAACATTGGGGAAATTCTTCAGGACATTGGTCTGGGCAAAGACTTCTTGATTAATATGCCCAAAGCACAGGCAACAAAAGTAAAATTAGACAAATGGCGTCATATCAAACGAAAAAGCTTCTCACAGCAAAGGAAACAATCAACAAAGGGAAGAGACAACCCACTGAATGGGAGAAAATATTTGCAAACTACCCTTCTGACAAGGGATTAATAACCAGAGCATATAAGGAGAGCCAACAACTCAATAGGAAAAAAATCAAAAAATCCAATTAAAAATGGGCAAATGATCTGAATAGACATTTCTCAAAAGAAGACATACAAATGGCCAACAGGTATATGAAAAAATGCCCACCATCATTAGTCATCAGAAAAATGCAAATCAAAACTACAATGGGATATCATCTCATCCCAGTTAAAATGTCTTTTATCAAACAGACAGGCAATAACCAATGCTGACAAGGATGTGGAGAAAGGGGAACCCTCATACACTGTTGGTGAGAATGTAAATTAGTGCAACCACTATGGAGAACAGTATGGAGGTTGCTCAAAAAACTAAAAGTAGAACTACCATATGACCCAACAATCCCACTGCTGGCTATATATCAAAGGATTGAAAAGATACCTGCACTCTCATGTTTATTGCAGCATTATTCACAATGGCCAAGATATAGAATCAACCTATGTGTCCACCTAAGATGAATGGATAAAGAAATTGTGGTACATATATACAATGGAATATTATACAGCCACAAAAATGAAATCCTGCCATTTGCAACAACATGGATGGAACTGGAGAATATTATGTTAAGTGGAATAAGCCAATCATAGAAAGATAAATCTTGCATGTCCTCACTCATACATGGGAGCTAAATATTTAAAAATATATATCTCATGGAGACAGAGAGTAGAATGATGGTTATTAGAGGCTGGGAAGTGTAGTGGGGTGGGGTGAATAAAGTGGGGATGGTTAATGGGTGCAAAAATATAGTTAGATAAAATGAACAATATTTGATAGCACAACAAAGTGAATATAATCAACAATAAGTTAGGGTATACCTTCAAAATAACTAAAAGAGTGGAATTGGAATGTTCTTATCACAAAGAATTGTTAAATGCCTGAGGTGATGGATACCCTAATTTCATTAATTCACATTGGATGCCTTTATCAAAACATCACATGTACCCTATAAAAGTATACAACTATTATGTACCCATAATAATGTTTTTTTTAAAAGTTTGATGGAGATCTTCCCAGCCCGTACCTTCAATTATCCTCTATCTCAACATCCTACCTATGGCCTTTTGCAGTGTTTATCAATCATCTATATTTTATTTATTTATTTATTCCATTATATTCTATCTGTCCCCACAATTAGATTTATAAACCACACAAGGACAGGGAACAAGACTATCACATTCATCATGCCATTCTCAAAGCCTAGCATAATACCTCGGACAATTAGCAATCAGAAAATTTTTTTCGGTGAAAGAATAATGCCCGAATGAATGAACACACCTGAGCAAGTTACTTGAGTGGCCTTGTCTCTTAAGAAAATAAAGTAATATATGGGAAATACAATGCCTGGCACATAATTGGTGCTCTTTCAATATTAACTACTTCTTTCTGGGTGTTCAGCAAATTAACTTTCATCAGACCCACACATTTTCTAAAATTACCTTTTACTGTCTGGACAAATGCTGTTCATGATGCATCTTAAACTATTATCCCTTGTGCCTGTGCAATTGCTTGATAAAAGGAAATTTTTTTCCCATAGAAAAGAGCTAAAATAAAAGCTTGAAAACTAGAATTTTTATAGTTCACACCCCATGCATACCAGACACAAAAATCCACTTTGAGGCACTAATTGATGACGAAAAATTAAAATAAAATAAATGAAAATGCAACAGTAGGTTTTGGCAGCAAGAAGAGGTTCTTTTCAATCTAAAAGTGGTTATCATCCCAATTTTTACTGCTTTAATTCATTTCTTAAACAGAGGGGGGAAAATTGATGATTAAGATGTGTAATGGAAAATTTTCAGAGCAGAGTGAGGAGCTGACTGGAGACCATATGTTGCCCAAGAACGAAGCCTTCAGCAAACGTTGAAGAACGAATGTGTTGATTTGCATGCTGTTGGTGATTATGTCCTGATGAAAGAATACATCCCATTAGTACTAATGGGCATTATATACACATGCTGTTAAAACAACAGATAACCTTTCCTTGAGACCAAGAGCAAAGGAGGAGCCAGTAAATACATCGCCAGGGGAAAAAGGAAGAGCAACATAAGCTGCTGGATAACCATTTTTTTCATACATGTCCATGTTAGAAAAGACCAGTGACTCTCCTAGCATCCTGCATAAAAATCACTCCCCTCTGTCGGAAATGCAGAATCCACCGTGGCTATAGCAATGAATCAACCTACAAAATAAGACATACTGGGCCCTGTTATTTACCTTGATGCTTGGAGTTCAACCCAACAGTAGAACTTACAGTTAAATCGTGCAGTTCATACGAGCTCTCACTCACTAGAGTATGCAACAAACAATGCGGGCACAAACTACCAGGCAAGGGTAAAGACAATTTGCTCAAAGGCAGTTTGGGCAAAGTTTTCAGTGTCGAGGATAAAAATGTGACCACAGACTTCCATCAGACAGTGGTATAAACCCAGGCAGTCCGGGTCCATGCATTCTCCCTGGGCCACACTCGAGGTCCTCTGCACTCAGAAGTCCAGAAGTCATGCCCAAAGTGGGTTAGGTCAAGGGTCTTGGGAAGGCTACCCTAGTTCTCGCTCAGCCAAGACTTAGGGATGGGTACAGAACAGACTCAGTGACATGAGTCAAAATGAACTCAGAGCCAATGTCAGAGGGAGGCGTCCCAGGTTTTCCATAGGTGTTTCCATCCATGTGGATTAGGAGAATATTAAATGGTGTGTGATGGCAGCGGGTGTCACAGACATCTCTATCTTTAGCCCTGGAGAAGGACACCTCCTGTCTCAGCGGGCCTCACTGGTGTGGCTGTAAGCATTTAAACATCCCAAGGCAAGACCTGCTTGAAGACAGAGACCATACCGTAGCTGTCTTTGGGTTTCTCTTTGTGCCCACCACTGTGATTTGTATGCATTAGGCACTCAATACATAAAGACTGGTGGGACTATGAAGATAACTTTGCATCAAATGTCTACCCTTGCCTTTTCCCACAAGTTTCCAGTGCCCCCCTTAAAAATGCCACTTCAAGGCTCTACCAAAGCTAAAAAGCCAGTGAAACTGAAGTTTCAATCCCATTTCCACTACTTAAAAACTGCAAAAACTGCCAATATGTGCACACACCATTCTAAGTACTTTTACATACTAACTCCATTAATTCTCACAGTAATTCTCACAGAGGTAATACTATTATCATCCCTGGAGAAACTGAGGTGCAAAGACAGAGTATGGTAAGTATCTTGTGTTCGAAGTCATAAAGTTAGCACTCTGGAACCTGAGTCCAAACCCCAGTTCTAGCATTTTTTAACTGTGTGGCCTTGGGCAAATTACCTAACCTTGCTGAGCTACATTCCTTCATTCTACACGTACATATCAAATGCATACTCTATGTTAGGAATTGTTTTCAGAAGAGGGGGAAAAAGTGATGAATAAGACAAAGATGCCCCTTCTCCATTAGCCAGAGACTAATGAAAGATGCAGACAACATAAATAAATAAAGTTATTTTATATAAGTATAATAAAAAAATAAATAAAGCAAGGTGATGTGATAGAGCAGTGAGAGAAAGCCCTTAGGTAAGATGGTCAAGGAAGTTCTTTCTGAAGTGGTAGAATATAGTCTGAAAGCCAAATGAACCACACCTATAGGACGGTAAGGGAAGCAGGATTGAGCATAGCAAAAAGTTTAACTGATGCACTTGCAGCAGAAGTCTCAGCTGACTCCATTGGAAAAAGTGAAGCTAGAATGGCCCTTCATAGTTGCTTCTGTACCCCTCCCTGCAAGGGAAGTTCCTAAATGCAGACTGCCCCTGGAGAGGGAACACCCATGGTATGGCACCTCCCTTCCACTAACTCCTGAAGAACAGCCTACGTTCCCAGCAGCTGGGGCTGTGAAGCAGGAATCAGCATTCATTAGAGAGCCCATGAGACACGAGCCCTTATAATAAAGAACCCTCAAAAATCCAAATTAGCAATTTCCCCTTTAGGAGAAAAGCAGATACTGAGAATTCTAAAGGAAAAAGTCTCCAAATCGTAAGTTATGAGGGTATAATATTTGAAAGAAATGTAAATATGTCATGTGTCTCTATAAAATAATGAACCTTCCTTTAAAAAGGTTAATTGCTCAAAGAACAGTGTTTCTGTGGCCTCCATGGTATTGCAGCTCTTACAGAAAATGCAAGCAGCCGTGTGCTATTTTGAGCCCTGTGGAACCAAGAACAGAAGCAGAGTTCACGATGTGGCTCAAAGTAGGGTATTTAGGTGTTGTCACATCCCCAGTCACTCCTGGCTTCATATTTGCCTACACACTGTGAAACTATCCTTATGGAACAGTAAGCCTGCATGAAAGCAGCTCCCAGTATGACAAGATGTAAAATACTTTGGCATCAAAGGAAGAAGACCTGGGTTTATTCCCAGCTATCGAACTACCTGTGTGACCTCTGGCAGGTCACTTTTCTTTCAGCCTCATGTTTCTCTCTAAGATTGAATGAACTCAGTCAGATATTGCAAATGCATGGCTTGCACGTACTTGTTCACCCTTCTCGCTCATGGGAGAGTTTGCTAATGCATGAATGTACTCTTTTCTGCTGAACCTACGTAAGAAACTTAGAATCCTTTTCAACAACCTGCTCCAGGAAGTCGTTACTAATTAATCAACTTTGATATTCAACATGAAACCTACAGACCACCGTGGTCTGAACTAAAAGTTTCCTTCTTGCATCTGCAAGCTATGATTGCAGCTCAGAGCCATGTATGGAGAATTATAAGCCAAGGTAGTGGCAGCAACTCTTATCATAGATGTCCCAGGATCACATGGCAGCAGTAGGACCATGGGACACACAGCTGCGAAGGCAGAAGCCCAGACTATGTCCCCACTTTCTCTAAAGGTCCCATCTACAAGCTTAGGCTCCAGCTCCATCCATTCCTAACTTGGCCCACTAAGGAGCCCCCAGGTTGAGATGTCCCTAGGGCATGTCAAACAATCACACGGGGGGGGGGGAAGTTATCACAGAGGAAGCCAGTTTTAGGACATGTCATTACATCAGTGCAAATTAGCTCTGATCTTTCGGTCCCATTAATAGGCATTTTGTTTTACAGGAATGAAATCTTTTAATTCCACAAACATCACAAAGACCCGCCACCCTCAACCTTTCCTAACTTCACAATGTCATGAGCACCGCACTCCCCCCTACCCCCAACAAACGCACACTAGGAAGAAGTCAACTGATCTGTTATGAGGAAGAAGAGCAGTCCTCTCCTAGCCTATTCCAGTCCCTGTCATTCCCAAAGCTCCCTTCTCCCCTCATGTCACTTCCCTCCTCTGGTTTTAAGTTGCTCATTCTGCATAATGAGGGTTTTGCAAGACAAACTCTGTGGTTCTTAAAAAGAATCTAGTGTCCTCATTAGGGTCAATCTTTTAAGGCCCTTCAACTATTTTGAAATCCTTAACTCTGTCCTTGTTCCCTGATTTGTCAGTAATGCTGCCAGATGCAATGTGTCATTCAGTAAGTCCAACCGCTTGTCAAAAATAGTAACTGAATTCCCCATATTGCCAACTCAAAGCTTGATCTCCCAAAGCCCACATACAAAAATACATTAAGCTTCACTGTGTTCAAATTTCATTTGGAGATCTTTTCCTGATAGCTGCCAGTTCCCAGGACCCCAAGTCCTAAAATCGAGCCGGACTTAATATCTCATTAGGTAAAATGTGTGACAAAATATAGAATGTCAGGGCTAGAGGGAACCTCAAAGATCACACAGTCCAATCCACTTGTTTTACAAATAGGGAAACTATGCTCAGGAAGGTTAGGTGATTTACTCAGGATCACACAGCACATGAATGACAAGGTAGAAATTAGAACCCTTTTCTCATGGGCACTCCACACACACGTATACATGACATGCCCATCATCTTTTGTTATTCTAGATAGTTATAAGGCTCCATCATTTGGGGAGCCTGGCAGACTAATGGAGGCAAATTTTTAACATAACTCTCCTCTGGAAAATATGTTAATGACATACTCAAGAGCTATTCCCAGTCTATCCTATTTTTCTTCATCCTAAAAGAACTAAGAAAATCCAGGGGGATTAAACACACACACACACACACACACACACACACACACACTCATATTAAAAAAAAAATGAACTGTCAATTTATCTCAAGGCCATAGCAGTGTAGACCTCACCAGAAAGAGGTATAGGTACTGAATTCATGCAGCTCGGGGCACCAATATATTTAAAGATATCTTTTGCCCAGAATACTTCCATTTGCTGGGTGTCATGTCCAAAACTCCACAGTGAGCATAATTATTTTGGCTTAAAGAAAGTTGCACAGAGTTCTCTTAGGTGAGTTCTTTATTGATTCATTCAATACTTTTCAAGCTCCTAGTATGTTCCAGACACTGTTCTGAGTATAAGGGATAAGAATAGAGAAAAAGAAGGCATGATCCTTCTTTCATGGGGCTTAACTTGCGTGGGGAGAGCCTGACAATACACAAGTACGACACATTGCATGTCAGATGGAGTTAAGAGCCTTGCAGGAAAGTCCAGCAGGGAAAGGTGCCAGGAAGGGCTGAGAGTTAGTAGGTGATCAGGAATCTCACTGGCAAGGTGACAATGGAAAGGAGACCCAGAGCAGGTAAGGGAACAAGACATGTGGACATCTGGAGGAAACACATCCTAAGCTGGAGGAACGATAACTGCAAACGCTCCGAGGCCAAACTGAGCAGAGTGAGCAAAAAAAGGAAGTGTCAGGAAATGAGTTAAGAGAGTGGGATGAAGAGATGTGGGGAGTGAATCATATAGGACCCTAAAAACCACTGTAAGCTATGAGCCATCAGGGGGCTTGACATGATTTGAGTTATGTATCAGAGGATCAGTCTACACAATGAGAGATCACGTCACATCTACTAGGATGGTTATAACCAAAACAGTCAAGTGGAAAAATTGGAACCCTCCTACATTGCTGGTGGGAATGTAAAATAGTCACTTTAGAAAACAATCTGGCAGTTCCTCAAAAGGTTGACCAAAAGAGTTATAATATGACTCAGAAATTCCACTCCTAGGTATATACCCAGGAGAAATGAAAACATATGTCCACACAAAAAATTGTATACAACTGTTCAGAGCAGCATTATTCATAATAGCCAAAAAATGAAAACAACCCAAATGTTGACCAACTGATGAACAGACATATAAAATGTAGTTTATTCATACTACAGAATGTTATTCAGCAATTTAAAGAAATGAAATACTGATATACACTATAATATGGATGAACCTTGAAAACATTATGCTAAGTGAAAGAAGCCAATCACAAAGGATCAAATATTGCATGATTCCATTCATATGAAATGTCCAAAATAGGCACATCTATAGAAACAGAAAATAGATTTGTAGTTGCCTAAGACTAGGAGGGTGGGGAAGGTTAGGAGGAAATAAAAAATTACTGACAATGGTAATGGGCTTTCTTTTTGGGGGTGATGAAAATGTTCTAAAATTTGCTGTGGTTATAGTTGCACAACTCTCCAAAAATACTAAAAACCATAGAATTGTATACTTTAAATGCATGAATTATATGGTATGTGAATGATATCTCAATAAAACTGTTATTTTTAAAAATCAGTCTATTATCAGGGCTGCTTTGCTAGGACTGAGTGTCAAGGGCAGAAACATGGAAACCAATTAACAAGTTATTGTAAGAACCAGATGTGAGATGATGGTGGCTTAGACCAAAGAGTGAGTGGTGAAGGTGGGACAAGTTGAGTTTTATGTGCTTTTTGAAGGATAAGTCAACACCTTTCCTTTCTGGTGGATTGAATTTGAAATATGAATTAGAGGTGAATGTCAGTTTTGGGGTCTGAGAAACTTACAGGGGGAGGTAGGTGCCAGGTACTGTGAAGAGGACACTGCTGGAAGAAAGAATTACTTGGGGGACAGGAAACCTGGAATTTAGTTTTGGCTTCAATGTTAAACTGAAAACTGTATTATAGATCTAAGTGGAGTTATCAAGTGGACACCTCCATCTACCATCAAGGGGAGAGATGAAAACTAAAAATTAATTATAGACATGATCAGCATTTAGATACTTTGAGCCCTGAGGTAGAATGATATCAGCCATGAGTGGGAGTAGATATAAAAGATAAGAATTCCCAGGGCTGAGTCCTGAAACATGGGGACATTTAGGTGTTTGGTAAATGTGAAGAAATCATGAAAGGAGATGAGGAAGGAGCAGCTATTGAAAGGGGAGGAAAAGCATTATAGAGTCTTGGAGCCAAAGGAAGAAAATATTTCAAGGAAGAGGAAGTAATCACTGCCATTAAGTGCTCTGACAAGTCACATAAGACAAGAACTGACAATTGTCCAACAGACTTAACTGTGTGGAGATTGTTGTGTGACCTTCACAGGGTTAGTCTTAGTGGAGCATTGGGACTAAAAGACTGGTTGGTAGGACTTCAAGGAAGAATGAAAGGAGAAGAATTAGAGGAAAACAAAGACAATTTGTTCAACTTATTTTTCAGTAAGGAAGATCTGAGAAATAAAGTGGCCACTGGAAGAGGTGTGTGTCAGGAGAGGTTCTTTTTTAAGACGTGGAAACTCACAGCATGTTTGTGTGCTAAGGGCAAATATCTGAGCGACGAGTAAACAGGCAATGTCAATGACATGGGAGAGAAGGGAGCAATGGCAGGAGTGAGAGCTTTAGTAGGGAGCCGAGCTGAGGTCTGGTGGCCAGGAGCAGGTGCTGGCCTTAGCTGGGCACGTGGACAGCCCATCTGATCGATCAGACCCATTGATTGGCCGCCATTCGAACTGATGGAAACTGATCCTGGTTATAATTCGTGGACATGAAGACTACAGAGTGGGCAATGAGAGGTCACTAAATTTCAATCTTCATACATTCAAGTTACACACATTATCAGTTTATTAAGCATACAAATTCACTGCTCTGCTAACAGTCCTGGCTCCCACATGATGCTTGGCAACATTGCAAGCTCAGGCACAAACTACTGGAATTCCCAAGTTTTAGGAAGGATCCTTTGTTCTCAGCATATTATCAGTGTTGTCTTGGGCTGGTTGGTTGTGGTTTTTAAATTGCTGCTTTGCTTGTTTTTTAATTAAAATAACTGTGGATTAGTTACATCGTTATTTAGTTTGTTGTCATTGTTTGGTGAACCCTACCATGTACATATTTGTGCCAATAATATCTTTGGCCTATTATTATCCAATAATGGTGTCGTTTAAAGATATATCATCCAGACCATTATTTCCAAATAAGATTTTATATGCATATATAATATACAATTTTTATAAGCATATACACAATATATTTATATTCCCCTTAAATTGGCTTATACAATGACCTTTTATTGGTGATAAATATTTGTGCTCTTTATATAACTTCTAACGTATTATCAAGTTAGTAGTATAATACAATTATTGGGTTATTTTTATAGGTGTAGGGCATTGTTTTATAATAAGAAGTTATGGGTATATGGCTTTAATCTTCTCTTTTAAGATAAATAATAGGTTGTTACAGGTTGTGAGCAATAGATTAGTTGCTTTTCTTAGAGGCTGCACCTTGTTTTGTAGGTTTGTTCCCTGCAGGCACCAGAACCTGAGGGACAAGTGCCAACATCGTTGGCACTTGTGTTGGATGACGGCTTCACAAAAGCGGTTGAGATGGCGATGGACAATGAAGTGAAGAGTGAAGAGCAAAGGCCGGTTCAAATCCTGACCACACATGCAAGTGAACTGACCAGAGAAACCTTTGTTCAACCTCTTTGAGCTTCAACTTCCTCATCTACAAACCGAGGAAATATATCTACCCCATAAAGTTGCTACCATGTTAAATGAGATAGAACATGTAAAATTCTTAGCACAAAGATATAGCACATAGTATGTGTTTAAAAATTGGCAATATTCCTATTGCCAGGGTTATTCCCATTACTATTTTATCAATCAAGATGGGATAAATATTGCTGCCATAATAAGACAAAAACTCTCAATGGTTTACAACACCAAAGGTTTATTCTTTGAACTCACCACGTGTCCTTTACAGCCATGGTCCCCAAACCCTGGGCCACCACGTGTGGCCTGTCAGGAACCCAGAGCCACAGCAGGAGGTGAGAGGTGGGGCGAGGGAGTGAAGTTTTCATCTGTATTTACAGCCTCTCAGGGCTCCCCCTGATTCTGCATTATGGTGAGTTGTATAATCATTTCATTATAGACTACAATGTAATGATAATAGAAATAAAGTGCACAGTAAATGTAATGCTCTTGAATCATCCCCAAACCTGCCCCCAAGCCCTGGACCATGGAAAAATTGTCTTCCATGAAACTGGTTCCTGGTGCCAGAAAGGTTGGGGACCACTGCTTTACGGTCATCTGTGGCTTTGTTCTAAGTGTATCTGCTGGGGGACCCAGGCTGAAATATTGCTGGCTGTTGTGGCAGAGGGAAAAAAGATCTGCTGGCTCTTTAAGTCTTCGCCCAGGAGTTACACATCACCTTCCATTCTCCATTGGCTATGGCAAATTGTATGGTCACTCATGAGTTTAACAAGGTGCAAATGTATAAATGCCCTGCAAAAGAAAGTACCACAAGAAAAATGGAATATTTGGTGCGCACTAAGACCATCAACCACGCCAGTTCTAACTTGAAGACAAAATGAGGCAGATAACTTAGCAAATGATTCATCCAAGGTTTATTCATGCACGGGAAGGTAGAATGTTTGGGCTTGCTTCCTGAGAGCACAATCGTTAGCCTATTTTCTTTAGTCTAATTGTTGACCCATCTTAACCAGTAGAGTCAAAAGCCTCTGCCAGTGCAGTCCAAGCTATATTCAAGAATAGTCTCTAAATAGATCCTACATTTACGGCAACCATCCATGTTTCTCTCTGATACACGGAAGACGGTAGGAAACAACTCTAGCTACCAACTGACAAGTGCTCACAGCAGCAGGGAGTCCAGGTTGTCCTCACTGCTATGACTTCATTTTCAGCCAATTCTCCCATTCCCAAGCTATTCCCACATCTTAACAAATACAAAAATCGCTCTGCAGAGCCCCTCCCATATTGTTCTTCCAGCCTCCTTTCCTGTCTTCTCTTTGCTTTCAGAATTAGCAGGACTTGCTGAACCATAGATGTTCCCAAGGAATAAATAACTCCATGATTCTTGGGGGTGGAGAGGACAGATGTTTAAAAACCTAATACAATGTCCTGAGAGTAGAACTTACGTAGTAGGATAATCTCCACTCTGAAGGGTTTTGTTTCTACGTCCACCAGGCACCTGCGGTAAACCAGATTGGGAGCTAGACACTGAGAAGGGAAAGTGTTCTTTTCAGCAGTTCACAACCTGAAAGAGAGTGGCCAGTAACTCAAGGGGGGGCTTTATGGACAGGAAAGCCGGAGGAGGCCACGTGGAGCCAGGGAGCAGACCTATATTTAGAGCACATCAAAACTTGAGCTGAAATCACTTATCAAATGGAGAAACATGACCACCTGTGATGACCCACTCCCCAAAAGGCCATGCAGGTACAGACTCACACGTAAAGACTGGTAACTCGGGGGTTGGACATTTCCCAAATTTGGCTGAATGATGAGGAAGAATAGATTAAATTCCTCAAAATTTAAAAGCAGTCTAGGCAAGTATGGCAAACCAGCTGAAGTGTCACCTGGACACTGAAAGGGGTCTAGTCTTGTCCTGACCCGACCTTCAGAAAGCCAAGGAATGTCCCCCTTTAAAGCATGAAACTGAGCCCCAGTGAGCTGAAACACACATAAGTGGCCAGTGATGCTCTGACCTCCTGCTTCCACATACGAGGTTCCCCAAACTTTAGCCATTCCCATGCTACCTTCAGAAATCGTGCCACAGCTATGTGCCACCTGCTGTATTGTTTATTTAATCTTTTTTAATATTGAATTACTCTTTTTAAACTAAACTTAGCCCTTTCCTTAACAATAACAGCTGTGAACTTACAGGTTTGATGTGCCAGTTATTTTTTTAATAGATGTGAAAACAAATAACTATCAAAATATTTTTTAGCATGTTCATAACCCCCTAAAATCATCTTGTGTCCCATCGGTGATGCCCAAACCGAGCTTGGGGTGGTAAACTCTGCCCCTTGCTCCCTTCACGGAGTGTGGCTCACCCGAGTCATTGTACGGATGGTAATTCCTTTGTCATTTCTCCCATTCTTCCTTTATCCATAACCCATAACTCAGAGCTGCTTCAGGGAATGATTTAACAACTTTGCTTTCTCTGTCTTTATTTTTTGGATGTTTAGCTTATCTGAACAGCTGCACCTATACTGGAGGACTCCTCACCTTATTTGTCCATTTCACTACAAAACTGATACCAGAAGTGCATTTTTTCCAGCCTCCCTTGCAGCTATGTCACAGCTATGTCATCCAGATTCTGCTCATCTGATGATCCCACGTGAGACTTTGAATTCGAGTGTTGGTTACACTTGAAGATGTGCCCCCTGGCATCCATTTGCAGAAGGCTGCACGTGCATTCAGTCCATTTCCTCATCGAGTCTGTGGTCTGGTGTGTTCCAAATAGCTGTCCTTGGACATTTACAATATAGCAAGATAACTAATTAGGGCATATACACAGCACTCGATGCAGAAGTTTGCAGGGAAAAGTATCAGGGAGGTGATGCTTGAGTTGATTCATGCAGAATCAAGTTTTCCAAGTGGATAAGAAAGTAGGTAGCTCAATCATTTTTCACTGTTATTATTATCACTCTTGCCAGATTAGAGTCAGACAGACCAGGATTCAAGTCACAGCTCCACTGGGAAGGTCAGTTTCCTTATCTATAATCTTGCTCCATTAGAGCCGCAAAGAATAAATAAGATGATTCAAGCAAAGCACATACCAAACTGTCTGGCACACAGTTAGGTTCTTCATAAATGCTATTTTTCTTCCCACCTCTTTTCTTTTTTAATTGGAATTGCCCTGCTCTCCACTTCCATTCTAGAAAAATCCTACTTATTATTCAAATTCTACTTGAAACACTGCCTCTTCTGTGAAGCTACTATTTACCCAAAAGACACAATCTTCCCTCCTTTGAAACTCTATTGAAGCTGATCTTGCCCCCTCTCATGCACTCTCACACCCTTGCCTCTCCACAATGCCCGGCGTGTTGACGGTACATGTTTGCTGAATTGAATTAAACTGTCCCCATTCTGACCTCCGTTACCTAGTCTTCATGTCTGCTCTTTTATTTTTTTTTTTTTTTAATTCTTGCTATCTGCCTAGCTAGCATTATGACCATTACAAGATTCTGACTCGTTTAAGACTTTTCTAACTCTCTGGATAATTAAACTACTATTATGTCTTTGATCCTGAGAGTCTACATATGCCTCTGCTCTTGGTAAGTCCCTTTCCAAGCTTTCCTACTTTGATTTATAGGATACATATTTACCAAGCCCCTTTATGTATCTATATATAGTCACAGGCACTTGGCAGACAGACCTTGTCCCTAGTCCTTGCTCTCAAAGAGCTCTACATCCGGTCTGAAGGGATGGTAAATAAGCACATAACAACACAAACATGACAACTATACTGATGCTACAAAGGAAAAAACACAGACAGGCTGGTCCTAGTCTCAGACTGGTTCCACCTAACCTTTCCTCCTGCCTTCCCATCCTCTCCATCCTCATCCCAACTTCCGCACGTCCACATTTGAGGCCTAGTTCCAACACCATCTTTTCAGGAAGGTAAGACAAGTTGGAGCAAGAAGTGTGCACCGTGGTGAGCACACAGATAGATTTCCAGACACATCGTCCCACCACTGCTGTTCTGTACGCCCCTGAGGGTGTCGCCTACTACATTGCATCCTCCTAGTGCCAGTGGCACTCAACTCAAAGCCAGGACAGGCAGTACTCACTAACTCTCCATGAAACGAACAAAGGGTCCTCCTGCGTGTCCCGATAGACTGTAGCTGAAGAACGCCAGCTACATAATGACATGCCTCATCCACACTCCAAGTAGGAAATCCTGTTCTGTTTTTTGCCTCCCTTACACAAAAGGTAAATAAGCACTCCCGATCCAGAGATGCCAAGAACTTAGAACATCCTGCGCCTTGCTCCCCATGGTAACTAGGGCTGTGCTCGAAGGACTCCGCTATGAGAGTATCTTAATCCAGAAAGGCTGAGCCTTCTTTCATATGGTTAATTCTGTCATTATGGCCATAATAAATGGCTACCTAGATTGCGAGCTGCTGAATGATATTCTGCATTTCTCAACCCAGCATTCCGCTGCATATTTACCATGAATATAAAGTGCTGTTTACCAACAGACCGTCTGCAGTTGTTGATGGGAGCGTTGGATCAGGTCAATGCTTAGCGCCATCAGTAAATAAGCAAAAACTTACAGGCCATTAGGCTGGGCTGTGCACACATTTATTCCTCTGTTCGCACAGAGCTCGCTACTTTCCACCATATATTTGGTTTTTATCGTAGGTGCCACGCATAAACAACGCCATGTGCACCGCTGTGAGGGGTGGTGAATGCACACGCCTCTATTTGTTTGGAGAATGTAAGAGCTGTGGGGTTTTAATTACCCTGAGCTGATAGAGATCAATTAGAAAAACAAACATATTAGTAAACTACTAAGAGCTCTTTTGCTGCCAGAGGATTATAATTTGAAATCATAGCATCCTAGAGCTTTAAAGCTGGAGGAAATGGCAGAGAGCAGGAAAGACAAGCCCCTCGATTTGCAGATAGGAAAAGCTGAGCCCCAAAGAGGCGAAATAGCGTGCAGTGTGGTTAAGTGCTTGGGTTCTGCTATCAGACAGACTTTGTTCAAATCCCAGGTCCACAATGTACCAAGTGACCTTGGCAAGTCACTCAGCTTTTCTGGCCTTCACTGTCCTCATCTGAAAAATGGGAACAATGATAGATTTGTGAGGATTAAATAAAGTCATTGGTATGAAATGCTTAGCACAATTCCTGACCTAGTGAATAATCAATAATGCTAACTTTTATTATTATTATAGCCATCATTATCATCATCATCCTCACTGTCTAAAGTCACATAGCTCATTAGTGACATTGTTCTTGCTTCAACTAATATTCCCTTACACAGACCCGGCTTTACTTTTATAGAGAGTAAAAAATATTTTATAAATTTTGTCCTGATAATGCTATGTTCCAAATTAGTTTCCAAAGCAAGTTTTATAGTAATTCAGTGTTTTCAAGTGCTCATTGAATCTTCTAATGATCACGTCTTCTACATTGCCACAGTTCTAAAAATGTAGTTCACTTAGCATGAATATATTCTTGTCCTAAATGTGTAGTCACTCAAGAACTATTAATGATTTACCAAGATGTTTTACTTTGAAGAGTACAAAATCTCTTAGGATATTTGTCTAGAATGTTTTTGTCCTTCCCAGAGGCACCGAATTAACAAAACACGATGCTTTTTGTGGCTTGATCTAAATGGATAAGCCGTGACTCAGAAAAAGATGATTTCAGAGCATGACATGCAAATGCAGAATTCGTGGCTGTTTGTTTAAAATCTAGGCCCTTTTCCTTGACTGAATTTACTATAATTAGAAGATTGGCCGTTCTCACAAGGGGTTGCAAACACACCATTGGCGATGTCATATGTAAGCTGCCAGAAAAAAGATTAATACTTTTCTGCTGAGTGGCTGGAAGCTGTCGGCCCCCAACACAGCTTGCTGTCTGGGAAAGAAAAAAACAAGATTCCAGAGAAGAGAAACACGGAGAATTTGAATGATGAATAATACCAAAGAGAAATAGTAGCAGAGGCTCTACTCATACCATGTTCTCCATGGTGCAGGGAGGAGGGAAGAATGGAAGGACCATGTGATTATCTAGTCTAAAATAAAATGGTATTTTTAGGGGCAGATTTAAGTTTTGTGGGGTCTGAAGCTTATATAATTAGTGAGAGGAAGATTCTTTAAGTAAAAGGATGCAAAATTATATATAACAATTAGTGCGGTCCCTCCCAGGGTCTTGGAAAGGGTTCTGGCAAGTGAAGGTTCCTGAAGCTTAAACTTAATAGGTTTATGGTAAATTCACTCTTTGGTGCTTGATAGTTTATAGACCGTTTTCACATATGTCAGATTTACCAGATTGATTAAGAGCCTTAGTTGTAAAGGAACCTTGCTTTGATCTGGGTGGACCATTGATAGCTGTGTCACTTTAGGCAAGTGTCTTAACCTTTCTGATCTTCAGTTTCCCCAATCATAAAAGAGAAAAAAATAACATCCACCTTATCTAGTCATTCAAATTTTTAAAAAATCCATGTAATGCACCTTAAGAGGTACCCAGCATATAGTAAGAGCACAACAAATAGTATTATTGTTGCTATTTCCTATATTATCTCATTTGATCCCCACCTTAACCCTGTGAAGATTTGTACAGAAAATGAGATTTTTTTCCCCTTTAATGTCAACCCTTGATTACTTAGGAATTATGATTCTCTGAGTCCCTGTCTATTGCTTCTCTTTTCTACTGCCTACCTTGACCTCTTGTCCATTTTACCCCAGAGTGAGTGTTGACAGGATGAGAGCTGAAACTTAAATCAGTTTATTGACAGCCCTGGACAAAGAAAAATCTATTAGCGGTCCAAGCATTTAGTCCTCTTCCCCTAGACCAGCTGTTCTATATCAGCTGTGGCCTCCAAGTAATGGCCATGACCACGAGCAGCAGGGACAGGGCTGGGGCTGCGGGGGGCACAATGCCAGCACTGGATCAGCCACTAACTCTTGAGAACAGACACAGAATCTTATGTCCTTCTCCCTCTGTCCAATTACAGAGATGGAACATGAGTTTAAGGGCTCGTCCAATTCTATTCTTTCTTCTGAAAATGCAAATGATACTTTCGATTTTGAAAAAGAGAGGGTGACTTTTTTCATTGAGAACCACCTTACTTCCTGGGACTGATGGTCTCACAGTCCTGATTCTTACAGTCAGGGACAAGCTTCTGCTCTGGGACCAGACACATGGTGTGGATTGGAATTCAGGCTCCACAACTTACCACTTGGCAAAGTAGTTGTAAGGGACAATAATAGCACCTACCTCATGGCTTACTGTGAGGATCAAATAAAATATGCATGTAAAGCACATACCATAGTGCATGGGAGGTTATATATACTTAATTCCTGTTAGGCATTGATGGTGACTATGATAAAAGTTATTATAATTACATAAAAGTGTTTAAATTATTACATATTATATAAAGTAAAAATTATTATTCTTGTTAATATTTTCTAAAGCTATGAAAATTCTGAGTCATAATTTCTGTCATCACCTTTTAGGCACTGTCAGACTGCAATTTCAACCAAACTTTGAAAAAAATAATGTAACAGAGACTCAAGGAAAAAGCCTAAAAGGGACTCAAAGCATTCAGTCATTTCTCACAGTATGAAGGCTTGGAGCATATTCAATGGGTTGAAAAAAACTTCAACTTATGTACCAAGACCAGTTCTGGCCATTTGGTATACCCTCATGAAAAGCCACACCCAGGCCTAGCAGGAAAAAGTGCTGTGATCTATTAGTAATGTCTGCCATGGACAAAGGATAGGACATTTTGTAACATATACTACCTATCTGTTATCTCTGGATCCTCTTCTGGCAACTCGGATAATTTTTCCGGGCTCTGCCACTAGATAAGGTATGAGGTCACTATTTTAAGGAAACAACAACCTCAATTTTTAGAAGTAAGAAAATCCTACTATTTGTGTAAAACTAGATAAATACATATTTATAATGTCTGTACAAAAATTGCCCAGGAGGGAAAGGGAATTTGTAAATTGTGGCCTGTTTCTCTTCCTTATGCTTAATTATATACTACTTGGACCCTTTTTCATTCTTTTTAATCTCTGCCGTTCTCAGCAGTCAAAATCTTTGTGTTCATTCTCTGTTGAGAAAGAAAATAAAAAATAACTACTGGTTTACAGGCTTCTAATGTGACATGCCAAAGCAAGTCACGTTCTGCATTGTATACCTAGCACTTGAAACTAGTCTTGGTATATAATAGGTGCTCAATAGATACTTTTAATGAATTAATGAGATTTATATTATGCCATCTCCCCATTAGAATGTGAGCTTTTGAAAGACAGACATGATGTATTACTTGTTATTTGTTCCCTTGCCCTTATCCCCTAAAGTGATTGGCATAGTATCTAGTCTATGGTAAGGGCTCTATAAATATTTGTTAAATGAATGAAGTATTAACAGCAGTACTGCCAACTTTCATAGCCTCACATTTCCTCTGCTATCTGTTAAGGCCTCTTGCTACATAAATCTTTCATATCGATGCATTACAGTATTGGAAAATGTTTCATTTGAAGAGCTCACCAGAGAATATTCCCCATCAAAAGGAACAGCCCCCTATATTACCTTATTACTCACTAATTTCGTAAGAAGTGCTGTTTGCCGAATTCCTCCAACCTGTTTTCTCCTTGTTTCCCACTTTTGCTCCCAAAGCAGCCCAGGGAACCACAGGGAGCCATCGCGAACCAAAACTTCTTCCCAGCAAAACATTTTCCTTCTGGGAAAAAAAAAAAAAAAAAAAAAATCTCTCTTCTCCATTGTCCCACTGTAGCAAATCTCTCCCAGACTTCCATGGTACTCTTGTTGACTGAAGGGATTTCCATGTAACTGCATCCAGTAAATATGTTTAAAGATCAATGACTCAGCACCTGACTTCAACACTCAATCAATATATGCTATGTTCCTACCACGTAATGGTTAAATTTAAGACAAAGAGATTTCTTCACACTCTTATTCCATTTTGCTTCTGTTTCCAAGGCAATTTGTGTTTGCACAGAAACCAAATGTGCTCTCTGAAGGCAGATGGATACTGGTGTTTATTCTACAGGTGCCTGCCTACTATCTACCTACCTCCTCATCTTTCCAGTCCTAATCTTTTTCCCTTCTGCATAAACCTTTTTCTCATTTACTTTAAATTTATTTTATCTTATTTTATTGCATTTATCTTTGTAAGCCATCTTGAATCTATTTGAAATGAGGTGGTTTATATAACTCAATGAATGTAAGAATAAATTGATATGCCAAACACAGACACGGGACTTAGCCTAGACGTAGATTCTGCTCCCGTCCCTAGATGCTCAGAAAAATAAGATTTACTTGAAGAAATACTCAAGAGAATGAATAGCAGAGAACAATAATAGGTTTATCCAGCTGAGGTTCTGTGTCCCCCATGGAGTCACCTGAGGATTTAGTGACACAGTTTACACAAGTCCTCATCTCCAAGTCTTCTAACTCCAAACTTTATGCTTGTTTCATGTCCTTAGTACCTCACCCCTGGCCTACCATGAAGGTAAATATACATACTAGTCCCTTTAGGTAGGTCATGCAACAGATATGAAATAATTTGTCATCATAGAGCAAATAGCAATGTCTTCTAAGAGTCACTCAAGCAAATATCTGCTCTTAATCATATCTTTTTTTTCAACATTTCTTCTTGGGTCTAAAAGAACTTAAGTTATTACCTTGATTGACTGAAAGACTCTGAATAAATTCAATTTAATAGGTTTAAACAGTCATCTCTTTCCAAGAAGTATTTGAAATAGCCTATGAGAAGAAAATAAAAATTAATAAAATGGGAGCAAAAAGGGGGATATAGCCTGGAAAACATGAAAATAAGTTGATAGTGACAATAGCTGTTGTCTTTGCACCTTAAACATGGCCCTGAGCTTCTTGGAAGTCCAATCAAAAAGGGAAACACAATTAGTGACATAATTCTCTCCAACTGAGAAGCAGAATCATATTTTCTCAGAAGAAAAGAATTTTTCTTATGTCAAATTCTAAGATAATTTTCTCACAAGAAACAATATATAGGAATATAATAAACAATATTTTCAATAATAATTCTCAGCTAAACCAGAGAAAAATGCACACAACTTTTTTTTTTTTAGAAATTCTAACAAAGACCAATATTTGTCTTGAATTATATGAGGAAGTTTCTGTGAGGGACTCAGCAGTTAATTCACCAATGGAAAAGATATAGGTAATCTAGAGAAATGGGCAAGTTACATAAGCCTTCTTAAATTATCTTCGCCCAAATTTTCTCAATAGGTTGTAGCTATTACACAATTTCAAGGCCTTACTTTCTAGCAAGAATACAGAGAGTATGATACTTCTCTCAAAGACTATTGAGTGCAAGTTAAAACTTTGACAACATATAAGCAGATATTAAATATGTCATTGCCTCATGCAAACTATGTGGCCTTCTGGCCTGAGTTGAAGGCCTCCACACAGAGATTGGCTAAACTTTCCAGTCAGGAGGAAAGTTTAAAAACTGCAAGATTCCTTACCTAGGTCAGAACCTTTACTACATCTGTAAAATCAGAATGAGAATCCACCAACTCACAAAGTTGTCACTGGAGAGTGATTATGGTAACATGTAAGCACACTTGGTCCATAGTTGATTCTCAATATAATGTATGAATAAATGAATAAGCTCCAATTGGTACTATAAATTCCCACTGAATATTGAACATTCATCATTCTAAAAGACTTCACAAAACCAACCTTTAAAGGCCTTCTATGTTCTCCGTTTAACCTATGGTTGTACCATATTTCCAGTTATCTAGAGCAGGAATCAGAAACTACAGCCATTGAGCCAGATCTAGCATGCTGCCTGTTTTTGTAAATAAAGTTTTATTGAAACACAGCCACGCCCATACATTCACATACTGCCTATGGCTGTGTTCCCGATATAATAGCAGAGTTGAGTAGTTACAAAAGAGCTGACATGGCCCACAAACCCTAAAATATTTACTATCTGGTCCTTTACAGAAAAAGTTTGCAGATCTCTGAAAAGAACGCATGTCCTCTTAGACGCTAAAACATCATTTCGAACCAAATATATCCCAAACTAAGATTTTCATCTGCACATGTGCATACATGCACAAACATGCACACACACACCCCCAAACCCTGTATTTTCTTTCTCGACTTCACTTTCAATCCAGGTCCCTGTTGTTAATGCTCTTATCTTTTGAATCCAATTGTCATCAAATCCTACCATCTTCTTCTTCTTTAAAAATTCTCACAGCCTTTGTATTCCACTCCCACCATAACTAGGCTCCAGTTAGGTCCCCTGCCTCGACTGACACACTCTTTCAATCCACCCTCTATGCCACTGCCTGTGCCAATGTCCTAAAATGCCATTTTTATACTATTACAATGTAATTCAAGAACTTACAGTGGCTCCCAGCTGCCTTCCTGACAGAGTCTGAATTTGCTCTTCTTGGCTTTTAAAACACTCACAATCTGGCTCTACGGTGCCTATAAAACTTCAAGTCTCTACCCATTCTTCTCTGAGCATTCTAGTCTGGCCCATCTCCGTGAGAACCCACCTTGCCAAATCTCACCTGTGTTTTTCATTCCCACTGTGGCTTCTGTTAGGGATGGAATAGTGTCCCCCCCAAAAGGCATATGTTGAATTCTGAACCCCTAATACCTCAAAATAGGACCTTATTTGGAAATAGGGTCATTGCAGATGTAATTAAGATGAGGTCATTTGGGAATTGGGTGAACCTTATAAGTATCCTTATAAAAAGGGAAAATTTGGAACTAGAGACTCAGAGTAAACACCATGTGATCATCCAAGCAGAGATCTGAGGGATGCAGCTACAGCCAGTGCTGAAAGTGGCCAGCAAATCCCCAGAAACTAGGAGAAAGACTTGGAACAGATCCAACCCCACAGTCCTCAGAAGGAACCAACCACCCTGATGCCTTGATCTCAGACTTCTGGCTTCCAGAATTTCCTGAAAATTAGTTGTCGTGTAAGGCACCCAGTTTGTAGTACCTTATTACAACAGTCCTAGGAAACGCATACAGCCTCCTACCTGACCAAGGCTAAAAAGACTTTCTGGAAAAAGATGGCTCCAAAGGCCATGTGAGATGTGCCCCTATAGAGGAAGAGATGAAGACAGCTGTGAATAGCAAGGGAGCAATTAGTGAATCCAGCAAGTTGGCCTGAGTCCTCCCTTCCAAAAGGAAGCCACATCTGCTTCCTTGAAAGTCTGTGAGGCACTTTCCAGCTTCACACCCCTCCTACTTGGTCAGAGAGAGTACAGGAGTGAGGAAAGCTGAGATAAGGATATTCAACTCCAGGGATCTGTCTTTATTGAGCTGCTTTTGAATTTCTACTCTTCCCCTCCCTGCTTTTCCTCTCTAAAGACTTAGAGCGAGTTCTGAGCCAAGCAAATCCTCTTCAGGATCGTGTTGCCACGACCCCCTTCCACTTCTGTCCTGGACGTCTCACCCTCGGTCTGGAGAGCCGGAGCCCTGGGAGGAAGGCTGCCTGTGACAGGCTGCCAAGACCTGCGCCTTGTCCAGGAACTTCAAGAGGGCTAAACTGGGACCTATCACAACATGAAGGAGACTTCTTTCAGGGAATGGGACCCAGGGGACTCGTGAGAGGCAGAGGAGAGCTCTGCAGCTCTGTTTTTCTCTGACCCGCAAGCCCATGTGACTCTGGCCAATTGTCGGTGAGAAAATGAAACCCCCTCCAAGTCACTAGAACTCCCCGAGGCCAAAGGCCAAACCAGCCCTTCCGCCACCAGGTCACAGACTGTGTGTCTGTGAGCTTATTACCCTCTTCCCCAGAGACATAAATGACTTGGTAAACTTCTTATCTCACATGGTGCAGGGTAAACAATGATCAGATTTCTTTAGCCCAGAGGGGGAAAAAAAGCACAAGAGCCTAAACGAGGACATGACTGATTAGGTTGAGGAAGAAGCCCCACCAGCTTAATGGATACGCAACTTACGCACAGAGCCTTATATATGCGTTAATACTCTGCTCCTGGTGTCTGACAGAATTATTAAAGAAGTATTACGTTTTCATTTTGCTCTGGATCCTGAAAATATTTTAGCCATGTCTGGGGAGCTCTGTGTGTGTGTGTGTGTGTGTGTGTGTGTGTGTGTGCGCGCGCGCACATTCATACATGTGTGAGTGTGCCTGCATTTGTGCACATGAACACACGTATACGTGTGTGTATGTGTGCTTGTGTGTGTTTTTAGCCAGGGGTCAGGGACTGACAATGAGTAGTGAGCGAAGAAGGAATAGCTTAATTTCAAATCTAAAAATAGACAATAATGAGAAATACAGTGGAATCTTGTTTTTCCTGGTAGTCAGATTCTACAAAGTTGCCTCAAATACTGAATTAGTGAATACTGTGAACCATTGCTCCTAGAGGAAATACAAGGTTAGGTTCCTGTGCACCTCTGGTCACAACGTTTTCATCGATCTACCAACATAGGACCTTCTTTTATACGTGTTTCTGTTTAAAGACATCTCGTTTCACATATATCATTGATTCATTAACATTGAACCCCAGCCAACAACACCGTAACTCATTTCTGAACAAAGGCTTATCTAACACAGGTAATTTTTTTCCATAAGGCGCTTCACACTTTCACTTGGGTGAAATCTTCAACAAAAAAGCACAGAAATCTCAAAAATCTGGCACTAAGACTGCAAAAAGTACGCCTGTTTACAGTAGGAGAGCTGAAACAAGAAGGCAGAATGCGGCCTTGTGCAGCCCCAGATGGGAACACGCATATCAGTGACTCACACTATTTGCTGCTCTCATGCACATGTCCATGAAATGGCCATGAAAGTGTCCCAAGTATCGGTTTGGCGCTACAAAGAAATTTTAGCAAGTAGGCAAATCCACAAACACAGAATGCATACATGGCAAGGGTCTACTGACATTCAACCAGATCCCATTCCTACTGTCACTGCTGTGTGCCCTTCAGCAAGTCACTCACCCTCCCCGTCTGCTGGTTTCCCCTTCGTTATTTCTATTCAACCTTCAGGAGGAAGGCTCAAACAGGTTGAATGTGACAAACTATCGCCTCCTCAGTGAGGATTTTTCAATAACTTCAGTTAGAAATGAATTGTTCCTCTCAAATATACCTCGGCATTTTGTCTATTCTTCCATTATAATGCTAATTTAATTATGCCTTATTTTAATGCTTTGTTGATCTTCTATTATTTCAATAAGTATATTGTCAGAGCTGTAAGGACAGGGATTACATCTTATTCACCTTAATGTCCACAATGCTGCTAAGCCCAGTTTTTCATAATGCAGGTGCTGAATAGTGATTTATTAACTCAGAATGACAATATTGTGCCTGGCCTTATCTACCATCACGGAATTTTATTTTTTGCATTTTTTATTGTGGTCAAACACACATAATATAAAATTTACTGTTAGTAACATCTTGTACATTCACAATGTCGTGCATCCACCACAGAACATTTTATCACTCCAAAGGAAAACCCTGTACCCATTAAGAAGTCACTCCCCATTCTCCCGTGCCCTCGGGCCTTGGCAACCACTAATCTGCTTTCTGTCTCTAGGGATTTGCTTACAGTGAACATTTTATATAAATGGAATTATACAACCTGTGGCCTCTTGTGTCTGTGTCTGGCTTCTTTCACTTGGCATAATGTTCATCCATGTTGTAGTACATATCAGTACTTCATCTCTTTTTATGGCGGAACAATATTCCATTGTATGGATATACCACATTTTGTTTGTCCATCCATTGATGGGCACCTTTTGACTTTTGTGAGTACTCTAATGTAACATGTTAAGATCTGATTCCCTATAGAAATGTCAGTAATAATAATATATAGTTATATTAGTTATACAGGTGGACTACCTATTTACTTGTGTCCCACCCCTGACCCCCACTAATAATATATATATTAGTTATATACTAATATATTAGTTATATACTAATATATTAGTTATACAGGTGGACTACCTATTTACTTGTGTCCCACCCCTGACCCCCACTAGAATGCACAGTCCTGAGGGCAGAGACTTGTTTTTTGTGACCTGTGGACTCCCCAGGGCCTTGACTAGTAGACATTTAGAGGATATGTCCACTAAATCTGCTGCCTGATGAATGATTTCTGCTTCAAGGACTGACTGCCAATCACAGTAGATATGAGACATAGCAAAAGTCACTGTCATAAAATCCTGGTATGTTAGATCTAGAAGGAATGGCCTGATTCAAGATTATGATTCAATATTCAAGATTAAGATTCAATATTCTTGGGTCCATTACTTTCTAGCTGCGTCACTGGGGCCAGTTCCTTAATCTGTTTGTTACTCTGATTCCTTATCTATAAGGAATCTTACAGAGGCAATAGCATGACCTACCTCAGAAAGCTGTTTGATGATTAAATGACTTACTGTATATTCAACACTTATTCTTAGCAATAAAGAATTAAGACCCAAAAGGATAATAAGTGAATTACTCAAGGTCACCCAGCTAGTTTGAGAGAGCTGGGACTAGAAGCCGCATGATGTAGCTTTCACATCTTCCATAGTATTGTTTGATAGGTAACAAAGCTTTCCTGTACAAGGAGACCAGTACTGTTTCCACAGTCCTATTTTTTGGGGAGCACCTTCTTCTTCTGACAGGTAGCCTCTAAACCCTGGATTTTTTTTAAACCTCCTTCCACCTTCCAAATCTTACCTCACATCTACCTCAGGAAGGAGGATGGTCCTTAGTGTCTACCACTGAAAGCAATTTTTCCCAAAGTACATGCCTCAAAATATTCACTTACATTGAAGGTAATTTAGGTTAAAAAAAAAATGAGGATGACCAACCAACATGACAAGAATTATAAAGGTGGTGTTTGAGTAACTGAATAAAATTTCTGGAATATTTCCCTAGGGTCATAGTGACATATTTAGTTTTTTAAAAAACTGCTGGAAGAATGTTTTCTTTAAAAAAAAAAATTTTAAAAAGTATTCCTTGGCGAAATACATTTGAGAAATAGGACATCTCTTAGAAAGGGGCAATGCAAATTAGCATAGAGAGGTTACTAAGGAGTTTTGCATCTAGAAACCTTTTAACCCAGCAGTTCCAGAGTACAAGGAAATGTGAAAATGTTTCTCGGCACAATACTTACCACCATCCTTGGAATGCCACGAAACACATTTGGCGAATTACGGACGTCAACCGCTACCCCTGGCATCAAATGGAAGGGACATATTTTTTTATTTCAGCATATTATGGGGGTACAAATGTTTAGTGCATATATTGCCCTTGCCCCCTCTCTCCCCTCGAGTCAGAGCTTCAAGCATGTCCATTCCCCAAATGGTGCACATTGCACTCATTATGTATGTGTATATATATGTATACATATATATACATATATGTATATATGTATACATATATATACATACAGTATATATGTATACATATATACTGTATGTATATATGTATACATATATATACACACACACACATATATATATATATACTTATACCCTCCTCCCTGCTCCCATCCCAAAGCCAAATAAATGTTATTCCTATATGCACACTTAGGTGTTGATCAGTGAAACCAATTTGATGGTGAGTACATGTTGTGCTTATGTTTCCATTCTTGGGATACTTCACTTAGTAGAATGGGTTCCAGCTCTATCCAGGAAAATACAAGAGGTGCTATTTTAAAGCAAGCTCTGTGAGAGAGAAGGTTTGTCGTTTTTGTTTTGTTTTGTTTTATTGCTTAGGACAGTACCTGGCACAGAGTAGAGATTAAATGAATATTTGTTGGAGGAATAAATAAATGTTCATTGGAAATGGCAACTTGGAATTTGTAGCATCAGCTGCTTGTAGAGAAACATCAGTTTCTGGGTCTTCGATCTGCTTGTTCTCAGTCACAAGGTCCCCATGGAGTTGGCTCTCCCAAAAGAAGGTTCCCATCCACCCAGGAACGGCCTCTTGCCAGCCACGATGACAAGTCCCTGTCGGAGTAGATCAGGACTGCCATCCTGGTTGCCTGGTTCACTAGGCTCCTTCCCCACCATATCTGATATTTCCAGGGGTGCCAGTCTTCATGGCTTCTGCACCAAAATAATGTTCCCTTACAGATCTGGTATGAGTCAACAGGCTTTAACCTGAACACTCAAGAGAGAATGAACTCTGCTCCCCTGCCCGCAGCCAGCCTTTGTGGTTCTATCCAGCCAGCGTCCAGGAGCATTAGGGAAAGGGAAGGCAGCTTCACCTTTTCCCAGTGGAGTACCCTTCCCTTACAGAACCTTTAGCTCAGCTAAGTGGAGACACCTGGTGTTTGTTGTTGCAACTTCAAGAACAATACATCAAAGACTCCAGACAGAAAACCAGGCTTCTCATAAAAAATGCATCATCACAAATACAACTGGAGAAGAAGAAATGCATATGGCAGCCCAACTCACCTCTAGGAGACTTTCTTCCCTCTCAATATTTCTACCACCTGAATAGTTTTTCTCCCTATTCTTGCCTTTAAAACATGGAGAAAAACGCAATCACAAGGCACCCCAAATTTGTGAGAATCCAGAAAAGAAAAGAAATCCTCTTTCATGGTTTTTTCCTTTTGTCAGGTGTTGAATCAGAGAGCTAACTTTTGTGCAATAACTGTTTGCTAATACTTAATAAGTAGCTGGTGTAGCACAGTTCCAAAAAAAAAAATTTTTTTAAGCCTATACAAGGCCAAAGGAATATTAAAGTTTCACTACGGAAGAAATATGGCCACTGCCAAGAACTGATTAGTCATAAAATCCGAAGCATTATCATCATCCATCATTGCTTTTCTTTTAATGACTGAACTAAAAAGAGAGACATCAAAGTTTTCAAAATAAGGTTATAAAAATGCTGTACACAGACGAGGCCTCCAAATATTTTGATAGAACCTGAACAAAAATATATAGAAAAATCATTGAAACAAATCACAAAACATATGTTGTTATGTTTTGCTCTAAAAAGCATGAAGTTTATCCAGAACCCTATTATGGTAACTGCTTTGCTTTTCATGCATTCCTAAATTACCATGTAATCTAAAACCTTGTTTTCAGCTGCCCTATATTGGAAAGTCCCTTAAAATAATCAGGATGATTACAGGCTAGTATTCAGAAAGAAACTTGCTTGTATTATGGTAAATGAAAGTTATTTATCAGACAGGCTCCTTTAAAAAAAAAGAAGAAGAAGAAGAAGAAAGAAACCTACCTCAGAAACACAGAAACACAATGTATTCAGGAAATACCTAACCAAGGATTGCATTTTGGGCTCCCTACATTTTCAAACACATGGATAGTTGGTGTAAAAATATGTTCTTTTCCTGCAGGGACTTGACTGTAATTAGCGTGTGCCAAAACTCTCTCACAGAGATTTCATTGTCTTATCTACTTACATCATCTTAATGCGATTTTATTTTACTTTGTCAAAGTCATATTAATGTAAATGTGTTCTTGATAGCAAACAGAGTTCTTTTTTATGCAAAACAGGATTCAGCTGACTCTAATAAAACAGCTTGCAGTCTATTAGACTATAACAGTAATGTGCTTATTTTGTTTCTCAAATCAAGACTGTGTCAGAAAGCTATAGACGGATATTTGTCTTGTTTTTCACAATAATTGCTAGGGTGGGGTTACATTATGATCTTTAAATGAATAGTATCGCTTAGAACAAACACTTCATATATCTTTTATCTTCCCCTGCATACAGTTCTGAGTTTTCTTTGAAAATGCTGCGCTACTTTTCCACATAAGTCATCAGAATGTTTCCAAAGAATTTTAACTGCCAGATTAATTATATCTTGCAAACAAAGATAGATTGCTTACATTCTTTATTCAGAATTCCTGCCAGTATGGAGCAACTGGCAACAAATTAATTTCTTTTGCAACCATGCAAAATGTTTTGCTATGAAAAGCTCTGGAAGGTAAATGGATCCTTTAAAAAAAAAAATCAGGTTGCTCATTCTGAAAGGCTAATCTGTAAGCAAAGAACAGAGGATTAAATGAATCTGACTACTCCCCCACCCTTTTTTTTTTTTTTTTTTTTTAGCATCTATGTTATAGCCCTCCCTTAATGTATTCGGTTAATTAAGTATTGCTGTGACCTGGTGGCAATTTTTGAAATCCAGGGAATTTTTTCCCCTTTAAATTCAGCCTCCCCCACAGAGCAGAATATAATCTGTTTCCAGTCAGTCTGTTTATTTCAGCTGTGCCTCTACTAGAAGCCTCTAAAATGTTTTAATAAATTTATCAACCAAAAAATATTACAAACATTTCATTTCCTTTGATTCAGACACATACACACACACACACACACACACACACACACACAAGCCTCTGCCTTCATTGCAAATTCTTGCTGGTATGAATCACTCTAAGTAATATTTGCTTTAACTTTCGTGTGGTTCTACAAACAACCTTTATATGGCTGGACTTCAAAGCGAGGAGAAATAAAGGTTAGAAATGTGATAGGAGCAATCTATTATTAGGCATGAAACATTAAACCACTTTTAGCTATAAGTCTTAAAACCTGAATAATCTAGGTTTTTAACATAGCGCATATTTATTGTGCTTCCACTTACACAAGCATTTATCACCGAGAAGTGTTTGGAAGAGAAATATTTTCCATTGCACTATGTGCCACAATTGGGTTTAATTTCTCCTAATATTTAATTTAGGAAAACGGTAACATTATAACAGGATTCTCATGTGTCCTGGCCAAAATGCTTGTTGTTCCTTGCAGAGTAAAATTAATCTGTTACCAGCCCACTGACCTGCAAGTCAGGTTTCAGTGAGGTAGGCAGGAAGGGGGGGAGGACAGAGAAAGGGGGTGGGGGTTAGGGTAGGTAGGAAGATAAGATCTCTTTCTTCGATTGGGAGGGGTAAAAAAAGCTTAGAGGAATGTCTCAACCCACCCATACCATCAGATGACAGAAAATAAGCTGAACGTGTATTTGAGCCGAGGAGTGTTTGAAAACATTTATTAGCTCCATCCATAACGACATTCACGGCAGGAATGTTAATTGTTAAAATCTGTACTACAGCTATTTCTTTAAGCAGGGGGGGGGGTCTGCATTGAGTGAAAATTCAGCTTCTTGTTTCTCTTTTTTTTCTCCACATATATTTGCACTTAAAAAAAACCCTAATGTTATGAAATAAATCAGATGTCAGATGGAGAGCTTTCTAGCACAAGGGAATGTAAAACAGTGTTAAGGATATATGCATATGCAGGAACAAAAAACAACATTGGTAACATTTTGTTCTTGATTAAATTTGTGCTCCTAATACAGTAGATTAAAAATAAGTCCAACTGCTAAACACATTAGTGTTCAGTCCCTGCTGGTGTGCCAGAAAAGTGGCTATCACTCCAGGCTTGGCCTGACTCTCCGGTAGCCTTGAGACAGAGGAAATCTGACCCCCAAGAAACCTGAGCCCCAAAGTCCATCAATGACCCTGCAATTTGGGCATTCCTTATTTTCATCTATTGATTAAATCACAGAACCTTCTTAATATTTTCTCGTACAATGTCACAACCCAGTGTCTCTCAGCAAGGCTGAAAGAAAATACTTGGTTTGCAAAAATGGGGGAAGAGTTGCCAGTAGCCACGATCTTTGAGGAAATGAAATCGAGTTGTAGTCTACTGGGCAATCATTTGTGAAACCTGGCTCCTTTGAAAAGACTGTTGTAAGCCACATCTTTCACTCCCCAGAAACTTTATAAGTGGGGCTTAAGGGATAGGATTGAATCCCCCAAGTGCCCAAACTGGAAGACACTGTGAGATCGCAGCCAGCTCTCTTCTCTCATGGCTGACACTCCCTGGGGTTAAGGAGCGAGCCTGGCAGAGGTCACACTGGGAGGTCCAACCTCGCTGGCCATGGAACTTAGGCATTGGCTTCCCCAACCCTGTTCATCGTGGGGTACCATACCGCCCTTTCAGCTCGTTCAAATATGGAAATTATGATAATGACTCTTCACTATACTGTGTGTGTTATTCCACTCGTATGTTTTCTTAGAGTATGCATGTATTTTCTTTTTTTAACAAAAATACCAACTCTTAAATTCTTGCCCCCTCCTTTCTCTGCACAAATCCTCCTCTCCCAGCTCCCCTTGCTCTACCCCTAGGGTATTTTTTCTGGTCTTCGGTCAATCTGGTTTAATCGTTTACCTGTTGCCGATGCTCTCATTTCACATAGAAATGGAGGTCTCTGCGGCGACATGTTTTCTAGCAGCAGAAGGGTGTGAGGCTGTAACATTCGTAAATCCAGGAAGTAATAGCTCCCTAAAAGCAATGCAGATAGCTGCAGATATTGCCAAGAAAGAAGAACAGTTAATTGAAACTATTTGGGGCATGCAGTATTGAACAAGGAGATGGTTTCTGAGCAACACATATCTAAGCGTGGCTTGCCAGAGACCTGCACACATTTAATTTGCTCTACAAATTTGGTTAGCCCAATAAAGTGTAAACATCAAACACTGGTCGTGGAGAGCATTAAACATTAACTAACTGAGACCTTAAAGACTTGGGCAGAACATTAAAATTAGAGGAGAAAGATAGGCCAGGCAACTCTGGGAAATTAGGTTAAGACTCCAAAAGAGAATGTTTGTTGGCTGAATAAAAATAAAGAGAAAACTATTTTGAGATTGGTAACTATTTGTCTCCATAGAAAGGCCATTTTCCCCTGGGATTATATTTTTAAAATCAAGCAAACATACTAAAGTCAATTTGATTTTCTGATTGTTCTCCAGGATGAAATGTATTACCACCCAAATGAACCCTGAAAAAGGGTATTTTGATTGCCGTTCCCAGATCCATGAACCCTTAGATGGGGCTGTGCCTTTTATCCATTTTTTGTGTTTATGTGTGTTCCAAGATGCTTAGCCTGGGGCTCAAACCCTGTTAAGGTTTAATAAACATTTGTTGAACAACAGAATGAAAACGCCCTCTAAGAAGATAAGGATGGCTCCCAGGCTCACCCATTCAGACTTGTTTTTTACCTGACAAAAACCGTGTGTACTTCCCTTCTCGATAAGAGCAATGAGCACTTCCTTGGAAACAGTAAGATTCAGGGAAAGGAAAATAATACTATATTTATGTCCTTATTCTCTAAGTACCCACTGCCCCAGCAGGCCTCATGAAGCAAATCCCTGTAAAGTAAGCACAATTTTCTCTGACGAAAATGTTCGGTACATTATTTCTTGGATATCCACTAAGTTTCCAGGATATAGTGGGTGACAGCTATCAATAACCCCATATAACTTGAGGAGAGTCTGAGGTAAACACAAGTTAAACCACTACTAGACCAAGAATTAACTCCTAAGACAATTCAAACATGGCTGCCTGTCTTCTTTTTTTTTTTTTGAGACAGAGTCTCGCTAGAGTGAGTGCCGTGGCGTCAGCCTAGCTCACAGCAACCTCAAACTCCTGGGCTCGAGCGATCCTTCTGCCTCAGCCTCCCGAATAGCTGGGACTACAGGCATGTGCCACCATGCCCGGCTCATTTTTTATAAATATATCAGTTGGCCAATTAATTTCTTTCTATTTATAGTAGAGACGGAGTCTCGCTCTTGCTCAGGCTGGTTTTGAACTCCTGACCTTCAGCAATCCGCCCGCCTCGGCCTCCCAGAGAGCTAGGATTACAGGCATGAGCCACCGCGCCCGTTGGCTGCCTGTCTTCTTAAGATTCAAAATAATGGTTAATGATAGAACAAAGAAATCCCTGGGAGCCCTGACTTAAAATGGCTTCCCCTAGGAGTAGTCCCTGACACAAGGATTTGAGTGCAAGTTGATTTGGGAGGTAAAGGAAAACACCAGTTGTGGAGTAAAAAGGAAAAAAAAAGTGAAATAGGGTAGGAAAGGCAGCCGATGTGAGGTGTATCGTCAAGCCAGCTAACACTGCGGGCAACTGGAGTTTAATCGCAGTGGGGAAGCTCTGTTTGCCAGTGTAGAACATGTACCTCAGAACTGCCCCACCAAAGAGGTGGGAGCTAAGGTACTTATACTCCAGCTGCCACCAGTCTCTGGATGAGCTTGTTCCAGAGAGGCATTAATTCCCTGGCACTAACAGCTGTCCACATAGGCAGGCAAAGCAGGTTTTGGTGGCCGAAGGGAACTCAGAAACAGAGAATTGCAGAAGCTGGCAGTTGAAAGCAGGCTGGCCCGCTCTGTAGTCATCGGCGTGAGGGGCTATGGACAAGTCCCTGACAGGCCCCTGGGGTGAAGTGTCCTGATTTAAGCAGTTTTTTCTGAGAGGTTTAAATGCAGTTCTTTTTATGGATAGCATAGTGGCCAACCCATTGTAGGAGCCTAATCAATATTTGTTGAATGAAGGAAGAAAAGATGAGTAAGACATCAGTTTATGAAATGTTTTAATGCTTCACCGATATGGTTTACGCTCTGTTTAATGTCAAAATAGTTCAAACTTTTCTCAGGAAACTATACGATATGAGCTCAGGCTTGGTGTCAAAGTTTAAATGCCATTTCCATCACTTTCTAACTGTGAGGCCTTGGGCAAGTTACTTCGCTTCTCTGAGTCCCAGTGACTCCCTTTGCAAAATGCCTATGTCATAGTATTTAATGATATAAGAATGGAAAAGTCAATGACATTAGGCTTGGTACAGTAAGTCCTCAGCACCACCATAATGGCTCCAGTCAGCTCCCTGACTTCAAATCCCACTTGCGTCACCAATTATCCATATATCTTTGAGCAAGTCATTCAGCCTCGCTGGTGCAAGGCCTCCTCATCTCTAAAATGTAGACAAAATTGCAGACAGGGAGGCCCTAAGCAGACATGGCAGAGTAAGTCACACTTAAGGAGTACTTCACAGTTTACACACCCCTTTTATATATGTCATCTCATTTCTGAGCAGGAAAGGAGTTTGAACTTGCAAATGTTTCTGCCAATGTAGTGGAGTGCTTCTCCAATTCTCCAAGTAGCCCCAAGTCTGATCTGTGTTTGGATTAGGTTATAGACCGTGAGATGTCCCAGAGACCCAGAGACCTGTAACAGCTGTACAGAGGCGCCCAAAGGGAATTGGGTTCTGAAACATCAATGGTTGGCCAAGACATGAGGGTGGGCATGAGAGTCAATGTCTGGCAGGGATAGTCCCAAGAGGATCCTACAGGCTCATGTTCAGGATGGAGTGTTTATAAAGATTCAGAAAGAACCAAGAGCAAACTTTATAGCAGGAACCAAGGAACCAATGAAGTCATCCAAGTGGGGTTGACTGGAATGGGCAGGTGAGTGGGGCCTCTTTTACACCAAACCGGGAGAGAGAAGCCTAAAACTTAGCCAGGAAGGTGACTGCATCTGTATATCTGAGAACTAATTATGTGCCAGGGAGAGTGGAGGATACAAAGATGAATGCCCTTTTATTACCTCTATTTCACAGTGATAAAATTGAGGATTAGAAAGGATAAGTTATTTGTCCAGACAACACAAAACCAACACCCGGTTCTTCCTGAGGCCAAAGAGAGGGTTTTAAACCACTGCATAACATTGACTTTCTACAACATCATAACATTTTGATACCACTCAAAATATACTATAACCGATACAAACAAAGAAAATCTTTTTGATAGTATTTATTTTTTAACTTTAAGCATCCTGAGGGAAAAACGTTTTACAGCAAAGCACTGACAGTACTGGACCAACCATTGGAATCATGAATATCTTTTCCAAGAGAAGACAAAGTCATGGTGATCACTATTTTCTGAATGCTCTCATCCGAAGATAGCCTTAAGACTTCCAGAACAATTCAGCCAAGTCAAGAAGAATAAATTTAAGTAATTAGTCCTATTTGTGATGGCTTCCCTTCATTGCATCTCAATGAGCTCACTTTAATTTAGGAGAATCTAGGAATCAAACAATAATTGGTAAATTACCATTCACTGATCGTGCACTGGGCTGGACGCCTTCTCTAAGTTATTGCGTTTATTCCTTCACGACAGCCTTCGGGGTTAGGTGCTATTAGTTTCCTCCTTTATGGATATGAAACTGAAGCCCAGAGAGGTTGAAGAGCTTGTCCAAAGTCAAGCTAAAGCTAATAAGTGGAAGAACTAAAATTCAAATCCCAACTGCCGCATTCCAGAACCAATGCATTCAACCACGATACTATGCCCACAGAGTCTTGAATCCTAGTGAAGGAAAAGTCCTCATTTTCATTTAGACATTCCCTATGAGTTGGGTTAAACTGGGGCTTTTAACTATTGTAAACAACTTACTTACTTACTTACTTAATTTATTTATTTTAGAAGCAAGGTCTCTCGCTCCGTTGTCCAGGCTGGAGTTCAATGGCATAGCTCACCGCAGCCTCAAATTTCTGGGCTCAGATGATCCTCCTGCCTCAGCTTCCAAGTTGCTAGGACTACAGGCACATACCACTACACCCAGCTAATTGTTTTTTTTTATTTCTGGCTATGTTGCTCAGGCTGGTCTCGAACTCCAGGCCTCAAGTGCTTTTCCAGCCTTGGCTTCGCAAAGTGCTGGGATTACAGGTGTGAGCCACCACGCCTGGCCTGCTTTTTTCTTTTATATGTACTGGAGCAAATGTAGCTCCTAGGAATTCTTGAGAACAGAGTTTAAGTTCCAAAACAAAGCTTCCCCAAACAAGCTGATATAATAGTATTAAATGTATAATGTTATTAAATAGTATTAAATTATAATGATATAATAGTATTAAAAAGTAGGATATATACTTGCCTATGGTATATGATTCTAATTTTGTGAATTAAAAAAAAACTTTTAGTAAATATATGTTTATACAAATATATTTTCAAAAACCATTATATTTTATGTGCAAGTTTATAACCCTGACATTTTTTTTACTTACCATTATTTTATGAATATATAATCTCTATAATATTCAGCATGGAAAAAATTCCAGACAGGAATCCATTAAATGTCAAAATATGATCTCTCTCTTTTCTTATCTAAAAAGAACAAGTGTTACGTGTACTATCAAGGAAAAAATTGATGATATTTTAGATGAGATGATAAAAAAATACAAAAAATTGAACATTAATATTTGTTCATTCATCATGAGTCAGGGACAGAGCTGGGGTTTCTATATCTATGGTCTCAACCAATGCCCACAACAGACTTTAGATGTAGCTATTATTTTATCCTATTTATAAATAAGGAAACAAGGCTCAGAGAAATTAAGGGATTGTCCCAGCGTCATACAACTGAATAGTGGCAAAAGAAGGATCCCAACTTTTTCTTACTCCAGCTGAGAGTTCTTTGAAACACAACCCACCATACGTATTATTTATGTTGATATCCATACATACCTCTGTTTCAAGATCATTTACTGAGATATTCATTTACAGTTTGTTCTTGATTTTGTAGGAGATGAAGGAAAAAAGAGTATTTTCCCCTGCCTAAATCAAAACTGTGGGGCGTCCCTGCCTGAGACAGGAGAGATTCCTTGCGTGGAGGTGACCTATGAAAGGGCAAGACCTGGGCTTGCTGGAGGTGGATATGGCTGCTGGGCTACCAGAGAAGGCACCTACCAGGCCCCAGGTCCAGGCGTTCGTTCTACCCAAAGATCCTGATGCCTCAGCTTAGTGCATGGTGAATGAGGCTGCCCATCTCTAAGACAAGAAACTCTAGGATTGCTCAGAGCTTAACTTGAGAACCTCCAATCTAAAGAATTCAAGTAATAGACCTATCTTCCCCTTTGTCAGGTGAAGGCTCAGACTTGGCAGTCAGGAGGTCACTCAAACACAGGTACAACTTCTGCCGCTGTGGCACTGCACTCATTGGGGCCATGTCAGGGAATTCATCCCTGTTGGCAGGGGCGGAATGGGATGCAAAGCGCAGAGAGTACTCCAACGTCCCCTGGGCGTGTTTCTTTCAAAAGCTTCTCCTGGGGCAACACAGCTGCCCTGTAGAAGGCACGATTGACCACCAACCAGAAAGGAGCCCAGAATCCACATTGCTTAGGGGCCACATCCATACCCCCAGGGCAACAGGAGCCACTGTTTACTTGTCTTCTAGCTGTGGCCTTTAACATGGGCTCCACTTCAATCATTAGCAATGAATAGGAAAGGCACAAAAGCCCCCCAAAAGTCTCCTTTTCATTGGAAACACTCAGATTTCATTGCCTGTGCTGTGGCTAACATCAAGCGACAAAGTGGCAAGGCAGTTCCCCAAGCCCATTCTGCTTCCAAGCTCGTTAAACTTTGGAATGGGGTTTGTCCTTTGGGTGTGCATTTGCTTTAAAGCTGTTTTATGGCACACTGTCAGGAACTCAGGTACTGGACCTCTTTAACTCCAGCTTTCAGCAGCTGCCTTTGCATTTCCCTTTCACATAATTAAACACCCTATGGTATTTAACAGAGTAATAAGTAGCACATCAATAAAGCAATAAATAATTGTATTCAGGCAAACTCCAGAGCCATCATCCATTAACCAGCAGCTGTGAGCAATAGTTTTGATTAATCAATACGATTATATAATAGGAAAGCAAAAGTTGGTCAAGGCCCCAGGAAGAATGAGCCAGACTTTCAAGCCATGAAGGAGTCCCATCTCTGAGGTCACTTGTAGGGAGACTGTCAGTTGGAAGCACCAGCCCAGAGAGCAACTGCAGCAGCAGGAAGGCCCACCTCCAGGAACTAGTTTAAAATGCTAGTTAAAGCACAGAAGTGGGGCAATCCATCACTGAGGCAGGGGACTGCCTACTGAGGATATGGAGTAAGGGGGCCATAAGAGCAAGACGTTCTGCTTCAGAAAACAAACACTCGCAGCTGAGCTGAGGAGCAAAGGAGGATGAGGATGTACCTGAAACTCCACCCATGTGTCTGAGGGAAACTTCTGCAGGTGCTGTCTGGGAGAAGTGGTTATTCAGCCTCCTGCCAAGAAGGAGACCATCTAGGAATGTTGTCACTAGAGCACAGCTCTGTAGGCCAAGGCCAGCACAGAGCTGAGGAAATAATTTGAGTCACTGTGCTTATAACTCTCAGAATCACCTATGGACTGTGGAGCTTTTTTTTTTTTTTTTTAAACAATAGCTTGCCTGGGTCTCACAAAACCAAATCTCTGGAGGTGGGGCCCAGGAACCTGTGTTTTTAATGGGCCCCCCAGGTGGCCCACTGTGAAGAACCTCTGGTTTGGTGACAATAAAGTAGAACCTCTATAGACCTGGTGGGCTGGGCCACCCTTGGCATGTGGGGCCACAAGCCTGCCCTAAAGGTCCTCAGATTGCAAAGTGTGCCAGGCGAAGCAGATCTCGGACATTCCATCTTTTAAAAAGCCATGAGTTTATTTGTTTGTACCAATAGTCACAAGACTGTGAAGAAGCCCATGGTGCACATAATCCCAGGGGCTCTGTGGTGTGACTTGGTGTGACATGCTCCCTGAGTGATCCTGAGGAAACTCACCCCACACCAGTCATGTTGAGAAGCATCCATTCGCTCTGCAAAATACTGAGGGCTCACCATGTGCCCGGTACTCTACCAAACACTGGGGATTCATCGGGGATGAACACAAACAGAACTCCCTGCTCTCACGCAAGTTCACCCTAGTGGCACCCCAGAGATTTTTCTAGGCATCTCAGGGAGTGTGAGGATAGAGCTAGTGGAGGCTTGGACACCCCAACTGCACTTCAACAAGACAAACTTGCTGTCGTTATAGAAATTGTAAAGCATATGTGAAAGGAGAGAGAGTAGTGGAATGAACCCCCACGTACCTCCACCCAGTCTCCACAGCTACCAAATGGCCAATCTTGCCTCATACCCATTTTCACCCTCATCATCTAAATTATTTTGAAGCAAATCCCAGATATTATATTGTTTTACCTGTAAATATTGTTAGCGTGTATCTCTAAGACATAGATAATCTTAAAAAGAAAAATAACCAAATACCATTAGCCCACTTAAAATGTTAACATTAATTTTGTAATATCATCCAATGCAGCCAGTGTTAAAATTCTCCCAACTGACTCACATTGTTCAACTGTATATTTTCAAATCAGGATCAAAATAAGGTCTGTACATTATTTTTAATCTAAAGGTTTCCTCTCTCTCTCTCTTTCTCTCTCTCTCTCTCTCTCTCTCTCTCTCTCTCTCTCTGTCTCTCTCTCTCTCTCTCTCTCTCTCTCTCTCTCTCTCTCTCTCTCTCTCTTCCCTCCACCCCCTTAAAATCATGTTCTTCATTCTGTGGAGTCTGGATTTTTCTGATTGCATCCTCATGGTATCATTTAACATGTTTCTCTTTTGCTCACTGTATTTGGTTTTGATGTTTCTGGCAAAAATATTTCAAAGATCTTTCAGGGGGCTTTTAATGTCTAGTTGATCTTTTTGTGAGGTTGGCAACCATGTGTGATCATTATCTACACCCCTTATTTCATCAGGGGTTCATGAAATGATTTGTAAGCCACAAGAAAGATTCCTTAGGATCATGGTATTAGATCCCTTATTTCAATGGGTAATATTCTCATTTTAATAACTTTATCAGCTGAAATATTTCTATGATGAAAACCTCTCCACATCAGCTCCCTGGTTACCCTGAGATTTAGGAAAATCAGGATCAATGATTTATTTCTTTATTCATCAGTTTTCAAAACAAGTTGGTTCCTTAGCATCATTCAAAGATTTTTTTAAAGTATCATTATGAACCCATGAATTTAAACAGCTTAATGTGTTTTCATTTATTGCAGTTATATCCTTCTCGATTCTCTGACATATATATTCCATCTTTGTGCAGTTGGAACTGACTCACATTGGCTCCTGAGTCCTTGAAACTTGACTCTTGTAGTTGTTGATAACTTTCTTGCTAGTGTGTCAAGATGTTCTTGGTGCCTCTTGTACCTTTTCTGCCCCAGATCTGGAATTAGCCATTTGTCCAAGGAGCCCTGGATTATTTTTAGTGAGCAGTGGTATTTAAAGACCACATTCTGCAGTCCCATTTTTATCTATCATATTTATTGAGCTTTTGCATGAGAGCCCCATTGAATAAAAGGTTTGACTACATAAACATTTCTTTGAAAGTCACTTGTCTTTGGGGAAAAAAATGAATAAAGGGTTAATTTTGAATATATGAGTTCCTATAAATAAATTTTAAAATACATATAACTCAATAAAAATATAGGCAAGATATTTGAATATCTTGAATAGGCAATTGAGGAAAAGAAAATATGAGTATACAATAAACACAGAAAATGTTCAGCCTTCTAGCTGCCTGGGAATTACAAATTAAATCACTTATGAGATACTGGTTTTTAGCCTTCAAGTTGGCAAAAATTTAAATTTGAGAATTAAACTTTAAGTGGTGCTAGAGGTAACAGAAATAGACACTCTCAAACACTGATGTTGAGAATGTTAATTGACCCAATTTTTTGGAAAGTAAAATTTTTAATGTGTATACCCTTTGACTTTATAATCCCACTTCTAGGAATCCAGCCTACAGAATTGAAAGCAAAAATACCATATATATACACACACACACATATATATACACACTTATATCTATGTATGCAAACACACATATGGACTTTGTTACAGCATTGTTTACAATAAAATTAGAAAAAACAAAACACTTAAATGTCCATTATTAGGGCACTGGTTGAATAAATGATAATACACATTACAGAATGTTATGCAGCTATTTTTTTAAATGTTATAAGTTCATATCAATCAATATGTCAAAATATCCATAACATATTCATAGTTTCAGACTAATACATATAGAAAGATCCCAACTTTATGTATATATTTATACGTACAAATGATAGATGGCAAGACAGACAGACTTAAAAACAACTCAGAAAAGGTGCAAAGATGCACAACACAATATTCAGAGTGGTAACCTTGGTAGGTGGGATGGAAACATCATTTTTCATTTTAATGTTTAATTCCACATAATTGTTCATAAGAAGTAATGACAATAGGAAGAAAAAGAAAAACCACAACATCAATGCAGGTAGAAATAATATCATTTATCAAAGAGCTTCACATAAAACAAATTCCTTCTTCTAAGCCCATCACAGCTATATATATATGGGAGAGTGTTGTGCTCAAGAGTCATTGCCATTCACTTTGACCTTGGTATTTGCACAGTTACTCCTTAGCTTCCAGCCCTCAAAGCCTCTGTGATCACAGTAAGATGTTCCTCAAGGTACCTTTATCCTTGCACTGAGGTGCCTTTCTATGCTATTGCTTCTTTCTGTTTGGGTCTCCCGGACACTGTTCCCAACAAAAATGTTGCCTCTGACACATGAGGAAGCCTAAGAGGGTGGGATGCCATGTGCTCTTGCTGAGCTATAATAATCTGTGAATCGTTCCTGGCTTCCTGGGATTCTCCCCATGACACACAGTCACTGATCCCACGGACAAGTCAAATGAGGTCTTTACCAAGGTGTCGAGTTGCTAAGAAGAATATAAAACGCAATCAGAAGCATTAGAAGGGCTAGTGATTGGCATTGAGTTTAATGTTCTCCATTAGTTGCACAATAGTCTGTCCTGGCTTCCCCTCCAAGTCCCATAAATTTTCTGCTAGACTAGGTGGATATGTGGCTTATTATCATCCTTGAACATTTACGGAGATCCTGATCGTCACATGTGAACCAGGGTCCCAGCCTCATTACAGGGACATAAATGCTATTATTGCAGGGTGAGCCACTTCCTGTGTCTCTCCACCACATTCCTGCATGTTGATGCTCCTATCAACATTGAGTCTCTTCCTTCTTGCCATTCCCAGGGCAATGACTGCTCACATATTTCCTTTTTGCCTTATAATTATTGCCATCATGTCCTTGCTGGGCACCTCTCTTTGAGTTACAACTCCCAGTCTATTTATAAAAGACCAGGCAAAATCTGCCACTTGCCCCATGCCATTCCAATACCTTTCACAAGACCCCTCAGGTTGCCTCTGGCTCTTGAGGAAAAGGCCATGAAATCATTCCTTTGAATTTACAGATCACCTATTATGTGTTCCACGTGCTGTCTCTGTCCAAGTGCTTCACTTTTAGTCTTGTAGAACATTGGGGCATTTGGGATCTAGAAGGAACCTGCAGATCACAAGCTGATTCAGCCTCTTACTGAACACCTGAGGAAGTAATTAGGTGTCTGTGACTTACAAAATATCATACTGTAGTAAGGGCTAGAAACCCACTAAAATGTGGTTCTCCTGATGTGGTCTAAGCACATGTCCAGACTCTCCTTCAATATTTCCTTCAATATTTCCTTCCTACCTAGTAAGATACACATCCTCTAAATCCATTTTCCCCCAGCCAAGCCCTTTTTGAGCAACTTATTCCTTTTATGACAATGTAGCTGAGGGTGATATCTAAAAAACAGAAAAAATGATGACTTCTTGGGATTGCCTTTCCTTTTGCAGATCTGGAAAATGGCAAATTCCTGCTTATCCTTCAATACCCTGTTCTAGTATTATATATTCTCTTAGTTTCCCCTACCACATCCTTTATCCTTCACATCTTTTTCCTTCATTTGTGCTATATTTTCAACATGTTGGCCTCTTTTGCTAGACTATGAATTCCCCAAACAAGAGACCCCTTACACACCCCTGGGGCCCAGCACAGTGTCTGGCATAGGATAAGTGCTTAATAAAAAGCTTATAGAAATCAAACAAAGTGGATATCAAACTACCTCTCCCAAGGAACTCATTTTTCTCTATATTTATTTTCTTATCTGTTTTATTTATAATTTCTCTATGCACTGAATATTTTCTTTCTTTAAATTTCACATGCCACCTAAATGTGGCTGAAATTAAAAGCATTTATAATTATGAAATATTATCAAAGAACAGGGTATTCCACATAATGAAAATTTTCGGAGTTTTCAGCAATATTTCCTTATTTTAATTAATTGTCGATAAGCTTTATAAGAGCATTGGAAAGTTCCCTGCTTTCTTAAACAGAGTACGATGATTATAATGTATTGTCTTCCTGATGAGTTAGGCAATTTTATGCACACCAATTATTGTACTCTGATATCATATAATGAAGCCCTTGGGGGCTATTAAGGCAAGTAGAGTTGTTGGCCTCAACACCAAAAGATCCTAAGATTTTTGTGTTTTTAGTGCTTAGGTCTTGTTTGGGAGCTTTTATGCTTCCTTATTCAAAGTCTAATTGTCGCTCTGTTAGCATCATAAAGTGAGACCTGCTTCTCCTTATTCATATCTTGCTTTCAATAAGTCATTGTTGAATTTGATGAATTGGTTAAAAAGCAGGGGCTTTTTGACAGCTACTCAGAGCTTGTTCCTGCTTTCCAAGTAAGAGGGGCATTATTGATGTGAGAACAGCCAGTCAGCAGCAGAACTGGAAAAAATATTACATAAGCATTGGCTGCAGGGCTCATGAGATGAAAAGAATTAGGGGTACCTGAGAGAACAGGCACATTCTGAGGGGAAAACCAGGCAGGACTAGCAAATGAACTGCACAAACGTTTTCACTTACTACAATCCTATTTATTCTTTTCATTCCATGGCAGGCATCTGTGTCTTGTCTTTCCTTCCCACTGGAAAAGGCCTTACAATCCTCCTAAGGGTCGATCTCCAGAAAGCCACTATCAGTAGGCTAAAGAGGGCCTTAGAGAGTAGAGCCATATGATCTTCCAAAACAAGGTTCTGAAGGGTCAGGAAGACAACCTTCCACTATAGAATGGAAAATCTCCCAGTCAATCTACTAAGGAGTTCTGCCTTAGAAGGCAAAAGAACTACCATTTATCAGGTATTTGCCATGTGCCATGTAACATTACAACCATTCCATATCTCACTTAAGGTTCATAATCACCCTATGACATCGGCAATATTATTTTCTCCACTTTATGAATAAAGAAAATAAGGCCCAGAGAAGCTATGTGACTACCAAAGGGTACAGAACTAATAAGTAGTAACATCAAGATTTGAACCCAAAGCCCATGATCTCAAACCTTGTGCTATACCTCTTTTCCAGGAAAGTGAGGCTCCCATCACTGAAGAGGTTCAAACACAGACTGAACACCCACTTGGCAGTGATATTACAGAAAGGGATTCAAGCATCATATGGCGTTAAATCAAAGGACCATTTAAATCTCTTGCAATTTGACAGCCTTATATTTCCATTCATTCCTTGAAAATAGAATCACTTATTTGCAACAAGTCTCATGAATCTCAAATGTCAGTAGACAATTTCATAGGTTTCTGTGTGTTGACAGTTTTAGGATAATACACAAAAAAACATTGTTAATGACATTTATCTAAGAGAAACCATATTTATTGAATTCTTTTACCAGATAAATAGGATGAATTAAAAGAGGTAATTAACTGAGAGCTGGAGAGCTAAATATTCTCTGCAAGCTGGCAGGGTTGGGGCGGAAAGTCAAAGTTGGGTTGGAAAACACCATGAAGTTATGAAATGGTTGTCCAGCCTTTATTTCTCTCGTGCAGGAGACAAATCCTTATTCAGTGGCTATTGTGACCAAGTTTGACGCCAGGCCTTGGAGAGGCAGTAGAGGTCCAAACAGACTTGACTCTGTCTCAGAAGTCTTCACTGGAGGCCACCCATTCTGTATCAGGACAGCTCCAAGTAGGAGGAAGTTCTCTGCCAGAAAAGTGATAAGGCTCCCCCTTGAAGAGCCCCAGAATACACCCACCATCTCATCAACATGGGCACGCATCATCTACTTGAAATCATCTCTTATATCTTTTTCTGGAATTATTTTTTAGGGGTAAACACCCCCAAGGTGTCAACTCTCTCTTATATTGCAGGGTTTCCACATGGCTTGCTATCTTGGATGCTCTGCCATGGACATGATCCCTATCCATGTTAACAAATGGATTTAGGACTACCACATGCCCATTGCATTTTGACCAGCAGATCAAAATTATCAGGATAATATTCCTACTTTTTTATTGATCCTAAGAGAGAACAGGCAAGGTAGCAGGCACCATCCTTATAATAAGATCTACCATCTATTAAGCACCTACCATATGCCAGGCACTATGTTAAGACTTTTGCTTGCATTAACTCATTCATTTTGAATTAATTTTTCCAGTTTAAATATAAAGAAACTGATGTTCAGAGAGGCTGTGAGTTGTTCAAAGTTACACAGCTAGTAAGCACTGAGACTGGGATTCCAAACCTTGAATCAAAGTTTGCTGTCCCCTGAAGTCAAGATCTTCATCCCTGTGATACCATCAATTAGTGATCACACCTTCTCTCCGTCCCCACACTTGGAAAAAGGAAACCTCCAAGATAACTGTTCAAGGGGGCAATGCCTTAGACTCACCCGCCATCCATTCTTTCCCTTCCCAAACCTCCATCGACCCAAGTGGAAAACGGGGCTTGTTCTCCCACTTACTCATTTCCCAAACATTTACTGAGTGAAGACTATGTAGCAGGTACCATTCTAGGCACGGGGGCGGCGGGTTGAGAATTAACAGGACAGGGTGGATTCCTGCTCTAAGGACCTACAGAAGGTAGATAATAAACAAGTAAACAAATAAATATACAGTAATGCTTTTGGTATATGCTCCAGAGAAAAGGAAAGCAGAGTAAGGAGAGAGAGAATAAGGACTGACGTTTCCAAATGCACCCAGGATTTTGTTTTTATTCAGGTATAGTGAGGCCAGCGGACCAGGAGATGATTGCCATTGCTAAGTTAGTTTGTCATTTACAGTTCCCAAGAAGAGGAGGCATGCCCCACCAGACAGGGCCGCTCGGGGAAGCAGCAGGGTTGGTCAGGAGGAGAAGGAGTGAGAAGAAAGGGAAGCAAAAGTCTTTTATTTTTTCTTAGCATATTATGGGGGTACAAGTGTTAAGGTTACTTATATTGCCCATGCCTCCCTCCCCCCCTGAGTAAGAGCTTCAAGCATGTCCATCCCCTAAACGTTGCACATCTTACTCGTTGTGGTTGTATATACCCATCCCCTTCTCCCCCCCTCACACCCTCCCGACACCCGATAAATGTTACTCCTATATGTCCACTTAGGTCTTGATCCGTTAATACCAATTTGCTGGTGAGTACATGTGGTGCTGGCTTTTCCATTCTTGAGATACTTCACTTAGTAGAATGGGTTCCAGCTCTATCCAGGAATATACAAGAGGTGCTATATCACCATTGTTTCTTAAAGCTGAGTAGTATTCCATGGTATACATATACCGCATTTTATTAATCCACCCATGAATTGATAGGCGCTTGGATTGTTTCCATAGCTTTGCAATTGTGAATTGTGCTGCTATAAACATTCGAGTGCAGGTGTCTTTTTCATAAAGTGACTTTTGATCTTTTGGGTAGATACCCAGTAGTGGAATTGCTGGGTCAAATGGTACATCTACTCGTATCGCTTTGAGGTATCTCCATATTGCTTTCCACGGAGGTTGAACTAGTTTGCAGCCCCACCAGCAGTGTAGGAGTGTTCCTGTCTCTCCACATCCACACCAGCATTTGTTGTTTGGGGACTTTTTGATAAAGGACATTCTCACTGGAGTTAAGTGATATCTCATTGTGGTTTTGATTTGCATTTCCCTGCTGATTAGAGATGTTGAACATTTTTTCATATGTTTGTTGGCCATTATTCTGTCTTCTTTTGAGAAGTTTCTGTTCATGTGCAAGCAAAAGTCTTTAGTGTGGTTTCCATTGGAAGGAATGGGTGAGACAAGGAGAGCAGCCTGGCAGGTTTAGGATTGGGTAGTTTGAAGAATCGCACAGGCTCTGGGCTACAGGAGTGGTCTCTTCTTATCTGATACCTGGCCTGGGGTGATTTAGGGTAGGAGCATAGTGTCCCAGACTACTTGGCTGACAAAGGAGGTGGGTGGGGGTGTGAACTTTGGAGTGGTTGGTTTGCATATCAAAGGCATGCTCAAAGCCAAGCTATTTGCTGTCTCTAGGAACTACTGTGTTTCCTGGAAAATAAGACCTACACATAAAATAAGCCCTAGCAGGATTTCTAAACTTTTGTGCAATATAAGCCCTACCCCAAAAATAAGATCTAGTGGTGGGCGTGGCTATGCAGCGTTTATGCACAACCCATGTATTTTGTCTTGGAGCAGTAAAGAAGATGAGCAGCCCTTCTCATCTGCCCCATCGTGACAGCTACTATCCCAGAGGTGACCGAAAAGGTGTGGGCAGCCCCACCAACAAGGTCGGCTCCCCAAGTCAGGTCCCGGCCATCCTGTGTGTGCTGCAAGCTCAGGCTTTGAGGCGAAAATAACACATCCCCTGAAAATAAGCCCTAGGGTGTCTTCTTGATGAAAAATAAATATAAGACCCTGTCTTATTTTCAGGGAAACACAGTAGCAAGCCCTGGTAGGGATAGTCCCTTTCTGGGTCTGCAAGTCCCTAAGATGTGGAAGCATTTTAAAATATAGAAAACAGAAAGCATGATGAATACAGCGAGGGATTAGGGGCAGTACAGTACTGAGTAGACTGTCCCGAGAAGAAACAGGAAGTAAGCAACGGGCTGCAGGAGGAAGGGCCTGGGAAGGAGCCTCCAGCGAAGAGAACAGCAAACCCCACAGCCCAGGGAGCACGGTGCTTGAAGAGCAGTAAGAGGGCAGGCGGGGGAGGAAGAGCAGAGGGAGCAAGAGTGAGGGTGGTGGGAGGGAGATTGGGCAGAGTGCACAGGTCGCGCAGGAGAGCATGGGCTGTGTTCTGCAGCCACTAGAGGGACTTTTTGGTTGTCTTGTTTGCATGTTTACTTATTACAGAAAACTTTAGACATTTACAAAACTAGAGAGAATAGTAAAACAAACCCCTATAGTCTTATCACCGGACAGCAACAATTGTCAACTCAGATGATCTAATTCCATCGAAACCCAAGTCCCCAAACCTTGGGTTATTTAGAAACAAATCCTAGATATCGTGTCATTCTATATGGAAATAATTTAGCATATAGCTCTAAAACATAAGAACCTTTTTTTGTAAAAAAAAAAATATATATATATAACCATAATACCACAATCATACCTAAAAAATAAATAATTCCTTATTATCACCAGTTAGTGCCTCCCACATACCCATGCATGTACACACACACACACACACACACACACACACAATTTTTGCTTAAGTAGGATCCAAATAAAGTCCATATTTCTCTTAAGCCTCTTTTAATCTATGGGGGCCTCCTCCCCACCTCCCAGAGGGTGACCAGCCATCTTAGTTTCCCTGGGACTGGGTGGATTTCTAGATGCTGCACTTTCAGTGCTAAAAGCAAGAAAGTCCTGGGAAGACAGGCACAAATTGTCTCTCCCATCTCCCCCACCCCTTGCTATTTATTTGTTGAAGTAGCCAAGTTATTTGTCCTGTAGCCTTTCCCACAGTCTGGATTTTGCTACATGCATCCCCATTGTGCCATCTCTTATGTACCTCTATCCCTTGTATTTCCTAGAAGTTGGTAGTCAGATGTAGAAGCTAGATCAGATTCAAGTTTAGTATTTCAGCAAAAATCTTCATGGGTGGTAGAGTGTACATTTTTTGTGTGTGATCTTAGCAGCCATTGAGATTGTTACCTAGATACATTTTTTTACTAGAGTGCTGTTAATAGTAGTTTTCTAATTCTATCACTGTTTCTTTCCTTATTAACAAAAGTACTTTGATAAAGAGAAACTTTTTCTGCTCCCCTCTTGGCTACCCTGAGACACAGTCCTTGGAGAAGAATGGCAAATGACAACTCTGGCTGTTTTTTTCTAAATGTCACTCTGGCTCTCATGTGAACAGCAGACTGTTGGGGAGTTATGAATAGAATCAAGAGAACTGTAATGAGGCTAACCCAGTGTTCTAGAAGAGAGACAATAATGGGTTGAACCAAGGTGGGATCAGTGGAGGTGAGAAAAAGTGGTCACTTCCGTCAGTGGAGGTGAGAAAAAGTGGTCAGATGTGGGATAGGGAGTCAGTGCTGATGGATTGGATGTTGGGGCTAAGGAAAGAAAAGAGACAAGAGTGACTCCAAGATTCCTAGTAACTGAGTAGGGGAGGGTGACACGCTGAGACAAGGAGAACCTGAGGAGAAACAGGTCTGGGCTTAGAAGAGCTAGAAAATAATACATTGGGACAAAATTTCCCGAGTTGCAACAAAATATCTGAAACTATTCTAGATCTTCATCTCAAACCCAAGAGATGCCTAGGCCACTGAAAATCCAAGTCTTTCTAAAAATTTATGTATTCATTTATTTAAAGATGGGGGTCTCACTCTGTTGTTCTGGCTAGAGTGCAATGGTGTCATCATATCTCACTGGAACCTCCAACTCCTGGGCTCAAGTGATCCTTCTGCCTCAGCCTCCCAAGCAGCTGGAACCACAGGTATGCACCACCAGGCCCAGATTTCTAAAAAATTTTAAACTCTGTTTCCTGCATCAAATATGCTAACTCTTCTAAATACTTGGAGGCCCCTTTCCCAGCCTATCACCAAGGCCACACCACCAGTGCCATTTATAAGGCTGTGACACATGAGAGTGAGACATAAAATCCAAAATATTATAAACACAACATTCACACATCTATGGGAAGCAGTCAAAGCTGCTACAGAAAATCAGCTTTGGAGTCTACGCTCACATTTGATGAAAGCCAAAAGCAGTCCCTTTTCTCCCTGTCCATATGAACTTCCTTTCCAAGTCCACCTTGGAAGGTTGTGCCAGTTTGACTCTAGGGAGCGCCATTCATGCTGTGATCTGTGAACTGTGGTCTTTTTTTCCCCCCATGAAATCTCACTTCCCCGGGAAAATCCTGAAGGAGAAGACCAAAGACAACGCTTCTTGGTGCAGGTGGTGGCTGTTCTCTAGACAGCCAGAGAAGCCCTGAGCAACTCCTCCCCCTGGAAACTGCTCTCCTGGAATACCTGCCTTTACTCATACTCTTGTGGGCTCGCTTTTTACACATTAAAATGCCATTACTCATATATTCATAAACTAAAAAATGCCTTCACCCGGAGCTCATCTGCAGGTGACCCTCCTCTCTCCATTGCATTTGATGTCATGGGACTTTTTAGATTTTTACTATCTCTGGTGCATCAGACCAAATGCAAGGTGTAGGTAGGCCCGCAGATAGCACTGGGAGAAAGGGGAGAAAGCAAACACGCTTCTCCACCCTTCTCAGCCAGATATACTCTTTGTTGGTGTGGGAGTGCAGGAGTGATGTGGGTGAGGACACTCACGGGTTTATTTGTAAACGTGTTCTCACTGATGAGCCTACAAGCGTCCCACCACGGGGTGGGAGGCATCTTGGCGACAGGAAGCAGAGCTGAGCTACAAACCATCGCGAGAGAAAGGTAACAGCCGCGCAGAAGCAGATAGCATTTTACTGTCCACGAGGCCTTCTTCATCATCTCTTCACTCCTGCAGCAACCTCCTGAGTTAGGCAGGGCAGGGAGTATTAACCCCATTTTAGAAATGAGGAAACTGAAGTTTGGAGAAGAAAAATGATTTCTTTGCAATCCCACAGCTTATAAACCACAGAGTGAAGCTGCCTCTCCAACATCGTCTGATGCCAGGGCCTTTGGGTAGGAGGGAGCCTCTTGCTTGACCAGTAGCGAGTGGTGGACTTCAGGCTTCAGTGGGGTAGAGACTTCAGACGTCAGTTCTTCCCAGTGTCTCTCTTCAAAGCCGGAGTGTGAGTTACCATCATCACTACCAGCCATTAGGCCAAATGCGAGCCCAAATCCATTGCCTGTCTTCCCTGGGAACCTTTCTCCTGGAAGGCTGACATTTATTAAAAATGACATTTTTGTTTTCTTATAAATGTACCATTCATTTTCTTCTAATTTCTAGAAGTGTTACAAATTCATTGCTTTTAAAAATGGGAAATATAGAAATGTTTCCCCACTTCTGAAATAAAAGCCATTAACATTGTGGCATAAGTCATCTGGAATTATAGAATACAGATGTTTCTACAACTAACTCTACACACACTGACATCATACCGCTATTCCCTTTTATAGCCCGCTTTTTTCACTTGATATTTCATGATCATATTCCAAACCATTAAACATTTGATAAAAAAAAATTATTTTTGACTTCTGCAGAGAAAGTTTAACTTACTATATGAAAGCACCATCATATATTCAGCCATTCCTAACTGGTGGACCTGCCCAATTCAGCTGTTTGCCTTTCCTTTCACCTTGTATCAGAAAAGAATGGGTTGCTAGGCACCCCATGTGTGTCGTAGGTAGTTGTGCCTTGGCCATTCATCCGACCAGTCACTGAGTTTTCTGCCTGAGAGCCTCCCTTCCTGCCCCCGTGTCTTCCCCTCCTTGCCTACCACCAGTGCCCAGCCCAGGCCCTCCCACATCTCCCGGCTCACTCCCATAGCCTCTGCCCTGGGCCCCCTGATGTCTACCCAGGCTGATGCGTACCCACTTGCCAACACCAGCCAAAGTCATCTTTCAAAAACTCCAAGTGGACCGTATCACTCCCCTCCTTTTAAGCCATTTGGTGGCCTCCCATAACCTCAAGGTAATATGCAGTCTCCATTTCATGGAATATTGGCCTCTGATGATGGGGTCCCTAGAAGCATGTTTTTAGCCTCATCTCCTGCCACTCTCGGCCTCCAACTTCACAACGGCAGAGATGGCAAAGGGCACCCAGCCTACCCCCACCCTCCTGAGTCACTGTGCATTTCTAGCTCTCCCACCTCTGCCCATGCAGAAGCAGCCCTTCCCCCACCTCATTTCTTCATCGCGATCGCTCTTGTTAATTAATTGTTCAAAACTCTGATCAGGAGCTTCTCCTTGGGGGAGACCTCCCTCAACGCTTCCCCTATCCCCGAGGCTGTGTTAGGGCTCCATCCTCGGTGCTACCACAGGCCCCAGAGTATATATGCATCAGACACTTTCCGCATGGTATAGAAATGACACACACACACCTGCATCCCTTGCTAGACTAGAAGAAAGTGCAAGGCAGAGACCAACTCCTTTTTCAATCTCCACTACCCTGCAGCTATACATACAGCTCTTAGCCCATCATAGATGCTGAAGAAATGTTAGTGAACTCAGCTAATTTATTCCAAGTAAATAAGGTTCCCGGTATGCTTAATCTCAAACTTGCCCTAAATTGCTTCTGAGTTTCATTTCTTGAGATTTACTTAATCTGCTCATCTATGTTTTATCATTTACCGATTATCTACATGTTGTGCCCTTTCACATATATGACCTCATTTAATCTGCCCACGAACTGGCTGTAACAGATAGCTAGTAGTTTTGCTTCCTTCTAGCATTTGCTCTTCCTTTGTCTCATAATCTTGCTCCAATTTTCCTCTGCAGAAGCACCTATGCCCTATTTTAGGAGCAAGTGATTTGGGTGAGGGGAAAGGTGCTGACACACCTGGCAGTGAGGTGGGTGAGCATATAACCCAGACTAAAGCCAAAAGGCATATCACATTCTCCTGGCCCCCGTAATTGCTTCAGGGATGGGCACATGACCAGATGAGGAAATGAGAGGCAAAGAGACTTACGCTTGGGCTGCTAAGATTGATGTACGTTTTCTTCCCCCAAGCAAATGTACTACTGGAATTGCTACAGCCCTTTCACCTCCCCACCCACAAGACTCAGAATGAGGCCTGGGCACAGGTAGATAGAGCCAAGAGGGGAGGAGGCGGCTAGTAGTGTTGATGTTGGATGAGTCCACTTCTATAATCTATCTGGACTTGTCATTTACATGAGCAAATCAACTCCCTTTTTGTTTTAACTGAAGTGAGTTGAAATCAAGTTTTCTATAAACTGAAATCGAAAAGAGTCCTAGCCATATGCCCATAAAGGAGGTATTATTGGAAATAATTATTGTAAACGAAAGCTCCAAAACATCATGTTAGGCAAATTATAGCAAATAAACAGCACAGCTAAGATTTGAACTTGAGATTTCCTAAATTTATACTTTGCTGGTTTTAATCATGAGATTAAAAACTTCCACAACATGAGTAAGGGGAAAACACACCACCTCCCAAGCCCCTGCACTCTCTATACCTTACCATGAGATTTTAAATGACCTCTGTGGGTCAATCTGTCCTCTCTCCAGTCAAGGCATGCTATTACACTAGACAATGCTGAAGCTCTGCCTCACACGGTACAGAAAAGCATCTCTAAAAATGTGAGTACTCATTACTTTTTATTAGTCAAATTTTACCGTATAACAATATTCTGTATTTAAAGAGGTTCTATGGTGATCTTTCTGCAAAGCAAAGAATCTTAATTTTGAAAAGCAAACCGGTGCTGTAATCTAAATTTGGACATTCATGGATTGGGATTGCTTCAAAATAAGTCTGGCTCACGATTTGGAGGAGAGGAACTATGGCAGGGTGCAGGTCATGTGTAAAAGAGCATTTCCTACCCCTGTTTCAAATGTTTAGACAAGTAGGTTATATGAAATGTCCAGAATGCTTTGGTAGCTCTCACAAGGTAGAAATCCTCAACTGTGCAAGAAGAACTTGGTAAAACCTTCTGTTAGAACAATTAATTTATCTATTAATAGCAGACATTCATTAAAAAAAATTTTTTTCACACCTACTAAATTCCAGTAACTACTAGGGACTTGGGAGATGATATTAAGCAAAAACGAGAGAGCCTGTGCTCTTGGAGTTCATAGTATAAAAAATGAATGCTTTCTTTGTGCTGTGCTAGAAACTGTGTTTACAGAGATCAGTAAAGCTCATATCATCCTTGCCCTCACAGAGCTTCACCAAGTATCTCTGAATTTTTGATTGCTGCACTCTATTATTAGAAAAACTTTTGAGTGCACATTTCTTCTAATAAATGTATATAGTTTATAAATGTTATACTTGTACTACTTCCAAATATGTATACTATAAAGCATACTCACACACACACACAAATTAAGAAACCCCAGAAAGTAAAAAGGATGAGACTAAAATTTAATACAAAGAGTTCTAGGGGTTCATATCTATAATCCTAGCACTTTGGGAAGGCAAGGCAGGAGGATCGCTTGAAATCAGGGGTTCAAGATCACCCTGAGCAACATAGCAAGACCCTGTCTCTACAAAAAATAGACAAATTAGCCAAGTGTGCTCGTGTACACCTGTAGTCCCAGCTACACAGGAGGCTGAGCCAGGAGGATCACCTAAGCCCAAGAGTTTGAGGTTGCAGTGAGCTATGTTGATGCCACTGTCCTCATGCCCTGGTAAACAACAGGTGAACAGGTGAGATCCTGTCTCTTAAAAAAAAAAAAAAAAAAAAAAGGAGTTCAAGCATGGTCAAGGATTGACCTACACTCTGGGGCTAGGTCTGGGCTGAGTATTTCTTTTTCCTGTCAGGGAGTCACCTCTCCACGCCCGGCTGCCATCACTGATCCTGTTTGGGATTTGCAGACACCTAAATCCACTCTTGAATTCAGAGCAACCGCAGTCAAGCCACTTGTTGGACTGATTGTGTTTTCACTTTCCAACCATTTGCCCTGGCATTGGGTAGACACACTGCTTGAATGAACATTCTTCACAAAATATCTTCCCTACACACCAAGAATAGCTGGTTCATTGACCAGTGCCGGAAAACCCAGAGACTAAGAAAAACCTCCAGTGCATTCTCCCCGGAAACACATTATCTAGACAGGGCTGGCTGCACACTCCAACCAGGCCTTCCATTATGTAGCATCAGTATTCCTGTCATCCTCTTTTTCCAAGGCTAAATTGTGCAGCCCACGAACTACATAAAAAAAAAAAAAAATGTTCCTTAAACCAATTTCTAGTGATGTACCTGCAAATTAATTCAACTACCATTTCCCGAGTGCCTACTCTGAACAAGACACAACAAATGGGAATTTATTTTGCCTAATGACCTGAGTTCACATACAAGGCATGTGCATGTGTGTGTGTGTGTGTGTGTGTGTACACATGGGTTGAGAGACTCAGTCATATGCAGAGCTCCCACTTCAAGAAAATTATTTCACAGAAAATGATTGCTAAGTGGAGTTTCCATGCCCATCCCCTGGCATCATTGTGAGCATACATTAGCAACCAACAGCATGCTTCAGTCCCGCATACGCTAATGAAAAATGATTGCTTGTCTTTCTAAAACCAAACCAATTATTCTTGTTTTTTTGTTGAATGGAAATTTAGCTTGTGTTTAGTGACAGAATAACTAAATCAGTCTTATTTGGAACCCAGGCGTCAGCGTGGATAGTGTCGCTTTGCTGACAGGAAATGTAACCCAGATAGCTTATTTGATAAAACAAGGCTATTTTGGCTTTGAAACAAAAAAACTCCACTCTCGTGACTTCAGAGCGAACCAACCCTGTGCTCTCACCTCCATCTTTCTTTCCTCGATGTCTGTCCTACCCTGGCACATGACCAGGCAACATTTTGCATAACCGGCAGCCTCTGCTCCGAGCTAGTATACAACGCCTACCTGATTGAATATCGCCCTTTCAGAATTGCTGCCTAATCACATTTTTTTCAGGCTGCGTGAACAAAATAATGTTTCTTTAATTACGTGAACTCTTTATTTTTGATATTTTAATGACATTTTAGAAGATAGAATGGCCGCTTCTCTTAGATTGGGTGGTATTAATCAGGTGTGACAGCTAGTTATTTGATACATTTTTAAATCCCACTTGTATTTTCACACAAGTAATCTGGGACTTGATTTCTCAGTCCTGGGTCTGTAATGTCACTTGTGTTTCTGCCCATAATGAGCAAAATAATTGAACCAAATTAGCACTATCTATAATCCAGTGTTAGCTTAGAGGCATTATTTTTTATTTTTTTTAAATGAAATTTAAAAAAAAAAATCATTCTCCCCGAGGATAAATGTTAATAAATAAAGGTCTGTGAGATCTACAGTCTTTACAACGTATGTCAGTCCCACATACGTGTTTCCCCTGGGGCTGCACCTGGCTGCCAGGCTATAAAAATGCCATGTCCATTTCTTCCCTGAGCGTGTGTTTTGTGCTGGGGAGTCGCTCAGACCCATGTGGGGGCTCTTTCACCTGGGTCAGAATGCTGGAGACTGTGTACAGTATCTTAAGTGCTACTTGAGGATCACAGAGTATTAGCGTCGGGTGCAATCTGACACGCGTTTGTCGTGAGTGCCGTAATTGGTCATCTGTTTGTCTCTGTGGCATACCAAACTGGGAGGCCCCAGTGGACCAGAATGGACCGCCTATGCCTGGACTTTGTAGCCTCAGCACCCGGCACAAAGTTAGAAGCTTCTGCCCAGAAGTCACACTGCTATTAAGTGTCTTTGTGGAATGCAAAGTATAAATATTGCTCGGTCCTCTCATTTTACAGAGAAAGATGATGAGGCCTAGAGTAGAACTTGACCAAAATCACAAAGCAAATATACTTGAATTCCATTCTCAATTCCCAGGCCAGTCTTCCATCAGCTACACTGGCCTTATCTGCAAAGCTCGGGGTACAAACATTCAGTTAATAATAAGGACTGTGCTTCTTAAATTTTAATGTGCATGTGAATCACCTAGGGAGCCTCTTAAAAATGCAGATTCTTATTTAGCAGGGCTGGGTTAGGGCCTGAGATTCTGTAAGCCTAGCGAGCTCCAGGAAATGCTGGGGACGCTGGTCCGTGGACCACACTTTGAGTAGCAAGGCCAGAAAGTAGAGTGATTAATCCTGTTATCTCTGGAGTCAGATTGACAGGGTTCAGATCTTGACTCTGCAACTTTCTGCAGGTTACTACTATATGCCAAGCACAGCACTAGTGTCTACAAGAACCAGGGGGGAAAAGTAGACAGGGAGGTGTGCAGGGAACCCGGGGAAACGGGAACACACAGGCCCTTTCTAAGGCATCAGCTTCTGTTTATCCCTATTTGTTTATTACCTCATGGGAACAAGATCCCATGAAGATCTTGCCAGATTTTCTGAGCATTCAAAAGAAAATCTTCGCATCATGGGTTTTATATTTAGAGAAGGAAGAGAAAAGGATAGATAATTTTGATGATATCTCATAATTATTAAAAGTTGGAAACTACTTAAAACATTTAAAAATACCTTCTAGGCAACCCATGAGCTGGACTGTGCTCCAGTTTACTTCCTCTTTACCACCATGTTCTCATTTAATCTTCAAAACCACCCTGTGAGGTGCATCAGTGCTATTATGATTACTTTTTAACCACAAGGGAAACTGGCTTAGCATCATTTGACAAATCACTCCTCTTATATACCTGGATAGAGATAGAACTAGGACTCAAGCCAGGAATGACTGATTCCAAAGCCCACCACACAGAGGTTGCTACTGCCACCAAGTCCTGCCCAAATCTTCTCAGGCTCTCAGATGTCCCCCAGCCCCGTGGCCGCTGCACCGTGTTCCAGCAAAAGGGATAGAGCACCCATAACCACTGAAAAGAGTCTCCCTCTATTGAAATCCAACTGGTCCCAAAGCTCAAACTTGTGACATGAGCTTCCTGAACACTGTGCTATCTTGTCCCCAGCATGAGCTGCGCCCTGATGCTTTTTGAGGGTGATGGAATGAAATGACTAAAGGCACCGGCTGTGGGCTCAAGTTAGTTCAGTTTGAACCCTGGCTCTGAAGGCTGCAGGAGATCTGATTCACTACGTACCTTTCTTGGTAGCTAATTAAGGGGAAGTCTCATGGCACTTGGGCGGTGCCACGTGTCCCGGGGTGACCATTTCCATTCTCGCAAATGATTCCACTTTGGAGAACAGAGCAACCTGGTTTGGAACCTGGCCTGCCACTGGCTGTGCCACCTCAGTTGTATCACTTGAGCTACTGGCAGTTCAATTTTTCCCAATTAAGAGTGAGAATAATAACCCCATCTCCTAAATTTTCTTTTCGTTTTTGCAGATATTAAATGAGATGATGTATGTAAAGTGCCTGATACATAGTAGGCACGTCATCAATGGTCCCTTCAGCACCATTTTTATTCCTATAGGAAGAGACCTCTGACCTTGTCCCAGAATGACACTGGACGAAAAATGAGCAGATTATACCAAAACCTACTAATATTTCTTCTCCAAGCTTTGAAGAAGGAAAAATCATACCATTGAATGTGATATAACAAAAAGCACCCTGCTCCTGGAATCAAGAAATTAGACATTTACAAACAAGCCATGGAAATGCAAACTATCATAACCCCATTTTAAGGATGGGATAACTGAGATTTAGAAAGGTTAAGTCACCTATTCAAGATCACTCTGAACTAGGACTCCAGAGTCTCATTCCTCAGTGGCTACACACCACTGCAAGTCACTTTACCTCCTGTGGTTTTAGTTTCTTCATCCATCAAATAAAGATATCTGAAATATTTAGCCATATAAATAATTTTTATATTTTCATATTTTTTTTTACACTTTCATGTTTTCCTCCTCACCCTTGGAGATCTTCCCCATCAAATCTTCACTGAGACTGGATCAGGACCCAGCACCATTGAAAAGGAGCACAAAGACAGCGGCTTGCTCTCAAACACACTGTTCTGGACAATCGCATGAAAGACGAGTCAGGTTTGGTGATCTGCCCCATTCTCCTTTCAAGCTGGCCTGCATGGACAGTTGAGTAGTCTCCCTCTTGGATCTAAACTATTTTCAAGTGGCTCAGATTTCCAGGATGGAAGCGATCACTTTGATACAGATCAAGTTCAGCTTTGATCATTAAACCATTTCCCACTTCCCTGTGAATTTTTACCAACGCGGGGAAACTGAGCCAATGCATGCACATGGGCTCGGAGGGTGGGTGCCGCGAATGAAGGTAGGGAGACAGCTGCCTCCTATATGCCACATGAAGGTGCCCAGTTAGTACTGAAATCAGGGTGAAGAGAGGTACTGAAAATAGAAATCAAATACTGCTACCCTCTCTTCCTCCCTCTCCACTCCCTTGCAGATAAACACACAAGGTTTATGATTGGATAAAGGTTTGGTTTCATTCCAAGCATAAAAATGGGTTTAGAAGATTCCAGTTTCCTGTCTCCTAACTTTCCTGACCACAAATATTTTTTATTGTAAGCCTTGAAAGCAAAGGGTTATTTCATAAATTAACACTTCAAATGCCTTCAGTTCAACTCTCAGTTTGTCTAAGCTCAATTATTGGCTTCCTATTCATTTACTTGAGACAGTTGGTCCTGCCTCGTCTCTCTTCATCTAGAAAGCTTTAGTTCCTATCCTGGCTTTATTTTATGGTTTTACAATACTTTATTGAATTGCTATATTATAATATTTCTGCCCTACCCCTGCCCCGAAATAATCCTTTATGAGGAAGCGTAGACAAAGTTTGGAATGCAGTGAAGTAAGCATAGCAGTCTTTATGGCATTTTACAAATTTCTCTTGGCCTCAGAAATCGCAAAATAATCGCACAAAGAAACCTAGCCCTTTGCCTGCAGGACAATGCACGGTTTTTTATTAAAAGAGGAATTTAAATTCCTTCTGTGCACAGACTGTTTTAACTATAAAGACTTAGAAAATTAATTTTTGCCTATAATCTCTTATAGATAATACTGTAAAAATAGTTCCTCTTTAAGAAGCATATTTCATGCAAATATCAAAAAAGCCTTTTATCTGTGTTCAAGATTTTTTTTTTTTTGTTCTATTTCTGTCCCTTGTTTCCTTCTCTTAGCTGAGGATCAGACTTTGGGAGCCCTGGATCCCTGGGCTTGCAGCTGAGAGGCAGAGCCAAGAGGCAGCAGGCAGGCTGGCCTGTTGGTCACTTTACAAGCAGACAAACTGAGGGTCTCTGATTCACTTTCTACGCACCGTGTCAAGTGGTGGGGTGAAGAAGTGGTGGATTCAGAAGGCAAGCAAGGCAGGGTTCCTGCCAGAAAGACCATGCAGACATGGAGCTGGAGTAGGAGATGGGGCTGCCAATGCAGCCCCATCAGAGGAAAGGCAGAGTAATGCATCTTTTTAAGCAATGTTGCTGAAACCTCCCTCACTCACAAGCTACCTTCATGATTTTTGCATATCCTAACACCACCTGTATTACATTATTTCCTTAATACTTTTCTTGAGTTGTTTCACTTTTTCACTTTAGTCTCATCTTAAGCAATAACATGGGTAAAAGTCACTGTTAAATGAGCTAGCTACATATTTCTCGCTAATATACATTAAAATAAGTATATAACTATTAAAATAAAGAAATCTTCATCACTAAAAATGATCTCAGTCATCCCCACAGGACACTTAGGGAAACCCTGCCTCAGACATAGAAGATGAAACCAAAAAGAGGAAGGGAGAAAGAAAAGACAGCTAGGATTTGGCACTTACATAAAAGGATTTCCCAGCTGTGTCTGGCTGGGGGAGTGAGGGTCCGGGGCTGCCCATCAGTACGTACACACCCCAAATGAAGCCCTGAAGTTGATACTCAAGATGTCTTGATTCCCATTTGTCGTCTTTTTGTCCCCAGAGCAGACCTCAGGAGACCTTAAGATCCAGACCCTGCAATTCTTACTGTTTGTTAGCACATTGCTGGGTCTGTCTGGATAGATCTGCTCAGATTCATCATGATCACTAGAACACCCATCCAAGCACATATCTTATTGTTGGAGTTGTACAATAAGCTTTCACTGTAAAAAAAAAAAAAAAAATCAATGCTCATTGTTACATTCAGCTGCCATCCACATAGTAAATTTATTGCCTGCTCCCTTAATCCATTTGGGCAGATATAACAAAATACCATAGACTGAGTGGCTTATAAACAACAGAAATGTATTTCTCACCATTCTGAAAGCTGGGAATCGAAGATTGGGGCACCAGTAAAAGGCTCGATTTCCAGTTCGTGGATGGTGCTTTCTCACTACATCCTTACATGGTGGAAGGGGCAAGAAGCTCCCATGGAAGTCATTTTATGGGGACACTAATTCCATTCAGGAGGGCTCCGTCCTCACAACCTCACCACTTCCCAAAGGACCCACTTCCTAATACCGTCACCTTGGGGGTTAGGATTTCAACTTACAAATTTTGAAGGGACACATTGAGCTTATAGCACCCACAAAGGCTATGATAACAATCCACGCCCCAGGTATTGGGTATCTGGGCTTGATAATTTTCCGGAGGCAGCTATAGGATAGTAGAAAGAACCCAGGATGTGGAATCAAAAAGTCTATCTTGGCATTTCTGCCCAGCCACTGACCAGATGTTAGATTTTGTGTTAGTAACTTAAGTCCTGTAACTTGCAACTTCCACATTTATAAAATGGAGATAATGGAGAGAGACACTTCTGACCATTTTCCCTTGGGTAGGGAGGACAAAATGCCCAGTATATGTAAAAGCATAATGTCTAGCACATAATTTGAAATGACATAGTAAGTATATTTTTAATATGAACTATGTAGCCACTGTCCATTCTGTCATGCAGAAATGACAGAATCATAGTAATGAAGTAATTAAAAGTAATAGCGATACATCCTTAAGATAACTTTAAAATATGCCAAATATTCCATTATTTCAATTTTAATACACTTCTCCATGTGTATATTTACTCTTATTTCAAATAAGAAAAATTATGCATATTTATGGACAGGTTAAAACATGGAAAAATAAAATTTTTGGTGTAAATTGCTGAGAGGCAATTTGGAATAGAAGTTAAGAACATTAGCTCTTGAATCCTCCCAGCTGGGCTTTAATCCCAGCTAGGCTTTCTAACTGTATTATGTTAGCTAAATTACATTGTCTCTCTTTAAGCCTCAGTTTCCTTTTCAGAAAAAACAGGATTATTAGTAACAGTAATGATTTAGCTATCTCTGATATTTAGTAAGTTTGCAATATATAGTTCTAGAATTAAGGTAGTAGAAGTATGGGTGATACTGTTACCTTTTGAAAAAGGATCTTTCTTTGTTCACTAATAGAAACTGCAAGTAGCCAAATTACAACTACGTGTCACTGAGTACTATTGTTCAACCCCCAGGTTGTACTCTGGCAGAGAGATAAAAATGCAAAGCAACCACCACCACTAGGCTGCCCCATCTCATACCTGGGCAGCTTGTGACTGAACAAGAGGGATAGACTCACCTCCTACCTGGCACAGTCAAATAGGACCTAATGATCCAAGTGCTTTTTTTTCACACAGCACAAATGCATATTAAATATCCATGGGCTATTGTGTCTACTATTGCCATTTCCAATTTTACTTCATAACTACACTGGAAAATTTTAAACCCTCTTCAATTTAACCTGTTTCTATTTGTATTCAGACAAAGATAGAGTGCATGCCAGGGGACAATTTGACCATTAAAAAAAATTCTATTTGACTACATATATTTTTATCAATTTGGGAAAGCTATCAAAGCAGCCATTTTCACTTAAAAGCTTGAAAATAAAGCTGATATTATCTGGTTGGGGAGGGCTGGGGAAATCACCAGAGGGGGAAAAAAAACCCTCTTTTGTGTATCCAATTTCATATTGCTGTTGTCATGTACAGGATGTATATTCAAATGTGTTTGCATATTTCTAAACTGATCATACATCAAAATTAGAGCCATATTGTTCCTTTTACAGTGAAACTGTTTATATAGGAAATATTGTACCAAACATTCCCTGCCTCCACCCTGGGTTGTGACTGATTGCAGAGCAAGATAAAAGCACTTATATCCACAAACATGAGAAAAGTCTATATGCATGCAAGAAATCAAAAGAAGGTGTGATTTTAACACAAACACTATTGTCAACCAGAAAATTTAAAAAAGAAGAAGAAAGAAAGATTGCTGGAGTTTATGCAAATTCAGAGGAAGCAAAAATCATCTACTTATACCCTGATAGATTAAGATTAATCTAGGAAAATTAGAGGTTGGGTTAGATGGTAGAATTCAGTTTGGTACAGTTCAAAACAGTCCCTGGATGTCATTGCATACCCATGTGACCAACTGAATTAGAGTCATTTACAAGAGACAGATATGACCCACTAAGGGAAATCCATTTCCTAATTCACTATAGGAAACAAACAGTGATTTAAATCTCGCCACTTGGTTCTTTATTTTCTGTAAGGGCTGAGTAGGTTTCATAAATTCAGCTGAATTTTCCCTCCAGCACACTCAGCCATTTCTTCCAGCTCCTTCTTGCTCAAAAGCTTGGTCCCAGTACAAAATGAAGTGGGAAGATGGCAATTATCCTATAAATCCGGGTTATGTTGTTAGGTCAACAGAATTGTAGATTTGATGGAGCTTAAGGAATTTTAGAGATTATCCTATCCCACAGCTTTCAAACTTTAAATATTTTGTTAATGAAATCGTATGTAAAACTTCAACATATAAATTAGGTTTTAACAGTATTTCACTGGTATAAATTAGCCAAAGGTTATGGAGGGAAAAAAAAAAAGATAGGTGCATGATTATCCAAAGCTGAAGAGTCCGTAGGAAGTGAGTAAGTGGAGTAATGTGGAAACGAAGGAGGAAGTAATTTTTTCTGGATGAGCTAAAGAAAACTTCATGATCTTGGTATTAAAGGATCAACACAATTTGGACATTCCTTGCTCTATTCATTCCCCCTTCAAAACAGTAGTTGAGAATTATGATCTTCTATAGACTCCATTTAAAGAAGAGACACATGGGATATTTTTTCAGGAAAAAAGAGGTCATCACTTTCCCATAATGCCCATCCCGCCTTTGGATCCTGTGGCAGAGATTGCTGGCCAGTCATTAAACCTCTTTCCTCTTCTTCATGTGAACCAACTACATTTCCCAGCTTCTTTTACATCAGATACGGCCATATGACCAAATTCTAAGAACAATATGAAGAAAGAAGTGACATTTCCCAGACCTGGCCCATAAACAAGCTCTCCCATGAGACCCCCTCATTCTCTTCTCTCTTTTACCTGCTATATATTGATTCACAGCATGACATCAGCTGAGAAGTGACACATTGAGACTGGTAGAACCTCCATTAACCTGGATCCCTGAATGACTGCATGGAGAAAACCGACCACCACCACCACCACTACCACTACTAGTGTGCACCGTCTGCATTGGACTGTTACATGAATGAGAAATACAATTTTATGGCATTAAACCTCTGATATTTTAGGATTTGTTATAGCAGCTGTTACAACCTTGACTAATACAGTTATATTTCTCTATTAGAGCCAACTCGTCTTTCCCTTTCTTGTATACATTTGAATTTTTTCTGGGTGCTTTTTGTACATCTCTAGGTTTATGTATACCATAAATTATATAATCTCAGGAGACTAACTATTAATAAGACATATTCCAAGTCTCTTTGGAAGAAGAGATCACGTTTCCACATACGTGTTTGAAACTCCTCTGGGTGCCATTTTCCTTATAGGTAAATAAGGGTAAGGAATAGAAAAGGGCTAAGCTTCTTTGTAGCATGAAAAGTCTGCTCCTGTGAGTCAGTGACAAAGTTGTCAATGAGAGCATACATTGTAAAGGAAAGGTTATCAGATCCAGAGTCAGATGACCTTATTCCAGTTGCATGGCCTTAGGCACACAGAGTAATCTCCCAGTTTCCCCATTTGTAAAATAAGGATAAAGATACCCACTTTGCAGAAGATGTTGTTTATTCCTTCAGTGATGTGCCAATTAGGTTGTAATGCCTTAAAGAAATAAGCATGAATACCTGGAGGTGCTTGATAAGCCACCAAGGGTTGATGATTATGTTTATGTATCTATTTAGCTAGTGAGGTCCCTGCTAATATGTGCCTGTGTTTGAAATCAGTAAGAGAGGTACAAATACGCAATACCATTTAATCCCAAGGATTCCAATCTATCCTGGAGACTGCAAAAAAAGGGTTTTATAAAATTGGCCCCTATGTCCCATTGGCTACTCTGCCATTTCCTCAATGGTGACACCCCAGGTTTCATTCCCCTCCCCATGTGTATTGACAACACCAACTAGGTCCCTTTCTCTCTTATGAAGTCTGCCACTCCCCAGGTATGTCAAATAGGCAAGAATCAGAATTCCATCCAATGATGAACTAGGAGTAGATTGCGTCAGCCTGCAGCGCTGTGCAGAATAACCATCCAAGTCAGCATTCCACTCACCCAGGCAGCTCCACCAGCATTCGGTGGGCAGATCTCGTCTCACCAACTCTCATGAGATTTTGAAACCATGTAGAACTCTGAAACCAAAGAATTTCACTTTCGCAGGTCCACCGTAGTCATTTCAAAGAAGGCTGCCATCCTACCTTAGACTAGAGACCAGTGAATATGAAGAGAGGACAGGAAGGCAAAGCTAGCATGCAGTTATCTGGTTCATTTTTTTTTCTCTATCCCAGAGTACATTTTAGTTCCAGGAAGAACTCTGCAACCAAATAGCTACATAAAGGTCTGTAAATCTCTGAAGCAAATGTCCTGAGGCAAGTGGCTTACCTCTCCAAACTTCAATTTCCCCAGCCATAAAATATGGGTAACAATATTTGGGGGTGTTTTTTTTTTGTTTTTTTTTTCTTCTGCCAGGTGGGGATTGTCATGAAGCACAAATGAAGTCATTTCTACAATGGACAAGTGTGGGAGGTATTGCCATTATCATTATCTTTATCACAATCTTACTGAATATCAGCACCAAAACTTCTACCTAAAAATTAGGTCATTGACAGGAGATATTCTAGGTCAATCATTACTGGATGTAAGACTACATTATTTCAGATTTAAAATATGCATGATCTCTTTGAAATTAAGGCCTTGAATAATAGTAAAGTCTCAGGAATTCAGACACTGTAAATTCAAAATTTATCACCCCTTAGAGGGAGTTAAACTGACAAAGACTTTTATACCAATTATAAAACAAAGACTTAATATATAAACAAGGCTTCAAGGGGAATATTGACCTTACTCTAGTGTAAGTCTTCAAAGCATTTTGCTCAGAACTTTCCAAAATATTTCCAAACAACTACTTCCTATAAATAAGTGATAAAGCGATTCTGAAACATTCTTACCTTTTTGTTATGGCAAGTCCCATAAGGGCCTGTTCAAAAAGATTTTGTTAACTCTGTTTTCTTAATTAAAAATGCAGTTCCTTAAAATATTCTATAATTTAACTTTATATTATGAATAAAAATCACCTTTCATTGAGTGCTCACTGATGCCAGACCACTGTTTTAACCACGTTCACGCACATCATTTCATTTAACCCCGTGCCAACTCCATGAAGCAATTGTTTCCTTTTGACCCATAGCAAAGCCTGGCTCAGAGAGTTCAAGTAACTCATCCGGTGTCCTAAAGCTAGAAAGTAATGAGGATTTTCTGATTCTAAAGCCCTTTCTCCTACCATTCTTCTACTTTGTCTCTTAACTAATATCACCTTTTATCCAGATAGCCCAACTTAGTAGGAACTTTGCTGCAATGAATTAGGCTAAGAGGGTCAGTCTTCAGGCCACCAGCTGGCATGTTCCTAGAAGGCAGTGGCCACCCTTGAACAAGTCCTTATTAAGTCCCCTCAGCCTGGCTGGGTGCCATCATCTGTGGTAGCCACAATGAGGTTGAATATTTATGATGACATCCAAGTTCCCTGCATTGTCAGGGAACTGATAAGCTTAAGAAACGACCTGTGTAAGGTCACAAAGTCATCCAGCAAATGGGAAGTGGGCATGGGAAGGTTAAATCAAGGGAGTGTTGGACTCATCCGCCATTTTCCCTTGGACCCTCCACTGACATTGTTCCATGCAGCAGCCCTGACACTTATAAGGGGGGGTAAAGGACAAGCAGCACCAGTCTTTCTTGATCCCCTCCAAGAAGGAAAAGAGAACCAGCTGGGAAGGGCAGTACAGTTGTTTCGAGGTAATGCAGGCTTCAGAGGGAGCTGGCCCTGATGTCAGGAACGTGCAACTCTATCCGCTGCTGATTTTCTCCCCAAAGAGAGACCCTCTGGAACGTAAACTTCAAGCAAGAATTGGATTTTTCTTACACTGTCAACAATTACTTTGTTATTAAAGAAAAAAATATGGGTAGGAGACAGCAGATGGGCACATCTGACAGGGGGCTGGGAGGAGGGAGCTGTGTTTCAGGTAGTGAAGAAATTGCTCAAGGACAATTTGTGTGTGAAAATATAAACCCTATAAATCTGCCAGAGCCAACAGGGCTGAAGACAAATCACTCCTAGAATTGTGTTTCTCCCCAGCAGAGCTGACCACGGCCTTAATTTAGGGGCACACCCTGCTTGTGCTGGGTTTCAGAATTATTTTTTAAGGGAGACATGGGCAACAAAGAAGTAAATTGATATCAGTCCCCCTACCTTGTTTTGTAATAGCATCTTTTACCTTCCAATATTTTTAGAGTTTTTGGTTCAAAATGTAAGAGTCTAAGCCATGATCCAGACCACTGAGCATATCATTGCCATGGCAATAGAATGTTGGCCTAGGAGCAAGAGAATCAACTTTCCCTTCCCAATGCCACTATCAACTTTCTTATTCTTGTTGGCATGACTAAAAGAGACGAAAGAGCTGATCCATTATTTAGCCAGTTGAGAGTTGCCTGAGAGCTCATTCAACCCACTAAGATATAAGTCACATTCGGGCAGGGCTTTTTTTTCTTGCTCATGTTCCATCCCCACTCCCTGAACCTGTGACTTGTTCATGGTAACAGGTAAATCATTATTTGTGGCATTAACGAATGAATGAACCATCCATCTCATTCATTCACCCTCAAAGATTACTGCCAAATATTCATGGGGTTTCCTTCCAAGGGATTACGAATGATATTCATTCAATTTTATCTCCGGGGCCATGTGTAAATCACTGACATACTTCCATATTACTTTAAGTGCTGGTCCATGATTTTGGAATAGGAGTTCATCTCTGGAAATATCTTGTACCAACGAATACTTCCACTTAATTTTCAACTCCCCCCACCACCAACTTATTAATGCAGTGGTCTACTTTCTTAACTTCTTATGTTCACCAGCTTGGATAATATAGGTTACAGACAATTGAACAGAGGAGAGCTGTGCTTAGAATTTTTGCTCTCTAGATGATCAGATTCCAGTTTTATTCTATCATACTTTTTCTTTTTTAATGAGTGAACTGTCAGCTTTTCAGAGGAGGTTTTAGAAGAGAGGCTTTTGATATGATCTTGGTTAAGTCAGTTCTCCTTTCTGGGCCTCCATTTCCCATCTAGCATAGAAGGCAGTTAGGCCAGATCAGAGGCACCAATATGGTGACCTTCCAAGTGGATGGAAATCATAGACACGTCTTATTTGACCTGCACAGAGGGGTGTGTGTGTGTGTGTGTGTGTGTGTGTGTAGGTGGGAGTGGGAGGGGTGTTTATAGTTGTCAACACATAAAGAAATTGTCACATAAAAGTCCAAAAATCCAAATTCCTTAGCTTCTCTATAGAAATCATATCTGGCAACATGGGTCCAAAGTCTCACATGGGAACCATTAGGGGCTGCTCCCTTTTAAGAGAGCTTGATCTCCCTGATCATCCAGTGCCCCAAACGCACATCACTCCTTAGTGGTAGCTGCCTGACCCTGTAGTAGGTGAGCCCTGAGTTTCCTTTAATATTGAGCATTCTGGTTTTCCAACATTGTATGAAACACTATCAATTGGTATTGGGCCTATTAGGCATCGAGTGAGTGTGTGTGCATTGGGTAAACTCCATGCCGTTGCCATACGTGATTTATTTGTTTGCCTGATCATGGGGACACTCAATGCTCTGCATCTCAGTGTCCTCGTCAGTAGTGAAGGGAATGGGATTCTAAATGAGGGGATACTGAGGCCCAGAGTCCCACAGCTTTGGATTTAAGGCTGAAGGATTAGAATGCTACTTCTGTTGCTGCTTCTTAAAGACGCCCAGATATTAACGTTAAATAAATGACTATAAACTGTGAGAATTTTTTCACTGACATACTTCTAGTCAATGAAGTAGATAATACGAGTTGTAAGACGGCACATTTTTCCCATGGGATTCCATAAAGCTATTTTTATTTTGAATGGAAAATAAATACAGCCCATAAATATTGTTTATTTTTTTCCAAGCAATGCCTTCTATTTCTCAAATTCTGTATTTTGCTATGCCTTTGTCTACTCAGGAGAAAAATACTCCAAAACTGGGGATAGTCTACAAATACTATTTAATATATTGGTAGAAAAGAATAAAACTAAAATTGCCTAAATGGTTTCCAATACAATTGCATTTGGGGCCTCATAGCAGCCCTGTGAAGTCGATATTATCATCCAGCCTGGGCCATGAGGGACCAGTAACCACTGGAACCAGAAATCAAACCCAATGTGGTCTGATTCAAAACCCTACCCCTTTCCTACCATACCTCCTTGAAAAGTCTGTTTCCCAAACTGTAGACAACGACATTATTTTAAGTGGAACTAAGCACCAATGAGTTAAATATTGCTCCATCGCTGACTACGAATAAATAGATCTCTTTTTCTCATGAAGAAACTTATTTTAGATGTAAAAATTTGTAAACTTATCAGGTTTACCCTTAATTGTTTTTCATTGGTGAAATTTTATTTTCAAAAAACCTTTTAATAATATTTTGTTTCCATTGTACTTACTTTAAGGATTGCCTTCTATTTACTGCAAGTGGAAACTGATTTTTTCTTTCACTCATAAGCAGTTTTAAAAGTGAGTCAATATGAATAAATTAATAATAATTAAGAAGGGAAAGAGTACAAATGGCAAGTCGATAGGGCAAAAATCAGAAAGAAAACATGCCGAAGTCTGAAGTTCGGGAACCACTGGTCTGACAGAGGAAGTTATTTGGTCAGGGTTCTTGGGAGGGGCTTACTTCATGTAGGCTCTGCATTAATTAAATCCCACTCCAGGGAGCAGCCATCTTATTGGCCAAATATAGGAAAGGTACAAAAAAAAAATTAAGTATCTACAGGGAAAGATGTTAATCAAAGAAGAGTTCTCTTCTCTTTTTTTAATTCTCAATGTTTCTTGTCAATGCATCCCATCCTGTCCCATAACTCCACCCTAGCCAGCATCTATTATTTTTCTATTAGGAAACTCATGTATTTTCAAATCCAACTTACTTGGACATTGACATATCTGGCTCCTTTCTTTAGCACCAAAGTCACCCAATCAAGGAAAAAAATTTTTCTCCTTAGTACTGCAAATGAAAAGTATCTGCATGAAAAATTAGAATAAATAAATAAAAATTCCTTCTGTAAGAAAGTACATCAACAAGAGCACAAAGTAGAAAATGCCAAGTGTTTAGAAAGACAACATTACCTTCATTTTATTTAAAAGCTCCATTGTTTGTAATAAATTCTTAATAGCTTGAAAATCTAATTTTTTCCACGACCAATTTTATCCTTGGCTACTTGGCAAACACTGTTTTTGTTTTGTTTTTTCTTTTTTGCCTCTGTTGCCCAGTGTAAAAGCTGGAGATTTGGGTATGTGAGTCCTTAATTATTAACCATTACAATAAAAATATCAGTTCTGCACTGGGAATAGCACCAAGAGGTATAAAGACCTAGACTGTTATGAATTATTTGGGAGCAGACTATCTCTCCATGCTACTGTAGAAGAGAGACTCAGTACACTTAGAAAATACAGACAGAAAGTCTGTGGGGGTGGTTGATCTGTAGTGAAACCCTTTTATAATTTAGAAGACATGATCACACCTAACTTTTATATTAACCACATATTACTCACTGCATAATTATTGCAAGATTAAAAACGTATGACAAATGTGCCATAACTCCCCCACCCACACTCATGGCAGACATTACTAATCAATCACAGACCAATCAATTAATCTTTCCTACTAAACATTCTAGGTGGACACTACTGTTGGGAAAAGTTGGGGGAGAGCAGAAAGGGCAAGAATCTCCCTATTTCTGATTTTCCCTTCTTATAGTGGGAGCACCATTACTGCAGTGCTCCTAGTTTCCCTTTATCTCCTCACTTATTCTTCCCCATGGAAAGAAAGAAGACATAATCTTATTGTTGAGTATTGAAAGAGACATTAGCCATGGGTTGTCAAGCCCCTTCCTCTGGGAGAGTGCACAGTCATGCACAGCATGTGCTCCTGATACTTCTCTAACAGCTAATGAATTTATCAATGAATTTTCTCCCTGGTCTGTAGGGAGATCAGCAATGGTCCAGTGCTACCTGAGACTGAGTGTGGTTCCTATAATACCAGAGTTAACAATGGGGAAGACCACCCACTTATGCAGCACTGGAGTTCTTTAATAGCAACTTTAACAATGACAAAGGTAATCATTTCTCCCTCTCACAAGTCTTATTCTTTTGCCTGGTTTTCTTTGACTCAGACTTTGGGCCAAAAAACAGGGTGATACTTTAGGGTCCCTTAAAATTCCCCCAAATAGCAATTGACTAAGGTTTTCTAATCAATTAGAAAGTATTTTCACTTCTAATCAACTAGAAGTGTCTTTCTAATACACTTTGGGAGCCATAATATGGTCCAGTTTACATTAAAGAGAGATATGAGGTCAACATTGTTTAGTGTGAACTGCTGACCACCTAGGCAGGGCCCCACATGGGAGAAGCTCTTCACCAAGTTCTTGAGACTCTGCAATCTAGAAAATAAATTTTGCTGTTGCTATACATGATCTGTCTCAAGCAACTTATCCAACTGATCAAACTCCTAAGCAACTCTTGTATTACTCCTGGTAGAAGTTGAAATGGTACTGTTTGGGAGGGTGTGCAATTTGGCAGTACGTAGTCAAACTGTAAATTGACCTACACGTTGTCACGGCAATTCCACTTCTGTGTATCCATATCACCGAAAATACTTGCACAAGAATAAATGCCCAAGTTTACTGCAACACCTATTGTAATGATGAAAAACTGGAAACTACCTAAATGCTCAGCCATGGAGAACTGGTTAAATAGTTACGGAGTATTATGAATTGGCTCCTGGTCATTTTGTTTTTCAAGGTAGTAAAATTATACTATGTGTCAATGGCATGGGGATAGGTGGGGCAGGAGTGTCTACTTACTACTCTGCATTTCTTCCATTTGAAATTTTAAGGATGTACTATTTTACGCTTCATAATTAATAGGAAAAATGAATGCTGATTTAATAATTTTTAATTCATGGTCTTTTTCTCTTGGGTGCTTCTGGCCATCCTGTAGACTGCTCCCATTTTCCCATGCCTGGAAGCTGAGTTGGGGATTGAGGCTGGTGGGTGAGCCTAGAATCAGGCCAAAGGTAGCAGCTGTCTGGAGGGAGATTTACCCCAGACCCAAGTGTGCCTGATTCATCTCCTTCTTCATAATACACTCTGGCTTCTCCAGCTTTCCTAGGACTGAAATTCCCATGACTGCCAAAATCAAAGTCACCTTTTTTATAGTGCTGGATAAACATCATTCAAGCCTTCCTCTTTTGGTTCTCATTTCAGAAACTCCACGCAGACTATAAACATATACTTTCCTCAGTCAGATCTAATACAATGGTTTAAATTTCAGCTTTGGCCAGGTTGCTGCTCTCGAGAAGATTAGCACTTCCTGCCTCTCCCCTCTGAAAAGTCATGTTGGCTGTGAGTGAAAATCCTATTTGACTTGGTCTAACTCAAACCCACTTGCCCCATTCTTCTTTCCGAAAAATCTGTTTCACAGATCAAGCTTAAGGTAGGACTTTAGGAAAAAATTTCAGCAATATTAATATTCCTCCTTGGTGGAATATGAGCTTTCCTCATCTCCCTATCACCTACCCAGCCACTCATGCTTTTTCTTGCTGGATGTCATCTCCACAGATTGTTGGTCTCATTGATCATATGAGAATCCTAGGTGTTGACCACCCACCTTTATAAGTGCAATCTCCTCTGCAACATAAGATTTACTTTGTAGTTTACAATAATGCCAAATAACGCCTTGGGGCTACCAAGTGCTTTCAACTTTTGAAGACCTTTTCACTTCTATTATTTTATTTTGCTTTCATAATAATTCTTTTAGGGATGTGTGACTCTGTGTGCATTGACAGATGTGGGAATTGAGGCTCCAAGAAGTAACTGAGAATACGTCTTAGTGCTGACTGAGCCAAGCCTACAAGCAGTATCTCCTATCTTTCGGTCTTGAGCTAAAAGCCAATTAACCCCATGCATAGAATAGGTTCTCAATGCACTGGACTTTTCAAACCACTTGCAGCCTCGTGTACTGAAGGCTTAGTTTGATAGATGATGCCTACTTTAAACCACCAGGCTTCTCTCTATTGAAATAAATAGGCTTGAGCCATGCTAGTCATTTGGTGATGTTTTGTCATTGTTGCTATTTAATAGAGTTCCTGTCCCTTAAGGCAAGAGGAATATAACTGTAAAACTTATTTTAAAAGCCACAGCCAAGGAAACAGTGCAAGCTTCTCATGCAGTTCCAGGTATATTGAGATCATTGTCAGTTGGTAGAACCAGAGAATTCTTTACAGAAGAGGGGCCCTTGAGTTGGGTTTCAATGAAGGAAGGAAGAATAAGTAGAGAGGTTCCAGGAACATAAATGTCATGAACAAAAGAATGACAGTCATGAGGTTGCTCTGTCCTTTCAGGATCCTGGTTCCCACCATCTGAGATAGAATATTGACTGTCATCATCGCAACAGTGAAAGCAACTGCTCTGTGTAGAAAGGCACCCTGAGGTTAGGCAGAGGCCCAAGTATTAGGGGACTAGGCACATTTTCTTTGTAGCCTGTTCACTAATTCATTACTTGTCCTTGGGGCTAAGTCACTTATCAATGGCCCAGTCTTGATTCACACAATTGATGCTTTCTCATTCTTGTGCTAAGTGCTATGCAAGCACAACTTAAAGACAGTGTCTAGCCACCTCCCTCTAACTGTGCTGCCACCTCCAGGGCCCCACTGTTTAGAATTTCTAGAGTTACCACAGCATTTAGGACTTTAGTGTCTATATATCCCAGCCACTCAATGATGAGGAATAGCAAGATACCAAAGGTGGGGACCTCAAGGATGTAGAGGAGATCAATGCTTAGAAAATCCAGGATTGGAAGGAGAGTGGGGGAGGGCGTGGCAAGCCAAGCAAAATCTCTAAATTACCAAAATTGAATTGAATTGAATTACTCTCAGGCTCCTCCTCAGATGGGATATCCCTTGCAGCAGACCCAATTAAATAAAACAGAAAACAAAAAACTACCAGTAAAGCACTTTCTGTCTTGCTGAGAAGTTAACTGCAAGGTCAGAAGTCACACAATATAGTTATTTACCCATTCCCCATTCCCTTAGGGCTCAATCTTAAAGAATGGTTTTATTTTTAACCAGATAAACTGATCCTCTTTGTTGTGCTAACTAGCTAATGTTCCTTCCCCCAGGAGATGGTGCCTTAACACCCAAGAGCCAACTTTATTCCTTTATTTCTGAATCCTACAAATTACTTACATCCCCTTAGAAGCTGCCTCCTGGTTGAACTTGGGGCAAGTTATTTAATCTCCTTTTGCTTCTTCTTCCTCAATTGTGAAAAGGTGACTAACAGCGCTCACATCATAACAGTTGTAAGGATGAAAAATAATTCTTAAGTATTTAGCAGAACTCCCAGCACATAATGGGTGCTCATTAAATGTGAGCTATCACATTTGAATCCACTCTTACTTTGAATCCACTCTGGTTAGAGTCACTACCTGTTTTGCACACAGGAAAAAAGTTTTCCAATAGCTGAGGCAAGCTCTATTATTGTTTTTCTTTTTTTACATATCATAAGTAATACATTGTAGAAAAATTAAAACTACCAAAAAGTACGAAAGAAATTTATTAATCACTTTAATTTTATCAATATAAACTTACTTTTTAAGCTAAAAACAATTTCCTTTTTAAACTTAACATTATTTTGAACATCTTTCCATGTTAGTAAATATGTTTCTATTACATGCTTAATATTGGCATATTTTTCCTTATTAGAGTTGTGCCATGGTTTATTTAACCAATCAACCTATTGCCAATTGTTTGTGTTGCCTCCAACTTTTTGCTATTTTAAACAATGTTCTTACATAAAATTTGTACATATTTTGTGAACTTGTCCAAAATTCTCCTTAGGATAAATTCATAGAAGTGAAATTTCTGCATCTGAAAATATGCTGTATCTAAGGGATACATTATTATATTCTGCCAAATTGTCTCTCAGAAGGACTGTACAAATTGACACTCTCACCAGCAGGTCAAATTCCATTTTCTCACTTCCATCTCAATATTGGCTACTATTTAAAATTTTTACCGAGTGGACAGGTCATAAATGTAATTTTATTTTTTAATTAAAGTTTTTGTATCAGAGGTAATAATGAAAGTGTTAATATGTTCATGAACATATGAATTTTTTCTTCTGCGTGATCCCTGACAATGTCATCAAAAAGATGGTAAAGTGTGTTGTTAGGAGCACAGACTGGAGACTGACTGCCTGAGTCTGAATTCAGGTTCTGCCTCTGAATTCAATGGTCTTAGGCAAATTATCGATCCTCTCTGTACCTCAGTGTCTTCTTCTAACTTGGAGATACTACGAGTGCTTACTACATAAAGTAAGGTGTGTGCAAGCTCTTAGGACAATGAGCTAGTTATTGTTTGCTCATTTTTCAGTTATCACGTTGGACTTCCCTAGGTGGCTATGATGAGGAAGGCAAGGTGAGGGACATCTGGAAGTCATGGCATAAGCAAAGGCACAAAGGGAGATGAAGTGTCATGCTAGCTCTACATTTGAACCATCTCAATATTTTCCCATGTTTTGAAGAATGAAGAACAAGAATAGCCTTATGCATTGTTTTCCACTTCATGAAACCCAATTTAAATCATATGAAACAAACTTTGACAAGTCATCAACATGAAATTTCCTTGATCTATGTATGACACTGTCGCCCTAGGGTCCAGCAGCTCCCAGCTGTGCTGTCTTTCAGCTAGGCAGGCAAGGTAAAGTATGACCTCCTTTGCCCCAGAATCCTATGGGCCCAAGCGTCTGTATTCTCAAATGCAAACTATGCAAGAATATCTCTCCTCCCCTGTATGCAGCACAATTACTAGAACACAATTTTGTGCATTAATAATGTCCTCAGGTTTGGATGACACTATCTAGAAATGCACAAAGACCCAGAAGTTTCATGGTGGGTCCAAAGGAACCCCAAAACTCATCTAGGTTAACCTCCTCATTCACAGAGAAAGTTCTGGATCACTACATTCAAAACAGGTCCAAGAATGAGGAAGCAGAGAGCTCGAGGCAGAGCAGCTATCTAACTTTGGAATTTGAGAATCTTCTACAGAATTTGTTAAAAAGTGTTTAACCCCAACTCTAGTGCTGATGCGATCAGCCAGAGATAAATGAGCCACAGGTACTGTACCCCATTCTGCCCATACATCCTGTCCAAGAATGGCTGAGGCACTTTATGAAGGTGGAATTCCATAGCATAATTTGAGAATTATGCCAATCAGCCTTCTCCTCTTCCCCCAAGCGATGTCCTAAATTTTTCTTCTCAGCTTTGCCTCATGTATCTCACCTAGCTCCACTTAGCATCTCTGAGTCTCAGTTTCTTCATGCATGAAATAAGGGTGCTATTCTAAAAGATGCCTTCCAGAACAAACATTTCATACTTCCATTTGCAGGCCTATATATTGACTTCAAGAATGTACTTTCCTGAAACCAACTACACAAAACTATCACCCCCATGACTACCATTATGGAAAACTAGCCCAAGGGCTCAGTACAAATTCTCAGGCAGGCACAGGATACAACTCAGGGCTCCTCGTTCCCAGGCCTTGAAAAGCCATGTACACCCAGTACTGTTTCAAATAAGCCAAACACAGGCACTAATGTAGGCAAGGGGAAATTTAAAAATTCAGCATGCTCAACTCACAAACAGAACTTTTCAATACTTCCACATAAAAATATCGAAGTGGCTTTTAATATCATCTTCTCTGCCTGCAGTCCATTGATGTCTCTATGGGTGCCACAGTCCTTACTAGCTAGACCTGTGATTCTCACCTCTGGTTGCACATTAGAATTCCCTGCTGCAGGGGAAGGGGTAAAAAATTCCCATGACCTGTGTATCGCCCCCCAGAGATTCAGATTTAATTGACCTGGAGGTGGGACCCAAGTGTAGTATCTTAAAAACTCCCCAGATGAGCCAATTTGCAGCCATAGTTGAGTATCACTAGTCTGGATGAATTGCTTCCAAAGTGGAGTGCATAATTCATTAGCGTGCTAGAAAAATCTTTAAGAATGTCTTTCTATATATATTTTAAGATTCTTTTAAATTTCTTTATAAGTTTTATCTTTGAGTATATTAATGTATATTTGTACATTTGTAACAGATTAGTGCAATAGCAAATATATAATTTATAAATAAATGAATATTTATCTGGAGTGCATGCTAAAACAAGGGTTTTTCTGATAGAAGTATATTCTCTAAAAGTTTGAATCTAAATGGTAATCATTGGGTAAGTAGCCATTTCTACTAAGTAGACATTTCTTTAATTATGGTCTTTGTGGTCTGCTGTTAGCTAACTTCTATATTGTTATTTGCCTTTCCTTTGTGCAATACATCTTGTCTTTCAAAGTAAATTGTAAATGCCTTTAAGGTAAAGACTTTCTTTCCTGCATTTTGCTATCTCTAGTATTTTTTGCAGCGATGCTAATACCCTTAGGGTCGCCATTTGTTTGACTTTGGGCAAGCCTTAGTTTCTTCACTCAAAAAATATTGATAGTAATAGTACCAACTTTGTAGCATTATTATGAGGATTAAATTTGAAACAGTTTATACATAGTTCCTAACACATGTTATGGATTCAATGAATGGGAGCTATATTGTTACTATTAATTTTTACATTCCATATATATAGAATGTCAGGTATGGGGCTGGAAAATGAGAAAAACATGCATAAGATATGGTTTCTCTTTAAGGAATTCATAGTCTTAACAACAACAAACATTTAAACAAGCAGTCATAATAGCACATCATAAATGGTCTGATTGGCATTTGTATAAAGTGCTATGAGAATACAGCTAAGGGAGCAATTAATTCTTTCTAGTGCCTTGAAACATGAATAGGAGTTTTTCTGTAGATAAAGAGGAGGCATATGGCTTGGAAGAATAGCATGAGCAAATGCACAGAGCATTAGTTCTCAAAATGTGGTCTAAGGATCCGTGGGAATCCCTGAGACAATTTCAGGTGGTCCACAGGGTTAAAACAATAATTGTAATAATACTGAGACATTATTTCCTTTTCTCACTCTCATTTTTTTCACAAAAGTATGGTGGAGTTTTCTAGAAAATTCAGGACCTGTGTAATATGCAACAGATTAAATGCAGAAGCAGCTATGAGAATCTAGCTATCTTCCTTAAAGGGATTTGTAAAAATTTAAAACAATGCCTCTCTTCTCACTTAAGTTTCATTGTTTTGGAAAATATAGTGTTTTTTAATAAAAAAAGTATTTTATCAACATGTAATAGATTTATTATTATTATTCTAAAATGAGTTAATAAATATTTTTAAATATTTCGATTTTAATTTCTAATATTATATATGTATATAGATAGATAACATTCTCCATAAACAAAAGCTCTGTGAGATCCTCAGTAATTTTTGAAAGTGAAAAGAGGTCTTGAGACCACTAGCATGAAGACATAAAATTGCATGGTGTTTTCAAGGAATAAATGAATAAATGAATAAGTACCGTTAGCTACTTTGTGGAAGTAGACAGAGTATAAATTATAAATATATACATCACACATTCATACACAATGAATACGATTATCATATCCTCTCAGCCCATGAATAACAGATAAAATACACCAGTATGCTGAGAGGGTTAATCTGAATTTATGGGTGATTTTGAGAAAGGACGAAGGAGCAGATTTAGTTAATCCAGTGAAAGTCATCGCATATAAATTTGCAAACTAAAATACTCCCTGGGCTGAGGTCATGTGTTTAATTTTAGCAAGTAGGGTGAATGTGTTTGGGTAGGTATTTATACTAAGCAGTGGACTGAGCTGGAGATGGGTTTGACAGTGGAAACAGTGATACAACCTTTATTATTTTCAATGCAAAAAAAAATGAACTATTAATGTGATGTTCTGGTTGAGAATTTAAACTCTCAAAAAATCTGGAAATTCAAAGTCATGGTACCCATAGCAACCATAACTCTGCCCCCTTGCATGCCCAGTGTGGAGTATTTTGTATTGCAGTACATGCTGTGAAATCTATGCCTAAATGTGCTATATAGCAGAGTTACAGTTGCTGTGGGAACTGTAACTTTGAATTGCCTGCCTTTTGTGTCATTAAACTTTCAGCTGAAGTATTGCATTAAAGGAGGTTTTTTTTTTCCTCTACTGCATTTCCTCATTTAAAAAAAAAAATTGATTGGGCATTTTTTTTTAAAAGAATGTAAATGATGTTAGATTCAAATGGCAGGATGATACATTCTAGTTTCCCAGATATATGCACTGATATAGCATTAGTGAATTACCACATTTACATATTTCAACCTGCAATAACAAGTCATAAAATAATCCTCTATTTATATAGCACCTTTAATCCTGAAGGGTCCCATCACACACACAGACACACGGTAACGGAGCCACATTGGACAAGAAAACTCAATAAATATTTAACAGTGCCCAACAAAATTATACAGTGCTTTAGGACAAGCAGTAAGGAAGAAAGGCGCTGTCATCCAGTGGTTGGAACTCAAACCATCGAGTGAGAAATCTCACACTCCATTCCTATAATGGCATGGACTCTATCCTTGACCTTGAGTCAATGATTTGAATGCTTCACAACTCTGAGTATTCCATTTTCTCTATCTGTTTACTGAGGAAGTATTTCTAGGACCAATGGTAAGAAAAGACTTCCAAAGGTAATTTGGCTGAGTCTACTTCTCCCAGACATGACATGCACCTACACATTCAAGAACAGGAGTCAGCAGATTTCTACCACAGAGGGCAAGATAGTAAATATTTTAGGCTCTGAGGGCCATATGATCTTTGTCACGACTATTCAACTCTGCTGTTTAGCGAGGAAGCAGCCATAGACAATACATAAATGAATAAGCATGGCTGCATTCCAATAAAATTTATTTATGGACACCAAAATTTGAATTTCATACAATTTTATATGTCACAAAATATTATTCTTCTAAGTGATTTTTAAACCATTTAAAAATTTAAAATATGATTTTAGTTTGTAGGCTGTATAACAAAAGCAGGTGGTAGGCTGTAGTTTGCTGATATTTGCTATAGAAGTTTGAGTTGCATATCATGTGGAAGGCCATCTTTAGACAGTGGTGTGCTTTTAAATCTTTAACAGCTAGTTCCTGACCCTCCCAAAATATGCATGTGTTTGTTTATATATATGTAAATCTAGATCTACATATATTCATTATGGACATATGTGTATATAAGTTTATTATACTTATTGCTGATATACAAGAAGTTAGCACACATGTACAAATAATAAAATATTCAACACTCTTCATTGTAAGTTATTCTATAGAATGCTTTTTTACTATTTACTAAACCCTCCTATTCATAGCTTACTTATGACTACAATGAAAAAATAAGTGTAGTTCCAGCTTGAATGTTGGTTGATATTTTCAATTATATTAAAGAGTAAGATAAAGGTGAAAAAACAAAGATGTCTCCCAGAACTTCACTTTTTTATTAATGTCGTCAACAACTTCTTTGCTGATAGTAAGCAATAGCTTTTAAACCTTTCTTCAATTTTTTGTGCTGTTCACAATATAATTGGCTACAGACTGGAGAAATTTTTAAGTTTAATCTTTGTATTGCTCTGAGTTCCCCAGAAAAAAATAGAGCTAATAAAGGGTGTGTGTGCTGGTGGGTGTGGGTATGTGGAGGGGAGGGGAGAGAGAGAGAGAGAGAGAGAGAGAAAGAGAGAGAGAAAGAGAGAGAGAGAAACTGATTTATTATAAATAACTGGCTCACATGATTGATTTTGGAGGCTAAGTCCCAAGATTTGCAGTCATCAAGCTGGAGACCTAGGACAGTTGATGTTTCAGTTGGAGTTTGAAGTCTAGAAAAGATCAATGTTTCAGCTTACGCAATCAGGCAGGAGGAGTCCCCTCTTACTCAGCCCTTTTTCTCTATTCAGACCTTCATCTGATTGGATGAGGCCCACCCACGTTATCGAGGTCAGTCTACTTTTTACAGTCTAGTGATTCAAAGTTAATCTCATCCAAAAACACCCTCACAGACGCACCCAGAATCATGTTTAACCAAAGATGTGGATACCCCATTGCCTAGTCAAATAAACACATAAGATTTACCATCACGATCTGCAATATTAACATTCTCTCCATCACTTTCTTAAGTCTAAACAATCAATAAAACAATAAATCAAGCCCCGATTCGCAAGGTTCGCTGAGTTCCATGGTATAAAAATTCCCACTGTGGACAATTTCAAAGCGTACAATTATACAGCACAGTTGGACCTCCATATCCATGGGTTCTACACCTGAGGATCCAACCAACTGCAGTTTAAAAATATTTGGGAAAAAAATTAAAAACAACAATATAACAATAAAATAATAAAAATAATACTGTATAGCAACATTTGCATAGCATTTACATTGTTTTAGTTATTATAAGCTATCTAGAGATGATTTAAAGCATAAGAGAAGATGTGGGTAGGTTATATGCAAATACTATGCCATTTTATTTAAGGGACTTGAGCATCCATAGATTTTGATATCCAAGGGGGGTCCTGGAATGAATCCTTCCAGGATACTATGTTGTGACTACAAAAATAAAAAAGACATAAATAACCTTGAGTATAGATAACAGTAAAATGTAGTAAAATAATTATAAAATGATAACTTTTTAATGTGTATTACCTTTGTTTCTAAATATAATTAATTTAATTGTGAGTTTATATAATTTAATTATTTAGTAATAGATGTGTTTAATAGCTAGCTTGCAAAATTCCTGAAAATGTAATATTCAGCTCTGAGGAATCCATAGGCATTAGTTCCAGAACACCCCTAGAATGGCATTGTGTAAGCTCTGAGGGAGATTCATGTGGTCCCCTGTCTTCTTTGTGGAAACTCCATCCTAAGCTCATTGAAGATGAGAACAGAAATAATTTTGGCCAAAAGATTATGAAGATGAGAACAGAAAGAATCTCACTATTCTTCTTGGTATTATTTTTCTACTGACGTACACGGATGTCTTTACACCCTGAGTGAATTTACCACATTTACATATTTCAACCTGCAATAACAAGTCATAAAATTATCAGCCTGTGACATGGCAAAATGTAGGTGAAGGCAGCCAAGGTACTTACTGGTGCTTCCATGGGTTTGGTTGACAACCTGGCGCCATGACCCAGATGACCAGTCTGGGTAATTCTGCCACAATTATCTGAGAAATTCTGACAAAGCCAGAATTAGGGTTTGAGTCCTGCAGATAATTATAGTCATGGACACGGACAGACAGAAAATCAGTGAAGAATGTTTCCCTTGACTTTCAGTCTAGTGATTTACCTACCATACTCACTCTGTTTCTAAGTAATGAGTTACTTAATGCTTGTCAAGCAATTTTAAGTTGTAAATCACCAAATACAAGGCATCATTAATGTCCATTTGAAACTTTACAGAGAAATTTTTAGTAGGCAATATATGAGTTGCCCAGTGGAGCCAAGACTCAAGTCTGTACTTTTTCTTGTCTTCTTTTTCAAAAATCAGGTATGGCGAGATGTTATTAATAACCTCAGATGGCTGGGACCCCTGTTTGGGGTATGACCTAAGATAGCTGTTCTCAGGCATTTCTTTAATGCCATCTTGGGGTGGGGCAGTTTGATCAAGTTATTTATTAATACGTAGATCACAAATGAGTCTGAAGAAGGCTGTGAGTCACCTTACCCTTTCTCCCAGCACCCCGCCATTTGAGATGGAATGGTGTGGCATTCCATATAGAGGGACAAGGTTACTATTTAGTCAAAAGTCATATATGTACCCCTGCAGTGCATGCAATTAAAAAAAAAAAAAGCTTAGTTATTTCTAAACTAAGTAACCCATAAATGTCAAGGGCACTTGAAGGCAATGAAATTGTTAAAATGAAGGGATGTTTGGGTGTATCCGTGATTGGGATGAGGGAGTGGGGACTTGGCCTTAATTTACAAACAAATTAGAAAAAATAAACAGACTCAGCATTGCTATCGTAACTGGAAATGGCTTGAGCAAATTTAATCCAACTTCCCTGAGAATACTTGATTAATCTCAGACCCGGGAGGAAAATCAAGATAAGATAGGAAGTTCCCATATGTACTGAGGGCAGAGGAACTTGGGGCTTCCAGTGCCCACCAAGGGCATCACATGACCCCGCCCGTGGGGAGCCATTTCTTCGAGTTCCTGCCTCTCTTGGCTCTAGAGCTCCAAGTTCATGAGAAATCTGCCCCCATTCCTGTGCTTCTGAAGCTACTAGCCTTTACTGCCCTGACCTGAGCTGGAGTCCCACCCTCATTGTAGCGCTGAAGGCAGGCGACAAACAGGAGCCCCAAATTTAAGATGCAGCTCAACCTTTGACCACTAGAGGTCTCCTGGAAAGCAATGACCCGTATAACCCGGTTTATCCTCCTTCAAACCAATAGACTTGTTGCACTGAGACTTGGCGAGCCTGCTCTGCCTAAGGCCTCCTTATTAATACCACCACCCCACCCCACCGCTCATGGTGGCGCCGGGCTTCCAGGGGGATGGGACCAGGGGGTGGCTGACCCTCGGACAGTGTGGCTTATTGAATTTGCGAATCCACTGGCAGACTCCAGGGCTGCCAGTCTCGAACCCCACTTCTTGACCAAGCAAGAAGGGAGAGCAGCCCTAACTCAAAAGTCCCCAGGTGGGCAGCGCAGAGCCCCTCGGACTTCCAACCAGCGATGGACCAGTGTTCAGAGTGACCTAGCATCAGATCACGCGCTGGCCAGGATCCACCCGCCCCTCGCTTCGCCCCACTCCTTCCCCGCCTCCCCGCCCCCCTTCTCTCCTTCTGCCTCCCGATCGCCAAAGTGACCCGAGCTTTAACCAGTGGAAGGAGGTCAGGGAGACACTCAGCGTCCCTTTTCTGATCCATCTGGTATTTTCTGGAAAAATTAGCGGCTTCTGGCTGGAGGAGGAAAGAAGAAAGCGGGGAGGGAGGGAGAACTGAGGGGGAGTAAGAAAGGAAACAGCCAGGTTGAATTCCCAGTCTTTATCAAGCAATTCGCTCACCAATGAGAGAAAGCTGCAGTGGCAGATTCGAGCCACATGCGGTAGTGTGTAGCAATTAGTAGATAAAATGCTGACTAAAGTGCTAAAACATGAAGTATTATTGTAGCCAAGGTCAAAAATGCTTCAGTTGTCTTTTGCAATTTGGGGGAAGGGAGGCCCAGGGGTGCACAGGGAGGTTTGCATTTTCGAAATGGTTGCCTTCTTTTTTCAAACTGTACTTTTTCTTTTCTGGTTTTTTTTTTTTTTTATGATCCTGTTTATTATAGTCCAAGCTGCCTAATTATGTCACTGCTGGTTTTTGCAACTAACTTAATCCTCCTGATCCTTTATGAAACGATTCACAGAGACTGAATAATGTGTCTTACTGGTCCCCCCACCCCCTCGAGGGGTGAGAATAATTTTTAATTTTTTGCCTTTTAAATATACCAGATAACTTAAAACAGATAGTTGGATTTAGGGCTAGCAAAGCAGCAGGAATATAGATGTGTGAGTATAGATTCCTGTGTTCAGTACAGGAAGAGCCCAGAAATAATGGGTGATAAACATATACTGCTCCCCCTCCCCTTTTATACACAGCGAGTCCCAGCTACAAGCTTTTTTATAGATAAATAAAGCAGTTGCTTTCATGATTATAACTGTCCTGAATGGATTGACTTCTTACAACATTCAATCTGTTTATGAGTATTTACTTTACATTAGCCCAGGGACCCTGCACTGCAGGAGTTTGCCTCTATTCCCCTGGGTGTCGGTGTCTCAAGTCTTACATCTGCTCTGTGATTGATGGAGCCTTGAATCCACGTTATTACTCTCTCACAAGCAGAAATCAAACAGGCTATTAACTACATTACTTCAAAGAACTGTTTCAATACAATCTCCTTATCTTAATTGAAACTTTCTTTGTATGGATATTTGCTACACAGATAATTTACAGGTGCCTATCAAGCATTACATTAAAGAAGAGTTAAAAATAGAGGAGGTTTTTTTTTGGGGGGGGGGGGGAGTAAACACCATTGTGATCTGTAATTTTTAAAAGGCATTCACAGTCTTGGACCTGAGGTTTGATTTATTAGATTTATTATGTTCATGGGGGGTAGTGCTGTAAAAAGAGGGGAAAGGTACCTCTGTGATTCAGTTTTGAAATTTAGCATTCATCTGATTACAAGACTGCAGATATTCAAAAAGACTCAGACCTGGATCCCTGCAATTGTTAACATCTCAAAAACCTTATCAGAGAGATTAGGCAGCGTGCAGCCTAGTTCAGTGCTTACCTTGAAGGGACATAGATAGAAAAGGGGTTTCTAATTAGATGAAGTTCGTTACAGACGCCTAAATACTTAGAGCACCAAAGACAGCAGAAGTTGCTTAGATGCTGTAAAGAGCTGTGTATTTTTAAAGAGAGAGATTTATTATACAATTGAGGGATACCCTCAGGCGTTCTGTTGAGGTTTCCTGCATAAATGCTGCTGCATTGGTCATACAGGAAACTGACTCAGAGTCGATCTCAAATACGATCTTGTCAAAATACTGCAACTCAAGTTTTTTAATATAGGATTTCTTGAACTGGATGTATATATTTACACTAACAGGACAGAGACTAACAGGAGCCTTAGGCATATCTCATGTATTTTTTAAAAAAAAAAAATATGTAAAATGCCCCTCAGTCAAGTCCATTCATATGTTAAAAATGAACAAAATGGGTTATTCTAATCAAGCATCTGCACTATGCATCATAAAGTTAAAAAGAGAGAGAAAAAGCACGGGAGAGCTGTAATTTCTCTTTGTAACCCATGTTTATAAAATAGGAAGATCAGATGAAATTTCAAGGAAGATAATTAAAGAGTGATGTGCAAGTCATAATTTAGCTAATGCAAAAGATAGGAGACTGCGAATTGTTACATTGTCGTCCTCCATGGTGCAGAGTTGTGATATTACTTTAAATTATTAAAATACTTTTCAACAGCTTTCAGAATACCGGGCTCTTTGGCATTGGCTTTTATTACTTATTGTAATTGGAGGATCTGCCATTTTCTTTCGTTTATCTCTGTGTGTATAGAAACGAGATAGATCTTGCCTTTTATTACTTCCCCATGTTCTGAATCAAAAAATGTGGTTTAGATAATGTTAAGTGCCCTAATTCTTACTGCAGCGGACGCAGACGTTATGAAAAGGCATAAAAATACACAGAGAGGGTCTTTCCACCTCAAGTCACTGAATATGAGGCATTTGTGCTCTGCCGGGTGTATTAACTTCAGCCATGTGAATATAATTTTCATTAAAGTAATCCTGTTTCAACTAGATGCTGTGACTAGAGGTGAAACGTTGCGAAAGCGTTAAAAATAGCTTACTAGTAATTTCAACATCCTGTAATTTTATCACAGATCAAGTTTCAACTGTCATACTATACAGACCTTATTCCCCATATAGTACATGTTTACTTTTTTAGCATGCCAGACCCACTTCGGAAAGATTGGTGCCAATATAATAAAATCGGAGGGGGGGGGGTGCTGGAAGGAGTGGGAGGAGAGCCGGGAAGGGGGTGGAGGAACGTGGGGGAAACGAGTACACCATTTTACATCAACACTGCGAAAATGCAATCTAGCCTGGCGGAGGACCGGCAGCTGGGTCGGAGCGAGCGAGGGCTTTGCAGTCTCTGCCTGTTCCTTGTTCTGTCGCTCTTAAGTTTCTCTGTGTTTGCATAATAGCCGTGCATGCAAACCTCGCAATGCTCCAGGGCTCCAGAACAATAAATATACACATTTAAAGCCTTTATTGTCTTACGGTTCATGCCCCCGGTTTTCAACAGCTTAATTTCTGGTTGTATTTAACTAGTTTGCAAATGGATTTTTTCAGTTTCAAACTATTATTGAGGGAGCTCCCCTCCCTTTTTTGGCGGGGGAGGGGATGGGGGTGGGGTAGGAGTCGGTATATTATTCCTGTAGCGCTGGGTTATATAAACACATTATCATTTGAGAGCGCCCTTGGCGTCCATCAGCATTGTAAACACGTACTAGTGTATATACTTCAAAATTAAAGAATGCACACGCAGAACCAGGAGCCTGAATTCATATTCTGAGCAGACTCACTGCTCGCATTTATTGATTTATCATGCATCGTTTATTGTTCCAGTCCCTAAATGCAGTCGCTGTCCGTTCAATATTGTTTGCAAAATCCTGAGATGTGTGTGCACTGCTCACTTGTCTTTCTGTTCTTTTTTTTTTTTGCTGAGTATTTTTTTGCGAAGCGAACAAATGCATTAATATTTATATGTTTATATAATCGATAACCCACTTTTCCCTTCCATGTAAATAGGCATCAAAAGATAATTTAACAGATTAGTTCTCGAAAACATGGCAGTGAGGAAGCGTAATTTAACTATCAAACAAATCTACATGTCTAATAACAGCAAATCTGCTAAGGAGCATTAGAAAGAGGAGCAGCGCCCCGGAATCTCTGCAGGAAATGTTCTTTATATTAGACATATACAAGCAGGTCCTGTCAGATGCACAGCGGAGCTTACTAGCCCTCGTCTCCTCCAAAAATCTCATCAGACGATACCCCTACACAGGGGTATTAGGAAGAGAGAGATTGCATCTCCACACAGTTTTATGGTGGATTTTATTTTTACAAATCTTCCTATATGTTTTTTGCCTTGATCCATCCTCTTCCCGCCGAGATCGTACGGAGCCTTTCTCCCGATTATGAATTTGATCAAGCCGTATTTGGAAGGAAACCTACACAGTTTTTAAAGGAGCTTAAAATTGAGTCGTCAGAGAAATATTAGGACATATTTTCAATCATTTTGGTGCCAAAGGGGAGGCAAGAGCTCAGTTTTATATTGAGACATTACGCCGGCTGAAGGCAGAAAATGCTTTACCCTGCCAGGACCTAATGCAATCCATTCAAGCCAACAAGTTTGGAGAGAATGTTGAGTTCAATCAATTCAGAACGTCGAGATGGAGCCCAACTCACTCCAGGTATTTCGCTCTCCTCCGCTCCTCCGCTCCCGGCACCCCCCCGGCACCCCCCAGCCCCCCAGCTCACCCACACCTCTGCACCCACCCACACCCCCCACAAACTTTTCACCAAACTTTTACCCTCTGCATCCCCCCAAATCATTTTTATTGTTTAAAAAAATCCCTGCACTGATCATACAAACATAATGTAATTTTACCGCCTCAGATGGGGAGGTGGGGAGAAGTGGCGGTGGGGGTCCCCGGAGTTTTTTTTTTTTTTTTCTTTTTCTTTTTTTCTTTCTTTTTTTTTTTTTTTTGAGGGAGGCAGAAAATTTGTGGGCTCTATTATTTTTTTTTTTTCACCCAGCGTTATATCTGTTGGGTCGTCTGTATTAAGAGTGTGGATGTCTGTGTGTAAATGTGTCTGGGAATAGATGTTTGTGCTCTCTGATGGCTACATTATTTATTTGGTGCTTTTTTTTTTTTCCCCCCCCTGCAGTGGGTCGGCTCACCGTGTGGCTTGCACGGACCTTACATTTTCTACAAGGCTTTTCAATTCCACCTTGAAGGCAAACCAAGAATTTTGTCCCTTGGCGACTTTTTCTTTGTAAGATGTACGCCAAAGGATCCGATTTGCATAGCGGAGCTCCAGCTGTTGTGGGAAGAGAGGACCAGCCGGCAACTTTTATCCAGCTCTAAACTTTATTTCCTCCCAGAAGACACTCCCCAGGGCAGAAATAGCGACCACGGCGAGGTGGTAAACCTATCTCTCCCTCTCTTCTTTCTTTATTATTATTATTATTATTTTTTTCCTCCCCCTTAGTAATGCTTATTACAGGGCAAGCTTGAAAATACTGTATTCACTTCTGCAGGCGAGCAGGATCGGCTCCTTTTTTAAAGGGGTAGCGCCACTAGCTGGGGCTCGAGTATTTTGCCATTGTCAGAGTTTGGCTGTCAGCTTTACAAAGAGGATCCAACCGCTGATTTTAGTCAAGATCAAATAACTTGTTCGAGAAGGGTTTTGTTCAAGGGTGTGTGTGTGTGTGTGTGTGCGTGTGTGTGTGTGTGTGTGTCAGGTCCTTCGCTCTCCTGCGACTGCCTCTTGAACATCACATGCATTTTATATGTTTTCTTTGCCTTTTGAAAATTTTACCTTCGTGTCTGGTTCGATCGGGGGGCCGGGTGGATTTCTTTCAGTGGGTTTCGATATTGTTCAGGTTATCTTTTCTTTCTTTTTTTTTTTTTCTTTTAAAGTAAGTATTTGATATGTTTTAAGAGGGCGGAAATTACGAAATGGAGGCAGAATGAGATCAAAAGCTATTGAGTTGGCAAAGACGTGTTGAATAAAGTGATAAATGACAGGTACTGGAATAATACATTCAAATAACTTGCAGATCTGCCCGGGCGGATTTCAAAGCGGTGGTGTAACCGGCACAAACACGTTAAGCATTAACAACTATCTCTCGCCCACTCCCGCCTCCCCCCACCCCGCCCCGCACCCCACCTCCCCGCGACAAGCCATTTGATGTGCTAGTTTCCAATTACTCCACGCGAAGTGGCCGTCTTGCTTCGCGGGCTCTGGGGGGGGCGTGCGGGACGGGGCGGGGAGGGCAGGGCCGCGGAGGGGTGTGTGTGCTCGCCCGCACCCCCGGCCCGGCCCGGCCCCGCGAGCCCGGCGTCCCGCGTGCCCGGGCGGACGGCGCTCGCGGGGAGGGCGTGGAGGGACCGAGCCTCCCCGGCACGTTCCCGGGCGGCCGCGGGGGCGCTCGCCGCGCTCCCGGGAGGACGCGGGAGCTGAGCCCGCTGTCACCGGGCGCCGCCGGGGCGGCCGCCTCCCCTCGGCTCCGTGGCTGCGTGTGTGCCCGCAGTTCTGCGGGGCTCCCCTCGCCGGCCGGCAGACCCCGGCGCCGCGGCACCCACCCGGGGGACTATTTCGGGGAGCCCGCGCCCACGGCGCGGCGGGGAGGGAGGGCGCACGGCCGCCTGGCGGGGCTTTGTGCTGCCAGAGCGAGGGAGAGAGCAGGGTGACCAAACTGAGACTTTTGAGGGCAGCCAGCTCGGGGCCAGGCTCTCGAGCTTTCGAGGTAGGTGTGAGGACCTTTTTGTTAAATGAATGGTCTCCCGTTTAACTCATCCTGGGGCTCCGAGCTGCCAGAGCTTCCAGAATTCCCGGGTCTGGTGGAGTTGATTGCACTTTTGGCATCGCCAGGTCACTCCCTCTCCCTGGGATCGAATTACCCATCGGAGCTCTACGCCGGTTAATTACTGGAGTTCGTCAAAACGTTCGCCCTCGAATCTGCCTTTTCAGAAATAAGCCCCTCCCTCCTCCCCCGCACCCCCCACCCCCTCCTCCTCCTCCTCCTCCTCCGCCCTCCCCGGTCAGCTTTGGTTTTTAAACGTTCCTATTTCGCGACGTCCGCCTGCAGTTTTTACAAAGGTGTTGTTTGGAAATACTGTGAAAAATCCTGCAACCTACCAACAGGTTGAGCTCTTTCCCCCTCCCGAGGTCTGGCTCGACCCCCTCCCCCGACCCAACTCTCCTGCGCAGCTGTCTTCCTCCCCCTCCCCCTCCTGATTTCTTATTATTTGCTTTTCAAATTTATTACTTCAACATGGCCTGTGATCTGGAAAAGGGAAGGATTAAATATCCAGAAAAGAGCTGGTGCCTAATAGACTTCTGACTAAACCCAGGAGGAAATTATTCAGTGTTTTATGGGATATTTTGTGGTCACTCTTTTTTTTTTTTCTGCATTAAAATTGGAATATTTTTTAAAGACCCCCAGTTGACCCCACTTGGTCCCCCAGTTTTAATTTCTGTTGGTGTAAATAAATAGCGAATTCTGATTTAAGAATAAAAGCTATATTCGCTGAAGGGTGCATCTGCTAGAAGTGTTGACAGTGAATAGATATGTTTTTAAATCCGTGATTTCTTTTTAATTGTTCATTATGGGGAATTGAAAGCGAACCATTGTAATGATCTGTGCATTTCGTCACTGCTACATGAGCCATACCTGAGAAAATTAATCTTGCCATTTAAAAGTAAACTCTAGGGGGTTTGTGGAGGGAGATGGCTCTATTTATAATCCTCAGCTGCATATACATCGTCTAATATTATGCATGATTTGTTTTTTAATGCTAACACGGCTGGTAATTAGCTGTATGATTATACTTGTATATTTCATTAGGACTTTGGCTGATGTCATTGTGAATTATTCAGCCATATTAAAACAATTTTCAATTGAGATAATGACACGCCTCAAAATTATGCAAATGCAGACTGCATTGTGCAAAATAATTATGACAGATGTAAAGCAGGTAGAAAGTTTCCCAATGCAGATCGGTTTTCCACCCTGGTGATGTCATTTCCCCCCTGGCCTAAGTTAGTCATTCATTAGCAGAATAGCAGCAGCAGTCTCCTATGGAGGAGAGCCTGCAGAAACCAGCATTTACTGCTGGCACCTAGAGGGGGCAACAGGGCCCTCTCATTAAGAAATTTGCTTTATTTTCACTTACTCCATTAACTTGTTTATATACATTTAAATGATTTTTTATTATTGATTTTAAATAGTTTTGAATGATGCATTTGCCATTTGCAGTGCGTAACCGAAAGAAAAAGGTTCCTTAGTGACATGCACTGTTACTTGGAGAAAATGTTCAGCACATTTAATCAGCCAGTACAGTTTATTTTAAGTAACCAAATGGAGGTTAATAATTTCTTGATTGAGCTGACATCAGCATCCATTTCAAAAGGACAGCGAGGACTCTATGCTTTTTTTGGTTTAAGAGAATCATTCTGCCTTTTTATGATTTCTTGAAATATAAAGACGTCCGTTCTAAAAGCAGGAAAATGATCATTGTGCAAGATTAGGAATAGCGTCCCTGTGTGGTTTGCTATGGTTTAAAGAGGGCTTTTTTTGGGGAATAGTTTCTCATTGACCCTGGCAGTAATTGTATGAGGCTGGATAAGGCAGGACTTTGTATACCCATTTTGCAGAGGGGACATAGACTTAGAAACATAATGTTGTTTGTCAAAGGTCACCAGGCTAGAGCCCAGGCATCCTTAAACTTTAAGGTTACCCCGCCCACCCCCCCACCCCCCAGTGTAACCTGCTCTTGAAACCAGAGCCTGAATGCATCATATCATATTTTAAAAGCATGTACTAATGTGTTCAATTCCTCATACATTTCAGAACTGTGACTAGTTAATCAGCTTTGCCAAAGGTCACCAGATATTTAAGTAGCAAAACCATTCTTATTCTATAAAGTTCAGTTAATTCAGGCCAGTGCTATATAACAATAAGTTATATTTTAATAGTAATTAATAATCATTAGCAATGTATTATTAGTTTTAATAATGATGGTGATGATTTGCATGCTTATATACATTGCTGTCTTCATAAACATCCAGTGTTGGCAACTGCTGTTGAGGAAAAGCATTCCAGAAAGAATCACATTTTGATTCTGCAACTTACTGTTTGACCTTGAACAATCATAAGTATATTGAGCCTCAATTTCTTCAACTGAAAAATGGGAACAATAGGAAGGATGACTGTGGATTGTTGTAAAGATCAAGAGACATTATATGGGCATGTTTTATATGCTGTAAGTGCTTAAATAAATAGAAGGAGTTATGATTATAGTTGTAGATATTCTTACCTTGTAAACAAAACCAAAACATAATAATTTTTATGTCTGTTTGGAGGTTCTTGGACCTAATCATGATGCTGTCTTAAATTACCATGAAAGTGAATAGCAAGGGCCATGTGCAAGGAGTTAAGTGTCTTCAGTAATTACCTACAATTGCCACAATTCAGCCAGTAGCTCTTCAGAAGGAGGAAAATGGCAAAGTAGGCGGGTAATTGGTTTTGTTACTGGGAAACTTCTGATTACATTCATTTTCAGATTGCCAAGTGCTTAATCTATTGGCAGTATGTATACCCTCTTAAAATAGGTGGATGTATGAGCTTGGATTTCAGCCTGACCAGTCATGTCTTGGGTTTTACAGTAAGATTTGCTGGTCACTTGAAGCTGTGAATGTCATGTTAGGGAGTGAAAAGCAAGCATACATGGGTGTTACAGATTCTAGTATGCATTCAGGACTTCTAAAAGTGGTTTGGCTATCACCAACCAGTTACAAATTGTTTAAAATGCATATTCTGGGGCCCCTATTGAAATCAACTCAATTAGAATCTCTGGAGTTGGGTCCAAGATTCTAAATTTTAAACATTTAAACAGTCTTACTCTAGCTGTGCAATCCTGGGCAAGTTCTAAACTCTCTGTGCCTCCGTTTTCTCGTCTGTAAAATGGAAGTACAATACTTACTTCCTAGGATTATTTTAAGGATTAAATGAGTTAATACATGTAACGTGCGTACAACGGAAGTTGGCATATAGTGGATACTTTAGTGATAGTTGACTGTTGTTATTATCATTGATATTACTATAATTGTCCTCACTGAAATGCGAGACCACTACCATAGACCTTGATGAAGAACAAATGCTTCTCTCTGTGAGAGGGCGACACCTAGGTTAGTTTGCTAGGACATATGGCCATCTAGGTTTCCCCAAATCAGGCTTTCATCTCTATATTGGGTTTAGCCATGCCACTCACCGAAATAAAAGGCTTCTTAAGGATTTATGTTTTACTACTTAAGTATACTGTCAACTAGATCAGCAGGATTTTTTAAAAGATTGCCTGGTTTGATTATATCTGGAGTTGAGGCAGACACATTCTGGAATCTAGAAGGTGCTGGATTGGCCTTGCTCTCTTTGGATAGTTCCTCAGTCTTGGTCTGTATCCATAAACTGATTATTTTAGAGATTCCTGAGACCTCTTAAATGATTACATTGGCTTTGGACAATTGCTATAACTTTTCTGAGCCTTAGTATTTTTCATCTGTAAAATGGATTTAATGATCTGTACTCTGCTGAGAAAATTAGAGATAATAATAGAAGGGCCTGGAATGTAGCATAGTACCTATATATGAGAGCTCTATGAACAATGGCTGCAGTTATCATTTATTTTTAGTAATCATCTTAAGGTAGGAAAAGGGAAATCTTTACTCTCTACCTGGCAGGCCTTTTAGAACTAGGATAAGGACTAAAGACTTAAATGGAGGGAATTTTTTGGATTATGACAGAGGTCAGCCAAGTAAGACCTTAGGGCCAAATCCAGCCCACTGCCTACTTTTGTAAATAAAGTTCAATTGGAATGGAGCCACACTCATTTGTTTATGTATTGTTGATAGCTGGACTCAGGCTACAACAGCAGAGTTGAGTAGGTTTGACAGTTACCATATCTCTAGCAAAATGGAAATATTTATTATCTGGTTCTTTATGGGAAAAGTTTACTGACCTCTGACTTATGGGGTTGATCTGAAATAAGGTACATGATTGTATACCTGTTTCCCTTTCTTACTTGGGTTTTGGGCAGGATCCAGTAATATAAGAACTTAACATTAATATTATGTCATTAACATTTATATATCTAAAATTCTATTTCAACATTGAGTCTAGGATGTTGAAACTTGACTATGAGTGAAATGTATACTACATTATATTTTGTGTGTTTAAGATCCAAACTCTAGACAATATTGGTATTGTCTATTTTGAGTTAATCCAAAACTACCTGTTGAGGGCTAACCCTGTGCTCAGCACTCTGCAAAGTGAAGAGATAGATGCAAAACAGTTTGTGATTTGATACTTTTTTCAAGAAATGTATCAATCTTGATAGGGACATGTGATCAACTCGTTTAAAAAATGTAAAAACAACATAACACACTATGTAACATATAGGTAAATTGCACTAATACATGTAATGTGTGTTCAGAGGAAGGCTCATGATTGGAATGTTTTTGGAAAAAGAATTAATTCAGTTCCTCAGATGCTGGTTGAAGACCTACTATGTGCTTGGCACTTGGGTATGTAGAAAAGGAGACAGCCCCTGCCCTGGGAAGCTCACAGACTACCTCCATAGACAGAGGTTGGTCACAGAAAAGCCATTAGACTCTTTCCATCAGGGTTTCTTAGGTAAAGTTGAGATCAACGAAGACCAGTATTATTTGTAGCCTTTCATAATCTTTCTGGAAACTAGAATGTACTGTCTTCATCTTTGAATTCTCACTCACTGGACACACATATTTATGGGGTACCTACTATGTGCCAGATCCTGTTCTAGGCTGTGGGGATACAGCACGAACAAGGTAGACCAGAATCCCTGCTCATGGAGAGCGCCCCCAGTGGTTGCTTTTAACCTCTCGTGTACTTTGCGCATCATACCTTGTATTATAGTGTATTATAGTGCCTTGTATTCGTGTTCTTTTCCTTGGCCTTGTATCCCACCCTCGATTCCCTGCGTAGTACTTTGCCCTCTGCACGTCTGGGCCCCCCACAATATTCAGTGAGTATTGAATGACTGAACCACCTCATTTAAATGCCTTCTTGGGCACTGTCCACTTTCTTTAAGCTTGACCTGATTTCTTTCTGGCAGTGGGTCACTCACATGTGTGCCCAACCCACAACCCCATCTCACACTTTTTCTTTCTCCACCAGTATCCATAGTCATTTTGCACTGTATGTATGATGTGCAGTGGATTTTTTTAGGAGCACTGACCAAAGATAGGAACAAATATTTGGGACTGAGTGATTAGGCCGGAGCCAGCATCTCTGTTTTTCTGGGTACTTTTCCATTCTTCAGCATTCAGCTCGTAAAAAGTCAGGGCTTTGGGGTGGCAACCTATAGAGAGACTAGACTTTGGGGAGGAAGAGTCGCTCCCTCCTGGGTGTTGGATGGCAGTTCCCACGAGCCAGCATGTTTTTCAGGCTGAGGGTCTTAACTAGGCCACATGGTTGATAATGACTCAAAAAATCCTGAGCAATTAAAACCTTTCTTGACATTTAGACTGTCAGGCACATACTAAGGAAATGTTATTTTTATGAAATACAAGAGTCCACACATGTAAATACTTCGTTATTAATTATTAATAAAGCATACCATTGTGCATAGTGGCATCTAGTGATATATGACTCAGGCTCATTTATCAAAGTCTAGTTTTAACCAATATCCAGAATATAATTGCTCAAATCAAATGCATTCGCTTGTCATTTTTTATAGCTAGTGTAGTTGGATATTTGCCATCTTCTACTCAGAATAATACTGTAGCTAGTGATTACCCATCGACTTGGCTTTTAAAGAAATTTAAAACAAATTTATCGATTGTTGGCTTAAGGATTCATTTGCCTCTCAGAGATGTGGTCATGGATTCCTGCATTTCTTGAAGAATCTGCTCCCATGCCCTTGCGCAAGGGTGGGTTTTTCCGGCCACACTGTGGTCCACGCTGTCTTGCTGGAGATTAGACCCTGGGCCTGAGCCCTCAGAGTGTGTCACTCACATCCTGTACCGTGAGCATCAGTATTGACAACACATTTCAAACATGCAGATGATGATGATTATTGAAAGGGTGCTTTAGAATCATGCTAATGGCATCAATCTCCCTCACACACTTGCGTAAATTAATTCTGCTTTTAAAATCAGATGCACTGTTAGCAGCGTTAAAGATGGATATTTGACATTTATCATGCAGACTAGGACGGGTGGTTTAATTATGTGAATTTTCTGTAGGATCTTTGTGACTGTATAAATAGATGCACAGTGGCTTGTGTCCTTGGCATATGACCATCAAGTTTACAGTCTCATCTCCATTCTCGTGCCCCAGTAAGAAAAACAGGTAGCAGAGGCCACATTGCTAGTCAATCCAGTGACCCCAGAAACATCTTTCCCCACACCTTTCCTTTCTCATGCCTCCGAGCACGCCCTGCTGTGAAACATCCCCTCCTCCCCATAGTTGAGTTCCAAGCCTGATCGGTGGCACTAAACATTAAACTCTTGTCTTTGAGAATAATGGGCTTTGCTTTCTACACCCTCAAGCATGTTGAGCTACTGTGCAAGCTGGAAAATAAAAATGTTCTAATTGTGTCTTTTAAATAAGCATAGGAGTGAATTAATTAGACCATATTTTGTCTTTAGTTGCTTAGTTACACAATAGTATTCCTGAGCACGAGTAAGATAAATTGGCTCTTTTTGTGCTGCTTGTCCCTTAATCATAATTACTGTATTGCTTAGGAGAGTAAAGCATACATAGATTTTGAATTTTTTATTAATAGTCAAAAATATGCATATGATATATAAAGTATATGCTGTCCAACCTGTTTTATATGTGGGAAGAAGTTTTATTATAGTGGTAACATTTGCATTAGTTGCTCAGAGATGTAGTTCTGGGAAATACATAATTGAAATGTTTTTGAATTGCTTTTTCTGGCCTTTTCAATCTTATTCAAAATAATAGTGCCTCCAGTCCTGGAGCAGTCATTCTCATTTGATTTAACATCTTTCTTTGCACTGCATGCGAGGCGCCCAGTTTTAACCCTGCAGGGGCTAGATGAAGTTCTGTGATTCATAGACCTCATACATTGCGCCCTATGTTTTTTGGCTCAGGCTGTCCGGGGTTGTGGGGCGGGTGGGTCGGAACAGTGCTTTGGTCTTGCAGCCATTACTCCAATGCCCTTCACCCTTGGCACACTTCCCTGTTCCTTGGGGAAGTTTCCAGGGTTAGAGATCACAAGAGTTTGTTTTAGCTTGGGCTGGACAACCCTACGTGCTTGTCTTCTGGGGACTCATGAAATGGGATATTGCTACTGGAACTTGAGTTTCTACCCCACCCTCGTACCCCCACCCACCACCAAGGAAGGCAGCAAGAGTTAGACAGCTTGGTATAGTTATTGAACAATAGGAGATTCTGGCTTAAGACCCAGGATACATGCTCAGTAAATGTATGTGAAAACTGACCCCATTGTTCTGTTGTATTTGAAAAGCAAGTAAATTATTTACAGATATTTGCTAATTAAAGCACATGTTGTTTCACCAGCACAAAAGAACACAGTATAACTGGAGACAAAGAGCTAAGTGCGAATAATTTAAAGTAAATTAAAAATTTAATTCAGTGTATTCTTCTTAAGGGAGGAATATGTTTTAAAAATGTGTATATAGAGAGTAGAAGAAATTGTAAATAATTTTCAAAATATGTATGATAGGGTGTTGGTCAAAGGGTACAAACTTGCAGTTATAAGATGAGTAAGTTCTGGGGGTATAATGTATAGCAGAGTGACTATAGTTAATAACATTGTATACTTGAGATTTGCCAAGAGAGTAGATCTTAGGTGTTCTCACTATACAAAGAAATAACTATGTGAGGTGATGGATGTTAATTAACTTGATTGTGGTAGTCATTTCATAATGTGTACATATATCAATATCAGTATCATCATGTACACCTTGAATATATACAGTTTTTATTTGTTACTATGCCCCAATAAAGCTAGAACAAATAAAAATCAAAACCAAACATATATATACATATACATATATGTGTGTATTTATGTATATGTAATGGTGATCTACACACATAGGTATATGTGGGTTTTTTCACCCTACAAGGGAAGGCTCACATGCACAGAGATAACAGGCCAGGTTAACATCTAGTTGCTTGTCCCTAGGCTTGCCCTAAGCTCTCTATGGGACATTAGATGGAAACAGTGTTGACAGAGTCCCACTTTCCCTTGGGTTCAGTCTTTGCTTCAGACTAGTTTGAGCTGGGCTCAGAGTAACATTGGAAATAAAGCAAATTAGCCAGATATTGTACCAGAGAATAAAAATATTCCCACTCATTCCCTTTTCCTCCAACCTTCCTAAATGATAGGCTCAGGTTTAGTTGTTTTTCTTCTGTGACTACCCAACGTTGGCAGTGTTCTGGCTGGAAACTTGCATTATGGAACAAAGGCTGCTGACACGAGGTAAAGGTCAGACCAGTGAAGGTCAAAAGCAGAGAAAGTCACTGGTAACATTCTCGTGGCTGGCACATTGGTGTGTCCATTGGTAAAGCTGATCCCTCTGGCTCTGCCGTCTGCGGGTATGTTTGGTTTTGGGTGTGACTAGCTTCAGCTTCAACACCTTGGTGGTGTTGATAAAGATGATGGAGAAGAATTGCTGTGGTTATTTAAAAAAAAAAAAAAGCTCATGTCTAATTTACAATGGATGTCTTAATAGACTCGCAGAATCCATAAGATGGAGGAGATTGAAAAGAACGAGTCCAGCCCCCTTTATTGAATAGATGTAGAATCTGAGGCCCAGAAAAATCCCGGCATGTGCTAAGAGCTAGGGAGTAAGAGAGGCAGAACTAGAACTCAGCACCCGGCCCTCAGGCGTGGTGGTCTGATCCGCTGCTCTGTGGAAGGGGCCACTCTCTTGAGGTGATGTCGCAAGGAAAGTAGGCAAGTGCTTCTCATGGGTGAGCTCAGGCTGGGTCTCCCAGGGCCCTGTCTTGCATCAAGGGATGGTGCCACAGAGGGACATTACTTACACAATCAGCTAACGGACAGTATGGCTTTACTGGAATGACAAGATGCTTAATGGGAAGGCCAGTGACTACACAGAAGCTAGGCTTGATATTCAGGGTCCCAGACTGGACCTCATCTCCATTTCCTTCATTTCTATAATCCTTCCCTGAAGCCAGGAGGGCCCTCTGATGGGGATACTATTTATGTTGGTTTAATAAAAGCTTTGCCAAAAGGTGGCAATTGTGGTGATGAAGATGAATGGAATCAGCATTTCTGCTAACATCTGACACTCATGGATGATTTCATTCATTCAGAAGTGTTTTACTGAGTACCTACTATGTGTCTGCTTTCTGCATGGGACGTATAATAGTGAACAGTGACTAATACACAAAGATTTCTGTTCTCATAGAGCTTATTTACTTTGTTGTAGCAAGAAGCAGAGAAGCAACTTGATTGATAATATCCAAAATGGGGAGAAAACCATCTCTAAGCATTTTAGACTTAGAACCACATTCACATTTCCTTCCAGAGTGCTTTCTCTTTTCTTCTCTGTGTATTTGCAACCCAGAGAAAATGTCCCACTTTTCTCTTTTCCAAAATCGTCTGCAAAAGTTTTACCCACAGTGTTTTAAATGAAGTCAAAGTCATAACATTTTTCATTTATTGAGCAACTGTTACGTGTCAGGCAGAGTATACATTAACATATAAATTAAATATAAATAAAATTTCCCATTTAATTCTCTTGGGTGTTCTGTAAAGTTGGTAGTATTTTGCCATTTCCATACTTACTAGATGATGCAACTGAGGCCAACTGACCTTTTAAGTAACTTGCCCAAGGTACCGCATAGATGAGACTTAGAGTCAGGGTTGAAACCCAGATTCTCTCTGATTCTGCCAGAACTGGTAGCCTCAGTACCTCCAGAGTGACTTTGTGTGCAGCCCAGTACCGGGCCCTGGCGAGACAGAGGTAGAAAACCAGACAGATCCTGCCCCTGTGGAGTTTACCATCAGGTGGGGCCCGCGCACGTGGTAAATCAGACTATCCCAAATAAAGGCATGATTTTGTGTTGTAGTCAAAGTGAGAAAGAGAAAATACATGGACCTATGACGGGCACTTGATGTGATCGCAAAGGCCTGAGGAGGCATTTTGGAAGAGATAATTATGTTTGAGTTAAGGTCTAAAGGGACCCAAGGGTGAAGACTGGGGCAAGGTTTCTAGGCAAGGTGTAGAGGTGGGAGAAGGCTCCCTGCAGGAGGACCTCTGCATCAGTAGGCTGAGCTGGCCTTGTTAAATCCATAACTCGGTTAGAGAGGTCCAGCAATGCCTACTGGAGGCACCTATTGTTCAAGATATCCTGTAGATGCCTAGATAGCATCTTTAGAGCTGATTAAAATAGTTTGGCTGTTGAGATAGTTGAAAACAGGGCAAGCTAAGATACACTGAGGCCCATAGGCCAAATCTGGCCTGCTGTCTATTTTTTTTTTTTTTTTTTTTTTGAGACAGAGTCTCGCTTTGTTGCCCAGGCTAGAGTGAGTGCCGTGGCGTCGAGCCTAGCTCACAGCAACCTCAAACTCCTGGGCTCCAGCGATTCTTCTGCCTCAGCCTCCCGAGTAGCTGGGACTACAGGCATGCGCCACCATGCCTGGCTAATTTTTTCTATATATATTAGTTGGCCAATTAATTTCTTTGTATTTATAGTAGAGACGGGGTCTTGCTCTTGCTCAGGTTGGTTTCGAACTCCTGAGCTCAAAGGATCCGCCCGCCTCAGCCTCCCAGAGAGCTAGGATTACAGGCGTGAGCCACTGCGCCCGGCCTGCTGTCTGTTTTTGTAAATAAAGTTTTATTGGCACACAGCCATGCCCAGTTGTTTACAAATGGCCTCTGGCAGCGTCCACACGATAGTCACAGAGTTTAGTAGTTGTAGCAGAGACCATATGACACACAGAGCTTAAAATATTTACAAACTGCCCCTTTACAGAAAATGTTTGCCAACACCTGGTCTAAAATAATATTAAGAAAGGTGGCAATAAAACTAGGTGCTGACAGCTTTGTATGCGACCTTTTATTTACTCCTCATGGCAGTAATACCACAAGGTGGGTTCTAGTGTCAGCTCCATTTTGCAGGAGTGTAATCTGAGCTGGTAGGTAATTTGTCCAGTTTCCAAATTCACTCACCAGGCAAATGACAGAGAGGCAATGGGAACTCGACCTATCTTGATTCCAAAATGGAGATGGCCCAAATGTTATACTATCCTGTTTACAAGTACAGGAAACAGGGATGGTATCAGAAAGGGGTGGCTAAATTAGCTGAGGTTTACTCTGTGAAGAAAACTGCACAACAGCCGTATCCATCATTCATGGTTCTGTTCAAAAGCCACCTCCTCCTTGAGGTCTTCCGTGGACTATCAAGGAAAAAAAAGAGCCATAGACAGAGGCACAGGTGTATATGCCTGCTGGGCCAGGCAGGTAAAATCAGTGAGACAAGTGCGCCAGTTCTGGGAGACAGTGTGACATTTAGGGAAACTGAGGCACACCTGACTTTTTTGAGTCATTGCCTCCAAAATGTTGCTTTTCAGGTCCTCCCTAGCATTGCTGGGCAAGAATGTCTTCCAGTATTGCCAGATCTTTCCATTTTTCTAAAGAAGCCAAAAATACTGATTTTTGCGTAGTTTTCATTGGCCGTTCAAACCAACTTTTAAAACACCCTCTGTGGGCCAAACAAAACATGTCTTTAGTCCAGATGTGGCCCACAGGCTGCCACCTTGCAACGTCTAGAGCAAAGCTTTGGGCCATTATAATTTTTAAAACTTTCTCAATTTGGCCCATTTTCTGTAATTGAATTAAAAAGAATCTGTTGGTCCTCAAGGGGCAGCAAAGAAAGGAGACAGCCAGGTAGATAAAGCCTTGGCCATTTCCTCAGGCCAGGGGTCCAGCGTCAGGAGGGATGGCAGGAATGGATGTGCATTCCGGGGCCTACGTTTAGGCTTGAAGGGTGCAGGGATTGAGATGTGGAAAGAAAGAAGTGAGTTTTAAGGTGGCCTGTAGCCTTCCTGGAAGGTACCTTGGAGACAGGGAGCTCATGGTAGAAGGGACCCTTGAAAATAACTAGGGATGGATGAGGATGAGAGAGGCAGAAGGAAAACCAAAACCAAAACCAAAAACCTTCTCCTAGGCAGAAGGAAAACCATAGGGAAATAGGAAGGGAGGACATACCAGTGTGGGATAAGGTCTGGGCTTAAGAAGAGAGCAGAAATCTAGTGGGAAATAAGGTAGACTGAGGTCAGACCTCATGGAGTCTACCATGTCATTTGGACTTGAATCTGAATGCAGTGCTGATTAATAATTTCACATGTGTGTTTTCTCTTTGGAGGTAGAATATAAACCCTTACTCTTGAAGCCTGGTAGAACACAGTGTGAATATTCTGCGAGTTAGTAGCTGTATGTCATCTTGGCCAAATTGCTTAATCTTTCTGGCTTCTCAGTTTCTTATCTGTGAAATGGGTTAATCTTGCTGGGCTGAGAATATCAGATGAGATATATATGGGCATAGAGCACCAAATCATGATCTGGCTTAATCCCAGGCCTATAGCAGATGTTTGTTATCGACCCTGTCCTTCCTGGTCAGGGGCCAAATGCTAACTTTTGAAGCTTGTCATGGTGCTAGACTGTTAATAGTCCCTTAATAAGTAATTTATTGGTTGAGTCATTGGACTATCGTTTGAAAAACAGTAACTAAGAAAACTATCATTTTCGACAGAGTTAAGCTTTCTGGTTCTTCATTTCTCCCCAAAGAGTTTTCTTATGTTTAGGCTCAAAGTGTTTGACCCATGTTTGAGGTTTCCAATCACTGTGAAGGGAACACACTCAAACTCATTCTGGTCTGTTCCATTTAAGCAAGGAACTTTAGGGGGATCTCTTCATCAGCCACAAAAAAAAATTAAATGAGATGGGAGGATGATGGAGTCAAGGTACAAAACCTGCCTTCCAGATGTTCTATCTCATTGTGCCAAAGAGAGTTCAAACCTGGTGCTTCCTGGTCCCCCCAGGAAACTTGGTGTTAAACTGCTGAATGAGCAAAATGTAGAATTTATTTTAAATACATCCACGTTCCCTCCATTTTAAGAAAGCTTCTCCTATTTCCCCTTCTTAAAAATACCCCTAATTTGAAATTTGATTTCATCTTCTCATGCCTTCCTCTAACTCCCCACCTTCCTCTTTTGGTGGTGGTGGTGGTAGGGGCTGTATTCCAGCCCCCATCTCTTTAAAATATGCCAAAAGTATCAGCAAAAGGATGTAAAGGGAGTGGGTCTCAGCCAAAATGGCTGTGGGATCTTAGAAGAAGAATCTTCAAAATAGAGACTGCCTGCTGGGTCATTAAATCCTTTCGCTTTGAGTTAATCCCACAGTGTATATCAGATTACTAGAATTTAGATGAAAACACTGCTGTAGTGCTCACCACCAAATTATTCCAAGATACGTGGGTTATAAATACAGAAAATAATTGAATTCTGTATGTCTTAAGTGAAATAATTTGTTCCATTCTGTTTCTTGTGAATATTCTCCATAATAGTCTAATTGTGTTTTGTGCTCGTGGGGGCCGGATGTGCGTTCAGCAACAATGCATTGGATTGTAAAATATGCATGCCCAACTATCTGGGCCGGCAAAAAAGAAGGTTCTAGTAAAAAGGCTGAAGATTTTTTTTTTAAATGCAAATTGTATGAATCATATAAATGGTAGTGTCTTTTAAAATTATCAACAGGCATTGGTTTTTTTTTTTTCTTTCTTTCTTTACAGTATAGGTCCTGTTTCTCACTCCACATTTTTGATGTTACTAGATCAGTAATTCAATAGACAACTAAGCAGGTGTTCAAATCACTCCTGACCCCCAGAATTCCTTAAACGACCCCTTGAGGCAGTGGAGTGAAAACATTCTCAGCATGTCAGAATATTGAGATATCTCAGTTGCCTTAATTTTTTTTTTTTTTTTTTTTGGCCTTAATTTTTACAGGCTCTTTTGTGTCCTTCCCCCCCCTCTGTTTAGGCAAAGAGGAATTTGCCTCAGTCTTGGCCATGGGTATTAAAGGGTTAGAGGACAGAATCTGCAGGTGGTGCATATAGACAACACAGTCACCCATCATCTGTGCCAAGTGTCTTTAAAAGATGAATTTTAAATGGGTAGAAGGAGGAAAAGAGAGCTTGGGTTTGGAATACTTGTGTGGTAGCTAAGGGCATAATATGAAATTGCTCTTGTAAAACATAACATTTCTATTTTTAAATACAGTCCATTTGACTGTAACCTTTTGTCAAATTAAATTTAATCAATATTTATTAGTATGCACCAGGGGTAATATAGGGGGTAATAAAGAGATGAATAAGATCAGCCCCTTTCTCTTTAGGGGAGATGAAACATGCACAAGTTAGCCTTACTTTCTCTCTTCCATCCTGAAAAGTATTCTCACATTGTGAAATAGTATTCTTGGAAATTTCTATGGATACCTTCCCAAAATGAAAGATCTCTTGTGTAGGCAGTTGATTCAGTATTTAGGCAGTTGCATTTTTGCATTGGCTTGTTATCCTCTGTGCAGAAAATAATCAAATTTCTAGGCATAGTTGAAACTGGTAGTAAGCATCTTATTGCACAAACTCTATTTCATTGTCATACAATAATATGTAAATGGGTCCGTCCCATGTTAAAGATTGGTGTACTAATGATCTATTGTTGTGTGACAAATTACCCCAAATTTGGTGTCTTAAGACAATGCTTGTTACTCACAGTTTCTGTGTGTCAGGGGTCTGAGTAAGGCTGAGCTGGGTGCCTCTGGCTCCAGGGCTCTCAAAGCTGTAGTCAAGGTGTCAGCTTGGACTGTTCCCATTGCAGAGCTCATCCAGGCCCACACACTTGCCTACTGCAGGTCTCGAATCTTCCTGGCTGTTGGACTGAGGGCCTCACTTCCTCGCTGCCAGCCGACCTGCACCTCCCTGGGTTCTCGCCGTGCTGCACGGGCCTCTCCATGCGGCAGCTCCCAGCATGGCAGCCGACTTCCCTCGGAGTGTGCGAGCAGCACAGAAGCCACAGTCCTTTTGTCACCTAATCTAGGAAGTGACATCCCCTCACTTTTGCCTAATTCTGTTTGCTACAAAGGAGACAGTGTGTCCAGCCCCCATGAACAGGAGGAGGAGATTATATAAGGATGTACTTCCAAGGAGATTGGGGGGGAGTATTCTGGGGGGGTCGTCTTAGAGGCCACCTACTACAGTCAACAACGGAATGGGTGACTTTAGTGTACGGCTAATCTGATGAGGGTCGAAATCTATTCTTCTTACACTGTCTTTGTTGTTATACAGTTTCCTTGGGTGATTCCTCCCAAACAACTCCCCCCTCTTCTGAGCACATAATTATAGATGATATCCATAGTGGACAACAGATTGCTTTAGTCTTTTAATGATGTGTTAGGCTTACAGCATGTCGACAAGCCATATCGGGTCTTTTTTATACCTAATGTCTTGATCAATGAATTTGGAGAGTTTAGCTGGAAAGGGCATTGTGTCTGGTAGGATGGGACATCTGCAGGGAGAAAGGGAATGGGGAGCCTGTAGCTTGTCTAAACAGGATCCTTAATACACAAGAAAATAGGTACGTTTCACACAGAGGTTGGGGAGGGGCTTTAGATCATGTTGGCGTATGCCCACATAAAGAAGACCTCACACTCCAGGTGGGAGGGATTGTGGTCCAGGTGTGTTTCTAGCGAGTGTATCTACAGGAGCTGAGCATCTCCTGGCTTCACTTCCACCTGGCGTGGATGTCAGGAGAGCAGCTGGCCTGCCATCTTTTACGATTCTGGGGAAATTAACCGTTTCATGGAAAAAAAACTCATCTAGTTCTCTTTCAGGAAGGGTGAGGCTCGGTCTTCAACTAAGTGCTCAAAACACACATATGGAAGCATGAGAGGTTGGAGAAAAGGGCGGCATAAAACAGATTCTGGTCAATTTTTGTTCTTTTTCTTTTTTAAAAAAACACATAATGATGTTCAACGATTCTGGTCAATTTTTAAGAATGGATATTGATTTATGGGGTAGCTTCCATGCTTAAACCAAGTGGGAACTTAGAGGAAAAAGAAAGGTTTGGATTCAAATTGAAGAGCATGCATCAATTAGAAGATGTATGCATGGGACATGGTGTGTGTTTTTTAGCCTTCACTTTGACAACAAACCATGTTCTTCCTAGCAGCTTTGCATGCTCTGTTCCCTCTGCCTGCCATGTCCTGTGTTCTTCTCCTGTCCTCCCTCCCCTCTTAGCCCTGCTGGCTCCTTCTCTTCCTCAAGGTCTCTCTGCTGACCAGTTGGTTTAAGATGACCCTTGTCGTACCCCCTGCCTCCCAGTACTGCCCCTTGTAGTTCCTTTGCTTCAGATTTGTTTACTATCCGGCTCTTCTGCTCCACTCCCTCTGCCCCAGTGCACGCACCACATGACTGTAGTAGGCTCCAGGAGGGTTGGGATTTTGTCTGTTTTATTCCTGGCTATAACCCCAATGCGTGGCACATAGTTGGTGCTCAGTGCTTATCTGTTGAAGGAAAAAACCCCACTTATGACCATTTCTCATTATATAAACCAAATTTAGCTGCGGGCTTACTGTTGACTGTCTGTCTCCCCCCACCAAGCTGGCGTTCCATGAGTCGGAGGCTTCTTCCCAGCTGTTCCTAGTACCTAGCACAGCTCAGACTACACAGATGCTCAGGGCACTGAGGAGGAAAGAGGGAGTGGACCTCTGGCAAAGGACTAGAAAGAGCATAACCTTCACTTCCCAGGCAAGGGGCAGCAGCCCCTGCCTGGGCACGGCCCATATCTGAAGGGCAATGCCATGTCTTTTTCATCCTTATCTCTCCCTGTTGCTGATACTCAGCCCAGTGCCTGGCACAGAGCAGAGAGTCAATACAAGTGAATTGGATCAGATTGACTTGAGTGGGGGAAAAGCTAGAACAAAATCTCTCCTGACAACAACATTGGATGAAGCTCAACTTGTGAATGCTCCCTTTAAGGTGGCAGAGATGGCTCCTTCTGGATTCCCTTCTGCGACTGTTTTGTCAGAAAGCCTAGTAGCATGCAAGCATGCGAGCATGAGTGCATTCATTCATTCATTCATTCTTTCCTTCTTTCTTTAAGCTCCACCTAAGAGTGTGAAGGGCATTGGGCATGGAAGGGTATACAAGTGTTCAGCCCCACCTTTAGAAAGCTTATCTTGAAGAAAACTGAGGCTTTATTCTCTGGTTTCTACAACCTTCCTGAGGTGGGAAAAGAGTTGGAATCAGGCAGTCGTGGCTGCTTGCGTCTGTCCCCTGTGTTGGTCTCCACACCACCGTCTTTGAACGGGAGTAGAAAGGTCACCAACTGTGGTTGCAAATTGGCTTTCGCATTAATCCTGCTTATTCAAAAACACTCAATATTTTTCCAGACTGAGTTTAGGGCTTTTGATTGAAGCCTGAATCATTTACTGAGGCAGAGCCTATCGCTAGTGTAGGAAAAACTGGAACTTAGAAATACAAAGCCCCTTTAAGTAATCCAATATAGGATAATTACATTATTAAATAAAGCTGTGGGTCTCAAATTATTCTACTGCCATTGTACATGTGAGGATAATAATGTGAACTGTGCTAAATGAACAGAGCAGAAAAAAAAATTAACAAGAGGGAGCATGTCTAAATCATATGTTTATGTTTAAACGGAGGCTACACAAAACAGGAAGGTTTACTTGGTTTGTACATTAAAGTGTTCTAAACAGGCATAAAAGGCTTTTGGTGATTTTCTGTGAAGACTACTCTTCTAATTAATGGCAACGGTCTATCAAGACTCCGTGCCAGATGACCCATATGCTTTAATAATTCACACGGCTTCCACCATGATTTTCATATACCAACAGGAGCAAAGGATTCTCTTCTTCCTCTGAGGGTCTTTATGGGATATAGGCCCTGCTCAATGTGCTCAATGACATACCCGGGCAGAGGGTCCTGTGTCTGCAAAACTGGGTGGGGAAAAAAGACCAGAAGACGTAAAAGTAATGGTTTGGAGTCATTCAGCATAACAGAACAGCTGGGCTGCGTAGTGGTTGGGTTTGGGTTTTACTGTTATTGGTTTTGCTTTTTATAGAGGAGTATTATAAGTAGCTCAACTGAGCTTAACACTAGAATTGGGCTCATTTATCTTCTTTTGTTAATGTTTTAATGGCCAGAGCAAACTATTTGGGTGCCAAGCTAGTTTTTATTATGGCAACTAGAAAGCAGTTAAGAAATGGAAGATGGAGCTAACACCATATTAATTTGGCCAGAGAAACGGTGGGCGGGCTCTACCACTGACTTAAGGTACCTTCTTTACAATATCAAGTGCTTGCCTGTTTGAAGAGGAAATATCTAGGACACCAGGATGCAATTTCTTGTTCTCTGTGTAAATTGTCTTTAATTTTAGGCAGGAAAGAGGTACATGCATGGTAAGTCCAAGAGGAAAGAAATGGAACGGGGAATTAATGAGAGGATGTTTCTTGAGCTTTCTTTGGAGATGGCCTCCCAGTCAGGGGAGCGGGCTGGAGACTAACAGATTTTAGATTAACGTGTATTAAAAATGTATTTAGGGACATAAAATATTTAGGGCTTTTGAATTACTTGTTTGATACACAAATGCCATTGGCTATAACCATGAAGGATGGTCACATTACATTTGACACATCGTGCCTCAGAGCACTCTTCTATTTGTGTACTCTCTCTGACTGTGCCAGGATAGATTTCCAAAATGCATAGAGCCACAAGCCTCACCCAGAGGTCTGGTGAGGGGGAGGGAAAAGGTTGGAAGAGGAGGGGCCGGCTTGGGAAATTGGAACCCAATACACTAATGAGCCTCCATAGCGAATCCATTTTGTCACTTGAAGGGAGTTGAATTAAATCATAGCACATACTCGAGAGGTTGTCTTCGTGCTCAGACAATTGAAAATCCTTCACATCTTTAACCAGCCCATGAATGGTGATTTCTTTGGGGCAATAACAGAGGAAAACTTAAAAATTCAAATCCTTTTTGTTATGAAGTGACTTTGAGTCCCACCCACCCCGGGCGATTGGCAGGAGGTGGGGGAAAGGTGCAGCTACCCCCAGGGTGGGAGTAGGGTGGGATGTGTCTACTGTAAGGGCTTTAGGAGACCACTTTTCCAGAAAGAAGGTGGTGCTGCCAAGCTGGTTTCTGGTTCCACTTCAGTTTTCTCATCTCGAAAATGAGATGAGTAGGTGAAGAACACCTACCTCTGAAAGTCCTTGTAGGGATGAGATGAAGATGATGTCTGTTAAATTCATAGGTTGGTGTCTAGGTCAAGTGAACCATATCCGTCCTCCACTGTTACATCCCTGAGAGCTGAGGAGAATGAGAAGCCCTGGTGTTTATTCATAATCATCTCCTGGCTCAACTTTCCCTTGGAGGTGTCTCCACGTGAGCGCCACTCCTTTCTTTACTCTCTCTGCCCTGGGAGGCCGGCCTGTGTGGGCTCCATTAGCAGAGTTCCTAGGCCTTGTGGTTTCCAGTGGGGTTTAGGCATAGGGTTGCCTTGCCAGGAGGGTGGGGAGAAAGAGCAGAGGGAAGGCAAGTGTTTAATCCCTGTGCCTTCCTGGAAGGTCCCTCCAGGCTGGTGGCATCCCTTTAGGGAAGAGTCACTGCCTCTGGTAGATGGCCCCCTCTTGGAGCGTCTGGCCTAGGAGTGGTGCCGGCTGAGCCACTGCTGGCCCAGGTTCCTGCACTGTCTCTCTCTTAGGCTTCCCTTACATTCCACCAATGCCTTTGTCAATAATACCTTTGTAAACACCCCCCTTGGATTATCATTACTCAAGTATTCCATCTATTTCCTGTTGGGATCCTGACCCATACAAGGACAGTCCTTGAAATCTAGCAAATGTAGCTTCATGAAACCTCACTGCGTTGTCCTCATTTTTCTCATTTCACTGCTGACCAGTGAAAGCTTCATCTTGCTTTGACCCACATTACTTTCCTGACTTTCTTGGGCTCTGAGTGGCCACTGCTTACCTGTAGAGTGAAAGCCTTTCACTTGCTCTGTAGGTGCCACATTAGCAGAACACGCTAATATGTAACAGGGAGTTGAACAGCTGGGCAAACTGGTGGAGGCTAGAACGGAAGGGAGCGGCCGGAGTCCTCAGGCCCAAAGGTGGCACTTTCTCCCCCTGACCTGACTCCACTGGTGTACAGCGGGAGGCACACATGCCTGACCAGAACGGTTCCATGCAGGGGACCACCTGAAGTTGGGCTTGCTAAAAGTCGACACTCCACAGTTTTTCTTCATTGTCAGTTTCCATCTCGATGAAAATTTCTCACTCTTGTAGAACCAACTGGACTATTATTTTGGTTTCACAATTTATTTAGCTGACACCATGAGTTGTTGCATTTTGTGTTCCCAAGATTTATCATGTTTCAAATGCTACAAATGCTTTCACATTTTGAAATCCAAGATGTTTTGGGAAGATTGAGGTGAGTATGCTATGCTTTCCTGTGCTTACTATCCCCTCCCTACCACACTTGTGTGTTTATTGTCCTTGGGACTCTAGCTGATTATAGCTTTCATCAGCAGTGATCTGTTCTTGGGTATCATGTGGAATAAGAGGAAAGGTTCCATTCCTGTTCTCTCTCCTGAGTGGTGATATAATGGTAAAAGTAGAGGTTCAGCTGTGTGTACCAGAGACTTATAGTTGCTTAAATAAGTGGGGAGTTTAATCTCTCACCTGTCACTACCTAGAAGTAGATGGTTCAGGGCTAGCGTGGTATCTTTGCTCCATGAAGTTATCAAGAGACCCAGATCCTTCTATCTTTTTCTCCTGGGGGATTTGCTGTTACTTATGTGGTTCAAAGTCTTATCCATTCTCTTTGATGGACATGGCCTGGCAGGTGCACATATCGTTGTATACATCCCACTGGTCATAACTTGGTCATATGGCTCTGCCTGGCTGTAACAAAGCAGACAATGGTATCTTTATTCTGCGCCCAGAAAAATGAGTACTTTATTATTATAGAAGAAAGGAAGAATAGATATGGTGGAAAAGTTAGCCACAATTAGGAAGTGTTAAATTCTCCCCATGCCAAGTAAGATATTTTCTTACAAATAAGCCAAAGAGCTGTGAAGTTCCACTGAACTTGAGTTGACTCTGAGACATCTAAATGGACAACAAGGGATTACAGTGTGGATGAATTTTTGGAACCAAACAGTAGAATGTAGTCATAGGCTTTGGAGGTGAGCATTAGAATTCCCATGGAGAATGACTTCTTCAAGGAGTGATATGCAGAGAAAGAAGACCTGGACCCGGACTGCATCTAAATATATATGTTTCCTACATTGTCACAGTTGGGTTGATGGAATGAGGAATAAGAGAAATTAAACAAAGCAAAGAAATCTAGAGGTGGTGGATATTGGATAGGTGTCTCTTGCATATCTGCACATCTTCTGAGCAAAGCCACTGACTGTCTTTGTTCCAGACTGTGTTTCCAAAGATGTTTATATAGTGAACCTTGGAAGACAAGGATAGTGTCTTGTTCCAGAACAAAGAGCAGGCGTGCTTACTATTTCATGTTGCAGATTTGGGTTCCCTTATACTCAGGGCTCTTCTCCCATAATTCACCCCAGTATGTGGGCAGGTATCACCTCTCCTTTTAGGAATTAGGTATTAGAGAACCAGCACGAACGCTGATACATTGACTGTTGCTACTGCTGTGAGCAATACATCGTCTTTTGTCTCTGACATGGCTTCTGCCATCATCTATGAAACTGTGACAGTGACCTTATAAGTTGGCAAGTAAGGTAAAATCTCAGATCCTTCACAGTTCTCAATAGAATGGAGAGTTTCAAGGCAAAGATAGGGTTGTTCATTATCAAATGCCACAAAGAGGTCAAGGAAAATGAGGAATAACAAAAGGCCTTGCATTAGTGATATAATACAGTGGTTCTCAAAAGGGACTAAGGACCCTTTATAATCAAATTATTGTGGACCCCAAAGAGCTTTTGTTTATGTGGGTTATATCTATTGATATTTACTCAGTTTTAGAAATTAAAACTGAAAAATGATTGAAAAATATTTTTAATTGATTTAAAAATAATAATAGGACATCCATATGTAAAAAATGATGTCAAGTGGAATCTCGTAATTTATATACAATTAAGTAAAAATAGGTCTTACTTCTAAACATAAAATATAAAACTATAAAACTTTTGGAAGAAAACACAGGAGAAATTCTTTGTGAGCTGGGCTAGGTAAAGAGTTCATAGCCTGTAATAAAAGCAAAGCCACAATCCATAGATGAAAAAAATCTGACCAATTGGACTTAATCAAATTTTAAATTTTTGCTTTGTAACACTGTTACAAGAATAAAAAGACAAACTAAGGAATGGGAGAAAGTATTTTCAAGCCACATATTTGACAAAAGATGTGTATCCAGAAGGTAAAAGAGCTCTCAAAACTCAACAGTCAAAAATCAAATAACCTAATTTTTAAAATAGGGAAAAGAGTTAAACACACATTTCACCAAAGAGGAAATATGGATGGCAAATTAACTCCTGAAAAAAATATTCAACATCTTTATTCATTAGGGAAATGAAAATGAAAAACATGATGAGAAACTTGTATGTACATATTAGAATAAGTAGTAAATAAATAATAATTAATTAATTAACAGTGACAGTATCAAGTGCTGGCAAGGATAAGAAGCAACAGAACTTTCATACTGCTGATAGAAATGCATAATGGTATAGTCACTCTGGAAAACAGATGGGCAGTTTCTAAAAAATTTAAATACATACTTACCATATGACTCAGCAGTCCTTCTCCTAGGTATTTATTCTAGAGAACTGAAAATGTATGCTCACGCCAAAATGTACAGGCATACCTCAGAGATGTTGCATGTTTGGTTCCAGACCATTAAAAATTACTTTTTGGCTAAAAAATGCTATCATCTGAGCCTTCAGTGAGTTATATCCTTTTTGCTGGTGAAGGGTCTTGCATCAATGTTGATGGCTGCAGACCAGTTGGGGGGCTACTGAAGGTTGGGGTGGCTGTGGCAATTTCTGAAAATAAGACAACAATGAAGTTTGCTGCATCAATTGGTGCTTCCTTTTCCAAAAGATTTCCTCTGTAGCATGTGATGCTGTTTGACAGCATTTTACTCCCAGGAGAACTTCTTTCAAAACTGGAGTCAATCCTCTCAAACCCTGCCTCTGCTTTGTCAGCTAATTGTACGTAATATTCTAAATCCTTCGTCAGTTCAGCACTGGTCATAGCATCTTCACCAGTAGATTTCATCTCAAGAAACCACTTTCTTTGCTCATCCATGAGAAGCAACTCCTTATCTATTTAAGTTTTACTGTAAGATTGCAGCAATTGATTCACATCTTCAGGCTCCACTTCTAACTCTAGTTCCCTTGCTATTTCCACTACATTGGCAATTACTTCCTCCTCTGAAGTGTTGGACCCATCAAAGTCATCATCCCTGAAGGTTACAATAAACTTCTTCCAAACTCCTGTTAATGTCGATATTTTGACCTCCTTCCATGAATCACAAATGTATTTTACATCATATGGAATGGTGAATGCTTTCCAGACGTTTTGTTATTTATTTTGCCCGTATCTCTCAGAGGAATCACTATCTATAGCAGCTATAGCCTTGTGGAATGTATTTTTTAAATAATAAGACTTTAAAGTCAAACTTACACCTTGACACATGGGCTGAAGAATACATGTTGTGTTAGCAGTCATGAAAACAACATCCATCTCTTTGTACATCTCCATCAGAGCTCTTGGATGACCAGGTTCATTGCCAAGGAGCAGTAATGTTTTGAAAGGAATCTTTTTTCTGGGCAGTAGGTCTCAATAGGGGGCTTAAAATATTCAGTAAACTCTGCCATAAACAGATGTTCTGTCATCCAGGCTTTGTTGTTTCATTAATAGAGCACAGGCAGAGTAGATTTAGGATAATTCTTAAGGGCCCTAGGATTTTCAGAATGGCAGATGAGCATTGGCTACATTATAAAGTCACCAGCTGCATTAGCCCCTAACAAGAGAGTCAGCCTGTCCTTTGAAGCCAGACATTGACATCTCTCCAGCTATGAAAGTCCTAGATGACACCTTCTTTCAATATCAAGATATTTCATTGATATTGAAAATCCATCTTCTAGTATAACCGTCTTCATCAATTATCTTAGCTAGATCTTCTGAATAACTTGCTACAGTTTCTACATCAGCACTTCCTACTTCACCTAGCACTTTTAAGTTATGGAGAAGGATTCTTTCCTCAAACCTCCTGAACCCTTCTCTGGTAGCTTCAGATTTTTCTTCTGCAGCTTCCTCGCCTATCTCAGCCTTCATAGAATTGAAGGGAGTTAGGGCCTTGCTCTGGATTAGGCGTAAGGAAATATTATGGCTGCTTTGATCTATCCAGACCTCTAAAATTTTCTCCATATCATCAGTAAGACTGTTTTGATTTCTTATCATTTGTGTCTTCAGTGGAGCAGCACTTTGAATTTCCTTCAGGAACTTTCCTTTGCATTCACAACTTAGCTAACTGTTAGGAGAAGGAGGCATACTTTCAGCCTGTCTCAGCTTTGACGTGTGTTCCTCACTAAGTTTAGTCATTTCTGGCTTTTGATTTCAAGCGAGAAACATGTGACTCCTCCTTTCACTTGAACACCTAGAAGCCATTGTAGGGTTCTCAATTAGTCTAATTTCAGTATTGTTGAATGTTAGGGAATAGGTAGGCCTGAGAAGAGGGAGAGAGAACAGGGGGAAAATGCTGGTTGGTGGGACAGACAGAACACCCTCAACATTTATCAGTTAAATTTGCCATTATTTCTGGGCATGGTTTGTGGTGCCCTAGAATATCTACAACAGTAACATCAAAGATTACAGATCACCACAACAGACACAATAATACTGACAAAGTTTAAAATGTCACAAGAATTACTAAAATATGACACAGAGATACAAAGTGAGCACATACTGTTGGAAAAATGGCACCAGTTGACTTGCTTGTGCAGGGTTGCCTCAAATATTCAATTTGATACTGCAAAAAAAAATGCATTATCTGTGAAGCACTATAAAGTACAATACAGTAGATATGGCTGTACATAAAAATTTATAGCAGCACTGTTTGTAATCACCAAAATTGAAACAACCCAGATGTCCGTCAATCAGTGAATGGATAAACAAACTGTGGGACACATCCATACCAGGGAATACTACTCAGCAGAAAGGAGCAAGCTATTGATACATGCAGCAATTTGGATGGACCTCAGAGGAATTATCTGGAGTGAAAGTAGCAGTCTTAAAGGTTTCATACTGTATGATTCAGCTTCTATGACATTTGAAGAAAAAGAAAACTATAGCAACAACAAATCAGGAGTTGCCAGGACTCGGTGGGGCGGGGGAATAGAAGCAGAGAGTGACTACTGAGAAATAGTACAAGGGGTTCTTGAGGGTGATGGACCAGTCTGCATCCTGATGATTGTGGTAATCATGGCTCTATGAAACTGTCCATGTGTTCAGACTCATAGAACTGTACACCAAGAAAAGAAATTGTACTGTAAGTTAACTTAAAAATAAAATTCAATAGCAATGTAAACTCATGATGTAAATGTAACACATGTTTATGGAAGTTAACCATATTTTCAAAGACAAAAATATTATTAAGAATAGTGGCATTGTTTTACTTTTTTTTTTTTTGTAAATCTCTTTACTGTCCAGCTTTAAATAGAGAGCTAGATTCTCATATCTGCTTCTGCATTTGCTTTGTTGTGATGTCACATGTCACATAGTCTCTGGAAAACCCCTCAATACATCTGAAAGAGAATGACAGGGAAAAAAGCCAATAATGTCTTAGTGTTATTAGGATCCCTGTTTGAGCCAACTGAAGTGGTCTCAGGGACTCCCAAGTGTTCCTGGCCTGTACTTTGAGAATCGATAATGCAATACCGTGTCCTGAATTTCAGTCATTTTTATACCATCTTGACTTTTTTTCTTTTTTTGCTATGTCCACGTCCCCTATGTTTACTTAATGGCTTTGTTCAAATTGACCCATTTTTAAACTTAAACTTGTTTAAAGAGGAAACTTTCTATATCTCCTATAAATAGAAAACCAGTACCACTTTCCCATAAATAGAGAGTAACCACACAAATAAATAAGCAATGAATAACCTAATATGTATTTTAAAAAGTTTACCTATAAACCATCTAAATTCATCTCTGCATGGCACACTTTGGAAAACACCAACGTAGAGAGGGATGACAGTGATAATGATAGGTAACTCTGACATACTACGTCACACATGTCAACACATTGAATCCTAGCAATTACTGTAAGACATAGATAGAATTATTATCCTTTTTTTTAAAAAAAAAAACCACATATTTTTAAGAATTCTGAAGCACAAAGAGATTAAAGAAGTGGCTTAGTGTTGCACAATGAGTAAATTCCAGGGCTGAGATTTGAACCTGGGATTTGAGTCTGGCTGCAGAATCCAAGATGCCATCTTGGCAGAAAAGGAAATCTGGATTTTCATCCAAGCCCTGCCATAAATTGGCACTAGGACATGTCGCTGAACCTCGCTGTCCTCACAATAAAATGAGGGAGGCAGACTAAATTAGGGTTACACAGTTTAAATGTCTAGTGTGTACCAGGGACCAGGCAGGCAAGGCAAAAGTGAGCCAAATACAATGCAATAGGGAGTGGTTGAGATTTCACATTCTTGTCTGAAGAAGGCAACTCCTACTCATTTTCAACTTGTTCTTTTTTTTTTGTTTGGTGGGGTGGGGTAGGATTTTGGCCTTTATTTTATTTTATAAGAGAAGATTGAAGTCTGAATATTTTTGTGTAAAGTTTCCCAATTTTTAGAACACTTAGAGGGGCCAGCCATGCACATGGGCTAGCTGGGTTGTGACTTCTTGAGTAGATGAGATCCTCTGACTCAGAGGCTTTATGATTAAATGGGCTGTTTTTGGACAGTGGTGGAAACCAAATTCAAATTACAGAAATAGGCAGTTTAAAACAATGATGAAAGGGGATAAGGACTTAGAAAGTAGCTCAACACTGCCTACGTAAATATTGATTAAGAGCTGGGTTAATTGAAAAGCCAAGGTACATTAATAGAATAACAAAGTGTATTTCTTTGTGTTCCTTTTGAGTTGCATTAGAGTAAATCAGCAATATTTATCCAGTGCTAATTCTCAGTTTGTAAAGAGCTAATGTAATCATGAGATGAGCTTATTGAAATTCTTTTCTTAGACATAGAGACTTGCCCAAGAATGGTGAGTATTAGGAACTTTAGTCAGCACTTGCTCAGAATAGTAAATGTGAACATGTGATTTATGCCATTGTGTGTACAAAGTAATGTTTCCTGAGACATTTTCTATATATATGTTGGCTATTTTTTTTTTGTTTTTTGGGTTGGTTTGTTGTTTCCCTCTCCCCCGCTTATCAGATTTCCTTCTAAATCCTGGCATTTGACAATGTTGCAGGGCCAGTTTCTCTGAATCCACAGTAAAACATACTGGTGGTTTCACAAATAATCCAAACTTGGGTTTATGGCTTATGCATTTTTATGTGAATTCCTGCATTTGTTTTTATGTATGCATGTATATTCAAAATATGTGTTTGAGAGAGAAAAGAAGACAAAATCTATAGACTGAATCTTGGAAGATATGTTTATTCATCGATGACATCATAAGGATTCTATTTTCTCTTGGTTAATAAAGTGTTTGTTTGGCGGGTGTTGTAAGCCAGCCAGAGCTAGTCATGCCATTTCTTGGAAAAGATCTGAAGCAACTAGTAATTGAAATGATAATCATTTGATCATAGAGCTATTTGAAAATAGCACTCATCTACAAACTTGTCTCTTCTAGGGAACCATATTTGGTCAAAACATTGCCAAATTCCATTTTTACTAATGTTGAGACTGATATACTTTGCTACTTAATTATTTTCCAGTATTTGCTAAACTTGACTTCTGCTGTGCCCTGTCTAGAAGCTGTTCCCATATGCTTTGAAACAATACCCAGTCCGAATTTTTATTCTGACATTTAATAATCACCATGAAATAACTATAAAATGCATGACAACTACAGATCTTTTCTTTCAAGAGGATGGTGTGGTGAATCTGAGTGAAATCATCTGTCGAAATGGTACTTTGTAATGTGCCCCATTGTTTATAAAGTATTGAAATTTTTTTTCTTGAGCAGAGGATAAAAACACAGTTTTCACTTTGTCTCGCATTTAGTGGAAGTTCATATTTAAATGTGATAAGGGAAAGGATTCCATTACCAAAGTTTTACTTTTCATTTTTGATACAGTATTTATTACTTTGCTGCTGCCTAACAAACTTTATTCTCAGAAGCAGCTTGGAACTGGATGAGGAAAGGTGAAATTTTAGATCCTACCTTAAAACATTTTGAAACATTTTAAAAAACTCAACCCAGGGCTTCTTATTCTGTAATGCCTATCTTAATAAACCCTTTTTTGTTTGAAATGGAGGCGTGTGTGTGTGTGTGTGTGTGGGGGGGGGGGGACATGTTTAACAGCAAAGTTAGCCAAAATCAGCTGTGAATTCCTTTTGTTTAATAGCTTAGAGACATCTTCCTGTTGTTGTTTGTCAAAAATATTTCTAAGATTTTGTAAGCTTGGGGGTTTTTCACAGCTAAGCTTTCTTCAGAAATGTGAAATAAAAGAAATGAAAGAAGTCAGTTCAAGTTGAAATGTCAAATGCTTAAATAACTTAAAACCCAGTGAGATGATCTTTGTAAGCTTTTTCCAGAGAATATTCTGGTGAGGAGGGCCCTCCCTTTGTTCCGTGCATGGATATCTATTAAATATCTTGCTGGATTAATTCTGACTCAGAAAAGTTGGTTGTTTCCTAGAAGCAATTAGAAATGCTTAAAATTTAAATTTATGAATCATAGGAGTAACTTAAGTTTCAGTTACTTTTCTGAGACTCAAAGACTTTATCCTCACCCTCTCTCCCCTACCCCATATGTATTAAAAGAAAAAATCAGTTCATTTCTCAACTTACAAAGTTTTTGAGAAACATGAGAATGTGTAAGTTTCTTTCAGTGGGAAGCACATAACATTTATGAAGTATTTCTTTTGGGATTACATCACAGTTTTATTTAATTTTTAGGACAAAAGTTAAATTCAATATTTGTGTATAAGCCAAGGGAAAATGTACCATAAACATAGGAATTTGGGGGTGAGTCAGAGTTCCAAGAATCCTAGATTTACTTAGACCATTTATGTAGAGACAGGCTAACCATTAGTCATCTAGCTTTTGCTTTTTATATTTGCAATTAATCGCACCTAAAAATTAGCTTTCACCCAAGTGGTCAGATAGGTGGAGTGAATTTTGGCAACCAGTATTAAAAGTGGCTATTAGAATTACTGCCCTATTTTTGGATACTTTCTAATCACGTAACAAATATATGAATTATTCCTTAACTAAACAACTAGCAGTGAAAAACTATTGAAATGAAGCAAGTTATTGAAGAATCTCTGTCACTGAAAAACACAGACTGCCTGCTTACATAAGCTTAAACCACTCACATGGCATTTTAGATGCACCTTGTTGAGTATGGGTCATTTACCTCAAACCCACAAATAATTTTGTTTTCTTCTTCCCCCATCATCTCTTGCAGGATGAAGTCATTGCTGTTTCCGAAAAGGTGATTGTGAAGCTTGAAGACCTGGTCAAGTGGGTACATTCTGATTTCTCCAAGTGGAGATGTGGCCTCCGAGCTGGGCCAGTGAAAACTGAGGCCTTGGGAAGGAATGGACAGAAGGAAGCCCTACTGAAATACAGGCAGTCAACCCTGAACAGCGGGCTCAACTTCAAAGACGTTCTCAAGGAAAAGGCCGACCTTGGTAAATATGACTTGTACTTCTGACACGTGGGCGTATGTAGTAACTTACTTTTTTGGTTGTAGATTTTTCTGGAAACCCTATCATTCGATCTCTATATATGAATATATATGAATATTTCCTCATATATATATATATATATATTTTTTTTTTTTTTTAAATATCTTTAACCTGAAAGGGGCCTAAGAACCTGGAGGGGCTAGATGGAGAGATGACTGGGTGGGACAAGATGGAGTGTTCCCTATTGGACCCCAGGGCCTTCTCTGTGGGGAGCCTTGTGCTGGGTGTACAGTGGCCTTAAACAACTTCCAGTGTTGTACCAACGCACAAGACATAATCAGGGCATCGAAAGTTGAATTAATTAAAGAGTTTAAATATTTGCCATAAGTAGATAATACGACATCTATTAACACCATGTCAGAATTTCATGTTTTGTGTTGGGCAGAAAGCAAAGGGAGGAGGAGAAGGGATGAGTGGAGCAAGAGAACAGCATCAAGGCAGGGGAACCACTGGTTGGCAACCAATGGCATAGATTTCCCTGCGCTTTTAGCATTTGGTGGTCACCATCAACTATATATTCTTTTTTCTTGCCTTCCTTCCCCTCTTCCACTTACAAGTTTAAACTTATAAGGAGAACTTTAAAGGAGAACTGGGGCTTTGGTGTTTATTCATGCTTGGGCTCTGAAGTAGTTATTTTGATTAATGTTTGAATATTAACTCTGCTGCTTACTTAGCTTTGTGGCCGTAGGCAAATAATTTAACCTCTAAACCTCAGTTTCCCCATCTAAAAAATAAGGTCATTGTGACATGTAAGATAAAAAGGGTGTAGCACAGTAAACTGGCACAGATGAGGGGCTCTATAATTAATTCTATTGCTTTTTCTTAACACTTTCTTCTCCAGTGACTTTTTGTGTTCTTCCTGTGTTTTTTCCCTTCTGTTTGTTATCCTCTTGTGGTCTTTACTGACTTACTCTCCCAGCATTGCTTAAGACCAAAGTTGTTGACCACTGATTTAGACTGCTTATTTCCTCTTTGGGCAAAGAGGAACTTCACTTTTACATATAAAGGCATCTTTTTCTTTCATTTGAGCATAATGCTGATTTTCGCAGTCCTGTTTTATGCCTTAATGTGACAACTTCCTGATTTCTTTAAACCTAGAACTTAACTCTTGCAACAAACCTAGGTGATGTATTTTAATTGGCACAAAGAGACTAAATAACTCCAGTAACTGACTGTGCCTTTCATGTGACTCTGGTTCGTGATGAGCTGTGCTGTGTTTTGGGAATAACATGTATATTTTCTTGCAGTTTGAGTTTAACAATCAACAGTTTCCTGACATCTTTTGGTAGATGTCAGGCGGTAATACTTAGGCTATGGCAGTCTGATTGTCATGTGCACATTTAGAGAAAATTATTAAGCTAACGGTTTTCCTTCTAAATCCAAATAATTTTTAATAGTATTCTGTATGTGCTCTTACACTCCCCAATTTTGTGAACTCACAAGGACTAGTCATTTGACGTGCGATAATGCTGAATAATACATCTGTTGTGTTACTTTCCTAACGTATGATCTAAGTTGTGTTGCCATTGTCTTAGGTTTTCCTTAACGTTAAAACCTTTCTTTTGTTTGTCTGATATTTTTTTTTTTGAGTTATAGAATATACTGTTACTAATAAAAAATTAAACAGGAAACCCACAGGGGACAAAAGGATGTGTAGATGGTTAAGCTTGATGTCACACGTATAAACAAGAGTATTTATAGCAAGGTTTATGTTTAAAATTGCGTTTAGCACTGAGTTTATGAAGGAACATGAAAAAGAAGCCCAATTTCTTCATTCCATCAAGAGATTTAAGGGGTTTTGATCTTCTTGGATTCTAAAAATAGTGTCCATAATCTACCTTTTTTGCAAATGATTTCAGAAGAAATTGGTTTATAGTAAATATTCAAAGTACTTGCAGGTGGTTTGGCTTGGAAAAATCTGTATTAGTGGTTTTTCAATCTGGCTGCTCATGAGACTTACTAGGGGAATTTAAAAAACAATACTGATTGCTGAGTCCAGCTCCCCCAGATTTTTCATTCAGTAGGACTGGGGCAAGGCCAAGGAATGTGTACTGATAAAAGGCTTCCTAGGTGATTCTGATTTTATTTACTTATTTATTTACTTTTGGTCCTAGTTCAGAGATGGCTCTATGATCAGTGCTGAGGCATTAACTGTGTTGATTGCGAGGCTCTCCTCTGGAGGGCAAGAAACACCATATACCTTAAAAAATTTTAAATGTAAAATACCCCTTTAAGGATAGAATTTAGGGCCTTGAAATTCTACTCAGCCGGTATGAACTGCGGGGAATTTGAGACAAATAGCTTTTGTAATTGGAATGCACACTGTGTTGTAATAATGTGGAAAGAGAAACAAAAACTTTCCTTAATGTAATGAGTTTCCATTATCTGCCTGATCTAAGGTTTGCTTCTACATTGTCAGGATTTATATTGGGGAGACAGGGGGTGTCATCTTCTGTAAACACCCCTGTCCAGGCAACTTTCCCTTGAGCCTCTTTCTTTCTGTCTGTAACATCAAAATATTTATTGTCTGTACTTTTCTTTCTACACAGTGGTTTTCTTATCTCCCCTTCTCTTGGTCACACTGAAACCACCTCCAATACCACATTGTTAATGGAAGTTCACACACTTATTGGGTTTTTTCCTTCTGTAAACCCTTACAACTCTTCATTGTTCTTACCGAAGAATGAAGATGAACTGTGAGATTACTTAAGACCCTCCCTTTTTTTCTGGTGGAAGTAAGTAAAGAACGGAAAGATCTCACCTTTCTATGGATAAAAGAAAACCCCAACATGTTATTTTTTTAACTGAGTTGTTTCATCATGTTAAAAATCAATAACGACAAAATAATTAAGCTGACTCTTAAAAGAAGGGATTTTAAAATATAAAAGCCAATTAAAGAATTCTTCTTGGTTAATGTTTAAGTAGAATAAGCTCCCTTTAATCCCAGTTTGTGTCACTTCCTGTTTCTCTCTGAGTAGTAAAAAAAACAAGAATGTTCTCACAAATGTGTGTCTGCCAACAAATTAATACTCTACCAAGAGAAACTCTGCCCCAAATGCCAGCTTCCAATAACTGCTCTGATTCAAATCACAACTCTTGTTTTTTATCCTCTGCCCTTTTGAAGAAACACATTTGGACAATATTTGAGGATCTCAATGTTTGCTTTTTAAAAAGTCTCTCAAGTTTTCATTTAAGACTAGATGGTTGATGACTAAAAACTACAGATCTGGATAGTGGAAAAACTAATAATCTTAAAAAACACTTCTGAGATGTGGTGAAATACATTCATCCTCTTCCCTCCTCTTTTGTCTTTTTCAAAGAAAGAAAGCTCAATATGAAACCAATGCAAATTATGACTTTACTCAAGTGAGATGTTTTACCTTCTTTCAGACTGTTTCATACTGAAGTTTATAAAAAAAAAATAAAGAAAAACAACTATGTTAAAATAGAAGGGTTAAAGAATGTATTATTCATAAGCATAAGAACACAAGAACCTGTTTTTCCAGAAGAATCAGGTTGATTAAATCATTCACGACACAAGCCTCTAGTTATTTATTTTTGTCTTTAGAATTATAGTACTTAGCTTTTGTAATAAAGTGGACTTGATACCCATATTTGGTATGGCAGTTGAAAGTAGTCAAATGAAGAATTATTTCATTTTACAAAATTTTTAGCAACTAAGGAATATAAACACTATCAGTTAAACAGAGCAAACTTGCATTTTTTTACTCCTTGGGCTATAGTTTGCAAAAAAGAAAAAAAATCAAATTATTTTATATAACACTGCTTCTTACAAAGTTCCTTTAAGTGAAGTATGAAGGCTGCAGTGTAAGCTTTATTGGCCTATAAATATGTCATTATAGTTGGACTACATTTATATGCTTTGGATTGTTGTTTAAGCCAAGAAAATATGTCTCTACAGGTTGACTTTTTATTGAAACCCTTTGAGGCATACAACAGAATGTATTTTAGGCCAAGGTTATTAAAACAGCATTTTCATTTTTCTGCAGCAGACTCATTGTCAATTATGCTGCCACCAACTGTCTGTGGATGGGCAGTTATGAATGGTTTCATCTCCAAATGTGTCTTTGGAACGAGAAAGAAAACATAAGAGGGGTCTGAGCTGGACTAGAGAAAAGACGAAAAGGTTGTGTGTATGCGTCTGGCAGAATTTAATGACTCAGTTCACATTCTGTTTCTGAAGTCCCATCAATCTGAGAATGAGTGGCTTCCCCTCTCTGGGGGGACTTGAACTGTACTTTTTGGGAGAAGACAGCATGGTGGGGTTGAAAGGGCAGCGATGGGATGAATGACAAGGAGAATCCTGGCTCCGCCTGTGGATCTGTCACTCACTGGAAAAGTCATTGAAAGTCTCTGTACATTTATACTTTCAGGTTCCTTGTATGTAAACTGGGCAATATATGTACTTTGCTGGATCTCATTGGATTTTTGAGATCAACTGAAAACAAATTAGTTAACACCTAGGGATGCATTTGTGATATTGAAGTCTAAATGGTAGCATTATCACTGTATTATCAGGAGAAGGTTCTAGATGATAGCGAGCTCTGTGGCACAGTGTTAGCTTATTTGTCCCTTTTGAATGTCCCTAATCAAAGACATGTGCTATTGATTTAGGGCAGGGTTTACTCTCATTATTGTCTGCCTCAATAGAAAACTGTAATAAAAGTCCTTCACTCGCTTGTTTTCATATATATATAAAACATCATATGTTTTCTATGATAAATAAATATATTATTTCAACATCTATTTATTTTAAATAATAAATATATGGTATATAATTATATAATATTTTATATATTTCTATAACATATATTTATGTTTTATATAACTTTTCTCCTCCTCAAAATTCTGTCAAAAAAAGCTTAACCATGAGTGGCCAGTGATCTCTCAGGTACTCTTGGTTAAAAATTGACTAGGGTCTTTGCTTGGAAATTCTGGAGGCCTTGTATTTTAAATGATTGCTTCAGATTGCTTTCTGAAGCAATCTGTCTATGATATGCCAAGCAGCTTCCTAGGTGGTGGACATGGAAAAGATTCTCACTCTTTGTTGAAGAAAACAGGTTAAATGTCTCTCATAAGAAGAATGCTAAAGTGCTGACATTTTGTCATAAGATTTTTCACCTGGACATCTAATGAATTTATTAGGATTGAAAGCATGTTTCTTACTAGGGCAACCTTTCCTCCTTTCCTCCTCCCTCCCTTCCTTTCCTCCTTCCTTCCTTCCTTCCTTCCTTCCTTCCTTCCTTCCTTCCTTCCTTCCTTCCTTCCTTCCTTCCTTCCTTCCCTCCCTCCCTCCCTCCCTCCCTCCCTCCCTCCCTCCCTCCCTCCCTCCCTCCCTCCCTTCCTTCCTTCCTTCCTTCCTTCCTTCCTTCCTTCCCTATTTAAATTTTGTATATATATCAAAGAGTCTTTTGAGGGCATTTGTTGCTTATATTTTAAGTTCAATTACTGGTCTAACTATACCATTTTCCTTAACACTGAAACTTGAGGAGTTTCTTAGATGATATACTGTTGCCTTATGCTAGTCATGAACATCGTGCGGAATCCCTACAGAACAGCCTCCGCTCTAAAACAAATTTGTCCTTTATAGTATCATTAAGTTCAAAATAGAAATCAATTACATATGGAATTTATCAAAAATTTGTAAAGATACTTTCCAAAGGATTTTCTCACAAGGCCCCCTCACAGTATTGTTGTGTTCACCGTGTAATCACAGCAGAATTAACATTGGAGAAGCATGCTCTCCAACTGCCAGCATGGCTCTGTCTTCAAGAGGTTGTCTCACGCCATTGTAAAGTGACAACCTTATAGGAGGGCCTTTAAATGGAGCAAGTTCACACTTCCAAGCATCTACATCCAAGCCATTCAGAGTTTTACAACAGTTTGTTAACAGGATATTTTCTAAGAAACTGGGAACACGTAAGGAATAAGATTATTCATTTCATGTGAAATTGAAAATTCAGCTTGACCATCGAATCAAATAGTTGAAAATTGGCTTAAAATAATGACAGAACGAGCGGGTAAAAATTGTCTCACATAAGTAACATTTATTTACGTTCTCTACACTCAGCCATCTCAGCTATTCCTGCAGAAATAGGAAAAAAAGTGAAATTAGAACTTTCAGTGCTGTTTTTAGTGCCCAGGTTAACCAATATTTTTACCTCTAGGATGAACAAAATAAGAAACTCGTGCTTCTTTGGAGTTTGTCATAGAATTGTCAGGTTGAAAGGGGCCTTGAGGGACATTAGTCCCATTGATATTTTCTCCTTCTTTTCTTTGTAAACAGTCTTCCAGTTCTCTCCTTTCAGCTCTTCCCCAAGATGCGGTTTCGAAATTCCTCACCATCCTCGTTAATCGTCTTAGAACACACTTGGGATGATACTGTACCCCAGTTTACTCATTTCTATTGCAGGACCTCCTTTTTGCTAAGAATCCTAGAGCCAGAGTGGGAGGAGTGACTTCTAGTGAAATAGAGGCCATGGCACATCCATCACGCACAAACAGAGCTCCAAGGAGCTGGCTTGGCAACTTCCAGATATGAGGGGACACTAGCAAAGCTATTAGACTCTCTTCCCTGGAGCTGTATGGCCTTGGCTTTTGTATACCTCAGAGCAAAAAGGGGAAAACGTTATTCCACCACTACACCCCCGAAGTTCAGTTACCTGTTTCTTTGTTTTGGTTTGATATTTCTACACAATAGAGTTAAGAGCAGCCTGTTATCTGATGAACATCATTGTTAATTAATATGGCGGCCACTGTGACTCAATATCTGTGTCGTGGTGCCTCCTGCTGCCCTGGCTCCTGTAGTTTTATACTGCAGCATTTAGGGGAGGACTTCCCTAAACCGGTTTTTGCCAACAGTAATGACCCACAGTTGAAGATCAGTTTGGTGTCCAGCTTGTTTAAGCTACTCCAACCAAATAAAATAAAGACTCACAAGTCTTCCCTAAATTATCCTATGTGGCAGTTTAATTCATACCCTCCTCCTAGACTTCAGCTGTTCTTGTTTTTGTTTGCTGTTTCTGGCACTTTTTTTTTTTTGGATCAGGTACTTCATGGCCATGTCTACGATAAAAGACCAAGATGAAGACAGCAACTGTCCTACTTTTGTGTTCGTTTCATTGATGAGAACATGCTAGTTTTCCAATGAACTGTGTGTGTGGATAACCATCTGATGAGAAGATAGTCAAAGATGAAAGAATGAATTCAGTCGTGGTCTGATTCCCTTGCTAAATTTAGTCTCATGCTACATACCTTGGGTCCACTGGAAAAAATGTCTTTTACACAGTCTTGGCTTTATACAAGCTCATGTATTTCCACTATCACAGGTAGATTAGCACTGGGTGGTAGCAGTGGGTCTGCTGTGAAGGACAAACCTGATTGGTCCGCAGTGGTCTTTGAAATATCTTTTGAAAATGCAACGTTGACTCTGTCCCTCAGATGTGCTTTTAAAATAAGGATTGATTCAAGAGTTCCCCTTTCAGTTGGAGGTGTATGATGCTCTTCTCGTCTTATCATAACTCTGACTTGTTTTGGTTTGCCTCCTACCTCTTATCTCATTAGCCACCACACGATTACCCACAGTAGGCCATTATTATTGCTGTTACCACAATAGCATCACCTTGGAACACAAAGCACATACATGTGAAACGAGGTGGCTTTTTCCAAAGGTTTTGTGAGCCGATGTTTGATTTGGGCATTTAGTCTCAATACTGTCTAATATTGACACCGATCCTTCTGAACTGCTCATGTGTCTGCTAGAGCACTTGAAATGTGAAGTTCTATTGCAAAATGTTAATTTCCCTAAATGTCAAAGACTCACTCCTCTTCTCTCCTCTAACATTATGTGTTTAAATCTGTAGTTTATACAGGTCACTGCAGAGGAAAGCTGAGGTTTGGACTTTTAGCCCATTTGAATAAATATATTTATTTAGGACAGATTGGAATAATAGTGGGTTTTCAAAGGCTTTATGAAGTGCTTCATGCACAGTAGGGGCTGAGCAAATAGTGCTGCCGATTTGGGGTTTTCCTGGTTGCCTAACTGTGTGTTTTCTTTTAGTGTGCTTGAAAGAAGTGGCGTTGCTTCTTTCTTCTCTAAACTCCCAGAGCTCTGCCTTGCCTAGAACTCTCTTCTTTTGGACCTTCCCACTTGCTTTGAATTTTTAACCATTTTTACTGTCTTTTATACTTCTGACCTTTAAACACTGGCTTTTAGCTTGTTGGACCTCCCTCTTTTAGATAACTTCATGTCTACTGAATAAGATACAAATGTTGTAGGCAAACATCCAGTAAACTGTTTCGTCCCAGCCTCCTTTTTATTTCTTTTTTATTAAATAACTTTCATTATTGTTATTATTATTATTATTTGACACAGAGTCTCACTCTGTTGCCCAGGCTAGATTGCTGTGGCATCAGCCTAGGTCACAGCAACCTCAAACTCCTGGGATCAAGCGATCCTCCTCCCTCAGCCTCCCAAGTAGCTGGGACTACAGGCACGCGCCACCTTGCCCGGCTAATTTTTTCTATTTTTAGTTGTTTGGCTAATTTCTTTCTATATATAGTAGAGACGGGTCTCACTCTTGCTCAGGCTGGTCTCGAACTCCTGAGCTCAAGCAATCCTCCTGCCTTGGCCTCCCAAAGTGCTAGAATTACAGGCATGAGCCACCGCGCCTGGCCCTGTTATTTATTTATTTATTTTTTACTACTAATGTTATCCATGTTCATTTTGGGAAATGTAGGCAATACAGACAAACAAAAGGCAGAAAAGTATATGTTGCTTATTTTCCTCCCACCCAGAAGTAAGTTCTGTTAGCGTTTATATATGTGCCAATGAATATGAATGCGTGCATTGGCGAGAATTTATATGCATTCACTTTTTCCCCATAAAAATAAAATCTAGTGTTTGGGAACCTACCCCCACCCCCCCTCCACTTAGTTTTGTATAGAGGTATTGTAAATATGCCTCCATGTTGTAAAATATCCTACACTATTTTTGGATTTCTTTTTTTTTTGGCTACAGAATGTTTCATTACAGAGGTGTTTCATACTTTAATTATTATTGGACATTTCAGTTGCTTCTGATTTCCACAAACTCAATGAAATTCTTGTAGCTATGCACATATCCATGACTGTTTCCTTAAACACTTGTAGTAGGGAGGGGGGTGGGATTGCTGGCTTAAAGCGTACACAGAGTGTAGACATGGCCTATCCTCCTCCCTTATCTCCTCTCCGTATGAAAACCTTCTGCCCTAGTCTAACTAGTCTAACTGCCTGGTCTTCTTTCTCTTCGACCGCCTACATCCACTCCTCTGCCTTGCAAACTCTCCAGTATGTTTTGAGTGCCTCATGCCTTTCCACTCTTGGAATGGTCCTCCTTCTAGGACTCTCACCTGTGGGAATTCTCCCTTTCCTTTTAGACTCAGCTTAAGTCCCTGAAATCCCTTCTTTGCCATCGAGCTCATAGGATAGGATTTGCCTCGCTTTATTGTGAGCTCTTATCTTATCACACTTAATGTCTCTACCACGTTATTGAACACCTTATTCTACAACTACCGGTATAATGCAGTGTCTTTTTTTCACGTGTTTGGCTTATCTTCCAAGTAACAATCTTAAGTCTATATAGCGTCGGCACTCTGACTTCAAAGCTATACTTAGTAGGTTAAGTAAACACGCGGCTTTTATGATCAGCTTCTTCTGAAATCTCTGAAGTTCTCTGTCCTGCGACTACTTGCAACGCTTATGCGTATTTCAGAGTTGATTTGACTTCTGTTCCGGCACTTCCTAGGGACACTCTTTTGGTGGAGAGCCTGTCCCCTTGGTACCTGGTAAGAGAAGCAGACGTACTTGGGATATTCAGTTGCTAACCAATTTTTGGTCTAATTAATAAACCATTTGTCACTCCTTCTGGAAAACTCAAGAACTTTTGAACATACTTGAATCTCATGTTAGTCTGAGAATCGTAGGTGGCGTTATTAAGAACCTGTGTGTGGGGACATTTTATATGTTACTATGGTGCCTATTAATGCCTATCTTCCACAAGGGAAGCTGTTTCATGTTTCAGGATTATAGCAGTGACAAAAATGCGCAGGGAAATAAACAAATCCAGACTGGACTTGCCCTGCCTTATCTTTTTTATTGTCGGCTTGTTTGTAATCTGTCTCTTTTTTAGGTGACAGGTTCTTAGGGAGATGGTTTTAGCACGACATCCAGTGCTTCTTATTCAAGGCAATTGCACTGTTTTAATCCTCACCTCCCTTAAAATGGTTACTTGCTAATCATGGTGGAGGATATTTTCCACCTTCTAACTGCTCATTCTACTTCTTTGGTTCACAAAGAAAGTATTCTATTAGGCCCTACAAAAACAATGCTTCATGCCTGGCCTATTCTCTCAATAAGAAATAAAACATTGTTTTCATAGCAGTGCTGATAATAAGGCAGAGTTCAAAGCATGATGAAACGTATACTTTTCTAGCAGAGAAAAACCTATAGTTACCTGGCTAATTAACTACCACGTGATGGCTATGTGTATAAATATAGGTTTTTCACTTGTGCAGCCTCTGTGTTGGTTTCTTTCTTTCTTTTTTTTTTAATTGAAAATATTTGCGTAGTTCCCATTGGTTTGTATTAATGTTTTCAATCAAAGATGTAGAAGAATGAGCCAGTGTGGAAGCCACCATCTTAGGATGGCTTCTTTTTGACCACTGTACCTTGGTAGTCAGTTACCTTGCAGTGGAAAGAGCCTAGACTTTAAAGCAAGACGGATCTAGATTCAAATCCTTGCTCCATAAACTGTATGCCCTTAAAAACTTTAATTCTGCTTTAATTGCTCGTCTGTAAACTAATAACACCCGTCTCACAGGACTGGGGAAGATTAGATTAGATAGTGTGTACAGGGCACCAAGCATACAGTAGGAGCACGTAGTCAACAATATTAGTTTCCTTTCCTCTTTCCTTTAGAAAAGTAAACCTTATAAAATGCTATTACATTCCCCAAGAAAATAAACATAAAAAGAAGACCAAGATACAGGTAACAGTAGTATGTGATTTCATTCTATTTAATTCACAAACATTGGAATTATCTATTAGAAGGTACTGAAATTGATTCAGGATTAAATAAGCCATGCTCCCAATTCTCTAGGGGTCCAGAAAACCTTGAGGGTTTTATTTGGAAATGCTTTTTAATGTGATTGTCTTCAAATTTAATTTTCTGTGCTAGAATTTACCTAAAGTGTGGATTGTCTTGCACACCATCTGCTTTTTACTTCCTCTGATCACTTTTAGATCATAGTTAACAGCTGATCCTAGTTGGCTAGAAAGTTTGGTGCCCGAGATTCAGAAGGTTGCTTTGAAAGATCCCACGTAAAATGTGAGTTACTGGCCTCCTCTGATGTGTCTCTGGCTGTGAAGTGGCTTATTGGGGTTTATTGCATGTGGATAGGTAGGTGTGTGAATATGCCTGTGTGTTTGTGGCATGGTCTATACTGGAAATCGCTGTTGCCCTTGGGGCGTCTATTTATTCCAAAATGAACCAAAGCACACAGATATGCCCATGATTTTGTACATCGTTTTCTCTTGGAGGTTATGAGTAAGAATTTTCAATGTATGTTAGAATAGCCTGCATTATGCTGCAGTAACAAAATCTCCAAAATCAATGGCTTGACACAAAAAAGACTTATTTCTTGTTTATGCGCAGTTCATTGTAATGTACCTCTACAGGACAGTTTCCTCTTCTGTGGAGCCTTTGCGTTGGGCCTCCTCACCAACACATGCTTCTGCTCACATAGGAAAGGGAAAAATGAGGTGGAGAGTTGAGGACTAGCAATGAAATGTTTACACATTAGTAACAAGCAGTAACATGCATCACTTCTACTCACACTTCATTAATCAATGAAGCTCTGAATTTCATGGCCATGTCTTACTTCGAGGAGGTAAGAGTATATAATCCTACAGCATTCTTAGAAGGAGAAGGGAATTAGATGGTAACATTAGTAATATCTCACACATGCATTTAGGATAATGAAAAGTATTATGGGATCATAAAATCTCAGGGTTGAAAGGAACTACAGATAGTCTAGTTACAAGATTCTAATGTGACATCTTTCCTGCACTTGCTACATCTTAAATCTTCTCTGCAGAAATCTTGATTAGTTGACTTTCTAATATTTACAATGATTGGGAACTCATTACTCTATGAAGCAGTCCTATTCCATCTTTGACCTCTTTGTTAGGAATTCTTACTTTTTAAATATTAAATTTGAATGTGTGGTTTATAGTATAAACAATTGCATTACCTGTGTACTATTATCCCTAGTTCTAGTCTTGTAACAACATAGAATAAGTAAAATTTTTCTTGTTCTTGATAGCATTTCAAATATTTGAAAATATTGCCAGGCCTTCTCACCACTTTCTGTCCCCACTCTCAATTTTCCCTTCTATGGGTCAAACACCAATATCCCCAGTTCTACATTCCTTATGGAGTGTGTGTGATCTCTCATTCCTTCACCTTTCTGGTGGCCCTTATCTTAAGAAATCTAAGTTGTCCCCTCTACTCTCAAAATATAACTACATTTGTCTTTATTTAAAGAAAAGGTGATACTTCAGTCTGTTTCAATCTGTTTTCCCCCTTAATATTACTTTTTATACAATACATGTAAAAATTTAAGTAAAAATCTTTCTTCACCTCCTTTCCAATTCTAGTCTTCCTCCCAGAAGTAGCACAATGCTGACAGCTGGTGTTTATTCCTCCAGTTATCTCTGTGTATGTGTGTGTGTGTGTGTGTGTGTGTGTGTATTTGTGTATAAATTGTTTTGCACTCAAAGACAGGATCTTACTGTGTGTGTTATTTTGCAACTTGCTTTTGTCAGTGTTTAACACTAGCCTGGAGCTCTGCTGTCCAGTGTGGTAGCCACTAGCCACAAATAGCTGTGAAATGTGGCCACTGCAACTGAGAGTCTGAGTTTTTCATTTTATTTAATTTTAATTTCAGTTTAAAATTAAAAACAGAAGCAGTGTAAAATTTTTTTTGTTAAACATAACTTTATTGTTTTGGTAGGACTACATATCACTTTGTTGAATATTTAGCATGCAAATTGGATATACTATAAGTGCAAAATACACATTGGATTTCAAACAGCATAAGAGAGAATATATATCACACTAATAATTTTTATCATGATGACATATTGAAATAATAGTTTTGACATGTCAGATCAAATAAAATATATTATTGAAATTAATTTGACCTTTTCCTTTACATTTTTTAATGTGGCTACTAGAAAATTTTAAATAAGATATGTGTGGCCCACTTTATATTTATATTGGACGGTGCTTATCTAGAGAGATCTGGACTGGTGTGATGTTTAGCCCCAGTCTTTTATTTTGAAGTAGAATCACTATTTTATGCACTGAGTGCTTTAATAAGGCCAGGAACTATATTTGCTGTGGAAGGGATATGAAGATGAAAGAGACCCATTCCCTGCCCTCAAGAACTCACAGTTTTAGCAGGGCAGATAGATAGAGCTATGTAAAGGTTAGCCAACTCATGGATGAAGGTTTAAGTAAAGCGTCCCTGAAGCTTGGAAGAAGGTTCTGTAAGTACATGTCTTGCCCACGTGCAAATTTGTAAATGCTTGAAGAGCAGGAATCACGACCCCTGTTTCTTTGGCAGTAGTCTCACATCCATGATTATTGAATAAATTAGGAGATTCCTATCCCATGTGCTCTTTCTGTGCTTCCAGGATATTACTAGAAATGAAGAATCTCATGATCATCTCTGACTTAGATCTTCTTTTTGAAGGGCCTATTCATTCCACTAGGAACTTGGACTTAGTTCAAACTTGGCTTTCCAAATAGAAATCCTGTGCTTGATGTTAAATACTGACCTTTCATTGTCTCTGATAAATGCATAGCGATTCATATTGAGACTGTCTGGCTAACAGAAGAAATACCTATATTGTGTATTCTTAGTTGAAATTCCTAATATTCTGCCAAAGCTCTAGCACTTCCATCCAGAACATGTTCTGAGAAGTTGAAGGGATGATAATTAAGCTTAAGCTTAAGGCTCTTTCTTGATTTATTTGGATTTATTGAGTTTCATATGTTTCATAACTGTGTAGACTCTCCATGCCTACCAGTGTGTGCTTTGGCAATGAAAGGCTATCATTGAATCTCAAAATGGTAAGTTTTTATCCTCTCGTTGGGTGTCCTTGATTTATCACTGCAATCTTTTCATATCATATTCTTTGGGTATAACCCACAAGTTAAGAAAAAAAAAAAGTTTGTGATTTTAGATTGCAAATGACAGGACTCTTTCATGAAAATGTTAACTTACACCTTTCTGCCTAGTTACATTATTTGTGGTTACAAATGGGGCTAATGTGGTTAATCAAATCAATATATATAAAGGAGTTTCTCCCAAAGTCAGCGTTCATGGTGGATCTCAAAAAATCGTAGAATTCAGCCTGGGCAGAGCTTCATGGCTGAATAAAACTTCTGTTATATCTCTGTCATGCAAGTGAAGGTAGGGATAGTCCTAGACTCTGTGCTACCCATAGTGGGCTCAAGGTGTGGCAAAACCTGTCCTGCTGATCACCATCCCTCCCCCATCTCCAAAAAACTAAAACTTAGGCTTTATGTCGAGTACCTGATGTTCTGCTGGGAAATAATCAGAGCCCTGGGTTCTTAATTAAGAATCAATGGGTAAATTTTTGTAGGGATGCTACCTCTCCCCCCCCCCCCCGCCCATATCTGCATGCAGAATTCTGTGTATGAATACAAACTTTCTCACAAGTTTCCATAGAATTGTGGTTATCACGTTCACTTGACACATTTTCTTGGGAGACCATTGATGGCATTCATCTGATTCCCAAAGAAGTCTGTGATGATAAAAAGGTTATGAGATAACTTTTAAAATGCCTATCAGTTACTTCTCTCCCCAAAAAGCCACTCAGGCATCTCAGCTAAGATTTATTTATTATATATTCCTAGTATCCAAGCACACATGATAGGCAGGACAGGTAGTTGAATTCACCAGGTCTAGTGGTGTTTAATCTTTGAAGGGTTGCATAGATGATTTTGGGAATTAAAGGATGCTATGAACTTTCCACTCAGAAAATTTTTACATCCACAAAATCTGAGTGGCATTTGAGACTATTTCATAAACCGCACCCCCCTCCCCTGCCAAAATTGGTCTGTGTACTCTTGGCTAGGGACTGCTGTTTGATTCCCTTTAAGAGGAGAAGACCATCATGCTGTGAAGAAGGAAAACAAGGATGACATGTGTGTCCACCCATGAGGTTGATGGGATTCTACTTTCAGGCAGAGTTTCTGGTTTTCATGCCCATGTGGGAAGGAAGGCCATGCCTATCTCATCTCATATATTTTTCTTTTATATTGTCAAATTATAAATCTTGACACAGGAATGGACAATAGGTAATACTCATTCTCTACTGTTTGGACAGTCTGGATACATTGTGTGCATGTCTTCCTTAGTTACTTCCTCTGTCCAGTGCTCCAAGGAAGCTTGCAACAGTGGGAAGCCCTTTGAAAACTCCTTTTGGTAAAGTAGAACACCTTTTGTAGTGGAGATAACATTTTCTATGGCTTAATTTTTATGTACCAAGTTTTCATAAAATGAGGCCTTCCTAAGAATTCTTTTGAAAGCCTTTGCCTCTGCTAATAGCAATATGTTTATTATGTGAATCAGTCACATACTCAATACTCTAAATATTTATAAAAGAATGAGTTTTTGTCTTTCATGTAGGGAGGCTCTGCATATTGTTTTTGGTCTAAATTTGGACTTTTTCCTGTGAGCATGAGTTAAAGCCCAAGATGAGAGGAGATCTTTTCTTTTTTTTCTCTGATTAAGATCTCATCTGCCATTTACTAGATGAAATGAATCAAAGAGAAGGAAATGAATGCCCCCCCTCCATCCAGGAAACTGTCAGTCATGTAGTAGGTGCTCAATATGTATGTTGGATAAATGGATGGATGACTAGACTTTAAATCTTATACTTGGAGGCAACATAAGGTAGTGATAAGGGCTAGAAGTCTAGAAGACCTGGATTTAAACCCTGGATCCCAAATTGCTAGCTTTCTGACCTTGGACAAGTGGTAGAGTTTCAATTTTCGCATCTGTAAAATGGGTATAATAAATCCTACCTCATAGGGATATTGTAGGATTTAATAGCATATAGAATTCCAGATGCTTAGTGCACAGGGTCTGGCGCAATAAAGCATTTGATGAATGGTAGCATTATTAAAGTCTTAAGCCTTAGATTAGTATATCTTAGACTTCGCTCATTTATAAGCCAACTTCACAATTTTTGCCTTATTGATAACTCCTTATTTTATTACTTAATTTTTTTAAACTAACTGCTTTTTTACTTAAATAGCTTTTTAAAAGAGGAAACTGTATATCGCTGCTGTAAATGGAAAACCTGTATCACCTGCTATAAATAATGTTGAAGATAAATAAGCAATCCTTAAAATAAAAAATATGTTTATCCATACAGCACCTAAAATTGACTTGGGTACCACTACTGTATACCACACTTAAGTCATTTCCTTTGAGGCTTTTCCCTTGGGCAACAGCCCAACCTAGGTTATGGACAGCAATGAGACCTTCTCAGCCCATGCAAGCCTCATGTCAACAAGAAGCTAGGAAGAGTTGGAACCACCGAATTAATCTATAGACTCAGAAGTATAACTGCCACACAGGCGTGAAATCTGAAAATAACTCCCTGTGCACCTACCCTTTTTGTGTTTTAATTACAGTGTTAATTGAGCACGAGTAGATTAGATGCTGTAGGAACAGTAGAATAAAGACATGAATCTTACCTTCTAGATGCCTGGACTCTCACAGACAGTTTAGTACTCAGCTCCTGAGTGGGATTGGGTACTGGGTTTGCCCAGAATCTCAACTCTGGGCAGTCTCTGAACACGGATCTCAATAGGGTGAAGAGAAAAGGGTAATTACTATTACTGCCAACTGGCCCCAAAGGGTTATTGCATAACCTTCAAAACCCAGTCCTGGGTAAAGCTAGCTTCTTTAGAAATTGCCTAGCCAAAGGTGGTTTGCTGAGGTTGAATCCTTCAGATTGTCTAGATTGGCACAACCCCCTTGCCCAAGCATTGGGCTTAAGCTAAGCAAAGAGAAATAAATACTGCTTTAAAAGGGAGCATACTTTAGTGGCACACAACAAACAAAAGTGAAGGCTCACATCTGTGTTGTGTTGCATAATTAATAAAAGCCGAAGCACCATTGGAAACAGCCTCATCGTCCATACTACTCTCCTAATCATTTAAATATGTACAGCACGTTGTAGGATGCTCGTTAATGACTCCACGGGCACGATGGTAGTCAGAACACTCCATGTGGTTTGAGAAATGGGCCCAGACGCATTTGCCAGACAATCTGATTCCAACAGTGTAGTGAAGGCCATCCTCAATTTGACTATGCTTCACTCTGTTATGCTGTGAAAGAAAAAAGATAATTCAGCTGAGCATTTTGCCATTGGCTAGAAACACTGCAGTTCTGAATACAAATATTGTAAAGGTAAATGAATCATTAAAAGAATAGTAGCATAAAATATCTGATAAATGAACTCCTTAGGTTCAGACTAGAAAAAATTTTCCCATCCATGAGCAGTACCTTGGCCCACTGACTAATCGTATTAGTCGTCCATTTAAGTCGCCAAAACCCATTTATAGTCTTAGAGTAAATGATTGGTAATTATGACTTACAAGGCTATAAATACATGGAAGGGATTTGGTAATATCACAATAAACCACGAGAGAAGCTAGAGTGGTTTCTAATGTTAGTAGAACCTTGAGAAATATTTAGAGTTATGTTCGCAGGGCCACAATTGTGTTTTTTTTTTTTTGGGGGGGGTTGTATGTGTGTGTGTGAGAGAGAGACTTGTGTTTTATCAAAAAATGTACAACTCTTTTCCATTAGGGCCAATAAAGTGTCCTGACTGAGATTAGGTCCTCGGTTTGTATAATAACTCTTTCAACAAATAGAAAATGCACTTAAAGAAAAATAAAATATTCCCTTCTCTCCCTCTTAGTTCCCTAATTTCTGATTCTTTTCTTTTGAATGGGTCTTCGATAAGTGCAAAAAGATGGCAACAAAAGGTCCTGGGCTTCTCAGTTCCTTTCCTCCAGTTTGGCTGATTTGTCTCTTGTTTCAGATTCTGAAAAGGAAACCATTAATCATTCTAGCCCTGGACTTTGTTTCCCTGCCTGTGACTTCCTGGTCTGCTAATGGCAGAGATATTGCAAGGGGCACCAACCCACACAGGCCTGTCAGTGGGGCAGTGAGAATGGCCCACACCCAGGACCATAGCCTATCTCAGTTGAAGATCCTGACAGCTGATCTATAGAGGCCCCACAGCCTATATAGTGTCACTGCACCACAGAGCATCCTAGATTTGAGTAAGGAGCAGGACAATTCTTTGTAAAGCCCACTAGTCCCACAGAAAGTTCCATGGGAAATGAGGCATGCCAGGTGTTGGTGGGATGTTGAGAATTGGTTGCTGCACTCTTGATTTTGGTGCTTATATACCAGTTTCAGGAGACTTTGATCATCTTTGACTACTGGCATTTCTTAGTCCTTTCTGTGTGCACTTACTGTAATTGCATCTAGTATGTGCAAGGCACTGGGAAAGAAATGACCTGTGTGACCAGCACACCTACCACCTTGGCGTCATTAGCCACAGTCAGTTAAAGGAGCTTACCCACAGGGATGGATGTGCTTGGCGTGGAAAACATTGCTAGGATGTGCCGCAGGATAATTTTATTTTTGCACATTTCTGTGGTCCTCAAATCCCTTTTAGATTTGCACCTTTCTTGATGTTGAAGTCTGGGGTCAAATACAAAGCCCGACTTACTAGAGAATCAGAACATTAACAACTGCAGGACACAGGCAAGCACCAGTCAGAATGGACCCAGACCTCAGGTCCAGAACAGCAACCAGGGACCCCCGATATGTGCCTGGAGTTAACTCTTCAGGGTCTGGACTGTGGGATGTCTGGGAGCTCCCACGAGACGACCCTCAGGGTGAGGAGGAAGAGTCAGGGAGCACTGGATGGAGCAGATGGGCAGGGGCCATTTACCAACCTGCGTGGAAGCCTTTTGGTGTTTGCAATTGAGGAGGCCGCACTGGCTGGGGACCAGCGGAAGGGCAGCCCTCCCTGCAGTCCTGATGTCAGCGCCTTAACACGGGGGCAGGAGTCTGTCTGGATTCTTTTTGTAGCTTACTGCCATCCCACCCTACAATGCTTAACTGAATAGTGCTCTTCAAAATGCACCAACTAAAAATAGTTTCATCTGCAGTGTGAACATAGTTTCATATTTATACTAGCATCTGGCCTAAGGAATTGAATACTCCACTCTTTAAATAGCTTCACTCCAGCTCTGGAATACTCTGAGAAGAAAATCTTCCCCCCAGTCAAACACCTTGTTTACACAGCCATGTTTAAATGCAAACAAGCAGCCTTTTTAAAATGCAGAAGGATATTAATTTGGGAGGTCATGGTGTTTTGGGGTAGTCTTTTTGGGGGGCGGTGAAAGTGGAAAGGTTGAGTAGGGAATGAGTTTAAAATCTATCCTTTTAGTAAAAGATTTCTGTGGCATCTACTATGTTTAAAATTTCTTTATTTTCCTGAATTTGACTCACAGACATGTAAATCATGTGTGTGAATTCCGAATGCCTTCTTTACCATCATATGTGAAACCGGTTAGAGTGAAGTTCTTGGGAAGAAAAATTTATGCTGCTGTTAATGCCCAACAATAATAGAAATATAAGCCTAGATATACTTTAACTTTTTCTACCAGTGAATGCTTTGGGGCCGGAAATCATTTGCCAGCAGGCAATGAATGTACTTTTGTTAGTCTTAGGGGGATACTAATGGTTAGTCCCCATGAAGAAAAATGTGAAAATAACACACTAAAAGGTAAACATTACGAATGGATGGCTAATGATTAGCTGTTACAGTCCAAAGGGACAGGGTATTTTTTTTTATAGTTTTATGACCCTTGCCCAGCCTTTATTGAAAGAACATTGTATATTCACAATTATATATTTCAGTTATATATGTTCAAAGGAGGCACATATATATATGTGCCTTCTTCAATGATAATAGGAAATATATGCCACATTCATTTGCATTTTGTAGAGACAGGGGAATTTTAAATGTATACTGGTTTTAACATTATATTAAAGAGGAGAAATATTTTCAAAAATTCAATACCTGAACACACAGAGGAGGATATAATGAAAAAACTTTTCTCTACCTTCTACTAAATAAAAATTAGTAAGTGTCAAGAACAGAATGATTACTCTGTCAGGTGGATGAGTTAGTATTCAGTACATTACTGGCACCGTATAGTCAGGATGTGTCCCTAGCTGAAGTGAATGGCTTTTGTGCATGTAGGCCAGCTCAGAAGAAATAATTTTTTTTCTATTTAAAACAAAAATGGCTTTTTTGAGTCCCTAGGGGCTGTAGTTTTACAACTTAGATTAACTACTTTAGTAAATAAAAGAATGGCAGTAGAACATTGGCCACTAAAATGTTAACATATGGGTTTATTTGAGGAGTAGTATAACATAAAGGCAACTTTTCAGTCATTGATGTTAAAATTAGATTTGAGGCCATAATCTCAAAGAGGTAGGCCATGGGTTGTTTTTCACGGTCTACAAAAGTAAATGCTTTGGCTGAACTAACGTTACGTGTATTCTCTGGGAAACATTGAAATGTCTTAATTTAAACATCGCTTTCATTTTTCACCAGTGGGACTTTTCTAGATAAAAATCTAATCTCATTCTAAATCATCCTTTTCAAATGTTTTTCCCCATTACCGATGTAATATGTTTTTATTGCAGAAAGTAAAGATATACAAAAAGAAGAAATAAAAAGCATTCATAGTCCCACTACCCAGAGGCTACCACTGTTCACAGCTTAATTCCAATTTACTATATATTTTCTTGACACTAAGGTGTCACACTGGTTTGCAACAATGCATCATTGATTTCATAACAGCTTTTGGAGAGCGGGAAACAGTCTCATTTTAAATATATACATGGTTTTAAGGTACATACTGATTTTAGAAAATTAAAAAGTGATGAAGAGGGCCAGGGAGCACATTTTAGAATTGATTTTAAGAGGCCAGCTCTGGCCCTCCTTCCTCAAGAAGCCATATTTCTCCCTGGGTTCCCCACTCACAATGACTCCTCTCCTCGTGTAAGACTCTTAAAATTAAGTGTAAGGACCTGCATGACAATTCAGTCTTATCCCTTTACATTCATTACAGTCATCCTTCCATTGTTCTCTCAGCAATAGTGAGCTTACCTTATATAACTATAGATTTTTTTTCCCCGCATGCTTTGAATTTTAGAAAGTTCTTTGTTTTTATATGGACCAAATACTCCAGCTCTGCCAGATTTACCCACTGGGTGGGTAAATGGTGTCCCTTTAGACACCCCACAAGATAAGGGTATAAACTCTTCTCCCACACGGAAGTCCTTTGCATACTTCAGAGGCAGTTCTCTCTCTGTTGCTTTCTAGAGCTCCTGAAATCTTGGTTCTTCTGGTGTCTGTTAGTTTCCAAGTTAAACATCCTTGGTACTTTCTACCTGGGGTATTTTTTCACACTCCCCCTCTATCAGTGTGCTTCAGTTAATCAGTCCCCATTTTAAAATACTGTCTGTAGACCATATACGTTTCTCGCCAATGTGACATATAATAAGATCTGTTGCATTCCTTATCTTGGACCTATATTTCCATGAATTCTGCTCATGTTTTCTTATTTCTCAGTAGCAATACTCTGTATAGGCTCATACAGAAATTATAGTTAGCTAAGAAAACTGGGCCTTAAAAAAAACAACAACAACAACTAAGTATAAGATTGCATTTCCCCTTATTAGATTTAGCATTATTAGCTTTAGGCCATTTTTCAGCCTTTTAAGAGCCTTTTGCTTTTAACTCACATATATTTAGATCATATTTTCCAACCGTGTCATCTGCAAGTTTGAGAAGTCGTCTATATCTTTACTCAAATCTTTCATTAAAACAAGCAACCACCAAACAAATACAAACTACTCTTATCATTTGGATGTTGCCATAGTGCTACTTGAATTTATTTTTAAGATATATGTGCTTAACTTAGGTCCAAGTTAGTGTCTTACAGGAAGAAGTTAATCTTACTGGTCAATATTTGTATAATCCAGAGCTCTCAGTTCAGAGTAAGTTTTTAATTGATCCATTGGCCGTTAGTGAATCATGTGTCTACCTTACTTATCTCTCAGCCACCATAATTCTTTGTACACGAACAAATGGGAAATATGTGATATGAGGCAACACAGTGGACCTAGGTGGAGATGGTTTATATGATATCATGCACCCTAAAGCAAAAAAAGTCCTTTTTTTGCATCCACGTGTTTTGTTATAGAATGGCAAGCAGAGCTGGTTGATGGATACATGCTCATCTTTCTGCTAGATGATTTTTACTATGCAAACTGCCCAAACATTTAACTCCAATTTTTCCTTTTCCAAGCACATATTTTGCTAGAATGTAAGACAAAGCCTCCACAGATAACCTTTTTGGCCTGTGAATGTTAATGTCTCTGTTAATGTGTGTGCCATTTACAACAGAAAAAATAACACTGGCATTTTATTTCAACAGAATGTTAGAAGCACAGCTTGATATTGCAAAGGTGAGTTGCCCAGGCCCATAGAGTAGTTCGTGTAACCTTTTGGTTTGATATATTTGTTACATTCCTGGAAATAATAATTTGTTTGTGTAGTCTTATATTTATTTCTTTATTCTTTGGTTTATTCAGTAAATATTTAAGGGCCTGTTATGCCCAGGTTCCACTAGACTTTAGCTTTTTAGAAAGATTCTTGAAAATACTACTTTTCTTATTGTATGGCAGAATTGGGGATGGCTCATGTCATACAAATGGCCTAGATAAGAATTTGTAACTCTATAAATACACCTAATCTAACATGCCGCAGTAATAATAAATTTAATGTGGTGAACATAAACACACACACGTTCGTAAACAGGAGTTTTACCAAACAATACTTACCCCTCAACCAGTAATGCACTCTGATATTTTCTTTTCTATTATGCACTATTTCATTTTTTAAAAATGCTAGTTGCAACCCATCTAATCGGTTTTACAATGCTACTAATGGGCTAAAAACCTCAGTTTAGAAAACACTAACCTAGAAGTAATCATTTTGTATGATGTCTCTTTCTGGTTAAGTGTGCTATTTCCAAACTTAACTAAGTGTTTATGGATCTAAATTTGGTTAATTGATACTTAGGTTCTCCTAACCCTGTAACAATCCCTGCAGAATTTGTATTTCTTTTCCAAAGTCTAAAAGTGAACCCTTTCAAAGTATCCTATTTCTAAGGCACCATTACTGGTACAGTTCTATTCTCTTTTTCTGGTAATCAATCTAATATAAAGAATTGTTATATGTAATTAAGCTGCCTATGTCTAAAACAGAAGGGAAAACCCACAACACAGCCCATTTATGATATAATGCCCTTGGTTTTTTGAAATATATGGACAGGTTTGCTGCTCTTCCCATACATAGTGTTTTTAAGGAATCCATCTTTTAGACATTGTCTGAATCAGTGTATTCCTCCTTGGTGGAGAAAGAGCAATAATTTCCTTCATCTTTGCCCTGGACCTAAGAGAAACTGTTTTCAACATCCCCAAAACAAAGAAAAGCTTCTATTTATAGGCTTCATATGGTTTCTAAAGTTTTAACCAAAGTGGATAGAACAATAATAAATTGCTTTCACATTTCTGCCCATAGAATTGTTTATTTAGCATTTTCTGTAAAACAAGAGACCTTCCATCCCCATGAAAAGACTGTATTTTGATTGCCTGGGAGATTCAAAATGATTTCTAATCTTGCCACAACTGTCTTCTGCTGTATAAATGAAATGTTTCATTTTCAAAGAGACTGTCAGGATATTCTGAAGAGAGTTCCTTCACTGCTCTGCAATACCACCCTCCCCCTAAAAATAAAGTGCTTTGCTTTGTATTTTCCAAGAGAACAATGGCATTATTTCTTAGATTGGAAGATACAATTTTCAGCAAGTCCTAAAATGCTTATGTGCTAGCAGTTTCTTTGTTTCATCAAGTTGCTTATAGGAGTATCTTTTTTGATTCCCTTACAGCCAAGAGTTGCCAGTTTGGGGAGATGGTTGAATAGGACAATAGCCGTCTACATATGGAGAAATAATCAGACTTAACATAGGCACACCATCATCCTTTTCTTTTCTTTTTTTTTTTTTTAGGGTCAGGGTAATTAGTATCTACAACAAAACACCCATCCTTCATTGAAATAGAGAGGTCTTTTCTTGACAGCTAGACAGACCATACCAAGGCACCTGCTATTTCATGAAGGTATTGAGGAGGAATGAACTGAGTTTACCAGTCAGCCTTTCTTGACCCTTCAGCTTAGCATTTTCAAATTATTTACATTCGCATACACCTGCATTGCTGATCTCTAGACCTGCCATGGGTGTGAAAGAGGCTTAGTTTTTTAATGACACTTGACTCAACCAATTTTCATGCAAGAATCATCATATTCTATTGTCTCATAATCAGAAGAAATTGACACATTCCTACTCAGTTTACTAGGTGCTTTAATTTTGTTTAGAAATAGCCTTATGATCCTTTTGGATTTTTGTGCCCTGTAAGTCTTGATTTCCATACTAAATTACCTAACAAGACTCCCTCTTTTCGACCAATACATTCAATAAGAGGATTTTTTAATATATATAATTATGCTTTAAGCACTGGAAAGAGTCAAGTCTTTAGCATATATTATGGCTTGCCATTACCAGAAAAGTGACTTCACATCTAAGCAGAGAAAAATAGTTAGCTAGTCCATTAATTATGTTCATGTCATCGTGTCTCCCAGACACATTTAATCAATATATTCTGCCTTGATTAACCGTGTTGAAATACTTGAAACCTTGACCTATAATACGAAATTCAGACATACTTATAAATGCCAATAGGTTTTATTTAGAGTCAACAACTGATGAAAAAGCTCTTACTTAAATAAATTGACTTTGAGAACAAGAATGCAAACAGAAACATAATTCATTCATTTTATAATTGTTCCTCCCAGCTGTGGACATTAGCCTTTGGCATCTGGTCTTTAACTGTAATCTATGGCTAGATATAGCCAGGGTATTGGAGGAATGCTAAGGTGAATTCCAGTTGGATAACACTCAAGAATTCCAGTTAAAACAAGGTTGACTGAAATCTAAAAAATACACTGTAATATAGACAAAGGAATTGTTATTATAGATTAAATGTATGTAGAAGATATAGAAGGATTATTGTGTCTGTTTCGGGTGTAATTTCATGCCTGAGAATTTACATTGAAGGAAAAATGGTCTGGATCCCATTAGCGAAGGCCCTGTTTTGCTGTCAGTTTAATTAAATGGAAACTGCTGGCAAGAGCAACGAGGAGGTTGATAGAAGTAATACTATTTTGTATGTTGGAACAGGAAACCGTTAGGCCTTCCAGTTTGAAAAGGATACAAAAATGAAACCTGTGATTCGTTTTTGTTTACAAACTCCTTCCTAGTTTATAGTGACCTTAGTGATAAATTAACTACAATAAGTTATACACAGTGCACAGGACAATGGCTAGATCCCAAGATATGAAATGCTAATCTCTGATTAAGAAGGTAGAACTTATTTTTATGGGACTTTTCCCCTAAACAATGGATTCTTCAACAAAAGTAATTGTTTCCTTTGGTTTATTTTTCTGTGAGTAGATTGAGAAGAGGGGGAGGAGTGTTAGTTTGCTTTTAAAGTGTGTGTGTGCGTGTAAAATGAAAGAGAGAAGAAGTAACAAAGAAAAGAGGGGGAAGAGTAAAATAGAGACCCTGGAACAGTGATTTATCTGTTAAGTGTGTTTGGCATCCTGCCTTTTGGCTGGAATTTTTGAGAGAAACATATTTGGTTTACTTTAATGGGCAAAAGATCTGAACTTCATTTGTAGGGAAAAAAAAAAGAGCATGTTTTCTTTTCCCTTTTTCAGTTCAGTTTGTTATATCTTGACATTCTGTCTTGTAATTGAATAGTAATTCTGGATTTAGAGTGGAGAAGAAGGAAATTTAAGTCGCTCCTCCTCCTCCTCCTCCTTATGTTTCAGAGAAAAGAACTAGCTGGTCCCAAAGTTTTATCTCTTTGAACAGCCACCCTTTGAACTGGTATGGAAATATGATTGTTTAATTTGCTGAAACTCTGTAGTTGTCTTTGTCCCTTGGACTGTGAGGAGAGGCTAGTTGATATGTTTGTGTCTATTCTAATAATGCAAAGTCAGTATGTGTTATTGGAAGGAAATTTTCAATCTCAGTTAAGAAAACAGATAGGCAGTGAAAGTATTCTGTAAGATATTGTCACGGTGGATGCATGATATTCTGCATTTGACAAAACCCGAAGAACTATAGGACAGAGAAAGTGAACCCTAATGTAAACAATAGATGTTATTATAATGATGTATCAATATTGTTTCGCCAGCTGTAGCAGATGTGCCACACTAATACAAGATGTTAATTTAAAAATGTTTTATATGAAGATACTAGCAGCAAAAGAATAAAAGATGTGTCAGTAGCATGAGAACCTGAATCCAGTTTTTTTTCTTAATTCAGGGGATAGCTATTTTATCATTATTATTAATTGAATATATTTATTGAATTGTCACCGCCTTGCTAGGTGTGTTGAGGAGGATTTATCAGAGTCACAAAAACATAAACGTTGAATGTGTTATTTCAAAAAGGTTATGGGGAAATATTTGAACCATCCTAACATGGGAAAATTTATGTGGGGTCATTCTCCTTCTCTATATAGACTTTTTTTTTTCTTAATCTCTTTTAATTGTGCTTATTTTGTTACAGTATAAGTAGTGCAATCTTATCATGTTAAGACAACACAAAGAAACAGAAAGAAAAGAAATATAAATGACCCATACTACGACAATGCTAAAATAACCAGTGTTGATATTTATTGTCTATTATTCCAGTTTTTTCCCCCACTGTCTATTATGTGAGTTTTAATTGTTGAATTATACTGTATCTCCAGTTTTATATCATGCTTTTCTTTAACTTAATGTACTCTTTTACACAGAAGATAGTGTGTGTAGAATCATTTTTAGTGAGGGACTCCACTGTATCCCATAAGGGAAGTGCTGTAGTTTATCTGACTATTCCTCTGTTGTTGGATTTTGCCATACCTCCCCCCACATTTGACTATTATAAATAGTACTCTCAGAGACATCCTTGAAGTTGTATCATTGTTTGTGTCATTGATTATTATTTCCTTAGGATAAATTCCTAGAAATGGAACTTGTGAGATCAAAGGTCAAAGCAGAATTCTGAGCTTTTACTAGGTGTTGGTCAAATTGTAAAGAACATTTTTAGTAGAATGAGGTTCTTGTGTACATTTCAAGTCTCTCAATGCTTGGCATTTGCTAAAGCCAATGTAAAATGAACACATTTGTCATCAAGTTTCAAGAGACGTTGGGCAATCTAGAGATAGTCAACCTTGGGTCAGGCTTGTACTTTCTTTGGTGAGCATGTTTCTGTGCCCAGAATTCTATCTCCAGCTCTCAGACTACTATGAGGAAAGACAACCCAACACTAAGAGAGCTTCTAGTCTTTCCATTCTCCACTTGCCAGAACCTTCCACAATGCCCCTTTGAGGCCCTGTATTTGCACCAAGCCTTCCAGTGGAAGAGACACACCCTTGCCCTTTAGAATGTTATAGCTCTGTGGTGTGTGTGTGTATGTGTGTGTGTGTGGTGGAGTAGGTTCTTCTCCATTCTCCCTGTGCTCTAACAGGTGAATATAGAGAAACCACCTTAGAAAACTAGCCAAGTGATAGGCTGGGGCATCTGTGAAAGGGATAGCCTGGGAGGCTGTTGCAGCCAATCAGTATTTATGCTGATGATGTCACAATGCTGATATCAGAGGCTCCAGGGAGTGTATTATGAAATCACTCAGAGCTGGAAACATTCATTCCATTCTTAGTGGCTTTTTGGAGTGTGACAAAAACAAGAATAAATTGAAGTTTTAATAGAATAGGGCTACATTTGTTGCTCCAGGTTCCTGAAGATCATTATTAGAGTTAAATTCAGAGTTAAATTCAGAGTCAGAGTTAAATTCACTCACACACACACACACACACACACACACACACACACACACCATATGCCAGTGTAAAAAATGGGAGGGGGGAAGCCTTTAATCTTTATTATTGATTTGCTGTGTGTACAATTCTATCTAAAGAGGATGGTTTACCAGCCATTGTGGGGCCAGGCTTTAAGGCCAATAAAAAGCTTTGGTTGATCCTTTGAAAATCAAATGAGATACTCAGGCAGCCAGTTTATTTTAATTTCTTTTCTTTTCCACTTCATGACAGTATTTCAAATAATTAGGTTGATTTATGATCACAGATAGTTTTAAGATGTAGGATGCTTTAACAGTGCCATGCCGGTTCATTTTACCTGGCCTTATCCAATCATAAAATTGAGTTTAGTCATGTAATGATTCGCTAACTAAAATATCAATCACAGTGAATGGACTTTTGTGAGATATATATAGTGTGGGAGGCTATTTTGAGCTTCTCTTTTCAAGGCACCCTCCCATATGAATATGCTTACTTGGCTTTACTCGTTAACATGTAAGAACACATGAAACTTTGGCTAAATTTAGCCTCTGGAGTCTAATGCACATGCTTGGTGACAGCGAAGGGGGAGGTTTTGATGACAAGCAGGATATGATAGACTAGAATAATTATTTCCGCAAGAAAACGAGCATCCTACACTATTTGTACAAATAGCACAAAGTGATTATTTGGCTGTGCCATTGTAATGAAATAAAGATCATACTTAATTTAAAACAGTATCTCCCAGGGTCTTCGTTTTTATTCTGAGCATTTTTGGCTACTAAAACAAACGTGATTTGCTACGACGGTTAACAACAGCATTTTAAAGGGGGGGATGTGGAGAAAGAGAGAGAGAGAGAGAGAGAGAGAGAAGCAGATTTTTTCCCTCCTTCTCCATTAACTCTTGCATTCCAGAACTCATGATAAGGGCATGTGGGACAGGAATGTTGAAATAAGTCGCTTATTGAAATAAGTCGCTTATTTCACTATTCTTTCCATATTGTTCACATAAACCGTTTATTTACAATAATTTGAGTAATCTCAAGAGTTCCTCCTGAAGGCTTTTTTTTGGCCTGGATAAAAAGTGCAGCTTTAAGATATTTCTCCTAAAATAAATTTGAGACGGTCTCATTTATAGTCAGCAGTGCCTTGATTACTTGCAGACACACTGGAAATTTACATGCGCTTTTCTCCTTTATAAAACACTGATCTGTTCATATCATTAGTTCCCTCATGACTAGCGCTTGGCTGCTTGCCAAGCGGTCTAAATCTGTAGTTGTAAATCGTGAGTTGAAATAGCAGAAAGTGGATTTGTAACTTAAAAAGTGTAAACAGTTTGGAAAATGAAGTAATTTTGGAGTATGATTGATTGCCTTGTGATTGTACTTTAAATTAGCCTGGGGTCTCGGGGGCAGATATGTGCTCTAACTGCTTATTAGACATTTTCAGTTTTCGAAGGAATAATAGCATTGTTGGTAGGCTTTTAAACAACGTATGCATCTCCTGGAGTGACCTTTTAGGAAATGAATAGTTTTATTGTGTGTCCATTACTTTGCCTGAAACAACATTTTTGAGTTATTAATTTGACTTGTTCTATAAATAAAGAATTCAAAATGCAAAGCAGCTGTGTGACCCAGAGCACAGTATATCACGCTTGTGCCTCAGAACCACTGTTTGAGATGGATAATCCACAGAACAAATGGTTTCTTGGGTGATAAATTAATAATGCTTCTCTAACTTTAATGTTTCTCTGGTTACCAAAGATTAGCCCTTCAATATTGCAGAAGCCAAAACTTATTATGAGGGAGGACAATCGATTAGTTGCCTTTCTAAGGCACTGGAAGTATAGGTCTGCTTTTGTTAAGGGATCTCAGTTTCCCTCATGGCATAGATAGAAGTAGGTGTAGCCCAGTGGGCAGTGTCTGGGCAAAGTGTAGCAGCTCCAGTAGAGCAGAAAGACTTGCATTAGAAAGCCTGGGGCAAGATGTCTTTTTCTCTGATTTACCAGCTGGGTCATCCTAATAAGCAAGTCACTGAGTCTCCAGTCCTCTTTTTTCCCACCAATAAAATGGGTATAAGAATTTCAACCTCGAAAAGTTGTGAGATTCAAATGATTCAAAAGATGTGAAAAGATTTCATAAATATAAAAGGTTCTATAATGTGTATCACCATCATTATTATTCCTGCTATTGCTATTGTGTTAGTATTATGTTGGCTTTGGTGACTTTGCCTATTAATATTGTGAGTGGCTCATGGATGTGAATTTTGAACAACAGTCTTATTCACTTTTTCCTTTCATAGAAAGATGTCTAGAAATAATTTTTTATGCTAACACTAGAATTCTAGCTATTGTTTATGGAAACAATGTTCCCACTATAACTTTATTTTTGTATTTATTACTTCATCCTTATCTAACTCAGTGTTTCTTAGGGATCATATTTTGTTCTCATGTGTAGAGAGGGAGAAGCCGGGCATGGTGGCATGTGCCTGAGGTCCCAGCTACTTGGGAGGCTGAGGCAGGGGCATCCCCTGAGCCCAGGAGTTTGAGTCCAGCCTGAGCAAAATAGCAAGACCCTGTCTCTAACAAATAAAAATAATTTAGAGAGGAAGAATTTTGGTTCCTTAAGTATTTATTGGAGCTTTTTACTACATGTCAGGCAGGGATTGGGTTATGCAGGAGGGATACAGTGGTGAAAGGGATATTGTTTTGGCCTTTGCAAATGCCTCACACCTTCGGGTAGTACTTGTCAATAGAACTTTCCTCAATGATTAAAGTGTTCTGTATCTCTGTTTTCCAGTAAGGCGCCACCAGCTACCTGGGACGGTGGACCACCTGAAATGTGGCTTGTGGGGCTGAGAAACTGAACTTTTCACTTTAAAAATTTATTTGATTTTAATTAATTGAATTTTAAATAGCCGCATGCAGCTAGCTGCTATTACATTGGACAGCCCAGCTCCAGAGTAAAGATTTGCTGCTTTAATTGCCAGGTTGGAAGATAAAGCTGAATATTTTGTAAATACGTGGAAACTAAATTACCATGTCTCTATTCTCCTTAATGAAGCACAATGCCAAAGCTCAGAAAACTGATGTTTGCATAATGCCAGTGGAAAAAAAAGGACGGATTGCCTTTTAGTGTATATGTTGCTGAAACAGGGAATTGGTACATATTGATGGGGAATGTGAATTAAAAACTCAAACAAGGCCGGGCGCGGTGGCTCACGCCTGTAATCCTAGCTCTCTGGGAGGCCGAGGCGGGCGGATTGCTCAAGGTCAGGAGTTCAAAACCAGCCTGAGCAAGAGCGAGACCCTGTCTCTACTATAAATAGAAAGAAACTAATTGGCCAACTGATATATATATAAAAAATTAGCCGGGCATGGTGGCGCATGCCTGTAGTCCCAGCTACTCAGGAGGCTGAGACAGAAGGATCGCTCTAGCCCAGGAGTTTGAGGTTGCTGTGAGCTAGGCTGACGCCACGGCACTCACACTAGCCTGGGCAACAAAGCGAGACTCTGTCTCAAAAAAAAAAAAAAACAAAAAAAAAAAAACTCAAACAGTGCCTAACCCCAGGTACGCAGGTGATGATGGTGGTGTAGCTGAAACAGCACAGCTGACTAGGGAAAGTCCCTGCCCAGCCAGCAGGAAAATGCTCATTTAGTGAGTGGAAGGTGGTTTGGGAACATCAGCACCCAATAGATAGACTTTGTAGGATTTACAAACATTGAACTACACAGTCAATCACTCCCTGCCACATAGGATCGTAAATTAGATAGCACTTCACATTCTCATTTTGAGTTCACGTATGTCCGTGAGACAGAAATTCCAAAGATACTGGGAGTGAAGTCCAGCCAACCACGACCCGAACACACAGATCACGGGGCAAACGCCACAAGAGGGCCGAGCGTGAGTGTCCTGCCCGTGGTGGGTCCCGCGCCCAAACCTCTGCAGCATTGCACAGCGATGCATCTTTGCAAGCCGTCCGGGTTCCTCAAAGTCCTTTCTTAGTTCCTACATTAGCGAGTTTCCTCTGGGAGAGGAAGCAGCTTTTGGCATTGTGGAACAGTTATTTAAATACTTGTGGTGAAAAGTCTAATATTAGAGCGGGAACAGGGAGACTTTCGACATCATGGAATCCAATCTCCTTATTTTGTTTTTATTTTTAAAATTCCATGCTCCCGGTAAGCAACGTAGATCCCACGAAGGGTTTCACAGAGTTGATGGGAGAGCTGGAGGAGGGGTTGGTTTATATCCCACATGCCATACAAAGACTCGTGTCACCAAAGCCACCCAACAACTCTGCCCCATCTCTTCAGCTGGCAATTGGAAGTCTCCTCTCCAAACGTCTCCCACACAGAGCCCCTCTTTGCAGAGCAACACTGCTGGGGCCCAGCCCTTCCAAACTTGCCTGTCTAACTCCAGACCCTCAGCAAACAAGGGGCCTGCCCTTTACCCAGGGCTGGCCCATGCAGTCCATACCGCAGCCATGGTGCCTAGGCCCGCGACACTTATTAGGGTCCCACCAAAATGCTTCCAATCCCACCAAAATGCTTCCAATCCTTTGAAAATCAGAAGCAAATACAGCGACCTTTACAGTAGAAGGAAATGTTTTCACATATAATATTTATACCCATGCAGTCCTAAAATGTAACTTTTAGCACTTTTCTATGGAGGAAGGAGCTCAAGAGGGCAGAAGTGCCCAGGGCCAGTGGAAGTCTTAATGCGGTGCTGCCTTTTAACACATTGACTGCCACACTAGGAAAAAACATTTTTTCCCTGGGGCCATGATATTTTATTAAAACAAAACGGTCCTTCCTGATTTGTTATTTTTTATAGTTTTCTGTGTGTGAGTTATATGCAACGCGATCCACGTTTTCAGAACTAAATTGTCGATATTAATTGTAACAGTAGGAACATCAACAAGTAAGATTTTCATGAACCAACTGCAGGGTTTTGCTTCACGAGGCCTTGGGGGGAGGTCCAAAAACTAGCCTGAGTTAAATACAACTCACGTGGCAGGCAATGTGTTAACTGGCCCCCACCTGCCCTAGAAGACAGTGACGTGACCCCATCATCTTACAGAGCAGGTGATTGAAGCCCAGAAGGGCAGGAGTTTGCCCACCCTCGGTTACACATCCAGTGCCTACTTCCCTGTTCCTTTTTGTAAGCTGCTTCTTTGTAGGACACCACCACGATTTCTTCTTAGAACGATTTATTCCAGGGCTGATTTTTCCCTCAACCATAATGTAATTGTACTTTAATCAATAAAAAAATTTCCTGTGGAACAACCGGGAGAATTAGGGAGGAGAGAAGCCCGGCAAATGTGAATTGTTGTTTATTTGTCTCTCTTAAACAATGTTTCACGTTAAACCAGCTGCAAATGAAATGAATTGTATTATACCCATCTTGGAAAAATAGCTGCTGATCTCATAAATGCATCGGGCTTCCTGGTTCCAAAGGCCTCTCTTAAAATAATAGTAAGTGTCGCTGCGCTCAGTAAATACCTGCCTCCGCTTAGCGGGGAGTGAAGGAATCCATAATTGCAAAACCAGAATGGGTCCCCTCCTGCCTCTTCCTAGGTCATGGGTTTTGTGCTGACCCTGAATGGGAATGGGGAAGATCATGGCTTCCCAGCTGTCCTCGGCTTCAAACGACGCCTGGATCCCAAATGTCACCATCCAGCTCCTCGGGGTGTCTTCCCTGCCCAGCGCACAGCTCTGTTTTCGGTGCTGCCTCGATGGCATCTGCCTTCGTGTCATTGGTTTATCTGGGCATAGGCTTCTCCCAAACCTGTAAGTGGTGGCTCTGATCGAGGGCTTTGGAATTAGACAGACCTGGGTTCCAGAGTGACCTTGAACAAGCTGCTTAATCTCTCTAAGCCTCAATTTCCTCATCTATAAAATGGAAGCAGTAAACATATCCCTCATAGGGCTGCTACAGTGATTAAATACACATTAAGGGCTTAGCGCTTGCCCGTCTATAGTGTATGTTCAATAAAAGGCAGCTGTGTTCTAGCAGGGCCGTGTTCAATAACCGATCACTGCGACTGGTAGCCTGGGGTTTTTATTTGTCTTTTTCCCTGTAGTTTGGCATAAAGCATGTTGATGACTGCAGTGTTAATAAATATCAGGAAGTGTGCTTGGCACTTTGCAAACTGGACCTTATCTTACCTGTTCAGGTGTGTGAGATCTTCTCAGAAAATGGTTCCAAATCAGTTGCACTTGAATGTTGTCAGAGATGAAGCAAGTTCGTCAAGTTTAAGATCTCAAAGGCTACAATGTCTATTCCTCCGTGCAGGTCTCTTAACACCTGTCAGTTACACGATGTTGGGTCCACAAGGTTGCATCAAGCAGAAAAGAAACACCTCACTTGGGTGTTACTAAACTCCATTATCCTCCTGTCAGACGTCCACGGCGGGAGAGACTTTGGTTCCCACCAATCTGCGTTTCTGAAGGTTTCACTACCTGCCTTTTTTATGGAGTCTTGCATGAAACAAATGGCATCTTAAACTGTTTTTCCTTTTGCAGGTTTAGAAATCCTGTTTAAATCAATGTAATGAGACACTTTCAACAAAATGTAATCATTCTCACTTCTCCATGTGTTGGAAGAAGCTGTATTACAGCTGGAGAGTTGGGGTTAGACTGAGCTGGTTGTTTGCACACAGACCTGCAACCTTGCCATGCGCTCTGACTTGTCACAATGTACCATGTAGCTGGGACGTTTTTTTGTGTCTGCGCTAAGTAAATTACACTCTGGGAGAATGAAGAGGGCTGCTACGTACTTCACAGTGATTTTTGAAAGAGTCGGAAACCTCAGAACCGAGCAGAATCGCAAGGCCAGTTCCCTCCCCTTGTCTTCCAGGCATCCTTCGTGTTGAGAACCATTGGTCTCCGGTTTTCAAGAAGGCTCCATTTAAAACAGAAGTGGGAGGAGGCCTCCATTAAAGTGGGAGGGTTCGCAAGGTCAAGGGGGTCAGCAACTTTATCTTTTACAACAAGGATGTATTGTATGTTAGTTCTGGATTTTTTAAAAAAAATGTTGTTTTTTTTTTTTAATGTGAGCAAAGATGAGAGAATTATTTCTTCTAGCTGGAGAAGCATAGTCTCTCCATGGTTACCCAGGAAGGAGTAACTTACTGACACGTATAAGAGAGCATTCTCACCCAAGATACACGTGGTGGGAAATTTGAGTGGCAGAATCTCTTCCGAGGACCTGTGTGCATGAGAACATTTGTCCCCGCTCTGAAGCCCAGCCCTGCTAGGGAAAGGCGAGAGGAGCCTTGGCCAGCTTTGGGAAACGGGCAGCGCTGGAAACCCCTTGCTTTTGCTCTTATTGTGTGTGAGGGGACGAGATGTTATTTCTAAATTCCAAAGCATGAACCAACTTATAATAAGAAAGAACTCCCCAAGGTGGTAAATTATGTTACTTTTTAATTTAGAAGCTGGCCCTCTGAACAGAAAGAGCAAGGATGACTTTGAATAACCAGGTAGATTTGAAGGATGGGGCAAGGTAGGGGATCGGATGGATCTCGAAGCTTCTTTCTTGGCTGCCTAGGGCCATGTACTGAGGCTCCTTCAGCTGCTGTCATGTGTGAGTCTGACTAAATCCTTAGAATAACTGTCGTTGGAAGTCCTCTAAGTTTCAAGATTTGTTAGTGGAGCAAGAAAAGGGTGTTTTGGGTGTCCCACTTGGCTTGAAGTAAGGACCTGAAAGCTTAACAGCCAATAAAATGAGAGCTGGGGGAAGATGAATGCTAATTTTAGGCAAGACCAGAGCTCAGTTTCCTCATCCAAGCCCTTCCCTCCCTCCTCCCGTTTAGAATTGAAGGATTGCAGTGGCTTTGTCTTAAAAGGATGGGAGAGGGAAAGGCAGTTTTCTTAAGTCAGAGGAGACAAACACAGAATTTTTATAACATGTAATATTTGCTGGTATTTAAGTATACTTTGGTGGTGTCTTGGCTGGTGTTCAGAGACTGTTGAAATCATCTTGATTGTGAAGAGTTGCTAAATGGAGCTGTTAAATTGTGCTTTGCAAATTACATTTAGCTCCAAAGTATTGGTTCAGTCTTGGCCTCGTAAATGATAACACCTATTATATAGATGTTCTCTGTCCACATCCCACCTGAGGGGGAAAAAAATCAAATTGAGTTTGAATTTCAGTTGAGGCAAAATATATTAGCAATATCTTCCGTTATTAAAAGAGATCTCAGCTGCTTACCTGCGCCCAGTGTGGAGCGCTTGCCCCTGGAAGTTGTGGCGATTCATGAGCCAGAAATAAAAATGAAAAAGGAAGCTTTTAAATTGTAGGCTAGGTAGCCGACATACGCGTTTTTCTTCTGCATTAACCTGGTCATAATCCAGATTACATTTTTTTTTAAAAACTCCCTTTTGTTCTGACTGTTACGCTGACCACAGCTTTTGCAATTTCAGACACGAAGATGAAATTTAAAAAGCATTTTTGTCAGAGCTGGAGCATAAACACCTTCAAAGTGCTCAGCTCCGTGGTGTGTTCTACATCTTCATTCTTCATCCCTTGGGCTCTGCTGTTCCTTTTGGAGCCACCAACCCTTCCTGCACCTGGAGTCTCATCTCCTGTCTTCTCCCTCACTGGAATGTAGGACTGGGAGCTCCTTGAGGGTGGGTGTTGCCATGTTCACCAGTGTAACCCGCTGCTGAACACAGCGTTTGGCATTGAGTAGAAACCAAATACAGGTTCGTTTGTTGAATGAACTAAAAGCACAGACATTATTCTTGTATATCTAGCTGATCAGACGTGCGTTACCCTCTCTGGGATCTTGCCCTCAAGTGCTGCCTGCCATGACCTCTTTCTCCCTGGGAGAGACTTCATCGGGACATTGGACTTGGTCTTTCCTGAACCAGGGCAAGTGGAGCTCGCTCCTGCGGCAGAGGGAACCTTGGTTGACAACAGTGAAAGGAGGAAAATGAAGGCCCCAGCGTTTAGATCCATCTGGCCTCGAATATATCCTCCACTCTTGCTGGAGTGGAAATTAGGTCTATCACTGCCATACTTACACGGGACCCTCTTCAGGATTTAGTGGAAACCCCAAAGCATGGCCACTGAGGCTTCCTGTCCACTCTCAGAGTTCCGAGCCACTACTCCAGCACAGCACACTGTGATTCCAGAGTCCTGGGGACAGAGGTGCTACTCTCTCCTTTGGATCCTTTGAGGCAGCAGCAGCAGGCAGACCTGGGTGCTGGGCTCAAACCCATTCTCTAGGCCCCCTTAGGAACGTGACGGTTGGCAAGTCGCTTTAGTATCTTTTTGGCATCAGTCTCCCCATCTGGAAAATGGGGCTAATACTATGACTTCCTATAGTGTTGTATTCAGGAGGAGGGAGAATGTGTGCAGTGACTGATGTACGGGAAAGTTTAGTGAGTGATGTATATTAATCTGCCTGGGGAGTTTCTATGTATCCTTCAACACTTAGCTCACTTCTCTTCCCTGTGGAGACTTTCTTGACATTATTTGGTACCAAGAATCTGCCTCCTCTGCTGGGACTCTTGTCAGAACACTTACTTGTGTATATTTGTCCACATGCCCACCACCTCTTCCAGGTGGTACATCCTTGAAGGGAGAGTGGTGGCTCTCTGATCTTTTTCCTTCAGCCACATGCTACCTTCAAAGCCACAGGAAGTCTCCTTTGGTGTCTGACCAGTCAATGGATGGATGGCCATTTTGACATTAAATGCTATCTTTTTATTTTTTTCTTTCTTTTTTAGAGATAGGCTCTCACTCTGTTACCCAAGCTGGAGTGCAGTGGTATCATATTAGCTCACTGCAGCCTTTAACTTCTGGGCTCAAACAATCCTCCTGCCTCAGCCTCCTGAGTAGCTGGGACTACAGGTGCACACCATCACACCCGGCTAATTTATTTTTTTTATTTTGTTGTAGAGACCAAGTCTCGCTGTATTGCCCAGGCTGGGCTCCAACTCCTGGCCCCAAGTGATCCTCCCACCTCAGCCTCCCAAAATACTGGGATTACAGGTGTCATCCACTTGTAATTCTATCTTTTTGATGATGCAGGGGGTGCATTGATGTGAGCTATGTGTGTGTGATGAAAGTCAGGTGGTTTGTGGATCTTTGTGCTGGGATCCAAAGAGGGGAGGTGATAGAGAGAAATAACACCGCTAGCTTCACTGAGGCTGACTGTGCTTCCTAAAGGGTTAAAAGTGGAGAAATGAGCAGTGAGCTACAATGAGGCCACTGCACTCTACCGAGGGAGAGGGCGACAGAGAGACTCTGTCTTTAAAAAAAAAAAAGAAATGGAGAAGTGTGCTGGCGAAGGTCGTTTTATGCAATGGTCATCTCTTTTTGAGATGATCTGTCAAATAAGGCAAAACCAAGCTTCACTTGGGAGATTGTTTTGAACATGAGACTGGAAGGGATCCTTTAATAGTACAAACTGAAACCAGAAGTTTGCTTCTCATTAGTTCATAGAGTCACGAGGATGCTCAAGCCACCAGCCCACTTGAGCGTCTCTGTCAGTCAAGCCAGCAGCCCACTTGAGCATCTGTCAGTCAACCAGGACTCTCATGACTCTGCCAGGGTCTTTCTCAGAGGTGTGGAGTCAAGCAGAAGGCAGCCCGGGTGTGACAAGAACAGTGTGGGACCCAGTGCCAGATGACCTGTCCTAGCCGTTAGCTGGATGACCCTGGGCAATGGCTGGATGACCTTGGTCACCTCGTTGAGCTTTCTGTGTCCTCGTGTATAAAATGGGGTTATTCCTGGCAGATCCAACGGAGATTCTGGGAGGATTAAGTGAATCTAATCACATGAAAAAGCTTTATAAGTTTTCAGTTGTTAAATAGATGAGTGATTGCACGATGCATAATAAACTATTTGTAATTATGCAGTGTTAAGCAGGGTGTGTATGCCGAGAAGGGGAGTTCAAGGGAGGGAGGTGACTGCCATAATCAACATTTGGGTACGTGTTGTATCCCCAAAATGTGATCAGAGGAACACTACTTATTGAGGTAAGCCATGAATGATGAAAAAGTGTATGGCAGGGTGAGATAGCAGGGGGGAGAGGATTTCGTGGTAAAATGGAAAGGCAGCGTATTCCCTCTTGCAAAGACAATGTCCTTTTGCGTGTTCAAGGCTCCAAGGACAGAGTCTGTACAAATTTTTGTTAAACTCAGTGTTTTCCATACTACTGTGCCCTTTCCCCACATAACACTCGGTCATGTGCTCCTTTCTCCCCCGAGGAAGTGGTATTCCTTGGCATACATTGGGGAAAATCTTGCAAAGCGGTAATATTATAATAGCAAATACCTATTGAGTGTTTATTATGCCCTGTGTTAACCCAATGCCTTAAACCTTTTTTAACTTATGTCTCCTCCCAGGAAGTCACCATTTTTTAAGTCCTTCTTATAGATTCGGAACCCAAGGCTCAATAAAGGGCTCAACAGGAGGAAGACTTCCACAGGTGCAGTTAGGGTGAAAAGAACCAAGAAGCGTGGTGGAGACGTTCAGGGACAGGAAGCAGAGGAGACATTGCTATAGGGTCACAGAGCAAGGCAGAGAGAATAGGTAGCAGATCTGTGGATAGGGTCAGGACAGGAGCACATCAAAAACAGTGAATGACCAGAAAAAAAGACCAACATTAATTAAAAGTCTGTCACCTGCTTCAGTTGTTTCTAGGACGTTAGGATTTCAGGGACACTAAAGACTAGCTTCTAGTCTGCAGAGAACCCAGAGTTTGGAACGAGGAGCCCAACGTGAACAAAGAAGTACAGTGAAATGTTACCAAGTTACTTTGTCTTAGGAATTAAGCTGATAGGAATGATCCAAATGAGCAGATTTCTGGAAGCAATAATAAATTCAAGTGTCAGCAGAGTCAGATAGTAACTGTTTTAGATTTGTGGCCCATAAGGTCTCTGTGGCAGCTACACAACTCCGTAACTACACAGCTGTGCTGCTGGAGTGCAGTATGTAAATGAATGGACATGGCGGTGTTGCAATAAAACTTTATTCACAAAAGCAGGCATCGGGCTGGATTTGGCCCATTGTTTCCCACCCCCTTGCAAACATAACCCATCACACAGAACTAGCTAAGAGATACCCAGCACAGGAACCTGTAGCACTGGTAACTCGTGGTGTGAAACCACAGAATTATAACTGGAATTAATGTATTAGTCACCAGCAATTTGTTTATTGTGTCTTTTATGTGAAAAGGGAAGTAGGTTTGGATATGAGGGATTGAGGAAAGGAAGACATTTGCAGTGGAAATGACTTTCAGCGGATGATAAGTGTTGTGGGAAATGTGAATAAGCCAGATTCCTCCTCCTGCTGTCTTACATCAGCTTACTCAGTCCTAACACTGTACAAGAAGGAAGTAAAACAGAGCACATCCGTGTCAGCAGCCTTCAATGATGTTCCTCCTCGGCGTGCTGCGAGAGCACATTAGAAGGTGCTGGAGTTTTTATATGACTGCATTGCCGTGAGATTGAATAGTGGTTTCGGTTTCCAGTGGGTTATAAGTGTCTCCTTCAGATGTTAAACTACTTTTAGTATTGCACACACTAGAAAAAAGAAAGAGAAAAAAGTGCCCATTCTGAACGACTGATGTTTCTGCGTGACAGAAAGCAGCAGATGGCATGTGGACATGGCACCAGGTGAACTCACAGCTAGTTACAGCAGGAGGATAGGTTTAACCCAGAGGAGAGGGCTCCTACCAGGGTTTACAGTTGAAGATTTTTATTATTATTATTATTTTACTTGGAATTGATTTTTATTATTTGCCAGGAACCAAAGGTGGCTAACAAGGGTCTTTCCTAAAATGACCCTAATGGCCTCTGTTGGGGTTTTGGGTATCAAAACGATGAAACGACAGTCACTCTGGGGCCTTCGCTCCTGTTCTGTTCTCTTCTCCCGGTTAGGTTTCTGAACCTCTTTTCTCAAGATGGTTGGATCCTGGAGTCCAAGACTAAAGGGCACCTTGAGGCCCGTTGCCATATGCCCAGAACAACTCCATTTCGGCCAGGTGCCTCTTCAACCTGGGTTGTCTAACACAGTGGTTTTCAAATTTCTTTTCTGGTGGACTCTCTCCAACTATGCTGCTGCCCAATATGGTAGCCACTACCCACATGTGGCTATTAGGCCTTGCAGTGTGGCTGGTCCAATCAAGGAATGATGTAAATGTAAAATACACACTATATTTCAAAACTTAGTATGAAAAAAATTAAGTAAGACATATTACTAGTAATTCTTTATATTGATTGTATATTGACATAACACTTTAGATATATTGTGTCAGATAAAATAGAGTTTTTAGAACTAATTTACTTGGGTTTTGTTTTACATTTTCAATGTTAATTACATATTTGGTTCACCTTATGTTTCTATTGAATTGTGCTGCTCTGAAAGATCTTTGGAAAAAAAATATATCTATATATTCTTTTGCCCAATTTTAAGTGGATATCTAAATTTTTTTATCATATGTTTGAATAAGTTTTTTGTTAATAGGTTAAAAATGTTGAATATGATATAAAATGAAATAAAAGGGTGCATAAACATAATGAGAATAAACATATACGATTTGAGAAAATCTTAAATTTAACAATCTGTACCTAATAACGCATAACAATTCTGAAATAAATCATGTGAAATTTTTATCCATAGGTTTCTACAATTTATGTCAAAAAATCTGGTAGCCTTGCAGAGCATTCTAGCTCCATTTTAAGGGATCAGCATCATTAACCTTTATTGGTTTGGCTTTTCTAAATTCAGACCATCCTAACACCGACCAAAGTATTCTCTTTCTACTGCTAAGCTTCCCATTTAACAGAACTATGTGCAAGAAAGGAAAGCTAAAAAGCCTATGGTTTGAGGTGTCTTGATATATCAATCAAGGAAGCTTCTCTGAAACCAATATTTTGATTTGACTCTTCAGTGGTCAGAATAAAACCAGGGGTGGAGGATGGGTGCAGAAGGAGATTGGCTGTACTGAGTGCTGGCCCATTCTTGGGCAGGTGAATTGAGGGGTGAGCAATATACAGTTGAGCACCTGTCCCATCCTTGTGTGGGTTCCCCCTCACAAAGTCTTCTTGTACCCACAGGGTAGGGATTGACCAGTTTGAAGACCACTGATTTAAGATGAGTCAGTGATAGAAGAAAGAGGCCTCTGTCCTCCTTTCCTTTCTGAGCCACTCCAGAAGCCCCATGATAAGGTGAAGGAAAGCAACGCAACCTCTAAAACTCTCTTGACAACCTCAGATGTGAGCTCCCAGCAGTCATTGCAGTTGCAGGGAGATAGCTCAGCACTTTTGAGGATGGTGGATTAAACTCCTCCAGTGGTAAGATTATCTGGAGTCGCTAAAATGAGATGACAGCCTAAACTCATGACTCTTTGTCTTAAAAGGCCTGCCAGCCAATGACTGCAGTGATGTTGGGCAGAGAACTTTCTCCAGATTCCTTCTGCCTTTTAGGAAGCGCTGTTGGTGCAGATCCCAGGGTGAACTAATGACAGGACTGCTCTTATTCTTTGATGGGCGGCTCAGGTGTTTATTGCAACAGTGTCTATAGGCAGTTACATTTGTTAACATTCTCAAAGGTCTAGGAGGGATATCAAGAAATTAGAACTCTGATTCTATGCCCTCCAGGATATATTCTAGTTGCTGAGTGGAAAGATACCTCTTTTCCTCCTAAAAAACAACGAAGAATGCATCTGCCCAGAAATGATAACTCTGGCCAGATGTTCCCCGTTTTTTATTGTATAAAATAAATATAATACAACATTTATCATTTTAACCATTGTAAGTGTACAATCCAGTGGCATTAAGTACATTCACAATATTGTGTAACTACCACCACTATTTCCAGAACTTTTTCGTCATCCCACAGAGAAACTCTGTACCTGTTACACAATAACTCTCCATTCCTTCCTACCTTCCCAGCCCCCACCTAGAAAACTCTATTCTATTTTCTGTCTCTATGAATTATCTATTTTAGGTATCTCATATTAGTGAAATAATATGATATTTGTCCTTTTGTGTTTGACTTTTTTCATTTAGCGGAATGTCTTCAGGGTTCGTTCATATTGTAACATGTGTCAGAACTTCATTCCTTTTAATAGCTAAATAATATCTCATTATGTACATACCAAATTTTGTTTATCTCTTCCTCTGTTGAGGGACCCTTGGCTTGTTTCTACCTTTTGGCTATTGTGATAATGCTGCTATCAATATTTGTGTGTAGGTATCCATTTGAGTTCTTGTTTTTAAATCTTTTGGGTATACACCTAGGAGTGGAATTACTGGGTCATTTGGCAACTCTATATTTAATTTCTTATGGACTTTGAGACTCTCTTTCATCATGGGTGCACCATTTTACATTCTCCCCAGCAATGCACAAAGGTTTTCCACTTTCTTCACATCCTCGCCAACACTTGATACTTTTCATTTTTGTTTTTATAATAGTCATCCTCCTGGGTGTGAAATAGTGTCTCATTGTAGTTTTGATTTGCATTTCCCTAATGATATTGAGAACTTTCTCATATGTCATTTGTATCTATTCATTGCAGAAATATTTATCTTAAGCCCTTTGCCTTTTTAAAATTAGATTGTCTTTTTGTTATTGAGTTGCAAGAGTTCCTTATGTGTTCTAGATGTTAATCCCTCATCATGTGTATGATATGGAAATATTTTCTCCCATTCTGTGGCTGTTTTTCCACTTTCTTGATAGTGTCCTTTGATGCACAAAAGATTATAATATCAGTGAAGTCCAATTATCTATTTTTTGATGTTGTCATATGTGCTTTTGGTGTCATGCTTAAGAAACCCTTGGAAAATAATTTAAAGATTTTTAAATTATTAATAAATAAATAATTTAAAGATTTTTCTTCTAAGAATTTTATAGTTTTAGCTCTTAAATTTGGGTTGTTGATTAATTTTTAGTTAATTTCTGTATATGGTGTGAAGTAAGGGTCCACACTTATTCTTTTGTCTGTGGATATCCGGTATTCATTCCCACTACCATTTGTTGAAAAGACTGTCCTTTCTCCGTTGAATGATCTTGACACCCTTTTCAAAAATCAATTGACCATGGATGCGAGGAGTTTACTTCTGAACTGTCTATTCCATTCCATTGTTGCATATGTCTATCTTTATGCCAGTACCATACTCTTTTGAAACTGTTGCTTTATAGTAAAATTTGAAATTGGAAAGTGTGAGTTCTCTCATTTTGTTCTTTTTCAAGATTGTTTTGGCTATTTGGGGTCCCTCAAAATTCCACGTAAATTTGCCAGATATTCCCTTCTTTTTAAAATTGCACAAATGAAAATGAAGGCAACCAAAGGAGAAATAAGACTTGCAGATAATCTCACAACCTAGAGGCACTCTCTTTTAATTATTTTTAAGTATTATACAAGACAATATGAGATACCACTTCATACCCACCATGATGGCTATCGAAAAACCCAAATAGTCACAAGTGCTGGTGAGGATGTGGAGCTATCAGAATCCTCTTACAGTGCTGGTGGGAATGAAAAATGCTGCAGCCACTCTGGAAAATCATATGGCATTTTCTCAAAAGAGTAAACATAGACTTACCATATGACACAGCAAATTTTACTTCTAGGGGTATATACAAGAAAAATGGAAACATATGTGCACATAAAAACTTTTCACATAGGGCCGGGCGCAGTGGCTCACGCCTGTAATCCTAGCACTCTGGGAGGCTGAGGTGGTGAGGATTGCTTAAGCTCAGGAGTTCAAGACCAGCCTGAGCAAGAGTGAGACCTGTCTCTACTATAAATAGAAAGAAATTAGCCAAACAACTAAAAAAAATAATAATAAAAATAGAAAAATTAACCCAGCATGGTGGCACTTGCCTATAGTTCCAGCTACTCAGGAGGCTGTGGCAGGAGGATTGCTTGAGTCTAGGGATTTGAGGTTGCTGTGACCTAGGCTGATGCCACAGCAATCTAGCCTGGGCAACGGAGTGAGATGCTGCTTAAAAAAAAAAACAACACAACTTTTCACATAAATGTTGATAGCAAAATTATTCATCACAGCTAAAAAGTGGATACAACCTGTGTATTTATCAATAGGTGTGCTACAACCTGGATGAACCTTGAAAGAGTTATGCTAAGTCCACTAAGCTAGTCACAAAGGACCACACAATGTATCATTCCATTTATGTAAAATATTCAAAATAGGCAAATCTCTAGAAACAGAAAGTAGATTAGAATGGTTACCTAGGACTGGGGTGGGGGTAGGGAGATGGAGGCAGAAGCGTTCAGCTTTTGTGTGGTAATGAAAATGTTCTAAATTTGATCATAGTGGGAGAGGCACAACTCTGAATATACTAAAAGCTTGTATACTTTAAATGTATGAATTGTATGGTATGTGAATTATATATCAGTAAGTCTATTAAACAAAAGACATGTGGCTGAATATATTACTTCATACCTTCATTTTTTTTGTCACTTAATATAACAAGACCTGAAATGTTATTTAACTTAATTATTTTAATGGCCACACAGTTTTAATGAAAGTAGAGATATCATTATATATACACACATATATATATATATATATATACACACACATTATATATACACATTTGTGTGTGTGTTTGTGTGTCTATGTGTATAGAGTGCCTTCTAAGTGCTAGGGATTAAATGATCAATATTAGTCAAACCTGCATTGTTTAGTGTTTAGCTCTCCATATGTACTTTTTTTCCTGATATAAACTGTGTTGGCAATTATAAGATTTAGCTTGATCAGTGTTGACTATTTGTGGAATAATCATGCCAGTGAAAGTCACGACAAGTAGTGATTTGTCATTTTGTTTAAGGCCCAAATTTGGATCTTACATGCTGAGAAACTGATGTGTGGAAGTTAATCATTTAGCTATTGATCTGTCCAGTATTGCACCTTAATTAGGTTTATTCATGAGTTTGGAGTTCAGGAGGGTCTCTCGAATGTCAAAGGTTTATACAGCTGCTGCAGCAATGGCATTGGGATGCTTGCAATGATAGCAGATGTAAGATACAACTTGAAAGATAAAAGGCCACGTGGATAGTCTCAGGAGAAATATGGCAGAAGTTGCTACAATTTTTAAGGCCAGTTCTGCTAATGATGGTCAGATTTCTTTCTCTCATAGCAACCTTGTCATGGTAACCAACCATAGGGGCTGATTGGGTCCTAGTGGTAGCTCCTTGTAAATCAGGAGAGGGTTGAGCTTAAATAAGTTTAAATGCAATATAATAACAGCCTTATCTGGGTCACTAGTGAATAAACAAACACGTTAGTTAATCTCTTAGAAAACTTTCAGTATAATTTTAGAGTCGGAAAAATGTTGTCTAGGCCCTTACTCCCTGATGTCCGTGAGTCCTTTATATTTTTTTTCTTTAGATACTGAAATTCATTTATACTAAAAGTGAATGGCTAACTATAGCTTAAAGGTTACCCCTTGTGAAGAAGAGGCACGTTAATGTAGGTCAGGCTACATAGGATATCATAGAATATCACACCTCAAATGTGGTCAGTCAGGCTGTGAGGTCTCACCACTAGACATACAGTACCTATTGCATAATCCCTGTTTTGTGTGACATTTAAATTTGGCTGAGATGAGTCATATGGTAATGAGATGCAAAATTCTCAAGATGAAATTCAGAGTGGCTCCTGAATGTGTCTTAGAATTCAGTGGCCATTTGGGACCACCTTGGGGGTGTAGCTGGCTTGGGTCCCACTAGTTTCATTTGTTACTCAGAGTAATGGCAGTGTTTGGTTTTAGTTGAGCTTTGTGTTGTTTTCTCTTTTTTTGAGTGATGAAGCAACAGGAAGGGCAAAAGCTGATATTGATATTTTAATACATATTTTTATACTTGCGTGTCCATCTATTTTAAGTGGCTTGCTTTTGGAAACAGCTGGTTCAAACCCTTGTTTTTGCATTTGAAATATTCTTTGTTCCGTTTGCAACCATGCACTGATATATTTTCCCACATTTCCCTTTTTTTTTTTTTTTTTTTTTTTTTAACTTCTCCACTGATGTTTTTGTTGCCTATCCTGGGAAGATCTGTGTTTCCATTTATCAAAACAAATGGCAAGCTGGGGACCATTTAAAGCGGTTTTTTTAGTTAATAAAGCCAAGCCAATCTCCTTGTTCTGTTATGTTAAAAGTACATTATCTTTTTATTGCCGGTTCTGTATGGCTAGGTCTGTTTTCTCTCTCCGCAGTCTCAGGGCTGCCCCACTTGCTTACTGTGTAGAACATTACCAAATCATTAAGGGTGGGGCGGCACCAGCTGACTTACAGTAGAAACCATTTCTCAAAATAACCACAATAGTGCAATGCCGATGTGTAATTTACGTCACAGTTTGTTTTTATGAAATAGTTTGTGGCGTTTTCATTTCTATTCCGGATGGAATCTTGTTCTCGCTCCCTTTTAATCAGGCGTTTAATTTATTTTTATTATTAATATTTTCCACTCCTTGCCTTGGCATGCCTCCAATTTAACAGCTTTGATGAGGGGGAAAACACACACGCACACAAAAAAAAAAAAAACCCCAACAGATCTTCCCCCACCCCGACTACTCTCAAACATCAGTTTAACTGCAAATGTTTTTTCCCCTTTGATGTGTACTAACTTTGGGTAGTATGTTTACTGCCTTAAGAGATATTTAAAACTATGGTGGGACACAGTGCACATTTACACAGAGCTGTAACCACAAATTGATAAAGTTGATGTACAACTTTGGAATTTTAAACACTTTCAACCAATTCAAGCTATTTAGTCATATGCTCTGCTGCATTTTCCTTTTACAAATGTCTTTCTGTATAATGTCCTGTAATTAGAACAGGAAATCATTGAGTAACTGCAAGATGAATAAGAGCACTTAGACTGAAAGGAAAATTACCTTCCGAGAAATTATATTCTTTTTTTTTTCTTTCTTTCTTTCTTTTTTTTTTTTTCTACTGCATGTTACAATGCTGGTAATGATAGTAACAGCTGTAGCTACTCTTATCTGTAGAATTTTCATGCTTAGGGTTTCTGGAATAAAAAATTTCATTTTCAGTAATAATCAAAAGTAAATGGACAGAAAAATAGGAAATGGCTAATTATGACAAATATTTGGTGTCACAACAGAGCAGCAATTAAATGGAAACTTCAATATAATTGTCAATAGTAGTAAGAATTGGAATAGTGCCAGGTATATAAAGTTGATGCTTTGCCGTTGGTTGGTTGCTAGGAGCACAGTGAAAAGTATAAAGCTTCGAGAAAAGAATGTCTAATGTAATAAAGTAACAGAAGGAAGCATAAATCATTGTGAGAGTCTCTCATATTGACATTATTTTACTTTAATTGTTTCAAAACTAGACATCAAGTTTTATAACATGGGAAAATTCATATTTACTTTAAAAAAAAAAAAGAAAGAAAACTATATGTTGTCTTTGAAGCACAAGGGACATTGTGTCTCAAACAGCCTTCGTACATATTTGGAATCTTTTAAGTGAAAATCTTTAAATGTTTGTTTCTATTGGCATCCAAATGCATTTGCCCTAATACGATTAAGAGAACTAAAGGGCAAAATACTTGGCAGATTTTTCAGTTGAGGTAATTAGGTGCAGGAAGGAACATGCATATTTTTTCCACCAGGCTCTATAAAATCCTGGTGCGAAGGTTTTTTTTTTTTTAAGATTTTTTTTTTAAGCTTACTGATGTTAGAAGTAGATTATAGTGGTTTTCAGTAAGCATAATAGTGTGATGTTTCCGAAACAAGCCTCCCCTCCTCCCCCAAGAATGAAAAAGAAAGTTACATTTCTAAATTGTTGTGTAAGAGATAAAAGCAAATTTCTCCTCAGGAATTTATGTTTTCAGTCTCTGTGCATTTGGCCACCATTATCTATTTTTTAAAAAATAGCATTATGGATATTTGAAAGTCAATGCTCCATTAATTCATTGTGTTTGCTATTTCATGCATCTCTCTTGATACAAAGACAACTTGAGCAACGTGCTATTCAGAATGAATGCCTGTTCTTACCCTCTCCCCCCCCCCACCTCTTCCCCACCCCCAGCCCAACTCTGAGGATTAAAGCAATGGTATACAGTTACTGTTTGAAAAGCTTGGGTGGAGTCTCACGTTATAATTACAGTTTCTCTGTGGAATTCTGTTTTGGACTTTGAAAATATATAAATAAGTGAAAAATTGACATTGAGAGAGGTTAACAAAACGTGTAATTATGATATAAGCACAGGATTAGAGTAATTTTGGTTGAGCATTACAAGCAGTGTACTTTAGGTATTAACTTTTAATAGGCAAAGTTCTTTTTATTGAAGTTGAAATGAGGTTTAGTAATTTTGAGTCTCTTATTCCCTTTGAATATTTCATTTTAAAATGGGCATATTCACATTTTTTTCTTGGTAGGGGGAGTTAAGGAATGGGATGACATTTTAATAGAATATCATAATTATGGTTTAAAATTTCAGTCTTGGGTACTAGCAATTTATTGCTAATCATTTTCTGTTGACTGCAATCAAGTAATGCATATATAACTCAACCAACTACAGCCAAATAGAATGTGTTAGAAGAATACTCCTTAGGGTAGTACTCTGATTTCTTTTCCTATGTGGGTGGGGTTGAAAGAAAATCCTTGTTCCAGGAACACTTTGTTTGTCTTTTGCTAAACAAATATGCAATTTATCCATTCTTTATTCATTCTCAGACTTATCTGCTGGTCTTATTATGAATCGGAAAGGGGAAAATATCCTACACGGTATTTATTGGCAGTCCTTGTTTCATGGGTAGCTTTGTATAGGAGTGTTTGCTTATGTGTATATGAAATGGGTAAGGAAGAAAGAAGTAGCTGAAGAATTTAAATAAGAATTCTTGAAAGGACTGTTTGGCTTTATTTGTTTCTCAGTGTACTAGGGCAAAATAAAACATGCCAGCTGTTGAATAGTGTAATATTTTTATAGCTGTTATCAGAAGCAAGTTAATTCAATGCAAAGGCTGAGGAAGCAGTTCTAGGAGCATGGAAATCTAGATCTAGAAGGCTCTACCCAAACTCATAATTTTATGCTCTGTTACATACACTTTCCATATTGAAGTGACCATACTTTGTCTTAAGAAAAATAAAATGTTTCTGCAACAAAATAAACATATCCCCTAAACTGCAGGGTGCCTTCACTCAGTGAAACTTTGACCTCACTGAATTGTTGGTTCTTCCAGATCCCACCTTTACTCTGGGTCTTCTCTCCACTTTGATCCAGAATGCTTTGTTAATTTTCGTAGGAGTCCTGGAGGTCTCATGGGCTTTCTCTGGTTTTGTAAATATTAAAGGCAACTCCTCTGGGGATGTCTAATTGCAAGGTTGGAAATTTGCTTCTTTCCAAACACTGCGAAAATTCTGGTCCAAATGGGTGGTTCTGTTCACAAGCAACAAAGTTATCATCATTTCTGTTTTGACCTCCCCAAGCATCGCTACATTAGACCAGGCCCCACCTGTGTCTTTAGCTTCTTAGCGTGGAGATGTTAATGAGAAGTAGGAGTTTCAGGCTGGCAAGACATAGATTCGGCACTGTTTCCTATCACATGAGTAGAGAGTAGAAAGTTGATATACATGAAAGGTGTATCAATAATGCCAAATTGTTACAATAGGATTGCAGTGCTTTAAAATAATAATAAGCTAACTAAACCAGAGTAGAAGAAGTCTGGCTTATAACTGGTCAAATTCCACAGTTCTAAATGAAACAGAAGTCTCATATTTTACTTGATCAAAGGCCACCATCTCCATCCTTAATAGTGTAAATTAATTAAATCATCATTATTATTTTTACTGTTACTTTTTGAGGAATCTTGTCATAATGAAAAGCTCATCAAACCTGGAGTTAAGATATTGGGTTATAGTATCACCTCCATCACTTTTTAGTTCTTTGACAGTTTGACTTTTGACTTGTATATGTGAACTTCAGATTTCCCATAACTAAATTGGGGAATAGTAGCAAGTAGTAATGTTACTATCAGGGTTGTTGTGAGGAACAAAAGCGATATGTTATGTGAAAGACCTTAGTAAATTTTAGTGTTTTATTATCAGTACCAATAATATTAATATATTACTGTATAATGATATTATATAATAATACATAATATTATATTAATAATGAATAATAATGCCAATGCATTAATATTTGTCAATATTAATGATAACCAATATTAATGTCAATATATTAATGATAACCAACATCAATATTAGCTCTGCCCTCTAAATAGGGAAACAGTCCTTTAGTTCCTCATATTTTTAGCTAAGAGGGCTTTTTTTCATTTGTTATCTTCTGTGATACCTGAAATAAATCTGAAAAAGCAGAAAAGAGAAGGGAATTTGGTGTATTCTGTCCTACGTACTAGGTGTGTTAGAAGAGAAATATGAATAGAAATATATATCTGACAAGTGAATATATGTATTAAATATATACATATTTCAAAGCTCAAACTAAATATATCATCATAAATCTATGCAGAAAGCTAACCTCAGACTCAGAGTTACTGGTTTCAAAGCTGAGTGTGCATGAGCTACCTGGGATGCTTGTTAAAAGAGTAAATTCCTATATGCCTCAATCTTAAGGGTTCTGAGTCAGTGGTTCTTGGTGGCACCCAGATTCTGCCTTTGTACAAGCACCCTATGTGATTCCGATGTGGGCAGTTCCAAATCTGATTCACTCCAGAATGAGTGGACAGTTGTAGGACTAGTTTCCATGAGAGTGGAGGGAACTTGCCATTTTTCTTCCAACAGAAAGAGAAGGATTCATGGCTTGGCTAGTGTTTTAGGAACCACCCGAAGTAAAGAGGGATACATGTTTTGTGCTAGGATGAGATGGAGAGAAAAAAGAGGCCATTTCTAAGCACAGAAGATTGCCAGGGAGCTGATTCCATCCAGAACAGAGAATTAGGAAGAGGTTAGAGATGGCATCATGATGAAAAATGGTCTGAGAAAAACAGAAGGAGAATGAAGTGATAGGAAAGAAGTGAAATGGTCCCAAGAGTCCAGGGAATATCTGCTTCCACGAAACTAGCTCTGAAGCAACTGTTGTTTCACATTCATTTAACCTGAGAAGCACAACTCTCTCAATTTTATTTCAAGAACACTTGGAGAAACTGATGCAACTTTCTCCCCATCACAGAAAGCCAATGGCACAACCAGATAGAATTTTAGAATCAACAGGTATTTGCACAGTATTTACTGTGTACAGGAGGTGGTATTAGGTGCTGCACATGCTAAAAGGAGTAAGTCCTGGCAGTTATTGGTTATACCCCACTCTCTCATTTATAATGTCTTGGACAAATAGAGTATAATAATACAGAGTGAAATGACGCTTAGATACTCTGGAGTTCTGACCATATTTGCTGAATATTTCCACTTAGTCTTTTTGTGTTTTAACTGTATAAAAAGCATAGATCTGAACCCAAAGCGTGAACTTAATGTCTTTGCTGTAAGAATCTCAGATTGGAGTATCTTGGGACATATGTAAGCATCTCAAAACTTGTTTTCATTTGGAAATTTGCCTTCAATGTAAATATATTTCCTTTTAATTAAGTGTGCCAGCCGATGAAGTGGCTACCCACAAACCAGGCAGGAGTCTAAGAAATGTACACTGTTAGAAGTTGTCATCTTGTAAGCCACTAAACATCTCCATTCGTAGAGGAGCCTCCAGCCTGAGGAACTAAGTGAACATAATTAGAAATACATCTGGGTATTGGCCTCCTATCGGAAGAGGTCACATGCACACCTTCCATTGGTACTAGTTATGTTCCATCATTATGTTCTGTCCTTGCTCATTCGTCTCCCACTGGTTACCAGATGGCTATAATAATGTCAGTATCCTTAACAACTGTCTTGTGCGATTCCCTGCAGCATGGTAAGGGCTTGAAATATTGAGTGTTTTCTCTTTGGATAAGCAAGTGACAAGTCTGGGAATTGCTCACAACCGCTCTGATGGTCTGGTTGTAGAGTAACAGCAAACTGGGTCATGGAGCCTAAATTCAGCTGGATGTTGTTCGGGCAGCAGGGCTACGTAAAGGGGGTGTTTGCCATTTCTCTAGCTTAAGAGAAAGGAAGCCTTCATCCATGCAGAATCTGGGTTTTAAAAATGAGCACAAAATATAGCGAGGTGTAAATAAGAACTAAGATCACTGTGGGAGGAAGCTTCGCTAAATCTGCTGAATTGTTCTCCTGAGTTAAGTTGGTTCTGATGGAACTCTCTCATAAGGATGCTTGGGGAGACCTCTCAGCATGGTTCTCTGAGATGTGCCAAGCTACCAGATGGATTTGAGGAACATTAAAAGACAGGGGGTATGGGGATGGGGAGGGTGGAGAAGGTGGGATGTATCAATCAAGTTGGGATAGATCATGCTGCAATAACAAATGGCCCTCAAATCCCAGCTGCTTAAAACAACAGAGGTTTATTTTCTGCATATGTTACATATGTCCTTTGGATAAACCAGGGGTTCTTCTCCCAAGACCCAGGCTGCCAGAGTAGATGCTGTCTGTAACATTACAGATGGCCAGAACAAAGGCAAAGAGAAATTGTGGTCAGTGGCACATAGGCGCTTAAAGTAGCCACCCACTCCAGCCATATTCCATTGGCCAAAACAAGTCACTCGGCTATGGCTACTGGACTCCAAGAGAGTAGGAAACACAGTCTTTCCACAAGCCCATAAAGACAACAGGAAGTATTTGCTGAACAGCACTAATGACCCCCAGCAGATGGTAATGCTATTTAGACGCATGGACAGCTCTCTGGGGCCAGATGACCCTTTCAGAGGCCCCAACCCCTGCAAAGATTGCTCCTTGGGGTTTCATCCAACAAAACCATCATGAGTTGAAAATGTATTTATACCCCTAACCTACCAAACATCCATAGCTTAGCCTAGCCTACCTTAGCCCATCGCTGGGCAAAATCACGTGGCCACTTGGTGCATTATATTGTGTGGCTGAGAGGTTGCTGTGGCTCGCTGCCACTGCCCAGCCTTGCAAGAGAGGATCTGTCACCAGCCGTGGAAAATCTCAAACTTCAAAATTGGAAGTCTACTGAGCGCGTGTGGCTTTTGCACCCTCGTAAGTCAAAAATCTCAAATGGTGGAACCCTTGTAAGCCGGGGACCATCTGTAGAATCCAATATAAGAATAGTACCGAACTGTAGAAATAATTGTAAAGAAGCTCAACAAAGTTCTGCTTTTTCCCTACGATGATGACTTCAATGCTAACAAAATATGTCAGTTTCTCTCAAAACAGTTTGCTTGCTGGTGACACAAACGTTGCTTAAGGTGTCTACAGGGTGTCGCGCACTCTTTCTTTTCTCCACAAAGAAGCTCTGCGGGGCACCCTGAGGTTTTCTGTTGCCTGGATGGGTGAGGTGGGGCCGGGTGGGGGAACGGAGTGCTGATGTCCCTTACACCGTGACAAGGACGGACTGGCTGGCGTGAGAGTCTCGGTGAAGACCACATCTGTAGTCCCGAACCAGAAGTGATTATGGAAATGATGCCACAGCCATGGGAGTTCTCTGTCGGAGGGAAGAGGGTAATGGAAGTGTTTTCTCGTTTCTCTGTCTAGGGGAGGACGAGGAAGAAACGAACGTGATAGTTCTCAGCTACCCCCAGTACTGCCGGTACCGCTCGATGCTGAAACGCATCCAGGATAAGCCGTCTTCCATTCTAACGGACCAGTTTGCATTAGCCCTGGGCGGCATCGCGGTGGTCAGCAGGAACCCTCAGATCCTGTACTGTCGGGACACCTTTGACCACCCGACTCTCATAGAAAACGAGAGTATATGCGATGAGTTTGGTGAGTCTTTTTTTTTTCCTCCTACCTGATGCTTGCGTGTCTGTGCCTGGTCAATGTCAGTTCTTGAGACGAGCGGGTTGATGGGGGACCGGGCTGGAGTCCACCAGCTGCACCTGCCACACTGTCCCCAACCCCCTACACTGTTCCGGCATAAGGTGCACTGCCTCCTTGGCAGCCTCTGTTTACCAGGAGGAAGAGATCATTATCTAGATTTGTTGTCCAATAGAGAGTCTGAAGTTGCTTGGTTGACCTTGAAGTTGGACTTTGGGACAGAAAGCTTTCATGTCAGTTCTCTCTCAAAAGGTTTTGGCTATTCAGGTTTTTGTTTGTTGTTGTTGAACTGATCACTCCTTTTGCTGTGTTATAAGGTACTGTAAAAATGCACCAATTGTAACCACTTTGATACCATAAGGTGGATAAAGAGATAGGTAGGTAGGCAGGTAGGTAGATAGATGGATGGATAGATAGATAATGGATACCCATGTCCCTGAATTTTTTTGTGTACACACACAACATACATGTACTGTGCCCACCAAAGATGGATATGTGCACACACATCTGCATCTCTGCCTAGTCGACTGGTCCTGTGTTTCCATAGGCAGAGGAGGAGAAGATAGCACATGATCAGTTTGGGAAACCTTGCATGGTGCGGTGAATGCTGGGAGGCAGGCCAAAAGAGTTGTTCTGTGACATCTTCACTTTCTCACATTGGTTGAAGAGATTGGATCTTATCAGTGGTTCTCAACAGACCGGACAGGGATGTCAGAATGCCCTAGGGAGCTTTATCAAATTGTGCTTGTTCCCCTTCTGTAAGGACAGGGAATTCCTATACTCTCTGGAGGCATAGACATCCCCCGCCCTCACCCCACCCCTTCTCTGGAAATCACCACTGTAGAGTGACCACTGGGATGACCACTGAGCCCTGCTGAATCCCTCCTGGGTACCTGGCCTCTGGTCCCTCAGAGCTGGAACATCCCTTGATTTTGTTGGCCCATGGTTTGCCCAAGGATATAGAGTTTATGGATTATTCAGATTGATATTATTCTAATTAAACATTGTAGACCTCAGCATGCTTTGGGGAAGTCCACTGTGGCCTCTCAAATTTGATTCTTCCTGACTCCAGCAACCCTGTTGCTGCTACTGGAGAGACTTTTTAAAGTAGATGTCTGCTCACAGGAGATGTGAGGATGAGGGAAAGGGATATGATGGTCCAAGAAGGAAGGAAAAAGAGGAAGGGGAACAAAAAGATCTAAGTGCATTGGATTCTAAAGGCCATGACATTATTTTTTCCTTATTAATTGTTTGTCCAGACGTCTTTCACAACTCTAGCTTATCAAATGACTGTCAATCTGTAAGAGGGTACTAGTGTTTGTTCAAGTTATTTTCTCCTTCTTCAAAGACATAGTTATTGTCGTGTTTTTAATATTGGAATAATTAATCTTTGAATTCAAGCAGAAAGCTGGGTGCAACGCATATTTTGAAATACCCTCTGTTTTCAGATCAGCACTTACAAATCTTCCCTTTTTCAATACTTGGGTTTGAGTTTGTCTCCCGCGTGCCCAACTTTCAAACCCTGCGTCCTCCTTGCTGTTCAGGTGGTCTCTAATTTCCTGACACAGAATAAAACTGTAAGAGAACTTTCCCTCATGTAAGAGTATTCAAAATTAGAGTTTCACAATGTAGCATAACGAAAAAAATATTTTAACCTTTTTGGCTAATTTAAGAGTTATTAGTCATTGAGTTTCAAAGCTGTTGCATCTTAGAATTGGTAATAGAAAGAAGTTCCAATTCAACAGGGATCACAATGGCTGTTAAGAGTTACTAAATTAGTTTTAAATGTTCTCACAAACACAAGCATCTGACTTTTGAATGTTTTCCTGAACTTTCTTCTGGTATAGCTAATTTTAACACTGTTTTTTTCCTCCAGCCTCTTAAAGTGGAAGCTTTCTTTTGGAATAAAGGTACCTTTAAAGAGCTTCTAGTTGGCTAGTTTAATAATTAGAATATTAGATTTTTTTTTTTTTTTTAGTGGTTTGTCTTTCAATTAGTTTGTACTTCTTAGAGTATTTCGTGTTAGTGAATGAACAGAAAAGCTTCTTTTGACCCGATTTGAGTACTTTCACCAACATCCCTTACCCAGCCGCCCACTTTTTGGGCACACATCTAAATTTCCAGAGAGCACCCCTTGAAAGTGTTTGTTAAAATGTGGCAGTGGGTTTCTCCAACCAGCTAACAGTTGGTGGAAGAACATAAATTTAATTAGTGACTAGCATTAAACAAATGTTCCTAATATTAAACACTGCCAGATGACTGAAACACTTCTGTCAGATTACGGAGAGTGCCAGGGGGCCCACAGATGAATTTTCTACACAGTATATATTCTGTACCACACGTTTGGTGACTTCAGTAATTGGTCAAATGTAATTTAGGTAACAGTATGCCTAGGCTGTAAAAATCAAATTTTATTAGCCATATCACCAGGTGGATGTTTGGTAGAGCTGATGGCAAAGACTTTATAGCATTTAGCAGCTACACCTTTGACACATGAAATTCATAAATTGTCGTAAAATACCTCCAAGGTCCTTCTCAAAAGGACAGTGTCTGCTTTCCTGTGCTTGAATAATGTTTATTTTATTAACTAATATACTTTTTTTTCTTCTATTAAATTGGATTATGGAGTGAGGGTAGGAGGGGGAGGGTATTCAAAGGATAAATAAAACATAGTCCTTGCTTGTTTTGAGGATTTAAAAATCTGATTGGGGAAGACGGGATTAACGTAACTGAAAGGTGAACTAAAGTTACAAGAAAGTCAATGATTATGTTTAATATTTGGTGAGTGTTACAGAAAGCAAGTTTGGTAGGAATGTAGCAATGAGCTGGGAGGGCGGGTGGTGGCTGGAAATCGCAGTCAGGGTGAGGGGGTCAGGGAAAGCCTCACGAAAAAGGCAGTACTTGATCTGATTTTGTTTTGTTTTGTTTTGTGGTGGTTTTTGTTTGTTTGCTTTGTTTTTTGAGACAGTGTCTCATTCTGTTGCCAGGCTAGAGTGCAGTAGAGTCATCATAACTCACTGCAGCCTAAACTTCTGGGCTCAAGCCATGCTCCTGCCTTAGCCTCCCGAGTAGCTGGGACTACAGGCACATACCATGCCTGGATAAATTTTTAATTTTTGGCAGAGGTGGGGTCTCTCTATATTACCCAGGCTGGTCTCAAACTCCTGGCCTCAAGCGACTCTCCCACCATGACCTCCCAGAGTGCTAGGATTACAGGCATGAGCTACCACGCCTGGCCTTGATCTGCTTTTAAAAGAGCAGGTTATTAGAAAACTGTTGGAAAGGTCACGATTGTTTAAGATGCATGTGCTGACTCTCCATGTTAGCTCATAGCTGCTTTGCCCTGGGTCAACTGTTGATATCCCTTAGGTTTATTCTGGCCTTAGTCACTACCCTTTGGGTGGGTTTTATAACTGGCCTGATGTCCTTTCTACCAGTGGGACATGGATGTGAATCAGTGGGTTAGGCCTAGGAAGAACCCAGACAATGGCTTTGAACCTGGCACTGACTTTCTTTCTTGGATCAAGATGCCCCCCACATTTTCTCTGTGCACCGTATAACTTACCTAAATTCCCCAGATTCATCTCTGAAAATAGACTTTGCTCTGTGGTACGACCTTGTCCAACTGCCAGACACCTCCCCCTCCCTGCTGTTTTAATGTTGTCCACTGAATAACGAGTTTAATTGAACAATAAAAGTTAAGGCTTTTAAATCTACGAGTCCCTGTAAATAAACTCTCTGTGGAATTTTATGAAGCAATTTAATGAAAAGTTTGATTAGAAACTATTAAAGAAAAATAGAATAGATGAAATTTCATCATTTAGTCCAACATTACAGTAGTGTCATTTTGATTTTTATTTACATTGAGATATTCAGAATAGAGTAAATATATCCTGGTTTTAATTAACTATCCTCCGTATTTGGAAAAGGTTATTTTAGGCTTGAAGGGTTTTGATAGCATACCATCTGCTTTCTTCACTGTAGTTTATTCAGGTCCCTTCCTCACTTAACAGCACTGTGCAATGTCTAAACCTATGACATAAGCATAAATTGAATCGTATTAATGGTAGGTGATTGAAAAGCTTCAGCCTTGACATCCTACCCAAATTCTTCCATTTTGTCAGTTACACTGCTCTTAAAGGCAGTGTGCTCTTTTCTTAGCACAAGAGAATTGACTATTTTAAAACTAAAGCAACAGACTCCCCATTAAAGCATTATGAAAACTCATTGTATTACACTTGCAATTAGGAAATGAGATTGTAATACCAACGAGGGGAAAGGAACGCGAATGGTAATTTTCTTCACACAAATCTTTATGCATAATTCCTGCCCTCGCTGTCCTGTTAGAACATCCTCACATCAGGCGTTTTCCAACAACCCCCTACTTTGCTTTTACCTTTTTTGTTTTATAATATGATTCCTCTCTTGTAAAATGCATGCTGTCATTTATATTGTGTTATTATCTATGCCGTGGAGAAAACACACACAGGCAAACGTTTTTGCCTATTTTTGTTGTTAGAACAATAAAGTGTCCACCACTTTGTAATGTGCAGTGTTTACGTTAATATCACATAGATTGATTTCGCGTGTGTGCAGTGTTGACAGCTAAATCCAAACAGGGGCACGCACAGTACAGTAGATAAACGGATAACTTTGAGGTACTGGCTTCCATCAGAGAGATGGAGGGCGGCTCGATATACATAAGTGAGATGAAATCAGTTCCTAAAGGTGTGTGGGACTAAATGGATTAAGATACGGTTGACTGAAAAAAAAAAAAAAAAAAAAGAGGTATGGTTTATTTTGGTCTGAGTTTTGAATTGCAAAGAGGCATAAGAAGTCCAAGTCATGCTTCTAAGTTTTTTGGCAGTTGCAGTGTGCGCATGTGTGTGTGTCTGTGTGTGTGTGTGTGTGTGTGTGTGTGTGTGTGTGTGTGTGTGTGTTGACCAGGGAATGGGATGGGGTAAAAGAGAGGATGTGGTAATTCCCCTGGAAAGAAAAGAGATGAGATGGCCTGTCATCAGGTCTTTGGTCCATGTGTAGACACCATGAATGCTGATCTTCAGGGAGAAGAAGTTGGCTGTGTCAGTATTAAAACACACTCGGCTGGGGGCCGGAGAGGAGGACGGCAGGGTATGGTAAAAAGAGTGCTACGCTTACAGACAAATAGCTCATGTTAAATCAGGGCTCAATCATCACATTCTCTACGCCTGGGCCAGGACATAAGGTCCCTCACTTGCCCCATCTGTAAAATCAGGTGATAACAGCCAACTTACCAGACTCAGAATAAGTCTGTATTCATTGATTAAAAAAAAAAAAATTCCTCTTGATAAATAGAGATTCTTTACTGTGCCTATTAATTAGAGCCTTCAGTCTTGGACAACTTGTATTCATCCAAAAACTATCTTACTCTTTGAATAATAAAGGAACCCAATTCCATGAGGCTCTTGGGGTCTTGCTGGAACCTTACTCAAAAAAGAAAAGTTTTCTACTTTTTACAATATGTTTTAAAGGAGCTTTTCTATCTCTGCACTGAACTTTCCATTCCCATTTTTCCTGAAATAATGACATTCTAGACCAAAGGGGAGTAAAAAAAAAAAAAAAAAAAACAAGCAAAGGGAGAGAGAGAACAGATGAGGGGACAAAACCTTGAATTTTTATGAAAGAAAACTCAGGACATATGAAATTATTTTGAAGCATAAAGGACAAGCTGGGCTCTGCCTCTTCTACTCTAAATAGCACATGTTTTGCTGGAAATGAAAGGAAAGGCAGTTGTTTTGTTAAGGATCATGGCAATTTGTAAGTGAGTAAACATTTTTTTTCCTTGCCAAAGTAGGTTTCATGGTCACAGTGGATTTTGGTGATCAAATGGCTGAGTTCCTGGCCCCTGTCCACATTCGCACGTTCCCTGCCTGCCTGCAGTGCCCACTGACCTCCCAAATGATGACAAGGCAGACATTTTTCTTTAATTGACCTTAGTGGGAAAGGAGGTGTGTTTCCTATGTAGCTCTTTATGCAGACGACCTTCACCTTCAGAGACCTCACTTGGAGGACTGCTTTGTCTTGAAAGTTTTCTAGAGGTTTTGTTTATTGTTGGAGAACGGTCACACTAAGTCACTCTTGGTGCCTTTTCCTTGTCACAAGTGTTGCCAAGGTGGGAACAGAAAGAATGTCCATGTCACCATACAACATAGCAAACCAAACCCGACTCAGTGGGCTGGTGGAGGTGTATTGGATGTGCTCTGTGGCACGTGGCATGATTGACACAGGGGCTCAGCTTCTAAGACAGTAGGATGGAAGGAGAGAAGGCCTCCTTTCCATATGGGCAGAGGCCTTGGAAGCTAGGACACCATCTCTCTTGGAGATTTAGAAAGAGAATTTTTATGTTGCCACTGTAAATTAACTTGCAGAGTCATAATATATGGAATGAGTAGGATTAGTGGATTCCTTTTCTATTTTTGGAACTTGAAAGGAGATTTAAAAATAACTCTGGACCCTTTTTTGTAGCTGAGTGGACTCCATGGGTTATTAAACACCATTTGGACTCATAGGTACAATAAACTCTTGTTCACCCCAGAAGAGAGGATTTGTGTGTATATTGGCTAATATTTCACCTAGCATTTCACCCAGAAAAGCAAGAAAGTTATATCCCACTACATTAGCAAGATCAACATATTCTTCTCTAGGGTGAAAGAGATATTTTTATCAATTAAGACATACACATACACGCTACAGGAAGGAGCCAGGTCATTGAAAAATCACAGGCAAAAGTGCTGGCCAGGGGTGGTGGAATGAGGTTCAGAATAAGTCTATATACACTTAATTTAAAAAATGCTCTTGGTAATGAAAATTCTCTATAATCCCATTTATTTTAACCTGTCAGGAGAACTAGATTGATTTAAGTTCTTTGGGTTGTAGGTGAGGCTGTTTAGGGATGCTTAGAGCCTAGTACAGTGTCTGACACACACAGTACATCCTCATTCATGCATTCATTCATTTAACCAGTGTCTGTTACACACCTATTATGTACTAAGTACTGTTTTGGTCCCTGTGCACAACAGTTGTGAACAAGACAGAAATTTCCCCACTCTTAAAGAATATACATTGTAGTATATGGAAAAGGGGGTGACAAAATGTGAAGTGATCATGGACTATAGCTCACAGGTGTGACCTCACAGGATGGTTGTGAAGATTAAATAAGTTACTGAATAAACCCACACTTAGATGGCCCATGGCAAGTACTATTTAAGTACTCGTCGTTACCCAATTCGTCTTATACTTCTTACACCACCGAACAGAACCTTAACCACATATTGTCTCCTCGATGGTTCCTTAAAAACATCCACAAAATTGTTTCATACTTATATAGACTGGGGGGGAAATGAAATATCATTTGCTAAGGAAAATCATTCAACATCCATTCATTCCAGAAATACTTGTTTGTTGTCCCTCTGCACAGAATGTTTCCCAGATATGGGTCTGTCTGGCTCCTTCCTGTCATTTGGGCCCAGCTCAAATGTCTCCTCCCCAGAGAAGTCTTCTCTGACCGCCCCTCTTCTGAAAGTGGATGCTTTCCCATCACCCAGTGTGTCTAATTTTCCTGTAACTCATCATTATCTGAAATTAACTCCTGTATTTGTTTCTTCATGTGTTGATAGTCTGTCTCTCCCCTCCCTCCCCCATACTACAACTGAAGCTCTTTGTAATGTTATCAGAGAACGTTCTGTCTTGTTCATAATAGTGTGTCCAGGGTCCAGAACAGTACTTGGCACATAGTAGGCATGTGATGGGTATCGTATATATATATTGTGTGTCAGTCTCCCTACTATTCCAAGTTCACAGGTGAGCATGTGCTCACATCTCCCATGGCTTCCCAGAGAAGCAGAAATGAGGGTAGGGCCCTTTAAGAGCTGGAGCTATGTAGGAGTTGAAGGGGGCAGATAGTGAACTTGAACTTCCCTGTGTCCTAATGGACTCTGTAAGACATGGGGTTTCCATGCTGACAGGACTTTCATTATGCACCTCTCTGTAATTTTCTGCTTAGAATGCATTGGCTTTCCCAACTTGGCATCCTTCTTTAATGAAAAAATTATAGGTCTAATTTCAAAAAATGAAATGTATGCAAGCTTTCCTGCTTCTGTCACTTCTTTATTCCTGTAGCACATAAATCATTTCCCTTTTTAAAATTAAATTTCGCTGGCCATGATTTGGTAATGGGTTTTCAAAGGAGGCAGAGGAGCCAAGCTCTTGGCACAAGAGCGGGCTGTGCTGCCTGCTCAGGAAATCTCCTCATTGCTGGCTGGCCTGGGCCTTGATTCCATCATCTGGGCTTTATGCTCCCTTTGGAAGTTGCCTAGAAATTCTCTCCCCAAGAATCTCTCCTCTGAGCGGCCTTTTTGGCTCTCTGGCCGCCATCTTGGAGGACCAAAGAACAGATGGGACTTAGGCAGAAGAAGACTGGTACAGTAATGCTCCTCAGGTGCTGATCCAGTCATTCATTGAGCACCGACTGCATTTAAAACTCAACTCCAGGCATTGTTGGGGTACTGGGCCCTGCTGTCTAGATACTTGAAAATCAAGTTGTCTGAGATGAGACATGGAGCAAAGGCCCACTGCAGACATTATCTGTAATCCTCTTACCAGTCCTGCATTTCACCCATGAGTGGCCTCAGAGAGGTTAAGCAGCTCCTTAGGGGTCATAGGCCTAGCGTGTTACTGAAGCAGGAGGTTGGCAAAGCAGACCCGGCACACATACCCAAGTCTGCTGGCCCCACTGGGCTCACTTTTCTGCTACAAAGTGATGGAGCTAAGAGTTGCGAGTTATTTTGAAGTTCAAGGGAGAAAATGTCTGCCAAAGCCTTGTATAATAAATGGGAAAATTTGCCGTATAACAGACACTGCAAAGCAGTCTGCTAAGGGCTAAGGGCTATCAAACTGTAGGTGCTGCTGGAGTGAAAATATGCAGGAAAGACGCCCTAATGTCAGGGGAAGCCTCTTAGAGGAAGTGGAAGTAGATCCTCAACTGGAGCTTGAAGGAGGAAGTTATTTCAGGTGAGGAGGTAAATACTCTGGACTTTGAAGCTCAAAGAAAGAAGTTGTTTCCCTTGCCATTGTTAGCTCTCTGTGTACACAAAAAGCAGCCTCTACAAGCAAAACTCTTGTTTTCTTCCTAGGAGGTGTTACATTCCCACGAGGAGGGCAGGTGCCCCTGAGCCCTTGTCTCATAGACCCCGTCATGCTTAGGACCCAGGGAAATCCTCTTGGAAGACAAATCTACTTGTGTCTTACTAAATTGGATCTCTCCCTTGGGTCTAGAAGGAAAAGGAGGGATTCACCAACTTTGCAGTAGTGGGCAAAGAGGGAGGCATCTTCTTGGTTTCCTGGCTGCTTAACAGGCTGCTTCTAGACTCCAAGAGTCGCTTCAGAATAATCTACCCTAGCAAGTCACTCCTTGTCCCATCTGTGTTGCTCAGTACTTTTCCAAAGTTTGTTTCCCCCCCTTTCTGCCTGTTATTAAAGTTAAAGGCTTCAATTGTGTTTCTCTTTACTAGATTTTAAGGTCCTTGAGGGGGTAAGAATCGTGGCTTACTCATCTTGGTTACAACAACATTTGTTGTTGAAATGACATAAGAACTCTGCTAGATTCTAGAGGGCTTCATATCGATTGCCGTTCTATCTTCTGTCTTAGATAAGTCAAGTATTTCTTGACCTTAATCTTTCAGCTTTAGTTCATCGCCAGTTGATTTAATTCTCAGGGGAGAGTGTCTAACTCAAAGGGACTCTCAACATTTACTTATTTTTTCAAACCACAGAGATATCGTTCTTAAATTGGTCAGTGGTCTTTGGCTGAAGATTGTTCATTTGTGAAAAGACTTAAATACCCTGTAGTCTGCACAACCTAGAATGGTGCGTTTTCTAGAAAGAAGCATCCTTACGTTAGGACAAATGGTATCCTGTATCCAGAGGTCACCATGTCAACCTTTCCAACTTCTAACTCACAGGTATCAGAATTCATTTTGTAAGTCAAGCAATAGTGGCTGGTCCATTTGCATACAGGGCATTGTTAGGTTATAATTAAACATGGGCTCTGAGGGTCAGGAACATATTATAGATCACAATTCAGACTAGAATTGTATCAGAAAGTGTTAAGAAAAAAAATCCTTAGCCAATATAAAGTTCTTATATGGAAGATTACTTGGTGAATGGTGCTGACACCCCAACAATCCTTTATGGATCATTGCCTTGCTCCATGTTATTTATAGGATGGGTGAGGATGAGGATGTTTCTCAGGAGAGTTCCATGGAAGATCCTGTACAGGCAAGCTCATGACACACATGGTTTAGCAGGTCACACTTTCTTCTCTCCATCCCAGGCATGAATATTATGTCTTTGAAGTAGGAGATCAAATATTTTAACAAGACATCTTAGTCTGCTTTGTGTTGCTATAAAGGAATACCTGAGGCTGGGTAATTTATAAAGAGGTTTATTTGGTTCATGGTTCTGTAGACTGTATAAGAAGCATGATGCCAACATCTGCTTCTGGTGAGGGCTTCGAGAATGTTCCACTCATGGCAGAAGGTGAAGGGGAAGCAGACATCACATGGCACATGGTGAGAGGAAGGAAACCAGGGGACAGAGGGGAGGGAGGTGCCATTACCAGGAAGATGGCACCGGGCTGTTCCTGAGGGATCCTACCCCACAATCCAACACTTCCCACCAGGCCCCACCTCCAAGATTGGGGTCATGAGATTTGGAGGGGACAGATATCCAAACTATAACACAAGGGTATCACACATAGTACCAGAAACAATCGTTTATCAGGGAGCTGAGTCCTGCCCCATTCCCGGGACGCTTCCCTTCAGAAGGAGAGAGGATGCTGCTGGTGCTAGCTGGTTTTCTTGAGGTCTGTCGCACAGATGGCAGGTACCATGTCGCAGAGAAGTCATCGCATGCCGCAGCTGTTGAGAGAAAGGAAGCTGAAATGTGTTGGGACTAGAACAAACCTAGGGACTGTTGTGGAGCCCCCCTTAAGTTGTCTCGCTGACCCTGGGTGCCAGTTGAGCTGAGGAGGGTGTCTCAGAGATGCGGAGAGCTTGGCTGTGCCACTCCCAGCCCAGGTGACTGCTCCTCACACCCTCAGCCCTGCTGTTAACACTTCGTGAGAGGAGTGTCCAAACACGTGCAAGAGGGCTCCTTATGCTTTTCAAAGCACCTTCACCCAGTCTTGCCTCTGCACAACTCTGCTGAACTGGGAGGACAAGTGTCGCTGACCCCATTGGGCAGTTGAAGAAGCTGATCAGATGAGTCAGTGGCTAAACGCTAGTGCAGCAGTGGTGACAACGCCATGGGACTCGGGCACCAGCTGCTCGGCCTGTGCTCTGACTGCCATCCCCACGATGGCAGCCTGGAGCTGCGGGGCATGGCATCACAGTGCACGAGTATGTCCAGCAAACCCTAATTCACCAGAATCTTCTGCTAACCAGCTCCAGCCCCCATCCTCTTGGTACAGTATTTCAAGGAGGGAAAAAAGTGAATGGGGAAAAAACAGTTCATGTTTTTCAAAATATTTTTTCTCATTCTGAAATTATATTCACTATGAAAAGTGCAAGTATAGTAATAATAATAATTGCCACTCTTCTGTGAGCATGACCCATATGTCAGGCCTTATGTTAACCCTTTACATACATTGTCTTGCTTAATCCTCAGAGCATTCCTATATGGAAGCTCTTATTAACCATCATTTCAACAGAGGAGCAAATTGTGGCTAAGAAAAGCTAAATAAGCCCAAAGTGACACAGCTCGTGAGTGGGTGGTCAAGCCAGATTCCAGTCAGGTCTGTCTGGCTTCCAAGTTGGTATGCGTGTCCACTCATCTATCATCTCATCGGTGTTACCGAGTTCCTTCCAATCTTTTTCCAAAGCATTTTTATTTACTTGAGAACATTTTACGTATGCAAATTTTATGGCTTAAATTTTTACTTATTATAAATTAAACATTTCCCCATATTATTGCAAATATTTTATGACACCGTTTTAATGATTGCATAATATTGCATAAAGTGAATGTATCAGAGTTTACATTGGCCCTTTCTATTAGAAGCCTAGATGGTTTCCTCTATGGTTTTGTTTTGTTGCTATCATGTACAATGCGTAATTAACATTGTGATGAACATCTTTACACATAAAAGCATCAGTATTTGATAGATTCCAGGAATCTCTTATTGACAAAATTATTTTCCTTCTAAGCAATAGTGAAGAGATCGGATAATCAGAGTCTGCTATGGATTTTACAGCTGTGGGTGAGGACACTGAGCTATTTGGGGGAAGATGTGATATATTTTTAAGAATGCATTTTTTTATTTTTAGTTGTTATTAGTATATAGTTGCATGTATTTACAGGGTACACGTGATGTTTTGATATAGGCATACAATGTGAATTTATCAAATCAGGGTAATTGGAGTATCCATCACCTCAGGCATTCATCATTTCTTTGTGCTAGGAATATTCCAATTTCACTCTTTTAGTTATTTTAAAGTATACCCTAACTTATTGTTGATTATAGTCACACTGTTGTACCCACACGATATTTTGATACAAGCATATAATGTATAATGATCAAATCAGTGTTCAGAATGAAGATCCAGAGTTTCTGCATGGCTCTAAAACACGATTCTTCAGGGAATACTGGGCACAGGTGAGAAAGTGAGCTCAGGCAATGATTTTCACACCTGCATCCCCTCCAGAAGAAATTTACCAAAAACTTGATTCTTGGGGTCTACCTCAGACTTGAATTTGAATGGGTAATGTCTTGTTACCAATATTTTTTAATTGACAAGTATAAATTATATATATTATTGTATACAGCATGTTGTTTTGAAATATGTATATATCATGGAATGGCTAAATTGATCTAGTTATAATTAGCTTATGCATGACCTCACACTCATGTTTTTTGTAGTCAGAATACTTAAAATCTACTACTGGAACTTATTCTTCCCATCTAATTGAAATTTTGTATCCTTTGACTAACAGCTCTCCAACTTCCCTTCCCCCATTCCCTGGTAACCACCATTCTACTTTCTACTTCTTTGAGTTCAACTTTTCAGATTGAATATATAAGTGAGATCATGCAGTATTTGTCTTTCTGTGCCCGGCTTGTTTCACTTCACATAATGTCCTTCAGGTTCATTCATGTTTTTGCAAATGACAGAATTTATTTCTTTTTTAAGGCTATATAGTATTCCATTGTGTGTGTGTGTGTGTGTGTGTGTGTATGTGTGTGTGTATACACCATATTTCCCTTTAAAATTTTTTTAGTTTTAATTTTTATGGATACATAGTAGTCATACATATTAATATTTATGGGGTACATATGATATTTTGATACAAGTATACAATGTGTAATGATCAAATCAAGGTAATTGGGATATCCATCACCTCAGACATTTATCATTTCTCCAATATACCATGTTTTCTTTATTCATCCTTTGAGAAAAACATAGGTTGATTCACAGTCTTGGCTATTGTGAATAATGCAGCAATGAACATGGGAGCACAGATATCTCTTCGACATACTGATTTCATTTCCTTTGGATATATACCCAGTAGTGGAATTGCTGGATCATATGGTAATTCTATTTTTAATTTTTTGAGGAACCTCCATACTGTTTCCCATAATGGCTGTACTAATTTACATTCCCTTGTTACCAATATTTTAATCACACTTTTATGCACACTTAAGACTGAGACTCAGCGCTGTAGGCATGCCTCAAAGTCGAAGTCGGTTGCAGTGGTGATGGAGAAAGGAAGTTGACAAAGTAATTATTACCACCGGCTCCTCCTGTAATTGCTCGTGTTCAGGTGTGACGTGGGAACTACTGAGCTGCAGCTAGTACTGACATCAGTCAGAGTTGGGCCAGGGTAGCGGTATGTTCCTTAGACAATTACAAAACGCTTTGTGTAGCTGAAAGTGCAGAGCAGGTGTCCTCAAACTACGGCCCGCGGGCACCCGCCGAGGACATTTATCCCGGCCACCGGGTGCTTTGGCCGCCGCTGCCTGTCCTGCTTAGCAGCCGACTCGTCCCGGGCCCACAGTGCGCACTCTCCAACGGTCTGAGGGACAGCGAACTGGCCCCCTGTTTAAAAAGTTTGAGACCCCTGGTGCAAAGCCATGACTTTGGAGGGGTTTGCTCTATGCTATTATTACTGAGAAATTCAGAAAGGGCACTTGACCGGCGGTCAGGAGAACTGCGTTCTGAATATGACCCTCATACCAAATAGGAACCTTCAGCCACTCAGTTTACCTCTCTACAACTCCACGTGTTATATGTGAATTGGAATGTTGGACCAGGTATTCAAGCTTTTTTGGACCTCAGGTCTCTTTGAGAATCTGATGAAAGCTATGAATGTTTTCCTCATAAAAATGTATATGCAAACATAATAAAAATACTATTGGCTTTGAGGAATGTTATTAGTGAAAATTAACATATCAAGCAAATACATTTAGGACATTCTGCATATATAATATTTTCCAGGATTCATACAGTATGTGAAACCCCAGAGTAAGAACTTCCGGTCTAGGTGATCTTTGAGATCCCTTTCTGTTCTCACGTATTTGCATTCCATCGGTGAAACAAAAAGGAGATTTCTAATGATTCTCCATAAACTTTTCATTAATTAAAGCAACTCATTTCCTGAGAGTTTTGGTTAATTAAAATATAATAATAATAAGTATACCTTTTACTTAGCGCTTACTATGTGTCAGGTACTGTGTTAGGTGTCTATAGTTTTTGCCCCTAAGACATACCCATTTAATGAATCCATTTAATGTGTGGTTGATAGGATTAATCACTTCAGTGAAAGGTTTAGTGAAGCCAACTTTTTATAGCATTTATTGAGCACTTACTATGTACATTATCTCCTTTGACTCTCACAGTAATTCTTTGAGGTGGCCATTATTACTGGTGTTTTGCAGATGAGAAAACTGAAGCTCAGAGCTGTTTAAAGAAGTCAGCTAACACAGCCGGTTAAGTGGCAGAGCTGAGATTCAATCCCTGCTCTGTGAACTTCAAAGTAGTGCTTTTACAAGGTTGTGTGGTGCTGCTCTTTTTAGGAACTTATTAACGATTCTAATTCATTTAAATAATGATTACAAGAATCTAACTTGTGCTCAAAATCTCTGGGACTTTCTTTTGTCAAATATATAAGGCAATGTTCCCACAGGGGAAGCTGGGTACATTCTTCGAATTCACCTGTGTAGTCTCTGCTTGTCCACCCCTGAACAGTGTGAGTTTAAACAGTCATGCACCTCAGCCTTATCTGACCTAAGCTGAGCACCTGTTGTAGGTGGGTCGTTAAGACTGGGCAGACTGAGAGTTTCTGCCTTTAGCGTGCTCAGCATCAGGACCAAGGTGCCATCACTGCGCATGGCTGGGTCCATTCTCTTAGGTCAGTGTGCTGTTTGCAGTCTCGTTTACAGAGCGCAAACTGCAACCCACGGGCCACAGCCAGACCGTTGGAGTTTTACTGGAGTACTGCCACACTCAACATGCTTGTGTCTTATCTATGGCTGCTTTTGTGCTACAACAGCAGACTTGAGTAGGGCCCACAAAGCTAAAAATAATTACACTCTGACCTTCCAAAGAAAAATTCCTTGACCTCTGGTGTAGACCAACAGGGTACTACTATATTTCATCAAATCCAACACCTCATTTGTAAGACACATCATTTTTATGCGTACTGTATTGCCTATACAATAAAAAGTATTGCTGATTATAAATGTGAAATGCCATCAAATGAGAGGCCCACCGATTCCGGAGATGTTGAATGTGAAAAGAATTGTGCGTCTTACAATCGAAATTTGATACTTTTCAGAGTGATGTTTTGGAGGCAATTTAAAAAGAGCCACACACCCATAAATATGGATTGTCCTAAAGACGATCTTACCCTGCCCCTAAGTCAACCAGTCTGTTGACTCCCCACGAAACCTATTCTAACAGACCATGCGATGAGACCCAATGAATTAGAAAAGCACTGGCTTTTTGGCATCTGTCTTCCCCAAGACTGTTGCTGATAATCAGTGGGAGAAATACTTTGTCATTGTCCTCTGATACTATTTTCAACTCCTGTTAGTGCAAATATTTGGGGTGTTTCGATACAGTGGGTTGTGTGGCAGTAAAATTTGTTAGTTCTTTCATCTTAGGGCTGGAATATTTGAACAGTATGCCTGTTCTTAAAGTGTGTTATGAGGCTGCGTACAAAAGGCTTTGTAGTAATTTGGAATAGGAAGCTTCTCAGATGTTGCTTATGGTCAGATTCTTACTAGTCTGAAAAATATGCTAATGATATACAAGGCTTTGAGCAGAGAGAGTGAACTCAATATTACAATTTTAAACTTCCTCAAAACAAAAACAGGACACCACGTAAGGGGAAGTAGTGATTAATGCATAAATAATATATGCCTTGTATGTGGACACAAATTGTTCATTATGTCTACACACATTTGTGTACTCACATAAACTGCCCAGAGAGCATCCATATTTGCAAAAATAAGTCGTGGCGTTTTGTTTTGTTCTCTTTTTTCCTTCAAAAATAGAAATTTAGGAATTCTGAGTCAGGCTACATATTATTTGGCTAATTCAGTGGCAGAGTAAGTTATTAATGACCACCAGATGTTGTTTATAGTGATTGGAAATTTTCAGTTGTGAAATAATATTTTCTTTTGTGTGTGTGTGCAAGTGATATTTCTTAATATGCTCAACAGCATTGGAATAAAAGTTTGATGGCAGAACAGTTTGCATGTCCAATGTAATTGCTTCTAAGTGAGTTCTTCATTCTTCACATTTTTAGCTCTAATTGCTTTTTTTCCCATATGTCTAAAAATAAATATTTGCAAGTTTTGCGTTCTGCCACTCATTGTAATACATAAAATATTTGTACACGGAGCAAAATTCACTGATAATATTTGAAATGGACTATTTGGAGAAAGTAAGGTTTGTGTGGCAAGAGGAGATAAAATACGTTTTTATTAGTATAAATGCCAAAGAAAGCCATTTATCTTATTTTGAAATAATGTTTTTAAAGGATTGTCCAGATATTTGACCTCTGAGACACTATTTAAATAGATGCAGTTGGAATAAAAGATCCAGCATCAAAAAATAATCTGTTTTGCTATATAATTGATATTTTAAATGATCTTTGGAAGGTGACAATTAATTTTTGATTATCAGGGACACAGGCCCCACTATGTAGATTATCCAAGTCCATGACTTCCTGGGCAGGCCTCCTCTCCCTTCATTTGAGTTTATTCCAGCTCATTAGCACTTGCACCCGAAGGTTGGCAGAGAAAAGGAAAGGAAGAAAAAATGAAATCACTTCTGCTGCTCTTAATGGCCCTTGGAAAGAAGGGATCATGAATGAAATAGAAACCAGTGGGAAAAATAAGCTATTGGATTTTCTGTGTTTTCTTTTATTCCTTGCCTTCCTTCGTCGGCACAGATAATCAATAGTTGGCTTAAAGACTTTTAAATGAACTCTACGTCGGAAGGTTTTACAGTTATAATAGCAATGTCATTATTCTCTTTACACTTCCAAAGACTGGGTGGATGCCAGAGAGGTAAATATTGCCCAGTCTCCATGTTGGCATGAGATGTGTTCTTGAGCTTTTTTTTTTTTTTTTTTTTCCTCTTTCCCAAACCTGCCCCCAATCAGCTTTCAGGCACAGAAGGTAATGCTTGTGTATGTTCAGATAGAAACATCTGCTTGACCGCCATATCTTGTGATCATGCCTTATGATCCCGACCTGGCCGTATTTTGCATTAATGAAAGTTGGCAGGTTTGGTCTCCCCCACGGTATTTGTTTCTTAATGTGTTGCTGTGTTTACAGTTCACCCAGAACAATCTGTGACAAAGGTTTGCTTTTATCAAGACAGCTGCTGGATTTATACCACATCTCCAGGTTCTGTTAGACGTACAATAAAGTAATCCTTCACTGTTTGCATGACTTAGCCATCTTTTTTGATATGCATTTAAAGCATCCTGGCTATATGGGTGTCACATTTCAGTCCCTCTTTTGGACCACCGTGCAGCCCAGAGCTTTGGAGCTTTGTCTTGGACGCTCCTTCCATCAATCAGAATACCAAATTTACATTGCTAGGTTCCCTGGAGGTGTTGGAGCTCTGGATTTAGCAGTTATTGTGAATAAGAACCTTGCAGCTAGGGTGAGTGCCAACATTCCAAGTGCTAGCACAATGGAAAAGAGAAGTGGTTTATGTTAGAATATGGTCACATTCTTCTGATTAAACCCACTCAAAAAAGACAACATTGTAATATTTTCCAATGACTGTTTATCATGAATGACGTCAGCGTTCGTTTAAATTGCTATTATTTCTCCTTAATGCTTCTTGGTGCCTGCATAATTTACAGCACTGGCAGCCTGGGGACTATGAAATAACCTTTCACAACCACCATACAATAGTAAAGAACATGGCGTTTTTGTTGTTAATTATTATAGGACTCCTTTAACTTTTACAAAGTGACATAAAATATTGTTGAGGTATTTATGATTCAAGCTACTTTTACATGGGTCTATTTTGCTTCTGGCTAGTTCTTAACTAAAGCAATCATTTGTGGTTATTAGGCCGCCGGAGATATTATGTCAGAACTGGTTTAAGAGTATTATTATGTATCACATGTCATACACGGCATGTCAGCACTTGAGGCTGTCTTTCAGTAAAAACAAATGCAATTTCAGTTTGTGCTCTTTTAAGGATCGGCGAATTTGTAAGCTAACCTGAGTTCATTCAAAGGTGTCCCAACCATTTGGGAGCTTGTCTGAGCCTTCCATCATATACTTTTAGTCTCTTTCCTGTGGATTTAAGACCTTTCCAAAACAAACTTTGGCAGAGGTTTAATTCAGAGTGAAGATTTGCTTCTAGGGAGCGACAGAATTAGGACTGGTTAATTGCCCAGGGCTGAGCTGGTTCTGAGTCCCACATTTTGTGGTTTTTTTTCTGATGGATTTCCTAGGCAGTGCGTCTTCTAGTTTGGACCCTCTGAAGGGAGGAGGGTCCCAGCCCATAAAAGACCCTGCCTCACATTTAAAGAGGCTCCCCAAACTCTCTGGAGAGGATTCTTGGGTAAAGGGTAGTAGAAACACAAAGGATGGGAACACATTTGAGTTTACACAAAGCTACACTTCCAAGCAAACTTTGAATTAATATGTCACTCCCCTGGGTTCCAAATACTATGCATATTTTCCAGTCCTTGCTTATTTAAAGCAAGAAAGGAAGGGCGTGCCAGAAAGTTTTACAAAGAATGAAAACACATTAATGACTCATGTGAACAATAACTGATTTTCTTAACATGTAATTTCTTAATTACTGTCAACCAAAATAATTTGCATGCTGATATTTTTTTTCTCCCCTCCCCCATCTGTGTTTAAAAGCCATAAAATAATGATCAAAGAGCCTGTTTGATCAATACTCGGGAAATTTAACTCCTTAATTCTTAGTGGATTGATGGGACTCTGACATTGGATATTCTTCAGAATAATCACCTCCAGCACAATGGGCAAAATGAGCTCTCCAGTAAAACAAACAGCTTTGAAAAGAGCTCAGGGGCATTTTCTTTAGCTTGAATTCAAGGAGGAAATTGTGACTTTTATGAAACTTGCATAAATTTACATGTATCCTGTCAGAGTTTTAAAATTAGACAACATGCCTGAATGCCCTGGAAATGAGTCTGCCATCCAGATTTAGAGTGCTTTTAGCTTTTTTAATTAAAGACATTTCACAAGCCAACGCCAGAGAAGAGAATTAAGCATTACATAAGAACATAGCAAAGTTTGAGATTTAATGAGTGAATATTACGAATTTATAAAGGAGATAAAAGGTGTGAAAGGAGCAGTTATTGGGAGTTTTCTGCTTTTTTTTTTTTTTTAAGTGTAAAAAATGGAAAAAGTGAAAAGGCCAAGTTGCCATTTGCTGTATCCCTCGTTCTGGAACTGGTTCAAAGCTCACAGAACTGACTGCGGGACTGTGATGCTTGTTAATGAGCACTTGTGGCAGTGAACTGGGATCATGGGTTTGTCACATGAATATATATATATATATATAATATATATATAAAATTCAGAAGATAGGAGACAAAAGTTGTTGCTGCAGTGTGCTTGCGAGAAACACAAAACACTCGTCCCGAATTCCACATTTATATGGAGCTCAGAGCCCAATCTACAAATGCTCACTTTGAATTCTTTAATAACTGCTGATACGTAGTTATTGAAAATTGTTTTTAGCTGCACATGTTATACCATTTAAAAATCTTAGACTAAATACTGTCAGCTCTTGTTTGCTTTCGTAGCGTGTTATTCATTTATTGAGAAATTCGGAATGTAAAACATCTGGGAATAACTTGGTGTGCGCAAAGGCATCTTTAAAATGTGTATATTTCAGAACTTCTCTGGTGTATTTATTTAGAAATACGGGAAAATTCTGTAAACATCTTCTGAAATATATGTAGCATTTGAATATGAAAAGGGGAAGTTGGCGTAATTGAAAAACCCAAATTTTCATCTTCTATAAATATTACTCTGTCTGAGGAATGGGCTTCTGAAATTAGAGAATCCAGATTATGGTTAGTGATATTTACTGAGAATATCTCCTTTTGCCCTGGACTGAACGTGTGAACCAGAAACGTCCATTCTGGTCCCTTCTCTGGGTATGATGTGATGTTTATGTCTACATAAAGGAGTTAATTTATTTCAGCATTTCAAGGCTTGAGTTGAAGCTTTGCAAACCCAATTGCATAGATATAATAGAGGACCGCCACAAGGCCTGCACCACTGCAGTGGTGATAGATAGCCCCCTGGTTCTGTTCAGCAATTAGTCCATATATTTTATAGCTGGGTCTTTAAGAAGCTGGCACCAGAATCACAATCCCAGTAATTGAGAGATGACATGACATAGAGGGAAACCAGAGAGGGGAAGTTATTAATGATACATATATATATACATATATATTTCTTCTTTTGGGAAAAATAGAAATAAGAACCCAATATCACATAGCTCTTTTCAGTTCTTCTAAATTTTACATTTTGTCACTACTTTAGTGGTTTTAAGCCCCAGGGCCATCCCCCGTGTTCCATGTTCTCTAATCCTCTTCTTTCTCTGAAATACAATTCGTGCTTTGTGATATGAGCAGAGTTCATACAATCAAATTTGCCAGTGTAGTCCTGGACTAGAAGAACTCCAAGATCCTCCAAACACCACTTTCTTGAGATTCTAGAACCCATGTTATGGATGAGGTTCTCTAGAGGGCATATGGATTTCCAGCCAAGGGACATTCTTGCTTCATTTTAACCCTCTGAGGCCATGGAGTCCTTTGAAAACCTCACCCCTTTACCTGTGTTGCACAGCCACACCCATTTGTGACCCCTCCTTTGTGACTTTGGCCCTGGATGTAATATGATTGGAGGCCATCATCAAAGCAATATTAACTAGGGCAGACATTCTCTCGATCTTGTAGAGAACTGAGATGACAGAAAAGAGCTGGCAGCATACTTTCTATCAAGGAAATTGACTCACAATGTAAATTAAAAACAAACCCAAGAAAACCCTCAGTGTGAACAATCCACAGAGATCTTTTGTAACTGCAACACAAGGTTAAATTTGTTCATTGACCAGGGCAGCAAAAACTATGGAGCCAGTGTCACTAACTTCCCACCCATTTGCTTTCACTTCTAATCAAGCAAAGGGAAGCCTGACTTACAAAGGGGTTTGATGAGGTCTCCAGTCAAGGAAATACTAGTGACCAGTTAAAGAGTCATGCCTCTGTGCTTGTCTCTTTCCCCTGCCTGGACTTTGCAAACAGTGGGGCAAGTCTCCTGCCTTTTCCCCAACACACTTAGTGGCAGTTGGTCAGTCATTCAGAGAAGACCACATCACACCTTTTGCTATGGACAACTCTTATCTGTTCATTAAGGTAACACTTCTCTCTGGAGGAGCTTTGTTAGCAGATAGTGGAATGTTTGAAAGTAACAAAATGCTTACTAGAATATTTATTCATGATTTTCTCAGATTTTTTTCATGATTTTTAATATTTATTCATGATTTTTCTCAGATTTACTCAGATTTTCCATGGGTTCGCTCCTAAAATTTAGATTAGGGAGCTCTTTCCCATATTACCTCCTTTAGCTATCATTCATAATATAATATATAATTGACCAGCCCTGAAAGAAGTATTGTCTTCAGAGTTCCATATATGTATGTACATGGCATAGAATCCTTTTTAGTCTCCTCACACCAACTTGGCCAAATGCCTTATTTATATGCATGTGCACAGGTCATTGCTACATTTTGAGTCATAATCTTGTACCAGGAGAATAAAGTACCACAGAGCTGAAGGAATTGGTTAAAGTGAATTTGGAAAGGAGAAGAGGCTAGGGATTGAGCAGGCTATCCAGTCAGAAACAACAGACTCTTGGTGAGAACAGGAAAGAAAAAAAAAAAAGAAGAAGAAGAAGAAAACAAGGAAAGCTAGATAGCTGCAACCTTGATTAGAAAGACAAATAGTGACATGTGATATTAATCAAGTGAAAGGAAACCTTCTTATAAAATTAATAAGAATAGCCTTTTTTGAAAAAGTTAAGAGGGCTATTTCTGATGTCTCAGTCATGCTGCAAATATTTGTTGAATGATGGCTGTTCTGCCCTGAACTATGCCCTGGATATATTGAAGAACACAGCCTATTTGGGACACAAAGTAAATCTATTTGAACTGATTCGTGAAATAAATTTTTCATAGAAGAATAAGGAGCTAGTTGTATATGAAGACTATATGCAATTTACAAAAGATAATGCTAGTGGCCGAGGTGGTTAGAGCTAGCTTCCTGGAGGGTCTTTAACTTGGAGGGGGATATAGAAGCCTCAGCTATGTCCACACTGTTGGAACACTGATGTTGTTAATAACTTTGAACCTTGATGAGAGTCTATGTCCCACCTCTAAGGGAAGGTAGTCAGTGAGGTTGCTCTTTCTATGCTACTGGGAACGATGGAGTTGTGGGTGAACTGGTTTGTGAAATGCAAAGACTCTAATCCACTGAGATAAAACCTTTGGTTGGATTATGGGCACCCTACCTCCCTTTCAGATTACCACAGCAGCATTTACCTGGCAAAGGGGATTCTACTTGTTCCTCCAGGAGTCCTTTGAGTAGCCAGAGGAAGATACCAGGCCTGTCCGGAAAGTATCCAGCCATTGTTAATATTACGAGAATGGTCTGCGCGACGTTGGTGTGACCTGGCAGCCAAGGAGAGTGGACTGGGCTGCACGTGTGTGAACAATGACAACGTCACTGTACGCCAGACACCAGTGGGCGCTGGACACCGTTGAGTGAGCATGTGCACTGTGTGGCCGTCGCACTCAAAATGACTGAGCGAGCAGAGCAACGAATCTGCATCAGATTTTTTGCATTAAGCTTGAACATGCCTCCACAGAAACTATTCAGATGGTCAGAAGGCTTTTGGGGATGATGCAATGAGTACAGAGCAAATACAAGTGTGGCCCAAATGCTTCAAAGATGGTCGGGAATATGTTGAAAGTGATCCACATTCTGGAAGGCCTACGGCAAGCAGACCACCTGAGAATGTTGAACGTGTACGGGTTAGGTTAAGGGATGCTTGGAGAACTGTATGAGGTCCCAAGGTGCACACCTTGAAGGGGACTGAGGCATCATTGTCCTAGGTACAATGTTTCTTGTATCTTGTATCTTCTCCAATAAATGTCTCTATTTTTCATATTGCATGGCTGGATACATTCCGGACAGACCTCGGAATATGAGCTCATTATCACAGATGCAGAAAGTGTTATTCAGACTCATGGAATAAAATGTAGTAATGGTAGAGTGAGTTCAACCACTGCTACTTTTCTTGTATTCTATTAGTGAGATGCTGAGTGGAGGCTTCTTAAGGCCCTTAGAATAGAAGCCATCATTTCCCCATTGCTGTTGGCTACTGACCTTCAGATAATAGATAATGGGTGTTTGGGGCATTTACTACCCTAGGTTTCCCTAATGCTTTGTTGTCTTTACTTGTTCTTTCTGTCGTTGTTCTTTGCTAAGTTTGTTAACTTCTCTGAGTTTTCTCATCTCATATACAAAGAATAACAGCACCTGCTTCCCACGATTGTTGTAAGGATTGACCAAGATGATGTACAGGAAATGTTTCACACTGTGCTCCGGTGTAGTAATCCGGAAATAAAAACTATCAAAATAGTTATGATCCAGGTTGCACAGAGATGAAGCTGGTGGTGTCCCGCCCCAACCCGTCTGAGCCCTGGATGAAGAGAAGAGGCTGCTCAGCATCATCTGTAGCACCCACACAAAGATAAGGAAGGCACTGATTTAAGGGCCTGTCCCCTCTGCACAAGCAGCTTCACTTCTAAGCCTCAGTTTTCTTAGCTTTAAAATGGGGATGATAACCCCCTCAGCACGGAGCTCCTCATTCATCCATCCATCCATCTATCCTTCTTTCTGTCAAGGCCATCATTCAGCAATTCAGCAAATATTTAGGGAAAACTTATTAGGTACCAGACACTGCATTAGACCCTGATTAAAACTTAATTGAATTAAACAGATGCAAGTTCCCCGCCTTCATGAATTCTAGAGTCTAGGGGTGTGAATGGTAAGCTAGTAAATATATATATATATATATATATTTATTTATTTATATTCACACACATGCACATTCATACACATAGAAATGTAGAACTTAAGAAACTCTTAATTTTTACTAAAGCAACACCTGTTGTCTTTGTCACAGCCAGGGACTTCTGCCGGTGGGAGGCCTGAGGTTTAATGGTGACACCTCCACTCCTTTTTCTTTGAGGCTTATTTCAGAAAGGAGAGTGGAAGGGAACCTTTCTGTTGAGTTTATAATAGCAATTACAAACTGATAAGGGCAAACCATTCATCAAAGGATCATACCTCGAACTTTATCTCTTTGGGTCAAATGTTTCCTGATTGATATTGGCTACCATATCTTAAGCAGCTTTGAACAGATAAGAAGCAAAGAAAGAAATTCCTTTGAAGGAGATTTGACAAAATTATGTTTTATGATTTTTTTCTTTCTTTCAAGAGGGAAATTAACTTCCCATTGTTCTTATTAAAGAGCACAAAAGCTACCAAACCACTGAACTGAAGAAAATCCAGAAAAGTTTTTTATGGGTAGATATTGACCAAGTTCCCACTGGATGCAAATTATCATCCATATTGCTATTCTTTTCTGGCTCCAAAATTGTTTGGAAAGAACTTTCAAAATACTGAGAATGACCCTGTGTCAAAGATACTTAGGAATAGACAAATATCTAAAGAGAAGATAGCTTCATGATTACTATTTATAAATGTCCTACTGGAAACAGTGCTGTAAGTAAAAAGTCTTGTAGGTTAAGTATAATTCATTTTCACAGAACATTACTTGTAGGGACAGTGTTTTAAAGGTAGGGAGGGTAGGTTTCTGACCACGGACCTGATAACCAGATTTTAATTGAAATGACCATAAACATTGTAATTAATCAACTATGTACTCAATTATAAAGTATATAATTGCATTCTGAACAGTAAAAAGCTTCCTAAAGTGTATATAAATCAATTAAACAGGGCAGTACAGTAACTGATCACATAAAATTATATTTCATGAGATGTGTCATCTATCACAGTGTTTTCCACCCAGTTCTTATCGTACATCTTTGTGATTCATTTGTGACTTATTTTTACCGCAACAAATCTCACAGTAAAGGAACCTCTTTATCTTAGCCATAGAATTCAGTGGTGTTATTTTGGGCAGATTTACAGGGTTATCTTTAAAGAGTGTTTAGAGAGGGAGATTTGGGGGTCAATTCTAATGGCTTTGTGGAAATGTGATTTGGATGTGTCTGTCTGCCTTTACTTGTTATAAATTTCCCTGTAACAAGCTTGAGCATTTGTAGTTAAGTTGTGATCGTGCTGCTGTGTCCACAGTTGGCATCTGTTGCCTGGAAATTAGCTGAATAACCTATGTTATTGTGTCCTACTTGTGTGCTTCCAGCAATAGCTGCTAGATATTACAACAGAGTTGTAATTAGAAAAACATGCTAAATACAAATCGTTCTTGATCAAGTCACTGCATGTTGAGAAGTATAGGTATAACTTGTGACCATATCATAGTTCCTCTATTTATATAAGTCCTTCAAGTTTATATGTGCATAATCAAGCAGGCAATTCCATGTAGGCTGACCTAGGGCCAGTGGAGTTGAAGCAAAGAAAAAGCTTATTTGCATTCTTTAACTCTGGCAAATTGGAAACATTTCTACGATAGTTTGGTAAATATATTCCAAAATGGCTTTCATTGAGTGGAAGCTCAAGAAATGTTTGTATCTGGGGAAGATACACCGAAGACCCTAGCCTTGCAAATGCTGATGGTGTCTGGCGTGGATACTAAAGAAATAGCCAAACTAACTGCTCGCTTTCTTTAGCTCACTGCTAATGGGCTGGCTTTTTCACAAGGTAGTAACACCACTCATTTACCTCGCTCTTTCACTTCCTTCAATTCGGTTCAGATTCCAAGTGGCTCTTCCATAAGTGGCGTTAGAGTCATGCTGAGTATTTACACCCAAGCCTTGCTGCATGCAAGAAATAGAACCATATGGAACAACTGACCAGGACAGAGTTGCCACATGGAGTGACCTTCTCCTCCATCTCATGGGGAGCTCGTGTGGTTTTTTTGATACCCCAGTTTCCCGTGTTACCTGTTAGCAGATACCTGCAGTATAGACAATCAATTTGTTCATTTATTTATGGGTCTAACTGACATTTATTATCAACTATGTAATTGCGTGTAGCCCCATGTAAGGATACCAGAACTAGTACAATAAAGAACACAATGCAATGCTAATCTTAGAGACACTCCCACTCTAGTGGAGGAACCCTTGAATTAAGTCATTATAATAGTATTTAAGTACTCTGATAGAGCTAAGTGAATTCTTGTTCCATTCAGTAAATTGAGGATATACTTAAAAAAAAATTTTTTTTTTTTTTATTATTCCCTTGAATATTTTACTGGAACTAATGTAATGGAGGGACTAGCAGGTTTTGCAAGTGACTAATGTATTAATCCCACTCTTCCCTTCTGCCTTGTGGGATCATCAGTTGAGTCAGGGCTTAAAAATGGAGCTTGATGAGATTTGCTCTAAATATGTTGACTAATACCACTTAAACCCTCAAACATCACACGCAGATTGATTATGTCTTTTTCGCTCTTTTTAAAGACCCAGAGATGCACCTAGTTAATAACCTGCTCCATGTCCTTAATAAAGAACAGGCTAATTAAAAATTGTTTGCTGGCTGAAAATGAATAAAGGAAGAATCATGTATTAAAATAGGCAACCTCAGCCCGCAGAAGGAACTGAATGTGCTCTAGTGGGGAATGGAAGGAGTAATTGTGAGCCTTTCCACCAAGGATGACACACACACACATGCAGATTGTGTCACGGTGACAAGGTGCTGGCTGGGGAAGGCTCTTACCAGGGTGGGCAGCCAGGTTTACTTTCACCCTGTGTCCGTAAGACAGAAGGAAACAAAAGTCTGTGTTCTTCACTTTCTTCCTCCATCTCTCCTGGTCCTGCCAATCCATCAAGCCCCATCTTGCCACAGATCCTGCACTGGTGCCCTCGAATCTGGAGGCCCGAGGCATGGAGGGTCTTTGTCATAGTCATGCATTTTTCTCACAGTATCTCATAGGAAGATTATGAATGGTCTTTCCCTTGAACTCTACACAGCTGGACAGAGTAGGCTTTTCTGTTGATGTTGTTCTTGAACTTGATTTTCTCTCCCTTGAGAATCTAGACCCTTGTGTATGTCCTTTCCTGGAAAAGAAATCCTTTCGTCCTTGTCTCGCCACTCAACCTGGCCAACTTCCCCTTCCGCCCTGCAGATCTCAGCTCCAACACCCCGTCCTCACAGAGGGCTGCCCTCTGTCCCAATGAGTTCAGTAGCCCTGTGAGCTCCTCTTGCCATGTTATCACACCAACCCGTCACACTTTACTGTGTGTGCCTCTCTCTCTTTTCCATGCCAGAACCTCAGTGGTATGGGAGTGAGGACAAGGGACATCTTGGAAACACTGTGCCCCAGGGTCTAGCCCGCTGATCCTAGGTAGGCAAGGAATGTGGAAGGGATGTGTCAGCTATGACTCTCAGCAAACCTGATTCTCTGTCCCTGCAAAACAAGAATCCTACCTCATATTTCTTTGGTGACTCAAGAAATATTTGGTCACGAGGCTAATTGTTGTCCGAGAAATATTTGCTGAAAATAATTCTTAATTCTGCCATGATGTTTACCCTAGCTAGGAATGAGAGAAGTTTCCTTTAATGATGTGGGGGACAGGGAGAAGAATGAACGAGCTTGGGCTTGTTTTCTTTCTTAGTTTGAAGGAGTTACGTAAGCACAGAAATACTAGTTTATAGAGTTGACTGAGCAACCCTGTGTTAAGTATGCTCTGGTTGTAACTGCATTCTGCTTTCTAGTCTCTCTCCTCTTCGGCCACTTCTTAGGGAACAGAGTCTACTCCCCGTTAGGGTCTTGAGACAGGCTGCTCTGCAGAGGGAGCCCAGCACCGAGAAGATGAACTCTGAATGCCTATGGGTCTGCATCTCAGTCTCCACTCACGTTTGCTCACCAGCTATGTGACCCTGTGGGCAATCACCTAAGCTCTCCATGCCTCAGTTTCCTCATTTTTAAATTGGCGATCATGATACAACCCATTTCAAGGGTTGTATATGAGGATTAAGTGAATTGCTACACATAAAGCTCTTAGCACAGTGCCTGTCATAAAACACTTGCAAAAGATTTACAGTACATACCACAACTAACCTAAATCAGGGGAGATCTGCCAGCCTCCATCTGCTCTCCAGAAATGTTTGTGGGACAGTTTGGGGTAGCAGTAGGTGCATGGAGAGGCCTTGGATTTATCTGTGTAGAATCCAGAGCTGTGACATTCTTGCCTCCAGTTTTATTCTCTTCCTCCCTTCCTGCCATCCCAACTCTTAGACTCACGTCCAGGGATGCCATGCCCTGTCTGATCTCTATGGCCTCCCAACAGTTAGCTTGTAAGTCGAGAATCATATCTATTATAATATATTTTATCTCAGATAATATTAATAACCTCTCTTTTTTCTATGGCAGGTTAATTATTCTCAGTATTTTTCCAAATTAATTTCATAGGGAAGACATCATCTTTGATTGGAATTAACCAAAATGAGAGTATATCGTCAAAATACAGTAAAGACAAATGTTGAATCTAAGACCCAGAAATAATAATGATGATAATGACTAGTGCTTATATACTATTTACTATGTGCCAGGCACTGATCTGAGCCCTGGATCATTTCCCCCATTTTGCAGATGAGAAAACCGGTTACCTGTGGGAACCATGCAGGGGAAAGACTGTGTATACTCAGACTAATTTGCCCTTAGGACTCCATCCTGCTGGCAATGTGTGTCACTCCACTTAATATCCAACACAAAGGGGAAATCACCTTGGGACACACTCTACCCTTGTTGAGTTTAGATGTTTGAATCAGTTTATTGAAGTCTTTGTAGCTTAATCATGACATTGGAATGTCAGGAAAAAAAAATGTAGGGAAAACACTATAAAATGAAATCTGCGTTTCCTGGTAAGAAGCACACAGAGCATTTGGCATCAGCGGAAATCTGTCTTTGATGTGGAAAATAGAAAAGTTCTTGTTGTTTCCATTTGGGTCAGAGAAAGACGTGATCGCTCTGTGATAAGTATAGTGGGTCCTAAAGCTAGATGTAGTAATTGAGGAGCCACAAGCTGTCCTGCCCCGAGGAGATGCAAGCGTGAAACACACATGTCAGGAGAAATGCGGGCAGTGAGGAACCACACAACAGGAAAACCAGAAAATATTTAATAAGACAAGTCCCGGTTATCCTATGAGTGAGGCTTTGTTATAAGATGGGGCTACTTACATATTTGAGTGGGGGGCTGAGGAGGGAAGATAGAAGACAAAGAAATGTAAGTGAATAATTTTTAGAGAATTATCTCCCCACCCCCCTGCCGCCCCTATGTAGGGAAGCCAGCAGCCTGTAGTGGCCCTATTCTGGACAGCTGCTTAAAGAAGAAATGTTTTATTTTAGGTATGGCAATGTCCTCAGTTTTAAACAATTTTTCCACTGTTTTTGAAAATGTTCACACAATTAATGCCTCTTGCATGTATTCAACAATAGTTGCCTAGCAACCATCAAGAAGCATTTTTGGAGTGCAAAGGGTCTAAAAATGAATGAAGAGCAAATACAGTGACTTGCAGCTGAGATGACCGAGTTTCTGATAATACTTTCAAAGCATATCCCCCAGGAATCAGGCAGGGGTCATGCATCTTTAAGGGTAAAAGAGGTTCGGTCTGGCATCCTTAGAAACCCACTGAAATGCCCTATTCATCTTGGACACATGCAAAAAGGAAAAATGTAAACTATAAGAGGGATCTATAAGTGTAGCTTGGTCCATTTCTCCGCCTTCGTGCAGGACTGATTTCTGCCTAATCCCAAATGGTTGTGTAACTACAGGAGTTTTGGGAAACTCTTAAGAAGAAGGATTATAACACCTCCTCTGGTAACTTTCTTTGGGATTTTGCAGCTTTTGAACTGAGACCATTAGGTAAAGAACATAGGTTAATCAAGGAATTGCCTCTTCACTGCAGATAACTGATTTATACCATTGGTTGGCTTTCACAGTCATCTTTTATTTGAAATGAAAAAAACCTAAGAGACCTTCCAGGTCAGAGGTTACAAACTTAGGTGTATAGAGATGTCAGCAGGGAACCTGGACAGAGAAGGGCAGGAGGAGCCTATTCGAAATCGGGAAGCAAGAGACACCCCTGCTCTGTCTAAAGAGGTAGCTGCTTCTCAGCTCCAGTCTTCCGTTGTGTTGCAGAACTATCAGCCCAGTGTTGCCAGATCTCTCAACTCAAGCCAGACATACCTAGTTTAATGTGAAAATCTCATGATTTTCAGATCATGACAATAATTTAAAAAATCATGCAAGCTAAACCAACTAAACCACTAGACAAATTTGGTCCATGGACTACCAGTTCATGGCCTCCTTTATTGTCTAATGAACCCCTAATTTTACAGATGAGGGGACTGAGGTCTGGCGAGTAAGGATACTTATTCAAAGGCTACAAAAATGTAGCTGGGTATGATGGCACATACCTGTAATGCCAGCTACTCCAGAGGCTGAGTCCAGGAGTTCAAGATAAGCCTGGACAACATAGTGAAACGCTGTCTCAAAAAAAAAAAAAAAAATTCATGTAAATGTCATTTCCTTAAAGTCAGGAACTATGTGGTCTATTCTGTTTTATCCCCAGCTGGACTAACACTATATCAGACATATGGTGGCAATTTTATCAATATTTACTGAATCAATGAATATTGCATGTTAGAAGCAAAACCAGGACTTGGTTTGGCCAGTAGAAATCAAAACCGTAAATATATCTTAAATGGTTCCTTTTTTTCTCTTCTCCTAAGTGACCCTCCCTAACTTCTTTATAGGTGAGAATTTTCTCTTCTCTTTTGCTGTGTAGGGGGTTGTTTAAAGTAAAATTGGATTAATAGGAATGTTCTAGTGAAAAGCCTTGGACCCTAGCTGGGACCCAGCCTTCATGAAAGATAGATTTGTCTATACTGGGACTCTTAGAAATCACAGGTTGCCTTTCTTCTTGGCCTGCCATATTCAATTCTGTTCAATTTGTCGTCTAATTTTTGAGCTTCTGTGATATACAAAGGCCTTTGTATGGTGACTCCTAGATATAGGGGATTCAGATGAGTCAGATGGGCTTGGGGACTTAAGCATTGAGTGGTGCCTCTCCAAGCACATTTCAGAAACATTCAGTGATTAAAGAAGGAGGATACTTGGCACGGTCAGAGTCTGTCTGTCAGTCTGTCTGTCTCTCTCATGCTATTTAAGTGACACTTTACTTTCTTCGCTTTTTGCCCTGAGATTTAAAGTGGCCCAAAACAAGGAATCAGTTATCACCAAGGCATGCATCTCCCCTTTTAACGACTCACTTATTGCCCATTATCACTTTATATGTGTCAATTTCTGCACATATAGTAGTGATAATAGTGGTATCCCCTATTTATTAATATGCTTGGCATGTTGCATAATGTCACCTCATTTACATTCTTTCTCTATCATAATCTTTCAAGATAGAGATATAATCTGCCTTGGATGAAGGCGTAAGTTCAGCCCCAGAGAGAGAGCGAGACAATGACTCGCCCAGGGTCATATAGCTGCCTGAGTTATAAAGTGGATGCAGAGCTGCCTGCTCTCAAAGCCTGTGCCCTCTCTACTTCCTTGTGGAATTTGAGTATCTAGCAGTAATTTTACCAACTTCACCAGTGTTGTGATGATGAAAGGAAGAAACATGACATATCTTTTTTCACCAGCGAAGTAGCAGGGGCCATTTTAAACAAAGTGGATGGTTTTGCACGAGGCTGTGTTTAACTTCAGGATGGGGTCCTTTGCCGGTGAAGATAATCAGATGTAATGTCATCTGCAACCTCTGTGCATGCATGCTTTCATAAAACTGGTGTAGCAGTTTATTATTATAAAATTAGTATAGCATAGAACAAACCTGGGATGCAAGCCAGATGAAATAGACAATGAATAGTTATATAAGGTTTTGGAAGCACATGTAGTAGAACACAAGCTCACTGTATTTTCTTCTCAATTGTCTGCTGTTTGTTAATGTTTCCTTTTCAACATGATTGCATCGCAGTTTAATAGCACTTGCCATCTCAGGCTTTATGGTGCCAGGCCTGACATAGTTACATCCCCTCTGTGCTAAAAATATTACATGTATATATTCAACCGCAGCCGACATGTTTAGCTAATGGGTTACTCAGGAGCTATGCGCTTATATAATTAAGTGATGTATGTAATTTTGTGTTAACACATTTGCAATGTGTGTTTCCCTGGTGATTGCAATGCTTTATTCTGTGTAATGTGTGACATTTTAATTCCCGCTGAACAATTTCCTACCTTGATTCGCCTTGTTTTTGTGGCAGGGGATTATTTTGTAATCAAGATAAAAGCATTATTTATGAAATTTCTAGACTATCCCATTACTGGGAACTTTTAACTGCAGATCAATCTCCTATTTTATTGATCTTTGTTAAAAATCTTTATTGGAATTTAAATTTAATCTCTGCATTATAGATTTGCCCAGACTTTCATCTGCAGGCACATTTTTTAGGCAGCTTTGCAGAGATGGGGTTCCTTAAAAAAGTAATTCTCGCCAGGCAGTCTGCCATCTTCCCCAGGGAACTTTTTTTCTCTGCGATGTTGCTGACTTTAAGGGCTTTCTAGGAGAGCTCCAGCGTCCCTGTGGGTTTGAGGGTCTTGGCAAAACAGGTCAGTTCTGTGTGTCCACAGGCAAGGCAAGTTTCTGTTAAATATTTAGGTGGTTGACAATAGCCGGGATGTCAGAGTTACATAGTGGAAATTAAAACATGGGTGTACATGTCTTTCCCTCATTAATGGTAATTGGGACCAAGGGACAGTGCTATAGACGGGAAGGTGAACCACCCAGGACAGCCCAGATACCTTGCTCTATTCGAAGGTATTTATTTTCTCGAGTGGGATCAGCAGTCAGTGCAGTTTAACAAACATTTACCAGACTTTTAATAAGTACCAGACACTGATTTCGAAACCTGACATAGAGAGAGTCATTTGTTCAGTAACATTCAATGAACACCTACTATAACAATGCTACAGTGACCAAGACAGACACGATCCTCTTTAGAGTCTGGGGAGGGAGTCAGATACACAGACAGACAATTTCAACAGAGGGTGGCAGGTGCTAGCAGAGAAGCATACTAGGTGCAGAAGCTCCAGAGAAAGGTTTCCTAACCCAGCTGGAGTTGTGGCAGGGCATGCGATAACCAATGCGGGTCTAGAAGAACAAGTAGGATTTGGGGCAGGAGGAAGGAAAGGCTGAAAAAGGAAGAGTATTGGCAGAGGAAGCCCAGGAACAAACGTACACAGGTATGAAGCCATGTGACATGCTGGGGACCTCTAAGGCATTAGTTACTGTTGGAAGGTGAGGGACAAGCTCCATGGCAAGACAGACGGGTGGTCCATTTCTTCTTGCTCCCAGAGGCCCTGACTTGCCAAAGCCTTTCCTCACCCGGAGGAGGGCTCCCAGGCCGGCCTAACAAAAGCAAGCCAGGTGGCAGACAAGCCAGGTGACGCCCAATGCTGGAGCATCATCCCGATGGCGTCGCAAGCTTTGCTCTTGGTCCCTCACGTTTGGGCTTGAGCAGACGACTGGGAGCGCGGTGCACGGAAGTCCTGCCAGAAGGACCCACGGTTCCCGAGCTCCAAGCGAGCTCTCTCGGTTGTATGTTTTGGCATTTGAACACAGTGGGAATGTCCTTGTCAGCTCCCGTTTGACTTTATTAATTGCAGTTCCTTGGAAAGTGTGTTTCACTACCGTGGTCTGAGGATGACAGAGCTCGCCCTGCAGAGACCCGAGGGGAGGTGCTCAGCGCCCATGGAAAAGCCATCTGCTGCCAAGGGACCGCTGCCCGTCTCACGGGGCCAGCAGAGGCCAGAGTCTGTCGCAGCTCTGCTGCTTGCTGTGTGGCTTTGGGCGAATGGCAGGGTCTCTGGGCCTGCCTTTCCTGATGCATAGAAAGAGGGTTTGCACTGGCTGGTGCCTTGAGTTCCCCTTAAGCTGTGGAATTTCATCATTCTATAAATAACTCAAATGAAGAATCCTACTGTCATCGCATGGGTGGATCCACTAACTCCTAGCAGTGGTCTTTGGTTCCAAATCCATCTGAAAAGCCAAGAACCACGTTCCACACCATTCATGTCTTATCATGACCCCCTGGCTTCGTATTTTAGGAGGCTGTCTACACTAGCCTTCAAATCCAGATTCTAATTTTCTGAGATACAAAGGGAATCGTCAAGCCACTAAATATTCCTGGAACATCTAGCAGCATGGATCAAGTAATCCATATTCTTAGCAATGTCACGAAGACAGTCACCTAGCAGCTCCGCATTGTGTTTCCAGGCCCCGCCTCTCAACCCACCCCCCCTTCCCTGAGCCCTCAGGCCGTGGTTAATAATGTCAAAAGAATGTTTTAAAACTGCTCTTCTGTTGATTCCAAAGAGTCAAAGCCCTCACGTGGTTAGAGTCCTGGGCTAAGAGTCAAATTCTAAATTTAATCCCAGCCTCCATGAACATCTTAGTTCCGTATTTCCCCACCATTTAGCGATGTTTCAGTTTTCCCATCTGCAAAATAGGCATAAGATGCCTCACTCCACAGAAGTACTTGCAGACAGCTTTGTTGTACACAAGGATTGGCATTATATTGGGGCAGAATATCATTTTTCATTCCATAATAGGAGTTAAACAAAAGCCCTTTGAGTATGCACCTTGTGTAAATGCCCTGTGCTTAAATGCAGATGAATTTCAGAGGTCAGCAAATACCGCCCCCCTTCTTTATTATTTTTTTTTTAAAGCTGAACAAGGCTAACGAGGGAATTCATTTTAGAATAAAAAGACATGAAAGAAAGGGTATTTCAGCTTGCACAATAGTACAAAGAAGAACAAGAATCGTCATGTTTTTGCTAAAGAACTCCCAGCTGTTTAATTTTATAGTAAAATTGCTTTAGGAACTTTGCTAATTCAAAGACAAAAATCAAACAACTGTTGTTGCAAAACTGAAGTTCCACGTGTGAGTAGTAAAGCCAAGTTAAGATTAATCTGCCCCTAAAATCATATTAAAAATACAGAGCATTTTTGTTAATGCTGGTTGGAGGAGTGGCTTTTATCTAAAAAGAAGACACATAAAAGAGAGAAATGGTACATTTACTGGTAATAAGATAAAAAATAGTTTGTGTTCTCATGGACTTTGCCCCGACTTCTCCCCCAGCTTTTTTCTTAAGCTCCTCAGTCTGTTTTAATACCAGGTTTGTTTGCTTTTTGGGGATGGGCCTGTTAGGCAGGAAATTGTTAAAAGGCATACAGCAGAAATTTTAAATGGGGTTTTTAAAAAATAAAATTAAATACTAAATTGGGTAACTGATTATTAAATTTAGAGTTCAGAATTTTATAAAATTTTATTTTTAGAGACTATGGAAAGATAAATTTTGTACCTACACTTGGTTCTATAAATTCCAAGTTCCCATATGTTGCCTATTGTCAAAAACAAATAAATGGTTCCTCATTTTTTTAAAAAGCATTTTTTCTTCCATATTAGGGAATTATTCAGACTTCTTTCCTTGGTTCCTATAATTCCAAACCAGTTGGAACATCAGTCTATTTTTGGTTATGAAGGAACTTTCAAAATGTGAACATTATTTTTTTTTAAGTCCTAAATCTCATAAAAATCAATTTGCCTTATCTATAGCAGCTATGGTTGTAAATATAGTGAAGTCATTGTGTTCTAGAAAGACAAAGTTCTAATTTCCATATTACAAGCCCCACCCACTCTCACCCCCAACCCCATCCATCTCCACATAGGAGGGCTGTAAAATGTAAATTCTAAAACATATAAAACAACATAAGGTTGTGATTTGTGGCTGTTTCTATCCACGATGAATGTTCTTACCTGTATTTGATTAAACTGTCTTGTTAGTTTCTGGGTTTTTATGGTCACCCCACGGCATCACATAGATTCACCACCAGAGGGCAATGGAGAGTTTGCTTTCAGCTAACAAAGCTAGAAATGGTTTTAATATCAGCTAAGTGTTTTAACTTGCTAAGGATTTATTTCTCTGCCTTCCGATTGCCACACATGCAGCCTCTGAGTTTCCACTAACAGCGAATAATAATCCAAATAAAGTTCTTCTGAGGGAAAATATAGACAGACTGGTGCAGACAAGAGCTTTTGCCCAAATAAGGATCCCTTTTGTGGAGACCCCATGTGTTAGATAACCATCAACTGACAGTTGGCCATGAGTTAATAATGTTGGATGCTGAAATATGCATACCATGTGCTATAAAAGAGTTTGGAGGACAAAGGCAAATACTTCTATAGTTAGATATCAGAAACATACCAGAGGTGTGCAGACTGCTTCACTGCATGTAGGTTGAACCTGCCAAATAATTTCATAAAAGTTATTATGTTATACGCATTATACAGTAGGATATATAATATTCATTGCATGTTTTGTTGATGCTGCAGAGACTTTGGTCTTAATCACTCTGCATGTTACTGCCTTGAATGCTATAGCAACTCTTGCCTTCTAAGAAAAGAAAATATTTCCTAAGCTTATTTCTGCTGCCACCATTGCTATTTTTTATTTTTACAAGAAAAACCCTTTAACCAGGTGGGTGTGCAGCCCTTTGATTGGCATGTAGTGTTTGGAGGGCTGTTAATGTCTAGTTATGTTTCTGTCTCGCTGCTGCTACAGGGATCAAGAGGTGAGAGGCTGGCGGGAATTGGCTTTGATTTCAGCTACTGTGACTGGTGGTTTGGGAGGATGGGACATTGGGCCAGCTGAGCACTGGGCAGCCACTTTCTCAGAGTGACGCCCCATGGTCTTTTGGTGCCAAGAATGATTGGGGAAAAAATGTGTCTCTTCCCCCCACAGTTCAGACCTTTTTGTTTTGTTTAGATTTTCTGGGCTTTATTGGAATGCCTGTGTTCAATGAACAATCTTCCTTTTTGTCATATAAAAATATGGAAACAAGGAGGATACCCCCTTGCTTTTAGGCCTTACCAATCTCTCTGCATACTTTCAGATGAAATCCCCAAAAAGGAAAATATAGCCAAACTATTAACAATTTGTAGTTAAGAAGTTTCTACTTCCAACTAGCCCAGATCACTCAAAGTCCATTTCCTCTTCAGTTTGCACTAGATGATGAAAATGGCTCATGTTGGAGACAGGAAAGAATAAGTCATGAAACAAATATAGTCCCTTTCTCTCCCTCTCTCTGTCTCGTTCTCTCTGTCTTTCTTCCAGTCTGTTGTCAAGGCTTGACATTTGCGTTGCCATCTTACTTAAGGAAGTTAATGAAATAACATCTTCATCAGGGCTACTTAGTAGCCTCAAGTCAATGATTACCAGATTTGGATTTTATAGCAAAGGAGAGACCTCAGCTTTGGCAACATTTTCAGACACTAACATCTCTATGTGACTGTCCTCCATTAACAGTGAATAAAATTCTAAATTGTACTGAAACTTTGAATCGTGGTTCTCGCAGATTATCTTAGCTTCAGATGTTAATCTTGTTCTGTCTGCTCTTTAACACATATTTCCAAGAACATATCTGTAATCATAACATTGGATTATTGACTAAACCAACAGCGCCCAAGAGAAAGATAATGCGAGCCACATGTAATTTGAAATATTCTAGTAACCGCATTTTTAAAAGGTAAAAAGAAACATGTGGAATCGATTTTAATAATATATTTTATTTAATCCAGTATATCCAAAATATTATCATTTCAATATGTAATCAATATAAAACGTTATTAGTGAGACCTTTTACTTTTATTTTGTACTAAGTCTTGGAAATCCAGTATGTATTTTACACTATGGCACATCTCAATTTGGACTTGACACTCAGTATTTCCAGTGCTCAGAAGACACACGTGGTGACTACATTGGGTAGAGCAACTCTAAATAGTCACGTGTTTTATCTTATACTGAAAAAAATTCAAAGACGTTCTAACCTCTTCTGTGTTCATCATTAAATTTATCTTAGGGTTTCTGATGGTATCTGTCTGTTGTTTCTCTATAATGTGACAAACTCTCATTCCAATTAACTGAGCACTCGGGCTTGCTCTGCCGACTTTAATCGTCTGTTCTTAGTTAATGTGTCACCAGGTGTTATGGACCTTGCTACCTTTCCTGTCTCACTCCAGTCCCCTTTCCCCTCTCCTTTGGCCCCTCAGCCCACCCTGCTCCCATACACACATTCTTCTGTGCAATCTGTGAGTTCCTTGGTATGACACAAGAGTTTTTAAAGTCATTTTCCAGTATCTTGTCCCCACAAACCAATGAAGCTCCATGACCACTGTCGGAGCTGGTTCTGGTACCTCATACAAGAGGGAGGGTGAGAGGAATTTACCTGAACGAAGAAAACTGTCTCAGACTCTCAGACAACCAAAAATAGCCATCTTTTTACTTTTAAGTAAGAGACGATCCTACTTCTTAAATTATTCTTTTTGAAAGGTAGAAAAAAACATATAGAGAGTGAAAAATCTTCTTTTGGTACAAATTCCTTTTTGGATCTTTTAAGAAAGAAATTGGAAGCCTATTACTTGAAGACCTTTCACTTTTTCTTTTCTCTTATGTGTATGTGTTTGAAATAGTAAAATGTCTCTTATAACGCATTCATCCAAGTCTGTAATAAGTTAAATATCACCATGTTAATTCACATACACATACACCCCCCCAAAAAAACCCTCTTATTTTACTTATTTCCAAGTGGGGAATGTTTTCTTTAGAGATGTAGCAAATCAATTATCCTCAATGTTGAAAATGGAATATCTCATTTCCAAACCTGGAGAAATGGCTGAACAAGAATGTTCTGTTTATATATGAGTTTAAAAACTGTTCTGATATTTACTGTTCCTCACAAGGATATTCAATACAAAAATGTAGCTTTCACTTCTGTGCCGTCATGTTCAATAGTAACAACACAGAACATATCAATCATAGACTAGAATGAGTGGGTTTATTGATTGTAACAAAAAAGAAGAAAAGAGAGAAAGAGAGAGACAAAAAATTAATTTTCTGTGTTTAAGAGGTTTTGTCTTTATAACCTTCAGAAATTGTAGAAAGCAAAAGTCCTTAAAAAGCATTTCCAGAGTGGATTCTTAAACAGCCTTAAAAAAAAAGAGAGAGATAATTATCTTAAGTTAATATTCTATTCTTAATACATAGTACCATACTAAGAGAGACTAAATATGTGTTTATACAATAGTTTTCAAAAAATGGATGCAGGACATGTTTCAAAATCCTAAGAAAAAGCACATAGTGCAGCATTGAAACAACATGCTCATTCTGATCGTCATAGCTTGTGTCTGTGATTCCCTCCTTTGAGAGGGGAGCCTGGGGCCTGGAAATGGCTAGAGGACCACTGGCATCTGGAGAGATGAATAGTAGGAGAGAAGAATTGCCAGGTAAATGTGAAAGTGGAAGTTTGAGCCACTATGGCATCTTCAGAGTCCACTTTTGGTTTAGCCAGATCTGTGACTTCATGACAAGATGTTGCAGCTGGTGGGGCCGGAGCTGGGGGGGCTGGGGGGAGGGGAGGGCTCAGGCCCTCTGTGTGCAGTGTTAGCACCCAGATAGCACTGCCACCCTCACCTTAAGAGCCCAGCTAAGTCCTCAGGTGTCCATTCCGCTCTGATGTCTCTTTAGAATGTGTGGGATTCTAAGGCAAAGGAGTCTTTTCCAGACGCTCCCTGTCCTCAGAGAAACCTAGGCCACAGCCCTGTCTGTGCTATGATATGTAGTCCCCAGTATCCCAAAGATGAATAAGCTTTTGCAAAACAGCTGTGAGTCACACCAGCACCCGCTTACACGTCCTCCACGGGACCCTCCACTGAGAATGGTTCCTATCGGTGGATACTGCGGGTAGCTGAAACAGACAGGAGGGAAGCTGAGAGTTTGAAAGGTCTGGCGTGGAGTCTACACTTAGGTAATCAACCCTCTGAAAACTCCACACCTAGACTCAGCTCCCAGATTTTCCCTTTATTCCTCAAGAGGTAGGGAAAAGCATCTATAACCCCTTTCTTCTTTCCCAGTGTCCTTTTGGACAACCCTGTCATATAGGCTTCTAGAACATTTTTGTATCACCTTGGAATTCACTGCATTATTTCAGAATAATACATAAATAATGTTTGTTCATTTAAATTCCTCTCCCCCTCCTCAAGGGGGAGGGGGAATAAAGATAGAAATCTGCCCATCACTGCAGGTAAAACCTGACTACAAAAGAGGTTTGCTTGTCTTCTAATGGCAAGAACACATGGAGTCACATGCTTTCAAGCCAATTAGCAATACAGATGAGCTAGCAAGTCCTGATCCATTTATGGGGTGGGGGAAGGGTGGAAGTCAAATAATCTGTGTTTTTAAGTGTTTCTGAGAAATGAAGACCTCCAGGGCAGAGAGAGAAGGCGGATCAGGAAATAGCTATGCAAATTGCATGCCTGTGAAATTACTAAAACTTTGATTGGAGCATTAACAATTGCTCCAGCATTCACAAGTATGAAACAAGAGTGAGTAAAGCGGGGCATGTTTGGGAAGGGATTACAAGAGTGTTTACTTACATGGTCTGCTGAGCAGTCAATGAAGTCCACGGCTGTTTTGGACTTAAACTCCCCGAGTAGTCCAGGTATGACAAAGGCAGTAAGTACATTTCACTCTCATTAGTGTCTCTGGGGGACCTCAGGGATTTTGACAAAGAGGCAAAAGTGAATGGACCTCATGTGAAGACAGCTTCATTTTTGTCACCCTGTACACAGGGCGTACAGCACAACTGCTCCTCCTTTCAGGAGGTACCACGGCGACCTGAATTCTGTGAGAGTGTGTCTGTGGTTCAAGCAACGTTGGAGTGTGGCTTGGGTGAAAGCAAACTTCGAAACTCAAAGCCCAGGTCTTCAGGCAGCCACAATCCCCAGTGTGATGAGTGTGTTCATTTCTCTGTGGCACATCCATCCATTGTCGTTCAGGGCCGTGTGGTCTTGGTGGCATTGGAACATGAAGGCATTTAAGTCTGGCTCTAGCGTCTGGCTTTGAGACTCTGGGCTCATTTTTTTTTAATGGCTTTATTTGAGGGGGAAAAAAAATTATTTTTAAAAGGGAACTGTCAGAACAATTACCAAATAATAACACTTACCAAATAATAACAGCAGCATTGTTTCACCATGTCTATTGTTTAAAATTCATCATTTAGAATGCCCCACAAGATCGAGTTGTGCTTGTTAATGGCCCTGTGTGTTCATATCTCAGACAATATGATTGCTTTTCAAACATTTCTAGGTGTGGAAGACTGTTTATAGGAAAACAGAATAAAAATAAACTTGAATATTCTTAAATCTTTATATGGGCAGTGTTTTGTGAATTCGCAGAAAAATTCAATCAATTAAATAGAAGTCAAATACCAAGGGGACTATAATGGAATATAACTGGATTTGAAATAAAAATTTCAGGGAATCATTTATGAATTTTTAAGTTATTAGCTTTAAGTTAAAGCCAAAACTAGAAGGTGAGAGCTTCTAGTTTTCCTTTTTTCCCCCAACCATATTTGAAAACTGAAATTCTGTAAGAGATTATCTGTGAAATGCCTTTCTTTTATTACGCCCATAAATTTTAGGAGTGGCTTTGATCAAGCCTTCTGCCATTCTTGGTTTCTAAATCTTTTACTCATACGTTAATAACTTTAAAAACAGTCATCCTATTTTTGTTGTAGTGAAAGAGGAAGTTTCTGAATAGTCAAAAGGGAAACATTGAAAATAGAACACAGTAAATGATAACTAAATTAGGGTAGGGCTTTTTTTTTTTTTTTTCCAGAAAGAGCAATGCTCCATGCTGAAACTTGCCCAGAGTATTTTAAGATTATTGTCTGTTAAGAAAATGTACCAGAGAATTGAGATCCTCAGAGGAAAGGCATTACAGAAATGCAAAGTATTGTCAGTAATGCATGCTATACATAGAACAATGCTTGTCCGTCTCTAATTGGTCAATCAGTAGAGTTTTGTTTTCTGGCTCCTGTTTAAAACACACATACATACTCACTCACACAAACACAACTTGCAAATCAAATGAGTTAACGCTCTGCCGACTTCCTCTAGACATTGACCCCTGGGGTCAAACTCTTAGGAAAATTATGCCTGGTTTTCCATCCCCTGATTCCAGTCTCCACCGACAAGCAAGCCCTATCTCTGAGTGGAAGCTCACAAAGAATTTCTCTCGAGAGAATATGTAGCTGAGTTGGCAACAGAATCCTCTCTGCAGAATGGGAAGAAAGAGTTGTTAACTGATGAGTCAATCCAGCTTTTATAGCAGTTTATCTATCTTCGCGGTATTTCCAAGAGCATAAATGCTATAAAAAAAAAGAGACGGTCATGACAGGAAGAACACAGTAGAAAAAAAACAGGAACATTTAAGCCAAAAGCAATTGACTTTGCCAGTAACTGGTTACATTTCCTTTGTTTTATTATTATTATTATTTCAAGAGTTGGGGTTGAGATGAAAGTTTCCCACACCTGCACTGCCCTGCCACTGGAACTTGTCAGAACATACAGTGAAGTAAATACATAAATGAACGTGTACAGCTCTGAGCTTCTAGACCCTTTAAGAAAAACAAACTTGTTTTGCTCTATTGGCAAGAAAATAGACTATAACTCATTGGTACTTGAAGGAGTTAAAAGAAAGAAAAAAGAAACAAACAAACATGGGTGAGATGTCAAAGTAGTCCTGATCACTGGAGATAGCTTGAATCTCCGGGGAGTGACGCCTATAGAAATAGCAGTGACTTCACAAAGGTGAATACTTGTTAATTTCTTGGCACTGAGTAAGAGGAACAGATGGGCAGTCAGTGAGGAAAGATTTCCTTTAAAAACCACAGAGATCTTTCGCTGATTAGGCAGTAGAGTTAGTGGCCCACAGTAAGGAGGCGATGTGCATGCCCACCCTGACCAAGTTTTATTGGGTTTCGTGGCTTTAGTGGAAGTCCTGTCACCCTACTGCTGAGTCAGGACTAATGGGGACCCTGCTCACTGGCAAGTGTGTCGGATGCTGCTTGCTGCCTGGGATGGGCTGCAGCACCCTCCCTCGTGCTGTGTGGTATTTGAGAGTGTTTTCATGTGGGGAGAGCTCCCTGCTTACTGCCAGCCTTGTTACAAGGCAGAGGGAGGGAGTGAGTGTGCGTGTGTGTCTGTGTTTGTCAGAGAGGAGATGCTTAAAGTAGGGGCCCTGGATGAGGTCCAGTTGCCTGGAGTTGGAGTCCTCCTGCTACCAGTAACCAACTCGATGACGACCGGAGACAAGTAATTTCATCTCTATCTCGGCTTCCTGGCTGTAAAATGGAGATAACATTTCTGCCTTCCTCATTGGCTTGTTGAGAGTTTTAAATGTTATTGTATGCAAAGCACTCGGGACAGTGACTGGCACAAAGTTCTCAGGAAGCATTAGCTACTGTTATTACAATATTTATGTATACTATTGAAAACATTCATGCAATGAGCATTTACTGAACTCTTTGATGAGCCAGGCCAGTGGATCACATAGACATGTAAAAGTAACATGCATTTATTACTTTACACTATTATTTTTTTTTTTTCCCAAGTAGAGCTGACTGGCACCAGGTATGCCATTGGTAAGGGCAGTGCTGGCCTCCCAGGAAACTTTGTTGTTAGCAATTGGTCTGACAAAACAACCCCCAGAGCTGGTCTAATTCTGGAGTCTTAGGATTTTGGTTCTATCAGTAGGTGCAAAGCCCTGAGCTTTCAAGGAGAGGGTGAATATAGATCCCTCCAGGGTGTCTGGAAGGAGGTGTGGCTGTTTCTTATGTAAAAGAGTGAAAGTCCAGCGTCCAGTGCCTCACTTCGGCCCTAAACACCACCATACAATAATGATGCACTTGTTTTCACTCGCTGGCCTAGCAAATGATTTGTTTTCAAGATGCTAAAGGGGAAAAAAAAAAACAAAAAAAACACGATATGACTTGAGAGCAGAATTTCTGCTATCCCCAAAAGCTGGCCCCTCAATGATCAAGCTTCACCTTAAGACTCCAGAAGGTCTCTGATTGTATATTGGGGGGCTCCTGCCTAGCCCTGCCTTTTCCAGTCCCCCTAGGGACTTTGTTGTGCTCTTCAGGCTTTTGTGCATTGCCTCTGGGACAAGATTATGGGCCCCACTGAGATGCCGGACTCAGTGGCTTAGCTGTAACCAGGAGCCAAAGGCCTTAGGTTTCCAATCTCCATTCCCAGTGCAAACTCAAGTCACTGGTTTCTGTTCCCAGAGTATAATGTAAGCAGTAAAGGTGATGGCAGTGTTACGGATGTCCAGTGTGACACGTCTACCACGTGGTCAGGTTGGCGGGTCCAGCTCATGAGGACAGGAAGGAGGAATATGTATGTGGGCATCTTTATTTCCATGAGTCACTTGTTCATTCAACAAATTCACGTTATGTAATGCTGCCTCCAGGGTGTTGTGCTAGGGCAGATGAGGGATGAGTCCTGCACGGTCTTGCCCTTAAGGATTCTCCAGTCTAGTATAATAATATCCAAAAAAAAAAAAAAAACCCACACAGCTAAAGTACAGGAATACAGTGATATGTTCTGTAAGAGAAAGAGAAGCAAAGAGGTATCTGACTATGAGTTTGAGCCCCAAGTTATTGGAGGGATTTGCCTAACCATACCCGAAATATCCCTGTATATTTGCCTTATTAGGAACAAAGGGCTTTTTTCTCTTGATCGAATCCCATTTAGAGGTTAAGTTCGTGTGACCAGAATATTAGGTGCTATTCTGTTCTAAATTTGTAATTCTCAGAATCTGCCGGGGGAGGACATGTACTTCTCTGGGTTCTGAAAACAGCTCAAAGAATGGAGAAAATAGACCCAGTTTGGAGATGACTTCTCGTTGGTTCCTGGAACTTTTTGCCTTTATTTAAAAACAGCATGTTCAATGCAAGTTCTCTCTATCAAAAAGGCCTTTGGGATTTGAAAGCTTTTCTGGAAATAAATGCCTGTTAGGGTCTAAGTGCTTTTCCACCAGAATGCTAGGAAGGGAAGATCATAGTCACAAAGTCTTAGAACAGAGGCAGATATTGTTTTGTTTTCTTTTAGTGAAAATGCCTCAGACCTGCTCCCCAAGTTCTGTTCGTTTCTGTCAGCTTTTTGCTGGACTTTTGTTTTGATAAGGGACACGAAAGTACATCCTTCCCTCTCGGTCATTAAAGTCTTAGCACTTGGGTCAGTTGTGGAAACACTTCTGTGCTACACAAAGTCTTCTAAACAAAACAGTCCACGCCCTGGCTCCGGGCTGGGGACCGTGTCAGATTCATGGAACGTGTGGCACCGTGCTCAGGCAGGGGAGCAAGGGGTCAGAATGCACAAAACAGGCAGGATGAAATCACCAACCCCGTGCCGTGCCCTGCAGGGAGGTGGGGAGAGCAAGAGCCCTCCCTGCCTGTCTGGCAACTCGCACAGTCCTGGGGCTCACCCCACGCACTCGGTGCTAGTCACTGCTGTGTGTTTACATGAGTAATGGAGCTGCCGGGGGAGGGGAGTTGTAAGCAGAGCGCCCAGCCTCTCAGCCCGCATTCGGAGGGACGCTGACAGCCGCACCGAGTCGGGACTTCCAGGGATGTGGCCGGGCAGCAGTCACATGCCGTAGCTTTCATGAGCACAGACATCAATCAGGCAGATGTTTGTCGACTGGAATGGGTAATCACTACTTTCTCTCTGCTTGATTTGGTTTGCGAGCTTGTTTACCTTTGATAACTTGCAGGCTGGCTTTCTGGGGTGGACTTTCAGCCCCAGCTGTTGTTGGGGGGGAATGAGAGGAGAGAGCTGGGGGTGGTTTGGGAAGGGGAGCCTGAGCCCCCCCTGAGGAGCCGCTTTTTAAACTTTTGCCTCTCTGACGGTAAAGGCAGCTCTGCTCTGCTGAGCTTTGCCAACAGTAAAAAAAAAAAAAAAAAAAAAAACTGTTATCCGGGGTAGAAAATCAAATTAGTGGGATTAATTGTGTTTGTAGAAATGGGGACAATGTAAAATGTCCCGAAACCGCTGGTGAACTGTGTGACCTAAGTAAGATTAACAACAATTAACAGGGTTTGTGTGGTTCAGATTTGACATTGTCTTAATCATCATCCTTTAAGTAATAAAAAGTGTCCGGTACCTTGAAGGTCTGAAAGAAATTGTTTAGGGTATAGGTCGTTTGTTTGGAATGGTTCAAGGGCTGGTTGGTTAGTTGGTTGGTTTTAATTTTGCCTGACTTGGGTGACTGATGAAGTTAAATCCGAAAGCTGATGCCGGACAGTTGTAGCTCTCAATAAACATCAGCCTTTCCCCTACTTTCTGTATAGATCTTTAAAAGGAAGCGAACTGTACTTCAAGGATGAAAAATAACTTTGATTTGTATCTTGTTTACGACTTTTAAAAAGTATGACTCCCCTACCCCCCACCCCCCAGCAGGCTAATCCCGGTGTAATTTTAGGAACTTACTGTAAATAACCCTCAAGATCTTCATAAAATTACATTGAAAAGGAAAAGAGAAGCATGCTGATTTAAATGTATCTGCCAGATTTGTTGAGATTTGACACACACTGGTGGCAGTATGATTAGTAAATACATGTAGTAATATTTTCCAGAGTGTTATTATGAATGCTTCTCTCTATAGCTATCTTCTCTACTTACCTGTATGATAATTTGAGAAAATGCTTATGTCTCCAAGCACTTTCAAAGAGAGATGTTTTCAAATGTTACATTACTATGATACCATAATGGGCTGGCATCTATCACTTAGGTTTCTGAAAACAAGACACAAAACAAAAAACAAAGAATGATCTGGAAGTCTGGTTCAAGGTTGTCTTTCAAAATGCTTCTTCTCTAACAATGGGGAAGGACATTTTTTCTTATCATCATCCTTTAGAGCAAAGGGCTTCATTTTATTTGTATTAATTAGACATTTTAAAGTGTGATAGATGAGCTCTGAGAAACATACACAGAAGTGCATAGTCTACCAAGATGCAGCTTTTCAGAAAGCAAAGAAAAGAAATATAATGAAGGCTGCCACAGATGTGTACATTTCTCTGAAAGCAATTAGAAGGGACCACTGTAGTAAGGTTCTTGGTCTTTAATGAGGAAACCCATGCAAATGAAAATGTATATCAATTGTTCTCCCTTTGTTTTCAGCGCCAAATCTTAAAGGCAGACCACGCAAAAAGAAACCATGCCCACAAAGAAGAGATTCATTCAGTGGTGTTAAGGATTCCAACAATAATTCTGATGGCAAAGCCGTTGTCAAGGTACAGTCATTCACCCCATGGTATTCATTTTGCCGCATCTTTTTATTTTTCCTTTCTGTTCTTTATTTTTCTGCTCTTGTGTGTTGGTGGCAGTTTTCAATTCAGAATTTGACTTTGGTATTCAGAGCTTTTGAAGCTCTGTGCTGTGTTTGTTCCCCCTCCTCCCCTCCCCACTGTTGCTGGGGGGGGGGGTGTAGGCATTTTGATTAGTCAACAGAAAGACTTCCCACCTCCCAGCTTGGCCTGTTGGGTAAAGGACAGATGATTAAGCACCTACGTCACTGAGGCTGAGATTTCATAGTGGGTGACACAATGACATAGTTTACTCTGCTTGTATCAAAAATAGACCAGCTGAACCATCCTCTTTCTAAATGTGTTCATCTAAATGTGTTACAGAGATTAACAGAGGATGAAATTAGAAATGACTAGAATTAATCTTTTTAGTTATGTATTTTTCAAAGTCACCTCTAATGTACATTAGAGTATATTTAAAGATACACAGCAAAATATTTATTTGTATACATAGACCCCAAAGCCATTTATATGCTTTTAAAGATCTCTATTAATGCAGAAGGAAAGTCTAAATTCTAGACTGTTTTTTCAAGGCCCAGGCCCGTTTTGCCTAAGCATTCTTTGGAATCTTGAAAGTGCATGCCTGAAGTATTTAGCACCATGAAGGGTGAGGTATCACTTCATATTTTTAGACTTATCTTTTTGACTTTTGTGGGCTTGGGTCAGATTTCCTTGGTTCCATTTACAGTGCTGAGGTGTTGTTTTTGTGCCAAAGACAGCAATAGTCCCTTTAGGACCTGAATTGAAGACCAGATTTCAGCTGATACCAGTTTCCAGATCCATGAACTAAACTTCTGAAACTAGGAGCATTTTGATTAGTGGTGAATTTAGAAGATTCTGATGTAGGAAAAAAATGAATTTAGTTCTGTGTAGACAATCTACTATTTGTCTGTCTTGTCCACCACCCCCCTCCCAGCCCAGGCTAATGAAGTAAATCCTAGACATTGGTATTCTAAAAATCTCATCTTAAGGTGTGATTGTTTTGCCAGGAAGTTCTGAGGGCTTTTTGGTTATAATTTCCTCAGGATTCTAAGATTCCAAAGGGTTAAAAAGAGATCAACCAATAGAAATGTGTATTTTCCATTTTCTGGCTAAAAACACATCTATCTTTCCCTAAAGTTATTTTTGTTCTACACGTTTAACCTTCTGTAAGTTGACATGGATACCATGAATGACATTTTCTTGCAAGCTGGACGTCTCAGCCCTAGAACCACCTACCTAAGACTTCGGTTTCCCTGATCTTGAAGGGTATCAGCAGGAACAGCTCAATTCCCTACGATGTAGTTTGCAAGTCCCTGCAAGATACTACAGAGCAGGAAGGTTTTAGGACCATAACACTGAGCAGAGCTTTTGCCTACTGTTGGCACCCTGCCCCGCTGGTACTTCTGGGATGCCACCATGTATTTATTCCAGCATATTCTGTACCTGATCCCAGCAGGAGGAAATCTTCTTCCCATGTCATTTGGAGTCCCTACCAAGATATGCCTCTGGGAATTTTACAAAACTCATACAATTCATCTGAAAGGACAGAACCTCCGATGTTTCTCTCCATGGACGGCAGCTTAGAGCTCACACCCAGGCTCACAAAACTGAGAACAGGAGCCTGCTCTACAGATGGGCTATATTTGGTGTTCACTCACTTCTCCTCCTTAGGAGGGAAAGAAGCCTGTTTTCTGAGTGACCCCTTCACCGCCCCCACCCCCCGCCACTGCGCTGCCATTCAGAATCTATGAGATGACTGATCATCCTTCCACTGTTGGTGAATGGGTGAATGTCCTGCTGCAGTCAGCTTCTGGGGACTGGTCTAACGGCTCAGCTCTTGTCAGAGTCTTGGATTATAGGCCTGCCTTGGCTCCTTCCAGCGGGGGGCTGGGAAGACTGCTTCAACTAGAAGAAAGAGATGGGTAGGGATGAAGTGTGACGGTTTATCTGTTGGCACCAAGAGACAAATGTAAAATCCCTGCAGAATGAACAAGCCACATCTGGGATGAAGACAGCCATTAAAAAGGCATTTTGTGTCTTCATGTGGTCTTTTGCCATGAACACTACAGTAGAGATTATAAACCTGTGACCAGCTGATCGTTTACTGAACTGGAAGTGGCATTTTAAGGGACAGTGAGCCGTTTGACTTTATGACCAAGACACGTGTGACTGTGTTGTGTTTTTTTTTTTTCAAAAGTGCCTCGAACAGACGATTTCTAACTATGGATAAGCACCAGCTTCCTGAAGCTCTACAGAGCAAAGCTCTTAGAGTTTTGGACCCACTGGGTTTGTTGTGTTCATGACTGGAAAAAAAGTCAAGTAATTTGCCTGTCACTATCAAAATGTTGCGGTCTCTCAATGAGAACACAAAAACTAGCTTTGCAAGACCCTGTTTTCTGAGGGAGAGAGACTTTCATGGCTTCCCAAAGACAGCAAAAGTGACACGGGGAAGGAAACTACCAGTTCTCTGAAGACATTGTGAATGTGTCCAGCCCAAATCCTACCGTTTTCCTGAGATCGTCTAAAAGGAGCAAATCTGGGCCCAGGCGTGTTCATAGGGTGATCTATGCCAGAGAAATCCTCTTGGCCTACGTCTCTAATGAAAGGCCTGTATTGATAGAAGGCAAATGACTTCTCATATCCTGTAAGCATTTTCCAAAGGCCAGAAGTGTTTAACAGGTGGTTTATATTCTAAAAGGAGCACACAAAAAAGGAAACCATGGTGTGCAATATGTTCATTTAAATCACAAACATACCTTTCAATATTTCATAAATGTGATACTTATATTATTTTCAATTTTTTCCCTCTCATTTGGTCCTGGGAACGACCCACGTGGGTGCTCGTTCTTGCTTTCCTGAGGAAGAAACTGACCAAACCAAAATTAGAACTCTTAGCTTTTTTGCTGCTGGCTCAGCACATCTTGTTGCCCCAGTTGAAGGCCGGATTAGTTATAACTCACTCCCGTGGAAGGATATGGTTAATATCAAATAGGTTGGTGGTTCATTGAAAACATTAAATGTTTAGTCTTTAGTTAGTACTTTCTCAATCATTTTGGAATCCCCAAAGCTCTTAGTGAACTCAACAGGTGCATGGTGTTCAGGTCAGGAAAAACAGACCTAATCGTTAACCATCACTCTCAAAAGGTTGGGCTTTCTAAGGTCAACGTGAAGACTGGCTCCCATTTCCATTAACACCTGCACTATGATAATTCAGTAGAATGAAATGCTGAGAATGTTTTGGATAAATGTAAAAAAACTTTAGAAAGGAATTTGACTTGATTCATAGCCTAAAGAGCTCATTTATATTAACTAGAAAAAAATGTATGAAACTAGTACAAGAAAGGAAGCCACCGTTCACCTGTTCACTTCTTACCGAGTACCTGGCCTCCCCAGGAACAGCATGCTGGGAGGCCCACTGAGATTCAGGATGGAGTTCAGTAGGTGGCAGCCTGGCTTTACTCTGGGCCTTTGCAATGAAGCAGGGAGTGGGAATTACTTTGGGTCTGGTTTGTGCATCTCCTCTGTGCTTTCCTTCTGTTTCTAGGTGTTTCTACACAGGTGAGGCAGAGGGTTAAGTGACTGTCTAGACACTGAGGAGCAAGCGTTATACTCTTGACAGTGGTGCATCTGACCTAATGATATGAGTAATTGGCCCATTGTCACTGCAGATTTAAGACTCCATCTGATTAATACACAAACCTTAGATCTACTCCTTCTTATATAAGATTGGGATTTGGGGTAGGGCAAACATGAGTTCTAAACCCAGAGGTCTGATGGCCTCACTGAGCTTCCATTTCCTTGACCGTAAAATGGGGCTAAATATCTCCCTTTTACAATTCTTAAGAACATGAAGGCGGAATATGTGAAGCCCACCCAGCACTGTATCTGGCTCATGGTAGGAGCTCAGTTTATAATGATTTCCTTCCCTTTGCTCAATACACAGTTGCAGGAATAGAGCTCATATATACTTTGGAAACCACCTAGTTTTATCTTTTACTTTTCATTTCATAAATCACATTGCTAAGCAGTAGGTTTCACAATGCCTAGTAGTAAGACAGGCTTTTTAATTGAAGTTTGTTTTGACTACCAATTTAATATTTTTATCGAGAGTGTCAGTAAAGTGTAGTGTTTAAAGCCATAAGCCCTAAAGTGAATCTACCTGGGTTCAAGTGCCAAATTCACCACTTACCAACGTGTACACGATCTTGTGATCTTGTAGATGATGCTCATCGTATCTACCTCAGTTTCTTTATTTCTAATATGAGAATAAGAACCACCTTATGAGGGTTGCGAGTATGAAATGAAATAATACCTAAACACTGCTTGGAATAGAGCCTGGCTGCCCAGTAAACACTCAGACAAGGGCGGGAAGCAATACAGATTAAAACTGGAGTGATTTTATGATTTTAATAAGCCAATAAATTAAAGATTTCATCAGAACTTTAGACCTAACAGCCTAAAATTTGGCGGTGAAAAATTATGACAACATAAAGTTTCATAGGATGTTCGCCTTCACATAATATTACAAAGTACTCAAGTTTGAAAATATCGTGAGGAAAAATTCTACCTGGAAGAAAACGTTTTCATCCCATTTCCACAGCCCCTTAAAAATTAAAATCTTATCTAGAGGACCCATTGAATGAGTTGCACAGAAGTTTTATTTTTCCAGGACTAGTCTAAAGACATTAAACTAGTGTGTTCACTTGAGAGAACAAGCAAGGAAAAAAAAAAAAAAAACCATACAGAGAAAACACTTCCCTTTAATAAATAAACATAGTCTTTTTTTTTTATTTTTGTGCTGGGGTGGGAGGCTCTGTAGGGAAAGGAAGAGTTCAAAATTCTGAAATGGACAATGTTGTAGGTGTGAGGGGCATTTTTATTCATAACATTTCCCTAGCACTTGCCCTCTTCTCTCCCGATGTTAACTGTGGAGACGTAAAGAATATTGGAATGTACACATTCCCCATGGGCACACTTGAACTCCAAGTCTGACCCTTTGTACTTCCCCCTTTTACAATTAAAATAGCTCAGCAACTTAGTGTTATATTTAACAACCATCAAAGGCCTCTTGTAGAACATGGCAGTGAGGAGGGAACATTAGGTTAGCTACTCGATAATGCCAAGTTCCCTATCTGCTTGTGGTGTGGAAGGAAGAACATCTGGAGCATTTGCCGCCGCTTATTTTTTAATTGTGGAACTTTATGCGATGCTTTCTCTTCTTGGGTTTTGAGCTGACCTCTGCTCTTTTCTTTGGTGGCAAGTTAGCATCTCCGATTATGTTGTCAGAGCAGACTGAAAGGCAAGAGGCCCTCATTAAAGAGTGGGCCCTTTTGTTCCCTACAGAGGGTGGATCCCGGCGTCACCTTGGGTGACAAAGAGCAGAGACCTTGCTGGGATTCTTGATGCCAGCTGGCATTGACTTGTTTTTCCAGGTTGCTGGACACAGTGGCAACGAGATAAGTTTACTATAAAGAAATAAACTTGCCTTTCATTTGAATACAAAGTATAAAATATGGGACTGTTTATTTAAGAAGGCAGGGTTTCTTCAAGGTTCCCCTTAGGAAAATAAAATGTATATAAAGGCAGAAGAATGTTCCTACCAGGTACAAATGCTATTTTCTACTTTCACATCAACATATTTATATAAGGAGCCTAAAAGAAGCTGGTATAGTTCGGCAAAGTGTGGCCAGCTGGCCACCTGTTTTGGTCAATAAAGTTTTATTAGAACACAGCCACACCCATTTGCTTACATATTGCCTACGACTGCTGTCCTGCTAAAGCTGAGTAGTTGCCACAAAGACTGTATGGCCCCCCAAGCCTACAATATTTAGTATGTAGCCCTTTACAGAGATTTGCCATCCCCTGATCTAAGACAGTTCACCTTCAGTGGTGCCTCTAAAAAGCTATTAAAAGCAGGGATGATTTACTGTTTCACCCTTCCCACTCAGTGAAGAGTGTCACTATCTCTGTCACTAGCGATGTCTTTGTGAGCGTTCCGGGGCTGCGCCTGGTCTGATATGGCATATTTTCCTTTTTCCAGGTGAAATGTGAGGCCAGGTCAGCCTTGGCCAAGCCGAAGAATAACCATAGTAACTGTAAAAAAGTCTCCAATGAAGAAAAACCAAAGCTTGCGATTGGTGAGGAGTGCAGGGCAGATGAGCAGGCCTTCTTGGTGGCACTTTATAAATACATGAAAGAAAGGAAAACGCCGATAGAACGAATACCCTATTTAGGTTTTAAACAGAGTGAGTATACTTGTTTTCATTTCTGAAATATCAAAACTGCTCAGATTCTTTGAATTGGGAAAAAAAAATAATTTTGACTCAGGATTGTGTTGCAATCCTAATCTGGGGATAGTGCTCTCTGTTTATACTAAATCTACAAATGGTCCCAGCCAAGAATTTTTTTCCCTGCCTCTTTCCGTTACGTTGTTCCCTTCTGGGACAGTTGCAGTAAGATATTTATAGGCTTGAATCCACTGATTATGACTGGAAATAGACATGTTGAAAGTTTCTCATTTTCTGTTTTGTCAATCTTGAGTGTCTGTAACGCCTTTCTTGTGAGATAATAATATGACGTAACTTTATCAGGCACAGATGTCGCCCGTTGGAAAAAAAAAACCAGCTTTTAAGGGGAGGACATTTAAAGACGGACAAAACAACCACAAAGAGAAAACACATTTCCTAAAGCCCCAAATCTGTTAAAAGATAACAAAAAAATCTCACTTCAGAGGAAACAAGAAATACACAGATTTTTGTACAGAGGGGCCTAATTTTGAATGACTTTGACACGTACATTTGAGTGTAAATGTCATTTTATATTTGTGAGTAGAACAGGGAACTCATAGCTGGGCGGAATTCCATATTAAAAGAGAAAAAAAAAATCCAGATCTTGCCTTGATTTTGCAACTGAACATATATTTTGCCTCTGTCTGGATTTAGTGGTGCACAAAGCGATGAGCCCCTGGCTTGAAATAGTATTTTCTCCAAACGTATCTTCCTAGATTAAAACCATGTGTCATTTTGATGAAGAATGTCAAACCTGTATGTTTTACATAACAATTTACATACCTAATAGCAATTGGCACTGATTGCAAGAGAACACTCGCAGCCATTATAAACTTATATAACTACGAATGATTACAATGTTTGTCTGAAAACTGGTTGCTTGAAATAGAAGTAAAATTAATGTACTATGAACAGCTTTGTTGCATTATGCATTGGTTCAGATTAAATCAAGGCCGAGGCAGGGCTCTTGATAGCTTTGAAATAGTGCAAGGTTCAATGAGGCTTTGCGAACATGTTGTGTCAAAGAGCCTTTTTTAAAAAAAGAAAAAAAAATCATTTTATTCTTCATTTCCCTTACCAAGGAATCACTTGAAGTTCAATTTTCCCCCCTTGTAAAAGAAGCCAACCCATAGCAGCCCCATTCCGTGGTATTTGGCATAAATGAACAGGGTTGCTAGCAATTTGGCATAGTTGTTTAACAGCATAAACATGTGCAAGCCCTGCAAAGAGAAATCTGCTTGAAAAAAATATATATTTACAACATCACACAGACCAGTTAGGGGACTAAGTGGGCTCATGACTCAATTCCTCTCTGAATGAATGTCTTCCTTCCCTTTGATCTGCTGTATCACTGCTGCCTTGCATGTGAAATATTTATCTTCCTACTCATTGTAAGGCACTCTGTGTTAGTGAAATATGGTATGAGCCTTTGATATAGTGTTGCCATCAGACATCCTATTAAGAAAGTAATCATATATTAAAGTGGCTGTTATTTATTGATTATGGAGAGTTCTTATCTGAGGGGAGCTTTTTATATTACCATTTAATCGATGGCTTCTTTCTAAAGGTTGAACAAGACCAACTTCAATTTTGAAATCCCACAATTTTTCCCAAAGACACTCTACTTTAGCTTCTCTTCCTCTGCTGATGGCAACAGGACTAAACCTTTGTTATCCCTTGTCCTAAAAGTAGACCATTTTCATGGCTGTGTAACTGTTTCTTAAGAAATATTTTAAGTGGTAATAATAGACCTTGTTGTTGAATGCCCTTGGGCAAATTATTTCCTAAGAACTTAGCTCTCTGGGGTACTTTAGTATTTCTTTTTTTTTTTCTCTTTCTCATTGAAAAAAAAAAACAAAAACAAAATGTTTTAATTGACATTTCTTGGAAATATGTTAATGCAATGCTTATCTAAATACTTATTGTCCCTCTAACAGTTAACCTTTGGACTATGTTTCAAGCTGCTCAAAAACTGGGAGGATATGAAACAGTAAGTGTTTAAGCAACTTAAATGAAATAATTTTGCAATCTAACTTTCCCCCTGTCTTTGACCAAAAAGGAGAAAATGCAAAAAGCAAACCGTCATTGACTGCCTTTTCAAATGGCTCTACACTTTTGGGGGTTTATTGGGCCACTTTTGGAAACAGTCCCAATTAGTTCCAGGTTTGGCAAAATTGTAAACTTGTCGTAAAAACTACAAGTGGAAAACATATGTAACTCTCCCCTGTCAGGGAAATTAGTTGGGTCTGTAATTTTTTCCCATGTTGAGAAAGGGCTATTATTGTACAATAAGCCAAGATTGCATAAAAGAAATTTCCCTTGGCAATGTACCTGACATCTGTTCATGTCTAATATGGGAAATGTATTAAAGGCTTTCAAAAGTAATCAGTATTGGCCATTAAGGAATAGAATGCAGCAGAATCTCTTCTCATTCTAGGGCAAAGAAGCTTTATTAGACAAGGGTCAGTGCTGCATAAACAGGAAGTTATCAAACTTATTCAGAACAGGCTCTGACAGTCTTTATCAGCTAATTCTTACTGACAGGAATGGGTTATTTTTAGCCCACAGGAAAATTTGATGGCCACGGATTTTTACAGCATGTATTTTGAACCAATGAAATGTTAGAGCAACAAACTGAGATTAAAATCTTGAAATAAGAAGAAAGAGCTGCGTTAGTACAGCACACAGAGATGACATCTATACTAAAATCAATTGACATAGGAAGATGTCGTCACTGGAAATATTTTCCGCTCCACACAATGATCAGATTAAGTTGTGTCGTTTCTTCTGCAATTGAATAAGAAATTATTTTTTCTTTCCTTAAGAAGTAATCTGGGATATCTCTGAACCATAGTAAAATGACAGTGAAAGACACAAAATCAAGAAAATGAAATTCATTTTAGACCAAACGTAATAACCAGTGTTTCTGGCCAGATAAAACATATTGTTCCAAAAACTAATATAATGGTTTAATGTCAGGGGCTTGGGATGGGAAAAGAAGAGAAGCATTATGTGATTCAGATAATCTGGTATTTATTGTAGAGATACCTGCCATGAATTCTGACTAAAAATCCTTTGATGTGAATATATGTGTATGTAATATGTTTATTTAATGTATGGAGTATATATATATGTGTGTGTGTTTATAAAGAAATATAATACATGCACTACAGATAAAATGTGCCTTTCATAGACATGAATTTATTTGAAATATTTGTTTTATCAAATGCCCTGTGTGAAAATACTGTAATTTTTTACTTGGTTGAATCTGTTGATAGGAATAGGATTTGGAATCCTTTGCCACTGCAGCTCATAGTTTTACAAAATCTTGAGCTAATTATAGCTTTCATCCATGTGAAATAGATGATAACTTATTCAGGGGTTAGTCTTATAAATTCAAGAGTCAGATCCCATAAACTTAGACTTTTAAGTCTAGCTTTTAATGTTAAGAATAAGAATACACGTTTTAATATGAACTGTCACTACAGATAGTTACATATATTGCACAATATTTTGAAATGTCTTTTTAAACTCAGGAACTTTTTTTATTCACTGATAAGGGAGAGTGCCAGCACATTTCACAGAATCAGTTTTTCCTGCTTTTGTATCTTCTGTATCTTCACAAAGATGTTTTTCTCCCCCATGCAACAGCAAGTTGGTGTAGAACATACAGAAGAAACTTCTGATAAGTTTCAAGGCGTTTGCAGTACCCTTTGAACAAACAGTATTTATTCTTTTGTAGAATGAACGAATGTGACCACATAGTTACTGAATATCTTATGTGTACAAGGCATTGTGTTACAGACACCGTGGGAGATGAAAAAATATCTAGGCCAGTGATTTCAGTCCTTATGATGCTTACCACTCAGGAGAGGCAGTAATAATAATTATAAGACAAGGTGGAAAAGATCGGTGCCCTGCGCAGGTGAGATACTTCCCCATGTAGAGTTGAAGGAAGAGAGGCTTGCTGGCTCTAATGCCATTTGAGCAGAATTTTAAGGAATGGATGGGATTTAGACAACGAATGGCCATGCCCTCCAGAAAGAGAGAATGAAGCAAGTAAGAGAAAAAAAAAATTGGAAATTGGAGGTGGAATAAAGTTGAGCATAGAGAGTTTGGGTAACTTAATATAGAGTGACTAGGTGGCTTGGACAAGCAGCCCTGAGGGGGAGTCTTCAGAGAGAAGGATGGAGAGAAGATGTAGCCAAGTAAGGGAGGACTTCCAAGTGCTAGGCCCTGGATGCTAGGTTCCCAGGTGCTAGGCTCCTAGATGCTAGGCCCCAGGGTTATTCAGAAGGTTGGTATGGGGGAGGAGGGGTGGCATGGAAAGTTGTTGACTCCTGTCTGGTGATTAGAGTCACTCTTCTCTTTCAGGTACTGTGGGGTCCACCTTCATAAAGGGAAATTTATGTCCTGCTTTTAGGCAGATAGAGGGAAGGCAGAGAATTCTTCCTACATCTGTTAATTCTTGGTTGGCTTCATCTCAAAATAATCCTTATGCCAACATGGCATATTTTGGGGGTGGTGGTGGCAGATTCTGATCTTCTTCACTGGGGTCGGGGAATATGGAAGACTAGATTGGCATATGCCTTCCAGAATTTTGGAAGAAATTTCTCTTTCCTTTTTTCCTTCCTTCCTTCTCTCCCTTTTCTTTTCTTACTTTCTTTTCTTTTTTTTCTTCCTTTCTTTTGTTTCATGCTATTGGCCTTGTAGACACTTAAGTTTCCCACTACCATTCTACATTTAAGCTTTTGAACCACCTAAGTATAGAATACATTTTTTCTTGCATATTTTGACTAATAAAACTGTGTGATGTTCAGTGAGCTTTCAATTTTGAAGTCAGTCCAGGAGATGTATGAATAGTATCCAAAGTCTGATGACTTAAGCTGTCATCACAGTGTTGCTAGAAGACACTTATCTCTGAGATTATCTGATGTCAGAAACAAGTGTGGACTTGTAGTCATTTAAAGCTAAAAAGAGATCTTAGAGTCTTCTAGATCAGTGGCTCCCAAAGGCTACTTGGGAACTGGGGCTTAAGTTTTCATTGAGGAACTTCAAAGTATAAGTAGTTGTCTAGACCCCCAACCTCAAGCTATAAACTCTTCAATGGGATCTGGGCCTGAGAACCAGAGAATCCTTTTCTTTTAAGCTCCTGCAGGTGATGTTAATTGAAAGCCAGTGATAACAGTGACTATTAACACTTAGCTTACTGTTCCCATGGCTTATAGCCTCAAAATGTGGCCCCCATCTAGGTCAAATATCGAAGATTAGAAAGTTGTCTTCATGCTATTAGTATATAAACATGTGAGAATACTAACATTTCCTCTGCTCAAGAGCAGCACAACATTTCTGATGAGTATTTTTCCATTCAGTAAAGTGATAGTCTAAGTTGGGCCTCAGTAAGCTATTTTCATTTTGAATGAGGGGAAGTATAGTGCTCTGACGTTTTTATTCTTTCTGAATTGGCCTTTGTGCAAAAATAAAGGATTCTTGCTCTGCTCCATTCCATACTCTCATTTCACAAATGAGAAAACTGGGCCACAGGGAGATGGAATGAGTTGCATGGGACCCTCGTGGCTTTCTTCACATTCTGACTTGGTGAGGATTTGGTGCACAATTACCTCACTCTCCATAGCATCACTGGGAGGAGAGAGATTTATAAGTGACCATTCTTTGTGCCTTCCAACTCCAGCAATCTCTCAGGTATCCACAGTGTTTTCTATAGACTTTGGGTGATGTTTTGGAAAAGGGATCCAATAACCCACTTTCATTAGTAGCATCTTTCCGTCTGTTCTTCGCACCTAACATGAGGCTTACCCAGATATACTAATTGCTAGATGAGATTTTTATCTGATTCTTAAATATATATATATATATATATATATATATATATATATATATATATATATGAATTTGGGAGATAGGTTAAGAAGACTGGATAGTATAAATATTCAATAATAGTAAGAAACTGCAAGTGTAAAATTTGTAGATGCATCATTTCTGCTAAAAACTTGTGATTGGATAAAGACATCTCTCTGGAATCTTTTCTGGTTATAAAAAGAGGCCATCTTAATTGGCTTGTTTTTGTTTGTGGTTATAAACTATTCCAAACCTTCTGGTTTGAATTGTGGATTATGGATTATTTCATTCCAGTCCTCCATAACCCTCAAATTGAATTTGAGGAAAAAAAAAAAATGGAGCAGAAATTTTATTTTAAGCCTTTATAGCATTTGACTAATGGCTATACACAGTTCTCTCAGTCTCCTCTGCCTTTGCTGCAAATGTATAGAGTGTCTCTTCATCCTTAGGTTTAGAGATCATAAATATATTGAATGGATTTGATTTCCTAAAAAACAATATTCTGGCATTTGGATTGGTTGGCAGTGAAGGACCCTTCCTTTGCAGTGTACCCAACTTTTCCTTCCAAACATGTTAGAGTATGGATCACCTACAGTTGAAGAGGCAGAACTGGATTAAGTTTTGCTGATGAGCTAAAGAAGCCTTCTCTTCAGTGTCTGGTGAAGCAATTAATGCTAGAGGAGCAGCTTGGGGTATTACCAGGATGCAGCATATGCAAGGTGGTTTGCTAAAGTGATTTCCATTTGGCTGACCATTTGATGGCAAGCCAGAGGCAATATTTGGAGAGAAGGTAAAGTAGGGAAATGGGTCTTGAGTAAGTCTCATCCTTGAGGCAGAAAACGATGCACAGTGGTGCCTTCTAAGAATGTCAGTTTGCAGTCCCTCCTCTCCCCACCGCCAAACAAGACTATTATTTTCCATCTGGAAGAAGAAGTCACTTTTCTTGCTGGAAGGATTAGGCTTTGACATCAAATTCTGGCTTTGACATCATTTCCAAGACATCCTCTGAATCTAACCCTCATTCTCTGGACAGACAAAGCCTCTTGCTTAAATTCAAAATTCTCAAAGCCAAAGATGATGTCATGTAGTTTTGAAAGGCTCCAGTTCCTGGAGTACTACCAGGAAAAAAAAAGTCATCTTCCTTGAATTCAGTCCGCCCTCAAGGTGTCCTGAGAAAGAGGCTGATTCTCAGACCAGCCGGGCAACACTGCTCACAGGCAAACTCTTCTCTTGACTTCATATTTCCAACACATCCTTAAACCATTGGAAGAACTTAAGTCCAAAAATATTTCTGATTACTATTTCTTCACCAGCCCACAAAAGTACCAGGATTATGTCATTCCTGATTTCTCAAACGTAGAGAAATCCTGGTCCAAGAGCATGTCTTGGGTTAAAATAGTGGTTTTCCAAATTTTTTTTAAAGTGACAGTATTATTTTCATCAAATAAAATTGTGTAAGGGAGAGATTCCTTTTCTACTCACTAGATTTTTTTCTTGGCAGAGATTGGCAGTGCGTGAGGAGTTAGTTTCAGGCTAACTTTAAAACACCACCTGGGTTCTAAAGAGCAGTTTGGAAACCACTATATTGATAAGCAATGAAAACCGTATGAACATAATAGATGTTCACAGAGCTCATTGGGTCTTACCTACACTAGGGAAAGACATTAACTTGAGTGCCTTCAAAGCCAGATTAAGTCTCACATGCACCCAGATTGGTTTATTTTACCTGGGTATGTTCTGCTCAATTTTTCATCGTGCTTTATGATTAATTGTATGGGGTTATGACTCCTGCTAAATTATAAACACTCGAAAGCACTAACATTTCTTTCTTTTCATCATATCTCACCATCTCCATCCCCTAATTTTACCCCTGTTCCTCTGTACCTACCGGCACAGTGCCCTAAAATGGTAAGCAGCGGTAGACGGCCATATCATGAATCCCTGTCGTCTTAAATGAGGACCTTGAAGGGGAGACAGGGGAAACATGACCCAGGAGAAATCACTGCTCGGATGAATTTGGCCGTCTTCTTTAGGAAACAGAGAGCTAGAAGTTGTGTGTTCCCTTAAAAGCCTAATCTAATAGAAGACCAGGTTGAAACGGGAACACAACCAGGAGGCCTAAGGCCTAGTGAGAGAGTTGATCACACTAGCCCCTTCGCTAGATCAAATTTTCTAGCTGAATGGGACTGGGGACTGAAAACTGGGAGGCCAGACATTGGTTTTACCATGGATGGAATTCCAAAGCTAACACACATCCAGAGAGGACCTTGGACAAGAGAATAAAAACCCTAAGCAAATACACAATTAAACACAAACAAAACATCTTAATACAGGAGGCAGATTTACACGAAGCCCAGTAGATGGGCCTGGAAAAGTTCTCACACCCTTGCCTCTTCCCTGATGGGGCTCTGAGCCCCCTTGTGGGTTTTGACGAGAGGGGGAGAATTTGGACATTTCTAGATCTAGAGTCCATAGTTAGTATTCAAATTAACAGTACACCTAGAGGCAAAAAAAAAAAAAAAAAAAGAAAAGAAAAGAAAAGTGTGCCCAGAAGAACTGTGCACTTAAAAGCATTTAACTGTTGGGAAGAGCACATTTTATGACTTTTCCTGTGGAAAGAAAATATATCAAAATGGCCTGATTCACACAGGCGGGCCAGTGGAAGCTAGGTAAACAGAGGAAGCGCTTCCTCGAAGGCCCAGCCCACTGTTCACTCCACGCGAACCCTTGCTGGTAAAAAATGTGTTGAAACACCAGAGCTTGCTAGCCAGGGGGCTCACCAGCCCTTTGGGAAACTGCACACACATGACTTATTAACGCCCATGCTTGCTGCCGGCTTCCCACGGCCACAGTTTCAAACCTGGTGTGAGGTAGACTTTTACCCCCTTTTGATAATGCATTATTTATTCTTAAGCAGTCTTGTCATTTCTGCGATAGGTGAGTGTTTAATAGGGCATTCCCTCGCCTGGATGGAGGGGGGCGTGGGCAGTTTTGCATATTAAATGTCCCTGTCAGCAGTGGCTCTCTCCTGCTCATTGCATTTTTCGCAGTCTGTATTATTTTGCTTGCATGTTTGCTCACATGTTCATTTTGGGTTTCCCCCACTAGAATGCAGTCGTCTCGGGAGTTGGTTCTGGTTTTCATTGTTGCATCCGAGCTGCCGTGCTTGTTAGCACAGTGTCTAACAATAGATTCAATATCTATTCAATGGTTTTTTCAGTGAATTAATAGGTGAGTGCGGAGTGGATGGATTTTGATATAATTGAGACTTATCTGCGGCTCAGTGATGGACATGATATAGAACATCTGTTCTAACTAGAGACACAAGTGGTCAGGGTGGAAGAAACCAGGATTTTACTTCATGCTTTAAGAGTAAAATCTCAGAGCACTGTTAACCCAACCTACCCCCTTAGAGTCTTGCTGTTCTCTTAGCTATAGTTCCCTATGGAGAGAGACCCACAGCTAAAGTTTGAGAACTCGTAGCAGGAGCTGTGATTCCCACAGTCATCTGCTTCATTTTAGGAAAAGGGCGCCCAGAGTTCTAGCTACAAACATGGGCTATTCATCAGGTCATGCTGATGTGGAGGCTGCTTTGATGTAGTGGAAAGAAGTCTGCTCTTAGGACCCTAAGACAACCAGTGTGGGTCCTGGTTTTGACACTCTTGCTGTGTGTCATTGGGCAAGCGTGCAACCTCTCTGAGTCTCATCTGTGAATGAGATTCCTATAACCTGCCTCACAGGCTATGGGAGGATTAAATGATATCATGGACATGAAAGTCCTTTATAAAATATACAATACAGTGCACACAAGAGGTGCAAGGATGACAAATGAGGACACACATAGGCGGTTTTCTGGCCCTGTCCTAGGGGCTGTGCTCCCCGGGGCTGGCACACCTTATCCGAGCAAGAGGAACAGGGAGGTGTGTTTCAAGGCGTCTCGGTATCCTCAGGGCTTTGAAGAAACAATGTAGACTCTTGTAAGGAGATCCTGTTTCTTCTTCCTTGATATATAGGCCTTGAATAAATCATTTGAATCATTTAAAAGTTAGATTGCAATTAAATATAAAATAATTATCCAAATATGTATTTTGAGTGTTTTGGAAGAGGTTTGAAACCATTGGTTATAATCTAAGCCAAGTCATCAATAAGGAGGACTTTATTTCCAGTGATACCTGCTAGTAGACACAAGAGGTGGTTTTCTCTAATGAGAACTATTGAAACCAATCGGTTCAAGAATGCTTCGTGGGAAATCTAACAATGCAAAACTAACATTGTCTCAGGCCCTACTTGGGCCTGTTGAGAAGGATTTATGGAAATTAAGGGGTTCTTTTTATTTGAAATGGAAAAGGTACCATTTACCCTATAATATTTAACCACCGTCTCCTCCTCCTTGGATTACAATTACAGAGCCTGGCTTGCAAGTTGAGTTTTTTTTTCCCCCTGATTGCTGCTTTTAGCTCCTGAGTGAACTCCATTGGCAGCTCTGTGGGTATTTTTCAAAAGAAGCCTCCTGCTCTGATTGTATTAAGTGCCACTGACACCTTTGCTATGCCCTGTCCCCTACACATTCCAATAGCAGGGTTTTTCGTAACCCTGCTCAGAAGTGTTCACAAGGACCTCCGAACTTGTTCTGTCTTCCTAATTTCAAGGAAACAGTAGACTTGCTTGGATGTAGTAAATGATGTGATTTCCCCAAATTAATCATCTGCCAGATCTTGCATCTGTTATTTTGTAAAAATCTTAATTTATGTACAAAAATAAAATTAAAGAAAAAATAAAACGAGACCATAGTGTGCAGCTCAGTATATTGCAAGCTGTTTGTTTTTATTCACTCACTAATATACATAACTAGCATTTTTAAACTTTGGAATTCATTAGTTTTCCTAGGATTTGATCAATATCCCATTTTCCTGACCTAAGTGAATGAAAATAAACAGCTTTCAAGATACACAGTTTCAGACTTTGGTTTTGTTTTGGTGGTTAGAGAAGCTGGCATAAAAATATAGCCCGGAATGACTGTAAGTTCCACAACCAACTTGATGGTTTAAATTAATCTGTGTAGCAAATTTATTTCGTCTTTAAAATAGGCAACGCATCGCATGATTCAAAAATCAGGAGATACAAAAGCAGGTTTGGTGAAAAGTCTTTGTTTTTGCCCATGTATCCTGCCACCCATTTCCACGTGCCTCAGGCAACCAATGTTAATTTTGATTCATGTAAACCAGGAACTAAGATATAATGTAGCTAAAATCAAAATTTTATTTTGATACTTTGTATCATATGACATAAAGGAGCAGGGTATGAGTTTGAGACCACGGCAGATACCTACATGAATATCTAGGGAGGTGCCTTAAATGAAATGCACCGAGGGTGACAAAACATAGATCCAAAAGTAGAATTCCATTTTTATTGTAAAGAAAAGTGCTGAAAGTGAGATCTTGCTATAATAAAACCGTAAGTCTCCCTATATACTCATTTGGACTTCTCTGTTTCTGGGTTTCCAGAACAGACTGTTCTCCTCTGAATGTTGCATATGTATTGAAGCCTGGGACTGTGAATCTCTTGTGATGCAAGATTGAATTTCCCATTGCCGTTTTTTCAGATAACAGCCCGCCGTCAATGGAAACATATTTATGATGAATTAGGCGGTAATCCTGGGAGCACCAGCGCCGCCACTTGTACCCGCAGACATTATGAAAGGTAAGAAACCATTTGTTGGAAAGTCCTTGCATAATTAAAAGTATGTTCATTGGAAGGAGCTTCTGGTCAAGGATAAGACAAAAGGAAGTTTGAAGGACTTTTTGGGAAACAGAAAATATTCCTCTGGCATTTTGCTGTGCATACCACCTTGTGATTTTTCAGGGAACATGGCCTTCTCTGGTTACAGGAGCTAAAATTAGATGTTCTTTAGTTTGGTTTTATCCTGTGGCCACCTGCCTGACAATGCACCCCCCTCCCCCAAAGGTAGATTACTCAGTATGTTCTTTGCAGGTTCTTTTACTACGAGAACCTTTAGCTTCCTGGAAAACACAGATCTGCAATGTTACTGGGAGCTTGCCGTGGAACTGTTATTAACATTGAAAAGTAAAACATTTTTATAATAAGAGAAATGGCCTCAGATTAGATGTTGTTTTTTTTTTTTGTTTGTTTGTTTTTTTCTATTTTGGTATTTTTCTTCTTCAGCTATACTTTTGACCTAGGAAATCTTGCCAAGCTCTGTGTGGCTTAGTTTTCTAACACTTTCCGCCTATTTCAGAAAAGTGAAGATAATGCAAGATAAGAAGTAATGCAAAATTAGCCTACTGTGGAGGTTGTATCCGCAGTAGATTTCCCCTTTGCATAAGGACTGTGTTGTCCACAACACTGAAGACCAGTAGCAAATTCATGCATTATCCTTCCTCTGTGATCCAAGCCCCTACCGAATTTGTTTAGGTCATGACAACTTCCTTATAACTGGTACTTCCCTTTGGGTCTTATATAAGCATCCTCGGGCAATACCATTTAACACATCAATTCTCAGTCCTGGTTCTTTTGTTCAGTTGTGACTTGTATCTGTACTACATTTAACTCAGCCTCTTCAGTATGACCATTCAATAAAACTTAAAATGTTTTTGTAAGAATAATCAGAGTACCTTGAGTTGGGTTTAGTACAACATGAAGAATTCCCACCAAGTATTCCCGAGAGATTGCCTTACTTGGCAGCGTAGTAATCCAGAAGGATTTTAAAAAATTGATAAAGACATTCAAATTATTACTCTTTATAATACTGTTTTTCAGTACAGTACATTAGTTTTTTAAATGTGAGTGTTACTTCTCTCAATATTTAATACGAAAGCTCACACATTCTCACTGTACATAAAAGGTATGCCACTAATGTGCTGGTACGAAATAACATTGGTACCTCAGGTGAGTGTTCTGAAAATAACATCTAAGGTTACCATAGTTTCCTTGTTTTTGACTTATGAGTCAAGGCTTCCGTCAGAACATTTTTATTAGAAACACCAGCTCCACTTTCAAATAGCTGCTGTTCTGAGAGTGGACATCCCTTTCCTGCATGTGCAAATGTTCTCAATACCTGAACCATGAAATTCAAAGGATCAGACAGCAGTTAAAATTTGAAAAAGGATGGCAGGGCATGGTGGCTCACACCTGTAATTGCAACACTTTGGGAAGCTGAGGCAGGAGGATCACTTGCAGCCAGGAGTTCAAGACCAGCCTGGGCCACATAGCAAGACCCCATCTCTAAAAAAAATGTTTTAAAAATTAGCAGTGTGTGGTGGCATGTTTCTGTAGTCCTAGCTAATTGGGGGGCTGGAGTGGGAGGATCCCTTGAGCCCAGGAGTTTGAGGTTACAGTGAGCTGTGATCACACCACTATACTCCAGCCTGGTTGAGCAACAGAGTGAAACCTTGTCTCTAGAACAAGAAAGAAAGGAAAAGAAATATATCTCAGCTTTAGCTGGCTCAACTAGTTAAAGAATGAAAATATTAATCAAATGAATTATAAAGCATCATGTGGTCAAAATAAATAGATAAGTTTGGGGAGGGAGAGAAGGATTGGCTCCAGTAGTATTATGTGGTTATGTGTGTGTCGGGGGGAGCTGTTAGCATGTGTCTAATCTACTCAAGCAGTTGTGTGAATAAAAGTAGCCCCAGTCCTAAAGGAAATGCCAAGATATATTTTTTGAAGATTATATACTTTATTTCATGATTTACCTCTTGGAGTAGCAGATTCCCAAAAGCCCTGGATGAGTCAAATTGGGAAAGTCTAGTAGAGATATCACAAACTTTAGCAACTAAGAAACATTATTAAAGATTTTTTAAAAATTTCTCTCCTTCTTCTTGGGCGTAGAATGGATATTTCATAAAGGTTTAGTCACCCACTGTATTAAATTTTTCGAAGAGCTATGTCACTTCTTCAAATCTAGAATTTGTCCAGTCCGTGTACCAGTCAGGGTACAGGAAGGAAGATAGAAATCACACAGAGTATTCAACAAAGAGGATTTAATACAGGCAGTGGTATTGGTGTGAATCGCTTAGCCAACATGGAGGTAGTAATCTGGGTTGCCGAGGGCTGAGAGGACAGAGAGAAGAGGTTGGGGGTTTGGAGACTGTGCCTCAAAGAGCTGGGGTTCAGATCCCTGGAAAGAGGGCGTCACCCAACCAGCCCTGGTACTTGAGGAGCTCAGAGGAGCACTACAGAGCAGGCTCAAAACCTAGGAAGCGGGGCTCCCCTACTGCTGCTAGGCCTCAGAGGAAATGCATCATTATTTTTGGGTTGACAGTGATATGAACAGCGAAATAGAAAAAAAGGCAGGCGGGATGTGGTGGCTCACACCTGTAATCCTAGCACTCTGGGAAGCCAAGGTGGGCAGATTACTCAAGGTCAGGAGTTCAAAACCAGCCTGAGCAAGAGAAAGATCCCATGTCTACTATAAATAGAAAGAAATTAATTGGCCAACTAATATATATATAGAAAAAATTAGCCGGGCATGGTGGTGCATGCCTGTAGTCCCAGCTACTCGGGAGGCTGAGGCAGGAGGATTGCTTGAGCCCAGGAGTTTGAGGTTGCTGTGAGCTAGGCTGACACCACGGCACTCACTCTAGCCTGGGCAACAAAGTAAGACTCTGTCTCAAAAAAAAAGGCAGTGCTTTCTCCCCTCTCCCCACTTCCAATGGTCCCCTACACATGCAAAACCCCAATAAGAAGACGGCTGACAGAGTGGACATGAAATGTATAGAGTCCCAGTCCAGGCATCACCAAGCAGAGGCTAGAAGGGTGGATGTGGAGCTGAGAGACAATAGTTCTTCTGCCAAGTGGGAACCCCCATATGGAGAGCCCTGCTTTATGTGTGGTGACACCAATAATGGCGGTGCAGAACCTACAACCACAGCTGTTCCAGGGTGATTAGCAAGGCCCTTAACCTTTCCTTGGCATTTCCTTTTGCTACCCAGACCCTCTCCCTCACGTTGTGATCAGCTGCAAATATCTAACTACCAAAAATCGAAGATCATTGATTTTATTTACAATAATGCCGCTCTCACTCATTTGAACCAATCATGATTTGAAAGGATTCACCCATAGTTCCTACGTGGGGAGGGAAGGCTGGGAATCACTGCTGTAGGTGTCTTCTCTTTACTTGGTTCTACCAGAGAAGGGCAGAGGACACGCTGATCTGTCCAAGGACTTTGGTCAAAGAAGAGGCTGAAGCTCTTGGCTAAAACTCTGTGATTAGGGCAGATTTCATCCATTCTTGCTAGTCAAAGGCTACATGAACACAGATAAAACAGAGATGGCTGGATGGGTGAAGAGCCACTGTTTTCAAGAAGGTTCGAGGAGTTGAGAAGGGACAGGACTTTGTGGGCAAACGTCTACTCTGGTGATGCCTTTGGAAATTTTTAAAGCCTTCCTAACCAGATCAGGGTGATTGGAGTCCCCGGTAGGCTGGTGGTTCATCTGGTCTCTCATTCTTTTCACTCTATTAAAGAGAATTGCTCCTTTTCCTATTTCCCTACCACCAACTTTGCTCTCCTAGAAGATGAAGAAGAAATGAGTGATCTGTGCATTATCCACTGATTTATTTTTTATGCACTGTGGTTCATGTTTCCAGTAAATGTTTTCATTTTACAACACAAAGAAAAGTAGCCGGTTCCTCAGTAAAATGTTACTTGTATATTAAGTTGGGCACTTTTGGTTTATTAATGAGTGTAATAATGAAAGTGTGGGTTGTTGAAAAGAATCAATGGGTGTTTTTATTTAAGGCATAGCAGAAATGGTACAATGCTTGTGAATACATCATTGTCAACTGAAGGCCTGACTCGTCTAAACTTGCCTCTGATTGGTTTAAATCAAATAGGTCCAAGCACTTCATAAAAATGTCTTTGTCAGCCTGGTTTTGCTTCCAAACCTATTCATCTCTGTCAGTTTTTAATATTAGTACCAGGCTCCTGGCCATAGTCCATTAGTACTGTACTTAATTGCTCGTGTTACAGATGATTACCAATATAAAAGGCATTAATGTTTTCCCATCGCAAGGCTGTTACTATGTAGATGTCTCAAACTCAGCAAAGCTAATGAAATGTGGTTATTCTGGACATTTCTTGCTCAGGATTTATAGATAAAGTTACTGTAGATTATGATGCAAAGAAAAGTACCCACCGCCTCCCAGGCAGGACCTTGTAAACGGAACATTTTCTTTCTTGTCTCACCCTTTACCTTAGGTACCCCAATCACTTTCTTCTACCAGTTAGTAAAGGAACAAAAAGGAAAATGGCTACTTTTATGGAATTCTCTTAGCTTGATTTTCTGGAATGGTAATTCACTTAAAGGCTTTGTTTTCACATGCAGATTTCTCTTTTTTTTAAAAAAAAAATGTTTTTTGAGCACATGCAGGGGGAAAAAAAATCTTTACACAGAATACCAGATTACTGGTTTTAATTTTCCTGAATAAATTACATGGTCTTTTTCTGTGGAGCACATGAAGTTGTTATTAGGGATTTTAAAAGGAGCATTAAGGCCAAAGTACTTTATGATGTGCGTTTCTGAGTATTTAGAAAATCAAAATCATAAACAAATGTATGTGTTTGTGAGGGAAAGGAGCAAATTATGCTTCATCTCCTTGCATACGTAATGCCCAATTTCAAATTCTGACCTCTTGCTTTTCCCATAAGCATTTCTTAGACAAGGCTGCCTGGCTGAGGCCATTTCCATTGCAGGGACCTAGGGTGGGCGGAGCCCAAGCCAAGTGCACTTGCTTCTGTCCTTTTACTCTGAAGGCAGAAGGCAGGGCGTGAGAGGCTTCGTGCTTTGAGTAAGATAAACATGTGCTTTAAGATAAAGACCACAAATGTAACTGGGTCTAAGGGACTCAATTAATCATTTCATGGCAAAAGGGCAAGAGAAGGGAAGGGAAGTTATAGTTCTCTTCCCGTCATGATGCAGGACATGATTCTGCACATTCTTGCTCATTTTGACACCCTTGAAGTTAATAAGTACACAATTCAGAAAGTCACAGACCGGGATCTCAGAATTTTGCATTTTGCAAGATCCCTTAGCAACTCCTGAGACCAGTGCTACTCAAATGAGGTTTTCTGACCCGTCTGTGACCTGTTTGCCACCAGCCCTTAATGAGCTAAGCATGGCAATTTCGAATAAGCATTGATACGCTTACACTGAAATTTGCCCAGAATAACATTATGTCCATTGAAGCTAATAAAAAATAAAAATAATCAAGGCTTGTATGTTGTATGCCTTTTTAAACTTCATTTTTCTAGTAATTCATTTTTATGGTAGTTTACAAATGCATCTGTCAGCAACAGCTGGGAAATTTAGAAAAGCTAGTCCATCACTCAGGTCATTGGAGAGGCACTGGTCCTCATCGTGGTCACAAACTCAGATACTCATGGGGGAGGTCGCATAGGTGAGTGCAAGGGGTGAGCCAGGAAAGTGGGACACTAGATCACACAGGCGGGGCCAGAAAGGCCCATTGAGATCAGCGGACAGACACTCTTGCTGCATAGGCAGGTGCAGTTTGTGTGCTTCCTGACCTTTCACGTTTTCAAGCTCCTGTTTATGTGAAATCACCTAGCTTACAAATATTGGCTCCAGTAGTTCTAAAAAGGCATTATATAAGTTAAACCAAACATGCCCATGGGCAAAATACAACCTATAGGCTGCCAAGTTCCCTGAGGACTGAACTTTGCCTGACATGAGGACGCCCAGCCTCCGTTTCAGCTCCCTGTAGTGGGAGCGCTCAGAGAAAGCATCACAGTGGAAGGTGCTCTTCCTCGAAACACTTTCCCACGTGCTGAGCAAAAGGCCTTCTGCGGTTCTCCAGGGACCCTACCTTGCCTTTTGGGGCTGACTCTCACATGCTCCTTTTTCTCTGCGATGGGCTTCCAGATGCTTGTCAGAGCTCCCTTCTCACTTCCAGTCTTCCTATTCTGCTCAACCAAGCCTCAGAGCACGATTTATGGACTTTTCCCCGCTTGGCTTGCTCTCACGTAGAAGCCTCCAATTCGTGTCACTTAGAATGCCCAAAGCTACTCCAGATGTGGCATATAGTGAGTGCTTCTTGGGATGCAGGCGGTGTCAATCTATCAATGCAGCCTAAGATGACGTTTGAAATTGGTAAGAAGCCCTCTCCTACTGGCCCGTTTCTTTTTCTTGGGTAGGATGCATTTGCCATTCCATTAACTGCCTTTTTCCTTTGCTGCTGTCCTCAAGAGCCAGTCGGTGTTTTTGAACATCTACCATGTGCAAAGCACTCCCAGGGGTAGTGAGAATGTATGAACCAAAGAGTTTAGAATAGTCTTGGCAAACAGTGAGGTGCCGCCCATTCTACCACATTTACAGCAGAGGGTAAGGGAAGATGATGTCACTTCCCTTGAGCCCAGGTTCCTTCTTGGAAGGATTCTGGAAGCCTCCAGAATCCTTCTTGATAGGGCACCCCCAGGTAGCCACCACCAACTCATTAGACCTGGAAGGTGCTGGGATCCTTGATTTATCTAACTTATCACAAGATCTTATCACAAGGCCATACACACATGGAAAAGAGTTAAATAATGAAGTCTTTAAAAACCAGATACATAATAGATAGAAATAGTAAGTTCAACAGGAAGAGAGAAATCAAAGAAGGAAGAGAGAATTTCCAACAGAAATGAGCACAGCCTTCCTAGAGGATCCAGGATTTGAACTGGATCTTAAAGACGTCGAGTTAGAACTTAGGGTAGATCATTATGTGTTATCTAAAATAATGCAGTTATAGGATTCAAGAATAGTGACTGTTCTTGAGAGCAAGGACCATGTGATATTGACTTCATGGAAACCTCCCAAGTGTACCCAGTCCAGCATCATGGACATGTCAGGGAGTCGGGGAAAAAGGGGTTGAACGAACTAAATTAAATCCAAACAGAAAGAACAATTCCCTCTGGGAAATATGTATCAAGAAGTAGGGGATGAGGTGGTAGAAGGGGCTGCCAAGAGAGTTCTAAGCCTCAATTTCCAAACCAGGTACCCCAAAGGCAGGTATTGTAGTCTATCCTCTCAATATCTATTAACTCTCTAGCCCTTAGGTCCGACAGGCAGAGTATGCCCATCCTCACCCATGGTGGGGTTGCCCAGTCCTGTGGACTTTCATCTCCTTTCCAGATACTATTTTGTTCATGGGAGTCCTGGCCAATGGCCACCATGTGGGTCCTACCTCTACAACACTGCTATCCAGGCACTCTCATCTCCCTTTTGACCAAACCTGCAGAAGGCATCCTGGCCTTTTTCAACAACCAGCAGCCCAGGAAATCAAGTTGCTCAGAGTTAGGCACACCGAATTTGTGCAGCTTCTCTTCCATCTACACCTCCCCAAGCTTGTTCTCACCAGGGCCCGAATTAGGTCAATGCAAGTGCCCTGCACCCAAAGTAGCTTCTTCTTATCATCTGTAAAGAATTTCTCTCCAAAGGACAGTCAGGTAATTTCATACACAAGAGCCTCATGCTCTGTCTCTCTCAGCATGCCTAAAATGCTCTGATAACTTTCCAAGGCCTGGATATTTCAAGAAACTTTTAAAAAAGGAAAACAAAACCCTAGCCAGACCCTGGAGTTGAAAAACTGGTTTCTATTTAAAAAAAAATAAACAACAGCCTTTGAAAAATCTCTATTTAAAAATTCTTAAATTTGCCTCTAAACGCAAGTTGTAATTAATAGAAGTTAGAGTTTACACTGTTGAGTGTAAAAACACCCTCAGGCACAAACTAATCAAGTGTGTATGTCATGCTGTAAACTACAGCAAGTTCTTTGTTTGACCTAAAAAAAAAAAAAAAAAAAGCTTGCCAAACAGCAGTTTTTCTTTGTCAAGCTCCTTTATTGTCTCATTTTTGTTTTTACTCTGCTCCCCCTACCCTTTGAGCCTAACTATAGTATTTAAGAAACTTTGCAGGTCCCATGTTTTATTGATAGTTTTCATCAAGTATGAATTTAAATTTGAGAATAGATTTAGGTATCTTGGCCCCTTTTCTTTTTGATAAATAGCAAAAGGTTTCTACTTATGATTTTCTGTCCTCGGGGCTTTATCATTAAGATTAAATAACTGTACTCTCAAGCATGCCACTGCACAAACATCTTTTCAATTATGTGAGTAACAGATGCCTTCACAAAGGAACTATTGAAAATTCAGAAAGCATGTTTCCAAAAAAGAAAGGAGGAAAAAAAAAATGTATCATATGACAGAAGAATGTAATTGTTTACCATTAAAATATATCTTTAACTCTTCCACTGAAAAACCTCTTGGAACATTCTGTTTTTGTACAAGTTATTATAAAGTTTGACCAAAATAATCAATGTGGGGGAATTGTTAAACATTTCGGGAGCTCTGGAACGGGTAGTATCTAACATGCATGGGACTTAAATGCAATAGTTGTTCGCCTATTTTTACATAAGGACACTGCCTGCCTTCATCTGTGGGATGCACATCGCATTGAAAACACGATTTATGTTTGTTTATTATTCTCGAAATAATGTTCATCTGCCCTTGAAATGGATCCTTGCAACTTGATTCTGAGTTAGTCATTGTTTTTTCACTGAGAAGAGTGACTGCTGCCATCTTTGCTGGCTGGCATCGTAGAGGGCTGGGTGCTGTTTGTGGTCCGTGGTCTCTGTTGTGAGCATGGATTTTAATCCCTGGGGCATAAAGTCAGCCCTCCTTAAGTCCATTCCAACCTTCTTCACTGTGGTCATCATTTGAAAGGTATGGGAATAACATCAATCTAGACACTCTTAGAAGTGACAAGGAAGCATCCCAGAAGCAAAGCCCCCCAGGAGCTTTAGTGAAGAGACTATGGGAAACTCAGAATTGATAAGATTAAGTCCTACAGGCTAGAATTCATGGAGGATATATAATATGATTGTTGAGTTTCTCTTACTATCCAATCCTAAACTGGACCTGATCCTACTAGGGTCCACCACCTTTTGAAGAGGGCGGCATGGGTACTGTGGCATATTATAAGAGAAGTAGTGTGCTCAGTGTCCAAGCCATAGGTCCTCTTCTGATGTAGTGGGTTGACCAGTATGGAATGGCCATCTATGTGTTCCATAGGTCTGTTGCCTCTGAGAAAGCAGAATGCTCACCCTGATCTCTTAGGCATTTCCTAGGAGCTTGGAATTCACTGAACACAGGCAGGGATGATCATTTCAGTATCTCCCCCACATTGGTACCTCGCAGACAGTGAATGAAGAGGCACAGCTATCTCGCTGAGGTGAAGGTAGCTCAGGCTAGCAGAAGCAGGCAGATCTGTGTTTGAACTCAAATGTTGGCACTCAGTAGCTGTGTGCTGTTGACTAGTCACTCAATCGTTTATTAATAACTCTGAACCTCAGTGTTGTCATCCATAAGATGTGGATAAAATAATATACCTATGGATATTTCTTTTTGTAATACAAAGTGCCTGGTGTTAATAGGAACTTAATGCGTGGTAGCCGCAATGCATATTGTAATGCCTAATTAATACATAAGAACAACCTGAAGTTTCTCTCTCTACCCTCCCACCTTGCCCCTAACCCAGCCCCTAAAGTCCATATGACTCCAGTTCAGGGGACCTGTCATCCTTGAGCTAACTCTCCCACACTGATGTATGCTTATAGGGGCCAAGCCACCATCTTGCTGGGTCCAGCCCCATGTCCCTTTCCTTCTTCTCTTCATTTAGGGTCACACTTACTCTGGGTCCATGAAGGGGGGTGTGAGAATTATAAGTGGACCCAAGAAACAACTCTCCCGCCATTTCCAGGGGCAAATGGAGAGTATTAAAACCCTCAAAAATTTTTCTTGCCCCTGGTGAGCAGATCATTTTCCCAAGGAAGAGAGTTTTTCTGATGACAAGTGGTCGTGTTTCATTGCTGATAATAATGGACCCAGTATCTTTTAGGTGTGTCAGCATAGAATACAAATGATGCTGTTTATACTTTCCTTTTTAAAGCACGCAGGACAGTTTACCTTTGGTAGCTCTTAGGCAAGCTAAGTCTTTCGCATAGAATCCATGTTGGACTCTTGTGCCATTTTGTTGGCTCAGGTGGGAACTGCCACAGGCTCATTCGTCACAGCCTACACCTTGGTATGGCTGCTTCACTCCATGGTTTGGTGCTGCAAGCTTTCAGTTCACATCCTTGTCTGTTGGAAACTGACTCTGGAGGCTTCTCTCTCAGCTCTGTCTGTTACAGATATGTTGTTCCACATGGCGCACTATTTTTTTCTGCTCCACTGAACTTCACACCACAAAATGGAAGAGATCTTTATCTGGAGCCTACATCTTTCTTAAATGGAGCTTGGCTTTTAAAAGAACAGGAACAAAACGTCATAGGTGCTATTGTGCTCAGCAAGTCTTCTGCCCACTGAGGAAATATTCTCATTTCTCTGCATATTTACATAGCACATTTGTGTATTTGGCTTTTGGTTTCACTCCCTAGCCCTAAAAGCTCTTCTGCCATTTTTATTGCCAGGGTCTAGCACTCTGAAAGGTGAACAGTACATGAGATGAGAAATTCTCTAGACTTGTTGGAACTTTAACAAGTGTGTGTACTTCATCTTCAGAAGGGAAAAATATACCTTTTATTGGCTTCATATTTGGTGAAAGATTGCTTCCCACACTTCACAGGGAAGTTGTATTTTCTATTTCTGGCTGAGAAGGGAAATGTCTGGCCAAGCCTTAGAATTTATCAAGCCTGGAATCAACTCAGAGGTGTAATGACTTCATTTGGGATCAGATCAGGTCTGAAGCCCCAATGGAACCAATATGTCATTTCTTTTGTACTAAAAAAAACAGAAAGAAAGAAAGAAACCCTAGTAGTATAAGAATAGTAGTAGCATTTTTGACCTGACATGCACACCAACTTTATTTCCCTCTGCCCCTAAAATATTCTGCCCTAAGGACACCAGCAAATCTTCATTCCTGGAATTTCTCATTGGTTTGACGCCGTGAAAATGCCTATGAAGCAGGTGGAGTGAGTTTGAGATTCAAATGCAGCCCTAAAGATTTCCCAGTTCTTTCCCCCACTCTCTGGATTGAATCACTTCCAGACATTATTAAAATATCATTTTTCAGTGCTCTATAAATAGATGGATTCTCATTTCTTCTCTTAGGTTCTGTTTGCTAAATGTTTTGGCCCAAAAGTTCAGTCATTCCATGCAAGCATTAATCAATACAGGAGACATTAGTGGTTACTTGTTCAGATGAGATTTGACATTATTTTTCCAGTGCTTACGATGAGGGGAGGGGAACATTGCCTAATAAAGATGAAGGGTCTTTTCTTCTTTTGTATGAAATGCAAATGATGAGGACATGTGTGATATACATTTCTCTAATGTGAGGCTGCTGCTTTTTGTTGAGAGAAAGAGGCACGGCCCTGTAGGATTTTAGACTTTGTAAATATAAAATTATCTGCCTTGGTGTTTAAAAAAATAATAAAAGGGAGAAAGAGTTGGCAGGTTGCCAGATTACTTACATTACAGTAATAGATTTGCTGACCTCTGACTTCTGCTGTAGAGAAATGTATTGAATTTTTCATAATATCAGATGAGGCAGATCTAAAAACCTAGTATACCGAGCACCATTATTTAACTTGAGATTTAGCAAAGCTGAAATCTTTTCAAACCAGCAATTTCATGTCTGATGATAATTTAATGGCTCAGATGCTAATAAATCAAGATTAGAATGCCATTCATTGATTTGTTAATTTTAACTTGGGTTGATTTTAAGTCATCTTTATTTTTTTAAAAAAGAAAGAAGAATGAGAAGGAGAAAAAAAAAATCTTGCTTTTCACAGTGACTGAATTTAATAAGAATCTCGGTGATAGCAAAAAGCTCCCCTACTGTTTCTGCTTTGGGATGGAAAATGTTATTCTTGTATTATTCCTAGGGAAAAATAAAATCTCATGCTGCTACAAATCTTATGCCTATGGAAAGATGTTATTTTTTAATACATAATGGCTTACCTGTTTCAGATCCATTAATGGCATCGTAAATAAGCATTTTACTAATCTGAAATGTGAATCTGGATAATAGTAAAGGCCCATTTATCTGTCCAGCTTTCAATACCCAGGCATGATGTAGATGAGGAAGAGGGAAAACCTCTCTGGATTTTCTAATGAATATATCGCATCTCTTCCCCATTGCTTCCACCCACCTAAAACTCAGACCCCACTCTTAATTTGCAATCCATTGAAAATACGTCTCCTGTGTAATGAGTTCTTGGGGACTGGAGTGCATGCTAGCTTTTATCTGTACAGTTTAGAAACTGATTAAATCTTTGTTGTAAAACAAATATTTGAAGCATAATCATCCTCAAGGCACAAACATGTTGCAATATACTAAATTCTTTGTTTAATACAAACCTACTCAGCTTCCCACATTGGGCAATGTTGACCTTATATTGACTAACCTATTTTTAACGATATGGCATGCATGGTGAACGTTTAAATGTTCAGAAACCTATACTAGCTTTCATCCTCCTGTGCTGTAAAAACTTCTAATAATCAAATGATAAGATCATATCCTGTGGGGTAATTGTGTTGTACCATGACAGGATAACTGAAAAAACATTCAGTGAAAATCACACCAAATGGAACGGAAGTCACTATATGAAGCAGCGACTGTTTGTGTGCGTGTGAGACCATGCCTTGTTCTTCAAAGCTTAGCTGGTTATATTTCTACTTGCTTCCTTTAAGCTGCTGCCTTGCTTGTTTTATTTTGGGAGCCTTTTTTTCCCCCAAGCCACTATAATTATCTTTCAATGATTTAGAAGGAGGAAAAAAAAAAAACAATTGACCTTTACACACACACACACACACACACACACACACACACTCTTTCCCTCTGGAAGCCTTAAACAAGCAGGGCTTGTGTTTGGATTCAGTTTTACCTTAGTCATGCCTCTTTCCAGATACAAGAAACATTTAATTCCAGATTTCCTGCTTCTGGCTTTAGGCCTTTGACCAGCAAAGTGAAATGTATTTTTTACTGCTGTCGGCCAGCCAGCTGCTGAGTTGAGTGAAGGGGAGAAAAAATTGAAAGAAAATATTAAAAAAAAAAAAAAAGAAAGAAAGAACTGAAATGAAAAAGCTGCCCTGCCTTGTGAACTTGCAAAATTGTAAAAGGAAATTATAGTCTTCCTTAGCACCCATATAGAGAGCCGGGGGTTGGCCTAAGACTGTCAGAACCCGGGCAGAGGAGTCCTCTGGGGTCCACTGGGTGTCTCTCCCACCCAGTTCTCTGTTCTCTCTCAACCTCTCCCCACACTCAGAGGTAATCTCAGTGAACAGGGTACCTTATGGTGTCACCATCTCCACTAGGGAATGAAGTTGGGGGAAGGGTGGCCCGGTAAGCAGTAACCATTGGAACATCCAGACTTGAATGCTCCTTGAGTTCCCATGGCAACAAAACAAAAGTAAAAACAAACCTATCTGTCCCAACAATAAAATATGTTTTCATGAAACTCCATTTAAAAGATTTTTTTCCAGTTTGAAATATTCAATGCATTTTGCTCCTAGACAAAAATCCCCAACCTGCTGATATTGAAGGGGGATAAAGTCCCTGTTAGAACCAGGCAGATAAAAGGAATTGGCGGGGGGTGGGGGGGATATTGAGGACTTCACAGATGAGATGGAATAAATTCAAGTATGAACAAGATTGCTTTTTTCTCTCTTCTTCTGCTTAGTTATGCTTTTTATTATATAAACATTAACTGTAATATTACAGTGGGAAGCAGGTATTTGGCAGCCATATATTATTTTAGTAAGTCTACACAGAGAGAGCAGTTTCCAGTTTTAGCAGCTGTAACATGTTTAAACTCAGTTTGTAATGGGATCTGAAGATAACTATTCCCCACGGGCTGTGTTGATCTTCATGGCTGGCCCACTGCCAGATGTCGGGCTCCAGAGTATTATTCATGCCTCCTCGCACATACCTTGTCCGAGCATGCTCAGTAAATGAATTTTGTTTCTAATATGCTATAAATTAAGATTTGATTTTCCCATACTTTTCTTGGTATTTTATTATTAAAGAAGAAAATATGATGATCACAAATGCCCCCATGCCTGGACTCTCAAACCTGAACCACTCGTGTGTGGTTAAGTAGCTGAGATCCAGATCGCAGAGTTAGTAACCAATTTTAGGATAGCTAACAAATATTCAAAAACTCAAAGAAGTTTTTGCCTGGGAGTCTTAGTTTGAAAATAATTAGGAGCCCCAATATTTGAACAGATTTATGTTGTTTATAAGCCAAGTACATTTTCTTCATTGAGTCAACTTGTCTTATTTAAAACAAATTATGTTTGCCGTATTAAAGTTCATATTTTTAAGGCTGAGTCTTGTATTAATCCCACAGTGAGTCATTAATCATACCAAATGCATTATAAAAACTTTAATCACTGAAGTTGAAACTGAGATTGTAATGCAATCCATCCCTTTTAATTACATCAGCTATTTTTCCCTTTCAGATAAAGAGCTACGTCGCAAAGGGAAAACAGATTAAAACCAGAGCTGTTTGATGTTTCTCTTTTTAGAGCATTTTTATGTACTTTGCTTAAAAAAAAATTATATAATTAAAATGCTTGGAAATCTGCTGCCCCTCTGATTATTGCGGCTTGAATAGTCTGTCCACTTTCCTTCTCTCTGGGGCCCTCTTTTGCTTGGCACCCTAAAACAGAACTCCTCCTGCTAGGGTCACCTGCCCCCTCAACCCTGCTGTCAAATGAGATAGCTCTCTCTCTGCCATGCTGTGCTTGCCACACGCTTTTTTTTATCTTAGGTGTTTGGTCTACATTTTTACTTGAATCAAAATAAAGACTTTGGAGTTGGGCAGAACTAAGTTCAAATTCTACCTCTAACAAATTATGTGACTCTTAGAAAAAATTGTTTAACCTTTTTGGACCTCAGTTGCCTCATAGGTTAAAAAGGGAACAATAATAATAATAATAATAACAATACTTCATATAGATGTTGTGGAGATTATACGAAATCATCTTTATAATGTACCTGGCGCATACTAGTACCTACTAGAATATAAGCTTAATGAGGCCAGGGTCATTTGAATGTTTTGGTCACTGCTGTCTCTCACTGCCTAGAACACTACCTGGTACCTACTAGGTGTGCAGTAAGTAGCTGTTGAGGGAATGGCAAATGAACAGCAGCTATCACCATTGTCTGTGGACCCCAACCCCCGGGCTGAGGACTGGTGCCAGTCTGTGGCCTTTTAGGAACTGGCCGCCTGAGCTCCTCTTCCTGCCCCTCACGGCACCCCCAAGTCCACGGAAAAATTGTCTTCCATGAAACCAGTCCCTGGTGCCAAAAAGGTTGAGGACTGCTGATTATTGTTGCTGTTATTGTTGTGATGTTGTTGGCACGGAGCCAAGTGCCGTGGGCAGTGATGATGATGTTAACATAAGATGCTTCCATTGGTACCCTTGTTAGATGCACCCAAAAAACCAAAAAGAGGTCTTGCAGAGAAGTGTGTAAGTTACCAAGTACTGATTTTGACCGAGAAAGTAGACCACTAAACTGTGGAGTTTAAGTTTCTAGAAGTGCATCGGCGTCATTAGGGATGAAGTCATTCAATAAGTTGCTTGTACTAAAATAAAAGAAAGTAAACTTCCATAGCATTGATGCTGCTGGAATTACCTAACTGACCGATCCTCTCTTCTGCTGTCCTTTTTAGATTAATCCTACCATATGAAAGGTTTATTAAAGGAGAGGAAGACAAGCCCCTTCCTCCAATCAAACCTCGGAAACAGGAGAACAGTTCACAGGAAAATGAGAACAAAACAAAAGTATCAGGAACCAAACGCATCAAACATGAAATGCCTAAGAGCAAGAAAGAAAAAGAGAATGCCCCAAAGCCCCAGGATGCATCAGAGGTGAGTTGCTTTGCTACACAGAAATAGCTCTATGAGACATATCCTGCCCTGAGGTATTCGGGAACCCTGAATCCACAGCTGTATTCTTGCTCAGTTGCGTGGTTAGATTAAGAAATCAAAAAACCTAAGCTTCACAGTTCCCCAAATAGTTCCCCAATTCCTAAAAACCTTTCAGTTTGTTCAGGAGCTGAAATGTAATGCAGGGTGTTGAATGGGGGTAGGCCAATAATAGAATCTAGAAGAAAGTTGAAAACCTCCAGTAGAAAACTGATAGCAGGACTGAGCATGGTGACTCATGCCTGTAATCCTAGTGTTTTGGGAGGCCAAGGAAAGAAAATTGCTTGAGGCCAGGAGTTTGAGTGCAGCCTGGGCAACACAGTGAGACCCTGACTCTACAAAAAAGAAAATTAAAAATTAGCCAGGTGTGCATGCACTTGTAGTCCTAGCTACTCTGTAGGCTAAGACCAAAGAATCGCTTGAGCCCAGGAGCTTGAGGCTACAGTGAGCTATGATTGTGTGCCACTGCGCTCCAGCTTGGGTAAGACAGCAAGACTCTATCTTTAAAAAAATAAAAAAGAAAAGAAAACTGACAGCAAATGCTCAGATTTTAAGAGAAGGAGCAAGAGCTACAGCTCTTTAAAATCAAGGGATTCCATTGTGAAATGTGGTTTCTTGGCCATTTCATGGCCAGTCTGTCTGAGGAATTGATGTGACTTTAAGTGGTGTGACATGCTTTGGAAGAGTCTAGGGAGGAGGGACGTTGGAATCGATGGGCTCTTTCTCTTCAGGACTCGCCTGAAAATTTTAGAGATATATTTGTCTCCCATGACTTCTGTGCGACAGCCTTGGGTCAAGACCAATTTAGAAATATCATAAGTGCATATTATTTAGAGGGGAATTTTGAAATGGTTACTCCGAAACCATTATTATCTCTCATATTAACAGGTAGTTTCTGGACCTTTTAAAACAAGCCCCAGCTACCCGCAACCCCCAACAGCCCTTTTGTAGAAGCCATTACCATGGGCTTACAGCCAGTCATGTAGGCCGATCTGGGCTGTGTTTCAACATGAATAATAAAAAACCTTGCTGCCCATAAAAAAAAACTTAGCAGCCGCATTTGGAGACGGCATGTTCTAGGACTCAACCCTAGAGGGAATTTTGGTGCTAATATTAAATACCCCCTAAAAGTCAGGTTTATAATGAACACATAAGAGACTCCCTAATTAAACACTGACTTAAAACACACACACACACACACACACACACCCAACCTCCTATTCAGACATTAAGTCACCAAACTGACCTCTGTATGAGAAGATAGTGTTAATAGCAAGAGGAGAATTTTAGTTTTTGTTTTCAAGTTTCATAATTATTTTAAGCTCTAGTAATTAAAAGAAGAGGCAGGGGGAGGATGATGTAGATTTCTAAACATCTGCAAGCTTGCAACATGAAAAGCCAAAAGCAAGGAAATTCCAAGTTAAGGCTTACATTCCATTTTTCCTTTATTCTGTTAGCCTGGTGATTTATTATAAGGTTTCGGATCAGAGAGCTCTATTAGCTACCATATGTATAGTGTTGCCAGAGTACCAGGGGACAAACTGAGGATCAAGGGGCCAAGTGACCTTTGAACGACTCCACTTTGGGGATGGAGTTTGAGACGGTTGGTTTGGGGGGTTGTGGGCGGAATCTCAGCCCATGCACTGAGTCCATCAGCTTTGGAGATGACCATTCCCAGAAGTGGAGCCCTACTCTCTGGAGTCCACAGAAACCCTTAAAACTGTTAGGCTGTCCCTTTCCTATAGGCCCCAGCTGTTCCCTTCAGGGATCTGTGAGTGTCTCTGATTTCAAGGTTGTCACGATGGGGTTATCTCAACTTCATAGAATCCCCACCCTCCCTGAGGTTGACCTTATTGTAAGAACCACTCCCCAAGTCCAACATAGACCCATGTTATTAGCCAGGTACATTCTTGCTCAATGACTGTGTCTGGGATTTTTGGTTTGGATTTCATTGTTGTCATTGTTGTTTTCATTGTTTTTTAATTTTTGGTGTTTTCAATATGAACACAGTGAACACAATGGAGGTATAGGAAGGGTGATAAACCCCTTTTGGTCAAACCCACTATATTTGGGTAATTGGATTGCATGACACCTGGTGGGAAGGTAATATCTAATACACTAAAGCAGATCATAGAATGTCATCCTAAAAAGAGGGTATCTTCTTTTTTTCTGCCTAGCTTTTCGAAGTCCTAAACCAGTGTTATAACCAGAAGCATGGACCTCTGATATGATTGAAGGCCTAGGCTGTAGAAACTTCAGTGGGACCAAGCGTCCCCAGCCCCACAGCAAAGCCTAGTCACATAAGAAACTAACAATTAAATGCAATTTGTCTTTTTCCCTTCCCTTACTCATTTTTCTGTATTTTCATGTAATGTATAAGCTCAAGAGACCAATGATGATTATTAATGTAGAACAAGTAATGATGTTTGTACTGGAAAAGGCAGCTATTAGTACCAAAAAAAAAAAAAAAAAAAGAAAAAGTTATAAAGCTAAGCAAAGACCTTCAGGTATAACTCATCCCTAAAAAGCAGGCATGTCTTTAAGTGGATTTGACGAGAAATACCTATGGAATGGGCATGATTCCCTAAAATGTTTGTTCCTATGTATCCCTAAACCAGCATCTTCAGTCTTACCTAAAGACCCCAACGTGGCTGACACTTCTTTTCTTTAACAGAGAAGAACAAACAAAGTTCAAGGGATGAGCTGGCGGTGGGGGGAGGCCAGCCCAATATAGTTGTTTTGTGACTGTTCCATTAAGACATGTCAGGGCAGAAGGACAGCAATTTTATAAGGGCTTGTCAGCCAGCTGGGTCGCAGATGGAAAGTTAAGATGACCTTTTAAGGTCACCATTTACACAGCTATGTAATGCAATTTAAATGAATCGAATTGTGACCACAACTTCCATCAATAGGGGTAGATAAAGAGTGTCCATCTCATTGACTATAATTTATTTCATTGAACAGAAAAGCCGTATTTGTGGTGGCACCCACTGCCTGAATTGTGACAACTTTATTGTTGGCTTTGATAGAAATGTAATTTGCTACAGCCTAGAAGGACCAAGAATGTCCTCAGTCCCTCAGGTACACAGGCCACCATTGCAACTTCATACTTCTTTAATATTTTAGCATTATCTACATGACACTTGGCACCGAGTAGAAATTATTAACATTTGAGCATAACTAATTTTCAATGCATTTTATTGAACACATTAGGAAGGAATTTGCCCTTTCAAAGAAAGGCAAGGAGTTACAGTAAGTTTGTTATTTATTGTTGACACAGGCCTGGTTGGATTTTTTGAAAGAGAGATGCTTAAAAAACATCTTTCTCAGGAGTGTCATAAAACACAACATGTAATTTAAAACCCATTTGGGTAATTGACTGATTTGACAAGAAGACAAGCTTAGAATTAAACTATATATTAGAATCAGGAGTGATATGATTGTATACCATCAGTACATAACGCTTTGCTATTTTGATAGGTGTCTCATAAGGGACTGGAGCGAATATGCATATTTCCCCTAGTGTTTCTGTAATTTAGATTTCTTTGTTTAGAGCCATGATTGAGGAGTAATAAAGCTTTACAGAAACTCCACGAGCTGATTGACAAGCCTGTTTTCAAGAAAAACTACTGTGCTTAATGCCTTATTTCATAGCAAAGGATGTCAGTGAGTTTGATTTTCTTCTGACTGTCTTTTGAAATATTTTATCAGGTTTCATCAGAGCAAGAGAAAGAACAAGAGGCTTTAAGCCAGAAAAGCATCCCTGAGCCTCTCCCAGCTGCAGACATCAAGAAAAAAATGGAAGGGTACCAGGATTTTGCAGTGAGGCCCCTGGCGTCCAGAGCAGACCCAGAAAAGGACAGTGAAACAACTGACCCAGGTTCCAACAGCGAGAAGCCGGCAGAGGAGGTGGGAGAGAAGGGGCCCGCACCTCCGCCCCCAAGTGCTCCTCTGGCCTCTGAAAGGGACCCAGCTTTGGTCCCTGGGGCCGGTAAACAGTCTCTCACCTCTCCCAGCGCCCTGGTGGATTCCAAACAAGAATCCAAGCCCTGCTGTTTCACAGAGAGCTCTGAAAATGACCTCCAAGAAGCGTCCTTTCCCAGCTACCCCGCCACGCAGCCACCGCTGGCCAACCAGCACGAGATGGAGGATGACAAACTGCCCGCCATGGCAGATTACATCGCCAACTGCACCGTGAAGGTGGACCAGCTGGGCAGCGACGACATCCACAATGCACTAAAGCAGACCCCGAAGGTCCTTGTGGTCCAGTCATTTGACATGTTCAAAGACAAAGACCTGACTGGGCCCATGAACGAAAACCATGGACTTAACTACACACCCCTGCTCTACTCAAGGGGCAACCCAGGCATCATGTCCCCACTGGCCAAGAAAAAGCTTCTGTCCCAAGTGAGCGGGGCCGGCCTCTCCAGCAGCTACCCCTATGGTTCCCCACCCCCCTTGATCAGCAAAAAGAAACTGATTGCCAGGGATGACTTGTGTTCGGGCTTGTCCCAGGCCCACCACGGCCAGGGCGCTGACCACATGGCGGTCAGCCGGCCATCGGTGATTCAGCACGTCCAGAGTTTCAAAAGCAAGCCCTCGGAAGACAGGAAGAGCATCAATGACATTTTTAAGCACGAGAAGCTGAGTCGATCTGATCCCCACCGCTGCAGCTTCTCCAAGCATCACCTTAACCCCCTTGCTGACTCCTATGTCCTGAAGCAAGAAATTCAGGAGGGCAAGGACAAACTGTTGGAGAAAAGGGCACTCCCCCATTCCCACGTGCCCAGCTTCCTGGCGGACTTCTACTCGTCCCCTCATCTCCATAGCCTCTATAGGCACACTGAACACCATCTTCACAATGAACAGACATCCAAGTACAGAGACATGTACAGAGAATCGGAAAACAGCTCTTTCCCTTCCCACAAACACCAAGAAAAGCTCCATGTAAATTATCTCGCGTCTCTGCATCTGCAAGATAAAAAGTCAGCCGCAGCAGAAGCCTCCACCGATGACCAGCCTACGGATCTGAGCCTCCCCAAGAACCTGCACAAACCCACCGGCAAGGTCCTGGGCCTGGCCCACTCGGCCCCAGGACCCCAGGAGAGCAAAGGAGTCTCCCAGTTCCAGGTCATAAGCAGCCAGGGTCGAGACTGTCACCCCAAAGCCTGTCGGGTATCGCCCATGACCATGTCGGCCCCTAAAAAATACCCCGAATCCCTTTCAAGGTCAGGAAAATCTCACCATGTGAGACTGGAGAATTTCAGGAAGATGGAAGGCATGGTGCACCCCATCCTGCACCGGAAAATGAGCCCGCAGAACATTGGCGCAGCGCGGCCAATTAAGCGCAGCCTGGAGGATTTGGACCTTGTGATTGCCGGCAAAAAGGCCCGGGCCGTGTCTCCCCTGGACCCATCCAAGGAGGTCTCTGGGAAGGAGAAGGGCTCTGAGCAGGAGAGCGAAGGCAGCAAGGCAGCGCACGGCGGGCATCCCGGGGCCGGATCCGAAGGCCACAAGCTTCCCCTCTCCTCCCCTATCTTCCCAGGTCTGTATTCCGGGAGCCTGTGTAACTCGGGCCTCAATTCCAGGCTCCCGGCTGGGTATTCTCATTCTCTGCAGTACTTGAAAAACCAGACTGTGCTTTCTCCGCTCATGCAACCCCTGGCTTTCCACTCGCTTGTGATGCAAAGAGGAATTTTTACGTCGCCGACAAATTCTCAGCAGCTGTACAGACACTTGGCTGCGGCCACACCTGTAGGAAGTTCGTACGGGGACCTTTTGCACAACAGCATTTACCCTTTAGCTGCTATAAATCCTCAAGCTGCCTTTCCATCTTCCCAGCTGTCGTCTGTACACCCCAGTACGAAACTGTAGGCCCAGCAGCCCAAAGCAGGGGGCTAACAGAGCGTCACTCCTACTCTGGGGTGATGGCTTATAGAATTAGAAGTCAGTATTTCTTCTAATCTGGGGGTACGATCAGTCCCAGCTGTAGGGGCCGAGAGGGGAGGTGAACATGCCTGATTTTTCGGGGGCAACTCCAGCGTTGGTTGGCCAGTCTTGACCCCCTTCCAACACGGATGGATGCCCTGGCACCTCCAGATCATTCACTTTGCATGTGGGCCTTGTGAAGGGATTTGTGTATATCCAGGAAGAACTTAGAGGACCCCATCTGAGTTCGATGGTCAGGAAACAATCTAGGCAACAAAAAAAAAAGGGGGCAGGCATTTCAAAGGAAGGGGCAAGGAAGACTGGCAAACATGCGCCAAGGGATGCCCCTCTTTTCTTAAAACTCTCCAAGGTTCAATCAATGCAATGTATAGTGAACTTCAATAGATCTTTCATTTTGACACTATTAAACAATCCAGAGAAGTAAACACTGTTCAATTGACTGTATATATTTGCTTCTTAAAACTACCAGTATCACTGTTTGCTTACCTAATTTATATACAGGTAGTTCCATTTTCTCCCAGTTCCTCTTGTCTTTTTTTTTTTTTTTTAATTAAACAGTATCACATTTGTTTGCAAGTCTTTTTTGTTTTTGGTTTTGGTTTTGGTTTTGTTTTGTTTTAAAGGCTGACTGACTGTCCTAGTTGTTGATGTGTGTTTGTACCTTTTCCACATCTTATTTTGAGCAGCTTTGGGTGGTAAAGTTATTGTTTACAAATTGAAGCAACTGATTTCAGTGGAACAAATGAAAAAGAAGCAGTCGAGCACACAATAGTGCAAAGAACGTTCCTTTGCAGATCCGCAACTTAAGGATTTTGTTCCTCATAAATGGCATAGTTGAAAGAGCTTATACACTGCTTACCCGGCCAAATGCTTTGCTTTGAAGTATTGGGTTATGTGAAAATATTGAGCATTGTACTTACCTTATCTAGGCTGTGAAACTGTCCTACATACCAGAGGAATCATAAAAACAAAAACCTCACTGGCAGCAAGCTGCCGAATAACAACAGAGTCTAGAGGACATATTTGTGGGCTGCACAGATATTTTAGGAATTTCAGAAATTAGAACAGGAGCCAAAATGATTTACATTGGTGTTGGCACTGATCCCTTTAAATGGTCTGGGAAAGGGGGTTGGGAAGAGGATGGAGCTCAGCTATCAGAAGAGGAGCAGCTGAAGTCCTCCTAGCTTCTCTGGGCCTCTGTCTTTTGAGTAATGCATAGTCACATTGCTTTCATCAAGTTGGTTTCTTGTCATTCCCAAGAAGAATCTTCCAGGCCACATCTTTGGGGATAATTGGCATACTGGATTAGCCATTTCAAAAGAAAGTCATCCTCGTTGGGTTTATGGGGCATGAGTTTCGTGTGTATGCACACACATAAGGTGGTTTTTGTCTTGTTTTTAACCACCTGGCAATACAGTATGCTTTATGATTTCTTTTATTGTTGGAAATAAATGATCAAGCTGTTCAAGCAGTCAAAAGATGTGGAGAATGCCTATGGTCATTCTTGCCACTTCATTCTTTTTGCTACCGGGATGTAACATCAGGGTGGATGCATTTTCTAATCCTGTTAAAGGTCGATGGATACAGAGGTTGGATTTTCTTCCCAAGTCCCATCCCTGCTGAAGACTGCTTGGATGAACTCCCCCGGCCACTTGCTCCCTCCCCCAACACTACCAGTAGACTTTAGAACCATAGTTATCCAAGTCTTTTACCTCTGAGATATTTAATTCTATGAAAATCGATGACAATTTTCAACTTCTAAATAGGTAACTCGACTGCAAAATAATCAAAAACTGATAACAGTGAAACTGCGGCTCTTAAACAAAGCCATGCATGCCGTGCATTTGTATTGAAATGTCTCCATGATATGAAGCCAAATATTCAATGTAACATACTTAATATCCAAAGGTGGAAACAAAAGAATGTAGAGATCCAGTGTTAAGAGTTCCATTTGCTTCAATTAATTATTTACCTTCCTGTGGAATAATATATATATATATATTTAATAGAACCATAGGTAGACTAGTAGAATTTAGATTATAAATGTGTGAGTGCAGATTATCCTGCTATTGCACAAGATAGAGGGGGGGAAAAAAATCTCAAATTCCAGCTGGCAAAATGTTAGCCAGGACACATATATAAAAGTTGCACTAGAGGGAATGGTCACAGAATCGCAGGATGTGAAAGAAAAAGGAAACTCCAGTGGTTCTGCAGCAGACATGGGCTAGATCGTACTTGGTTTCTGTGAGTTCATTTCTCAGAAAAAAACAAAAAACAAAAAAAACGGGAGCCATCTGTCCCCAGTGGAGCTCACCTATCTATTTGTAATATGGGGCATTTGTTTTCCCCACTGCAAAGATTTCAGTTGTGGTTTCATCATGTTGGAATTTGATCACACCACTTTCAAACAATGTTAACATAGTCCAGCTTTTGTTTTTCTCACGTCTTCCGAGAGGAGACTCACTGTTTCTGTCCGAGGAAGCTCATACCCTCAGCAGAACATCAGGACAAATAAAGAGAAATAGGGGTATACATTCCCAACAGAAGCAGTGTGTGATTTGTTTTAAAACTCCGAACAGAAATCTTGGAAATCTTTCAAAAAGACCATTGAATTCTTCATTGGCTGAGAACTACGTTTTTAAAAAGTCTTAAATAGGGCTTTGTTTGCATTGTTTGAGTTCAAGGGGTCTTATTATTGAATGGAATTGCACAAGCCTTTCTTTGTGCAGTCAAACCATTGTTATTGGTAGATCTGTAAAGGAAACTGTGGAATCTAATTGGCAATGGAGTCATAAATCTATTTACTGAGTATGGCTTCCAAGAAATGTTGCAATTCAAAATGCACTAAGTCCGTGATTTATTGGAGATTTGGAGATTCTAAATACTATTTTTTAAAAACCTTTCCATGCAATTTCTGGTTTAACTTTTGGCAACTCAATAATAAAAAAAAAATAATGATAATAAAAAAAAAAAGCCCAACAGAGTTTCAGAATTAAGTATTCTCCTAGTAAGTAATTCAAACTTGTAATATTTGCCACAGGACTGACTTATTTATTTACTAGCTAGAAGCTCTTAAGTTCACTTGTTTATCAGGGCATATACAGAAGGGTTTGTTAAAACTCGATGTTGACTTTACAAGTTTCTGACCTGGTGCATGAATTCTCAAGTACTGTAATTTCACTGTGTTGATGTGTCTGATGGAAGTTTTGAGGTGGTCCCACAAAAATATTTTATGTAGTGTGCCTTCAAAGAGAACCATTTATTTCTCTTCTTCTTCACTTATTGTCCCACAAAGTCACATTTGGTGGTGGTCAGCCAAGTCCCATCCGGTCTAGTTTTACTCTTGTCCCAATTTTAAAGAGAAATGGGAACGATTTCGCCCTGGTGAGACCCACACCTTTGCAATGATTATCTTGAGCACTTAAAGTCCAGTGTTGGCTGTTGGTGTATTTGATATTCTGCTTGTCTCCCCATGGTTGAAATATGTCTGAAGAATAGCAGCATAATCTCTTGGCTGTTTATACTTTTTTAAACTTTCCTGTGTTGTAAATATTGTATACTTTTGGTGATTCCAGCTATGTAACCTCTATGCTCTGTAAGGTGATTATTTGTATATAGCAACATGGCCCAGTGATATTATATAGTTTCCCAATGGAGAGGTTATTGAGTAACCTTTGCATTAGTTTAAACACTACCAGAAGAATGCTGAGCCAACTATAAACACTCAATTTTGTATGTTTTCCAAATTGTACTTATTACTGCTTTTGATACTGTATTACGTGCCAATAGTTTCCCAATCACATAGCAGGCAAGAGATATTTTGTACTTTTTGATCCACTGTAATATTTAATAAAAAATGTTACTATCTGTTTCCTTTTGGGTGTGAGTAATCTGTCACTTCTTCCCAAGGAGCCCTATGGCCTCACCAGAGGACTTTCCACCCTGTCATTTCTAAATTGGATAACAATAATAATGATGACAATGTCTAGGGTGCCCACTGGCATACATTATCTCTTCACAACCTCTTGTAAATTTAGCTATACCCATTTAACTGATGAGAAAGTTCAGCTTAGTTGACTTGATTTAAGATCACTTGATTAACAAATGGTGGAGCCAGGATTTGAACCCATGGCTCTTGTTTGTGAACTTCCTTTGTACACCACACTCCTCTGCTGGCAAATCACAAAATTTACTGTTTATTTGGTCAGTGATGATTTACTCATGCCTCAATTGCCAGGCATAGTGTTGGGAGCTGGGAATACAATGGTAAGTAAAAGGTAAATATTGTCTGTGGGCTTGTAAATCTTACAGGAAAGAGGGTTAATCAAATAGTCACTGTTATAAATGCAAAACCTTAATATGACTGAGTTCCAGGAGAGAGGCATGTGATGACTAAAATGACCCACAAAGAGGAAGTGGTGACTAAAGTGACGCATGATGAGTATGAGTTAACTAGGCAAGGGGGAATTGGGAGAAGAGTAGTTTAAACACAGGGTACCACGTGTGCAAAGGCCCTGAGGCAGGGACGAGTTTGGCTCCATAGAAGAGTTGGGAGGAAAAACCAGTGGGGCATGATTGCAATGTTGAATGAGTAAAGTTAGGTGAGAGAGAGTAGCAGGGGCCAGCTAGCTAGGTCCAATAGACAAGATTGATCAATTTGGTCTTTATCGTAGGCAAGAAAAGTTCATCATTTTAAATATCATTCTCTGGTGGTTGTGTGAAGGCAGATTGGGAGCATCCTAACCTCAAGGCACTGGGCATTTCGATGGGGATGGCTGAAGGGAATGATGGACACATTTCAGATGTAGTCATAAGGAGGAATGAATGGACTTGGTGATGGATTAAATGGGACAATTAATGGAAGGATGTTCTGGAAGGGTTGGAAATCTAGGGAAATACTGCATATTCTGAGGTCTGAGCTTCTTGTTCATAGACCTGATGTGATGAATAGATATTTCTGATCCTTCTTTGCCTTGATCCTCTGCCTCCACCTCTCCCTGGAATTGCTCAGGTCATCATGTGTTGTTGCAATGAGGCAATCACAAAGTAACATCCTGTGTGCTTGCTACTCAGTGAGTCCCAGAGATGGGGGCAGGGACAGCAGTCGGCCAGAGCGTTGGCTTACAACCAGCATGGCTTTGAATAGATAAGAGTAAATAGGCTGCCGGCAAGTGTGCCACCACAACTCTGGGAGGGCAGGAATAGCACATTTCTGTGACAAACACGGGGCCCTTTTCGCACCATGGTTGACTGTCTCTGAAGGACCCTGCCCAGGTCTCTCAGGTCAGCGGGAGTTGCAGCAACGTGTTAGGAGCCTCACCCTCTTCTTCCTGGCTGTCATCCCTTTGCTAATCCAGCACCCAACGAACACAGGAGGAACCCCTTCCCCCACGGTGCCCTGGCCCTCACTCTGAGTCATGTGTATTTATTTCACCGTTTCATGTGACTTGCTATGAGTACATCAGCAGAATGTCCTTCCAGCCATGACACACACCTGTAGACCTGATACTTGAATCATACACGACAGGAAACATCCTAAGTCACCCATTTTTTTTGCCAGGCCTGGTTGGCAAATACTGTCCAGAAGGAGGTGCCTTTACTAAAGATGTCACTCATAGAGCAAAGCAATGACAATGCCCAACGATGTGTTCTAGGAAAGTGGCCAAAGTTGACAAATGTTTCAGGGCTGGTAGTGACCAGGAAATAGGGGGTTGTTTACATCAACAAGTATGCAAGTGGCAGCAGGTGGGAGTAAGGTCGTCTAGCCAGGAACAATGTGAAAGAAAGCACAGCCTCCAGGATTGACCTAGGGAATATAGTAAATCACATTAATTTGGGCTTCCCTAATTCAGAATCCCTGAATTTTTGAATCTCCAGGCTAATTCCCAAGATAAATAACATTCCAAAGCACTTGTTTAACCTGCTTAAAAGAACACATTATTTTAAATCGTGTTAGCCATAACCATAGGCATTCAGCCAACTTAGTAAGAACAAGGTGATCTGTTCCCTGAGGTACCTATGCAGGAACTACTACTACTTTAATTATTGATGAAACTCCCTGTAGGACAGACCTGTCCAACAGAACTTTCTGGAATGTTAGAAATGTTTTATGATTCAGAGTTGTCCAATATTGTAGCCAACGTGGCTACTGAGCCCTTGCTATTTGCCCAGTGTGACAGAGGAACTGACTCTTTAATTTTATTTAATTTTTATTCGTTTAAATTTAAATAGCCATGGTGTGGCTAGTGGTTACTATATTGGGTAGCACAGCCATAGAAGGCCCAATTGGCCAATGTGCAAATATGGATAGACCCAATTAACAGATAGACCCAATTAACAGTATTTGCACATAAACCTTAGCATAAACACTAATGCAGGCAATTTTGTGCCTCTTTTCAGCAAAATGTGTTAATCCATTAAGGGTGACAGTGAATGTAACATTCTTTTTCATTTATGATGTACACATCATAAGCGTTTAAATACTTACTAAATAAATAAATTAAGGAGGAAGTGTTAAGAAAAGTCTATGTAATCTTGTATCTATGTATCTTGTAATACAGCCCTGGCTTTTATGTTAAATCTGATCATGTGAGGCTTAACTGCAACTTCCAGGAAGGCTGTGGAAGGTTAGATGTGGCCGCATTCAAGCCGCCCTACTTCACTCGATGTTAATTCAACATTAATCTATGGACACTGGGAGGGCGTTCAGTGCAGGGGACATGACCAGGTGGGCAGAGGAGGATCTAGGGGCCAAGTATGAGAAATCCACAACAAACATATTTTGAGTGTCCGGGTCCTAGTTCTTCAAACGTGGATCTGCTACTTTATTTCTCCTTTATGCATAATGATAACAACAACTAATGATCTTGACTGACAGCTCTGTATGTGCCAAACAGCATGGTTGTCTGGAATTAATTCGTTTGATTCTCAGCACCCCATGATGTAGATACTGTGTTTATTCCTACTTTACCATTGAGTAAAACCAGGTGTAATCAAACTTTCGATGACCAATCAACATGAGCAGTACCTGCCCTGAAGTATTAAACCATTCTTTCCTTACATTTGTTCTTATTGTGTGCGTCTCCTCTCCTTCCTCATCCCCCACCCCAACGCTGAAATTCAAGCGATCAGCTAAACACATTGAGTCAGGACACCCTCAGGTTCTTTGTAAATTAATAAGGGAAACAAGAGAGAAGATGCCAGTATTGGGGGAGCAGGGAACAGATGTGGCAGGGACTTGTTAACTATTATTGAATAGCATTAAGATTAAAAATGGGAAAAGTTAGATGAAAAATCTGTTTTCTAGAAAAAATAGAATAAACAAAATTTTCTCAAGAAGAAATATCAAAGGTCATGTAATGATTAAAATTTTGATCAGTAGTCAAATATTTCCCCACAAAAAAGCACCAGGCCCAGATGGTTTTAAGAACCATTTCAGAGACTTGAAAAAGAAGAAAAACTACCCAATTATTTTTATGAGTTTAATTTGACCTCATTACAAAAATTCAAAAAGGATGGTGAAAGAAAGAAAAAATATAAACCAATCTCACTAATCTCAACCAGATGCAGAAATCCTAAGTAAAATATCAGCAAATTATAAGTTTATATTTAAACATATGTATATATATTTATGTGCATACATACATATGTATATGCATGTATGCACACATACATATGCTAAAATAACATATATATTTAAAATTTATTAAAATAATATTAAATCATCACCAAGAAGTTTGTTTTAGAAATATAAGGATGGTAAAATATTAGCAATTCTATTAATGACGTAACATGTGAATGCCATCTGAAAAAAATAATAAAGTTGGATCCATACCTCAAACAATACACAAATGAATTATAAATGGATTAAAGATTTAAATATACCAAATGAAAACTATTTAAAAAATCTTGAAGAAATATGGGACAATTGTTTTATAACCTTGACATGGGCAAAGTCTTTCTAACCACAATTCAAAATTCAGAAAATATAAAAGATTTGTCATTTATCTACATAAAAAATTTCTACATGCAAAATATGAGCAAATTCAAAATACAAATTTCACTTTGGGAATAAATATTTGCAACTCATATTAAAAAGGGCTCATATCTCTAATATACAAATAGCTCCCAGAAATCAAGAAGAAAATGAACAAATGGCAGTAAAAATCCTATACAGACAGTTCAATGAATTTTGGCAAGCGTAACCATGACCAAAACCAAAATATAGTACACTTCCATTGTGGCAGGACATCTCCTCATGACACTTTCCAGTCTGTTGGCTCACTCTGACCCAGAAGGCAATCATAAGTCTGATTTCTATCAGTATACATTCATTTTGTTTGTTTTTTTGTATTCTTTTAAAAATTGGGGAACACAAAGATATTTACTATCACCTCTTTGCTTTTATTTAACATGGTACTATAGGACCTTTAAAGTGTAATATGACTATACTAGGAAACAAAAGTTATTAAATTTGGAAAGGAAAAAACAAAATTGACATTTTTCATAAACAATAGATTATTCATCTAGAAAAATCCTAGAGAATTTATGGGGTAAATTATTATAATGAGTAAGAGGGCTCAGCAAATTTGCTGGATATAAGATTAAAATATCAAAAGTCAGTAACATTTTTATCTACCAGCAACAATTGAAATGATACCTTAAAAATTTTCCATTTATTATAGCAATAAAATAAAGAGGTACCCAGAAGTAAATCTAACAAAATAATTTGAAAAGCAATTTGGAAAAATTCAGTATAGTTGCACATGTGCTTATGGCTTACTATAAATTCAGAAGGAACCTCAAGGTGTACACTGGGAGGGCTCACCCCTGTGTTATTAACAGATATAAGTAGGGGGTGTTTGTTGCAGCATTGATTCTGATCACATACAGGAAAACACACAGATGCAAAAGAATATAAAAATTCCTCAATGAAGAATTGATAAATAACCAAATAATATACAGTACTTAAAATGAGTATTTTAAATATCTATGTTTCCATTTAAGAAGTATCCAAAACTGAATGCTGAATGAAAAAAAAAAATTGCAAAAAGGCTCACACAATATGATAAAAATTAAAAACACAAATTAATATGGTATTACTGTTAATGGATATGTTTAACAAATAACACATCAACATCAAGTTATTTCCAGGAGCAAGGAAGGAGACTCTGATGGGGAGGAAGTGGTCTTTTAATTTTATTTCTTTTAAAATCTGCAGCAAAAGGCAAATGCTAATATTTATTGAATTTGAGTGGGAAAAATATGGTGGTATGACATATTTTTATAGATTTGAAATTGTCCCCACTTCCTAAAACTAACTGCCCATGGAGTGAAGTCATGTGGATTTGCATCATCCTCTGAGCTTCAGTTAACTCATCTATAAATTGGAGATAAATAACTCCTGCTGGTCTAACATCACTATTGCTGGTGTTTAGGATCGCTGCATTGCACCACTTCTGGTGGCTCCATTCCCACGGAGCGTATCAAGTCCCCAGCATGAGTCAGCCCCTTGCTAAGAACCTCAAATGCATTAGCCCATGTAATCCTCACAACAACCCCAAGAGATAGGTACTGTGCTATTATAACATTATCCCCATTTCACAAGGTAGACACAGACATAGAAAGGCTAAGTGCATGGCCCAAGGTGCCAAAAAAATAAGTCCTGTGCATATCATTTGGTCCCTGTGCATATCATTCCCAAATCCTTACTTTTGATCCCTGGGTGGCTATTTCCCAGCCCAGGTACGTGAGCGTTCACACAAAGGCGCCTCCCAACACGCTGGCCTGAGTTATCAGGATCCTACCTCCCTCTTCTCTTCTCAAGCTCCTCCTAGTGTATCTCAAGGCTAGGGGGACTTTTTCGTGGCTGCCCAATGCAGAGAGGGATGAGGGCCTGATTCCTGGAATCACATTAGGAGGCCTCAGATGCCCGAGGGAGCATGTCACTCTGCACCTCAACCCTGCCCCTCATGCCCCACAGTTCAGGGCTGCAACAGGCCTGCCCTTGCTGTATGGCAGGTGGGGCTGGGAAGGAGTTCTTATAGTCGGACAGACGGTTGTGCCCAAGGACTGAAGGGGAGTGAGTGCCTTTCTGCTTTCTACTGTGGCAAAATTTTATGGCGGGAATGATTTCCAAGCTAAGCTTCTAATCCATGTGCATGGGCAGCAAACAGGCCAGCCCAGAATGAAGGCTCAGGACAGGGGAGGTAAGGTTCTACAAACGTCCTGCCAAGAAACTAAAGCTGCAAATTAATGGGACTGGTTTATTTAAGCCTGGGGACTCACTTACAATTTCTTCTCCAGATATGGGTGTGTGCACTTGTGTGTGCATATGTGTGTATGTAAATATATGTACCACATACCCCCCCAAGTGCTGTCCCAAGTACTTCTCCTTAGAACAATCCTCTGAGGTTATGTTATTATACCTTCTTTACACATGTGGAAACTGAAGTTAGAGAAGTTGGAAAACTGGCCAAAAGTCACCTAGAGCAGAGGTCCCCAAGCTTTTTGGTACAAGGGACTGGTTTTATGGATTTTTCCACAAACTGGGCAGGGGGTTGGTTTTGGGATGATTCGAGCACATCACATTTATTGTGCAGTCAAACCTCTCTGCTAGTGATGATCTGTATTTGTAGGCGCTACCCAGCGCTAGCATCACCACCTCAGCTCCACCTCAGATCATCAGGCATTAGTTTCTCCTAAGAAGCACACAAGCTAGGTCCCTCACATGCGCAGTTCACAGAAGGGTTCGTACTTCTGTGAGAATCTAATGCCACGGCTGATCTGACAGGAGGCGGAGCTCAGGCGGTGATGAGAGTGATGGGGAGCCGCTGTAAATACAGATGAAGCTTCACTCACTTTCCTGCTGCTCACCTCCTGCTGTGCGGCCCAGTTGCTAACAGGCCGCAGACCAGTACATGGCCTAGGAGTTGGGAATCACAGATCTAGAGCGTTTATGGCAAAGCTGGAATTCAAGCCCAGAATCTAAGGGCACATCATAATCCAACATGTCTTCCCTTTCAGAGGCCCCAACAGGGAGGACGATTCCCTGTATGAAAGATAAATGTCCTATTGACTCCTTGAATCTTTGAGCACTGGAATCCTTCCCCAACTTTTAACATAATGTGTAATTCCTGGAATGTGCTTTATCCATGTGTGTGAACTAAGTCATACTCAGGAAATCAAGATTGCTTTAATTCAGGAAATTCTGCAAGGTAGCCAAAGGGCAGATTATGTTTTCGGGCAACGGTCTTTACCAGATTGGGCAACTTCTTAAATCAGTAACCAGCTCAGATCTGGAGAATCAATGTTCTGGGAACGAAAAATGGGCTTTTTTTTTTTTTAAACTTCTGATTTAGTAATCTGCAATAGTAATATCTGATGATCCTGTATTGCAACACAAGCAAGGCGCTAAGTTCTTCGAACACATTATTTCGTGTTTCCATTAAAACCCTTATAGATGAAGAAACTGGGGCTTAGGAAGAGTAAGAAACTTGCTCATAGTCACCCAACTAGTAAGTGTCTGCTCTGTGATTGTGAACGGGGGACATCTGGCTCCAGTGTCCGTGTGCCCAGCCTCTACCTTGAACAGAAACAGAGAGGATTCACTCCTTGGGACTGCACCTTTCCTGCCAGGCTCTTGGCATGAGCGGGGGTGAGGCCTGCACGCAGTCCCCTTGGGCTCACTCCAGCCTTCACGGTGACTGCTCTTTTTTTTTTTTTTTAGCTTCTCCGGGTCTATCATCCCAACTTTGGGAAGTTCATCTCTGGAAAGTTCATTTTTTATTTATCAAACATTCTTGCCCTATTGCCACACACAGTCTGTGGCACGTGTGTGCTGTTTCCTCGCCCAGCCTGTAGCCCACTAACTGCTCATCAGTACTTTGGCTCCTGTGGGTGGGTGGCAGGGAGAGGCCCACAGAACAGTGTGAATGAAAAGGTTCCTTCACCCATCTCACACTTGGGTATGCTGATCTTCACAACGAATATTTTTTGGGGAAAAGAAACCCATCCTTATCCATAATTGCCTTCCTCGGTTTGCTGGGAAGTTCAAGATCAAGCTGTTACAGATCTAGTGTCTGCTGAGGGCCTGTTTCCTGCTTTGCAGATGGCCAGCTTTTCGCTGTGTCCTCACATGACAGAAAGCTCGTCTCTCTTCCTATGGGGACACTCGCCATTCATGAGGGTCTACTCTCTGCACCTAATTACCTCCCAAAGGCCCCACCTTCAAACACCGTTATATTGGGCATTATATTTTAATATATGAATCCAGGGGAAGCACATTCAGTCCATAACAATAATATTTATTTATAATATTTATATAATATTTAATATATCAATAAATATATATGAGTATGCATTATTATATAATATGTAATTATATATTATATAATAATATATAATATGTTATATATAATATATTAATATAATATATAATAATATATGTTAATAAATATAGAATATTTATTGAGAAGCTAAATCAACATTAATCTTTTAACTTAAAGGTAGAGAGTTTAAATGTCTAGTGGTTCACAAAGGCATGGAAAAACCATGTCCATCTCCTGTTGTGTTAATCTACTCCACTATTTAAAAATAAAAAAAAAACATTAGTTATATATTTAAAATAATACAGACATATTATGTAATAGAAGGCAAAATTCTTTTTAGTTTTAAGATTAAAATGAAAGACATAAAAAAAAAATGTCAAAGTTGCCACAGGCTGCTCTAGGCTGCAATCCAGCTAATAACTTATTGGTTGCCTCCGGTGTGCTGGGCAGGGCGAGAGCTCTGGTTACAGCAGTGCCTCTGTTTCTCCCCGAGTTTGAAGTCCAGGGAGCAAAGCAGACAGGACAGCAATACTTCTAAGCGTGTGGAGTGTTCCAGAACAAAATAGTCAAAGAGCTTCAGGGGAATAGAGCAGGGGGAGCGGTGACAGTCACGCCAACTAGGGCTCAGGGAAGGTTTTCTGAAGGAAGTGACTTTTAAGCAGAGATCTGAGAAGTGATGAATAGGGAAATAAGATACATGAAATCTCACAAACAAGAGAGAGCACGGGGTGTTCTAGGAACTGAGAGAGAGAGCAGAGGGGTGGTGGTTGGGGTGGGAAAGCAGAACTTTCAGGGGAAGTCCCTAAGTAGGAAACTATGAGAAGCACAGACTTACTGGGCTCAGCTACAGCTGGGCCACAACCTCACATAAAACAGGACTAGTCAAATATCAGTGAAATAAATGATTTGACAAGTATGATCCCTTGTGGGATAATTTACATTCTAAAAGAGAATGCCAGGCCCAGAAAACCTGAGAGAACCAACTGGAAAACAATTTTTAAGAAAACAGAGAGAGAGAGAGAATTCAGAGAAGAGTTACAAAGTAAATGTATAAAACCAATAGCTTTTCCTAAACCATAACTTGTTAGAAATTGTGGTAAAAGAAAAGACCTCATTTCAAATTTCAACCAAAAAGAATTCAAGGCATAAATGTAGCAAGTGATAGACACGATCTTTATTAAAAACACTTTAATCATCTATTGACAGACCTAAAAATGACTTAAGAAATTGAAAGACAAGTTGTGGTCTTTGATGGAAAGATATCATTTCCTCCTAACTTAATTTATAAATTGAATGAAATCCCGACTGAAATAGCAATTTTTAACTTAACAAAATACTATTAAAGTTTGTTTGCAAAGTTAATTATGACCATCAGTCAGAAAAAGTCTTGCAAATGAAAACAATAAGAAGACCTAGCTGACTCTGATACAATATTTTAAAGTTACAATAATTAAAATAGTTTGGTATTAGGGAAAAATGAAACAATGAATAAAAATGAAGAGTCCATAAATTAAAACAAATTTACATGGGAACTTAATATATGAAATGGTGACACAATAAAACAGCCAGGAAATAAATAGTGTTGGATCAACTGACTGATCAGAGAAAAAAATAAAACTGGATCCTTTATTCACTTATTATATTAACATCAAAAAGTTAAATGTCAAAAAGGAACTATAAATGTGCTAGGATTAATGGCTGAGTTTATGTTCCTAGAATAAGAAAGGCCTTTCTAAGAAGGACTGAAAACCCAGAAGTTATTTTTTATATTTTTATATTTGACTACATAAAAATTGCAATTTTTTTGGGGGGGGAGCAGATAAAATAGACCATAAATTAAAACAAAAATAATGACCAATAGGGAAAATATGTACAACTTATATGACAGAAAAAGAACTGATTGCTCTCTTTCCCAAAAAGCTCATGCAAATGTAATAGAGAAAAGTTAAACAATCCAATAGGCACAAAAAATGGGCAAAGCATATCAGTAGTTAATAATAACCAGAAAGTGAAAATAAGTAGTCAGTAAATATGAAAATATGCTCAATATTAGTCATAAGGGAAGAAATGGAAATTAAACAGTAGCAAGAGACTGTTTTTTAACCCAGACTGTGAGAAACTACAGTGATGAAGCCCCATTCTGAGAAGGCCATGGACAGCAAGCCCTGTTAGACTCTGGTGGGGCAGGGGGTGGTGAACTGGTTCATTTCTAGAAGGAAACTTGGCAAAACACATCTAATTTTAAAGGTACATATCATTTTACTCAGCAATTACTCTGCTAGGAATTTACCTATATGATTACACCTACAGATATGAGTCAAGAGATATGTGTTTACTGTAGCATATCAAAAAAAAAAAAAAAAAAAAGAAATAACCTACCTTTAAGGGATAGACAGCCTGGGGGACTCCTATATGATGGATTATTACACAGGTGTGAAAAAGAATAGCTGGGCAAGGTGGCTCATGCCTGTAGTCCTAGCACTCCGGGAGGCCGAGGCAGGAAGATTGGTTGAGCTTAGGAGTTCAAGATCAGCCTGAGCAAGAGCAAGACCCCATCTCTACTAAAAATAGAAAAATTAGCCAGGCATCATGGTGTGGACTTGTAGACCCAGGTACTCGAGAAGGCTGAGGCAGGAGGATTGCTTAGAGGCCAGGTGTTTGAGGTTGCAGTGAGCTACGATGACGCCACTGCAGGCGTCACAGAGCCAGAATGACATAGTTTTGTGTATACAGAGATAGCAAAAAAAAAGAGGTAGCGGACCACATGTCCAGAATCATTCCTTTCGTGTCAATTTTATAGGAATAGATACACAGACAGACAGACATGCACACTGGTAAGGGCATAAACAAATTCTCTGAAAGCAATAAAAATTATTTCATCCATGGCTACCATTGAGCAGAGGCACAGAGCTGAGAGATGAAGGCTTTTATGTTTCATTTTAAACTTTGCTGTACTATTGGACGTTATTAAATATATAGGTAAATTACTTTCATTTATTTAAAAATGAACATGAATTACCTGGGTAGTGGGATGGTGAACTTTTTTCTTCTTTTTGAAGTGTCTATAGTTAAAAAAAAAAAAAAAAAGTGGGGCGAAGCAAGGAACAATAAAGAAAAAGACACCAGGTAAAGTTTTAACCAAATGAAATAAAGTTCAGAGGGTGTCTCGTCCAATACTGCTAAGGGTCCCAGGAGGAGCTATTTTGAGAACAGGAGGCTTTCCCACATCTCACAGGTCTTCCCACTTGCCTGCCATGATGAAGGTCATCCCATACATAACCTTCAGGGAGCTGGGCTTCAGCATCGAGAGAGTTAAAATAAATGAAAGGAAATCAGGCTTAAAAAAGAATGTCGTTTATGATTTGTGCAAGCATTTCCTCTCTATAGATAAACTTGAGTGAGATGACAAAAGCAGATACAGGCTGGCCTCATGCCTTTTCTTCTCCTCCCCTTGTCTGGGCAGACTAAGATGGCTCACACCCCTCCTACCTTCTCATGCTCCTAACCATGCAGCAGCTTGTAGCTGGATTCCAGGTCCCTGGGAACATGTCCTGTGATCCTGGTGGGGTCTTCTCCCCTCCATCAACCATTCCTTAGGCCTTTCCTTTCCCATGCCCTTCCTGCAAAGGCAGTTCTGTCCGATCAATCCCTACTGGTCACTCTCTGAGACCAGCTCTGTGCTTAGCACCATATGGGGTGTGGGAGATATTTGATAATAAAACTTAGTCTCTGAGCTTTGAGAACTGCTGTATGTTTCTGAGGACCCTCAGAAAACAATTAAGCAGCCACATGAAAGTAAGGACTCAAGAAAGCATTTCAGCCACGCGTTGAGCTGCCTGACCCAACTTCCAGCTCTCCTCCTCTGTATCCACCCAGCAAGGGCCGTCCCTGGGACACCTCTTTGCGTGGGCAAAGAGATATAAGCAGAAATCTCTGATGAGGCTCCCAGAAAGGTTGTGTAAAAAGGACAGACCCAGTTGGCATCTTCCTTTAGCCTTTTGCTGCTTCCTCTTTTTTCTTCTTTTGGGGGTGTGGCCGGGAGGCTGTAGGCAGGGTAGCCATCTCGCAACCAGGGGCAGTTCCCGTGCGGGTGAAGCCAGCACGTTAAGGAGGGCGGCATGGACAACAGAAAGAAGCTGAGTCTCCCCTCACGTCCCTGGGCCACTGTGCCAACCCTGATAACTCGCGCATCCAGATTTGTCATTATGTGAGAAAAATAAGCCTCCCATTTGTTTAAGGTGCTGCTAATTGGATGTTCTGTGATTTGTAGCCAAATCCATTATTAACTGATTCACTTGGTCTTAAGAGGAAGTAGCTCCAATGTAGTGGAAAGTGCATTGGCCTTGGAATAGAAGGATTTGGCTTCAAATTCGACTACTGTGGCTTATATACAAGGGTAAATTATGACTTAACTTTTCTGGGTGTCTGCATCTGTAAGTAAAAAATGGGGCTTAATAAAGCTACTCGAACAGATGTTTGAGGCCTCCGTAGAAAGAGGAAGTGAAAGTAACTGTACATAATAGGTCTCGGCTCAATAAATATCTGATAAATCTTTCGTTAAGAACTTGGAAGGACATTGAGGAAGTGAGGGCTAACTGGAATACAAATAGAGCGAGAGGAAGTAAAATGTAACCCAGAAGAAGTAGATATGGGAAAACATCAAGAAATTCTAGCAAGAAGGGGCAGTGAGCAAATTGTCTTGCCTCTTGAAATAGACCTGAAATTTACTCTCCCATAGAAACCTTGGAGCAAATGGAATCATGGCCCGGGAGAATCCTGGAAGAAAGAATGCCTTAAGCCCAGGAGAGCAGACTCTCCCGAGATTTCCCATCACTAAAAAGGAAAGACACATACATCCTCATTAACATTTGCCTTCTCTCTTTCCTTGTTTCTTTTTCTCCTTTTCCTCCCTCCCTATTTCCCTTCCTTCCATCCTTCTTTCTTCCCTTCCTAGATCAAAATTTCAAAACCATGCAGGGCAGACACAATTAGTTCTGACTCAAATGGATATGTGTTGGAGCCTGGCGTTTCAACTGTCTAATCCATTGAACCCACAAAGACAATTTCTGCATTCTCCTATTCCCTCTTAAAGGGAAAAAGCCTCATGGTGTAGCCAATGGGTGTCACATAAAGAGTCAGGAGCCTTAAGTCCTGCTCTGTGTGTGTGCTCCAATTGTCTCCTAACCTTTCTGAGCTTCAATTTCCTCATCTGTAAAATGGGAGTGTGTGGAAAAGGGTGGGCTGTAGGGAAGGAGCACACAGATGAGCTCTGAAGCTCATTCTCTCCTATTTATTAGTTTCTTGCAGTCTCTGGGGCACAAAAGGGAATGTTCAATTGCTCACCAATCCCATACATGTCTATGGAGCACCTACCCTGTACCAGGCACTGGTTTAACCACTGAAAATATCATCTTGAATAAAATAGATGACATCCTATATCCCAGTGAGGGAGACAGACAATAAATGGGCAAACAAATAAAGAAATTGGATAATTTCAGAAAATAAGAGGAACAGTGAAGAATATAACTAGGCAATGGGAGACGACGTGACTGGGGGTGAGGGGGTTTGCTTGAAAAGAGATGGGTCAGGGAAGGGGAAATGAGGAGCCAGCCACCCGCCTCCCCCACCTCGTCTTCGACTGGGAACTCAGACTCACCCTCACTGGAAACCTGTTTCCTTGAGTCTCTTGGCTCCCAAGCAATTACCCAAGTCCATGATGGCATCCTAATGTGCCCACACTGCGGGTCTTCGTGGCCCATTGGAACAATCAAAGCAGGAGCAAAACCTAGCAGTAGCCAACGCAGAGAATGAGGAGGCTGGGAGTTGTGCAAGCCAAGCGGGGAAGACAGGCAGAAAATAATGCACTTCTATTTTATCTACTCTTTAATCTCATCTTTTTGGAGTTATCTGGGGGGATGGGTATTCTTTGTATCAAATATAGTATATGCTGGGGTAACAGTAATAGTGAATACTTAACAGCGCTTGCTAGTACTTAGGCGTTGTTCAAAGTGCTCATGTATATGAACTCACTTAATTTTCATGATGACTCCATGAGGTATAGACTGTTATCATTCCCATTCTGCAGATGAAAGAACAGACGCAAAACCAGGTAAGTGATGTGTCCAGTTTGTGAGTGGCAGAGCTGGGACTTGGAGATGGGAAGTCTGCTACCATAGTCAGTTTTGTTGAAAATTTCAAAATATTAAGCAGAGTACAAATATTTTTGTTACATGGGCACATGCTAAAGTCAGGGCTTTCAGTGTATCCACCGCCAGGACAGTGTCCATTGTACCTACCCGATAGGTAAGTTTTTACCCCTCTCCTTCCTCCCAACCTCCCCACTTCTTGGTTTCCAATACCCTTTACATCTTTCTTCCCCTGCGTGTACCTACTTATTAGTGAGAACATGTGGTGTTTTGTTTTCCATTGTCACTTCTTTTCCCCATCATGCTGTGCACCTTTTGAATATAAACTTTGTGTGTTTTTAAGCATACGTGTGGTTTTATTGGAAATCTTTCAAAAAGAGTAACAGTGGCTGTGAAGTCAAACAGAACTGGGTTTAAATCCTTGTTAAAGAAAAATATTATGCATGATGCTCGTTAAATATAGTAAAGGTTACTTTATTCAAGGGGGACTACTCCAGTGGGGTTTTGCAGTAGGGGAGGGAGATTGGGCTCAACTCCAAATGCATCAAGGACAATTGGGAATTTATAGCGAAGAAATAGGATGGGGGTCAGTGGATGGAAAATTACTAGAAAGGAGAAACCGTAGAGTTTACATCTTAAACATCTGAGAGTAAACAAGGGGTAGGGGATTCTGGCTAAACCAACTTGACAGGGCTCTCTCTGAAGGAAGGCCAGAGTGATAAGATATGGAGAGGGGGGGATGAGTGATTTGATCAGATATCAAGGGTGGGGATATTTGCTAAAGTAGGATTCTTACTAAAACTGGACTGAGTGATCCAAGGACAGAGCCCTAAAGGTGAGGCCTAGTCAGAAAGAGGATTCAGAGGAGCCTGACTAAAGTTTGGTTAAGGAGAGAGTCTCTGTCATCCCTAACTCTGTTACTTCCTGGCTGGGTAGGTTTGGGTAAGTTATCTCACCTCTTGGTGCTTCCGATTTCTCATCTTGAAAGTAGATGTAATACTGTCCCTCTTACACATTGTATGAGTTAAATGAGGTTAAATACAGGTTGAACATCTCTAACCTGAAAATCCAAAAGGCAAAATGCTCTGTAATCTGAAACTTTTTGAGCACTGACCTTATACTCAAAAGAAATGCTCATTTTTCTGATTTTTAATTTTTTGGATTTGGGATGTAGAACCAATAAATATATATAATGGAAATACTCCGAAATCCAAAAAAAAAAAAATCTGAAATTCAAAACACTTCTTATCCTAAGCATTCTGGATACAGGATACTCAACCTGTACTTAGCACACACCCTGGTGTAGTAAGTGTTATTAATATCATTGTTATTGCTGAAGCCCTTGCTGGGAAATCAAGTCATTCCTGATGACTCTAGGCTCACAGGATTCCTAAATGCCATTCATGAGAGCGTAACTTGGCATGGCATCATTGCAGTGCAGTTTTGCAATACTTATTAAAATATAAAACATGGCATATCTTTGGACTCAGCAATTTCATTTCTGGAAATGTATCCTAAGGAAATAATAGTACAGGAGTACTATTAAGACATATGTCTGATGATGTCCAGTGCATAATTATTTAATACAATACAACTTAGAAAATAACCTAAATGTCCAACAATAGGAAATTGGTTAGATACATAATGGTATTCATAGAATAGAATGTTTTGCAGTCATAAAATGTGTTCAATGATAAGCAAATACAACAAAAATATATTAAGTGCAAAAAGCAGGTTACAACATAGCACAAATAATAGGGTCCAATTTTTTTAAAAACAAAATAAACAAAAACCAAAGTCAATAGAAAATATCTGTGTTTCTATGTGTGGATAACTATGTAGGCCCCTGTGCATAATGAGAAAGGCCTGGAAAACAAGCACCGAAATGTTACCGGTATGGATGGTCCCTGACTTCCAATGATTCAACCTGTGATTTTTTTGACTTTCCAATGGTGAGAAAGCAATGCACATTCAGTAGAAACCATACTTCGAGTATTCACACAACCATGTATTTACTGTATTCAATAAATTGCACGGGATATTCAATACTTTATTACAAAATAAGCTCTATTTCAAACAATTTTGCCCAACTGTGGGCTAAAATAAGTGTTTTGAGCATGTTTAAGATAGGTGAGGATAAATTATGATGCTTAGTAGTAGTCAGTTTTGTGTTGCTATAACAGAATATCTAAGGCTGGGCAATTTTGTAAAGAAAAGAGGCTTATTTGGTTCCTTATCCTGGTGGCTGGAAGGTTCAAGACTGGGGAAGTGCACCTGGTGAGGCCTCAGGCTGCTGTGATTCGTGGCAGAAAGCAGCACTGGGGGCAGACATGTGCAGAGAAATCACAAGGTGAGAGAGGAACCAGGAGAGAGAAAACAAGGAAGCCAGGGACTTTTTAACAACCCACTGTAGTGGAACTAATCCATTCCCTACAGGGAGAATTCACTCACCTGGGAGGGAGATTACTAATGTATTTGTGAGGGATGACCCAAACACCTCTCACTGGCCCCACCTCCCAACCTTGCCACATTGGGGATCAAATGTCAACATGAGTTTTGAGGGGGACAAACCACCTCCAAACTGCAGCAGTATATTAAATGGATTTTTAACTTAGTTTTTTTTTAAGTTGTAACGGGTTTATTGAGACATAACCCATCGTAAGCCAAGGAGCATGTGTACAGCTCTAATTGCCCCAGGTATAATGGTTATTTGTGCTCCTGACTAAATATTCCTGGCTCCCACCTTTGAGGCGTAGAGTAGGAGTCATACTTCCTGTTTCCATTGGGTAGGACCCTCTGAGAGTGTTGCAACATATGTCACTTCTAGGTCAAGTGTTTAATTGTTCGTGTGAGACTTTCCATAGCTCTCTTCTTTTTTTCTCTGCCACAGCAACCAGGAATGTTCCAAACGGTAGGTGGCAGCTCTGTCCACCTGGGTCCCAGAGGAAGAAAGATGATGACATTGACTAGAAGTCCCAGCCAACCTGGGATCATACTGTCGCGATGATCATATAGCTTGAAGGAAAAAAAAATGTCAGTGGTTTTAAGCCACTGATATTGGGAATTGTTTGCTACCTCAGCAAAACCTAATCTATATTTCTGATGATAGAAATTACAGTTTTTTATTTTCTTCTTTTACCTTTAGTTATTAGAATTTCTGATGTCCCCCCTCTGGCTAAGGCCAAACGATGGGCAGGATTCAGGCATCATTTCTAAAGTCTTCAAATGGGTATCTAAACCAGAAGTACTTGTTTGACTCTTCGCCCAAGCTGGCCATGGGCCTGTCCGCTGTCTCAGTGGGTGGTTTTCTAGGGAGGAAGGAGGAGAAAACCTGTGTGAAGAACTGGAATGCAGAGCATGTTGCACATGGAAGCTCGGGCTCACCAGAGGCTGGGCCCGGGCTGGAGGCCTAGGGCCACTAGGTGTGAGGAGCAGACAGTAAATATACAAAACGGGGAGTGTTTACGAGAAACCCTTAGTGTTACTGACAGCTGACTCTGAAGTTTAGAGCCTCCCATCACAGAATATAAAGGCCCTCCCTCCTCCTCTCTCTACTTTCTGCTGGATGGTTCCACACCCTGCTACTAGAAACTTCCTTCTAAACAGTAGTATGATGGTATCACTTCTCTCCTCAAAAACCTCCTCCTTGAAACAAGGTGATGTCAAAGAGCATCTTATTGATTGATTTTAGACAACGTTATATTGAGGCTACAAATAGCTGAGATTCTTAAAAATTTTTATTCTTAGTTGACACATAATAATTGTACGTATTTATGGGATACAGAGTGGGTATTTCAATACCATGCATACAATGTGAATGATCAAATCAGTGTAATCAGAGTATTTGTCACCTCGAACAGCAGATTATTCATCATCTCAAAACATTTATTATTTCTTTGTGTTGGGAATATTCAACTTCTAGATATTTGAAAGTTTGGAATACATTATTGTAACTACAGTCACCCTATAGTGCTATAGAATACTAGAATGTATTCTTCCCATGTAGCTATAATTTTGTATCCATTAATCAACCTCTCGCTATCTTTCCCTCTCACTTCCCTTTGCAGCCTCTAATACCCATTGTAATTTCTACTTCTATGAACTCAAATTTTTTTGCTCCCACATGTGAATAAGAACATGTGGTATTCATCTTTCTGTGCTTCACTTATTTCATCAAACATAATGTCTTCCATGTGCATCCATGTTGCCATAAATGACAGGATTTCATTCTTTTTGTGGCTGAATAGTATTTCAATTGTCTATGTACACCGCATTTTCTTTATCCATTCATTTGTTGGTAGACACTTAGGATGATTCCATATCTTGGCTATTGTGAATAGTGCTGCAGTAAACACAATGGTACAGATATCTCCTCAATATGCTAATTTCCCTGCCTTTGGATAAATACCCAGTAGTGAGATTGCTGAATGATATGGCAGTTCGATTTTTAGTTATTTGAGGGACCTCCATACTGTTTTTCATGCTAATTTACATTCCCACCAACAATGTATAAGAGTTCCCTTTTTTCTACATGCTCACTAGGATTTGTTATTTTTTGTCTTTTTGATACTATCTATTCTAACTGGGGCTAGATGATATCTTACAGTGGTTTTGATTTGCATTTTTCTTATTATTAGTGAGGTTGAGTATTTTTTTCATATACTTGGACATTTGTATGTCTTCTTTTTGAGAAAAGTCTATTCGGGTCCTTTGCCTATTTTTTTCTTTTTTTTTATTTCTCTTTATCAGACATCTCTTCAACCTGTAAGCCCATTTTTAATCAGATTATTTGTAGGTTTTTGTTTTCATGGTTTTTTAGTTTTTGTTTTTTGCTGTTGAGGTGTTTGAATTCCTTATATATTCTGGATATTGGTCCCTTGTTGGATAATAGTTTGCAAATATTTTCTCCAATTCTGCATGTTCTCCCTTCACCCTGTTGATTATTTTCTTTGCTGTGCAGAAGACTTTTAGTTTGATATAGTCCCATTTGTCTATTTTTGCTATTTTGTCTATTATTGCATGTGTTTTTGAAGTCAATCTTGGCCCAAACAAATGTCCTAAAGCATTTCTCCTGTGTTTTCTTATAGTAGTTTTATATTATAGTTTCAGGTCTTACATTTAAGTCTTTAATTTATTTTCAGTAAATTTTTGTATGTGGTGAGAGATAGGGGTCTAGTTTCATTCCTCTGCATAGAGATATCCAATATTCCCAGCACTTTTATTGAAAAGGCTGTTCTTTCCCCAACATATGTTCTTGATGTCTTTGTTAAAAATCAATTAGCTATAAATATGTGGATTTGTTTCTGGGTTCTCTATACTGTTCCATTGGTCTATGTGCTTTTTTGTAAGAATACCGTGCTATTTGGGTTACTATAACTTTGCAATATATTTTGCTTTTCAGTTAATTTTTTAAAATTTTTAATTCTTACGGGTACATAATAGTTGTATATATTTATAGGGTACATGTGATGTTTCGATACAGGCATACAAGGTATAATAATCAATTCAGGATAACTGAGATATCCATAAGCTCAACACAGTTATCATTTCTTTGTATTAGGAACATTCCAATTCCACTGTTTTAGTTATTTTAAAGTATACCATAACTTATAATTCACCAGAGTCACTTTGTTGTGTTATCAAATATTATTCATTCTATCTAAATATCTAACTATATTTGTATTTGCTGCAATAAATAGGGAAGTGCAAATATCTTTTCAATATACTGGTTTCTTTTCTTTTGGATACACACCCAGCAATTGACCCAATTTGACCAATTGCTGGGTCAAATGGTAGTTTTATTTTTAGTTTTTTGAGGAACTTCCATTCTGTTTTCCATAGTGTTTGTACTAATTTACATTCCTGCCAACAGTGTATGAGGGTTGCCGTTTCTCCACATGCTTACCAGCATTCATTATTGCCTATCTTTTTAATAAAAGCCATTTTAACTGGGATGAAATGATATCTCATTATAGGTTTCATTTGCATTTATCTGATGACTAATGATGTTGAGCATTTTCCCATATACCTGTTGTCCATTTTTGTTTCCTTTTGAGGAATGTCTACTCAGACCTTTTGTCAATTTTTAATTGGATTTTTATTTTTTCCTATTGAGTTGTTTGAGCTCCTTATATATTCTTGTTATTTTTTTTTAACATAGGTAGCCTTTTATTTATTAAAGAAATGGATTCATAGTTAAGAATGATCCTACAAAGAAAACTCCATGCCTAAGTAGCTTCACTGGTAAAGAAATGATACCAATTCTACAACAGCCTTTCCAGAAAATGGAGGTGTATGACCACTACACAACTTCTTTTGTGAGGCCAACATTATTCTGATATCAAAACCAGACAAAGACATTACAAGAAAAGAATCTGCAGACCAATACCCCTCATGAAAATAAATGAAGAGGGACCAATACCCCTCTTCAATAAAATATTAGCATGACTAGAAATAAAAAAGGTAATAATCCTTCATGAGCAAGTGTGGTTTATTCCAGGAAAGCAAGGTTGGCTTAACTTATGAAAATCAATTAAGATAATTCACCATGTCAGCAGAGTAAAGGAGAAAAATCATGATTATTTTAAAAGATGCAGAAGAGGCATTTGAGAAAATTCAACATTGATGATAAAAACCCTCAGCAATTAAGAAAATAAAGGAACTTTCAAAGACTTGCTCGTAAGTGTTTAGGCAGCTCTATTGACTATAGCCAAATCCTGGAAACAACTCAAATGTTCAACAGATAAACAAAAATGTGATATATAATGGAATATATTCATCAGTAAAAAGGATAAACTTAGTGATATAAGCAACATTATAGGTGAATCTCACAGCGGTTACTCTAAGGAAAAGAAGCCAGACACAAAAAAGTCCAAATATGATTCCCTTAACATAAAATGCAAACCAGTCCATAGTGACAAAAGGTGGATCAGGAGACACCTGGGCTAGGGATGGGGGCAGGATGGACTGTAAAGGAGGGGTGAAACGTTCTCTCTCTTGATTGTGATGGTGGCTAGTTGCATGCATGGGTGCAACTAGCAGAACTCATCTAATTGTACGCTTATCCTGGAGAGCTTCTCACATTCTGGATTTTGTTGATTGCACCGCCAACTTGCAGCTTAAGATGTTTCCCTCTCCCCTGACCTTGGCCAGACTGGCAGACCTAGAGACTCGAGTATATGATGAACTAGGGGTGTACTTCCATCATGAGGCATATAATTTTTGCTTGTCTCTCTTTTTGGTAGCCATGGATGCTTATTGCCTAGATCCATTATTTCTGGTTCCATCCTTCCCTCTGCATAGTAGCAGGCCGAGGACTGGAATACTCTGGGATGAGGCTCCAGTGCAGTACGGGAATACTGGTAGACTGCACGGCTGTCGGCATCATTGGCCCTCCCGGAAACAGACGGCTTGCCCAGTCTCAAGGTGCTCAGAAGTTAAATAACCGCTCGATGTTAAGGTTCGATTATCCTAAGATGCTCCTTGTCGTTATGTCTGTATGCTGAGAAGATGGACCTTTCCGGGGGGAGGAGGTGGGGACGGATTCACTCAAGGTAGCAACGATCAGTAGGCAGGAGAAGGTTTCGTGAGCCCCAACACTTAATGTGAAAGTGAGTCCTGCAGCAGCATTTCAGTAAAAAGGAATCCATGGCCTAAGTGTTGACAGATATACAAGCGTAGAGAGATGGTGATGGTACGGGGGCTGATGACGGGACAGAGGATGGCACCACTGGCAGTGTCGGCTGCGGGAGGAGTTCCTAGGACACGGGCAGCACACCCCCAAGGCTACATGAGCAGTTCAGTGAACTTCTGTTTGCCACGGAGTCGCAGTTTGCCAGGGCAGCACCACACACTGGGCGGCTTCAACAACAGCTGTTTGTCCCCTCACAGTCCTGGAGGCCGAGATAGCAAGGTAGGTGGAGACGCTGGGTTGGAATCCAGGCAGTCTGGCTACACCGTTCACTCTCTTAACCTCTACGTCAAACCACTGCCTCTCTTGTAGTGAAGGTTCAGTGAAAGTTCTCCATCTATCCTTTCTGCCAGTTCTATTTCCTGGAGCTACCTTGAGACAGACAGAAAGAAGGTCTATTCTTGTTATTAATCTCTTGTCAAATGGGTAGTTTACAAATATTTTCTCCAATTCTGTGAGTTGTCTTTTCACTTTCCTTTGCTGTGCAGAAACTTTTTAGCCTTATTGTGATTCATTTGTCCAATATTGCTTTAGTTGCCTGTTCTTTTGAGCTATAACTTAAGAAGTTCTTGCCCAGATCAATGTCCTGGAGCATTTCCCCAATGTTTTCTTTAGTAGATTCATAGTTTCAGGACTTAGATTTAAGTCTTTAATCCATTTTTATTTTACTGTTGTACATGGCATAAGATAAGAGTGCAGTTTATTTTTCTGCATATGGATATCAAATTTTCCCACCACCATTTGTTGAAGAAACTGTCCTTTCCTCAATGTATGTTCTTGGCATCTTTGTCAAAAATAAGCTCATCATAGATGTGTGTATTTATTCTGGGTTCTCTCTCTATTCTGTTCCATTGGTCTATATGTCTGTTTTAATGCCAATGCCATGTAGGGGTGAGGAATCTGTGGCCTTGGGGCCACATGTGGCCTTCTAGATCTTTGAGTGTGGCCTTTTGACATAATCCAAATTTTACAGAAAATATCTTTTTAAAAACACTATAATCAGCTGGGCACGGTGGCTCATGCCTGTAATCCTGGCACTCTGGGAGGCCAAGGCAAGCAGATTGTTTGAACTCAGGAGTTCAAGACCAGCCTGAGCAAGAGTGAGACCCCATCTCTACTGAAAATAGAAAGAAATTAGCTGGACAACTAAGAATATATATAGGAAAATTTAGCCGGACATGGTGGCACATGCCTGTAGTCCCAGCTACTTGGGAGGCTGAGGCAGTAGGATTGCTTGAGCCCAGGAGTTTGAGGTTGCTATGAGGTAGTCTGATGCCATGGCACTCTAGCTGAGGCAACAGAGTGAGACTCTGTCTCAAAACAAAACAAAACATTGTAATAGTGTTAATAGTGTTTTGGTTACTACAGCTATGTAGTATAATTTGAAATCAATGCTGAAAGCAGAGTGTCAAGGTCTCCAACTATTATTGTATTGTGGTCTATCTGTCTATTTAACTCTAATAATATTTACCTTATATATCTGGGTGCTCCGATGTTGGGTACAGACATATTTATAACTGCTATGTCCTCTTGCTGAATTGACCCTTTTATCATTATGTAATGAACTTCTTTTTCTCTTTTTAGAGTTTTATTCTTGAAATCTATTTTATCTGATAGAAATACAGCTACTCCTGCTCCTTTGTAGTTTCATTTGCATGGAATATCTTTTTCCATCTCTTTAGTTTCAGTCTATATGTGTATTTATATGTGAGGTGGGTTTCTTGTAGACAAGAAATAATTGGGTCTTGTTTTTTATATCCTTTCAGCCACTCTATGTCTTTTGGTTAGAGAATTTAGTCCATTTACATTCAATGTTATTGATAAGTAAGGACTTAATAGTGCCATGTTATTATTTGATTTCTTCTTGTTTTGCCTGCCTGCCTGCCTTCCTTCCTTCCTTCCTTCCTTCCTTCCTTCCTTCCTTCCTTCCTTCCTTCCTTCCTTCCTCCTTCCTTCCTTCCTTCCTTCCTCTTTCCTGTATTCCTTTGTGTAAAAGTGATTTTTTTTCTGGTACTGTGTTTTAATTTCTTGCTTTTCATTTTTTGTATATCTGTTTTTGGTTTTTAGATTTGAAGTTACCATGAAGCTTGAAAAACACATCTTATAACCAATTATTTTAAGTAGATGACAACTTAACTCTGCTTACAAAAAAAATAAACATATAAAGAGAAAGCTAAAAGAAACTCTACACTTTAACCTCATGCCCCTGTTGTTTAATTTTTTATTGTTTCCATTTATATCTTTTTATACTATTTACCTCTTAAAAAGTTGTAGTTAATATTTTTGATAGGTTTAGCTTTTAGTCTTCTTACTCAAGATATAAGTAGTTAATACACTGCAATTATAATGATAGAGTATTCTTTCTTTGTGTACTGATTGTTACCAGTATTATACCTTCAGATGATTTATTATTCTTTTTCTTTCAGATTGAAGAACTCCTTTTAGCATTTCTTGTAGGACAGATCTGTCATTGACTAAATCCCTCAAATTTTGTTTTTCTGAGAAAGTTATTTCTCCTTCATCTTTGAAGGACATTTTTGCAGGGTATAATATTCTAGGATTAAGGAGTTTTTCCTTAAGTACTTAAGTTGTGCCATTTTCTCCTGGCCTGTAAGGGTTCCACTGAGAAGTCTGCAGCCAGAAATATTAAAACTCTTTTATACACACACACACACACACACACACACACTTTTATATATATATATATATATTTTTTTTTTTTCTTCCATTAGGACCCTTTCTTTATTCATGACTTTTGGGAGCTTGATTATTAAATGCCTTAAGGTAGTCATGTTTGGGTTAAATCTGCCTAGTGTTCTATGACCTTCTTGTATATGAATGTTGATATCTTTCTCCAGGTTTGGAAACCCTCTGTTATTATTTCTTTGAATAAACATTCTACCCCAGCCTCTCTCTTTCTCTCTCTCTCTCTCTCCCCCTTCTCTTTAAAGCCAACAACTCTTAGATTTGCCCTTTTGAAGCTATTTTCTAGATCTTGTAGGTATTCTTTATTCTTTTTTTATTTTTTCTTTTCTGACTGTGTATTTCCATATGGCCTTTCTTCAAGCTCACTAATTCTTTTTTCTGCTTGATCAATTCTGCTTTTGAGAGACTCTGATGCACTTTTCAGTTTGTCAATTGAATTTTTCAGCTCAAGAATTTTTGCTTGATTTTTTAAATTATTTCAATCTCTTTGTTAGATTTAACTGATAGGCTTCTGAATAACTTCTCTTTGATGTCTTGAAGTTCATTGGGCTTCTTCAGAACAGCTATTTTGAATTCTCTTTCTGAAAAGTCACATGTCTGCATCATTCTGTGATTGGTCACTGTTACTTTATTTAGTTCATTTGGTGAGGTCATGTTTTCCTGGATGTTCATCAATGTCTGGACATTGAAAAGTTAGGTATTTATTCCCATCTTTGCAATCTGGGCTTGATAGGTGAGTACTTATTTCTGCCATTTTGTTAATTGTTTTCTGGTTCTTTTGCATATCCTTTGTTTCTTTCTCTTTTATTGTTTATCTTCGATGTTTGGTGGTTTTCTGTATGCTAAGGTTTGATTCCTTTAACTTTCTTATTTGTATATCTGTTCTACTAGTGAATTTTATACTTTCATGTATTTCCATGTTGGTAGACATCATCCTTTTGCTTTCAGAGGTTGGACTCCCTTAATCATTTCTTTTGGGTCTGGTCTAATGCTGTAATGCTGATGAATTTCCATCATTTTGCTTGTCTCTGGAAAGATTTTATTTGTACTTTACTTCTGAGGGCTAGCTTTTCTGGAAATAGTATTCTTGTCTAGTAGTTTTTTTCTTTCAGTACTTTGAATATATTATCCCATTCTCTCTTGGCCTGTAAGTTTTCTGCCAAGAAATCTACTGTTAGTCTAATAGGGGTTCCTTTATATGTGAGTTGATGTTTTTCTCATGCTATTTGTAGAATTCTATTTTTGCCTTTGACTTTTTATAGTTTAAGTGCAATGTGCCTCAGAGAGTACATTTTGTGGTTGAATATATTTGGGCTTTCTGTATTTGGATGTTCATATCTCTCCCACAGCTTGAGAAGTTTTCACCTATTATTTCATTAAATAGATTTTCTATGTGTTTTCCTATCTCTTCCCTTTCTGCAAGTCCCACACTGTGAATATTTTATCACTTAATGGTATCTCACATACCACATAGGCTTTCTTCATTCTTTTTTATTTTTATTTTTATTTTTTTGTCTGACTGGGTTATTTGGAAAGATCTGTCTTTAAATTGAGAATTCTTTTGTCTACGTGATCTAGCCTATTGTTTGGTTGCATGATTTTTGTTTGCAATTTTCAAAGGATTTTTGTTTGGTTCATATCTGTTGAAGTTCTCATTTAGATCATAGATTTTTTTTTTCCAGATTTTTTTTAATCCCCCATTTGTGTTTTCTTGAATCTTGACTTTCCTTGAGCTTATTGTTTTGAATTTCTTTTCAGACATTTTGTGGCTTTCCTTTTCTTTGGGATTTTTTAGTAGAGAAATATTGTGTTCCTTTGGAGTTGTCATGTTTCTTTGCTTTTTCATGTTTCTTGTCTCTGATGAAACAGTTCCTTCTTCCAATTTTACAAAGTAGATTTCATAGGGAAAGACTTTTTCCTGTAGATGTGCCCTATAGTTTTGGTTCAGTAGAGTGCTTGGGCTTTGGTTCTGGGTGGGCACAGTAGTGTAGTCTCTTTAAAATTTCTTCAGCTGTAATCAAAATAAGTGGTGTCTACAGATGCCTCAGTGGCCTAGGCTGCAGTTGTTGGTGGAGGCTGCAGCTCAGCTTCTGCTGGGAATGAGGATACTAGCCAGGTCACTCCTTAAGCTTCTAGGTGGCACATGCAAATAGCTCAGATTTATTTCATCCTCCCATTCCTTAGGATCTTCTTCCTCTTAGGAATATTCCCCCCTCATTACACCATACTCTTCTCAGGGCCCAGTCCTCAAGGTCCCAAATGTGTTCCATTATGTGCAGGTAGCCTCCCCAAATGACCACAGCCCTGGGAAGAGCCCTCAGAAGCCCCGTAGCATTTACTTTCTCACCAGTAACCTGAACTATACTTTTCACCTGTCACTTTTAATCTTATACAATTGGCAGCTCTCCTTGAAGGAAAGGATCATGTCTGATGCATCTTTGTCCAAATGCCAGTCCTTCAGTACTTCAAATGATAAGTTGCCCCATAAACATGAGGGTCATGGTCAAACCAGAACTTTCTGTTCTGGCAGGGAGGGAAGTCAACGATGACCTAACTCTGAGCTAACACTCCCAGATTTGCATTTAGAAAACCTCTCTAAAGGTAACATTTCCTTCAAGATTTCAAAGAACTTGGGAGACACATGGAATTTTTTCAAGGTCATTCTTTGTTCATAAAGCTGTTAGAATTATCTGCTTAGGCAGTATTATTGGGAAAAACTTTTTAAGTATATTTTTTTTAAATGTGGTATGCTCCATCTAGTCTTTTACCCAAAGAATTATTACATGATATTTCAAAGATTAAGGGGAAGAAAAATCCTCTATAAAAGTATCTTATAGCATTGGTTTTCCCACAACCTTTTGGGAACAGCTAGTATGATCTTTAAACTTCCCCCAAATCCATTTGGATGGCTATTATTAAAAATAACAACAACAATAAATAGAAAGTAATAAGTGTTGAGTGAAAAATTAGAACCCTTCTACTTGGGAGGCTGAGGCAGGAGGATAGCTCCAGCCCAGGAGTTTGAGGTTGCAGTGAGCTATGATGATGCCACTGCACTCTAGCCAGGGTGACAGGGCAAGACTCTGCCACAAAAAAAAAAGAAAAAAAATTGGAAGCCACTGCTGGTAGGAAATAGGAATATTAACGGTGCAGCTGCTATGGAAAACACAGTGCTGGTTCCTAAAAAAAAATTAAACATAGAGTTACTATATAATATAGCAATTTCACTTCTGGGTATATAGCCCCCCACAAAAAAAAGTGAAAGCATAGACTTGGAAATATGTTTATAGCAGCATTATTCACAATAGCCAAAGGTGGGAGAAACCCAAGTGCCCATCAATGAGTGAATGGATAAACAAAATGTTGTATATACACACAATAGTATACTAGTCAACCTTAAAAAGGATAGGAAATTCTGAGGCATGTCACAACATGGATTAATTTTGAGGACATTATGCTAAGTGAAATAAGCCAAACACAAAACAACTACTGTATGATTCCATTTATATGACGGGAGTATTTAAATTAATAGAGACAGAAAGTAGAAAGTAGAATTGTTGTTGCCAGGAGCTGGACAGAATGGGCAATGAGGAATTATTGTTTAATGGTTACAGAGTTTCAGTTTGGGAATTTGAAAAATTTGTAGTGATGGATGGTGGTGATGGAAGATGAAAAAGTTCTGGAGATGAAAGGTGGTGATGGTTTATTTAATGTCACTAAACTGTACACTTAAAATGATTAAAATGGTAAATTTGTTATGTATAATTTGCCACAAAAAGAGAAAACAAAATAAAGAGAAGGTGATAAACTTTTAAAAATTCAATTAAATCATATAGAAAGCAACTTGTTTTTTTCACTGAATCTTTTTAGAAATGAAATAGAAGATGAGAGGAATTTCCTTCCTTCCCAGTCAGAGAAAACATGAATCTGTAACCTCTCTCCTTGCTGTGGGAAACTCTCTTCTCCAAAATCCTCTTTCCTCCAGGGGTTGGTTGGGTCTAGTGTGGGTATATCACCTTTTGCCTTGGAACCTGAGGATTAAATGCATCTTTTAAACTTTGTGTCCCTCTTATTCTGAATGGAACAAACAACATGTTAATTTACTAATTTAATAAGCATTGCTCTTGCATAATTCAGTCATGACCAATCATGACCTATACTTGTACTCTTTATGCTGATCAATCACAAATTTTTCCTATTGAGAACAGATGTAGATTCAGAATCCTTTTTTTTTTTTTTTTTTTTTTAAAAAAAAAGGCTTTCATTGATCTATTCAACAAATAATTATTGAGAGATGGTTGCACTTATTCTGATGGCCAAACACAGGTCCCCCATATCGGCTCCATACTCATGGGGTCTCCAGGTCATCCTCGGTCAGGGGCTGGCTCCGGACACGCTCCAGCATCTTGAGGCCCCAGGCGTGACGATAGGAGTCCTGGCTTATCACACGGAACATCATGTGCAACAGCCACTGTGTTGCGCTGAATGGTCCAACTAGAATGACACGAGTCTGGCCTGTGGCTGTAAACCAACTCTCCGGCTGAATGAGGGTATAGCTGTGCACCTCGATGCAGCGAAGGTATGTATCACTCTGCCCAAAGATAAGCTCCTCCTGGTCCTCTTCCAAGTAAAATACCATTGGAGCACGAAAGTTTTCGGGCACGGTCCACCATGGCTTCTTGCTGGGAGCACTGGTTTCTATGTCCACACACTCTGCTGCTACCTGATTCAGAAATGGGGCAAGTGCAAGCAACTGGTTGAAAAAGCACTTGGAAAAAGTCCAGAATCCTTCTCGACATATCTCTGTAACTATAGAACTACAAGTAAATGGGGGTTAGCATGAACCAAAATGTAATTTGCCATCACTAGGTTTGGAGGGCATGTTTGGGGGCTTGCAGGCAGCTGGTATTACGTTCAAACCCAAAGTTGGCTTTGACATAAGGAGATGTGTCCAACTGGAAAAGGAGGGGTGAGTGCTGACTACTGTGTTCTATAAGTAAATGGTGATGTGTGGTCTGCAGTCTCACAAGAATCCAAAACCAGGATTAACCACGAGCCAGATCTTTACATAAGTCTTAAGTGCCAGGCAAGGCAAGCACCAGTGAATAAATGAAGACGTACATAAAAATCAACATTAATTTCTTTTTCCTCCTGCAATTTGTATAAGATTATATTATATAGTGCTTGAGGAAGAAAACTCAAACCTCAAAATCCCTTCTGTGTGTTGGTGTGAGCCTTCTTTGGTAACATTTTCTTATATTAGAAGAACCAAGAAGGCAGAAGTCTCCTTATGGATCTTCCATCTTCAGTGCTACTGAATCCTTTTTCTTTCAATCTTATTCTGAAAGCCACAGCCCCTCACCCCTTCTCTGCACCTTTCCTAAATCTGAGCCTTCTAGAAAGAAGCTCTCCTACTTGTCATTTGCTCATCTTTGCCTTTGGTTCTTCCCACAGTTTTCCAAGTTTCTAATCCCTTCTGCAGAAGCCTTTCATGGGAACAGGCCTGTCTCTACCTTGGCTTGGATGGGCTCCTAGTAAACTCACACACCCCACTTCCTGACCCTTCAGTTTATCAGGCTTGGAACAGGGGAATCAGTTTTAAAAAGATAATTCAAGGTCTCCCTTCGCCTCCCCCTGCTAAGCGCTTTAAATATATGATCCTATTCATTATCTTAATAATTCTGGAGATAGACATTATTATGCCCATTTTGAAAATAAAGAAGATGAACCTCAAAGAAGTTAAGTATCTCCCCCAAAGACACACAGCAAGCAGTGGCAGAGCTTTGTTGGCCTCTGAAGCCCGTACCTTTAACAAGACTGCTTCTTAATCCTTCATCAGGATTCTTGCCTGGATTCCCTCTGTGCTTTGCCCTGATTGGCTCCTGTGGTCCTTCAAGTCTCTGATTTAAAGAAATAAAAGTATAATAATGGAGTTTCTGGTAGTGGAGCAGATATCTGAGGCCACACAACACTTACCTAATTAGAAGACCTGCTCCTAGAAGATACATGGACTCAGGCTTTCTTAGCTAAGACAGTACATGCTAAAAAGTCCTGCAGGAGGAATTAAGGAACTCCAGCTGTGGGGAAAATGCAAGGAACTCAGAATAGCTAAAAACAATCTTGAAAAATAAGAACAAAGTTGGAAGATTTACACTTCCTGATTTCAAAACTTAACACAAAGCTACAGCATCAAGAGAATATGGTTCTGGCAAAAGGATAGACACAGAGATCAACTGAATAGACTTGAGAGTCCAGAAATAAACTCATATATCTATAGTCAATTGATTTTTGAAAAGATACCAAAACTATTCAATGTGGGAAATAGCAATCTTTTCAACAAATGGTGCTAGGACAAATGAATATCCACATGTAAAAGAATGAAGTTAAACCCCCTACTTTATACCATATACAGAAATTAACACAAGATCTAAATGTAGGCTAAAACTATAAAACTCTTAGAAGAAAACATAAGACACTATCAAGAAAGATAAAAAACTCAAAGAATGGAAGAAAATATTGGCAAATCAAACTATGTGATAAGGGTCTGATATCTTTATTAGGATATATAAAGAATTCTTACAACTTAACAATAAACAACCCAATTTAAAAATGGGCAAAGGATTTGAATAGACATTTCTTCAAAGAAGATGTACAAATGGACAGTAAGCACTTGAAAAATACTCACTATCATTAGTCACGAGGTAAATGTACATCAAAACCACAATGAGATACCACTTCACACCCCTTAGAATGGCTATAATTTTAAAAAACAAAAAGAAAAATATAGGAAATAAGTCTTGACAAGCATGTGGAAAAATTGGAACTATCATACATTGTCGGTGGGACTGTCTAATGATGCAACCACTTTGGAAAACAGTCTGGTTAATCATGGAGTTACCATAGAACCCAAACATTTCACTCTTGGGTATATATGCAAAAGAACTAAAAACAGGTGTTCAAGCAAAAACTTGTACACAAATGTTTATAGCAGCATTATTTATAATATGAAAAAGGTAGAAACCGCCCAAGTGTGCATCAATTGATGAATAGGTAAGTATATTATATATCTATACAATGGACTATTAGTTAGCCACTAAGAGGAATGAAGTACAGATACATGCTACAACACTGAAAAACTTTGAAAACATTATACTAGGTAAAAAAAAAAAAAAAAAAAAAAAAAAAGCCTAGCACAAAAAACCACATATTGGAAGACTTCATTTATATGAAATGTGCCCAATAGGCAAGTCTACACAAAAACTAGGTTAATGATTGCCAGAAGTTGGGGATAGGGAAAAATGGGAGTGACTGTTAATGGGTATGGGTTTTCTTTTGGTGTGATGAAAAAATTCTGGAATTATATAGTGGTTGCTATGGTTTCAATTCACCCCCCACCAAAGTTCAAGTGTTTGAAACTTAAACCCTAATGTAACAGTATTAAGACATGAGACCTTTCAGAGGTGATTAGGTCATGAGGGCTGTATCCTTTATATCCTTTATGAATGGATCTCAGGAGTGTGGTTAGTTATGGAAGAGGGTTGAGTTTGGGCTGATTCCCACCCTGTCTCATATACTATCACCTTCTCTCACCATGTGATGCCTTCTACCATGTTATGATGTGGGAAAAATGCCCTCTTACCAGATGCAGTTGCTTGGACTTCCCAGCCTCCAGAACCATGAGCCAAATAAACTTCTATTCTTTATACATTACTCAGTCTGTGGTATTCTGTTATAGCAGCAGAAAATGGTCTAAGACAGTGGTAATGGTTACACAACCCTGTGAATATACTAAAGACCATTGAATTGTAGGTTTTTAAATGCTGAGTTTTGTAGTATGTGAATTATACCAGAATAGAAAAGGCCAGTTGTAAAAATAATTTCTATTCAATATTTTTTAAAAAACCTTAAAAAGTAAAAAAAAAAATTATCTAATATCTTTTTAAATTTATGCCTTCATGGACAAGGAAAGGGGATTGTGTTCTTATTTCCACCAGAGGATGAGAAGACCAATATTAAGATCACACCCAGTGACTAAACCAGCAATGGCAATGAGTGCTAGGAAGTTTAAGAAACATTGTTTCCAAGGAACTTGATTGTCTTAGAGTTCTCCCAGAAACAGACCCAAGACAAGCATTTAAGTGTAAATAGAGTCTATTTGGGAGGTGAAGGAAATTCCAGCAAGGGAGCAGGAAAGTGAGTCAGGGAAGGGAAGGCAGCCAATAAAATATGCATTACAAGCAAGTCATCACTGAGGGAAATTGGAGCTTGATCCTATTGAGGAACTCTGGGAGTCATGTAAAAACGCACTTCAGAGTTACCCTCACTCCCAGGGGCAAGAAATTGGGATATTTATACCACAATCCTTGTCTCATTAGTTGAGGGTTCACTCCTCCAGCAGCATGAGAAAGTTCTCAAGCGAAGAGAAGCAAGTGCTGGTAGTTGGAACTGGGCAGCTTACACTGAAATGGAAAAGCCCAGAAAGATCCAGGTAGGGCCCTGGCAGTTTATGTCTACTATTTAAAACTCCCTAAGGAGGGTTATAGATCATGGATTCAGAAATAAAAAGATGGGGATTAGAATTTTAGCTTCACCACTTTGGACAAACCATTCAACTATATAAAATTCATTTTTTTAATATGTAAAATGTGGGATGGAGGGAGTGAAAATGTATACTCACAGGATTGTTGTTAGGATGAAGTAAGATGATATATATGAACACTCCTGCTATATGCAACGTAATTATTACGTCTGTGGATTTTTTTTAAGATGTGGATGACAATAAAACACTGAATAAAGATGAAACTTACGGAGTTGGAATGGGATCATGCTGATCTTATTTATTCACTTAACTCTTGAACAATAAGCGTCAGTGTTCAGAATGATAACCTAGGAGCTCTGCCAGCTTTTATTTCTTTAAAGAAGGTTCTATTCTGTTGATCCACGTAGGAAGTCAATGTACAGACTACTGTGGTAGAACCTGCTAAACGTTTACCAAAAGTTGTTTCCTCTTTTTCTTGGGCTCACAGACAGATTACTTCTCCAAGCCTTGCTTGCTTGCACTGAGGGGAGTCCTAGCCAATGGAATGGAATGTGTTCCATTCCCTGCCTCAATCAACCCTCCCATAAGCCCTTTACTGTGCTCTTTCCCCACTTGTAATTGGCAGGAATGGAGAAAATTACCAGGTGACTTTGGAAGCCACGTGTTGAAGATGCCAGAGCCTGTGTCAGGAAGGACGCCTCACCAATCTGATCACCCTGCCAGGACTGAAACATAAGTAAGAATGCTTGACATGTCTATGAGATTCAAGCCACTGTACGTTTTTGGGTTTATTTGTTGTAGCAGCTATGATTACCCGGACAATTAAACCCCATATATATCAGAAAGATTTATATCAAGGAGGTTTTTGATTAACTCTGGATTAATACATTTTCATTAAGTGGAGCTGACTTTTTCAAACATTCTGATTAACTGTGGCTGTGCTTTTGAGGGAACTATGACTTTTCAAGGCTGTGTGGTGTGTACTCGGTATATTGTGAAATCAGCTCCAAACTTTCTCAAGCAGTCCTCCAATTGGAAAAGCCATCATATCCCTTGGCTATCCCTAAAAAGAGAGAGCAGGAAATCATGTCCCCACCACAGCAAGCACTTCCTACCTGGGAACATGCATCTCTAGGTGTCTCTTATGGTAGCAAGTGGCAGGTATCAGACATGTTTTATATGGAAGCCCATTTGGGGCAACACAACTATTTCTTCTTCCTTCCCATCTAATGAAAGTTCTGCTGAGGAAAGCTGCTGAGAATGTATTCTTTAAAAAACAAATTTTGTATACTTTTTGCTTACTAATCACTAGAAAAAGACAATAAACATTACCTCTGTTCCAGTTCTCTGAATAACAAACCACCCCAAAAATGAGTGGCTTAAAACAACCACATTATGCTCATGAGTTCTTTGGAATTCAGACAGGGCACTATGAGGATGTCTTGTTTTAGCTCCACGATATCTGGAACCTAAGGTAGGAAGACCGAATGTCTGGGAGTTGGAATCATCTCCAGGTGGAAAATTCCTCACTCTCGCGCCTGGCACCTGGGCTGGGATGACTGAAAGGTTGGGTTCTGGCAGGGCTGTTGACTGCAGAGCCTGCACGTGTCCTCTCCACGTAGCCTGAGCTTTCTCGTGGCATGGTAGTTTCAAGGCAGTTGGATTTCTACTGTATAGCTCAGGGCTCCAAGAATGAGTGTTCCAGAGACCAAGGCAGACGGCGCAAGCCCTTTTATAAAGCAACATAAGAAATTACATGGTGTCATTTCCACCACACTCTTTGGCCAAAGTAGTCCCAACTCCTCTCAGATTCAAAAAGAAGAGACACAGGTATCACCTGGAGATGTTAGGAGTGCCAAAGAATTTGAAGCTGTGTTATTAAAACTGCCACATTCTCTAATCCCACCAACCAAATATAACTGCCATTAATATTTTGGTTTATTTCTTAGCAGTTTTAAAAAAAAATCTCCATACATTTGAAATTAAATTGGGATAAGACTTTGGTATAATTTTGTATCCTAATCATTTTGGCTTTTAACATAATATCCTGAACACTTCTTCATGTCATTAAAAATTCTTTGAAGTTATTTTTAAAGGGAATATAATATTTCACAGAATGGATGTGTCATTGGATACATGGATGGATGTACATACATACATACATACATGGATGTATTTAATGCTTCACTCATTGTTTGACATTTGATTTTATAACTGGCATGAAGAGTCTCACTAGTTTAAGGTACCTAAATATTCAGGTCTAATTTTTTCCTTCTTTGTTAAAATTGAAGTATAACTTACATGCAGTAGAGTGCACACATTTCTATGCGCTGTATTTACTATATTCATGTAGACATATGCACTGTAGCCTCACTAGGGTGGAAGAGCCCAGGCCGGTCAGCACACAGTCAGGAGGGCCTGGCAGCCTCCAAAATAGTTGTCCACACAGTGTGGAATGCACTAGGTTCCACCAGGGAGAACAGGAGAGACGTGACTGAAATACTCCTAAAGCTGGGTTAGGCCCCAGCCCGCTGCTCTGCACCACTCCACAATGCAACGCCACGTTTGGGATAAACTTGGGGGAAGATTTCAAAATTTGAATGCTGGCAGGTAGTTGGGTAAACACATCTGAGTGGGGGACAGAGGACAGGCTCAAAAGAGTTCCCCGGATGATTCTGATGAGCACCTCCCACAGTCTAGGGTTGCTAGAGTTAGCAAATAAAAACACCAGACACCTAGTCAAATCTGAATTTCAGATAAACAATGAAAAACAATGGATACTTTTCAGTATGAGTATGTCCTATGTGATATTGGGGGCATACTTACAGTAAAAAAAAAAATTGTTTATCTGCAATTCAATTTTAACAGGGCATCGTGTATTTTATCTGGCAACCCTCCCACCTTCCCCACCCTCAAACAGGAAAGTGACATTTTAAAATACCATTCTAAAAAAAAACATACACTCACTGTCAAAATGTAGAGAAGTATGAAAAATAAAAATAAAAACCAGCCATAATTTTACCAGCTAGAGTTGTTGATCAGTGCTAACATTTTGGTCTATGCCTTGTCGGTCTATATGTGCGTGTGAGACTTATTGTCATATTTATTTATAAAATTTGGATTATACCAAACATACAGTTTTATTATATGCTTTTTTCATCTCCTCCTCTGTAACATTATCTATAAGAAAATACCTAACATGTGTAAATCTTCTTACATCTAAGAAAATACATAACATTAAACCTATAAGGATATATATGTTAATATATACTATATTATTAATATGTAAATATGGCTTTCCTTCACAAATCATTATATATGTTTAAAGTTATACAGTTTCCTTACATCTTTAAATAGCGTTTATTAGCAGGTCTCTTTAATGGCTGAAACCGCTCACTCTTATTCCAGCTCAGGCATGTAGTGGGGGGGAGAGGAATGGATCTGCTCTGACCCCTCCATTTTTGCAGATGGCATTTAGCTGTCAGATGCTTTATACAGCAGAACCCCAGAACCACAGCAGACCCATAGGAGGGGCTCGTAAAACACTTCTTAACTGAATACATGAAAGGATGAACCCCTTTAGACCCTGGGAGCACCGTAGCCCAACACAATGCCCACATTTCCACTGTGTGGCTTTCTGCCGCGTGAAATAGGAGCTGCTTAGACTTCAGCTGGGAGTTGACAATGCAGCATTCCGGCCTCTGGTGTTGAACACGGACAAAGTCCTGATTTTATAATACTTTAAATTTCACAAATACTCAGCATCCGTTTGGTGCCAGGTCCCATTGTGGTTACTCTGGACACAGAAATGAGCAGGATAGAGGAATTACATACATATGAGGTTATATCTGTGTGTGGTGGTGGTGAGGAGACAGATAATAAAGGAGTCAATAGATAAACACAGCAATTCATGCCGTGATGAAGGAGAACTGAAACCATTACTGGTCGTGCTAACGTGATCCAGCTATTTATTTGCACGACTATGCAAAATTCTAGTCCCCAAATGATGAAGTTGCAAAGGATGTTATTGTTTGTTTCAGGAACTTCCTGAAAATCCATTTATCTGAATAACAGACTCTCCACTGGTCTTCATCAGGGTTGTTGGCCCCTTCTCAATGTGACCCAAATGGTCTGCATATTCTTTAAGACCCCCTGCGAAACACTCACCTTTCTGTGTTGGTCAGTCCTAAACCATTCATTATACTATAAACATACAATTATATCAGTCTCCATGTTGAAAGACCCACCTAAAGTAAATCCTCAAAACTTACCAGTGTCCCCACCCTTGACCTCCCCCTTCGAAGACACTTTTATGATCCCATCAAAGTGATGCCCTTACTGCACAAGGCAATGAACTTGGTTTTGTGCATTCTGCAGTTATTTCAGCAGTCTGTGTGGGATGTGAAAGTCCACACGAGTGGTCTGAAGTCAAAGAAGCAGGGCCATTCAATCCTTAGTGACGGAGGGGCTGGTAGTGATGGTACTTTCATTTGGATGGAAGCCTCTCGAAAGTGGTAATGTTTGAGCTGAGACCTGAATGAAGAAAGGATCTGACCTTGGCATATCCTGGGGACAAAAACTTCCAGGCACTGGCAATAACAAAAGAAGGGAGGTTGATAGTAAAGCAAAGGAGGTCAGAGAGGTAGGAGGGTAGATGGATTCCAGATAGTATGTAGGTCATTGCAGGCCAACGACGGAAGGAATTTGAATGGTATGCTAAGTATGGTTTTAAAAACTAAAGGATGTAAGCAAGGAAGTGATATCTCTTCATCCATCCATCTGGTCAATGAACATTAACTGAGACCCTTCTCTTCCCTGACATTTGTAGGCATGAACTGTGCTGGAGATGTAGCATTCTAGAGGAAAGACAGATGCAAACAGCCAGCATGCAGAAGACCAATGCCTGTACATTGCAGGAAGTGTGGGGGGAAAGGGTGACTCATAAAATACATGACCAGAAGAACTGGCCTTTCCTTGTCATGGCTGTGGCTCCCACATCTCCAGGGTTCAAAGTAAGCGAAGTCAGCCTGGTGGCAGTTTCTAGTCGCTAAGGTCCACGGGGCGCTAGAGCCCACCCAGGCTACGGATGCCTTAGGAATAGCCATCTGCCTTATTTTCCTCCAAGTGTCTCAGCACTGAGCACAGTGCCTGGCACAGAGTAGGTGCTCAGTAAATGTTGGAATGGATGGTGTGCTTTTTTACCTGTTTATGCTCTACCGAATTCCAAAAAGTTTTGAAGTTGTGGACAGAGCTATGTACACTATTATTATTTTTTTTTATTTCGGCATATTATGGAGGTACAGATTTTAAGGTTTCAATAAATGCCCTTTTCCCCCCTCCCCCCACAAGTCTGATTCTCCAGCATGACCATCCCTCAGATGGTGCACATGTCACTCATTATGTATGTATATGCCCGTCCCCCTCCCCCCTCCCCCCTCCCCTATGTACACTATTAAAACACAAAACTAAATGAAGAAATCAGATCAAGGGAATGTGAGGGTAGAAAAATAAGATAAAATCAGAGTTAAAATTGGTGCTTAAAAAACCTTAATGAGTAGTTTTGAGTCGAGGTGAATTACAAAGTCTTCTGGCAGGCAGTAAAAAGGGAGCAAAGGTTGGTTGCTAGGTTCACAGAAATGAAACTAAGAGCAATAGTAAGAAACCAGCACCTCAAGAGAAGTCCAGCTCTTTCTAAGTGTTGAATCAAAGAAAGTGTTTTATGGTCTTCATACGGGAATTTTTTTGTGAGATAGTAAATAACAACATCCCCAAAACAAATATAGTTGTGGGTTTCGAATGGCTATTTCTGGAAACACCCCTTGGGGCCCTTACCTGGGCCCCTCTCAGTGTGACTCCATCAAGGTGGCTGGGCCGGAGAGAAAGAGGTAGAGTGCACAGTTCTGACCAACAGCTTGCTGGTCACCATGATGTAAGATAGTAGAGGGGCTGATATGGACTTTGGGCCCCATTGGCAGATCGGGTAGACTGGGACCCAGTGGTGTTTAAACTTGGTGGAGGCAGGTGCACGCGTGGTCTTGCTCACCTTTGGAAAGGAGCGACTTGTACTGTGGGAGGTGCCTTCTCCCTACATTTTGTGTGGAGCAACTTGAGGCCCCCCTGGAACAAGATGATGGGGAGGGAGGCCTCCATGGGGGAGGAATTGGTGCAGGAGGGGGAATCTTCATGAAGTGCGAGAGTAAACACTTCATATTTTAACTCTGTGAAGAAAGCATCTCCTGGCAGGCGCGCTTACAAATGTGCGCAGTTAGTGGTGGGGTCGTCCAGGGCCTGTCTGCAGCTCCATCAGGGTGCCCCATTCCCTGGCTCTTACAAGGGGCCATAAAAACCTGCTCCTGACTGATGGTTGACATATGAGGTGACAGGCAAGGAAATGGTTTCCTTTGGCTGCGTGTGTGTATCCTAATTTACAGCTCCTCTGGAATTAGCAAGGTCAGATGACTCCACTGCTATTGCATAATTATGGACTCCCAATGGCTTCTTCCTAAAGGAGAACACTTGGCTTGGAAAAGAAAATCATGGAGAATTCAGTACAAATAAGTGACATGTCTTTTTCATTATTGTTATTATTGAATAATTGTAAGCACTGTTTAAGTTTGCTGGATTTTCTCCCCAGATCTGTGTGTGTGGCGATAACCCATGCTATGCCCTGACACCGAGCACTTCAGAGGACAGAGCTTTTTCCCTGCCAAGTGCATTGTCTTGTTGGATCCTGACAGCACTGATGGATGGGAAAATGGAGGCCCAACAAAGGTTAAGTGACTTCTCTCCAAGGCCACACAAGGTTGCTCCTAAATGCCAGTTTCCTAGCTCTGAGTTGACTGCTCTTTACTTGAGATGACGCCAGTGGAGCACCTAGCCCAGTGCTTGGCACTCACGGGAGGAACCCAGTAATTATCCATTTCTCCCAATTCTAGACTCATCTTTTCCACTTTTCTACTGAAGGAATATCCTTAGATTAAGGGTTTGGGTGCCACCGCACCCATCGTGCTACCTGCCATTTCCACTTTGTCCAGATATCTGTTTTCCCTTGAGTCCCAAGTGGAAATACTCTAAACATGTTCTTCACAAAACGCCTCTGAAGCCAACTAAGGTCGTGGAAGGTTGTCAAGTCTCAGATCTACAAGGTTGGCGTTAGAATCCCCTCTCAGCCTTCTAACCCAGGCTTGTCCGTGACTCATGTGACCTGTCACCATGACAGGTGTCACCATGACCTGTCACCTCTCCCATGAGGCCGCGCCAACATCACCGTGTTCTGTGAGTGCTCACATCCGAACTGAGGGATGGGGAGAAACACCACACAGCGTGGAGCCGTGAGTATCCACAGGAAGAAGAGGAGCAGAGGCCGGAAGTGTCCCTGCAGGCCATAGGCTGCTCATGCTGCTTACGGATATGAGGCAAAAAGAAACCCATAAATTCTCAGACAGTAAGGTGAAGGAAATAAATTTTTCAGATGACAATAGGGAAGCAGTGAAATTTATTGGTATGATTATAGGGCTGGATTTGTACTGTTTTCCAGTTTTAGACTGGAAAGTCAAAAACCATGCACTGCTTGGGGTATTCTCTATGTGATTATTTTTCCTTCCATGAGGCCTATAATTTTAAAATTATTTCCAGAATACATTCTGACTTCATATTATGCATGTATTTGGTTTAGGTGCTATTGTAGGGGAGGGGGCCGACAGGAGGAAGGGGTGGGGAGGGGAGGGGAAGACACAGTGCCCAACAATGCTGATCCTAAAGAGATTATTTCCTAATCAATGCCTTCTGAAGGCCCACCTGTTGAATAAACAGACACAGCTCAGGGAGGGTCACCCGGTGCTACAAAAGACTATGAAAGAAATATTCATAGCCATTTTTTTTAATGGCAGAAGAACTACTGGTAGCTCAAGGCAAACAGGAAGGGGACATAAATACAATCGATCAACTTCCCAAGTGTAGGAAAAGAGAATAAGGTACTTTCAAAGGATTTCAGCAGCAAGGATTGAAACAAGTTTTCGCCTTCTGCTAACCAGAACACTCTGCTAACCAGATTGGTTTGTTCCCTGACATTTGTCGATTTGCAGACTGATTCCTAAGTCTCCTTCTAGCCAGCAAGTTCCCCAACTATGATTACCTCCAATATATGAGCTCATTTCTCTGCACTTACTCCCAAATGGTCGACATCGATTTGCAACATTAATGAAGTAAGTACCCAGCTATCCTTGTTCATGAGCTATTACCTCGGTATTGATTGTAGCTTTAATTGACAATTACTTGAATGGGCTGGGCTACACTGAGCTTTTATTAATTTTCCATTGTGATGCTCATTACTAAACTTCATTGCAATTGTGTAACAATGTAAACCCCCCACTGTGGCTAACTGAAGTGGAAAATTCCACTGGCCATTTCCCAAACCTATTTATCTTGGAAAATAAAGAATTTGGTATTGTTAAATTTGATATCAGGATTCTAGGCCTTGATTCTGTGGGAAGAGAATCATGACTTTGGCTGTGAAAATAAATAGAATTTGCTGAATTATTTTCCCTCCACTGCTATTTCAGAGGACATGTGACATCCAGAGACTTGGTTCTCCCTGCTCCCTGCCCAGACAAACAGTGAACTCCATGCTATTGTCAAATTATATTCATTCTTCCACCTCCCTTTAAAATTTTTTTTTTTTAATAAGGACAGGGAAGGGACAGGGAGAAGAGACGTTTGCGTTGTTTTAGGAATTTTCATTTCCTTTGGCTGTGCCCTGTAAATAGACCATTTTTTTGGCCATTCTCTCCAACAACCAAAAAACCCTCTGATTTTAAGCCTTGCTCAAAGAATAAGCAAATCATAGGAGAACTATCAAGACCCTGTTGGAAATGGAAATCGGAGCTTCTTCACAAACAGCAGTTAGGAAAAATGCAGGACTTGCTCACCAGCCCAGCTCCCAGAGACACATGGAAAACCCCTTCCCTCTCACATGTCACCTCAGAGAGCCTCACGCTGGTCTCCTTTCCTCACCCTAACATGCCCTGTACTGTCCCTGACCCCACTGGGATTGTAAGTGTGAATGTCATGCTGAATTACAGCCACAGATGGAAAATGGAAAAATGTAATTGTAAGAGCCCTTCCTTCTGGCGTATGGCTGGGGAAAGGCTGAGTTTGGGGCATAGGATGGGAGATGATGATTTGGAAATGTGACTTACGATATCTGAAAAAGCCAGAGCAATGGGCGTAATGTGACATCAAACTGATTAGCGTTAGAATTCATTGTGTTATGAACTACTGGAATGGAGCCACTCCTATGGTCTTCTTAGAGAACCACCAGTGTAGCAGAAAGGGAAGGAGTTCAAAAACTTATCTATAAAGGAACTGCTGAACCTTTGATCTTGCTGCTCTAGAGATACAACCAGTGAATAACTACAAAAATTTCAGGGAAAACATTGATTGGGAAAACTATTGATCAGGGAAAACTAATTCAACTCCCAACTAATCAGACTAGTTCAGCTTTTGTTTTGGGAAGTCAATGATAAGAAAACAAGCTCCTACAAGAGATGATGTTTTGAAAGAAAAAAATTAACAGAGATCAGTTTACATCGAGTGCAATCATCTCTACCTTGTGTGAAAGGCAATGCCTTTGAGCCTCGCATTTATCCTGTTTTTTTCTTAGCTTCCTTTGCAATCACTCTTTTCCCACTTTACAAAATAAGGCAGATACGAAGCTATGCTGCCTAGCTACCCCTTCTACTAAGTGTGGTGGAAAATGTTCCTCCCTGGGAACCAAAATCCTTGTAGCTTAACGTCTCTAGACCTTATTGTAAAATGAGGGGCGTGGCCCATATAATCTCTAAGGAGCTTTTGTGCTCTAAAATGCTGTGGTTTTGGTCTCGAGACATTGAGTTGCAGGAGGGTAGAACAGTGGAAGGAGTTCTGCCTTGGGAGTCCAGAGCATTGCTTTGAGCTTTCATTCTCCTAGCCAGCTGTGTGGCCTTGGGCAAGTCACGTCACCTCACCGGACCTCATCTTCCTCCTTCTGTACTAAGAGGTGCCACCGAGCCAGGCAACCTGTACGGTCCCTCCCACTCCTCAGCTTCTTTAATTCAACATGGCGAGTAATGGCTCTTGGGATGGTCACTTTTATGTGTCAACTTGGCCAGGCTATTGTACCCAGTTATTTAATTAAACATGAATCTAGATGTTGCTGGAAAGGTTATTCCACATCTATAATCAGTTGGCTTTAAGTCAAGGAGATTACCCTCAATAATGTGAGGAGGCCTTGTCCAGTCAGTTGGAAGTTCTTTCTCTTTTTTACTTGTCATCTAATTGGAAAGCTGATCGGTTGGAAGTTCTTAAGAGCATAAGCTGAGGTTTCTAGAAGGAAAAATTCTGCCTCCAGACTGCAGCACTAACTCCTGCCAGAGTTTCTGGCTTACCAGCCGGCCCTGAAAATTTTGGACCAGCCAGTCCCCACAACTGTGGGAGCCAATTCCTCAAAATGAATTTCTCTGTATATATATATATATATATATATATATACCCTATTGGTTCTAGTTATCTGGGAAACCCTGACTAATACAGCTCTGTAGGGGAGATGGCAAATCCATAGCCATCAAAGGCAGGTGCATTTCATCTTCCTACTAAGATATTCCTTTTACTTACTATGATATTTCTTCTGCTTACTACAGTAGAAGCAGGCATAGAAACATTACAAAGCACAGGTTACCTCTGGGCCCATGTCCGGCCCACACACATTTTTTTTCTTGGGTCCACGTTGTTTGTTTGTTTTGAATTACATACCAACACTTAAAAACAAGGAGAAATTACTTAAAGCATGAATTTCTAGTTCTTTTAAATAATTGGAGTTCTAGCAACCTGAGGTCTGTATTTGTGCAAGTGAATAATCAGCTTGCACTAAATCCTCAAACTGGGTTACTTGTCACCCTAGGGTACACAAAGACTTTCCAAGGAGTATCAATTTCCAGACACTCCGCTTCCATATGTTCTCATTTCTAAAGCTGATCTGCTTGGCAACCTGCTCGCCTTTTGAGCCTCACATTAGTCCTGTTTCTTTCTTAGCTCCCGTTTACAATCACTCTTTTCCCACTTTACAAAAAGGGGTAGATATGAGACTATGCTTCCCAGCTACCCTTCCACAAAGGACTTGCTGCCTGTACTGGGTTGAATGGTGACCTCCAAAAGATACGTCCACCCGGAACCTCAGATCGGCACCTTATACGGAGTAAGGGTCTTTGCAGATGCAGATCTTGAGATGAGATCATCCTGGATTATGGTGGGCTTGAAATCCAATGATGAGTATCCTTACAAGACACTGAAAAGGAGAAAACAGACGGCGGAGACACAGAAGGGAAGGCCCTGTGAAGGCAGAGGCAGCGATCGGAATAATGCACCTGCACGCCAAGGAAAGTCAGGCACTGCCGGGGGCCCCCAGAAACTGAGAGAAAGGGGTAGAATGGATTTTCCCTTAGAGCGTCCAGAAAGTACCAACCTTGTCGACACCTTGATTTTGGCCTCTGACCTCCAGAATTGTGGTAGAGTAAATTTCTGTTACTTTAAGTGACAAGTTGGTGGCAATTGGTTATGGCAGCCCTAGGGAACCACCAGACGGCCCATCTGTGGAGGGTGTGTCCAGCAGACAGCCCCCAAAGATCAGCTCCTTTAGGGGGCCACCCTGCCTGAGGTCACACCCTTCCCTGGATGGCCCCACACCTGGTGCCCGAGCTACCTGTCACCAAGACAGCACTAACAGGCAGTATTCACTTCCCAGCTCCCTGCCAGGCTGGCCAAGGTGTTGCAGGTTTCTTCTGCGCCCAGATCTACTTCCTCCTCATTCATTTCACAGATATCGATCCCTAATAAACACTTTGCCCCTACGTTTCCTTCCCGAGAACCTAACCTTGTACCCATCTCAACTCTTACTGTGGTGCCATTGCCTCAGGGCGTTACAACTTTCTGGGTGACAAAGGGACAATTCAAAATATTGATGTTGATGTAACAAAACAGTTCCTATTCCCATGTACTTATTTTTATAAACCAGGCTTCTCAGCCTTTATATCTATAAACACCAAACATAGGAGCAGAGTTGGTGCTGAACCCTATCTCATTCTAGCATTAAATTATATCAATCTATGCATACTTGAACTAATTGGAAAAAATACAACCCCATCCATCTTATATAGGTACACATTTTAAATAAAATTTCAATTTTATGTTGAATAATCCTTCATAAAAATGTTAAAAGCATATTTTGATCAATTTTTCCAGAAAATAAATTTTGTGAACGCGTATGGCCTTATAGTCACAGGAAACAAAATTTCCATTTTTATTTTTTATTTATGTTTTTATTTTATTTTATTTAGGTTTTTATTTACGTTATCAAGAAGTCTGACAAACTGATGAATAAAACACTTGAAAACAAACAATAAAATGGTGTGGGATAAAGGGAATTAAAATATGAGTTCAAGGAGAAAAAGGAAGTAACATTTCTGTGTCAAATAAAAGCTTCTGTTTTTTTAATGGTTGATGGTAATATCAAATTGCTATGATGTCAACTCTTATTTTAAAATGTCATTTACTATATACCTCTAATTACCATTTAAAAAAATAGCTATTAAACTTATGATTAAAAAATGTGTAGATGTTAACCTGAAAATCTGATAAAGGGTACATGGTATTTATTCCAAAATAGTTTTAGGAGGTTGATGAGCAGAAAGTTGGACGAACACTGATCCGTGTTGCCTGCTGGCCCCGTGAGCTTTAGCTAAACCACTGACTATCTCTGTGCTAAAGCCCATGTTAAACCCTAAATGCAGTTCTTGGGAGCATTATCTTCTCCAGATATATGAGAAACATAGCTGAAATACAGAAATGGGGTGGTTTTTTTTTTTTTTTTCCTAATTCCCATGAAAGTTCCTAAAGGCGAGGACCATAGGAGCATGCTCTGAGGGGCAAGAAAGAGTCTGACTTACAAATTCCCCCAAAAGAATATGACAAGCTGCTTCCTCGGCACCCTCCCCCTACACCATGTCTCTCTCCCTTTGCTCTCTCCCGTGGACTCCATTAGGACTGGAGGAGAAGGACACATCGAGGAGGATGTACTCACTTTGCACCCTCGTTGCTCCTTCCAACGTAATAATCCCAACTATAATAATAATGATCGCCATTTATTGAGTGCTTACTATGTGCCAGATTAAAAAAAAAAAGAATTCTCTTAACAGGTGGCATCAGAATTCCTCATAGGTAGGGAACTCTCTTTGGGAAATCCCTTGGGAGGCCCTCCTAGGGACTGATGTTAAAAATCATTCAGAGTATGAGAGAGGAAAGCAAAAAAATTGTGGGGAAAATTATGACACATAATAACAACCAAAACCATGATAATTCCTATGTGGGAGGCACTGGTTTGTTTTTAAGTACTTTATATATAGCAATTCATTAAATCTTCCCAATCACATTATCATCCCCGTTTTAAATATGGGGAAACTGAGGTACAGAATGAATAAGCAGTGTGTCTCAGTCCTAGTAAGTGGTAGTGTCCCCTGGAACCAGAGTCTAATGTTTTTACCTACTATGATGCGTCTGTGATCTTAACCACCGTGCTGTGTTGTATCAGGACTTTTTAAAATAAAACTATAGTAATTAAACCAGTGTTGTGCCTTTTCATCTTTTCGTCGTAAAGAAATAGAATAGAGATGAAAAGCAGACCCATATATAGAAAATTAACATATGATAATTAGGCATTTCAAATCAGTAGCAAAAAACGAAAATAAATTTCTGCTTCACACCTAAACTGAATTATAGTCCAGATGGATCAAATGTATGTAAATGAAAATGTATCAAAAATTTTAAGTACTAGAAGAAAATATTGGAATATTTTTATAATTTTGGCATTGCCTTCTAGGCAGATGAAGCCTGGAATTTATATTTTAAAAAAAGATTTGTATCTTTAGCTACATAAATATTAAAAAAATGGAAAAAAACACTTTAATCCAAGTTGTAGGACAAATAATACTCTGAAAAATATTGCAAATATATGACAAACAAAGAGACAGAACCCATAATATATATCTAAAAAATTCTACAAGTTAACCAAAAAGCCAAACTAGCAATTAGAATAAGAAAAGAGATACCACTATGCAATTTGAGAAAAATAAATGCAAATGACAATGTATAAATAACTGCACAATCACACCAAAAAGCCAAAGGTGTGCAAATTTAAAAAATAGAGGATATCTGGCTGGGCGCGGTGGCTCACGCCTGTAATCCTAGCACTTTGGGAGGCCGAGGCAGGCGGATCGCTCAAGGTCAGGAGTTCGAAACCAGCCCGAGCGAGACCCCGTCTCTACCAAAAATAGAAAGAAATTAATTGACCAACTAAAAATATATATACAAAAAATTAGCCGGGCATGGTGGCACATGCCTGTAGTCCCAGCTACTCGGGAGGCTGAGGCAGTAGGATCGCTGAGCCCAGGAGATTGAGGTTGCTGTGAGCCAGGCTGACGCCACGGCACTCACTCTAGCCTGGGCAACAAAGTGAGACTCTGTCTCAAAAAAAAAAAAAAATAAATAGAGGATATCATATTTAAATAACAAATTAGCAAATGTTAAAATATTTGAAAAGATGTCAGGTGAGAAACTCTAAAGATACTGTTGGCATATTGGTGGGAGTATAAACGTTAAGCTTTTGTGGAGAGAACATTGGCAGTAGCTATTCCAACAGAAAATGCTTATTGTCTTTGTCCTAGAAATTATAGGGGGATTTTATCATGTCCCCAATATCTGAGAACCTAGAATGAGTCCACTCCTAGGTTAATTCTGCATGTCAGCCTGGTATGCAGACTCCTTCGTAATCTGGGGCCATTTCCCCATTCAGTGCTACTCCCCCTCCCCAACCCATCACCTCAAGCCTGTGAGGTTCCAAACAGCACCCTCCCCCATGCCTTTGCTCATGCTGTTTCATCTTCTGGAAGGACCCTCCCTCCCTGCTTCCATTATCACTGCCTACTTCAAGGCCCGGCCCAAGCTCCAACTCTTCCATGATGCCAGGTCTTTAGCACAGACTCTGACACCAAATAAGGGCTCAATAAGTGCAAGCTTTTGTGACTTTACTATTATTAACATTTATACATCTCTTCTCTCGGGTGGCTCCCTAATTCTTTGGGGGTATATTTTCTTTACAATTAGGTTGAAAGTTTCTTGAAGACAAGAAGTACTTTGGGCTTCCCATGTAAAGGCAGTGCAGTTTATAGGGTTCTAACAGCAGACCTACCTGGGCTGAATCTGCCTATTTCTACTGGTGTTTCAAGTTATTTCACCCGTGTGGACTGGCCCATGATACATGCTAAATCCATTGTCACTAGAATGATTACAGCCATTTACCTGATGTCTGTATCATGCTTGCCTAACCCCACTAATGCCAAAATAGAATTGAATCCATGGAAAGAGGTCAGCAAACTCTTATTGCAAGCTGATTAGGAGGTCCATATTGTCAGACATTCTATCAAATACACTTGAAATGACATTTTGTGTGTGCAAGTGTGTGTGTGTGTTTTCATTCTTTAACTAAGAAAAATTCTTCCTTTTTTGCTTTTAAGTGGGCTAGTAACTCTTCTCAGCTAGAACTAGCCAAATAATCAGTCTTGACCCAGTTGCTAGGAAACCCCGTCTTTGGAGCAGAAGTTAAGAATCAATTTCATCATGCTTTAAAGAACATGTATTTAAGTAAATTACTTCCTCAGAAATATTGATTCATTCCAAAAGCATTTAAATAATATGGAAAACAAGAGGATTTTTTTTTTATGTGGAGGCTGTATCTTGACAGTAAAGTAGATGTGCACTTAAGAAAATATATTTACACAGATAATCTCCATCTTGTTCAAAAGAGAAAATAGACTTTAATGTAGCAATAGGTCTATTTATGTAATGAACTCTCTTGGGCTGTTGCATAAATAATGATTCCTGAATTGTGTGGATGTTTGTGTATGAAAACTGCCTTTGTGAACTTTCATAAGACTTTCGTTCCGTGATTACATCAAAAGCTGAATTTACATTAGCAAATGAAGCCTTGTGAAGACATGAAGACATTTTTCGATGGAAACATCATAACCAGAAGCATGTTTTCTCAAAAGATGCTTTTTGTTTAAGTGTGCTAACGGCCTCAACGACTTGCAAAGGATTCTCTTGGTCAGCAACTGGCTTCCCAGGCGTTCTCGGCCATCAGTGAGCCCTGCTCCAGGAAGGGATGCCAGCCAGCCTGTGAAATGTTTCCGCAAGAACTTTTGGCTGCCTTAACCGCCTAAAGCAAATGTTTGTTTGCTGCAGTGCGCGAATCAAATGCTTTTGTGTGAAAACACTTGCTAGAGAAACAAATGTTTGTTTTGGTAATCGACATTTGGACTGTTGGAACATTACCACTTAAGATATTGGTTTGAGAAATATACATTTAATTTGGAAAGCACCAGTTAGGATCAAGCATGTGACACAAATCTAGGCTGTAAGGAAATGAGGTTGAAATCGGACCCAAAATTTTCACTTCTCCTTGTCAGTTCTGACTAGGAAAATGGTGCCTAGTTTTACATGTTGCTATATAACGTTACTGAGTAATGGCATAAAAGAAAAAAGTGACTTACTTCCTCCTAGAAGTGTATAACTTATAAATTATCAAAGATAGCTGCATGAGTGTATTTATCTAGTATTAATATTTAAATGCCATTTTCCTATTGAATGTGCCACATGCCCCATATTAATCTTTTAGTTTAGACTTAATACAAATTGATGTTTCCTAAATGGAAGATTTCTCCTCACAGTTCACTTTTGATTATCCATGCTAACTGGCAGGAGGAAAGGTACAGATACTCCAAAACAGCAGGAAATACAGAAATAAGCTTTGGCTTTTGAAAGCATTAAATTTTTTAGTAGCAGAAAGAAACTAATTACATTTTAAAGGAGAGATATTCAGAAAGGAGGTTGGCAGCAAGAGGGTCATTTATGTATTAAGTATATATATTGGAACATAGATAATCTATAAGTAGAAAATTAAACTACTATACTGATGTGGAGGCTGAAAGCTACAGCAAAAAAAATATTTTCATTAAAAAATTTTATTTTTTTCCTATACATTTCAAACCAGTGGCCCCAACCTTTTTGGCACCAGGGACTGGTTTCATGGAAGACAATTTTTTTCATAGACTGGGGAGTGAGGGACAGTTTCAGGATGATTCAAGCACATTGAATTTATTGTGCACTTTATTTCTATTATTATTACATTGTCATTTGCCATTCACTGATAGGGTTTTGATATAAGTCTGCAAGCAACTGATGTATTATGGTCTCTGTGCAGTCAACCCCCTCTGCTAATGATAATCTGTATTTGCAGTTGCTCCCCAGCACTAGCATCACCACCTCAGCTCCACTTCAGACCATCAGCCATTAGATTCTCATAAGGAGCGTGCAACCTAGATCCCTCACACGTGCAGTTTACAGTAGGGTTTACGCTCCTATGAGAATCAAACGCCCCTGCTGATCTGACACAGGATGGAGCTCGGGTGGCGATGCGAGTGATGGGGAACGGCTGTAAATACAGATGAAGCTTTGCTCGCTCCCCTGCCGCTCACCCCCCGCTGTGCGGCCCCATTCCTAACAGGCCAAGGACCAGTACCGGTCTGCGGCCCGGGGTTTGGGGACTGTAGTTTTAAACTATAGTTTTAGTTTGATGAAAGCCAGGAATATATGTAAATGTATTTGATTTTTTACCGTTATGCTTGAGTATTTTTTCTTCTGTGAAAATAAACCGCAGGATCCAGCTTCAACTGAAAATTTATGAGTTGAAACCTATAATCAAATCACTGTGTACTTAATAATACAATAAAACTATAGCTCATATTCTTTGTTTCTGGCCTTAGTCCTATTTGATCTTCAGCTTAAAAAAATAATATTTTGAAATAGAAAAGGAAGCCAGTATCAGTTTGGAATAGACAAATGGAAGGATTATTCATTAGAACATTAAGAAACATGATTTTGTATCCTGAATCCACCCATTACTAACTGTTTCCATTTGTAAATTTTATTCTTCTGTTGAGAAAGATAAGTGATATAATGCATGTATATTTGAAGTAGTACTTTGAGTTCCCCAGAACTTAATAATTCAGAGTATTACAGTAAATTCCCATTTATTCTGAATCCAAACTACCAGAAAGCTGAAATAATGAGAATTTTTTGTGCAATTTATGAAATGGTAATGTCCCTGGAGCATTACAAGATTCTAAATTCTTTTGAACAGTCACAGAAAGATTAAATTTTGTTCAGCATAATTTTGTGGTAAGAATATTTGATAGAGTTCTAATTCTTTGAAGATAGTAATTAATCTATGTGTAGCCTATGGTAATTCTTTTTAACTTAAATATAGAAATAGTATCTTTGCATTTCCAGGAAACTTTGGCTTTGTATTTCTAGCTAATCAGACCCTAAAATGTATATAGCACATCATAAACCTTACAGAGCTTGATAACAGATCACATGTGTCCTACTTAGCTGTAAATGATTCAGTGTTGTTGCAAGTAAAAGAAGCCCACTCAAGCTGGCTAAAGGAAGAGATAATATTAAGCACTATGACAGTAGGCTCTTTCATAGAACCGAAGCTGGTCTTTAGGTATAAACTAGAACAAGGGATTGCAGGTCTGTGGGAAATCCTGGAAATTTATGCATTATTTTCTGTCTCTCCACTCTACCCCTTTTTGTATATCTGCTTTATTTTCTTCTCAGTCTGCAAACCAACTTCTTTTGTTCTCTCCACGAGGTGGAAAGTTGTACTTTTATGGTAACTTACATCATGTATTATGGAGTCAGGCACTGGATAGACACCAACACTCTTTTGGACCAGCTTGAATTATAAGAGGAAAATAAAATGGAGTCCAAATCCATGTGCCACACCCCTTTCCATCGATCCCTCTATCCTTCAATCCACCGATCCAGGAAAGAGGGTAAGGACCACAGCCTGGATAAATCAACATGAGGGGGGACAATTATTAGAGAAGAGGGCTCAGTGTGAGCTGGGAGATTGACACCAAGCGTTCTCAAACATTTTGGTCTCAGAATCCTCTTGTAGTCTTAACAATAATTGGGAACCCCAAAAAGCATTTGTTTATGTGGGTTATAGCTATCACATTAGAAATTAAAGCTGAGAAATCTAAAACTATTTAATTTTTAATTCATTAAAATAATAAATTCATTATATAATATTTTTATTAAAAATAACTATGTTTTCCAAAATAAAATGACATTAGTGGAAAAAAATAGCATCATTTTACATTTTTTGCCAATCTCTTTAATGGCTGACCTGATAAGAGCTAGATTCTCATACCTGCTTTTTCAGTTGATCTGTTGTAATATGTTACTTTGGCCGAAGTATATGTAGAAAACTGGCATCACACAGATATGTATTTGGGAATGTATTTGAGTAGCCTTTTCATGTAATTGTAGATATTCTTTTTTAATACTACACCAAAACCTGACTAGTGATAGTTGCAATGTAGACTCTGAATTCATATCAATGATCATTTTGTACTCTGTTACAATAGTATCCATCAATTAGATGAGAGAAAGAAATAAAAAGCATCCAAATTGGAAAGGAAAAAGTCAAATTACTCTTGTTTGCAGATCATATAATCTTATATCTAGAGAAACCTAAAGACTCTACAAAAAAAAACTATTAGAACTGATAAACAAATTAAAGTTACAGGATGCAAAAGCAACATAAAAATCAGTAGCATTTCTATATGCCAACAGTAAACCATCTGAAAAAGAAACCAGGAAAGTAATCCCATTTACAATAGCTACAAATAAAATAAAACACCTAAGAATAAACTTAACCAAAGAAGTGAAAGATCTCTATAATGAAAACTATAAAATGCTCATGAAAGAAATTGAAGAGGACACACAGAAAGGGAAAGATATACCATGCTTGTGGGTTGGAAGAAACAAAATTGTTAAAATGTCCATACGACCCAAAGCAATTTACAGATTCAATGCACTCCCCATCAAAATACCAAGGATATTCTTCACAGAAATAGAAAAAATAGCCCTAAAATTTATATGGAACCACAAAAGACCCAGAATAACTACAGCCATTCTGAGCAAAAAGAACAGAACTGGAGGTATCTTGAAATTTTACTCAGGCATGATTATATCGTGCATTGGCCATTTGGAAGATATTGGTTGACTTAGTTATGCAGATTTTCCAAATGTTGATATTTTTCATTATACAACATAAAAAAATCAAATTTTTCAATATCACTACCAATTCTTTAGAGGAGGCTTTATTAAGAAGCTATCACATGCATGGTGACAGATACAGGTTTTCCAAAGTTCTCATTTTCACTGGGAAGCCGAAATTTTAGCATTGGCAACAAATACTGTCAATCGTATGTCTTGTATTGACAGGCTGACTTCACTCATTTTTGAGAAAACATCTGCCAAACATCTAACTCTAAATAACCATAATTGTCTGTCAGTTGTTCTTTCAAGTAAAAATGATGTTCCACTGGAAAAAAAAAAAAGAGGCTAGTTGAGCTCACAACTCAAGGGCAACCACACAAGTACTTTTTCTTGAGACTATCATTATACTTTGGTAGACAGAAAAAGTGCTTTATACATACTTTCTCCTTCATCACACAGAAGATTAAAAACATATGTAATCAATGTTCAATGGTTAATAAAATTAATAATTTTTGACTGCTCCATCAAGGATATTAAATGAAACCATCTTTTTTTTTTTTTTCCCTGTGAATGCACTGTGGTGAAGCATTTAATGACTGCTAATACAGCCTGGAGTTCCTGCTAAGGCACCATCCATCATAGCCGTTTTACCATCAGTGCAAATGTCAACACAGCAAAGAAAGCAAATATCTTTTTAGTGTTATGGTAAAAAATACTTAATCGTTTTGCCAAAAGGGTCTCAGAGACACCCCGCAGGTCCCCCTGCCACTGGGATCTGTGGATCACATTTTGATAACCGCTGTTATTAATATATACTCACCTGCTAAATAGACATCCACTGAAATCAATGAGCAATTTGGGAAAATTTAGTATTTCGGTATATTATCTTCTTGACAAAAAAGAAAATATACAACCATATTAAATGGGAAAACAACACATTTAAAAAATATAAGTAAATTATACCTTTTCAGTAATCAGTTCTGGGGAGGATTTAAGAACTCAGACTGATACAGTTGGTAAATGGCCTCAGAGCTATTTAGAACAATAAATGCTGTGGTTTCCGCCCGATGGATTACTTTGCAGGAACTGAGAGGGCCCTGCAATGAGCCATGTGGTATGGCAATTTTCCAAATCACATAAAATTAAAAATGCAAGGAAATCCTTAATTCTTAAGTTACCACAAACAGGTTTGTGAATTAAAACAATAACAATAAAAACAGTAACACAAAACTAAATTTCAAAAGGGGCAGTTACCACATACAGCTGCAGTTCCCATCCTTTTTGGCACTGGGGACTGGCTTCATGGCAGACAATTTTTCCACGGACTGGGGTGGGGGCATGGTTTCAGGATGATTCCAGCACATTACATTTATTGCGTAGTCAAACCTTTCTACTAATGATAACCTGTATTTGCAGCCGATGCCCATTGCGAACGTCACCGCCTCAGATCACCCGGCATTGATTCTCACAAGGAGTGTGCAACCTAGATCCCGCGCATGCGCAGTTTACAGTAGGCGTTGCCTTCCTGTGAGAGTCTAATGCCGCTGCTCTGACAGGAGGCGGAGCTCAGGCGGTGGTTGGAACGACGAGGAGTAGCTGTAAATACAGAGGAAGCTTTGCTAGCCTGCCTGCCACTCACCCCCTGCTGTTCAGCCACTGACGGGTATCAGTCCACTGCAGACATACAGTATTGATTCAAAATCACCACTGTAAATTTACTAAGGCTCAGAGACGCAGGGTTACAGAAAGTGTGGCTTAATTCAAGCTCAGGCACTTACTAGCTGTGTAACCATGAGTAACGTACTTCTTGAGCCTCAGTTTTCACATGTGGAAAATGGGAGTAGTAGTCCATACCTCATAGTATTGTTGTATTGCATGAGCTAATATATTTAAAGTGTTAAAAAGTACTGGGCACATAGTAGATATTCAAAATATGTTATTTCTGTGAAAGTTTTAGAAGGTAGGCAGTGACATAGCAAAGAAATCCTATAGCTTATCTAAGAAGATGGCGGTCACTACACAACCACTAAAACAACAAAGAATTACAGCTTAAAAGCCAACAAAAGTGACAAATGAAATAATTTTTAAAACTCAGTTAATCCAAAAGAAGACAGAAAAAGAGAAAAAGGGGAACAGTAAACTGATAAGACAAATAGGAATTAAATAGCAAGGTAATAGATTTAAACCTAATCATATCAATAATCATATTAAACATAAATCAACTAAACAGCTTAATTAAAAAGCAGGACCGTAGCTGTATAATGCCTATATGGTTGGAATAAAAAACAAGACCTTAACTGCATAATGCCCATAAGAAACTTGCTTTAAATATAAAGAACAAATAGGGTAAGTGTAAAAGAATGAAAAGATATATACCATGGTATCACTAATCAAAAGAAAGCTATAGAGGTCATATTAATATCAGAGGAAGTAGATTTCAGGGAGAAGAATGGTGCCAAGGAGAAATAAGGTCATTTAACTGATAAAGGGATCAGTTTATCATGAGGACATAAAAATCCTAAACATTTATGAACCTAATAACAGATTGTCCCAAAGTAAAAACTGATAGAACTGCAAAGAGAAATAAACAAGTCCACAATTAGAGTCAGGGATTTTAATACTTCTTTCAATTGAGTAAACAGGTAGATAAAAAACTCAGTAGGTAGATAGAAGACTTGAAGAACACAATCTGCCAACTGGACCTAATTGACATTTATAGAACACTGTCCAGCTAGTAATAGCAGAACAGACATTCTTTTCAAAACTATTTACCAAGAGAGACCACATTCTGGGCCATAAAACAAATTGGAATACATTAAAAGTATTCAATCATATAAAGTATGTTCTTTGACACAATAATATTAAATTACAAATCAATACCAGAAGATCTTTAGAAAATCTCCAAAGTTTGGAAATTAAATAACAGTCTTCTAAATAATTCATGATGAAAGAAGGAATAAAAGGTAAAATTAAAAAATATTTTGATCTTAATGAAAATGAAAACACAGCATATTAAAATTTGTAGGATGCTGCTAAAGCTGTTCTTATGGGAGAATTGAAGTATTAAATGCCTATAGCTGATAGGAAGAGCAGTTTCAAAGCAGTGACTTCAGGTTCCATCTTAAGAAATTAGAAAATGAAGAATAAATGAAATCCAAAGTAAACAGAAGAAGGGAAATAATAGAGATCAAGTAGAAATCAGTGGATTTTAAAAACAAAGAAGCAATAAAGAAAATCAATAAAATAAAATATTATTTTTTGAGGTTAACAAAATAAGTCTCTAGCCAGACTGATTGGGAAAATGTAAGAGAAGAAACAAATGACCAATATCAGGAATGATATTGGTGACACCACTATAGTATCTACAAATATTTAAAAGATAATGAAGAAATATTACAATGTTATACCAATAAATTTGAAAACCCAAATAAAATGCATAAATTCCTTGAAAAGACACAAACTACCAAGGTTTTTCCAAGAAGAAATAAATAACTTCAAAAGCCCTGTGTCTAGTAAAGAAATTCAATTTTTCATTTAAGATTTTCAAATAAAGAAAAATCCAGGCACAGATGGCTTTACTAGTGAACTCTATGAAACATTTAGGGAAGAAATAATACTAATTTTATGCAAAGTTTTCTGGGAAATTGAAGAGATGAAGTACTTCCCAACTCATTCTTTGAAGCCAGCATTAATCTGATTCCAAAATATGGCAAAGACATTGGAAGGAAAGAAACTACAGACAAATATTCCTCATGAATATATACACAAAAATTCTGAAAAAAATTTTGGCAAAACAATTCTACCAACATATAGAAAGGATAATGACAAAGTGGTCATTCCAGGATTGTAAATTTGGTTTAACATTTAAAAAACACCATATGCAAATCACCAATATAATTCATGATATTAGCAAATTAAAAAAGAAAAACCATATGATCATCTCAATAGATGCAGAAAAACCCCTTGACAAAATCATTTCTGATAAAAACTCTCAACAAACTAGAAATGCAAGAGAATTCCTCAACCTCATAAAGAGCATCTATAAAAGATCTACAGATAACATCTTAGTGATGTTTAGTGATGAAGAACTAGATGTTCCCTCTAGGATCAAAAATAATACAAAGATTTTTGCTGTCATCACTTCTATTCAACATTGTACTGAAGGTTCTAGTCAGTGCAATAAGGCAAGCAAAACAAATTTTAAAAATCTATATTGTAAAGCAAAAAAGTAAGACTGTCTTTATTCAGAAATGACATGATCATCTATGTTAAAATACAAGGGATTCTACAAAACAGCCACTGGAATTAGTAAGTGATTTTAGCAAGATTCCAAAGTCATTATACAAAGATCAATCGCATTTCTATATATTAGCAATGAAAGAAGGTATTTAAATAAAAATATGATTTATAACAGCATAACAAAAATGAACTAGTTATGGTTAAATTTGACAAATGATGTACAAAATCTGTACACTGAAAACTATAAAATATTTTCTAACAGAAATTAAGGAAGAACTGAATATATGGGAGATGATCATATGGCTTTTGTTTTTGCTTCTATTTATATGGTGAATCAAATTTATTGATTTATGTATGTTGAGATATCCTTGCATCCCTGGGATGAAGCCCACTTGGTCATGGTGGATTATTTTTTTGACATGCTGTTGAATTCAGTTTGCTAGTATTTTATTGAGGATTTTTGCATCTACATTCATAAAGAATATTGGTCTATAGTTTTGTTTGTTGTGTCCTTTCCTGGCTTTGGTATCAAGGTGATACTGGCTTCATAGAAGGAGTTGGAAAGAATTCCCTCATTTTTTATGTTACAGAATAATTTCTGTAGTGTTGGTACCAGCTCTTCTTTGTACGTCTGATAAAGTTCAGTTGTGAGTCCATCTGGCTGGGGCTTTTTTTGTTGTTGTTGGAAGATTTTTTTATTACTGCTTTGATTTTGTTGATCATTATTGGTCTGTTCGGGAGTTCTATTTCTTCTTGATTGAGTCTTGGGAGATTTCTAGGAATTTGTCTATTTCCACTATATTTTTTAGTTTATACGCAAAGTTGAAAACATTACCCCTAAGAACTAGAAGAAGACAAGGGTGTGCACTGGCACCAATCCTAGTAAACATAGTGCAATAAGTCCTAGCCAGAGTAATCAGGCAAGAAAAAGAAATAAATGGTATCCAAATTGGGAAAGAGGAGGTCAAACTATCACTTTTCACTGCAAATATGATCTTGTATCTGGAAAACCCCAAAGATTCCACCAAGAGACTCCTGAAATTGATAATTAAATTCAGCAAAGTCTCATGTTACAAAATCAATGCACATAAATTAATAGTAGTTCTATATGTACATAAATTATATAAATAGCATGTCTAACAGTCAAGCTGAGAGTCAAATCAATGATTCAACACCATTCACAATAACTACAAGGAAAATAAAATACCTAGGAATATACTTAACCAAGGAGGTAAAAGATCTCTAAAAGGAGAACTATGAAACACTAAAGAAAAAAATTGCAGAGGACACAAACAAATGAAAAAACATATCTTTCTCACAGATTGGTAGAATCAAGATTGATAAACTGTCCATACTACCCAGTGATTTACAGATTCAATGCAATCCCCATCAAAATACCAATGTAATATTTCACAGATCTAGAAAAATTAATTCTATGCTTTGTTTTGGAAAAAAGCCCTAGTAGCCAAAGCAATCCTAAGCAAAAAGAACAAATCTGGAGGCATCACATTATCAGACTTCAAATTATACTACAAGGCTACAGTAACCAAAACAGCATGTTATTGGTACAAAAATAGAGACATAGACCAAAGGAACAGAATAGAGAACCCAGATACAAAATCATCCACCTATAGCCAACTGATATCTGGCAAAGCAGACAACAATGCATGCTGGGGAAATGAAGCCCTATTCCGTAAATGGTGATGAGAGAACTGGATAGCCACATGTACCAGAATGGAACAGAACCCCTATCTCTCACCACTCACAAAATTCATTCAAGATGGATAAGAGGCTTAAATATAAGGCATGGAACCATAAGAATTCTAGAGGTAAATGTAGGAAAAACTCTTCTAGATATCAGCCTAGGGAAAGAATTTATGACTAAGACCCCAAAGACAAATATGGCAACAACAAAAATAAATAAATGGAATTTGATTAAACTAAAAAGCTTCTGCACAGCTAAGGAAATAATCAACAGAGCTAATAGACAATGTACAGAATGAGTGAAAATATTCACAAGCTGTACATCGGATAAATAAAGGGCTAATATCTAGAATCTATGAAGAACTGAAGAAAATCAACAAGAAAAGAACAACCTCATTAAAAAGTGGGCAAAAGACATGAACAGAAGCATTTCAAAAGAAGATAGACAAATGGCCAATAAACATATGAAAAAATGTTCAACATCACTAATCATCAAGGAAATACAAATTAAAATCACAATAAGATATCACCTTATCCCTGACAGAAGTGGAGAACTGTAGCCTTCTGAATTCAAGATTGTTCTTTTTTAAGACCAAAGGAGGCAAGAAAAGCTTTATCTTTCTCTGCTACACCTCTTTTAATAAAAGGATTTATTCTATAAATTTGGATTCCATCAAAAGGCTGCACTTAAGGACTTACAAATCACATGTGGCCTTAAGGCTTCAGGTTCTCCACATGGAGCAGATGTTGGCATGGTTGTAGAGAAAAAATATCCCTTATACACTGTTGGTGGGACTGCAAATTAGTACAACCTCTATGGAAAACAGTATGGAAGTTACTCAAAGAACTAAAAGTAGACCCACCATTTGATCCAGCTATCCCACTACTGGATATCTACCCAAAGGAAAAAAAAGTCATTTTATCAAAAAACACACCTGCACTTGAATGTTTATTGCAGCACAATTCACAATTGCAAAAATGTGGGATCAACCCAAGTGCCCATCAATTCATGAGTGCATTGACAAAATGTGGTATATATATACCATGGAGTACTAGTCAGCCATAAAATGGATGAATTAATGGCTTTTGCAACAATTTTGATGGAACTGGAGGCCATTATTTCAAATGAAGTATCACAGGAATGGAAAAACAAACACCACATGTACTCGCTATTAAACTGTAACTAACTGATGAGCACAATGAGCACACAGGAGTGTAAAACTTAGTGGAAATCAAGCAAGAGAGGAGGGAAGAAGAAAAGGGCAAAAACATATCCAATGAGTACAATGAATACCATTTGGGTGATAAGCACACTTATTGCTGTGATTCAAGCATTACAAAAGCAATCCACGTAACCGAAAACATTTGTACCCCTTTAGTACTTTGAAATTAAAAAAAAAATCAATGGAACAAATTAGAGTGTCTGAATCATAATATTGCTCACATATACATGAACAACTGATTCTGTATAAAAGTACAAAGGCAATTCAGTGAACAGAGTATAGTCTTTTAAATAAATGGTGCTGGAGTAACTGGATATTCATATGCAAAACTATAAAAGTTTTAGAGGAAAACGTATGAAAAATCTCAGTGACCTTGTGTTAGGCAAAGATTTCTTAGATATGACATCAAAAACACGATCATGAAATAAAAAATAAGATAAAAAATAAATAAATGTGATCTTGATGAATTTGGCCTCATCAAAATTAAAAGCACTGGTCAGAGAATGAACAGATAAGCCAGAGTTTGGGAGAAAATACTTGCAAACCACATATTTGATAAAGGGCTTGAATCCAGAATAAAGCAATTTTGAAACATAATAATAGGGAAAAAATCCAAAAGTAAAAATGGGCAAAAAGACTTGATGAGATAGAAGAACCAAAGATAGAAGAACCAAAGAAGACATATTAATGGCAAAAAATCACACGAAAAGATGTTCTACATTTTTAATTGTCAGAAGAATGGAAATTGAAACCTCAGTGAGATACTGCTACCTACCCATCAGAATGGCTAAAATTAAAAAGACTGGCCACCACTAGACTTGTATACCGGAACTGAACAATTAAGCAAATGAATGGTGGATGTGGGAGCCAGGATTCTCACTGTTCTAGTGAGAGGTTATAGATGGTCAAAGGTTGGTGGCTTGACTGATCAATGCTATAATAGCTAAGAGTTGGAGACATCAGTTTGCACTTGTGTTTTGTTTAATTTAGCTACAGATAAAAAATTTAGAGTTATGAATATTTACATGTTAGTATATACCATACATTTTCTTCTGTCCACAGAGAAGTCTAGAAGCAATGAACCCCCAGTAAAAACAAGCACACTAAACTACCAGATCTTGGTTTCTAATACCATTCTGTAATAGAAGAAACCAGGACTCTTTGGAGAAATGGCTGATTCTCAGATTGGAGCAGAAGCATATAAGAGAAGCCTGGAGCATCTTGTAGTATCAGAAAATAAGGAAGTACTCAAACAAAAACACAATGATGGAGGTATGTCAAAGGAACGGAAAGTTCTCACCTGTCTGATGCAGTGTTTGTCAGGTTCCTCCACTTTGAAGTTACTCTTTCTTTTCTCCTTTCCATACCGTACTCTTCGAAAGGAAGTCACCACCTTGCAAAGCACTGGCTTAAGAAGTAGGTAGCTATGGTTCACCTCCTGGAGAGTCAAGTATCTACATAAATTTTTTGAAATTCTTCTTCCCTTTTATTTACTCAATCATTTATTTATACCAGTATGGATTCATGGATACTTATACTTTGTGTTATAATCCAATACTACTTTATTTTATTGCTCAAATGATTACAGCTTGGGGTACTTTCTGGTACAACAAGATGTTCCAGATTCATCGTGTGCCATCCTTATCCCAGCACTAGAATCAATCATTTTTACAAGGATCTCTTGTTCCTTTTTACAGGAGAATAGTATTTAGAACCAAGATCTGGGAACTAGATATGTTCATTGCTACTGGTATGACATTATTTCTAGGTCTTCTCAGTGGACAGAGCTGGCATATAGATGTATATGTAATAAAAATGAGTTCATAGTGATACTTTCAACTCAAATCCCACATTACAGGGTATATTCTAGTCTTCCTGTTGCCATACTTTTCCCATCCCAAACAGTGAGAAGCCTGGATCCCATTATCTTCAATAGACTTGCTCACTTGTAAAGCCTACAGTGCACAGAAGATAGTTTCAGAATTGCTAGTCCAATCACTGCAATGGAATACCACAATGCAGCGCTCAAAGATAATGAGTTCTGTGACAGAGGCAGCAGAGAGAGAATGTCAAGAGCATAGTTGTGAAGTCAGAATTTAAATCTATCATTTCCAAACTGTTTACTTTGGGCAAATAATGGTAGCTTGAAATACAGTGGAAGCAAGGGAAATGGCAATAAGTGGTTGGATTCTGGAGATATTTGAACATATATCCAACAAGATTTGCTGATGAACTGGACACATGGTGTTCAGGATACAGGAGAGCCAAAGATGACTTCAAGGTTTTTGACATCAGCAACTGGAAGAATGCGGTCGGTGCTTACTAGATGAAGAAAACTGTGAGAAGATTAGAATTGGGAGAGAATAGTAGAAAGATCATGTTAAGTTTGAAATGACTATAAAATTTCTAAGCATAGCTATTTAACAGGAGCTGGAACATATACATTAAGTCCTCACTTAATGTGGTCTGGAGGTTCTTGGAAACTGCAACTGGAAGTGAAACAACATATAACACAGTTTTATCACAGGCTAATTGATGTAAATAAGAGTTAAGTTCCCTGTGGCATGTTTCTGGTCACAAAAACATCACCAAACTTTTAAATAAGGACCAAAATGCCTCTAATATTGAACATTGTAATAAATGTGAGCTGTGCACGCATTTAAGAAAGATGGGCAAGAACAAGTGAGATGATTACTTGCCTGCTTGTTCCAGTTCAGGGTCCCGGGTGTGCAGAGCCTCTCCCATGTGCGCTCATGCACATACCCGTGCTCGCTCAGACTGCGACCATTTAGACACACCCGTGAACCCGGCCTGCACATCGCTGGGATGTGGGGAGGAAACCAGGGCACCCAAAGAAAACCCACGCAGACATGGGAGAATGTGCAGACTCCACAAATACTGTGGCCCCGGCAAGCGATGATGCTTTTTCTCATCAACGTTATAATTAAATGATACTGAATGAAATGAACAAAATTGAACAAAAGGACATTATTCCAGAATCCGCTGTAACTTCATGTGTGTGTGTATATATACATACACACATGCACACACTTTTAAATGCATAGAAAATTTTCGGAAATACACATTAAAAACTGTCAATAGTGATTACCTCTGGCTAATGGGAATCTTTGAAAAGTGGCACTAGGATGTGAGCGGAAGGAGTAATACATATGTTTTTGTTCACTTAATATAAATGTTACAGAAAGGCATTAAATGTGTGGTATATGTGTATTGCCATGTCCTGTATTACTTTTATGATTAAAAATTAACTTAAAATTCATGTGGCTGATGACATAAATCAAGTTACCACAAATAAAAGTCTTATTAGGAAAGCCCACATTGGACCAGGGGTTTACGATGTCCCTTCTAGCCCTGACACTGATGTCTACGCCTGGGAGTTAACGGCCGAGTCTTACTGTCACTTCCTCCACAGGCTTCTGTGAAACTTGGTGTGTGAACAGCCTAATGCATTCGCCTCATCTTGAAAACAGTACTGGGAGCTCGCAGCGCCTAACTACCTCACAGGAAATCTGAGGTTGGCGAGATAAGGTGTTCAAAAACTTTGAGTTACCACAAAGACAGGTGCTCATGTAGGCAGAATATTACGAGTCCTAGAATATTAAAAGATAGGGTAAAAAGAAGCCGTTTTTGTCTTTTGATCACATAGGAATTTTGATACTCTTGAACTCTTACTCTTCATTTAGTCGGCTGTGGAGTGAGTGTTTCTCCCCAATCTGTATTTTTTTTTTTTTTTTTGAGACAGAGTCTCGCTTTGTTGCCCAGGCTAGAGTGAGTGCCGTGGCGTCAGCCTAGCTCACAGCAACCTCAGACTCCTGGGCTCGAGTGATCCTTCTGCCTCAGCCTCCCGGGTAGCTGGGACTACAGGCATGCGCCACCATGCCCGGCTAATTTTTTTTATATATATATCAGTTGGCCAATTAATTTCTTTCTATTTATAGTAGAGACGGGGTCTCGCTCTTGCTCAGGCTGGTTTTGAACTCCTGACCTTGAGCAATCCGCCCGCCTCGGCCTCCCAAGAGCTAGGATTACAGGCGTGAGCCACAGCGCCCGGCCTCCAATCTGTATTAATTTTAGCATTTTTGCTCATGCCTTCTGTCAAACAAGATTTCCTCAGCCTTTGATTTTTATCAAGATTTACTTGACTTTAGTCTTCAAAGCATTTAATTCAAAGTACACTCTATCAGTGGGTGGATTAGTTGAGTAACTGAAATACCAGTGTTGAATGCCATAGTAGTTTATTGTAATATTTCTCTTCACAGGAGATATACTTGCCAAAGTCATGTACTAATGAACAATGGAGTGACTATCCAAACGGCAGACATCTTTAAAAGAAAGTTACTGGTAAAAGCCAAATGGAAAATAAACAACGGCAGCTCTACAAAATGCTCATTCAGTAACTCTTAAATATTCTTCTAAGGCCATTATTATGTGTCAGGTACTGTATTGGGTGCTTAGGAATACAAGATGACACATGGCTTGTCCTTCATGAAGCTTATATTCTGCCAGAGAAATGTCACATTGTGTTTTAAATTTTGCTTAACTGTTCTAATGACGTATTTGAGACGCTATGTGAAGAGGAATTTGGAGGTTGCTGGCAGTATGAGTTTCTGGAGATTATGTATTTGATTACTATTATATTGAAAAACATAATCACCTTTAGCCCCGCAAATGTTAGAAGAAAACCAGAAAGTCACCACCAATTAGAATAACAAAGGGCAGTCAGTGGAAAAGATTGTAAGTTTCAGGAAAAATGAGTTGTCTCAATATGTAAGAAAACCTTTCTTAGAATTGGAATTACAAGAAATGGGCTGAACTTGCTAAAAACAACCTTTAAAAAATCATGTCAAATAGAGGCTGGATATGCCTGGATATTATGGGTTGAGGAGGGTGGTTTCTGCCTATGAAAAGATGTTGAAGTGAATTACCTTTGAGGTTTCTTTTTAGTCTAAGGATCTTACAATAAGTACTGCAATTATGAAATTATATTTTCTCTAGAGAAAGATTTCTCAACAACCAAATACACCCTAGATGCAAATATTCTATTTATATTTTATAATTATTGAACAATGATCACAAACAAGAGATGAGTAAAGAAAACAAACAGGCTTTGTTAATTACTAAAGAGAAAAGTATAGCTTTTACCAGACATTCTTTTGCCTGAAGCTCAATTAGAATTTTACCATTCACTGGGAAAACATCCGTCAAATTTAATAAGTACGCAAGTAATTGGGTCACTCCGGGGCCCCTGCCACCGTCCCCATCCCCAGCTCTTTCCCGTTGCTTATGCTACCTTGTTCTAACTAATTTGCCACCCAAATTTCTGATTTCAGTACCAACTTCAGATGCCTCTCCTCTCGTCTTATGACAGCTTGACTTGCCACTTCTCGTTTCTGTAATTTATCAAAAATAAGACTTGCACAGCAAAAAGCCCCACCAAAAACAAAACAAAACAAAAAAACACCTCAAATTTTTGATTGGCAGACCCTCGAGGTTGATTTGTACTTAGGCCTTCAGTCAGTCCCAAGCTGATGAACGTTTGGTTGCATGAGTACCTTCAGCTCTCATTCAAAGACTGCTTTTGGCAAAGGCATTGACTCACTTTCAAATTATGGTAAGACATCAAAGGAGCAAGTTCTTGTTTTGGTTCCTTCAGGAAGAGGAACCAGGTTAACCTAACATCTGAATTCATGGCATAGCTACACACGGCCACTGACTCCTCACAATGTCTGGGATTGGGACAGTAATTGCTATGGTAGCTAACATTTACTAAAAACTGTTTTCTTGGAATTTTACAGATAGTTTTAGGTACTACAGTCTTCCATTAAATGCTTGCAATGATGAGCTGATGAAAATCTTATCAACATCGCACAGGGGCCGGGACTTAGCAGAGCTCAGTTGATGGGCTGAAGGCCGGTGAGTGAAGGTGGCAGAGCTGGAACTCAAACTGGGGACAGTTTGTTCTTTCAGCGCTGTGATGGCTACAGACTGGAAAATGTGGCTAAGGAAGGGAGCTGGCCCCTCATGCCTTCTCCTTTCTCCACTGCATGCCTGACTGCCCCTGCCTTGGGGCCTCTCACTCCCACATATTCTTAACCCATAGGCTTTTAGTATCCTGTTTTGTTTTACATTAGGGAAATTTTCTATAATTCACCTGAAGTTTCTACTTAGTACATTCAGATGGCATGAGAAGTTCCAAAAAAACCTTCTTGTCTCTATATCTATGTGGTTAAATTTTGCTAGAGGACAAGTGAGCAATTCACTAGAAATGGGATTGAGAAGAAATCTTGTCTTGATTTGAAGGACCAAACAGGGAGACTTTGCAAGCATGGAGGAAGACAGAACATAGTGAACATGTTCTGTCTTTGCATTCTTCCAATTTTGAAACAGAGGTTGGAGCAATAGCGAAAGTCGCTATCTGCCCCTTCAAAGACATGTGGTTAAGGGAGACATGGTCTCTCTTTGACTTGTGGTCCCAGGAACCGGTCGAGGACTAATTAGTAGGAAATTAAACCTTTGGGAGACTCTAGGCACCAAAGATTTTGGTGGCCTCCTTCCTCCACCCTATATAATTAAAAAACAATATATTACCCACCCATGAAATATAAATCTTACACATGTGCTGTGACAGTAGGATAGTTTCTTTTTTTCTTACTGATAAATCTCTTTCTAGTGTGTGTTTGTTTTGTTGGACTGAGCATTGCTTACTATGTAATCCAGTCAAATGTAAGGTTCTAGAAGGCCAATTAACTGAAACAAGGAAAAAGCAGAGTTTGTTTAAAGCTCAAAAGCTTCTAAATTGAATGGCTAACAGTACTTCATTAAGACTAATCAAGTGACACATTAGACCAGCGGTTTTCAAACTGTTCTGGGAAATGCTAAGGTCCTACAGAGAAGCTCCGTACAGAGTGCTGGGCAGGGGCGAGGGAGGAAGCCCGATGGGGGGGACCAAGTGGACCTGCCCCTTTCCCACTCTACAGTATTTCCACTTGGATCTGTCTTATGCATTAAAGGCCTGCATAAGATTTTATTTGGAAACACGGTTCTGCTACTAAAACAAAAGTATAGTATCTTACAAGGGATATTTTAGTGCTGGTTACCTGCCAGGAAAACATTTGCTTTTTCCTGACATGAACTAAACCCCGTGAATCAATTCGGCTAATTCAGTCTCCGTAAGGATGGGGACTAGTCTTCATCCTCCATCTTCAGATGCCCAGGCAGCTAGCAGAGTCCTGCATACGACGGGGACCAGCGAAGTGTTGGCAGAGAGTATTTCCCCCCCCCAAAATATTTTAGTGATGGTACAGGTTACTGGTTGCTTCCCAGGAAGTTTGTGTCGGAGAAATCAAACAACAGACTATTTTCACTTGTATTGATAAGACTTGCGGTACATTTAGTCCCATAGTTTCTTGGTTCTGCACTCTAAGCATTTTATTTCAGTCATTGATTTGGGTTGTAATCATTATACAGTGGAATTGTATCTCCAAAGTTTTACTGAACTTACTTTCTTGGACTGCTCAGCCATGTGACACAACAAAGCAGCTGGACCACACCAGGCACACGACACACCCTAATTTCCCAGAGAAACTCTGAGGGGCTGATTCAGAGAAGATGGCAGCATTGTTCTCATATATTGACTTATTTAAGAAACAATTTTGATAAAATGTAACCAAAATGTTAAAAACAACAACAACAACAAAAACCCATTTATTGGGTGTCAAGCAGGTGGGAGGGGAGAGGAGGGGATGGGTATATACATACATAATGAGTGCGATGCACACCATCTGGGGGATGGACACGCTTGAAGCTCTGACTTGAGGGGGGAGGGGACGCAAAGGCAATATATGTAACCTTCACAACATTTGTACCCCCATAATAGGATGAAATGAAATAAAATAAAAAAGAAACAATTTGGGCATCACAAATTACAAAAAAAAAAAAAAAAAAGCGTTACATTTCCATCCAAGGGAAGCAGGAATCCTGGACTGTTTTCCAAGCCCTTGGACGCTGGTAAATGAGGTTTGCCCCAGGCCCCCGAAATTTCCTCCCTTCAATCTGTTCACCCCTCTGTCACCCTTCACAACCCTTCGGGCCTCTCCTTCCCTCTTGTGTACTAAAAAGAGAATTTGATAAACTCAGCCATGCTGGCTCAGGTGGATGGAATTGAATGTGTCACCCTCCCCTTGCAAGAAGGCTTGCAGGTAAGAAAAATCGAGTCAATAGTGTCACATTAGTGGCCCGGATATATATATGTGAGAAGATTTTAAGAAATTGAAAAATAAAGCCAAGGGAGGTCTGATCCTCTCAGCATCTTTATATATCTTTAAAGCATGTCTAAAAAATGGCCCCTGCCCTTTGTGAACTTAATATATAGTGGTGGCATTTGCAGGCTGCTTTTTTTCTTCTAGACAATTCAGTAATGAGGATGCTCCCCAACACTATTTGTAGCAAATCAGCCAAAGATGTGATCGGGATATACTAAAGCCCATCTGGCAAATTTCTTCAGCCTACCAGATAAAAGGCAAACTTCCGCCTGACATTCCAGACCTTCCAAGATCTGACCCCACCTGCCTCATTCACCTTATTTCTCACTAATTCCTAACCATATGCAACTAAACCATTTCAAGTTCATGGGTATATGCTATATTTTCACATTTTTTCTTACCTATTGCTGTGGAAATAAATTACCCCAAACTTAGTGGTTAAAACAATAAGCATTTATTATCCTATTATCAGTTACTGTGGGTTAAGAATTTAGGAACAGCTTAGCTGAGTGGTTCCAGCTTGACATTTTTCAGGTTACAGTCATGCCTAGACTTGAGGATCTGTCTCCCACGTGTCTCACTAGCAAGTTGGAGCTGGTATTGGGGTGAGGACTCAGTTTCTCTCCACATGGGTTTCTCCCAGGACTGTTTGAGTGTAACTGCTGGATTTCCCAAAGTCAGTGATCCAAGAGAGACAGCTGGGTGTGAGCTGTCTTTTTGACCCAGCCTCATGTGTCACATGGTATCACTTCCACCATATTCCGTGTGTTAGAAGTGAATCACTAAATCCAGCCCATGTTTAAGGGGAAGAGAATTCGGCTCCATCTCTGAAGTGAAGAATCTCTAAGAATTTGTGAACACATTTTAACCCACCATAATGCTCCTGCCCCTTTGCTCATTCTGTTCCTTCTGCTGAAAATACTCTCTTCCCTGTCAGTGTACTACAATCTTACATGCCTTTCAAGACCCAGTTCAACTGTCACTTCCTCCAAAAAGCCTTTCCAAATGCCTCCTAAGAACTTTCTTTTCTTTGTATTCCCATTATATTTTCTACTTTTTTTTTTTTTTTTTTTTTTTACTGCATTTATTGCTTTTCAACTTAGGTGATACGAACACACATATTCCAAGCCAGGGTTTATCAGCTTTGGCACTACTGATGTTTCGGGCTGGATTCGTTGGTGTGGGGAAGCTGTCCAGTGTACAAGATGTTCAGCAGCATCCCTGGTCTCTTCCAACTGGATGGGAGCAGCACCTTCCACCAGCAGTGTGATGATCAAAAATGTCTCCGGATGTTGTCGAATGTTCCGTGGTGGGCAAACATGATCCCTGGTTGAGATCCACAGTTCTAAGCAATTAAGGTCTGTGATTCATTTTGTATCCCCAAGTCACTACTCTAAAAGACTATTCTAACATGCTAGAAGAACAGACTTTATCCTTTCCATCTTCATGTTGCTAAGGACACCTGAGTTGTCCTGTCCAACCTTTCCTTCTTTTTTTCTTTTCGGCTTAAACTAGCTTGTTGCCTTCTATGTAAAGAAATGTAATTAACAAAGACCAACTCATCCTTCAAGGCCTGCATCAAATACCACGTCTTCCAGTTTTCCCCAGATGTCTCGGAAAAAATTTATCTTTTCCTCCCCTTTATGTTTGTTTTTTTTTAAGACTGAGTCTCACTCTGTTGACCGGGCTAGAGTGCCATGGTGTCAGCCTAGCTCACAGCAACCTCAAACTCCTGGGCTCACGCAATCCTCCTGCTTCAGCCTCCCGAGTAGCTGGGACTACAGGCGTGCACCATTATGCCCGGCTAATTTTATATATGTATATATACACTTTTAGTTGTCCAGCTAATTTCTTTCTATTTTTTTTAGTAGAGACGGAGTCTCACTCTTGCTCAGGCTGGTCTTGAACTCCTAATCTCAAATGATCCACCCACCTCAGCCTCCCAGACTGCTAGGATTACAGGTGTGAGCCATGACGCCTGGCCCCCATTATGTTTTGATTAGCGCTTTCCACAGACTGGTAGTACAGTCAGGTTTCCATATACCCAAATGCTCCCTCAACCCAGGACCAGGTGTCATGCCCAGAACAGAATAGGCTGGATCTAATTGCGAATGAAATGGATTTTCATTTGGGGCTGTAATGCAAATGTATATGCAAAGTGACCACATTACCAGGGAAAAAGAGTTTGGAGGCCAGTCTGGCAAAACTTGCTCTTGATGCTTTTTTGCTATTTCACGTTTGTTAGAGGCTGTTGGCACACTGAGGAGGATGAGAGGGCTCAGTCTGGATGATGACTGATCAGGTTCAAATCCCATCTTTACCACTTACTGTGAGGCCTTGGGAAAGTTACTTAATTATTCTGTGCCTCCAACTCAATGGTTCTTGCCCTATGAATATGATGGGATATCACACCCAGGATTATATTACATGCAAAAGGATTTTCCAGATGTAATTAAGGTTATTAATCAGTTGATTTTGAATTAGTCAAAAGAAAAATTATCCTGGTGGACATCCCTCATCCAATCACTTTTAAAGCCCTTTTAAAAGCAAAGCATTTTCTCTAACTGGTAGCAGATGAAAAAGTCAGGAGATGTGAAGCACAAGCAGGATTTGATATACTGTTGCTGGCCTTGAAGATTGAAGGGGCCACATGCAAGGACTGGAGAGTGGTCTCTAAGAGCTCAGAGTGACCCTAGTCAACAGCTAGTCCTACAATCATATGAACTGGGCACTAAGTGCCTAGTAGGTGTGACAGGTTGGAGCAGGGTTGTAAAAGTTTCCGTAAACTGTGGAAAGTGGTTTGGACTTTTACTCCGCTACTATTGGCAGCACATTAAAATCCTTTAAAACTAATTGAAAATACCTGGAATGAAAAATCTACTGTAGTATATGTATGAATATGTATGTATATAATATCTACAGTTTTATATTTTATATATATAAAATGTTTTAATATATGAGGTAAGTGGATAATTCATTTTAATACTTTTTCTCCCCTTTAATATAAAATTGTGAAATTGTTACAACTAAGTTAAAATGTTTATTAAGTTCAACAAAAAAAGCATTTACTTACAAAACAATTTTTTTTTCTTTTGAGTAGACAAAAATATTTTGATACAATACAGAAAACTATCCATCTTCAACAAAATTTTGATATCTTCAAACATGCTTATGACATAGGATAATTATGTATACACAAGATCTTTTCAATTAACCTCTCCTTTAGTAGTTACATTAAGAGATTACTATATCTCTCAAAAGCAAACTGCTGCAATTTAAAATACAATTTTCAGTAAGATCTGGAATGATTTTTCCTATAGGTACTTTGTTTGTGTAAGCACATTGATTAGCAGGCCTTTCTCTTTAGAGAAAGAGAAGTTATTTTTTAAAAAATTAAATATTTCTGCTCATACTACAGATTTAGAAATAAATGTTGAAATAATATAATTGAGCCAGGATTGCTCATTTCTCTCCCCCTTCCCTGAGGTGCTCCATGGGAATAAATTAAGTACTGAGGGAGGTGCATTAAAATCAGGGAGTCTCCCTGTGGTTAACAGCAACTGAATATCCTGGGTACCTAATTTATTATTAGATTGACTTACACTCTGGGAAAATTCTGGACCACTAAACTAAAAGTAAGATTACATCAATGGATTTTTAAAAGAGTATGCTTTAAGAAAGATTACATGCAAACATTTTAATAAACATTAATTATACCAAGGCTATCAGAATGTTAGTCTTATAATAATTAGCACCAGCTACTAGGTATGTCTTTCTCTGATTAAATTAATTCTACCACACTGTCTACTTCTCTTGATTTAGCTCAGAGGGGGGACCATAAGGAAAAATGTTTGAAAATATCTTCATGAATCAGTTCTTTTATGTATAGAAGTTTTAATCACATGACTTAGGCTTCCTTACCAAATACCTTTGTTACTTAAAAAAATATATATGTCCATGATATACTTTATTTTAACCCAGAAAGTTTGATCTACATTAATTAAAAAATAAAAATTACAATGCCAATTATACAACTATGTCAGAAAACAACACACCCTAATGTATTTCCAAAGGAAAATTTGTCTTTTAACAACTCAAAAGGTCACATCCTTCCCAGTGTTAACTAAGAACATGCATGATCTAAAATAGTTTTCATATGACTGTTATTAGCAATGGAGCAGTCATATATAAACATGTAAACATTTAAAGATAATAGTGCCTTTGAAATGTTGCAAAATGTCAACTCTATATATTACAGTTTAAGACTAACAGAACAGTGAAGGTAACTACTAGAATATAAATGGTTATCAGTTAAAATTTAGTTACTGCTCAATAATTCATTCTAAAAAGACAATGAGTTTTGATAAATTTGGACTACAGGAACAGGTATTTTTCCTGAAAAAGTATTTCTCTTCTTGGTCATGGTGCACCACTCTATCCCTAGCTAGTATGGTTGTACCTCATTCATTGTAACAGGTGATTATATTCAAATGGCATTTAACATAAACTGCACCAAACTGCCCTATAATTTCATTTTGGACTGAATTAATTAACTTCTCAGTAGGTGGCTAAGGTGCAGAACATAAGCCTAAAGAAATATTTGACTGCTTAACCTACCTTACATGAGTTGTCTCTAATTCAAGACAGCTTCCATTTTTAATAAGTAGTACCAGGTAAAATGCATTTATTAGGATCCTAAAGGGTAAAGATAAGGCATTTATAATAAATGGATTTAGTTTTCCACATATACTCACATCCATTTAAAAGAAGTCAGGGAGCACTGCAGATAGTTAAGGAGAATTTAACAAAACTCAGCAAGAGTTGGCAGGCCCAATATTTTTGAAAGACTATTTACCTTAGGAGGTGTACATTTATAATTTAAAAAAAAAGCCTCCTTTGTCCTTGTAAGATATGAAAATAAAAAAAAACACATCACTTTGTGGCAATTAAAAGTAATACTATCTTAATGCTATTGTAAGTAATTTATATCCCAGAGCTTGAAATATAAATGTAATTGTCTAAGTCTCTAAGACATTATTTCAGATCATCAGAATTATCATATCATAAAATATCTATTCCATTACGTTTCTCCAATTATAATATTATCAAGATCTGACAGCTCTTTGTTTCAAATTTATAGTCTGCATATATCAAGAAACAAAAGGACAAACAAGGAATGTAAAAGCCAGCTCATAAAAAGTAGAAACATTTTTCATATTACATAGCATATCTGTCATACATTTCTGATTTAGGAAATGTGAAAACAAATACTTCTTCTGATGAACTCCTTGATATAGTGTTAAACTTAGTATTTTTAGATTTTTTTTTAATTGTGAAGGAAAGAAGGAGAAAGAGGGAGAGAGGCAAAGGAGGAAGGGGAAGATAGGAAAGAAAGGAAAGGAAGGAAGGAAAAAGAAAGAAAGAAAAATCAATTTTATAATATAACTGTCATTTGGGGCAGGGGTGAATTAGCATTTCATGAGCACAACGGTCAAAAAAAGCACAGCTGAAGACTCTAGGCTGATTTCAAAGGCTTTGTAACATACAGTAAAATGGGCCCCCAGAAACAGACTAAATAATTTGGCGGAGGAGTGGTCCTTGGTCAGACTTCACCTAAATTGTTCTAGGAAGAAGGGCTTTACGCCTCTGAGGGGACAACTGCTAGGTAATTTCTGTCTGAATAAATTCTTTTTCCTGTACAACTTAAATTCTTCCTGCTATAATTTGCATGAGGAGAAATGACAAGAATATATTAATAATTTGGAAGTTTTAATACTGGTTTGTAATAAAGGAAGGCACCAACTAGGAAAAAAAAGAATGCTTAGATGCCAGTTTCAGAAACAGTTTTGCCTGCAGCATCTTCTAGCTCAATAATTTAGTGGCAATGACAGTCACAAACACTGTCAAAAACAGCAGTGAGATTTGAAAAAATAAAAATTCAAATGATAATATCCTTTAGATTTTTAATATGTCATTTACTGAAATGGCAATTACAACAGAAATTTATGAGAGCCTTTTAGTTAGAAAAAATAAATTAATCTACCTTTTCAGGCTTTCATACATGTGGTTATCTCTAAATTCCATCAGGCAACCATATAGCGTTTTCTTTTCACCAAATACTATGTCTGTCCTAGTGTTGCCAGTCACAAGAGATCTTTTGTGTCATTATTCCCTCAAGTTCCAATTCTTACTAGGAGTCCTGGGCAAACACAAAAGTGACCTGGCAGTTACATCATTCTCTATAAATGAAAAAGACTCTGCTATCTAAAAATAATGAAAGACTCCATTTAAATTAATGTTTTTTTGGGTCAAGTGTTCATTTTATTTTGTAATAATGCAGTTCTGATCCAAATAGAGTTCTTACTAGCTTTAAAAAGATCTCTAGAGATTATATACAGGGCAGTAATTTAATTCTTATATTTTTATTTCTTGCAATGACATTTAGGGTTCAGTGTGATTTGAGATTTTTAGTGCTATTGCTGACACCTTATGGAAACTGTTGTATTTGGAAATACTGATCAGATTTTTAAAACCATTCGGCTCCTGTTTACAAGTATTATTGTAAAAAATGGATTTTTTGTTCCTTTAAGGTATTCTTCCCTTGCTATTTATTCCTCACTTGATTTTATAATCCTGTTTGGGTCACTATGATTAGTTGCTATGGAAATTACCTCCTATGGAAATGATTCCAATGTCATTATTGTAAGAATGACTTTTAATGAATAATATCAATAGCAGACATCAATCCTTACTAGCAAAAGGAAATCTAATTAAAATTTTGAAAAAAAGGATTAATTCTGAAAATTATTACCATGGCCAACTTTTCTGATATTTTTGAATCTCCCATCTGCTTTTTAAATAAGTATTAAATGAATTTTAAAGTGTTAATCAGCTACTCACTTCCTCAAATTCCAAAGTCACAATGGAAATTAGCACCACACACAGAAAATTGGATGTAAAGAACATTTCATCTACCATTTCTCTAATCTAATAAAAGTTATGCTTCATTTATGAGAGTTAATGTCAACAGGATTTCAGGGCTCATCAAGGAAACAACTTTGAATAGCACATTACAAATTCCCTTTAAAGATGAAGAATTTAATATTCCAAAATTTATCCCAGGAATTTAAAAGGTCAGGCCTATAAACTAGTGAGTTAAACAATAGAGGAGAGCCAGTGAACCATTAGATGAGAATTCCAGAATGCTAAGTAAAAAATTTTCTTGGGTGGATTCTATAATTTGTGGTTTGAATAAAACCTTTGAAACATTCCATTAGTATTAAAATTCTTACAATGAGAATATGGCTCATATTTAACACATTTTAAATTACTAGACAGTCTCTCCCCAACAGAAATTTTAATGCTTTCTTCCGCCTAGTGCTTATTCACTGCCTGGTACTAATTTAGGAATAAATTAACCCTTCCAACAATTAGGATATTGTCTATCAACTGCCTCTTGCACTCTGCTGGGGAAATCAGTTATATTCTGAAGATCAGAAGTAAACGAGAAATCCATTTCTTCATTACAAGATGTTTTTCTATATCTAACAGCTTACTAATTATTGATGTAAATCACTATCATAATTACCTATTATAATTATATATTACTATATTTATAATACCCCAGAATTAAGCCTCATATCTATAGATTTTGTTAAATGTTTTATACATTAAGGATTTTCTATACTTGTGCCTGCAACCACGATCGAGGGTCCAAAATGTCTTTGATGGATTTCTGCCTTGGAGCTGGCACTGGCTTGGCTTCAAAATTGGTTTTAGTGTCTGCGCGCTCACCATCACTTAAACTATTTTTCCTGGCAGAAAGCAGTTTTCGAGGAGCAGCCATTGGTTTCTGTAAGTGATGCATTAGGGTTGATAGTTTGGTTTCCAAAGTCAAGGTCTGAGGTACACTTGTTTTTCCCCAGTTGTCCTTAACAAATTGATCTGCATTGCTCTGTGTTTTTAAGCTGAATGGAGGTTTGTCAGAAGGGGGCAGGGGCGCTCGTCTCTTTTTCCCTTTCCCATCATGTAACTGCTCGCCTGCAGGAGACAAAACCTTTTTCTGGATGACCATTTGATGATTACCATCAAAGAGTGTGGCCCAAGGAGGTGGTAAGGATCCTTCATGCTGACCAATAAGAAACTGTCCATTTGTCTCCTCAATTTTTTTTTGTATTATATCAGTTAAACTTTCAAGTTTCATTGGTGAATCAATGCCTGAAATAATTTTAAAAATATATGAAAAAATTAAAAAGCAATAATATGTACTTTATGTGAATAAGTTATTATTTTCCAAATGAGTATGTTATATATAATGGTCATCAAAAACTTAGATTAGGATAAGCAATAAGCAATAAAGTATGTACTTGTAAAAATAATTATACCAAGAGAACCAAAAAAAAAAAGGAGATCATGTACTGCACTATATACATATTATATATATATGCACATATATACCTAAAAAACATAGTGTATATAAAATATATAGCATATATATATACACACACATAAATATATTCCTAAATAAATTAGTAAAATCCAGCTTTGAAAGAATTAGAGTTATATGAGTATTTTTAAAAATTATATAGATTAATTATTTATTAGATAAGTTTTCTTGGATTTAAAACCTTATTCGGACTTCTAGGTAAGAGTGGGTTCCCTTTATACAAAAGCTTAATGTATAAAATGGGATGACCGTAACTGGATCACAGTTTTCTTTCCTGTAGACCAGCAGAGTCTCTGTTAAAAGGGAAAAAAAAAGCCCAAACCAAAAATCCAGGGAAATAAGAGTAAACCCCTCATACCACTTTGATGATAAGGGTTTAGGTAAAATTTTCCCTGGGAAAAATAAGAGAACAGATATAAATGTCTATTAAATAAATTATTGGTATTTTCAGCTGTGTAAATCCAAATGTACCATTTTTAATCTTATATTTTCAAGTACAGGTATGTGCAGGTACAATAGTGGCAAATTAGACTAGAATTTAGGCCTGGAATACACTTTTCCCAATACTATTCACTGAGGCCATTCCATAAAATAAACAAACACCCCTCAAAGTGTGGGAAAATGGAATATTAATGAGTCTAGAAACTTTAAATTTTCCGAAGTATTAAACTTAATTTTTTTGGCCATAGATGAAAGCTTCCATTCATTAATATTCATTTATCAACACTACTTAAAAACAAATTTAATAAAATATAGAAAAAATTACTGAACATGATTACATTGTAGAATCTTCAAGTTTATATTTTCAGAATTTTCATCAGCTATCAGGTAATATTTATTTTCACTGTTCCTTTATTCATTTTAAGCCTTAAAATTTTGTTTGATCTTAAGCATTCAAACTATGAAAAAATGTATATTCATTAATTTTGTATTAATTCATCTATTAAACATGAGTTCCTCAGTCTATAATCATAGTCTCTTTTTATTCATTTTGATTGTGTTCTGAAAATTTTAGCATTTTAATGTCAATAGAATAAGCTGCTCGAGTATGGACAATGTTGTTTTTGTTATCCTGCAGCTTAGAAAAGACAAACCCCACTTACTCATATCATGGTAGACTGAGGTCGCCTCTTTTGTCAAGAACAAAGGTGGTTTCCGTGGTGACATAATCTCAATTTTCATAAGTTCTTCACAACAGTGCTTCCATTGGCCTAAGAAAGGCAGAAAAAAAGCAGGCTAGTTTAAAACATAAATGTGAAGATATATATTTCATTTTGAATAGATATCAACATGTTTTGCTTTGAAAAATAAAAGTGAATTTATAAAGCATTATTTTAAGGGACCTTACACAAAAACCTAGTACTACCCATAATTTCAAAGTCTAATTCTGGGCATGAAAGTAATCTCTTTAAAAAACAGAGTTCTACACACAGATTTCCTAAGATCTCCAGGATAGTAAATACTTTACTATTGCACTAAATGGTCAATAACTACTTTAAAATTTCTATTCATGGCAAAAGTTTGTACAAGTTCTTTTCTTTTAAATGATAAATGAAAACATCAAGTAAATTAAGATAGTTGAAAGGTTAAAAATTAACTGAACTATAACTACCTAGAAGGAAAAAAATCTAAGAAGCAGTGGTTCTCAAAAATGGCTTTAACTTTGAAAATTTTACTTAAGAAATAATAATTGTTTATTTAACAACTGTCTCTTTAAGATGATCATGCTTTTCAAAATCATCTAACTGTTGTAGAGAAACATATTTTCATTTAAATAAAATGTATATAAAAACCCTATTACTACATTCACTCAATAAAATTCTGAGCCTAATCTGTTTTAGGAAAGACATTTTAAATAAAACCATTAGGAATTTGGAATAAGAAAAAAATATTCTTAATAAATTATTTCAACTATTATTATAAGTTAAAATTTAAAAGTGGGGATATTATTAACTTTTCTTTTAATTATGTTTCACACTATTTTAATCTTAAAACAAAATTTTCAGAATTATTTCTCCTGAGCAGCTATCAAAAAATTTAACCTTTCCATATTTATTGCATACCTGCATGCTAGATAAAAACTGTGTTTGACACTATGTATACATAAATTTATAAAAGGAATTTATTGAGGTTCACCATTCTTACAGCCTGTCTTACAGTAGCAGAAAAGTAAATGTAATACATTCATGTGCCTTTTTAGATTGATTTATGATCTACATTTCTCTTCCTTTTATTACTATTATGTTCTCAATATCCATATTCAATATTCAACTTGGTTATTTTCCATAGCTTAAAAATTAAAGATATTTCATGTTTAGTCAAATTATTTATTCATTTTTATTATTTTTAGTCAAATATATTGTTATGATAATATAGTACCTATGCATAAATTTTAAATCTATTACCTTAAATAGTTAAGAAACATAAAAAAGCCTTTTGGTATGTTTTGTTATGGTGCTAAGTACAGAATATGGTAAAAATTTCAAAATAACCTACACAGCAACTCACAAAGGGAATAAATTCCTGAGTAGGCTTCAATGGTTGCTCTCCAGAATTTAAATCTAGTAGGATCTGAGATCTGATAACTTATTCCTCCCTCCACTTCCTCTTTTAGATAAATATATAAAAGCCAGTTTTTTCTTCTTGGGGGCAGGAAAAAAAGCCCTTATCTAATGGAAAAATAATGAAACACTTTAAACTGGCAAACATTTCTGTCACAGTTTTAGACAAATTTATTATAAAGTACAATGTTTTCTCTATATTGACAGATGAAAGTATTTCATTGTTAAACCAGTAGAATACTAATCATAATGAAAATTGGAATATAATGCCACATTATTCCACGTGTTACTAAAGTCAGAGGTACAAATGTGGTATGTTCACTGGTCAAGACTATACAACTGCAACATTTATTTTGCTGGTAAATAAAATCTGTATGCATAGTTATACAAGATAGCCAATATGCTAACATGAAAACAAAGGGCCAATATGAAATATTAAATGGATATGTTTTACTCATATAACAATCTATATATTGAAGATGTTTCCCACAATACTATTTATTGTTATAATGTTCCCAGTCAAAATTATTATGCTAAGCTGCTAATGTAACTCAATAGTTATATTATTAAATATTTGAAAAAACTTAATGTTCCAAGTCTATTTTAACTTTTTATATCCTCAAACCACCGTTCTAGCTCTAGCCCTATTGACCATCATGAACAAGTGTCATTCTTTTATGTGTTTGTTACCTCTCAAGTATCAAGAATAGCTATTACATCCTCCTTGTTCCTCAATCTTCCCCCCCCTCCCCCGCCACTGGCTATTCTTCCCCAGGCTAAACAGACCTACTTCCATCAATGTTTTCTCATTAATTCTCTCACCCTCCTGGTTTTCTACTCTTAAGTGGGACCAAAGAATTGAAATTTGCTACAGATATTAAATTATTCTCACTTTATTCTGTCCTGGATGTCTATCCTCTACTTTGTTATATACACCATACTTCAATCAACATGACAAGAGGCCACACCTGTCACTAGAAAAGTAAAAATTTTAATGTACAAGTCAAGTTTTAGGATAATATATAAACACTTCCATCTTTGCTTCACATCTCCATACTGAAGTATAGATGTAATAGAATTTGTACTTTAAAAATTACATAGGCTGGCAGTGTTTATGCAAAAAAAAAAAAAAAAAGCATTAAATACCAAAGAAGTAAGCAGACCTGAGAACCAAGTTGTTATCACTTTCTTATTATTTTGACAGTACAAAAATGTCATGAGATTCTTATCCCTCCAGCTCCCCACTTTAGCATGATAAATTATTTCACATAATCTAGATAATGAAAACATGAGCTTATCATCTAATAGTAGCTGATATGCGGACTACTATATTCTGGCATTACACCCTTCATTTATCCCACCCTCCTGCTTTTACACAAATACAGTTTATAAAATACTAGAATCATTTCTAAAAATAACATAGTCTTTTGTAAGACAGACTCTCTAAATCAGAATATTTAGGAAAGCAGTTAAAATTTTATCTATGATCAACAAAATAAAGGAAGTTTCTGTCTTTTAGATTACTCACCTAAGATCTGCTGAAATTTCTGACTAAATAAATGTAGTACATGCTGATAAGTATGGAACAAATATTTAAACATTTAAACATTTATTGAGTGACTAGAGATGGTACTTAGGGAAAACATATCCTAAAGAATCCAAGAAGGCCATGGAGGGAATCCTCTAGTTCAATGCCATCAACCAGAAACCTCTTCAGGATTAAGTTTTCTCATCTTTAGAACAGAAGGAAATAACTTCTACCTCACAAGGATGTTATGAGAAATAAATGAAGTCATCTGGAATATGGGAAATAATTAGTAAATGTAGTTCCCTTTCTTGCCTCTTCCCCAACCATCACTATAATTAATACTTGGTGAGGCTGTGAATCACAGTAGGCCTTAAAAAATTAACTTAAAGACTGCAGGTATTAACTCTTCATAGTGTTCCAGATAACAGAATTCCTAAATATCTCTAGATTATTTCTAGGAGTTATGGAAATAACTTTCCATTGTTTAGAAATGGCTCTACTAATTCTATAGAATAGCATTCTATAAACATAAAATGCTGGTTCAATCTAATAGTAGGCTAATTTGATAAAAAATAGCCATCAACAGTCTACATTTTCAATATAAAATGGTAGATAATAAATATGCTGTTAAATTTATTGTCAGTAGAGACAAAGAACAAATAAAACTGTAATATTTTCCTGTTGATAAAATTCTTTCTTGAGAATTAAATATTAGAACCTCATATATTTTATACACTAGAACCCTATTACATTACTATGGCCATAGCACTGCTTTTTATAATCCATGTCACTGGACTGTATTAATAAGATGAACAAACCATATGTGTGGTCTTAAAAAAAATCTCTCTGGATGATGTCCAGGATGATATTATAACAAATCTGGACTTAACAGAAGGTTACATAAAAATGAGACTCCTTCTGAACATTTCAATATTTTAGAATCATCATCCTGGAAAAGGTTTTTGCTCCTTAAAAGGCTTCTTACCTCTTGAATCAAACACATTGTGTGAAGTGGTTAAAATCTAATATTTGAGAGAATGTGGTCTGGTTGTTTTAGCAACCAAAGGAACTTGAAGAATAAGATAAGGATGCTAAGAATTCAATAGTCAGTTTCAGGCTATCAATCAAGAGATTGAAAAAAAGCACCAATGCATTGATGATATACTACCTTTTTTCAACAGCATAAAAAAATTCTTGCTACAAACTGTAAAATTATAATTTTAATATTTAGATTGCTGTGTGCATCCTTACAGGCTATATGAAGAATATACTACTAGAAAATGAAAATATCTACTTACTAAGATCAAAGAAATGCTGCCAGAAGGCTTCCATCCACTTCTGAATATCTTCTCTATCGTCAACTGCAAAAATCTGAGTTATAGCTTGTCCAGCAACAGGGTTGATGACAGAGAAACTACGGATTCTTTTCTTGGAATCCTTATCCATTGCCCGAATTCTGGTTTCCTAAAAATTAAGAGAAAATTGGTATTTTACAAGAGACATTGCTGTAATGATCAAATAAATATTTTACTCCTCAGCTACTATTTACACCAGATGTAATTATAATCTTATTGCTGATCATTTGAAATGTAAAATATGTAGTTTTGAGAATTTTCAATATTCAAACTCAGATCTAGGTTTTTTAAAAGAATGCTTTACATTAAAAAACTGAATAATGCTTTAAAGTATGGTACATATAGGACTTATGCCAAATTATATGAGATTAAAACATAACCTCTGTTTTGATCTATCTCAGTTTAAGTGGGAGTTTGCTGGCTATTATATACATCTTAAAATTTGCAATAAAACAAGTATAGCATGTCATAACTATACTATGAATTACATGCTAACCACATTTTCAACAGTAATAAAATACAAAGTATGTTTCTTATTCTAATATTCATGTATAATATCTAGTGTTATCAGTTACAGCAATAAAACCATAACTTAGTGTTTACTGCAGCAAAACAGTTAGGTTTTCCTCATTAACATTTATTTTGTATGTAACACTCATTTACAAAGCTCATAGCTAAAGATACATAAAGTAATATAATCCTCATAACGTTAAGATTATTTTTTTAAATGCTCAATGACTCTACGACAAAGGCAATGGTTTCACTCATGCTGATAGTCTAAATCTTTTTTATGAGCGGGGTACTGGGTATGACATTGTAATGACACTTATTGAATCTGTATGTAGAAGAGAGAAGCCTACTCCCAAGTCACACACAGGGATGGCAATGGCACATAGCAAGCTAGCAACTATATGTAGTTTAGACCAAGGAACACTGGGGAATAAAGTCTGGACGAGAACTATCTGTTATACAAAGATAGAAATGTGGCTGCCTGCATAATGATTAGTGTTACACTACTCTAGGGTAGCACTGTCCAATAGAATACAATGTGAGACACATATGTAATTCAAAATTTTCTAAAAACCACATTAAGTAAAAAAGAAACTGGTGAAATTAATTTTAATAATTTATTTCATATACCCTAACATATCTAAAATATTATCATTTTAAGATATAATAAATGTAAAAACTCATTGAGGTATTTCAGATTCTTTTTTCATATTAAAACTTCAAAATCCAACTTGTATTTTACCCCTTATAACACATCTCCATTCAGACCAGCCACATTTTAAGTGCCTAACAGCCACTGGGGGCTCGTGGCTACTGTACTACACAGAACAGTTCTAGAGAAAAATGGATGAGCCTACTGTAATGTGTGCAAAACAATATTTGGCTGGCAGTTATAAAAGCTGATTAAGGATAGAAAGAAATTCTTCACTTCATTGAGTACAAAATGAAGAGAGACTGTACAGTCACATACCAAAACCTACACACACATATCATGTGGGGTTTATGTGGATATGAGAGCAGCAGCAGGAAGAAAAGCTACCCACTCCCCCCAAAAATGGGTAACTACAGGCAGGTGAACACCACATATATTACAAAAGAAGTTCTTGTCTAAAGGAATAAATTCTTAACCAAAAAATTACACAATGTATGCTGTATAAAATAGCAACATAACTTTGATCCTTTAGAATATCACAAAATACAAGGATTGATAACCATCTTAGAGCCAGTCTATCCTGTCATTGTAGAAATCTAGGAATGTAAGTGTCTTTAGAGGAATATAATGGGACTCATGGTCAGCATATTAATTTTACTATATTAGGGCTTTTTACACTCCTATGCCTTGAGAACAAACTTTGTGAGTTAACTCTTTTAAGCAATTATTTTTACAGTATAAAAAATGCTGCCCTAAATGGCATCCTTAGAGCTGAAAGATGCATCTAATCAACCTCTTTAAATATAAACCTTATTATTACTAGAAGTGAATTACTTAAGCTCTAGGAAGAGTCTGTGATATGCTACTTTATTAGACTAATTGAAGGTTAAATCATAGTGAAAAAAAAATCCCTCTATTCTTGTTAGTATTAAAAAAACAAAATTAGGAGTATTCTTGTTACTGAAATTGTGCTTTCCTCCACCCAATTCCATTTTAACACAAATTTCTGACTTTTTGTATATAGGCTTAAAATAGACTTAACTTTTAAATAAGGAAAATGTGATTTTTATAGATGAATATGTATATTTTTACCAATGTATCATTTCAAATGAAACCATTATGTAGAAAATCAGATGAACGGAATCACTTATATCCTTTTAAGAGAATATAATGCAACAATATATAAATACTACAGTATACACTCCATTAATTCTGGTAACCATAAATACCACTACATTTTAAAACATGAGAGGTTTTTAAAAAGTGCAAATGAAATGCAGAATTTGAATTAACTTCTATATTTAATCATCCAAAATAATTTAACAAGAAACTTTTAACTAAAAAATTGCATGTTAAAGAAAAAGTGAGTAGCACCAGTAAAGTTTCTCAGTGTCAGAAAGTTTATGCAATCTGTTTTTTGTTATGGGAAAGCGATATTGCTTTTTGTATCAATAATGGCGCGCCTCTCAAAAAGTGAATAGAAAACACTAAGGTGAATTTTAGGACTGTTATCATTATAGGCTCATATAATGTATAAATGAGAGAATTATCTCCTCTTAGCAGGGTATGAGGATAAGGAATTTGGAGATTTTTTTTCCTACTATTTCTGCCACCTAAAATATTGTCTAGCACTAAGTGGCTAAAAAAAATTTTAAGAATAAATGAATGAGACAGGAAAAGAATAACTCAAAAACAATAATGAGGCCGGGCGCAGTGGCTCACGCCTATAATCCTAGCACTCTGGGAGGCCAAGGCGGGTGGATTGCTCAAGGTAAGGAGTTTGCGACCAGCATGAGCAAGAGCAAGACCCTGTCTCTACTATAAATAGAAAGAAATTAATTGGCCAACTAATATATATAGAAAAAATTAGCCAGCCATGGTGGCGCATGCCTGTAGTCCCAGCTACTCGGGAGGCTGAGGCAGTAGGATCGCTTGAGTCCAGGAGTTTGAGGTTGCTGTGAACTAGGCTGATGCCACAGCACTCACTCTAGCCTGGGCAACAAAGTGAGACTCTGTCTCAAAAATAAATAAAAAAAAAAAACCAATAATGAAAAGTTTTGTACTGAAAGACTCAGATGCTAGAAATAATCTCTAATTCAAGACTTTAATTTATAAATGAGGAAACATATGTGAGAAAGGTGTTCTATCCAAGGTCAGAGTTTCCTGTTCTGCTTTTGCTAATCCCAAACCTTTTAGCTGATTTTAGAGGCTTTTATAGTCAACTTTTGTTGATTTGTAAATGGATTTAAGATTTACTGTGAAATTTTAATCTGTAGCTGGCTTTGCTTTTTGTCGATTAGCACATACTGAACTGCAGCTCTTCATTGCATGAGATAGTGGCGTTACCCAGAGAAGGCCAAGTGATGTCATTGAAAACAATCTGAGCAGACAATTTTGTAACAAAACATAATAAACTCTGAAGTGGAAGGAAAGTTTCATTTAGGTTTATTATTATTTAGAAAAAACTCTACTTCCACCTCTCCATATCTATGTACATGGAAAACTGCTGTATCAGGACTAGATTTATACATTGTTTCTTATTTTACTCTTTATTATATAACCTTTAAGTCTATTGCTACACCCAGATTATGGTCTCTACTCTTTCCTACAAAAAGGAATCAGAGCTCTTGGACAAATGGCTGATTCCAAGTCTGGGTCTCGAAATGTATAAGATGATTTTGGAACATCTTGTCCTACCAGAAAACAAAGATTATTAGGGCTGTATTAAAAAAACTACTAGTCAAATACAGTATAATTAGAACACTGATAAGAATAACAATGGTAATAGACTGATATATGACATGTCTTTAAATCCATACATTCATAATATTTAAAAACTAACTCATTGGTCACCTTTGAAGGATGTTAGGCAAGCAAATCATTGTGTTGGTAACTGATACATAATGAAAAAAATCAAGCACTTGTCCCATCTTCCCTATAAGAACTAACTGTACCTCAGGGTAATCAAATAGCTGATGAAGTAGGAGTATCCCAGCTAATAAATTAAAAAAGAATGTTAAAATATCATCAGTTTGCAATCCCTAATTAAAATAATCGATTTAAACAATGTTCATCAGTGGATATTGAGATGAACAGAGTACCCAAATTGTATGCCTCCTGATAAAAGTAGACAATACTTCCTAAAATATATTTTTACTGACCAACATAAACATGATCCAAAAATATAAGAAAAAAGATAACCCAAAGATTCCAGCAGCAAAATCCATACTATGGAAAACCCTGTAGGATAAATGACCTAACTTCTGCAACAAACAAATTGTGTGTCTCTATGTGTGTTTGAGTAGGAGCCAACAGAGTCTTAAATGACCGAACTAATCAACTGCATGCATGGCCTTTATTTGGATTCTGATTCAAAAAACTGTTACAAAAATTATAAGAGTGGATAATTTGAACACTGCCTGGATTTCTGATGATATGGTAACTATACACGATTTCATATATAATAAAACTATATATATGTATTTTTTAAGTGTGACAGCTAGGATATTTACAAGTAAAATGAAATGGTCTCTACGGTTTTATTCAAAATAATTCTAAGGTTGGGCAACATGTGAGGGTACAAAATGGGTTCATTTATACTATTCTCTATATAAATTATCTTGAAATTTTTCCAAAAACAATTTAAAAAATAAAATACAAATACAAAAAAAATAAGTCTATTAAAACTTCTTTCTTATCTGCATTGCAGATAATGTTTCACATCTTTTCCTAACATGCTGTAAGATAAGTGAGTTCATTGAAGGTGCTTGGTCTAAAGTCCTGTTAATCAGCGATGAAGACAAAATGCTGTTACTAAAATAAGCTATAGAACTTATACATACTCTAATGACAAAGAAAGCATACCTTCACAAGACATGGCAAAGAATGTCTGAAATCTGTAAAGCATAACCATAAATTAAACTAAGTATTAGGTATGATTAGTATCAGTTTGATATAATTATTTTGAATTTATATTAATGAAATCAGATATAAACTCCTAAAGGAAAAGGCTGCTTTAAAAAATTATTTTTCTATATTTAATAAAGGACAATCTAAATAGTTGATAGGATTCAGATATTTAAAAAGCTAATATAATTGAAAGAAAATCCCATGTGCTTCATAATAATTTTGCTTTCCAGGGTCCATAATAAGTAAAAGTAACTTCAAAAAAATTTAGTTAAGGTCTACCACACCACGTAGTGTTACTGACTTGTTTACTATGGATTTTATTAAAATGAATGATGTATACTATTTAAATCAAGAAAAAACTATTGATCTCAAAGACCCACATGTCTTTACCATCCCACTCCCCACACCATGGGTAATGGATAAAGCTACGGCTAATAAAATACTTTCTATGATGTATAGGAAATTCAGTTAAGTACCCGTTATTGAGAATGTCTTGCTCAAAAACATTCATAGTGAAGTTTTTTGAAGTTGAAGCAATCACTTTGAAGTAAATCACCCTTTCAAATTTGGATTGAAAAGGGGAGGGGAATAGCTTTTAGGCTTTTCTTCCCTTAATGTGACTATTTCCACAGATGGCTCCCTATGAAAATTAATGAACTAACTTAGCCTTACAGGAAATGCCATTTAGAAGGACAAGAATTATAGTTAGAGAACAGATCCTGTGATCAAAATAACAGAACTATTATTTATATACCTTAGTAACTGCAAAATTTATGTTTTCACATAATTTTTAAAGTAGCATCCAGCAAAATTATTATTTTTCTAAATCATGACAGAAGAAGAAAGACAACTAAAAGAGGAAGAACATTGATTTATATTTAATGTTTAACATTATTAAGCTTAAAAAGATCGTAGAGACTCAGCATTGGAAATATACTAAAAATTAAAACAAAACATTATTCTTAAAAGTTTTATTTGGTCCTTACCTGCCATATCAGAAAATACTAAACTGGCATTTATCAAAGAGCCTTTGTTTTATTTAAAAATACACTAATGGCATGTGTACCCTTAGAAATTTTCAAGGCAAGAAAAACAATTAAAACGTCTACCTTATATTAAGAAACCAAGTAATTCAAAACATTGAATAGATAAAAACCTATGAATTTGTCATGATAAGACAGAGGAGGAGGTAGGATAAGGGAAGAAGAAAACATTCATTTGCTACTCCTGGCGGAGGTAATACCAACTCCAATACATATTTCCAATACCAATACAATACCAATACATATCATCAACTTTTTACTCTGAAAATTGGTATTAATAATTAAGATATTAAGCATTTATTCTGCCTTTTCAGAGGGAACTGTATGGTTCATATCTACTTAATAAGTAAAAGTGTTTCTTTACAAAAGAATGCCAGTTAATATATGCACAAGGAAGGACAGTACAAGAAAATGTGGAATCCTCCATGAAATAACTTATTGAGGCGATGACAATCATAGGTTGCTAGAACCATTATATAGAGAATTGTTAGACAATAAAAATATTTACAGTGCCAAAGGATCAATTCATTGACTACTTGCTAATTATAAAGAGGAAAGATTACTTTTATGAAGGATAGATGGCATCACCAACTACTGAAACCACCTGACATCATGTACCTCTTAATGGGGTGTTCTATAAAGTATTTGTCATTATCCAGAAAATATTCCAGCTAAAAAATGTTTAAAATTAATATAATCAAGCTACTAGACCTACAGAGGATGCATAATACTCAAATAGTCCTAGACTGAAAACACAAGGACATTTTGGGACAATGGGAAAATCTGAATATGAATTGGATATTAATGACATAGGGGAATTATTGGGGTTTTTGATTTTTTAATTTCAAAATTTTATGGGGGTACAAACGTCTAGGTTACATATATTGCCTTGTACCGCCTGAGTCAGAGCTACAAGTGTGCCCATCCCAGACAGTGCACACCCCACCCATTAGGTGTGCATTTGCTCATCTCCTCCTCCTCCCTCCCACCTGTCTGACACCCGATGAATGTTACTTCCATATATGTAGATAAGTGTTGATCAATTAGTACCAATTTGATAGTGAGTCCATGTGCTTGTTTCTCCATTCTTGTGATACTTCACTTAGAAGAATGGGGTCCAGCACCAGAAAATTATTATTAATTTAATTAGCTGTTATAATGGTATAATTACATATGTAAATGAAAGGTCCCTCTCTTTAACAGTTGTATATTGAAGTATTCAGGAATAAAGTATCATAATGCTGGAATGTTATATTCAAATTGATCAGCAAAAAATATAGATAAGCAAAGAGATAAAAGCAAATATGACAAAATATTAACTAGGTGATGTGTATATGGGTGATGACGATGGTATTTTTTTCAACTTTTCTGTATATTTAAATTATTTTATAAGTTGAGAGAATACAAATACAAATTACTTTAATAGGATAAATAATTATATAACAATGTTTTAGAAAGTAACAATATATTTCTTGAGTGGAAGAGCATTTAACATATTTGAATAAGGATATCAGTGACATTCACTATACAGTGGGAAGTTTGTAGGTGAAGGGCAGGGAAAGGTTCAAAGGAAACCTGAGATAGAAGTAAGAACTACAAAGGGAAAAGTTTCTACATAGAAAAAGATAGGAATCAGCACTGGAGAAAATTAAGATGACAATATCACAAAGCTGGAAAATGGAAGACTGCTATAAGTTTCATCTTTGAGATATGCAATTAAATTATATTTATATATTATACATTATAAATAATAATAATAAATATATCTTTCCAACCTTAATTCTTACCTCGGTTTTAATTTTAAAATTCTCTTTTGTACTTTACACAAGAGTCAAGTGTAAAATAGAAGAGATATTAAGTTATCAGTCTGCAACATCAACTATAGCCCATGTCATCCCCAAGTCTTAAGGCCACATCTATACAAATTATTAGATTAACAATTTTCCTGTGAATATGTGATGGCCAATGTGGAACAACCACCAGAATCACTACGTCTGCTGATGTCAGTCCTCTTAATCCTGGTACTGACTGACTACAGAATCCTGTCAGTTGCCTGCCCATCAGCCTTTATTACTACAAGGAAAAATAAATCAATTTAAAAAAGGTCAATTCAGTCAGGCCACATAAACACCATTACCACTTTTCTGGAATTAGATCGTTGTCATCAGAGAGGAAATATAGATGCACTGACTACAATAACAGGAGTTTCATTACAAATGTCCTATTAAATTTAAATGGCAAAGATTCAACATATGTCTACACCATTATCTATAGGTCTACTGTGGCTTCATGCTCAGAACATCATCTCAAAGCTAATCTTTACTTTTAAAACTGATTTAAAGTGGGTATGGAGACAGGAAAATGTCTAATTCTGCCTTCCAACTCTAGTTTAGTGGTATGTCTGTGAAGAAACAGAAAAACTGTCCTTAAATTTTTATCTATTTTTACCCTACCCATTAGGAAAAGGGTGAGCCATATAGTTTTCCTTACTAGTTTGGCAAATTCTATTGGTAAATTGATCTCTGAGTCTACTTGTTCACTTGTAAAATAGAAATAATACACTTTAATGTAAAAACAGGGCTGTTGCACCTGCTCTGTCAACCTTAAAGGGCTGATATAACAGGAGTTGAATACCTTGAAGACTGTCTCAAATAACTTTAAAAACACCATTTGTTTAGATTACATTTTAATTTCATTTATGACTATCCATTTCTGTAGTACAACATGTAAGAAAAGAAATTGGTGGGATTCCATTTTTACTACTCAGCTATCTAGTAAAAAAACAAATTAGATATAATATAGATAGAAATCTTGCCAAAAATATTTAAGCTGAATCTAGTGAAACAATTAGCCACATATAGATTTCGGAACATTCTACAAAGAAAATTGGCCAGGACTTTTTAAAAAATATCAATGTAATGAAAGACATAAATGAATGAATGAATGTAAGAGATGAAGGGCACAATTTAGATGAAAGGAAACAAAAGACATGTTGTCTAGATGTAATTTGTAATCCTTGATGCAGTCCTGGATCAAACAACAAATAAAAATTAGAAGGAACATTTTGGGAACAATTGGGGCAATGTGCTCTGTATATTAGATAATATTACATCAAAAGTAAATTTCTTGAGTGTGACAATAATATTATGGCTATGAAAAAATGTCCTTAGTTTTAGGAAAACATGCTGAAATATCAGGGAAGAAATGTTACATTGTTTGCAACTGATTTTCAAATGGTTCAGAAAAAATATTTTAAATAGACAGTAAGCAAATGTGGCAAAACATTAACAAGAGCGTTGTTAATGCTCTTAGGTAAAGGCATACAGGGGCTCATTATTATATTTAACTTTTCTGTACATTTGAGCTTTTCAGAAGACCTCTGAACTTTTCAGAAGAACTTTTTTCTATCCTAAGAACTTTTCTGAGCATGAAGCCACAGCTGGCCTATAGACAATGGCTTAGACATATGGTGAAAAGACATGTGGAAAAGTGGGAGGAAAGAGAACACTGCATAAACAAAACAAAACAATAAGTTGGCAAGTAATTTAAAAAGTATGTCAATTTTTCATTAATAAAATTATATATTTCAAAAACTGAATTTTCTAAACCAAAATAAATTCATTATAATATCAACATGTTATTTATTTATATTACTTAAAGCAACACTAATCTTGCTAATAATCAAAACAGTTAAATGAGGTGGACTTAGTTATATATAAAAAGTCTTACTAAAAATTGTTTCTTTTTCCATTCTTTAGATATTTTACTTAGGAGAATGGTTTCCAGTTTCATCCAGATTGTTCATTTTTTACATGGCTGAGTAGTACTCCATGGTATACACATACCACATTTTATTAATTCATGTACTCACTATTAAATTGGAACTAACCGATCAGCACTCAAGTGTACAGATGGAAGTAAAACTCAATGGAAATCATACAGGTTGGGGGGGGGGCGTGGAGGAGATGGGTGAAATCATACCTAAGGGGTACAATGTACACTATTTGGGTGATGGGCATACTTATAACTCAAGCAGTGCAAAAGCAATTCATGTAACCAAAACATTTATACCCCTATAATATTCTGGATATTTTAAAGAAATTTCCTTTAGGTAAAAAGCAGCATAGCTTCTAAAAAGCAGGATAGAATTAGATAAAAGTGTTATTATTGAAAAATATCATTGAAATAAACTTAATGAATTTACATATTAGCAGACTGGTACTCACATATTTTCAGGAGTACAACCATTAAATTTAAGGACATACAACTTTACATTTTTCTTTAAAAGAAAATTTCAAAGACAAATATAACATAAATAATGGCTCATATTTTATCATATACTTCAATTCAACCATTCCAAAGGTAAGTAAAACAACTAGAAACAATGAGGTGCAGTCCACAGGCAAAAACAGCATGATGTTTTGCTACAGAAATACTATTAAAGTATTCTAGGGTAGAAATGCTGTAAAAAGGGGTGGAAGTGGGAATGGTTAATGAGTGCAAAAATATAGTTATTAATAGATAGAATTCATTATTATTCGTTAACAGAATGAACAATACCTGATAGCACAACAAAATGGCTATAGTTAACCGTAAGTTATAGTATACTTTAAAATAACTCAATAAGTAGAATTAGAATGTTCCTGACACAAAGAAATAATAAATGCTTAAGGTTATGGGTATCCCAATTACCCTGATTTGATTGCTACACATTGTAGGTCTGTATCAAAACATTACATAGGGTATGGGGGTTCATGCCTGTAATCCCAGCACTTTGGGAGGTCAAAGCAGGAGGACTGGTTGAGACCAGGAGTTCAAGACAGAGTGGGACCCCATGTCTATAAAAGTAAAAAAAAAAAAAAAAAAAAAAAAATTAGCCTAGAGTGGTTGTGCACAATTGTCATCCCAGCTACTCAGGAGGCTGAGGCAGGAAGACTGCATTAGCCCAGGAGTTTGAGGTTACAGTGAGCTATGATTGCACCACTACATTCTACCCTGGATGACAGAGCAAGACCCTGTCTCTAAATCGATCAATCAAATCAAATCAAATCAAATCACACATAATTCCAATATGTATAACTATTATTTACCCATAATAACTAAAAATAAAAAATTATAAAATAAAGAAAAAGTTCCTTAAATTATCAATGTAACATATTGGATAAAATTTAATAAAAGGAAAAGAAAACCCCTCTAATCAATAGACTTAAAATAATGAAATAAAAGAAACTAAATCTGCCCTGTACTGGAAAATTTTCCTACATTATTTTAGGTGAAAAATAATAGCTAAATTTCCATAGTCTCTTTTGCATCAAACCAGTATACATATACTTGACAGATTCTCTAGGTGGTGTAGTACTACTTTTTAAGTGCAGTATAAGCATTCAACTATTCTAAATAGATTATCAGGCTTTCTTGTCCTGACAGAAGGTTGGAGAATTGCCCATCAATCCCTTAAGAAATCAGAAAGTATAGTCAAGAATGTCTTTGTATGGGTTCATTTGAATACTAACTAGAAAGAGCACCACTGTAACATGAGCAAATGCTTTATGTTTATATAATATCCTAAATAAATTCATGGAAAATTTAAATATTCTGTTAATATGAAGTAGCATTCTCTGCTTTAAAACCTATTTACTGTGTAGATTTCCATTACTATGTTTTCTTAGGAAATGTACAGTATTTCCTTTAGTGAATAAGTTCTGCAATGGAAAGAAAAATAAGAACGGATTAAATTATCTTTATGAACTAACTTGTTTTTACCAGTCCTTCCCTTTTCTTTATAAGAAGGCAACAATGTGAATTGCATAGGCAAGAACAAACTTTATAATGAATCTTTATTTTCAAAATAACATTTCATTTACCTTATTGATGGGCACTATCAAAGTTGGTTCCACTTTAGCTTCAATTTCTTCTGGACTGTAAAAACAATAGAGTTTACCCCCTCTCAAGACACAATACAGCCTTCTCCAACTAATCAGACCTTCTACTATTTGCTGAAAGAAAAAAAAAATCAAGAAATTATCAACTTTTATTACCTTAACTCTAAATTCATCAAAATACTTAAGTTATCAAAGTTACATTAGTTATTTAGCATTTACAAAATGTGATAGGATTACCCATTAATTTGCTATCCAGTAAGTATAGACGCCCCAAATCCAAGAGTAAGTTAATACCAGAAAAGTTTGGAATTCTCAAAAGCGTTAAGCAAAATGGTGGTAATGATTACCATATAACTTTTTACACACATAAAATCATAAATCAATGCAGTTTTAGAAAAGCTAGTCCATTAAAAATTAGTGCTTAGAATTCCACAGCAATTCATCAAGTGACTCAGGAAAATTATAAAAATAACTCTCAATGTTCAAAATACAATTTTCCCTTACTGTTCTCAAAGCATTGGAAAATGTTGACTACCCTGTAAGAATGCAAATTTTCTTTCTTCCTAATGGAATCTTTTAGAAACAGCTATTGATTCATTGAAGCCCACAATTAATTATTTACTGAATATAAATAACCATGGTTATAAATAAATCAGGAGTAGGTGGCACAGAGGCAGCTTTGGAAGCTCAGAGGCCTAAACTGTGCCAAAAGCTGTCTGCTAGAAAGGCCTTCGTGTGAGAGGTGTTAAGCAGCCCTCACTGGTTTCCACAAGGAGCCTCTGCTGCTGATTACCCTGTTACTGCTATTCATGAAGCAGACAGTGTGGAGAGGTAGCTCCACAGCCATCAAAACTGCATTGGACCCCTCCCCTTGCCATCTTTTCCACCCCTGCATCCTCCACAGTTTATATCTGATAACATTTAGAAAACTGACATTTAAAGACTTAAAAAAAAAAAAAAACTTCTCAAAGTTAGAAGGCCAAACAACTGCCAGTATATTAGGATTTAAATTGGAGCTACAATTGTTGTAGGATAGTTAAAGTCCTCTAACCTGCTGATTAAGAAATCCCGCAAATGCATCCTCAGCCATACAAGCTGGCTGGGCGACTAATCGGCAGCACATGTTGCCATATAGGGGAAGCCAAAATGAACACTCTTCTATTTAAAGGAGAAAGGAAAAAAAGTCAAGTTATAAATATATGTTTATTTAAGGTCATTATACATTTTGATTTTTCTATTTTTCTCCTTTTACATTTTTTTGCTTTATACAAGAACATATTTTATAATTATTTTCATGTAAAAATTCATCCTATTCAAATACCAGTACCATATTTAGTGACCAAATCAAATATAATAAAGTAAAAAGGACAGGATGATATTAAATCGATAAGTTTATAGCATCTTATCAGCTGGAATAAGCATCAACTGTTTAGTCTCTCGATCTTGTTTGATCTTAACAGTAATTATTCAATGGAGATTGTTCAGAGACTATAATGTAAGTAACTTCATTTAATATAAAAAACATTCTAACAAAATAATTTATATTTGTCAAATTTTACTTTCTGCTCTGTTTTTCATTATAATAATTAGCAAGGTGATCCTCTGAATAAAACATTATTTCGGAGAACACAAGATAATTTAATAAATATTTTTGGCCCCTCCTCTTCCTGAACAATTTATTCATAAACCATTAGGTGGAGCCTCCAACATGGGCGTTGGTGCCAGGGGCTGTGGAGGGAGCTGTGCTGTGCTAGGACTGGGTGCTGGCGCCAAGCAGGCTGAGAAGGGTTAGTAGGAGGGCTGCCTGCAGGAGGTATCAGTGCCTAAGGGCAATTACAGAGGCACAGCCTAGACTGGGACGTCTGTTCCCAGGAAGCAGGGTGAGGAGGGTGCCCCCCGTGGCAAGGATAGCCTGAGGTGGAGCGTGAGCTCACGGGGAGTCTCTACTCAGAGGATGGGCTGGTGTGGGGGAGTCAGGGCCCAAGCAGAGTGTGGAGGGCCTCTGTGGGGATGATGGGGGGTGGCTGCTTGATGTGAGGTGCCAGAACCCAAGAAGAATAAGCAGAGTGTCCATGTTTGGGCAGGAGCCCAGCCATCAGAGTCAGAATCTTATTTACACGTGTGTCAGACTTAGAATGACAGTGTGTCAGAGCCCTAAGTCAAGTCAGAAGGGCATCCAGGGTTCCTTGAAGAAATGGCTGATTCCATTGGGGGACAGGGGTGGGAAAGTACATGATGAGCTGGAATATCTCAACATGCCATAAAGCATGGAAGTGCTCAAAAGAATGATGGGAATGTGTCAAAGAGACAGCGCCATCCTGAATGGGCTCCCATTGGCTAAATTGGGGACAACTTGAACCTTAATATAAACAATAATATTAACATCATGATACACTGAAAAATAGACAATGTGAGTTTCTACTGATATAAATAAATCAATGTATAAATTGAAAATCTAATAAGAAATAGCACATATTTGACCATTGAACAACATAGGCTTGAACTATAGTTCCACTTATACGTGGATTTTCTCCTGCCTCTGCCACCCTTGAGACAGCAACATCAAGCCCCACCACTCCTCATTCTCAGCCTACTCAATGTGAAGACAATGAGTATGAAGATGTTTATGATGATCTCTTCCACTTAATGAATAGAAAATACATTTTCTCTTATGATTTTATTAATAGCATTTTTTCTCTAGCTTAGTTTATTATAAGAATACAGTATATAATGTATATAAAATATGTGTTAATCGACTATGTTATCAGTAAGGCCAGTCGACAGTAGGCTATCTGTAATTAAGTTCTGGAAGAGTCAAAAGTTACATATGAATTTTTGACTGTGCAAGAACTGGTACTCAAACCCCATGTTTTTCAAGGGTCAACTTTTGCCATAAAGAACATTATTTGGACAATGGGCAACACTTGAATGAAGGCTGAGGATTAGATGTTTGTAATGCATTAATATTCATTTCTTGATTTGGAGAGTTGTGATGATGTAGGCAAATGTCCTGATAATAGGGAATATGTATTAACATTATTTGGGGTAACAGACTATCATGTAAACAACTTGCCCTCATATTTTTTTTTTTGGGAGAGAAGATCTGGAGATATAAACTGGGCATAGTGGCATATGCCCGTAGTCCCAGCTACTCAGGAGACTGAGGCAGGAGAATTGCTTTAGCCCAGGAGTTTGAGCCAGCTTGGGTAACATAGCAAGACCTTAACTCTAATTGAAAAAAAAAAAAAAATCTTGACTTTCAACTCACAACTTTTCTGCAAGCTTCAGATTGTTTTAAAAAGTTATTTAAAAAAACATTAATACACTGATTTGATGTAGTATGCAGGTAGGTATACAGCTTTCATATGTGTATGGAGGAAAGCATTAAGTAATTATTTATTCTGTATATCAGGGTATAAATAAAAACCTAACATATGATCTTTAGTTCACACTGGACCACAGAAAAATGATTTTTAAAGTTTTCAATGTATTTCTGTTGGTAGTACCTATAAAATGGATAGCCATTGGCTGTAACTATTGTTTACCTAAAAGCTTTGGTTATTCTGAAAAACAAATTTTGGCAAAAATACAGCTACTTAATACATAGATGCAAGGTAGCCAATGTCTGGTACCAGTTAAAGGAAAAAGAACAGCCTAAGTGAAGAGTACAAAGTAAAACAAAGTTTTAAACAACTTCCCTACCTAATATCCTACTATGGAATAGCACATAACAAATGTTCTGAAATTATTCAAAATGTTTTATTAACATCTTTTTAAAGCTATCTTTTAGAAAAAAAGGGGGGCTTGACCTGGGAGAAATAAATGTACAAACGCAGTGCAATGCAATGATTCCAAAATGCAGACACAAAAACAGTGAGTTATCTTTCCTAAAATAGGCAGAAAATGAAATAAAAATTCTACAAAAGCATGCACTTCAGTAATACATGCTAAAATCAACTTTGTGATCTATAAAGTTTGAAAACAAACTTTTAAAAATATAGGCAATCTATATTTATATATAGGCAATCTAGATTTATGAATGGTTTATATTCTAAATATCTGTAAGCTAGTTGTTTTTAAGTTAGAATCAACTTCCTAAAGAAAGAAAGTCATAAATGATGATTAGATTCTCAGACCAGTCCATAAGTTTGTGCAATCAATAATCATCTGGAACCTAAATACCACATGTAACAATGTGTTTGTCTGGTAAAATAAGTTCAGATTTCATGGCATGCCAACAAAATTAATTCTTTCCTGACTGTAGTCAGGAATAATGGATGTCCTTGCCACATATCCAGCAATCACCTGTTACTTTTAACCTAGGTTTCTTTATAGCTCAGGACTACTGAGGAATAAAATGTAGCATTGCAGCTTCTCTATACTCCTGACAAGAAATACGGCATCTAGGCTACTTGCTTAACCTATCTGAATATTAATTTCTCATTTTAAAAAATATCACCCATCCTAAGTAAGGAGGCTGTTATAAAAATCAAATAAGATGATGTGTATATGACATCTACCATTGTATCTGGCACAGAATAGATGCTTCTCATAATTTCATATCCAGGGTCCTCTCACTCCTCAAACCATACCCTTTCCGTTTTTCAATGCTGCCCTCAGTCCTCTGTGCAATGTATCAATCAAAATATCGAATTTTTCTTTTCTAAGGGAGGTATGAGGACAAGATGAAATGAAACAGAAAATAAAAGCTTTAACTAATTCCTCCATAATTTCAAATGGGGAACAAAAAGGAGCTTAAAAACGACGACCAACAACAAAAACAAAATAGGCAGGAGAAAGAATTCAGATAACATCTCAGTTCTGTGTGAGTCAGTCTTCATAATGTGGTTTCATTATCTTATAAAAAGTACAAAAATTTCTTGATGGCAAATATAAAGCTTAAGATACCCTTTGGGCTGTTTCCTTCAATAACAGGAACAATTAAATTGAGTTATAATTTTTCAAAACCTTGTATCTCCTCTTAATTTGACAGTATTTGGTAGATATTGGCATAACTTTATTTAATAAAACACATGATATAAAGACTTAATTTTGATTTATACATACTTCTTAGGAATATACCTACTACATAAAAAGAAGCATACAGTTTGGTGTTTCTTAAAATTTGTTCTGTGATATCTACATGTTCCAATGTCAACCGTTTTGGGGTTTTATTGTTTTACACACAGGTCTTTTCACAGTTTTTAATATGTATGTCCTGTGTTTCTCTGAGAGAGCTGTAACACATAGCTTCCATGCTTACTTGCCCATGAGTGTTCTGTTGAAGGAGAATCCAGTAACATTTTACAGGACACTGAAGACAACTGAGGAATCACTGCTAAAATTGATGCTCCCTTTGTGAATTTTATTCCTTTCTACTACTTTTCAGATGATTTGTTTGAAAGAATGGGGCCTTTCATCAACTCCATTATCTTCACACATCATAATGCTTTGGTTTTTGGGTACTTTAACAGTAATCCTGCCTGACAGTAAAGCACAGCACGAAGAACACAGCCTGTCATGGACTGTCTAAAGTCCGGCTTGACCACTTGCTAGCTACGTGACCTAGCATGTTACCCTCTCTAAGCTGCGTCTTACTCATCCGTAAAATATAAATGATAATACAATGAAGAACTTGGGAAGGTCACACAACTAACCAGCAGTAGACCTAGAATATGAACCTAAGAGCGATGGATCCCCACTATTAATCACTTTATTATAATGCTTCTTTATAACTACATCTCACAAAGTGTTAAGCGTAAAAACTGCTTTAAAAATGTTTAGAACCGTTTCTAGCACATTATAGGCACTAAACATATGGTGGTAATACTAATAATTCTAAAGAATTGACAAAAATAGGATAACAACAAACTCTGTTTATCAGATTTCCTGACAAAACTGACAATGCAAATACTGTTGCAGACTTTAGTTTTGTGGTGATGGCAGGCCAGACTGTTCAGGCCAACGTTCCCACTCTGAAAACTAAAAATGCCAAATAAAATATATTATAAAAATATATTCCCCAAACAAGACTATAAGAAATTTCCAGGAGAAACCTAAAGATTAATGAAAACACCAAATTAAGGGAGCACAGAAGCTATGTCTGTCCTGAAAGCATTTACCAATTCCATCAAATCTGAACTTATGATTTAGTGATTCCTGCAAGATGAGGGAAAGAGAAGAGAATTCAAAGTCCTGGGTGTGCCCAATGGATCAGTTTAGAGATTCTCTGCATACTAAGCTGATATCTCAAAGAGATCACCAACAATGTAGTGGTGAACTAGATGTACACTAATCCTGCTATCCAGATTCCCATTGTCTGGGGCTGGGAGTAGAGTTTGGGTTGGGAGGAGTCCAGAGACACTCAGACATGAACCTTGCATAAAGTGGGACTGGACTGACAGTATCTCCAGGTGCCTGCCAGAAGCAAACAGAAATACATGGCATCAATTTATTCCTAATATGCAAAATTTCAATTACATGGACAGATACACGAAGATAACCAGATATTCAAGGACTTGAGATACCATGAATGAGAACTAGTTTAAAAAAAAAAAGACCTAGAAAGACTTTAGATATCTGAATTATTAGACAGAGACTATAAAATAACTATGCTTACTCTTTTATTAAAAACATAAAAGATATTAATGTATTCAGTGTAGAGAAAGTGACATAGAAGATTTGAAAAAGTCAAATACAACTACTAAAGCCGAGAAAGATGATAACTAAAATGCAGAACCTAGTATATGAGTTTAATAGTAGATTAGACAGAGCTGCAGAGGGAATAAGGGAAAGGAAGACAGGTCATAAAAATATACACAAAAGCAACAAATACAGACAAAAAGATGAAAACTACTTCATAAATGGCAAGAAACATAAAGGATATGGTGTGAAAGACTAAAATAGGTTTAATGGGCATGCAAGAGGAGAAACACAAGAAAATGGAACGTAGGCTGTCTCAACAGATGAGATTTTGTCCAAACAGATGAAGTACATCAGTCAACAATTTAAAGATGCTCAAGGAGTCCCAAGCAGCATAAATAAAAATAAATTCTACATATATCACAGTGAAATTTTACCGGAGAAAAAATAAAAAGAAAGATTACATTCACAGAGGTAACACAATGACAAATGATTTTCAACAATCAGTAATAAAAACCAGAAAATAGTGCAATTATACTTTTAATACTCAGAATGAAAAAAATGGCCAAACTTCTGTATCTTGTAAAACAAAATACATTTCAATAATGAAACAAAATAACATCATCTTCAAACAAACAAACAAGAAGTTTGATACCAGCAGAACATACTAAAAGAAATTCTAAGGATTATACCTCAAACATAAAGAAAAATTATTCCAGATGTAAAGTATAAGATACAATCAGTACAAAGAAATATGTATACCTAGGGTAACTGAGGGAAAGTAGTGGTGGCAATGTTCTATATCTTGGTGTGGAGGTAGTTACACAGATATTCATCTCACAATTATTTGTTAAACTGTATATTTCACAAACTTTTCTCTATTTTTAAAGTATCTTTTCATTGTGAAACTTAAAAAACATTGGTAGGTATAAAATTATCAATCTCATGAGTACATAGCTACCCATCTTTACAATAGCAAGTATAGTATATTTACATATTTTTATATATTTTGCCTCAGAAAATGAACAGAAGTAAATAATCTAAATCATATTTCTAAACTACTTTATCAACACTGCTCTATCTTATTCATCACAAGTGAAATAATCTGGAAGAGTAAAGAGTGTTCATGCTAAGTGTTACAAACCTTCCCAAATCACCTAACCCCCTTCTTCACTTTGCTATATATTTCTTTTGGATAAACTATTAATACAATTACCACTATCATCCAGAGAGAAAAGGGTTAAGATTAATTTAGCTCTACCTTCTCTTTTTTATATCCTTTGCTTCCTATCAACAAAAGGGTTGGTTTCCTTGATTTCAAATTTTAAAATGATAAGTCTTTAATTTCCAGCTACAAGAGTGGTGAGGTCATCAATTTCAAGTCAAAGATAAGGATTTAGAACACTTTCTGCTCTAAGTTAGCCTCACATACAAATCTCAGCATACAGAAAGGAAAATAAACTTTTTTTCCTTTGCAGAAAGGGGATAGACAAATTTGAAAGAACCCACAGAATCACTCATGCCTACATTATTTAAGCCAATGTCTATTTGGGGTGAAAATATTAAAATTAGAAATTATCACTGTCACGACATATGTATAGATATATGTAATAAGTAAAATACACAATGTACTTACCATTTCCATTAATAGACAGATTATGGGTCTTGAAATTATCATCAGCACTTTCCAGTGTTAGGGTAGTATGAGCTAGCAAATTATACTTTACACCACTAATGTGAAAAAGAAGACACGTTTTAAGTATTTTTATGTTTTCTACTACATAAAATATTTAGATGTTTGACAATAATAAACCTAATTTAAAAATGTGCAAACAACTTCTCCAAAGATGATACATAAATGGCCAATAAAACATGTGAAAAGATGCTCAACATCATCAGTCACTAGGGAAATGCAAATCAAAACCACAAGGAGACTTCACACCCATTAGGATGGCTAATAGTAAAATAAACAAAAAACTAGAAAATAACAAGTATTGGCTAGGATTTGGAAAAACTGAAACCTTTGTACATTGCCAGTGGAAATGTAAAATGGTGCAGCTGCTATGGAAAACAGTATGGTGGTTTCTCAAAAAATTAAAAATAAAATTATTATTAATATATAATCCAGCAATTCTACTTCTAGGTACACACCCAAAAGAACTGAAAGCATGGACTTAAATAGATATTTGTATACCCTCTTTTATAGTGGCATTATTCAAAACAGCCAAAAGGTGAAAGAAACCCAACAAAATGTGGTGTGTATATATAATGGAATATTATTCAGCCTTAAAAAGGAAGAAAATTCTGACACATGCTACAACATGGATGAAACATGAAAAACATTACGCTAAGTGAAATAAGCCAGTCACAAAAGGATAAGTACTATGATTCCATTTTTAATAGATATTTATAGTAGTCAAATTCAGAGATGAAGTAGAATGGTGTTGCCAGGAGCTGGGCATAAGGAGAATGGGAAACTGGTATGTAATGGGTACAGAATTTCAGTCTGAGAAGATGAAAAAGTTCTAGATGATGATGATGATGGTTGTATAACAATGTGAACATACTTAATGTCCCTGAACTATATACTCAAAAATGCTTAAAGTGGTAGTAAATTTTATGTTATATATATTCTACCACAAAAAATTCAGATTATTATAGATGACAGATTTATAGTCAACATGTTATTAATCAATTTAGCATGTTTATTTATGATATTTTGTCAATAAAATCTGCAAATTATTTAACTCACACAAATGTTTTTCTGAAGGGTCTCCATTTATTCATTCAATAAATATTTACTGAACACCTAAAATGTGCTAAGCCCTATGCTAGGAGATGGATATTCAATTGTAAACAAGATTCAGCATTATATTCTGGTGCAGGCAGGAGACAAAAAGAGTAAGCAGAGGAATAAATCAAATACCAGCATTTACAAATTGTAATGCAACTTTTTCTCTGAAAGAAACAAAGGGGATGAGAAAACTGAGGACCTGTGTTAGACAGGTGAATTGGGGAAAATCTCTCTAAGGAGGTAACAGACAGTCACAAAAGGATCTAGCCAAACAAAGCATGCAGGAAAGCCTTCCAAGCAAAGAGACCGCACGTAGGAACAGAGGGCTCAAAGAAAAGTAGTGTGGCTGGAGCATGGCGGCAGGCAGGAAGCACGGTGTAACACAAGGGTGGAAACACAGACAGGCACTGGGTCACTTAGGCCAGGGCTTGGTGAGCCCAGGAAGAAGGGTGGATTTAATTCTAAGAGTAATGAGAAGTCATGGAAAGTTGTTAAGGGGAATGATAGGATGTGATTTACATCAACTTGCCAGGAACAAAGACTGTCTTCTTGATGAAATTCCAGTCTGGTTCCTCTGAGTCCTCTTCTCAACTAGACCTCAACCCTGGCCTATAAAGACTTGAACAAAACACTAACATTGTCTCTAACAGCGTAAGCGTGCATTACTAGGATGTCCTTAGACCTTCTTAAGATGCCTGCCTGAGAAAATTCTAGGCTGTCCAAAGAATTTACTGTTTGTTTCAGGCAATACCTGAAGAAAGAGTCCTAGTCTCCTAATCTCTGTGGGAGGGTAGCAGCCTAACTTTGCTAAGTACCAGCTAGCATGTCCAGATGGTTGCACATGGACCAAGTACCCTCCTGCTGTTTGGAAATTTTTACTTCTCTGACTGAGCTCAGCTCACCCCTTCCCTATTTCCTCATTCTCCCTTTAAAATGTCCAATTATTTCCACACAAATCAAAGTTGAGCACAGTTCTTGCTGGACTGTTCTCCCAATTGCAATAGTACATTACTGATTAAAATCTATCCTTACCACTTTAGTTAGTGTCCAGCTTTCCTTATTTCTGACTGAATCTCCTTCTTCTGGCTATCTACTTCAAAGATTTAGGGGTCTTATCAATAATGAGGGAAAATGGAGGACTTCATTATTAATTCCATTTCTTTCTTTTTATTATAGCTTCCTTTATGGTACTTATGTTAAAATAGCACTCTTGCCAAAATATCTAGAAATTCTGGTGATGAATTTCATATTCTGGTACTTTCTGTGGTGATAAAAAGTAAAGTTTTGTTCAATAACAACTGTATTTGCTGTGTTAGTAATCTTATTTCATTACTTTTCTTAGTTTTATTTTTCCAAAATAGTTAAATCTCAAAATACAAAACATCAGAGTACGTTAAAAAAATGACATAGACAGATATAGAGGGATTGATGTCTGATAGGAATTTTCATTAATTGTGCCAGGTGATATGTTTCATAAATCTTTGTCTATTACTAAATCTTTAATAAAATTTTTAATATAAAGAAAAAACATGCATACATTAGTAGACATGCAACACATACATGAACCTATTCAATAAATAAAAGCATACGCCATAGACTGGTACTCTCTGCCTATTGGTTTTTAATAAATAAAGATATCTCTTTTTTTTTTGAGACAGAGTCTCGCTTTGTTGCCTAGGCTAGAGTGAGTGCCGCGGCGTCAGCCTAGCTCACAGCAACCTCAAACTCCTGGGCTCCAGTGATCCTTCTGCCTCAGCCTCCCGAGTAGCTGGGACTACAGGCATGCGCCACTATGCCCGGCTAATTTTTCATATATATATATCAGTTGGCCAATTAATTTCTTTCTATTTATAGTAGAGACGGGGGTCTCGCTCTTGCTCAGGCTGGTTTCGAACTCCTGACCTTGAGCAATCCGCCCGCCTCGGCCTCCCAAGAGCTAGGATTACAGGCGTGAGCCACAGCGCCCGGCCTAAAGATATCTCTTAATACCCAATGTTTTAATTTATGTCTTTGTCTTTAAATCTTAACATAAAATTTTTACAACAAAATGCATAAGCAAAATTTCAAGTTACATCCTGAATACAATTGGTATAATGTCAGATTTTTTGAAAAGTTTACTAAGTATCAATAAATCTCCACTGCTGCTAGAACCAAGAGGCACAAGCCTCACACCTAGTGTGGAACATTCTCTGCTATTATTCACTTATCTTGAACAAGTTCTACAGTGAATCGCATAATTAGCTCTTATTTTTGCCTAGTGTTTACATGATGAGCCCCCAAAAAGTTAAGAAAGTATTAAAAAAAAACTATGGAGGCCGGGCGCGGTGGCTCACGCTTGTAATCCTAGCTCTCTGGGAGGCTGAGGTGGGCGGATTGCTCAAGGTCAGGAGTTCAAAACCAGCCTGAGCAAGAGCGAGACCCCATCTCTACTATAAATAGAAAGAAACTAATTGGCCAACTGATATATATATAAAAAATTAGCCGGGCATGGTGGCACATGCCTGTAGTCCCAGCTACTCGGGAGGCTGAGACAGAAGGATCGCTTGAGCCCAGGAGTTTGAGGTTGCTGTGAGCTAGGCTGACGCCACGGCACTCACTGTAGCCTGGGCAACAAAGCGAGACTCTGTCTCAAAAAAAAAACTATGGAGAAAGAAAGTAATTGAGAACAGTAAGTATAATGGAAAAGTAACTATTACTAGATATAAAATTGCCAATTAACAATTCTATTAGTCCTCTCTCTGTCTGCCTTCTGCCCTGTTTGCCTCCTAACCCTCTTCTCAAAACAAAAACCAAAAACCAAAAATTATATTAGTTGTTTGGTTATCAAAATGCAATATGTTAAGCATTATCTCAACACGACAATTTGTCCCTTACATATAGGTTTTATGGAACTATATTTTAGAGAACTAGATGAGAGTTTTAAATTGATAAAGCATTAGCAATTTTCCCAATTAAGATAATGGGAAATAGACTCCTGGTTAGCATTTTAGTGAGAATATGTTATTTTCAGAAAACGATTATTGACAATAAATAGAAGAGTTGCCTGCATTTGGCAGGCACTGTTCTAGGTGCTGAGGCTACAATAGTCAACAAAATGGGGGAGGGGGGGGAAGTCCTTCTCTCTTATAAAAGAAGAAAAACACATAGATGAATATATACTTTTATCAGATCCATGAGGCTAAGTAAAGCATTATAAGGGAACGAAGGTGATGGGAGAGTGTTATTTCAGATGAATAAAGGAGAACAAGGTCCATCAGCAAAAACATTTGAGCAAAGCTCTGAAAGAAAGAAATGGGCCATTAGAACAGAAGAATGAGCATTTCAGGCAGAGGACTATAAGTATAAAGGCTAATGTGAGCATATGCTAAGTATGTTTGAAAAGCCACAGGAGGTCAGAGTGGCTACAGTACGGTGAGGGAGAGAGTAATATGAGATGCCCAAAAGGTAAGTGGGGGCACACACTACACACCACAGTCCTGGTAGGGCATGATAAGGACACTGGATTTTACTGAGTGACATGTGAAGCAAATGGTGGGTTTTGAGCAGAGGCATGTTCTGTGATTTTTGACTTGTATCATAATTAAATGAGCCCTCTGGCTGCTGTGTAGGGAACAGACCACAGGTGCCAAGAGTAAAAATGGAGACACCACCTAGGAGTCTACTGCAATTGACTAGGCAAGAGCTGCTGCGGAACTGGGATAGAGTAGGAGTGGTAGAGTTGTGATATAAATAAATGGTAAGAATCCTGGCCAGGCTCAGTGGCTCATGCCTTTAATCCTAGCATACTGGGAGGCGTAGGCGGGAGGAACACTTGAGGTCAGGAGTTCGAGATCAGCCTGAGCAAGAGCAAGAACCCCCCACCCCTGCCTCTAGTAAAAATGAGCTGGGCAACTAAAAACAGAAAAAATTAAACAGGCATGGTGGCACATGCCTGTAATCCCAGCTACTTGGGAGGCTGAGGCAGGAGGATCACTTGAGCCCATGAGTTTCAGGTTGCTAGGCTGACACCACAGCATTCCAGCCGGCCTGGTGACAGAGTAAGACTCTGTCTCCAAAAAAAAAAAAAAGATCCTGATATATTCTCAAAGTTGACTTGATGTGAACATGGGATGTAAAAGGAAAGAATTAAGGATATCTCCAAGGCTTTTGGTCCACGCTACTAGAAAAATTGAATTGTTATTAACTGAAATGAGGCAGACTGAGAGGGAAATAGATACATAAAATAAGAATTTAGTTTTGGGTAAGTAAGCTTGAGATTGTTTTAAATATCTAAATGCATTATAGGGTAAGCAGCTATATATATGAGTCTGGAGTTAGGAGAGGAATAGGTCTGGAGATAATAAATTTGGACATTACTAGTATAGAGATCAAATTTAATCAAGTCAGAAAGTTAAGTCAATTCCAAGGACCAAATACTGGGGCACAAGAACTCTATCATTTAAGCTTAACTTGAAGAGCGATGAACAAAGGAGATGTTAGGCAAGGAACAAATAGTCATGGAGATAGAAGAAAAACCAAGATGTGATATCCTAGAAGGCAAGTAAAAAATTATTTCAAGGAGAGTGATCATTTGTGTTAATGCTGAAAGGTCTAAGAAGAAGATCACTAATAAATGACCATTAGATGTGGCAACATGTAGACCACTGTTGACCCTGACAAGAAACTTCTGAGGATGCAATGGAGGTAATATGAGGGAAGCCAACTGAAACAGTCTAAGAGATAATGGGAGGAGAGGAAAAGATGGCTATGAAATGGAGGCATTTTACCATGTTTATGTGTTTGTGGAAATGATACAGAAGATAAGTTGATGATGTAGGAGAGAAGGAAACATATGCAGGATCCTATCTCTGAATAACTGAGAAGATGGGATCTAGTATACAAGCAGATGTGCCTTAGATGAGGCAAAGGCAGTTCACAAGGGAGGAAACAGCAAACATAGATATGGATGCAGGTAGGCTGGTAGATTTGATGGATGGAGGACACTCAAATTCTCTTCTGATTACTTCAATATCAATGATACATGAAACAAAGTCATCAGCTATGAATGACGAGTAGAGAGGGGATACAGGAGGTTACAGAAGAGAGCATGTTTAGAAAGCAATTTGTGGGGCAGAATAGGCTACAATTATGCAATGGCCAAATCATATGCTTAAAATTTTTCTCAGGCTTTAAGAAATGATTGTGACTACAATATTTTTTCCTTAACTAATTTAAGGAAAATATGTAAGATATTTATCTCTATTTCCAATAAGTGACACATGTGAAAATGACAATACAAAAAAAGGTATTGATAACTTCCTCAAAAAATGGTTAAATAAACTGATATAGCCAGCTAATAGATAGTGTGGCCATTAAAATAATTATGTAAAGACTGGAAAATATCAACTCAAAATGATAAAAGGTATGTGGTTTAGAGTGGTTGAACCATGAGTTACTTTTTTTCTCTTCTAGCTTCTATTTCCCAAGTTTATATTATTTTTCTAATGAAATAATTAACATGGTTAAAGTGGTAACAGGATGAAAACCATCCCTGAAAATCAATTGCATGCAAAGCAATATGTGCAGTTTAAGGTACTTTGACAAGCAATATATTTTTTAAGGTTCAAAACAACTACTTGAGTTAGGCAGGGCAGATATTTTGGGGTCCACATTTTCAGATGAAGAAATTGATATTCAGAGAATGTGACTGATTTGCCTGTAGCTAGCAAGAGGTATATTGGAAAGAGAACCCACTACACCATACTGCCTTTATACCTCATTAAGAAATATCTTAAAATTAAGATACTTTTTCTGTTAAAACAGATATATAGTGACCACATTTTTACTGCAAAAATTTTTGAGCACAGGGACCATGACTTATTAACCTTTGAATGTACCACAGGATATAACTGCTAAATAATCATTGCAAAGAATAAATAATTTATTATATGCAGTAGTTGAATAATTTCTTAGTTATGTTTACAAACTGCATTATCTTTAACAAATTGTTCCTAAAAACATAAATAATCCATTTATTCTAGACAAGTGTTAGGATATTTATTTTGTAACTTCAATCTTACTTAAAATGTCGTATGGTGGCTTATTTTTAAAACTTTTAATACATCTTTTGTCAAGTAAAATAATCACTGTCAATTCTACCAGTTTTCATAAGATGACTGTTTAAAATGATGGATATTTTACACAATGAAGAATAATGTACTACATAGTTATCAAGGAACATAAAACAGTTATTAATAATTCAGCTATTAGAGGCACTGGGAAAATCTAGTTAAGGAAATTTTAGTGTGCTAGTTAAGGAAATTTTAGGAAATTCCACAAATAAAATGAATAAATGAATCATATCAGGGAGCATACTAAGAATTACCAAAAATGTTCGCTGCCTTCTTTCAGATCAAACAATACTTTATGATGGTATTTCAAGTAACTTCATTTTTAAACCATGACTAATTACAATGCCAATGCTTCCAAAACCAACAATGACCTCACTTTTAAAACATTCTTGTCAGGATAACATTTTCTTTCTAAAACATTACACTCATTCCTTTTAGCCAACCCTAATATTGAGTTCCCAAAAGTTTAATCAGCTACATTTTTTTCTATCAAATAGGCCAATTGTTATAACATTTTTGGAGGAGATGGAATGTTATGAAAAATAAATGACTAGTTTAAATGTTAGTCTAAAAAAATGCACACTTGTCAGGAAAAACAGCTATATTTGGTCACACGTCATATTACTAGGGAAGATATGTATTGTTTTATATGTGACCATTTTGGTTAAAGACTGAAAGCTATATCAGAAATCATCACATTGACGCAGATCACTATTAAACAAAATTGATCACCTTAGGCATGCTGATTGCTAATGCTATTCTCAAATTCCTATCATGGTGCTGAAGTGGTCAGTTAAAGAAGTATTAGGTAAGAGCAGTCCTGGACTATGAGTTAACCTAGTATAACTGGATTCACACTAGAAGGTCATAGAATGCTGGTATTAGGAGAACATGATTTGGTGAAATGGTATAAAAGATTTTAACTTATCTATTGACCAACTTTAACGGTATAATAAGCAAATAGCATACAAGTTTCATGGGAAATGTTCATAAAGAAAATCAGTGTTTAGATTCAGGGATAAACCAAGTAGAATGATAAAACCTAAATAAGACGATGAACACTTAAGATAAATATACCTCTCTTTATCAAAAAGAACTTAGTATACAATAATGTTATTCTCAAAAATGCCTTTAAGCTTCAAAGAGAAATATTGGTTAAAGATAGGTTCTAACATCACATAGATGATCTCTTCCTATAAAATTATAAACATGGTTATAAGTGAAAACAGAATGGCTATGTTTTATAATTCTATGCCAAATTTCTGCACTGAAGATTCAGCAAGAGTTTTAAAAAAGGCTTAGAAAAAGCACTGGTTTGCGAACAGTAAAAATAATAACAATAATGATAATAATGCTAAATTTATTAAATGCTTACTTTATTCCAAGTTCATGAATTATCTTATTGAATCTCATAATGATCCTATAGAGTTAGATGTTATTTTATTATTATTATTATTGCCATGTATCATTTTACAGAGGGAAAAACAAAAACTCAGATAGTAGTCTTGGGTGACACAAGTAATAAACGGCAGAATAAAAATATTAAGTATTCACTGCCAAACAATGAAATTTTAAACTATTTTAGAAGTCCATTCATTGCTTTTACATGCTTCAAAGGTGCATGAAACCCTGGAAATGTCTCTAAGGAGCTTTCTAAAAGAAATGGCTGTTTCTAAGCATCTTTACCTTTCACATGAGAAAACTGAGGCCCAGGGAAAAATGTAACTTGTCCAAGGTATCACTTAGTTGGATAATAGAAATTACTAGTCCTGTAATTTTTTAAAATAGAGAGTTTCACTGCTTGAAAAATTTTTTAATTACTAAATTAGGTGGTTACCTCTAAGGTTTCTTTCTGTTCTAAAATTTGTTTCAATCTGGAAATAGAATTATCTAATCATCAAAAAGAAATAATTCCACTACTTTAGGGCTGAATTAAAATAGCTTCCAGCAAATCTCTGAAATAATCTTACTGTAGAAAAGTATTTAAGATGGTCATAAATCTAAAAGAAAAAAATTAAAGGTCCCTTGTCTCTTTTAAATGACGTTTGTAGTGGAAAGACTTACATCTTCTATTAGTATTTTTCAGACTGTGGATTGGGACCCATTCATACATATAACATGAAATCAACTAAATGATTCACAAACAGTATTTTTTAAAAATGGAAAGCAATAGAATAAAGAAAATGCTTGATACTCTATTGTAAATAGTAATTATGTTAAGTATTACTTTATAAAATCTACCTCCTTATGTAACTATGCACTTAGTCATGATGTAAAATGTATTTCTTAGCATGAATCTCAATCAAAATAGATTGAAAGTCACTATGCTAGAGTGCCAAGGCATATTTCACATGTAATATATCTGACATGAGAGGAGTAATTCAATTACATTTTAATGATTGACATTTCCAGGATCTATACCTAAAATATTTTGCTTTTTATAATTACAGTAAAGTTATTGACGTGCTGAAGAGCCAACTCTACAAGACAAACAAAGAAATTCTAGGAATGCAGCCTGATCAACAGTGTTCCAAAGAAACATAAACATAAAACTATTTGTGAAGAAACAAACGCAATGTTTAAAGAAAGTGTCTGAAAGAAACCAGGAGAAATGGTGATTTAAGCCCCTGCAGAAAAATACAGGATGAAGAGGGAACATCTTACTGTGTCAGAAAGCAAAAAAACTAACAAAATCAGGTTGTGTCAAAAGGATGTAGAAATCAGCTTGAAAGTTTCCCACTGATGAACAATTTGGGCATCAAAGAGAATATAACTATAATAGACTGAAATACAAATATATAAAAATTCAAGAGTTTAAATAAAACAACATTGATCACCTCCATGATTGCTAGGGTATCAACTTGTTTTAAAATTTGGTGAATGTAAGAATCAAGTATTTTTTCTTGCCTTTTTTCTCTACCAATTTTTTGCAGTTGTATCCAGAGAAAAAGTTCTTTGCATTATTCTGCTTTAGAAGAAAAACTGCACGACAGATTTAGAAAGTAACCAAATTATAATCCATAATGAAATAAGAAATGATCAGCAATGGCTGCTAAAACCATTAGATAAAAGATTGATAGGGAATTTTATAATGGATGGAACAGGCTTGCAACACCTAAACCCACTGATCAATTTTAACACTACCCGAAGTAGGACAAAGCCTCCTAATCGAAGGTAGTAGAAAGTACATATAATGGTATGAATTATTATTGCCCTAAAAGAGAATCTGAATCTAATTGGTCCTCTAGGTCTAACTACCAGGTTACAGGAAATATAAAGGCCAAAAAAAAGTGTTGAAAAAGATCACAAAGATGCAATCAGATAAATGCAAAATATGGGAAATTTTGTAAGACCTAGTTTCTTCAATGAATAATGACAAGAAAAAAGTGGGCAGGAAATTGTAACAGATTAAAGGAAACTTAAAAGATTCACTTTAAATGTAACACCATAGACCTTGTTTGGATTCTGATTTGAACAAACAAATCACAAGAGGACTTTTTTAGAATTGGGCGATTTGAATATAGAGTAGATATTAGATGATATTAAGTACTTATTTTTTATTTTGTTAGGTATGATAATGTTATTTTGTTAAAAAGAGATAAAATATTTTTAAAAATCCATAAGAATAAAGCATGACATACATATAGAAATTCAATTAGACTGATATGTAGCAAATACTTCCATACACATATATATGTAGTCTTTTCAAGAAAAACATTTCATCTTTCTGGGGAGATACAAGTTGAACATCCCTAACCCAAAAATCTAAAATCTGAAATGCTCCATAATCTGAAATTCTTTGAGCACCAACATGACACTGTAAGTAGAAAATTCCACAGCTGACTTTATGTGACAGAATACAGTTAAAACTTTGCCTCATGCACAAAATTGTTAAAAATATTGTATAAAATGACCTTCACACTACGTGTATAAGGCATATATGACACATAAATGAATTTCATGTTTAGACTTGGGTCCTATCCCATTATATATCTCATTATGTATATGCAAGTATTCCAAAATCTGAAAAATTTCAAAATCTGAAACACTTCTGGTCCCAGGCATTACGGGTAAGAGACACTTATCCTGTATTGGAATTCCAAATCATTAAAAACACTCTGTCAACAAACTTTCTACCTTTTTAAAGTAAGGCATTAAGGATACTTCAGCTGGGTAAATATCAACCAAGTTCTGTTTCTGCTTCAGGATGTTTTTCCATATAAAATCATACAAAACTTTAAAATACCACAAATGTATAATTATATTATGTCACCATAAATATTGTATTAGAAAACTTACAAAACAGTAGAACTGAAGGGCAGGCATGTTTCATGATCCTCTTCTTGAAGCACTGAATTTATTTTCTTTCCTGTTGCTTTACTTATAGATGTTTTAAGTTTCTTAGCTAGTTTTTTTGGTGTATTGGTTATGGAAGATTCTTCTGTACTGCAACTATACACTTCCACCTTTATCTGAAAGTCTGGCCCTGCTTCATTACTAAAAACAATGGCATTCATAATGTTAGAAATTTATCTCAGTAGAAAACAGAATTATAACATCCTTAGATATTTTCATAACATTTAAAATCAGCATTTGACATCAGGGAAATGCAAATTAAGACCACTAGCAGATATTATCTCACATCCATAAGGATGGCTATTATCAAAAAGACAAGAGATAAACTGGCGAGTGTGTGGAGAAAAGGTAACCCTTGTACACTGTTTGTGGAAATAGAGGTTGGTACAGCCATCGTGGAAAACAGTATAGAGGTTCCTAAAGAAATTAAAAAATAGAACTATCATATGACCCAGCAAGCCCTCTTCTGGGTTTATGACCAAAGGAGATGAAATCATCACCTTGAAAGTATATACAATGCACTCCCATGTTCACTGCAGCATTATTTGTAGGAGCCAATATATGAAAATAATTGTCTATGGATGAATGAATGGATTAAGAAAATAAAACACATGATGGAGTATTATTCAGCCTTAAAAAGGGAGATCTTGCCATTTGCTACAAAATATGGATGGACGTGGAGGATACTAAATGAAATAAGCCAGACACAGAAAGAAAAATACTATATGATCTCATTTATATGTGGAATAAAAAAGAGCTCAAATACACAGAGATAGAGAATGAAATAGTGGTTACCATGGGCAGGGGTAGCATGGGAGGAAGTGGGGAGATGTCGGTCAAAGGATACAAAAAACAGCAGATATACAGGATGAAAAAGATTAGAGATATATGGACATGAAGACTAAAACTAATAAAATTGTATATTAGGAATTTTTATTAAATTTTAGCTGCTCTTGTCACAAAAATAGTAACTGTGTGAGATGACAGATTTGTTGATCTGCTTCACTATAATAACTAGTAACCATTTTACTATCTATATGTGTCCCATAACATTATGTTGTAAACTATATTGTATACAAAAATATCTATAATACTATATATTATAAACAAATACACTAAACAAAATTTATTTTATTATAAAAATAAATACATAAAAGATTGCGAGAGGCTCAGAGAAGACTGCAAAATCTCTTCAATAGATGCAAAGTTTATGAGAAAAAATAAAATCAGCATTTGAAATTTTATGTTAATATGTGTTAAGGAGAAAGAATCTCCTTCCATTTATTTAGTATCTAAATGGACTAAGAGAGTCACTGCAAGTTTCAGAGCTATCAGCTTCATAACTAGGGGAATCTTAACTCAATTTAACCAATATCTACAGGTATATTACTTAAAGTGAAAGAATAAAATGCTCTGGTCATTTTGTTGCCAATACTATTTCTCATTGTCATTCCTTTAATATCACTATTTTTAAGGAATCTATATGTATAATTTCCTAAAATAACTATTCCTCCAAAACAGAATCTCCTGAAACTTTAGTTTTCATTTATTCTTCATGAAGAGTCAATTATAGTCTACTCACCACTGTGCCCCCACCCCATCCCTCTTTTGTACCTAATAACTACAAACAACATTTCAGAATATTGTCATATATGGCGAAAAACAAAACATAAAAACCATATGAAGGGATATACTTCAAAGCATGAACTCCTTGAGGGTGGGTGCTATCTTGGTGATCTTTGTATTCTTACCCTAGCATTGTACCTGGAATGTAGAAGGTACTCAATATAAATTTATTAAACCAATATGCAGAAATTCTGCAATTTTAGCAAATGCTAAGATTGGGTTTACCTTTTTCATACACAATGAACTACCTTTGCATAAAAGATTGTGGTGGTGTTGCTAACAATAAAATATACTTAAGACTGCAAAAGAGGTCCATCAGCAGCAGATGTTGCCTGCAGATGGAATATCCATAAGTCTCAGAGATTTTAAAAATTCAGCACAGACGTTTTAAGATATAAATGGCCAATCTATAGTTTGGTTAAATCCAAGGAATAATTCTAGATATTTTTATAGTTTATTATTTGGCAACTTTTAAACATACAGTATTCCTGGTAATGACTAACAAATGTCTCAATATTTAGAGGAAAACCAGAAATTCATAAATATTGAATACTTATTAAAAACAATCATCATAACAAAAAGCACATTTTTAAACATTTACAACATTTGTCAGCAGTTATTTTTAGAATAATTTAAAATATTTACAGAATTTTTAGAAAATTATAAATCATGTGTTGTCTTCCCAAGTAACTCGTATTGTTCTTTCTCTAGGGTGAAAAAAAAAATTGATTTTCGTCTTTGTGGTAAAAACCAACAATAGCAAAGTGATGGGAAGAAAAGAGCCCATTAACAGGGTAATTTTGGTAGAAAAAATTCACAACAGTAGTTGATAATGGAAATAAATCTATTCAGATAACTTACAAAAAAAATATTTGTTAGCCTCAATTATATAAGCATTTGGGGATATTTTTGGACCCTAAATAAATTTCTTTGGTTCAATACAGCTTGTAAGAAGGTCTGCATTACCGCTTATAAACCAGAACAATGCATTTTATTTTTCGTGATATACTATTACTATGGGACACTGGACCAGAAGTTACAAAATATGGTTTGCTGTAGTTTTTTTGATGTCATGTGAGTGGCAAAACTAGTTCGCTGATATCTCAACTGTCTAGCTCCATAACTGAAAATGCAAAAAACATGTATATTGATTTTGTCTTAGTAGTCTATTAGCTATTAACATTTAGATACAAAGATAGTGTCTTTAAAAGCCTGAAAAGAATACAAATCCCACATTGACTGAGCCCCAAGAACCTTTGAAAAGAGGCCAGGAAAAACTTATGTTAGTTAAAAATGATTTCTATGGCTACCTGAGGAGTTCATTCTGGTTCTCTATTATTACCACAATAAAATGAGCCTGTAAAAGAACAGGAGCAATAAAAATAGCCCTGAAGATCACCTATTTTTTTTTTATTGTTTTGAGTTCATGAAAGTAGTATACCATGAGAAAAAGAACACTCCAAAATTTTACCAAAGTGCTTTTCCTATAGAATATACTTTAGTATTATCTTATAAAGTTGTTATACTATTTTAGTATTTCTGTAAGTAAATCTCCTATATGAAATGGAAGAACCTATTTTATGCCCAATTTTACTCTATATCAAATAATATTCAAGAAAATTCTATTGTATTCATAACTTAGTGGATAATGGATAACAATAATGAACTATAAATATTTATATAAAATTTTAAAAGTTATGTCCAATGAGTCAAATATTTACTAACAATACTAATCATAAGATTTCCATTTTATTTTATATCAGAAAATCACAAATGTAGAAATGGCCTTCTTTTGAACAAAGTAACTTTCAAAATCAACCGTTAAAAATCTTAATGCTTCAAAAAGAATTAAAGACCCAATAACTAGGACTTCCTTTTTAAAAAAGTAGAATTTTAGATTTTCATTCTCTGAAGATTAAAAAAATACTTACAATATGGTTACATTTTCGAAACATATATCTGTGATTGTTTTATCCACAATCACCATGTCAGTATCAAAAACCCTGGCTCCCATTTTGAATACACAAAAAATGGCATAGCGTTGAGATCCTAGAGAAGAAAAACATTTTAAGCAACAATCCATATAAATCATGACATTATGTTAACATCTACTTGACAATGAAAATTAGCTTAAATATTTGTTAATAGGTTATTTTCATACATTATATGTTGTAATCCTTAACGTAATAGTGATTTTGCTGTTGGTATATAGGAATACCTTATCCAAATAGAACAGAAGTAAACAGGGAAGTATCAGAAATAGAATTAATTATAAAGCCTCTTAGGAGCCTAAAGAAACCACCAAATTCATAACTTTTATTTCTAGAAAACTCTTTAAGTTTTAATTAATAGCAAATTTGTTATATATATATTACCTCTGTGATTTTGGTTTCCAAGTCGATTTAAGAAAAAGACTTTTTTTATTAGAAGAGGTTAATAGGGATATTCACAATGGCAAAATATTTTCCACCAAACTAACAGCAAGAGAAGCACTTACAAAAACAAACAAATAAAACCAATAAAAATTAGACATGGAAAGACAGAAAACACAGCTGCTGGGCCTTTTAATTTTGGTGCTGTTTTAAAAAGTATTAGGTGATTAAAGGCCTAAATCCTCACTATTGAGAAAATGTATCTCTTCAGAAAAACTTATTCTCTTTAATAATAAGAAAGATTTACTTAATTCTCACATGTATTCCTTTGTAAATTATATTTCCTAATTGAATAACAAACACTAACCTGATTTTAAATTCTTCACATAAAACTAATTATGCGTAACACAATTCAGATTTTAAAGTATGAGGAACAAAGCTATCACAATAGACAAGAAAGATAAAGGATTATCATATCTGTCCTGCTTTGCCTCTAACAGCTAGAAATCATTTGAGGTTAATTTCTATGACCTAAGCAATACATGGATTTGTGAAGACTCTACAAAGCCATAAAATGCTGAAGGAAAAAAAATTAGATCAAGCTAAAAACCACAAATCTTTCCTTTTATATCCTGTTAAATATAATCTAAAGTAACAAAATAAGGCAGAAAAGATATTCCAGATTCTGGTCAAACAAGAGAAATATTGCCTCCATCTTTTCCTTAAACATTTTCTTTTGTTCCATACTACTCCCTTCCCTTCACCCGACACTGAATCCGTAACTTAATTATCTTTGCACAGGTTCCTATTAACAACTAAAAGTACATTAGATATGCATAATCTTAATTAGTATCAAGTGACTGCTACATATTTATATTAAAATCAGAAAACAATAGTTCAGTTGTTCAGCAAGATTCTGCTTATTCTGCCAAATGACATCAATTTTTTTCAGTGTGGAAGCAGCATTTTTTCCCAATAATCATAAATTTACTATACACTAAAGAAAATATTTCAATTATAAATTAAAATCATACACACGTTCTTTATTGCTGAAGTGATCAGAGTCTTTCCACATTAGTGGTATTCGAATATCTATAAAGAAGGGAAAAAGAAATGACATGTAATAATTTTGCTAAGTTTTACTTCTTACAGTGACATGAGCCTCTGAATTGCATAACAGATTATGATCATTAAAGCCAAAATAAAGTGTTACTATTTAACGGCACATTTTCTAGATATTGTATATGGTTTGTACTTTAAAAAGTTATTTAATATCTATACAAATTTTGGGTATATGAGGTGAATATATAAAATATATTTTAAGAATATATAAAATATATTCTTATAAAAATAATTGTTCTACCTCCATGTATATATCCTTCTCCTGATTTATGATGCCATATTCATCATATATGCCATTCTGAGTAAATGGCTGTTCCTCATCTATGTTTTATGGATCTCATTGAATCACTTATCAATTACTGTCTATCCTAATACCAACACTATACTATTATAACTATTGACCTTTACAATATACTTTACTGTTAGAAATATTTCCTTTTGAAAATATCTTAATCTCATTTGCTACTTTCTTTATGTGGATTTCAGGACTATTTTGTCAATATTCCCCTCCCCAAATGTTTTTAAGTATTCTACTATCCAAATTAATTTGGGAACTGATAACTATTTAATATTCTGTCTTTATACAGAGTAGCATGATACATTTACCTTTACATTTTTATTAAGGCAGGTTATTCTTGAGTGTTTAATGTTTTTATTTTTTGTTGGTTTTATTATAAAGGTGATCATTTTTGCCATTATATTTCTAACTAGATATAGCTGGTTTTAAGAGAAACTACCACTTTTTGTATATTTATCTTGAATCCAGCCACTTTTATTGAATTCTTTACTAATTTGAATAGTGTTTCAGTAAATTCCCTTACATTTTATAAGTCTGCAATCTATTATCTTCAATGTTCAATTTACCTATTCCTTTTCAACAGTTTCATCTTTTATTTTTATTATTTTAGTGAGAATTGCTAAAACTGTGTAAACTATACTGACATATTGAACATTGTTATTTTCTTCTTGATTTTAATGGCAATGCTTAACTGTTTTATAATTATGATTTAGCTAACATCCTGTCAACGATCCCACTTCTTCTTGCTTGACCACAGTTGCTGACTAATTTCATTTCACAACTGTTTTTGTTCACAGCTGTTCTTGCTCTGTTATGGTGGCATTAACTATTTACACTATCAGGGGAGGAACATAGACCCTCACTTCCTTTGCTGTACACCCACAACCTGTCAGTCAGCCTTGCCCTTTCCCATACCTAAACTGAGAGGGTAGATGTCATCTACACAAGAGAAGGTGGATATCTCATATCTATTTCCCAGACGGTCATGTACTATTCAGACGGCAAAGGATTTGTAATCTATCAACTATGTTTAATTCAGCACAAAATAATAAAAGTTCCTTCCAGATTTTGATAAATGGCTGACTCAGTTTTAGTTCACAGTACTCTTAACCTGTCTTTTTTTAATGTCTTCATTGACTTCATGGTAAACTGAAAGAGCCATAGTAGGATGGCTAACTTGATGGTATGAGGTCCTAGAAGTCTACTGTTTTCAACAGTGAAAATGGAGGCACTCATCAGAACTGATTTGGTTTAGTCATTGAATTAGCAGTCAGTGAATAAGCAGACACAATTACCACAGTGTAATTACAGTAAATATTATATTTTCATATGGTAAATATTTGGTGTTTGGCAAAAATAATCAGAATAAATCTCAATTATTCTTTTTACTTTTATAAAGATCTTGTCAGTGAGTGGTGAAGCTGGAAATAGTAAACCCAGGTATTTCTTGGCTATAGATGTAATCTCAGAAACATTATGAATCTTTGTTGCAAATATACATTTTGGTCAAAAGTCACATTTTCATCCCAATATCCAAAGAAAATGGATTTATAAAGGTGAATTTGTTTTTTATTTTCTTTGTTTTCACAAATACACAGATAAGAGATCATTAAGTCTAGGCAAAGATGAAAAGAAAATATATAAATATTCCATTTTCTGAGAGTTTTAGTTCCCTAACTTAAAATGATCTTTTGGAAAAAAGGATCACATGCAGAAATAAGTTCAATTTTTACACTTCAGTAACTGTGGTCAGGAAACATTTTTTCTTTAAAAAGCTTTTACTTAAGGCCCCTTCTAAATGTACAGTTAATACTAATATCATGAATTGCTGCTGTCAATAAATTATTTATTATAAAACGACAATATGTTGACTCTATCATGGCATTTGAGTCTTTAATAGCAATTTAACATATCTCATTTGTATAGTGAATGGCATCATATTAAAAACAAGAAATGAAAGACATTAAATTATTTTTAGAAACTCTCCTTTAAATATCTACAATACTTTATTCATGTTAAACTGTATTAAACATGATGAACAATGCAAAAGTAATATGTCTGGCAGCAGAAGAATACAAGGAGGTATAATACATGTTTTGTTTCAGTCTTATCATTGGAAAGATAAAAATATAAATGACTATAAATCAAGCAACAGATTTTTATATATTCCAGTTATTTTTCTAAAGAATTTTTTTCTTAGGATAATACTATTCATATTTCTCTGAGTTTGGCCAGTTTTTATGTCCTTTGTAAAAAGCAGGTCTATTCTTCCTGTATGATCATTTTTGTTTATTCATAAAGACATTACTGAGAACAGTTCCTTGGATAACAGGGCCTGAAATGTAACCCTAGTGCAAGGCTTTTAGCCAATGAAATAACCTAGTTTAATTACCTAAAGCTGATGAGATACATACTGTTGTTCCCCCAATATAATAATGAGACAATATTTATAAAAGTGCATTATCTAACTAGTGTACACATGAGTCAGCCATGTATTCACTTCAATCTGTGGCATCGCCAAGCCATTGTCTTTAGCTTCCTTAACACTTTGGAGAAACTGAGACTACACAGCATAAGTGCCATCTAGTGGTAAAGAGTCTCCTAACCGCATTACAAATTCAGAGAAAGGAAACATCATTTTTAACTGGAATGATACGGAAGGTTTTATAGATGAGCAAACAAATCTAGAAGAAAATGTAGTTATTTCACAAGCTAATTTGGTGTCAGAAGCATGGGGTGTGTTGACAGGCCAAGGAGAGAACTGGCTGCCGAAAGCAAACAGCTTATATATGGGAGTAATGAAAGATATGGCTAGAAAAAGAATTGGGTCAGGATGGAAAACTGGAGAAAAAAGTTTGTTCTTTATCCTGGAGGTAACGGAGAACAGTTATCTATCCAGTAAAATATTCCCTGAACATTTACTATGTGCCAAGCACTGTGCTATCCTCTGGGTATAAAGTGATGAACAAAATAAACATGGCTCAAACCCTTATGGAATTTCTGGCCTATACAAACATTAAAGCTTCTCAGTACAAAAGGAACAGAGTCAAAAGATTGGGTTTGTAGTCCAGCTCAGTCACTTACAGGAAGTCACTTAACCTGATTCTGTAGGAAATAAGAACACTTAACCCAACTATTATTTTTCTTCTTCTTTTTTTTTTATTTCGGCATATTACGGGGGTACAGATATTAAGGTTTCAATAAATGCCCTTTCCTCCCCTCCTCCCACAAGTCTGAGTTTCCAGCATATCCCAACTATTTTTAAAAAGCTATACTACAGAAAAAACTGCATACCATGTGTAATGTATGAAACAGTTTTTTCAAATTGTAAAGTTCTGCATAAATGTAGAGCATAATGATGAAAACTGTTTTCAAACAAATATTCTGATACAGGTTTGAAAAATAAAATGAAGAGAATGAAAGCAGAGAGCATAAAACAAAACCTACCAACTCGAGTTATTTTATAGAATTTATTCAGCAATAGAAAATGATTTATCTACAGCATACCTGATATGGCAATCTTTCCTTTACATGCTGTTCGTTCCTTATTTTCAAAATTCACATTACTGTCAAAAGAAAAAAGCTTTATGAAAAAAAGATCTTCTCTAATAAGCAATTGTTTTAAGTCTTTCACAAATGCCTAAATATAAAAAGCAAACACATATTGATGAATAATAATGACTTCCAGTTAACATAAACTATTTGACTCAAACTTTAAGATGTTTAGTCAACAGCTAGACAGTTAAGAGAAATATTTAGAGCCATTCTGTTTGATTTTTCATAAACTTTATGTTCCCTAATGATTGTATACTGGTTACTCTACAATAAAAGCCTTTTGTGATCTCTTGCATCTATAAACAAAATGTATATTTATCCAGGTCCCCAGAAGTGTAATATCTTGGACCACTATTCTATAAATTATATTTCTAGCTTACTAGATATAGTGACCTGAAAAAGTTAATAAACTTTCCAATTATGCATGCTGTCCAAGAGTACCTTATCCTTATAAAATCTTAGAATTATTCAAAAAATTACTCTCTGCCATATACTTATATGCAACATCATATTTCATTGCCCCAAATTCCAAAGAACTAAGCATATACTAAAATAATAAATTAGTAACTAAGGTGGAAAAGGAAGGAGTGGTTCTGTAAAGAGGAAAATAATGTCATGACAATAAAAAAAGTTTCAAAGGAAATTCTGAGGATATAAGATACTTCCAAATATGTTAAAATATACTAGAGTACCATAAAAAAAAAAACTTTCAAAATAGATATCTCCTACTAGATCAAAACAATCTCACTCTTATTCCCCAATATTCTATTTCCTAATAATCTGCATTTGGAGATAAGTGTTCCATTTCTAGAGTAATATTTCCAAGAGTATTCTTTGTATTTTTTGTCTCTATTTAATTTGGTTGGCCAATTAACTGACAGCTAATTTAATTAGGCACTTCAAATAAGTGATAAGATGGAAACTTTCCATTTGAATACTGTTTGAGTCTATGAGGGCTTTTGAAGAAAGATAAGGTGGGAGTTTGAAGTTATCTAATTTTCAGAAGATGACACCAACTCGCTGCTTTCAGTAGGCTTGTAAAAAAGACTACTTATTTATGCATTATCATGCATCCAAATTTGAAAATAAAATATGCCTTACTTTTTTATTTACCCCCTTACTGAATTAAACTTGTAAGTATCATAAGTGAAGTATATTCCAAATGAGCTCAATTAATTTACTAATGTACCAAAGTTGGTAAGTTTTGATGATATTTACATGGTATTAATAGAACCATACACTATGATGACTAAAATAATATAGCAGATTTAAAGTCAAATATTCTCAGAATCCTATCTAATTGCTTTACAGTTATATCTAGTATTTAACTAGGAAATTTACTCCATGAAAAATATAAAAACTCATTGATTATTTCAAAATAATGTTTCATTAAATCATGAATTTAAAAAAGAGCCAAGTTCAACATTTTATATTAAAGTTTAGTTTGTCATTTTGGAGAAGATTACTTTGCTTATTATTAGTTCATCATAGAATGAAAAGTTCAATTGAATAGTCTATTACATATTTTGGTAAAATCATATACTGAAAAGCCCATAAGAAATCAAACAAAAATCTCAATTTCTTCAAATTGCTTTAAGAAATACAATATAAACATAGTTGGAAGGCATTTGTAAGTAATATTTTTTTAAAAACTATATGAGCAATGCATACATAAATTCTTAAAATACTTATTTCAGTGACAAAGATATAAGGAAGCTCTCAGTAACTTGAGTTATTATGGAATACTCAAGATTATGAGTCATAGATTATGTTAAAGATCCATTGGGTATTATTAAATTGGATTAAATTTGAGGCTTTGGCAGGCTAATGAAATTCTGAAATACCAGAACTACCAAATGCAAACTTACTGAATATTTAAAAAAAAAAAAAATTTTTTTTCCTCCTCCAAACTACCCAATCAACTACCTAGCAGAGTATAGCTTTCTCTCTTGCAATTATAAATTATTTGCATAGGCATTTCCAGGACTAGTCAGCAAACTTACTATACACAAATATTATCAAGCCATAAATAAATCCTATTAATTATATAATTTTACAGAATAACTATCTTTAAAAAAATGAGAACTAAAGTAATATAGCCTTTTCTGAAGCTGAAGCTTGAATTATCTTTCTTTCATCCAAATAAGTCCCCAAACTGTTATTTAGGGCACTAAAATGTGATGTTTTTCTAATTAATCCAAATTAACAAAAAATTGATAAACATTATCTGTCTAATAATGTGCTACTGTAGCTAATAGTTTGCTACAGTTAAATAAATACGTGTTTGAAAATCTGCAATGTTAACACCAATTCTAAATGCTAGAATTAGAGAGCCAGCCTGAGGAAAAACCAATAATCGCAAAATTACTGAAACAAAGCGCCGCTAAATGATAGTGCACCTTATTCATATGAAGCCAGTTTTTAGAGCATTATTTTGGTGAGTCTTTTAAATGCTAATTCAAAAGATAGATATAAACATAAAAGATAAACTTTTAATTTGTTTTATTACTTATATTTCTGTCTGTAGGTAAATAAAATGACCAACAGAGGGTGCCAATCTGCCACTTTGTTGCTCAAAAATCTGTATTAAAATTGACTGAGTAAATACAGAGTATCCTATTTTATATTACTTCAAATGGGGATTTAAAATAGCATTTCTTTGCCAAAATTAACAAGTTATTATGAGAAACAGCACAATGATGAATGTATTTTACATTTTCTAATGTAATGTAAAAATTCTAAATGGGATTCTATTTGAAAGGTTATAAAATCCTTTACCTCTTATGAAAATAAGTGAAAGCTAAAACACCCAGAAATGCTTAGCATGGAATTTTAACCTATCCTAGAACTATGAGGTATAAAATTAACGGCTTTGTAAGTATCTTAAATTGGGAAGATGAGCTTTCTACTCCAAACGTGATATAATGGACTCTTTTCAACAGACACCAAACGATATAAAGTTTACAAAATAAAATCAGTAAGTCTTTAAGTACATGTTTTATTACAGAATACTAAGAGTACACAATTTTCACTTCTAACCTATACTGTTTCTTTTTTTAAGTTACAGTACCTAAGCAATAAACTAGGAAACTGTAGTATAAGAAACTAGTATAATAATTATGTAAAACTCTTAGAGTTATTTTGGCACTATTAAAAAAATCACAATTATATTGAATGACAAACATAATTAAGTCCTATAAATGATTCTGGTTACTATTATTTTTAAAAAGCCAAATAAAAAATTTCAGAGGTTAAGAAGAGATGAATTGAGTGGGGTAAGCTGTGGGGTTGCAGATGGATGATATTATTGCTAAAGTGTAAGCTCCATGAGTACAAGCAATTTTTTTTTTGGTCTATTTTGTTCACTGCTGTATCGCCAGTCCCTGGTATATAGCTCAGCACATTCTAAAGAACACAAGAACTCAATGAATGTTGAGGGACTACTGAATGAAATGAAAAAAGGATAAGATCATTTTAATGGAGAGGCAGTAGATTTGAACTCTTACAACTTAGGTTTGGATTTCACTCATCATTAACTAGTTATGTGAGTTGTCATTAACCTCTGAGCCTCAGCATCCTTATGTATAAAAGGGGGGAACGGGGAAAAGAATGAAGCAAATGAAGTTAAAAACCTCAAGAAACAAATTAGTATCACAGAAGAGAAAATCAACCTAAGTGCCCATTAACCGATGAATGAATTAAGAAAATGTGGTGCATATACATACACATGGACCCACACACCCCATGGAGTAGTACTAAGCAGTAAGAAAGAATGGATTTGGGAGCAACTTGAATGATCCTGGAGGTCATTATCTTAAGTGAAGTAACTCAGGAACAGAAAAATAAATGCTGCATGTTCTCACTTATAAGTGGGAGCTAAACTATGGCTACACAAGGGTACACAGAGTAGTATTAATATAATGGATAATGGAGCCTTAAAAATGGGGAGGGGGGAGGGTGGGAGGTGAAAATTATCTATGGGGTGCAATGTACACTACTTGGGTGATGGCTATGCCCAAAGCCCAAACTCCACCACTGTATAGTATATACATGTAATGAAATTCATCTTGTACTCCCTCTAAGCCTATTTTTAAAAATGTCGAAAAAAATCTAAGCAAATTGTATAAAAATAAATTTGAGGGGATAAAAAAGATGTAGCTAAAATTCACAGCTATAAATTTAAGGAGTTATCAGAGTTAAAGTGTTTTACAGACCTTGTACTGTTCAGGAGGATGATATAAATATTGATAATTTTTTAAATACAAAAGTAATAGAAATAGAGTGGGCTTATCTATATTTTCATATATTTCTTTTATGGTTATTACTTAGTAAAAATAAAATCAACCAACATCCCAAAAGACATCATTTATTAAAGAAACTGCTCTTCACAATTCCAATAATAGAAAACATTCTTGAACTAAGAAACCAGTACAGTAGTCCTCCTTTATTCATGATTTCATTTTCCATGGTTTCAGTTATCCACGGTAAACCATGGTCTGAAAATATTAAGTGAAAAATTCTAGAAATCAATCTTTCATAAGATTTAAATTGTGTGCTGTTCTGAGCAGTGTGATGAAATCTTGTGTTGCCTCACAGGATGTGAATCATCCCTTTATCCTGTGTATTTACACATATATGCTACTCATCCCTTAGTATTCGTTTGTGTTAGCAGGTTGACTCTTGAGGCATCACAGTGCTTGTGTTCAAGGTCAATAGTAGCCTATAACATGCACCTCAACTCATTATGAAGGCATTTTATCATCTCACATCATCACTAGAAAAAGGATAAGTACAGTAAAATATTCTGAAAGGGAGATCACATTCATATTTCTCTTACAGTATATTATTATATTAATAATTGTTCTACTTTATTATTAGTTGTTAATTTCTTACTGTGCCTAATTTATAAGTTAAACTTTGTCCTAGGTATGTATGTGTAAGAAAAAAAACATAGTATTTATAGGGCTCAGTATTAGCTAAGGTTTCAAGCATCTACGGGGCGTCTTAAAACATATCCTCCATGGGCCGGGCGCTGTGGCTCACGCCTGTAATCCTAGCTCTTGGGAGGCTGAGGCGGGCGGATTGCTCAAGGTCAGGAGTTCAAAACCAGCCTGAGCAAGAGCGAGACCCCGTCTCTACTATAAATAGAAAGAAATTAATTGGCCAACTGATATATATATAAAAAAAAAAATTAGCCGGGCATGGTGGCGCATGCCTGTAGTCCCAGCTACTTGGGAGGCTGAGGCAGAAGGATCACTCAAGCCCAGGAGTTTGAGGTTGCTGTGAGCTAGGCTGACGCCACGGCACTCACTCTAGCCTGGACAACAAAGCGAGACTCTGTCTCAAAAAAAAAAAAAAAAAAAAAAATATCCTCCATGGATAAGGGGAGGGGGGGACTAATGTAAGCCCTTCTAGCAAACTCTCACTCCACTGCTCATCACTTGGCTCAGAAAAATCCTACATATTTCATTAGGGACAACAAAAGACTCCAATATCCATAGAAAACTACTATAAATAAAAGAATCAAAACTCCTCAGCTAATAAAAACACTCTACCAACCTGACCGCCACAAAATATAAACACAATTATATAAACAAATATAAACTTTAACACAATACTCCAAAATGAATTAAGTGCAGTTAAATTATTGCACATATGAAAAATCCAGAAACCTGAAATCTAAAACCTCACACTAGTAAAGGGTAAACAATATGCAGATATACAAAGAAAGAAAAGAATGAGATGAAAGAACAAAGAAAGAAAATGGAAAAAATAAAACCATTTCTGAAATGAACATTAAAATATAAGGTGCTCAAGGATGAATAGAAGTGAAAGTATACTAAGGGACATAGTGAATGGGAATGAAAAGAACCAAAAGAACAAAAAAGAAATAAAGTATTAATAAAGATCAGAAAGTGATAGAAATAAAAGTAAAGAAGATCCAACTTATGTGTAACTAAAGTTCTTAAATAAGAAAAAATGAGATAGAATTAATACTTTATTCTACTAATATAATCCCAGAAAACTTTCTTGAAATAAAAGAACTTAATCCACATATTGAAAGGGCCCTTAATGAGCCAAATGGTCAGCCTTACACATATCCCAGTAAAACAATCAGACTTTAAGATAAAGAAAACCACTTTCAGTCTCCAGGGAAAAAGAACAAGTCATTTACAAAGAAAAGAAAATTAAAGATCAGATTTCTCAATAACAAGACAACAATGGAGCAAAGTCTTCAAGAAACTCAAGGAAAGAAAATGTTGGCTAAGGATTTGATAACTAGCCGAGTTATCCTTTAAGTAGCAATACTGAAAAAAAACCCACATTAAACATGTGAGAACATGAAGAAAATTATGCTCATCTTGAAGAATTTACTAGCTTCTTCCAAAAGAGATGATTTTGGAAATTACAATAAAAGCATAAGTAGTGAACATTATACATATTTAATTGCAGATCAAAGACTAAAACAAATGTGAAAATATAAGTATGATCCATTCCACCAAAGTAAAAATAACACAACTTTAAAATGTAAAACAGAGAGAAAGGGGAAAATAAAATAAATTCATTGATCTCAATATAGATGATAAGAAAAAAATAATATCACTTAAAGCAGAAAAAAATAGAAGAAGCCTAAGTAAGGGAAAAATAAGAAGTAAAGGCATTATACAGTTATCAGTATATAAACTTTTTTATATAAAGTTATAGTAACAGTAACTACCGTGACTTATAAAACTCTTCCAAAATTAAGAAAAAAAGTAAAGAAAATAGATCACATAGTAAAAGATTATAATTTATAACACATAATTAGCATAACATAAAAGAACCTGACTGGCTGAAATAAGATATATCAGTTATGTAGGTAAATATAAATGGATTTAATTCCTTCAGTAAGAGATTTTCAGATTGGCTTATGATGTAAAACCCAACTCTAATATCAATACAAGAAACACACCTTCAAAGGCGATACAGAAAGGCTAAAAATAAAGAGATGGGTAAAGAAATATCAATGCAAATAAATGCAAATAAGAAAAGAGGAATGTGAACTTATCATCAGGCAAGGTAGAATCCAGGTCCAAAAGCATTACCTGATACAACAATGAAAAAAAGGACACTTTATAATGCTAAACGCTACAATTGACAATGAATATAACACAAGTACCTAAGGTACCAAATGTTACATAGCATCTTTATAAAGCAGAAAGTACAAAAGATACGAGGGTAAAGATAACAAAACCTTAATAAAGAAAAAATTTTAACTTGTTTCAGTACATGACAGTTCAAGTGGTCAAAAAATAAATAAGCCTATAGAAAACCTTAAAATCATAGTCATTAACACAGATCTTTTAAACATATGTGACAAACTTTATACTCTGATAAAAATATAACTTCAAAAGCCAATGAAACAATCATGAAAATGGATCATATCAAGTCATAAAGAAAACAAGATATTCCATAAAGTAGAAAAACTAAAAATTATTTGATCAAGATGCAACAAATTCCTCTTTAATGGCAGAGTAGCTCATATTGGAGAAACTCCTACAGAAAACAATTTAAAAATCTAGAAAAACTATTTAAAAAACAAATACCTAAATGGATTGGCAAGAGACTAAAAGTAGGCAGAAATAACAGAAAAGAATCAACACTTTAGAAAAAGGGATATGGTAGAACACACTTATTTAAAAGGAAAAATAACTGATATATGTTATAACATGATGAATTTTGAAAGTATTATATGGAAGCTTCTACTGTATAATTCCATTTATACTGAGTACTACAATAGTCAAAATTAACCTAAAGTGGAAGAAAATCAGAACAGTGGCTGCTTCTTGGGGTGAGACTACCAACTGCTTCTTGGGGTGGGACTACCAACTGGGAATTGGGAAGGGGCATAAGGAAACATGATATATCCAAAAAATATAATTAATTCGAAAAGAAAAAAAGTAAACAAATAACCTTGTTTATGAAGTTAATAACATGTTTTTGTCTGCTTTGTCAAAAGTCAGTTGCTCATACCTATATGGTTTTATTTCTGGGTTCTTTATTCTGTTCTACTGCTGAAAGTCTCTACCTTTATACCAATCCCATGGCGTTTGGGTTACTACAGCCTTGTAGCATAATTTGAAGTCAAGTAATGTAATGCCTCTGCATTTGTTTTTTTTGCTTACGACTGATTTGGCTATTCTGGCTCTTTTTTTGGTTCCACATACAAGTGTAAGATTATTTTTTCTAGATTTGTGAAATATGATGTTGCTATTTTGATGGGAATCGTACTCAATATGTAAATTGTTTTGGGCAGCATGGGCATTTAAATGACATTGATTCTTACAATCCATAAGCATGGGATGTTTTTCCATTTGTTTGTGTCATCTATGATTTCTTTCATCAGTGTTTTGTAGTTCTCCCTGTAGAGATCACTCACTTCCTTGGTTAAGTATATTCCTAAGTACTTTATTTTCTTTGCAGCTATTGTAAATGGTATTGAACTCTTGATTTGACTCTCAGCTTGACTGTTACTAGTATATAGAAATGCTTCTGATCCGTGTGCATTGATTTTGTAACCTAAGACTTTGCTGAATTTATTTATTAATTCTAGGAGCCTTTTGGTGGAGTCTTTAGGGTTTTCTAGATACGAGATCATCGGCAAATAAGGATATTTGACCTCCTCTTTCTCAGTTTGGATGCCCTTTATTTCTTTCTCTTGCCTAATTGCTCTGGCTAGAACTTCCAGTATTATGTTGAATAGACATGGTGACAGTGAGTACCCTTATCTTGTTCCAGTTGTTAGGGAAATGCTTTCAACTTTCCCCCATTCAGTATAATGTTGGCTGTGGGTTTATCATATATGGCTTTTATTATTTTGAGGGCTAGTTTGTTGAGGGTTTTTCTCATGAAAGGGCGCTGAATTTTACTGAATGCTTTGTCTGTATCTATTGAGATGATCAGATAGTCTTTGTTTTTACTTCTGTTTATGTGATGAATCACATTTATTGATATACATATATTGAACCATTCTTGCATTCCTGGGATGAAACCCAAGAATCATGATGGATTATCGTTTCGATGTACTGTTGAATTAGGTTTGTGTTTATTTTGTTGAGGATTTTTGCATCTGTGTTCATAAGGAATATTTGTTTTTTTCCTTTTTTGTTGTATCCTTTCTAGGTGGTACTGGCTTCATAGAGTTAGGGAGAGTTCCCTCCTTCTTGATGTTATGGAATAGTTTTAGTAGAACAGATGCCAGTTCTTTGTAGGTCTGATAGAATTTGGCTGTGAATCCATTTCGTCTGGGGCTTTTTTGTTATTGGGAGATTTTTTATTACTGTTTCAATCTTGCTACTCATTATTGGTCTGTTCAGTATTTCTCTTCCTGATTCAGGCTTGGGAGGTTGTGTGTTTCTAAGAAGTTATCCATGTCCTCCCTTCTCTAAAGAACTTATTTTGAACTGCATCACAAAAAATAAGATGGATTGGTAGATGGATAGAGGGGTAGATATAAGAAAAACCAAATATAGTGAAATAGTAATTATAGAACCTAGGTGGTGGGTATATAGGCCTTCACTGAACAATTCTTTCAACGTTTCTCTATGTTGGGAAATTTTCATAATAATTTCTGTTTGCTGAAAGAACTGCAAAGATATCTTGAATCTGTCTAGGTAGATTTATAGTCTATAATAAAACTGGTACTATAATTATGAAATTATTTTATATAATCATAAAAAATAAGGAAATATATTACCATTTCTGGGAATTAAGATTTTCAGTATAAAAGAGATACAAACATAAAATAATTCAAGAAAATAAAAACTTATAAATATCAATATAAACTCATAATCATATAAACTCATGATTTTTTTGTCTCTTTCATAGCTATAGCCACTGAAAAAGCCTAGAAGCAGTGATATCCCAGTAATAATGAGCATACCTAGTGCACATATCTTGCTTTCAAAATACCATTCATCATTAAAGAGAAACAGAACTCAGAGAAATGGCTAATTCTAAGCCCAGGACAGGGAAATATAAGGCAAGCATGAGTCTTTTTGTGTTCGAAAGAAAGCAAGTTCGTTCTTAACGACTAGACTAATAGAGGTATGCCAAAAGAACAAAGAAACCAGTTTGAAGGAACTCCCACTGAACAATTTCAGGACAATTTGACTATCAGCAAGATTAATGACTATAAATGATAAAAAATTCAATAAAAATTAATGAATAAAGAGAATACCCTTCTTTATAAAAGAATATGAGCCAAAATATACAGAAAGAATAATAGAATTAGATAAACACTGTTTTGCAAACCTCCTTGTAATAACTGATTTAGGCAAGGATAAATGGATGATAAAGCCATTAAGTTAAAGTTTGTTGGATAACAGAATATTCACTCAGTTCCAACACCCCACAAATTACTTATGAATTACAAAAGGTAAAGGGTTCTATCACAAAGGAGAAAGCTGGCAACTGCCATGTAAACCAAATGCTCAAACTCAGCATCACTTAGAGTGGTAAAACCAGACATCATGTTTCATCAATTGAGAGCATATACAGGACTCAACCTCACACAGAAAAATTCTTGCAAAATATGTTTAACCCGCCGCCCAAGCCTCTTTATACCAAACTTCCAGTTACAGTAAAAACAGGGATTATGAGAAAAGGTTAGATGATACCTTAAGGAAACAATTAGGCAAATGTAGAATGCAAGATATTTTTAAAAGATTTTTCTAAAAGTCCAGACTCTTCGAAGTATTAATGACAAAGGGTTTTTGGAAAAAGAGTTATTAAAAGAAACTAAAGAGGCCAGGCACAGTGGCTCATGCCTGTGATCTCAGCATTTTGGCAGGCCAAGGCAGGAGAATGCTTGAGGCCAGGAATTCAAGACCAGCCTGGGCAACAGCAAGACCTTGTCTCTACAAAAAATAAAAAATTAGTCAAGCCTGTTGGTGGAATGCACCTGTAGGCCTAGCTACTCAGGAGGCTGTGGCAGGAGGATCACTTGAGCCCAAGTTTGAGGTTGCAGTGAGCTGTGAGGATATCGCTGCACTCTAGCCCAGGCAACAGAGTAAGATCCTGTCTCAAAACATTTTTTAAAAACCAAACAAACTAACAAAAACCCTAACTATAACCAAACGTACTGTATAAATATTAAATTCTGATTTGAGGGAAAAAACTATAAGGGGTTTTCTTTGGAAAACTGGGTAAAACTGAATATGGGCTGAATATTAGATAATTATTATGGAATTATTGTTAATACTTTATCATAATATTTTGATTATGTTGAAGAATGTTTTTAAAAGATACATGCCAAACTGAGGTATGCATGCAATGTTGTCTGAAATTTATTTTCAAATGAAAACAATGTATGTGGGGAAAAAAGAAAAATGTATGTGTATGCATGTGCATGCGTTGTACATGTGTATTTAGAAAAAAAGGCAGAGTGGATGAACATATATGGCAAACTACTAACCAGTCAATCTAGGTGGAGAATATACATCATGTTCACTGTACCATTCTTACAATTTTTTCATATATGCAAAATGTCAGAATAAAGCACTAGCTAACAAGTAAACTAAGTAGGGAGTAAATAACAATCTGAAAGATAGTAAGTACAGACGCCTGGGCCAACAAAAGACAGTAAGAACCTAAGAACATGGAAGGATGAAACACAAAAAGAGTAACTAGTGTATAATTAACTTATTAAATTCTAAGCCCTATTTGCTCATCATACACATTGAGGGGATATGGTGTAAAACTTTATTTATGAAACACATGTTAAATTGTTAAGTAAGTATACAGCACCGATAGGTGTTCTGGGGATTATGAAGAAGAAAGGACAGAAGCAACATTAACTGAGTTACCTCTGAGCTCCAAGCACTAAATCTTCACACCACCCCTATGAAGTGAGTGATGATAGCATCTGAATTTCGCTGATAAGAAGAATCAGATATTGCCCTTGTTTCCAAAAGTGTATAATTCAATTGAAAAGATATGTTTATAAATGGTTCCATTAGAATGCAATATGTTATAGTGAGATATTCACGGCTCAGATGCTACCAGAACTAACAAGAGGCAAATAATTATTTTTTGAGTCCTTACTATGGACAAAAAGGAAGAAACAATCATTTCCTGAATAGAATTATCAAGGAAACTTTGATGATACAGGTATGGTGTCGCAGAACAAAAGGGTTTTTATCAAGTGGGAATGGAAAGTGGGGTACTTCAGTATAAGAAAAGGCACTGGAGATCAAAAAAATCAAGATCTGTTTTGGGGATATAATCAAGTATTTGGTTGTAATAAATTTGTTAAATAGTAATCGAAAAATAAAACAAAACATTTTGAGATCAGTCCACGAAGACACTGGAATTCCTACCTAAGGAAGTTTTTAGTAAATGGCACCATTATCTGTTTTTTAAGAAGTAGATACAGATAGTCTTTAAAGTAAATATATCTGGCTATAGCCTGCAGGAAAAAGGTAGGAAGACAGTCTAGTTTACTAGTCGAAAGACTAACAAATTGACAGACTGCTGTAACCAAGCCATGCTACTCTCTAAACTGAGGCAGTAAGCTATCTGTGGCCCTCACCCTACCTACCTACTGTCAACCAAACCTAGAAAGATTTTTGCATCCCACTTTTTTGGATTATTCTAACTCCATTGTGAATTATACACAAGCCTGGGTATCTTTTGCTTATTTAGGCGTAAAGAATTTAAGCAGTGTACTAGAAGGTGTTTCATACCTAAAAACAATTTAAAAAAAATTTTTGTTATATTATTAGAACATCATGATAATGGAACATTTAACCAGTTGCCAATATTCTCAGAAGGATTATGTGAGTATAAAAAAAAATCCCACCAAATGATATTACTGATTTCTCAAGTGGGGTTCCTCGTCTATAGCACAGAGTGACTATTCAATTCTTCTAAGGATTATACACAATAGTACTATTCTAGCCTACAGAAATTAAATCAATGCATACAATGGATGTCTTAGGGCATTAGGGCTTAATTCTTTTCTGGAATCCCAGTTGAAAAAGGCTGTAAAATGCAGTAAGATTATTGGATTGCTTGAATAAATTCATTGGATTAAGAAATAACTGAAAACTTTTTGTAGAATGATTATGTATAGGGAGCATATTGAGTGAAGATATATTAGAAAGGCCCTAAAGAAATTCATGCACTAGTTTCTATTTACTCGTTTCTCCAATCAAAAGTTACTCCATTATTATATCATTTCTATGTCTGCCTATCCTTAAATATTTTCCCTAAAAATTGATTTTAATTATTTTTCACCACCTTTTAATACTGTGCTGCTAGACAACCTTCCTAAAACACCCATATAATCATGCCTCTTATTTATTTAATAAAGAATAAATGATAGACAAGCAAGTAAATGCAAAGGCCTAATATCTCACCCTGGCAAGATTAGAAAAGTGGAAGTACAAGGGCTTTGGGGGAATAGGATGGGGGGCGGGGTACATGGGTTTTTAAGTCACCCGGACACATATACACACTGTGTGCCCTTGAAAGAGTTATCTAATATTTCTAAGTCCCAGTTTCCAAGTCTTTAATAAAGAGGCTTATACTTTTCTCAGTTTTTAACATGATATTTGTGAACATCTTAGCACAAAACCTAGAAAGGCTGTTAGTTAATACCAAAGGACTTCCTAGCATGCTTTCTTCCTCCTTCCTTTTCATGTTGGCTTGATCTTCAGCCTCAACCAAACATATCTCTTCACTGCTCTTCGGTAATTCATGCTCATCTTTCACTCTAAGATTTTATTTTGCTATTTCTTTTTCTTGGAATGCTGTTTTCCTCCTATTCACCTACCTAAACTCTATCCACCCTTCATGATCTAGAAGAGTTAGACCCAATTCTTTCATTAGATCTTCTTCAATTCTACCACTTCATACTGATTTTGATTCTTCTTTTAAAAAGGCTAGATTCACTGTCTATATTAATTTTTTGATATTTTATCATTAAAATTTTGGAGAAGGTAAGATTAGACTAGTGTTCTCATTAATATGCTATTTATTTTAACTCTGGAAGCAATAGAAAAACAGAGCATTTTTCTACCTTAAAGACTAACCAAACTAAAGAACAAACTGATGAGTCTCCAAAAAGGCAAAACATTTGCTGAATGTATATATTCTTATATTTTGTCAAATTCTGTTCTTTCAATAGATACCCTAGCAGCATGCTTAATGAGTATTGTACAAGAAGTAGATATTAGGTAAATATATGATTAATCAAATGACATAATTTACATGAATTTCTTCAAGGAACACAAAAAACTATCATAAGACTCAATCTTCAATTCATTTTTATATAATAAGAAAAAGTACTCTAATTTCCAGGTCCATTTGACCAGGAATCTCAGGTTATAGCTTCACATACAAAATGAACTGATAAACAAAAGAATCCACATAGAACATTTAAGATTTTTTAAATTCCAGAAATAATTCAATAATTAAGGGAAATTCTACTTTTATATAAATGAATATAAATATGTTCATATAATATACCAACAAAGATATTTTCATCTATCAAAGATAATCAGTAAAGAAAATGAAAATCATATACATTTTCAGTTTAGATCCCAGATAATTTTTCCCTATCTTTGCTATATAAATCTAATAGGCATTAGATGTATTTGATTTTCATAAATCAGCCACTTCAAAAAAGTCACGTTGCTAAATTAAGAAAATGGCCAATTCACAATTCATTATACATATTTAAAAGGCATTAAATATGGAGGCCAATATGGGTCCCAGAATAGTTCAGATATTGTGAGAGATAATAAGGAATGTTTAGTCCCACACTTTCTAAAATCAGTGCTTCTCAAACTTTTCTACTCAAACAGTCCCTCTTGACAAAATATCCAAATAAAAGCTGAGAAGGGGCCGGGCGCGGTGGCTCACGCCTGTAATCCTAGCACTCTGGGAGGCCGAGGCGGGCGGATTGCTCAAGGTCAGGAGTTCAAAACCAGCCTGAGCGAGACCCCGTCTCTACCATAAAAATAGAAAGAAATTAATTGGCCAACTAATATATATAATATAAAAATCAGCCGGGCATGGTGGCTCGTGCCTGTAGTCCCAGCTACTCGGGAGGCTGAGGCAGCAGGATCGCTTGAGCCCAGGAGATTGAGGTTGCTGTGAGCTAGGCTGACGCCACGGCACTCACTCTAGCCTAGGCAAGAAAGCGAGACTCTGTCTCAAAAAAAAAAAAAAAAAAAAAATCAATCAAAAAAGCTGAGAAGGAAAATATATCCCCAGGAGTAGAAAAGCATAACCCACAAATATCATACAATTCTAAATTTCTTATGCTTAATCTTAAAAATTCATTCTCTTAAGAAAATGTCATATTTATTCTATGTTTTTACATACCTTCTAATATATAATCACGTACTCTCAGTGGTACATGTGACCTGGACTGAGACACACTGACTTAAATCAATGTTTGCCCATCTGAAAAATATTTTCCTAGATCATGATACTGGAACATTTCATTTTATAATGGGTGGGGCACATAGTAATGAAAACTATCTGATATTTGTTGAGTACAGTATGCAAAAGGAATTAAATTAGATTTTTACATATAAGAAATATCAACTTTCAGAATATAAATATTGTCATGTCCACTATAATGAAGGAACTGAGGCACAAAAAGATTAAAATAGCTATCTCTTGGCAATATAGCTAATAAGTTCGGCTACTTTGTACCCAGTTCTCTACTACATTACAACTTCATCAATATTTTATTTTCACAGAAATCTCCTACTCTAACCTGTGTTTTTCCCTTACTTTTCCAGAATTTAACAGAGGGACACTGTGACCAACCCAACAGTCACTATAATCTAAAAAGAAACTCTTCACTTGTGCTAGAGCTATAAGACTAATTAACAATGTGGGATGTTAAGACTATTTGTATTTAAAAAGACCCCAAAATCTAGCCACTAAATTTAGCCAATTCTTAGGTCCTAGTAAACTAAGAATTGTAAATAGGATAGGATATAAATTCCTTATACAAATTGTACATCTGATCCAAAAGAGCAGCATGAAATGAGAGAACACAGAACCAGAAGTTACATAGCAAATCCTAATTCTCATTAGTTTCCATCACTAGTTGCATGACCCTAGGTCACTTGCCTCTCTAGGACTTGTTTACCATAGGAAGGTATATGCTAGAAGATTTTTAAGTCTCCTTCCATTCATTAGGTTTTATATCTTTATAATTTTGTTGCCCATTCATTTCTATTTCTATACTTAAATTTCTATTACTCTCAGCTAGTACCTTTTTATTGTCACACATCAAAGTAATTAATTTTTTAATTTGTACTTCTATATACTCAACTATCAGTCTTGTTCCTTTCTTCTTAAAATACTCCCTCAGTCCTTGCTTTAGAATCATTTTCATTTTACAATCACATACTGAACACAACAAAACTACTCAATAAAAGCTGCTACCTAATAGTAAGCTCACTCTGAGCTCAACTGTCAAAATGTTTATGATGTCAGCTACTACTTCAGTGTATTTGTTTTCTAAAATGTTTGGTGATTTGACATTTGTACTTAAGCTTAAATTATATTTTTTTAATTTAATGCAAATATTTAAATATATTAAAAGTCATAGGTAAACTATGTTACTAACCATCTTCCAGACTGATTTGCAATTGGCTTTTCTAATTTCTGTAGCTCCGATGTATAAGCCATTATTCGTGCATTGCACACCATGAGATTTTTAACTGCATGTAAAATCTGGTCTTTTTGAGTGCTCAGAGAAAGGAGTTTCCATATTCCTTCTCGTATTCGAATTTCTAAGTCTATTTTTTCTTGAATGCTGCAGTCCTAAAAAGAAAAGAGAGAAACGCATTTTAAAAGTGTAGCAAAAATCCAAATTACAATATTTCTTTTTATCCCTAGTAGATGGAAAACGTTCTGGCTATCATTACAATTTTATACCATACTAGAAAAGCAAGAAAGTTTTAATACATGATGGCATAAAAATTATAGCTTTTTAAAATGCTGTTTGCAAAAATCTTAATTTCATGGTATTAGGACGTCTTTACGATCTACTGGAGAAACAGAACAGAAACAAAGGTAAGAAACATTGTGCTCTTACCATAACTGCACTAGGTTCAATAGTATCCCCCCAAATTCAGGACCTCAGAATGTAACTTTATTTGGGTATAGAGTTTTGCAGATGTAATTAGGTAAAATGAGGACATACTAGAGTGTGCCATAAATCTAACCACTGGTGTCCTTAAAAGAAGGTCAAATGAAGATACAGACACATACAGAGAAAAATGGTATGTGAAGATAAAGATTGAAGTGATAAGTCTATAATTCAAGGAATACCAAGGATTGATGGTAATAACCAGAAGCTGGAAAAGGTAAGTAAGGATTCTTCCCTGGGGCCTTCAGAGGGAGTATGATCCTGCCAATACCTTGATGTCAGACATCTGGCTCCAGAACTATGAAAGAATAAATATCCGTTGTTTTAAGCCACCCAGTCGTGGTCATTTGTTATGGCAGCCTTAGGAAACATACAATAATTAATGTGACTATTCCACACATGTATATTATATTAAAATATAAGTTATATTATGGGATGCAAGATGAGGTTGATGACACTGAATTAACGAAAGAAAAATTTCTTAAAGAGCAGATGCTGAGTAAAAGAACCAAGGTTTAACAGCAGGGGTGTATCAGGCTATTTGTCATGGTAAACAGTGTAAATAAAATCTCAGAAGCAAGATAGTGAAAGCACAGAACTTAGAAAACGTCAGAGGACTTGGCTACCTGAAACAGAGATTTAGAATTTAGTTCTGGACATATTATTTATTTTAGTTTTAAGATTCACCATGAAACTACTGAATATATTAGTTCTGAAGGCCTTTATTCCATATAATGGCAATATAATGTAATGGTCTGCTTCTACATACAAGTTTCATATGTAACATTAAAATTCTACAAACTGAATGAGCTTTACAGTGACTTTGTAAAAGTTATAAATCATTGAATACTCTTTACTATACTAGAACCATGTAATAATGTTTCTAGAATGTCTATTTCTAAAAGCAAAGTGACCATCCTAGCTTTTGTGGTAAAAAATGAACAGGATAATTTACCTTCTATTGGGATCAAAATATAAATTTAAAAAAGTGAATGGAATCTAATAACAAAATCCTAGATATTAAAATGACAATCTTTTCAAAGGGAAAAGAAGATGAAAGTTAGGAGAACTAATTGTCCATGAACATTACCCAAAAAGAGAAAATGCACTAAATTATTTAACTTGACTATCCAAATCAATCATCTGTACTATTCACACACAGAAAACAGATCTGTTTAATTACCTTCTGTAATTACATCATGTAATCACCACATAAAAACCTTCTCTTATAGTGTTGTAACTCAAAACTGGCATACTATATAAACGTAGTCATTTGCTGGTTTTCCTTCTTTACACATGACTGCATGTCAACAACTCCATTTCATCTTTTTATGACTTGTCAGCCCCAAAGTAAATTCTTCCTTAATGTAATTAGCAATTAATTATAAGAATTATCTGTGTGACCCATATGTCTATAGAAATAAACTCTGGCAGACTGGTTAGTATTGGAGAATGCACATAGAGCAACTTAAAGCTGGGATGAATAGCTTTACCCCCACAACTCAAATATAAACAAATACCATCTGGTGCCACTAAATTCAATTTTGCTTTTTGAATGCTGCAATGAGGCAGCCAGTTGATCTAGCACAGTGGTTCTCCAACGCTGGCTGCACATTAGAATCATCTGAGGAGAGAGGAAGGGCCTTACAAAAGTACCTAAACTAGTGATCTACCCCAAACAAACTAGGATCTCTTGAGGTGGTGCCTGAGCATTAAGTTCCTCTGATTAGTCCGTGTGTAGCTTGGATAGAGAAGCATTCCAAGACTGAAATTCCACAGCAACCTTGAAAGTTGCAACAACCTGAAGGAACCAGCAGGTGGCCACAGCCACATTAAAGAATGAGTTTGGGCTTCCATCCTTTATGAAGATCATGTTCTCTCCATCACTTATCAATGAGGGACTACATAAAATTACAGAGGATTGGGAAATAGTGGAGAAAGGTAATGTAAAGTCAGGGGTTTAAAAAAACTTATGTTTATAAAGTTTAAAGATAGTGTAAGATTAAATTAATATTCATTAAGAAAATAAGGTATATCTAACATATTACTATTAGAATTTTATCCTTTAGAGCAGGGATCAGCAAACTATGTCCTAGCTGGCACCTGTTTTTGTAAATAAAGTAGTACTGGAGCACAGCCACACCCATTTGTATTGTCTAGGGCTACTTTTAAGCTATAATACAATGGCAATTGAGCAATTTCAACAGGGACTGACTGAGTGGCCCACAAAGCTGAAAATATTTACTATCTGGCCCTTTCCAGAAATAGTTTGCTGATCCCTAACTCAGACAAAATAGCAAACATAGTAAACTTTGACTCTACTTCCTTAACTCAGGCAAGTCTCAGGCAAATGTGAGTTAAGTGGATCTGGGAAGACTGACATAAGCAGAATGAATCGTTAAGTGTATATTCAGTTTTGAACATATTCAGAGTTTTTTTTTAAAAAAGGCTATTATTGTATTAGCCACTTTTGTGTTTTGCATACAACTTCTTTTAGTACACATCTACACTTTACATGCAGAAAAAACCTCTCTGGTCAAGCAATACTAGCTTTAGCCAAGAACAGGTTTATGGGGCCAAAGCACTTGAGTTAATAAGGGTACAAAGTGCACCTGGGGTAAGAGTTGATGGCTAGTGCTACCCACAGTGAGACAAATAATCCTGTAATAAGGGCACCATTGAGCATTCAATGGTGATGTCTACTGATCTCAAAGAGGAAGAGTAGGGAGCTAAAATCATCAATGTTGCTGCCTCAGCCATAATGGCTTGGCCAGGTAGAAATCAAGGACCAATGTCTCCCTATATCCATTCCTCTTAGGAGTGTTTGAATGCAAGTCTCCAGGAAGAGCAGAGAATGGGGTGGAGCCATCCTCTTATTTCTTCTTCGATATTCCGAATAAGAGCTTGCCTGTAATCAAGTCAAAAAGAAGTCTATGTTGCAGTCCTGATCCTGTAATAACTGAAGTCAGGCAGATAAAAGTAAATGGACAAAACTATGAATGAAATAGGAGGACACCTTAAAAGTAGAAATCTACAAGTAGAGTATGTAGAAAACAGAAACCTACTGGGTTTTAAGAGCTAGCCTAGCACAAAGTGCAAAGAAAACGGTCCCACTGTTGGTATTGAGGACTTGAGGAAAAAACTGAGGTTGAGCTGCTGGTAAGAAAACCGCAATAATCCAGGGAAAACTGTCATCCATGTAATGGATATAATTAAGCCATGTTTTAGCTAAGAGGCCAAGGTGAAGATGAAGAAAAATTGCAGAAGAGTATATACAGTATGATCTTTCTAAAAGAAGTTGTATTTTAAGAATTGTTTCTGTGCAGAAAACAAGTCTAGAAATTGTAAACAGTGGCCATTCTAGGGAACGGAATTAGAGAGCAAATTCTTAAATTCATGTTTCTGGATACATTGACTTTTCTGCAATGAGACAGTATCACTTCTTGAATTTTATTTTTATTAAGATTTGAAAAGTTTAAACATTCGTAAGAAAAGGCAGATGATTGCCCCAACTACTCAGATGAATAGGACAAAGGATAATAAGAATAGTCATCTCTCAAGCACACTCTCAGACCTAGGTTCTGTGCTATGTACTTTAGAGAAGTTCTCAAATTCCAACAACTTTCTGGGATAGGCAGTATACCCATTCTACAACTGTGAAAACTGAAACTTAGAAAAGACTGATAACTTATTCGGGGCGGCACAAGTAGAGTTGGATTCAACCTGATTCTGACCCCAAAGCCAATGTTCTATACCAGGGGTCCTCAAACTTTTTAAACAGGGTATTCACTGTTCCTCAGACCGTTGGAGAGTGCGCACTGCGGGCCCAGGACAAGTTGGCTACTAAGCAGGACACCAGCCAAGGCAAAAACAGCAAAAACACCCGGTGGGTGGGCTGGATAAGGCATGTGGCCCTCGGGCGGTAGTTTGAGGACACCTGTTCTATACTGTGAGCAGTCCCAGATGACTCCAAGATTTCAGTAGAGGTATTTGACTAGTATATGACCACCTCAAAATCTTTGGTCTTATCTCTATTAGATGGCAGCTTCACTCATAACAAAGTAAGTGCACCAAATAAGAATTCAGTGGTAAGTTAATTATAAAATTCTCTTACTGACCCTCAATATTCCTGATAGGTTGAAACCTATTATAATTTTGTGATTTTTCTCCAAGATCCAAATAAAGGAGGTAATTCCACATTTCAATTATTTTGATTTTATGCTGTACCTTCTCACATGTAAATAACCCAGCCTTTATGTATACTCAATATTTAAACACTTATTTTCAGCCCACGGAGCTAAACTTCTTTCATGACTTTATCCTCTTATCTCTTTTATACCATTCCTAAATACTACTGCAGCACACAACTCAATAAATACACTAAGACAGCTACACCAATACCTATGATATGTGCAAGAACCTCAATAGATTGCTAATTCACTATACGTCAAGATTTTAACAGGACAAAGTACATGAAATAATAAGATAGAAAAAAAGTACATCAAAATCTTTTAAATTTTTGAAAACAATGGCATAAAACAGCATAAAAATGATTCAAAAACGTACTAGACTTCTTTTGCACAATGAATCTTAATGTCTTGCTTTATATTTCACAGTATTACTGAAGACTTCCTAAAGATTGTCTATCTGCTGAGGAAATTCCAGATTTCTGAACAAAGATATCAGGTGGCTCCATATGAAACTGCATATATTCTACCAATTTTGATCTACAAAACGAGCAATTTCATATGGTTTAACCTACTTAAAGAGGATGGAGATTAAAAGGAAAGATCCAGTTTGAAGACGTCAGAGTTTTCTTTCTTAAGACTCTAAAGTTACGGTTAAGAGTGGAAAGTATAACATTTTAATAACTGACGTTGTCAAGAAATAATGAGAAATAAAAGTTTCTAACACACATTTTCCATGGCTCAAAAAAGCAAACATAAAACTTCTATCCGGTTCAAGTGTCCTCTCTCTTTCCTTTCCAATTATTTGAGAAAGAATCCACTATCAAACCTTCACATTTTTGTATCAATTCACCCCTCTCCCCTACTCCCCAACAGTTTATGTTGTGTGAAGACATCGCTCCAGTGACTGTGCTTTCCATTTAAACCAGTGATAAGCCAACTGTCCTCTACTGGCCTCGCAGGGTTCCTTGGAAATCCAGGGTCTCCCGTTCCCATTTGCACAAAGACAGGCGTCCAGACCCCGGGGAGGGCGGCGGACAGGTGCGCCCGCAAAGGCGCGGCGACACTCCGGCGTCGCTTTCCCATAGCAGCGGGGCTCCGTTTCCTCCCCAAGAAATCAGGGGTGGAGATGTCCAAGCCCTTCAGGGCCCCGCGAGTGCAGTCTCCCAGTTCCTCCCTTTGTTTCTGGCCGTGGCTGAAATCGAGACGCGGAGGGGAGGCTTTCCCGACAACCAGACAAAGCGCAGAGAGAAAGGAAGCCGGGGCCCCCGCCTCCATCCCGCGGCCGGCCGGGCCCCGTCCTCACTCACCTGCTGGGCAGGGAACCCGGCCAGGCCGAGCTCGGGCCCCCTCAGGGTCTGCCCCTCCATCTTCAGCGCACACAGCCGGGCCGCCGCCACTCCTCCTCCGAAGGGAAGATTTGAAAAGCCCGCCTCCGCCTGGAGGACGCCAACCGCCCGGCCGTACCAAGTCCGGGTCGCAGGGGTAGGGGCGCCGAGCCGGCGCGCGCACGCGCAGTGAGCGCCGCGCGCCCCCCGGCTCCCTTCGCCGGAAGTGCCGGGAGACCCGCTGCTAGGCGCGGGCCGGGCGCGGAGGTGGAGAGCCAGGGAAGACTTAAGGTCGGCACGGGGATGTGGGCGGGGCCGCGTCGGCGGCTGAGCGCACCTGACCCAGCGCCGGGTTCCGGCGGGTGGTTTTCGTGGCACGCCCTTTGCGCCGGGAGCCTTCTGTCTGCACCCCACCGAAGGCCCTCCAAAGTGCTCAGGGGGTGGACAGACTCCGGGCTGCAGCAGTCCCTGGACCCCCACGGACAACTCAGGAACACACGGTGTCACTAGGAGCTCACAATCTGGCCCCCAGAGAACCGAGTGGCATTGCTCGCGAACACAGCGCTCTCTCACAGCACAGTCTGTCACCCGGGGTCACCCAGAGATCTTGGCTTGGTTAATCCGGTTCGTGGGACACCATGTCAGGCATTTCACAAAGTCTTGTCTTGTTCTTTATAATCCCAGATGCTCCCCTGCCACCACACCAACTACTCTACTTTCTGGCAAAGGACTCTTTTCCTTTTCCTCTGTCTCTCTCATTCTTTCTCCTTATCTCTCACTCATCTCTGTCCCTCTCATTTACCCACCAACATCCAAGGGGACAGCAAAATGGGTTACTATTTCTCAAGAGCCTCATTTCTTGCTGCCCCTAAAGATTAGTACAGAAACATTCAATTAAAAGATTTTGTTTTTTATCATAATGAGAATGTATGCGTTTCTAAAGATCAAAACCGAAGTGGCAAAGATTTCAGGCTCGCAAAGTCTTCAAAATCCATTGTCCTCAGCCTACCTTGACTTCCCCTTGAAAAGGCAACAAGAAGCCTCTTGGGGCTTCCAACAGTTTTTCTCCTGAGGGGAAGAGTCTACCAAATCAACTCTCCTACACTCAATTCCTAGAAAGCCTTGGGCACGTTTCCTCCATAAATAGGGTGACCATGTTTTTTATTTGCCTGAGACCCTGTGTGAGTCTGTTGTCCCAATGTCCCACCAATCTTGCACTTGCCTCAAAGTGGATATTGAATCATATGGTCATCTAATTCACAAGGTTTTTTCAAAGAAGTTGGTTTGAAAATGTACTTTAAAAACATAATAGGTGCCTTTCCTCTCAAATGGGTAATTTGTTTTTTTGACTAAGTGATACTAAACACTGCCCAATTAGGAATGACGCCCCCTCACATTAGGAATGACCCATATCTTTACACTGAACTCTAAAATACGTGGAGCTCAAAATTACCAACACAGATCTGAATTCCAGAGTCACTAGGTGCCCCTTTCCCCGGTACACACCTCTCTCTTATGCTCCCACTTTGTGGTGTAATTACCCCCTAATCAATGTGAGCTGAATAAACCCAGTCATAGCACCTGACTCATAAAGGACATACACAAAGAGAGCTCATCATCAGACGTACAGTATTTATCACATAACTTAGCTCTCAGACCCAGATAAAAATGCATGTGGAAGCTAGCACTTCATTAAAACGGGCAAGCCAACCAATTTAAAAGTGGACACCGATGTAGGGATATTTGATGAATGAATACTGGGTATATAACTGGAGATGCATTTATTTATAATACTAGAAGGAAGAGAAAGGCCATATTTAGTAATTATCTGTAGAATACAGACAGTTGCTATTAAAGACTTTTCTCTTTGAAGAAGATATAATGTGGTCCTATGTTTTTATTATTCCTTAAGGGACGTGCCCAGGAAGTGCTTAAGTGCTTAACTATTATATGGTGATTAAAATACCTGAGTGTAGGACTTCTGTTTCTTTATTTATCCCCAGGTGCTTTCTTGTCACTGCTAGTTGCATAGAGCACAGCTTTCTCTGGTGTATGTGATGTATAAAAAAAGTAGACTCATCCATGGAAACTACCAAAAAGTTAGAGTTTACATTCGGTAGTTTGATTAGCTTGAGAGTTTATCTATCATCAACTTATCTATCTATCTTAAGTTCCCCAAAACTAAGAAGTACTACCTTTTACCATGTGAAATATTTGAGTGATAGCATTTGGGCATCTCTTACCCCACCCTCCTTTGGCTTGCACACAAGGCTGATATCCACCCAACTGCACAGATGTAGTAGCTTCAGCTGGAGGTTGAGCAACGGAATTACTGTCCTACCAATATTACTTCCCATTATAAGGCCAATATTTAATGCTAATTATAAAATAGATATTAGTTATATCAAATGTAACAGATAGTGTTTAATCATTAATAAAATAGAAAAATAAGTATTTGACATACAGAAACCAATTAGGATAATATTAATAAATGTTAAAGTGTATTTTTCTTCTCTTATTCCTTGTATTCCTCTCTTTAATTCTCTAAGAAGCTAAAAGAAAGGAAAATACCAAACTTAAAATCAGCTCTCTCTTACATAACAGATCTATTATTTTTTTTAAATGTGGTTTGACACAGAATAGGTAACTTGTGATTTCTAATAGCCTGTCTTAAAAAAATTCTATTGGTACTTTTTTTACTCATCTGTTTATCTGGTAAGTAATGTTTAGAATGAACTTCCCAGACTAGAGCTGTATTTTGACTTATAAACAGAGAGGGGAGAGAGAGAGAGAGAGAGAGAGAGAGAGAGAGAGAGAGAGAGAGAGAGAGAGAGAGAGAGAGAGAGAGAAGCCTGAGCTAAAGATGCTAAGCAGAGGCACAGCTTAAATTTTCTTAAATGGATGGGTCATAATCTCCAAATAGATGAACCATCCTATAATCATAAGGAGGATATGAAATGTGAAGTCTGGGGATTTATTAGCCTGATGACCTTGAGCAAGCTACTCAGTTTTCTTATCTACAAAACAAGAATAATAATATCCATCTTGTTTTTAAAAGTTGTTGAGACTCAGAAGAGATAAGATTTGTGACAGTGTTTTGTAAACTGGTTATCCCATGAAAACATGAGCCATTACTACTGTAGGAAGAAAACATCAGTAGTGAAAGGCTGCAGGACCTGCAGAACTCTGAGAAGTGAATGAGAAAACCTTATGTAAATAGGATATATTCAAAATATGTCACTTGCTGCTGCCAAGTAATACCTATACTAAATATAAAGAGCTCCTACAAATCAATAAAAATCCAACTGGAAAATGGTCAAAACGTATGGTAGGCACATTATAGGACAGTAAACCCAAACAGCAAATGAAATGTCAAAGGTTGCTCAACCTTGTTATCATTCTGGAAATTCCAGATTAAGACCCCAAGAAGATATTTTACAGTCACTAGATTGATAAGTATTAAAAAGTTCGAGGCCAGGCGCGGTGGTTCATGCCTATAATCCTAGCGCTCTGGGAGGCCCAGGCGGGTGGATAGCTCGAGGTCAGGAGTTCGATACCAGCCTGAGCAAGAGTGAGACCCCCGTCTCTACTAAAAGAAAAAAAAATAGAAAGAAATTATCTGGACAACTTAAAATATATAGAAAAAAATTAGCTGGGCATGGTGGCACATGCCTGCAATCCCAGCTACTTGGGAGGCTGAGGCCGGAGGATCGCCTGAGCCCAGGAGTTTGAGGTTGCCGTGAGCTAGACTGATGCCACGGCACTCTAGCCCAGGCAACAGAGTGAGACTCTGTCTCAAAAAAAAAAAAAAAAAAAAAAAAAAGTTTGAGCTGGGTGTGGTGGCTCACGCCTGTAATCCTAGCACTCTGAGAGGCTGAGGTGGGTGGATTGCTTGAGCTCAGGAGTTTGAGACCAGCCTAAGCAAGAGCAAGACCACATCTCTACTAAAATAGAAAAAAAATTAGTCAGACAACTAAAAATAGAAACAAAAAATTAGCTGGGCTTGAGCGACTCGCACTTGTAGTCCCAGCTACTCAGGAGGCTGAGGCAGAAGGATCGCTTGAGCCCAGGAGTTTGAGGTTGCTGTGAGCGAGGCTGACACCATGGCACTCTAGCCCAGGCAACAGAGTGAGACTCTGTCTCAAAAAAAAAAAAAAAAAAATGCAAGTCTAAGGGATTTTATTGGTGGAAGAGATGTAAATGTGTCCAATCACTTTGGAAAAACAAATTAGAACTATCTTGTAAATTTGAAAATGTGTATACCTACCAAGTCCATTCCTAAGTATATATCCTATGGGAAATTCTAGCAAATTTTATAGTCAACATTGCTTATAATAGGAAAAATAATTTAAAAATCCAAATGTTCATTTCAGGAGCATAGACAAATTGAGGTGATTTACCCAATGGAATAACATAAACAAATAAACCATAGTTATATGTAATAGCATGACTAAATCTTGGAAATGCTGAATGAAGGAAGCTAGTTGCAGAAGATTACATGGAATATATAATCTCTGTAAACCTAAATAACAAGAGAATCTAAACGATACATTGTTTGGGGAAATAGACACATAATTAAAGTTTATATTTAACAAGGAAGGGAATGAGAATACAAAATTCAAGCTAGTAGCCATTTCTGGGAGGAAGGCAGAAGAATATGAAAGAGACAGAGCCTGCAGATATAAAGCTACGTACTGGTTATGTTTTAATTCTTAAGTTGGGTGATGGGTTCACAGGTATTCATTTTAATGTTTGCCTGGTAACTTACATATAAATTACATATATTTTGTATACACCAAACATTACATAAGAAATACATTTAAATATGTAAATGTTAAACAATAGTGGTAATGTTTGGTATTCTTTTAAAACAACTTTATTTGGCGAAATAATAATACGTATTTTGGCTAATAAAATTTGACTTGACATTTGATCCATTTCTATTGCATTTTTACTATGGGAAAGCATGAGAAAGACAGGTGTAATGCATTGGTGTCTATGCCCAGAAAGAGGTGCTGAAGAATTGGCCATGTGGATTTATTTGTGAACCCTTAAGAACCATTGCTTGGGAGTAGTGGGAGGCAGGGGTCCAGCAGAATTTGCAAAAGATGAGAGGTCTTGTCAGCAGGTAGAGGCAAAATTAAGTGCAATTTAAGTTATAACTGCTAATGTGACCTACATCTTACACACAGGTCTGAGGAAATTCATGTGACATTATAATCAGAATGCTCCTGCTTTGGTTCTGGAAAGTTCTTTTTATAGATATTTACTACTTTTTTCTCCTTCTCAAGACTATTTTGGGGCTGAGTACGTGCTCAGGTCTGTAATACCAGCATTTTGGGAGGCCCAGGCAGGAAGATCACTTGAGACCAGGGGTTTGAAACCAACCTGAGCAACATAGTGAGACCCTGTCTCTACCAAGAAAAAAAAAAAATAGCTAGGTGTGGTGGTGTGTGCCTGTGGTCCCAGCTACCTGGGAGGCTGAGACAGGAGGATCCCTTGAACCCAGGAGTTTGAGGCTGCAGTGAGCTATGCACTCGAGCCTGGGCAACAAAGCAAGACCCCATATCTAAAGAAATAATTTTTAAAAAGATTACCTTGGCTATTATTGGGCTTTTGTCTTTTATATAAAATTTTACCTCAGTTTCTCAAGTTCTGAAGGAACGAGAAAAACCTGTGAAAATTTTTAGCAGAATTGCACCAAATTTACAATGAAATTATATATTTAGTATATTGGGTATTCTTATCTGTGAACATTATATATGTTGCAAATTTATATCTGAATGTCTTTTAATAAAGTTTTACAGTTTTTTCCACATAGACCTGTGCATATTTTTTGTTCCATGTGGTTTTGGATTCCTTTTATATTTTCTTGCTATTGTAAATAATATTTAAAAATATATATCTTCTGGTTTTGGCAAGTGTATAAAAATGAAATGGATTTTTATCTGTTGGTCTTATATCCAGGTACCTTGCTTAATTCATTCATTATTTCTAACAAATCATCTGTAGGTTTTTAGGAGTATTCTCCATAGATAATCAAATGTGAATAATAACAATTTTGTTTCTTTTTTAATTTTCATAGTTCTTTTTATTTGATTTACTGCATTGGCTAAGGCAGCCAATACAATGTTAAGTGGAAGTGACATTCTTGTTTTCTTTCTGATTTTAATCTTTATCTCACTAAGTACACATTGTTTACCATGTAGCTTTGGGTTTATGCCCTTCATTCTTAAGCATTAACTCTTCAAAAACTGCCTCTCATCCATTCTCTCTATTCTCCTATTGCAGGACTCCTATTAGGTCTAAATTAAATCTAAGTACTCTATTGTCTTTAACTCCTAACCCCTCTTTTGTATTCTCTACTTTCTTGACTCTTTCTGCTAGATTCTAAGTATTTTTCCATCTTCCCATTTCTTTATATTTTCTTTATTTGTGTCTAATTTTCTTTTAAATTCACTTACTGAGGTCTTTAACAATTACATTTTTTATTTATAGCAGTTCTATTTTAGTTACTTTTTAAAATTTTCCTGGTTATTTTGAATCATCCTTTGTTGCCTGCTCATTTCTGTGATTCTCTTTTATTTCTTTAAAACTTTTTCACAATTATTATACATTCTGTACCTAATCATTCTAATATTTGTAATTCCTGAGGTTCTTAATTTAATGTTATTCCACTGACATTTACCCATGGTGATTTGTTTCCTTGTGTTTTGTAGTCATGGACGAGGTATTCATATTTAGCTAATTTAGACTTCATTACAGAGAGGTTTGCATATACTTCTACTGGGAGCCACAGGCTCTAGATGCCTGAGACCAACTCCAAGGCTTAATATAAGAATCCTGGGTGCAGGTTGTTCCACTTTCCATGGGCAGAACAAAACCACTGTGTGTGTACACATGCATATGTGCACATATAACTTACAACTGTGGTTTCAGCTCAAGGTTTTTTTGTTTGGTTGGTTTGTTTTGTTGTTATTTCTATTTTTAGTTCCTTAAAGGTTTCTTTTATTGCATTAGATCTCAGTAATGTTATAAAAGCTATATGCAGACTATAACTCACACAAAATTATTTATTGGCCGGGCGCGGTGGCTCACGCCTGTAATCCTAGCACTCTGGGAGGCCGAGGCGGGCGGATTGCTCGAGGTCAGGAGTTCAAAACCAGCCTGAGCAAGACCCCGTCTCTACCAAAATATAGAAAGAAATTAATTGACTAACTAAAAATATATATACAAAAAAAATTAGCCAGGCATGGTAGCGCATGCCTGTAGTCCCAGCTACTAGGGAGGCTGAGGCAGTAGGATCGCTGAGCCCAGGAGATTGAGGTTGCTGTGAGCCAGGCTGACACCACGGCACTCACTCTAGCCTGGGCAAGAAAGTGAGACTCTGATTCAAAAAAAAAAAAAAAATTATTTATTAGTGAGAGGAACCATTATTCATGCAGGCCACTGTAACACTTACATAGAAGTCCACAGAAACTGCTGAATTTAGAAGTCTACAGGAAAGAATATTTTAACACCAAAATATGAGAAGTACATAATTATACATAAAATATAAGAATAAAGAGCTGTCTTTAAAATTTCACACATTTGGTTTTCAAGGAAACTCATCACATTATCTTTGTCTCCTTCTGTGAATGTAGTGGCCTGAAAAAGCTGCTCAATGTCCCAACAATGTCAGAGTCCCCAGTGTTCGTTTTGAATGTGTTCTACCTTGAGGAAAATGGAAAAAGAAGAATTTTTCAGAGGGTAGAATCACGTGCCATGAAGAATAATAGACCGAGAGTCCCCTCAAGGGTCTGAACAAGGAGCATTTCTCTCCCCTTGGCATGGAGGATCATTACAATATCTGCTTGCTGAGATTGCACAACCACTACAGACCTGCAACTGCTGTGTCTCCCCTTCTTCTCCCTTCTAAATGGGAATAGTTACTGAGGTTATCCTGAACATGTAACCCCAGGATATATTGAATGTATAGTGAGCTGATTACTTGCCTTTTTACTTAATAGATTTTTGGTTCAAGAGGAGCCACATCCAGACATGAAACACATCTCTTTCTAGTGCAAGGACTACAATGTATTACCAAAGATCCTATTCCTTGAGCTTGATTTCCTCACTTCATGGAACTATTGGGTTTTCTCCTTCAGGGAGAGAGTGCGTCCATTTTGCCCGTAGGAAGGAAAGTGAACTAAATATTTAGTACCTAGAAAGACTGACTATTGAAATCAATGACATTGACAAAATATTTCTGGTTTAGTTGGCTTCCTCATAGGTTTGCCAGTCTGAAGTTGCCATGACTATGAGACTTGTTTTAGCTTCTGAACCATGAGTGCAGGGTCTGTACAGCAGCTTTAAGGGCAAGTGTTTTATTTTCTATAATTTTTTCCCCTTAGTCCCAAAGGCAGACAACTTTCTAGATTGTGGATGGCACAATATCCTGGGTTTCCGAGTGAGAAAACTAAAGAGAGGCCCCAGTCATCTTGTGATGGACACGTATTAAGAGCAAGAAACATATCTTTGTTATTTTGAGTCTCTGGGTCTTGGAATTGTTTGATGCTATAGCATTACCTAGCCCATTCTGATTGATACAAGTACCAAACAGGGAGACAGAATTTCAATCATAATCTCAGCCCTGCCACCTAATATACATTTGGCAAGTCACTTGATGTCTCTAAACCTGAGTTTCTTCATCTGCAATGGAGGACTAATAATTCTTCTCCTGTCTGCTTCACAGGCTAGTCTTGGGTAGCTAGTGCATGTGAAAATGTTTGAAAAATGTAAAGCATCTACAAATATATGCCAGCAGTATCATTAACAACCTCAAATTGGTTTTATCTATGTATATAAGGCAAATCCCAAGAAAACATTAGAGAAGTTAAGAAAACTCAAGATTTAAATCAGATAACAGTGGAATGAAAGACTTGATAATTTCAGCATGAAGTAGAGGTATTGCCATCTAAAATATCTCAATGACCATGCACACCCGCTTTTATAACCATAAATTTCTTTAAAGAGTCTTTAATGCTTTTGAAATTCCATTGTAAGTTAAAAGTTATGACTACCAAAAATAAAAACCAAAGGTAATTTTAGAAGGAAAAAAGTTTATTTTGGACGTAGAAAATATTATATTTTTCTTTTGTGTGATATCAAAATGAACATTGATTGAGTTGGCTTGCTTACTACAAATTCCAGAATCAAGCTTATTAAAACTGCTTTGTTGGCCGGGCGCGGTGGCTCACGCCTGTAATCCTAGCTCTCTGGGAGGCCGAGGCGGGCGGATTGCTCAAGGTCAGGAGTTCAAAACCAGCCTGAGCAAGAGCGAGACCCTGTCTCTACTATAAATAGAAAGAAATTAATTGGCCAACTGATATGTATATAAAAAAAAATTAGCCGGGCATGGTGGCGCATGCCTGTAGTCCCAGCTACTCGGGAGGCTGAGGCAGGAGGATCGCTCTAGCCCAGGAGTGTGAGGTTGCTGTGAGCTAGGCTGACGCCACGGCACTCACTCTAGCCTGGACAACAAAGCGAGACTCTGTCTCAAAAAAAAAAAAAAACCTGCTTTGTTTTCATACTCCATCATCTCCTCACCCCAAAATTCTGAGCCCCGGGGAGGTGATCCTTGCCTTCCCATGAGATCACCACATTAGAAGGAACAAATCATAAAATCTTGTAACATACCCTTCGTATTATTTTCTGAAAACCTAAAGGCAAGAAAACATCCTGTGACTACTTTCCAGAGTGTGTGAGCCTGTTTAGCAGTTCAGCATTGATTAATAAAGAATATAAACTGATCGCTTAAGCTGTCAGTGAGAGGAACTCTGGACCCTATAGGATTGTTGTTTTTGGCTTCCCATTTGCTGTGTTGTGAATGTCCAGGCAGGTAGGGCAGGGCCCCACGGTAATTCTAAGAAGTGCTACGTTGACTGGAACTACCACAGTAATGATGATGATGTGTAATGAATAATTATACATGAAACTCTGGGTTCCTTCTCTTATTACACCCCTGGAATGGATTACTTATCTCTGTTCTTTCTAGTTTTGCATTAGGAAGCCTAAAACTTTCCGGTTTCATTTTGAGTTGTATGACTTTTGCTGATTAGTTATACTCAAATTAGGTGTGAAATAATTTCTAATGCTATGTGAAAGCTTACATTTTGCTGGTCACTGTTCTAGTTTTTGTTTTTTTTTTTCATCTTTGAACTCTGCCATGAATATAATTTCATTTCTTCAAATCATTGCTCTATTACTTACAGAAATGCAATAATTCATTTCTAAAACATGCACTGAAGTCTTTAGTTGAAATAAGTTAATAACGTGTAGAAGAGCATATAATATTAACAAGGATTTTTTTTTTTTTGCCACTTGTAACCCAAATAATGTGGCTCTGACTATGTGAAAGGACACTTGTGCATGCCAGAGAATATAGTCCTCAGGTATATGACTTTATTTTTTGTGTCCTAACAATGTCTTGATCTTTTGGAGTCTCATTTCTTAGCTTTGTGGAAATTGGTATAACAATATCACTCTTTCTTCCTAGTGTAGTATACATATAAGGTAAGATTTTTACCTGTAGGTTCAATATATGTTCCTTAATGTGTAGACCTAAATATTCTGAAGATTTTTGTATACTAATCATATACTTGATTCATATTTGAAAAGTGTTGAACCAATACGTGATTTCAAAATGTTGCTGTGCCCAGAAGCAAATGCTGTATAAATATTAAATAAAAAAGAACAAGTAATCTCCCTACTAAAAGGCCTTTCTTTCCAATGCCCAATATCATATTTTTCTGTATAGATTTTATTTAACTGAACTCTACTTGGGACTTCTTTTCTTAATAGTTTCTTATGTTAAAGCTGATTATAGAAATTACGTACAAAATGATATATATTTTATTTCCTAAGGTGAAATTAGTTTTCCCTTTTGGACATTACTTATTTACTGAAACTATATTTGCTTTTATTAGTGGTGTTTCAAATTCATAAAATTAATGACATAAAAGGAATTGTTAAAGAAATTAGGATTACTATAAATTACTTTTTAGTATAATGTAGTTTTAACAAAAATGAGTTTTATAAATGGAAAATGTCTGTGGAAAGGAATAAAAATATTCTTAAGAGCCCTTAGTAAATTTTATCAATTTTTTTTCCATTTCCTAATTCATCAATAAGAGAAGCAAAAGGGAAAACTGAGCATACTTATTAACTTTTATTATTCAAACAAAATGTTTACTCCTATACATTTTTAGAGAAAATTGTAAATTTAGGTTGCCCCCAACATTCATTTTAATATAATAAATAGTTAGGTTTGTTGAATGAATACAAGATTTTACAATATGTTTTTTTGAATATGAGAATGGTTTAGTAATCATCACCAGATAAAAGGGAGAGGTTATGCATATTTTTCTACAGTAAAGAATAAAATCTATTGTGTAACAATTTTAGCAAAATAATCTAGTTTGGTGTCATTTCTTTATGGTTTAATTGGGTCAGAATTTTTAGGACTCTTAGCAAACTATATTTCAGGACTTTCTGAGCAAAGAAGATTCAATCATAGAATTTTAGAAATTAAAACAAGCCTTAGTATCTATCTAGTTCTATTCCACAATTTTCTAGAAGATGGTAGATATAATGTAATAATGATAAGCTATTATAAAAATAACAAAAGAATTTACTACTTATTAAGTGCCTTTAATGTGCTATTGGGGCATATTGGCAATCTCTTTGTAAACATTTTTAATAATATGATAAATTGTTAGCTTTCCTTTGTTATGTATTTGTATAAATGTTGATATATACTATATAGCATCTTGGGGTACAATTTCTGCATCTGGTCAAAGAACATTCCACAAAGTGGTTTTCTGATGTGGCCTTTTTGAAGACATTTGCTAAAGGACATGAATTGGTTGTTAATGGTGGGATACCACAATATTTTTCCACCATGTTACCATGACTACTTACAGTACTGGCAAAGGCTTCACCCAGGTACATTACTTCCTCAAGGGCCATCTTTTTATGTTTATCTCTCAGCAACAATAACATATGAAAATCTCTTGCTGCAGTTTGTCTTTCCAGCTGTGAGCCTAAAAGTTGCAAATGCTGTTGGAAATATAGAGAGTTAAATGGGAAGAGAAGAGAGTGAGAAAGATAAATGCCCAGAGCTGAAGATCCTGCTGTGCTATTTGATTTTCTGCCTTCTATACCCAATTGTCATAGTTTATATGACATTCATTAATCAACCGAAAGCTCAGTGGTCGTGACAGTTGCAATGTCTTCTAAATAAAAGTGCTTCCTTAGTGACACTTCAGTATGGTGTGGCTGCACCCACCCACCACAGAACAGATATATTCATTTGTCCACTGAAAAAGTCATTTATTTTTCTTCCTTGCAGTAGGAGCAATTTTTCTCTTCAAAAATAAATCAAAATCTCTCTTTTAAGACAGAGTCTTGAACAACAGTCACATCTATCTCTCTAAAGCCAAGGGTCAGCCTCAACATTGCGAAATTCATTTTCAGCTTTCACTGGAGAAAGGTTACTGTTAGTAGTATAATCAAACATAACGTTTCATCTGTTGAATTTTGATTTTTTAACTTTCAGATGAAAAGTGCAATGAAAAGCCTTGCCACCTCTACCCTCAGCCTCAATACTACCATATACTTGTAAAGTGCTGTATGTTGCAATAAGTAGTTTTCAGGGTCACCTTTATTTATTTCTGTGACTGCATTACAAACTTAAAATTAGCAAGATTAATACCGGAAGGCTATACAACACTAGGTAAAATGTCTGATGCCATAGTAATCAATTTTAAAAATAAGACTACAAATCTGAATGTTATTATGATAATCATATTTATGCTTGTATGAATAAAATTATTCATCCCAGAATGTTAACAAGATGTCTTTCACATATCATTAAAATAACTACGTCAAATAGTTGGCTAAACTATTGAAGAACCTTCAATATTAATAATTTCATAGCTCAAGTAACCAGACAAAATAAATTATCAATTATTATAGATTATTTTTCTTGGCTATCATTTACTTCCTGATTAATCAACTTGCTTTTTTTCTAAAATAGGCCAGTATGAAATGAGTCCTAGTCATTTCAGACTTCTATTTTTTAATGAAACAAAACAATTTAAATAAATTATTATGAGAAGTTATTCTCATAAATTATTAATCCTTATGGATATTATAAATCATGTTTTCATTCCTTAAACATGATATACTCATTTTCTCTTTAATTATTAGTGCTGAAGTAATTTTATTAGTTCTACTTCTGATCCATTTTGTAAAAATGGATTTATTCTAAATTAATCATATTTGACTTCATAGTACAAATATACCTCTCATTATTAAATTATTGGTTAGAAGAAACTCATTTTCTGGATGTTTAGCTAAACATATAAAAAGAAGACATTCATGTCTTTAATTTTTTAATTATTTGATCCCTGCTTTGGATTTTTGTGATTCAATGTTTGGTACACAGATCTCTCATTAATTTAAACTAGAATTCAGGAGATTAAAAATCAAACTCTTGAATTTTTAGCAGAGGATATGATATTATTATAGCAAAAGTCATATTATCTAGCAAGCTATAGCAAAGAATACAGATTTGAAATGTTGAGTATGAATTAAACCTTTCAATCAGCTATGTTGAAGAGACACTGGATTCCTGACAAAGGATTAAGCTTCTTCCATGGTTACTATATTTAAGAAAAGTCATTCCCTTTATGTATTTGTAGAATTTACCACTTTATTTAGCAACTGCTAAGTTACAGATGAATGTTAACATAGGGAAAAAAGTGAAAATAACTGCAGAACAAAGATAAAACATTTCTCCTGAAACACAATCCTTATTTGAAAATTCTATCAATCAATTATTCTTAATGTAAAGTTTATCATTTAAGTTAATTAGAGTTAATTCATTTTTCACCTGTGTTACTGAAAAGTAGTAAATATTTTCATAATGGTTTTAATTTCATAGCTTATGCACCCACTCTTAAATTATTTCCATGGATTTTAGTACAAATAAACTAAAAGCATGCCATCTTTCTAAGTGTTTTCTTTGCCTTTTAAATATTCTCCCCATGTTAAAAATTGAATTGGAGTTTGTTCACTTAGATAATATCAATCTTTTCTGTTACCCTATGATATAAAGTATGAATTAGAGACTTTGCATATAATAATAACACCAGAGGCAGCTAATATGGTGTTTTTTTGTGTTTTTTTTTGAGACAGAGTCTCACTTTGTTGCCCAGGCTAGAGTGAATGCTGTGGTGTCAGCCTAGCTCACAGCAACCTCAAACTCCTGGGCTCAAGCAATCCTTCTGCCTCAGCCTCCCGAGTAGCTGGGACTACAGGCATGCGCCACCATGCCCGGCTAATTTTATATATATATGTGTATATATATATATATATATATTAGTTGGCCAATTAATTTCCTTCTATTTATAGTAGAGACGGGGTCTCACTCTTGCTCAGGCTGGTTTCGAACTCCTGACCTCAAGCAATCCGCCCGCCTTGGCCTCCCAGAGTGCTAGGATTACAGGCGTGAGCCACCGCACCCGGCCAAGGCAGCTAATATTTACTTGGTATTTTTTGATTTGCAGTCATGGTGCTTAGTAGTGCTTTACATGTTCTATCTCATGTAAAGAGCTCCTCGCAGCTCTGCGGCAGGTAAATGCACAAAAGGAAACTACAAAGACTCAGAAGTTAAAAAAAAACTTGCTCAATTCACACAGCTATAAGTGACCAATTTGGCTGGGACTTAAACCAGATCTGTTTGATTCCAGAGCTTACTGCACTACTTTTTTTTTTTTTTTTTTTTAATTTTTTTTTTTTTTGAGACAGAGTCTCACTTTGTTGCCCAGGCTAGAGTGAGTGCCGTGGCGTCAGCCTAGCTCACAGCAACCTCAAACTCCTGGGCTCCAGTGATCCTTCTGCCTCAGCCTCCCGGGTAGCTGGGACTACAGGCATGCGCCACCATGCCCGGCTAATTTTTTATATATATATATATCAGTTGGCCAATTAATTTGTTTCTATTTATAGTAGAGACGGGGTCTCGCTCTTGCTCAGGCTGGTTTTGAACTCCTGACCTTGAGCAATCCGCCCGCCTCGGCCTCCCAAGAGCTAGGATTACAGGCGTGAGCCACAGCGCCCGGCCAGCACTACTTTTTAAATTAGAATAGAAGAGAATAGATTTCTTTTGCCAAATATCTTATTTCATCACTTGCAAGTTCTGCTTTCCCTAAAATACTAGGACACAAACACAATTCAACCAAATTCTTTGCCACTTTATAGCAAGGATAGCCTTTCCTCTAGTTTCCAATAACATGCTCCTCATTTCCTTCTGAGACCTCATCAGAATGGTCTTCACCATCCATATTTCTACCAACATTCTGATCACAACCATTTGGGTCATCTCTAAGAATGTCAAGGCTTTTCTCTGCAGCTCTCTTCTTCTGAGCCCTCACCGGAATCACCCTTCATGGTCCGTTCATGGCAATACAGGCTTTTTCCAGCTTATGCCTCCAAATTCTTTCAGCATGTATCCACATTTTTAAGCATTTGTTATAACAACACCCTACTTCTTAATACCAATTTCTGTTTTATTCTGTTCAGGCTGTGTGACAAAACACTTTAGACTGGAAATTTATAAACAACAGAAATGGATCACTCATCGTTCTAGGGGTTGGGATCAAGGTGCTGGAAGAGTCAGTGCCTGGTGAGGACCTGTTCCTCATAGATGGTGCCTTCTATGTGTCCTCACATGGCAGAAGGGTTAAGGCCTCTTTTATAAGGGAACCAATCCCATTCACAAGGGTATAGGCCTCGTGACTTAATCACTTCCCCAAAGTCCTCATCTCTTAATATTATCCCATTGGGTGTTAGGTTCCAACATACACATTTTGGGGGAACACCAAGATTCAGACTATAGTAATTATATTGCACAAAAATAACAATAAACAAAACGTTAATATTTGGACATTACAGCTGCAAATTGCAATCATAAAGCACTTTAAATACTCACAATTGGAGGGAATATAAATTGTTGAGAAAATTCACATTTACACAAACTAGTAATGGGAATTATACTAATTTTCAATCACCTTGCAATCTCAAGATGTTCTTTATTCAATTAAACAGTGATGATAGAAATAGCTTCATTCCTTAGTCTTAGGAAAATTGAGTTAACCTACACACATAGTAACAGGTAGACAGTTCAAAAGGTGGGTTTCTTAAATGACAGCTTAAAAAAAATAATTAGAAAACATTTTAAAGGTGAAATTTGAATCAAATATTTGTGGAAGCACTTCTGAGGAAGCCTAGGCTTGGTGGTAGGCACTACTTGAAATCTCCCGCACTGGGCATCACGCCAGATTTTGCTGTCTGCTTGATATAAGATAGTAATTTAGCAATACTTTTGTAAGTTGATCAATAGAGCCAGACAATTTAGATTAAGGCAAATGCATTGTGTTTTTCTCTGGGCAATTAACTTAGTAATGAACAACTTAAATCACTTTCTAAAAAAAATTAAGCTGTTAATATAGGGATAGTGTATGATCCCAAAACTATGAGAAAAGATATGTCTAAATATTTTTAAAATTTTCTATTATGGCAAATATTAAACATAATCCAAAGTGAAGAGAACAATTCAATGAATTCTCCTAAACCCTGTCATCTGGTTTCAACACTGTCAACTCATAGCCAATCTGGTTTTATCTAAGTTGCTTCCCTTCTCCCATCCCCAGTCTTGGATCAATTTGAAGTATATCCCAAACAGCATATTATTTTTTCTGAAAGTATTTCAATAGGTTCTCCAAAAGACAAAAGTTTGTTTGAAGAACATAACCACAATTCCATAATCACAATAATTCCTAAAGCCATCAAATACTCAGTGTGTTCATAGTTTTCTTATTGTTGCATAATTTTATAATACTTTGCATAAACCAGGATGAAAACATGTTTCATAAATTGCAATTTGTTGATATGCCTCGTAAGTCTCCTTGAACTTTTTTTCTTTCTTTCTTGCAACTTGTTTATAGGAAAAAAGGCAAAAATAGGCCATTTGATCTGTAGAATTTCCCATAGTCTAGATATGTTGATTGCATCTCTTATTCTTCTGTCCTCTGAATTTTGTATAGATTGGCAGTTGAATCTAGAGTAGTGCTTCTCCATCGGGGGTAATTTTGTCCTTTAAGGGACATTTGTCAATGCCTGGAGAGGTTTTGGGTTGTCACACTAGAGGGAGATACCACTGGCAGTAGTAAAAAGGTTCAGGAGGCTATAAAACAACTACAATGCACAGGACAAGCCCCACAACTAAGAATTACCTGGCCCAAAGTGTCAATAGTGCCATGGTTGAGAAATTCTAGAGGCATGGTCAAATTCAGTTTCAATGTTTTTCCCAACTTTTTCCAGTTTGTCTAAATGTTTTGATCTCTTTCACATTTTAAGCATTAATTGCATTAAATCAATTTTAATTATTTTTAATATATGATTTGAAATATACCAAAGGTAGAAAAAATTTGAATGACTTTAAAGATAGCTCAAACTGCAATTAGGATATTTTTATTTATCAAGCTGTAATTATACTATAAAAGTTTGATATTCTAAATATAATTATGATTGGGGTACAAGTCTCATTTTTTATGCTACTCATTACAAATTAGTGCAGCTGTTGATATCTATTTTCTGAATCCATTATGAAAGTTGAGAAAATTTAGTATTTATAAAAATTTCTTCAAATTTTTGATAGAATTCATGTAAAAAGAAAATAAGTGTTTTTCATATATACAGCTATAATTAAATTTGAAAATTAAAGGCATGTGTCCTGTGTTTTAAAAAAAAAAGTAACATTATCTAGAAAAAAAGAAAGAATATCTAATTTACAAATGGTTAAAGTATTTAAATGTTAGTCACTAAAAGGTACTGACGGAATACATTTTTTACTGAGAATAGCCTAGGTTTATAGCGTAGGTTTACTGAGAATAGCCTAGGTTTCATATTTTTGAAGAGAAGAAAACTTCTGAGTCCTAATTCTGCCAGTCAACTAAGTGCAGTTTTTATGTCTTTATCCTCCATGCTCTTCCTCTGTAAATTATCTTTTTTTAAACAGTAAATGATGAAATGACATTCATTTGAAGAATGTATGATGGATAAAAGAACATATTAATCTTAAAGTCTAAAAATATTTTTATCTCAAAGATTGAAAACAAGATAAAGATGAAGGGTCCTATAAAATATTAACTGATTTTATGCTGAAATTGTACCAAAGCCTTATTTTTGAGATAAAAGCTCAGTTATCCTCTCAATATGTGATGAATTGCTCCACTTAAGATACATGAATTTTTGGGTCAACCTATATGAAAATACACAAATTAAATACATATTCTAAAAATGAATAACTTTTATAATTATTTATTTCTTTGGGAATAGTGCACTAATTTATAAGGCATTTCCCTTAAAATACTTTAAAATTTATAATAAAAAGGTAAATCTTTAAAATGAAATATTTTATTATGCATGGTTGGTTGCAAAGGATGGAAACTTGACTCAGAGTGGCTTAAATGAGTGAACTACTCTTCAGATACCTGAAAAACCCATGGAAAATCAATGAGGTAGACCTTGCTAGTAATGATCTATCTCCATCTGCTATCACTTTTTTTCCTTATTGGAAAACCCTGCTTCTCACAGCTAGGTTATGGGCATGTGACCCAATGCTAGCCAAGGAAATATAATGAGAAGTCAACCTGGAAACTTTGGAAAAGGCTTTCCTATTTGATTAAAGGAGAGAGATCTTCAAAAGAATCCATTTTTCTTTCCTGTCTTTGGATGTGGTGATATAAGAATATGGTATTACAGTAGTTGGACAAAGGTCTGATTTGTTCCACTGAATCAGTGCTAGATCAACTTGCCCCTGAACTCTTTGTTATATGAGGAAAATGAATGCTCATGTATAATGGAATGTTTTGCTATTTGTAGCCAAAAGCATTCTATTGTTGGCTTGAGGCCTAGCCAGGTTCAGAAGGTTAAGGGATATCAGCAAATCTTCATCTCTTTCTATCAATTCTGTAATCCTATGTTGGCTTCATTATCAGGCTCCAGGTAGTGGCCCCAAGCAGGTTCAAACTAACATCCTATTTATTATCAGTTTCAGTCTATACTCAATCAGTTTCAGGCTAAAGAGAACTTATTCCTCAAAAAAACTTTTGAGAGCAGTCCTAGGATTTAGTCAGATTCATCTGACAAGCTCTATACTCTTTCCTGGAACTATCCCTCTGGCCAGTGGCACAAAACATAATGATCAAGTCTCCTGACCACCCCAGAGATAGTGGTGGGGTCCATCCTTTCTAAACCACACAGAGAGCGAAGCAATTTCCCAACGTCATTAACTGAAAAATGCAGGCAGACGCTATGTAGACAAACAAAACAAAGAAGCAAACAAACAAAAATCCCAGATGTTCGGTACAATAATAAAAATTTAAAAAATATGTTTACATTGCAGAAGTATAGGATGTATAGTGAAAAAAGAAGAATCTTGGATGTAGGGAGACTTTAGTTCTATTGCCTGAATCTCTTAAAGACTTTGATCATTAAGATCCTAATATATTCTGGGTATTATGTAGATGCTGAAGATACAGAAATGAAGACGCACAGCACCTGCTCTTCCAGTTTAATGAAGGAGGGAACTCAATGATTACAGCACGGCAGATAGGAGCCACATGTACTGTTTTGCAAAGAAAAAGCAGAAGAGGGGCATCTACTTCAGTCTAGGGGTGGTTGAAAGTTTCCACAAAGTCTTCCAAAAATGAGTGAGAGGACAACTGAGTTTTAGAAAGTTGAAACGGTGAGGAAGGACAGACACCATGAACACAATCAGAGGGGCAGGTGAACCCTTGGTGCATTTGCCTAATTCCAGGCTGTTTTCTCATCAAAAATAAATAGGAGTCAGGTTGGGAAGTTAAGAAAGAATGCACAGCTGGACTTCTAAATGGATTCTGAGGTTCTTTACAGATTCAGAATCTGATTATTCTATTGCAGCTTTTTGGTACAAATATCTCCAGTTGCTATATGACAAAGGCCCCCAAAGAGTTTTTAATTTTGATCAATCATGACATTCATTGACAACTGACCCGCTTTTCTAATTATCGCCAGAAAAAAGACTGTTATTCAGTTCAACCACTGAATAACAGGGAAAGTCATTACGTTTGGAAAATGTTCTCCTAAAATTAACTGCCTTAGAGTTAACAGCCGATTTTTCTAGGGATAACATCTTACTATTCCTCTCGGTGAGTTCACCAGGAAGCTATGCTGTTAAAGTTCAACTGGTACTTTCTGAGTTGCTTTGTTCTGTTTTATTTGCTGAGATATACTTTGATAACGCTCCAGTCCTTTTAAAGCTAAAATTATCTTGGCCTGCCTTTGAAGCTTGGGTCTGTGGGGCTTCAAGGCCCCATTTACATTCATTTATGCTGGAACATTGTTGCTATAATTATTGTGAAAATCTGAATTTCTAAGCCCTCATTGCACCCCACTACATACTACAGTAAGGTTCTGAAAGGAAAAGGAGGAAGTAAGGGAACAGAAAGGTTAAAATTGATGAGAGAAAATGTCCCCCGGAACAGATCCTATGGGGAGACAGTAAGAACATATGAGTCAGACTACTTGTTCATCCTGAACTTGACTTCTATTTGTTCTTTAAGAAAAAAAAAAGGATCACTTTTTTTCTTATTATCTTTTAAAAATAAATACGGATTTATTCCTTATCTTGATTTATGACTTCAGCCATGCTATCAAAGTACTGCTTCAAAATAATCTCCCCTCTTTTAAAACTTAACATTATTCTAAAATCTGTCCCAATGTTCACATTAGTTTGAAATAGACATATCTTGATAGACAGGCATCTTAAATTTCATCTTAGAAATCATCATCCTCTCTAGAAATAAGACTCTAATCCTTTTTCCCCTCTTTTAACTACTATATATAAAACAGCATCAACAGCAATAGAAAATTCTTACATCTATTAAAGTCAACATTTGAACATGGGAGAGAAGGTAATATTTGTTGGATAAACATTGAAAGATTTCAGTTTTGAGGCTCAGAATTTTTAGTGCCCTCTATTTTTCATTAGATTCAAGAAATTACCTTCAAGAAAGGAGGCATTTATCATGCCTCTGTTATTCTTTCTGAAATTAGTACAGAAAGGATAACATGAGCTTTAAAATTATTTGAAACTGTACAGATCTATTCTGCTATTATGGGCTTATTTATTTCAAAGTTTGACAGCAAATTTATAAGAACACAACAATATCATGCATGTTAACTGTGTGACACATTAATTTGAAAATACTCATTGTGACAATTAATGAGAGAAACAGAATGCTCTATTTGTTTAAATGATCAGAAAACTCATTTGGAGGAATAATGGGGCTTTCTCTGGGAATCTGACATAAGAAACTATGAGAGGGCACATGCAGCTTGTTTAAAGTATGTCTTTGTATTTGCTTTTATTGGAAAGTTTCAACCTTTTGTAGATGAATCCAAGCAATTATTTGGAAGACAAAATGTTCTTAGGGTGTACTGAGCTAACTGGATATTCAGCTTGCTGCAGTCAGTGAAGTGGAACAACCCAGGACAGGGGGAAACATTTACTATAATTTAATATATATTGGGATAAAAGATCTCATCCTACCTTTGCCACTCTGACCAAAAGGTGTCTTCCCCTCTTCTGCTTCCCACGCTATTAAGCTCTGTTAAGACTTGTCACTCTATAAACCCCAGACAGTGTGGGGTCAATCTGTTCTTCACATGCAGTCTTGGCTGTGGCTATTTGCTGCTGATGTGTGTGGGCTACACTTGGAAGGTAAGCCTTTTAGGGAGACCACTTATCATCATACATGCTGGCCCCCTGCAGCCACAGATACCACCAACACCACTATCCTCTGGGGAACTCTTTGGAGCTTTGGCCATGACCGTTGCTGCAGTCATCCATGGCAGCACCAGCATCAATGTTCTCTCTTGGGTGGCTCCAAACCTCTCACCTGCTTTTCTGCTTTTGACAAAAAGACATTTTTTGTCAAAACAACCAAACATCACCTGTCCTGAAAATCAAGAAAGCAAGATACTGAAGAGATTAACACCACGAACAGGCTTCAGCAACTTATGATTATAAAATGAAGTCTACTATAATTTTTTAAAGTTATTAATTCCCCTTTTCAAATAAGTAATACATGCATGTGATTCAAAATTCAAAAGACACCAAAAGTTATGCAATGACAATTTTCCTCCCACCTCATTCCCCAGACAGTTCGCTTACCCAGAGAAAATGAATTTGTTCTTTCACAGATATTTTATGTGTAAATAACTGTATATGTATATTTATTCTTTTACCTTCCTCTCCCCTCCTCCTGCTCCTCTTCTTCCTCTTCCTCTACTTTTAATGACTCCAAAGTACTCTATTTTGTGGTGGCACCAAAATTTACTTGGTTATCTCCTATTGATGGATATTTAGGTAGAGAAAAAAAAATTTGACAAATGTGCAAAAGAAATTCATTGGTGAAAGGATGGTTTTTTCAACAAAAGGGGCTGAAGCAATTGGACATCCATAAGCAAAACAAACAAACAAGAAAAATTTAGACAAAAGAATTTTGACCTAAACTTCACACTGTATTCAAAAATGAATTCAAAATGGATCATTTAACCAACATTCTTTAAATGGAAATTATAAAATTATAAAAATTTTAGAAGAAAACGTAAGTGAAAATCTTCATGACCTGGGATAGGCAAACGTTATTGACTTAACATTAAAAACATGATTCATAAAGGAAGAAAAACCATAAATTATGCTTCACCAAAATTTAAAAACTTTTGCTCTGTGAAGGACATTTAAGAGAACAAAAAGAGAAGTTAAAGAGTGGGCTAACATATTTTCAAATCACATATTCTACAAAAAAGTCTTGTATCCAATATATTTAAAGATCTCTTTAATGCTCAACAATAAGAAAACAAACTCCCCAAATAAAAAAATGGGCAAAATACTTGAACAGACACTTCACCAAAGAGAATATCCAGAAAGTAAATGTACAAATAAAAAGATGTTCAACATCATGAATCACATGGAAAATGCCAATTAAAACTATAATGAGATACCACTTCAAAACTACTAGAATGGTTAACAAAAAGGTATAATAGCAAGTTCTTTGCTGCTGGAACTCTCAAACACTGCTGATGGGAGTACAAAATGGTAAAGCCACTCCTAAAAAACAATTTGGCAGTTTCTTGTAAAGTTAAACATATACTTATGATCCAGCAATCCCACACCTAGGTATTTGACCAAATGAAATGCAAATCTATGTTCACAAAAAACCTATACACAAATGTTTGTAGTACCTCTCTTCATAATTGCTAAAAACTGGGATCAACCCAAAGGGTAAATGTGTGGACAAAATTGTGGTACAACCATCCAACTGAATGCTACTCAGTAATAAAAAGAAACCAAACTATTGATACATGCACCCATTTGGATGAATATCAAAGACATTGTGCTGAGTTAAAGAAGCCAGTTTCAAAAGCTTACATGCTATTAATATATGATTCCATTTATGTGACTTTCTCAAAAAGAAAAAACCTTATCAATGCAGAAAAATTCAGTGTTTCCCAGGGGGGTAGGAGTGAAGGAGAAGGTGACTACAAAGGGATAGCATGAGGAAGTTCCCAGGGTGGTGGAACTCTCTATACCCCAAATTTGGTGGTGGTTACATCAATCTACACTCATGTTAAAATTCATATAACTGTACTCCTTCAAAAGTATTAGTATTATCATACGTTTATTTAAAAAATTAAAAACAAAACAGAAAAACTCTACCAGCATCCTTTATCCTCCTAAAGAAATAAATAAAAGAATAGACAAGACAATTTTGAAAAGAACTAGATGAAAACACTTACTCTATTATATATGAAGACTTATTATAAAGTTACATTAATTAAAACAACATGGTATTGTCACAAGACAAGACAGATCAATGGAACAGACTAAAGCCCCAAACAGATATATGTATATATGGACATTTAATTTATAGAAAAGGTGACATTGCAGAGCAATGGAGAAAGGATGGTCACTTAAATAAATGGTGCTGGGACAGCTTGGCTGTCCACATGGAAGAAAAATCAACTACAAGTTATATTGTAGGTCTATACATGAAACACAAAACATCTTTTAAAAGATAATATAGGAGAATATCTTCATAACCTTGGTGCAGGGAAAGAACTTTTCAAGCAGAATAATTTGGATTCCAGATGAGGCTATTCATCACAGTAATGTATACAATGGCAAGAAATCAGAAATAATCTGAGTGTTCGAGAACCATTAAAGGCTTAAATCATGAAAGGAATAAATATTGCCATGCAAGTAATATTTTCAAGTAACACCTAATAATATGGGGAAATGTTTATAATATAATATGAAGTGACAGAAGCATGATCTAAACTCTAAGTGTCTATCACTAGGAATATATTGGAAATAAACATACATGGTCTATCAGTCACATTCCTGACAGGACATAGCACACTCAGACTAGGTACTTTAAAGAGTATGTACTAAAGGAACCATTTATTTACAAAGGCATAGGAAGGATTTAAAGAGAGGAATTGCCAGAACACGAGAGGGTGGCCAGGTGGAGAGGGCTGTCTAACAGCAGATGAAGCCTTTTATAGAGAGTTGTGGAGGGGAGTGAAGGAGGACAGTGAATACCCCAACCCCTCTCCCTTCCACCTCTCCACTCTCTTCCTCTTGCCTCCTGTTGGCCAATCCAACAGGAAGCAGCAAGGCAAGGAAGCTGGATAGTGCAGCCCATACAGATCAAGCTCCCAGGGCAGAAAGCAGGATGAAGATGGGTGGAGAGTGGATTTGCAGAAGCAAATGGAGGATATCCAGTGCATCTGGGTGATAGGATTATTGGTGATGAGATTTTTTTTCATTATAAGTTTTTTTGCTCCAAGTTTTAAGAAAGAGCATGTATTACTTTTAGAGCATAAAATAAAAGTATTATCAAACTCCATATATGTTTTCTTAACATCTAAACATAGCTTATGTTAGGGAATGGGGGGGTAGGTGTATGCAAGGGGGTACACACATATCCCTTCGATGTAAAACCCTTCATTATAGCAATGGAAACAACTCAATGTCCATCAAGAATCAAATGGATAAATAAGATGACAGTATACTCCTACAATGAATCCCATGTGGCAACAAATAGAATAAAACACAGACCCCTTGCCTCAGTTCACAAAACCTTGACCTTGCCCACCTCACCATTTTCTCCTGCCTCCACTCTGCTTTAGCCAACTGATCTTTCTGTATTCTCCAAATATGTCACTCATTCTACCTTAGAGCCTTTCTTTGACCTAGAGATTCCCTCTTGATGGAATGAAGGGCTCTGGGACCTTTCCATGGCTTCCTGCTGCTTGTCATTTAGGTCCCATCTTAAATGACATCTCTTTGCAGGTGTCTTCTTTGTCCACCCAATCTAAATTAGCTCTCACATAAACCTGCTTTACTTCTCAAATACAGTACAGAGCATTTATCTACATCTGATATTTTTCTGCTTATTCGTTTGTGATATGATGGTTATTTTATTGTCACTTCCCGCCAGAATGTAAGCCTCCTGAAAGCAGGGAGTGGGTCTTGAACACCTTCCCCTCCACATACAGTGCTCACCTGTCACAGGCGCTGAACTCCCATCAGTTTGGTGAATGTGTGTCCACCGCGCCTGTTCACGCATGCGTGCTCCCAGGGCGCAGAGCGGGGGAGTGGAGAGGCGAGGACCGTCTCCTTGTTTATTATCTTAAGTCCAAATGAGCATGAAACACTTTTAGGTCTGTTTTGAAATTCAATGTTGAAGTGGTGAAAAGGGGTTATTTAATCTTATATAAAATTTCAAAAGTCCCACTTGCCAAGAGAAAATTGTTTGTTTTTTACAAACTGTACTATTTTTTTGAACATGAACTACCCAATTATACCTCAGAATTTGGTTTATCAGCTGCGGTGAGCCTGATTTTCCACGTACTATAAAGGAGCAGATGTTCCAGTCACGCCGGGGACCGGGAAATCTGTCCTCCTTTCTCTGGTATCCCACCCACAGCCCCGCTAACTGTTCTTCACGCTGTGGGTACATTCACTCTCAAAATTGTGCAACACAGAATCAGGCAGGGTGCCACCAGTTTCCTGGTATTTCATGACCATTTTGCTACAACCCCCCCCAAAAAAGAACAAAAAACAACAACAATTTAAGGTTAATAATAGAGGCAAAAACCAACCCAATAATAGAGGTATAACAATCCAAGCAGAAGGAGTGGAGGCTCAGGGATAAAGTTTAGAGACAGAAAACAATTTGTGAGAGTTAAAAGACAAATTTTAGGATGTGTTAGTTATTTCAAATCTGATTATATGTCCAATGGTGATTGCTTACCAAGGACTAAAATCTTGATTCTAATAAGTAAGTAAATAGAATGAGAATTTATCTTCTACTTAAATAAATTTATCTTTGACTTGAGAATTCTACTTAAATCATTTTGAAATTATTTCACTCCTAAGTGTTTTCTTACATGTGCCTTCTAAAATATTTTGTTTCAGGGGCCTGCCGCGGTCATTAGAATTGACTAATGCTTTGCAAAGAGAAAGTTTTACTCGTTTGGATCCTTGTTTTCTGCAGCAGGGTGCACCGGGTGTGAAGAAGGAGATTTCCACAGGGTAGCTCGGGAAGTGGAGGCTTTCGTGGAGTTCAGGCAGAGAAGACTGACAGCTAGGAAGTGACTGTGCACCTGGAAGGGCCATCCAACTTGGAAAGGGAGGGGACAGAGGTCACTAGCCCTGCTGAAGGGCAAAGATAAAAAGCAGAGAGGCAACAATGTTGGTAGCCAGGAAGGTTTCTAGATACTATAATTTGGGATTTTGTTTTTTAGAAATTGGGTGGAACCAACAAAAGGTTTCCAAAGTTTCAATCTTCCAAGTAAGGACGTGGTGACAGATAGTACTTGTTGTCTCCTCTTATTCCTGGCTAATAGACCCCTTCAGTTAGAGAGGGCAGATCCCTCATCTTAGGAAAGATAGGCCTTTCCTTCTGGCCTAAGGGTAAATCATGAGACTTTAGACCAGTGCAGTAATTCATTTATTCATGAACAATTTTTAATCGAGCACCTACTAGGAATCAGGGGTAATTCTAAGCATTAGGGGTATCACAGTGAGCAAAACGAAACTCCTGCCCTCAAGGAGCTTCTATTCTAGTGGGAGGAGATGACAAGGACTAAACACATAAGCCAATAGAGAATGTCGGAAGGTGGGCTAGGAAGAACAATTAAGCAGGATAAGATGGGAAGTGATCGGTTGAGAGGTCAGTGGTAGTGGTTACTTTTCCTAGGATGACTAGAGATGGCACCCTTGAGAAGGCAGTGAGATATGCCCCTATCTGGAGGTGACAAGTGCAGGAGTTTTGAGGAGAAGGCAGGCTGGGTGTGTTCGAAGAACAGCAAAGAAACCAGGGTATTTGGAACAGAGACAGGGAGGATAGAAAAAAACAAATTCAGATAGGAAACACAGAAGTGGAGTGGGAAGTGGTCAGACTATGTAGGGCCTAGTAGATTTTAGTTTTTACCCTGCCCACAGTGGGAGACCACCGGGAGGTTTAAACAGAGGTGACACAGTATGCAATTTGTTTTAAAAAGAGCTCTTTAGCTGTCATGATATCCTCTGGTCAGTGATATGTCCAAAGATTGTCATGTGATCCTGTTCTGTCTAATGAAATGTAAAGGGGCATTTACTATGGAAGACTTCTGTTGCCAAATTTAAAAAAACAAACAAACAAAACATTATAAATAAAAGTCCCATGCCTCTCCCTGCTTCTTTCTGTGTGGAACTTGAACGTGATGCCTAGACTTGCAGCAGCTGTCTTGCTACCACGAGGTGAGGATGCATCATGCTATGGGTGGTAGAGCAGAAATACAGAAGACTGGGTCTTTGATGACATCACTGAACAGTTATAGCAGCCCTTGACCACCTACTTCCAAACTTTTTGTTAGGCCTATTTTTGTGAGTTATTTTTCATTGTAATTGAATTTGTTCTAAATTGGAGCTGATATTGAAAAATTAAAAAAGAAAGAAAACAATGACCCTTATATACTTTAAATGACATTTAAGTCCCCAAAGAGTGGAAGAGACATAATCTCAAAATAAAAGGTACAAATCTTTAAATGGAATCAGTTTAGTTTTATAAAAATCTCATAATTGGATCTTAATGCTTCTTATTTCCTTGGGGAGCAGCAAAAAGCTTGATCACAGACGAAGCTCTAAAGCATAAGGAAGGAGCAGCTGGACAGTTCAGCAGACCAGGACCTCAAACAGTGGTTGTGATCTTGATTCACCTTGCTGGAGTCTGGGTAACATTTCAAGGGTGGGTGACCATATGTTAAAGTTTTCTCAGGACAGTTGTGGTTTAAGCTTGCTGTCCTTGCATAATTATTAATATACCTTCTTTCAACCTCAAAGGTGTCTTGGTTTGGATAATAAATTATACTAACATCACCTGACTTAAAGATGTTACTGCATAAATTTTGGGTTTGCTCCTGTAAGCATTTGCTTTTTTTAGGATTGGTTAGGGTGGATTCATTTCTCAAAGTCTTAGGAAGAGATACACCGGGGTTCGTGGTCCTCAGCAAAATCGGCAAGTTGCACTTAGGGTCTTTGTAAATGATTGAGGCAACACGTTTTATGAAAGAAAGTGTGTGAACTCTAATATACTTTGCACGCACCACCTCCCCAAATAGGACTTTGTTAGAGATACCAGTATGAACTTGATATAAATACTGGAACCGAAGAACTCATAAGCTAGTCTTGAAAATTTATTGAATCCATGTTATATATTCCAAACATAAAAACTGCATTTTCTGATTTTAGTTTCACAATATCTCATAGGTATGCAGAGCAGAAATTCCTCTTTTTGTTTTATGGACAAGAACATGAAAGTGAAGAGAAGTGTGATGACTTGACCAAGAGAACGTTGCTAATAAGTACCTAAGCCTGGTTTGGAATCAGCTCTTGGACTTCACTCTCCTTTTCTCATCTCATAGCTTTTCGCTTGTGGGTATTTTGAAAAATGTTTTATTTGAGTTGAGTGGAAAGAATTGAAATGAGGGGAAGGTAATTACAAGTAAGTCAAAACATAAACTTTTTTAGTAATGCTTCAGGGTTTTTGATCTTAAGACAATAGGAAATTTTATTTTGTTTGTGAGAAGTGCTGCAGTTCTCTTACTGAAGTAATTGAGAGAAAAGCTTGTAGGTGGTATCTAATAACAACCTCTTAGATTTCTGTCATATTTTATAGTTATAGTCTAAAACCTGACATTTAAAAGATACATACTTACATTACACTGTAAAAGCACTTTAAAACACACACACACACACACATACATGTACCCACACCCCTCGTGCATGAACACACAGGAGTAAATAAAGAAAAGCTTTCTGAAAAAATACATGAAAGCTAAAAAGAGATTTCCTTTGGAAATGGAACCAGGTTTTGGGAAAAGATATATTTTGTATATCATTAGAGTTTTGTATCAAGTGTATGTCGGACTTTTAAAATTAAAAAAAAAAGGTTGAAACAATTAAAGGAAGCATCTATTAAGAAATAGGGAGAATTCTAAACTTTATTTCTCCTATGTAGGAAGTCCATTGTGGAAGAAAATGGTTCTACTGGAAACAGCATCTGAATGAAACAAAAAACTAATATTTGAAACTAAATGCCAGAGACTTGGCTCTGGGAGTGTGGCCAGTACACAAGGCGGGGACTCTAGGGGCTGGACTCTGGTGCTGGCTGTGCCACTCATTCAGTGTCCCCTCTGGGGCGAGGGGGGGGGAGGAAACATGCCTCTGAGGATGATTGCAGCTTAGGGGCGGAGGACAGAATGGGAACGATTTCTGTAGCATTCAATAAATGCTCAACAAATGTTTATTGAATGCCCACGAGGGAAACCAAAATATGCCACCTCAAAATATAGTTCTTTGGCATATTTCGAGATAGCTATTCAGAGGAGCTGCACACACAGCACTAGCTCTGTGTAGCTGTCCTTTGGGGGAAAATTGCATCTGTAGAAAAAAAAATCTACATTAGTGAAGTCAAGAGCAGATGCAGAAGCTTTCTCAGGAGCCCCCTAATCCAGATCTAGGAATGATTAACTCAAAGGAAAAGGAGCCCCAAAATCTAAAGTTTCTAAAGATCTGACGGAGAAACGGAGAAAGGTTTACTGCAGGGTCCCATCTATTCTCTGGGAGGCTGTTGCCTGGGAGACGTCACCTACCCAACGCAGCCTTTGCTCTGGCCTCTCCCTAGTCCCTCCCAGAACTTGTCACCAGGCTCCAAGCCTCTATTCCTTTCTCTATGGTATAAAAACTTGGGTCATCTGGCTCTTTGAGTTTCTTATTTGTGGGACTTCCGTGTCCATGTAATACATTTGTATGTCTTTTCTCCTGTTGATCTATCGTCAATCCATTTCAGCAAATTTAGACTCAAATTTTCAGAGGGAAAGTTTCGACTTCCCTCTACCCACTATGCAGATGGGCCTGGGCTGGTAATTAAATGGGCCTGTTCCCTGACTGTGCGGACTCACGCCTGGTAGGGGAGACAGACAACAAGTAAGCAAATACACACATATGGAAGAATTGCAAACTGTCAGGAGTATTGCGAAGCAAATGAAAAGGGCACAGTACCAGAAAATGAATGAATGAATGAATGCATCAATACGCTCTAACATACATTTATTTTGCCAGAAGAACAACAAGAGGAACCCTGAACACTTGCTTTTTTCCCCTCTTTCTATGAAAGGAGGTAGGTCCAGGAGTAAAAAGGAGACAAGATTTTGTCAAAAGAGTTTGTTAGGCCTGCTCGGCGTGGGAACCCTGAAAGTATGTACAGGATGGAATACAGTTCATGGAAAACTTAGATAGTGATCATAAGGCCTGTGAAAAAATAGCTGCAGGAGCCCGGAGACTCCAGAGGTTGTAAATCTAACTCTGACTGCAGATGGTTACGGAACCAGTTACTGTTCAGAAAAAAAGTCACTCTCCCCAGACTTTCATCCAAAACTCCCATAAAACCCACCGCTCTCCCCTTCCTGGCAGCATGGATGATCTTTTTTATTTCCACCCATCTGTACCCAAATGCTCAAATAAACAGCATTTTGCTACACCTGAGGTCTCATGTATCTCCCTCTGGGCTCTGAACCTAACAGAGTTGAGTCCTGGTTCCTCCACATAATGATATTATGGCTGTTAAAAAGACAAATGTTCTAGCTGGGCGCGGTGGCTCACGCCTGTAATCCTAGCTCTTGGGAGGCTGAGGCGGGTGGATTGCTCAAGGTCAGGAGTTCAAAACCAGCCTGAGCAAGAGCGAGACCCCGTCTCTACTATAAATACAAAGAAATTAATTGGCCAACTGATATATATATAAAAAATTAGCCGGGCATGGTGGCGCATGCCTGTAGTCCCAGCTACTTGGGAGGCTGAGGCAGAAGGATCGCTCGAGCCCAGGAGTTTGAGGTTGCTGTGAGCTAGGCTGACGCCACGGCACTCACTCTAGCCTGGGCAACAAAGCGAGACTCTGTCTCAAAAAAAAAAAAAAAAAAGACAAATGTTCTAACCCTCAATTTTTCAGCTGATCTTGCTTATTCATGAGGTTGTTGTGAAAAACAAAACAAAGCTAATCAATGTATGTGAACTGTCGTAAGGTACTATTTATAATCCATTTTCTCAATGAACATTTCTTGAGTACTGTTGTTGGGCTGGGCTCCTTCCTGTGCTAGTAGATTGCTATATGGAGCTTTAGGCCGTAGTCACAAAGTTCAGCTCTGATTTGGGGAGACAGGTAAGTACAGATTCGCCTTAACATATGATGGGATTATATACTAAAAAAAATCATAAAAATTAAAAAATTGTAAGACAAACCATCATAAGTGGGGGACCATTTGTATATATAACTATGTGCATGTATGTGTGTGTGTGTGTGTGTGTGTTTTCTTTTAAAAGATGTGTTTTAGACAAATGGCAGTAAAAGCTCACATAAAAGAATGGTTTTAAAAGCACATGCATTAGTAGAGACCCAGCCCAATATTTGTCTTCATTTGTATCTACTCCTGTAGACAGTGAGAATAAATGCTTAAAAGGGTGATGTTGTTGTTCCATTTGAGTCATCTGAGATTAAATGACCATCAGCATAAATTTGTGCGAGACACTTTTGTTTGTATTTCATAGATGTGAAAAGCAACAATTTTATATAATAAAAATGATCGCTCTCTCTAGAATTTTAGTTTGCTGTAACACAGTATTCCATGATGACAAGGTCAGATAAATGAGCTTTCTCTATTAAAAAGGAAAAACACTTTCTGGTTTAAATTATGGATCATGAAAAGTAAAGGGTTTGTGGATGAATTGAAGGCAATGTTGCCAATACTGGAGTCCTAAAGAAGAGAATGATTTGGAAAGTTTGTTCCAACAGCTAGAATTTCTCAAGAGTTGAAGCAGAGTCTTTATTTAAATTAAAATGAAAATAGAAAGTTTAAAATATCCCTTTTGCACCTTTAAAAATAAAGACTCCACTGTGTTAACTCAGTCATTAGAGTTCTACAATTGATTTGTCTGAAGGGATTATATTTTTATAACTGAATTGATGAGCTATTTTGATTTTTTTTTTGTCTGTATACCTGCAGATCCTCAGAGACCACCCATGTCCATGTACTCTCTCAAGTGGCCTATTTCTTTTTCAAAACCTATCTCACAATTCTACTTGTGTTTTGTTTGATCTTTAAACAGAATGTTACATAAGATGCTTCCTGGTGCTTGAAAAAATTCATGGAGTGATTAAAGCAATATTCTAAAAAAAAATTGAATAAATAACTTAAAGAAGTGAATAAATAAATGTCTTTAAGATTCATATTGGCAATTTTATAGCAATTTAAAAACTGTGTATGAGTATTGCCTGTGTTCTTATAGGAGTGGCCCTACTCTGCTTAACTGGTATATAATTATCCATGTTCCTGAATTATTATAGCTCCCTACTTCTTTCCTTTCTTTTTCCTGGTTACAACTTAACTTCTGTCCTTAGCAAGAGATTCAATGATGGGACTTTTAACATTTTCTCTATTGGTTGTTCATGTTCGAACAAGACAAGGACAGAAGCTGAAGCCATTTATAGAAAGGAAATAAATGGATTATTAGTTGATCGTTTTTTCTTGTTGACTTATAACCATCATGAGAGCAATGACCATGCCCATCATGTTCAACACCACATCTTCAGGACCTGGTGTGGGGACTCGTACCTGAGAGGTGTTGACTAAATCCTGGTTGGATGAATGAATGCCTCTCAGTCTTGGGTCTTGCTAATATGCGTGACATATGCTAATTGTATAACTCTGGGAAAACACTGAAGTAGGAATCAGAATCTGATTGGGCAATAATTTGATATAACACTGGGGAAAATGCTTTGTTCATCAGGTCATGGATTTTTTAATTTTAAAATGAGTATCTTGGACTAGAGACCACTACTCCAAAAACTTTTTTGTCTGTTAGTTTTTGTTTTAATAATGGGACATTTTTCTCCAAAGATTATCTTAAGTGGAATATTAGCATCCTTTATACAACTAATAAAAGCAGAATATATCTAGTTTAAAACAAGGCCAGACCCCCTACCCTATCCTTGATTAGACATCCTCTCATGGCTTCCTCTCCCAGGATGAGCCTTGTATCACCTTGCCTTGAACTTTCAGGCTCCAGAGAACATAATTTGAAAGCCAAGGGGCTTAGTTATTCTTAAGATCCTAGTTTGAAATTTTTATGAGCAACACAAAAAGATAGTGTTGTGAAGAAAAAACACATAGTTCTCAATCATAGCTGGAATTAGGCTATAATCCTGTGCTTTGAATGTGTCCCCCAAAATTTATGTATTGGAAATTTAATTCCCAATGAAACAGTGTTGGGAGATGATGCTTACTAGGAATTGCCTAGTTCAGGAGGCATTTACCCTCATGAATAGATTAATGTCATTATAGAAAGGGCTTTGCAGAGTGGGCTCTCTCTCTTGCCCTCACCTCTGCTATGTGAGAATGCAGCAAGAGAGCCCTCACCAGACGAGATGCTGGTGCCTTGAACTTGGGCTTCCCAGCCTGCAGATCTGAGAGAGAATAAATTTCTGTTCTTTATAAATTATCCAGTCTCAGGTATTCTGTTATAGCAGCACAAAATGGGCTAAGACACCCTTCATTACTGTGTGACTCTGTGGTTCAGTTTCTTGTCTATCAAATAGAACTATCCTGTCTAATAGTGACAGGATGATCAATGACTACCTAACTTAGGAGGTAATGGTCCTGGTTATCTATTGCTATGAGCCAAACTATGTAAAACTTGGTGGTTGGAATAGTATCTGGTGATTTTGTGGGTCAGGACGTCAGCACGGTTTCCCCTGGAGTTCTCTGTTTGCTTGATGTGTTCAGCTGGAAAATGGGCTGGTCAGGAAGGTCTAAGCCTGTTTCACTTGCATGTTTGTTTCCTTGACAGAAATGGATGGATGATGGGGAGCTTGGGCTCAGCTGGAACTGGCAACTGGGGATCCTATCTCAGGCCCTTCGTCATAGCAGATGCAGGGTAGTCAAATTATTACATGGTGGCTCAAGGCTCCATGAAGAATGTTCCTGAAAACAAGGCGGAAGCTATGTGGCATTTCCAACCTGGCCCTAGAAATCACTTAGCATCCCTTCTGCTGTACTCTATTAGTCTAAGCTGTCACGAGCTTGTCAAAGTTGAGGGGAGAAACCGAGCCCCTGCCTCTTGATGGGATGTGTGTTGTAGAATTTGAAAGCCATGTTTTAAAATTGCCTATTATTCTACTCTTCAGTGTCTGTCTTATTACTGTATAAATCAACAAAAATTGGTAGGAGTTAGCACTTCTCTCCACTGTAAGAGGAAGAAAATATTACAAGGTATTCTACACTTTCTTGGAAATTTTATATTGTGATTGTAACAGAGGGAATGGCCTGAAAAGGGGTAAAATGTTTTACAAATTGTCTCTTTAAACCTCTCTCACCCACACACTCTTTTTGGGAATTAAAATCTGCCTCCCTGCCCCAAGCCAGTAATCAGAAGGGCAGGGAGTGTTCATTATTTCTTTGTACCACAGGAGAAGGCTCCAGAGTATTGTTTGGACAGAGGTCACAAGTTTGCCTTTGCCAGAGATGCTATAGTTAAACAGCAATAGCCCAAAGCCAATAGCCCAATAGCCCAATAGACAAAAATAGCCCACTCCCTTTAAAATCTCTGTATTTCTGCTTATAGGTAGGACGATGGTACTTTAAGATGAGAGCTTTCATTCTCCTCATTTGCTGGCACATTAATAAACTTCTCTTTTCTTCTCCTCAAACCACTTGTTCTTGTTCTTCTGATGTGGCCTTGGGGAAAAGTGACAAACTTTCAATAACATGATGAAATGTGCCAAAATAAACCAAATGACTAATGAGTCTCTTGGGTTCTATGCTTCAGGCAAGCCTTATACCTGTGGTACAGAATGTTTCTGGCAGAATTCTTTGCCATGAGTGTCATTCAATATAAACAAGGCTTTTCTAGCAAGTATGTGCCAAACCACTGAAGCATTGTTTGTATAATGGAAATAGGGCGTGCACATTTGAAGAGCTGCTTTTGGAATTGTGATTCTAATAGTTCCTGGCATGTGGACTTTGTTATGCAACTAGAATCATTTTCTAGAATCATCTATGCAACTAGATATTTTTTTCTTGCTTCCCAGTTATACTAGAAATAAATAAGTTAAAACTCCAGAATGTTTGTTGTCTGGGGAAACATATTGAACACACTTTTTGGACAGAGCTAGGTTTTTTTTGTTTGTTTTTAAATGTACTATTGTGTGAAAAGAGAATTTGAAAGTGTATAGGAGGCTAAATGACATATGTCTTTGATAATAATAAATGGACTTGGCTAGGTTTTTTTTTTAACAAATGAAAGGTATAATGCGAGTCTTTTTCCACCACCAAAAATGATTTTCTTTTTTATGCATGCTAATTCCACATATTGCCTGGAGAATTCTTCTCCTAGTGTGGAAGACATAACTCAGAATTTTAAAAGACACATTAGGGAAAACAATGTCAAGAATAAAATTACTTCGGTGGAGAACCGCCCCAGAATTTTTCCACAAAACTAAATATGAGAGATTTCCCGAGTGTCTTGCACAAGATCCCCTTATACCAAGTGGGTCTGCAGTCAGTGAGGGCATAATCACCAAAATATCTCTTTAGTCATCACAGCCATCTCTAAAACTACCAGTACAGGTTAAACTCTTTGTTTAAATGAAGATAATGGATCAATGGGAATTCTTGCTACCCTTCAGGAAGGTAATAATAATTACCTGCAAGTAATAATTACCTGAGTGCTGTAGAGCTCAGTATTGTTATCTGGGTAACATGCAGTTACTGAAAGGAAGGGAGGGCACAGGGAAGAAAACTGGGGCTGGAGCAAGGAGATGGCTGGGCTGACAGACCTGAGGGAGACACCACAGCAGGGAACCTTGAACACCAAGAGGCAGCACCAGGATACTGCAAAAGCAAGAGGCACAGAATGAAAGCAGGGGTGGGGAGCAACGTGGGTGGTTGGGGTACACTCATGATAAATGCTGATTGAACTGTTTTGTATAAGGGTTAGCCTATCTCTACAAGTTTCCAGGCTAGGAAAATAAAAGGACCTAGTTAACACCTTGGTTACAGTTCACTTAACCTCTCTGTTCTTCAGCCATATTTGGTAAAATGTAGACAAGATTGTAAAGATTCAGTGAAACAGTTTACCTAGCATGATCTGTCACAAAAGAATTCAACGAGAAGTTTCTTTTGGTTCCCAGAAAGAAACAGATGGCACATTGCAATGGATTAATTTGAGGAGTGTTTTGAAAAGGGACCCTTTATAAAGGCATGCGTAGGGTGTAGTGAAATCCCAAGCTTAGTCCACCTGGGCGTGAGGACAATCTGAGGCCTCAAGAAATAAAAAAAGGGAACAGTTGCCAGAACCTGGAAAATAGTGTGGAGAGAGGAGGAAGTTGCCTGACAGGAGCTGTGGCTCTCAGTAGAGAGAGGAAGCCAGTTTAGGGCAATCCTGCAGTGGAGAGCCAGAGAATAAATACTCCAGCCTCACCCTCCTCTCTCACTGGGGCTCTGGCAGTACTCCTTACTGACTGTATCCAACTAGCGCCAGAGAGTAAGGGAGCCCACTGAATACATCCAAAGGGGTCACCCTCCCAGCAGCACACAGCAGGGTATGTGGACAGTAGCTTTGAAGGGGCAAGTGAGAAAGAGATCCAGCACAGCACCTGTAATAATAATAATTACAAATTTTATTTTCATTATTCCAGTATCTGGTACCGAAATACTCAATACTTAATGCCTAGAACCTGTATGCTCAATAATTATCTATGGGATGAATGAATAAATTTCCACCTATGATTATATCAGTTAGGCATTATGCCAGTTTGATATTAAAAGAGAGGTAACTGGCTGGGAGTGGTGGCTCATGCTTATAATCTTAGCACTTTGGGAAGCTGAAGGGGGAGGATTGCTTGAGGCCAGGAGTTTGAGACCAGTCTATGTAACATGGTGAGACCTGGTCTCTACAAAAAATAGAAATATTAGCTGGGTGTGGTGGTGTGCACCTATAGTCCCAGCTACTTGGGAGGCTGAGGCAGGAGGATCACTTGAGTTCAGGAGTTTGAGGTTACAGTGGTGAGCTATGATGATGCCACTGCACTATAGCCCAGATAACCCAGTGAGACTCCATCTCAAAAAAGAAAAAGAAAAAAAAAGAGAGAGAAAGAGAGAGAGAGAGACCCAATCACAGTGGCTTAAAAACACAAGATTTATTTTCTACACAAAATAAATCTGAAGGCAGACTCCAGGACTGATATGGGGGATCCATGAAGTCATAAGGGACCTTGGTTCTTTCCTTCTTTCTGCTCCCCTGGGCTAGCTGTCAACCTTGAGGTCTTATGTTCCTCAGGGAAACATCTCATGGTCTAAGATGGCTGCCAGAGCTCCCGATATTATATCCACATTTCAGGAAATGGGAAAAAGAAAAGGAAAAAGGGAGTTAGTTGTTTTCCTGGAAGTCCCATATGGTATTAAATGGTATCTTATTGGCCAGAATTTAGTCATATGAACACCATAGAAGAGCCACATAAATTATCTCCCTTATCTGTTTCCTAGACTGAGTCTAAACTAGCTGAACAGTGATCTGAGACAATTATCCGTATAGTGGAAGAAAAAGAAACCATTACTGAGCTATTGGTGGTAGTGGTGCTTTCATCTTCCATTTTTAATTTTCTAAGCATCTCCCCACTTCATTTTTTGTGCAGCCCACAAACCAATCATGATGTTGAATTGAATCCCAGCTTGTCTCCCAGAAATAGTTCTAAAAATGGTCCTAAAATACCATTAAACCTAGGGCTGAATTGAACTTTTCACCTTCAACTATTTAGAAAATGAAAATTAAGAAAAAAATTCAGAAAAGTACTAAGGACAAGACATTAAACTCTCATGTTCCTAACAGTCATAATAGAAACTTAACATTTTAAAAATATTTGCTTCTTTTTAAAATAAAAATTATAAAACAAAATGCCCCTCTCTGGGACAAACCCAAGTGTGTCAGAAAAGTGGAGGAGAATGCTAAGGGCAGAAGCTTTTACCCAGTTTCACATTTGGATCTCCGGGGCAAGATGGCCTTGCAAGTTTTCCACATACTGGAAACAAACATTCTCTGAAAAAGCAATTTGGAAGAAAGAGACTTTATTTCAGTGAACAGTTCACAAACTAGGGAGACACAGCTTCTGGTGTAAAAGGAAGGTGCATTCCAGAGAACAAAGGGACAGGGGGGATTTTATAGCAAAATTTCCTCTCCAGATTCCCAATCATGTCTGTTGATGTGAATGAAGCATTGAAACTTGCTTAGTTTTGATTGTCAATACAGCTGAGCCTTGGGCTCTTTTTTGTTTACATATGAATTTTAGGATTGTTTTTCTTAATTCTGTGGAAAATGACATTGATATTTTGATAGGAATTGCACTGAGTATATAGATTGCTTTGGGAAGTATGGTCATTTTAACAATATCAATTCTTGTAATCCATGATCATGAGATGTTTTTCCATTTCTTTGTGTCATCTATGATTTCTTTCATTAGTACTTTGTAGTTTTCCTTGTAGAGATCTTTCATCCCCTTGGTTAAATGTATTCCTAGGGTTATTTTTTTTTTTTTGCCCCTATTATAAACGGGATTGAATTCTTGATTTGGTTCTCAGTTTGATCATTATTGGTATATAGAAATGCTTAATTCTGTGATTGATTTTGTGACCTGAGACTTTACTGAATTCATTTATTAAATCTAGGAGTCTTTTGGAGAAGTCTTTAGATTTTCTAGGTATAAGATCATATCATTAGCAAACAAAGATAATTTGACATCCTGTCTTCCAATTCCAATGCCCTTTATTTCTTTCTCTTGCCTGATTGCTTTGGCTAGGACTTCCAGTACTAGTTTGAATCGAAGTGGTGAAAGTAAGCATCCTTGCCTTGTTCTAGTTCTTAGGGGAAATGCTTGCAACGTTTCTCCATTCAATGTGATGTTGGCTGTGAGTTTGGATATATGGCTTCTATTATTTTGAGGTCTACTTTTTCTATGCCTAGTTTGTTGAGGGTTTTTATCATGAAGGGATGCTGGATTTTATTGAATGCTTTTTTTGTGTCATATATTGAGATGATCATATGGTTTTCGTTTTTAATTCTGTTTATATGGTGAATCACATTTTTTACTTGCTTATGTTGAACCATTTTTGCATTCCTGAAATAAAGACCACTTGATTGTGGTGTATTATCTTTTTGATGTACTGTTGGATTTGGTCTGCTAGTATTTTGTTGAGGATTTTTACATTTATGCTTATCCCCTCCTTCTCAATATTTTGGAACAGTTTCAGTAGGATTGGTGCCAATTCTTCTTTGTATGTCTGGTAGAATTTGGCTGTGAATCCAGCTGGTCCTGGTCATTTGTTGTTGTTGTCGCTGTTGTTGTTGGGAGATTTTTTATTATTATTATTGATTCAATCTCCCAGCTCATTATTGGTCTGTTCAGAATTTCTACTTCTTCCTAATTTAATTTTCAGAAGTTATATGCTTCTAGAAATTTATCCATTTCCTTTAGATTTTCTAGTATGTGGGCATAGAAATGTTTATAGAAGTCTCATATGATATTTTGTATTTCTGTGATATCAGTTGTAAGGTGTCTTTTTCATTTCTGATTGAGCTTATTTGGATCCTCTCTTTTCTTTTTTTGGTTAATCTATCTAGGCTCTATAAATCTTATTTATCTTTTCAAAGAACCAACTTTTCATTTCATTGATCCTTTGCATTTTGGGAAGGGTTTAATTTCATTTAGTTCTTCTTGGATCTTGGTTATTTCTTTTCTTCTGCTAGCTTTGGGTTTGGTCTTATTTTTCTTGCTCCTTGAGGTGTGATGTTAGGTTGATTTGTGATCTTTCTGCTGCCTTCAAAAGATTCACTTAACTGTAAAGATTTTTATAGAGTCTAGGGAAAGCAGTAGAAAAATATTTCATGCAAATGGAAATCAAAGCAAGCAGGAGTAGCTATACTATTATCAGATAAAACAAACTTAAAATCAACAACAGTAAAAAAAGACAGAGGAGGTCATTACATAATGATAAAGGGGTCAATTAAGCAAGAAGATGTAACAATCCTAAATATATAGGCACCCAACACCAGAACACCCAGATTCATAAAACAAGTACTACTAGACCTAAGAAAAGAGATAGACAACAATATAATAATGGTGGGAGATTTCAATACTCCATGATGGCACTAGACAGATCATTAAGGCAGAAAATCAACAAAGAAACACTAGACGTAAGGGGAATCTAGAATAAATGGACCTAACAGTCATTTGCAGAACATTCTACCCAACAACTGCAGTATATACATTCTTCTCATCAGCATATGGAACATTTGCCAGGGTAGACCATATGTTAGGCCACAAAATAAGTCTCAAACATTTTTTAAAAATTTAAATCATATCAAGTATCTTCTCAAACTACAGCAGAATAAAACTAGAAATCAATTCCAAGAGGAACTCACAAAACTATGCAAATACTTGGAAGTTAAACAACCTGCTCCTAAATGATTTTTGAGATAATAGAGAAATCAAAATGGAAATTAAAAATTTTTTAAAATAAATAATAATAGTGACACAACTTATCAAAACCTCTAGGATATAGCAAAGGCAGTGCTAAGAGGGAAGTTTATAGCATTAAATGCCTACATCACAAAGACAGAAAGATCATATTTTTCCACTTAAAATATGTCATTAGGATTTCCATATCTGCACAGTATATTGTGTACTCATTCTTTGTTTTTTTTTGGAGAACATTTCATTGTAAGCCTGCTTCATAATTTTTTAAACTCTTTATTGAAAGTGATAAACTTTTGCTATTACAAATAATAGTGCAATAAATAGCCTTACAAAGATGCTATATTGTGCACATACAGGTATATCTTTAACAAAAATCTAGGGGATTGAGTGGATGGAGACATTTATGTCATAGAGAACTGAAACATTGCCAAGTCTAATTGTCCCAGACACCAGTGAGAAGCAACTTTTACGTGAGCAGAACAGTTAGTGGAGAAATCAAGAAGTCGCATAATCTTTGTACACCTAAGAATACTGTTGATAAGCATGTGGCACTGCTTCACATCCATTCATACATGTAAGCACACACTAAAAAAATAAAATTGGATGTATAGTCTACATACTCTTTCATAACAGTTGTAAGATAGAGACTGGCTGAGGCCAGTCCATGCAAAGGACTTATTGGAAAAATTTGCAAGGAATGATAAAGACATTGACTTGGAAATCCAAGAGCAGAGGCCAAGTTAGGGTGAGCCCCTTGGCAAGCTGGGCTACAGTGTGGTTCTGTATCTGAAGCAGCGCCCAAGACCTCAGCAACAGAAGCTCTGTGTTCTTGTTGCAGAGCTGTGTTTACAAGAAGGCTGGCTAACCTCCATCTATGTTCTTTTTGCCCTGCCTCCAATACGCTTTCTCTGCTTATTCTTAATTTCTGCTCTTCCCATACTTTCAGTTGACTACTTCCTAGAGGCTCTTCATGCTTCAACTCTACTTTGTGACCATGTCACTGAGCTTCTTAACCATTGTCTGTCTCCTACTTTTTGAGTTTTTAGTGCAAATTTCAAACTGTGCCCTGTTCATTATTCTATCAAGACCATACAGGTACTAGGTTTCTGGCAAGTTCACTGATTGGTTGCTCTTGGATCAACATGTTACTTACCCTGAGCCAATCAGCCTCACTGGAGAGAGGAGCCATGGGGTGGAACAGGGCCTTATCTTCCTGGCTGCTGCACGGCATTGGGGGGGGGGGTGAGGCTGTTTCCCTGACAACAGGGTGTGGTCAGGGCAGAAATGCTAAAGTTTCCAATATTCAGAATCATGATAATATTATCCATGTCATTTAATATCCCTACATGATTATAAAAAATTGCATAGATATCTATTATATTCTGTAATTTATATTATTAATTCCTTTTGCTTTTTGCCCTGTTTTACTTAGTTTTAAAAATTATTTTGATAATTTTCTGCATCTGCAGATTCAACCAACCAGGGATCAAAACTATTTGGAAAAAAAACCCCAATAAAACAATAAGAATAAGCAATAAAAATAATAGAAATTTTAAAAATACAGTATAATATATATTTACATAGCATTTGCATTTTATTAGCTATTATAAGTAATCTAGAGATGATTTAAAGTATATAGGAACATGTGTGTAGGTTAAATGCAAATATCATACCATGTTATATAGGGACTTAAGCATCTGCAAATTTTGACATCTGGGAGGAAGGGAGGGCTTGGAACCAATCCCCAAGAATATCGATGGATGACTGCATAAATAACATCCCAATAAAATCATAAAAGGCATACTTTAAGAGTTAGAAACAGGGTCAACTTCCTGAGTCACACAGAGTCACTGTGTTCAGAGGAGCTCTATGTTTGGCTTAAGGCTATGCGATAGCTATTTTGAAATTGGTAATAATTTTTTGAAGAAAGGGCCCCACGTTTTTTTTTGTTTTCCAGGCTTCTCAAATTACGTAGCCAGTCCTGGCTAGAGAAGATATGCAGAATTTTGAAGGGAGGTCAAATAATTCATCACAAACGATTAATGTGCAGGTGTAGAAAGATACTACATTGATGTATGAATTGCTATGCTTTTCCCCTGTCTTCCTTTGTCTCCTGTGACTCTCCTCACCTTTATTGGGGCAGCTTCTGAGAAGTGATGACACAAAAGAAAGAAAGAACAAGCAGGAAATTCTCTGCACTTCGGTTTTAAAATAGGCCCTTGCAAACAATTGTCTTAGGAAAAAAGGTGTTTTGAGTTGCAAGAGCCTGGATTTTGAAGACTTTAGAATAGAATAATAGTTTTGGAAGAAAATGTTCTCAGTTGAAGAGTTTTTCCACCCCCATTATAATCTTAAGAAAGAAGAGTCATCATAATACCTAGACACTGATGTTTTCCAGAGAGGGACCCTGTGCTGGGACTGATCCTGGAGAAAGCTTTGGGGATCCAGGAGCAGAGAAGAGCTGTGCCCCATTTTCAGCGTGGAGCCAGGAGGGCGGGAAGCTTCACGGGTTCCCTCTTGGCAGCATGGGTATCTGAAGAGAGGAGCCCGAGACACCCTTGCATGGTCCCTGACACCCAGGGTTATAAGAGGGGCAGCAGAATGCTTTCCTGAGAGACTAAGATATGGGCAAAAGCCGTTGATAGAAAGCTTGGCCTAAGAGGCTTTATGGTGGGGAATAAAAGGGGTCTTCATGTACTCATACCTGAGGCAGGGTGGGACACAGGGTATCTCAAAAGATGCCAGAGAGGACAGACAAGCACCAAGATCCAGGCCCCTCTCTGATGCCTTGGAACTGCCTAAACCCCCCAGATTAGGCACAGCATGGGCAGGGAAAGGATACCTTTAATATTAGATATCAGGGTAATGGGACATAAATTAGAGATAATGGAAGTTGCAAAAAGAAAAAACAATTTTTTTAATTTTGAAAACTTCTGTCCCGAGATTCTTACCTGGATTTTTCATGGGTGCAAATATTTGAGCCACGTATCTCCTTAGAGCTCATCAAACACCTGAAGAAAATATGACTTAAGAATAAACACTCTTCTGTTCTTTTAAGTGTTTTTACATTTCAATAATAGTTGAACTGGTGTCTGGCTCCTAAGATACTTTGATAAACATCTCAGACATGAACATTATTCACATTGTGTTCACGTTTTTAGAGGAGTGATTTCTCAGACTTGGCATACTTCAGCAGTGGAACCATTTTTTCAAACAAATATCTAGAAACTCAATACAAAGATAGGAGTGGTTCTCTGAGGGGAGATCAGGATCTACCCTTTCCTCACTGTCTCCTTTCAGCCCTGAGGAGGCCCTAGAGACATACCTGGTAACCATGGTGACTTGTATACAAGCTTGTAAACCACCACGCGTTCAGACAGCTGCATTCTGATGGTCTTATGAAGAACTGAAACGGTAAAGTTCTCAAGTCTGTAAAACAGAGAGCAGAATGGTGTTATCATCATTAAATCTCCCTAGTGGCTTTAAGGGTATCTATGTTTAGCCCTCCTACTCCTCTCTCCCCACTGAGAGTAGTCTGAGGTGGGGCCCAGGAATCTGCATTTTTTAAAAGGCTTGCACCTTATACCAGTTATTCTAATATGTGTCCAGGATGAGAACCTTAGAGGAAGATGGTCTTTGAGGACTGCTATCCATGATAATTCCATGAGTAGGAATTTGGGAGATTTCTTCGCACATTTTAACCAAATCCTTCAGTGACTGGAGTGATTTGCTGGTTACCTTAACTTGACGATCCAACTGGAACAAATTCTGGAAGGTAGGAGAATCTTTTTAGGACTCATAGGAAGTGGAAATAATGCATTTTCAATTTCAGTGGTGTTAAATTAGACAGTGGAGCAGAACAAATTCTATTCTCCTAAGAAAGCAAGAATTTCTCTCTAGCAAAAAGAGCCCTTGAAATAGTTATTTGTCCTTGGCTCTTCACAAAATCCTGGCTCATTGCCAGGTGGGTATAGAAAAATGATTTTATTCATGTAAATGTCAATATTGCCTTCAGGAGGTAGGAATGTTAAAAACAGTGTTTGAAAATTTTGGAGCCTAGTTACCATATAATTAAATTAAATCTCAGCTACAATCTTGCCTTCCCTGAGAAGAGTATTATTCTATTTTTGTTAAATATTTAAAAATTAACCTATAAGGAAATGAAAATCATCATTTTAATCTTGCCTCATATTTGTTTAATAATCTGAAGTGATTAATTTTCTAATTAAGGAAATGGAATTGATGTTGGAAAGTTATATAGTATTCATGGCTGAAATTTTCAATATTTCATTATGACATTTAGCCCAGTTTAATAAAAATTCTTCTGTAGTTTTCTAAAAGAGCTTTCCAAAAATGCACACTATTGCTGCTGCAAGAGGTTAATAGAGGTCGCCTAGCCAAAACATTTCTATTTGGTCTTGAAAGAAGTTTGGGGAATACAGCCTACATATATATAAATTTGGGTTTGAATTTTAAATACATTAATTAAAGTCGTTAGAAATTTTTGTTATAATAGGTGCTTTTATCTCAAGACTATTTGTAGACTTAGAATAAAATGTAGAGGCAGATTGTTGTTAAAGGATTACCCCAGTTCCATCTCTATTTACTCAGAGATGACGGGGACCCACTCCTTCTGATTCTTGGATCTGCATATGGAGATGCTGACAGATTGTATGATAATTCTACACAGCCCTCTGTGACTCAAGTGAACCAAGATCGAACTATAAGATTCTGAGGGGAATGCGCATAGTGAAGACACAATTTTGAAGTGAATTGTTGGAGACTTTTATCCCTTCATCAAGGTAGAGTCCTAAATGAAACGCAGTAACTGCACTATTGAATGTTGAAGTCACTAGCCACATGTGGTTATTTAAATTTAAATGCAAATTTATTAAAATTCAATGAAATTTAAAATTCAGTGCCACAGATACACTGTGAGTCACATGTCAAGTGCTCAGTAGCCGCATACGAACATTTCCATCATCATGGAAAGTTCTATTGGAAACACAGGTCCAGAATAAGAGTTCTGTACTCTCCCATTGGTCTGGGCCCTCCCCCATCCACCTATACTGAGCTCCCCTGTCTTGATGATTGGTTTTCATTTTACATTTCATGTGATTTTGTCTCTGAGTACTATTGTAGACCCTACTTTAGCATTTTGGTACTGTTGTAGTCTCTCTTTTAGTTATCTATTTAATTTTTCATGATTCTGCAGGTTAGTTGGGCTCAGTTGGTAGTTCTTCCTCTTCACATGGTACTGAGTAGGATCTATTGTGTGACTGAAATCTACTAGGAGCTTAACTTGAGCTGGGATGTCCAAGATGGCTTTCCTCACATGTGGGATGTCCAAGACGCTTCCCCTACATCCAAGATGTCTTCCCCTACTTATGGGATATCCAAGATAGCTTCTTCTACATATAGGATATCCAAGATGGCTTCTCCTGCTTATGAGATATCCAAGATGGTTTCCCTTACATGTTGGTCACCTCATCCACGTTGGTTGTGCACTGGCGGGGCCTCTCTCTCTCTCTCTCTCTTTCTCTCTTTTATATTATGGCCCAACCCTGGCTTCACTCCGTAAACAAGTAAAAGCAGAAGTCACCAGATCTCTTAATAGGCAGGCCTAGAACTTGCGTAGCATCACTTCTACCATATCCTATAGATCACAGCAAGTCACAGTGCCAACTGGAGTCAAGAGGAGAGGACATAGTCTTCACTGTTGAAGCGGGGAGCAGCTTGCTTGTCTAGAGAGAGGATGAATTATTGACAGTCACCTTTGTAGCCTACTATACTGCTATCTATTTTAGCTAATTCTTTTTTTGTGATCATCTAAGTTCTTAATGACAAATATATACCACAATTGTATAATTAATATATTTAGCAATAAATAATTGTTTACTTTATAAATTTAACACACAATAATAAATGCTCACAAATAATATTTTTCATAGCATCTAGGAACCAAGGGTAGAGTCACTATAAGCTGTTGCAGTAAGAAAGTTAGAAGAAGAGGAGTGTGAAATTAAGATTTGTCCACCAAACTTCTGTCTTCCAACCGCTTCTTGGGGAGTCACGATGCACTTAAGTGTAGTAAAAATCCGAGCAGTCTGAAGGAAAAGATACTTTTTTTTCAAAGGGAATTTGGACTTACCTCCTTTCAGATTTATCCATCATGAGATGATTTACATACTTTGATTTGAGAAGATGCTTTAAAAAAATTCTTAGGCAGGTAAATCGTAAGTAAAAGAAATATGTGATGATAAAACTCATTTAAACTTTAAGAATGCAATTTAAAATTAAACTACCCTATTTTACAGATTATGTTTTTCATAATCACAACATTAATATTATCCAGGATGAGAATGTGTGTGTATACATGTATGAGTGCATATGTGTGTATACGCACAGATATATGTGTGTTGGGAGAGTCGGGGTAATAAAAGTGTGTGAGAATATAAATTTAAAAAACTTTTTAAATGGTGTTTTGACAATGTTGATCAAAATTTAAAAGGCATGTCATTTAAGGCAGAATTTCTGCTTTTGGGAATTCACCCTTATTCTAATAAATCCTTAGTGAAATCCCCCTTTTTAACATTCTCCATTTATTTAGTGATTTTTTTTTTGTCCCTTGAGGAAACAGGGAAATTTCAAATTATGAGACAACAATTGTTCTCAAGTAACTCATAGCAGGATCTGCATGCTCCTTTCTTAGAAAGAACAAACGTCACATTATTACCACAATTTGAACGTGTAATGACTGCAGAGTTTATGGAAAATCTCTGTTCCAGCATTCTGATTAATATCACTTTACCAAGTTAACAAGAGTTACCTTCCCTTGGAACTATTCTCAAAGGGACACCCCACAATGATTTCTTCTTTAGTTAAAAAAGCCAGAACCTGGGTGGAGCAAGATGGCAGACGAATAACACCGCCAGACAGAGTGTCTCTGCAGAAAAGACAGATTCTAGCAGAAATTAGAGGAAAGAAGCAAGAAGACGAGCATACAGCGGACGAGGGCCGGAAGGAGGGTTACCTGAGACCCCGGGAGACTCCACGGGAGGAGGCTGCGGAGGAGAACTGGAGGCTGAGACCACCGGAGCAGCCCGGAGACTAGCAGCAAGGGTAGGTGGATTTGCTATTTCCCCTCCCCTGCATTTGGGACTGCTGGTGGGCTCCCCAGCGGGTGGAGAGACCTGCGGACACCAGCCCAGGGACCGCCACTGCCAGCCAGCGGTGAGCTTGTAGCAGACGTGGCACCAGGTTCCCAACTTCCTCCGAGCACCTCCGGGTGCACAGACCCAAGCCGCGCGGCAGGAGCCATATTGCCTCCTCCTCCCCTCCGCCGACCCTACCCGCGGCTGCCCAGAGAAACAATACAGCCACCAGCCAGAGGCACCTCCAGGGAACAGGACCTTCCCTTTTGGGAACCTACAGCTGACTCAGGGGAACTCAGACTGTGAGCTCCCTGCTCGCCCGCCCTCCCAGGTGCTGCTGGCATGGTGTTCCCAGGAGAACGGTGCTGACTCAGAGGCTGAGAGACATAGACCCAGCTTGGGCTCCCTGTGGGTGAATTGGGACCAGAAATCCTCTCCCTGGTGGGGATACAGTTTGAACTCTGGGACCCAGAGGTCGGACCTGCAGACCAGATTCCCTGCACCAAGAGCTAGCATTGCCCGGGGCACAGAAGGGTTATACGTGAACAGCCTACTGAGGTGTGTGTGCCTCCAGGGGTGGATCGGCGTCCTAGAGGGCAACCCTCCTCCCAGGAAGAGGGTGTGCGCCCAACCCAGGTGGCGTTCCTGTGCAGGGAACCTCCCAGCCGGCATCACAGTTGGGGAGGCCTGGTGGCTTGTGGTCTGGCCTACTGGCAGAGGCCCAGGAGTAGCTGTGGAGTTGGGGAGGGTGGAAAGCAGCGAGGCCCGCTCCAGACTGCGGGTCTCAGACAGCCCCACCCCCACACCCAGACTTTCTGGCTGAGCGGGATCATTCCAGCCCCACCCTGACAGCTTTCCCTGGAAGCAGAGAATGGAACTTTGACCCCTGCTAACTGCCTGAGGGCAGGCTTACCCAACCCAGCTCCGCTCAGAACAAGAGCTGATAACAGGACACAAAATCAACAGCATAGCCTGTTCCTCCAAGCAAACGCCACCTACTGGCAGGGATGGCATCTTGCATAGCCTTTCCACGGCACCCACTGACTCAATATACAGGGAGTGGTCCAATTTCACCCATAGACACCACCTAACGCCTCAGAAACTAAACAAGGTGTGTGAATACCCAAACAATAATTTAAGGAAAGAAACAACAACTGATCGACATGGGAAGAAATCAGCGAAAGAACTCAGGAAATATGAAGAACCAAACGGAAAACACACCCCCAAAGAGGAGCACCAGCCCCCTAGAAACGGACACCAACCAAAATCAGGCAACCAATATGACAGAAGAGGAATTTCGTATGTGGATCATAAGAACACTCACGGATCTGAAACAACAACTCAATAACCAACACAAAGAAACCACAAAAAGCCTCCAGGATATGGGAAAAGAAATAGACACAATGAAGAAAAGTGTAACCGAACTCCTGGAAATGAAGAATCAATTCAAGGAACTACAAAATACAGTGGAAAGTCTCAAGAACAGCGTAGATGAAACAGAAGAAAGAATCTCAGAGCTTGAAGATAACACCCTCCAATTAAATAAATCAGTTACAGAAATAGAGCAGAGAAACAAGAGAAAAGAGCAAAGCCTACAAGAGCTGTGGGATTATGTGAAGAAACCTAATGTGAGGGTCATAGGCTTACCAGAAGGGGAAGAAGACAACACTCAAGGGTTGGACAAGCTGTTTGAAGATATAATAGAGGAAAATTTCCCAGGCCTTGCTCAAAATCTTGAAATACAATTTCAAGAAGCTCAGAGGACCCCTGGGAGATTCAATGCAAACAGGAAGACGTCACGACATGCAGTCATCAGACTGCCCAAAGTATCAACTAAAGAGGCCCTTCTAAGAGCTGTAAGACAAAAGAAGCAAGTAACATACAAGGGAAAGCCAATTCGAATAACATCAGACTTCTCTAATGAGACTTTACAAGCAAGGAGAGACTGGGGCCCCATTCTCACTCTTTTGAAACAAAGCAATGCCCAGCCTCGAATATTATTCCCTGCAAAACTAAGCTTCATATATGAAGGAGAAATAAAAACATTCTCAGACAAGCAAAGGCTCAGAGAATTCACCAAGACAAGACCAGCCCTACAAGAAGTACTTAAAACAGCGTTACACACGGAACATCATAATAATAACCCATGAATATAAAAACAACCAAAACTCAAAGATACTAAGGGCTAGATATTACAATGGCTCTAGACAGAAATCATAGCAACAACATCCAACCTAACAGAATGAACAGTAATCTACCTTACCTATCAGTTCTCTCAATAAATGTGAATGGCTTAAACTCTCCACTCGAGAGACATAGGCTGGCTGAATGGATAAGAAAATACAGGCCAAGTATATGCTGTCTTCAGGAAACACATCTAACCTGCAAGGATGCATATAGGCTAAAAATAAAAGGGTGGAGATCAATATTCCAAGCAAATAAAGCCAAAAGAAGGCTGGTGTGGCAGTTCTAATTTCAGACGATTTAGTTTTTAAACCAACAAAAGTAGTGAAAGACAAAGAGCGTCATTATATAATGGTGAAGGGCACAGTTCAACAAGAAGAGATAACAATTTTAAATATATATGCACCCAACTTAGGTGCACCTAGATTCATAAAGCAAACCTTACTGGAGCTAAACAAAGGGATTAATAGCAACTCTATAATCGCCGGAGATTTCAACACCCCACTGACGGCACAAGACAGATCTTCCAAACAGAAAATTAATAAAGAAATAATGGACTTAAACAAAACTCTAAAATAATTGGGTCTGACTGATATTTACAGAACATTCTACCCAGAATCCACTGAATATACGTTCTTCTCATCAGCTCACGGGACATTCTCTAAGATTGACCATATCCTAGGACACAAAGAAAATCTCAAGAAATTTAAAAAAATAGAAATCATACCATGTACCTTCTCAGATCACAGTGGAATAAAACTAGAAATCAACCCTAACAGAAACTCACATTTCTACACAAAAACGTGGAAATTAAACAACCTCCTACTAAATGATTACTTCATAAATGAAGAAATCAAGACGGAAATAAAAAAATTCTATGAAGAAAACAACAATGGAGAGACAAGTTATCAGCTCCTCTGGGACACAGCTAAAGCAGTTCTGAGAGGAAAGTTTATCTCCATAAATGCCTATAACCAAAAGACAAGAAGATCACAAATAGACAATCTAATGAAACGACTCAAAGAGCTGGAAAAAGAAGAGCAGACCAACCCCAAACCCAGCAGAAGAAGTGAAATCAACAAGATCAAATCAGAACTAAATGAAAATGAAAACAGGGAAGCTATTCCAGAGATTAATAAAACAAAAAGTTGGTTCTTTGAAAAAATAAACAAAATTGACACAGCATTGGCTAAGCTAACGAAAAGCAGAAAAGAGAAATCTCTAATAAGCTCCATCAGGAACAAAAAAGGAGATATCACAACTGATCCCAAAGAGATACAAGATACAATTTATGAATACTACAAAAATATTTATGCACACAAACTGGAAAATGTGGAGGAAATGGACAAATTTCTAGAAACACACAGCCTCCCTAGGCTCAACCAGGAAGAAATAGATTCCCTGAACAGACCAATCTCAACAGCTGAAATAGAAACAGCAATTAAAAATCTCCCTAAAAAGAAAAGTCCCGGTCCAGATGGCTTTACACCCGAATTTTACCACACTTACAAAGAAGAACTAGTACCTATCTTGCAGAAACTATTCCACAACATCGAGAAGAACGGAAACCGCCCCGACACCTTTTATGAAGCGAATATTACTCTGATACCAAAACCAGGAAAGGATGCAACAAAAAAAGAAAACTACAGACCAATATCCTTAATGAATATAGATGCAAAAATTTTCAACAAAATCTTAGCTAACCGAATCCAGACACTTATCAAAAAAATAATCCACCACGACCAAGTGGGCTTCATCCCAGGGATGCAGGGATGGTTCAACATACGTAAATCTATAAATGCAATTCACCACATAAACAGAAGCAAAAACAAAGACCACATGATTCTTTCAATAGATGCAGAAAAAGCTTTTGACAAAATTCAACACCCTTTCATGATACGAACACTTAAGAAAATAGGCATAGAAGGGACATACCTAAAAATGATACAAGCCATATATGACAGACCCATAGCCAACATCATACTGAATGGGGAAAAATTAAAATCATTCCCACTTAGAACTGGAACCAGTTCTATGAAGTGGAACCAGTTCTATGATAGTGGACAAGGCTGCCCACTATCTCCACTTCTGTTCAACATAGTGCTGGAAGTCTTGGCGACAGCAATCAGACAGGAAAATGGAATCAAAGGTATCCAAATAGGGGAAGAAGAGATCAAACTTTCACTGTTTGCTGATGATATGATATTGTATCTAGAAAACCCCAAGGATTCAACCAAGAAACTCCTGGAACTGATCAATGAATTTAGTAAAGTCTCAGGATACAAAATCAATACACAGAAATCAGAGGCATTCATATACGCCAACAACAATCTAATTGAAAACCAAATCAAAGACTCAATTCCCTTCACAATAGCAACAAAGAAATTAAAGTACCTAGGAATATACTTAACCAAGGACGTAAAAGACCTCTACAGGGAGAACTATGAAACACTGAGGAAGGAAATAGCAGAGGATGTAAACAGATGGAAATCCATACCATGCTCATGGATCGGCAGACTCAATATCATCAAAATGTCTATACTACGCAAACTGATCTACAGATTCAATGCAATACCTATTAAAATCCCATCAGCATACTTCACAGATATAGAAAAAATAATTTTACGCTTCGTATGGAACCAAAGAAGACCACAAATATTAAGAGCAATTCTAGGCAACAAAAACAAAATGGGAGGCATTTATATGCCAGATATCAAACTATACTACAAAGCTGTAGTAATTAAATCAATATGGTATTGGCACAAAAATAGGAATATTGACCAGTGGAACAGATGTGAGAATCCAGATATAAAACCATCCTCATATAGCCATCTAATCTTTGACAAAGCAGACAAAAACATATGCTGGGGAAAAGAATCCCTTTTCAATAAATAGTGCTGGGAAAACTGGATAGCCACCTGTAGAAGGCTAAAACAGGACCCACACCTTTCACCTCTCAGAAAAACCAACTCACGCTGGATAACAGACTCAAACCTAAGGTATGAAACTATTAGAACTCTAGAGGAAAAAGTTGGAAACACTCTCCTAGATATCGGCCTGGGCAAAGAGTTTATGAAGAAGTCCCCAAAGGCAATCACAGCAGCAACAAAAATAAATAAATGGGACATGATCAAACTACAAAGCTTCTGCACAGCCAAAGAAATAGTCATGAAAGTAAACAGACAACCTACAGAATGGGAGAAAATTTTTGCATCCTATGCATCCGATAAGGGACTGATAACTAGAATATACTTACAACTCATGAAAATCAGGAAGAAAAAATCAAATAACCCCATTAAAAAGTGGGCAAAGGATTTGAACAGAAACTTTTCTAAAGAAGATAGAAGAATGGCCAACAAACATGAAAAAATGCTCAACATCCCTAATCATCAGGGAAATGCAAATCAAAACCACAATGAGATATCACTTAACCCCAGTGAGAATGCCCTTTATCAAAAAATCTCCAAACTATAAATGCTGGCGTGGTTGCCGAGAGAGAGGAACACTCCTACACTGCTGGAGGGACTGCAAACTAGTTCAACCTCTGTGGAAAGCAATATGGAGATACCTTAAAGCGATACAAGTGAATCTACCATTTGATCCAGCAATCCCATTGCTGGGCATCTACCCAAATGATCCAATGACACTCTACAAAAAAGACACCTGCACTCGAATGTTTATAGCAGCACAATTCATAATTGCAAGGCTGTGGAAACAGCCCAAGTGCCAATCAATCCAAGAATGGATTAATAAAATGTGGTATATGTATACCATGGAGTACTATTCAGCTCTAAGAAACAATGGTGATATAGCACATCTTATATTTTCCTGGTTAGAGCTGGAACCCATACTACTAAGTGAAGTATCCCAAGAATGGAAAAACAAGCACCAGATATATTCTCCAGCAAACTGGTATTAACTGAGTAGCACCTAAGTGGACACATAGGTACTACAGTAATAGGGTATTGGGCAGGTGGGAGGGGGGCGGGTGGCGGGTATATACATACATAATGAGTGAGATGTGCACCATCTGGGGGATGGTCATGATGGAGACTCAGACTTTTGGGGGGAGGGGGGGAAATGGGCATTTATTGAAACCTTAAAATCTGTACCCCCATAATATGCCGAAATTAAAAAAAAAAAAAAAGCCAGAACCTGTTCCCCCTTTGAAGATGTCACTCACCGGAAGGCAAACCTCCCTATGATCATTTGGTAAAACACGGTGAATCGACACAGTCCTGATATTTGAAAGATTTCTGCTCACCAGCAGCAAACTGAGGCCAATGTGATAACATTTGAACATTGGATAATGTTGCTTTCGGTAGGGAATAAAGAGATTGTACAAAAACTCATTTTAATTGGTTTCTCAGTCTCTTTGGTCCCTCATTTCTGCCCCATTACTTATTATGACCACAATTAGGACTTGCTTAGAGGGTTAATCCTTGATTTTGAAAGCACCTAATTTAACTTGACATATAAAACTGATCAATATAGTGTTGTTTGCAATTAAAAAAGAAAAGGAAATAACCCTGGTAAGGATTGGTTACATGAATTGTATATATCCGTGCAAAGGAATATTAATGTAAGTATCTATAAAGTTGAAAACATAGAACTATATATACTCATATGAAAAGCTGTGCAAGACATGTTAAGTAAAAGAAGAAGGTAAAAAACAGTATGCAAAATATGTATTCATCTAAGTAAAAAGAATGTGTGTGTGTGTGTGGTTGTGCGTTTGAATATAGACAGAAGATTTCTAAAAGGGCCTGTGTAAGAAATCTTACAGTGGTCATCTCTGGGAAGAATATGGGATGGTGATGGGGGAAGTTTTAACTGTACCTTTCCTAATATTTAACCTTAAAAAAAATACAAGCAAAAACTCTAAAAAAAAAAAAAAAAAAAAAAAAAAAAAAAAAAAAGCCACATAAGCAAGCATATCTTTTATCACTTTTAAAAAACTAATTAAATTACAAAACTAATTAAAAGACAAAACAGCTGGCTAAGAAAAGAAAAAGAAAAATTTAAAGGTAATGTGTTCTAAAACAGTCTCATATGAACTAAGTTAAATGATCATTTTAGTTGGAAACACATGCCAGTTGACGGCTTTATAATGCGCAGTGAAAAATATAGGGTTTGGAGCACGACATGTCCAGGATTAAATTCTAACTGCATAGCTCATAGAGTAGAGCTTTGGGCAGGTCACATAAGCTTTCTGAAACTCAGGTTTCACATCCATCAAATGGTTGTAATCATGCCTTCCTTACAGGCTCATTGTGAGGATACCTATGTTGTTTAGATACGTGGCTTACTATTGGCCTCATAATAGATGCTCAATAAATGGTTGTTTCTATTATTACACTGTACACAAGCTGTATGGACTTGAGAAAAATCTCAACATTTCTCAAATTCATTTTCTGCATCTGGAAACAGAAAAAAAAATTAGTTCCCATTATATTGGCTACAAGGAGCTGAACTCAGGCAATTGGCAAATGGTATTTTTAATATCCCTTCGCAAATTTCCTAAAAGCCATACGTGAGAGTGGTTTCAAACTCATGGAATGGAGGAAAAATATTAGTTTTCATTAAATCCCTTTCATGATCAACCTACAAAAGTCAGTTCTACTTGAATGTCCTCCCAATGGCATTCTCTTTTTCTGTCTTATTGCTCAAAACCTTGTTAGTTTATTACTATGTTGAAGACTGCTAGCTCATATCCCTGGGCAGTAAAGATAGTTTACATCTTGGCAAATTTATTCTGATCAGAAATCTCCCCACAGTCAGACCATGATTTAAAAAAAAAAAATTGAATAAAACTTTTTATTATGGGTTTTCTGGTTTCACTCTATAAATATTCCCACAAATCTACAACTATATATACTAGATCATTTTGTCCCCAAATATTAGTTGGCTCAAATATTTGTGTAGAAATAGAAAGAAAAATCATCTGTTAGCAGTCAGAAAAAAAAAAATGGAGCCTGTGTCTGTGTTTGACTAAAATCCCTGACAAATACCAGACCGGCTTTTTATGTGAAGCCAATCAGCTTGATTTATTTATCATGTGTGTCTTTGTGAGTAGGAAAAGGTACTTGGTATAAAAATATTAAAGGAAATATACTTCTCAGTCTTTTCAAATTACTGTATGAGCAAATTCTATAAAATATCATAAAAAGTAACCGTTTAACCCTTTAGTTTGTATTTCTAGTAGATAGCATTACCACATCCAACAAATTTAACAATTTATTAATATCATCCTATTCAAATGTCAGTCTATGTTCAAATGGCTCTGCTGTCATAAAATATATTTTTGAATCAGAGCCCAAGCAAGATATATATATTATATTTTGGCTATGTCTCAAATATATAAAACAAAACTTACAGAATTAAAATGAAAAATAGCCAAGTCCACAATAATATACTAATAATATATAGTGGGAGAATTTACATGCTTCTTTCACTAACTGATAAAACAAGCAGTCAAAAGTCATCAAATGTGTGGAAGATTTGAATAACAGGATTTATAGACTTGACTTAGATGATATATACAGAACACTCCACTCAACAGTGACTTTTTCTAAAGTGTACATGGAACATATCTTAATTGATCACATGCTGGACCATAAAACAAGTCTCTACAAATTTGACAGGACTAAGAAAATACAGAACATATTCTTTGATTATTAAATGAGAAATCATTAATAAAAAGAAAACTAGAAAATGCCCCAAATGTTTGGAGATTAAGGAAATACACTTAACATAATTTATGAGTCAAAGAAGAAGTTACAGCCGGGCGCGGTGGCTCACGCCTGTAATCCTAGCTCTCTGGGAGGCTGAGGCGGGCGGATTGCTCAAGGTCAGGAGTTCGAAACCAGCCTGAGCAAGAGTGAGACCCCGTCTCTACTATAAATAGAAAGAAATTAATTGGCCAACTAATATATATACAAAAAATTAGCCGGGCATGGTGGCGAATGCCTGTAGTCCCAGCTACTTGGGAGGCTGAGGCAGAAGGATTGCTTGAGCCCAGGAGTTTGAGGTTGCTGTGAGCTAGGCTGACGCCATGGCACTCACTCTAGCCTGGGCAACAAAGCGAGACTCTGTCTCAAAAAAAAAAAAAAAAAAAAAGAAGTTACAATGGTAGCATCTAGAATACAATAACATGAAGATATTATTTTAATAAATTATTTTAATAAACTTGTTCTTAAACTGGACACCAAAGGTGCTAATTACCACAGAAACATTGAAAAACTGAACTACATGGAAAGTGGTAGTCAAAAAGAGTGATGTCCTTTTGAAGAAAGGTAGAAGTAAGTGGCTTACAAGGAATGCAAGGGAAACTTTTCTGGGAGGCAGTGCACTGGTAATGTTCTGTTTCTTGGTTTGATTAGTACTCATATGAGTACACTCCCTTTGTATTAATTCATCAAGACATGTATTTATGGGTGTAGTGCGCACTGTCTGGGGGATGGACATGCTTGAAGGTCTGACTCGGGTGGGGCAAAGGCAATATATGTAACCTAAACATTAGTATCCCTGTAATATGCTGAAATAAAAATAAAAATAAAAAAAGACATGTATTTATGACTTGTACTCTTTTTTTACATATATAAAATTTTCCAAAAAATCATTGCAAAATCTAAGGTGCCTAGAAATAAATCTAACCAAAAACAATACACAATGCCTTGAGAGAAAAAATTAAAACTTAAATGAACAATGTAAAGAAGACTTTACACTATGTTCCACTATGTAAATAGATTGAAAGATTCAATACTGTGGAGATGTCAGGGATATTTTTATATGTTCATCTAAAAATTTTTTATAGAGGAGTGACACTATTCTTTCGCTTATTATTTTTTTATTGTGGTAAAATACAAAGAACATAAAATTTACTTTTTTAACCATGTTAAAGTATACAAGTCAGTGGCATTTATTGCATTCATAAATATGTTTTTGTTTGTCATAAAGTATTTTCTAATATCCTCTTTGTGTTTTCTTCTTTAACATTGTTTAAAGAAAATATCAGAAATTTGCGCTATCATTGATTTCTAGTTTCACTTCATTGTGGTTAGAGAACATATTTTGTATAATTTCAATCTTTTTAAATTTACTGAGACTTGTTTTTTAGCCTAACATATGGTCTATCCTGCAGAATGTTCCATGTGCAGTTGAAAAGAATGTGTTTTCTGCTGTTGTTGAGAGAAATATTCTGTATATATCTTAGATCTTATTTAGGTTTATAGTGTTGTTCTGATTTTCTATTTCCTTATTTATCTTCTGTCTAGTTATTCTATTCATTATCAAAAGAGGCATATTTAAGTTGTTGGCAATTATTTCAGAACTATTTCTCCATTTAATTCTGCCACTTTTTGCTTCATATATTTCACGGCTCTGCTGTTAGATGTATATATAATTTATTTATATTTTATTTATTTATGTATTTATAATTGTTATGTCTTCTTGATATAGTAATCCATTCATTAATATATAATGTCCTTCTTTGTCTCTTGTTACAATTTTTGTCTTAAAGCCTATTTTTTTTGATGTAATCACCCCAGCTCTCTTTTTATTACAATTTGTAGGGAATGTCTTTTTCCATCCAATAATTTTGACTCTATTTGTGTCTTGAATTAGACCAAATATAGTTGAATTATGTGTTTTAAAAAGTCCATTCTGCCAAAATATGCCTTTTCATTGGAGAGTTCAATCCATTTACATTTAAAGTCTTTACTTTAAATGTAAGGGACAGAATTCAGCCTTTTTCTAATTTGTTGTTCATACATCTCATATCTTTTTTTTCCCTTCAATTCCTCCATTACTGTCTTCTTTGTATTTAATTTTTTCTAGTGTATTATTTCAATTCCATTCTCATTTCCATTTTTTGAATATTTTTAGTTGTCTTACTATGTAACCCGGGATTATAATCAAGATTTTATCTTTGTAAGAATGTAGTTTGAAGTAAAACCAATTTAACTTTAATAGTATACAAAAACTCTGCTATATCACTCAATTTCTCCCTGTTTATATTGCTGTTGTCACAAATTATGACCTTATACACTGTGTCCCCAATAACACAGAATTAGAATTATTGTTTTATGCATTTTTATATCATATAAGAAAAGGAGAAGTTATAATACAAAGCAAAAGTGCAATAACATTAGCTTTATGTTGACCTAAGAAGCTATTTTCAATAGCATTCTTTTTTTTTTAATAAACAGTAGGTTTTATTTATTTTTGTTTCTTTTTTTTTCCTTTTTTTTTTAATTTCAGCATATTATGGGGGTACAGATATTAAGGTTTCAATAAATGCCCATTTCCCCCCTCCCCCCACAAGTCTGAGTCTCCATCATGACCATCCCCCAGATGGTGCACATCTCACTCATTATGTATGTATATACCCGCCCCCCTACCCCCTCCCACCTGCCCAATACCCTATTACTATAGTACCTATGTGTCCACTTAGGTGCTACTCAGTTAATACCAGTTTGCTGGAGAATATATCTGGTGCTTGTTTTTCCATTCTTGGGATACTTCACTTAGTAGTATGGGTTCCAGCTCTAACCAGGAATATATAAGATGTGCTATATCACCATTGTTTCTTAGAGCTGAATAGTACTCCATGGTATACATATACCACATTTTATTAATCCATTCTTGGATTGATGGGCACTTGGGCTGTTTCCACAGCCTTGCAATTATGAATTGTGCTGCTATAAACATTCGAGTGCAGGTGTCTTTTTTGTAGAGTGTCATTGGATCATTTGGGTAGATGCCCAGCAATGGGATTGCTGGATCAAATGGTAGATTCACTTGTATCGCTTTAAGGTATCTCCATATTGCTTTCCACAGAGGTTGAACTATGCAGTCCCACCAGCAGTGTAGGAGTGTTCCTCTCTCTCCGCAACCACGCCAGCATTTATTGTTTGGAGCATTCTTTATTCTTTTTATGGCTTCAATTTTCTGTCTAGAGTGTTTTTATTTCAGCCTGAAGGACCCCCTTTATCATTTTCTTGTAGGGCAGATCTACCAATGAACTCTTTCAGCTTTAGTTTATCTGAGAATGTCTTAAGCTCTTATTAATTTTTGAAGGATAGTTTTGCTAGATATAGAATTTTTGTTTGACAGGTTTTGTGTTTTTTCTTTTAACCCTTTAAATATGTAATCTCATTGCCTTCTGGCTTCCATGGTTTCTGATAAGAAATCAGCTATTAATGTTATGGAAGATCCATTGTATGTGACAAGTTGCTTTTGTCTTGCTGCTGTCAAGAGCCTCTCTTTGTCTTTGTCTTTTAACAGTTTGACTATCATGTGTGTTGGTGTGTACCTCTTTGAATATATTCTACTTGGAGTTTATTGATCTCCTTGGATGTACAGATTTGTGTATTTATCACATCTGGGCCATTATTTCTTTTAACCTTTTTTTTCTCCTTTCACCCTTTTCTCTCCTTCTGGGGCTTCCATAATGGGTATATTGGTGTATATATATATTAGGGGTATATTGTATATTGGTATGCTTGATGGTGTTTTACAGATCTCTTAGGCTCTGTTCATTTTTTCCTTATTCTTTTTTCTTTCTGCTCCTCAGATTGGATAATTTCAACTGACCTATCTTCAAGTTTGCTAATTTGTTATTTTGCCTACTCAAATAAGCTGTTGAACCTCTTTAGTGAATTTATTTTATTTTATTTTTTTAAGGCTGGTCAAGTGAAGCAGCGGGAGTAGGGAAGGAACAAAGGAATTTGTAACTGGTTGTGACCAATTAGTTGTAAACACCACTGCACTCGGACCAACCTCTAGTGAATTTTTTCATTTCAGTCATTTTACTTTCAAGCTCCAGAATTTCTATGTGGTTCCTTTTTATAAGTTCTATCTCTTTATTGATAATTCTCTATTTGGGGAGACATCATAATCCTATTTTCCTTTATTTGTTTGTCCATGGTTTCCTTTAGCTCACTATACATTTTTAAGACAGTTGATTTAAAGTATTTTCCCAGTAGGTCTAATGTCCTACCTTCTTCAGGGACAGTTTCTGTTCAATTGCGTTTTTCATGGTAATGTCCATAATTTCTTGTTTTGTTTTTTTTTGTTTTTTTTTTGCATGCCTTATGATTTTTGTTGAAAAGTGTACCTTTTAAATTCTGTAATATAATAACTTAAGAAATCATATTTTCTCTCCTCCCTAGAATTTTTTATTGGCACTTTTTGTGGATTATAGTTGTTAAAGGAAAAAACACAAACTCTGCAAAATAATTTAAATAGCTTTATTCTGAGCTTAGTATGTGTGACTGATGGCCTGGAGCACATGTTTTCAAGAGGTTCTGAGAAAATGTGCCTGCAGTAGCCAGGTTACAGTTTGGTTTTATACATTCATGGAGACAGAAATAGCATGTAAGGTCATAAGTCAATACATGGAAGGTATACATTGGTTTAGCCCAAAAAGGCAGGACATCTTGAAGCAGGGGCTTACAGGATATAGGTGGATTTAAAGATTCTTGTAATTGGTAAAAGAAATAAAGCTTTGTCTCAAGGATTGGAATGTTTTAAGTTAAGATAATGTCTGTTAGTCAGAGACAAGCCACTGGACATTTACTGAAACTCAGGTGATCTGTTAAATAAATTGATGGCCTGCAGATGCAGTTCAACCTTTGTGTCACATGGCCTTACACTTGTTAATGATTTAGTATCTTACTGTTACAAAGAATAACTACAAAAGGGAGGGGGCACAATGAGTTGCATCTGACCTCTTTTCACCTCATGGCTGCCAACTCAGTGTTAAGGCCAAGAGGGAGTCCATTCAGTTGGTTGGGAGACTTAAGATTTTATTTTAGTTCATGAAGTTGTTAGTATAGTGACTTTTCTAAATAATTTTTATAAGGTTTGTTTTCTCTATTGTGTGTGGTATCTGAAGTCTCTGCTCAACTAGCGTAGTGGTCAGCTAGTGATTTCACAAAGATTTCCTTAAACGCCTAAAGCCAAAAATATTTCCCAGGCTTTGCAGATGGGCTGTGTGTGTGTGTGTGTGTGTGTTGGGACATGCCTTTAACACTCAGATGGGCAGTTTGAAACTTCTTTTGCCTGAACTCCTGCTTGTACAGAGTTGGAAGGCCAGCTAGGGGACCGCCTCGGGTCTTTTCTGAGCATGTACCCCACTCTAGGCATTCATGTGACTTCTAGATTCCCAGATATATATAGAAGATTTTCAAAGCTCTTGTTTCCCCAAATATCTCACTTCCTAGCCTTTCTCAAAGGCTTTTCAAAGTGTCTATTGTTTTACTTAACCAACATGCGTAGGCCCAAGTGGCAAAAAGTGATTCATTTGTCTTTAAATGTTTTTGAAAAATTCCTCCACATAGCAGCTTCTTTGTCTTGCAAGAGTTACAAGATAGATGGAAAAATGACAAGCTCTTTGCATTAGTCCTTTGGGAAGTAGCCAGCCAGGTTAAAATAGACAACCACCATTCTTTGAGAACAAGATCAGCTTTGCTCCCTTCATGAGCTGCCATCTTGGAAACCACGAGGCTGGGGAGAGAGCCATGGAGCAAGAGTGAGTTAAAACACCACAAATCTTTTCTACTGGGTTTCAATAATCTTTTTTTTTTTTTGGTTGTATCTGCTTAGTTGCTGCTGTAAAGCATTGACTGCTTTGTAATGTTCTGGTAAAAATTGATTCTGACAGTTTTTGCCAGTTTTTGGTGTTTCTGTGGAGGAACAAGCCCTTGAAGTTGCCTACTCTGTCATTTTCCCTGACATTCCCCAGACATTTTTAAAGAAATAGAATGACATGGTAGCATTGACATAACAGTTATTATTAATAAAAGTTCCAAAGCTAAAGTAATGAAATAGTGTGGTTTTGCTTTAGGGTTAGTCAAACTGATGAATAGAAGAGATGAGAAAGCACACAAGGAGGCTTCAATGATATTGTTAAAGTTCCATTTTTTAGTTTGGTTGATGGGTGCTAATTTTTACATACAGACTTTTGAATGTATCAAATATTACATAATGAAGTGGATTTCCAGTCTACCTATTTGGGCACTGAGAAAATCACTTCTAGATAACCACTGGACTCTTACATAAATTCAAAACAAATTATAAACTATCTAGAAAGTAATACACTGTTGCAAAAGCTACACTGAAGAGTGTATTAGCCTTAAACCCTTTCATTATTAAAGAAGAAATAATAAAAAAGGAGGAAGTTCTTAGTATAAATCTTAAGAACATTGAAAAAGATCAAATAAACCAAACTAGAAAAGATTGAATTTTAAGATAAAAAGTAAAAACATGAATCTAGCAAAAAACCAAAAAATAAATAAAATAAAAATGGAAAGTATCACTGAAATTAAACTCCTGTTGACGCTGATTAAGAAATAATAAAGAGTAGATAATGACAAATTTTTCTCAGTTCTAAGAAGGAAGCAAACCAGATTCTGTGATGAAAAATAACTTAGGAGAATGCATAAAGGTAGCATTGTGGGGGGAAGTTTTCCTAATTGAAGGATGAAAAGAACTCAATATAGATGGAGGACATTTGGAGGTGGTGATGGAAATATTTCTAGGATGTTCTTGAGATCAGAAAGAGCATGTTGCGATAAAATCTCCTCTGTTTTCATGTCAAGGACTCAGTAAACAAGGAGATCCAAATCATATGGGGTAGTACAATACCTGAATTAATGAATGGCATCACAGAATCTGTCTCTCATTGCAAATAGCCACAAGGTAGAAACAAGAAGAAACCTAAGAAATGTATCAGATAAACTACAAACTGGATAATCAAGCCCTGAAAAGTACTGAACACCTATTCCAAAGGGAGAATTTGTTTTCTCTTACAAGTTTTCAATTCAGGGGAATTATGTTTGCTTTGCTTATTTTATCATGCAACTTAAAATATGTGTTAGTCACTTCCTGTGTGCCCAGTCTACCATGAGGATAAATTGGATCCTCAGTAGCCAGCAAGTATATAAATAATTTCTGTGATGCCCTTATTCACCATACATGAGTAATTTGAATACTAATTGGTATTTGTGAAGTAGGAGGAAAAACAGGAGTGAAGAGGTGGTTGATTTTCATTACCTGATAGTAATGAACATATCACAATGTTATTATAAAGAATAATATCCTACTATCCTTTGATCTTGGCAAGTTAATGAAAATGAGTCTTTACCTCACTCTATGGGTAAATATTTTGAATAGATAAGAGCAATTAATAAAGTAGGGTCTACAAAAGAGATAAAAATAATAATAAAACTTATACCTTTAGTTCTAACATCTTTCCTAATCTTTGGACCTACATATACAAGATGTATTTGATAAATTCATATAGATATCCACAACTCAGCCATGTTCAACATGTCAAACATCATCTTACTCCCAAACTCAATAGGTACATCATGGAACTCTCCATCTTTCCTTCCACGTCTATTGTTCTCTATTTCCTATCTCCATACTCATCACAAACATCTACCCACTTTCACAAGTCAGAAATCTGGGATTCATTTTATTCCTCCAGCTCCTGCCACATCTGTAACAATTACACCTTTATGTCCTATTAATTCTACCTCCTAACTGACCCTTACATCCTACATATTCTCCATCTCTATGGCCACCACTTCAACTCAGGCCCTCAGTACAACTTTTAGAATCCTGTAATAATAGCCCCTTAATTTTTTCTAGGCTCAACTCTTGCTCTTTTCCAATTTATTTACTGTGTATTGATCCCAATTGATTCCTACAAAATGCAAATCTCTTTGCCTTTCCTTTCTGCTTAAAATTCACCATTGTGCCCTATTGTATTTTGGATTAGATATAAAATTTTTAGTTTGGTCCCTACAGTTCTTCATGATCTGAATTTTGCCTCTCTTCTATATGTACCTGACATAATACCCACGATGAACTGCTTGTATTTACCCACATACCACACTGTTTCATCCCTCTGGGCCTTTGCACATGCTGCTACTCCCTCTGTCTGAAGAATTTTCCCTCTGTCTTCTACTTTCATATTTTCACAACACTCCCCAAACCTGGCCACATTGTACCTAATCACCAGTACTCAAATGTCATTTTAAGTACTCCCCAACACTCCCCAAACCTGGTCACATTGTACCTAATCATCAGTTCTCAAATGTCATTTTCTCCAGCAATATGTTCTTCATCTCCCATCTCCATCACTCTGATTTCAATGGCCTTTGTTACACTATAGCATAGTACAGCATTGGGGAACTTCTCCTGTAAAGAGCCAAAAAAATGAATATTTGAGGATTTGAGAATGTCTCAGTCCATTTTCTGTTGCTATAAGAAAGAATACTATAGTCTGGGTAATATGTAAAGAACAGAGATTTATTTGGCTCATGATTCTGGAGGCTGGGAAGTCCAAGAGCATGGTGCTGGCAACTGGTGGGGGCTTTTGTGCTGCATTATCCAGTGGTGGAAGGCAGAAGGGCCTGTGAGCAAATGAGACAGAGAGAGAAATGAAGGCCAAACTTATCCTTTTATTGAGAGCCCACTCCTGTGATAACTAACCCACCCAATGATAACAGCATTAATTCATTTATGAGAGCAGAGCCCTCAAGACCTAATAACCTCACCTCTTAAACGCCCTACCTGTTAACACTGTTACAATGGCAGTTAAGTTTTCAAAACACTTTTAAACTATAGTAGACAGTGTAGTAAGTCACTGGTAGCCCCTAAAAAGATATACATGCCTTCTAATACCAGAAAGCTGTGAATGTTACTTTACTGAAAACAGAGTCCTTGCAGACCTACTTAAGTTAAGGATCTTGAGATGAGGAAATCATCCTGAATTATCTGGATAGGGCCTGAATTCAATAACAAGTATCCTTATAAAAGACACACAGAAGAGAAAACAGGTAGATGAGGAGGAAGCAACATCACCACAGAGGCAGAGATTGAAGTGATGCAACCATTCATTACGGAATGTCCACAACCACTGGAAGCTGAAGTTAAAAATGGATTCTTCCCTAGAGATCCCACAGGAAGTGTGACCCTGTAGATGCCTTAATTTTGGACTTCTGGCATCAAGAACTGTAAGAGAATTAATTTATGCCATTTTAGCCAGTTGGTGGTAATTTGTTACAGTAGCCACAGGAGATATAGAGACTCAGTGCTAACTACTGAACTCTGCCACAGTAAGTGTAAATCAGCCATGGACAATATGTAAACAAACAGGCTTAACCGTGTGCCCATAAAATCTTTATTTACAAAAACAGATGGTGGGGCCGGGCGCTGTGGCTCACGCCTGTAATCCTAGCTCTTGGGAGGCCGAGGCGGGCGGATTGCTCAAGGTCAGGAGTTCAAAACCAGCCTGAGCAAGAGCGAGACCCCGTCTCTACTATAAATAGAAAGAAATTAATTGGCCAACTGATATATATATAAAAAAAAAATTAGCCGGGCATGGTGGCGCATGCCTGTAGTCCCAGCTACTCGGGAGGCTGAGGCAGAAGGATCACTCAAGCCCAGGAGTTTGAGGTTGCTGTGAGCTAGGCTGACGCCACGGCACTCACTCTAGCCTGGACAACAAAGTGAGACTCTGTCTCAAAAAAAACAAAAAAAAACAAAAAAACAAAAAAAAAAACAGATGGTGGGACAGGCTTGCCAACCCTTGTCATGGCATAGTGATTGTTGTACCTGTTTACTGCTCTTCTAGAATATGGCATATTGAAATCAAGGAGTTTATCCTATCATTGTACCTCTAACAGAAGAGTCTCAAACTTTAATTCTAATAGTGGCCAGACAAGTAAACTAAATAAATGAAGTAGGCTGGATGAAAAGTGTCATCTAACAAGGACAATTTCTACTCAGCCCATGGCAATTATTCCCATGTTAGCTCAAAAAAGTTGGGCCAAATAAAGCATATCTGGGGTTCAAATTCAGTCTCTGGGCCACAAGCTTGCCAGTTTGCATAATCAGTGCCTGGCACAACACATAGTGAGTACTTTGTTGAATGAATTAACATATTCACAAAATACAAACATTCTAACTCCAAATAATGAAGATATTGTAAGAGTATTAGCTGGGATATAAATTCAGCTGCAAGTGACAGAGACAAAAACATTGGTGGTTTAAACCATAAAAAAGTATATTTTTTTCTTAAGTAAAAGTCTAAGCTGGTATGTGTATCTGCTTCTTAAAAATGTGAGGAGGAGGCAGGACACTTTTTTACTCCCCTTTTCTTAAAAATTTGCTTTTGTCCACATAGCACCAGATGGCTCGCCACCACATGTATACTCCAGCCAGCAGGAAGAGGGAAAGGGGAGTGGGGAGCAGATTCTTTCGCTCTGAAGATGTGACCAGCAAGTTGTCCACATCATTTTTGCTCATATCCCAGTGGGAATAAATTACACCTAGATTCAAAGAATGCTGGAGAATGTAGTCTTTATTGTGGGCAGCCGTATACCCAGCTAACAGTTGTCATTTCTTTTAATATGAAAGAAGGGACGAATGAATATTGGGGGAACAACAGGAAGTGTGTAGTAAAACCAATGAAATAATTTACATATTGGGAGCAATATAAAAGTCTGGTTTAATAAGTTTAATAAATCAGGTCGTATCAAGCCAATGCTCCTATTTCAACAACTAGAAAAGGCCAAATAAATTGCAAAAGTTTTATTTTTTAAAGTGTCAGAGAACTGTGGAAACAAAGAGAACTTTCTTAGTCTGCTCAGATTGCCATAACAAAGTACGATAGAGTGAGTGGTTTAAACAACATAAATTTATTTTATCACTGTTTTAGAGGCTGGAAGTCGAGATCAGGGTGCCAGCATGGGCCAGTTCGGGTGAGGCTGTCTTCCTGACTTGCACATGATCACTTTCTTGCTCTGTCCTCACATGGCTTTTCCTTGGTGTATGCACATGGTTAGAGAGAGTGGAACTCTCTGATGTTTCTTCTTATGAGGGCACTAATCCCAGCATGAGGCCCCACCCTGATGACCTCATCTAACCCTAATTACCTTCCAAAGACCCCCATCTCCAAATGTCATTACATTGCACGTTAGAGCTTCAACACATCAATTTTGGGAGAACACAAACATTCAGCTCCTAACAAGGACTATATGAATGAGACAAATTCTCAGAGAACTTTCCCAGATGATTTGTCAATACTCATCTTTTCTTACCTTGGAGGCATTTGTCACTCTTAGGAACAGGATGAAGGTCTGGCTTAGCCAAAGCGGAGAGCCTCTGCTGGGCAAAAAGAGCAGCAAGTATGTCTTCAGTGGTCACATGGGCTGGAGTAACAAATTAAAGACTTGAGGAGCCTCAAAAAACCAGTGAATTCTGGGGCAATGTGGGAGATTTGAGAATTAGACGAAAGGCTTCTAGAAAGTTAGGTGAAATTTTCTGTAAGTTTACATTCTCAGACAAAAAGACCAGCCAGGAGAAAGGTACCATCTCAAGCACATAGCTGGTCTCCACATCAAGATGTTACCCATTTTTGAAGCTGTGTTTCAGGAGGGGTGAGGTGGATGGCAGGTTGGAGAGCTGGGCTGTGAATATCTGGATGGCAGAGTTCAATCTCCCACGGGTATATTTCATTTAAGAATTTTATTAAGGTGTAATTTACATACAATAAACTGCATTCATTTTAAGTGCATAGTTTAAATGATGAGTTTCAGTCATTGCCTTTGCTGCCCACCCCTAGACCTAGACTGATCTGTTTATTGTCACAATAAATTAGTTTTGTTCCTAGAATTTTATATACATGAAATTTCATAAAGCACATACTCTTTTATGTCTGGTTTCTTTCACTCAGCATAATGTTTTTGAGGTTCATCCATGTTTTGCAGGGATAAATTGTTTCCTCCATTTATTGCTGAATAATACTCATTGTGTGTTGTGCATTTTCTTGTTGAACATTTGGACTGTTTCCAGTTTTTGCCCATAATGAATAGAGCTGTTTTGAACATTTATGTATAAGTGTTTTAGGGACATAAATTTTTATTTCTCTTGGGTCAATACCAAGAAATAAAATTGATGGTTTATAGGGTGTGTTTTTAACATTATAAAAAGCAATCAAATTATTTTCCAAAGTGATTTTATTCATTTTACACTCTCACCAGAAATGTATGAGTTCCAATTCACCAATGTTTGGCATCCTCACTTATTAAAATGTTAGCCTCTCTAGTGGATGTGTGGTGGTATAACCTTATGGTTTTAATTTGCTTTTGCCTGTTTACAGAAGATGATCTTTTTCTGGTCAATCATATATCTTCTTTTCTAAAGTATCTCTTTCAATTGTACCCCAATTTATAAGAGATTTTATACATATAGGATGTATATGTCTTTATATATACAAACATTATATACACACACATTCTAGACACAAATATTTTGTCAGATGTGTACATTGGTAATACTTTCTCTTTTCATATACTTTGCTTTACATTTTCCTTTGCTTTCAAAAATCAGAAAATTAAAATTTTAATAAAGCCCAATTTATCAATTTTTAAGTGGTAGTGCTTTTTGCCTTCTAAAAATTCTTTTTACTCCAAAGATGTGAATCCAGTGTTTTCTTCCAGAAATTTTATAGTTTTAGCTTTTGTGTTCCGGTCAATAATCCACTATGAGTTAATATTTTTTGTGTATTTTTGAGGTAAGGGTCAAATTTAATATTTATATGGAAATACAGTTGTCATAATACCATTTGTGAATAAAACTACCTTTTCCTATGGAAACTACTTTGCCACCTTTGTTGACAATCAATCCTATACATGTTTTGTTTTTGAACCCTACATTCTGTTTCATTGATCTTTATGCTAATATCACATTATATGTAGCTGTATTAGTTAGGATTCTTCAGAAAAACAAAATCAATAGAAGACACACACACAAATATATGCATTATATATGTAATTATGTATGTGTATATATATACATATACACATACATATGAAAACATTTATTATAAAGAATTTATTTGCATGATTATGAACAAGTCCCAAGATCTGCAGTTGGCAAGCTGGAGACCCAGGAAAGCCAATGGTGTATTTCTTGTCTAATGCCAGTAGGCTTGAGATCCAAGAAAAGCCAATCTTTCAGTTCCAATCTGAAGAGTTAGAAAAACAAAACAAAACAAAACATAATGTCCCAGCTCAAAGGCAGTCAGGTAAAAGGAACCCCCTTTGATCTATAATGAGTTAAATTTTATACCTGGCATAAAGTAAGAGTCAAATTTTATTTTTTATATGACAATACAGTTGTTAAAGTACCATTTTTGGAAGAAAAAAAACCCACCACCATTTCCTAAGTAAACTTTGCCATTTTTGTTGATGTCTTAGTTTGTTTCTGTGTTGCCATAAAGGAATACCTGAAGCTGGATAATTTATAAAGAAAAAAGTTTCATTTGGTTCATGATTCTGATGGCTGGAAAGTCCATGACTGGGCATCTGCATCTGGTGAGAGCCTCAGGCTGCTTCTACTCATGGCAGAAGGTGCAGAGGAGCTGGTGTGTGCAGAGATCACATGGTGAAAGAGGGACCAAAAGAGAGGAGGGAGGTGCCAGGCTCTTTTTAATACCCAGCTCTTGTGGGAACTCCCAAGGGAAAGCATTAATGTATTCATGAGGATACCCCTCATGACCCAAACATCTTCAATTAGGCCCCCATCTCCCAATACTGCCACACTGGGGATAAATTTCAACATGAGATTTGACAGAGGCAAACTATATCCAAACCATAGCAGTTGACAATCAACTAATTCTACATATATTCTATTTTTGAACACCACATTCTGTTTCATTGATCTTTACACCAATACCACACCATATGTAACTTTAAAGCAAATCTTGAAATAAGTTAAAGTCTTCCAACTGAATTCCTTCTCAAAATTATTTGACTATTCTGGGCCCATTGACTTTTCATATAAAATTTTTAGTCTATCAATTTTGTATAGAATCTATAGATCAATTTGGGGAGAAACATCATCATCACAATATTGAGTAGTCCAACTCATGAACATAGCATATCTTTCCATTTATTTAGGTCTTTCTTAATTTCTTTCAACATGTATTTTTAATTTTCATTTTCTACATGTCTTGCTCAAGTTTGTTAAACTCATCTTTAAATATTTTGTGTTTGTTGATGTTATTGTAAATAAGACTTTAGAAAAAATTCAGGATCTACTTCTGAAATGGCAATGTAAGGACCCTCGAAAATCTGCTTCTCCATAAAAGTGATGATAACACCACCAAAATTGTCAAAATCAACGTTTTTTACAACTCTTGAAATTAACTGAAAGTTTGCAACAATCTGAAGAGTGATTGGTCAAGAAAAACAGCTGAATTTCTGTAAGAACAGTGAGCCTCGTAGCACTTTAATTAACCTCAATCTCATCACCTTCTCCTCAGCTTCACAGTGGTCTTGAAAGCCAATAAATCCACAACTTAGGATCAGCAACTGGAGCAGCAGTCCTTGAGCATGTTTTTAAGATCTTTTTTAAAGTTCTTACTCTGCTAATTCTATCATCTCTTTTATTTCCAAATCTATTTATACTGACTGACTATTCTCTTGATTATACACATTTTCCTGTTTCTTTGTATATCCTATAAGCATTAAATTAATGTTGGATACTGTGTAAAGTTTAAAGTGCCTGGATTTTCTTGTTATTATTTAAAGTATGTTGAATTGTGTTTTGGCAGTTGGTTAAATTACTTGCAGATCAGCTTGGTCATTTTGATTTTTACTTTCAATGTGCATTAGAGTAGGCTAGAGCAGCCTTTCCTCTGGGGCTAGTTTAAAACTACTACCAAGACGTGATCATTTTGGGGACTCCACTGAATTCCCTGAGTGTTCGATTGGGTCTTGCCACTCTGAATGATTGAAGCGAAAATGTTTTCCAGTCTTGTATGAGCTCTGAGGATTATTTAATTTGTAACAACCAAGTTTGCCCATGTTTGTGGAAGTTCACTATACATATATTTATCTTAATATTTACCTGTCCGTGTTTGTGGAATTTCACCATACATATATTTAACTTATTATTTGCCTAAAGTCTTACATAATCTCTTCAGGCGTTTGGAATTTTTTTTCTTGTTTTGTCACCTCCTTTCTGGGGCTCTGTTCTGCAAATTCCAGTGACCCCTGTCTCCCCCAGTTCCAATATCTGTCCCCTTAACTCGGTGATAGCAACATGTTCTATTTAGGTTTCTCTTCCCTGTTCCACATTCTGGGAAATACTTCCACGCAGAAAGCTGGAAAGTGTTAGAGATTACATTATTTATTAATAATTTCTCTCAGAGGTCACATCCCTGCACAGCCTGTTTACAATATTTGGAAACAACAGTTTCATACATTTTGTTCAGTTCCTTTAACATGGCCAGAAGCAGAAGTTCCCTTTCTATAGTCTTCTGTGGCTAAAGAGACTGATGCTTGTTATATAGATTCACAATCATGAATCAGGATCAAACCAGAGGGACAAATCTTACCAAAATTGCAATACTGGTGCAATGGACCACTTCCTACCAGAGGAAAGGCTACTTTTTTGAAGACTGTACTTTCTGTGGTCTCTACAGTTCTTCTGTATATATGCCTGACATATATTACTAGACATTTAAAAAAGTAAAAAATATACAACCAATAATCAAGTGAAAAATGGTACAGGGAAACTTACAAATGATTCTTAGATTGCAATGAGAAGAAAAGGACTTTTAAAAAACTGCAGTAAATATGTTCAAGAAAATAAATGATGAAAAATATAGATAAAAAGATAGAAACCTTGAACAGAGAATTGGAATTTACAAAAATAATTCAATGGTCATAAGATAATTAAAAACCATAGTATTAGAAATAAAGAAATACATGGATAGGTTTAATAGAAGATTGAACAAGCTGAATATAGGGATGGTAGACAGGACAGCAGATAAGTTGAGACTATCCAAATAGAGAAGAAAGAATGGAGAAAATAGAACCAACATGAGAAATATACGAGAAATGCTCAAAAGGTCTAACATGCATACAAATGGAAATTGCATCTGAGATGGTGTATAGCTATTATTGCTTCATAACAAATCATTCTAAAATGACTTAAGTTAGCAATAATAATTTATTATCTCTCATGGTGTCTGTGGAAACCACAGGAATTTAGAAACAGCTTGATTGGGTTATGGTTTAGGCTATTTTATAGGATTGCAGTCAGCGGTTGACTGGGCCTGCAGTCATTTAACAGTTTGACTTCAGCTGGCTTTCAAAGAGTCCCCTCTAAGGTTATTAAGTCACATGGCTAGCAAGTTAGTGCTGGCTGTTGGTCCCTGGGGCTTCTTGGGATGGTGCTCCTTAAATCTCCTCATGACATGGCAGTTATCCACAGAGAGTGATCTAAGAAATCAAGAAAGAGGTTGCAATGCTTTTCATGATCTGTCTTAGGAAGCCACACACAATCAAAATCCAGTGTTCTCTTGGCCACACAGGTCAACCTTGACTCGATGTGGAAGGGTATTAACCAAAAGCATAAATAACAAGTGTAGTGTAGTCTGACTACCGTAGTCTGTTCTCTGACCCCCTATGATTAATGTCCTTCTCACATGCAAAATAAACTACCTCTTAAGGATCTCAAAAGTTTCATCATATAACAGAATTAGCTGGAAGCCCATAATATCATCATATAAATTGGGTCCAAATACAGACGAGACTCCTTGATTGTTGTTGCTCAAGCATAGCCTCTGGGGTAGTTTCCCTTGATTGGAACCATCTGTGAACTAAAGAGGCAAGTTTTGTACTCCCCCAATACCCAAATTCCAATGGTGAGGCAGGGATAAAATAAACACTATAGATCCTCCTATTAAAAAAGAGAAAAATTAGAGGACTCATATAGGAATCACTGTTACAAATTTAATAAGTAAGATTCAATCCTATTACTACCTGGAAATGATTATCCATGGCACTTGGGCCCAGTGACTGGGCTATTGGTTCAGTTACACCTCTAAATTTTCTTTCCTGTTCTATAAATGGTGGTAAATATTTTCAGCTGAGTAGTTTATCTCAGCCTTCCTTCTGACTCAAGAGATTTGGGAGTCCAAAGACTACTTGTCATCTTGTACTGTCTTGGTCCCTTTTAGTTCATGTATTATTGCCAATAGTATAATTCTTTTAAAAAATGTGTGGGTCTCCTATGAATCTTCGAGTTTACTCCATTAGACAAAAGCCACACCCACAAATGTATTTACTAGAAGCTCTCCCAAACTTTGACTTCTTCTAGGGCTATTGAAGTACGTACGACCTCTTGAGATGTTTAGAACCTCATCATTTAATAGAGTGGATCTACAAAACACATCCTTCAAATTCTTACAGGACTTTTTCTCTCACTGAACAATTCCCTGAGGCATTGCCTTAGATTTTTCTGCACTCTTAACAAAGAATTTTACAGTTACACCATCTGTTTCATCTTTAGATTATGTTTTTCCTGAGAGTGCCCTAGAATGATATATGCCTGAAAGCCATTTCTTAATTTTAGCATTGTTTGCCATCTGTAAGTCTTGGAATAAGAAACGATTTTAATTTCAAACCCAGTATGTTCTGGATTTTTTAATTCTTCACAGTTCTTCCTTTAGCTTATTTCTCCTTGCTTGTATTTTACTATTAGCTGCAAATAGAAGACAGGTGATACATTTAACACTGTCTTGAAATCCTCTCAGTGATTTATTCCAGTGCACTGGGCATATTTAAAAATTTTCATTCTACCTTAGGCAATAATATTGATAAACTTCCCATCATTCCATATTAAGTGTCCTTTTTTTTTCTAGCTTCCAATAACATTTTCTTTACTTTTCTTTAATTTCTCATCTCATATCCTCATTGAGCATCATCCAGTTTCCATTAACTGCCTCAAATAGCATTCAAGTTTCACTAATAACTCCATGGTCCTATCAGCTCTTCCCACCAACTTGTCCTAAAACTATCACTATATTTTTAGGTGTTTGTTACGGTGGCACCCCATTTTGAATTATCAAAATTTGTATTTATCTACTGTTGTGCAAAAAAAAATATCACCCTGAAGCCCTGGACTAAAACATCAAAAACAATTTATTATTTACAATGCTTTCTATGGGTAAGGAATTAGCTTTTAGGTTGGTGCATACATTCTGGCTCAGGGTCTTCCATGAGATGGTAGCCAGATGTTGGCTAGGGCTGCAATCATCTCAAGGCTTGACTGGGGTTAGGAATTTACTTCTAAAGGCTGGATTTCCCACCTTCTAGAACAGTGAGAAATAAATTTCTTTGTTTGAAAGCTACCTAGTTTATGGTATTTTGTAATAGCAGCCCAAACTAAAATAAATGATAAAAAAATGACAGAATTAAAAGAAGCAATGGGTAAATCCATACTTCCATACTCATAATGAAAAATTTCAGCAGACTTCATTTAACAGCTCATAAAATACTCTAGCAAAAAATCTGTAAAAACAGCATAATAGACCAATTCGATGTAATCATTTATATAGAATACTGCATCAAAGAATGACAGAATTCATTTTCTTCTCAAGTGCAAATGGATCTTTTGCCAAAATCACAAAGAAAGCCTCAACAAATTTGAAAAAAAATAGAATAATTTACAGCATGGTATCTTTCCACAATAGAATAAAGGAAAAAAATAACAATAACAAAGATATTACTAAAATAATGCTAACTGCTTGATAATTGTGCAATAAACTTTCAAATAAAACATCAATAAACAAAGAAATCAAAATGTAAACTAGAAAAGTTTTTACTAAATCATAACAAAGATACAACATATCAAAGTTCATGGGATTGAGCTACAGCATGAATAAAAGGAAATGCATTGCTTTAAATGCACATATTAGAAAGGAAGAAAGACTAAAAATTAATCATTTAAGTTTCAACTCAAGGGGCAAAAGAAAGGCAAGGCACGGTGGCTCATGGCCTGTAATCCTAGCACTCTGGGTGGCTGAGGCAAGTGGATTGCTAAAGGTCAGGAGTTCAAAACCAGCCTGAGCAAGAGTGAGATCCCCCCGTCTCTACTAAAAAAACAGAAAGAAATTAATTGGTCAACTAAAAATATATAGAAAAAATTAGCCGGGCATTGTGGCACATGCCAGTAGTCCCAGCTACTTGGGAGGCAGAGGCAGAAGGACTGCTTGAGCCCAGGAGCTTGAGGTTGCTGTGAGCTAGGCTGATGCCATGGCACTCTAGCCTGGGCAACAGAGTGAGATTATGTCTCAAAAAAAAAAAAAAAAAGGTGAAGAACAGAAGCAAATAAAATTTAAAGACAGAAGAGGAAAGAAAAATAAAGATAAAAACAGAAATCAGTGAAAAGCAAAACAAACATAATTAATAGTATCAGAACAGCAACAATTGAATATTTGTAAAGATTAATAAAATGTATAAGCCTGTAGCAATACTGCTTTGGAAAAGGAGAGATAGCACAGATTAATTAAAAAGGGGACATTAATGCAGATCTAATAAGAAGGATAATAAGATAATGTTATAAACAATTTAGCATCAATTGATTTGACAATTTAAATGACATGGATAAATTCCTAGAAAAATACAACTTACCAAAACTGTGAGAATTAGAAAACCTGAATAGCTTCAAATCTATTAAAGATATTTAATTCATTATTTTAAAACCTTCCCCAAAGAAAACTCAAGGCTCACATGGCTTTACTGGCAAATTCTTGCAAAAATGTAAAGGAGAATCTCACAAATCTTACACAAACTCTTCAGAAAACAAAGAGACAACTGTTTTCTTCATGTACCTTTTACAAGACTAGTATAACCACACACAATTCTGAAACCTGAAAAGTACATTGGAAGAAAGAGACTTACAGACCAATCTCACACAAACATAGATATTTTTAAACAAAATATTAAGCAATTGAATCTAATGTTATAGACATTGAATTTATTCTAGGTATGCAAGATTGGTTCAACATTTAGAAATCAACATAACCACATTAACATAAAAAAGGAGAGAGATTATAAGAACATCTTGACAGATGCAGAGAAATAATTTGACAAAATTGCCCCACCCCCTGTTTATTATATATTTTTCAAAACTCTTGGTAAGTCAGGAAAAAAGGCAACTTTCTTAAACAAATAAAGTATATTACAACCCCCCCCCCCAGCAAGCATCATGTCCAATAGTGAAATTTTGAAGACTTTCCTTCTAAGATTGCAAATAAGACAGGAATGCCTGCTGTTACTGCTTATATTCAACATTTTACTGGAAGTCCTAGTCATTACAATCTTTTTTTTTAAAAAAAAGATATTAGGATTTGAAAGGGAGAAACAAAACTGTCATTATTTACAGATATCATGATTATATGCCAAGAAAATCCAAAAGAATCTATAGACTATTTGGAGTAATAATTGAATCTACGATGTTGTTGAATACAGGGTCATCATTTTAAAATCATTTTTATATATAGTCTGCAAACAACTAGAAAGTTATATTTTAAAACATGTTATTGATACTATAATAGCATCAAAATACAAACTACATATAAAATCAAGACAACAAAAGATTTTGTTTTGTTGCTCCTCTAACCAATCAAATAGATGCTTATATGATACTACTACTCACATACCAGAATGCTAAATTAAAATCAGAAAGTTCCAAGAGTTGGAGAGATCGTGCAGTAAGTATTTGGAATTCTTATGCATTGCTGGTAGGTTTCTAAATGGGTATAACACTTTTGAATACTATTAGGCAATATCTACCAAAGCTAAATATATGCATAGTCTATGATCTAGCAATTTCTTGCCTAGGTATATATACCACAGAAATGTGTGCAGTCCCCAAAAGACATATCTTAGTGTGGAAATAAATGAGGATTATGCTAATGAGAACAAACAAAGGCTATTGATTCGGAGCTTGCTCTAGCAAGGGAGTCAGCCACCATCATTTGCGTTTGGCAGAGACTCAAAGGCAGGCAGAGGAGTGGGAAAGCTTTATGACAGAAAAAAGAGAAGGAGTCAAGTATGCCTTGATTGCAAGTTGCTGGCCCAGGGCAGCTGAAGGTGGCCAAAGAGAAGCGAGGCATCCTATTTGATTGGTTAGAAGAACATATTTGGCTTTCTCTGGTTGGTCCTAAGTTAGAAGTAGAGCCCAAAATTAGGGAAACTGGCAGTTAAGATCAGCTTCTGGCCATTTTGGGGCCAAGCTTCCTGGACGGATTGCTACAAATGTTGTAGGTCAGAGCTCTGTTTTTCTATATGGTCCGGGCATTGTTTGCATATTCAGTGTCTCATTAGAATGTTCACATCAGCTTTTCACAGTAACTCCCAAACTGGAAAGTACCCAAATGTTCACCATCAGTATAATGTATAAGTAATGGGACATATTCACCCAGTAAAATACTATACAGCAATGAGAATGAACAAATTACAACTACGCACAACAATATAGGTGAATCTCACAAACATAATGTTGAACAAATGTCAGACACAATACGATTCCGTTTATTTGAAGCACAGAGGCAAGCCTAATCCACACTGTTAGAAGTTAGGATGATGGGACTCTTATGGGAGGAGGGATAAACACTTGATAGGAATACAAAGCAGTGTTCCAGGACTGTGGTCCCCAACCCCAGGCCATGGACCGGTACCGGTCTGTGGCCTGTTAGGAACCGCACTGCACGGCAGGTGAGCTGGCTGGCAAGCCAGGGAAACTTCGTCTATATTTACAGCCGCTCCCGTCACTTGCATCACTGCATAAGCTCTGCCTCACGTCAGATCAGTGGGGACATTAGATTCTCATAGGAGCGTGAATCCTATTGTAAACTGCACACATGAGGGATCTAGTTTGTGCGCTCCTTATGAGAATCTAATGCCTGATGATCTGAGATGGAGCTCGGGTGGTGATGCTAGCGCTGGGGTGTCCCTACAAATGTAATAAATGTAATGTGCTTGAATCATCCTGAAACCATGCCCCTCCCCATCTGTGGAAAAATTGTCTTCCATGAAACTGGCCAAAAAGATTGGAGACCGCTGTTCTAGGAAGCAGGTATCGCTTTGTTTCTTGATCTGGATGCTGGTTACATGGGTGTGTCTAGCTGTAAAAATTCATTAGGATTTAGACGTATGATACGAAAACTTTTTATATGTATATTAGTTTCCGATAAAAAGTTTGAAATGTTCTAACAGCTCACTTTCAAAGAGGAATTAGACTGGAAGGTAGAGACTGAAGAACACTACTTATTTTCACCTAATAATAATAATGCTCCAAAGAAGCTACCTTTTTAACTCACCTTAAAATCTTAGCCATGACCTGCCTAGTAAAATATACCTCTTAGAATAACCTAGGCAACCACTCCTGTGCCGATGGGGGCTGGGGGAGGAGATTCTTTCTTTCCAATCAGAAGAATTATTTCTGTAGACAATAAAGGGTAAAAATGACTCCAATTAAAGATTCAAATGTCTGCATTTGGGTATAACATTTAAAAAGATTATCCCATTAATTTATGAGTTTAACCAAGTTTGAGTGTATACCATGTTCTTCCTTTATATACAGGAGAAAAGTCTACATATATTTTATTTTCAAGTTCAGTTCTCTCTTGCCTCTAGTTACAAGTGCTTTTTCTTCTCTGCTTCTAAAAGCAAATGTAATTTCCACCCAAAATAGTAGAATAAAATTGCCTATGTATTTTAGGTCCCAGAAAACAGGCCTTATTTTGACAGTCAGTTCCATAATTTATTCTTCACAGAATTACATAATTCAAACTAATTATTTAACAATCTCCATATTTTAACTGTCTTTTTTTGTATATCTTATTCCATAGCGACATGCTTTCTAGCTTTCCCACAACCATTTTGCTTAGCAAAGATGTCCCAAAGATTTTTCTTCACATTATAAACTACCAAAAAAGGAAAGGGCTTGAAAATTTGTGAATAATAGGCACTGAGAACTTTCCAGCACAGCAGCCATTTTCTTCACATTCAACAATTTTTGAGGGACCTTGGAGTATTAGGCAAGGATCTAGGCACTAGAGCAGGGGTCCCCAAACGTTTTAAACAAGGGGCCAGTTCACTGTCCTTCAGACCGTTGGAGAGTGCGCACTGTGGGCCCGAGATGAGTCCACTGCTAAGCAGGACAGGCAGTGGTGGCAAAAACACCCTGCAGGCCAGATAAATGTCCTTGGTGGGCTGCATGTGGCCCGTGGGCTGTAGTTTGAGGACCCCTGCACTAGAGGTACAATGGTCAAGCATGTAGATTCTTAATTTAGGTAGCCTGGGTTCAAATCCTAGCTATGTAATTTATTATCTCTGAAAAATGATCTATTGACTGCTTTATGACTCAGTTTACTCATTTATGAAGTAGGAATGCAAGTAATACCTTTCTTCTTATTGCGGCACTGTGTACAGCTAAGCTAAGCGTTATAGCTCTTATTCATTTGACAGGGGAAAGAACCGAGTGGCACACCAAGAGTCCGAGAACAGCCTTTATTCTTCTACAGCTCTCTTCGTGTCTTCTGATGTTCTCCCTCCTTCCCGCCCTTCTGCCTCTGCTTTTATACCCTTGGTAGGGCTCAAGAAGCGTCCAATCAACTACAAGCTTTAACATGCAATCAGCAACAGGCTTTAACATCCAATCAAAAACAGTGGGATGCAAAAATTACCCAATCAGGATCACGCAAGCAGTGTGGACGGAAACAGGCCGCAGCATGTGGGGGCCCGGGCGGCTGTGTGCCCCGGGCTTCCCTGGCCAGGCCCCAGCAATGTGCCTCTAACCGGCCACGTGCAGCACTCTACCCCGGAGATGCAGAACTATGGGAAGGTGGAAATCGCCCGCGTCCTGGCGCCCGCCATTTTCCGCATCATTCTGGCCTTATTAGGAAGGTTAAATGGCATATTATGTGAAAACAACTTGGAATCATCCTTCGCATACGGTAAGGATTCAATACGTGTCAGCTGCTATTACAGGAAGTGATGATATCTAACACTTTTTTGACAAATCACCTATTGACAAACGTCTCCACCACCACCATGACTGCTTGCCATGTCCTCTCCTCCAACCACCCATCCACAGCAGCAAGATGCCACATGCATTAACTGAACTAGCAACTGGGATTTTGGCCTTGCACATTCCTTAGTTCAGTCCAGCTCCTGCCTTTTACAAATGAGGACATGAAGCCCAGAGAAGTTGCCCAGCTTGAATCAAAACTCACACAGTTAATTAGGGGTGAAGCTGGGATTAGACCTTGGCTCTCCACCTTCTTAGTTCAGGCACTGGGCTAGAGAAGCCTGCAAAGTGGAAAATTAGCCTATCCTCTCCTCTGGCTCATGTCTGACCCCACCAAGGGGAGCAAGAAAGCAACACTGTTTTTCTTACGTGGCAGGCCCCCACCTTGCTGTAAGTTGTCTATATTTAGCCTCTATAGATGGCCTGCTCCCTGCAGCTTCACTCTGGCTAACAGACTGCTGTGGGATTTAAGGCACTCTCCATGGTGTTGCTTGGTGGTTGCCATGCCAACGAAATTTAATGAAAATAGAGTTTTCTAGCTGATTATTCTGGTGGAGGCTTTAAAGCCAGATTACAGCCCTGACTCTGAATCTTAAATGATGCAAGTGATTTGTACTGACATATAGTAGACATACCATAATACTTGCTGAAAGACAGAACAAATACATGTATGCAATTAGTTGCATAAGGGAGCTGGAAGACAGCAGCGAACTGAGCTGTTACTTAAAGTCAGCGTGGAGCAAGTTTATTCACATCTTCCTTGGTAAGTGGTGCAGCTGCAGATTTTCATAATTACCTGACACTGGGTGTGAAATGATCTGTCTGATTCCAAAGGACTGTTTCTGATCTTTAGGCCTCTTATTAGCCCTGCAACCCAGGGGGTTCCAGCTGCACACCGATGTTTGCTGGAGACATGGAAAAAGAAACAGGAATCTAACCCCGGATTCCCCTTGCTGGCCTTTTATTTGGGGCACTTATTCATATGTTAGAAGGTCTGTGTTCAGTCCCTCTAAGGTTGCCTTTTGGCAAATGTAATCAACATATTTAATAAATGGATTTTTAAAAAATTTAAACAGCAGCCTGGTCAGGAAGCCTGTGTTTGAAAAGCAACCCTTATGGCCACAAGGAGTGAAAGTTATTTGATAAAGAGAGAGAAAAGGGAGCTCATAAATCTCCATTCACCCCCTTTTCTAGGTCTTTCAGCAAGGATTATCTGACAACCCCAGCCTGAAGGGCTCTTTCCCTTCTCCATGAAATCTATTTTCTCTAACAAGCATTTGGCCTTTCTCCCTCTTTCTTTCCTCCCTCTCTCCCTCTTTCTCTTCCTCTTTTCCTTCTGACCCTTCCACTCCACCCACCCTTCTTTCCACAGTCACACTGCAGAGACCCCAGGCTTTTGGAGTCAGAATTATCTTTCAATCCTTACTATCGCCAATGCTTATTAGTGGTGTGACCCTCAGCAACGTTCATCACATCCTCAGTGGCATTTGCTCTGTGCACAAGGGACTACCAGTGTCTGCCTTGTTGGTTAGTGTAACAAAGAAGTGTTTCTTAAATGTTAGTGGTCATGAGAGTCACCTGGGGAGATAGGTGAAACTGTAACTTTCAAGACCCACATTCACAGATTCTAATTGGTTGGGTCAAGGTCCCACACATCTGCATTTGACAGGCTCCCTAGGCTCCATGGGCCCCACTTTGAGAAACCCTGGGTATGTGCATAAATATTTATTATAGTAAGACATATTGTAAATACTCTAAAGGTGAGAGCTATGATCATTAATCATTCAGCATTCACTGAAGATCTACTATGTACCAGGCATGATGCCAGGCCCTGTAGATACTTCCCAATTAATTTCTTATATATATATATATATATATATATATTTATTTATTTATTTATTTATTTATTTCAGCATATTATGGGGGTACAAATGTTTAGGTTACATGTTGCCTTTCCTCCTATTTCTCCCCCTACTTATTTTTAAAAAATTAAATTACCAAGATTGAAACTTACATTGATTTTTATTTTATAATACTTAGTTCATTAAGTCAAGAAATGTGGCAATCTTTGTGAAATTGAGGATGGTAAATTTTCATACATTTCTTAAAATTTGAGGTTATATTTTATAATTGTCCTAAAATCAACATTTGACCTATCATAACAAAACTTTTCTGTTCATGAGGGTCTTTTCCTGGAGAAGGCAGAAAATTTAAAGTCAATTAAAATTAAAAGAATGTGCTAATTTCAACATCGCAGGTGTTGAAAAATTTAAAGTCAATTAAAATTAAAAGAATGTGCTAATGACTACATGTGCAGCCTAACCTTATCTTTTGGATTCACTATATATGTTTATATAATAAATTTGAAAGTTGGCTTATTTTATAGATTGGTTAATACATCTAATTTTTCTTACCATTATCATAGAGGCCTTTGATCTATCAATGACAGAGTTTTGTTTATATTGTAACTCAGTTATGCACATTACCTTATGATTAATTGTGGAAATAAAGAAATGGTTCCTAACATTTAATTAGAAAAAAAGAAAAGATAAAACATGATTGTAAATAATATAAGAAAATATAATTGATATAGCTAAAATTCTTCAGCATTTCTTTAACTCAATGTAGTTGTACTTTATTTTTTTATTTTAGCATATTATGGGGGTACAAGTGTTAAGGTTACGTGTATTGCCCATGCCCCCCTCCCTCCTTGAGTCCTGTATTTATGCTTTGTGTCCGTCCCACTAGTTGTAAATTTCTGGAGGGCAAGATAGGACAGCATAATGTGGCATAGAAGCACATCAATGTTAGAAAACATGAACTCTAATCCTGATTCTATTATTTATTAGCTAGGTAACTTTAAGCAAGTCGCTTTACTTCTATATATTTTTTTTTATCAAAAAATGTACAGGCAATGAGAATTGTGGGTAAAAGACTGGAGTTTGGTGACCGGGCTCTAAGGCTTTTGAGTGGGGTAATCTGGAGAAAGTTATTTAATTTATTTGAGCCTCAGTTTCCTCCAGTGTGGAAAGGGGATTCATTTGTTCACAGTCATTCCTTCAACAAGTATTTTTCGAGCACTTTATATGTGACCAGCACTGTGCCAGAAATGGAAATATACTGGAGATGAAGACAGACAGGGTCCCTAACTCATGTGGCTTACAATGTGATAGTGGACACAAATATTAATCAGACAACTACACACAAAATGAATTCTATTGTAATAAATTCTGTTGTGATAAATTCTCCTACTCAGAGTTAACCTAATCTGGGAGTGTCAGGGAAGACCTTCGTGGAGAGGGCATACTTAGGCTGAGCCCTGCAGGATGAGTAGGCACGACCAGATAAAGATGCCCCAGAGAAGGGAAGAAGCTAGACTGACTCTTAAGGGATGCCTGTGTGGCTGGGGCTGAATGCACAAGGTTCCCCCATCGCAGGTGTTGAAAGATTAAATGAAATAATAAAGCATTTAGCACGGTGCTCAGCACAGAGAGGCATGATCACAAAGATAACACATCTTACTGGTTTGTTGTGAGACAACACATGAAGAATTACTATGTAAACCAGTGGTTCTCAAACTTTAGCATTCCTCAGAATCACTTGGAGAGCCTGTTGAATCACGGATTGCTGTGGTCCCTCCTCCAGAGTTTTGATTCAGCAGGTCTGGCACCAGGTCAATGATACACACTTTAACAAGCTGCCAGGTCATGCTCATGCTGCTGACGGATGGGGGCAGGTGTGTGTGTGAGTGATGGTTTGAGAACCACTGGTGTAAGCTCTAAGGTCCCAAATGCCTGTTGATCAAAGTTGAGTCTCCCACAATGCTCAGCTTTAGAACCTGCACAGAATAACCTCTCCATAATTATTTGATAATATTTATAGTATTTTTAGGATGAGCAAAGGCCCTGGAAAATCTCCATCCTTTCATTTAACAGGGGAGGAACTTAAGGACCAAAAAAGGAGAAGCTGCTTAAGAAACCGAGGAGCCTGAACCCCAAAAAATGTTTTGCCTCTAGAGCATACTTCTGTTGCATTCTGCCATGAAGGCAGCCAATGAAAAGTTTACCCTGCGTGCACCTCCCAAGATGACCTGAACTTCCAATGTGTGTACCTTTCAGACTTTAAACATTCTTACTAAATGAATTGGTTGTTGGAATAAATATATTTTTGAGGGTGAGTCAAAAGGTAACTTCAATGAAATATAATATTTTCAAAGGGAACATACCCCAGAACAATTGCCTATCTTGACTTATGGAGGTACATATTATTTCCACTTCTCTTTTTTGTTTTTTTTACAGGCATGTAGGTCCCTCTCTTCGAGAATTAATAATAATGATACACGAAAGGACAAGGATAGCTGACTTTAGCAGTGTATGTCTAGTTAGGGAATGTGTTTTACTGTCATCACTTCATTTGATCCTCACCACCATATTAAGAGGTCTGTCCTGATTATCTCCCTTTTACAGATGAGGAATCCAAGGCACAGAAAAGTCTAGTTACTTGACCCGGGTCCTACTGTCAGGATTTGGATCCTAGAACTTGGATATGAATCAAGTCTGATTCCACAGCTTGGGATCTTAATTACATTAATGCGATAACTCAGTTGTCAAAAACAAAACAAACTCAACCAAGGTAATTATTGAGCTATTAATAATTACAGTTAAAATAAAATCAGTGCTGAAATGAGTCATAGCAAGCCTGGAGGACAAGGCACATTAAAAAAACTGCCTACAGATGACCAGAGACTCTCCTTTTGACTTGAAAACCCAGCAGTAACTTTTGACCTGTTTCATATTTCAGGAGTTAGACTAGCAGTAACCCAAAACAGGCTAAGAAACAAAACAAAACCAGCAAGCTGAGACATTAAGGTCCTTCAAAAGGAAAGAAATCTCTCTTTGGGATGGTAAATCTTCCCTTCTCCAGAGGAAGGGGCGTCGCCCCTCAGAGATGTGGGTGCAGGTGGGAGATCTGGTTGCCTTTAACTGCTTATTCACGACCCGTGTACTTTACTAGATCTAGTTCTGCCTGTCAGCGTAGCTCCAGGACACTTGGCCAGGCAGGCTGGAGCAGACTCTCTAGGTTAGTTATTTGGGGACGTTCTCGCCCTCTTGCTTACGGACAAAGAGGCCCTAATATAAAAACCCAGACCTTCCTGCTGGCGGATTTTCAAAGATGCCCAGCGATGCCTCCTCCTCATCCACACTCTCCCGCACCCCTAAAACTGTGAAGTGCAAAAAAAAAAAAAAAAAAGAAAGCTTGCTAGGCCTGCAGAAAGCGCGGCGCCTGCGAGGCGGGCACGCGTCTCCCCTTCCCTCCCCGGAACGGTCCCGGCCTCTCTCCCAGTGATGTCAGTGGACTCCTGAGTCGGACCCGCTCCCCGGCTGGTGGAGGGCAGAGAGAGCAAGGGTGTCACCCGCAGCGGTGGCGGCAGCCCGGGGGCGGCGGCGCTCCAGGCCCCCCGGCCCCGGGCGCGCGGTGTCCCCGGCGGCCGCGAGCGCCGCCCCCGCCGGCTGGCCCGCGCCACGCTCCGCCCTGGACGCCGCTCGTCCCGGCGCGGAGGTGCGGCGGGGGGTGGGAGCCGGCCGGGCTCAGCCTGATTTACGGCTCTGCTGAAAACCGCTTCGCTCCCGCAGCATCGGCACCGGCGGCGGCGGCGGCTGCAGCGGCAGCAACAAGTCGGGTGAGTGGCGGCCGCCGGGCATCTGCGCCCGCGGTCCGGCCTGGGGCGCGGCGGAGGGCACCGATCCGGGGTTGCTGGGGCTGGGCAGCGGGTTCCGGACCCCGCGGCGCGGGAGGAGTTAAGGGAGCCGGCTTCTCGGCCCCCACCTGCAGCAACTCGTGTGCGCACGAATCCACTTTGGCATCCGCGGACTCCCACGCCGCGGGGGCGGGGAGAGCTGGGACCCCGAGGCAGGGTCATTGCCAGCCTGCCCTACTCTGGGAGAGTACATTAAGGGCTTTTCCACCAACCCGGTGGACTGGGGTTTCCTCTGGGCCCATAAAAGCCTGCATATTCTGGAGTGTGTGATTACCGTTTCCCCCTCCTGGGGGCCACCCCTCTCTCATTGCCTCCCCCAGCATCCTGACTTGCCCTTTTTCCTCCTCTTTGGCTGCGCGCTGGGTTAGTGTTTGCATCTCATCCACCCAAAACCAGCGGTTAAATATCCCAGTGTAGCACAGGAAGAGGTTCCCTTTTTGGGGGGCCCAAGGCTTAACCTGGAGGCTGTGCTTGCTTGGCTGTGTGGGGACCATTTGCACCGCTGCTTTTGAAGAGGGTGAGGACCTAATAATGACACTTTTCACCCAGAGGCCGCAGCTTGGCTCTCTTCTTTTGGGGTCCAGTGCTTGTTACATTTAAGTAGAAACCATTCCTTAGAGGAAATAGGATATGCACTGCTTGCAGAATTGGGTTGCTAGCAGTCATCTGTTGCTAGGGCAAAGATAATACATTCCTACAAGGAAAGAAGAACTTCCTGTTATTAAAAGAGTTATGCTGATACTTACCTGGTTCAGACATTGGCCATCTCTACAGGATGTCATGTAAAACAACATCCGGGATAAGACAAATCCATCCAGAACACTCTTATTATAATAAAATCTTGGCCATGATGTCAAATGGTATTTGACATTTTGGGTTCCCAAATTTCAGGAAAGCTCGAGTTATGGGGACAATTATTGTCATGATTACATGTTGATTTATGTCATCATAGCAATAATTAAAGGAAAAACTTAAAGACAAAGATCTCAGATGGAAAATTTGTCAGCTGATTGTGTACTTAAATGCCACTGTGACTAGCTTGAGTAATCTTTACTATGCTTGAGGAAAGATCGCCGAGCTTGTTCTTTTAGGTCCTATTCTGATAATTCATGTGAGTTTTCCTCTTTTTTTTGTATTCATGCATATCAGGAAAATAGGGCACGTTTTTGTTTTCAGTGTACTAAATTCAGGAGGGCAGGAAACTTGAATGCTACTTCTGGATCTACTACTTTCCATTGGACTTTGGATTAATTGTTTTACTTCCTTGCTGCAATGTTCTCATCTGAGAAGAGGGAATGTTACCCACCTTTTCTGTTCTAGGCAGGGGTTGGTGAACTTTTTCTTTAAAGGTCGTAAATACGTTCAGCTTTTGGGCCATACAGTCTCAGTCACTCACCTCTGCCACTGCAGTGCAAAAGCAGCAGTAGACAATACCGAAATGGATTTGGCTCCTGGGGTGTAGGTTTTAATTGCAACATAAAATATATGCCAAAGTCACTTGAAACCAAAAAGCTTCTGCTGTCATGGAGATGGGTGACAGTAATTTCAGATAGAATGTTTTTCAGCAGACATGTAAACTACTTGGTTTTCTTTTCACTCCCCCTCCCAGGACTTTCAGAGTAATGCAACAGAAGGCTTTTGAGGAAAGCAGATATCCCTGGCAGGAGTCCTTTGAGAATGTTGCTGTGTGCCTGCCATTCGGTTGCCCGAGGTGTGGAGACCATACTAGATTTAGAAGCCTGTCGTCCTTGAGGGCCCATCTGGAATTCAGTCACAGCTACGAAGAAAGAACCCTCTTGACAAAATGCAGCCTCTTTCCATCCCTCAAAGACACAGACCTGGTCCCTTCCTCAGAACTCCTGAAACAGGGAAAATTGCAGGGCAGCGGCCACGTGGTAAAGCAGAAACCGAGCTATGTTAACTTGTACAGCATCGCGCACGGGCACTCCAAGGACAGGAAGCCATGTGAGGTGGTGGCGGAGAGGCCCGTGTCCTACGTGCAGACGTACACTGCGATGGACCTGCGCGCAGACTCGCTGGATGGGCCGCGGTCCAGCCCCGGCCTTCCCACCTCAGACACCAAAGCTGCTTTCGAGGCACACGTCAGAGAAAAATTCAATCGCATGGTCGAGGCGGTGGATAGGACCATCGAGAAGAGAATCGACAAACTCACCAAAGAGGTGGCCCAGAAAACTGCCGAACTGTTGGAGGTTCGGGCAGCTTTCGTGCAGCTGACTCAGAAAAAGCAGGAAGTTCAGAGGCGAGAGCGGGCCCTCAACAGGCAGGTGGACGTGGCCGTGGAGATGATAGCTGCGCTGAGGCAGCGCCTGACGGATTCCGAGGAGGAGCTGCTTAGGAAAGAAGAGTAAGTGGTGCTGAAACAGGGTGCTAACCCCATTGCGGTAGGCACTCTCCACCCGCAGGCTTTCATTATTTGCAGGTGCCTTGACTGCCTTTCTCATTGGTATAGTTGAACCAGAGGCACAAGGCTTTGATATTATTTACCCTTTCTGTGTATGGTCTGCAGCCCAGCAGGATTAAAGTCAAAATATCTAATTCCTTTTCACCTGGGAACTATAAACCACAGATAATGTTTGGTAGAGAGAGGAGGAGGAGCACAGCCTACCCATGGTGCATCCATTACCAGCACCAAATGGTGTTCAAGGATGAGTTGGAGGGCAGACAGGGTGTGCTGGGAGAGCCCTTCCTTCTTGACAGTCCCTGTGTTGTAAAGTCTAGAGCAGGAGATACTGTCTTCAAGTATAAAAAATATGCCTCAAAGATAAATAATTTTTTATTTATTTGCCATATTGGATTATATGTCCATGTCAATTAAATGTCCATAACTGAGAATTTAACTATAATTCATATTTGGGAGAAGCAGATGTTAGGAAACCCGGAGGAAAGACTTTTTTGTATTGCTATACTTCTTTGACTTAAGTTTGAGACTTTTCTTTTTGTCAAATGATTAGTGAGATTAGATGAAGTCTTGCCCATTTGCAAAGAGCTGATACTGGTTTTCACAAGTTATGGATCGTAGAAGCTATTACTTGAAAAAATCATCATACTTGGAGAAGCATTTTCTTTATCAGTAAGTATGGATTTAACCCAAACTAGAGAAGTATACTTAACAATTCAGTGTATTTCCCAAATGCAGAACGTTGAATTTCATTTTAAATGGAGGCCCAGAATTCATGGAATCAAAGGACATAAAAATGGATAGAGTAAAAACATGCTAGAAGTTAGGTTTCCAAATAATTTGAGTTCTATTATAGAGACTGATTTAATTTCATTCTTTCTTTGCCTTCTGGCACTCTTCTATCTTGTGCTGTCTCTTAAACTAATAATTAAAACTTTCTGAGAAACCCTATATATTAGAGGGATCATTACTTGCTATCACTAAATGCTTACATGCTATCTTGAGGGAAAGCCTAGACACTTTTTTTTGTACAGACTAGACATATTTTAAATTACATGGTTATGATGGATTTGAAACAGCTGCTGACTGACTTTGCTCCTAGGGAAATGATCTCTTGTGAAAAATGTTTCCCTTTTGGCTCCTGGTGTTTTCTGGTGGGAAGTTAGTTTCTTGACCTGTTAATGGCCACCAGGGTGACCCACACTGCACTACTGGAAAAATGGTGGATGGGGTTGCTCTATGTGTAGAGAAGATCTTAGAATTAAATTTGTAATATTTCTGTTTGATTCACTAGCAGTGAGTTTGAAAACCAACCAAATTAATTTTTTCCATTTATTCGTTTTATTTATTAATTACATAAGTAATCGTGAATGTGGGATTTGAGTGGTGGTTGGCTAGAGTATGAGAAGACATGGGAGGGAGGATCATATGGTTAGATGTAGGTTATTGTCAAGGATCTAATTTTTGTTTGGGGTGGTGAGTTCAAGGGTACTTTATTATTAAATATAACTGATTAAGTAAAAGTAAGCCATGCATGGATCAGTTATGATAATATGTTATGGCTAATCCAAGGCTCTTACCTGTCCACCAATTGAAAAACTAATACATACTTGTACAAAAAAAATTTTTTTAATAGGATAGAATTGTATATGTTAGAAATACCCCATCCAATCCAACCATACCCCATTCCATCCTCCAGAGACAACCACTATTAGGTTCAGTAAATGTCCTTCCAAATCTTTCCTGTGTGCATATGATCATATGTAATTTATACACACAGAATTTCTGTTTTTCCAAATCATGACATATACTATTCTGTCACTTATGCATGAAATTGTTTTTGCTTTAACATAATATATCTCAGGCATCTTTTGTACACTAAATACAGAATTATGCCATTCCTTTTGACTATGTATGTATAGTATTCCATGGTATGGATGCATCATGACCCATTTATACAGTTTGCTATTGATGAATACATAGTTTTATGCCATTTTCCTAGTATTAAAAGTAGTGCCTCAGTTAATATCCTTGTCCTTCTTTGTTGACATTTTTGTGAGTCTACGTGAGGGAAATTAGAAGTTGATTTTTAGTATGTCACTTTTGGACAAAGAGAAAGAAACGATTATATTTTTAAAAAGCTTTGGAAAAAAATAGTGAAATTACCTTAAACTTTTGAATATAAAACACAGTCTGAACTTTTTTAAGTCTTCCTTTGAGCCTGTCCCATCAAGTTCTGTGTTCAAGCCTCAAATAATCACTCTTTCTATACATAAAATGGCACTGAAAGAGTCTTGTTTCCAGGGAGGACACTAGAACTCTTGGTCTGAGCGAGAGACTGTGCACAGTGGCCTCAGTGTCTACAGTGTCTGTCCTCTCTCTCCTCCTCCTGCCATCTGAATGGGGATGCAGAGCCAGCTGCCCATCTGCCATCTCGCTGACACAGGGTTGATTTGACCAGATCTGCCTGGCTGAGTGGTGTCCCTTCCCTCCTCACCTCTCCCTCAGAGACCTGTGCCTTCCACCAAAGAGGTGGCCTTGCAGACAAAGGGTGGAACCCACTAGGATTTGTGTTCCTCTGCTCGACACCTCCGCAGGAGCTCTCCAGGCCCATTTGTGAGAGAAAGCTGGTTGTTAACCATCCCATGCACAATTGACTTGATCTCTGCGGACCCTTTGAGTCACAGATGGTAGATTTGATTAAAAAAAATGCGAACATCTAGTATTTAACATTCACGTAAGGCTCTCTTGCTTGTGGTGTTTTTCCTCCAACTTTAAGAATCCTTTCTTTCAAACTGGAATAAAAGACTCCAAGCTGCTTCTGCCCTGGGACCATCTATAGGCTGAATGAAGCCACTTGGTTTGTAGAAGTCATATATATATATATACACTCTGTAACTGAGGAGATTGCATTGGCAAAGCAGTTGACCTTTGAACCATGGGTTTGAACTGCACAGGCCCACCTAGACACAGATTTTCTTCTGCCTTTGCCACCCCTGAGACAGCAAGACCAACCCCTCCTCTTCCTCAGCCTACTCAATGTGAAGATGACAAGGATGAAGGCCTTTGGGGTGACCCACTTCCACTTAATGAATAGTAAATATATTTTCTCTTCCTTATGATTTTCTTAATAACATTTTTCAATCTCTGGCTTACTTTATTATACAGTATATAAAACATATAACATACAAAATTGTGTTAATAGGCTATTTACGCTATCAGTAAGGCTTCCGGTCAATAGTAGGCCATTCATTAAATTTGGGAGGAGTCAGAAGTGATATGGATTTTTGACTGTGTGTGAAGTCAGTTCCCCCAAAGTGTTCAAGGGTCAACTATATTTTGTACTTTTGTGCTGGAGACTCTCATTGTACCCCTGAAGAGAGGTTTCTCTATGTTTTTGGAGTTCAGACCCAAGAAAGAAGTTGCTCATTGTCTTCACAAAGTCTGTGTAACTTTAAAAGTCGAGCTGAAACAGGTATTTACTTATTGAAGAGTATTCAGAGCTGTTGGGTAGCACTGCCTGTAATCAGGAAAATCAATCCGCCAACTGTGCAGGGAGGTATCTCTTAACAAGAAAAGATGAACTTAGTACCTATTTGCTGGCCTCAGTTAGTCTCCTGGGGTTTGGAGAATTTGAGCGTGATAACAGTAATCCCAAATTTACTTATACACTCTTTTGCTGGTGAGGTTGGCAAGTCCTGACGGAGCACCTGTATGTGCTAGGTGTGTGTGATGAGGATAAAATGTGTGGTATTTTCCCCTAAGGTGCTATGCTCTATGTAGAAAGAATAAAGCACGCCCATGAACGTGCCCATGTCCAAACCCAGGGTGGTTTTGACAAGTGCTTAAATACAAGCCACAGTTTCAAGTTGATAAAACATTAGAGAACAGAGTTTTTCTGTGTGGGGAGGCCACACTGAGGGGATGAGGAATAAGGACAGAATTTGCTTTGGTGGCCAGAGGGGAGTGACCTTGAAGGGGCAGCAGGGAGGGCTGCTAGAGGCGGCTCCCAAGTGGACCGAGTAACTTTTGATTTGAGAACTGGAAGGTACCTCCTCCGTCTTTTTCGGGAAAACACGCTCATTTTACAGATGCAGAAAATAAGGCCCAGAGAGAGCAGTGGAATGACTTGCCCAAGGACAAAGATTTAGTAGCAAAGCTGAAACTGGAATCCAATTTCCCTGTCTCTCTGCCGAGCGCTTTTTCCATTAGTTCACTGTGTTCCAGCCAGATTTCTGAAAATGTGATTTTTGCCCAAAGCGTCAAGACTTATGTAATACTGAATGTGGCCCATTTTGGAATGGGCTTGCTTCTTTGCTATTTTGAGAGGGCTGCCACAGTGACATCATTTATTTTCCTGATGTGATTAAAGAAAATGTCAGCCTGCATCGGAGGTGTTGGGAAGCAGGGAAATGGTGGTGTCGTAAGCATGGTCATGATATTGAGCTTCCGAACATGGGACCCAGGGCTTTTAACTTCTAACGAGGGCTTTTAACTTGACTCTGGGATGTCCTTGCTCCTCAGGGTGGGACCTGTGCCACTGCCAGCCTTTGATTGCTGTTAAGAGGCCCCTTTGTGATTCTATCTCCAGTTTCCATCCTACTCCCTTGCAAGTGACAACAGATATAATGTTTCTCTTCCTCTTTCATCATCTGCCCTGTTCCCAGCCTGGAGCATTGTAGTAGACAAATGTTGACTGAGTGTCTGCTGAGTGCCAGGTACTGTTCTAGGTTCTGGTCATACGGTAGTAAACCAAGTGATTCTAGTTCCTGCTTTCACAAGACCTTATAAACCAGAAGGGAAAAAGAGACATCAAACAGATCATTAGAGGTGTGACAAAAGAGACATTGCAGGCTGGCTTGAGCCATTTAATGTCCATTTAGGTTTCTATCCAAAGATGGCCTTGAAATGCTGCCCCTTTAAAAGGCAAGTGTGTCATGGTAACTTGCTTTGCCTCTTGCCACTTAAGTCATTCCCATTTTTGGATCTGCTCTAAAGTGGTGAGTAGGCAACATAGTGTCCAGACTGATCCACAGCTAGGAAGCAAGCCAAGAAAAATCAGGGAGAGTTCCCTGGGACAGAGAGGGGTCCGTTTGCTCCATGTTGTTAGTTCATATATACAGATGGGGTCCTCTCTTTCCAGGCTGTGTTCCCTGCAGACTCATAAACTAATAGAGAATAAACTGGATGTCAAGCGTGCCCTCTTTGGGATGGCATGTGGTAAAATCTGGAAACCCAGGAAAATTTCTGTTTGTCTCTCCATATCTCTCCTTTTTTCCCCATCCCCTGATACCCCACTATACCCCTTCTTTAGGCCTGAGGGGCTTGGAATGTAGAGTTGATCTACTCAGAGCCAATAAGAGTAATTTGATTGTCTCGTTAGAGTTAAGGACCAAGGAGACTAGAGCTGGGCCCAGCCCCAGACGTGTGGCTGGTGTGGATTCCAGCCTATGGGGTCCCCGTAGGAGCACAGAGGCTGACTCCCAGTGCCGGGAGGTGGTTGACTCCCGCTTTGGGGTTTGCCTCCTGGCTGACAGTACGGTCTGTCTGAGGTGCCCTCTGATCAATAGCTAGGCTATTTTCAGCTGGAGGTATTTTTACCATTTCATATTCCTCTGAAGAGGTTCATAAATCAGTAATGTAAAACGAAATTTAAATAGCGTGGTAGAGCCCTGCCTTTGGGAGGAGAAGCCGCTGGTGTTAAAGTGTTGTTTAAGAATAGAGGAGAGGCATCCGTTTTAGATCCCACCCCCACTCCTGTAGGAGGCACCTGTAGGTTACTCATTGGTTTTATGCATGCCCCAGTACTTGTCTGGAAAAAAGAAACTTAAGGATCTTTGTGTTGGTTAACCATTTCAACTAGAAATATAATTGCACATTTCATGCATTCAGCAGAAAGTCCTTGAGCTTCTGTTGTGTGCTGGGCTCATGTTAGGTGGGGGGTGGGGCATCCCAGTGAAGGAGCGCACAAGGTCCCCGAGTCACTGATTTTACAATCTAATGGGGTGCATGGCACAGCTGGTCTCAGGTGGCGTGCGCGGTGACAGGGTACTGTAGGGCTCTGTGGGGAACACAGCAGGGGCATGCTCCCTAGCAGGAGAGCCTGAGGTCAGGGGATCCTTAAGAGTGGGGACTTGGGAAGGGCAGGAGGAGTGACGCTGGTGGAGAAAATAGCATATCCAAAAGTAAGAATCTGGTTCAGCGCAGGAATGAAGGAAGTTCATATAGACACAAGAAGTGATTTGTGGAGAGTAGATTATTATAGTACATGATAGGATCAGTTCTGCATTAAAACGCACAGTTCTGTGCCTATGCAAAATCGTAGTGAGCACCCAAGAGCATTAATGCTCATTTCCGTCAGTCTCCATGCATGCTGCTTGGATAGCTTGTCTTCGATTTTTCTGAATTAACCTATCTTTAACCCACTTCCAAAGAGTAATTGAGAGGGTTCCCTGTGTAAAATATGAAATAATATTATCTATGTTTCAGACCTTATGGTCATCCTGTAAATGAATGAGTATGTGAGATATGGATATTTTTTCCAACTAAAGCTTTGGCTCTGTGGAAAAGGGCTTTTTCACTCAGTCTCCCCTTCTGCTGTGTTGGTTTCTGAATCTGACAGATTTCCAGATCTGCAAATCATTCTGCATAATAATGAACTTCAAGGTCAGTTCCTTATACTATACTTGTATTTTTTTTTTTAGTGTCAAATATTGCTTTGAGAAAGCATGTCTTCCACTGAAGCTAAAAACCTTGGATTTAATAATATTTAACTTTTTTTTCTATTTTAATAAATAAGAAGTCAAAGATGGGGCCGGAAGTGGCCTGGAACCGGTTAATTTCCCCAAAGCTGGTCTGTACCCACACCCTGACTGAGTTTCACTTGGGGCTGCCCTTATCTTCTCATCTCGCCTTCCAGCTTTCACACTGTATTCTGAGTCACAGGGTTGAGAACCTAAAATAAAACCACACAAGTCTTTTACTGTTCTGTCTGATAGCATCGCATTATTCTTTTTCTTAGTCACATTCAACTCAGCTTTGTAATTATGTATTTATTTATTTCAATGTCTGCCTCTCCCACTACGCATATCCATTACATAGTAACATAAATTACATATTTTTTTATGACAAATAACTATTTTTCTTAAAAACAATTTAGTGAAAAGAGTAAAATCATTTTAAAAGTTTTTGTCTGGCTTCTTAGAAAAAGGTGGATTTTAGTAGTTTTACATTCCTTCTGTTGCAAATTTGTTGTTCTGGTTGAGGTAAATGAAAACCTGGTCTCCTACAGATATATTATAAGAAAAAGAAGGGGTGTTTTCATAGTCTTGTCAGATAATAGTGGATATTCTGCTCTGATACTATGCCAAATGTGGCAATTGGTGGTTTCTTAAGGATTAATTGCAACAAGAGATCTGAAACCATATCGTTGAACATTTTGTTCTCTCTTACATTCTAATCCATTGCTCTGTTTTGCACTTGAGGTGAATATTTTACTATTTGGAGCATAATTATTAAAGAGGTTACAAATGCAATGTGGTTAAACCCCTTTCTTTTCCATTTGGAAAAATTCCAGGTTTCTTGGGGAAAGAAGAGGTGATTCTGGATATTGTTCATCCAGACTGAACAGGATGTGAGTGAAATGCACACATGCTATTCCACAGTCAGTCACTCGGTTTTGATACTGTTTTTGTCTAATAAAGATACCCTACACAATCTCAGTATGATGAACTTCTCCAGCCCTCGTTGTCTTGCACGTTTAACTTCTCTTTTAAAACAAAATCATACTACATCATCAGGCTTGTTTTAACTGTCTTTTCCCTTCTAGTTGATGTGATGCATCCACACACTGAAATTAGGTTAGCATCAGTGCCAGGCTGGTTGAAAAATGCAAAGGTGTTAACTTCTCAGCTTCAGGGTACAAGATAATTGGTTAGAGGAAGTTAGAAAAAGATCCTTCTCTTCTACAACATGGCATGACACTCCACGATTGGCTAGGAGCAATGATCTTTTTCAAAGTTTTATATGGAACCAGTAGCAAGACATTGGGTGATGTAAAAATGTAGCCCACAATCACAGGGTGTTGTATTCATATTTGTTCTCTTGCTTTTGTGTTGTTAATCCTGTGAGATTAAGCCATCAAATGTGGCTGTCTTCTAATATGCAAGACTGTGTAAAGAGGGCCCTAGAATAGTATATCCGTACAGAGAAAAAAACTGGGAAAAATGTACCAGATGTTGACAGCAGTTACCTCTGGGTGGTGGGATTTGGGGTCATTTTTTATTTCTTCGTTGTCCTTTGTAAACATTAATTACAACAAATATCTATTTAATATTAGGTGTCAAGCATTGTTTTGAGTGCTGGGCTCGGAACAGAGAACAAAAAGTTGATTTATGATTTAGCAGGGGCTAAACCCAGCAGGGGCTAAACCCAGGCAGGTTCTCCAACAGGTCAATTTTTATATTTCCCCTGATAAATATGAATAAGAAGATAAATGTTGGAAATATTATCAACCAAAATAAATTGAAAAAAAAAAAGACTGGCATGGCACTATTTTTTTTTTTTTGGTTGTTTTCCTTGCAAATACAATTTGAATAGTGTTTCGTGACTCAGTTATTCTAAATATCAGCCAGGAAGTCTCTAGGATAGGCTTGACTCCAAAAGAATAGAAAGCTTAATGTCAGAAAGAAGAAATAGTAGCCGTTTTCCGGGGGTGTGCTTCCATGGTGCTTTTGAGCTATGGTAATACTCCATCCAAAGAATCTAAACTATAACCAAGAACCACGAAAGGCCTGCAGGTAGCATTTGACAGACCTTCCACTCTTTAGCTGCTAGTTAAGTTTTGTGGCTCACCTGAGAAACAGAGCAAAGTGAATGATGGTGGAGCTTAAAAATTGGCTGTGTTCAAGGCTTGAATAACTAGGACCTTGGAAAGAACATATCTTCTGTTGAGGGCTCATATGGAAACATCTGGAAATAAACTTGAAACTTGATGATGAAAGAAAACCCTTTTCCAGAAGGACTCTTATTTCTCTTGTGTAGCTTATTTCAGTTGTGTAGCTACTGAAAGATACTGGAATTATTACAGGAATAGGATAGGAAACTAGAAAAAGAGGGGATTGATATCACTAATATTTCTTTGAATGAATCATTATTAGAGCTAGACTGCTTTCTGTTTTTGTAAATGTATAATTCCTAAGGTTTTGCAGATATGTGACTCTGTAGGAAATGTCAGAAAAGTTTCAGCATGGCCAAGTGTGACATAATATATTTGTGAGAGAAAAATCATGACTAATTGTAAAAGCAGCACAGTGACTAGCAGTACAGAATAAATAAGTTGGAAGCCACTACCAGCTATTTTGCAAAGATCTTATGTAAAACTGTGACTTCCTGAGCCAGATTCCCCGGAACTTCTACTCTTATGAAATTATGAAGTTTAGTAGAAAATAAAGATCAAATGGAGGTTGAGAAGGTACAGAGAAGGCAATGAATTTAACTGACTGTCTAGAACAACTGAATGAAAATTAATAAAAATTAGGGGTCATTAAACTGAAAGAAGCTGAAGGGACCAGTGATCAAAGTCTTTAGAATCTTGTATATGTTGAACGTGGCAAGAACAATGGGAGGTCCTTCCTTGAAGGTTTAGACAGATTTTGGCAACACATAAAGGAAATACTATATCCAGCAGGTAGTAAAATTATGTAATTTGTTAGCTCCAGAGGGGATGGCAGAACATACAAGAGGGATGACTAAAAGGACATTCATGGCTTTTTATTAAGTGAAGACAATAAATAGGGTGAAGAGAACTGTGATAATATATACCTACTGGTAGTGTTGATGACCTGGTGCTTGGGGTAGGAAAGAGGGTGTGGAGAGAGGGGCCTTGAGAGGGGAAGATAAGGTAGAAAAAGGAGAAAAAATCTGTGTGTGTGTGTTTGGGGGTGTGTGTGTGTGTGTGTGTGTGTGTGTGTGTGTGTATTTATAAAGAGATGTTCATGAGGATGGCTCCCAAAATAATGGTGGTGGTCTCGAGATAATGGAGTTTCAGAAGATCTTGCCTTCTTTATATTTTAAATGTGGTGTTTAAATTTTTTTTAAATAAAGAGCTTATCTTATTTTATACACCAGAAAAAAATGTTACCTTTATACTTCCAGTAAAATAAAAGGAAAATATAAAATGGCAATAAAGCTATTAGCAATTTTCTGGATTTGTGGATTTATAGAGAATTATGTAGCTAATAGTATCATCTGAAGTATTTTGCTCAGCTTTTTAGGGGAAGGCCCATTGCTCCTCTTATGTCAGTACTAGAATAGCTTTCCCATTGGTCCTTGGCTTGGCCTCAAGGTGGCTTTTTCAGTCTCAGTTCAGAATTGGACAAGACGACTCATTTGATGTACTACTTCGGTGCTCAGCATGGCCTCTTGTCTCTACACCTTCCCTCTCTCAAGACCATTCTCGCTCAACAGCCAGACTTTTAAAAATGTAAGTCAGAACTTATCTCAAAAGCAATGCATCTCAATGAATCTCAAAACCAATTCACTGGTTTCCCATCTTAATTTGTAATAAAATCTGGAATCATCACAGCGACCTATGAGGCCTAACCTGGCTCCTTCTCCATGCAGACCTCCTTACTGTACTTCAGACCCATCTGCATGTCCCTGGTTCGTTCTTTCCAGTTGTCTGTGTGGCTTGTTCCTCAGGGCTTCCTTCAGGTCTCTGTTCTAGTGTTACCCCATCCAAAGTGTTATGTCTGCTTTCTGAAATATTACCCACCCCTTTCCTTACTCTGTGAGTCTGTCCCTTTGCACCGGTTTCAGTTTTCCTATGTGTTATCACTTACATACCTGACATATGTATTTGTATATTGTATAGAGACTCCCTCTACTAAAATGTAGTTTCTAGATATAATCACTAGGATGTAATTTTATCGCTTTTGTCATTGCTGCAGCGGTACTGCCTAGGATGGGAACACACATAGTAGGCACCCAATACACATGTGTTGAATGAATGAATTCCTGTCTCATATTCTCCACTCTGTGTTCTGACATTTTTGCTTTGCAGAGAAGTTGTCACATTCAACCATTTCCTGGAAGCAGCAGCTGAGAAAGAGGTTCAAGGGAAAGCTCGGCTCCAGGACTTTATTGAGAATCTGTTGCAACGTGTGGAACTGGCGGAGAAACAGCTAGAATACTATCAAAGCCAGCAGGCCTCCGGCTTTGGGCATGACCTCAGTGGGCATGTGGTGAGTCCAGCCACCAAGGGTGAAGTCTCTGTGTGTGGCGGGAGTGGCCTGTGGGTTGAGGACAAAGGAAAAGGGAGATGGGTGACTTGCAGGGACTCTTTAGACATCATTGGAAAGCACTGCTTGGGCCATGCCTGTGTTGTGGAAGGGATGCCAGGGATACTAAGCACCTGGAAGTAAGCTAAATCCTGGGTGCACAGTTTCCAGCTCGTCTTGGCCCTCTCGCTCCCAGCCATTGCTGAGTTGGTAGATTGAAGATTGGTAGATTGTCATCTTCTGTGGTAACAACACCTTCTTCTGGAACACCTCCTGAAGGACCTACCTGAGTCTGTTTTACAGTTAATTTTTTTTTTTAATAAGTAGGAGTACATGCTAAAATAATGCTAAAAAAGTTTAGTATAGTAAATACATAGACCAGTAATGTAGCTTATGATTGTGTACTGTACATGAATGTATGTGCTATACTTTTATACTGACAGCTCAGTAGGTCTGTCATACCAGCATCACCACAGAGACGTGAGTAATGCTTTGTGCTGTCACTACATTATGGCTAAATTGGTAGGCGATAGCAGTTTTTCAGTTCCATTATAATCTTATGTGACCAACCATATATGGTCTCTTCTGGACTAGTAAATATTAGTGACCAACCATATATGGTCTCTTCTGGACTAAAAAAATAAATACTTCTATATTTGTAAAATAAAAGAGTCTGAAGTATCCAAAGAAATCACGTGTCCCAGCCTTGGTGTCCAAGTAGGTCAGAAATTATCCTGCTTTGGAGCTCTTCAAGAGAATCTTATAAAATTGGCCCTTCTCAGGAAAGCAAGATCCAAGCACATATCCTTTTTATTTTATTTTTCCCTTAGTAGGGAGGAAAACACTGTTCAGCAGTCTCTATAGGTTAAAATTCTTTAAGTAGATTTGTAAAAAGAAAAAGTCACAGATGATAGTTCTACAATAGATTTCTGTATATAATTTACATATAGTTTCAGGGGCTTAAGAAACACCCAGAGCTCAGATGAGAACCCTGGATGTGGGTAAAGACCCAAATGCTCAAAAGTGGCTTTATCCAGACTACCTGGTCTCTCTGGAGGGTGGAGGGAGATAATTAAGCATGCTCCAGGGGAGGCGTGGGCATATTTGCTCTCTCTGTGATATCCTTGGTGGTATAAACACAAAAGCCAAAGAAGGATGTTTGATCCTCCAAAGTGGTTTATTTATAACATTTTCAATGCTTATTGAACTTTATTTATGCTTACCTCTTTCCCAGAGGATTAAAAATTATTCTTTTACTCCCCCTGCCCCCAACCATGGACTTTATTATAAGGAAAAGAAAGATAGGAAACATTTATGCTGACCAAAAGATTAGCAAGGTTGCTGTTAGTTGATTAGAAAGTTTGCTTTGTGCTTTCTGGAAGCCAAGATTAAAAGGAAACATGATTAAATAATTACATTAAATAATACAACTAATTATCCAAAAGAAGGAATTAGTTGAAAGGCAGGTGAATAAAAGAAGGAAGACAGGAGAGGGGGAGAAGGAGAGAGGAAAGAAATGAAGAAATCCTACATGGCACTTGCTGTAATAATGTACCCTGTACCTTAGAGCAGCACAGCGATACAAGCAAGCCCCAGAACTTTCCAGAACAAAAGTAGACTGGAAGGAAGAAAATTTGTTACATCTATGAGGTTTGGGTCACTACATTCAAAGCAGTCTCATCCATGCGACATATTTATTATTCTCTGGGTGGGTGTCTGTGGTCTTCCACATGCAGCACTCCTAAGGGGCAACTGTCACCCCACAACTTGGTCCCTCTGTGTCTCCTCCTTGGGAAACCGTGAAAGTATCCAGTCCTGACTAGCTGTGGCTGCAGGGACACTCTTTGAGCCTTTCCTGCTTTCTTCCATCCTACTCTCTGTCAAGAGAGGCTTGTGGCATGAGGTCACGGAGCCCAGGTGTGAGGTGAAGAGGCCTGGCTGCCGACCGGGCAGGACAGTTTGTCTTCCTGGGCCTGTAGTTCTTCTGGAAAGTGAAGGTTGGATCAGTACTCTCTGAGGTGTTTTGGCCTGTTAAATGATCTGGTCATCATCTGACTTTGCTGGTTGGGAATTCTAAAATTAAAAATGTAGCCTTAACATTTTCAGTATTTAGGCATGTAAGTCACCCACAGCTAAGAAATACATGAAATCCTCCTATGCTAAGCCAAGAGGAGTCTCAAAGAGAGGAAACAGTGGAAGGCAATGAGTAAGAAGGAAGGCCTGTTCGTTCTCTTTTTTTTAAATATTTTTTTGCTCACTTCCTCTGCTCAGTTTATTTTTTTAGCTTGAAAGTTGAACACTTTTCAAGAGACGTAGCCAGTCATTATTTCTCATCACACCAAATCACACAGTCAACAGTTGGGTAGCATCTCAGCTCCTCTTGTCAGATATGTACATACAAAGTCATATATAGTCGTGATGCTTAAGGTTGGGACACGTTCCAAGAAATGTATGGTTAGGTGATTGTGTCATTGCGTGAATGTCACAGAGTGTACTCACACCAACCTAGATGGTATAGCCTACTCCACGCCTGGGCTGTATGGCAGGCGTCCTCAAACTACAGCCTGAGGGCCACCTGTGGCTCGCTGAGGACATTTATCCTGCCTGCCGGGTGTTTTTGCTGCTGCTGCCTGTCCTGCTTAGCAGCCGACTCATCATGGGCCCACAGTGCGCATGTGTGGAATGTGCGCCGAACCCTCCAACGGCCCTCCAGCGGTCTGAGGGACAGTGAACTGGCCCCCTGTTTAAAAAGTTTGAGGCCCCCTGCTGTATGGTGTAGCCTGTTGCTCCTAGGCTACAGACCTGTACAGCATGTTACTGTGTTGCAATTGCAACCCAGTGGTATTTGTTCATCTATATATATGTAACTATAGAAAAAGAACAGTAAAAATATAGTATAAAAGATGAAAAATGGTATAATCCTATAGGGTACTTACCATGAATGGAGCTTGCAGGACTGTAAGTTGCTCTGGGTGAGTCAGTGAGTGGCGAGTGAATGTGAAGGCCTAGAACATAACTGTACACTACTGTGGACCTTATAAATACTATACACTCAGGCCATCCTAAATTTATATTTAATTTCAATAATAAATTAAGTTGCTTACTGTGACATTTTTACTTTATACAACTTTTAAATTATTTTTCAACTTTTTGACTCTTTTTTTGTAATAAACTTAGCTTAAAACATGAACATTCTACAGCAGTACAAAGATATTTTCTTATATCCTTATTGTATAAGCTTTTCTATGTTTTTAACATTTTTTTTTAATTTTTAAACTTTTTTGTTGAAAACTAAGACACAAACGCACACATTAACCTAGGCCTACACAGGGTCAGGATCATCAATGTCACTGTCTTCCACCTCCACATCTTGTCCCACTGGCAGGTCTCCAGGGACAGTATCACACAGGGAGCTGTCATCTCCCATGATAACAGTACCTTCTTCTGGAATACCTCCTGAAGGACCTACCTGAGTCTATTTACAGTTAACTTTTTTTTTTTAAATAAGTAGGAGTACATGCTAAAATAATGCTAAAAAAGTATAGCGTGGTAAATACACAGACCAGTAATGTAGCTTATTATTGTGTACTGTACATGAATGTATGTGCTATACTTTTATAACTGGCAGCTCAGTAGGTCTGTTATACCAGCATCACCAGCATCATCTCACATCACAGAGACGTGAGTAATGCTTTGTGCTATGACATTGATGGCTACATTAGTAGGCGATAGTGGTTTTTCAGTTCCATTATAATCTTATGTGACCAACCATATATGGTCTCTTCTGGACTAAAATGTCATCATGCAGCACATGACTGTATGTACACACAAATATACATAGATATGTATGTGCACACACATATACACATAAATTATATATACATACACAGAAAATGTATACAAATATGGTGGGAAAATAATAGTTATGTCCCAAATAGGACATGATCTGCCTTCAGCAGATTTGCTTCACCTAAGGAAGAATTGGCTAAGTCAAATAAAATAAAGTGCAGTTAGATTATAGCAAGGAATTTAGAAACAAGAGTTATGTGTGAGCAGGGCATGATCTTTGTCTGACGGTTGGAAGGAGAATACGTTGCCATGGGAAGACCAAGAATCAGTTGTGTGATTTGTAAAAGGATTGGCAGATATATTTTCCCCTTGTTTCTGCAGATAATACTTTAAACTCTACTTTGAACCATAATGTGCCACATTATAAGACAGTCTGCAGACTTTATAGGCCATTTCTCCTTGTTACTTAGTCTATTTCACTGTAATACGGTTGATTATCTCTTATCCGAAATGCTTGGGACCAGAAATGTTTTGGAGTTCAGATTTTTTTCAGATTTTGGAATATTTGCTTTCTATTTACTGGTTCAGCATCCCTAATCGAAAAATCCAAAATCTGAAATGTTCCAATGAGCATTTCCTTTGAGCGTCATGTTGGCTCTCAGAAAGCTTCAGATTTTTGGAACATTTTGGATTTTTGGGTTAGCAATACTCAACCTGTAATAGTTATCACTATGTGAAATTGTCTTTACTTGTTTACTCATTCATTGTGTTTCCCTCCTCCCTGAGACAAGGGACCCCATATATCTCGCTGGCAGCAGTTTCCACAGCACCCAGTAAGCACTGTGCCACCAATACATTTGTGTTAAATGAATTACTGCTAATCCTAATTTAGCAACCTGCAGGACATAAACATAATGCTTAAAATAAGATTATCCAAGCTGTTTCATGACCTTCCATTTGAGCAGTTCTGCGAATGATTTTGACAGATGGGAGAGTAGGTCACTTTGTGTCTAATTCAACAGCATTTTTCAGAGCATAAAGATAAAATATCCGAGTAAGCATGTTGTATTTTTAGAAATCAGCCAGGTGAAAAAGAACATCAATGCTCAAGGGGATTGAGGGAAAGATGCAGATGCCAACGCATTATTTCAGAAAAGGCACTAAATGTGAGGGGAAGGAAATGTTTCCATAGCACAGGAGAATCTTAACGTTAAGAAGTCACCTTAGGAAGAAGCCAGTTACAATATCAATCTAGGAATTTCACTGCTCTCTAGAGGTGGTCATGAGAAAAAGGGAAGAGGAGAGAGGGAGGGAACTGAGGTGGATGCAGGAAAGGAGATGAGGAAGATGGGCAGTTTTTGCAGCAGCCTTAGTGGTGAGGGTGAGAGCCCCTCGGCTGGGGTTGGTATTTATGACTGCTCTGGAGGAGGGAGCTCAGGTGTGCAAGCAGAAGGGTGCAGGGGAGTCAACTCAGAACATTCTGCTCATCCTGCAGCGCTGGGGCAAGAACTTGCCCAGGTGGGGCTGAGGCGCCAGAATCGTGGGTTTCTGGGTGCTCTACACCTTCACTAAGCTGGACCAAATAGGTTACCAAAGATGTTATTCAAAGCTTCCCCTGTTAAAAGCATCCTAGTTATTCTTCGTATTTATAGCCACAGATGTCCTGGGAGGCCACATTTAGCACTTTGATTACAGCAAAGACGAGGCTCCTCATTTTATAGATGAATGTATATTACAGTTTGAACATCCCTAATCCAAAGATTGGAAATTCTAAATGCTCCAAAGATCTGAAACTGTTTGAGTGCTTCCAGGGTCATCTTCAAAGGAAATGCTTATTGGAGCATTTCAGATGTTGGCTTTCCAGATTAGAGCTGCTGGACCGGTAAAGTAGAACGTAAATATTCCAAAATCTGAAATACTTCTGCTTCTTCTGGTCCTGAGCATTTCAGATAAAGGATATTCAGCCTGTTCTTAGGTTGACTTTCAGTTTTGAAGCTCTTTATATTTTTCCAGCCTGGAAACTTTGATCAAAGACTTTCTTGGTCCTTATCTTAATGTTCTCCCCTTTCCCTAAACAAAAAGAAGATAAAGGGGCGAGAGTAGGAGAAAAGGGAGGTAGGTAGATGGGCTGAGTGGGCCAGGAGGAGCAGTGGCCTCCTATATGTTCACCGAGAGGAGAGCTGAGGGAATTCCGTAGTGGCTGTGATAACAAGCCTCACCTCCACCCCAAACCTCACCCTTTATAGGATCTTCGGAGAAATTCTAATACAGCCATTGCTTTCATTTAACTTACTATGTACACACTTCTTTGCACATGCAATATTCACATGCTTTTTAGGGAGGTAGGGCAGAGCAAAGGCTTGCCCTCACACTTGTAAAGCACTGAGCCTTCACACCAGGTGCTTTTAACTTTGCTGCCTCGGTTTTCGAATCTATAAGATTGGAAAAATAATGCTTACCTCGTAAGGCTGTTTTGAGGGCTAATTCTGCTTGTTGTGTGGTCAGTATTTAACCCAGCGTGTGGCATAAAGACATGCACCATTTATGGGACCTATATGCATATGTGACGTTCATGGCCTATTTTTACCCTCTTCGTTCATGTGTTTCCCTCTCCACAAGACATAATAAGTTCCTCACATTCCCTGAGGTCCCAGAAGGGTTCTTTAGCGAGATTCATAGGTGCTAAGGTTGTAGTTATGAATAAAGCATTTTTGAAGTCTGAGACCCCTTTGAACATTTGATAACACTGTTGGCCTTTTCCTCAAGGAGGGAAGCATATACATGCACTTACTCATTCTCTCCTTCTCTCCCCTCCCCATCTCTCACTTTCACATAAAATTCCAAAAGGCAGTGTGTATACATGTATGACAAATTGATAAACTGTTGCTTACATATTTACAGTAAAGTGAGCAAATTTTGTTATGCCTAAATAACTTTTTTTAAAGGGAGAGAATGATTTAAAGGAGGAAAAGCCCTGTGCATTTTTTTACAGTTTACTCATTTATTAAAGTTCAAGGAGCTTATGGCTGAGAAATCCTTATTGGTGATGGTGGGTTGAGGAGCAAAAAAATGGAAATGAGGATGCATTCCAGGTCCTCAGAAGCTGCTGACCCGGTATATGCCTGAGCCATCTGTCCCACCTTCTTTGTATTAATATATTGGAACCTCATGTCAGGGTGATGCCTTTTTCTATTACAATTTACTAATTTCATACCAAACCCAGCCAGCATGAACAGGGCCAAAATATTGCTGACTTTTGATTATGTCAAAAGACAGAAGGCAAGAATCCCATCTTGCCTCTTTGGGGACATGAACCTCAAAAGTTTTCTTAAGGAACCTTCTTTGTAGCTTGCTGCAGACAGAAGAATGGAGGGAGTGATCCTGTTATGGTGAGCTTGGTTTCTCGGATTATTTTAGTATAGCAGGGACATGTTTTGGCCATGCTGCCCAAACACCAAGTTGGCCCTTTCTCCACATTTTCTTTGCTGTTCTCTCCCATCGGTCTGCCTGCTGGTGTGGCACCACTTCTTCTAGTAAAAGCTTCATGCGGGAGATCCAGGAACTGAAGGCTGGCAATACGCTGGGTTTGCCTAGAAACTGGATGGTGACATCTGGATCACAAAATGATAATTATCAACTTGTTCTGCAAATGAGGGCATTCCGAGCCCAGCCACAAAAGTGCATGCAGCTATTTTATTGCATGAATTATTAGGAGTGGAAAATAATCTCGGTGATAAATGGCCTCAGGGACAGTTATGGAGTTGGTCTTCATATGCTCTCATTTTAGAAATGATGTATTTTAGGCAATAAACATTTTATGCCAATTTTCCCCTTAGTCAATACATTCTGACCAGCCACAGCTGCAGTAGATTAGCTGCAAATACAGCCTGAATCAGTTAAGAAATAATGGTACATCATTCCAATTTATAAGAACATGTTTCTTCAAACATTGCTCTATTGGGGGACTCTTTGACTTTTTGAAATTTTTGAGGTCTGCTGACACAGACTTCTGAGAAATCTCAGAGCAAGTGCCCACAGATGCTCCCTGAGTAAGTGAGGGTGAGCAGGAGACGCTCTTGTTTGCTGATGTAATGGCTGGTGGCTCCGGTAGTGCCACCATGCAACAGTCCACGACTTCCTTAATGTGCATTCAGTTTCTTTAAAATGCCAGAACGATTTTTAAAACCAAATCCATCTTTCAGGGGAAGTAACATTTTTTTCTCATTTGTTTTCCTCCAGCTTACAGATGTCTCGTCAAATAGGAAGCCCAAATGCCTGTATGTATATTTTTTTTACTGGGACCATTTGATAATGTTTGTATTGAATGTTTTCCTTTTGTATTTTATATGCTATCTATGATATAAATGGATTTGAGAGACTTAGGTGAAAATTTAAGTGGCCGTTGGCCCAAGGCCACACAGACTTTACCTAACTTTGTAAAATGCTGATGTGACTTTCAAATATGCTAATAGTCTATTAGTGTATGGCACTGGGGTAGTACTAGAGTATTTTCATAGTATTTTATAGTATAACTTTCTCTTATTGAGGTGTAGTATGGTCATAATAGCTCTATAGTACTATTACTGTAGTATATGTTTACTACATTGTATAGTATAGTATAGTATATATTTAGTATTGCATAGTATTGTTTAGTATTAATATAGTATTGTATAGTATATGTTTACTACATTTACTACAATCTATGAATCATGTATTTGGAAATAGCCGTACAATGGATTTGTCTGAATTCCCTAGTGGTCACTCAAAGAGTCAAGAGATACAAGTTCTGGTGCTGTCTTCTCCATAGACCACTGTATGCATTATTTGGTGTGGTCATTGCAATCTTCTATGCCTCAGTTTTATCACTGGCAGATAGGACCAGTAATATCTCCCTGGGAATATAGTATTTTGTGATGATTTCATGGAGGCCATGAGCATTTTTGGAAGAAAAATACCAATATATATTTGTCTGCCTGGCAGTGTTATCACCACTGTAGTATGCAGAAGTGATTGTGCCATGAGTAGTTATTATTCTTTTAAGGTTTTAAAGAAATCTTTCTTTCTGTTCATCTCTCTTCCACCCCTCTGCAGAAGCCGAGGGCACCCGCATGCGGCCTGTAACCACCCTGATCTCAAGACCCACTTCCATCCCAAGGGAAGGAGCCACCTGAAAAAAGCCAAGGATGACAGAGCCAGCATGCAGCCCGCCAAGTCCATTCACGAACAGGCCGAGTCCTCAAGAGAACTCTGCAGACCGCCGAAGAAAGGGGAGCTCCTAGGGTTGAGCCGGAAAGGCAACATCAGGCCCAAAATGGCTAAAAAAAAGCCAACGGCTATTGTGAACATCATCTAAAAGGGTGGGTGGCTCTGGACCACCCTCGCTGGGTTTTGAGGAATGTTGTTCCAGGGGCCAATGATAGTGTCCTTTTGGACACATCCCATAGTAAGACACGTTGGAATGGCAAAGGGCATAACACATCGAAGCACCTTGATTAACCAGAATTCAACAAATGGGAAACTCAGTGAAGCAGAACTGTATTATAACCATACCCTTATAGAAACTTGCAAATTACAGAAAGAATAAAAAAAAAAAATTAAAGTTTTATTAAAACAAAGTGGCAGCTTCTAAAATAATTGGCCCAGTCTCCAGTGGTTTTGGCATCTGGGCTTCTATGCAGTGGTCATTAATTCTCAGGCTCAAAGCCACACAAGATGACAGGCATTGGGAGAGCATTCAGCTGTGCCCACTGCTCTCTAAATTGGGAGGCGAGGAATCAGAGTGTAAAGTTCTGTTAACAGCAGTGAAATAAAAATATTTGTGTTTGTTTTTAGCCTTCCCCTCAGTTAATTTGAAATCCTCCAAAATAAGGATTCTGGTTTAATCAAGATTTCAGTCTTTGGGTTGCTTGCAGGACTTGCTCAGTCAGACTTCAGTTCTCATGTCGACGGAACTGTTTTTCAGTTTTGTTTGATTGAGGTTGTTTGGGGCCCCAGATGCATGGTTATTCAGATTTCGGTACACCTCTGCTGTCGTCTTTGGCTGAGCATTCTGCGTCCTCACACCAGGCCTCCAGCCTCTGTCTTAATAGCAGCTGCTTCTGTCGCGATGGCTGGGGAGGACGGTAAAACCCTGCTGACCAGCACGCAGCTTTGGCGCGGTGGCTGGGGTGGTCGGAATGCCAGCGAGTTGCGCGCTTGGTGGCACCGTGACCATTCTGGAAGCACTGTGGCTGTTACTTGGCCCTTGCCTAGGACCTGCTTCCCTGGCAGTGTCAGCGGCTCACTCTCTGTCAGATGTGGACTTTATCTCCACTGGCCTAGCTTTTCCACTCAGCAGCTCACTTCGCCTCCTGCTGCTTCTGTGCCCTTTCATGACTAAAATACACGTTCTTACCTTTCAACCGAGTACCTGGAGTGTTCACTGTACATTGCATTCTAAGGTAACTTCTGAAATAAACAATGCATGTAGGAGCCAGAATCTGACACTGTCCTCCCCTTCCTCCTGCCCCAAACGGCTTTTGTTTCCACAAAGAACTATCTGTGAAGAACATCCTGCTTTATGATTTTCCTCAAGAATAAGTTCCCGTGTTAAATTTTTCCCTTACATTTAGCAATATCATCAGATCTCACGCAGAGTTCAAAAGTGCTGACATCCTTCTGGAAACAAGAATAATTTTGTCCACAAAGGGTACATATATATATACATATATATATATATAAAACACATATAAAATATTTATGTCAAGTATATTAATAATTTATTTTTAAATACTCATGGAGAAAGTGTGTTTGTGGTGAGTGGTTTTTAAACTATATATTTTTGTTCATGTAAATTGAATTCTCTTAATTTAAAAATTAAAACTGTAACCTAATTAACATTAGTAGTATTATGATTGTTATTGCAATAAGCATCAGATTAGCAGTGCTTTAAAAATAGGTAATAAAGCAGTTACTCAAAATGGCAGTCAATTGAAAAATGTAACTTATACAAATATTTTAAATCTATCATAGTGAAAATGTTGATTTTTGAATCTTCACCTTGACTTTTGGCCTATGGAGGTGGACCATTCATGTGATATATAGGCAGCTATCAAGTGGGGAAAAAAACATTTCTGTGAATATCACTGTTTAGGCTAACATTGTAAAAATTGTAATATTATAATTATGTGGAGAATTAACCTCCTCCAGAGCTATTTATTATTGATGCTTATACCATGATTGCACTTTTGCCTTTTACATACTAAAAAAATGACATGTTAGTTGTATTGCATGCTCTTTGTCCTGTAACGTGTGTGTGATGACAACTTGTTTTTAAAGATGTTATATAGCCAGATTTTTTTTCTTATTTAAAGTAACTGATGTTTTTGATTTTCATTTAACATGCCTAGAGGGTATGGCAGCTCTCTTTGACAGTGGTACCCAATGATCTTCAGAAAGCACCATAATGTCATGCTACTCTATCCACATTACACAAAACAAATTATTTTTATATTTATTTATTAAGACATTTTTAAGTTCCCACTAAATTTTGACCCCCATATAAGGAAACGTGTTATATGTGTTGTGCTTCCTTAGAGACATAAATTTACTGTTGAAACACGGGAGCTGGCTCGCTCAGAAGGATACTCCCAGTTACATACCATGGCCTGAGCTGTGTGCCATGTCCCATTTGTGTCTTGTTTTTAAATATTTTCTTTGCCCACATGGGCAGTCAACCTTAGAGGTAGGGCAGTTGCTTTTTTGAAGAAATCACCAAAGTTTCTGGGAAAACATGTTCAGGGTTAAACTAAAGAATAGATCTAATTTTATCATTTGTTTTGTAGGTGAGAAATCTTCATTTGAACTATTCTTTCTTTTTCTTTTTCCCCAAACTAGGTTACAGATTCTTATGTGCAGGGTTCAGATTGCTTAGACACTGTTTTCCAGTATTCTGCAGGGCCAGTCAGTTGTATAGAAGTTGGAATATTCTGTTCCCAGAATTTAATAAAAAGTTTTTAGATTATGAAATATTATAATAAAGCTCTATTTCTGACTAATGTCTTGGTACGTTTTGTCTAGTTGAAGTTTTTGGGGGGCCAGGGATGTTGCTCCATTAACAGTGAATAAAATGATCCTTCATGAATAATCTGTTAAATGTGTTAAAAGCTATTAAATCACCATGATCTTGTTCACCCATAAACTTTCTTGAAAATTTAGCTCGATTATTTTTGTTCATCAAGTATTTGTGAAGTGTGTGAGCACCAGTGGTCTCAGGTATGATAAAAAACAAAAGTACAATGAGAAAATAGGTTTTCTTCTAGCTAGTGGGGATCAAAGAGGAAGTGGTATTTGAAGAATGAGTAGGCTTGGAGGTAGCAAAAGAGAAGAGCATTTTAGGCAGTCTGAGCACAGTCGTGAAGATAGGAAGCACAGGACAAAGCCTGGAAAGTAATATAATTTTACCTTTTGTGGCCATCTGTTGGCTTGTCTATCTCCCTGTCTACAGGGTAAACCCCTCAGGTCTGCATCTGTCCTGTAGTGCTGTATCCTGTCATGAAAGAACTGTACCAGTCTTGGTGTCTCGCACCCAGCTCTGGGCCTGCTGCCATGTAGGCATTGAGGAGAGATCCAGTGAGACAGCATCATTCGTTCCTAGAGCCTGGGAGGAGGCTCATCTTGCCAGTGAGGAACAAATAGCTTCAGCTATAGGAAGAGAAGGACCACAAGTATATAGAAACAGGCGGATCCTTGGAGCACTCCTCTTAATAAGGGCCCTTCCAGCTAGGGCTGGAGCATATGCAGTGGCTGGCCACCCCTCTTATCGGTAGGGGTAGCTCCTTTTGATATTCTCCCTCTTTTGATATTCTCCTTTTTTGTAGCCTGCATCTATGGTATGATAGTACATGGCATTTCCTTCTTCTGAATTCATGGTACACATTGCTCATTGGCCAGTTATCTTTCCTGGTGAACACAGACATAGCCTCAGAATCCTTCTTAACACAGCCATGACCAGCTGTGGCAGGCAGAATAATATTCAGACCCCCCCCCCCACACACACACGCACATTTTAGCTTTGCAACTAAAGAATTGTAAGTAAAGGATAAAACTGTAAGATAATATGTGTTGTTTAAGCCACTCAATTGTGGTAATTTGTTAAAGCAGGCATAGGAAATGTTTTTTCTTTTTATTTTTCATTTATTCCTTTTTATTTTTAAGAGACTGGGTCTCACTATGTTGCCCAGGCTGGAGTGCAGTGGCTATTCAGAGTTACGATCCCACTACTGATCATCACGGGAGTTTTGACCTCCATTTTCGACCTGGGCCAGTTCACCCCTTCTTAGGCAACCTGGTGGTTCCCTGCTCCCAGGAGGTCACCATATTGATGCCTAACTTAGTGCGGACACCCAGTTGGCATAGTGCACTACAGCCCAGAACTCCTGGGCTCAAGCGATCCTCCCTCCTCAGCCTTCCCAGTAGCAGGGACTACAGACGCACGTGCCAAAACGTCCGGCCATAGAAAATGAATATACCAGTTAATCAGATACAGCACACAAATTGCAATCTATTTGCCATTCCTCAACAATGGTGCAGCTGAAAGAGTGCTGGCATCAGCATCCTGCTTTACAACCTACATCTGCCGGGACTGAGGGTCCAGTTTCCTCATCTGGAAAATGGACAGAATGATGTCTTGCCTTGGCCATGTAGGAAGTACCCGGCAGCAATCACGAAGTCTTTCCTCTTCCCTACCAACTCCCTAACAAGGACTTGAAAATAGAAAAACAAGATTCTTCCCAGTGTACTAAAACAGAAAGCCAGAAATAATAAAACAGAGCAGAAAGTTATATAAAATTGCATTAAAAAGTCTCCATGGCAAAGAACTATCACTTGATTGAAGATATTAACCTAATAAAAACAGATAGGTACTAACATATCTCAAGAAAGACATCAGGCTCCACTACGTACTAGTTTTATGATCTTGAACAACTTATTTCATCCACTGTAGTCTCATTCTCTGTGTAATCAGGATTATGATGCAGATCTAATGAGATGATCCATGTAAAGTTTTTGGAAAAATCAGTGCTTCATATATTTATTTAAGAGAGAGTTAGTTAAATATGGAGACTTAGAAAATGGTGTGTCAGAAAAACAAATCTCAATAGCATCTTTTGGGGATATATGGGCCAGTAAATAAAATTCCCCTTCCAACTTCTGAATCAACCAATAATTACAACACACGAGCCCAATGCTCGGAGACCAAAATATCAGTGCTACTTGTAAAGCTGGATTGTGGAACACTCTTTGACTTAGAGCTCTATCCATTGCTTTTGGATCTTAATGCAATTGCTTTGATTTGGTTCTTGGGATCCTATGTCTTCATTCTCTAAAGGATCAAGGTGGCATCTCTGGTCTTCTTTTCTTGGGAGTCTCTACCCCAGTTGTAGTTGACATTTGTCCTTCTTTATGACTGTTCAGAATTTGAACCCCCTTGTTATGTCTGCAAGGAGGTTCCTCACCGAGTATGGTAGAGCCATCTCCAACTGTAGAAGCTGAAAATGCCACATAATCACTTTCCTAGCCTTTCCTAAAGCTTTGTGACTTAGATTGCGCTAATCAGACATGTCCACTTCAGTCTTTGATCAGGAAGAATTGACGCAAAGAGAGGGTGTACAGAATGATGATGGAAGTCTGGTGATGGAAGAGAGTGGCGGTGGCAGCTCCATGCAGTTGCCTGAGGTGTTGTAACGACAATTCTGACAGCAGAATCCAGCATCCAGAGTGATGGAGGTAAGTTGTGTTTGTGCCCACTGGCAGTGACACTGGTGTTTTCACTAGACCAGTTCAGTGGTTTAATTTTGGTGTTGTCGCTGGCTGGCTAGCACCTCCACACCTGGTTCTCCATCCTTCTCACAGATAATGTGAGCTAATATTGCCAGTTTAATAAACCCCTTCCTAATACATCAGCTAGAATCAATTTCTCTGCTTGCTGCTAAGAACCCTGATGAATATAGCACATCTGCTTCAAGTAGTTGGGGAGGTGAGGAGCCGCTTCCTTTTAAGTGGGTCTGGAGTGAATTCCAGGTGGGTTGTAATAAAGTATCCATATGGACTCTGGCACAAAAGGGTTTTTGTGTATTCTTACTTAGCCCATTTCCTTCTTGGGCTACAAGGTCAGGTGTAGGGTTCCCTGCAATTTGTCTAGCAGGAGGGAGCCCTTCACCAAAGTGAATACTCAGTTTGGCTCAACAGCTTAAGGTCTCACCAGACGGATCTTGCCAGAATCACTAAAATTAACTACGTATCTCTCCATCCAACTAACCAACCATTCACCAATCTATATTTGGGGCCCTGTATGAGACAAGTCAGACAGTGGTACGTACAGGGGATATAGGCTGCCTCGTGACCAGGTATGTGTGGGCTAGCTGGTGAAGTGTTCTGTACCATCAAGGCCAATCCCCATCATAGTCAGCCTCTCTGTGATGGTGTCCACGTTACCCTGACTGGCCCTAGTGCCTCTGCAGTCTTCCGGGACCTCAGTGTCTCAACAGAATCCCTGACTTTGTCATTCTCTGTCCAGTGACACTGTGTATTTTCTTCATAGCACTGATTACTGTTTGTTTATAATATTTATAAGATATATTTGTGTCCATTATATAAACTTACTGGCTATAATAAAGAAAAAATTGCTTCATGACTCAAATTAATTAGTGCAAAAATTGCTGAAGATTTTATCATTGTTTTTAGGCTTCTTAGCACAAGTGAACTAAAAGTGAAGCTCAAGGTTATCCTTTCTAGCTCTTAAGAAGAGTTTTCACCTCCACCTCTGAAATGCTCTGCCAAGAGTACCACCCAGTGGATCATCCAGGTAATCCATCCTCTTTTTTTTTTTTTTTTTTTCTGTTCATATGCCTTTCCTGTTTCTAACCTTTTGCTGCATACTTGGATTCTCTTCCTTGTCTTGCCTTTGGTTTTCAGCAGTTTTATCATGATGTGTTTAAGTGTGATTTTATTTGTATTTATGTTGATTATGGTTGCTTCTAAAATCTGTGGACATTTTATCTTCAAATATTTCTTCTGCCTCTTTCTTTTCTATCCTTTTGGGGCTCATAGTGTATACATGTTATACCTTTTCATTGTATATGAAATACATGTATTTCACACATGTCTCTTATGCTTTTTTATGTATTTGGATTCCTATTCTTTCTGTACTTTGGTTGGATATTTTCTATTGACCATTCTTCCAGTCCATTATTCTTGTCTTCTCCTGTGTCTAATCTCTATTAAATTAATCATTTCAGATGTCATATGTTTTAAATTCTAAGATTTTAATTTTGATTCTTTTTCAGGGATTGCAATTCTCTGAGAAATTCTCCATTTAAAAATCTACTTTCTTTATTTTCTTGAACATATTAATCATAATTATTTTAAAGTCCATGTCTGCTAGCTCTAATATCTATGGGTCACTTGTGGTTCTATATCTATTGCATGTTTTTTCTCTTGGTTTTTAGTAATATGGTCCTGACGCACAGTATGTCTGGAAATTTTTTAATTGAATGTTGTTGATTGTATATAAAAATTATATAGGCTTCAAATGAGTGTTTCTTTCTCCTCAGTATGTTCACCCTTTCCTCTCCTAGGCAAATGAAATTGGGACTGAGTATCTTAAAACAATTAGGAATTGCACTAAGTTGAAGCTGATGTTTAGTTTTGGAAGGCTCAGCCTACCTCTGATTTGGCCCTATTACTAAGGTTTTGTCCCTCAGGATTTTCAACTGAATGCTTGGTGAGTTCATTGGGCTCTCTCTATCTCTCTCAATGGGAGGATCTAATCTTTGTCTCATCAACATTATGAAACAGTGAAAAATTCCTCTCTGATTTTCAGGTTTTTGGCTTAATTTGCAAGTCCTAAAGTTTACTCTTGTTTCTTTGGTACCATAAATATATGATACTTTGTGTTTCAGATGTTTTCTGCTTCATATTTCATCCTCCTGCCCTCACAGCTTCAGAAGTTGGCAAATGTCTTGAGGGGTCATGTGTTTGAGGCCCCTCAAGTTTTTAATTATGTCTCTATAGCCCACAAAACCATTAAAATCTTTGCTTGTTTTTGTTTCTAACAGCAGTCTAAGAAAATCTTTAATTGCCAATCTCTTAGAATTTGCAGATGCCCCTAGGGAATAAGTGACTGTATATTATCAATGCATCTCTCTGAAATTTTCCCCTTTTGAGAAATTTAGCCATTCTTGTCTTCTTTGATTCAATGGCTAACTGATGTCTTTAAATAGGTTAATTTGTATTTTATTTAGTGTTTGTAGTTGTTCTTGAGGGAACAATTGGTCAGCCACAAATTTCTCCATTCTACCCAGAACTGGATGTTCATATCTTACTTTTTTGTTTGACACATTGACCATATAATTTCCCTGGTTTTTCATTTTTGTTTCACCTTGGATTCTATTTCTTAGAAACCCTCAGCTCTGAGCTGTGCAAATCTTTTGATTCCTCCCTCAGCACAGGTACCAAGACAGGTCAAGTTCTTAGGCTTCCAGCTGATCAGATAAAATATTACCAGAAAAAAAAAAACTACTGTGAAACTAAAACTCGATATAAGCTCACAGAGAGAGCCAAATACAAGAAACGACTTTTGGTAAAAGAGTGATTATTTGTACCTAATTTAATGTTCTTCTAACAAAAGAAATGAAAGTACTTTCTCTGAAGAATACTTTTCACATACAAATATTCCCATATTTTCCTAATACTGAATCCAAAATCTAACATCTGATATCTTGAAAGCAAAGCCGATTACCTCCAATTTCTTGATATCTGAAAATAGGAAAAATAGTGGATGGATTAAAAATGTTTGAAAGGATCCTGCGATATTAGGTGACACTTTGCAGCTCAAAATAAACTTTTTCTACTCACACTAAATCATATGAGGTTATGGGTAGTTCAGCAGACATGTAATCAAAAAACATGAGGTTATAAGTTGAGTATCTCTTATTAGAAATACTTGGGACCAGAAGTGTTTTGGATTTCATATTTCTTTTGATTTTCAAATATTTGCATTATACTTACTGGTTGGACATCCCTAATATGAAAACCCAAAATTCAAAACGCTCCAATGAGCATTTTCTTTGAGTGTCATATTGGCAATCAAAACGTTTTAGATTTTGGAGCATTGTGGATTTCAGATTTTCAGATTTGAGTTGCTCAACCTGTTACTATGATTTTTTTAAAAAATTTTAATTATTATGGATACATAATAGTTGAATATCTTTATAGGGCACATGTGATGTTTTGATACAGGCATACAATGTGATACAGGCATACAATTAAAATTTTACTTTATTTATTTAGTTTTTAGAGACAGGGTCTCCTTCTATCATTCAGGCTGGAGTATAGCTGTGTGATTATAGCTCACTGTAACCTCAAACTCCTGGGCTCAAGCAATCCACCCACCTCAGCCTCCTGAGTAGCTGGGACTATGGGCACAAGTCACCATGCCCAGCTGTATTTTTAAAATTTTTTGTAGTGACAAGGTCTCACTACATTGCCCAGGCTAGTCTTGAACTCCTGGCCTCAAGTGATCCTCTTGCCTTGGCCTCCCAAAGATGACAGGCTTGAGTCACAGCACTTGGCCTTTCAACCTGTATTAACATAATTTAATGTGCTTCTCTGGAGAATTTCAGATGATTTGAGATCTAATAGATCAATTTTGTTAGCATAAGAGTTATTGGAAATAATATTAAAATATGTATTCCTATTCAAGAGAATTAACCTCAGTAAGTGTACTTACTTTGTTTACCAATGACCACTTATGTTGTTCCTAAAAATTTCAAACATTAGTCCTCAACTACTTGACTCTACTTGAGCTAAACATACTATTCTTTCTCCTTATTTTGCGTCACTATAAAGTTTGCTCATGCATCAGCCTAATGCTGATTATTACTGTGCATCCTGTCTGAAGTGTTTGGAGTAGACTGTTTTAGTACTTTGTGCCCCAGTTGTCATTTTAAAAAATACAAGTAATGACCCCAATGGATAAAAAATTTAATAATCTTTCATAAATGGAACCTGCTATAAACATGAACAAAATGTCCATTCCCATTCCTTGGTTAATGCCATGTTTGATTCAGCTAAAGTTGTTTTCTGCAGGCTTTACCTCTAAAGGGTTGGCATAGAAAATGAGCAAAAATGAAACTTGGTTTATATTAATGAAAACATTGGGACATTTGATAATATTCCTCAGATCTATTTGTCTAATTAATTTAAGCTAGATATGCTTCAACATCCACAACCCAGACTTTTGCTGGTTTAATTTTTGCCTTAGAGAGGGATGGGACTTAAAGATCTTTAACCTCCTTCCTTTTTATACTTGGAAAAACTGAGACATGTTTGATGGGGTGACATTCCAAGAAGCACATAGAGAGTTAGTAGCAAAGAACTAAACTTCTGCCTGAGTCTCTTAATTTTCTTAAACTTCAACCTCTTTGAGAACAATTAACCAATTTACTTTTTCTTTAAAAACTTGCTTTTTTCTTACAATGCACCTGTATATTAAAAATATAGGCCGGGCGCTGTGGCTCACGCCTGTAATCCTAGCTCTTGGGAGGCCGAGGCGGGCGGATTGCTCAAGGTCAGGAGTTCAAAACCAGCCTGAGCAAGAGCGAGACCCCGTCTCTACTATAAAATAGAAAGAAATTAATTGGCCAACTGATATATATATAAAAAATTAGCCGGGCATGGTGGCACATGCCTGTAGTCCCAGCTACCCGGGAGGCTGAGGCAGAAGGATCACTCGAGCCCAGGAGTTTGAGGTTGCTGTGAGCTAGGCTGACGCCACGGCACTCACTCTAGCCTGGGCAATAAAGTGAGACTCTGTCTCAAAAAAAAAAAAAAAAAAAAAAAAAAAAAATATAGAAGTCAGAATCAGTGTGTGTATGGTGTATAGTATGCTAGCTTTTGTGTGAAAATGGAGGGGAAAATAGGAAATATATATACACAAAAGGAAGAAATGGAGGGATAAATTAAAACCTAATGAAAATAGTTACTTGGAAGGGAGAGAACAGGAAATAGGGGACAGGGATGAAACTAAGACTTTTCTGAATTACCTTGTCATATCATTTTCCTTTTGTAATCATGTGTTTTTATATAATAAACAATTAAAATGTAGAAAAATTGAAAATAATGGGAAAAATCCACAAATAACCAAAGGAATAAAATCTAACAGGACTACAGTCCACCTTAAAATAATGATATTTGAACATCCCAGTGAAAGACTCAACTCTCATCAATATTTCTTCTTTCTCTTTTAATAGGGAAAAAGCACATAACTTTTATTAATATTTATATGCATTGGGGTTCATGAAAAATAGGATTTGCTAATTAACTTTACGGAAGTCTATTGTTTCAAATGACCAAACAGGAATGGAGTTTCTGGAGCTAGGTGCCATGTAACCTATCTTTAAAATGAGCCAGTTCTTCAAAAACCAGGAGATTCAGAACAACCATGATTGGTTGGGGCACCTGAGCCAGCATGAGGAAGTCCCCTCTGTGTTAAGTCCCCTCTGTGTTATGGCTATAAGGAAATGAACTTTGAAACGATTCTAGAAAAAGCCAATTAGATGTTTATACTAAATTTTTTTGTCATTTTAAAAAAATTAGGCTTCAAGTAACTGGAAAGAATGGAAATATATGGGTATAGTATTGGAAGAGAAAGGCTATTTTATTAAAGTCTGTTTATGCACACTCACCTTGGAGTTGGCTCTGTCTTCAACGAGAACAGTAGCTTTGCTCCTTCTGGTTTAAGGGGCAACTTCCTCAAAGGGCAACTCATGCCTTACTTTTAGGCAGATAAAGCCTAAAAGGATAGAAAACTTTTCTTGCATCTGTTGAGTTTCAACTGCCTTTAGCTCGAAATAAGCCTTATGCCAATGTGACATAATTTGGGTGCGGCATATTCTGAGTCCTTTTAGAGCAAGTTCAGGTAGTCAATAGAAACAATGAACCTTAAACAAATAGCCAACAATTTTATTACTATCACACACAGTTGACGAGTATTATGTATATGGTCTGGAAATTTATTGCCAATATCAGTACTGACTTTAAGATTGCCTTCCTCAAACAGTGTGGTCAATTTTTTTAATGAAAAGAAAGCCAACAAACAGTACATGTGTGCATTCTGCCTTGATACAGTCTACTCCCAAAGATGGTGTAATATATGTTACACAGCTAGTCTCTGGACTGTGTCACTCTTAAAGATGGTCCTAATGAAGCTTTGATTTGGAACGTATAGTCAGATTAATATTACTATTTTTGCAAACTTGAACAGGTTACTTAAGTTCTCTGAGCTTCCATTTGCATACGTAAAAAGTGCTTATAATAATAGTTCTTACTTCATGGACTTGCTATGGGGATCGACATAGATAATCCTCAGTTAAACACCATTTTAGGAATATAGTGAGAGTTTCATAAATTTCAGCAATTATTCAAAGAAACACTGGTTCAACAAGAAAAATAATTGAAAAGTAAAAGTAAATAAATCTATTTGTACATTAAAAATGTGAACTACATTATATACACAAAAGAGTATATGTAATATATGGAATTTAAAAAATAATAATAAAATGAACAATCAGGTAACCATTACCTTGCTTAAGATACAGAATATTTATAAGAAATTTTGAAGTCCCTGAAAACAGTATTTTCGTTAGTTTTGTTTGTTTAGAATTTTTAAAATAGATTTTACTGTTTATATCTCCTGTGATTGATTTGTTTTTCTTTTTTCTTAACATTTTTTCAATTTGTGACTCATACTTATTAGCTATAGTTCACTCAATTTCATTGTTTGAGATGTTCTATTACATAAATGCACAACTATTTAATAAATCCATTTTACTGTTGATGAATATTTGAATTGATTTCAGTTTTTGCTATTACTACCAATATTAATAAGAAAATTCTCATGTATTTTTCTATGTGTAAATGCACAAGAATTTCTCTAGTGTGTGTTCCTAGGAATGGAATTGTTATTTTATAAAATGTGCATTTAACTTTACTGGGTAATTACAAATAGTTTTCTGAAGTGGTTGTATTAATTTATCATCACACCAGAAGTGTATGAGGGTTGCTGTCACTTTGTTTCCTCAATAGCACTATGTATTGTCAGTGTTTTTAATTTTAGCCAGTTTGATGGGTGTGCATTGGTATCTCATTTTTGTTTGAATTTGTATCCATGATTACAAATTAGATTGAGACTTTGCTTATGTTTATTGGCCATTTGGATTCCTTCTTTTGTAAGTGCCTTTAAGCCGTTTGCCTATTTTCCTATTGGGTTAACTTCCTTTTCCTTTTCTTTTTTTCTTTTTTTTCAAATTAACCTCCAGGAAGTCTTTACCTTCTCTCACTCTCTGTTTGTCTTATATTTTTTATGTTGTCTTTGGATGAACAGAAGGTCAAAATGTTAATATAGTCAACTTTATTAATAGACTTTTCTTTTATGGTTAGTGCTTTTTTGTTTACCTCCCTACCCAAGGTTATAGAGATTTCTTCATACATTGATTAATGTTTTACCATTAAGTATGATAATTGCTATAGGTTTTTAGTATGTATCCTTTTCAGGTTATTACAGTTCCTATAGATTCCTAGTTTGTTAAGAGGATTTGTTTAATACATATATCACAAATGGATATAAATTTTAAGGGATGTTTTCTTCATTATCCAATGAGATTTTTCTTTTTTTTCTTTTTCTCCTTTAATTTCTTAATGTAGTTGATTGTGTTCATTTGTTTTATAATATTAAATAAACTGAATTCTTGGAATAAATGATACTTGGTCATTATATTATTTTTAGATACATTACTGCAATTTTCCTTTCTTGTATTGACATTGTCTTCTTTGGCTATCAAAGAAGACAAAAAGGCATAAGGAAACTTTTTGGGAGCTATAGATATGTTCATTATTTTTATTGTAGTGATGGTTTGAAAGGTGCACACATATGTCAAAACTCATCAAATTGTACACTTTAAACAGGTTGTATTATATGCTGATTATACCTCAATAAAGCTGTAAAATATATTTAAAAAAAACCTTACTATTTCTGAAACAGTTTGTGCAAATTTGAAATTAACCAACAATAAATATTTGTTAGAATGTATCTGTGAAACCACATGGAATTTTGTTTTCTTTGTGAGAAGATTTTAAAAACTGCTGATTTAATTTTTTGGTATTCATAGGATTATTCAAAGCCTTTATTTCCTGACTTTGGTCAGCTTGGGTATGCTTCAGTTTTTTCTTTTAATTTATCCATTTAATTGAATTTTCATGTTTCTTGGTAGAGAGTCATTTGTAAAATTCTCTTATTTGTTTTTAATCTCTAGAAAATATTTCTTTATTTCCTCCTTTTGATTTCTAATATTGTTTATTTTTGTATCTTCTCCTTTTTCCTTGGTTAATCTTGCCAGAAGTTTATCTAGTTTGGTAATCATTTCAAAGAATCAGCTCTTGTCTTTGTTGTTTCTATCAATATTTTCCTTTTTATTTTTATTACATATCATCTTCTACTTTATTTGAATTTATTGTTATTGTTTTCTAACTTCTTAAATTGGAAGGTTAGCTCATTGTGTTAGCCTTTCTTCTATAATTTTCCCTTTTAGTGTCTCTTAGTTATATCCCACAAATTTCAATGTGAAATGTTTTGTGATTTTCAATCCTAAGTATTTTTAAATTCTGTTTTCTTTTTTGACCCATAAATATTTGAAAGTGTGTTTTTAAATTTCCAATTGAATGGATTTTCCTTCTGTTTATCTTCTTCAGTTAATTGTAAATTCATCACATAGTAGTTAGAATATGTGATTCTTTGGCACCAATCCTTTGGAATTTGTTGAGGTTAGCTTTTGGCCAATTACATAATCAATTTTTATTGTGCTTAAAAATGTATATTCTCCTAATGTTGATTGCAATGACATCATATATATACATATATATCATTTACGCATATGAAGTTAAGCTAATTGATTTAATTATTTATCATATCTTCTGTGTATCTTCACTGGTTTTATTTTGTCTGTATGATCTATCAATGATTGAGAAAATTATGCTAAAATGTCTAATTATCATGGTGTACTTAGCATTTTCACTTATTAGTTCTGTCAATGTCTGCTACTTGTATATATCATTAGGTATAAAACATTTGACATTTTTATATCTTCCTTAAGAATTGAATCTTTTATTGTTACATAATGATCCTCTTTATCTCTGTTAAAGTTTTTATCTTGCAGTTAATTTTCTCTAATATTTACATAGCTATAGCAGCTTAAATGCCCCCCAAAATGGCATGATGTGGCTGATTTATATTGGCAGAAATTTGGATAATATGTGTGGGAATGGATTAGAAGTGTGCTAGACCAGTTAGGACTAGGCCAACATTTTCTCATGAAGTACTTAACAGAAATTCTGGATTTATTGTGTTAACTCAAGGGACTGGGAGTATATTTACTGTTTATTTATTAATATTAATAATTGATTGAAAGTGCACTCAATGGTGGCCCATACTAAATAAAGTTGAATTGCTGAAACATTATTGGTATAATACAGAAGAAGGAATATAAAGGCTTAGGAGGACAGAAATATTGTAGTGCATATATCATATCTGTCCCACTCCCCACTCTTTCCACTAAATGCTCTCAGAATGGCCCAATGGACACTTTCATAGGCAAGGCATTGAGAAAAACATTGGTGAATGGAGCTTAAGTGTCCTGGGAAAGCCCTGAAGTAGCTGTCTTCTGCAACTCCAGGACAATGGTGGGAAATGCTGTCACTGGAAAGGGCTTTTTAATTTTAATGATGATGATAGAATCCTGAAGTGGTAGCAAATAAGTAGAAACACTTAACTTCCAGTGACAAAGTAGATGTGGTTATGGAATGGTTGACAGGGCCAGAGCAAGAATCAGAATGATTTTACCCACAGACATCTTGGGTAGCACCCAATTAATTGATTATCAAGTCCATAACTGAAATAAATAGGTAGCCATTTGGTTTGCTAACAAAGACCTAAGTCATCAAAAATCATGTTGTCATCCCCAATTTCCAACCTGAGCCAGTTCACAGGGTCTTATGAATAAAGGAGAGTCTCATCAATTTAATGAAAGATCCTACAACAACGGCACAATTATATGCTGTAAATCTGTTACATAGCTTTTCCCAAAGTAATCTGTGGCCATTTAACAGGGTGAAGCCACAGTAGGCAAAGTGAAAATAGCCAAACTTTTTAGGGATTACTTCTCACTGGTGTTGAGCAGATACAAATCCCTAAGGACTCAAAATGCCCTGATGGTCCATTCGTTAGAGTGGGGGCTTTGTAGTTTAGGTGGTGAATGGAACTTTAACCTGAGTGTATATCACATACAGCCTAGGAGGTCTACAAAACCACACTATGCTAATCCCTGAAAGCATGATCGAAATAGATTTAATTAGGTCCTGATAATCTCCCCACATTGGCATCCTCACCACTGGAGTAAAGGCTTTAATGATAGAAATGGCCAAGAAGTCCTTGAAATTTCTTCCCCCAAATGGTAAACAATTATTAATACTACACCCATAAGGTAATTGCAAAGATCAGTGTCTCTATAAAAATCTTGAAAGCTGTAGGGTTATTGATTTTTTTCAGGTCAACATTAAGTCATCTATTTGGTCTATGTAGACTACGGATAAGTCTGAAATAATTAAAGTAGATAATTACAACTACAGATGTTACAGATATTGACTCCTTGCTGGAACAATAGCTGGTATTCAGTTATTGATTTGGATAATGTTCCTCCCTGCCCCAATTCTGAATAGCAAAAACCATGTGAAGCAGTTTGCTTTTATCTGCCATGGACAGCAGTATGGCTTCAACATTTTAGTTCAGAGCTATGTCAGTATTCTGGTTTTCAGTGATAATCTAGTCCACAGAGACCAAGATAGTCTCACCATTTTGCAGGACAGCATGTTAGTCCATTATATAGATGACTCATTCTGATTGGACTATGTGAGTAGGAAGGAACTAGTATTTTAGAGGTCTTGATAAAATGCATGTATGCTAGAGGTGAGAGAAACACCCCATGAAAATTCAAGGCATGTCATCTTGGTCATCTTGGCAAAATTTCTGGGGTTGAATAGACTGGGAAATGTAATATCTCATAAAAAATAGAATACAAGTTGCTATACCTTACACACCCTTATTAAGAAGAGACAACATTTTATGGACATCTTTGGTTGTTAAAGGCAACCTGAACCACATTTGAGTGTACTTCTCTGACCCATTTACCAGATGATAGTCTGTAAATTTGGCAGTTTTGAATAAGCCTAGGATAAAAGAGGCTCTGCAGGTGGTCCAGACTGCTGCACAAGCTGCTCTGCGATTTGGACCTAATGACTCAGTAGATCCAATGATGCTCAACATGTCTATGGCGGCTAGAGGTACTAAACGTATGGAGCCTTGAGGAACCTCAGTAGGAGAATCACAGGATTTTAGAGTGAGGCCACACCCTCTTCTGAAGATAATTTCTTCATTTAGGAAGTAGTTCTTAGCCTTCTACTTGTCCCCAGTAGGGACTGGATGCCTGAGAATCTCCAGTGGCAAGCAACCTAAGTAGCCCATCATGAGTTAGGTGTTATCTTATCCACCAAAACATAAAATTGCAAGTTCATAGAGCACTCCCTGATCACCAGGGAAAAAAGAGCTGTATATAAAATTGAGGTCAATCAGCTTTTGAAGATTAAACTGAATAGCATGAGCATGTGGTACAGACTCTGATGGTGCCTATTCCTGCTGCATTGCCACTTCGCTGTCAACTCACATCTCTGGTCTCCTAAGGAGTAGCCCCGGTGAATTGTCTGAGGAAGGAAGTATTAATATTTGGGCCTGGTTCATGGATGGTTTCACACAGTATGTTGGCACCAGCTAGCAAGAAACTTACTGTAATGATAAATGAATTTATTGTGAGAATTAACATATAATAGATACTCCATAAATGTCAGTCTATCTCACCAGTTTTCAAACAGTATTCTGTAGTATGTCTAGCATGTCACTATCCAAATAAGATTCTCAAAAGAATTCCTGGTCTAATAAGTTTAAAACATTTTCTATTGAAACTTAAAAAAAAAATGAAACTGAAGGAGTTCTAAAAGAACTAATATACTAGGATAAATTTAGGATTTTGACATTTCCTAAACTTGTTTGACCTTAAGACACCTTCTTCATAGACCATATTACAGTATTAGTGCTTTTCAAAATCTACTTGAGGAATTTTCAACAATTAAGACTTTTTTTTTTTTTTGAGACAGAATCTCACTCTGTTGCCCATGGCATCAGCCTACCTTACAGTAACTTCAAACTCCTGGGCTCAAGCAATCTTTCTGCCTCAGCCTCCTGAGTAGCTGGGACTACAAGCATGTGCCACCATGCCCGGCTAATTTTTTCTATATATTTTTACTTGGCCAATTAATTTGTTTCTATTTTTAGTAGAGATGGGTTCTCACTTTTGCTCAGGCTGGTTTCAAACTCCTGACCTTGAGCTATCTGCCTGCTTCGGCCTCCCAGAGTTCTAGGATTACAGGCGTGAGCCACCATGCCCAGCCAGCAATTAAGACTTTGACAGAATATTAGTTTTGATGGCCAGGAAGAAACATTTAAAATTTTTATACTAACTCTAGGATGTAAGATGTGCTCATCTTGTTTATTCTAAATGACTAGAATTTTAAGTTCAAAAAAGATTTTAATAGAAAATTCTTGCCATGAGGGTAATGTAGGTGACACTACCCAAAAGGAGTGTGTAAATCAAATTTAGGTGGTTTTCCATTTTATAATAGGGATTAGGGTTACAAGGAGATCACAGCTCTGTGAATCTAATTAGGATATAATGAAATGCATGCTTTGAGCTTACAAACCAATTGATTTAGAGAGAGAAATAATTATAATAATGAGCATGATATTTGGCACTATGATTACATAGTAGGTTATTCAGATTATTAAAATAATTCTTATGTTCAAAATTGAATATACCTACTTTTGCACAATGAAATGAAGTTCATGAAGTTGAAGGATATTACACTTTCTTCTGAGACACTGGTGAGAAGAAAGAATTGTAAACAAGATTAGGGCATGAGGTTAGGAAAGAAAAAAATTAGATCTTCTTACAAATGACTGTGTTATTTATGAGCTTTTATAATAGACCATAGCAAATATTATTATATGTAGAAAGAACAAAAAGTGATTGATGAGACCAAATTTCTGAGAACTCTATTAATTTGAGAAGCCCACAAGTGAGTGTGCTTGTCCAATGAATCTTAGTTTAATTTTGATCCCATTACCCACCTTTGTTATCAAATGGAACATTTAATGTTCTGTTTTAAGTGATACGAGATGAAGAGGTGGTAAGGTATATGAAAGATTTTTTTTTTCGAGCACCATGTCCAGGGTTGTTGCAACTATTAATTGCATCATACTATAGACAAGTTCTTCTCAACTAGGATGTGGGGGGAGAATAAAGCCATAATACCCTCACTAATCCATTATATGCAATGAATTAAGTTCCCTCCTATGCATCTAGAATGCTACTAGCTATGTCTCATTCTTGGGGGAATTGGGAAAATAGTCATTCCAATAATTTTCTGTAGGGCTAGTTCTCTAGTGGAAACTTGTTTGAGAAAGGCTGTTCTGGACCATGGATTACATCTCACCTGTCAATGAGAGGTTTAAAAATTCCTGCATGCCATCCTCAGTGATTCTGATCCAGTTGATCAGGCATGGGACTCAACAATCTATGTTATAAAAATCTCTCTGATTCAACAGAGTCTGGGAACCACTGCTCCAAATAGAGAATGCTAGTTCCAAGATGCTTTATGAAACAAGTGTTCCACGGCCCCGAGTGCTGCGGTTGGAAACTCCCAGTGACATTACTGTATAAAGAATCTGCTAAATGTAGGCTTTATCAGGGTATTTTCCAGCTGATTTCAACTCAATCTTCCTGCTATGCCACTTTTAGAAATCTATTCTTTTCAGTCTTGGAAGTTTTTAAATTTCTGGAATCCCTTGTTTTTTAAACCCTACCTCATTTGTTATACCAAAACAAATTCCAGATGAATCAAAACTCCAAATATCTTTTTTAAAAAATCTATCAAATAAAAAGAATGAAAAAAAGAATAAATTTTTTTTCTTTATTTGTTGAGTGGAAATGACCTTCCTAAGTAAGACAAATGCTAGAAGCCATAAAGAAAAGGTTGCTAAAATTTATTACGTAACATTTAATATTCATGTATAGTAATTATGTCTAATATATGACCTATATAAAAATATGTAATCTCAATATAGGCAAAATAAAAACACAGTGACAAGCAGAGGATAATATTTGTAATATATATGCTAGGCAAGGGCTAAAGTCTTTAACTTGGAAAGAATTCATAACCAATAAGAAAAAGATAAGCAAGCTTAGAGAAAATACATAAGAACAGGCAGTTCACAAAGTAATAACCATAAATTCTCAATAATTAGTTAAAGAGGGAGCCAGATATGGTCCAGCCAAAGGCCTTCATGCTCACTGTTCCTTCTGCCTGAATCACTCTCCCCCAGATACCCTTCGGCTCACACCCTGGCCTCTGAAGTCTTTTCTGGAATGTCACTATGTTAGGAGGCCTTCCCTACTTAACATTGCATAGTCACCACCAGCATTCCCTACTCCCCCTCCCTCAAGGGACCTATCACCACTGGATGTGCCATGGTACATTCTTACTTACTTGTCTATTGTTCATTTCTCCCCATTAGAGGGCCAGGTCCATGAGGGCAAGGGATTTTGTCTGTGGCGCTTACTGCTATTTCCCTCACTCTTAGATTAATCCCTCACACACAGTAGGAATTCAATAAATATTTATTGAATGAACGAATGAAGAAAAGGATGTTCAAGTCTCTCATAATTAGATATGCAAGTCAAAACAACCATTTTGTCTCTATAATTATCGATAAAGTTTGTCTGTCAATATTCAATCAAAATGTATGAATCTCTCCCTGTATGTTAAAGCTTGTACTAGAGGTCTCATTCCTATAACCCCAGGAGCAAAATATTCATCTCTGTCCCCAATCCTGACGGTGTGGTTCGCCTACTAGATTGATGATGTCACTGTTTTCCTAATCCTTGAGTCTTCTTTCTTTCAGTTGACTCATCTGGACGGCTGAAGTAACTTCTGTTGGTTCCACTACCTCCAGCCTTGATCAGTGCCACACTACTGTGAAACTAACATGAAACATAGCCAAAACAAACCTGAAACACACCTCCCCACCTGCCACGTTTCTGTACCTCTGGGGCTGTTCCTCGCCATAGCAGTCTAGGGCCTCCAAGGTCTGGCCAACCCTCCCTACAGCCTGCCCTCCTAAACACACACAGCCCAAGTTTCAGTATCCTGAATATCCCCATAACTTTGTTCCTTTGTGTCCTTTTATGTGATGGTCAGTCAGGTGCAGCCACCGGAGAGGCTCTGGAAAATGATGTTTATTATACTCATAGGTCTTAAAAAGAGGATGTATGCCACATCATTCAAGGCCATGTAAAGAACTCCAATCTCTGGTCAAGAGGCAGAAGACAGGAGCAAAGAAGGGGAAAGCAAGGCTAGTGCCTTTAATGGGGTTTCCGTGGGAAAGGCTGGGCTGGAAGAACAGTTCAGGATTAGCTAGTTTGCATAATTTCATGGGGCTCTAAACTATAGCTGCCTGATACCTGGCCCTGGGATGATTAAAGCAGAGGACTATTGCCTCCTGGGGTGTATGGACCAGGTAGAGTATGGCTCTGGATCAGTTAGTTTGCATATCAAAGGCAAGCTCCCTACTGAGCCCTTTGCCAACTCTAATAATTGGCTAACCCTGGTTGGGCAGTCTTCTCCCCAGCCAGCAAGGTTTTAAAGATGTCAAAACATCCTAATGCAGTCATACCCCACATAATGTTTTGGTCAATGATGGACCACATTTATATTGGTGGTCTCATAAGAGCGTAACAGAACTAAAAGTTTCCTATTGCCCAGTGACTTCGTAGCCATTCTAACATTCTAGCACAATATATTACTCGTGTTTGTGGTGATGCTGGTGTGAACAAACCTACCGTGCTGCCAGTTATATAAAAGTCTATCACACAATTATGTACAGCACATAATATTTATTAGTGATAATAAAGAACCGTGTTACTGGCTTATATATTAATATTTACTATACTTTTTAAAAATCATTTTAGAGTGTGTTCCTTCTATAGTCATGTGTTGCACATTTCCTCATTCACCATCTTATATGATGAAGTCAATGACAGACCTCCTATAAGACAGTGGTCCCATCAGATTATAATATCATATTTCTACTGCACTTTTCTATCTTTAGATATGTTTAGATATGCAAATATTTATCATCGTGTTACAATTGCCTACGGTACTCAGCACAGTGACATGCTGTATAGATTTATATCCTAGGAGCAATAGGCTATCCAGGGGTCCTCAAACTTTTTAAACAGGGGGCCAGGTCACTGTCCCTCAGACCGTTGGAGGGCTGGACTATAGTTTTAAAAAAACTATGAACAAATTCCTATGCACACTGCCCATATCTTATTTTGAAGTAAAAAAACAAATGGGCAAAAACATTCACATGTGGCCCGAGGGCTGTAGTTTGAGAACGCCTGGGCTATACCATATAGCCTAAATATGCAGTAAGGCTATAACATTTAAGTTTGTGCAAGCACACTCTATGATGCTCACACAATAGCAAAACCACTTAATGACACATTTCTCAGACTATATATCCATTGTTAAGTAATGTGTGATTGCACACAGAAAATAAATATCTAAACTATAGAGCAGTCCTGCCTATGCTTATAGTAGTTCTTACTACCTATAATACTTTTTTGCCAAATACTCCCCTCAACAGTTGGTCATTTCCCTTTTGCACCCTGCCTTGGTAATCTGTGTACTTGTGTTGCTTCACGGTGTTACCCCAGAGGAATGCTGGCCCCTGCTGTCACCCTCACGTTGCTAATGCTTTGAGTCTATGACGTGGGGAGGGAAATGCCTGCTACCCTCTGTGCTAACACACTTCTAGATTCTAGAAGGCAACTCCCGCATTGGGGATCTTCTTTGGTTCTGTTCCTGCAGTAGGTCCAGTGCTACAGATCAGAACTGCCTGCCTCTTGCAGAAGACTTCTGAGTTGCTGAGAAATCAGCCTCAGGAGACTTTAGCATATGGGAAAACACCATATTCGACTTATTTGAACATCACAGAGGCTAATATGATGGACAACCAAGGGTGGCGCACGAACTTTGCAGCCTCGACCAGAGATTTAGTCAGAGAACCAGTGTTCATATCATCCCTTGCCTTGCTTGCTATGTGGTGGACACTTTGTGATTGATGCCTTGCTTGGTTTTTCTGGAGACATAGCTAGGAAGAAACATGTCAGGACATGTATGTTATGATATTTACCTTACATACTCTCTCCTACTATGGTTCCTCAGTGAAAGTACTGATAGTACTATCGTGAGGTTGAAATGGTTAGATTTTTTTTAAGACTTAGGGGATGTAGATATGTACTCAAATCACATTCTGGACCTCATGCCCTATATTTCCAGCCCAACATTAGAGAGGCCCACAGAGAAGCTCCTCCCAGGGCACAGTGTGGATCCAGCGTTGGGATGAAACTCCTTCATGTTACAGCTCCACACTGAGCTGCAGTCCCCACGTGGTGCTGACTGTGGCTTGTCACTCCAGACTCCTCCTTACTCTAGATGTGTTCTCTTTCAGGGGCTCTCCCAGTGGTGTGCTACTGGTTTGTGGGGTAGAGGTGGGGAAGGCCCTCATTTATAGCATCCTGGCTTTTCTTGGTATAAATGTTTATGCCACGGCCAATTTCAGGCTACCAATGGGTAGTCACTGAAGACAGTTTGGATGAGAAGCACACAATGGGCTCTCTCTAGCTGGCGGGGACTGGCTATAGCACACCTCTGAGTTCTTCATCTCCCTGTGCATCTGGTGTCTCTCTCCAACCAGACATGCCTATGTGTGTCAACCTTGGTCATGGACAGGATTTGAGTTCTCCCAAGAAGCTTCCCAGGCTCCATTTAAACCAGTGGACATGCCTAGAGAAAGAACTGGGAGTGGATATTGTTGCATATTGTGCACATCTGATAGAGAATGTCCCAATCTCAGCTTTGGCTCGCCTGAGACATCCTGTTTCATATATTGGTGTTGACTAAGTGATCACTGATTGCTGTTTGGCACCCAGCCTTGAGGATCTCAAAGTGTTTTTTGTTATATTAAAAAACTGAATTAGTATAAGGATATTTGCCATTTAAAGAAGTTGTTTACATAAACTTCCATAGGACTGCTGAGACCTTTTGGTGCTCTCTCTTCACGCAATGCTTAATCAGTGAACTACTCCCAACTCTAAGCAGAACTAGATTTAGATATTTACAATAGACTAGAAGATAAACAAATTAACTTTGCTGTTAGTAATAAGTTGGCTTTAACCTACTACTATTAAACTTTCTGTGTATGTGGGTGGGGGCAGGTGACTGCATTTGCCATTATTGAAGCGTTGGGGTATGTGTATGTGTACGTGTGTGTATTGTTGGTGGAATTCCCTGGATGTCCATATCTTAGTTTTTCACAGTTCAATTTATTGGGGACATAATACTATCAAATGTGTCAGTTCTTCTAATTGCTTAGGCCATTTCAACAATTGAAACTTATTAATTATTAAAAAGGGAACAATGAGTTTCTTTCCCTTTTATGGAAATGGGGTCATTGTCTCTCTTTTGCCTATCAGAAACTAGGATAGACTGAAGCTCGATGTTTCATCTACCACTAGGACTCACAATTGGAAGTGGGGAAAAATTAAAGTTCTGGTTTTCTTGCCCTAGCGTTGCTTACCATAGAAGTTTATTCAGGTTTAATCCCAGCATAAAATCATCCCAAATCCCAAACAATGACAGTTAACAAATAAATAATAAAATCAGAATGATATTACATATGCATAGTTTATATGAACTTGTCATTAATATTGTTAATGACACTGTACTAGTCCATTATATGAGAATACTGTAATTGATTTGACTCATGTAATTCAACATAAGCATGATTTGATGATGATAATAAGAATTTGAAGAACATCCTTGTACCTAAATCTAACTCTTTGATTGTTTGCTTAGGATTGAATTATAGATGTAAAATTGTTAGATCAAAAAGTAAATACATTTTTAAAAGTTCTTGTTTTATAGACCAAGAAGGGTTATCAAGATTGAATTTTTATGGGATACTCATCTTCCTAAAAAAAGAGAAGGGTGAAAGCCTTCCTCATTTGAAGTTTAATAAAGTAATAAACATAGAATGGAATGGATCCTTGGGAGGTCTTTAACTTAAACTTTATCTGCCACAAAGCTAAAACCCCAGAGAAAACAGGAAATGCTCATTTAGTGACAACTTTATAACCAATCATTCATCACTCATTAACAAAGTGACCTTGCCAAAGCAGAAATGAGAAAGAGATATTGGCAGTATTTCCAGCCTATGCAAATGCTCAGCTAACCTGGCTAGCTTGTTAGGTGGAATTTCTTTGTGTGTTTGTTTTTTTCTTTCTGCTGTAACACCAAGCATAAGGTATCTGACAAACAAGATGTAATATGACAAGCAAGGTGTGGCCTTAGGTGTATTCCTAAATAAGTGGCTGCCACACCCGTCTTCAAGGAGGTGGTAATAAAGATTAAGAGTCAATCTATCATTTTGCTGTTGTTTTTATCTGTCATGTAGCCTGTAATAATAGTGTTTCCCTTTTAAGTGGCTCTTAATGTATTTGGCCAAAGGGTGAAAACCAAAGCAATTGGTAGAAGTCAAGTGCTTCACCATCTGTCTCTATCATATTTCCCTGGTTGCAGTTTCAGCAGCCCTGCCTGGTAGGACTAATTTCTTTCTTTTTTTTTTTTTTACAAATAGGTGAAATCTATTGATTCTGGCCAATCACCTTAGACTTAGAAAAACATAATGGCTTTCTTCCACTTGCTCTTTCTTGTTACTTATGATACTATTATCAAGTACTAATGCTAATGGTAAAAACAGTACCTCCCTTGGGTATCGTTTCAGGATTGTCTATGCAGAAACAAAAACATGTGTGTGTGTGTGTGTGTGTGTGTGTGTATGTACATACATATACAGACACTTAAAAACAAACTCACATGGACTTGTCCTACATACATGCATACTGTTCTTGTTTCACTTTACATCATATCCTGACTTCTCTTTATATCAATAAGTAAATATCTGTCCTCTTCTTTTTGTAACAGCAAGTTAGTCTACGTATGTCTCTAATGTAATTTTTTGACCAGACTCCTACTGATGGGTATACCTGATTTTTTATGGTTCCAGTCAATGCCACAACGTAGATCCTAGTATATTTATGGGAGTATAATGTTTATGATGAGTCTCTAGGCCAAAGGATGTATAAAACAAAATGTTTCAATGATAAGGACAAAGGAAAACAGAGGATGAACTTCTGGATATAAGAATGGGATAAAAATGCTATTATTTTAAGAAGAATTTCCTAGAAAGAATCATCCGATAAATTTTCCACTCTGCCATTTTAACTAAAGAGGCATAAATAGCATTTTTTTTTATTTGTTTGCTTTTTTTTTTAAGTACCCAGACCAAACAGAAACTCCAATAATGATATTGAGATCCAAGAATGACACTTAAAAACAAGGTTTGATGTCGCGCGAAGAATGAGAGACCTGACGTCATCTTATAGTTGGTCACAAATACACACTATGATCTTGGGATCTCGTCTTTCTCATATAGAAAAAGAAAGTGTTGCAAGATCTTAAAGCTATTTTCTTAGTCTGGTTTCCCGTGATTTGTCTGCCACTTAGGTCTTCTAGCAGTGTTGTTCATGAGTGGATCTGGTTAAACCTGCTAGCCAAGCCCTGTGAACATGGGCTCTGCTAGCTACTCCAGCCTTTGCCCAGATTAGCACTCCTGGGAGTTGATATTTCAAAAGAACATTCTTCATGTTTCCCATACTGTCTCTTCAATCAGCCCCAGACATTTGCTCATGTACTCCAGGAGGAAATTGAGCTAATACTCCATTAACCCAACCCCCAGAATAGTCCATAGGAAGACTCCAGTTTAGAGATGACAGAACATCAGTGTTGCTCCTAAGGATTGAGTGACTTCATTCAGTCTTTTCTGTCTTGGAGTTTGCTTTCTAGGAACTATTTCACCGAAACGGGCACCTGGGTATTTACAAACCCAGCCAGATAGATTGACCATTAACATTTCCTGGGTTCTCTTTCTAAGTCCTTCACTTAAGCAATTAATTAAAAATCTTTTAAGAGGCCTTTACCTTTCAAGACCATTGCGAATAAATTAGTACCTCCATATTTGCGGTTTAGCCCAACACTAGTGAAATATAAATGCTCAATAATGATAGCAATTATTAATTACAATTATTATAATGACAGAAAGTGAGCAATCTTACAAGAGCAATTAAGATAAATTTCATGGCCTAAAAGACTTCCAAATATGTCAATAAGATTGAAGAAAATCAGGATAGCAAACAACTTCTTTATCTCAAATAATGTGAAAAGGTTTTGGTCCCCAGAAATGTTATGGCTGGGCATGGTGGTTCACATTTGTACTCTCAGCACTTTGGGTGGCTGAGGTAGGAGGATCACTTAAGGCCAGGAGTTCAAGACCAACCTGAGCAACATAGTGAGACCCTGTTTTTATAAATTTTTTTTTAAATTAGCCAAATGTGGTGGCACATGCCTGTGGTCCTAGCTCCTTGGGCAGCTGAGGCAGGAAGATAGTTTGAGCCCAGGAGTTTGAGACTACAGTGAGCTATGATTGTGTCACTGTACTCCAGCCAGACAACAGAGCAAGACCCTGTCTCTAAGAAAAAAAAAGAAAAAAGAAAAACACATTTCTATTATAAGCTCTAAAATTTACATTGAGATCTCTTCCAGTAAACCCGAATTAGATATTTATTCCTACCCACTTTTCATTCACCATGAGGTTTAGCAAACCTAAGGATATGTCCAAAGCAAAAGCACTCCACAATTTGGGTTTCCCCTGAAGCCCAGATTACCAGGGAAATCAAACCAAAAGGAACTACAACTTCATCCCAGATTGTGGACCATTCCTCCTAGGTCCTACTGCTGGGTATCTTTAAGCTCAACTTGGAGTTCTTTGAAGAGGGATTAAAAACTGAGGGAGAAGTAAAGGGCAAAGATAACTCAAATAGAACTAATGAGTTACTAACGAGTTTAATGAGCTTTTGGAGGCCTCTGAAATTCGGGTTTCTGAAATGAATTCCCTCAGACAGTAGACATATGACTCACCAACTTTGGCCATCAAGGCAGACTGAGTCATCTAAAGTCAGCTGAATCACCTGCTTTATAAGAATTGGGGCTGGCTGGATATTTCTGTCTCTCTGATTGCAAGTATTAAGCATTTAAATATAAGGAGAATATGATGTCCTTCTTAGGAAAAACCACACAAATTGCTCATGCACAGATGGACTGCATTAGTGAAAACAGATTAGTAATTGTTTTTAGTTCCTGATGATGAAAAAACTGCTCTGAACACCTACCTCTCTGGATTCTTTACTCACCAGATAAACCAAGTGATACTTGATGAGGAGCCAGATTAGCATTTAAGAGGCTGAAAGCCAACCCCACAGAGCCAAAAGTCAGGGCCAGAGAGCATCCTGAGGTGTCATCCGGAGAGCTGGTTTTTAAAGTCTGAATGCCAATCTAGGTCAGACACATTATGTGTAGAGTTTTTGAAAAAAAAAAATGTTTCACAATAAGGGACTAGTGAAAGAAGGCAACTAACATCTTCATTGGAAATCCTGAGGAAGTTAAGACATTTTTCGGAGTGCTCAGTTCCCTTGTTGTGTGTATTTTTATAGTTTTTTTAGTGGGATGGAGGTTTGGTGGAGTCAGGCTGCTATAAGGGAAAGAATCCGGGTCCAGGAACTGAAGATTCTTAGCAATCTGTGGGACCCAGATGCACATTTGGGCCTTTCTAAACCTCAGTTTCCTTCTCTGATAAATGAAAAGTTTGTGTTAGATTGATATTTCCCAAACTAGCTTGAACATAAGAATCATCTGGGGCACTTGTTAAAAAATACAAATATACCTGGCCTCACCCACACCTGTTGAATCCAAATGAGCAAGGTGAGGCCTGAGAATTGGTATTTTAACCAGCACCTTGGGTGATTCTTATGTTCAGACAAGTTTGGGAAACACTGAATTAGATAATCAGTAAGATAACTTTCAGTTCTAAGATTGCTCAATGATTATTCAACACACCAAGCCTTTTTCTGCTCCTGCTTCTTCTAAATTGGGGAAGTAAGAATCAAGGGAAAAACAAATCGAGTTAGGTGATGGGTGGAGAGGTGGTGGTGGGGCTGGCCTGCGACTCCATCATAGGCATATGAAGATTCTTGGGTATACCCAACCTTACGTGCTCATGCCTGCATGTTATCTCTGCTCTAAATTAATACCTTCTCTTAGGAAAGGCCTGATCAAGTGATTCATCCTAGAGATTAAATAGTTCAAGAGCCTTCTCGCATTTACTATGGCATATTAACAGGATTGGGAGCCAATGGGACTGATGAATAGAGAATGTCAACAAGCCCAGAAAGCATTGAAATCAGGCAATGACCTTACCTGCTCAGAAAACTGCATTGAACTAGTCCCACCTCTAGAAGGAGAGCCTGCATCAGTTCGAGGACAGTGAAATAGGACATTCATCCTCTAAGCAAGGAAGTATACCAGAAATCAGAACAACATTCGTGTTGCCATTGCAGAGCACAAGCAGTTTGAGTCTCTTCTCACAAACCCACCTGATAACAAGGGACACTGGAGCAACCTTCTTCAGAAGAGTGAAAACTCGTACATCATAAATGCGTTCCTTCAGTAATCAACTTTATTTATTGAGTAAATTCATTTATTCACACATTCAACTTCACTTCTTGTGTCCTCCATGTGCCAGGCACTGTTCCAGGCCCTTTGGACACAGCGGTGAACAAGACGGCTTCCTGAATGTATGGAGCTTGTATTTTAGAAGGGGAGGTTGACAGTAAAAAAGATGAACAAATATATAAGACCATTTCAGAGGAGGGCAAGTGATATTATGAAGACAAAACAGAGAACAGTCTTAAAGAGTGATTGTGCGTATAGATCTTACTCTATAAGGCTTGCTAAGGAGATTTAGAAGGGACTATTTAGACAGGACTGTCCCACGTACAGATGACCATGCGTCTCTGTGTTGGTGAGTGAAGTAATTGAGGTCAAGAGAGGATAAAGGACTTCCTCAGGAAACAGCAAGACCAGAGCCCAGGTCTCCTAGTGTTTGCAGGTAACTTTCATGATAAACTTAACCTTCTGAATGATACTCCCCATAAGGAGGTTCAAATTTTTTGCCTCACTGATGTCTTAGATGTATTTATCTGCATCCTTTTGTAGGACTCAATGTGTCACTAAGTAGCGTTTAAGTGATGAAAAAAGTTTAGAGATCTGAAGCAGTGTGAAGCTCTCCACCCTAAATGCCGAGCAATCTTAGTAGCCCATTTTCAAGAGAATTAAAGAATAACATGGAGCCAATAATAGTGAAGTAGTGTAGACTTTTAACATCATCCAACAAAAGCTGGGGGAAAATGGTTTGTTCCCAATCAAGGGAGATCTGGAAGGGTTTGATCACCAGACATGAAAAATCAGTCCCAATTCTCATCCATTCTGTTAACTACCATGGAAGTTATTTTTACTACGGGTATTTACAGCTACATTTCCATCCAGACTCCTGAAAATGACTAAATTCTTCCATAGCAAGAAAACAAATTCATTTCTTTAAAAATGTATTGACTCAGGCTATTTTGTCCTGTTCCCCATAAGCAAAGTGAATAAATAAATGGCATGCTCAAATATAATACCATTTCTGGAATATTTAACAAAAGACATGTATCAAAAATGATTTTTCAGCATGGGTACAAGACAAGCTACCCATTCTGACTGTTCTATGGCATTTTGTCCTTTTTCCTTGATGCTTGGAAGGTAGAATTTCACAACTGAGATTTATCAAAAATTTTTTTACCTCTTTGGTGTTTGGTTTTCTATACTGTAACACTTTAAGACTGTTATTTTCCTTTCTTAACCAGCCTTACTGATGCACTGGTCTGAACATCTTTGTGAGACTGGCTTATATACATATAAAGGAGCCACCAGCATCTGATGTATTATAAAAGATACTACAATTAGTATGCAACTGGAAATCCCACCAGGCAAGCAGCAAATTTTCCAGACTGTCTTCCAGACAGATGGTAAAGTTTCAATGGCCATACAAGTTAAATAGAATAGAATATTGGTTAACTGGTACTAAAATAACTAGAATCCTTAAACTAAATTATTGGGTTTTGGTGGTTAAAGAGGGTATAGGGCACCGTTGTTTGTATTTAGGGGGAAAAAGCCACTGGCAAAAAAATAAGTAAGAATTGAAGTTTAGTTACATAAGAAAATTATAGAATATATTCAGATGATCTGTAATAGCACATAAAAATGTAAGGTTAAGAAGGATAATTTTGATGCTTTACAAGACCTTAATTGTTAATTAGGTTCACTACTTCTTTAAGGCAGGAAGAATTTTTTACCAAGAAGTTTTTATTCAGCAAGAAATAAAGATTTCCTGAGGTCTTTTGAATCTTGCTAGAACCTTTGATGACCAATATCATTGCACTTACTAAGTTCCTGCTTGTTGTTGAGTAGAACAAATTAACTGAAAAAAAATCAATGGTCAAAAAATAGTCAATTGGAATACAGTAAGATCTAGTCCCACAGTTGCTGACGTTGTGCCAAGAATTTAATATATCTGAGGAGGCTCATCTATAAAATGGTGATGATAATAGGGTCTATTTCATAGGTCAGTTAGGAGGGTTAAATGCCTAGCTCGATGCGCGGTACATAATTGGTGCTCAAAAAAGTGTTGCTAGTACACACAGCCCAAGCATTTCAAACAAGTCCTATAAGCAGATGGACTTCTCACTATAAACTTTCTTATGAAGTCGACATACACTCTCCAGTTAAAAGGGAGAGTCAAATACCGAATTTAAATGCATGTATGAAACATGTATTCTCTGCTTTCAGTGATTTCAGAATTAAAGATCATTTTGGATGGTTTATTTTTAAAAGCCTTCTACAATCTATACCCATAGATACAAATATATGTGTCTGTGGGTGTTTTGGAGAATAGGATTGGGTAGAGGCAGGGAAATGTGGTTGAATTCGGCTAAGCAACTAGCTGTTTTGTAACTAATGATTTGTAAGTTAGCAGTTTGGCTGCTACTTACAATTTTTTTTGCCTTTTAAAAAAACATGTAGTTTGCTGAAATTTGTCTTAAAAAGTTGATCTATATCAAGCTTTAGGATAACTTCGTCATGGTTTTTCTTGCTCTCTGGAAATTCTATGCACGTCATAGAGTAAATGTCAAATTATAAATAGGAAATCAATATTCTTCTCTAAGAGGCTTTGAGAACAAACAGCTATTTTAATTCTTTCTTAGGAAAGGATTCCGTAAGCAAGTGTAATAATGGAAGCAAATAAAATGCAAAGGGAGTTTTAAGCAAATGATTTTCATCTCTAGCTGTGTTTTCCAGTAAGTTAACAAACTCAGATCATCAAGGTGAGGTGTAACTCATAAACCTTGTTCCTATAAATTTATATATGTGTATGCCTGTGTGTGTGTGTATAGTATATGCAATTTAAAGGTTGCGAGATTGGTAGCAAAAGCCCTTTTCTGCGGAAGCCCCTGGCTTCTTTCCTTTTGAAACTGACCAGAAATGTGGAGCCCTGATAATTATATACTTTACCACTAGGGGGTGACAGCTGATAATGAATCAACTTCCTTTGACTTGAGACAAAACACAGGCTTGATTATGTAGGAATAAGGTTTCTTCTTTTATTGATGGCTTGGTGATGTCTGGTTTGATGAGTTTTATTTGCTGAACATGCTCTACACCCAACATCATTCCTGTTGTGATATGCATTATGGTCCCAATGGAAGGACACTTAGTGCTGGACAGCTTTGTAGATTTCAAGTTACTGTGTGGAAAATTAGTTAACAAGTAGAAGCTTTTATTCACTCATGCATTCGTTTCATAAATATTTGTTTCATAAATATTGTCACAGGTCTTGTGGCAAGCACTGGGGATACAGCAGGGAACAAGAATATGACATCTGCTCTCATGGAGTTTTTATTGTAGGGAGGAAGATTACAAAGAACAGGTAAACAAACACGTACATAAAATAATAGTGAGTATTAACAAGATAGATTAAGGTAAGAAACATGAGAGTGAGATACAGAATAACTGGAATTAGGGAAGAGATACCATCTTAGATCAAGTAATTACCTTATCTAAGGCTTTTGCTATTCACTATCTAACCAGCAGATTTCAGAGACACATTGTGCCGTAACTTGGTTGATGTCCACTTGTATAGATTCTGGCAAAATCCTAAAAACCCAGCATTTGGTGCTTTTGAAGCTTGGAGTATCACTGAAGGGTGGTATCTAGCACCAGAATTCCTCCTCAGTATGCTTCTCACAGGTACTTTTTTTTTTTTAGAGCCAGGGATCTTGCTGTGTTGCCCAGGCTAATCTTGAACTCCTAGGCTCAAGTGATCCTCCTGCCTCAGCCTCCCAAGTGGATGGGACTACAAGCACGCACCACCGTGCTGGGCTAGAAAGCTTCATTAAGAGAGGCATCAAACAAAGAATATGCCTGATCTCTCTCCATTCTGCATTACAGCCTGTCTAACTTGCATCCATTTTGTCTAATTAACTGGAGTAATTCTTGAGAAATATCACACACACACACACACACACACACACACACATTTCAAATAAAAGATAGTGTTCATTTAAAGTCACTTAGCACTTAAAATAAGAAAATTATCCTAGTGATGACAAAATTATTGGTAAGACTCTAACCTTGCTGCTGTTGATATTGAACACACAGTTTTTAGTTGTTTCGGATCATTTAATTTCATTTCCTGTTTTCTTAGTTATTTTCCTTACCTGAAAGACCCTTCCTCTTTATTCTTCATCCATTTAAGTTCTCCTCATCTTTTAACTTCTACTGGGTGTCTTTCTTTCTCTTCTCTGTCTCTTTCTGTCTCCCTCTCTCTTTAAATTTTCTCTGCACCCAATATGTACTCTTTCCTTTTGTTTATTCCAGAAGCACTCATATGATTGAACAATTGATTAAATAATGTTTGCTTAGGATTTTATAATCATTTCAATTCTAGCCAAAAATAATGTTGACTGGCTACCTAACAATGACTCCCTTTCCCAGCGTCCCTTGCTGTTAAGGATGGGACATGTGACTCAGTTCTAGCCAATGAGATTTAAGGGGAAATATACTGGTATCTTCTGCTAAAGCTATATTCTCCATAGCCAAAGGGAACAAGCATATGTGGAAGCCCTCTCATGGCTATGGCTCTACCCTTGCTCCGCTATTGGATGAGGTTATGAGGGATGTAATGTCTGGCTCTGTGAAACCATCTTGTGAACAAAATGGGAAACCCAAGAGACACTTGGAGATGTCAACCCAGTGACCTTGATAGTGTGAAGCTGATAAACCATTTCTGGAACAACCGCCCTCCCGCTTCTTATAGCATCTAATTTCACATCTTTATTATTTATTTGACTATTAATTTGGTATACTGTTACTGACAGCCAAATGAATCCTAACCAACACAATCTAAATATTAAAATCCCACAAAAACATCATCTCACCTTTAATTTTAATACCCCTAAGGACTTGGCCCAATGCTTAAGACAGAGAAGTAGCTAAGTAAATATGCACAATCTGCATGTATTTCCTTTGTTCTTTCCCCACTTTCTCCCCCACCAAATGGACTTCTTGAAATTAATTTCATATGCTTATTTGAGAGGCTGCTGATTTGGGATAAGGAACTTTGCCTACGTGGGTCTGTTATACAAAATGCATGTATGTCGGAAGTAGCTTATGCTGACCTTGCCATACAAATGTTAGTGATTATGAGCTTCATAGACACATGCTTTTAGAGGGCAGAGATTTTTCTCTTACATCTTTATTTCTACCAGCATTGTCCCTTGTACAGAGCATATAGACAATGGATGGGCAAGTGGGAGGGAAGACAGAAGCAGGAAAATGCATTTAGCTACTTAACAGGTATGAGATAGATAATTGTAAATTCCTTGAACCAGAAATACTACCTTATTCATTTTTCTATCCCTATAGTAGTGTTTCTAAAAGTGTGGTCTGATCATTCAGAATCTACTGAAGCTTTGCTAAAATCAGATTCCTGGGCACCATCTCAAAACTATAGAGACAAAATCTCCGAAAGTGGCCCAGGAATTGCTTATAATTTACTCACTTGTGAGTTGCTGCCTCAGTGCCTAGAAAAGTGCTTTATATATATTAGATATTTAGTAAGTAATTGAATGAATAAATGATCCAATCTCCAAAGTAATTCCTTTAAAACCTAATATTATATATTCGACGAGGCAAAATATATCATTTAAAAAAGAGAAAAGACTTTCTTTTGAGTGGGCAAAATATTTTTTTGATAACCAAAAAGACAAATTATTTAAATGACTCACTTGGTCTCAGATATAAATGAATTGAAACTGAGAATAAGGTTTGTTTTTAATTTTCTCTCTCTCTTTTTTTTTTTGATTTTAAAGAGACAGAATCTAACTCTGTTGCCCAGGCTGGAGTACAGTCTCATGCTCATAGCTCACTGAAATCTGGGACTCCTGGGCACAAATGATCCTCTTGCCTCAACCTCCTGAGTAGCTGGCACTACAGGCACACACCACCACACCTGGATAACATTTTTTATATTTTGTAGAGACAGAAAGGTCTCATGCTGTTACCCATGCTGTTCTCCAACTCCTGGCTTCAAGTAATCCTCCTGTCTTGGCCTCTCAAAGTGCTGGGATTATAGGCATGAGCCAGCATACCTGGCATAGTTTCTTTCAATACATTAGGGCACTTAGACATTAATGCAAAACATTCTAGGTCCCCAACCCCTGGAATATCTCTGGCTACTTCTCTGTGACACTTTTCCCCACATGCTCCTCCCCAGAACCCAGGCAAAACTAGATTCAGCTACAAATTCACTGAAGAATGAACATGGTTCCTACACAGGGATAGAATGTATCTACAGTGAACAAAATGGTGAGCATTCCTTTTGGAAGGGTAATCTGGCTGATTACCCTCTTCTGACTCACGTGGATGGCTGAGTCACTCCATGCCAGCCACAGCCCCTGTGGTTGCAGACTTGTGCCCCCTTCGAAGCCCCCCTCGACTTTTTACATTGATTATTATCCAAACTATATATATTAGTACTTTAAATAGCAAAATCATGGAGTATTATAGAAAGACTTCAGCAGCCATCTGAACCATCTTCCTTATTTTACAGACACGAAAACTGAGGATCAGAGACATTGTTGTCCTCAGAAGTCACACACACAGGGCAGAGCCTTACTGATTCTTGGGGCCCACTCTTGAAGTTCCTGGGGCAGTAAGTCAGGGGCAAGGGCCTGGGAATATGTGTTTTGAAAATAGCTCCATCATTGAGTTTAATCGTCAAAGTTGGGAATGGCTCATATTCTTTATGACTTTGAGTTTCATCTGTGTTGTCTATCTCTCAAATCTTGCTTTATTGGGACCTATACTTCAATATCCACAACAGCCAAGAGCTGGACATATTTTATGTATTCAGTAAATGCTTGCGAATTGAATTGAAGAAAGTTTTAGATACTGAATATTTGACTAGGAGGTGGCAGAGAAATGGATTATAGCAATTTGGTCCAAGGCTACATAAGAGCAAATACTTCAGGTAGGAGGCAAAATAGATGGTGATTATAAGATTTGGTTGGTCTCATTTTCTTCAGCTTATAATGACTCCGGAGCCCAGTGGGCCAAATATTTCAGATAGCAGAGTCCGGATTTCTGATTTTCTTTTGCCTTCCTAAGTTGAGTAGACATGCTTAGAAAACGTGATCCCCAGGTGCTTGGGACATGTCTTGCACTGCTGTGAACACACAGAACCAAGCCCCAGTGACACTCTTGCCTTGGGGTGGCAGAGCCTTATATGGAAGCAGAGTGTACTTTTTTGCTTTACTGGGGGATCTTTAAATAGCAGGGAACAGCAACTCAAAGCTTTCTAAAGAGCTACTTAAAGTTATTTTTCTCCATGACAACAGCCTGCCAATAAGGATAGAATTTAAAGAGCCAGGACCCCAAGTAGAAAGAGAAAAGGAAAATTTCCCTGCTAAAATGAATGCTCAGCGATGAATCAAAGCCAGAGTGTAAATTCCATACATTGACTCACAACTATAGAACAGATGAGATGAGCAATCAAACTGCATTCTTTAATTAACTGTATGCAAAATCGTGGCTATTTATAAGGTGTTCACTTGGTGGCGGGTGGGGCGGAGGGAGATACTCACGGGCTTACGCTACAATTGCTGCTGCTGAAACGATGGGTTCATTTTCTTGCTTGTTCCTTTTAGAAGTTTGGAGGGATTGATTTTGTTAACGATCAACTTCTAAACAGCACTCTTGGCCTTCTTGGCCCAGGAGGGCTTGCACCTTGCAGAAGAAACACCTTCTCCCCTGGCTCAGGCTGTGGGGGACTCAGCTATTGATCCCTTCTTTTCCACCAAGCGAAAATATTCAGGTGCCTTCTCAGGAAGCCCCCACCTTGGCTGTTTATCTCTTTGACCTGAGAGGCTGCCTTTATCCCCCACACTGAAGGGATTCATGACATTGACCTTCAACACCTGACCTTCCCCGGGAATGAGGATGGCCTTGCCCGGATAACTTCCTTACTCCCCACTCTTGACCAAGTTCTAGTCCAACTGAGCCGCTTTAGCTTTATCATTGAACAATGTCAGAAACAGAATGGATTCTGCTTTCTGTCTGGATACAAGGACGCCCTATATATACAGTGTTCCCTACAAGTGCTCAACCGGACTTTAAATTCTGGATCACTGGGCGCTCAAGTCAGCGACAGGCAGCTCTCTAGCTTGAGAGTGGCAAGTCTCCACACTGACCAGTTGCCAGCGATGGCCATTCATCTGGCAAATATTGAGTGCAAACACCAAGCTAGGCACTGGAACAAAGAATAAATCAACTCAGCTTCTTCCTTCTGGGGTGAAAGTGGTTTTCGTATAATGACTGGTTCTAGTTCTGCCCTTTGAAATCATATTCTTAGCCATTCCATTCCTTCAGAAATTCGGAGACAACAATGAGATCCCCTGGATGTCCACTGTCATTCTGATCACCTCTTCCTTCGGACAAGGTCCAGCTGGTCAGCGAGCCTTTTGGAAGAGACTACTCAGAATTTCACCTTACTTCTTGGGCTCGACTGCCTTGTGTTTGGATGCTCAGGTTTTGTCATAGTTGCCTAATCTGTGGACTTATGTAGCTTGATGTATTTCCAGAGCCTAGAGGTGCACGCTTGCTTATGTACATGTCTCTTGGGGAGAAGGAGTTAAAAACATTAACTTCATCCTGCGGAGTTGTTTTTCTTCTCCTGCTCTTTAACCAGAAAATAAATGCGACTGTAGCTTTGAAAACTGAAATGCTAGCTTTTAAACAATGTGCAAATAATAGAGTTCAAGATTTCAAGGGGAAAGTGGGCTCCATAAAACTTCTAGGATCAGAACCCCTGCATTGTCCTTTTAGTTGGTAAATTGAGAATAAGTGGTAATAAGAAAGTAATCGCCTTTGACTGCATTTTACAGAGAACTGACGTCCCTGTGACCAGTAAATAATGTTATCTCAAAGAAAAAAATTAAGCCAGGCTTCTCCACTGTGACAATTTAAATAGGCAATGATTACAGTTTTGAACCTTTGCCCCCATGGAGTACAGCTTGATTTTGAGGGAAGGGGGGTATTCATCTGTTACACCAAAGCATGCTCAGTGCCACCTATGAGCAGCGTTTGGGGCTATGGTACCAGGAATTAGGAAATCCCTCTGCTTTCAGACGTGGCATCTTCCAGGAGACCATTTCCTGTCACTCCAGAGTTAGGAAGGATGGGCTTGCTTTCCTGGATGGTCACTCTCTGCCCCCATTTCCCACCTTGTTCTGCTCCCTCAGATGCAGTCTCTGCCCTTCTCTGTGCCCTGGGAGGTGATCCCTGCAGATGTGTCTCTTGGCTTGACAGCTGGCTTCCCAGTTGACTTTGGCCAGTGAGAAGCTCTGGTAGGAGACCAGAGGGTGGGAAGAGAGAGGAGTCAGGGCATATCTTCTGAGATCTCTGCTTCTATAGCATGTTTCTAGAGGTAGCTGTGCCCAATTACTTCAAATTATGGCTTTTGCTGAGTAGTCTTTCACATATGGTTCCAGTTCTCAGTAGGCTAGAGTCACTCTCTTGGCCCCAGCCCCGAGGCTGGTAATGGCCCTGTTGTTGTTCATTTCTGGATGCCTCAAACACCCCAACTTTTCCTTAACCTGTCTTCTTCTCTGTCCTTATGGCCTCTTCATTGGATTCATCTGGAACGAATTCTTTCCTGCATGGGCCCTGACAGATCAACCTCTGGATTTTTGCATCTCTTCTTGTAAATGATGAAATACTGTGCCTTCATAACCAGGGGAGGCTTTCTTACCTCTTTCAGACAGGGGCAGTCCCCAGTTCTGAGACCAGCGGCAAGGCCAACCTGGCCACTCATCAGAATCACATGGAGGGCTTTGAAAAAGGTACAGACTTAGGGACCCCACCTATTAAATGAGACTTTCCTAGTGTGGGGTCCTAACAATGTCTATTTTTAAAAAGATCCAAGCAAAAATGACAAAATGGTGATAATTGTTCAAGTTAAGTGTTGGGTATATGAGGTTTGTTATACCATTTCTCTACTTTGGGCGTGTTTGAAATTTTTCATTCTGAAAAAGAATCAGATATGTAAGGTTCTTAGTTGAGAACGACTGATTCAAAGTGGAGTCTGACATTTGTTTTGCCAATTTCATTGTTCTGAGTCTTTGCTGGCCTCAGTCAAACCATGGTAGGGTCTCCATATGGGTAAACAATTAGGATGGGACAAAGAGATCCAGCATCTTTCATTTGCTGGAGTCTTAGCCACCATAAATCCAAGAACTCCAGGGTACTGGAGTAGGTTGGGGTTGAGCTGATTTGGCCAAATCTCTTGGTCCTTTTTGAATAGTCCCCACTCTCATAGCCAATTTGTGACCTTTGCCCAAATTCCATCAGTGTAAGATTGGAAAACCCAAGTCACTACACTCTGGTGTGGCTCTCTCTTCCATCTCTTCTGTATGGGAAATTCCTTGAAGTCCCACAGTTCTATTTGTACTTTACCAGAGCAGGATCTAGAGTTTCAAGCAGCAAATTCAGGTTTGCAGTCCCTGCTCCTCTATGATCTTAGCCAGACACTTACCTTGTCAATGTCCTTAATTTCATAGCATGGTACTTACGCATGGTCTCTGAGTTCAAATCCCAGTTCTGCTACTTCCAGCCATGTGACTTGGGCCAAATGCTTCAACTTTTGTATGCCTCAATTTTTTTTACCTGTAAATTGGAGATATTACTAGGAACCACATCATTGAGTAGTTGGGAATGTTAACTGAGCTACTCTATGTAAAGGGAGTAGCATAGCATCTGGTGTATAACAAGTTCTATACAAGTGCTAGCTGACGTTGTTATCACTATTGATATTTAAATTTATATTTATAACTTTGGAGGGCTAGGCAAAAGGAAACACAGCAATAGTTTTAGATATACAGATTCCAGGGATTTTCTTTCTTTATAGTAATAAAATTGTGAGAACTATTGCTGTAGATCTTGCAGAAATTGATGGCTATAAAATCTGGAGGGAAAAAAGATTTGTTTTAGAAAGCCTGTGTGTGGTGATATAGCACCTCTTGTATTTTCCTGGATGGAGCTGGAACCCATTCTACTAAGTGAAGTATCTCAAGAATGGAAAAACAAGCACCACATGTACTCACCAGCAAATTGGTGTTAACGGACCAACACCTAAGTGGACATATAGGAATAACATTTATCGGGCGTTGGGCAGGTGGGAGGAGGGAGGAGGGGATGGGTATATACAAACACAATGAGTGAGATGTGCAACGTTTGGGGGATGGTCACGCTTGAGTGACTCAAGCGGGGAGGGGGGGCATGGGCAATATACATAACCTCAACACTTGTACCCCCATAATATGCTAAAATAAAAAAAAAGAAATTATATTAAAAAAATAAAAACAATAAAAAGCCTGTGTGGTTGACCTTCTAGTTGCTGGTCATTTTATGCAGTTCTGGGCTTTGGCACTTCCCTGGGCGGAAGGGCTGGCTGGATCTGCTCTTCATCTGCTCTGGCCGGGGACAGACATGAGTGGCCGAAGTTACTGGTTTCGATGTGTGGGAGGTGGTAGTGAAGGAAAGAATGGAGGAACGTCTAGGATGCTCCTAAATCAAATCAAAAAAGACAAAGGCTGAGGTGGCCTTGGCTAATGTACATCAATTCTCGGCCAACTTGAGGACACACGGCTTCATTTAGCAAACCTGACCTCATGTTCCTGTCAATTAAAAACTATGTAAATGTGTTTCGAATTTTCTAGGGAAGGGTGTACTACCTCCTAATGCTGACTATTAAAATTCCTGACAAAATCCAATGTCCAAAAGTTGGACAGCAAGAGAGATAGGGTCAGAGAGAAAGACATTTGGTCCTTTTAATACAAAAATATATACATCAATACATAATTATACTAAAGAACAACTGCTTAAGTCCCCCCTCGGGTGGGAAGAAATGGCTTACACATAAACTAATCTAATCTACTATCCTAATTTAGCTAACATCTGCAGATCCCAGTTTAAGAACCCTTGTTCTGTTAATGTTCATTTAATGTTTGCTTTTTTTTGTTTTTAATGTAGAATCTGGGCTTTCCAGAGCCAGATGCTAAATGACATAAACTGATTCACTCTTAAGCCAAAATGGAGCAAATGGTTGTAAGCTACCCCATCTTTAAATAAGTATGTCTTTTACTCTGAAATACTGGTCACTCACACTCTAGTATAATCTGCTAATTTTTCCAGCTCCTCGTGGCATAAATTTAAAAATCACCAGCTAAGAAAAGTCAGATTCAATTGCTAGTTTTGATTTGTGAATGGCAAGGAGAGAGACTATCATAGTGCAAGGACTCAGTTATAACCTGTCATTCACTCTGTTGTGCTGAACACACAACACAAGATGTGTTGGGCCATCATCCTGGGGTGGCTGCCTGCCTCGTGATGACGTGCTCTGAAACCATGTCTGTGCTTTCCCCCGTCTTTGGTGGGAAACCACTTTTCTTTGCAAGTTTTTATCTTTCCACTCCCCGCTCTGCCATTTGTCCTGAACAGGAGCCATGTGACAATGCCTTGCTGGTCACAGTGGATGATTTAATGGCAGGCAAATGATTGAAGCTGAGCAGTTAGTGTCCCACCCCTCACTTGGGTCAGGGCTGGGTAGAGGACCCAAGCTAGTTGGAATTTTCCCCCAGGATTAATTCCTCCAACACTTTATTATGAAAAATTTCAAGCATACGACAAAGCGGAAAGAACTGTATAGTGAACACACACCACCTAAACTCTACCACTAGCCGTCAACATTTGACTACATTTGCTTTACCACATGTCTATCCACCTCACCAGCTATTAATTCAAATTATTTGGGTGTGTTTCAAAGTAGATTGTAGACATCAGCACACTTTTCCATAACTATTTCAGCTTGTGTTTATTAACCACTTAGGGACCAGCGTCGATTGTAATCGACAGCCACAGATGAACACGCACAGCGACTTTAGCCGACAGCCGTGATATGACTTCTCTAATTTTTCATTTATCAAAATAAAATTGTGAGCATTTAAAAATAACGTAATGAAAACACATATGTATATGTTACCTATTCTGATATTTACATTACAAGTAAAGCTGCCTGTAAAGTAAAACAAGCTGTCAGTGCTTTCAAGCTTTCCCCATCACACAAGAGCAAAACGGATTCGTCGTCAATGCACAGCACAAACCGTGGGCAAGCTTTTCTGGCCGGTGAGCGCCGTACCGAAGTGGTTAAGTGAGGGTTTAGTAGCTTCTACAGTGGGCTTTCCTTTTGATACAAAAATTACGTACAATGCAATGCACGTATCTTAAGCATATATTTGCAGAGTTGTAGCAATTGTATGCACTCAGAATTTATTTTCATCTGGAGGGGAGAGAGAGTCCCTTTCCCATTAGGAACGTGAGGCTCACAAATGCAAGCCCAGAGTTGGGGGCAGCTATGACTCCAGCCTTTGGATTCTGAAAACTAGCTAGGAATAAGAAAGCTGACGTACCAATGCGGAGGCAGAGCGAAGAGATAAAAATAATTTTGAAAGCATTGTAGTTACTTCTGCCCCCCCCCCTTTTTTTTTGCAGTTTGGTTACATGAGCCTGCAAATTCACAGTTTTGCCTAAACTATTTCAAGTTGTCTTTTTTTTTTTTTTTTTTTTTACTTGCAACTAGAGTGCTGACTAATATATAAACTGTCCCCTTTAAGTCACATATCATGTGACTTCTGCAGGTATCCAGTGGAGACCAAGTGGGGAAAGTGTAAGAAAATCTAAGGTTTTTTCAGATCTAGGGGACTAGTAAAATGAAAGCATTAGCCTTTTCTGGATCCTAGGTGTGTATCCATCATATTTAGAAAATAAACAATTTTTCTCAGATAACAGCAACTTCATTCAAAACATAACCTTGAACTTAAATAAAAATAAAAGCAAAAATATGACATATGATGACCTTGATATTAAAATACAGTTATTGACATCAGAAACAGGACTCTAATGGACTTGCTAATTATTCTTCCCTACTTTGAATATTACCCAGTTTTTGTGGCTTTAGCTAAATAATTACAGAAACAGAGGCAATGTGTTTTCACTGTTAGAGGTGGAATAGGTTACAAAATACCAAAATGGATCCAATTTGGAAAATGTTGAGTCCATGTGTGAGAGAAGGGAAAAGAGAGGAAGGCTCTCAATCATTCGAGGGGGAGTAAAGGAAGTCTTTTATTGCCCAAGAGAAATTTCTACTTTTTTTGGATTTTGATTCTTGCATATGATACTATTTATCTGTTGTGTTATTTTCATATTGTATGGCAAGAATTGATTTCTTTTTCTCTCTTTGTCTCAAACCAAAATAAAAGTTTCTCTTTTCTGATTTCTATAAAAGTCAAAATAGAGGCTATTTTGGGGGAAGGGAAGGGCTTTGAATAGAATGGAGGGTTTCCAGTGTGAGTGTCCACTTCTGTTTTTTGAGCTAATGGTGATTACCAGGGTGTTCACCTTATATGAAGCTATGCATTTATTTTGCTGGGTTTCTATTTTTGTATTTTATATTTTATAATAAAAATCTTAAAATCTGAAGCAAAGATGTTAAGATTTTATAAAGTTATGAAGTGGGTATATTATTAATATTTATTTCATTATATTCTATATTTTTTGGCATCACTGGAATATTTCATCACATAATCTTTGAAATTAAAAACTTCTTCCTTAATCTCCAGCTTCTCCTCAAAAGGTTAGGCTTTCTATATAATATACAGGCTTTCATTTCTGAGACCTGTCTACACTGACAGTAAGTAAATGGTGGTCATCTCAAAATTGTCGCTAGCACTTTTTTCCTTTGCACTGTTGCATCAAATTAGTTCTTCAATTTCCAAATCTTCTAGTTCCTCAACTTTTTTGCATGAGTCTTAGCCTGATTCATTTTCTGTAGAACATTTGAACTTTACTATACATTTTTACAACTTTGTATTAAATTTTATTTGACCCGATCTACTCATTGCCAAAGCGAATGGGGATAACTGAAGAAATTATTCGGGTAATTTATGTTAAAGCTTTCTTGTTCAGATAATTCAAATACAAGCAAAGAAAAGAGTGTAGTGGTAATTGTCTTGCATTAGTTATTACTCTATTTCCTCGTTATGTTTGAATATTGAGGTTCTTGTTATTATATAGACACAGGCAATTGGTGACAGCAATAATAATAATAATAATCTAATAATAATAATAATCTTTAAGCACTTGCTATGTGCCATGCACTGTGCAAAGCACTTTACAAACGTCATTTCATTTTATCGATCCACAATTCTGTGAGATAAGTACTATTATTGTCCCTAATTTAAAGATGAGAAGACTGAGGCTAGTGAGGGTGACTTTTCCAAGTTACAAAGTTACCTTGTGAACTGGACCATTAAATAGGTCCCTACACCTGGTTTAATGCTGCAAGGTCACCATCTTGAGATTCTTAATAATTTTTGAACAAAGGGCTGAGCATTTTCATTTTATGGATACACTGGGCCCTACAAATTGTGCACTGTGGCTGGAGCAGGGCCTGGAACCCCAGAGGTGTACTGTTCACTGCTTTCTTTTCTGCTGCTTTATGCTTCTCTAAAGAAAGTTAAGAGCAGGAAGAAACAAAGAAACAAAACAACCAAACCACCTCAAACAAACAAATGAACAACAACAAAAGCTAGCAACAGCTGACCAGCTGATATGACATATACAGGTAAGTAAAGACAGTAAGAAACCAATCTGGGGAAAATAATTTAATACTGTGTGTCTTGTGCTTAAATTAACATTTCATGGATATTGTTCTTGGAAAATGAAATTAATGTCCAAAATTTCTTCTCCCTTAGGAAATGCACATAATTCCCCTGACATTAAGTTTATTTTTCTGTATTTATCATATGTAGTTGAGTCAAGAACATCTTTTTTGAAACCAACCATTATTTGGAGAGTAAGAGCAGTGAATTCAGGGTACAATCTGTAGGTTTGCTGCTTGTTTTTCCCAACTGGGCACAGCTTCTCATTGCCCAGGTTTTAGACCAGTAAATTCATCCCCCTCCTCCCAAATAAAGCTGTTGTACAGAAGACATCAGGAAGACAATGGCTACAGATTGAAGAAAGCTAAACTGGAAGCATCCCCCTCTGTGTGAGATACAGAGAGGGGCTTGATGACTTCTTTTTCCTGTGATCTCTTTATTTCCCACTTCTTCTCATTTGGATCTTGAAACTCCTTTTTCTTTTGATTGCTTTGACAGCTACATTTTTATGTGTATGTGTGCGATTTTTGCCCTCGTTTTGTTTGTGGTCTCCGCCTGTGCTTGTTTCCTTGCTCAAGTTGCTCAATTTGAGCTGCTAGTGAATAGCTTGTCTAATGTGGCCTCCAGGGTCCTCATCGCTTGGCAGCAAGATAAAGCTTGGCTCTTACTCCTCCCTGGTACGACTTGCTCAGTGGAGGGTGAGGGTTAGGGCTGGTGGCAGAAAAAACATGGAAATTGGGGCAGAGGTCCCAGCCTCTAGTCACTGCTACCCACTGAGGCGTTTACCACCTGCGCCTTCAGAGCTTTGAGGCTTAGATGCTTCAGGAGTTTGGAATCTTTTTGCTTAGTTGTCAGTTGTTACTTCTTAATCAGAAAATCAAACCGCAGGAGAGAGAGCTTTTCTTGCCATGTAGGGGCTTGGCTAAGGTTCACTGGTAGTTACCAACATGCCGTTGTTGCCCCACCCAGCTCAACAATGCCCATTATTGTTTCCAAAAGGGCTTCACCTGTGTCGTGTGAAAACTTGTACAGGCAGCTCTTCAGCAGCACCGAGCGGAGGGTTCAGCCTTCCTACCGCTGGAAGACAGTTCGCAACGGCCAACATTCCAAACTGATGGATTGTCGTAGGTAACGTGATAAGTAATTTTCTCTTCATTTTGGATTCAAGATAGATATTAAATAATAAAAATGATACCTACCCCTGACCCCGGGGATTGTTGATATGATCCTCACAGCACACTTGTCAGGTGGAAAGAATAAGAAGCATCATTAATCCCTATTTTGCCAAGGCAGAAAGTGAGTTTCAGGGCAGTTGTGATTTGCCTGAGGTCTACCTACCTTCCTGTGCCAAGAACAATGTTTCTCCATTACTACATCACATTACCCTTACCGTGAAACAAATTCAGAGTAGAAAGAAGGAAGTTATTTAAGAAAGCTGGTTGCTTTCAGGGTGAGGGTGGCAATAGTATTATTATTAATGATTCTAGGATGTGGATCTAAATTGTCAGCCTCTTTAGTGACAGCCAGGTGTGTTCAGGGCAGGTGGAAGGGCCATCTCTGTACCAGGAATCAAGGAAATGGCTAGGAAAGAAAAATGCTGACCCCTCTAAGATAATGAACCACTCCCAGAATAATGACCTTACATTTTATGGTTAACTTAAGGGCAAACCTTATTCTCTAGAATCTTACACTGACCAAGGTTGAAAGAATCTTGGAGAGAATTTTTTGTTTCTTACAGTGGAGTACACGGCAATATCTTGAGGTCCTTGAAGCTACATATTAAATGACTGTACATCTCCCTGGAGCAACAATTGTATCTAAGGAAAATGAGAGGACAAACAAACAGAACTCATGTTTATGTATTAAAAACACCAAAATCTTATAAAGAAGAAGGCAGCTTTTGCCTGAATCTTAAAGAGGAGGAAAACTATACATTTTCAATGGGTTCTTTGGGGGAGTCAATATATCCCAGGCTCCCAACCCTAGGAATAATTTTTCATTCTCTTGCATCTTTGGACTATTGCTGAGAAGAGTTTGAGAGGCACTGGTCATCTGAGTAGACAAGTTGAAACTAAGAGATATTAAATGATTCTCTTATGGTCACAGCAGGTCTGGGCCCAGGGTCTCCTGAATCCACTATTCCATAAATATATTCTTTGTGGTTGACATGTTTCTAAAATGACAGTATGTTCTCCTGCCTTAGGAAGACTAGGATGAGGAAATAATAGCATCTTGGATAAGACAGACTGTGTTGCAATGAGCATCGCTTCTTACTGCCAAAGCAGCATGGGGCATAGCTTGTGAAGTAGCTTGAGTTGAATGTGAATGGAACCTCCACAGGTGCAGCCAGGGCCTTGCCCCGCCATGACTCAGTCATCACTTTGCTTCTGGGCTTTGCTTCTCTTTTCTAATGTGAAAAATAACTTCTGGTTATTAAGGTAAAAGTGCTCAACTTCATTAAACATCAGGCAGTGCAAATTAACATAACAAGCTACAGCATATTTTTCTTTATTTATTGATGTATTATTTTTTAAATAATGAAAATACTCAGTATTTACGAGGATAAGAAAAACCAGAAGTGGAATAGAAACGTATCCAACCTAACTGGTAGAATAACTGGATTACACATACAGACTTGGAGTTTGTACATCTTACCCTTTGACAAAGTAATTCTACTTCCGGAAATTTTTCCCCAAGGAAATAAACATGAAAGCATGTAGCTACAAAGATGTTCATTTCAAGATTGTTGAGGATGGTGAAAACATGGAAATAATTTAACTGTCTAATAGTTGGGATTTGGTTAAATAAATTTTATCATACATCTGTATAATAGAATGCCACCATGTCTGACTCTCCCATTGACATGATGTTGTGACTGTTAAAAGTGAGTGAGGTAGTTAAGAGTAGGAATTCTAGAACCTAATTCCTTGGGCTCACAGCCTGATTGTGTTACTTATTACCTGTGGGACATTGGTAAATTTTCTTAAATTCTCAGTGCTTTTGTTTCTTCACAAAGACAATGATACAGTATTAGATCTTCCTCATAAGGAACATATCAGGTACTCATCAAATATTAAATATTATTAGATAAGCAGCTACCAAGAAGGAAAATTGTTTATTACTTATTATTTAATAGAAACAAGAGATTAACAATGGAACTGCAAACTAGTTCAACCTCTGTGGAAAGCAATATAGAGATACCTTAAAGCGATACAAGTAGATCTACCATTTGATCCAGCAATCCCACTACTGGGCATCTACCCAAAAGATCAAAAGTCACTTTATGAAAAAGACACCTGCACTCAAATGTTTATAGCAGCACAACTCACAATTGCAAAGTTGTGGAAACAACCCAAGTGTCCATCAATTCATGAGTGGATTAAGGAAATGTGATATATGTATACCATGGAGTACTATTCAGCTTTAAGAAACAATGGTATTTTCCTGGATGGAGCTGGAACCCATTCTACTAAGTGAAGTATCTCAAGAATGAAAAAACAAGCACCACATGTACTCACCAGCAAATTGGTATTAATGAACCAACACCTAAGTGGACATATAGGAATAACATTTATGGGGTGTCGGGCAGGTGGGAGGGGGGAGGAGGGGATGGGTATATACAAACACAATGAGTGAGATGTGCAACGTTTGGGGGATGGTCACGCTTGAAGCTCTAACTTGAGGGGGGTGGGGGGCATGGGCAATATACGTAACCTTAACATTTGTACCCCCATAATATGGTGAAATAAAATAAATAAATAATAGGTTAACAAAACAGTCTGCATAATATAACAGTACATTTTCTTTTAAAAGATTCTTTCAGAAGGTCTGGAGACCAGTGAGTGATTCCCAAACTGTGTGCCAAGGTATCCTGGGGCATTGCAATGAATTTACAGCCTCTCAACACCCAGATTATTTGGAAATTTCCAGGGAAACACAGTGACAGCTTTGGACACTAGGAACTAAATGTTACTATTAAGTTCTTTGGACTAAACTGCATATAAATAATAAACATAATTTATTTTGGTCTAAAGTACCAGGAAACATTACTGAAACATTGAGTGCCATGAACAAGGAAAGTTTGAGAACCTCTAATCTAGCCTATGGATATATACCAAGGTGTTACATTTTACTGAGAGATGGGATTACATGTGCTGTATATTTTCTGTTTTTGATTTATGTGGACTTTCTCATTTTTATGCAGTAAACATTTATTGTTTTAATTAAGATAATTTCTTCCTGAATCTATCTGTGTGGCAACCATTTATTAAGCACTATTTGGGGTCAGTCTCTGGGCTGGATACAGGAAGGCAAAGACGCCACACCCTCAAGGAATACATACTTGAGGGTGAGTGAGGAATGTAAACAGATAATTGCTGTTTGGTAGAACAGGTTCTGAGACAGAGGTACTGATTGCAGTGGGAGTTCTGAGCTCTGCTGTGGGAGACTAGGGCAATTAGGCGGGTCTTGCAGGATAAATGGGACTTCCCATTGTAAATGGAGAAGGGGTGGAAGAACGTTCCTTCTTGTAGCTATGGGCAGACATGTGGATACATTTGGGGAGTGTTGGAAGACCAGAAGGGCAGGCAAGGTTAGAATGGGAAGGCTTCTGGTGGGTCACACCATGGTCTGGGCACTCCACTTGTAAAGGATGGAAAGACATCGGCAGGTTGTAGGCAGGGCAGTGTTATAAATGTTGTGCTGTAGAAGGATCACTCTGGCAGCACTGGGAAGCTGAGGGAGAGCTGGACCAGAGGAAGGGGCCTGCCAGGAGGATTTCGTAATAGTCCAGGAAAGAGGTCATGAAGCCCTGACTGGCTAATAACAGATTACATAATGGGCCCCTGTGGACCAAAGCAGCAAAGCAAATGATCCAGATGCAGCACGTTACTCATCTCAGAAAACGTTGGTGTCTTTAAAAGTAATTTTTTTTCGAGTGATAACCGCTATACATAATCAGTGTAGAAATTTGGAAACTGTAGAAATGTATTATAGAAGAAGAAAATGAAAGCATTTATAATCCCATGAACTGGAGCTGAGATATGAGTACATGTGAATATACTATATATGACATGTAAACTATTAAATATTACACATTATATATAAATGCTGATCTATAAACCTCATATTTATACATAGTTTGTTATTTAAACTATGTGCATATGGTAAAATAAAATCTGACAGAAGGATAGAAAGTAAAAATAGTAATTACTAAGTGCTTGCCATATGCTAGGCATTCTTGGAAGCACAAAGTATATAATAACTTCTTAAATATGTTAGCTTATTTAATCCTCATAACAACCTGTGAGATAGGTCTAAATGCCTTTTGCCATTTTACACAAATGCAAATAAATTGAAGTACAGAAAGATCAATGACTTGCCCAGGGTTTTATAATTTGTGTCAGATCTGGGGTTTAAACCTAAGCAGTTTGTCTCTAGGGGCTATCTATACCCTTAAATCCCTGTGGTGCAATTTTGAATGATATATTTAAACTTCTGTTGTTTAATTCTTGACTTTACATAGAGACTCTTGACATTCTAATGCAGCGTTATCCAACTGAACTTTCTGCAGTGATGGAAATATTCTATATCTGCACAATTTAGGGTGGTAACCACTAGCTACATGTAGCTAGTTGCTGTGACCAGGAAACTGCATTTTAACTTTCAATTAATTGATTGAATTTTAATTGATTTAAATTTGAATGGGCAACTGCGGCAAGTGGCTTCCTATTGGACAGCACAGATCTCTATAAAATATACAAATGAGTGTCTTGTCCCTTTGTCATACTCCCTGTCCCTGTAATCACATGTAACCGCCTTTATTTCTGATTTTGGTTCTTTTCAAGATCATTTATAATAAGTCCATAAAACATGCCTGTGTTTATGTTTCTTGATTTACCTAATTGAACATCAGATTGCCTATGCCACACAAGATAAGTTTGTGTACACTTTGTCCAGGTCCCTCTCCTCTTCTAATTTTTATTAATTTGGTTCTTTCATTGGTTACCTATATATTTTGGTATCAGGTTAAGATTCTTCTGATTGTTAAGTGTGTGTGTGGGGGGGAGCCAAATCAATCCGATTTAAGAAATAAAAAGGGAATTTATTTGCTCATGTAAGCAAGAAGATCAGAGGCAAAACTGGCATCAGATCAGGCTGAATTCAGAGCTCAACATGAGCAGGACTGGATTCCAGCTGTCCTCAATGTGCAAGTCTCTTCCTCAAGCTCTATGTGGTAACCACGGCTGCAGCAGCTCCAGCTTCATATCCTCTTAGATTCCAGACTAGCAGGAAAGAAAGCGTGCATCTTTCTTCTCATGCTACTTAACTGTGGCCACAATGATTCTGAGTTAAAGCACATACACACACAGAATCTCAGTGATGTACACGAGCATTTACTCAGCACATATATTTGTAGGTTGGCTGAGGTCAGCCGGCCTATGTTGAGCTTGGCTGGGGGGCTCTGTTGATCTTGGTTGAGGCTGCTCACACTTCTGGGGCCAGCTCTGGGGGTCAGGTGACCTAGGCTCGGCTTGTCTGAACAACTCTGCTGATCCTGGTTGCACTTGCTCACTCTTCTGGGCTAGGGTAACTCAGCTGTGTTCCACGTGTCTCTTGTCTTCCTCCTGGGACCAGTGACCTGCCCCAAGCATGTTCTCATGGTGATGACAGGGCCACAAGATGCTATGTCATGTCTGCTAACATCCCATTAGCCAAAGCAAGTCACATGACTGTACCCCAAACCAAATGAATGGAGAAGTACACTCCTCCCATGGAAATGAGAAGGAAGCAGAGAGAATATTTCTGAATAATAATTTTCTCTCTTAGTTAAGCAGCTGAGCTTAGCTTGGTCACCTCAAAAACCAATGAGTGTGGCCAAGGGCATGGGTTGCACATTTTGGCCTGGGACTGGGTCCCCTATTCCATCCTGGGTGTAGAGATTGCATTCAGATTTGCTCAAAGCATGTGGGCTAAGACTGGAGGAAGAATGAAACCAAGATCAGGGTTCTGTTAGCTATATGAACAGGAAGTGGATATGAGGTGGCAAACCACAATGACAATTGTAACTTTAAACAATAGACTTAAATGTTGGTTTCCTGAGCATTTGGTGTTAGATAGCATCCTTTGACGCCATACTCCTAACAATTCTCTTCCATCCCCCATTTCCCACTGCAGTCAGCTTGGCCATTCAGGCTGTTTGTTTACATTTATGAACGAAGGACTAGGTAATTAATAATGATGGCTAGGTGCTGGGGGTGCTGTTCTCTGCCACCGAGTAGGTGTGCTTCCTCAGTAGGCATATCTGAAGGTGGGGACTGGCTGTGTACACGGGTGGCAAGTGTCCCTTTAGGATGCAAGCATAGGAAATCATTCAAATGACTTTTTCTCCCCCAAAACACCAAAAACAGAGGGCTTTGCTATGGGATGCCAAATCCCATACAAGGAGCCCTGGTTCTTCCCAGGGAGAGATCTTATTTTCTTAATAGATCAGATCTTGAGGATGGGAGGAGGGTTTCTGAATCTGCTCTTGCAGGTCCATCTGCATGCTCAGGAAAAGTGAAAAGAGATGAGGAAGGTCAAATGGTCTTCCTCAAAAGAGATGAGGAAGGCCACTGTCTGGACAAGCAAGTTAATTGTCTTGATTTTGGCTCCTCTTTCTAGGCCTGAGCTCTGAATCTGTTAATGCCCACTGTGGAGATTCCCCAAGGTTTCTTTGCAAAGAACATTTCCTCCCTTTCTGCAGCCTTCTCCTGAGCATATCTGGGATGCTGCTTCCTCTGCTATGCTTCATCCAACAATATTATTCACTTTCCTTCCATCTTCCAAAAAATTATCAAAACCTCTGCTCATGGTTCCCTTTTAGTTTTCAACCTGGTTAAGAATTTATCCCTCTTATTGACTCTTTGGCAGAATATTGAAGGGAGTGAAGATCAATGCATGTGCTCAGTCCACTATCTTGTACACACACAAACATATATATATACACATATAATGCTGTGTGTATATATAAATATGTGTGTGTGCTCACACAGGTGTTTATTTTAGACAACATTGGATCTTACCAATTACAATGTCACTGGCTCAATTGAATACCCTTCTAGAATAGTTTTGAATAGCTCTGGTCTCTTAAAACCACTGTGGGAAAAGAGGGATCTTCTTCTCACTCTTTTTAGTTTTTTTTCTTTTTAAATAACATTAGCTGGGTTTTTGGTTGATCAGTTTGTTTTGCTAACGACATGAGTAAATAATTTTACCTTCAGTGATAATATGATCTGTTATATAGAAATCAGTTTAAATTGCGTTTAAAAAATAGGAAAAAGTACACATGAAAATCAATTGATGCTAAACTCTGAACATCAGAGTTGGTTTTATTTCCATTTGTTTTGTTTTTTTGTTATTTGTTTTTAATCCTGAACAATGCTAAAACATCCACTCTTATCAAACTAGAGCATTCACTTCAAATTCTAGCAGTAGATGATGAGGAATAGTACCAAAGGGCCTGGAATAAGAGTGGGTAAATGACCCATGAAGGAAATGACTCTCTTATGTTGGATCTAAAGCCTAACTAATACATATTTATCTGTTATTGTTAGTACTATGTGTACATTTACTGTATGTCAATAGAATTCAAAATATACGGACCTACTGAGGACGGCTACCACACATAGTTTGAGGGAGAGCTTCTACCGAGTGAAGTTCAAATTGAAAGGCTGCACAGAATTGAGATAGACACTTTCCAGGAGAAAATGATGACTCACACTGAGATGACTTCAATGGCATCTGGTTCCCATCTTCTTTGTTTCTCCTCTTGGACTCCATTCAGAGGCACTTCCTTCCAGCTGGAGCTTTTAATGGTATAATGTGAAGGCAAGATCCACAGAAGTGGGTTTACAGGAGGGACTTGAAGGAGAAAATGCAGATCATCGGGGGAGAAGATGGAAAATTATACCCAGATGGGAGGGAACAGAAAATGTACACACATCCTGACAAAAATATACCAATTAAAATATTTAGGGAAAGGCAGAGTAGTGTATGATTTTTTAATATGGGGGTAACAAAAAATTTGAAGTGAATAAAAAGGCAAAGTGACATAGTCCTGATTGCAATTAGCACATTAATGCGATGTCTGTTTCCAGCCTGGGAAAACATGTCAGCTCTCTTTGCTTAAATGAATAGAGCGAAGAGCTGCTTGTAGTTCTGCTGCGACTTATTCATCCTACATGCTAGCTCCATTCATCATGGTGACACCCTCCTTTCCTTTTCAAAGCACCAGGGAACCTTGCCGGCTGTTCCAGCAGGACCTGGGATGGAGGTAGAGCCATCACCTGACACCAGCAGCCCCTCAGAGCCCACGTGAGAAAGACTGGACGGGTGGAGCTAGCAGTCGGTTTCTGTATGAAAACACTCCTGACATCTGTCCCCTCCCAGTCCACCATCGGCAAAGAGAAAAGCCCATTTCTTTTTTTAAAATGAGAGTTCATTATACTCTGTGCCATACCCACCCCTATATGAGGGTGGGTCACCCAATATCACCATATTTGAGTGATTTGCCCCTGGTCTTATTCTCTTCTCTCCTCCCAAATAGAGGTAGGTGATAATAGCTAGACAGTGGTTATGGTTCTCCTGCCCACTGCGGTGGGCAGAGCTAATCCAGGCTGAGAACAAGACAAAAAGTGACTATTGAGCACTTGTCCAAGTCACTGGAGAGCTATATTTTAATGAGTAATGCAGGAGTCACCTCCTGTCCACTGGGGATATGTTCCAAGCTCCCCGCCGTGGATGCCTTAAACCGCAGATAGTACCGGACCATTATATGTCTTTTCCCTATATATACTTTCCTTTGATAAAATTTAATTTCTAAATTAGGCACAGGAAGAGAGTCACAACAGTAACTAATAATAAAATGTCACAGAACAATTGTAACAATATACTGTAATAAAATGCATATGAATGTGATCTCTCTTTCTTAAAATACCTTGCATTCACCTCTTTTTGGACCAGGGTCAACTGTGAGTAACTGAAACTGTGGAAAGTGAAACCCCAGAGAAGGGAGGACTACTGTATACAAATGCTATTAATAATATGTGACAGATTGCTTTATGCCTTAAGGGAGATACAAATAAGGCTAGCAGGGCCAATAGAGATTAATTCTGATTGTGGGGTTGGGGGACCAGAGAACATGTCAGAGAAGATGAGTGTTTAAAAGACAATATGGATATGTGTGGAGACCACGATGCATTGCCTCGTTGCTGTGCATAAATCCAGAGGCAGCGCTGGCTTTCCACTTAGGCCAGGCGTCCAGGAACTCAGATGCTACAGGGGCCAGGCAGGCACCATAGATAGGTGACTCCAGCCAGTGGTAAAGCAATCAGGAGTGTTGGAACCTGTGATATAGGGAGGGACATGCCTGGGGGGAAAGGCCTTCAATTTCACATTAAAAATTTAAAGTCGCACAATTCATGTCATTGTCAGCAGAGCTTCTCTGTCCTCCAATGGTCTTCCTGGACCTCTGTGTTCAGCCCCAACTAACTCCTCCACCCCAGAGAAAGACAGAGAGACCTAAGCTTGCCCACAAGGACACGGTCATGCCTGCACAACTAGCAGGATCTTCTAGAGCCACCCCTCTTAGAAGTATGACAGAGCAGGCCTCAAAGACAAATGCATAATGCCACTGTAGAAGGTGAGATTCTTGGAAGGGCAGTTTATTCCACTTCCACGGGGCATTCTGGTACATGTGACCACAAGCCCACCCCTGGAAGGGCTGGTGGAACTGGCTGAGCCTCCTGATTTTTCCAGGACTGCCCCCAGGCGGAGGGGGAGGAGGCACACACTTCTGCCAGAGCAGCTGTTCCTCGGGTTGGGCTCCTGGGTAGGTTCTTATCGGAAGAGAGGAAGAACTCTGAGCATCCTTATGACACAGATGGGGAAACTCCATCCCGCCTCTCACGAGCAGGGCTCGGGTGGGATGCTCTGCCTCGGCTTTCCTTACAACGTTCCACCCACCCCGGGCTCTTCTCCTTTGGCACGCAACAACTTATCCACCCCACCCCCATCCCATTCCAGTAAACGCAAGGCCTGGGGTGTCACTGCTCCATAAGGATAACTTATTTGAAAAAAGTAAAGTCATATCAGTCCTAATTAAGCAGTACTTGCTGTAGAAACTTCCAGAATTGAACAAAAGCAATCCTGGGCTTAAATATGCTCCACAAGTACCAAAGAAGATTAAAGAGAAAACAATAAATGCATACATGGTGAAACAGAAGAACAAAAAGAAAAGAGAAAGAAAAAAAATCTTACAAAAAATTAAATTAGAATTTAATCCCTGCCTAAAAAAACTACATTCTCTCCTTTAATACTTTCAACAATAAGCAAACCTATCAGCACATATTAGAGAGGCTTTATATTAAATCAGAATGTTGTAAATTCTGCAGGCAATCAGGAATACTTTGGAATTTTCCACCCATCCTCTTTGTGCTATTAGGGATTTTAGGCATTTGACAATAGTCTTTCTTTTGATTCCTTCCTTTGGTTTAACTCAGTGATTCTCAAACTCTGGTGTGCATAGGCATATTTTGTACAGGGCTGGACCTCCCCGACCAACCATATATACAGGAGGAATTTTGAGAACATGGGATTCTCACCGGATATCCAGTTAGAGTTTGAGGTTACAGCCACGGCTGCCCCGCCTCCAAGCATGCACACACGCAAGACTACGACGCTGGAGAATCCAGTTGTATTTGCTTTCCATGTGTTTACACTTTCCCTTCATTTCTTTTTTCTTTTTTCTTTTTTTTTTTTTTAATTTTGAGACAGAGTCTCGCTTTGTTGCCCAGGCTAGAGTGAGTGCCGTGGCGTCAGCCTCACTCACAGCAACCTCAAACTCCTGGGCTCAAGAGAGTAGCTGGGACTACATGCATGGGCCACCATGCCCGGCCTATTTTTTCTATATATATATATTAGGGTTGGCCAATTAATTTCTTTCTATTTATAGTAGAGATGGGGTCTCACTCTTGCTCAAGCTGGTTTTGAACTCCTGACCTTGAGCTATCCGCCCGCCTTGGCCTCCCAGAGTGCTAGGATTACAGGCGGGAGCCACGGTGCCCGGCCACTTTCCCTTCATTTCAAACAGGTAGTCAAGCATCTTATTCCTTGCTTAGGGCACGGAAGGAGAAAAGCTTTTTTTTTTTTTGAAAGGAAGCTACATCCCTAGGCTGAGAAGAAGGGGTGACAGCCCTGTGGCTCCTGTGAGCAGTGGAACTCTGGGTACGGCTCCTAACTGTACCCCTTAGTGGGCACGTGTGCACCAAGTCAGGCTAGCCCCCAGAAGTGGGTCTCCTCATCTCACCAGGGCCCCCTGCACCCCGCCTGTGTCCTGGAAGCAGCAGAATAGGCCAGACTGGGACCAGTGCAGACATATGCAAGCTGCTGGAGTCATCTTCCCAACACCTCTATGTTGTATAAGACCCTGCACTCTAGAAGACCCAGACTTCTGCAGAATTCTGGTGCGTGGGGTGTGGGAACAGCCGCAGCATGGCTGGATGAAATTTCCTGCCAGCTTAGTGGGCTGGTTACTCAGAATCCAAATTTAATTTGATGTAAGGAAATCTAAAAATTTTTCTGTTTTTTGAACACATGAATTTATAGACTGAGATTTACACCTTTTTCAAATGTTGCCTGACTTGCCGATAGGAAGGATTTGCTGACAGCTACAAGAGAGGCATCTCTGCCAACTTGGGATGGGTATGTCCCCATGGGACATACTCGGGAGAGGTGAGCTCGTGGGAGCAGGAGGAAGCCATAAGGGACGGACTATACCTGTAGTTGGGTTTCTCTGTCTTTCCAAGGCCTTGTTGTGGATCACTTAGCTAGTGCCCTGATCTATCCTTGCCAGTGCTTTTGGGGGAAAAAAAGAACCAAATACCAAAATGCACATATTCAAAAACAAACCAACAAATAACTTCACTCTAGCAAATCATTTTATTAGGCTCAAGATGAGTTCCTGCCTGCAAAGCTCTCAAATGCCAGAAACTGTGGGCCGAGTACCCGCCTACTACCCATCCAAGTCATGCTGCTGAGAGTTCGACTTGAATGGCTAATTATTGGTCACCTCACCTTCTTGTCAAAGCTAAAAGATTATACTTAATGCACAACTTAAGCCGTCCCCTGGACCTCACTTGTTTGGGCTGGCAATCACGTTTTCTGTTCCTTTCCCTGCTTACCTTAAGGTTTAGTAATTGCCCTCTGGGCTCAAAAGAGCATCCCACTAAGCCATTGAAATGTTGAAAAGCCCCCTGACAAGGGGAAATGTTTATCCACACTCTGAAAGAAAGAACTGGGACAAATATGTGCGGCTTTGGTACATGACAGGATGCAGATTTCTTGTGAGCAATTTCTTAACTTTCAGCTTCATAATAACTATAATCAACTCAGTGCGTTGGGACTTTGTTAGAAGTGCTGTTAGGTACTAACTAGAAACTTTAAAGATGGTAAATAAATCACAATGGTGATCTTTTCCACAATGTAAACACGATGCCCAGTGTCCCTTTGGGCTTTGCAAAATGCAGGAATACTTGCTCAATCCATCTTTCTAGGAATAGAGAAGAGAGAGCCCTTTTTATAGCCTTTCCCTAGTCTTTCCTGCTGTGGGATTCCTAGCAGAAGGACTTACTCAGCCTTGGACTAGCCCTTCAACGTTTCATCCAATGCTCTATTACCAACAGGTCTCCTGCCACGGAGACTGAAACCGTGGTCATCTCAAGAGTCCGATGCCAATAGGATGTAGGTACAGTCACTAAAAAGGAGCCAGGCAGACTTTACCAGCAAACATAAAATCTCTTAAGTCCAGTAGGCCTAATAGTGAACCTCACCACTCAAATGCTACCAATAAGATCTTGGATAAGTAACTTAAGGGAAAAATACATGTGTACGCCTCACCTGTAGGATAAGGAATAATAATGACGTTTGGACTTACTATATTCTTCTCTGCTTTAGATCGCTGTCCATGTCATTTCATCTGCCTGCCTAGCCAACTCTCATTCATGCTTAATAGCTCATTGGAAATGTGATTTTTCTCCACAATCATGACATTCTCTCCCATATACGTAAGGTCTCCATTGCACAGTCTTTCTCTCAAAGCACCCTGTTCACTTCTTCGCAACACATAAAGGGATCATAATTAAATCCTTTTCTGTATAATCTTTCTCCACTGCTGGAATATAAGCCCCACTGGGGCAAGGAGTGTTTCTTTTGCTTACTGTGGTATCCCAAGCTCCTTGTACACGGCCTTACCCATTGCAGGTGTTCAGTACAGAGTTGTGGCATGAATGGATGTTGACCTGCCTCTCGAGGTTGGAACAAGGATTGTGAGGCAATGCCTCTAGCAGAGACTGCACCCAGAAGCAGTCAAATCAATCCATTTTAGCTTTATTCCTCCTTCTCCCTCTCACTGGTATTTCACAGATAATATTCCTTTTCCTGCTTTTTTCTACAAATTCCAGATTGATCGTGTCTTGGCCAAAAAAAAAAAATCATAATTTTAGAGCTAGGGGTATGTAAGGATTGTCATTTGATGGGCCATCATGTTAGGGACACAATAGTTGAAGTCAAAATAGAAGTTGTTAGTTGTAAGGGTCATATAATCTGTTTGATGGCATACTCAGCACCAAGGTCTCTATCTTCTTCTTGGTCTATGGATCTAGCCTCCTTATAAATATATATACATATATATACATCTAGAAAAAGTATATACTCTATCTCCAACCTTTTCTAAAACTCTTAAGAGCCAGGGGCATTCAACAGGTTACCTAAGAGGCTAACCTTATAAGGGCCTGGCCTGGCTGAGACTTTAACAAGAAAAAAAATGTTACTTACCAAATTGAGTATACATTAACCATTTGCAAGTAAAATAATCTAAAAAATCTGCTCTAAACATGAAAAAAAAATCAGAATGTATTTCCCATACATAGGGCACCTATAATGAAAAAGTTAAAATTTTTACATTTTTTTCAAATCCAAAAAGAAGTTTGTTGTGTTCTTCCTTTTGTTGCATGATTCATCAGAACTCATAATATGAAATTTCCTAATTAATTAGTTCACTGCATGATTCGATGCTAAAAGTGAATGAAATTGTAGATTTTTTGTGTTCTGATTCCCTTAACCTTTATAGTTTATGGATTAATTGGAAGAAATGGAAGCCGACTGTGAAGATTAGATTGTTTTATCCAGTTAGATGGCTGAGAAGCAGGAAGTTGTTAAAGGTCTTTACCAAACTCAGATCAGAGACTTCTGGGAATTAGTGTGTACCCTGAGAATCAATCTGTTAGACCCCTCAGACATGACAAGATTGTTTTTTTTTTTTCTTGGCTGCTGATGCATATTCATCTGAACACACTGAGTGGGAACATTGCTCATTTGTTCAAGGGTGTTGAGGTATATGATGTTTACATTAAACATATGGGTTGCCGGATGATTTCAAATCAAAGTCGGTCTTATTTTCCGTTGTGACCTGGCCTGAACTTCATGGAATCAGGAAACATGAAGTGCAGAACTATCTGGGAGAATGAAGTCACCCCTTTCAGAAGCAATTCACTCATTTTGATGCTATGAATCATGCTTCCAGCTTCTTTGCTTGCTTCTGATGCCTAAATACTGAAAGTTTCTGAATTGTCAAGTGTCTGTTGTAATTGCGCGGCTCAGCTGCTCAATCAGTGTGTGTGTTTGCCTGGCTCTGTGAAAATGCTTTCTATTAAATTGAAAGCAAGACCCCTCATCAGTAACATAAATCCAATAGCAGAATTGTAATGCTCCCTGAGCCACTATTCTCAAGAAGATCAAGTTTGCTAAACAGATATAGTCTCCCTGGCTCTATCAACAAGGATTGGCTAGCCCTGGGCCAAAATTGCACATTTTTATGTGAACAAAGTACCTTCTGAGTCACTTTAAAATTATGCATAAAATTCAAAAGTAGTAATTATAAAAATAAAGAAAATACAGAAAAGCATAAAGAAAAAATATCCACCATCTTAGCACAGAGACAGACATGTACTGTTAATATTTTTTGCATATATTTTCCATATTTTCTATGCTTCTATAAGTATATATGCATGAGAATTTAGATATATGTATGCATGTATTATGGATATGTGTGTGTATGTGTTAAAATGATGGAACATGTTTTGTAAACTCGAATTTTAAACTTTATAATATAATACTCATAATGATGGTGATGATAATTATTATTACTGTGTGCCAGACACTAGGCCAAGCACTTTATAGGAACTTTCTCATTTAATCTTCACAATAACCTCTTGTTATCAATTTATACATACCTTCTAATCTACGACCAGTGTTGGGTTTGCCGTATTTAGTCAAGTTATTATATATAAAAAGGTATCTCATTTGCATTTTCTTGATTGGTGTTGCAGTTAAACTTTTTAAAAAATATATACTTATTAGTATAATTAGTATTTTTGTGTGTGTGCTGCCTTTCATTTACTTTGATCCTTTTTCTGTTGGAGTGTTCGCCTTTTAAAATTTACTATTTTCTTATGTGTTGCAAACATTTTTTCCCTAGTTTGTTTTTTATATTTCTAACCTTTATAATTTCATTGACTTAGAAAAGTTTTAAATTTTTATATACTTTTATCTGTCAGTCAATTTCCTTTATGGACTCAGACTATTTGTGCATTTTTTTTTTACTTTTAAACCCTTTAAAACATGAATACATTTGGTATTTATTTTGACTTATACTTTGAGATAAGGATCAAATTATCTATCTTTCCCATACTGATTCGAAATGCCACCATTTACTAAATTCCTATGTAACAGATTGATTTACTGAAAACAAAGATGAAGGGACTTATTGATTGATTGATTTTTTAAAATATTTTACTAGTATCCATGATTTAAATAGCAAAAGGGTTCAACTTCATGATCCTCGCTAACTTTAAAAATTAAATTGCCTTTTTCTTAGTAATTTATGATTATACTGCTTACTCTTGCACAATCCTGGCGACCTGTCCCGTGTACCCACCATTGCCTGTGTTCTTGGCATGCACATGCAAAAATCCTCATAGTCATTCTCCAACTTTCTGCATTTTTTAGAATCCCAGGCTACAAGTCACACTCTTAACGCCATCTACAAATAAAACATTACTTTGCCTTGAATTTCTATTGTCAACATAACTTGAACGTGATTTTTAAATTACCTTGTCTCTGCACGTGGCCACACTCTCTTCAGCGGGATACATTATTTGGTTACAAAGTAAAATTCTAGAAATTGGTACATGTTGAAGCAGCCACCAGGGACTCCTTATGTTTCCACAAATGCAGTATCAGTAGCATAAGAATGGAAATTGCCTGTAAGTGTTCAAGCTTCAACAATATGCCGTTTTCTGATTTTGTTACGTGGAAGAAGTGAGCCAGAGCTGGGGCGCACAGCATTGCAAACGGCCTGCTACTCGAGCCCTCAGACTCCCTGATTCAACCCGTGCCTGTCGGGTATCACATTTACATTTTCCAGGTTGTGCCCCTCAAAGCCGAGCCCATGTGGGGTCATCCCACTGTTACCAGAATGTCTAGGGGTTTCTTATCTCAAGTGCTTGAGAAAATGTGTTGCTCTAAGAAGCCTCAAAATGCCCTCCTGTCAATACTGTGTCAACGGAGTCGACTTTCTCCAGAAAGCATCCTGATGTCTTTTGGCTATGGGTTGACTTTTGTCCCCTCCAGATTCGTATGTTGAGGTTCTAAACCCCGACACCTCAGAATGCAATCTTAATCTGGAGATGGGGTCTTTCTGGAGGCAATGAAGTTAAAATTATGTCGTTAGAGTGGGCCCTGTTCCAATATGACAGCTGTCCTTATAAGAAGAGGAAATTTGGACACAGACGCGCACACACACACACATATAAGGAAGGTGACATGAAGAGACACAGGAAACCACTGTCCACAAGCCACGGAACACTTGAGGCCCCCAGAAGTGAGGAGAGAGGCCTAGAACAGATGCCTCCCCAGTGCTCTCAGAGTGACCCGGGACCTGGGGACACCTTGATCTTGGGCTTCTGGCCTCCAGAGCAGTGAGACCATACAGTTCTGTTGTGTAAGCCCACTTGGTTTGTGGTATTTTGTTATGGCAGCCCTAGCAAACTGACACGTTCTCCCTGCCTATTTTACTTCTTTGTACTCTCAAAGCACTCTCTTCATACCTCTAGAAAAGACTTGTCACATTTTATGGAGTTTTAGGCTTTTCTAATTGTTTCTGAATAGGTAATGCATGGATATGGGGGTGGGGGAAGACTGAGTATAGAACAACACAAAATGGCTTTAGGATGAAAACTGGGTCTCCTTAGCTGGTTCCCTGGGGCACCCACCGTCCCCCTCCAGTGCCCTTCTGAGGGGCAGCCACTGCGACCTCTATCTCACATTCTTAGTTTCACCAGCATCCCTAGATTAGATCCCTGTTTTTTCTCATTGACTGTGACCCCTGCGGGCAGGGACTTTTGCTTCCTTCTGTGTGATCCCAGCTCTCCATAAATGTGAGTTTTAATGAGCAGTTCAGCCGGTAGGTTTGGGCAGGCTGATGCATAAAATTCAAGCTGGGTTCAAGGCTCTGATTCCCATTAAAATCCAATACTCCTGTTATTTAGTCATAGACACCTTTGAGGTCAGGCAGGAGCTGAGAGAAGATTTTACTTGGGGGGCAGAGCAAGGAGACAGTGAAGGAAGCTGGACAATATAGGAAGATGGGAGGGAAAGAATGTCACCGAAGAGGAAGGAAAAACTTTGTACATCTGACTTCTCTGTGGTTATTAAAGGGTGCCCAGTCATGGACTTTGAACAGGAGTAACCCGGTTCCTATGTGTTCATCTGAGAGGCAGTCTAACATTCTGATAATGAGCTTGGATTTGGGGGCCAGATGGTCTATATTTGTAATACTAGTTCTACCACTAGTTAGTTGTGTGACATTAAACAAGTGCTTTAACCTCGCTGTAATCAAGTTTTCAGCTGAGAAATGAAGAAAACAATAGTGTCTCTTTTTCATAGTTGTTATAAGGAATAAATGGTATAATGCTCTGAGAACCATGCCTGGCACGTAGTAAATGCGGTATTAGATTTATTATTAAGTCACCTATGAGTTGTTCAATTATGGGTTTGCTAGTGTATCAGTTAGAATGTTTTTTATGGCTGCAAGAAGCAGAAAATCAAACAAAAAGGAGCTCAAATAATAAAGATGTTTATTATTTACTGTAACAAGAACTCCCGAGGGAGGTTCCAGGGTTGGCCATTGAGTGGCTCATTGACAGCACCAGGAATGATTGTTCCTCCCTTCCTTGCAACACAAACGTTTGAGGAATAAGCGCCCTTGGCACGTTGGCTTTTGTCCTCAGTCTTGTCTCCTCAGGGTCACACAATGGCTGTCGCTGTTCCAGGAGTCACACATAGAAATGACAACATGGAGAGAGAGAGCTGGAAAAGGGAACACCCCACCCCACAAGACCACACGACGTCCCTTTTAAAGAATAAGCAAAGAGCCTTTCCAGAAGTTGCCAGAAGTTTTTTCAGTTTTATTGGCTAGATCTAGATCACATGTCCATGTTGAACCAACCATTAGGACGTGGAAATAAGAATCCCAAGAGCATTCCTGGGAACCATGACAGATATGTCCACCCACACCAAGGCTCGCAAGATCAGGGCTCTGTTGGCCTGGAAAGGGGCAATAGGTTGGCAACAGATGTCTCTACCACAGTTAGTTTGCCTTTTGATTTCTGGATGAAGTTGCTGAAATTTCAGTTTATTTATTTCAGTATATTATTTTTGCATTATTTTGCCTTAGTGTATATCTACAGCCGTAGTTAAATTTCATGGAAAATGCCAGTGTGTGTGTGTGTGTGTGTGTGTGTGTGTGTGTGAGAGAGAGAGAGAGAGAGAGAGAGAGAGAGAATGAGTGACAGAGACAGAGGGAGAGACTGTGTTTTTGTGACAGCCTGTTTTTCTCTGTCAATTCCCCCAGGGGGTCCACCATCCAGTCTTCCTTACTCTTCCTGGATAGTGTCATTGGTGTTCATGGTCCCAAATGCTGCCAATAAGCTGATAATCCCAAATATCAGCGTCCACCTCAGACCTCAATATGTGTCTCTGAGCTTCAGATACACATATTCAGCTTCTTAGTGTCAATCTTTACTTGCCTATCATACAGGAATCTCAAACAAGTTAAAAACTGAACACATTTCCCCTAAGTTGATATCACTAACCGTCCAGGAATAGCTCCCCAGAGATATTTGCAAAAAGTATTTGGGGACGTGGAAGGGGCCTCGGCTCTGCCTCCTGAAGTCACAGCAGAGCAGCTCCGGTTCTCCTGGTCTTGCCTTCACTGTATGTTTGTGACACAAGTTCTCTGCCTCCTGCCCAATGCAACCAATATTTCTATTAGCTGTTTCCATTTCCAGCTCTCCTTGTCTACTTTTTGATCCTCAAGTAAGCAGTCTCCTTTTGGACAGTGCCTCTTGGGCTACGAGCCGATGAGAATGTACCTTGGCACAGAGAGAGCTCTATCACCTGCCCTCGTGGCCCCCTGGAATCCCCTTGGCCACTCTGGCAAGACGTGGCCTTGCTCTGGGCTGTGGCCGGCTCCTTTTCCCTATCTCGACCGTGAAGGGCTACGAGTTTATCATTATCACTTAACTCTTCACAATGTCTATCAAATGAAACTGGAGGCCAGAAGCCATGTTATTGGGGTGACTCAAATCCAATAAAAAGATATTTTAGGATGTTGTATAATTTGTTACTTTTTTACTAATTCGGACTGCCCTATAATGAACTGGGATTTAAGAAAACCACACTACCTCATGCAACCCTGACAAGGAAACCACAAAACTTGGAGAGACTGCAGGGCTCTCTTAGGGTAGAGGGGAGGGACTTCAGACTCCCCTCTCAAGCTCACCAAGCTCAGACCAGACCCCTGGCATGAAGCCCATCCAGGAAATGCCCCAAGTTCTTCACCTGAACACGTGGGAGTCCCATTTCCTCCCAGTGAGTTCACTGGCCCCAAGGGCACCATGGCAGGATGGAACCTTGTGTCTAGAAGCTGGTCTTCCTGCGACAGGCCCAATTAAGCACCAGCTGCGATCAGTTATCTTAAAGGCCAATCAGGTGCAGGAAGCTGGGTAGTGTGGGGGCTGGACTGGAATCTTCCAGAAAGCTAGCAAACTCTTGGCTGTCTAAAACTTCAACGCAGTTTGTATTTATAGCGCTCCTATTTAAAATTCAGATGGATCTTATTGAAGCTTCTGCATCTGAAGGTTATTAGGATGCTGTAAGAAGGTGGCCAAGATCGGGCTTTGTCTTCTGACAAGTTGCCAGAGACACACTGAAGAACCTTGGTTTCCCTGTTTTCTGTGGTGTGGGGGATCTAGAAGGATTTCTATGTCCCAGGGCCCAGTGGCTATTGTGCTTTCTTCTCACTCAGGAGAAAAACGCTTCTCTTAGAAAAGGACCCCAAATTCCTTGACCTTGAGATGTCACTGACTGGTGACATATTTGACTTATTTTTATGGAATTATCTCTAGGGAGATAGCCTTGAGCTTTGCAGTGTTTTTCAAACTGTATTCCTCACAATCATCTATGTTTCATGGAGTTTTCATATAGCCTGGTTTGGGAGGCTAGGGGTGCCACAATTGGGATTTTAAATAATTTTTCCTCCACGGTATTAAAAAAAATTGTATTTTGAAACTTCTAAGCTAAAGAACTGAAGGCTTAATTTGGGGTATTAGCCCACAATTAGTTTGATATTTTGGAACGATGAGAAAATTTCTTGCAGCTCTCAAATTCCACCATACATTTATTACTCACTACATGAGGTCTCACTAAGGTCATAGTGAAGGTTATAACTAGAGAAAGATTGTTCTGGTATCTATTTGATCCCAAACAAGCTGGTAAAAATAAGATCTGTGTTACAAAGTCCAATAACTTTGTTGTTCAAAGATATGTATTCCTCCCAGAGGAATATTTAATAATCAGTAATATAACCTACCACAATTACTCTTAATTTTAGAGTCAACATATAGAAAAAGCGCAAAAGGCAACTACAGTTATAGTATGAATCAAAGCACTAAAAACCTTTACCACATGAAAAGAAGAACACAGCTGACAGAAGTAGGGAGATAAAAGTGGTGTGTGCAATCTACCTTCTTAACCAAAGTCTTGCCCATCCCATTGGCTCGGCAGGCCTTATCCTGTACCCACTGTGATTATATAACTTATCATCTGAATCAGGACACTCTTGAGTGTGAAAGTTGGTGTTATTAATAATTACATCAGGAAAACAAATAAAAATGGAGACTGTTCTATGCAAACCAGGATGTATGATTTCTTACCTGGGCTACCTGCTCTACAGACTTCAGTGGACCAGCATGAATTCTCAGTTGTAGAAAAACAAGCTCTACATGCCAATCATAATTTGGCAGCACGTAAGCAAAGAGTTGCCAGTACAATTGTTTGCCAAGACCCATGGCTGAAACCACTTTTTTGACTATTGTTGTTAACACCTAGATACCACTACCAACTACTCTAACTTTCCTTTTGGTTTCTATGACTAGGAATCTGCAATTGTGGAAGAATGAACTTCAAATGGTGTGAGGCTTTGAGTCAAGAGAATCACAAGTCCATTGTGTCAAAGAAACTTTCATTTATTCAACAGATGTTTATTAAGCATGTTTTACATGCCAGGTAATTTAGAAGACAGCTGGGCTACACAGTGAGTGACCTTACTCACATGAAGTGAGTTTGGACTCTCCACGCATGAGCTCCAGGTAATTTTCACATGCTTATGACTTTTCTCCCTAATAAGATCATAAACTTCTTGAGGGCTGACCCTACGCCTCATGCTTTTATTTATTTCTCATATAACCCTTCATAGCAAGTGAAAGAAGCTTCAAATATTTGTTCCTATGAGATATCATCATATTTTATTCAGCTTGGGACATGGCGGGTACTCAACTATTGTTAAATAAATGAATATTTATTGTGCAATTTATTTCTTAAATTCCATTCCCTTGGTGAAACAAAATCCAGTTCCCCACCCAAAGAGAAACACTTAACCATTTGAGGAAGTTTAGTTTAGTCTGTTTCAGAAGTACTTTTTCCAGAAAAGTGGAGGCTGAACTGAATTCCTCTTATGAAGCAACACTATCTTGCTCATCTCAGAATCAGTTACCTTATGACATAGGCCAAGAGGGGTGTTTTTTAAAGGCATAGTTAGTACAGCCTTATAAGAAATGAAGCATATTCTAAAAGTTTTATTTTAGACTTTTGAGATGTCGATAAAGAATCCATCATGACTGAATTGTGAAATATTTATGAAATTGTCAACTCAAGGAACACATCTCCTCATTTTTTTTTCCACTCTTAAATTACTTCACTTAACAGAGGGGCCCAAATTTAGCTGTCCCATCATGATTTAAATGGCCTGTACCTCATTAATGTTGCTGGCATTTATTTTATAAAATCAAATCAGAATAGCATTTAATTTGGTTTTAATAGGATAGTTAATGTATGTTAATGAAATATCAATTGATTATTAAAATGGAGAGTGCTGAGGCGTAACAAATATGTGAGATATAAATCTTGTTGCTATGCCATTAATTCAGAATTACATAAGCAATAAATGTCTAATTAGATTCTTAGTAGTGATGAGTCGTAAGCATTTATTGAGATTCAATAAGATCGATGTCTTAGACTTGTGCTAAGGACCACAGCTTAATTAACTCTTTCATTCCTAATTTCACCAGTCTTTGCCATTTTTCAATTTCATAGAATATTAAGCTGGAGGGGGAATGCCAGAGATAGAGTGGTGATCCAAGTGCAGAACCTCCGATAATCCCAAACTTGTCCATAAAAAGAATACAGGACTGACCATTCTCTGCTGGGCTTGGATTCGGGGACTTTGAATAAGGGACTCACTGATGTCTAAGGTCATCAGACTTGAAGTGAAGTCTGGAAATTCAGCATGACGTGACAATAGAGTCAGAGCTTTTGCGTAATGTAAGGTGAAAAGTGAACCAGAATGAATCCCATCTTAAATGGAGGAGGAACAGATCACTCAGGTAGTGTGATTTTAGGAGTCCTTGCTACTCCAAAAATATCTATCCTACTTCTCTCTCATACTGCTTGAAAATCATTCAGTTATTCCTCTGGGCTCAATGTATTATTACCTCTTAATTCCTGGATTGTATAGGATGGCCATAAAGTCTGGAACCATCAGTAATTTTACAAGATAAATGAATAATTAATATAAAAAAAGGCATGATGTGTTCAATGACATGACATGATGCACTCAATGTGTTGTCCCTTGTTAAAAACACATAGCTCAACGTGCTGTGTAAAGTTGCAAGGAATGTATTTCATGAAAGCAGCATTTCCATCAATCCCCAAACATGCATATGTGATGTATTGCCTTATTTGTGTCTCTGATTTTCACTGAAGAAAACTTTGCCTTTAAGTATACCCCAGAAGAAGTAATCCAGTAGGTTCAATCTGTAAGAAATAATTTATTTTTGCTGCCAGATGTTATCACCACTCTGTATTTAAGTTAGTATCAGTCAGTTCCCTAATATCATTTGGAAAATCAATCAAACTATTTAATTGGCATACTGTCATGAAAAGACTCTGGCTTTGGAATTATACACACCTGAATTCGAGGTCTGTGTTTTGTTCCTAACTGTAAGAGCTTCGGCAATTTGCTTAACCCCTCTGGGCATAATAATACTGATCCCATGATGTTCCTGGGGGGCTTCTATGAGATAATGTATAAAAAATGCCAGAACAATACATCATCTGAATAACATAGATGTTAGTACCCTTTATTGATCCCTGTTCTTCCCACCTGCTTTCCTTCTCTCTCATCTCATTTCACTGCCTTCAATGTACTAACATTATGCTTTTGAGGGGATGGATAGAATACTGGTTCTTACATGGGAGTGTGGCTTGGTGCACCAGAAACCTGAAGCAGGAAGGGGAGGAAGGGCAGAGAACCACAGAAAAGGAAGATGATAAAATACTAAGAACATAATTCCTCGCTGTTCACATTTTTGCCATGGGCCAGTGCTGGCCTAGCTCTGCATCCAAGGAACCCCTGAGTGTTACAGGCACCATGTTGCTCTGTTGACGGAGGTTAAGCATCTCAGAGCATCTGCTTTCTCTGCTGGAGCTCCCTAGGGGAGAGGCTACTGCCAACAACTGTAGGTGCCTGGACTAGGCAACTCTGAGAAGGAGACATCAAAACCTGCAAGGGCATAAACATTGGTCTCTGGGCTTATGGTTGTTTGTGACTCATTAATTTATTCATTCACACAAGTATCCATTTGCAAACATCCCAGGGAAGCTTCCCCTGGTTCCAGGACCTCTGGTAATCTCTGTGGAAGGAGTGGTGATACAGAGAGGCTCACGGTTCAACGTAGAGAACTGCCTGCATTGCCTTCTCCTTGTACTTGGGAAACCCGAGCCTGTTATAATAGGAACTTTCCAAAGAAAAGAAATCATTGACATTTTTATCTGCAAAGTCAAACCTGGTAAATAAGAAATCTGACAAAATTTCCTGGAAAGCTTGATATCGGTAGCTATGGGTATATATTTAACTTTTTTTCCCTATTTGTTTATTTCTCTCCTCATAAGTGAGACTTGGGCATAGGAATCTGACTGTAGGAAAGGGTGTGATGATTAAGCTACTTTCTTTCCTGTCATTTGGTGATTTCTTCTGCTAGTTATATTCTCTATTAGAAGTTGAATAAGAGAAGGATTAATTGGGCAAATTTTATTTTATTCCTTCTATCAACACGCAGCTATTTTCTAAGTCTCCTCCTATGCACTAAACATTGTTTTAAGCTCTATAGGAGATATAAAGAGACACAGGAAATATTTCCTGCCTTCGTGGAGCTTTCCCCGTCCAGCTAGGGAAACAAAATTTGCTTGTAAAAAAAAAATAGACACAGTGTACTAGACTTTGTGGTTCTAATTAATATGAGAGCAGAGATGGAAAGAATCATACTGCACTAGGTTCTCCAAGGTAACAAATTGAAGAAAGGAAAAGAAGGAGGAAAAAACTAAGTTCTAGGAGCATCATATTCTTTTTTTAAAAATTTAATCATCCAAACAAATCTCAGAGGCAAGCATTATCCTCATTTAATCTAAATGGAAACTAAAAAAGAAAGCATCTAGTCGTATTTCTTAGCCTCTCCATAATCACATAGCAATTAGGTATTGAAGCCTGAATTTGATTCCAAGACTAGTTGATCCCAGGACTCTTTCCCACAGGGTACGCCAAGGCACCAGCGGGGCTTGGGCCAGGTCTTTCTAGATGGGTAGAGTTTGCCTAGCCATACAGGAAAGGGGGAAACACTTCAAGAAGTTCTGGGCATTGGAGGCCTGTGAGGAGGCTGATGAGACCAAAGTGGGCTGATGATAGTGGAAGAAAAGTTTTATTTTATTTCATATTTTATTTTTTACAAGGGGAACACCAAATATATTTTATGAACACAAAAAAGCAACCATCGCAAGCACGGCAGAAACCTATCTTAGGGTTATGTCAAAGGGTTAGTGTTGCATACAAAGATGGCTTTTCTTTTCTGTAGCCTTGGCAATAGCCATAGGGATGTAAAATAACATTCTGTAGCAGCAGGTAAGGAAACTGTGGGGCACTCACCAGTGGTACAGAGCACATTAAGAAAAAAACCACAAGAATGGATTTGGCTACTTTAGTGCAAAATATCTAGGACAAAACTGTAAATTCAGTTCAATTACTAACAAGCAAATACCAGAGCTTGATATAACTTCCAAAAGAGCTCACTGAAGTAAAATTACATATTATTCTAAGTGACAAAAAGGTGCTAATTAAAGTTATTTACAGATACAATGGTTGTACAGTACCTTTTAAGTCTGCAATTTAGGTTTCAGATTTTCCATTGAGAATTAACTGCACTGAAATTCTATAAATTATACCTAAGCAATTCACGTGTAAGAGTTTGCAACACAGAGATAAATACTGCTATCTAAATTATTAATTACAGTTTAATAATAATCTCAACATTAGCAACCACTGTAGTTACTATAATGTGACCTGTTGGGGCATCTTCTAGTCTCAATTTCTTTGTGGTTCACAACCTCATGAAGGGCAGAGGAAAAGATCCCACTTTTATGAAATGATTAGACTACACATGTCAACTTATAAGAAAAATCACATGCAAGACACTACGTTGCAGCAGCTATTCAAATATCTGTTTTACATAAAAGCACTCATTTAAAAATTAATACCTAAAGCCTTTAAATAAAATTCTACTACTAACTTCATAAGTCTGAAATTTTAGGAACGACTGTTTAGAAAACCTGGTTTACTTAACATTACCTTTTGCAGAAGAGAAAAGGAGTCTTACTATCAACCACATCAACACTTAAGTGAATCGCATGCACTATACCCTTGTGGCCAGAAAATCGCATTTTTTTTCTAAAAGGAAGGCAATCTTTTGTTTCTTGGACTTCCAAAGCTTGATTTATATAATAGTAACTTCAAACATCACTACTTTAGGAAGGTTATAGAAAAACTCTTAGAAAAAATCATTTCAAACCTTAGTCACACTGTTGAAATACTCACCCAATGTTAATAATTTGTTCTTCAGTGAGAAATAGAATTCCTCATAGCAAATGCCCCAGTGTTGCTTCACTTGCTTACTTCTGCCATTAAAAACCAAACTGTTAGCTAAATCGGCAAAATGTTTTTGTGCTCTTACCTAACACCTGTGGCTCTATCCTCTGTTGTTCCAATAGGCACCACGTTTATCCAAATAGGTGACAGAAGACTGCATCTGACAGGCACTAACACTAAGCTTACATACTGTGTGAAAAAACCCAGCACTGACACGAGTGCTTGCTGTAGGTGTATTGTCTGATGCACCTGAAAGCAGAACTAGTTGATACCCTTTGGGGACAGGAACACTTTCTTTGCCTTGACTGGTTCTCTTTCTAACTTTTTGTTTGTAATGTTACTCTTTAAAAAAATCCTGTAACATTGATGGTCAAGGGAGCCCACGGATTCCATCATATGTCGTGCCCCTGCACGACAGATATACTGCAGGCTAAAAGGAAAAGTCCTACTGAGTAGCATAGTAAGCAATGGTTCAAAAAACATGCAAGAACTGGGATCTTTAAGATGTTCTAACGGTCCTGTTACAGTGGAGGAGTGAAATGCATGCAGGGCATGTGCATCAAAACTAAAATTGTGATTCCACGACGGTGCAATTCCAGCGTGCAGGGGTCTGTTGTGGCGTGGAAGCTCACAGAGAAGAGGTAGTTCTCCTGCGCACAGTCCCTGAGCCAAAATGTGCCTTCAGGCTTTCCTTCTAGAAGGGCTTCTGCTTCATAACGGTCCATCACTCCCCGCAGTAACACGGATTCCCAGTAATCTGAAGCAAGTCTGGCACGAGGCAGCATGCGTCATCCATCTGTGTGTGGACTTTCCAAGCTCCCTGTCTGCTAACACGGGCAGGGCTGTCTGCAGATACAGGACGCTGCTTCTGCCTCCGTGACTGCAAACACAGGGCGGCTGTGTCCTCTTCCTTAGCTTGTGGAATTGCAGAACTGTCGCCACTTATTTCAGTCGTTCCAGGAGCTACTTTGGGTCCCAGTTTATATAATGGATTAACCTGTGCAGTAGCTTCAAACGTATGTATTTGTGCCTTGGGAAGGGGATCAACCCCTTCTTCAATACTAAGCCGTCTTCTCTCCCTAAGCCTATCTTCATCCTCTGTAGAAACCAAAGATGGATCAAATGTATTGAAGCATGTTGAACGTGGGCTCACAAGAGCTGTACGCTGTTTGCAAATGCCATTTTGGGGCTAAATCTGAGGCAGCAGGAAAGGGGTATTTCTCCAGCATTAATTCAGAAAGATGCATTTTTCTTTTATTGAAAAAGAGAGGCTTTGAGTGCTTGTTATTAGTTCTCATGAGAAAACACAAAGCCACAGTACCCTGCTACCCTTGTCTCAGAGAGCGACTGTCTACGGTTCTGCCGCAAACACTATGTCGTGTACAGAGCTGACACCATAGGGCCTCTCTCCTTTGAGGTCCACTTCCAGTTCTACCAAACTTCATATCAGCATCCAATGAATTTTGGGTCTTTGTAGAACAGGAATATTTTTTTTTCCTACCCCATGGACATGTAGAGAGTAGGAATCTCTTTGTGCAGGTCTTGTTCCAGGAGTAACACAAGAATCAACCTTTTCAATGCTTATTTCAACAATTTGAGGGATTTCCGTGGCACAACTTTGGTTCTCCTTGAAGAATTCTTTGAAGGGCTGAATCCTATTTGTAGGGCAATGTTTTCTCTTAAGGGACTGCTTTGCTGCTGAGCAGCTGAGTCTCCTGTGCTGTTTTTCTCTTTGACAGACAAACAGGTGTTGTAGTTCATGTCCACACTTTTACTATGGCTTCCTTCCTCAAGACTGAAGAGATTCTGACACCTGTGTTTGAAATTATTCCACATTTTTCAGTGGGAGAAAATATTTTATTTTAAATGAGCTGTACTCCTTGGCATTTTTCAGGAGAATCATTGATATATAGCAAGTAATATTTAAGCTAAACAATAAAAAATAAGTTTAGAATTGTTTAAGGATTATAATAATTAATAAAGATCTAAAATATACTTATCTCTTTTATAATTGTGTTTGTGGGAAACATAAATAATTTTTATTGCTGCTCAATTTGGAGCATACAGTACTACACAGAGTGGCCCAAGTGAGATATAGTTCAATTTTGCACTAACACCTACAGTTTGGAAAATTTTGTGACTTATGTGATTCATGAATTAAAAGTTCCTTTCTGGAAACTGTGGACTTTTGAAAGCAAAGGGGCAGTTTAGCAATCTTCCATGAAGACATGAACTTGTGTACACATAATGACTTCAAAATACATAAGACAAAATTTGAAAGAATTACAAAGAGAGAATAATCCAGAATCATAGTGAGAGAGGTTTTTAATAAATTTTCTTAAGAAACTGATAGATCAAGGAAAAGTATAGATTTTCACAACATACTCAAAAGCTTGATCTAACAGCAGGCATAGAACCTTGTAGTCAATAGACTAAGATTGCATTCTTTTTAAGCACTAATTGAACATTTATAAAAATTGATCACACACTAGGGCATGAGAAGAGGCTCAACAAATTCCAAAGAACCTATACACGTAAGACATGTTATCTAACCATAATAAAATAATAAATAAATTATTAATATAATATAATTAATATAACATAATAATATTATTATATTAACATAATATAGTAATTAACATAATATAATAATAAATATAATAATAAAATAATTAAATTAGAAAAAAATAATCAAAAGATAAAAACAACAACAGTTGTCATATCTTTGGGGGGATATGCTTCTAAAAAACTTAATTGTTAAGGAGGAAAAAATTAGAAATTAAAAATATTTAGTACTGAATGAAAACAGCATTGTATTTCAAATTATGAGCTCAACGTAGAACTCAGTAGAAAATTTGTAGTTTATAAATTCAATTCTGTGTCAATAAAAATCAAAACCACAATGAGATATCACTTAACCCCAGTGAGAATGGCCTTTATCAAAAAAATCTCCAAACAATAAATGCTGGCGTGGTTGCGGAGAGAGAGGAACACTCCTACACTGTTGATAGGACTGCAAACTAGTTCAACCTCTGTGGAAAGCAATATGGAGATACCTTAAAGCGATACAAGTGAATCTACCATTTGACCCAGCAATCCCATTGCTGGGCATCTACCCAAATGATCCAATGACACTCTACAAAAAAGACACCTGCACTCGAATGTTTATAGCAGCACAATTCATAATTGCAAGGCTGTGGAAACAGCCCAAGTGCCCATCAATCCAAGAATGGATTAATAAAATGTGGTATATGTATACCATGGAGTACTATTCAGCTCTAAGAAACAATGGTGATATAGCACATCTTATATTTTCCTGGTTAGAGCTGGAACCCATACTACTAAGTGAAGTATCCCAAGAATGGAAAAACAAGCACCAGATATATTCTCCAGCAAACTGGTATTAACTGAGTAGCACCTAAGTGGACACATAGATACTACAGTAATAGGGTATTGGGCAGGTGGGAGGGGGGAGGGGGGCAGGTATATACATACATAATGAGTGAGATGCACACCATCTAGGGGATGGTCATGATGGAGACTCAGACTTTTGGGGGGAGGGGGGAAATGGGCATTTATTGAAAACTTAAAATCTGTACCCCCATAATATGCCGAAATAAAAAAAAAAGGAAAATAAATAAATAAAAAAAAGTGAATTGGACTTTTCATGAAACTTTAAAAATTGTATTATTCATAAGAAAGTCAGAATATAATCAAAAATAGTCAATAGCTAAAACTGTTCTTAAGGAAGAGCAAAGAGTATAGACTTGTGCTATGTGGTGTCCAGGTTAGTTATAAAGCTATAATAATAAAGGCAAGGTAGTATTGGTGTAGGGATAGATAAATTGATCATTGGAACAGTCAAGAGCCTACAAACAGCATCAATCATACATGGTCCCTAAGTATATAACAGAGGAGGCACAAATCATAGGGATAGGATGAACTAATCAATAATTGTTGCCTAGGAAAAAATGTTTTCATATAGAAAATGTAAAATTATATGACTGCCTCACATTATACATAAAAATAATCTTCAATGGATTAAAACCATAATAAGAAAAATAAACCCTAAAATATTAGAAGAAAACATTAGAGAGGACAATATAGGATCTCAAGCTAGAGAATCATTTCTCAAACAAGATAGGAAAAGCTTAAACCAAAAGAGAAAAAAATTATTAAATTTGACCACTCAATTTTTTCAAAAGGCACAATAAACAGAGTTAAAATATAAGCAAAAAAGTAGAAAGAACAAAGATGCTGTATTTGTAACTTATAAGCCAGACAAAAGATTATCTTGCAGAATATATACATAGCATATCAATAAGAAAAAGAAAAAAAAAAAACTAAAAGAAAACCATCACAGTATGTACACAGTCAATTCTTAGAAGAGGAAATTTGAATAGGCAAAATGTTTAAACAAGGATACACACAAATGATACAAGTAGAACTGCAGAAATCTGAGTATGTTGGTGGGTGTATCAATGTCAATATCTCGGATGTGATGTTATACTGTACTTATGTAACATGTTACCGTGGGGGAAACTTGGCAAAATGTACAAGGGTTTTCCCTATCATTTCTTACAACTGCATATGAATCTACAATTATCTTAATAAAAATTTCAATTAAAAATATGAGATGTTCACCCTTACTGCTAATTAGGGACATTTAATCTTAAACAATGAGATGTTCTTTTAGACTCAGAAAATTGATAAAAGTTAAGAATTGTGACCATCACCATTGTGTTCTGAGAGTCCAGCAAGGAATAGAGACCATGCTGGGAATAGCCTAGGCCACCAGAGTCAGGGATGCATGTGGTTTCTCATGGACAAAATAGGCCATAAAGAGGAGTCCACCATTCATTCATTCATTCATTCATTCAACAAATACATATTAAGTGCCTATTATATGTCAAGCACTGTTTTAAATATTTAAATCTATGAATAAACAGGCAATGATTCTTGTACTCATGAAATTTATATTCCAGTTGGAAAAGACAGGCAAGAAATAATAAGCATAATACATAATTGAAGGATATAGTAGTAATAGAAAGTGATAAAGTAATATGGGAAAATAAGAGACAGTAAGGGGCATTGTACGTTCTAGGGTAAAGTGGGTGGGTAGGGTGCAATTTTTAAAAAGAGCATGAAAGAAGCCCTCATTGAGAAGGTAAGATCTGAGCAGATGTGGAGGAGGTAAAAGAATCAACCTTCCCTATTTTGATCAAAGTCTGTTCTAGGCAGAGAGAATAGTTGGTGAGAACATCCTTGAAGGGAGCATGAGCAACATGTTCAAGGCACAGCAAGGGGCTACAGTGGCTGGAGTGGAGCGAGCAGGGGGGTGAGAAACAGGAGATAAAATCTGAGGTCAAGGAGGTAATGGGCTTTCAAGTTGGGGAGATTATGTAGAGCATTATAAGCTTTGGTGAGTTCTCTGGTTTTTATTCTAAGTGAAAACAGAAGCCCTGCTTTCAGCAGAGGAATGGATATGATCTACTTATATTTTATTAATGATAAGTCTCTAGCTCCTGTGTAGAGAATAGGTTGCTGAACAGCTAAGGGTGGGAAAAGGAAAACCAGTTGGGAAGCTGTTCAACAATCCCAGGGAAGTGACGGTGGAGGCTCAAGCTGGGTCAGGAGAAGGAGAGATGGTGAGAAGTAACCAGATTCTGGGATACATTTTGAAGGTGAAACCAACAGTATTTCCTGATAGATTAGAACAATGTAAGGAGAAGAAGGGAATCCACGATATCTCATAGGTTTAGGATCTGGACAACAGAATGAATAGAGTGCACCAGCGAGACAGGAAGGGCTGTGGGTGGTGTGGAGGGCAAGAGCAAGGGTTCAGGTTTGCGTTGAGATGTTTGTTAGACATCCCAGTGGTGACGTTGGGTGTGCGAGCCTGGAGTTTGGGAGGAAGTATGGACTGAGGGATTTATATGTGGGAGTATTGGCAATGGCCATTTAAGCCCATGAGACCAGGATGAAATCATCAGAGAGATAAGAATTTCAAAGAATAAACTCCAGAGTCTTGAATATGAAGAGATCAGGAAATGAGGAGGAAGTAGGACATGAGATTGAGAGGGAATGAGTAATGAGGACACAGGAAACCAAGGAAGGTGATGACCTGGAGGCCAAGTGAGGAGATTGTCTTCAGGAGGAAGATACAATCAATTGATTGTGTCACATGCTGCTGATAGGGCCAGTAAGATGAGGCTGAGAATTGATCATTGATGATCTTGTTGATCACATCAATTCCTGATTTAACAAAACTCAATAAAATAAAAATAGAGAAAATTTCCTTAACATAGTAAAATGTCTATATCAATATGAGTCTAAAGCCAGCATAAAATTATAATTTGCAGAACATAATTGTTTACCTGAAAAACCCAAGACAATCCACTGAAAATTTTTTAAACAGTAAGAGAATGAAGTAAAGTTCTTAGGCACAAAATTGGTACACAGAAATCAATAGCCTTTGTATATATGAACACTGGAACATGTAAGGGCAGAAAAGATCTCATTTACAATAACAACAAGAAAGATAAAATACCTGGGAAAAATTCACACTGAAAAAAGTGTAAAACTTATGTAAGGAAAACTTTAAAACATTATTGAAGGGCATAAAAGAAAACTTAACAAATGGAAAACATGGCATAGCCCCAGAAAAGAAGATTCAACATTATACAGATAATACTTCTGCATGAATTAATTTAGACATATAATGCAATCCCAATAAAAATACCAACAGTTTTTAAAGACATTTAAATTGGACAAATTATATTAATACTAATGTTCTGTGGAAAGATAGATAAATTTGACAATAAAATTAAAAGATATGTCTACATGGGAAAAAACCCTAAACAAAGAGAAAAAACTAAATGATAAAATGGGAAAAATTTTAGCTGATATAATTAAAGAGAAATTTTGTTAATATACAAAGAGCTCCTACAAATAAATAAGCAAATCAACAACTCAATATAAACAATGGACAAAGAAAATGAATAAGCAGGTAAAAAAAGTAAATGTTTTAAACATATGAAATGATACTCAACCTCAATCCAAATTTAAAAAAACTTGTAAAAGTGTAATGTGATACCATTTTTCACCTATCAAAAAGTTTGATAGCGTGTTGTTGGCTAGTGTCTGGGAAAATAGGCATGCTCATACACGGCTAATGGAAGTGTCAACTGTTACAACTTCCTTGAAAAGTAATTTGAGAAGATCTTGTTACAATTAAAAGGCTCTCTAATGCCCTTTGATCTAGAAACTACACTTCCAGGACTTATCTTACAGATGTACCTGCATTGGAGTGAAGTGACAGATGCATAAAGGTATTCACTGCAGTACTATTTTGAATAGCAAGGGTTTAAGAACTCCCTATCTATAGAAAAGATTAAATAATATATATTACAGAATGCAAGTGTGCATTTTGCTGCCATCTAAAACAATGAGGCAGTGTTATACCCTGATATAGAAAGCTCTCCAACATTTATTAAATGGGGAAAAGAAGCCAAACAAAGCAGTGTGTAGAAACTAGCATTTGTTAAAGATATACACATGTCTGTACACTCTGGGAATAAGGTATTTAAGTGGTGGTTACATCTTAGTACACAGGAACTTGGACAGGCTTATTTTCACCATATGCACCCTTTGAATTTTATGCCAGGTGCTTGATTTACTGATTCAAAATATAAATGATTTTGAAAAAGTCAAAATAGATATTTGAAAACCAAGGCAAATGGATTAGAAAAGAGTAAGAAACTGAAGTCTTTAGATGTCTCATCAAGGTTCTCTGCAGTGAGTTCTGAAATGAAACAAGTCAACTCTTAAGCACGTGGGACCGTATATTTGGATCCTGCTGCAAATTCACTTGAAATCCACCAGATGGCACAAGAAAATGCAGTGCATTTGGAGAGGTGGGTGCAGGTAACAAATCTGGGGTGGTGGGAAACCAGGACTCATGAGAACAAAGGTTCTCTCCAGACTGAGTGCAGGTGGGTGCATTCAAATTCCAGTCTAGCCATGGACCTCGAGGGCATGATTTTGTCACATGTCAGCCAGTGATGCTTGAATCACCAAGTAGTGTTGACGATCATAAACACAGAATTATCTATAGATCACAGCCTTTGCATGAATGGCTTATTGAACGCTCACTTCTTCAGTATAGAATTCTCTTTTATTTTTTCCACCCTCCTTAATCCATACTTAATGCTTTATGAAAAGAAGTATTTGTTTCTTGGTAAGCCACATTTCTTTAATTAAAGGAAGAGAGTTGGGAGAGGTCCACTGGAAAAGGAGAAAATTCTGGTTTCACAATATGTACTATTTATGAGGGTGCTTTGCTGATGAAACCTATTAGAGGCTAGGCCAGTCCAGTTTGCCTCTTGCCCTCCCAAGAGACAATTACTGTCCTGCATAACAATTTGAAGCAAATATCGGATGTGGTTGAAAGAACAGTTGTGGCCCTTTCTCCAGCAACCGTTTCTGCTCAGATTTCTTAATTGTTTCCACCACTTCCTTTATTCGGCTTATAGCCTTCTGGGTTCTGCAGGATTCTAAGCCTTAATAAAAGCCTCCCATCCTCTCTGTAATTCATATGTGCAAGCAGATATTTCCTGGATCCTGGAGGAGAAGCACCTTAGAGGAGTGATTCCAGCCAAATCCATGCAGTACACGTGATGCCCATGGCATTGCCATGATTCTTGACCACCAGGAAGAAGGCCCACCTTGCCCAAGTTGCCCTCTCATTTCCTTCCTCAGCATTGCCTTCCCTCCCTCCATCTCAAGGGTTCTGGTTTCCCATTCATTCCTGCTGAGAGGGTCTTTGCCAATGGCTTTTTCCTCTCACCTTCTTACAGATCTGTTTCAGGTGTGGCCTTCCAGAAGATTTTGTATGGTAAGATAGAACTTCAAAGAAAGAAACCAGACAGGAAGATTCTTTAATGGTATACTTTTCAGCATCGAAATATACGGGTAGGGAGATGTGCGAGAGACACTGAGGGTTACCACACTGGAGAAATCACCACTTTTTTCACTAAAATGAGCCTATCCCTTCTATAGAGACTGCCTCTGACCTTTTGGAATTGAGCTGAGTGCAAGGAAAGCTACTCTGCCCTACCTAAAGAGCTAGCAGCCTTTTTAGGCAGTTGAGACCTCTTAGTTAAAACATCACTCTAAATGTTGATAAAGGCATTGCACTGGTCTTTCTTATCAATGAATGACAAATCAAATTCAAATACTTGTAATTCGCTATTTGTGTCTTCAAACAATTCAGAGCATCTGCCAATTCTCATATCCCTATTCCTTGCTTTTTGAATGGACTTGCAAAAGTAGTTGTCATCGAGTCTGGAATTGCATACCTAATTCTCTCCAAATCCCTTCTGTCAGATTACTATTATGCAAACCACCTCCTTTACACTCTTCCACAGGTCTGTGGCAGTGTTGTGTTTCACTTTTTTCCAGCAAGCTCCCCCACCTTTAATGCTACAAGTCACAGGCTGCATATGTATTTAAGCAGTGGTCGACCCATTGAGTATGAAGAACTTCCGCAAATCATATCTTTTAACCCACAACAGCCCAGTAATAGAGATGCCATCTCATTTTTACAGATGAAGATACAGACTCAAAGCAATTTGCTGATTTGGCCAAAGATGTATTTTGTAAGTTCAAAGCCAAAATTAGGACTCAGCCCCGTATACCATCCCTGCTTTAGCAACACCGTCTCAGAAGTCCCAATAGTCCAGGAATCACTGGAGGTTCATGACGCTGAGTGGAAGAAACGACACGTGTCATATACCATTTAGTCATGACTCACTGGCTGCTCTACACTAGCTTTTCCAAAACATGTTGGAATGTGTAGCCCCTATGACTCTCAAAAAACAAAACAAAAAAAACCAAAAAAAACCAAAGAACCTTCCTTGTCCAAATATATTTGGAAAATGCTGCATATTCCACTCCCCCTCCCATCCCACAATGTGCACATTAGCATTTTAAAGGCCCTGAGAAGTCCTCCACTACAGACGTCTGTTTTACCTTGTTTGACCCCATATTTCCCAAGCTTATTTGGGCACAGACTTCTTTATATAACATCTATTAAATCTATTAAAATCCTGCGGAATTAGTGCACCAGGCAGGGAGTATACTTTTGGAGAAGTGTATAAAATTGATTTGAAGGAAGTTGAGAAAGTCAGAGAAGGTAATCAGAGAGTATTTAAATTAGTCAAGAGAAAATATGTGGGAAAAAGTGGGGCAGCGTAGTGGGAGGATATCGGGCCAGAGTCTGTGAGCCGGGCGCTGCTCCTATGGGTGCCCTGCCTTTGAGAGCTGCTCATACAGGCACTGACCCAACTCCAGGCCTCAGTTTCCCCATCTCTAAATTGAAGAGGTTTGCCTGGGGTTTCTCTAAAGCTGTTTCTTCCCCTAGTCATCAATCATTTCTGCCCCAGGAGATCCTGAAACAAACTCTGTAAATATTTTTGTTTGTAACTTTTTACTCTGATAGATGCTTGAAATGTATAGAAAAGTTGTAAAAATGGTACAATCATTGTTTATATTTTGCCCCATTTGCTTTCTAGTTCTTCCCCCATCCCTCCTTTTTTCTCCCCCCCTTCTTCCTTACTCTCTCATATTCTTCTTTTCTGGTCACTTGAGAGTAAGTTGGAGATATCATGCCCCTTTATCCTTATGTACTTCAGGATGAATCTTCTAAGAATTAGGACATTCTCTTACATATCCACAGTATTATTATGACGATCAGGTACTTCACTTTGATGCAATCCTATTATCTGATTCATACTCAATAATCAAATTTCATCAATTCTCCCAATAATGTTTTTATAGCTACTTCTCCTACCCCCGCCCCACCACACACAAATTTCACTAACTTTTTATAGTGGGCAAGGTTAAGTCTACATTAAAAATCATTTATCCACCTAAAGTGAAATTAAATGGAGCATCCCATATCCCCTTTCTTCTTATTTCAGCACTGGATAAATGGTTGGAAGAGACAAAAGAAGAGCCAAAATTGTCTGACAAGCATAATGCAATAAACTATGGCCCTTGGTGTCTCTACAGACCTGTATAAGAACAAATGCCTCCGGGTTGTTTTTTTTTTTTTTACTGAAAGTCTTTGAGATTTACAATGATTAAAAAACAAAAGTTTAAGGGCCGGGCGCGGTGGCTCACGCCTGTAATCCTAGCACTTTGGGAGGCCGAGGCAGGCGGATTGCTCAAGGTCAGGAGTTCGAAACCAGCCTGAGCGAGACCCCGTCTCTACCAAAAATAGAAAGATATTAATTGACCAACTAAAAAAAACAAAAAACAAACAAAAAAAAAAAACAAAAGTTTGAATCATGGTGAAAATCACTTTCTGAAAAAAATGTATTCATTCTTTCTTTGATTCATTCTCACCATGCACACATATCTCCCTGATTAGATTGCAAGTGCGTTGGAATGAAGGGTGACAGCTGGCTGTTTCCAGGCCCAGGGAGAGAGCCAGTGATCGAGAGAAGGTTTATGCAAGAAAAGAGCAAGGGGTGCACTTGGAAAGGTAAGTTTGGTACAAGCCTTGAAGACTGAAATATGTCACTTAGGATTTAATTCTTTTTTTTTTTTTTTTCTGCCTAGAGAGAAAGATTACATCATAATCTTCCAGCAGCAGAGCAGTTGAGAAAGCACAGACTTTGAAACCTCCAGGGTCAAATCTCAGGTTAGCTGCTTATCAGCTGAACATGTCCTTTAACCTCACCGGACCTCATTTACAAAACAGGGATGTGAATAAAGCGGACCCAGAAGTGGCTTCAATGAGCTGACATGTGCAAAGCATTGGTCCTTCCTCTCTCCCCTCTGCATGTCTCATATCCTCAGATACTCTCCTTGATTAAATGCTGACAGTCTAAAATCGACTCACAGGAGTTTAATGTTTATCTTGGACCTACAACTTTGGGAGAAGGAGTCACCAAAATAGGAATACCATGGTATTATAAAATACCTCAATAGTGGCAGTTTGGGCCTTTCAGCCTGGAGTTTGATTGACTGTTCATTGTCTTGTGTATTGATTGCCACTGTCCTCACTCTTTTCCCCTGATTCCTCCAGTTTGATTGGAAACCTTGCACTCAACAACCTGGGTTTCTCAACGGAGCCTCCAGCTGCAGGTGCTGAGGAAATGAAGCCCATGCTCTCCCTCCTTGAGGAGAACGGCTGGGTCAGTTGCTTGGAGGAAGTTGGTTGGAAAATGTGTACGTTTATGCAGTTTGGAAACCTCCCTCTACTTGCTCCAACTTCTGAGAAATTTTTACTCTCCTCAGAGACTCATCTGGGAGGAAGGTTTTGGCTAAGTCAGGTGTCCGTGGGAGACCCTTCTCATCTGGAGCCAGTGGTGAAATTGGAGGCTGGGCTGGGGGTGGGGCGGGGGGAGCCCCAATTCAGGAATCCCCAACGGTACTGTGTTTTCGGCTCTGGCAAATAATTTCCAAAAAGCACGTGTAGCCACCATGCACTTCCTTCTTTTAAAAAGCAATCAGTGGACACGTCGCCAGCAATAGCCAACAAATGCCAAATATATCCACGTCCAACGTCTGTAGGCAAAGGTTAGTTGCTACAGAGAGAAACCAATTGCTTTGAGCCACTTTTTGGGTATGGGTGGGTGGCTAAATAAGAAAGGGAGGAGGTTAAGAAGATGAAACAAAAATGATGAATGGAAATCATTTTCTTTCAAGGGGCTCTCCAGGGAAGCAGTGATTTCCCCCCCTCCCCCCCCCAAACACCCTCCTCCCCCTAACCAGTTTAGACTTGCAGGACACAATGACTGGCATTTCCGTTCTCAGGTATGAATACTCCAAGTAAGAAACTTGCTCTCGTGCAATTGTGTTTTTATGGACTTGTGTGATATGTTCGATGAATTGAGCTAATTCATTCTTTAACTTAACTGGCAAGATGTAATGGTTCACATTGAAAACATGAATAACCATTTTGTTCCTGAATGCCTCTAGTTTAATGCCTCCTGATGTCAGTGTATTTAGCCCAGGGTAAAACTTGCTATATGAATTATTCACTGCTTGATGGAATGAATGAGGCCATGTTTGCCCACAGAATGTTAGCTGTGGTTATCTGACACGATAGGGCACAGAGGATGCATACAAAGGACAATGGGTAATTTAGAATGTGGTTCCAGGGCTCAGCCATTGCAGCTGGGATCTTTATAGAAAGCATAGCACCTTTTCGTCTTGTGCCTCCCATCGTGATAGCCTCAGTGAGTCAAGAAACTCTTGGTCTCAAAAAAAAAAAAAAAAGAGAGAGAGAGAGATCTAAGTGTGGTTTACTTCTTAGTGGGCATTTTTGTCTTTGGTTAAACCTTGGTCAATGAAGGGTGGAGGGCAGTGGGGGATGGAAATGCATTTAAAAAGAATTTAAAGAAAAAAATGAGTAATTTTCATTATGGCGGCTTTACCAATGTGAAATGAAATATTACGGTGAAGGAGAAACGATGGGTGACTAATAATGAGGAATCTTAACTTTGATTTAGAATCTGGGAGATCCAGGTCACTCTGGTTTAAGAGCATTTGGGGTGAGTTTTCTCCCTCCCTAGGGTGCCTAGCTGAACCACTGAAATGCCTCTGGTTTAATAAGAATAATTTGTAATCTGGAAAGACAGTTAATGCAACTTAGTGGGAGCTGATAAATGAACCACTGAGTTTACTTTTACACATAAATAGGGCATTAATCTTGACTTTGTATTTCCCCATTGGGTTTTCTTTATAACCATTTGTGATATTGTGAGTGACAGAAGAAATGATTGGCAAGTTTTAATAGTTGACGAAACTTTTCTAAATGTCTTTAAACTTTATAAGCAAGGCAATTAAGCCTTAAGATTGAAATATGAATTAAATTAGTTTAATGTTGGGCAACTTGTTAAGCTAGCACATGCATTCAAAAGGCACCTGGAAATGCCCGGAAATCCCGGCTGAGCTTTGAGTCCTTCTGCAGCAGAGCTGGGTAGCTCCACCAGGGTCTTGCTGCCATCTATCTCCTAATTATAGATCCACTGGAGAAGTGTCCACCCCCGAACTAAACAGCTCCAGCCAAGAGGTGTGGCACAAACATGACTGCAGGATCCCATTTCTGCTGTAGATGGAGAGCTCATTCTTAGAGACAGCAGATTAAGGGCTGGGAAGACACTTGTAGTAGGCTGAATAATGGCCCCCCCAAAGATGTCTGTGCCCTAATTCCTGGAACCTGTGAATGCTATCTTGTATGGCAAAAGGGACTTGCAGATGTGATTAAGGGTCTCAACATGAGAAGAGATTATCTTGCATATCTGTTTGATCGCTACATGTCATCACAAGAGTCCTTTTTACAAGAGAGGCAAGAAGGTCATAGTAGGATATAGGAGATGTATGACAGAAGCAAGAGCATGGAATGGTGAGAGGAAGGAAGGGTCATAAACCAAGGAATGCAGGCAGCCTCCGGGAGCTAGAAAAGGCAAGGAAAATGCACTCTCGCCTAGAGCATCCTAAAGGAACCTGCCCCGTGACACCCTGACTTAAGCCCAGTGAACTAATTTCAGGTTGTGGCCGCCAGAACTGTGAGATAATGAATTTGTGTTGTTTTAAGCCATTAAGTGGTATGATAATTTGTTAGCAGCAGCAGTAGGAAATGAATACAACACCCAAATGGTCCCAATTTCACTCATATTATGAATTAATGTATCTAAAAGATTTTATCTTCCTTGCCCCTCACCCCCACATCAGTTTCAATGCCTAATTTCATGGTGTCATCAGCAAAGTCTTGTGCATTCATTGTAAAAGAGCTGTTGAAACATAAACTCTCAGGTCACTTTCTTTGAGTCAGAAGACTCTGTATCTGCGGAAATACCACCGTCAATAGGTAGGTCTGTGTTTCCAAAGGGAGATAAAGCTCTCCCCTTTGCATATGGCAAAGCTCAAGAAAAAGGACAAATACACGAATGGAGGGACCTACAAAAAAAGCCACTGCAAATCCACAAGTAACTCAACTGTTTCTGTTCGATATTAAATGAGTTTCAGTGCTAAAACTCATTGTAAGACTTCATAAATGGGAAAGTCAACCCTTGGATTTGAAATTAGTCTTTGTTTTCTTTTGAGTCTACTAAAAATGCTAAAGGAAAAACTTGATTTAGTCTTCCAAACTAACTCTTTGAGCTATTTTGGGATATGTCTGCAAAAGATACATTTTCTTTTTGCTTATTCCCCTCCCCCCCCCACATTGGTATCCACTAAAGCATATGTCACTACAAAAATTCACTTTCTTGGGGAAGCATGTCAGGTTCATCACAGGTTGTTCTTGCTGGTCCCATTTTGACAGCCTGAGACCCGGTGTTGGCTTCGGATTCTCAGCTACTTTCCCCATGTCATAATGTGGGGAGGGAGAGTTAGACAATTATTAAAAACTTGAAAGTTTTCTGAGCCTTTATAAGACAAATTCAAGACCTTTTCTGATCTTCATTCTCCTTCAATAATATCTCTAGCATTTGATGCAGCTGATCTCCCTGTCCGTCTTGAAACTCTCTCCTCTTTTATTTGCTGTGACTTTGCACTTCCTTGATTTCCCTCCTACCTGTCCGCTGGTTCATCACTTCTTCTGCTCCACCCTCCACTTCACATCTCCAGTCCCATTCCTTACTTTCTGCTCTCTTTCTTCTCAGTGGTCACATCTATTTTGATGACAACCCAAGATTCTTCTTTCTTCTAACCTATAATATAGTACCTAAAACCAATCCACAGGTAGTTTAAGACCTCTAATATATCTATAACCATGAACATGTCTGGGTTTTTTTTTCGGTCCCAGAGTTCTTGTACGCGGTGTTCCCTCTTTCTGAGATTCTTTCTTCTCTATTCTTCACTTATTAAACTCCTGCAGATCCCACTCTAAATGTCTCTTCCTCAAGGGAGCCTTCCCTGACCACCCAGACTAGCTCAGACCTCCACTGTAGGCTCTCTTAGCACCTGGTGGAAAAAAATTATTTAAAATCCCTCCTGGAGAAAGAAAAATATGAAATAAAAATGAGTTCCCCTATAAGAAGGAAATCAGTTTTAATTAATGGGAAATTAAGAAACACATCACTTGGAACTAAAAATATTTTGTTTTTCGGAAACTGTGTTCTAAAATGCTCTTAGAGAAGCTGAATTTACAAATTGGTGAGCTAAACCAAGAGCCTTGGTTAGGTGACTCAGTGAGTAAGTGAAGGTCTTGGGTATGATCAAATGTGATAATCTCTGCTGTCTAGCATCTGAAATTGTTATAAAACTTTGAGACAGAACTTGTCTTTAACCATCTGACATTTAAACCTCAATATTAAGATAACTGTGGAAAATCATAAATGGTGGCTAGTGTAGAAGGCAATGACTGTTCATGAATTGTACCTATTATTATTCATGGTAGCTATAACTGAACTTAAAATGAACTCCCTTAGGTTTTAAAAATATTTTTCCTTCTATAGCCTATCTCTTTAATCTGCCACGTGGGTGATTTAAAAAAAAAAACAGGTCTATTGTGATATATGCACATACTATACACATACTGTACAATTCACCCATTTAAAGTATGCAATTCAATGGCTTTGATTATAGTCATAGAGTTGTGTATTTATCACCACAATCTATTTTAGAACATTCTCATCACCCAGACAAGAAACCTCCTATCTCTTAGTTCTTACCTTGCCCCCTCCCCTGAACTCCCCAATACCCAGCCCCAGGCAAATACTAGTTGGCTTTCTGTCTTGATGGACTTGTCTATTCTGAAAATTTCATATAAGTGGAATCACACAATATGTGGTGCTTTGTAATGGATTTCTTTCATATAACACGTTTTCAAGGTTCATCCATGTTATAGCATGAATCAGTGTTTCATTCATTTTTATAGTAGAACAATATTCCATTGTACCACGTCCTATTTATCCATTCATCAGTTGATGAATATCTGGGTTGTTCCACTTCTGGCAATTGTAAATAATGCTGCTATGAATACAGGAAGGTTTCTGAGGTCTGAAAGCTGCCTACACCTTTTTGTCCTCTATGTAATCATTTAAAAATAAAAGGTGGCTTGGATGTTTCTAAATCTGAAACCGTAGCACAAAAAGGTTGAGGGTTTTTGTGGACAACTCTGCAGAATTTATTACACCCATTGTTATTTACTAACTATGATTATATAATGTTGAGCTCTCCCCCCACCCAGCTGTGAGCTCCATGAGGACAAGGACCATGTTGAGTTTTCTTGTTATATCTCTGGCACCTTGCCCAGTGATTGGTATATGGTAAATCTTTCTTGACTAATTTTGTCTACCCCCAACCTCAGATTGGCCTCTCAAATTCCCCATTTCTATAAATGGTATTACTGTTATCTCAGTAACTTGAGATCCAGATCAGAGTCATATTTAACTCTTCCCTTTTTCACTTCTTCCTTTATATATGATCAGTCAGCAACTTTATTTTTTTTAGAAATAAGGTCTCACTCTGTCACCCAAGCTGGAAAGCAGTGGCACGGCCATAGCTCACTGTAACCGTAAACTCCTAGGCTCAAATGATCCTCCCACCTCAGCCTCCTGAGTAGGTGGGACCACAGGCACATGCCACCGTGATTGGCTAATTTTTTATTTTGTGTGTGTGTGCGTGTGTGTGTGTGTGTGTGTGTATGTGTAAAAACAAGGTCTTGCTATGTTGCGAAGACTGGTCTCAACTCCTGGCCTCAAGGGATCCTCCTGCCTCAACCTCCCAAAGTACTGGGATTATAGGTGTGAGCCACTGTGCCCGGCCAACATTTTTTTTGAAATTTTGTTTAAAGCAATTCTTAGCATTTGTGTGTCCATTCTTTGCCCCACACCATTCGATCTAGACCCTCACACTTGGCCTCCCTGCCTTCCTTCTTCTCTACTTTTAAGTTATTTTGTGGAGAGTTTTCAAAGTAATCTTCACGGAAAGCCAGTTGAGATCACTTCATTTCCCTCTTTATGAACTCCACTTGGTTTCCCATTGGCCATGGGCTTGAAATCCTCAACCCAGGGTTGGAAGAATTCTATAACATGATTCTTGATGTTATGAGGCAAGTGGCTGCTTCAGTCTTTCCTGGTACTAACTTCTATTTATCAGAAGATAGACTCTGCCTACCTGGCCTATTGGATTGGACCTGGATTATTGGCTCAACTGCTTAACGTTGTCTAGGGAGGCAACTACTAGTAATCAGGAACATGTTTATGGCCAGCTCTCTTCATGTCGACCAATGCAAAGATGTATTTGATTCACTAATGTCAAATCAGTGTATTCCAAACCTTGGAATATTTACCTTGATTTTTTTAAAATCCTCTTTCCAAACACAAGTTACTCATAACAACATTCAGTAACAAATTACATAAATATGCGAACTCCCTGCTCTCCTATCACAAGGAGGATCATAAACAGATCATTAGTAAATCTCCTACATACTGTGTCCTGTACAAGCTCAGATCTTCGGTGGTGCAGGCTGTGGTGCCTTGTATATGATAAAAATAAGGATACAGAGTGAGTTTGATTTTTCTCCTTAGCAGAGAATTTCTCTTCCCAATTCCCTAAGCCAGGAAAGTTTGCTTTTGTTAGGTGAACAATTGTGTCATCCATTTGGGTTTGGAGATGACACCCTCACTCCAATGCGCATGTTGGGACAAGCACGATAGTTGCTTAAGGAACTCTAGAGAGCTTTGGCCTGGTTAACTGCCCCAGCTTTTGTCTTGGTTTGGGGTACATACCACTTCAAGAGGGCAGAGCTTAATTTTTGGGGACAATAGCAGAAATTTGGAGGATGAGTTCCTATGAGAACAGAAGACCCAATAATTGGTATCTTAAAAAGGCTGTGGGAGTGAATAGAAATGTTCAAAGAGGATTTTATTTGGGTTGTTTTCCATGTGGCAGGCAGTTAAAACCCTCTCCCCTGTCTGCTCACAAAATCTTTAATAAAATCTACATTGCTTGCTAATTCTTTGTGAAGTAGTTTGCTATTTGGACCTAAGACAGTGCTGAATCAGGCCCTGAGGTTCATACAAGACTATAACAGAGACCACCCATGGGAGGACAGCCATGTAGGCTTTGCATATCTTTTAAGTAAATATGTATCAAATTAACGTGTTTTTCTTATCTTTCCACAAATATGATATTTCCCCTTAGCTCTAGGTGATTTGTAAAGGGAGTATTCAATGATAACTCACTGATTACAGAGGAATGTGATGTTAATCCTAACTCATCTTTAAAGGAGGAATAAAAGTTCTTGAGCACCTGCTGGATACCTTCTTTGTTTCACATGTAATCTCATTGAATCCTTAAAACTGCTTGAAGTAAATACCATTAGTATTATCTTGATAATTACCTTCATTTTCTAGATGAAACAACTAAGGCTCAGTTAATTTAATTAACTTTCCCAGGTATGTATCACTAGGAAATGATAGACTTGGGATTTGAACCTAGATTTGTTTGACCCCAAAGGCCTCTGTGATCTCTACTATGTATTCCCATTTGAGAGAGAGAGAAAGAGAGAGAGCGAGAGCGAGAGCGAGAGAGAGAGATTGAAATTGATTTCTCTCAGAGAAATTACTCAGTAAGAGAACCTGATCTGGTATTGTATAAAGACAAGCTCCTTAATGTTCTTGTCTGTCTTACATTATTTATGTTCCTATTGTAAATTATTGTGTGTCAATGATTGCTAAATCCTAGACCAGCTTTGGGTGTAACATATGTTTCTCAACTTCCAGAAAACCTTGTTGGATCCCCTCCCCCCAACCCCAGCATGTTATGAAGTAAATTAAAGCTGTTAAATAGTTCTGCTCACTTGAGAAACTGCCCCCAAAGACTACCCCCAAATTTTTATGCCACAGATAGGTTAATAACCTAGCTTTTCTTTGCTGCCTCAAAGATGGAATCCTTTCTTCTTTCCTAATTATTTCATTTTTATCAATAGAGAGTTGAAGATGGAACCCTTCCCTACTTTCTTTAACAACCAGCTGTCTTCAAATTCACTGCATGAGAGCCCACCTCAAAATTTAGAGCTTGCAATAATTGTGTGTATTGAATATGTTATGTTGCTGGGTGGCAATTTACTGGGCTATCTTTTTGCAAGGTCCTCTTAAAATGGCAACATGAAAAACTGGGTTTTAATTTCAGCTCTCCATGATGACGATTGCTTCCTTATTCCAAGATGGATTATTGGTTAAAATGTCATAGGCATATGAAATTTGGTAGTTCTGGTTACAAGAGAAAGTCACCAACCATTGCTGACCATCCAAGAATACAACCACGAGTCAAGATTGTCATGAGATCAACCTGCCGTAATTGTTCATTAATGCTGCCTTAGTCCCGTAATATGACATTTTCAGTAGCCAACTACCACCAAAGCAATGGTGAGTTTTGTGGTTGGTGAATTCGGAAATTATTCTTAGGAGTGTTGACAAAAAGAATCTGACTTCTTCAGTAATTAGTGTGCTATTGATCAAGTCAGATTTAGTTTTCTTTTGAATGTACAATATATTAGAATGTGTATGAATACCTGTTGATTAGTTTGGCCAGAAAAACAAACAAATAAAGGTTACCTCACAAGATAAATTGTTTAAGAAAAGCAGGTCAAGTCAACATGCAGATTTCACTTGTCTAGGTAAGGATCATTGTTTTATTGATTTCAGCTGGCCCACTCTTGCTCAGTTACTATTTAAAAGTTCTTGTCTAGACCTAAAAGTGTCCCTATCTCTAGAATTGTGACAACTCCCTTGCTCAACTGGGCTTTTAATTTCATTCAAGGTATGCTTACCAGGCACTTAGTATAGGTGAAACCTACTTGGGAAAAATTTGAGCTGCCATATTATTTTAGAAATAGAAAGTCTTGGGAGACCCATAGCTAGATATTAGAAACCGTCTCCTTTTCAGCCATATCTATAAACACACTTGGAAATCAATCACCTTAGGGAGATATAATGGGATTTTCATTAAACCTATGCATTCCAGAAATCAGCTTGAGCCCTTCCAACCAAAGACCCCTCAAGACTTGTGCACATTTCCTGGGGCTCGAATTTCTACCCTCACTTCTGGCTCCAACTTCCTCTTTCTGTGGGTCTCTAAGTCCACTCAAGCCTCACCTTCTATAGTATTTCCTTTCGCTCAAGTAAGCCAGACACTGAACCATCCAGATGTAGAGTGTGGCCCCCTTCCCCTGACTTGTTCCCCAAACCCACTCACTCAAGGCATATGTTCGTTAACTATTAACTATAGCTGTCAGATAACTATAGCTGTCATTGACTGTCCAAGATGCTGAGAATAAAAGCACATTTCTAATAAATAATTCCAGGCCATGTAATAATTTTTTGATTATCTTATGTGTTTTGTCCTCAAATTAAATTTTGTCTTGCTTCTTATATTTTAAGAAGCATTTTCTGACAAGGAGCTTCCATAATTCTGTAATGACTTCCTTAGCCAGGATATAAGTTTCATGAAGAGGTTAACTTATATGGTATCTCATAGAGGCACTCAAATTTTTCTCAGTTGACAAATGAAATAACAAATGAATAACGAAATAACAAATTACATGACAAAATAAAAAAACTCTCAACAAAATTTGACTTATAGATCATATATGATCAAGGCTAATGATTAACTATTCTAATAAATAGTATGTAATGAAAAAATATATCTAATGAAGTTGTGGGTAGCACCTTATTCATTCTACAAAGCATTTTCTCTTATACCTTTCTGGTTTTTGTATATTCTAAAAAGATTTAACTTGATTTAATTGAAAGCAACTGTGAAAATCAAATCAATTTAACATCAATAATAAAAATGATCTTTTAGAATGGGCTGAATAATAAATATGCAGTTTTATTTTCTTTTCTGATCACTAAAACAAATTCATTATAATTCGAGTAGATTACATTATCACTGAAGATTTAGCAGGAAATTGAGATTACTAGGGAATGGAAAGAAAACTCTTCTGTGGTCAAAGAACTTTTTCAGAACTGTTTAGCTGAAACGCTATATACATAAAGGCCTAGTGTATTTTGGCAACTCTAACTCTGCGATTTACATCTTTTGCTATTTCACTTTAAAATTAAAATATACAAAAATGCCTTTTATCTTCCTTTTCAGCCATTTAGTTTCATTCCCTACAATATGCCCTAGAAATGGTGAACTTGATTGCCTACAGAATGAATTAATGAATCTTTTATGTCAATGGGAGTTGATTAACAACACTTGTGACATTTTCAAATCAATCCTCCTATGTTCTCCAATTACGGCCTCATTGTGGTTAGGCACCATCCCAGGGGAAAAAACAAAGGGTGGGAGGAAATCAACGTACTTAAACAACTGACTTCAGAAAAGCAAATTAATAAAGGGAAGTGTATCTAAATTATGTTTTCTGTTGTTGTTTGTTACATAAAATGCAGAATGCAAATGTATGTTCTTTAAGTGTCTTGGCTGTCCTTCAAAAATGTGAGTTATTCTGCCAGAAGGCAAAAGCTCTTTCTTTCAACATCTGTGTCCATAACTAGTTTAGGTCAATTTAGCTGTTTGTTCAACAGGAGGGCATTTCTAAACTTTAAAGTAAGAAGTATTTACACAGCAAATGTACTAACAATTAACAGTGTGACAACATCACAATAATGCAAATATGAGATGACTTTGGATGAAGGTTATTTAATACTATAGTCAGTGTTCATACTATAAGGCAAAAATATGTATAATAATGATATATGATTCAGTATTTCATTATACATAGTATAATAATACAATAATTAATATACAGGGTATATAATTATATAATTAAAATATAGTTATATATTAAATATTTTATTATATAACATGCTACATATTATATGTATAATTAGATAATAATATATAGGATATATAAGATAAAATTAATATAATTATATATAAATATTAATTAATTATATAAATATATATATATAATTAAGACAAATCTTAGCACTAGTTTCTGGGTAACCTTGAACCAAACACTGACTCTGCTGGCTCTTCATCTCTGTTAACTGAGGAAGTTGAGCTAGATGCTCCAAAGTGCTTTGACTTGACAATTTATTATTGAAGCCATCGAAGACATATTCTGATAATTATCAGTTGGATCTTTTTTTAGAAACATGTTTTCTCTCCTCAGCGCCTCTTTCTCTCACTATATCAGTGATCCACAACTAGCGATCGTAAGTCAGGACATGCTGATATTTTGTGATTCTTTTACAGGAATGCCACCTATTAATAGTTTTCATTGTGATGTAAAAATTTATTTTTGCTTTAACTGAGAATATACATTATGTTTTATGATATGCTAGATGAAACATTGTCAACAGTTCTTACAACAAGGTTGAGGTACACTTTGCCAAAAATAAGAGATAGAAGGAGAATCATCATGTCAAGCCAGGGACCACTGTCAAATAAATTGACTACTGAGCACTTGAAATGTGACCAGTCTGAGTTGAGAAGTGCTCTAAGTGAACAATGCACACCAAATTGTGAAGGCTTAGTGCAAAAAAGGAAAACTGTAAAATATCTCACTAATAATTTTTGTGTTGATTATATTTTGAAATGATAATCATTTTGGTTATAGTACAATAAATACAACATATTGTCAAATTAATTTCACCTGTTTCTTTTTACCTTTTAAAAAATGTGGCTACTAGAAGAATTTGAATTCCATATGTGATTCTCATTATATTTCCTTTGGACAGCAGTGGTATGGAGTCGCGCGTTTACTGGAACATGAAAGAACTGCCCTATAGGAGGTTATTAAGTATGAAATGTTCGGTTTCCATAGTACTAAATTTGACAGTCGATATCTCTGACATTTCCCTTCGGCATTTCTTGTTTTATTTTTATTATGAAATTATATCCTCAGTCTTTCAAATGCATGGTTTGGCTTGTGATTATCTTACAAATTTTTTTTTTAGAGCAATTTTTGTGAAACCATGGATAAGTCAAAAATTCACGTTATTTTCGAATATGAGTTCCCTCATGGAACTAAAGCAGTGCAGACAGCTCAAAATACCAACGAAATGTTTGGAAAGAATGTGGCTAATGAACGCACAGTGCATAGATGGTTTGAGAAATTCTGTTGTGATGATTTTAATCTTGAAAATGAGCCATGTGAGTGACTCGAGACCAAGATGGATAGTGGTGAGCTGAAAGCTGTAGTGGAAGTGAATCCATCTCAACCTACACATGAATCAGCAGCAAAGTTTAATGTTACTATTCCAACAATATTGGACCATTTGAAACAAATGGGCAAGGTAAAGAAACTGGATAGATGGGTGACACATGAATTAAACAAGTGTCAGTAGAGAAATTGTATGCAAGCTTGCCTTTCTTTGCTGTCACAATATAAAGCAAACCATTTCTACACCATATTGCTACATGTGATGAAAAATGGATTCTTTTTGACAATCACAAGCATTGGGCACAATGGTTGGATAAAGATGAAGTGCTGAAACATGGTCCAAAACCAAATATTCCTCAAATAAAGCTATGCTCTCTGTTTGATGGTCCAGTGCTGGTATGACCCACCATAGCTTCATGGAACCTGGTCAATCAATTACAGCAAAAGTCTACTGCAACCAATTGGATGAAATAATGAGGAGGTTTGTGATTAAGCAGCCAAAACTGGTCAATAGAGACAGGCCAATCCTCTTGCAAGACAACCCTTGACCACATGCCACATGAACAGCACTGCTCAAACTACAGCAGCTGGACTTGGAAACTCTCTGTCATCCACCATATTCACCAGACCTTGCACTAACTGACTACCACTTCTTCCAGGCTTTGGATCACTTCTTGCAAGGAAAAATATTCAATTCTCAATAAGCTGTGGAAAAAACCCTTTTGTGATTTTATCACCACTTGCTCTCCAAGCTTCTTCAGTGCTGGCATAAACAAGCCACTATTAAGATGGCAACACTGTGTGGATAGTTTAGGCACACACTTTGATTAATTGTACTGCGTCCTGTTTGTGATATAATAAACTAAACTTTTGATTAGGAATTGGACATTTCATATTTAATGATCTAATATTGCGTAGGAAAACATAGTTAGAATGGACCATGTTTCCAAATTCTATTGGAATAAAATTTCCAATAGCTACATAGCACTAAGGGTATTTCTACAGAAATATGGATATACTGTAGCCACAATTGTCTTAAAATCACTTATGACTTGTTTAGTCTTATTCTGAGTTTTTCAAACCATTCAATGTGTACCCTCCTACATGAGTATACAGAAGGCCAAGAACATGCAATGTCTCCTTCAGCTGTAGGTTAATGTTGAAGCTCTGAACCTTTCTTTTTGGATCTTCAGTGACACTTTGGTCTGTGACTTTCGCTCCAATACATGTGCTTAATTCCCAGGGTAGATAAGAGAAATGAGCAAGAGAAAAGCAACAACTTTTCCTATAATTGGATCCTCAACTTAGACCAGCATTTGTGTTTGTAACTCAGCCCATACAGGGGGCGTCATTGGCTCTGCCTGGCTCCTCCTTCCTTCTCCTCTTTTCTCCATCTAGAATTATTTTCTGATCAAAGGAGATTTGCTGGAACACTTACTTTGTTTTCTAGAATGAAGTGTTGCCCAATTCTAGAATCGCAAATAAAGCCAATTGAGATTTAAAAAGAGAGAGAGAGAGAGAGGGAGAGATTTGCCTTGGACATGGTGTTTTCCATTGGTGTGCCTCCCTGCCCCAGGAGTTAGCTACTAAGCACACCTCTCCATGCACTCAGAGATGTGGTATGGACAAATAAGTGTGTTGTGAAGCCATAGAATTTGGAAGTGAGAGATGAGCACCTTCAAAGTGAACATTAACTCTTTGAGGGTCAGTGGTTCTCATATGAAGTCCCCACTGTGCTCTAGTTCTCAGTCTTGCTTCTCCCCCCTCATTTGTTTCTTTCTGGAAAATTTCTAGCCCAAACATCTGTTTTGAAGTGCTATTCCCCTTTCTGGAAAACAGGATTTTTTTTTAAATTCCCAAGTTTGCTTATTTCCTCCTTATCATCCCCAGATGTTTTGTCCCTCTCTCTCTCTCTCTCTCTTTTTTTTCTTATTTTAATAATTGTGCAAACCCTGGGAGAACTGCTGGCAGATTTTTTTCCCCTTTGGATCACCCTGCACAATTCCCACCCAAATTCTACCTCCGCTCTTTGCCCATCTCTCAGTAGACTCCGGCCAAAGTCCAGGAAGGATTTGGGAGGCTTGAGGAAGAAGGTGGGCAGTAATTTCTATTTTAAAATAGATAAGGGTCTCCTTGGAGCCATAGTAACTATGCACATAGAGCTATGGAGAGATGGTTCAGGACCATAGAGGAAAGGAGTTTTGTTGCTATTTAGTCTATTGTTAAAAAATACAGCAAGAAACATAAGAATTTGTTTTTTTTAAATAATAAAATTTTCTCATTTTTATTTCTAAAGAAGAAAGCTAAAAGCATATAAACCAGCCATGATATTATATGGCAAGACCCCACAACAATCCTTATATGCATCAGTCCCCAACCTTTTTGGCACGAGAGACCGTTTTCCACTGATGGTGGTGGGTCGGTGAGGGTGGCTGTACAAGTAGAGCTCAGACGGGGATGCCAGCTATGAGGAGCGGCTGTAAATACAGATGAAGCTTCGCTCACTTGCCTAACCACCACTCACCTGCTGCTCACCTCCTGCTGTGCAGCCAGGAGTTTTATGGAAGACTATTTTTCGGTGGGATGAGGAGGAATGGGGGAAAGGGGGCTGGGCGGTGGTGCTCAGGCAGTGATGCGACCTGATGCCTAACCTCTCTGCAGCCCTGGGGGGTGAGGCCCGCAGCTTGTATGTATGATAAACATAATAGTAATAGTCCATCAGATCACCACATTATAGCTTCCCCAGTGTTTTCACCCACCATTATGGAAATGATGGATATGGGAAATTATGGAAATTATGGCTGGGAGTCTGAGACTTTCAAGGTGGAATAGGTGAGGCCTGGACTGCAGTTTGGGTGGGACCCTGAAAAAAAAAACTCTGGAAATTTGGGCAAATGTTTCTCTTCTGTAGACCTCTGTTACTTCATTCACACCTGGCTCTGATTTTGTGTCATTTGGGTTTTCACAGAAATCTTACGTTCTTGGTGGCAAAATTCCATTCATGCTCATTTCATCAAAATAAAAACAGAACCCGAGAGGTTCAGTGTTTTATCGGAGGTCACACTGCTGGTCAGTGATAGACTAGGGGTCAGAGTTCACGCCCTCCGCTAAGGTCCAGTGGAGATTTGGCGGGCGGTCAGTGCTGCTGATCTCCAAGGACACGCCCCAGGTTGTGTGCGTCGTTTTCCCTTCAGCTTTATGTCTGTGGGTTAGGGGAAACTGAGGCTAGACTCATTGACTATTATGTATGATCTCGCCCATACTTTGGGCCATAGCGTGTTGAGGAAGATGGAACGTATATGTGGCTGAGAAAACCACGCCAGGCCTCTGGAGGGCGAGGAGGCTGAGGCGAACACGCCGCCCTGCCCTCGTCTGGGAGAGAGAGAGACAGACACACTCTGAGCACCAAGGCTGGAGCAGCTCTGTTCCCCTGGGCGTGATGCTGGAAGCCAGAGAAATCTCAGAATGGGCCTGTCATAGTACAGTGTGAATTTTCCAAATGGAAATTGGAAAAAGGAAAGAGAAAAGAAAGCAGAAAAATCTCTATTCTGTCCATGGTGATTTAGAATCCAAGCTCCCCCTGTGAAAAGTTGAACAAAGACGAGGGATTGATTCGACTCTTGCTGAGAAAGCAGATGGGGGTGTGGACATGACTGATGATATAATTAGGATTTTCATTCATTTGTTCATTCATTTCTTCCATTCACCCAGTGCCTGCTGGGTGCCCACAATGGGCACGACACTGGAATGCGGGCAGTCTCAGCCAGAGGCAGAACCTATAGGAAGCGGGAAGGAAATTACAGTTAACTGGGAGAAAGAAAGAGAGTTGAATGCATATCAATGGGGGGGGGGAGTAAGATAACAGGGAGAACCTGCACTCGAATGTTTATAGCAGCACAATTCATAATTGCAAGGCTGTGGAAACAGCCCAAGTGCCCATCAATCCAAGAATGGATTAATAAAATGTGGTATATGTATACCATGGAGTACTATTCAGCTCTAAGAAACAATGGTGATATAGCACATCTTATATTTTCCTGGTTAGAGCTGGAACCCATACTACTAAGTGAAGTATCCCAAGAATGGAAAAACAAGCACCACATATACTCACCAGCAAACTGGTATTAACTGAGCAGCACCTAAGTGGACACATAGGTACTACAGTAATAGGGTATTGGGCAGGTGGGAGGGGGGCGGGTATATACATACATAATGAGTGAGATGTGCACCATCTGGGGGATGGTCATGCTGGAGACTCAGACTTGTGGGGGGAGGGGGCAAAGGGCATTTATTGAAACCTTAAAATCTGTACCCCCATAATATGCCGAAATTAAAAAAAAAGATAACAGGGAGACCTGTGGAATGATTTACACTCTTTTAACCACAGAAGTGAGGATAGCCAAGAAGTTGGCTGGACACTGACCAAATAGAGAAAATAATGGTGTCTGTCAAAGAACCATGCACGCTCCATTTCTAGTTTCCCTGGCAAAGGTCCCATCCTATGGCAAAGGCAGCATGGTAAGGGAAACCAGACGCACACTGGGGAGGCAGTGATGAGAGGGAAGGCCACGTGTGGTCTGGTTCACTCTAGGGCAGAGGAGGACCCAGGGAGGAGTTTCTGAGGGTTTGTACCACAAGGAATGACGCCACTACGGGAATATGAAAAGGTTAATTAGAGCCTGCCCACGTAAGAGGGAGAGTGTTTACTGGCCAGAGCCCCCAACCTCTGTCACGTCCCATCATCCCAACGCCCTCCATTCAGTCAGGCCCTTGATAATCTGAATTCTTCCAGAGCTCTTTCCTCCACCTTCCTGCCGTGCCCCTCTTTTGTGCGCTTGCTCCCTGTGTGCCAGGACTTACGATGCGTGCTGCCCTCAGGATGACCTCCTCCCTAGTCTACGTTAAGGAGCAGAGGGGGCCTGAGCTTCCTTACAACATACCCACAAGAACATCATCAGTCTTTGTTTCATCAGGGAGAAACTGAGAGGACCAGCTTGACCCAAGAGTTCTGAAACAGATTCTTTGGACATCAGACCAAAACGCATTTAAGTATCTCTGCATGCAATTTATACCTCTTATTTACAGTTTTGAGGGTTCATATCCGTTGTTTAATTGCTCGAATGAGTTACCAAGGAAGAACATGGAGTGCCCATTGTTTGAGATCTTCATAAAGAGAATAATCAACTGCCTGCTTTTTGTTTGAGTTGCTTTTGCCTAAAGATTTCTTTTTCTATTCTAGTCTACAGCTTTTGGTTGTACTAAAAGGGATAATTCCTAATGGTTTCCAGTTTTTTCATTTTTTTCTAGTTTGCTACTAAATTCTAATTTTGTCACCAGAGTAAAGGTTCTTCATGATCTTAATCAAAGGAGAAAACACTAAACTTTCATCTGCAGAGATCCCAGGAGACCCTCAGGGGACATTCTAAGAGATTGTGGAATTTGCAGAATAGGGTAAATTATGGTGGCTCTTTTAAAACCATCACAGGGAAAGGAATGAATACATCAGCAATCCACGAAAATGTGTCCTAATTAGTCATTAAATAGCTGACATAAAATATGAACTGTTCTTTCTTTCTCCATCTGATTCATGTTTACACTTCATAGTCCCTGTTAATTTTTTTTTTATATTCACTGAGCTATGAGCAATGAGTCACCATTCTAACTGATAGTTCTTGCAGGCAGAATTCAAACTGCATTGATCCTAGAGATGTTCATTCTGGGTCCTCAAATGACAGTGAGGCCCTCCCACGTGAAATGAGAGTTCTGGGGGTCGCACCTAGGTTTTCTTTGCAACATGCTGATCCTCCAGGTGCAGTTGTTCAGCAGGAGGTTGGGAGTGCAGCTCTAGATGTCAGAGGGGGCTGGAAGTGGAAATAGAGATACAAAGGGAGATTTAAGGTGTGGGTGTAGGCAGGATCATCAAGGGAGCAGGCACAGCCAAGAGGAGGAGAGAGCAGAGGACAGGCTCTTGGAGAACACCCACTCCGGGGCGAGGGAGTTCCAGGCTAGCAAGGTAGGAGGAGAGGAAGGAGCATGGGCAAGAGGTCCCATGTCCAGGCCCTCAAGGGAGCAGGGAACACAAAGGAAAGCATAGTCCACAGAGCAAAATGCAACAGAGACATTTGGCAAAGTGTGGTGAAAGTGTCACCAAAGGGTGGTGATTACGTGGCCTTAGGTGGGGTCTGAGAAAGTGGCTGCAGTAGAGTCTTGAACTGGAAACCGACTGCAAGCTGCTCAGGTATCCATGAAGGAGATTCAGATGAATCTTCCAAGCAGTTCGATGGTGTCGGAAGGGAAGAGAGAGCATGAGAGTTGAAGTGCACAGAAATGATGTTGCTTTTCAAGAATGTTGGTTACCTGGGCATCTGTCGGGGAAGGAGCCTCTGGGAAGGGAAACTGAGGAAGCAGTTGAGGGAATCAAAGGAGCTGGAAAGAACTGGATTCACTACCAATGAGGAGAATCTAGCCTGGATGGGAAATAGATGTGGATGAAGATAAGGGGATTCCAAAATACACCCACATCCTCATTGTGTGAAATTCAAGTGACACCTTAACATGATAGCCAAGGGCACGGAACCGGGGTCTCACTGCCAGGGATCCAATGATGACTCTGCCCTAACTAGTCTTTGTGAACCCCAGCATGTTACTCAATCCCAGTTTCCAAGATATATATACAGCTTAGAACTGGCACATGGTAAACACTATATAAATAAATGTAAAGTGAAGAAAAAGGATGGGGAGAAAGCTGGAATTGCAAAAGTCCCTGACGTTTGAAGGAAGCATCCAGCACTTGTTTGAGTCAGTTTCTTACAGAGTGTATCTCATTAAAATTTTCTCTTTCTTAAAGCCAATCTGGGTTTTGATTTTTTAGGGCGTTTGTTTTTTCCTTTTAACACTTTGTCCAATGTAGGAAACCAAATCATGGTATCTACTACCCGTATAGTGGCACTAAACATCTCTGGTCTGTTTAATGGTGAGCCCCCTGAAGACCTGTGAGACGTCATCCAATGCTCCCTTTGGAGTCAGGAAAAAAATGTGCTTGTCAAGCTTGAGTGTAAAAAAAACCTCTCTAACTCTTAGGAAAATTGAGTTTTAATCCTGAAAACTCAGAGACTTCAAATATGAGTAATATGAATTCTGAGAGAGTAAGAATCTAGTTTTATTTATAGAAGGAAGAAAAGGAATATTCTATACAGGCATTTTACACACAAAGCATTTTACACACAAGAAAAGACGGAAGTGAATTTTTTATAGATTATTCACATGGAGTCTAGAATATTTGGTGACTTCCTATCGTCTTTAAAAAGCAGAGTCTTGTTTCATCTCTTCAGTGCGAATCTAACAGCTCAGATTGAGTTGGTCCGGGTCACACCCAATCTGGAACTCACTCTGGTCTGTGCCTTCACCCCGGGGCTCGCAGCTGCTACCCTCATGGAGGGGCCACTCAGAGCGTGGGGTGATGAGTCAGACAAAAGACACCAAACAGACTCTCCTTCACAGAAAAAGTGTGAGGCAAGTGTGAGGGAAAGTTAAACTTTAAACAAAGCTGTATTTATCTCACAACAATGCTCCACAGAAGCATTTTCTTTACTTCCATATACAGATGCTCCTGACGCACACTTTTCTACTGTTCAAGAACCTTCCGGTGGCTCCCCCAGTGCCTACAGAATCCAGTGGCAATGTGCTGAGGCAGGGCTTTTCTTGCTGGTGCCTAGCCATGATGGTTTTGCTGAAATCATCTATGACATGATTAGAATTCAGGATTAATTTTGTAATGAAGGAGAGAGAAGGAAGGCTTCATGAAGGTTCTGGAATGTGCTCAGTTTGGGCACTGACTATTCAAATATTTTAACCAGATATTCAACCCCTTCCATTACCTGGCATCAGTTTAGTATCCCAGTCTTATCTTCTACATTGCCTTTACCCAGATGGTCTGCTTTAGGTACATTACTGTCTTCATGGCCTCCTAAACTCCTTTGGGTAGTCCCACCTCTCTCTCTTACTTAGTCGTGCTACTTTTGTCACCAGTAAGGCCTCTCCTCCATCCATCTGTCCATCGAAAGACCACCCGAAATTCAAGACCCATTGGAAATCCCCCCTTGATCTGTGAATCATTTTCTGAAAACTATTGAGTAAAGGGACCTCTTTTCTTTATGTTGCTCCATTTATTACTAATTTTTTTTTCCTGGACTTCTCATTTCATTTAATTTTTAACCCATTTTTATTGTGTTAAATTCAGACAGTACAATAAACTCTCCCAATACCACAGTTCATTCTGAAATAATTACTGTTACCAACGCATTTTTCTATGCATTCAAGTACTTGTGAAAATATAGATAAATATAGCTTTGTTTATTATTTATTATTATTTTAAATGTTTTATATTTATCTCTTGATAGATGCAAATTCCTTGAGGTCAGGGCTGGGGGATTATGCATCTTTTATCACCAACAGCTCATAATACAGTCTCTGAGAAACCAACAGTTTCCTAAAAAAACCAAATTAGGGCAAGATGGGATCTGGGAAGTGCAAGAGTATTGGTCAGAGGGTAACCTCCTTGGACTTGAACATTGGCTCAAAAGGTGACTCTATTTGCATTCAAATATTAATGGGAATTACACTCTCTAAACATTGAGCACTCGCTTTATACAACCCTGAGAAGTAGGTTTCCTCACTTTACAAATGGAAACATTGGGACAAAGTGAGTTCCCAAGGTTCCTATGTAGTAAAGTCAAAATTTGAACCTACATCTTGCTGGTTCTAAAGTCCTTACTCTTTCCATTAGATTATGCTACCTGGGAGGCTCAAAGAATGAGCATAATCAAGGTGAGATGGACATTGAAGATGCTGGATTTATTTATTCAACTACAGGATGGGTGTTGTGTGGGCTGATGAAATAAAGACACCAGGTTGGGATCCCTGTCAACTTCCAGGGGTCCCTGTTTAAGAATGGAATTCAAAGGATTTATCTTCAGGCACCCAAATATCCTGGATCTTCCCACTTTTCTTTCGTGTGTTGGCATCTCCACTTTACCTACTCTTGACCTCTGAGTTTTGCTGCCCGCCTGACCCTTTGACATTGCCTTTAAAGGTTCTTTTTTTGTTTTTTTGTTCTCCTTGGGTTTTTACCCTCTCCTACTACTAAATCTGTGGTACTGAAACAGTAATTCATAAACCAGAAGACTGGAAGCAAAATCAAGCTGATAGAAAATAAACAAGGAGATGTCCCAGGCAATTTCCCAGAAATGGTGCTGTCTGCTGTCTGAAGACATTTTTTTAAATTATGCCGAATAGAGCTTCAGAAAGGGAATGGGAAGTTACCTTTTCCTCTGCCTGCTTCTTGCACATTGGATTTCTCTGGATGTCTTCATCAGCTCTCTTCTTTTTTCATCCAATATATCCAATATTCTCTCCTTGGGCAAACTCAGCCATGCTTAAGGCTGTAGCTAATATTCACATATCAGTAACCCTCAAAGCTCTAGGTTCTGCACTGATTTTCCTTTTAACTTTAAGTCCACATTTCTAACACCAATTTTGTGTCTCCATCTGTATGTCCTGGAGGCATCATAGCTCTTCCCCCAATGCTGTTTCTTTTCCCCTTGGCCACACTCTCCTTTGTGCATTAACCTGGCTTGATGATTGATATGTCTATCCATCAAGCTCTGCAGAACAGAAAACTGGGAGTCATGCTACACACCTTACTCCTCTACGCTCGACTCAGTATTGTCAGAAATCCCTATGATTCACCTTTGCAAACAGCTCTTAAAGCTATCTTCTCTTCATATTTCCATTGCCAGGCCTTTATAAGAGGCCCTCCTAATTCTTGCCAGGAAAGTTTATGTTTTATTAGCCTTCTAACTGGTCTTCCTGCCTCAGGAATAATTTGGTGCAGGAATCTGCCTAAAACCTTTCAAAGGAGCCCCAGTTCTTAAAGGAAAAAAGTCTTGCAAATAAGAGTCCAGATGCTTTTCTTATCTGCTGTTATACTAGCCAGCAATTTGCCACGCTTCCATGTTTTCAAGCCCAAAATGAACAACCAAATTTCACCAAATCTAATGCCCCATTGTTTATAAGACACACCACTCTTTTATGTTCCACAAAGAAAGGGAGCAGGGATGGGGTTGGGGGAGGGGGAAGTGCTGTCAACTAAACTTCGACTTATCATCAATGAAAGTTATATCTCAACTTCAGAGACATTAAAAATGTGAACAAATTGTATGTCCTAGAAGCAATGAAACACAGTATTTGTGCACTCTTGCACATGTTATTCCCTCTGTCCAGAATATTCTCACTTCACTAGCATCTTTTGATTACTAAGCAAACTCTTGTTCATCATTCAGGATGTGACTCCAATGTCTCCTTTTTCAGGAAGGCTTCCCTGACCTGTCCTGACAGAGTCATGAGCTCTCCCACCCGAGTTTCCTCCGTGACAGTAGTCAGCACATGGCCACCATTATTTGTTCCCAGCCTCCCCAAACCTGCAGAGCAAAGAGTATGTTCTGCTCACTTCGTTTCCCAGATGCCTACCCAGCACAGTGTCCGGTGATGGCAGGTACTTCATTCATGTTTGGAAATAAGTAATGAGTGTCACTCTGACTCCTACCCTCAGTTTGCCTTGACCTTTCTTCCTGGATGCACCTTGCTTTAGATTAACCTACTTGGTGACCCTTGTGATCTGTCCCCCAGCCAGCGGATTTGTTGTGTCTCTGTACTCACCTAGCACAGATGACATGTTGAGGTGTGTCACTGATCTAGCCAGTTAGATCCTAATCTCCTTGAGTTATAAATTTCTTAGATTGCTTGTAGCATTTAGCACAGAGCCCAGCATATATTGGAGATTCAGTAAATCTTTTTTTTTATTTCTTACCCAGCCCTTTACAATTGGGGCAGAATGTGCAAGCTGCGAAGAAACAGCCTCAGTCTCAGATCTAGGATTTTAGTTGCCATGGGATCTATTTTGCACAGAAATCCTTCTAGTAATGTTGAAAACTACTTGTTCAAATTACAGAACTGATTACTCTTACATTTTTTCCCCAGTGCTTAATTTTTATTCTTTGTCCTGGTTAAAAAAAAAAAAAAAAACTGGTCATTAGAATATCTAGTTTAGCTAGCGAGGGCATGGTGTGTAGCAAAGTGCCAGGCTCATTTTAATAATCGCTAACCTTTTTTGGTCAGTGTTGAAAATGTTTCACTCTTAGGCCTTAGATACCTTTTCCCCACCACAGGTAAATCCTATTAACCCTATTTCAGTCAAGTTTAGTGTGTTCATTTCATTTCATTTCATTGTGAAGGTTCTTATAAAGGTAATTTCTGGTATTTCTAGATTTGTGGATTGTTGTGAGCATAATGGGCATTTTCTGATTATTTTCACCATAGCTGCTGGTTTAGCTAATCACAAATTATTACTACAGTCTATAAAATGGATGAGGAACCAAGCTGGACAAAAAGGCAGTTAGGTAGTTTTCCTTTCACCTGATTCCAAAGGAAGGGAAAGTCTGATCAAGAATATTGAGTCTACTGGTGCAAGACCATCTTATGACTATTAACTTCTCGATGCAAGCTCATTAGTCAGAATTGGGGGTGCTTCCAGCAGATATGATTGTATATTGTTCATAATCAAAACTAAATCCAATTTATGACTATGTAAAAGATTTGCTTCCCTGATCGTTGTCATACTAAATGTGGTAGAAGCCAGTATTTCATGATTAATTATGCCTAATAGGAAAACCCACTAAAGAATGTGTGAGACAGCCAGGTACATTACTGAAAGAGTATGATTGGAGTCAATGACAGTGTTCAAGTGCATATTGAGTTCTAATGGGAAAATGAAAGAATTCTTGGTTATCAAAAGAAGAGTGGCCAAACCAATCAGAACAGTATGTTACAGGTGGTTCAAGTTGTAAGCCAAGTTCTTTTACATTGTTTGAGAATCTATGAAAATAGATGTTCTCATTATAATGTTCAACCTCTCCTCATTGTTGCCAGCAAATTTTGCAACAGTTTTATGATTTCGATGCCTCTCGCTGAAATGTCCACATGGCCAACGGTTTATGCAAAACGTAAAACTGTGCAGTGAGTGAAGTTTGCCTTTGAATCTCTGCCACTTACCCATTTGTATCTTTTTCACCATTTGGATCTTCTTATTCACTATCTCTTCTCATCCAAATCACAACTGCCTTCCTCCTGCCTTAGTCAGCTCCAAGTCTACAGGTTTAGTGCCTTTCATTTCTGGAGGTCAGAAGTCTGAAATGGGTCTTACTGTGATAAAACTAAAGTGTTGGCAGGGTTGTGTTTTTTCTGGATGTTCTAAGGGAATATCTGCTTCCTTGCCTTGCCTTTCTGTATTACTACTTGTATTACTGCCTTGCCACCTGTATTACTTAGATAATGGCCTCTTCCTCTGTCTTCAAAGCCAGTACCATCTTCAAATCTCTTCTGATTCTGCCTTTGTAATCACACCTCCCCATCTGGTGCTGACCCTACTGCTTCCTTCTTATAAGGACACTTGTGGTTACATTGGACCGTCCAGGATGATCTTCCCATCTCAAGATCTTTAACTTAATCCCATCTGCAAAGTCCCTGTGCTATGTAAGGTAACATATTCACGGGCTCCAGGAATAGAAGCATGGATGTCCTTTGGGGACCATTATTCTGCTAACCATACTTAGTCGTGTAAGTTCAGGTAAATTATTAGATATCCAAACTCTGTTTTTTTCATCTGCAAAATGATATTAGGTTTCTCAAAATATTGTTATGAAAATATAATGAGATAATGCATATAGAATACTTAGCACAATGCTAGTACTTTCATGAGCACTCAAAAATTTTTATGTTAAGAAACTCGAGGAGAGAGGAGAATCAATTCTCAGGCCAAATGGCTGCCACTGACTTAGGCTATTTTCACAACAACTCCGTTGGAACAAACAGAAAGTGGAGAACGAAGCTAGCCTAAGGGTGGGAAATATCAATATTTATCTATTGTCACAAGCATCATAATCTTTCCCAGGCTTCGTGTCTTTGTTCCCCTGATACTGAAACTTGAGTACAATAAGTACCCACCAAATGGAGAGGTAATCATTCTTAAGCTTAGAAGGAACATGAAAAGTCATCTGATTGGACACCTCCAGCAACCACCACTTCCCCATGCCTGAAACTGTCCATTCTGTCTTTCTACAGTGCTATGGTTTGAATGTTTGTCCCCTCTGAAACTCATGTTAAAATTTAATTCCCAATATGGCAGTATTGAGAGATGGAGACCTTAAGAGGTCATTGAGTCAAGAGGGCTCTGCACTCATGAATGAGTTAATCCACTCATGGACTAATGGATTATAGATTAATGGGTTAATGGATTAATAAATTATCTTGGGAGTGGTACTGGTGGCTTTGTAGAAAGAGAAAGAGTGACCTGAGCTAGCTACCACACTCAGCCACTGTGGGATGTCCTGCAGCATCTCGGGACTCTGCAGAGTCCCCGCTAGCAAGAAGTCCCTCAACAAATGCAGCCCCTTGACCTTGGAATTCTCAGCCTCCATAACTGTAAGAAAGAAATTCCTTTTCTTTATAAATTACCTAGTTTCAGGTATTCTGTTATAAGCAACAGAAACAGACTAAGACAAATAGCTTTCATCATTATAAAGTTCATCCTGCTCTTAAGCTAAACTGGTTTCTTATAATGTCTTTCCTTTAGTTCTATTTGTGCCTGCTTGCTTGCCTGTAATACATTTAGTGTTTCTTCCAATAAACAATCCTTTAGCTATTTCTAGACAAAATATCCTGTTTCCAACCCTACTCTACCCTACCACTAAGCTTTCTCATCTCTCAAATAAACAAAACCAGTTCCTTATACTAAAGTTTAACGAAGATCAAGGTTCAGTTTGAGGCAGCAGAAAAAAAGAACTGAAACAGTGGCTGTTTTTTGTTTGACCACATCCTCTTGTTCATCTCGAACATCAAGATGGACAGACTATACGAATATGAGACAGAGAAAAGCCAGAGAGGCTCTCAGTATTACTCTCACTGCTACCCTGGTTGAAGCCACCATTACTTCTTTCCAGGACTACTGCAATAGCTTTCTAACTAATTTCCAATTGCTACCTCTGACCTGTGTCCCTATCTTGCAAAGAAGAGTACTGACACGTAGAGTTTAAATAAGTGATTTATTCAAGGTCATGCCAAAAGTAGAATAATTGATTCTAAGGCTATGTTCATCCATTACCTATAAGAGAAATAAAGACAACCAATGAAATCAACAATTGGGTCAAGAATTTCTTCTACATGAAAAGAAAATAATAGCATTTCTGAAAATAACTTTAAAAGCACACTCAGAGTTCTGGCTCCAAGGAAGATGGAGTAAGCACATTTCATCTCATCTATTCTACTGAATGCCACTGTAAATACTGGCCTGAATGCATGGAACAGCTTAATTAAGTCTCTGAAAAATAAATGACAGCATGCAGATTAGGGTGTAAGAGATGAATTCAAAGTTCAGTCAAACTAGTGGTGAGTTTACCAGTTTTTTGCAGCCAGTATCACCTAGCCTATACACAAAGATGGCTGCTATTATTTGGATATTTGATCCCTCCAAAACTCATGTTGAAATTTGATCTCCAGTGTTGGAGGTGGAGCTTAGTGGGAAGTGGTTAGACCATGGGTGCAGATCTCTGATGAATAGATTAATGTCTCCCCTGGGAGGAGTGGGGAGTGAATTCTCAATCTATTAGTTGACATGAGAGCTGGTTGTTCACAAGAGCCTGGTGGGTCCCCTTTCTCTCTCACTTCTTCTCTTGACACGTGATCTCTGCACACAGTTGCTCCACTTCACCTTCCACTATGAGTAGAAGCAGCTGGGGTTTTCACCAGACACCCAATTTTCCAGCCAGCAGAATAGTGAGCCAAGTAAACTTTTTTTCTTCATAAATTACCCAGCCTCAGGTATTCATGTATAGCAGCACAAGTGGACTAATATACAGCCCCAAATCTGAAAGTATATACTGGCTGCTGTCTGAATGAGATTGAACAGAATCTCTTCTGCTTCTAGGGGCAAGGAAAGGAAGGCCCTCAGGGTCAAGGAGAGTGGGGACACCCCAACCTCCAGGCATTATGGGCGTAGCAATGGTATAGTGATGACAGTGGTAGCTTACTTAGCAGAGGCCTAAAACTTTGAGAAAGAGGCCAGATGAGCTATGGATTTAAGAGCACTGAATGAATTCCCATGTTTTTTTTTTCCTCTCTGTCTCCCTACTACTTGACCCTGGATGCAGATATTGTCACAAGAAGTGCCTTGTACACTAGAAAAAAATATATAGTTTCAACTTTCTGGCTGAAGGTCTGTGAAAAGAGGCCCCCAAAAGCCAAAACATATCAGTGAGATTACAGAGAGGTGGGAAATAAAAAAAATCAGTCCCCTAATGTTGTGTCTGAAAGCCTGGGAGTACCTTTGATGTGCACCTGTAGAGATCTGAGCACACCATAGGGTTAGAGGACTGGACTACATGATGACACACATGTGGAACTGATCTGGGTAGCACAGAAAATACTTTAAAATCAAACTGATATTAGAAACATAGCATATAAAAGCAAGTCAGAACTTGTGACCTGAACCTAATCTGTACCACTGCCTGATAAAACAAAAAAGAACACAATTTCCCTCAGGATTTAAACAAGACTTGCAATCTCATAGCATAATCGTCATAATGTTCAGAATTTAATCCAAAATTACTTAGTATACAGAACCAAATCAAACCAAAACAACAACGACAAAACAAATGAACAAAAACAGGTAAATTTTAATTCTCAGGGAAAAAACAATTAACAAAATGCTGACTCCAAGTGACACAGATGCTGGAACTATCTCCAAGAACAAGGGTAAATGATCTTGAAACAAATGGAAAAGTAGCCTATCTTTGCAAAGAAATATTATGGATTTTCTTTGCAAAGAAAAACAAAATAGAAATTTTAAAACTGGAAAATAAAATGTTCAAACTGAAAAAATTGCTGGATGGGTTCAATAGTACAACTAAGATGACAGAAGAAAGGTCAGTAAACTTAAAAACAGGTCAATGGAATTTATGTAATATTTATTAGTCAATTAATATTAAACAACTGAGAGGGGAAATATTTTAAAAATGAACAGAGTCTTGGGGTACTAAGAGAAATACTAAGAGTTGTAACATCAATGTCATGTCATCAGAGCCCCAGAGTGACCAAAGAAAGAACATGGAGCAGAAAAATCATTTGAAGTTATAATGGCTAAAAAGGTCCTAAATCTGACAAAAGACATAATTTTTTTTAATTTGAGAAGCTCAGTGAATCCCAAATATAATAAACCCAAAGAAACCCTGAGTTCCAACACAACATGATCAAATTGCTAAAAACTAAAGAGAAAAAAATAATCCTGAAAACAGCCAGAGGAAAACAGTGTAGTTCATATAGAGGAGCAACTATTCAAATGATTGTAAACTTCTCATCAGAAACCATAAAGGCCAGAAGGAAATCGTACAGCATTTTAAAGTGCTGGAAGAAAGGAACAGTCAATTCAGAATTTATATCCAGTGCAAATATTCCATATGCAGTGAATATTTTACCACCAAGAATGAAAGTTAAATAACATTTCTCAATGTAGAAAAACTAAGAGAATTTGTCACAAGTATAACTGCTCAAAAGAAATGCTAAAGGAAATTATTCAATGGAAGGAAAAGGATATCAGAAGGAAACCTGGGGATGTTGAGAATGAAGGAAGAACAACAGAAATTGTAAAAAGTTAGTAAATGTAATACACTATTCTTTTTTTATAAGTTCTTTAAAATGTGTATGATGGTTGAAAGCAAAAATTGCAGCACTGTCTGAAAGGTATTCAAGGTATGCAATACATATGACAAATACATAATTAAAGGGGAACGGTAAAGGAGTTTCTTTCATAGCAAGATTTCTACTTTCCACTTAAAGTCATAAAATACTAATTCCAATTATACAGTGAAAAGTTAAGTTTGTATATTTTAATTACTGAAGTAATCACATATAAAAAAATTTTACAAGGAGATATAGTCAAAAGCTTAATAGTAAAATAAAATGTAATTCTAAAAAAAAAATTGAAATATTCCAAAGGAGGCTGGAGAGGGAAAAAGAAGAACAAATAAAAAAAAACCAAAAAACAGAAAGAACAAATAGAAAACAATGATAAAATGGCAGACTTAATCTAAACACATTGATAATTACATTAAATGGAAATGGTCTAAACACTTCAGTTGAAGGATAGGGATTATCAGAAAAGAAAAATAAAACCCAATTATATGTGGTCTATAAGAAACAAACTTTAAATATAATGATATAGGTAAGTTAAAAATGAAAAGATAGAAAATATATACCATGTGAACACTAATCAAAAGATAGATGGACAGCTAAATTAATGTCAAAATAGACTTCAAGACAAGGAAAATTATCAGGAATAAAAAGCTATATTTCATAATGATAAGAGGGCCAATTCACCAAGAAGACATAGCAATCCTGAATATGCATACACCTAGCCACAGAACTACAAAATACATGAAGTAAAAACTGATAGAGCTGAAATGAGAAATGAAGAAACCCACAATTATGGCTCAGGATTTCAACACAGACCTCCCTCAGTCATAGAACAAGTAAACAGAAAATTAAAAGGATCACTAAACAAATCACTAAACAAACCCCCATCTACCAACTGGAACTAACTGATATTAATAGAACACTCCACACACAACAAAAACAGAATACAAATTTTTCTCAAGTGCACATAAAACATTCATCAAGCTAGGCCATATCCAGAATCATAAAACAAACCTTAAAAAGTTGAAATGTATTCAAATAATATAAATTATATTAATATTATTTCAAGAAATAAATAACAGAAAGATAACTAAAACATTTCCAAACAATTGGAAATTAAATAACATATTTCAAAATAGTAAATGAATAAAAGAGATTGTCTTGAGAAAAAATGAAAAGCATTTTGAGCTGAATTAAAATAAAAACGCACCATATCAAACATTTTGGATGCAGTGATTGCAGAAGAATTTGTAGCAGTAAATCTTTCTATTAGAAACAAAGAAAGGTCATAAATTAATAACCTAAGCCCCACCTTAAGAAACTAGAAAAAAGAGAATGAAATAAACCTAAAGCAACCAGAAGGAAGGAAATAATAAAGAGAAGAGAAGAAATAAAATAAATTGAAACTAGAAAAGCAATAGAGAAAATCAGTAAAAACCAAAAGCTGGTTCTTTGGAAAGATTAATAAAATTAATGAACCTCTAGCCAGACTAACAAACAGAGAGAGAGAGAGAGAGAGAGAGAGAGAGAGAGAGAGAGAGAGAGAGAGAGAGAGAGAAGACACAAATTATCAATGTCAAGAATGAAAGAGGAGATATTACTATTTAATATTCTAGACCCTGAGAAAATTTTAAAAAATAACAAGGAAATACTATGAACCATTCTGCGTCCATAATTTTGACAACTTACATGAAACAGAACAAGTCTTTGAAAGCCACAAACAACCAAAATACACTCCCAAATAGATAACCTGAACAGTCCTGCCCCTAGTAAAGATACATGTAGTTTTAAAAAGAAGCTTCTAAGCGTAGATGGTTTCACTGACTCATTTTCCAAATATTTTTTAGAAACACCAATTCTATACAGTGTCTTCTAGAAAATAAAGGAAAGAAACACTTTCCAATTCACTTTATAAAGCCAGCATTACCATGATTCCAAAAGTAGACAAAGAGTACCAAAAAAAAGAAGAAAAAAGAAAGAAAGAAATAAAAGAAAAGAAAAGAAAACCACAGACCATATTCCCTGTAAACCTAAATGTAGGAATACTTATATCTATGATTTTGTAATGCAAGAGATGTAAGAATACTCAACAAAATACTAATTAAAAATATATATAAAATCACCATAATTTATGTGGGTTTTTCCCAGGAATGCAGAGTTGGTTCAATATTCTAAAATCAATCACTATAATCTACCATATTAACAGACCAAAGAAGAATAAAACCTCATAATCGTACAAGGTGATGCAAAAAAAACATTTCCCAAACCTCAACATCTATTCGTGATAAAAATGCTCAGCAAATTAGAAATGAAAAGGGAACTTCCTTAACTTTATAAAGGACATCTTAAAAAATCTTAAAGCTAATGTTATATTTTATGGTGAGAAACTAAATCCTTTCTCTCCAAGATTGGGACCAAAGTAATATTCTACTCTCACAAATCCCATTCATCATTATATTGGATGTTCTAGCCAATACAAAAAAAGGCGAGAAAAAGAAATAAATATAGACTGGAAAGGAAAAAATAAAACAGTCTCTTTCACAGATGACATTATATAGAAAATTGTTTATATATGATTGTCTATCTAGAAAAATCCCATGGAATTTACATAAAATTGACATAAAAGTTTCTAGAACTAAGTGAGTTTAGCAAGATTAAAGGATACAAAATTAATACAAAAATCAATCATATTTATATATGCCAACAATGAGCAAATCAAAACTGAAATAAACAAAACAATAGCAATTATCATAGCTCAAAAAAATGAAATAGCTATAAATCAACAAATCATGTGTAGGCTTAACTCTATAAAATGCTAATGAAAGAAATAAAATAAGGCCTAAATAAAAAGAAAGACATTGGGTTTTCTTGAATCTGTTGCATTGTTCTCAATAGATTGGAAGACTCCAATACAGTTAAGATATCAATTTTTCCCAAATTAATCTATGGATTTAAAGCAATCCCAGGCAAATTTTTTTGTGAGTACAGAAAAGCTGATTCTAAAATTTACATGGAAAGGGAAAAGAGCTAGAATATCTCAGACTAATTTTAAAAAAGAACAAAATTAGAGGACTCATACTCCCATTTTTATGACTTACTAAAAAACTATAATATCAATACATGTGGTATTGATAAAGGGACAGATACAAAGGCCAATGGAACACAATATATAGTTCAGAGAAAGATGCAAACAAACATGATTCATTGATATTTGACCAAAATGGAAATACAATTCAATGAAGAAAAGATAGTTTTTCCAACAGATGGTGATAGAACAATTGGAGACCCATATGCAAAAAAAAAAAAAAAAAAAAAATCCTTGACATAAACCTCATAACACAGACAAAAATTAAAATTGGATGATAAATTTGTGTAAAATGTAAAACTATAAAACTTTTAAAAGAAAACAGAATAAAATTTTTATAATCTGGGGTTAGGTAAAGCATTCTTAAATGTAATACCATAAATATTATCCTTTTAAAAAAAAGGATAAACTGGACTTCATCAACATTAAAAACTTTTGCTCCACAAAAAGCTAAGAGAATAAAAATCCAAGGTGTATATTGGGGAAAATATTTGCAAGTCACATTAATGACAAAGGACTTGTATCCAGAATATATAAAAAAACTGTCAAATTTATTAGTAAGAAAATAAACTACCCAATTAAAAAATGGGCAAAGAATTTGAACTATACTTCACCAATGAGGATATATAGATGGTAAATAAGCATGGGGGAAGATGCTCAACATAATTAATCACGGAAATGCATGGTAAACTTAGCTTATGACCCAGCAATCCCACTCCTAGGTATTTACCCAAGAGAAATGAAAACTATATTCACACAAAAATCTGTATATAAATGTTTATTGTATCTCTATTCATAATTACCCCAAACTAGAAACGACCCAAATGACTTTTAACAGGTCAATGGGTAAACAAGCTGTGAAATATCTATATAATAGAATACTACTTAGCAAGAAAAAAGAAAGAACTACTGATAATTGCAACAGCATACGTCAAGGTCAAAGGCATTTTTGCTGAGTGAATAAAACCAGTATCACATACAAATGGCCAACAGACATATGAAAATTTATTCAATATTCTTAATCATGAGGAAAGGCAAATTAAAACCACAATAAGATATTGCCTCACATTGTTAGAATGACTATTACCAAGAAGATGATAGATAAGTTTTGGCAAGGATGTGCAGAAAAAGGAACACTTTTACACTATTGGTGAGAATGTCAATTAGTACAGCCATTATGGAAAACAGTATAGAGGTTCCTCAAAAAACTAAAAACAGAATTACCATATGATCCAGAAATCCTACTTCTGGGTATATTTCCAAAGTAATTGAAATCAGTATGGTGAACAGATATCTGCATTTCCACGTTCGTTGTGGCACTATTCACAGTAGCCAAGATCCGGAAGCAACTTAAGTGCCTATCAATGGATGAATGGATAAAGAAACCATGATATGTTTATATATATATAATGGAATACTAATCAGCCTTTCAAAGAAGGAAATTCTGTCAATTGCAACAACATGAACAAACCTGGAAGACATTAAGTGAAATAACCCAAGTGAAGATGGACAAATACTGAATGACCTCACTTGCATGCAGAATCTAAAAATGTCTAACTGGTAGGAGTAGAGGGTAGAGTGGTGGTTACCAGAGGCTGGAGGGGTGAGGATGAGGAAGGGGAGATAATTGGAAAGTATGCAAAGCTTCAGTTAGTTAGGAGGAATACGTTTCAGTAATCTATTGCACTGCATGGTGACAATAATAATGTCAATAATAATGTATATTTCAAAACTGCTTAAAAAATGTAGATTTTAAATGTTATCATCACAAAAACATGATAAGTGTGTGAGGTGGTGGATATGTTAATTAGCTTGATTTAGTCATCCTACAATGTATACACGAAACAAAATATCACATTGTACCCCATAAATATATATGATTATTATTTGTTGGTTAAAGATAAAGTAAAACACTACTAATTAAAAAAAAAATGAAACCAATCTCAAAAGGCTACATACTATGTGATTGCATTTATAGGACATTCTGGAAAACACAAAACTACAGTCATGGAGGAAATATCAATGGATGCCAGGGGTTACGGGTCAGAGGAGGATGTGACTATAAAGAAAGGGGCTGCACAGGAATTTAGGGGTGATGAACTTATTCTGCATCCTGTTTGCTTTCGGTGAATGTCACTTGATTCTATATATGTGTTAAAATGCATAGAACTATGCAGCAGAAGAGTCAACTTTATTGGACGTTAACTTTAAAAATAGAGAAAATAGAACAAAAATTTATACTTAACATTTTAAAAATTTAAAGGAGAAATAATACTCATAAAAAGAACGATACATTGTGAAGCATAAAAACAGACAGAACTGAAACAATATCAGGTGAGTGTAAACATTTTTTAAGAAGAGAGCGATTCAGTAGCTTGAATAAAGGACACATATTTAATAAGAGACACTAGTGGGATTTGACAGCAGATGCCCCGATTTGACCTTCGCAGTGCAAAGTCCCTATACTTAGTCGGGGAGACCATTGGATCTGGGTCCCACGTGCCTGCATCTGAATCCCAGCTGCATCCTGCCTTCTAGCTGTGAATCTGTTTCCTCACCTGTGAAATGATGTTAACAGCAGGATCTACTTTGCAAAATGTTGTCACATGTATATGAAATGCTTCGTGCATCCCTGGCACATAATAAGTGTTCAAAAAATGGCAGCTATTAACCACTTGGGAGTCTTAGTTTCCGCACTAATAACACAGAAATAACACCTGCTCTGTGAAAGATCTAAAAAGCATGCTATGAGCATGTTCTTTTGCTGGTATGCTAGTATTTGCACAAAGAACATACGTCCTTAGGGTTCATACTGGGTTACACAAATGAATGAAGAAAATTGAATTTCAGTCTGATCAAAGGGCACAAACTTTTTTCTGCTCCCATCCTCACCCCCACTTCTTTCTCATTTTTGTTGTATAATGAATGCTTCCTGAGTACGCGTGTACATAACTATTTAAAAATATCCATCAAGAATTTCTTCATAAAGATATATATATCAAGATATAGATAGATAGATAGATAGATACATAGATAGATAGATAGATAAAGATATATAAACAAGAGATAGTAGTCAAAGACAAGTATTCAAGATCAGGACCAAGAAGAAAGGAGAGGGAGACAGAGGAGCAGAGTCTCCTATGCTAACTTCTGAGCAAAGCCACTCTGCTAAGCTCACTGCATTCTTGCACTTGGGAAGCTGGTGCACACACGGCAAGCGTCCTGGCTATTGTTCACATATAGATCACTTTGATTACTTTAAGTGATGTTGCTTAATACAACAGACAGCAGCTATTTAAAACAGGCAAAGCTCTTTTCCAAGTATTGACGTCAGCAGGGCCTTGTGATTATTCCTCTCAATGGTTCAACTGCCACTACAGTCGCAGATGGCCCCAGCATGAGAGGGGCTGCTGCCTTACACACTGCAGCAGAGGCACACGGAAGCACCCTCTCCTTGGGGTTGGGGGGATGAAGGTGGAGTGGGAGGGAGGGGGTGGGAGGTGGAGTGGGGGGAGGAGGGAGTGTAGTGGGGTGAGGGGGGAGGGGGGAGTGGGAGTGGGGTGGGGGTGAAGAGGAAGGGACATGGGGGACTGGACAGGTGGCCGTGACCTTTGCCTCTAGCTTATCAGCAGTGTTCATCTGCATCACTTCCAGTTTGAGGTATAGGATGGCTGGGGCATGCAGTTCAAGGTGTGTTTGACCTCTTCTCACTTAGGTTTGTGCAATTCAGTGTTAGAATTCACTGCAATTCACCTGTCGGGTAGGCATCAGTGCTGCCCTTATGGGCAGAGGGGATACCTACCTGGTTTGATTTTTTTGGGATGAGATTCTGAAAGCCATTTCCCCCAACTCCAACTCATTTTCCTACCAGCCCTGACAACGCTGCTAGAAATATCAAGATGATTAAATCTGGATGACCATTTTGTGTGGATTTAATTTATTGACCTTTTAGCAAAGAGCTGGATCTAGAAGGAAAGGGACCCAGGAAAGACAAGTTTTGATGGAAGCATTGAAGCAGAGTTAGAAAGTGGGGTTAGAAGCAGCAAAGAATCCTTGAGTATGTAGGAGTACAGGGCAGAGATGGGGAACATGCAGGAAGGAGGAGAGAACTTATAAGAACTAAAGTTGTTAAACACAATTCTGCCCACTCCATCGGAAGAAACTTACCTAGGTATCACTTCCCACCTGTTAGGATTGCTTTTATCAAAAAGACAAAAGACACAATTGTTGGGGAGGGTGTGAAGAAAAGATAACCCTAGCACACTGTTGATGGGAATGTGGACTGGTGCAGCCACTACAGAAAACAGTATGGAGGTTCCTAAAGAAATTAAAAATAGAACTACCATATGACTCAGCAATCCCTCTTCTGAGAATATACCCAAAGAAAATGAAATCACCACCTTGTAAAGATATCTGCACTCCCATGTTATTGCAGAATTATTCATAATTGCCAAGATATGGAAACAACCAAAGTGTCCATAGACATCAATTCAGATGGTGTATATGTGCAATGGAATATTATTCAGCTTTCAAAAAGAAAGAGATCTTGGCATTTGCAACAACATGATGAACCTAGAGGAAATCCTGTTAAGTAAAATAAGCCAGGCACAGAAAGAAAAATACTGCATAATCTCATTTATATGTAGAAACCAAAAATTTTTAAAAATCTAATTCATAGAAACAGAGTACAAATGGTAATTACCAAGGGCAGGGAAATGGGAAGATGTAGATCAAAGGGCACAAAGTTGCTGTTATGTAGGATGCATAAATGTAGAGATCTACTGTACAACATGAGAAATATAGTTAATAATATTGTCATTTGTACCCTCGTAATATGCTGGAAAAAAATAGAAAAGGAAAAAAATAAAATAATATTTTTATTTGCAAAATAATAATAATAATATTGTATTGTATATTAGAAATTTGCTCAGAGAATAGATTTCAGGTACTCTTACCACATACAAAAGAAAAAGATAGCTGTGTAAGATAATGGAGATATTATTTTGCTTGACTTTAGTAATCACTTTGCTATGCATATCAACACATCATGTTGTACGCCTTAATAATGAACAATAAAAAAATAAAGAAAGAAACTTGCCTGGTCCTTCAGGTTCAGTAATAGGAAAATGATTTGGTAGTTAGCTATTTCTCTATTGTATCTTGTTATCACACTCTGAGTAACATTTGTTGAAGAGCAGGAAACACTAAAGATGTAGTGCTTTAGTGATAAAGTGGTATGTGTCATGACTTTGAAGTTGGCTCTTAATTTTGCCTTTATTCACCACAAGTAAGATTTGGAAAGCTGTAAAACTTTGTTTGTTTTTTTCCCCCCTCTGGCTATGTTCCCATGTCCATAATAACGCTTCCGGAAAAAACAAACTCAAGTCTTGTCCGGATGTGACCAAGACTGGAATATTATCTAGTATCTGTATACAACTCTCATTTTCTAAGAAAACCTTTACCAGAATAGCTCTTGAAACCCCAGAAAATCCGATTGGTTTTCTCGATGCTTGTCAAGGTTGTTTTGCCTTGACTGAGAGCCTGTCCCCTGCCTTTATGCTAATGGGCTATGCCCTGGGGTCACAGGGTAGGGTGGAGGATGATTGTACATGTAAAATAGAGAAAGATGACATCTCCGTTTCCTGCAAAAGTTGTTTGTGTAAACAGTGTGAACTTTGCTGAGTTTATACAAATACTTTGAAGTCTGAGATAACTGGGATTTCTTTCTGCACTGTCTAGAGTAACAGTAAACTTCCAGCAAACGTCCTCGACATTTCAGGAAGTAGCCACAGCCACCAGTCTCAACAAGAAAAGGAGGGGGAGAGTTCCTTCCCCCTTCACAGGAAGCTCTAAATGGAGGCAGATAATTAACCATGTTATAAAGCCCCTGGTTGAACCTGAGTTTGAACGCCAAGAAGTAGGTTTAAATCCCACGAGTCTGAGCAAGTTAGTAACTTCCTCTGTCTCCGTTTTCTCATTTGTAAAATGGAAGTAACAATAACATGTGAAGCATTTCAACCAATTCTTGGAACCCAATAAGAGCGAACTAAAGGGCAGATGCTATTTATTATTGCCATTATTGTTGCTCTCGATGTTTGCTATCATCATCATCATTATTACTCCTTAAGTGGATATCTCTTTTTCATGTGCTCTACAGAGTTGGACCAACTCCTCCCATCAGGCTAGGTGGGGACCTAAAATAGTACTCTAAACAGCCTAGGGTCAAGAAGGCAATTAGGTTTCAACTCAACGTTGGAACTCTGATTTGTTGATGGTAGCTTTCTGGAAGGCTGTGCAGACAAGACTCCCAAAGCTGTTGATGAGAGTAGCAGAGTGTCAAGATTGATTAGCAATGTCTGCCATGAGCACAGGAGGGTAACACCCTGCTCATTTGCCAGCCCTGGCTAGGAGCTGTGGCCCATGGCTCAGATTCTCTCTGCCCCTCTGAAATAGTGCAGAAAAGTACAAATATTCTTCTTTCAGGGTACCATAATTCTAATATCCTGATGTTAAACAGGAATATCCTGATGTTAAACAGGATTCTCATTGGTAACAGGCTATAACCTAGTTCAAGGCCAAACACGGAAAAATTCTTCAGTTGTTTTTGTTTTTTCACTTTTTCACTTTGGTTCATGGCTTCATAGTTTCCTTCTGGGCAAACTATTTGGCTAGTAGACATCATAATTTGTGTAACATGGTGGTCTCCTCTTCCCCAGAAATGATGCTAATGGCTTATATTTTCAGAGCACTTAATTTGTAAAATGTTCTTACATCCATTGGAATACTTTATATTCTACTATTTGGCATGCAGCAAGCACAAAAGGAAGTGAAGGCAAACTGGTATGGTATTTCTTAAGTCTCATTTCAAGTTCATTGATGAGTCTAGCACATATGTTTTGTTTCCAAAGTGCTGGCGTTTCACTTCCAGGGTAATGGTATCTGCCTCTTGCTGTGATCCTTCCTCTGGTTTCTGGGCTCCTTAATTTATTTTCCTTTCATTTGTGATTCTTCCTCATGTAATACATGTTCGCCTGTTGTTGAAATATTGCCCTCATATTGTGCAGTGCCCGAGTAGTTCCTCAATGAGTCACTTAGGGATCTCAGGGCCAATTTTGTTCCCAAGACAAAATGCCAAGGCTAAGACGAGTTCCGGTTTTGTGTTAGTGATTTCAGATTCTTAAGCCTTAGAAACCCCCGAGTGCTGCGCAGATACCCAAATGATCAAATGGTGGCCTCTGTACCAGGCAACCTCTCCATCCTTTTCTGAACCAAAGGGCTGTTTTCCTGTCCTCCTAGATAGCTTCTACTTTAGAAGTGTAATCTATTCTCTCCCACTCATCCAGTCTCAAGAGACTTGGAACTATTTTGTAATAAAAGATGTGTAAGGTTGACCCTCCCTGCCCACGCTGCTCTCTGCTCAAATGGGTTGAATCAGTGTTTCCTCTTTCCCTCATTCAGCAATGGGCCAGCTGGTTTTGTCTGATAGACTGAGAACCAATTAAAGGATCTTGTTTCTAACCAGGAAAAAGATAGAGGTAAGCAATGATTTAATTAATGAAATCAAAGGAGACTTTTGTGAAGCTAATAAATTCAGACCCTAAAACCTCTTCCTTTCATAACAAGATTTTGGGATGTTTCCATAGGAAAGTGATCTGTTTCCACTGTGAAACTTTAAATTACATAATAGAAAAACTATGTTTTCCCTCTATTGATTGTATGGCAACCTAGGTAGGTCAAAATTCTTTAGGTGAGGAAATTTTTAAAATATATATTGTTTATATGGCTTTGAAGTGCAACAAAATGCTATTTAGTCTGCATGAGCTAAATACTCTCTTGTACAATTGTCTTCACTGAGTTAGGGTTTGTATTACATCCTCAGTTTACATTAAAAGTTACTACAGGAAACAACCATATGAGATCTAGTTTTACATTTAACGTGGGGATATGATTTGAATATATTTTCCACCACAACTAAGTGTCCTTCTACGGTGCCCCACCTGAGACATTTCTTAAAGATCTAAGTTCCATGAGAAGTGCTATTCCTCCTGAAGGACTGATATATTTTCTCCTCAAAGACAATGACAAATAATAACTAATCGAGCATCTCTTTTATGCTGTTGTTTTGCCTGTTTGGAAACTCAAAAAAAGATGTGTGGTTCAACTGCAGTACCAAACTCTGAATATGTACAGTCAGAGTTAGAAATGGCTCAAGTGATACAGACACATAATATCTCACTCATGAGAAGACTGGAGGGGGGTGATTCCTACACTGGTGCAGCTGCTCATAGATGTTATCTGAGACACAGGCGTGATTTTTCCTTCTATAGTTACGCTCTACTGGTTTTGGTCGTTGTCTTCTCAATCTAATGCTTGGTGCCTCATGTCACGTGACTGCTGCCACAGAAGCAGGCTGTATATCCACATTGAAAGCAGGAAGAAAGAGAAGGGGTGGGTCAGTCTGTCTCTTCTCCCTGTTCATCTTAACAGGAAACAAGAGCTGCTTATATCTCATTGGCCATTTCTGGATCATGTGACTACCTAACAGACTCAGAGTTATGTTAGCCAAAAGGAAGTAGAGAGTAGGTAGACAATTCTCACAGCTATAACAACGTATTTTCCCTGGTTCTGTTTTTATAAGTATTCTTATAGGCAACCTTAAATCTAAGGGATTGAAAAAATTTAAGATATGGCCCTGCTTTTTTCTACAAGCTTAGCCTATAGTTGGAAGGCAATTCATAAATGGAAAATCAATGAGACAATAAAAATAATTCAAGTCAATAACACATGAGGTACATAGGCAATTCATGATGAAATGCCAAGCAAATAATCAAGCTAGTGAATGTTGAAGGGTCCCACTATGATTTGAGATGAACAGGATGAACAAAGTTTGATACAAATCTTACAAAGGAATGCAAGAGATAGCTGAATCTCTTCTTCCATCATTAAGCTCAGTGCTACATGTGTTCTGATGTAATTTTTATTGTCTGAAAACATACTTGCCATCTCCTTCAATTGAGAATCAATTTTGGACTTTAGAGATTTGTTGAGGATCTAGGGAGCATCAACTACCTGAAAATCTGAAGTCTTGTAATAAGGTAAAATAGCATGAAAAGAAGTAGGTAGCTAATGTAATGAACTAACAAATAAGTGTATCTATAAGGTACAGGAATTGGAAGACTTTAGCAAAGGAAGGAGAGGAGATTTGAATTCTGAGGACGTGAGATGCAGTTCCAGTTAATATTTACTAGCTATGTAATCTTGGGCAAACTGCTTAACTTCTCAAGTCTTGGATTTTCTCACCTGTAAAATACAGATGATAATTTCCTCCACATTGACTTGTGGAGATAAGCTAATATCCTGGAAAGCGCTATGTAAAAGTGGTATTCATTTCAGCGATAGTCTTCTTTATATAGATTTGATTCTTATCACTGTACCAAAATGCACATCTGATAACTAGGTTTGCTGCTGACTTCATACTTAGTGTTGGGGATCCAAGCTGACAAGTTCACTTAGGCCAGCCAGGGTTCGTAAGCAGGCAAAGGCTTCTAAAATAGCAGGCAAAGATCAGGTGCTCTGGGTCTCCCAGGGGTCAGCTAACTTCCTCTAGGGCAAGTCAGCTTAGGGAAAATTTTCAGATGTAAGGATCAGTGGGGTTTATTCCAAGTATGCACATAATACCAGCTCAAGTAGAATTTATGCCCGTGTTAAAGGTGAGTTTATAATGGTGCAAGATCTTACCTTTCTATTTTGAGAAAACCTGACATCACATCTGTAAAAATGGAATGAACTGCTAGAGAAAGACTTTGGGGTAAGGACAGGATGGTGGTGTTCAACAGTAGTTCAATCTCTATTTGCTAGATTTGTTCATGGAAAACTTTAAAATAATTTTGGAAAGAGCAGAGTGATAGGCACCCTGCAGCTCTCCCACCACTAGTTTCCTGAAATAACTAACAGAAATGAGAAAATAGCCCATTCATTTATTTTAAAGAAACCACCACATGGAGCACTGAGTACCAGACAGGATGCAGGGATTTTCTTCTAATCCTAGTGCTATAAACTTGTGATAAGGGGAAGAAAAATACACACGTGAATTTAAAATTGACTGAGTGGGTCCTATCCATCAATTTGGGGGAAATTCAATGAAGTAGATACTGGGTTTCCAAAATTGTCATAATGAATGTTACATGGAAACTCACAGGTGCTCATTTCCTTGGACCCACCCTACTGGACCAAGAAGAAACATTAATCTTGACGATAGTGAGAGGCTGTATCTGAGTATATGCCTAGCATGCTTGACTGGCTGTTATAGTCTTGGGCTTAGCGTCCAAAGGAGAAATTCCAGACGTGGTGCTCATTCTCATTATTGTGTGTTGACCTGATATTTAGCTGGAATAAAAGACTTTAAACGAATAGTCCAGATGGAACACTGATAGTGACAACATAGTAGAATAATCATTTCAATAAATCTTAAGAGTATTTAAGCCACTGGTTTCCTGGACATCCTAAAATTTCTAATTCTGTTGCTGGGAAAAGAAGTAAAATTTTATGTTTATTGCATTGCTCTGTGACACTATTCATGAATTAGTAATTCTCTAGGCACCTTGGGGTAATGAGATTAACATATTTTTAAGCACTTACTAAAAGCCTATGTAAAACTTACATCTTGCATATGATAGCTGTTTAACCCTCATAGCCGGTCCGAGCATACATGTTGTATCATTTTTTCATAGATAAAGTGAAACCTGGGCAGGTTACCCGATTGACTCAAAATCACAAACAGGTAGAGCTGGGGTTCTAAGTAGAGTCTGCCAATTATTTACCCCCGTATCCTCACTGATCTTGAATATCATTCTTTTTACACTTTAGCATGTTGTTTCTAGGTAGATAATTAAAAATGCTTAAATGGGTATGTTGTATATATAAATGTATATACTGCCTTCCTTTAACTGTATTGTCCAAGAAATGGGGTTAAGAGGAATTCCGGCCAATTGGATTTTCTGATTAACTGAGGGTTAATGTTTTCTTTGAAAACCTTGTTGAAACTATTTGTGAAAGGAATCTATTCTCCACATTGACTTAGCAGAATATGACTGCTCAAACCAACTTTTTCTCTGATCATGTCATAGTCTGGACCAAATCTCTGCTCAAATGTCACCTAATCAGAAAAACTCCCTATGACCATCCTTGATAAAATAGGACCATCACCACCCCCCTCCCCTGCAACTCTTCCCTCACTCTATTGCCCTTATACTACTTTACTTTGTTCTTTGCAACACTTACCATTACTTGTTATATTGCATATTTATTTTCCATCTATGCCCCCCCCCACACTTAGAATGTATGCTCCATAAGAGAAGAGTTTTTACTCTATCCAGACTGGTTTCTCTGGGGCCTAGAACAGTGCCTGGAATATAGTAGGCACTCGAACAATGTTTATGAAATGAGTGAATGAATCCAGTTAAACATCAGTTTGTATTATTTAGTGCTGTTGCCACACAGATAGTTTGGGCTGAATCCAAGTGCGTGACACCCCTGTCACTCATTACTTGGCACCTGGGGGTGGGATTATTTATCATAAAACTTTTGCCATGTTATCTTATTCCTCCTCATAAAAATAGACACAGGGCAGTAATTTCAGTAAATTAAGTCTTCTGGTCAGTTGGAATCAGTTCACTTGGCTGTCAAGTTTGTCCTATAATTTGAAGAAAAGGATTGGTTTCTTGTGTGCTCTGTTTTTTTCCATCATGTCATCTTTCACCCTGAGCATGTACCATGTAAATATAGTCATTCTTTAATGAAGGACATAAACTTTGAAAACTGCTCAATTCTAGAGAAAGCAATTTCCAATTTTCTTAATATTCTCCATAAGAGATTCTTGAAAGGAGGGTATCCTTAGGGAAGGGTACTACCAATTGCAGTTTATTTTTTTCTCATTCTTTCTGACATGCTGTTGCCAATCACCACCTTATTGTGTGACTCTGCTTAAGTAGGACTTTTTCTCTTGCTTACAAAAAGTAATCCGCATGCTGTTTTGTAGAAGATAGGGTGAAGACGACTGGGTGGTAGGGGATGGAAAAAAGTCTGTTCTGAATAGTACTAGAAGTAGCTGGCAGCTTAACCTGGGACTTTCAATGATGAATTAAATGAATGAAGTTGTCATAGCAAAGATGCATGTGTCTTTTTGAGTGTAAAAGAAGACCCAACTGCTATGCAAAACCCTATTCTATCACTGTCTTCAGGTTGCCAGTTCAATGTATTTGAAAGCATTGATGAGCCTTCAGAGAGGGTCTGAAAACCTTCATGCAAACCTTACTATGAGGTTAAAATGAGGATAATAACAGTAACTTATTCTCAAGGACACATGTAAAGTGCTTAATATGTATTTGGTAATCTTCCTGCTGGGCCCATCTGAGGGCATGTGTCATTGCAGGTCCTTCACCTGAAATGCCCTTGACCACATAGCCTGCTGTCTGGCTTCCTTGAGACCTCTGCTCAACTCACCTTCTCAGCAACACTTGGTCAGAATATCTTCCTAAAACAGCACCTCTCTGTTGCTCTCTATTGTCTACCCATCTTTATTCTTCCTCATAACACTTATCATCCCTGAGCTTGTATTACAAATCCAGCCCTTTCTTATCTGTGCTGCACCCACCCATCCCAACTCCAAGTGTAAGCACATGAGGCTATGGATGTTGTTTTGTCCACTGTGGAGCTCCAAGGCCTTGGATAGTGCCTAGCACATACATGATGCTCAATAAATATTTGTGGAACGCATGAGTAGATACTTGATCTAAATTGTGTCTATCAGAATTTCCTTCTCATTGATTTGAAATGGGCCCAAAGAGACTAAGTCAGAAGCAGGTGTCATAACTTAAAGTCTATAGTTTCAAAAGCTGAGGATCCAATGAAAGCAATTCTAGGTCAACCTGTAAACAAAGGAGTAAAGTCACAGAGAAAGAGAGAGAGAGAGAGAGAGAGAGAGAGAGAGATTCGAGTTGCTTCCATTTTCAGTACTCTAATTCTTCTGATTTCCTTTGCTTAAGAAGCTTGAGTGGGTTTCTGTTTCTTGTGACCAAAGAATCTCTGACTAATACAGGGGCAAAGTGAGTTGATCCTTCATAAGAGCTTTGGGATCCTAGAGGGCAGAGGAGAGGCTGGGGTGCATTATCAAATTTCCATCTCCAGGGTCTGGCACAATTATTTTTAGTACATATTGGATGAACAATGAATAAATAAAAAGTTTGGAACTTGGAATGTAATTATAATAACATTGATGCAATGATCCTTAGTTTACTCTCCTAAAGTTGTGCTCCTTTTTTCTACTTCTTTTATAGGTTTTCCCTAGTATCCAGCTACTCTTAGGTCATCACCGAATTTTCTCCTCAGCATCCTTGCATGGGACACATAAAAAGGTTCTTCAATAACAAAATCCTCTCCATGCCAGGCACATACCAAATGCTGATGAAGAGAAAATGAAGTGAAGTTTCAGGGTGTTCTACATCAAAATGGGAATATCCATTGCTCTAAAGGGACTGGTTCTATCATCTTTAATAGTGTATTGGGTTTATGAATTTATAGCTTCTAAGAGATGACTTTAAATTTTTTTGTGATTGTTCATTTTTTGAATGGTGGAACCAGCAGTCTGGTTTTAGTACCAACCAGTGAAGTGAAAATTCTGCCCTTCAGTATCAGAAAGCAGTCATTTTATAGAAGAAAATTAGGGCTTGCAGTGAAATATTTAATTGCAACAGTGACAGACACTGTCCTTTTAGGTGATCTAATCCATGTTTGAATCCATGATTCTACCTCTTCATCTCATCTCCCCTAACCACAATCCCTTCCAAGACAGAATTTCATTTTTGGCTGTTGGGTTCATCAAGTGTCCTTTGATGTGACCTGCCCCACTTCCCTTGAAGACTCCTTCTGCTGATAAGCCCCTCTGTTTTATTTATCATCCTATTGGTTTAATGATAACTGTTCCACCAAAGATAGAATCTCTTTATCTTTGCCTTAATGCCTTTGCAATTCTTGTATGAGCTGACATTTGATAAAATAACTATTCACAATGATTGTGAAATTAGTTGCCCATACTTTGGGCATTATTCCTTAATTCATCTCCTCTCCTCTCACCATCAACCCTTTTTCTGGGTTCACTGCAATTACTGACTGAGAAATCCTCATCTGAATAGGAGAAAAAGGAGAAATTTGATATTACCCTAGAGTCTTTTATACCCTAACGAATCATAGTCACAATTTAGAATTCTACTGTATATTAGATTGATTTTTAGGGATAGTTACCTTCACTAGCTGAAAACTAGGACAAGATCACACTAATTCAACCATTTGAATATTGAATCCATTGTTTCCACTTGTCACCACTGTCAAGAACTGTCTGACCCAAGTTTGGACTTAATTTGGTTGCAAAAATGTCCAGACTTACAGCGTGAGGGGAAAGGGGGTCCAACTCTCCAGGCAAAAGGAACAAAAGCGCAAAGTAGTACTAGAAAAAGTGTGCAGGCTATGATATTGCTGTGTGCTGTGTGTAGACTATGACATACAGCCACAGGAAAGCCTAGATTTGCTATCTCAAATCCAACATTGTGACTCCCCCCTCCCTGGCCCAAGTTACCCCCGCTCACTGCCCAAGGCTCCTGGGCATAGATATAAGTCTACTTCTTCTGGTACTTTCCCGGTAGAAAAAGCCCAGAGTAGAACATTTTCTGCCTTCTTAGCTCAACAAACATGCAACATGAAGATTCTGTTCAGTTCTAGATCAGTGTTCTTGTGTTTAGAACTATCTTTCCAGTACGAATATGGATGCGGATTGGACCTTCAGCACCCAATCTGTGTTCCATGCAGGCAGCTTGTTATCCCTGGCAACAGACCTTTCCCTGTTGAATTCTGGGTGGTCTGGGATCTGTAGAATGTGTTTAGGGGAGAGCCCCAAGATGAAATAAGAGTCCTCATTTGAGGAATTGGCTGGTGTGAGGTCTCATGGGAGGCTGAAGTGGTGATTCCAAACTGCCATTGTTTCGTGATCTATATGGCATCTACAGCATTATCAGAACAACATCCCATGGATATCTCACCTCACCAGGCCGGTCAATACCTCTGCGGAGTTTAAAAACTCGGAGCTGAGGAGAAGGGGCCCAACCTCTCTCAAGCAACAGAAGCTGTGCAAGGAGAGATTTGGACAGTATCAGGGCTTATCCTCCCACCACAAATGAAAAGCTGGTTCTTTGTGAGAAAAAGTGACACTGACGCACAGAGAAAGCAGAGACAAGGTCCCAGGTTCCCCTTGTTCCTGAGGTCCAGAGGTACTTCTCAACTACATCTTTGATTACACAAAGTACTCCTAGAAACCTTCTAATAAGCTCCCCCTTCCTGGACTGAGCTAGTTCTAGTTGGGATTTTCTCATTTGTACTCAAGAGCCTTAATGACATACATATTTTGGGGAGTGCAAAAGCAAATGTCAGTCAGGACCTCCAAAATTGTATCTGGGACAAAGGAGCGGTTTGCGATCACTCTAATCATAATTTTATCCCAATCTGCCTACTACTGATACAATGAAGAGAGCTATAGGCAAGAATCACTGTTTCTCTGGTTCTGTGTTAAAGGTGGGGATTCCCCTTGGATTCTTTAGAATATGTGCCTCCTAATTTAATAAATGTAAGCCCCAGTGATGGTTGATAGTGTTAAAACATTTCAGTCTTCCCTCTCCACATTTCCGGAACATTCCATTGGCCAGAATATCGTCAGCTCTTGGCATATCCCTTTCTATTCCTTGTAACTTTTCAACTTGCCCTGCAGGGCACCTAATGCAGAGTCTGTTCTCACGGTCCTGCAGGTCCTTTGTTGAGTGAATAAACAACCCTGCAGGCGTGTGAGCTGATTAATCCTTCTCTTCCACTAGGTGGTGCTGGTTGGCATGTCATCTGCCTTGGACTGTTTTAAAGGCCTCAATCTGTCACCATTTGGTTGGCAGGAGGGCTTGATGAGAGGCAGCAGGTCTATTTGTCCAAGCCAGGAATTTGTGAGTATCCTTTTGGGCCTTTTCCTCTGACTCAATGTATGGGCCTGAACAAGCCCCTTCTTAATTTCCTTGTTTTTAAAAAGGGCTGACGGCCCTTTAACCAGCTGTGTCAGAGGATGTGAGATCTCTCTCTCTCTCTCCACTTCAGAGAGGCCCATTTTCCTGGACTTTGGAGTTTAGGGGCACTGCTATATAAGACTCCTATTTGGCTGAGAGAGGAAACACATAGTTTTAGGCGACCGGTACAGGGCATCCCACTGTTGCCCTGGACCCTGACCATTAGCATTTGGTCCCAGGGCTATGGGTGACCCAGGGGCTTTCCATTTTTTCCCCATGAATCTGCATTTTAGATATGACTTTTACTTTCAAAATGTAAGAAATATTCTCCTTGGAACCTTTACTACAGACTTACAGAAGGACTTTGAAAGGAACTCATGTTTGGGCAGGAAAATATCCAATACGGTAGTATTCCATTTATCAGGCCTCATCAGAAAAAGAGGTGTTGCATATAAGCAAATTTTCTAGATAATCAAATCATTCCCTTTTCATGCCAAATCTTTACAAATTTTTTGCAGGGTTGGAGTGGATAAAAATAGTACTGAAAAAATATTGTACAAGCTGTGCTTTCTTAAACATAATACGCTATATTTAATTTAGCTTATTTAATAACTCATAATCATATATTTATATATATATTTGTTCTAAAAACTGTTCTGGTAATCTGGTATTCTTGCTCTGACAAATTTCTAGATGCTTTACTATCCTTCTTTCTTTCTAAGCACACTCTACTCTTTTCTATTTTTCAAGTTTGCAATCAATGACTTATCTTATGCTGGATACTAGATTGGCAGGCTTCCCAGTGTGGGTTAACAGAGGTACCCAGCTCCTCCATGAATTTTTGCATACTGATCTTTGAAGAGAGGACGCTGCTCCCTTCATGCCTCCCATGTGATCCTCTGCTATCTGAAAATCCCAAACCCCAGGGGCAGTCCCCTGGCCAATGGTCCAACAGGAGACCCCAATCTGGGAACATTCACTCTCTGAGCACCTCCTTCCTGTCCATTTTTCATAAGGGAGAATAGTTTATAAAGATGCAAAGAATGTAACATTAATATAATAAAATAGAGAGCAGGAAGGGAAATCTACAGAAGTCAGAGCCACGGGGGTAAATGAGAGGCCAGAAAAGAGAAATAGCAGACAGAACTCCTTTATTCAAAAGAACGGAAACCTAATTCAAACTGGCTTAAGCTCAAAAATTCACCCAACAGAAAAGGCCTGCAAAACTTCAGGCGAGGTGGATACAAGGGCTCAGACAGCCTTCAGGACCTGATTGCTCCCACCTCTGCCCTGATTTCCTCTGCCTTAGTTCTACTCACAGACCTGCCTTCCCAAGGACATAAATGTTACACAAAATAATCAAATATAGGTCAATGGCTAGCCCCATGTTGCTCCGATGGTTTATGATAGTCTAGGGACTGAATGTTTCTGTCCCCCCCCAAATTCATTTGTTGAAACCTAATCCCCAGTACCTACTCCCCAGTGTGATGGTATTTGGAGAGGGAAAGTTTGGGGGGGGATTTGGTTATGAGGACTCAAGAATGGGATGAGCGTAATTAGAAAAGAGACCCCAGGGAGCTCTGTTACACATTCTACTACATGAGGACACAGCAAGAAGATGGCCAAATCAACCCTGGCCATCAGTGGGATCACAGATGTCACAGCCAGATCGCCCTCACATCCAATTTACCCAAAAGAGCATAAGACATTCTATTATAAAGACATCTGCACCCGGATGTTTATGGCAGCACAATTTACTATTGCCCGGTCATGGAAACAACCCAAGTGCCCATCAACTCATGAGTGGATAATTAAAATATGGCATATGCTCACAATGGAATGTTACTCAATTCTAAGAAATGACAGTGAGCTAGCACCATTTATGCTATCCTGGATTAAGCTTAAGCCCGTTATCCAAAGTGAGGTGACACAAGATATGTAAAATGGGTTCCACATCTACTCGCCATCAAATTGGTACTGACTGATTAAAACTATGGTGTTCAAATGGTGATAATGTTCACCAGGGATTCAGGGGTAGGGGGAGGGAGACCCACATCTTAGGGATGTGGCAAGCAGCGGGGGGGGGGGGGGAGGGCATACCTCTAACCCTTTTTAGGGAAAGGGAAAGATATACAATGTAACCAAAATGTCAAAAAAAAAAAAAAAACCAAACACCTTTTATTGGGTGGTAGGCAGGCAGGAAGGGGGAGGAGGAGAATGGTGTATATTTACATAATGGGTGTGGTGCACACCACCTGGGGATTGGACACGCTTGAAGCTCTGGCACGTGGAAGGGAGGGGTGGCAGAGGCAATATATGTAACCCTAACAATATTTGTACCACCATAATATGATGAAATAAAAGGAAAAAAAAAAAAAGGATGGCTGTTTGTGAACCAGGAAGAGAACTAGGAAGAGATGCTGAATCTGATGATGCCTTGATTTTGGACTTCCAGCCTCCAGACTGTGGGAAATACATGTTTTTAAGCCACTCAGACTATTGTATTTTTGTGATAGCAACCTGAATGAACTAAGACACCACACTATCACAAAAAAGGACTACCCATGTTGTAAATCCAGATCATCCATCCCACCTAGTTCCTCTATTGTTCGATTGGAAGCTTTGAAAGTTTCTCTATAATCCCATGGATTCCTTCCTTCTTTCCTCCCTTCCTTCCTTCCTTCCTTCCTTCCTTCCTTCCTTCCTTCCTTCCTTCCTTCCTTTCTTCCTTCTCTCCTTCCTTCTCAAAAGCAGACTGAGATCTTACTGTGGACCAATCCCTCAGGATATAACCACGAGGACACAGGAGTTGGTGCCTGACTTTGTAGAACTCACAGAGGGTGACATAGAGGGTGACAGTTATAATACAAATTGGTCAGTACTAGTGCAGGAGTAGACATAGGCCAGCATGCACACAAGGGTAATGGCCCTTAATTCAAACTGGAAAGGTCAGGGGAGGCTTCCCAGTTACATTAATCTAAGCTGACTTCTTAAAGACGAGGAGGAGTTGGGCAAAGAAATGTCCAAAGTGAGGAGCGAGAAGGAAGGGCATCCCAGGCAGAGGGAACTGTGGGGACATGGCAGATTCAGAGAGGTGTAAACCCTTCAATTTGGCCACAGTGGTGTGAGTGCAGCAGGAGAGGGAAGAGATGAGGTTTCCACGGATTTGATAAACCCACGTGTGTGCTACCAGCTCAAATGAATGACTTGTTTCCTCATTTTCAGTGTTCTCTCCAGTCTATTAATTTTATCAGTGAGAAAGCTTCATTTTATTAACAATAATTGTCGATACAGGAAGTAAGCCAGTAGGTAGTGCACAGCAGGTGGAAACAATGTTTGACATTTCATGTCTCTCTGGTTTTCCAGGTTGTGCCATCTTCTCCTCTTTTGTTGCCTGGCCACCTTCTTTCTTTGTCAGAACTTAAAACCAACTTCCCCACTCTTGCAAGCAACCTTCCTCCTTAATCCCCACAGGCTGACTGAGGGGCTCCTCCTCCATGTTCCCATAGCAGCTGGGGCAAACCTGCTTTACGGCATTTCTGTATCAGGCTGAGATTCTGTCTGCAAGTGTGGTTGGCAACCTCTAGAATGAGCCCAGTGATCTCAGCATCCCAGTATTCGTGTCTTTGTATAATCCCTTCCCTTAGAGCATCAGCTGGACCTAATGACTTGAGAAATGATGGGATGACACTTTGGGTATGTGGTTATAAAAAGGCTGTCGTTTCTGTCTTGGGCACTCTCTGCTCCTCCCTCTCTCTTGGATTACCGCCTGCCATGTCATGAGGACACTCAAGTGGGCTCTGAAGAAGCCCGATGGCAAGAAGCCTGTGAGTGAGCTTGGAAGCAGATTCCCCAGTTCCAGAGGAGTCTTGGGATGACTGCAGCCTTGGCTGACAGCTTGACTGCAACCACCTTAGAGTCCCAGCGCCAGCAGCACCCAGCTAAGCTGTTCCCAGATTTCTGGTCCACTGAAATTATGGGATATTCAATATTTGTTGTCTGAAGCACTAATGTTTAGGGTAATGTTATGCAGCAACAGATAACTAACACAGCAATTCTGTGTCTCCAACCAGACTCTGAGTCCCTCCAGAGCAGAACTGTGTCTTATTCATCCTGGATGTCCCAGGATCTGGCATGGTGACTGCCACAAAGTAGGTGCTCTATCACTCTAATGAAAAGAATGGAGCCAAACTTGCATTTGTCCTTTTAAACCCTGTCCTCCACACAGTGTCTTGTGCCAGCCACAAGCAGAGAGAATTGGTTGGGTTCATTCCCATAACTGTAAGGCGCTCAAGACACACTCGCCTTCTCCAGGTCCCTACAGAGAGCCTTAGGCAGCAGGGCAAAGACCCCAACAATCTTTCAGACAATAGACAGCAGAGATTCCGAACTTGGGTCCATGAGCTCAGGTTTCAGGGGTGAGTGTGTTGTCTGAGGTTGCATGCAAAATTCTCCATGTTTGTGCATTTTTTTTTTCTGGGGGAAGATTTATAGCTTTGACCAGTGCCCCAAAGAGATCATGATCAAAAGGGTTTAACAGCCACCGCTCCAGAAAGAGACAGAGAAAAAGAAAGAGATGCAACATCTGATGGAAATTTTCCATTGTCTGAGGGGAGCCAAGGCCCGAGGGTGAATCCAGCTGAGGTGGACTTGCAGCTTCTCACTTTCCCCGAAACCGTTCCCCTCTAGGAGCGAGATTCTAGAAAGTGTACTAATGGATGATGCTTTTTCCTTCTTCTTTCTTGTTCCTTTAATGGAAAAAAGGAGCCTACTGCATGTTGATTATAGGAAATTAGCCACAGTCTGTTCCTCCCCCATTCTTCCCCCCTCCCCGGGATGTTGAGCAATATCGTAAGTGGCGGGTGTGGATCTGGGCTGCGTCTGCCTTCCTGGGAAGTAGGTGAGGTGTGGCCCCAGTGCCGCCCTCCTCTGTTCTTCTCCTTAACCCCTCTCCAGCCTCTAAACTCATGTCTCCCCCCTCAGAGCCTAGCCTGTGCCCTGTTCCTCTTTTCATCTTCATCCTCACCGAAAGAATAATTAATAACTGAGGTGTTGGTTGGTTGATACTGGAAGGAAGCCATGGCTGCATTTCAAGGGGAGACTATCTAATAGATTTGGAAAGCTCTGGATCTATAGGAATGAGGCTTTGATGATTGAATGACTGTCAGGGATACTGATATTTCAAGGCACTAGAGACTCCCAAATCACACCACAAAGGTGCTCATTTATTCCAAAGGGGAAAATGGACAGAGCAGCTGGGATCACAACAACGGGTCCTGACCTTCCGACAGTCACTTGGCCTCCCTGGTTATTACTTCTTTCTCTGCCAAGCAAGAGGATTGGGCTAGATTTCCTTCAGTGTTCCTTCTAACCTCAAAATCAGACAGTTGAATGAGAATAAAAAGCCACTGAGAAGTAGGCTTGGACTCAATGTTCAAATAAACTACCAACAAGCGGAACTGTCCAAATACAGAATGGGAGGTAGTGAGTGCCCTCCCATGGAGATGTTGATTCAGAGGCTGGACAAGCCCGTGCAAAGGATACTATAGCAAGGATTAGTTTGTGTGTGTGTGTGTGTGCACATGTAGCACACTCATTCGTTCATTCGACATACACTTAGAAACCCCCATATATTTGCTAGGCACTGATGAGTCAGCATTGAAAACACGACACTGACAATCTTAGTAAGTCTGCATTCTAAACTCAAGTAACACACATGCACACGCACAGTGGTCAGGTATAACACAAGAGGGAGAGGCGGAGTCTGAGGCAAACTAGAGGGTATATGTCCCAAATAACAGCATGTTAAAATTGTACCCATTTTACAGCCCAGATAAGATGGTCTGCAAGCTGAATTTGATACTGATCACAAAGCGGTGACCCATGGTCCAGATAATGTTAAATAACAAAGGTTGATTACATGTTTACCATGTGCCAGCCCTGTTCTAGATGCCTTACATATATGAAATCACTCACTCCTATAATCAAGGCACTCTTATAGGGGCAATTATTATCTCTATCTTACAGCCAAGGCACAGAAGAGTTAAGTAAGATGGCCAGGTCACCCATGCAGCTGGAAAATCTGACTTCATACCCACTTTTGGAATTCTGCGTTGCCTCTACATAGACGATTCCTCTGATTTTGAACTTACAGTTCTGTGGAATTGGTCTGATCGGATCAAACTAATAAAAGGAAGTTAGTGAGCGAGTTTTATTGACTTCTCCTCTTTCACAATGACCTGCCTCTTGCAGGTTACACTGAAGAGAGTCAGAATCCATTTTAGACTGAACCAGGGTGACTTCTGACATTCCATCTCATTTTAAAAAATATCTTTTCAAAAGTAGGTAAGACCCAGAAGGTATTAGTACAAGATTGTATCTGTCCCTGAGAAGCAGCCAGCCAAAGGCTGGGGTGAAGCGGTGAGCAAACCATCTTCCATTTTACATGTCAAAGGAACAAGCATGTTATTGACCCTTTAATCTAACAAACTTGTGCCTTGTCCACAAAACGGTGGAATTTAAGAAATGGAAGAGGTCTAAACACCAAGGGTAACAGTTCTGTGCTATAGTCATGGGACTTCCAAGAAAACAGTAGCTTCGTGGTCAGATAACTTTGGGAATTTCTGGATTTTAAAAGACTTAGCTTAGTTTTATTGCCTGTCAGACTTGTTGGGCCCTTTGCTGTGGTATGCCCTGGGAACCTTTTTTTTTTTTCCCCCATGGAGGCTCTCTTGGACTAGAAATGTTCTGCAGAACAAATCTGGAAAATCTGGCCTGACCTTCTCATCTAATTTCCACACACGAGAAATCCGAGGAGCTTGGAGAAGATAAATGGGCCACCCAAGGTCACATAGCTCATAAATAATAGGCTGGTTTAATAATAGTACTGATAAAAAGGCCATTGCATTTTATAATTGTGACAACTTAGAACTGAAAGAGGTCTTAAAGAACACCTAATTTGAGCAATTCGCTTTGTTGGAAGTGGAAATATAGCTCTAAAGAAGATAAGTTACTTGTTCAAGGCTGTGTAGACAGAGTCTGGATGACAGTCCAGAATTTTCACCTTCTTCTTAAAAAGGAACAAAGTAAAAATGGATTTAATTATGTTAGCCAGAAATGACCGTCCACCAGTATTTCCCATGTGCTGTGTAAGAGCTTCTGCTAAATGCTATAGGGCATTTATACGGCAGACCCTGAGATGCTGCTGTAGCCTCAGTAAGGAAGCCACTGAGAGGTGGCCGGTGTGTGTGAACTCTCCTTTAGTTCACATTAGAACTACCTGGGAATTTTAGCGATACGACCCTTGTCAGGGCTGCACTCACAGAAATTAAATCTATTAAGAATTTGGAGGTGAGATGGGATCCTGGAATCTGTACTTTATTATTATTATGTTTTTAATTTCAAAGTATTAAGGGGGTACAAATGTTTTTGGTTACATGGATCACTTTTGTAATGTTTCAGTCACAGTTATAAGTGTGCCCAACACCCAAATGATGTTCATTGTACCCATTAGATAGGTTTTTGCCCCACCCCTCTTCCCTCCTTCTCTCTGCTTGATTTCCACTTAGTTTTCCAATTCTTTATGCACATGCGTGCTCATTAGTTAGTTCCAGTTTAATAGCGAGTATATGTAGCATTTGTTTTTCCATTCTTTTGATACTTCGCTTAGGATAATGGTCTCCATTTCCATCAAAATTGTTGCAAAAGGCATGAATTCATCTTTTTTATGGCTGAGTATTAACTCCATTGTATACATATACTGCATTTTGTTAACCCACTCATGGATCGTTGGGCACATGGGTTGATTCTACATCTTTGCAATTGTGAATTTTGCTGGAATAAACATTTGAGTGCAGGTGTCTTTTTGATCTGTACTTTAAAAAATTCCCTGGGTATTCTGAAATTTAAAAAAAAGAGAAACTTCACTGGAAGATTGTAGTAGAGCCAGAGTGGAGAACTACTAGCCTAGAGAAAAACAAGATCTGGAGTTGGAGAGAAGAGAAAGGGAGATGGAAGAGGAGGTAGGGGTGCTTATCTCTGTATCTCTCTCTCTCTCTCTCTCTCTCTCACACACACACACACACACACACACACACACACACACACACACACGTTCATCTTTCTAGTCTGTGGCTTCAAGGGGAGAAACAGCTTGGTGGGAACAACAACAGCAGTAAGAAGAAATGAATACAAAGATCAGATCACTGCCCAGCCTTGTGCCCAGCTAAATCTCAGCAGGTGTAGATTTGTGGGACATCCTATCAGCCTATGACTTTCCTCTGAAACACTCTGTGCTCGTGCATGGAAGCTGAAAGAGCAGGCCTGGGGGTTACTTAGAACTTTGGGTAGATGAGATGGACACAAAGGCCTCTTGCTAGTAGCAGAACCGAGTGCTGAGAGCAGGGGGTTGGTGGATTCCACGCAGACTGTCAGACTGTCACTGTTTCACAGACTCAGTGAACCAGTGATGACTGCAACTCTTGAGTAGACCCCACTGCGGCGGGCACATCTTATTTTACCTGGAGTGAATTCTCTGCCCAGGACAGTGATGGGCCACTCTGCTCATATCTGTGTTCCTTATGCTCCTTTCAAATCTCCCTTGCCACCCCTTGGAGATAATTTTTTCATTTTGGGAAAATTTTAGACGTGCAACCATCCCTCCAATTATCTCTGTAATAATGACCTTCCTGTGCCTAGCAGGACTGCCAAATCCGGCCACAGCACAGCTGATTATGAACTTGTGACTCAGTGGCAGACATTTTAAAACAATCTTTAGCCAGTTCCAATAAGGAGCCGACAGCCAGCATCTTCAAGCAATTACTGTAATTGATGTACTAAAGAATGAAATAGCAATGCTCAGATTTCCCTAAGAGATTCTTGACTACCCACAAGAGGACTGAGTCTCATTTGTAGTGGAACCAGCTTCTTGTCCTTCACCTCGGATCACAGAAGTCTGAGAATGAAGTGTTATCTGAGATTAAGTTGTGGCTTTCTTTTCTTTAACTTTGTTATTTAATTATCCCCCCTTCCAGCTGGAAGTTGGAACCCGAGAGTTAGTACGCACAGTCTGCCTTCCAGCTGAACTGCCGGACTGTCAATGACTCAGCTGTCCAGAGAGCCTCAGCTGGCTTGGCATTCATTTTAAAAGTGTCCCTCTCTCTCTCTCTCCTCTGTTCTCTCTCCTTTCCTCTCTCCACCCCAAAGTCCCCTCCCCCTGTCCCTACCCCAAGCCAGTTCCACAGTGAATCAACAGCCCGGTCCTTCCAATTGGCTGCGAGCAGCGCCAGAGGGAAACTCCTAGTTCTCTGGCCACAGAGCTCGGGCTGGGGAAGCAGCTTATAAGGTCAGTGTCCCAAACTCGAGCAGACAGGAGTACAAATAAACAGCTGTGGGGAGACAGACACGGAGTCAGGAAAATCCCCTGCATGACTAGACTATCAGTTTCAGCAGTGCCGTGGCTGGGAACGCCAGGTTCAAGTCCATGACACTGAGGCCAAAGAGTTCGCTTGGAATAAGAGGTCTTCTCAAGCCCGTTTCTCTTTAGCCAGCAACCATATTTTGTTAAAGAAATAAAAGGTATCCATGGGATGAGAGGAGTCAGATTTATATATTCCATTATTAAAAATGATAGATTTCCAGGATTAGAATTAATTGAGGTAGAAGGACAATCTAAATTTTAGTCAAGGGCCTGAATTATAGAAGTTCTTAAATGACAAGAGCCAGTGGGGGAGGGGTCCTACTGTGTGGTGTACTAGAAAAAGAAGGGGTGTTTGAGACAACAGATGTTCATATAAATCCTGGTTCCAACTGTGGTTTGTCATGTGAAAGGCAGATTTATCATGAAGCTAGTGAAGCTTCTACTTCAAAACCCCTCTCTTAAAGGGGCACAGGTAAGGGGCACTAGCATTGTGTTTACATGGTCATATGTTGTTGTAAAATTTGCAAGAGTAAGATGTTTTGCTATTTTCTCTCTCGCTCTCTCTCTCTCTCTCTCTCTCTCTCTCTCTTTCTCTCTCTGTCTCTTTTTCTTTGTGTCTGGAGTTCTCCATCTCAAGATGGAGATGGGATGGTGTTCTTTTTCTTAACAAGGGATCCCCAACTTGTGTAAGGTTCAGGCCCCTTAAAACCTGAATCTGTATTGATTAGGAAAGTTGTTTGGGGCTGGGCAGGGTGGCTGATGGGGGTGCCTTTGGGGTTCACTTCTGCTCTTACTGATTTAGGATAAGAGGAGGAGTCCTGCAGCTTTTCATTCTTGTTGGTGACTTAGGGCTCCCCCTTGCCTCTTCCAGGCCGGGCTCCTCCTTTGTGCCCCTCAGAACAATTTGGTGTGCCCCAAAAGATACCTCCTATAATCATGGTTCTTATTCTAGGAGGAGTAAATGAGACTGTGCCCCTGCCTAGCACAAAGAAAGCATTCAATAAATGATAGGTATGGTGGACAGATTTTGTGTGCTCAGAATGCCCCTTTCTTCTGGACAATTCTAGAGCACCTCACATCCCTGGCCATGACAGTTGTCCACGGGTGAGTGTGTGGCTCAAGTCAGGCTTTTCAGTGTCCTTCCCTAGGTTATTTCAATTGGAACAGGGGGAAGAGAATTTCTTTTCTCTCTGTTTGCATAGCTATAAAATTATACAGGCCTGGCTCGGTGGCTCACGCCTGTAATCCTAGCACTCTGGGAGGCCGAGGCAGGAGGATTGCTCAAGGTCAAGAGTTCGAAACCAGCCTGAGCAAGAGCAAGACCCCATCTCTACTATAAATAGAAGAAATTAATTGGCCAACTAATATATGTAGAAAAAGATTAGCCGGGGATGGTGGCACATGCCTGTAGTCCCAACTACTTGGGAGGCTGAGGCAGCTCAAGCTCCTGCTTGAACCCAGGAGTTTGAGGTTGCTGTGAGCTAGGCTGATGCCACGGTGCTCCCTCTAGCCTGGGCAACAAAGTGAAACTCTGTCTCAAAACAACAACAACAAAAAATGATACGAACCATGGCTGGTAGCTGACAGGGCTCTTGACTTACCAAAAAGCTGGTGTGAGAATGAATGGCAAGAGGAAGTCAGTAGCTCCCCAATGCCTGATTTCAGCACCCCATCCCACCTTCCTGTGGGTTTATGAGGCAACACAATTCCCCTTTCTTCTTAAGAAGGTTGCTTTCTCCTACAATCCAAAAGATCCTAACACATCTTTTACCTGGAATCTCATTGTCATGAAAAAAATTCTTCCAGCTCTTCCTTTTTCTTTTATTATTAGACTAAGGCTTACTCTTGAGCATACTCTGCAGAACCATCCCCTAAAGTGAAATTTTAATCACTTTTATCAACACACTTAACATCAATAAATTACTATACATCTTTGCCTTTTTCAAATCAACTGCTGTATACTGAACACCTTCTAGGTCCAAGGCAACTGGTTCCCATCTGGATGAGGTATACTACCTGTGTTTATACTGTAAAGTGAACAAAGCATAACTTCCCTATGCTCTACTACTGAAAAGTGTGAGGAGCTCTTAGGTTGACCAAGGATGGTCATAATTTCTAAAATATATTAGGTGATACGTTAATGCTGGATTTAAAACCATCTGAGAGCTTGAAGCAATTTTGACCATCACAAGAGTTAAAATATCGAACTGGTTGTGTTGAATATAATGATTTTTTGTCTCACTCAAATTATTCAGGAAGAGACAACTGTTCCTATTAGGGACATCTTGGGGTAGTCATTTCCTGTGACCAGAGAGCCTTTTAGCATCTGAGAATTCTAATTCTGACCCAATAAATTGCAGTTTTTACTACACATAAATGTATACTACAACTCAAATTGGTTTAGTCAACACTCAAATTAGTGTTGCTGACAATAGGACTTTTCAATTAAACAGTGAAGAATAACTTGTAATTACTTTACAAATAATATTTATGGTTGATTTATTAGATACTACTATTAAAGAACTTGAAAAGAATCTTTTTCATGAGTGGATTATATATTGAATAACCCAACTATATTCAACTTAAAACCCAACTTTCACAGAAAATTCACTATCCAAGTTTTCATAAATTTACTAGAAAAATCCAAATTCTATAGTGAGTGACAAATGGTAAGTTACCCTGAACAGAGGGTTGGGCTGGAATTCAGAATTCCTAAGTTCTTGTCTTTGCTTTGTCCCGAAATTACTTTGATTACTCCGAGACTCAGTTTCTGTATCTGTAAAATGATAGAGTTGGACTACATGATAACTTCCATTTATTGAGCAATTGCTATATGCAAGGCCTTATACTAGAAGCTTCATGCACATTATTATGCCTCCGTTTATTTCTCTCATCAGTTATTTTAACAGGTAATACCTTTAATGCTTTATTCTGTCAACAGAAGGAAAGTGAGGCTCAGAGAGACTAAGAAACTTTCCCAAGATCACACAGCAGCAGTAGACGGCAGAGTAAAGATTCAAACCTGGTTAGACGAGTTCCACAGCCCACACACATTTTTTTTTAATGTCAGAATATTACAGGGTACAAATGTTTTGGTTACATGGATTGCTTTTGTACTGCTTGAGTCAAAGTTATAGGTGTGCCCATTTCCCAGATGGTGTACATTGTACGTACCTGTTATGTATGCTTTCACCCGTCTCCTCCTCCCGCCTCTCACCTGCACAATTTCTGTTGAGCTTTACTTCCATCTGTGCACATGAGTACTGATTGGTTAGTTCCAATTTAATAGTGAGTACATGTGGTGTTTATTTTTCCATTCTTTAGGTATTTGACTTAGGTGAATGGTCTCCAGTTCCATCCAAATTGTTGCAAAAGGTATTAATTCATCCTTTGTTATGGTTGAGTATTACTCCATAATATACAAAACCACATTTTATTAAGCCACTCATAAATTGATGGGCATTTGGGTTGATTTCACATCTTTCCAATTGTGAATTTTACTGCAATAAACATTCTGGTGCAGGTGTCTTTTTGATAAAATGACTTTTTTTCCTTTGGGTAGATACCGAGTAGTGGGCTTGCTGGTTCAAATGGTAGGTCTGCTTTTAGTTCTTTGAGGAATCTCCATACTATTTTCCATAGAGGTTGCACCAGTTTGCAGTCCCACCAACAGTGTATAAGTGTTTGTATCTCTCTGTGTCTGTACCAGCATCTATTGTTTTGAGACACTCTGATAAAAGCCATTCTTACTGGAGTTATGCGATGTCTCATTGTGGTTTCGATTTGCTTTTCTCTGATGATTAGTGACGTTGAGCAATTTTTTATATATTTATAGGTCATTAGTCTATCTTCTTTTGAAAAGGTTCTGTTCATGTCTTTTGCCTCTTTAATGGGATTCTTTGATTTTTTTATTGCTAATTTGCTTGAGTTCTTTGTATTTTCTGGTTATTAGCCTTTCATTGGATGTATGGCATGTGAATATTTTCTCCCATTCTATAAGTTGTCTATTTGCTCTGTTGATTGTTACCTTGGCTGTGCAGAAGCTTTTTAATTTAATTAAGTCCCATTTATTTGTTTTGGTTGTTGCTGTGATTGACTTTGGGATTCTCTTCATAAATTCTTTGCCTAGGCTGATACCTAGAAGACTTTTTCCAACATTTTCTTCTAGAGTTCTTAGGGTTTCATGTTTTAGATTTAAGTCTGTGATTCATCTTAAATTAATTTTTGTGAGTGGTGAGAGATATTGATCCTGTTTCCATCTTCTACATGTGGCTATCCATTTTCCCAGCATCATTTATTGAATAGGAATTCTTTTCCCCAGAGTATATTGTTGTTTATTTTGTCAAAGATAAGATGGCAATATGTGCATGATTTAATATGTGGGCTTTCTGTTCTGTTCTATTGGTCTATGTCTCCATTTTTGTGCCAATACCATGTTGTTTGGGTTACTATAGCCTTGTAGTATAGCTAAAAGTCTGGTAAAGTGATGCCCCAGGTTTGTTCCTTTTGCTTAAGGTTGCTTTAGCTATTTGGGGTCTTTTCTGGTTCCAAATGGATTATTTTTTATAAATCTGTGAAAAATGATGATGGCATTTTGATGGGGATTGCATTGAATCTGTAAATAACTTTGGGTAGTATGAACATTTTAACAATGTTAATTTTTACACTGTTGATTCTGTCAATCCATGAGCATGGTATGTTTTTCCCATTTGTTTACATCATCTTCAATTTCCTTCCTCAGTGTTTTGTAGTTCTCTTTGTAGAAATCTTTCACTTCCTTGGTTAAATATATTCTTAGGTATTTTATTTTCTTTGTAGCTATTGTGAAACGTACTGAGTCTTTGATTTGATTCCTTTGTCTTGTTCCAGTTCTGAGAGGGAATGTTTTCAACTTTTCTCCATTCAGTATGATGTTGGCTGTGGGTTAAAAAAGAGTCTGAATGGAGGAAAGCTAGCACTCCGATCGTACCTGTCTCTCCCTCAGGGAGGTCACCTGCCCAGAATGTCCAGTCATGTAGGTCACCTGGGACCCACTGGACTCCTGTGGCTCCTATAGTCTGGGCTAGACTTGGAAAATGTCTGTGTGGGGGGATGAGTGAAATGAAACCTGAGGAGTTAAAGCCCCCTGGGGAGGACAAAGGCACATGGTGGGTAAGAAGCAATATACACTTGCTGGCCAGCTCGGGTCTGTGGGGTGGGAAGTGTCCCAGGGGGCTGGGAGCCTTGTATCCTGTCCACAGGGAGCTCCCAGCTCACTGGTGGCAGCAGCCTCTAGGCTTATGTGGGCAGAAGATCTCTCCAGCAGCTTGGGAACCCACCATCTGTCAGTCAGAGATGCCTATTGGAGGAGAAACAGAGCGAGAGAGAAACAAACTGCTCCACCTACCCTTCTCACCGGACTCCAAGCCTCTAGGAGATTGATCTCTGCTGATAGCTTGCTCCTTCCTGTTGTCCTCAGTTTCTTCTCGTGAAGTCTCTGGTAGGTTCTGGCACATTTCTCTTGGAATTATACCCAATCTATGTTTGTTTGTTTATTTGTTTTTTCTTCTTCACCTAAAACTTCTCCTTCTTTCTGAGATGATCTGGCAGCTGGTGTCTCCGGTCTGCCATCTTGACTCCACACACACACACACACCCACCCCCGCACACTTAATTACTACTTGATATTGTTATTCTTGGAGGATTTCAAAAAGTTTTCTAACTATAAAGTACTTTTCTTCTATTTGTAAGTAGCTGTCTATTTCAGGATTAACAGGGATTCGTTGTTGCCTTACTATATATTTAGACCAGATTGTGGTAGTTAGCTCCCAGTTATCGAATTGTAATAAAAATGTGAGCTCAGACCCATTTATTCAATTATAACTGGCTCAGAAGTAATTTTCAGCAAAATTAAGAAATACCAGTCAAGAAAACACTAATGGCTATTTACCTAACTTACTCTCTAGTTCATTTGACTATATTACATTTTTTAGGAACTAACTTCATTTAAAAGATGAACTCTGTTCTGAAGGGGAAATTAGCCACTTTTGGCTCTTTCCCACTTAGTAAAATTCTAAACTAAATACAAACTTTTTTTCTCCCTGGTTTCTGATCCCTTTTCTCCACCCCAGCCACCACAAACACAGTCTGGCCGTGTGGTCTGAATGGTTGTTGTTGATGGTGGTGGTGTCTTTAATTCTACCCCACCCTCTCCAAAAGGGAGGTTGAGACTCTAAATGAATCTTTCAACAAGCTTGGGTTTAGCTTTCAGGGTATTTTGAATGCTGTTTGAAGGGCTGAGAATTGGAGTTATAAAGAAATACAACACATGGCCCATCACCTTGTAGATGTTCCAACAGTGAAGACACAAAGGAAGCAGATAAAAACTCAGAACAGAGTAGAGGAAAGGATATGTTAGGAACTGCACTGCTATGGGAGGCATGAGAAGGGGCTGTGATTGAGGGCTGAGTGGGGAAAAGAGAGATAGGGCTGAGGTGTGGGCAGGACTTGGATTGGTGAGGTAGAAGAGCAAGGGGGAGGCAAGAAGGGACCTCTGGGTGAGCAAACCAGGATGAGGCACGAGAAAGGAAATGCACATGGTGTGCTATGGCATCCAGAAGCGACTTTCTGTGCTGAGCAGAATTCCAATCAAAGCCTCTAGTTAAAAAATAGAAAATTCCATCAGAAAAGGTAAGGCACAGAAAAGGTTGGACACAGCTAGCAGTAGCTAACACATTTTCTCTCCATGTTGATATATTTATTATTATTAGCATTATGAAAAACTAATATAAATCTTACTGGTATTTTATTTAATATGAACCTTATTGATATTTTGTTATACTTCTGAGAGCTAACTAGGGCAGAACTTTGCAATCAGAATGCTGTGTCATCTCCTATTGCTATACCTGAATGACTGGGGTGACAAGATAGGGATCCCTGGTGCCCTGAGCTGGCTGGAGCCTGGAGTGTTTGGGAGCCCTGGGGGGAGGGGAGGTGGGAAAGGGGACATCAAATACAACCTCATAGTATGTCATAAATGAATGCTTTGTTAGATAAATGTTATCACTTTCTACATGTGTCATGAAAAGTTTGGGCAGTGCTGGTCAGGATGATTCATCTCCAAAGAGGGGATGGATTGAGTTTGTGTGGTCATTTCTTTTTTCCAGGATAAGAGGCTAATTCATCCTTTCAGAACACACTGTGGGATACTCCTTCCACTTGGTAATTTTGTGTGATCACTGGACCTGATGAACTGTGGGACCCTGTTCTGATTGGTCATTCTTGTTCTTCTTACGGTACCTATGGTCCTTGGAATTACCCACAATCCCGTGTGTTTATTCTTTCCTGCTAAAACAGAAAATAAAAAGTACTTACCTAAATAAATGCTGGTGTGGATGCGGAGAGAGAGGAACACTCGTACACTGCTGGTGGGACTGCAAACTAGTTCAACCTCTGTGGAAAGCAATATGGAGATACCTCAAAGTGATACAAATAGATCTACCATTTGATCCAGCAAGTCCACTACTGGGCATATACCCAAAATATCAAAGTCACTTTATGAAAACGACACCTGCACTTGAATGTTTATAGCTACACAATTCACAATTGCAAAACTGTGGAAACAACCCAAGTGCCCATCAATTCATGAGTGGATTAATGAAGTGTGGTATATGTATACCATGGAGTACTATTCAGCTTTAAGAAACAATGGTGATATAGCACCTCTTGTATATTCCTGGGTAGAGATGGAACCCATTGTACTAAGTGAAGTATCTCAAGAATGGAAAAACAAGCCCCACATCTACTCACCAGCAAATTGGTATTAACAGATCAACACCTAAGTGGACATATAGGAGTAACATTTATCGGGTGTCAGGCAAGTGGGAGGGGGGAGGGGGATGGGTATTACAAACACAACGAGTAATATGTGCAACATTTGGGGGATGGACATGCTTGAAGCTCTTACTCAAGGAGGGGGCATAGGCAATATACGTAACTTTAACACTTGTATACCCCCATAATATGCTAAAATAAAAAAAAGTACTTAACTACACTCTAAATTATGGGGCATTTTTTAAGAGAAGAAACAAAATATTTATATATGATTATATACCCTTAATTTATGAAATCAATAAGAAATTAAATATGGCCTATTAAGGCTTTTTGTATTACAACTACATTTTCATACACTTTATGTCAACCTTTCCTTTTGTGCGTCATTAGGAACGAATAAGTTTCCCTAGATATTTGCAACCTATTTGATGAAACATTGTGTTATTTATTTTATTTTATCTATTCCTTTGAGCTCAACCTGTCTGAAGGAAGCTGCTTTCCTTTGACCCTTTTGTCTTTAGAACATCGCCTCTGGCATTTTTTAAAAGTGTGAGTGCTGTCTGGCAGCACGGGCTGGCTCAGACCCGGCCTGACTTTTCCCTGCCCCCCGAGTCATGAATCAACTCCCTTCCAAAGGGTCTCGGTGTCCTTTGGTGCTGTGGTCCCCAGCCCCACCGGGCCACCACCCTGAGCTCCACCTCCCATCCCGCCACTCCCCACTACCCCCGCCATGCCCTGTCCATGGAAAAATTGTCTTCCATGAAACTGGTCCCTGATGCCAAAAAGGTTGGGGACTGCAGTGTAGTGGATAAAGTAAAAGAGAGTTAAGATAGAATTTTGTGCTTTAATGTACTATGTTTACATATACTACTTTTCTTACAGTATGTGTATGTGACTTTATCAACCACTAATGTTCCTTTCTACAGTGACAGTAGCAACAACATTCTATGATACCATTATCCCCACCACCACCACCATAAGTTAATATTTTGCTGTAGGTCCTGCAGGCTTTTCTTCTTTAACAAGTCTCTTGACTCAGTATTGTCATCTTTAACATAGGAATGATCCTCTAATCTAACAGGCAGTTGAAAGGATTAAAGGAAATACTATAAAAGGTCATGAAAATTAAAGCTATTTTTATTACCTACTCATATTCTACTCATACATGATCTTATCGAGGTTCCTAGGGCACACCTATACTTTTCTATTTCCTTATCCCTGCTCACCATATACCCTCCAGCCCTTTCTCCATTCATACCTGTTAAGACCAGGTTCAGCCAAAATGCTGCCTCCTTTGCCAGCAGTCCAGGGTTTCCAGGCAGGATGAGTTTCTTCTTTGCTTTGCTTCAGGAGTGCCCTAATGATCTTAAAATTATTGCATCCATCTCGCCTAATAAGGTAAGTTTGCAGGAGGTAGAGAGCGTGCTTTGTCTATCTGAATATACCCAGAGCCCAGCCTAGTACCTTGTGTGAAGTAAACAAGGGACGTCTACTGAATTGATATTGGCTGGGTTAAATCACTTACTGATATCCTAGCAGTGTGCAATTAAACACACTCAAAGAGTTATTGATGGGGAGGATGAATAATTACTTCAAACACTAGACTTACTCTGATGCCATCACAGGCTCCTAGAATTGAAGTGTAGGCTTCTTAAATTATGGAACAGAATCACCTAAGAGATTGTTTAAAATACAGATACCAGACTCTACCCCAGACCCAGTGAATTGTAATCTCTGATGCTAGAACAGGCAGTCTGCATTTTTGACATTTGCTCAGGTGATTATTATGCCCACCAATGTTTGAGAACCACTGTCTTAGAGCAATCCTGGCCCTCATTACAGCCAATGCAGGAATCAGTCCTATTCAGAGATCTCTGACAACTGTCATTCGCATATCGTCTAGCAGGCTTTACAAGGGCCTTATGGTAGGTGTTTCTGATGCTCCTACAGTAAACACCTCTCCTAGGATGGGAACCAAGGCGTACACGACAAAGGGAGGGAGGAGGTCCCTTTGAATTTCTAATATCACCTCATGCTGTCTTGTGAGCCTCTAGAATAAACCACTAGTAGAACAGTAGTTCTGTGTATGTAACTGAGAGAAGGTAGATTGGATTTGATTATCACCATTGTCACATGCTGTGTGACCAGAGGCAGGTTAATAAAGCTCTCTGAGTTTCCATTTTCATTTTCTGTAAAATGGAGATGTGAGACTCTCCTTCGCACACAAGACTGTGGCGAGGATTTTGTGAGAGACGCTGACATATGTAAAAATACTTTACTAAACCTCAAAGTAGTCTCTGTTTATTATTATTTTCAATGCATGCATCAATTTAAAAGGTTCACTTCTAGATCATGTCTTTGACACCTCCCAGCTTCTCATGGCTGATACAGAGGACCATTTGTGACTGTTTCACCATCCATGATGTGTGTGGGGACAGACCCTGTTATTAGTCATGGAACACATTAGATGTAACTGCTTGGTCCCTCGGGTCTTCAGCCATAAAAGGAGAGTTACACTCGATTTACATAGATGAGAATGCTCTATACACTCCGTACCGTGGATGAATGAGTATCATGCTCCTGGTGTTCACTGATATTGCCCTGAAGGGTGTTGGAGCTCTGCTTTTGCTAAAGGCCTGGGCTAGTGCTCCATTCAATTCAGAAGTGAATATTGTACCACACGTGAGGAGCTGTACAGCTCAGAACAAGCACTTTGAAAATTAAAGGAGGCCACCCCATTTGCTGAATTAGAACTGGCCATTTGTGATGGCTTAGACCCTACCTCTGCTACGCAAGGAACACTTTTACTCCACTTGTCAGTCACCTTTGTGATTCCTTTCTGTAGTCCCTACAGCCCCAGGATTGCACCTTGCACATGGTCACTCAATATTTGTTGAATTGAATGTTTTACCTTTTAACCCAAAGAAGATCTTGATCTAAGACAACATTGCATTGGTTAATGTGGTAGTTATAATTAATACTTCTCTGTAGAACTCAAAGTTCTCTGTATAGCTTAGATAGGATCTCTTATTTGGATGAGTCCCTGGCAATACACCATTTTCCAAACTGTGTTCCATGGAGCACTAATCCTATGAGACACTCCTCAGAAGGGAGGATTCCATTGTCAAACAACTCCAGGAAACACTCCCCACCTCCTCTTGGGAGGTCTGAATGCAAGATGGCATATTAAGGGCTCTGAGATGACCTGTAGTAGTCCTGTTTTTTGCTTTGAGAGTCTGATTTTTGTAATTAACTAATCTTTTAATTGACAGATAAAATTATGTTTTTATCATGTACACCATGGTTTGAAATATATGTGCATTGTGGAATAGCCAAATCAAGCTAATTAGCATAGGCATTAGCTCACATACTTATCTTTTTGTGGTGAGAATGTAACAGAGGGAATGGCCTAAAAAAAAAAAAGGGGGTGAAAATATGTCACTTTAAAACTTCCTCCACTATTTTTGGGAACTGCAGCCTGGCCTGCATGCCTTCCTCGGGCAGGTGATCTGGAGGGGCAGGGCAGTGTCTTTTGTTCTCTGTGTTACAGACATAACTCAGCACTGGTCTCACAGGGGCAGAGGTCACAGGCTTTGTCTTCAGCCGAGATGGGCAGAGATGGGGGGATTAGAATTGTTAACAATGATAGCCTAGAACTGAGGGCACTCTCTTTAAAAGCTCAATATTCCAGCTTATGGGACTGGAATTTGAATCTTGAGACGATAGAGTCTGCTATTTTCCTCATTTGCTGGCAAATTAATAAACTTCTCTTTCCTCCTCCTCAAACCACTTGTTCTCATTCTTCTGGTGAAGCCTTGAGGACAAGTGCCAAGCTTTTGGTAACAAGAACACTTAAAATTTACCCTCTTAACAAGTTTTAAGAAAACAATGCGTTGTTATTCGCTATATTCACCATAACTACAATAGAGCTCTTGAGCATATTCTTCCTATCCCACTGAAATTTTGTATGCTGCGACCAACATCTCCCTAATCTTCCCGTCCCTCCCCGCCCCTGGTAACACTCTCAGCTTCTGTGAGTTCGACTTCTTTAGATTCTGCATAAAAGTGAGATCGGGTGGTATTTGCCTTTCTGTGCCCGACTTATTTCACAGAACACAATGTCCTCCAGCTTTGATATCTTGATAATATGCAACACAATTGGGTACATTTTGCTCTCTGGGTACCTCAGTTTCCCATGCCCTAGTTGGCTGGCACAGGCTGTATGTCCTGCAAGGAACCATCCCCTTTTTGGGCTGTAAATTGCCACTCACTGCCTCTGACAAATTCGTCTCTAGACTAACCTAACTAATCCTGTGGTGATAGCGTGGCCTCTGGTTGCCCTCCGTGGTAAAAAGTTAAGAGCATTTTGCTTTTCATTCAGATGAATTTATTTTTGAATAGTCAATAAGTTCCCATGTTTCAAACATCAAAATGTATGAAAAGGTGTTGAGGGAGAACCCCCTGCCTACCCTGGGTGCTCAGTCCCCATCTTTCCTCGCCAATACCGCCAGAAGTAATGGCTGCTTTTAACTTCTTGTTGAACCTTCTAGATAATGTTTAGGTATATTCATGCTGATACACACACACACACACACACACACACACACACACACACACGCACACACACACACACACACAATCCATCCTCTTTTATAGAAATAGTAGCTTATTGCACACATTTTTCAAAGAGCAAAAAGTATTTACCATCATGCTAAATGGTATAAAAGTCACAAAATTAGATTCTACTTCCTTACCTTCCTCATATGAAGAAAGATAAGAAATACACTTGTGGAAGGCCGAGAGGTCTTGGGGTTGGCAAACCAGACCCCTACAGGGCAGGAGGCCCCCATCAGGACTGGCAGTGTGGGTCAAGTTCTCAGATGAGCAAACCACGGTGCAAAGGCTCCTTTCAACCCTACCTTCATGAAGGTGCACAGAGACCTTTGTGACTCCTGGGTGCTTCATTGCTGATATGAAATATGCATCCTGCAAAAGCAAAAGATAAAACATAATATACAAAAGCAGATTTGCCGAATAGAAAATGCAAGTGTCATTAGATAGAAGGTTAGCAAGGAGGAGCCCAGGGAAAGAGACAAAATACCCACAGATGACACACTGAGTGAAACATTCAGCAGCAACTGCTACTTCTTTTACCAAGTTAAAACTACTGAAGCAGAGGCTTTGTCCTATTACCAAGGCAGGACAGCAGAATGGTTAGGAGGATTTACAGTCAATCTGGACTGTTTGCAGGTCTTAGCTCTGACACTTACTTTCTGTGTGACCTTGGACAAGTTACCTAACCTCTCTATGCCTCAGTCTCATCATCTGTAAAATGGGAGCAATAGAGTACCTACCTCACAGGACTGTTGTGAAGGTTATGGGAGATGCAGTTTATAAAGAGCCTAGCCAAGAACTTGACTCAAATGAGTTAATATTTATTGAATTTCTACTAATAGTTCTGCTACTAGTAGAAGAACTAGACTGTATTGTTACCCCTTGCAAGTAACAATCCATTCCCTTAAAAGTTCAGACTGAGAGCAGGTTGTTAATTTTTTTTTTTGGGGGGGGGGTTGTTAACATTTGTGCTCTCCTTTTGCTACTGCCTTAGAAAGTCTAATTTGTCCAGTATATTTGGAGCTAACTGGGTGTATTAACCACTGAACAACAATTTCAGAGTCATGTTCTGTCACTTTATCGTAGTCCCTAGAAATGGATTAGTGGACCACAAGTCATCTCAGTAATTTGCAGGAATGGCTGAGAGACATTCATCCCAAATCGTATCCATTCGCTCAACAGAAACTGTGCGGAATCCATGTTCTTTACATAAAGTGGAAATGATACTTGGAAAGTACCATGGTCTGAAATCCAGCTGTGTAATAGGAACCACATTGCTGATGTTAGCAGCTGGGAAACTGCAGCCTGCTGAAAGTCTTTGGGACTCTAGCATCCACTCTTATTTATCATAATGTTGCTTTTTTGCCCTTGAAATGACATAGCATCTTATAATTTCAAAGACAGTTCCAAATCAGAGAGAGCTGACTCCATTGGAAAGCTGACCCAGGGGAGTCATGCCATTGAAGAAGTAGCCATCACCCAACAAATGAGGAATAGAGATACTTCAGAAATTACGAATCCACAGACTTCTTTAGAAGTGAGATCTCCAGACAGTTCTCAGACATTGGAGGAGATCTGAGCCTTTGGAACCCACCACAGTATCAGTGAAGGAGGAGAATTCTTTCACGTGCAGCCGGTGAAATAATTGCTAACTGGACTTGACAAAATATCCAAACTTTCCTAGGAACCATGAAAGCTGTGGATCACTAGCTATTGAATGTGGCTACACACGTCTCATTGGGGCTCTTGAGATAGACAGTATGAAAAATACTACTCAATATCTCTCTGGGTGATTCTGTCCTGGAATCAGCTACATGACATGAAAATTATCATCTATTATGGATGAGCATAAAGACCTCCTCACAAAGTCACTTTTGTCCTGAATTCAGATTCTGTCTGCTTCTCCCTCCCCTCTCTTTCCACATGCTGTAATGGGATAAATGATGTTTTCAATCAGGGAGGGATGGGAAAAATTAAGAAGCTTTAGGAAAAGTAGATCCTGAATTTCCAAAAGCTGTCTAGGTCAGTCCAGAGTCTAGTCAGAAAAGTGTGTTCATCCTGCCTGGATATTTCCATTGACGACGGAAGCAAGGCAGCGCCAGCTGAAAATGATTACACTTGTGACCCTTTCCCAGGGAGATCCTGAGGTTGAGGGTACTTGGAGGCTCACAGCTTGTTACCATTCTGCCTTTATTTCTCCGGGTAAGCAGTCATGCTGAATGAATTTGTGATTCACTTAATAAACACTTGGGGGAATGATCTCTTGCTTCCCTGAGCCATGTTTTTTAATCTGGTCGATGCACCCTTCAAAATATGAAAGAAAAACAAAAGTCTTAATAAACCAAACGACTGTTTTTCTCAACATGGGCAGAGAATGTTTTCATTCTGTATGTGTTATGGAAAAAAGTGTGCAGGAGCAGGACAGGCACTGAATTAGGGGCCAGCCCTCCCTGTCAGTGGTTTGAGAAGTGTAATAAGGTCTAGAAATGTAAGGTCATGTTATTGTTTCTCTATTTGGTGAGCCTATCAGACCCCATAATATTACATGACTAGTTTCCCAAGAATGCCACTCTACAGTTAAGAAAATACAGTACCCTAATCCCCTCAAGATGCTTTGTTCACCTTAGATATGTGCTTTCTCTTTCAAAAAATTGTTACATAAAACTATATGATGTAACCATTGCATATCCTTTAATTAAAAACAAAACAAAACAGAGACCATACGTTGGTTGTTTCCATTGAAGCTGAATAATTCACTTCCCCAAGTCTACTGAATGGGGGACATTCCACCCAGGTGGGCTTTAGCCAACTTCATCTGGATGCTCTCCAGGTGAAATGCCCAGATGGCCCAAAGAATCAGCTTCTTCCATAATTGCTTTGTATAGAGCCTTAGCCTTAAGCAAATCCTATAGTTCTGAAAACATCGTTTTTGTTTTTATAGAAGGCCAATGTGCAAAGTCTTCCCAATGTTCCATGTAACACAGCTTAATACAGATTATTCTGTTGACTGGGCATATTGCATGTAGAATGGAGATAGGTTCAAGTTCAAGTTCAGAGTTATTGGTTTCACAGTATTACTCTATTGTGCATTTACATACTTGCATATGTCACTAATCCTAGAGTAAACCAGTTGTTCAAGGATACTATAGCATTGCCAAATAGCCAAGCAATGTTTCACTATAGGTGATAGCACCTGAACTTTCTGGCAGAGATTATATATATATATATATATATGTATATCATATATGTATATGTATATCATATATGTATATCATATATGATATATGGGCATGTGATATATATATAAATATATATATATATAAATGGGCATGTGATATATATATATATCACATGCCCATTTCACTTAAGACAATGGGAAGGAAAAATTAGAAGGTTTCAACATCATAATATTCATATTGTGGAGCATTTATTGCTGACTGTGTCTGCAGTAAGATGTTTGTGGACGTGGACTTCCTGTGCAGGGGATTTTATTGGCTTGTTTCATGGACACCTGCGTCAGTGCTGAACAAAAACAGCATACAGCATGCATGCTTCGTGTGGTCATTTAAGCTTTACTTAAGCAATCACAGTGAGGTGTTTTTAATTTAGCAACTGTAAGATGTATTACATGTTGCCATTTAGATAGGTTTTGTCTTTGAAAGATGTTTGATCCATCTTCTAGGAATTAGCACTCTAGGCTTTACTTTATTTTCTCTCTCATCTATTACTAAGAGCTCTTATTTCCTTATATCCAGAATCCTTTTTCTCTTATTCCAGCTTTCTATGGTTCTTCCCTTTTACCTCCCTGTTAGCTTAGTTGTTCCTCGGAATAATCCCCCAGGTTTTTGTCCTAGTGTTGCACAGTGTAGATTATTGGCGATGATGGTGATATTAGTTGTACATGACAAATAGTAAATTGGAATAATAGCAATAGCAACAATGGTCACTATAGTGAAAACAACTTGTTTTTGCCTTCCTGGCATCCATTCCTGCCTCTGATTATAGCCCCTTCATTTCCCTTTGAAGACTTGACACTCCCTTACTCTCAACGTATGGGGACCCAGGACCTAGGCCTGGCCAACTAACTAACAGCATTCCATCCTGTGGCCACAGTGACTAATTCGGGGCTGGAAGTGTGATGCAACAGGCCAATGAAACTCTGTTCCAGGATCTTCAGGAAACTCTTGGGATCTCTTCTTCCTGTGGTTGCTCAGTTGGGCAGATGTCTCAGCATCCATCTTGCCATCTCATGGGAGCAAACTGCCTGGCAATGGAACCAAATAGAGGACTACAAAGCCAAGTCGTTTAGAGAAAACCCCCAGTGAGGACCATGGATGAGCTCTTAGACCCAGATGCTCCTGCAACCAGACCTTTATGCTTAAGCTAAGTTGAACTGGCTTTTGTCACTTGCAGCTAGAGGAATTGTCATCAGTTAAGAGGTAGTCATGCCATTCGTTGAGCACTGCTTTTGTGCCAGATGTCAGAATAAATACTTTAGTAGATATCATCTTATTTAATCCACATGATAGACCTGTATTTTCTCTCACTGTGTAGATGAAGAAACAGAGATTTAAAGAGGTTAAGTAACTCTGAGGTCATCCCAATGCAAGAATGCCAAAGCCTGTGCACTATTGCTATTGATAAGGCTGCATTTAGCTAGATGGACCTGAGACATCAAATCAGAGAAACATCTAGACTGGAGACTGCCATTAGCTAGTCACCAGGCCACCAGGACACCAAGAGCATCAGTTCTGGCACCCTGAGCTGTCTTGGCAGAGCTGACCATGGAAGAAATCAGAGCCAGGCAGGATTTTGCTCACTTAGCCATGAGGCTAGTTAGACCCTGGAATTCTGCACAGAGAACAAGAGTGAGGACAATCCATTCCAAGGCTTCTGTGAAAAGATAGTATGCATGTGAGGCTATGTGTATTATAGTTCCTTAACTCCTGGAAGAATTAAAGTGCCTCCTGAAAAGGGTCTTGAGATCGGCCCAAATGGGGTTAAGTGGCTGGCAGAAGCATGAGGTGGAGGTTCACCCCAGAGCCTATCCCAGCCAGCATTTGCAGCTTGCATTGATTCATCATGGTCTGGCCCAGGGTGAGGTGAGGTCATTGTGGTAAAGGTAAAAAATGATCCAAATGCATTCACTGTGCCAGGCCTGGGCCTCTTTGCCCTTCCCCTGCCCTGCCCTGCCTCTCAGGGGGCCTGGTCCCTGCAGGTGGCCCTTCCCAGACTCCTATGTTAGGTGGCTTCTGCCTGGGTGCAGTCAATGGCAGGTAGCAGTGAGGGACTGGTAGGAAGGAATGAGGGTAAGTTAGGGTGTTTCCTCCTCTCATTCTCTGCCTCAGCCTCCTTCTCTAGCAACAGCTGGGTCTCCTCCATGGCTCCAGCTCCCACAGGTCAGACCCACCATGGTTCCACTGCCGCCTTCTCATCCTAAAGCCTGGGCATCTGGAAACATTGCTTCCCACCTGGGCAATACAGAGGCTTCCTGCTGGTGCTAATGTCGGAGTCATTGCATTGTCCTTAGCTCCTTTGTCACCTGTGTAACCAATCCCCATCGTAAATGTTTGTAGTGTTTCCTATTTTCCTTATTAGACAAAGGCGCAAAATGCAACCACTTCTTGAGAGCAGCAACCCTACATTTGAGTATGCTTACATCAGAGGTGCTTAAAAAGAAGCAGGTTGCTTAGTTGGCTGGTTGGAATCTCTTGCCAGACCAACCCATCCATTCATATCTTCTGCTTTCACAGGACTGCTCAGTGGAATCAAAGATCCTGTTTTTCAGCCTCCTTTGAATGGGCTGGATCTCTTGACTTCCTATGTACTCCTTTGCAGGCTGGTAGGAGCTGAGCAATAGTCTTTCCTGAAAACCTTTCCGTCTTCTCGGTAATCATATTCAATATCTGAGTTTGTGTGGGCCGGCCAGAGAAAACATACTTCCCTTTTCACTGAAGGCAAGGCATCTCATCATGACTTGCTACTGCAATTGCTTTTTTTTTTTTTTTTTTTTTTTTAATTTAAGAGGCAACTCTGATTTATGCTGAAAACCGTGGTTCTAGTTAATGGACTTAGCATACTAATTCCCATTTAACGCAGCAAACTTCAGGGGTAGGTTTTCATCTGGGTGGAGGTGAGTCACAGTATTTTTCTACCATGGCATTGAAAAACACCCATCATTAAATAAGAAAATGTTCCTTGTAAGCCATTCCTTCAAAGCAAAATCAACTTGAGTTCTTTGTTTGTGCCGGAGAGAGTCAGGAAATTCATCTTTAGCCTCAGCCTTACACAACTGCCTCCCCTAGCCTCCTAAGCTCCACATTTCCTATCCCAATCTTTCTTGTTGGTTTGTTTGAACATCCCTGGCCTCGGGAGGAAAACCAGAAGATTCCACATGGGCAAGTGGAATCGTCGGCGCAGCTGACTAGAGCGGACGGAGCCAACAGTGCTGCCTTGGAAGAGTGTTTTATTGGCTGCATCATCTGCAACTGGCGTTGGCCGGAGTGGGAGAACTTTGGGAGTATCCACAGGAAGTGGATGCTTCCTGACCAGCTCATCCCTTGCTGACTCTCCAGCATTTACTTGTCTACAACTAAAACGTTTCGCCTTGTATGTTCCTCCCAAAGGCCTCTTGAGACAGTGGGCGTTTTTTTTTTTTTTTTTTTTTCAACTTGTGCCAAATGTGTCAGGAATTAAGTCCATAATGCACAGAGCTCGGCCTCAGCCTTTTAGGGATGTGGCCTTTCTATTCTGACAGAGGCTGTCTCATAGTAACCATATGTGTCTGACAGCCTGACCCTTTAAAAAAAAATCTTGGCTTGGAGCTTTGGTAGAAATGAGAGCTTTGTTGAGAAGACACTGGGGAGCCAGTCCTGATAAACTCTCCCCTTCCTGTGGCCTAAGTAAGAATGAAAAGAGAGTGGGAACCATCTAGATTGGATGTCCAAGAAGAGGACTAAGAGGAAGTACCCTTCAGCCTTTTCTTTAGTACTCAGCACTAGCTTCTGCTTCATTTCAGACCAGGTCATTTAGGCAGGGCCACCACATCTGGACAAAGAGGTTGTGCACTTCTCAACTCCAACAAGCACCATTCTCCTAAGGTCTGAAGTTACCCACTGCATAATCCACCCAACTCTGCATGGTGGCCTTATAAAAATGAGGCTTCCCTGGTTTTCCCTGCTTCCAACTAAACATAAAAGGTCTTCTCTCTTTTAACTCCAACTTTGGCTTTGTGCAAACTTTCTCCTGCCTTAAGAAAGACAGAGTGATCCCTACCTCAGAAAGCTTTTATGAAACTGAATGAGCTGGCAAAAAGGGATTTGCATTACTTAGGGGAAAAAACGTCTTCCTCAAAGACAGTGTAGTATTATTTTAAAGTTGGCACTAATAAAATTACTCTCTGAGAATAAAACATTTATCCATATGAGCCAAACTAACTTATTCCATGTGCTGGGATGATCATGGATATTAGCAAGGGCTAATGCGTCCCGGAGTCCTCAACAAATGAGGTTGACCTCAAATTAACTATTTTTTTTTTCAAAAATCTAAAAGTTTATTGGCAGAATAGCAAACTTCATGAAGACACCTTTTTGAAGTACATAGAAAATGACAAGCAAAATAAACAGAAAACTTTGACCAAAGAAAAGCAAAGATTGCTGTTATCATGCACATGCACATGCACAGTCAAATTAATACCAAACCAAACAAGTACATTAAAGAGTATATGGGTATACAATCCACATTCTAAAACTAAAGGAGACACATTCCAAAATGCTTGGGTTTGGGGTGGGATTTGTGTGTGGGGGGGTGTGTAGAGGAGGGCAGGTAATATTCTCCTAATACAGAAATGGAAATATTTAGATGAAAATCCCAATGACTAAAATATCAGTGATTGATTTATTTTTATCTTCAATAGAAATTTGTATCATAGGCCCAAAAAAGTTAAAGAAGAATTGATCAAAAATCTAAATACAGAAGAGAAGAAACAAATTCTACATTCAAGTTGTGCTATCCTTACAAGTGATTACCACTTCACACATGCTACATCCAAGTGTACTACACTAGTCAAAATGAGCTAAGAAAATTATGGATTGTAAGTGGCCTTAAAATAATTATTACTTCTCTGTACTGACACAATTCTTGAGTTGAGAATTGTGACATTCCTTATTCTTATGGTCAACCTCATTAGGAAATGCAGGAAGCACATTCGAGAACTGCTGTAGGTTACAAGAGAAGATTGTCTTCAAGTACCAGATAGATTCAGAGAGAAGGGATGGAGGAGCAGCTCCAAGAAAAGGAAGCTCATGGAACCAATGAGGAAGCCAGAGAGAGTTTTGGGGGTGTGCAGAGTAACCAGATTGTCCTTGAAGGGAAGAGTCTACGAGCTTAGAAGCAGACCAGATGGGCGTGAGAGATTGGACGGGCAAAGAAGAGGTTTGGTATGTTCATGGGATAGTGGGATAAACAGCTGATTGAAATGGAGACTGTGCATTTGGTGAGTGAGAGATACTGGGTTGGTGGGGCGGAATCATGGCAGACCACAGACCACAGAGAGCTAGGAAATCACTCCGGTCCCGCCTGGTGCTCAGACCCCGTGGAATGTGAACTTTCCATGGCCATCAAACCAAGTATGTGGGGAAAAGCCTGTTTTTCACCCAGGTCAGAGCTTTAGAGAATCTTTTTTTTCCCCCACATGGTCTGGTGATTCTCTCTATATATAATTTCCCGTGTGGGGACACTCACTGATTTGCCAAATAAATAGTCCCTTCCTGAAGGGGTGTTCAGACTAGAACTTGTTTTCAAAAATATGTTTGTCTCCCAGAAAAGGAAACAAGTAGACCATCTCAAAACTGGCAGCCTTCAAATTGGGAACCAAAGCAGGTTGCTGCAAAGCAAAGTATTTGTCATTGATAATTCACACTGACACCGAAGTTTGTTTGTTTTTTTAAGCTTAAGTCCTGAAACTCTTTTCAAGTGGTGTTGAACATTTAGTCAGAACATAGACCTCCCTGAGACATCGGGGTTACTTTTCTGATTCAGCACCTGACTTGGGAGCAGGCAGGTGCAACCCCAACAGCCATTAGACGTTGACTTCATCATGTCCTGTCTACCATGGCGCTGGACAGAAGTTCCCCTGACAAGACTTTCCTTCTTTAAACGCAATGTAGCTGTTACTGTTCTTCTTTCACTTGAGCTTTCTTTTTGAATCTTATTCCAGCCCCAGTATATCAAAGTACTTCTTCTATGCAAACATGCACAAACGCGAATAAACCTAATGACATATTTCTTCCGAAGATGCTAAGAAACTAAGATTTTCTCCATCTCATGGCTCCAGAAAGGGAGGAAGAGACAATAGCAAGATGGAGAAATCACCCTCACAAAAGCCGGGAGAGAGGGAGGCAATGCTACACAGATGGAAACAGTGTGTACACGGTGCTGGTGGGAAGAGAGGAAACCCCACTGAGAGATAAGGCAACTGGTTGGAGGCCAAGAGATGGAGTCTGATGAATGGGTTCCATCCTCTAGTAGATAAAACAACTATAGCCTCTAAAAAGGAGAATGACATAGGAAACTAATGTCTGAGAAACCTTATTCCCAGAGAAGTGGGGAAGTCCAGGCTATGACTTCAAGAATTGGAGAGATTTAGTGAGAAGCCAGTATGACTGGGAATTAAAGGGCTCAAATCCAGTGTCTAACAACAGGCCAGACTGAGAACAGCTCATAACATTATCTAAAGGCCTAATAGAATTTTACAACGAGAATGACCTTAGTGGAAAAAACTGTTTCCTGGTATCAGTCAGGGTTTGGGATTGCTTTACCCAACGTAAGTGATGGGACATTCACGTCAGAGAAGCATATATCTATCTCCTGCATTTAATCCGTCATGCCTCCCCCCAAAACTCTTCCTATCCATTTTCCTGATGTCATATCCTGGCATCCTAAAGTGGGGAGGGGGGGTTATGTAACTATCTGAAGTACCGTAGAACATGAAACAATAAATAAGCTATGTAAATTGTGAAACATGAGTCATGATTCTCTTTGTTCTGTATCTTTATAACTGCATTTTAAAAATTACATATTTTTCCCTCATGATAGAAATCTAGAACTAAACCAAACAAAAAAAACCTCTAAGTACCCTCTCATGGAGAGACCTATTTTATTGCATCTGATTATGCCTAGGCAACTGCTATTGAAATCATAGTCAATATTTTTTGAGAGTCTATTGTGTATCAGGTACTCTAAACCATCTACTTCTACCCCTATTTTAGAAATGAGGAAACCAAAAATAAAGATTTATCCATGGTTGCCTAGTTACTGATTGTTAGAGCCAAGACTTGAACTTAGGGCTACTTGTGTCCAAAGTCATGTTCTTACCAATCCTATACTATCTCCCCAGTCTTCCCCGAGAGCAGAATTCTCAAGAGACTCAACCAAAGCGAGCTTGAAGTTGGCCACCAGCCTGGCAACCTGTCACTCTCCTGGCTGACACTCCTTTGTCCCAAATGGAAACTTCCCGCAAGTCTCCAGGTGTTACTAGAAACTTTCTCTCTTCTGCTGGTCTTCAAAGACATCCTGGTCTTTGAAGAATAAATCTTCAAGCTCCTAAGCACAACCTACAACCCACTCTTCAAAAATAAAGATACTGAAATGTAAGATAGCAGCAAGGCCCAGAGAAGAACGAAAAAAGTATTTGTACTCATATTAACTCTGTATATATATATATATATATATATATATATATATATATATATATATATATATATATATAAAAGTCTATCTCCAAGTCCAATTTTGAGGCAGAAAGAATGAAACCAAAACTTTGATAGAGATGCAGATGACTACATGGGCTGAGATTAATCTTGAAACGAAACATTTAAAAATCTTACGGGAGAAGAGTTCTCCTGAGCCCTCTAGTATTCGACAGCGTGTTTTAAGTGTTCTCTTCTCTCTAGAGGTAAGAGTTAAGTTCTAGGGATAAATATATTATTTAAATCAGACCTGGGCTAGATAATAAAGATGCAATGACCAAAAGACAAAGTCATGCCCTTTAGAAGATTACAGATTGATTAGAGAAGGGACTGCAAGAATATAAGAGGTCAGCTCTAAGGTTTACTTAAAAATAAATACTTTTTACTAAATAATAAAATGATATGATTTTAATAGATGCAGGAAATATAGTTAATAAAAAATTAATAAACTTTCAAACAAAACAAAACAAATAACTTGGGAAACAGGAATGAAAAGCAACTTCTTTCATTCCATAAAGGATATCTACCAAGCCCATCAAAAATCATATTTAATTTTGAAATTTTATAAACCTCTTTATTGAGGAATTACAAAAGAATACCTACTACAATGGCTGCTATTCAACATTGACTTGGCAATGTTTCTTAACCAACACAAGAAAATAAAAAAAGAAGTTGTAAAAGAAATTACAAGATTGGAAAGGAAGAGGTTAACTGTCATTATTTATTTGTAGCCTGACAATTTACATTAAAAGCTGAAAGAATCAATGGAAGGCTTTTATAAACACTAAAAGAGGTTAGCAAAGTAACTGAATACAAAATCAAAACAGAACAATTTAATAATAATATCTGGCAATTGTTTGACACTTCATGTATTTCAAAGCGTTCACAGACATTTTCTCATTTACAAAAGTTTACAAAATTCACAAAAATCTTGTGAGTTTGATATATCATCATCAGCAGCAGCAGCAGCAGGGCTTAGTTTTTATTTGACAAATGTGTAACTGAGTCAGAAAAATTGCATTTTTCCCTTTTTAAAACCTGAGGTCTAATTAACACATTATGTAACAGTCACTGCTTTTTGGTGTTACAGTTCCATGAGTTTTGACAAACATATAGTGATATAAGAGCCATCACAGTCAACGTATAGAACAGATCCATCATGTCACTAAAGGTCCTCAATACTCCTTTGTACTCCAACCCCCACCCCCAGCCAAATATAGCTACTGATTTCTTTTTAATCCTACAGTTCTGCCTTTGTTTCTTCTCTTGTTTTTAGCTTTAGCCTATAAACTTTAGCCTATACAGCGTGTAGCATTTTGTATCTGACTTCTTTTACTTAGCATGACGCCTCTAAGATTCATCTATGTCATAGCATGCAATAGCAGTCAGTTCCTTTATATTGCTAAAATTGATGTATTTATCTAGTTGTTTATTAATTTATTTGTAGTCCATTGTGTGGATGTCCCAGAGTTTGTCTAACCATTCACTGGGTAAAGGACATTTGATGATTGCCAAGTTTTGGTGATTATGAACAAAGCTACATAAACACATACATTTTCATTTCTTCTGGGTAAACACACAGGAGGGGATTGCTGGGTCAAATGGTGTATTCTTATCTTTATTAAAAAAAACTGCCAAAGTGTTTCCCAAGTTGACTGTACCGTTCTGCATTCCCACCAGCAATGTATGACAGTTCCAACTGCTCCGCATCCTTGCTACCACTTGATATTGTCAGAGATTTTAGCTTTAGCCATTCTAGTAGGTGTGAACATATATCTCATTATGTTTCAATTTCCACTTCCTTAAGGCTTAAATATGTAGAGCACCTTTTCGTGTGCTTATTTGCCATATGTATATCTGGTTTGGTGAAGAAAGAAGAGATGGTAGGAAAATATCTGTTCGTCTTTTAGCCCGTTTTTTAAAAGTGGGCTGTTTTCTTATTATTGAATTGTAAGAGTTCTATATATATATGAATACAAGTCCTTTTTCAGATGTATGTTTTGCAAATATTCCTCCCAGTCTGTGGCTCGTGTTTTCATTCTGTTAACAGTGTCTTTTGTAGAACAGAAGCTTTTAATTTTGATGATGTCCAATTTGTTATTTTTTCGTTTATGCATTGGGCTTTCGATGTTATATTTGAGAAATCTTTGTCTAACATAAGTCACGAAGATTTTCTTCTAAGAGCTTATAGCTGGTTCCTGCTGTAACTCGTCTTAAAAATCAGATTCTCTGTTGTACCTTTGCCCATTATTCTATGTCACCACATTATGACCATACAACGTAAGTTTCATAGATGAAGGAATAAAAAATATAACTACAATGTGGTTTAGACAGGGCTATGCCATTTAGAAGTTAATTTTTCTTCAAACTTAACATATATATTGTTTTTGCCTCAACAACTAAAGTGAATTTCTTGAGAGCAGGACCAGATTTTGTGATGACTACCATGCCCAACAGCGTTGGCTCAATGGGAGACAGTTAATCCATCCAATCCGTCCATGCAGCAGGCTTCATCCACTAACTCAAGGGGACATTCTGGGCTCTTCCCATTCTGCTAACCAGAGAGCAAATCACTCCTTCACCTGGGTCAGGCTCTTGAAAGGAGCTTGCTCTAAGACCTTGGACGGGGGCCACTGTCTCAGGAGGCAGCATATTCCAGATGATGCTAAGCACTCACTAGTCACTTGCTCTCAAATCTGCCTGTTCTTCACAGCAACAAATGAGCAAAACAGATTTACTAAGAACTTGAGGAATTTGAGACACGGGAAAGAAACACAACACAAATTTATCAGGAATCTGATAAATTGGCTAAACCTGGTAGAAATGAAAGGTGGGGAGGGGGGGTGGTGGAATAAGAGTTTCCATGTAAGTATTATGGGAATAAATGGCCAAACTGGAAGTTCAACAAATTGTCCTAAAAGTATTCTATGAATCACTCTCATAACTTGGATTAGAACTCGAAACTCCTCTCTCTGAGCCTGATGACAAGCTGCGGATGTCTGCTCTGGGGCTGACAAATCCTTTCATGATGCAATTGCCAAGGAAATGAGTTCTAACGCCAGGCTCTTTTGGTACTATTGGGCTGTTGTTATCTCCCTCAGCAAAGAAAAGGTGAGTAAATATTATCTTTGTTTTCACTTACGGAGAGGAGACAGAGGGTAAATAGAATAATATTGGATGGGGCGCAGTGGTTTGGTCAGGGACATGCTCTTGAGAAGCATAATATATGAAGACAATAAACTAGAAAAGGCAGAAGACAGCAAACTCCCCTTGTGAAAAACAAAACAAAACAAAAAACAATCATACCACAAGGGAAAGGCAGAATTGAGAAGAAAGCTTATTATAAATGGTTGTTCCCACCTAAAATGACCTCACATTTCATCAATGAGGGAGTATGGCTTAAAAAATCCTTTAGAGGGGAAGGGGTTACTGAGAAGGAATTTCTAATAAGATACACTCTTGTAAGAGTAAAGACTTTCTAAATAGATAGATGCCTTAGAAGGTTAAATTTAAGGTATGTCATGGCTGACATTCTATTATCACTAAAATTGCTGTGGTTTGCCATGTGAAAGTAAATTTTCAAACCAAATAGAATTAGAACCATAATGTTAAGATACCAGGAAGGAAGTGAGAACTATGCGTTCATCTTTGTAGGGGTCAATATTATGATGGATCATAGAGAAACTGTTCTGTAGTTTTATGGCCAAAGATCTGTCGTTTTATATGGTTCAATCTAATTCTGAACCAAAGCCCAATTCTAGTGATCATGTTTTTAGCTATAGTATATTTCTAGTGGACATTCATATTCCTGACGGAAGCCCTTCCTGGTCATCCCAATCATGAATGACCCATGGGACACCTTTCTTCCAATCCAGTGCAGGAACTATCCTGTCCTCTTCTTCCCCCCCCCCATCATCATCTACTTCAACGCTGACAGCAAAAGAATAGCCATGATGACACTTGGAATTAGCACCTTATCTAAAACTGAGCTTCTTAGAAATGTCCAATTGTATTACTTCCTTGATTCTAAAGACACCAAAATATCCTTTTTTAGCTGCTTTAATGTTTTCAATTTGTTAAATAAGGTACATCCTTTGGAGGTAGCCAAAGACTAGAGCCCCAAAATGCATATGTGACCTTCTATCTAAGCAGAAGTCTATGCATTAACTTTAATTTATTCATTTAATATATAATTGAGTAACTATCACATGCCCAGCTCTGTACCCAATCCTGTGGAGATTTCAAAACTGTTGGATTTACATGTAGGTGGACAAACAAGATATGCATCTCTATATGCTAAATTACATGAGTTGAAACTTAAGTAGGAAACCAATCATTGGAGAAGTCACAGTGCAATAAAGACTTAAATGCCAAGAGATTTGTGCAGATAGTGCTTTGAATTTAGAAATATAGTTCTGGAACTAAAAAAGTCTAGAGGTAGAATTTCAGCAGAGTTTGAAGAAAGGGAAGCATTTAGAGAGGAGGAAACCAGAGAAAAGACAGTCTATGTAGAAGCTACAAGATGAACAAAAGCTTGGTGCCAGGATAGTTTGTGAAGATCGTCAGTAACAGTGTCTATTATTGATTACATGGGCACTCAGGTATAATCTTTTATAGGCAGTCTAGTGTAAATGATGGGTACCTTTATTATTAATGGAAAAATCCACAAATACAGAGAAAAGGGAATATCCCTTTACTCTTCTCTCCCTACATTTCTGCTCTCACCTCCTCACTCTCCCTTGAAGCTGAGGAAGGGTGATTGTATTTAATTTACACCACCTCAATATTTCTCAGGGATTCCAAGTTGAAAAGCAGAAGCCATGACCAACCTTCTTATTTCTATCATCTTTTTAAAGTACCAGATTTTAAGCCTTTAAAATGTTGCATTTTCATGACTGATAACGACATGGGTGAGTTTAACTTTTAACAGGTAAAATTTTAAATGTAACTGTTAATTTAATTTAAGCAATTTGTTAAATTGAAACAGTAAGACTTTTAAATGCAAGCCACTGATAATTTCAGAGAAGGCTCCAAAGGACTAAGCCTGTTATCACTTTGCTGTTCAACTCAGAGGCCGTAGCCCTTGGTGGATCGTGACTTCATGAAAAAAACTTTCTAGGATATTTTTAAGAGAAGTCATGGAAAAGAGGACAATGCTTTACCAAAAGACAATTTCTCTTGGTAGAGTTTTAGGCCCTGGGGCACCTAAGTGGGAGAGAGGGTTTGGAACAAGGGAGTCTTTCAAACACCACTACAGGCAAATACTAAAACTTCTGCCTAGAAGTGATGTTGATATTAACCTTACCAGTGATAATGACAATGTCCTCTTCTCCTTCCTTCTCACACTTAAAGGGATGGTGCTGTTCAGAACCTCCATTAGACTATGGACAAGTTTGGTGGCCCATTGAAATAGAATTCTGAGACTCAGATTCCTCTTAGAGAAAATAATCTTGGTAGGTGAGAAAATTATAGCCACAGTTTAGGCATCTCTTCACAACAGCCAGTATGCTACAGCCTCCCTCAAATGCGAATTCACCCGGATGCAGTGCCAGGCTGTGTGCACCAAGACTATGATGGGATGGGGGCCCTTTTCCTCTTGTCCGAGAATTGTCCTATACAGCAAACACTCAGTACTTCTGCTTTTAGAGACAGTGGCCAAAAACTGAAGCCAGAACCCATCCTCCCCAACATGCACACACTTATTAAATGTCCATAGAGCCATCTCTTCCACGATCAGCTACAGTCATACACATCCCAACTCTGCAGTCTATTCCTCTTAAGAGGGGTTCCGGGGAGAGACGAGAGAATCAACAAGGTTCTCAGCCCAGCTCTGCAAACATCTGAGGGTTTTGCTGCCACAGCTTTGCAGGGGAAGCATCTGTGTGAGAGGCAGCTCCCTTGACTGCTCTGGGTTCACCTAAGGTGTCATCAAAGGACAGGAAATAGAATTAAAGGCAGCACAATGAATTACAGCAATTGGGGGAAATACTATTGTTTTATGTTAATTCATTATAATATTGAGATGGCCCAATAAATTGATTACATTCATCAACCTATCATTTCACATAGCATTACATCTATATCATATACCATTTCAATAACAACCCTGAAATAATTTATATGCAAATTTCTTATCTATCTATCTATCTTTTATTATGGTAAAAAAAGAACACTTACCATGAGATCTATCCTCTGAACAAATTTTTGTGTCTACAGTACAGTATTGCTAACTATACCAAATGCAATTTCTGCTCAGAAAGATGTGCAGTAACCTCTTTTAACTATTTAGGGCCTTCCTGATCTCTTTACCCTTAACAAACCTCTCCCGGGTTCCTTCATTTATACTTAAGTGTAAATGACTTAAAAAGTTAATATTAATGCTTTGAGCAATCTTGGGGGTGGGGGGAATGCAAAGGTTCACTGGAGCCTTCTAGTTGTTTGGAAAGCCCTGATTGCGGCACTCGCTGACTTCCCCTGGTCATTCCCAGCCTTGGGGCAGTCAGCAAGACGGGGTAATGCCTGTCAGAGCCACTGGGTGGCACTGGCAGGCCTGAGATGTGGGCAAGACTCGAAAGTAAGAGAGGAGAGGAGGCCAGGGGAGAGCCAAGGAGGAAGGGGGCACAGACAAGGGAGGAGGAGGAGAGAGGGAAGAGGGAAAGAGAGTGAGAGAAGGAAGACTAGGCCACCAGCATTAACTGCTTCGTGTGGCCTGTCTGGTTACCCCTGACACAGAACGACAGCCTAACTCAGAACTTCCCAGCTGGGAGCCTCCTGCCTTACTCATCTGTGTTCCCAGCACCCAGGGCGGTGCTGGCGCTAGGCTGGGGCGCTGGGTTTCTCCACTGGTGGGATGACTGCTGCTGCCCCTCTTGGGAGTGGTCCTCAAATGGGGAAGTTGAGGCAGTGTGCGTCTGAATGCTCCATCTTGTTGTTTTGGGAAAACTTAGTTGAAAATTCAAAAAGCGGTGCTCAGTAGGATCCTCAGTCAATGGTAAATCTTTGCTTTGCAAAGAAAGAAACGAGGCCGGAACATCAGCACACATACAGGTAAGGTTGTATAGGGGTCAACTAATTCATTCTATAAAGGGCTAGAAAGCAAATATTTCAGTCTTAGCAGGCCACACAGTCTCTGTGGCAGCTACTCCACTCTGCCACTGTAGTGTAAAAGCACCCGCTGACAATATGTAAATGCATGGCTGTGGCCATGTGCCAATAAAACTTTATTTTCCAAAACAGGCAGCAGATCAGATTTGGCCCGTGGTTTGCCAACCCTCTGCGGCTTGGGTTCTAAGATAATCTTTCTGATTCCTCCGGCCTTGCTCTTTCCCACATCCTCCTTCATCCAATACCACTCGTTGGTGCACGACTATCTGTTTATCAGTTTCTCTCTGAATCTGTGTTGACCGTATGATCTCACACTGTAAAGTCCTGGGGGAAATCTAAGAGGCCATTGATGGCTTCAGGCACCATACGCATTCCCGTCTGGTCACCTCTAAGGGCTTTCTCAGGGGGTATTCACAGAAAAGGCCCTTAGCTTTGAAGTTCTCACGACATTATAGCTTCTGAAGATGCCACAAAGGCCTAGATAAAACAATGTGATTGACGCCAAGTTGCAGAACATGACATCCAGGGAGAATTATCCTGCTCTGGCTACAGTGAACTCATCTGAACCAGCCTGAGAAGGTCAGACCCAGTCGAACTGTGTCATGACTGAAGTTTGTCTTTGGACTCTTCCAGCCACCACTGCCCTGCCACCCTCCTCTGGCACGCTCTGGAGGGGCAACCCCTCTGGCCTTTACCCACTCTCACTCCCACTGAGAACTTGGTTCCTCACTTTACCAAAGTGAAAATGACTAAAGACAGATTAAGTGCTTCCTGTTGAGGGATGTTTGCATTTTCATTATGTTGAGAGCATTTTAAGAAAGAGACACGGAAACAATGATGGGGTATTATACCTCCTGGTGGCAATTTTTTACCTGAAAGTAGATTCTACTTTAACCATGGTCAGTAGGAAAATCCAGGAGACGTGTTGTGAGTAGGGCCACGATGGAGAGCCCTGCGGCTCTGTAGAATTCTGCAGTTGAGGACGTGAATGGTGCTTTTTGGAGTTGCAAGACAGAGTGGTGACCCAGGTAGCAGGTTCTCTGATGCATGTGTGAGTCGGCAATTTCCCTAAGGAATAGACAACTGAAGTGTGGGTTAGTACTTTCGAGTGCTCTTTCTTGGGAAGTGAAGGAAATTGACACGGGTGATAGTTTTGCCTGACAAGTGGAATCAAACACCCTGCACCAGATGAAAATACGTTTCCTTCCCAAAAGAGCATTTTACTTACACAGGTGATCATGCCTGGGTGTGTTGGAAGCGTCTTATACTTCAATGTCTCTGCGGCCCCACCTCCCACTCCAGACATTGCAGGAGAAACCAACTTCTTGAAGGCTTGGGGGAGCTTCCTGCAGGTACCACCAGACAGCTCTGTTGTGATACTTCTCATTTCCCCTCTGCCCTGCAGGTGGGAGGTTCACTCCTGCACTCATACATGGGTAACATGGAAATGTGGTGCCCCTTTGACCAATGTGGGATGGGACCCAAGGGCTAAATGCTTCTTCCTTTTGTCCCCCATGCAGGTGGTTCTGAGCCTACATTTTACAAGTTTCCTCTTAAAGCCACTGATCAGTCCAAGGCAACACCTAGCCTAAGGGTAGCCCATACATGGGCTGGTTATAGTCCATGGGGTGGCCCATTAGGTGGCCAGGTGAGAAGGGCTTTACCCAACTGGGCTGACATCATTGGCTAGCATGAGCACCCTGATATATTCAGAATTTGGGCTTGAATGTGTATTAAAGATTAGTTAGTCCATGTCGAGAGTGGGGGCAGAACAGATATGCGGAGAGTAGCAGATTCAACGTCAGCAGGAGACCATGCAGGGCAGGAGAGGGGGCGTGGAGTGTTCTCTAGAACAACATCAGGCTCTGAACAGCTTTCAAGCTCCTAGTTCAGTCCAGGTTTCACCCCTCCATAGACAGGGACTCTGGAGTCAGTGTCTCATCTCAAAGTGGGTGATACCAAGGCACTGGGGCAGGCCAGCAAGTAAGAGACTTTGGGGTGGTGGGGATGGTTCCAGTTCCCCTTGGACAGCCCTGAAGAATCAGCTGCTCGGACGTTCTATGTGCAAGGCCAGCCCTATGGCAGGAATTAGATCCCGGAGACAATGACAGGGATGTGTTCACATCTGGCAGTTCTTCGACTTCGGAATGTACATTCCACAGAGGGCTGAGCTTGTGGCTTCCCAGCAGTCTCGCCAGTGACTAATGTCCATGGTATAGGGAGTCTACATCCTGAATTTTCTGGGATTGTCCAGATTTCAAATATGCCATCCCAGGGTTATTATCAATCATTCATTTGTCCCAGAAGTTCCAATATTTGGTAAATAGTTTCAGAATAATTTAAAATAGTGGACATGACAATAAATAAATTAGAAAGATGGGATTCCCACTGGCTGAAGAAATGTTAGTGATTCATCGAGACAGACACATGTGTCTAAAGCTGTCTAAATGCAATCTTCCACTTCAGAATAATTTGAAAGACATTCAAAATCAGTGAAAATATTATAGAATTTTATTTGACTGTGAAAATGTATACAAAGCACAGGAGAAAAAATATAGTCTTAAAGAGATCCTGCAATAGAAATATCTCTTTTAAAAGACATGTGACAACTCGAAAGTAACATTTATGCCTGCTAAATTGCATCAATTTTAAGATGCACTTTTATTTAGAATTTTACATCTCTGGAATTAGGAGGCATCTTTTTCAATTGGTCACATTGTATATTCTAACTGCAAGCATTTTTTTCTGCCTTAGTGATAGGTACTGTGTTTCCCTGAAAATAAGACAGGGTCTTATATTTATTTTTCCTCAAGAAGACACCCTAGGGCTTATTTTCAGGGGATGTGTTATTTTCCCCTCAAAGCCTCAGCTTTCAGCACGCACAGGATAGCCGGGACCTGACAGGGGGAGCTGGCCTTGTTGGTGGGGCTGCCCGCACCTTTCCAGTCACCTCTGGGATAGTAGCTGTCACGATGGGGCAGATGAGAAGGGCTGCTCGTCTTCTTTATCGCTCTGTGACGAAATGCATGGGTTGTGCAGATACGCTGGGTAGCCACGCCCATCACTAGGTCTTATTTTAGGGGTAGGGCTTATATTGCACAAATGCTTAGAAATCCTGCTAGGGCTTATTTTATGGGTAGGTCTTATTTTCAGGGAAACACGGTAAATTAATGGTACATTTTATAATTAATGGCATCTTAGATTCAAATATACAGTAATAGTGAAGTAAATGTTGCATAAAGTGGAAAATTTGATAATACTTCTTATATTAAACAGAAGCTGGCTGTGAGCCCTATAGCTTCCAGTGTTACATTGGAGAAATTTATTATAAATATGTCTTTAAAAATAGTTTGTAGGAAATCACATATGATTCTGTGAGACACAGTTATAGCTCCAACTTCACCTCTTATCTCCACCTTGCTCAAACCTAATTGTTATTGATAAAAATAACAAAAAAACAACTATTGCTCCAGAAGCTCAAGGTATGGGGCAAAATATTTGTACTTCACAAGTATAATAGATTTAACTTACCATAAGTATAAATAATTGCCTCTATCTTAGTAAGTTATGTCTTAAAAATTGACATCAGAGCACTGACATAAGGATAGACACACACATCAATAGAACAGAATTGAGAACTAAGAAATAGATCCTTATATTTAAGATCAATATATTTTCAACAAAGGTGCCAAGGTAATTAATCAGGGAAAAACTGTCTTTTCAACAAATGGTGCAGGACAACTGGATATCCTCATGCACAAAGATGATTTGGGGCCTTAACTTCACACCATATAGAAAATTAACTCAAAATGGATCATATACCTACATGTAAGAGAAAATGATAAAACTTTTATGGAAAAATTCTTTATGGTCTTGGGTTAGGCAAAGAGTTTTTAAATACAACACAAAAAAGCATGATCCATGAAAGAAAAAAACTGCTAAACTACACTTCATCAAAATTAAACACTTTTGTGCTTCAAAAGATAACATTACGAAAATGGAAAAGACAAGCCATAGCCTGGGAGAAAATATCCACAAATCATATTCTGATAACATACGTGTATCAGAATATATAAATTTTACAATTTAATAATAAGACAAACAATCCAGTTAAAAAATAGACAAAAGATTTGAATAGACCTTTCACCAAAGAAAAAATATATATGGAAAACAAGTAAATGAGAAGAAGCTCAACATATTTAGTCATTAGGGAAATGAAAATTAAAACCACAATGGGTTACCACCACGTACCTAATAAAATACTTTTTAAAAATCCCTGAAAATACCAAGTGCTGTCGAACATGCAGAAAACTAAACTCTCATACATTACTGGTACAGCCAATTTGAAAAAGAGTTTGGCAGATTTTTAAGCAAAGTTAAATCTATGCTTATGATTTGACCCAGCAATCCCATTTTAAGACTCAAAAGAACTAAAAACTTATGTTTGAACAAAATCTGTACATAAAGGTATATATAGGCTTTGTTCATAATCACCCTAAACTGGAAATAACCCAAATGCCCTCAGGGTCTAATCAGCTTCTAAAAGCCCCAGCTCTTAATATCACCATAACAGGAATTATGTTTCAACATGAGTTTTGGAGGGGACACATTCAAACCATAACAATTGTTGAGTTGCCATACTTCTTTACATAATCTGGATAAAAGTCCCTTATCAAGTTTCTTAATCTGTAAACATTTTCTTCTGTTCTCTGGTTGTTTTAATTGTGATGAAGTGCTATTTATTTATTTATCTCTTGTGCTTTTAGAAACCATTACCTAATGCAAGGTCACAAAGATTTACTCCTATGTTTTCTTAAAAGAGTTCTATAGTTTTAGCTGTTGTATTTAGTTCTATGATACATTTTGAGTTAATTTTTATATGCCATGTGAGGTAAGGGTTCCAACTTCATTCAGTTGCAGCACCATTTTTTGAAAAGACTGTTCTTCCCTGTTCAGTTGTTTTTGTGTCCTTGTCAAAAATCAATTGACCCCAAGTGTAAGGGTTTATTTCTGGACTCCCAATTCTATTCCACTGATCTATATGTCTGTACTCATGCCAGTACCATGCTGTCTGGATACTGTAGGTTTTGAGTTTAAGAAGTCTTAGTCCTCCAAGTTTGTTCTTTTTTAACATTAACATTTTGACTATTCTGCATCTTTACCACTGATATTTACAATGCAAAATTGGACAGGGAAGACCAGGGTGGGGCAATTTTCAGGTGGAAAATAGAAACTGCTTGCATTGGAAGTCAAATGTGAGTATGTATGCTGGTATAAGAATTTTGAAGGGAGATGCTTGCTTTTGCTGTACAAGATAACAATTCTCTAAGAAATTGTTATCAATAATAATCACCATGATATGAAATTTTACAGCATTTTCAAGGAACTTATATATGAATAGTTTCAATGATGAAGACCTTGAAGCACAAAACCTGCTAGTCTTCATCAATTATCCCTAATTTATTTGGAGATAAAAAGCCCTGAGTGGGGTAATCTAGGGAAAATTTATTTTATTCTCTTTGAAAACCTTTAAGTGCTCTATTACAAAATCCTGCTTTTTAGGGGGCCTTGTATCCTTAATCTAAGGCGAACTTGATAGCCAACTGGGACAAGGTGAAATATTTACAGATCAGAAAATATGCTGACTGGCATACTGGTGTTTCTAAATTCCTGAGTGCTAAATCAGAAAAGGTGCACGCTTGTCCTTTCACTGCTGAATAGAGGGTGAAAAAAGCCATTGGTGACCTTCGAAATGGTGAAATATCACTTGATTTTCCTAATGATTACACAGAGATGAGCCAAAAAGTGATTGCAAACAACTGGGAACAAATAACATTTTGCAAGCCGGGCGGCTGGGCTACCCGGCAGGAAGAGTACTGATAGGTTTTACAATCAGACAACCATGAATTTTAAACGTGGACTTCTTATTGGATTTCTGAACTTCAGACAGACATTAAGCGTCAGTTTCATTATCTCTAGAAATTGGTAAATAGCTCTTGCAGGATTACTCTCAAGATTAAATGATTAAGTGAGGCAAGAGATGCACACGAACATGCCTAGAAAAATACCTACCACAGACCATGGCCTCAATCAATCTCAGTTTCCTTTTTCTCCAATACCAAAAGTGGACGAATGATGAAAAAGACCACACAGCTATGTTAACTGAATTATTGTGATAAATTTGACACTTCTTTCTGTGAAATCTTATTGGTTTTAATAAAGAATATTCATCATGTAAGATTCAATAAACAATGACGTTTCATCATTCCAAAGAATTTTCCTATAAATAAACAAATCATTATATTAAAAAAAAAACCACAAAACTTCTTTTGTTGGCTTAATGATCCTAATTCCCGATCAGAAAAATCATGTTCCTTTAACACTTCATGTCTCTGTGAACACCATATATTCAACAATCAAGCTTCAGGTTCTCATTAGCAAGTGGGACCACCAGAAAACAGGAAGTTAGACATGTGCAAAAGTATGCATCCTGGTTGCCCATCTGAGGATGAGGATGTGGTCTTTGTGTCCAAGGTCAAGTCTGCAGTGGAAGGCCAAATGTCCCTGATTTGAAATTATAGTCTTTATTATACAAGGAAATCTGGATTTTGCTCACAATTGTTTCCTTGACATTGTAACAGTACTTGGAACATAGTAAGTGCTCAATAAATACTTGTAGAATTGAATGAGTGCATAAATGAATGAACCACAGCAGGTATCATTTGGTCCAGTAGTTTTAAAACTTTTTAAAGCTGTGGGATTTTTGTTCAAACAAAATATCCAGGAGACACCCAATATGACACAGATGCAAGAGGAGCTTATCTGTTCCAGATGAGACTGAGGGGCCTGCACCCCAGGGCCCCCTAGATTCTGCAGAGCATAGTTGGAAACTTCTGATCTTGTTGAAATCCTCGCTTCAGAGACCGGAGCAGTAAGACCCAGAGATGAGCAGGACTTGCCCAAGGCCACACAGTGGCGCATAAAATTCCACTCTTGAGCTTGAAAGACCCTATGCCATGGGGAAAAGAGCATATTCCACCAAGTGTTTGCACCACCGGGAGGGCCTGTGTACACCCTCAGGCCATCTAGGTGGCCTCGGAGTGGAGCTGGTGTCAGTTGCTTATCTGATTTTCAGAAATGCAACTCATTCTCTGGTGCAATAAAGGGCTTCGAGCTGTGTCACTGAGGGCTCTCTGACAGCAAGTCTCCACGTTTTGGCTATAACTTTATGCTCTCCCACCTCTCTACACAGGAAATTGGTTCTCAATTTAGACATCTTAAAATTGTCTCTAGAAGAAAGTGAATATGGATTATTTGGGGACCACTTGTCTTAGACGAGTGGATGAGAACTTAGGAGATGAATTTGGAGCTGGACGTGATAACCCTAGCATCCTTCCAGATCAGAGATTTTATGAGCATCCAGCCAGTAGTATTAATGCGTGCTAAGTATGGCAGAGAGATCTCAACCTGTGCTTTCCCCTGGGACCTTCATATTTGCTCAGGTCATGCCTCTCACCCCTCCTCTTCCAGTCCTGCTCCTTAGATGCAGGGCAGGGTCTGCACCAACTCACTCAGGCCCTTCTCTTCTGCCTTCATCTGGTCAGTCGGTGAAGGGCCACTGCACTCATGGGATGCGGCTCAGAAGGACCACTCCTCCTCCCTTTGCAAGCTCCGCTATCCCTTCTAAGTCACTCTCCTCTCCTTTATTCTCTGTCATGTTGGAGACAGAGAGAAGGTATTAGATTTTGCATGGAAATTACAAAGAAACTTAATGCTAGCTACCAAAATCATTTTTCAATTGCACAGTCCTGGATAAAAATATGACCTCTTAATGGACGCACCATCACCACCATGACACTGTAAGTCAAGCTGTTTCAAGACATCGGAGAGTTCTAAGGCGCTGACAGGTGCTCTCCCTGCAGTTTGGGGGCTGTGTTCCCGCAGTCCCTGCTGTTCCTCCAGTTGGCCTAAAGAGGGAGCTGTTTCCTTAGACTGCCTGAGTGAAAGGCCCTGCCCAGACAGCCTGGGGGTTTGGGGACCACAGCAGCTGCCGGCTCTTGCACTTGGCTATTCATGAACTTCAGATGTCAACGAACAGACCTGAGTTGCACTTCTCTCTCTCTCTCTCTCTCTCTCTCTCTCTCTCTCTCTCTCTCTCTCTCTCTCTCTCTCTCTCTCTTTTTTTGTTGTGTTCACTGAACTGACTTGAGTTCTAGCAGATCTAGTAGGTCGCTCTCTCAGAGTCAGGAGACCTGGACGCCTGTACTGCTTGCCTAATGCTAGTAACCAGCTGTCTTTGGGCAAGTCCTGTTATCCTTCAGGTTCAGTGTCCTTGTCTACAAAGTGGGAACAGTGACATAAATCCAGTCTTTTTCACTGGGTGATTGTGCTTGGCCAGTGTATCATGTAATAATCAGGGTGTGAGCACTGGACGCGAGTCTAGCCGCTAGATCAGTTTTGAACTGATTACTCACCACATGGCCTTGGTTTCTCACCCCTCCACCTCCTAGGTCTTTGTTTATAAATTTGGGAAAAGAGTAGCATTGAACCTGTAGAATTTCTATAAGAAATAGATGGAAAATGCATGCAGTAGATTAAATAGGGCCAGTACACAGTTAACCCTTAATTAACGGTAGCTTTTTTATGGCCATTTGAAGCAAAACTATTTTCAGCCCCTATCATATTATGCACAAGTGACGTGCCTTATCCGCTTCCTGGCTTGGTACTCCCACAAAAGTAAAACAACATTCCAGAAGGGAAGAGTCGTTTTCCCAATAGGAATGGAAACATATAGCTTGGACATACCTCTTCAACCTGCTGCATGGAACATAAGCACTCACCCAGGCCACGCCAAAGGGGGAAGTTGACACCCGATCTATAGGCTGTATGTTGTGGAAATGGTCACCATCCATGTTTTCTCTAACAGCACTAATACTTCCTCCAATCTGTAACCAATTATTCACTTATTTATTCAGTAAACAGTCAGGAAGCAATGGCTAATATGTGCAATGTTATAGTCTACAGAGCTAGCAAGATGAATAAGGCCCAATCCCTGCCCTCAAGGGTTTACAGTCCGGTTGAGGAGATTGAAAGACAAAGGAATAAATAGTCACGAGAGAGAGAGAGAGAGAGAGAGAGAGAGAGAGAGAGAGAGAGAGAGAGAGAGAGAGAGAGAGAGAGAGAGAGAGAGAAAGCACAGGGTGCCATGAGGATATATATACAGAAAGGGCCCCTAACTTTGGCTAAAAGGAGGGGGTGTCCCAAGCCTTCCTAGAAGAGACAATGAGCTGAATGTTAACAAGGAATATAAGTTTGCCATTTGAAGTATGGAGAGAGGGTATTTTAGGCATGTATTCTCCAAGTGCCTGTTCTATAAAATGAGGGAGTTCAACCAGATGGTTTCTAAGATGGTTATCTGGAGAGAGGGGAGTGGGAAGAATAAACAAGGGGTCTCCCTGCAAGGAATCCTGCTTGTGGAACCCCCATCGTGCACATGCACACGAGCACTTCGGGGAGCTGCTAGGTTGAAAGAACAGGATTTAAAACAACGGAATGAGCTGTGTTGTGACATGGTCATGGGTATTCAGAAAAGTCTGTCTGGTGCTGTGCAGGGTATGGATTGAAGTGGTGGAAGCAAAGAAATAGCTGGTAAAGCAGTCAGTAGGGGAAATGGTGAGGACTATGACCAAGACAGGGTCAGAGGTGGCTGCAAAGATGATTTAGAAAAGGGGGCTGACTGCAAAGGTGGCTTCGGGGGTAGAACTGACAGGACTTGGTGACTTGATGGAGAGCAATAGAAAGAAGTCAGCCATGGCCCCCAGGACTGAAGCTGGGCCCATGGGATCATCTCAGGTCCCCCTTGTCGAGCATCTGATGAATGTGTCCTTTATGCACACAGAATCTACAACCTTCATTCTTTCCAGAGTGAAACTTACAGTCAACTAGGGGAATCAAGACTCGCTGTCATTGTGGGTCTTCTGTCTTTGCTTCCGGTTTGTCGCTGTTCTGCTGTTTCAGAAGAGAGCAAGGACTAGACCTTGGCCTGACTGCTTGACAACTGACGCCTTCAGCAGAGGAGGGCAGCCACCACTGGAAGCATGGCAGGCTTTTCCATTCATGACAGATGGGAGCATAAAACAACACGGCTTTCTGGCAGGGAAACCATACTCCCAGAAGCCTCAGCGACGGGCGTACACTTTTGCCCAGAATTTTTCACTTTTTGGAATTTAAACGAAGGAAAAAAATAATTAAGATGTACGAAGGCAAACCTAAAGATTTATTTCAAGCATGCTCGTTGCAAAATCGTGTGTAATTGTGGAAAGCTGGAAACAACCATGACACACAGAAATAGCACCTGGCGTTAGAGGACCCAAGGCTGCCACACACAGGGAGTGGCAGATGGGAAGGAGGTGTCCCACAGATCTGAGGAAGCTCTTGAGGTCTTGGAGTGACCAACACGTTCTTTTCAACCTGGGAACTGGTGGCCCCTTGCAGCCATACATATCCAGAAGGAACTTTCTACCCTCTCTCCTAGCTTCTAGGCATCGCTAAACTGAGGGTTCCCAGCTGGAGCAAGTCAGCTCTGGCTGGAACCCCCTCCAGGCATCTCTCCTCCCTGCTGTTCTCCCCCACCCCCACCCAGGTAAGGCTTTGCTTCCTGTCTGAAAGCTCAAAGATGTGCTGAGTCACACTATACAGTAGCAGTGAGATACGGAGTCACAAATCCTCAGTTCCTTTCTTTCTTGAACTTTTATTTATTGAATACCTGCTATGTGCCATGCCCTATGCAAAGTCCCGGAGAGAGAGAAGGAGAAATGAGACATAATTTCTGCATGCGGTAGACACTGATACTTGCCTACCCAGTATCAATTCTCTCCCTCTGCCTTACTAACCAAGACATGATTGTACTTGAAATTTCGATATGTCCAGTTGAACAAATGTATCTCCCATTCTCTTTGCCACTAGGGATATCCAGATAGTCCCATTCTGAACAAGGAGATATAAGCCAGAGTCACTAAGTGCAGCTTCCAGGAAAGCTCTGTAGGAGGAGCAGATTCCGTCAGTGAATACCTCACTCCCGTTGCCCCTGCCTTCTTTCCATCCTGGAGGTTGGGTGTGGCCAAGAAGCAGCTCTTTTGTGACGCTGAGTGACAAACATAAGGACAAAACCACATGGTAAAGATAGCTGAGTAGAAATCTAGACAGAAACTGGGCCCTAAAGATTAATCTTAGCATTATCCTAGCAGGCTTGGCTACCTGAAAAAATAATAATAATAACAATAGCCTCCTAATTTGTCTAAGATATTAATGAACTGGGGCTTTTGGTTACTTGCAGCTGAACACACTCCTAACTTCAACTTGACTCCGTGGCCTGGGAAAGCAAAGAGACTTCCGCTGACAAATGACATGATCCAGGGTGATGGGCTGTGATGTGAACATAGCACAGGCAGCGCGGAGAACAGAGTGGACAGTGCTGCTCTGAGGGACTGGTGGGGAGGCTTTCCCACAGGAAGGGATGCTTGAGTTGGGTCCTGGAGGACGAGTCGCTCACCAGCCGTGGAGGAGCAGAGATGGCACTGGGTTCACAGGACACATGTGCAAAGACAAGAGAAGTGAAATAATGTGGCACTCTGAAGGGCCTGCAGTGACTCCATCTGGTGGGAAGAGGATGTGTGTGGATGGGAAGAGGATGAGGTGGAGGATGACACAGGAGAGGGCAGGAGCCAGGTCACAAAGGGACCTGCCTGCAGGACTTTGGGCAAGTTGCCATGCCGGTTCACCTCCAGATGCCTCAGCTATAAAGACAGGGGGTTCACTTAGAGGAGGGGGTAGCTGTGAACAGGGGGCTGCCCTGCAGTGACCCCTTGCGGACCCCTGGCTGGAGATCTAGCTCCTTTGCAGGACACGGAAGTTTCCACAGGAAGTGCCGTCCTGCCCGGCCCGCCCCCCTCGGTTTCACACTGCATGGTGTATTCCAAGGGCTGCGCTGGCATTTCAGTTTGAACACTGAGTGGTGACTCAGAACCAACAGAAGTGTGGACAACTGTTTACTAAGAAGGCAGCCTTTGGTGTGACAAATTAGAGTGGGCTGCCGGATTGTGCAGTACTCATGAGCTAGGCAGCTTGGAAATAGCACATACCGCCGCGCTGGCCCTTGATTCATTCCTCGTCCGGTCTCGCCGGGCCGGCCAGCCCCACCATCCCTCCCTCGGAGCCCGGGAAAGTGTCATCCTTTCTGGACAGTGCCCCGGGTACCCTGCGGTATTGCACCAGCACCCTCGTCTCTTATTGCTCTTTCATCCAGGAATATGACACGTTCTTGAGACTATGCACACTTTCAGTTTGATCAACCCCTTGAAGCCAAAAGATCGTAAAGTTTTAGAGTCATACGTGAGCTTCTAGATCATCTCTCTCGACACTGTTTTTCAGAGAATGTTAAATAACAATAAATAATACATAGGTATATTAGGTACGAGGAGGCGAAGGGCTAGACACTGTAGGACTGTGGTCCCCGACTCCCAGGGACCTATTAGGTAATGGTCCGCAGCCTGTTAGGGGCCAGGCTGCAGAGCTCTGCCGGGTCCCCTCCCCCAACCCCGTCCGTGGAAAAATTATCTTCTATGAAACTTAGGAAGTGGGGCATACAGCAGGAGGTGGGGGGTGAGGGGGGTGCGCAAATGAAGCTTCATCTGCACTTACAGCCACTCCCCAACTCCCCAGACTCGCATCACCGCCTGAGTTCCACCTCCACCCCAGCACACACATGCAGCCCCTCCGGTCTGTGGAAAAATTGTCTTCCATGAAAATGGTCCCTGGTGCCAAAAAGGTTGGGGACCGGTGCTGGAGGAGACGCAGACAATGAGGAGGTGATTCCTGGCCCTAAGCTTAGCTTTCCCTTAAGAGCATAGCCCAAGCTTACACTGTAGGCTAGGGGGCCAGCAAAGCCACATGGCAGACAGATCAGGATTTGAACCTGGGCTCTAGCACTGACAAGAGGTGTAACCCGGCCTAAATTCCCCTAATCTTTCCCAGTTTCTGTTTGCTTATCCACAAAATGGGGATAATAGTACCTGGCTGCCGTGGAGGATGTCAGAATTAGAGGTCATGCATGTAAGCAGCAGCTGCAGTGTGTAGCAGAGAGTAGTTGCTCAATAAATGATGCCTTTCTCTAGTACTGTTAAGTTAGAAAGGTAAAGAATTCAAAGCAAGGCCAGGCACAGTGGCTCATGCCTGTAATCCCAGCACTTTGGGAGGCCTAGGTAGAAGGATTGCTTGAGGCTAGGAGTTTGAGGTCAGCCTGGGCAACATAGCAAGATCCCATCTCTACAAAAAAAATTAAAAATTAGCCAGGTGCGGTGGCACACACCTATAGTCCCAGCTACTTGTGAGGCTAAGGCAGGAAGATCGCTTGACTCCAGGAGTTTGAGGTTGCAGTGAGCTATGCCACTGCACTCCAGCCCAGACAGCAGAGTGAGAACGTGTCTCAAAAATTAAAAAAAAAAAAAAAAAGAATTCAAAGCAATTATAAAAGAGGTATCAAATATCGACTGGCAGTGCAAGATACTTGCTGAATTTGTGGTTTAAAGTGTCAGGGACTTCCCTGCCTACACGTTTTTTCCTGTGGTTCTCACTACAAACCTGTGAGGAATAACCCAATTTGCAGACGAGAAAAACGAGGCTGGAGAGAATTTAAGTGGAAACATTTAATTTAGACATTTGGAAACATTTAGTAAGAGGCAGAGCCAGGATCTGATCCTGTGTGTGCTTCTCCTACTGCAATAGCTTCCTGCCAGGAGGGCATCAGTTCAGAAAAGGGAGAGATCATGAAGCTGAGGTGGGCTGGGAAGCTTTAGAGGAGGCGATGGTACTTCACCTGAACCCGTCATTCACTCCACCAATCATTATTAAGCACCTACTATTTGCAAAGAATTGTTCTGAGCAAGACAGACAAGATGCCTGTCTTTGTAGGGCTTGCAGAGGAGGATTTGGAGAGCTCAGTGGAGAGGAAGAAGGCAAAGGACATTCCAGGTGTGGGGTGACATAGGCTCATTGTCTTAAGGGAACCTGGCTCGATCTTAAGTACCTGCCTACCTGCCTGCAAAGCCACCACCTTTCTGCCTGCAGCATTGTCTTTGGCCACAGCTCACACGCTGTTCCCCCACTCCTTGCTTTCCTTATTCTGATTTCTTGGCTCCCTTTTGCCCCATTCACCCCCTGACCTCTCAGGTGTCCATCTCAGCCCGGCTCTGCCATGCCCCTCCACGCCATGCTCTTGTCCTCAGACTGCATGTGTCCTCAGACCTGAAACCCTGGTGGGAGTCACCCCAGCTGAGCTGGTCTCTGTCCACTCATTACTTCACAGGAGAAGAGCAATTAGATCAAGAAAAATAATCCTAGCTCTCTGGGAGGCCGAGGCGGGAGGATCGCTTAAGGTCCGGAGTTTGAAAACAGCCTGAGCAAGAGCGAGACCCCGTCTCCACTAAAAATAGAAAGAAATTAAGTGGCCAACTAAAAATGTATAGAAAAAAAAATTAGCTGGGCATGGTGGTGCATGCCTGTAGTCCCAGCTACTCGGGAGAATGAGGCAGGGGGATCGCCTGAGCCCAGGAGTTTAAGGTTGCTGTGAGCTAGGCTGATGCCACGGCACTCTAACTCGGGAAACAGAGTGAGACTCTGTCTCAAAAAAAAAAAGAAAATGCCAGAAGGATTGATTGAGAATGACCCAACCCACATGCCAGAGTGAGAATTACCTAGATCTGCCTATTGATGTACACACGCACATACACACATCAATCACCAATGTGTGTATGCATGTAGGTGTGTATTAGAGGAAACTTGATTTCCTCCCATTAGAATGGAAACTCCAAGAGGAAAGATTTTGTGTGTGTGTGTTTTGTTCATCAGAAGAGGATCTCAGCACAAAGCAGGCCCTCAGCAAGCACGGTCTGAATGAATGAACCTTCCCAGCACACAAGGAAGCCCCTCGAGGCAGAGAGACCCTCTGCTGACCCTGCTGCCAGGATGTAATAGGAAACCACTCTTCAGATTACGAGGGGGAGGATTTGGATATCACGGGAAGAAAACATCCAGGAGGGAGGGAGGAAGAAGACAGGAAAAGGTGAGAGTCAGTCTGAGAACTACTTTGGGGAAGAATCTCAGGACGACCAGGGCCCACTGAAGGCATCCGTGGGGCTTGGGAGGAGAACTGTGTCTAACAGATTTTGCCAGGTTTTCAAGTATTGTGTTACGTGAATTTTCTCATCCAACTCCCCTACAGGACCATTGGTGACCCCCATCCTATTTCTTAATAGTTCTGTGCAGGCAGAGGAAGAGCTCAGAGAGGAAGGCAGTGGCAGCTGACAGCTGTGGGTTCTGCTGTAAACCCATGGGCACTCCCCCAGGGGCTGCCAGGGACCTCCAGGCAGTGCTTACCAAAAGACCCCACCACAGCCCAGTGTGGCCCTGCTTGCAGACTCCTCCCAGTGTCCCATGCTGCTCTTGCCTGGTGCTACTGCACCCGCGTGGCGTAGTCCTTGCTCTAGGATCCTTATTGCTATTTGAAGTCATTAGACTCAGTCTCTGCTAATGTGATTGCTCCCAGGTGCCAAGTGTTTATCAGCTGGATCTGAAGCTTAGGTGGTTCTCAGATATACTTCAAAAGACACTGGCTGCTAGTTCATTACTTATCCTAGAAATGGCTTCTCTCTCTAAGATGAGTGCCCTCTGCCTTCTTGCTGGCTGTATTATCTGCCACCCTGCAATGATTGGATAGTTATAGTGTCCCCTTTTGGCAGAAAGAGCCCCTTCTTGACGAGGCTCCATTTGGAAGCAGGATCCTCATCGTAGAGCACCCTAACTCTTCCTGCTTAAAGCCCTGAAATGTATGTTTTTGCAGCAAAGTCCTGGGGGAGGTAACTATTCTAGGCCCAGTGAAGAGGTCCTTTAAAACCTGTTTCAAAGAATACCTGAAGATCCACCAGTGCCATCTGAAGCATTTCTGTGTACCCTGAGACAGAACACCCAACAGTTACTGGATGAACTAGTTCAAGTTATATACTTCAGTCTGATTTAAAAAGAAGTAAATATCGAATGAATAGGCAATCGAGACTGCAAGTTCTATTATTCTCGTCACCTCCCATACACGCCCAGAGAGAGTAGCACTGGCTTCCACTCGTTCCTGTGAGTGCGGGGTGTCATGGTCTGACACGCTGTTGAGTAGTTTTCCCAGGCCACGTCCCTGGATCCAGACCCTGAGCTAGCACTGCCCAGCTGCCACGTGGAGCCATTTGGGAATGCACGCTCCATACTCCTCTGCATGAGATAGCGCTGCAGCGAGGAGAATAAAACCCCAGGGGAGGACACTCAGCTTTCCCAGTGCGGCTAAATAAAGTTCTGTGCTAGAAAAGACGGAGTGTCAGCCGCAGAAAGACAATTGGCTGAGACCTCTGAGCGTATCTTTCCTGTGTTCAAACTTGTAAACTTTTTAAAAATTGTTTTATGCCTTCTGGGAGTTATTTAAATGGACTTCATTTTCCAAGTAGCCAGGGTCTGGCGGCCTCTTTTACGGCGCCAGATTATTGCATTGCCAGGACTCCGAGCAACGGGGGCAAAGGGTTAGCTTTCTCCTTACAGAGCCTTAGTAATGTGCTGGCAGCCAGCAGAGACACTTCGCACGCATGGGGAGCTCAGAGTGAGTTCGGTCAGTTGGCTAGTCCTCATTTCTCAGCTGCTGGACTTTCCCTGCCTTGCAGCCTGCACAAAAGCCCAAGTGGCACTGTCCATTCCCGCTGGTGGCCTCCACTTGAGGCCAGGGAGTCACGTGTGTGAGGGGCATTTTCAAAACCCACCTAAGCCTACTTAACTGCTAAGGAATCCTAGCCACTCATTAGACTGGTTTTTGAAGGAAGCTCCCTTCTTCTGCTGGAAGAAATCAATCATACCATCCTTTCTCTCCTACTGGAAAACACTTCTTGGTTTTGGGTCCCCTACACCCATCCTTTTTCCTCCCTCCCCTTAACTTAGGTTCCATTTCCCATTTCTGAGAACTAGAGAACCACAATTCACTTGTAACGATGCCAAACCGTTACAAGGCAACCACGATCTTGGGTAGACAGTTCTTCCAAAGAACTCAAGGAACTCTTCGACAACAGTAATATTATATAATAATATAGGGCGGTGAGCATTTTATACCATATGTGGGGTACAGATGCTCTATGTGAGTTATCTCATTTAATTCTTGCAATTTAATTCCACAAGTCATGTAGGTTGATTTGTTGCCTGACACTAAGAAAGGTTAAATAGCTTGCGCACGGGCACCTGGCTAGAAACTGAAGGAATTGGCATTCTTACACCTGATTTCTCTGACTCTAGCTCCCATTTCTGGGAGATGGGCTGCTGCCACTATGAAATCCTTTGACAGTTAGGTTAACTCAAGGTAAATGACTTGCCCAATAGATAAGGGCAAAACGAGAGTCCACGGCAGTGGTGCTCAGCTCACGCTGCTCATTAAAATCACCTGGTGAATTAAAAACAAAATCAAAATGGTGCCCTGGCCAACTCCTTAACAATTCTGATTTAACTGATTTGGAGAGAGGCCCCACCATTAGTATTTTTAGAAAGCTTCCCAGGGGATTCGAGAAACGCAGCCAGGTTTGAGAATCTCTGCCAAATCTACCAACTCTCAGTCTCGCTCAAGCTTAACCAGCCAAAGTGCTTTCCCTTCTCCCATACTCCAGCCAGTGCCCGCGCCCCAGTGAGAGCTGAGAAAGTGTGTTCACCTGGGAAATGGGGAGAATGAGATCTCACCGGACCCCTGATTACATCTGAGGATGTGCAATGCCTGTCTCAGCAAACAGTAGTGGCGGTGAAAACAGTCGTCATCGTCACAGGGGCGGAAGTTTTCTGGACCTAGTCCAGATGTCACAGCCCAAAGGCAGAGCCTCGGCAGCCAGGGGCACGTGGAACAAGTGCCATCGCTTTTGTCAAAGGCCAAGTCCTCCAAGTCAGTCCCGGACACACACACACACACACACACACACACACACACACACACACACTCTCCAGCATCTTCACCCTGCGAACACATCCAGGAAGTGGCCCCTTCAGCAACGCTGTGTGGACAGGCCATGATGACAAATGGATGAGGCATCCTGGGCTTATCAGGGCAGAGCATCAGTCTGAGTGTGCAGAGGTCCCCAGCAGGACTGCCCCCGACAGAGAGGTGGCGCGGAGAGGAATCTCTTGCTGTCTGCTTGCCTAATCATTTCCACTTAACGCACATTGAAAGCAGAACTTTGTGACACGCTTGTCCTGTCTGGGCACAGGTTCTGCTTTTTCTGGAAGATCTTGGAAAAAGAAAAAGAAAAAACAAACAAAAAAAAGCCCCAAAAGCATGGCTCTGAAAGAGGGAGAGCTTCGCAAGCTTTCATTTATTAAACTAGCATCAGTGGTCAGATTCTCCATCTCGATGCCATTTATCCACAGCCAGGCACTGCGCTGGGGACTGAGACCTGAGCACAAGTGGGAGATGTCACTGCCCTGGAGAAAAATCTGACATACATGGGCAACCCTAAAACTGGCAGCGAGGATCCTTTTTCTGAGATACATAAATGGAGTCCCTATTCTGTCGGGCGACACTGTGTTTCAGGAACCTCGTGCCCATGCTGATATTCAGCCAGTGTGCACCAGTACTGCCATCGTGGTTATCAAACTATCCAAATGCTTCTGGGTCGGTTGGCAAATTGCCACTGCTATCACCCTGAAAATGAAGCACCTACAGTGTTGACCTCTGACCCACAGGGGGTCTCCAGGACAATGTTCTGACACTACCCAGCCTTCTGATTGGTCATGTCTGTGGGAAGTGGGTTGTTAAACATTCTGAACTTTACCATCACCTCTCTGTAAGTGGCAAACCGAGAGTCCCTCTATATAGAGGTCTTAGGGGCTGCAATTAATTTGCAAGGTATCTTGGGGCTGCACATGCATAGCAGGTTTGTGGGTTTAACTTAGATTGTTAGTCTATTGGGGACTGCTTAGGGAAGTGATGGCTATTTTAGGGGCTAAAGTTCTTACCTTCACAAACCACTTTTTGGCAATGCTTACACTCCAAATTTGAAAATTTAGGGTCCCTGTATTTCCAGGGAGGCCCTCTCATGATGGAAAAAACACCCTCAGTATATGGAAGTCTAAACAAATACACTTTGTTTAGAAAGTGTAAAACCACTTGCCCTTCAGAAGTGTTGATATATTATTGTGTGTGAACCTTTCCCTGATTGGAAAACTTCTGAGGAATGCATTTGTTGTCTAAATATGGCACAGCCCCCATGGTTTGCAAGTGAGAAAGTCGTTTTGATGGCTGCCACCAAAAGATAATGTGTTGTACCAGGAACAAGCCTGAACAGCTGGCACTGCCCAGAGGGGCACCCAAGGAGTGACTGTCTAACAACAGCTGGCACTTCCCCTGCTCGATCCTGCATGGCCCCCACCCCAACTGTGTCTCCTGGCTTCCTGCTGAGTTTGACCAACAGGAGGAACTGGGAGGCCATTGGCGGATGGGACTAAGGGAAAGGCCAGGGTGTTTCTCCTCCTTCCTCTCGGCCTCAGGCAGCATGCCAGGCTGCAGTCCGTACCTCTATGGGGCCAGCTGCCCCAGGACAGACCAGTGGGGTCCCCACTCCTTCCAGGAGAGTGGCCCCTTGATTCCTACAAGCCTGCCTCCTCCTCCTTTTCCTCTCCAGCCCGGGCGTCACGTGGCCTTCTTCTGTTGGTAATCTTGGGTTGCTTCCCTAGCCCTTGTTGGCTTCTCTGCATCCCTGTCAGCTGTGTACCCAGTTGCCTCCATTCAATCTCATTTCATACACCCATCATGGTGTCTATTTTCCCACTTGGACCTTGGCTAATACACTGGTTAACTCTGTGCTCTTTAGAAAGTTCCTTCCCCTCCCTAGGCCTCAGTTTTTTGTCTGTAAATGAGATTGGAGGGAGTGCTGTCCAAGCTTTATTTCAGCTTCATGGTGTCCAGGATGTGGGGGCCTGCATGCTAAGGGACAGCACCGGGGCCAGCTCCGAGGACTGAAATGCCCTTCCCGCTTTAGGATGGTCCTGTAAGTAGGTACCTCATTTTGCTTTTCCCAAAGTTGTTTTCATTTTGAACTACAGCCTCAAGTCCTTTCTTTGATAACCAACAAGATATAGATAATAGTGTAAGGATTTTTAACAATCCTTTTTTTTTTTTTTTGAGACAGGATCTCTCTCTTTTGCCTGTGCTAGAGTACAGTGGCATCATGATAGCTCACAGCAACCTCAAACTCCTGGGTTCAAGTGATCCTCCAGCCTCAGCCTCCGGAGTAGCTGGGACTACAGGCATGCGCCACCACGTCCGGCTAATTTTTCTATTTTTTGTAGAGATGGAGTCTCGCTCTTGGCTTGGACTGATCTTGAACTCATGGCCTTAAGCAATCCTCCCACCTCAGCCTCCCAAAGTGCTAGGATTACACCCAAAGTGCTAGGATTACAGGCGTGAGCCATGGTGCCTGGCCAATACTACTATTTTAAAAGTAACAGAGTCATTATTTCTTTCTTACCCATTTCCTAATTTGGCATTTCCTTATCTTTTCTTTAACTATGTTCTGTAGGGTTAAATGGTTTTCTGTCTAGTTTTGCTAGTCTGGCATTTGGTGGTGAGAACTATTTGTTTTTATTTTGCTCTTGCTATTTTTTTTCAGATATCTAGCCATATAAACCACCATCTTTCCAGGTTGAGAGATTTTTCACTGTCTAGTTTCTCCACAAGCTTCCACCTGTGCCTTGGGTCATTTTAACTGCCTTTCTCCGTATCCGTGGAAATCCTTGGATGTCTTTCCTGGCTGCTGTAGGTGAACACTCAGGAGATATGCATGGTCATGTGATCTATGTGAAGAATTGGTTTATTGGTTTCCTATTTTCCTTCTCCAATCAGTTTGTACACAACCCCTTACCTCCCCACCTGACCCATGCCCCAGGCAAAGGTCCCACGGGGCTATAACCTGCCATGGAAGAGTCCCTGTGGTCCTTGCTGGGCCCCTCTCGAGCAAACCTGAGGACAAGGCCCACGGACTTCCTTGGCTGCCTCCCAAGCTCATGGTGAGACAAGACCCAGGCAATTGGAGAGCTGGAAGCACATGTTGTTCATAGCTGGATCCATGTCTGGAGTGACTCAGCAGGCAGTGAATGACACATTGGCTTCCTAGAAAGGGACTCCGAGAGGAAGAACAGAGATGGCAGCAGATGTGGCCTTATGGAAACAGCCCAACAGTGGAACAGGAACAGGTTTTAGAGTTGGATGTGGTTCCAGCCACTGGTTCCATTGCATGTTCACAGTGCAAACTTCTGTGATAATAACGATCAGCAGTATTTATTAAGCTCTAAGTATCTGACACGTACCGTGCAGAGCATTCCTGCATGCATTATCTATTTAATCCATATAGCCATCTGGGATAGATTTTACAGTTGAGGAAGCAGGCTGAGAGCAATTAGGCAACGTGACCAATACTATGCAACTAGAAAGTGATCTGCTTTCGCAGTCTCTTTGCCACTTTGCAAGTTAACTAAATTTCTGAACCATAAGTTACCTTGTGTTCACATTAGGATATGTGGGCCTATCTTATAGTCTTATCTGTCTCTCCTCGCTCTATCTTTCCCATTTAACATTTGTTGAAGTTCCATTTCATCTGTGCACTGAGTTACATCTGGATAACCATAGGATTCACCTGTCCAAAAAAATATATATATATATATCCAATTTCAAATAATTCAAAAAGTATGCAAAATTTACCTGCTGAATGGAAGGTATCTTAGGAGTCTCTCTGAGGTTGTACATGGGCCTGGAATCAAACGGGTCCTCAAAATGCATGTAAAGAATTCCTAACACTGCAAAACGACGGAGGCATATCTCCCCATTTGCACATGTGGCCCACGGAAGTGGCTGAAGGGAGGCGCGCAGCACGAGCAGAGAGCAACTCTCAGGGCACAAGTGGAGCCACTGGATCTTGTCTGTGTCTTTTTCTACCCAAAGCTCTGATGGAAAACTAGCTGAGAGCAGGCCCCAAGGCAGTAGGCTGGTCCTGGGAAGTTATTTGAAGGCCGCTAAAGCCAAGCAAGGTACGAAGACAGCAGCAGTGTCGTTCCATTTGCAAACTTAACATTCCGGATTTCAATATTCAGGGGCGTGCTGAAGGAGCTCTGGGAGAGAGGCAGGCAGGAGGGTGGGTAGAACTACAGAGCCGTATTTACAGAGCAGCACGTTTGACTCGCTTTCTCTTGAAGACAGGTGCATCTCAACACGAATGAGGTCTTCTCAACTCCTGCTTGCCTATGAGGAAGAGCCCTCCGGACATGTCAAACCAGTCTTGGCTTCTTTGCAGGGGGAAGGGGCCATGAAGGAAAGAAAGAACTGGAATGAGAGAACCGGAAACAGCCATTTACATAGGTTGTTAATGGCCGCCCAGGCACTGGAGGTGAGTCTCAGAGAGACCCGGATGCAAGCAGCAGGCGATATAAATATTTCCCAACGCTGTGCCCTCGCGCCCTCGGCTTTGCTGCCTTCCCAGATACCTGGGTGCTCTTCCTACTGGTCTGCAGAAGGAGGAGGGGACACCTGGGTGCCTTCAGGATAGCTGTGCCCTGCAGTCACCTGCCTCCAGAGCCCAAGTCAGAGAAAAACATAAGTTCCTCTTCTCTGATCTCTGGAGGTGCAAGACCTCCGGGGAAAGAACAACACACAGCTTTGGGAGCTCCATCAAATTACATTCGATTTACAGTGTACACTATCACCATTTGGCTTCCTGACGCATGGTGTTGACATTATCTGTGTCTTTGTTTGCTGTACATACAGCTCACAGCACACAGGAACTGGAGGGAGAAGCTGGGTTAAAAAAAAAAAAAAAAGAAAAACCTTAATTGGCCCCCAGAGAGAGCAAAAGCCCGGAAAAGATAGCGTTTTAGGCAGGCCATAACAATGTTTAGACTACTGTTTTCCACCAGTCTGCAAAGTAAAGCCATCTTTCCCCAAGAGAGAATGGGGAGCTACAGGCAGTGGGGAGGAGAGACAAACTGGAAGATAATAGAACAAAGAGAAAACGAAAACAAGTGTTATTTAGGGAAATATTCCTAAAATAGCAAATATACCTGTATTCAAACAAATTCCCCCAAATGTCCCTTTCTCTAGGGAGATCTCCTGGATGCCCTGGGATCACTATTCCCTTCTTTAAAGTCTCCTGCCCCCCCCCACATGTCTCTATTGTCTATTGTATTGAAATTGTTAATTTCAACATCTATCTTCACATTCAGATTCTGAATTTCCCAAGAACGGGAAAACACATCTTCCCTGTGTTGGTACTGCCTGTGCCTGTCACCGTGCCTGACACAAAACAGGGCTCGTGCACTGAGTGCTGCGTGTGCTCATGTATAGAACCCTCCATGGGTCAATGGCCCTGTGCCAGGCCTGTAACCTGTTCATGTGGAGCAGGGGGAGCCACCTGTTCTAGGGACGTGAACAATCTCACCCGGTTAGATCTTTCATTTTCCCTGGAGTTTTTATCTGTACGATTTTAGCTCCTATACTAACTAACACATGCTAAAATTGTCCCACAACATTTTTACATTTTAAAGATCAGCAAAAAGGTATTAGAAAGTGTGCTCAAAGCATGAGGATTGTTCACATCCTACCATGTTTCCCCGAAAATAAGACAGGATCTTATATTTATTTTTCCTCAAGAAGACACCCTAGGGCTTATTTTCAGGGGATGTGTTATTTTTTTCAAGTACAGTGCAACAATCTACATTTATTCAAATATAGTTAAGTTGTCTTCTTGTGGAACATCGTCATAACTCTCCAAAGCCTGAATTCCATCCTGAATTTCTTGTGACTCTATTTCCTTTAGAATCACTGGCCCCAAACTCTCATGTCAAGCAATAGAGCTCTCATGGGGCAGATAAGAAGCGTTGCTAGTCTTCTTTACCGCTCTGCAACGAAATGCGTGGGTTGTGCAGATGCACTGCGTAGCCACGCCCATCACTAGGTCTTATTTTTGGGGTAGGGCTTATATTGCGCAAATGCTTAGAAATCCTGCTAGGGCTTATTTTATGGGTAGATCTTATTTTGGGGGAAACACAATAATAAGAAGCAAAGCACCAAAGCGGACCACCACGTGTGTCTACAGTAGCATCATGTATATACACTCACGCCTGCTGAAAACTCCAAAAATGAAAATGGTTGATGAGTTAGGATGGTGAGATTGCAGTTGTAGTTCTTCTTCTTAGAGAAATTGCCTTTGTTATGCTTACTGGGTGTGTACAAAGATAAAAGAATAAGCATGCAAACAAGTATGAAAAAGATACATGAGGACAGAGGGAAAAACAAAAATCACGCTTAAACGTCCAAACTTCTGTTACCGAAAGAGCAAGGGATGCTTTTTCCAGTTGCACAGAAAAGAACAGATCATTTAGAATAGCACAGCCTCAGGGTGTGAGAGGGCTGAAGAGAAAATGTTTGAAATTCATGTAACTTCTCTCTTTGTGATTGTAAACTAGGGTTTGTTCTTGCCCTTCTATCGGTTTGACTGTGCCCTGGTCAGCTCAGTATTAGGGAAAGGGCAAGAATTTTTGTATTCATTGCTGGTTGATGACATGCTCATTAGTCACATCTCTCTCTCTCTCTCTCTCTCTCTCTCTCTCTCTCTCTCTCTCCCCTCATAAGCAGCAAAATACCTTGTGCCCCGCATGGCCCCTGGGAACCTGGGCAGGGACACGGTGCAATGTAGGTTAGCCTGGTTCAGGGTGTGAATCTTGTTGAAGATCAAATGAACTCCATGAAACTCCTGTGGTTGCTAAGAGACATGAGATCTTTAAATGTCAATTATCATTCCCCTCAAAATAGCTCAAAAATCATCCAGTGTTTGAGCTTTCAAAGTCCCATGATATGCTAGATTTAAAAGACATGAACTAAAATCCCGACTTCATGATATGCTGGTTTTAAAAAGACATGAATTAAAATCCTGACTCGACCATTTTCTGGCTCGGTGACCTCGGCTGCAGCACTCCTCTCTGCACCTCATCGTCCCTTCCCTGTTTAAAGGGTGTGGGGACAGAAAGCATTTTCATAAACTGCAAAATGCTTTCACTGTATTAATGCGAACTGTTTTATTCATGTCGGATTGGAGGATACATGTGAAAAAGACTGAAAACAGAAAAGATATCAAAATATAAATTGTTATTATGGAGTTCCTGCCCCCTTTGCTTGTATGTTATTTTTACTGTGTGTGAGGTAGTTACTGAAATATATCGGAGGTGAACTAGAAGTGATCTGACATCTCAAATTAATAGGTTTTAACAAGGAATCTGGGAATTATTTCTCAGTAATATTTCACTTTACAAAATAATTAACAATGTTTTATTATTATTATTGTGTGATATTACATACTATAACAATTAATATTATCAAGGACCTATTGTATACTGTTAGAATTAACATTATTAAGGACCTAGCTATCCTGGTTCATTTTAAATGGGATTTAATTCACAAAATGTTGTTTTGAGCCTAATTTGCAAAGGCACAGTTACTGCAGTGCATCAGGTTCACGTTGAGTTTTTGGACTTTAAAGACCAGATGAGAAAGAATTGCAATTGATCCCTTCGTGGTCTGCAATAGATGCCTCTAATATGTCTATGCTGACCTTGACAGTGGAGCCCAGTCATGTGTGTCCAACTCTAGGCTCTGTGCAAATGGACAAATTCTCCCATTCGTCCTTTTGCCACTGAGCTCTCTCTGGGTTTGTCCTCTGTTCTGTGTCTCTCACATCTGAATTAGGGACCCTCTGAGGGCCGCTCAGCCTCTGCTCCTAGGGTCTTTGTCTTGGTTCCAGCTGGGCATGGTAACGCTTTCAGATTCATACTTGAGCTAATCCTTATAGTATTCCTTCTGCTCTTCCTGTCTGAGCTGTTCTTACTCCAAATAACCAAACAACAGCTGCTTAGACTTTGTGATTAGACAACCACAGCTCAGATACTGACAGTGGCCAATTCCTCTCCCAGCGACCCTAAGCAAGGTTGTGACAACTCTCTGAGGCTCGATTTTCCGTATCTGTAAGTGGGTATAATAATACCTACCACATAATTTTTTATATTAAAAAGATAGACCATTTAACATGGTGCTTAAGAAGTAGCAAGCTCTCAGTAAGTTTAGTGTTATTGCTGCTGCTGCTAGTATTATTATTAATAATATCATTATGTACAGTATCAGCTTAGAACTATTAAGTATCAGCCTGGTCCTGGTGCAATGACCGTACCATAGGACTTTGTGGCTAGAGGTTTTACGTATGTTCACATACAAATGTGCATGATGCTTTCAAGGTAATTATACTCATGGGTAATTATACATGTGTATACAATTATACACATGGGTAATTATACTCACACAGAAAACCCAAAGCTGCATAATTAAATATTAATTTCTTTTTGACTTTGGAATGCTCTCTGTGAATTGTTTTTCTTTGTTTGTTTGCTGTGTATTTACCTCCAAACTTAGCTTGGATTAATATAAAAGCAAAATGAGATCTGTATTTTCTAAACAGGCATCAGCAAACTATGGTAAGGAAGTGGCCCCAAAGTAGTTGAGGGTCAGAGGGAAATATGAAGTTGCTCAGAGTTCACACACTTGGACACAGTCCATATATGGAAAATCAAAGGTAGCTGGAAAAGGAAGGAAAATTGAGAAGCTACGAGTAATGCTGAAAAAATTAAAAAGCCAAACAAAGAAAAAGATAATTTAGCTGAGTGAGAGATTAGGAGTTTTCCTGGGTATATAGAGAGAGCCAAGAGAGCGTCATTCTTCTGAAGTTTGGAGAGCCCTTATGTGGTTCTCTTCTGTTCTCAAGAGATAAACAGGACCAGTAAATTAGAGCAAGAGAGAAACCAAGCTAGGCCCAAGAGAAGAAAGGTCTTAATCATTTGAGTGGTCCCCAAAATGGAACAGACTGCCTGCAGGTCCCCAGTTTATGAAAGACTCAAGCAGGAGCTGGGTGTCCATATCTCAGGGATATTGTAGATGATATTTAGTGTTGGAGGGGAGATTGGTTGCAATGGCCTCACTGATCCTCTTTAAGATTAAATGAAATTCTCCCAAGCTATAGAATTTCTATGCTTGTTTTCCTGAACATTAAAATAGACATAATTTGGTCATTTACCAATCCCATCACATGGGCTACTCCTCATTAAAATATGAAATAAATGGAATTTGTACCTATGCTATATAAATAAATATGTTACCACTGAATATTGAAAATATAGAAATATGGAGGAAACATTTATTCTCAGCTTTGTGTAATAACTTCAACATTAATGACGTAGGAGAAAAAGTTTTAAAAATATCTTTCAATTTTTTAAAGTTTTTTTTTTTAATAATATGGACCATCTCAAAGACATGACAGAATTACTGTGAGTTATATGGGCCAAATCTTTCAGACATCCTGATTTATAATAATGCATTATTAATAATGATCCCATAAAAACTCCCATTCCTATTTTGAGGCTCTGCATGCCATATATGATTCCAACAGCCCCCTAGGAGGTAGGTTTTTTTTTTTTATATTCCCATTTTACAGAAGAGAAAACCGAGGTTCAGAAAGGTCAAGAAACTTGTTCAAGGCCACCCAGCTAAATGTAGAGCTTTCTGACTCCCCAGCCCCTGCTCTTTCCACTGTGTCATACTTACTTCTGGGCCACTTCCTGTCTTGCCTGAACAAACATAGTTCAGGCGAAACACACAAGCAACGATGACGTGCCACCGTCACACCTCCCAATGAAACCCTATAATTTCCGAGTCTGAACTGGAAATCCTTTGGGTCTATGTCTTGTCTGGCCTGCTCAGGAAAATGTTTATTTTAACATGTGCCTCTCTCAGAATGGCTGGATGTTTTTCAATAGCCATTCATTCATGGGCCCATAGACCCAAAGGAGCAGAGTAGCTGCTTCACCTCACAACTTCCACCGCCTTCCACCCCCTTCCAGCCCCTTCCACCCCCACCAACACACACTCCCACTTTGGGGTCTGCTTCAAGGAGGGTGTTAAGGCTATTCGTAGGTCCCTGGAGACTATAAATAAAGCCCTGGGCTTCAGCCAGCTCAGCGTGTTTATGTTTTTGGGTTGCGCTGCAACTGTTGTTGGTAATTATAGACGCGTGGGCGAGGATGGGTGCTGATGAACAGTTCCTCCTCCTGGTTTCCTCTTTGCACAAGACCAACACTGGGGGTGTCTGAACTCACCATCCCATCATAAGGTCCCCCATGTCCAGTCACTGCTGTATTTCCTGCCAAAGTGAAGTGACCATGAGTGTTGAAAGATGCCGGGATATTCCACATCACCGTTTGGGTCGCCTCCTGTGAAGTCCATGCCTTCTCGAAAAAAAGAAAGGTGACATCACGTGCCACAGTCTTTATAGACAAATTTGCACAAAACGATTAGCGGGTCTAATTGAAATGTCCATTCCCAAGGGAATTCGGCCCAGTGAGGAGTACCCGGGTCCAGTGAATGACTGGGATCTGTCATGTTAGCTCGACATTTTCTCCTTTGACACCCCAAAGGTACGTGCAGTCTTTCATCAGTGTCTCCTCTTCCTGCGTTTCTCTTGAGTCTCTGGTGAGAAAGGATGGGTCACAGCCTGAGGACACTCCCTGAGCTGACCAGTCAGCTTCTGGAACAGTCAGGCATGTCTGTTGAACTTGAACTGTGATACAGAGACATCGATGGAGTAGAAATAGATGAGAGAAAAAAGAAAACAATGCTGTCACCTGAAAGTACACATGTTGGAGGACATTCTTCCCCACTTTGCAAACTTAACCCCTGCCTTTGGGCAGAAAGTCCAGCTAGCAAGTAAGAGAAAGTGGTGACCTCGGGGGACTGGTCCAATTCTGTTTTACTTGCCCCGTTTTGTCCTTCCTTTGCCTTTACTTGTCATTTGCCCTGATGACAGGCGAAGTAGGTAGCTGTTCAGGCTGTTTAGGGGACTGGGATAACACGGCACATGAAGCCAAGAGGAAAATACCCAGGTGGTGTCCAAGGACAAGATTCTGAGGCCAAACAAGCACGTGGCAGGTCCTTAAGCAAAAGGTAAGAAGTTAATGAAGCCAGTCACAGAGGAGCACATATTAGGATGCCATTTATATGAAATACGCAGAACAGGCAAATCTACAGGGACAGAAAGTACATTACTGGTTGCCTAGGGCTGGGAAACATGGGAGGTTGGAGAGTGGGGGCTAAGGGATAGAGAATTTCTTTTGGGGGTGATGAAAATGTTCTAGAATTGATTGTGGTGATGGATGCCCAACTCTGTGAATAATATACTGAAAGGCATTGACTTTAGTTGGGTAGATCATATGGTAGGAGAATGACATCTCAATAAAATTTTCTGTTTTAAAGGTAAGAGGTGATACATTTGGGGAGCTGAGCTGTGGAGAAGCAGAAAATGTGGGCATGGAGAACAGAGAGATGGGGAGCACTGATAGGAGGTGTCTTGCAGGGAGGCTCTGGGTAGAGGTCAGGCTGCTCCCAATAGTGGTTTTGTACGGTTCCAGCAATAGCTCACATGTCTTTTGAAAAGGACCGAGAGGGACACCCCTCATGTCAAAGACGGCTGGAGCTCACAGTGGGATTACTATAATCTACTTCTTCCATTCAAAGGAATGAATCTGTCTAAAGATCAAGCCCGGTTAGTTTGGTGAATCTCACTCCTGTGATGGGATTATAGCTATGGGAATACTGACTTCTTTTCATTTCCTGAAGCTTAGTTAGAAGTTTAGTTGGTCACTATGATCCTCAGGGATTCATTGCTCTTCCAGGTGGCAGTATTTTTCTACCTTTGCATTTTTATAGGGGCCTCACCCAAAGGCCCTCCAGAGTTTGCCAATCTTTGGAGTAGGAAGGAGGTTTTAGTTTTATTTGGGGTGAAATCAAAATGACACCACTTTTTCTGCAATAAATAATGAATGAGGAGCCATTTGTACAAGGCCCGGTCCTAGACACAGTGATCTGACAGCCCATCCCGTATTTAGCATGACCTGGTCCCTCTCCAGCTCCCCACGTGCATCTCCCACTCTCTGCCCTGCAGAGAGTCAGAACTGCAGCCCCGAGTGCATCTCTCCATCCTTGCATGTGCTGTTCCCTCTGTCTGAAACACCCTTTCCCCATCTCCACACTTGGCCAATTCCTATCTGTTCTTCAGGAATATTCCAGGAAGCCTTCTCTGAAATCTCAGAATGGCCTGAGAGTCCTTCCCTGGGTTCCCCTAGCACTCTGTTTATATCCTACCAACACATGCACTGCACTGTCATGAGACTAACTATGTATCAGTGTCCCCACTGTATGTGTCCCCACTGCTCTGGAAGCTCCTTAGGGCTCATCCCCATGTCTGTCTCTATTCATCTCCTAAACTAGTTCCCAACACCAATACATTCACAGTAAATGTGTGCTAAACCCCCGCATTGCAAGGAAGCTATGTGGTGGCCACCTAGGAAGTTTGACCAAAAATATTTGGTGCCATCCCTCTTAACCCTAAATATCACCCCAATGAACTGGTCCACTCAAAAGGATCGGGAAGTGGCAGGTCATTCTTTGTGTCCACAGGGCCAAGATCATGCTGGGCCCTCCTGAAACATGTGCTAAGCTGATCTATTTGTAGTCCTTGACTTTCATATTTTTAACTGTCTTACAACTCACACTTTTAATACCTTAGATGTTACCTAAATCGTTTCTCACACACTGATTTCAGACATTCATTCATTAGCAGACAAAAGAACACTGGGAGCTCTCCCATAATGGAGCTGCACCACTGCTCAGTTTAACAGAAGTGCCATCTTGGTAATGGAAGAGTCATGCAATTCTCTTAATATAATGAATTGCATTTTATAAAAATGAATGGGAAACAGAAAAAGAAAATGATGATACCAGTGAAAATAAGCAGAGAGGTCTCATCAATTTATTAAAATGAAGACAAAAGTAGAAATCATCAGGTGTGCTAAAAGTGGCAAATCTTCAGCCTCGGTTGGATGAATGTGTTGATTGTGTGTTCAGTTACGAAGAAACAGCAAATTAAGGGGCAAGGTGAAATTTGGGGACTGTATTGTCAAGTATAGTATCTGAAAGGCAAGGCACAGTTAGCGTTTTTATAATTATTATACTATTGTTTTAAATCTCTGGGAGTCATCCTACCCCTTAGCCAAACAGCATCTAAGTCTTATTGCTCGATATCCATGCCTTTGATTTTCATATGTTTTCAAGAATGCATTATATATATCAAAGCAGGAGGTGACTTGTGCCCTATTGGAGATTCTTAAAGTCTTTTCCATTCCCAAACATTTTTGGGAGAAGTAACACTTTAAGAAGAAATAACAGCCAACTGAGAATAAAACTCAAAGGCTATATCTTGGCTATAACCTACTATTAAGCAACACAAGCACAGACATAAGAGACAGACACCGCTGGATATGCCTTTGCCATCACTTAGCAATGGGTCTTGATCAAGTGACTTAACCCTCCAAACTTCGGTTCATCTGTCAAGTGAGGATAATAGTAGTACCTGGCCCACAGGGCACCTGTACAATGCAGTGAGTGAATATTCAATATGCTTAGTCCTGTGCCTGGCAACTTACTCTGAGCTTCCAATACAGAAGCTGTTTTCTAAGGAAGGAAGTAGGATGCTGGAAGAAGAGATGGAAGAGACTAAGGTTGGCCCTTGCCAATGTGTCAAGGCCCCACTAGATCCTGAGCTCTATTAAAACTCGATGCAGAAACACTTACGACTTCTGTTACTACTGCCAAGCTACCCACTGGGTCATTCTGGCTTCTGCTGGTGTGAGTGGGAGTATGCTATTTATTCACCTAATGACTCCTTCCAAGTTAGAGAAGTTGGAAACCCTGACAACTGTTCCACCCGATAATTCTCTCATTTCACCACCTCTGCACTCTGGAAGGTGTGTCTCCTGTGTTACTGTCACATCTGCATTTTGATTTTTTAGTTGTCTCGGGCTCCCAGCTCTTTGAAATCAGTGATGACGGCTCCGCCATTACACAAGTAGAAGAGGCTGGGTTTAGGATAGGCTGTTCCAATCAACACAGGGCCAGGCTGACTCTGTGTGGTGGGCACCTGGTACCACCGCCCCCCAAGGCACATGGCCACCACCCTGGGCCACTGTGTTTGCTGCACCTGACCTGACCCTGACTCTACCTCCATTCCCACTGTGACAGCATTCTTGTCTGAGTTCTTCCCTAAAGGTTTATTAGGGTTTAATGACATTGTTTATCACTGTACAACATTTATTATTTATTAGGATTAGCCCTGCTTATTGCAAAATATTTAGAAAGTCTTTTTTTCTTAGATTGCATCTAGACCTCAAATGCCATTAGGCAGAAGCCTAGCTACAAAAGATATAGAATCCAAAGAGGGAGAGGAGAGTGGCCATAAAACCATGGAGGAAAATGAAAGAATAGAACAAGATAAAAGAAAAATACTCAAGACTGTAATGCCAAAGTCCCCCCACCCCCAGGGCCTAGAACACCGTGATGAGTTCTCAATAGTTCAAAAATCCACTTTCCTTGTCCTGTCAGTCTACCCTAGCCTATAATAACTTTCAGACAAAATGAAAAGTCCCAAATATTTGGATGAAGCTCTTTCTTCCTTTTCCAGGGAAAACCTTCTGAATGTATTGTCTTTGCTTCCCCGCCTCCCATTGTCATCTGCTCTAACCCACCCTCCACATCCACCACCCCACCATGGCTACCCTGGGTCAAGGTCACCAATTGCCTTATCCAGTGAGTGCTTTCCATGTGCACCTCACTGGCCTCCCTGAAGCATGAGACACTGTGGGCCCATCCCTTCATGTCCAAACCCTCTTCCCTGCTTTCTTTGATGCAGATCTTGCCTCTCTTCCTCCTTCACAAGTGTCTATCTGGCTGCTCTTTCTTTACCTGATGCTTTAAGTTGAGTTGAAGGACCTGCCCTTGGATTTCTTTCCTTCTCGTAGGACATGGCCTCCCCTGCCACAGTTTCCACTGCCACCTGTATATCCCCAGCTCACCTGTCTTTCTCCTCATCCCTGTTCTATCTTTTGAGCATCAGACCTACATCATCAGCTGCATACTGGGTATCCCACAAGCATCTCAAACTCAACATGCACACAACTGAATTAATTATCTTACCCCTGCTTCTCTCCCTGTCATCCATAGTGACTCAAACCAGAATCCCCAGTGTCATCTTAGACTTCACATTTTCCTTCAACTCCCAACCATCTCCCTCTACTACCTGTCCACCAAGTCTTGGGAATTCTCTCCTTCTCTAATCCTTCCACACTATCACTGCCTTCATTGCAACCCTCACATCTTTCTTGAGCTATTTTAACAGCCTCCCAACTGCTTTTCTTGACTGTCTCACCACATCCATGTCCATTCTCCCCACAGATACCCAAGCAACTTTTCTAAAATAAGAGTCTCCGATTAAAACAAAGTTTAATGAGAAAAAAAAATAAAAATAAAAAATAAAATAAGAGTCTGACAAGCCATGACCTTACTTTAAGCCTCATCAGTGGCTCCCCATTGCTTACATGTTAGAATAAAAACCCCACTGCAGGGCCTGCAGGGGGCTCTGTGATCTGGCCCCTCTATTTCATCTCTACTCTTCCCCCCTTCCCTCTCTCCAGTTTATAACCTGGCCAGCAAACCTCTAGCAGCTCCCACAAGGCGTCATGCTGTTCTGTGCTATTTCACGGATTTGCAAAGGCAAAAGAAATGGCATTTGCATTTTATTCTCACCTAGACAGTGCCTCCTTCTTCATGAAGCCCAGTTGGAGCATTATCTCTTTAGCCTTCTCTAACTGTCCCCATCCCTCTCCCATCCTCGCCCCCTCCTGACAGCCACTTTCTCTGATGTGCCCCGGCGTATCTTTGCATCTCCCACACTTATTTGGGTGTCTGCTCTGTGCTAGACTGAAAACTCCTTCAGGTGGTGGGGGGTGGGGGCAGAGATGATTGCTTATGAGTCTATACCCTCAGCCCTGTGCACAGATCCTGCCAAAAACCAGGCAGAGGAACACAGCACCCTTTCATCCATCCAGAACCGAAAGCCCAAGCCGCCACTTTTGACAGCTCCACTTTCAGTTTCAGTTGCTCAGTCTGGGCTGCTCAGAGCAGCCTCCTGAACCTTCCACCAGCTCAGAAAGCATCCAGCCCGCGATGAGCTCTGCGCTGCTGCTTGTCCCAACGAGCGGGAGCCAACGGTGATCCTGCTGACAGGGGTGGCCTTTGCCGCCTCTCACCCAAACCCCACAGCCTCTAGATGGTGCATCTTAAAGGTCATGGCCATGGGCGGCCCTTATCAATCAAAGCATCAGGCAGGGAAAAAACCCCACTCCAGGATATGGTGAGACGGGTCGGTTTCAAAACATTGCAGATCGTTACATGAGTAATGTAAATGTGATCTCAGCATAGTAAACACGCCCCCACAGGGATAAAGATATTAGTTGCATTATCTGGAAAGAAAACAAGAACGAAAAGCAGCATCTGGCTGCAAAAACTAAGGAAGAGGTGTCGGTTCCACAATTCAGGTTGTACTGGGGCAGGTAAATTGCGTTTTCCTGCCTCCCTCCCCCCATGTGGTCACACACACTCCCACTTCGAATCTCTCCTCGGGGGTGGGTAGGGTGTGTGATTTGGGGGAAGTGAAGGGAAGCGGGGAGCACACACATAGAGGAAGAAAACAAAGGCCTTCATTTTCTAAAATTGTCCCTCGCTGTGATTGAGAAAGAGTTTCTCAAGAAATGTGAATGTCCTGCACAGGAAGTAGCACTTCATCACACGGCTAATAATCAGCCGCATGCTAGTCAGGGATTGGTTTTTCCCTTCTGTGGTGAGAAGATGGCTCCAGGCAAGCTTGGCTGCTTCCCCGCCAAGTCCTTTGAATGCATCCAGCGCTCATCTTCCCAAATGTTCTAGTACCCTCGTCCCTTACATCAAATTCCCGTGGAAGACTCACGGTGTCAGGGAAGGGTGTCTGTAGTTTCAGAGGGTTTCCATGGGGCCAGACCAACATTCCCCCATCCCAAATGGCCTTTTCCAAATCGAAGCAGCCTTGCAAGGGCCTGACTATTTCCACAGTTAAACAAAATATACTTTCTGTTCACCCTCCAGCTCACTTGCCTTTGCCTCTTCTTGCTTTGGGGCCTAGTTCTTTTCCAGAAGCCAGTATCATTAGGGCCTCTTGTCTTTAAAGAAAACAATCAGATCAGCTAATTCACCCCAAGATATTGGCAACTCTATATGATCAGTGTTTACATTCAGAACAGAGATAAAGTACTTTATCCAAAGGAATGACTCTCTAATGGTGAAATCTCCGGCTTTATCATGGCTGGGAGCTGGTGGGACTCTCCAGTGCCTCTCAAGTCCTGCCACATTGGTGACCAATGATAAGGTCTGACCCTCATGCCTGGGCCATAGCTCCTTCCCTGACAAGTGTCTGGTAACTTTAATCGTGGTTATCAAGTTGCTTTTATGCAGGGCCTGTTTTGCAGCTTTTTTTCAGAAGCACTTGGTTGAGTAAATTAAACCCCACGGAGTCCTTACCCCATGCCCAAACATCCTTAGTATATTCCCTCTAAGTCCAGGACTCCTTAGGCAGATAGGACACAGGTTGAAGAGAGGTAGGGAGGTTACTCTCACATGAGCTCTTAGGTGTGCCAGTTTTTAATACTCAAGTCGTGGCTGGATGCAGTGGCTCATGCCTGTAATCCTAGCACTCTGGGAGGCTAAGTGGGGAGGATCACTTGAGCTCAGGAGTTTGAGACTAGTTTAAGCAAGAGCCAGACCCTGACTCTACTAAAAATAGAAAAAAATAATCGAACATGGTGGCGCATGCCTGTAGTCCCAGCTACTCAGGAGGCCAAGGCAGGAGAATTGCTTGAGCCCCAGGAGTTGGAGGTTGCTATGAGCTAGGCTGATGTCACGAAGCTCTAGCCCAGGCAACAGAGTCAGACTCTGTCTCAAAAAAAAAAAAAGAAAAGTACTCAAGGCACAGGGTAATCTTACAACAGACACGTGAATATCCTCATCCATTCATTTATTTAGTTATTATTTATTAAGTTGCCACTATGTGCCAGGAATTACTCCAGAGATCCACCAAAGAACCAAAGTGACAAAGCTCTTGCCCTGGTAGGGCTAAAAGTTGGAAATTGATGTAACTATTTCTGTTTGTCTCCAAAAAGCAGAACTGGGACAAATGGGTATGCGTCCCAGGGAAGCAGACTTCTGTCCCATGCAGCGTACAACCAAATATGGAATGGTAATGAGCTCCCTGTCACTGGAGGGATGTGAGAAGAAGCTGCATGACTGTCTGTTGCAGAAAGACTCATGCAAGGAGCTGGACTAGATCTGTTGTCTTCAACTGTTTCTTTTAGCAGCACCTTTCTTTCTTCATTTGAAGAGACCTTTCTTCAAATGAAATCTTAAATAAAATATATAAAATAATACATAGAATAATACATTTAGCAGCCCCAATACATAAAACAACAGAGCTGCTGTGGCTGAATTAGTAAGTCAGATCTGGAGGCCCTCCCGCATGTCCTTCTGTCCACCAGACCTTAGATATCCACAAGCCACTGGATGAAATGATCACGAAGCTCCCAACCTGCCCCCGTGTCATGGGGGTCTGGGAATCCAAGCGGGATGGCATAGGTCTCCCAGCAGACACTTCCCCTCCCTCTCCCCACTCCCACCTTTCCCTAGGACAGAGTCTGGTAAAGCCAGAGAAAAGAAGCAGAGGTTCTGGAAGCCTAATGAGACACTTAATGAATGCCATCCGTCACTTGGGTGGACCTGAAAATCATGTCATGGCTCCTCCAGCTTCAGAAAGAGCCCATCGCCTGGGATCCTGGACCTTAAGGAAAAGCCAAAAGGTTCACAAAAACCAAAAGGACGTTGGAAGAAAGGGACAAAAGGCCAGAGAGAGAAGACACTCACGGGAAACAAGAAAAACTTCGTTGGCACCATTCTCTGGAAACTCCATGTGTCTTCAGTCTCATCTCATACAAGGTTAGCTTTCCAGCAGTGGACTCCACATTTACACCTTCCCGGATGTCACAGGTGTGACTAAGGGATGGCACATCATTCTCAGTCTGGAGCAGGAGGTGGAGAAGCTGTCCCCCTTCAGGTTCTGTGCCTGGAGCGTCCCATTCCCACTGGGCGCAGTGTGGAGAGAAATGCCTGCAGCAGCTCAGAGGCCCCTGGCTGGCAGCCACTCGCTGGCTTGGGGCTGGTGACGGAATGTGGGAGAGGGGGACTCCCCAACTTGAAAAAGAGCGTGTGAAGTCTTCCCAAGCATGTAGCTACCGCACAGAGCCTCGAGCTTGCCAAGCACAACCTTGCCATCGTCTCAGCTAGAATTTTCCCGACAGTTTCTGAAAAGTTAATCAAAACTGGATTCACATCTTCTGGCTTCATAGTCCACAAAGTTGTGAGCCAGAGTGAGTCAGCTGAGCTTTGCTTACACTCATGGTTTTCCAAAGTGTGTAATATATGCAAAACATGATTTGGGGGGAGACGTTAGTAGGCGCTACTCAATAGAATTCTGAAGGGTACTACTTTAGGAAGCTCTGGTCTAAACAAAATTAAGCAGGTTTCACTACTGTGGGACTTTTCAGAGCCTTGAGTATACTAATGTGAATTGACTCTCCAAGAAAGGAATGCAGTCACCTTTTCATATTTGTAGGTTCTGCATCCTTGGATTCAACCAACTTTAGATAAAAAAAAATCTTCAGAAAAAAATCTCAGAAAGTTCCAAAAAGCAAAACTTGAATTTGCCATGTGCCAAGTACTATGCTGAATTCACATGAATGAAGTGCTGTGTAGGCATTGTATTAGGTATTATTATTATATATATATTTTTTTGAGACAGGGTCTCGCTATGTTGCCCAGGCTAGAGTGCCGTGGCGTCAGCCTAGCTCACAGCAACCTCAAACTCCTGGGCTCAAGCAATCCTGCTGTCTCAGCCTCCCAAGTAGGTGGGACTACAGGCATGCGCCACCATGCCCGGCTAATTTTTTCTATATATATTAGTTGGCCAATTAATTTCTTTCTATTTTTTAGTAGAGACGGGGTCTCACTCTTGCTCAGGCTGGTTTCGAACTCCTTACCTTGAGCAATCCTCCTGCCTCGGCCTCCCAGAGTGCTAGGATTACAGGCGTGAGCCACGGCGCCCAGCCTGGTATTATTAATATAAGTAATCTAGAGATGATTTAGAAATTGTGCATGGGTTATATGCAAATACTATACCATTTTATATAAGGTGCTTGAGCATCCATGGATTTTGGGTATCTGCAGGTGTCCTGGAACCAATCTCCCGCAAACACTGAGAGATGACAGGATAGTATGCAGTAGTTTCTAATTTTATTTGAACTCTAAATGCTTTTTCTCATGGAACAACTTAAAACACTCCTTTTTCTTGAAACACACTTGGGAAAATACTGTCAGAAACCAAACACTTAACCAAATGATATGAATTTAGAGATTTATCTTTCATTAAAGTAAGCTGGCATTTCCAAAAGACGACAAATGTCTCATCCACCATCTTGGGAGATAAGACTTCATGCAGGTGAAGTGTCTATATCACTGAAGCTTCAAACACCAAAACGATTAAACCATTTTACCTGAAAATCTTTCTAAAGTGCATTACACACGTCTCTACTTTTGATTATTAGAAACAAAATGATACATTTCTAAGTATAGAAGTAAATACATGCTTCTTTTTCAAAGCTTGAAAAATTTGGAAAAGAATAAATAAGGCAAAACTTACTCCCAAACCCAAACCTCTGTTAACGTTTGATGTAATTTCTCTCGTCTTAGTCTGCATAAAATATATGCTGAATTATAAAATAACTGCTACAATTCACTTAATATTTTCTATGTCATTAGACAGTCTTTGAAATTCATTCATGTTTTAATGGCTCTATTATAGTCTATAATATAAATGTATCATACTTTAACCATTTTTATTATGTTTTTATTATGAATACGGGTGAGCATCTTTTTGCTGAGATTTTTGTCTCTATTTTTACTCCTTTTGAATAGATACTCTGAGTGAAATCAATGTGTCAAAGGATAGAAGGAATTGTGGGTCTGCCTATATATTATCAAATTGCCTTTCAGAGATTTTGTACCACATACTACCCCCATCAGTTTATGAGTGTAATGATAATTTTCTCTCATAGAGAGTAATTTTACCTTGCCCTCACCAACATTAAATATTATCATTTTTTTAAAATCTGTGTTAATTTGATGAGTTAAAACTGATATCTCATAGCCATTTTCATTTTTCATTACCAGTGAATTTAAACATTTATATACAATAATTTGCCACCAATATTTTTTCCTCATATCAATCGTTTACATATAGTATGCCTGTTTTTCTATTGTGGCCTTAATATTTTACTTGTTGATTTGTGTGAACTCTATTAAATTTCTTGAATGTCCTGTTTGTGGCAAATCATTTTCACAATCTGCTGTTTACCCTTTAGCTTGGTTTATTACTTTTAATATATAAGTCTTCTATTGATACAAAAATATGGCTTCTTTTTTTTGGTATTTCCTCCTTAGTTTTTGTGCTTAGAAAATCGTTTCTCTTTCAGAAGCCAGATGAATATTCACTAAATTTTCTCTTGATGTTTATGGTTTTATTTTTTAATCCTTGTAAAATAATATGGTGTGCTGCTTGCTTTTTAAACTCAATAAAACGTTGCCTTAATCATTCTGGTCCACAATTCTGAACAGCGTTTAAAATTTAAAATCGGATGCTCCTGGGTGCTCCTGACGTGGGTAGGGACCATTTCCCCACTGTTGGTGACTTCAGACGCCTGCGATTTGCTAGCGCAGTGACTGGTTCTTGGTTTTGATGTCTTCTTTCAACGTTAGGCGGCCAGCTCTCATTTCCTATTGTAGACAGTTCACAGTGCTTCCTACTTTTAACAAACACCAAATAGCCAAATCTGTGTGACTGCACAGGAAGGATATGTATGACCGAATCTGGGTGGGGAAGCCAGAAGAATGATCCCTGCCAAAGATGTACATGTCCAATCCCTAGAATCTCTGAATACATTATGTACAGTTGCAAGGGGGAATTAAGGTTGCAGATGGAATTAAGGTTACTGATCAGCTGCCTTTGACAAGTGGAGATTATTCTAGATTACCAGGTGGGCCCAGTGAAATCACAAGGGTTCTTACAGGTGAAAGAGGAAAACAAGACAGTCAGTGTTAGAGTGATTTGATATGAGAGAGACTTAACCAGCCCTTGGTGGCTTTGAAGACAGAAGCCGTCCATCTGCGGAAGAAGGACACAAGCCCAGGAATGGGGACAGCTGGAAGCTAGAAGCTGGAAAAGACCAAAAAATTAGATTCTCCCCACTGAAGCGTCCAGAAAGGAATGCAGCCCTCTTGACGCCTTGATTTTAGCCCAGTGAGATTCATTTTAACCTTTTGACCTCCCAACCTGTAAGACAATAAATATGTGTTGCTTCAAGCTACTAAATGTATGTTGATTTGTTACAGCACCAATAGGAAACTAACACACTGGGCTTAGAAGTCTGTTCCACAGAAAACTTCATGGCCTTAGTGCATGGCCTTGGTGACTCCTCTTATTTCCTTTACCACCCAATTATTTCCGTGGTTGCTGGAAATCGCACCTACCTCAAGAACAGAGTCTAAGTAGGATGTTATTTTACAGGAATTGGCCCCTACAAATCAAGTTGCAAACATTGGGTCAAAGGGTGAAGTAGAAGGAAGCTGGAGAGACACAGTATTTAAAATCAGAGAAATCACAGGGCTGGACCTTCTGCCCAGTTTGGAAGAAAGAACACCCAGTCATGACCCTTGGACTGGGTGAGAGCATCTCCGTTTAATTAATGTCTGCACTGGGTCAGATAACCATCACTGTCTGTGGGTGAAATCCCCTCTGTCTCGAAAAGCCTGGGTAGTTCAAGGGCACGAGTGGTAAAGGATTCTCTTAGCCAAGTCTTCCGGCAGTAGGCATGGGGGTTAAATGTTGATGTAGATTTTGTGCCACCAAAGGCCTTGGATCCAGACCAAGGGGTGGAGCACGAGCTATTCCAATAAAGATTGAGGTAGTCCTCAAGAATACTAGTGAAGGAAGAATAAGAGAGGCTCAGGAAAGAAGGTGCCAGAGGGAACCTGCCTGCAAAATGCATCTGGACTTTTGCAAGTCATGGGGCTGGAGAGAGAACATTCCATTTGTGTCATCAAGGAAGCAATAGAATAGATGGGTGTGAGTCTGAGGTTTCCATGTAGACCAGCTAAACGATCTACATTTCATATGCAGACTGTGTAGCTTTCTCCTTTCTTGATTATTAAAGAAACCCAGTAAATGTACAACTTCTTTATAACCTGCCCTCAAAAGTCCCTAGATATATGTGTATTGACAATCAGAACCCTTGTTCTTGAGAGAAATGCAATGTCAAGACTCAAGTGATGCCATACGAGGTCCAAATTGATTTCACAATAGACTGATGTTCGCACCATTTTCCAGCTCACATTTGTGGATACCTATCAAGAAGGTGGTAGATTCTTTTGTTTCCCAAAAACCAAAAAAAGACTTCTGAGTCCTTGGAAGAGAAATCGCTAATTACTGGAAACTAGTATGAGTTGGGTTCGCTGATAAAGAGTTATAACAATCAATTGCACTTTGTTTTTGATGAGGCTTCTAGAATGTTAAGTGAAGAGAGCAGTGTTGACATCGCATACCTTGATTTTGGCATTTGTAAAGTTCTTTTATAATGTCCTCTGGAAACTCTTTGAATGGCCAAAGAACACTGGCCGGTGGGCTGATCAGGAGGGAGCCTCTCATATTAATGCTTCAAGGCCACTTGACCTTGGTCTGCTCCAGCGGTTTTATCAAAGATTCAGATGGAGCCTGGATTAGATTACCCAGCACTCATTACCATTGGGAAGAGTTATAATTCATGATCTCTGTTGCAATCAGGAGATGAGAACAGAAGATTCCCAAGGTGCATTAGTGGCTTGGAGCCTAAGGAGCTGGTATCCAAACCTGACTGTTAAAAAATCACTCATGCCTTATCCCAGACCTACTGAGCTAGAATTTCAAGAGGTAAACCCCTTGCATTTGCATTAAAAAAAAAAAAAAAACCACCCATGTGACCCACAGGTAATCAACCTGGCAGCCTACTTGCAGAACTATCACAGGGATTTAGTAAAGCAGCTTTTCCAGGGTAGTAATGGTCCTTTACCTGGTAGTCGGGGCATCTTCACGGGTTTTCGAATTATGAGAAAACACTTCCCTACACTCTGGCTCCATCCGGCTTTGACTCTTCCTCATGGGAATGGGGCAGGAAGGACACAGGGCCTCAGTGATGAGAGCACAGGCTTTGACGTCAGCCAGACTGGCACGCGGGCCTTGCTTCTGCAACCTCCCACCTGTGCAAGTGGGCTCCGTGCTTCCATTTCCTCATTTTAAATGCAAGATTTTAATGAGATGACACACGTAAAGGGTCTGCCGTGTCACTGGGGGTCAGTTGATGCAGCTATTCGTATTAATAGACTATTCGGTCCACGCTCCCATGCCGTGGATCTGGGGTCCATAGTTTTACCAGATGGAGGAAAGAAGCGACTGTCTATCGGATACCCACTACGTGCCGGGCGCCGGGTCCCCCGCAGATCTAACCTTATTTCCTCTGTCACCAATATCCTCATTTTCACCCATGAGGAAGCCAAGGCTCAGAGAGGTTAAATGCCCCCCCCCCCCAGGTCACCAGCCAGAAAGGGACAGACACACACCAAGAATTTGGCTAATAAACTTGCACTGAGGATTCCCCATGGCACTTTTTTAATGGTTAATATTAGGAGTGTCTCCACTCTTTGCCCTTTAAAAAATCTAAAGAGAGACATTTTGAAACTGCGAGGGAGGGGGGAAGTCACACCACCTACACTCCCCATTACCTGAACACTCAGCAATTAGCCAGAGGAAAAGCCCGACAAGGGGCAGCCATGCTTGTGTGTCCCCCCCCTCACCCCTTCTCAGCCACATTATTTAAAATTACAATATCTCCCCCATGACACTCTATTTATTCCTTTCCCCTGCTTCCTTTTGTTCCTTACAATTTAATCACTATCTCACACCCTAACTATTTTGGTTATTTATATTGTTTCCTGTGACTCCTCCCCCACTAGAATATGATGAGCTCCTTGAGGGGAAGGATGTGTGTCCATTTTGTTTTCTACTGCGTCCACCTGTCTAAAACAGCCCGGCTCGCCTAGGCCTTCCATAAGTATTTATGGCAGGAATGGAGGCAGGCACAAATAGAAAAACATCTCGAAAGGTGTCCATCATGAATGTTGAAAGTAATCATCATTTATTTAAATACCTGCAGGCTCAGGTTCTTGCAGTAAATATGTATTATTCGTATAATAATAGTTTTTAAAAATGTAAACTGAACTGTCCAGGTTATTACTGATTTGAAGCTGAATCAAATCAAAGGGCAGAGGGCAAAGATGGGACCGGGTTTACCTTCCAGAAGGTAAGGCCAGCATGCTGCATATTCTCCACAAGCCCCCGGGCCCTCCCCACCCTTCCTCACTCCGCCCTGTGCCCTGGGACCCGACCTCTTTGAATGGCACCAACGAGCTCCCTTGACCTTTGGCTTCCAGTTGGGAAAAGAGTGAGGGTGGGCTGTTTATTCCCCAGTGTTGCCATTGCTTCTGGGCCACTGTGGGTTGGCCGTGTCCCTCTACGGAATGTTCTGGTGCCTGCAGCCACCTTCTCTGCATGTCTGCTTTTTTGGGTTCCATACTGGCCCCCACATTCACCTGCCTCAGGACTGGGGGTGGTCACAGCTCTCCCTTGTTGCAGATCTGGAGTGCTTCATTCCCTGTGCCGGTCTTCCTAACTCTGCCCGCACCTCTTAAATTGTCCTTCATTGAATTTTCCTCCATTACCCAGTTGACCTTGCCACTAGTTTCTTTCTGGGTCTCTGTTACAGCGAGGAACGAACATATTTGCTTGAAGTTAGAAGACCTTGATTCAAACACCTGTTTCCTCACTGACTTCCTCAAGGCCCATCACCTCTCTGGACTCAGTTTCTTCATCTGAAAACAAAGAAAATTGGGCAAGGCAACTTCTCACGTCTTGTGATTTTAAGAAGCTCTTTGCTCAGAGAACAAAGTAGCTACTTCCCCATTGGCTAGAAAGTATTGACTTGATCCGGTCGTGAAAGGGCCGGTCTTCCAGGAACTTAGCCCAGGGGCTGTCGCTGTGCGACACACAAGAAGAGCTGAGCTTGGAGATAATAAAGCTAGCAGGACCCATGTTGAACTTTGCCCTTGCTTCAGCTTCAACTCAGTAATTTCTGGGAAAATTGAGGTTATATTTTTTAAAACTATTACAAAACTAATACATATTTATAATAGAAAAGCCAGAACATGCGGCTCTTTAAACAGATGATAATCACTTTCAACGTTTATGTTTGGTACCTTTCTAGACTTTTTCTCCATTCATTCATTCGATCCACATGTTATCGAGTGCCACCGTAATGCCAAGCTTTTCCAGGCATGTGGATATAGGAATAAAGTTGCATTACTGTGAAGTATCTTATGTGGCAAACCAGAACTCTGGATACCACCTCAACTCTCCACGTTAGCCAACTATATTAAAAAATATCTGAGAAATTATGTCAATTCTGCTCTTCTGTGGGCCATCTGCACACAGGATACCTAAATTCCCAGAAGAGTAAATTTTTTTCAGTCCGTTTGGAACAAATCGAACTTTTCTGCCATTGACTTAGCCTCTCTGTCTTATACGCTCACACGTAGTGAATGACAAGGCATCATCTATCGCCAACCCCAAATGCCAACCGTCGTCAAAGCAGATGAGGAATAAAGGGACCCCGCTGGGAAATGGGACTTGTTTAGCCAAATAATGTTGGTAGTTCTAGAGTGGTATCTTTGAAAGTCAGAGCAGATTCAAGAATCATGCCAGCTCCTTCGTCTGGCATGCCGGGAAAAGTCGATTTGCCCAAGCAGACGCCGATGGTCCGAGTGGTCGCTCAGACGACGGTGGCAGGACAGGGCTGTCTGACTCCTCCTCGCCCTTCATCCTTCTCTGTTCTCATACCTGTGAAGGAGGCTTTGGTTTTGTTTTGAAAAATATTGCACCAATGTTATTCTTTCAGAGCACTAAATATTGGCAAGAAATGGGTTTTTCCATCTCACTGACACTCTCTTTTGAAGACTATTAAAGACCTAGGCTTTAAAGAATAAAAAAATAGGGGGAGGGGGGCGGGTATATACATACATAATGAGTGAGATGTGTACCATCTGGGGGATGGTCATGATGGAGACTCAGACTTTTGGGGGGAGGGGGGGAAATGGGCATTTATTGAAACCTTAAAATCTGTACCCCCATAATATGCCGAAATAAAAAAAAAAGAATAAAAAAATATTTGAGACCCTTTAAAAAATATTAAAGACCCCAGAGAGCCAGTAAAGAGCCAGCGTGCTCCCCCCTCCACCGGATGAAATCGTGAACAGTTATTAATATCACGTTGCCTTTGACCACGCAAAGGCCAAGCAACAGAAAGGGAGGGAGAAAGGATGGCCCAAGGAGAAGCGAGTCCCAGGAATCCAGTGACACAAGACTGTGTGGACTGAAAGGCAACCTGCTATTTGTTTTATACCAGACTCATCTGTAAAATGGGCTAATACTGCCCTCCTCACAGGGCTGTGGTGAGCATTAAATGCATTAATAAATGTATAATGCTTATGACAGAGTTTGGCACATAGTAAACTGTCAATAAATGCTATTATCCTCTCCCCCCCTCCTCTACTTCTTCCTTCTCTTCCTCCTCCTCCTCCTCTGTACTCAAAGAACTTTCCAGATCTGCCCCTCAGAATTCCATCTTTGCTCTGGTCATCAACAGAGCCTTGTATCCACTTTATAATTACAAGATATGTTAACGGTGTTTCCACAGTACCTACGTTAGAGGCATTTGAGAATTTAAAATAAATTTGGCAATGATGCCATCTCAGACATTTCCGTGCCAAATACTGTCACTGTGCAGAGAGAACAGCATGGATCATGGTCACTTTGGCCACTCAAAAAGCAAATTGGGTTCTTACTCTCATTGGTCCAACAGATATTTATTAAATGCCTGGCATGTTCCAAGCCATGGCAGGAACACCCGGACAAATCAGACATTGATTTTGTCTTAAAAGATATTTCCATTCAAGGGTGGAGAAAAATCAGGCAGAGATTTTTTAAAATACAGATGGAAAGTGATGCTGGGCACAAGAGAAATGTAGCTAAAGTGTTGGGGGCCTCAGGTGACAGGAGAGACTGGTTTCTACTCAGAACTCAAAAACAGAGAGTACGGTGTATACTTTTTTTTTTTTTTTTTTTTTTTTGTCTTAAGACAATTACCTTGAATCCAAGGCTCTAGGTTTTTGTCTAGGAGATTTTATTTCCCAGAACTGTAATGCAAACCAAGTTAAGTTTGCCATGCTTTCTGCCTCTATATTGGCCAGCCTGCCCCATCTACAGCACAGTCTTCCCACTCATTGCAGTAAGGCATCCAGTCCTGGATCTCAACCCACGCTCCTTAACATTCCCACCCCAATCAAACATCCCCGTCATATGTCCCAGGGTGAAAGCAGGCCTGTCCTCATAGGAGAGATCATCAGCACCACCGGGCATCATATATTTGACACAAGGGACCTCTGAAGTTATGTAGATGTCCATTCTGCGTGTGTTTAAACCTGTGGTCCACGGCATTGTAGATATTTAGTCAATAGTCATAACAAACCAGTAGGTTTTGACCAGCTCAGTCACAACAGAACCTCGATATCTGGCTGACAACTGCAAAGGTTGTTAATGCATTTCAGTTTAGTCATTATGTTGAAATCTCTATGAATGGCATTGGCTGGAATTGTGCTGAGTACAATCTGCTCACCAAAACTGGGAGGCCCTGACTGAGAAAGCTACAGGACTTTGAGAGCTAAACTTAGGCAAAAGAATAGATTATTTCAGATAAAACATCACAAAGGCATAATGAAATGTATTTCGTGTTTTAAGCATGCAGATTGCAAAGATACATAAATGTGGCTTTGTGGGTGTCTTTCTGAGTTGCATCTGTGTGTTGTTCAATACAACATCTTACCTTGATCTACCACTATATGACTTGGCTATATGACATCAGCGTCTCAGACACTGGTGTGTGGAAAGGTCAGCCCTGTGCCAACCCACCTACAGTCTATCCTGAGGGGACCCTCCATGCCCACACTTCTGCTGAAGGGACAGGCCCAGGAAACCACATTTAGCACCCAGCACCTTACCTCCTCTGTCCCCAAGTGATTGGCCCCAGCCCAGGCACCGGAGCCAGTAGCAGACAATCCATAGGCTGATCAGGAAGTTACAGTCTACCCCAAAAGACTGCAACTGGACCAATCAGATTCTCTGTTAGGGCCCTGAACTTGAAGCAAACAAATAGCCATCAATCAGTGCTAGGACCAGAAAAAGAAGCCATGTGTTGTGTTGCTTAATCATAGCAAGCAAAGATCCATGAGCGCCTGCCACTGAAGGCCTAGGAGCCTCCACGAATCTATAATCACCTTTGAGCTCTGGGCCACTTGAAGCCAGGATTTTATTTGGTTCCTGCTCCTGGATTTATCATTTAAAAATAATATGACATAATACAATAGGATGAACCCCATTGCCTTGAGTTGGCTTGAATAGCTTCCTGCTTCCTGCAGGAAAAAGAGCCAGATTAAAATCAGTGAGAAATTAACACCTAGTTCCAACCGAACTCCTGATCAATAAGGCCTTCCGGAGAAATCTCAAGAAGCGAGACAAACCGGCAAGGTCTTAGCCATTACTGGGAAGGCAATAGACACCAAAAAAAGAAAAAAAGGAACTGAAAACGTTTGAAGACGATTTGGAAAGTTTGTGTGTGCGCCTAGCTGCTGGGTGTGCAGTGACTTGTGGAGCCGGCACCTCGAACCAAGACTTGGCCTCACTGAGCTATTGCTCATGAACGAAACCTAGCATTTTAACGCCCAAACCTAAAATAGACTGTGAATGACTGCTGGTTATGAGATATGCTAGATGCACAGGAATCACAAGTGATTGAAGCCAATTCACAAGAAAAACAGGACAATAATATGTGAAGCAGACTCAAAAGCAGGTGCTGGGTTTAGGGCGTGTCTTCATGGCCCTGGTTTTTGTTTCCATTCAGCTTTGGAAAGTCAATGACTCTGCTCTCTATTTTAAAACACATCTTATATATGTTCATATAGAATGTGTCTAAATAAAACACAGTTTCCAAGTATCTTCTCAATGGTGCCATTTCACGGCCAAAGATATTTCAAGGCTTGGAGTCAAATACTATTTGGCCTCTACCTAAATATTCCATTTGATTTAGAAATTGAATTATCATCATGTTTGATCCACAAAGACATCACATAAGTGTCAAAACTAAAATTTGTAGGTAGGAAGCTTCACTATTTAAATGGATTTTCCTATACCTCTGTTATATAAATTATGTCTTCTTGCTATGAGGAAGCAGTATGGTGAAGTAGTTAAGGTAAGGACTTTGGAAACAGATGGGCCTGAGTTCAAAGACAGGTTGTATGATTTACTAGCCATGTGGCCTTGAACAAGTTACCCTACAGTTTCCTTATCCTTAAAGCAACAATGATGATAATCATAGCACATGCATTTCAGGGTGTTGTGAGGATTAAATGAGTTAAGATACACAAATGCTTAGCACAGTGCGGGGCCCATAAAAAATACTCCACAAATGTTTGCTACTATTGTTTGCATTTTTTGCATTGAACTCACAAAGCTAAGTAATTAAGCCAACCTTTATTGAGTCTATGCAAGTATTGTGCTGGGTGTGTACTTTTGTAATCTTGTTGAAAACTCACAACAGGAGGGGACCAATTTGACAGCCATGGAAATGAGGCTTAGGAAAAGTTAACTAATTTGGTAAATCTGGCCTGGTTACTAAATGGCAGAGCTAAAACTCATTAATTCGTTCATTTATTCGTTCAACATGTTTTTGTTGAGTACCGGCTACACACTATTCTATGTGCTAGAATACAAAGGGGAATCAGACAAAAGTCCTTTCCCTCAGCTAGAGAGACAGTCAAAAAGACAATTCAGTAAAATGTGTAGTTGATTATATGGTGGAATAAGGGGAAAACCTAAGGAGAAAACCAAGCACAGGAAGGGAGAGGGAATATGAGTGTTAAAGTGGGTGGAGTTCAAGACACAATCATTGTACAACAGAGAACTAGGGACCGTCTTGCTGGGAAGGGGGCATTTGAGGAAAGGCATGAGAGAGAAGGGGAAGCAAACCATGGTAGGAGCATCTAGGGGGAAAAGTTCAAGGCAGAGGAAACAGCATGTGCAAAGGCCCTGGGGCAGGAGTATGTCTGACATGTTCTAGGAACAACAAAAAGGCCTGTGTGGCTGAAGCGTAGAAAAGGAGAACAATAGGGGATGAGATCAAAGAGGAGAGGGGTTGGCTGATGTTTGTATTTACTGAAGAAAATCCTTCCTCACGAGCTGCTGATGAGAGAGGCTGCCATTTGGGAAGACCGTCTCACCTTCCAGCCACTCCATCCTGCAGAGAGGAAAACTCCAGCTTGGCGTTGGCAGTCAGGTAGTTCATTGGAACTGGAAACCACCTATTCAGCCTCCTCCCCACCCCACAGCTGGAAGCAACCATGACGAAGTGCTGACAGCCCTTGCAGAGTTGCGCTGTGGTCTCTCTGAGCTCGTCACGGTACCTTCCTAAGCTGGAGTTTCAATTCAAGGTCATTTTTGGTTTCTTTCAGTAGCAGACTCAGAACCAGACCTATTCCAGTGTAGGAACAGGCAGAAACATTAATAGCCAGCCCCCAGTGGGAGTTTTATTTTCCATTTCCTCCTCCCCCATGTTTATTTGTATCTTCACCTCCTCTGTGTGGTGAAGGTAACCTTGCATGATATTTCAAATGAAGCTGTAAAAAGGTGGAGTAGAAAATGAGAGGATGACACCCAGACTTGGGGCTTGCTCTATCCCAGACCGTGCTGGGGCCGGAGTTGGGCTGCCTTGGTTCAAATCCCCATTCCACAACTTAGAAGCTGCATGACCTTAATCAAAACGCTCAACCCCTGGGAGGCTCAGTTTCCAAAGTTTTTGACAGGGGATGATGGTGATATCTTCTTCATGAGCTTATCATGAGAATTCAATGAGGTCATTTACTTCTGTTTCAGAATCAGCCAAATTTAGAGGCTCCTTACCTTTCTTGGTGTTCTTTTCATTACAACGAGGAGGATGTTTCAGGAGTTCAGGACACTGGGAGGAGGCTGGCCAAAAGATGTGGCTGTCTCTACATTTCCACTCGAAGCAGAGTCCAGATATTTCCAGCGTGCTTCCGCCTCTGCGCTGAAAGTTCCCTCCATCGCCTCTGGGTGGTCTTGGCCTCCCAAGCTGAGAAGCCCCGTGAGTTTTTAAGAGCAGACACAGAAAGGTCTGGAGGTCTAGAGCCCTCTGTGGTCCAGAGAAGAATTGGCCCACTGCCTCAAATTGGAAAGATGTCATAACTGCATTTATTACCTTCCCCGGGGCAGAAACTAATTTTCTTGTCTCAAACAGGGCAGTCAGGGAAATGTTTATATATTTTCTGGTTAGAAGGGCCATGAAAACAGCAAACATGCATCCTTTCTAGATGAGGAGATGTTTTAGCAAGAGAATCTGTAGGGATTATGTTTTTCCTCCTTCAGAGTAATCTATCTTTTGGGAAAAGGGCACACAGAATTTGGTGAAGGTTGTTTAGCGGTCATAGCTTATTAACCGTATGAGTTCCTGTAGAAAGGAAAACGTCACTATAGTGATCTAAGAAAGACTCCCATGACTGGCATACAGCAGACAGCCAGTCTTGCTACTGGCAATAGTGTAATCAGTGAATAAATGATACATCAGAAATAGCTACAGTGTTTTATAGGAATGGCCAAAGCAATTGCCTTAGGAGCACTGTAATTGGAATAATGTGTCCTTCAACTGTGTCTGTAACTCAATGATTTAAATAAAGAGAATAACGTTTTCTTATTGGCTCCGATTGCCATTTTAGAGATGATTTATCATGGTTCCTGACTAAGCTTCAATGGCAGAACCCCTTCAGATTATGATTTTAAATTGTTCTGGCCTGTCATTGCCATAGGCTCATTATCAAATAATTAAATGACCTTGACACCAACACATGAAATCTACTTTAAAGAAAAGCCATATGCAATTCATAATTGAAAGGCTGTGGAAACAGCCCAAATGCCCATCAATCCAAGAATGGATTAATAAAATGTGGTATATGTATACCATGGAGTACTATTCAGCTCTAAGAAACAATGGTGATATAGCACATCTTATATTTTCCTGGTTAGAGCTGGAACCCATACTACTAAGTGAAGTATCCCAAGAATGGAAAAACAAGCACCACATATACTCACCAGCAAACTGGTATTAACTGAGCAGCACCTAAGTGGACCCATAGGTACTACAGTAATAGGGTATTGGGGAGGGGGGAGGGGAGAGAGGAGCGGGTATATACATACATAATGAGTGACATGTGCACCATCTGAGGGATGGTCATGCTGGAAAATCAGACTTGTGGGGGGAGGGGGGAAAGGGCATTTATTGAAACCTTAAAATCTGTACCCCCATAATGTGCCGAAATAAAAAAAAATGAAAGAAAATGTGGTATACATACACAATAGAATATTATTCAACCATAAAAAATGAAATTTTATCATTTATGCAACATGGGTGGAACTGGAGGCCATTATGTTACATGGAATAAGCCAAGAAAAGAACAACAAATATTGCATGTTCTCACTCACATGCAGGAGTTTTAAAAGGTGGATCTAATGAAAATAGAGACTAGATAGGTGGTTACCAGAGGCTGGGGAAGGGGACAGGAGAAAGAAAGAGGAAAGGAGAAAAAGAATATAAATGTGTTTATTACTACTGATCTGCACACTTAAAAATGTTAGTGATGATAAATTAAATATGTATATTTGACCTCAATAAAAAAATTTAAAAAAAAAAGCCGTATGAAGGACTCTTCCCAGTAAAAAGCCTTTTACAACATGGATAACCACCTCTGACTTACCTCATTTGTAAATAAAGTTTAAGATGGGCCAGAAATTTTTTCAAGGATGTACCATGAGACAAAAAAGACTGGCTTAAAGATATAGAGACCCACCAATTCTATACCAAAGTTTTATACCAAAAGTGGTATAGTTCTATGCCGAAGACGTGTCCACCAAAATATATATAAAAGAATCTTCATAATACCCAACCTTGAAAACAACTGAATATCTAACAACAGTAGAATGAGTAAAGTCTACATTCCATGAAATACTACTCATTAATTAAGCAATTTTTTAAAAAGAAATTATTGCTACACACAGCTATTTGAATGAATCTCAAAACATGTTGAGCATCCTAGCTCTTGGGAGGCCGAGGCGGGTGGATTGCTCAAGGTCAGGAGTTCAAAACCAGCCTGAGCAAGAGCGAGACCCCGTCTCTACTATAAATAGAAAGAAATTAATTGGCCAACTGATATATATATAAAAAATTAGCCGGGCATGGTGGCGCATGCCTGTAGTCCCAGCTACCCGGGAGGCTGAGGCAGAAGGATCACTGGAGCCCAGGAGTTTGAGGTTGCTGTGAGCTAGGCTGACGCCACGGCACTCACTCTAGCCTGGGCAACAAAGCGAGACTCTGTCTCAAAAAAAAAAAAAAAAAAAAAAAAAACATGTTGAGCAAAAGAAGCCAGACACGAAAACACGGGCACTGTATAAGTCCATTTATACAAGAAGCAGACAAAACTCAGCTGTGGAGAAGGGGCTCAGAATAGTGGTTGCCTTGTCTGAGTGGGGTTGAGGGCTATGGCATTGGAAGGGCTCAAAAGATGCTGTTGGATTCTGGGCTGTTCTAGATCTTGACTGGAGTAATGATTCCATGAGTGTGAACATACAAAAACTTCACCACCTGCACACTTAATATTTGTGCCGTTTACTCTGTGTAAGTTACACCTCAATTTAAGAAAGAAAAAGTAGGAAACAAACAACAAATTGAGTATGGAGATAAACAGGGTCTGTGTTTTCTGGGTGGATTTTGTATGACACACACTCAAGAACTGTGGCTCCTCTGTGAGGAGGGAAAGTGTGAATGCCTCCAGGGGGACCTGCCCCTGGGGTACACTGTCCCCATTCGTCGTAGACCAGCACTACTGACACAACGCGTGCAGCAGGGGACTGGCTGGTGGCAATACCACAGGGACCCCCAGACAGTCGGGAAGTCACCCTAGGTAAGGAGACAGCACTGCAGAGAGGAGCTACACATGTAATTCTATACTTCTGAAGTGTGACACAGGCTATAAGAAAAAACATGCACAAGAGATCTTCTACGAGAAAAAATTAGAGAGAAGCCTGGTTTTGCTTGGGAAATCAGGAAAACCTCTGAGGAAATCACATTTTTGAACATAGACGTGAAGGTTGGGTAGCAGTCAGCCAGAAGAATAAAGTGTAAAAGTGTGTTTTGGGGGGGTGGGGGAGAGAGAAAGAGGGAGAGACAGGGAGAGGAGAGGGGAAGGAGGAGGCCAGAAAGAGAGATGGGCAAGGCCTGGAGCCCGCTGGTCTGAGGAGCTGGGAAGATTCTAGTATGACTAAAAGGTGGTGAGTGGGAGGGCAGAAGAGAGAAATGCAGTGGAGGGAGGAAGGTAGCCAGGGGTCAGGGTGTGGAGCACTTCCCAGGCCACAAGGAGGGTTCAGATCAAATGCCAAGTTATCATGGAAAGGGTCAAAGGGTTAAGGAAAAACAAATTTACATTTTAAAAAGACCACTGGCTTCCCAGGAGAGAATAAACAGAGAAAGAAATAAAAACAGGGTCAAAAGAACCAGAGGAGACTATGGAAGTGACCCAGGAAGGAGAAGACAACTCAAATTAGGATGGATGGTAGCAATGGATGCGGAGAAAGGTAGATAGAAATGAGCCAGTTTTCCAAACTTACTTATCTCCTCTTCTGCTGACCTTTCCTCTCTTCTAAAACTAGCTATCAACTCTCTCTCTTTCTCTCTCCACCCTACCAAAGTTCACATTTACATCCACAGCAGACCCTCACCCACTCACCCACCAGATCCCAACCGTGATGAGAATGCAGTGACAATAATGTAGACCCAGGGCCTTCCTGGGAATTCAGTGCATGACTCAGTTCCAAAGAAGGAAATTAGGAGTAACATTTACTTGGGGTCACCTATGTGCCAGGCATTGGACTAGGTACTTTCACACTGGTTGCCTTGGATACCAAATTGGATGTTGTTATCCTCATTTTAATAGGTGAGGAGACCGCAGATTGAAGAGGTTAAATAATTATTTTATTGCAGTCTCACAGCTATTTTAAATGGCAGAAATAGGATTGAGTTCAGAGCTATCTGATTCCAGAAAGCACATTCTTTCCACTACACTCTGCAAATGATTCTTTCGTCAGAGGTGCATGTCTTTTTAATAATAAATATCAGGGAGTGTAAGCCAAAGAAAAGACTCTGTAATGGTGACATTTCAGACTTTCAAACACCTGGTCAAAGGCAGACAGCTTTGAACATCAGTCTTCGGAGCCTCTGCGATCATCGCACTGAGGTGACCGGTACTAGAGGCCACCAGTGATTAACTGTGGGCCCAGCTCCATGCACGGGTGCTGGTGACTTCTGAGAGAAACCTCAAAGGACTGGGGGTGACCACACAGCCTCCAAAAGCAGTGACATCAGACTGAGTTCAGCTCAGGTTGGCCCGGGCAAGTAGAGTCCTGGGTAACTCCGAGGTGTCTTAAGTTGGGTCCCACTACGGGTTGGACGGATCTAGCTCCTGCCTCTGAAAACAGCACAGTCTATGGGTAGATGGAAATGAGCCAGGGAAAGGGAAGAGGTAGGAGGCTCACCCATGCTGGGTTTTCTTCTTGCTTTGATAGTGACTTTTCCCAATTGTCCCATCCTGGGGACCCAGGGAAGAGGGATGTATCATCTAGGGTTCAATCAGAGAGGCAGCGCCACTCCGGGTGATGTGGAACAAGAGACTTGGTATAAAAATCAGCGCGACCGTGGGAGCAGGTAGAGGAGCGTTAGTTCAATGTCGTCCTTGAGCAGAAGTACACATGATAATTTTTATAGTAGTAATACACATTGTATAGCATTTTATGATTTCTAAAGTATTTCACATAGATTCTCCTTTTTGAACTACATAGTATCCCTATAATGTAGAAAAGACCGTGTTATTCATGCCCATTGAACTCTGACGTCCAGAGAAGTTAAACGATTTATTCAGCCACATTGCCAGTGAATTGTGAGGTCCATATTAGAAATAAAGCCCTCTGATTCCTAATCCAGTGTTGTTCCCCAGGTGTGAAATTAACTTACCTGGGAGGTGCCCCAGCTGTAAAAGACATAAGGACACAGTTTTCCAGAATGTGGCACTTCTTGTCAGGGCCTTCCTGAGTTGTTTTCAATAAGCAAATATTCCTGACACTTCAATTATCCCAAGCCAAACAATGAACACACTGTGCAAGAGGCTTCATACATTTCATTCAGTTGGACGCAATGAGAATAATATAAGTCAAGGCATTGTGTGTATTCCCTCAAAAAAAAAAAAAATCACCCAACAAAACAGAGATTGTTGCAACGAAAACATCTAGGCTAGGAAAAAAAGAGGCAACAAGACTCAATGTTTGTCTCCATCACGCTACCTCGGCACAGAAAGTCTCTTCCGTCAGAAACCTCTGCCTTCCATTCTCCTAGGAATCAAAGCAGGGCCATCAGCTTTGTTACACTTGGACAACTCCAAAACTGTGTGTTTGATAAGGTAATGTCTCTCATTTTTTTCTAATTTTTCTATTTTTTCCTATATTTGGTATCTTATCATCTCCACATATATTCTCCTAAGCCACTTCCTCTAGCCCACTGTTATGGGCTGAATTGCATCCCCACAAAAAAGGTCTGCTGAATTCCTAACCCCCAGTAACTCAGAATGTGGCCTTATTGAGAAATAGGGATCTTAGACAGATAATCAAATTTAAATGAGGGTGTCAGAATGGGCCCTAATCCAACATGACTGGTGTCCCATGAAAGAGGAAATTTGGACACAGAGACAGGTACACATAGAGGGAAGAGACACAGGGAGAACATGACCATCTACCAGCCTAGAGAGAAAAATGATAGTTATTTTCTTGGCAAAACTCAAGGTTTCATAGAAAAATGTACAAAGAAAGTGCTGGAAAGATTTATACAGATTACCCATTGTTCCTCTTTTCTACATCTGCGGAACAGGAGTGGATTAGTTCTAGTGATAATGTCTGATGCGTTGGTACCTGAATTCGTTAGGACATGTTCAGTTACAGGTAATAGGATGTCCCTATCAGAGTGGTTTAAATGGTGAAGGCAACTTCGTGGCTCCCATATCTGAAAATGCAGATGGAGTCTGGGCTTTGGGCATGACTTGATCAAGGCTGTAGATTCATTTCTCTGTGATTCTCTCAGTCCTGCTTCTTTTTTTTTTTTTGAGACAGAGTCTCGCTTTGTTGCCCAGGCTAGAGTGTGTGCCATGGCGTCAGCCTAGCTCACAGCAACCTCAAACTCCTGGGCTCAAACGATCCTGCTGCCTCAGCGTCCCAGGTAGCTGGGACTACAGGCATGTGCCACCATGCCCAGCTAATTTTTTTCTATATATATATATTAGTTGGCAAATTAATTTCTTTCTGTTTATAGTAGTGACGGTCTCGCTCTTGCTTAGGCTGATTTCGAACTCCTGATCTCAAGCAATCCACCCTCCTCGGCCTCCCAGAGTGCTAGGATTACGGGCATGAGCCACCACGCCTGGCCTAGTCCTGCTTCTTTCATATGTTGATTCTACCCTTAAGCTGGTTTCCCTCAGGGTAGCAAAATTATTGCAATGGTTCCAGCATATGTGTCCGAATCCAACACTTCCCAGAGAAAGAATGCTTCTGTGCCCAGGTTCCCCGGAGAAAGTCCTGTGTGTCGTGCTGATTACTCCATTCCAACCAATCCTGGGGGAAGCCATGTGCTGATTGGTTAGGCCTGACTTGCCTGGTCCAATCACTGTGGCAAGAGGCTTGGGATTCCCTCATGGCTTAGACCATTCAGGGCCTCCCTTTGGAGCTACGGGTGAGTGACCAGATGACCAGGCCACCACTGAAAGGAAGGAGATCAAAATGCATACAGAGGAATCACCACAATGTCCGTCCAGAACTAAACAACCCCTTTGCATATTATGAAGTTCAATATTTTGAAGATCTGATTGTTAGAAAAACAGCTTGGGGAATGTGAAATCCAGAATATGGAGGTTTCCTTTCGTATCTTAGGAGGGGCTGTCAGTAGAGGAGGTGAGGTTGTATTTGTTTTATTTATCAAGCACTGTTCCAGTTACTATGGCTACGTAAGAAGTTATCTCAAGATGTAGTGCCTTAAAATAACAATAATTATTCATTATCTCTCAAGGTTTCTGTGGATCAGGAATTTGGGTTGAGTGTAATTTGGCAGACCTAGCTCAGGGTGTCTGTGGTGGTTGCAGTCACCATGTGGCTGTGGCTGGGGTCATTGTGAAGGCTTCTTCACTGAATGTACACACACCTGTACTGCAGACAGCACCTGATCTGGGACAACTCGAACTGCTGAAGATTTCTGGACTTCCCTTTCTTGTTCCTATGTTGTCTCTTCCTGTGATCGCAGCAGCATGGTGGCTTCAGGAAAGGGTACCAAAGGTGTGTGTGCGGCATATCCATATTTATCTCTCTGTTTGTATCTATACATACACAGAGAGCAGGAGAACTCTTACTGCCTAAGATGACCTAGCCTTGGAAACCAACAGCTTCCCTTCTGCAGCATTCTGTTCATCATGGCAGTCACACAGTGCCAAGGGGCTCAAGAGGAGGGGAAATAGACTCCACCCTGAAAAGTGAGTGGCAAGCTTCTAGCAGAGCACGCGGGACACAGAAAACCACTGTGTCCCTGTATGGAAAATGCAATCTGCCACACACTTAATAGCATTTTTATACCATAGTTGTTCTAAGTGCGTTGCAAATACCAACTCTTGTAATGAATCAGATGCTGTCTGTTCTCCACCCACGTTTCACCCAGCCCTCGCCATTTCAGCACCTATCAGCTCAACTTTCAAATGCCAGGACGTGGCCTGAGAACTTCTGCTGGCCTCTGGGGCCTGGTGTGCTGGCTTGCAGCAGGACAGGCGTGTTGGAGAATAAATGTCCTCTAGGCGCAGCCATCACAAATAAGTGGCAGGAGTTGATATGTAAATACCCTGGCTCCCTTGGTCCATGGTGGCAGGATGGGGGTTTGAGTCTGAGGCACGTATTCTGCGCTGGCTCCCAGAGTCCCCAGGAGGTAAGCTCCAGTGGCCCATGGTGGTGACTAGCTTGACAGTACAACTATATCAGCTGCCTTTCTTTCCACGTTTTCTTCTTACCACCATGCTTGTGTCTCCTGTCCCTCCCAAATAAACTATTCAGATTTGAACCTTTCTGGGGAGACTCAAATTAAGACTTTTAACTGGCGCAAGATCGCTTACTTAGGAATTCGAGCCCAGATTATAACTTCAGGTGGCTTTGAGAAGCTCTTTCATAGCACCTAAACTAAGTGACCTTAAAGGAGAGGCAGTGCCGAAGAGGATGGAGAGCCCTGGGAAGGAAGCCAGAACTCCTCCACTCTGGGCCTGGACGCTCGAAGCTTATGGCCACTAAACATTTACTAAGCTTGTACTCTGGAGCCTAGCATTGGGCTAAATGCCAGGGGACCTCAGTTCCCTGATTCTGGGAAGGACATAAAAATTTCTGGCCAAATTCTCTCTAAGCTGTGATGGAAATCACGGTAGATTTGTAAATAAAAAAGCCTTCTCCTGGTGTGACATTCATTTTGCAAGCACTGCTTCGAGACCTCAGCATGGACCGATGGGATGGGGCTAGGAGGAGCGTATTAGCTCCGGCTGCCATAACAAAATACCGTAGACTGAATGGCTTAACCAACAGAAATTAATTTTCTCATAGTTCTGGAGCCTGGAAAGTCCAAGATCAAAGTGTCAGCTGATACAAGTTCTGATGACAGCTCTCTTCCTGCCTTGCAGGCCTTGGCTCTGTGTCCTCACGTGGTGGAGAAAGAGAGAGCTCTGGTCTCTCTTCCTCTTCTTATAAGGACATTAATCCTACTGGGTAAATCCTATCGCCCCATCAGATACCCAGCGTCGATGCCACGCTCCCCATGCCAGCACGCTTCAGGGACATGTGCAGCAAGCACAGCTTTTTCCCTTGAGTCTGGAAGATGTCTTAGGATTCTTCTCTAGGTAGCCACAGAGGGTTGACCTGTGTTGGCATGTGGGATGAAATTCACTTCCGGTTCTAGCCATGAAGAGTAAATGCTTAAGAAAAATAAAAAGCATAAAAGTAATAGTCAAGAAACGCCTTAGGAGTCTGCAGGCAGGAAAGTCAGATCATTGTAGGCTGGAGAGGAGAGGAAGTATTCGCGGTGGAGAGACCTGTCTGGACTCTAGAGGATGGCCAGGTCCCGACAGCCTTTCCCGGGGGACAGTCTCACAGCAACGCGCAGGGGGTGCGCAGGTATGCTCAGGGACGCGAAAGCAGAAGGGCTGGGCAGCAGCCAAGAGCTGTCATCGGCTCTGGAAGGTGGACAGTGGTGAAGGGAGTCTTGAGAATTGTTTCCTTGTGACTAAAACAAGTATATGTTTTGGTTTCTTGACCTCCTTAACTCTGGTCACTTGGACCTGCATCCAATCCATCCATTAATCACCCTGCCTGGACCAAACCTTGAAACTGCCCCCTCCACACCCTTGAACTCAGAGGCTGGGCGCTCCAAGCCTACATCCATCAAACATTTATTGAGCTTGTACTCGGAGCCTAGCATCGGGCTAAATGCCAAGGGACCTCAGCTCTCTGATTCTAGGGAGGACATAAACATTTGCGGCCAAATTCTCTCTAGGCTGTGATGGAAATCAGAGCTTTTCCCTCTTTCCCTCTGTGTCCTCTCCTTCTAAACTATCACGTCCCCCTAATACTCCCGCAGCGCTGGGCATACGTGAGGAAGGTGGTTTAGAAACTAGTGCCTGTGTCTCACTTGGGTCGCTGGGTGGATATTTTCAACTGGCTGTCTTAACAGCACCTCAAAGTCAACCTGCCCCGAGTCAAACTCTTCTTTACCCATAAAGTAAGCCCCCGGTGGCTGCTTCCCCAGTTCTCTGAACAGCACGGCCATTCCCACAGCGACCTGCTCTCAGAGCCTTGGAGGGAAGAAGAGAAAACTCATCTAAACAGGATGCCAGGCCCCATGCTGGGTATTTCACACCTTATCTCATTTAATTCTCACAGCAAGCAAGGAGGTAGACAATACTGTTTCCATTTGTAAATGAGGAAACAGAGGCTTAGAGGAGTTCAAGCATTTGCCTGAAAGTAAAGCTAAAAGTTTTTTAAAAATAGAGCTGGGACTGCAACACAATCTGTGTGACTTCACAGTTTGTGCTCTCTTCATCCTTCACTGAGATCTTTTAGGTTCCCTTTAAATCTCGCGTCTGTCTCCCTTCCCTCCACCACGCCCTTTCTCAATGCGCCACCCCCACCCAACGGGAGGGGCTCTAATAAGTCTCCCAGAGGAGCAGCTGTGCAAGGCACGGTAGCAGGTGCTTCATCCGGGCAACTGAGGGACTGCTGAGGCTTTTGCTCTCTGGCCTCAGAGAAATTTACAGTTCAGAACAGAAAATAGCAGAGAGGTGGTGGGAGGAAGGTGAGAGAAAAGGTGGGAGGTAGAGAGAGCGGAGGGAGGGGAATAGGTGTGGGCCGAGAAGGGAATCTGCCAGTCTCATGGTTTGCCCTGGAAACCCGTCCTCCCCGCCCCAGCCCACTTCTGGGCACCCTTTTCACCCCTCCCTGCCATGCACGCAGGCACGGTGACAGTAACCACGACGGTAGAACGCGGCCCTCTGCCCCGACACAGCCCTGAACCCAAAACCAAGCAGCCGGAAGAATGGCTTCTAGGGGTAAATGTCTGCAAACATCGGTTATATTTCTTTTCAATATTACTAGCTAACATCGCGGAGCTGTTACTAAGGGGCTAAGCGCTTTCTAGGGATTATATCATGTCATCCACACGGCAACCACAGTGCCTTTTGCAGAGAGGCAAGTCAGGCTCACAGGAACATACCCGGGGTCCCAGGGTTGAAATGGGTAGAACCAAGCGCAAGTCTGCCTAGCTCCAGGCCCCCTGCACTTCACCCCTACGTCAACCTGACAACCTAGTATATATACCCTTCAGAAAAAGGTTCCTGTTACAAAAGTAACACAGTCAGTGTGTGTGTGTGGTCATTGTAAAAGTGTGGACAAAGAAGAGTGAAGAAAATGGGAAATCCTATTATCCCACCACCCAGAAATAACCACTGTGAACATGTTGGCATCTCTGCTCCCAGATGTTTCTATGCTTACTTATATACACTATTCTTCTGGAATTAAAACAGGATTACACAGTGCATACAGTTTAATAACTTTTGCTCCTAAAACAATATACTGTATCATGCATTTCCTTGTTTATCATAAAATAGTCTTCTATGATGCAAGAGGTTGTGTAGGACCTTTATTCCTTTGAATGGATGCGCCATAACTTTTTTTTACCAGTCCTTTTTATTGTTAGACATTCAGGGTTTGGGTTTGGTTTTGTTTTTCAGTTTTCATCCCTTGTAAATAACTCTGTGATGGACATCTGTGTGGTTGAAGCCATCCAGCCAGACTCCTCATCCCCTCGGGCCTTCCTCCAAAGCCTTTGCCATGTGGCAGCTGAAGGGATCATGGTGCTTGCTCTGCCTGAGTCTCCTTCTCATTCCCTACTCACTGGCTAACTGGTGCTCTCTCTTAGGTCTTAGTCAAATGCAGCTTCTTCCAGGAAGCCTTCCAAGACTTCCCAGTCTAGATCAAGCCCCTCACTTGTTTGAGTTCCTAGATCCCACACAACTCCATCATTGCATTTAGCGTAATTATAATGAATTAATTGGCCATGTAGTCACTTGTCTAATGATGATATTTTCTAGTAGATTATTAGCTTTGTGAGGACAGCATCTGCGACTCCATTTTTCACTCTTCTATACCCAAAGACTAGCAAGGGCACTTAGGAAGTGTTTTTATTATTATTCATTTTATTATTATTATTTTATTATTATTCATTTTTATTAAATGAATATATATTCATTTTTATTAAATGAATATATCCAAGAGTGTGGACACCCTTGAGTGTTTTCTTAAGTAAAACTTTAGGAGTCAAATTGTTGAGTCAAAGGACATCCACATTTTTAAGACTCTTCATAACTTGCTCACTTGCTTTCCAGAAAGGTAGTAACACTTCCCATTCCCATCGTTAGTGTGTAGAGAGAAGGTCTCCCTTTGTGTGCCTTCAGCCAACTCATCATTTATTTTGTAAAGCCAGTTTATAAAAATGATTGGCCAAATTACGCCAATCGGTGCTGGAATTTCCTTCCAAAACTTAGTTGAGTCTAGACAGGATAGCAAATTACTGTTTTACAAAATGTGCTCTGAATCCACAGAACTCCTTTTTCTGCTTCATTGCCTCCGTAAGGGGTCAGTTCTATTCATAGATCCTAGGTTTCTTGGCTCTTACAGTGATCACTGCCGTTGCCTGAGTACCTAACATTTGTTGAGGATCTACTATGTTGGTATACCATGTTCATGCTTTTCTTGCATTATCTAATTTAATCCAAGAACAGCCCTAATGAGATAAATACCATGGTTACCCTCAATCACAGATGAGTGACTGAAGCACAGAGATCTTAGGTGACTTGCCTGAGGTCACACAGCAAGCTGGCAAAGGAGCTATTTGGACTCAAGCAATCTTGATTCTAGAGCCTGTCCTCTTAACATTACACAGCTTTCAGTTTCAACAAACAACCCCTGCCTTTTCAGATCTCACTTCCAAGCTTCCTTAAATTAAAAAAGAAAAAAAAAATCTGTAGCCAGCACTGTTTTCAAAATAGTTCTCCTAGAGATAACTAAAGTAACTGCTATATGCCATATGTCTCACATCAACTTGTTGGCAATATTTTTATATCCACATTATTAGTGTTGCCATTTTACAGATGACAAACTGAGGCTCACATAAGTTACATCTCTTGTCCACACTAGGACAAGTGGACAAGCTAAGAAGCTGTAGAAACCAAAATCTGAATCTGCAGCCTACAAATTCTTTCTGCCTTTCCCAGCAATACGTACAACTCTTACATGTTGTTTATTCCTTTACTAATTTTTTAACCAAGACTTTAATGAAATAAATGACTCTGCTGGAAAAAGTACAGGCAAACTTTGGAGATATTGCTGGTTCAGTTCTAGACCAGCTTCATAAAGCAAATATTGCAATAAAGCAAGTCACACACATTTTTTTGGTTTCCCAGTGCATATAAAAGTTATAATTTACACCATACTGTAGTCTTTAAAGTGTGCAGTAGCATTACATCTAAAAAAACAACATATGTACCTTAATTTAAAAATGCTTTATTGCAAAAAATGCTAATGATCATCTGAGCCTTCAGTGAGTCCTAATCGTTTTGCAGGTGGAGGGTCTTGCCTCATTGTTGGTGGCTACTGACTGATCAGGGTGGTGGTTGCTGAAGGTTGGGGTGGCTGTGGCAATTTCTTAAAATAAGACAACAATGAAGTTTGCCCCATGGATTGACTCTTCCTTTCATGAAAGACTTCTCTGCAGCATGTAATGCTGTTGGATAGCATTTTAACCACAGTAGGACTTCTTTCAAAATTGAAATCAAACCTCTCAAACCCTGCTGCTGTTTCATTAACAAAGTTTATGTAATAGTCTAGATCCTTTGTTGTCATTTCAACAATGTTCACAGCATCTTCACTAGGAGTGGTTTCCATCTCAGGAAAGTACTTTCTTTGCTCACCCATAAGAAGCAACTCCTCTCACCTGTTCAAGTTTGATCACGAGATTCCAGCAATTCAGTCACATCTTCAGGCTCCACTTCTAGTTATCTTGCTATTTCTACCTCATCTGCAGTAACTGCCTCCACTGAAGTCACCCCTCAACATCATCCATGAGGATTAGCATCAACTTCTTCCAAACTCCTATTAGTGTTGATGTTTCAATCTCCTCCTGTGAGTCATGAATGTTCTTAATGGCATCTAGAATGGTGAGTCCTTTCCAGAAGATTTACAATTTACTTTGCCCAGACCCGTCAAAGACACCACTATCTGTGACAACTATAGCCTTACAAAATAAATAATAAGCCTTGAAAGTCAAAGTTACTCCTTGATCCGTAAGCTGCAGAATAGATATTGTGTTAGCAGGCATGAAGACAGCATTGATCTCCTCAGACATCTCCACCAGAGCTCTTGTGTGAACAGGTGCATTGTCAGTGAGAAGTAATATTTTGAAAGGAATCTTTTCTTTTGAGTAGTAGGTCTCAATGTTGAGCTTAAAATATTCGGTAAACTATGCTATAAACAGATGTGCTGTCAGCCAGGCTTTTTTTTGTTCCGCTTATAGAGCACAGTCAGAGTAGATTGACCATAATTCTTAATGGCCTTAACATTTTCTGAATAGTAAATGAGCATTGGCTTCAGCTTAAAGGCACCAACTACATTAGCCTCTGACAAGAGAGGCAGCCTGTCTTTGAAGCTTTGAAGCCAGATGTTGTCTTCTCTCTAGCCATGCAAACCCTACATGCCATCTTCTTCCTATCTAAGACTGCTTTGTCTACAATGAGATACTGTTTTCTGGTGTAGTCACCTTCATTAATGATCTTAGCTAGATCTTCTGAACAACTCACTGCGACCTCTGTAACAGCACTTCCTGCTTCACCTTGCACTTTTGTGTCATGGCTTCTTTCCTTAAACCTCATGAACCGGTCTCTGCCAGCTTCTGACTTTTCTTCTACAGCTTCCTCACCTCTCTCAGCCTTCAAAAATTGAAGAAAGTTAGGGCCTTGTTCTGGATTAGACTTTGACTTAAGAGAATGTTGTGGCTGATTTGATCTATCCAGACCACTAAACCTTTCCCCATGTCATCAGTAAGGCTGTTTCACTTTCTCATTCAAGTGTTCACTGGAGTAGCACTTTTTTTTTTTTTTTTTTTTTTTTTGAGACAGAGTCTCACTTTGTTGCCCGGGCTAGAGTGAGTGCCGTGGCGTCAGCCTAGCTCACAGCAACCTCAAACTCCTGGGCTCCAGTGATCCTTCTGCCTCAGCCTCCCGGGTAGCTGGGACTACAGGCATGCGCCACCATGCCCGGCTAATTTTTTTATATATATATCAGTTGGCCAATTAATTTCTTTCTATTTATAGTAGAGACGGGGTCTCGCTCTTGCTCAGGCTGGTTTTGAACTCCTGACCTTGAGCAATCCGCCCGCCTCGGCCTCCCAAGAGCTAGGATTACAGGCGTGAGCCACAGCGCCCGGCCTGGAGTAGCACTTTTAATTTCCTTCAAGAACTTTTCCTTTGCATTCATAACTTGGTAACTGTTTGACATAAGAGGCCTAGCTTTTGTTCTGTCTGAACTTTTTTTTTTTTTTTTTTTTTTTGAGACAGAGTCTCGCTTTGTTGCCCAGGCTAGAGTGAGTGCCATGGCGTCAGCCTAGCTCACAGCAACCTCAAACTAACTCCTGGGCTCAAGCAATCCTCCTGCCTCAGCCTCCCGAGTAGCTGGGACTACAGGCATGCACCACCATGTCCGGCTAATTTTTTCTATATATATTAGTTGGCCAATTAATTTCTTTCTATTTATAGTAGAGACGGGGTCTCGCTCTTGCTCAGGCTGGTTTCGAACTCCTGACCTTGAGCAATCCACCCGCCTCGGCCTCCCAGAGTGCTAGGATTACAGGCGGGAGCCACCGCACCCGGCCAGAACTTTTTTTTCTTGAGACAGAGTCTTGCTCTGTTGCCCTGGGTAGAGGGTAGTGGTGTCATTAAAGCTCACAGCAACCTCAAACTCCTGGGCTCAAGCGATCCTGCTGCCTCAGCCTCCTGAGTAGCTGGGACTACAGACAGGTGCCACCACACCCGGCTAATTTTTCTACTTTTAGTAGAGACGGGTCTTGCTCTTGCACAGGCTGGTCTCAACCCCTGACCTCAAGGGATCCTCCCACCTCAGCCTCCCAGGGTGTTAGGTTTACAGGCGTGAGCCACCGCCCCTGGCTACTATCTCAACTTTTGACATGCTTTCTTCGCTAAGTTTAATCATCTCTAGCTTTTGATTTCAAGTGAGAAACATGCAACTCTTCCTTTCACTTGAACATGTGGAAGCCTTTGTAGGGTTATTAATTGGCCTAATGTCAACATTATTGCATCTCGAGGAGCAGGGAGACCCGAGGAGAAGGAGAGAAACCAGGGAACAGCTGGTCGGTGGAGCAGGCAGAACACACAAGCATTTATTCATTAAGTTCACTGTCTCGTATGGGTATGTTTCGTGGCACCCCAAAACAATTACAATAGTAATATCAGAGATCACTGATCACAGATCACCATAACACATGTAATAATAATGAAAAAGTTTGAAATATTGGGAGAATTACCAAAATGTGACATAGAAACATAAAGTGAGCACACGCTGTTGGAGAAACAGTGCTGATAGATTTGCTCGACACGGGGTTGCCACAAACCTCAATTTGTAAAAAAAAAAAAAAAAAAAAAAAAAAACACAGTATCTGCAAATTGCAATAAAGCGATGTGCAACAGACTGAGGCATGCCTGCACTTAAATAGGAGACACAGAAGATTCTATTTCCAATGCTGCCACTAGCTCACTCTGTGCACAGAGAAATTATGGATTCTCACGTCCCTTGGAGCTCTAGATGCTGCAGCTCTGTGCACTGGGCAATGGAAAGAACAAGAACTTTGGCGTCAGAAAGGTCTGTTTTCAAAATGTGACTTGCCACTTTCTAGCTGATGGATCTTGGTCATGACAATTAAACTGATTTTAATTTTCTCATCAGTAAAGTCGGGCAAATAGTATCTTCGTGCTCTATTATTGTGCAAATTAGTGCTAACCCCAGGTACCTAGTAGGCATTGGTATAGGACAGCGCTAGTGGTGCCAGTGCTAACTGTGCTGGCAGCATGACGGTGACTTCCTTCTGTTGGCCACATAAGCCTCGGTCTCACTATAGGAAGTCTACACACACATTTATCACCAAGTAATGCCTAAAACACACTCAACACCCTTGAACTTTCCTGTGACTATGATACATGCTTTTCAATCTATCTTGAGGTGACCTTCACTTGTATGGAAAGTCTGAAAATGTACAGTCAGAGTTGCGTAACTGTGAGGCTGGCCTATAAAAGCAGCAGCTTTTCTCTTCCTCCTTCAAGTTTTTTTCAGCCACTTGAGGCATTCCCCTTGTGGGCGTGTGATCTCCCCAATGGCAGCAATAGCTCAGGCGGCCACAACCACAGCCCTCAGCCCGCTGCAAGTGAGAGCGCAGGCCACCTGGCCCCCTGCAGGCCCCGAGCTCTGGAGCAGTCGCAGTTCCATCTGGTGGCCGCCAGAGCAAAGGCTAGCCAAGCTCAAGGGCCTCCGGGCTTGCCCCTGAGCGGTGAATACACAGTTTGCCTCCCTGGGGCAAACTGACTCTGGGAGAACCTCTGGTCAAACCCCGGGGACTCAAGATTCCAAAGATACCAGGAGAACCAAGGCACTCAAATGACCCTCTGCCCATCAAAACAAACCCTTGTCGGTGGTCCAGGTGGGAAAGCGTCACCATCTCAGTGTAAATCATGGTGTCATGATCTGACAGACCATCTCAGAGGCAGGCCAAGAGCCACAGCAATAGGCCGTCTTCTGCCTGATAGTGCTTAACCCTGGTGGCACTTAAATATCACCAGGAGACAAAAACAGGCAAAAGATGTGGGCAAATATTACAATAACCAGTCCTTCCATCAAGCCCTGTGCCAGACACTTATCTAAGCATGTAATATGCAACCCCCCCCAAAGCTAAATGGCATCATTCTCCGCCCTTAACACATGCAGAATGGCAGTACAGAGGGGTTAAATAACTTGCTCAAGATCCCACAGCCAATAAGTGGCAAAGACAGTTGGAATCCACCCGGCATTCTGACTTCAGACACCAAGTTCTACACCACTATGTCTCACAAAAGAAAAATCATAAGAGACTGATAGACACGTGAGAAGACGTTCACCCTCAACATTGACCAGAGGAAGGCGTGGCAAAATGCACATGCTCAAACACATCAGCCGCTCTAGAAAGGGGATTTGTCACTATCCACCAAATGTAAACTGTGAATTCCCCTTGGTGCAGGACTCCACTTCCAGTAACCTATACCGCTGGAATTCTCAAAAAGCTTTGAGTATTAAGGATGCTCACACAGGGCATTGTCTTCGCAAGACCTTCTAGCCATCTCTGTATGTGACTCATAGTAAAGTACCTGGCACTTGGTAGGGGCTCTAGAACTGCTTGCAAGAATATACAAACATTAAATATTTATTTAGCTACACAATGATGCATTTGTCCAAGTACTTTGGTATTGCTACCAACAATTCAATAGTACAAGTGTGACCAGACCCAAGTTCTGCAGAAGTAAAAGAAATCAGAAAGAGGCTCTTCTCTTCTAGGCTCTGCGTGGCCACCACCCACTGTGCCATCCCCTGCTCCATGCTGGCTTCTGATTGGGTTCAGCTCAGCGGATCAGAGGGTCTGCTGAGAGTTGGGGTGCTTGCTCCTCCTTTCTCCCATGGGCACCCCTGTCCCTCCGGGCCAGGTCATGGTTTTAGCACTGGCAGGAATTCCTTAGAACCCCAGCTCTCTCTGGGTGGTCCCTGTTTCAGGTCTGTGACTCATACTGGGGCTGATCATGCCTTTTCTTCCCCTGCAAGCCTGGAAGAGGGGACAGATTCTGCTGTTGCTAGTCTCTGCCTACCTCCCCATACCCACCGTTCCACCCAGCTGTGTTCATAGCCCCTTACCAACCAGTGTTGGACTGAAGCCCTTGCAGGTGCCATCTCTTTTTCCCAAGACCCTGGGTGATTTGGCCTCAGACTTCCATGCAGTGCACATTTGTTTAGCACCGCCTGGAGTTACCAGCATGAGGACATCAGTCCCCTCCACCTGTTGGCTCAGGGAAGCAGCAGCAGCAAAAGTATTCCATGGGCCCAGACTGGACCTTAACCTCCAAGTTTGGTCAGGGTTTGGCTCTTTTCCAAGTGACAATGAATTAAATTAGTGGTTAAATTAGTTTTTGTTCAGATGTCCATCTAAGTAAATCTAAATCCCATTAAAACATCTATGTTTCTAGAAAGCTCTTAAGAAATTCATCTCCTAAGCAAATGCAGTGAGTTCAAAGAGGCCAACAGGGAGCGACCTACAAATAAACCTGCTACTCCTCGAGTGTCCTCATCTCAGAGAAGGATACTGTCTGTCGACCACCTACCTGGTCCCAAACCGGGAGCCCTGGAACTCCTCACTCCACCTCTCTAAACCTCTCTCTGGCTCGTCCCCTCCTGTCCCCCCCTCATTGCTACTGCCCAGGTCCAGCCCTTACCTTTCTTGTCTGCTTTGCAGTTGTCATGAGGAGTGGGTGTGTCTTCATCTCTGAATTCCAGCCTGGCATGGTGTGGCGAAGAGTGAGCTGTCACTAAAGGTTGGTTGTGTGACTCAAATCCTATCATGGTAGCTTCCCACTTTTTGCCCTTCTGGGCTCAAGCGATCCTGCTGCCTCAGCCTCCCAAGTACCTGGGACTACAGGTACTTTCTATTTTTAGTAGAGATGGAGTCTCTACTAAAGAGATCCTTCTAATTCAGAGATGCAGTTATATCTATATCGTCCTCAATGGTTCCCCCATGGCTCCTAGCCAGGGGTTGCCAACCCTTCTCCGTAAAGGAACAGATAGCAGGCAATTTAGCTTTTGGGGCTATGTAGTTAGTTTCTGTTGCAACTACTCAATTTTGCTGTCATACTGTGAAAGTAGCCATAGGTGATATCTAATCAATGAGTTTGGTTGTGTTTCCATAAAACTTGATTTATAAAAACATGTGGCAGGCTGGATTTGGCCCAAGGACTACAGTTTGTTGGCCTGCTCTATGCAAGTATGTCCAAGCTGGTTGGTGTGGCCTATAGGCTGCTCAGGACCTGAATTCAGCTGCCCTTTTTCTCCAGACACTTCTACTGCACATTTCATTCTTCATCAATGTCACTCTTCTTACAACCCCTCAAATGTGCTGTATATGTTCAAGTATCTGTGACTTTACACTTACGTCTCTCTTTTTCTAGAAACCCCTTTCTCCCTCTATATGCCCATCAAACTCCTTGCATTAAAGCCTTTCAAAACTCCTTGCATTAAAGCCTTCCCTAGTACCCTGCCCACCGGTGCCCCAGAGAGAGCCTCACCCTCCTTTTGCTGCCTTTGCACCTGTTTCCATCATTACACCGAACTCTATCCTGTCATCACTTGTCGACGTGTCTATACCCGGTTATGGAAGGGGACAGGACTGTTACAGCAGTGCTTAGGAAATGTTTGCTGATTGAATTGAGACCAACATGCCTTTTAGCAGGGTGATTCCAGATTTGCTTGGGACAGCCCCGATTCTTGTGTGTTGCCCAAATATAAGAGTATAGAGGTTTTTTTCATTCTTAGAAGTGACCTCATGCAAATGACAAATTATATAGTTGCCCTCCCTTTCTGGATTCCTTGTAGAAGCGGCTACCTGCTCTGCCTATATGGAGGACCATAGTAGAAGGGCTTAGGGTCTCCCTTCCCTGTGTTCACCCCCTTTCCAGTGTTGGCAGCAGATCAGCGTCCCTGGCTTCCTGGGCCCAGCACGGCACAGCTGAGGGGCCAGTGCAGAGAGGCTGCCAGTACAGGTCTGGTTTTCTGTGTCCACTCAGCACAGTGGAATAGGACCAATCACGACACTGAGCACAGTTAAGATTTGCAAGGAGGGTACATTCCCATGATGACCAGCAAACTCTATGCCCTGCTCTATGACCCTAGGACACGTCTAACTGAAGCCAGGGTGGTGGGGAGAGAGCAACGGGACTCCACGCTCAATGCAGGGAATCCTCCAAGCCCAGGCCCCACCAGGGAAAAGCCGCTTGTGGGGGCTTTATGCACAAAGAGGGAGTATCTCATTAGAGCAACCACCCCCATCTCATCGCAGGTCATAGGAGTGGCTCCCGGACAAGGTGCCCAGGAAAGAGAAAAACACTGAATGACCTTTTCCCCCTGCGCCTGCTCCACTTGTTTGATAAGCAGCCAGTTGCCTGAGCCCCTTTCCCGAGCTTCCTCCCTCCTCCCCCGCACTTCAGACACTTCCATCTCTGTTCCCTGGGCCCCTCACAGGAATACCAAATGATCACCCGGAAGTGGGGCTGCATAAGGAGCCCTTGGTTCTTTGAAGGCAATCCCAAATCCCGAAGCGGCTCCCTCACTCTCACAGCTCTGAGTACCTGCGCCAGAAATGCCCCCCTCTGCATATCTGTATGGCCGTCTTCTCAAAGCCACCCTCCTAAAAGGTCAGCCTGATTATTTCCAAGAGAATTGAGCTCCTTCTGACCCCAAGGTTCTCACTCGTGATCTTGAATCTATGCTCCTGACTTTTTGTTTAACAACCCTTTTGAGTAGCTTTTGAATAATTCCCACCCCAACCCCAGCTACATTCAGTTCTCCCCAATACACATGTATCCCCCATTGTGTGTCAGGCAATGCCCTGCTTTAAAAAACATGCCAGTAAATAAAAACTCAAACTTGGAAAACAAAGGGATCCCTGGCAGACATTGAGAAGGAATCTTCCTGTGATGAGGACTCACCACAATTTCTTTACAAATTGAAATTCTCCTGGATTTAAGTGTTCCTTTGTGACTCTTTAAAGGAAAGACCTCAGGAGCCACCGTCAAATAAAGATCATCTCTCAAACTGAAACAGAAGGAAAAGAGGAATCAGTTTATTCCAAACGTTTTAGAAGCAACCCCCTCCTTGACTTACATTACATAGAATACAGGTGTATGCCTGACGCATGACCAAAAAAATCAAATAAAATCCAGCTCCAAGGAATATGGCAAAATAATTCAGTGGCAAATGCCGTGAATTCCGAAACTTCAGTGAATTGGTGATGTATTGCCCACCAGGCACAAAGTACCCTTAAGCTTAGAAGAGGGGATTTCAGCAGAACAAGGAATGCTTCTTGTTCTCAATGAGCTATTCATTTGGAAGAAAGAGAAGATAATATATGCATAATTCACGTAAGACTGAAAATGAGCTACGTGATCTTGAGCAATTTATGTAAGTTCACTAAGTCAGCTTCCTCATGTTTAATACAGAAAGTACCTATCACAGGATCTCCATGAGGACTGCGTGAGATGGTGTGAACAAAGAGCTCGGTACGGCAGCGGCAATAGCACAGGACGTCATTCCACGGTAGCTGTGCTGCTATCTCAGTTCTTATCTTCACCTGTGTTTCCTTCATGCACTCATTACAGAAAGTGGAAAGAGATTATTCTGTTGATGAGAGTCAAGAAACGATGGCTGGAGGAAGTGGCATTGGATCTGGGTCTTAGGGGACAGGTGGGATCGCAGGAAGAGGGGATGATGTGAGCTCATGATGACACAGTGTGTCAGTTTCGGCAAGAGGAAGGACGGTGCAGGCCAGGTGCTCGAGGCCATGGACAGGTTTGGCTGGCATGACGATATCCAATAGGGAGAAGTAGGAGGTAAGGCTGGGAACAGAGGTTGAGATCAAATTTTGCAGGAAATTCCCAGATAAGGTATTTGAACATTATCTTACAGTCGATAGGGAGCAACCGAAGGTTTTAGGGGAGAGGAATAATATTCTCTGGGTTATACTTTAGATATATTCTTCTGGTTGCTGTGTACCAAATGGACAGCAGTAGAGAGATCAATCAGAAAGCTATTTGGCTATTTTAATGGCCTGGGCAAAAGATGGTGGGGCCTAAACAAGCCCAGAGACTACAGAAAATAGATAAAGTAGACAGATGGGAGAAGCATTTGAGGAAGAGATCAGCTAGCCTAATTTAAGGAAGAAGGAGAAGGTAGAGTCATCTTACAGTGATTCAAGGTTGTTGAACTTGGGTACAGATGCCATTTAAAAAGTTAGGAAATGCAGGAAGTGCAACCAGTTCAGAGGACAGGAAAGAGGATATCTGTCGCTGTAGTGTCTGACTGTAAGGCTTCTACTGGCAAGAAGACGTTGGATGGAAATTATCTTTCTGTTTCCTCATCTGTGAAATGGAGATATATGAGTATATTCCATAACTTCCATTAATAGCTTTACCGATTTCTAAGTTTGAGCTTCTCAAAGACTGGAGTCTCTGTACTTATGATTCACTGTAATTTGGGGAGTAAATGTATGAATCACCACATGTGTGCCTATTTATATCTATTACTACTTACCCAGAAAGACTTGAATAGACTGACAAAGTCAACTGTGAGCCCAGCGTTCTAATACTCGGAAACAAGAGAGGGGTTTCATCTGTTTGTTAAACAGCTCCTTTGGTGTATAAAACACCAATCGTAGTTACTGGGGCTCTAGTTTCTTGGCAACTTGGTTGGAAATTATAGTGCTGCACCAGTCAGGGTCCAGTCAAGAAAACAGACCATACTGGGTATTCTAACAGATAAAATATAGTACAGGGATTTCATTAAATAGATACTGGAGGACTGAAAAAGATAAATGAGAACAGTGAGGTAACACCAAGGTAATAGCTGCAGGAAGTGTCCCCCACCACACAGGAAAACAAAGAAAAGAAACTGAAGTTGTCAGAACCTACAAGCTTAGTGGAGAATGCCATGGAGCTAGGCACAGGCCTCCATGGAAGGAGTACTGCCCAGCAAGTGCTGCTCTCTGACGGGCTGCATTTAGAATCCTTCTGGAGGTGCTGGGAGAAGTTGAACTGGAACTCAACTGCCACTGCTCGGGTGATGCCAACACAAACAGCCAAAGAGGAAGGGGCAAGTCCCCTGTTCCCTCCTCCTGTCCCCTATTGTAAGCACCTAACATGAAGCCAGCTAACCCAGGAGAAATAAAGTTTTCAGAGTCCCAGCATAATACATAACAACAAAGAGAGAAAAGAGGTGAATTTGGAGCTGAGAACCAAAAGCTCAATAATTGACATGAAGAATTTTACATAGCACACGATTTGAGAACTATCAGACTGCTATTTTCTGCTATTTTCTGAACAGGCAACCACAAAATATAAAAATTTTTTCAGATAATGAAGCATGGACTAGAAATATTAAGCTGCTTCCCTGCAAACCTCAAAGAGAAAAGGCAAATGGACTTTGTGGAGGAAAGTGCCTATGAAAACATACAGAGACTAAGGTGGACACAGCCTAACAAGAGCCCCCAGTGATACATGCCTTTGTCTAACCCCATCCCCTTGAGTGTGGCCAAGACCCAAGAATTGATTTTAACCCATAGGATACAGCAAAGGTCGTGGGATATCACTCCCTTGATTATGTTATGAAACTCAGTCTTAGCCAACTGGGCTGAGAGAGGTCCTCCCGCTATCCTCGAAGAAGCAAACATCCATGTTGTGACCACTGATGGCCTCTAGGACCTGAGGATGGTTTCCAGCCAACAGCCAGTAAGAACCAAGAGCCCTCAGTCATATGACCACAGGGAAATGAGCTCTTCCAACAATTCCAATGAGCTTGGAAGGGGATCATTCCTCAGAGCTTCCAGATGAGACAGCAGCCTAGGCCAAGACCTGGTTGCAGCCCTTCTGAGCAGACTTTCAGCAGAAGACTCAGCCAGGCTGTGCCTAGACTCCTGACCCACAGAAACTGGGAGATAACAAATGTGTGTTGTTTTAAGTCACTAAGTTTGTTGTAATTTGGTAGACAATATTAAACCAACATAGGAATAATCCTTATTTCTCTATTTTCCATCTATAGTCAACGTCGACATCTTATTGAGCATCTAACATGGGCCAGGTGTTTCCAGTCTTCAAGAAGCCAGTTTAGAAGAGAAAACAGACCAGTCCAGTCTAGTGTGATATGTCCAGAATACAAGTGAGCCCAGGGGACCACAGGGGCCTGGAGGAGGGCAGCCTGCCCAGAAAAGGAACGAGGGGGAGCCCTCATAGGAGAAGGTCTTAGTTAAAGGAAGATTAACCAGTTAACTAGGGAAGGAGGCTTTAGACAAAGTTCCAAAAGAGTTAGATTGTCCTAGATTGCTGATCATTTTTCTCCAACTTTATTACATGTAGCAGAAATCAGAAAGAAAGAAATCAATTTAAGTTCTTCCTTAAAATTTTTTTCTTCAATCACATTTATACTCATAGCACTCAGTTGAAAATTAAAAATCCAGAAGAGTCAAAAAAAAAAAAAGTGTGCTTGAACTTAGATATGTCTCCTGATAGAGAGTAGATTAGTGATTGTTTGTCTTAATAAACGGCACTTCCTCTTGAAACTGTGCCCAAAACAACCTTAAAAAGTTCCGATTTCATGAAACGTGTCACTTCCTCTCTACTCACAGCCCCCATTTTCCTTCCTTCCCCTGGGTCTTGCTTTCTTTTTTTTTTTTTTTTAATGCAATGCTTTAGTGTTTAAAATAATACCCCTCTTTGGCAGGCTGATGTAAAATAACTCCCATTTTTCTGGAGAGAGTTTTGTGATGCAGAGAGTTTTGATCTCAGCCAAGTTCACAGAGAGGGTCAGAAACAACAGAGCTGGGATTCAAGTCCTGGCCCCAGGAGCCTCAGGATGGGCCCCACAGCAGTGTTCTTGTGGCGTCTGAACTTGGAATGGCCTCCCACCCACGCCCAGCCTTCTCTGGTGCCTCCTTCCCTTCCCACAACCTCCAAGAGCCAGTGATTCAGGGTCCACGTTCAGGATCAGCTCAGCATGTTGCTTGACCTACTTTGGCATTTTCGTGCTACTCAGGGGAACTTTGGGGCAGAACCACGAGGGTGGGGAAAAGCCTCCCCCCCACAACCCCCGGCTCAGTTTGCACAGAACAGAGGAGCAGAGGACAGAGCAAATGAAAAGACAAAGGGGAGGAAGGAAGTGACCACAGCTGGAGTGACCAGTCCGGGGACTTACTGAATGTCAGGGCAAGTACATAAGGCACCTGTCCATTTCACATCAAGGCCCCAAAACATCTACTCATCAACCTCTTATCTGTCTCGAGACATCATGGAAGCTGTTTGGGGAGGAACCCCATCTTCCGTGAGTTCTCTAAAGCACCCTATACTCCTCCCACAAGGGCAGTATAATTAGTAACATGAAAACACTGCAGGCTACCATCCCCTGTAAGGTGGGCTATTAACTTTTCAGAGGGCGTGAAGAGCTACCACTCTAATTTAAATAAAGCTAATGCCAAGGAACCCACATTTAAAGTTCTAAAACAGCAGCTACGCACCCACCACCACCCACAGATCTAGTGATTGAGATTTTTTTTTTTTCAGCTTGGCCTATTATTTATTTGGAATCAGAACTGATTTCTATCTGGATGATGCAGTCATTTGATCTGACATCTCAAAGCATCTGACAGTAGAGTCCCCTACCCCTTAAAAAGGGCTGGTGAGGTACGGTCACGGTGACCTCTCGTAACTGTGGGTGGACTTGTGCCAAATCCAAGAGGGCTCATGGACTGACCAGAACACCCTCCGTCTTCCTACCTGGCTGAGTTCTTGCTCAGACAATAAATGCCTCAACCGGTGTCTGAAACAGGAGGGGAAACAGAGTCAGCATTGGTTCCTTCCCAAGGCTCATTTCTGTCGGAGCCCTGGCCTTGAACACTCTGGTAGCCATTTGGTTTTGTCTTTGAAGCCAAGATTATGACTTTACACTTGGTTCAGTTTGCCTTTTAATTTCCTAAGTAGGAATCTCGGGGAGTGGGGACAGGGGGAGTATATGGGTAGAGAGAGAAGGAAATTGAGGCACTCTTTAACAAAATAAAATTGAATTAAAAATTAAAAATTACATTCTAACACAGCAAGCACTAAGAGAAAAGTTCCCTTAAAGAACATCTTCGCTGTATGTCAATTAGCGAGCCTGCTCTTGCGGTAGGTTTTCGCTGCCGCCTCAGAGCCAAATCTTCAACCTCCCACACAGATCTGTGAAATCAATTGTCTTCTCCAAACATGTGGTAACCACAGAGAAGTGAAATTAATAAAACTGCTCCAAAAGATGATTTCTAAAGATGACATTCCTACTCTAGTTTTAAGCTTTCTTTCCTGCCGCCAAGTAGGAGCCTGAAGGTAGGGTTTGGTGAGGATTTGGGGACTGGTTTCTTTCCTTTTTTCTTTTTAATTTAAGTTTTAGAGTTTTCATTTAACTTAGTTGTTTGGGGAGGGAAGGGGAGCTGGGAGGAGGCAAAAAAAAGAAAAAAGCCAATCAAATTAGGACTGTCATTCCTGACAAACGTGCAAGTCAAAGCCAAAGGGAATCGGGGCTCCCACTCAACGCCCCCACACGCCTCTATGTGGCTGTCCCCTCACCCCCGCCAGGTGACGGCTACCACTGAGGACAGTGTGGCTGACATACTGAACCTGCCACCCGATGACGTTCCTCAGGAGCCGCCCCAGCACTAACAATGCCAGGAAGACAAGCAAAGGCCATCAGTCTCCATTAGGAAGACAGTATTTTCCTCCCATATTATCCCGTCTGTCATGTCCTTTTTGGACTCCAAAGGCATCGCTGTCTCATACATCATCATCATTTTCTCCCCACAAAGATGGAGAGCCCCAGGGAGGGGTCCTTTTTTGCTCACTGTCCCGCCCTAGATGGCCAAGGGCCTTCCCGGTGACAGGAGCAATGCTCAGCTACCAGGGGAGCCATTTGCATCCCTATTGGGCTCAGGGCTTTGAAAGTGGGGGAGGAAGGAGCTGACAGCCAGTTTGTAAATCAGAAGTTTAAACAAACTTGCATGATCTCTGGAGGCCTGGAGAGCAGTCCTTCCACACTGAGAGGGGAGGGAGGGGGAAAAAACCCAAATCTAGAGCTCAGGAATACACATACACTTAGTCTTGGTAGAGCAAAGGATACACCTAGTCTTGGCAGATACACAGTCTTGTTACTGAAAATTGGAGTATTATTAATAGTTATATCTAATTAAGGCTTGGGTGCACGATTTTATTTAATTCTCACGACAGCCTTGTTATATATTGACAGGGCATTTTTCAGGGGCCAAAACTGAGGCTTAGAGGACCAGTCTGAATTAGAAGAAATTTGTCTGATTCTAGATCTTGACACCAACTATTACAAGTGTTAGTTGGTCAGATATGGAATACTGCTGAACTTCTGCATATGTCCTAAATGACAATGTTAAAAGTTACCATTCATTGAAGCCTCCTATGCGGCAGGCCCTGTCTAAGCACCTCACATACACATTCTCATTTAATCTGCACAGGGAATAACACCCTGAGAGTCAGGCATTGTTACTACCATACATACACTTCATGGCTGGGATTTAGGGAAATTAAGTAGCTCACCAGGTCCCCAACTAGCAGTTGGTGAAATCAGGGTTCACTCTCAGGAACCCCAGTGACTATACATAGCCAATATAATCACTGATTTGCTGTGCAGACGTCTAGACTACACCAGAAGAAGGAGCCAACCGTGGAGTACAAGAGTGCAGCTTTCATCCCCGGGTTCCCCAACAATGTCAATCTGGGTGAAATGCGTTGAAAATAAACCTTCCTAGACATCACAAAGGAACAAACCTGCCACCAAAGCAGGGTGAAGAAGACTCAGGCCTTTCCTTGGGTTTGGGGTGGGGGAAGCTTATCAGCTAATGGTGGGTGTGAGTTCAGTCCTTTCTTGGCATCAGCTTGTGGGACCACTGCTTGCTATTCAACAGTAACCGCCTCAGGGCAGACCAAGGGTCCCCAGGGGACTGTCCACAACCCACAGCCTGGGAGTAGGGCTGCAGTTCTTAGGCATGCCAGTAGGGCGGCGTTTCTCAGCCAGGAAGCACTAGCATTGTCCTGAGCCCCTAGAAACTCACCTGGGTAATCCTGCAGTAGAGAATTTGATCCACCTGCGTAGGCCCCGAGGTAAGGCAGCACCAACAGACACTCAACCCAACCCAAAATGGTTGTAGGAAACTCTGTCGGTTTCCTGGCCTCCTATCCAGTCATTCCCTCTTCTTTCTGTAATTAATAATAGACTGCTCATTTTGTTTATCTAGCCCTCCTCCTTACAGTCTGATGTTTCCCTCTCCCCATAACACCAACCCCATTTCCCTTGCTAGTTAGCGGCTAAGGATAAGTGACATGATTCTGGCCAATCAAATGTGAGGGGATGGATGTGGGGAGAGAGGGGGTTCTGGAAAGGTTTTGGTACTGAATTTAAACACACACACACACACACACACACACAGAGAGAGAGAGAGAAAGCAATGATCTTTTTCCTTCTGCTGGAAATTGTCATGTGTTAGGACATGGTGCATGGCCATGTTGCTATATCCAGCCATTTCCCCTGAAGACCAATCCAACCACCCCCAGAAGAGCAGGCTCAAGTGGTGGAACAAACTTGAACCCCTGAAGCCATTGATAAGCCACCAAAGTAACCAACCCTGGAGCTGACCTATCTTGGGCTTTTGATTATGTAAGATAATGTATTTTCCTCATGTATCCACAGAGTTGGGTGGAGGAAACACTGGTTAAATGAGATTAAATAAGATAGTCCACACACTTTCAGCAGTACCTACCATAGAGGAAACTTTAGCTATTATTCCATTCATCATATGTGTGTAAAGCTCCCAGCTCCGTCTCCCTCACTGCCCCTGGAGGAGTGTCAAGGCTAACAATGAAGGTATCAGGTCTGTGTAACCCATTTCAGGTCTTCAAAAAAAAAAAAAAAAAAATCTCAGCAACGTTCAGCCTCAAAACATGTTAGCTGAGCCATGGCAACAGTGTGAGTGGAATCTACGCAAGGCAAAGTTCAGAGATCTGAGCTAAAACTACCACCTTATCTCACCAGACAACAAAATCATAAAAACCCACAATAAAGGACATGATTTAGAGATTTGCTATGAATTTCCTGACCTTGTTTATTAATTGTATCAAAACTATAAGTAGTGTCTCTCCTCCTCCTTGTAAACTGAATGCTTTAAAAAGAAAAAGGAATAACATTCCCACCCAGCATGTGTGTGTTATATAATAAATACAACATTGTTGATTCTTTGAAAAGGGTGTGATTTATAGTTGGATCCTGGCAACAGCTTTGAAGTCATACAAATTTTCACTGAAGGCTAGTTAGAGGATTCTTAATTAGCAAATCTTTCATCCATTAGATTAGACAATAAAGATGTTTCACAACCACTATAATATTTAGCTCTCTTTTTCTCATTTTAGCAAAACAAACTGGAATGATATCATTTATAACATATCTCTGTTCAGGCCTACAAAACTCATGACCAGGAGATGGTCAGGGAGAAACGTGGACTCTCGTGCCACTCCTAACACTGCCTTGCTTTGGGATCAGGTCTGGGTTTTCTCATCTATGAAATAGGGAGGATCAATTAGATCATGGTTTCTCAATCTCAGCACCATTGATATTTTGGACAAGATAATTCTTTACATGTCGAGCAGCAACCCTGGTCTCTAACCACTAGACACCAGTACCACCTCCCTCACCAATAGTGGTCATCAAAATATGTCTCCAGCCATTGTCAAATGTCCCCTGGGTGGGGGGAGGGGATTGCCCCAGCTGAGAAACACAGAATTAGATGAGGCACGTCGTAAATGCCAACAAGGCTCAAGCTGTTATACAAGGGAGAGGAATAGACCAGATGAAAATACGGGCAAATTCGAAAGCAAGTATCCTATCCAAAGGGGAGGATACTCCTCATCTCCAGTGGCTTCTCATCATATCTTACAATTATTTAAGAGAGAGCATGAATTCTGTGATTGTGTGAAATCTCTTAGCTGCTGCTGCTGCTACTTCTCCTCCTCCCCCTCCTCCTCCTCCCCCTCCCCCTCCCCCTCCTCCTCCCCCTCCCCCTCCCCCTCCTCCCCCTCCCCCTCCTCCCCCTCCCCTTCCTCCTCCTCCTCCTCCTCCTCCTCCTCCTCCTCCTCCTCCTCCTCCTCCTCCTCCTCCTCCTCCTCCTTCTTCTTCTTCTTCTTCTTCTTCTTCTTCTTCTTCTTCTTTTCTTCTGCTTCTGCTGCTTCTTTTTTATGTTGGCAAATCATTCCTTACAGTAGTTAGGAAGGAAGGTGGGTTCCACAGCTAGAATGTCTGGATTCAAATTCCAGGTCTACCTCTTACTAACTTCAATATTGGTCAAGTTCTTTAACATCTCTTTGCCTTGGTTTTCTTACCTGTAAAATAAAGACAATAAAAATACCCATCTCATAAGATTATTGTCAAATTTAAATGATACAGCACATGTAAAAGACCTAGGAAAATGCACATAGTACATGCACAATAAATATTACCTATTAGTATCCCTAAGATATAAAAACACTGTAAACCAAACTAAATATATATATAGATCAGACTCAGTCTAGAGGCTACAGGTTAACTACTCTGGACTATAGGATTTCAAGGGTCTGTTCAGCCTCCCTGTGGTTTTATGATTTCATTTTGTGAAAGCAAGAACATGAATCAGCCTCTGATTCATTCAATACAGTGTAGTTGAGGAGATAGAGCCCTGACACTAGCAAAGATCAGGTAGTCAGAACAGAATTTTAATCAAATGCCAGAATATGTGTTCTTGGAGATCAGGAAGAGACAACAAGGAGCCATCTCTGCTTTCCATTTAAGAAAACATTATTTGTTTTCTCTCTTTTTTAAAGAAAGGACATGAGAAGCGAAGAACATCAAATTTGGAGCCTGCTATCCTCAATAGTATCCTCTTAGCAGATGCTACAACCACACAATGAGTTATTGTTTACTTTCTAGCTAAAACACATCGAAAATTATGAGTTGGTATCATTAGCCCAATTGCTTTTCAGTGAGATGGCTGATAGAGGCAATGATAGATTGGTTTCTCCAACCTTATCCTCCCACTGGAAACCAATATATCCACTCCTGATCAATACTTTGATCTGAGTTACTTATAACTCTGCCGGTCATGAGTGTCTACTTCACTTCAGGGTAGAGAAATGAGATAGTTTTGCAAAATTTAGGCCAGACATTAAAATGTCTTGGCTGAGTTGTTATTCTGGTCTAGAGCCACATAACCAAATCAACACTATAGAGGATTATCAGAAACTAAAGAGGCAAGCTGAATAAGTGCCCATTGCCTTTATTAACATCATGTCATAGAGGCATGGAATATAATGAGGTCATGGTAATCCATGTGTTTGAATTACATTTCAGGGAAATGATTTGGGAACATGGCTTTTGTGCTTTAAAATAAAAGTTCACGCCATTTGACCCATTCACGATTCCTCTTCCAGGAATCTATCCTAAGGAAACATTCAGAAGCTGGAACCAAAATTTATGCGTAGAGATTTCTATGTAATGTCATTTATGATAGAATAGAAGAACAAAAAGTAAATTAAGGAATAGCTCTATGATAGGCTATTATGCAGCCAGTTATAAATCGTGTTTCAAAGAGTATTTTGCTACACACAAAGATAATTAATATATACTACTGCATAAAAAGGTGATAAAATGCATATGTAATGTGATACCAATTGTATGTATATGTATTTATGAAAATATTTTACATCAAAATGTGAATGCTGGTTATTTTGGGGTAGGATTGTAAGTAAACTTTCTTTCCATTTATAAACCTTTCTGCATTTTCTAAATCCTTACACTGACCTCAGGGTTGTCACATGCAATTGGTGCAAGTTGTATCCTATAGAAGGACATCAAGCTTGCAGGGCATTCCAAGTCATATGCTCTTTTACTACTTCTGTTCAGAGAGGGCTCCTTTTTCAATTTGTACAATGATGCCATACAATATACTGTAGCCCTGCTATATTTTTATGATAAAAAAAAAAGCCATACTATGTAAAAAACAATAACTATCTATACAAGGGTGGATAAGAGTTTATATGGGGCCTGCAGCGTATACAATTTAGGGAGTTCTGTTTGTGGGAAAAAAAATACAAATTTTTAATTATAAAATTAGTCACGGATGTGTATTTCAATTTAAAAGGAGAAAAATAAATCACAAAAAATTCCTGGAGACTTAGAGATTAAATCCTTTCTTTCTAGGTAAGTTACCAGAAATGCTGACATGGAAGTGCTTCCCAATTGCAACCTGGCTCCCTTCCCCATTAGAACACCCTACAATTACCAACAACTTTCAGCATTCTTGAGGGCCCATCCAAGGGAAGGATACTGGAGCTTAAGCTTCATTAGTGCCGTAATAAATCTCATTCTGATCTTTGGGGGGAAATGATTGCTTATACTCAGGGCCAAGTGCTATTTCACAGGTAAATTTATCTACATAATATGGTCCCAAGTCAAAAAGTCCAGAAAGTATCTTAGGTTTCCAACATTACCAAAAGGGCCATTTTATTTCAATTTAGCAATGGCATTAAATAAACATTCATTAATATATTTATTAACATTGGGGAAGTTTTCAGCTCTTCCCAAGGATACAGCTATCTTTGGTTTAATATTAATTAGATTTTTTAAATTTTGTCATTTTAAAACAGAGTCAATCTCTCAGGAACCTTCTGCCATAGCTTGAATTCTCCACTGGCTCAGGAGAGCAAAGAAAACCTTCTGCAGGATTTTGCACCATCTTCTAAGGCCAGAGAAATGGCCTAGGATTTAGAGCAGATCTGTCCCTAGTGAGCCATTGGTGATACTGAACTACGTTCCTACCACAGACAGGTAGCAGCAAAAGAGTGGTCCTTCAATTAAAATGAAACAAAACAAAGCAAAAATCCAAACATCAATTAAAACAGACTTTCATATAAACACCACCAGTCAAAACCCAACCCCCAAAGTATCATCTGGACCAGTGGTTTTGCAACATTTTTAGAAAGAGATTTTTTTTTAGGCAAAATCTTATACTAAACTCTAATATAAATGAGTAAGTATTTTCAATAATGTTACCCAAAATGTAAAAAAAAAAAAAAATCCAGAACCGAAACTACCTTTACTATGTCATCCCAACATGGCAAGTTAGGTGTTCATATCTCAACTGACTACTAAACTATTTTGAAATTGGCAATGGCATATATTCACTACCCAATTTCACTTGTTAGACATATACAAGGCTGAACTGAAAAAAGATACCACTGTAGAGTTATTATATTTTTATTTGGTGACACCTATATATGACATTCAAATTTGTGCGCAAAATGGAAAAATACATCACAAATATGATTGAAAGACAAATGATAAAGTCTGTAGAAAAATAATTAAAACACATATAACAGACAACATATAAAACTGGGATTCCAGAAGAAGAGAGAATGGGGCATAAGAAATGTTGGGAGAGACAATGGCTGAGACCTTTTAAAAATCATTGAAAGATATCCACAGATATAAGATCCACAGATATAAGATCAGCAAATGCCAAGCAGTCTAAAGACAAAGAAATTCACAGTCAAACACATTATAGCCAAACTGCCACAAACAAACAAACAAAACAAAAGAAACTCTTGAAAGATAGGAGCTGGGACAGCTGGGAGGGAAAACATATTTAATACAGGGGAACAATGATAAGAATGACAACTGACTTCTCATCAGAAGTAGTGGCCAAAAGACATCTTTAGATGCTGAAAGAAAAGAACCTATGGACTCTGAATTCTATATCCAGTGAATATATCCTTCAAAACTAAAAGTGCATTGAAGACATTTTGAGATAGACAAAAACTGAACTAATCAATCAACACTTATGTGCACATGTGGAAATAACATTCACTGGAAATCAAGCAGCTGGCAGGGGAGGAAGAGATAGGTAAATTCCCACCTAACAGGTACAATGCACACTCTCTGGGGGATGGACACACTTATAACTGACTTAAATGGTACAGAAGCAATTTACATAACCAAGATATTTATTACCCCATAGTATTCTGAAATTAAGAAGAAAAGTAGATAGACAAAAACTGAAAGAATTTGTCTCCAGCAGGTCTACACTACATGAAATTCTGGAAGTTTCGTAGGCTGAAGATAAGTTATATCAGAGGAAAGCCTGGTTCTGCAGAAAGGAATGAGAACTATAAGAAGGGAAAATATGCCAGTAAATCAAACAATTCAAACAATTTAAAATACTTTTTTTAAGACTAGTCAAGCACAGGAGTGAGAAGAGGGAAAAGTAGTAGAATAAGTAGTTCAGTATGTGTGTATGTCTGTATAAATTTCTTTAAAATAATTTTAACCATTTAAAGTAAAAATAACAACAATGTATTATATATATATATATAACATAGATAGGAGTAAAATAAATGACAACAAGAGCATGCACGGCTAAAGGTGGTAACTGGAAGTTTACTATTCTAAGAAGAGAATAGAGAGAATGGAAGGGAGGCAATTTTTGAGGAAATGATCACAAAGAACCTTCTAGAACCAAAGAAATACAAACATTCTCAGATTGAATGAATACCACCACCACAACCACTAAGTGTGCAAGTACCCAAAAGTATATATTTTTAACTCAAGCTATAGATGTAGTGAAATTTCAGAACTTCAAGGCACATAGAAAATACTAAAAGTTATGCAGCAGAAAGAAGACGGACTACCTATAGAAGAACAGATTCTGACTATCATCTGAGTTCTCATCAGCAATGCTAGATGCAATGAAGCAGTGAATTTATATTGCCCCACCAAGCTCCTTTTGAAGAAAGAAAATAAAATAAACACATTCTCACACATCCAACCCACAGCACCCACAGATGATCTAAAGAAACACTACAGGATATATTTCAGCCAAGGGACAAGGAACACAGAAGAAACGAGTAGGATGTAAGGAACACTTGTAAACAAAGAATACAGGATATGAATTCTAAATAAGTATTTATTTCAAAGGACTAGCAATTTATATTTAAAAGCTCATAACAATTTGGAAGTAACATTCTAGATTATATGAACATTGAAAGTAGAGGAAGACCAAAGACAAGTAAAGGTTCTTATCTTGGTCTAGAAAGGAATATAAACTCCTGATTAACTCCTATATTTATTATAAATATAGATGTTCCTGTTTATATAATAAAAACTAAAATGTAGGGGAAAGCCCTTAACTAAAGAAGAATAGAAATAGAGTATATAACTTTAAACCAATACAAGGAAAAATGAAACAAAGAGCATTTGCTAATTTTATATGCTTGTAAGTATACAGAGGGATAATACCATGCCTGTCTGTGTGTATCTACATGTATGACTGGTGTGTATCTGTGTGTGTATGTCTGTGTATAAACATGGTATGTGTCTGTGTGTATACTTGTGTACGTCTCTGCCTGTGTCTGGTTTGCATCTGTGTGTGTATCTGTGCATATATATCTGGTGTGTGACTGGGTAAAAATACTGCTATTTAGTATACTGTTTACTGCTATTTACTATGATATGGGACCATATCACCCTTTTCTACATAACATGCCATCATGAGTGTTGTAGTCAACCTAACCTGTCAAATAACTCCGAGGGGCAAGAAGCCAGGAAGCTTGATCATCCTGGGACCCACAGCTTAATGCAAATGGTCCTGGAAAAATAGTGGAATGGGAAAGTTGCCTCTTGTGCCCCAAAGAACTACATTTTATTAATAGGTGGGCTGCTAACATTGGCCACCAACCCAGAGCTGAGCTATCACTCCTTCTAGCCCTTTCCTGGTGAGCAGAAGCCCTGGTGCAAGGAACAGAAGAAGGCTCAAGTCGTCAAATTTTGACTGCTGTGTAGTCTAGTCCAGTGGTTCTGAGCATTCACTCCGGAGACAGACTGGCTGGGTTTTAGTGCCAACTCTGTCACTTCCTAGCTGTGTAACTTTAGGCAGTTTACTTAGTCTTTCTGGGCCTCTGTGTCACCACCTGTAGAATGAGGATAATAATGGAGCCTCCCTAATAGGGATGTGGTGAGCATTAAAAGAGCAAATATATGTATATCCCTAGAATAGATCCTGACACATAAATGGCGCTCCGTAATTAACGCTATGTCTCGGATTTAGGGGAAGTGGACGGAGGTATGAAGGGAGCAGGACCAGCCGTGGGCTGATGTTTGCTAGGGCTGGATAATACACATGAGGGGCTCTACTTTCAGAACGTGTTCGATTCTCTATAATAAAAATGCTTTTCAAACACCAATCTATAATTATCAACTGTTATGATAGAAATGACTAAAGCAGAAGCACAGCTTCACTGTGGTCACAATATTGTAATGAGAAAAATAAGGTGTCAGCACACAAAGAAGCTCATAGACACCGATACAAATGTCATGCGTGCTTGTGAAGCGGTACCTAGAAGGTGTGTCAAGGTGTTGACCCCTCCTGCTCCTCTCCCAGCCCCGAAAATTTGTCTCTCACACAGCTTCATGGATGTCTGAAATATTTTCATTAAAACATCAGCTGAAGTTTTTACAACCTAGTCTAAAGTGGTAGCAGCTGATTTCTTTTCTTTCTTTTTGCAAGACAATCTGGACCAAGTAATAGGGGTTCCAGGGAGGACCCAGGGATGTGCCATTGAGCCCACCTTCCCTGAAGACAAAGGCAAAGAAGATTTCAGAAGTTATTGCCATATAGGAAGTGAATATTTAGCCCTAACTTGCATTGCCTTTTTTCCTGCAGATACCCAAGAATATATGAACCCATAACTAATTAGTGTGGGTGGCTAGAGGAAAAAGAGGCTGATAGGTCTGTGATGGGTTTTACATTGTCTGACCTTCCTTCAAATAGATTAACCTGTTGCCCGAGTTAAGTTTCTACCAGCCCCTTTCTCCCTCCCTAATTCCCCTCCCCCAACACACACAAATACAGAAGCCAAAAATTGCCATGTAGAGCCTGGGCAACTTCGACTGCTAGTGTGTCTCCTTTCTTTGGCGCAGGGAGGTTAAGCAGCAAAGCTGCCAGCCACTCTTGAAGCTGTGCCTTAGGAGTCTATCCTTGACTACCACCCATGTGTGGATTTTAGTCAACCCCTTTCTGGTTGGGTATTACCTACTTCCAGACCACCCCGCCGGTGAGGAGGGACCTGTTAGCACAGTTGATCCAGTTGCATCTCTTAGCAACCACCACCCCCAAAATTTAATAAAGTAAGTAAAATCCCCCGCCTCTCTGTCTTTAACTTCTCTTAGTTAAAACTATGCCCATTGCAAGATAAAGACAAGAAAGAGGTAAGACTTGGGTGGTGTCCAACCTGTGCATTGTTTTCTCATTAAAAACTTTTAGCGAAAAGCTCAAACGTCTTCCCCAACATTCAGAATTCATTGAGGCAGACATCTCAATCCCCTTTCCTTTGTCTTTACGAATCTCATTCAGGGAGTAGAGAAATGGGGAAAATGAATGATGAGTGACTAATCAAAGCCAGATCCCATTTTAAGAATAAGTAATTTAATCCATGAAAGGCCCAACTTGTGACGAGGGAACGTTGTGTAGGTGAAATGAGTTCTGACTTCCAAATGCTTTCGTTGGTTTGAGGATTGGAAAACTTCTAACAGGCGTGAGAAGCCTGTCCCAGAGTGGCATCAGGGATGGGAGAGGAGTGATTAAACTCAAGGCTGCCTGTCAGAGATGTTCCAGTCTCTCCTAACTTGTGATACTTCTGTGGCGTTTTCACACGAGAGCCGGCTGTCACCGCTGGGAAAGAGACAGCATCCTCTTGCTAACTCCTCCTCCCTTTGATGCCTGGAGCACTTGGCCATTAAAATCTGCCTTGGGGTAAAACTTAGCAGGCAAGTTTCCAGTCCAAGAACAGCTTTGACAAAATTTTAATAAAATTTAATAAAATCTAGCTCTGATTGGCATTAAGGGATTTGAGTGAGAGAAAAGTTTATCTGTATATTTAAATAGGCACATGGGATGGTCACACTCACTGAGGAATGCTGCGTAGCAGTAACTCAGGTTTGTTGGCATTTTGTTCGCAACTGCTGCTGTCCTTGGTCCAAGAATCACGTGGAGGATTGTGAGTTTTCCTAGGCATCGTTAAGGCATTTAAAAGGGCCCATTAGGCTGGTGCGGTGGCTCACGCCTGTAATCCTAGCACTCTGGGAGGCCGAGGCTGGAGGATCACTCCAGGTCAGGAGTTCAAAACCAGCCTGAGCAAGAGTGAGGCCCCGTCTATACTAAAAATAGAAAGAAATTAATTGGCCAGCTAAAAATATATAGAAAAAATTAGCCGGGCTTGGTGGTGCATGCCTATAGTCCTAGCTACTCAGGAGGCTGAGGCAGAAAGATTGCATGAGCCCAGGAGTTTGAGCCCAGGAGTTGATAACATGGTGCTCTAGCCTGGGCAACAGAGTGAGACTCTGTCTCAAAAAAAAAAAAAAAAAGAAATATATATATATATATATATATATATATATATATATATATATAAAATAAAAGGGCTCATATCTGCATGAATTTTGCAAACTTCAGTATTGTTCTGTACCAGGTAGCTAAAGAGGTTAAAAACCTTAAAAAAGGAAATAAAGGGCAAACAAAAGATATCTCAAATAGTTTTTTTTTTAGGTGAGGGAAGCATTTGGTTGAGCTTGGTTTTAAATTAGTAAAATCATTGCACTGTTTAAAAAAAACAACAAAAATTCTTTCTTTGAAAAACTTAAATTTTGTAATGTTTAACCTCTCTGTGAGATTCTCGCTTGATACTTTAAGCAAAGAAGGTCGGCTTTCTTCTGAATTCAGGCGGCACTCATACGTCTATGATTATTGCAAGCAATGTGGTAGTGGTTTTACTTCATCCAAAAACACAGAAAAAAGATCAGAGTGTCTCGAAATATTGAAGGAATCATCCAGTGCCTTTGCCACTTTCCTTCCACGTGCCCGCATCACGCAGGGAACGTACCAGTAGCAGTTTGTCGCTTCCTATTTACTAAGAGCTGTGTCTAGTGGCAGTGATGCAATCACTCCATCACTTTGAGTCCTGTCCTACATACGAACATGTTACCATCACTCTACAGAGAGGCACTGAAAGCTTCTTCTCTAACAACTTAGTCTTATCGGATAGGTGATTAAATAGAGAAGCAACCAGTTGACGTACGCAATTAGGACGCTCCAAGTGACCCCCCTCCATCTATGCCATATAGATAGATGTATTTTGTCAGCAAAGACTGAAAGATCCCTCCAAAAATGCCTCATTTGCAACCTGTTCTCCTTGGCCCAGTTGTTCATCTCATTAAGGTCATAAGGAGATCATGTTCTGAGAATGCTATGCAAATTATCTAAAATTAGTGTGAGATTATTTTCACCCTGCCCACCCCTACTCTATGGATGCTAAATATATACATTTATATAAATATATAACTATATATATAACTATATATATATATATATATATATATACACATACACACACACAAAGCAGGGACTATGAGAAGTCTACTTCCCACAGATGCCCACAGCCTAGTACCAATAAGGAAAATATATTTGCTAAGTACTTGTCTTCTCATAACTAGAACTACTCACATACCATTTGATCCTTTTGGAATCCAAACTGGCATAATAACATTAAAGTTTATTTGTTTGATTTTTTTTTTTTTAAAGCACAAAGGAGTCAACTCTGTTGTCTTGGTATATCTACGATAAACAGAGCCAACTCTGTTTTCTTGCGTCACTAGCAGATGGATTTTATGTTTTTATGTGTTTTGATCCCCCCTCTCCTGGTGTCTTAGATACCGGGAGTATGCTTAATCTCTGACATGCATGGCAATGCCAGAGCTACATGGCAGTAAAAGGCTTCCAGGACAAGCTGTCCTTCAAAGCACATCCTCACCCTGTAATTCAGCTCTTCTTCTTAAAAGTGTGTACCAACTCCTATCAGAAAATTTATGTTTAATGTTTCCTAGGTTTTGTCTCCAGGAAACCCTTTTGTGTAAATATAAGAAGCTACTTTGGGCCAGGGTCAGAAAAGTCCTTGTCATGAGCCTTTTGGGTGTATTTTCAGAGCTGGCTGTTTGCCCTGACTTGACTAAAGTCTATCAGTCGGTTGATTTTTTTTTTGCATCCTATTCTGGATCAGAACTCTCAAGATCTCATGTGCCCATTAGTCCCTGCCCACGAGCCAATGTCAGATGACTTCCCATAGAGCCAAATATGGAGAAAACAAAACAAAATTCACTGAGCCCTACAGTAGGGGGAAGAAGAGGAACGTTCCACTTTCAAGTATAGATTATGTTCCCACGATGCAGGAAATATCCCTCCACATCATGGGCGTGTTCGAAAGGGCTGTGTCTGGTGGTGTTTTGCAATCAGTATGCTCAGCTCATGGCTTGTATTAGATAATGCACAATTCCCAATCTCAGATTGCCTTCTATCTATTTGAGAGTAAGATACAGACACATAAAATGACTAGTAAATTGTTGGCAAACAGGTATTAAGAGGTATCTTTGAAGACTAGTTAATAAAATGCACCAAATCTGGTTTTCAAAACCTCCCAGTTCACAATGGTTCATCATGCATTCATCTACCACAAACACAGCATGTCTAGTAATAGCCCTTGCCTACATTTTTAATTCAGCAAGCCTAGTCACAGCTACTTTCTCTCTCTCTCTCTCTCTCTCTTGTTAGTATTTATGAAAGTTTAATTTTTGGAAGGTTTCTGTAGCACATTTTTAGTAATGATAATTCATCAGTATTCATTAATTCTGTGGCTTTATATTGTATATCAGCATGGTCTAAATCATTATTTTGTCTCTCTTCTTTCCCCTCTTCTTCAAATGAACATGCGGAATCAGAATACACAGTAAGTTTTATTTAATTATTTTTAAATATTCTGTCTATGATCAGTGGCATAATTGGAACTTCCCTTGTATTACTTGTCTTATCAATGTAATAATTTTAAAAAAGAGGTATAATTCAGAATCAGAAATATTTAAATGTAGGCTATTACATAGTTATATATAATGCAAGAATTTGAATGTTCTCATTTGTTCAAGAATATGAATGCTAATTTCAAGTGCCTTGATAGTCACTTTACATAATTAACTTTTTTTTCTTTTTCTTTTTCTTTTTTTTTTTAATTTCAGCATATTATAGGGGTACAAATGTTAAGGTTACATATATTGCCCATGCCCCCTCCCGCCTCCCACCTGCCCTACTTTCTCATTAACCTCCTAGTCAATGAGGTTCTAGCACAGATAGGCTGAATGATTTTTTAAAAGATAGACTGTTGGAAGCCCCAAAGACACCATGAGCCATCAGTACACTCTATCTTCTAGTTATTTTGACACAGAGATGACTATTATGACTCAATAAATCTATTATTGGAACCAAAACAGTTTTTAAAGTGATTTGCTGGTGTAACTAAGCAAAACCCACAAATCCAAAAAGTCATGTGGCCATGGTATCACATGAGGTGAATGAAATGTCAGCCCCAGATGTCCACCAAAAAACATTGTAATGTTTATTTGCACAATCAAAACAAACTTTTATTAAATGCTTACACTATGCCAAGACAAAAGTATACGAGATAAATGGAGACAAATGGTTAAGAAATATGCAAATGAATAAATCAATAAAATGTGATGTGATCATTGCTACTAGCAAAAGAATCTGGACGTTATTAGGAAAGCAGTAATAGAAAAATGACACAGTTTTATAAGGAACCAAGAAAGGCACCACAGATAAGGTAATATTTGATATGGGCCTTGAAGGATGAATAAGAGTTCATGAGGAAAAGTAGTAGCATGGCATATATACAACAACAACTATATCTACAGTTAAATATTAAGTTTAGAAGCACGAGAACACACAACATTTCAAGAGGAACAATGAGTGGCTTGGCATGGCTGGAAAAGAGGGCACAAGGAGCTACAGGGACTGAGGCTAAACAAAGGCACTTGCAAGATTGTGAAGGGCCTTATATGTCCTGCTAAAGAGCAAGGGAGGGAACTACTAACTGCTTTTAAGCAGAAGAATGACACAGTCATTAAGTAAAGGACACATAGAAGGAGAGACATGAGGTGGGAAAGGAAGACCAGTATTAGAATAGCCCAGGAAAAAAGGTAACGAGGACCCAGATTATTTCTATGTTTATTTGTTTGTTACCTTGTTTGTTTGTTTTCCATCTTGTTGCAGAGAAAATGGAAGGCAGCATCCAAGGACAGATAAAATATAAAATGGTGTAAAATAAATGTAGACTCAAATGAAAAACAAGAGACAAAAGAAGTGTTAAAAATAAATGCTCTATATCTTGGTTAATGATTGCCCAAGAGAAGTATAACTCACTCTTCTTGGTATTAACTTTTGAAACAGGAACTTCTTCTGAGTGAAAGAAGCCGTGAATAACACCCTCAAAAATCTTTCACCTAAATCTCTGGAGATCTGGTTTGAGACAGGGTTAGACTTGATCTGGAGGAGCCCTTCAAATCATCTTCTCTTCATACTGTTTCTCTGGGCTGAACTCTTGGTAAAAACTGAATGGTTCAAAGCTAGAATAGAGCTCAACTAACAAGTACCTGAAGCTATTCTGTGCTGCTACTGATCATAGGTCTTTGGTCTTAGTAAATGACCAAGTTAGAAATAGGACTGGTATATCTTACACAAGTTAAGACTGTCTCATCATAAAAATGGGAACCTCAAGAGGAAACCTTTCTCCACTGGTAGTGTATCAAGGGAGAATAGACAGGTATGTAAGGTCTTGAACAAAGGCAGAGGTGATAAGGATGGAGAAGAAAAGAGAGAAGATGTTTGAGATATATTTTCAAGGCACAACTAATAGGGCTGTTCACAATTGGATGTGAAAAATGAGAGGGAGAAAGCAGAGTTGAAGTTGCATTCAAAGTTGTTCACTTGGGCACTTGGATGAATGGCAGTGATAGAAGAAAAAAGTGAGAAAGAGTAAGTAGAGTTTTTGGAAAAGATTATTAAACCTAGCGTTGATAATGTAATGTCTGAAGTAAGGTGTTCCAGGAGAACTTAGAAGTAGGAACCCAAAGCTCAAGTGAGAAGTCTGTACTGAAATTATAAGTTTATAAATCAGTGACCTCTAGCAGATAAAGACCTAGCAATTAAAGAAATCATCTGAAATGAAAGATAAGAAGACAAGAGGGAAGGAACAGGAAGAGGACTGAGGGAAGTGCATTGGAGCAGAAATAATGAGAGTTAGGCAGACAAAAAGAAGTTATGAAAAGAATCAAGAAAATAATTCAGAAGTTGAAAACTAAGAAAAAGTAGTTTTTCAGAATCCCATGGAGGAAGTGGAGGAGAAAATGGTCAATCGAGCCATCTCTACCAATGTTTCAAGAGAGATGAGGACCAAAAAGATGCAAAATGGCCATCAGGAATTTCAGTCATGATGGTTTCCATGCAAGTCATGCAGAGTTCACCTCTAGTGACCTGCGACATGAATGGAAGGCAAAGGAGTAGAGAAAGTATTCACGGGCTACTCCTGTAAGAAATCTAGCAAAAGAAGCAAAAATGGAGAAATGAGAATACACCAAATAGCAAAGGGAACAGTCAACAGAATGAAAGGGCAAATATAGAATGGGAGAAAATATTTGCAACCCATACATCTGGTAAGTGGCTAATTTCCAAAATATATAAGGAACTTCTACAACTCAATACCAAAAACAAAATGACCTGATTTTAAAATGAGCAAAGGATTTGAACAGATATTTCTCCAAAGAAAACATACAAATCACCAATAAATATAAAAAGAAGATACTCAACATCATTAATTTTCAGGGAATATAAATCTAAACTACAGTGAGATATTGCCCCACACCTGTTAGAATGGCCATAATTTTTTTTAAAAAAAGATAACAACTATTGGCAAGGATATGGGAAAAAGGGAACCTTTATGTATATTATAAATATTGGTGGGAATGTAAAATGGTGCAGCAACTATGGAAAACAGTATAGAGATTCCTCAAAAACTTAAAAATAGAACTACCATATGATCAACAAATTTCATTTCTGGGTATAGTATATCCAAAAGAATTGAAGCCAGGACCTCAAAGAGATATCTGTACTCCCAGGTTCATTGCAGCATCATTCACAATTGTCAAGATAAGAAAATAACCCAAGTGTCCATCAACAGATGAATAGATTAAGAAAATGTGTTATATACATACTACAGAATATTATACAACCTTATCATTTACAACAAAATGGATGAACCTAGAGGACATTTTACTAAGTGAAATAAGCCAGTCACTAAAGGACAAATATTGCGTGGATCCACTGATATGAGATATCTATCATAGTTAAATTCATATAAGTAGAGATTACAATAGTATCTGTCAGGGGTCTGGGGAGTGGTAGGAGGAGATTGCTGTTTAATGGATATAAAGTTTCCATTTTGATAGATAAATAAATTCTAGAGATCTGCTGTACAACATAGTGCCTATAGTTAACCCTACAGTATTGCGCACTTCAAAATTTGTTAAGAAAGTAGATTTTATATGGTGTTCTTATCGCAAAAGAGACCAAAAAACAAAAAAAGCTCACAAAGACAATGAAGGAATATAAGGAAATTTGGGGGAGGTATTGGATATATCTATTACCTTCAAGGTGGTGATGGTATCACAGGTGTTGCCATATGCTCAAACTCATCAAATTACACACGTCGAATATGTGCATTTCTTTCTACATCAATTATACCTCAATAAAACAGTTTTTTTAAAGAAATAAATCTAACAGCGAAATAAAGAATGAGAACAAGGCAGTAAGTTGAAGAAGAAGTCAAATCAAGCAAATATTTTTGCTTGACAGATGTATTAAAATAGGTTCCTGAGGTTACTCACAAGTAAGTCTGTGAAATTCCCTCCTAGCCCCAACTAATTAGCATTTCTATCTTCATAAGAAAGTAGCTTTATGAGTGAGGAAAGCAACAGGTAACAAACAACAGAAAACCAAACTAATGTGCTGGCTTCAAGGAAGAGGATTTATTTGCCCCACATGACAAGAGTTCCAGTGGTAGAACTTGAGGGCTGGGGCGGTAGCTCAACAATCACCAAGTCTCTCTGTTCTGCCGCCCAGTGTGTAGACATACATGGTGTTTCATGTTCGTTGCTTCATGGTTACAAGATGATTGTAGCATCTTGAGTCTTCTCATCTGCATGGCAGAAAAGAAATAGGAAGGGCAAAAGGTAAAAGGAAAATGACTACTGGGTCTGTCCCTTCTCAGTAAAGGAGAAACTTACTCAGAAACCCCACTCAGATTACTTCTGCTTACTTTGCACTGGACAGAATGATGTCAAATAGCCACCACTAGCCAGAAGGTGACTAGGCAAAAGGGAGTTATAGATGAGAGCTGGGTCAACCTTCGCCAACACTCAGTCTGCCACCCTAGTGGACAAAAGTAGATGGGCTACCAAAATTAAGACAGAAAATATAAACCTTTCCTGAAAAAAAAGCCCAAGGGTTATTATCTTGTAATAATACAAGGTGCGTCCTCCATCCACCTACTTGATGAAGCAGCTCCCAGAGACAGAGTTGAGGAGACTATGTTAAGAAGACGATCATCATTGCCTTGGCCTGGTAGACAGAAGAATATTATCCCCCTACCCCCAGCTGTAGATCTTGTACCCTTAGACCGTACCTCACACTCTTCTACTTATTGCAGATGTCTAAAGATTCATGGTCACCACCACTCCCATTTCTTAAAGATTTGATCTCCAGGCTTAATTATTATCCTTGTCTTCAATATTACTCTTGACCTAATTCTTAGTGATTTGAATATCTAGCTGAATAATGCCCCAAGAAGCTGGCCTACCTCTTGGTTTCTTGATCACCTTCCCTCAGATGACCTAGTTTTCCACCCATCCCCACCTCAGCATCTCTTTCCTGTGACCATACTTTAGACGTAGTTCTTACCAATACCCACATCCCTTCCATAATCTTTCTTTTAAGCCTCCTGATTTTTGATCTCCATTTCCTATCTTTCCAGCTCTCTCTCGCTCTCTAATGCCTTGCCTCTGAAAAGTTTTCCACTGCACAGGGCCCAAAATTCATTGGTTCTACCATCCTGTTACTGTCCACACCACCTTCATGGCCTAACTTATTTACTTTACTCACTTTGGTTAAATTCCATAGTTAATCAATTGTTTCCTTGGTTCACTATCAGTTCTCTTGCTCTGTCCTCTCTTCATTTTAACTCACATGACAAAACCCAATCTTTATAGAAATTTAACTCTCTACCTACTTCATGCCTATACTCAAAGAGATGACTATGGCAAAAAGATACAACGTTCTGAATAGGTTCCTTTTAAATGCTTGACCACTAATCCAGGTGAGTCCCTGAATGCTTCCTGGCAATCCTACTGCATTTTGCCATCCCATTTAGTCTTCCACATATCTAAACAACCATTTACTACCTTTTCTTCCTTTCCCAAACCTCTGACCTCTTCCCCTATCCATTTTCACTCTTAGTTAATGATCATGCTTATTTCTCTTGTGAAAATAGCAGCAATCACAAGAAATTCTACAAGTTTCACCACCACCTCCACTCACCACTCTGCCCATCTACTCTGCCCTCCTGCCTGTTACTATGGGCAAACTCCGCAGGTCCCAATTTCAGGTCACGCCCTCTGCTTTTCCATCAGGTGCCACCACTTCTTGTCTACTCAAAGACAGCTTCCTTCTCATCTGAATCATGCATGTGTCCTCTTTTTTTATCAGCATTCAAATATGCTGACATTTCTCCCATCTTTGAAACTAAATCTTTTGATCCCCATATTTCCCTCCAGCTGTCATCTAATTTTTATGTTTCCCTTCAAGGAAATTTTATGAAAGGACTTTCCTAGTCCCATTGTCTTCAATTCCTTTCTCATTATATTTTTTTTAACCTATCCCAATAAGACTTTTGTCCTAACCATTTGGTCCAAACTCTCTTCCAGATCACCACTGACTTCTGGGTTATAAATCCATGGTCAACTCTCTTGGGTCTTGTCATACTTGATGCATCAGCAACAGGTAACAGAGAATCACTCCTTTCTAAAACACTTTCTTCCCATGGCTTAAGGGACATCAACCCCCCTTGGGTTACTTCCTAACCCACTCTCCTTGGCTAGTTCTTTCTCCTCTTTACAGACCCTAAACAGTAGGTTGCCCCAGGTCACGGCCGTCAAAACTCATCTCTTCTCCATCCTCACCACTTTCCAAAATGGCACTCTCCTCCAGTCACGTGGTCTTACCTCCAAGTGTACAGTGATGACTCCCAGCCTTGGGTTTCTAGCCTGGTCTGCTCCCCACCACTCCAGGATGATATCTCCAGCTGCCTAGGTGACATTTCCAACTGGGTGTGTAATAGTCATTTTGAGCATAAGATGTCCAAAAACTAAATCTGATCTTCCCCCCTCTCCTTCCTGGGCCCTCTGCATACTCACCGTGGAGGAAACCAACTCCATGCTTCTAGCTGCTCAGGCCAAAAATATTATAGTCATTCTTGCTTGACTCCTTTTCTGTCTCAGCTCATATCCAATCTATCAGCAAATCCTGTTGGCTCTACCCTTAAAAATCTCCCTAGGATTTGGCCTCTTCCTTCCACTGCTACTACCCTGGTTCAAGCTGCTACCATCTCTTGCCTGAATTTCTGGTATAGGCTCCTAACTGGCTAGTCCACCAAGCATGCTTCGGCAACTTGGCAGTTGCTGTTCCCCAAATATCTGCATAGATTATTTTTGCATCTCCTTCAGTTCTCTGACCAAATGTCACCATGCCAGTGATGGCAACTCTCCTCCCACATACACACCTTCCTCTGCTGCTTCATTTTTCTCCATAACATTTAAGACCAACTGAGAGATAGATGGATAGATAGATATACAGATAGAGAGAATGTTCTGATTAATTTTTTTATTTATCTTTCTACAGACACACACACACATATAATCTCCATGAGGGCAGGGATTTTTTAGCAATTTTGCTTTTCATTTATTAATGTGTTTTTAGCACCTGGAACAGTGCCTGGCACAGCATTGGTACTCCATAGATACTTATTGAGGAGACAAATGAATAAAATGACTTCCCTCCTCCCCGGTGAGGGACTGTGAGGGCTGCCTACTTCCAAGGCAATAGTGCCCATGCTCAGGGAAGTGACTGCCAACTTCACACAAGGTTTTGCAAGATCGAAATCCCCATTGTCATATTGTCCCCCAAGTGAGATGGATTATTCTGCAAGCCTCACCCTGGAGGGGAAGGCAATGGACTGAGTCCCCCCAACTTGGGTGTTTGACCATTTGACCACTTTGCCTGGTCATGGCCATTCTTTCTCATGTCAATGCCTTTAAAATAAAGTTCCACTCCAGAGACCAAATATGAAAGGATAGGAAAGAAAACTCAGTGATAGATAAGATACTACAAGAGACTGTCAGAATCTTAGCAACAGAACAAAATAGTGCTCGGGATTCTGTCAATGAACACAATCATGAAAGAGCACACCATTTTCTTAACCAGGGTGCCGTCCAATCTGTGTACAGCTGGGCAACATATTTCTCCTCCAAAGATACCAATTTCAAACTATGACAATTGATCTCCAGATAACCCTGAAAAGGAATGATCTTAAAGGGAAAAACTGACATTGAATCATTGGAGAATTTCAAACACTAAAAATTAAAACTAAAGAGGTTGCAGCAAGGTCTGGACTTGATGGGTGTGTGTGTCACAATTTTAATCCGTTGTGTCTAGCATAGCATATAGAATCATAACTAATGTTTTGGGGTTTTTTTTAAGTTTAGTGGGGGGTTTTTTGTGTTTTATTTTGGGTAAGTTTCATTTGAAGCCTCCATGGGGCCACCCTTTTTTCAATACACCTGTTAGTGATTAAGTGCTGAGGGGTCAAGGAATGAGAAAAACAGGCAAATCTCCATAAAGTACGGTTCACTCTCGGGGAAGCATGTTTCAGTGCGATGGAGCTGTGGCTCACTGGGAAGAGGAGGTAGCTTCTCCCAGGTGTTATTAGGAAAATCCAGGGCTATTATCATTACAGGAAAGGCCCTTGTATTTTTTTTTTTTTTACGCAAGCCCATATTGCTACAAGAATGCAAGTTTCCCTTTTGTGATGTCTTTTGCCCCACAAAGTTCCCCTTGATATTCCTTTTAATTTGCTCCAACACATGATCGTGATGGAATTTACTCCAGATCCTTCATTTTTCTAGGAGTGTCTCTCTAAGACCTCAGGCTTTGGGCAGGTCTTACACAGGTACATAGATATAGGAGTTACCAAAAAGAGAAGTCCCAGAGTCAGATCCCCCTAATTCCCATCAAGCTATAAACAAGGCACCTCTGGTTACCAGCTGGGCAGCTCTTCCACTGGGAAATTACAAGCACCTGGGATGGGAGAGAAGCATGGAAGGAGGGCACGTGTGATCCATCAGGCACCCCTTGCACTGGGATGGGGAGTTGCAACTCCTGGACATTTCTCCCCTGAATTGGACTGGTTTTAAGTGTAAGGACTGGAGCCAGTTGCTCACCTGGGGTTTGCTGGCGGTAGGGTCTGCCAACATGAACCGGCACAGCAGCATCGTGGGCAAGTTGTCAAGCCAAGGTGGGTGGGGGGGGGATTCCTACAGTCCCACTGATGTAGCCCAGGCTGGACCTATAAAACCAGGAAAACAGAAGCCACTTGAGTATCTACAACGGAAGAAAGTTTGGGCAGAGAATTGGTTATACAGATGATGAAGGAATCAAGTCAAACACAGGGTGGAAGCTGGGTGTGGTGGCTCACGCCTGCAATCCTAGCACTCTAGGAGGCCAAGGCGGGAGGATCGCTTGAGGTCAGAAGTTCAAGACCAGCCCGAGCAACAGTGAGACCCCATCTCTACTAAAAAAAAAAAAAAAAATAGAAAGAAATCAGCCAGACAACCAAAAATAGAAAAAATTAGCCGGGCATGGCGGCGCATGCCTGTAGTCCCAGCTACTCGGGAGGCTGAGGCAGGAGGAGTAGCTTGAGCCCAGGAGTTTGAGGTTGCTGTGAGCTAGGCTGACACCACGGCACTCTAGCCTGGGCAACAGAGTGAGACTATGTCTCAAAAAAATAAATAAGCAAACAAACAAACAGAAAACACAGGGTGGTGAGACAACTCAGGGATTAGTGAGGTAGGAAGGAATACAGCTCTACTAGGGCTGGGGAGAAAAATGATGGAGGTGGTGTCATTGGGGTGCCAGGACCAGGGACCACAGAGGACCCATCCAGTGGGAGGGAACCCCTGTTGCTGCCAGCGATGCCACCTGCAACCCCCAGTCTCCTGCCAGCTCTCTTATTTGTTGAATCTGGCCAAAAGCCGGCTGAGCTGCAAGCCGGGCACCACAGCCTGTAGGAGTCAGCCGCTTGTGATGACAGGGGCTAGCAGGGGAAGGATAAGGAAAGAGCCCAAAGAATAAGATGCCTGGGGCTGGCACAGGATGGCAGAGCCACAGAGGCCAGAGGGCCACTGCCCAGTGGGAGTGTAGTGGGAGCCGTGGAGACTGCTGGCCAAGGGGAGGAAAAGCAGCCGCACTCCCCTGTGGGCGCCCACGTGATCTCGGGCTGGAGTGCACCTGTCAGGCAACCGATGGCCGTCCAACATGTCCCATGAGCGAGCAGCAGCAGGTGCCATCCGGGCTGAGAGGGCCACCTGCAAGGAGAGCCGGGATCACCACCACCTGAGAACAGACTAGCCGGACACCAGTGGCCCTGCTGGAAAATACTTGACTCCATCCCCTCTGATCAATCTCGTTTCTACTCACATACCCACATCCGGGGAAACACACACCTCCTCCCCTCCCCTCCCCTCCCCTCCCCTCCCCTCCCCTCCCCTCCCCTCCGCTTCCATTCCCTCCCCTCCCCTCCCCTCCTTTCCCCTCCCCTCCCCTCCCCTCCCCTCTTCTCCCCTCCTGCAATGGAGGGGCACAGGCAGGCCCGAGGTCCCAGAGAGGGCGAGGGAAAACTTTGAGAAAAGGACAGAAACCATGAAACTGGTGTTTTACACTGGACAGTGACTAATGATATCAACATCTGATTTGGATTGGATATTTATTGGAAATGTGACGATTTTTAAACCATAAGTGACTTGAAAACTTTAGGATCAAACCTAATTTAACAGTTTGGACTAAACTGAGTATCCCCTCTCCCAAATGGGAAATGGGGACTTGTTAAAAAAAACAACAACAACACAGAAATGCTTTCATAAAGAAAATTAAGCGTTGTTTGCATGTAGCTGGGATGTGACTATTCAATTGTTCCGAGTACACCAAATATGCGGGACAGCCTTAAGCCACAGGAAAGAGGGCTGGAAAGTGAGGGTTTCGTCACTGTCAACGTGGGGAGAAGCAGCTTGTGCAGCAGGACGAGAGGGGCCACAGGACGGCTCTGCTTCCCTCTCTGCTCAGTGCGAGAAGATTCCGGGAAGAAAATGGATAGTGAGGGTTTTTAACAATTGGGAATAATGACTCAGCAGGCTTGAGGAATGGAAATTTGGGGGAAACTATTCTCCTTGAAGAAGGGCAGAAGACAATAGTGAGGGTGAAGGGGGCTTCAGGGAGGTGTATGGTTTGTTATTTATTTTATTATTTATTACACGCCAAACCTACCCCTCTGTGCTCTGCTTTGTGCTGCTGAAGCTGGATTCTGCAGACCGGATCTCACCTTTGCCAGCTGGGTCCTTTCGGGTGCCCCCTCCAGGTGGGGGGAACATAGGCGGCAGAAGACGAAGATTACAGGGGAAGGGGAAGATGACACTCCTGTTTTGCTTTCTGTTTCTATTGTTTCGATTCTATGCTCTTTACTCTAACTGTAGCTGTTGCTTCCAATTTCCAGAGTTTATTCCACACTCCCGAACTCTCCAAGAGGGGCCTGCAGTAGCTGGCCATGCCCTTACCTGATGGCCTTGGTCTTAGCTCTGTGTCCCTTCTCCAAGCGTTTAAGTTCTTGATCACTTCCCCTCCTCCTTCTGTTCCCTCAGCTGCTTCCTGTCGTCAAGACTTCTGTGACACTCGGGGTCTCCCTTGTATATGAGATCTTTCCAGAAAGTATCCAGCCATGTAATATGAAAAATAGGGACATTTGTTGAAGAAGACACAAGATACAAGAAACATTGTACACAGGACAATGACGCCTCAGTCCCCTTCAAAGTGTGCACCTTGGGACCTCACACAGTTCTCCCAAGGTCTCTTAACCCGTACACGTTCAACATTCTCGGGTGATCTGTTTGTTGTAGGCCTTCCAGAAAGTGGATCACTTTCAACAGATTCTCAACCATCTTTGAATCGTTTGTGCCACACTTTTATCTGCATTGCACTCATTGCATCGTCCCTGAAAGCCTTCTGAATTATCTGAATAGTTTCTGTGGAGGAATGTTCAAGCTTAATACAAAATTTGATGAAGATCCGTTGCTGTACTCGCTCAGTCATTTTGAATGTGACAGGCACACAGTACATGCTCACTCAGTGGCATCCAGTGCCCCACTGACTAGTACAGCGATGTCATCATTGTTCACGCATGTACATCCCAGTCCATTCTCCTTGGCCACCAGCTTACATCGATGTCACACAAACCATTCTGGTTAGATTAGCAATGGCTGGATACTTTCTGGACAGAATACCCCTTTGACTAACTCCTTATTAAACTGTCTCTGTTAAAATAACTTGTGTGCTTTCTGTTTTCCTGAGTGGACGCTAACTGATACCACCATATAGAAGGTAGGAGAAAGGAGCAAGTTTCAACTAAGATTTAAACGCAAGCAAGAGAAGGGAGGTCATAACCAAGGTAGCAAGATTATGACAAAAGTAATAGTAAATTCCACCAAAGATATGACTAGCTGTGCCTCCACCACAGCCCAAAGGCTGTGACTATGGTAGATTCTTAGAACGCAAGTCAGGGAGAAGGTGCTGTGCTTGCCTTAAATTGCTGACAAAACATCCGCATCTCAAAGTTCAAAATATAAACGTGGTTCTACAGCAGGTTTACCATGGGGTGGAGGGTAATAAATACAACTGTGTGTCAAGCATTCTTGTTGGATCATCTCAATGCAGAAGTTGGGCCATTTATAAACATCTTGAGATTTACTGTTGAGCTTATCTGATGGAATTCCCGAGTATTGAACATGCACAAACAAGTGGCACTGCTCAGGGTCCCAATTTGTCTTGCTCATAGTCATCAACCCGAGATAGGACACATAAGATCTCCTACCAATTATTGGAAATGTCCTAGACGTGCACTGGAAGAGAAGACAGCCCAGTATGGGGGCCGTTGCTTGGGGGAGAAGATGCCAGACACCAAGGAATGGGCCAGCACTCAAGCTCCACGGAGGCCAGAAAGAGAAGATTTTCCATGTGGGTTTAGGAGTGAGAGGATCCTCAGTGATCTTAGTAAATGTGGTCTCTGTAGAACAGGGGTGGCAGGGGCTGGTGTGAACAGACTCCAGGAGTGAGTCAGGGCAGCTTTTTGACGCCTCATTTCGTTAGCGCTTGGGAGTTGCCACCAGGCAGGTAGAGAGCTGGGTGGTGACTGCTGACCCTGACATCCAGCACTCTGGTCGGCATGACTGCTGTTGGAGCACAGCCCGGTGTGCAAACTAGACCTATCATAATAAAGCCTGTGGAACCGTATCCTTCTCCATTCATTCAAAACTTGCCATCAAACAGGCTGCAGTCGATTTTTCCCTCAAATCCCAGTGGCCCAAACCCAGTTGATGATCCAGAAATATTTAGTACTAGTCTCCCTACAACAAAAAGCATAAAATGTTGTAGACATTTTTGTGCCTACAACAAAAGTCATAAAAATGCATCGTATCATCACAGAGGGAAGACTTTCTCACCTGTTGCTCTCTTATGGAAGGAAGATGGGTGTAATTTCACAGAGGTTGGAGAGGGGAGGATGGAGCATGCTGGTCAGTGCCTGGAGCTCTGGAGTTGAACAGAGTGGGGCTGGAATCCCGGCTGGCTCACTTACTCATTATGTAGCTCACCTAACCTCCCTGACCCACAGTCTCTTCATCTGGATTGTAAAGGAAATGACTGCATGTTCCCCGGTGCACTGCCATTGGAAGCAAGTGAACCGAGCACTAGTACTCACCCTGGTATACAGCGGGTCTACTGACCAAGGGAGCTCTTGTTAGTTTACAGGGGCCTATTTAAAAAGTCATTAGGTTTATTCATTCTATCCACCAAAATTCCTTCAGAGAAAATCGCTATTTAAACTGTTTCATATACTCGGGGGATATTTGCGAGGAATTAGAAGATCTGTCTTTCAGGACAACCCTACTGATTATGTGTTAGTTCGCTCCTCCTCACATCCTCACAACGGGGTTAAGGCTGTGGCTGCCTCTCCATGGATGTCCGAGTTTAGAAGAATTTAAGCAACTTTGGGGCTGATGGGGAGAAATGAAGGTAACGTCTCAGGGGAAAGGCTCGCTCTCTCCATCCCAGACTGTACTTAGGGGTGGCCCAGGCTGCAAAGAGGTGTAACAGGCATTTGAGATTTTCCACTGCAGCAACTCTTCCCCCGTCCTCCTGCAACAGCACTGATTTCTGGGGGTTATTTGCTGGTTTGTTTGTGGTGATCTAGTTTCTCTGACTCTCCACCCTACTGAGTGTAAGATTCCAGCCTTAGTCTTGTGCATAAGCCAATGGGATCTTTGGCCCTCCATGGCCCTAGCGATTTGTTTAGGGGTATGTTTGTGACCTAAATTGGTTTGATTGTGGTGAATTTCAGAGATTTGGCATAAAATTCTGAGACAAAATATTTGCTCTCCTTTATTGGGTTTGGTTTTGTAATAAGATGTACCCGGAACTTCTGGGGGTACGTTGTGGAGCCTGGAAATGAATCCAACACAGGAGAGAACAGAGTCAAGTGGAGATAAACTTGAACTCCAAATCAAGTCCAAGCCAAATCAGCATCTTGAGTTTTCAATGCCCAGAGACAATAAATTCCCCCATGGTGCTTAAGCCAGTTCAAGCCTGAATTTTTGTCACTTGGCTACAGCAAGAGTTGCGACTCATACTAGAGGCAACTCTAGAGAGTATTTGAGCCAGTACTTAACAGAAGAGATAAAATCCTGATTCTCCCTGTGCTGCTACAGAATTCATGATTACTTTCTTTCAGACACAGCATTAGTCCGTTCATGCCACTATAACAAAATACCATCGGCCAAGTAGCTTATAAACAACAGAAATTTAATTCTCACCGTTCTGGAGACTGGAGAGTCCAAGATCAGGGCACCAACAGATTTGGTGTCTGGTGAGGGCCTGCTTTCTGATTCACAGAGGACACCTTCTGACTGTGTCCTCACAGAGTGGAAGGGGCTAGCTCGCTCTTTGGGATCTCTTTTATGAAGGCACTAATCCCAAACATGAGGGCACCACCCTCACGACCTAATCACCTCCCAAAGACCCCATCTCCTAATACCACCACCTTGGGGGTTAGGGTTTTAACAGCCAAATTCTGGGGGGACACAAACATTCAGACAATAGCATCCACCAAAAAAAAACAAAACAAAAAAAAACATTCTTTTGGCTGCCTCCAACAGAGAAATTAAAAAGAAATCAGAACACTTTCACTTAAATTCAGGAGGCAAGCACCTTATGAACAATTTCACTGAAATTTCCTGCAGGCAAAACTACAATGCTCATTTTGCAGGTCAATTCTGATAACAGTAATATACATAATAAAGAAAATCACAATAAAAACACGTAACTACCAAGATCATCCCTGGGGGTATTAGAGCACAAGTACTTTCCATGAGAGGCCACAGCTTTGGAGAAGGGAACCTTCCCCCACTCTACAGCACTGAGCAAATCCTCCTTCTTCCAAAGCTGGAGTCTCCAGTGTTCTGTGGGCACCAACTGGTGGGACTTTGCAGCCTAGAAAGGGTTTCCTTGGTGGTGGCCCAGATGCTAATTGCCATGAAGAGTAAATGAGTCATAATTTGTACCAGAGATGTTGCTGTAATTACAATACAATGAAAAAGTCAGAGCTTTTAATTGCCTTCAATAATAGACCTTGGGCTTGTGGGCTGGAAGCTAAGGAGCTCAGCTAGCAACAGGCTCAAAGTCTGTCCTTGGCTCTTTGTCACCTATATTTCTGTCCTAGGGGGACCAGGTAAATTGTCTCTGGATGCAGAGTGGTCTCTGGAGGATTCCCCGGAGGGTTCCCCACTCAGTTCTACGTGAAGCAGCATCGTATGTTTCTTTTCTCGTGCACACTGCATGTAACGACTATTCTGTACAACAGAGACCAACCAGTGGTAGAGGCTTAAATGATGCCAGTGTTACATAAACAACATACATGTGTTTTTAAAAATATGTGATTTAGATGTAGCTATATAATAAATGTATATAGCAACATATATCACATATACACATATAATATTGAATCACATACACACATAATAAATGAATATATAATAAATGTATATTAACAATAAAAAGTTTTAAAATTTTTATCTAAATGGTATAATTCAGATGCTTCTATAGTTTGCTGTTTCTATTCCAATATTATTATATTGGTACATATGGTTCTATCTCATTTATTTTTACTGCTGTGGAGTATTGCATTATTTGACTAATTCATAACTTGTTTGTCCATCCTTTTATTAATGGCCATTTAAACTTTTTCCAGGTTTTTACCTTTACGAATAATGATGCAGTGAACATTTTTGTACCTGTCACTTTGTACACAAATGCAAGAGATTTTCTAGGTTACATACCTAGAAGTAGAGTTGCTGGTTCTTAGGATATATATTAACACATCTTCAACTCGGAAAGATACTGTCAATATACTCTCTAGCATAGTGTTACCAGTTTACATTCCCACCAGCAACGTATGAAAACGTTTGTTGCCCCATATCCTTACCAAAACTGGGTTTTATCAGATATTATCATTTTTGCCAGCCTCAAGAATATAATAATCATACTGCACTATAGTTTTAATTTGGATTTACCTTGATATTGAGATTGAGTTTCTTTCCTTTTCTGTGACTGTCCAGTTCATGTCATTTGTCCATTTTTCTTGGATTGTCTTTTGTTATTGATTTGCAGGAAGCTAAAAAATAGTTATTATGAATTCTTGACTATGAACCTTATAAGAATCTTCTTTCAGTCTGCAGCTTATATTTTAACTTTGTCCATTGCATCTTTGTTGGTATGGAAGTGCAATATTCCAATATAATCATTTATAAGCCTCTTCCTTTTGGTGTATGCCTTTTGAGAAATAGCTCCCTATGTTTAAAACTCCCTGTTTGCTTCTCAAAGTTTTAAACTTTCATTTTCATATTGAGGTCTTAATTCCATCTGGAATTTACTTGGGTCTATAGCATGACATAGGAATATTTTTTTTTTTCCATAGCAATTATCCCAGCACTCAAATAGTTCTTCCTTTCTCTGCAGATTTGTATTGCCATCGCTGTTAGAACTAAGTCCTCATGTATTCCTGGGTCTGTCTCGGGGACTATTCCATCTCTATTTATCTCCCCTGTGCAAAGACCAAACTCTTTAACTACTTTCAGAAAAGACAGTTTTACTGATACCTGATATTACACCACTCTTTGGGTGAGATGTGAATACCTCCAAGAAGGACAATGCTCTAAATCAATGACAATGTGAGGTGCACCCTTTGTTTGGATGCCCTCCAATCTGTCAATCCACTGAGAGCAGCTTTGACAGAGAAAATCAGAGGGACACCCAGACAGGTCTCCAAGAAAGGGAGAGAGACTTAGGTAGAGAAGCAAAAAATGGCACCTCTAATTATTCAAACTTTTTCTAGGCTTGGCCCCGAACATAGATACATTTGCCCAGAAATACAGTATTTCAATACATAAATGTGTCCCATAGTGTTCTCTTATCATAAATCATAACCAGAATCATAGCTAACATTTATCGACACATGGGATAACACTTGATAATAAACACTCTTTTATTAAATTCTATAACATGGATAATTTCCCTGACACACAGATAAACCTCAGAGAAGCAAAGTGACTTGCCCAAGGTCACACAGCTGGTTAGTGGCAAAACTCAGTTTATGTTCCTTGCTACCGGATTTTGCTGCCCTCCATGATGTAGAAAGCACCATGCAAGAGTGAGATTATCTACTTTTGAGAGGAGAGAGTGAATCTTGTTTTACCATTACGTTCTCCAACCCAGGCACTGTGTTAGTCACACAATGGGCTCTCCATCAATATTTGTAGACAAGAATGAATAGATGCATGATAGCTGTGGGGTCTGTGGTTTCTGAGTCATGAAAGGTCTAAGTGGTTTATTTAGTTGTTTGAGGGAGAAGAATCTTCACCTTACTTCCTCTGAAAGCCATGCCAAGCCTCTTTTCTTCTTACCCTCAAACGATGGGCTGAGTTGTGAATACACAGCAAAGCGCTTCCTCCTACACAGATCCTACGACTGTGCCAATAGAGCTGGGGGCAGGAGAGCCAGGCACACAAAGGTCAGTACCAGAAGCGCTTCCAGCTTGGACATTTGCCTCCAACCTCTAGAAACGATCTCCCCATTTCCCAGACGTCCCAGCATCGCTGGCTTTGTTTCTCATCAGAGGCAGCATCGACTCTTCCCCCTTGCTAGGCCGTGTGCTGAATCTGAAAAGCATTTTGCAGCTCAAAAATTGCTGCTGCCCTGGGGATTCCCAGCTAGCACGGAGCCCCTTGCTGCGGGGCGGAGTTCCCCGACATGAGAAGTGAGTGGGCCTTGGAACTCACTGGTCTCTGGGGGGTTGTCAGCACCAGGACTGCGTCCCTGAAAAACTGGTTTATTGGAGGGGGGGGGAGGTCCGGTGGGGCTGCGGTCTGCAAGGGGAGGTTATAGAGAGCTGGAAACTGGTTTTGGAAGGCAGGGGTCTTCCCCCAGACTTTGCAGAATTAAACGGATTGATCAGTAATATCTTCCTAGCAGTGAGGCCTTTGTCTCCAACCTCACTGGATTAACCAGTTTACCGTCTCTGAATTGAGCTCAACTGCTAAGCTACTCAGGCCTCCCTGTGGCCTTTGTTATAGCAATAAGCACTTAGAATGCTTTCCATCTGAGAAAGCACCTCCATGTGAAGCTTTCTGTGCTAGGAACTCAGGTCTGCTGTCGCAGTCACTCACTTGGATTCTGACGTTGATCCACGATTTCCTGGAAACCCTCTGTGCTTTCTGACTGCTCCCCTGTTTGGTGGCTCCCGGGCAGCCCTGACGACCAGGCCTTCTGGCTGTGGCTCCTTGCCTTGTCTCCGTAAACGTCATTCTCTTGAAACCCCGCCCCCCCATGTATTGACTGGCAACCTTGTGACTTAGAGAAGACCCCTAACCCTTGCCAGTCCATTCACTCCTTTGACCAAGATTTCCTAACACCAGCTGTGTGCCAGGCACTCAGCCGGGCATTGGGATACAGCCATAAGCAGGAAACGTCCCTGCTCTCAAAGACTTGCATTTTAGTTGGGAGGGCAGAAGATCCACAGGTAGATAAAGAACTACTTGACATAATATCTAGTCATAATGGGTGGCACCGTGGGGAAAAAAAAAATAAAGGAAGGTTAGAGACTAGGCAATGAGCTGGGGAGGGGCCGTTACTCCAGACATGGGGGTCAGAGAGGAAGGTGATGTCAGAGGACACCTGAATGAATAATGGAGAAAGCCATGTGATCTGTGGGCAGAACACACCTGGCAAAAGGGCTGAGGTGGAGAGGTGCTGGCAGGACGGAGGACCAGACAGGAGACAGAGAGCCTGGAGGAGAGGGAGAGAGGAAGAGGCAGGAGATGGCTACTAAGGCTTTTTCCAGAGGAGGCATGAATGAGCAAACAGGCACATGAAGCTGTGATCCTAATCAGCCACTCTTTTGGAAGGCAGGCCTCTTGACTGGCATCTATTGACTGGCATCCTACCCAAATTATAGACACGAGCATAGGAAGAAATGGAAGGTTTCATGCATTTACTCCTTGTAAGCACATCCAGTGACAGGTAACTCAAAGGAAGGCGGTATTATGGATTCCTGAAGCCTGTCTGGGGCCCCTGAATACTTGGAAATTACATACTATTATGGACTAAAGCAGAAAAAGTCCCCTCAGTGGGCCTGGCAAATGTGTGGTACATGTGTCACCTCCCCCAACTGCCAAACCCGAGCACTCAAGCCCAATCAATGATGTCATTCTCATTCATCGAGACTGGATCAGTCAGCCTGCCAGAAGATTGACATTCTGGCTCCTGGTTTATCTATAATGGTTTAGTTCTTCAAGATCAGACACACCCTTGGGCATCCTTCAGCAACCTTCCTATCTGCAAAGGCTTTCAGCCACATTATAAACAAAGCAGGAAAGGAAGTGTTTTTGTTAAGTTTTGACATGAACATTTTACATAGACTGTGGTGTCATGTTTCTGCAAAGTTCATCTTCAAGGACAGTGTTAATCACACACAGACACACTTCAACAGTCACCTGTCCACACCATTGTGCTGTCTTTAACAGGTGGGCATTCCTGATTCTGTGTGTCTCACACCTTTTCATACCTCCTTCCCAATCAGGACTCTAATTTCCCCATCTCCCTGCCCATGAAACCAAGTGGTTAAACCGTATGTACTTAGTCCTACTAAGGATTTCTGTAATAGTGTTCAGGTCTCATGCTAATGATGGGAATTTCTGGAATTGTGACAGAGGTTCTTGGAAGAAAGGTATTTCCGGGTTTGGGGAAGGAAGGGCTTTTAGCACTTTTGCAAGCAATACACCGAATAGGCAGCCATCCAGGTAGGTCTGCATGCCATAGAAAGCTGGTCCTTCTCTGCTTATGCCCCAAATAAAAGAAGCGTGTCCCACCAAAAGCCATTTTTAACAATCTTTGGGGCAGAAGAAAATTAATGTGCTACCTTGATTCTTGCAAAACTGTTCTGCTCATTCTACATACATAATGCCTCCATGTCTAGGTGTCACTTGGAATCGCTCATCCAAGGATGAGGATGAAGAGGCTCCGAGGGGAAATTTCTTACCCATGTATAATCCTCTAACCACATCCTGCCCAGAAAGGATGGGCTGAGCAGTGGGTCACTGCCCAAGACATCTAAATGCATAGACCATTTATTTTTTTGTTGTTTATTTTATTTGAGGCTAGGCACTTGGACTTTTGAGAAAATTCTCTGTCACCATTATCAAGACAATCTTTCTTACACTTCGGGGAGTTTACTAACCCCACCCACACAAACACAATGACTCATCCTGTAGGGATCTGAGTTGGTGTCTGGTAAGACAGTGAGATTAAACCGCTGCTTTAAAAAGCAATGTCCTAAATTATATCTGTAGCGATTGCCCCTAGGAAGAAAGGCCCAGAAAGAGGGCATCCAGATAGCATTTCATGGATATATCAGATGGGGTCTCAGCAGGCAACACACAAATTGTGTAATGTGAGGAGAGTTTAGAATAAAGCAACCCTTTTCAGAGAAGTGGTCAGGGTGTAGGGAAACCACCAGGAAAATCGTGTAGCATTTGGGGTTAGCAACAGTGGCACGCCCTTTACTATCTCTAGGCCTGAAGAGGCAAGAGGAAGGAGCAGTTTCCAAGGAGAGAGAGAATTGTGAGGGGAGGGTCCCTGACCAGAGAAAGGAACTAAGACTCACAGTACTGCTGGGACCCAGGCAATCTACACTGTTCCCACAGGAAGGGAGTCAGGGGAATAAATACCCCAATTTCACTTGAATCTGCTGGCCAGATCTTTGGCTAGTGCCTCTAACTGGCCAGTTCCAGCAGGAAGCCAAGGGTGAGGAGGCCCAGCAACGTAGTCAACGGCCAGCCCCCAGGCTGCAGAGGAGGGTGGAGGAAAGTGGACCTACATCTAGAAGGGTGGCCCGAAGATACACAGCAGATATGGCACATGTGTGCATATTCCAGCTACTCATGTCCAGGAAAAAGAAGACCTCTCTTTGAGCCTTAAATTCTATAATTCTAAATATAATTTGCCTTTTTATTACATAGCCTGTTTCCCTTTTTTCTTCCCCCTCACCCCAGACTACTCAAGTACTCCATTAAAAGAATGTGTCTAAATCCAAAGTGGTAAATGATTTTTCTCTCACATGTCAATTCCAATCGATGGGTCATAGCTGACTGCAGTGTAATGTTGAGGACTGGGAGGCCCCGTTGGGTTCGGTGGGAACGAGTGCAATGCTGGTGGGCAACACCTGCCGTGGACTCCAGAGGGTCAAGGGCCAGAGACGCCTTCATGCTAATAACTACATGAACCAAGGCATGTAGAGAGAATGGAGAAACTGAGGTAATTATCCACATAATCTTGCTAAAAACAAATTGATCTAAAATATTCCCTTTAAGTGTGTATATGTGTAGTCATTTACGTAAATTCACTCTTTCTACTTTCCCAATGCAAAGAACGTTTTGAAATATGAGTATTGCATACACCATATCATGTCAGACAGCATGAATAGATTGCCTTGATACTTCCGATTTTATCCTACTGATGGCTTTCATGTTTGCATATTCGATTGGCATTGGGGATCTTACAACATGACTTGCTGTCTTTAATATTTACTCTCTAGATCTGCACTGTCCAATATGGCAGCCATGAGACATATGTGGCTATTTAAATTTAATTAGAATTAAATACAATAAAAAATTCACCCACAAACATTTCAAGTGTTCAATAGCCACATGTAGGACAGCACAAATATAGAATGGTTCCTTCACCTCAGAAAATTCTACTGGAAGATGTTGCTCTAGATTCCAAGGCTAATGCTTGGACACAATGAAAATGATGCATCTATAAGCATTACTTAGGCTTTCAATAATCCTATTATATACGATGCAGCAAGCTAAGTGTTTTATAAACATTATCTCATTTAATCTTCAAGACCACCCTGTGAGGAGGAATTGTCACTGTCATATTACAAATAAGGCCCAGGGAAGTAAAGTAACTCATCTCATACATAACCACAAGGTGGTGAACTAAAAGAGCTCAGGCCGGGCGCTGTGGCTCACGCCTGTAATCCTAGCTCTTGGGAGGCCGAGGCGGGCGGATTGCTCAAGGTCAGGAGTTCAAAACCAGCCTGAGCAAGAGCGAGACCCCGTCTCTACTATAAATAGAAAGAAATTAATTGGCCAACTGATATATATATAAAAAATTAGCCGGGCATGGTGGCGCATGCCTGTAGTCCCAGCTACCCGGGAGGCTGAGGCAGAAGGATCACTCGAGCCCAGGAGTTTGAGGTTGCTGTGAGCTAGGACGCCACGGCACTCACTCTAGCCTGGGCAACAAAGCGAGACTCTGTCTCAAAAAAAAAATAAATAAATAAAAAATAAAAGAGCTCAGATTCAAAACCAGATCTGTTACATCAAAACTCATGCTCTTTGCCATATATCTGCACCCGCAAAAGAAATAGCAAATTCCACTGAATAATTTTGTGTTTACCACTTGAGAATCCCTAAAGATATTACCTAAGTTGAAATCACAATATATTTTCAAAACCAGTGTATTTGCTTACATAACAGATTGTCACCTGTTTTTCACAATGTATAATAAAGTAAAATATAAGATGTTTTTGAATTAACCTTGCCTCTAGTATTGTGAATATGAGTTAATAAGCAAATGAACATCATAATACCTCATCTGTATCAGTCCGGGCCCCATCAAGGTGTGGACTGTGTTTAGGATAAACAACAAGGAAAGTGATACTTCAGGGCAAGCAAGGGTGGGAGCCATTACTACCTAAAGCCTACAGCAGTGAGGGGAGCAAGGAAGGAAATGCCTATGGGAACTGGAAGGGGTGGCTGTACAGAGTAGGCACCTGATGGAAGCTGTGGCTTTTTGGAAAGGGACACAGTCAACTTACAGTGACTCAGCAGGGAGAGTGCCACTTCACTCACTTCCTACCTTCCAAGATGAGGGCAAGGTCGTCCATTGGGACATTCATACAGGACAGCCTCCTGGGGTACTTAGCAAGAAGGAGAGGGTAGACAAATAGAAGACACCGTGAATATTATCTATTAGAGTTGTTTGGGAAAAGACCAAAGAGAGCCATGAACGAGGTTAGTCTTAACAGGCATAAGATTAACTAACACCAGACTTCTCTAAACCACAGAGAGTCACTTGTGGCCAGTTAGATCCTCAAGGTGGAAGAAATGCCCAACCTCAGGCCCAGGCAGGCCATTGGTCTCCTCCCACCACCAGTTCAAATAAAGTAGCTCAATATGGGACTTCACTATAGGATTTTTTTCATGCCACAGCCAAGGATGTGGCAACTATATCATGGGATTAGGCTGAAGCAAATAGGCATTTACTAAGAACATCTGCTTGATTGTAAAGGCTGCCAGCTTAGTGACCAAAGAATTGGCAGTTAGAGTCACAGTACTGATAACAAGGATCATAGGTGGTCTTCACTTCTATGGAGCTGCAGAATTTAACTTTGGGCACTGATCTTTGAATCGCTATTTATCAAGTGCCTACTACATCCCAGACACCTGTGCACCAATCACGCAACTCATCTCACTGCTCCTGGGCACACCATTCCCTTGTCTGCAATTATGACTTGGGGCAGGATGCTCCCTTTCCCTGATTTCCCCTCCCTGACCCTGATAAACTCCTAGTCCTACTTCAAAACCCACCTGGAGGATCTCATCCTCTGGGAAGCCTTTCTAATTTCTGCTACGCGGACTAAAGGGCTCCCTCCCTGGGACTCCTATGGCTCTTGACCCATCCTGCCATGATAGTGAATATCAGAATACAGTGAAGTCTATTTGTTTACATACTTGTCTCCTCAGCTAGGTGGGAGCTAGTGCTTAGCCTGGAAGAGGTTGTTTTCCATTAAATCTTAGTACATAGGTATATTTGAAAGGCACTGTGTTGGGACTGTGTATGGGGGTGATGGTGATGTGGGAGGAAAGAGACAGGTAAATAAAGGGTAAATAAAGTCCCCAATCCAATCCCTGCCCTCAATGGTAGGGCTGTCAGAGAAAATACAGGATGCTCAGTTAAACGTGGACTTCAAATAAGCATATGAAAAATGCTCATATCATATGTTATCAGGGAAATGCAAATTAAAGAAGCAAACATGAAATATCACTACACACCCATTAGAATGGCCAAAATCCAGAACACTGAAACACCAAATGCTGGGAAGGACGTAACAACAGAGACTCTCATTTATTGCTAATGGAAATGCAAAATGGTTACAGCCACTCTGGAAGACAGTTTGCCAATTTCTTGCAAAACTAAACATACTCTTACCATATGATCCAGCAGTCATGCTCCTTGGTATTTACCCAAAGGAACTGAAAACTTATGTCCACACAAAAACCTGCACATGGTCGTTTATAGCAGCTTCATTTATAATTGCCAACACTTGAAGCAATCAAGAGTCCTTCTCCTACTGAAGGGGCTGAATAGGTGAAATAAACTGTGGTAGACACCCAAACAGCGAAATAGTATCTGGCCCTAAAAAAAACGAGCTATCAAGCCATGGAAAGATGTGAAAGAAGTTTGAACACATATTACTAAGTGAGAGAAGCCAATGGGAAAAGGCCACATACTGCATGACTCCAACTATAGGACATTCTGGAAAAGGCAAACTACAGAGACAATAAAATGATCAGTGGTTGCCAGGGGTTGGGAGCAGGAGAAGATGAATTAGGTGGAGCAGAGAGGATTTTTAGGGCAACAAAACTACTCCGTACGACAGTATAATGGTGGATACGTGTCATTACACATTTGTCCAAACCCATGGAATACACACCACCAAGGTAAACTATGTGTCCTTGGTTTACCTACATAGGTAAACTATGTAGGTTCATCAACTGTGACGAATGTACCACTCTGGTGGGGGTCGTTGATAATGGGAGAAGCTATGCATCTGTGGGGTCAGAGGGTATTTGGGGCCTCTGTGTTCCTTCCTCTCATTTTGTCCTGAACCTCAAACTGTTCTTTGAAAAGCCTTTAGAATTTTTTGAATTTCAGATGAGCAACAAATAATTTTAATACAACTTTTTAAAACATGCCTTATGCAAATGGATTCAAATATTGCACGGAACACACATATACTAAAAAAAAAAAAATTGTGTTTATCTGAAATTGAAATTTAACTGAGTGTCCTGTATTTTAATTCGTTAAATCTGGCAACCCTGCTCAAAGGACTCATCTCCCAGTTGCTGAAATCAGATGTGCATACACAGCCGGCAGGCGCTGCTAGGCAGGGCATGCTAGGAACACAAGCCGGGTGCAGTCAGGGAGAGAAGGGGAGGCCCGCGAGGAGAGAGCCTTCCCTTTTCTCTCAGTACAGAGGGTTCCTGCAATAGACAGGGCCTCTCTGGCTACCGTGGCTTGCAGAAATCACCCCGGATTTGAAAAAGAAGATCTGGGTCCTAGGCAGACCCCTTACCAGCTGCGTGAAATCGCTAAATTTCTCTAAGTCTCATTTTCCATTCCCATAACTGAAAAACTCAGAAACGACTAAGAAAAAGAAAAGAGGGGTGAGTTCTCTCGTGTACTTAAGGACTCAAACAGGGCCCACCCTGAGAAAAATTAGAATCTTGCTGTGGCATCACCCATTGCCTGCCCTTTCCTGCCACGCATGGTTGACAGACACTGGCCCCTAGACATGACCCAAACCACCCGATGCTCATTCCATGCCCGTCCCTCAGAATCTTCTACAGCAGGGTCAGCAAACGTGTTTCTGTAAGGGTCCCCATAGCAAATATTTGAGGCTTTGTGGGCGGTGTAATTTACAAATCATAAACTATTCTAGGGTTTGCGAGTTTCTGTTGCAACCACTCAACTCTTCCATTGTAGCGTGGTGAGACGGCCGTAGACAAGTCATGAACGGACGAGCATGGCTGTGTCCCCAATATGACTGCATTCATGGACACTGAAATTAGAATTTTATATCATTTTCTTGTGCCATGAAACATTATTCTTCTTTTGACCTTATTTTTAATCTTGTAGAAATGCGAAAACCATTCTAAGCTCATGAGCCACAGAATGACAGGCAGCAGGTTGGCCCTTGGCTGTGGTTTGCTTTTCTGCCCCTGTAGGACTAAACAGCTGACCTCTGGTAAACTCTTCCTCCAGGAAGGGTGGGCCCTCTCTGACTATTCGGGACCTGGAACGGTTGTGAAGAGAGCTGCTCTGAGTTCTTCTCCAGCCCCGGCCTGTCGTTAACGTGCTGTGTGAATCCAGGGAAATTATGTCACTACTTCCTGTTCCATCCTTCATCTGTTTTTTTTTTTAAAAAAAAGACTCAGGGTGAGGGGGGGCATTATATTTAGCAAGCTGTTAAATAAAGTGGTTGGGAAATACAAAGGCCGAAAATAAGGACACGCTTAGCCGTGACAGTCCGCGTGTTGAGTAATATTGAAAATCATACAGCAAGAGAAATAGAGAAATCAGATGGATTTCCTTATAAATTTTCCACCACAATTTTTTACTTCATGGAAAGCAAAGGAACATGTGAAGTCATTTTTCCTTCACACACAATTCACTTTCAGAGAGTTTGCAAAAAAAGGGGAAGTTTCTATGTCAGAGAAGCCCTGATGCCCGACTGAGCCTGAAGGGGGTGCTTTCTCACGAAGGCCACCCCTGTCCCCGCGGCCTCTCCTCACTCTTCCTTCACCGCTCCCACCCTGGTCTCAGCCACTCTCAGGACACCCCACTTTTCCCAGTCGGAGGAGAAACCCCCACCTTGATTCTCTCACCGTGTGGGACTGTCGTGGTAGCAATACCAGGTATATTGCAAAGCCGTGTGACGGAAAACCGCAGCGCTTAGAAATCATTGTTGGTTTGGTGAGATATTCACAATATCAGGAAGGTTTGGAAAAAAAAAAAAAAAGGAAAGAAAAGGTATAAAGTGCCAGGTCAACAATGATCCAGAAAACCCAAATATAGAAAAGAAGGTGCTTGTTTCAATAACCTGGGCTCTTCTGCCGGTGAGACGTGGCAATCAACTTTAAATGACAATTTTAGGGAGTTTAGAAAAAGGGCCCTCCAGGTGACAGGAGGGGAAAAGATCAGGTTTTGATAGAAGCAGAAAGCAGCCACCAGAACAGAATGATGATTAGAGATAATTATAGTCAATTATGAGGGTGCCAGAGCACTGGTGTCTACCCGGCAAGTTACAGTACAGTCGAACCTCATTTTTAATCGCTTTGTGCCGTTTTTATTTCTTGGCTGATGAATCTTTCACAGACGATCTCAAATGTATTTACAGAGCATTTTTGGTTCAACTGAGGTCAAAGAAAGTAAAAGACACGTTCTCCTTAGAGCCTCATTCCTTCTCTGAGACTTAAGCATGAGGCTTAAGGGAAGCAACGTGGAACACAAAAGGGGACACTAGAATTCAGAGCTCAGTCCTGTCCCCTTTGAGGCCAGTGGACATGAACACAGTAACTTGTTCGAGCCTCAGTCCTTCATCTGTAGAATGAGGATAATCCTCTTTCTTACCACACACTCTGTTGAGAAGCTCAAACAACATGACACATAAAAGAACTTTGCATATTATAAAAATAGAAGCGCTTTTTATGATTATTTTTGTTGAAGGAGGGACAGTCATCCGGGTCAATTGCTAGGCTACTGTACGGCTGCTTCAGTCTCTTGGACAGATGACTTGCGAGGGTTAATAAGCACATGTCTTGGTCACCACTAAGGCCTGATGAGTCAGAGCACCAAGCACGAGGCCCAGATCATGGGCTTCATGGGACCAGCTCATCTGACTTGGAGAGCAGGAGCTTCCAAGTTAAAGAAATCCGGGATTGAATCCCATCTCTACCCCCTACTCGGTAGGCAAGTCCCTTATCCTAGCCAAGCCTCAGTTTCCCCATCCCTAAAGTTGGGAAAACAATACCACCTTTCAGCGTTGCTGTGAGGCTCAGAGATAACACACGTAATCTCTGGTACACAGTAGGTTTTTCACAAATAGGAACGAGTATTGCTAAGGGAAGAGCTGATAGCTTTAACTCTTACTAGCTATTGTGCAGATGTGTGCGGAGATTGTGTACGTGGATGATCTAAGATTCATCTCTACTTCTCAAAAAAAAAAAAAAAAAGGCCGGGAATGGTGGTTCACGCCTGTAATCCTAGCACTCTGGGAGGCCAAGGCGGGCGGATCATTTGAGCTCAGGAGTTCGAGACCAGCCTGAGCAAGAGTGAGACCCCATCTCTACTGAAAAATAGAAAGAAATTAGCTGGACAACTAAAAATATATATATATAAAATTAGCCGGGCATGGTGGCTCATGCCTGTGGTCCCAGGAAGGTGAGGCAGGAGGATTCCTGTACTCAGGAAGCTGAGGCAGGAGGATCGCCTGAGCCCAGGAGTTTGAGGTTGCTGTGAGCTAGGCTGATGCCACGGCACTCTAGCCCAGGCAACAGAGTGAGACTCTGTCTCAAAAACAAAAACCCAAAAAGCAAAAGACAAGGCCCACTGATGATGAGATTTGAATATAGAAATGATAGCACATTATAAATCTACTCCTTTTAGTTACTTTTCTTATTATAATATAGTCCCTGAAACACCAGAAAGGAAATTGTGACAATTTGACCTAAACTGGTCCTAAGGCTGCTCCTTCATCTTATTTTGCCCAGACTTGAAATTGTCAATCCTCCCCCTTCCCGCCCCAGCCTCCTTATCTATCACAGTGAATCCGTTCCACATTTCTGCTGCCTTTGGTCTCCACTTTCCACCCAACACCTGAGCCAAACTGGACATCTCCCTATCTCCCAGAGTCACTCTCTGCCCGGGAAACCTGACACTGGCTTAAACCAGGCGTCCTGGAAACGGACAGTGAGACGCTGAGATTCGCGAGCAGGAGGCTCCCTGGGGAATGCTCTCGGGAGCACCTGTGAGGTGAGAGGATGGGGCAAAGCAGGACTGGGCAAAGGGAGACATTGAACCATGATTTATCCGCAACTGAGGACACAGCTGATACTACCTAAAGCTCTGGAGCTGGGTTGACCCTTCAGGGTTGCCGTAAATTGTTGTCAAGCAGCTCCGTGTGCTACCCATTGACCAGTCTCCTTGGCTTTCCCCAAGGAGAGTGCATAAGCTTTGGATAAGGGCAGGGCTCAGAGAGGGACGCAGCTGAAATCTGTCCATAGCCCACCCTCCATTCAGCTGGAGAATGTGTCCCTCCTCCCGAGGGGCACCTGGACAGCCTCTGCCACATCCAGCACTCCACCCCCCAACACCGTGGAGCCCATCCTGACCCTGTGTCCTCTCCCTCTTCATGCTTGAGCTGTGGCCACTGCACCCACAAGACACTTCCAGGTGTCTCTTGATGTTCCCACCGAGTTCAGAGGTTACAAAGCTCAAAGCCTGTACTTGGCACCACTTCTCACAATTCCAGTGAATGCAGAGAATGAGAAAGTTATACCTCTGAAACGCATGCAATGATGTGTATTCTTCTTATAGTTAAAATTTCCAAGACCTCAGCATATTTAAGTATACTTAATGCTTCCTTGTCTGGTTCCTCATTTTGTTTATAGGAAAGAATATTTCATGGGTAATGGTACAACTCTATTCTTACACAATATCCATTGGGGTTTTCGTTTCCTTTATTTGCTGAATAATTTTTCTTTATAAAGTATTCTCTTGAAAATATAACAAGAAGTTCTACATACTGAAATGAAAATTCAGACTAGACAGAGTCAAATTAATAAGAAATCTTCCAAATTACACAAAAATAGCAACCATAAAGAAAATATGGTTATAAAGAGAACCCAGTATTCGGTATAAATACACCTATCCAGCTCCCTTGTGAAGTAAAGAAATGAAGATTAGTGTTACCTTAGCATCATCATTTCACATATTGAATTGATTTATTGGATCCAAAACATGAAAATGGGTGCTTTATGATAAATAAGTTGCATGAATGAAAAAAATGAGTAAATGAGTAAAGGAAGCTATACACTTCTATCAAATGGAAGAGATACAGGTGTGAAAGATATAAGTATATATATTTATATATTTATATGCACATTTATAAAATATATAATATGAATTAAATCATATCATTTATATGTTATATATGTTTATATTATTTTATAATATATAAATTTATATAAAACTGCATTTATATAAAACTGTGGAGATGTACACAAGTGCATCAGGGAATACACGCACATCCCTAACAAATTATATATATCTGCTGTCATTTGGGAAATTGCACCACTTCACTCTGGCAGACCATTGCAAAGTGAAGCTGAAGTATCTCCAGCTCCAAGTCAACAGTATGACTGGCCACACATGGTCCCTGCAATACAGTGCAACACCTTACACAGTTTCACCACTAGACTCAGGCCTAGGCCCACCCTCATCTACACTCAGGGTGCCTATACTTTGGAGGACTCGTACAAATTTTTCCAAATCTTCCACAATTGCTTAGGATCTACCAGGGCCAGCAATGCCATCAGGGTCAGGTGCCCCTACCCCATACTGGAACTTGCATGAGACTGGCCCCCATGTGGCCTTTTCAGGGCACTCCCCAACCCTCTTGCCCCAGTGTGGGATTTACTAGATGCCCCAAGGAACCTTGTTCTCAAACCTCTGTGACTGTCTGGGGCCTGTGATCAGGCCCTGTTCCAGGAGGGTGACCTGGTGAACAGGTACTCCTACTAGCCAGCATGGTGTTTCTTCTGCAGATCTCATAAGATTGGGCTGCCAGAGTGGTGCTGACATGATGATTTTGGGTGACTCACCCACATTGGACACAGGATTATTCAGGGTTCTTGGTTCGCTGCCCACCTTGGACTTGCACCTGCCTTTTGTGGGCCTGTCAGTGTTCTGATGCCAGTGCTGCCTCCAGTCTACAGAACCCAAGGGTGGTGGGGCAGCAGTAGGTGTCCTTCACACTGTGTGACCCTCACACTCGCTGCTGGTCCAACAGTGGTCACCCAACCCTTACAGACTCCTTGCCATATGTCAGATGGTCAGGGGTGGCCTCATGCATCTTCAAGGTTTTGAGAAATTATTGCTTCACAATGCAAATGGCCATAGGCCTTTACAATAGATGTCCCCTCATCTTACCAGTGTGGTGACATTGCATGTTCCCAAGGTAGTCTTTTTGTGACAATGGGACCACTCTTCTCACTGGGCCCATGGAAGGATATCACTAGGAATGCAGTGATTACAGCCCAAAACATTCAAGAAGAGAAATGGTTGAAAAGCATGTCATTCTACATTTATACTATAAAGTTCCAAACAATAAACTTAATATGACCAGAAAATGAATTATTGTTTCCATTTTTCTGCATACTCTAAGTAAAGCTTCCATTTGTGATCATCAGAGGGTGAAGTGCCATGAGTAAGGATATGGCCAGCACCTCATAAATGGTTATTAAGGACCTGAAGAGGCAAGAAGATCTATCCATATGGCCTCAATACAAACAGGCTCCAAAGAGGTATAGCACCATGAATAATAGCAACTTCTCACCTTTCTGCCATAGTGGGAGATACGAAGTTAGCCAGGAATAGTGCATTTGACAATAAGAAACCTGAACGGGAAGCAATGGTGCCTAGACACCATGAAAAATCATCACTTGCAGTGATGGGACAATAAACAAATATGTGTCAGTCGTTTACTTCAAATCTTCATTGATAAATGGCTATATCTCACATGCCTCCAGGAATTTAATCCAATTGTTTATATAGACAGGAAACTGCAAATATATATATATATATATATATATATATATATATATATATATATATTTCCTCCATGTCCTTATAGCCTTAGAGGTGGCCCTGATCCCATATGAATTAGAAAAATCATCCTGAGACCCAGAGATACTGGATGAGCAACAGCTTTCACAAGCCCTCTTTTAGAACAGCACATTCTCCGAACACTTCTAGGCTGTGACGAACATCATTACTAGATTCACTTGGTGGTACTTTGCAGGAACCCAATGGAATATCTTCCAATGGGATGTTCAGAAAATATATTGACTCTTAAAATCAGAATGGACCTTCAGAGGCCAATGAGACCATCTCCCTTGCCCCATGTCAGTGATATTCCCCTATGTCCTTCATTCATTCTCACCTCGTTTGCTATCAATTATTCAAAGTGAAAAACCCCACAATTGTTTACAATTTCAAGCACAAGTAATTTATATTTAAAGATAATCTAGTAAAGCACTGACCCAAGAGGCTCACTAGAGCTGACCTCTCACCTTCAGGTAGTCTAAAACCCAAATAGACTCATGAAAATGTGTCCTGTTTTTCATAACTTCCTGAGAAGGAGACTCCATCCCTCTCCTCAATCCCCCTTTCCAATGTTTAGCAATGTCTGCACTGCTTCTGTACGAGGTGCTCATCCTTTATCCAGTGAACGTATCTCTGGATTGACTATCCACGTCTCTGAGTCCCTAACCAGAGATACCCAGTGACCCCAGCCTAGTCTATCCAGGCAGAGAAGACCTTTTTTAAAAAGGCAAGTAACTTATCCATGAAGACCATGCCTTATATCTCTCTGAATTTACCTGCTGCTTTCACTACATAGGTTCCAAATATTTATTTCTTAAAACTTAAAAATTCATCCCCAGACATGTTGACGAATCTCTTCCCAAGAAGAATATTTAAGCTCCTTTAACTAACTCTGTGTCAAGCTATAAACATCCGTCCATTTCCTATCTAGTTTTTTCGTTTGGGTTTTTACTCTTCTTCCATGTGCCATTTTTCCTATTCAAAATCAAGTTCTCTTGGTTTTAACTCACGTGAAAGACATATTAATTAGCCTCTTATCTGACATGGGGTTTTCACGACAGCTTTTCTCAGTTCCTAAAGAGTAGAATGGTACATTTCTATCGTGCCAGCTTGGAGGTCAGACCCTATTGTGGCAACACACCGCCAGTGAGCCCTTCTTTTTTATTGCAGAAGAACATGTTTCCCCCTAGACCTTCCCTAGCAAGTGCCTGATGGTGTTAGAGGCTTTGGGGCACATTTGACATCTAGATATGAGAAGTGAAAGCTCGAATGCAGTGATTCACATTTGTAGCAGTTATGACTGTTACACGTTAATACAAAATGGGGCTCTTTTTAATTCACTGTAAATGAACTTAAATTAGTTCAGAAACTCATAGTGGAAAACTTAAGCTTGACAATCAAGGTAAATGTAAGTCACTTCTGGTTTATGCCGGTCTTGTCGGGATAGAATCAACAGTCATTTCAGGATACTCCTTTCCCTTTCTCTTGTGCTTATTCCTGTGGGGTGATCCAAGTTGGGGGAACAGGCTTGTGAAACTTGCTGGCCTCAGGCAATACACACCAGGCCATGGTCATCAGGAAAGTGACACTCAAAAGCAGTCAGATGTAGACACCAACCAATCAGAACATATGCTGACTGAGACCAGACTGGGCGGAGTGGGCCTTCCTGGTGAGCAGCCACTGAGGCAGCCCTGCCTCTATCCACACTGGCTTCCAATGGAGCAGGTTCTTTGACCCTTGGGACCTACACCATGCCATCCAAAGCTGAAGCATCCTCTTCCTGCTTCGTTCTCAGGTTGCCGGTCTTGAAGATCACACAGATGACTCCAGAGGCTTTCATGCTATCTGACATCTAAATGAGAGAAAGGAAAATTAGAATGTAATGATTCCCATTTATAGAAGTTATGAATTTTATGTGTTAAAAAACAATAAATGCAAAAGGCCACTTCGCTCATACACTCATCTCAGGGGGCTGGGAAATTTTTGATTTTCTGGCATCCCCTGGGGCTGCAGGCCTGTTGGGGTACTGCTTCAGACCTTCTCTGCCTAGACCTTCCTGTTGCCTTTCATACTTTGCTGCTGCAGAGCCATGTTGGAACGGTTGACTTATCTACAGTAATTGCTTTCTTTTTCTCATGCTTCATCATGAAGCAAGGTGCAAGGCCCCAGATGCATCCTATCCAATCATTAGGTTCCCCAAAGGCGTGGCAGGTGCGAGGGCAGGGCACTAAGCACTTTCTCTGGCTCCTCACCAGCCTCTAACCTCAATTTCTCCTCCTGGGTACCTGATGCTCAAACCAGATCTTCCTTGGGCAGGAAAATAAATATTCATGAACTATTTCTTCCATTCTCTGGTTTCTATGTGCTGAAAACTCCAGAATCTTAAGCTTTTGGAGTTCAGGACCTTGAAGTGAAAGTCTTAGTTTTTAAGAGTATTGTCTCTCTTAGGACATTAAAAAATAAATTTATAAACTCCATTGACTACTTCTTATCAGTAATTTTAGTCTTCTCCTAAGGAAATGAATTCCCCTGACACAAAGGGTGTAGGGCTTCAAAGAAGTGAGAAAACTGTGAAAAAGAAAACAAACAATTATGCCAAACAAAAAGCCACAAAACCTTATTATCTCTAAACTGTATCTGTTGCACGTGATTGGAGAAAGGTTCTTTCACTATCCAAGACAGAGACCAGAGGCCCATAAAATTATTTATTTATTTATTTATTTTTTGAGACAGAGTCTCACTTTGTTGCCCAGGCTAGAGTGAGTGCCATGGCGGCAGCCTAGCTCACAGCAACCTCAAACTCCTGGGCTCAAGCAATCCTGCTGCCTCAGCCTCCCAAGTAGCTGGGACTACAGGCATGCACCACCATGCCAGGCTAATTTCTTTTTCTATATATATTAGTTGGCCAATTAATTTCTTTCTATTTATAGTAGAGATGGGGTCTCGCTCTTGCTCAGGCTGGTTTCGAACTCATGACCTCGAGCAATCCGCCCGCCTCAGCCTCCCAGAGTGCTAGGATTACAGGCATGAGCCACTGCGCCCAGCCCCATAAAATAATCATAGTGATAAAAACCAATCAATCCTTTTTGGCTTGCTGTAGTGAAGATGTAAATATCAATAATTAATAAATATGGTAAAGATATTTAAAACATAAATATCTTCATTAAAAAATTCTACTCCATTTAACATAATACTTGTTATATGACCTTAACTCAAGGAAAATTCAAGATAGTACATCTATCCTCTACTTTTTTTTTAATTTCAAAAGACCACATTTCTCATATATGTGGCAACCTATACTAAAAGCCTAAGCCTTCCCTCTGTAGAAGGAAAAAGGTGATTTTAAGGACAGATTCTTCACACTAAATTTTAAAGGCTGATGGCATTAATCAACACCTAGGGAGGCTGACAATTTGCTTTCTTTTTTTTAAACACTGGTTTAAAAGAAATACTCTTCTATTTTGGTTTTTCTTCCCCCGAATCCAGGGACTAGCATGTGTATCAGGTTGAGTATCCCTTATCCAAAATGCTTAGAACCAGAGGTCTTTCAGATTTCAGATCTTTTTAGTTGAGAATCCCTAATTCAAAAATCCAAAATCCAAAATGCTCTAATGAGCGTTTCCTTTGAGCATCATGTCAGCACTCAAGGAGTTTTAGATTTTAAAGTATTTTGGATTTCAGATTTTTGGTTAAGGGACACTCTCTCTCTCTCTCTCTATATATATATATATATATAGAGAGAGAGAGAGAGAGAGAGAATATGCAGTCTCCGATGAGGGACTGAAAATGGTATTCAGTCTCCTTGTGACAGAGGCATTAGCATCTCCATCAGTCTTATAGCCAGATATAGGCAACATATTATCCTGGTAGTAAGAGTGGAAACTAGGCCAAAATGAGAAGGAGGAGGAAGGGCAGGCACTTATATTTCTTTTTTTTTTTTTTTTTTGACAGCAGCCTGTATCTGTATATATTTCTTATATTTGTCCATCATCTCACAAAGTACAGTAAACTCTTCCTTTGATCTCACCTGACTCTGAAAACAACCTGTGCAGTAAGTGAAGCAGATATTATTATCATATCTATTTGACAGTTAATGAAACTGATGCTCAGAAAGACTGTGTCTCATGCAAGGTTACGCTGCTAATAAGTGATGAGCCAGGACAAATACAAATGCAAGTATTCTGATTCCTGATCCCACACTCTTTTCACCAAAGCACAATAGCTTCCCCAACTAAATGCCCATCGATTTGGAATCTGTGACAATTCCCCTGTGGGGCCTTTCCTATCTACCAAAATATTGCCCTTTTTTTTTTTTTTTTTAACAAATCTATTGACGGCTATGGCAGAGACTGCCACTACTCACCTATATGCATGTTTCACCTCTTCTTTCTAGAAGAGGAGACATACTAGAAACTTCTCAGCCTCCTTAGGTGAGACAACATGATTGAGTTAGGGCCAATGGATTGCGGGCAAAAATGATGTATATAAAGGCCCAGCCTCCATGATCATCCCGTGATCCCAACATGCCAAGCTGTCTTTCTGACCCCATCGGCATCCTGGATACAGAGGAGCCAGTGAAGCACACTAGATGGAAGGTACGAGGGTCCCTGAATGACTGTATGGAACAGCAGAGGCCTGTGACAGGAGCGAAGAGTAAACCTTGAATGTGAAAGCCCCTGACATGTTGGGGCTCTTTGCTATAGCGCTAGCCATCTATCCTAACTAATACAACGAGCGAGGAAAATTCCACGTTTTAGCGTGTAGGATACAGTGATGCCCCATATTTTAAGTGATAAAGAGAAGGTGGAGGAAACTGTCTTCAGTTTTTATTGTTCTCTTATATTTGACAGTGAAAAATCTTAATGACTAACTGGTTCAGAAAAGGTCCAGACTGATGAGTTTCCCACACGCTTGGGCGCGCACGCACGCACGCACACACATACACACAAGCACACACACACACACACACACACACACACACTTTGCTTTATATTACAACGAATTGTTCTTACCTAAGGTGGATTCAGGCTTTGAAAGAAGAGAAACTTATGTAATTGGGGGTCTTTTTGAAGAACACAAAATTACAAATGAAATTGGATACAAAAGTAAACACTTACTGAGAATTAGAAAATAAATCACAACAAATTGCAAATTTTAAAAGCAGGCAAATACCATAAATGTAACAAAATACAAAAAGATAATTTAACATTTCTCATTAATTAACAGCCTGACACACCTATATAATATTCTTACTTCTTACATAGAAAGGGGTATATACTCCTTTATCACCCCTTTCTATGACAATTATAATTTTTAATAGATCAAGCAGAAAGATAAATGTCTTTCTTCTAACATATTTGATCAAAATTGGTTTTTGTTATTGATGGTGCATTTTTAGTATTATTGTCAACTTTGAGAAAATCGCTACCAAGTTTCTGTCATATATGGGCTGTAAGATTTGGAAAAATTATACACAGACTAGCTTCAACTCTGTGTATTTCAATCTTTACATCCTTCCTTCAATCCACATACTTCCAGTGCTGGGGACATCAGACACATCAATATTAAGACAGTACCTCTGCCCTGATTCTTTGTGTCACAATGCCAGGTGAGTTGGCACAACGGGCAATAGAAATTTTACTGGAAGACATGTCTATACAAGGATAGCTGTTGATAACATGGAAGTGATTGAAACCATATAAATATATCCCATTTAATCCATACTAAGGGTATCCTATATTGCACTTTCTCTAGGTCAGGTTAAAAAAACAATCAAACAAACCCCTGTCTGTCCCTGTACCACCTGGCATGAGGAGAAGTGTAACAGCAGGAAAGTTGAAGAGGAAAAAGCGTGAGTTAATTGATTATAGTTAAAACATCTAGAAACTTTCCCTAGGGGTGAATGTTTTAATAAAGCTCAGGCAGATGTCCAAAGCTGGCATGATCCATGGCTTTGGGGTTAAAATGCTCCACTCCCAAATTGCAGACTTCATTCAGGAAATCCCACATTGGCTCCAGGACTATTTTTGTTGAAAAATAAACTGTATGTATTTTAATGTTTTCATCAGGAAAAATTTAAAAAATTATCTTTTGAAGTGGATCCAATCATGTCCTCAGGCATCTCTCTGTCACTGCAACATAGACAGTCTATCAAATAGCAGTTACATTGCATTTCGTGATCATCCACAGAAGGCAAGATGCACCAAGCTGCCTAAGATATGACATAATAGAGATAGACATTGCCTATTAGCACCTAAAGCTTTCAAAGTAGGCACATCAGCTAAAACATGAAACTGAATTCTTGAATTACTCAAAGTGCATTAAAATGGAAAGAGAGCTGAGATTATCCAGATAGGTAAGAAACTGGCTGAATTTAACCTGGGAAACTCCTTAGGAGAGATGTGTAACTTGGGGCAGTATAGGATAGTGGTTAAGCTCCTTGAGGACAGGGACTTTGTCTGCTTTGTTCACTGCCATCTCTAGTGCCCACAGTACTGCTCAGCATACACTAAGTACTCAAGTAACATTTTTGGCAATTAACATTTTGGAAGGAAGGAAGGAGGGAGGAAAGGAAAAAAGAAAGTAAGCTGGCTGGAAGGAAGAAGGAAGGAAAGGAGGAAGGAAGGGAGGAAGGAAGGCCTTTGTGTTAGGTAATCACAAGTCAGAGGGTCTCAGGTTTGTCATCTATAAAATGAGGATAAAAATAGTTCCCTCCTCATAAAGTTGTTGTGAGGATTGAATGAGCTAATAGTCATAAATCATTTACAAAAAGATCTCGTACTCAACAGACATAGTTAATAGAGTGAATATGTGATCTTCACTTAGTTCTGTGGAGCTGTCATTCAAGGCACCCAACAAGAGAGGATATTGTTACCCATTGGTACAGAGAGAAGGGAGCTGAATTAGAAGAATAACTAATGGGAAATCTGCCAAAGGGGCCTGAAATCTCTAATCTAAAAATTCACATTTTCATGAGAGAATGAGAAGATCTGGGATTCGGTTTGCAGGCAGGAATGAACGGGAAAGAGTGCCTTGTGATGTGGCAGGAAGACCCAGCGCAAACTGGGTAAACGTAATCAATAACATCCTGTCAGGAACTTTTTGTGGTCTCATGTAAATTCAGGCTACCTGAATAAAAGATAAAAACTGTCATTTCCTCTCTCATCATGTACCATGATGATTTATCTATTCCTTTGAAAGAACCAAACCAAACCAAACAATTGCTTAATCGTGCCTGGTTATATGTGTCCATTATGAAACATAAGAGAAAAATGGTGCAAGATGGAGGATATTTTTAGGACATTTGCAGAGAGGAGCACTAGAAAAAATGAGGAATAATTAACTCAAAATGATGGGCAAGTCATTATAATTACTCCTAAGGCAGTCTATGAGGGAAAAAGTGTCATGGGCTGTTTAATCAACCCTGAACTGCGGGGGTGACTAGTTATAATTTAGGTGTTTTCCAATTAGCTAATACAAAACACTAATAAATGACCAGCTACAGTCTTAACACAGTACTTCCATATACTTACACAGTTAGTGTAGCATCCTTTTAAAACTTTGAATTTGACTTGAAATAGTCATTAAAAATTCGACTTCTCAAAATTATTATTTCTTGTCTATTTATCAAACTCTTGATCTTCAAAGACACTTAGGCTCATGAAGGCAATGAGAAAAATCACTGAGGCAGGAACTAAGGGCTCTATTTCAACATACAGGGAAGTCATTATGCATAATGAAGCCTTTAAAATGAGGACAAGGTTGAGGTCCAGACTTGTGAACTATGTTCTGCATAAAAGATCAACTCACAACTTGTCTCCCACCATTTACAATCTGATCGTACTCTGAAGAGCAGGAAGTGTCATTCATATTCAACACAATCCACATTGAAAGCTCCTGGTTAGATGGATATACATCATTGTTTGGTGTTTTAGGTGATCCCATGGAGAACTGCAAAAACATTCCACTCAGGCAAGTTAAGAGCAGCAAGCAATAGCTCCTCATTTGGGCTAACCTAAAGGCTCATCTCATCTCAAGGTGAAAACAAAGGTTGACTCTGTCTGGCCCAGACCTTCAAGATCTAAGTCCTCCAGAACACATACATTACCTTACGGTGGTCAAGGATAAGGGCAGGATTGATTTTGTTTTTCCTATGCTTCAGCCTAATTCTAAAAAATCTATACTTCAGCTCATTTGTATATAAAAAAAAAAAAATGCTAAGTAAGGGTTATCTTCAAAGGAATCTTTCTGGAGTAACTGAGTACTATTTTAGAATAATCTTTGTTTATAAAATGGGTCAGTATTCATTAAAGTTTAAAGTAAAATTATATCCACTCAAACCCCAATAACTAACAAGGATGAGACATAGAGAAAAGAGCTCGACCCATAAAGTCAGATAGACCTTGAGTAAGATCTCAATTTATTAGAAACAGTACCTGGAGTAAGTTACTTGACCTCAGTAGAGTCTGAATTTCTTATATAAATGGGCCTATAAATGGACTGAGAAACCTCACTGAGACTGAGAAACAATATATATCAAGTGCTTGGCAGTGTCAAATAAATAGCAGGGGCTCCATACATCACTATTGTTATGATAACATGAAGATTTTGTGATAACTCAACAAAGACAAAATCAGTAGATATAAGTTACACGCCTGAAGGCCCAAAACTTAGATGATTTAGACAAATCGATCAAGTTCAGTTTCCTCTTCCTTACATGAAAATAGTAGTTGCAATCCTGGTATACATATATTTTCAATGGTGAAAAACAAAAATGTAAATTTTTTACAATTGAACAGCACTATATGAAGTAATATGAATACCATTATCATAGCTAGTCCTGTTAGAATGGCCAAACACTTTTGTGTTTTTGTTTCTGCTGCTTTCTCTGTCCTATTTCCAGTTGAATGCACAAGAGTCTTATACCTATCCAGTTGGAGGTGGCCAGTTTCCAAACCACCTTTGGTCCCCATTTAGTTGAAATGTGACATTTTTTTCCAAACTAAGATTTGGCAGTTCTAAATAGGTTGTGGTAGGTACTGTTGAGTAAAAAGTCTGACACAGTTTCTCCCTCTGGAAATGTCCAGGAGGAATTGTCACTTACTAAGCAGGATCCAGTTGTCTGGGATGCCTTCCCTTGTCACCCCAGTGGTCCTTCCCTTGTCAGCTACTCCCTGAGCTTGCCTGCCACCCTTTGTCCTGTCTCTGACCCTTCCCAGATGGGTCTTGTCTCCAGTACTCTTTTTGAGGCCAGGATCTGTATTTTAACCTTCCTTGAATCTTTCATGTCTCTTCCCACACTCCTTTCTTCTCATGCTACTGGTTGATTAATTCTCATCTCTGATATATCCCTTTTTTTAACTACTCAACACCTGTCTGAACTTAGCAAAACAAAACAAAACAAAACAAAAATGCCCAGCAAAATAATGGAGAAGCCTGAGTTTCTCCATCTGTTGAACAGGATAACAACGGTTCATTGTGATGACAATAATAGTAATTATAATAACTAACAGTGAAAGTGCACAATATCATAGGCGTTATATGACATGCTTTGCAAACATGACTTCATTTCATCCTCCTGGCAACCTGATGGTACCTCTCACTTAGGGAGAAGGAAGCCAAAAGCACAAAAATAACTTACCCAAGGAATAAAGTAGTTTGCCCAAGTGTGTAGATGGTGGAGCCAGGATCCTGACCAAAGGCCATACCACCTCCATATCTATGACACATCTGGCTTTTTTGCCCTACCAAACCAAAGTTTTACAATTTATTTTAGAATGTCAAAATTCTTGTATACAAACCTATTGCTAATTGTGAGATCTGATTTGTGGATTTGCATACACCTTTCATTAATCTCTCTCATTTATGAACCAAACTCATTTGTAGTATGTATTGTCATTCAAAGTAGTGAAACTGCCCTAATTCATAAATATTCAATTTCTTTCAAATTGTACCAAGGACGAGTTTGCTTCCTGTTAGCTGTGTCAACTTATCCATTAGGTACAGCAGGCACAGTGTTTACACCCCACAAAACATTTTAAGGTACCCACGAAAATGTTTTGATTTCTTTTAAAAGAGGAAGAAAAAAAATGAACTTTCAGGTCAAAGGAAATATTGTGAATCTATAACTCTAACACATTTGTCTGTATAGCAACAAAGCCATATAACTTACTCATTTATTTATTTATTTGTATGGAAGAAAGGCCCACAATGGCGAAAATTCCTAGGGGCCCCGAAGGTCTGAATGTGGCCCCGAATATGGCCCAACCTGTTGCCTGTGCAGGATTTGCTGGATCTCTCTGTGCTGCTGACGCCATTTCTCGTCGCACCCTGGTTCGTTGCCCCCACAGTCCCAGGGTCGCTGCTTTGTGACTTCTAGCTCTGATTTCAAATACAACAGGGAGATCCAGCTGGTAAAAAAATCGTGAAGGCTGCTTTTTTGCATGAATAGCACAGAGTGGAACCCTGGTGTGGAGAGGTGGTTTCCATCTCCCCTTCACCACGAGGCAGCATGGCTGTACCGGGGCATCTCCAACACTCGCCAGACGAGGTTTTCCTGTCCACACATTGTCTAGCCATGAGAAAACAGTCCACACAAGGATTTTACAGAGAGGAAATAAGAAATGGCAGGAAAAACCATCATAGCTACTAAGCAGGGGTGCCCTGGGGTTCTAGGAAATGCACCTGTCACCGCCAATAATAATGACAGTTCTAGGTAGCCTGGCGGCTACAGCTCTAGTAAAAAAAGAAAACTGCCCCCAAATTGAGCCTTCTATGTGTCAATTCTTCCCCTTCCTCATGCCCATAATCTTAAGGGTTTTGTTTTTTTGGGTTGTTTTTTTTTGTGTGTGTGTGTGTTTTGGCAAGCTCAGATTCCAAATGCCAACCCAAAATACTTACAAAGCTTGAGGCAAGCCTGGTGTTAAAATGAGGGTAAGTGCATCTCAACTCCAGCTGGGCTGGGGACTCATTGAGACCTGTGGACTTTAACTTTTGTTACATTTGAACTTTAATGACCTTTATCCCCAAGTCTGGCCTGTGAGTAATGAATACGAAGCCTTCCTTTCAGCCTCTTGGTTTAAAGAAAGAGGAAGGAAACAGTCCATTGTTTTTCTAACTTCGCTGTTTCCTAGCGTAAGATGGAAAATTGAGGAGGGCAAGTGAAAGCAGCAGGCACGCTACAGAAGGACATCCGGTGAGGCCAGGCCTCTCTGGACGGGCATCTGTTGACAATGGGGCAATGAGGGACAGGGACAAAAACAAGCCGAAGCAAGTTTCCCCAGCAGATAGGCCTGAGTATTCAGCAGCCAACTCTGTACTCTGAAACCTGCATGCGGTTATCCATCCTCTCTCTTAAACCAGGGGAAAAGAAAACCTCAGATTTACACAAAGTGGAAAAATGTATCAGAGTGGCAGTTCTCTGCAGCTCCAAGAGAAATTTTGTTGTACCCAGGGGCTGAAAGGAGCAACAACAAGAAAAAGAGAAATTTAAAAAATATTCTGTTCTGTTCATACACTAATTTGGTCAAAGATAGTGCTCAGGTTTGTGCAGCACAATTTGACCTTCATAATTATGCAGGTGATGACAGGACCCCATTAGAGTTTTCAAAGTACTTTGTACATAAGGGCCTTTAAACAGTCTGTTATAATAAAAGCATGCTCATAAAAATCCCACACGTTTCACATGGGCCTTTGATAACCCATCACACACTAACGATCTTGAGTAACTAACAGCCTGTACTACATTCAAACTGGTAGCTTAGAGGTAAAAGTTTTTGTCTCTCATTATCTCTGTCTCATCAGCCAGGGCCTTAGAAGAAAAAAAATGCTTTGTTCTTAGATGATCAAATTCCATGAATCATCAGAAATATCCCCTTTCTTCTCTGGCCACTTCTTCCAGGAGGATTTGTCAGAGTGGAGGGTCTGGACCAGCCCACAGGTGACCTGGAATCCACCCCATGTCTGGTAACTGACTATCTGTGAGATCCTAGGTCCCTTCCTCTCTTTGAGCCTCAGTTTCTCTTCCGCAAGCCCAGAGTGTTGGCTTAGAATCAGTGGAGTTTCGTGTGTGCAGTCTAGGACCTTTGAGCTGGGGAAAGCCAAGCGAAGAGGTGCTACCCATCTCCCCTCAATCAGAGCAGACCCATTTATGTTTTATAGACAGGATTCTGAATTATCTTTCAGTTGGAAAAAAACAGTTTGAAAGCTATCAGATTAGATGATGTCTAGGGCATCTTTCATTGTGGACTTATGGTGAATCTGTGACTGCCAGTAAACTATCTTGGGTGAACTGCCCAAGATAAGCAATTGGTGTGTGTGTGGGAGGGTGGTCTTCTTTAACCCATGGATATCCATTAATAAGTTAACAGGGGTTTAAATAGAATTTGATTCTACTTAGTAGAAAGCTGAGTTCTGAAGAAACAGGATACAGGACAAGTAAGTCTTGATATGGAAATGGAAGAAGAGAAGTAGGGAAAGGTCAGAGGGGCTTGGGAGCACCATAGGGCCCTGCCTGAGGACAGCAGGCCTCATGGGGCAGTTTGGCAGATGGCAATAGGCATCCAAGCTCCCCCCACCCTCCCGGAGAGGGACCTGGGCAATAGTCAGAGCCACACACCTTAACTGACCACTGGCTGTCACAGGTGCCATCTTACTCAGTCTCTGCAAAGGACCTTTGCTAAATGATGCTACAGGATCAATCCAGGTAGTCTATTCTAGAGTCAGAAACCCAGCATGAGAGGTGTCAAAAGAAGAGGGAGAAGTCTAAGTTTTCAGGCCCTTATTCCCATTTTGTTCCAGTCACGTGCTAACCTCTATAGTCAGGCAGTCAACTGACATTTTTTCATGTCCCTTCTGCAGCGGGGTACTGGGAGAAAGGCAAAGAGAAACAAGTCACGGTCATTACCTTCCAGTCGTTTGTGACTGGTAACACGCGCACATAAATGCGGTAGTACTAGTGCTACTCAGCAAACATTGCTATTCTCCTGCCAAACATGTGGCAGGACTGTACTCCGTGGCTTCCTTACAGCTGAGTGTGTCCATGCTTTGGCCAGTGACATTCGAGCTGAAGTGATGTGTGCCAGTTTCCAGGCGGAAGCTTTGCGAGCCTGGGCTCAATCCACTACCCTGTTTCCCTAGGCCATGACAATTGGCAACATGTCCCACAGAAGTCCGCCCCCTCAGCCTGCATCCTGAGGGAGGTGAATTTGGAGCACATTCCCCGGACAAACTGATATGGACATGTCACTTAAGGTAGTGTCATTTCGGCCACTGAGAGCTTTTGGAGTTGTTTGTTACCTCAGCACTACCCGGCTTCTCCTGACTAACATGGTAAATAAGCACCGTGGCAGAGGAGGCCAGAGTCTTACATCAGTTATCCAACAATAGCCATTCTTCTGAAGAGACTTAGAAGACTTTTCTGCATTTTGAAACCCAGCAAAATATATTCCACTTGCCTACTATACTGCAGCCAACAGGCTTCTGTTATTTAATTTAATAGCATAAATGTGAATGAATTCCATTGATGTAATTTATTGTTAAATAAAACTTCTTTCAAAGTTCCTGCATTGTAGGCTTATAAACACGGAAGGAAACTTCTGGTATATTTATTTTTACAGCAATTACTTAAACAGCATAACAAAATCTGAGGGCAAAAGGAGGCTGTGGAGGAGGGGGAGAGCTCATGAAGCCGGAAAAGAAAGGATAGAAGGCACTTCCATCTTCTCTTCTGTGGAGCTACCACCGGTTTCTCTGACTGTCTCTGGCCATACAGTATTTTCAACCAATTCTCAATTTCAGCCTTCCCTTTCTACGATTATTCAAAACATAATTGCATTCCTCCTTACAAATCACAAGTCTCCACTCTGATGTTTGCCCCCTCCCTCGAGAATTTCTCTATTGTCTAATTCCGCTCTAAACTCATGAAGCTCCATTGAAAGTGAGCAGTAAGTTACCATATGTAGACCCTGGGCCAGGCTCTCTGCTTTGTGTGAATTTCCTCACTGACCCTCACAACAATCCTGTGAGGTGGGCATCCGTGTCACAGATTTGACAAATGAGGCCGCTGAAGGGTTTTAGGGGCCAGTTGCTTGCTCAAGCCCCACAGCCAGTCACTGCCTTTGAAACCCATTCGCTTGCCCCTCTCCCATCGGGTCATCTCCCCTCAAAGTAGCAGGGGCATCTCAGACCTCAGCCTCCTGTTCACACCACCATGTGGCTTAGCGGCAGGGAGGGGGCCCAAGCACAGGGCACTCCAGGGCACAGACAGATGCCAGCCAGAGCACAGAGGCCGCCCGCCCATGAGAACAGACTGTGCGGCTGGAGGCAGCCAGCCAGAGCTCATTATCCTGGGGCACTTCTGAAAGAAGGTCTTAAAATAGCACTTGCCAATGTGGGGATACACAGGTATCTCAAGTGACTGAGCTCTGGAACTCCACGAATACTGCCGACTTCCACATTCTGGAAAATGCAGGAGAGTCAGAGAGGCCCAGGCCCAGACCTGGCTCTGTCATCAAGCTCTGTGACTTTAGCTGATGATGACGGTAAATAGCACTTCAGCAAGGTGAATAACATGGATCCCAGTGCTGTGCTTGGAACTTCCCGTTCACACTCTCTTTCATTTACTCTTTCCTAAAACGACAAAAAATGAGCCTTGTTATTGTTCTGCATTTCAGAGATGAGAAGTGACAAGTAAATGACTTTTCTAAGATTACACAGATAGGAAGCGGCAGAGTTGGCATTTGTTCCAGCCATTTCCTTTCTTGGGCCTCAGTTTCTATGCAATAGGAAGGTTGGGCTTGATGATCTCAAAAATTTATTTCAGTTCTAACATCCAGGCTCCTTCACTCCATTGCAAAGTTCTGTTTGCCCAGGCACAAATATCCAGGGAAAGTGAGATACTAAACCCTCACCATCTTATATTCGCAGATACATTTACCATTGCACGCTCTCCCCCTTGCCCAGTGCTGTTAGAATTGGCCAGAATGGCCCCGACTCTGGTCAACACAGTTCTTCGTTTTCTGTGGTTCCTACACAATTTCACTATGAGATTCACTCCAACAAGAGAGGTAATAATGAGAAAAACGATGGATGTTCAAACATATCCCTTTTTCTTATAATAAAATGATGCCACTCTTGTCTCATCTTGGTCGTGGGCTTGTAATTTACATGAGGAAGCAGCTTGGAATTAAGACTAACTTCCTTTTCTTTCTGCAGTGCTGACTGAGGTTCACACTGCCTGTAGTATCAGTCCTCTGGTCCAAGTTCTAGATGCATTCACGATTTTAAATCAACAAACCAACCAACAACAAACACCAAATCAATAAACTTTCTCCAGGGCTTTAGTGTTTTCTTGGTTCTAATCGTCTAATTCTAGATGTACTCAAGCTTTAGAGTGCAGCAGAATTACCTGAGAACTTGCTAAAAATGCCAAGTCCTGGGCCCATTTTATGAGAGTGGTGGGAAGGAGTCTGGGAAGGAGCCCTGGAACCTGTATTCGGTATCCCCTGGCCCTCATGCAAGTCTAACACCCATTGTTTGTGGACCACACTTTTGAGAGATGCATCCTGGTCCTTGTATTAGACTCATTCACCATCATTTTCCTCAAGAGAAACATGGACCGTCCTTGCCATTTTGGCCAGACACAAATCAATTAGGCCAATTGAGATGATCAATTGTGGTTTACTGTTTGTATTTGTCAATGCAGGCTTTAAAGCTGTTTAATTGTGGCACACAAATGATGCCCACTAGATATGATTTTATGTTGAACAAATTGCTGTTTGACTTTTTTTGTTGTACAGGGAATGGACAAGTTTTTCATTGGATTAACAGACTCACTTGTTTGGGGCCATTAGTCACTGCCTCCACGCCACTTCACATGATTACGCAAGAGCACTGCACCCTATTCCCTTGAAAAAGTTCAATTTGGAAGCACCACCCTAGGGCGACCATGTAATTTATCATCCAAAACAGGCCACTGTGAGAATAAAAGGAGATGCTATTAATAATTTCACCGGGACAACAGGTATAAAACAATAAACCAAGACTCTCAGGGGAGAACTGGGAGATATGGTCATCCCATCTTTCACTAGATGGGATGACCATATCTCTATAGAAAGAAGAGCACTAGGAGGCCCCCTACTTGCCCAAGACTCCAAAGTGACCCTTCCCCTCCCCTCTGTGAAGGTCCACAGTCCTGGATGACACACTGCCTCATGTTGCTTCTGTCTTTCCATGGGATTCACACCTGCCCAGCCACCAAAATACTTATCACTGCTGAAAAGGCAGGAGCCACACCTCTCTCTTCATCTCCCTCCCGCCTCCTGACCCAGGTGCTCAGCAGGTGTGCCATAAGATGAAGAAGTAAGACTAGGTGGCACAATTCACAGTTCATATATTAATAATACTGCGAGGGCTTTCACACTAACTAAGGAGGCCCCATGCAGTAGGAAAAACCCTTTGAACTATGGAGCCCCTGGGAAAATTGGGTTTGTGCTCTAGCTATGTGACTTTTCCTCTCTGAGCCTTAGTTCTCTGTACAGTAAGGCTGATAATGTTTATTTCATCATGTTATTAGGAAGATTAAATGAGGTAATATATGTAAATCACCCAACAGATCCTTCTCAACAATTGATCATTCCCTCCCTTTCCTCTCCGCTACACTTGGCCTGCTGAACAGAAAGAAATGAACCAGTAAAGGCATCATTGCTCACTGTTATAGTTACTACTGCTGCATAACAAATTGCCCCAAACCTAGTCGCATAAACAGCAGTTTTATTATGCTCACTGATTCCGTGTGCCAGGAATATGGAAAGGACACAGTGGGGTTGACTTGCTCTGCTCAGTGACATCTGAGACTCAGCAGGAAGAACTTGAAGGCTTGGGGTGGTTTGATCTCTAGGGCCAGGAATAATCTGAAGACGTTTTCACTCATATTTCTGGTAGGTGCGGGCTAGACTGCCTTACAGCGTGGAGACCCCTGACTTCCCATATCATGATTAAAAGCTCCAAAGGTGAATGTCTCAAGAAAACCAGGAGGAAGCCTCACAACTTTTTATGACCTAGCCTTGGAAGTCACCTGGTGTCACTTCCACCGCAGTCACAAGGAGGAGAATGTAGATCCCACCTCTAGACAGGAAAAGTGTCAGGGTGTGGGATGGAAGATCTTGATTTGGTCATTGATGGAAAATACAATCTGCCACACTTACCCTGTAAGTAACCACAATAATAAAGATAGATAAGTTTTTTTTTTAAATTACAAAAGAAACCACCACACCTAACACCTGAAAATCCCAAAGTGCTCTGTGGTCTCCTGAACCTCGTGAATAGCCTTGGCTTTGGGTAAGCTGGCCAGGCCCCTGCCTTTGAGACACCAAGGGGTGGATTAGCAATGTAGTACAATTACGCCCTACTTTTAGAAAACCTTTATGGTGAAAGCAAACCTTAACCCTTTGCACTCGCTTGCTTTTTTCTCATTATCCACTCGACATTATCCACACTCGACATCCGAGTGCAAAGGGTTAAAAAGTAAAGTTTCAGGAGACTGGAATTAGTATTTGGTGAGTTGTTGAGGAGCTTACTTGTACACCAAATAAAATCTTAGCTTAGGCAGGTAGGCTCCCTTATAACCCAGGCTCTATCCACCTACCCATTTGATCTCCAGCTACACTGAATCACCTGCCATTCCCAGAATAGGCTTGTGTTTTCTGCCATGACATCTTTGGGCTGTTTTCTTCTCCCTGGAGTGTTCTTCCACCCACACCTACCTTTCAAAGCCCTACCAATCCTTTAAGGCCCAGTTCCAATGTCCCCCTTCTACAAAGACTTTCCCGGTTGCCCCTAAAGGTAACCTCTCCTTCAGAACTTCTAGAGATCTTTATTTATACTGCATTCCACCTCGCATAAACTTTGCCATTTTCCAAGGCCCACGTCACTCCTCCACCTCCATCCTTCCCCCCGCCCCCCCGAGTCCCACCCTTAACTGTTGCTAAAGAAGGCAAGAGTAAAGTGTTTCACTCATTTTGAAATAACTGGGTTTTCACCTGGGCAGAAAGTGCTGGCATGGAGAAGTGGCAAGGAGTCGAGGTGCTAACAAGAAGCAGAGATGGGTCAGGTATGATTGCCCATAGCCAAATGGTCTACTACACACATACATGCGTGCACATGAACTTAACTCAGCCATTCAAAAGCATTATGAATCTCTATGAGGAGTGCTATTTTTTTGCTGTTAAATAACTGTGTATCTCATAAATGCAGAGATCCATTTTTTAATGAGGAAATTGGCATACTTATTGATTCTTTCCTATTTGACAAGAATCTCTTCAGTCCTTGGATTCCTGTTCCTTCTCCAGACCACACTCATTTAACTCCCCACGGATGCTCTAGTACACACATAATTATAAGTTAAATTACATTGATTTAGACTTCATTGTAAGTTATTGTGTTTTCTTCTATTGGACCAAAGAGCAAATCTGAGCAACTAATCTCTTGCTAAATAGAGCCATTGAAGGGAAGAAGATCTCCCTCCATCCCCTGTTCTGTATAATTGTAATCTTAGGAAGAAGAGCCCTCATCAACTCAAGCACAAATGCTGTCTGGCAATATTTGGGTTGACTTTCATGCCAGAATTATGACCCACCTTTATATTCTGTTACTTGCTTCCTTCAATCTTCATTGTATACATGATTTTTCAAATTTCACATCTTCAATTTCAGCTAGTACTTAAACTCCTGAGGTAGTTAATTGTTGGTAAATGTTTATAATTTAGGTCACAGATTTGCTCTGTGCAACAGCACCCTCCAGAGTGGGGTGGGGGGGGAGACTGGGAATTTCTACTGTCACTATTTACCCACCCACCCCCCAGCTAACTGGTCTCTTCCTTTAGATGTGTTCTCTTTCAAAACAACAGCAACTCACTAATAGCTGACAACAATCACTACTTCATCAAAGATAATAGCATTATTTTAATATGCTAAATGCTATCAAAGAAAGTACCAGAACTCAAGTAGACAGACTGCCGTCCACTTAGCAATGGAGTAGTCAAGAGGGGTCCAATCTACTAATTAACCATCCATCTGTGGACCTTAGCATGTCTCAGCATTAATCTTTCCAAGAGCTATCAAGGAGAACGAAGCAAATAGTAGACATTTCAGGCCTTAGCTTTCTGTGATACAATTCATATCTCATTTACTCATTCATTCAATAAATATTTCTACTCAATTGAGAACACTATAATCCAACAGTTCCCAGCATTTAGACTTAATAGATCAGTAGAATTCCAAAAATATTTAATGGATTAACAAATGCTGCCAACTTTTTATTTTACTGAGGAAGGCCAAGGCAAGATGAACAGAGGATCTCCCACCTAGACTGGCTGATGGCATAGGAATGGCAGGAAAAAGGTAACTGTAAATAAGCAGGCCATTTGCAAGATGAGAAATGTGCAAAAAGTAAAGTACATTCTCTGGTCTCAAAGTGAAATGTGCTAAGAAGATTTGACGGTGGTAACACAGGCACACCCATAGCCAAGCTACTAAAGCTTTCAGGAGGAATAGCGCCATAGTATGATAAGTAGGCAGGCTCTTTTTCCAGCTCCCTCCTTCCCACCACATTCCCAGAGACCCACATCGCCTTAGCCCCCCTCTTCAGATGGGGTCTGCAGCCAACTCTTTCATAGACCATAGATGGGGAAATCTTACTGAGTCATCCTGAGCCCATCCAAGTCAGTTCTGACCCTAGTTTTGGTTACTGGGCTTCCTTTGTGACCCAGACTATACCTTCTAGCCCAGTTTCTGTTATGTTCCTCTTCTTTGACTGCTCAGACCTTTTCTCATCTCCTTTCCAGTAGTCCAAGAGTCTCCAGGATAGGAATTCCATCTTGAAGTCTCATCCCCATGCCTACTTTCTGACACCTACTGGTATTCCCAGTACCTGCTCCCACCGTAGATGAGACACTGTCAATTGCTTCCTCCCCTTCCTACAGCTGGGAAGGCCTTGCTAGGCTTCCTGAGAACTTCCTGCCAGCCAGCCTCTACCTGCACCTTCAAGCAGACTCAATACATTTAACTTTGAGATTGTCGCCAGACTTTGCAGATGCTATTCCATGCACCCAAGAAGACTGGCTCCAAGGGAGCTGGCAACCCCAGAAACAATGTTCAACATTTTGTGTGCGCGTGCATGTGTGTGTGTGTATGTGTGTGTGTGTGTTTGTAATTTCTAGAGAGAGCTCTTAGCACTTCTCAGCTTCTAAAAGAATTCCACGACTCTAAAAAGGCAAGCACAAAAACAAAACCCACTGCTCCAGGGCCATTTCCTCTAGAGAAATATAAATTGTCTCTTCCGGGCTGGTATTTATTCTTATTTTATAACAAATCCAGGCTTTAATGAGGGGAATGCATTTACAAAGGATCCCCAGGGTCTGGAGAAACCAGAATTTAAGTCTAGTTCTCCAGTTTCTTTTCTAGTTCGCCTCTGGCCTTTGCACCATCTTCCATCAAACTACTTTTGCACTTTCCCTTTGCTGGTCATGCTACCCTCCAGCATCTCTTTTTAAACCTGATAATACAGCACTTGGCACACTGTAAGCGCTCAACAAATGTCAACTGTTGTTATTTCTCAAATAAAGTGGGACCTCTACGTTTAGGAAGGTGACAATTCATGTTTTCGTGTCTTTTCTCCCTGGAAAACATTATCAATTTAATTTCTGTGCAAGTCAGTTTTCTTAAGGAAAGGCAGACCCCTCCAGTGGTACCCTTAGTTTCCATAAGCCTAAGAGAGGCACAGGCCAACAATAATGTTCAGAATGGCCCAAGATGATGCTCACATCCTTCTGACCATGGGCAGGAAGCAGCATGGGTTTGGTGGTCAACACCTGTCCCAGTAAAATTCTGAGGTAGTTTGTACAGTTTGTGAGGGTGCATGTGCTTCACCCTTGGAAGCTGCCTTCATCCCTTCAGGTTGTCTGTCTGTCCCTCTCACCCTGATTACTAAAGCATTCGCTGGTGAATGTGGACCTGAGAAAGGTGAGGTATGAGAATTGATTGGCACTTTCAAAGGGAACTCAGGTCTATGCTGAGATTTCCTGAGATCACCAAGTTGACCTCAACAGCCAACATGGCCTCCCACCGCCAAGGTGTTCAGGATGCTGGGTATCCCAGGCCTGGGATTTTATCTCCCGTGCATCTCAGCTTCACCTCTGGAAACAACTCCCCTTGGTGGGTTTTGCCCTGTGTACTTCCACCCCCATCCTCTGACTTCTCATGGGGTAAGCTATGGCACACACCTTCAGAAACCGCTGAGGCCTTGGATCTTAATCATTCTTCAAAGACCCATGGCCCAAGGTCATTCAAAATGTGTAATATCTTGGTTTTACAGCTCAATCAAAAGAGCTTCTCTCATAATTTGATTTTTTTTCTGATTTTTACTCAATTTATTTTTGTTTATTTATATATATATATATTTCTCCAAGATATCCATCCCACTTCTATCCTGAATTAAGTCTGTCAATTACTTTTTAAAGAAACAGTAAAACAGGTGATCCAGATAGTTCTTCTCGCAAGCAAAACTTCAGTCTGAACTTGGAATCTCAAAAAGTATATGTCTTTTAAGCAAGCTACCTCCATGAGAATACTAAACATGAATCAATTTCTACTGTTTTCTGGAAATTGTTTAACCCCATGATGCAGTAACATACCTAGTTTATTAATTTTTTTGTATTCGATAATAACCGTGGTATTTAATCTTTGGCATCATTCAAAATGGAAACTGTCCTTATTTCAATGCAATCAAATAAATCTAATTTAAATAGCAAGGCCTTTTCGAAAACAGACTCACCTCTCAATGCAAAGAACAAATATTTGCATTACCTATTTATATTAAAATATGCAGAAATTTCCCAAGCATTCAGCCAACTTATAAATTTTTATAACTTCTTTGAATTGTTCACATTTTTTTAACACACTCCATTATTTCAGCTTTGTGAAGGGCTCAATAACAATCTTTCTGGTCAGGAAAAAGGAAAGGACATTAAAATAAAGAATGCAGAATAAATAAAAACAAAACAGTACAGCCCGTACATCCACTCATACAAAGACAACTTTCATGGTGAGCTATAAGCAATTATAATAACACAATGTCCTTCATGTTGATTTCAGCAGTGAAAAGAATTTCTCTAGTTATTGAAGACTTTCCTGGCCAAGTTTCAGAAGAAAAAATCTGATTCTATCCCAATCTGACTTCTGTGCAATGCAAGTCATGCACATTTTAAACAGTGATATATAATGCTGCCATTCTTCCACGAACTGTTAACAGCTGTAGAAACTATTATAGCCAGCTTCAAAACATGTCTGTGTAGTCAGTGCTCTCCAGACACTTAGCAATCCCAAAGCTATTCCTGGACTCACTCGGATTGCAGTGCGAACACAAAGTTTTGATTTATGTTGGTAATGAAACAACAAACTTCTGATCTTTCCTCTAAATGGCCATTCAGATTACATGAACAGCATGTGCTTCGGGGGAAAGTGGAGGGCAGAATTTACAGAAACAAAAAGGAAGCAAGAAAATAAATGGAGGGGCCACCCACAGTTACCTTAAGGAAAACCCACAGTCATCAGTACAAAGCGCTGTATTGGAGTGACATCTTGGAGCCACAAAAGGCACTTGTGTTTGGAGAGAAAGAAATAGCAGCACAGGCTTTGGATGAGGAGGTGACCCAGCAAGAGCATGTGCCATAATCAGGGAGATGGGCAAGGCCAGTGGTAGATGCTAACATCCCCAAGGTGCTAGCCCGGCCAAGAGTGAAGATGCACAAAAGCCATGAGATTCTCGGGTAAACTGAAAGTTCCACTTCACTGAATCATGACAAAATCCCCTGAAACTGACAAACTCATGCGAGGGAATTTTTTAGTTGTAGCAATCCAACCACCCCCAAAAGCAAAATGTCCATGAGAGATCTTAAACTATGAAGTTCCCTTATTCCACATTTGCAGGCTATAACTCAAATACATACCAGTGCTTCCCTAAAATGCTGTGTTTCAAGCCAACCATTACAAGATTTTACCCAATCCTGCATCTAAGTTGTTCATAAAGAATGGAAATACTGATATGTGACCAAAATTCAAAGAATGTCCACTCCTAGTGATTGATGATATAACCTGGAGAAATCTCTGTAAAATATCACGTCTTCTTTTTTTTTTCAACTGAGAGACCAAGAAGTGGGCAGATTTTTACCTTCTTTAAGATAAGCAATGTTCTTACTTCCTTCCCTACTGGCTTGTATAAAGAAGAAACACCAGAATTCATTCATTTCCTGGAAATTGAGACTGTTCTCCACACCTAGTGCAGGAATGGACACCAGAAAGGGCACACTTGTGAACTGAAGGAGTTTCAAATCTAGTTAGGAAAGAAAACATGAATAGGTATGGGAAAAAAATTAAAAATCAAATATACCCATAATATGCTGAAATAAAAAAAAAAATCAAGTATATCCTAAAGTGTTGAGGGTGTATAAGAATGGAATCATCTGAATGAGATGGAGTTGAAGGGCTGCACAACTGTGGTCAAGTTATTTAGTCTCTCTGGACCCCGAGTCAAAGTATAACTGAAATGCCAGAGGAAGAGAGGTGACAGGATGACTGTGGTATCTAAATGAGATGTTGTTCGTTGCCTTTGTACCAGTTAGTATGCATTAAGTTGCAAGTAATGGAATACCCAACTCTAGTCATTTAAACAATGATTCTATTCAGTTATGTTATATAACCAAAAATTTGAAAGTGAGTAGTTCCAGACTTGGTCTCATGACTGAGGATCTTTTTATCTTATGTTCCACCATTCTCTAACATGATTGTTTTTGCCCACGATGCATTCCCCATGTTGTCAAGGGGGCTGCTATAGCACCTGACATCACATTTCCATTCACAGCAGGAAGAAGATGAAAAGGGAGGCCCCAGTGAGCTCTCTTCTAACACTTGTCCCTGTTATCAGGAAAACAAAAGCTTTCACAGAAGCCCAACTCCCAAAGAATTTCCACTTTATCATTAGCCAGAACTTTATCATATGGCTACCACTAACAGCAAAGAAAACTAAAAATGTGCACTTCTGGGAATGAGACCGCTATGATAAGCTTAGATAATCATGACTCAGTCCTGACATTCAGTACAAGGCTGCCAGAAGAAATCAGGTTTCATTAGCAAGGAAGATGGAGTGGTGGGGATGAAAATGGCAGCTGAGTAGTCAATTAATAGTGTTTTCAGTATTTCCTGTTTTTATTTTCTATCTTGATGAAAAACTTAAGATTTTCTTTTTGCTGTTACAAAGAAGCAGAAATATGACTTCTATTTTTCAGGCAGAGAACTTCTATCTTGTTTCCAATAATGGCAGGGTATAAAGCTAATCATCGTTTTCTCTCCCAGTGCCATATAATCATTTTAGTAGATGAAAAAGGAGATGTGGTGTTCAAACATAAACTACTTGGAGCAGACATTATCAGTTGCTCACCTTACAACCATTTGCCCCACTTCTTTGTTAACTGAGCCCTGATCTTGATCACCCTCTGCATGACAATATGCTCAGTGAAGATGTCCCTTTAAAGCTCTAGGGGGTGAGTTTTACTTAATCTAGTTCAAGCATAGTAATTCCATTTCCCAAATTAGTAATTTGTTGAGGAATGGGTATGCAACATAATTCTGGCTAATGATTCATGAAGGGAAGTCTGCTGAGCACCTTGTAGGAAAAATTTTCCTCCTTGATAAAAAAGAGACAAATGGAGAAATTGTCCCTTTCTTCATCTCAAAGAAAACAGGTGAGGATATGATGTCTGGCGCATTAGCAACCGTCTTGTGACCACGAGGGGCTAAACCTAGGAAAAGGCGAACATGTTAAGAATAGCAAACCAGAAACTGAGGCCTTGATATCATTGTTGAATCACTGAATGAACCAACCCTGAAAGTGCCCTACCTCTAGGCTTTTTATTACGTGAGATAATAAATCTCTTCTTATTTAAGATACTTTAGTTTATTTCCTGTGAGCCCAAAGCATCCTCATTGACATGGTACTGTCCCAATAAGCATGTGTCTCAGGCTCTGTATTTTCATTAATAACCTTATTAATTATTAACCTTACTAATTATTCACCAGCAGCATCCTCAAGCACTTATCACAATGCTCAGTTATCTGCAGGATAATGTGCAGCTCTTTGACAAGCTCAAGCTGGCTTAACAACATGCTTCACACTACACATAAGCCTTGGCAGAACCAGTATTCTGAAGTCCACGTGGTCAGAAAATTCAACCTCAGTCATGGTGACAAAAGGCTCTGTGGCTCTTCGGGTTCACCACCTAAGTTCCTCTGTTTCCTTTCAGCGACTCACAACCTGCCTGCTCTCCGGGCCCTCAGTAACTGTAAGAGAGGCCACATACACTACTCACAGGTAGAGGGGCAGCAGATGCTCCAATGAGAAGACCTATGAATATAATAAAATCATTTGACAGAAAAAGAGAGGTTTATCTATAAAAACTTTGCTATAATTTTGGGCTTTTCTTCTTATAAATGAAGGTATGTCTTATGCACAAAGTATATGGAGAGTTGAAAGAGTTGTGAACACACAAAAATAGATCCAGACACATACATATTACAAATGGAAAAATAGTATTTGGTTCTATTAAGGGGTTTTTCAAAAATTGTCTTTTTATAGAAAAGACTTAAAATGTGGTTAATTGCATAAAATGTCAAATAACACACACACACACACACACACACACACACACACACACACACACACATCCTTTTTCCCCCCAGAAACAATGTTGGCATGCACAGCTGCATACTTGTTATGGAAGAAACTCTTGCAAAAGAAAATCATGTATCATTCTTCGTACCAGAGACTCCTTTCAAACACCACCCTGAGGGTCAGTGAGTTTGCAACTGATTCCCATGGCTTCTCTGAACCCCATTTTCGGGCTGCTTTAAAGACATTCACTCACTTACTTCCATCTTTCATGAGGACAGCACTCTAATACGGCTATAAATAAATACTTTCTATCTTGGCAGGGGAAAAGAAAGTACACTGAAAATTTTTATCCCAAGGTTTTCATAACTACAGGGGCTTTTGCAGGACTTAGACTCAGAAGGACTTAGGACCCGACTCCCAACTAAATGGAGCAATACTTTATTTGTATCTTTATAACATAGTTTTCTACGCACTTCGAAAACTAATGATTTCATATATTTACATATTAAAGCGGGTTTTTTTTAGACTAAAAACTTTTGAGACCAAATAAGGTTGTCAAAGATACTCAGAATCAAGCAGGCCCCCAGGTTACCCAAAGAGCTAATTAGATGCGATCTGTTCAACATCATCTTCAGATCCAAGTGGCTGAGGTCAGAACTAATGTAAATAGAAAATAGAGTGAAAACTGGGTGGACTCCTAGATATCAATATTATAACAATTGAGTGTTTTCCCTGGCTAAGTAAAAAAAACAAAAAACAAAAAACATTCAAGCATTGAAGTTCAAGATGCTCTGGGAGGTCAATACAGAGCACCACAGCTGATTTTAAACAAATGTAACAGGCTTTTCCACCTAGAAAGGGTTCAGATAGATACTTGGGAAAGTATACATTTACCTAAGGATGCTGCTATTGCTTAAAACAATTGGAGAACTTCCGTAATTTCCTTTCAGAGCCTTAAGCAAGTCCCTTATGATATCCTTAATAGTGATGAATCTTTATCATTTAGAGGTTTCTTCTGTTTGGGAGTTGGGTGGTAAAAGTTTAAGGGAAATGATGGGGAGATTGAAGTAGCTAACAATCTTCTAAAGGAAAATGAATAAGGTTAGCCAGTATATTGCCAGTGCTGTTTTACACTCATCATAGTCAACAAAAAGAACAATTTTCAAATGGGAAAAGAAAAGCAGCTACTATTAAAAGGGCACTAATATTTAAGATAGATTCTTAGACAGGGAATACTTACTAATTTAAATGAGAAGACTTATATCCCATATTCCTCTTTCCCCTCAAAAAAGAAAATAAAAATGAAAATGTTTCAGATGTAATCAGAGAACCATAGTCAGTGACATTTAAGGAATCAGGAAGAAAGACTAACGACAGATCAAAGCCCCTGGTTTCAAAGTGAAGGGACAGGCTGGGAGAAGAAAAAGTGGAATCTAGAAATCTCATGTTTTTAGAAAAATTCTATAATGAGGTATTAAACAGATGACTCCAAATTATAGAATGCTAGAAATAATCAAGCTCATAGTTTTACAGATTTAAAAAAAAAATAGAGGGTAAAAGAGGGTAAAAGAGATGAACTGACTTGCCTAAGGTCTTAACCCTGAGCATCACAGGGAAATGAAAACAATCACTTGGGTTACATCCTGATGTTTCTTAGAACACTTAAAAAATAAAGTGATGGTCGCTAGGAAGAAATTGGGTTCAGAAAGGGGCCAATAGACTTCACAAAGTCATGGCAAATTCTCCCTTAATAAGAGATTAAACAGGGAAACACCATAGTATCAGGGTATCTTCATTCCAGCAAAGTATTTCATGAAGTATGCGGTGATATCTTTGTAGACAAGATGGGAAAATGTGGCAGGGTGCTGGTTACAGCCAGAAGGATATCTAATAGTTGGGGAATAAGTGAGTGGTTTAACAGTCATAGCAAGACAGCGGGTAGATGCCATCTTTTATGTGGGACAAGGCTCCCATTGAAACATCTGTATTAATGACTTGCAGTAGAGATGGCAAAAGCGTGTTTATCAAATCTACATATTATAATGCCAAAAGGAAAACTGACCTAGAATTCAAGCACCACCATAAGTTTTATACACACACACACATAAACACACACACACACACACACACACACGAGGGCTGTCTAGATAGTATCCAGCCAAATAGAGACATTTATTATATTAACAATGGCTGGATGCCTGGATACTTTTCCAGGCAGCTCTTTATATATATATATATATGTATATATATATATGTGTGTGTATATGTGTATGTATGTGTGCATATATACACCATATAAAATATATACACATGTATACATATACATATATTAATATATACACACACATACACAGACACACATATATCATTTTTAGTTGCAGATATACGATGAGAGGAAGCTGGCTTATAATGGTTCATATAAAAATAAATTTTAAAATAAACAATAACAGTACAGTCTTATTTGACCACAAGTTCAATACAAGCCACCATGGCAGTATGAATATTTAAAAAGGTAGTCTTAATCTTTATCAACAGATAGTGTCATTGTCCCTCTACACTTTAGAGTAGTGACTTCAGTGACTCCATCCAGAGGATTAGGTTTCATTTCCAGACCTGGGTTTCATAAAGAACCTCCACAAAATAAGTCATCCCGGGAAAGGGTGACCAGAGTGGAAGCCAGAAACATGAGGAGAACAGAAATAGCTGAAATTCTTAGCCTGCAGAAGAGAAAACAGAAGTTATAGGACTTGTCTTCAAATATTTGGAATAAGCCATGAGAAGGGGAAAGAAGACATGTTGTACGCCAAGGTGAAGAACTCTGGCTGCGGATCAGAAGCAGCCAGTTTCATCTTCACATGAAAAGCTTCTTACCCACTGCATTGTCCAGCCAAGGGATGGCTGCCTCAATCACTGTGGCCAAGAACAGGCACTCCAGCACCATGAGGGCTAGATGGAAGTAGGGTGACCATCACTCAGGGGACCCCAGGGAGAATGTTCCCTGCAGCTGGAGTCAGAGGATAGACCATATAATTTCCAAGAGCCTCTCCCACAGTTAGAGCTGGGTTTTGTTCCCAGGTGGTGTGACTATGAGGTTTTGAGATTGATTTTTCTCTCACAGATTATATAGCATCTCCTTGGGTCATTTAAAAAATGGCCTTTGCCTGGAGCGGTGGCTCACGCCTATAATCCTAGCACTCTGGGAGGCCGAGGCGGGCAGATCACTAAAGGTCAGGGAGTTCGAAACCAGCCTGAGCAAGAGCGAGACCCTGTATCTACTATTAATAGAAAGAAATTAATTGGCCAACTAAAATATATATAGAGAAAAAATTAGCCGGGCATGGTGGCACATGCCTGTCGTTCCAGCTACTTGGGAAGCTGAGGCAGGAGGATCGCTTGAGCCCAGGAGTTTGAGGTTGCTGTGAGCTAGGCTGATGCCACGGCACTCTAGCCTGGGCAACAGAGTGAGACTCTGACTCAAAAAAAAAAAAAAAAAAAAAATGGCCTTATCTTCTTCTAAAGGTTGTCATCCGTGAAATTCTCTTCCACAAGTAAGAACTAACATCCTTTCTACAATGCCTTATCCACTAATCCCTATGCCTCTTTCCAAGATATTGAGATAACTGTAAACATGGTCAGAGAGTGAGTTTCAGGTATTATTTTCCTATTTTTCTCCTTCCTGTTATTGTCTCTTCATGGCTCCCTTAGATTCTGAATCTCCTTCATGAGCTGCTGAGTCTAAAATTGGCCCTTTGCCCAGAGTGGGGTTTCCCCAGCCCAGAGGTATGAAAAGGCACCTCACTCTGTGGCACTGGGGAAGTCCCCAGGCCCCTGGAGAGCTGAACTATTTTAAATATTAAATAGAAAAGAAGCTACACTAGTGGGTGTGGAAAACAGGGGAATTCTTGGTTGTGAAATAGTGACTAGATACTATTAATATTTTAATAATAAAAGATCATCTCTCTTCATTGACTCACACATGCACACCTGCTTGACCGATCTGCTATTTTATCCACTGTCCAATAGTCTGCCAACACCAGCAGAAGCAGCTGGTCCCAGGCTACCAGAGGAACAGTGAGATCACACCTTATCTGAACCAAGCAGAAAATGTGAGTTTTGCTTTTCGAAAATATTGAGGAAACCTTATTTGTAGGCAATGTGTAAATGTCTCCCACATACAGAAGGCCTTAGGCAAAGTTTTGAATAACTTTCATCTATCAACATCTCACTGGAAAATGCTAGTGAATTTTAGAGTAAGTTTGTTTGCTTTCTATGGGTTAAAAATTGAAAATCTTCAAGACATCCAGACTTTTTAAAAAAAATTTCATAGCCTCCTTCAACAGAACAGAAGAGAAGAAAAACCAGGGAAAGAATCTACATCTATGTCCAAGTGTAATGATGGACACTCATCCTAACTATTAACCACTGGGGCAAAGATCCAGAGGCAGGTCACAGAGTTTAAAGACTAACAGAAGAAAGTTCTGTGTTAAAGGAATTAGAGATGGGGGAGGCAGGTGGTGGAATGTGTTAACTCTTAAATGTCTGGATCCACACCTGGCCACTGAACTTTACCACCCAGGCAAGGAGACAGGAATGGGGTCCTCATAGGCTGACCCTCTAAGAGCACATAGCTTCCTCCAAAAGCACATGCTGTGCTATCCCCACATTTGTGTAAATTCTAGTGTGTGTACATTTGTGCACATTTGAGTGTGTGTAAATAGAGTCTATCGATGCAGCAAACTTGTCTATCTGGGACCTCTTTGGTTCTTCTAGACTCTACAAAAAAGAAGAAATGGAAGGTTCTTTGAGGATGATCCACTAAGATGGTAAATAGCAAAAAGAATTACACCAGAAGATGGGGTGCCAAAGGATAGGAGATATGAATTAACAAAAAGTTAAATTATCTTTAGTACACATTTAAAAATGTACCCAAAAGTAGTTTATTCAAGCCACCAAACCTACTCCTGCCTTAGAACCTCTGCCAGGAATGTTCTTGCCCAGATCTTAACAAAGCCTGCTCCTTCCTGTCCTTCAGGTTCAGTTCAAACGCCACATGCACAGAGAGGATTTCTCTAACGTTCCACTTTACTATCATGTCACTCTGTTAGTTTCCTCCTATACTTAGGGCTTTTTGCAATTATCTTGTTCCTTTGTTTCCTTTTTATCCTCTGTGAATCCTCCAGAATGCGAATTGTGAATTCCATGCAAACAGGAATCATGTCTGTCTTGTCCCTGCTATATCCCTCACCCATAGGTACCATGTAATACATGGAGTGAGTACTGAGTACACAATTGTTGAATCAATGAATGACCAAAATTGGGAAGTTCTCAGTTCCTGATAACTCAGAACAAGTCAGTTTTCTTGTTTTTAATTGATTTTCTAACAGATTTTCTTGTGGGAAGAACTTCATTCCCCAATAACACCAGGTAAACAGAGCACGTAAATGGGAAAGCATGTTATTGAGATTTAAGTCAAAAAAATACAACTTCTCTGTAAGCATACACTATTATTAGAGAAGACGATCAGACTCTGAATCGCAATTATAAAATAAAACTCTCTATTGCTTACTGTTTCTGACCCATACATCATTACCTCGTTTTTTTCTTCTGACCCCAGGGAGCAGTTGTGTGCAAAGATGGCCTCTTCATTTCAAAACTAACTTTTACAAAGTCTACCAGACACTTTGTCACCTTCCCATCAGTGCACTCCCAGTTCTTTCATGAAGACTTTGATCAAGCTGCACACCTCAGAAAAGCTTTTTCTAACACATTTTTTGCCTATAGTGGACCCCGGTGTATTTTGTGAGCCCCATTTTGTGTCTGTTAACAGGAAACAGGGACTCTACAAATCCCCTCACCCTGCTTCTTTTTTCTCATTCTAGCCCCTGTGTGTCCTGTCTGGGGCTGGGGGACTGGGGCTGGGGGTGGGGGCAGGAATTATACTCTCCCCACCAGCAGGGAGGCATGTCTCCTCCTATTTCCCCACAGAGCTTGGTACTTCCATAAAACAGTTATTTCGTAAAAGCCAAGGAATGACTTAGCAAATTACATTCTCATAAGATTCATTCCTGAAAAACAGGGCACCCTGGCATGAAAATTGGAGTTTGGGGAACACTGAAATGGGATGGGAGGAAGAAGAAGGATTAAACACAGTAGGTTAAAGAGGAAGAGGTGAGGAAGGACAGGCATTCCCCCAAGAGAGGGCAAGGGTGACCTCTGGGCCCAACTGCAATATTCAAAGGCTCAGCAGAGGAGAAAAAGCACCCAGGGAAGAGAATGGTGGCACCGGAACCAAAACAAGAAGAGGGGTTTCTCTCTTCTGAAATGTGCTGAACATTGAGCAGAGAGTGAGGTGAAGTGTGCATTTCTGGGTGTGTATGTAAGGGGGGCATTGAGGTAGAAGGAAGGTAAGATGGGGAAGACACCACAGTTATGGCACAACCAAGCCTATCTGCCGGACTCTAAGGGAGAACTGTTAGGCAAGTTTCCCACAAACTACATTTTTGTCCCAAATGCGGTTCCAGGGAGGTATCTGCCCAAACCACACCCAGCTCTGATGATGTGTGATGACTGAAACCCGAGTTTCCAAGGTCTCGTAGTGATTAATATGCTCATTTCCATGGTGACACTTTTCGGCACTTCATCTAACTCTCCTTTAAGGGTAGAATAATTGCATTAGATAATCCCCTCTAATTCCAAAGTCCCGTGGGTAATCAAAGTTGTCACAGCTATACTTTATTCTCCCATCCACTGCTGGACATTCTGGAAGCAGCCTTCCCAGACCACTTGGAAGGGACCCAGGATGGAGCCTGGCTTTCCTGGGGGACCCAAAAGTTCCAGCAGAAGATGAGAGGGAGGTGGTCTCTTCCCAGGACCCTCTCCCTGCTTCCTGTAATGCTCGTCCCCTAGGCAGTCACACACACGTGAGGCAACAGTGCTCTCTTCTCTGATAGTCAGTGTCTGCAGCCAGGGACAGAGGTGCTTCCAAAGTGAAATGACAGGGGGGAAGGGAGGTAACAGAGCCACTGCCAACCACAAATTCTAGGATTGGCTTATTTCTTTGACAGTTCATTGTAGTGCTTCATACCTGATGCTCAGAAATCTAAAGTAAGTTTACCTTCCTTCTTTTTTTTATTAGAAAGAGAAAAGAAGAACACAATCAGAACCCATTCTTCTCAGGACTTGAGCAAAGAACACATTAAAACATGTCCAGGTCAGCTTTTCTTTCCTGCTCTGCAGTGCTACCCTTGCTTCTCTAGAATGTTTCCCAATTATCCTCTCTTCTGGGAGTGTATCTCAGAATGTGCCCTGGAAAAGGACCAAAGGTATAAACCCTATGGTATAAACCTATAAACTCATGGTATCATTCTGGGTTCTGTCAAAAATACATTATATGTAGTCTTTGTCCTCAGGAAATGCATAAGCCAACACATGAATTTAATTTTCAGGGTTCTTTCATACCCCTCCCTCTCCCATCCCTGTCCCTGATGGTGAGGAAATGGCCCAGGTGACACTGCCTGGGCTTCTTACATTCAGCCTGAACTCTGAGGCTTCCACTACTTTGCTTCTTAAGAGTTTAGTGACCATATTCTTCAACTCCAGTAAAACGCATGGCCTGAAGCAGGAATGAACTTAAAGAGAACAAGGAAACTCAGTATTTGAAAGCGGGACTGGAACCATTTTCATAGATCCCCATACTTTAAGAGAAAAAAAAAGGCTAAAGCTAATTATTAAAAGGTGAACACTCATATGCCCATGTATTAGTGTACAGGCAGTCCCCAGGTTGTGGACAGCCCAACTTACAGAGTTCCATATTTACAAATGGGCTCTCAAGGCATCACCTTTTTATTCGATTTTCTGAGTCTATATTTACCCTTATCACTATGCCTCCAAAGAGAAAGTCTACTGCAAGTCCAATTGAGCCTGAAGCAAAGAGAAAGGTGATTATAACAGAAATGAAAGCATAATAGAAATAATTAAGTATCGGGAGAAAGGCCAGACACCATCATTCACTGGGAAAGCATTAGGCTTTAGTCACTGAACTATCGGAACAATTATAAACGATAAAGTGAGAATAATGGAACGTGTGAAAGGCAGTGCTCCAATGAAAGAATCAATAAATACTAAGCACAGTAGTGGGTTATTGAAATGAAAAGGTTATTATTGATTTGGTTAGAAAATCAAAAGAAGAGTAACATTCCTATTAGCCTAGGAATTAAAGAGCACAATAGTTTCTGTAACTTACTGTTACAGTACAGGGGTATTATTATTATTATAGTATTACACTACATTATTATTACCACATATGAGCCATTAGAGTATTATTATTACTGTATATATGCTGTTCATCAGAGATCTAAGTTACATGCAAATTCCAACTTAAAGATGTTCTCAGGAACATATCTCGCCCATAACCCAGAGATCACTTGTACTATTGTTACTTCACTTGTACTATTATTAAAAATGAAATACCATCTTTATGTGAAAGCTTATAGAAAAATCTGAGTTGAGAGAAGAAAGGCAAAAGCAAAATCCTAGATTGGGAAAATTATGCCAAAAGGACTAAGTGTGAAATTTGACATTCAGATATAATATGACAACTGCTTACATAATACATATAAGACAAACTACAAACGAGGAACCATTAAGTCCAATTTGAGGAAAGAAACTTGAAAAAATGTCAGGTCAATACAGAATATTAAACCCTACAGCCTGAAAATAAGAACTGGGGAAACAAACAAGAAAGAATATTTTATTTTACTTTAATGTTTATTTGAACTTTTGAAAACAGGTGGGGTTAACTGCTAGGAAGTGTCAGTCGGTCACTAGTCAAGAAGTCCACAACTTTATATAGTGAGTGGTGAAATGTTTACATAAACAAATCAGGCTCTGTGCAGGCCTCTACAAAGGAGATGCTGTTGTTTAAATCCAACTGTTATCTATGGTATCTTTTGGCTCCATCGCTTTAGAAAGAAATTAGGAAATGAAGAGGCAAGTGACAGTAGATAGGAAAAAGAAAAATAAAGAGAACCTATACTTAAGAGTTTGGTCATGGCCTGAGTGCCCTGATACAGTGATTGCATACGAAAAGGCAATAGGACAGAAACTCCCCATGAATAGCTGAGATCCTTTAGCTTACAGGGAGGCACAGTGTGGGGAGCTACTAACCCTAACCCTAACCCTAACCCTATGAAAATACCCAGCATGCCAGCCATGAGACCTCCATGTCCTTCCTATGTTTCAGAAAGTTCCTCTTAATGGAGCATTATTTCAGTGATTAGAAAGTTTTTTAAAAACTGAGAGTCAGCCTGAATCTACTTATGCATCTACATCTACTACAGCCTACATCTACTTATGCAAAGCTGCAGATTTCACAAGCAGAGCCATCCCTTATGGTGCCTATTGAGTGGAAGGGCCAGGCAGCCATCTTCTAGGTCTGAAATTGCCAGTCACTAACCTGTAAGACAACAAGGGAGGAACGGCAGGCTCTAGACCTCTCAGTCTCCCCCATTCACATGGATGATAGGCTCAGATACTAGGTGATCTAGTCAATGCTCCCCTAGACTTTTAAATTTCATTTACAGTAACTTTTCAAAATTAACTTGGGATACCCAACACAGAGGGGCAAAGAAAGTACATTTAAAAACAACTACTATACCATCTATGTAGTCTTAATTATCTTTTCTTAAAGATAGGGTTTACTTTTCAGAGCAGTTTTAAGGACACAGAAAAGTTGTTGTGTGGAAGGTACAGAGATTTCCCATATATCTCCTGCCCCTACACATGCAAAGCCTCCCCATTATCAACATCCCCCACCAGACTGGTACATTTCTTATAACTGATGAACATATATTGATACATCATTATCACCCAGAGCCCATAGTTTATCTTAGGGTTCCCTCTTGATGTTGTATATTCTATGGGTTTGGACAAATGTGTCCACCCTTATAATATCATACAGAGTAGTTTCACTGCTCTAAGAATCCTTCGTGCTCCACCCCTTCATCCCACTAGCACCTGGAAGCCACCAATCTTTTTATGTTCTCCAAAGTTTTGCCTTTTCTGGAATTTCATATAGTTGGGATCATATAGTATGTAGTCTCTTCAAATTGATTTTTTTGACTTAGTAACATGCATGAAGTTTCCTCTATGCCTTTTCATGGCTTAGTAACTCATATCTACTTAGCACTGAATAAGATTCCATTGTCTGGATGTACCACAGTTTACTTATCTATTCACCTGTTAAAGAACATTTTGGTCTCTTCCTCATTACTTTTTAAAAAAAGAATAGGATTTAAAGATACAGGAGGTAGTAGAAACAAGCAAACAACGTGGCAAGAGTGACTCCAGCTAATCCATCAAAAACTATAGTTTAAAGACTCTCTTTAGTGCTCACCACCTCCCTTTCATCACTCCTTTCCCCAACATGTTTGCCTCCCATTCACCTAACTCTTGATTCCCAAGGTAATTTTCTCTAGGTCTTCTTCCTGAAGGATCTTGTTATAAGTAGAAAGGTAGATACATATTAATAACGTTAGTTTGTAACTGAAAATTAAATTTCCATTTTACCGTAAAGGAATGCTCATCTCAGGAGTATTTGTATTTTAACAGGAGGAACAAATATCTAAGAGAGGAAACTTCCAACACTATAGCAGGTCATTTGGGAAAGTCAAGTGGAACTTGGGAACAGGAGCATTTTTCCTGTGTCCCCCAAATCACTCCAAACTGGAGTTCACCAAGGTTCTTATTATTTTATCTCTATTAAGATTTTACTTACTAAAGATTATCTAGACATCCAAATCTAACACACTTCATTTTTTATACTGAAATGATTTATAGAAAGAAATTGCAACAGTATTATTCAGTATCATTGATTGTCAACAGGGGTGATTTTGGCCCCCATCCTGGGGACATTTGGCAACAGATAGAGATATTTATGGTTACTGCAACAGGTTGGGGTAGGGGAGTTGGTGCTACTGTCATCTAGGGTGTGGAGGCCAGGGATGTCACTAAATATCCTACAATGCACAGGACAGCCTCCTACAACAAAGAATTAGCCAACCCAACATGTCAATAGTGCTGCAGTTGAGAAACCCTGCTCTATGTGAGTTAACTGCTATGAAGTTGATATCTGGATGATAAAAACATTAATGGCAGTGAAATTAATGTGCCCCGATCAAGAGTAAAAATGATGTGGAAGAATTTGAACTCTTTTCCTAATATTTCTTAAATAGCTTAATCCTGATTCTGAATTATTTAAATTACTTTTTCAAAACAGTCAATTGAATAAAATGAAGAGAGTTTATATTACATAGTTAATGTAAGTTTTTCTATTTTGGAAATGGAAGTTGTGATTAAAATTGGCATTTCTGAAACTCTAATTGCTAGTTATTGCATTTATAGGGGGGAAAAAAGAAAAGAAAAATATTTCCAAGACTAGCCAGATGGGAAGTCTCAAGATAAGAAATTGTAAGCCAATGTTCATATTCCAATCAGAAAAATTCTGTTTATACATTTTTAATTCTGCTTAAATAGTAATACATTTCTTTAATTAATTCCTAAACTGCTATTAATTGGCTGGCTAATTTTCTAACATTAAGTTTAATCTCCCAAATCCTGTTAGATTATTAAGCAGAATCATTTGTATAAGAACATATTGTATATTAAGGACTTTATAAATTCTAATGGGCTTAGACTGGTTTCTGATATTGCAAATGATATCTCTTTGTAGATGTATAAACTGCTAGTAGAAACTTAAAATGTCCACTCAAAATCCATTTCTGATTGGAATGTGGCAAACTGCTTCAGTTTACATGCCCAGAACCAGAGCAACCCAAATGCCTTTGTGATATCAATATTCAGAGTCTTAGGTAACTAACCTATGCTTCTTTGGTAACTTCTGCTCTTTCAATCTGAAAGCTCTCTCCTCCTTTCATCACTCCCTTTCGTCTTCACTCCTTTTCTCTTCTGCCATTCCTTTAAGAAACAGTAGATGAATGGAAAAGGTTTGCAGTGCAGGGATGTGAGAAAAAGCCATAATGCTTCCTTTTGTCGTCCATGAGACCAAAAACTGTTTCCAAACAGGAAAAGATGGCCAAGCAAGGGCTTTCGCTTGCTGAAATTTATTGCAAGTCTTCCAAACATAAGAATCTTTAAGCCACAAAGAAAGGCTCTTTTTGGAGGGTCTTGCTTTTGGTAGACTCATGGGACTGTTTTCTTTCATACAAGCCTGCTGAAGGCTACTGAGAAAGAATTACAAATTGAGGTACATCTCTTGCTAGTTGCTTGGGTTTGACAAATAAAGCAATCATCAAAATCATGGAGTGTGCACTATTTTTAAAAGCCCTATTTGTTTGGCATAATATAGCAGCAGGATGGCTAGGCAAATAAATGGCATTACTTAATGTAATCACTTAATGTTGTACAACGAAAGTCAGGTCTCATTGCTTTATTGCTTGCAAAGAGTTTGATGACAATAAAGTTGATTGTTAGTGTGAAGATATAAATTGTTCAGTAGTTAAGAGTTGTTAATGACAGCAAAGGAACACAAAAGAGGAAAAATACACTTTAGCAGCCCAAATTCATTGCTAATTGCTTGTGCATTCATTATAGGCTGACCAGGGCTAATTATCTAATTAAACTCAATCTCTGCTGCCTTAGAGGAATTTCTAGGCACTGTGATGTTGGTTGTCAATTACCTCAGCATGTCCTGTTGAAGTGTGTAGTTAACTCAAGGCATGTTTTGCTTTTCCTACTAGCAATACATGGTACTCTTATTGCATGATAATTTATGCTTAGAATGAAAACAAAAGTTTTTCCTTAAAAAATACACTGTGGAAACTAAGAATAATGGCAAACATTTTAAACAACAGCTCCTGCTCATTTTACTCAATGATCTATATTCAGGAAAAGTCAATATAATCTACTTTAAGTGGAAAGACAACACAGACAGAAAAGATAAATCAAATATCATTGTATGCAGGTTACTGAGTGTTCTCTTTACATGTTGTTTTTAAAAATACATTTAAAAAATGTCCTTTTGTGATGCTCTGCAGTAATTCACAGAACAAAATTATATTTCTTAATTGCATATAATTACAATTTTTAAAATGCATTGAGTTTTTTTAAAAGCTGGAAGGAAAGTAGTAAATCATCTAGATTAAATTCTTCACTTTACAAATAAGGAAACTGAAGTTCCAAGAACTGAAATGACTTGTCCTAAATCACACACAGCTGGTTGCTAGAACCAAAAGTAGAACCGGTATCCTCTCAGTACATTATTCTTTCCATGTTAATTCCTGCTGTTCCACTTTCAAATCATACTATCATTTCTCACATTTTTTCTTAAGTTCTTTAACAGAGCATCTATGTTATGTGGACACGGTTGGTTTTGTTTGTTTTTCCAGAAAAAGGCTTTGATTAGTAGCATTTCACCTCTCCAAGGAAACACATGTAATACTGTCCCCACTTATTTCAAGTTAGTCAAATGCCCAGAGATATAATTTAAAGTGAACACTCAAGGGAGAAGATTTAAAAAAAAAGATATCATATGCTTTGTCCAACTCAAAATGAAAAGATGATAAACTTACAGTGGACTTTATTAATCAGACTGCTCAAACAATTAAATTGCATCCTGCTATTTTGTTCCTAGGCAATTTGATCTTCAATCAATGGTCCATAACCATAAAGCAGTATTTACTAAGCCTCCTTTGGGAGGGTATCTCCCAAGAAAGTACAATTTCACTCTAAACAGTTTTTCCCACCTTCACTTCCGTGAATCCTGGGATATAGCATTTGTGTCCCCTTGTGGACAGAGAACCCTACCCTGCCCCTTTCACAGTCATTTTTTCAGGCAGGCACCAGCAATAAATACACAGTTCATTGCTGGCAAGTTAAGGAAGATGATTTTCCCTTTCACTGCCTCTTGAAGCTGAACATCAACTGTTTCACCACTTGTGATTCAAATCCATTAATTAAAATAAATATAATGTAAAAATCTCTCTTTCAGCCAGGAGGAAAAGGACAGATGGGGAAGCGGAGGAGGTGGAGATAGCTGATGTCTTCTTAGAGGGGGAAAAAAACAGGAAAAGAAAAACAAGAAGCATGAAATGGGGGGGGGGGTTGATTAAGAGAGGTAAAGTATGTTTGAATTTAATTTACAGTTCACAGCTATTTTAGGTCTTATAATAACTGCATTGCTTAAAGGAGAAAAGGAAAACCTCTCTAATATCAACTTGGTGGAGGGGGTGTTATAATCTTAATCACTTCCCAAAATGGTAATACCTGGCCTTTGGTAGTGCTTCAGCCTAAGTGTAGCAAAACCTTCTTTTCATTAATAAATTGTGAGAGCCACACATTTTCCCCCCTCAACCTCCCTCTGCATTCTCTTAATTTTTAATTCCTTTCTCCCTTGCCTCCCATTGCCTAAAATAAGACACTGGTAAAGAAGAGAGAACAAAAGAATCAATTTACATCCTTCTCCACCCCTACATGCCCTGGTCTATAGAATTAGTTAAAAAATGAGGTCTACATCATGTATCACACAACTCAACTTCTGTAATTTATAAGTGCAGTGTGTACATCTAAACAATAAAAATTCTTGAGCTTAGCATATTTAATTAAACAGTCCATACACCAAAGTGATATGATTTCAGATAACCACATGAAGTTTAACCAGAGTAGAGTAGGCAGTTATTTCATAAGATCTTAGGGGAGATGGACAGAGCTAAGGTTCCAGTGTAATAATTTTAAATAAAAGAGATGAAAGAAAAAAATAAATGTGTTTGATTTTGTCTGAATCCTCCTTATAATTGTCTCTATTCTCCATGTTGGCCTAATTGAGATCTGGAAGCAATCTTATTATAGATCATCTACAAACATGAAGAAACTGGAATCCAGTGAAGTCAAGTAACTTGCTCAATAACACACAGCCAGTCAGTGGCAAAGCCATGACACCAGTTCTTTTGACTCTGCAACTATTAATATTTATTTTTTCTTACAACTTGACATTCATTCATGACAAGGGATGAGAAATATATGTTAACATTTTTTAAAAACTGAAAGGAAAGCCATAATATGAATCCCAAATATTTTAAATACAATCAAGTATGTTAATCTGAAAATAGGAAAAATTTGTATCCATTTATTTACCATGTCCTATACTAACATAAAAAGCAGAAATAGGAGTAAGCTGGCAAAGGACTACTGGGACAAAAGAAACCTTCCTGGAGTGGGGAGAGGGGAATGAAAGAGGAAAAAAGAATATAAATGTATTTATTACCACTAAACTGTACTTTAAAAATGGTAAATTATATAGTTTAACTCAATAATTGTTTTAAAAGCACTCTCAATAACAGAAAATAAATAAATAGAACCTCATCACAATTTAAAAAGTAAAGAAACCTTTCTCCCCACTTTAAAAACAAAAACAAAACAAACCTGCAGGCTAGGAACTCTGAGCATTTGAAAAATGTCAATACTCCTGTACTCTTTTGACTGAGTGAAAGTGCAACAAAAGAGATGGGCAAAATGAATTCTGAAGAAAGACATGAGGAAAAGTCAGAAAGTAAAAAATCTTGTGAATTAAGGAAAATAGTCATCATAAAGTGGAGAAGTAGGGAGGGAAAGAAGAGTGAAAGAAGTACAAGCCTAGAACCCAGGAATGAGGATATCATATAAATGAGCAGGTAGAATTAAAGAGATACAGGCTGGGGGCTCTTCCAGTTTTCCTTGTTTCCTGGTTAATTAAGCAACTGTAAAGAAGAAGAAAAAAAAAAATCTCAGCTTTATTCATGCTTCTGTGTGCTTCCCCCATTCCTAAATTTAATAGACGTGGGCAGGAGGTGGAATTTAAGCTTTATCAGTCTTACCTATCACCACACAGCTGTCAATTTGTAAAAGAGAAAATGTGGAGAGAATATATAATACTTTGAAATAGATTGCTGAAGCAATAGTCAGGGGTATCTACAAAATAGACTCCTAATCTTTACACTGCTTCTCTTGTCTTTCCTCTGGATCGCTGCCCCCAATCCAGGTTTCTCTGCTGTTACACTCATCCCACCACCAATCTCTTAAAAATGTAAAACAGATCAAGTCACTCCCCTATTCAAAGCTCTGCAAAGGCTTCTCATTGCACCTATAATAAATTCCAACTACCATAGCCTACAACTCCCTATAACCCCCTCCTATGGCCTGTGGGCTGACATAATGTGGCCCTTTCCTATCTTTCCAACTTTATGTTCCTCCAGGAACCCTGAAGCTCACTATGCAGTCTAACCCAGCAGGACTTCAGATTTTTCCCTAACTATACCAAATTCCTTACTACCTGGTCAATGTCATGGTATCCAATACCCTTTAACAATCTTAAAGCTATTTCCCAGTCTTGGAATGCTATGCCCCTGGATTTTTCTTAGGCTAACTCTTTAATATTCAGGAGCAGCTCAAATGTTATCTTCTGGTCACTCTTGACAATCCAATTTAAAGTAACATACCACACACACAGAAATATCACACCATCCTATCACTCTGTTTTGTTGTCTTCATAAGTTATCTCTGTCTGAAATTATTAATATGTGGCTCATGTATTTGTACTGGGTAACACTCCCCCAGCCCCACCCCCCCATAACATACACATACTTGCTAATAAATTCCTTGGGAATCCAAACCTTGTCTTCCTTGTTCCTTGCTGAATCCTCAAAGTCTAGAACAATGCCTGGTACTCAGTGGATACTCCTTATTTATCAAATGAGAGATTGTGTCTATCCCAAACTTTGCTCAAACCTTGTTTCTGCCATGCATTTTCCTAATACTTGTTCATCATTACTTTTCTTTTCTTATCCGTTCCCTTTTCAGAATTTCTTTTGGTCTCCATTCTGCTTACAGCAATACTGAAGAATTAAAAAATAAAAAACATTAAAAAGAAGGACATTAATACTAATAGAAACCCACTAAGCCTATGCTACTAACCATTGGGCAGAAGACCAAGTAAAGTGCTTCTTAAGGGCAAAATCCCATAGGATCAATCTCATCCATTAGTACAGCTCTGAAGGGCAGCATCAAAAAGCATCATATAGGTAACATCTCTGTGCCCTAAAAAAGTACCACATGCCCTATGGACACTCAGTGGTTCTTAAAAACTTTAATGTTGCAAAAGATGCAGTAAGTTTTGACAGGATCTGGGAATCTGCACTTTTGACAAATGCCCCCAGGTGATTCCAAGGACTGATAGAGGCAGTCTTTGGAAACTTTGAACTCAGGCCAAAGGATGAATAGCAAAAACCTAAGGGACAGTATCACCAGGTAGATGGCTTAACCAATAAAATTAATCTTTTCTCCATCTCTACCCTGAAGCTGATTCTCAAAATGAGTTAATTCTCAAACAAGTCAATTTGCTTAGTATTATTTAAATTCATTGGTCTTTAAGTACAGCTTTTAGCCATTTTAAAATGATAGCAGAGGCAGTTACTATGTTCTAGAGCTAGATGCTGTCAGCGATTTACACATGTATCTTATTATCCCATTTTATAGATAAAAATTTTGAGCTTCAGTTAAGTGCAGACAACTATTAATAAGTGACAGATTTGGAAACAGATCTGTATGTCACTGTCACTGTATTATATGAAATCTATATCTCCCACAAATTATACCTTAGTAGAAGTAAAACCAATAAATAAAAATCCATTTCTAAACAGAGAGGATTTTCCCTTAAATATTCTTCACTTTAGAAAAAGATTTCATGAAATTTATTTTTTTCATATTGAAAATACATTTAAATAATGTAACATGGCAACCTGTGAAAATGAATCAATCTTAAGAATCCTTTTTTAAGGCAAATAATCACTCCCTTAATAAGAGTCATCTAATATTATAATAAGACTGCTTCTGTATTAACAGATCTAGCAGTAGTGCTCAAACTGGGCTGATAATCAAGAACCACTTGGAGGAGCATCTTAAAAACAAATTCTAGGCTTCACTCCAGTTCATGTGAATCAGAATCTCTGAGGTGTGACCCCAAGATCTTTATTTTTTTAAGCTCTGCAGGGGCTTCTGATGAGTAACTGAGGTTCAAAACTACTGTTACCATAAAACAGCATTCTACAAATGAATAAATTGAGGACCTAAAAGGTAGAATTTGCCTAACAACACACAGCATAAGTGGCATAGTATCCTGGAAAAGCAATGTCCTGACTCCCATTTGGTGCTTTTTACACCAATCAAGCTGCTGTTTTTGATAAAACTGTATTTAATTCTGCTCTGCTGCTTATGCCTTTCTGATTACTTACTATACACTATCCTACAACTTATTCCATCTGCAAACTGAGAAGAATAATAATAGTGTCTACCTCTTAAGAGTTGCCGTGAGGATTAAATAATATAACGTTCATTATATAATGCACTTAACACAGTGCCTGGCATATTGTGAGTACTCATTAGCTAGGTTATGTAACCCACTAAAAAAGCATGCCTATTTTAACTGGAGAGGATTTGCTGAACCACGCCAATTACAAAATGTACAAGAAACCCATGTTTAGCTTTGGGAGTCCAAAGACTTTAAACTCAGGGTTAAGATTAAAGTCATGGTATCTAATGTCTTGTTTTTCCAGTCATCATCTACTACTGTCAAACGTTAGTTTACTTCACAGAGAATAATGCCTCTGTGAACTAACTTCACAAGAGCCTGATTTTTGCACATTTTTTCCTAGCCTCTGAATTACCTAGTGAATCCACCTGCATTTACCAAAGCCCCCTCCCCCTTCTCAGGCAAACCGAAGTTTGATGATCACTAGTATTCAGAATCTATGACCACAGTAAATGGCCTCTCAAGTCCTCCCAGCAAAAAGACTATCGTGCTCTGTAACCAGAAGAGCAGCGTCATCAGGCTCTAATGCAAACAACAGCTGGGCCCGGCTGTGCAGAGTAACCGTGGTGATCATCAGGGACGGGTTCGACCTCCTCACCTCCTAGGAAACTTAGAGAACTACCAAAGGGCCGCCCAGCAATCCCCGCGGTAGACATTGCTGCCTAGGCGACCACGAGGAGCTAAGTTTGACTCAGCCTCCTTCTCAAGGGCAGGACCAAAGGAAGGCGACCCTGGATGGCTGACCAGGCTCCAGCGGCGCCAGAAGGTTAACGACCCTCTTGCCCTGTTTCTTGTGAAGGCCAAGAGCCTCCTCTCCCACACAGGCCAGCTGCCGGAAGTGCGTCACCCAAACCTGCTGGGGATGCTGGGAGTTGTAGTTAAGTGGACACTTCTCGCACCCCAATTCCTCTTTTTACAAACAAGAAAACGTCTTGAAACCCTGAAGAAGATCGCTTTATGCCCAACATGTCTAATAATCCCTCCGTTTTGCAGTCGCCAAAGCGCACTCTCAGCGCTCAGGCGGAAAGAGGACTACAAGTCCCAGCATGCTCCGCTGGGCTGCTGGCGCGCCCGGCCACCGTCCTAAGTACGGGCCGCATGAATGGGGCGCCGGGCGTAAGGCGAAGCCTGGCACGGTCCGCGGGGCCGCTACCTGCTCCTGGCGCGTGAGTACGAGGTGTGGGCCGTGCGGCGTGCGCGTGCGCGTGCGCGCGGCGAGAGCGCCAGGCCGTTGCAGGCGCGCGGCTGCTAGGGTTGACGGCGGCGCCGCGCGCCCGAGGGGCCGGTGGTTGCGGGGCCTCCCGCCTCGACCCGGGCTGCGGGCAGCCGTGGCGGCCGCCGGGGACCGCAAGGGGCGGAGGAAAGGAGGGGGCCGGGCCCGGCACGCGGAGGAACAACCGAGCATGCCCCGGGACAACATGGCCTCCCTGATCCAACGGATCGCCCGCCAGGCTTGCCTCACCTTCCGGGGCGGCGGGGGCGGCCGCAGAGCTTCCGACCGCGGCGCGGCGTCTGGCCCCGAGGCGCCGATGTCGCCAGGCTTCCCGGAGAACCTGAGCAAGCTGAAGAGCCTGCTGACCCAGGTCCGCGCCGAGGACTTGAACATCGCCCCGCGCAAGGCCACGCTGCAGCCACTGCCGCCCAACCTGCCGCCCGTCACCTACATGCACATCTACGAGACCGACGGCTTCAGCCTGGGCGTGTTCCTGCTCAAGAGCGGCACGTCCATCCCGTTGCATGACCACCCGGGCATGCACGGCATGCTCAAGGTGCTGTACGGCACCGTGCGCATCAGCTGCATGGACAAGCTGGAGGCGAGCGGCGGGCAGCGGCCGCGGGCCCCGCCGCCGGAGCAGCAGTTCGAGCCGCCGCTGCAGCCCCGGGAGCGGGATGCGGTGCGGCTGGGCGTGCTGCGCTCGCGGGCGGAGTACACCGAGGCCAGCGGTCCCTGCGTCCTCACGCCGCACCGGGACAACCTGCACCAGATCGACGCAGTGGACGGGCCCGCCGCCTTTCTGGACATCCTGGCCCCGCCCTACGACCCAGACAATGGCCGGGACTGCCACTATTACCGGGTGCTGGAGCCCGTCAGGGCCAAGGAGGCCTCTGGCTCGACCTGTGACCTGCCCCGAGAGGTGTGGCTCCTGGAGACCCCGCAGGCCGATGATTTCTGGTGCGAGGGAGAGCCCTATCCAGGTCCCAAGGTCTTCCCTTGAACCCGCCGGCGCTCGGGAGCGGGGGGCCGAAGACGCGCCCTAGCCTATCAGGGCCTGGCTGCCCGCGACCCTCCACAAGGGCTCTGCCTCTGCCCCTATCCTGGGCGTTGGATCTACTGGAATCAGCAGTAGCCGCTTCCTCGGCAGCTTTGGGAAGCACGGGCGAGTGGACCACAGCCACCGGGCACGGTTTTGGGGGCGGGGTGGGCGGGGAAGCTAGGTTGTTTCCTGGTACAGTCACTGCCACCAGGGCTTTGATTTGGGAGGAGTGGGGCAGGGGACCATCTGAAGCGCTTCCATCCTAAAGCCATAATGAAAATATTTTCTTCCTCTGTTCCCCATTCCATGCAAAATAAAAAACTAAATCTACCCCCCCCCTTCGGTAAATAGGATTTGTTTTCCACTCATGCCCGTACACCCTTTTACTCCTTGTAGTTTTAACTTATTATTGACTGCGCATGACCCAGTGGTCAAGTCATTGGTTAAAAACTAGGTTTAAAGAGATGAGCTGTTGAAAGTGAGCTGCCCTGTCTAATTAATTCCTTGTGAAAATTAAATCACTCGTTCTGAGTTCAGGGGTCACCCTCAAAACATAACTATGCATGTAGAGGACAAGATTGATTTTCTTTCCTCCCCTTGCCCAGTAGTCACATCTAGTTTACTCAGGCAGCATCTACTAAGAAATTAAGCGCTTGCATATCTCTCCGACGTGGTCACTAAAAGCTTATCTTCCCCATGAATCTCCACGTCTGTGAGTTGAGCAGATTTCTTGTTGCAGATTCACCTTTAATGCAAACAGTATATTATCCTCAAGTGACTTTTTTTCTTAATGTACTTTAAGAGGTTATAGTGTAATTCTGTATTTTCTAGCCGGAAGATTTAAAGGAGCTGAAACTGTTATGCTTCCAAACAACTGAATGTAAAACATTCTTAGCCAGCTATTAAATTCCATACCCCTATTTACTTTCAATATCTTCCTGTAAAAGTAGAGGAAAATATTATGTTGATGACTGTTTCATATTCTCTCAGGAACTCTAATGTTCCAGAGGGTTGGTGGTTCCAGCTGTGTTGCTGGCAGTGTTATGTCAACCCTCTCCCTAAAACGAGAGAGCAACTGCTCGGTTGTCTAATGTGGTTTTCTGTAGGAAGAGGTAGAAGGCACAGATGATCAAGGCTAGAGAATTAAGAATTAACTACTACTAGCCATTTTAGGGCACCAAAACTTGGGATTAAACATTTCTCACTCCCAAGTCTTGAACAGTTGTGCTATCTGTGACTAGTTTTAATTTTGTCCTTTTAATAGGCTGAGCAACTTTACCTTGTTTACAGATGTATTGACACCATTTGCTTCAGGCGGTGGAGCACTGTTTCCCCCTTTTTACTATTTATAGGATTCCTTTTTTCACAAAACTTTTAATAAAAACAAACTGTAGAAATAAACACATTAAAATTTGTCCAGCTGTCGTCTAAGCCCTCTTGATTGACTTGCCCAAATGGCAATAAAGTTCTAATATTTGTAATAAAGGGAGGTTTGCTATTATTGGGGGAAAGTATTTGTTGATCCTGTGGGGAAACAGCATGTGCCTTTGCCTCTTTATACACACTGGGTGTACAGAGACCCAGGGTGAAGGAGTAATTGTTCCCAATTTTTAAAACAACATGAAAAAGCAAATTAATTGATGAATTTTTTTTTTTAACAATAAAGATGCTAATTCAAGAGGACATGCCATTATGTTGTAAAACCTGTCACAGGCAAAGCACCAAGCACTTCCTCCAGGGTTGCTAAAATTGTTTTATTGTAGCTTCACATTCTGGTGTGGTTTAAAATGCCTTGGGGGCAGTTTGAAGCAGCTCTTCTTGCCAGTCACTTTGAAAATTAGATATGCAAATGATTTTCTTAGAAAACTCTAATATGTTTATTTTTTTTTCATAGCACAGTAATAAATGTGGTTATCAATCACATACTTTTTTGAATTGTAGCAAAAAGTTGATAGTTTACAAAGATTGTTGGTAGCAATGTATTTGTTAATAATACAACGTGGAGTACATTAAACCTACAAAAACTCATCCTGGCCACAGGACAGTAATAAAAGAAGAATTATTATGAAAGACTTCATTATGAAAAAATGTTTTAAGTCCTCAATTACAAGCAATTTGGAAGAAAAAAACTAAGGTGCTTTTCAAAAGAGTAACTGAAATTGTTGTATGCCAAAAGAGCAATATGGTATCTCTAATTTAGTTCAATAAGAACCGTGAAGCTTTTGGTACACTAATAAATTCTGAGTAAATTAATGGTGAAAACAAAATGTAACTTGTTTTAGTGAGCCACTAAGGAAAGGATATGCTCATTACAATGACAAAATGTGATGCAGAAAAAACCGTGCACCTCTATGCATAAACTGTTAGTCACAACTGACTTTATGTGCTGCTATTGTGTTTCCATATAATCCTGCAATATAGATTATGTTTTAATAACAACTGTGGGATAAAGTTTTCTTCCCTTAGGAAATACTAATGAGCACAATGATATTAATCACTTAATTTTTCTGTTGAATAATAAATGCAATAATTGCCTCTCATGGGTGAGAAATCATTTGTCTCAATACTTCTGAAGCTTTAAATTTTCTAGTTATTTCAGTGACCAGTTATATCAATGCAGAATATTATGTATCTACCTACTACCTTATGAGAATTGGTTTTTTCTAAGCCTGATTTGAAAGGATTGAGTTTATACCAACTGCTGTTTATTAAGGAATATGGTAACCTTTTAATGTGCGTTTTGTCAACAGGAGGAGGTTCTCTGAGCTTTTAACGCTAATAGCCCTTAACTTCTCCCCAAATCCACACCTTTTATTCCCCCTTTTTATTGTTTCCTTCTTGGTGCCTCAGTCCTGGCATCCTAGGAGGACACTGTCACCACTTGTCTATTCCAAATGATTCTGAATCTTGTGGTTTAGCCTTACTGCCCAATGAAGAAGCAATGTATCTTTAATTCAGGGCTCTGCCCATTGCTATTCAACTCTAACCTGAGGGTACTACTACTCCTGTAACTGTGGAATTTGGAATTTAGGGTTAGACACAGAAGCCAACCACCAATCACTTTCATTGCAGTGAGGCATCTATTATCAAAGAAGGAAACCACTGGTTAAGCCCCATACAAATACTGAATCTTCAAATCCAGGGCTATTTACGTTTTTGGCTTAAAATCAATGTACTTATGGAGAATAAAGGCATGTTTAAAATTGTTGAAAAATAAATCTTACTTGATTATTGCAAAACAGAATGAAAACGTTACGATATCTACATGTTGATTACTATTAAACATTCATGACCTGTACTGTAAGATTATGTTGTACTAAAAACTGGTTCTACAGATTTCTGAAGTCCCAGTAATAATATACACTTAAAATTAGTAGTTTATTTCCTTGAGAGTGAGCTTTGAAACAGTATGACTGAAAACACATCTGAAACTGTTTAATGTCTGATCATACTATTTCACTATAACAGAAAAAAGCTGCTTTTATATTAAAAGAAAATCTAGTAATGTACGAGAAAGCAAAAATACTTTCATCCTAGAAGGAAAGAATCTTAGGACTTAAATATTTGCTTTCCTCGTATTTTTCCTTTACTGTAGAATGTGTTTAGTTATAGTTTGGACGGACAGCATTTTGAGCACTTGTGGATCCTGACCGCTCTTTCTCACAACAAAATTGTATTGAACTATTAAAATGTCACTGCAGTCATTTTAATATATATAAAACAATCTGCCTTAATCTCATTAGCAGTTAGGATATTGTAATTAAATAGCCTGGTTTATGAACACTTGAAGACCTTCTGTAGGTATAATCAACCTATCTTTAATATGAATTAAACCATCTCAAAAGCATTATGAATCTTAAGGAATTACTCTCCAAAAGTTACTTTTTACTAAAAGCTAACAGTAACAACTGAAACATCAATAATATCATTCAGTCAGGCATATGTAAGAGATCAGAAAAAGCAGACTTCTGTTTCTATGCTTCATTTCTTGAGCAAAGTAAAAAATGAGACACCTGTGAAAAGTACCTGGAATGTTTTAAGCAGAGAACAAAATCTGATTACAAGTATTAGACTTACATGTTGGAATCTAGGAGTAAAAGCCACAAGGCTGGCTCTGAGAAAATGCAGAGGTTTATTCGTTATAGTATGTGCGTTAGAGTGTGGCTACCTCACTAAGCCCATGTCTAGGTGAAAGTGATTATGTAACTGATTTTGCTATCATCAAAATGTCTACAATCTTATTTTTAAAATGACTTTTAGTCTCTTACTTTGTAAACAATTGTTTAGATTATCTTGGTTACAGATACTCTAAAATTTGGCAAGACAATTACATGGCTTATAACACTTGAGTATACTATATTTTAATATAATGAAATCTTTGTAGGAGGGAGATATTTGTTTAAAATATATAATTATCAAAATGTAGAATTGTCTTATTAAAATTGGACAAGCAAGAATGATACTATGCTGACAAGCTGGGAAATAAGAATGTAATAGGAAAGGGCCAGTCACTAAAAAAATCTGACACTTAAGTTTTAAAACCTCTAGTTAGTTAACAGAAAGAGGTCTTCATCCTTGAACTAAGGATAAAGATAAGGAAGAAAAGGGTTAATTACTGCCACAAATTATGTCTCAAAATCTAGTGCTAGTAGGGGCAAAAGGCGATTTCCAGGAGTAGCTGCAACCCTCTGCTTTTCTGAAATACAGGCTGTAATTATGAGCAAAGTCTGAGAGAGTCTTAACAATGGTGAAAGACAAACAGATGAAGGGATTTTAGATACTTTTCCTAAACAGTAGATGCTCCAACATGTTACAGTTGTGTAATGATCTAGAAGAAATGGATGAACTTAAATAGTATTTAGGTCCAAATTTGTGAGTAAAGATGATAACTTCACAAAGGTATGTTTGTTTTGTATGATAGGTCGATAAATTAACTTTTTTGGGTGAATTTATATTTTAAAATCACTACAGAAGGCCTGCAGTAAAATTAGCCCTATAGTGTATTCTTTGCAAACCGTTATCCAGTATCAAGGATGACCATATTTGCCTATTTAATCTAGATTGCCTTTTTTGGAGATATATATATATATATATATATATATATATATATATATATATATATACATACATACACACCAGGAATACTGTGTTGAAATTTTAGAGATTTCTTGAGGGACACCTATCTTATGTAATGAGCTGGGTATTTTGATAGTCACTTCTAGACCCACCAAACCTGTAGCAGATTAATGATCCTTCCAAATAGGGGTAATCAATTAAGAAGTGAAGGTTGGAGAGAAATGAGTCCTGGGGTAATTCCTTTGGCAACCCATTAATGCTGTCATCAGCAACGTCTGAGAGCATTTTTGATCTGAAGAGATGATAGCGCTTTTCAAAAAAGTTTTCTGTGGTCATGAGACTAATCCTGGAACCTGAAAGTCATTTCCAGCTTGACCACGCCACCACACTTTCCACAAAGCCACATCTAGTCTGAGTTCCAGGCCCTGGTCAGGGTTCTGAAAGCAGTTGGGAACGTGTAGTCTCCGAGTGGGCACTTGTTTGTAAGTATTTATTTTCCGGAGCCCACTCAGGAGCAGAGAGAAGCTATAGGCTGTTACAGAGGACGGAACAATGAGTCAAAACAACGCCTCCCCACTTTTACACTAATGCATGGGGGAAATCCCCAGAACGCTACTGTTTGATTATGAATGGAGATTGCTTTGGAGTGAGACGAGTGGTGTCCACGGGCTAGCAAAGATAACCTGGAGGTCTTGGCTTGGTCAAAGCACTTTAACCCACTAGTACTTAGTGCTGTTTTTTAATAGTCCCACAAGTCGTTGGCTGAGTATTTAATTCCCATCAAGTATTTCAGAAACGATTTCTGCAGCAAAAATATTGTTGAAAAGTATTTATTTACACTATAGTCATAAACCATCCATTATCTGAACTTCAGTTAGTGGTTTTACGTTAGAATAGATCATTTATTTTTCCACAACTATTAAGAGCTAATAACCAAACAAATCAGCTCCAGTAACATTATGTACATTCTTATCTGAAATTTGACTACAAAGGTAACACTTTTAAGTCACAAAACAGAGCATACAAAAATATACTTTCTAAAAAAAATTCCAAATATTAATAGGCAGAAATATACAGCCATACTAAACCCAGGGAGTAATTTTTTTTCCATAGTAAGGCAACCCATTTACATGCAGACCCTGTCACATTGTCTACATCACACAAGGCACCAAGGACACTTCCAACACAATTGCATGCATCCTATTTTCAGAGAATATATATGTACATCCCCCTTAAATAAGTTAATCTCTGACTCATTTCAAGAGATCATAAATGCTTTACATTTTTTTCCCAAAGGTTCTGAACTTGGAGAACAGTGTACATCAAAAATACACAAAATATGAGTGGATATACACTGAAAAAAATAGTCTATGTTTCTCAAACAACTCATAAAGGAGCAGATATTGCTATGCTTCTCCCATCACATTGCACTTCTGTTCTCTGAGTTTATAATACATATTGCTTAAAGGGTTGAGACGACTAGATAAGCTTTGATTCATTGTTCTAGAGCCACAGAATGTGGCATAAAGGCCATGCTTCACTTATTGTACAGTATTCCCCCAAATCAGTCCCAAGCCATAAAGTGCATATCAGTTTTGCATGTCTTTTTGCTGTCCCCGCTTGGAGGAATCAGCATCTCCCAACCTACTGCCGAAAAAGTCTTAGATCAACTATGGCATCCACGATCACAAAAACCTGTAATGGGTTGAAGTAAGGGGAAGGGCTAGCAAAAACCTAGTCAAACAACCCTTTAAAGCAGGGTGGGACCTCAGCCCTGTTGGCCAGAACCCCTCCAACCCCCTTCTGACCTCCCCATTGCCTTGGGGTGATGGTCAACTCACCTAAGAGAGACTAAAATGGGGCAAGTTTTAGGAAGGACTTGCTTCCAAGTGGACAGTGGGGCAGTGCTGGGCTCCACCAAAGCCCTCTGCCCAACAAAGGGAGGGAGGGGCGGGGAAGGGTGGTAGTGTTTGTCGTGCAGCTCAAGTGGACGGAGGGCCTTCGGGACCTCAAGGAGCTGGTGTGTCAGCCCGAGTCTCATCTCAAGGTGTCCGGGTCCGAGAGGAGCAAGGGGCCAGCGGCCCTCCGCCAATGGTGCTGCTGCTGCCGCCGCACAGGCTGCCCCCAGCCTGCGTGCCCCCGGTGCAGGAGGCCGTGGAGGGGGCCGGCACCGAAGCCGAGGGGCCACTGCTTTTCCGCTCCTTCTGTCTCAGGTGGATCTTAGTGTGGCGCTTCCTCTCGTCGCTCCGGGCAAACTTGCGGCCACAGTAGTCACAGGCAAAGGGCTTCTCGCCGGTGTGGGTGCGGATGTGGGTGGTGAGGTGGTCACTGCGGCTGAAGTTGCGCATGCAAATACGACACTGGAAGGGCTTGTGCCCTGTATGGATTCGGATGTGCCGTGTCAGCTCGTCGGAGCGGGAGAACCGCCGGTCACAGCCTTCTGCTGGGCACGGGTAGGGCCTCTCGTGCACTGGCGTCTTGCTGGGTCTGTTGGGGTACTTGCGAGGCCTCAGAATGGGCCGCAGGGGCAGGTGGTGTGGGTTATAGGCGGCGGCAGCGGCCGCTGCTGAGCTGCTGCCAGGCAGCCGGGGTCCCTCGCTGCCTCCACCGGCCCCTGGTCCTGTGACCCCGGCACTGGGCCCCCCCAAGGTAAAGTTACGAATGGTGGAGAGTGGAGTGAGTGGAGGGGGGACCCTCAGGGTGTCCAGGGGACAGGGAAAGGGCTTGCGGTCAGGGCCAGCTGTACCATGTAGGTCTCTCTGGCACTGAGATGGAAAAAATCCAGGATAGTCTGGGATCATGGGGAAGAGACCTGGGTCCGTGGCTGGCTTCGGGGATGGATAGGAAGGAGGAGGTGGGTAGGCCAGAGAAGAAGAGGTGGAAGTGGTGGTTGCCGACAGGAACGCAGAGGGGTCCTGGTAGAGGTCTCCTGCACAGCCAGAATAAGGAGGAGGAGGCGGTGGCGGAGAGTAGAGGTGGTCCAGGTCAGGCTGGGTCTGGGACATGGTGCACACACCTAGGGGTCCTGTGGCCAATGGGTTGGGGGAGGCAGAGGTGACGCTGGACGAGGCTGTGGTCGAAGCTGGGGAGGTGACCCCTTGCAAGATGCCTGCACTCACAATATTGATGATGCCTTCTGGATAGCAGCTGGCACCAGGGTACTGGGGGTCAATGGAGAACTTGCCCATGTACGTGAAGGTCTGGTTCCTGGGCGCGGAGACGGGAGCAAAGCCACCGGGATATGGGAGATCCAAGGACCTCTTCTCTCCAGTCATGTCAATGTTGATCATGCCATCTGGGAAGGGAAAAGGCAGATTGGAGGTGGAGCAATGAGAATCCCTTCTCACCCCCTCTCACATGGGTCCACTCCCAAGACCCAGGATCCCAACACTGTAGAGCTGGGGCAAAGTCCAAAGGGTGCAGAAATTGGGACCTAGCGACAGTAAAAACAGGCTAGCCCAAGATTCCATTGTGGCAACCAGTGACAGTCTGGAACTCAAGAACTACCTCCAGGAAAGCAGAATGAATCTTTTCCCAACCCCCCACCCCAAGCCATCTGTGGCTCTAGTCCCCAATAAAAACACCCAATAATAGCAACAATATTTAAAAAATTCCCCTTCTGCCTGGAACTTCTCTCCCTCTTTTTTGCCTGGTAGATCCGAAGACTGGAGCACCAGAACAGATACCACCCAAGAATCAACCGATCCAAGCTAATGCCACGAAGGTGCCAAACCGAGAGGGGAGCCCAAGACAGGGGTTGGTGATTTCCCGGCTGCTCCCCATCCTTCTGTCCCTCCCCTCCCGCTGCGTTCAGCTGATGGCTGCAGGAGAGAACCGGGAAAGAAAGGAGTCTGTAGGTTTCCCTTCCCTCCCACCTTCTCAGCCTTGCCCGACACAGCGCGTCCCCCCTCAGCTCAAGGCCAGTGGCCGGGCTTCGAGGAAGGCGCGGGGGCCGCGGGAGACGACTTTCCACAGCATCGCCAAGGAAACCGGCGGCGCCGGTGCCCCCGCGGGCCTCCCTCCGCAGTCCGGGGGCTGCTTCCCGCCGTTGCCCGCCCTCCTCTGCCACCTACTCCCTGCCTCCGCCGGCCTGAGCCCCCGCCTCGCTAACCCCCTCAACTTCGCGGGCGGCGCGCAGGTGGGGGCGCGCCTCCAGGCCGCGGGAGGAGAGCGCTCCGAGATTTGCCTGGAGTCGGCTCTGCCAGGGAGGGTGCTACGGGCGCTCTCCTCTGGCGCTTCTCCGCCGCTCGGCTCTCCAGACGCGTAGCTCTCCCCGGGAATCCCGAACTTTACTGTCACTTTGCCCCTATCCCGGGAGAGGGGAGGTCGACGCGCCGCCGCAAGGGCCTGCGCAAACCTGGGAGCCCGAAGGGGCGCCTCTTCCACCTCCATCCCTGCGCTCGCCCGGGGCTGGGCGCGCCAGGGCGCACGCACGGCGGTTCGCTGGCGACCTGGCGCATCTGCCCGCGCGCCCAGCTCCAGCTCCCTGGTCCCTGCTCTCGCGGGCTCTCCCTGCACCCATTTCCAGTCTTCAAAGCCAGTGCAGTCAGCACTGTCCACCTGGAGCCCCAATCCTCTCCACCGATTCCCACACACCCACTGCACCCCACCCACCACCTCCCGGCCGCGCAGGTCCCGGCCTGCGAAGGAGACACGCGGCTTACCTCCGGCCACTCCGTTCATCTGGTCGAAGGGGCCTCCCAGTTCGGCATTGGGAAAGATGGTCACCGACGTGGCGGCGAGGTCCTCCACCGGATAGATGTTGTCAGACAGCTGGTGCACAAAACCACTGAGAGTTACTGGGATTTTGTCTACGGCCTTGGCGGTCATCATTTGCTCCTCGCACAACCTGGAGACCCAACTCCCTCGCTACCTGGAGTGTCAGAGAAGCCGTTTTGGAGAGGAGTTGGACTGAGCCTGGACTGGTATCTCCTTGTGCCCTCCACACTTAAAAACAGCCACCAAAAAAAAAATAAAATAACAAAAAGAAAAAATTCCAACAGAAATAAAACTAGCAAACAAGTTGCTGGATTTTTTCTTAAAGAAAGAAGAAAAATGTCTATTTGCCACTGACTCTCTCCTGTGTTCCGGTTGCTGAGAAGCCAGGAGTTGCTGGTGTAGTGTTATTATAACAGTCAGTGTGTCCCCTCGCCGAGCTATTAATCAATTGCTGCTCGCTCAGTTAGACGGAAAGTGTTGCTCTAAGTATTTATGGGCAGGTCTTCAATGCCCGTGACGTCGCTGCCCATATATGGACTGAGGAACAGGGCTGGGCCAGGCGGCTTTTGCCGTCACATGGCTGATTTGCATACGGGCTCGGCCGCGCGGGCTCCGCCGGGCTCGCGACTCGGGGCTGGCAGCCGGCGGGGACCCGCGGGGGTCCGAGGCGCGCGGCGCGACTCGCAGCCCGCGTCCCGGGCACGGGCCTGGGCGGGCAGCGGGGCTGCGCGGAGCCCGCCGGGGCCGCCGCGGGAGAGCGAGCGGGTCGGGGCTGCGGCTTGGCCTCCCGGGGCGGGGAGGAATTCCGGTTCTCCGGGACTTTCCAAAAAAGGCGAAGATCCGGTGCCGGCGGCTCCGCCTCCCCGGCCCTTGTTTGGGAGCCATTCCGGAAAATTAAACTTCGGAAAGAAACCGAGCCGAGCCGAGACACTACAGTCAAACCCCTACTCACTTTCTTGGCAGCTCAAAACCGCAAGCAAAAGAAGGCAGCGAAGAAAAAAAAAAAAAAAAAGAGCTACATGCATTCACGGAAGCTGACTGCTTTTTTCTGAATTACTTGGTGGAAAGAAGTGGCTGGTGATAAGAGTGAATGTGGTATTGCTTTTTTGGAAAGTCTGTTCTATTTATACAGGAGCGAAAACGGAACAGGTTTGGGTTGTTTGTTTGTTTGAGTATTTTGGGCACCTTGGGGCTTGGGGGGGCGGGTAGGCCCGACCCTGGGAGAAGCAGAATCACAGGGGGGAGCTTCGAGAGAAATCCTCAGTCGGAGACACCCTCCTTCCTCTGCCCGCGCGCTCCCCGCCCCCCTTCAGCTGCCGCGCGGAGCGGGCGCCCTTCCCGGCGCGTCTGGGCGGGCGGCTGCGTGGGGGCGTCCAGATGGAGGCTTGGACACTCACCCTGCCCCGCCACACGCACACGCACACACACTCGCTCCACTTCCGCTACACACTCCCGCCCCCGCTGCCCTCTTCACACACCCACTCGCGCACCTTACGCTACACACCTCCCTGTTGACAGCGTGCGCCCGCGCGCGCCCGCCCGGCCCGCGGGGTGCCCGGCCCGCGGGGTGCCCGGCCCGCGGGGTGCCCGGCCCGCGGGGTGCCCGGCCCGCGGGGTGCCCGGCCCGCGGGGACGGACGCTCTGGAGAGGCGCCGTCCGCAGCCTCACTGCTCGTCCGGGCCGCCACAATGCCCCGTCCCCGACAGCCTACGCTGCGGGCGTGCGCCCTGCCCGGGCCGGCCGCGACACACACACTGGGAGGAATGCGCTCCCTCCCCCTTGCCAAGGGACACCTCGGCCAGCCCAGCGCGTCGCAAGTGACAGCGAGCAGCATCTCTAACGCCAGTTTCAAGCCGCCATCACCCCACAGGCGTTTCCCTTTGCGAGTAAAAAACAAACCCCAGTGGAAACCTTTCTGTTTGGCTCCCAAAGCATTTTCTAAAAACTTTTCCAAAGGTGCAGTGGGCGGCAGGTTCTGGCTCGCCGGGCGCACGCTCCCGCCTCCCGCCGCGCCCCAGCCCGCTCCGGGCCTGGCCGGGGGCCCCGCTGGGGGCTGGTCCCCGGTCCCCAGCCCGGCGCGCGCCGTCTGCCTAGCCCGTGGTCGTTAGAGCAGGCTGCGAACTGCCCCAGCCCCTTCCCGCTCCAGAGCCGGGGAGGCCGGGAATAGAGCGCAGGGGCAGCCTCGCCGGCCTGGCGCACCCCGTTCCCACCCCTGGCCCGGAGCGCCCCAGCCTCCCGGGGGCTGCGGCGGGCGGGAGCCACAGCGCCACGCCGTGGAGGGAGCGCGGAGCTGCAGGCGGCTCTCCAGCCGCTCACCTGCCGCGGCCGCAGCGGGCGCGCCAGCTCCCTCCCGCCCGGTAGCGAGCGCCGTCAGGGGCTCCGGGGCGGCCCGGAGCGGCCTGTGCTCCTCCGCCCGAGCGCTGCTCGTCCCCCTGCCCGCCGGAAAAGCTGGGCTCTGGCAGCCCGCCATCTCTCTGCCTGCAAGCGCCCAGAGCAAATTTGGGAAAGTTTTTCGCTCGCACTGCGCGCTCTTTTCCAACTGGGGATAAAAATAAAAGGGCAAAGGAAAAAAAATAGCAGCAAGGTGAGCACCCGTGTAGGTACCTCACGCCCAGCAAAAACGTGCAAAAGTCTCGTTTCTTTAAAAAAAAGAAATAGAAGAAAGCCGCGCTCTTACCACGTGTGCCAGCCCGCTCCGCCTGCGCTCCGGCGGGTCCCGCGGCCCCCGCGCTGACCATGGGCAAGACGACGCCTCGGAGGGGAGCCCGACTCGCATCTCCAGCCCTGGATCCGAAAGAAGGGGGGAAAGCCGAATTATGCAAATGTGGATCCCGGCGGCGGCGGGGCTCGGGTTACGGCCCCCGCCGGCCCGAGGTGAAGCACCCACCGGCGACTGCTCGAGCTTCGCTCCTCTCGGCGCACGTGGGCGGCGGGCGGGCGAGTTGCCGCGGCAGTCCTGCGGCTGGCGCTGCTGCCAACCCCGCCGGCGGTCGCCGCGCGCCGCCCCGAGGGGGAGCTCCTGGACGCCCGAGCGACCGGCGAGCAGGGCACGGAGGGCGAGACGCCGGCGGGGGGCGGCCGGGTGGAGGGGGAACGCGCGGTTTGCGGCTGCCACCGTTCCCGGAGGGGGAGGCCAACAGGGTCAGATGGCGGAGGGGGCCCCACCAAGGAGTCTTGAAAGCACGTTGGAGTACATGGGAGTGACTGACCCTCTGAAATTCTTCCGAGCTCTCCAAGGACTCACACCTCCTGCGAGAGGCGCGCTCCGTCCAGTCCGCGGTGCGCGGGGAATGGGTGGGGGCGGGGGCGGTCTGCTGCTGCAGGGAGGCCCCGGTGGGTGCCTGCGGCCAGCCCTGGGAGGCCTTTCCTGAACCTCCGCTGGAAACCGGTCAGTAGATACTTACTGTAACCTTTTGTTTTTTAAAAAGAGTGTCTCTTTAAGTACAAACCCTTAAATACGGCCAGTGCAAGATAATGGAACAAAATCAAGGCGCACTCATTTCAAGCCAGCCACCCTGTGAATAGGTAGTAAGTTCCGAAAGCTAAAGTGACTTGCCTGCAGTTACGCAGCTGGTAAGTGGTTGTGTCCAAACTTGCAACCGGGTCCTCTGAATCCAAGTTCAGTGCCCACTGGTCGCTACATCATGCCCTCAGGAAAACCCAGTTCCGGAAAGTGAACCGTTCTTGAAGATTGGGAACCTGACCGCCCACTAGGGAAGAATCAGGTCGCCTTCGTCAATTTCATCGCCTTTCTTTGGCATTTCTGAGGAGAGGAAAGATGAGGTCAGGGCTTTCTAAGGGCAAGGGTGAAGGGTGAAGGGGCTGTCGTGGACATGACCCCTCCCCAGCAGAAAGGGAGAATTTGAGTTCTTGGGTTCTCCACACCTGCATTATGGGTGGAATGATCAGGTTGGCACACGGCCAGTCACCTAAGCACAGACATAAGAGAAGCCAACCCCACAGTATCCTTCCTGGAGGCAAGAAGAGAGGACAGAAGAAAAGTAGGGACACATAGAAATTCTAGAGGTGTTTACTGAACAAGGTACTGTGCTGAGGGGGGAGGGGCGATGTGGACGTTGAATGCAAAGATCTACCATGGATGGTCCCTACTGTTAAGCATTTGAACTTTTTTGTTTTGATTAAAAACTCAACAAATAAACACCTTTCTTTGAAATAGAGTTGTCAAAATGCCCAGGTAAATGGGGCACTCCAAGATGTATCAGGGTTACTAAAAGAGTAGCGAATTGATGCCAGATTCCAGTTTGTTTTGTCCAGATTCCAGATCCAGGAAGTGAAATATTAAGGAAACAGAGAAGCCCTTTAGTAGGCTTGCTCCTGGCCTCCCAGGGCAGGGTGTGGGGATTCAAACCTGGGAGGCAGCCCGAGGGTCCTAGGTGGCCCTCAGAGTCCCCTCTCTGGGTGGTTTTCAGTTTTTTTTCTCAGACTTGCAGTTCTCATTGACAGTGTGGCGACAGGATCACAATCAGCCATGAGGGATATCACAAATAATTTGTTAACATCTGCATTTTGATTTATTAAGAGACATTTTTGCACTTCATTGCAGGCTCTCCCTATTGTAATGTCTTTTTTATTCACTTCCATACTAATACTGTCACTGGAGTGGGAGACAAAAGAGTATCAGAGTTTCCCTTAGCTGTGGACATGCATGAGGGTGTGGATCCTGAACTCCAGTGGCACAGAACATGTGCCTGTCAGTGAAAATCAGGCCAGCTGCCAACTCTGCCATCCAGCCAAGCCTTCTTAAAGGTGCCCCTGTGTGGTGAAAAAAACTGATGAATGGTTCCCCACGTTCAGCTTCTCACTACTAATCTGGTAATCTCAGGGGCTATAAACCAAGCCCAGGTTATGCCAACCAAAATTGTTGTGAAGCCTAAGCAAAGCATTGCTTTGTACCAGTCCAGTGTGCCATCAAAGTCATGTGTCATTGGTTAAATAATCTGGACAGGAGATAAAAGCCCTATGACCTTATTTTGTAGAAGCAGCAGCACTGGCCAAGCAGTAGGTGCTCGGGTTCCCATTAGATAATTCTTGAGCACCTACTAGGCATCCAGCACTACACCAAACCCTAGGGATACAATGGTGCCTAAAACCAGGTCTTATTCCCACCCTATGGAGCTACTAGCATGGTGCATCACACAAATATACGATTACAAACAATGATAATGTTTGATCCAAAACAGAAAGACTTGCATTGGTGGTTCAGTGGTAGAATTCTTGCCTGCCAATGGAAAAAAAGGACAAAGGACCCAAGCAAGTCTAGGAGTTGAGGAAGACTTCCCTAAGCAGTGATCTGAAGGATGTGCCAGGATTAGGGGAAGATTTGTGGAAGGAGCAATCCAGGGAGAAAGAGCAGGTGTTGAAAGGCCCCAAGGTGGGAGGAAGCAAAGTTCATTTGTGGAATAGAGAAAGTCTAGTGTGGGTGGAAACTTTCAAGGTCCTCTTCCATGCCTAGTGTGCTGGGGCTGAGGGTATCAATACAGGCATCCTCCTGGGGAGATTCTCCCAGAGAGATTTTAATCTCTACAATTCTCCCTTTTCTCTGCCATTTCTTTTTCTGGCTAATGACAGTAGCATTATAAGTGTTACGTTTGAGATTTTTTTTGCCACTCAACTTCTGCAAACAAATGAGAACATGCCAACAAAGTTTTGGCAAGGAGAACATATACAGAAATGCTTATTGACATCAGCATTGTGTCTCAGTGACAGTCTTAATGAAGTAAGATTCCTTAGTTGCCTATTTCTCAATAAGGAAATGACAGACAATGAATTTTGTCCCATTTAAAATGAATAGAGCATGTAAGTGCAGCCTTTCTAGGGGAAACGCATCATATCAAATCTACAGATTATCATTGCTGGCAAAAGATAAAGGGTAAATCAATCCATCATTTATCATGATCATTTAAGATAAGGTACGTATCAATCTGGCATCCAGGTTAATAAGTGATAGTTTGTCAGTCTGATCGTAAGGGCTCAAAGCATAATCTCCATTCCAAATCCCACCTTTTTATATTTTTTTAATCTTTCAGCTTATACATTTAATTTACTGTTTCTAGTTGTATAAAAAATGAAGTTTGCTATACCTAGGGAACCCAGGGATTTTACGCACATATTACTAGCCTGCCTATGTTACTAGGTTATAGGAAGTAACTTGTCTTTTTCCAAATAACGTAAGACTTCTTATGGAAGCTTTGCTTTTATGTTGACAGAAGGACCAGGCAAGTCAGTGTGTCCAGTTATCAGAGCAGTTGTTTCACAGCATTTAAACCAGAAAAGAAGAATAGAAATCAAACATTTTATATTTCAACTGAATAATCTTGATAAGAATGGTCGCTGTTTGCTACGGCTGTGGTTAAGATTATGGGCTCTTGGTAGCCCATGTGGCCTGGATTCAAATCCTATGGTCCTGAGTTCAAACCATAACTCTGCTCCTACCCGGCTTTGTGTTGTTAAGTAAGTTCTGTAACTTCTCTGTGCCTGTTTCTTCTCCATAAAGTAGACAAAATGATCACTGGGTTGTTTTGAGGGTAAATCTAATAATATATGTAAAACCCATAGCACACTGTTGGTACATAGTTAAGTATTCAGTAATTGTTAGCTATTAAATTATTACAATTATTGACTGCCCACTCTGCACCAGACACTATCCTATGTTTTTCTGGGTTCATTGCTTTACTCCTCACAGCTACATTAAAAAACAGGGCTTCCCACCCCCATTTTACAGTTAAGGGGACTAAGCCTCAGAGGAGGTACACAGCTTGCCCAAGTTCATACAGTTAGTGAGTTTTAGAACCAGAACATGAACTCTGTTCTCTCAATCACCAAAGCCCATGTTTCAAGTACATAATATGATGCAGAACAACCCACAGCAGATAAAATCAAAACAGTAGCTAGCTATACTTCAAATATTGGTATATGAAGTATTCATGATATTCTTCCCCCAAATTCTGAGTTTCAGCTTCGGAGAATATTGATAATACCATTACTGAGGAGGAGAAAAGGGAACCCAGAAGGCAGAGGTTATTGGCTTGTAATTTAAAACAAGTTATACCTTTATGAAAAATGTTATCTAAACCTGGAAAGCCAAGTTCCACATTAATAATAATCTAATTAACATAACACTCCCCCCCCCCAAGATCAAAATGCATAACAATAATAGTGCTGTTGTTCTTCCAAGGAGGAATGTGGATTAGAAATTTAAAATTTAGGCAGAATGGGTCAGGGCAAAATCTGCACTAACTATTGGGTTATCTGCAAACCTAGAGACAGTAAGGCACATTCTTAGCTGTAGGAGCTAATGTAGGAGAACTACAGCTCATGTAGAACTGTCTTGTGTGATCTCCTCACACATGCTCTGTGCCATTGCTTTTTCCATTCAATTGTAAGTCCTCCGAAGGCAGAGACCCTGGAATTGTGCTTCCTGTTTATATTCCAGTCCAGCAGAGTTCTGGATAGGAATCCAACGTGCTTTCCCAGCAGGGAAAGGGAAGGAGACCTAGCCCATCTGAAATTTTCATACTCTATCTTGCCAGATAACTCCTAATTAAGGAGTTATCTGCTCAGACCACTGCATGCTTTGTCTACCAGTTTCTCTGAGAGGTGTCGTATTTCAGAGCAAGGGCAGTTACCTTGGAAAGCATCCTCTGAACAGTTTGTCTCCAGATATTTCCTTTTGCAGAGGTTTAAATCATTAAGTTCTTCAAATGTGCAGTGGGATAAAAAGAAAAGGAAAAAGAAAAAAATTAAAAATAGAAAAAGGAAAACTAAAAAGACAAAAAGGATAAAATTTTTTAAATAACAAATAGATCAATCTTTAAGCTTTGAGGGGCCACCCTCTGCTGTCAGCATAATGGCGCTGCTGACATCATGGCAGCCAGGTGCGAGGACCACTGAGGAGAGGTCAGGCCAGCTCTGCTCCTTCCCGACTCTGCCCCCTGACCTCCTACCGGTCATAGGTGCCGGCAACGCACCCAGCCTGGGGACTGACAAGTACTCAGGGCAAGGAGTCGCAAGACCTCCTTTCCAGTTCTGTCCCTGCCACTGGCTGGTGGCATTACTTTGCATTTGGTGGCTGATGCTGGGAGGAGCCACCTGTGCTTACTACAGTCGCATCACGCAGGGCTTTGGTGGCAGCTTTGAGACACAGGCTTTCCTTTCCCCATATCTGATAATACTTCTTAACCATATGCCAGAGATATGTAGAAACATCACATCCCCCTGTGCCTGCCAGGATTTTAAATAGCAGCCAAAGAGGCCACAGTGTTTAGAGATACAGTTTAAGCCTTCACTATTTTTAGGCAGAAGGGTGGTGGGGACAGGGGAGGAGGCCTGGGTGCAGAGAGAATGCAAGAACCTGGTGCTGGGGCACCACTGTGTCGTGTCGTGGAAAAAGCACTAAATCAATTAGGAAGCATGGCCCACGGTTGCCTCGCGGTAATAATCAGCTCTTAGTAGCAATGGTGCTTAGTATTTGCTGAGCATGCAAGGGTGCTAAGCACTCTGCTAACTAGGATGCCTTATCTCTTTTAAACTACCATCTACCCTATAAAACAGATGTCATTATTCTTTACCGATGAGGAAACTGAGTCATGAAAGCCCAAATTGCAGAACTAATTAAGTGGAAGTGCCAAGACATGAACTCAAGCCGTCTGTCTCCAGGACACCTGCTCCCAGCACCTCCCGCAGCCCGTGTAACTAGACGAGCCGCTTAACTTCTCTGAGCCTCTGTTTCTTCACCTCTAAAATGAGGCTGGACATGCCTGCCCTGACTGTCTTTGGCCACAGCCTTGTGAGGAATCAGAGGCGGAGGATTAAGAACACGTTAGGAAAATCAGGACACGGGCTGCAAATGCCATTGTTGTCTCCCGGGGCGACTGTTTGGGTTGCTTCAGTGACAGGGGTGAATGCAGATTGGGGGAGGGTAGGAGGCAACTTTTATGATTCCAGGACAGGGACAAGGAATCAACCATTGAGCTGAACTTGGAACTTGTTTGCTTGCTGACCAATCACAAGGCCCTTCGGAGTGGTCTCTTTTCCCCTCCTCACATGGGAGAGTGGTCTAGATCTGGGCTCCTTTTCATGTGGAAATGGGCAAGGGGGGAGGTGGGACTCCTAGAGTCTTGTGGCGATTGGAACTGGTCCCTGGTGGGTCTGCATCTCCTGATGCTAGTAACAGGCCCAGACACATGGCCACACTTCGTCCTGAATCCTCATAATTACCTAGATGCCAGTAGTTTCTGTTCAAGGGCCGTTGTGCCTAAGAGACTCTTGTGGTGCCAGCGTGCTCACCGCTGAGTAACTGAATGATTTCAATCAATGGCCTTGTAAGCACACAATCAGAGTCCCCCAGAGACCTGGCAACCACTCGCCTTGTAGAATTAGAATATGATTATTCAGGCAACAGCCTGTGGAAACGTCAAAAAGAGGACAACTAGAATAATTTAGAGCCTCCCTTATCTCTGTTTGAATTTCATGAAACAAGAGGCACCAAAGACATACTCAAAATGACCATTTTAGTCCCTTCATCTGTTCCTCAGAAATCCTAAGGATGGAAGGTGCTTTAACGGGGGACTTATTCCCTCGTTTTCCCTATGTGTTAGGCTTTTCATCCCAAGGCGTTCTCGTATTAATGGCAAAGTGGACTGTTACCAAACAAATGGGAATGGCATCTGGAAGCCCAATATGTACATATCAGGTAAAATCTGGGTGGCTGTAGTTGAACCTGAGTAGACTTGACTTCCTCCCCCTCGTGCAAATCCCTGACAAACAGGACAGAGACCTCTTGTCCAAACTCCCTGGGGTCTGAAAGTCACTGTTGTAACTTACAGACTCAGCCCACCATGTGCTGGGGCAGGGACCATGGAGAAGCGGGTAGGTGAACCGGAGAGTAAGTGAAGACATAGGAATGGGCTTGTCTCACCTCCAGATGCCCAGGCAAGCTCAGGATGTTCTTTAATCCATTCAGCAAACATTTATTAAGTGCCTACTATATGCCAGGTACCATGCTAGGTGCTTAAGACTGCATCAGTGAACAAAACTCCCTGTCTTCATAGAGGTTACATCCTGAAAATTCTTGTGGATTTAGTTTCAGGAACCAAAAAAGGGAACTCAGTTTGAAGTGTCTTTCTCTGTCTTCAGCTAGAATCACATTGAAACCACCCACACTCAGGTATGAATCTCTCCTAAGGCCATCAGAGAAAGAATACCAAACTTGTTTTAAGAACTCATTCCAGTGTCTAATACTCTCACAAGACATTCTTCAGAGATAGAATAAACCCCCTTTTCATTATGCACTTTATTTTGTTTTCTCCTTAGGAGACTTGAAAGAAGTTAGTCACAGTGTTCTGAGTAAGAACCAATCGCAGGCTGGAATAGAGCCGTCAACCCTTTCTGTTGGCCCCAAATCTCAGCTTCTGTAGCCTGTTCCCAGAATTTTTGGTTTTTTGATTCTTTCACCATCCACATAAACTCTTTGATAAATTTCCTAATTCTCCACTCTTCCCAGTAGTTGTAAAGCCCAATAAGACATTTTAGGTGTCACTCTACGCTTGCTAAATTCCTTTTACTCACGTTACTTCATAATATAATCTTGTATTGTTGGCAAGGCCACATTCACTTTTCCCACTGCCCAGAGAAGCCAAGTGAGCCCCAGAGGGGCCAAGTGACTTACCTAAGGTCACACAGCTAGCAAGGAGGCAGAGGCAGCATTTCCAGCCAGGTCTCCAGGTGCTGGACTTGAGAGCTCTATCTGTCTAATGAGAGCCCCAGCTGCTGGTTGGGAAGGCCCAGCTACGGGAATGCTTGTGCAATCCCTGAGGCATCGTGATGGCTGGCGGCCAGTTAACATTTAGGTCATGTGTTTTCTTCCCCAGGTGTGTGCTGACCCGGATCCCTACCTCTGGATCATATTATCTCCAATGGTGAAGACCGATAGCATAAAATAAAACAGTAGCAACCATGGACCAGCCAGATCCTGGCCTTGTAGGTTACTGAAGGCAATTTGGGGCCCCACCGGCCCCGGCTCCATCCCCTGAAGTCCCCATTTGTCCCATTTCTGTGAGGTTGGCACTGACTCACTGATTGCTACCCTCTGGGTTATCGGCTTGTGGTGCAATCAGAAGAGATTCTCATCTGTGTGGGGTGGCTTAAGTGTGGTTGGGTCCTGACTGGGGTGACCAGCCTGACCAGGGGGAGGAGACAAATGCATCAGCTTCATCAACAGCAGGCCTTGATGGTTTTGTTTTTATTTTCAAACTTAGCTAACCTACAGCACAGTGTGCTCAAAGATGAGCCCAGTATTGTTTTTAGGTGAAATCATTTGTGTTTGTGGCTAAAACTTGACCTCATCACAATTTTTTTTTTTTGTCTAATGGGTAACATTGAACCCCTCCTTTCAGTCTTGCCCAGTGTGCTGCAAGAGAGGCCTTAACATGATGACAGGAGTCGGCTTCCAGCTACAGGAACTGGCCGGTAACTACGCTGGGCCATCTTCAACCTGATCCACTATTAGAATCCTAGTCCCAATAATCTATTTTAGAGCAATAACAACAACTGAGAAAATGCCCTTTAAGAAGCTAATTTTGATGATAAGATGGCTTCCCATGACAGCAAACAAACAGAAAACCTTTATTCTTTACCATGACCTATGAGTATTATCTACATGACCTGGCCTTGTCCTATCCCTCCAGTCACATCTCTTTCCACTCTCCCAGCTGCTCCCTGTGGTTGGCCATGACTTAAACATTCCAAGCTCCTTCCCATCCTGTATGCCAGCTATTCCTTTCGGCTGGAATAGCCTGCCCCCACCCTTTGATTATCCCGTATCTAGTGCTTACTCAGATCTCAGCACAAGCCTTCCCTTCCCAGCCCTTCCCCCTGTTGCCTGGTCACCCTGTCCACTGCTCTGCTTTATTTTCTTACAAAAAGTATGTGCTTGATGAGTATAAGCTCCATGAAGGTAAGAACCATACCTGTCTTGGCCAGCCCTGTATCCCCACCAAGAGCAGTGCTAGCATAGAGGACTATGGGCTGAGCGCTTGTTGAAGAGATGGGATGACTGAGCAATGGTCAGCCAGCTACCTTGTTATGGTCCCTTTCCCTCCCTAGGCCCAGCTGCCTCCTCTGTAAAATAGAGGTATTAGCTTCTGTGGCATCTAAGGCCCCGTACAGCTTTGGTGGTCTATTATTATCTGTTTCTGGAGAGCCCAAGGGCTTCAGACTCAACTATCACCCCAAACTGGACTGTGACTTTCTAAGTAAGCCAACATCAGAAATCCTAATAAAGGCAAAGCATATTAGGCCCATAGAAGAGGTCTCCTTCCTTCTACAAAGAAGGAGTCAACCCAGGCACGGTGGCTCACGCCTGTAATCCCAGAGACTTGGGAGACTGAGGCTGGAGGATTGCTTGAGGCCAGGAGTTCGAGACCAGCCTGGACAACATAGCAAGACCCTGTCTCTACAAAAAATTTTGGCCGGGCATGGTGGCTCACACCTGTAATCCTAGCACTCTGGGAGGCTGAGGTGGGTGGATCACTGAAGGTCAGGAGTTCAAAACCAGCCTGAGCAAGAGCAAGACCCCATCTCTACTAAAAATAGAAAAAAATTAATTGGCCAACTAAAAATATATAGAAAAAATTAGCCAGGCATGGGGGCACATGCCTGTAGTCCCAGCTACTCGGGAGGCTGAGGCAGGAGAATTGCTTGAGCCCAGGAGTTTGAAGTTGCTGTGAGCTAGGCTGATGCCATGGCACTCTAGCCCGGGCAACAGAGTGAGACTCTATCTCAAAAAAAAAAAAAAAAAGAAGAAGAAGAAGAAGGAAGGAGTCAGGCTGTGTTTTTTCCTAAGAAGAGGTTGAATGATCCTGATAGGAATTATTCTCCCTTAAATATTTTTGATTGAATCATGTTGCCTTGCTCATGCCAAGGCATTTGCAAATGGATGGAGCAAATCAATATTTTGATATATACATGAGTTGTACTTATAAGGAAGACTTAACTGAGTCTGTAACTACTGGGACCTCTTTTTCCTTTTATAAGTGAAAGCTAGTTATGATTTTTATTTATTTTTTTTGTTTTTTAGTATGAAACAAGGGTTATTGAGAAAAGAAATATAGGATTACAGAGCAAGAGCAAGATATAGGTTTACAGAGTAATAGCAAGATACTTTTGCCACAGAACGGTGAATATACTCTTCTATCTTAACAAAAGCGCCATTTATTCTTTTTAAATCTTCAAGTAAGTCCCTAAGATTCCATTAATTCCTTCAAAAGGGTTTTCTGCTTAAAGTGACATAGAAAATAATGGAAAGGAGATAGTTAATAGGAGAAAAACAAATTATTTTTCTATCTAATTAGAGAACAGAATGTTAAAGTAACTTGTATTCTTTGATCTAACACAGTTAGAGCTACATGTTGTTTTTGAATGAATACTGCTAAATTTCAGTAAGTAAATACCATTATTATCAGCATTTGGCTTTGAATACGCTAATGGCACTCCCATAGGCTTACTTTAATTTCAATTATGTATTTTAATTTGGACTATAAAATAGACTACAGTTTATATAATTTTTAGAAAATCAAAAATAAGTTGGTTTAATTGGGGCCTGGTTATTTAAAACACACACACATACACATCAATAAATGATGTAAAGAGAAAATAGACATGCAAAGAAAGAAGTCAATTTTTAATTGTCATGGTTTAAAAGTATCCAAAATGTCAGGTGTTGATTGGAACTGACAGTTATACAAATGTTACATATTAAAATTGAGGGTCCAATGCTGGCAAAATAATCAGTAAGTATTTTTGAGACCTAATGGGTGCTAAGCCCTGTGCCTGTGGTTACAGGGAAGGATAGATGAATTAGAGCTCCTGTCTCTAGGAACCAATAGTCCAGGAAAGAGGTGAGGCAAGTGCACAAATAGTAGATGCATGGAGGACATATTAGGTGTGATCGGACATGTTCAAAATGTTGCTATATGTGCCAAGGAGGGAGGAAGGAGCTACAGGTGTGGTAGCTGAGATCAAATAAGGCAAAGCACATGAAGGCCATCCATTGTGTCCTTCATAGCTCAGAACACCCCTCTACGCTATACCTAATATAGATAGATGGCTGTGAAGGATGATCAATAGCATTGATCAATCGACCAATTAATTTGATTGATACATGGTAAAAGACAAAGGAGACATATTTCCAAATACATGCTTTAGAAGCCAATTGGTTAGTCAGTGGATTGTGGGGACTTACCTGAAGACTGACAAAAAGTTTGGCTACTGTATTTGTAGACCCATAAACATAAATCCTATATGTATTTTATCATCTTTAGTTTTCTGGGCAAAAACTACTGAACTCAATCAAGAGAGGAGAAAGCATGCATATGTAGAGTCTACTCAAAAATGAAGGAGGCTGCATTTAGCAGCAGCTAAACTTTCCTTTTCCATCAGAATGCTCTGAGAACACTCCACAGACACTTCACCAAGAAGTGGTTATATGGCTCTGTAAGGGGAAGAAGTGGGCCCTGATCTCTGCTGGCTTGGTTTTACCTAATAGATGGATACGAAGTAAAAGTTCAGCCTGGGAAAGTTCACGAGGCTGGCAGTGGAGAGGACCTCTGTGATGTGGCAGGCACCTAATTGTGGGGCACTCCACTCCCCCAAACCCTGGTCACTGGGCCCTGTACAGTTGCTCTTGCCATCCAATGGCCAGCTGCCATGTGCACACACGGTGCAGACCGCCCCCCGAGGGATCCAGCCCCTGCTAGAAGTGAGCAGTGGAGGAAGAATCCACCTGCTCGTTTCAGTTTGCTGCTGCAGCCTGCACCGCTACAGGGCTCCTGGGTGCAACAGGAACTGAGAACATACTTGAGCTGCAGCTGCTGCGTTTGGGGAGCTGGGAAGAAGCCCATTTCACGGCAGGGCAGCCCTTTGCATGAGGCTGAGGGACCCGAGAAATTAGGAACTGGGGAGACACGAGGACTTAGCACCCTACCCTACCTCTGCCTTTCGTGCAGACTCTGACTCCAGTAAAAGCCCAAGGGAGGCATAGCAACAGAAGTCTGATGACAGGGAGTTGTTAGGAAAGGAAGAACACCTGTGTCTGGCCCTGACTCTCAAACTTTCCATTTGGAGTAAATTTTCAGAATGAAAATTGATTATTTAAACTTCAATGAATAAAAAAAAAAAAAGATTGGACGTTTTTGGTTCTGTTTCAGTGATTTTAATTAACTTTCAGAAACCTACAGTAATAACTGCTAGCTATGATACTATTATAGATAAAATGTGATGAGCACAGGTAAAATTAAATGTTAATTGGCATAATTACCCCCCCGTTAATATTTTAAGATTTGTTATCTGCATTTCTCTGTTTTTGCCTGATTGTGCTTCGCAGCACAATGTGAAGATTTTTTTTTTTAAAAAAATAATTTTCTGTTCGTCTCCCACTGAGTTATTTTTCACTTTGGGTTTGCTAATTATTAGTCAGAGATGATAATAATAATTTTTCTTAAAGTGCAGGCTGCAGCTGAGAATTTCCAAAGTGCAATGAGTCACCTCTGGAGTAATCAAGTCATTTATTCTCAAACCCCAGAGTCAGACATCGTGCCAGGAAGGGGGTTCAGAATCCCCCATCCTTGATACCAGGCATCAGCACCATGACCCCCTCCTGTCATGGGATGGCTGTCCTCAGCTAGCCAGTGTGAGCTGCTGCGGTCTCCCCAAGCAGGCCTCTGAAACGGTCTCTAATTTTCACGTCCCTTGAACCAGAAACTTCCATACTCACCCTGTCTCGGCATCACTGGACACACAATGTCCCAAACCTATGTTCCACTGCCAGACAGTGACAGATGTTCATTAATTGCACAGGACTCCCTGTAAAGGGTACTCTGCAGGAAGGGCCCAGTATCAGGACCTGGACTATGAGGACATCCAGCTTTTAGTCCTGCCAATGTTCTGCCAATAACGTTGGAATCATGGAATTTCTACGTGGCTCAGTGCTAGCACTTTCAAATGTCAGTGATTTTTTTTATGTTTGCACTGTTACTTATTTCATATTTTTCTTTATTTATTTTCATAAATTTATATATTTTTAAAAGAAAACTTTATATTACTACCACAAAACAGAGATCTCTATCACTTGGCATAAATAAAAAGAAACCATAAAAACAAATAACATATTGGAGTTTCCAGCTAACACAGTAAAATAGCTAAAAAAAAAAAAAAAAAAGGATTAAAGTTCAGGTCCTGCAGGTAAAAAGGATTAAATGTGGGGAACAGGAATTGGCTCACTGCTTAAGACCAAAGACTGGGGCAGACTCTCCACTATCACTTTATATATCAGTATGAAAAAATTAATTAGCTGCTGACCCACTGTTAGAAGTTATGGCTTAAAGGAACATATAAAGATAGACACAGCTTCAACACTAGGACCTTAATTAGCCACCAGCTGACTTGTCGATCTGATCTGTGAATGAAATAACAATAGAAGAAAGAAAAAGAACTGATTAAAAATATTGGAAATGAAAAATATGCTAGTGCAAATAATAAATGAACTTAATATAAAATAAAAATCTGGATTAGAGATAGTCAAAGAGAGTATTATTAAACGGGAACATTGTACTGAGGAATTCACCAGAACATGGCACAGACAAATAAATGAAGAAAAGAAGGTAGAAAAGAAGGAAGAAAAAAAAGAAAAGGAATGTTCACTTAAAAGACCTGAGGGATAGATTAAGATTCTTCAAAAACTTTTTATAAAAGCTTGGAGAGAATGATAAACATTCTGTGAAGTGATAATATTTGAAAATTTTAGAGAGACAATCTGAGATCAAAGTTGATCCATGGGTACAAAGTTTCAGATAGACAATAGGAATAGGTTTTGAGATCTGTTGCAGCAGGGCGAATATAGTCAATAATATTACATATTTAAAAACTACTAAGAGTAAATTTCAAATGTCTACCATAATAAGTGGTAAGTAAGTGAGGTAATGGCTATATTAGTTAGCTTGACATAATCATTCCACATTGTATGCATATATCAAAATACCACAATGTACCCTGTAAATGTAAGTAATTATGATCTTTCAATCAAAAATAATATTAATAATTTTAAAAATTAAATGCAGAGCACATCTAGCACCAGATCTTGGTTTGTAATACCATTCTCCAATAAAAGGAACCAGAGCTCCTTTAAGAAATGGTTGATTCTAGGACTAGAGCAGGAAATATACAAGATGAGCCTGGAGTATCTTGTAGTGCCAGACAGTAAGAAAATATTCAAAGAATTTAAAAATATAATGATGAGGGTATGTCAAAAGCATATAGGAGCCAACTGAAAGAGTTCCCAAGGACCAAAACTGGAACATTTTGAATAAGAAAATAAATAAAATAGTACTTAGTTATAAGCCAAAATATAAAAATATCCATGAGTCCATGTTTATATACATAAATGATTGAATAAATTAAAAAACAGGGAGAATATATATAGCTCACATGCAGAAGAATGCCAAATAATTCATGTAGATCCATTGCCATTGAAGAGATGGAGCATAACATAACATTTATATTAATATTAAATAGCTACAATTTAAAAAAACTGAAAATATCATTATTGGTGAAGATGCAGAATAACCAGAGCTCTTATTTACTCTTAGTAGGATGTTAATTTGGTAAAACCTCTTTGGAAAACTGGCAGTGTGTTCTAAAGCTGAAGTTTACCTACCCCAAGACCAGGAAAACTTACTATTTAAGTGTGAGTTGCACATAGGGCCTTTCTTCCAAACAGTGCAGAATGGAAAGGAAGGGGAAAGCAAGAGAAACTTTACAGTGGAGAAACCTGACAGACATTATTACCTCAAGTCACGTGATTGTGGTTCATATCAACAGTGATGTCACATTGATAGCGTGTATCCTTGATATGATGCAATGAGAATGGCACTTTACCTGTGTGATCTTCCTCCATAAAATATATTACCTTAGTCTAATCATGAGAAAGACATCAGACAAATCCCTACTAAGGTACATTCTAGAAAATACCTGACAAGTAATTTCCACAATCATCAATGTCATCAAAAATGAGAAACCCTAAGAAACTGTCATAACCAAGAAGAACCTACAGACATATGGTGACTAAATGTAATACAGTATCTTGCATTGGATCCTGGAACAGAGGGAAAAGGACACTAGGAAGAAATTGGGAAACTCTGGATAAAATATAAACTTTAGTTAATAATAATGTATCAACATTGGCTCATTAATTGGGACAAACATATCATTCTAATGTAAGATGTTAATAATAGAGAAAACTCGATGTGGAATACACAAGAACTCTGTACTATCTTCTCAATAATTTTATAAATCTAAAGCTATTCCAAAGTCGAATGTTTACTTTAAAAAACAGTGCATAGCAAGTGATAAAGTAGGATAAACAAACACTCACTCACTATAATAAAACTATAGAACATCAAGGATCCTGAGACTATCCTAAATGCCATGAGAGTAAAAAGAGTACCTACCACTGTGAGTTATAGCTAAACTCACTTCGGTCAGCAGTAAGAGAAGCCAGGCAACTATTGAGATAAATCTCAAAAGTGTTGATGGAAAATAAAATAACTGTCAACTTAGAATTTTATACCTAGATAAACTATTATTAGGAAAAAAAGGCAAAATTAACCCATTTTCGTATTTACATTTCTTAAATTTCAAGAAAGACTATTCTGAAAAATAATTTAGCTGGAGTACTGATACTTTCAGACATTAAGACTCTAATTAGAGAGCTGTATTATGTGAACAGTGGTATTGAACAGTTCAAGAATAGGGTAGGCAAATAGACCAATGGAACAGACTAGGATCTAAAAACAGACTCACATATATGTGTGGTCATCTGAATTATGACAAGGTGTCACTGCAATATGATGGGAAAATAAATGGTGGTCTTCAATCACTGTGCTAGATCAATTGGCTATCCACATGTCAAAAAGAAACCTTGACTTTACCTCACAGCATTACAGTAATCAATTCAGAAAGTGCTCAGAATTCTTACAAAGTACATACAAATACTAACTACAAAGGAAGATATTGATTATTTAAACTCTATTAAAATGAAAAACTTGTGCGTATCAAAAGATACATCAAGAGAATGAAAAGTCATGCCAGAGAATGGGAGAAGATATTTGTCACACATACATCCAACAAAAGATTTGTATCAAAAACACATTTTTTAAAAACTCCTCAAACCAATTTTTTTTTTCCCGAAACAGAGTCTCACTGTCTCCTAGGCTGGAGTGCAGTGGTGCTATCATAGCTCACTGCAGTCTTAAACTCCTGGGCTCAAGTGATTATCCTGCCTCAGCCTCCCAAGTAGCTGGGACTAAAGGCATGTACCATTACACTTGGCTAATTTTATTTTATTTTTTGTAGTGACAGAGTCTTGCTATGTTGCTCAGGCTGGTCTTGAACTCCTAGGCTCAAGCGATCCTCCCACCTTGGCCTCCCATAGGAAGTATGAGCCCCCATGCCCAGGCCAAATCAATTTTTAAAAGACAGACAACCTGATTTGAAAATGGACAACTACTTAGGCAAGTACTTTGCAAAAGAATGGTGTTTATGCCAATAAACATTACAAATATTTAATATCAATAATCATCAGAGAAATTGTAGTTAAACCTGCAGTAAGATACCACTACACGTCTACCAGAATGAATACCACTACACGTCTACAATCTTAAAAAGTGAAGATACAGAGCAGCTAGAACTCTTATTTACTCCTGGTAGGAGGTTAAATTGGCACAGTTGCTCTGGAAAACTGTTTGGCAGTATCTTCTAAAGGTGAACCGCAAGACTAGGCAGTTAAACTCCTAGGTATTAAACCAAGAAACTGTCATAACCAAGAAGAACCAGAAGATACATGATGACTAAATGTACTATTTTGTGCAGACTACTATTTTGGACCTTCTTGGTCCCTTTTGGACCTTTGAATTTATGGCTGTGGTCTAAATCCTTGTGAAAAGGGGTCGATTTATGAAAGACACTTAGGAGGAATGCAAGCTGACTTATTCACATCTGAACCTTCTTTGCAGTGACAGTCTTATCAACTTCAGTGTGAGATGAAAAATATATAGCAAGCATTTGCTGAGACCCTAAAATGGGTCAAGCACCTTACCAGGATGTGGTGAGAAAAAGAGCAAAGAGGATATAACAAAGAAAATCTGGAATACAGATCCCAGGCTGATGGGGAAGCTAAAGTAGTATAGGTAAAGGTGTCCCTGGTGGAAGCCTGAGGAGGCTTCCTAGAAGCAATGATACTTAAGTTGTAACTTGAAGTTCACCAGGTAAAAGAGAAAAGGAAGTATAATCCAGAACATTGGGATGTCATGTGGGAGATTGATTATGGGGGGCATCCCAGTGTGAGCAACAATCACAGTCATTTGGTGTAGCTGGTGGGCTGATGGTGAAGGATGAAGTCCTTGGAGATGCAGGTGAAAGGTGAGCTGGGGGTAAGACCGGGCAGCTCTTTTGGTCTACCCTAAAGGACTAGAGCTTTAGCTTCTAGACCAATGGTCTTCAATCTTTTTAACTTAAGCACTCTTAATACTTAAATGTTTAAAAGTCCATATCACCAAAATCAATATGTTATTGATTTGCAAATAATATGAATGTGCTAGTATCATTACTAATATCTGAAGCACAAATACAGATTTAGGATGCTATTCTTATTAATGATAGTGCAAGTAAATTCGTATTTCAAATAGTCTTTGTATAGAAACACGGCAAGGTAATGGGGGTTATATTTAGGAATTAACATTTAGCTACTCTTCAAATTATAAACCATAAAGATCTAAAAGCATTTTTAAGACATTAAATTTATTTTCATTCATTTAGCTGTTGAAGGGCCATGATGAACACAAGTTCTAATAATTAATGATGCCCAGGTTTTTCTAACACCAAACCGTCATTTAGGTTAAGGGTTCCTATCTAGACTATGATAAACATTCATCCTAATAACATCTGTTTCCCGCACAAATTTAATAAAACCTTTAGTTGTCTAAAAAATTAATAAGTAAAAGATTAGCAATGATAATATAATAGTAAACATTCATTAAGCACTTAAAAATTGTGCCAATTGTCATTATAAGCAACCTACATATATTATTAGCTCATTTAATTCTCCTAACAATCCTTTGAATTGTTATCATTGTCCCTACTGTGCCGATGGGAAACTGAGGAACAGAGGTATCAAGTGTCCAAGGTCACAGAGCTTATAACAGGGGATTTAGCATATGAACCCCAGGCAGCCTGGCAACAGAACCTGCACTCCTACCTACCCTATTACAAGAATGCTCATCCAAGAGTGATTTAAAATAGAGAAAATCTAAAAACAACTTAAATCTCCATAAATTATGGTAAATTTCTAGTATGGAATAGTACATAGCCACTAGGAACATGTTTTTCAGAAAATTTTAATGATATGGGAAATGTTCTTGAAAATATCAAACAAAAAGCTGAATAAATAAGTGACATTGATTGAGGGGTTACTTTCTTATTTTCTTTTTGTAGTTTTGTATTTTCCACATTTTCTACAGTGGATAATGTTGTATGTGTAGTTTTCAAAACTACAGACCACTTATACAATGACAGTAAATTGTAAAAAAACAGATAAGCTAATCAGTTAAAGACATTTAGGATCTTTCTAACTATAGGAACCAAAATATGACATCCATTTTGTTTGCTTGGTTTTTAATTGTGGTAAAATATGCATAACATATTAACCGTTTTTAAGTGCACAGTTCAGTGGCTTTAAGGACATCCACATTATTATGCCAAGATCACCACCAGCCATCGCCAGAACTCTTTTAGTCTTTCAAAACTGAACCTCTGCACCCACTAAACAATAACTCCTCATTCTCCCTACCCCAGCCCCTGGCAACCACCATTCTACTTTCTGTCTCTATGAATTTGAGTACTCTAGGTACCTCATGTAAGTGGAATGATACAATCCTTTTGTAACTGGCTCATTTCACATAGCATAATGTCCTCAAAGTTCATCCATTGTCTTAGTCTTTTCAGGCAGCTATTATAGAATAGACTGGGTGGCTTATAAACAACAGAAATTTATTTTCCACCGTTCTGGAGGCTGGAAGTCTGAGATCAGGAGGCTAGGCAGATTCGATGTCTGGCAAGGGGCAGTTTCCTGGCTCATAGGCAGTTGCCTTTGAGCTGGGTCCTCACATGTAGGAAAAGGAGCAAGAGAACTCTCTGAGACCTCTTTTATAAGGACACTAATCCCATTCATTAGTGCTCCACCCTCATGACCTAATCACTTCCCAAAGTCCCCACCTCCTGATACCATGACATTGAGGGTTAGGGAAGACACAAATAGTCAGTCCTGAACATCCATGTTGTCATATGTGTCAAAAATTCCACTTTTAAAAAGACTCCATTGTATATATATGCCACATTTTGTTTATCCGTCCATTCTATCAGTGGACACTTAGATTGCTCCCACCTTTTGGCTATTGTGAGTAATTTTGCTGCTAATGTGGGTGTATAAATATCTCTTAGAGTCTCTACTTCAATTCTTTTGGATATATAACCAGAAGTGGAATTTGGGGATCATAGGGTAATTGTATTTTAATGTTTTGAGGAACTTCCATTCTGTTTTCCATAGTGGCTGCACCATTGTATATTCCCGCCAACAGTACATAAGTGTTCCAAGGTTTCCACATCCTCAACAACATTTATTATTTTTGAGTTTTTGATAATAGCCATCCTAATGGGTATGAAGTGATATTTCCTTGGGGTTTTGATTTGTATTTCCCTAATGATTAGTAATGTTGAGCATCTCTTTGTGTGCTTCTTGGCCATTTGAATATCTCCTTTGGAGAAATGTCTATTCAAGTCCTTTGCCCACTTCTTTGTTTTACTGCTGTTGAATAGTAAGAATTCTTTATAGTACTCTGATATTAACCCCTTATCAGATATATTGTTTACGAACATTTTCTCCCATTCCATGGGTTGTTGTTTCACTCTGCTGGTTGTGTTACATTCTGTTTTCAATTAGATATTTCCAGGAGGAGTGAGGACATGAAAGGAACTATGATTTTCTCTCCAGGCCAGCAATTTATTCTAAAGCAGCGATAGTCCCACTGTGTGTGGCCAGCCAGGTAGAGGTATAGATCTGAGGCTTGCGACTTTTGGTATGAAGGAATCTAGCAGAAGTAAGGAAATCTCAGACCAATCTTTGAATGTCCCTCCCCTGATTTCACATCCAAACAACTTGCCACACCCTCTTAATTCTTCCCTCTCCAGTATGGTGGCATCTGCCCTTCCTTTCCATTGTTCTGTGACCGCCCTCATTCAGACTTTTATGATTCTGCTGTAGCAGATTCCCAAAGTGCTTACTGTTGTTTAGAATACCATTGTGAAAAACAAGGTGCACACTAAATGTTCTAGGTCCAAATACATTTGAGAAATGCTGGATTCATTAAAACCAAACGTATTTTAACTGCAGGACTTCTCAGACCCTATACTATGTTAAAGAGTATTGCAAATCTCCAAAAAGCGTGAAGGCTTCCTCACTTCCTGGGAGTTCTGCCTTGGCCTGAGGAAGTTTATGGGGGTGGAATCGGCTGAGGTCGTGATCCTCCTCCTGGACTCCTGAGGAAACCTTTGAGGCCAACAGGCTGGTCAGCTATGCAGGGCACTGGGGGCTCTGATTACGTAGCTGCTGAACACATCCTGCTCTATATTTAACCATTCTTCCTGAAAATTTAGTTTGCTTCATATTTTTCATAATTAAAATGAATGCTACAATTAACATCCTTGTACAAGTATCTTTACATTCATTATGAGTGATCTGATATGTATAATAAGGGTATAATCCTGGGCAAATGCTAAGAACAAAAAATTTTGATGATGACAAATTGTCCACTAAAAGCCAATAACAACAATAAGTATGTGTGCAATGAATAAGTTTCAAATCATAATTCTCTAAAGGGTTTTTCTCTCTGTTCCAGTGGCCAGCACAGGAATACACACAAATAGACAGTAGGTACACTATACATTCCTGTTTAGCAATAGTAGCAACCAGTTTTGCAAATTCCTATTAACTGAATACAGCACAGGTAACAGTTTCTGTGAAAGCAATCTAAGGGTCTTAGCTTGACCACAAGCTTAATACAAATCAAGATAAAGCAACACCTTAAAAACAACAACAAAAACAACTCTTTGGTTACATAAATGGAAGGATCATTTCTAGATCACAGGATCAAATAATCAGTTTAATTCAGCAAACATCTATCCCACAGACTTGCCTAAGTCAGACTACCTAATTTTTATTGGGGGCACTGGTCATAACAACCTGAGGATTACTAAGATGATAGAACCTCTGATGCCATGTCACATGAGGTAGAGCAGGAAAACTGGGATATTTAACCTAGAAAGGAGAAAACCGAGGGGGCCCGTGATAGCTGTCTTTAGACAACGTGAAAGGCTGATGTGGGGAAAGAGGGAGCAGACTTGCTCTCTGAACCAGCACTAATGGGTGGACTTGTCAGGCAGAGAGATTCAACCCCGTTTGAGCTGACCACTTTCTTACCGCTTAGGTCATTCAACAATGAAATGAGCTGTCCCGTGAGGTAATGAGGTTCCCATCCCTGAAGAGGATGCAGAAGAGGGGTGTGAACTCTTAAGGATCTTGCACAGGCTATCCTGAAGAGTAAGGCATCTGCAGGTGTCCTGTAAGCAGGGACAGAAACCAGCTGCCTAATGACAAAGGAATGAGTTCCTGGTCTGCTTTCCCCTTATTCCAGCATCTCAACCTGTGGCACTTCGCACAATTGTTTGCTAACATCCTGATTCCTCCTGGGGAAAGAGAGCCAGGAGAAACTTCAGGGAAAGTTACAAAGTGAAAAAACAAATAATACTAAAAACAGGTGTTGTCTTTGCCCAGTTTTCTCATCGCTTTTTTTTCCTGCCTCTTCCCAGCCTTCCCAGCTCCCCATAACCCTCCCCTCCATCCTCTCCCAGGACTCTCCTGATGTCTGATAATCCACCCTGAGCTAGAGGTGACAGACAGGGTCACTCTCAAGAGTTTATTCCAAGAAATTGGTGGTGCCTACCCAGAGCCCTGAATTGAGAGGGACTCTGATGATGCATGTGGGCTCAACAGGGAAGAGCGTGGCAGGTGATCAGCATTGTCTGCCCTGAGCTCCGTGGAGCACAGGCCATAGATCCGAAGAGCTTGCACAAAGATGCACTAAGATGTTGGTATTTGCATATCCCTAGGAATGAGAAGGAATTTTTGCAAAACATCTGTGGGAAGAGGGCAGTTCTTAACCTCCAAAGAGGGGCTTAGTAATAGTGCAGATGGAAAGCACTGTGGCATTTTAGTGGAGGTCACACCTGAGGGAAAGAAGTACCTTCTGGTATTCTCATAGCCCTATCGCAGAGGTGACCTCCACTTCTGTTCCCCATCAGCAGGCTCTTGGGGCCGAGGAGAGAAGGTGGATATCAGCATCTGCTGCATCCATGTTTCTGACTTAGTGTCCTGTGATCAGGATGAACGGATTGTTTTCTAGCGATGAGCATCTCATCTCTCCCTTCCATCCTCTACCCCCAGACCCTAACCAAGCGACTGGGTGGAGAAATGGCTTCCCAATCTCTACACGATTTCCTCCTGCCTTCAACTTCGTGATTGCCTGTCCCCGCCATCCCGCTAGGGTCTGTGAGCCTCTTTCAAGTGTCTCTGTCGCTCCTGGGCCAGACTCGGGCCCTGGGTCCCTTCACCAGGTAGCTCTGCCCACTCCCTGAGGCTCCCGCCCACCTCTCAGAGGCCCGGTCCAAGTATGATGGTGATGTCAGTGGCTTCTGGCTCCCTGCCTGCAGCCCACGCTTTCCTCCACAACAAAAATGCTTCAATTCTTCTGCCCCCATCGCCTTTCAAGTCGTCTGTCCTGGCCTGCCACAAAGGGCTCTGTTCTCCTTTCAGTTGTCTCCTCAGCACAGATTCAAGACCGCCCCAGGGCAAGGCTTGGGGTTGGTGGGGCGGGGCAGGGGGTGGGGGGAGACACTCAGGGCCTCTCACATACACTTTTCATTGCACGTGGAGGAAACTGAGGCCCAGAGAGGAAAAGGGACTGGCTCAAGAGGACACAGAGGCCATGGTGGAGGCGAGGCTGGGACTGGGTTTCTCCACACGGCATCCAGTTTTCTCACCCCATAAGCCTCTGTGTGGCAGCTCAGGCTGGGACTGCTGAATTTGGTTATGACTTTGTTCCCTTTCAGAACAAAGCTCCCTCCCCTCTTCCTTTCTCTCCTCCTTTTCTTCCTCCTCCTCCTCTCCTTGTCCATCTGGCTCTTCCTCCATCTTTTCTCTGCCTCTCACCGCCACCTCTCTTGCCTGTTCTCTCCACCTCCGTTCTCCTCTCTTCTCTTCTCTCTTTTTCCTCTCTTTCTCTCTCTCTCTTTCTCTCTCTGACAAAAGATGAAGTAGAGCTGCTTTCCCATACAAATTTGGTGTCCCCTCTAGGCAGCAAGGGGAGTCATTGAGCCGGCTCAAAGGAGGAGGAGTGGGGCAGCCCCCTCTTGGTTAACTAACTGGGTCACATTCCTCCAGGCTCCATTCTCTGGCCCTACAATCTGGGTAGTCTGTTTTTTTGTTGTTTTTTTTTTTTTTTAAAAGGGTGCAGTTTTATTTTCCTTTACTTTCTCCTTGGCTGGATATCACAATCATATCATGGAAAGGTGGGGTGCTTTGCCATTGCTAATTAAAATGTTTCCCCTGTTGAATTTTTTCAGGGAGTTGGGGAGAGGAGGGATGGAGAGGAAGGGTGGAAGTCACCTGGAAAGCCAGCACTCGCCGAAATGCCGGCGTTATCTGATGAAGCAGGTCAGTGTGTTCTGCTTCAAACACTGTTAACAATGAGAGAGGAGTAGGAGTGCAGGTTTTGCAACCAGATACCTGTATAATGTGTAATAAATAAGGAACACAGATGAGATGGCCTTTTATTATTTTTCTAATCTATGCTGTCAGGTTTCACTTATGAAATGGGGGAGAAACAAAGCAAATGTTCCTCTGCAGGGTCCCCAGCATGTCCCCTCTGGTGGGCCTGGGCTACACACCCCTCACCCCAGAGGACCCGCAATTTAGGGTTGGTCACTGGGGTGTTGACAATCTTTACCAAATCCACAAATGTTGGTCTTATGGAAAGAGCACCATATGAAGAGTTAAGAGACAAGGGTTCTTCTTCTGAACACATCTTCATACATTCTGTGTGATCCTGAGTAAGCTATTTTACTTTCCAACACCTGCATTTTCTCTGGAAGGAAGAAACTGGACTAGAAGAGCGATTTCCAAATAAAACTCCAGTGCATTCCCAGGGCTCACTACAAATGTGTTTCAGAATATCCTCACACAGAAAAATAGTGTCTGCCAAACAATGAAAGTTGAAATTTCCAGAGAAATCTGCCTGTTGCTTTTATTTGTTTAATTTGTTAGGGTCCAGGTAAGACTGAGTTTGAAAGAAGAGTTCTTCTAAAGTATGAAAATCACAAAAGTAGATTATTCTTTTCCTTTTACAGGGGTTGTAGGGAGGTGCCCCAAATCTGGTGAATAAGATTCTCCTCTGGAAGCAAAAAGACAAATCAGCCTCAAATGGCTCAGAGCAGAATTACGTAGTCATCTCGAAGACACCAATTCACTCTCAGGCCCACAGCACTTGGTATAAGCCAACCGAACAGAAAGATGGGCTGGTCTGAAGAAATATCCATCACATATGAAAGCACCAAAAAAGGATGTTGGTGGTCACCAGTGAAGGACTGCCCAGGGTGCCTGAACCCCCAGTCCTAATGAGAGAGAGAAAGAGGGGGAGAGGGAGAGGGAGAGAGGGAGAGAGAGAGAGAGAGAGAAAGAGAATGTGTGTGGGTGTGAATTCATAAGGCTATCTTGGTCTGATGGTTTTACACTAGGGATGGCTCAAACATAGCACTTACATCCCTTCTCTCTGATCCTGTGCCCATGGCAGACATTGCTAATCAACTGTCGCTCTCCCACCAAGCCTAAATGTGGCCTCATAACTTCTCAACACTCCATATAGCCCTTAACAATTGATAAGAGTTCTTGTGAAATGAAACCTATCTTTCATCCCTGCATTTAAGCATTTGAATCATATAAGTAACTCCTTTTGTTTAGATCTCTGACTCACCAAGCAACCTTCTGATTATAACATAGTTTCCCATGGAGGTTACAGAAACCAAATGGACTTTTTAGAAGGCAGGAGTATCCAGTCCTCTTGATAGTTATATTTTTCATTATACATCAGTCTCATGAATTCAGTTATTGCAAATCCTTTCCTTAAAACAAATGAACCTTTCTTTCAATATGACAAATTAGGTATCTTGATAACCAAAGATCTGAAGACCAAACACTGGACTCTGGCAGATCTACCAAGATCACGGCCGTGGGTGAAGAAGTATCTAGACCACCAGGCTTCTCCAGATAACTTACTAATCATCTCTGTATAGCATGGCAACATGTATCCTTGTTTCTTTCAAATTTCTGTGATGACTCCTAATGTAATTCCAAGTTGGAGATTCTAAGACTTAAGAGATATTTGCCACTTGCAGAGTAAGTTAAGTTCAGCGAACAACAGGGTGTCTTTCTAGTATTCATGAGAATATGTCCAGCCAGCTTAATGGAAAAAGAATGAGAGTGTAGAAGTCTAGAAATAAATCCATCTCCCTCCTGTATCCCTTATCTGCCAGACCATGCTCAAACTCTGAATCAAAATTCCACACCAGCAGCCACAAAGACATCCAACCATGAAATCTCTTCTTTTCTTGCTTGGTTTCTGTGATCTTCTCAGAGTCATAATTAGAAAATAAGAACTAAGTGCTTAACAAGTGAAACTCTTTCAGAATGTACCAAAAATTGAACAGAGAACCATTTGCCCTTCAATCACAGTTTTCCCACTTGGCTTTGTCAGCTGAGTCAGTTAGAGAATCACACTAAAGCCAAGGTTGGCTCAATCTCTTCTGTTAATGAGTTTCATGGCCACAGTCTGTTCCTGAGGGGCTTGTATAAAAGGGTACACAATGCCATTTCTTCTCTTGGAAAACTAACTCAGATTTGGGTCCTGCCTATAGCAAGTCTTATATTTTTGCACGGAAATTCAGCTCCAAACCATATATGCTTCCCTTGTGAAAATGCTTCAATACTCCCAAGATATCAGTCCCACATTTGAATAATGAGACTATCCCATCTGCTATGGGCTGAATTTTATCCACCTGAAATTCATATGCTGAAGTCTTCACCCTCAGTATCTTAGGATGTATTATTATTATACAAAATTATTATATTTTGAGATAGGGGTGATTAAGTTAAAATGGGGCCATTAGGGTAGACCCTAATCCGGTGTGATTGGTATATATAAGATGATGACATTTGGACACAGAGAGATACCAAGGATGCATGCACACAGAGGAAAGACCACATGAGAAAATAGCAAGAAGGTGACCATCTGCAGGCAAAGGAGAGAGGCCCAGGAGAAATCAAACCTGCCAACACCTTGAACTTGTGCTTCTGTGAAGAAATAAATTTCTGTTGTTTAAATCAGTCCATCTGTGCTATTTTGTTATACAAGCCCTAGCCATCTTGTTAAGGTGGGTTATACCAACACTACAAAATTGTTTGCTACGCCCAGCTACGCCCAGATACGCCTATTATTCCAACCACTACAGAGCACTCTCTGATTTGACTTTGCTCTGTAGATCTAGAGACAATGGATTAAGAACCTGAAGTTTTCTATTCTCTGATACCATTTTCTAGCTCATCCCTATAGCCATACATCCCTCTTGAAGGAAGCTGGATTGAGAATACAGCCCTTTATAGAAATGAGCATTTAAAGTTCATCTGCTCATCACACAGTGAGTAGGACAAACTGAACTCCATGCCAAGCAAGGATTATGCTACCTACCAGTGTAGGAACTTCATTTGAATTCTTACAGAGATTTCTTCCCCAAAGAAATCATTGACTATCTAGAGGGAAAAAAGCAACCATCCAACACATGTCAGAGAAATATATCATTTTGAGACAAAAATTCTAAATTTCCTCTCTGGAAACTGTAGAAGAGGACCGAGACCACATCTTGCCCACCTCAGTATTCTCAACTCTCCTTCTTTGTGACTAACATAGAGCTTTGCATGCAGAGGCAATTTTCTTATTTGAATATAGTAGATGAAGGAGAATGACAATGCTAAGAGAGTCTGGAAAAAGGATGGTGTCTGTTACAAATATGGATATAATGGCTATTTCAATCAAGCTGCGTGGCAGCACACCCACAGCGACATTCTGGAAGTAAAATCCAAATGCTTTTTTTGAATGTGGTGTCTTGTGATTCTTCTTGCAAAAGTATCCCATTATCAGGTTACGCCTGATTAAATTTACTCACCAGAGCCTGCGTTGTATACAACGTTATCTGTTCTGAACACTGAGATCAAAGTAATCCTTTTAAAACATATGCAAAGTAGTGTCACATTTCTGTGTAAAAATCAGCAATTGTTCCCCATATCACTCAAAATAAAGGCTGCCAGACCTCCAGACCCTTTCTTCTTCCTGTCTTCTGTTTCTCACCCACTGGCTCACTCTACTTCTACTTTACTGGCTTCCTTGTTGTTCCTCAATCAAGCTTGGCACATTCCCACCTTAGGATCTTTGTGCATGCTGTCCCCTCTTTCTGGAATGTTGTTCTCCAGGTCTGCTTAGCTAACTCCCTAACCCCCTTGAAGTTTTTCCTAAGATACCACCATCTCAGTGTGGCCCATCCTGAGCATCCACTGACATCTCCTTACCTGCTCCCACTTCAATACCCAATTCTCCTTACCATGCTTCACTTTGCCTTTTTCCCAAAGCACCTGTCATCTTCTAACATATTTGATCATCTATTTATCTACTGTGTGGTTGTTTATTGCCTCTTCTCTCTCCACATAGAATGTAAGCTCCATGAAGGCAAAGATCTTTGTTTTCTTCACTGATGTTTTGCCAAGCATCTAGAACAGTGCCCAACATGGAGTTTTTGATAAATATGTTTTGAGTGAATGAATCATGTCCTGTATGAACTAGATGTTTATCTTTTCCAGGGCTAGGTTAAAATGACTAAGCTCAAGTTTACCCAACAGTTTTAGTCTTACACTGTATAGAAATCTAGAGGAGATTCGGACTTCTCATCTAGGTCCGGCAACTCTAACATTCTATCAGAATGCTTTAGGTAAACACCCACTGGTACTGTGGTCCCCAACCCCCAAGCCGTGGTGGTCCGTGGCCTGTTAGGAACTGGGCTGCACAGCAGGAGGTGAGTGGAAGGCCAGCAAGCAAAGCTTCATCTGTATTTACAGCCACTCCCTATCGGGCATATCACTGCCTGAGTTCTGCCTCTTGTCAGATCAGCGGCAGCATCAGATTCTCATGGGAGCTCGAGCCCTACTGTAAACTGCGCATGCGTGGGGTCTAGGTTGCACGCTCCTTATGAGAATCTAACGTCTGATAATCTGAGGTGGAGTTGAGGCGGTGATGCTAGCGCTGGGGAGTGGCTGCAAATACAGATCATCATTAGCAGAGAGGTTTGTATAATAATTTCATTATGCATTACAATGTAATAATAGAAATAAAGTGCACAATGAATGTGATGTGCTTGAATCATCTCGAAGCCTTACTCCCCACCCCCAATCCATGAAAAAATTGTCTTCCATGAAACTGGTCCCAGGCGCCCAAAAGGTTGTGTACCCCTGCCCTCGTGGATTGACAGCAAAAAATACAGTGACCCCAAAGTCATCAATGCCAAAACCACAACCAGTTCAGTCATACTTGGGAAAAGTTTAGCCAGATAGGATATTTAGTACCATAAGGTAAAAACAAATACGGGGTTGACAGCATTTTCCAAGTTCTGACTATTAGAGGGATAGTCTGCAGAGTGGCTTTAGCCACCAAGAAGAAGAAAACCAGAACTTCTAGAGGCTTTTGAGATGAAGTTTGCTTGAGCCAAGAACTTTTTAACACTTAAGACAGGATGCCCTTTGACCCCCGGGGCTAATTGGGAAAAGTCTTCTGGTGGAGATAATATCCTAATTTTCCTGGCTGTACCACTGCCTGGTTGATCCCATGGCACCTAATTCTCAGAACAGATTGCTATCCCCAAAGCACGCTGAGACTTCAGCCAGGTCCCTGGTCCCACAGAAGAAGCAATGCTGAACGCAGCAATTCTTCTACACCTTTCTTGTCTGGGGAAGCGTAGAGACCGGCTCTCTCAGAACAACAAAACCCATCTCTTGAAGGTATCTGATAAAATAAATGTCATTGCTGGTTTTTTTCTTCAGAATCTCTGCCTCTAATCTTTTTTTTTTTTACCTCCCAGAATCTCTGACTCTTCTAGTGAACAACTTTGGACACCCAAAGTCAAGCCATAGAGGAGTCAGGTATGACAGAGCAAGAGAAAAAAAGCTATTTCAGTTGTACTCTGCCACAGTTGGTTTCTTCTTACTTCACTGTCAAAGAGGCTCATACATTTTCTATGAAGCATGTCATTTATGCTCAGAATATGCTTGAGGAAAGAGCGTCGCAAGCATTCGACAGAGAGGAAATTCCTCCCTCCTTCCTTCTCACCCTTCCTTCCTTCCTTCTACACAAGCAGGCCTCACAAAGTGGTTGCTATTCTAGACAGAGCTACACAAAAGCCTGGTCTCTGACCTGCGGGAGCTGCCCTTCTGGCAGGTTTGAATAACTCAACGACAATGGGACAAATGCCGGGAAAGCAATGGGGGCACGGTGCCCGAGAAGCACAGAGGACAAGAATGTAAATCCTACCTGAGGAAGGAGCATGGACAAACGCTTCCTGGAGGAGGCGCGATTTGAGCTACGCTTTAAAGTTAGGAGGAGGCAGAATTTGCCAGGCAGAAAAGGAATTAAAGCCACTTGATTTAAGTGGCTTATGCAGAAAGAGACCAGAGAAACTGAGTTCTCCACAGAGTGAGCCCATGGAAACAACTGGTTAATGGTGGGAGAAGTCACACAACATGATTATTTGACCTTGGGCAGACCAAAAAGGAAAAGCGCCGGACTGATTGTTTTTGTTTTTGCTTTCCTTTTGTACATGTTGACAGGTGGAATCAAGTAGAATGGAAAAGTGATCTGGATAATCCAGCCAAGCTCTGAATGATTCTCTTGGCCTTCCCAGCAGTACAATCAAACCATGGATGTTCCATCTCCTGCCTGTGTTTCCTACATGACACGTCTCCAGGAAGACAGTGGCCAGAGGACGGGCTCCAGGAATTGCAGGGCGGGGGGACTTGGATCTAATACAAGTTGCAGAGGTCCAGGAGAGCTGAAGGTACTGGGACCTCAACACTTTCTCTGTGAAACAGATCCCAAGAGGAAGAGCCCCTGACTGCATGCATTGTTTCACCAAACAGGCAAAGAGCTCAGGATGAAAGATGCTGTTGCTTCAGTTTAGTTCTTAAGAGGACTATAGAATCCAAAAAGTGGGAGTGACCTCAAATGTCATTCTAACCAGGGTTTTCATTTTACTTTAAGGAACCTGAGTCCCAGACAAGATGTCACAAAATTAGTGCCAGAGTTGAGACTAGAAGAAAGTTATTTTTAGTTCTGAGGCTTAACACTATTCAGGAAACTTCCCTCTACATTCTACCTATGGCTTTACTGATACTCCGTTTTCATGGGGAAAAAGAAGCAAGTGGGAGTGAATGAAGAAGATGAAGCACCAGTATGTAAAGATATTCCAATGGAACCAGAATAGAAGGTGAAAACTCTGCCTGCTCAGATTGACCCTTGACAATATCTCAATTAGATGCCACGCTGGAGACAAGCAGACCCCCTCTCTCTGAGACCAACACAACCAGTTTTCCCATCCAGTGCTGGAAAAACATCAGTTGAACACAGACAAGGCATTTGGCTTGTCTAAGGGCTGTGCTGGATGAAAAACACATATCTCACAAAATCACACCCAGGGTGGGTTCACTTCAGCTACTGTAGGATTGAAAGCAGCAAACCGAGTTCCTCTAACCACACAGGAACCACAGTGCCCTCCTGCCCTTCTAGACAGTTCCATTTTTCGCCCCAGTCAAATTTCACCTTTGCAAGATTTCCTGCAGAGCCTCCCTAAAGTCAGCCTTTCCCCTCTCTGCGGCCTCATTACTCATGGTTTTAGATTCTGTTTCTAGTACTTACTTCTTCATCAAAGTATTTAAAAATATTTCCACAATCTCAGAATACTTAGGGTCATATATGGTTTTTTCCTTTTTGTAAAATATAGTTTTTTATATTTTTCCCAGCTGTATTGAGGTATAATTGACAAAAATTGTGTAAATTGAAAGAGTACAATATAATGTTTTGATACACATTGTAAAATGGGCACCACAATCAAGCTAATTAATACTTCCATCACCTCACATAGTTAACCCCTTTGCGTGTGTGTGTGTGTGTGTGTGTGTGTGTGTGTGTGTGTGTGTGTGGTGAGAACACTTAAGATCTATTCTTTTAGCAAATTTCAAGTGTACAATACAGTATTCCTAACTCTAGTCACCATAGTACATGAGGTCTCCAGAACTTATCCAGGGTCCTTTGTATTTCTAAAGAAGCTAATAAATTTAGGAATATAAAAGAAAGAACACTGGGCAGGAGGCAGAAGACCTGTATTCAAATGTGCGTGGTTAGGGTCCAGGTGAGAAACAGGTGGCATATTCAAAGGAGACTATTCTGTAAAATGGGACTGTGTAGCCAAGGTGTGAGTAGGGTTAAGGGAGCCAGCAGGAGTGGTGGAGCACCCTGGAGCTAGCAACAGCTGGAAGCCTTATCACATCTCGGTCCAATGGAAGCAGGGGAGGGAGCTGTGGCCTTGGCCCCCAAACTGCAACCCCTGGTAAATCTTAACCCAGCAGGGAGGTTGTTGAGGGAATAAGCATCCTAGCCTTGCCCCCCTCTCATCTTCCAATCTCTTGTCCTTGCCTTTCACCTAGAAAGGGCAAGTGCTTGACCATGTGGTCCACAGAGCAGGCTGGCAAAGGAGGGATGGTGAATATTGAGGGGCAAATAAAGATCACCAGCATAGGGTCCCACCCAGTCACTCTAGACATGTCCCTTTACTCTCTGATCCTCAGAATCTTTATTATAAAAATGAGTGGGTTGATCATTAGAGTCTCTATGCTGCCTTCCTGCCTTAATGTTCGAGGATGTTATAACTCTAGATAAAATAATACTCACATATTAATTTTGTAGATTTCCAAAGGTAGATATTCTCCATAGACTAGGATATAGCCCCTGCTATTAAAATGCTTCTTGAAACAGAGTATGTGGAATTAGAAATGCATGCCTTTATAACATAATTCAATGCTTAATACATTTCTAAGAAAGACAATCTAGTCATCATTTCTTAGTTTTTAAAAAAATGTTACCCTATCCAGCTTTGTTTACGCAACATCCTAATGTGTGTCCTGAAAAATTATTCAATTCTCTTTTATAGGGTGGCCTCTGTTTAGTCCTTTGGTCTCTAAATGACCTAGTCACTTTATTTGACCATGGTGGGTCTTCTTTTAATCATCTAGTAGTTTGAAAAAAAAGACATGGTTTACCTTTCAAAGCATTCTTTGGTGCTATGGTTGTCACAGGAGGCAACCCTTTCCAAATTCAAAAAGCATTGCACCCCAAAGTGGTAGAGCTCTAAGAGAGATCTTAAAACCCTTGGTGTTTCCCAACCAAGGATCTTTCATAAGTAACCTAGACCTGGAGGTGGGGACTGACCACACTTTGTCAGGTTTATTTCTCTCTTAGAACCAATCTGCATGGAGCATGTTCTAGCCACCAGAGAACAGCAGTAAACAAGACGAGATTCCTGTTTCTAAAAGTAGAATTATGATCTAGAATCATATGCATACAAAACACATAGACATGTAAGACACACTGATATAATGATAATTGTAAGTGCAATGAGGAACATAAGACAAGATAACGGGATTTAATGATGGAGGGTTGGGGAGTGAGATGGGACCATTTGAGCCAGGATACACAGGCTTGGGAAAAGGTTGGCTTTTAATAGGAAACTTTTATTTCAAATACCTTGTTTCTCTCTTTTTTTTTTTTTTTTTGCCTAAGTTAAAAAATGTTCTAAAACTTCCAGTATCTTAGAAGATAGTGACTGAAAGAATCAAATTCGTAATGTTCATTTTAAAGAATTAAGAAATCTAAGATGGAGAGCTATAAAAAATGAAGCATTCCAAGCTGAATAAATTATGATGACGACTTGTAAATGTTTGTGTCAAACATAGTAAACGTTTATTGTAGGATTCATGGCCACTTGGGGATGTTGGATGGGGTCAGGAAAGCCGTGGCTAGATAGACACCTCTAAGGCAAAGAAAGACAGTGTTAGGATGTTGAGGGAGAAAGAGGAGCAGGAAGGGAGAACTTGGGCTCCTGGGAACATTGAGATGGGTATTTTTCCTTGTTATGTAAGTGTGAATTTAGGTGCACACTTCTAAGTGTGGCAAAAATTGTCAGGCAAAGCTGATCCCTGCCATATAAGATGATAATTATAGTGGCCATTTCGGCTCCTGTAGTTCAGAAATATTTAAAGTGTAGATAAAAGTATTTAAACTATTTTAGAGTCAAAATGATTGCAAAGGGGGAAAGGGGCCAGAAAAGAAAAGAACATTTAATGAGGTCTGCAAAATAAAACTCATAGGAAATAAAGCGTCGATTCACATGTAGCACTTTGCTTCTTATGTGGTAGGGAAAGAGAGACAAAAGTCGAAGCCAAATCTGCTATCTTTTTGCATTTTCAATTTAAGGAAACAGCCATTATCTGTCAGATCTGGAGCTTCCATGATTCAGTGATGAAATAGCTCATAAAAGGTACTCGGAAAAGAAGCGGTAATTTCATATAACACCACGAAAAACAATCATGGCGTCAGATCTTAAGATTGAATCTTTGAGGCTGCGTTCCATGGCATTTGAACTTAAATTTCCATCAGCACAAACCAATGGTATAACACAAAACAAAAGAAAGAAAGAAAAGAAAAAAAGTTAAAACTCATCCAAGACCTCAAAAAACTTAACAAGAATTGGGTAAAACCTCTATGTCTCAGCAATATGACAGCTTCAGCTAACCACAAAAATCAAAAAGTTGTCCCCATATTAGTAAGATATTTTAATGAAATTCCTGGAGATAATGTAAAAGTTCTTGAACTTGATGTCCTGCCAGGTGCGACAAGTGACTGATTATACTTTCTCTGCTCTGGGGGCAGCACACTGGTTGATAAGATGATTAGCATGTCAGTTGATAATATTAATATTAACTTCAGAGATGGAAAATCCTACCAGTTCAAAGACTTTCTTCTAGAAATTGATGACTAACTTCTTCAAAACCTTTGTGAAGATTGATTCAAATAGTACACTCAAATCGACTCTATGAATGACACATCTGATGATTTTTCCAGTTTTTGAAGAAAGTTGTTCTTGTAAAAATATTTTTCTATTTATATAGTATGAATAGGTCACCGCAATAGTTTGATGATTTGGTCAAAGTGCAGTGCAAATAGTGTTATTTTAAATCCAAGATATCTGAGCCCCATGTCTCTTGAAAGAAGACTAAAAATGTTTCAAATAGTTTATGATTCTAAGATCAGTTAAAAATTAAAGATTCTAATCAAAACATGAGTTCTGGCTTTAAGCAAAGTACTTCCACTTTTTTACATGATGCTTTTTCTAAACTTAGGGGCAGAACATATCACTGAAGACTATCTGCATTTCTACTAGTGTGAAAAGTCAAAAATAATTCTAAGTTTTCACTTTCATTTCAAACTCAGACAATTGTGAAAGAACGTCATTAACAGTGGTTTCCACTCTGGTTTAGATCTATATCTAAACAGATGAGTTTAAAACTGTCTAAATCATGAAACTTTGGGAGAAGTAAGTCTGAATAGGTTCTATCTTTTTTACTGTGTTCTCTTAGGAGGAAATTATAAATAAAATCATACAGAAGAGCCATTAATCCCTCTCAAAGTTCTGTTCCTTCTTTATCATGCACTGATCTTTTTAATGAACACCATGTCCTTAAATTATAGTTTAATGAGAACTTACTAACTTAATGGGCAAGGAGAAAGTATCTACAAAGGAGAAACAACTGACTATGCTGAAATATTTTTTTGTCCTTTGCACATTAGTATTCCAGTCTTATTTTAAAAGTGCAAATGCATCCTCTGATGGGTACACTACGATGGAGAGGCAGATTTCAGCAAAAAATAATTTTAGAGACTGTGAAACATCTTCAGGTTCAGTGAGCATGGAAACTGTTGACTCGCTCTTAGTATTCAAATGAAGTACTCAGAGCCTTGGTAAGAGGTATTCGAGAAAATCAGGCAAAATAAACAATCAGTGAACAAGCTGTATTCTTCAAAAAATACAAAGAAAATAAGTTGCTATCAGCACCATTATCGGATAAATGGTTAAACTAAGAAAGCAAATATTGCACTAAATCATATAGAAATACATATAATGTTTCAGACAGATTATGATTCATTAGAAAAAGATTTTCTGTGTTTTTAAACACAGCAGTTGAATTCATCAAAAAAAATTTTTAATTATAGACCATTTTTAAGGATAGTCTTAGGTTTATATAAAATTGGGAAGATAGTATAGAGTTTTCATATACTCTACTTTCTCTTATCCCATCTTGCATTAGTGTGTGGTGCATTATATTTGTTACAAACGAGGAGCCAATATTGACACATTATTACTAACTAAAATCCATACTTTAGAGTAGAACTCATTCCTGTGTTGTACAGTGCTATGGTTTTATCATAGATATTTTTACCAAATTTTGTATTTCTCTTTATTTCATTTTGTTCTTTTACATAACAAATTAAGAGTCGTAAACATGTATAGAAAAAAAATAATGTAATGTCTATGCTGTGAAGCAATTTTAATATAAATATTTAATAAATTCTAGGGGACAAAAGTCCTCGCTTCCCAGTTTTGGCTCAGAATAGAAGAAACCTAAAGATATTGGGCATAAGACAGAGCTTCAGTAGTTCTGGGAAAAGAGACGCAGAACGCGCGAACAGAAATTTCTCTGACTTCGGAATCTTAGACACCACCACAGCGTCAAGCATCTTTACATCTTAGTGGGGAGGTGTTTGCGTGGCCCTTTAAACACGGCTCTGACACCAGAAAGCCTGGCCACCAGAACCTCTGGCTGCCCGACCTCTCCTACCCACCGCTCCTCATCCTTGTCAGCTCTGCGTCTTGCGACTCTGGCAATTCTCCCACCCTGCCCCAGGGACTGCCCTCAGCTCTGCCATGTGCCTCTCTCTGCCTACTGCCTTTATGGTTCCTTTCCCAGCCGCGTCCCAACTACTTGGCTTTTACCCAGCGTAAATGGAAAAGACACATGTCCTTTGTCAAAGCAATGCATAGTGGACCTAATAGATGGGGTTGCAAAGTGGTGTCCCCTGAGCTGCCGCCAGCCTTTGGATGTATTCAGCTTTGCAGCATGATGTGGTCCCATGTGCTGTTGTAAATTTGAATTTGCTTGCCCACAATTAAAATTATTTAAAAAATCTTGCTTGCTAGCTTCTCTGAAAAAAATAGAAGCAAACTTGCACTCAAATTGCTAGGAAGCAGCTGGAGATGAGTGAAAGCTACCCTCTTTTTCAATAAGGTATGTGCTTGCTAGTGTGACCCAGCCCCCACCACTCCCTATTGCATTACACTCAGGCCACTTACTACATTTACATTGTCTACCTGGCCTCTGTAGGTAGTTGAGTTTACACTCCTTGGGGTGGCTAGCTGTTTTTGTGTTTCCAGTGGCCAAAAAAATCTTAGAGAGTCTAACATATAATCCCACACCATGCCCAACTCTTCACAATCCATTGATGGAAAAAATGAATTGTTCAACTATGGCCGCTCATGCCTTTGTGTGCCAAGAAAGCCCCAAAGCCAGAGGTTTCTTCCCTATGGTACTATTTATTTAAAAAATTCCTGCTGGTTGAATCAAATGTCCCTTTGTGGAAAAGGAGCTCCTGACCACCAAGCCAAATTTATGGTCTGGAAGCATCACCTGGAGAATCTCTCAAACCTGAAGGTGATCAAGATGAATCCCCTGCTTGAACATGGAGTACCTTACACCCCTCAGGTGATTTTCTGTCCCACGGATTTTTCACAAGCTCTCCACTCAATGGCCTTCTTACAAATTCAGGTTTATGCCTTGAGAGGGTATTTCTCATTGAAGTTCCTTATGGGCTACTAGAGTATGAGGGTATGTCATCTCCCCACCTCTCAGGCTTACTGGGCTCCAGGAGAAAGCCACAAAAGTTCTTCCCTAGGCCTGCCCTCCTCATCTCTGCCGTTTGCTCCCACCAAGGAAGCACATACTCCACGCCCTGCTGGATCCACTTTGGCCAAGCACAGAAGGACCATCCAACCCTTTCTTGTTCTGTCTCCATAGCAATAATCAGAGCATCAAAAAGATGATTCAAACCATTGGCTCGCTTGTCTCTTGCATCTGGTAACTGGGACAAGTCAAAGCCCAAAAGTTGGACCTGCAAGCAGTCACTCACTTGCACCTTGCAGAACCTAGACCTTATTGAAAGTAAAAGGCGAGGGCTACTGAAGAGGGCAGGGGAGAATCAGAAGCACCTGTAAGGTAGAGTTCCAAGTCAGCAGCCTCAGGAGCAGCTTTTAATCAATGTGCCTTTTTTTACCTCTGTCTTCCTAATGCCTAGAATGATGCCTAGTATTTATGGACATTCAGCAAGGATCTGTTGAATAAATGAAAGAATGAATACATTTACTCTTTTCTTAGCCCTAATGGCTCATGAATGAATACCTCTGTTTTCAGTTTTTCAATGCTCTATATTACTCCAGGCAAATGAAAATAGCTTGGGGAGGCCAAGTCATTTGGTTTCTGGTTCTAGCTCTGACCTTGGACAAGTCATGTAACCTTCCTGAGCTTCACATGGAAATGTGCTGGGTGGTGCAAGTCAGAGAAATGGGTGTGATATCTCCTTTTTGCCATTTAGGAACGTTAAAAGTTCTAGGGAACTTTGCAGTAAAGAAAACTTGTTCAATATTGTTTAAATGTAGCATTTCCCAACATTCTTTGGACTAAGGAGCCTCTCTGCATTCCTCCATGTGGTATCTATTGACACCGAGTGGAATTAGGATTCTAGGAAGCAAACACACTTGGAAATTGTTAGAGGAGAGACTCTGGGGTCTGTCCCAGGACTGACATTCTCTGCATTAAGGTAAAGGGCAAGGATATCTCATCACCAAGCAAATGGTAAAAATTAAGAGAATGACATGTCTGAGAACATTCCCTAAAGGAAAACTACTAGTGTCACTTTTTGCCAACTTTCTTTTGTCGGTTCTATTTTATAGGTCTGTCATTTATCAGCAATTACTGAGAACAGGCTCATGCCTGTAATCCTACCACTCTGGGAGGCCGAGGCAGGAGGATTGCTTGAGCTCAGGAGTTTGAGACCAGCCTGAGTAAGAGTGAGACCCCTGTCTCTACTATAAATAGAAAGAAATTAGTCAAACAACTAAAAATAGAAAAAATTAACCCCGCATGGTGGCACATGCCTATAGTCCCCGCTACCCGGGAGGCTGAGGCAGGAGGATCACTTGAGCCCAGGAGTTTGAGGTTGCTGTGAGCTAGGCTGACGCCACGGCACTCTAGCCAGGGCAACAGAGTAAGAACTCTGTCTCGAAAAAAAAAAAAAAAGAGAACAAGTGGAGTCAAAGCCTCCACCTTCCTGGTAGGGAGATCTAAGTTGGATTGGGGATGGGGGATGGGGAGCCAGCTGCAGCTTTTTATCTTTTGGTGACAACAAGTAGTTGTATTCCTTCTTGGGCAGTCACCGGGTTCATGAATAGTGCCACAGTCTTTTAAAGCCAGGACTGCTCTTTTGATCTACAAGTTCATATGACTCTACCATGGGCAAGGCCTTCTGTCCCACTCCAGCCCCTCCCCCTTCCTGTGTTTGTGTCTGCCTTTGCAAGCGTTTAGGCACCCAGCCAGGACGGGGCAGTGAGTTGCCCAATTCAGAGACATAAAGGAAAGCAACCCCCTCCCCAATTTGATGGTCAATAGCTGTGGGGGAGATATAATAAACCTCTTCATTAAGCAAATGCAGCTTTTAGATAAGCAAGGAATTACAATATCTCTAAAGCTATTTTTCAAAACTTGTGACAGTTCCACGTGGTCAGGAGGCTGTCATGCTGCCATGGAGATGGAATTTAAGTATAGAATTTGAGGGACTCCAGCCTGCGTGGTTTTCTTTCTTCCCAGCTCCACCTTGCAGTTTGATGTTTAAAAAAAAAAAAAAAGTCTGTAAACTAAATGCAACTTCTGATGTAAGAAGTTAAAGAACATGCATACTTTTTTAGAGTAGTTTTTAAATTATTATTTTTTTTAGAATCTATACATGTTGAGTAATACTGATGTGAATCAGCCTTGAGAAGGCTGCCAGGAAGACCCAGGACTCCTGCCAGCCTCAGTACTACAAGGGGGTGGTTCCACCGCTGGTGTCAGCTCTACCAAATGGAACAAGAGCTTTGGTGTTTTCTGCCCAGAAACCTCTTTCTTCCTTCCTGTGCCCGGGCATTCATTGCAGAGCATGCCCCACCCAAAGTAAAAGATGGCCAACCATGACTCTTTCCAAATTCCACTTTTTAGGGCCACTCTATAGGGTTCAGGCATCATCTCCAGAAGATCCTAGCTAAGATGTAGTTACCAATGAAGGGCCACCCATTCGAGCATGGCCTCACTTTCCACATCTGCTGCTGCATACCTTCCCTCTCCCCATTTCTACTCCATCCCCACTGGCCTCCTTGCTCCTGTTCAAACACTCCAGGCATGTGCCCAACTAAGGGTCTTTGCATTTGCTGTTCCCTCCAACTGGAATGTTCTTCCCTAGATATACACATGAACCACCCCTTCCCCTCCCTCAAGTCTTTACTCAAATGTCATTTTCTCAGTGAAGTTGTCCTCAACCAGCCTATTTAAGTAGCTCTGTCACCCACCAATTCCTAGCCTCCTTCCTTGCTTTGTTTCTCTCCATAGCATTTAACACTGTCTAATATATCTTTTGCTTACTTATTTTATCCATGGTCTGCTTCTACCACTAGAATGTTGGTCCATGAGGGCAGGGATTCTGTCTGTTTTGTTTGATACAATAATCTTAGCAGTAAAATGTGCCTAGAACAGTGCTTGGCTATGGTGGGCATCCGATGACCATTTATTGAAGAGTGAATTACTGGATGAATTGCCTGGCTGGCTGCCCTCTAATTGAGATCAGTGCCCTGAGACAAGGAGCACAGGACTTGTAAATTTTGGCTGGGGCTTTAGTGAATGGCTTCAGGAGACATTCAGAAGAATGCACAAAATCAGAGGGCTCTTGACATGGAATTGGCAAGCACAGGAGGAAAAGCGTTGAAGGTACTCATTTCTCAAGTCACAATAAGGATGCCAAGTGGCGTGGTAAGCACTATTCCAAGCCTTCTTGCCTAAAATCTCTGAGTCTCTCCTTCTTATCAGAAAATTGCAGCCACCTCTGCTGTTAACCATTAGCACCTCTGTTCCTCCAGGCACAGCCAGGGATGAATGGTTCTATAAAGACAGGTCCTGTTTCACGTAAAACCATGCATAAATGAAGAAAGAGACTCCTAAGCTTTCTCCCCAAACTAGCATCTCAGCCTCTGTTAGTGGTTCCACTCTCCTCCAGCCTCCACATTAAGGGCATCTTCCAATTCTCTGTCTGACCCTCTATGTCCAACCAGTTTCCAGGTGATGGCAATTTTACTTTGAAAATGCCTCATGCATCCTTTGCCTCTTTCCCATTCTCATAAACATGGCCCCAATCAGGACTTCATTAGCTCTTGCCTGGCTATTGCAATAGCTGCCCAACTGGTTTCCTATCTCTAGTTTCTTCCTCCTCCAACCCATGCTCTGAATAGCTGCCACAGTAATATTCCCAAAGAACAAATGGGATGTCACTCTCACTCATATAACAAAATGCCCATGGCTTCCCATTACCCTTGAAATGGGTCATTCAATCTACCCTCCAGGCTTCTCCACCTCCTACCTCTCCAAATAAATCCTCCACCATACCCTTGTCTACTCATGTGCCCAAGCACTTCTTGTCTCCCAAATAAAACATGTGCTTCCTACTCTTCTCATCTTGTTTTTTTTTTTTTTTTTTTTACCCTCCCCACTATCTGTCACCTTCCAACCATCTGCCCTCATTTCCTCTTTGTACCTGTTGAAACCCAATCCAGAGATGCCTCAAGTTCCATTTATTGATTGGTTCATTCACACAGTCAAAAGAGATTGGGAAAGTTCAAACCTTTTTCCCCATATCTGTCTCCTAGTCACAAATGATCTTTCTTCTATATATCCCTGGTGCATTTATCATATGCTCCTTTGAGTAGGGTTACTGTTCATATGCACCATTATTTCTCCAGCCAGTCTTTTTGTATGGTCCTCCAGGGCAGACACTTTTGTGACTGTATTTTATTCCCAGTGCACTTTGCTTGACAGCTCACTTACAGCAGGTGCCACACCTATTTGGGGATGAGGCTAACAATCCGTCCCACTGGTCCTCCAAGTGTCACTGGAATCCTCCCAAGGTCACTTTATCAATTATAAGCAGTGAACCATCACCCAGAAGAATTTCCCTTTCCCCCTCCCCATAGTCAGCAGGGCTCACAGTCTTCAAGGTGGCCAGTTGTTATTCAAAGCTGAGTGAGCTAGAAGCCCAGGGTGGAAAATAAATGCCACACAACTTCCTCCAAGATGAATTTTAAAAAGGAAATCATCAGCATAAGAGGAGCAGAGACTTGATTTACCAGTCTAGGCTGTTGTCTGGGCGCATGCACATAACTTTATCTCCCCGGTGCCCTGTGGCACACACCTGGGTATCTGGAGTGCCTCCTTTTGTGGGCAGGCAATTTGGTGGCATGTAAAACAAATCCGGAATCAGAGGCGTGGAGTGAGAGAATAAGGATAAGAAGAAAAACAAGGAAGGAGAGAAAGAAGGAAGGAAAGAAGGAAGGGAGGGAGGGAGGGAGGGAGGAAGGAAGAAAGGAAGGGAGGGAGGGAGGGAGGGAGGGAGGGAGGGAGGGAGGGAGGGAGGGAGGGAGGGATGGGAGGGAGGGAGGGAGGAAGGAAGCAAGGGAGGGAAGAAGGCAGAAAAAAAGAAATTTAGTTCATCTTGTCAGGAAGGAACACTGAGAAAGGAAATATGCATAAGACATCTGTGATATGCCATCACTTTTGTGTAGCCTCTGCTGTTAACTAACTCATTGCTATCGTCTGTGGTTGTCTAGCTGTTCAGTGCACACCCCACTCCCCCAAAGCACAGACTTGAATTCTTTACCAGTGTACATGTCCTTCTCTCTTGCTCTGACTGTGGACTCTTAGAGGAAGACACGCGTCCCTTTATCTCCATGTCCTTGGTCCTTGGTACTGGGCATGTGGCGTCCAGCATGTAGTGGGCACTCGGGAGACGAGTACTGACAGTGGTGAGGTAAAGAAGCTGTGTTTCCAGAACTTCAGCCACTGGCTTGCCAACTTTGTGCTTTCTGTTCTAACCAAGTACTGGCACCTGTACAATTATTTGCTTCTTCAACTGATTCAATTCTTCAACGGATTCATCCTTCTTCTTCTTATTTGTGCCATTCTGTGTCATCATATCTATGCAAGCACACATATTGAGGCAGGTTATAGCTTTCCTAATGTATATTATAATAAGTAAATGGCTATTAAAATAAACAATATTCATCCAGGTACCTCCTAAATAAGTACACCTGTGGTAGGCAGATCACTTTTGGGAAACACTGATTAGGCTTTGTTCCCAATTTTGTCCCAAAATTGTGCTATAATCAAGTGTATTAATTCTAGAATTTAGGTCTTCCAGTAGGATTTCTGCACACACTAGCCAATGCTGTCTTTAGAGAGAAGAAATTCAACACTGTATGTTGAGTGTTAAGTTTTTCTGTGTATCAACTGTTTAATTTGTATCTGAGGAAGCGGGGAGCCTGGTTATTTTGTCATCTCCCCAGATATTGCAGTTAGGTAGATCCTGAACTTGAGAAGGTATGTGGCCATTTTAGCAATCAGTGGTGAAGATTTTCTCAAACCTAGACTTTCTTCTCTCCCTCATCCCCTCACCCTCAATATCTTCCCCAAATCTGGGTAGTCTACCCAGGAAATGACTTAAAAACCCTCCAGACGATAAGTAGACAAAGTGCACAGGCAGGTAATTCACAAAACAGGAACTGTAATTGGTCATTCAAAAGTATGGGAAAATAAGCAATCAAATGAATGCAGATTAAAATTAGGCATAATTTATCATTTTAAACGTTTTAAATAAGAGCAACATTTGAAAATATGGTTACTACAAGGCAGGTGGGCCTAAATTGATGCTCTTGTATCTTGCATGTAACTATGTGATGCATAGTGACTACGAACTGAGAAAAACATTTCCAGCCCATCTTGCAAGATGATGGGTGAAAAAGTTGAGAAGAAGCCAGATACTAAAGAGAAGAAACCTGAAGCCAAGAAGGCTGAAGCCAAGAAGGCTGATGCCGGTGGCAAAGTGAAAAAGGCTAACCTCAAGGCTAAAAAAGGTTAAGAAGGGGAAGCCACACTGCAGCCGAAATCCTGTTCCTGTCAGAGGAATCGGCAGATATTCCCGATCTGCCATGAACTCTAGGAAGGCCAGGTGCAAGAGGAGATACTCAGTGGCTAAATCCAAGGCTGAAAAGAAAAAGAAGGAGAAGGTCCTCGCTACTGTTACAAAACCAGTTGGTGGTGACGAGAATGGTGGCACTCGGGTGGTTAAACTTCACAAAATGCCTGCATACTATCCAACCGAAGATGTGCCTCAAAAGCTGTTGAGCCACAGCAAAAAACCCAACACGTGAGAAGACTGCGAGCTAGCATCACTCCCGGGACCATCCACATCATCCTCACCGGACGCCACAGAGGCAAGGGGTGGTTTTCCTGAAGCAACTGGGCAGTGGCTTGTTACTTGTGACTGGACCTCTGTCCCGCAATGGAGTTCCTCTGCGAAGGACACACCAGAAATCTGTCATCGCCACCTCCACAAAAATTGATACCAGCAATGTGAAAATGCCTAAGCATCTCACCGATGCTTACTTCAAGAAGAAGACGCTGCAGAAGTCCAGACCCCAGGAGGGTGAGGACTTCCACACAGAAAAGGAGAAATACGAGATTATAGAACAGCGCGAAGTGGATCAGAAAGCTGTGGACTCCCAAATTTCACCAAAAACCAAGGCAATTCCTCAGCTCCAGGGCTATGTGTGATCTCTGTTTGCGCCGAAAAATGGAATTTATCCTCACAGATTGGTATTCTACATTTTCACAAAGAACCTAATTAAATAACTGAAAGATAAAAACAAAAAGTATTTCCAAAGCACAATTTGGCAACATGAATCAAGGGTTCAAAATTTCATGAGGTGTTTGATCCAGTGGTAATTCTGTTCCTAGAAATCCAGCCTATGGAAATATCTAGATATAGAAAATATAGTATGCATGAAAATGTTTGTTCCTATATTGCTTCTACTAGTGAAAACCTAGGAATGACCAAAATGCCAACAATGAAGATAAAATTTGAGTAAAATTTCTAGTCTATATCCATTGTAGACCCATCCATTAAAAATTAGGCTTATGAAAAGATTTCATGACAAAGCAGAATGCTTTGGACATAACAGGATCTAAAATTTTATAGATACTGATGATAAATAAGTAAAAATATATGCATGAACTGTGTTTCCCTGAAAATGAGACAGGGTCTTATATTTATTTTTCCTCAAGAAGACACCCTAGGGCTTATTTTAGGGAATGTGTTATTTTTTTTAAGTACAGTACAACAATCTACATTTATTCAAATATAGTTAAGTTGTCTTCTTCTGGAACATCATCATAACTCTCCAAACCCCGAATTCCATCCTGAATTTCTTGCGACTCTATTTCCTTTAGAACCATTGCCCCCAGTCTCTCACGTTGAGCAACAGAGCTCTCATTAAATGAGCAGGGCTGGCTTATTTATTCAGAGATCCAGTGAGCACTGGGTCCAATCTGCACAGTGGAGCAGAAATGATCTCTCTGGGCTCAGTAGGATACTGTTTGCTGAAGCTTTCCCCCTATCCCCTGGTGTTTGTGTAGGGGGTGAGAGAGGCCCATCGTGCTCAGTGAAATGGCAGCCACAGCTTTCCTTCTTCCCCCTGGGGACACACAATACCTAAAGCAGTGCGTCCCACTCCTCACTGCACTGAGGAGACTTTCCCCTCAAAGCCTCAGCTTGCAGCACGCACAGCATGGCCAGGACCTGACAGGGGGAGCCCACCTTGTTGGTGGGGCTGCCCGCACCTTTCCGGTCACTTCTGGGATAGTAGCTATGATGATGGGACAGATGAGAAGGGCTGCTCATCTTCTTTACCACTCCACGGCAGAATGCATGGGTTGTGCAGATACGCTGTGTAGCCACGTCGATCACTAGGTCTTATTTTCAGGGTAGGGCTTACATTGTGCAAATGCTTGGAAATCCTGCTAGGGCTTATTTTATGGGTAGGTCTTATTTTCAGGGAAACACGGTAAGAAGAGATTCAAAGAGATGCCCTGTCCCCCGGCATGGCAGTGTGGCATTCTGGCTCAATGCATGAACTGTGGCATTAGATCGTCTACATTTGCAACTGACTCCTGCCACTTATTAGCTTTGTGACCTCGGGCAAGTTGCTTAATTTCTCTAAGACCTCGTTTGTTTGTTTGTTTTTTCTCCTCTGTGAAGTGTAATAGCCATCTCACCATGTTCTTGTGAGGATTAAGTAAACTGGTTTATGTGAAACATTCAGCACAAGACTGGCCTATAGTGACACTGACTAAATAGTTACTCATCCTGCAAATATTTATCAGTCATTGACTATGTGCAAGTCACCTAATATGCTGCTGAACCATGGGAAAATTTTCCTCTCTTCTGTTTTCTGCAACATGCTTATATTACCTTTGTAAGGAAAGGCACTCCACTGTGCCTCCTTTTTGGCCACGCTATCATTGCCCCTTGGACTGTCTCAAGAGCCTGCTAATAGCTCCGCTTGGCTCTTCCCCTCTCACCCATTTCAAAACAAGAATTCGACCATGTCACAACCTTGCTTCAGTAACTTCCCTCGTTCCCTATGGCTTGTGAGATAAAACCCAGTATCTTTATTTGGGGATTCTCAAAATCTGGCCAACAACCTACCCTTAAAGTATAATTTTTGCCATTTTCTGCGTCTACATTCTCTGTTCTAAGCACTCGACCTTCCATCCCAAACCTGGACAGGAAAATCACTGTCAGAACACTGGCTTTCATACAGCACAACACTGCTGTTCCCAAATTCTAGCCTCCTTTGAAATGGTGATTCCGGGACCACACCCCCAGGGATGCAAATTTAAAGGTCTGCAGTAGAGGCTAAGAATCTGCTTTATTTTATTTTATTTTTTTTTTTTTTTGAGACAGAGTCTCGCTTTGTTGTCCAGGCTAGAGTGAGTGCCCTGGCGTCAGCCTAGCTCACAGCAACCTCAAACTCCTGGGCTCGAGTGATCCTTCTGCCTCAGCCTCCCGAGTAGCTGGGACTACAGGCATGCGCCACTATGCCCGGCTAATTTTTTTATATATATATCAGTTGGCCAATTAATTTCTTTCTATTTATAGTAGAGACGGGGTCTCGCTCTTGTTCAGGCTGGTTTTGAACTCCTGACCTTGAGCAATCCGCCCACCTCGGCCTCCCAAGAGCTAGGATTACAGGCGTGAGCCACAGCGCCCGGCCTAGAATCTGCTTTAATAAGCACCCTGTGTGATTCTGAGACAAGGTTCAAGGACACCCTCTGGGAAATAAGCAATTTTTTTTTTCTGCAGGAGGTGTGTCCTCCTGCCTGGTAGACACTTCTGGACTCTGCCAGATAGCTGGAAGTTCGGCTGTATTTTCCTGATTCCTGAGAAAAGATGATCTCCAGTCTCTGTATTCCTGGGATATTTTCTCCAAACCTCTACTAAGGCGGTCATTTCCTCGTGCTTTCTTTACCTACTCCTATAGCTATCTCCCCCACTGAGCTGTGAGCTTCTAGATTTCAGGGCCTATGTCTCGTTTACCCGGCACAGTAACTGGCACATAGCAGGCACTTCTGGATGTCTGTGGGACATATTCACGTACTTGTTCACTGGCATCAATCCCAGGTGATTCCATCCGCCATGCTGAGCTCTAGTTCATTCGTAACTAGTGACACTGGCCTTGACGACACTGATCATTGGCTCTGCTCATTGCCTCCCAGGCCATGCAAACTCATGCCTCCCAGGCCCAGCATGCTCTCTTGCAGGGACGATGACCCGGCCTGCAATCTGAACCCACATAGCCAAGATGCTCTGGGAGAGAGAAGGAACCTGAGCAAGACACCTCCAGGTTGAACATGGATGGCATGTGGACTTCAGTCTGGAGGAGGGTAGAGGTTATCTGACCTTGGGGAGTCACACTAAAGATGGGTAAGCAGGGCACAGACCCAGCTGCCATCACCAGATCCCCACAGACTCACCATGAGCTTTCCTGTTTAAATACTGGAGTAATATGATGGTTACTTGCATGGGCTATGAAGTCAGAGTGCCTTGGTTAGAATTACAACTCCACCAGCCATGTGATGCTGGACATATTTTATAACCTCTCTGTGCCTTGGTTTCCTCGTCTGTAAAATGGGGGTAAAAATAATACCTAACTCATAGGATTCTGAAAAGTCAACGAACCAAAATATGTACAATCTTTAGCATAACGTTTGCTACATATTAACTGCTCAACACATAGTAGCTATTACAATTAGATTTCTTCTGCTATAATATGTAGTTAATGCACACTTTAGTTTGGAATTTTTCCTCTGGCCTCTTTTTCAAACACATGCTGAGATTTTCTGTAAGTAATCCTTGTCCCTGCTTAATTCCAACCTGGGGGACTTGACTTATATAACCTACAGGGATAGCTTCAACTCCACAGGGCTTGCAAAACCAAGGTAATCCTAAGCTAATAGAGTCCCTAGTTCATCTGTTGGAGATAAGTTTGAAGTTGGAAAAATATGGCCAAAAAGAAAGTAAGAGCAGCACCCCAAAAATGACAGGATGAAAGGAGACTTTGGGGGAAAAAAAACAAAAAAATTCATGAGAAACAAAATTCCACCTACTAAAAATTGCTAGCAATATCTTGTGTAAAAAAATGTGTCCAGCCTTTTATGCCTTTGAGAAAACTAAGCCACAAAGCTGCTCTCAGCGTTGAGAGCCCATTATGGGCCAAGCGTGGAGCTCAGCACTTTATATAAATTTTGTTTTTAAATACTTATTTACAATCACTATCATTCTGATCTTACGAAGGGGAGATTCAAATGTCACATTACTAGTAATGGCAAAACTGGATTCTCACCTGGCTCTGAGATGGCTCCAAAGCTCTGAGCTTTACATTTCACCACACTGTTTCCTGTTGCTCCTGATTATGCCTCTTATAAACTTTTGAGTAGAACTTTATGGCCTAGAGACTGATAGCAAATATTTATTGAAGGCCAATTTTCAGGGTTAGCTCTATAGCTCCCAAAGCTTGTACGGGGGAAAGGCCTCTGATGATGGCCTGGTTGAAGTCCTAACTCCCAGCACCTCATTGGAAAATAGGATGTTGTACAATGTAATTACTCCACTTAAGATAAGGTCCTATTGGACTAAAGGAGTCCTCTCGTTCAGTATGACTGGTGTCCTTATGAGAAGAGGAGAAAGAAGAACTCTGAGCAGACACACAAGGGGAAAGGTCTTGTGAGGGGTTGAATGCTTCAGCTGCAACCCAAGGAAGCCGAGGATTGCCACCGGAAGGCGGGAAGAGGCCAGAAAGGCCTCTCCCCTGTAGGTTTCAAAGACAGCATGGCCCTGATGCCATGACTTTGGACTTCTAGCTTCCAGAATACAACAGATAATAAATTTCTGTTGTTTTAAGCCACCCAGCTTGTGGGACATTGTTACAGCAGCCCTGAGAAACGAATCCACTGCCCCACTCCGCAGGGTTGGAGGGGAAGCTGGAATGCAGAGCATGTCCATTCGTGTTTTCCCCACTTTCGCTCCTAAGTGGTGAGTGATTATGTCATGACAGGGATACTGTGGCAGACACCGTCGGTTCCCCCCAACTGCCATCTTTCCCCACTTTTGCTAACAGACCCCCTATTTACTCAGGTATTGGCCCCCACATCCTTCCTTCATGGGCCACTCTGGTCCTGCAACCACATGGACTCCAGGCATTTGGAAGGACACATTGATGGGACCCACCAACTTGAATTAGCTCCTTGCAGCCCATCTTGCTGGTGACACTATTTTGAAGTTGAGGAATCTACTAGGTTTTGCTGTCCACACGCTGAGCCCAAATAGAGCTTCTGCATCCTGCCTTGTCAGCCTGAAAGGAAGGAGTAAGTGATTCATCCACCAACTCAAAAAAATTAATAGGTTCGGTGGCTTGTGCTGGCGTAATTACCGACACTTACTAACATCCCAGCAACAGCGTCACTGGCGAGTCCAGTGAGAGGTAGGTAGTCATCTCCTCACTTCCCCTTTCCCTCCCTCAAAGCAAACTGGTGGATGGGCACATTGAAAATAGTATTATTCAGGCCGGGCGCAGTGGCTCACGCCTGTGATCCTAGCACTCTGGGAGGCCGAGGCGGGTGGATTGCTCAAGGTCAGGAGTTCGAAACCAGCCTGAGCATGAGCGAGACCCCGTCTCTACTAGAAATAGAAAGAAATTAATTGGCCAACTAATATATATATAGAAAAAATTAGCCGGCATGATGGCACATGCCTGTAGTCCCAGCTACTCAGGAGGCTGAGGCAGCAGGATTGCTTGAGCCCAGGAGTTTGAGGTTGCTGTGAGCTAGGCTGACGCCACGGCACTCACTCTAGCCTGGGCAACAAAGGGAGATTCTGTATCAATATATATATATATATATATTATTCAAATTGAACTTAATAGTTTTATTTTTGAATGTCTTTATTTTTTTTTACATGGTGTATGATCCCATTTATATAAAGTTCAAAAACAAGCAAACCAGTATATGCTGTTAGAAGTGGGAAGTTACCTCTGACGAGGAGGCTGCAGGGTGTTAGTGATATTGTCTTCCTTGAGTTGGATGCTGGTGAAACAGACGTGTTTCATAACATTTGTGATGTGTGCACTTTTCTGTATCTGTGTTGCATTTCAGTAATCATTTTAAAGATCATACTTTAGCTCACACTAATGCTAGTGTCTTTTCTTCCTTAGCACCATGACCACGTGAGTTCATCCTGAAACAGCACCGCATGGAAGGCTGGGCTTAATCAGGCATCTGATGAAGTAATATCAGGATGGTAATCCAGACCCCCCAACTGTTAGCTATTGGAACAGGTCTGCCTCCTGCCCCTCCCACTAAGTCACTGCTTTCTAGGAGTTCATGGTCACTTACTCATTCACTTTTTTAAAAGATTTATTTCTAATTCTGTTTCTGGAAAATGTTCTTATATAAAAGGTGTTCTTGGCCCGGGTGCGATGGCTCACACCTATAATCCTAGGGTGCGGTGGCTCACGCCTATAATCCTAGCACTCTGGGAGGCCGAGGCTGGCGGATCGTTTGAGCTCAGGAGTTCGAGACCAGCCTGAGCAAGAGCGAGACCCTCGTCTCTACTAAAATAATAATAATAATAATAATAATAATAGAAAGAAATTAGCTGGACAACTAAAAATATATAGGAAAAATTAGCTGAGCATGATGGCACATGCCTGTAGTCCCAGCTACTTGGGAGGCAGAGGCAGAAGGATTGCTTGAGCCCAGGAGTTTGAGGTTGCTGTGAGCTAGGCTGACGCCACACCACTCACTCTAGCCAGGGCAACAGAGTGAGACTCTGTCTCAAAAAAAAAAAAAAAAAAGGGTGTTCTTATTTCACATGAGAAGACTTTGAGGGCTGTTTCACTGTGAGCTTCGATCTTTGACTATTCAGCCTACATCTTACATAATCCTCACCCCCCAATCACAACTGATCACCCTGAGTTGAATTTATTAAACTGATCCTTTGCGTGAGCAAAGACACCCTGTTCAAAGCCGGTCAGTAAGCAAACGACTGACTGCTTTCCCAGCCGCGCACTTTCTGTGCTGGCTTTCATGGGTGTAGACCTCTGACGTCTAAAGCAGTTATGAATAAACAAAATACAGTTTTCAGAGGAACTGCTCATTACACATTAGATCACATGATCCTTCCATCTAAATGCAAGAACAAACAAACAAAAAACCTTAAGACATGCACCTGCAGACAAATTCCAAGTGTCATTTTGCTCACCCCTGGCAGCCAGAGCATCTAAAATATTGGCATAATAAATTGAAAAATTTCACCTAAAGCTTTCAATTCCATTTGAGATTCTTGGTCAAATGTCAAAATAGACCCAAGTTTTCTTGGTTTTCCCCATGGGACTGCTTTTGTGAAGAGGACTTCATTCATTTGATGAACATCTCTTCATTACTGCATGCTAAACTCTGTGGCTGGTTTAAATAATACCCATCATTCAGAGTGTTTAAAATGTATCAAGGGAGATAAAATTGTGAAGGTATCACTCTGACACAAAGCAGATGGTGAAAAGTACCAAAACAGAGGGACTGAGGTCAGGACCAGATCCCTGAAGCAGGTAATGTTTGTAGATGGGATTCTAAAGATGGAAATGGGGAAGAAGGAAGGTCATTCCAGGTGAAGGGAGCAACTTTGGGAAGTGCAGAGAGCTCAGGAGGACAGACCAGGGAGCTATTGGAACGTATTAAACAATGTGGCCAGAGCTTCAAGTGGGAGAAGATGTGAGGAGTTACTACAGTCCGGTGATGGAGAATGGAAACTAGAAATTAAGGAGTTTGAATTAAGGCTTAAAAAGCTCTCTGAAGCAAACGGGGCTGACGAAGTACTATTAACAGGCTTGTGTGTGTGTGTACACGTGCAAGCATGTGTAGTACAATGTACATGCACAAGCATGTGTGGTACACTATACATAAGATAAAGTTTACCATTCTTCTCTTCCCTTCAGAAACTCTCCTCCATTCCACAATTTCCCCTTGGCTGTTTCCATCTTAAGCTTCTGCTTAAGGATCTACTCTCCTAGAAAAGGAAGCTATGTTTTTAAAGTCTAGTTTATTGAATTACAATTTACTTAGAGTTAAATTCACCATTTTAAAATTCACAATTAGGGTTGGGCACAGTGGCTCATGCCTAACACTGGGAGGCTGAGGCAAGAGAATCGCTCAAGGTCAGGAGTTGGAAACCAGCCTGAGCAAGAGCGAGACCCTGTTTCTACTAAAAATAGAAATAAATTAATTGGCCAACTAAAAATACATATAGAATAATATATAGAAAAAACAATATATAATAATATATATTAATCAATATATCATATAATATATTAATAATTAATTGATATATTAATTAATATAATATTAATATATTATATAGGAAAAATTAGCTGGGCATGGTGGTACATGCCTGTAGTCCCAGCTACTCAAGAAACTGAGGCAGTCCAGGAGTTTGAGGTTGCTGTGAGCTAGGCTGACACCACGGCACTCTAGCCCAGGCAACAGAGTGAGACTCTGTCTCAAAAAAGTAAATAAATAAATAAACAAGATAAAAAATTTTTTAAAAAAGAAAGAAAAAAATAAAATTCACAGTTAGACTTTGGAGATGACATTTTGATAGAAAAAAAATTTTTTTAATGCATAGTTTAGTAAGTTTTAGCAAATATTTACAGTTGTTTTATCTCAGAGCCAGGCTTTGGAAAGTGGACCCAAGGGAAGCTTTATCCATCATATACGGAAAAAGCAGGTTTTCCCTTTGCTTGTTCCTCAAAAAAATTAAACATAAAATTATCTTATCACCCAGAAATTCCACTTCTAGGAATTGAAAGCAGGGACTCAAATAGGTGCTTGTATACCAGTGTTCACAGCAGCATCATTTACAACAGCAAAAAGATGGAAACAACCCAAATGTCTACAGACAGATGAATAAATGAAATGTAATATCTACGTGTTACAGAATATTATTCAATCATAAAAGAAATGAAGTTCTGACATATATTATAACATGGATGAACTTCAAAGACATTATGATAAGGGAAATGAGCCAGTCACAAAAGGACCGATACTGTGTGATTCTACTTATATGAGTAACCATTAAAAATGGTTAAAATGACAAACTTCTTGTTATGCGTATATTATATTTAATATTTAATATTTTAATATTAATATTTTCTTTTTTAAAAAAGTAAGTGTCCCCAACCCCTCTGGCTTAACATGTGACACACATACAGCACATCATGAGAATAAATACAACACTGTAAAAACATAAAATAAAAACAGATCAAAGGGCGCTGCAAGTTGGGAGAAGGCTGGAAAAAGAGAAACTGAAAGACAGGGCTACCGCGATGGTCTCGGAATGGCCTGAGTGGGGCTGTCGCAGAAAGAAAGGGAAAATGGTCATGCACAAGAGGCAGAGGGAGCTCATGGTCAAAATGCATGTGGCACAAGGCAGAAGAAAAGGCGGACGATGCCAGGCTAGGGCCACAGCATGACTTTCGTGGGCCCTAGGTGCTTCTGCTTTTGAGAGCCCCTTCCTCTATAAAATGCATATAATGCTTACACACACACACACACACACACACACACACACACACACACCACACACACATATACACATATACACACATAAACATATATCTGTGTTTAGAGAAACTTTTTTTTTGTCCTAAAAGAACATTTGTTTTCCTCCTAATTTAAAAAAGACATCAAAACTATTTTATGGACACCTAAATGGCACTGTCCCCTGCTGAGCCTCGAGAGTAAGCGGCCCTGGGCCAGTCCTGCAGGAGGAGCTCACGGTCTCCCACCTAAGACTGCCCACCCTGCTTCCCTTTCCCCGGCAGCCTCCCTATCTCATGCGCTGGTTGAGGTGCTGAGGACTTCGGTACTGCCGAAACGTGACTGGGCGGCTCAGTGCATTCGGAGATTGTCGCTGTGGAAGACGGTGACTCCGTCAGGGGGTTAAGGGCTGTATCCCAAGAATGGAAAAACAAGCACCACATATACTCACCAGCTAACTGGTATTAACTGAGCAGCACCTAAGTGGACACATAGGTACTACAGTAATAGGGTATTGGGCAGGTGGGAGGGGGGCGGGTATATACATACATAATGAGTGAGATGTGCACCATCTGGGCGATGGTCATGCTGGAGACTCAGACTTGTGGGGGGAGGGGGGAGGGGCATTTATTGAAACCTTAAAATCTGTACCCCCATAATATGCTGAAATAAAAAAAAATAATAAAAATAAATAAATAAATAAAATTAAATTAAAAAACAATTTGGGTCTGAATCACAGCTCCCCGTGCCCGGCTGTGTAGACCGGAGCAAGTTACTTAACCTTTATGAGCCCCAGTTTCTATCTGTGAAGTGAGTACGAGAGTTCCTTACAACATAGAGGTCTTGTGAGAATTAAATGAGGTGAGCAAGTGACCGGTTTAGCGTGCTGCCTGGTACGTGGCTGGCAAGTGCCGGCCATCTTTCCTGGCCTGGTACAAGCACACAGAGTGGTTTGGGGTTGGTTGTGAGGGTGAGGAGGAAAGACATAACGACACCTGGACAGGGGGACACAAAAGGGGCCACAGAGTCCAGAGAGTAATGGAAGGAACATAAAGCACTTCACATTTTTCCCCGGGCCAGACCCAGTCAGCCTACAATCTCCCCCCCTCCAACAATGCCTGGGGTGTTACCTCTTTGAAGCACACAGTGGCTCCTATCACCCACCCCCCTTAAGATGGTCTCCCAGAGACAGGAACCAGAGCAGAGCCATTCGAGATTCCAGATCTCTTCAAGTCTCATTTCCCTGTGGCCTCCTTCCCTGCTTTCCCCAACACGCCCCACTCTGACTTGCCTGTCCTCACACTCTGCCGCCCTTTGGGCTCACCTGCTTTCCTCGGCCTGGAACGCCCTTCTGGGGAACTTCTACTCATCCCACAGGACCCAGCCCCAGTGTGTCCTTCTGCAGCTGCCTACACAAAATCAAACCCTCCCTCTCCTGGGCTGCCGCAGCGCCTGCATCACTGTACTTATCGCTGCCCGATAATCATTTGTTTACATCTCTTCCCCTGCTGGAAGCTGAGTTCCAGGAGGGGAGGGGCTGCTGGACTCTGCCCCACGGGCCACCTCCCTAACCGCGGCCCCACCTCCTGCACATGCTGGCAGCCCATGAATGAGGGAAGGGAGATTTCCTCACTGTTTACTTGGTTTTGGAAGCACTCTTCTCACACCTGTTCCAACAGAGGACCCTGATTTATGTAGCGAATTAAAGACGCAACACTTAGCAAAGTTGCCATGTGGCGTGAAGGGGCAAGAAGCTGGTGGAAATGTTTCCAAGGTGGGAAAATGTCAGGGGGATTAATGTGATGATTGCACCTGGGTCCCAGGTGGCTATTTCTAAAGGAATGGGGTGGAGGGAGTCAATGGAACTCCCAGAGGCTTTGGATTCTACTATGCAATCAGCACACAATGGGCGAATTAGGGCCAGGGGCTAAAGGCTGCCTCCAGCATCGCCCCCACTAGGACATTCCCCACCGCCTCCCCCAGCCCCTCCCCAGACGGCACCTGGCCTCTTCTCTTCCCTTTCAAGGTTAGCCCCCTACTCCCGGATACCTGCTTGACTCTGACCTCACCCAGGTGAAAACCCTGGCATAGGGAAGTGTTTGTCCCAGTCCCTAGGAATGGCTCTGTCCACTGCTTTCTGGAACTGCCTTTTTCCCGTGGGGGTGGCAAATGGCCAGACCCCTCCAACCATGTCACTCAGGCGGCACAGTTGGCAGTGCTGGCAGGGCAGACTCTGGTGGTTCTAAGTCACAAAGGATTGCTCCTTCCACCCACCCGACTCCGCCGTCACCTGCAGCCTGTGCAGGCAGCTGTATGCCCAGAACCTCTGGCCATCCCCACAGCTGCAGAAGGGTTGGGGTGTCCTCATTCTCAGCATTGCTGGGTGACTGAGGAATGAGGATTGGCTTCCAGAGAATGGCCTAAGGAAGACAGCAAGAAGGCTCCACGGCCCCGTAGCTGAGAGCCCGGCTTTCTCCTGTCCTGTGCAGAGCCTTTTCTGGACCACATGGGCTGGCGGGATGCTGCCCGAGCACGTGGCACTCCGGAGGGCGGTGCACAGACGACACGCAGCCTGGCTTCCTCCCGTTTCTTCCCTGGGGACCCAGGCGTCCCTGGCATCCAGAGCATCTGTGGCCTCCTTCTCATTCTCACAGCCAACAGCCTGGCTCAGGGTCCTCGAAATGGAATACGCGTCTCCCAGGATGTCTCCATTCCTCACGCAGATCTGTCTGTACAGTGCTGCAGAAGAAACCCCCTAACGTGAGCTCTGCAGCAACGCACGCGCGTGCAGTTTACGAACGGACCAAACCGGTCTAGGGGATGGAAGTAGAACGGCGGCACCTGGGTGTGTGGCCAGGGGGCTCCGCATCACCTGAGACGGAACCTTCTGGGGTGTTCGAAATTCTCTGTGTTCTGATCTTATTAAGTTACATATTATTACTTACTATGTCACATATGTAAAAATTCATCAAGCCTTACACTTAAGATTCGTGCACTTTACTATGTCAAGCGTCGATTAGAAAGTAAAAAATAAAATAAAATAAAGTTTGCTTTTATTTGGCAAACATTTTTTGAGGGCCTGCGCTGCAGCGGGATTCAGGGATAGAACACGCAGCGCCTGCTCCCACTCCTCCCTCGAACTCGCCTTCCAGGCTTGTCTCCTGTTCTTCTGGAACGCCACGACTAAACTATCGGCCAAGGTCCTAGATGCATCCCTTTGCCTCCACAAGTTCCCCTGAAACCCCTGTGGCCCTCGCTGTCACCGCCACCTCTTCCTACTCCTGGTCCCACTTGCTGAAACCCCGCTGCAAGGCTCAAAAACGAGATCAGCTCTGGAATGAGGCTTTCTCAACCTGAGCCGTCTCTGCTGCCCTCTGCAACCCTGCATGCCTTGGTGCTTCTCTCAGGGCCTGTTTCGGGGCTTGTGTTTCTCCTGCCTGACCTTGTCTAATAGATACAAGTTCCTTCAGGCGAGAGGCTCATCTCTGATTCACCTCTGCTCGGCAAACACCTGCTGAATTGAAAGAACAGAGGGGGAAAATGGGGAAACCCCACAAACAGCTTCTGAGACCCTCCCAGCTTGGTCTCTCCCTAATCAGCTGTTGACGGACACACAGTTCAAAACGTAAGCAAAAGCCTTGCTACCATCCCTGCTCCTAGACATCGCCCTGGTGAGCACGAGGGATTTGGGCTGCGATGGCTGGTTAAGGCATTCAGTGCTCCAGAAACCAGTTCCAGAGTCCTCATCAGAAAAAAACAAATGGGGAGTGGGGAAGGAGGGAGAACAACAGGGATGGAGCAAGTGGTCCCTCTGGGGTGTGATCTGTTTGTCTGCCTAAGAGTCTCCGTGGGGCTACCTCTCCTCTCTACCCAAGGGAAAGATCCTCACTGCTTCAGCCTCAGAAGAGAGAGCAGACCCATTTCCAGGCATCAAACGCACTGGACCTCGCTACCCTGAAAGCTGTCGGTTCTGAACGTGCATTTCCATGACAGAGCATCACTTCTAAACATAACTTTGCACATGAGTTTATATATACCTACGCCGTACAAAGGATGTATTAATAAATACATTGATCATCTACCATAAGCAGGGCCTTGTGCTAAGGGGAACAGAGGATTCAGAAAACAGAATTGGCCGTTCCTGCCTCCCACAGGATTTACAAGTAGTTAGGCATATTTATGGGATGTTCGCCAAAGCATTGTTTACAGCAAGAAAAAATTCGAAAGCAACCTTAATATCTGTTATAAGAAGGGCCAAATAAAATGTTGTAAACTGGTTCTATAACATATACAGTAGAGCAATTTAATAGAGCTAACTAGGGATTATATATCTCAATATTAGATCTCAAAAATACATTGAATGAAAAAGTCAGATTATAGAATGATGCATATTGTACAATACCATTTACGCAAGTGCACACATAATGAAAATAATTCTGTATATATCCTATAAACACACAATAAATCTGCATGTAAAAGCATGTTTTTTGGATGGCCCAGAAGGACACACACCACCCACATCTCTGTCTGGAAAAGGGAACAAAACACGGATGTGCCTAGCTCAAAGGGGCTATTCTTTTTTTTTCATAATTACTCTTAAAAAAAAAAAGAATATATTCATGTACTACTTGTGAAATTAAATTTCAATTAAACCATTTAAGTAATTAGGAAGGCAAAGCCTAAACACATGAGATGCTAAGTCATAAGAGATTCACTGATTCCCATGATCACAACATAGGCGCCATCATTAGACAGAATAGATTTATTGCTCAACAATCAGCATGTGCAATACCTGGGAGTTCAGAAGAAGAGCTTGCTGGGTGCCGGCGGAGCCCCAAGGAGGAGCTAAGAAGTTAGGGCTTCCTTGAAAGCCTTTTGGTAAAAGAATGCTGAGACAAGGTGGAATTTTATGAAGATTAATTGGGCCACTCGTGTGCAGTGTAAAAATCTGCATCATGGTGGGGGTTCTTTTTTCTCCTCTTGCCTGCCAGGACCTGGGAAATTGAAGAAGGTAGTAACACACAAACTAAGCACTAGGAGGCAAGACAAGGGTTTCTGGGGTATACCCCTTGAGCCAAATGAACAAGTGACCAGGGGCTCCATCCAGGGTGTGGTGTCCAAGAATCATCAAAGTCCACTTATCAATTTCCCCCACTGGACTGTGAATTCCTCCAGGGCTAGGGCTGTGATGTCTTTTTTCCTGGAGCCCAACTGCATGGAACAGTGCATGACGCCACACACCAGGCACTCAGCAAATGCTTGCTGAATGCATGTGTGCACGAATGAATGAATACTGCAGAAAGGTCACCGAGAATAAGGACTTTGAAAAGGTTTGTTGCTTGTATGGCCACCTCCTTAGCTTTGAAGCACATTTTCCCCTTTTCCCCCTCTCCCCTGCCAGCACTCCCTACACCCAGTGTGGCTTTAGATTTCCCCTCTCCCCTCCACTACTCCAGCCCTAACCCCTGGGGTCCCTCTTTAGGACAAAGGTGGGTGGCTGTCAACCTACTTAGACTTGCAGTCACATACCTATGTCTCTAGAAGCAATGGATTTAACACCCTCTTAAAGCTGTTTGGGAAAAATGCCTGTGAAGTTGCATGGCTGTCAACCCTCAGCGTGACCCAAGACTCCGAGGTCGGTCGGAAGAGGATAAAATAAAAAATCACTTGGAGGACCGTGCTGGGAAGATCTTCACAGGAGTTGAGTGGGGGAGTGATGTGTGTTGGGGAGAATGGGAACTTCTAACCTAAGGTGGAGGTGAGATGGGCCTACAGAGGAGGGAGTCAGATGAATGAGAAAAGCCTGGGGCCAGATTTCAGAAACTTGGACATGGAACTGGTTCACGCAGAGGTTTCCAAATGTGGAGCTCAGAATCCCAGGGTTCCATTGACAACCTCCAGGGGGTTCCCAAACAATGAGGCTGCTTCTGCCAAGGAGAGATTAGAACTGCCAGAGGGACCTGTTCATCTATTATCTGTCACATACTGCAGTTCTGAGTAAGACTTCATTTGAGGGAAAGAGATAGGACAGAAGAAAGACATCGTTCTGCCAAAACATCTGAAAGAACATGGAGTTCATGGACTGACTCTCTCTCATGAAATGAAATCTTATTTAAAAGTATCTGGGTGGAAAGGTTCTCAATGAATGTTTGTACTGAGATTGAACACACAGAAAAACAACTCAAGTAGAAGACAAACTCATTTGGAATTACCATAAATTGCCTGCCCTGCCCCCTTCTCAGTACTGAGATTACCCCTAAGAGCTCAAAATTAAAAGACTCCAAGTTCATTATTGGTGTTTATTTGTTGTTAAGAATCATCAACACTTTATCCAGTATTTCTCAGAAGCTCTGCTAAACCCTTACATGCATGACCTCATTAATTTTCACAATAGCTTATGAGGTAAGCCCTGTTATCATCCCTACTGAGGCTCAGAGAAGTTGAATAACTTGCCCGGCATCACACCAGATAGCAGGCAGTGGAGCTAGGCATTGAATGCAGGCAGCCTGGCTCCAAAGCCCCTGAGCATAGGCCAAGGGTATCTCTCCAAAGGCCATGCAGTGAGCAGGTGTGCTTGAAGTCAGGTCCAGGCACCTACAGAAAAAAAGGTCCTGAGGAAGGCAGAACAACATTCTAGTTTTGAGAAGGTGCCATGTGACATAGTCCTCCAAGAAAAAATTCCAAAAACCCCTCCCTGGGCCCTTTGGTGGACTGACCACACCTAGAAGATTTATTTCCTTTTGGATTCCACATCTCAGGACGGCCCAAAGGTATCTCACCTTGAAGCAGGGAAAAGAGCATAAAGGATCTGGATAGCCATAAAGGGAGGGCATTTAATGCAAAGAAGAGAAGAGTAGAAGGGAAAAGACAGCCATCTCAAACACCCAGAAGAGCTTTCTCACGGAAGAGTGATCAAACTTATTTTGTGCAGCTCTGGGTAACAGAACTAGGGGCAATGGGTAAGTAAGAGGGAGACAAATGTCAAGTCAACATTGCAAAGGATTTCCTTAGATCTATCTGAAAATGAAATTGGCCACAGTAGAGGTAGTGAGCTCCCTGTCAAAGGAAGCAGTCAAGCAAAGACTAAGAATCAGAAATCATGATTGTTAAGAGGGAACTCACATTTTGAGTAGAAGGTTAAATGCCTCCTAAAGCCTCTTCTGACACAAAAATCCCACCAATTTATAACCATGATGTTTCTTTTCCTTTTCAAAATTTCACCCTGAGCCAAAGACTTGAACCCAATGGACAATTTTAGCCACTGAAAGCATGATGTCTTGTAAATTCCTATATTCTGCATGACTGTGAAAACAGAGCCCCCAACCTGTGACAGAAGCCTATATGTCTGTCAGCAGAGGCAACATTTTTCACACTAATAGTACAAGTCAGAATAAATATCATCTCCATTTGGGAGACTGTCCTTGACAGAAGAGAATTGGCCTGCTTGATTAGGAATATATGTCAGGCACTGATAATAGGGAAATCCTTTTCAGATGAGCCCCAGAACCTGAACAGTCATAATGAGACAATTTAATGAGCCTCCTGTTCTACAACAATATTAATTACGACTCCGTTGCAGAAGGCAGCCAACTCAAGATAAAGTAGGTAAAATGCACAGGAACTGGATTGTGTTCAGAATCCTTTCCCCAGATACAAATAGGCTTGCAGTCACATACGTATGTCTCCAGCAAGCACATGCATTTAACACCTTCTTTATGCTGTTTAGAAGAATTGCCTACGGAGTCAGTCTAAATAGCAGAAATGCTTCTGAACTTTTTGGGTTTACCTCTCAGAATGCATCCACCCCCAATCTATTTGATAACTATGATCAGTCCCAACTTGTTGCTAACCCGGAAAAAGAAGGAAAACGAGCAACAAAAGCAATTTTCGTCAAGAAGGTAGGGACACCTACACCCCTTTTTTTGGATCAGGTCTCACAAATCTTTCCCCTTAAAGAAATGGAATTTCTTCAAGTCAAATATTAATATAAGCTGGGGATTGTCATCACTCCAGTTCAATAAATCATCACCAAGGACCTGTTCACTGCTAATATTTATTGAGCATTTACTATTTGCCAGGCATTGTTTTCAGTGCTTTAAGTATTTTAGCTCATTTGGTCATTTAGTACTGTGATCAGTACTAAAGAGGTGCCCCTTTCTAGGAAGCACAGAGATATTAAGTGGTTTGTCCACACCACCAGTTAGGTGGGCCCAGGATTCAAATCCAGACCGATGGATTCCAGAGCCAGGGTGCCTAATGGCCAGGCAATCTGTGCACTGAGTGTTTGCAGGCATCTCATTTGTCCAGCAAGTTTTGACCGAGCACCTCCTATGTGCCAGGCCCTGTCCTAGGCGCTGGGGCAGAGATGAACACAGCAGCCCCGTCCAGGGCAGTCAGGCAATTCTGGTACATCTAAGAGACTATCCCATTGTGCACAGTCAGCAAGGGCTTCTGGAAGTGAGGAAGGGTAACCCAAGACCTGAAAGATGACTAAGAGTTGGGCAGTGAGTGGGGAGGGGAGGTAGAGGGTAGGAAAGTCACCCAGGGGTCAGTTCAGGAGGAATACACTGGGGGGATGAGACATGGTCCTGACAGGAAGGGACAGGAGGAGGCAGAGCATGATCTAGGTTCTTCAAAGTAGAGTAAGAAGACAGGAATGTGTATTTGCTCATATTTACAAACCCTTCTCACTCAACTCAGACCCAGGGAACTTCGCCACCTGGACGAAGGACGGACTCTAAGGGGTTAATCACCTGCTGCTCGAAAGAAACCACAATGGCCTCCTTTTTCTTTCCTTACTAAATCCACATTGGTGAGATTTTGATGGTGCAAGGATTGGGGTGGCTGATGAAGGAAGCACCGGAGGAGACAAACACGGGATCCTGAGCCTCAGCCCGGGCAGGTTGTTCTCACCCGTGTGACACAGAGCAATGGTCATAGTTAGAAGCAAAGCGCATGCCATACAATATATGCCCAGGGTCCACAGGCCTGAAAATTCACACCAACCCCAAGCTCTGTCCCAGAGTACACTGGTTTGCAAGCCGATGAAATGGTCTATATCCACCCCTGGTTGTCCGCTCCCAGAGTGGGCCAGCTTGCTGAACCTCAGACTGCAGGCCCCATCTACAGAGTTTCTGACTCACTAGGTCTGGATGGTGCCAAGAATGTGCATTTCCAGCAAGTGCCCAGGAGATGCTGAGGCTGGCGGTCCCACACTTTGAGAACTGCTGCACGGTGGCACCAGGCAAATGCACCCCTCCAGGCAGATTTCCCTCAGCGCTCCAGCCCTGCTGGCTTCTCTGCCTGGTGTCACTGCACATTTAAGTTAATAAATATCACAAGAATAAGCCCAGCTCCCTCAAGAAAGAGGCAACAGAATGTGAGGGAACTGGACAGGCTCAGATGCATTGAAACGCGGTTGTGTGAGAGACAGGAACTGCTGTGAACTAGAAAATTCAGGAACCAATCAAAAGGGGCAGCTCGGTTCTAGCCAGTTTCTGCTGGGGGTCATCGCAAGCCCAGTATTGCCAGGTCTTCTAGCTTTCAAGAGAAAGTAGAAACTCAGTTTTTTATGTAAACTATTCCAATTTTTCAAAATTGGTTCGAGATTTTTGAAGACATAGAGGGATGGGTCAGGTGATCCCTTAGGCCTTTTGTAGCTTTAGTGCCAGATGAGGGTTTGGGGCTGTATTATTCTGACGATGGGTCTGGCCATTCACAAGGGAGAGCATTAGAGACACATGGATGAGGGCCATTCACCTCTGTTGTATCCTTTCCCAAAACCAATACCCTTGGTTCTGATCATGAAAAAAGCAACACACAAACCCAGATTGGGGAACATTCTACAGGATACCTGCCTGGTACTTCTGAAGACTATCAAAGTTATGAAAAACAAGGAAAGACTGAGAGACTGTCACAGACCAGAGGAGAGCAGGAAGACAGGACAGCTAGATGCAGTGTGGTACCCTGCATTGAGTCTTGAAGCAAAAAGAAGACGTTAATGAAAAACTGGCGCCAAGTGTGGCGGTGATGCCTGTAGTCCCAACGGAGGCTGGGGCAGGAAGAGGCCCAGGAGGTCAGGCTGAGGGTATAGCGAGCTACGATCGCACCACTGCACTCCAGCCTGGGCCACGGAGTGAGACCCCATCTCCAAAACAAAACACAAAACTGGTAGAAATGTAAGCGAAATCTGGAGTTTAATTAACAGTAATGCCTCAATTTCAGTTTCTTGGTTTTGATGAGTGTACCGCAGTTATGTAAAATGGGGAAAACTGCCTGAGAGGTATACAGGAACCCTCTGTATTAGATTTGTAAATCTAAAATTATTAGATTTGTAAATCTAAAATTATTAGATTTGTAAATCTAAAATTATTCCAAAAGACCAAGTTTATTTAAAAATAATCAAGTCAGTAAAATATACTTTTTTTCTTAAGAACTGAAAAAAAGAAAAAGCCTATGGGCAAAATATAGTCCATGGGCCACCAGTTTTTAGTCTTTGACCTAAAAAAAAAACCCCATATAACTCTTATATTTAATCCTAACTCTGAGCGTGTTTTGGGGGATCTCTAACTTTAAACTTTGGGGTTTATGCAGGAAAAGCTGGAGTTCCAGAAAGTTTAAATCACTTGTCCAAGATGTCACAACGGAAGCAAGATCAGCTTCCGTGTCTCTGAGTCCCTGCCCTGTTCTTATATTACTGCATCTCACCTCCCCTGGCCGTTGTTCACTTCAGGTCCAAAAACACCTTGCTTCCTCCACCAGATTATAAGCAATCTGAGGGCACGCTCCACACAAGGTTAGTAGGGATAACTCAGCATCTCTCGCACTAAAGGTGTTAAATAAATACCGTGTTTTCCCGAAAATAAGACCTACCCATAAAATAAGCCCTAGCAGGATTTCTAAGAATTTGCACGATACAAGCCCTACCCCGAAAATAAGACCTAATGATGCGCATGGCTACGCAGCGTATCTGCACAACCCATGCATTTCATTGTGGAGCGGTAAAGAAGACAAGCAGCCCTTCTCATCTGCCCCATGAGAGCGCTATTGCTCGACATGAGAGATTGGGGCCAATGGTTCTAAAGGAAATAGAGTTGAAAGAAATTCAGGATGGAATTTGGGGTTTGGAGAGTTATGATGATGTTCCAGAAAAAGACGACTTAACTATATTTGAATAAATGTAGATTGTTGCACCATACTTAAAAAAAAAAAATAACACATCCCCTGAAAATAAGCTCTAGGGTGTCTTCTTGAGGAAAAATAAATATAAGACCTTGTCTTATTTTCAGGGAAACACAGTAGTACCATTTCATTATTCCATTGAAGAGGAATGGTTTTTACTCTTTCATATCTCCCTTCCTATATTCAGAAAATGGCTATCAAACGATTAGCTGTGAAAGTCACTTAACTTCTCTGAACTTTGGGTTCCTCATTGGTCAAATGAAGGTTGGACTTGATCCTTCCTAAAAGAAGTGTGGTCCATGGCCAGCAGAATTAGTATTACCCGGAAGCCTGGTAGGAATTCAAAGTCTCAGCTCAGCCCACACCTGCTGAATCACTGTCTACATTTTAACAAGATTCCCTGGGGTGATTTGTGTGCTCTCTAAAGTTTGTGAAACACTGGACAAGCTCTCAGGTTTTAGTGTGCTTCAGAATCACCTGGGTGCTTAAAAATGCACATCTCTAGGCCCCACCACAGATCAACTGAGAGCTCTGGAAGTAAAGCCCAGAACTAAGCATTTGTAATGAGCTCTACAGGGTCTCACTTGCAGAAACACCTCATTGCCTGTCCCTTCTCACATCTCCTTCACCCCACTGAACGTTCCGTTTTCACCTGACCTCACAGCCTGCTCCCTGGCCCCAGAGCCGCAGGCTGCTGGTCTCTCTTCAGATCAGGAGTGCCAGGCTGGCATTCTGGTAAATCTGCTCCCAGGGAGGGGAAGGGGAGCCATGATTCGCAGCATTTGCCAATATCCACGGTGTAAGTATTCCCACCACAGCCAACGTCGCACCCAATGTGACGTCACTAAACACGGAATTGGATGTAGATGTGCACAATTAGCCCCTCGGTGGGAGTGGGCCCCAGCAACCACTGCTTGACACCCTTGTCTTACCCTTTGTGCTCTGCATCTCAACGAGCCAACCCTACCTTTGGCTCTTACTGTATGCTAATCACGCACTGGGCACTCTACTAAAGGTTGTGGAGAGAAAAGGACTATAAAAGATTAGGCAATAAGGTAGAGTGACTAAGCATGCAGGTTTTAAAAGAAGCCTGGTTTCAAATCCGGATCTGCCTCTTGTGACTATGTAACCTTGGTCAAATTGCTTAACCTTCTTTAAGCAATGAATTTTATACACACGAATAAATATGTGTGTATTCATAGAATACAGATATCTGTGCAAATAATATATATGGTGCTGTCAAATATTTTATAAATTATATATACACACACAAACATATATATTGTACTATATATATATATATATATATATATATATATATATATATATATAGCCTTTCAAGGAATTTTCAGTCTAGCCCAGATAAGGTAATATTAACATGTTCTAATTTAAAAGTTGGGTGTTCATTTCATTATTTGCCTTTTAATTACACCTATATGGCATGTAATCTTTTAAATGTATTATTTATTTCACAATAAGAAAGGATAATACAAGCTTAAGTGAAGTTAATCACTAAGATGTGTCATCTTATTATCTCCCCAGCTCATCCTTGTTACCATCTTGAAAAACGAGGTCACGACCCACTGAGAGCTTGGCTGAGCACTTGGCTCTGTTGGACGTCAGCTGGATGTTTGATAAAGCTAAGGGCATCTCTGTGCAGTTTGTGGGTGCTAAGCTTGAAGAGAAGTGAAAAGATTCCCCTCAACTCAGGAGGAATTTGTTCCTGCTGGAGACCTGAGTCAGAAATCCTAGTGCTGCTTCCACCACCAGTGAGAACTCAAACTACTCCTGTAAAGCATTAAGCAGGCTCAGAAATGAGGCTAACAGGAAGTATAATGTGACTTGGAAAAGACACAGGCCAATTTTTCCCCTTTTATTTGATCACTCTGGATGAAAGGCTCTCCAACAACTGAAATCCATTATTCATATTTCTGCCCAGGATCCACTAAATATAGGGACTTCTCCCCCTTTTCCAGGTGATGTCCTGTTTTAAGGTGGTGTGTGTTGAGAGCAGGCAGTTCACCAGATGACATCCAAGACCATGGGCCCTTCCCTGGGCCTCACGTTCATTCCTAAACCAGCTAGAGGGTCAGGGAACCTGTTGGAGCTTTAATGCTCAATGGTTTGGGCTGTAGTAGAGTATTCTCGTCATGTGTCCTGGCCTATTAGGGTGAAGAAGAAACCCACAGAATCAATTCACATCTCTCTCTTGATTTCTTATGCTTTTTCTGCTTTGTTCCTTGCTTTGTTCCTATGCTTATTTCCCTTATGTAGGAAATAAATAGGGGAAACAGTTCATTGCATTTAGTCGAATGAATAATTTAAAATAGCTAATGCTTAACTAACACCTGCTATGTGCTAGGCACCACTCTAAGTACTTTACAATATATTGATTTGGCTGAGGAAAATATTACTATTATCACCATCCCCAAATTACAGATGAGTAAACCAAGCCATGGAGCAATTAAGTCATTTGCCCAAGGTCCTGTAACTTCTAAGTGGCAAAGCTGGGATCATGGATCCCGGTAGTTTGGCTCTGGAATCCATGCTTTAACCACTGTACTGCACTGCTATTTAAAGTATACTGTTAGCCAAATATGTGCCTCAGAGAGTGGCCTTCCTTTGAGGAGGTAAAGCTAGAACTCATTTTATCAAGCTTGGGAACTACTCAGAATCCAGAAGTTTGAATCTCTATATAGAATCATTTTTGTACCAGATTCTAGAAATGACTCTGATTTTGCCTGAAAAGGTATCCAACGGTTTGCCTAAAAATTTCCCTATCAGTCGCTTCTTAACCGATCAGCAGTGGGAAGGTTTTACAGCACAGGACAGATCAACATGGGGGAGAGTGTGCTTAACCAAGGCAGGAAACCAGGCAGGAAAATTTCTCATCCAGCCTCTGACCCGACACTAAGCTGTGCACCTCGGGGCAGGTGCTTCACCTCTCTGGACCTGGGACTTCTCACCCATGTGATAAAGAAGTGAAGACAGATGACTTTGGAGATCCTTCACTTTTCTAAAAAAAAAAAAAAAAAAAAAAAAAAGGCTGGGAGTCTCTATTCTTCCCGCAACTACACGGGTTGTTGGTGATGAAGAGATAACGCAAATGACGAGCAAGTTTCGACTGTGTTCTAAAAGGCAGACACCAGACATGTGAATTCAGATCCCAGGAATGTGAGAGGAAGCTCTGGCATGGCCTTTCGATTTCAGCGAACAACTAATCAATGCAGAGGCAGCCAGGTAATTAAAAGCCACCTTTTTATTTCCAGGCTCTGCTTTTCATGGACTCACCCTTCAAACTACATATTTTGACCCAAGTTCATCCCAGATCCAGAAGACACAGACAAACAGGGAGGACACTTACCCTCCACAACCCTTCTTCCTATGCTCTGCTTTTTACATTTGATGATAGAAACAAAACCTTTCAAATATTCAACACAAAATGTCTGAGACTTCCAAAGTTTATGAATCATAACGTATCATCAATCTGTCTAAAACATGACAAATAAATGGTAAGTCTCTTTACTATACCGCGGTGTCTGGCGAAGAGCAGACACTCCATAAATACGCGTTGATTAGTAGCAAACGTGTTGACGCAAAGTTTTCATGGCTACCAGTGAAGAATCAGGTGCATGTGTGTGTGTGTGTGTGTGTGTGTGTGTGTGTGTGTGTGTGTGTGTGTGTGCTGATTAAATCTCAGTTTCTTCTCCTGGGTTAATCACATACTTCATTCATCCTCAGACAAGGCAGCACAGCTTCTTCAACTTCTACCACAGAAAACTAAGACTTTACCAGAACATCCACTGCCCTCCCACATGTTTCACTGTGGAACCAGGAAGAAGGATCCAACACAGAGAACCAATACCTAAGGTCACTCATGCTTGGGAAACCCTGAGCCTAGGACTGGAAGAAGCTTTGGTGGATTATTCCCCGATCCTCTTCCTCATTTGGTTTTTGTGAACTCAAGAGGTCAGAGGCAAGGGGGTTGATAAGTAAGTTAAAGTGCCTGGGGGAAGGGAGGAAGGGCAGAATTGTAAGTTAGTTTAGGAAGTCACAGTACAGTGGCCAAAGCTACCGTCTCTTAAGAACCCAGTGTTCTTACTTTGAGGGACACTAAATTTCCATGGCATTACCACCCAACCTGGGAGAAGCCTGCCTTGTGCAAGCCAGGGGATTTGAATCAGTTATCTTAGTCTATATCTTTGCAATCATGACACTGGAGTAGCCCGAGGGTCTTTTCTGTATGGTCTTTCCTTGAACAGTGGCAAAGATCCACGTCAGGCTTGAACCATGAGTTAATTTCAGAAAGAGATCTGGTGAGATCTGTGCTCAATTACAGAGGAAGATTACTATAATATAATATAAAGACTATAATATATAGACTATATTACTATAATATAAAGACAACCTCTGCTTTAATTATCAATGTCATCATCTGAAGGTATTGAGTGACCCCAGACTCTTGTTAGGATTTGGGGGAAGATGATATTCACATTTTGGGAGTTTAAGCACTTCCTCACTTACTCAGGTCAACTATTCAGCTTACCAAAAAGGCATGGCTCCCTTTTTAAAAATTTCCAAATAGAAGTGAGACCTAGCCAAGATTTAGAGGGTCTGCTCCCTAAATTTCAACTCTGCTGAGTAGAGTATGCACATGGCCATTAGCTAAGTTTTCAACTTCAGTTGACTATTCTTTTTCCTCTCTTAGGAATAATCACAATAACTGTCATAATTCCAGCTGTTATTGTATAGTCCTTTTCAACTTCTCCAACACCTTCCTAAATAATATCTCATTCGGATCAACTAAATGCTAAATAGGTTTGCTTTGAACTTGGCATTCTGTCAAGTTTTCTTTCTTTTCAGCCAGTTCTGGAATAACGTCTTAACTTTGTCTTGCGCTCCACGGCCTCCATTAAGCTTCCAGGCTTAACAGAACAAAGGTTTAGCAACAGGACTGTCCAGCAGAACTTGCTTCAATGACAGAACCGTCCTACACCTGCACTGTCCAACTGAACACTTGAAATGTGGCCAGTGTGCCTGAAGAACCGAATATTACACTTTCTGTTATTTTCATTAATTTAAGTGCAAATAGCCACCTGGGACTGGTGGTACCGTGATGTGCGGTGCAGTTCTGGGGAGTTTTCACGCTGCGGGACAGAGAAGATTCAGCTGTCCGTCATCATGATTTAACCTCCTTTCCTTTCCAAGTCGTCCTGATTTCCACACGTGAAAGATTTCGAAATTTAAATCGAGTTTCCACACAGTCCCTGTGGTTTAACACCGGAGTTGCGGAGTTGCGCACTCTCCCCTCAAATGCAAATACAGCTCAACACAAAGCGAGACCGAGACCGGAGCAGCTTCATTCTCCGGTAGGTTCTAGGAACCTTCCCATCCCTGCTGGGCAGACTGGATTCTCTCAGGCTTGGGAATGCCCCGCACTGCACCCACACAGCTCGGGGCTTCTAAAGAGCGGCCCTTTGTCCCCTGGGCTTGTATGTCAAGGAGGCAAAGGATTCTGCCGCATGGCCATTAATCAAGTGACCCACTTCTACCTTTGATCTGGGAGAAAATGGTCAGGATGGCAGAGAAGAGGAGACAGTGAGAGACAGTGACAGAGAAATAGAGGGCGGAGGGAAAGGGGGACCCTGCTAGAGAGAGAAGGGGACAAGGTATGGCGAAAAAGGGAAGAGAGAGATGGGAGTAGAGTAGGACACAAGTGCTTCAAAGACAGAATCCAGCTGTCACTCAGCATTCCCATTCTCCCATCATTGCGGCAAGACCCTTGTCTACTCCCAGCCAGATTCAAGCTGCTCGTCATCTTAACACAGAGGCCTCATAAAGGTTTATTGAGGATGGTTTCCACGGTGCCTATGCACTCCCTACTCCAAAGTCCCTACGTCTAGTTTCCACTCACAATAATTCGAGGTGCACCTGAGGCAGCATTCAGAAAGATCCTGAGAGAGCGTGTACCATGAAAAATACGGTTCACCTGCGGCTTTTCCAGAGCTCCTGTAGACAGAAACTTCCTTCACCCTGACTAAAAAATCAGAAATCCACAATTAACTGCAGAAAAGACAGGGGCTAGTGATCATCTGTGATTAAACACAATAACTCGGTAGCAAAACCCTTCTCAAGGTCTTGCAGAGTTACCTTTAAGTGAAGCTCTTTAGATAATGGCTGGGTGGAGGGTATCCCTGAAAAAGAAGATTGAAAAAGAAATTGTGTTATTTTGCTCAACTAAAGAGAAACGAAATATTCAAAAACAAGACTTATGTTGGCATTTGTTTTGCTTTCCTTAAAAAAAGAGAAAGAGAGAGAGAGAGAGAAAGCTATAATATGTGTTCCTTTTGTACATCTTAAAACATGTTAGGGACACACTGAGCTGATAGATATGCAAAATTATGAATATTCCACTCAATAATTAAGCATTCTTCTTTTCTTGGCCCTTTTAATGACAGCATTTCCTGTACAATCCATTTTAATCCAATTTTTTGATATTTAAAAAAAAATGGAGTTTCCTCTAATTGATTCATACGGAAAGTTTATGTATCCAAAGGAACTGAGGAAAGTTAGGTTTGGAGATAACTACTGGAGCTTTTTTAGGAGGTTAAGAGCTGGCATTTAAGGGGGAAATTGTCCAAAGATGCAACAAATTGATCTGCAGTTTTTCTAGAGAACAAACTTGATGATTCCTCTCGATTGCATGAACACACAGACCCAAACACACTTACCCTCTTCACAGTTCTCAGCTCGGCTGGATTTGGGGCCAGGCTATTATAGTGTCATAAATGTTTTAGCTGAAGAGCCCAACTGTGTTGGGTTCTGGAAAACATGTCTAGCTTCCCCTGGCCAGACATTGGAATCTGGTTATGTCCGTTATAGGTGAATAGGTTTGTTCTCAGCCTATCCAACTCAAACCCTCTAGGAACCTCTTTGAAAACCACAGAACATCATTCCATGCTTGATTTTGCACTAAGATCTTTCAATGGATTGAAGCATAGAGCACTTAAGAGCAGGTGTTCCCAGCACCCGGCCCCGCTCCACGCCTGAGGAGGCTGCAGAGGGCATGCCATTCTCATTAACGATGCACCCTCACCACATCTCTTCCTGAAATAGGCTCACCCTGTTTCAGACAGGAGAATGGGAACAGAAGTAGGCCATATCTTGACCACACCATCTCCTGGGAGAATGCTTGCTCGCTCGCAAACCAAGGAAAGGTACAAATGAGCATTAACACAGGTCTGGTTTCTAGATAACTTTTGGAAAGCCCCCGAGTGTCTTGAAGGGCAAACCTCGGCCTTAACCCTGATCTGTTCATACCTGCATTGATCCAAACACAGGGGAAACCCCAATGAGTATCAATCAGAATTTTAGATATTATGTCGTGTGAAGAGCTGGAATGGTTGGGAGGATTTCCAAATTCGGAGGGCTCAAAGACTCTTCCTCTTTTCCTAATTTATAAGTGGAGTACATGTTTTGGTTCATTGATGAGTTACACAAACTGAAGGAAATATCCCTTTCTGAATGGCTGTCCCATCAGCTCCGGATAGCTGCTAATCTAACGTGCCAAGTGACAATGAAATGTTGCAACATCACAAAGACTCACTCTGTCCATTTGACAGGGAGGTCACATATGGCACTGAGAAAGAATACCTCCTGTCAGAGGCCCACCCACGGCCTTCACTGCAGACTTGGGGGCCGGGGTGGGGAGTGTCGTTGTGCAGGCTCAGAGCTCTGTCCCCTCCACACCCAATTCTTCACATCAGCCTGGCTAGCTGGCTCCAGGCCTCCAAAAATAAGAGTGGAAAAAATGGATAACTTGTCAAAAGAAATTGCTCTTTCCAGATACTTCATTCCTTTTGCACTTTATAGTTGCTATAACCACAAAAAAAAAAAAAAAAGAAAAAAGAAAAAAAAAAAAAAGGAAGAAGAAGAAAGAGGAGGAGGAGGAGGAAGAAGGGGCCCTCTCCATGAAATGTGGGAGAAAATGAAGGGAACCACATGAGGACAAGAAATTGGAAAGCACAAAAACCTTTATGGCTTAGTGAATACAATTTGTTCTCAAAAAACTAACAGATAACACGTATCAGGTGCTTACTATGTCACAGGCAACGGGGCATATGTTATTTAATCTACTTCAAATACATTTGCCCTGTGAAGTCAACATTTTGTCTCCCTCAGACAGTGGGGGAAAGGCAAGCTTCTGTGCCCAGTTGCACAGGTGGTGACTGAGACAGGCTGGGTTTGAGCCCCGGCAAGCTGACTCCCAGGCCCGCCTCCTAGCCACTCTGCTATGACAGCCAGGCCGAGGCAATGAGGACTTCTTCCAGCCCGGGTGACATCTTAAGAGCAAGGGAAATCTTTTCCGTGTCACGTTTCGTAATTACCACCACCCCGTTACTTCTTAGGATGCTGAGCTTCCTTTGCTCTGGCCTCCTCCCTAGCACAGAAAGCGGAGCCTCTCGGGGGGAGTCGTGTGGCACAGGAAACCAGTCCCAGGAGGCCAAGACCCAGCCAAGTCAGGCCAGACAAAGGCCAACCACATTTTCTTTTTTAATAAGGGTATTAGTCTGGTCAGTCGGGGGACATGGTGTATCTGATGTTCAACATGATTATGTGGCCAAATCTCTCAAGAAAATCCGGTGGACAGGATGGAGAATTACAGAGACTGGAGTGGTGGCAAACTGTCTTCCCCACAGACGGCTCATGAGCGGGTTGGTGTGCGTCTCAGACATTGCTGTCCAACATTTTTACCAACAACCCAGAGAGGCTAAAATCCCACAGGCGCTCCCTATTGCCCTCTGTGAAGAGGCAAACACCGTCTCCCAGCACCTGTCTCTGCCGATCCCATCCACGCATACCCACGGCCCCCTCCTTCAGGCTGTGCTTTCTTTGTCTTTGGTCCTGGACTCCTGCGGTCGCCCCACCTGGAGCACTCTTCTTCCTCTAAAGCCACATCTCTCAAATCTCAGCTTAGAGGTCACTTCCACAGAGGGGCTTTCCCTGACCACACCTGCCCCTCAAAACGGGGACAAGATTTTCACCCCTGGGTCCCCTTCCCAAGTGTGTCCACAGCGTGCTGTACCACCCTCATCATCACACACAAGGGACACATTGCTGGTGACTCGTTTATATTCCTCATTAGACTACACATTCCACGAGGGAAGGTGTGTGCCTATCTGGGTCATCGTTTTATGATATCCAGTGCCATGACTGGCATATATAGTAGGTTTTCAATAAGTATTTGTGGAATGAATGATCGAATAAAATCTAGTGAACTTGGATTAGTGACAAAAATCATAATCCAAAAAAAAGGTATCAGTAGTCTGCAACAGTGGGGTGTAAAAAAAAAATCATCATCTCAAATACTAGGCAGGGGACACGTGACTTTAGCAGCACATGTGAAAAGACTTGGGGTTTTTCATTGTGAGTTCAATGTCATTGGGCCACTGAACATGATGATGTAATTTTAGTATTTATGGTCAGGTGCAAAGTATCTGAGAAATAACGAATTCTGAACTGGTCAAACCATACTGAGTACTATGTCTGTTCCAGTCGCTATATTTTAATACAAAAGATGACACAAGAGACTGTATTCAGTGCAAAAAAATTAGAATGAAGAGAATATTGAAAACCAAGTTATGTAAAGATTGGCCAAAGGATCTTCGGTTGTTCAGCCTGGACAAAAGGCAGCTTAGGTAGAAGGCACGAGCACGGTCCTGTGGAAGACAAATTAGACTTGTTCTATATCTCTCCTGAAAGGAAGCCCAGCACCAGTAGTAGAAGCTACAGGTGGGGAGGAGAAATTTGCAGCCCGATATATAATTGTATGGTATCAGAGTTGCTAGACAATGGACAGGGGAATGGGGCTTGGGATAGTAGGGGGCTTCCCCATCTCTAGAAGTCTTCCATCAAAGAAGTCTTCAACCAAATGGATGTTATAGTAGGAATATTAAGAACTGGATACAGATTTGGACTTCATAACTTCCACAAAGATCCTTTCCAGATAATGCATTTTGGCGACATCACAAATTCACATGCTGGAGATAAGGCAGCCACATTACTCAATTCCGTGAACCCTGAGCTGTTTTTCTTGCGTCGTTGTATCTCACCTTATGACTTGGAACCTCATAAACTGGAACTCAGGAGACCTGGGTTTGGTCTCAGATCTACTACTGATTAGCTGGGCGTTTATCAACTTGTTTAAGCTCAGTTTCTTCCCTTGTAAAATAAGAAAGATGAGACCCAATTGGTCACTTAGATCTTGCTATAGCAAAGTTCTAAGGCATTAATGTTTCTCATACTTGGTCATAGAACCATAAATATCAGAATCACCAAGGGAGCCTGTTTAATGTATAGATTCCTGGGCTCCGTCCTAGAATCAGTGAGTAGAACTCAACAGCATAAATGTTTAATAGTAAAGCACCATAAATTGCTAACAGGTACACTGAAGATCTAGAAGCTATTCAACAGAGGCTGTGTTCCCTTGAGATCAGAACAACAGATAAGCAGAATTCAGGCACAGAGAGGTTACCTCAGTTGCCCACATCTCACAGTGAAATTGTTCCTAGAAGAAAATAATTAAGTCATTTCCTGTTCTCTTCGAGGGCCTGAAGCTTAAACGAGGAGGTAGGTGGAGAACTAGAATAGTCTCCAAGGCATGTCGACGAGGGTTGGAGAAGACCCAAACCCTGTCTGGGGAGAAAGGAATCAGAGCTTTATGACAACAGGCAGCCATGCATACTACCAGTCTCCAAAGCAGGTGACAATGACAGTGGGCACGACTGCCAGACTGCAGAGAAAGGCGTAGGGCAAGACCTGTCAACAAGCTCTCAAGCCACATTTTTATCCCTTGGGAGAAACATGCACCAGAGGTTGAAAAACAGGGGGAAACAGAAAAGCAAAGAATGCTCTTCATTAATTGAAAATCAAACCGCATGAGGCCCAGGAAAGCAAGAGTTTCAGATGATGGAGCCATGGCTCTTTCGCAGTGGTACTCATTATACAGAAGGGAGCCTGCAAAATATTTTCACTTTTCTCCCCAAGTATAAGGTCCCAGGGATGTATTTTCCCAAACTCGCTATGAAATTTTCTTTCATTGTGAAGACCTAGTAAAATTAGTAGAGTTCTTTATTTTACTTGGTGAAGAGGAGCTTATTTTTGAAAGCCCTCTTGGCTTCAGACCTCATGCAGATATGAGGCTATCACCACTCACAAGTCCATTTTCTCACACCTATTTTCACTGAGGTTTTCCCAACACTGAGAAGAATCATTAGCGAAAGTTTTTTTCTTAATCTCTGTTTGAAATCCACATGGCATTGCTGATGGTGAAAATTCTGTTTTTGTCCTATAGCTTAGTATCCAGGCAAGCACCCTAAAATAACAGACCGTTTCACTAAGTCAGTGGCTTCCGTAGGGCTCACTGTCTGATAGTTAAGCTGAAAAACCCCAGATGCTGGCACATTCAATATTTATACATCTAGCAACCACCTCAAACTCCCACCCAATCCCTCCCCAAAGACAAATCCATGAATGCTCATCATAAATAGAAATATTGCTTAATATAAGGGTTTCCAAGTGTTTCAGTGAGCCGTATTGAAAAGGTGAAGACCACAGCTTTGCTCATGAGCATGCCAAGCATTTGGGTCTTGTACAAACCAAAACAACTTTGGATGCCCCTCTCCTCTTAAAAATTATACTAAAGCTTTATTTATGTATAAGTCCTGAGCAATCATCGATTGCTGAAACCTCCAATAGCATTTCCTTAAATGACAGCATCTACCTCTCAAGCTCAAACGCCACTTAAATGTCTTTACCAAATCAGCTACCAAGCAAATAAACTCCATGAAGAAAATATTTCTAATGCAAGAAGAATAAAGACTATAAAGCTTGCCCATGAAGAAAGCTAATTTCATATTCCTATCAGAGAATCATCCAGGATTACTGCTGGAAAAATAAAAAGTACCTTACCCAGAAACAGTTGAATTAAGCAGATGGATTTTGACAGGACCTGCATAATTAAAGTTTCCACTGCAGCTTGAGAAACTCCTGTTCTGAAACCCATTTTGTCAGCCAATGCTAAAGAATGTTTTTTTGGCTCAGGAACATAAAATCCAAATAGTCCCAGAGGAGAAGCTGCCTTTCAGCCTGGACACCCTCAAGAACTGCCTTTCAAAGAACAACTCTTTCCTTGGAAATGAATCTTGACATTGACATTGTCATGTTAATTGGCCAAATTCAAACACAAGTCATCTCTTGAACTGGCAATAGAAAGACCTTTGGGTAGACTGTTTGAAAACTTTTCCCTAAAGGAAAAGAGACAGGCTAATAAAAAGTCAACCTTGGCATGTTAGCCCCTAACAATTAAGAACCCAAGACCAAAATGCTTTTGGATAGCTGCTGCCTGCCAAGCAAGCCTTCTTCAAGAAACGTGCTTTCTCTCCTGGGCAGTAAGGACATGCACCCAGACCTCAAAACTTGATATGATAATAAAAGGTTAGAGGTGATATGAATAAATTGCCGCCGACATATAATCTAAAACCTTGTGTCAATTAACAACGTTACTCTTCTTCTGAAGAGTTTTGTTCTATTTCATTCCAAATCTAGCCACAAGGAGCAGAAATATACATTTAAAAGTGGGGCACTGAGGGTCCCATGTAGCAGAGCTCCAGAGCCATGGCCTCTATGTAAAGCAACTGAGAGGAGCTGGGGACCAATGCAAGGCACATATTGATGGATAAAAAAAATGCAATTTCCCCAACTACCAACTCCCCACCTCCAAAAAAACCAAAAAACAAAAAAACAAGTGAACAACATTCTTGAGATGGGAATTTGATTTCTGGGCCTGAAAGTAACGTGTTGTACTGTCAAAACCAGTGCCATTTCCAAGTCATTCCCTTCCTGCATCTGGAAATGACTGTGACAGAGCCCAGAGCAAGATGACTTGGTTTCTGCGTTTCCACAGCTAGAAACTATAAGGCCAGGTCTCATGAACTACTGGACAAGAAAGTATTTTTGACAGATCTTTTCTGCCCTAGATTCAAATCTACTACTGAGGACATAGCGTTAAAACTGGTTAAAAGAAATAAATGGGAAGAATTACTGGAAAGGTCTGCTCCTTTCCAGTAAGGAAAAGGAAAGTAGATTTTAAATACTTGAAAACATGTAAATGTTGGCCACATTGCAGTTTCTGTAAAACTCCTCCCATTGATTTGAAACCCTCCAAGCATTCGTTCAGAGGAGTCACTACAGATTCTCTTGCCCAGCTTGTTGCAGGGACCGGGTACTGGCAAGTGCGCGGCATGTTTCTTTGGTTTAGAAATCAGAGTGTGCTGGGCCACCAGTGTTGTGAAATAAGTCCCATCTCTGGAGCAAAACTCGAGACTCAATCTGTGTGTGCCTGGGAGCCGTAAAAGCCCAGGAAATTGGCTCTGTCCCTAGAAATGAGCAATGAGTAAAATCAAGATCTAAATTAAATGGCCTGGAAGCCAGTGCTGGCTGACCTTGGGGAAGCTATAGGCCTCTGTCACCAAGTCCTAAAGAGCAGATGCTTTGGACATCTCCAGGAAGGCAGCCACTTAGGCCTCCTGGAGGGTTGTGCCCATCGTGGCCCTGCCCCTTGGTAGAACTGGGCTCCCAGAAAGGAAGAAACGTAGAAAAGTTGAAGGAAATCAGAATATGCCACTCCAAAATATGTCACTTTGGCATATTATTTTGAGCTGAAGGCAATTAAGAAACAGCAGATGCAGGGATGATTCTCTGACCTCCCCCGTTTTACCTAAAGCAAGGATATAAATTTCCCAAGAGAATGGTACCTTCCCTTTGTCCAGAAAGAGGAGAACATTCTTATTGCCAGAAATAGGGGATGGGGTTGACACTGAGCTGAATCTGTACAAAAAAACCTACTAAAATAGCCCTTATCTTCCATTAGTTCCCCCATTTATTTCCTAGTCACTTTCCTCCAATTTCCCACCCCTAGCCCAAACTCCTTTTTCCTTTGATGCATCCTGGCTCCATAATTTACTGTTTTTTATTAAAATGGTATATAAGCTCTCAGGTCAATCTATTCCTTTGGGTCTTCGTTTCTTATATATATATATCTTTATATTAATATAAAGGCCTCTTTGTACATGTAAAAATATTAACATCAAATAAGATTTGTATGCTTTCCTCCTGTTCACCTGTCTTTTGTCAGTTTAATTCTCAGGCGGAGCCAAGAAACCTAAGAGGGTAGAGGAAAAGTCTTTTCCTCCCCCACAAAGTCTTCAGGGCTTGGGAAGCTACAGAAGTTGCTAGATCCAGAAATATTTACAATGGGGAGAATACATTGCATTCTGGGTTGGGTACAATGTAACTGATGTGGAAACAGAAATGTGAATATAGAACTATAGAACTCCATGTCAGCAATGTTTTGTGCATAGTTGGAAGAAACCAGTAGTGCTCAAGAGCTGGTCCAATTTTTAAAGTCATTCTCCACTATCCTATCATCCCATGCCATTGCATACACACACACACACACACACACACACACACACACACACACGCAAATGAATTCAGGTTGAAGAACCATAGATACAGTCTTACTCTGAAGCTCTCAGAGAACACCTAATTCTATCTGTTTATGTGACCAAGGAGAAAATTGAGGTTAGAGACATACTGTGACTTAATCAAGATCTAGGCAGGACTGTAACCCAGGCATCCAGTCTCCTAATCCAGTACTCTCTCAACTGCACTAGCCAAAGTGTCCACGTGTATAACCACAGGAATACACATTATAACAGCCATACTCCAACCCCTTCATTTATAGCACTCATGTTCACTAGCCAGGCATTTCAGCGGCCTCATCTCTCTGTAGGCACAGCTCCCACGCCCACTCCATCCTCCGCACATCCTCACCTCCAGTCTAAGAAGCCAAGGGGCTCTCAGCCCTTTTCAGTAAAACAACAGAAACCTAAAACCAAGTTGCATAGGAATGGCGATCAGAGTCCAGTGGGGCTGGAGCACTGTACGTTTATGGAAGAAGGGGGGGAAATGATTGGTGACCAGTGGAGATGGAAGATATTTTGAGAACAGATTGCAATGGGTCTTGAATGGCCTGCTGAGAGGTAGGGAATAAAAAAAGCCAGGAACTTTCCTAATGGACGGGCCCAGCCTGCCAAAAGATGACTGATTTGTTATGATAATTGTATTAGATTCTTTCCTTATTTAATGTGTGTGAAGCTGGTAGAGTGGATGCTTCCTGAAGGCAGGGGCAATGACTGCCATGCTCAACACCACATCCCCAATGCATAGCAGAGTGCCTGGCACACACAAGTCCTCCAGAGATACCTGTGGACTGAAGGCACACACACACGGCTGCAGACACGCAACTGCCCCTTACACTTGACATATGTGAACTCTCTTGGTCGGTGGCCAGCATTTATATTTTGGGAAGTAAGGGTAGCCCAGTTGGCCTTTCCCCGGTAGTTTTCCCCCACCAGTTAGTTACAAGGATGGCGGAAAGAAGTTAGCCAATGTCAAGATAGAACAATGGCCTGAGAATGAAGAAACTTCTCTGGCTGGCTCAGCCTCTGACTCACACATGACCAAGGACAAATCACTTAACCTCCCCTTGCCTTGTTTTTACTGTATGCAAAATAGAGCGGGTAACAATACAAGCCTCCTCCTTCCCTCTGAGGGATATTCTAAAAATTGGAGAGATGCTATCTTGGAAGTGATTAGAGCTCCTAAGAACTGGGCTCTCAATACAGAAGCAGTGTTGTTCTCAGGCTGTGCTACAGCTGTTGTTTTTCGGCATGAAAGGTGATATTGTGAGGCCTTGTTGGCAAGAGAGGAAGCTGTTGCTATGTGTTGACACAATGACACAACAAGCAAGAGGGCAGAGACCTTAAAAGTTTAATGGTTCTTATTTCATTCATTGAATTCCTTCTTCCTCACCTCAAACCTCAATTTCCATTATTTTTATGCATAGGTGTTGTTTTTTCCTTTCCAATTTTCCCCAGCTGCCGGGACATCTGGAGAAAAAGCTTGTCTAAGACATAAGTATATTTTTCCTGATTGAATCATAGAACCACTGCTTCTTAAGGAGTCACCTAGTTCATTCAACTCAACAATCAAACTATTTCTAAGACTTTTCTGTAACAGGGGATATATAAAAATGAATAAAAGCTGTGGCCATGTTTTCCGAAGAGATGCATGGTCTGATAGCCATGAGTATACTTAGGGGAGCAACAAAACAGAAACAAACAAGTCACTTCCTTGGAAAAGCTAATCATATAGAGGTTGTATAAATAAAACATAATTTCTGCTTTTGCAGAGCTCATAGGCAGCGCCAGAAACAGATACAAACTATTCAGTACAAAACTAGGCAAATTGTGAATGACTTATAAGTAAACTCGCCTGGGGGTGCAGAGGAAAGAATTCGTAATTCTGACTCTCAGGATTAGGAAGAGGCATTCAGAAGAGGGAACTTCTAAACTCAGGGAGGACAAGTGTCTCAGCAATGAAAAAAGGGTGTGCAAAGCCACAGAAACATGAAACGGAATGAGACAGGGATAGTAAGGAGAGACCATGGGACTGAACTACTGTGTGTTCGGGGGAGTGTTGGATGCGGTTAGAGATGGAGGGGACTTGAGAGATAATTTGCAAAAAGTTTCTGAATGCTTGCTGAGAGGCTGGGAATTCATATAAACAGGAAGAGGCATCGCGAATTTTGAGTTGGACAAGAAGATACCACCTATGCTTTGGGAACAAGAACTCCTGGAATCTGGGAGATGACTTGGATGACTCCTGCAATTATTCAGGAAGGAGAAGGTGAGGCCTGAACTAACCTATGCAAATGGCTGAAGTCATGAAAGAGAGCAGACAGGGTTCAACTAGCTATGGTTGTCTATAAAACTGGGTGAGTTCCTTAAAACACAAAGAGAAGTGGAAAATGACGCTCAGGAGAGCCATGGTCTAACTACTCCATTCTGCTCACTCTCTCAGCCCAAATGGCACCCACCTGTGCCAAAACTTGTGGCCTAAAGTTGAACCATCTTATGAATTTTAGAAAGAAATGCTTACTTCCTCCAGAGCAAGAATTGGTTCCTCTTTAGATCAGAACACCATACATAACCAAGCCATGTCCATGCGGCAGCAGAGTGCCAACAGCAGGAGAGAAAATAAATGGAACAAATAAGGATAGAAGAAAATAAGAAAAGGGAAAAAAAAAAGGTAGGAAAAGAGGTGAAAGTTGTCCATAATGACGTCTCACTCTAGGTGTCTTCTCGAGCTCTAGGGCTTACAAAGTCATCTGAAAGAATACACCCAGTCACCATAGCTGGGAGACAAACATCTGTCACTCTTGGCCTCTTTCAACAAATGATAGCTTTTTGGGACTTGTTTAGAGCAAAGACATCCGTGAAACACCACCACAATCTCTCTAACCTGGGATTGGCAATGACAGCAGTTTTTACTTCAATGTTTGAAATGTCTTAGTAATTAATCAATTAATTAGTTCTGCACATGGTTTGACTAGCCATTGTGATTGTAAGACCCTCAAATGCATTAACTTACCCAACATTCCACCAAGTTTATAATGCACCTACTGTACACTAAGCACTGTGCTAGGCTTTGGAGAAACTGAGGTGAACAAAACTAACATAATCCGTGATGTCATGGAGCTTATAATATAATAGTCCGATGGAGAGATTGTAAGAAAATAATATTTTAACACTTAAACCACTTTAATTACAATTTTGCTGTGAAGAAATAGCATAGGCACCACAAGAGCAACCAGACTTGGTCGCGTCAGTGCTCGTAGATTGGAAGGATGGTTGGGAGCTTGCCAAGCAAAAAGTGGAGGAAAGAGTGCTATTCCAGGCAGAGACAATAGCTAAGTGAAGGGCTGAGCTGGGCCTTCTGGCATGACAGAGATCAGAAAGGACAATGTAGCTGGAGCTTTGAGAGCAAGTGGGAAGGCAACAGGAGGTAAGTATGGAAATTTCTTCTCCATTTCCTATCATTGCTGCCTTAGCATCTAGCCAAGCAAGGCTCCAGGACACAGGAACAAATGCATCTTGGCGTACTAGAGGTATCCTGGACTACTGGCAACAAGACATCTCCCAGTGCTGAATTCGTCTTTACCCAATGATATGAGGCTGGTTCGAATGGTTTCCACAACTTTGCTTATGCCAGGAACAGCCGTGTAGCACTAGAAACTCATGGAAATGAAGATACGATCTCTCTTGCCTGTTTTATTATTCATCTATCTCATGGCAGTAAAACCAGTGATTGTAAACTAACTCTGAGGTCGGTTCAGTACAAGGTGAATGCAGTAGACATTTTTTTGAGGTTCACAAGACCCCCTCTTCATGGAACAAAGCCCCTGATTTACAGGAATTGGTTCTCAGCAGCCACGCTGACATGGCAGATGCTGATCTCTCAGGGTGGACACCCTTCTCTACCATGACTATGCACCCGACCTTTCCCTTCGCTTCAGGACCCCGTTCAAATGTCATCTCTCCTCTGCAACATAGTCAGCTGTCCACTGTCATGTTCTTAACATCTTTCTCATTCTCTTTATGTTCCAACTTAGAGTGACCTATCTCATCAGGAAGCAAGGATATATTTAATATTCATTTCTGCTTCCACCTAATGTTTGACATAAATGAAAACAAAGGAACAAGTTAGATAACTTGTTATTTAAAATGTACGTGAATGGATGAATCATTCTGTGAATACAAAAAATATTACAGCTCAACCCATGGGGAATTCTTATTTATCTGGACCCTCATGCTGAATGTTTCTTTTAGGGTCAGAATCCCTATGAGCTTTATAGTCTTGTTTCTCTTTCTAGGGAAAGAATGGTAAGAGACGATAAGGGAGGAGAAAGAGCTCCATGTTCTTAAACTATGCACTTTAGTATCTAGAGTCAAATGAAATTAAGAGTAAGGTGAATGACACAGATAAATCTAGATAATCATAGAAGTGTATATAAATAGGATGCCGTAGTTTCTATCAACTCGTGACTCAGCATTGAGCCCAGAACTAAACCCAGGGGCAAAGAACCTCTTGGCCACAGATACACCTTCATACTTGGTAGCTAGAGAATGAGATGCCAGGTGCTATAATGTCATTTGAGGCCAACAATCCATAGGGAGGTCACTAATCTATGGAGGGGCCATAACAGAATGTGATCCTAGCAAGCTGATGACAAAAAGGACTCTTAATCTCTTTTTCACATGCATAAGTAACCATACACTGCATGTCAATGAGTTATTCCTAAGCAGCCAGGCCATTGAAAACCATTTACGTGGTACTGGGTATGTATTTTAATAGCATTAGTCTAAAGGTCAAGCAATGCAAAGAAAAGCAGCCAGGAAGCCGGCCAACAGCTCAGGCAGGTAATTGAGCGTGCAAAAGCACTCCTCTACCACAATGACTACTCACATCTTTGTTTATCTCTCCCTTACATGGTGTGGAAATGATGTTCTTCTATTTTCTCCTCTGTGTTTATGTTAGACATCAGCCATCAAGATAAGGATTATCCGTCCAGAAATAATATTGCTATTGGCAATAGCCTATCAGCAAAAGATGGGCTTTCACTCTAGAAAAGAGAGTCAGGGAGAGTTAGGTATCAGTTCTCAGAACAAAACTCAAGTATCACAGGGAAGATCAGAACAAAACTGGGAGTGCGGGCGGGGCTTGAAAACTATGGAAATCCCCAACTTCTAATTCCAGTTTGGAGACCTGGCAGATCAGAATGCTGGGGAGATACTTTCGTAATTCATTGGAATGTCTGCTTGCTGCAACTATAGAGAATGACATCCATCCATCCATCCATCCACCTAACCCCAACCTTCAAGCATATATTTAGTACATGAATAATAGTGCTAATAAAAAGTAGCTAAAATTTTATTCATTTCTCATTCCATTCCAGGAGTTGGGTATTTATTTATTTATATAAGCTCCTTCATTGCTTATAACAACCCTATTACTCCAATTTGACAAAAGTGGAAAAGAGATTAAGGAAGGCTGCTCCAGGAGGGAGAAAGTGGGGGGTTGGACGTAACGAAGGCATGTCTAACTCCAGCGTCCAACTGTCATGTCTGAACTGATCCGCGTTCTTGCTTCAGGTAAGACTCGGCTAGGTGCCACGGAGGACATGGGCAGCAAAAGACACTCTCTTCAAGGAACTTATAGCATAGTAGAGAAGAGGAATAGCATAAGTCACTAAGAAATACTAGTAAGAAAAGTGGCATCTTCCCAAGGACAGTGCAGAATTTCAAAGCTCATCAGATTTTCCAGGGCATAGTGAAAGACTTCGCGGAAGGAGGATTTAAATAAATTCTTTGTTATACATTCTAGAAAGCCAAGAGGCAATAAAAAGAACTTTTTGGATATTAGAAATTTATCTCCAGTGGCACACACACCACACACCAACATATGCACTTTGAAGATGACTAAAAATTATTTCCCCATGAAAGTTTTGCTTACATTAATTTCAAAATGACTTTGTGTTCCTTCAGAATACACCAACTCACTGTGAGTACAGGTCAGAAATATGCTAGGAGGATAGGGAAAGAATGTTTAAGATTTTTTTAAATTCCCATGGAAAATTTCAAAAGGGATCTATCCACTTGACACTGTAGGTACCACTGATTAAGCGTTTGCAACGTATCAGGCTTTGTGCTACATACACTATATAATTTTACCCTCAGTTTTAGGAAGCATGCTCTTTTTCTCCATTTAATATTTTTAAAAAATTAGGTTCTGAGAAAGTTAATAAATTTGTTCAAATTCATAAAGCTTAGGCATTATGCTAGGGATTGAGCACAGTTCTCTCAAACACATGACTACTAACTAAAGGATATTTGTGGTCATGAATCTATATCATTAATCCTTACCATGGAGGAGCTGATAGCTTGGCCTGAAAATAAGCATTAAGAGATTACCAGACCAGAACATTTTCCTAAAAGCTTCCTTTTCCTCAAGGGAATAAAATTTTAAAAAATAAGAAGAAGCAAAGAAAAGGAGACAAAGATAAAGATGAAAATGTAGAAGAGGAAGAGGAAGAAGAAGAATAAGAGGAAGAAGAAGGAGGAGGAAGAGGAGGGGGGAGAAAATGAAAATAAATTAATTTAGGACCTAGAATATGTCAGTCATTCATTGTGCTAATTTATTTCTCAAAAGTGATATGCAAGAAAGCAATATTTCCCAGAATTACCTAACCATAAAGGGCTTTGTGTTAGCCTTTCAAGAACTCTGCTAAGGATGGAAGGAGAGAAAATAAAGATAGCAAGGACACAAAAGTCAGGAAAGACAAATGCCAAAGGTCCATTAAAAAAACTTATCCAACTATCCCTCCCCCAAACTTCCCTTCATGTGCAGAGAAAGCCAGGTGAGTTTGCCTGTCTCCTCTCCTCCGAGTCACCAGGGATACTGCCCCATTGCTTATTAGAAGAATAAGCTGAGGTCCAGAAATATCCTATTAGGACAGAGAAGATTAGATACACAGATGTTAAAGAGTTGGTGGGTGTCTGATGAAATTTAGTCCAGAGTAAGTCAGAAGGAAACTCAGTCCGCAAAACCTCAGCACTGTAGACAGACTTGCACTGTCTTTGGAATAAAGTACCATGATTGGTAACCAAGAGCTCCCGAGCGAGTCCCCACACATGAGCTTGTGGAAAAAGCAATAGTTCTCTGAACTGTGTAAACCTCTGGGAAATAAAAAACTTTCAAGATTAACATTTCCAAGACATTTGTAGTTGATACAACTGGCAGGCAAACTTGCATTGGTTCAGAAGGGCTAAAATCGAACTTGTCTCTTCAAGGATGAAAGGGAGGTGTTCAAGAGCTTCCCTACAAGGGGGCAGAGAACTTCTCCCAAATAAGAATGCTAATTCCTAGGAATCCAGGCTTAGAGGCAGGGGGAAAGATGGAGATCCAAAGGGTAGGTGTGTTTTATTCTGGTCATGGAGACCGAGTAATTCAGAATGCTTCTGGAAGAGCCAGGTGCAGTGGCAAGCATCTGTAGTCCCAGTGCTTGGGAGGCTGAAGCAGGAGGATCGCCTGAGCCCTGGAGTTTTAGGCCACCCTGAGCAACATAGCGAGGCCATGTTTCTAAAATAAATAAATAAAATTTAAAATAAGCATAAATTTTAGAAAGAATGGACCTAGGAGAGCACAATTAATAAAGTTCATCCAAACCCAGCATCTAACATGTCCTACACTAAAGGTCTGTACATCTAGTTAAGAAAGAGAGGAGCCATAGGATCATCATCCTTGACTAGTAAAACACATTCCTAAAGAGATTCTGTGTGTGAATGGCTTCTTATCCCAGAAGAGGCACATTGTAGAGGTGTCAGCCCATACCAAGAAGGCCTGACCAACTATTGAATGGTCCTGAGAGGGACTCATTGGCCTGCAGATCCATATTTTGGAAGAAGTTCTGCTGGGGAGACTCCTCTCTCTCTTTTTCCCTCTGTCAGTGGCTGTTGCAGCAGGATGAAGCTGCTGGAAGCAGAGTCCAGCCTGTGGTTCACTCCAGTCCCTGACATTTCTTCCTGAAGCCTCCCCAGTTGACACCAGTAGTACATGGATATGTGCAACCAGAAATTGTAACAGAGGTAACAGCCTGAAAAAGGGTAAAATGTTTTACGAGTTTAAACCTCCCATACCCACACACTGTTTTTGGGAATTAAAACCTGCATCCCTGCCCAAGGCCAGTAATCAGAGAGGCAGGAGAGTGTTCTTCGTTTTTATATTCTATAGATGACTCAATGGAATTTTCCAGGCAGAGATCACACTATTGTCTTCACAGGAGATGCTATAGTTAAACAGCAATAGGCTGAAGCAGAAAACTCCTTTTAAAAGCTCTGTATTTCTGCTTATAGGTACTTTAAGATGACAGTCTACCATCCTCTTCATTTTCTGGCAAATTAATAAACTTCTCTTTCCTTTTCCTCAAACCACTTGTCCTTGTTCTTCTGATGTGGCCTCAGGGATGGGGACAAGTGCTAAACTTTTGGTAACAGAATTTGAAGTCCCTGGGTGGGCCCATCGGTGCCCCGGTGGAATGGCATCTGGCCCTGGCTGGAAAAGGTGGGAGCAGCCCTGGATCAAGCCATGGGTCTGTAACAGTAGGAATGCTGTCTTTTCAGGGTGAAGAGTAAGGATTCCCCCCAGCAGCTGCAGAGCTTGTTTAGCTCCGGGGAACTCCCATCTCTTTCTCCCCAAATTTGACACAGCTGTGACCAACCTGAACCTTGCCGAGGAAAAGGAAATGGATTTGAGAAGTGTCAAGACACCTTGTCCATTTGGGGTAAGTTCCCTGGCATGTACACTGAGACCCTTGATTCTACCCATTTGGGGAAGGGTTTAGAACCTTCCAGCCCTGTGTCAGGGCATTTGTTTGTGGCATCATTTGGGGATGGAAGTCACAGTTGAGTGGAACTAAGAAACCTGGGGAATTCATTCCCTTTTGGATTAGAAGATGTCTGTTCTTATTTGGGAATTTGGTCTCATTTGTATGGTTCCCGTGCATTTGGTAAGGCCGTGGCATTTGAAATTGTTTCCATTGGGAATTCCCTGTATTGTCCGGGTTTGTTGTTTATGAGTTTTGTTTCAACATAGGGAACCTGGGGAATTCATTCCCTTTTGGATTGGAAGATGTTGGCTCTTGTTTGAAAATTTGGTTCTTGTTTGTCCAGTTCCCATTCATTTGGTAAGGTCTTGGCATTAAGATGATTTCTATTGGGAATTCCCTGTATTGTCTACTTGTCATGTTGTGTTTATTGTTGTTTGTGAGTTTTTATTTCAACATGGGAGGCTCCATTTCTATTCCATCTGAAAGCCCCTTGGAGAGAATCTTGGCTAAATGGCCCACTTATAGCTATAAGTCTACATCTAAAAGAGAATGGTGTTATTGAAATCCAGTGTACGTGCTGGAGTGTGAGGAGAAGTGGCCATTGAATGGAACCTTAAATTACTGTACTACCTTATAACTAGAATTATTTTGTCAAAGGTCAGGTAAATGGGACAAAAATCCCACATGTACAATCTTTCATGCAATTGCATAATACAGAGGCTGAAAGGTCGTGTGATAAAATTGGGCAGGGATTAACCAGGTTGGATCTCATGAAACCACTTCCCCACCACCAGCGCCCCACTTGCCAGGGAAGGCACCACAGGCTCGGCCACACTCACACTCATGCTGCTGGGGGCCCTGCCCCTGCCAGAGCCCCACAGCTGGCCTGGGAAACAGCCCCCAAGTGGAGCCAAGTCCAGGGCAACTGCCACTGCCACCACATCCCACCACTGCCATCTTGGCACCATAAGAGGATCCGGGGAGGGTGCGACTAGAATTAATCCTTCAGTCCCATACCCCCTGGATTATGACTTGAGAGTGGGAATGTTCTCTCCTTCCAAGACCCAGCAGGGAACTCAGTTTGGCCGGAGGGCATCTGTAGCTGGAGCAGGGCAATTTCCATTGCAGCAATATCTGATAGGGGGCTTGAATATGCAAGGGCAGGCAGTGGGGTATTATTGGACTTACACAAATTGGGATCCTAATATGGATGCAGACAGTGTGAGAATAAATCATTACCGACAGTGTATTCTGGCAGGCCTCCAGAGGGGAGTGCCTAGACAGAAGAGTAAAATGAGGTCCACGAATTGCAACAAAAAGCTAATGAAGATCCCTCTGAATGTTTGGAACACATCCATCAGGCATATTGGAAATATACAGATGTGGATACAGAGACCCCTGAAAATATGCACATGGTTAATTTGACTTTTATAGGGCAGGTATATGGAGGAAGCTACAGGGTGTGGAAGGGACAATTGTCATGAATCCCTCACAGCTTGCTGATATTGCCTTTAAAGTATACAATGCCAGGGAAGAACAGAAACAGAAACCTATGCGTGTTCTGTTAGCTGTGCCAACCAAGGGTCCTTTGAGACTGTCAAAAGGAAAGGGTGAAAAAAGTCACCCCAGGTTGAAGCAGTCAGTGTCCTTTTTGTGAAAAGGAAGGACATTGGAAAGAATACTGCCCAAAATTGCAAACGGCTGCAGGTAACAAAAACCCCCAAGAAAGCAATGGTTTTTTCAGTCTAGGACTCAGCTGACAAAGGAGGAGAGTCCGGGGCCCCATACCTTGCTGATGGCTCTAATCCACAGGAGTGCTGCGTGCAATTAACAGTGGGGACTCCATTAGTGCCAAGCTGCATGGGCAGAAGTGGTCTGGGTCCTCCCCCTTGGCTACCGCTCTGGCCCCTGGCACCAGCCATGTATGGCACTCTGTGAGCCAGGCTGGGAGCAGGAGCCAGGCGAAGGCTAGGCAGCCATACTTGGTGCCGAAGGCCCAGGAGGTAGGTGCCAGGGAGCCACTGCTGGAGCTGGTGCTGCTCCCACCACTGCCTCTGACCTGGACGAACAGCAGGACCTCTAGGAGCTGTTCCAGAAGCAAAAGAAGCTCCCCTCTGAGGGCGCCACCAAGCTCCTGCTAGACACCTTTGAATACTAGGGTCTGGTGAAGCCTACAGGAGGCTGCCACTATGGAGCAGTTCTCTTTGAAGTGCGGGCCTCAGCAGACTTGCACATTTTTTGAGACAGAGTCTCGCTTTATTGCCCAGGCTAGAGTGAGTGCCATGGCGTCAGCCTAGCTCACAGCAACCTCAATCTCCTGGGCTCAAGCGATCCACCTGCCTCAGCCTCCCGAGTAGCTGGGACTACAGGCATGCGCCACCATGCCTGGCTAATTTTTTCTATATATATTAGTTGGCCAATTAATTTCTTTCTATTTATAGTAGAGACGGGATCTTGCTCTTGCTCAGGCTGGTTTCGAACTCCTGACCTCCAGCGATCGGCCCGCCTCGGCCTCCCAGAGTGCTAGGATTACAGGCGTGAGCCACCAGGCCCAGCCAGACTTGCACATTGTTGAAGCATTTGCAAGAAGAAAGCTACCAAAAAGTGAGTAACAAGCCAATGGGGCCTTGGGACATGCAGAAAGAATTAAAAGTCCCCAGAGCAATGAGTATAGATTCATGCAGGATCTGTGTGCGATTAATGTTAGTACCTGTGACTATGACTGGTACTTAGCTGTATTTGAATGGCAGGAGCCTGGCACTAGGGTAGCCCCACGGCACTGCTGGACTGTGTTGCCGCAGGAATTTAAAAAGTCTCTCCTGCCCTGTTTGGTGAGGGCTTGTCAGGGGACCTGCAGAACCTGCAATTGGACAGATGTGCAAACAGTAAGTTACTTATCAGGGATTCCAAATTAGCAAGGGAACCCGTGACAACAGTGCACGTTCCTAGGAATAGCAGGGTTCTGTTGTACCTGGATCCCAATAGCAAAGCCCTTGTACAAGGCCCTTAAAGGAACAGATGTGCAGCCCTGATCTGGACCACAGACTGTCAAGTGCCCTTAAAAAAAACTAAAGCAGAGCCTTATGACTGCCCCCGTTTTGGGTTGTCTGGCTTACAGAAAGAATTTAAATTATATGTTTAAAACAAGGAACGAGCCTTGTAGTCTTCAGATGCTGGGAGATGCCCCACGCCGGTGGCATAACTTGTCAAAGCCACTGGACAATATCGTGAGAGGATGGGCTCTTTGCCTCCGGGCAGCAGCAGCTACTTGTGAGTTGTCATTAAGGACTACGTGGACTCTCAGTCCGGCCACTCGGTCACCAGCTGCAGAGAATGAGCTTCTGTAGCATGGCTGTTTAGAGGTTCTGCAGGCTGTCTGTTCTAGCAGGATGGATCTGTCAGACCAGCCAATGCCAGAGCCAGATTGAGATCTTTTCACCTATGGGAACGGCTTTCTGCACAACGGACAATGAAGGGGGCTGGATAGGCGGTGGTCATGGAATGACAGGTATTGGAAACAATAGCACTGCCACCTGGGACTTCAGCCCAAAAAGCTGAGCTTGTTTTATCCAGAGCTCTTCAGTTCTCCAGAGCAGAAAAGGCAAACATCTATACAGACTCTAAGTATGCTTTTATGATTGTGCATGCTCATGGTGGCATTTGGAAAGAAAGGGGGCTCCTGATGGCAGGAAACAAGGATATTAAGTTTGTCACTGAAAGAATGGCCTGATACAGGCCGTGGCTGAGCCCAAGTGTGTGGCCATCATGCACTGTCCTGGTCACCAAAAAGGGAAACATTTATGTTGCAAAAGGAAACCAGGCTGCTGGCAGAGCTGCTTAGGAAGCCACTAAAGGTGATCTAGTCCTTGGGTCCTTAGTACCCCCGCTAGATTTAGATAAAAATAAACCCCCTTTAAAACTAAAGACGGGGGCTCTGACATTTGGGATGGCACAGCTAAGTGGAGACAGAATTCTCATGGACTCATTCTCCTACCTGAAGCCATAGTTCGGCCTACATGAATGCACACATTATGGGCGTGAAGCCTTGATGGATTTGGTGGGACCTCATTTAAGAAGACTTCGTTTGCAACAAACTATGTATGTGCTCAAAACAATCCAAAGACAGAAAAGTGACCCGCTGCACAGGGAACCCAACATGTGGGGACCCATCCTTTCGATGACTGGCAAATTGATTACACTCAGATGCCTAAATTTATATTAGTAGATACCTTTTCAGGCTGAGTAGGGGCTTATCCTACCCAAATGGAGAGAGCATCTGAAGTTACAAGAGTCCTTCTGGAGGAATTCATTCCAAGCTATGGGCTCCCTTCCTCCGCACAGAGTGATAACGGACCCTCCTGTGTATCGGAGGTAACTCAGTAAGTAAGCAAAGCCCCACATCGAGAATGGAAATGGCACAAAACCCATCTAAAGTGGGATAGGGTGATGCCACTTGCCCTCCTCCGGATAAGGGTAGTCCTAGAAGCAGGCTGAAGTTAAGCCTCTATAAAATAGTTTATGAGAGACCATCCCTAGCACCCTGAGGTAATATGGTAATATACCCATGAGTAAAGAAAGCAGAAGAAAGCAATATGTCAAGCGAGTGGGTCGGATGCTAACCAACATGTATGAGTTTGCCTCTTTCAGGTCCTTACCCCAGTTAGAGATACCCCTCCTCTTCTTTAAACCAGGTGACCAGGTGTTGCTTAAAGCCTGGAAAGAACAAGGACCTGAACAACCCTGGCAGAAAAGTGGGAGAGATCCCATGAGGTGCCTCTAACAACTCACACCTCGTTGAAATTGTCAGGAGAAAACCTTAGGTCCATCATACCAGAGTAAAGAGGTGTTCCATGAAGGAGAGGACCCAAGCCCCCAGTGCATGGGCCAGGCTTTGGGTGATCTAAAGTATCTGCTTAAGAAGAGGGCAAAGGCCGGGCGCGGTGGCTCACGCCTGTAATCCTAGCTCTCTGGGAGGCCGAGGCGGGTGGATTGCTCGAGGTCAGGAGTTCAAAACCAGCCTGAGAAAGAGCGAGACCCCGTCTCTACTATAAATAGAAAGAAATTAATTGGCCAACTAATATATATAGAAAAAATTAGCCGGGTATGGTGGCGCATGCCTGTAGTCCCAGCTACTTGGGAGGCTGAGGCAGGAGGATTGCTTAAGCCCAGGAGTTTGAGGTTGCTGTGAGCTAGGCTGACGCCATGGCATTCACTCTAGCCTGGGCAACAAAGGGAGACTCTGTCTCAAAAAATAAAAAAAAACCGGAAGAGGGCAAAACGAAAGTGATGATTTTTTTTTTTTGGCTATTCTTTCTTCAGTCATTTGTTCTGTCTATAGGCTGGAGAGACAACTCCTTAGTGAGGATTTCCTCTTCTACTGATCTGTCTTGCTGCTGGGTTTGTCATATTCCTGTATATAATTTACCTTCTTGCACTCTGAATTTGCAGAAGCTGGTCTCTCAGATTGGCTACAGGTTGTGACTGATAGCTCTATACTCAAAGGTCCCAGGTTTCTTTCTTGCCCAGCCCTGTATCAGACATTATGTGCAAGGGGACAGGAAGGACCCACAGTCCTACTGGTATCTTAGATACCAAGCAGGGTAAAATCTCTCTTGTCAGGTATCCTCCTCCATTTTGCCTTGTCAATCCTCACGGTTGTAGTTGTTGCTTATGCCCACTTTTGTCTGGTAATCTTTTGCATTATCTACTGCCAAAGCTTTGCAATGGCATAAATAAGTACAAACATTCCATCTACAACATCTCCTCAATTCAGCAGAAAGTAGCTCAATGACTACATTGCCCCTCGTAGATACAGGGAGGATAAATTTCACAGCAGGGAATATGCAACAGAGGGAACGGCCTGGAAAGGGTAAAATGTTTTATGAGCTTTAAATGCTCCTCACCCTTTTTGGGAATTAAAACCTGCATTCCTGTCTGAGGCCAGTAATCAGAGGGGCAGGGGAGTGTCCTTTGTTCTTTGTACCACAAGAGATGGCTCAACAGAATTGTCTGGGCAGAGGTCATGAGATTGTCTTTGCAGGAGATGCTAGAGTTACACAGCAATAGGATGAAGCTGAAAACTCCTTTTAAAAGCTCTATATTTCTGCTTGTAGATAGGACTATGGCCCTTTAAGATGAGAGTCTAACATCCTTCTCATTTTCCAGCAAATTAATGAACTTCTCTTTCCTTTTCCTCAAACCATTCATCCTCATTCTTCTGATGCAGGTTTGGAGACAAGTGCCAAACTTGTGGTAACAAAATTAGTGAGGACATCTCTGGAGGTGCCCAATTCCTCCCACTGTTCTGCTCTGGGCACTGCCCTAACCAGCATAAAAGACTAGAAAGCTACAAGATAAGGGACAGCCTAGCTAGCCAGATGTCTCACCCTTCTGCAGCCACCTCCCCACATGTTCATTCCCTATTGCAGGGCTCGGGGCTTTGGAGGGCTGGCCATTGTGCTGGGACCCTTTGCTTTGCTTCCTCACTCTGCTGAAGAACCATAAAACAGAGTAAGGCAAAAAAAAGGCCTGTCATCTGGGAAAAATGAGCAGACTGTGTCCTAACCCCATCTAGCCTTCATGTGGGGTCAGGAGGGGCACAGGATGTCGTACAGAGTCAGAGGAACACCTGGGTAAGGCCTGAGCTCTTAACGACAGTTTGGTTCCTAAACTATTGGCACCTCTTCTAGTGGTGGATGCCATTCAGAAATGGGGGGGTTCCCAAAGACTGAGAAATCAGTGTGGGCTTTTATTGGGTATTGTTGAATATGTATGCTCATTTTATCACTGATTGTTGGCTATGAAAAAGCCAGATAAAGAAACGTGGCCACCTGAGTGCCTGGGGCTTTTGATCAGTAACAAGCCAGCCTATGGGAAGGCCCCGTTTCTGACGGATCTGCCCGAGACAAAGGTTCTTTGTAAACTCGAATGGCCCAGAGCAAGGGTTTGGAGCTGTGTTGATCTAAGCTGAAGGAAGAGGGAGAGGAAGGGGGGGAGGGAAGAAAACCTTTGCTTTGCTCAGCAGAAACTTAGTATCAAGAGCAGGGACTTTTTCAAGGAAAGGCTGTTGGTGAATGATGAGGACCAGGAGATGTTAAAACATCTTTTATGGACTTCCTACCCAGACTGATAAGACAGTTCCTGCCTGGCCCGAGGTAGGGGGAAGGCCCCAAAATAAAGATGCAGAGCTGGATATGAACTTCCAAGTATACTTTTGTTGCTATCTTCTCCCAGATCTGAAGAGGTTAAAGAACTTTCTTTTTCTTTCTTTCTTTCTTTTTTTTTTTTTTTTTTTTTAAGGGTGGTTGGGGAGATGGGACGTAGAGAAACTTGGAGGAAGATATGTTCAAAATAAACCGAGACATCTGATGATCATTTTTAGTCTGGAGAAAGAAGAACCATTTATAGAATGAGTATTCACTTAAATAGGCTTCCTCTATCTGGGGGATCCCCAGAAATGCAAATCATCCACTTGTGACACTTCACTGTTCTGCCCAGGATCTTCTTTTTTTCTTGACTGGATGAAATGTCTGGATTAAAAATAGAGCAAGTCAGTCCAGGCCAGAGAGTTAGAAGTGGACATGAGAATTAGGGACCACAGACCTAGACCATGAGGGTAAGAACTCTCTATAAGATGGGTTCAACTTGATAACTTCCTCACAATTGTCATCTTTATCAGCACCTGACTAACAGGAAGCATCTTACTACTAATGTGCAGTAAGACGAAATGACAAGGGTCTCGAGCTTCTCTCCTTGGGACCATCGATGAGGTAAGAGCTGCAGACACTACCCCCCATGCTACCTAGGACCAGGTGGAGGAAGAGCCCAGAGGGAAGGCTAAGACAGCGTTTAAAAAGGAAAGGAACGTGAACAGGTTGAGTTCTGGGGACCAGCAGGAAGGTGGAAGAGGACAAACCCAGGAGCCAGCTTAGCTGAGACAGCCTTGCAGCTTCCTGGGAAGCCACTCTGGAATCCCTCCCAAAGGCGGCCAAGTGGATCAAAGTGTCCCATCTTAGTTATTCACTCAAATCATCACCCCCACATGAAGATCAGATAGGCATTTTAAATTTTAATTCTTTTTTTTTTTTCGTCAAAAACTATAACACTGTGCTTATCTAGTTTTTAAATCCACATAGTGTGATTAAAATTAGCAGTCCTCTGCCCCACCTCAGCCCCTCCCCTTGCCCTCCCTACAGGCAACTCACTCCGCTCTTGCCTGTCCTGGGCACCCCTCTTTTTGTCAACAGTATGCTGACAATGCTATTCCTTGATTTATTGATTTTAATAAATCAATTTATTGGTTTATTACTTATTGGTTTCCTGCCAAGGAAGATAGGAACTTTTCTTCTCCCATCACACACATCCAACTTTTCTTCTCCCATCATGCCAGAATAGTAATATTATATTGTTATATTAGTAGTCAATGGTCAGCATTTACAAAATGAGCATGCACATATACTGCACCGTTGAAATGAGCCAATGCCTCTTTTCTCATGCACCCTTCTAATCCCCCAGATGACTGATTTCGAGAACTTTCCTAAGTTTCTGGAGAAGAGATGTCTTCACTCCCTCACAAGCACGACCATCCACCCTGAGCGCTCTGCCTTCATTTGTGTCACTCTCCTGCCTCTCTCTCTAACTTTCTTCCTTCCAAATTCCAACCATAACAACACCTGATGTACCATTTCCTCCACGAAGCCTGGCCTCTTCTTTGCTCTCCTTGGCTTCTAAATGTCTATATAATTTATAATTATATTCTTTCTTATAGAGTTTGGTGTTATTTCTTTATGTTATTCTTTCCTCCCCCCACTTTAAGTTCACTGAAAGCAGGTCTTTTCTGCTTCGTACATTCTCTGTATCTGTCACCCTCAAGAAAGCTCCATCACAGGTAGACAGGGTGGCCCTCAACACATTCTCAGAGGCTACTTCTTTGGGGATCATCACATTCGCCAGGTATGAGCAAATTCTTCATGGCCTTCAGTTTTCTCTTAAACCCTTGCCCCTAAATTGCAATGGTCAGGGTCATAGCCCAGGGGGAATTACAACCCAGCTAAAAACCCTTTGACAAGAATTTGTCTTACCTACTCCCCACCTGATGGTTACCCTGTTAGTGCCACAGGGTCTCCTATGTCTGCCTCTGTCTCCCTGCCCCACCCACCTTCCTAGTCTTTCTTGTCTGCTGTCTGGACTATGGTAAGAGCTTCCTGAATCACCTCTCCTTCTCATCTTTCACCCCCAAAACCCATCTGCCAGACACATTTTCCTACAGCACGGTTCATTTTCATTCTAGGATATCTGCAGCGGTTCTTCATTGTTCTCCTACCTTACATTCCAGGTTTGTCTCCTGGCATTTAAAACCTTCTATCTAGGCCGGGCGTGGTGGCTCACGCCTATAATCCTAGCACTTTGGAAGGCCAAGGCGGGCGGATTGCTCAAGGTCAGGAGTTCGAAACCAGCCTGAGTGAGACCCCGTCTCTACCAAAATTAGAAATAAATTAATTGACCAACTAAAAATATATATACAAAAAATTAGCCAGGCATGGTGGCGCATGCCTGTAGTCCCAGCTACTCGGGAGGCTGAGGCAGTAGGATCACTGAGTCCCGGAGATTGAGGTTGCTGTGAGCCAGGCTGACGCCACAGCACTCACTCTAGCCTGGGCAACAAAGTGAGACTCTGTCTCAAAAAAAAAAAAAAAAAAAAAAAAACCTATCCAGCCTTAGTGCCTATCCATTGCTTCCAACTAGAAGGATCATTATTTTCCAAACATACCTCCACACTTTTTGGCCTTATTCCTTTGCATGTGTAGCTCGCCACCTGGAAAGCTATATACTTCACCATTCCTACTGTCACCTCCTCCATGAAGCCTTCCCTGCTCTCCTCAGCTCAGCCACTGGATCCTTCTCTAATCTGAATTCCTATAACTTTTATTCCTATCCTTCTCGAGGAGCTTGCTACATTCTGCTTTTTATTATCATTATTTGTGGGTCTGTCTTATCTCTCTGACTAGTATGAATGATCGTGGATGGCCAAGACTCAACCCTTTCATATCCCATTCTCCACAAATATGGCAAATGGTACAGATTAGGAGAGGCAGGAGTTGAATAAATGCTTATTAAGTAAGCAAATGAATGAAATGAAACTGCATGTTTCTCTCTCGAATTTATAGATCTTTCAAAAAACTCATTCTGATACTCTTTATTCTCTCTGGGGTGAGCGCTGGGGATGAGTTTCAATACCCAGCTTCTGGTGAAGTAGGAGAAAGGTCTAGCTAAGTTGCAAAAAGTTGGCATTCCAGAATTAAATGGAGTGCCTCCTACTCAAGCATGGCCCAGGAGGTCGCACTATTTTCCAATCCAAAGACTCTCTTGGGGATGGGTTTAAATTCAGGGCAACTATAATTCAGAGCTGCCAACACTGACCCGAGTTGCCTCAACCTCACAACTCAGCTGCAACTGCAAAGCAGCACTCCCCCCCCCCCCCCCCCCGTCTGTAAGTGGAAAAGGAAGTCTCTATTTTTACAAGGACTGAGGAGGAGGCACGAGCACGAATCTCATTTAATTTCTATTTCTTCTCTTGGCCTCTAACTTTTTGGCCGGGGGTTTCTATTTCTAAAACTTTGTATTATGTAAACATGGGAGGGCCCTTCTCAAAAACAGAAGCAACCTCTGCTGGTTTCCAGTCTCCTTTCTGGCACCCTCAGGAGTGCTGCTAAGCATCTTGATCCCCAGCAGATTTCCCGGGCTGCAAGACACTTGTGATGGCCAACCCCGGGTCAACGGATTCATTTGGCTCTGTGTACCCAAGATTTTTGCCGTGCTCTGTAGTTGAAAACTTTCCTAGAGAAAAACGATGTTGTCCATGACTTTTCTGTTAGGCCAACTAACACAAAGCCAAACGTGTTTCCATGGAGCAAAGCCTGCCAAAGCCAAGAATAACTCTTTTAAAAGCTTCTTATAACCTATTGCACAGTTTACACAGACAATTCAGGCAAAAGTGAATTGTGAACACCATGTTCCACATCCTGATGCTGTATATACTACGTAACCTGAACTCATTCTCAACAGGCAGACTATCCCCACTTGCCTCCCCCATTAAGGAGATAGGGCAGAAGGTACAGACACACAGGTGCAAGCTCCAATGGGGACTATGTCATTTTTTTAAGTGGTCCAACACAAACATGCCTTTGAGATTGCTACCAAAGCTGGACAACCTTCATAGCTCTGTATCCAACAAAGAGGGCTGGGCCCGTGCCCTGGAGATCTGAGATCTAAGATTAGCGAGCTCACCTTGATGCGGTGATGAATCAGATGAAAACATACGAAAACAAGAAATATCTTTATTTTCCCTACCTTTGTCCCACATACCTGTATCCTCAGGGAGAGAATTTCTGGAACCGGGGATACTAATAATGCAGATGAAATGCATTAGACGGGCTTGAAACTATTCTAGATTCTTAGTCTTCTAGTCTACCAAGGATGGTAGCAGATGGCACAGGACCCAATCTGTTTCCAAACGTTGCATTTGTGAGGAGAAACAGGCACTTTGGCCAGATTCCAGTTGGTAGATTCAACAAAGAATAACATAAGCCTCGCATTTCCCATTGGTAAAACAAAGGAGGTTGGGTGAGACACTCTCTAAAGTCCCTTCCAGCTCTAATATTTTATGATTCTCAGTGGCAAAAATTCAGGGATTTGAAATGACCAGTCTCATTTCTCCCATGAAGCTCTGGGTGAATCAAGGGCCAGCATTACATTGCATCATCTCGTGTACAGTAATATGTGAATGACATTACACAATGCCTGCTTTTATTAATGGGAACACTCTTCCAGCAATAATGCAATACCCTTGAGCTCATTCTGGCCTTCTTTGTTAGTACCCAACCCGGTTGCATTGTCAGGAGCTACAAAATATGACATAGACACTGGAAATAGGAGCAGTTGAAGAGGGCAGACACATCAGAGAATGACACAAGCTAACAGCCCATAGTCTTGTTCATGCTCACAGTGGACGCGCAGTGAAATGCCTGGTGACTAAGAGTGAGTAATGCAGAAACACTAGTGGACTTATTTAACTGCCTAGAGTCAACACCTTTGCACCTTGCTATCTTCCTGGGGGGTGCCAAGTCTCAGAGGGAGTGAGGGAATTCAAATTTAGGAGCACTTTTAGAGTTCCCATAGGTTTGGAGCTCTCATATATTGGTGTTCCATCTCCTATTATATGGGATGGATTTTCCTTCATTAAGCAGATATATACCCCATTCCTAAGAGGTTTGGCACAAGAAAATTTTGAGTCAAATCTACTCATTCAATTCCTGACTTGGGTCCTAAGTCCCTGCTGGCTCTCTAATGCTGTGTGCACTGGAATGAGAAACAGAAATCCGCAAGTATGTCATCACGTCTCTTACCCTGAGGAGTCTAAGCAGCTGTCTTGCTCCACCCTGCAAAATCCTCTGTAGACACCACCCCTGGCAAGGGCACCAACTCAGCTCTGAAAGGAGAGAGGAAGTAGTCAATAGACTTAGTATGATCTTCTTTCAAGATATAAATGCCCCACCTCAGTGCCCCTAACCTCAAGAAGGAGTTGAGTTCAGTATTATCCTTCCATAGTTCCACTCTGCTATTTGTTTCTGGAAAACACAGGTAGATAGACAACAGGCATCCTATGCATGCTGCATTCTCATATAAAGGCAATTCCTCTACAGACCCATTTTCACAAGACCCTTGTCTGAACTGTTTTCCTGGAATGGATGCACTATTGTTTGCTGGGAGTATCCAGTCTCTCTCCTTTGGTCCCTGAGTGCCGGGTATCAGGGTAAGGTTAAGAGCCAGGCTGGGGCCACAGAACAGAACAAAACCAACTGGCCACCTAGAAATCAAGTTTTGAGAGAAATAAACTTTAATAATACACCACCTGCTAAATGGAAGAAGAAGAAAGTTAGGCTAGCATAAATTTTCTTTTCATTTTGCCCTACTGTCTCTGCAAATCATACCAGATTCATAATGTCAGAGGAAGAGCTAGTTAAAGTTTATAAAGTGTGACACTCAGCACAGCTCCTTCCTCTGAGGTTCTGACTGATTTCTCTCTGTGCTCATTCCCCTTTTGTGGATGTTCTTCTCCTCTTGTCAACTCGTATTTCACTGTTTTCCCTTTAAGCACATTGAACAAGGAGACATGCTATCCCCTCCTGCTGTGAAGGTGTGTGGTGTGCTTGGCCTTGGACAAGCTTGGAGGGCTTTTTCTTTTTAGGGAACTTAAAGGTGACATCTTCCATCGAATCAGCCATTCGTTCAGGGAAACTTTCACATCATTTGCAATCGGAAAGTAGTTAACACTGAGCCAAAGTCTCTGCTTAGAAGTTTGCCTCATTAAGAGATATCTGAATTCCCACATGGCTACATATTTAAATATTTAAATAATCTCAGGGAAGTAGAAACACAAAACCTAGAATGGTCACTTGTGTAATGGGACTGAGGGAAAGCACCGAGATGAGAATTCTCATCATTTTACAAGTTGCACAAATTCTTGGAAATCCCACGAAAGCGTCTGAAGAAATGGACCTCAACAGGCCCTGTAATAAATATGTAAGGCATAAATTATGGCTTGTGAGGACCAGGTCACGGAAAAAGAAATGGGTTGGCACTATTCTTGGGGCGGGAGGGAGGGGGCCGGGGCCTTGTTACCATCTTTGGATATTTGGTCTGCTTTGCCCCAAAGCATTTTTAGAACCATCCCTAGGCAACGTCAAATGTCAAGCGTGCATGCTCACTCAGGCTGCAAGGTGTGACTTTGTGGCCAAGTGACAAGGCCAGACCATGATGTGGGGAAGGTGGTGCAGCCAGCTTGTGCTTAAAGATGTGTGACCTGTCTAACAAGCTGCTTTGGCTTTTGGACTAAAGGAGTCTTCATTTTAACGGGAATAGGAAAGCAAGTCATTAAACCTTCTGGCATAGATTCTTACCAGGGAAGATCAACCACACACATCTCCTCACCCCATTCCCCAGGTTCACCCCCTCCCTGGGCCTCACGCCATTACTGCCCCTCACATCTTTCCTGGATATATGCGGTGAGGCATGAGCATAGTGAGGCCAGAGACAAAGTGAGCCCCAGTGATGGAGCATAACATGGGAATAGGGAGATGATGTTTATTGCACTCAATGACAAAATATAGGGATGTCTGTTGCAAAAATAACTTGCTACCTGAAAGCAGCATTTTTACACTTCTGCCATGGCCAAGAGGACAACATTAAGATGCTCTGCCTTTTTTTATTTTTTATGTTTTTTTGAGACAGTGTCTCACTCTGTTGCCTGGGCTAGAGTGCCGTGGCATCAGCCTAGCTCACAGCAACCTCAGACTCCTAGGCTCAAGGGATCCTCCTGCCTCAGCCTCCCAAGTAGCCGGGACTACAGGCATGCGCCACCATGCCCAGCTAAATTTTCTATATATTTTTAGTTGGCCAATTAATTTCTTTCTAATTTTAGTAGAGACAGGCTCTCACTCTTGCTCAGGCTGGTCTCGAACTCCTGATCTTGAGCGATCCTCCTGCCTTGGCCTCCCAGAGGGCTAGGATTACAGGTGTGAGCCACTGCACCTGGCCTTCTGCCTCTTTTTAAACAACTTAATGTACAAATACAGTGTTCAGAATCAACACTTTATGAGATAACAAAAGCCGGTGTCCAGGCAATACCTCCTTCCCCACGCTACTCTCCTACAGGGGTTTTAGCAAGTCAAAAAAATTACTTCTCCCTTGTCCTCCAGAATTTTGAATGGATAGAAATAGAGACACTGAATAGAGACACAGATGGAAATAGATCTGTTTTATTACAGGTTAATGCTAGTCTGGGGGCTGTGAATTAAAATGTGCAGCCGTAATAGTGGCCTGACTCACACCTGAGTAAATTGGACTTACCCCACCAGGCACTGGTAAGGCTAAACAACCTCAGGTGTCTCTCCAGGCAGGCACAGGTGATTCACCTTATGGCAAAGTAGGAAACAAGCTTGATCTGATGACAGATTGCTCTAAGAAAGCATGGAAAAAGATATACCATGCTCGCACTAATGAAAAGAAAGCTAGAGTGGCTGTGTTCATATCAAAGTAGATTTCAAAAGGATAAAGAAGATCAAGGACAAAGAAGGTCTTTCACTATTACAAAGGAGTTAATTCATCAAAAGGATATAACAATCTTAAATATTTATGTGCTTAATAACAGAGTTTCAAAATACATGAAGCAGAAACTAATAGAACTAAAAGGAGAAATAGACAAATCTACAATGACGGTCGAAGACTACAACACTCATCTCTCAATAATCGATAGAACAAGTAGGCTGGAAATCAGTGAGGGTATAGAAGAGGGGTCAGCAAACTACAGCCTTTGGTCCAAATCCAGCTCACTGTGAGTCAAAAATGGCCACACCTGTTTATGTATTGCCTATAACTATTTCTGTATTGTCTGGCTACACCTGCACATTTGAGTAGTTGTGACAGAGAATGTATGACCCACAAAACTGAAATATTTACTATCTTGCTTTTACAGAAAAAGTTTGCAGACCCCTAGACCCATAATTTACAAGACTTGACAACATTAACATCCAACTTAACATAACTGACATTCATTTAAACACTCCATGGTACAGAAGAACACAATTCTTTTCAAGTGCACCTGGAACATTTGTAAAGACAGACAATATTTGGGCCTTAAGCAAATTTTAAAGGTTTTAGGTTTACAAAGTATGTTCTCTGACCATAATGGAATTAAATTAGACATCATAACAGAAAGATCTCTGGGAAATCTCCAACTATTTGATAACTAAAGAATATACTTCAAATATCTCATGGGTCAAAGAAGAAATGAAAAGGAAAATGAGAATATATTTTGAATTAAATCAAATAAAAAATTCAACAAGGTTGGGCGCAATGGCTCACACCTGTAATCCTAGCACTCTGGGAGGCCAAGGCGGGCAGATTGCTTGAGGTCAGGAGTTCGAAACCAGCCTGAGCAAGAGTGAGACACCGTCTCTACTAAAAATAGAAAGAAATTAATTGGCCAACCAATATATATAGAAAAAATTAGCCGGGCATGGTGGCACATGCCTGTAGTCCCAGTTACTTGGGAGGCTGAGGCAGCAGGATCCCTTGAGCCCAGGAGTTTGAGATTGCTGTGAGATAGGCTGATGTCACAGCACTCACTCTAGCCTGGGCAACAAAGTGAGACTCTGTCTCCAAAAAAAAAAAAAAAAAAACAAAAATCCACTGCAAAAAAATGCAACAAAATTTGTAGACTACTGCTAACATAGTACTTAGGAGAAATTTTATTATACAAAATGCCTATATCAGAAATTTAGAAATTTTTTATAGGTCTTAAATCAGTAGCCTCAGCTTTACATTAAAAAGCAAGAAAAAAGAACAAATTGAACTTAAGAAGAAGAAAGGAAATACTAAAACTCACAGAGGAAATAAATGAAGTAGAAAACCAAAAAATAATTTATAAAGAATCTGAAAGCTAGTTCTTTGAGAAAATCAATAAAATCAATAAACTTCTAGTCCAACTGAAAAGGAAAAAAAAGAAGACACAAATTACCAATGTCAGGAATTAGAGAAATGACATTACTACCAGTTCTACAGATATTAAAAGGATAATAAGGGAATATTGTGAACAACATTATGCCTACAAATTCAACAACTTAAATAAAATGCCCCAATTCTTTGAAATATACAAACTACCACTCCTTACTAAAAGAAAGATATGATCCAAATATACATGTCTATCCAAATATACCTAAGTCTATTAAAAAATTAAATTTATAGATTAAAACTTTCCCACAAAGAAAACTCCAGGCCCAGGTGGCTTCACAGGTGAATTCTATCAAATATTTAAGGGAGAAATAATATAAATTTTATATAAACCTTTTTTAAAAATTAAAGAAGAGGGAACTTTTTTAACCCATTCTATAAGACCACCATTACCCTAATACCAAAACCAGATAATAACATCACAAGAAGAGAAAACTACAGACCAATATTCTTCATAAACATAGATGCAAAAGTTCTAAACAAAATTTTAGCAAAGTGCTAAATGCTCTTATGATTTTTAAAAGAGGTTTACAATGTAAGAAAGATAACACATCATATCCAAGTGGAGTTTATCCCAGGAATGCAAGGTTGGTTTAACAATCAAAAATCAATGCTTGGTAATTCACCACATCAACAAACTAAAAAAATAAGACATTACAATTATCTTAATAGATGAAGAAAAAGCATTTGACAGAATTCAAACATATCATTTCTAATAATATAAAAAAGCTCTTATCAAACTAGGAATATAAGGAAACTTCCCCAACTTTGTAAAGTGCATTTATGAAAATCTACAGATAACTTTATGCTGAAAAGTGAAAGATTGAATTCTTCCTGACCAAAATCAGTAACAAGTCAATGATGTTCACTTTACTTCCTTACATCATTGTATTGGAGGTCTGGCCAGTGTGATAGGAAAGAGAAGGAAATAAAAAGCATCTAGAGTAGAAAGAAAGAAATAAAACTGTATTAATTCATGAATGAAATGATCATCTATTTAGAAAATTTAATAGAACTACTAGAACTAGTAAGTTTTGCAAGGTTATAGGATACAAGATCAGTATATGAAAATCAATTGTATTTCCATACACTGGCAATAAAAAATCAGAAAGTGTATTTAACAAAATAATAACATTTATAATAGCATCCAAATATGAAATACTTAGAGTTACATTGGATAAAAGATGTGTAAAACCTGCACACTGAAAACTATAAAATATTGCTGAGAGAAATTAAAGACAAATAAATGCAGGGATGTACCTTGTTCATGGATCAGAAGTCTCAATATTGTTCAGATATTAATTTTCTTGAAGTTGATCTATAAATTCAATGCAAATACAATAAAAATTCTCAGCTGGCTTTTTTTTTTTTTTTTTTTTTAGAAATTGATCAGCTAGTTCTAAAATTCACATGGCAATGCAAAGTGTCTAGAATAGCCCAAACAATTTTGGAAAAGAACAAAATTAATTGACTAATTGTATGTGATTTCACTTACTATAAAGCTACAGTAATCAAGACAGTGTGGTAATGGCATAAAGATAGACACCTACCTCAGTAGAATAGAATTAAAAGTCTAGAAATATATCTATACATTTCCATACATATATGGAAAACTAACTTTTAACAAAGATGAAAAGGTAATTCATTTGGCAAAAGGATAGTGTTTTCAACAAATGATATTATCTATTATTGACAAAAAGTTTCTATTATGTTTAATCTTCATAACAACTCCTGAGATAGGATTTGTTATTATACTCATCTGCAGATGGGGAAACTGAGGTCAAACTAACTTGCCCAATATTTTAGACTAAGTGGTAGAACTGAGATATGAACTCAGTTTGATTCCAGAATCCATGCTCTTAATCACTCTACCATATATCATCATGGTATATGGTGCCAAATGGTAGAGTGATTTGTTTCAAGGGAAACAAAACACCGGATGCCACAATTCTGAGACTATTATTTCCAGGAAACCATTGTTAAGAAATTTAATAATTGGCCGGGCGCTGTGGCTCACGCCTGTAATCCTAGCTCTTGGGAGGCCGAGGCGGGTGGATTGCTCAAGGTCAGGAGTTCAAAACCAGCCTGAGCAAGAGCGAGACCCCGTCTCTACTATAAATAGAAAGAAATCAATTGGCCAACTGATATATATATAAAAAATTAGCCGGGCATGGTGGCGCATGCCTGTAGTCCCAGCTACTTGGGAGGCTGAGGCAGAAGGATCGCTCGAGCCCAGGAGTTTGAGGTTGCTGTGAGCTAGGCTGACGCCACGGCACTCACTCTAGCCTGGGCAACAAAGCGAGACTCTGTCTCAAAAAAAAAAAAAAAAAAAAGAAAGAAATTTAATAATTTAGTAAAGAAATTAACATTTAAAAAATAGTATAGAAGGAAGCTTACAAATAATTTCCAACACCTTGGAAGCAGCCATATATCTTAATAATTCAGTAAGTAAATACTTACTGAGTGTTATTAAGTATAAGACATGGCTCTTTATACATTAACTGCTTACATATCAACAATTGATATGTTATCATCAGATTACTAAAGTTCCCTATTAGAAATAAAACTTTAAGATTAGTGTGTAGGTTATCCAATGGACTTTAAAGTGATAAAACAGCATTTCTTTACCTTGAAAATCCATTTAATTTATAATCTGAGATTGGCTTTCTCTTATTCTCTCACTTCTGAGATTAGACTATACTATACAAGATTGCATAAGATATTAATAGATAAAGTATGTGTGTGTGTGTGTGTATTTTTTTTTTCTTTTTTTAAGAGACAGGTTGTCTAAGAGACAGATTGTTTAAGAAACTCCAACCTGTCACCCAAGTTTGAGTTCAGTGGTGCAATCATAGATCACAGCTCACTGTAACCTCGAACTCCTGGACTCAAGAGATCCTCCCACCTTAGCCTCGCAAGCAGCTGGGACTACAGGTGTACACCTCCACACTCAGCTAATATTTTTTGATTTTGGTTTTGTTTTTGTAGAGATGGGGTCTCACCATGTTGCCCAGGCTGACCTCAAACCCCTGGCCACAAGCTATCTTCCTGCCTTACTTAGCATGAGTCATCATGCCCAGCTATGATATATTTTTAATATAATAAAACATAATTTTGGTTGAGCCACAGGAAGAAATCTTTCTGTTCAACTTGACTATTACCACTGTTCTGTGCTTAGAAAAAAATATATACCCTTAAATTTAGCATGTCAAAAACAGACCTTGATGCCTTAGAAAAGAGTGCATTTTGTAATAGTAAATATTTAAAACCCACTATCCATTTAACTTTCAATTGCTAAAACCATATTTCATATATCTTCAGAGTAATGTACAATGGAAGTTTTCTTTGTCAAACTCTATTCAACCAGCTCACCAGATCAACTGATGCTCACCATTCCCACTACAAAACACACTGATTGATGACCAAAACATTTTGGATATTTGCAGCTATAGTCAACTCTGTTGCATGCACTTCCAATTAAGTTTTCTGCTTACCAGGAGTCAATTGCATTTTTTCCCAAATGTATTTATGCTGGTTCTATGTGTTCCTTTACTTACATAATTTAATCAAATATTATATAAGCCAATATAAGTGTAATATGAGTGCAAGAAGAGAATTGTTTCTATAAAAGCTTAGTTTAATGTTTAAATTGCCTTTGAATCTAGTGTGGGTAGGATATGTGTAAAATATTATTAATAGAAGTTTTTCATAAAATTATAGATTCTGGAAGAATTCTTTATTCATCAGACAGTTTTGCAAATGTCTTTAAATACCTTAAGGAACCTACTTTAAAGATAGTGAAAGCTAAAAAAGTAGATGAAGTATGATATTGTAAGTGTAGTTTATACAAGAAAGATGACAGGAAACTCCATAGGCAAAAATGCTTAGCCAATGATAAGCCCATGGCCCTGCATAAAAGATTGGCTAGAGAGTGTATGTTTATACATTTTAAGTTTAAATTGAATAGTGAAAGCATATGCCCATATTGTTATTCTTCCTCACTTTAACATTTGTGGTTTATTGTGGTATAATTAATAAATAAAAATTGTCCATATCGAAGGTGTAAATGCAGTGTTTTGATACATTGTGATACATTTGATACATCGTGAAATGATTACCACAATCAAGCTAATTAACACATCATTACTTCACAGTTACTTTTTTGTTGTTGTACTAACCTACTTTTTAATTTAACTTACAAACTGATAGTTTTAGGAGCATAGAATACGAATGCTTCTATTTAATTAATATTCCCTGGGCCAACTCTAGATCAAATTGTGAATTAGGAGTTTTCCTTCTCTATATATAGAATCACACTTTACCGACCTGCCTATTTCTCACCTCAACTTCCACTCCCCATAGGCAGTCAGTACCCTCTTGGTCTAATTTAGTGGTGCTGAAATTTGACTAAAAATCAGAATAATCTGGAAAGCTTTTACAAATACTAGGCAATTGTCATTATCAGCAAGGTTTGGGGGACTATGGCCCAATAACACTCAAGAATCAATGATGAAGAGTAAGTTTAAAAGTTATCTGGTGGGACAAAATGACAAAGAGTTGTAGAGGCATGCAACTGACATTACGAAATGTTACTTGTTTATTTTATTTATTTATTTATTTTGAGATAGAGTCTCACTTTGTTGCCAGGCTAGAGTGAGTGCCACGGCATCAGCCTAGCTCACAGCAACCTCAAACTCCTGGGCTCAAGCAATCTTGCTGCCTCAGCCTCCCAAGTAGCTGGGACTACAGGCATGCGCCACCATGCCCGGCTAATTTTTTTCTATATGTATTAGTTGGCCAATTAATTTCTTTCTATTTACAGTAGAGACCGAGTCTCGCTCTTGCTCAGGCTGGTTTCGAACTCCTGACCTTGAGCAATCCGCCCACCTTGGCCTCCCAGAGTGCTAGGATTACAGGCGTGAGCCACCGCGCCTGGCCTAAATGTTACTTGTTTAAAAAACAAGCATAGAGGAGGGAAAAGAGTCCAGAAGAGGGGATAAAAGGCTCTTAGTCCCTTATATTTTAAGATGATATTCGACAAAAGTTACAGTGGATTTTCTTTAACATGTAAGTTGCAAATAACTTTTAACTTCATTAGAACCTATCCTTCTAAAAAAAAAGTCTCATATGGAAAAAATACACAAAACAAAACAAAGAGCAGTACCCTGGGTAGTGCTGGGAGCCAAGGGATGTCCTATCCATTCAGTATCCCCCTCTTCCTCTTATGGGGGCCCCCTGAACAGTTTCTTGGAACCCTTAGGGAATCACAACATTCTTAAAACCACTGGCTTAAACAAACCCTATAAATGACTAGAAGCTCTCTGCGGATGCAACAGTAGGTCTCATCAACCAACAGCTACTCTACTGATCCAACAGCGGCTCTCAGAGTGGTGCCATCAGAAAGCCACACTGCCATACTCACTGCTTGGTGTAAAGATTTGCTTCTTCTACCAGACACTGATCCCCATTCCATACCCACCTCATGGCTTCTATTTAATAAGGACTTCTGCAGCATCATGGATTTTCACATTGCTTTCTCTCTATCTCCTGTCTTTCTTGGTATGTCTCACATTCAGGTGTCCAAACCATCTGATTGGGTCACCCACTCACCATTCAGTAAAGTGTGTCTTTTGGAGCAGAGCTTTTATGGCAAGCTATCTTACAGGTTATAAGGCCAACTTATAGATAATTGGGTACATTCAAGTCAGTTGCCATTCCCTAGAATATTTTATTAATGGTGCCAGGGTAATGAGGCCACAGAAAATAAACTATCATGACATATTCATCAGGAACCATTCTATGATACTTTTTTTTGAAAGGAGGTTGTGTGTGGCAGGTTCTCATGTCATCATGACAGTATGTTAGGGTATCAACATCAATAAGTCAATATAAATTTAAACCACAATATACAACAAATAATTATAATCAAGTTGCAAATCCAGACTTATCTGAGCTTACCAAATTGCCAAATTTGGGTGAAAGGATCAAGATGGGAAGAAAAAAAAACATAAAAGAATAATTGTGAGTTTTTAAATGGATAGAGATTTCTCCCATTTTAAGTCACCAGTACAAGATGACTAGCTTTTTAAATATGTATTTATTTTTTAAAAATGAAAAGAATGTCTCTCCATTTATTTCTACTCTTTCTTACATTAGGAAAATCTAACTTCATTTTTGAAATGAAAAAAATAATTGCAAACACACATTATGAAATATGAAGAATCTTGGGACTCACTGACCACTTCAGTGATTATGAAAACTGTAAACTATTTTTAAAAGCAGATTTTTCACTGTTCTTCATTAAGGTCTGATTACCTCGCCCATTAGCATTTGGCTCTTTTATTATTATGATTGTGAAATACTGTATATGTTGCCACTAATGGATAAAGAAAGTTGACATGGTTATCTTGATTAACTCATCAATAATCATTTGGAATAATTTTTCTTCATTCAGTGAATGGATCATTCACATGCCCTATAATAACTGTGTACATTGAGGTGCATGAAATTAGCATAAAATTATCTACCCCAGAGAGCTTAGTTTCTCCTTGTAACACCATAAAAAGTTAGTTCAGACTAACATTTGAAGGCTTCATTAAGCAAGTAAGAAAAAGGAATATGATTCCTTGGCCATTTTCTCCATAATGCCATCATATTCACAGTATAATATGTATGATATCTTTAGTTTCATTTTTAGGGTCACACACTTAAAAGAGCAAGATTAGAAGTGCAATAGCATTCCTAAATCTGCCTTCTTACTACTTAATTTTGACAAGGGAAAAATATCATGAAGGTCTTATAAAATAACGTAATAGTGACTCCCTGTAAATAGAAAATTGCAAAAGTATATTATTCCACATTCTTCTTCTTCTGATGATGAAGAAGAAAGAAAATGGTGACTTTTCTAATCCCATTGTTAGAATAAAGTTGAAATTTTAGGTGAGTTTTATATAGTTTGGGATTTGTGTCTCAGCTACTGCTGGGACAACTTAGAAACACAAAACTTTGGTTCTAGAGGGTTTCTTATAAATCGACTGATCTAATCCAGATCAGAAAACCGAGAGACTATGTAATTTACCCAAAGTCCTGTATTCTGTAAACAGGATACTACCTCTTACTCAGATCTTCAGACTTAAGTCCAATAATTGCTTTTTTAAATCCCAAGACATCATTATCACAAATATCCTAAATTTAGCATGAATCCAGACACAAAGAAAGTATGGAAAATGTAGCTGGGGAAGATAGAAACTTCCAGATTATTCCCCCCCCCCCGAATTAAAGCAAGTGATCTCTCCTTAACCAGGCTGAGGAATGTATTAATCCTGGTTGGTCTCTGTTCTCTTTCAGGAACTGAGACAATGAATCCAGATATTGTCTTATCTCATGAAGGCCTTGGCATAGTGAATTGATTTGTTTTCAGGTACAGGCAAGCATATCGATACTAACATATCCTATAGGATTTGATTTCTGGTTATCCTCCTGGTCAGGGTTTACCTCTGGTGATTAAGGTAAATGATAACCAGTACAGGAACACTGGTTCAGTTCCTCTATAGTCAGGCTAAGTTTTCATGGAAATTCAGTCCCATAATCAGACTGAACTTTGAACTCTGAGTAGGTATCTCACAAACAGATGCCCTAATTTACAATGGAGAAAGAATGTGAGTGGATCAGTGACTGACAAATAACTTGGCATTACAAGGCAATTGACAGTAATCTAGATGATTTTATATATAGCTATATACTGATACCTTCAGGAATTTGGAACCATTCCATAAAATCCCTAATACTGGGACTTATAAGGCAAATGATGGCAAGAGAAACATAATGTGAGCTACATATATAATTTTAAAATTGCTAGTTACTTTATTTTAAAAGGTAAAAGAAATATATGAAAGTAATTTTAGTAACATATTTTATTTAGAGCAATATGTCCAAAATATTACAATTTCAACATGTAATCAACATAAAACATTATTGAGATATTTATATTCTCTTATTTGAGCTAAATCTTTAAAATTTAATGTGGAGTTTGTATGCACAAAATATTTCAATTTATATGCTGAGAATACTTTATCTGATTTAGATTTCATAAAATTTGAGTTAAAAATAGATTTTTATACTCAAGTTGTTCAAAACACACTTAAAAGTTTTCCAATCATTGAATCAAGTATACAAAAATCATTTTACTTTAATATTTTCATTCACAATGACAAAAGTGGTTCTTTTTTAAAGAAGATTTGCCTTTGACTTTAAAGCAAAAGCATTGTCAGTTTCAAAACTACAACTTTCCAAAAAGTTAAGTGAATTCACTCTCTCCTGTGTCCACTCAAGATTAACAACAAAATTTTAAAGTATTTACTAAATTGAAATACAACTCTAAACTTATCAATATCAACAAAGTTTTCAAATTTTCCTTGTACTTTTGACAGCCAAATTTCATGAAAATATTCTGCACATTTATTCATATTATAAAAATGTAAAATCACTATTATTGATTTGTATTATGCAAAGTTTCCATTTCAATATAAATTGCTCTATCTGTCTAGCTAGGTCACAAATAAGTTTTCCCTTTCCTTGAAGCTTTAAATTTAGCTCATTCATATGCAGTATAATATCAGTAAAAAAAATGTAAATAAAACTGCCATTTTTATATTTGATAATTGAATATTTGGCAAGCATTGCTTTTTGTTTCAAGAAAATCAGAGTTAACAATGCAGTAAATCTGTAAAGCTCTTCCACAACTCAACCAACAGCATTGCCAAAGAACACAAGATCATTAAATTTATTGTCTTCTATTTCTTTCAACAGTTCTATAAACTGCTGATGACTAATAACATTAGCACATATATATTAAAGAATTTTGACAACTATATCATAACACCTTCATAGAGTCTGTACAAGAAAACTGAGCACAAATATTTTCAATATATAATCATATATTTCATATAAGGGAAACATCAGTCACTTATTTTAAAATTCCAATAAATTCTATTTCAACCTAACACCCAGCACCATTTATTGAATGGAGATTGTTATCCCCTATGTATATTTTTATCTGCTTTGTTAAATATTAGATGACAATATGAGGATGGTTTTATATCTGAGTTCTCAGTGTTGTTCCAAAGGTCTCTATTCTTGTGCCTGTACCATGCTGTTTTGGTTATATAGCCTTGTAGTAAAGCTTAAAGCAGGCGTCCTCAAACTATGGCCTGTGGACCACATGCGGGTGTTTTTGCTTCAAAATAAGATATGTGCAATGTGCATAGGAATTTCTTCATAGGTTTTTTTTAAAGCTATTGTCCGGCCCTCCAACGGTCTGAGGGACAGTAAACTGGTCCCCTGTTTAAAAAGTTTGAGGACCCCTGGCTTAAAGTCTGGTAGACCGATATCTCCCAATTTTTTCTTTTTGCTCAAGACTGCTTTGGCTATACAAGGTTTTCTTTCTCTGGTTCCATATGAAGCATAGAATTATTCTTTATAAATCTGTAAAGAATGATGATGGTATTTTAATAGAGATTGCATTAATTCTGTAGATCACTTAAAGTAGTATGGACATTTTAACAATATTGATTCTGCCAATCTATGAGCATGATAGGGTTTTCCATTTGTTTACATCTTCTACTATTTCTTTTCTCAGCGCTTTGTAGTTCTCCCTATATAGGTCTCTCACCTCCTCCATTAAATATATTCCTAGATATTTAATTTTCTTTGATGCTATTGTGAAAGGCATTGTGTGTTTGGTTTGATTTTTGGCTTGCTTGCTATTGGTGCATATGAATGCCACTGATTTGTGTGCATTGATTTTGTATCCTGAGACTTTACTAAATTCATTCATCAATTCCAGGAGTCTCTTGGTTGAAGTCTTGGGATCTTCTAGATATAATATCATATCATCAGTGAAGAGTGAGAGTTTGACCTCTTCTGCCCCTATTTGGACACCCTTAATTCACCTCTCTTGTCTGATTGCTCTGGCAAGGACTTCCAGCACTACGTTGAATAGAAGTGGAGATAGTCAGCAACCTTGTCTGGTTCCAGTTCTAAGTGGGAATGCTTTCAATTTTTTCCCTGTTCAGTATGATATTGGCTGTGGGTTTATCATATATGTCTTTAATAATTTTAAGGTATGACCCATCTATGCCTATTTTGTTAAGAGGTTTTATCATAAAAGTGTGCTGGATTTTGTCAAATGCTTTTTCTGCATCTATTAAAAGAATGATATGGTCTTTGTTATTGCTTTTATTTATGTGGTAAATTGCATTTATAGATTTGTATATGTTGAACCAGCCTTGCATCTCTGGGATAAAAGTCACCTGGTCATGATGAATTATTTTTTTGATGTGCTGTTGAATGAGGTGTGCTAAGATTTTGTTGAGGATTTTTGCATCTATATTCATAAGGATATTGGTCTATATTTTTTCTTTTTTTGTTGTGTCCTTTTCTGGCTTTGGTATCAAGGTGATATTGGTTTTGTAGAGTGAGTTGGGGAGGATACCATCCTTCTCCATCTTGTGGAATAATTTCTGCAGTATAGGTATGAGTTCTTCTTTGTAAGTTTGGTAAAATTCAGGTGTGAACCCATCTGGTCCGGGACTTCTTTTGTTGGAAGATTTTTAATTGCTGCTCCAATTTTTGTGCTTGATATTGGTCTGTTCAGTAGTTCTATTTCCTCCTGATTGAGCTTAGGAAGATTGTATGGCCACTGCTAATCTGCCATTTTTCCTGGCCCCCTCTCATTTATATTTTAAAATATATGTGTATACTACAGTATGTATTATGTATGTAAATATATTTTATATATATATTGTTAGATAAATAGTTCAGATAATATTTAACATGTTTCTTAACCATTTAAATTGCTCCCTTTAATATGAGTGTTTTTATTTTCTTCTTTCTTGTTTTCTGTTCTTTATATAATAAAAGGAATAGTTCACATTTTTATATTTTAAAATATAATGTTTATTTTTAGTTGTTTCTTTTAAAAAAAAATCTCTATGGCAGTTTCTATAACTGCCATTCCTAGCTATTTCTAATTCACTTAGACCCCTTATTCATGCAGGTAAAAAATTTAACCATTTTCAACAATAGGAGCAGGAACTAGTATCTCTTCTCTGGCAATGCAGCAAAGAGGGTTTAATACTCTGAGGGCAGCTGTTGATGAAGATATTGCAAGGATAGAAGATTCAATTTCACACCTAGAAAAGTCACTAACCTCCCTATCCGAGGTAGTGCTCCAGAACCAGAGGGGGTTAGATCTAGTATTCCTCCAGCAAGGAGGGCTGTGTGCTGCCCTCAAAGAAGAATGTTGTTTCTATGCAGACCATACGGGAGTTGTTAGAGAATCTATAGCTAAGGTCAGGGAAGGGCTTGCCCGCTGCAAACAGGAATATGAACAGCAAGCAGGTTGGTTTGAGTCTTGGTTTAACAGTTCCCCCTGGTTAACAAGGCCACTATCCACCCTACTAGGCCCACTCGTTATGCTAATCCTAGCCCTTACTTTCACGGCATGTGTAATTAATAGACTAGTAGCTTTTGTAACGGATAAACACCGTCCAGCTACTAGTATTGCAACAACAATATCAGCAGCTATGGTCAAGTGCTATAGAACTAGAGCACCTAAGAGACCTTGAGGACGAGCAAGAGTGCTCGTCTGCTACCTAGAGAAAGGGGGGAATGTAGGGCAGAGGAATTTGTAGGACAGAGGAAGGGCAGAGGAATTCTTCCAATTGTCGGGAATTTACTTGTGTGGGGCAATGAGCTAACTGCAAACCTTTGCTTCTGGTCATTGCTTGCTTGCTACACCGCTGTAAGGGGAATTATGGGATGAGGTCATTGAAGCACGGGCGACTGGCCCATCAGGCAATAGAGGGCAACCAACCCGCCAATTATTTCAAAAGGCAATAGTGGGCAACCAATCATTTTAAAGGTCAACGCATGATCTATGCGTAGTCAGCTTGTGCGTAGCTTGTGCACCATGGGGATAAAAGGCATGCCGTTGTTCCGATCGGGGTCCTTGCCTGCGAGAGTGGCTACTGCGTTGGCGCTCTGGGGCTTGGACACTGGCTAGCCAGAAAACAAACCTCCTCTTGTGTGATTGCAAAAAAAAAAAAAAAAAAAAATTTAACCTGAGTTAAATTTCATACCTGAGTCCATTTAAGGAGTCAGTCCTTCACCCTCTCTGGCATTTTAAAATCATCAGACACAGGAGGAACATTTGAACCCAGGAATTTAAGACCAGCCTGAGCAACATAGTAAGACCCTGTCTCAAAAAAAAAATTGTATAAAAATAAAATCATCAGATAAAATAAAACAAGTCTAAAATATTTAGGTAGATGTGTCCACAGTGTCATAACTACTCTGCTCTGGGGCAGGGTGGCTCATGCCTGTAATTCTAGCACTCTGGGGGACTGAGGAGGGAGGATCACTTGAGCTCAGGAGGAGTTCAAGACCAGCCCGAGCAAGAGTGAGACCCCTATCTCTACTACAAATAGAAAAAATTAGCTGGGATTGCTTGAGCCCAGGAGTTTGAGATTGCTGTGAGGTAGGCGGATGCCAAGGCACTCTAGCCCGGGCAACAGAGTGAGATTCTGTCTCTAAATAAATAAATAAATAAAACTCTGCTTTGAATGTCAAGGAGATTTTGAGAATTAAAGGTATAACAAGTCATTTCGCAGTAATCTGCCCCTCTCAGGCCTAGCTTGGGCAGTCAAAGCAAAGAATGTTGTAAAAGGACTGAGTCCCCCAAATCCCATGAAGTCCCTGACCTCCCAGAACCCCAGTGTGATCTCCGCATTGGAGGAACCCAGTCCTGCTGAGCCTCACAGTCCTTGGGCCCCTTGGGCTGCCTCCCTCCTCCTCTGGCTCTCGCTGTCACAGGCGGAAACTGCAATCTTCCTTTCCTGTCAGTGCTTCCTCTCATGACTGAAGTGAGTTTCTCAGGCAAAGGCCTCTGCTGCCATCTTAGCTGAGGCCTCAGAAACCAGTCAATGAGGACATTTGTAGATAATAAAGGAAGTTATCACATCATCTGACAACAGGATAACAGACCTCAAGGAGATCATGGACCAGTTCAGAAAGAAAAAGACACACATGCGACCTGTCTTGGGAACACTTACCCACAAACAAGCACAGGATAGTGCAGAATAGACTGGATTCTCTAATTGCTAAGGGAGATGAGATAAAGGTGGGGATGGATCAGTATCAGAAAGCTTTAACTGGGGGCACTGAAGCTAGCCTTAGGTTCAGAAGGTTCTTACAAGGAGCAATTTCAGAGAACCCAGGGATGTGCAGGTCAAAGTCCCTACTCTTTGGATACTGACTGGCCAACTTTCCCAGAGAAATCATTCCTCCGGAAACCACTATTAAATTGGAAACATTCACTGAAAGGCTTAACGTATTTGGCTATCTGCCTTTAGTTATCACTAATTTTATTACTGAATGATTAGATTAGTTGACCGCCCACCTAGCTGGTGTAGAGGAGGTGGAACCTGGACAGAAACATCTTGATGGAGAGAGGGTAAGTTGAGAACACGGGACAAGTTTGGGGCAGAACAGCAAAAAGGCAGAAAGATGGCTTGGGACCCAGAGCAGGGGGAGAAGCCAAAGACCAACAATGCCTGGAGAATGAGGCCAGCGACTAGTGGGCAAAGAGGAAAGGAAGGAAAAGCATGCCCCAGCCTGCGGGAGGCATTTGGAGTTCACAGGGCCACTCGTTCGCCACCCCAATTAAAGGCTTTCTGCTCCCTGTCTTGCCTTCCTGTGGTTTTCCCAGACAGAAGTGGCTTTGTTGCCTGTGAGCACCGGGGCCTGGAAGCAGCTGTGAGTGCGTGGACTTCCTGGTTGCAGCCTTTCTCCTCTGAATGCCTTGCTGGGACCTCTTGGTCCGGAGCCTTTTATCTCCCGTGTTTCATCTGATTCTCACTGAGTATATTCTGTAATTTGCTTTGTCAACTGCCGCTCCCAAGGAATCATTCCCTCTTGATCTTTCGTTCTTCAATCCCTTTTTTTGTTCTGCCCAAAACATAATTTTTAATTAATGTTTTAGCTTAAAATTTTACCAAAGTTCAAAAGTCAAACAGTCTAAAATGGTTATCACTAAAAAGAGAAGTTCCTTGCCTTTCCCACCCCACCCAGATGCAGCCCCATTCATCTTTTTGATTTTTTTTCCCTCTAATTTACCCCCAATTCTTTACATAATATAAATATTCTGTTACCACTTGATCCATCAATTTTAGATATTATCTATTGGCTTCTTATGGCAGAGGAGGATGTTAGCACTCTTGAATACATTTTACCTTCCTCATCCTCCCAATGGGTTACATCATAATTTTGAGATTAATCCATTTTCAATATTTTATTATCATGATTAAGTAAACACTGTTTGCTGCTAGTATACAACAATTATAGTAGCAAACTACGATTATAGTAGTATACTACGATTAACTGCATTCTTGTGAAATTGTTTCTTTCCTGGAGTTAATAATTACTTCATTTTTTTTTTCATTTGCTTAATTTAAAAATATGAACTGCTTCATGAATTTGTGTTACCGTCCGGGCAAGGGCTATGTTGAGCTTCCTTTTTTCTTTTCAGTTGTGGTACACGTGTGACCAAAGGAAGTGCTTCCAAGCTGCATTGAATCTTGATAGCTGTTTGCCTTTCATTCAAAATTCCATAAAGCTACTGGTCCTATTGATGACAAAAATTACCCCACATCACAAGACCAACACTGAGCCCAATACATAACTGAGCTCTATAAATATTTCTATTAATAATTTGGTTTGTTGTCCATGATCTTGTGCTGTGTAGAGCTCCTACTAACACCTTGGGATATTCTCTCATAAGCCAAGGTTTACTCACCAAAGTTTGGCACAATGATGTAACAGTGCACGCATGTCATATGCAGTGAAATGAGCCTTTTCCACTGACTCTCAAATATATTCCTGTATGAGGTGACTATAACCCTAGCACCTGGTAAGACTCGTAGACACCCTATCCTTTTTCCCTTGGAACTTTGCTCACTTACTCCAGTGGTAGCCAACATTTACTGAGTATCAGTCACCATCCAAAATCCTTGCTTATACCGACTCATTTAATCCTCACAACTGCCCTCAGATGCTGAGAATGTTCCTCAAAGGAGGAAGGAATCACAGAGATGAAATGTTAATAAAATTGGGTCACTCTCCAACTTATCAATCAGGAATTAATCAGTTGTGGAATAGGTTTGGCTGTCCAAAACACAATGCTTAGAGAATAGTGGCTTGGGCAAGTAAAGGTTCTTTCTCTTTCTCATGCAACAAAAACTCCACTAGAAGGAATGCCAGGGTGGGCACACATCCCCCGAGGTACCCTCAGACTCCCATCTTTCCACTCAGCCGTCCTTGGCGTGTCTTCATGCCCGTTGTTTCACGGTCCAAGATGCCAGTCCCATCTCCATCGTCACATCTGCAATCAGTCAGGGGGAAAGAGAAGAGAAAGCTCAAAATTGTCTACTGGTCGAATACATCTCCTTTAACAAGAAAACAATCACTTTTCCTAGATGCCTCATCCAGTGGCTTTTGCTTATGTCTCTTTGGCCTGAATGAGGTCATGTGATTACTCCCTGTACTTACAAAGAAATCTGAGAACTGTAGGGGTATTTTTTAGGTCAGGCACATTACCATCCCAAATAGAACTGATTTCCTATGTGTAGGCTAGCTGCAGTGTCTTGAACACTCTCATACGTGGGTTAACAATCCCGATATATCACGGAAATGAGAAGAAAATCAGACTTCGTACAAATGATAGAATTGGGACTATTTTTATTTCACAGTTACCTCAGTGTAAAAAGATTTTTAGACCTTCATTGTACTACAGGTCTAAATCCAATTTCCCATATATAATCATATTTGTTATAATGCTTTTTTGTGCACTAAGATAGCACCAGATATTCTATACTAACAGGATTTCTGATAATGATCTTGCAAATCCTCATTATCCAAAAAGGTTCAAAATCTGTAAGTGTATCTAAACCCTCACATACACAAATACCAAAAAAAAAAGAAGTAGCGCCAAGCAGCCAGAATCAAGTAAGTAAAGAACATTCAGTAATAATCAGGATTAATTTTGAAGAAAATGATACTGTTGGGGTTTTAGAAAGAATAAATAACTGACATAATGAAATATTTTCAGTATCTTTACCTATGCAAAGGGAGTTGTTTTCTCCCTTCAAGATGTGAATATCTGTTACATACATATTAAATATAATTCTTGTAATTACAATGGGGAAGAAACCTTTAAACATTCTATGGTTCAAATTAAGTTTATCCCTCTATCCAAACCCCTCTTTAGCTAGTAGGGGAGCTATAATTCCTACAACTTCTAAAACTTGGAATCTAATAATTAGTTGAAGAAATCATTTTTGCTGCCATCATGATGTAATATAACTGCCCAAAAGTATTCTCTATAGAAAGCAACTTAATAAAAATATGCAAATACTAACTCTTTTAAAATAGAACTAAACAGCTAAAAATAAGGCAGTGGGTCTCATAGAAAATGGTTGCATTCCACTCCTGATTTTAACTTTTTTAGGTTGGGTGGGTTTTCACAGGAGTGTGTTTTAAGGAAGAACTCAAGGTCTCCATTTTCTGTGCAAGTGCTCTTCCTCTGTGCTACAAACATCCCCAGTCCAAAATGCCTTCTCTGCCTTGGTAGAATCTCTTCATTCTTCAAGGCCACACCTACAAAGCCTTCTTTGATACAATCTGTCCATCCCTCTCTCCTTCCCCATAATCTGATTGAATTCATTGTAGTATAACTTCTGTGTATAGTGACCTTATAATTTGTCAGACAAACCAGAACTATTTTGAGAATGAAAAGAGACACTATTAAATATTGTGTCAGGTCAACAGGAGCAAATCAAGAATGTTCCCAGGCAACCTAGGATATGTGGCTGCCCTACTTATTTGGTCTGGGGGTCTCTGACATCCATGGGGGATATGTTCCCATAACTTCCACAAGGTCAATATCATGAAAGTAGGTTCAGATTCCTGGATCTTTTCTAAATTCCATTTGCATTTCAACACACATGTGCCTGGACACCACCTATACACTAAAGAAAACTGCCTTTTTTAGTTCACTCTCATTCAGTGCCATTTTTTTCACTGTGAAACAACACCTTTAAATACTTTGCATGATTTCTGGGTGGGAGTGGATGCTGGGCCATCTGCGAGGTTGACAAACCAGCTAAGTGGTGGATGTCCTCTCAGCTCCAGCATGCTACAGTAATAGGGTATTGGGCAGGTGGGAGGGGGGAGGGGGGCGGGTATATACATACATAATGAGTGAGATGTGCACCATTTGGGGGATGGCATGTTGGAAACTCAGACTTGTGGGGGGAGGGGAGGAAAGGGCATTTATTGAAACCTTAAAATTTGTACCCCCATAATATGCCAAAATAAAAAAAGAATTTTAATAAAAAAACAAATAAAAAATAATAGCAGTTCTGAATATATATGGACTATGATCTGGAAGTGATGGGCTCTCCACCCAATAAGAACATAGGAAGACAGGAAGTGGTGATAGCTGGAAGACTGAAGTGACTGCATACTTATTTGCATGTTGGAATGCTTTGATGCATTTTGGGCCACTATTTAAGTGATACTTGGGGTCCTGTGGCTGCTCTTGTAGGTTAAACTCTTCCCAGTGTGCCAGGTATTGCAATTGGTGGTGGCACTAATTGGTTGTCTGTCTAAAATGCCTGTCTGGGTATGGTGTAATGACTAGAAATTTGTGATCAAGACATAAAAGAGTGATGTAAGATTAGGTAGATCCTCATAAATTGTTGAGTTGGAGGCAGGATGCTTGGTAATTTGGACAACTTTTTTGATATTAAATCAGAAAATATAACCAAAGCAAAAAGCCCCAGCTCACCTAGAGTGGACTAAACTTTCTGATTAGCTGTGCCTGCTCTAGGTGCCAGATAACTGACATCTAATACAGGCATACCTCTAAGAATTGTGGGTTTGGTTTCAGACCACTGCAATAAAGTGAATATTGCAATAAAAAAAAAAAAATTCCTACCTCAGCAAAGTGCCAGATTGGTGCATCATGGGTCTCCCTTGTCATTTCTCACAAGTTAAAACATGAATATTGAACATACAGTAATTATATATTGCCTGTACCTTCATTAAAGTTCAAGGCTCTATAGCCTTGAAGGACTTCAATGAAGTCCTTTTTTTAAGCATTTGAGCTGCTATGAAGCTGTTTTTTGAGAAAAGCCATAGCCTAGTCTGTAGGAATTCCAGTGGTCCATTTCCTCAAAGAAATGGAATGGCCCTTTTCCATCCACACATCTAATATTTAAGATTATTTATGCCAAAACTTCATCCTTCTTCTCCTCACCACCAAATTTCTGGAAAATTTGTCTACACCCTACTTTCCATGCATTTCTCATTCTAAGGTCTTCAGGCTCCAGCACCCTCTGTACCATGGAAACTGTTCTGACAAAAGCCAACGATAAACCCCTGCTTGAGGAAGCCACTGGAAATTTTCTCAGGCTTTATTATATCTGAATTCTTCCCCCTGACCATTTCCTCTTTGCTAAAAATTTTCTTCCTTTGGCTTCAGGCATGTCACTCCTTTCAGGTTCATGGTCTCCTTTGCTGACCTCTCTACCTTCACCCACCCCATGAATATCAGTGTTCTCCAGGATTACGTTCTGGGCCCTCTTTCCTCCCCATCCTCATGTTCCTCCCTGGCAAGCACGTTGACTTCCATGGCTTCACCCAGCACTATCCTGTACAAATAACAATCATGTGTTCTAAAGTTTCTAATCCGTTCCAAATTATTCCACGTCTTTTTTTTTTGTAAAAGTTGCTTTTGTTATGCAATTAAATATGACTTAATGTCAGAATTTTATTGGATTTTTCACATAAATATTCAAATCCTTTGAATCAAGGCCTTCCTTTGTGGCCTATCCCTACACAATCCTCTCTGTAGGGAATTTGGGTTAAATAGATATGTCTGAGTTCAAATCCCAACTCCATCACTTACTAGTGCGAGCTTGAGTACACTATATAAATTCCTTGCACCTCAATTTCCTTGTGCTATAAAATGGGGTTAATAACAACAAATCTTACCGCATGCTGTTATTGGGAAGATTACATCAACTAAATTATATGTGAAGCAGTTAGAACAGTACTGGGCACATAGTAAGTCCTAAATCCATGCTAGCTAGTACTATTTTATATGGTCAACCTATTTATATACCGAAGACTCCCATGTCTCTCCGTAAGATCTGTCCTCTTTTCTGAGCTTGTTTACATGGAGGTCCCATAGGTACTTCAGTGGCAACATGTCCAATTCTTGAACTTGTCATTTTTTCCCCAAAAGACCTCTTCTTCTATTCCCTGTTTGCATGAGTTGCATCTTATCACCCTCCACCCAGCTATGAACTATCACTGTTACTTTTAGCCCCCTCCTCCGCCACCCAGCTTCCATCCATCTGATTGGTCATAAGTATTCTTGCTACATCCAAATGTCTTCAGTTGGACCCATTTCTCCATTACCACTGTCACCTTCTCCCAACTGGACCCTCACTTCCTTTTCTAATTCAATCTGTTTCTAAGACAACAGTCTGTTTCTAAGTCACATCACTCTACTATTTAATAGTCTTTCTGGGCACTCCATTGTCTATAGCAGTGCTATCCAACAGAATGTTCTACGATAATGGAAATTTCTATATCTGTGCTCTCCAGTATGGGTGCCACTAGCCACATGTGACTATAGAGCACTTAAAACATGACTAGCACAACTGAGCAAGTGAATTTTTAATTATGGTTACTTTTAATTAGTTTAAATATAAATAGCCTCATATGACTTATGGTACCATCTTGGGCAGCACAGGCTAGATGATGGAGCTCACCCAACCTGGCCTGGCAAACCCCACATTCCCCACCCCCTAACACCTATCTATGCCTCTTTTTTTGACACTATTTATACTTTATACATCCATGCTTTTGTATATGTTGTACCCTTTGCCTAAAAGTCCTTTCTCGCCTTCTCTATTCAGCTTTGAAAACCTAAGTCAAATGTCATCTCCTCTCAGAAGCCTTTTGACAACACACACAAAGATACACAGATTTACTTTTTCTTCTGTGCTCCCCTGCACTGTGATACTTACACCACATTGTTTTTAACTATTCATTTGTCACCTCCCAAACAAATTACAATCTCCTGTAGAGCAGTTCCTAGCTCAGTATCTTGGACTTACTAAACATTGTGCATTCAACAATGCACAAATGAATAAATGAAACACAGAAAACTAATATTGATCAATAACTAATACCCATACTTTGAATCGTGGGCATTAGCAACCTCATGTTTTTGTCATCTTTAATCATCTTCAATCACTGGCATGTTATCTGTCAAAAATACCAGTTGAAACAATTAATTTTGAAATGTGCTGACCAAAGATTTATGCTGGTCATTCTAAATCTATATTCTTAAAGCTCTACCCTCTTATTAAATCAGATTATCAGAAAAGTATATACCTAACTTCCCTAAGAAATACTAAAAACTATAGTGTAACACTGTGGCCTCATTTTTTTGTGTAATAAGTTATATAAAAATGGTCATATGCACCTCTACTTGAATGTTTATTGCAACACAATTCATAATCACAAAGATGTGGAATCAACCTAAGTGCCCATCAATTCATGAGTGGATTACAAGAATGTGGTATATATATAGAGATACACACACACACACACACACACACCCCATGGAGTACTACTCAGCCATTAAAAGGAATGAAATAATGTCATTTGCAGCAACTTAGATGGAACTGGAGATCATTAACTTAAGCGAAGTACCTAAAGAATTGAAAAACAAGCTCCCCATGTACTGTCTAATAATTGAGAACTAATCAGTGGGCATGCATGGGCACAACGAGATGTGAAGGTCATGGAAATCAAGATGGGGGACGGGGAGGAGGGGAATGGTCAATACCTAGTACAATGAACTCTAGCTATTTGGGTGATGGGTACACAAAAAGCCCCAACTTAAGCATCATAAGAGGTATCCATGGGGCTGGGCACAGTGAGTAATGCCTGCAATCCTAACACTCTGGGAGGCTGAGGCAGGAGGATCACTTAAGCCCAGGATTTTGAGGTTGCAGTGAGCTAGGATGAGGCCACTGCACTCTACCCAGAGACTGTCTCAAAAAAAAAAAATAATATATATATATATATATCCATGCAACAAAATCATTTGTACCCCTTAATGTGAAATTTTTAAAAATGGTCATATGGAGACTCTGAATTTATAATAGAATTCTATCAAAACACCATTCATTGTGTGGTTCAATGCTCCTTGTGGAAAGACCTACGTGAGAACTCCTCCATGAGTGCACTACTAGAAAGATGTTATCCTTTCTAACATACTTGCACACACGTCCTTTGGGTAGCTATGACAGCTACTTGACCCTTCACATTCCCCACTGGCTGCTAAAAGACGTGGAGTTAAGTTTAACGCATTGTTAATTAGTAGCTTTTTTCTTTTTAAGCTCCACCTTAATGGTTTTTTTGGTTCTATGCCATTTGTTGTTAGTAGTATCAGATCCTTTTACATTTTCAAATGTTCTTTCAGATATTATAAATGTTAAATAAATAAAATAGGCAAGGTTTCCCTTTTTAAATTTTCTATTTGTGTGTGTTTTTCTTTCATCCGCAGCAGATTAATATTTTAGGGACTGGAATTCACTTTTTCTCATCTAATCCATCCTCACTGTGGCTGTCACAGCCTCCTGCATGTAGCCACTGCTCAATGAATAGTTCTTGATTAATGATATCAGAGCTAATTAAATCAGCCAAAATAGAAACTTAGTGCTCTAATTCTAACATCTAAAAAACAATACTTGTAAAGCTGAGCTACTCTATTAATAAATCTTAAGGCTAAAACCAAACAAAATTATGTTCAATTTAATTAACAGTTAAAGAAATACAAATCAAAATACTAAACTACTATTCTTGGATTGTCTCATTAGCAAAGATTTTTTTTTTTTTAATGACAAGTTACATACTGGCAAGCACCTTGAGAATTAAATGGCATTCTAATCATTGGAGGTGAGGTTGAACAACCTTTTCTAGGAGAAAATTTTGCAATATGGATGAAAAGCTTCCAAAATGTTTATATCTTTGACACTGCAATTGTGTTTCTAAGGATTTAACCTAGGAAAACAATAAATGTGCCCAAAATATCATGTTCAAAGATATTCATCACAGTATTACTTATAATATTAACAAATCGAAAATAACCTAAATGTTGAACAATTTGGGAGTAAAAAACTGGCATAAAAGTTGCAATTTGTAAACATTTACACAAACCTATCTATCTAGCAAGGCTTTTTATAGGAATTTACCCAAAGAGAATATGTGAAAAGGATATTTATTTCGGCATTGTTTAAAAGTCCAACTCTAGAGAATTGGGTAAGTAAAACTCGAAACCTTCACTCTCAGTGAACTACCAGGCAGCTACTAACGTGGCGTTGTAGAAGAAAATTTACTGACATGGAGAAATGAACGCGGTAAGTTGTTTAGATTCAAATATAATCCACAAAATAGCATTGATAGTATGTAATCATTTTTGGGACATAAAAACTATGTTAACATTTAGGTATCCCATTGTGCTTTTCTGTACTTTCCAAACTGGCTACAGTGAACAGTAATTACTTTTTAAAACCAGAAAACCTATTCAAGACAAGTATGTGTTTACCATTTTAAAGCCTAAGTATGAAAACAGCTCCCAATGAAATGTCAGCGCCTTCTGAAGAAAGTTGCTCCTTAGGTGTGGGCCAGGTGCTTTACACTGTCTGGGCTTCAGAGAGGCTCTATGGCAGTTTCATGAAGCGCACTTGTTAAGCATCTCAGCTACATCAGGAAGCCAGCATTACCGAGGCAGGAGCCTTTTATAACCTCTGCAGCCACACGCAGACTGCAGCCTGCTCTCTCCATGCTTCCTGGCTTTAAAAACCACAGGAGCCGGCACACCATGCATGGTTTCTCCACCAGGGAGGCTCACAAACCGGCAGAAAAGAGCCCAGCCTCCAGGCCCAAGGCAAGAAAGTGCAAGAGAAAATGGCGTCTTCATGTTTTTGGTTTGGCTCCTGCATCCCCAATAAACCTTACCAAGAAAAATGTTAAAACATAGTGTCTTGCTTTCTAGTATATTTTGCAAGTTATTATTTAGATGCACCAAGTGGTAACTAACAGGTTTTACCTTTTAAACAGGTAAAAAGCAGGTCTCAATGTGGCTGGCAAAGTCCCAAAACTAATCCCTTATTCAATTTAATTCAATTTGGAAAATGTTACTGAGCGCCTTCACGCTGCAGGGAACTACACTACATGATGAGGAGCATAGAAAAGGCAGCCAACTAACACTCAGTGAGGAACTACTAGGAGACAGGTGCCAAGCTTGGACGTCACATTCTTGATCTCCTGCACCCCCTCGATCCCTCTGGGAGGTAGTGAAAGTGATCCTCGTGTGACAGGTGACATCAAGCTGCAGAGCAGAAACAGAGTGTGACAGATGTTTCTAAGTGGTGGAGCTAGAATCTGAACTCAGATCAGCCTTGATTCCAAAGCCCATGTTTTTCCCATTATTTGTGAATCTCTCCTTTACTAGAGTATACAAGTCATGCATCCAACATCTAAAAAAGAAGAAAGAAGGAAATGTCTTCTAAGCACAATTCAAAACTGTAAAAGAAGCAAAAGGAGAGTGCCTATTCCAGAGATACCGGAGGGAAATCGCCACAAAAGGAAACAGCAGCACAAAGACCTGGCCTTGGAGTTTTGGGGGATTCAGGCAGGATGGCAGCGAAGGCATTTTCCAGCAAGAGAAGGGCATAGAGGTGGGACCACGGGGTTAAGCTTGAGAAAAGGTGAGTGTCCGTGGGTACCTGAAGCGCTAGGTGGAGATACAGCAGGTGGGGCAGACTAAAGCCAAGCCAGAGAGACACCTGAATTTATTCTACAGGCAGTTTTTGAGCAGAGAAACAGCACAATCAGAATTGTGCCCCAGAATATCCTTACTTATAAGCATTTGGTCCTAGTTAGGGTTTTTCTCCATTTAACTTCCTAAAGGAAGTTTGATCTTTGGAGAGCTAATGATGGCCATCTCGAAGCGTCAGAAGCTTTGTTTTGTTTTGGTTTTGTCCTTTTATACTTTTTAGTATGTGGATTTCATTAGCCAGGTTCTTAGCTACAACGTAAATCTGACCACTTAGGAACTCACTGTCTGAGCCTCACATATTAGTCTTTCATTATAGACCAATGCTATTTTCCCATTCACCAAATTACTTCAATACGGGCAAATGTGGATTGGCTGCTAAGCTACTTCAATCAACTTAGCTTGGTTAATGAAGAATATGGACGTTGATGAATGGGTGAGTCCATTGGTGTCCCCTTAGGGTCCGTGTCACTGCAACCTCCCACTCACTGAAGTCAGCCCGAGTGGCTCAGTGTCTTGGGATGGGAGCTGGGCTGACCAGACAAAACCAGTAGAGGCTTAATTTGGAAGCAGAAAAGAAAAAAATGTACGTGAACATGCAAAGCTGGAGAGATGAATATGGCCTGCTTTCTTTTTTGTTGTAACTCTTCAATTCTGCCTGACAATCAATTCAATTTAATATAACCCCTTGGGAAGCACACTTTTTTCCCTGAACAGCAAACCGCAAAATGTCAGAAACACATAAAAGGCGGCTTACATCTGGAAGAGGAAAGACAGGTATGCTTCTAGGAGGAACTCTCGTGAGTTGGACCCTGAGAATTAAGCAGTTGTACTGCTCATCTATTAATGTTTCTTTTTTTTTTTTTAAATGCTATCATTAAGGATATATTAATGTTTCTTATCCCTATCATAAGGTCTGCAGCTTAGGAACGTGCTGAAAATTCCTCACTCAATATTTCTGGGAAGCAGGACAGGTGAGTGTCTCCTCTCCTCGCACCCTCCCTAAGCCCACCTTGAGTCTCAGGTATGAATTCCTCACACCTGAATTCCTTCAGAGTCACCTCTTTTGTTCTCCTTTTCTTACTCTCTCCTTATTCTAGTTCACTCAGCAATAAGCTTGCATTCCCAACTCCATGACAGCTCCCTACCGCTCTGGATTTTCAAGCAGCTGCCAGAGCTGCACCTAGGTGCTAGGGACAAAACTCAGGGGTAGATCAGGAGCATGGAATTTGAGAGGTGGGTTTCTTCCTCTGTCCTTCCTCCTCCCTTTACCCAGAACCAGCCTGTTTCATCTATTTTATTCATTGAGCTTCCCCTTACTATTTCTTTAAAAAGAGAGAGAGAGAGAAACTTCTATCCCCAAAAGAAGTTCAAAAATCACTGTTGTCCCTAGATGCACACTTTTCATCATCTGCCTGCTGGTTTTGCCAGCCTCCTTTCCAAACCACTCCCATGCCCACCATTTCTCAGTATGTTCATTCTGTTCCATGTGGTCCAACCAACCCTTCCAGTCCATAAAGATCTTTTCCTTCTCTGAACTCCTTCTTAGGATATTTCTTTGACTCTTAGCCACGTCTGGCCTTGCAGTCCATTTCTGATGCTTTTTCATCTCCATATGTCTGTCTCCCACGTGGACCATAGGCGCAGGTGCGATGGGAGACATTCAGCACTCACTCGCACGGGGGACTCACCCACAGGCACAGGCTCATCCCTTCCCCTGGGCCTGCCCACCCTCCTCCACTTTAGCTCCAAAGCACACTCAGTGATTGAGCCTCCCTTCTCTGCAGCTACCTCCTGCCTCTCTCAATCTTTTCTGGCAGCTCCAGTCTGTTCTTAACTCAATGCCACATGACGCAGCCAGCCTGTGATTATTCCTGCCATGAACCATCCTCCGGTTGTTTCAGGTGCTACTTTTGCCTGCCCCTGACTGAGCTGCAGACTCATTGAGACAAGGGACTGAGTCTTCGCACCTGTTGCTAAAGGACGGTGGCCGGATTGCTTTTTGGCAAACAACAGGTCATCGGATGAATGAGGTCCCACTTAATTCCAACATAAGAGAACTTTCTCTTTCTGTTTGGCCAACCCCACCTTCATTCCTATTCAACTATTGCAAAGAACTGTTACAAATGTCATGAATATGCATAACAGAGTGTGTTTTAAAAGGAGAAGCCATAGCACTGTTGACCCCATTTCCACCTTGGTCGGGCTTGTGTGGTCATAAATAATAGAAACACAGTAGCGCCAGGCAAGCACATAGCAGGCGTGTTTAGTAAGGACACAGGGAGCACACAGACCCCAGGAGCCTCCTCTGCGCCAGGAGTGTGACGTGAGACACCAAGACACGCAGTTCCATTCCCTGGAGCCTCTCTGCGTCCACCTTTCTCTGCCTTCTCGTGGCTTCTTGGCCCCCAACACCTTCAGAGCCTTGTACAGACACAGGCCTCCTCCTGCAGCCCTAACGCATTGAAACCTCTCAGATCAGCACCTGCACAACTCCCTACCACAGGCCCCTCCATTCAAATCTTGAGAGAGACGCCTGATTGGTTCATCCCAGTCCTTGTTTCTGTCCGTTGTCCAATAAGGAGGAAGGAAGTCTGTAGTCCCAACAGGACATTCCGGGGTTGTGGAGAGAGACCCTTATGGAAGGGGTATGACTAAGAAGGAAAGGATTGGTCTCTCTAGTGACATTTATTATTACTTACAACACATTAAAAATGTGCTATCAGCTCTGGCTGATTTAACCTCTTCTGTTTTCCAAATATGCTATTCTTTCAAATAATGCTCCTAATTGCCAAGTTCATGAACAGAAAGAAAACAGCAACCTGGGCTAGACTGAGTGTGCCTACATGGTCAAAATTGACACCAACAGGGTCTGTATCAAAGAAGGTTCTTGAATCTATTCTCTTAAAAAAAAAAAAATCCCCGAAGTTTAAAAAGACTCAAACTTTGTTTCCAAATCGGGATACTCTCTTAAACTAACGAGCTGGCATTCTATTGTTTTTATTTTGAGTTCATTAAAAATGCAATTTTCCTCTGGTTCTCTCAAAATAATTTCATGCTTTTGTGTTCCATGAGCCTTCCCCAGTGAATATCTTTATATCATGGGATTTTTCACTACTGGACAAGATAGTGTTTGTTGTTCAATGAAGAATACTTTGAGATGTGAAATTCGTGCCTGAAAATCAGCACAGTTGTTTTCAGATGAAAAATTCCAGGAAGAATTTTTTTTTTTAATACTGTCAGGTTTTGATGCTGCCAATCTTATTTTCATTAAAACAAATAAGTTAGAAAAACTGGTTGCCATATCATGGCATTATTGGCTGTGATTCTTCATTCTGCAATTTTAAACATAAAATAGTTCCCATAAAGTAAAGACCAAAAGCAAATGAGAATTCTCACCAGACTGCTAACAAAAAAAAAAAAAAAAAACACAGCCAAATTGTAAATTGAAGAAATAAGAACTTAATTAATTTCCCAGTTCAGAATTATGAAGACACACTAGCATTTTATGAACTAAAAGTGTAAAACACCCAAACCAAACTAAACAATTTTTAGACTACTTTTACCTTCAGTGATAATAAATTATTGAATTTTCTGCCAAAGGAAAGACTTATAGAACCCGTAAGTCTCAGATTTAACAGGAAACAAATCAGTATTATTGGACATTAATGATTTTTGAGTCTTTGAGATGGATTTTATAGTCAACAACAACGATTCTGTCTTACTCGTGTTGAATTACGTAGAGAGGAGGAATTTTGAAATTGGCATTTCCCACACAATTTATTGTCTACAACGAAAGGCAAACACTGGTTTCCCCTGGTGCCTCTCAACTTCACCTTCACTACTTCTGTGTGAGTGCAGAACTCCCTTGACAAGACTTTGTGTGCGCAATCAGAACTGTGCTGCAGGGAAGAAGCTCTTCAGATCCTTTCTGCTACCACTTTCTTCCTGATCCTGGAGGTGTACTTTGATATATCAGTATTGTCTTTGCTTACATACTCCCTAATAATCTACCTGATGCAATATACACACAACTGTGTTGCTATTTTTAGCAGGGAGGCAGATCCTTTTCTCTGATTCTGAATATACATAGAACCACATTGTCCAAGAATTCACTCTTTCCTCCTCTGTGCTTCCATGGCCTAAGTTAACTCTTCTAACATAAATTGCCTTATATATGGAGTAGCCAATCAAATCACAAATGTCTCCCTAGATGGTACTGCTTGAGGAAAGAAAGTGTCTCCATCATCCTTGTATCTTCCAAGGTGGTACCAAGGGATGGCTTGTAGATGTTGCAGTGCCCCAGCCTAAGCCATCCCAAATAAACATATAACCCAAGGTTGAGTACTTGGCAAGCTCAAGCTTAAGACAGTTTCCCTCTCTGCTCATTCCTGTTGATCTTCCAACCTGATTACATAACTTAAGCCTCCTTCTGAAACAGAAATTACAGAGCTGCCTGCCACTTAGGAGAAGGGATCAGAAGTTGGTGGAGGCAGGGGGTGGGAATCATAAGAGAAGGAGATTAAAAAAGGGAAAGAAGGAAGAAAGATGTTTAACATTTTTGAGGCTTAGAGCCCCCTATATGCCAGGAAGCATGTCAAATACTTTACATGCTTTATCTCATTTAACTCTACCAGGAGCTCTAAAAGGTGGAGGATTATCACTAGATTATTTTTCAGCTGAGAAAACTGCAAAAGTTAAATAAATTCCCAGAGTTACCAGTAACAAGCAAAGCCAAATACACAGAAAATGTTAGCAGATTGAATGAATGGTGCTCATTACTAACCATCATCTTTCCCCTGGCACCTCGTGGGAGGAGTTGGGAACTAGAGCAAGATACAGACAGTCTGTCCTTTCCCTCCTTGGCATTCCAGGCACATACGCATAGACCAGTGTATGAGATTGGTTAAGTGCCAGCCAAGGAAGTACTACAGCCACAGAGACTGGGGCAGGTACCACCTATCTCAGTATAACTTCTCATGGCTCTTGGAAGTGCCAAAGAGGAGACGCAGCCAGCTCTTGGGGACAGCATCTACACCAGGTAAGCTGTAACAAAACCTAAAAAGCCCAGTTTTTGCTACACCACAGCCTTCCATACACAGGATTCCAGACAAACTTATGCTAACAGTCTATGTGCTTGCAGGATTCTCAGTTCTTAAACCAAATTCAGCCTTAGCGAACCCACATGCTCTTCCAGAGAGAGAGACTAGTTAGTGTTCAGGCGTCCTGAACAATCACTTGGCCTCCAACTTCCCCAACTGGGGAAGTCAGTTCCTTGCACACTTAAGAAACCTTAAAAAAAAAAAAAGTAATCTAGTATTTTTGAAAGTATGAACTAACTGCAAAGTCCTGTGTCAGAATTTCCTAGTACACTTTTTGGAAAAGCTTGTTTTGGACATACTGAATCAGAATATCCAGAACTATAAACCAAAAGTCAGCATGATTAACATTCTCCCCAGGAGTGCCCCTGTATAGTGACATCTCAGGATGGCTAAGTAAGGGTACAATGCTCCCAGCTTGCAAGGAGAATCTCATTTATGTAAGAATAACCCTCCATTTAAAATATTCAAAATCCATTACTGTTGCAAACTTTTCGTTTTCAGTGCCTGGCTCTGTAGAAACAGCCAGGGACCTAAAGTTTCAAGCTTTCTTAAAATTGTACTCATTAAAACAGCATGTTAATCATGGATCAGGGATTGCACATTATACAACCCATTAAGCTTTCGTATGTTCCTGGAAGACTGCAGATTGTATAAAAATACAAATGATCCAGCAGTTAAAATAATTGGCTATAATGAACAGCAAAATTAATTATGAATGACCACATTGCTTACCCAGTTGACCTAAGTCATTAGCAGATGTAATGGGTCGGGTAAAAACAAGATGTATTTTGGCTTCTACGAAGTGCTCCTCAAGCATCCACAATAGTCCCAGATTTTCATTGCCAGCACGGAGGACATACATGAGACAATGCGTGTGTGGCCTTTGATGGTCGTCTAGAGAAAGATTCACTATGAATCCATCATTAGAACATAATCTATTATGAGATCTTGGATTTATTATAAGCAGGAAGAAAATGATTTACCTTTTTGAGTTAAATAAACTCTTCTGTATCACCAAGATGTGTTCTGATTTAGCTAAGCAGTGACTTACTAAATTAGCATTTCTCCTCGATGTGTTCGGTGGTTCAGCAGAAGACTAAGCCGAAGAGATATTGGGAGTGCAGGGGGATACGAGAGGTGTGTAGAGTCAGAGCTTCTGGGCCAAATGCATTTAAAAATGCCATATTCTTTTTTTTTTTTCATTTCAGGATATTATGGGGGTACACCCAAACCATGATTTGAGGCGTGCCTTTCCCCCCCTACAGCACTCACCACGTCCATTAGTTGCACCTCTTATATTTTCCTGGCTAGAGCTTGAGCCCATCCTCTGAAGTGAGGTTACCACAAGAATGGAAGAATAGGCTCCACATGTACTCGCCATCAAACTGGCACTGACTGATCAACACTATGGTGCTCACACGGTAGTAATATTCTCCAGGGATCGGGGGGTTGTTGGGGGCGGGTAGAAATGCCATATTCTTGAGCCCCTTTTGGAGACTGACAGTGCAAACTAGCATATTAAAGGTTCTGAGAGTCCTTCGACTCTGCATTAGTCAATGTTCTTGGCTACGGACAGCTATAGAGAGGTTTTGAAGTAACCCTCAGAATAGGCAGGAAGGCTGGAAAACCAAGGATGTCGGGTGCAGGAGAACACTGAAGCCATCTGGGTAAGGCACAGCCATGGCCACCGAGAGTCATCTCATCTGTCCCTTTGTCTTTGGGTCCCAGAGGAACCATTTCAGGAGGAAAGATTTGAATAGACAAGCCCAAGATAGAGGCCTACTCTCTGACTAATGAGAGCAGAAAACATTATTACCTAATTTTTTATTAGATTCGTTGCAGGGAGCAATAAAGATCCTCATTCTAGGACATTGGAGCATCGGGCAGCTCCCTTCTCCTGGACTCACACAGTCAGTAACAATTTCCCAACTCAACTCTGTCTAACTCACCGTTTCCCAAAATTATTCTATCTCTGTTTCTTCGCATAACACATATATAAATAGTAGAATGGACTTTTGGCTATGGGGTAAATAATAGTAAATGAGGTACATGATTAATATGTATCATACACAATTATTAATAGTATATCCCATCATTAGCATGGCTAATTTTTTGTTTTGAGACAGAGTCTCACTCTGTTGCCCAGGCTAGAGTGCTGTGGGGTCAGCCCAGCTCACAGCAACCTCAAACTCCCAGGCTCAAGCAATCCTCCTGCTTTAGCCTCCCGAGTAGCTGGGACTACAGGCATGTGCCACCTTGCCCGGCTAATTTTTCTATATATTTTTAGTTGACCAATTCTTTCTATTTTTAGTAGAGACAGGGTCTCGCTCTTGCTCAGGCTGGTTTCAAATTCCTGACCTCTAGCGATCCACCCGCCTCAGCCTCCCAGAGTGCTAGGATTATAGGCGTGAGCCACCGCACCCAGCCAGCATAGCTAATTTTGAGAGTATACAGAGCTGTCATTTAAGTTTGCAATAGTATTCTGAACAAGTCATCCTTGGGAATATAGACGTTCTGATGCAAATCCCCCAAATTTTTTCACAATACGTAAACTTTGTTTACAATGAATCCCAAGGGCAGCCTTGATGGGAAGAAATTAACAAGAAGGCATGGTCTCAGCAACAGTGGGGAAGAGGGTGCTTTGTACTCTTTTCATTAACAAAATTACAGTAATCTGCATGGCACTATTTCCCAGCCTGCTTCCACTCGCCTTACCTCTTTGATTATAAGAGTTCTGGGTCCATAGTTCTCATCTGAGCCTAAATCTCTCTGAACTGCAGCTCACGGACCAGCCTCCTCCTTGTTCAGCAGCAGCTGCCCCCCCTGAGTCACCGCCTAGATGTGTCTCTGATTATGAAATTTCCCCGGCAACAGGACCCCCAGCAGGGTCTTCCTTGATGCTACCTGAGGAAAAGACGCTACAATAGTAGCATTGAGGCTTCTGTTGTTTGTGTCTCTAGCTTTCCCACACTCTGGTGTCCAGACTATTTACAGTCAATGAATCCCCAGAGAGTAAATGAGTTCAGTGCAGAGGAAATAAGAAGCAGTGGGGATGCAGCTGGCCCACACATGACAGAGGAGCAAAGCTGATTCTCACCAGGCTGGTGTTAGCTGCTTACAGAGAACCCCAAGAAGACAAAGAGAGAGGCTCAGCAGAATAGTTCCTCCTTAACAGGGTCTAAATCAGGCATGGACTGTGTCAGCCCCAGCCTACCTCTGCCTCTGCTCGGCCCATGTCTAGCACTAAAGGTCTAACCCTTGCAAGCCCAGCTGTGCCCAACATAAAGAGTGCCAACCCTGGCAGCACGCTAGCTGCCCCTTCTCCACCAGTGCCGGAGGCCCAGATGGTCACACTCATGCCTTGGCTAGAGCTCCAACGTTGACTGACTAGTTGTGTCAGATTCTGGTCCCTGCTTCCATTTCCAGCTTCCCAACTAGACTAGACACTGGCCCAACATCCCAGTTCCCTGGGGTTGATTCGTTTTTCCTTTACCATCTTGTTCACTCTGATGAACCTCTCTGTCAGGTGAGATTAGATTTGGCTTGTACTTCATAGAAAACCCAAAATAAAGTGACTTAAACGCCAAAAGGCTTACTTTTTCATGTAAAAGAAGTCCAAAAGCAAGTCATCCATTACTGGTAAGTTGACTTCACAAAGTCATCAAGGAATTCAGGCTCCTCCTATCTTGCTGCTCCTACAGGACTCTCCTGTTCCAAAAAAGCTACCACGGCTCCACCCATCACATCCACAGTTCAGACAGTAGGTAAGAAGGAGAGAAGACATGATGGACTTTCTCCAGTATACCCCTTTTAAGGAATCTTTTCTGGATTCCTTCTCAATTTCTGCTTTATTCCAGTGGTCAGAACTTAGAATATAGCTGTCGTGTTGGATACATTGCCACCCTCAATATTACAGAAGTTCCATTAGTGTATTTTTTTTTTTTTTTTTTTTGAGACAGAGTCTCACTTTGTTGTCCAGGCTAGAGTGAGTGCCGTGGCGTCAGCCTAGCTCACAGCAACCTCAAACTCCTGGGCTCGAGTGATCCTTCTGCCTCAGCCTCCCGAGTAGCTGGGACTACAGGCATGTGCCACTATGCCCGGCTAATTTTTTGTATATATATATCAGTTGGCCAATTAATTTCTTTCTGTTTATAGTAGAGACGGGGTCTCGCTCTTGCTCAGGCTGGTTTTGCCATTAGTGTATTAATTAGGATTAAGTTCATGTTAATGTAGGCAGTCCAGGGATTGATTTAAGGCTCCACAATTATCAAGGTCTCAGGCTGCTTTTACTGTGTGGTTTTACCATCCTCAATATGGAACTTTTACTTTATGATCATTAATGGCTGCTCTTGTTTCAGTTTTCCCACATACAGTCCAAATAGCTAGAAGACAGAAAGGCAGGAGATTTTTAAGATACTTCCTGAAAGTTCCAAGTGCCACTGTGCTCGCATCTTATTAACTAGAATTTAATCACATGGCCACTCCCAGGTACAAAGAAGGCTGAGAAATAAATTCTGGGTAACCATGTGTCCAGTTAATTTGGGAATTCTAATTTTTGAAGAATGGGAAATACATACTGAAGACAAATATTGATTTCTATCACCATTTTTAAAGAAAAGAGACAGAATGGATTAGTAATACTTACTATAACCTCCCTAATCCACTGGGACACCCACTAGATGCTGAGGATTGACTTGGCCAAGAAGTCCTGTCACATGCCCTGACCCCTGAATTAGATCCCTTGGATATAGTTCCAAGAGCTCTAATTCATGTTGAATTGGATTAAACTTCACAGGCTCCCTTGGGTTTAAAATGTAGTGTCACCCTCGATCTGGCCAATCAGTCTGTCCTAATTATCCTCCACCCTTCCCCCAACCTTGTCTAAGAGTTCACAGAATGTTATGTATTCCAGGCTTAGCCAGTTTCAACAAAGAAACAAAGAATTACTGGTTTAAAAAATTTTCTTCACCCATTTTTTATCATAAAGTAGCTTTAGTCTCATGGAAATGCCTCTTTAAATTAGCCTTTCGACAGAATCAGATGGATTTGCATTTGTAAACAAAGACATATGGAGGAATTAAATAATTATTGAATGAGATAAAGTTTTGGTTTCAACTCAACATGGGTATTTTGTATTTGTTCTCTGCATGATAACTTAGGAAGAAACTCAGCATTTTAGACCAACAAAACTCTCAAGTCCAGCCCACCATCTTAAAATAAAAGAGCAGCCAATAAACATTTTCAAATACGCATACTAGGAGTAATCGTTGTTTTGTCAAGTTCAGGGAAACTTTATAAAAGTTTAGGGGTTATAGACATATCTACTGGTCCTGCATGGTCAACAGTTCTTAGCACATTGGACTTGGGAAAGGTTATAATATCTCTATGATACCATCTGATTTCACATCATCCTGAATAAATGTACTGATGTGAATACACAATAGGGAAATCTGGGTTTCTATTCCAGCTTTGGTACTTTTTAGACTTTGAAACTGTAGGCAAGTTACTCCAGTCAAAAAGCCCTGATTCTTCTTCTCTCTAATAAAGATGACATCATCAGGTTGTTTGAAGATTAAATGGCCATAAGTGAGAAAGAAGCTACCATTATATCTGGCCCATAAAGACAGTCAGTAAATTCCTCTGAATCTGAATTTATATGGAAAAAAAGTTCAGTACTATACTAATTAAATACAACATTCATCACTCTTTTTTCTAATGGACTTAAAAAAAAATCTCATTGTGAATTTCCCATTTTAGAAAAACAAACTAAATATTTTTAGAGCTCTGTAGCTAGTATAGTATTTAGTACCCTGAGCTAGCCAGTTACTTTTCATTAAAATATATAAAAGCTTGTATTGGAAATTATATCCATAAAGTCCATTTAGTTTTACAACTTAATTATATGTAGTAAAACTTTACTACCACATTTAACAGGTATTAACCTAATTCTTTTTAAACAATAAACAAAAGCAATATTTGACTGGAACCCTAAATTGAGAAAACAAAAAGGAACTCCCTTAAAATATTTCCTTAGTATTTATTTTTCAAGAAAGGTCAACTCAGCTAATGCATGGGTTTGCTTAATGTCTTATTTGTGTTATCTCAATATTTTTAGTAAAACAAATTTGTTACTATGGTGTTCAATTTTAGCATTAGCATGAAATAGACCAATATCAGGAAGGCAAAACCAACTGTGAATTTTGCAGTAACAAATTTTTGTCAATTGAGTTTATACATTGGTTAAAATAATTTTTTAAACTCAGGCAATAGCTAGGGAAAACGAGCATTTTAGGTAGATTAATCTCTTGCTATTTTCTGGAGGATTTATCACTTTCTTATATAATAAAACCAAAAAAAAAAAGTGAATCTATCCAAGCACTGAAAATACATTACTTTTAATCTTAATATACTTTGGAGTGAAATCTTACCAGAGTTTCTACCTTATTTAATGTGCTGTTGTATAAAATAAAATATTCTTTAAAGTTCTCAATAAAAATTCATAAGACACCATTAGATCCCTAAAATATGTTTCATATAGAATATTTACAGCTCATAGCTTCAGAAGGTGCCAGCATACATATGCATGAGCAATAATACAGACTTCGTGGATGATTATCTGAAATTCAATTTGGCTCCACAACTATTTATTGACTAGTGAATAATCAGAGATAACAAGTTTATATAATGAATGAGATCCACACTTCACAAGACACCACAGCATTGCCAAGTATCATTTGTGGAGCACTACAAAATATGCAGCCATACAGCAGGTTCTAGAGAGACAAAGGCATATATATAATTCAGTCCCTGCCTCAGAAGTTTGTGAATATTATTCTCAATGCTGATAATGTAATAAATACACATTACGTTTGTACAGTGTGCTTAAATATACAAAATACACTTATATCCCTTATTTCATTTAACATCCTCAATGTCCTTGTAAGGTAGTTGTAGAACAGGTAAAACCATTTATTTCCATTTTGCAGGTCAAGTGAGCCTCGGCCATTAGGCACCCTGCCCAGGATCCGATCACTAGACTGATAGCAAAGTAGGATTAGAACTACATTTGTATCTAAGGATTTTTCCCACTCTAGTAAACTTCTTCAAAACATTTATTTAGGAAGTCTAGACATATTTATAAGATTTATCAAACGCCGTCCGCCATGTGATACAGGCAAAGGCCAAATGACCAACGCAAGATGCATTAAGGAAGCTGGGGGAAGGGAGAACTCTAGACCCAGATCCTCTTTGCTGATCTGGTTGTGAAGGATGGTTAAGAGGGAGAAAAGCGAGGGGGGCGGGGGGAGAACCAGGAAGTAATTGCAGGCAGGGTAAGCTTGATGGAAAATGTGCGGCTCAAGCTACCATTCTCCCTAGAGTACAATAAGCTAAGGATTATTCATATGATTTTCAACCCTAACTCCCTATGCCTGCCTAGCACAGACGCAGAGGGAGGTTGTTAAGCATTGTAGGCTGAGCATGGTAGGTTGTTATGCAGCACCACTGACCTCTTCCCATAACAGGCTGTCAGTAAATGGTGAATGGAGAGATGACTGACTGAATGAATGGATGAATCAGAATAAATGAATGGACAAAAAGCATATTTCTATGTTATTTGAGAATTTGGAAATTCCATTAGATTTCAAAATGAGTCTGCCCATTCATTCATTCATGCATGCATTCCTTTATGCCAGTGGTTCTCAACTGGGAATGACTTTGCCCCCCAGGGAATATCTGGACTTTTTTTTTTTTTTTTTTAGTGGTCACAACTGAGGAGTACTACTGTCATCTAGTGAAAAGAGGCCACAGCTGCTGCTAAGCACCCTGCAATGTTGATGAGCACACAGGATAATCCCCCTATACCAAAGAGTTATCCAGGCCAGGAGCGGTGGCTCACACCTGTACTCCTAGCACTCTGGGAGGCCGGGACAGGCCAATTGCTCGAGGTCAGGAGTTCAAAACCAAAGAGTTATCCGGTCCAAAATTTCAATAGTGCCGAGGTCGAGAAACTTTGCTTTATATTAATAATAAGTTCTAGTAAAGATTTTGGTTTAGTGATGGAGACAGACGCTTCAAATAAGAAAACAAAAGATTATTATAAACTGTGTAATAATAATTATAAACTGTGAAAAGTACCATGAAAGAAGAAACAGAGTGCCATTAGGAAATTCCAGATGCCTTATTGCTTCTGAGCAGAAAAGAATAACTGGTCTTGTCCGGAGAATAGCATTTTGGAAAATCTCAGGTAAGCTAATGAGAAACCCAAACACGCCAAATACTCAAGATAGATGAGTTGTCTTTCCTGCGGAAAAGGAAAGTCAGTGTCCAAGGCAGTTGTTCTGTTATTTTCCCTCTGAAATGTGGCATCACCCCCAAGAGCACAACCAACATTAAAAAAAAAAAAAATAGATAAACAAGATAGTGTTTGAGATTCAATGGACTCCCATTTTCTTTAAAATGCAAAGCCAGGGTTTTTTTTAAAAAAAATAGAGAGCTATTTGGGTTTAAAATGAGGCCTGGTGTCTGTCTAGTCTCACTTTCTTGGGAGAATCGGCCCTACCATACTCCTTGTGATTCTAAGGCTGCTAATCATGGAGCCTCACGTCTCCTCTACTGGAGTGGCCACGTGACACGAGCTAGACCAATCACACTCTTCTGGGCACTCAGAAGGAAGGTCAACGAAGCAGATTCATTAGTGCAGCATCCTAGAGAACTTACCTATATGTTCCTGCTGCCATGATCCCCTGGGCTACCATGGTACTTGCTCTCTATAGACCTCGTTGTTCATCTGTCCTCGGCTTCTGTGAGGACCCCCAGCATTCTCCTGATAAGTCATATTCTCTTTCTTGAGTTGGTAGAGTCACCTGCTTTGCTTGCAACCAAAGAACCCTACTTGATACAGTTTGGTACTTTGTTTTAGGAATGAACAGTGGCTCAGAGAGGGAAGTAGAAAGAACCAGAGTTTTCTTTTATATCAATTGTTTACCCATCCTTTCAATCCCAGTACCCACCATACCTTCCCTAAAAGCTTTCACTGACCATTTCAATGTAGGATCACCTCTCAATAGATATTGTTGCCTGAAATGATCATTATTTATTTAACATGCATTGTTTTTTACTACCAGTGTCTTTCCTAGACTGCAAGGACTGTAAAGACAGGACCACACTTGGTATTTCTTCCTACCTTTCACATGGACAAGTAAATTCTCAATTAAAAATTGATAAGGGAATAACTTGGAAGCCAGCCTCCAAGATGGCCCCAGGGATTCTCACCTCTCAGTGTTCATGCCCTTATACAGTATCTCTCACACTAAACAGACCTGACCTTCTATCTAATCAGATATTGTAGAAATGAAAGTTTATGACTTCTAAGGCTAGATCCATAGAAGATATCTCAGCTCCTGCCCTAATCTCTTTTGGATCACTCCATGTGAGAGAAGCTAGCCACCATGTCATGAGGACACTCTAGTTACCTTATGAAGAGGGCCACTTGGTGGGAAATTAAATCCTTTGCCAACAGCCAGCACTCACTGGCCAGACTTTGCCATCTTAGAGTCGAATTGTCTGACTCCAACTGAACCTTCTGATGGCTGGGAGTCTGGCCAACATCTCAAATCCAACCATATGAGTGAGAAACTTTGAGTCAGACCATCCAGCTAAGCCACTTCCGAATTTCTGACCCAATAATAAATGTTTGCTGTTGTTTTAAGCTGCTAAGTTTTGGGGTAACTTGTTATAAACCAGTAGATATATTAATTGATCCCATTCTAGGAGAAACACAAACCTCATGTTTATTGAACTATAAGAATGAAAGAAGAGGGGACAAGTATATTTCCTTGAAGAAACAATTCCTATAAGCAAAGCTACTCTAATATATGATGACTCAATTCCACACAGAGGCTGAAGGCAAAAGCAACTTGTATATTGTACCAATTATAACTTTTTTAGCTTTATTGAAGCATAATTGATAATTAAAATTGTATAAATTGATCATTTGATATTCATAACATTGTGAAATAATCACCACAATCAAGCTAATTAACATATCCATCACCTCACATAGTTGCTATCCTCTTTGTGTGTGTGTGTGTGTGTGTGTATGTGTGTGTGTGTTTGTGTATGGTGAGGACACTTAAGATCTACTCTCTCGGCAAATGTCAAGTATACAATACAGTATTGTTAACTATAGTCACAGTGTTGTACATCAGATCTCCAAAATATATTCAACTTGCACAACTGAAACTTTGTACCCCTTGAACAGCATCTCCCCATTTTCCTCTCCCCAAGCCCCTGTCAATCACCATTCTATTCTCTGGTTTTATAAGTTTGACTATTTTATTTTTTTTTTTTTTTTTTTTTTTTTTTTTGTTAATACACAGGACAAGAACTAAGTTTGACTATTTTAGATTCCATATATAAGAGAAATCATGCAATATTTGTATTTCTGCATCTAGCTTATTTCACTTAGCATAATGGTCCTCTAGTTTCATCCATGTTGTTGCAAATAGCAGAATTTCCTTCTTTTTTAAGGCTTAATAATATTCCACCAATTGTAAACCTTAATATGGCAAATACTTAACAATAAATATAGTGCCTTTTTAGGTACTTAGATATAAGAGAATGGGGTAATTTTCTCATAGAGAAAAGTCTTCCACTAAAAGAAGTTGGAGAAAAAGATGGAGTATGTTAACCAGCTTTTGTGAACCCCAAATTAGAAAATATGATTGACATTTATGAAGATAATGGACTAGAATATCTGAAACCAGGATAGTTTTAGAAAATCTAAGACATGGTCTCAGTATCTTAGACTGAACTAGGTGCTTAACTCATGCTAAAGACTGAACTTAAACTATAGAAATTGACAACCACTATTAGAAGATTCATTCACAAGGTTTTGATTTGTCTATCAGAAGGAAAACAGCTTTAAAAAAGACTCTGTAGCATTCTGAGAAGGTCAATTGTAATTTTAAAATAATAACGACTAGGAAAAGGCCTGCTGAGAGGTGAAAACAAGTATGAACAATATGTACTTGGAAAATCAAAATATAGCATCTCTTCTCACGGTCCTGATTTTAAGACTGGAATGTTAAGTCTTGATGACTGTTTTCCTATTTTTTTGACAGATAATAGAGGTATAAATTCAATTCTATCTAGCAAATTCATCACATATTAATCCTTCTGTAGACATATTACAGGTTTTTAGCCCAGGGTTATGTGTGTGTGTGTGTGCACACACATACATTGTAAATATAACCATAGAAGATCTACCTTTTAAAGAACTTGTCGGCATTCTAACAACATAACTGACTTTATGTGTCTAAATAAGATTTGTCTCCGATGCTGAGTTTATAAACTTATTCCTAAGACATTGTCTTTACCCAAAATACTTTCAGAACTCCTCTTTTGCTATTGCCACCACTGAAAAGGTAAAAATTTCATTATTAGGAAAAGGCAAGTAATTTAGTGGTTAAAAACAGGGATTTTGGATTCAGATTTTCTGGTTAAAACTCTGGCTTCACCACTTACTAAGTGAGTAATGTTACGTAAATCACTTAATATCTCTGTGCCTTAGTTTCCTCATCTGAAAAATAGAAATACATAAAAGAACCCATCTCTCAAAATTGTTACAATGAATAAATGAAATAGTACAAGTAAAACTCTTAGAACAGTCCCTGGCACACAATTAGTGCTCAATCATTGTTAGCTGGTGAGTTAGCTAATTGATTAATTAGTTAGTGATGAGAACTTTTCTACCCAAAAAAGCCCTCTTAAAAATGTGTGCAGATGTGTGATAATTATAAAATATATTTACTTTCACAAACACCCAAGAAATTAATAGTTTTGGAAGGTAACAGTAAGTTCTTGATACATTGTTAATGTTGTTAAATAAATCTATTTACATTTCTTGACTTTTAGGATGCTTTTTCATAAACAAAGATCAACTGAGCAGATAAATCCTCTGACCAAGAACAACTGGAAAAGCTGGAAAATGTGTAAACACACACAGTGTTTGAAAGCATTGGATAGCTATGAAGACAGCAAGGACTTGAGGGTCCAAGATCTCCAGGAGAAGGGTCACTCATTCAGATAAGCCCAACTTCTACCTTTCTCTTCCCCTCAAGGCATTTGCTGATTGATACATAGCTTGGGCAGAGAGGCTGGGAAACTCAGCAAAAAGCAGCAGGGAAGAGGCAGAGTGGCTGAGTGGGGATTTTCACAGTCTCATGGGACTGGGGGACAGAAATTGAGATTCCTGACCACCAAGTCATCTGCAATATAAGGGACTCAGATCACAGATTTAAAAGAAGCATAGAAAAGGAAGGGTGAGCCTGATCAGTTGAGCCACTTTTCCCCTTGAGGCCATTTGCTGGCTCAGGAGCTGACTGTTTTCAGAGGCAGAGGGGCCGAGCAGAGAGCAGCATGGAGGAGGCTGGGGAGGTGAACAGAGCAAGCGGCAGTTGCAGGATTCTGGGGGCTTGAAAACTGGAGCTCAGGATCAGGAGCTCCAAGAGAAGGAGAAGGGCATCTGATAAATACCTCAGGCCTTCAGATCAGACTCCTGAGGTTCTATTTTTTAGGAATAAGGGCAAGTGAGAAATTGACTAGACCTCGCGAAAATTGAAACCGAGCCGAGAAACAGTGCACCCCTCATTGGATTTGTGCAAGCTTCTTCTACTCTAAAGGACTGCTAGAAAGAGAATCTTCTCTGGAGGGATTTCCATTGAAGATATTCAGGCTGGGTGCAGTGGCTCATGCCTATAATCCCAGTACTTTGGGAGACCGAGGAAGAAGGCCAAGATTTCAAAACCAACCTGGACAAGTAAAACCCCAACTCTACAAAAAAAATTTTTTTTAACTTATCCAGGTATGGTGGCATGTACCTATAGTCCTAGCTACCTAAGAGGCTGAGGCAGGAGTATTGCTTGAGCCCAGGAATTCAAGGCTGCAGTGAGTTATGATCACACCACTGTACTCCAGCCTGGGCAACAGAGTAAAACCCTGTTTCAAAAAAAAAAAGAGAGATTCAGTATTTGATCAAAAGTTATCAGGTACATCAAGAGACAGGACCAAGAGAGAAAAAAAACATAAACCATAAAATAGACCCATAAGTGATACAGATTCAATGTTTTCATATATGGACTTCAAAATGACTGTGATCAGCCAGGTGCAGTGACTCATACCTATAATCCTAGCACTCTGGGAGGCTGAGGCAGGCGGATGGTTTGAGCTCAGGAGTTCGAGACCAGCCTGAGCAAGAGCGAGACCCCTTCTCTACTATAAATAGAAAGAAATTAGTCAAAACAACTGAAAAAAAAATGACTGTGATCAATACATTTAATAAAGGAGAAGTCAGGATGGAAAATTTTAGCAGACAACTGGAATCTACCAAAAAAATGACAAAATGGAAATTCTAGAACTGAAAATACAGTAATGGAAATTAAAAACATATATGTTTTTAAAAGAAAATTGGAGAAAGATGAAGAGAAGTGGATGAGAAGAGAGGTCAGTAGGAAACGTCCAGAACGAAGGACAGAAGGAAAAAAGGACATCCAGAAAAGTTTATAACAGACATGTGGGACAGAGTGAAAGTTCTAACATACATGTAACTTAATCCTAGAAGATAAGGGAAGAGAGGATGAGGTGGAAGAAATACGTGAAGAAACAAGCTAAGGAGTTTTCAGAATTGACACAAAGACATAAAACCACAGACTGAAAAAGCACTATGCACCCCAGGCAGGTTAAACACCAAAACAAGTAAAACCCTTAGGTCTATTGTACTAAATCTGCTAAAAACCTAAGACAAAAAGAAACTCTCAAAAGTAACCAGAAAGAAAGAAGACTCGTTACTTCAAGGAGCAACAAAAGATTGACAACTGGACTTCTCAACGGAAACAAAATGAGGTTGTAGAATTAGGGAGAGGCTATCATGCAGGGTTTTGTATACCATGTTAAGGATTTTATCATTTTTTTGGAAGAAAAATGGGAAGTTACTAAAGGATGTAGGGCAGAATTGTGGGGTTTATATTTGTTTCTTTGGTTGGTTTTTAAGGTAGGTGTGAAGCCAACAGGGGCCATGACATTAAAAATGCTGGATGGAAAGGAATTCAGCAAAGAGAAAATCAGAGCTGACAGAGAGAGGTGAAACCAACTCCTGAATACTTACATAAGCCCCTAGTCCTTAAATCCACTTAACCTGGAGTTTCAAGCCATTAAATTCCTGAATCCAGATTTCTTGGAATCACACATGAGGTTCTTGGGTACCAGGTCAAAAGTGCCTGCTATTGGAGTATTAACCTAAACCCAGGGCAGGAGATTCAGGAAAGGCTTTCTGAAAACGGAGAGAATTCCTGGGTGAGTGAAAAGAGTCACATCCCAAAAGACATGGTGGGAAAAATGCTCCTAGGAGAGGACTATTCCATGTGAAGGAGACAGCTTGCAGCTCATCTGGAGTTGTTTCCATATGACCAGAGCAAAAGGTGTGAGAAGAGTGGCCATAGAATGCCTGCCTGAAGGAATTCGTAGGTGCCTCCCTACTCTATGCGAAGGAACCTGGGCTTTACACTAAAGCTCTAGGGATTTGAATGATAGAGAACGTATAAGACTAGTAAGCCTTTTCAATTATATATAGAATGAGAAAGAAAATGGCCAAATATGAATCCTGGATTTCTATTTAAGGCAACCTGATGCCTAGAGCTTGTAGTGTAATTTACTAAACAAGGGAAACAGGAGCCAATCTAAGAATAAAAGGGGTTAGGAGTAGGATAAAGAAAGAGGATAAATTGAATTTGGGGATATTTGGGGATACGTGAGAGACACCTGTAATGAGATCTATGCTAGGCAATTGAAGCCGGATATATAGGTGTGGAAGTTAGGAGAGTGATCTGAACTGGGGGGTATGGGGGGGGGTGAAAGCATGAGTCAGGCGTCCTCAAACTATGGCCGGCGGGTCATATGTGGGTATTTTTGCCCATTTGTTTTTTTAACTTCAAAATAAGATATGTGCAGTGTGCATAGGAATTTGTTCATAGTTTTTTTAAAACTATAGTCCAGCCTTCCGATGGTCTGAGGGACAGTGAACTGGCCCCCTGTTTAAAAAGTTTGAGGACCCCTGGCATGAGTGATCAACATTTGCCTCCTGGAGGTTGAAATCTCAGCAGTGTCAAGAAAAAACTAGCAGGTAATAAAAGAAAAGAAAATATATATATATCAGCAGTGGATGAGCAGGCCAGGATGAATGCTGGTAAGAGGGTTAAAGAGATCAGTGAAGTAAAGGTGCTCCCAAAATCAACTCAGGAGGAATGGGAGGAGAACCAAGAGAGAAATAAAAGAGGACAGAATTTGAAGAAGAGAATCCACAGGGAATCCAAAGGCTTCCGCACCAGAAGGAGTCTGTGCTTCTCCTAAGTATTTGGTTTGTGTTCCTTTCTTTAGATTGGCTGCCAGGAAGCTTGGAGACTTGTGACATAAATCCAACAACTGCATAGAACTTTATAATCATTATGTTCATTAACCTCATCCTTAGTTTTATTTTTCCTATCATTATTTTCCCCTACCCTATTCGTTTTGTTTTGTATTTATTTGCATCACTTCAAATCCTTAGATGGAGGCAAAATAAACAAACAAATACATGTACCTAGAGTAAGACTCCAAGCTCCAGGCATGCCGTAACTACACCCACCATTCCCAATTGTTTTGTGCACAGCCTATACCTCTCTCATTTCCCTCACCTGTCTCAATCCTGTAGACATTTAAGTCTGACACTCCCCTTCCAAATAATCACTTTTCTGCTCTAAATCTAAAGATCCTTTTCTGCTCTCAATTTGATGAATCTATATTCCCTCGATGCTAAAATCTCATGAGTTAAGCTACTGCATGTAATAGCAAGTAGTCAGAATAGCAGTTGTTTTTATTAAGTCCCACTTAAAAAAATGGAAACAGTGAACATCTGTGAAGTGAATAGCATTTGAGGAGAGTTGGGTTTGGCTTTAAAAGCAACATGATGGCATTTTCCCTGGGTCTTTGTAAGGCATCACTATGAGGTCCAGAACGGGCACACGTGTTCAATGGGATTTAAAGCAAAATGACTGAATGGCACATCATTAGACCATGATGTTCAAGGCTAATTCCTTGAGCCTCTGCATTAACGGGGTGATACTCTGTTTGGCTCTATTCTCTTTATATTTATAGAGTACTTTTTACCATAGCAACTAAGTGCTTTCCACAGAGAACTGATCAAATTATTAGGGAGAGGTGAACAGGAGAGGGGAGGACACTGCAGGACGTGAAAGGAACCTTTTGATCTCCCTCTAAATAACCCTTTCCTTCCCCTACCTGACAAAGCAGGATCTCATAGAGCATTTGTTTCATGCTTTCCTTCCCAGAATCCTGCTAGTATCCAATCTTGGTTCCCTAGAGCACTGCTATACGCCCTGTTGGGTTCATCCTTGACAAAAAAAAAAAAAAAATGGTGAAATTAAAGTAGTTTTGTCAGGTAGATAGCGAAAGATTCCAGGTCCCCTAGGGACAAAAGTGGGTGCTGTTGCCTGGGAAGAAGGCCCCCATCTTGCTCCTGCCCCGCTCTAATTCTCTCCCAAGCGACTGTCACACCCGGGGGAGGAGGGAACACCCTAAGAACCTACCAATCATAACTTCGTGCACCAGCTGCAAAAGAATGCAGATGACTGTCTAGCCCAGGGGCCAAGCAGCAGAGGTACCATAGAGTCCGGAAATTGACCTAGAACGGCCCACATGGGTAGTTAAGGCTCAGGTCATGCAACTCCCAACTGTCCAATCAAAGTGGTTCCATGGTGACGTCTGGGCCAGCAGGAAGGTTCCAATCTGGGCATTATAGAACAAGATGCAGACCACAACCAAGTCCCTTTTTGTACCCTCCTTTTGCTCTCCCTGTGCTATGACAATGGGTCCAGCTATCATCTGTGGCTTATGTATCATGCTCTGTAAACCTATATCTTGCTCTTGCCCTACATTCCTGCCTTTCTCTCCTCCATAAACCTAATTTGCATGCTTGCCTTACTTTGGTGCATCTGGGCATTCTTCAGCCATGAGTGTGTCAAGAACAGACATTTCAGACTAAATCCTGACAGTTTGTCTTCAGCCCTGACTTTGCCTTTCTGTGCCCCGTTTTCCTCTCACAGGGAGGCAGTATAGCATAGTGGTTCTTAGCCAGGCTTTGAAATTAGGCTGGCTGGGTTGGAATTCTAGCTCTTCCACTTACTAGCTAGGTCTCCTTTGATAGGTTACTTAACATTTTGTCCATTGGGCTTTCTCTTCTGTGAAATGGGGATACTAAGAGTGCCTACTTCATAGGATTATTAAAAGAATCTAATGAGCCAATAAGTACTAAACACATAAAAGAGTTCCTGATACATAGTAAATGCTCACTAAATGTTAGCTGTTATTTCAACATACTCTTATCTTATTTTCCCAGTCACCAGAACACTCATGCCACCCTGGACTTCATGGTTCAGTGGATGGAGAAAACTGTTCCTCTAAGACAAGCTCCTTCCAATACCATGTAGAGGAATGAGGAAGGTGACCCCTGTCTGGTCAGATCAACAATGCCTAAACTTACACTATTGGAAAGTCATTTGGAGATGGGTGAGGGGGTAAAGCAATTTCTTTACAAGAATTTTCTCCACTAGATTCAATTTTCGTGAAGGCAAAGAACATGCTTCAACTATTTGTTTCTAAATGTAGAGCCAAATTCACCCTCACATCCCATTCAGACTAAGGTGTAAATGGATGACTTGATATCCCTGTCTGAGATTATGTTATACATGTATACAAAAAAGGTTATGGCAAGTCTATTATTTCAGGCTCTATGACAAGTGGTAGGGGCTAACAAAAAGTGATTGGGGCATGTTCCTTGCCTTTCTGAAAGTTAAACCTACTGAAATAAAATACTAGTAAAAGAAACACTTTACCCAAAGAAATGAGTTTCCAGTGGTGGAAGGTTTTAGTCATGGATTCAGGAAGAATGTGGTGGGGTCTTTATGAGTTTCTCAAACGATGCTACAGAGATTACCAATGCTAGCAGAAGTAAGCCCAGCCCTGGAATGAAGTCAGATGGAATTCCTTTTCTCAAGAGTTTCCTCCCTGTCATAGTGTGATAGTGTTAATCAATGCAACTGACTCATCTTTGCACAATCATAAAGAGACTATCTCAGACAGAGTCGGAAGCATCAACACCCAAACCCAAGAGTTTAGATTTCAGATAAGCACCCATGAAACTTGGAAGAGGTCGTTTTAGGACAAATAAAGGCACACATTCTTTTACACTGTGGGTAGTTAATTTATTACCTCATCTGGAACTTGTTACTGCAAGATCCTATGTAAACCACAAATAAAATTAGGTTCAAGAAGGTTGAGATAAATATATGAATGGAGAGTTACAAACAGGCTTTGAGATAAAATTAAGGTTTCTGATTCAACAGGAATCTACCAAGGATCTGCCGCTATGGCCTGACCACTGCTCTGAACATATATATTCCTAACTTTCTGAAGGCCTCGTTGTTTCCTATCAAATGTTCCTCAGTACCATTCCTGAAGCAGAGGCTAGGTTGGAGAGAGTTTGCTAACCTCTGGGAAATGTCCTATATCCTCATACTCTCTATTAGCACTTATTTCTTGCCATATCTTAAAATAATAAAGACCCCCTTTCTCCCTCATCCAGAACTTGGAGAATCATCCACCATCAATGATTCAACTCCAGAAGAATAACTGGAAAGCCTGACCTGAGCTCTAGAAAAAGGCAAGAGAAAGCCATATCTGCTCAAGTTGTCAACAGTTTATTTGTCCAGAGTTGAAGTTCTCTGATTAGTTAAGTTCTAAAGGCTATTTTTGCTCTTGCATTCAGCAGCTTGGGGCCCATGGGTGGGATGGCTTTGGAGTAGATGGTCTCAGGGGAGAAATGATAAGGGGGCCCCTGTGGCCCTTTTCTCCGTAGTGCCCTTTTGCCTCAATTGATTGATAAATGCCCCAAATACCACCAGGTCACAGCTTGGTCAGTTTAGGTCAGCGATTCTCCAGCTTTAACTACATCAGATGACCTGAAGGGCTTGTTAAACTAGATTACCAGGTCTTACCCCTTAGAGTTTCTGCTTCAGTTAGGTCTGTGGGAAGACCCAAGAATTTACATTTCTAACAAGTTTCCGAGTGATGCTTACACTGCAGGTCCAAGTACCACACCTTGAGAACCACTGCTCTGGGTCTACATGCCCATTCAACGGCAAGTCTCCACCAGGGGTGGATTGCACTCAAGCTGTCTTCAGCCTCTTACTCTCACGGCTGAGGCTAAATTGGGCTGGGGGTGGAGGGAGCTTGAGGTTGAGAAGGGAGACTGAGGCTTGTGTTCAGCGCTTTGCTGTTTTGCGCAGGAGAGGGCTTTGAGCTGCCCCCAACATCCACCTGGCTCCCTTACTCCTGCCCCATCTTCTGCAAGAGTCCCTCCTGTACCTCCCGGGTGGGCGCTGTCACTCTTGCCCATCTCCCTGTCAGGCAGCAGCTGCTCCCAGTCCTGGGCTGTGAATTGCAAATTCCCCCCCCCCCCAGGACCTGCAGAGCTCACTGGCCAGGGGCAGCTGTCCTGGGGGAGGGGCCCCTTCCCCACTTCACACCCATACACCAGCCATGCCACCGGCAGGACACATCTCATGGCACTGTTTCCTCCACCCACACAGGGACATTTCAGAGATCACACTCGGGTTCCAAATTCCACACTCAGCCTCAGACCAGAAGAGTGGTGAGGAGGGGGCCCTGGGGTGGCAGACCTCCTTTGCTACTCAAAGCAAATACCAGCATTGGGTTCCAGAATCTTGACATATTTAGTTTCCAGAATCTTGACATATTTACCAACACCTATCATTTGAGAGAGACTCCACATTGGGAGAAGATGAAAACGATGAATTAATCCACAGAGCAGGTTTGAGGTGTCCAGGAGCTCTGACATTGCTCATAGGACTGAGGCTGAAATGAGTAATCCTCTGACAAACTGAGAAGTAAAAAGAAAAAAGTTCATGTACACTCTTGTTCAGATTTTCTCTCCCTTTCCACAGAAGGACTCACTCGCTTTGTTCTGGAAAGCTGGCTGCTTACTTAGGAATCATACACATGCTAATGGCTGGGGAGACTCGCCCGGGCTGGGGGTGGGCTGAGAGGCAGCTCTGCTCCTCCCCACCCTCTCCCGTCCTCTTCCCTCCCTCCACCACCCAAAGACGCTCTAATTTCTTCTTCTGGTAACATTTCATCACCACAAACAAGGCACCACCACCTTTTAGAAAGGCCAAGCGCCTCTGGGAACTTGCCAGACTGCCCATCCTTCCATGGGCTTTTCTTTCCCTCATGGAAGCAGTCATCTTTAAACCGTACAACTGAAACCTTCACTGTCAGAGATTTTTTTTTCCTAAATAAATAATATCAATGAGTAACACTGCATCAAGTTAAATACCAACATTATCCGTCTTTGTGGCTATCGAAGGTAAAAATATTGAAGATATTATTTTGGTGAGAAGCAGTTGCTGACAAACCATCAAACATTTCATCTTCCATGGAGTTCTTTTCAGGCAGTTAAGTTGGCATGAATATGCATCTTAATTCCCTAAATTAAAAAAAAAAAAATTAAGGTGAGAGTATAAGCAAGTTGTGACTCTAAATATGCTTTCCCTGAAAACAGTGTCTCCAGGGAACAGTTTCAAAAGACCCGTTCAAATGTTCTTTGTCCAATTAAGTTTATTTCCCAAGTTTATAAAATTCAACTGCATTCCCGCAAAAGAAAAAGAATTCACTGTCTTCCCCTCCTTATGACAAAGCCCCAGCAGCAAGTCATTATCACTTTTGACTAATCAGAGAGAAACCACCTGCAGGAATACTCTCCTTTCTGTGGGCTCCCAGCAGAACCTTCCAAATGATGATTAATCACTGAATAAACGGCAGAATTGACAACAGCATAATGACAAAGGGAACACAGAGCAGGGGCCTGAACCGTGGGTGCATGTGGCCCAGCCCCAGTGGGTGGAGGGGCCAAAGAAGATGGATGACCCTGTGAGCGCCTGACACTTGAGTATCTTGTCTTTTACAAGGGGGGTCATTTCTGCCCAGTTCAACAAACAAGGCGGCTCGCGTCAAATGGACATGCTTCCTATGGCTGTCAGAAGCAAGGAGAAATGTCTTAAAAATTAAACTAATGAGTTTAAATGAGCATCCAGAACTCACACGATCGCAGAAATAAGAGATACTACAAATGACAGCCTAATCCATTATTGCAGAAAGCTTCAGAAGGTTTCACTGATTACAGCTTCAGATTACCCTAAGTGTGTCCCTACTAATTTGAAAAATGATGAATCACTAAGTTCAAACAGGGCTCAGAAGAGTCAATTATACTAAGCAGTGATATCAAAAGCTCATATTTTCTACACTAAGGAATAAAACATGTTATGCTTAATAACAAACAGAAATGAGGCCCAATACCCACTCTCAGTTGACCAAGTCATTAGCAATAAGAATGTTTCCCTAATTTTTCAATATTTCTTTTCAGGATATATACTCCCTGCCCCAAGGAATACGACTAGACAAAATTTATTAACACAAAAAAAGATTTGTAGCAAATGAAATATTGGTTTGCAGTCAGCTGAATGCCCTTCAGATCCCATCAGTGTTCAAAGCCTTCACGCTCAAATGAAAAGAGTAAATATGCTGGGAAAAAAAAAAAAGAAAGAAAGAAAAGAAAAGAGCAGCAACTGGTCAGATCCACTGTCTTTCAGGCATTAGGAATGCCATCATCTTCTTCACCACGATCACATGAATCATTGCCTTCTCGCCTTTAACATTTTTTCCCCTGTAAAACACAGAAAACTTTAAATTCACAAAAGACTTTCATGTATATTTTCCCGCTAGTCATAATGTAAACAGATAGCCCTGGTCAGTGCCTTTTCCATAGATACTCTTTTGACATTTGTCCATTCTTCCTTGTCCATGGACCCTCTCTCCATGTTACTTTATATCAACAGAAAGCATTTCATTGTACGACTATGATGACATCATCTATCGAGAATTCCCAATATCACTAGGTATCTTTTTTCTACATTATGTCTTGTTCTCAACCATGCCTAGAACAATGTTTTGCACATTGTAAGTGCACAACAATTACCTGTTATATGGCTTTGTTTTCTGTTCCTTTTTCTAGACCCAACCAACCAGAGGTCCCATACTTGTGATCTTTGAAATCCTTCCCAAGGGGAGTTCTTGTGCGTGTGTAAGTAGCATTTAGACTTAAGGAGAGCAATGACCTTGAAACAGCAGAGGAATCTGGCCACCCGTGATTACAAATGGACCTAGAAATCGTCAGTGAATAACCTTTTCTCAGCATTTATGTAGGGCTGCACTGGGTATTGATTTTTCCCACCAAAATTAGATCTCTACTGTCCTCCAATGGTTAGAAAGTTTAATCTCATATTCAAAACAAGTTTCAGATTCAAATTCTCTCGCCTGGTTTCAAGCACCTGCCCAAGGTGACCGGCAATGCCTGCTCAACCAGCACCAACCCCACAAACACACACTGATCATGCTCCCTCCTGCCCTTGCCTTCCCCTCAATAGGCTGGCTCTCCCACTCCACTTCCATGCATAGCTTCCCAGCCTTCTTGCACCCCAATGCCCTTCTTGGGAGCTCCCTGTCTTCTAAGATCTTACAATCTTACATCAGACACTTTGAGAGGCTATGACCAGCCGCAACCACTGTCAGAAAGCATGGACTTTGGGTCATTCAAGCCCTTCCAAGATGTCCATTCAATCACGGCATGACCTTGGACAAGTCGTTGAAACTCTCAAAGACCATTTCTACATCTGTAGAATGAGGATAACGATATGAACCTTAGGGCATTATTGAAGAAAAAAATGAAATGAAATAATGCATGAGAAGAAATGCCTGGCCCAGATACTGTACAATTAATGGTTATTCATGTCACTGTTACTGTTCTGAATATCTGAGGTGGTAAACACATGGGTCTGGAGCAGGAAGTACCAGTTCTCTTTAACAGGCATTTCTTGTACAACCATTAGAACCCTGTAGAGTGTAGAGTAGGCAATGTTTATGGAAACAGATAGAATATAGGGTTCTCCTGCCTTCCCTGCCTCTGTCTGTCTGCAGATTTCATCGTGTTCTTTTCAGGGCTTCAGTGCTCCACTGGCCCTGCTCTGGACAGTTACCCAAAGACCAGAAGCTGTTCATCCCACAGCTGCCTCACCAATGTACACACATACAACTCTGTGCACCTCTGTAAGGACAGTGAGCAGGGAAGGCACCTGTGCTTACACTGTGCTGGCTTCCAGGTCAGGTAAGCAAATGGACAGCAAGATATTTTATCCCCTAAGGCAAGAGACCAATGGGCTGTTCCCGTCTTCCTATAAACTAGAATTCTTTTTGTAAAAAAAAAAAAATTCATTGCACAAACATTTTGACATGAATAGTGAAAATCAAAGTCTTAAGAAGGGTTTGTTTTTTTAAATCACCGATAATCCCACTACTGTAGCCCATTATGTTTTTCTTTGTTGAGATGTCCCCGGTCCCAATGCAGGCGTACTATTACACTGTTGAATCGCAGCAGCCATACAATTTTGTGTTCTGCTTTTTCTTCTTTCTACTTATTATAGCATGTGCATTTCCACATTGCCACACTCGATCATTTGAAAGGCTACCAACAGCTCTCTTTCAAGAAAAGAAATGGAAATGCCAAAATGTTGGCCTTACTCCCACAGTCATCCTCCCGTGAATCCTCCAACTCATGAGCTGTTTTCACTGGGCTCTTCCTTCCTTCATTCCCTGAGTCTGTCAATTACCTTGGACAGGTGAGATGTGTGAAATTGAGAGCCATGCGCAGGTGTAGATCTGAAGCACCCAGACCAGAACACTGGAGCTTCACGATAGAGCGGAATCCCCAAAGAGTGTTAAAAAGTACAGACTCCAGCTTCAAGCCGTCCTGGATTGGAACCCTGTTTCTACCACTTACTAGCTTTGTGGCGTTGGACAAAGTATTTAACCTCTTCATGCCTCAGTTTCTATCCTATAAAATGGGGTGAGAGTATCCCCCTCCAAGAGTTGTTGTGAGGATTAAAGAAACGCAAACAGTGTTAAATAAATTTTTACCGAAATCTTCATTATTTCTCTCATTGGCGCTATTATTGCTTTATGTAAGAGCAATCTTTCAGGCAGGAGGGGGCCGTGTTTCTGCTTCTCCTGCTAACTTTGAGCTGGTTGAGAGCAGAGACGGTGTCATTCATTTCTGAATTCCCAATAAAAAGCTTGGGGCCTGACCCGTAATAGGGATTTAGCAAATGGCTGTGTTGATTAAAAAGTAAGCAGGCATGGAGAGGGAGAAAATGCATGCCCGTGTGATTCAAAGTGTTTTAATTCAGTAAAATGACAGCTTTGGTTTTCTTATTTTCTTCTATTTTTCAATGATCTTATCTTTCATGTAAAAAAAAAGTCCCCTATTTCCCATATCTAACCAGCAGATGAGTCAAATAGTAGACATCACTCATTGATGAGCAGCAGAAACCAAATTTTTTTTTTTTTTTGAGACAGAGTCTCACTGTATTGCCCTGGCTAGAGTGCTGTGGTGTCAGCCTACCTCATAGCAACCTCAAATTCCTGGGCTCAAGCAATTCTCCTGCCTCAGCCTCCCGAGTAGCTGGGACTACAGGCACATGCCACCATGCCTGGCTAATTATTTTTCAATTTTTAATTGTTTGGCTAATTTCTTTCTATTTATAGTAGACATGAGGTCTTGCTCTATACCCAGGCTGGCCTCGAACTCCTGAGCTCAAGCAATCCTCCACCTTGGCCTCCCAGAGTGCTAGGATTACAGGCGTGAGCCATCGCGCCCGGCCAGAAACCAAACATTTAAACTCCTGCTCTAATCTGGATGCCAGACCCTGTGCCTCTCTCCTCCCACGGACTCCCACAGCCCCAAAGGAACCCGAGGAAGCTCCTGTCCACGGTGGGTGTAAATTTTCCCAGGAAACTTAAGCTTAAGGTTTCTCCTACTCAGTTCCTCTCTGATAAGGAGATCGGAGATTTAAAATCAACAAAGAACGCAGACATCTCCCTGAACGTAAAGAAGGCAATAGGTTTTGAGGCCAAATAGAAAACAATTTAGTAGTGGGAAACACCATAAAAATCACTAAGTCATTAGATAGATAATTATTAAGTAGAGGAAAACTAAACATGAAATGCAAGAAAATGATAGAATAACATGAGATGGTTTTAATTGGATGGATTTTGAAAGGGGGCCTACAATCTGTATAGATTTTATATCCAAAGCATCCCAGTTTGGGGATCTTTTATGCTTGGGGAGTGGTTTTGCTAACAGCTGTATTTTTTTACTCACAACAATCTTCGTTACAGTTTATTAGAAACTATAAAAAATTATAAATTAGGTTATTAAATAAGATAGCAAAATATATCAGAAAAAGATATTTTTAAAGAATTTTCTGAGAAAAACTTTGTGCCACATCCTTCTTGGGTTTTTTTCTTTTTTTTTTTTTTTCTGTTTTTAAAATCCTTTTGAGTGTACCAAAGCAAATTCTCAGTTCCACTGAGGCTATTCCTGTTTGTTTGTTTGTTTGTTTTTGAGACAGCTCTGTCACTGAGGCTGGAGTGCGGTGGCGTCACATAGCTCCCAGCAACCTCAAACTCCTGGGCTCAAGCGATCCTCCTGCCTCAGCCTCCCAAGTAGCTGGGACTACAGGCATGTACTACCATGTCCACCTAATTTTTCTATTTTTTTGGTAGACACAGGGTCTCATTCTTGCTAAGGCTGGTCTCGAACTCCTGGACTCAAGAGATCCTCCTGCCTCAGCCTCCCAAAATACTGGGATTACAGGCAGGAGCCACCACACCCAAACTCGCTTTTGGATTGCATATCCAGGAACACACAAAAATGAATATTTTATTAAAAACCCAAATTACACAATGTGTACCTTTTGTTTCCAAACCAAAAGAGTTCAAATTTATAAATGGTGCTTTTAACAAGTCATTATTGTGGTAACTATTTTTTACAGTTCTCTCATCTCCTTTCTACCTGTCTTCAAAAAATAGATTCTTTTTCCCACTGTGATTTACATTTTTTTTTTTTTTTTTTTTTTTTGGAGACAGGGTCTCACTTTGTTGCCCAGGCTAGAGTGAGTGTCTTGGCATCAGCCTAGCTCAAAGCAACCTCAAACTCCTGGGCTCAAGCAATCCTCCTGCCTCAGCCTCCTGAGTAGCTGGGACCACAGGCATGTGCCACCATGCCCAGCTAATTTTTTCTATGTATATTAGTTGGCAAATTAATTTCTTTCTATTTATAGTAGAGACGGGGGTCTCACTCTTGCTCAGGCTGGTTTCAAACTCCTGACCTCGAGCAATCCGCCCGCCTCGGCCTCCCAGAGTGCTAGGATTACAGGCGTGAGCCACCGAGCCCGGCCATACATTTTTTAAATGAATTTCATATCTTGGAAGGAGAAGGTTCAGCATGGAAAGTTTTGTGCCACTTGTTAGATACTTGGGTTTGGCCTGGCACACACTATGTGCTCAATAAAATGTGCTACATTGTATTTGAGTGTCCAGCGAAAGAGAGAAAAAATGATCCTCTTGAGTCCCCCACTACGGGATTGGAAGGTCCAAAGCTCTCTTGGCAAAGCAAAGTCCTAATTTCATGTTGCCTGTGTGCGATCTAGGAGCAGACTGGGCCTTCTCCCGGAGGGCCCACGCCTCCGGAATGTTCTTCCCCTCCTTATCAGACAGGCTGAAATCTGTGATGCTGCCTGCTCAGTCAGGCATTTTCCTGAGGCCTGTGGGTGGACTGGGATCAGAGATTAAAGTGGTGGCAAATCTTTATTTATTTTGCCTACGGAGCAGTCTATCCAAGCCGTCCATTTATAGGGACGGGAGATGCCCTTGTAACGGCAGAGAACATCATTAGCGTTTCACTTCCCCTCCCAACTACCCATCCACAGAGGCTGTGCTCACTTTGACCCAATCAGGGCACGGAAACAGTTCCCTGGCCGAGGGGATGAAATGTGAAGCGGCTCACCTCCCGGGCCAGGCTAGACGCATGGAGACGGCATGGTCCAGTGACCTAAGCAATGGGCTGGAAATTCCAGACTAATTATGCCCTTTCCAGCATCCAACTTGCTGTGCAACGCCAGGTGAAGCACCTACCTTCTCTGGACCTCTGCTAGAAGTGGCTGCTGCAGGATAACAAGCAACTAACGCCCTACGTCAGCCTCAGCTTCCTCATCCATAAAACAGGAGTGACTTCAGCAAGTGTCTCCGTTGCCTCACAGGGTCATTGTCAGGCTAAAAAGCACATAAAAACTCCAGTCATTCATACAGTGCTGAACCAATTGGTTCTTCCTTGCACCATAATTAGTAACAGAGTAAAACTGGGACTCAGCTCAAGGTTTGCTGACCCCCATCCCAAGAACCAAGAAAAGCCAAACAGGTTAAATCCCCTTTTCTTTCCATGAACAGCCAACAAATCTTGGGCCCGGTGGGCTGTGCTTTCCTGACACACACATTCCTGCAAGGGTTCAAGCATGTCCTGGAATTAGCTTGGTCCAGTAAAATCCCAAAGCCAGCACCCCTTAGGGGAATTTTGTCAGTTCTTAGGTCCAAATCAAGAAAATGTGGTGCAACATGTTTTATTTAAAGTGAATGGCGAAGTTAGCCACACTTCTCTTTTAAGTTCTGAAATGTATAGAAAGTTTCCGCTTGAGGATTAAACACAGAATGGCAAGCTGGCTTCCCCGCGCTGAATCACACTTGGCTCTTGCTCGTTTTATCCCTAGTTAATTCTTCAGTAATTGGGGAGCTATGGTCTTTGCAAATGTCACAGTTTCACCACTGCGTATTTACTTCTGGGTGGATTAGCATGAATGTGTCAATTGTATTGGATTGCCAATTTTGTGGGAGTGATTTGAAAGCCTGCAGAATAAACTGTTATTTAACTTAGGGAAATGGGAAGAAAAAAATGGCAGCATTTTCTGTTTTGCTCCCTTTGGTTCATATTTGCATGAAATCCTCATAACCAAAGGCAGCTGGAATCCCAAGTATAATGATAACATTGGCGCTGAGAGGTTTGGACCTGGATGGAAGGTGGGGCTTGTGTAGGAGGCAATTTTTCCACATTAGATGTAAGGCCGAAGAAATATTTATTAGTTGAAATTACATATGGAGATTAGGAAAAAAATAGACGTGTTTTTTAGGAACCTGTTCACAATGCAAGCCAAAAGTATTCGGCTAACTTGGTTTCCATGTAAAGACAGCCACTCTCATACCCACTTGCAAACATTCATCATCGCATGGAACAATTGCTTGTCATTCATAATCTAAAAGAACCTCTTGTTTGGGGTAATAATGCAATGAGATTGTTTATGCGAATCAGCTAACTCCAAACTGACAAAATAAGTCTCTCTTTTTTTCTGAAATCACCAGAATCAGAACTGGGACGATCAATGAGGCCACTACAATGGGAATGCTGAGTTTTCTCACACCAGCCCTGCTAACTGTGAACAAGCTCCCTGTCCACCTACCTCGCTGCTGCAACAAGTCTACGGGGTCACTCTTTTCCCCTCCTGGCTCCCGTATCTCTTTTCCACCTTGTTTTTCTGCCCTCCTTTGTCTCCTGAACATCTTATAGATGATGTCTCTGATGATCACGAGGGTATTTTACCTGAAAGATTCCTACAATGTGCACTGCAGAGCAGAGACACAAAAGCACCCATAGCAGTCACCCCTGCTGTCCTGCCCATCGGATGAATTTTGGCCACAGTCTAAAGCCTGGGTTGCCATCAGTCACCCCAAAAAGCAGGACATCCCTGCTGGCTAAGCCACGGGGCTCTCAAGACTTGATTGAGCAGACTCTAAATAGCAAAAACTCCCAATTGCTGTTGTTGCCTATTTTTTTTTTCTAACAAGAAAATGAAAAACTACAATGAAAGTGTGCCAGAGTAAAAGTACTGAGCTAGGAAACTAGAAACTTTTTCGTGTCCCAACACTGCTCCTGACAAGTTCAGAGAGTTTGAGCAAGTCACTTACCTCACTGGTCCTCAGTTTTCCAGTCTAAAAACAAAGGGATTGGACTAGACCTATAAACTTCTTCAGCTCTTAACCTCTAGGATTCTGTTTTCACAATGTTAATTTGTGTGTGTCTGTGTGAGACAGAGTCTCACTCTGTTGCCTGGTCTAGAGTGCCGTGGTGTCAGCCTAGCTCACAGCAACCTCAAACTCCTGGGCTCAAGCGATCCTTCTGCCTCCGCCTCCTGAGTAGCTGGGACTACAGGCATGCGCCACCATGCCCGGCTAATTTTTTCTATATATACTTTTTGTTGGCCAATTAATTTCTTTCTATTTTTAGTAGAGACGGGGTCTTGCTCTTGCTCGAACTCCTGACCTTGAGCAATCCTCCCACCTCAGCCTCCCAGAGTGCCAGGTGTGATTACAGGTGTGAGCCACCAAGCCCGGTCTCACAATGTTCATTTTTTTTATTAACTACTTTTCTTATGATATAAGCAATATAGCTCCATTATGTAGTTATAATAAATAAAAAACAAAAGGGCAAAAATAAAAAAAACCTTGCCAACTTACTACTCTGAGATAACTGTGTTTGCAAATGGATTATACTTATTTGCAAATATATCAAAATGAGCCTATGCCAATATATTGAAACATATTAAACATTGAAAATACATTTAAAGAAGTTTTTATCAAAACTTTTCTACACAAGATGACACTGAACTTTTTTGTGTATTGTCAGAGCACATGGGGCCCATTCTCTTTCACTCTGTCCATCTACCACTACAGGCCTGGATGTGAATTAATACTAAGCTTCTGCTGTCCCTGGCCATCAGAAAAAAAGGAAACAACCTCAAAGGAGCACTCAAAGGAGCCATAAAGATCATTTGGAACGACCCTCCCTTTTATAGATGAGAAAGTTGAAGTCAAAAAAATCTAAGTGACAGGTCAGATATTATAATTATAAAGCCACTGGATGGCAAAGGCAGGGCTAGAACAAAGATCTCCCATCCCCAATTCTAAAACTGTTTGCACTTGTGTGTGTGTGTGTGTGTGTGTGTAGAAACAGGGTCTCGCTATATCGCCCAGGCTGGTCTCAAATTCCTGGCCTCAAGCAGTCCTCTTACGTCAGCCTCCCTACGTGCTGGGATTACGGGAGGGAGCCACTGCACCCCAGCTTGTTTGCACTCTTCAACCAACTTTCCTGGTTAACAGTGGTCTTACCTTACTGTGGTCTGTCACCAGGAGGCTGCAGGAAGAGCTGCCCTGAAGGGCAGGAATGAGGCATGGACACAAATTGTGCTTAGTAGAAAAAGTACCTGAACACGTATCCCTACCATCCTCAGTGTGATATTAGACAAACAATAGAACCTTCATTTTCCCTTAATGCATTGAGTTTTCTCCCATATTGCACCAAATGAAGAGCTATCCCTGCAATAGATACTCCCAACAGATACCCCCTCAAGGGATGTGTAGATATTCCACACATAACTTTAAAAAGGGGAAGCCAGGAAATAATGTCAGGTACTTAATAAACATTTGTTGACTGATTGAGCTTGCTCCAATCAAAGGCGCTGGTTTTCCTGGCGTTCTTGTTTACCGGGAGATGGGGAAATAGCATCCACCCACGCCTATCTCACGGAGAGGCCAAGAGAGGGAAAGACACAATGAGGATCATCAGATCCTTGGAAGAAAAGTTCCATGTGTGTTCAGATCTCATTGATATTAACCAACAGCACCTGGTCTCTAAGAGGCTCCTTCTTGGTCACTGAGAGCTGCCAGGCTTATTCTCAGTCTAAAAATGACCTCATTTCCCTGCCCATTCCATCCAACCTTTAAACTCCTCACAGTAGTTCCTCACCCAGTTTGCTTTCCTGAGTTCACACCTGGCCCTGCTCTAGGTTACTACAGGGGCATCTAGTCTAGTTGTCTTTTTTATTTTCCTTATTGAGGCTCATCTGAATGATACGGCACATTCCCAAAGGCAAAGTGTGGGAGAAGCTTTCTTGTCTGGAATAAAACCTTCAGGGTGATTCTGATATGTCCACCCAACTCCTGGAGGAGAATCCCTTCCTCCGGTTCAGCAGAAGAAACTGTGATCCCAAGATCAGCGATGGTGTGTCCAGGGTTAGAGGAAGAGGAGTGAAAATCTCTTTCTGATTTTAACTTTTCATGATCTTTTTTTTTTTCACTAGGATCCTGTGTTGTCAAATCTGACATTGTTTCAGTTTATTTCCGGGTATATCTTGGTATTTCCCTAGAAAATCAAACAGGGTGATTGATAGTTGATACTTAATAAATACATAAATGAATAAATGAATTCCAAACTTGTTTTTCTCTTGCTACCCTTTACTTAGTTTTTAGCACTTATCTGGATGAGAGTCTATTTCAGGGGTTCTCAAACTTGAGCATGCATCAGAATCAATTGGTAGGTTTATGAAACAGATTGCTGGGCCCCACCCTCGGGGTTTCTTATTTAGTAAGTCTGGGGTGTGGCCCAATAATTTGCTTTTCTAATGAGTTCTCAGGTGATGCTGATGTTGTTCGTCCGTGAAATGCACTTTGAGAACCATCGGTCTATTTTAACCAAGGACTGCATAGGATCTTACTTTTTAAAAAGGTTCATTTTTAGCCAGTTAAGGCTAAACTGCACACTCACCACTTTTCTCAGGCATATTCATTTTTTTTTTTTTTTTTTTTGAGACAGAGTCTCACTCTGTTGCCCAAGCTAGAGTGCCGTGGCATCCACAGCAACCTTAATCTCCTGGGCTCAAGCAATCCTTCTGCCTCAGCCTCCCAAGTAGCTGAGACTACAGGCAAGCGCCACCATGCCCGGCCAATTTTTTCTATGTATTTTTAGTTGTCCAATTGATTTCTTTCTATTTTAATAGCGACAGGGTCTCATTCTTGCTCAGGCTGGCCTTGAACTCCTGACCTTAAGCGATCCTCCTGCCTCCGTCTCCCAGAGTGGTAGAATTACAGGGATGAGCCACCACGCCCGGCCCTCAGGCATATTCTTAATCAGTGGTCTGATTTGCTCACCAATTTTCTTAAGCAACATTATCCATGGTAATATGCAACAATACTGGATATCTATATTTATATCTATATCTATATATGTTAATCTTTCTATCAAGGATTAAGTCTAATCTAATTTTCCTCATTTATACTATTATTCTCTTCTTATTCATACCAGCAATGCTTATATTAGCATAGGCCCATGTCTTAGTCCCCACCTAAAAGAAATTAGCACCAGTACTGTATCTTGTTGACCACTATTATTCAATATTTGTTATAGACAATCATAAAATTTAAAATTGGCATAGACCACAAATCCAGATGAAGAAACTGACACACATAGAGTCGTGACTTTTCCAAGACATCACAGTTCAGACTAGAACCCAGCTCTCGTGTCTTCATTTTTTTAAACCCTACCATAGTGCCTCTTTGGCATTGTGTATAAGGTTATAATTGTGCATCGTGCTATTGAAATGTCTCATTTATCAATTTTCTTAAACCTACTTCTATCTATGAAAGTCTTCCTACAGTTAACAATAATTCCTCCAAATATTAATTATACAAAGAGCTAGCTTTTTTAAAAAAATGCATTTGGAATAAATACTTCCTATTACCATAAACATCTCAATGTTCTCAGGCACGGTGCTGAGTACTTTATATGAATATTCTCATTTAATCTTTAGTGAACCCTGAAGGTGGGTATGGTCCCCAATTTTCAAATGCAAAAATTGAGACACAGGAAGTTATTTGCCCACACTACTATAATTAGAATTTATGACTACTGGCCGGGTGCAGTGGCTCATGCCTGTAATCCTAGCACTCTGGGAGGCCGAGGCAGGAGGATCGCTTGAGGTCAGGAATTCGAGACTAGCCCGAGCAAGAGCGAGACCTCATTTCTACTAAATATAGAAAGAAATTAATTGGCTAACTAAAAATATATAGAAAAAATTAGCCGGGCATGGTGGCGCATGCCTGTACTCCCAGCTACTCGGGAGGCTGAGGCAGAAGGATTGCTTGAGCCCAGGAGTTTGAGGTTGCTGTGAGCTAGGCTGATACCACGGCACTCTAGCCCAGGCAATAGAGCGAGACTCTGTCTCAAAAAACAAAAAAGAATCCCCACTAGACAGTGAGGATCATGAGAGCAAGGATTGCACACATCTTAATTACTATCTCCAACCCAGTGCAGAGCTCATGGAAAGAGGTTAGTAGATATATGTTGAGTGAATGAATGAATGAAAATCCCTTTCAATATTCTTGGTCTTACCGACTGCTTCTGCACTTATACTACTATGTCCTTTAATAATAAAAACTTCCAATTACCCTGGAATTATGAAGGAACATGTTTCCTTATGCAGCAAAATCTATGGCTTATTGTTACTGCCTTCAAACCTGCACACTACCAGTTTTTTCCCAACAATTTTAGCATGTCCAGTCCCCTTGCAAAGTGCTTTTTAGTTATTCACAATGGATTGTCCCAGTGGTACATGTGACTCATCATCTCATCATTCCCATTCAACAGGGGGGAAACACATAACTAAGTCACATCCAAGGTCAAAGTCAAATGAATGGAGGAGTCAGGCATGAAACTAGTGACCCTGGCCCCGAATCTAGTTAGTTATGCCTCGGGCTCCTGGTCTCTTCCAAGATTTCTACATCGTTCCAAACTCTTCTCCCTTTGCCAGATGTTTGCCACATCTTTCAAGTGGAAGCAAGCCCTTTCAAATAGGCTCACCAGGGGAAACCCACTCTACTTCTCTGAAGGAAGAACGGCCGAACCAGTTCGCCTAAAATAAGAACTGACGTGATTCTTTGTCTGAATTCTGAAGCTGTTCTGACAGCATTTTCTAGTTGGCTAAGGTCCCACCAGTAATGAAGCAGAATATAAAAACAAAGGCTGTTCTCATGTTGTTTCCCAACCAAAGAGGGCTGTCTGAGCACTGGGTGAGTATTGAAATATCGGGATGTTTATCTGAGTCTTGAACTTGACTTTTCCCTACCTAAATACTCCATCAAGTTCCCACCAGTGTGCACACACAAAAAAACTATGTTTCCCGGTTTCTCGAAGAGTCCCAGAGAACAAGCCAATTTCTATACTCATTCAACAATTCTCCCCTAACATCTCTGGATTTTATTTTCTCTTGGGAGAATAAATGAGCAGCTTGGGGGGGGGGGGGGCTTTTAAAAATTGCACTTAGAATTTAATTGAAGTGCTATGACTTGTCTTTATTCCCAATTTCATAATCCAATTTCATGTCTATACTAACATTCTAATGGTGCCACACTTGTGTAGTTCCTTTGAAATTTTCATAATCTCATTAATTAAAGAATTGAGGAACATACAAGGTGAGAGTAAAAAGGTGAGACAAGAACAAAAGCATAGCTCAGGACTTGAATACTGAATTAGATATACCATCAAGGTATTCCTTCTGGAGTGAAAAATCACTCCAGACCAGCTCCTGTGGATCTAATCTGAGAAGCAACTAATAAAGGTCATTGCAACCGTCTTTCCAGGTTTTCCAAAATTTGAGACAACAAACCTCAAACCCAAAGTATTTCTCTGGAGGGATTTCCAGGTTAAACTGGGAACCACAAATAGTTAGAGCAGGCCAACTGGTAGACAGTAGCTGCTCCAGCAAATTCCCCACTAGGGCATTCCTTGGCGTACTTGGTGAGTTGGCTTCCAGGCAAGAGACCAGAGAAAGAACCTCCGCTCCCACACCAGTGTCTTTTCTGTGCTTTCTCTCCCAGCCCCCGCTTACAAAACAGAGAAGAACCTCAAAGTTCTAACCCTGATTGCTTCAAATTCGTTAAGGAATTACAATCCAATGGAACATATAATGGGGTGAGGAAAGAGTTTGGGCTAATATTTTATAATTTGTGCTTCTCTAGCTGGATTTTTTTTTTTCTTAACTGTTTACATCAGGGGCAGAGCTTAAGCTAGGATAGGACTTGAAATCCCAGATATTTCCAGGAGAAAAGCATATGACATCAATGCATATAGCAGGTTAGGTGTGAGAAGCACACATCCCACTCAGTCTAGCTTTATTTTCCCACTTTTAATGAAGACATGAATGTAAGAAATAGATTGTTTTTACCTTAACTCGACTACACAAAAATAACATTCCGAGTGCAATGGTAAATGGCAGGTGACACTAGGCCTCAATGCTGGCAGCAGGTAGTGCTGGAATTCAGGGCCCAGGGTTGCCAAACTGTCTGATGTTTCAAGAGAAGCCAGAAATCTGGACTTTTCCCATGTGGGCAACTCATTCGGGGTTTCGTTGTTTGTTTGTTTTTAAGAAACATTATTCCAATCAGCACTGTGTTGACCAAAAAACAAACAAAACAGTGACACAGAAAACCAGTGTGTAACCTCTGCTTTCAGATCCTGAGACTGTGGTTACATGGGTTCCTTAGCTTTCACTTCCAACCTCTCCCACCCCACCCCACCCCACCTATCTCCCATTCCACCCATCCCCCACCCCACCCCACCCAGCCCCCAGCCTTCACCCATTCCACTCCACTCCCAGCCCTTGCTTTTGGTTACATCTAAATTCAATACGTAACATTGGGTTCAGCAAAGATATTATAGAAGTACAGAATTTGTTTTCCTCCATGCTTCCTATATGAGGTTAATTCTTAGTAGAACATGCATTTTGTGACTTTTTTTTTCTCAATTGTGGCAGTTGGTCTGCCTTTATTTATGTATAATCTCTTTCCGTGAACAGCACATTTCTATTAAAAGAAAAGAAAGAAAAGTCTGTCCTGGTGACAAGTCATAGTTGTGGACATGAAATGAAGCAGTGCCAGTTTGCCCACATTGAGTGGAACCCCAGACACACAGGAACAAGTCACCCAAACAATGAAAGCGAAGAATATTTCACAACAGTGATATGGAAACTGTTAAAATCAGAGGATCATTCAACACCGGGCATGGAACTCTACTTTAACATAACTCACTTCAATCCACTCATTTTACATCTGAAGGAATTGAAGCCCAAAGAGATTCAATGTCTGAAGACAGTTAGAAACCGAGCTACTGAATCAGGAAACCTGATCTAAGACCCAAGTCCCCAGTCTCCATGTTCAATGTGGTTTATATTACTAGCTACTCTAACCACACTAGCATATGACCGGAGAATTTATTCGCCAAGCTAAAATGGGTAAAGAGAAGGCTACCCTTTGTCATTCATACTCTTTCATTTTGGAATCTACTCTCAGATGACATATCACCATAGCTCCCTATCTCCAGAGACAACATACTACCACATTATTATTATTATTTCATGTTCACTAAGCAGTGAATCAAGCTTCCTATTCAACCAGTTGCTCCTTGCCTTGCTGTGTAATTGGCAGGGTCTACTGTGCTACACAGAAGAGTGGTACACAAATCAACGTAAGTACACCATGACTTACCATTGTACACATTTTCTTCCTGAAATCACTCAAGCAGAAGATGACAGTATCTCACTCAGAAATACACAATTAAATAATTGCTAAAGGCAGACTCTAAGCGAGAGGACCACTCTAAGTGGTCCCTTATACTCAGCATTGCTAGCTGTCAAGATTCTGGGGTAGATTTGGTCCCATGTGTCTCAGTCCATGAAAAGGAGCTTCCAATCCCTAACTTCTATAGAGTGACATAGCGTGGTGGTGTTTCCTGAGCCAGGAAACACTGAGGCGTGTCTGCCAGGGCAGGAGCTTTGCAGAAGCCAGCATGAATGATCAGTAGCTGCAGAAAGAGTACAAGGAATGGCTTTGTTTATGTATATTTTTAAAGGACTGACTCCTGCAGGCAGCACCATGAGCGCCTCAGGAAGGGGGCCTGTTTTCAAGTCAAGACTCCTCACAGCATCTTCCTGATAAGGGAGAAGCACCGACATTTGCCATCTGCATCTGACCAGATAGATGTGTCACCACGTTAAATGCTGGTTAAATTTTTAGTCATTTCATAACTGTATAACTATTCAATTAACTCCTCACTTTCATCCCGGTCACTTCACTTACTTACTCTGTGCCTTTGGACAGGATATCTTCCCTGGGTCCCAGGTTCCTCATTTGTAAACTTCTTTTTTTTTTTATTTTTTTTTTATTTTTAGTAGAGACGGGGTCTCGCTCAGGATGGTTTCGAACTCCCAACCTCGAGCAATCCGCCCGCCTCGGCCTCCCAGAGTGCTAGGATTACAGGCGTGAGCCACCGCGCCCGGCCAGCTGTAAACTTCTTTATAGGGTTATTGCAAGTGACTTTTAAGCTGCTTAGAACATAGAAAGTCCTCATTAATGTTAGCTGCAGGCATTATTATGATGATGATGTTCGAGTCCAGGGAAAGGCAGCGGCAATGGACCCACTCTGGGATTCAGTTTGCTGTCAGAGAAGTGAGGTGGTTGGATGACATGACTCTGAACGTCTCCTTAATGTTTCAACATCCTCTGCTTCTCTTCCCACGGCTAGTGGAAACCGATTTGAGGTTTTCTCATGAAAACACACACATAGACACATACATAACTGACTTCTTTGAGGGCTGACACAACGTGTAGGGTTAATTGTTCAAGTGGTAAAGAATATGTCCTGTCCTGATATAATAATTATCTTTATGTCCTAGCTGCTGCTGTATGTTTAAGTATTTTTATACTGTCTTTATGTTTCCAGATATTTGTTTACAAAGTGTTTGGAGTATCTGCCTTTGTATTTTGACAATTTGTGAAACACACACACACACACAAATCTAAGATTTTTTTAAACCTTAATCTTTTAGGAAACACAGAAGCAAGAGAGAAGAAAGCACTTGCAATTTCTTGGCTTTTGTCTCAACAGGGAAGCCTTTCTCATTTTTTCTAAGTCTTTGATTTTTTTTTTTTTTTCAAAACAAACCTCACAGGAAAGGGAGGAAATCATAACAGAGACACTAAAAAGTCTATACACTGCACTTCCACCCATCCCCTCGACATTATTACCACGTCTTGTGATGCTTCTTTAACAATGAGTTGAAGATTGATGCCTTTTGGGATAATGAACCATGGAACCACTTTTAAGACATACAGTTCCTTTTCAGCTCCTTCTCTGCATGGGCCAGGATATCGGGGAAAATCAGCAGATTTCCAAGTGTTAATGTTCAACCAGGTACAGTAATGGGCATGGAGCACAGACAGCAAGACAGATTCATTTGACACGTCCACCATTCCAGCCTATTGAAGGAGGCATGTACCAGCCTTGTACGTTGCCTTGTCTAATTAGCTGCTGAGCTGTCCCTTGGCTCCTTGCTCCTGATTGAGACTTAGCGGGAAAACTCCTGTCACCAGGCATGATGAAGTGGCGCTTGATTGTGCTACAAGATGTCCCGTGGATGCAGTCCAGACTGTTTCGACTAATCATCAACTTTGCAGATTCCAGCACCGGGGCTTGTCTGCCAGGGCAGGAGCTTTGCAGAAGTCAGCATGAATGATCAGTAGCTGCAGAAAGAGTACAAGGAATGGCTTTGTTTATGTATATTTTTAAAGGACTGACTCCTGCAGGCAGCACCATGAGCGCCTCAGGAAGGGGGCCTGTTTTCAAGTCAAGACTCCTCACAGCATCTTCCTGATAAGGGAGAAGCACCGTCGTTTGCCATCTGCATCTGACCAGATAGATGTGTCACCATGTTAAATGCTGGTTAAATTTTTAGTCATTTCATAACTGTATAACTATTCAATTTTAACTTCTCACTTTCATCCCGGTCACTTCACTTACTCTGTGCCTTTGGACAGGTTATCTTCCCTGGGTCCCAGGTTCCTCATTTGTAAACTGTTTTATAGGGTTATTGCAAGTGACTTTTAAGGTGCTTAGAACATAGAAAGTCCTCATTAATGTTAGCTGCAGGCATTATTATGATGATGATGTTTGAGGCCATCACTCTAAATGTAATTGTGATAAAAGAATACCTGTTGATAAGCATTGTCTGTACAGCGTAGATTCAAAAGTTACCTATGGGTTACAAATCCAAGTTGAGAGTATATCTAGAATCGTCTTTAGAGGGCTGTGATAACAAGCAAGTCTTCCAGGGCAGTTTTGCCAGGTGGAACACGAAGAGCCAGTTCCCCCTTTCTCTCCCTGTTGCTTAGCATGACCATACCTTGGTGGTGACAAAGGCCATTTCAAAGCAGTATTTTCAAAGACGAAGGCTTATGCTTACCACTGACAAAAATAGACTTGAGTGTTTGTACTTTAAATTTTTACTGTCACTAGAACACAATTATAACTAATCCCAGAAGAATTACCCTCCAGTCAAAACACAGCTTTTAGTTCAGAAAACGAAAATAGAGAACCTAAGAGTTGGATGGGGACTGGACCAAATCTGGTCCAATCCCACATCAGCTTCCATTTGCAAGTGGGGAACTTGAAGCCCAAAGAGGTAACCTGCTCATCTACGTCAGATCGGAATCCAGAGCCAAATTTTCCACATGCGCCTCCCAATCAGAGGCTCATGACCTCTCTAACCATGAGGTAAGTGTTAGCTTTGGATAGGGTCAGAAGTGCTCAACCCAAGCCACCCATTTAATTAGCTAAGGCTCAAATTGAGGTGTTCCTCCAGTTTATGTGTGCCTGAAGGGGACTTCCTAAAATAAAGGGTAATATGAAAGAGCAAACCTTATTTCATAGAACTATTTAATAGTTAAAAATAGACATGATTAGTTTTGTAAAAGGAGAGCTATATATATGTATGTGAAAAGATATTCAAAATATATTTTGTTTTTTGTGGGTTTTTTTAGACAGAGGCTCACTCTGTTGCCCTGGCTAGAGTACCGTGGTGTCACTCTAGCTCACAGCGACCTCAAACTCCTGGGCTCAAGCAGTCCTTCTGCCTCAGCCTCCCAAGTAAGTTGGGACTACATGAATATGCCACCATGCCTGGCTAATTTTTTTTATATATATTTTTAGTTGGCCAATTAATTTATTTCTATTTTTAGTAGAGATGGGGATCTTACTCTTGCTCAGGCTGGTCTCAAACTCCTGACCTTGAGCGATCCTCCCAGCTCAGCCTCCCAGAGTTCTAGGATTATAGGCGTGAGCCTCCGTGCCCAGCCTCAAAACATATTTTTAAGTGAAGAAAGCAAGGTGCATCCATAAAACAATCCATAGAGGGGGTGTGTGTATGTGTGTGTGTGTGTGTGTGTGTGTGTGTGTGTGTGTGTGTGTGTGTGTGTATACATACTAGTACCTAAGTGCATGGGGGAAAGAAATCCAAAAGATATGCACCAAATTGTTAGTAACCCTCTGAGGAAGGGAATGGGATTGAGGAAACCAACATAAGTAGAAGATAAAAGGGCATTTTTGTTTCCTACCTACTTCAATGTTGTTTGAATTTTTTTACAGCAAGAATTTTTTTTACAGTAAATGTTACTGTGTAATTACAAACTTGTTTAATATATTTCAATACATTATCCATGGTCTATCATCACCTAAAGCATTCTCAAAGCTTAAAGCTTTTGCAAAACCTTAACAAAGAGAAACATCTGGATGTGAAGTTACCTAATTTGTTTTGATTCTCAAACCAAGACAACAGTAAAGCCGCATTTCTGCTATGGTCCAACAATAATACATAAATCTTGACTTGGCTATTAGTAGTGTCAGTAATACAAATACTATCCTAGAATATTGATTAAGCTTCTAAAGCATTTTAGGAACAGTATATAAAAATAGAAATACATCAGTATACTGGGGTATTTTTGAAGTTTGCATATAAACATATGTAAAACTTCCTTTCCTATCTGTGCAGATAAATTATATTTTAAAAATTAATTGTAGAACCATGTTTTTTTATTTAGGAAATTCCATCAGAGATAAATTTTATTTCATGATGATTTTATTCTCCAAATCTCATAATTAATACAATCACCAGCAGCAAAATACAAATCAAGGCATATTAACTCCAACTAGCAAAATTATCTTCTAATTGTACCTTTACTTCACTCTAAAAGTAAATTATTTCACATTAACAAATTTTTATTGGATAGCCCTTACATTTGAATGTCAATTGAAATTTTAAAGTTCTTGAACTTCGGTTTTTCCCATGAAGCAGCAATAAAAATTCCAAACTGTTGTGTTGCTTATGTAGGGAAGTCATCAGAGAACATGACTGAACCTCAGCCCGCGCTAATAATGACTAGGTAGCCGTCATTTTTAAAAACAATGTCACAAAAGCTATTTCGATGCTGTCATGCTTAAGAATAATTAGTTTCCATCAAAGCAACAGATTATCTGTTCATGTTGTCCACTGGGTCATTACAATGAACAACCAATACAGATAAATGATATCTAATCTTTTCTGCTCTTCTATTGGGCTGATTGATGGTTATAACATCTCCAATATTATAAGGCAGAAAAATTATGCTGACATTTAGAAGCAAAAGCACAGAAAGATAAAACTAAGTACAAAGCATGCTGAACACTATTGGGGGGGAAGAAGAAATATCTAAAGACAAATAGAACTGAAAACAGAATGGCAATTAGGCCAAAGGAGAGTTATGGGAGACAACGACTATACCTTGTGGGTGGCAGGCAGCTCAATTAATTATACAACAAGAAGGGGGAACCCGGGTATTTCCGTAAGACACATTATTAAAAGGAATATTGACTTAAGCATCTTTTAAATTTTATGCCCTAAAAGAAGACAAAAGGGTTTCCCTAGTATCGATCTGCTCCTGGATCAGGTTGAGTTTAAGGGATCACATAATGAGAAATGGTTGAGCAGCAAATGAGACTAAGAAGAAACTGCAATTACTTACAACTCACATTTCCCAGGTTCAATAGACTATATCTTTTCCATGTCGCTTTGTGCTCATGCTGTGTCTGTCAGCTGGAATTGGAAAAGAACCATTCAGCTTGCCCTAAATACCAAACAGCAATTTGGGCCTGGACCTTTGGTTCACCCCATTGACATTGATCATCTATAGAAAAATTATGAAATGAGGATAGCTTAGACTTGAGAGTTAAGACAAAAGCCACCTTTAGGTTATTTTTTTTCAGAGATTTGGAAAATATGCACTATTACAGCTGGTTTTGCCTCAGAGAATGTTGGTTCCAGATGAAGCTTTTCACTATAAGCAGAAATAGGGGAAATTTGGGGGGATAGGCCCCTACTCTAAAAATTCTGCCCACCGTCATTTATTCTACTTACTTCAGTGTTGTTCGAATTTTTTTCTTTTAAAGACAAGGTCTTGCTATGTTACCCGGGTCTCAAGCTCCCAGGCTCAAGTTATTCTCCCTCAGCCTTCCGAGTGGCTGGGACTACAGGCACTGGCCACTCCACCCACCTACAGCAAGAAATTTCTAGATTTTCTCTGAGAATCAGCAGTTTTCCAGGAATAGAGTCTATCTCCTTTCCATTAAAACAAAACAAAACAAAAAACCAGTATGCTCCCTCTAAATGCAATGAGGGATCCTGGATTGAATCCTGGAACAGAAAAAGGACATTTGTGGAAAAACTGAGGAAATCCAAATAAAGACTGCAGTTCAGTTAATAGTATTGTATCAATCAATGCTAAGATCTTAGTTTCGATAAATGTGCCACAGTTACGTAAGATGCCAACATCAGATGAAACTGGGAGAAAGGTATACAGGAACATTCTGCACCATCTTTGCAGCTCTTCTATAAATCTAAAATTGTTTCAAAATGAAAAGTTAAAAAAAAAAATGCTCCCCAGGCACCAATCCCCCCTACCCCCATCACACTTAAGAATTACTGGTAAACTGGCATGGACCGGATGCTTGTTAGACTTACAATGGCGTCATTGTGGTCCACTGGCAAGACTTCAATAGCAAGATAGAAGAGTTGTATAAAAAAAAAAATATCTAAACTTGTAAAAAAACATTCTAGATTGTTCTTTCTTAACACAGAGAGGAAGTGAGGGCCAGGAAGAGGGAGAGAGGGAGAGGGAAAGAGAGAGGAGAAAACTAGCAAGTACACTCTTTTCTTTAAGCCAGTGGTTCTCACCTGGAAGCATTTTGCACCTCCATCCTCCATCCGCCATCCCAGGGGACATCTGACAATGTCTGGAGACATTTTTGGTTGCCACAACCGGGAGGTGCTGCTAGCATCTATTGGGTGAAGACCAGGGAGTTTAGTAAATATCCCACAATGCACAGCAAAGGCCCCTACAACAAAGAACTATCCAGTCCAAAACGTCAATAGTGCCGAGGTAAAAACTCTGCTCAAAGCAATTAAAATTCAAATGCAAAATAGATGAGAGAAGGAATCAGAGTAAGGAAAAGCTGTGCCAAGTCCTTCTTTCAAAGGAATTCAATAAGGGTGGGAGAGGTTCTACCGAGGAACAAATAGCCAGAGTGACCCCTCACTCAGATAACTGTCCCATAGCATGTCTCCGGCAGAATATTACTCTGGCAGCAACTCTCCTCCTCGAATGTCTACCTCTCTTCTTGCAGCTTGTCCAGATGGACTCTCCCTATTTAGCAACTTAGCACATGTCTGACCTTGCAAGTCTTTTATAACCTCACTGCCTGGAAGTGCATTGATAATTTCCCCAGTGGTTTTTCCATTTCCCCAATTCACAGAACTTCTTCTAAGGATTATGTTTCATAATGCTTATAACTCATTTTACCCTTTACCTGGCCCGTGAAAAATATTTTTAAAAATGTTGCATGTATACCAACTACCATATTTCATTGAATCTGTGACATCCTCAGTTAAAGATGTGCCATTATTTTATACACCACTAAAAATTAAAAGATGGTGCCAATGAGGCTGCCAAATAGTAAGTCATTATCAATTGTTAAATGTCTCCCAATAACATAGACATAACATAGAAAAATACAGTCTCAGAAGGAATGATATATAATTGTATCACCCCTTTAGCATTCACTCACTATGTATTTTCACTGTATTACACAGAAACATATCTTATCTCCCTAAGCAGTTGAAAATCCCTTTAAAGGCCTATACAGCTTACATCTCTTTGCCCATCCCCAACACCAAGATCAACACTATAGCTCCAAAATCAGTAGTGAAAACTGGCAATGGTAATAGTATTTTACATCTCATACACTTGCGCTACATTAAATACTCTTGTGAGTATCTCATCCTCCAAAGAATACCATGAAATAGTACTATTATTATTCCCACTTAGTAGTTGAGGAATGCAAAGTGATAAAATGTGCCCAAGGTCACCAAGCAGGTGTGTGGTGGAACCTGATTATGAAGACAGCTCTTTCTATTGCAGAGCCCAGGCTCCCAAATTCTATGCCACTCTGCCCTCATGGCCATAGACGCAAAAAGCTATAAAGGGCAAGTTTAAGATAGGAGAGACCAGCCGGGCGTGGTGGCTCATGCCTGTAATCCTAGCACTCTGGGAGGCCGAGGTGGGAGGATCACTCAAGGTGAGGACTTCGAAACCAGCCTGAGCAAGAGCGAGACCCCCGTCTCTACTAAAAATAGAAAGAAATTAATTGGCCAACTAAAAATATATAGAAAAAATTAGCCAGGCATAGTGGTGCATGCCTGTAGTCCTAGCTACTCAGGAGGCTGAGGCAGGAGGATTGCTTAAGCCCAGGAGTTTGAGGTTGCTGTGAGCTAGGCTGATGCCATGGCACTCTAGCCCAGGCAACAGAGTGAGACTCTGTCAAAAAATAAAATAAAATAAAATAAAATGAAATAAAATAAAATAAAATAAAATAGGAGAGACCAACCGTATATGCTCTTTTGACACATTCCACATACGCTTTCATTTTACCATAAATATTATCTTCACAAATACAGACATTAGCAATAGCAACCAAAAATGAATTAATTAGCAACCAAAATTATTTGTTTACAACTTTAAACCACTGGAGGGAAAGTATTACAATAATAACCTCTCTGCTACAAACCAAGGACATCTAACAAATATACTTTGAATGTGATGATATCTTTGGTGACCCTATAGGGAATAGTGTCTCTTAAAGTTTGTCTTATATATAAAATTTTGTAGACACTGTTTGGATTAAAAGCCCATAAGGCTTTAATTTTAAAATCACTGTCAAGATATCACATCAATATTAAGAAATACTTCTGTAAAAGAATAGCATAATAAATTCCATCTCCTTAACCCCACGCCCATTTTCTAATGTCAAAATTTTTTTCATAGGTTTATTTGTTTTATATGGTTATATACATGAGTCAATTCATATTCTGCTTTTTCACCCAATCTGTCATAAGCATCTTCCCATCTCTCTATGCTAACCACCACAACTATCATCAAATGCCAGCATAGTATCTCCTCATACATTTGTGTATTAAAGTATTTCCATATTGTTAAATATTTAGATAGTGTCTACTTTTTTTGCTTACAAGTTGAGTTGAGTTTTCCCTCTACTGTAAATAGCACCATAATGACTAAGCCATAAAGGGCAGAGAGGTTTTTTACTTCTATGGAATGTAGAAGTTTATTTAGGATTCATCTCTAGGGGTGGAATTATTGAGTCAAAAGATATGAACATGTTTATGACAGGATTTCTTAATAGTTTAATACCATAAAACAGAGCCATCTCATTGTCCTGAAAAAAAGAAGGCAGCAAAAAATAAAATAATAGTTAAAACATAACACCTTCTTCTTCTCAAAGTGCCTTTGCAAACTGAAATGCAATGCTAGCTCTCCAAGCTGTCAACACCCCGGCTTTTCTCAGGGAAACAGTTACTGATGGAACTCATCAATAACTCAAGTGTGTGTTCAAGAGAGACTATTATAAGATCAACCAATGTTAGTTATATTAAGAGATAAAATAAAGTCTGTCAAGGAAAAAAATAAGGTGCCTTTAGATTCTTTAAGTGAAATATTGATTTGATTGATCACAGGCACACTAAAGGCATAATTACATCTGTCACGTAAACCCCACTTAGTTCATAAAGTATTGAACAGGAACAGTAATTGTTTTCCTGTTAATGAGGCTGTAGACTATGTTCTCAGAGTGACTCATTTATTATTTAGTTTATTTCGAAATGGAGGGTGGCTCACCAGCATTCAGCTAAATTGGACAGATTAACCACCACCACCACCACCACTACCACCAACCTCCAAAGTCAGGCTCCTGTCCAAAATATGCAATGCAGCTCTCACCAAAAACCAAAACCACACAGTTCTCAACTCATAAGAAGGCCAAACTGTACTCAAACCCACAAGTTACTATTTCCCTTGCCTTGATTTTCATAACTTAAAGTCATCCTAATAGAAGTTTCTTTTTTCTTTTAAGTAAGGTTAAAAATTAACCAAATAAACGTATGAGTCATATGTAAATAAGATTTTCCTATATCTGTTTCTAGGCAAGCTCTGCAAAGTGACACATTATAAGGGTGGAAATGCCACCAGAGTAACAGGATCCACATCGTGGTTTTGGATTGATCCCCCAAATGAAGGATGAGCCTTCTCCGGGGCCGTCCATTTAACCTCCCCCATCACTCTGTTTACCAAGCACAAGTCTTCAAAAGGGGCTTGCTCTCACCCACTTGTGCCTTTACAAATCCTAGTAAATCAGCTTAAAATACCCAGCCCTGCCAGAACCGGGAAGGAACCAAGACGTCCTCCGGTAGATGAATGGATGATAACTGTGGTACATCCAGACAAAGGAATATTACTCAGCACTAAAAGGAAATGAGCTATCAAGCCATGAATACACCAGAGGTGACCTTAAATGCACATTACTAAGTAAAAGAAGCCAATCTGAAAGAGCAACATACTGTACGATCCCAACTGTATGACATTCTGGAAAAGACAAAACTAGGAGAAAGTAAAGAGATCAGTGGTTGGGCCGGGCATGGTGGCTCACACCTGTAATCCTAGCACTCTGGGAGGCTGAGGCAGGCAGATCATTTGAGCTCAGGAGTTTGAGACTAGCCTGAGCAAGAGTGAGACTCATTCTCTACCAAAAAATATAAAAAATTAGCCAGGCACGGTGGCGCATGCCTGTAGTCCCAGCTACTCGGGAGGCTGAGGCAGAAGGATCGCTTGACCCTAGGAGTTTGAGGTTGCTGTGAGCTAGGCTGATGCCACGGCACTCTAGCCCAGGTGACAAAGTGAGACTCTGTCTCCAAAAAAAAATAGATCAGTGGATGGCAGGGCTTAGTGGGAAGGGAGAGATGAGTAGGTGGAGCACAGAGGATTTTTAGAGCAGTGAAAGTACTCTGATACTTGAACGGTGGATACATGTCATCACTCATTTGTCCAAATTCACAGAATGTGCAACACCAAGAGTGAAGCCTAATGTAAACTATGGATTTGGGGTGATAACGACATGTCAGTGCAGGTTCATCCATTGTAACAGATGTGCCACTCTGGCGGGAGATGTTGATGATGGGGTAAGCTATGCGTGGCGGGGGAGCAGGAAGTATGTGGGAATTTTCTGCACCTTATACTCAATTTTTCTGTGGACCTAAAACTGCTCCAAAAAAATAAAGTCTATTAAACACCCATCTTCTTCACCTGGCTAAGCCCACCTGTCCTTCAAGATGCAGCTCAGGAGTCACCTCCTAACTGTATCGCATTTGTGTACTTTCTCATGTTCCCCCCTTGACCTTGAGCCACTTGAGGGCAAGGACCTTGTTTCATTTGTCTTTGGGTCCCCACCTCTGAGCACACAGTCGTAGAGGCTCAGTATATGCTGGTTAAATGAATGTGTGAGAGACGTCTCTTTCAACCAGCTCTGCTTTTGGTGAAGAAAATATCTAGTTGGCATGTGCAGTTAGCTAACATACAGAGATGCATTAGAAAAGGACAGAAAACCTGCCTAAAGTAAAACAAAACAAAACAAAAAAAAACTATCATTCTACCATATTCCAGAAGTCTATGGGATCCTTTCATCAATAATCCAAGTGTTAAAATCCAAGCATCCTATAAGCCAAAATAGAGTTAAAAAAAAAAAAAGAAAGAAAGAAAGAAAACAAACTCTATGAATCCTGCTTTCACTTCAAGCCCCATAACGATTAGGAAAAGGAAAAAAAAAAAAATAAAGCCCTTGTTTAAACCAGGTGAAAAGTGCATTCAAGAGCTCCCCCTCTCTTGTTTTCTGCCCACACAGCGCAGAAATGCATAAAGTGCTGGATTGTGGAGAAAGCCTCACCGTGGCTCCAGTCATGGAGGAAAAAAGAAACTCCCTTGGCTCCCATTTACATAGTCACAAAACAAAATCCCACTTCCCAGGCATAAAGGGCAGGTACGTGGAGGAGAATAAGAACCTCAGAGCCCCGTTGGCAAAGCAGCGTCCGCCTAATGCAGGGTTTGAAGTGAGTAATTTGTAGCTGGGAGGTGGCGCTGTCGTGGAAGGCACGGGCTATATAGCTTCCCGCCCACCCCTCTGGATAATAGTTTTGAAAATGCCTCCAATTTGGGGCAGTCTAGCATACACAGAAGCAAACAATCAGTTCCTGAGAAGGTGCTTTCTGGGCGAGTCTCGATGCCCCATAGGTGAGGTTAGGTTAGCTGTGTACAGACAAGCAGCGGGGGATTCGCTACTCCTCACTCCCTGCCCAAAACTTCCCATCGCCCCAGTCCCTTAAAGACATCATTGGTGAAAGGTGTTTGGGGGAGAATTAGCAGTCATCCTTTCACCCTCCAACAGTGGCATCTTGCATGCAGGTCGTTGCAAGGCTTCAACGTATTGTTGTGAAGTGCTTTGCACAGCAGAGAGCCTGGCACATGGAAAGTACAAACAGCAGGTGCATAAAACATGGAAGGCAGGGCCTACTGTTACTGGGGTGGGCTGGGGAGAGGGCATCTGGACCACTGGGCCAAGATCTCCCCTTCAAAAAGGGCCTCCTATTTAAACTTCTGAAGTCATCTCCAAATAAGGTTATACATTCAATTGACAGACATAAACCAACAGAGGGAAGGTTGTTCTTTTTATCAACCTTCAAATTGTGCTTCCTAACTGGACCACATCACCTTTATTGTTCTCTTTTTTTAATAAATCCTAAAATTGTCTTGTGACTGCCACAACACACTACATTTCAATGTATTTTTATATCGGCCTTTATTGACTATAAAAGTTTGCAATATAAAAACATAGAGCAATTTATATAACTCTGCTTCTGGCATTTTCCACCTTTTTAAATTTACCAGGAAGCTCAAAAAAATGGCAGTGGCCTGGTTCTGTCATGATCTCTGAGATTTAGATTGGACAATGTAGATTTGGGGTCTTTCTTGGGAAAGATTAGCAAATGTGCAGTCAACAATCTGTCTAGACCAGCACTGTCCCATAGCCATATAATGCAAACCACCAATAAGACCTACATATGTGACTTTAAATTTCCTTGTAGTCACATTTAAAAAAAATAGTGATACAAAGGAAATTAATTTTAATAATACATTTTGTTAACTCAATATATTTAAAAATTTTCAAAATGCAATCTATAAAAATTATTAATGCAAAATTTTGGCATTCTTTTTTGTACTTAGTGCACAAGCCAGTGTATACTTGACACCTACAACACACTTCAGTTTGGACTTAACCACATTTCAAGTGCTCAGTAGCCACGTGTGGCTAATGACTACCTTACTGGACAGCACAGGTCAAGAAGCCATCATCTGCAGAAATTTCCCTTCAAGTTTATTTGGGCAGAGTGATACCTAGGCACTTGCCATTTTAATGGTTAACAGTGGCATTTAAAAGAAGCCAGTTAAAAAAAGATGTAAGAGATGGCAACTGACACCTAGTGGACCTGAACTGAACATTTCTAGCAAGAAAGTCAAGTAAGTAAGAATCCATAATTTATAACAAAAATGTAAGGACACGAAATCTTTTTGCATTTCTGATAGTTTTCCCAGGCCATGCCTTCCTTCATGGAAAGTGCACTGTGAACATTTCTGCAATAAGAAGCCAGCTTTGAAAAAGCACAGAGATTCTGAACTAATTGTGATTCTGGAATACACAAAATAAAATTCCAACATAGGCAAACTATAATGTGCTTCTTTGGACAGAATCTTGGACTTGGGCTCCTCATCCAGATTACATAAAAGCAATCCATTTCTGTCTCAAATATTAGATTTCTGCATAAAAGTTTGTTTGGGGGGGAATGCTCTTAGTGGAGGAGAAAAGAGACCAAAAGCCATTGGACAAAATAATCTCTTGGCTAAGTGAAAGAAGATATCCTTACATTTTCATTTATATGTCATTCTGGAAAAGGCCAAATTATAGGGACAGAAATCAAATCAGTGGTTGTCAGGGGTTAGGGGTGGGACAAGGGCTGGAGTGATGGAAGTGTTCCAGATCTTGACTCTACACCTGAAAAGGGTGAGTTTACTGGGTGTAATTTATACCACAATATACCAGACTCCATAAAATGACCTGGCTAAGTCCCTTTTTGTCTCTAACCACTAGAAATCTTGGGGTTGTCGGCTCTTAGGCATAATGTGTGAAATGCAATTTGGATATTCAAATTATAATTCCTTATTTGTTAAACTCTGTAGTGGACATTTGCGGGTTTTTACCCTTAAGCCTCTGTCCCTTTGTTTTGGCAATAGAATTTCATTTTCTTTTGGGAAATTAATTCTCCATTGAAAGCTATTTTGGCAAGACTGTCAGTACAATCCTGTCCTACCCAAGAAATAGGCATGCGATTCTAGCTTTGCCTACTATACTCTCTTTTCCAAGACTTTGAATCTTCATCATAAAGGGAAGAATGAAGTCCTTTTAAGACATGTGAGTTGGTTTCTCTCACCTGGACCTCCAACGCAGCCCTGGCTCCTGTCTCTTTCTGATTCTGTTTCCTAGCCAACCTTTTAATTTCTGTATCAGAATCTGCATAATGACTTATCCAATATCATCTCTAACCCCTCTGTCATCCCTTCTTGTGCTATGAGGCTGGAAATTGAAACTACGTTTTCCAGATTCCCTTGCAGCTACAGTTCATATGTGACTTGGGTTTCACCAAGCAGATGTACCTGCAAGAAATTTGGAAGACGGTTGTGAATTATATGAGGTGATAGTTTCACAAAGGAGAAAAGGTCATCTAGAGCACTTAAGTAGAAGTTTTGCTGTTTGCAACCAAAGAATCCTACTAATACATCTAGTCATTCAGTAAATTCCTGCTGGACATCTACTATGTTATATTAGACCCCAGGGATATAAAGATGATGGAAACAATATCATTCCCTTGCAAAAGGTCACAGTCTGGCACAACCCTTAGGAGAATTATTTGTATTTACTAAGCTGCAAACATATGCCATATCGCTCTGCTGTGGCCCAACAATTCCACTTCTATACATGTCCCTAACAGAAATAATAGTATACATCTACCCAAAGAAATGTATAAAAATGTTTGTGGCAGCTTTATTCATAATAGCTGGAAACCAGAAAGCCAAAATATCTATTAAAAGTAGAATAGATAGCCGGACACAGTGGTTTGCACCTGTAATCCCAGCTTCTCAGGAGGCTGAGGTAGGAGGATTGCTTGAGTCTAGGAGTGCAAGGATGCAGTGAGCTATGATTGTGTCACTTTGCCCCAGCTTGCGTGACAGAGCAAGGCCTCATCTCTAAGAATAAATAATACTAAAGAGAGAATAGAATAGATAAATAAATTTTGTTATATTTTTTATATTCATCTAATGAAATACTATACAATAACAAGAATAAAATATTGTTACACTCAACCCATAAATGAATCTCAAAGATATGTTGAGAGAAAGAAGGTAGACATAAAGGAGCACATCCCAGACAATTCCATTTATATGAAGTTCAAGAACAAGACAAATAATCTGCTGTGATAGAAGTCAGGAGAATGGTCACCTCTGGGGATGGGGTAATTGACTTAGAAGGGACTCAGTGAAGTTGTCGGAGGTGCTAGAAATGCTCTGTATCTTGATCTGGGCAGAAATGTAAAAAATCATCAGGCTGTACACTAACTATTAGTACATTTTAGGTATATTATGGGTAAATAAAAACAGGAAAGAGGAATTTTAAGACGCTCATAGCCTAGCTGGACAGCCAAGTGGTGTTGAGAAACCTCTAACGCAGGTGGTAAGTGATGAGAGAGGGGTGATTAGACCCCACTGAACAGAGAAGGAGGACAGGGGCTCTCCCCAGCACAGCGTGGTGGTAGTGCCGTCAAGGAAGGTGGCTTGGGGCTGGACTGTGAAGGGCCTTGAATATCAAGATAATACATTTATTTTTAAAGAAATTATCATCCATCTTTCTTTTGAAAAAGAAAGCCAATTTTTTTCAAGGAAGAAAAATTAATTTTATTCTCATCTTAGTTCTTTCCCAGGCTTTTACAGAATATAATGTTCTCCTACGAGTTATTTAAGGTATCTTCCATTCAGACTGCTAGTCAAAAAAATAACATTTTTAATTTTTAATTAAAAAGGTATAAAAACAACTATATAGAACCTTTGGAATCTCTGGAACATATAATTCGCCTACTCTATAATTTATAATATGACGCTTAAACTAGTTTTGCTTTTGATTTTCAAATGTAAGGTCTTCTTAAGGCAATCCTGAAGGCTGAGAACCAAAAGAAAATAAGGGTTTCATTTACCATGTTTGGTAGTCTCCCATCCTTTCTACTCAACTCTGAATTGGTTCTCATGTAATCCCCAAACTCAGATGAATGTCAAGTAGCCCTGGACATTGACCTTTAAAGAGGTTTCAGTGTAGTTGTAAATAAAATTAAAGTGCCACTTGATGAATAAAAAGTAACTTTTAGGCCTTTTTTTTTTTCATGTCTGTCCTATATTTTGAAGAAACTTCTCCCAGTTTCAGAGTGTTTTTCTTTTTAGTTTAGTAAGAGTATATACTACATTTGTAGACTATAGGTGGTTTAAATCGATCATAAAACTACACGAGATATAAGTAAATTAACAGATTGTAGTGGTAGTCTCTTTCCATTCACAGGAATACCTACAGCATTGTGATTGCACATGTTTATCTGAAGTTACCTCACATCCTGGGAGTAATGGAAAGGATGCTTACTGACCTTTCATTTCTGCAGAAATGAAAAGGATTGTTGCATAACCCAGTACAGAAGGAATCTCTACAACATACACAAATAAACACGTATATAGTGTTTACAAAAGAGGCAGGGCTGGGAGGGAAACGAAAATATAATATCGCAACAAGGCTTTAAAAAAATGTTTCAAATTGCAAGTAGCCTGTGTTTATACCACAACCATACATTTTTGAATTGTAGTCTTATTTTGGCATTTTTTTTCTACCATAGGATTGTGAAACACAGATCACATGTCATTTCAACAAATATATTGATAATATACAGCAAATTCTAGTTAATGCTTCACAGAAACAACGAGACATCTAGCAAAAGAAAATAATTTAAACAGCCCCTTGGAGCTTACTTCAGTCATTCAACTCTTCATCAGTGAATATTCATCATGTAATTATTAATATTGTGTGCCAAGCATTGCACTAGGAACTGAGGAAACCATGCATAGAGTACATACTTCCTCTTGAGGCTCTTACAATCTAGTGACAGAGAGAGACATAAATGAATAATTACTGCAAAGGGTAAGTAGTACCTTAGAGTCACGCACAGGGTGTAGAAGTACAGTGGGGAACGAGCATCTTGGTCTGTTTGGGGCTATAACAGATTATCATAGGCTGGGCGATTTATAAAGAAAAGAGATTTATTTGGCTCACTGTTCCAGAGGTTGGGAAGTCCTAGGAGCTGCATCTGGTGTGGGTCTCCTTTGTGGTGTCATAATGTGGCGAAGAGTGAGTGAGCACAAGAGACAGAGAGAAAATGCGCTGAATTCATCCTGTTTATCAGGAACCCACTCGTGAGCTAATGGGCCCACTCCTATGACAACAGCATCAATCCCTTCACGAGCCATCATGGCCTGATCAACTCTTAAAGGCCCCACCTTTTAATACAGTAACAATGACAATTAAGTTCCTGACACATGAACTTCTGGAGGACACCTGAAACCATAGCACCATGGCTACCTCTGCTGGGCCTTCAAGGATGCAGATGATGCGGAGTTGACTTTTTAAAGAGGGAAGGAGTTTGAGATAGGAGAAGAGTGACAAGAGATAGGGTGGGAGCGCTAGGCTGGAATCAGGTCCTGAAGGGCTTTGTGTGCCTTGCTGAGGACTGTGGACTAGATACGCCAGGCAATAGGGCACCGGTGAAGAATATGGAGATAGAGAGTTAAGTCAGATTGGTATTTCCATAAGAATTAGTCTTGCACCAGCGTGGATGATGAGTAGTAGGGGCTGAAACTAGAAGTCAGGGAAGCCAACTAGGATGTTGTAGTGACTAGCCAAGCAATAATTATGAGCACCACCTGCAGAAGGAATGGAGAAGTGGGCATAGTTTTGAGAACTATTTGGAAGTTTCAGGAGTGAAGACCCTGTAAGAAATTGACTATTTTGGAGAGAAGGAGAACTCCAAAATGTCTTTTCAGTTTTCAGCTTGACTCACTTGGTGGTGATATTGTTCATGGAAATAAAAATGTAGGAGGAAGAGCCATTTTGGAGAAAAGAAGGTAAATTTGGTTTTATAACCCAAAAATGAGCATGAATTGATTATGGGACATCCAGACAGAGGAAAGTGTGCAATTGAAAATACAGAACTGGAGTCAGGTTGGCCTGATTATTTTGGTTATTGTTCTTGCAAAGCAAACAAGAGCCCCTGAAAGTACAATCTTTGGTGTCTTTTAGAATAACTTCTTGATAAACTAATGTTCTCTTCTTCTTAAGACTTTGTTATCAAACCATATAATTTGTTTAAAAGGGTGGAGATATTCACTGCTTCTCAGAGCTGTCGGCTCAAGGCCAAGTCTTCATAATTCCATAAAAGATTATTCATATTTTTTTAAAAGGAAAGGCGATGAGAAATGAGATAATATATTAAAGGAAATCAAATAAATTTACAATAAAAGATCATTAGGAAATGAAATCTTGTCAGCCTAGATAAATGTGTCTGATTATTATATTTAAGTCAAACTAAATTACTGTCCGTGTATCTATTAAAGCATTTATAAGTGTCGAAAATTAAGATGTTAGGATCCCAACTGTAGGTGTAAAATCGAAGTGATTTTGATAAGTTTAAACAATCTTTTCTTGTGAAGGAAAGGCAATTTAGAAATCAGAAAATAATGTAAATATCACAGGAAGGTATATAGAATTCCTTTTCTTAAATACTGCCAATGATTGGGGAGGCTAAAAAATGTTAGAGACATTATTTGCACAACTAAGAATGAAAATCAAATAGCCTTAGCACCAAATAACCAATTATGAAATTTGTAAAGTTGGCAAAATCTTATATTCCCTTCCTAAAGAACTAAGAGGAAGCTACTCTTTCATTTGTAAGAGAAAGGGGCAAAAGATGAGAAAAATGTGCACACGTGCACATGTGTGTATGTGTGTGTGTGATTCTTGAATTGCACTGAATCCATTATTGAGGTTTTCCAAGGATGACCCTCAGACACTAGAGAAAGCTTTAATTCTGGAAGGGTGACAATATGTTCACCTGTACCTGCTTATCAAACCTGAAAATGTGGTAAAAGCCCCTATGTCACTTGAACCATTCAAGTTTTGGTTTCTCTCATGTATGTGCAAAAAGATGACTGGACTAGACTGTCTCTAGAGGAGTGATCGCCAGACCCTGAGAAGTGTTTCAAACACAGATCCCAAGACTCCACTGTAGATCCATAAATCAGAAACTTTTAGGGAGGAGGAAGTTTGTTCAGTTTTGTTTTTTTTTTTAAAGTTCTTTAAGCAATCGTGTTTGGAAATCATAGCACTAAACTACCAGCTTTGAAAGCCTATTAAATTACAGATCAGATATTTTAGAATCCTTAAAAACAAGAATTGAACAAAACAAGATATGGGACTATCCACTCAATTCGATATAAAATGTGGAGGGCTTTGTAGTTGACTCCTGGCACCACTGCAGTCGCAATCATCCTGTTCCTCACACCCGCAACCCAGTCCTGGCCGTGGGGCCTTCCAAGAGCTAGCCTGATGTCTCAATCTCCTGTCTCATCATTCCGCTGCTTTTATTAGCCACTGTATTAGTCAAGGCTTGCCAGAGAAACAGAACCAATGGGGTGTGTGTATACGTAGCAGGAGATATATTAGAAAGGAATTGGCCCACAGGATTGTGGAGGCTGCTGAACCCAAAATCTGCATTGTGGGCCAGCAGGAGGAGACCCAGGAGAGCTAACGGTGCAGCTGAAGGCCAAAGGCAACTGCTGGAAAATTCCCTCTTGCTAGGAGAGAGTTGTTTTTTGTTTTATTCTGGCCTCCAACTGATTGGATGAGGCTTACCCACATTGGGGAGGGCAATCTGCTTTACCCAAAGGTCACTGATCTATCTTAACGTTAACTTCATCCAAAAACACCCTCCAAGTTAACACATAACATTAACCATCACACCCACCGAGGCCATGAGTTGGTCAACAGCTGCACTTAATTCAGGCTGGGAACCTGGTGAGGAAGGCTCTCTCCACCCAGTCTCTGCTTGTGCAAAGTTCACCATCTCTCACAGCTCACCAGAGGGGATGTGTATCACTTAGGAAGATTTTAGCTGAAAATATCAGGAAATCCCAGCTCAGTTTGGTTTAAACAATAAGGAAGCATATGTTTTATAGCAAAAAGTCTAGAGATGTTGTTGCAGGTCTCCGGCTAAATTAATCCAAGGGCTCAAGAGTGTCACTGAGGACCTACTTGTTTTCTTTCTCTCTGCTATTCCATCCTCAGTGTGTCGTCTTTCCTCTTCACTGGACACTAGATCATGGAAACTAAATGCCAGCGTTAAGACTCCCTGCTGTGACATGGCCGAGGGCTTATTGAGAAGGGGCACCTCCATACAAAGCTGTGTTTAAGGATCAACATGTCAGTAGTGTTAGGACAAATAAGGGCTGGAAGAAAGTGAGGGCCAACCAGGAAACTACAGTGATAATTGTTTAAGCCAAACCTGCAAATAAAACCAAGTGCCTGGGTTAGATTGGTGGCACCGGAAATGGAAACGGAAGAAAAACTTGAAGAATATTCTAGAATGGTTCCCCGGGACATGGAGTTTGACTGGATATAGACATAAAATAGAAAGAAGAGTCAAAGTGCAGAGGAGTCAAAAGTGCAGAGAAAAGTTCTGAGAAGGTAGTATTTAAATATAAAAGAAGCAAAATTCAATCATTGAATAATTGCTTTCTTTTTTTAAAATACCATTATATTCATTATAGTGGTAATTTCCTTTTTCGAAGCTCTTTTAAAAAACAAAAGATGTACTATTCCCTATTGAAACAAAACTTTGACAATTAATTTAGGGAAATCCAGGATTTATATTAAGGAATTTGTATTTGACAACTAATTTGACCTTCGGAATGGAATTCAGGCTGATGGTGAAATGTGTCAACTTCCTGAATGGGACAGGGAAGACACATTACTGTAAGGATGTTCATTTTCTTCAAATTATGTTCTATGTCAAATGTAGTTGTAATCAATATTCCCAAAGAGCTCTTTTTTAACCCAGATGGGTGATGGGAGCAAAAGAGATTAGATCCATGGATCATTGGTTCACGTGGGGTGGGTTGAAGCTTCCTCCAGCTGTGATACTGAAGGAGCAGAACTCAGAAGATAGGTGTCCAAGGGTGGAATGATTTAAATTGATATTAGGGAGGCGCTGGTAGTGATGAGGTCATGGGTATTGCTACGTGTCCTTGTTTGAGCTTCCCCAGAAGCTGACCCTCCAAAAATGATTCAGGTGCAAAGATTTTATCTGGGGGGGGTGATTCCAAAAAATTCTGCTAGGATAGTGGGGCAGTAAGAAAGGAAGGAAAATAAACTAATAAACGATGTGAGATCAACTAGAGCTTAACGCCATCGGGAGCTCTAGAAAGCAGTGTCAACATATTCTCAAGTTATTTCATTCACAGGGTGGGGAAAACTGGGGTAAGTGTACACCAACTCCTGCCAATCTTTGATTGAGGGCTGCCCTGCAGTTTAGCTTTTAATTCCCTTGGCATCTGCTGCCTGCTGTGTGAATGGGTAGGGTGAGCTCTGTTGGCAGGGTGAGCCCCTACAATTGCATGAGGTCAAATCCCTACAATAAATCCTGTATCATTACCAGTGGAGGGGGGGAAAAAAAACATTGCTCATACAACAGAATAGTATATGCCTATTTCAAATGATACAGAATTATATTGGGAAAATACACTCAAATTTTCCAATTTAAGTGAAGAAGTTTACCAAATAGCATATCTCATTTGCTGTACATCCACATCCACAAATATGCATAGAAAAGGATCTAGAAAAACACACAAGAAAGCATTAACAGTGTTTGTCTCTGAGTAGGTAAGATTATAGCTTCCATGCATTCTGTATAAAACAGTGAAATAGGTAAAGGAATTGTCGAGCTTGATCTGATCATACTCCTTCTATTCTTGAAGATTTTAAGCTGTGAATCATGTGTGTTTTGCTCATTCATTTATTTATTTATTTTATTTTTTTTTTTTTGCAATGAGGATATGTTTTTGGAAAAAAAATTAAAATGCTTTTCCAAGGATGGGGCAGGGAAGTGGAGAGCAGTGGATTTAATAGATTTAGCAGTTGTGTTAGTAAGAAATGCTATCGTTAGTGGCAGTGCTATGATTTCTTCTGCCAATTCTTCATCCAGCAGGCATTCGGCAATGCCAACTACACAAAGCTTTATTAGTCTCTCAGCTATTACGTGTGACTTATTCAGGCATGCCACTTACCCTGTAAGATAATTCAGTGGATTTTTCATTCCTAATTTGAAAAGCTAGTAAAATATTTTTGGACTTTTAAAGAGTTCATAATCTCTCTACTAAAAATAGGAAAAAAAAAAGAGCTCATGATTATGTCTTCACTTAAAATATTCAATTCCTGTTTCTTTATCTCTGAATGATTGGTCTTAAAACGATGCCACAACTTAACTGGCACCATAATATTATTCAAAACTATTCTGTTGCATAAGACAAAAAAAAGTAATTATTTTCATTTCTAAAGCCAAAGGGAAGATAGATTTCATCATATTTTTGCTTCTTACTTAGAGTTTCACTCAGTTTTTTTTAGAGTAAATTTCTCTCTTCCATGAGTCAGAGAACTCTCTAACATGTCAGTTTCATCTTGTTCAGCATCTTCAGATATACATGGACATCTGTAGGTTGAGAAAGTGAGTCTTCTAATCTGCCTTTTTAAAGCCAACAATCTGTCCTTAAATACAAGAAAAATATATTATAAATGAAATTTCTTTTCTTTTAGAATGTAATATTGTTTAATTCTAAAACAATAATATTTTAAATAAAATGTAAATTATTTAGAAAAATTTTTGGAAAAAAATTTAAAGACTATTGCAAAACATGACAAGAGCATGTATTTACTACTTATTATGTTTCCACTAAGCTCAAGGAGAACTTTGGGATTTTAAAATAATGATCTATTGGGTAATAACAATGCTACAAAGATTTTTGCAGACATATTGAAACTAATTAGTAAGAACACAGTAGAAGTACTGAGAACAGATTGAGTCATTCTTTGAATATGTACATATTTAACCTTAGAAAATTCTAGAAGACATAAGAATACATAAGCATAAGTTCCATTAGCCATTAGAACAATGATGTCATCACCACATGTCATGAAGACTCTGGAAAATTCTACTGCATACTTGTGAGAGAATAGAGTGAAAAAGACAAATAATGTCTGAGTATAATTATGAAAATAGTTTTGACCTTGTGGAACTCTAAAAGAGCTTTTGGGACTCCAGGTGTCACCAAATCATAATTTGAAAACCACTGGCTTAAATTTTCTACTATTTGTGATTAGTTTTGGTTATAAGATTAGTTTTGGTTATCACAAAATTTTAGTCTTAGAAATAATCATTTCACGCTTGCCCCATGTTACTATTTATTTTAGGTGACAAATGGTTGCTGCTTACATACCCCTTTGCTACTACTGAAACAGGTACGAGTTAACCCATTTTTGGTACTTAGTTATAAGGAAGGTTTTACTTAAATTGTTTTAAACAAAGACTGCTATAATATGAAGAGCACTGCCTTGAATTTGTGCACTAGAGTTTCAAAGTGCTTCCACATATATAATTTAGTTTGATCCTGAAAAACAAAAAAACACTGAAAGGTAGGACAGATAAGGCATGTATTATTTTCATATAACAGAGTTCTTAGGTTACAAGTAACAGAACTGCACCCTGGAAAACTTAAGAAAAGACACAAAAAGAAGGAAGTTGTCGAGATCACACACAACAAAAGAGTTGAACAAGCAAGCTCCAGAAAGGCCACGAGTCAGGAGTTCTTCAGGGATCTAAGGAGTGGAAACCAATGGAGAGTCCCATTATCACTGCCATCTGGATTTGAAAAGATACAACCACTTGCAATCCCTGGGTCACTAGGCTCAAGATTCAGATTTTGGGAGAGAGACTCACTGGCCCAGCTGGAATCTCTGCCTGCCCTCTGGCCAGGATAGGGAAGGAAACAGACCCATCTAGATTACAAGCAATGAAAGAAAATGGAGGTCTTATTGGAATAAAAGGAAATCACTTCAAGGCAAGAAAAAGCACCTCTATTTCACAGATAACTGGAAATTAAGAAGACCAAGACTTGTAAAGATGGGGTTACTTGTCCGGGTGTCAGGCCGGACGAGGGCAGAGCCAGGACCACACCCGCCCATCCTCTGATTCTCAGTCCTGGGTTCTTTCCAAACACCTTGACCTTTTTGCTACAAATATATCTGACAAAATAAACAAAAACATATCTTTATCAAACAAATTGTTAGTTTCTAGGGGAAAATGAGGGGACATTGAAATTACTTCTTCGTGAAAGAAGGTATATGATTTTGTCTTTTAGGAATAATAGATCTTTTATTAGAAAAGTTATTGCTAGGTGAACAACTAACACTACTACAATTCCTAGAACTTTACAAGAAGCCTCCCAATCGCCCATCTTGCAACTGTAACTGTACTGTGCATTTTTCGGGGACTTGCTGCTCTTGCTTACTAGCTTTAGGGGCACCATGTTGGCATTGCTTTGTACACCACAGGTGCTCAGTACATTGCAGAATCACATTAGCATACAATAGAAATAAATACCTTCATTTAGTCATATGTACTCCTATGACTCCAATGTTTGTGTACTAATAGTCATTCCCAACCTACATCCTTAGGCAAAGCCTACTTCCTAAGGTAAATTTAAAACTTCCTGATACTGTCCTAACCTTCCTTGAAGCTAGGGCATGAAAATGTGACTTAATCTTGACCAATGGGCTCTGGTGAGAAATTTGCTGAGGATGTCTATAAGTGGTTGTCTTCTCCAACAAGGCACAAGGGAGGAAAAATTCTGCCTGGCTCTTCCTATGGATGGTGCACCATGACAATGTGATACCTGGATCAGCAGCAGCCATATTGTGAATGTGAGATTCAAAGGACAAACCAAAACACTGACCATAGCACTGTGGAAAGATAGAAAGAGCCTTGGATCTTTGTGGCTGTCATAGAACCATTGAATTAACCCTGGGAGCTCTTTGCCTCTGAACTTCTTGATATGCAAGATAACAAATGTATTATTTTGTTTAAACCAGTTTTAGGACACTAAAAGCATCCTAAACAATCCAATGACTTTCCAGGAATCCAGGCACCTAGAGAAAACTGAGCGACTTTCTAAGCCTACTCCTTAACTCTATGTAATGCCTTACCAAACACACAATACACTTACAACTCAAATACATCTGACAAGATAACCAAAAACACAACTTTCTCAAACAAACTGTTAGTACAATACAGGGAGGTTGGGGAAAACCAGGGGACACTAATCACTTCTTCATGAAAGAAGGTATATGATTTGTCTTTTAGGGACAATAGGTCTCCTATTAGAAAAGTCACCACTATGTGAAAGAACACACTCCACCATCATTCCTAGCATCTTATAAGAAGCCCCCCCCCCAATCATCCATTTTGCAACTGTCACCCAGGTGAGCCCTCCCTGTGTTTTTGCCCCAAGTCATCTGTCCTTCTGAACTCACTTTTTCCTTAAACATTTAAAAAACGCCTAAGTCAAACAGAGTGGTGGGTAACCAAGATCGCATTGCACCCTCCAGCTATTTTTGAGTGTTTTTCACAGAATTCCTATAATGATAAAAAGTTCTAAGGGCCCAAGTCTTCAGTCCCCTACTGTGGGAAGATCAGCACCTCCCAAGACTTACCTTTTGTCATTGGCCATCACTGTCATTTCCTGCTCCCACTGGACGCTTAGACTCACTAGTGGATCTTACCTCCTGCGTTTAATATCACCCCAAACATTGCACAGGGCCCCCCCCCTTTTTTTTTGCTTTAACTTCCCAAAGCAACCACTAACACAAGGTTATTGTCTATAGCCCACATTTAATAAAAAGGTTGGGGCTAAATGCTCCAACAGTTAATGTTAGGCGTCCTTGTTTGTAAGCTCCCCCAACCACCCCTGTCATTAATCATCCTTTCCCCCTGGGCCATGACCTCACAACAGGCTTCTGGGCCCTCTCTCTACCCAAACCACTGTCCAGTTCCCCCACTGAGACCCCTTTCCAGGCCCCTTAGGCTCCTATTTCCTGGAAAACTCAAGAATTCTTCTCACCTATTGAGCACAACAAATCGGCAGTCTCTTTGTTTCACGCTCACCTTACAGAACTGCAGGGATCACCTTTCCAAACCAAAGATACCCATCATGTTATCTTCTTAAATAAATAAAATCAGTCTTCCTCGAAATAAACTATGACAGTCCCCTTGTAAAATACAAGAAGCAGATATAGTTAGTTTGGAGATTTTTCTTCTTTTCTTTTTGTTAGGAAGGGGGTCTCCTTCTATCACCCGAGCTGGAGTGCAGGGACTCAAGCCATCCTCCTGCCTCAGCCTTCTGAGTAGCTGGGGCTGCAGGTATGCACCACCACACCTGGCTAAGTTTTTTTTCTTTTCTTTCTTTTTTTCTTTTCTTTTCTTTTCTTTTTTTTTTTTTTTCTTTTTAGAGAAGAGGTATCACTAAGTTACCCAGGCTGGTCTCAAACTCCTAGCCTCAAGCAATCCTCAGGCCTCAGCCTCTACATGTCGCTGGGATTAAAGGCGTCAGCCACCACACCCCGCTCAGTTTTTGGTTTGTAATAACAATACTTTTCTTCCCACTGTGCTAGAATGCAATTGCTCTGTAGTCAGTGCAACGGGATATTAAACAGGATGCAAACAGGATGCAACAGGAACAATTTCTGCCTCTGTTTTAGATGAGGCCTTATGGCCAACAAGTGCCAAGCTCATGGTGTTCTAAATTGAGTGCTAGACCATCTAGGCAGAACTCGCCAAAGGGGTAGCTAAAAATAGTTGTGAACCCTTAACCTATCCCCTATGTAAGGATTTAAAGGATTGAAGTTGTAAAGGAACAGAGAGGACTTATTTAGAGAGAGTGACTGGTGTCCTGTGCATTTCCTCCTTCCTGGTGAGGGAAAGGATGGAGGAGCTTGTGCCTGACTTAAGCCAAGTAAGAGAGGGAATTGGAAGAAGACCACTCAAAAAGCCTGACCTGTCTCCTAGAGGAGAAGGAGCAAAAAGACTGTGCGGATGCATCGAGAGAAAACTGCAACTCCACCAAGGGCAGGGCGGAATGCATGAGAGTTCCTCGTGGATCAGCTAGATCATACAGAAGGGATCCATCCTGCAGCTGAGCTGAATCGTGCCCAAGAAACTGTCTCAAGGGGCAAAGTGACCTAAAGGAGGAAATGGACCACAGGAAGCCCAAGGGTGAGAAGGAATTCTGAGTGATCAGCCAGAGGAGTGAACTTTCTCATGCCATGGGAACTGTAGTTAAGGGTTCCCAACAAGGAACCCACTAAAACATCAAATGAGAGAGAAAAATAAAGATACACATTGGGTATATTACATACCTAGCAAGCACTCTCTAAATCCCATGTGTGCCGGTCATCAGAGACCTTTCCTGAGATCACCTCTCTCTTTCCCCCTCCCCATTCAGCCCTGGAAGAGCAGGAGACAATCGGGTGAAGAGCAGGAGTAGAACAAGGTAGACAAGTCACAGAACCCAGCCACATTCCACCTCCCCCAGTGCAGACTTGCCAACCCGAAGCCAGCTCATGCAGGAGGGAAGGAGAACACTTTGAAGGCAACTCTAAGAGCCTGTTACACACTGGCTAGACAGATCAATCACTGAAATGAGCCTGTTCTCGTGACTCAATGTTACTAGAAGACTTCTATTCTTTAGTATTGATGATAAAAGTTATAGGATGTACTCACCAGTTCATCCAGGGTGGGAGGAAAAAGTAGTCCACAGTGTGTTTGCTGCAGCTGTGCATAGTAACCTGTGCATATCTAAGATCAGGCAGGAGCTTGTAGGAGACAACAAACAGAAGAAGAAAAACGAGGCTCAGCAAGTCAGGAAGAATGATAAGGATCACAGAATTTGGCCTAAAGGAAAAGTTTTATTTTGTAAATATTCTTGGATTTGTTTTGTTTTTTTGATTGTTGGTGTTGGTGTTTGTGGTGGTTGTTATTATGTTTTATTCACTGCTTTAGGTCCATTGCTCAGGACACTGCCTGGCACTTACTTGATGCTCATCAAATGTTTATCAAATGTTATTGTTGCATTTGAAACCAGAAAACAATGAAGTGCTAACAGGAAAATAAAATGCCAACCTAGAATTTTAGAATGGTATAATAGTGAAAATATCTGCAAGAATAAAGACAAAGTAAAAACATTTCAGACAAACAAAACCTGAAGTAATTCATTACTAAAGGAAGCAGTGAGGACTGTTTTTAATCCTAGGTGAAAGTTGGGAGATGTAGAAAGGAATAAAGAGCAATTCTAAAAACAAATATGGGCCAGGCACTGTGGCTCATGCCTGTAATCCCAGCACTCTGTGAGGCGAACGCAGGAGGATTGCTTGAGCTCAGAAGTTCTAGACCAGCCTGAGCAAGAGCAAGACCCATCTCTACTAAAAATAGAAAAAATTAGTCAGGCACAGTGGCATGTACCTGTAGTCCCAGCTTCTCAGGAGGCTGAGGCAGGAGGATCACTTGAGCTCAGGAGTTTGAGGTTGGTGCGAGCTAGACTGGCACCAACTGCACACTCTAGCCAGAGCAACAGAGTGAGACTCTGTCTCAAAAAAAAAAAAAAAAAAAAAAGACATAGAGATATGTAAATGAATACTAGCCACAGAAAATAGTAATAATAATAATAATGTCCCATAAGAGAATAATGTATAATGCTAGCATGTAAATCAGGATGAGAATAATTGTAATTAAGTGTTCTGAGATCCTTATGCTTTCTGGGAAGAAAATGAAAATGCCAATTAACATTTTTCTTTATAAGTCAAGGAGACATATAGTAATCTTTACTATAAGATAACCATTAATTGGTAGACACGGATCCCTGCTGATCTCAAAAAAGAAAAAAAACAAAGAAGAAGAATATATTATATAAAAAAAAGAAAACAGAAAAAAGATAACCATTAAAAGTCTGATTTTTAAAAAATGTAATGATAAAAGTTACTCCTTCAAAAAAGTCCAAAAAAAAAGAAAGAAAATGTAATATATAATAGGCAGATATAAAAGACAGAGTATAAAAGTATTAATAATTACATTAAGTGTAAATGTACCAAAATGCCTAAATTTAAATATAAAGATGATCAAACTTAAATTTTGAAAAATTCTGCTCTTTATAGGACACACATCCAAAACACGAAGATTCAGAAAGATTGAAAGTAATTGCAATGAAATAAGATACAACATGTAAAAACTAACCAGAATAAAACTGATATTTACATCAGGGCAAATAACCTTTGGAGAAATAAGCATTATCAAAAATATATAGGAACACTTCAAATTGACAAAAAGATTTTAGGAAGAAATAACGATTCTAAGATGGTGTGTATCTGATTACATGACTTCAATATATATTAAGCAAAAATTAGTAGAATTAAAGGAGTAAGAGGAAAAATACACAATTATAATGGAAGAGTGTATATATACCTACATATTTATTAAAAATACTTGTGTGTGATATATACAGCATCTGGATAGCTTTCCCAGAAAAAAAAAAATTCATACCTTAAGGACACAAATAATCACAACAGAAGAAGAAAAATATGGCATGCTAGATAATTAATTTTGCAATGCCAACATAATGCCCTAATATTAAACTTTGACAAAAACAACACAATATATAAAATTACAGATCAATTTAACCCAGGAATTACAAAAATTTAGATAAGTATTAAGTGCTAAAAATTAGAATGTATCAACATATAAAAATAGTCTACCATAGCTTAAGAATACAAGGCTAAAAAAATAAATAAATAAATAAGAATGCAAGGATGGTTTGACACTGGGATAGCTATCAACATAGCACTTCATATCAAAAAGCTATTTTAGAATTGCTTCTTAGCCTTTTGACTAAGATCAAATGCTAAAAGCTATTCAGGAAAAACCATATGCCCTTTTCAATAATAGCAAAAAAGGCACTTGATACTATTCATCAGGAAAAAATGGAATCCATAGGTTTTCTATAAACACGATAGAAAATAGTTAATTTGAAGCATCAATTAACATTACATTTTTGATAAAAGGTTAAAATTCATTTAAAGTTACAAAATAGAAAAAACCCAATACCATTAGTATTAAATCAATATTGTTTTGGGATTCATGGCAATAATCCAAAATCTAGGGCACATATTTGTAGAAAAAGACAAAATCATCAAGTTTTGCAGACTATATGTTTAGGAGACCAAAAGCAAAACACTCAAAATGACTTTAATTAATCAAATAGCTAATAAAGATGGCTAGATGTGACATGCAGAAGACTGAAACAGGACCCACACCTTTCACCTCTCACAAAAATCAACTCACACTGGGTAACAGCCTATTAGAATCCTAGAGGAAAACGTTGGAAATACTCTTCTAGACATTGGCCTAGGCAAAGAATTTATGAAGAAGACCCCAAAGGCAATCACAGCAGCAACAAAAATAAATAAATGGGACCTATTCAAATTAAAAAGCTTCTGCACAGCCAAAGAAACTGTCAAGAGAGCAAACAGACAACCCACAGAATGGGAGAAAATTTTTGCAAGCTACACATCCGATAAAGGGCTGATAACTAGAATCTATTTAGAACTCAGGAAAATCAGCAAGAAAAAAATCAAACAACCTTATCAAAAGGTGGGCAAAGGACATGAACAGAAATTTTTCAAAAGAAGACAGAATAAAGGCCAACAAACATATGAAAAAATGCTCAACATCTCTAATCATCAGAACATCTCTAATCATCAGAAAAATGCAAATAAAAACTGCAATGAGATATCACTTATCTCCAGTAAGAATGGCCTTTATCAAAAAGTCCCCAAACAATAAATGTTGGCGTGGATGCGAAGAGATAGGAGCACTCCTACACTGCCGGTGGGACTGCAAACTGGTTCAGCCTCTGTAGAAAACAATATAGAGATACCTCAAAGTGATACAAGTAGATCTACCATTTGATCCAGCAATTCCACTACTGGGCATCTACCCAAAAGATCAAAAGTCACTTTATGAAAAAGAACGGGGGGGGGGGGGGGGGAGGACCGGGGCAGGGGGAGGGGGGCATGGGCAATATACATAACCTTAACATTTGTACCCCCATAATATGCTGAAATAAAAATAAAAAATAAATAAATAAATAAACCTGGTTCTCTCAAAAAAAAAAAGCTAGATGTGAAATAAATATGTAATACTCAAGTATATTCAAAATTATACCAAAAATATGCTCTAACAGTATAGTAAACAAACTAAAAACAGTAGATAAAAATATATGAACAAAACTAGCATGTTATCAGTTTTATTCAGATCATTTTTCCTAATTATATAACCATATGCTTTTGTTAAAGAAAATGTGTAAAGTAATAAAACTATAAATAAAATAAAACAAAATTTGTTCTTAAAATTAATCTTATTTAAATTTGGTGTATTTTTTAATTTTTATATGAATATGTATTTTTATTCAATTTGGTTTTGCATAGTATACGTAATTTTAAATTTTTTATTTTGCATCTTCCTTTTTGTTGTAACTGAACAGTATCATGAGCAGTTTTCCATGGTTATATAACCTTCTCTCACATGGTTGTACCATAATTTGATCACTTTTTTTTTTTTTTTGAGACAGAGTCTCACTGTGTTGCCCAGGCTAGAATGAGTGCCGTGGCGTCAGCCTAGTTTACAGCAACCTCAAACTCCTGGGCTCAAGCAATCCTCCTGCCTCAGCCTCCCGAGTAGCTGGGACTACAGGCACGCACCACCATGCCCAGCTAATTTTTTCTATATATATTAGTTGGTTGGCCAATTAATTTCTTTCTATTTATAGTAGAGACGGGGTCTCACTCTTGCTCAGGCTGGTTTCAAACTCCTGACCTCGAGCAATCTGCCCACCTCGGCCCCTCAGAGCGCTAGGATTACAGGCATGAGCCACCGCGCCCGGCCTAATTTAACCACTTATGATACACATTGGGTTCCTCTTCATTTTTGCTATAATATGTATTGTTTGAATTTCCATAATTGTGGAGTGTTTCTTTAATTTTTATAGCAGATTAAATTCCCAGAAATGAAATCACTGGATCAAAAGACATGAAAACCTTAAATCTGGTATGTTATAAAAATTTTCCTACAGAAGGAATATATTAATTTAAACTGCTAGCAGCATTTTCTAAGAGTGCCTCTTTTATCGTAGCTTTGCCAACACTGAATGTTAACTTTGTTTCATCATTCCCAGTTAATTACAAAATAATAATGTTCATCAATTAATTAGAAAAATATTTATCAGGTGTCTATCTTGGAACACACTAGCAAGCAAAAACAGACCTACTCCCTGAGCTCTTGAAGTATGTAATTTGGCATAAGAGATAGATACTGAATAAATAATTATACAAATTAAAATGTAACTATAGTCTGAGCACAGTGGCTCACACCTGTAATCCCAGCACATTGGGAGGCCAAGGCAGAAGGATCACTTGAAGCCATGAGTTCGAGACCAGCTTGGTCAACATAGTGAGACCTCATCTCTACAAAAAGTTTTTTCAAAAGTAATTAGCAAGGCATGGTGGCATGCACATGTAGTCCTAGCTACTCAGGGGGCCGAGGTAAGAGGATCACTTGAGCCCATGAATTTGAGGTTACAGTGAGCTATGATTGGACCACTGCACCCCAGCCTGGGCAACAGATCTAGAACCTGTCACAAAATAATAAAATAATAAAATGAAATGAAATAAAATTACAAGCTGAGATAAAGGCACTGAGGAAATGAATAGAGTACTATGAGAGTGGTTTGATATAAGAGTCATGAGATAGTTGGGGAGTTTAGGATGGGGTGATATGATTGTATCTGAATTTTGAACCATGCCCTCTTAGCTGCAATACAGAGAATAGATTAGTAGACTAATCAGAGTAGATCAGGACAGACCAGTTAATCTGTTATCACTAAGAAAGAGAAAAGAAATATATCATTGGTATTTGAATCTGAATGTGCTTGATAACTGGTAAGACTGAACACTTTCCCAAGTGCTTACTGACATTCTATATTTCGTGTCTGTGTATGTATGGCAGTGAGAGAATGAGACAGCGAGAGAAAGAGAGGGACAGAGGAGAAAGATATTAGGATAATCTTGGTTTTTTCTGCTCATTTTCAGTTGAAGTTTTCAGCATTTCCTTGATTAGTTTGTGAAAGTTCTTTATTGGTAACTGTATTTCCATCATTTTGCTCCAAGCTAACAACCAAAGGAATCCTAGTAGTTTGTAATTGCAAGTGTCATTTGTCCTTAATGGGCCTGCAGATTGGCTGGGAACTCAGTTTAAAGCTTACATGGGCACAGATCTGCTCAACATTGCTCAATCTAGGACTAGCATCTTCTGAAGGCATGTTTATCCCAAGGCAGAAGCACAAAAGGGCAGACTGTGCAAGCATACTTAAAGCCTCTGTTTTTATCATATCTGCTAACTTTCCATTGGGAAAGCAAGTCACATAGTCAATCATAACATCAAAATTGTCAGGCTGTTTACTTCACCTATTTTACTTGGAGGCTCTGCCAAGTCAAATGATAAATTGAGCAATGAGTAATCTTATTACAGAAAGAAGGTAGAAGGTTGGGAACAATAATCTGATCTACCAAAAGGACATTTATCATTTGTCCTTTTGTATGTATCAATACTTTTTCACAGATTTTGTCATTAACTTTTCATAATATTCAAAAGTTTCTTATAATTAAAGTTACAGATCCTTCCTTTGCATTTTCTTGTACCACTTACAGGTTTAGGAAATCCTTGCCTATTCTCAGCTCTGATAAATATTTGCTTAAATATTTTTCTCGTGGTTTTTATCATTTCATTTTTTACACATAGCTATGTAATCCATCTGAAATATATTTCAAAAAGCTAAAGTAAATCATGTCTAACAAAATAAAAGAAAGTATGACAATGATGCCCGATCAAATAGATAGTATCACTAAAGAGATAAAAATTATTTTAAGCAGGAACCAAATAGAAATTTTGGAGTTGAAACTATAATAACTGAAAAGAAAACTTCATTAGAGGGACACAACAGCATATGTAGGCAGGAAGAAGAAAGAATCAGTCAATTTGAAAGTAGATCAATTGAGATAATCTAGTCTTAGGAACAAAAAGAAAAAAGAATGAATAAAATAGAACAGACCCTAAGATATTGTGATATACCATCATGCATATAAATATATGTAAAATGGAGTCCCAGAATAGGAGAGGGGTGGGCAGAAAGAATGTATGAATAAATAATGGATGAAAACTTCCCACATTTGATAAAAGACATAAATCTACACATTAAAACATTCCAACACCTGGTTCAATCCAGGTGCCCCCTCCAAAAAAAAAAAAAAAAATCCAACATACTTAAAGCAGGATAAACTAAAAGAAATCCAAACCAAGACACATCATAAACAAACTGTCAGAAGACAAAGACAAATAAAATTGAATCTTGAAAGCAGCAAGAGAAAAGTGATTCACCATGTAAAAAGGGATCCTCAATAAGAATCATAGCTCATTTCTCATCAGAAATTACTTGAATGAGAAGGCAGGGGATGATATTGAAAATGCTGGGAAAAAAAGCCAAATAAGAATTCTATATCTGGCAAACTATTCCTCAAAAATGAAGAAGAAATTGAGACATCCCAGGAGAGACAGACAAAAAACCCCAGGGATTTCATTGCTGGTAAACTTGCTTACAAGAAATGCTAAAGGTATTTCTTCATGCTAAAATTAAAGGATACTAGACATAACATGAGTTCACATGAAGAAGTAAAGACTGCCAGCAAAGGTACGATATAGGTAAATATAAAAGACAGTGCAGGCCAGGCGCTGTGGCTCACGCCTGTAATCCTAGCTCTTGGGAGGCCGAGGCGGGCGGATTGCTCAAGGTCAGGAGTTCAAAACCAGCCTGAGCAAGAGCGAGACCCCGTCTCTACTATAAATAGAAAGAAATTAATTGGCCAACTGATATATATATATAAAATTAGCCGGGCATGGTGGCGCATGCCTGTAGTCCCAGCTACCCGGGAGGCTGAGGCAGAAGGATCGCTCAAGCCCAGGAGTTTGAGGTTGCTGTGAGCTAGGCTGACGCCACGGCACTCACTCTAGCCTGGACAACAAAGTGAGACTCTGTCTCAAAAAAAAAAAAATTAAAAAAAAAAAAAAAAAAAAAAGACAGTGCAGGCCGGGCGCGGTGGCTCACGCCTGTAATCCTAGCACTCTGGGAGGCCGAGGCGGGTGGATTGCTCGAGGTCAGGAGTTCAAAACCAGCCTGAACAAGAGCGAGACCCCGTCTCTACTATAAATAGAAAGAAAATTAATTGGCCAACTAATACATACAGAAAAAATTAGCCGGGCATGGTGGCGCATGCCTGTAGTCCCAGCTACTCGGGAGGCTGAGGCAGCAGGATTGCTTGAGCCCAGGAGTCTGAGGTTGCTGTGAGCTAGGCTGCCGCCATGGCACTCACTCTAGCCTGGGCAACAAAGTGAGACTCTGTCTCAAAAAAAAAAAAAAAAAAAAAAAAAAAAAAAAAAAAATCTCCACTCCAGAAAAATGCCAAAAAAAAAAAAAGACAGTGCAAATGTCTTTCTCTGTTTTTCTATCTGATTTTAAAATAACTTCATAATGCAATAATACTATATCTATGTTGATAAACATACAATGTACAAAGATGTAATTTGTGACAATAATAATATAAAGGTGAAAGTAAATGGATATATATAAGAGGGACATTTTTGTAAGCTATTGAAACTAAGTTGGTTTTAATCCAAACTAGATTATTATAAATTAAGATGTAAATTGGGGCAACCACTAAGAAACAACTAAAAAATATGCAATAAAAGAAAAAAACAGGACATTAAAAGGGTACACTAAAAAATATCTACTTAATACAAAAGAAAGTAGTAATGGAAGACTTGAGAGGGAATAATAAATATAAAACATTGAAAACAAATAGCAAGGCCAGGCGCAGTGGCTCACACCTGTAATCCTAGCACTCTGGGAGGCCGAGGGGGCAGATTGCTCGAGATTAGGAATTCAAGACCAGCCTGAGCAAGAGCGAGAGCCTGTCTCTACTAAAAATAGAAAGAAATTAATTGGCCAACTAAAACTATATAGAAAAAATATGCCACCAGGCTTGGTGGCATGTGCCTGTAGTCCCAGCTACTCGGGAGGCTGAGGCAGGAGGATGGCTTCAGCCCAGGAGTTTGAGGTTGCTGTGAGCTAGGCTGATTCCATGGCACTCTAGCCTGGGCAACACAGTGAGACTCTGTCTCAAAAAAAGAAAAAAAAAAAAGAAAAGAAAAGAAATAGCAAAATATCAGCATTGAGTCCTTTCTTATTAGTAATTACATTAAATGAAAACAGATTAAACTCTCTGGTTAAAAGGTACAGACTAACAGAGTGGGTTTTTCAAATGATCCAATCATATGCTGTTTATAAGAGACTCACTTTATATTCAAAGACTTAAAGAAGTTAAAAGTAAAAGGATAGGCCGGATGCGGTGGCTAACGCCTGTAATCCTAGCACTCTGGGAGGCCGAGGTGGGCAGATTGCTCAAGATCAGGAGTTGGAAACCAGCCTGAGCAAGAGCGAGACCCCGTCTCTACTATAAATAGAAAGAAATTAATTGGCCAATTAATATATATAGAAACAATTAGCTGGGCATGGTGATGCATGCCTGTAGTCCTAGCTACTTGGGAGGCTGAGGCAGGAGGATCGCTTGAGCCCAGGAGTTTGAGGTTGCTGTGAGCTAGGCTGATGCCATGGCACTCTAGCCTGGGCAACAAAGCGAGACTCTGTCTCAAAAAAAAAAAAAAAAAAAGTAAAAGGATAGAACAGTCAAGAGATGATTATCATAAATGGGAAATGATGGGGCTTGCACCAGAGTGCAGGAGCGAGAGTTGGCGAACCCTGCCCCCTCTCCAGTCCATATCCTCTCCAGTTCAATTTGGAGAAACAGTTCAATTATACTTTGGTTAGAAAATGCTTCAGAAAATGGAAGACTAGAAGCAGCCTGCACACACTGTTCTCCCAGAGAGGATCAAAAGTGGTGAGTGGATATTCACCTTCAGATCAGTCGCCTAAGAGTAGGCATTGAGAATCTACAGAGAGGAGATGTGAGGCTCCCAAAGTAAAGGAGAGGGAAATGGGGCAACCTGCTCAGCAGGATCCGAGGTACACGAGAAAGGCACTTGCTAGTAGGGAAGGACAGAGGAGAGAACACTGAGGCTCCACACTTCTCCTGTGACATTGCAATTGGAGGTCGGGAGGGCCCCTTCACCACAGCGGGCGGCCTGGTTGACACAGGGAGCTGACTAAAGACGATGTAGTGGCAGTGCTCCAGAGAGAAGGCACAACAGAGTCCCACTGGCTTATGAACCCTGGCACTGCAGCTGGTGCCATTCTGAGGTCCCAGCCCCAGAGTGCTGCATCTACTCAGGGTTGAGATCTGTTGCTGCTGCCTCCCTATTTCCCCAGCCAGGCCAGGAAGGGAACAGGGGCATGATACCCTTGCACATCTCATGGGTAGGTGCTATGTGCACCTACCACTGCTGGGGTCCTAGGCAGAGAAAGTACCCAAGAAACTGGCACCCACTGCTATCACCTAGGCAGACTCACCCCGCCACAGCTGCTGTGAGATCCAGATGGAGAAGGTACCTATGACCCCAGGCACCTGCCACTGCTGTCTGAGTGGTGCAGCCACAGCTGCTGTTGCCTGGGTAACACCACCACCAAAGGCTCACATCTCATGTGCCAACCACCCTCCCACACTCACCGCATGCTCTCATTGCCTGACACATGCCTACAGTGCACCTGCTGCACAACCGCCAGTGACAACCACAAAGGAACAGACAGACACAGGGGAGTAGCAGTGTTAAAGGCTCACAGTGCATCCACTCATTTCCTGCCTGGCCAGTCTTCCACAGTAGGACTCAACCAAGAAATAGCATCCAATAAAAGCCAGCACCCTTTCATGATTTAAAAAAAAAAAAAAAAAAAAAAAACCCTCGACAAGTTGCACATAGAAAGAACATACCTCAAAAAATAAAAGTGATATATGACAAACCCACAGCCAACATCATGTGGAAAAATTGAAAGCATTCCCCCTAAGAACTGGAACAAGAAGGGCACCTACTTTCACCACTTCTATCCAACATAATATTATAAGTCCGAGCCAGAGAAATCAATCAAGAGAAAGAAATAAAGGGCATACAAGTTCAGGAAAGAGGAGGTTAAACTACCTCTGTTTGCTGATGATATAATTTCATATCTAGAAAACCCTAAGACTCCATGAAATGACTCCTAAAACTGATAAATAAATTCAGCAAAGTCTCAGGTTATCAAATCAATATATCCAAACGTACATTGTACTAATAACAGTCAAGCTAAAAGTCAAATAAGGAACTCAATGTCATTTATAATAGCTGCAATGAAAATAAAATACCTAGGAATATACTTAATCAAGGAGGTGAAGGATCTCTACAAGAAGAAATACAAAACACTGATGAAAGAAATCATAGATGACACAAACAAATGGAAAAAATACCCCATGCTCATGGATTGGAAGAATCAACATTGTTAAAATGTCTATACTGCCCAAAGTGATTTACAGGTTCAGTGCAATTCCCATCAAAATACCAACATCATTTTTCACAGATCTAGAAAAAATAATCCTAAACTTCAAATAGCAAAAGGGACCTGAATAGCCAAAGCAATCCTAAGCAAAAAGAACAAATCTGGAGGCATCACATTACCTGACTTCAAATTATACTACAAGGCTATTTAACCAAAGCAGCATGTACTGGTATAAAGGTAGACACGTAGCCCAATGTAAGAGAATAGAGAACCCAACAAATAAAGCCACATAGCTAAGACCAACTGATTTTTGACAAAACAGACACAAGCATACACTGGAGAAAGGACACCCTATTTACCTTTTTAATAAATGGTGCTGGGAAAACTGTTTAGCCACATGCAGAAGAATGAAACTAGATCCCTATCTCTCACCACATACAAAATTTAACTCAAGATAGATTAAAAACTTAAATGTAAGACCTGAAACTATAAGTATTCAAGAAGAAAATGTAGAAAAAAACTCTTCTGGACATTCACCTAGGCAAAGAATTTATGACTAAGATCCCCAAGAGCAAATGCACCAACAATAAAAATAAATAAAAGGGATTTAGTTAAACTAAAAATTTTCTGCATAGCAAAGGAAGTAGTCAATAAATAGACAACCCACCAAATGGGAGAAAATATTTACAAACTATACATCCAACAGAGGGCTAATATCTATAATCTACAATGAACTCAAATAAATCAGCAAGAAAAAAACAAATAAGCCCATCCAAAAGTGGGAAAAGACATGAAGACAGGTTTTTTTCAAAAGAAGACAGACAACAAACGGCCAACAAATATATGGAAAAATGCTCAACATCACTAATCATCAGGGAAATGCAAATTAAAACTACAATGAGATAACCCTGTCAGAATGGCCATTATTAAAAAGTCAAAAAACAATAGATGTTGGTGCTGATGTGGTGCAAAGGGAACCCTTATACACTGTTGGTGGGAATGTAAGCTAGTACAACCTCTATAGAAAACATTATGGTGATTCCTCAAAGAACTGAAAGTAAACCTACCCTTTGATTCAGCAATCCTACTACTGGATATCTATCCAAAGAAAAAGAAGTCATTTTATTAAGAAGACACCTGCACCCATATGTTTATCACAAAACAATTCTCAATTGCAAAGACATGGAACCAGCCTAAGTGCACACCAACTTATCAGTGGGTAAGGAAGACGTAGCATATATACACCATGAAATAATACTCAATCATAAAAAAAAGAATGAAATAATGTCATTTGTAGCAACGTGGGTGGAACTAAAGGCCATTATTGTAAGTGAAATAAAACAGGAACACAGAACCAAATACCTTATGTTCTCACTTATAAGTGGGAGCTAAGCAATGAGTAAGCATGGTCATACACAGTGACTTAGTGGACACTGGAGACTCAGAAGGGGAGGATGAGGAGGGGTGTGGGATAAAAAATTACCTTTTGGATACTGTACACTGGATGCACACTGTTCAGGTGACATGTATATTAAAAGCCTAGACTTCTCCACTATGCAATTCTATTTAAATTGTGAAGAAAAGATATTCCATGCCAACAGAAACCAAAAGAAGATTGGAGTAGCTACATTAATCAAACAATAGACTTTAAGACAAAAACTGTTGTGAGAAACAAAGAGGGGTACTATATAATGATGAAAGGGTCCATACATAAAGAAGATATAACAATTATAAACATATGTGTACTTAACAATGAAGCCCTAAAATACATGAAGCAAAAACTGACAGAATTGAAGGAAGAAACAGACAATGCAAGAACAATTATTTGGAGACTTCAATAGCCCACATTCAATAACTGATAGAGCAACTGGTAAGAATATCAACAAGGAAATAGAAGAATTGAAAAACACCATAAACCAACTAGACCTAACAGACATCTATAGAACAATCCACCCAACAATAGTACCATTCACATTCTTCTCAATTCATATGGAACATTTTCCAATATAGAGCATATGTTAGGCCACAAGACAAATGTCATTCAACTTTAAAAGACTGGCGTTATACTAAGTGTGTTCTCCCACCCCAATGGAATAAAATCAGAAATCAATAACAAGATGAAATTTGGAAAATTCAAAAATATATGAAAATTAACACATTCCTAAATAATTAATGGGTCAATAAGAAATCACAAGGGGAGTTTTTTTTGTTTTTGTTTTTGTTTTTTTTTTTGAGACAGAGTCTTGCTCTGTTGTCTGGGCTAGAGTGCTGTGGCGTCAGCCTAACTCACAGCAACCTCAAACTCCTGGGCTCAAGCAATCCTCTGCCTCAGCCTCCCGAGTAGCTGGGACTACAGGCATGTGCCACCATGCCCAGCTAATTTTTTCTATATAGTTTTAGCTATCTAATTAATTTCTTTCTATTTTCTGTAGAGATGGGGTCTCGCTCTTGGTCAGGCTGGTCTCAAACTCCTGACCTCGAGCGATCCTCCCCCTCGGCCTCCAGAGTGCTAGGATTGCAGGGGTGAGCCACCACACCTGGCCCACAAGGGGAATTTTAAAATACCCTTAAGTGACCTGAAATGAAAACAGCATGCCAAAACTTAGGAGATGCAGTGAAATCTTTGCTCAAAAAGAAATGTATAGCTAGGCCGGGCGCGGTGGCTCATGCCTGTAATCCTAGCTCTCTGGGAGGCCGAGGCGGGCGGATTGCTTGAGGTCAGGAGTTCGAAACCAGCCTGAGCAAGAGCGAGACCCCGTTTCTACTATAAAATAGAAGGAAATTAATTGGCCAACTAATATATATACAAAAAATTAGCCGGGCATGGTGGCGAATGCCTGTAGTCCCAGCTACTTGGGAGGCTGAGGCAGGAGGATTGCTCGAGCCAGGAGTTTGAGGTTGCTGTGAGCTAGGCTGATGCCACGGCACTCACTCTAGCCTGGGCAACAAAGCGAGACTCTGTCTTAAAAAAAAAAAAAAAAAAAGAAATGTATAGCTGTACATGCCTACATTATAAAAGAAGAAAGATTTCAAATCAATAACCTAACCTTTAGTTTTAGGAAACTAGAAAAAGAAGGAAATAATAGAGTACAGCAGAAATAAACAAAACAGTGAATACATAAATAATAAAGAAAATCAACAAAGCCTAAAGTTGTTTCTTTGAAAAGATCAACAAAATTGTCAAACCTTTAGCTAAACTGAATAAGTGAAAAAATGTAAGACTCAAATTACTAAAATCAAGAATAAAAGAAAGGACTTTGCGGCCAGGCGCGGTGGCTCACGCCTGTAATCCTAGCTCTCTGGGAGGCTGAGGCGGGCGGATTGCTCAAGATCAGGAGTTCGAAACCAGCCTGAGCAAGAGCGAGACCCCGTCTCTACTATAAATAGAAATTAATTGGCCAACTGATATATATATATATAAAAAAATTAGCCGGGCATAGTGGTGCATGCCTGTAGTCCCAGCTACTCGGGAGGCTGAGGCAGCAGGACTGCTTGAGCCCAGGAGTTTGAGGTTGCTGTGAGCTAGGCTGACGCCACGGCACTCACTCTAGCCTGGGCAACAAAGTGTGACTCTGTCTCCAAAAAAAAAAAAAAAAAAAAAGGACTTTGCTTTATAGAAATAAAAAAGATCATAAAGGAATACTATGAACAACAATTCAAGCCAACAAATTAGATAACCTAGGGCAGTGGTCCCCAACCTTTTTGGCACCAGGAACAGTTTTCATGGAAGAAAATTTTTCCATGGACAGGGGAGGTAGGGAATGGTTTCAGGATGATTCAGGTGCATTACATTTATTGTGCACTTTATTTCTATTATTGTTACTTTGTAATGTATAATGAAATAATTATACAACTCACCATAGGTTGGGGACCCCTAAGTCCTAGGTGAAATGGACAAATTCTTAAAAACACACAAACTACCAAAACTGACTCTCAAAGGAATAGAAAATCTGAATAAAACTGTACCAACTAAAGAGATTGAATCAGCAAGTGAAAAACTTTCAACAAAGAAAAGCTCAATCTCAGAGTGTTTCATTGGTGAATTCTACCAAACTATTAAAGAAGAATTAATAGTCACCATTAAATTGGCACTAATTGATCAACACTACAGTGCTCACACAGTAATAATATTCTTCAGGGATTAGGGGGTTGAGGGTGAGTAAACTCACAACTAATTAACTTGGTGAACTTTGTAGGGCTGATTCAATCTCTTTAGGCATGCCTCAAATCATGGTTTGGGTGTGGCAAAGTCATAACATGTAACCAAAATGTTTGTACCCTCATAATATCCTCAAATAAATAAATAAATAAAAGAATGTACCTTAAAAAAAAAGAATTAATAGCCATTCTTCTCAAACACTTTCCAAAAACAGAAAAGAAGGGAACACTTCTTGATTTTAGAAGGCCAGTATTACCCTGATACTAAAGCCAAAGAAAGACATCACAAGAGAAAAAATTCACAGACCAATATCCCTTATGAATATAGATGCCAAAATCTTCAACAAAACAATAGCAAACTGAATCTAGCAGCATATTGAAATGATTATACACTATGATCAAGTGGGATTTATTCCAAAAATGCAGGGATGGTTCAATATGAAAATGAAAATCAATAAATATAATATATCATATTAATAGAATGCAATAAAAATAGGACATGGCATCAATAGACACTGAAAAGGCATTCATCAAAATCCAGCACACTGTTACGTTAAAGAAAAAAGTACTCAACAAACTAGAAATAGAGGGGAACTTCCTTAACTTGATAAAGTACTTCTAAAAAGAATCCATAGATAACTTCATATTTAATGATAAAAGACTAAAACCTTGCCCCTGAGATCAGAAATAAGACAAGGATATCTACTCTCGCCACTTCTAATGCAACATTATACTGGAAGTTCTAGCCAGGGCAATTAGGCAACAAAAAGAAATCAAAGGCATCCATATTAGAAAGGAAGAAGTAAAAGTATCTCTATTTGCAAATGAAATAATCTTATATGTAGAAAATTCCAAAGAACCCCCCTAAAAATCATTAAATCTAATAAATGAGTACAGCAAAATTAAAAGATATAAGATACAAAATTTTGTTGTATTTTTATATACTGGCAATGAACAATCCAAACATGAAGTTAAGAAAACAATTCCATTTACAATAGGATAAAAAAGTATATAAATTTAGGAATAAATTTAACTTGTACATTGAAAAAAAGTGCAAGCCTTGTACATTGAAAGCTACAAAATATTATTAAAAGAAATTAAAACACCTAAATAAATAGAAAGATACCCCAGATTCACAGATTAAATGACCTAGTATTGTTAAGATGGAAAGACTGCCCAAAATGATCTACAGATTGAATGCAACCCCTAGGAAAATTCCAACTGCCTTTTTACAGAAATGGCAGAAATTCATATGAAAATACAAGGGACCCCAGATAGCCAAAACTATCTTGGAAAAACTAACAAAGTTGGAGGGCTCACACTTTCTAATTTCAAAGCATACTACAAGTTTACAATAACAAATACAGTGTGATATTCATATAAAGATGGAATATAATTGAATGTCCAGAAATAATTTTACACATCTACTGTCTACTGACTTTCAAGGATGCAAAGAACATTCAATGGGGAAAGGACAGTCTTTTCAACAAATAGTATTGGGATAATTGAATATCCACATGCTAAAGGATATATTTGGACTCTTGCCTTATACCATATACAAAAATTAAAATGGATCATAGACCTAAATATAAGAGCCAAAACTATAAAACTCTTAGAAGAAATCATAGGTATAAATCTTTGTGAACTTGGACTAGGAACAGTTTCTTTCTTTCTTTTTTTTTTACTCTGTTTTTCAACAGTTTCACTCTGTTGCCTGGGCTAGAGTGCCGTGGCATCAGCCTAGCTCACAGTAACCTCAAACTCCTGGGCTCAAGCGATCCTTTCTGCCTCAGCCTCCCCAGTAGCTGGGACTACAGGCATGCGCCACCATGCCCGGCTAATTTTTTCTATATATTTTTAGTTAGCCAATTAATTTCTTTCTATTTTTAGTACAGACAGGGTCTCACTCTTGCTCAGGCTGGTCTCAAACTCCTGACCTTGAGTGATCCACCCTCCTCAGCCTCTCAGAGTGCTAGGATTACAGGCGTGAGCCACCACCTCCACGTCCGGCCCAGTTTCTTAAATATGGTACAAAAAATAAAAACAGTGGATGTGAGACTTGAGCAAATTTAAAACTCTGTGTGTCAGAGGGACATCACCAAGAAAGTAAAAGGACAACCTATGGAATGGGAATAAGTATTAGTAAATTACATATCTGATAAGAGTTTAGTACAGAACATATAAAGAACTCTAACAAATCAACAACGAAAAGATAAGCAACAAAATTTAAAATGGACAAAAGACTTGAATAGCGATTTCTCCAAAGCAAATAATACACAAATAACTAACAAACACATGAAAAGATGTTCAAAAACATTAGTCATTAGGGAACTATAAATCAAACCACAGTGAGATACCACTTCACACCACACCCATCAGTATGGTTATAATTGAAAAAAAACCTCAAAATAACAAATGTTGGTTAGAATTGGAGAAGTTGGAATTCTTATATTACAGTGGAAATGTAAAATGATTTGGCTACTGTGGAAAACAATTTGGAAGTTTCTCATAAAGTTAAACCTAAAATTACCATATGACCCAGCAATTTCACCTCTAGCTATATACCAGAGAGAACTAGAACATATGTTCTCAGAAAACCTTAAAATGTTATACGTCAATGTTAATGGCAGCATTATATATAGTACCCAAAAAGTGGAAACCCAAATGTCCACCAGCTGATGAATCGATAAACAAATGTGGTCTATCCATACAATGGAATATTATTGTCCATCCATGAAAAGGAATGAAATACTGATACATGCTACAACATGGATGAACCTTGAAAACATGCTAAATGAAAGAAGCCAGAAACAAAAGGACAAATATTGTGATTCCGCATATACGAAATGTCCAGAACAGGCAAATTATCATACAGACGAAAAGGAAATTAGTGTTTGCCAGGGGTGGGGGGAGGAGAATTGAGAGTGACTGCTAATAGATACAGGATTTCTTTTTCGGATGATGGAAATGATCTGGAATTCGTGGTGATGGTTGTACAACCTTGTGATTATACTAAAAATAACTGAATTTTATCTTTAAAATGGTGAATTTTATGTTATGTGAATTTTGTCTCAAAAAATTGCCAAAAAAGAAAAAATGATCTAAACCAAATGGATGTTTAGTTTTCTCATCAGTGGCAGCCTAGGCACTGACTCATTCTCCTAGTCCAAGGAGGCATCTTTGTTCTGAGTAACAGAATGGAGGGAGTTTCAAAGAGGGGACAAAAAAACACATGCAGGTTGTTTCTTAAGTAAAGTTCCCAGAATATGTCATATAACACTTTCACTCACATCCCATTGGCTGGAATGTAGCCACACCTAGAATAAGAAAGACTGTTGGGTTTATTTATAACAGGGGTCCTCAAACTTTTTAAACAGGGGGCCAGTTCACCGTCCCTCAGACCGTTGGAGGGCTGGACTATAGTTTAAAAAAAAACTATGAACAAATTCCTATGCACACTGCACATATCTTATTTTGAAGTAAAAAAAAAAAAACAAACGGGCAAAAACTCCCGCATGTGGCCTGGCCCGCAGGCCGTAGTTTGAGGACGCCTGATTTATAATATCAGCAGCCATGTTACCAGCTAAAAATTCTACTAAATTCTACTATGGTGAAAGAGGGGATTGAATAGATATGTAAGGGCAATTAGTGGCGTTCACTGCAAGAGGCAACCTGTTTACAAAAGGACTCTACGGATCCGTGAAGATGAATCCTGAGACAACAGCTATGGGGTGGCCTGGGTAGCCTTTCCAGATTAGAGCAAATGACAGAAGGGTGCTGGGGAGATATTTCTGAGAAAAAATAAAAGTGGAACTGAGAGATTAGATGATGTGTTTGACCCCCCTGGGCAGCATTTTATGGTTCTAGTGGAGGGTTGGGGGAAGAATTGGTGGTAGATGCGCAGAAAACAAAATATATTTTAAAGGCAAACATTAATTTTAGGAATAATGAAATGGATTTGTAATTAAAAAGACAATGCAATCTTAGTACATGCTGTGTGTTATTTACATAGTCATAAAAATCAAACACCAAGTATGAATTTTTAAAAAAACTCTGAGCTGGGTGAGGTGGCTCACGCCTATAATCCTAGCACTCTGGGAGGCCAAGGAGGGAGGGAGGATCGCCTGAGGTCAGGAGTCTGAGACCAGCCTGAGCAAGATGGAGATCTCATCTGTTATTTAAAAAAAAAACCACCTGATATGCATATATTAAGAGAAGGTGTGGGAAGTGTCAAAGAGTAATTTAAAGTCAATAGATATTTTCTAAAGCTGAAAATCAAGAAATAACAGCATAAAACTAATATTTAGAAATAGAAAAAAATGGCAAACGAAACAGCTAACAAATTAAAAATCATTACCTTGCATAGGGAGGGATAGGGAACAGATATTTTACATTATCAGTTTTTGACGTTTAAAGCAATATATAAAAACATTCTTTGATAAAAATAAAAATCAAATTTTAAAATAGGATTTATAGCAGTCTTCATTCATAAATCTGCTTCCACAGTCAAAACTTTGTAAACTTCTAGGTGAATAATAATTGTCATATTTAATAGCAATAATGCTATATAGATTATATGCCAAACCTGGAAATCTCCTTTTTAAATTTTCCTTCTTCTAATCATCAAAATCTTTCAAGGTCTCAAACAATAACGTTAGGTACAGAAGAAACTTTATTGAATGTTTTGTATTTCTTTGAATGTCTTAAAGTTACAGCTCTATTTTTTTTTAGGTGCCTTTCTTAACTATTGTCTCAACATCAAATTTTCCATTGAATCAAACTTTATGAATAATTCATGGTGGCAAAATAAATGGGATTAGTGTTTCTAGCTTTCAGAGTCTATATATCTCATCGTCAGGAAAGATGTAGTTTCCCACACCCCCCCCCATGCCAATCCCCCCAGGAATAACGATCCAACTTGCAGCCAGCAGGTATTCAGATTTTGTGATCCGATTGTTTTAATACATGTGGGTCCTGTTGTCAAATGGCATGTCACCTCTTTGATCATGGAGGCTGGCTTCTTTCCACAGGTCCCAGTGCCTGTCCTATCAACTCCTAACCTATAGCTTTATTTTAGCAGCCCCGGCCCTAGGCTCAGATACTTTGTAGAAACAGCCTCATTATCTGTAGTGTTGTAACAGCAGTTAGAAACCGAATGACATTCAATTAAAATGATATTAGCAGCTCAGGAGTGATTTTGTTTAATTTACTCCTACTCAGATGTAAAAACATTAGCGACTTTTTTAATTGGACCTCATAATGTCTAACTCCTACTCGAATGCAATGAAATTAAAGACTTTGGTGCCTAAATACCGCTTAATTTACTCCTACCCATCTGTAATGACATTAAAGATGCTTTAGGGTAGATATTGTTTCCAATCAATTTTATTCAAAAGAAATCTGAGCTCACAGGTACTATTATTAAGCATATAATAGAATCACACAAGAAATATATCTTTACAGTTGGGGATAAGGTGGTTTCCAGTAATATTAAAAAGTAATCATTTTTATTTTAATGCAAGGATATTAAAAAGTAATATCTTAAATACAAGATTTTGTAAAGTTTTCAATTGCTTAAACAAATATATGAGTCCCAGCCTGTTAAAGAAATGTGCATTGTTCCATGTAAGTTTGAAGTGGATTTTATTCAATTATGGCATGTGATTGGCTTATTATGCTTGTTAAGAAATTTTACCTTAAACATGGCTTGGAGAAAAGCAAATTTTTGAGTGAATCTAATGTTAATAATTTTTAAAATTCTTTTTCTATATTAGTTTAAAGGATGACTTATTTCAAACTTTTATTTTTCTAAAAAGGCTATTTTTTTTTTTTTTTGACAGAGTCCCACTCTATTGCCCAGGCTAGAGTGCCATGGCATCAGCCTAGCTCACAGCAACCTCAAACTCCTGGGCTCAAGTGATTCTCCTGCCTCAGCCTCCCGAGTAGCTGAGACTACATGCATGCACCACCATGCCTGGCTAATTTTGTCTATGTATTTTTAGTTGGCCAATTAATTTCTATTTTTAGTAGAGACGGGGTCTCACTCTTGCTCAGGCTGGTTTCAAACTCCTGACCTTGAGTGATCCACCCACCTCGGTCTCCCAGAGTGCTAGGATTCAAAAGGCTATTTTTAAACCCAGCAGGATTTTGAGTTCATACATACTTGGGATAGGGTAGGTATTCAATAAATAGTTGCTGAAAGGTGTACTAAATACTATTATTAAAAATAGTAGTGAGTTATCTCACGTGATTGTTCACAGTCAGTTACAGATTGAACTCCTTGTTCTACTACTTTCCCCCCTCCTCACTACTGCACTTGACTAGTCTTAAAAAAAAAAAAAATAGTAGCTCATATTTACAAAGTCCCTACTATGTGCCTGATATGATTCTGAGCACTTTAAATGTATTAATTCATTTAATCCCCTAAATTAAGTAGTATTATATTAGTCCTAGTTTACAGCTAAAAACAATAAAATAATGAATGGATAGATAGATACTGCTGTTATAATTCTTTGGGTTGCATTTAGTTTGAAAAGTCTTTAAGCACTTGTAAATTTATACTCTATAATATGAAATTCTCCCTCATGAAATTAAGAAAGTGTGATGGTAAAATGAAAAAGTATGCACATCTATATACATATATTTATACACAAACATGGGATAGTTCAGCCTGGAAATATAGCTTTCTTTACTTGGATATTTAGGGATAATTTCTCGAGATACTTTCTTTTTTTGTTTGTTTGTTTGTTTGAGACAGAGTCACACTCTGTTGCCCAGGCTAGAGTGCCATGGCATCAGCCTAGCTCACAGCAACCTCAAACTCCTGGGATCAAGTGATCCTTCTGCCTCAGCCTCCTGAGTAGCTGGGACTACAGGTATGGGCCATCATGCCTGGCTAATTTTTTCTATATATTTTAGTTGACTAATTAATTTCTTTCTATTTTTAGTAGAGACAGGATCTTGCTGTTGCTCAGGCTGGTTTTCAACTCCTGACCTTGAGCGATCCGCCTGCCTCAGCCTCCCAGAGTGCTAGGATTATAGGCGTAAGCCACCATGCCCAGCCTCAAGATATTTTTCTTTGAAAAAATTAATGATGTTTTAAAAGATCTAGCATTTCTTCTCCTGAACAATGAAAAATAAATAAATAATAAGTAAATAAATAAAAGAGCTAGCATTAATAATATTGATGTACCAAGATGCTCTCAGCAGTTAAAACACCCTGGCCACAGCTCTGGTCATGCTCATAGATGCTCACAGAAATAGAAGAGTAGACATTTTAGTCTCTCCAGTAATACTGTTTTGGCTGGAATCCATGGCTTCTCTCAGGTAGACAGGCAGGAGCTAAAGTTAAGAAATATTTTAATAATAGATGTCGAGGCATTGTGTAGCTGCCTAGGTTTGAATTCTTGCTCTGCCACTGGGTGGTGGTTTGATCTCAGGCAAGATACTGAATTCTCTCAGCCACGGTTTTCCTTATCTGTCAATGAGAACAATGAACCCCATTGTCTTCCCAATTACACTGCTCTGGAAATATTTCCTATTTTGGTGACTGCCATTCAATTCATTTGTTAAGTGTCTGATCCAGACTCCTAGGAGTCATCCTAGATCTCTCCCCCTCTTTCTCTCTCTTTTTCCACTGAATCATCAAATCTGCCTGTTTTATCTCCTAAATATTACTCAGCGCATCTTAACTACAATGAGACACTATACAACATGTAAGTGATGAAAGGCTGTTGTCCACCACATTCATTCTACCAACAATTTATAGAGCCCCAGCATTTGCCAAGAGGTGCTAGGATGCCAGGGATGCAAAGATGATCATTTCTGGACTCAAGGAGCTTCCTGTCCAAGGAAAGGAATATACAGTAAAATTTGAGGTTCCAGTATGGTATGACAAGTGGCTTAACAGCACTATGGGAATACAGCCATAATTCGTTGCAGAAAATATCAATGAGGAGTGCATCTGGCTGCACGTAACAGAACACATAACTACAATGATTACACCATGTATGGGTTTATCTTTTTCAAATAACAAAATGTTCAGAGGTGGGCAGTCTAAAACTGCTACACCAATTCAAGGAAATTTAAGTCCCTAAGACGATTCTAACTTCCTGCTTTTCCAGGGAATGACTTTTGTCCTCATCATCACAGAATGACTACACAACCTCCAAGCACTGCACCATCCAGGTGGGAAAACATTGGGAAAAAAATCTCGAAACCTCCTTGTCTACATCTCATAGAAATTCTACAAGTGACTAATATTTTTTCTAATAAACTTATATGCTGTCTATAGTAACGGTATTCAGTTTCAGATGCTTATAGTTAAAACATCACTGCTCTACATCTTTACCAAATTTTATTTAATACTAAATTACCTGTTGTGCCTTTGGGAAATAATTATCAAGCACTTTAAAAAAGAAAATAGGGCTGGGCACGGTGGCTCATGCTTGGAATCTTAGCACTTTGGAAGGCCAAGGTGGGAGGATTGCTTGAGGTCAGGAGTTTGAAACTAGCCTGAGCAAGAGACCCCATCTCTACCAGAAATAGAAAATATTAGCTTGGTGTTGTGGTGTGTGCCTGTAGACCCCGCTACTTGGGAGGCTGAGTGAAGCAGGAGAATCACTTGAGCCCAGGAGTTTGAGGTTGCTGTGAGCTAGGCTGACACCACAGCACTCTACCCCGGGCAACAGAGTGAGACCCTGTCTCAAAAAAATAATAAAAATGGAATAAACTAAAATGGAAGGGGTACTTTTCAGGGAATCAGTGGAAGCTGGGCATAAATACTGATTTCCTTTTTATTTTTAACATCTGAATTCTAGGCATCAGTTTGTAAATGAAATTTTTTGCACTTCAAAATAGTCATCATTGTCTCCCACATAACTTAACCTCTGAACGACACATCCTTTCCTCAGCCTGCAGAGGCTCAAGTTCTAATTACCCCCTCAAATTTTACACCGCCCAAGAGAATTTTGTAGTCAAAACATACCAATCATGTTCTCAAATTGTTTGGAAATCTAACCAGCCATTTCCACACAATCCAAAAAATAGACTGAAACAAATAGACTGCCACAAAATATATGTTGTGGTAAAGATACAATAAAAAATATATCCACAAACAGAAGGATAATTAGAGGAAAAAATAAAAAACTAGTTTTGGCTCTTTTAAAAGTAATGATTCACTATTTTTAGAAAGGCCATGACTAAGAGTATCAACCATGAAAGTACTAGCTAAAGCTGAACCACAACTCTGAAAATAAGAGAGACAAAACTCAAACTAATGTGTATGAAATTGATTTACAGGATATTAGATATACTATTCGAAATAATATAAATAGTCTGTGTTTCCCTGTGCCTAAAGGGACAAAATTTTTTAAATAATTATAATAGTAGTATCATTAATAGTAGTCCCAACAGCAGCAGAGGCAGTACTAGTAGTAGTAGTAGTAGTAGTAGTAGCAATTCACTATAACAATAGGAATGGTGTTTCCCTAGTTATTTGCTTATTTATTATTTTGGTCCCACCAGTAATTCCTGGAAAATTCACCCACAATTATTTCTGGGAGTTTCCAGGAGGATCCTTCCAAGCTCTTAGCTCTGAGGGTCACCTGCCATTTCCCTCCTGTTATGAATTGTATGTTTGTATTCCCCCAGAATTCATATATTGAAGCCCTAAGTCCCAGTGTGATGGTATGTGGAGGTGTGGCCTTAGGAGGTAATTAGGTTTACATGAGTTCATAAGGGTGGGGCCCCCATAAGGGAATTAGTGCCCTTATAAGAAGGGGAAGAGAGACCAGAACACTTTCTCTTCCTCTACTGTGTGAGGACATAGCAAGAGGACAGCCTTCTGCAAGCCAGGAAGAGAAGCAGGAACCAAATTTGCCAGCACCTTGATCTTGGACTTCTAGTCTCCAGAACTGTGAGAAATAAATGCCTGTTGTGGAAGCTACCTGGTCTGCAGTATGTTGTTGAAACAACCTGAGCTGACTAAGACACCTCTCTTGCTCCAGCTCCACGTGGCCGCTGGTCAGACCCAGGCTCCTGAAAGCCACAAAGGTCCAATTGAGAGCTGCCCTGGGTGCAGGCACTAATGCCCCTGAAGTCAGGGTCTTACTCTGTCACCTGCATCCTATAGCGGTTCTGCCAGGTGCTTCCAGTGGACCAAGAGCACATTTTTCAGGCACTTACTTTTGAACCATTACCCCTCTCCCTGGGAATCAGGCACTGGGGCCAGGCCAGAGGATAATTTGGCCTACCTCATCTTTGCTCAGACAGAGTTTACTGTATTTTTTCACTGTTGTGTCCTGAAATAGACCAAGGACCTGGCATATATTGATAGGTAGTCCTCAGTACAGTGAGTGTTTGTTGAATGAGCGAACACACAAGCATGCATTCTGGGAGGGCTCTCCTTCCTTTCCTGGGAGATTCCTTGGTCCCTCCTATAAACAGCCTCTAGCAGGCAGTTATTATATTTGTGAGGTAGGATAAAATGCATTATTGTCCTTGTCTCACAGGTAGACAAACTGAGATGCAGAAAGTTTTAGTGACTTATCTGAGAGCTCCACCAACTCATGCTGCCTGAGTACCTTACATAGTTTTGTACCTTATATGAATAAATCATCCCATGCCATTTGCCTTAAACAGCTTTTTAGCTCAGTATTTGTTCAGGGAAACAGGAGTAAAAGTGACTGTCTGGAGGAGATTAACAAATAAGTTCGTGGTTTAAAAGCTCCGTTTTTGAAAGTGGTGACCACACTCCTCCCAAAAAATGCCTGAGGGCACTCAAGCCATTTGCTTCTCCTTGGAATAAGAAGAGAGGGTGAGCCTTGTAAAATTTCCCACACTGCCTGACTGAGCGAGCTTTTGCAAGGAGAAAAGAACTCTCTATTAGCCTCCAGCCTGATTTCTATGCTTCTGCTCTGAATGCTCAATTGTCAGGCAGGATTCTGGGGTGTATAAATATATAATTATACTGCATAGCAAAAAACCAATAGGTCAGGTTTTTGGTAAGAATTTTTTTTTGTATTATGATCCTCTATTTCTAGTCAAATGGTTTAGATCTGGAATCCCTAATGCTCTGCAGAAATACAAATTTTACATTTCCCGATCTGTTTTCACTTAAAGGGCTTTCAAATGGGATAATTTAAGTGTTTTATTTTATGGTTTTGTAAATTTATTTTCATGTGTTATACAAACAACTATATTTTAGGATTAGCTCAACAAATAAGTTAATGGGTCCATTTTTCTATGAATAGTAAAAAACGCAACACTGGCATAGATACTAGCCGTGCAAGACTTCCCTGATAATCTGGAATGCCTGGTGAGCACCTTCGACTCACAGATTTTCATGTTTCATTTGTCAAACATGGCCCTATGTTGTGCTGGGTTTAAGGAGAATGGTTTGGCCAGAGAATTCAAAAATCTTCTTGATCCGTCACCCCTGGGAGTCATGACCTGCATGCAAAAGTCAGGAACAGCAGGGATGGACAGAGATGATGTTGGCATCAGTAAGGCAGGGGCAGGTAGCAAGCTGGAAGTAAGATTTCCCGACCCCTCAACACAGGCTATGGTGCTCAAGTTTAGTTTCAATATCCTGGTAAGCAAAGACACTGTATTGATCTGTAGGGTACACACAATATATATCAAGGGCCTTTAGCAACTGTGAAAGACTATGGAAGTCTTATTTTCATAGCTGCCCCACTGTAGGTCGAGGGCCTTTGGCCTCCTGCCCTGGGTCCTCAGCGTCCTCCCACGCCACAGCTTCCTTTCTTTTCATCTCCTTGGTTCTTGAAAGTCGAAACCCCCCATCTTCCAAGACCAACAACCGGCTGCAGGGAACCCCTGGCTGCCAAATGCAGCAGAGACGCCAGGAGTGAGCAGCCGGAGGACAGAAGGCCGTCTACACGGTGTCCAAACTGCTCTAGCTGATCAAGAAAGCAGTTGGGCAGATCAGGAGTTCAGAAGTCTTGGGAGTTGTGAACTAAAGCAACCAGCAAACAGTCAGGTGTTTTGTTTTTGCTTTGTCCTTCCTTTTCCAGTGATCGTCTTGGAAATGGGTATGGCATAAAGCAGGAAATGAAAAAAAACACAAAAAACTGCAACCGTCTGGGCAGGGTTGGATTTTTATCTTTAGCATAAGTAAGAGTAATTGTAGTAAAAGTTCATATTTAGTGAAGGCTTCCCAGATGTCCCTGCCCCCAACCAGATGTTTTCTCTCTTTCTCCAAAGTCTCATGGTGCATGTTTATGCTTTTATGGCAATTTTTACATTCTTTTTATTGTATTTATTTATTTATTTTGAGACAGAATCTCACTGTGTTGCCCGGGCTAGAGCGCCATGGCATCAGCCTAGCTCACAGCAACCTCAAACTCCTGGGCTCAAGCGATCCTTCTGCCTCAGCCTCCCAAGTAGCTGGGACTATAGGCATGTGCCACCATGCCCGGCTAATTTTTTTCTATATATTTTTAGTTGTCCAGCTAATTTCTTTTGTCTTTCTTTCTTTTTTTTTTTCTTTTTTTTACTGTGAAACTCTATCATAAAAGGGATAATTTCTTTCTACTTTTAGTAGAGACAGGATCTTACCTTTGCTCAGGCTGGTCTCAAACTCCTGACCTCGAGTGATCCTCCTGCCTCGGCCTCCCAGAGTGCTAGGATTACAGGCGTGAGCCACCATGCCCGGCCACATTCTTTTTATAACACAGTCATTTCAGGACATGTTGTAGGTCCCTAGTTAGACTGTAAGTTTCCCGAGGGAAGGAACTAGAGCTTTACACCTTTGTGCTGTTCACATCACCAAGCCCAAGACCATATTCATAAATCATAGTAAATAGTTATTGAACTGAAATTCATTGGTTTGCTTACAAAATATTTTATACATTTTATTTTGTAAGCAAATACGGCTATATGTCACCTGAGCAGGACATCTATAGTAAGTGTTGAAAAACAAATATTGATTTGGAGGTTTAAAATTAGTTAAGGTTTTGACTAAATCCAAGTAAAACTAAAGAATATAAATTTTTATTATAAACTTTATAAAAAGATTATAAAATATAATAAAAATAGTTAAGGGAAAATATATTGAATATTTTAAGATAAGAGTTGTTTATTTATTTATTTACTTTTTTGAGACAGAGTCTCACTCTGGCCACCTCACCCAGCATGAGTTGTTTGTTAATTACTTTGTAACTCAGAGAGAGTGTCAACTATCTAAAATAAATTTTTATTAAAAAATGCCTATGACTGGCCCGGCGGGGTACAGTGGCTCATGCCTGTAATCCTAGCACTCTGGGAGGCCGAGGTGAGCAGATCGTTTGAGCTCAGGAGTTCGAGACCAGCCTGAGCAAGAGAGAGAACCCATCTCTACTGAAAATAGAAAGAAATTAGCTGGACACTAAAAATATATATAGAAAAAATTTACCGGGCATGGTGGCACATACCTGTAATCCCAGCTACTCAGGAGGCTGAGGCAGGAGGATTGCTTGAGCCCAGGAGTTTGAGGTTGCTGTGAACTAGGCTGAAGCCATGGCACTCTACTCAGAGCAACATAGCAAGACTCTGCCTCAAAAAAGAATGCCTATGACTACTTCTGGGCAAACTGTAATTAAAACTTAGGGGAAGCCTGGTGTGGTGGCTCACGCCTATAATCCCAGCACTTTGGGAGGCCAAAGTGGGAGGATCATTTGAGGCCAGAAGTTTGAGACCAGCCTATTCAACATAGCAAGACCATGTCTCCACAAAAAATTAAAAAATTAGCCGAGCATGGTGGCACATGCCTGTAGTCGCAGCTACTTGGGAGGCTGAGGCAGGAGGATTACTTGAGCCCAGGAATTCAAGGTTATAGTGAGCTATGATCGGGCCACTGTTCCCTAGGCAACAGAGGAAAACCCTATCTCAAAAAAAAAAAAAAAAAAAAGTAGAGGAAAGGGAAAGACTAATATATGCTTCTTCAAATCCTTTTTAAGAACAGGTAGTATTTTATATCTATGTGAAATTTTGGAAGACTGGGTATTAAAAATTAAACACCAGTAATCGATCTTCATTAAATCCCACAGGTTTGTGTGATGCTACGAGAAGCAGAATCCTCCTAATGCTCAAAAATAAGCAAAAAGGTAATTTCTATTGAAAATAGAACTCAGAAGAAAAGAATTTTGCTGAAAGCCATATTTACCTGATCCTCCTTAGACGAAGGGGATGAGACGGAATTTCACATCAAAATGCATTATTGGTGGCTTCAAATATTTATGACCTTCTCAATGGAAAGTCACTCGCACTGTGAGCAGCACACAGTCATGCTAGGCACAGTGGGGACGCTGGTCTAGAGTAAGAGTGAGACTCTGTCTCAAAAAAAAAAAAATTATAAAAAAAAATAGAGTATGACTTCTGGGACTTGAAGTCTCATGCACATCACCAGGATTTTACGGCAATACAGATTCCGGTTCAGAGGTCCGGGCTGGGGCCTGAGCTTGTGCATGTCTCACAAGCTCCCTGGTGAAGCCCGGCTAAGTCAGGGACCACACTTTGAGAAGGGAAGCGTGCGGGCACTAAATGCTTCCCTGCAGTGACTTTACATCCTGACTGATGGTCTTCAGGGACTGCCAGGCGGGCAGCTCCCAGGCAGGGGCACTTCCCAGTTCAGTGTTTTGGGATTAGAGGTCCACGATTCTTCCAAAGGCTGTGTGCTTATGAGGTTGTCAATCCAGACAGACACAAATCCAGAGGGAAGACAGAATCCAGACATGAACTGAAGTTTATAAAGTATTAAAAAAAAAAAAAAAAAAAAGGTGAGGCGAAGTGGCTCACGCCTATAATCCTAGCACTCTGGGAGGCTGAGGCGGGAGGATTGCTCGAGGTCAGGAGTTTGAAACCAGCCTGAGCAAGAGGGAGACCCCCGTCTCTACTATAAATAGAAGAAATTAATTGGCCAACTAATATATATAGAAAAAATTAGCCGGGCATGGTGGCGCATGCCTGTAGTCCCAGCTACTTGGGAGGCTGAGGCAGCAGGATTGCTTGAGGCCAGGAGTTTGAGGTTGCTGTGAGCTAGGCTGATGCCATGGCACTCACTCTAGCCTGGGCAACAAAGAGAGACTTTGTCTCAAAAAAAAAAAAAAATACCTGTGACTTGGAACACATGGGTAATAGGGAAACCAGAAGAAGACTGAGACTGTCTAATGAAAAGGCCAATAGAAATAAATAGATGCAAGTAGGGGCAATGGGACAATTCTGAAGCTAATCCTGTATTCCTTAGATCTCCAGGGGGCATGAATTTTATATGCTGTTTGGCTCGTTTCTCATGCTTATAGACAAGCTTTTAAAGGGGCTTAGCAAAAATAATGTGGAAGTAATCTGGACAGCACAAAGCATCTTTATAGGTTCAGCGAAATCATTGAGGACAGGTGTTTTTCTGAATTCAAACTTTTTCAGATTTTGTAGTTTATACTATATAACATCCCCAGCAGGGCCTGGGAAAAAACACACAACAATCATAATCAAAGCCATTAATAGTATGCGGCAAAGCCTATGAATATTCAGTCACACTCAGTGTGAAAATAAGGAATCTAAATAGCTTCACATCCATTCAGGGAAGGTTTTGTTGCCAAATGAGTTCAGGTCAAGTCAAGTTTTGTCACCAAATGAGTTATAAAAAAAATTTGTGACTCTCAATGCTTTTGGGAATTTCAGAACTAAGTTTAAGGGAGTGTGGACATCTTTTACAAGCCCTCAGTCTCTTATTAGAGGTGTTCGATCTTTTTCAGATAGGCAGTGCTCACACATTTCTTCCTCCTTCCTTAAACTTCTTATCTTTTTTCCAATTATACTAACACATAAATGACTAACAGCCAGCTCAGGTATACCTGTATTTTAACAGAAATTATAGCCACATTCTGAGGTAGGATTTCAGGCATTAACCAATCTTAAATTTGATCTAGGAATTTACCATCCAGCAAGATGCTGATTAAGTAAAAAGGTTCTGCTTAATTAAATTAATTTTGCCTAACCAAAAATAGTTCCCTGCTTTTGGCTTAATTGACTTCGAAGTAACCTACAGTTTTAAAAGTGTTTTTGCAATCATTATCTCATTCCATGTATATTAACCTCTTTTTTTTTTTTTTTTTTTTTTTTAGTTTTTTGTGTATGTATGTGTGGTTCAAAGAAGGGACCAGCCCAAATTCATGAGTTAAAAAGAGACAGAGCCAGGAATCACACCCAGAACATTGCTCAAATGAGATCCTTTCTGTAAAACATTGGTCAGAAAGTGAGGTGACAGTATTTGTCTCCTCCCAGCTGGCAAATGCAAATGTGAACTTAGATGATGACAACTCACTGTGGCAACAGTAACAGATATAAGAGGGAAAATGTATGTGTTCTTTCTTCGAATGATCCCATTTTGTCTGATGGTAGCTAATGGACAAACTTTGAAGCAAACGTTCAGCCTGATAAAAATACTACCATCCTTGAGGTTTTGTTACCGTCTCCATCATTTCTAGTACTCACGATAATGCCCTGGATTCTAAATACTCCGACCAAATTTGCTTGGGTCATATTTATTTTAACCATAGGAAGTTTGAAGTGTTGCAGAAGTGGCAAGAGATCAATTCCACAAACATTTATTGCACATACCGCCTAGCTAACAGTAGGCACTCAATAAATGTTAAATGAATGAATACATCCCCTATAATGACAAGATTCCCTCCTGTCATTTTGACTAGGTCAGTAACTCCTCTCCCTCCGTTGCTTGAGTAGATACAATATTCCCTAAAACAAATGCCTGAACCAAAGTGTAGGAGTAAGGTTAATTTGCCTTAAAGAATGAATTGGGTGGATTGCTTTAAAAAATAACACCACTGTCTCTATAGAAAAAGCTTCAAGGGAAATATAGAGTGTGTATACAAGCAAAATGGAAGCTAAAGCATATTGTCTATTTATCTCCTCTAGGAAATTTCTTACCACTCATATTTTGCTTTCTCTGCAGGAAAGGCTCGTTTGATTACAGCAGTTGTATTCCTTTTGTTTTTTTTTATGCCTAGTGGGGCATACTGTAGTGAAATTTTGCTGGGATGCATACCTCACTCTTGGCAACGATGCTCCTTTTTATGTTTTAGTTAACAAAAGGTGTTCATGAATCAGCTCAAAATCTCAGTTCATATTTAGATGACGCATTTTCTTCAACTGAACAACAGTCCACAGTTACAAATGCCAAACAGGAAGGGCACATCTGCGGAAAACAAGCCTCTTAAGCTGGAAGAATGAATAATGATGATGTGTGGGATGTGCTTTCTATACAGCAAACTCTGGGAAGACCTTTCTGTGAACAGCTATCTGATAACAATTGAAGAGGCTTTGTGCTCCTACTCACCTCCCACGTCCTTTTGTATCAGTAACTCCGCAGGGGGAAAGGAGATCGGTAGAAGATTCCTTGGTCATTAAAACCTCAGGTATCTATTCAGAATCTCAGAATCATAGGGTAGAGATTCTTTTTTTCATCATGTATAATTTTTAGTACAGAGTAAATCCTAAGAGGTGAGTGTTTTCTTCAAAGATACGAAAGTTGTTTCCACTTTGAGTTTTAAATCTCCAATAGAAGTTTCTAGATAATGAATCAGATACTTAAATAACTGGTTCAATCTGGGTGCCATTAAATTTTGTGATTTAAAACAATCCCATTTTCATTGTAGAAATCTTATATGGGGTTTCCTATTTTTATTTTGCACAAATTTTGATCATTTTAGACAATATATAAGTTTGTTTCTAGTTTGAGTCGTGTGTGTGTGTGTGTGTGTGTGTGTGTGTGTGTGTTTCTAACTAAATAAGCTTACTGTTGTTCAGTAAAATAATAAAATTTGAGTTTGGCTAAGGTGTCAGCAAATTAGCATGCTTTGTTGCAGTTTTTGATTCATGATAACATTTATAACTAACTTTCCTGAGTTTATAGATCCTTCTCGGTTACTGTCATAAAATTGCCATAATAATAAAACCTCTCCTTCCCGTATGGAATTCCATTAACAGTTTGGCTACTCTGATTATGGCTACTGTTTCATCCATCATGAGAAGAGTTTGCTACCGAGGAAGATGCTAACAGTATTAACCCTGGAACCTCCCACCTCCTCCCCCCATCCCCAAACTCAATTAAACCGGCATCACACCAAGACACACACAAAAAAGCTGCCGCCTATTTACATAACACAATGATCGAGTAATAAATCAACATTAATCATGCGTGTTGCAACAAGTCACTGAAAATGATGTTTGACCTCATCATGGACCAGACTCATCCATCCATGAACAGCATTTATTTCCAACTGGGAGCAACTTCCCACTCCCAGGGACAGGGTCAAGCATTTCGGATACATATGACAGGCAGGTTTGATCTTTCCTTCCGGATATCACTTTCCTTTTTTCCTAACTCCATTACCTCCTAATTCTGAAACAATCTTATCCTAGAAATTATTCCATTTCCAACACTCCACAAGTACAATCACAATCGTCCATTTTCTTCAAAGCTCTTCTTGACGTCTCCTTTCTTATGATGCATCCCAGGCTGTCAAGGAATGTAGCTACGAAGCGTATCATAGTCCTAGGCTCCCTGATTTGGTCTACAATTATTATTATTATTATTATTATTATTATTATTTTGAGACAGAGTCTCACTCTGTTGCCCAGGCTAGAGTGCCGTGGCGTCAGCCTAGCTCACAGCAACCTCAAACTTCTGGGCTCAAGAGATCCTTCTGCCTCAGCCTCCCGAGTAGCTGGGACTACAGGCATGTGCCACCATGGCTGGCTAATTTTTTCTGTCTATTTTTAGGTGGTCAGTTATATTATTTCTATTTTTAGTAGAGACTGGGTCTCACTCTTGCTCAGGCTGGTTTCCAACTTGTGACCTTGAGCGATCCTCCGGCCTCAGCCTCCCAGAGTGCTAGGATTACAGGGGTGAGCCCGGCCTGGTCTATAATTACTATGTCTGGACATTTCAGGGGAAAATTAAAGTTCGTTTGTTTCAGTTAGTTTCCAGGGAGTGCTTTATGAGTTACAATTCTCCCAGCAAGGTCCTGGCGTCTGTCACAGTAGGAGCACCTGTGTCACCCCCACCTGTTTTCCCATCCTCCTCTTCTCTTCTAGGTCCCCAGGTACAAAACCACTCAGGCTTGGAATGCCCGTGTCACCCTGAGGCAATCTTGACATCTCTGTCACAATACATATTTTAGTACATAGTCACCAGACAGAGCCTGGAATGAATTTCTCTTCTTCTGGAATTTGGTTTGTCATGCCTCTGAGCCTTTGCACATGCTGTTCATTCTTTCTAGAACACCCCTTCCCCAGATGTCTCCCCCATATTGTCTTCTCTGCACCCCACTGCACCTGGCTCCGACTCCATTTGGGGGTGCATCCCTCCCTGCTTGCATCTGCTCATCACTAGATCGTGAGCTAGTAGCAACCAGGGGCAGTGTCATTTCATTTTTGCATCCTAGAATCCAGCACAATGCCTGTCATGAGACGTACTCAATAAAAAATGTGATAAGTAAATGAGCAAATGAAGTGCAATTCAACAGAATCTAAAAGAGGGAACAACTCAGAAGATAATTGTGTTTAAATAATCAACGTGCCTCTATCAAGTCAAAATTAAACTGTCTTGCATTTGACTTAACTTTTTAGTCTATTCAATTATTCCTCCACATGTGTACCCCTCCTTAACTATTTTGATGAACAGGACTGATAGGTGTTTAAATACCAGTTGGTCCCTCAATTAGTGAGCTGATTATAATGGCAGTATGAAAAGATACAAATTATGACTAATTTGATGTTTTAATAGGAAAAAAAAGAATATTTGCACACAAAAATAAGCCTGTGTCAGACATAAATTATGCATTGTCATACTGATTATCTGGTACGGTCAATGACATGGAAGTCGAAAATGATAGAAATATGATGTGATATTTAAATTAGTATCTTACAAAGCTGTATGTTAAATGTATGCCATTTCCCCCATGACAAACTGATTAAATAACTTAGATAATGTTTTAACACACATCTTTATACAAAAAAATTAGGATAAACTATGAATCATTCTGTCAACTTGTGGTTCAACGGAATCATGTATATTTTTCATGGTTATTAATGCTTAATGTCTTCCAGTAAATTAAAAAATCGAGCTTAACAAAGGTTAAAAATATCTGATGATACATAGATGATTGTAAAAGTAATATATATTAATGAACTTTTGTATGACTGACTTTTTTTTTTTTTGGTTAATCACTCACAGAATTATGTCAAACATACATCAATACTTTGGCTCCTTTTTCATCCAACCTTCCGGCATTTCATTACTATAGTTACCTGATTAATGGATGCAATAATATATATGGCATGATATGATATGTTCACATTAAATTTTAATCAAATATTACTAAATTCAGAAAACATTAAGTAAATCATGACTGATGAGGCAATATTGCTGTGCTGTCATATTGATGACTCTGAAACTTCACTACTGAGAGTAACAGATTAAGCACAAGAAGTGAATTTTATGAGGAAATATAAGTATCTCAACTTCCACAGTTGTGTTTTTTAATTGCTTTACAGCCACCAGAGGAGATGTGATATCCATCAAGTCTATTGGTGTCACAGTTCTCATAATTCCCTTTCTCGGTTTCAAAAATTTTATTTGCAGTGAAAGAGGGGTCCATTCATTATCTATGGAGGTTTGATTTTTTTTTTTCTATCATGGTTTTAAAAAAGAAGTTGTTATTGTTATTCCACTTATATGAGGCATCTAAAATAGTCAAATTCATAGAAACAAAAAGTAGAGTCGTGGTTTCCAAGGGGTAGAGGGAAGGGAAATGGGGAATTGTTGTTCAATGGACATAGAGATTCAGTTTTGCATAATGAGAAAGCTCTGGAGAGCTGTCGAACGACAATGTGAATATACTTTACACTACCAAACTGCACACCTAAAAATGGTTCCGGTCATAAATTTTGTTATGTGTTTTTTATCACAATTTTTTTAAGTTGCTGTTGCATTTTATTTTTCTTTACTTTTTTTTGAGACAGAGTCTCACTCTGTCACCCCAGCTAGAGTGTCATGGCATCAGCCTAACTCAACAGCAACCTCAAACTCCTGGGCTCAAGTGATCCTTCTGCCTCAGCCTCCCAAGTAGCTGGGACTACAGGAATGCACCACCATGCCTGGCTAATTTTTCTATATATTTTTAGTTGGCCAATTAATTTCTTTCTATTTTTATTAGAGACAAGGTCTCACTCTTGCTCAGGCTGGTTTTGAACTCCTGACCTTGAGCGATCTGCCTGCCTCAGTCTCCCAGAGTTGCTGTTGCATTTTAAATAGAACTTACAGCCTCATACTGACTCCTTCCGTCTTGCCAAAGAGGGAAGGAAATGAGGACTGTCACTTGTTGGGTGACAGGTATGCACAGATACACCACTTCTGTCGAAGGCAGGTCTAACAGCAGCCTCACCCCAGGGCCTGCCCGGAGTCCTAGTTGAGTGTGCAGCGCCCTGAAGCAGTCTTGACGTTCCTGTCACACCACACTTTTTTTGTGCAGGTCAGTAGTTAGATGTAGTTAAAGCATGAGGCATCTGTGTGCGTTACCACATCTAACCTAACAACAAAGCCATAAAGTGGGCATCCTTATGCCGGTGTCATGTTGAAAAACACATTAACTGGTGAGTAGCAGTATGAACTGTCAGGCTCCAAAAGTTGTATTCTTGGCCAGGCGCGGTGGCTCATGCCTGTAATCCTAGCACTCTGGGAGGCCGAGGCGGGCGGATCACTCAAGGTCAGGAGTTCGAGACCAGCCTGAGCAAGAGGGAGACCCCGTCTCTACTAAAAATAGAAAGAAATTATCTGGACAACTAAAAATAGAAAAAATTAGCCGGCTGTGGTGGTGCATGCCTGTAGTCCCAGCTACTCGGGAGGCTGATGCAGGAGGATAGCTTGAGCCCAGGGGTTTGAGGTTGCTGTGAAGTAGGCTGAGCCATGGCACTCTAGCCCAGGCAACAGAGCGATACTCTGTCTCAAAAAAAAAAGCTGTATTCTTTTTACTTTTGGTAAAGATTTTCCATGTTACTCCATATCTCCTCCTCATTTTCCTGGACCCCCAGAGGAAAACACATCCCAGCCCCTCTTGCTGCCAGGCAGGGCCACGTGACCCACACAGGTCCTTCTGGGTCCCGGGCAGCAGGGAAGCCCCGGTGACACTCTCTCCAGGTGTTCTTCCTCCGGCTGGGGCAACCCTGGCAGCCATGTGCAGAGGTAGCAAAGCTGTGAGATTGGATCTCTGAGTCACCCTTGGAAGGGAGATGCCTCAGAGAACCCACTCAACCTACAGCAGGCTTTGTGTGAGTGGCAAGTGAGCTATTGTGTGGGAAGCCACTGGGACTGAGGATTTGTGTTACTTCAGGATGGCCTATCCTGGCCTGCCTAACACACTGCTATAGACCGAAAAATGGCTGGTTAGGGTCAGTGCCATGAGCTGAAAGTATTGGTTTGTATGATAATCAAAAAATATTTTTTTGGCCAAAAGCAGTGGCTCATGTCTTGTCATCCCAGCACTTTGGGAGGCTGAGGTGGGAGGATTGCTTGAGGCCAGGAGTTCGAGACCAGCCAGGGAAACATTGCGAGACCCATATCTACAAAAAATTTTAAAAATTAGCCGAGTGTGGTGGTGTGTGCCTGTAGCCCCAGCTACACAGGAGAGTGAGGCAGGAAGATCACTTGAGCCCAAGAGTTCAAGGCTGTGATAAGCCATGCTTGAGAGACTGCACTCCAGCCTGGGCAACAAAGCAAGACCTATCTCTAAAAAGGAAAATAAAATTTTTTTTACCTTATCCTCACCACTCAAATCCATGTTTTACAACTACCTAGCATCCCAGTTACCAAACTTCTCCCTCACCTCCTCCTTCCTTTTCCCATTTTCCTTCTTTTTCACAAGAGGACTGGAATTTTGAGTCTCATACTACAACAATCTAGACCCGGCTAAGTTTCACCCTCCTCACGTTGACACAGGATAATGTCAGTGACAAAGCATGTCCCATCCTCCAAAGCCAACATGCCCTACTGCAGTTTTCCTAAAACAAGGTACTCAAAAGAATTTTAGGTCCTTCACAAATGACTTTTTTTTAGCAGTGACATAGTTATTTGGAAGGATATTAGAGAATTATGTGTAAGTATCACATCCAATCTGTGATTTCATGGACAGTATTGCCTAGGACAAGAAATAAAAGAGATATTTATATTTTAAAAGTAGATCGATATTTTTAGCAACTCATAAACAAGCCACCAGGGCAGCATGTGCACTAGTTTGGCAAAAGTCATGGGTACGAGGTGGCCGCTGCCTCCTGTCCTCCAACCTTTGGTCTGTTTCCCCACACCGCTGGGCACACCTGCCTAAGGCCTTCTTCCTAGCACCAAGCAGCTGTCAGTGAAATCACAGAGATCACCAGACAGGGCTATCAAAGTGTCTAAGAGTTTATTTCCATCTCCTTCTTTGCTTCTGATCGTTCCGGTTAATCTCATAAGGGACCCTGCTGCCAGGGGGAAGAGGTGGAGGGCCGAAACCCTGGGCTAAGGCTGAGTCTCTCTTGCCCAAACATTGCTGTAATGTTTAGCCTGGGCGCCAGCCAGGTTTTCAAAAGGGGGGCAATGGTCCAACTGGGTGCAGTCTGAGCACCTGGGTTCTCTGGCGAAAGGTGGTGTAAAAATGCAGAGATAGGTAGATTGATCCAGCCTCCCACGTGTTTAGGCATTTAGCGCAAACTGAAATACATGGTTAGCTCGCCCTGCTCGGAACCCCAAAGCCTGCTTGAACGCTAGTATCTCTGCCTCTGCGCTAGCCTGTTTTTAGACAAAAGTGTCATCTTGCTTTCATTACAGTCCTCCCCATCCTTCTGACTTTAGTTTGACCCAAAAAATTCACGATGCCTTTTGGTTCTTCTCTTCTGTAGAAGGGACCTGCCATTTCCTCGTGTGGGCATGTTGCCTCCCCACTCAGCCTGTAGTTTGTCACGTAACCCTGGCCGAGCCTTGGATCCATCTCTCTTCCTGTGGTCTACAGATAACAATCCGTCCCTATTCCCTTCGGTGAACCTAAATCAGCGATCAGGCCCAAAACGGAGGAGGAGAAACAGAATCACGGGCGTAGGATGTCAATTTCCTCTCATCAGACACCAGCCTGGTCCCGAACACGGAAGACGGACCCGGCCACCTGGGTTCCCCGGCTGGGAGGAGGGCGAGGAGACAACGGTGTCCCACACAACCTGGGTGACACGGCCCACAGGATTTCTGCCATCACTGGTAATCCCTCGTGCCATTCCTGATGGGCTCTGCGGATCACAAGAGTCCATCGAGAAGAAAAAAAAAAAAACCCTAGGGAAACAGCAGGAACTAGAGAAGTTTTTCCAAAGCAATTTTCCGAAAATGGAAAAGGGTATACTGCTAATTCGTTAGCCTGCTCAGGAGCCTAGGGCTACTGTGAAGGGCCGAGCGCAAGGACGTTTTGAATTTGCAGATGAGCTGGCTGCTAAGGTGGAGACTATGTGGCCTCAACAGGGGAAAAATCAGAAAAGTGAGATAAAGAGTTGGAGAGCTGAGCCAGTGTAGACACCTGGTGGAAAGCCCCCTGGAGGTGACACGACTTCTCCCAGGCTAGCGTTTGGGCCTGCCGGGGCTGCGTGACTCTCTGCCCAGGCCCTGGGGGACTCTTCCCGGGCACCTTGCGAGGTTGGTGGGCGCTGTCGTGGGTTGGGCCTGCTGCTGTTGTCCCCGCCGGTGCGGCAGAGCCTCGGTCAGGAGAGGGTGGCTCAGGACATGGGCTGACACGCCTGCAGAGCCTCGGTTTCCCCTGTGCAGCACACCTCCCGCGACAGCCGGTTTAGTTCCCATGTCACAGGCCGACTGGTGGATCCTCAGAGGACCCGAGTCATCTCTTGTAGATCACAGAGGCCCGGGAGGTCTGGACTGGCCATGGCCTCTCCTATTCCAAGAAGCCCTCAGAAAATGAGTTTATTTTGATACTGATCTGGTAGTTCAAGTTCATTCTTAGTTGGAAGACATGAGCAGTGCCATTTTCCAACGGTGTGGATCTGCCGAGTGTCCCACGAGACTCTCACCATGGGTAAAGCAGGCATCTGGGTTTCCTTACTGCCGCCTCCTGCTCTGACCCTGTGTGCAGTTTCATCTTGTTTCAGAGAACAGACTCCGACTCATGGTAGATCTGAATGAACTCTTAACAATAATCCATGAAATAACAGAGCTATTATATTGGGTATGGGCTTTATTTCTGAAACAGATTTAGTCTGTTTGTAAATCTACAATTGCACCCTTGCACCTGAACTTTGAAATGAGTTGAAACCAGAGCCCAGACCTCCAAGACGTTTATCCATTCATTTATTTACCTATTTATTTATGTATGTATGTGGCAGCATATAGCCTGAGATGTACAAATAGACATTTGTCTGCAAATTTTGTAGGAAGCGGTGGAAAAGAAAGAATTGCCAGGCACACCAGCACATAGGGGAATCCCTTTTGTTTGGGGAAAAAAAAATGCATCTTCAAAGGAATCGGCATCCCTGACTCCCTTTGAGGACCTCACTGCGTGGGAAGAAGCTCTGTGGGTCTCGCTACAATGACAAAACTGAGCAGCCTGCCTGGGATTGGTGCTTCCCTCAAAATGCACAGACCAGGCAAAAAACACAGACACAAAGCACGCACAGAGAAGAAGCCAGTGTTGAGCAGAGTGTGGGCTGAAGAATCCTGCCTCCTAAGGAGGTGACAGTCAAACAGCGCTGGCTCATCATGTGTGTCAAAGGCAGCGTTCTGCAGGTAAATAGCAATTAAGCATTTCCCTCCCACTCACACATTCCATGCTGGAAATGCTGCTATTGCAGGAGCCTCTTCCACTGTTGGGTCCATTCACAGCCAAGCTCCTTTTAAGAAAGAAACAAACTTCTACTGCATCAGGCACTAATTCAGAATGTTTTCAGTAACAACCATAGCGAAATTGTAACTTTCCCCTGTCCCACCCTGGCATTTAATCACTTACACCAGCCTTATTTGGCTTTCTGTAAAATGAGATGAAAAGTCAGTTGTCCAACAGAAACTGCTGGATCAATGTGCAGTGACTACATTTTTATCATAAGTAAATCTCATCCAGCGGGACCTCACTTGAACCGGACACGGGTTCCCCTAAGCTTGGCATTATTATCTAACACAGAATCAAAATGTTCTCATTTCGACAAAGTATGGAACTTTATAATATCCCACAAAAAAATGGATCATATGAAGCAGTATCAAATAAATTAAGACAATGTCTATCAGATTTAAAACAATTTATATCAAACAAATATGACAATATATAATATATGACAATATATGATTATTGTCATATAACAAATATGACAATATATAATTTAAACTGTGTGATAAACTTTCTAGTACTATAGAGTTAAGAGAAGGAAAAAGGAATTGGAGCAATTATGGAAGGCTTTGTCAGTGAATGGGTAAACAATAAAGAAAAGTAGATACAATAAGATTTCCATGTAGGTATTGCTTTCTAAGTTACCTTTAAAATATAATGCCTGTAATCATGCCTGTAATCCTAGTGCTTTAGGAGGCTGAAGTGGGAGGATCACTTGAGGTTAGGAGTTTGAGACCAGCCTGAGCAAGAGCAAAACCCCATCTCTACAAAAAAAATAGAAAAGTTATCCAGGTGTGGTTGTGCCCACCTGTAGTCCCAGATACTCAGGAGGCTGAGGCAGGAGAATACTTTGAGCCCAGAATTAAGCTATGATGAGGCTACTGCAATCTAGCCCAGGCAACATAGTAAGACCTGTCTCAAAGACAAATAAAAAATAAAAATAAAATATAATGCAAATAATACTTCGACTGAGTAAAGAATGCACCAATATTTGATAAGTGGTTCATCAACCTATGCCACTGAAAATGCTGTCTTTTGAGAGTTGACACCTGAATCAGCCAGTGATATCTACATTATCCAAATGTTATGATCTATGGGATAATACAGTTTTGCCTGTGCAGACTTCCACTTTAGTTAATGTTGCTTCTTATTGCAGTAAAACAAAAATAGGAGACAATCTTCTCCTTTTCTCTCCCAACTTCCCAGGGAGAAGAAACTGCATAATGCAAGCCAATTATGCACTAGAAACCCGGGTTATTTATACTGGAGAGAGGAAAAGCAGAAAGGGGGAACAGGGAAGACTAGTGATACAATTAAACAAAACAAACTGTGGTTTTGAAATTTTGATCTACAACCAGCCAGACAGTGGGTGAAGGAGAAATCATTGGCAGGTGCTGCATTTGAGCAAAGGTTTTTGCAAGCTGGGTAAGTCAGCACAGTGCCAGCCTTATGTGTAGGAAGAAGGGCAACCACCCACATGGCATAATTTAAGGTGTACAACAAGGCTCTGCTGGGCGTAAAAGAGCTCTTCCTTGAACCTGCAACAGCCCAGTGCTCTCCTCAGCCAGTGAGTATTACCTGAACATTAACTCCATGCCCAACCGTGGCCGAGCACAAAAGCAAATACAAGATATTTTCCCTGCCTTCCAGACCTAACAATTTAGTCAGAGAGACAGAAATAAAGTATATGAGATAATATCAAATAAATTAAGATAATGTGGAGCTGGGTGCAGTGGCCCCCAGCAACCTGGGAGGCTGAGGTGGGAGATCGCTTGAGGCCAGGAGTTCAAGACCAGCCTGGGAAACATAAAGAGACTTTGTCTCTACAAAAAATTTAAAAATTAGTGAGGCATAGTGGTGTGCACCAGTAGTTCCAGTTACTTGAGAGGCTGAGGCAGGAGGATCACTTGAGTTCAGCAGTTCAAGGCTGCAGTGGGCTGTGATTGCACCACTGCACTCCAACCTGGCTTTGTCAATGAATGAGTGAGCAGAGGAAGGAGATCTTGAATGATTGCATGGATTAGAAGAAAGGAAAGTAAAGTAAAAAGTGTAATGGCACAGGGACACAGGTTAGGGGGACTTTTCTTAGGAAAATGACTCACATCTGATTAAAAGAGTGCATTCAAAGCAGTGTCAGGAAATAACCAAATAGAGCAGGCTCAGATGATGGGAGGCCCTCTTTCCTTATCTATAACCTCTGCTCTTACAGCTTTTTTTTTTTCTGCAAGGACTAAGAAGCGAACCCTCCAAAAAAATAAAATATATATGTGTGTGTGCGTTTTTGTGTGTGTATGTATCTTGAGCTTATGAGTTTGAGGGTGTTGTGTGTTGTGATGGTATCCCTGAATAGCCACTGCACTCCAGCCTGGGCAACATAACAAGACCTTGTCTCTAAAAAGAACTTTTTTAATAAAAATAATTTTTTAAAAAATTATTTAATTATTATTAAATTATTAAAAACTTCATCTTAGAAAAAAGACATGAACCCTCCGCCCCAGTTATACTTTATATCATCACCCTATGTATCTCCTTCATAAGATTTATCATCGTATTTTATCTTATTTTTAATGCATTTACTTCTGGATTTACTTATTTACTACTTGTTGTCCATCTCCTGCCTGGCATATATATGCTCAATAAATACTTATTGAATGAATATTTCAATAATACTCATTACCAATATTGAGCACGGAAGATGTGTACAATAATTACTTATTTAGAATAAATACATGAATCAATGAATGGACCAATGAAAACTGTCCCTACAGGACACTTGGTGGAGCAGGTGGGGTTTATCTAGGTCTCCTTCATGACCTCAGACTCACTGAGTACTTTCTGTTACTCTTTTTTTTTTTTTTTTTTTTTTTTTTTGAGACAGAGTCTCACTTTGTTGCCCAGGCTAGAGTGAGTGCCGTGGCGTCAGCCTAGCTCACAGCAACCTCAAACTCCTGGCTCAAGCAATCCTCCTGCCTCAGCCTCCCAAGTAGCTGGGACTACAGGCATTCGCCACCATGCCCGGCTAATTTTTTTTGTATATATTAGTTGGCCAATTAATTTCTTTCTATTTATAGTGGAGACGGGGTCTCGCTCTTGCTCAGGCTGGTTTCGAACTCCTGACCTCGAGCAATCCGCCCGCCTCGGCCTCCCAGAGAGCTAGGATTACAGGCGTGAGCCACCGCGCCCGGCCACTTTCTGTTACTCTTGAAGGCAGAAGGAGCCCAGTCCTGAAGAATCTTAAAGAAAATTTTCTTCCTGAGGAGTATGGGATGGGGAATCTCCAGCATCAAGGCAAGTCTCTCGTGAAATTTAAGAATGAAAGAGCAGCACCCGGGAGAATGCTGTCCCTCCATCATGGTGTAGAAGCAAGCAGGCACCTGGGGAGTTGGAGGACAAAGAGGGAAGTGCAGAACTAAGAAGCAAGAAGGGGAAAGCGGGTGTGTGCACAGAAAGGGAGTGAGCCGCAAAAGAACAAAGCGTGTCTAGGACCTATACCTTGCTCCGAGTCTAGAATCGGGTCAAATGGAAATGGCAGCGGCCCCTTCCTGGAGTCTTGCTGCAATGTGGAGAGTAGCCAGGGAATCCGAACGTACGTAAGAACAGGGACGTCAGGAGACTGCAGTAGTTACAGCTGGAGGTCGGGGTCCACGGAGGAGATTTCCCTGTGAAGGAAATATATCGTTCCAGGAATGCCTGCACTCTAATTAGACAATTGTGAAACTAATGCGGTAATTGATGTAGTTATCTCTTCACTCCCAGCATGACAGAATCTTAGGGGCTGAAAGGCATGGGAGATATTTTCAATCAACTGTCAACCTTCAGATAGGCTCTTCTCAAAGTATTCTGAACTAAAAGTAACCTGTTCTCATTTTAAAGTTCAGGGAGGCAAAATTCTACTGCAAGTCATTTCCGATAATGAAGTAAGCTTTCCTTTTCGGGAAATTCTTTCATGACTCAATACCACAAAATCGAGCTTGGACCCAGGCATGTGCCCATGGTTCTAAAATTGATTTTCAGAGACCAGACCTCGTGGGCTCCATTCTTACAACAACTTTCACGTGCCAGTTCTCTCCTACCACAGGCTCCTGGCTTCCTTCCAGCCTCAGTCTCCTCATGTCTTCTTCCTGTCCCATATCCTAGCGGAGAATATGTGGAAGGAAACTGAGTCATGTAGAACAAGAAGCTAAAATCCCACCCCGCCCTGAATGGTGCCAGGCAACTGTCTACTTGTCTTTATATCTAGCTCAAAGTGCTTGTTCCACTCAACCCAATGCCAATTTTCATGAGATTATATGAGAACTAGTGCTTCAGAAGTATAAAGTCCCTAATGTTGAAAGAAAAAAATTTTTTTTTAGAATTTTCCATTACTTCAGTGTTGTTCAATGGGTGGAAGGTTGTCTCTGCATTATTCTCAATAGTACGCATAACAAGCTTTTCAGAAATAACTGTCTACGGTGTTTGGAGCCAAATATGAAAGACTGAAAACAAGTGCTTTCAAATGGAGTAACTGTGTTGATATTGCAGAGAGCTATAGTTCTCATTGTGGAACAAGGGACATACAAATATGACCCATACAGGGTTGTATTGTATTTGGAGGTATTGGCATGAATTATGACTTCTAAAATAAGTATATATATATATATATACACACACACATATATGCATGCACATGTATATTATAAATGTACACATGTGTGTATATGCATATATACATGCATGTACTTCTTAGCTCTACATGCTAAAAGGGCCAAGAGGCAAAGACCCCCCACCTCGTAGCACCCAGATCTTGGTCTGTAATATCATTCTCCATTAAAAGGAACCAAAGATTCTCAGAGAAATGTCTGATTCCAGGGAAAGGACAGGACAGCTACAGAAGAGCCTGGAATATCTGGCTGCGCCAGGGAGTAAGAAAATGCTCTAAACAATAATGAGGGCATGTTACAAGGACACAAAGGGCAGCTTGCATTGGCTGTTCCCAGCCCAAACTGGGACAATTCGAGCCTCAAGTGTCCGAGCACCAATGATGAATTATAAGCCATTGAATAAATAGAAGTTCATATGCCCACTGCACAAACACAAGAATAGAAAAAAATGATGATGATAATGGAGAGATAGATAAATAAAAAGAGAGATCTCTTGCTTACAGTAGATGCAGGGAGCACTGAAGCTTGGATAGAAAGGTAATACTGAAGCTAGAAAACTATCATTTTGCAACTACCATTTTTAAAAGCTAACCAGGAAATAATCATCCATGAATGTTAAAATCTTGGAGGAAATTTTGGTAACACAGGATACTTGCATAGTCCTATCAGTTGAGAGAGAGAAACTACATACTGGGGAGATCAGGCAATGCCTTGACCAGGGCATCGAAGTTACTGTCACCCATGAGAGAGAGGTGGACACTGCAGTCCTCCAGGATGGAAGTCCTGAAAGGACACATCACCTGTGCAGTAACCTGACCGAGAATGCGTAACCTCAATCCATCACCAGGACTCAGCAGACAAACACAAAATCAGAAATGCTACATTTATACAAGGGGGACAAACTATATTCTTTTTAAAATGCCAGTATCATAAAAGATAAGGAAAGCTTGTGGGATTTGTTCCAGATTAAAGGATGCTACATAGTCTTAACAACTAAATGTAATACCTAACCCTAGACTAGACCCACTGGAAAAGACAAAAAAAAATACTATATTTCGCTTCAGTAGGAGCTAAAAATAAAAAAATAAAATAAAAAAGAAAGGGAAAAAAAATACTATAAAGGACATTCCTAGACTGGGCATGGTGGCTCCTGCCTATAATCCTAGCACTCTGGGAGGCCAAGGCAGGAGGATCACTTGAGATCAGCAGTTCAAGACAAGCCTCAGCCACAGAGAGACCCTGTCTCTACTAAAAGTAGAAAGAAATTAGCAGGACAACTAAAAATAGAAAAAATTAGCCAAGCGTGGTGGCATAGGCCTGTAGTCCCAGCAACTCGGGAGGCTGAGGCAGGAGGATCGTTTGAGCCCCGGGGAGTTTGAGGTTGCTGTGAGCTAGGCTGACACCAGGGCACTCTAGCCTGGGCAACAGAGTCTCTGTCTCAAATAAACAAATAAATAAGGACATTCCTAGATTATCAATAAAATTGGGATATGGATGGTAGATGAGATAAAAGCATTATACCAATGCAAATTTCAAAAGTAAACAACCATATTGTACTCATAGGAAATACACACTGAAGAATTCAGGGGTAACAGGCCATGCTGTTTGTAATTTACTCTCAAATGGTTCAGAAAAAATATTAAGGGGCGGGGGTCAGAGAGCACAAATGACAAAGTAAATTGGGTAAGTGTGAATGGTAGGTGAATCCGAATAAAAGGTATAGGAGTATTCTTTTTATATTTCTTCCCTTTTGCAACTGTTTTGTAAGTTTGAAACTATTTCCAAATAAAACCTGTTAAAAAAAAAAAAATGAACTGCTCTAGGACCAGAGGAAGACAGGAAACTGATTTCATTCGCTGCTTTAGTGTTACCTTTTAATTATGATCGAAAGTTAATTGTTTTGCTTACTTATATATTTGAATGTAAATCTTAAGATCTTGAAAGTGGCATTTTTGGACGGTGCACGCTTGGGCTGGCTCATTGGTATCCCAGGCCAGAGTGGTGGAGCCCGGCAGATAGAAGTGACAGATCTTCTGACCCACAACAAAACTCCCTGGCCCCATGTACACTGACCCCACCCACATTTATCAGTGTCAAAGCCCAGATCACATCCCCCTCTTCACAACACGATCCTCCCACTGGGTATATTTTTAGAATTCTCTAGAACCCCAAACATGTAATAACAAAGGAAAACATGATAGTTTGGGGTTCACAGTTGACAACCAAAGCCTACTACAGAGTTTTCTCGGACTGTGTCTTTTGTGCCCACGATTATTTTCGTCATACAGACTAGATTCACACTTTTCCTTTCTTTTTTTTTTTTTGAGACAGAGTCTCACTTTGTTGCCCAGGCTAGAGTGAGTGCCGTGGCATCAGCCTCACTCACAGCAACTTCAAACTCCTGGGCTCAAGCGATCCTCCTGCCTCAGCCTCCCGAGAAGCTGGGACTACAGGCATGCGCCACCATGCCCGGCTAATTTTTTGCATATATATTTTCAGTTGGTCAATTAATTTCTTTCTATTTTTAGTAGAGACAGGGTCTTGCTCTTGCTCAGGCTCGTTTCGAACTCCTGACCTCAAGCAATCCGCCCGCCTCGGCCTCCCAGAGTGCTAGGATTACAGGTGTGAGCCACCACGCCCAGCCCACATTTTCTTTCTTAACACCTCCTCCAGGAAAAAAAAAAAAAATGTGCTTTCTTTAGCCCCAGAGAGCTTTTTAAAAACAATTCAACCGAAACCATTTACATTAGGAGAAAGTTTTCGGAGTAGTCACATTGTAGAAAAAGGAGATCAGTACTTTACCTAAAATGAACTTGAAAAGTTTTTCAAATGTTTAGAAATACCTATTGCTCTAAATACTTCATCCTAGGTCATCCAAACACTCTAAAGAAGCGATTGCAGAACGTGTTCTTACAAACTGAACTCACACGGGGCCAGCGGGCTGAAATAAGCGAAAATCTCCACGAATGCTGGTCACTGAAGACACCTAGAGGACATATTTAGAAACTACATGGGAACACAACAGCGACTGCTCTGTTATCGCTGTGTCTGTGTTTAAGGAGTATTTGCCCAGGATGCCTGGTGGAAGGAGGAGAGCAGAGTTGGGAATCAGGCCTTTGGTGCCCAAAACTGGGAAGTTAAAAACCTCAGCACATGCCTGAGTGATTTTGCTTAATGTGCTGAGTTAGTTCCATAAGAGCATGTTCTGTGACAATCTATGATAGATAAAAATGATTGTCATTGGCTAAAAAGGAACATCATTGAAAAGCCACATGGTGATTGACAGCGGTCAAAGAAGCCAGAAAAATCTTGGCTGAATTTGCCTCAATGCCTTATTGCTTTCCTATTGGCTTAGTCAGTCCTAACCTGCACCTATGGATTGGGTACATTTTGTTATTTTAAAGCCATTGAAAACTCCCCTTTGACTTATCAAATGCCCCAGCTATTTCTACCCTTTGGCAGAGAGATGATCCACTGGGTCTCCTTTGACCCTTCGACCTCCCACTATTCTTTCCAATTAATCGCAGGCCAGTGGAAAACAGTGCTTTGTTCCTGCTTCAGGAACCCCGACTTCTGCAGTCTGGGTGAGCAGCAACATACAATTACAGCAAATGTACCAATCTCTTAAAACACAGCTACAACTATAACGAGAACAACTATTTTTAACACAAAATTCCATGGCCCGGAGAGAAGTTTAAATATTTTAAGCAATATTTGTTACAACAAGAATGCAGGCTGTGTCTAGCAGTCCTTTACAATGGAATCTACCGAGGGCCCTCCTGTGGAGGCATCATACTATTTTATGAGAAAATGTCCTTTTTCTTTGTTACAAAGGGATTAGACTATGTATTGATAAAGGGTATTGCTTCAGGAACATCTAATTTATTGACCCAATTATTGATCAGAAATACTGGGGCTTTCTTCATAAGAATCATTTGAAAAATTTAGCCTAAATGTTTTCTTCTCTTTTTGTTGGGGTGGGGGTCAGGGGACAGGAAGGAGTTGCTTACCCATGTCTGGAAGTACTTAACCAATAACAAACCCGAATCTGAGGTTGCATTTTTATGTCCAGACAGGGTGTGGTTGGACATAGACTTGGAACTGGGAAAAATGTGCATTTGGCAATTTTTGATTTCTTTTTGCAAGGAGGAAAACAATGAATAGACTTGTTAGTTTCACCAAGATTAGAAGGAACATTTGCTGATACACATGGGGGTAGCATTACTGCTCAACTTTTATTGCACAGCTATATGAAACAGGCAGAATTAAATAATTTGAATAATAATTATGATTTATAACATTTTTCAGTATGGAGCTTGAATGTTACAATTCACTTAAATCCATGTTAAAAAAGCATAATCAGGGCCGGGCGAGGTGGCTCATGCCTGTAATCCTAGCACTCTGGGAGGCTGAGGCAGGTGGATCGCTCAAGGTCAGGAGTTCGAAACCAGCCTGAGCAAGAGGGAGACCCCCGTCTCTATTATAAATAGAAAGAAATTAATTAGCCAACTAATATATATATATAACATTAGCCGGGCATGGTGGCACATGCCTGTAGTTCCAGCTACTTGGGAGGCTGAGGCAGGAAGATGCCTTGAGCCCAGGAGGTTGAGGTTGCTGTGAGCGAGGCTGATGCCAGGGTACTCACTCTAGCCTGGGCAACAAAGTGAGACTCTGTTTAAAAAAAAAAAAAAAAAAAAGCATAATCAAATGTTAAGTACAGATGATATTAAAAGATTTTGGTTTTTGATGTGGTATATGTATACCATGAAGTACTATTCAGCTCTAAGAAACAACGGTGATATAGCACATCTTATATTTTCCTGGTTAGAGCTGGAACCATACTACTAAGAGTAGTATCCCAAGAATGGAAAAACAAGCAGCACATATATTCACCAGCAAACTGGTATTAACTGAGCAGCACCTAAGTGGACACATAGGTACTACAGTAATAGGGTATTGGGCAGGTGGGAGAGGGAGGGGGGCGGGTATATACATACATAATGAGTGAGATGTGCACCATCTGGGGGATGGTCATGCTGAAAACTCAGACTTGTGGGGGGGGGTAGGGCATTTATTGAAACCTTAAAATCTGTACCCCCCGTAATACGCTGAAATAAAAAAGAAAAAAAAAGATTTTGTTTTTGGGGAGTTTTGGGAGAGAGTGGCACTCATACCCCACCATGGGGGCCTGTGTACCCCTCCCTTCCAAAAGATTTTTAATTAAAGAGGAACCAAGTGACCTTTCTTATAGTATTTAATATAAAAACAGGAATCCAGAGACTGATAAAGGTGGAAGAAACAAAGTCCTGATTCAAAGAAATAAACTGATGTAATTTTTTTTCTCTCTTAAGAATTATGCTGCATACCTGGAGTAGCTAAGATCATGGGTGCTATTTTTTAAAGAGATTTTCTCTATTTAGTTTAAAATTTTTTTTAAAGACATAATAGATCCACATGAGTTCAAATTTTTGGAAGAAGAATAAGATAAACTATAAAAAATGTTCCTCCCACTTCTGTCCCTTAGCAACCAGTTTCCTGATTCGGAAACAACCAATGTTATCAGTTTTTTATGTATCCTTTATTTTATAAGTAAACAGATACACACACCCCTTTCTTTCCTTTGTTTTCTGCTGCTTCTTGAGCATTCTAAACATTGTATCCGGTTTCTTGCTCTTTCCACTCAGTCTACCTTTGAAAACAGGAAGTACATAGAGGTCTCTCTTTCTTTTTTTATAGCCACATAGTATTCCACAGGAAGGCATGCAACGAACTTTATTTAATGAGCCCCCCCTAGTGGTAGATACACAAAAGTTGCTTCCAAATCTTGTTTCCAGTCTTTACTATTAATAGTGCAAGAATGGTACAGTTAATAACCTCGTCCATACCTAAATCTATAGAATAAATTCCTTGAAGTGGAATTTTGAGTCAAAGAACATGTGTATTTGTAATTTTGCTAGAAACTTCGAAATTTTCCCCAAAGAGGTTATTACCACTTAATAAAACAGGTGTCTGTTTCCTCTCCCTCCCAAACACACAGACTTTTAAAAAATATTTACCACCTTCTTCTCTGAGCCTGATGTAGTAGTCTTCTAAGCTTTCTCCATCCTGGGTTTAGTCTGGGTAAACCCCACTACATTTCAACATCAACTCTCTGCTGCCATTTGTCACTGTTTCCACCCCTCCCTGGGCCCCATAGACCTTGCATTCGCCCCCACCTGTCTGCCTTGGCTCACATCATTTCCTCCGTTGGAATATCTTTTCCCATCAATACTGGCTCCCCAACCTATCCTGTTTTCAAAGCCAAGTTCTACCTCCATGAAACTTTTCTCAGTTACCGGGCCCTTGCTGATCTCTTCTAAGAAATTCCAGCAGGTGTGCCATAAAAAGTTACAGGTGAATGGAGCTATTGATCCCCTTCAGACCTCAGGAGAGGCTGTAGGGTTTGAGTAAGACCCTAGATTGGTCCTTATGGCCAGGTGTGCTTTTTCAGTCTACCCCAGTGTCTAGACTCTATACGGTATTATCATTTGCTTCTACTTTTGTTTTTTTTTGTTGTTGTTGTTTGTTTGTTTTTTGAGACAGAGTCTCACTTTGTTGCCCAGGCTAGAGTGAGTACTATGGCATCAGCCTAGCTCACAGCAACCTCAATCTCCTGGGCTCAAGTGATCCCCCTGCCTCAGCCTCCTGAATAGCTGGGACTACAGGCATGCGCCACCATGCCCGGCTAATTTTTTGTATATATATTTTTAGTTGGCCAATTAATTTCTTTCTATTTTTAGTAGAGACGGGGTCTCGCTCTTGCTCAGGCTGGTTTCGAACTCCTGACTTTGAGCAATCCGCCCGACTCGGCCTCCCAGAGAGCTAGGATTACAGGCGTGAGCCACCGCGCCCAGCCTACTTTTGTTTTTAGAGGCAGGGTGTTTCTGTGCTTCCCAGGCTGGAGTGCAGTGGTTATTCACAGGCACAATCACAGTGCACCACAGCCTGGAAATCCTGGCCTCAAGAGATCCTCAGGCCTCAGCCTCCCAAGTAGCTGTGTTGAGGATCACCCTGGGCAGCGCCACTTTTTTGTAAATATTGATTATTTCAGAAATGAGCAGTATGAGAATAGGGAAGACCTCAACAGCTAACCCTTGTATACCACAGTTTATATATATTAATTCATTTTGAGTCTCACAATACTAATAGGCGAGTATTATTCTTTTTTTTTTTTTTTTTTTTTTTTTTTTTGAGACAGAGTCTCATTTTGTTGCCCAGGCTAGAGTGAGTGCCGTGGCGTCAGCCTGGCTCACAGCAACCTCAATCTCCGGGACTCAGCGATCCTGCTGCCTCAGCCTCCCGAGTAGCTGGGACTACAGGTATGCGCCACCATGCCCGGCTAATTTTTTTTTTTTTTTGTATATATATTTTTAGTTGGTCAATTAATTTATTTCTATTTTTGGTAGAGACAGGGTCTCGCTCAGGCTGGTTTCGAACTCCTGACCTTGAGCAATCCACCCGCCTCGGACTCCCAAAGTGCTAGGATTACAGGCGTGAGCCACCACGCCCGGCCGCGAGTATTATTCTTACCATCTCTGTTTTCAAGTGGGAAAATTAAGGGACAAAAAGATTACATTACTTGCCCAACAAGTTCACATAGCTAGTAAGGAAGTAGCAGAGGTGAAATTTGGACCCAAGTGGTCTGGCTCAAAAATCCATGCAAGGGGCACTATTCCAGCTCTTTTTAGCATGCGCAGGTGGCATAGTTGCCACTGTGGCCTTGGCTATGCCTGGAGACATCATCACAGAGGGGGCCCAAAGTAAACAGGAGGAAACTGTCAGAAGAATTAAGGAAGGGACACAGGGACTCCACTAGCTCACACAAATATTTTGTGCCAGTGGAAAACAACCTTTAGGCAGACCACAGTCCCAAGGCTTGGTGAGCAGAGAGTATTTATTTGTGTATCAATTAAGAAAAAGTTCTGGCCGGGCACGATGGCTCACGCCTGTAATCCTAGCACGCTGGAAGGAAGAGGTGGGCAGATCACTCAAGGTCAGGAGTTCAAGACCAGCCTGAGCAAGAGCAAGGCCCCCGTCTCTACTAAAAATAGAAAGAAATTAATTGGCCAACTAAAAATATGTAGAAAAAATTAGCCAGGCATGGTGGCACATGTAGTCCCAGCTACTCGGGAGGCTGAGGCAGAAGGATCACTTGAGCCCAGGAGATTGAGGTTGCTGTGAGCTAGGCTGATGCCACGGCACCCTAGCCCAGGAAACAGAGTGAGACTCTGTCTCAAAAAAAAGAAGAAAAAAAAAGAAAAAGTACTTCTCCTCCTCCAGGCATAAGCATCCCATGCTAGGGCATGAGGTTTGGCAAATGAAGCAAAGGCTGGATTTCAATGCCCACTGGATCCCACAGCTGGGAGTCCTTGACATTCGCAACTGTATATGGTGGTTCCAAATTAGGACCAGGCGAAAGAGACAACACAATGATCATATAGTCCAACACTCTCTCTTATGTAACTATACTTACAGATTATGTCAAAGATCTGGATGCCTTAAAATGAGGTCAGTGTACATAATCTGTACCTTGCTTGCCCCAGCAACCTGTGAAGTCAAAACAAGGTCAACTTCATCTTGATGCCCAAATGGCCATGACTCAAAATACATCCTCCAGTCCCTACCTGCTCAAGCAGAACTTACCTGCCCCCAAAACAAGTTTCTGGAAAGTTCCAAAGTGGGGGCACACATGTGCCTACAACTTAGCTGGGGGAGAGAGGTGTGGCATGGGGTGCTCATCTGTCCTAGGGGCTGCGTAGTCCTGCCCCTTTTCTGGGCAGTAGGAATACAGAAGCCAGACTCACCCAAATCCTATTGATTAATGTTTATAGTAAATGTCTCAGAAACATTTTTAAGTAGACAACCAAACTACCATTGCTTGATTAAAAATTCATTAAATTGCTAGAACTCCTCCCATTGTAACAGAGTAGTCACCTCTCCTCCCATAGATATGGAGACATAAAATTGAAAGTGGGGAATATGTAACAGAGGGAAAGGCCTGGAAAAAAAACCCAGCAAAAATATTTTATGTCTCTGGAAAACTTTCCCCACTTTTTTGGGAACGGCAGCCTGGCCTGAGGCAGGTTAAGTCTTTTGTTACAAGACATAACTCAGCTATCCCAGGCCAGGTGCCTGCCCCTCAGGTGGGCCCAGGTGGGGCTTTGTCTTTGGGGGAGATGGGATGATTAACTGCAATAGCCAGGAACTGAGGGGCTCACCCTTTAAAAGCTCTGTATTTCTGCTAATGTTGAGGAAATTTGGATTTTGAGATGAGAAGGTCTATCCTTTTCCTACTTTGCCAGCAAAGTAACAAACTTCTCTTTCCTTCTCCTCAAGCCATTTGTTCTCGTTCTTCTCATTCTGCCTAGAGGACAAGTACTGAGCTTTCACTAACAACATGTGCTTTTTCTTGCAAATAAGATATTTGTATAAGCAAACAAAAATATTAAAAAAAAAAAAAAGAAAGGATATTTTCAAATGGAACTTACTTTTTAAGTGATGAAGACATGCAGTTGGGGGTGGGCAGGAGTTCTCATTGGTGTGGCTTTTTTAAATTAATTAATTAATTATTTTATTTTAGCATATTATGGGGGTACAAGTGATCATTTGTGTTTTGAAATCCCAAATTAGTGAGCACGATAAACTGTTATTGCTGGCACTGGCTTTACCTCAAGTGGCCAAGTGGCACTGTCTGGCTTTCTACTCTGAGTCCTTAGCGGGTCCCCCCAACCTCGACCTAACCCCGACTGTTTCTCTTTCCATTGTTGGGACAGCCCTTGTCAACATGCCAACCACAGTGGGAAGAGGGGAGAAGAGCGAGGTCACAGTGCTTGGGGTTCAAGGTCACAGTGGGCCGACCAAGGGAGATCACAGTGCGAGTAATTCATTCAGGTGGTTCCCTGTGCTCAAGTCCAGCTGTCTGCCACTGCAGTGCAACCCTGTGGCAGACGACCCAGGGGGCGGTGACAGCAGCAGCAGTGGCGTCCTTTCTTGCCTGCATTTTTGCTATTTGAAGTCCTGCGACCCTTCAGGACCCAAAGGCCGTCTGATGACATCATTGGGCTGCCTGTTGTCTGGGTTGGGAGATATTGGTTGGCCCGTCAACGGTGGGTTTCTCTTGCTCCTCCTCATAGCTGGCGCTGCCCAGGGTGGGCGTCCAGGTCTGGGCGTGCTGCGCCTCTCACTGTGCTGGGGCTTGGCCGGAGGGCTGGCCGCAGGTGGAGTCGGGGCTGCTGCCCTCACCTTCGCTCGTGAGTCGCTCGAGGATGCGGATCTGCGGAGGGGACGATAGTGGGAAGGATAGTGGGATAGAGGGAAGGCTGTTGTCCTCAATCACAGTGGGCACTTCGGGAGGAGATTTGGCTTTCCCCACTGTCTGCCGCCTCTGCCCAGCTCTCAGCGACCTCCCTCCCCATCTTCCATCTTACTCGATGCTTTCCCTAACTGAAATTTTGCATCCTTTGACCAGCATTGCCCCAGCCACCACCTGCTGCCGCCCCTGGTAACCACCATTCCACTCTCTACTCAGTGTTTTTCAACACTATCAGACCCCACAGCCTCTATTGACAGCACAGATTTCATAACAGCATTTGTGACTATACATGAGAGCCATAGGTGGTACAGTTTACCTATACATATAATGTAAATAGATAGGTGTACACATGTATTAGGAATGCTGTATATGTATTCCTAACACTAACAAAGAAAAATAAGAGGACATATTTATAATAAAGTACCATTTCAGGCCGGGCGAGGTGGCTCACGCCTGTAATCCTAGCTCTCTGGGAGGCCAAGGCGGGCGGATTGCTCGAGGTCAGGAGTTCAAAACCAGCCTGAGCAAGAGCAAGACCCCGTCTCTACTATAAATAGAAAGAAACTAATTGGCCAACTGATATATATATATATATATATATATAAAATTAGCCAGGCATGGTGGCACATGCCTGTAGTTCCAGCTACTCGGGAGGCTGAGGCAGGAGGATCACTTGAGCCCAGGAGTTTGAGGTTGCTGTGAGCTAGGCTGACGCCATGGCACTCACTCTAGCCTGGGCAACAAAGTGAGACTCTGTCTCAAAAAAAAAAAAAAAAAAAAAAAGTACCATTTCAATATGTAAATGACTGGGCATGACTATTCTTGACGACATAATGAGGCTGTCAGATGTTTGCTTCGGCACATTGAGTCACCGTGAATGTAATAGCCTCCCCTCCAACATCCACTGATTATAGGGGTGCTACGAGGGACTCAAATAGCACCAGCAGCGTTGCCCTCGATGACATGATTTACCTAAATAGGGAGCAACTCCAGGTAATGCTTCAAACAAAACAAAGGATTAGCTTTCATCAATTTACATGGTAATTGCAGCTCCTGAAATTTCAGTGGGTGCTAAAACCAAGCAAACAATACTTAGCCATTAGATTTCTATGGCTCTATGGAGTGGGTTCTTGGTGCAGATTTTTCCCTACATAAGTGTTCAGTGGGACATTCAAAGTCACGCAGTACTGCTAGATGTGGCGGAACACACCTGTGGTCCCAGCTACTTGGGAGGCTTAATAAGGAGGATCACTTGAGCCCAGGAGTTCAGGGCTATAATGCACCATGATTGCACCTGTAAAGAACCACAGCACTCCAGCCTGGGCAACATAGTGAGACCCTGTCTGTAATAATGACAGAGACAGAGCGAGAGAGAGCAGGGAAGCTGCACTCTTAAAAGAAAAGAAAAAAAAGTCATGCAGAGGACAATCCTTCCCCCGGAGGACTTTTCTGTATATAGCCTGACATCTAGCATCCCTGGTCTCCCTTTTTGCTCTTGTCACTAAATGCCAGCAGTACCCCCATCTCTGTGACCAACAAAAATATTCCCACACATTTCCTAAACACCCCCTCCATAGTGGTGCCACCCCCATAGAGAACCACTGGAAAAAGTGATTAGGGAGGGGCTTGCTAAGGAGCTATTCTTTCCATCAAGAACTGAATGACCAAAATGAATGATTTTAAGAGTGTGTGCCAAAGTAAAAAAAAAAAAGAAAAGAAAAGAAAGAAAGAAAAAGAAAAACAAAATGAATGAGCCATGGGGAAAGAGCATTCCAGGCAAAATGAACACCCAGTCCACAGTCATAACCATGAGACAAGCCTGGAGGGTTCAAGAAGCTGAAAGAGGCCAGGTGTGGTAGCTCATGCCTGTAATTCCTGCACTTTAGGAGGCCAAGGCAGGAGGATCGCTTGAAGCCAGAAGTTCAAGACCAGCCTAAGCAATATAGTAAGATCCCACCTCTACAAAAAAAGTTTTTAAAAAATTAACCAGGCATGACATGCACCTATAGTCCCAGCTACTTGGGAGGCTGAGGCAGGAGGATCACTTGACCCCAAGAATTCAAGGTTGCAGTGACCTAGATGACACCACTACACTCCAGCCTGGGTGACAGAGTAAGACCTGTCTCTGGGGGGAAATAAAAGGAGGGCAGAAGGACTGTAGGGACTAGACTGTGTTTAGTGAGAAGTGTGGTGAAAATATGGCTTTGGAAAGGTGGACAGAGATCAAACCACTCAGGGCCTTAGAGGCCAAAGTAAAGAATTGGACCATATTATTAGTGTGACAGAAGGGAGGGGGTCTTGGGGAGGGTTGTTAAGCAAGGAAAGGTCATTATTTGACTTTGGTTAGTCACCGTGGCTGTGGAGAACAGGCTGGGCTGTGAGAGGGGCAGGGGGCCAGCTGGGAGACTATTTACAGGTGTTCGGGGGAAAAAATGATGGTGGCTTGGTCTAGGGTGTTAACAGCAAAGATGGAGAGAGATGGGTGGCTCAAAGGACCGATGAGGGAGAGGAGCCAACAGGACCTGGTAATGAACTGGAATTGAAAGGTGTAAGGTGGGGGAGTAGTCAAGGACGATCCCTGGTGGTTTTGACATGAGCAATTGTGTGGCTGTCGGTGCCATTTCCTACGTTGGCAAAGCTGAGCAAGGAATAGATTTTGTTTATTTGCTTCAGTGAATGTTAAGAGCTCTGTTTTGGACATGTTCCGTTGAGTTGCCTATAAGACATCCAGGTTGGCCGGGTGCTGTGGCTCACGCCTGTAATCCTAGCACTCTGGGAGGCCGAGGTGGGCAGATTGCTCAAGGTTAGGAGTTCAAAACCAGCCTGAGCAAGAGTGAGACCCCGTCTCTACTATAAATAGAAAGAAATTAATTGACCAACTAATATATATAGAAAAAATTAGCCGGGCATTGTGGCACATGCCTGTAGTCCCAGCTATTCGGGAGGCTGAGGCAGCAGGATTGCTTGAGCCCAGGAGTTTGAGGTTGCTGTGAGCTAGGCTGATGCCAGGGCACTCACTCTAGCCTGGACAACAAGGCGAGACTCTGTCTCAAAAAAAAAAAAAGACATCCAGGTATCCAAATAGGCTGTCTGGAGTTTAAGAGGAAAGGAAAGGCTAGGTTAAAAAATCCAGCATTTGGGCCAGGTATGGTGGCTCACGCCTGGAATCCTAGCACTCTGGAAGGATGGCTCAAGGTCAGGAGTTTGAAACCAGCCTGAGCAAGAGCAAGACCCCGTCTCTACTAAAAAATTAGAAAGATTGATTTCATCTTCTATGGTGAAAAATAAAAAATAAAAGTAAATTAAAATTTAAAAAAATAAATAAAAATTAAAAATAGAAAGAAATTAGCCAGACAACTAAAAATATATATAGAAAAAATTAGCCACCACACATGGTGATACATGCCTGTAGTCCTAGCTACTTGGGAGGCTGAGGCAGAAGGATTGCTTGAGCCCAGGAGTTTGAGATTGCTGTGAGCTAAGCTGATGCCACAGCACTCTAGCCTGGGCAACAGAACAAGACTCTGTCTCAAAAAAAAAAAAAAAAAAAAAAATTGGCCGGGCACGGTGGCTCACGCCTGTAATCCTAGCACTCTGGGAGGCCGAGGTGGCGGATTGTTTGAGCTCAGGAGTTCGAGACCAGCCTGAGCAAGAGTGAGACCCCATCTCTACTAAAAACAGAAAGAAATTAATTGGCCAACTAAAAACATATATATATATAAAAAATTAGCCGGGCATGGTGGCGCATGCCTGTAGTCCCAGCTACTTGAGAGGCTGAGGCAGGAGGATTGCTTGAGCCCAGGAGTTTGAGGTTGCTGTGAGCTAGGCTGACGCCACGGCACTCTGGCCCGGGCAGGAGTGAGACTCTGTCTAAAAAAAAAAAAAAAAAAAAATTGAGCCATAGGATTTGATGACCTTCTGGGTGTTGAATACATACCTTGCCATACCTTGCCCTACATCTTTTCATCTGCCTGTTCATCCATATACTTTATAATAAACTAGTAAATATGAGTAAAGTGTTTCCCCGAGCTCTGTGAGACATCTTAGCAGATTATCAAAACCTGGAGGAGGGTTGTGGGAATCCCAATTTGTAGTCAGTGGTTGGTCAAAAGAGCAGGTCACAACCTGGGACTTGTGATTGGCATCTGAAGCCGGGATGGTCTTGTGGGATCTGTTGTTATCTCCAGATAGACAGTGTCAGAATTGAGTTGAATAATAGGACACCCAGTGGGTATCAGCTGGAGCACTGTTTGGTGTGTGGGGGGAAAAACCCACACACATGGTCACAGACGTGTTTTGTGCTGAGTGTGAGTAGAAACAAAACAGTTTGTCTTTTGCTTTACAATGTGCTAGCTACTTGCCAGGTGTGCTGGATTATGCCTATAATCCCAGCAGTGTGGAAGACCAAAGCAGGAGGATCACTCGAGGCCAGGACTTTGAGACCAGCCTAGGCAACATAGCGAGACTCTCTCTCTACAAAAAATAGTAAATTTAATCGGGTGTGGTGGTGCTCACCTGTAGTCTGTAGTCCCAGCTATCTGGGAGGCTGAGGCAGGAGGACCAATTGAGCCCAAAAGTCTGAGGTTGTTGCAATGAGCTATGACGATGCCACTGCATTCCAGCCTGAGCAACAAGGTGAGATCCTGTCTCAAAAAAAAATAAAAATAAAAAAATTTAAAAAAAGAGGCCGGGCACTGTGGCTCATGCCTATAATCCTAGCATTCTGGGAGGCCGAGGTGGGCAGATTGCTCAAGGTCAGGAGTTTGAAACCAGCTTGAGCAAGAGCAAGATCCCATCTCTACTAAAAATAGAAAGAAGTTAATTGGCCAACTAAAAATATATAGAAAAAATTAGCCGGGCATGGTGGTGCATGCCTGTAGTCCCAGCTATTCAGGAGGCAGAGGCAGAAGAATTGCTTGAGCCCAGGAGTTTGAGGTTGCTGTGAGCTAGTTTGACACCAAGGCACTCTAGTCTGGGCAACAGAATGAGACTTTGACAAGAAAGGAAAGAAGGAAAGAAAGAAAGAAAAGAAGAGAAGAGAAGAGAAGAGAAGAGAAGAGAAGAGAAGAGAAGAGAAGAGAAGAGAAGAGAAGAGAAGAGAAGAGAAGAGAAGAGAAGAGAAGAGAAAGAGAAAGGAAGGCAGGCAGGCAGGCTAGGTACTATACTAGGTGCTAGATCTATGGTTATGAAGAAGAAAGACAAATCCCTGCCCTTCGGTGGCTTCCAATCTAAAAGGAGACAGAAGACAGATAATTATACTACCATGTGGTGAAGGTTCCAATGGCAAAACTACAGCACACTCTAAGACAGAGGAAGGATTACGTGTTAGTCTGCTAGGGCAGCCATAACAAAAGACCACAGACTGGGTGGCTAAAGCAACAAAAACTTATTTTCTTACTATTCTGGAGGCTCAATGTCTGAGATAAGGTGCCTGCAGGGTTGGTTTCTACAAAGGCCTCTGTCCTTCGCTTGCAGATTGCCTTCTCCCTGCGTTCTCACAAGGCCTTCTCTCTGTGCATGCCTACCCTGGGTATCTCTTCCTCTTCCTCTAATGACAACAGCCCTTATTGAATTAGAGCCCTACCCTTATGACCTCACTTCAACTTAATTATCTCCTTGAAAGTCCTATCTCCAGATACAGTCACACTGAGGTTTAAAACTTAATCCTATGAATTTTAGGAGAATATAATTCAATTCATTAACAGGTTAGGTTACTATAACGAAATTCCATCCAAGGTAAGATCTGAAGTTTGAGTGGGATTAGCCAGGTAAAGAGTGGAGAAAAGAATGTTTGAGACTACAGGTAAAGCCTGGTCAAGAAGGACCTTCTTGTCCAGGGGACAAAGGAGTATACAGCTCATTGGGAAACTAAACATAGTTTCCAGATGAGTCTAGAGAGGTAAGCAGAGAACCTTGGAAGGAGGCTTGGAAGTGTTGGGGTGAAGGAAAAACTTCCCCTTTGCCCTTAGGATGTTCACTGAAAGATCTAAAGCAGATTAATAAGAGAAAAACTATCCAATTTTATTTTAGTGTGTATACACAGGAACCCCCAAATATGAAGATTCAACTCCTCAATGGGGTTCAGAAACTTCTATGCCTTTCTGGTAAAAAGGGTTTTATGGGAAGGGAAAAAGGAATTCTGTTCAGGGGCAATAAAGGATTACTAGGGAGGATGAATGAATGGGGAACAAAGATTAACGATTAAATAGTTTCCTTTAGAACCTGAATGAGTCAGAGAGAAGGGACATTATTTCCTTAAAGAGTCTGTTCAGGTGTGGTCACATTCCTGGGAGGAGAAGAAAAGAACATTTGTTCTCCTAGATAGGTCTAGATCTCAGGCAGATAATGAAACTTCAGTGATTTGAGGAGAGCCAATGGTGGTGCTGCGGGGAAGTATAACAGTGTATGGTCTGAAAAAGGGCAAAATATATTACAAGCTGTCTCTTTAAAACCTTCTCCAAGCTGGGTGTGGTGGTTCACACCTGTAATCCTAGCACTCTGGGAGGCCGAGGTGGGAGGATTGCTCAAGGTCAGGAGTTCAAAACCAGACTGAAAAAGAGCGAGACCCCATCTCTACTAAAAATAGAAATAAATTAGCTGGACAACTAAAAATATATAGAAAAAATTAGCCGGGCATGGTGGCGCATGCCTGTAGTCCCAGCTACCTGAGAGGCTGAGGCAATGGGATTGCTTGAGCCCAGGAGTTTGAGGTTGCTGTGAGCTAGGCTGACACCATGGCACTCTAGCCTGGGCAACAGAGCAAGACTCTGTCTTAAAATAAATAGATAAATAAAAAGGAGAGGTTTTAGAGAGAAAACATTTTTACCCTTTTTCAGGCCTCGTTACATTATAGTAAAATAGGTAAGATAGTAGTGGGAATAGAAAGAAGCATATAGAATGGAGAAATCTTCAGAACCCAGAATTGACAAGACTTGCCAATGAACTGGGAAATAAAGAATGAACCAAGGATGATGTTTAGGGTTCTGAGCTGAGCCAATGGTGGGAAGTTAGTGCCACACCCTGAGACAGGTGACAAAGAAGCAGATGGTCAGGGGAGGGGAGGATGGTAAGCTCAGTTTTCAATACAGTTTATTGAGTTGTAGATTTATGAGTCATACAAGATGTTCACAGCCTTATCAGCTAGTTATTTTGATCCTTGTTTTAGAAATAAAAGCAACAATGACTGAAATTTCAAGACTTTAAGTGAAGTGAGATCCATGCCCAGGTTCATTTGACACCAAAGGCTATGCTTTTTCAACTACAGTGCACAAGATTTTGCCCAAAACTCTTTAAGAGTCAACATATTTCAGAATTCAGAATTCACTGATTGTAAAAGGCTAATAATATAGTACTGAAGGCAAATTAGAAATATTTTACCCCAAAATATGGCTTTTTGATATGCTGGATTGACTCAAGAAGGCTTAAGGTCCCTCTGACCTTCCCCCAACCACCACCATTGGCTCTCCCCAAATCACTGAAGTTTCTTAATCTGCCTGAGATCCAGACTCATCTAGGAGAAAAACTGTTCTTTTCTTCCCCTCCCTGTAAGACCAGGAATCTGACCACACCTGAACAGACTCTTTAAGAAAATAATGTCCCTTCTCTCAGACTCATTCAAATTCCAAAGGGAACTATTTAATAGTGTAAAGTTTTCTGGGAGTGAAAGAAGCAGACAGAGAGAGAGTGGGGCCAAACAACGTGGCTTTATTAAACGTTCCCAGGTGAGGTTCGTGGGTCCCAAGAGAGGGGGGCTGAGAAGTCACATCCTTCTGGAGGGGTTTAAAGCTTTTATACTCTTTGGTGGGGGCTAGGAACTTTTGGTGGGAAGAGCTGGGCATTTTCCACTGTGACCTTCGGCGGTTATTGAGAAATAGGAGGGGCTGGCGGTATTTGCGGAATCCAGGAACCAAAAACTTTCTTATCTGGGTGGATATCCAGGTGTTGTTTTCAGCCCGGCCTGGCAGTTGTCCTTGGTGAGTCTGGTCTCATGAACCTTTTCTTTTTGATCTAGGGAGGGGAGACTCCCCTCCCCGCCACTACCAGTCTTACAAATAGTTAATCTTTGTTCCCCATCCATTTATCCTCCCTAGTAATCCTTTATTACACCTGAACAGGATTCCTCTTTGCCCCCTCCCATAACCCATTTTTACCAGAAAGGCATAGAAGCTTCTGAACCCCGTTGAGGAGTTGAATCTTCATTTTTGAGGGTTCCCATGCACACATGTTAAATAAATCTGTATCTTTTCACTCTCATTAATCAACCTGTCTCATGTCAGTGATTTTTCAGCAAACCTTAGGGGGACAAGAGCTTCTGCCCCCTTCAGTGCCTATATTCTATTAATATATTATGAAACAGGGACTGGGGCAGTATCTCTTAATCAAACACATTAATAAATCTCCAATGAATGGTCTGAATATTCATACTAAGTGGGATAAAGAAGGACCATAAATAGTCTCAAATAGTCCCATGACGGTGCAGGGTAGGTTTTGCCACCAAATTAGTAATAAAAATTTCAGTTTTCAGGGTATATTAGATTTTGGAATTGTGGATAAAGGCATACCTTCTCAGATAATGTGGTATGATGAAAGTCAAAGGAATAGTGTTTCAAGAAGAAAGTAGTGTTAAGTGTTACTGAGAGGTGAAGGGTATGCATTGAAGAAAAGTCATCAGACTTGGCAATCAAAAGGTTAATAGTGATTATCTTCAGGAGAACATCCTTTAATAGTATTAAGTAGTTTAAGGAGTTAAAGAGTAAGGCAATCAACATAACCTAATAGAATGGTTAAAGTTGAAAAGAAGAAAATACAAAGTGCTGACAACAATTTAAAGCAAGTAGAATTATTATTCACTGCTGGTGGTAGTGTAAATTGGTGTGAGCATTTTGGAAAATTGTCTGGCAATATCTACTAAAGCTTAACATATGCATAACACATGATACAGCAATTCTAGCCCTAGATACAGTGCTCAGCAGAAATGCATGCACATGAACTCCACAAACACACGTATGAGAATGTTCATATTAGATTTGTTTTGGAGTAGTAGTGAGTTCATGGGTACTCATTATGTCATAAATCAAATTAACTACAAACAAGTAAAAAGTACCATGGATGGACCACTGATGACAGTTGGTCATGAACCAAGGATTACAGTTTATTCGAATCTGTGCAGGGAGGTTCATAAGAAAAGAGGAAGAAGTAAGTTGTTCATGAAAATGGTAAGAGGTATAAAAATGCACCTATCCTCCCCAAAATGAATTTATGCATTTACAAAATAAGCTTCTTGTAAAATCCAGCCAAGAATTATAATGAAATCAAGTAGGATATTTGCTTTGTGATGATTGAAGATCTTAAGGGAATTCTGCAAATTATTTCAATATTGTGACCAGAAATGTTCCAAGTGATGCATTTCTCCAATTACTTTACTCCCTTCCCCAAAAACCTGAACTAGAAGAGTGTGATAAACACAGCAATCAAGCTGTGAAAGTCTGAGTCCTGCAGATTTTAGAACTGGCGAGGGAGAACACAGCATAGAATAACTAAGTATCTAGCCAAAGCTGGAGTCTGGCCAGGCTCCATGTATGCTATGAAAATTCTTTGGCCACAGTCCTGATGTCCTAACCTCTGAGGTTGCATCATTCTTCCCATAGTTGCTTCTGGACCAAATGTCAACAACATACGATATAAACATGTGATGATAGAGGTATGAGGTGTCTAAACATGTGATGGTAGAGGTATGAGGTGTCTCTCATATTTTCATTTTCTTTCTTTCTTTCTTTCCCTCCCTCCCTCCCTCTCTTCCTTCCTTCCTTCCTTCCTTCCTTCCTTCCTTCCTTCCTTCCTTCCTTCCTTCCTTCCTTCCTTCCTTCCTTCCTTCCTTCCCTTTTTTTCCTTTCTTCTTTCCTTCTTCCTTCCCTCTATTCCTTCTTCCTTGTTCTCCTTTCTTATTTTTTTCTTTTATTTTTTTGGTAACCATACACCTACATAGTTTTGAAATTACACACCAAGGGAGATCCCTCTCCTCCAAGGATTTTCAGTTCCCTGAAGGGTGGAAAAAATATTTTAAAAGATTTATAGCATGAGTAAGTATGGATATATTGAAAGCAATAAATAAAATAATAAAAAGAAAAGACTACCTCAGAAGTAAAGAGTATGTGGCCAGGCCTGGTGACTCTCACCTGTAATCCTAGCACTCTGGGAGGCCAAAGCAGGAGGATTGTTTAAGGGCAGGAGTTCAAGACCAGCCTGAGCAAGAGAGAGACCCGATCTCTACTAAAAATAGAAAAATTAGCCAGGCATGGTGGTGCACATCTGTAATCCCAGCTACTCAGGAGGCTGAGGCAAAAGGAATACTTAACCCCAGGAGTTTGAGGTTGCAACTAGGTATGACCATGGCACTGCATTCTAGCCATCGTAACTGAGCAAGACTGTCTGAAAAAAAAAAAACACCAAAAAAAAAAAAAAAAAAAAAGCAAAGAGTATAGTGAAAGTGTGAATTAGAAAATTCAGTTAGTGGTAAAGTTCTTATTTCTTCTGTGCTGTTTTGCTATAGTACTGCCCTTCCCTGAAGCCCTCAGAGGGCTTCCCAGGACTGTCAAACACTCTGCTCATATTGCTTAGGTGGGACAGCTGCAGTGAGCACACGACACAGAAGGACCCTGATAGATTAACAGTGAATTTAAGAATCTTGGCAACTTAGCAGCTTAATACTTTTAAAAGGAGGCTGGAGGCAGATCTCTCTTAGAAAACTTAAGAACAGTTACTGAACTTCGCTGCCTTATGATTTCAATCATTTCTTCCCCACCTTTTAGTTTCTAAGTGTCCTCTCTCATCGAGATCGAAGGCCACTATAGTCTACCATCTTCTAATATCTCATGGTTCCCTGGATCTCTTCCCGATGTGTGACCATTCTATTTGAAATAAAGTCTGGATTGATTAGGATTTTGCATCAAAGGGTCTGAGCAAGAGGTAGAGCTGGAAGTTTGAGGTCTGTGTAATTGGGGGTGGTGAATATGCTGGCTGTAGAAGATTTGATTCCGTGTGTCAGTATTCTAAAGTGCCCAGAAAGAAAATGTAGGTGAAAGAGATTTCCCTTGTGCCTGACCCAGCGTAGATCAACAGATAACTTTTTTTTTTTTTTTTTTTTTTTTTTTAATACACAGGGGGGAAAAAGGCATCTCTACTGGCGCACCCACAGCTACATGGTCTAAGGACACTTAGGATTCTGGAAAGCTCTCTTCTGCTTCCTTGTTTGAGACAAACTACTCTAGTACAAAGTTGATGGAATCATTGCCTTTCTGCCTCTCAGTGCCTTTTCCCAAGTGTCAGCTTTCTGAATAAAAAACCTGTCCTGCAATTCTACTTTCCTTGGCCTCCCCTCTGTTGAACTTGGTTGAATAGAATGCCTGACTCCTGCTTCACTTGGCTTTGTTCATCCTGGCTCACAGCGAAGCAACTGAGCAACTTGGCTCAGCATCCAAGGAGTTAGAGCCTGCTGACCTCACGGCTACCCTCGCTCTCCCACATGGGCTGTTCCTGCCCAGTCTGGTTTGTGAATAGTTCTTGGCAAATACCCTGGAGGAGAATAGAGCCACTAACAATAGCAACTCTCTTTTTAGCTTGAATCTCTTAGTACTCAGGACTGTGAACCTAGGAAAACCAAAAATAACCTATGTAATTGCAGTGGGTTACCCTAACAGTCTATTTCTGCTATTACCAACATCCAGTCATTCCAGTAGGTATGTAGCTGCTTGTTGTGGAAAAAGAACTGGGCTTACAGCCAGACAGACCAAGATTCAAGACCTAGCTCAGCTATTTACTAATTTTATGGCACTAGGCAAGTCACTAATTTGAGCATGTTGGGATTGAACAAAGCGAATGTACATGTAAGTGCCTGGAAACCTGCAAAATGCTTTTACAGCACCAAGTTAAGCCATTAGTATTGTGAAATGAGAATAATTTGAAAGTTTCAGGAAAAAGAGTAATTTAAATCTTCAAGAAGCACTTGAATCAACACGAAGCAAGATGCGGCTTACCGGTGAACACCATACTAATTCTTAAAAACAAACTAAAACTATACTGTAGTTAGTTTCCATTTAAAGCTAAAGGTGGTCTTCTCTTTTGTTCACCATGAAGTTGGGAATGGGGAAGGACTTATCAGACCCTTTCACATCAAGGAATGGTAGGCTGGGTGGCGTGTGATTCATGCCTGTAATCCCAGAACTTTGGGAGGCTGGGGCAGGAGGATTGCTTGAGCCTAGGAGTTCAAGACCAGCATAGGCAACAGAAAGCGAAACCACATCTCTACAAAAATTATATATATTAGGTAGGCATGAGTAGTCCTAGCTATTTGGGAATCTGAGGAGGGAGGACTGCTTGTGCCCAGAAGTTCAAGGCTACAGTGAGCTATGATTGTGCCACTGCACTCCAGCCTAGGCACTGTCTCTAAAAAAAAAAAAAGAATCTGATGAAAGGGGGTAGGGTGTGGTGGTTCATGCCTATAATCCCAGCACTTTAGGAGGCCATGGTGGGAAGATCACTTGAGAAAGGGAGTTCAAGACCAGCCTAGGCAGTGAAACCACATCTCTACAAAAATTATATATGTATGTTTATATGTATATATATATATATAAAATAAAATATATATATATATAAATTAGGAGAGATATTTATATAGGAGGATATATAGGATATATATAGGAGATATTAGGAGATATATATATAAATTAGGTTATATATATATAAATTAAGAGATATATATAAAGTATATATATATAGAAATTTTATAAAAAATAAAATATATATATAAATTATATATAAATATATATATATATATAAATTAGGTAGGCATGAGCAGTCCTAGGTACTTGGGAATCTGAGGAGGGAGGACTGCTTGTGTCCAGAAGTTCAAGGCTGCAGTGAGCTATGATTGTGCCACTGCACTCCAGCCTGGGCACTGTCTCTAAAAAAAAAAAGAATCTGATGAAAGGGGGTAGGGTGTGGTGGTTCATGCCTATAATCCCAGCACTTTAGGAGGCCATGGTGGGAGGATCACTTGAGGAAGGGAGTTCAAAAGCAGCCTGGGCAACATACTGAGATCCTGTCTCTACAAAGAAAAAAAATTTTTTTTAAGGAATGGGGGGAAAAAAGAATGGCACAGCAGGAATGTGAGCCCTCACACCGATTGAGTGCAGGAAAGATGGTACGTTGGTATTGCTACATGCCAACTATGGTGGCAACCTGGCTGTCTGTGAAGTGAAGCCATTGTATTTGCCACTTAGAATTTTTATTTTATATATATTGAAAGGGGTTGCTTTTTCAGACCTAGGTATATTTTTGTCCCATATCACTCTTGTACATACATAAAACGGGAAACACAAATAAAAGAAAATTGGTTAAAATATTAATATCTCTAAGGCAATACAACTTCATCATAACTGCCACCTCACTGACAGTGATCATCATAAGGTCACCTATTTCAAAGAGGGAGAATGTGGAAAATTGCAAGTGTAAACACCGCCATGGACCGAGCATCCTGCTTAGATACAGAACAATGGTGTGACCCCTTATGCGCACCTCTGAGTTCTGTCTCCCTCTTCCCTATTTAGGGACAACAAGGGGTCTGAACTTTGAGTCTATCACTCCCTTGTTTCCTCTCCCGCTTTTCCAACATGTTGTTTGCTCTTGTTTAATAACTGAGAACTCTATCACATGTGTTTTTCTGTGACCTTTTTTTCACACAGCCTTAGTTGAGACTCATCCATTTTATGGATGTGTACTCATCCATACACATCCAATTTAACGTGTATGGTTGTTACTCATTTTTATTACTATACTAACGTCCCACTGTCTATATGTTCTATAGTTTAACAATTCTCTTCTCGATAGGCATTTGAGTTATTTGTTTTGCTATTACAAAATACAAAATCAAATATTTCATATTTAATATTATTTTGTTTTAAACATTCCTGTAGTTGTCTCTTTTTTTTTTTTTTTTGAGACAGAGTCTCGCTTTGTTGCCCAGGCTAGAGTGAGTGCCATGGCGTCAGCTTAGCTCACAGCAACCTCAAACTCCTGGCTCAAGCAATCCTCCTGCCTCAGCCTCCCAAGTAGCTGGGACTACAGGCATTCGCCACCATGCCCGGCTAATTTTTTGTATATATTAGTTGGCCAATTAATTTCTTTCTATTTATTTTTTAAATTTTTTTTCTTTTTCTCTTTGCTGAAAGGTGGCTAGGAAATTTCTTTCTATTTATAGTAGAGACGGGGTCTCGCTCTTGCTCAGGCTGGTTTTGAACTCCTGACCTTGAGCAATCCGCCCGCCTCGGCCTCCCAGAGAGCTAGGATTACAGGCGTGAGCCACCGCGCCCGGCCTGTAGTTGTCTCTTGAAAAATACATGTGAGAGTTTCTCCAGGGTATATATACCAAGGAATGGAATTGCTAAAACCAGCTGACAGACTGCCTCATTCTGATTGCCAACACGTATGCTGTAGCCTTCCTTGAATATCTTGAAGGAAGGTGTCTCCTTGCTGAGTGTATGAACTAGATTTAGTGTCTATGATCTGGGATTTTCAAGGAGAAGAAAAGGAAGAAGAGAAGAAAAGGAAGAGGAGAAGGTGGTAGTAGTGCTTCTGCCTGTAGTCTATGACTTTTAGCCATCATCTTGGGAGAATAAAGCCAGAAAGTGGTTGAGGGCAGATGGAGCACCCAAATTGGCTCTGTTTTTTCTTTTTTTTAAGAGACAGGGTCTCTTGCTCTGTTATCTGGGCTAGAGTGCAGTGGCGCAATCACAGCTCACTGCAGCCTCGAACTCCTGGCCTCAGCAATCCTCCTGCCTCGGCCTCCTAAATAGCCGGTACTATAAGTGTGCACCACCATGCTTGGCTAATTTTTTTTATTTTTTGTAGAGATAGGATCTTGCTATATTGTCCAGATTGGTCTTGAACTCCTGGCCTCAGCAATCCTCCCTCGTTGACCTCCCAAAGTGCTGGGATGGCAGGCATGAGCCACTGCACTGGTTGGTCCACACTGGCTCTGTTGAACGTGAGTGAGGTGGGGCCCCACTGGAGGAGCCTCAGGCGGCAGCACAGGTGACATCACAGGCCACTCACAGAGTATGGGACGTGGAAATTCAAACAGATGGCATTTCATTCAGAGATTGTATGGTTTTCTGCTTTATCTAAACTGCAATAAGGAAAGCTGAGTTTGGCTCTCTAAGGATACGTCCCCAAGTCCCTGTGATGGCTTCGTGCTCTGATTCTTATTAGCAGGCTCAGCTTCAAAGCTTGCTGCCTACCTGGTTGGTCTCGGATACCACAGTGTCAGCGATGTCCAGTCCTGGCCCCTCTGCTGTCTCCATGAGCCCCCCATGTTGCCGTCTCCACAGTCTTAGACACAATGTCCACCTCTTTATTGTGTGGCAGGGCCCCTGAGTCTACAGTAAGGCTGGCTTTGAAGTTGCTTAAAAAAGAGCCAGTCTCACCGGGTCTCTTACTTAACAGACTCTGAGCTAGTGTGCAGAGCAGCTTCTCCATCCCAACCTAGAATCCTTTATGGTGGGACTGTGCCCGCAGCTCTTGTGAGTGGAGAAGCTGTGTCTGCTGCCTCCCGGGATGCTCCAGCCTTTTTTCTTTTTGCAAACTTCTTACGGTCTCATGGCTGGCTAAGGACAGGCAGGAAGATGATTTTCAGACTGACTTGTTTCCTTTGTCCTGATGCAAGCCTCACCTGTGCTGCGGTAGAGGATCCTCTAACAGAGTTCCTTGCTCTGTGCTCTTCCAGTCCTTCCCGTCTTTGCATCTGATCTTCAGCACTGCCCTGGGAAACTCTCTTGCTTTCGTTCCATTCACTTACATAACCTTTGCTCTGCAAGGCTGGGTAGAGAGATCTCCCTACTGGCCCTTTAGCTGTTTTCACAACGGGCTCATCTGTAGTCTCTGCTTCTGTAGTCACCGCACTCATTCTGCCTTCTGGAGAGCCCTTGGGAGCCCCTGCCAACATGCTGGGAGTACCCTCCAAGGACATGCATGAAATACCCGGCACTGAGGACGTGTTGTTAGAGCGGGAAACCGTAGGACCACAGAACAAACAGACAGGGTCACTGAGGCTGAAATCGTCAAAAGGAGTTTTATTGACTAGCTCGAGCTAGGGTCCAAGTCCCAGAGCACCAATGCAGCGGCCTCCACTGGGACAAAGACCCCGCGCACTGTGGGGCGGAGCCCTTTATACCCTAGGTGCATCACCTGTCCACACGCTTGACCTTTACATTGATTGCTTGGCCCCTTGTGCCTACGCGCTTGCCCTTTACATTGATTGGTTGGCCCCTTGTGCCCACGTGCTTGCCTTTTACATTGATTGGTTGGCCCTTTATGCACTTGCCCTTTTGTTTCATCCCAAAATTTACTGCGATCAGCCTGCTCAACCTAACTTCCTAAAAACAAGCAACATACATAAGCTAAAAGAAAGCAATTAGCCTGAGGCTTCACAGTGTTGGTGGTTGTGCCATGACCATGCTGCTCCTTTTCCCCCTGAGCCCTTGCTGGCTGTGTCCGACACTGCTGTGTTGATCTGCCCTGGGCCTGCGGACTTGGTTGCTGCCATGCACCCAGCACTGCTGCCAACCCTGGTACTGCCCCTTTGGCAGGCTCCAGAGATTTTGTGACAATAGAAGAAAGTGTGCTTGGGGTGGCTTCCATGGGCGGTCCACAAACAGTACGTGTGGCAGGCACAATGGACTACCTCTCCTACAGCACAATCAGAGGAGGTGGCCACAGACACCTTAGGGACCACATGAAGGTTCTTCTCCATGGAGCTCCTGTACTGAGGGGGAGAAAAATAACAGAGGTAGAGAAGACAGAAAGTGAGACAAGAAGGGTCTGCTCCCCTCTCTTCCCATAAATGAGCAAACCAAGGACTTATAACCTAGACAAAGTTCTGAGGTCATCAATCCAAGTTCTCATTTGATGCAAGAATCCCCTCTGTAGCAGCCCTGCCAAATGATCTAGCTAGTTTTATTTGAACCATCCCCAAACTAGGGAGATCACTATTACAATGCCTCCTGGAGAGCCTCACATACCTTCATTTTCTACACTTGTGCTAGTGTTTCTGCAGAGAAGATGCCTAGAATGGGGACTGCCAAGTCAAGGACTTTCACATTTTACATTTTGATAGCAGGGAATGTTATAGTGATTTATACAAAACTCAGGGTATAGCAGTCATGGGAAGACAGATTATAATTCAAACAAAGGAAGGACTTTCTAATGGTTAAGAATATTCCACAGCAGATCATTCTGCCTTGATTTGAGTAGTTCAAGAAGAGATTGGTCCACAATCTCTTGAATCTTGAAGAGAAAATTACAATATTGGGGATGAGATTAGAACAGCCAACATCCAAGGAATGTCTGAAATTGAGCCTTGTGATACCTTCTAGAGAAGCATTAGGACCTTTGGGAGGGGATTAGGCCTGATTATCTATTAATATTTGCAAATGAGACATTCTGTATTTCCTGCTAACCTCTTTTCCCACCACACCTCAGGCCTATTAGCTGCCTCTGAAGGGTAGGTGGTAGGTATCTGTTAATGCTTGCAGTGGGATTGGGCCAAACTGCAGGTCTAGGATAGCATTTGTTCAGCAAGTGCTATTGCTCAGAATCTGGTTTGCAATAGTACTAGGAGAAGAAGCAGTTGGTGAATTCTTGACATACAGGTCCCTCAGAAACAGCCATTCTCTCTTCCTGAAAGAGTCCCCTCATTACTAACCTGACCTCCACCAAACCTGAGGCTCAGCTCAAATGCCACTGCCTTCATAGTCTTCTCTGAGCCAACAGAGAGAAAAGAACCTTCTCCCTTGGTATCATCTTTCCTTCTCTCTGATAATACTTCTTACCTCATTCATGATTTCACCCTTCAAGTGGACTCAGCATTACCCAGGAAACAAACCATTTCACGGTTAGGTTAACTCTCTCACTCTGGGACTTCCTTTTCAGATGAACTCTATCCCCTCTGCTCTCAGTTAATAATTTTATCTCATGCTCATTTTAAAATGAGCAGTAATTGACCCCAAATTCCCATTTTCCCCCTACACAAACAATTACTTGTATCGATCCATCTTTTCCTTTTCCTACTGGTTAAAATGGAGAAGCATCTTTCCTTCCCATTGCAGTTTCTCTATTGGGGCACTGAATTCCACTCTTCCTTCACCTTCTTAAAGAACATTATCCATACAATCATCCAATCTTTGTATCATCTATTGTCTTCCTACTGAATACACATATTTTCACTTATCTCACTTTGATCTCTTCCACCATTGTCCCATGCTTATCCTCTATGGGATGTCTTGGATTTCAATGCTTAATTGACTCTGTCTGCCTCTTCTACCAGATATCTAATTGCTGACATTCCTCAACAGCAATTCTAGATCTGCTGCTCCTTTCTGCATATGTGTTTCCCCTACTGAAACAAATGTCTTCACCTCACCTCTCTTGAGCTTCAGTCTTTTATCTCTACCTGCCATATCCACTTGGATGTGTAAAAATAATTAATTAGGCCATTAGATGGGATAGCTCCAGCATCTTGGGTTCCTATTTAAACACACTAAAACCCAGTTGAATATAAGAGGTAAAACAAAACTTAAGTTTAACCCATCAGAAACCAACAACCAGGGACTTTCCACTGGGTCATACCCAAATAAGGTACTTTTTTGGGGGGGCTAGAGTGCTGTGGCATCAGCCTAGCTCAAGGCAACCTCAAACTCCTGGGCTAAAGCATTCCTACTGCCTCAGTCTCCCGAGTAGCTGGGACTACGGGCATGCGCCACCATACCCAGATAATTTTTTCTATATATTTTTAGTTGGCCAATTAATTTCTTTCTATTTTTAGTAGAGACAGGGTCTTGCTGTTGCTCAGGCTGGTTTTGAACTCCTGACCTTGAGCAATCCGCCAGCCTCAGCCTCCCAGAGTGCTAGGATTACAGGCGTGAGCCACCACCTGGCCTAAAAACGGTTTTTGTCTCTTTAAAACCCGCTCATCCTTTTTGAGAACTGAAACCTACATCCCTGCCTCAGGCCAGTGGTTGGGAGGGACAGGAAAGTGTCCTTCTTCTTTGTGCCACAGGAGATGGCTCCAGGGAACTGCCCAAGTAGAAGTCAAGAGACTGTCTTAGCCAAATATGGGACTATGTGATTAATCAGAATCTTTAAAAGCTCTGTGCTGTCCGGGGCCAGTGGCTCACGCCTGTAATCCTAGCACTCTGGGAGGCGGAGGTGGGTGGATTGCTCAAGGTCAGGAGTTCAAAACCAGCCTGAGCAAGAGTGAGACCCGTCTCTACTAAAAATAGAAAGAAATTAATTGGCCAACTAATATATATAGAAAAAAATTAGCCAGGAATGGTGGCACATGCCTGTAGTCCCAGCTACTCGGGAGGTTGAGGCAGCAGGATTGCTTGAGCCCAGGAGTTTGAGGTTGCTGTGAGCTAGGCTGCTGCCACAGCACTCATTCTAGCCTGGGCAACAAAGTGAGACTCTGTCTCAAAAAAATAAAAATAAAAATAGGCAGCGGGTTGGGTGGTCTCGTGGCTCTGTATCTTGCTTCAACAGTGTTTGGATGGAACAGACCCGAGGACTCCCTTTCTTCCAGCCTCCGACTGCTTTCTGATCGCCTCTCCACTTGCAATCTCCGGGACCAAGAGAAGATCTCTGCCATCTCCTGCTACTGGAGCCAGCTAACACCTTTTTTGTGGTTAGCGTCTTACTGCCGAGCAACCATGAGCTCCCAAATGCATCAGAATTATTCCACCGAGGTGGAGGCAGCCGTCAACCACCTGGTCAATTTGCATCTGCGGGCCTCCTACACCTACCTCTCTCTGGGCTACTATTTCGATCGCAACGATGTGGCTCTGGAAGGCATGGGCCACTTTTTCCGCGAATTGGCTGATGAGAAGCAAGAGGGTGCCGAGCAGTCTCTTGAAGATGCAAAACCAGCGTGGCGGGCGTGCTCTCTTCCAGGACGTGCAGAAGCCATCTCAAGATGAGTGGGGTACCACCCAAGACAAAATGGAAGCCGCCATGGCCCTGGAGAAGAGCCTGAACCAGGCTCTTCTGGATCTTCATGCTCTGGGTTCTACCCGCACAGACCCCCATCTCTGTGACTTCCTGGAGAATCACTTCCTAGATGAGGAAGTGAAACTCATCCAGAAGATGGGTGACCACCTGACCAACCTCTGCAGGCTGGCCGGCCCCCAGGCTGGGCTGGGCGAGTATCTCTTCGAAAGGCTCACTCTCAAGCACAACTAGGAGGCTGCCAAGCCCAGTGACCACTGAAGAGCCCCTCTTAACGTATCAAGGCTTCTGCCTGAGCTTCTCCCTCCAGCCACTAGACAGCTTTTTAACCACCCTGGAGTCCAATTCCAAGCCTTGGACCAAATGGAAATAAAGCTTTTTGCAGCAAAAAATATACAAACAAACAAACAAATAAATAAATAAATAAATGAGGTAGGACACTGGTACTTTGAGATGGGAGTGTGCCAACCTCTTCATTTCCTGGCAAATTAATAAACTCCTCTTTCCTTCTCCTCAAACCGCTTACTTGTCCAGCCCTGGGGACAAGTGCCAGAACTTTTGGTTAACATTCCCTGCTACCATTCCCTAAGCTGTTGAAATTAGTCCCTTAATCAATTAGCTTGTCTTGGGTTCTTTTACCATAGGCCTCATACAATCTATTCTTCATATTCTACAGAAATTGATCTTTCAAAAACTATAAAGGAGATTACTATCTAGCATAAGATTCTTCACCTGTCGATTCATTTCGAATAAAATCCAAATGCATCATTGTGTACTACGGGGTCATCTATGTTCTGGAATTTGCCTCTTAGATTTCTACTTTTGTCTCTGAAGGAAATTAAAAATATTTTAGCCCAAAATATGGCTTTTTGACATAATAGACTAAATGAAGAAGCCTCAAGGTTTCTCTGACCTTCCCCCTCCCAGCACACCAGAAAAATTTAAACTTTATCTTCCTAAGGTACAAACCCACCTAAGAAAACAATTGTTCTATCCTTCCCCTCTCTGTAAGAACAGGAATATGCCCACACCTGAACAGACTCTTTAAGGAGATAATATCCCATCTCTCAGACTCATTCAAATTCTAAAGAGAACTATTTACCATTTAATCTTTGTTTCTGGTCTATTCATCCTCCCTAGAAATCCTTTATTGCCTCAGAACAAAATTCTTTCCCCACCCCCCATAGCCCATTTTACCAGAAAGGTATATAAACTTCTAAACTTCTAAACAACAGTTGAATCTTCTTTTGGAGGGTTCCTCTGTATACACTGTAAATAAATTTGTATCTCCTTCCTTCTATTAATCAATCTGCCTCAGGATTTTTCAGTGAACCTTTCTGGGGCCAGAGGCCTACACCTCTTTCCTGCATCCTATGGATGCTGCAGCTGTTTTTCCTGCTTTAATGTTATGCTGCAAGACATTTCCTTTGCCAGGATGGGTCTTTGCTTTGCTGGCTCTTCAAGGTTTCAACTTAAAATCATGCCTTCTGACTCACACCTGTAATCCTAGCACTCTGGGAGACTAAGACAAGAGAAATGCTTGAGGGCAGGGGTTTGAGACCAGCCTAACCAAGAGATCCCGCCTCTACCAAAAATAGAAAAATTAGCCACCAACTGGGCGTAGTGGTGCCTGTCTGTAGTCCCAACTACTCGGGAGGCCGAGACAGGAGGATCACTTGAGCCCAGGAGTTTGATGTTGCAGTGAGCTATGATGACGCCACTGCACTCTAGCTGGGGTGACAGGTGAGAGTGAGACTCTGTCTCAAAAAACAAAAAAACCTCATGTCGTCTTCCTTCACCACCCATCCCCACTTGGTCCCTCCCTATCACAGCTCCTTATCTGCTCCCCTTGCCACAGAAATCACAACTATCAGTGAATTCCACAACAGAAAGAACCTTGCATATTGGCTTGGCTCACAATTGTTAAATGAAAGAGTATTGTATTTGGCTATCTGCGACCCTTTTTTTTTTTTTTTTTTTTCTTTTTAAATTTTCAGCAGTGAGAAATGCGACCCTTATTATTTTAACAGTTTGTGAGCAACTTGAGGGCAGAGCCCTCAATCTATGTTTGTCAGCCTCCAGGGGGGTCAGCAGTAGTCCAGTTTAGCATTTTCTAATCTGCTTTTATGAGTGAAAAAAGGAAATCCGGTACAGGAATAAAGGTGGGAACAGGAAAGCAAGAGACGGTGTAGCTAAACAGAGTGGTTTGAGGAAAAGCCAGCCTGGAAGGAAATACGAGAAGCCAACAGCAGAAAGCCATTCTAAGCTAGGAACTACAAGGCCGCACCTCCTCACGTGACATCAGAGTAGTAGTCAAGAAGCTGACCATGATGTCTCTCGCGAGAGGAAAGACTGACCACACGCAAGCGTACGTCAGCTGGTCCCCTTCCTTCCCTGAGCCCCACTCACTCCCTGTCCTCCCTCCCACCTTGAACTAGCCGCCCGCGCGCGTGACGTCACGGCGCCGTGCGTGGCCGCGGCGGCGGCGGCGCAGGGGGCGGGCCCGCGGCGCGGCGCCGGAGGAGGAAGTGGCTTGGTTGTTGCTCCCTGTGCGCCTACCGCTGCCTCTCCGGGAGCGGAGAGGGGCCGCCGTCTCCGCGGCTGCGTCGCGCCTCCCCGCCGCTCCCCTCCATGTGCCCCGGCGCCGCCGCTCCCCTTCCTCAGGCCGCCGCTCATCCCGGGGTCTATGGAAGTAATGGAAGGACCTCTGAACCTGGTGAGTGGCCCACAGAGGATAGCGTCTCTCCTGGGTACCTTTGCTTCAGGAGTCTGGTCCGGTCCCTGGCGTGTCGCCTGACCCTTGAGGCCGGGAGGCGGGCTCGGTAGGGGTTTTCGCAGCGGCTGGGGGCGCAAGCAGGCCCTGTCCCCACAGCGGCTCCGGGCACGCCGCCCCACACTTTCTCCGTCTCGGGGATCCCCGGGAAGCTCCTACCACCTCCGGGCGTTCCCTGCCGCAGGGCCCCGGGCGAGGGGATGCCACCAGATGGGACTGCCACCTCCTCTCCGGCCGGGGTGAAAACCTCCTAGCGCCACGTAGCCACCTCCCTGCAGCCTGGAGAGACTGAAGCCGGCCAGGGCAGAATTGGTGTATAATACGGGTTTTAACTTCTAACGTAGAGGTTCTGAGTCTCTCACTTTGGACAGAGAGTAATATTCCTCCTCAGCCCCCTTTTTCTCTTCACTGATTTCTCACGTACATACTGATGCGTAAACCGAGAGTCTCTCTCTCTCCCCGAGTAAGTTAGAAACAGCTGGTAAAAAGAGCTGTCTCTCTTTAGCTCAGTTTCATCAATTTAGGCATCATGAAAGTGCAATAGATGTTTGCTGCTTCCAGAAAAAGTGCTGGTAGCCTATTTCCTTATGTTTTATAGGTGTTTCAGGTTTGCAATTAAAAAAACAAGAAGTCAAAGGGAAAAAGAAAAAAAAAAAGCTACCAAGAAGAAACACGAGTTCTTTCCGGACTGGCCACCACATCTTTTAGTTTCCCGGAAAGGGTACCAATTTTGGATACAAAAGTCAGATTACTTAAGGTTGCATACAGGAAGAAGTTTTAAGTCAGATTTGCAATTCTTTGCCATAGTGGGATGGGAAAAAGGATTATGGAGGGTTAGGTTCTTTCTTTGGAACTCTGAAGTCCTGGAAGAGCCTTGGACTGGTTCAAACCTCTCTCTAGAAAAGCAGTAGTGCCTGGTGGTTTAAGAGTATAATAAATTCTGGAGCCAGACTGCTTGAATTTGAATTCTGGCATTGTTGCTTAATAGCTGTGTAACCTTGGGGAAACAACTTGACCTCACTGTTTCATGTTTCAGGTTTGTTGTAAGGATTAAAGGAGTGTAAAGCACTTAGAACTGTACCCAGTACATCTTACAGTGTAAGAGTTAGCTGTTATAACTAGACTATAAGTCTTTCATTTAAAATCTGTAGAATAAAAGTTTGAATTTGTTGAGCTTTAAAAACCTGAGATTCTAGGAACCTAAAGCTGTGGTTCCAAATCACTGGTAATAGGTTACCTACTTTGAGGAGCCTCCCCACTCCAATTTTATTAAGTTGAGTCTTGCCTCCATTGGTAAGAGTTGTTTACACTTAAGAAGAATTAGACTACATTTGTGAGTTTTAAAAACCAGGGAAATATCTTACACCTTTCTTGTTTTTAAGAAACAATAAAACATAATGGATGGCTCAATACTGAAACTTAATAGGAATATTATTAAAAATAACCAGCCTCTTCCAGAGTGCTTCAAAGTTCAAGTGTCCTTGCAAAATGACCATTGGTTCAGTTCCAGTTAGCTTCACTTTATTTGGCTTCAGGCTGCAGCATAACCCCTGCCAACTGCCCCACAGGTGTGGGGCTTATGAGAAGACCGGAATTAGGCTACAGTTGTAGATGGAGCAGCAGAATCACCAGTTTAGGAAAAATTAGTTAAATGGTGACAGTAGTATTTGAATTCTCCTTTTATAGGAGAATTTTGAAAAAGTTCTCTTAAGCAGGCTAACATAATTCCATAATCCAGCCACAAAATTTACATGGACAAGTATCAGAAATTTGGCATCTTGATTTCTTAAAGCACTTGAGATTTAAAAGATCTGATTTCCAGCCTAGTTGATTATTGACAGATAACAATAGAACAGAGATTGACATTTACGTGAATTATTTAACTGTTGCTAAGTACCAATGACAGGCCTCTATCACACAGTTTTAGAAGACTGGGGTTTTTTGAAAGCTGTCATTTTTTTATGTCAAAGAACCCTTAACTTGGTATCTGGTTGACTCCACATGAGAAATAGTTCTCAGTGCTGTGATTTAATGAGTGCCTTTAAAAATCCCACAAGCTTGTATATACAAGCTTCTAATCTCAGTGTCATCCAAATTTATTGTATGAGGACTTATTATAGGACATGGATTTATAATCATATGTCCTGAATATCCTTGGAATTTTGTAAGAAGTTTCCAGTTTTACCGATGTATTCAGCTTAGACTGAGAGAAATTAAGTAATTAACTTAGGTCAGTGACTCACATATATTATGGATCACAACTTATTTTGATATCATGACCTCTTTCTACTAATGCTTCCATATTAATGTACTACTTATTTTCATTTCAGTATTGCCCTGTCTATATTGAACCATAGATGTGTGTTGGCATTTAGTGCCTCTGCCTTAGTATTGATTCTTTAATGTTGGATTTGCAGTAGGTGCCTGTAGGCTTATTTCCTCTCAGTGAATTTTTCAGATCTGGAAGAGACTAATTTGAAGTATTTATTTTAATATGTAGTACAGATGATGTAGAAGTTCTAGTTCTCTGGTTTTTGGAGTTGATGAAAAGAAAAATAAATTCTTCATTGAAGAAGAAAAAAGCTTAGTCTTTTGTACTCTAAGTTTGTTTCATCAGGTTTTTTGGGTCAATTTTGAATATAGGAAAATGGTGACATAAAATTACTTAGTATATATTTAGGCATTTCTTTGCATCCTTTTAATTTTGGCAGTGTGAGTGCTGGTAACAAACTTCAAATCTAGTTCTTTGGTTTGTTTGCTGCTGATTTGGAAAGTGATGTCAGATCTTAATTTGTACATGACTGTCGCTCATGCTTTGCTTACCTCTGCTGCAGAGGGCAGGGTCCATGTGACTGCATGGCCACATTGTTTTCTGTGTGTTTGGCCCTTAAGAGTGCTGAGAGTAACAGCTTCTCTCTGGTGTGGTCAGTTCTCACATCATGTGATGTGGTTAATGAAGCCTCTTGTTTTCAAGCTTCTCATCTAAAAAAAGGAATCAGATATCATGGTCCAAGGAATAGCCTTGTATATACGTGGAGTCAACTATATATATTAAATATTGGCGCTAAAATCTTTAAGGTAAAAAGAGGCTATTTGAACCCCTTGCTTCCCTGAAAATTTTCAAGGAAAAGTCATCCTGTCACAAGCTAGGCTGGGCCTAACGGAGGCACTCTGGGAAAAGGCAGTAGAGCAGTGAAATATATCTAGCAATTATTAAGTGGTGGGGCTGGCATCAGACACTTTACATACATTATTTATCTTGTCCTCTTAGTATTCCCCCAGTTTTACAGATGAAAAATTTGAAATGCAGAGTAAATGATGATAATGGGATTTGAAAGCAGGATTTCTAAATAAAATATTGATCTTTCCAGTGCTTGTTTTGACTGTGATCCACGATGAGAAATTTTTACAGCATGGTTCATGCATATATTACTGCAGTGCTGCTGTATTATAGAAGATGCTTCCTGGAATTATGCAGAAATGCAGAGCCCTCATAAACTTCACCAAAAACAAAACCTTTTTGCTATATGTGATGCAGTGTAATATTTACTATTAGATTTTTTAAAAATGCAAGTTGTGACCCACTAAATTGATTTCACAACGCACTAGTGGGTTGCATCCTATAATTTGAAAGGTACTGCACAAGATTCTCACTGTCTTCACAACAGATGGTGGCAGTTCTGGGAAAAAGCAAGCTTAACTGGGAATTAAAGGAAGAAAAAAGATGCAGGGGGAGCTGCATGTGGGAGAAGTTGATCCTTAGATCTAAAATTAAAAAGAGGTCTTCCTGAAATTCTCTAACACTTGAGCAGTTATCTTAAGTATAATTGCATTGCACTAGTTAGGCAATCAATTCAGTGCTTATTGTTTGGAGATACTAACTACTTGTCTGTAGGAGACTCAGTGAAATGATTGGGAACGGGGGAGTGAATAGGTTTCTCCTTTGCTCCTAACTGAAGACCCTGCTGTAGGTCAGGCATATATTAGATTTTTCTCTGCTGCCTTTTTGGTATTGCATTCATATGGTATTCCTTTTTTTTTTTTTTTTAATTTATTCATCTTTATTTATAGCTTTCCCCAGGGACAGAAAAATAAATAAATTCAAAGTTATACAAGGTAATACTGTTTAACTTTGGGAAAGAAGACAATATTGAGCCTATATTTTAATTTCTTTAAAATTTTTATTTTTTGGAGACAGGGTCTCACTCTGTTGACCTGGGTAGCGTGCTGAGGCATCATCATAGCTCACTGCAGCCTCAAACTCCTGGGCTCAAGCCATCTGTCTGCCTCAGCTTCCCAAGTAGCTGGTACTATAGGTGCGCCCACCTCGCCCAGCTAATTCTTTCTGTTTTTGGTAGAGACAGGGTCTCGCTCCTGCTCAGGGTGGTCTCAAACTCCTGGCATCAAGCAATCCTGCCTTGGCCTCCCAGAGTGCTAGAATTACAGGCATGAGCCATTGTTTCTGGCCAAGTATTTCTCTTTTTATGACTGGCTTTTTTCACTTATCAAAATGTCCTCAAAGTTCATCCACGTTACAGCATGTGTCAGAATTTCCTTTTTGAGACTGAATACTATTCCATTGTGTGTATATACTACATATTGTTTATTCATCTGTTGATGGACATTTGGATTGCTTCTAGCTTTTGGCTATTGTGAATAGTGCTGTTATGAACTGTGAAGTACTTTTTGCTTTTTTTATGAAGCTTTGCTTTATCATATGTGAGTTAGTGAGGAAAACATTAGTTAGAAGACTTTAGTTGATCACCTCTTCTTTTCTTCTGGCTAGCCAAATGTAATAATAATCTTAGGTAAGTTACATGACCCCATCAGTCTATTTGGCCTTCCTATGTAAGAGAGAGAGAGAAACACATTGACAGAGTTGTAGTGAAAACAAGTGAAGTAATGTATATTATAATGTATATATAATATGTAATGTATAAGCTCTTTTGACATTCTTAAAGTGTGGCCAGTGACAGCTTGTTTAATCCATTTACCTTACATTCAGGGGCACTTAAATTATTTGCTTTTAGGATGTCTGAATTTGTTCTTTTGGTGACTTGTACCTGAAAAAATCCTACTCTGTAATATTAGATATTGGTATCGATTCCTCAACTGTACAATTTCCACATTTTTTATTTTAAAAACAAATAGTAACTTTAATGCTGAAAGAAGAATGATACAAGAGATGCTTGGATTTTACTATTTGGTAAATGATTTTCTGATTATAGGGGTTTTTTTTTTTTTTTTTTTTGAGTCAGAGTCTCACTCTGTTGCCCGGACTAGAGTGCTGTGGCATCAACCTAGTTCACAGCAACCTCCAACTCCTGGGCTCCAGCAATCCTCCTGCCTCAGCCTCCTGAGTAGCTGGGACTACAGGCATGCACCACCATGCCCAGCTAATTTTTTCTATATATTTTTAGTTGGCCAATTAATTTCTTTCTATTTTTAGTAGAGACGGGTCTCGCTCTTGCTCAGGCTTGTTTTGAACTCTTGGCCTTGAGTGATCCTGCCCGCCTCGGCCTCCCAGAGTGATGATTATAGTTTTTAAACCATATAGACTAGTGAGAGTATCTACAAAATAGCCCTTGTTTTGAAAGGAGCTTTGTTAAAAATAAAGAAATGCACTTTTTTTTGGTAAATTTTTGAGACAGGGCCTTGTTCTGTTGCCCAGACTGGAGTGCAGTGACCCAGTCATAGTTCATTGTAGCCTCTCCTGGGCCCAAAAGGATCCTCCTTTCTGCCCTGGTCTTCCAAGTAGCTGGGACTACAGGTATGTGCCACCATGCCCGGCTAATTTTTTGTTATTTTCATAAAGATGGGGTCTTGCTGTGTAGTCCAGGCTAGTCTTGAACTCTTGGCCTCCCAAAGTGCTGGAATTACAGGTGTGAGCTACTGTACCCTGCCAGGAAAATGCACATTTTGAGTAACAATCTGTGATTGCAGCTGTTTTGGTCAATTTCTGAAGAATGGAAGAATGTGGTCACTGAAGAAATGAGGTGCCTGGTATTAACCTTGAGAAGAGGGATTTATTGGTAGAGCAGAGAAAAGTTGCCAGTTTCTTTCAGGTGCTGTATTTCTAGGCTCTACTCATTGTATTTTCCCAGTTACATATACAGCTGTTAATGGTGGTTAGATGTGTGGCAACAAATGGCATTATTTATCATCTTAAAAAGTGCTTTTTTTTTTTTTAAGTCATGTTTTATTTTATGATTCAGAAGAACTTAGGAATGTTTGTCTTCTAGGCTCATCAACAGAGCAGACGGGCAGACCGTTTATTAGCTGCAGGCAAATACGAAGAGGCTATTTCTTGTCACAAAAAGGCTGCAGGTGAGTATTCTTTTTAAGAAATACTAAGTAATACTGAAGGGCAGTTTTTATCCCCAGTATCTCTTAATACTTTATTTAAGTGAAAATCACAATAGTAGTGGTGTGTGTTGCCCTGCTCGTGCAGGGTCGACACTGCTGACCCACTAGATCATCAGCTTTGATTATTTTTCAATTAAGTGTAAGATTTCCTAGCTCCTCCTAACCCAGTGTGTTTATGCATGAAGGTGGCATAAATACCATACTGGTAAATGATTCCTGGCACAGCTCTCTGAGCCCAAAGATTCCTAAAGACAGAAGCTGACTGCTAGAAGTCTGCCAGTTTTTGTTATTATAAAAAGGAGTCTGGGTTTCAAATAGCTAGCAATTTCAGGTTCTGAAAGCAATATTAATTCAATTCCAACCAATTCATTTTCACCGAGTTTCCATTTTCTAAGATGCTGAAAATACAAAACCCACCAAAGACCTTTGCCACCTAAAATGGCAGATTTTTCCTGTTGTCTTTAGTTTCCTTTCCGGATATTTCATCTCTCCTTGCCTGCTTAATAGTAACATGCTGGGATAGTTTTCGTTTAAGTATAAAGTTTAGAATTGTTGGCTTCTTATCAAAGACCTAATTTTATTAGGTCCTGGGGGCCTGTTTTGCTTAGATCAGTTTCTGTTGGCTGAGCAACAAACCAAAAACCTTTGGGAAAGGGGGTGTTTTAATCATGTTGCATCCAAAATGGGTGTGAGTCACCTTTCTTAGAGCAAGCCCTGAAGTCTTTCTGCTGGTAGGCACTTTCTTTTCCCCCTGGGTTGGTATGATCAAAGCCAAATTCTGTCCTGGCAGAGCCTGTCCCTCCAATGTTATTTAACTGCTGAAATACACACTGCATGGTGAGCATTGGTTTGGATAAGTCCTCTTCAGTGATTTTTGCCTATAAGTCACTAACTTTCAGGGAAAATTTCAAGTCTTTTTTTTTTTTTTTTTAATAGAATTAGTTTTGCTACTGAAGAGTATCCCATGTATCTGTTGTAGGGTTGAGCACATATGTTTAAGAACCCCGTAAATCTGTATTTTTATGTGAATTTTATGGGGGCTTCGTATTACATTAAATTAGTTAGCCAGTGCTCTTTAAATCTTTTCTAAACCATATTTTGTTGTGAATCAGATTGTTAAATTTGTAATCACTATAAAGACAATATACTATGTTTAGCTTTGTTGCCAGGCTAGAGTGCAGTGGCATCATCATAGCTCACTGCACCCTCAAACTCCTGAGCTCAAGAGATCCTCCTGCCTTAGCCTCCCAAGTACCTGGTACTATAGGGATGCACCACCACACCCAGCTAATTTTTCTATTTTTTTTTTTTTGTAGAGAAACCTATTTTAACTATTTAAGAAAAACAATGCCACCATGAATTGATGCCTTTATAACCCAAAATGGTCATGGTTACACATATATAATATGTTAAAACAGAGTGAATCAACATGTGTTGTATACTGAGTTATACGATATTCTGAATATAAAAGGGAGAAAAGGCTTGGCCTGACAGCAGCTCATACCTGTAATCCCAATACTTTAGGAGGATCACTTAAGCCCAGAAGTTTGAGGCCAGCCTGGGCAACATAGACTGTATATCTATAAAAGATATATACATATAAATACATAATAATAATAAAGGCAGAAAAGTTCCATTCCTAACATAATCCTTGTCTTTGTTGGCATAAAACTATTGTTTGGTTTCAAACACCAAGCCCCCCGCCCGGCCAGTCTGTGACTTTCTTAGGAGTAGAAAAGATACAGGCAGCCAGTTAGATTACATTAGCTTTAATGATGGATGTAGAACTAAATGTGATTAGTAAAATCCCACTGAGCAGATTTGGGGTTTAGACTTGGTTAAAAATAGCTCTGTGTTTTGTTTTAGAGTGGAGTTGAAAATTTATGTGGTCGAAATGAGCTGTTTTCCAAATTGACTTACAACTAGGGCTTATAATAGGTGTGTTTTGGGAGGTATGGATGTAGATGTGTTCTGAAAGGAAGGAAATCATTTTAGAGATATGACAGGGAAAAGTCAGCATCTGAAAAAGACAAATAGGAAGGAAAGCCAGAAACGGGAGGACTTAAGAGCAAATGAAGTTAGCCCGTGTCCAGCTCTCAAAGATCAAGAAGAAATTCTGAGACTAAAAACTTACCCTGATATTACATAGTTAAGGAGGACTCTATAACCTCTATACTTTGTAGTGTTTGTTTTGTAAATGTATTGAAGAAGTTACTTGATTTTTCTTTCCTCTTATGGAAAGATAGGATCTACTGTTGAGGTGGACAGTGGCTGAATCAAATGAAACTGAGCATACGCACATTTGCCAGATAACCTGGGATAGCAAATCAGGAAGGAAAATACTATCTAGATCTGGCAGCGGGTGCCACATTTTTTCCATATTGAAAAAGGGTGAGTTTAAGAAGTCACAGACTCCCAGGGATTCAGTATTGTTAGAAAAATCTTTTGCTTTAATCTTTTGACTAGCATAACAGCTGTAACTGGATTGGTATAACTCTCTCTTACCGTTCTCATGCAGTCCTGTGAATTTTGTTTCACAAACAACAAAAGAACAAAAGCTTAAATGACGAAATTAATAACAGCCATTGATAATACTTAGAATTCAAAATGAACATTTCAGAAGATGAGCAGACCTCTCATCTTCAGCATATGTAAATACAGTTATTTTATATGTATTTGATCAACATTTTGGTTGAAAACAAATCTTAATCTGGGCCTTCCTGTGAAAACTGTGGTAACATGAAAATGATTCTAGTGCAGAGCAGTCTTTATCATGTAGAGGTGATATTTTGCTGTGCATTTTGTGCTTTGGTACTAGTTTAATGGACACCTGATAGAATAGTAGTTGGTTATTAAGAAATAATAAGTTCTTCTGATTTCCTTAGCTCCTTTTCCCCATGATTTACTTAATCTCTACTTTGAATTTTAGCTTTGTGTCATAATTAAGGAAGCAGTTTAACCAGAATTGTTAGATTTTTCTGAGATAGATATTCCTTTCCTAAACTTGTATTTTGGGTAGGCATTTGTTCCTATAAGAATCTGTGGGGCAAATCCATGACCATGCAATCAGATACTAAAAATTTTTTTTCTTTTAAAATAACTTTTAAAAAAAGCCCCATTATAAGATTTAAATGTGGGAAATACTTTAAATGACAGTGATTATTTGTTGAATTATTGTGCTTTGGCATATCCTTAGGTATCCTTTTCTATCATGTTATATGGTTTTACTGTGCTATAAAGGGGGAGGTGTTTCAGTTGGTTTAAACTTGGTTTTGTGAAAACTGTTCTATTTGTTACAAAAGTACATTTAAAACAAACTATAGTTCAGACAGACATGTATGCAGGCAAGATGGGAAGGATACCTAAGAACATTCCTCCATACTGTATCAGAGCAATAGCAGAGCTGATATAATGTCCCAACAGATTTAAACATGAACAAGAGGAAAGAAATAGCATGTAGCTATACAGACTTAGTACAGAAATAAAAGACAAGAACAAATTGAGAGAAAAAAAATATAAGTATGGTTGGGGCAAAGACTATTACCATCTATGTTTTTTCTTTATTGGAACATCTAATTTATACCTCAAGGACTATGGGAGATCCAAGGAGACAACAATTCTAAGTCATGAAATCAGAAAAATCATTAAAATGTTTGGATTAAAACTGGACAGAAAGCAGTGCTTTGTGGTATCTGTAAAAAGGCAAAAAAGGAACTTAATGTAGGAATGAAAGTTGAGATGGACAAAAAAAAAGTTGCCAAAAAAGTTTATAGTAAGCAAGAGATTAAAAAAATGGAGGTTGCGCATGATTTGTTATTAACAATACAGGACTTGTTATTTATATCCCATCTTGTTCCAAAAAGGATATAAAATGTCTTACGGAGGACTATAACAATGAAATATAGAATGTAATTAAGAATAGGTAGATGAGGAAATCTATAGAAAGATCATCTAAAATGGGAAAGGACTGGGAGTATAGTTCACAAAATGTACTGTGAGTTCTTGCATATTTATAGAAGGAGAACTTGCCTTAAGCTTTCTAACAGTCAGCCCAAAGAAGAAAAGTAAGGATTTTTACATTGGCTATTTGAATTCAAACAAATTAAGTCACTCAGGATCTGATCCTAAGAAGACAGAAAAGTTTGTTGAAGGTCTTCATAAATGACATTATGCTGTCCTCATTAACTTTCTTACAGTAAATAGAATTTGTCAACAAGTTCTTAGAGTTTTTAACTACCTAATTTGTTGTAGGCTGATGGCATAGCTCTTTTTTTTTTTTTTTTTTTAAAGACAGAGTCTTATTCTGTTGCCCTGGCTATAGTGCCATGGCATCAGCCTATTTCACAGCAACCTCAGACTCCTGGGCTCAAGCGATCCTCCTTCCTCAGCCTCCCGAGTAGCTGTGACTACAGGCATGCACCACCATGGCCGGCCAATTTTATTTATATATATATTTATATTTATTATTATTTTTTTAAGTTGTCCAGCTAATTTCTTTCTATTTTTTTAGTAGAGACGGGGTCTCACTCTTGCTTAGGCTGGTCTCAAACTCCTGAACTCAAACGATCCTCCCGCTTTGGCCTCCCAGAGTACTAGGATTACAGGCGTGAGCCACCATGCCCGGCCAGCATAGTTCATTAAAAGTGGTTCTGTAGGAGGCCAAAATGATATAGTCCAGGTATTCAGATGGATAAAAAGTCTTTGGTAATCTCTTGATATTTTTGTAAATATAATGAGCAATAAATAGGGTTTCGTTGGGTTCTTATTTAATTCTAATCTTCCCTAAACCTATTTTGGTGATTAGGCTATCTTCAGGTTTTTTGGTTTTTATTTTTTGGTTGTTTTTAAAACAGAGTCTCCGTTTGTTGCCAGGCTAGAGTGCAGTGGCATCATCATAGCCCACTGCAACCTCAAACTCCTGGGCTCAAGTGATCCTCCCAAGTAGCAGGGACTATAGGTGCGTGCCACCATGCCTGGCTAATTTTTGTATTTCTTAGTAGAGGCTGGTCTCGATTGAACTCCTGAGCTCAAGTGATCCTTCTGCCTCAGCCTCCCAGAGTGCTAGGATTACAGGCATGAGCCACTGTGCCTGGGCCATCTTCAGTTTAATTGTAAAATCTACAGGGGTTTTAAAGAATAAAACTTTCAAAATGTGATAGGGAATATTTATATTTCATTACCACTGACATCCTTTTTGGAGAGGTTAAGAATCCTGTCTTTTTTTTAAATCTCAAGTTATAGCAGAATTGCTTTTTAAGACCAGTTCTTTTGTCATGTGAGGAATATTGAAACTCCTTTTATCTGTTAATTATAAAATGATGACACTTACATTTTAATGTGCCTTTTTTTTTTTTTTTTTTTTTTTACCAGCGTATCTTTCCGAAGCCATGAAGCTGACACAATCTGAGCAGGTGAGACATGTTCTTAATATTTGTAACAAGGATTAGAAAGATTTTCTTGTAGAGACTTTTGAATTACGTATAAAATAAAATATTTTGCCCCTCTCAACTCTCTAGTCAAAAATATATTAAATAGGCAAGATAAAAGTACTTCAGGAAGGAAATTAAAACTAAATGAACTACTGTTGATGCCCAGACATGGCATGAAGAAACTTGTAGCATTTTTCCTAGTGGTTAACAGATCTTAGATCACCAGATTTAGAGAGACCCTCTTAGGACCTTTCCTGATCATTTGCTCATATTTGACTATTAGCTCACACAGCCGGGTTATGCTTTGCTTATTAAAGATAGTTTAAAAATTGTCTTCTATGTTTGGGGAAGGCTTGCCTAGGTTTTAAAAATGCCTTTATCCAAACATTTCTTGATTATAAAAGTAGCAGGTACCTAGGAGGTACTCAGTAAATATTTGTGTGACTGAATTAAAGATACCATTTCTGTGAGGGATGTCAGTGGCAGGAAAAAACTACTCAAACTGAACAAACCAAAGGAACGTAAAAGTTGTGCTCTATCCTTTACACCCCTTTGACAAGATAGAACCTGGTTTCATAACACGGGTGTGCATTGAGCCTTCTAAACACCCTCCTAATAGGAAGACTTTTTTTCTTCTTTTTCAAGACATAGAGTCTTGCTCTGTCGCCCAGGCTGGAGTGCAGTGGTCCAATCATGGCCCACTGCAGCCCCGAACTCCTAGCTTCAAGCAATCTTCTCACCTCAGTCTCCTGAAGTGCTGGGATTACAGATGTGAGCCCCAGAGCCTGGACAAGTCTTTTCAACTATTTGTAGAGATAATATGTCTATAAAGATTTCTGGTTTTGAGTACAAATGGCATTTGCACATGGAGTAAGGCACACTTGGTGTGTTGACTGGGTATAGGACTTTTGACTTTTTGAATGGATAGTGTTTTGTTTATGAATAAAAGTGTTAGCTTAAGACTTAGCTATTTTGAAAAATTTTTGAGGTTTCGCTGAATTGCAAACATAGTATATAAATTCTAAGTGTTACTGAGTTACTCAGATAGGAGGATCTTGGAGTAGTATATATTGGATATAACTAAAGAGACTTAAAATATTCAATTCTTCAAATTGTATCTTTCTTTTTGTGTTAATAGGCTCATTTATCACTGGAATTGCAAAGGGATAGCCACATGAAACAGCTCCTCCTCATCCAGGAGAGGTGGAAAAGGGCAAAGCGTGAGGAAAGATTGAAAGCTCAGCAGAACACAGACAGGGACGTAGCCACCCATCTTCAGGCATCTCACAAACCGTCTGCTGAGGACACGGAGGGCCAGAGCCCCCTTCTTTCTCAGAAGTACAGCCCTTCCACGGAGAAACACCTGCCTGAAATTCAGGGGATCTTTGACAGGGATCCAGACACACTACTATTTTTACTTCAGCAAAAGAGTGAGCCAACAGAGCCATGTATTGGAAGCAAAGCCCCAAAAGATGATAAAACGATTATAGAGGAGCAGGCAACCAAAATTGCAGAGTTGAAGAGGCATGTGGAATTCCTTGTGGCTGAGAATGAAAGATTGAGGAAAGAAAATAAACAACTAAAGGCTGAAAAGGCCAGACTTCTAAAAGGTCCGATAGAAAAGGAGCTGGATGTAGATGCTGATTTTGTAGAAAAGTCAGAGTTATGGAGCTTGCCACCACATTCAGAAACTGCTACAGCCTCCTCAACCTGGCAGAAATTTGCAGCAAATACCGGGAAAGCCAAGGACATTCCAATACCAAATCTTCCTCCCTTGGATTTTCCATCTCCAGAACTTCCCCTTATGGATCTCTCTGAGGATATTCTGAAAGGACTTATGAATAATTAAAATGGAAGGTCACAGAAGAGGTGAGAAGAGGAAATAATACAGTTAAGCAAAAAAAAAAAAAAAAAAAAAAAAAGGGAAAACCATATACAAGGGTAATCCCGGAAATGCTTCATCATCTGGCATACTGTGGGAGAAGAGGCATTGCCAGGACTTGGGAAACAGTCACTGTGAAATATGTCGCATATCTGATTCGCTGACTTGAGCTAATGATTCCGACTTGGCAAGACACTAAACTCTTGGAGGTTCACTTTCTCCTGATACAAAACCAAATGGCTACCTGGAATAATTTTTTCAAGCAACAATTATTTTTCTTATCTTCAGGGTTAAAATATATAAAAGTATGTTATGTGTAATTAATCTATAATGCCATAAATGATAATGCAAAACCTAAATAATATGGTGGCCTGATGGACTGCCTTATATTTGAAACATGCTTTTTATCATGCGTTGACTGTATGCATTTCGTTATGCACATTTTGTTTGTTTAAATAAGGTGTGTAAGATACACACCTTTCTAGATGAAACTATATGTGCCACACTTTGCACTACTCATAACATAATGATAACCTCAAGACTATCAGGAGAAATATTTAAATTTCCATTTTATGAAAGGAACCAAATTATTAGTTACGCTTTTTTAAACAAATTACCAGTTTACATAATTAATCAGGGTGCATTTTAAGTTCTAACTTTGTTTTTTGTATAATGCATCATTTGAAAATACTAAGGAAATGTCCTTTGTTTTTAATGATGCATGAGTGGAAGTAATGCTAGTTGGCAGTATTTGATTGTAAGAAATCAATAAAGTAATTGTATTTTATACCTTGGTTGAATGTGGTTGATAGTTAAAAAGCAAGGCACTGAATGGCCTTGTCTTTGTGTTGTAAACTTTGAATGTGAATGTGCACAGATGCGGTCATGTGATTACTTTGGTGTGTCAAGGATTCTTTTCCAGTGTTTTGTAGGCCATTTCCCCTACAATGAGGGTAAAAAAGAGTACAGAAGTTCCTGAGGCTTAAAAGTGTTCCCAACCTTTTTCTTGACCTCACACATGGCAGCTGTCCCTGGGTAATTTGCCACCCAGTCAGAGCACAGTGGATAGGTAAGCACTGCCTTGGCATTCTCTCTACTGAGTTCGATCATGCTGGAGGAGAGGGAAGGGGAAGAGGAGAACATAAGCAGAACATTCAGGCACAAGCCACTGGATGTGTTTAAAGCATGGACTTCTGTGTGGAATTATGGGAGTAAGAGGAATATACTGCCTCTGAGGGAATGGAAGACAGTTGGGTTGAGGGGGGTGGGGCTGGGCTCACCCAGTCACTGATGGAACTAGTAGAGGAAGGGCTGAATTGACCATGCAGGAGCATTTTTTCCTGTTTCATCTTGCTGCAGATGAAACAAAAAATAAACTAGCTTTTTTTTTTTCTTTTTTGAGACAGAGTCTTGCTTTGTTGCCCAGGCTAGAGTGAGTGCCGTGGCATCAGCCTAGATCACAGCAACCTCAAACTCCTGGGCTCAAGCAATCCTGCCTCAGCCTTCCGAGTAGCTGGGACTACAGGCATGCGTAGCCACCATGGCTAATTTTTTCTCTATATATTATTTGGCCAATTAATTTCTTTCTATTTATAGTAGGCGGGGGTCTTGCTCTTGCTCAGGCTGGTTTGGAACTCCTGACCTTGAGCAATCCTCCTGCCTCGGCCTCCCAGAGTGCTAGGTAAACTAGCTTCTTAAAATAACTTTTTTTTTTTTTTTTTTGAGACACTGACTTGGCCACTAGAATGCAGTGGCGTCATCAAAGCTCACTGTAACCTCAAACTCCTTGGCTCAAGCGATCCTCCTGCCTCAGCCTCCCAAGTAGCTGGAGCTACAGACTCTGGCCACCATGCCCTGCTAATTTTTTCTATTTTTATTTATTTATTTATTTATTTTTTTTTTACCAACCTTTCGGTTAATTTTTTCTATTTTTAGTAGAGATGGGGAGTCTCACTCTTGCTCAGGCTGGCCTCAAACAATCCTCCCTCTTTGACCTCTGGAGCGCTAGGATTCCAGATGTGAGTCACCACACGCAGTCTTAAAAATATCTTAAAAGAATTATACACTCTCTTAAAAGTTGTTACTTGATTTGTCCATGTCAGTGGTTTAATATCCCAAACTCTGAGGACATTTTACTTGCCTAACCTTCCTCATAAAACTTGAAATTTAAGTTTGTGCCAAAAGTAAACTACAGTTATGTGTTGCTTAACAACAGATATGTTCTGAGAAATGCATCATTAGGCGATTTTCTAGCATGTGCTTGGAAAACCTAGATGGTACAGCCCACTACACACCTAGGCTACATGATATAGGCTATTGCTTCCAGGCTACTAACCAGTATGGCATGTTATTGTGCTGAATAGGCAATTTTTTAAGACAATGGGAATTATTTTATATGATATAATCTTAGGAGACCACTGTCATACGAGATCCTTCATTGACCGAAATGTTAACATGGTGCATGATTTTTAGCTTTGTCATTTCTCTAAAAATTGAGCTTTATGTCTGACATGAACACTTTCTAAATCACCCTCCTTTTCCACCACCACTTCCCTCTTCCACTGCCTGTTACTTTTAGCAATTTGGTATGTATTTCCTAGGACCCCTTCCTGTGCATTTCCACTAACAAATGTGTATTCATTTGGACTAATTTTACTTTTGTCTTTGAAACTCCTATTCACATTATATAATACTCCCATCTAATCTGGCTCTTAAATTATGCTAGTCTTACTAGCATGCTTGGCCTTTTGACCAGAACTGTGTGGTACCTTTGTAGCATCCTAGCAGAATGTCTTCCATAGACTGGATGGGGAGGAAAAAAACCCAAAACCCCACCAGGGTTATTCGTTTTTAGGATCTGCTTTTTAACACTTGGTAGAGGCCAGGCGCGGTAGCTCACGCCTAAAATCCTAGCACTCTGGAAGGCCTAGGTGGGTGGATTGGTCAAGGTCAGGAGTTTGAAACCAGCCCGAGCAAGAGCGAGATCCCGTCTCTACAAATAGAAAGAAATTAATTGGCCAACTAATATATATAGAAAAAATTAGCTGGGCATGGTGGCGCATGCCTGTAGTCCCAGCTACTGGGGAGGCTGAGGCAGCAGGATTGCTTGAGTCCAGGAGTTTGAGGTTGCTGTGAGCTAGGCTGACACCACAGCACTCACTCTAGCCTGGGCAACAAAGCGAGACTCTGTCTCAAAACAAACAAACAAACAAAAAACACTTGATACTTTTTTGTTTTAATATATTTTAGATGTCACAATTTTTAGGGCCTTTAAGCCATGTTATTTTATATATAAACAGATTGAGGCCCAAGAGATTATGAGTTCTGTGAAGTTGTGTGCTGGACTGGGAGCAGAGCCAAGAGCAAGGCAAGTTCTGACTAGCAGTTAGACTGCTGGTTTACTGGGCTACATGGACTGAGTTGTCTAGTTTTCACTTTGTGGCCAAGGAACCTGGTCATCCAAACTTCACTCATGTACACAGTATACCTCTGTACCTCTGCTCCTGTCTGCTTCTCAAGGAGGAGTTGGAGACAATGATATTGTGATTTATAAGAAGAAATAAATATTTTACTTTGTCCCTCGTTCCTGGCACAGAGCTCCTAAGACCTTTGTAATTTCCTTGGTGACAGAAGTGTCTCTTCTAATGGGGCAACTCTTGGTGTGCCTCTGGATGGGAGCTTGGTTTTTCACTAGAAAAAGTCACGATTAGAAGCTTGGAACTTGCAGCCAGACCTGATCCTTCGGGAAGAAGGGAGGGTGCCTATGTGAGGAAGCCTCCATAAAAGTCTCCCAACTACAGGGTTCAGAGAGCTTCCAGATTGCCGAGCAGGTGGAAGATGGCATGCCCTGAGAGGACATGGAATCACCCTGCCCCTATGTAGCTCCCCCATCTAATTATTCCTGAGTTGTAGCCTTTTATAATAAATGGTTAAACATGTTTCCCGGAGCCATTCTAGCAAATGATAGAACCCAAAGAGGGGTGTGTGGGAACCTCTGATTTACAACTGATAGGGCAGAAGCACAGGTCAAACCTGGGACATGTAATTCGGTCTGAAGTGGCAGCAGTCTTGTACCTGACTAGGTAGATAGTGTCAGAATTAACCATAGGACACCCAGTTGGTATCCACCGGAGAACTGATGTGTGGGTGCAACATGTCTGGTGTCCAAATGAAGTACTGAAGAGTGGGAGTTGAAAGAGGAAGAATTGGTTGTTTTTCTTACTCAGAGATTGGTTAAAATTGAGTTTGTTCTTAAAGTCAATAGTAACACGCCTCACGTTCATGTTTTATGGTAACCCTTTTTCATTTGTGAGCAGTTGTGGCTAAACTTTTGTTTTTAAACAATTAAGGTAAATACTACTGCATGGAACAGTCTGCCATAGGGTGTCCATAACCTATTTGAAGAGTTAAGATGTGAAGTGTAATAATAGCTGTAGTTACTGAATCATTCTAGATCAGTGTGTTATCTATGTAAAGATCGACAGTGATCTTTATCATTGTATTTTTGTCATAATCCCAGTGTAGACTAATCAGAGATCTGTGAGGGAGTGGAGGGCACAGCTGTTTATCCTCAGATTGTCCCAGTTGAAATCCTGTCCTGTTAAGAGCTACTGCTGACCAACAGTGCCATCTAGTGGACATTGAGAAACTTTTTGTTCTTGCTGGGTCATTATCCAGGAAGGGTATTTCGTCTCCAGACTAAAAGCTGGATGTGCTAACGACTGATATGGAAGAATGGGTCTGACTAAGGTCTTAATTCTGTAGTCTAGAATAGCCATGGAAACTCAATTTAAAAAGAAAATGTCCTTAAGACAACATTGGGGATAGGCGCGGTGGCTCACGCCTGTAATCCAGGCTCTCTGGGAGGCCGAGGCTAAGGCGCGAGGATCGCTCGAGATCAGGAGTTGGAAACCAGCCTGAGCAAGAGCAAGACCCTGTCTCTACTATAAATAGAAAGAAATTAATTGACCAACTAAAAAATATATATGCAAAAAATTAGCCAGGCATGGTGGCGCATGCCTGTAGTCCCAGCTACTCGGAAGGCTGAGGCAGTAGTATCACTTGAGCCCAGGAGATTGAGGTTGCTGTGAGCTAGGCTAATGCCATGGCACTCACCCTAGTCTGGGCAACAAAATGAGACTCTGTCTCAAAAAAAAAAAAAAACAACATTGGCCAGGTTAGTGCAGGCAGTTTTGCACATTTGCTTCCAGTCTGATATGGCCTTTCAGGTCTTGCTGCCTGGGTTTAATCTCAAGAAGGTTGACCCTCAGTAGGCCAGCAACCTTCCTAGGTTGAAAGCTATCATTGGCAAGAATCAATCTAACTGGGGAGAGGGATTTACTAATCTTTTGGAGAATTTGGTGGTCAAAGCAGGTCTGAAAAAAATGTCCCAATTTCTTTGGAAAAGAATCAATTTGGCCCGGCTAGCTCAGTCGGTAAAAAGAAATAAAACAAAAATTAAATAAAAAAAAAAAAGAAAAAAAAAAAAGAATCAATTTGATGTTGGCTTAGGACCTGAGAAGGGGGGGCAGAGTGGGCCTCAAAGAGTTAACAAAAACCCCTCTTAGCTCGTTACTAGTAAATAACTCACAATAGGAGTTTATAGACAAAGAACTGCCTCAATTTAAATCAGTGTAATCCAAATACAGACACCAAATATTTAAGGAACCCCTTCTGAATGAACACCATCTTGCCTTCTGCCACTAAAAGTAAATAGCTGGTGTACTTCTAGCCTTCATGGAAGAAGTAGCAGGAATCAGGATAGGGAAATGGCTAAGCAGAGAACAGCATGAACAAAGGCATGCAATTAGAAATGAGGTAGGAACTGAGTAAGCTTGGTCAGAATCAGATCAGGGTAGGACATCTTACAAGAGGAAATCTGAGGGAAGCTCAAGTATCCTTCCATTTTCTAAAAATGAGGGGGCTAGAGTCAGGTCCTGGTCTTGAGGAATGGAAAATATTTGGGATAGGCCTTCAAAGTTAGGATTGTTCAATAGTCTAAAGAATGCAGGTGAAGGTGGGGTCAGTTTTTGTGGTTGTTAGCCTGCTTTCCTATTGTTGGCACTAAATTAGAAAAAATGAGTGGGGTAATCCCAGTATGACAAATACCTTTAAAGTTGACATAGACACCAGGATGTACAGGAAGATAAGGAAGACTATAAGACCATTAATTAAGGGAGTAGGGTTAGGGATGGCCAAAGGTAAAGAATAGTTTCTAGAAGAAGGCAGGAAAGGGAATTTGTGATCTAAGAAAAGGATTCTTGACTTGGTTGGTGTGAACCTAACAACTCTTAAGCCCTATGTTCCCTCAAAGTCAGTCCTCCAAAGAAAAGTCTTGCTATTCAGAGTTTTGAAGTCCTAGGGCCTCTGTTGCCACCAACAGATCTTTAGGTCAGATATTTCCCTATTCTTAGGAGGAAATGGCTGTTCAGGGAGGGCCCAGGCTATTTAAAACATCAGGATGTTAAACACAGCCACAAAATCCTTTAGTTTCAGTGTTACAACTAAATAAAGCTCTATGGAGGCAGCAAGATGTTAAGTGGGGCAACCAGTTTTCATCCTTAGGTAGTTTATCATACATTTAAAATACCCAACACTTTGGACATTGTGGTAAATTCTAGAAGGGCCCTTGTTTTGGTAAAGTTGGCTTCATACTGAGCTTGAGGTACTGGTTGAATTTTTGAAATGTAGGCTTATTTATTGGAAGACTGGCAACAGAACAAAAAGACAATTCAAAATGGAGGGATATAGACTTCTTTAGCTCAGTTATTCTGCTAAATAGCAATGCTTGTCCATGATTATGTGATGGTAAATCTCTATGTGGGATTATAAAGCTGAACATTAGAAATGTTCAGTTTAAGTGTTTGATGTATGTTAATAGAAAAAATGTATACCACTTTTTATCTAATACTTGATCTCTGCTTTGTAAAGTGAAAAAAAAAACAGAAAAGATTTGTGGGAAGTAAAGTAATAACCATGATCACCTCTGGGTGAGGAAATTACAGGTTCCTCTACTTCCTCACTATTCTTTACATTTGTTGGTACTCATACATCTTCATAAATCTGGGAAAAATTAAAACAGTTTTTAAAACCCGTAAGAATCAGAAACAATTTGAGCCTGAATCAATTAGTGGAAATAAACTCCTCTCCCAAAGTTTACGCCAGTTGACAGTAGTAGCTTCTGGCTCGCTGAGCACAACAACAAAAAAATGTGTTAAACACTGGGAACACAACACTAGGTAACTGTATGGGAATTTTTCAATTAATTTGAAACTTTTTTCAACTGACTTGAAAAATTCAACAAACTGCTACTGATTGAAAAGATGTGAATGGAATACTTAGGTGAACTCCAAACTCAGGTAGCATACATGAAAGCAGACTATGATAGACCAATTATTCCTATGTTGTTCCTCAAAATTTCCATTGATCAGGAATGAATAGCAACTTTCCATGATTATATAATTTCTGGAGCTTGTACATCATTTAGATAGAATACATTTACAGTAATTTGTTACTGGACTCAATCTAAACGGGCAGAACTGCTACTTATATTTCTCTTGTGGGAGGAAATGTAAAGAATGATGGATCAAGTCACATGATAACCAATTCAACAGATATGTCAAATTCTTAATGTCCTAGGATTTGTTCCTGAAATCCTGTGGTTTCATTGGCTTTAGGAAGCCTTGATTCAAAGGATCAGTTGTACAGTCAGTTCAGCAGTTTGTTTTGAACATGCAAATTTGTCCCAACATGATTAATATTTTGTTTGCTTATGGGGGCAATTTCTTTTGCAAGGAAAACTTCAATGAATGCAGAAAACTACACTCCTTGAACCAAGTAGCAGAGGAACACACAAAACACATACCTCAACTATCTGTCAGCTACCTTTCACAGTGGTATTGAGACCCATCTATATCTGGTATTCCCTTTCCCTCTGATTTCAGATAACCCTCCTTCCATCACTGCACAATAATTTAAATCACAAACTGCAACCCTTCTGATACGCAGTTCCACAAGCACACTTTGGGACTTCTTCAAGGAAAAGTGGCAGATTTATAGTGTTTATATATTTCTTAAACATTTAACATGTATAAACTAGTTTCTCTTCTTTTTAAATGTGTCACTGGTGAAGTTTTAGTGTTAGGCCCTAATACCATTTTCCCTATAAGTTCTGGTTTTTATTGTGGGACTCTGCATAGTGCAGTGATTTTTAGGTTCTATAAATACATTCAAATCTCCTTTTTTTTTTTTTTTTTTTTTGAGACAGAGTCTCACTTTGTTGTCCAGGCTAGAGTGAGTGCTGTGGCGTCAGCCTAGCTCACAGCAACCTCAAACTCCTGGGCTCAAGCAATCCTACTGCCTCAGCCTCCCAAGTAGCTGGGACTACAGGCATGCGCCACCATGCCCGGCTAATTTTTTTACATATATATATCAGTTGGCCAATTAATTTCTTTCTATTTATAGTAGAGACGGGGTCTTGCTCTTGCTCAGGCTGGTTTTGAACTCCTGACCTCGAGCAATCCGCCCGCCTCGGCCTCCCAGAGAGCTAGGATTACAGGCGGGAGCCACCACGCCTGGCCCAAATCTCCTTTTGTTAAAGGTTGCATAGACTGGCCTTTTACTTTTCTATCTGGAATGTTTGCTTAACAAAATATTATTTCTTGTTCAACATAATTTGTTTCTGTCAAAATAGGAGTAAATTATAGTTACTCAAAAATTTTTGGTGAAAAGTTCCCATGCATCATGACACACATGGATTACCCATTTCCAAAGAATTAGGGGACAAAATAAACATAATATTAGGTTGGCTATAAATTCAGTTTGCTGATTGTGTTTACGGAAAATGGCTAAAAGGCAATCTAAATAATATGCCACATTTGCTGTCCCGTTTTTCTCTTACTTGAAGAGTTGTGCAAATACTGCCTCCTCTGAAGCCTTCCCTAACCCCAGACAAAATTATACCTTTTCCAAATACTTGTATATACCTGTAACATAGTATTTAGCATATATGGCACAATACTGTCTTTTTGACCATCTCATCACCAGTGCCAAACACTTAACAAGTGTTCAATAAATGCTTCGGAATAAATTGTAGTTCTATCCTGTATTGATATCCCCATATTGTAACTATGATGCCTTTGCAAGGCATGTGTGGCTGGAAGCAGCGATACCTGCATCCCCTTTACCATTAACTCCTTGCACTTATTAAAACCAAACCTGTACAATATACCTTGATCCAGTGTTTGTTTCATATTCTGCAACAGCCCCAATTTGCTGTACTCCTTCATTTGTATATGTTCACTCACCTAGCTCTCCACATCTTTCATCATCTGTGAAACTTAGGATTAAAGACTAGTGGGCAGGAAGGTAGTGCTGGACTCTTCACTTGTCCTCATAATGTACCGCCTTTCAAGTGGAATCCAGTTGATCCCCTGCACACATGTCGTTGGTCCACTGGCCCCCGAGCTGAGCTCTTTTCCACAATTAAGACACAGAAAAGAGCAATCCTCTAGTCTTCGCTACAACTGAATGGTTCATTTACCAAGAGCTGACTGAGAAGCTGAAGTCAGCTGTGAAAAACCTCTCCAGCCAAGAAATGGAACTCAAAGTTTGTTTGCAGCCAGTGATGTGAAACTGCCAACATTTCATTTTTGTTCAAAAGTCACTTAACTTTCATTAAAAGAACCAGATTGGGCCGGGAGTGGTGGCTCACGCCTGTAATCCTAGCACTCTGGGAGGCCGAGGTGGGCGGATCGCTCAAGGTCAGGAGTTCGAAACCAGCCTGAGTGAGACCCCATCTCTACCAAAAATAGAAAGAAATTAATTGACCAAGTAAAAATATATATACCAAAAAAAAAAAAAAATTAGCCATGCCTGTAGTCCTAGCTACTCGGGAGGCTGAGGCAGAAGGATCACTTGAGCACAGGAGTTTGAGGTTGCTGTGAGCTAGGCTGACGCCACGGCACTCACTCTAGCCTGAGCAACAGTGAGACTGTCTCAAAAAAAAAAGAACCAGATTAATGAATACTGTGGGAGTCAAAGTACTTTGCCTACATTTTTTATATGATTTCAGGGCATAAATATCTAGGTTAATGTAATTATTGCAAACCTGAGATGTCTTAACTTTTGTAGTTAAGAAAGGTCTGAGTCTCAATCTTGGTGACAGGCCTGTTGGCATACATAGCTTTGTATCTTGGCCAACTTGCTATACCCCAATTCATAATGAATACTATATTAAATAGTTGTAGAATAGTAATTAATCATGTTTTTTTTTCCTCTCCCATAATCACTGATCTTGTCTGGGACAGCATCTTGGACAGGTTGACATCCAGAGATAAAATATGCTGTGTCCATCGATCAACTGATAAACACATAAAGCAACACATAAAGCAAAAGTATGACAGAACTTTTCTTCTGAAGCTTACTAATCTTACCTAGATGTAATTAAACCAATATCCTATGTACCAAAAAAGGAATAGGAAAGCAGATACTGATTTGTATGAGAGCTACAATCTCAAAATGTCTGGTAGAAGAGAAATGGATTTGAACATATGTAATTTTATTCAGGAAAAGGAATCCATGTTCAAGTATGAACAACATTATAGACTAGAATGAGAAGGACCTAAATATTCACAAGTTTCTCTTTAAAAAGGCTCCCTGACATTTCTCAAATTATCGTATCCATTTACATTAATACTTAGCATGCCACTGTCTGGAGGAAGCTGACATATTCAGACATTCTCATAGGTGAGGAGCATCCGAGCAATCAAAAGAATGGAGGAAACAAGGTAAATGGTCAGAGGAGGGCGCCAGTAATTAGGGAGCAATCAGCAATACAACTCCCCAGCTTTCCAAAAAGCCTACCTAGGTCTTTTATGATGTAAACATTACAGTTCTCTCTCTTCAAGCCAGGCTTACCAAGAATTAGATAATTAGCATGGAATTTCAGACCAAGAATAGAATATTCTTCAGACTATGGCTAGAATACTATCAGGTAAATTTGCTCTGAAAGAAGCCACACTGCCTGAGTAGAACTTCCTTCCTTAGCTCTAGCTATTCTGAAGGGGTTGTAGTGTGGTTAAGATGTGGCTTGAGCAAGAGCAAGAGAAGCAAAAACATTTTGGGAGAAAATCTCCATAGACTTTGGGCTTCCAGCATACTTCGGAGGACCACTGGTCTACTCCAGAACTAATGCCTTGGCTGTAAACTAATTTAACATCAAAATTAAATCAGATGGATCATAGGAAAGCAGTAGGTGAAAGAAACCATTTAATCAGTTGAGGCACATTTGGGTAAAATAGTATTAAAAAGTAAAAAGCTCATAAGTGGCTCACAAAAATCATTTAAATATTCCCCAGCCCCCATTTTTTTCCTAGCCAAGTTGTCACCATCCATCTCATTAACCCGTGTGCCAGGTGTAAGGTATTAACGTGAATGTAACTGCTCACATTCCTTTTTGAATCTTACTTGAAGTGCAAGATGGCATAATGGACTACATGGAGCTAAATGATGGTGGACACAAGCAAAACCAAGATAAAAACTAAGCAACGTGCAAGGTGTCACAACCTTGGCTACTACTTTTTTCTCTTAAGCTGTATGCTTTCAGATAAGAAGGAAAGGCTGTCCTTTTAATATCCCGTAGGTGTCAGTGGATGCCTATATTTTTCCAGTAACTCAAAGGGTTAGGAATGTGTGAGCCTCAAGCAACCAAGTGATTTTTAATAGTAGCTAGCTATTAAAACCTAGAGCCCAAATGAAAACAACTTGCCAAGGTCAGTCAGTAGCAGAACTCATATTCAAACCCAGGCTGAATGCAGGATATTCTCTGTCCCCAGTAGTATGTATGTCAAAAAAGGGAGAACTCTGGAACAAGCCAATTTTTGATAAAGTCTTTTTAATGGAAAATGTAAAACCCCTTTTAACTTTAATGTACAAAGCCATATGTAACACTTGCACTTTAACAAAAGCAAGCCAATGTTTTAAAAAAATACATCATTAAATGTATATATGTATATATTTACATAGCATATTAAGTTTAATATTTAGCTTTAAAAGTCACATAAATTTTACCAAAATGAGACAATTTTAAATAAATTACACCTTTTGAAAATGTTTAATTGTACAGTCAATAGCTTCAACAAAATATTGAAGTGTCTGTATTTAGTATCTACTTTATATACTTTATATTTTACAGATTTTACAATTATTTGGCAGTAATTTTCTGATTATGACATGACTGCTGTGCGATTCAGCAATTTCCCAAACGCAGGCAATAGCTGGTGTTTGTGTCCTATTCTCACAGTAACTGTCTCGATGTAGTGAAAAATATCAGTTATTTTAGTAAACTGTACAAGGTCACATTTACACTTGATCAACAATATAGCATAGAATTTTGTATTTTTTACCAAAAATAAATACATCATTTTAAATCTGGCATTTTCACAAATATCATATACACTATAATACAATAACAGCTATATAGTGCTGCTGTTTAAATTTAGCTTGTTTTATAACTAACATTGACTCACAGGAGCTGTGACATATGCTATACTGCTGCGGTGTCAGTAACAAGTAATTACTACAAAGAGAATTTCTTGGCACTGATGGTTTTATGAAGCTTAAGTCAGTGTGCATACATATCATTATTCAAGGGTAAGTAACCCCAGTTCAACTGCTTAAAAACATCAAAATGAGCTATACTTAATTTTCTTCCATATCCTCTACTTCATCTTCATGTATCTTCAAAGCTCTCACCATTTCTTTGACTGCATGATACAAGATATTTTTAACCTGAAAGAGATGTTGATATTTCTAATCACATCAGCTGACCAGAAATTAACAAACAATAACTGCCAAATTAAAAAAAATAACAATTTTTATGGGGACCAAGGAAAGCCAAATTTAAGAAAAATGTCAAAGTTTAAAAGTGTTATTAAACCAATAGTTAGAATAAGGGCCACTAAAACTCATATAATTAAATGCATCTTTGGTTGTTACCCTAGTGGGACCAAATAGGCAGTGGCTATCTAAGCTGTTATGCACCTACCATATTTTTGAATACAAAAAGCCTGCAGAACAGGACCTAGTAGTTAGAATACTCATCTCTTACCTGTAGTTTATCGTCATAATTGATTTCTTCCTTCAAAAGTCTCAGTTCTTGTGTTAAATGAAATGACTCTACAAGATGTTCTGGAGACACAAAGTCTTCAGTTACCTGAATACAGCTGTGAAAATTCTGTACCTATCCCCAAAAGAAAAACAACGAAATATAAATTTTAGGAGGTGGGAACAAAGAAAAGCTAAGTTGTCTAAAACCTACAAGCACAGGAACAATCCTACTAGATAATTTATTTTCTATAAAACATCAAATGGATTTCAAAGCAGAAGACCACTTCATGAGAAAGTCATGTCACTGAAAAGCTTCATGTAAAGTGACTTTGTAAATGGAATATTTTTCAATGATAAAAAGAAAATAACTTTTCCAGGAATCCTTTGAAGAGGCTAATAATCAGATCCTAAACTGTCAATTTTGTCAAAGTGGACCTTTTTTATTTAATGTATTACTTTAAATACCGACTAACTGGAAAGAATCTACCAGGCAATCAGAGTATGTTCCTTGTTGCTCCTGTGGCTTTCAGCATCTTGATCATTTCACTGTTAACTCATATACTAGAGAACAGATTAAAGAAAAGGAAATAAAACTTAGATTTTTAGGAACTGGGATAAACAATATAGTTCCAGACAGATCTACTGACCACAACTAAGTTTCAGAATTATCCTAGGATTTTGGTTGTTTGTGCCTTCTTTTCTTTTGTGACTATCTTCAAATTAGCCAATTAAAGATAATCCCTTCAATCTCCTATGACATCAGTACAATACTGATTTCTCTCTCCTAAATGCTTTTCACAGGAATCCAGCCAGTTAAGTCTTTATCTGTTATTTGTTCAGCATTTACAAACTGACTTTGCACTTTACTATGTCTTAGAACTACTTTGTACTGATGCTAAGCAGAACAGAGGAAGATTCAAGCCAATCCAATCTTAGATTTGTGGTGTTTCTAGGTTGTCTTTTAGTGACTTTAAAAACATCATAAAAATTCCTGGGAAAGGAGAAACAACTGAAAAAACTGAGCACTTAAATTTATTCTAATTTTTTTAAAGTATGCAAAATAAATTTAACTGGGAGGAGTGAGATGAAAGAGATAGTAAGTGGGAAATGGAGACTGTGGGGGAAAAAAAATCTACTTGATGAGAGGGTGATGGAATTCCAGAGAAGTCAGAATTCCTCCTCTGGGCATAATGACCACCTGAACAGCTGCTGAAGTCTGCAGAGTTCTTTAACTCAAGAAGCACTGTGCCTCTATTGATAACTTGGTAGCATAGTAAAGTAAACATTCTCTTTCTTTAATCATTAGGCTGTTGGTTCCTCTGGTGGATGAACATACTGGATGCCTCACATTTTCAGCATATCTGTACAGTCTCACTGGCTCTTCATTATGTGTCTGTAGAACAGATGCTCTATTTCACAGAGCAGGAAAGTATGGATGAGATGTTCAGCGCCTGTCCCAAGACAAATCAGCCAATAAATGGCAAGTCAACAGGAGCCCAACTCCTGTGATGTCTTGTCTAATAGATGCTTTACAGTCCTACATTAAAAGTCCTCTCATACCAGCATACACAGTCTCCAAATGCCCTCTCTCTCCTTATGTCTTTCATTTATCTGAACATGCTGTGGGGAGAGTAAGTCTTTCCAAAGTTTTAGCATTTACCTTTTGGTATCTCTAGCTCTAGCATGTCCTAAAATCACTTGTAGCTCCAAAATTTCTATTTGGTTCCTTTTTATAATTTCTCTTTATGGATTTCTCCTTTTGTTCATCCGTCATTTTCCTGGTTTCCATTAGCTCTTTCAGCATATTTAAGTTGTCTAGTAAATCCAAAGTCTAGGCTTCCTGGGAAAGGTTTCTGTCAATTTATTTTCTCCCTTTTGAATTTGCCATACTTTCCTCATTCTGGGTATGCCTTGTACTTTTTTGTTGAAAACTGGGCGTCTGAACATTACAATGTGTTAATAACTCCGGTAATCAGATTCTCCCCCTGCCTCAGGGTCTGCTGTTGTTGATTGCTGAGGGCTGCAGTCCGTCCATTTGGTTAGTGACTTTTCCAAACTTTTTGCAAAGGCTGTTATTCCTTGTTGGGTGTGGTCACTGAAGTCTGTTCCATTATCTCAGCGGTCAGCCAGTGACCTAACAAAGATTTCCTTAAATGCCCCAAACTGGCTGCCCTTTTCTTCATTAAGCAGTCTCCTGGTTGCTTTAAGTTTGGGATTAGATTCCAGAGGTCTGAAAAAGTTCATTCTGTCAATCTTTTTTTTTTTTTTTTTTCATTCTGTCAATCTTTGCCAGATTATGGTTGTTCTAAAATGACTTTTAGAATAGTGAGACCTATATTAGTGCTTATAAGATGCTATTATATTTCCTAATGACCCCCATCTGATATATTTTGCTTAAAGTCTTGAGGGTTAGTTTGAAAAGGCAAGGTTCAGTTTTAAAGCTGAACTTCCCATGGGAATTGAACTTCCCATTCCGCTTATCCTTTTTGTTTGCCATGTTTGAGTCATTTATATTTCACTTCCTTGATGCTGTCTTATTCACATTTGCCCTAAAGGATCAGTTATAATCATAAATAGTTAATGTTAAGAAAATATAATTTGTATTTATAGTAGGAAGGTTAATATCTTGACAATGTGACTGCTATATACTCAGCTATTTGTGAGAACTTAGTGTGGAAAGATTTTGCCTAAAACTCTTTTTGATAATACAAATGCTGAGAATTTGTAGCTTTAAAATATTACAAACTCTCTATGAATGACCAAACAAAATCAATTAAGCCAAGCAGTTTAGGGCAAATTCACTGAAGGTTTGGTGTTAATTTTAAAAAATCTGTTGCTGTTCTATAAATAAACGCCACTCTAAATCTCAGACTACTACAGCTGAGACGAATTAAATCCTAGAGGCCAGGGTCCAACTGCTCTGCCTAAGGATATACAGAGGTTTCACATACTGAATCGTATTTACCAACAGAAGATTTTTAAGTCTGCAGTTCCATCACGCCTGTAATACTAGCACTCTGGGAGGCCGAGGCAGGCGGATCGCTTGAGGTCAGGAGTTCAAAACCAGCCTGTCTCTACTATAAATAGAAAGAAATTGGCCAACTAATATATATAGAAAAAAATTAGCCGGGCATGGTGGCGCATGCCTGTAGTTCCAACTACTCGGGAGGCTGAGGCAGGAGGACTGCCTGAGTCCAGGAGTTTGAGGTTGCTGTGAACTAGGCTGATGCCACGGCATTTGCTCTAGCCTGGGCGACAAAGCGAGACTCTGTCTCAAAAAAAAAAAAAAGTTTGCAGTTCCAGGGTAGTTCTTAGTATGTAAACGGGGGGTAGCTATGATGCTTTCTTTCCCTCAGCTTGCTAAGATATGAATCTGCACTCCCTTGCAGACACAGCCCACTCCTCTCAAGTTTGGCTTCTGGCAGTGCTCCCTGTTGACAGGCTAAAGAACAGAATATTGTTTCTTCCCTAACACTTATTATTGGCCTCTTCGGTAGAAAATTTTTTTGATAGGTATCTTGGGTTTTCAAGGGCTTCCTATTTGAGTGGTTTTCAAAGTGTGGTTCGTGGACAGTAAAATCAGCCTGGGAACTTGCTAGAAATGGAAAATTTCAAGTCCTTTTTCACATCTATGGAATCAGAAACACTGGGGATGGGATACAGTAATCTGTGTTTTATCAAGCCCTCTGGAAAATTCTAATGTATACGGAAGTGTGAGAAAACTGACTTATCTGGAATTATTCTGAGAGCCATCTGTAGTCTACTGGAAGTGCTAAAGCCATCAATGAACAGTTTATAGAACTTCTAAGACCTGAACAGGTTGTAAATAATAATGCATTTCAAATCTAAGTTAATACTGTGAACAGATTTATCACTTCCTTTGAATTCTCTCACAAAACCACATTACCACCACTTGTGAGTCACAGACAACACCCTCTCAACAGAGTACAAAAGAACTGCTGTCATTATTATACCACAGAGAGGAGGGAAGGCAGAAATTCCTATTTTTATAGCTGGCAATTTCTGTGCCAAAATATGGAGCAGAGAAGTTAAAGTTTTGTTTTGAATCAGCAATTTAGTGGCAGACACCAGAATAGAATTTGGCAGTCCAGGTTATACACTCATACACGTTGCCTATTTATTTTATCTTTTTTTATCATAGATGAAATTTGCTTTCTATAGAATTTTTTACAAATCTCAAATGAAAACATGTCTCATATAAATATGTGTCTGTGTATGTGTATATAGTCATAATTGGAAGTTGGGTTCCAACCTATGTAAACTTTCTGAAGTAGCCAGAGAAAATACATCTAGAATGAGGTCAAAATTTACATGTTTGTACAAAAAGCACAGTATATATAAAATACAGAAAGCCCTAATTTTGTTTCCATCTACACTTGTGCAAAATTATGTTGTTAATTAGGACATACTATCAGGCCTTCAGAAGACAAGAGTTACAAATATTTAAGTGTATTATTCTAGGCATGGGGAGGGAGCAATAAAAAACACAAATCTCTAACTTCATGAAGCCTACATTCTAGTGGAGTTTAGAGACAATATAAACAAAGCAAGTAAATTACAAAGCATATTAGAATAGAAGGTGATGATTATAATGGAAGAAAATAAAGCAGGGAAAGTGATAGAAATTTGAGGGACACAATTTGTAATTTAAACTAGAGTATTAGGGAAGACCTCACTGAGAAGGTGAATTTGAGCAAAGCCTTAAAGAATGTGAAGCAAGTCTTACAGATATCTGAGAGAAAAAAGAATTCTAGGCAGAACTATTAGCAAGTACAAAGGCCCTGGGGAGGCAACTTGCTCGGTTTGTGTGAGAATAGCAAAGAGGGCAAAGTGGCTAGAAAGAAATTTGGGAGGAAAGCAGTAGGAGATGAAGGCAGTGAGGTGTGTGTGTATATATATCTGTGAGGTATGGGCAGGGTACAGGTACAGATTGCTTAGGGCCCTTTAGACTTTTAGCAAAGTGTTATGTAAACTAACTTAACTTTTTAACAGCATCATTTTGTACCTACTATTTGGACAAAAGTCAGCTCATCTCTTCCCTCACTCCTCTCCCAAAAAGTAAAATCAGCAGGGAGACAAGTATACCCATGGAATCTCTTTGTGGTTAACAATGATTGCCTCTGGAGAAAAGGAACTGGGGGCAAAGGTGAGAGACTGAATGTTCACGGTGAAACCTTTTATACTGTTGTGACTTTTTTGTTTAATCATATGAATGTATTACATTCTAAAAAAAAATATTTTAAAAATAGCCTTTCAACAAGTGATATTGGAACAACCAAATATCCATATGCAAAATACTGAACCTTGATCCATATTATGCACTACTACATACAGAAATTAACTAAGTTACATATCCAAATGTAACACCCAAAACTGTAATGCTTATAGAAGAAAATGTAGGTGAAAATCTATGTGATCTCAGGCTAGGCAAAAAATTTGTAGATACAATAAAAGCATGATACATAAAAGAAAAAGTGACCAACTGGACACGTTAAAAAAAACTTCTGCTCTTTGGAAAGCCAAGCCACAGAGAAAGAGTATATATTTATAAAATATATATCAGATAAAGTCATTGTATCTGAAATAGATAAGGAACACTCACAACTCAAGGGGAAAAAAGGCAGTTAAAAAAAACGGACCAAATATTTGAATAGACATTTAACCAACGTAGATGTACAGATGGCAAATAAAAATATTAAAAAGTGTTCAACATTTAATCATTAAGAAAGTACAAATTAAAACCACAATGAAATACCACTGCACACTTATTAGACTGGTTTAAAAACAAAACTGATAGTAACAAGTCCTAGAGAGGAAGTAGAAGAAATGAAACTCACATAACACTCCCTTGGGTAATTAGAATGATATAACAACTTAACAGAGAACAGCCTGGCAGTTTATTTATTTTTTTTTATTATTATTATTTTTTTTATCTTTTATCAGAGAAGCAGAGGAAGTGGCAGTTTCTTATATTCATAGAACTAACTACCCAGAAATAAAAAAGAATCAACTGTTATATACAACATGGATGAATCTCAAATGGATTATGTTAAGAAAAGCCAGACTCAGGCTACATATTGTGTTATTGCAATTATATGACATTCTCATAAAGTAGGATCTATAAGGGCAAAAAAATGAGTAAGTGGTTGCAGGAACATTGGGAGAAAAGGTTGAAAAGGCTAACTACAAAAGTGCAGGAGAGAATATTTTTGAGTGATAGAATTTTTCTATATTTTGATGGTGGTGTTGTTACCTAACTATGTATTTGTCAAAACTTAAGAGAAATGTACAGTAAAAAGGGTAAATTTTACTTACTATATGCTTCAGTTTTTAAAAAATGACTGCATAGTCCAGTTTAACTTAAGAAAGCTGATACTGGATAAATTGAATATATGAATAAGGATTTTCAGGGGAGTCTATTTTCTATGATCAAAGGATTATTCCTATTTACAAAAAATTTACAGCACTATATTCTCTTAAACAGGCTGTTTTTTTGAGGGCATTTACATTTAAATACAAAGTAGCTGCCTTTTGGTAAGCTGCTAGAAGTCAAAGAAATGGTACATGGGGTGAATCCCAATTAAACATGGATCATAAATGATACAACATCCCTGAAATGATCATAAGCTCATGGGAAAAATAACCATTTAACATAAATAGATTTTCCTAGGAAGTTATTACAGAGAAAAAAGTATTATTATGACATTTATATTTTACTATTATATCATAAATGCCATTTGAGATCTGAGAAAGAGAAATCTGACTGTGAACCTGACACATCCTAAACACTAGGCAACTATTCTCACTTAAGGAGTATTTGTGAATTGTAGTTTCATGAATGCTAAACAGGCAGTGACTGCATATACAGTTATATTAAGTATGAGAAATTTTCCTTGGTAAACAAATACACATCAGATACATCTCAGTTATAGAGTGGTGGAAAAGGTGGGGAACCAACTTTGAGGCAAACTAACTTTTTGAGGTCTCCAGTTCCCCTGGCACACTTTGTTACAACAAGGGCTATGCTGGGAGATGGTAGCCCCATTCTACCTATAGGAATACACTGTGTGCTTTTAACCCCACCCTCCATACCCACCCCTTCTATTCTTTCCCATTCTTCCAGATGTGGCATGCTACAGAAACAAAAATTAGGTATTTAGTTTTAAATTTTGTGAATCAATAGTTATATAAATTACATAACATCTTTCTTTCAACAGGTTCTTGCTATGTTATTTCGCATGCTAAAGAGAGGCAGGAGGTACATTTAAAACTCGATAAAAAGTCTGGATACTCCAGCCCCTTAACACACACTTTTAAACCTCACACTGAGAATGAGTATACAGTAACTAACTCTCTAGTTCCCTTAAAAGAGGTCTTAAAAATTAGATTTCAATCCATTAAGTTAGAGACAACATACAAATGGAAATCTGGCTAATATTAAAACAATTTAAGCTTTCAAGTTATATAATTCAAGCACTGGAGCTGCAAATTGGTACAGGCCATTCTGTTATGTTTTCTTTCATTTATATCCACACTAAGAATAATTTCTTTCTCAAGATTAGTTAGTTCAGTCAGTAATAGATGTATTAGAAATAAGCTTGTATATACCTGATGAAGTGCTCCTGCTGGCAAAATAATGGCATCACCAAGGAACTGAATAAGAGTACAGGTTCTGACTCCATATTCTTCAAGCAGCCTTTGGCGGAGCTTTTTGTTCACATACCAACTTTGGTCACGTATTGGATCATGTTCTGGTAGAACTTCAAGGCCTTGTTCTTTTGAAATCTGAAATGTGGATTAAAATAAAATTATACAGACTAATTTAAATAAGGGAAATGATAAATTTCGTTCAGTTAAATTTCAATTTTATTTACAATAACAACATAGTGTTTTGTTAGAGTCTCATAAAACAATGACTGACCTTCATAAGTTGAAAATAACATTTGGCAATAATTTATAAAGCCAAATAATATTAAAACAATACAGCACACTGAAATACTGTTAACAGACTGAATCCTACTTCCTTCTTACCACCTTTCACTATGAAGTTTCAATCCGTCTAGTTTCCTTCCTTATAATTGTTTCAAGAGCATAGCACATAGATGAGGAAAAGGGTAGTTTACAGTTTTTTTCCCCCAAAAGGCATACCATTCACATGTACGGATTTCATAAAAACTATTCTAGAGCCTTGTTCTAAAGTAGGCACAAAGATAAATACCTTTGTATATAGCTGGACATTGTGGCACATGCCTGTAGTCCCAGCTTCCCGGGAGGCTGAGGCAGAAAGACTGCTTGAGCCCAGGTTGCTCTGAGCTAGGCTGACGCCACAGCACTCTAGCCTGGACAACAGAGTAAGACTCTGTCCCCCCAAAAATGAAAAGAAATACCTTTTAGGCCGGGCGGGGTGGCTCACGCCTGTAATCCTAGCACTCTCAGAGGCTGAGGTGGGCGGATAGCTCGAGGTCAGGAGTTCGAAACCAGCCTGAGCAAGAGCAAGACCCTGTCTCTACTATAAATAGAAAGAAATTAATTGGCCAACTAATATATATAGAAAAAATTAGCCAGGCATGGTGGCACATGCCTGTAGTTCCAGCTACTCGGGAGGCTGAGGCAGGAGGATTGCTTGAGCCCAGGAGTTTGAGGTTGCTGTGAGCAAGGCTGACGCCACGACACTCACTCTAGCCTGGGCAACAAAGTGAGACTCTGTCTCAAAAAAAGATACAAAAAAACCAAAAACCTTTTATAGCTAACTGACTAACCCTTGAAAAATCAACTTGAAGGGAACCTTTTACTAATCAGTGAAATAATTTTCTGCTTAAAGCACAAATGATATTTTATATTAAAATATACCTAGGCATTGTCTTATAGGCCACATAGAAAAAATAGAAATTTTATTTTAAAAAATAATCATTATAAAAAAATTTAATAAAAATAGATTAAAATACTGTTGGGTATTTGGGGATAATATAGTAGTAGTATACAAGGCTATAGCTCCTTCACTTCCGACTGATCATAGAGACAGAACTTAAATCCTTCTAGAAAGATGTAAGTACAACAACATAAGCAGTAATAATGATCCATTAAAAGAAATCCCTATAACTACAAAATTTGGAAAATATTTGAGGAAAAGGTTTGAATCGATTATTTCAGGTTGATGTATTAAAGTGTCCGACAACTGAAGTAAAGTTATGACTACTCTAAATTTCAGTCTCCTTAAATAAGCACAGAGCCATCAGATATGATAGAGCAGAATCACTGTAATCAAAGGAAATAGAGTCTATCTTCTTTAGATGTTCCCATGAAACATTAGATGTTAGATCCTGCAATTCACAATAGTTACTTTTGCCTACTTAACTAACATCTGGCTCCTCACCAGATTATTCCTATTATTACAAAGGGATGGAGAGCACTAGCAACTGAGAACAAACTGCCACTCAAAACCCTCAACATGAAATAGGCTTTCAGAAAGAAGGAAGATAAAGGGGCATTTGACTTTCAACACAAACCCCCATTATCTTGAAGTAAAAGTTATTTAGTGATCTTTTATTGCTAAATGCGGAATGAAGATGCATTAACAAATTAATAATTCCTTGTTCAAGGTGAAGAGATAATTATATGCAACCTAAATTGTACCTTTTGAAGAAATTCTCTTATCTTGTCAACATCTTTCCCAGCATAAATATGCCACAAAGCACCAGGTATTTCACTAGAGTCCTTGAGTCTTTTCCTTAAAATGTCATCCAAATCTTCTTCTTCAAATTTCTTGAGTATTCCTGAAAAAAAAAGGAGCATATTTTCAAAATGGTTAGTAAAGACTACCAGAAAGACAAATCTCCTAAAATTGACCTATCAGAGGAGCAGAGTGCCTGACTCAATCAGTATTCTTAAAGAGGAGTCAAATCCAGTTACATATTCAAAACTGCTAGAACTGTTTAAGAGAATCGGGGAAAGAGCAACAGTGACTTTCCCAGTTTATGTTTTCTGCAAACCAAGGAGCAGGACATAGAAAACTTAAGACCCTCTATTCAAACTTAACAACCTCTCTGCCTGTCCCAAAGGGTGGTCGTAACAATGACTTGCACTCATAGCATGTCATAACTTCAAAGGACTTTTATGATCATTATTAATTAGTCTGCCCTGTAACTATTTAGCAAGGTAGGTAGGGATCATAATCTCCATTTTTTTTTTTTTTTTGAGACAGAGTCTCACTCTGTTGCCGGGGCTAGAGTGCCATGGCATCAGCCTAGCTCACAGCAACCTCAAACTCCTGGGCTGAAGCAATCTTTCTGCCTCAGCCTCCTGAGTAGCTAGGACTACAGGCATGGGCCACCATGCCCGGCTAATTTTTTCTATATATTTTAGTTGACTAATTAATTTCTTTCTATTTTTAGTAGAGACAGGGTCTCGCTCTTGCTCAGGCTGGTTTCAAACTCCTGACCTTGAGCGATCCACCTGCCTCGGCCTCCCAGAGTGCTAGGATTACAGGCATGAGCCACCGCACCCCGGCCTTAATCTCTATTCTTATACCTCAGTAAAAAAAGTTTAGTGAGATGAAGGGATTTGCTCATTACCATCACTAATGAATGGCAGAGCAAAATGTATTCTGATTAACTCCTAGAGGATCTCATATTTTATTATCTGTAATCATGTTTCATGAATAAAGTTGTGGTTTTGAGGAAACATCAGGCCATCCTTGTAAAATGTTAACAAATTAAAAGCACTCTACATATATAATATACACAAAAAATTTGGGAAGTACACAATGAAAACATTATTAACTGTGGTTATCTCTTATGTGTAGAACCATAGGAAGGTCATCCTTTTCACTGATTTCACCACAGTAAATATTTTAAAGAAATATTCCTTTAAAATAAAAAGAAAGCTATTGTTTGCTACAAAGGATATAACAGATGTTTTCTAATTTGTGACAGAAAAATTTTTTATATTCAAACTTGGCTGCAAGGATTTCTTAATTTAAACATTTATTAAGTGTTTACCGTGTGCCAGACACTATGCTAGGATAAGAAGGATCCTGCCAAGACCTCATGGAGTTAAAGAGGGTCTTAATAAATAAACCTAGGCAAATAAACATCACATTGTGGTAAGAGTAACCTTATCAGCACAAAGGGCACACGGTCCTTAAAATGCTATTTGCAACAAAGTCTTATCCTAGTCCTAAACAAGAAAATTAAGAATATAAAAAGTTTATCATAAAAAAACTATTCTTTACTCTGATTATACTTTTTATATGGGCAGAGTTTTAAATGTTCTCTTTAAAAATGTCAGTTGATATTCTTATAATGTATATTCTTAACAAAAATAAAAGTTGGAAACTCTGAATTGGTTTTGCTAGTTTTTTTCTATGTAAATTTTATTGCTCTGCAAACTAAAAAAAAAAGTGAGGAAGGGTTTCATAAGGAAGAGAATGATTGGCTAGAGTAGAGTAAGTTTGCTTTTTTTAATGAACACCTTTAGGGTGAATGAGAACTTTAACAGATAATTACAGCTTGGCGCGGAGGCTCACGCCTGTAATCCTAGCACTCTGGGAGGCCAAGGCAGGAGGATCATTTGAGCTCAGGAGTTTGAGACCAGCCTGAGCAACAGTGAGACCCTGTCTCTACTAAAAATAGAGAGAAATTCGCTGGACAACTAAAAATATATATCAAAAATTAGCCGGGCATGGTGGTGCGTGCCTGTAGTTCCAGCTACTCAGGAGGCTAAGGCAGAAGGATTGCTTGAGCCTAGGAGTCTGAGGTTGCTGTGAGCTAGGCTGATTGCCACGACACTCTAGCCTGGGCAACAGAGTGAGACTCTGTCTCAAAAATAAATAAACAAATAAATAAAAATAAAGAATGGATATAGGAGTTTGCCAGGGAGACAAGGAGGTATGATAGCCATTGCAGGTTGAGAAAAAGTCATGTACTCTAAGTAGGTTAATTTTTCTCTATGTATTTTAAGCATGATTATAATCCTAAAATGTTGCTTTCTTTGCGACCACCTCTAAAAAGTGACAAAAATTTTTTAGATAAAAAGAGGGAAGAAGGGAGCCAAAGGATTATTTAAAATGTTGAGTTTTCTCAAAATATCAAATATTATTCTAGGAATAGGAGCTCGGGGTATGCAGGAACAAATAAAGTCACAGCATTTAAGGATATGAATGAACAGCAATGGAGCAAAGGAGGTGTAACTTCCATACAGTAGAGGATGATCTGAACAAAGTACAAAATGAAGTACAAAAGATAACTCTGTGGTATCATAAGCTTAGAAAGGAATCTGAACCATAGGCCATCCATTTGTGTAATAGAGCTGGGACTATAACTCAAGTGTGCCTACTATCTCAAATTCTTCAGGAGGCGAGGAAGTGGTTATCTATTTTAATCAACAGTGTCAGTTAAGGCTGCTCTCCCCAAGCCCCAGGCCAAGGTCCGGTGCTAGTCCATAGCCTGTTAGGGGCTGGGCTGCATGGCAAGACGTGGGCAGGAGAGTAAGGCTTCATCCGTGTTGGCCACTGCTACCCATCATTGGCATCACTGCGTGGGCTCTGCCTCCTGTCAGATCAGCAGTGGTACTGGATTCTCATAGGAGCGAGAACCCTTCTGTGGACTGCACATGCAAGGAATCTAGGTTGTGTGCTCCTTGTGAGAGTCTGGTGCCTGACGCCACGGCACTCACTCTAGCCTAGGCAACAAAGCGAGACTCTGTCTCAAAAAAAAAAAGAAAAGGAATATAGTCTAGACTCTGCTCCTATTCTGAAGAGAAGAAGCCAGTGGAGAGGAAAGGTTAAAGACCTATGAACTATATGTCTCTATTAAGAAGAGAATAACTAATGGAGCAAGGTTTCAGAAATAAATACAAAGGATAGAAACTAAAGCCACGTACTAGATAGAAAAGTTACTTCTATTTAGGAGAAAAGGCCCGTTCTCTGATACTGGAGGGAAAAAAGAATGCTTGAGGCACAAACCATGTCTTAATCATCTTTAGAGCCCTAGGACCTACTATCTATTCTTCAATAAATGTTACAAGTGAGCTTAACAGCATATTTTGTAACACCATAACTTAATGAAAGGAAGGGAGCAAATTAAAATATTTACTTTTAATGCTAAAATTTCATTTATATGAAAAAGAGACAGAAAAATAAATCAATCTTCAAGTAATAATGATTAAAATGCCCCTATATCCATTGCAATTCTTTTTGAATCTTTGTTGTTAACTCAGAGATTGACATTCTGGATGATAACAGTGTATGTGATTATGCAACTCTTATTCCAAACACTGCTATTAAGTTTCATTACCTGCTTTTGAGAGAATGCCATTTCCTTTAGCTATGCCAACATAGACTAGAATATTTACAACATCGGAAACTTCAATATGGAGATTTGTTGTTCCTATATCATGATCTTTAGCAGCAGCTACACCTGTGTATAAAACAAAAATTTAACTTGACAAAATACTTTTCATATCTAATAATATCAGATATTCTCCCCAAATTAGCTCTGTCGGCATAATTAATTGCAATTTGAGTTTTAGTCTCCTTGTTACAAAAACCTGCCTCTATGGTTTGTCTGAGTCACGGCACTAAAGAAAACAAAACAAAACTCAAAACTCTGCTACTAAAAGCTGTAATCTATAAAATGTCCTATTATTTTTATAATTATATGTATATTATAAAATGCCTTATTAAAAATCAATAATAAATTATTTTACAAGCAGTTAGCAGGTACTTAACTTTACAATGGTCATTAATTCCTAATATACTGCTTAATATAAAAAAGGATTTCAATGGATTATAAAAAGATTTAGTACAAACAAAATCATTAGACTATTTATTTTTGAACAGAAATCTGTTAAAATCCCATATAATTCCAAATTGGGAGAAATGTGAACTTATACCTACCATAGGCACTGCACAACCTGGGTCCTAGATCAGGACGTACAAAAAATCCTGGCAAATGAGAGGCCAAATTGAATTTTCCTTCTGGATTACAATATTCTGGCAATGGCAGACTTTTTAAAAGATCTTCATATCTGAAGAATAACAACATTGTCTTATTTTAAATAAAGATTTGCACTTTTACATGCTTTCAAATGTATGATTTTCAATGTGTTCAAAACACCAGACAACCTTTCCTTAAAATAGGTTAACATTTTCCTTGACTTCATTTAAGGTTTAAATGAACATAAAAACTTACTAAAACAGCAATTCTGCTTCCTTAACTACTACAAAATTAAAAAATCCAATAGAAGGAACATCTCAAACAAGATACTGTGTTCTTTAGCATGAGTAAGCGTTCATTCCTTCACTACCCTCACATAAAGACTTTCCCCTTGCTGAGACTACAGAGATTCAGTTTTGCTTCTTACTTATTTTTAATTAAGAAAGAAAAAGACCAGAGGTCACAATTATAATTACTTATCCCACCTTCTGGAGATAATTTCAGCTGAACTCTAAAAAGTCAAAAGTAAAATGAAAAGTATCAAACCTTGCTGGCATCATAGTCTTAAAGTCTTCTCCTGAAGGGCAATCTTTCAATTTTAAGACAACTGTTTCTCCACTTTTGTTTTTTTGCCGTTCTATAAAGAATGCAGTTAATTACTAAAAATGTAATTTCTGTCTTTTTATTTTTACTAATGTTTGGAGAGGAAGAAATGTAAATGAACGATCATATTGTATAGTATGTGCTTAACAAATGCTGGCTTACTGATTTTTATTCCTTATATTTTTAATGTAGTATTAAAACTTTTATTCTTTTTTGTACATAAATAGGATATTGCATTACCCACTGTAAATCTCAGAAAATTATTTTTAAAAATCTTGTTAACATTACAATCTTACTTTTTATAGTTTTAATTTTCAAAGTGCTTTACATAAATTATATAATAAAATTCTCACAAGTTATGAGGTTGCCAAAAATGTCCCCAAATATAAGTACAGTATAAATGGCTTCAAGGTCAAAGAAAATTAGCACTGAAAGACAGAATTAGGACCCAGTATTTTCTTTCCAGTTACTTGTTTCTTTTTATTAGATAATAATGTAATACGGATGTTTTAAAGACTAAAAATCTGTTAAGTTACATTTGCAATTTATCATTTTGGAGGGATATGATTAAGAAAACAGTAAAACAAAAACAACATACTTGAAACTTCTTCAAAACCATCCCAGAATTCTTTAACATTGGCATTTGAAATAATGCTGTCTTTGCAATTCAGGAGATCAGCTTGGTGGTCTCCAAAATCAAGACTAATTGACTCCGCCTTCCATAAGCTAATGTTCATTTTCTTATGCACACCAGAAACCACTGCAGGCTTATAAATAAATAGATAAACAAGTAACAGTTAAAAGGTATATGGACACTTCAAGATTTAATTTTACATGCACATATAACAAATGTTTAACACATTAAGTTTCAAGCCTGTTGACAAATCTATGAGTATAAAAGAGGCTATTAAAAAAAAAGTCCCTGACCTGGAAAGATATTCACAATATACTGTCAAAGAAAAAAGATGATGAGAGAATGCTATGTAGAGTACAGTGGCATTTTTGAAAACAAAAATTTAAAAGTGTAGTAATTTTCTGGCCCTCTCCTCCCATTCCATTCACATCGAGAAAAGTGTGTGTGAGGGGTGGGGGGGGAAACAATAAAAAATAAAAATAAAATTTAAAAAAAAAAAAAAAGTGTAGTAATTTTCAGAAAACAAGTCTAAGAGGCTATACTAAAAATTCAATTTCTTCATAGTAGAAACATGGATTACCTGGTTGCTTTATCTATAAGACTAATTTTTACAGAGAATATAAGCTACTTATTTGTATGTATATATGGTAAGATTTTTAAATAAAAATACATACAATCCTTGAGATTGAAACATAATTTATATACATTTTGAGTCTTATCACTTAAGGTATTATTTTTTTTGCATCTACAAAGATCATGATAAAAATATTAAATACCTAAGGCATAGAAAGCTTTAAATTTCAAGCCTAACAACTGATTCTCTGAAAGTGAAACTCATCTTTGAAATCACATGAATTCAAATTCGCTTAAGGCTCTCTAACCCAGAAACCAACAAGATATATAGCTTCTAAAGCTCCAATAAATGATGTAAAAACATTTCTAAGGTCAACTAATATATTATTCTGAGGTTTTCTTTTTTTTTTTTTTTTTGAGACAGAGTCTCGCTTTCTTGCCTAGGCTAGAGTGAGTGCCGTGGTGTCAGCCTAGCTCACAGCAACCTCAAACTCCTGGGCTCAAGCGATCCTGCTGCCTCAGCCTCCCGAGTAGCTGGGACTACAGGCACGAGCCACCATGCCCGGCTGATTTTTATATTATATATATTAGTTGGCCAATTAATTTCTTTCTATTTTTATGGTAGAGACGGGGTCTCGCTCAGGCTGGTTTTGAACTCCTGACCTTGAGCAATCCGCCCGCCTCGGCCTCCCAGAGTGCTAGGATTACAGGCGTGAGCCACCGCGCCTGGCCCTGAGGTTTTCTTAATGCATTTCTTTTATTTTTTGAGACAGAGTCTCACTCTGTTGCCTGGGCTAGAGTGCCGTGGCAATCAGCCTAGCTCACAGCAACCTCAAACTCCTGGGCTTAAGGGATCCTCCTGCCTCAGCCTCCCAAGTAGCTAGGACTACAGGCATGCACCACCCTGCCTGGCTAATTTTTTATATGTATATTTTTAGATGTCCACCTAATTTCTTTCTGTTTTTTTAGATGGGGTCTTTCTCTTACTCTGGCTGGTCTCAAACTCCTGAACTCAAACGATCCTCCTGCCTCGGCCTCCCAGAGTGCTAGGATTACAGGCATGAGCCACTGCATCCAGCCTATTCCTTTATTCTTTTTTTTTTTTTTTTGAGACAGAGTCTCACTTTGTTGTCCAGGCTAGAGTGAGTGCCGTGGCGTCAGCCTAGCTCACAGCAACCTCAAACTCCTGGGCTTGAGTGATCCTTCTGCCTCAGCCTCCCGAGTAGCTGGGACTACAGGCATGCGCCACCATGCCCGGCTAATTTTTTATATATATATCTCAGTTGGCCAATTAATTTCTTTCTATTTATAGTAGAGACGGGGTCTCGCTCTTGCTCAGGCTGGTTTTGAACTCCTGACCTTGAGCAATCCGCCCGCCTCGGCCTCCCAAGAGCTAGGATTACAGGCGTGAGCCACAGCGCCCGGCCTATTCCTTTATTCTTAATGAAGCAAAATACAAAGAACACAGGAAATTGTGATTTAAGAGTCTCTGAAAAATGGTATTTATTAGGCTGGGCATGGTACTAGTCCCAGCTACTCCAGAGGCTGAGGTGAGAGGGGAGGATTGCTTGAGCCCAGGAGTTCATGTCTACCCTGAGCAATATAGCAAAATTCCATCTCAAAAAAATAAATAAAATAAAATAAAAAACAAAATTAAAAAAAATTCAAGCATGATATTAGGTATTCTTAAACTTCATAATATAATAATATTTGGAAAGAATTAAAAAGTTAAAAAAAAACACCACTCTAAATACTGGTAACTACTTGGTTGAATGTTTTGTTAAACACCCTTCAAATGGGTTGATATATATCCAACTCATAAATCAAGTCCAGGTAGTAAATAATTACCACTGGCAATTCCCGTATTAATTTCTAGCGCCTATCCAATAATACTATTATCCAGCCCTATGCTACTGTTTCTTACAGCAATCAGCAGTTTGGGAAAAGTAAGTAGATTTTTTTAAAAGACAGAGGTAAGCTAATAGCATATTATAATAATTCAAAGTAGAATCCTTAGGCTATCATCATGATTTTCCTGAAATACTATAAGTCTTCCTAATTAGACTTTTTGTTTCTGGTATCATTCTCTAATTCAACTTCTAATCAGCTTTGCTATCAGTTATTTTAAATGTCAATCTAATTACACAGATTCCTCAATTAAAACTATCATCTACAGTATAAACTCCTTAGAGCATGATATATAAAGGCCCTATGTAGTTCACCTATTTACCTTCCCCCACCATTCTCCCACCGAGCCCTCATCTACGGTCCAGATAAACAAACCTACTCAGAATTTCCCAAACTGATGCTCTTGTATATGTCCAGTCTCTTGTCCATATAGCAAAATTTCCGTTAATCTCTTAGGAACAATTCAGAGTAGCTTTTTTGAACTAGTACTCTAGCTTTGCCATTCTCTTTCCTGGGTTTCCACAGCATTTTGAACCAAGTTCTTAGAACTTTTAACATATTTATGAAAACATTTATTTATGTGACTGTTGTCTACTTCAAAAGACCACACAAAATTAAATTAAATTTTGACCCAGTAATAGCATCAGGGCTTCATGAAGACCCAACCAAAAAATATATACCAAATCTTATTTATATATACACACACATAGGGGTGTACTTTTTCTGAGGCGAGGTAAAGCTTTACCAGATTTTGAAAGATTTTAGTGACCTAAAAGGATCAAGATTCACTACACTAAAATGGTTCTTATTCATTTTCATAGCTTAATTTTATATCCTTAATGCCTTAGCACAGAGACTGAATTTTATTAGGTGTTCAATAATTATCTGGTGAATGAAAAAAATAAAACAGCAGTGATGGTTTCCAGAAGGTAAGAAATAAATTGAAAATGATAATACCATCATACATATAATTACATTTATTCCTAATTTTTGCATTAATGCAGTATATTACCATCTGAAATAAATATCAAACATTGTATTAAAGCTTTTGTCAAAGAGAAAATCATTATTAGAGTAATGGAGTTTGTAATTCAAGATCTGATGAACTAATTTATAAATGTTTTATGTATAAACATAACAGGCAAAAACACCTACATCTTCATTTGTTTGTGAAAAATGCTTCTAACAATGGTTAACATTTTAACAGTAGATATGAATGTGCAAGTTGGGCTACAATATCAATCTTAAAAAGGTAGGAAGGACTGAATTTTGTAAATGTAGGGCTTTATTAAATGTCTGTTCACTGACAGATCAAAAATTTAACAGCAAATCACTGCTTCCTTGTTAATTCATATAAATGTAGCCAAAAAGCAGGAATTCAGAAATAATCATTCTGGTAATCCTTTCAGTACTATTTTTGATATCTTATTGCCCCACATATGTGTTTACTATTTCTTCCCCTATTTCTATTCCTAAGGAAGGAACCATTTTGTCTATTTAATCAGCTTCTGCTCTACTGAGAGTGTACTTAATCAGCCTAAAATACTCACCTGTCCTTGTTTCCAACACTCTTTGAAAAGCTTCCAATTATTAGTATTCTTGTAATCTTTAAGCCATAAAATATGCTTCTCACAGATCCAAGAATGTGGTATATCACTGTACAATTTATTATTTTCATTCATGGCAGATTTTCTGCTTTCTTCAGGCTCTTCCTTAAGCTCTGGTTTTATACTTATCTTGGAGGTTTTATTTGGTGGAATTTTGTTTTCAACAACTGAAGCAATTATGTCATCAAGAATGTTAGGCATAGTCCGTCCACTCTTGCCACTCTATTAAGAGAAAAAAATACACTGAGAAGAATTATAGTTTGAGAGGAAATGTATACATTTTCCTCCCACACACTGTTAATTTTTTAACACCATCCCTGCATTCAAGAATATGCATTTATGTTAATGGATATGGATCCCTAGTCCTTACACTGTTCCTGGCAGATGAGGAATAGAAGTTTGGTGATGTGAGAAACTGCCTGGTCTGCAGACCCTAGAAGAACAGACTTCTTATTACCTTTTACATTGTTTTAGGGCTAAGGCAGAGTGTACAGGTGGATGGAATCTCCCATATACTTTTTAAAATTTTGAGACATAGTCATACTCTGTTGCCCAGGCTACAGTGCCCTGGTGTCAGCCTAGCTTACAGCAACCTCCAACTCCCGGGCTTAAGCGATCCTCCTGCCTCAGCCTCCCAGAGTGCTAAGATTACAGGCATAGCTACCACGCCTCTCCTCTCCCATATACTTTAAAATTTTTCATCTACCTAGGCAATTATTCTGCTTCCCTTTTTTAAAGCAAAATTTAATTTCCAGGTATTTTTCACTTCCATATGGTTTTCAAATTCTGAAGGGGCATCTTAGGGCTCTTCTGGCATCCAAGGGCCCTCTCCTTCGATCTTTCATTAAGGTTAGTGGAAAATGCCAGCTTTGAAGTTAAGAGTTACAATGTAAATAAGGAACATGCCTAGCAATTTCATACATTTGATTTCATCTGCATCCATTTATTGGACAGTTCATACCCAACAGCCAAATACCCAACTCATCTCAATTAAGGCCCACATTAAAAGCAAAAATCTGGCATCACACTCACTGGGGCTCCCATTGAATATACTGGGGCAAAGGCAATGCCAGCATCTGTAGAGCCCACTCGTAGCTTGCCAGCTGTGGTGGTCAGCAAATCCCGTAAAGTTGACCCTTGTTCATTATTCTGGGACATAGGTGGTGATGTTCTGCCATTTGGAGAATCAGAGTTGTCCTGTTCTCCATCGTTTTTAAGTTGCTTTTCGAGAGCAAATTCTTTGTTTTCTGAAAAAAAAGTTTCACAAATTTTAACTCAAGCTGGCACCCTGCATTTTATAGTGTGAGATAGAAACTAAATCATTAGTGATTGATTCACCTAAACACAAATCAGAGGATGAATTAGAGTCTTCAAAATGGCATCAAACATTCTGAACATGGAAAGGCCTTCCTCAGTATCTTAGACATGTGGCTGAGTTTATACCTGTCACTAATGAAAAATGCTGCTGCTGAGATAGCCAAAAAATATAGGTAAGTTACAAATCTAGTACCAGAGTGACTTTATATGCTCATCCACAAAAGATCCTGTAATTAATTTTGATGCACACAAGAAGGCTGGTTTCTAACAGGACAAATGTTGTATTGAACTTAAGCCATAATTCAAGCAAAAGATCAAAGTAAATTATTTAATATCAATATCAGTACTTTAATATGTAATAGTACATTGATAGTCATACTATAATCCTCTAATATATACTTAGATAATTAGTTATATTTACCTTTTTTTTCCTCTCTCGCTTTTTGCTCTGCAAGATCTGCTAACCAATGCAGTGGTGACTGGGATTCTGGAGGAGTTAACTTGCTATCTGTGCTTACATCACTTCCTGGGCTGCTGTTGCCATTACTCTCAGACTTTTGAGGAGTATTTTGCTGCTGAGACTCAGGCATGCACAGAGAAATTTTATTTCCATGATTAAGAACATTCTGTAAAACCTACAAAGGTAGAACAATTACCTTTTTAAACACTATTTCTTTAATTATTCAGAGTTAAAGGTAGTATTAATAGTTGTAAGTAGTTTACACAGTAAGACAGAAAACACAACTCACAACACACAAATCCTATACTGGATTTCAAATATCAAAAATGATTAATTTAACCATGCATTCTATTTGAATAATTAGAGATTTTTACTCACTTGAGATACACCATTCATTGTAGGAAAGTTTCCAACTTGTAAATTCTGTTTGTTAGTACAATGACAATGGCATTTAATACCGTATTTTTCCCTAAGAGTGTGCATGGCATCTAGAAGATCTGTCAAAACTACAAAATAAAATGGTAGTTAATAAAAAGATTACCACTAGTCATTACTATAAAATTTTTCTTATTTTATAGCAGTGGAGCTTTTCTTGTACCTTTTATATTTTCTTCCATATTTTTCCCCATTCTATTTCTTCCATCTATCACAGAATTGATCATTTAACCAAATTTATGTTCTCTATTTTTTTTTCTCTTTACCTCTATTTTTAAAAATCCAGTACATTCAAAATCTTAGAAAGCTTTCATTGGAAATCCAATAGGCCTTTCATTACACTCTAGTTTTCCCCTTCTAAGATGGTTCCCTCTATGGCTTTCTTCGTCACTGAGGTTGGGCTTGTCTTCTGAACTTTATTTATTACAGAGAATTTCTAATAACTCTGAGCAAGACAATTCAAGACTAGAAAAACTTATTATATTTCTAGACATTCCTTTAGCTGCTTCTTTTATCTAGAGCTGCTAAGTAAATAATATATATTTATACTTACCAGAACCAGGTATAATTTGAGTTGGCATTAAATGTTTGTGATCATGAGGCTGCCCCTTTACACACTTCATCCAAGCATACAGTTCTTTATCTGTAAGATAAAATATCCAGTTTTATATCATACTCAATGGTTTTTTGTTTTTTAAGGGACAGGGTCTCACTCTATCACCCAGGCTGGAGTGCAGTAGTGTGATCATTGGGCTCGAGCAATCCTCCTGCCTCAGCCTCCCCAGTAGCTGGGACTACCAATATGTACCACCATGCCTGGCCAATTAAAAAAATTGTTTTTTTGTAGAGATGGGGTCTTATTATGTTGTCCAAGCTGGTCTTGAACTGCTGGCCTCAAGTGATCCTTCTGCCTTGGTCTTCCAAGGTGCTGGCATTACAAGTGTGAGCCACTGCACCCAGCTGCAGGTTTTATAATTAGAGAATTGACAGCTTGTACATAAAGAAATATATAAAATGTCAGTGACAGGCTTCAGATATTTGATTCTTAAAAAAATAAAGTCAGAAAAGACAGTTCCACCCTTCTATGAATTTTATAAAAATAGTGATACAGATATGATAGCCTTCTCTAAAATTATCACTCTTTATTATCATTTTTATTAGTCACCTCTACCTTCTCTGATTCTAGCTTCTCTGTAGCATATCTCCTTTTATCTTCTGGCTAATTTTTGTGCCAAATAGGGTTTATGTCTGATCCTAGTACTATATACCCGTTTGACTTAAGTCTGAGGCTGCTGCTATCTCATATTCATTCCTCTTATACTTCAAACAGATGTGGAGGACCTACCATGGGATGTGAAAAAGCTGGTACCATATAGCTATTATTAACTGATATTGATGCCTTCAAACAAAGCTCAATTCCTGGAGTTGTAAACATATTAAAAGTCATAGTATGGGGCATACCATAAGTGGGAAAAATATCTGATACCTTGATTTCAAGGAGAACTTTCTCTATAAATTTAATGACAGCTACTGATAATGTGGCTATAAGATCTTCAGTATCACAAAACTCAATAAATGCAGCATTAAAAAAATCTACAATTATTGTTTCATAAAAAGTATAGATTAAATAAAATTCAAATCCAGTCTAAAACTGGTTATCTTTAAAAGATTTAACTTTCCCAAGACTACATGGTAACTTGTAAATGTTTTCTGTTTATATTTTAGACACTTATTGTTGACTGCCACTATTAAGCCTAGTCAATGTGAGTTTTACTACAATACTTAACAGTAGAATAAAGATATATAGATAACAATATAACCCAAGGCATAGGTTATACTTGATAGAATGATACAGTGACTACCAGACTATACTTTCAAGTTAATAGTATTATGAAAATTAGCAGAAACACAACTGTTTACGTTAGTATAAATACCCCTATCTTGTTCAAAAAAAAGATTCATGGTAGCTTATTTAAATGCATACAATATAATAAGAGAGTATATTAAAATAAACATTTTTAAATTTGGCAAAGTAAAAACAAAAGTAATATGAAATCAGAAAAAAATATATAAAATACATGTCATGAAGTTTTATAACAATGCAGCTAGTTCTACCAATTGAAAACATCAAAATACAATTTTATGGTTTTAAAGATATTTAAATGCCTACATTTCTCATTATGGTTTCACAATTTACTCATCATTACATATTTACTGCATAGCCCAGAAACACCTAGCTGTAAATGTTCATATGTTTCCATGTTTGCTCAGGTTTCTTTGGTGATGTGTGTATATGAAAAAGGGTCAGACAGGGTAAGTTTTAGTAGTTCTCCCAGTAATACTGATGGCTAAATCATGGTATATCTACCTTATATAATACTCTCAAAAAGAGCTGCCTGGGATGAAAATGACATTCATTGTTTTGAGACATTGACAGTCTGTCACTAAATATTCAATGTTTTTTGTTGTTGTTGAGACAGAGCCTCACTCTGTCACCCTGGGTAGAATGCAGTGGTGTCACTGTAGTTCACTGCAGCCTCCAACTCCTAGGCTCTAGTCCAGGCGTCCTCAAACTGTGGCCCACCAAAGAAATTTATCCGGCCTGTCAGCTGTTTTTGCCGCTGATGCCTGTCCTGCTTAGCAGCTGACTTGTCCCAGGCCCACGGCGCGCACGTGTGGAATGTGCGCCACAATCTCCAATGGCCCTTCCACGGTCTGAGGGACAGTGAACTAGCCCCGTTTAAAAAGTTTGAGGACCCCTGCCTATTCTAAGCAATCCTGCTTCAGCCTCCCAGGTAGCTGAGACTACAGGTGCGCACCCCAACGTCTGGCTGGGGTTTTTTCCCTTTCTTTTTGGTAGAGACAGGGTCTTACTCTTGTTCAGGTTGATCTCAAGCTCAAGCAATCCTACTGCCTCCCAGAGTACTAGGATTACAGACATGAGCCACTGTGCCCGGCCTAAATATTTAGTTCTAATACTTCAAACAATTCTAATCCTCTCATTTCATCAGAACTTTACTCATAACAAATTACTTAGTGTCAGTCAGGATTAGGTAGCCACTTCCAAAATTGCCTTGGATAAGCTTTCTCTAAAACACTTTTCAATGTATTTAGTTACTTCCTTTTTCAAACTTCGCATTATTTCCAGCTATATTAACAAGGGGAACATTGTTTTTGTGTCATTTTATTTACCTAGAAAGCAGAAATAATTGCTTCAAAGGCTGTTTACAAATATAAAGATTTCTTTTGCATTGTCTAAGAACTGAGAGATAAATGGTGCTAATGGTAGCATATTCTTTAACATTTCACTTGAAAGTTATAGACCAATATTTAGAAAAATTAATTTATATTATGAAGTATTCAATTATGACTTATAAGTATGACTGTGTAATTAACAGTTTCTAGGACTTCAGGCTCCTACACATTGCAGTCTTAAAGCAACAAGGCCTAACCTAAATTTGAGCTACATTAAGGAACTATCTGCTTGAAATGAGAGGGTGCATATACTCAGCAGGCTGAAAGATATAGATGCAGTTTAATCCTAACAACAACAACAACAACAACAAAAACAGAGCTTTTAATAAACTGTGATTACTCCTACTCTCAAAAACAAATTTCACAAAACTTTCTTAACATAAGGAAGGTACAGATTTTCCAGATGAGTGATCCTAAAGAAAAGAAACATTATCAAAAACTTCAGTTCATATAAACTTATCAACCAACCTCTAGAACTCTTCCTTTCCTTTGCCTTGTAACAATCTAAGCAGACCACAAATCCACATTTTTGGCAGACCCAGTGAATGTTAAACAATGTCGCTTCACATGCATCACACATCTCTCGGACTCCTCTTACTGCTCTTTTCCAGGCAATTTTGGCTGAGATACAGAAAAAACAAACATTTAAAAGCAAATATGCTCTTTTCCAAAGCAATTTTGGCTAAAATACAAGCAAAATTAAAAATGTAAAAGCGAACCAAGAACTTTTAAGGCTATATTAACTAAAGACTAATAGATTTCTTGAAATAATTAGTAATCCTCTTCAGAAGACTCACTAATGATCAGAAGTGATAAATAAAAATGGCTTACATCTAAGGCAGGGTTTTTCAACCTTGGCACTTTTTATATTTTGGGCCGAAAACATCTTTGTTGCAGGATAAGGTTATCCTGTGCATTATAGGGTATTTAGGGAAATCTTATTAGATGCCGTTAGATGCTAGCAGCGTATCCCACTCCCTTCAGTTATGCAACCAAAAATGTCTCTAATTATTACCAAATGTCCCCTGAGGGACAAACAACTGATTTTAGGGAAGGGAAGGAAAAGAAACTAATATTTAGAGCATCAATTATGCTAGGTACTGTTAAGTGCTTTTACATAAGTAAAACTAATTGCCATAACTACTTTCTAAACAAAATTTATGAGGTAATTTCACAGACCTGCCTGATATTCATGCAGATTATTTGCTAAAGGTCACACAGTTAAACAAGCAGTAACATGAGATTCAAATATCAATAATTCAGATGAATTATTTTATGTCAAATGCTAAAATTTTACAATTTCGCATCCAAAGTGGTTTTATCGCTCTGATTTATGTTATAATGTCAGAAATACCAAATAGCAAAATGTTATTATACTTTCATAAATGGTTAATCTACTCAATTCAACCTCGATAGGAAAATATCTATAAGCTTAAGTACACACAGGTGCATTTGTGCATAAAAAGGTGCCATTATCATAACTAAAAATCACCAAAACTAGATAATTAAACATGATTCAAAGAAAAAGTCTTAAAATGAAATTTGGACAGTTCAAGTTATATTTAACTTCCTTACCATCCTTTTTTACCCAGGTCAAAGCTGTTTTTTCAGATGTTACTAATTGACAGAATTTATCACCTATTATATCCAAGATATATTTAGAAGTTTCTATGTCTAGTTCATCATCTTCATAATTTTCATGTGTCCATAAACTCATAGCTTCATCATCATACTGGTCAGGAGAAGAGAAACCGTCTATTCTAACCACTCCATTTTTACTAAATGACAATCTGAAACATTAAAACATAAAAGCATTAGATAGCAAGATATTAAGAAAATATAAGTACAGTTAAAGTTGTAAACTTATAATAGATTTATGTTTTATTACAAACATATAAATTCTAAGTTAAAAACAGGAATATAGGGTAGTTCTTCACACACATTAATTATCAAATTAATCAATTTAAATAACTCTCATAGGTGTTATGCAAATGGCAATGATAAAGCAGCACCAACTTTAGGTCCTACCAAGAAATAAGATTCTTCCTATCACTTATAGTTAAGTACTTTAATTCCTACCAAATGAAAACTATATTTAAGTGTTTATGTGTTTGATAAATGACCAGTAAAAATGTGGGACCTATGTTGCCTATACCAATACTGTTACTTTATACATAACCTAAATTAAGGAATCACTAAAGTTGAAAATGGGCTAAAAAATCACCTTAAGGGCCGGGCGCTGTGGCTCACACCTGTAATCCTAGCTCTTGGGAGGCTGAGGCGGGCGGATTGCTCAAGGTCAGGAGTTCAAAACCAGCCTGAGCAAGAGCGAGACCCCGTCTCTACTATAAATAGAAAGAAATTAATTGGCCAACTGATATATATATAAAAAAAATTAGCCGGGCATGGTGGTGCATGCCTGTAGTCCCAGCTACTCGGGAGGCTGAGGCAGGAGGATCGCTTGAGCCCAGGAGTTTGAGGTTGCTGTGAGCTAGGCTGACGCCACGGCACTCACTCTAGCCTGGACAACAAAGAGAGACTCTGTCTCAAAAAAAAAAAAAAAAAATCACCTTAAGATGTTTACTGGAAGGATTGAAAAAAAAAAAAGGCAAGTATAACATACACTGTAATTAAAATTACACTTTATTAAAATGTTTTAGGAGAACAAGGATGAAACTCTTAGTCTTTGCAAGAACCCAACTAATGTGCTTACTTGCTCTTAGCTTCTGACATCCAAATAATCTACTCTATTTAGAGAAGTTTATGGTAAATAGAAGACCAAATTGCCATTCTCTTACTGACTAGTGGTTATTCCTCAAATATCTTGTACTTTACTCTCAAGGGATATCTAACATTTATTATATATACTTTTTTTTTTAAACAAAACATACCTTTTACTTCTATTTCTCATACCTCTATTATCTTACCAAAGTTTCCTTCCTCCTCCTCTTTTTTTTTTTTTTTCTTGACAGAGTCTTGCTCTGTCACCCCAGGTGGAGTGCCCTGGTGCCATCATAACTTACTGCAACCTCACACTCCTGGGCCCAAGCAATCCTTCTGCCTCAGCCTCCCAAGTAGATGGGACTATAAGCATGCGCCACTATGACCACGCCTGGCTAATTTTTTTTCTATTTTTGGTAGAGACAGGATCTTGTTCTCACTCAGGCTGTTCTAGAATGCCTGATCTCAAGCGATCCTCCCACCTCGGCCTCTCAGAGTGCTAGGATTATAGGCTTGAGCCACCACGTCCACCCTCCCTCTTCTTTTTAAACCAAATTTCTCCCTTTGTCATAACCCATCATCTTCAGCTTTGTGTTACAATCTTTATGTAAATAATTTTTTCCTTCAAACTCTTCCTAGATTTTCTTATTTCCTTAAACTTACTTTCCTCTTGATTCTTTTTATCATCTCTTCTGCACTTTATGTATACTATCTCCTTTAACTATTCCCTCAAGGTATCTGTCCGTTGGGGATTGCTGGCCGCAAAGATTGTGAAGTAAAGGAAAAGAACTGGGTCTGTTCTTACCAATACATAGTTTTTTTGATCTCTACTGGATTATCAGTATAGAGTATTTATCACAGTTAGGTGTATCCTAACTTCTTAAAAAGAAGAAATTAGGAAAATAATTACAACAAATAGAACATTTCATATATGCATATATAAGAGATCTGTCCAGAAAGTATTCAGCCATGTAATATGAAAAATAGAGACATTTACTGAAGAAGATATAAGAAACATTGTTCAAAGGACTCCTTTGACTCCTTAGTGTCCCACCCCTCTCAAAGTAGGCACCTTGGGACCTCACACAGTTCTACCAGCATCTCTTAACCTAACCTGTACACATTCAACATTTTCAGGTGTTCTGCTTGCTGCAGGCCTTCTAGATGTGGACCACTTTCAACAGATTCTCAATCATCATCATCTTTGAAGTGTTTGTGCCAGACTTATATTTGCACTGCCCTCACTGCATGGTGCCCAAAAGCCTTCTGAATCATCTGATTAGTTTCCGAGGAAGAATGTTCAAACTTAATGCAAAATTTGATGCAGATTTGTTGCTCTACTCGCTCATTTTGAATGTGACAGCCACACAGTACACATTCTTACTCAGTGGTGTCTAGCATGCCACTGAGCAGTACAGTGAAATCATTATTCATGCATGTGCATTCCATTCCACTCTCCTTGGCTACCAGGTTACATTGATGTAGTGCAAACCATTCGCGGTGTATTAACAATGGCTAGATACTTGCTGGACAGACCTTATGTATACACACACGAATGAATAGGACTACAGTAAGGACTTTGTGTACTTTATCTCATTTAACTTTCATTAAACCTCTCTAACTTAGGTACATTTATCATTCACATTTTGCAGAAGAGACAGGCTTAGCTGTACTCCTACTATAGTTAATAAAGTCACATAGGAACTTTTTTTTTTTTTTTTTTTTTTTTGGAGACAGAGTCTCGCTTGTTGCCCAGGCTATAGTGAGTGCCGTGGCGTCAGCGTAGCTCACAGCAACCTCAAACTCCTGGGCTCAAGGGATCCTCCTGCCTCAGCCTCCCAAGTAGCTGGGACTACAGGCATGCACCACCATGCCCGGCTAGTTTTTTCTATATATATTAGTTGGCCAATTAATTTCTTTCTATTTATAGTAGAGACATGGTCTCGCTCTTGCTCAGGCTGGTCTCGAACGCCTGACCTCGAGCAATCCACCCGCCTCGGCCTCCCAGAGTGCTCGGATTACAGGCGTGAGCCACCTCGCCCGGCCGACATAGGAACTTTATTAACCATAAAGGGACAGAGTTAGGATTCACAACCAGGAATAACTGATTCTAGAATGTGAGACAGAATCTTTACTGGCTAGGTTATCTAGCTATTCCTTAGCTGAACTTTTACAAGTCTGTAAGTTTTTAGTTTTAAAGTAATATTTAGTAATATTAAATTAGTACATAGGTTAATAACTATTAAGTGGTTTTTATATTTTACTACAAAACCTGTGACATGTGACATGGTACTAATAAATCCTCCTTGTCATTTTATAACTCAAATTTCTCCAGCTACAAATATTTAATGTATGTTTAATAAAAGTATGGGTGCTGCAATGGAATGTATTGACTTAAGCTTACTAGCCTAGACTGTTAACTTTGATTTACAGACAATTTGTGATTACTATCTAAAGCACAAATATGAATGCTACATTGTTTTGGCCAAAGTATATAAATTTTTAAAAAAACTCCTTAAACAAAAACCAAACTGTTATTTCCTATCATTTTCTAGGAAAAAACACTAACATTTTCTCATTATGGAATAAATCTCTTGGAAGAGAAAAGCCATATGGAACACAGGTAATAATGTATGTATTTAGTTCAATAGTTAGCTACTGTTAAAATTTAGCACAAAAAATTTAATATTCTTTTATAATGTTTCAGAAACATGGAGACTCAAAAGACTCATTCCCCTACCCAAAAGGGACCTTTAGCATAACAATATAATTTCTAATACCAATATATTTTTTCCCAATTTCATATTTTCACTTACCGTCTAAAGTAGTAAAATCTACAAAACACTGGTGAGTGAGTTGGTTCTTCTCCTTTTTTACTGCGAATAAGTCTACATTCTCGGCACTTTTGTAAATTAGGCCCTATCTCACAGCAGGAGTCATCCTGTAAAAAGGATTCCCCAGTTTGCTTCAGCTTCTTGACTTTACGCCAATCTTTTAATACTGAGCGAGGAATGCCAGCTGTAAAATCAGTAGGAAAGTTTTAGCAAGATTATGTTTTACAAAAGTTAAACTCCTTGAGATAAAATTCAAGTCAGTCACATAACGATGACAATACAGTAAGACTGTAGAAAAGAAGCAAAGGCATTAAGAATTCTAGTTACTGATTAATAACTAAAAAGTCCACAACAGTGTTATCTACTTACTTAGTAACCAAATGAACCACTCTTATGTTAGTATTCTGGAAATGCAGAACTGCATAATTTTCCAGCTGACTGAACTCTTTACATATTAAATATATATGTATACTAGCAAACATGAGAATCATTCATACTTTATGTAAAACATAACTAAAAATACAGTCATTTCTACACTGAAATTTGGTTTACCTAGGAGGAAGCTCTTTCAAGATCCATAGCAAGAATCTAAAGACCAAGTTTTTATAGTTAGAAATTACATGCTAGTTTATTTATTTATTTATTTTTTTAGAGGCAGAGTCTCACTTTGTTGCCCAGGTTAGAGTGAGTGCTGTGACATCAGCCTAGCTCACAGCAACCTAAAACTCCTGGGCTCAAGTGATCCTACTGCCTTAGCCTCCTGAGTAGCTGGGACTACAGACATGTGCCACCATGCCCAGCTAATTTTCTGTATGTATATTTTTAGTTGGTCAATTAATTTCTTTCTATTTTTAGTAGAGACGGGGTCTCGCTCAGGCTGGTTTCGAACTCCTGACCTCGAGCAATCCGCCCGCTTGGCCTCCCAGAGTACTAGGATTACAGGCGTGAGCCACTACACCCGGCCTACATGCTAGTTTAACATATTTCTATTGAAATACTTAATCTGATTTTCTAAGTGTGGCTCATTGAGACAAGTGATTTTAAAAAACCTATATTGGAAAGAAAAGGGCCTAAGATATTTCTCCTAATATCTTTACCTTAGTACCCTGCATTTAAAATAAACATTATTGATGGAAGCAGCACCCTGTAGACCAGGAGTCCTCAAACTACGGCCCGGGGGCCACATGCTGCCCGCCTAGGACATTTATCTGGCCTGCGGGGTGTTTTTGCCGCAGCTGCCTGTCCTGCTTAGCAGCCCACTTGTCCTGGGCCCACAGTGCATACTCTCCAACGGTCTGAGGGACAGTGAACTGGCCCCCCGTTTAAAAAGTTTGAGGACCCCTGCTGTAGACAAATAAAAAGGTTTGAAAAAAGTAAAAGGAAGAAAACTGGTTGGGCATAGTGTCTCATACCTATAATCCTAGCACTTTGGGAGGACTTGGTGGGTTGCTTGAGCCAGGAGTGCAAAACTGGCCTTGGCAACATAGCAGGACTCCACCTCTACAAAACATAGAAAAATTAACTGGTTATGGTGGCCCACACCTGTAGTCCTAGTTACCTGGGAGGCTATTATTGTGCCACTGCACTTCAGCCCTTCAGCCTGGGTGACAAAGTAAGGCCTTGTCTCCAAAAACAAAACAAAACAAAACAAAAAAACCCAGGAAGGAAGGAAGAAACAAAGAAGGAAAGAAGCCAATATTAACATAGCTGTTTTTATTGATGAAAAGAAAAAAAGCATTGAATAAGTATAAAGGAAAAAAGTGTAGTCTAATATTTGCAAAAGAAAAAAAGTCAGTTCACCTATGTACTCTATACCATTGCTCCATCACATTTGTTAGGTTGAGCCTAACAAGTATTAAGAACATTGGCTCAAGTAATCACTCATCTATAGAGCAGGAGGAATATCTAGAACATGAGGAACCCCCCAAATTAAGTTTTGACTATTAAATTAAAAAAATATATTCATTTAAAAGCAAACTAGGTCAGGACTAGCAAATATTTGTTGACTCTAGTTTGTAAGTATACTTATTCCACCCATATTAATATAGCTAATACCAGACAATAGATTTATATAGTTTGCTATTTGTCATGTCGAAAGAATAAACTATATTTCCTACCCTGCATCTTCTAACCTACATTTGCATTTTCTAATCATGCTCCTTTTGTGGAGAGGTACTATTCTCGTGAGACTAGTTTCTTCTAGCAGAGACTTGTAGCAAAACTCTGGTCCAGAGCTCCACTATTACTTATTTGTTGATAGTACAAGCAGTACAATTACAGAATGATCATATATCTTACTAGATAAAGTACTGTGTTTAAAATATAGAGTAGCCCATTTAAAATGGCGTCTAATTATTAAGCACTTCTAGAATTGTAGCCTGATTCTTTATAATTACATGTTTTCCCTTATCTTCTGTCTCTAACTTAGGGCAAGGAGCTATTTTAGCTTAATCCACTAGAGAAACACACATGCATATACACGCATGGACATACACTATCTGCCCCCCCCCCTTATGTAAAAGGTTTATATTTCCTCCATTGTATGTAAGACAGATTTTTCCTATAGATTGGTACAAAACGTTCAGAGCTTTTAAAAGTCAGAATAAATGACTGAATTGTTATACTGCTGATAAATCTTTATTTGGCACATTTGCTTTTAATCATTTATTTACTTTTTAATCTATTACACTAAAATAAACTAAATGCAATCTATTATATTTTGACTAGAAAATAACTTTAACCAATATGCTTTTAATTCCAGATAATGGAACAGTTCAGAGTATAGATCACCATACCACTGTTAACAATTTAAACAGCACTATAATAAAGAACCAGACATTTCAAAGCAAATCTCAATTATGTGACACAAAATAGGCACTGAGATCTTTTAAAGGAAAAAAAAATGAATTACAAAGACAGGAAGGTCCAATCATATGGAGAACTTTTGATATTATAGTTTTTGCTTCTAGACTAGGCCAAACATGAGTGTAGCTAACTCCTTTTATAAATTTAACTGCCATAGTATTTGTACAGTAAATATAATTTCATCCTTCAATTCTATATATCTATTGGCAATATCTAAACTCAAAGTTTGAGATTAATATACTTAGTCAACAAAAAATACCTAACTTAATGGATATTTCTTCTTTCATAAGAACATTTTTAACCCTAGCTCTCTGTTAGCAAATCCACAAATAGCTGCTCAAGCAATTGGGGAGGAAGAAAATTAAAAGACAAATAAATGCCAACCTTTAATCTCTGATATTCCATCCCCTTAAAAATATTTTTTGGAGATACAGAAATTAACTATGATCATAGTTAAATCATTGGTTGTATATCATAGGACTTACAGACATACTTAAATATGGTGGGTAATTTCAGGTTATAAAATAAAATTATGTAAAAATGAGTCATGGAAAAGCAGCCAACTTTTAATTAACAGAAACAAAAGGCAGCAGATATGAAGACATTCCAAACCAGTAGATACAGCAAAATCTATTAATCTGCCTTTAGAATGTATTGAGCAATATACTATGTATGTATAAAATATATAATTACAAATGTATAATAGTGTACGTAATCATAATACATCCTCTAAGTATAAGCTTAACTCAACTCTTTTTGATTGACCATGACTGATGACAACCCCACTAAACATTAGAAGGAAAATGGTCACATTTAATCCATAAAGTAGATAATCCACTCAGGTTTATAAGTTCCTTGACTTATGACAGCTCCCAATATAAAGAACTTTTCTAACTTAGGAGGCTGAGGCAGGAGGATTGCTTGAGCCCAGGAGTTTGAGGCTGCAGTGCACTATGATTGCACCTATAATTAGCCATTGCACTCCAGCCTGGGCAACATAGTGAGACACTGTCTCTAGAAAAAAACATTTTTTTTAAAGAACTTTTCTAGACAGCTCAGAATAAAAGTATACTTTGCAAATAATTAATAGATGGTATTTAATAGTGACTTAATATTAATTTGGACTTGGTGAACAAATAGGATAAATAGCTTCTCTGAATATAAACGCTAGTTACCAAGCAGAGGAGATCTGACATCACAACTTATGGGAATAAAGGCACTCATTCTGGCCTGTGTTAGAACTCCTATTTGGAAATACGAACATTTAGTCTCAAGATGAAAAGAAAGTATGTACTCCATTAAGAGTTAATTTATAAATTTACCTTCACAAGAGTTTTCTAGTGTTAAAAGCTGGAAGGCTCCTATCTGTTTTATTTTTCTGTAAGTTTAACTAAAGTATTTGAATACCCAACACCAAAGGAAATGTTATGTGAGACAGAAGACAATTATTGACCACACTAAATCTATTATAGGTTCATGGGGGGAGTGGTGATGATAGTAAGGAGAACACATGAGAAAAAGCAATATTGTATATAATCCAATATTCAAATAAATGGCAGGTATTCTTCGTTGTCAATCTCCCTGTCTTCTGACTATATTTGCATTTCAGTCAGTCAGTCTCTCTGTCTCTAGTTGAGCTTGTCCTTCTTTCACTTTCTGACTGTCCTTTTCTATGATTCCATCCTCCTGTTTTTCTCTCCTTCACTTTGCCTCTGGTTTCCACATAATCATGTGAGAAAACCTCAGAGAAATGGCATAAATAAGAGCCTCCAAGCATCCGAGTGCTTGTGAAAGTACTTCTTGAGTGTCCACATTGTCACATATTTCATATATTGTATGTGGATGAACACATGGATACAGTGAACTATTAAGTGCTTTCTGTATTGTGGAACATACCTAAAAAGAAATAAACAAACTGAGAAAAACTACTTCTAGAGTAAAAACATATAGAAACACTTTATAGTGAATATTACTGTTAAGTATCACTTATTTTGTCCAGCCACAGCCACAAAAGAAACATAAATATCAGTGTTGAAGCTATAACTTATTATGGAAATTCTTCTTGAACACAGAAATGAACACATAAACCACAAGCCTCCCCCTTTTACCCATTTGTTAAGGACTATTAATAAAATGAGCAGCATTATTAAACAGATGATAATTTCAATAAGCTTCCAATTTTCCACCAGATAAAGGTGAAATATAAGCCACATTCATACAATTCTGAAGAATAGTCAGTCCTCCATAACTGTGGGTCCCACATCCATAGATTCCACTAACCACTGATCAAAAATACTGGGAGGGAAAAATTCTACAAAGTTCCAAAAAGTAAAACCTGAATTTGCCATGTGCAGAATACCATGTTGAATCCACATGAATGAAGTGATGTGCAGGCATTGTATTAGATAAGTAATCTAGAGATGATATAAAGTATGCAGGAGGATGTGCATGGGTTATGTGCAAATACGGTCATGCATATCAGTTAACAATGAGGATACGTTATGAGAAATAAATACATCCTTAGGATTTTCTCATTGTGGAAACATCATAGAATGTATTTATACAAACCTAGATGGTATACTGAGCCTAGATTACAGACCTGTACAGCATGTTACCATAGTGAATACTGGAGATAAGTGTAACACAATGTTAAGCACTTGTGTATCTAAACATAGAAAAGGCATGGTAAAAATACAGCATTATAATCTTAATGAGACCACAGTCATACATTCTATAGTTGATCAAAACGTCATTATGTGGCACATATCTGTATTAAGCCATTTTCTATAAGGTACTTGAGCCATCTCAGAATTATGGTATTCATGGGGGTTCCTGGAACCAATCTTCCACAAATATGCCATGGGATAACTGTAATTCTCTCCTAGAAATGTGTCTTAAAACAAGTATTTGTGAGTAGGATTTCTTTTTCAATTAAACCCTGTTATAGGTAAATATCTTAGCTGATATTAGAAATCTATTTTGGTATTTTAATAGCCATAACTGTATTCTGACAGTTCCTAGAAATGGTCAAAATTATGTAAAACTACTAAATTAAAAATTGGGTTACATACATTACCTACAGTGAGTGCTAGGGAAAACAAATGTATTTCTACAAGTCTCTTAAAAATGGAGGAATAAATCTTCTCTCCTTTTCTCTTACAGGATATTTGTGAAATGCAGAAATGATATCAATGAGCATATACCTAAAACTAAGGCATGAAAATAAAGGCAAAAGATGGCCTTAAACTCACTAACCTTTAAAGAACCACATCATTACTGTTAAAACACTCAGCACGCTATCAGAGATAAAACAAAGTAACTGACTTACTATTACTGTTGCTTTGCAACTTCAATTTACTTTTCTCTTTGGCACTCCTGCTGAGAACTCCATTGGGTTTCAAATCTTCATCTATTTCACCTTTTCTCTTCTGCAAATCATTTTGCTTCTTTTTGTATGTTGGCTTAGGTTGCCTTTTAGTCCTTTGCTCTGACTTACTTTCACTTTCATCTGAGTCTCCACTTTCAGAGCCAGATTCGTAAGTTCTTTTGGCTTTTCTCCTATTGGCTTTATCATCTTTTACATATTTCTCAACTATAATTTTACTATCTACACTATTTTGTATATCATTAGATGTAGAGGCTATTAAATTGACAGAACATGGCTTAATAATTTCTGACACAGAATTCCCTGAATTTTCTATTTTATTAGTATTTTTATCTTCTTCTGAATGTCTAGTAAGCCAAGCCTTTTTCAGCTTAGTATGGTAGTTCGGTTGACTTGTCTGGGATACTTGCCCATTTCCTACAGAGTTTGCTTTGTTAATTGTACTACAGATTACGGTGCTATCCAGGGGAAGGGAGGCTGAAGATGTCTGATTTTTCACAGCATTAGGTTCAGTCTCATTGACATTACTACTTTTATATTGAGCTGCAGCCAATGCTGCCTTGTGCTTTTTTAAATGGATAAAATCAGTTGTGCCTGAGAACCCAGAACTGGGCTGAATAGCACTTCCTGTCTTACTACTGGCTAGTGTAACTGGAGCTGTGGTGCTGACTTTGCATTCTTGTGTTTGAGCCATTGACTGATTGACATTTTTTGAAGAGGTACATTCTAAGGATGTAGAGGCCAAAATGGTATTTGATAAAGAAGAAATTACTTCTGAACCACCCCAACTGGAAACACTGGCAGTAGTGGCAGCAGATGTGAATATAGCCGTTTTGGTATTACACATGGTATTTACAGCAGACATGGCTGAACTGGGAAGACTGCCCTGTGAGACAGCCTGAAAGTTTTTTTCAGATTTTGTGTGAGCACTATCTGAATTCACATTTGGCAAAATGATTCTTCCAGTCTCTCCAGATTCTGCTGGTTTGAGGCATTCTGTTTTATTTGTCCCAGTTGAAGATCTTTCACTAACTCGATCTTTAGAAGATAACTGCATTGCTGGCATGCTATCAATTTTTGTACTCGAAGGTGGACGTACAATGACAGATGCCATAGCAGCCTGTGATTTTCCACTGCTTTTCTCCACGTGCCATTCAGCTTTCTCTTTGCTGAGGTTATTATTAGGTCTCCACATTTCTGTCAAAGTCTGTTCAGAAGAACTCTTAAAATTTGCCTGAGCGTCTTTTGGCTCAGGTATTAGAGTTGGAGGTTTTTGTGATTCTTGAACTTTCCCACCAGCATTTACTGGCATCACTGGAGTTAAAGTTGGAGGGGAAAGGCTACTGTAGCTGCTTTCCTTTCTTTCCAGGCTGTGATGGATTGGTGGGTGAAATACTGGTGCTCTATGTAAAGCAGGCATACTGCGGAGTGTATTTGTAGAAGAAACTGTCAAATGGGTTGGACTCCTACAATCATTTCTGAAGGTTGTTACCGAGTGAGAGGCAATCTGATGGGGAAGATGTTCTGGTATCTTGCCTACTAAACCTTCACTTTCTGGTTGGTGTTTAATCAAAGGCGGTGGCTTTGAAAGAGATGATATAAACGAAGTCAGGGTTTGAGGATTACCTGCTGCTGCAAGGGTGTTACTCTGCTTTTCATTGTAAATATTTGAAACTTCTTTGGATGGGTATGATCTTGGTGGTTCATTGACCACACTATTAGACAATGTAGTGAAATAGTTACTTTGGGGCAAACTCTGAGGAACCGAGTGCTTTATTTTATAAAGGTCTGATACTGAGCGTTCTATATCTGTATCTTGTTTGATGACATGGCTTTTAGGACTAGAGGATGATGATGCTACTCTGGAATAGCTATCTCTTTCACCCTCAAGCCCCTTAATTTTAGTTGTAAAGGGAGCAACATCAATACTTTCTTGAAGAATTCGACGGTGTTCCTCCTTATATTTGTTTAATCTCTCTCCAGTCTCCTGGGGTGGCCTCTGTAATTGACTTAATACTGGATCCACAAAATGTCTATGCAGGTGACAATCTTTTCCAGTCTGTGACCTATTTAGATCCAGGTCATTTTTTGCAGATGTGGATGCCACAGACCGTAATGGTTCCATAAAAGCTTTCCTCTCCAATTCTCTGTAAAGAAAATATACAAATAATCCTGTAATCCTTTATCTTACAAAATACAAAGACAGCTTCTATGCAACATCATTCTATTATGAAAGTAAACTATATCATGGCATATACTCTAACATATCAAGTAAATTAGAAGGCATATCAAAACAGAACAATACTTCTTCAAAGCCTAGTTTTAAGACATTTATTAACTTAATATTAACTGTTTAATGAGTAAATTAAGAACAGCATGAAAGATAAGGTACTCATAATTTTTAAGCATGGGTGAACTTACTCTTTATGATGATCTACTAAAGTTTTTGTCAACGGTGGACTGGAATGCGCTGGAATTTTAAGAGGCCGATGAGGCTCTGCACTAGAAGGTCTGACAGGAATGTGACTAAGTAATCCAATACCATCTGCAGAGGTCACAGGGGTGGGCTGATGTAACCAAGGACTGGGAGAATTCTATTAAAAAAAAAAATCCAGACTTCAGTTACAGAAAAAGGTAAACACAGTATCACAGTACAACATTAATATCAGTATTTATAAAACCCAAATCTTTTCTAAATGTATCTTAGGAGAAATATTCAATTAAGTAACAATATCTATTTTTCCAAATTATGTAGAAAATTAACTAGTATTAAAATGTAATTTCCAGAAATTTGTTATCTTATTAAAAGATCTTAAAATCAGTGCCTTTGGCTTAGTATAAATGCTGTACACAGAACCTAGCTTACTAACAGCAAAAGAATATATGTTGTAAATAGCAAAAACAGAATGTTATTCCTAATATACATTTGACCAGAAAGAGAAATTATAATCAAGTTCATTTGCCAGTTTTTGTCATTAAAAATAATTAGCTTTTTCAATGTAACAATTTACTGACAATTGGCAGATAATTACATTTTCAAAACCCAAATGTATTCCCCATTTGACCATTAAACTTGGAGGCGTGGAAGACTAACAAAGTTAGTTTTATATGTCAATATAAGGTGTCTTTCTCATAACTGAATATGCGATGACAGCAATCTCTGAGTGGAGACATACAACCATCTAACTTCATGTTAAGGATTGTTTCTACACTGACATTTTTCTAGAACATGTTTTACGAGTTTGTCAATAGGATGATAGTCAAATACCAGAAAAATACAATTGCCTCTGGTTTTAACAAAGGGAATAAATTTTATATCTCAAAATGATAATACAAATATAATATGATATCATAAACATATACTGCGCTTGAGCCTAGGAGTTAGAGGTTGTGGTGAGCTGTGATGATGCCACTCCACTCTACCCTAGGCAACAGAGTGAGACTCTTGTCACAAGAAAAAAAAAAAAAAAAAAAGAAAAGAGAAGATATACTGTTATAAAATTCGATTAAAAACACACACTATAGCTATAAACCTCACATGAGAAAAATATATACACACATAAGAATCATTCAAATATACAATGTTTCAAATGGCCTCAGTTCTACAAGATCCAGAAATCTTAAATTGCAATCAATTATGGCAAAAAGATTTTGCTCAGTAAAGTAACATTCAAAATTATTTTCTAATCTAACGTGTTGTGCTTATACTGTTTCTTCACTTTTGGTTATAATACTAGGGTAACAGATCTTCCTTTTTGCTCAAAATGTTATTTAAATTTAATTCCTTTATAATTTTACATAAATAAAAATCTGTAGTTGAACAGCCACTGCCTAAAGCTGAGAAAAAAAGAAAAAATTAAAATACTTAAAAATAAATAAAAATCTAATACATCTGTTTTTAGTTTAATACATTTATGAGCAGTTAAGACATTTTATGTTCCTATAAACATAGAAGCTGGACAGTCATGGTCTCAGTCTATGTAGATATGACATATACTGAGTAAAACTCCTTCCCTAAGCCAGCCAGCCTGTCTGCCTGCCTATCTATCTATCTTCTTCCCAAGGCAAATAAAGACCCAAGCCATTTTAAACAGTTACTTAGGTCTATTTTCCAGAGTTTGGAAGTAAAGAAGATTCAAAGCTATTAGCCAGCTTTTGGCTCCCTTGTGCTCTTCTACCTGTGCAGCTACAGCTACATTCATGACACAAGAGTGAAGAATAAGGGTAAAAATGTGAGTGCACTAGGCATCTGCATCACCAATCCCTACTTTCGATTCTGGCAAAGGGGATAATGTAGTGATTAATGACTCTTCACTGACTTTGACTATCTGATGTACACATTCTAATATGATTGTACCTACTGCAAGATCAATGACACCATCAAGAATGGGAATGGGCGAGAAGCTTGTGATCAACGGAGGCATGACTCTAAACTGAGATTTTGCCAACATCAAATGCAGTGATGCTAGTGTAGAATAAATTATGGCAATCACTGGTAACTTTACTAAATGCTGAAGCTCATACGAAGGTGGAGCTAAAAAGAGTTAATGTTTGGCCGGGCGCGGTGGCTCACGCTTGTAATCCTAGCACTCTGGGAGGCCGAGGCAGGCGGATTGCTCAAGGTCAGGAGTTCAAAACTAGCCTGAGCGAGACCCCGTCTCTACTATAAAAATAGAAAGAAATTAATTGGCCAACTAATATATATATATGAAATTAGCCGGGCATGGTGGCTCGTGCCTGTAGTCCCAGCAACACGGGAGGCTGAGGCAGTAGGATTGCTTGAGCCCAGGAGATTGAGGTTGCTGTGAGCTAGGCTGACGCCACGGCACTCACTCTAGCCTAGGCAAGAAAGCAAGACTCTGTCTCAAAAAAAAAAAAAAAAAAAAAAAAAAAAGAGTTAATGTTTGCAATAGGAATAAGCCACAAGAGATACCTTTCAAAATTGTTAGAACTGTATCTTGTACCACCAACCACTTACCATCAAAGTCATCTATCCAATAACTTTGAACTGACAGAAGAACTCATGACCACAGTGTATGTATGTCATCACTGCTACCCAAAATACAACAGTTTCTCTAACAAAGTTTTGGCACGATGGACACTACTCTTTGCATCTATACAGGCATTTCCAATGCTATATGTAAGAAATATTATCCCTGAAGTAAAGGAGAAAGTCACTAGCATTGTCTTCTAAATCACCACCCCCAATTGTCTTCTCACTCAACTTCAAAAAGCTGTCAAGAAAGATGACATTAAGAAGGTTGTAGGCCAGGCTCAGTGGCTCACTCCTGTAATCCTAATACTCTGGGAGGCCAAGAGATGGGCAGATCGCTCAAGGTCAGGAGTTTAAACCAAGCCTGAGCAAGAGGGAGACTCCACCTCTACTATAAATAGAAAGAAATTAGCTGGACAACTAAAAATATATAGAAAAAATTAGCTTGGCCTGGTGGCACATGCTTGTAGTCCCAACTACTCGGGAGGCTGAGGCAGGAGGATCGCCTGAGCCCAGAAATTTGAGGTTGTTGTGAGCTAGGCTGACGCCACGGCACTATAGCCCAGGCAACTGAGTGAGACTGTCTCAAAAAAAAAAGGTGGTTTTAAAAACTCCCATGTTCACTGTAGCATTATAAGCAAAAGCCAAGAGGTGAAAGCAACCCAAGTGTCCACTGACAGATAAATCCTATCACATGCCACAACATGGATGAACCTCAAGGACATTGCCAGTAACAAATGAATAAATATTGTATGATTTCCACTCATATGAAATCTAAAGTACTCAAAATTATAGAAACAGGAAGTAGAAAGGTAGTTGCCAAAAGCTGGGGGAAGGGAGATTTACTGTTTAATAAATATAGTTTCAATTTTACAAGATGAAAAATTCTAAAGACCTGCTGCACAACAATGTAAAAAGTGTTCTGACAAAGGCTTCGCTATATTGCTCAGGCTGCTCTTGAACTCCTGGCCTCAAGTGATTTTCCCGCCTCGGCCTCCCAAAGTGCTAGGATTACAGGCATGAGCCACTGTGCCTGGACACAAAATAGTAAGGTTTTTGATATACATTATCAAATCACTTTTTAAAAACAAATTATTGGCTAGGCACAGTGGCTCACACCTATAGTCCCAGCTACTTGGAGACTGAGGCAGAAGGATCACTGGAGCCTAGGAATTTGAGGTTGTAGTGAGCTATGATCATGCCACTGCATTCCCACTGCATTCCAGACCAGGTAACAGAGACCCTGTCTCAACAAAAAAATCAAACAAACACCCTTGATTTAATATAAATTTTAACCCAGAAATTTCACCTCTAGAAATTTAGCTAAGAAAAATAATTATGGATATATACAAGAAACCTAATTTATAATAAATAAATATTATAGTTTGACTACTTTAAACTAACTCTATAAATAGGCTTTTCTGAGATTTCCACTTTCACTGCTGAGGTTACTAAGCACATGGAAAAATAATTAATAGAAAATGACCTAAAAATATGAGATATTAAAAAAGCACTTAACCACATGGACTAATATACATACATTGATATGTGGCACACCACAGTGTAAACTTACCCTCCTTAACGAAGCTTCAGCATTAACTGTGTTTTCTGGGTGAACCCACTTAGAAGAAGGCAAACCAAGTCCCGAGTATGCATGTGTTCCATTTGGATACTGCCAAATAATTGGATATAGTCCAAGCTGATTATATGAAGCAGAAGGATGAGCTTGTCCAAGAAGATGAGGTGACTGGTGCTGTAGTAACTGTTGCTGTTGCTGGTGTGCTAGTGCTAAGTGGCTCAAGCTGCTGGCATGAGCACTCTCTAGTCGTGGGTGGCCACCAAGTAAAGAGGCAGTAGGCACTCCAGGTAACACAGTGGGAAGTAAATGAGGGTGATGAACAGCATGGTGTGGCCCGCTAGTCAGAGGGTGAGTGTTAATGGTAGGTAATGGTGTTTGACTAGATGATCCAGCAAGTAAGTGGGGTGAAGGAGTTAAGGCAGGGTGATGGGTACCTGGATTCAAACAGGTTCTATGGGATGAGGAATGAAGAGGAAAAGGATGCTGGCTTAAGAAAGGTGAAATGTGATTAGCTCCTGTTTCTGACCCAATAAGTGCAGGATCTCTGTAAACTGTGAAATGCTCATTTTTATCAATGATTAGAGGGCTCTTTGTAGTTTCCAATGTACTGCCTCTAGTAGGAACTGGATGAAAACTGCATCTTGATAACTCATGTTCTATCTTACTTGCCAATCTTCTTTCACCAGTGGTTTGGCTGTTACCATAAGTGGTCTTAGACTTTACAGAATCAGGAGAATGGGTTATTTTGGGTTTAACAACTTCAGGTGAGGGATTGGATTTTGTCTTATGAGCCTCTACTGCTGAAGTATTAAGTTTAGATTTTATAGTCTCTGGAGGCGGACTTCGCTTATGCACCTTATCTTCCATGACAGAAACTGTACTTAAAGATGACATGTAAGAGATATATTGGTTTTTCTCTTTTTCCATATTCAGGTGATCATTTCCTGAAGAAGCATTTGTAACACTTGACTGGGTTAAGTCCACTTTAACTACATCACTGACCCAGCTCTGATCAGAATCTTGTTTTGCTGTTTCTGAGTATTTTGCATTTGCAATTGATTTTGAATCACTAATGTTAGGATCCATTTTCTGAAGTGTCTGAAGGCCAAAGGTACTTGAGTTTTCCTGAGCCACCTTTTCTGAATTAGTGTCATTTGTAATATCAATAACACATTTTGGTGTAGGTGGTCTGGATACAAACTTCTCCTTTGGTAATAATTCCACTGTATGTGTTTTATCCATATTGCATTCCTGAGGAAGTGAATCATTAGGATTATGATCAGAAAGTGTGACCTGTTCTGATGAATGGATAATCATTTTTTCTTGAAGCTGAGTATCAACAGACTTCCACTTCTCTGCTTCTTCATGTTTATCTTCCTGTATTTGATCCCAGGGAGGCTGACTATCTAACATTGTCTCTTCTCCTGCCTTCTCATTATTCTGGGATTTTCCTTCTTCTCCATTTATCTTTGAAGTATTTTTATTTTTCAATTCATTCTCTGGCTTCTGCTCTGAAGAATTATCTATTATTCTCTTATTTGAATTTTCTGAGTCACTGCTCTCAGAAAAGTCTGAAACATTGTCAGTTCGAAGTCTTTTCATATTTAGTTTCTTTTCATCCTCCTCAGGTTTCCTTCTTTTATTCATCAAGTGTTTGTTTTTACCTTTAGGATTTTCTGTAGTATTAAAAGAAAAGAACAGTCTTATTTTTCATAATCAATACTAAATAAACATACTTAAAATATATTTTTGTTCTCATTTCCCTAAAAAAAAACAGAAGCGGGTCTTACCTCGTGATATGTAATCGTATTTTTCTTCCTTCATCTTCTCTTCATCTGGTATACTGCTATCTGAGCCCTTCCTCTTATTTGGACGAATATTTCTTTGTTGCTGTTGCTGGTGTATATTCTGTTTTGGTACAGCAGCTTGGGAATTCATTGCTGGTCTGGGACTATTTGCTTGTGCACGTGTATAATGACCCTAAAAATAACCAATTAACAATGATTGTTTACTACCTCGTTCTAAGTAGCCTAAGGAAAAATATTTTACAAAAATGTACCCCTATTAACATACATACGTGAACAGCGTTGATATTTTGATTGGCACGAGACCTGCGACGTGATGTAATGCCAATATTTTCACCTTTTAACAAAGAGTGAACAACATCATCTAGAAAGGTCATTTGAACCATAGAAGGATCGACATTCTGTGGTTCTAGTACCTAATCCATGACACAAAACAAAAACAAAAATTAAAGCCAATGAGCTAACCAATGTGCTATTTGGTACAATTTCTTCACTTAGCAGAGATATTTACCAATCAGTTGGGATCCTTACTTTATAAGATACTATCAGACTTACAATCATCTATTCTAATCACTAATGATAAAATTACCTTTTTAATCTTCTGAAACTGTTTCAGTTGCTAACCAAGAATTAAAAGCAAAAATATCCACTGTAAGTTCACCTTGAAAAACAAGGATAAGAATTAATTAAGACTACAGATGCCAACAGGCAGTGATACTATAAAAAAAAAAAGTATGGATGCCAAGTTATAATATGTATTTTAAAAATATGAAGTAATTTCCAAAAAGCAGCTCTAAGATAAAATTAAAAGGTAGAATCCAGGAAGAAGAAAAAAGACAAAAATTGTGCAAATTTTTAAAGAAAACTATTATAAAAATTCAAGGCAATATTGTCGCCTTTTAAGGAAAAAATACAATTTACTTAGCATTTTGACTAAAATTTTAACCAAAGTATTTGAATTGTTTATAAAAGGGCTCTATTGGATACACTTCAGAATCTAATCAGGCACAAAGGTGTAAATATCTCTGTTTTCCACAAAAACAAAAAAGTGGACATTTAAAAGTGAACATTTTTTTTTTCCACATTTCAAGACTTGCCATAAAACTTAAGTGAGCATACCACGGCTGAAATTTGATGTGAGAACTAAGTGTGCATTAAAAGTTTTCATTAGTGAAAAGAAACCATTTGGGAAATACTTTTATTATTAGAGAGACAGAACTGAGACTTCGAGAAAGAAAATTTTAGCTAACCTAAGGATTAAAAAAAAAAAGACGACTAATCAATTAAGAGAGTCTAATGCCTCTATTTCAGGGATTGATTTTATTAGTGTTGAAATAAACCTGGCATCACTATCTCCCTGTGACCTGAAATGACCTCCATGTAACATCAGTTGCATTTAAATTTATTACAATTATATAACTAAAAATCCTAAAGATTGAACATATTTAGTATCAAACTCGTGATGCATTTTTTTTTGGCATGGACTATATGAACTATAAAAATCTCTACAAAAATATTAGTTGAACTATTTACCTGATCATTCATAACGATCATGGTGCGGGTGAAGAGATCATGATGAGTAATTATGCCAGTAAACCACTGGGTGGCAGAGTCTTGTCTATACACTCTCACTCTGTATCCATTTAAGGAATAAGGACCTTTAAAAGAAACACAAGAAATAGGGATATCTCAAATGGAGACATTTTCCTTTAAGAACTACCTTTTAAGAGAAACATGAGCTATTTGATAGATGAATAATATCATACCCAAATATCAGTTTTTAAAAAAGTGTTTTAGAAGACAAGTAAATATCCTTTGGAACAGATCATTCTGAAGTTATTATTACACGACATACTAGACATACATATTTCCTGATTCAATGGAGATGAAATAGTTTTATGCTTCTGGGATCATGAGTTAATAAGCAAACAGTACAAAATGTAAAGTTATAATGGTCTAGAATATAGTGAGGTTATACAGCTACCTTAGTAAGAGTGGGGTAGATGACTACATGGTTGAAATGGAAAGTTCCTAGGTAACCAGGAACTTGATGTCTAAGTCTTTTAGATGCCAAAATGTTACCATAAGCAGCGAAATTTTGAACCCTCTGAGACAGCTAGAAAAAAATGCTAAAAGTCTTAGAACATGAAGAGATTGATAATTGAATTTATAAAGATAGCACTAAGAATTTTTTACAAGAAATATGGTGTACTTTTGGGTAAAATGCACTTTACTTTTTCAAAGGTTATCTATATCCTTATACATAGACAGCTTTTAGAAAATGAGCAAAGTTTCAATATTAAATGATACATATCTGTGTATATTCAAATATACCTAATAAAAAAAAATGACTCCATGGAAGAGGATAATGGAGATGAAAATTATTTTCAATTCATAGGTACTAAAATGATCAAGTACTTTAAAGTTTAACAAGAACTGTGAAGTGAAAAAACTCCTGTACCTTAGTAACAGTATTATACATAAACAATTTACAAAGTGCTTTCAAAACTTCCATGTGCTTATTTAATCCTTTCTAACTTTAGTATTGTTATGCCTTTTATAAAAATGAAGAAAGTGAGATTGATAGACTAAGTAAATGTTTAAATCAAAGAGCTGGGACTGAATTTATATTTCTGATTCCTAGGCTGATGTTCTTTCTTCTACAGTTATAATAGATTGATTCAATATACCAAATTAACGGTTCAATACATATCTGCCAGTTTAAAAAAAACTTATGCCAATATCAGCCTAAAATATACAAATTATTTAACACATCTATAAAAGTATTTATTACCTATCTCCTGGAAATTAATACATTCATCTAGAGAAAAATGAAGATGTTGACTGGTTATAATTTAAAGGAGGTGATAGGTAAACACTATTTACTAGCCATAATCCATTATACAAACTTCAGTCTTTTCCAACTATGGACAGATTAAGATTCCATATTATTTGTTCTAAATAATATAGAAAACGCTTATAGAATAACTCCAAATATGATCGATTTTCCATTCCCACTAACAAACCATCTATACTGCTTGTTCCTCACACAATTCTGCCTAGAATGGATAGGGACTATACTGCCTGCACTTTTTCTCCTCTAAGTATACAACACAGAAACAAAACTAAAAATCAGCCTAGTTTCTTCGACAAATAAATTGTAAGGAAAGGAGGGCAGGGGGAAGAGTGATGAAGGGGACATACCAAACTATCACAATGCATAGACTATTAGACTTTTGATTTTTAAAAAGCAAAACCTAGGCCAGGCGCGGTGGCTCACGCCTGTAATCCTAGCTCTCTGGGACGCCGAGGCAGGCGGATTGCTTGAGGTCAGGAGTTCAAAACCAGCCTGAACAAGAGCGAGACCCCGTCTCTACTATAAATAGAAAGAAATTAATTGGCCAACTAATATATAAAGAAAAAATTAGCCGAGCCTGGTGGCGCATGCCTGTAGTCCCAGCTACTCGGAGGCTGAGGCAGGAGGATCGCCTGAGCCCAGGAGTTTGAGGTTGCTGTGAGTTAGGCTGACGCCATGGCACTCACTCTAGCCTGGGCAACAAAGTGAGACTCTGTCTCAAAAAAAAAAAAAAAAAAAAGCCTGTTTGAATCATTTACGACACAAATGGAAATTTGAACCAACTATCCAGTATTTGATATTAAGGAACTATTAATTCTTTGGCATAATAGTGGTGTGACAGCTTTGTTTAAAAAATTAATACAAAGAGGTGAAGTCTAAAACTTGATATACATAAAAGGGGATATGGATAGGGCAGAATCAGGCAAGGATTAATAGTTGTTGGGGGAGGGAGATAGAAAGATGGAAGTTCACTGAAATATTCTATTTGTATGTATGTTTGAAATTCTCCATAGTAAAGTTTAAAGAATATTTAGCTTAAGAAGAATTTACTAAGTAAATGATCTGCTCCTGTACATAACCCTATAAAGCAATAGTCACAACTATTGAGATTATCTATTAATGCTTAATGGCATGGAAGTTGAGGGTTGAGATAAATACAGGAATTTAACAAACTTTCATTCTTAAAAATGTTCAGCAACATATCACCAGTTTATGCCATACCATCTTAATTTCAATTCGATGTCACAAAAAGCTTGTATTTATAATATATGATTGCACTGATAGAAAAGGGAATTGCTAAGAATTATAAAACCTCACCAGTTTGAGGGTCATATGTGGTAGATAAACCTGTAACTTAGTAAACAAGGGAAACAAAACTAAGACTGGTAAACTGCTGAAAAAAGTGCACTGAAAAAGTCCACTTTTTTCTGATACTAACAACATTCTTCAAAGGTAATCGATCATGGCTTTGGGCAGCCCTCTACTGAAAACAATGCTTCTTTCTCTGACTAGCACATTCCATAATATGAATTTTTTTCTATCAACAAAGCACTTGGGTGACTATAACTTTATGCTAGGCATGTTAGCTCAAATAAGTTAGTAAACTAGTGAAATTAGAAACTATTGAAATTATAATTCTGCTATTATTTTCCCTGGACCATATATAACTCAAAATATTAGACTAAATCTTGATTTATATTGCAAATAATTGAACAACCAAAGACAAATATAATAAGTTGCCTAGATCCAAAAAAATTAATGCATAACTTCAAAATAGTTACCTTGCATAAAAATCTCCTGAACCTTTTGTTCCTTTACCCAGACTTTCACTTCCTCATGAAGCTGCGGGTTGTCCCTGAGAACTGGGTTTAGGCTGTCTATGTCGTCCTAGAATTATAGATTAAAAGAAAGGACCATGTTATGCTCTCCTAACATTAATGTTACCGACTTTCTCTCTTATATGTTCTAAGGACTGAAGAAAATTCCTTGATCTAAATATATGCAAAAACATATTAGGAAATTATAGTTCATTAGCAACTGTGTAACAAAGAGAATAAGAAATTAATCCATGGTAAGATTTGACCCTTGGCAACAATGTCCTAAAGTCAAAATTTGAAATTTTGTAATGGGTTTCTAATTATTTAAGTATGGCTTTATTCAAGTGAGCTTTTTAAGAGTTTTACTATTAGAAGTAATAATATACAAACCAAATAGCATCACGTCATCTTAGGTTGGTGGCAAAAGAATTGAGTTGACTATTTTACTGACTCTCTCTATACACACACACATACACACACGCGCACGCACACACACATATATGAAAACACACACACAAGTTACCAACCCCTAATACCTAAAACATCAGAGTTTGAAACTCCTAGTCCTTATTTTGTCCTGATTTAAATGTCATCAAATTCTGTTTTACTGAATCTTATACATGACCAGTAACTTCACTGCTGAGTTTTATTTTTTTAAGCCAGCGTCAAAGCATCAAGGCAATTAAAATTACATTATTGATGGTATTATCCTCATAACAGGGTAGATCTAGACACAGAAACAACCGGTTCTCTCTCCTTGGAGATGTGAATCACACAGTCACATGGTTTCCCACAATCTGCTGGTCCCCCGCTGGACTCTTTGACATTGTGTTCTCTCTCTCTCAAAGCACCTCTGCTGCTCCTGCATTTGAGATCATCGGCAGGAGCCCTAGAGTAGCTGGGAAGAACAACAAAGCAGCACTGTCAATTGGCGGCTATTTTAAAAGTGGACTGGCAGATCATGGAAACCAGTGAATAAAAAGGAGCTAAATGAAGGGAATTACAACTCGTGAATAAAAATAATTTGGTAACTTGGAAAAACCAAAAGGTGGCTTAAGTGTACAAAGAAGGAGCCTATAATCAAGTAGGTCATACTTCACTATTTTGCTCCAAAGTCTATCTAAGTAAAGCTTTTTCTTCTCATCTTATCACTGCTTGAAGGCACAATTCCAAATTTTTAGAATAATAATTGTGGTAAATACATTCTATCTTATAACTAGCGAAACCCAAAAGGCAGAAGGGCCTTTAATAAAGTTATTATGTTCCTTGGAAAATACATAGAAATGCTATTTTACAACAGAAGGAAATTATTAGAATGAAAAAGTATTGTACAAAAAATAGGAAAAGATCTGTTATTTGGGGGGAGAAAAAAGTCCATTAATATATCTTTCTTTTTGTAAAGAATCTTCCTAGCAATTCCTTTTTCTCTATCCCTCTTTAAGAATACACTGTACACTTAGTTAACCTTATGATTTTAGGATTAGACGACATCATTAAAACTGCTATCAGACTCTAATCCTTTCAATGCATTCGAGCTGGCAGTCTATGACAAACAGAATACAGAAAACTATATTCTAAGGAAAACCATTTTACCATTTTCAGCTCTGGCAGCTATATGTTCTTATAAAATATGTCTCACTTTAGCTTCCATACATACTCATCCATATATCCATTCCATACACAGGGAGCTATAAACTGCTTTCTTTTTTCCTCTTTTTTTTTTTTTTTTTTGCGAGAAGACTCTCACTATGTCACCTGGGCTAGAGTGCCTCAGCCTAGCTCACAGCAAAATCAAACTCCTGGGCTCAAGTGATCCTTTTGCTGTGGCCACCCAAGTAGCTGGGACTACTAGCATGTACCACCACACCTGGCTAACTTTTACTATTTTTAGTACAGATGGGGTCTCATTCTTGCTCAGGCTAGTCTCAAACTCCTAAGCTCAAGTGATCTTTTTGCCTTGGCCTCCCAAGTAGCTGGGACTACTAGCATACATCACTACACTTGGCTAATTTTTACTATTTTTAGTACAGATGGGGTCTCACTCTTGCGAAGGCTGGTCTCAAACTCCTGAGCTCAAGTGATCCTCCCCGCTTGGGCCTCCCAGAGTGCTAGGATTATAGGTGTGAGCCACCTTGCCTAGCCTATAAACCTCTTTCAAAGCAGCACTGCCAATACCTCACAGATAGGTAGGGTCTATAAATCAGTTGCCTATGTTGAAATTTTACAGTTTATATTTGTATTTGGATACAAAATACAAAAATTTGTATTGGGATACAAAATTTATTTGTTCAACATTTATCTATATTTTATTTATTCAATAAGTTAAAATCATAGGCCATGCTTCCAAGATCATCTTCTCAACAATGAACCCTTAATTTTCTAGAAGAAAAAGCATTACCAATAAAAACTGATATGAGTCCCTTTTACCAGTGTGTCCTTTTTATATAAGTTCAAATTATTGTTTGAACTTCGTATCAATTTCTCCATCTATAAAGCAGAGTTACTAATATCTGCCTCTTTCTATCTTAATGTTTTTATAAAATTTTTCCTTTTTTTCTTTTTGAGACAGAGTATCACTTTGTTGCCCAGGCTAGAGTGAGTGCCATGGCATCAGCCTAGCTCACAGCAACCTCAAACTCCTGGGCTCAAGTGATCCTCCTTGAGCTTTTTGAGTAGCTGGGACTACAGGTATGGGCCACCATGCCCAGCTAATTTTTTCTATATATTTTTAGTTGGCCAATTAATTTCTTTCTATTTTAGTAGAGACAGGGTCTCCCTCTTGCTCAGGCTGATCTTGAACTCCTGGCCTTGAGTGATCCTTGCGCCTCAGTTTCCCAGAGTGCTAGGATTACAGGCATGAGCCACCGCGCCTGGCTCTTATAATTTTTTAAGTACTGAAATTAGGTTTCTTAAAACACCCACTTCTGAATTATCCATACTACTAAATAACATGACTTAGTTAATTAAAACCCACTACAAATATCCCAAAATACTACCTGATTAATGATAGGCATTGCTGTTACTGAGTTAATTCTCCCCTTTCTCTATGTACAGGGCTTTGGAAGTTATAGGGATTTCTGTTATCTCATCATTCCTATTTTAAGGAGGCTCACAAAGGTTAAATGAGCAAATCTTATAACAGAACCAAATAAAGATATTTTTTCTGTTTATTGACTTGAACAATTTTTTGAAGGTGCTAAATATCAGATTAAGGCAATAAGGCTGACAAAAAAAATTAAAGATCTGCATGCAATTAGAAACTAACTATGAACATTCACTATCTTTCATAGAATTTAAAAAGAAAGTGTATCTTGAGCTTGCATGGGATTAAAAAATCTTTTAACTGCACAGTACTTTATTTTCATACTTTAAAGACAGGAACCTTAAGTAGTTACTCATATACAGTTTTTATCTTGAATACCTAAGGGTTTTCTTTTTAATTTCTCAAAAATAGGTCACTCAGATAAGTGAAGGAACAGCACCCTCTATGAACTTCTCCTCCTCCGAAAACTATATCCTATTCAAACTGCTAGTTATAACCTCCAGCAAATGACAAATGGAAAAAAATCAGTTCAGCAAGATCTGCTTTATTAGAAACTTACATAGAAAAAAAGAAAAAGTTCAAAAAAATACCTTATATGAGGTTGTAGACTATATTGTTCACCTCTGTGTTATTCCTCATTTTGCAAAGACATATTACCTTTAATTGAACATTAGTGGGATGCCTTAATAACACATAAAAATAGTTAACATGATTGTGCATTTTCTATGGCAGAAACTGTGCTGGGTGCTTTTGATTGACAGAGTTTTAATTTTATAACAACTTTGTGAGCTGAAATTATTATACCTTTTTTACATATTATGTCCACACAGGTCCATGCTTATAATCAGGAAGTGATAAAGAGAGCTGGTATTTGAACCTCGTTCTATGACTCAGAGCTCAGGATCTTTTCCCCTCTATTTCTCAGCGGAGCACAACCAAAAGGAATGAACAATAGAACGCTTACTATCCTTGCCTTTCAAAATCTGACACACTTCTTTACATTGTATGTAAGTGGTGAAAGATTTGTCTTATAAAGTCAGGATGAGTCAAAAGCAAAGAACTGAACGACAATGAGTGCAAGGTATCTTTCTAAAACTTCTACTGGTTATGTTAAATTCCATATGTACCAAGTGTCGAACACTCATCAAAGAGGGGAGACAGAGGGTGGTAAACTCATGCAATCTCATAATTAGAAAGCATAAAAGACTCACACCTGTAATCCTAGCACTCTGGGAGGCCAAGGTGAGAGGACTGCTTGAAGTCGGGAGTTCAAGATTAGCCTGAACAAGAGCTATATCCCATTCTCTACTAAAAATAGAAAAAATTAGCCAGGCATGGTGGCACATGCCTATAGTCTCAGCTACTCTGGAGGCTGAGGCAGGGAGGATGGCTTGAGCCCAGGAGTTGGAGGTTGCAGTAAACTATGATGACTCCACTGCACTCTAGTTCGGGCAACAGAGCAAGGCTCTGTTGTCTCACCAAAAAAGAAAAGGAAGGTAATTTGACCATCTCTGTATGGGGAGATTAAATCAATCAATAATAACATTCCATAATCATTTTAACAATTGGGGTGGAGTGTTGGAAAGAGGAGAGAGGCTGCAATAGGCAGACAAATATATAATAATTCTTAACTTCTCCACTTGCCCCAAGGGCTGATTACACGATACTCCGAAGGAGAAAACGATTAGGTTTGACTGTGGAGGAAGAAAAGTGTCGCCATATACTCATGAAATTGTCTCCACATGCTACTGGGAGAAGTTAGCTTTTCTACTACATAAGGTTAATGCTATGGGTTTTTTTGTTTGTTTTTTGTTTCTGAGACAGAGTTTCGCTGTTGCCAGGGCTAACTCACAGCAACCTCAAACTCTTGGGCTCAAGCAATCCTGCTGCTCAGGAGTAGCTGGGGCTACAGGCATGCGCCACCATGCCCGGCTAATTTTTCTATATATTTTTTAGTTGTCCGGCTAATTCTTTTCTATTTTTAGTAGAGACAGGGTCTCGCTCTTGCTCAGGTTGGTTTGAAACTCCTGACCTCAAGCGATCACTCCCACCACGGCCTCCCAAGAGTGCTAGGATTACAGCCATGAGCCACCACCTCTAGCCGTAAAGTAAGGGAATTCGAATGTAATTTTCTATCACTATTGGTCAGAATTTATATCCTGGAATTAAATATTTCTCCAAACGAAATCTACTTCAAAAACACTATTTTGGCTCAAAAAGATTACAAGTTGAATCACAAAAACATTCTTTTTCTTCATTATTTTTCCAATTATAAAGATTAACATATAACAAGTATTACTTTCCTAAATCATAATCAAGATCAGAGCCTCCTCTTCAGAGTTCCTTCATGAGTATCTACTATAGAACAGACAATGCTAAACATTTTACTTATTTATTTATTTTGAGACAGAGTCTTACTCTGTTGCCCAGGCTAGAGTGCCGTGGCATCACACAGCAACCTCAAACTCCTGGGCTCAAGCAATCCTCCTGCCTCAGCCTTTCAAGTAGCTGGGACTACAAGCATTCCCCACCATGCCCGGCTAATTTTTTCTATATATTTTTAGTTGGCCAATTAATTTCTTTCTATTTTTAGTAGAGATGAGGGTCTCACTCTTGCTCTGGTTGGTTTCAAACTCCCTTGAGCAATCCTCTCCCCTTGGCCTCCCAGAGTGCTAGGATTACAGGCGTGAGCAACCGTGCCCGGCCTAAATATTTTATTATACATTCTTTCTTAGCAGTTAATTCTCAAAATAACCTTATGATGCAGGTATTGTTATCACCAGTTTACAGATGAGAACACTAAGGCATAGACAGATTAGATTTTTCCCAGGGTTATACAGGTTTTCAATAGTGATGTAAGGATTTCAACAAAGGCTGACTGACTTGAATTTCAAAGTTGTAATTACCACAATATACTATGTACTTCCTGTAATATCTTTTCATCTTTGCAACTTTCCAATTCATAAGTGGATATATCTATTTTGAGATATAATCTTATAATTTTGACATATAATAAAATATATATGTAAGATATAGTTACTTTAGCTAACTGAATTATGAATAATCTTTTACTTTGCTATACTTAAGTATTTTCTGAAACTTTATTTTGCAATGGCCATGTATTATTTTTACAATGAGAAAAATAAATTAAACTAAATTTAAAATAAAAAGGACTAATGCATCAGCTTGCTTATATTAATCCTCATTTTCTTTATTATAAAGTTCCGTCTGAAGAAGCAAAGTTTCAATAAAAATTTTAAATATTTTGGGTTTTTTTTGAGATAGAGTCTCGCTTTGTTGCCCAGGCTAGATTGAGTGCCCTGGTGTTAGCCTAGCTCACAACAATCTCAAACTACTGGGCTCAAGCAATCCTGCTGCCTCAGTCTCCCAAGTAGCTGGAACTACAGGCATGCGCCACCACGATCGGCTAATTTTTTCTCTATATATTAGTTGGCCAATTAATTTCTTTCTATTTTTAGTAGAGATAGAGTCTCCCTCTTGCTCAGGCTGGTTTTCAACTTCTGACCTTGAGCAATTCGCCTGCCTAGGCCTCCCAGAGTGCTAGGATTACAGGCATGAGCCACCCCACTGGCCTCAATAAAAATTTTAATACAAACTGCGTGAGGTGGCTCATGCATGTAATCCTAGCTCTCTGGGAGGCTAAGGCAGGAGGATCGCTCAAGGTCAGGAGTTTGAAGCTAGCCTCAGCAAGAGCCAGACCTCGTCTCTACTAAAAATAGAAAGAAATCAATTGATCAACTAAAAATATATAGAAAAAAAATTCGCTGGGCATGGTAGCGCATGCCTGTAGCCCCAGCTACTTGGGAGTCTGAGGCAGGAGGATTGCTTGAGGCCAGGAATTTGAGGTTGCTGTGAGCTAGGCTGACACCAGGGCACTCTAGCCCAGGCAACAGAATGTGACTCTGTCTCAAAAAGAAAAAAAAAATTTTTAATACAATCTGATAGTTAAATATAATCAGCACATTGCATAGAAACTTAACTAGTTAAGAGATTTTTGGCCAGGTGTGGTGGCTCCCACCTCTAATCCCAGAACTTTGGGTGAGAGGATGAGAGGATCACCTGAGGCCAGGATATTAAGACTAGCCTCACCAACATGCCAAAACCCAGTCACTATAGAAGATAGGAGAATTAGCTAGGCATGGGCTAGGATTACACCTGTAATCCTAGCTCCTTGGGAGGCTGAAACAAGAGGATCAACTGAGCCCAGGAGTTCAAGGCTATAATCACACCAATGCACTATAGCCCAGGTGATAGATTGACACATTATCTCAAAAAAAAAAAAAAAAAAATATTGAGATTGATATACTTGGAAATATTCATTACACTACCTTGACACTCTCATTATAAATCCCTTAGTTAATTTTATGAAAATAAAGATAAAAATCTTTTCACATGTTCAATATTTAAATATTTAGAGTTACTAAAAATAAAGTCAAAGGCCTATAAAAAGAATTAGTTGGAGGCCGGGCTCGGTGGCTCACACCTGTAATCCTTGCACTCTGGGAGGCCGAGGCAGGTGGATCGCTCGAGGTCAGGAGTTCGAAACCAGCCTGAGCAAGAGCGAGACCCCGTCTCTACCATAAAAAGAAAGAAATTAATAGGCCAACAAATATATGTAGAAAAAATTAGCAGGATGTGGTGGCGCATGCCTGTAGTCCCAGCTACTTGGGAGGCTGAGGCAGAAAGATTGCTTGAGCCCAGATGTTTGAGGCTGCTGTGAGCTAGACTGACCCCACGGCACTCACTCTAGCCTGGGCAACAAAGTAAGACTTTTGTCTCCAAAAAAAAAATAAATAAATAAATAAAAAATTAGTTACTTACTGTAGTTCTATTAATGTGACATGGACTATACCAGGCATTAATCAAATTAACTTCTTAAAAAACCTCTATAATCATAAAAACAATTTCAATTCTGTAATACATTTTTATAAATATTGTTATAAAATTCAAATTTAACTGAGCTAGAGGAAATACATATTCTTCACTGATTTACAGATTGTGGTGAAGAAATATTTTAGCATGTATTTTTATTTATTTATTTTAGAGATGGGATCTCACTATGTTGGCCAGGCTGGTCTTAAACTCCTGGCCTCAAGCTGTCTTCCTATCTTGGCTTTCAAAAGGGTTGGGATTACAAACATGATCCATTGTGCCCAGCCATTACCTGTATTTGATGACAAACTTTCTAGGAAAGAGAATTAATAAGAAAATACGGGCTGGTGTGGTGGCTCACGCCTATCAATCCTAGCACTCACTCAGATTTTTTCTTTTTTTTTTAAGAAAGGGTCTCTCTCTGATGCCCAGGCTAGAGTGCAGCGATGTCATCATAGCTCACTGCGACCTCAAACTCCTGGGATCAAGTGACCCTCCTGCCTCAGCTTCTTGAGAAGCTGGGACTACAGGTGTGAGTCGCCACACCTAAAAGGCCTTATTTTTCTAAGTATTTTGCCAATATAAAAATTTAAGGAAAGCAACGTAGTAAATACAAAATCAAAATTCAGTCAATGCCCAAATTTTCACCTAAAAATTATTTATCTAGTCAATAGTAAGCATATTTGTCAGTGTAAATAAAAAAATTTTAGGCTGGGCGTGGTGGCTCAGGCCTGTAATCCTAGCACTCTAGGAGGCTGCTGCAGGTGGATCCTTCAAGGTCAGGAGTTCACAACCAGCCTGAGCGAGACCCTGCCTCTACTAAAAATAGAAAGAAACTAATTGACCATCTAAAAATATATATACAAAAAATTTGTCGGGCATGGTGGCACATGCCTGTAGTCCCAGCTACTCGGGAGGCTGAGGCAGTAGGATTACTTGAGCCCAGGAGATTGAGGTTGCTGTGAGCTGCTAGGCTGAGGCCATGGCACTCACTCTAGCCTGAGCAACAAAGTGAGACTGTCTAAAAAAAAAAAAAAAAATTTTAACTGACCCAAGAAGCACTTCCACAAAGACTAATCTCATTCAATCCTAAAAATGCCTCTCTCTATTAGATATCATCTTTATTTTACAGATAAGGAAACATACTATTAGGTACTTAGGTAATTTCCCCAAAATCACAGAGCTACAAGGCAAATTAGCAAGGATCTAATGTCAAGGGCCCTCCTATATATCCTTTTCCCATCCATATACTTGGATAATAAAAATTTTGAATACTTTCCACTGGGTTTTCAATAATCTATCTATGACAATAGTAACATGATCATATAAATAGAAAGCCCAATTTACCAAATTATTTTACTGTTATTTTTTAAAAAACAGAAACTGATGTTTACTAAATTAATACCACTTTATAGGAATATGGTATTCCAAGATTGAAATTGGATATCATCAACAACAGACTCTAAAATTTATCAAAAATAACTATCAACTAATAACTAATATCAAAAATCCAGAATAATCCAAGAATAATTTTGGAATGGGATATACTATACTAATATACATGTTTTTATTATATCAAATCACAACAAAAATAACTACCTATCTTGCTTCATCTGTTCAGTTATACCAAGGTTAAATTAAAAGCTACTGACTAGGTTGTTTTAATTATATTAATTAAAAATAACTACAAAGAACAGGGTTTCTTAGCTAATCTCTCACCTGAAACCAACCTTTCATAAGAATATTCTCTATAATAAACTTCATCCAGACCTCTAATATATTAACCAGACCTGCATTGTAACTACAACTTGCTGAGTGTCACTGGTATAAGAATTACCACAGAATAAAAATCAGATAAATTAAGAAAAAAAAATTTTTTTTTGAGACAGAGTCTCGCTTGTTGACCAGGCTAGAGTGAGTGCCGTGGCGTCAGCCTAGCTCACAGCAACCTCAAACTCCTGGGCTCAAGCAATCCTTCTGCCTCAGCCTCCCAAGTAGCTGGGACTACAGGCATACGCCACCATGCCCGGCTAATTTTATATATATATATGTATGTATATATATATTAGTTGGCTAATTAATTTCTTTCTATTTATAGTAGAGACGGGGTCTTGCTCTTGCTCAGGCTGGTCTCAAACTCCTGACCTTGAGCAATCAGCCTGCCTCAGCCTCCCAGAGTGCTAGGATTACAGGCGTGAGCCACCGTGCCCAGCTAGAAAAAAATTTTTTTAAATTTAACTATTTAACTAATTACTTAACTCCAGAAGTCCAGAGAAGAAAATTAAGAAAAATTTTAAAACCATATTAAGAAAAATGTGTTTCCTTAAGCTACATGTTAATGTAGCTTATGTTAATGTAGCTTAATGTTTCCTTAAGCTACATGTTAATATTCTTTGTAATTTTTTTTTATTAGTAGTTTTGAACTTTTTATGGCAGTTCAAAAATCTGCAAGGCAATTTTTCTTTCAAGCTATGTATCAGCATGGCTTTTATTGTCTCACCTGCTTATAGCATCTGCCAACCACAATTTACTGAATGCAGCTTCCTCAAAGTTACAACTGAACAAACTCAGGAAGGCCTGGGAACTGTTTAATGTTTTTCAAAGCAGCAGCTGAAAATATTCTTTCACCATAGCCCTAGTTATTAAAAAAAAAAAAAAAATCCCTGGAGTAGGGGGCAGGGAGTTCACCTAAGAAAGAAGTAAAATTATATACCTGCATAATATATTTTGGAGAAAATATTCTACTAAAAATTCAGAGGTACAAACTAATACTGAGCTAGTGTGTTGTGTGTATATACACACACACACACACACACACACACACACATATATATATACATACACACACACACATACCCACACACAATTATGCCAATGAATACTCTGATTCATATAGAACGAATATGAATCACAGTAGTCATGTATTCTGTTCAGATAGAATGAACATTCGTTTAAAAAATTATTCAAATAGAAATAATTTCTAAATTAATACCACATCACTGACTTTTTGGATTAATTTTTTCATTTTTCCCATAGAGTGCTATGAAAATGATAAACCTATAAACTTGAACTATTGTACCATACTCCTCTTTTCTCAGAATGGCCTAATACAATTCAGTGCAAACTGGAACAATGAGTAGGTCCTATGACTTGATACCAAGTCACTTACTCTTTCATGACACTTATTTAAGTCTATCTGTTCTCTTCATTAGGGTCTATGTAGAGCAAATACAAAAATATAGGTTGAGTATTCTGCATCGGAAGTGCTTGAGACCAGAAGTGTTTCAGATTTCAGATTTTTCTGAACTTTGCACTACTTGCCTTATATGCTTAATTGGTTAAGCATCCCTAATCTAAAAATCTGAAATCAAAAATGCTTCAACAGGCTGGGTGTGGTGGCTCATGCCTGTAATCCTAGCACTCTGGGAGGCTGAGGCGGGCGAATTGCTCGAGGTCAGAAGTTCAAAACCAGCCTGAGCAAGAGCGAGACCCCGTTTCTACTAAAAATAGAAAGAAATTAATTGGCCAACTAATATATATAGAAAAAATTAGCTGGGCATGGTGGCGCATGCCTGTAGTCCCAGCTACTTGGGAGGCTGAGGTAGAAGGATTGCTTGAGCCCAGGAGTTTGAGGTTGCTGTGAGCTAGGCTGATGCATGCCATGGCACTCACTCTAGCCTGGGCAACAAAGTGAGACCCTGCCTCAAAAAAAAAAAAAAAAAAAAAAGCTCCAACAAGCATTGTCTTTGAGTACTTTGGATTTTGGACCATTTCAGATTTTATATTTTTTGATTAGGGGATACACAACCTGTACATAAGAAATGCATTAAATTATACAAAAATAAAAAAGGAGGGGTGCTAAAACTACAATAATAGAAAAACACCTTAATTACATAGACTTCTTAAGGAAGGTGGTATGCATAATATACTTCACAATGACTTCCAGCATTTCTTTTTTGCTGCTCCTAAAAGGATAAGTTTAATGTATCTAGAAAAATCTAATTAGAAAAAAGGGAAGAGAACATAAACTGAATGAAGCATGTTAAATGCTTATTGTAGTTTGGGGGAAAAAGGAATTTTTAAGACCCACTTATTTAACAAAATTTACTGAAATTTTATTAATCCTGAATAAAAATATTTCAAGTTCCCGCATTAAATAACATACTAAACACAAATTAAGTTTTTCATCAATAGTCATGACTGTTACTATTCATTACTATATTATGATACAGTCCCAATTATTGATTGATGTAAAACGGTTGCCTCTATATCAAACTGTCTCATACAAATTTTGAGTTTTGGTTTGCTTTTTGGTTTCTTCTGTAACCTCCTGTACTGTTGAAAGTGCCAAACTATCATGATCACATTTTCAAAATTCTCCTTTTGGCTTCTCATATGCTATGGGGTAAAGGATACCAGATTTGACAACTTGTTAGAATTATGCTTGAAACAGTCTTAATTAAGTATGGGACTATGAGGCTCTTTTGTTACTAAAATTTATTAAGAATATATTTCATTCAACAAGATTTTGAATACCTGATGTCAATTACTATGCCATGGGACTAGCAATATATATAAGACAGAGTTCCTGACCTCAAGGATCTTACAGTCCAATGGAATAGAATAGACACACACAAAAAATATAGACTAAAGAGTTTTATACAGGATACAGAGGTTAGTAGGGAGACGATCTAGTTAACTATATTGGTAAAGGTATCACAGAGGAGGAAATATTTGAGTTGGGACTTGAGAAAAGTATGAACACCTAGGTTTTTTAGCTCGCATTTAAAAAATGCAAGGGCACCTGCCAGATAATGGGAGATCAGAAAAGAAGGGTTTTTAGGACAGAGGACTGTGCATGTGCAAGAACAGATGAATCAAATAGTATGATATATAGGGAGAACTGTAAGTATACTGGTATGGATTAAATGCAGGCAGAAGAGTAGGTAAAGAGGAAAACTGAAGGACCCTATTTGGAGAGCTCTCTAATATTCTAGCCAGGTGAGGATGGAAGCCTTACAGCAGACAAAAAGAGAACACAACAGATATAAACAATGTTAAGGAGGCAGAATCAGGAATTCTTAGAGACCAATATATAAGAGCAAGAGAAGACCTAAAACATTGCCAGATAATGATTTGAGGGACAAAATGGGATAGATGTGGTTATGCCATTAGTTGAGATATAGAATGATGAGAAAGAAAAATAAAAACAAAGTTTGAGTGGTGAATCTTAATACAGTAGGCAGAATATATGGGTTTTACCTTCTTAATGATATCTACCCTGACCATACTTTTAAGTACTCTATCCTGCTTCTCTCCTCACCAATCCAAATTGTTCTTACATTATTTTACTTTTTCATCTTGTCACAGTATTTATTAAACTGCATATCATATTATATAATTTACTTATTACATTTATTATCTGTCTGGCCTCCTCTAGAGTTTAAGCTCCATGGGGGCAGAAATTTTTATATGAACAGTGCCTAGCACATAGAAGATGCTAAATAAACAGTTGTTAAATAAATGATAGTATAGTAGGGATGTCTAGATTCTAGTTTTGGATTCAGAAGATAGAGTTTTAAAAGACAATGGAAACACGACATTGCTCAGGGTGCGTAGTGAAATGGGAAGATACCAAAAAGGAGCACTGTAGAAAACTACTAAACATTAAAACTACTGAGAGAAAAAACAGCAAGTGAGGACTGATAAAAAGTAGGACACCCTGAAAATAAGTTTTAGAAAAGCAATAGGAATAAAGAATTTTCAGAAGAACAGTGATCTACAGTGTTAATGCACAGATTCGGCAAGACAGCAATGCAGACTTGAATATTCAATGTAGTAATTGAGATTATTCATGATCTTAGCAACATCAGTTTTGTAGAAGTAGAGGCAGAAGCTAGGCTGTGGTAACTGAAGACGTTATTGGAAGGTAAGATAATATAGGCATAATAGTTCACATTATAAGAAAGCCAGCTATGAAGCAAAGGAGTAAGATAATAAGGTCATAACTAGAATGTATGTGGTAATAGAAACTTTCTTATATTAGAAAACAGTTTTCTATGGCAAAGGGCACCACGTTTATACCATTATTTATATAACGAAGAAAAAAAGCAATGGAAGAAAAACAGGCTTAAGGTTGGTAAAATGGAGAAAAATGTCTGTGAAGACAGAACACAAGGAGAAAAATTAGCTCATGAAAACATAAGGCAGAGAAAGACACACAATTCGAAACAACTACAAAACAATAAATTGAGTGTATCACCAGTGGGTTATATCCTAACGATTAAAAAAAAAAAGAAATGAAAAATTTAGAATGCTTTCAGAAATTATACTGTTGGTGATAATGTTAGTGTTGCTATTCTAAGAATGGTGGTTGCATAATGTATGACAAAGCAGATGAGTAAACATATGTTATTCTATCATTCCTAGTGTTGCTGAGAAGTGGCTATGTTATAGAACATAACTACTGTGAATAATGAGACTGGACTATAGACATTTTAATTTACATACACACATATAGACGAAGAGAAAATTAGGGATGAAATAATATGGCGTGTAGGATTTGCTTTAACATACAGATGTGCTCCTCAATTATGACGGGGTTATATCCTGATAAACCCATCATAAATTGAAAATATCATTAAGTTGAAAAGAATAGGAAGAAGAAACACTATTGGCCATGAATTGATAATTGTTAAAGCTGAATTCTACATGGGAGTTCATGTTACTACTCTATAGCTATGCATGTTTAAAATTATATAGGGGAAAAAAAGTTTTATCACATCATCCTTCTCCCCAAAACCCTCTAAAGGCTTCCACTTCAAACTTAATCAGAATAAAAAAATAAAGTCTTTATAATAGCCTACAGAGCCCTACTGAATCTATCCTATATAACCTTTCTGACATCATTTTCTGCTAATTTACATATAGTATGCTTCTCCTTAATGCTCTCACTTTAGGGCCTATCCATTTTTTGTTCCAGCTGATCCTTCCTATACCCTTCTAGGCTTTATTTTTCTCCATAATACTTACTGTCTTCTAATATAATAAACAGTTATTTAGTTTTAAGAGACAGGGTATTGTGCTCTGTTGTCCAGCCTGGAGTGCAGAGCACAATCATAGCTCACTGTAGCATCAAACTCCTGGGCTCAAGCAATGTTCCCACCTCAGCCTCCAGAGTAGCTGGGATTATAGGCGCAGGCCACCACATCCAGCTTAAATAGTTATTTTTGTTTGCTGTCTGTGTTTTCCCTGCTAGAAGGTAAGTTATGCCAGGGCAGGAAAATTTTTTGTTTTGTTTTGTTCGTGGCTACACCCTAAATACCTATAATAGTGCCTGGGACAAAGCAGTTAACCAATAAATATTTGTAAAATTTAAGTAGTAATAAAAACGAATACATCTCAGCCGAGAAGAGGGAAGGAGAGGTGCAAAAATAGGTATAAGAACAGGAAGTTAAGGAGGTTCCTGCTTATAACCTCAATTTCCTCTGTGTAACACAAGAAAGGTCATCAACTAAGAGAAAAGGAGGAAGCTGAGTAGAGTAGTGATATTTTGGAATAACTGCTTTAGGAAATAGAAGCTCAAAAGGGGCATACAAGCTGGCTGGGTGGCTCACACCCTGGGTGATACAACAAGATCCCATCTTCAAAAAAAAGGAGGGGAGAAGGGTGGCATACAAAAGAATGCCAAATGATATTAAGAGCTTGGCTGAGACTGGGAGATAATACAACGACACCAAAATACATAGGAGCCATTTTCTTCAGCAGTGCTCAGCATTTAAGGCAAGGCTGTCCTACAGAATTTTCTGTGATGGAAATGTTATATATATGCACTGTCCCACATATGACTAATATAAATGACTATTTAGGTACTTGAAATGTCTCGCATGGCTGAGGAACTGAATTTTTAACTTAGTTTTACTTAATTTAAATAGCCACATGTGACTAGTGGCTACCAATAATGGACAGTGAGTATAGATATATGGCAGAAAAGTAGAAAAAGCAAATAGGACTGTTCCAAAATAGGAAATTAAAAGGTATATATGACAGAAAGACAAAGGCTTAAGGGAATTAACATACTATTAAGAATGATATACCATAGAAACAGTATCTTGGCTGGAAAAAAATGAATAGGAAACTAGGAGAATGTAAGAAATTCAACAATTATATAACCCATTGGAGAAGTGGTAAGGGCTGTAAATGACATCTATCTTGTCAACTGATGATTTAAAAAACAATTACTTCTAAAGGGTCTCTTGAATGTACACATATCATGAAGTGAGATTTACCCCAAAAGACCTATTTCTTTTCTGAACTCTTACCATATACTCTTTATCATAAAAATTTTACTACAAAGACATTTCATATGTATTACCTCATAAACAGTGGTAACAATATCATGAGACAGGTAGTGTATACTTATTTTACAGACAAAAAATTTAAAAAATTAAGTAGTAAAGGGGTTATATGCCTTGCACAATATTTTAGACAGTAGGTACCAGAGGTGGAATCTGAATCCAAGCTGGACTACTATTCTCTTACCAATTTCTGATATTTCAATAGACCCCCCTCAAAGAGCCAAAATTCCCTGAGAAAAATGTTATATGCATATATGTATGTATATGACTAGATATGTATCTTTAAATAAAATCTTAATAAAATTTGGCAACTAATTTTATAATTGTTATGTAATTTTGGTTATTTTATTTTTCTATTTTATTTTATTTTATTTTAATTTTATTTTGAGACAGAGTCTTGCATTGTTGCCCAGGCTAGAGTGAGTGCCATGGCATCAGCCTAGCTCACAGCAACCTCAAACTCCTGGGCTCAGGCAATCCTACTGCCTTATTTTCCCAAGTAGCTAGGACTACAGGCATGTGTCACCATGCCCGGCTAATTTTTTTCTATATATATTAGTTGGCCAATTAATTTCTTTCTATTTATAGTAGAGACGGGGTCTCGCTCTTGCTCAGGCTGGTTTCGAACTTCTGACCTCGAGCAATCCGCCTGCGACAGACTCCCAGAGTGCTAGGATTACAGGCGTGAGCCACCGCGCCCAGCCATGGTTCTCCATGTATTTTAAAATGTGATTCATTTGTAAATAATTTCTGACTTTAAATATATTAGCACTAAACCAGACCCTCTAAAGTCCTTAGAGTTCTTGGTGGAAAGATAGAGCTATCCAACTTGCATCACCATCCAAACTGAATTGATTAAAACTATAAATACAGAATTTTGGTTCTAAAATAGCAGTACTGTAGAAGCAAGCTTACTTCACTCCACACCCCTTCAAACCAAAAACAAATATATAATGCAGAGATTATCACCAGCAAAACCCTAGAACTCATATATGAGTAGTCAGTTTCCAGAGACATAAAGAGATGAAAAAAACTCTTGAGCATATGGGAAGCAAACTGAATTTCCATATCTGTGATGTCCTCCCACCCCAGCTGTTCAGCACTAAGTGCAGAAAATTTCCACCCAACTCATAGTTTTTACAATGGAAAGAGTGAGATTAAGATACACAACCATACAACCAGCTTTCCCACCATCTGGGCTTCCCTGGCAAGAGATCTGTCCCTGCCCCAACCCTCATCAGGAGCGCCTGAAAAGAGAAATATTCCTGAGGACAGCCAGAGACAAAGGGGGAAGGCAGGACTACCATCCCCAACCCTGGAAATTCTGCTCTGTAACTCAGTAAAAGAAGACACGAAATCAGAATGGCCGTTCAGCAGCACCATGCTGTAGGAGATTCATTCTACAGGTCCCATAGGCATAAACCCATAGCCAGCCTTCCACACTATTGGGATATCCCTCCTTTGGGACCAGCATTCTGATTGTTTACAAGAACCAAGGCAAATATATGGGCTTAAGGCACATTCTAGTGCCCAAAAGGAGGCAGTGACCTAGCAGGAAAAAAAAACAAAAAAAGGTACATTACAAAGAATCTCTAAGCAAACATATCCAATAAAAACCAAAAATAGCCAAACAGAGAAGACTGGAATAAATAATTCTTCAATGCAGCGATGTAGACAGACATCCACAAGAAACAACAGCAACTAAAGAAACATGACTGCCCCAAACAGACAAAAGCAAGGCCCCTAAGGAGACAGCAATATGTGAACTTTCTGAACAAGAATTTTAAGGAAATTCAGTAATGTCCAATGTAACACAGAAAATCAATTTGAACTTTTTTTTTTTTTTGAGGCAGAGTCTCACTTTGTTGCCCAGGCTAGAGTGCTATGGCGTCAGCCTAGCTCACAGCAACCTCAAACTCCTGGGCTCAAGCAATCCTTCTGCCTCAGCCTCCCGAGTAGCTGGGACTACAGGCATGTGCCACCATGGCCAGCTAATTTTTTCTATATATATGTTTGTTAGTTGGCCAATTAATTTCTATTTATAGTAGAGAAGGGGTCTCGCTCTTGCTCAGGCTGGTTTTGAACTCCTGACCTCGAGCAATCTGCCCACCTCGGCCTCCCAGAGTGCTAGGATTACAGGCATGAGCCACTGCACCTGGCCTCAATTTGAAAATTTATCAGAGAAATTCAGCAAAGGGATTGAAATTAAAAAAAACATATTGGAATTTAGAAATACATTTGCTTAACTGAAATACTCATTAGTGGCTTTCAACAGCAGAATGGATCAAGCAGAAAAAAGAATCAGTAGGCCTGAAGATAGGCTATTTGAAAATATAGTAAGAGGAGAAAAAAAGAAAAAAGAATGAAAAGGAAAGAAGATCAGTCAGGTAGGGTTGGTTAGCCTCTGTAATGCCAGCTATTCAGTAGGCTGAGATGGGAGCCCAGGAATTCAAGGCTGCAGTGAGCAATGATTGTGCCATTGCATTCCAGCTTGGGGACAGGGCAAGACTCTGTCTCCTAAAAGAAATAAAGAAAAGAAGAATGAAGACCGCCTACAAGATACAGAAAATTACCTTAAAAGGACTAATTCTAAGAATTATTGATGTTCAAAAGATGATGAGGCTAAGTGTGGTGGCTCATACCTGTAATCCTAGCACTTAGTAGGCCAAGGAGGGAGGACTGATTGATGCTGTAAATCTGAGACCAGCCTGAGCAAGAGTGAGACCCCTATCTCTATAAAAAGTAGAAAAAAAAAACGATCCAGGCATAGTGGCAAGCACCTGTAGTCTCAGCGACTGGTGGGGGGCTGGGGGAGAAGGCAGGCAGGAAGATAGCTTAAGCCCAGGAGTTTGAGGTTTTAGTGAGTTATGATGATGCCTCTGCATTCTAGCTCAGGCAACAGAGCCAGACTCGTCACAAAAAAGAAAAAGGAAGATGAGCAAGAGAAAGGGGTAGAAAGCTTATTCAAAGATATAATAACAGAAAAATATCCAAACTTGAAAAAAAGATAAAAATACAGGCAAAAGAAGGTCAAAGAGCATCATACAGATACAACCCAAATAACACTACCCCCAAGGCATATGAGAAGCAAACTCTCAATGGACTAAAGACAAAGAGGGATCTCAAAGACAAAGGGAGAATCCTAAAAGTAGGCAAGAAGCAAATAACTTAGAAGGAGCTCCAATAAGGCTGGCAACAGACTTTTCTGAAACCACACAGGACAGAAGTGGGATGACATGTTCAAAGTGTTGATACCAAAAACAAAAAACAAACCTGCTACCCAAGAATTCTTCAACTGATAAAGGAGAGATAACATCTTTCCCAGACAAACAAAAGCTAAGAGATTTCACCACCACCAAAACCATTTCTTGTAAGAAATGCTAAAGGGAGTTCTTCAATCTGAAAGCAAAAAATGACTAATGTGCAAAAAGAAAACATTTGAAGATATAAAACTCACTGGAAAAATTAAGTACACAGACAAACCCGGACTATTCTAATACTGAAACTGTGGTGTGCAATCCACTCATAACTCTGGTATAAAGCCAAAAAGACAAATCTATCAAAAACAGTAACAACTACAATAACCTATTAAGAAATAGGCAGTATAAAAATATGTAAATTGAGAGAACATAAAGTCAAAACACAGGAGAGAGATGGAGTTAAAATGTGGAGGGTTTTTTAAAAAATTTTTTTCTTTGTTTCTGTTCTTTGTGATCTAAGACAAGTTTGTTATCTATTTAAAATAACTTGTTATAATGTTTTTGATAAGCCTAATGGAAACAATGCAAAAACCTATAATAAAATTAATTAAAAATAAAAAGCAACAAATTAAAACATACTACCAGAGAAAATCACTTAGCCACAAAGGAGGAGTGTGATAGGAAGAGAAGAATTACAAAACAACTAGAAAACAAGCAACAAAATGGCATAGTAAGTCCTCACTTACCAAGGGTAACAGTGAATGTAAATGGACTCAATTCTCTGATTAAAAGGCATACAATGGCAGAATGGATAAAAGAACAAGACCCTACATGCTGTCTTCAAGAAATTCACTTCACCTATAAAGATACATGTAGACTGAAAGTGAAGGGGTGGAAAAAGATATCCCATTGTACCTGGAAACCCAAAAAGAGCAACAGTTATATTTATATCAGATAAAATAGACTAGATTAAAAAGATAGACTAGATAAAAGACAGGAAATAACAGATGCTGGTGAGAATGTGGAGAAAGGCAAACACTTGTAAACTGCTGGTAGGAATGTAAATTAGTAAAGCCACTATGGAGAACAGTATGGTAGTTCCTCAAAAAGCTAAAAACAGAACTTACATATGATCCAGCATTTCCACCACTGGGTATATATCCACAAGAAAGGAAATCAATATATGGAAGAGATATCTGCACACCCATTTTTACTGCAGCACTATTCATGATAGCCAAAATATAAAAATTAACCTGAGAGCCCATCAATGGATAAATGAATAAAGAAAATATGGTATATATACACAATGGAATATTATTCAGCCAAAAAAGAAGGAAAATCTGTCATTTGGAACAACATAGATGGCACTGGAGGGCATTATGTTAAGTGAAATAAGCCAAGTACAGAAAGACAAATATTGTATGTTCTCACTCATATGCGGGAGCTAAAAAAGTGGGTCTTATGAAGATACAGAGTACATTCGTGGTTACCAAATACTGGAAAGGGGAGAGGGCAGGGGGGATGAAGAGAGGTTGATTAATGAATGCAAGTATTCAGTTTGAGAGAAGAAATTAGACCTAGCATCTTACAGATCAGTAGGCAAAAAGCATTTGAGAAAGCACTGAATTTTTTTATTGCTTTTTTCTTTTCCTGGGCATTGGATTTGGTGTAGAGGGGTGCAAACGGAATCAGGCTGGTACAAGGTTCATGCCCGTAATCCCAGCACTTTGGGAGGTGGAGGCAGGAGGATTGCTTGAGACCAGCCTGGCAACATACAGAGACCCATTTCTACAAAATATTTTAAAAATTAGGCCGGGCGCTGTGGCTCACGCCTGTAATCCTAGCTCTTGGGAGGCCGAGGCGGGCGGATTGCTCAAGGTCAGGAGTTCAAAACCAGCCTGAGCAAGAGCAAGACCCCGTCTCTACTATAAATAGAAAGAAATTAATTGGCCAACTGATATATATAAAAAATTAGCCGGTCATGGTGGCGCATGCCTGTAGTCCCAGCTACTCGGGAGGCTGAGGCAGAAGGATCGCTGGAGCCCAGGAGTTTGAGGTTGCTGTGAGCTAGGCTGACGCCACGGCACTCACTCTAGCCTGGACAACAAAGCGAGACTCTGTCTCAAAAAAAACAAAACAAAACAAAAAAAAAACCAGCCTGAGCAAGAGCGAGACCCCGTCTCTACTATAAATAGAAAGAAATTAATTGGCCAACTGATATATATATAAAAAAAATTAGCCGGGCATGGTGGCGCATGCCTGTAGTCCCAGCTACTCGGGAGGCTGAGGCAGGAGGATCGCTTGAGCCCAGGAGTTTGAGGTTGCTGTGAGCTAGGCTGACGCCATGGCACTCACTCTAGCCTGGACAACAAAGTGAGACTCTGTCTCAAAAAAAAAAAAAAAAAAAAAAAAAATTAGCCAGGTCTGGTGGCACACACCTGTTATGCCAGCTACTCTGTAGGGTGAAGCAGGACTACCTGAGCCCAGATGTTGGAGGTTACAGTGAGCTATCATGGTGCCACTGAACTCCAGACTGGGTGACAGAGTGAGATCTTATCTCTTCAAACAAACAAAATACCCTTATTTTACACCATTTATTGATGCGTTGAGATATATAGGTATCTCAAGGTGCAAATGTGATAGAATATTACTCATTTATAATTAATAATCTTCATCAAATAACTAGGTCTAGAGATCTGAGAATTCTTGAGTGATGGAAGAATTCGGAATTTGATCTAGAATTAGACGAGGACTGGTAGGGAACTGTAGACATCCAGAAGAAAACATCACAATATCAAGACTCAAAAGAGAAAACAGAACTATTATAACCATTAGATGCTGTACTTTCCTCACATTTAGGATGCTGGCAGCACCTGGTAGGCCACATAAATGCTGTCTTTTGACCACTTCTAGGTTAACTTTGCAAGACTGCTTTGAAAGCTTTACACTTTTCAATTAAGTCTTTTTTTCTTTCTTTTTTTTTAATACAGTCTTGCTCCGTCACCCTGGGTAGAGTGCAGTGGCATCATCATAGCTCACTGCAACCAAAAACTCCTGGGCTCAAGCAATCCTCTTGCCTCAGCCTCCTAAGTAGCTGGAACCACAGGTGCACACCACCATGCCTGGTTAATTTTTCTATTTTTAGTAGAGACAGGGTCTCACCCTTGCTCAGGCTGGTCTCAAACTCCCGACCTCAAGCAATCTTCCTGCCTCAGTCTCCCAGAGTGCTAGGATTACAGGCATGAGCCACCAAGCCAGCCTCCAGTTAAGTCTTAATCTATAACCAAATGGCTCTAAATAAAGGCTGAGAAAGCACTCAAAACAGGGTATCCATTAAGGACTTGGAGAAGGTGCTGAGGGTATTTAATTACAATGTCAAAGCCACAGATGTTTATTATCATCCTACACTGCATGACAAAACAAATCAAATACCAATGACAGCTATGACTGTTAATTTTATGTGTCAACTTGGCTAGTCCATGATGCTCAGCTGTCTGGTCAAACACCAGTCTAGATGCTGTTCTGAAACAATATTACCATTTAAATCAGTAGACTGTGAGTAAAGCATTACCCTCCAAATATGGGTAGGTTTCATTCAATCAGTTGAAGGCCTTGAAAAGACTGAGGTCATCCAAGGAAGAATGAATTCTACCTCCAGACTGCCTTAGGACTAAAGACTATAACATCAAGTCTTGCCAGAATTTCTATCCTGCTGGCCCTGCCCCTGTGGATTTAGGACTTATCAGCCTCCACAACTACATAATCCAATTAATTAAAATCTCCTTTGTCTCCCCCCCACATACACACACCCTCCCCTTATTGTTTCTGAACCTTAATACAGCACCCTATTGAGAAACACTATTAGCTTTTCCTCTTACCTCTTTTCCTATCTTACTTCTAATAGAACCCTAGTCTTCTGGGAAGAAATAAAACAAAGAAAAAGAAACAGCCAAGCATCTGGTATTCCTGTATCAGTTGATTTCACACAGCAGAACCCCATGCACGACCTCTATTTTAGAACTTATGGCATGCTGCTATAATTATATTGTCTTTTGCCCTGATCAGAAAGAGAATCAAGTATTTTATCTATTTTTGAATTCACAGAGCAAAGTGGCACATAGCAATAAGTGAATGACTATTGTTATAGTGCAGCAATCACAGGATTTTCTTTTTCCTCAATTTTTTTTTGAGAAGGGGGTGGTTCTAGATTGCAGTGGCATCATCATAACTCACTGCAACCTCAATCCTCCTGCCTCAGCCTCTGCAGTAGCTGGGACTACAGGCACGCATGTCACCACACAGAGATAATTTTTTCTATTTTTATATTAGTAAAGATGAGGGTCTGGGTCTTGCTCAGGCTGGTCTGGAACTCCTGGCCTCAAGCAATCCTCAATTCCTTGGCCTCAAGCAATCTTCATGCCTTGGCCTCCCAAAGTGCTGGTATTACAGGCATAAGCCACAGCGCCCAGCCTTTTTCTTCAATTTTTAAAAATGTACCTTCTCTAAAAGGGAGGTCTAATGCCTGATAATTTGCAAGTCAGAAGTTATATTTCAAAGATTGATTTGGTGCTTTAGAAAATTTCAACAAAACAGAATAGTATACTTTAATATGATTTATTTTACAGTTAACAAACATTTGAACAAATTATCCAGCTATAAAAAAGTGAAAAAAAATGGTACCCCGAATAATCAAAACAACAGTATGATACTGACATAAGGACAGACATATAGACCAAGCAAACAGAACAGAGAGTGCAGAGATAAATTGTTGCAAAAAAACGATCAGCTGATTTTCAACAAAGTTGCCAAGACCATCTGATATGGAAAGGACAATCTTTTCAACAAATGGTGTTGGGAAAACCAGATATTCATATGCAAAACAATTTAGTTGGACCCTTCCTATACACCCTATGAAAAACAATTAGAAATTAAATGGATGAAAGACCTAAATGTAAAAACTAAAACTATAAAACTCTTTGAAGAAAATAAGGGAAAATCTTCCATAACATTAGATTTGGCAGTAATTTCTTGGATATGACCACAAAAGCATAGACAACAAATGAAAAAATAGACATATTAGACTTAAAAATAAAAAACATGTGTACATCAAAGAACACTATGGGGAGAATAGCACACCCCACAGAATGGGAGAAAATATTCCCAAAGCATATACCTTGTAAGATACTGATATCCAGAATATATAAAGAACTCCCACAACTCAACAACAAAAAAGCAAACAACTGATAAAATGGGCATTAAATGGACATTCTCCAAATATACAGTAATAACCAATAATCTTATAAAAAGATGCTCAACATTACTAATCATTAGAGAGATGCAAATCTAAGCCACAATCAGGTATCATTTCACACCCATTAGCATGGCTATTATCAAGAAAATGAAAAATAGCAAATATTGATGCAAATGTGGAAGAAACTGGAACCTTTGTGCATTATTGGTGGGGAATAAAATATAGTGTAGCTACTGTTAAAAACAGTTTGGCTCTTCCTCTAAAAGCTAAACATGGAATAATTACCATATTACACAGCAATTCCACTCCTAGGTAAATACCCAAAACAACTGAAAGGAAGAACTTAAAATCCGTACACCAATGTTCACGGCAACATTACTGCAAGAGCCAAAAGGTAGAAACAACCCAAATATCCATCAGGAGATGAATAAACAAAATGTGGTATATACATATAATGAAATATTATTTAGCTATAAAAATGAAATTCTAACAAATGCTACAAAATGGTTGAAACTTGAAGACATTATACTAAGTAAGCCAGCTACAAAAGGACCAACAATTGTATGATTCCTTTTACCTGAGGTATCTAAAATAGGCAAATTCATAAACAAAGTAAAACAGAGGTTAACGGGGTTAGGGGAAGGACAGAATTGGGAAATGGGGAGTTATTGTTTGATGAATGTAGAGTTTATGTCTGGGGTGAACAAGTTCTGGAAATGGACAGTGGTAATGGTTGCACAATACTGTGAATGTACTTAATGCTACCGATCATACACTTTAAATGGTTAAAATGGTAAGTTTTTCTGTTTGCTTCTTTTAAACAAAGGTTCATTATTCTTCTACTCAATGAGGACAATAAGGTTGAGATCAGTCAGTGGCTTACTCAACTAAAAATGGACCAAAAATCTCCCTCTTTCATCACTGTTCTATCTTCACAGGAAGACTGGTATGATTAGGGTTTACATAAATAGTCCATTCAACAGGCATTCTGCTTATTCACTTGACTTTATGTATTTAACCAATTTTGCTGTCCTGGTGGCTTATTTAATTTTTAATATTCATCCTGAGATATCTCAGGGGTCATCTATTCTAAGAATAGGAACATCCCTTTTATATCTCTCCCATAACCAGAATGAATTCCTTATATCTCCCTGATGTCTATTACTCACTATATTTTGCCAGTATTTACATTTGTATATTTCCATGTGTGTTAAGGTATTTGTATTCCAGAATATAACACAGCAGTTCCTTAAATATATGGATAAATAGCCCTCAACCCATATTATTTATTGACTAAGGACTAGTACTGTTTTTGTCTTTAGTCTGAGCCTTAGAAGACTTCGATTTTAGAGAATTCTTTTGGCAAGAGGCTGACAAGGCTTCATTTTAAAGTATTTTATTTTTCAACTTTAACTCTAAGGAAACCTACATTTCAGAATACCTATATGCAAAACAAAGAAAACTACACAGTTGGGGGGAAAAAAAACCAGACACTACAAAACATCTTAATCTATCTGGATTCTCTGCCTAGGAAACAAATGAATCTAAAAATAATGCACAAATTTGAAGTATGCCTTGATGTCAGTGTGTGGAAAGTCTAGGGAAATTGTATGGGCAATAAAATTAAGGAAAAACTTGGTCATTTATTTACGAAAGATATCAACTGAAAGAAAAAAAATGCCAAATGAAACAGAATACTACACAAATAGGAGACACTTTCCCATTTGACAGCTCACAAAGGTGGATGGTATGGCAGAAATAACATTTTGTAATTGAAAGTTTTGGGTTCAGGTTCTATTTTAGCTACCATTAGCTGTGTGAACCTAGATGTTAAGTCACATCTTTGTTAAACTTTACCTTCTTTACCTGCAAAAATTACTACCATATATTCTCTTCCCTTCCTCATACTTACTTCTTCCTCCTTCTCCTTTTGTTCATTCCCTTATACTACCTATCTCATTTACTAAGAAACAAATATTAGATCTAAAAGATCTTGTAAAGGAGAGGGGAGAGGTGGGTGAATTGATATTGAGACACAAAAGTCACATGAAAATGAGTATTATGAGAAGGAAAACCAATAATTAAGCAGAAGAAACCTGTCTAAAGAACGGGGATTGGGGAAAGAGAGAAAAGGGACTGTATGGTGACTTCCTCACTTTTTAGTTCCCAATTCCAGTTTGAATAAGGTTTGGCTGTACTTTCTTGCTATGGATGTACCATGACATTACCTGCTGTATCTATATAACACTCATTCCCTTTTTAAATTGAATCTAGTTTATGTGGGTCTCTATTCTTGCTACTTTCTCATTTGTTAGTTAGAATTCTCAAAGAGTTTTGTGGATTAAAATAAACTAATATGTACCCTGAAAGCATTATACAAAATTAAGAGTATAATACAATCTGTTTCTTCATAAGGCTAACATAAGAACTAACTAAAATAAGGTACATAAAAATATTTTGGAAATTGTGTCAAATTTTAAAAATATAAAATATTAACATTACAGTGAGGAATTAAATTTTAATTTTGAGGTTTTAAATAATATAGCCATGCTTTAGTAAGACTATGCAATTGGGAAAAGGGATAAACAAATACTATTATCCTATTTTGAATGGCAAAAAGAAACTAGAAAATCTTTCTCAATGGTAACTAGAGATGGCTGAGAATCTTTGGAATCTGATGTCTACAAGCATAATTTCACATACTTTAAATTCCTAACAGCAGCCACAAAACATTAAAAAGGGACTGGCAGATTTTTCAGCATATGATCATAGCAGATTTGGGATCAGGAGAGAACTACTGCAGTGACTTATAAATGTTTTCAATCTGAGTATTGCAGAATGGCTCATACTTGGGCCAAATTTCAGTCAAAATAACATGTTCCTGGACTCCAAGCATACATTTTAAATACACCAAAGTTTTGCAACTAATTTTTACAAATGAAGAAGAACTCCTCTTTTAATGGCAGCAGTGATGCATCAAAATACCTGACTGATTTATTGGATCTTAATAAGCATGTTTCACAACATTTTTGAAACTATATAAAATCATGTAGGTAGGCGATAAAAGGAATATGTAAAAAAAAGAATACAGAGCAAAATTACAGAATATTAAAACATGATGTACCAACTTTTATTTTTTTTTTAAGGCTAGTCAAGTGGAACAGTAGGAGTAGAGAAGGAACAAAGAAATCTGTAACTGATTGCAATCAATTAAACACCACTGCACTTGGACCAGTCATACGAACTTTAAATAAAAAATAAAAATAAAAAAATAAGGAAGTACAAAGACTTTGCTTTAGCTGTTAGTTCCCCTTTTCTTGTAGTCCATACTACTATCCAGGCTTCAACTAGGCTCTACTATTGCAAGCTGTCACTTTTGACTAGAAATGGAATAAAGCCAAATATTACACAATAGTTGTTTCCTGCTGTGGCCTCATCTTCTAGACTACCCCCTAGGCCAGGACAGCCCACGGATGCTAATGTTACCAAGCCAATAATCTACCAACGGTCAGTTCGAAGCTGTGGCTATGATTCTGTATTTTTAATACTCTTGGCATAGTGTATATGCTACAATCATTCTCATTTTACTGCTTTTATGTCAATAAGGCACCTCTAAAATCAATCAAATGCCAATAAGTCAAACTGAAACAGAAAAGGGAGATGCATATGAAAACTCAGGGAGTAATCAGAAATGTGCTCAACACCTGCCAAAATATAATTCAGAAACAGGTATAGAAAAATAAGAGTAGAAAGATCTGTATAAGTATTGTTAATCTAAACGATCCTGATTTTCCAATTTGGCAGAACTTTTGATTTGCATCTAGCACTCCCTAACCCAATTCTCTCTTTTAAGATAAAACCAGTTTTAGGTTGAATGCCTCTTATTCCAGAGACTATAATTTTAAGGCTTAACTTGCTAATGTTAGTCAGAAATAGCTATTTTGCCACCTTACCTACTTAGACTTCTTAAAAGATGGGAGGGAAGAAAAAAACACTACTACAAAACATGTTCTATTATACACTGACAATGGGTTATATTAACAACTGAAAAAGTTTATCTAGCACCATCTGCAGAAAGAATGCTAAAGGTTCTAGAGAAGACAAAAAAGTCATTGTTAAAAGAAGCAGATGGTGGCAGAGAAATGTCCAATGAGTGTCTGAATGGTAGGAAGAAAAAGATGTTTCAAATATCCACCAAAAAGAGAAATTCAGAACATGTCTAGATAATAGTTATCTTCTACTGAGCAGTTTTTATATCATAATAAGCTCTTTATATCATTTCATTTAATCTTCCTAACAACCCTGAGGTAGATGGTATCTTTATTTTATAGATGAGGAAACCATTTACTTAGAAAAATAGTTTTGATTTTCGCAATGTCACAGAGCTAGCAAATGGCAAAGCTTGGGTTTCAAACCATGCGTGCTTGAACTAACATCAAAATTCATGCTCTTGAGCATTCTGCTAGACTAATCTCCAGGATAAAAGATTCTAGTAAAGACCCAAACAAGTAGGTGCTTCTGATATTTCCAAAACATAACAGACCATTGTTATACAGATGTTTTGTTACTCTCTGGCTATAACAATCCTTTTCCTCTTTTTATCTAACCCCATCATATATATTTAGCATGAATTCCACCATTCAAAAACAAACTCTCCTCTCTAGCTAGGCTGATACTCTATAGTCCCCTAAATCTACTTCCTCATCATTGATTATATGGTGTCCCTACTGGCAAATATCTGGAGTCCCCTGAATCTTTCACTTCTCTCTCCCTTCAAGTGAACCCCATTCAAGTTTTATCTCCTTCATCAGACTTCTTTAACCATTTCAGTCTCCACTGAAGTCTCTCATCTATGTGTTCCTGACATCTTTATTGCAGGCTCCTTAAATCAAGTCTACTTTAAGGAAAGTGTTTTTAATGTAAATTCTTATCACAGATTACAAACTCCTCGAAAATAAAATAAAGATCATTACTTATGCTTTGATCAACTTTTAAAAACCATTAAGCAACTAGCAGAGAGCTGTGAAATTAGTAAAAATTTATGGTAAAAGGCTGGATGTGGTAGCTCATGCCTATAATCTTAGCACTTCGGGGGGGGGCCAAAGTGGGAGGATAGCTTGAAGCCAGAAGGAGTTCAAGATCAGCCTGAGCAAGAGTAAGACCCTGTCTCTACAAAATATAGAAAAACTTATCTGGGCATGGTGGCATGTACCTGTAGTCCCAACTACTCGGAAGGCTAGGCAGGAGGATCACTTGAGCCCAAGAGCCTGAGGTTACAGTGAGCTATGATGATGTCACTGAACTCTAGTCCAGACATCAAAGCAAGACCCTGTCTCCAAAAAATTTATAAAAAAATAATAAAAGTGATCTAAAATGATCTATCTGACTGTACTATAAATTAAAGTGTAGATAAACAAAAGTTTGAAAAAGCAAGTCCTTTCCCTATGCTCCAAGGCAACAGTAACATGAAGTTCTCTTTGAAGGAAATAATAGCAATATTATCCTATTATCCTGAAGAATAGATCTGCTTGTAAGGAAAATCTCTATCAATAAGATTTTCAAATTCATGAATGGATAACTAAAATGTGGTATATACTCACAATGGAATATTACTCAATCCTAAGAAACGATAGTGAACTAGCACCGTTTATGCTATCTTGGATTAAGCTTAAGCCTGTAATACAAAGCGAGACGACACAAGACCTGGAAAATGGGCTACACATCTACTTGCCATCAAATTGGTACTGACAAACTAAAACTACGGTGCTCAAAAAATTGTAGTGTTCAGCAGGGATCTGGGGGAGGAGACCCACATCTTAAGGATGTGATGAGCATTGTAGGAGGGAAAGGATTACCTCTATTCCTTTTTAGGGAGAGGCAAAGAAACACACTGTAACCAAAATGTCTAAAAAAAAATTGTTAATGGGAGGTGAACAGGTGGAAAGGGGGAGAAGGGGAAGGGTACGCACTTTCATGGTGGGTGCAGGGCACACCACTTGGGAGACTGGACACGCTTGAAGCTCTGGCAGAGCGTGGGGGGGGCAGGGGCAAGATATGTAACCCTAACAATATTTGCACCCACAAAATTCGAGATAAAAATAAATAAAATTAAAAAAAAAGATTTTCAAACTTTGTTAGTGGACAACTAATGTAAAATATTTAATTCAACAAAGTATAATGCTTGCCAAGTAACAACCAAACAACCGGTTAATTGTTCCCCTTGGCTGATTAAGGTCTAACTTTTACCTTACTTGCATTATCTCATTCTGGTTATGAAGCAAGTCCAAACTCCATAATACAGTAACACAAATTCAGCGGAAAAAATACATGTCTCTGCTACATTCTACTTCCCCAAATATTGCCAACTTATCCTAGGCAACTATTTAAGCTATTTTTAGTAAGCCTGATGTATTTAGCAACAATTACCTTCAAGATATTTGGAAACTGCAGCCAATAAATTTATATAATCAATGATGAAAGAATTATGAGTTAAAATGAACTCAAACTGGAAAAACAACTTTATCATTGAAGTTCTATGGAAATTACAAATAAAGAGATCTGGCATAGCCCAGACACATTCATTTACTAGATAATGTAAGATTCTTTTTGGTTTAGGTCTTTAAAGTAATTGTTAGTCCAGGTGCTAAGAAAATATTGAGGTTTGTTCCACCCAATCCTTCCCTTACCTTTAAATAGCAATTCAAAGCACAACAAGCACCTTATCTAGTATTTGGTAAAGTACTATAGTTCAATGTCTATCTTCTACAATGATATTAACAGTCTTATCTTTAAACTTTCATCAGCTCAGGACACAGAACTCCAAAGGGAAGAGAATCATTCCTTCAGGTCTAGGATTTATCATTCTACCTTAGTCTAGAGAAAACATCTCATTACTACAATGAATTTTAATACAATAAACATGGGGTTTAATTCTGGACAAGCACATTCTGCATCAAATCTCTAATGGTTTTAACTAGTGCCCTTTGTTTTATTACATTTAGCAACAAAGAGGATTGGGGTACCTAGAAAATACTGGACTAATAAACCAGACCAAGCCAGATTAACTGACATGAATCACATACAACTTTCAAGTAAGAAATAATGTCTTTTATATCCTCTATGAAGCAACCAAGCGAAAAAATGCAGGTATGTGCATGGCCACTAGCTAAAATCCAGGACAAGATGATTTCAAAATCATATTCAAAGTTTAATGTTCTATTTCATTATCAAATTTTACTGTAAATTTGATCAAAACTGCAATCAAATTTAATGGAAATTTTTTGAACTTCTATAATCATACTCTAAAGTAAAGCAACAATACCACAGATATTATATAACAACAACAACAAAAAAAAACCTATAAAAAGCATCTTTAACAAGCAATAATGTTTTTTCCTCCATCTTCTCAGCCAGCTGAAAGACACAGTAGAATCTGCTTAGTTCCCTCCTACTTCCTCTCCCTTTTCCCTTCCCCCTCTACTTCAAAGAAAGTTAACTGCAGCCAGGCATGATCAGAAAACCTATAAGGAGGAAGTAGAAACTCATTTGTGTGCACAGGGAAGGGAAAAAACACTTAACAATACCATGGCATGTTGCTTCAGTGACCCAATATGCCTCCATTATATTTTCTATAAAATGCTGGTTCAATTTCTCTCCTCAGTCATTTTCTTTCCAAAATACTGAAAACTATAATCTATAATGGTTACACCCAGAATACCCAACTATGTTACCTAAGAAGCAGACAATATCAACTAACTTAACACCTGCCATCTGATATTCGATACATTGAAATCATTCAGATAGGACAGGATTCAACCCAATGAACTACAAGTGAAAGGACTTGTATTAATCCTGAGTTATCTGTTTCCTAACCATTACTTTACAATATATTTATATGTTATCATTGTGATTTAATAAAACACAGGACTATGCAACTGTAAGTAAAGAAAACATGCTGACACAGAATAAAATGCTGAGAAGTCAAGGAGAAAGGTGGTCGATGGGAATTCTCACTGCAAAACATTTACTTAGATTAACAGCAAAGCATTATTTGAGGGGATTTAAAAAGTAAAATTTGTATACTCATCACTCTAGACTAAAGAATATATTAAAAAGACCATTTTTAAAGAAGAGATCCCCCTTCCCACATAAGAAAGTTTATAAACGATAACTAGCACACAGATTCAAAAGAAATTGCCTCATGAAATTCAAAGAAGTGAAAAAAATGGGGATACCAAATTAAAAGCTTGTTCAAGTGTCTTCAAACTCCCTTTGACTTACACTGAGTTACCCTAAGGTTGAGATAGGTCAAGGCACTATTTACAAAATCTATGCCAGTTAACAGCAGCCATGTTTAAAATGCCAAGAAATTTAATGTAGTGCTTAGACAAACTGGTTAGAAAAAAGCAACCCAGGACAAAGCCACTCTAATTACATACTCTTCTTCCTAGAATGTCTATATTTCACAAATTCATTTAAATAAGTAAATTTTAAAATAGACTGAGCCTTCTTAGGTCTCTGTAGTAAACTTAGATTCAAAATGCTAAAATGTCTATCATATTTACATACTAGAGAAAATATTTTTTTTACATTTTCAATCTGATTAAAACCCCTAAATAATGAAAATTAAAATGCATATAGAAAATCTGTTATAAAACATCACTTACTTCTAAAACTCTTAAGAAATTCTAAAATTAACATATGCTAGCTAGATCCTAAATCAAGTACTCATAGGTTAATTCTTTCTGATTTCTTAGAACTGAGAATTCACCCTTTTTGAGGGGAAACACAAATGGTTAAAATGTCAAGTCAGTCACTTCACCTCTGGAAAATATAGTATCCTTCCAGGCCAGAGGTCAACTTGCTTCTATACTCGCAGAGCAGTTTAAATAGCTTACTAACAGAGACAGTCATATTTTACCAGACCACATAACACTTTAGCTCTTATGCATTCATTTTTGATAGAAAGAAAAAATTACCGGAAAAACTTTTAAAAATGTTAGAAACCGCCCCTTCCACCAGCCCCGGGTTTGCATTTTCTTTCAATCTTTATAATTTTAAAAAACATGTAGTTTTAGGCCACCTGGCAAGCATTTACGTTTAAAAGTAATTTCTACATAACGATTTCACTTCTCTAAATCAAATCTAAGCTGAAACTTCCATGTGTTAATAATGCAAACACAGACTTAAAACATTAAGAATTGGAAGTTCCTTTGATTTCACCTATTCTAACTTCTTCTACGTGACTGTTAGAAATGAAACAAATGACACTAAGAGGTCTACAGTCAGCTCAATGGCACTCACAATTAAAAACAAAATGAAACCCAAGGGAAAGGCTCCAACACCTCCAATATTAAACTGGGATTTGCTATGAATTTTTAGCTATAAATATTATAAACAAAGAACAAAAGCTAACAGCACAAAAAATTAGGCCTTTAAAAGAAATAAAAATAACACGAAAAGACAAAAACACCTCGATGTAGACTTCAAAACAGAAAATAACATTTACACTAAAGGAAGTTTCATCTAATTTTGGTGGACCTAATAGAACTACTCTAATTCCCTAAGTATTATAATTCCATGCACAACAAATCACTGCTAATTAACACAAGCCCATTTCTTTCCCTGGAAACAATGGCTCTACATATTATTGTTTGAAAAACAGCAACTAGTCTGAAATGAAATAGGAGTGTTAACTTACTACTCCATTTGAAAGAAAAAGTTAAACTAATTCACTTATCCTCAATACAATTACTGTATTATTTTAAACATCTGAATAAAAAGAAACCTACCATTTATAGATTATATTCAATCTAAAGTCATAGAAAACAAACGTCTGTGAGTTTTTACTTATACTTTAAAAAATTAACTGATAACTTCACTATAAACTTTAAAAGCCATTTTCTTAATAGAGTTTCTCCACATAATTTAGATTTAAATGTATGGGAAAATGTTTTTCCAATTAAATATATTTGTATTTAAACTGCAACAATGAGGAACTGAAATTTATATATGGAATTATTCAATTAATGACAATCTAAAAGAAACTTCCCCTTAAAAAACAAGATGAACCATTATGCTAAACTAATATACATATAGTAAACTCTAATGTCATTTAATTACATTAATTGACCCAATTATTGACCTGCAGAGTTGGAGACAAATATAATTAATACTAACACCTAACCAGTTATTTTCTAACAATGAATATTTAGAGACTTTATTTTGGTGACATCAGTATTTCTAGTGACAGAATGCTGCCTGGCTCATAGCAGATTCTCAGTATATATTTGACTAAATAAATGAATAATTTATCCTACAATAAAAATCTATTAAATGCATTGGGTTCCTTGTATTAACTAGATGTTAGCTGAAACTTCATATTAAAAAAGAATTAATATCTGAATATCAATGAAGTTTAATGTGAACAGTTAACTTTTAGGTAATCTAAAATTTCTTACCTGGTAGGGCTGAAAGGCACTATCTTCAGTTAAAAAATCCACTTGTTTATCTACAAGGAATTCTACTGCAGTGATTGAACTGGGTATATTTTTTCCCACCAAGGGTTTGAAAGTCTGTCAAGAGAAAAAACAAAATAAATTTCTAATGGTTATTTTCTGGTTTGTATCCTCAAAATGTGAGAGGGTATATACATTGATATAATGTATTAGTGTCATTATCACAATGGTCTGAAGACACCAATTAATACCAGTTTTCATATTACAATCTAATGCTTTTATCCACACAATAGTATATTTTGTATTTATTAAAAAGGAATGACATGGATCTATATGATATATAAAATAATTCAGGTACATTAAGCCCCAGTTTATTTTTAAAAAGGGATATAATCAAATATGCATGTGTATAAAATTTCTGCTTAAGATAAAAAGAGAAATCACTTCTGAAAGATTGTAAACTGGGTTGGTGAGCATATTTACACTCTTCTTTTTTTAAAAAACTATAAGTATTCTTTATAATAGAGAGTAATTATTATTTCAACATACTATTTTTGCCTAACTCATTCACATTAAGCAGGATTTTAAATGTTCAGGAAGCATCTGGTCTTTTAACTCCACCCCTGTACTCCCTACCCTCCGCCCCTACACCAAGCACAAATAAAAATCCAGCAGCTTCAGTGAGAGCAGTATGGAGGAAGGGAATAGCTAGACGTTGGTAAGAAGCACTACACAAAACCTACCTCACGGTAAAGTTTCTCTCTATCTCCACTATGTTTTTTTTGTGTGTGTGTGAATCCAAGGTCATTTGATTTTTTTAAAAAGAAAACTCATTTTTTATGTACAGGATTTTACTCATATGCTGGGGTGGGAATGGAAGTGAGGGAAGGACAGGAAGAGGACTGAAGGAAATAGGAATACCATGTATACATTTTTTAGGGCACATTCACTTTCAAGTAGATGAAGCTTGAATAAAAACGAAGTGTCATATACATGGTAATGTTCTAAAAACATTTAATTGAAAACAAAATGTTGCCATCTTAAAATTTTAGTAACTTTACAATAAAAAAATCGAAGTTTGGAAATGGAATTAACAATCAACTCAGCTTCTAAATTACCTATATCACATGAAGAAATCTTTCTTGCTACAAGGCAACTTTGTGATTATTTGGATACAAAACAAAGCTTTTGGCACAGACAGTAAAAATCCCCAGGAGTTCCTAAACCATTGTGTTTCCCCCTTCTAAGACTTAAAACAAAATCTTGTTAATCAAAACTAATAAATATAATCTGGGGGAAAAACTTAAAGATCTTCAGTTTGGAGTGGCTCTTAAGTAGTTAATTTCTATATTTAAGAAATATCTAAAATAATTTAAGTTTTATTCACTGAAGTCTGTAACAGTGTTTTGAATAGCTAAAATTACATGAAAATAAATATTTTAAGCATGGTTCATTTCTACACTATCCATGAACTTATAAATAATCATCTTAATTTAAATAACATGAAAAAATTCTATCCCCACTTATTTTCAATATTTACGATGAGAAAATCTAATCACAGTAACATCCTCCCATGTCCTAGGCTAACCTTTTAAGTGCTACATATTTATCAAAAGTATTTTTATTTGGGTGAGAAATTATATTTTCAAAGTAGAAAAATATTTCCACATTATTTAGCTATCTCCTTCTAATGTCATCTAATATTTTCCATTTGCCAAGAAAAAATTCCTAAAACATCATTTCATAAAGTCCTATTCATTATTTTACTCAAAAAGTGACTGCAAGTTTGTAAGAAACCCAAGAACATCTATTTTAGACTTTAAAAATGTCCACTACTATGTGATCGACTGATAGGAAATATGTAACATAAAAAGAGAGATATTCAGGTAATCTCTACTATGAAAAAGTGTTTTTTCATATTATATCTGTCAGTTTAGTTTTTAGTAAACTAAAAAACACTGGCACGTTCTCAAGAGGACTTTTAATCCTATAACATTATCAAATGCTCTTTTTCTTTTCAAATAGTACCAAGTCAGGTCAATCCATGAAGGTTAACTAAAAAGGTCCACAAAAGGTATTATCTGAGTGGCTAAAGATACAATTCAATTAAGCAGGATTTGAAAAAGAAGTAAACTTCTCCTATCTTGAGTGCCTCTTTCTTACGCAAATAATACAGGTGGTTTGCATTTCCTATGAGACCAAATCATTTTATAATATGAAAAACATTCTTCTGAAGAGAGCCTCTTAGAACTCTCCTTTTCAAGGTAGGTCAGAGATCTAAGGGTAAATTTTAACAGGCCAGCATATAATTTAAATTACTCTGAGTTAATTAAGGAAAAAAGATTTCTAGGTTAAAATTTTTTTTATATTTCTCATATTTTAAGATGTCTTATCAAAAGCCAAGTAAAATTTGGCTACTGGAAATATAAAAGAGACTATCTTACAATGTTAAGTTCTCTTAAGAACAAGGATCTATTTCTGATACATGAATAGTTACAATTATCTGCAAATGTAGGACCAAAGCATATCATGCTTCTTAAATAACAAATAAAAACGGCTGATACTTTTATACTACTTGTTAAAGAAATGTTTCAATATGTATTAAATTGAGCAACTGAATATGTCACTGTTCCTTCTTTAAGAAAAAACTTAAAGGTAAATAAGACATGAAAAGATGTTTAAATACACCCTGATTTTTTAAAGTAGCAATCAACAATGTAACCATTGTTAAATTTTGTATCCATGTCTAACATATTTCAAAGAGACACTAGTTTAAGAATAAAATTATACATGTTTAAATAAAATCAAATGGATCCTACAGCTTTTATGATAAATATGTAAGTAAATATTTCATGGGTCTAGGTGCACTGGAATGTAAAGAAACTAGAACTCATGCATAACTAATTCAAGACTCTAAAGATACATCATTCTATGAGGAACTTCCACAGCCTAAGGGGAAGCAATGAGCCTACCATTTGATGAAAGTCACAGTATAATATGGCCCTAATCACAAAAGACTATTATTCAAATACTGAAAAAGCTTTTGAAAATCCAAATGAAAATTAACTTAAAATTGAATATTTAATTGAAACAAAACACTTTTCCAATTTTACTAATGGACCTTTTTTACAGGTAATTTGTCACTGTTAACCATAATTTAAAAATAGTCTAAAGCTAAAATAAGTATAGTTGAGAGCCTGCATTTCTAGTAGGGCCTACCAAGCTATAGGAAGAATGCTTAGAACAACTGTATCCTGTTTGGGGCTCCATGCTGCACCACATTCCATTCACATGAGGAAGAGGCGAACAGATGAGCCCTCCCGAAAAACATTTTTAAAATAAATCAGCTACAGCTCTCAAACACAACTCAGCTGCTCAAACAAACCATGTTAAAGCTCACTATTTAACATTTAACAGGAAATTCATGGAGCTTACGCCTGCCGTCTGAGTTTCTAACAATCTCCAGTTAACAGTTAACAATTCCTTTTTCAAGTTAAAAAAAAAAATCAGGCTCATTAACTACAAAAATACTGATATAAATCTCACCAAGGGTAAACACTGAAGCAAAAAACAATCTAAGCAACATTTAGAAGTCAAGGTTTAGTCTACCAAAAAAAAAAAAAAAAGACTGGAGTGACTTGAAAGAACAAAGTCCAAATTCCCACCCAAGCAGGTCTATTGAAAAACACGATACTGTTAGAAAACAAGTTGGGGGTGGGGAAGGGAATACACCACAAAATGAACCCCACAAAACAAATATCCCCACTTCCCTTGAAACATTATAGTCTAAAAATTCTAATTTGAAATACTACTTCAGTAATACTTTAAACAATAAAACTCTATTTTCAAATTAATCTTTTTAGAGTGTTATTAAATTACTACAAACACAATAAACCACTTTCTAAACAAAATAGTTAAAATTTCTTAAACTAGAACACTGAGACTAGATCTATAAAAGGCAGTGACCTTAATTCGTAAGGCTGAGAAGCAAAACCAAATGTAAATTAAGACAAAAGAAAAAGGAAGCAGAAAAATACAAACCGTACTTTGTTCTTGAGAATTTTAAAGTACCTTTAAATCTCAGAAATCCACAAGGCTTTAAAGGTCAATAAGTATAGCTGAAATTTCCACTTTGTTCTTGAGCAGTATTTTTTTTTTATCTAGCGTAAATACTTCTTTAGTCTTCCAAAATCACAGGCAAATGGCTCTCAAACCCAGCATTTCTGAGCTCACTTGCAGCGGCGTCATTGTATAGGAAGAAAAGCCAAGACCACAGAACGAAGCAGAAGCTGTAACCTAACAAGTCTCCGACGAGCAAATGACGATTTTCTGTCTGCTCTGGCTCAGCCCTGGCAGAGATGAGGATTACAACTCGCTCTTTGTCATCAGCACTGTGGTGTTAACGACTAAGAAATCCTGCAGCTGAAGCACTACTGCATCCTCCGATCTGGGTCAGGATAATTTCTCCCGAGGTCGCTTACATAACCAGTAAGATACTCCAAATAAAGAGAACAGCCATCCATCAGCTAGAGAAAGCCTTTCCCACTGTACTCTGTCTGCGTGGAAACACACTGCAGTAGCTTCCAACAGTGCAGACACCCAAATGAGAACGCGTACTTGGCTGAGGGCACACTGAGAGAAGGGAAGAGGCGGTGCTCTGTAAACTGTAACTAATCCCCCGTCACAGGTGCTGATGGAGTCACTTCCAGCACGAGTCACATTACTGGTGATTACTCATTTGGCTGCGGCCATAGAGACTGGCTCATAATTTTAACAACAGACAAAGACAGACTAGTGGCGAGACTGAGAGCTCAAGTTTACTGTCTCCTTCATAAAGCAAATGCAAATACAAAGTTTTGCTTTCCAGATTCACCAAGGTGAGAAAGTGCAGAAAAGAAATAATATGTAAATATCTCTCAAGTTAGCAAAAATAAAGCATAACTTTAAACTATCAAAAATACTTTCAGTGTTTTCCAAGGAAGATTTTTTTAGTTTAATCATTTCACCTTAAAATACAAAAAAAAAAAAAAAAAACAACTCAGAAAAAAATCAATTTAAAATATTTTTGGTGTAACAGTCTAAGTGAAATCAAACAACACAGCCAACAACCTCAGGGACACTTTACTCAAAAGAACAACAAACTGGTAATACTTATCTTGGCACATTTAAAAATACTGAAATGTTTTCATTCTTTATAACAAAAAATTTAATCTAGATTGTTCTCAGATAAAGACTTATAATTTGAAAACATAAAATATATTTTTCTTATGTGTTATCTAATATATTCTCTTAACTTCTATCTAAATTCTAGAGTCCTGTTGTTCAATATGGTAGTGACTAACCCAATTGGCTACTGAACACCTGAAATGTGGTTAATGTGAATTGACATGAGCGCTGTCTAAAATACTGAATATGAAAAAAGATCATCAAGTATCTAAAAAATTTTTTATTTTGATTATTTTTGAAATTAAATTTTGGATATATTGGGTTAAATAAAATTCAGTAAAATAAATCCACCTACTTTAAAATTTTTGCTGTAAATACTGAAAAATTGAAAATCACACCCATGGCTCACTTATTTCTACTGGACAAGGATGCTCCAATTTCTCATTTTACAGTACAGGCTTTTGTGATGATATTAAGGCTAACTTCAGCTACTCCAACAAATCAAAGAGCAGAGATAGGAACTACTTAATATAAATTTGTGGCTGTATGCTAAATATCAGGTTGTATCTACTATTTTGTCAGTATAAATTTCAACCTTTTAGATCATTCAGTGAAATTTGCCAATTTCACTAACTTAGAGAAGGAAAGTTGGCCATATACTCAAGTCAACCATGCTTCTGTATTAAACTTAATTGAAATGTTTTCACATTTATTGTAGAGATTACGTGAAGAAACAGAAAATATATATAATACCACGAACTGAAACTTTGAAATTATACCTGTAAACACAAGAAAATATTTCATCTTTTTTTTTGTCCACTTACATGTTATAACATGACATTGCCAGGTTGATGAGACTTTTTATAATTTAAAAATATTACAGGGATATAAATATTTTTGGTTACATGTATTGCCTTTGTAATACCTATTTTTTAATGATGTATGTAAACAGTCTTTTATTATAAATTTGTCCCCATGTAGATATTTCAATTTCAGTAAATCTAAAAATTCATACTTTTTAATACTACATACATATTTCCTTTATACGTATTCAAGATGTATCACTTTCATTTCACAGAAATTATCAGGTTAACTATAGAAAACTTTCAATTTAGTATCGGATGAGCTTGCACTTATAAAATCTTTTGTTTTGAAAAATGAAAAGATATGAGCAATGATTAGCCTTAGGCTGTGAGTAAAACATGGCTTTATTTTGAAGAACATGGATGGTGCTAAAATATAACATTTTATTTTATAGAACCTGGATGATGCTAAAATGTAACTGTAGAACAAAGTGTTTTTAAATGCTGTGAAGTGTATATTAAATCACACATATGCCCATAATTCTTTCATAATTAATCACTTAGGTATAAAATAAAAACATATGGAAATAAAAGAACTTACAATGTCATCATTTAAGTTACTAACAAACCTGGATAAATATGGCAGTCTTATTCTGAGCTCTAAACAAGGACACATCAAATATTTGATATAGCTTGATATTATAAACTATCAACTTTTAAGTACTTTCATACATTTCTCTAACTTACTGTACATTAGAGAATGAGCTTATATTTCACAGGATTCATCTTATAATCTTGCATAAAGTCAGGTTTGACTAGTCTGTATATGACATAAATTTAAAAACAGCTGTCTTTGCTCAAGTACTATCAGTTTGCTATAGAATAAAATAGGACATAAATCTACACTTAGCTAACAATACAATTTCCTCAATAGTCATACACTCCTAGTAAGGTAAACTGCACCATGTTTATGATAAAAATCAAATTAATTAAGATCAATACTGAAAAACCAAACACTCATTTTTAAATTGTACTTCACACTACATCATGGTTGAATTAAAACAAGACACCTCTCCACCATTATGGAGAAACACTACAGTCAATTCTTGATGCAAAAGAAAGATGTAGGGAGTCGCAACTAGTTATATAGTTATACTAGTTATATCTGTTAAATATTTAAAGTAGGCTTGACCGATATTATATTAATATATCAATATATTAATGTGACTTCTGTCTGGTACTCTGGTAAATTTCTAATACAAGCAAAAACAATGAATAACAACATTGAGAACCCACTTGGTAACAAGCATAAATTGCTAGGTTTTATATCAGGTCTCCTTAACTCTCTCCTGTTCTTACAATTCATTAGGAAGGTAGATCCCATCTTTCAGAGAGTAAAAAGCACCAATCTGAGAAGACCAACATTTTAGTCCTCTAAATTGGCTGTTCATATGGCTTCTACCTTCCTTACTAGATTAAGAAAAAAAGGCGAAGAGTTTCTGTTAAGAAATCTTTTTTGTTGCTGGGAGGTGGAGTAAAAGGCTTTTATTGGCCGCTAAACCAGGCAAGGGGAAGAGGAAACTACTCCAGTTACTGCCCAGAAATATACAACTCTAACTTCCTTCCTTTTTAGCTGGTTTCTAGGTTACAAGCTGAATAAATCAACAGAGGTCAGAAAGTAAACAGAGGCTAAAAGCAAGGCATCACTGTGTGCCTATCTGAAGAAAATCTGTTCCTTACAATGTGAGAACCTTTTATGTACAATTAAGAGTTAAACCGGAATTTTGGTTCCATTTATCTTGGGCCATGAAAAGAATAAATCTCTCATCTTAATATATATGGAAACCTAAACAAACCAGTGGATTCTTCCAATTATATAGACTTACCAAAAAACCCCAAAAACTCTTGCATAATACCTAGGTATTATCAATATTTTTTTAGATATATGGATAGGTTAAAAAAAGTGAACAATCGTACCTAGAGGAATTCAACTTTGAGATAGCCTTGTATGAAAGCTGACTGAATTGATGAAAATATTTTTCAATATGCCATATTGTTTTATAAATCTATAAAAAATATATAATCAAACATATAACTCCTGCATCATGGTAATGTCCAAATAATTAAGTTTTCCACATTAATGAGTCTATTCAGATTTTCCATGCAATGCAAAGGTTGTAGAGTATAGTTTTATACCTTGAGAAGTCTATGAGTTCTACAAGGATTTCAAGAAGATATGAACCTCACATCTTACTGACTTTTTAAATTCTCCTACGTCCCCCAAGCATGTGGCACATTAAACCAACCAATATGTCTGGGATGCCTTTTATGTGTAAGGCACCATTTTTGGTCCTGGGTTTACAACAGTGAGGAAAAGACAACCAAATTCTTACCCTAGTACACTTTATAGTCTTTTAGAAGAAAACAGAAATTAACAGAGTAATCATACAAATAAATACAAAATTACAACCCTGTTATGAACTAAATTTATAGCTGGAGAATATCCCTTTCCCTCTGTTTTTCATTTTATCCTTGATAACTGACCCATTCATTAAGAGAAGGGGAGGGCCAATAGAATGTATCCATTTTTTAGCTTTACATGTATCATTACATGTATCAGATTTTAACAACATATAGCTGCCCCAAGAAAAACCACTGTTGGTCAGGCACAGTGGCCCATGCCTATAATCCTAGTACTCTGGGACGCCAAGGAGGATCGATCACTTGAGCTCAGCAGTTCTAGACCAGCCTGAGCAAGAATTAGACCTGACTCTACAAAAAGTAGAAAAAAATTAGCCAGGTGAGGTGGCACACACCTGTAGTTCCCCAGCTTCTAGGAGGCTGAGACAGGAGGATCACTTGAGCCCGGGAGTTTGAGGATGCAGTGAGCTATGATCATACCACTGCACTCTAGCCAGTGCAACAGAGGGAGATTGTCTTTTAAAAAAAGGGGGGGTGGGGGGAGGGAGGATAAAGAAGAAAAAAACCACTGTTGAGAATTTTAAAAAATAAAACAACAAAAGAAACACTCTCTGTATTTTCAATAGCATTATGGCTGAATTCATCATCCTTTCATCTTTTCCTTCTAGACTTTCTGAAAACTAATAAGGTATATACTGTAACCCTAGAGTAGTCCTATAAGTCTGTCATCTCTATGCCTTCTTTTTCAGAATCACCTTTATTAATCTTCCTTCTTCCTAACATTAATGTTTTACTTACTCTTCCTTCTCTACAACTTTGTATCTTGTACCATTAAGATGACCAATTTTTTTTCTCATAAATAATCCAAACTCTGTATCAGACCTGAATTTTCACCTTCTTCAAATCTGTAGTTGATACAGCTATTAGGACATAGTCAAATTTGTATCTCTTACCACATAAAGCCAAACATGACTAGAATTAAATGCTTAAACTTCTTTGCCAAGTTACTCATGCTTCCTTTCATAACCACTAGAATCAGTAATATCACTACTTCAGAAATAGGTATCTCTGACTGAGCCTTGTAGCTCAAGGTTACAGTGAGGTGTGACTGTGCTCTTGCACTCTTTCCTGGGCGACAGAGGGAGACCTTGTCTCATTCATTCATATATACATACCATAAATGAAGTAGATATTTCAAAATTCATTAATACCATAATATTTGATAATTTGTTTCCTTTGCTCATATAATATTCTGAATACCTGATATTTTTCCTTAAGCATTTACTGATCATAAAGATTTAATTTTTCCATAAGTTATTCTATAACTCTAATTAGACTTTGATAAAAATACTAATACGATTTAGAAACTAAAAGCAATTTTGAAGTTCATATAGAAAAACAAAAATAACCAGAAAAGTTCTCAAACAATAAAAGATAGAAAACAGGAAAAGAAAATAACAGAGAACTAGCTCTAACAAATATTATAACATATTTCAATGCTCCAATCAATCTAACAGTGTGATACTGAGGCACTGAAGACATGGTCATCAATGGATAATTCAGAAAATCTCAAACTGACCCAGATAAATACAGGAATATTTAATATAAGACGCACTTGGATTTTCAAGTCAGAGGGGTTTTAAAAAAATGGACAAACTGGCCCGGCGTGGTGGCTCACACCTGTAATCCTAGCACTCTGGGAGGCTGAGGCAGGCAGACTGCTCGAGGTCAGGAGTTCGAAACCAACCTGAGCAAGAGTGAGATCCCGTCTCTACTATAAATAGAAAGAAATTAATTGGCAAACTAATATATATATATATAAAAAATTAGCCAGGCATGGTGGTGCATGCCTGTAGTCCCAGCTACTTGGGAGGCTGAGGCAGAAGGATTGCTCGAGCCCAGGAGTTTGAGGTTGCTGTAAGCTAGGCTTATGCTACTGCACTCACTCTAGCCTGGGCAACAAAGTGAGACTCTGTCTCAAAAAAAAAAAAAAAAAAAAAAAAAAAGGAAAAACTGAATACAAAAAAACCAGGCTGTTAAAAATGGAAATGAAACTATAGAGATGAATAATCTCATCTCACTTTTACACATGAAGAAGTGGACTCAGATTCCAGCTTGCTCCTGTGTTTACAAAAAAAAAAGAAAAAAGAAAAGAGAAGGAGAAGGAAGGGAAAAGGGAAAAAGGAAAGGAAAAAAGTAGACACAGAGGGTTCAAGTGACATTTCATGTCAAAAATCTTGTTTACAGAAGTGCTGGGACCAGAACCTGGATTTCTTAATTCATAGCTAAATGATTTTTACATTGTAAAATGGTGTGAAAGAAGTTTATTGTTTTCATGCTTGTTGGCACGGGGTGGCAGAGAACAAAATGTTTTGCCATCTGCTGAATAAAACTTTAAACTTTGAACTTTAAATGGAGGAAAATGAAACCCACCTAGAAGAAACTGGAAACTTGTAAAGTACAGAGGAAAAGAAGTATGGAATAATAAATTTATATATCTTTAACTTGCTTTACTGACTGGTCACCTTTTCAGAAAGGAGAAATAAGAAGGATTAGAAGACAGCAACTCAACATAAAGGAGTTTTAAAGCTATATTCAGAAAAAGAAAATTGGGACAGATAAAAATTAATAGTTGGAAGAAAAGCTTATTTAATTTTGTTACTGTTTTTGTTTTTTCTGTAATTTTTTTTTTTTTTCTTTTTGAGACAGGGTCTCTCTCTCTCCCCCTCCTAGGGTACAGTGTAGTGGCACCATCACAGCTCACTGCAACCTCAAATTCCTGGGCCTAAGGCATCCTTCTGCCTTAGCCTCATAAGTAGCTAGGAGTGCAGGCACATGCCAACATGCCCAGCTAACTTTTCAAAATTTTTTTGTAGAGAGGGGTGCTACCTATATTCCCCAGGCTGGTCTTGAACTCCTGGCCTCAAGCCATCTTCCTGTCTAGACCTCCCAAAGCGCTGGGATTATAGGTATGCTCCACCATGCCCAGATTGTTATTGTTACTTCTGACTAGAAAAAATATTTTTAATATGAAAAGTATAAACTAGAGATTAAAAAATAACCTATACACTAAGGAATAGGTAAAAGATCCTTTATCTTTCTGGAAACATAATAAAAGTTTTCTTTAAAAATAACATAATTATATTGGAGATAATATGGAAAACAAAACAAATACATGAAAAGGATCCCATATTCTTACAGGGAACCTAGCAAGTTAACCATTTAAATTTAAATGCATTTTCAGCCTTTTTTTTTCTCCGAAAGCATATTAGTTCTACCAAGGTCCAGGGTACATATAAACAATAAGTTGCTCATTTACTTAATATCTTCTCATGTCCTTACATTGCCATCATTTTAAGTAAATATTTAATAAATACTTAAGTAAATAAGCATGAGTTTTATTATTTATTTTTAGTTTGAACACCTAAGCTACTTTCAATTTTCTATTATTACAAATAACATGAACATCTTCATGCTTTTAATAATTAAGGATTGATGCCAATTTAGATAGGTTAAAATAAGTTACATGTTAGAATAATAAATTGGTAGAAATAAGCTCAGAGCCATTATTGGTAGTCTTAGAAAAAAATCATGGCAGTGCCAAAATATTAAAGATAGGTACTTACATTTATAAAGGAGGAAAGGGCCAATTTAGAAACTATAAGCTACTAAACCTGAACTCCAACGAAACTCCAAAATGGTAGAGGGGAATGAAAAATGACTTCCTTCTACCCTTCTAGGTTCCATGGCTGGGCTACAAATTAAACTGACACAAGAAAGATTAACAGGAGAAAAACCATATTTAATGATGTGCAAAAGTACAGGAGTCCCACAAAGTATGAGACTCAAAGAAGAGTCAGATGACTAAAGCTTACACCATTATCTAGAGCTACAGAAAGGAACAGCAGCTCAGAACATCTGTGGGTGGTGGCTATACAAGTTATACGAGGGCAATGGGAAGAAATGTATTATGAATAAAGATGTTATACAGATAAAAAGTCTCTCAGATAATAAAAATTATCTGGAGCAACCCTTTTCCTGATACAGAGACTTTTACTAATGTAGATTTCCCTTACAGTTATAAATTTCTTTTACAGACAGCTTTTCAAAACTACTCCTGTGTCTGCAGTTTTCTCAGAATAACCAGCTCAAAACATGCCAAAGAAATATATTTTGGGGATGGCATATTCTGGCCTTCTGTATCATATTTTGGGGTGGTGTGTTGAGCCCCAACAACAGATAATTAGTATAAAAAAATAAAAAAATACACATTGATCAGTAAGAGCAAAATATATTAATTGATAGTAATTTGCCTTTTGATAAAAACAAAGGTTATCAAATTTGAAACTAAGATATAGGGAACTTGACTTAACAAAACTTTTGACAATCTGCAACAGGTAAGTCAATGAAATAAGAGCTGGATGATAGTTCCAGATGTATCTGCAGTCGATTAAAGAGTACTGATTCATAGTAATAGTACTATTATTAACCTGTGACATGCTATTCCTTCACCTTTGGTCTCACACACTCCTTTATCACTTGAAAGCTATCTTTATTTTCAAATTAACAAATAATAGGATGGGCTGGAATTGGTGGCTCAAGCCTGTAATCCCAGCACTCTGGGAGTCTCAGGCAGAAGGATGGCTTGAGGTCAGGAGTTCGAGACCAGCCTAAGCAAGAGTAAGACCCCATTTCTGCCAAAAATAGAAAAAATTATCTAGGCATGGTGGCTCAAACCTGTAGTTCCAGGTACTCGGGAGGCTGAGGCAGGAGGATAACTTTAGCCCAGGAGCTTGAGGTTGCAGTGAGCCACTGCACTCCAGCCTGGGCGACAGAGTGAGACTCTGTCTCATAAATAAATAAATAAACAAACAAACAAACAGCACGATTAAAAAATATATCTTATGAAAAACATAATCTAAACCTATATTTTATTTATTTATTAAGATTGACTGATTGATTGAGACAGAGGGAGTCTCACTCTGTTGCCTGGGCATGTGCTGTAGCATCAGCCTAGCTCACAGCAACTTCAAATTGATCCTCCTGCCTCAGCTTTCTGAGTAGCTGGGACTATAGGCACAAACCACCATCCTCAGCTAACTATTTCTATTTTTAGTAGAGATGGGGTCTCTCTCTTGCTCAGGCTGGTCTCAAAATCCTGAGCTCAAGCTATCCTCCTGCCTCAGCCTCCCAGAGTGCTAGGATTATAGGCATGAGCCACCACGCCCAGCCAAGACCTAGATCTTAGAATGATCAAGAAAAGCTGCATTTGCATCTGTTGAAATACAAATAAAATAAAATTTTAAAAAGCTGGAATAACAATTAACCCCAAAACTTAATAATGAAAAGATATGACCTACATTTTGGCTTAAAAACTCCAACTACATAAGTAGAATGTAAGGGAATGCTAGTTTCCTAGAAATTCATGTGAAAGAATCTCGGAGGGTTTGAAGACACTAAGTCAACACATGTTATGTACTTAAAAAGCTTAAAAAGTCAGGGTAGGGGTTTAAGGGGGAAACAAATTAAAATTTGAATTTACTAATAAACACACAAAGTACCCAAAAGAAGGGAGGTAACAGTCCCTTTAGATTTCTCATTGGTCATAAAATCTCTGAATATCTTCTTTAATTGGGAGCATGATAATATAAAAAGAATAATTACAAACCGAGATGTGTCAAAGGCATTTAAGAATCATGGATTATTAGGATCATTTGAAAGACTGGAGATATTTGCCTGAAGAGGAAGAGATAGGAAAACAGTAATTGTGTACAATTATTTTAGAGGGCTAGGGTAACTATGGAAATAAAGAAGATTATAATTAAAATATCCAGAAAGGTCAATTTTACCACCACAAAGAATGAACAAAATTCTAATAATTAAACCCTACCCAAACCAAAGCAAACTTACACAGGAAGTAGTGAGCTTCCTATCCCTAGAAGCAAATTAAGAAGAATATGAATAAAACTTGACAAGTCTGTCACTAATGAATCTCATTTCTCACTTTGGCAGGGGGTGGTTTGTAAAATATTAAAGATTCTTTCCAATTCTAAGATTCTAACATTGTCTTGTTTAAGCTACTTAATGTTGAAGACCAAAGTATAGATAAACAAGATCAAACCAAACTTTCCATAAACACTGTTACTACTCTTACATATATAAAAACAGTATTACTACTCTCTTTTATGTACCGTATATAAAATATCTGTCAATAGGGTCAATGTAAAATACCAGTGTTCTTTCCTTTCCTAATTCCTTTGCCAGGAAGTACAGTTTAAGAGAAGAACTGCTAAAAAAAAAAAAAAAAAAAAAAAAAAGAGAAGAACTGCTTAATGTTCATATATTGCTCACATAAGGTGGCAAAATTAAAAGTAAAAAGTAGCATCCCCCATTTCAAAATAAAGTTAACTAGGTTGTCTATTTCACTTGACAGAAATAAAACTACATAGAAGGCTTGTGTGGCATGGGATCTCTGTGATCTATAGATCCTTTATTTCTTAGTAATAAAAAAGCAAGTATAATTTTGTGAGAATAAGAAATAGCACATAATTAAATCAAAGCAGCAATAAATGCAAAGCATGTGTTATAATGGTAATAGTCATAAAATTACAGAAAAAACTGAAGTTAAGCTAAAATAAACTGCCTTCAGTCTGGAGTCCTGTCAAGCATACCATCCTCAGAGAGTAAGACACATGACATTACATGTGCATATAACTGATTTCCTGGTCTTTTTCAGTGTAAAACAAGTATTAAAGTATATTTTCCAATTTTTCCTAATCATTTCATTGTTTACACTCTTGGAAACCTGAATAAGACATCGATTTCTTTACTAGTTTTGTTCATTTCCATCTGACAAACATCTGTTCCTTGTACAGTATAAGTCAAGAAGGCTCTACAATTATTTCCCCATTACCTCCTCATTTGAAAAAACTCTGATGATGTAGGCAACAATCTGGAAGCTGAATTTTTCAACAAACAAATGGGATTCACAAATTCCATTAAGTATATGATATACAGTAGCTATTTTTAGGTATTTAAAAATTAATGCATTTAGGTGATAATGAGCACCTACACTTAGTATTTAGATGTAAAACACCGTAAGGCCCAGGTGTAGTGGGGCTGTAATTCTAGCTACTTAGGAGGCAGAGGTGGGAGGATTGCTTTAGCCCAGCCTGGGCAATATGGCAAGATCCCATCTCAAAAAATAAATAAGGCCAGGTGCAGTGGCTCATGCCTGTAATCTTAGCACTCTGGGAGGCCGAGGCGGGCGGATTGCTGAGGTCAGGAGTTCAAAACCAGCCTGAGCGAGACCCCATCTCTACTAAAAATAGAAAGAAATTAATTGACCAACTAAAAATATATATACAAAAAATTAGCCGGGCATGGTGATGCATACCTATAGTCCCAGCTACTCAAAAAGCTCAAGGAGGATCGCTTGAGCCCAGGAGTTTGAGGTTGCTGTGAGCTAGGCTGAAACCACAGCACTCACTCTAGCCAGGGCAACAAAGTGAGACTCTGTCTCAAAAAATAAAAATAAATAAATAAATACATACATACATACATACATAGACAGACAGACAGACAGATAGATAGATAGGCAGGCTGGGCACAGTAGCTCACACCTTTAGGCCTAGGACTTTGGGAGACCCAAAGTGGAGGATCAACTAAAGCCAGGAGTTTGAACCAGCGTGAGTAACATAGTGAGACTCCTTCTCTATAAAAAATTTAAAAATTAGCCAGGTGTGGTGGCATGTTCCTATAGTGCCACTACTCTAGGAGGCTAAGGCGGGCAGATCACTTGAGCCCAGGAATTTGAGGCTGCAGTGAGCTACGATGATGCCACTGTACTCTAGCTTAGACAACAGAACAAGACTCTGTCTCAGGGGGAAAAAAAAGAAATAAAGAAGAAAAATATTAATTTAAAATACATTTAAATACATATAGTAAGATAAAACCAAAGTTTCAGCCATATTTCTGTAAGTACTGATAATTTATGCCAATATTTTGACAGCCATGAAATATCAAAATACTGATATACAAAGTAAAAAGATTATAAATGGAAGACAGAATTTCTTCACATAATTGAAGACTTTGGCACGAAAGTGTTTTCTTTCAATTACAAAAAAATATATAATTTACTTAAAATGAATTTACTTATTTTCTAACATGTTGTGGGACAATTAAAAGCTATATTCTAAAAAAAATACAGAGAAGGCCAGGCTAGGGGGCTCATGCCTATAATCCTAGCACTCTGGGAGGCAGGAGGATCACTTGAGCTTAGGAGTTTGAGACCCGCCTGAGCAAGAGTGAGACTCCATCTCAACTAAAAATAGAAAACAAATTAGCCAGGTGTGGTGGTGGGCATTTGTAGTCCTAGCTACTTGGAGGCTGAGGAAGGAGGATCCCTTAAGCCCAGGAGTTTGAGGTTGTTGTGACCTAGGCTGACATCACAGTACTCTAGCCCAGGCGACAGAATGAGACTGTCTCTCAAAAAATAAAATAAATACAGAGAAAATAAATACACTAACCAAATCTTGGGTCAATAATCACTGTAATACTTTGAAATACATTTTCTTTAAACAGAGAACCTCCCCACTAAAGCTCTAGGTTTTATTTTATTTTTTGTAGAGACAGGGTCTCGCTATATTGCCCAGGCTGGCCTTGAACTTCTAGTTTCAAGTGCTCCTCCTGCCTTAGCTTCCCGGAGGGCTGGGATTCGAGGTGTGAGCCACCAAACAGTCTAGGTTTTCTTAAATCAGGACAGTTTCACTGGAGACATCTCCCTCTAAAGGTATGAAACATTCAGAGTCCCACCAGGTCTAAAAACGTTGAGTCCCATTAATGATGTCCAGAGCCCTAAAAGTTCATCTCTGTAGAGAGAGGAAAATTTCATGATTAGACTCTTCAGTTCTTCATGGGTAATAAAGATTTCTTCAGGGTCGCTTCCTTCAAAGTGTCAGAGAGCCTGTAACTTGTCTGGGGAAATGAACTTCTTTTTAGGACTCCTGTGAATTTAGTAGTTTTTTATACCTTTGGTAACAGTTGCTTTTTCCCTGGGGATGTGAAAGCTTCCCTCCATTGGCCACATGACCACTGGTTTTCTGAGCTTTTTATAATATAACCACTTTTATTCATTTCAGGAATTCTCAGAGTCATTTTTCCTGCTTCCTCTCACATTTAGGTAAAACTACATTTTTAAAAAAATTTTTCGCTGTATTCTACTTGGCTTGGAGAGCATGGGCATACTTAAAAAGTTACATAATTTAGTGTAGGCCGGGCGCTGTGGCTCACGCCTGTAATCCTAGCTCTTGGGAGGCCGAGGCGGGCGGATTGCTCAAGGTCAGGAGTTCAAAACCAGCCTGAGCGAGACCCCGTCTCTACTATAAATAGAAAGGAATTAATTGGCCAACTGATATATATATAAAAAAATTAGCCGGGCATGGTGGCGCATGCCTGTAGTCCCAGCTACCCGGGAGGCTGAGGCAGAAGGATCACTCGAGCCCAGGAGATTGAGGTTGCTGTGAGCTAGGCTGATGCCACGGCACTCACTCTAGCCTGGGCAACAAAGTGAGACTCTGTCTCAAAAAAAAAAAAAAAAAAAAAAAAAAAAAAAAGTTACATAATTTAGTGTAAAAAACCAGAATGAAACCATATAAAGTAGTCATGGAAAAATGAAATTTTCTATTCTAACAGAAGAAAAGCAAAAGCAAAATGCCACATAGAGAAGCAACTGTTCATGAACTAGGTTTGTGAACAGGACAGTGTAAAATGCCCGTGTACTTTCCTTTACCAGGAAGAGGGGAGTTTTCTTTATCCTTCTCTTAACAGTGTTGACCTCGATTTAGTTTTACTATGCTTCATTATGTTTATCATAGTCATTAACTGGTGGAGAATCCTGAGATTCTTGAAAGGTATACTTTGCTTCCAAAACCTGATGCTGAAAGTACATAGTAGTATTAGCTAAAGTACAGAATAGTAGTTCTTAACAAGTAGCCCCCTGTCCAGCAGCATAGGCAACACCAAGGAACTATGGTAACTCCCCACTTAACTTCCCTGATAAGTTCTTGGAAACTGGCTGCAAGCAAAACGTATAACAAACCAACTTTAGCACACGTTGATTGATAGAAACAAGAATTAAAGTCCTATGGCATATTTATGGTCACAAAAACATCACTCTAACTTCTAAATAAAGACTCTAAACACTTCTAATATTTAATAATGAAATAAATGTGTGCTATACATACATTCAAGAAAGATTAATAAAAACAAGTAAGATAATTATTTACCCAATTTTTCTAGTTCAGAGTTGTGGTTGACCAAAGCCTATCCAGCAGCTCCCTCTTTTCTCTCTCTCTCCACACAAGACTTACTAAATCAGAAATTCTGGGGGTGGGGGTCCAGCAATCTGTGTTTTAACAAGTTTTGGGCAATTCTGGTGTACTATCAACTTTGAGAATCAGTGGCTTATATCAAGTATTCTTAAACATTTTAGAGTCAAGGAACCCAAGAGCCTATTGAAAGCTCAAAAAGAACATGAGACACATAATATTGTCTACCACAATTTCAGGTGTTTCAAGAATATTTAGAAGGCTGGGCGCAGTGGCTCACGCATGTAATCCTAGCACTCTGGGAGGCTGAGGCACGAGGATTGCTTAAGGTCAGGAATTCGAAATCAGCCTGAGCAAGAGCGAGACCCTGTCTCCACTAAAAATAGATACAAATTAATTGGCTGACTAAAAATATATAGAAAAAATTAGCCGGGCATGGTGGTGCACGCCTGTAGTCCCAGCTACTCGGGAGGCTGAGGCAGTAGGATCACTTAAGCCCAGGAGTTTGAGGTTGCTGTGAGCTAGGCTGATACCATGGCACTCTAGCCGGGGCCACAGAGTGAGACTCTGCGCCCCCCCCAAAAGAATATTTAGAGAACTTTCTTCAGAATATGTATTTTTAAGACTTGCTCCTTACACTGGGGGTGAGGTCTAGGAATCCTTAGTTTTAAAAGCTCAACTTTGCTGCAACAATGGGTCTAGTCATCATCTGCGGGGGGTGTATGTGTATTATCTATTTATATACTTTTTGTTGAGACAGAGTCTCGCTTTGTTGCCCAGGCTAGAGTGCTATGGCGTCAGCCTAGCTCACAGCAACCTGAAACTCCAGGGCTCAAGCAATCCTTCTGCCTCAGCCTCCTGAGTGGCTGGGACTACAGGCATGTGTCACCATACCTGGCTAATTTTTTCTATATGTATTAGTTGGCCAATTAATTTCTTTCTATTTATAGTAGAGAGGGGGTCTCAGCTCTTGCTCAGGCTGGTTTCAAACTCCTGACCTCGAGCAATCTGCCCATCTCGGCCTCCCAGAGTGCTAGGATTACAGGCATGAGCCACTGCACCCGGCCAGTTTCTTCTTGATCCTCAAAAAAGATGAAGATTCCATCACTGTTGATCCCTACTTTCTATGCATACTAAGGGGATCAAAGAGAAAGCTCCTCAAGAGAAGACATGCAGAAACACGTAGTTAATCATTCGGCAAAAGATTTCTAGGCTGATTTAAATTGCTGGTGAAGCAGCAAAATAAATTTCCAAGGTCACAGGAACTATGAAATCAGAGTAAGTTGGTTTAAGACTGTGGCCCAAGGAATCAAAGCCCTAAAATTACACCAAAGGGTTTTCTATCACATATTACCAAGTGCAGCTAATATTTAAATTTTTTTCACTTTCTTTTTCCAGCTTTAGGTATGATTGACAAAAACTGTCTAAATTTAGGTTGTACAATATGATGATTTGGTATACCTATGTATTACAAGATGATCAATCAAGTTAGTTAACATGTCTGTCACTTCACCTAATTTTCTTTTTACTTTTGGTAGTAAGAATACAAGTGTAAAATACAGTATTATTAACTATAGTTACCAGGTTGTACATGAAATCCCAAGTATTCATCTTAACTGAAAGTTTGTACCCTTTGACCAACATCTCCCCATTTCTCTGACCCGCAGCAATGACCATTACACTCCTTTTCTACAAAGAGTTTGATGTTTTTAGACACTAGATATAAATGATATTAACAGTGTACATTATACTTATTTCACTTAGCATAATGCCTTCAACATTTTCATTTTTTTAGAGACAGGGTCTCAACTCTGTCATACAGGCTGGAGTGCAGTGCCATGATCACAGCTCACTGTACCTCCAACTCCTGGGTACAGTGATCCTCCCACCTCAGCCTTCCCAGTAACTGGGACAAGGTATGCACCACTGTGCCCAGTTAATTTTTAGTAGAGACAGGGTCTCACCATGTTACTCAGGCTAATCTTGAACTCCTGGCCTCAAGCAATCCTCCAGCTCAGCCTCCCAAAGTGCTGAGATTACAGGCATGAGCCACTGTACCTAGTCAACATTTTAATTATTATTATTATTACACTATTATTATTTTGAGACAGGGTCTTGCTCTGTTCCCTGGCTACAATGCAATGGCATCATCACAGTTCATCGCAACCTCAAACTCCTGGGTTCAAGCAATCCTCCTGCCTCAACCTCCAGAGTGGCTGGGACTACAGGCATAGGCCACCATGCCAGGCTAATTTTTCTATTTTTTTGTAGAGATAGGTCTCACTCCTGTTCAGGCTAGTCTCAAACTTCTGGCCTCCTGAAGTGCTAGGATTACAGGCTAGAGCCACCGGCGCCTGGTCTAAATTATTTTTTTTTGAGACTAAGGTTAGGTGTTGTATTTGAGATCTGAAAGTATACATAGAGTTATAATTTAAGATGCTCATCATTTGGAGAATATATTCAATTTACTAATTTTAAAATATAAAGTATAAAATTCTTTCAGCAGTGGTGAACCAAGCTCTCAAAGTACATACTTTAGTAATAACAAGTTCATGGCCATTAATTAATTTAGTTAGCAAACATTTATGAAGCACTTATGATGTGCTACCCACTGGGCTTGCTGTTATATGCCAGAGAGTAAAAATTATCAGTATTTTGTTTTGCATGGCAACTATCTTGATAACAAAGGAAATAACTGCTCTTGTACAATGAAATTCAACCAGAGAATGTTAAATCTCCTTTAGGTTCCAAAAAGCTACCACTTAAGTATGGTGCAATACATACTCCCACCCTACCCCCACAAGCACACCTTAGCATGATATGCAGTAAAACCAGCTTGGCAGCTTTTCATATAAAAAGGATTAGGAAGTTTTATTCATTCAACAAATATTCATTAAAACATATAAAATGTGTTAAGCGTTGTCTCAGAGATTTTGGATAATGAAAAGATGAAGCTAAGGACAAACTTGGTAAGAGACAACACTGTACTGTATAAGAATGTTAAAGCTACTGTTATAGAGCATTCCAAATATGTAAAGTAACAGTCCCAATATATATTGAGATCACTTCAAATGAAAATTAAAGGCATACAATTCAATTGCTTCTGGATCTTTTGGCTAAGATCAAGTGTAAAGGCATACAATTCAGATAGACACTAGGATATAAAGCCACGTGATCTGGACAGTGGTTTATCTTTAATCAAATCATATTATGAATGGCTAAAAGAACTAGGAATTTTTAATATAAGACCTACATTATACTTTAATATATTTGAAAATTCTGATATATCTTATTCTTGAGCAGAGGATTTCAATTTGCATTTAAAAAATTTCAAGGAGGATGGGCCTGGTGGCTCACAACTGTAATCCTAGCACTCTGGGAGGCCAAGGCAGGCAGATTGCTAGAGGTCAGAAGTTCGAAACCAGCCTGAGCAAGAGGGAGACTCTGTCTCTACTACAAATAGAAAGAAATTAATTGGCCAACTAATATATATAGAAAAAATTAGCCGGGCATGGTAGTGCATGCCTGTAGTCCCAGCTACTCGGGAGGCTGAGGCAGAAGGATTGCTTGAGCCCAGGAGTATGAGGTTGCTGTGAGCTAGGCTGATGCCATGGCACTCACTCTAGCCTGGGCAACAAAGTGAGACTCTGTCTCAAAAAAAAAAAAAGTAGCAATTTCTCAGGAGGAAAGCATTCATGCAGAGGCTATTTATTTACATTAGATACTGTAGTGTGAAAGGTTACAGGAACACATTCAAAACTGTCAGAGCTTTGATTGAAAAGATATTTAATTTGTTTTGAAATTTTAAATCATTAAGAGTTTCAATGAGGGTATCAGTGGCTAAAATCACTGTTAAAGAATAATTTTTTGACTAGGAGACATAGTAAAGAGCAATAAATGTATTAATATTTGTTTTATTTTAGGATAATACTCAATTTTACTCTAGAGAACAAGAAAAACAAATGGGATGGTTGAAACTCATAGGAGTAAGAACAAACATCAAGCTAATTGCTACGCACTAGACTCAGAATCAAAGAGGATAGATGAATACATGGAAGCATCAAGTAAATTGTAACTATTCACAAAGCTCATACCATGTCACCTACACAGCGTGATAGCTATGTAACCCCTAAAATGGTCACTCACTGATGATACCCATTATGGTCTAAGAAACAAAGATGAAAGGCATGGCTGCTCAGCAAGTCTTTGGTAAGTTATACTTGTGGACATGTTTTTTCACTCCTGCAAGAGTTAGCATTCCTTGATTCTTGGCTCCTTCCCTGAGTTCAGTATATCCAACTCTGGTCCTTATAGTCACACTATCAGCAGGAAAGGTTGTACCCTATGCTGAGTGTGTTAATGAAACATATCTCTTTCTATTGTTTTATAATAGACTTTTCCTCTTAGAGTAGTTTTTAGGTTCACAGAAACTAGAGATCCCATACACCTCCTGCCTCCACACAAGCACAACTTTCCCCATCATCAATATGCTGCAACAGTGGGATACACTTGTTATAATCAATGACCCTACACTGAAACATCACTATAACTCCAAGTGCATAGTTTGTACCAGGGTTCACTCTTGGTGTTGTTTAATACATTCGACATGGACAATTGTACAATGACATGTACATTCCACTGTAGTATCGTGTAAAATATTAATAGTTTTACTACCCTAAAAATTCCATATGTGCTGCCTATTCATTATTCACCCATCTCTACTTCCTAATTCATGGAATCCATTAATCTTTTTATTTTCTCCATAGTTTTGACATTTCCAGAATATCATACTCAGTCATCCCTCATTATGGAGGGGTTGGTTCCAGGACCCTTGCATATACCAAGATCCCCACGTACTCAAGCCCACCAGTGGGCCCTGTGGAACCCATGTATGTGAAAAGTTGGCACTCTGTATACTCGGGTTTCACATTCTGTGAATACTGTAGTTTCCATCCCTGTTTGGTTGTGGAGGCAGAACCTGCAGACAGGAATAGCTGACTGCATTTATTGAAAAAAATCCCTCTATAAGTGAACTTGCACAGTTTCACACCTGTGTCACTCCAGGGTCAACTATATGTCACAACTGTGTTGGAATCATATACTACGTAATCTTTTTTTTTTTTTTTGAGACAGAGTCTCACTTTGTTGCCCAGGCTAGAGTGAGTGCCGTGGCGTCAGCCTGGCTCACAGCAACCTCAATCTCCGGGGCTCAGTGATCCTTCTGCCTCAGCCTCCCGAGTAGCTCGGACTACAGGCATACGCCACCATGCTCGGCTAATTTTTTGTATATATATTTTTAGTTGGTCAATTAATTTCTTTCTATTTTTGGTAGAGACGGGGTCTCGCTCAGGCTGGTTTCGAACTCCTGACCTTGAGCAATCCGCCCGCCTCAACCTCCTAAAGTGCTAAGATTACAGGCATGAGCCACCAGCCCGGCCTTTTTTTTTTTTTTTTAAGAGATGGATTTCTCTGCATCTCCCAGGCTGTAATGTGATGGTGGGATCTTAGTTCACTGCAGCCTCTAACTCCTAGGCTCAAAGGATCTTGGGTCTTTTATTACATGGGGTCTGGGAGACTTTCCCAAGTAGAGCACATGGAAGGTACCATTTAATAAGAGTCATTTCCTACACAACACCAGTAAAGACCAGTTTGGCTATCAAAAGTTCAGAATTAGAGAAGTTTAAATCATTGTACTTCTCTTTAGTTCATTCTTTTTGTAGTCATGTAAAGACTTTCATTTGGTTTATTCAAAACAAAAATTTTATAAGAGCAAGCTAAAATTTTTCTCTCGGAGGATTAGTAAATTATTTTCTAATTATTCATTTTGCTAGGCACATGATAAAAATTATTTATAATTTGAAGTGAAGGAAACAAAAAACATGGATAGAGGCTGGGCATGGTGGCTTATGCCTATAATCATAGCACTCTGGGATGCCAAGGGAGGAAGATCACTTGAGGTCAGGAGTTCAAGACCAGCCTGAGAAAGAGTGAGAACTCATCTCCATAAAAAAGTAGAAAAAACAAAAAAAATTAGCTGGGCATGGTGGTATGGGTTTATAGTCTCAGGAGGCTGAGGCGGGAGGATCGCCTGAGTCCTCCTAGGAGTTTGAGCTACAATGCAGTGAGCGATGATGACATAATAGCACTCTAGCCAGGGTGACAGATTGAGACCTGTCTCCAAAAAAAGAAAAACAAAAAAACCCCCAAAACCTTAGATGTAAATTCATGACTAGACATGTTAACTAAAACAGCAAAAAATGACTGTCTCATGAACAGTAAAAACCTCTGGAAGTGTTTTATTTTCCTAGCAGTGGGAGCAGTGATTTGGCTTATAAATTAAGACTTCATGAGCACTGACTTGCTTTTCAGGAATGGTGACTAGTGCTATTGATATATGAGTGTTTGTACATTTATAGTTTAAAATTATATATTTGTAAGTTAATAAAAGCTTTAGAGCTGTTGAATAAAGCTCTGAGAAACTGTATAAATTCCTCAATTCTAAAATAAATAGTATTATGGCCCTTATTACTTAAAGGTTGTAGAATACTAGTTGAATCCCAAAAAACAATTTTTTAACTATAGCTTTAAATTTAATAGTATTTACTATAAGATTATACATGAGTATAAATCACAGAAGTCACACATATTTAAAAATTATGGCATTTGAGAAAGGTCATTCACCATTCAAAAAAATCTGATTACAGAGCAAAAATTCTACCTATGTTACTTATAAAATTTGAAAATATATATAATAAACATGAGTATGAAAATCACAGAAATTAAAATGATTGAAGTAAAGATTTATGAAAGATATATAAAATATTTACAAAATAGTCTGTTTCAAATAAAGAGACAAGAAATAGGACAATTCCTTGAAAATATACATGATTATTCTGGGAAGCAATAAAAAAGTTTAGATCAACACTGGGAAAATAAGTTTAAAGGAGGTCTAAAACGTATGCATTAGATTTCTAGGGAACTCTGAAAATTTCCGAAAACATGGAAAAACATTTAAAACTATATGGGAAAAGCTTCTGAGGTTATACTAGTGGGGAAACTATACTGGCAAAATACAAATAAAATAACCTAATAGGACTTTTCTATCTCTAATGTCTATGACTCCCCTAAGGTTCTTATTCATGTAAGGAGATTAAATGTACATACTCTAGCAAAATGCTTGCAATTTTGCTGTCACTATAAAATTGTTTATATTCAGGGGAGGAATTCACTTCCCTATTTTAAAAAGACAAAAATGGATAAACGAGGTCTGGCTATAGAAATTTAAGTTACTAACCATCATTAAAAGAGTACTGACAGGCCGGGCGCTGTGGCTCACGCCTGTAATCCTAGCTCTTGGGAGGCCGAGGCGGGCGGATTGCTCAAGGTCAGGAGTTCAAAACCAGCATGAGCAAGAGCGAGACCCCGTCTCTACTATAAATAGAAAGAAATTAATTGGCCAACTGATATGTATATAAAAAATTAGCCGGGCATGGTGGCGCATGCCTGTAGTCCCAGCTACCCGGGAGGCTGAGGCAGAAGGTTTGCTTGAGCCCAGGAGTTTGAGGTTGCTGTGAGCCAGGCTGACGCCACGGCACTCACTCTAGCCTGGGCAACAAAGCGAGACTCTGTCTCAAAAAAAAAAAAAAAAAAAAAAAAAAAAAAGAGTACTGACAAGGTAAAAAGTCTGTAAGAAATATTTTTTTGAGACAAGTAATATTGAGAAAGAATATTAAATATATTTGTTTTTTTTGTTTTTGAGACAGAGTCTCACTTTGTTGCCCAGGCTAGAGTGAGTGCCCTGGCGTCAGCCTGGCTCACAGCAACCTCAATCTCCAGGGCTCAGCGATCCTACTGCCTCAGCATCCCGAGTAGTTGGGATTACAGGCATGCACCACCATGCCCGGCTAATTTTTTGTATATATATTTTTAGTTGGTCAATTAATTTCTTTCTATTTTTGGTAGAGACGGGGTCTCGCTCAGGCTGGTTTCGAACTCCTGACCTTGAGCAATCCGCCCGCCTCGGCCTCCCAAAGTGCTAGGATTACAGGTGTGAGCCACCACGCCCGGCTATATTTGTTTTTTTTTAAACCATCTTCCAAATACTAATAGATATTTAGTAAGTAAAAATCTGTTTGGAATTACAACCTGTTTTTTTTGTTTGTTTAAAGAGACAGGGTGATTACTATATTGCCTGGGCTAGAGTGCAGTGACTATATTCACAGGCACAAGCATATAGCACTCCATCCTTCATCTCCTAGACTTAAGAGATCCTCCTGCCTCAGCCTCCAGAGCAGCTTGGACTACAGGTGTGTTCCACAGCACCTGGCTGGAATTAAAAATTCTACAATACTTTTGCTACCCTATTCTCTGTAACAAAGCCTGATTTACAACTAAGCTTTTAACATTTCTCTTTTCTTTGTTTCTTGTGTGAGGGGGGTGTAGTACAAGGTGAGTAGAATATAAGGAAAACTCTATAGAAACCACAAATTTACAGTTCTACTTTATGTTTTAATTCCACCTCCACAGGCTTGTTTTAAAGAAATTTACTGATTGACCACTAGGATTTATTTACGTCCGTGGGCATAATTAAGACAGGACAAACATCATCACATCATGTTTAAAAATATGTTTATAAATATCCCAAAGCCAAATCCACTTCATCCATAGTCCCTCTTTATTAACATAATGATGTAAAACCACCTACCATTAATTCTTAATCTCTTCCTTGAAGTCACTCCCTACCTCTGATCTAGCTAAGTACTTTCCTCAGGATAATCACACATTTCAATCCCCCTAGCCAGGAATCACCACTTCCATTATTGTTATTTTAGAAACAATCCTCAAAAATAAATGACTTCCTCAACTTTTTCTTGAACTGCTCTCAATGCCACCAAACCTTAACTGAAATAAAACCTGATAACTCTATTTTATATTCATCCATTTAGGCAGCAACTCAATAAACGAATATCTGGGGAATTAGTATGTTGAACCAAAGAAACACTCCTGCTCATAGAGCTTGTATTCCAGTGGAGTAGATAAATATATATCACTACTTGCCTAGTCATATTCTGAAGACCTATCCTATTTCTTTTACTTACCCTTAGATTTATTGCTATCATTCTCTCAGATGCAAAAATAAAATGGAAATACTTAGCATTTGTTTTCTTCTTCTTTATGAAAAACACATAACCCATGCACTCATTATCATTACAATAGGGCCTTCAAGATTAAATCTTCAGCTCATCCTACCTCTATAATCCCACATAATCTAGCTTTACATTTCCACATTATTTGGAAACTCCTCACTCAAAGTATGGCCAACTAACCGCTAAATTCTAGTCTCTTTATCAGTCTTCTATGCTCCTTAACTGAGAAGCATTCACATTAATGGTATCCCATGTTTTTAGAAACTTATTCCTCCCTTGATTTTGAGAATATCATATTCTGATATTTTTCCTCCAATTTCTCATTTTAATCTTTCCAAATGGCTGCACTTCTCAACCCTTAAATGTGGATGGGACTCAAGATTAAGTCTAACACTTTGAAGTCTAACTGATCATTTCATGGCTTTCTTTAAATATTATCGATATGCAGTAACTGAGTAACTATCACATCTAGGTCCCCCTTCTCATAGTACTAATTCAGTTCTTTTTTTTGAGACCAGGTATCTTTTTTTGCCCAGGCTAGAGTGCAGAGGTATCATCACAGCTCACGGCAACCTCAAGCTCCTAGGCTCAAATGATCTTCTTGCCTCAACCTCCTGAGTAGCTGGGACTACAGCGTTGAGATATGCTAGGCTAATTATTTTATTTTTTGTAGAAATGGGGTCTTGCTACATTCCAGGCTGGTCTCAAACCCCTGTCCTCAAGTTATTCTCCCGTGTTGGACTCTAAAAGTGCTAGGATTACAGGCATGAGCCACAATACCCAGAAGCACTTTGTTATGAACATTATTCTAAATGTTATGATAACCCAGGATGAATGAACTTCAACTACAGCCTCAGCTAGAGAGAATGAGGCTGTAGAGAGAAAAAAGCCAAAGAAATAAGGAAAAAGGTTTGAGAAAATAAGACAAAAGGGAAAACACTGAAAATGAGTTATTACATTAGAATGTCTGATATAAATTATAAAAACAAAAATATTTTGAACTGTGTTGTATTCATTTCCTACAGCTACCGTAATGAAGTACTACAAACATTTGTGGGTGGCTTAAACAACAGAAACCAATTCTCATAGTTCTGAAGGCTAGAAGTCTGAAATCAAGGTGTCAACAGGGCCAGAATTCCCTCTGAAACCGGTACCTGAGACCCTCCATGCCTCTTCTACCTTTTTAGTGGTTTGCTGGCAACCTTTTGCAATGCTTGGCTTGTAGCTGTTATCAGGCCAATCCCTCTCTCCGATATCACATGGTGTCTACACTGTGTATCTCAAATACATTTTCTCTCTTATAAGAACACTAGTATTGGATTAAGGGCCACCCTAATAATCTCTTGTTATCTTGATATATCTTCAAAGACTCTATTTCTAATTAAGGCCACAATCACAAATACCAAGGGGTAGGGATTCAACATACCATTCTGGGAAACACATTTCAACCTATAACATACTATTTCCGAATAAATAAATAAATAAATAAATAAATAAATAAATAAATAAATAAATAAATATATATATATATATTTTTTTTTTTGAGACAGAGTCTTGCTTTGTTGCACAAGCTAGAGTAAGTGCTGTGGCATCAGCCTAGCTCACAGCAACCTCAAACTCCTGGGCTCAAGCAATCCTACTGCCTCGGCCTCCTGAGTAGCTAGGACTATAGGCATGTGCCACCATGCCCGGCTAATTTTTTCTATATATATTAGTTAGCTCATTAATTTCTTTCTATTTATAGTAGAGATAGGGTCTGGCTCTTGCTTAGGCTGGTTTCAAACTCCTGACCTCGAGCAATCCACCCGCCTCAGCCTCCCAGAGTGCTAGGATTACAGGCATGAGCCACTGCACCCGGCCAATTTCCAAATACATATATGTTTAAAATGTTCTCCTTACATCACTTAAAAGAATGCTCTATTTAGTCTAATCTTTTAAAATCTTTAATCATTAATTTAAATATTTTATGATAAATATCACTGATTCTACAATGTCAAGCACCATGCTAGAAACTATACAATATGGAAAAAGTTTAGAAATAAAGATGATATTTGAATCATATCCTCAAACACTAAAAGTGGATTTCCTATTAAGTATATTGGCAAGTTCATTTTAAAAGAGTTAATTCACAAAAGAACAGAGCTCATCAAAGGCACAAATGATAGCACCAATAACATAGCAAAACAAATATTTCAAATGCCATATTTGGAATAAATGTCAACCCTGTTATTCCTGCCCATAGTTTCTGTATAAAATTCTAATAAATGATAATCTTCTCTTCAGCAAAAACATAAAAATGATTTGAAGATAACTGTGTCATTTCCCAAGAATTACAAGAAACTTTATACAAATGCCCTTATTCTGGTATTAAAATTTCAAGATGACCAGCAAAATAACCTCTCTAAGAAACAGAGAGAAAGCCTTTCAAGGAACCCAATCTTGAATTTTCAGTTTTCTATAGATGATTAGTCTTTGAATTAAGTCACGTATAACGATGATAATGATGCTATACTTAGATTATATCCAACAAATAAAAGTGTAGAATAAATTCTTAAAAGTGGAATGTCTAAGTTAATTGGTATATACAATTAGAATCGCTTATCTGCATTTTCTAGAAAAACAAATAAATATAGAGCATTAAATAAATGTATTACTTAAATGCCAACTCCACTAGGCAGTTATCACTCTAAAGTGAACACAACATCCATTCAACCAAATGCAGTCTGGTCAGGAAGCCTGGGTTAATTAAAATGCTAACAATGGCAAGGTCAGGGACTCTATTTCACATAAAGAATTGTATGTTTGGTTTCAGAGCCACAAACTATGCTCTCATAGTAAGTCTGCATGGTCATCAAAAGCACAATAAAATTTGTGACGAAGTATTTGTACCAAAAGGAAAGGGAGGCGATCCCTGTTTGTACAGATATAAATAAAAAAAGATTTACACATCTTCTAAATTTGCTACTTTAGGAATTGATATGATAGCCTGGATAATTTGAAAAAAGGAAAATGTTTAGTCATAGGAAGAGTTCTTTTATAGAACCATCTGTTTGAAATTAACGGGATCTTTGCTAGCTATTTTTTTTCTCTGAATCTTAAAGTCAGATAACGTAAATAGTATAACATCACTTTTGAGGTTAAAGTTGAGGCCTGAAAGAAAAGCACTAAGAGATGAACCATCTAAAAATATTTCATATTCAATTTAAAGGCCTTGATTCTCAGCCTTTTGGCTAAAATCAAGTGCAATTTAAAGGCCTCAGCATATTTTCTTAATATCTACTAAAGCATACATCAGAGAAAGGGCAAAAAAGGAAAATGCTTGAAAATCTTCATCTTTCACATGCACAGGCTACCTGAGGCCATTTGTCAGGTTAGGTCTTATTTGGAATTAGCCAAAATTATGGCTTCTTAAAAAGTAGACTTAAGTCCTACCCAAATAATAATTACCCCTTAGAAAATTCGAAACTATGAAGAAAAGCCCCAGTACACCTTTTTTACTCTGGGAAGTACACCTAGTCTCCTTACACAGAGGCAACAAGTTTTCTTTTCTTTTTTTTTTTTTTTGAGACAGAGTTTCACCCTGTTGCCTGGGCTAGAGTGCCATGGAGTCAGCTGAGCTCACAGCAACCTCAAACCCCTAGGCTCAAGCAATCCTCCCATCTCAGCCTCTTGAGTAGCTGGGACTACAGCCATGCGCCACCATGCCGGGCTAATTTTTTCTATTTATTTTTAGTTGGCCAATTAATTTCTTTCTATGTTTAGTAGAGATGGGGTCTCACTCTTACTTAGGCTGGTTTCGAACTCCTGACCGTGAGCAATGCTCCCACCTCGGCCTCCCAGAGTGATAGGATTACAGGTGTGAGCCACCACTCTCGACCAAGGCAACAAGTTTTAACAACTTTTTGTTTATTTCCAGAGATACAAATACACGTGCACATAAGATACAGACCACATATAAAACAAATGATTAAAAATTGTTCTGTAATTTTAAAAAATTTACTATATTCTAGAAATTAATCCATTCCATATCAGAATACGCAGAGCTACTTCATTCTTATTAATGGCTGGCTGCATTCTATTCCACTGAAAGAATGTATCATAATTTATTTAATAGATATTTAGGCTGCTTCTAATCTTCCATTACACACAAGAGGACCTGTACCTAAGTCATTTCCCACAAATGCATGTAGACTGGACAGTATGTTGCTAGAAGAAAAATAGACCTGAGTTAATCAACATATATTGCTTTCCATAAACTTTATATACACTCATACAAGCAATGAATGAGAGTGGCAGTTTTCCTACACTCTTTTCAAAAAGATGTATTCAAAACTTTTGATCTTTGCTCATCTGGTATTTGAGAAATAGTATACCATTCTAGCTTTATCTTGCATGAGAACCTTTTAAGAGAGACCATAAGTTGTAGATTTATCTTCATAAACAGCTAAGACTAGAGAAACATAAAAGATAATCGTTTCATCTTATAACTATATTTTACTTCAATTATGAATCGCATAAGAGTATCGAAACCTCAGGTCAATATTTAATGCTTACCAAGCTGTGACTGCTGCAGTCTAATAGTCCTAGACCACGATAATAATTAGTGAAAGCTCTAGCACAAGCTGAAATTAGTAATGAGGTCACTGTCAGGTTGGGTCTTATTTGGAATTAGCCAAAATCATGGCTTCTTAAAAAGTAGATTTAAGTCCTACTCAAATAATAATTACCCCTTAGAAATCCAGAGTGGTAAAAAGCCACTTACTCCTAGAGTTAGTATATAGAAACTTTCTTAAAATTCAAAGAAAGCCATAAGAAAAAAAAATTTATGTTGCAACATTCACTAAGCATGTTTTAATGTCATTTATTTAATTGATGAACCAGCTCTTGGATTAATGATTTAAAAAATCTTTGGGGTTGGTGGTGGTGGCTCATGTCTGTAACACCAGCACTTTGGGAGGCCAAAACAGGAGGATTGCTTGAAGTCAGGAGTTTGAGGCTGCAGTGAGCTATGATGATGCCACTGTATTCTAGCCTGGGTGATGGAGCAAGACTCTATCTCAAAAAAAAAAACACAAAATCTTTGGGTTTAAGATCCTTCAACTATTAAGTTGACTTTAAAAACGTTTATATGTATTGTGAATCATTCAGGGGATAGAGGTATTCTCCTAACTTACTGAATACGACTTTACTTTGTGCTTTTAATCATTCCCAATGAGAAACCACAACCTCATGGAAGACTTACATATTAGATTCATATCATGTTATTTGTCACACTGTTAAATTGCTTTGTAAGTACAAAGACATAAATCATGCATCTAAGATTTAAAACATATAAACTGTTTGGAAGCAGGTTTTTAAAAAATATACTTTCTTCATGTCTTGTCACAGTAGAGAAATGGTATTTTGCCAAAAAATGCAAAAAAGTCAATAAGAGCTTTTTTTTTTTTTTTTTTTTTTGAGACAGAGTCTCACTTTGTTGTCCAGGCTAGAGTGAGTGCCGTGGCGTCAGCCTAGCTCACAGCAACCTCAAACTCCTGGGCTCGAGTGATCCTTCTGCCTCAGCCTCCCGAGTAGCTGGGACTACAGGCATGTGCCACTATGCCCGGCTAATTTTTTATATATATATATATCAGTTGGCCAATTAATTTCTTTCTGTTTATAGTAGAGACGGGGTCTCGCTCTTGCTCAGGCTGGTTTTGAACTCCTGACCTTGAGCAATCCGCCCGCCTCGGCCTCCCAAGAGCTAGGATTACAGGCATGAGCCACAGCGCCCGGCCAAGCTTGTTATTTTTGTTGAGCAAAAATTTACCAAGATTCTGTAACAACAGAATAGTTTCAGAAGGAACACCAAAGATATTCCTGAGAAGCTCCTGTCTATTATAGAGTGAAATTAGAAACAAGTATACTCTCATGGAACTAATCTTACTCTACCATGAATTACAGTAATTAATGGACTTGTCTGAGCAAGGACCTTGCCTTACAAATCTTTGTATTCCTGCAACGTTGTTCTATCAGAATAGCCTTCATATAGTTGATACTAAACAAAAGCTCTTAATTGTTATGATCCGGAAATGGACAAAAAGGCCAAAATAACACAAACTTCAAACTTTTGAAAATCATTAAGTGTATGAGTAACAGTTAACTACTGACTTTGCCATTATCAGGGATGCAATCAAAATAACTCATATTGGATATCAGAAGGCGTTGGTAACAGAAGTTTGGGCATAAGGCTGTCTCTACTTTTCAGATATAGGCATGCCCAGATTGCTGGCTACATTTGAGGGAATAAGGATTTAGGATTCACAGCCAAGAATTAAAAAAAAAAAAAAAAAAAAATCAGCTGCCTGTTAAACTTCAAAATGTATAATGACTCAAGAAGAAATAAGAGTACCATGCTTTAATTAAACATTCATATTAGTAAACTCCATTTTATTTTTTAGGTTGTTAGGAATAATTCTAAATGTGAGATTCTTTAGCAAAGTAAGGAATAATTAAAAAAAAAAATAAAAAAAAATAAATGTGAGATTCTTTTGACTATAATGAAGAATCAACTTTTATTGTTGGTAGCATCTATCACAAAAATACCAACTATGATAATAGTCTGTATAGTAAAAACACTGGGAACTAACTGAATTGATGTGGAAAAACTCAAAGCCACAGAGGAGCTCACAGATAACAATTGTTTTTACTTACTTTTAATCTTACACAAGTCTAGGATTTGATAGTGTATTTAATTTTGAAACATATATGTGTATGAATATGTATGCATATGTGTATGTATATATCAATATATGTATTGGTACATGTTAAAAAAAAAATCACTTCTATTTTTAAATAAATGTCTTTTATGGGCCGAGTGAGGTGGCTCATGCCTGTAATCCTAGCACTCTGGGAGGCCGAGGCGTGAGGATCACTTGAGCTCAGGAGGTCAAAACCAGCCTGAGCAAGAGTGAGACCCGATCTCTACTAAAAATAGAAAGAAATTAGCTGAACAACTAAAAATATATACAGAAAAAATTATATGGACATTGTGGCACATGTCTGTAGTCCCAGGTAGGAGGCTGAGGCAGAAGGATCCAGGGCTTTGAGGTTGCTGTGAGCTAGGCTGACACCACGGAACTCTAGCCTGGGCAACAGAGTAGAGGCAATTGTGGGCAACTCTGTCTCAAAAAATAAATAAATAAAAATAATAAATGTCTTTTAAGACATCTTTTTTTTTTTTTTTTTTGAGACAGAGTCTCGCTTTGTTGCCCAGGCTAGAGTGAGTGCCGTGTCGTCAGCCTAGCTCACAGCAATCTCAAACTCCTGGGCTCAAGCGATCCTTCTGTCTCAGCCTCCCAAGTAGCTGGGACTACAGGCATGAGCCACCATGCCCGGCTAATTTTTTCTATATATATTAGTTGGCCAATTAATTTCTTTCTATTTATAGTAGAGACGGGGTCTCGCTCTTGCTCAGGCTGGTTTTGAACTCCTGACCTTGAGCAATCCGCCCGCCTCGGCCTCCCAGAGAGCTAGGATTACAGGGGTGAGCCACCGCGCCCAGCCAAGACATCTTTTTTTTTTGTTTGTTTGTTTTGGTTTTTTTTTGTTTTAGTACAAGAAGAGGAATGCAAAAGACATCTTTTATACTGACCAAACTATTCAAAGAGGTTCAAAATAAATTTTTTATATAATAAATTAAACTACGGCCAGAGTTAGTCAAAGTTAGGATTCAAATCATGGTTAAAACATCTTATTCCAAATTTCAAATAGCTTTTCTAATTCCAATTAACAAATTAACAAGGAAACAGCTATTAGATGCTTAGCATATTCAGCTAAAGAATGACTAGGATGACCTATAGGTAAAGGTGTCTGGGTAAAGATAAGACATGTAAAACACGACCTGTTTAAGTAAGATTAATAAGTATATATTTAAAAAAAAATCTAGTTCTTTGACTAGGGTTCCTATAACAAATAGGTGATTATCAAATTTCCTCTAAAAGAATCCATTAATTAGGGAGTTATTCTTCATAGGACTAGTCCTAAAACTTCATTATTGCTTCCCTTTCACAATCATATTTCTGAAAATGGGGAAACTAAATTATTATTATAATATTGAAGTACATTTTAATAAATTATGTTATTTCTCTGACAAATACATCCTGTATTTTAAAGATAAATTTTTAATAGCAAGTATTATAAGATGAATTATTTTCACCACCTCCGCAAATTTATAAAACTACTACTACCTCTGAATGTGACTTTATTTAGAGACAGGGTCTTTATAGAGGCCATTAAGTTAAACTGAGGTCATCAAAGCAATCCTTAAATCCAAGGTGACTAACGTCCTTGTTAGAATAGGAAATTTGGACACAGGTATAGAGGGGAGATGATATGAAGACACAGGGAGAAGACAATTATCAAAAGCCAGAGAGAAACCTACAACAGATTCTTCCCATGTGGTACTCAGAGGGAACCAACCCTGCGCCAATGCCCTGATCTGGGATTTCTAGCTTCCAGAATTGTAAGAAAATAAATTTCTGTTTAATACATTCAGACTGTGGTACATTGTTATAGCAGTCCTATCCTATGTATAGCAACTTTTGGGACCCCCCTGTGTAAGTGTGCAATGACTTTATTATTATTATTATTATTTTTTTGAGACAGAGTCTCACTTTGTTGCCCAGGCTAGAGTGAGTGCCATGGCATCGGCCTACCTCACACAGCAACCTCAAACTCCTGGGCTCAAGCGATCCTGCTGCCTCAGCCTCCCGAGTAGCTGGGGCTACAGGCATGCACCACCATGCCTGGCTAATTTTTTCTATATATATTAGTTGGCCAATTAATTTCTTTCTATTTATAGTAGAGACGGGGTCTCGCTCTTGCTCAGGCTGGTTTCGAACTCATGACCTTGAGCAATCCGCCCGCCTAGGCCTCCCAGAGTGCTAGGATTACAGGCGTGAGCCACTGCGCCCGGCCATGACTTTATTTTTAAGTGTTACCATCATTAAGCCTGTAGAAGAAGTATAAGAATGTTAAATATCAATAACCTATTAATAACACCAGATGCATTACTGAAATAATAGAAAGATATTTTCCAAATATTCAAATAAATACAATTAATAGATTAATGTTATAGGTGATTTCACTATAGTATGAAACAAAAGTATTTCTAACATGTTTATTAGGATCAATATTCAGTCTGGTCAGTTATAGTCTTCTTCATTTTTCTAGGCTTAACATCCTGGAGTTAACTGCATTTACTTTATAAAAAGGTCTTTCTCAAAGAGATACTGCTATGCTTATTAATAATTAAAATTCATTTTTCTGATAATTGCTTATTAGCACCTATCTGAAAAGAAAGTATTAAATACAAATTTTATTTAGATATTTCATAGTAGTTGCTGTTCACAATACATAATTTTGCAGATTCATCTAAAATTTCTTAATATGTACTTTTTAAAAAATTCTAGTTCCTATTCCAAAAGGAAAACATGAACACCGAGATTTACAAAAATAGCTGAAAGATTCACTGAATCATTTATTTAAAAAACATATATGGAACACCTAGATATTACCCATTTCAGGATATTTCAATGCTTCATCATAAATACCACACATATTAAAAATAAGTAGGACATTTTAAAAGTAGGTTTAGGTTTTCGGGTTAAGATGGCGGGCAAATCATATATATGCATCTAATTTCCATCCCTCCTGAAACCCTACTAAAAACTACATCATGAGAATTTTTTGGAAAGGAAAATACCTCAGCAGGATAGTGGCAAAGAAGGGAGGACTAGAAAAAGTAATGGCATTTTAAGAAATAGCTGAATTACAGGCTGATGGAGCAGGGGAGAACCAAACCATTTTACACATCAGAATCTTTGAAAAGTGTAAGAACTGGTAGCACCAGTTAACACTGGAACTGGGGGTAAAGGGAGGAGAGGGCCAAAAAAGCAAGAAGGATTTCAGTGACATCCATTTAAGAAAAAAATGAGATCCCTCAGTATTCTCTATGACTCTGTGTACCAAGGAGACTGGATATTTGGGAAGTTTATTCCCTACAAAGTTTAAAAAACAGTCTTTAGGCCGGGCGCGGTGGCTCACACCTGTAATCCTAGCACTTTGGGAGGCCGAGGCGGGCGGATTGCTCAAGGTCAGGAGTTCGAAACCAGTCTGAGTGAGACCCCGTCTCTACCAAAAATAGAAATAAATTAATTGACCAACTAAAATATATATACAAAAAAAAAAAAAAATTAGCTGGGCATGGTGGTGCATGCCTGTAATCCCAGCTACTCCGGAGGCTGAGGCAGTAGGATCGCTGAGCCCCAGAGATTGAGGTTGCTGTGAGCCAGGCTGACGCCACGGCACTCACGCTAGCCTGAGCAACAAAGTGAGACTCTGTCTCAAAAAAAAAACAAAAAAAAAAACAAAAACAGAGTCTTTAGATAGACAACCCAAACCCATTTCTGTACTTCATCATACTTCAAACTAACATTGAGAAATTAAGTGACTATATGTACACTAATACCTAACGGTAGAGAACTTCAACCTACTTCCCCTACTTTGTACATAGAATCCTTACAGATAGATCCTTACCATCTACACAGGAGACTGATATTTTTCCCCTGGGGAAAGTAGACAATCTGAGAAATACCTCAAAACTGTAGCATACTGAGGTTTGACCCACAAATAATCATCCCATATTACCATGCATTAAAGTTTTTTTTTTTTCTTTTTTGAAATTAAAGTCTCACTGTGTTGCCCAGTCTAGAGTGCCATGGGTCAGCCTAGCTCACAGCAACCTCAAACTCCTGGGCTCAAGCAATCCTTCTGCTTCAGCCTCCTGAGTAGCTGAGACTACAGGAATGCACCACCACACCCAGCTAATTTTTCTATATATTTTTAGTTGTCCAGCTAATTTCTTTCTATTTTTTTAGTAGAGACGAGGTCTTGCTCTTGCTCAGGCTGGTCTCAAACTCCTGAACTCAAATGATAAACCCGCCTAGGCCTCCATTAAAGTTCAAAATAAGAAAAACACTATCGATACTATATCTCTGGAAAGCCTCTAACTGAAAAGATAAGAGTCTATGAACAAATAAAGAGATCAAAGTAAAGGAGCAACATGTAGGAAACAGAGATTATGTAGAGACTAAAACATTAACAAAACCAAAATTTATATACTCAGAAAAAAGATATTTTATCTAAGAAACAGAAATAAGGTACTACAGGGGAAAAAATCAGTACTACAGGGGGGAAAAAAGGGAAATTAGAGAAAATTCTCCCAGAATGTAGAACAAAAAGAGAGAAATGAAAAACAGAGAAAATTGAAGAGACAACATCCATCTTAGGATAGAACAGAAAGCTATCACCAAAAAGAGGGTAGGGGGCAGGGAAAGAAAGAAAATTTCCCAGCAGTGAAGCTGCCAGATTGAAAGGGCCTAACACAATAGATTAAAATAGACCCACAAAAGGAAATATCAACAGTAAAATTTCAGAAGCTTGGGGATAAAGAGAAGATTCTACAATCTTCGAGAAAGAAAAAAAAGTCACAAAGAACCAAGAAACAGAGTGGCTTCTCAACAGCAGGCTTGGAAGCATTTATTATAAATACAATGGCTCACCTTCAAAATGGTTTCAAAATAGTAATTTTCATACCCAATCTACTTCAAGGATGACCAAAAAAAATCAATGTACATCTTTAGGCACAATCTTAGGAGTTCTTGGTCTGCTTTGATGTCATGACCTCAAATCGAAATCCTACAATCCTCCCCACCAAAACCCAGAGGCAAGAGCAAACATTCCTCTTCTAGAGCTCCCATGGCACCATATCACAGATAGGTACTCTGTGGGAATGGTGCTTAAACTCCAAAGGTAGCTGAGTGGGTGTAACTAGGACACCCTCAAAGTGCAACTGGGCCCTGAGTGTACAATTGTAAGATAGGGAATTTTGTGTTCTACTGACCCTTGGTAAACATTCAGCAAAACCTCCACTATAACTCCTTCTCTTGCTTGAGGTTGGTCCTGCCCTCACCACCACTCCCACCCCCAAGAAGAGGATGAGCCCAGGCATCAATGGCTAGTGCAAATGGAATATGGGATTCAGGATGGAATGGGTGGTGGTAAATTTACATTGCATAGTGTCCTTAGATCTCAACTCCAACTCCTATGGCCTCTATCTGAAGATGAAAGAGCCCTGGTGGGATCCTCTGAGAGTACTTTCCTGCTGCCCCAGTCAACCGCCCCCAGTGATAACAGCTATGCCACTGCTACTCAATAAACTATAAAACCTGTCTTAAAAAAAAGTTCCTGGTCGGGCGCAGTACCTCATGCCAATAAGCCTAGCACTCTGGGAGGCCGAGGCTGGAGGATCGCTCAAGGTCAGGAGTTTGAAACCAGCCTGAGCAAGAGTGAGACCCTGTCTCTACTAAAAATAGAAAGAAATTAACTGGCCAACTAAAAATATATATAGAAAAAATTGGCCAGGCATTGTGGCACATGCCTGTAGTCCCAGCGACTAGGGAGGCTGAGGCAGGAGGATCACTTGAGCCCAGGAGTTTGATATTGCTGTGTGCTAGGCTGACGCCATGGCACTCTAGCCCTGCCAACAGAGTGAGACTCTGTCTCAAAAAAAAAGTTCCTGAAGGTACTTCTCTAGCCTGGCTACTGTGTCCCCAAGGACTCCACTAAGTTAGGTGCTCCTCCTGCAGGACTAGTGCCCTAGGGCTGTTTCTTATACAAACTTGGGTTGTCTAGATCATAGGATAATTTAACTCATGCAGAGCTCCTTTTCACTGTGCTGCCTGTACCAAATGAAGGGATATGTTTTATTCCATAGAACTGTTCTGCTTTCACTTACTTTTGAGAGCTAAGAGGTAGACCATATAAAGTTTAAAATTAGGAAATACAGAGCAACCTATTCCCTCTGACTATACTAAGGCAGGGAATCTAGTATCTATTTTCACTAAAGGCCAATCAGATGCCTCAATGGTAGTAAAGAAAGACTCATCACTAGTAATCTCTATCTATTTACTTTCCTAGTGCATCATGACAATCTCCCCCAAAAAGGAATGGGAAGATACAGAATGACTCAGAAACTCTGCTTTGCTCATCGTCTCCTGGAAGCCCTCATTCCATGGTGGTAATAATACATTCTCTATACAGAGGTAAGTCTGTGTTTGTTACTCAGCTTTTTCTTTTTTTTGAGACAGAGTCTCACTCTGTTGCCAGGGCTAGAGTGAGTGCAGTGGCATCAGCCTAGCTCACAGCAACCTCAAAGTCTTGGGCTAAGCGATCCTCCTGCCTCAGCCTCCTGAGTAGCTGGGACTACAGCCATGTGCCACCATGCCTGGCTAATTTTTTCTATATGTATTTTTAGTTGGCCAATTAATTTCTATTTTTTGTAGAGACGCTCTTGCCCAAGCTGGTTTCAAACTCCTGACCTTGAGCGATCCTCCAGCCTCGGCCTCCCAGAGTGCTAGGATTACAAGAGTGAGCCACCACGCCAGGCCTTATTATTCAGCTTTTGAAAACAAAAACAATATGCTGTTTGTGGATATACACTTGGGATATAAAATTATAAATAAAAGGGGAAACATTAACAAAAAAGTCATGACATTCATTACCTGGTTTAGGTTAGGGAAGGGGGAAGAAATACAACTGGTGAGGAAAAACTGAGGGACACCAGTAATGTTCTACTTATAACCTGAGTGGCAGCCACAGAGTAGGTCATTTTATTATGCAAATGTATGCTAAGTAACACTATGCAAACATTTTATACATGTGTTTATTTTTACAGTACATCTCACAATTAAAAAAATAGGTTTATATTTCTCAAAGCAGCAACATTATGAATCAAATACTCTTCTGCTAAATTCATCAAGAAATGCTTCGTATTTGATAATCAAAGTGGGCTTAACCCAAAAATGTAAAAACAACAGTTCTATAAACATAACTGAACACATTAACATATTAAAGGAAAAAATAATATAATCATTAGATGCAGAAAAGGTATCTGATAAAATTCAGTCATCATCTAGAAACAACAATAAAAAACCTTTTAGCAAAATAAGTAACAACGAATTCCTTTATCTAATAAATATCAATCAAATGTCTAGAACTAAAAAGGCAAAACATTAAAGCAGAGATTTCCAACCAGAATGCAAAGTGCCAAGAATAGTCAAGAGAGAACTTCAAAATGACAAAATGGGGGCCTTACCAGAAAGCAAGACATTATAAAGCTAAAATATTTAAGATGGTATTCTATTGGAACAATAGTACATTAGAGAGATCATTAAGAAAATTTGCTACTGAAGAAGATACATTGGCTGTCTGTGGAGAATGGGCAAATTATTTAATAAGTATTGCTTAGAAACTTAATATACTACATGAAAGAAAAACCTGATTCTTACCTCACCTCACAAGATACACAAAATTGACTCAATAATAAATAGACTATTCTGAAATTTAAAATGTTAATCACTAAAACTTGCTACCACAAGAAAAAAGGAGCTACTAGGAGATGATATATGCAGTATAGAAACAATTAAGAATTATTATCTGGAATGTATTATAAAAATAAATTCTGTAAATCATTTTTTTAAAAAACACAATCTTCTACTAACAATGGTCAGATATATTTAGAACGAGTGACTAAAAAAAGAAAAAGCCTAAATGGTCAACAAATGAATACAAAGATGCTGAACTTACTCGTCATCAAAGAAGAACAAAGGTAAACAACATTAAGATACTACTTTATGAGATTAAATTATAATTTCAATTATAAATACTGACAATGCTAAATGTCGGTAAGATTATGAAAAAATAGGAACTCTCAAAAAGAGCAGATGGGAAAATATATGAAGAAAATCATCATGGAGAGACATATGGCAATCTCCACTAAAGAGGGTAAGTACGACCTAGCCTCAGTAATTTTACCACTAAAAATATACTCTCAAATAATTGTCACTAACCCATCATGGAGGTATTACAAAAACAATTACAACATTGTTTCTAAAAAGAAAAAATAAGAAACCTAAAAATTACTCAAAAGGAGTACAAATGTATTTTGATAGAATCACATAACTGAAAATTATATGTAAGTTAAAATACAGAAACCAAATTGCAAAAACAAAGTTAAATGAAAAAAAAAATTGAAGAACGATGTATACAGTATGTCAGGCTCAAAAATATGCAAAGCAATAGAACATGGTTTATGTATGCCTATATATGTAGTCACAGTACACAATCACATACAAGAATAAGAAACAACAAATTTAGACAGTGATTACGTATGCAGAAGGAGGAGAGCTGAACTATGGAGAAGTACAACAGGAACACTTTTATTTCAAATATTAAAAGTTTGGAGTAAATAAGACAAATCTTAAGATCATAAAGCTGAAGTAAATATGGCAAAATGTTAAGATGATAAACCTGCACGGTACATGCTCAGGGGTATATTGGTTATTCTCCTTATTTTACTAAATGCTTTTACTTCATAATTTTTCCTTCTAATGGAGAAAACCTCAACTATACAATGCCATATACATGTTAAAAGCCAAGTTGAATTCCTTAACAAAATAAAGAGCAAACAAAGTTGGTATAATAAGGAATACTGCCAATCTCTCATTGATTCGTGCATAGTAACTAAATATTAAACTTATCTATGCAACTCTTGATGCCAAAATCCAAAAAATGTGAATGGTGTTAACCTAATCTGAACTAAAAAATTTTCCCCTTAACTCCATGTGGAAATCTAAATAAAAAATATTTTCTTTCTTACAAGGACTGAACTGAATATCTCAAATTTATAGCCTTTTAAAAAGGAAAAAAAAATCATCTGGGTGATAGGCACACTTATAACATTGACTCAAACTGGACAAAAGGAATACATGTAAGCAAAACGTGTGTGCCCTCGTAATATTATGAAATAATAAAAACAAAATTATGAAATGTATAAAAAGTTGAGAAGTGGACATTTGAAGTAGAAATTTTAGCAGAAAAATTTACTATAAGCCTTGTACTATATTTAACAATATAGTCAATTCCTGAATTTGCTCTCTATCAATCTCCTAAATTCTTCTGTTAATTCATCATTTTGTTAAAAAAAAAAAACTCTAAGACACTCATGTATTTTTATCCCACCACCTTGATATTCTGAGTCAGGGGACGTCTGCTTCCCTAAGGCTATTTTGGAATTTATGGCCATTGCTGAAATGCCAGGGTAGTTACGTATAAGGAACTAACTTTAATCTTTTAGAGTATAAAAATAAAACTGACCCGGTGAATTATTACTCGAGTCAACCATTTGTACGTGTGTCTGCGTTTTTCTTTGTGTTCTGCATTTGTGTTTTACGTTCTGTGTTCATCCTCCATCCGGTAAATGGGCCACGACACAAGAACAAAAGACATTCTATAAAAAAAGACATCTAGGCCGGGCGTGGGGGCTCACGCCTGTAATCCTAGCACTCTGAGAGGCTGAGACGGGCGGATTGCTTGAGGTCAGGACTTCGAAACCAGCCTGAGCAAGAGTGAGACCCCCATCTCTACTATAAATAGAAAGAAATTAATTGGCCAACTAATATACATAGAAAAAATTAGCTGGGCATGGTGGCACATGCCTGTAGTCCCAGCTACTCGGGAGGCTGAGGCAGCAGGATTGCTTGAGCCCAGGAGTTTGAGGTTGCTGTGAGCTAGGCTGACACCATGGCACTCACTATAGCCTGGGCAACAAAGCAAGACTCTGTCTCAAAAAAAAAAAAAAAAAAGACATCTGCACTAGAATGCTTATAGCAGCACAGTTCACAATCGCACGACGTGGAAACAACCCAAGTGCCCATCAAGACATGAGTGGATTAATAAAATGTGGTATATGTATACCATGGAGTTCTACTCAGCCACAAAAAACAATGGTGATCTAGCACCTCTTGTATTATCCTGGATAGAGCTAGAGCCCATTCTACTAAGTGAAGTATCCCAAGAATGGAAAAGCAAACACCACATGTACTCACCATCAAATTGGCATTAGCTGATCAACACTTATGTGCACATATAGCAGTGACATTCATCGGGTGTCGGGCAGGTGGGAGGGGGAAGGAAGGCAGGGCCTGGTATATTCACACCTAATGTGTGTGGTGTGTACCATCTGGGGGATGCACATGCTTGAAGCTCTGACTTGGTTGGGCAAAGGCAATATATGTAACCTAAACATTTGTACCTCCATAATATTCTGAAATTTAAAAAAATGAAAAAACAAAAGAAAAAAACCCCCAAATTCCTTAAGGATAGGAGTGTGCGGATGTGCTGGTTTATGGAAGTGTTCTTTTGATAACATGAATTAAAAAAAAAATCAAATTTCTGGTACTGCTTCTTATCCCTCGCTTTCAAAATAACTGTAAAAAGGTATTAATTAAATGTTACTTTATTTTTAATAAACATAAGAACTCATTTCTAAAACAAAAGCTATGCAAAATGGTCACTTTCAGAAGATAACAAACTATTTTCTTAAACTGTTACATCCATACACTCCCACGGGGAAAGTAAAAGGGATCTTGTGGATTTGCATTCTCTCCAACACTTGATATCGATATCGCCACATTTAAAAAATTTTTTCAAATGTTTTTGAATAGGGCGGGGCCAATACCTCTCAGTGTGCTTTGAGAAGCCTTCAAGGTAGGAGTATGGCTTAAGTTCAGGAGTTGGAGACCAGCCCAGGTAAAAGAGCAAGACCCCATCTCTGCAAAAAAATTAAAAATTTAGCCAGATGTGGAGGAAGCACACATTTGTAGTCCCAGCTACTAACAAAGCTGAAGTGGGAGGATTGCCTGAGCTCTGGATTTTGAGGCTGCAATGAGCTATGATTATGACACTGCACTTAGCCTGGGTAACAAAGTGAGACCCTTATCACTTAAAAAACAAAAAGTTTTTGTGTAATAGTATATCTTATTTTAAAAAATTTGTCCTGACTAAAAATTTTACTTACCGTGTTTCCCCGAAAATAAGACAGGGTCTTATATTTATTTTTCCTCAAGAAGACACTCTAGGGCTTATTTTCAGGGGATTTGTTATTTTTTTTTTCAAGCAAGGCACGACAATCTACATTTATTCAAATATAGTTAAGTTGTCTTCTTCTGGAATACCATCATAGTAAAATGGCAGCCACAGCTTTCCTTCTTCCCCCTGAGGACATAAAATACGTCCAGCTCCTCATTTAACTGAGAAGACTTTCCCCTCAAAGCCTCAGCTTGAAGCACACACAGGATTGGCCGGGACCTGACAGGGGAGCTGACCTTGTTGGTTGGGCTGCCTGCACCTTTCCGGTCACCTCTGGGATGGTAGCTGTCATGATGGGGCAGATGAGAAGGGCTGCTCATCTTCTTTAAGGCTCAGCAGTGAAATGCATGGGTTGTGCAGATAAGCTGCATAGCCACGCCCGTAACTAGGTCTTATTTTGGGGGGTAGGGCTGATGTTGCGCAAATGCTTAGAAATCCTGCTAGGGCTTATTTTATGGGTAGGTCTTATTTGGGGGGAAACATGGCAGTAATAATAGTATTTCTTAATGTGCATTTTCCTGCTCATTAATGATGCTGAATACCTCTTTTAACATATTTATTAGCCACACAGTATTTCTTCTTTTGTGAAATGTCTTTTCATTTATCCCCCCTCCTATTTGTTCTTTATCCCATTAGGCTGTTTGTGCTTTACTTACTATAGAAAATTTTTTTTTTGAGACAGAGTCTCACTTTGTTGCCCAGACTACAGTGAATGCCATGGCGTCAGCATAGCTCACAGCAACCTGAAACTCCTGGGCTCAAGTGATCCTCCTGCCTCAGCTTCCCGAGTAGCTGGGACTACAGGCATGCACCACCACGCCCGGCTAATTTTTTCTATGTATATTAGTTGGCCAATTAATTTCGTTTTTATTTATAGTAGAGACAAGGTCTCGCTCTTGCTCAGGCTGGTTTCGAACTCCTGACCTTGAGCAACCTGCCCGCCTCAGCCTCCCAGAGTGCTAGGATTACAGGCGTGAGCCCCGACGCCCAGCCACTATAGAAATTATTAATATGCTCTTTTTTTTTTTCTTTTTTTTAAGACCAGTGTCTCTCTTTGTTGTCCAGGCTAGAGTGAAATGACATTATCATATAGCTCTCTGCAACCTCAAACTCCTGGCCTCAAGCCATACCCATGCCTTTGTCTTCCAAAGTGCTGGGAGTAAAGGCATGAACCCCCCCCCCAGCCTCTTAATAATTAAAGTTAATAATTACATTAATAATTTCTAAAATTTCTTTCTAGATAAAAAATTATACTATAAAGCTGTTTTACCAATCTTTATTAAACAAGAAATTTTGACTTTTTTTTCTTTAAGAGAAAGCCCTTTACTTCATAGCTTAAATTTTCATCTCTATTTTTGGAAAGTTTTAAGTTTCTTTCTGAAATTGAAATGTGTATCCAATAGCTTAATCTGAGTGAATCCATCTGATTATTTTATGTTTGGCAATAGACAATTTTATCTTTTTCCATATGAACAGCGTTTTTTTCCACCTAAATATAATGAATAGTACCCCCTTAACCAATTGATCTGACATTTCACCTCTGCCATAAATTAAAATTCTACAGCATATGCAGTTCTGTTAAGAGAATATCTTATGAAGTGGACAATTTGTCTCTTCTTGTGATAATGCCACAGTTTTAATTATTCAAGCTTCACATTATTCCTGATATTTGGTAAATGAACACCTGGATCTTCTCTTTAAAATTATCTTTGTTCTTCTGAAAATTATCAACTTTTAAGAAAAACTCCACTAGGTTTTTGACTAAAATTATCTTACATATATGAATGAATTTGAGGAAGAACTGACGTTGTATTAAATGTTTCTCGTAACAGCATGAAAGTTTTCAAAGTTTTGCTAAATATATTAAAATATTTAATCATCTGATTATCTGATAAAATTATAAATGATATCTCATATTTAATTATATTTTTGGTTAAGCCCTATGATTTTAAATATTATATTGGCCTTTGATTTTCTATCTTACAATGTCTTTGTCTAATATTGTTATGAGAGTAATGCTAGACTCAGAAAAATAACTATAAGTATTCTCTCCTACTCTATTTTCTGAAAGTGCTTGAGAAGGCCTGGTATTATTTTTTCTTTAAATATGTCTTATAGGATTCAACAGTAAGATGACTTAGGCCTATAGTTTTCTTTGTGGAAAAACCTTTCATTATGAATTAAATATCTTTAATATACATAGAACTAATTCAAAATATCTTTCTTCTTGAGTTTTGGAGTCTGTGTTAATAAATGTGCCCATTTCAAGGAAATTACCAAATTCATTACCATACAGTCATAAATTATATTCTCTTTGTATTTTTGTAGTGTCACCTCATTATCCCTCTTTCATTCCTGATACCTGCAATGTGTTTATCTTAATTAGGCTTGAGGTTTACCAATTCTATTATCAATTATTCTTTCTAAGAACCAGATTTTGATTTACTGATATTCTCTACTGTCTCCTTTCTGGCTCCACAAAAATTTCTCCTCTTTATTGTTTCATCACTATGGATTTAATTTGCTCTTTTTTTCTAGCTTCTCAGATCATTAGTTTGTAGTCCTTCCTTATTTTCTATTTTTTACTTCTGAATTTTTTTTTATTTTTTTTTTTAAGAGACAGGGTCTAACTGGCTATGTTGCCCAGGCTGGTCTAAAATTCCTGGGCTCAACTGATTCTTTCACCTCAGCCTCTCCAGTAGCTGTGACTAAAGGCACACACCACCAAAGCCTAACTAATCTTTTTACTTTTCTTAGTGATGGGGTCTCCCTATTTACCTCAGGCTGGTCCTTAAACTCCTGGTCTCAAGTGATCCTGTTGCCTTGGCCCCTCCCAAAGTGCTAGGATTACAAGCCTGAGTGACCCCCCCCCCCAGCGTAATGTGGTTTTCTTATAAATGTCATATGGTTGTGTTTTGCTTTTGCTTCCATTGAAATATTTTTGCTGCTTATTTGGGGTGTTCAGCCAATTTATATTTACTGTATACGTTGGTTTGTGTTGGTTTAAATCAACCACCTGGCTATCTCATTTATATTGGTTCACGTGGTCTTTTTGTTTCTTTACATCTTTTCTGGCCTTCTGTGGAATCAAGTTTTATTTCAGGAATTGTTTTTATCTACAGTAATGACTTAGTAACTACATCACTCTCATTTTTCAGTGGTTGCTATGGGATTTACAATATGTTTAACTTACCATAGTCTATCTTCAAATAATATTACCACTCCATCTATAATGTAGGGTTATTGTAACAGTATACTCTCATTTTCCCTCTTGTCCTTTACGCTTCTGCTACTATATACTTTAATCTTAGATATTATAAAACTAGCACATTATTTTTAAATAGTCATTTACATTTAAAAAACTAAAGCAATTTTTAAAAAATCTGTATTTCCAATAAATTACTCATTTATGCCATGCTTCATCCCTTTGTATAGATTCAAGTTTTCACCTATTATAATATTTCTGTCAAAAGAACCTTAACAGTTATTTGTAGTTAATATCTGCAAATGATGAATCCATTCAGCTTTTATTGCCCGGACAAGTATTTCTCTTCACTTTTGAAGGTTATGCTAGCTGTGTAAGAATTAGAGGTTAAGTTGTTTACATTTAGCACTTTAAACATGTCATTCCATGACCTTTTGGCTTGAAAATCTGCTAGTGAGATGTATATCCATTGTCCTTTTTTATTTGTTCCTCTGAATTTATAATTAATTTGCTGCTTCCAGTATTTTACTCTTATCACTGGTTATCAGACATTTAGTTATGATGTTCCTTAGTATGTGTTTTTTGGTTTCATACTTATATTGTTTGCAATTTTATAAAACTTGACATATAATATTTATATATTTGTGGAATATATACCATATTTTGTTACCTGCACAGAATGTGTAATGTTTAAAGCAGGGCCAGGAGCAGTGGCTCACGTCTGTAATCCTAGCACTCTGGGAGGCTGAGGCAGGTGGAACACTAGAGGTCAGGAGTTCAAAACCAGCCTGAGCAAGAGCAAGATCTCGTCTCTACTAAAAATAGAAAGAAATTAATTGGACAATATATAGAAAAAATTACCCAGGTATGGTGGCACATGATTGTAGTCCCAGCGACTAGGGAGGCTGAGGCAGGAAGATCACTTGAGCCCAGGAGTTTGAGGTTCCTGTGAGCTAGGCTGATGCCACGGCACTCTCACCAGGGCAACAGAGTGGGACTTTGTCTCAAACAACAACAAAAAAATTATTAAGGCAGGGTATTAAGGGTAGGTATCCATCACCTTGAGTAATTATCATTTTTGTATTGGGAACATTTCAAGTCCTCTTTGCTAATGATTTTGAATTATCCAAAATGATGTCACTAGCTATAGTCACCTTACTGTGTCATCTAACATTGAAATTTACTTGTATTTAACTGTATGTTTGTACCCATTAGCCAACCTCTCATCAACCACACCAATACCCTTCCCATTGATTTTGACTCTTTAAGCTTCTTAAATCTGCATGTTTATAATGTTCTTCCAAATATGAAAAAATTCTGGACATTATTTCATCAAATACTTTTCATCAAATACTCTTTGGTTACTACCTTGGCTACTACCTGTCAATCCCCCATTTTGGAACACCAATGGTACATTCTACAGATGTGTGATATAATTTCACAGGTCACTGAAATTCTACTCAGCTTCCCCCTCCCAACTTTATCTCTACCAATGCTTCCTGCATAGTTTCTATTGTTATACAGTAAAGGTCACTAATCTCTTCTTTTTCATGACTAATATGCTGCTAAGCCCATCCAGTGATTTCTTTCAGTTTTTTGTATTTTTCATCTCTAAATGATCACTGGATTCTTTTTTTACATCTTACATTCATGTTTTCCTTTAAATCCTCAACTATATTGAGTACATTTATAATCATGTGTTAATGCCCTTGTCTACCATTTCTTGATTTCTGTTATAATTGCATCTGTTTCTACAGGACTATTTGCCTTTTTGAAGTATCTGTTACTGGTCTATTAAGTACAAGAACTGAAAATACATGTATAAAAACTCCTATACCGGCCGGGCGCGGTGGCTCACACCTATAATCCTAGCTCTCTGGGAGGCCGAGGCGGGCGGATTGCTCAAGGTTGGGAGTTCGAAACCAGCCTGAGCAAGAGCGAGACCCCGTCTCTACTATAAATAGAAAGAAACTCATTGGCCAACTAATATATATAGAAAAAATTAGCCGGGCATGGTGGCTCATGCCTGTAGTCCCAGCTACTTGGGAGGCTGAGGCAGGAGGATCGCTTGAGCCCAGGAGTTTGAGGTTGCTGTGAGCTAGGCTGACGCCATGGCACTCTAGCCTGGGCAACAAAGCGAGACTCTGTCTCAAAAAAAAACAAAAAAATAAAAAAAACCAAAAAAAAACCCTCTTATACCAATTTAATATTGCTGGAACATCAATGCTTATGATTTTATTAACATAATTTATAGAAATTTAGTCTGAACCAACTACAAATTATAAAAAGAGTTCCTTCAACACAGATAATTTGAAAGTACTGACCTAGACTTTTAAGTTCAGGGATAGTATGAAAATATTTTCTCTATTCTTTGGTTAATTTCATTTTTTTTTTAATCTCAGCATATTACGGGGGTACAAATGTTTAGGTTACATATATTGCCTTTGCCCAACCCAAGTCAGAGCTTCAAGCGTGTCCATCCCCCAGATGGTACACACCACACACATTAGGTGTGAATATACCAGGCCCTGCCTTCCCCCTCCCACCTGCCCGACACCCGATGAATGTCACTACTATATGTGCACATGGGTGTTGATCAGCTAATGCCAATGTGATGGTGAGTACATGTGGTGTTTGTTTTTCCATTCTTGGGATACTTCACTTAGTAGAATGGGCTCTAGCTCTATCCAGGATAATACAAGAGGTGCTAGATCACCATTGTTTTTTGTGGCTGAGTAGAACTCCATGGTATACATATACCACATTTTATTAATCCACTCATGTCTTGATGGGCACTTGGGTTGTTTCCACGTCGTGCGATTGTGAACTGTGCTGCTATAAGCATTCTAGTGCAGATGTCTTTTTTATAGAATGTCTTTTGTTCTTTCGGGTAGATGCCCAGTAATGGGACTGCTGGATCAAATGGTAGTTCTCCTTGTGTCTCCTTGAGTTACCTCCATATTGCTTTCCACAGAGGTTGTACTAGTGTGCAGTCCCACCGTAGGGTATAAGTGTTCCTATCTCTCCACATTCATGCCAGAAGTTTTTTTTCTTTTAATGAAAAAAACTTGGCTGGGCACAGTAGCTGATGCCTATAATCCAAGCACCATGGGGCTGAGGCAGGAGGATTACTTGAGGCCAGGAATTTGATGCCAGTCTGAGCAATACAGGGAGACTTTGTCTCTAAAAAAAATAGAAATATTAGCCAGGTGTGGTAGCACATGCCTGTAGTGCCAACCACTTGGGAGGCTGAGGCAGGAGGATCACTTCAGCCCAAAAGTTTATTTCTTTAATTTTTTTTTCTTATTTTTTTATTTATTTCTTTTTCTTTCTTTTGTACTTACATAAGTCGAACTGCAGAGGTAGAGCCCAAAAGTTTGAGGTTACATACAGTGAGCTATGGTAAGGCCACTACACTCCACCCTCCAGCATGAGCAACAGAGTGAGACCCTGTCTCCAAAATACAAAACAAACCAAAAAAAAACTTTACTGTTAGGTAGACAGCAACGGATTCCAGGTCTCCTAAGGATGAAGTGGGTGCTGTTGCCTTGGGGCAACTGCCCAATCTTCAAAGGAGGACAAGTAGTTGGGATTATAGATGTGCACCACTGCACCAGGCCCAAAAGTGGAACATTCAACATATACATTTAAATGCATAAATACAGAAATAACTTTCATCTAGAACTCAATGTTTTTCTTTCTAGACTGTATATTTCTTGAAGGCATGGATACATGTCTTTACATCTTTATATTTCAAGTTTATAATAAGTACTTGCCATATGTTATAACCTTAAAAATGTCTAATAAACAAAATTATATAGAAATGTGTGATCCAGTTTCATACTTTAACCTTGCTAAAAAGAGGGTTACTTTATTTGGGACATTTTTTCTGATTACTTTTTTTTTTGAGGGAGAGTCTCACTCTGTTGCCCAGGCTACAGTGCCATGGCATTAGCCTAACTCACAGCAACCTCAACTCCTGGGTTCCAGCGATCCTCCTGCCTGAGCCTCCTGAGTAACTGGGACTACAGGCACGTGTGCCACGATGCATGGCTAATTTTTTCTATATTTTTAGTTGACCAATTAATTTCTTTCTATATTTACTAGAGACAGGGCATCACTCTTGCTCAGGTTGGTTCTGAACTCCTGACCTTGAGCGATCCTCCTGCCTTGGCCTCCCAGAGTGCTAGGATTACAGGCGTAAGCTGATTACTTTTAACAGAGAGTAAGCAGAAGGCATTTCATAAGATCTAGGATTATACCAACACTTCACGGTGGCAGTGGAACTTGTGAAAAAATGTTATCATGCAAAGTGAATTACCTTTGCTATTAACAGTAAAAACTTAAAGACTATCATTCATGTCCTTAAATACTCCTGAAAAGTACAGGACTGTGCATAGATACATACATAGATACATACATACATGCATAGATACATACATAGACTGTGCAAATGCAGACTGTGAATAGATTTCCTTCCCCATTTTTGTGATGCCATGAGCTAGCAACAGGGTCTTAGACAATTATTCAGAAACTTGGGAGAATAAACAAAACTATCTCCTTCAATTAAAAAAAAAAGTATATCAACTGTAAAAGTCAGTTTGAGGTCTACCACCAAACCACTAAAATAAAATTATGTAAGCATTTAGTAAAAACAATTTTAAGAATAATCACAGTTACATAAACCCATATCTATATATGTATATACAGATGGTCTCCAATTTAACAATGGTTCAAAAGCAATACTCATTCAGTACAAACCATACTTCAAATTTTGATGTTTTCCTGGTATGCAGTATGATACTCACTTGCAATGTTGGGCAGCATAGTGAACCACAGCTCCCAGTGAGCTAGATAACAGATACTTTACAGTGTACTATGCTGCCAGATGATTTTCCCACCTGTAGACTGATGCAAGTGTTCTGACCATGTCTAAGGTAGTCTACGTTAAGCTATGATGTTCAGTAGGTTAGGTGTACTACATGCACTTACGACTTACAGAGTATTTTCAATTTACAACAGGTTTATTGAAATGTAACCTCAATCATAAGTGAAGAACACAGAGGGAATCAAGATGGCAGATGAGAAACGCCGCCAGACAGGGTGCCTCTGCAGAAAAAACAGATTCTAGCAGAAACTAGAAGAAAGAAACAAGAAGAGGAACATACAGCAGACGAGGGTTGGAAGGAGGGGTACCTGAGACCACGGGAGACTCCATTGGAGGAGGTTGCAGAGGAGAACTGGAAGCTGAGACCGCCGGAGCAGCCCGGAGACAAGCGAGAAGGGTAGGTGGCTCGGTCACCTTTCCCCTCCCCTGCATCTGGGACTGCTGGTGGGTTCCCAAGTAGGTGGAGAGAACTGCGGACACCAGCCCAGAGATGGCCACCATCATATTGCCTGATTCTCCCTCCGCCGACCCTACCCACGGCTGCCCAAAAAGAGACAATATAGCCACCAGCTGGAGGTACCTACAGGGAACAGAAACTTCCCTTTTGGGGCCCTACAGCTGATTAAAGAGAACTCAGACTGTGAGCTCCCTACCCACCAGCCCTCCCAGGTGCTGCTGACACAGTGATCCCAGGAGAACGAGGCAGACCCTGAGGCTGAGAGACATAGACCCAGCTTGGGCTTCCTGTAAATGAACTGGGACTGGCACTCCTCTCCCTGGTGGGGATATAGTTTGAACTCTGGGACCCAGAGGTCAGACCAGCAGACCAGATCTCCTGCACCGAGATCTCGCATTGCCTGGGGCACAGAAGGGATATGTGAACAGCCTACTGAAGTGTGTGTGCCTTCAGGGGCAGATCAGCATCCTAGAGGGCAACTCTCCTCCCAAAGGGAGGCCCAGAACCCAACTCAGGTGGCATTCCTGTGCAGGGAACCTCCCCTCCGTCATCACAGTCCAGAGAGGACTAGTGGCGTGTGCTCTGGCCTCCTGGCAGAGGCCCAGGAGTACCTGTGGAGTTGGGGAGGGTGGAAAGAAGTGAGGCCCACCCCAGACTGCGGGTCTCAGACAGCCCCACCCTCACACGCAGACTTTCTGACTGAGCAGGGCCATTGCAGCCCTTCCCTGACAGCTTTTGCTGGAAGCAGAGACCAGAACTTTGACCCCTGCTAACAGCATTGGTGGTGTCTGAGGGCAGGCTTACCCAACCCAGCTCTGCCCAGACGCTTACCTAGACCAGCCCTCACTGAGGGGGAGGAAAACACACACCTGGAAGTCCCAGGGCCCCACTGACCACCTGAGACACTAGAGTGCCTCTCTACTAGAGGCACAAGAGCTGATAACAGGTCACAAAAACAACAGCGTAGACTGTTGCTCCAAGGAAGTGCCATCTAATGACAGGGAAGGCATCCTGCACACCCTTTTCATGGCACCTACAGACTCATTATACAGGGAGTGCTCAAATCTCACCACAGACACCACCTACCAGCTCAGAAACTAAATAAGGCGTGTGAATACCCAAAAAAAACCTAAAGGAAAGACAAAACAACTGATCGTCATGGGAAGAAATCAGCAAAGGAACTCCGGAAATATGAAGAAACAAACGGAAAACACACCCCCAAAGAGGAGCACCAGCCCCCTAGAAATGGACACCAACCCAAATCAGGCAACCGAAATGTCAGATGAGGAATTTCGAATGTGGATCATAAGAAAATTCAATGACCTACAAGAACAACTCAATAACCAACACAAAGAAACCACAAAAAGCCTCCAGGACGTGGAACAAAAGTTCACTAAAGAAATAGACACAATGAAGAAAACTTTAACCAAACTCCTGGAAATGAAGAATCAATTCAGGGAACTACAAAATACAGTGGAAAATCTCAAGAACAGGGTAGATCAAACAGAAGAAAGATTCTCAGAGCTTGAAGATAATACCCTCCAATTAAATAAATCAGTCACAGAGATAGACTAGAGAAACAAGAGAAAAGAGCAAAGCCTACAAGAGATGTGGGATTATGTGAAGAAACCTAATGTGAGGGTCACAGGGTTACCAGAAGGAGAAGAAGACAACACTCAAGGGTTGGACAAACTATTTGAAGATATAACAGAGGAAAATTTCCCAGGCCTTGCTCAAAATCTCGATATACAAGTTCAAGAAGCTCAGAGGACCCCTGGGAGATTCAATACAAACAGGAAGACGTCACGACATGCAGTCATCAGACTGACCAAAATATCAACTAAAGAGGCCCTTCTAAGAGCTGTAAGACGAAAGAAGCAAGTGACAAACAAGGGAAAGCCAATTTGAATAACACCAGACTTCTCTAATGAAACTTTAGAAGCAAGGAGAGACTGGGGCCCCATTCTCACTCTTCTGAAACAAAACAATGCCCAGCTTAGAATCTTATTCCCTGCAAAACTAAGCTTCATATATGAAGGAGAAATAAAGACATTCTCAGATAAGCAAAGTCTCAGAGAATTCACCAAGACAAGACCACCCTACAAGAAGTACTCAAAACAGTGTTACGCACGGAACACCATAATAAAAACTCACGAATATAAAAACAATCAAAACCCAAAGATTAAAGGCCAGATACTACAATGGCTCAAGACAGAAATCAAAGCAACAACATACAACCCAACAGAATGAACAGCAATCTACCTTACCTATCAGTTCTCTCAATAAATGTAAACAGCTTAAACTCTCCACACTCAAGAGACATAGGCTCACTGAATGGATAAGAAAATACAGCCTGAATATATGCTGTCTTCAGGAAATACATCTAACCTGCAAGAATGCATATAGACTAAAAGTAAAAGGGTGGAGATCAGTATTCCAGGCAAGTGGAAGCCAAAAGAAGGCTGGCGTGGCAGTTCTAATTTCAGACGATTTAGTTTTTAAACCAACAAAAGTAGTGAAAGACAAAGAGGGTCATTATATAATGGTGAAGGGCACAGTTCAACAAGAAGAGATAACAATTTTAAATATATATGCACTCAACTTAGGTGCACCCAGATTCATAAAGCAAACCTTACTGGATCTAAGCAAATTGATTAATAACAACTCCATAATCACCGGAGATTTCAACACCCCACTGACGGCACAAGACAGATCCTCCAAACAGAAAATTAATAAAGAAATAACGGACTTAAACAAAACTCTAGAACAATTGGGTCTGACTGACATTTACAGGACATTCTACCCAAAATCCACTGAATATACATTCTTCTCATCAGCTCACGGGTCATTCTCTAAGATTGACCATATCCTAGGACACAAAGTAAACCTCAAGAAATTTAAAAAAATAGAAATCATACCATGTATCTTCTCAGATCACAGTGGAATAAAAGTAGAAATCAACCCTAACAGAAACTCACATTTCTACACAAAAACGTGGAAATTAAACAACCTCCTACTAAATGATTACTTCGTAAATGAAGAAAATAAGATGGAAATTAAAAAATTCTATAAACAAAATGACAATGGAGAGACAAGTTATCAAATCCTCTGGGACACAGCTAAAGCAGTTCTGAGCGGAAAGTTTATCTCCATAAAGGCCTATAACCAAAAGTCAAAAAGATCACAAATAGACAATCTAATGAAACGACTCAAAGAGCTGGAAAAAGAAGAACAGACCAACCCCAAACCCAGCAGAAGAAGTGAAATCAACAAGATCAAATCAGAACTAAACGATATTGAAAACAGGGAAGCTATTCAGATTAATAAAATAAAAAGTTGGTTCTTTGAAAAAACAAACAAAATAGACATGCCAATTGGCTAAGCTAACAACAAATCTCTAATAAGCTCCATCAGGAACACAAAAGGAGATATCACAACTGATCCCAAAGAGATACAAGATATAATTTATGAATACTACAAAAATCTTTATGCACACAAACTGAAAAATGTGGAGGAAATGGACAAATTTCTAGAAACACACAGCCTCCCTAAGCTCAACCAGGAAGAAATAGATTTCCTGAACAGACCAATCTCAAGAGCTGAAATAGAAACAGCAATTAAAAATCTCCCTAAAAAGAAAAGTCCCAGTCCAGATGGTTTCACACCCAAATTTTACCACACTTACAAAGAAGAACTAGTACCTATCTTGCAGAAACCATTCCACAACATAGAGAAGAACGGAAACTTCCCTGACACCTTTTATTAAGCAAATATTACTCTGATACCAAAACCAGGAAAGGATGCAACAAAAAAAGAAAACTACAGACCAATATCCCTAATGAATATAGATACAAAAATTTTCAACAAAATCTTAGCTAACCGAATCCAGACGCTTATCAAAAAAATAATCCATCACGACCAAGTGGGCTTCATCCCAGGGATGAAGGGATGGTTCAACATACGTAAATCTATAAATGCAATTCACCACATAAACAGAAGCAAAAACAAAGACCACATGATTCTTTCAATAGATGCAGAAAAAGCTTTTGACAAAATTCAACACCCTTTCCTGATACGAACACTTAATAAAATAGGTAGAGAGGGAACATACCTAAAACTGATACAAGCCATATATGACAGATCCATAGCCAACATCATACTGAATGGGGAAAAATTGAAAGCATTCCCACTTAGAACTGGAACCAGACAAGGTTGCCCACTATCTCCACTTCTATTCAACATAGTGCTGGAAGTCCTGGCTACAGGAATCAGACAGGAAAATGGCATTAAAGGTATCCACATAGGGGAAGAAGAGAACAAACTTTCACTGTTTGCTGATGATATGATATTATATTTAGAAAACCCCAAAGATTCAACCAAGAAACTCCTGGAACTGATAAATAAATTTAGTAAAGTCTCAGGATACAAAATCAATACACAGAAATCAGAGGCATTCATATACACCAACAATGAAACTGACAACCAAATCAAAGACTCAATTCCCTTCACAGTAGCAACAAAGAAATTAAAGTACCTAGGAATATACTTAACCAAAGAGGTAAAAGACCTCTACAGGGAGAACTATGAAACACTGAGGAAGGAAATAGCAGAGGATGTAAACAGATGGAAATCCATACCATGCTCGTGGATCGGCAGACTCAACATCATTAAAATGTCTATACTACCCAAACTGATCTACAGATTCAATGCAATACCTATTAAAATCCCATCAGCATTCTTCACAGATATAGAAAAATAATTTTACGCAGAAGACCCCGAATATCAAAAGAAATTCTAGGCAACAACAAAAAATGGGAGGCATTAATTTGCCACATACCAAACTATACTACAAAGCTGTAGTAATTAAATCAATCTGGTATGGGCACAAAAATAGGAATACCAGTGGAACAGATCTGAGAATCCTGATATAAAACCATCCTCATTTAGCCATCTAATCTTTGACAAACCAGACAAAAACATACGCTGGGGAAAATAATCCCTTTTCAATAAATGGTACTGGTAAAACTGGATAGCCACTTGTAGAAGGCTAAAGCAGGACCCACACCTTTCACCTCTCACAAAAATCAACTCACGCTGGATAACAGACTTAAACCTAAGGTATGAAACTATTAGAATTCTAGAGGAAAATGTTGGAAACACTCTCCTAGACATCGGCTTAGCCAAAGAGTTTATGAAGAAATCCCCAAAGGCAATCACAGCAGCAACAAAAATAAATAAATGGGACATGTTCAAACTGAAAAGCTTCTGCACAGCCAAAGAAACAGTCATGAAAGTAAACAACCAACCTACAGAATGGGAGAAAATGTTTGCATCTGATAAGGGGCTGATAACTAGAATATACTTAGAACTCACGAAAATCACCAAGAAAAAATCAAATCACCCTATTAAAAAGTGGGCAAAGGATTTGAACAGAAATTTTTCTAAAGAAGACAGAAGAATGGCCAACAAACATATGAAAAAATGCTCAACATCTCTAATCATCAGGGAAATGCAAGTCAAAACCACAATGAGATATCACTTAACTCCAGTGAGAATGGCCTTTATCAAAAAGTCTCCAAACAATAAATGCTGGCGTGGATGCGGAGAGAGAGGAACACTCCTACACTGCTGGTAGGACTGCAAACTAGTTCAACCTCTGTAGAAAGCAATATGGAGATACCTTAAAGAGATACAAGTGGATCCACCATTTGATCCAGCAATCCTATTACTGGGCATCTACCTAAAAGATCCAATGACACTCTACAAAAAAAGACACCTGCACTCGAATGTTTATATAGTAGCACAATTCATAATTGTAAGGCTGTGGAAACAGCCCAAGTGCCCATCAATCCAAGAATGGATTAATAAAATGTGGTATATGTATACCATGGAGTACTATTCAGCTCTAAGAAACAACGGTGATATAGCACATCTTATATTTTCCTGGTTAGAGCTGGAACCTGTACTACTAATTGAAATATCCCAAGAGTGGAAAAACAGGCACCACATATACTCACCAGAAAACTGGTATTAACTGAGCAACACCTAAGTGGACACATAGGTACTCCAGTAATAGGGTATTGGGCAGGTGGGGGGGTGGAGGGGGGTGGTTATATACATACATAATGAGTGAGATGTGCACCATCTTGGGGATGGTCTTGCTGGAAACTCAGACTTGTGGGGAGAGGGGGGAAAGGGCATTTATTGAAACCGTAAAATCTGTACCCCCATAATATGCCAAAATAAATAAATAGATATATAAAATTAAAAAAATAATAAGTCAAGGACTATTTGCATGAACACATAATAAAAATGATGTATTTATGTAAAAGATGAAAAAGAACTCAGTACTGCTTCTTTTTTTCAAATCTACCATAATGCTTTAACATTAATGCTTTACTTTTTTTTAATTAAAGAAGCATTATACATTTCATGACTTTAAATTTCTATAGAATCCAAAAGAAGGGGAAGAATAAAGCACAAGAGTAAATCTATGTTTTTTTCCTCTTAACATTCACATATTTAAAATATTAATATTCCTGGCCTGGCACCGTGGCTCATGCTTGTAAGCCTAGCACTCAGGAAGGCTGAGGCGGGAGGATAGCTCAAGGTCAGGAGTTTGAGACCAGCTTGAGCAAGAGCGAGATCCCATCTACTAAAAACAGAAAGAAATCAGCTGGACAACTAAAAATATATATAGAAAAAATTAGCTGAGCATGGTGGTACATGCCTATAGTCCCCGCTGCTTGGGAGGCTGTGGCAGGAGGGTCGCCTGAGGCCAGGAGTTTGAGGGTGCTGTGAGCTAGGCTGATGCCATGGCACTCTAGCCTGGGCAACAGAGTGAGACTCTGTCTCAAAAAAAAAAAAAAAAATTAATATTCTTAACCTCTCATTCCTATTATCACTTTTCTTGTATCATTTCTATTCTTGTATCATTTCTATCTAGACCTCATTTGTTTTGAAGATACTTTTATCATACACCAATGATCCATTTCCTTTTCACAGATAATTTTCTAAAATCACAAGTTAGAACCATTTTTTAACATTTCTCTTTGCATTCTTGAAGTTTGGCTTTATCTTCATTTCTCTCCTAAAATGTTCAGAGTAACTCACTCTTAACTTCTAAAAGCCTCAGTGTTATTATTTGTCTTTCTGAAATATCTTTAGTATCTAAATCATCTTACATCTCTGATATAAACTGTTCAAAGTAGGAATTTCTCTAAGGCTCCGTATTTAGCTCATTACTCCATTTCCTCTACACGCCACTCCCCTCACTGGCCCCCATATCCATCTACTCACTTTGCTTCATTACCTTCATACATTGCCCTCCTTTTTTTTTTTTTTTATTGGAGATGGGGTCTCATTATGCTGCCCAAGGCTGATCTTGAACTCCTGGATGCAAGTGATCGTCCCACCTCAGCCTCCTGAATAGTGGGGAATACTGGCAAGAGCCACCATGCTCTGCTCACCAATCCCAAATTAACAGCACTAATTTATCTATTTTCTATAAGATGTACAATCAATAGGAAATCTCCTTATTATCTCAAATATTTAAAATATAGTATGTTAAAAGAAAGTTTTTATTCTCCTTCTCTTTTTATTACTTCCCTAGACTACAGTTTCAACTAAATGTAACACTGCTCCATATATCAGCTCATTTCTGCCTGAGCTTTCTATTCTACCTCTTACTCTGAAAATATGTTCATTTCTCTATGCTAAAATGCTTATATCATGTCTCATTACTTTTTTCTTATCAAACCTAATTTTATTTATTGCAGCATCCTCTTTGAACATCTTAAAAATTTTATGTGAAACTGCATAATCAGTATTATACTTATTATATATTCACTCATATAGGTTATTCATTTGATTGCAATATTTTTCACTTTTAGATCATGTTTTTTTTTGTTTGTTTGTTTTTAGACAGAGTCTTGATTTGTCGCCCAGGCTAGAGTGAGTGCCATGGCGTCAAGCTAGCTCAAAGCAACCTCAAACTCCTGGGCTCAAGCAATCCTCCTCCTGCCTCAGCCTCCCGAGTAGCTAGGACTACAGGCATGTGCCACCATGCCCGGCTAATTTTTTTTTTTTTTTTTTTGAGACAGAGTCTCGCTTGTTGCCCAGGCTAGAGTGAGTGCTGTGGCGTCAGCCTAGCTCACAGCAACCTCAAACTCCTGGGCTCAAGCAATCCTCCTGCCTCAGCCTCCCAAGTAGCTGGGACTACAGGCATTCACCACCATGCCCGGCTAATTTTTTTATATATATATATTAGTTGGCCAATTAATTTCTTTCTATTTATAGTAGAGACAGGGTCTTGCTCTTGCTCAGGCTGGTTTCGAACTCCTGACCTTGAGCAATCCGCCCGCCTCAGCCTCCCAAAGTGCTAGGATTACAGGCTTGAGCCACCGCGCCCGGCCTTAGATCATGGAGTTTTAACTTGGGATCCAAGGATACATTTTGAGTAGTACACAAATCTACTGATAGGATATAGTCTGTGCAAAATTGTTCACCTGCGTCTGTTTCTAAGGATGATCTAGATATATTTCTCATAATGTCAGAGAAGTTCAGGACCTCAAAAAAGATTAACAACCAACATACTTATTCCCAGGGTAAACATACTACCCACATTCACTAGATGCTCTGAAAGTAATTGTTGTTCTCTTCATGTAAGCACTAATATTCGTATTTTAAAAGTGAATTGACTTTTTGCTCTCCACAAAAGATAAGAATTCAGCTTTTCTAAAACTCTACACTGTTTAGCACAAGTAAAACAAAAGCAAAATCGAAAATTCTATGCTAACATTCACTGGATGAGGTTAGGCATAACACAGGAGATTTCTAAGTAGATCTCAAAACTCCAACAAGAAAATGCAGCTTACACTACAGTAAGAAAAAGGTTCAGCTGGATAAGTCACCATACAGAGGTCACTGAATTCCTTGTCAATTCATGATTTATAGGAATTCCCATGAATTAAATATGATGAACCAACTCTATATTGATATAACCAATAAGAGAATTCAGATTCAGAAATCTCAAGCACCATCTCAGATATGAAAAGATCTAAGTATCCCCTGTGCAATGAACAATGGATATAATAGAAGAAAGGACTACAGCCTTGCTGCCAGGCTCAGTTTAAGTAAATCAAGATGGCATGGCGGGTGGAAAAAGAAATAAAAGGGAATGGGATCTAGTAACAGCTGTATTACTTCTCAGTTGTGGAGCTTTAAGCCTCATTTAACCTCCCAGATCTCTCATTTATAAAATGGAGATAACATATTACTTAAATGTCTGTTTATACCATGTTTCCCTGAAAATAAGACCTACTCATAAAATAAGCCATAAGAAGTGACATACCTGTCTGAATCCAAATACTAAAATGAAATCATAAAGCTGTTTCAAGACCAATAAAGAAATATAATGTATTAGAACAAGAGATTATTTGTTATACTGATAAAAAGAAAAGAAGTTAACTGAAGTGATTCACTGAATAACCCAAATAACCTTCAGAGACTGTACCAGTAAGACTGCTATCACAGAATAATATCTTAGACGCTGACCTAAGAAGAGTAAGAGACATGCTCCATTATCCTTCAGTATGTACCTTTTTCAGTACCATTAAATGTGATTTATTAGAATAAAAAAGTTTGATTAATATAGGAAAGACACATGATTTTTACTGCTCTCTTCTAACTATAAATTTGTATTCAAACAAGTTTAAAATGACCAATACTTCACTCTTTCTAGATTTAGGAAAAGATATTTAATTTAACCTTCCCTTTGAAAAATTGAATTGTACCATTTTTATGTTGAGTTAAAATACTAATGAACAGGTGAGTATAATCAATAATTATATATCCTAAATATATACTCCAAAAATTTTTGAATTAAAAAAAATTTTTTTATCTTATTCCCTAGCTGAAGATTTCCAGTACTTCATAAAAAAGAACTGACCCAGAAAAATAGAGACACTACCTCACAGGGAATAAAGTCAGGCACAGCAGTCTAACAAAGTGAATATTGCTCTGAATATTGCTATTAGAGACCGTTGTTCCAGGTGGTTTCAACCTTGACAATAAAAGCAGTAAGACAACCAACATGGAGGCCCTATTAAAAAATGGTGATAATCTAGAGTTGGAGCAACACACAATGCAAAAAAGATCTTTGTACTAACATGTTGAGAATAAAAAGACATGCTTAATATTCCTGTTCAAAAACTAAATATTCAACTTATTATGCAGTTAAAAGGAAATTTGATTCCAAATATAATTCCTTTTAAAAGTTAGTGTTTTCACTGCAATTTGCAATCTGAACCATTATACTTGTTTTTAAAAAATCTCTATCAGATAGAAACATCTAAAACCATCTTAACACTTTTATTAACCATATTAGAGTAAAATAAAATCTAGGCATCTGGATTTATGTGACTATGTACTTTTTTTATTTTTTGAGACAAAGTCTCACTTTGTTGCCTGGGCTAGAGTGCCGTGGCATCAGCCTAGCTCACAGCAACCTCAAACTCCTGGGCTCAAGCAATCCTCCTACCTCAGCCTCCCAAGTAGCTAGGACTACAGGCATGCACTACCATGCCTGGCTAATTTTTTCTATATATTTTTAGTTGGCCAATTAATTTCTTTCTATTTTTAGTAGAGACGAGGTCTCGCTCTTGCTTAGGCTGGTTTCAAACTCCTGACCTTGAGTGATCCTCCCGCCTTGGCCTCCCAGAGTGTATGTACTTTTTAAATTATGCATTGCTATATAATTCCCTTCATCTTCATTTTGAAGATTTGATATTACAGTATTGTATATATGCCTCTAAAATTTTTAAACTTCAATATAATGTTTACTTCACATTTCTAACCTCACTTAGGAATTTAAGAGAGTTCTGAATCACTCAGAAAAGAGTTCCTGTCTCACTTGAACAAGAAATTTGGGGAAATGGGCAGCTTTTATATATTGTGCTGGTGGGGGTTTGGGGAGGGAAGAGTAACAAAACATGTTAAGAAGAAACCCGAAAGAAACTAAACTTTGGAAGAATGTGCCTCTAGCCTGTGAAATGAGTTTTGAGAAGGCTGGGAAGAACTTCCAAGGTTTTTAATAGACTTTAAATAACCATTTTGGGAGGGATAAATAGATATTCATTCTATAAAATGAGATAAAAAGTCAAAGACTAAATTCTGTATAACGTGCTATAAAATGGAGCAAAGCAACATTTTTAAAAATACATGCCCAGATTTCAATTCTAACCATACATTTAATGTTCCATTGGCCTTCATATCTCAAGCCCTAGAGCCAATTTCTGAGATACTTTAAAATAAAATCTAAGGCACAAATAAAAAAGAATAGGGAGGGGGGAGACAAGGGCAAAATATATAACCTTAACATTTGTACACCCACAATATGTTGGGAAAAAAGTAAAATACATAAATAAAAAATAATTTAAAAAAATCTGAAAACTTCAAAAAAAAAATCAAAGAAAAAGTATCAAGAATGAAGAATCAATCTAATAATGTTTAGGGTACAAAGCACCAATATTATAAGGGTTCTCAACACTCATCATGTTTCAATGTGGTGGTCATCAAGCTGTTTTTGCTCCTTGATTTCACCCAAATCTTGTATTACGAAAACTTGAGAACCCCATACAAACTTTTACGTTTCCCTTATAGAAGAATGCAAATAAAGAGGGCCTTTAATTAATTCGTATGAATTCTCTCATCCTTCCTATCCACATGAAGAAGAGGAAGATGAATGTGGTCATGCTCTTCTCTAACCCTTCTCTACTAGAAGGCAGGTATACTTAGTGACATTCTGCAGGTCCTCTTACTACAGTATGAAAACACTTCACAATCACAAAGTATTTGGTAATCTAAAAACAAAAAATACTCAATGTTCATTATCTTTATCATAAAAACATCAAGATGAAGATGTGGCAAGTAAAACTGTAAGACGTTAAATAAATGACACATAAACTAATAAAGTTGATGAAGAAAGCAGAGACTCAAATTCATGTCACCCAGCAACTAATCCAAATGTTCTTTCTACAGAAGCAAAAATTCGGGACCAAAAATAATGGCAGAAATATTATTTCTAGAGCATTTATCTGGAGCTCTTTAGAGCAGATCTGAAAATGATCTGGATTTTAAGGGCTTGTTTTGTTGTTGGTCATTTTTAAGACTTTTCAGATAAAATTTAAGTATGCTCCACTAAGATAGACCCAGATGTAGTGGCACTATTTTAGGGAAGCTTAAGGGCTGACACCTCATGCTACATGACTAATACAAACTTAAAATCCTGAATAGTCAAATATCTTCCTACATTTTTAGCTTTTCATTTAGCTTAATCTTCCATCTTGTATAGTAAGATAGGTTATTCTTTCACATAATGAAGATGTTAGAAGGGACAGTATATTTCCTTCATCTTACTAGAGCCTCCATACATACAGTAAGCCTACAAACAAAAACTAATCTATATTCCCATTACCATTCTCTGCAAGCAGATACATACATCACTTTACTACCTGCCTAATAAATCTAGCCAGACTAACAGGAAGAGTATGGTACTTTATATACCAAAGGAAAGGAGCAAAATGGGAGATTCACTAAATACAATGAACTCAGTATTTTATTTTATTTTTTTTTTGGAGACACAGTCTCACTCTCTTGCATGGGCAAGAGTGCCCATGGCGTCAGGCTAGATCACAACAACCTCAAACGATCCTCCTGCCTCAGCCTCTCGGGTAGCTGGGACTGGACTACAAGCATGTGCCACCATGCCCGGCTAATTTTTTCTATTTTTAGCTTTTGGCTAATTTCTATTTTTAGTAGAGATGGGGTCTCACTCTTGCTCAGGCTCGTCTTGAACTCCTGAGCTCAAAGGATCTGCCCACCTTGGCCTCCCAGAGTACTAGGATTACAGGTGTGAGGATTAGTGAGCCCGGCCTGAACTCAATATCTGTTATTCTTTTGACTGTCCAGCTTATGAACATTTTTCTTATGTTTTGAGAAACCCCTACCTTTTGAGGAACTCCTTCACTACATAAACTAGAAAATAAGAATTCATTTCACAGATCCCTTAGCAACTGAGAGTTATTGGTCAGACAAATCTATCCTGTTACTTGAATCTGAAACCAGTGGGAAGCAGCAAAGGACAGGCGAACTTGATTGATGCCAACAAGAACAACAGAACTAGGAGCAATTATATCTGCTTTCCAGAAGCAGTTCCAATATCATAGTCCAAACTGGAACACTTCTAGGAGTGAAAGAACTTTAATAATAACCAAAGAACACCAAGATGTACGGTCACTGTAAACATCAATGGTACTTAGTGCCTTTACCCAATATACAACCACCTTGCAGTATGATTTTGCATGTTATACTGGTTCCTGCATATTTCCATCTTTCTGGGTATCTTGTGTCCCAAAATTCTTTAACCCATTCTTTTTCTTGCTTAAAACTGCCTTCATTGGTTCCATTATTCCAACAAAGAATCCTGATACAACAGTTGTCTATTTAGTACATAGAGGAGAATTAAATTTAGTTGCCTACAGTTCTGTTTGCTCAGTTCCCTCATATTTCAAGAAAAAAAAAACCTATCTTTTCTACCATATTCTTCTACCTCAGCACAGAAAAACAGCATTGTTATCTCAGCTTGTCTAAGCAAACAATTATGATTGTAAAAAAATATTAAATAAAAAAAATTGTCTTTTTTACAACCAGCTGGAATGAGGGAAAAGGACAGCTAATTAGTCCTCTTCCTCAGCTACTATCTTCAAGTTTCTATCCTTTTATTTTTTTCAATAAGCAACTTAAACGAGTAGAAGACGCTTCTATCCTTAACTCTGTCCTCATGTAAGTTGGGCCAAAAGCCCTATAATAAACCTTAAATCCTATATGAAAAGTGTACAAAGCACACTCCTACTGCTGATTCCACTATAATTCATTTTACATCTCTACCTCAGGCCTATTTCATTCAAATATCTTCCTTCAGTTATACTGGTTTATTTTTCCAAGGGTAAAAAAAAAACCTCTCTGCTTTACAGAAACATCTTGTATTAATTTCACTTCAAAAAGAGGAAGTGAGAAGGGGAGAGAAAAGAGAAGGGGCAAAAGGGGAGGTGAGAGGGAGATGGACAGAAGAATGGGACAGGGGAAGGGTTTGTTCTTAATCTAGCATGTGTATGTCCTAATTTATATATAAGGTCTAAATCTTTCTTTAATTGTTCTTTAAATTAACGGGTAGAGAAATTAACTTAATGCTCCTAAGAGAAGGTAACTCTGGTCATATTGATGAAGCTGTCTCTGCTTCTTCTTTCTCTTAAGAAATTGCATGGCAGAATAATAAACAGGAAACACAATAGGAGTAGAGAATAGATTCCTCATCTGCCTAATAGTTTAAATGAATTTAAACTATTTTTCAGGTCCTCTTTAGCACTACATTTAATCATTCATTCCACGTTACAAGAAAGTAAATTTTTTTTTTTTTTTAGACAGAGTCTCACTCTGTTACCCAGGCTAGAATGCCATGGCATCAGCCTAGCTCACAGCAATTTCAAACTCTTGGGCTCACACAATCCTCCTGCCTCAGCCTCCCGAGTAGCTGGAACTACAGGCATGCACCACCATGCCCGGCTAATTTTTTCTATATATTTTTAGTTGGCCAATTAATTTCTTTCTATTTTTAGTAGAGACGGGGTCTTACTCTTGCTCAGGCTGGTTTCAAACTCCTGACCTTTAGCGATCCTCCCACCTCGGCTTCCCAGAGTGCTAGGATTACAGGCATGAGCCACCGCGCTCGGCCACAAGAAAGTAAATTTTGTGAGTTAAAAATGCTTATGATCTTTGAAATAGGCTGGGCACAGTGGGTCATGCCTGCAATCTGAGTACTTTGTGAGGCCAAGGCAGGAAAATTACTGGAGGCCAGGAATTCAACAATACCCTGGACAACACAGCGAGATCCTGTCTCCACAAAAAAAAAAAAGACAAAGAAAAAAGAAAAAAGTAAGCCAGGCTTGGTAGCACACACCTATGCTCCTAGCTACTTGCAAGGCTGAGGTGAAAGAATCTTTGATTCCAGGAGTTGGAGCTTACAGTGAGATAGGATCATGCCACTGCACTTCAGTCTAGGCAACAGAGCAAGACCCTGACTCAAAACAAAAAAATCTTTGAAATAATGACAAAACAAAGCTACTTGTGAACATGCACATTGGCTTCTTTAAAAATTCAAATACACAAAAGGTAAAGCTGTAATTTTATAAGTTTTTCTCTTAATGCTCATGAAAATACCAGCACTCATCATATGACCCAATATTTATCCTCTTTACATGATAGCACACCTAAAAAAAATCACATAACTAGAAGAACACTAAGAGAAGACCTTGGTTTTATCTCTAATTGTGCAATTCATTTTACCATTATAATCTTGAACATACCAATTACTAACCTCTAACAGCCAGCAGGCTGTTATGGAGGACAAGGGAAAAAAACGAATGACCAAGATATTTTATAGTACCAGTCATACTAATATCCTAAGATGAAAGGTATCATTAATTTCCAATTATCATTTTGCTCCTTTTCCTACTACTGATCTGTATTTAACGTACTCAATTCATATACCATGCACATATTTTTAAAAGTTTTTTATTATTCATAAGTATTTTTGACAAAGTGGTCAATACATATGATTTTATATCCCTTTTCCTTCATTTCATGTTGGTTAAGGGCAAAGGCTTGTTAGTAACTATATAAATTAGTGCTAAGTCATTCAACTCTTCTAAAGCTTTTCTAAGTGTTTTCATTTTATTAAATGAAGATAATACTACCTAAAACATCAGGCATATCTGAGCATTAATAAGGTACCCAGCACATGAACTTGTGTTGTTATTATATCTTCTAGTTACACAGTAATCTTAATGATCATCATCTTCTTGACTACTTTTTAGACATTTTGATTCTATAGACTGATAGTGTAACTAACAATATTGGCAGTATATGTCTCATTATGGACTGCACCTGAAATTGTATTCAAATATAAAAATTCAGATATTCAATGAATAAGTGTCTTTTTGTATACTGACCTTAATACCTTTTAATTTATTTTTCTTAGCTTACTGAATTAGCTAGAGTTTCTACTTCAGTGTTAAAAATAATGACACTAGACATTCTTGTCTTATTCCCAATGTTAGGGAAAAAGCATTCAATAATAAGCATGGTAACATCAGAAGATTTGTAAATACTTTTCTTAGAGACTCTGTTGCTCAGGATAGAGTGCACTGGCATGATCACAGATCACTGCAGCCTCCAACTCTTAGGCTCAAGCAACCCTCTCACCTGAGACTCCCAAAAACTAGGAATAGAAGCCTGAGCCAAGAGGGCCAGCTAATTTTTTTACTTTTTAAATTTTCTTTTAATGTAGAGACAGGGTCTGACTATGCTGCCTTGGCTGGTCTTAAACTCCTGGCCTCAAGTGATTCTCCTGCCTTGGCCTCCCAAAGTGCTGGATTACAGGCACGAGCCCCCCCACCACCAGTTGTAAATACTCTTTACCAGAGTAAGAAAGTTCCTTTTATTCCTAATTTGCTGAATTTTTTTTAAAAAATCATAAACAGGTATCAAATTTTATGAAAAGCTTCTGCTGCATCTATTAATCATATAGTTTCCTATCATTACTCTTTCAAAGGATTATGCTGTTTTTCTAATGATAAACTAGTCTTGAATTTCTGAAATAAATCCATTTGTTCATGTTATATTGTGTTTTTTTTTCAATAAAATACATCACTGAATTCTATTAGCTAGCCTTCTTTTAATGATTTTTTACACCTGTATGCATGACATATTGACCTGTAATATTTCTTTCTCATAATATCCTTATCAGTTTTGCTATCAAAGCTATGCTGGCTCATGAGCTTTATGAAAAGCTCCTGTCTTTTCTATCCACAAGAAGGGCTTGTGATATTTGTTTTTAAATGTGTAGAAAAATTTACCAGGGAACCCAGATGTCTCAAGAATTATCTAATTGGACAGTTTATGAGCTAAACTTCTTCACAGATAGTTATTCAACTTTTTAATTTTGTCTTGTATATATTTTATTAACATGCAATGCTTTGGAAAATTTCAGATTCTAAATTTTCCATTCTAAATTTTCATATATACTGACATAAAGTTGTGCATAACAGCCTGGCAGTATCTTTATAGTATCTATAATAACAACCAATTTTTAGCCTCTTGAGTTTTTTACTTTTATACATTTGTTTCCTAATCTACTTCCATTTTTATTATATTCTTCACTTTACATTTTGAGTTAATTTGCTATGTGTTTTCTAGCACTTTGCAAAAGCTGATTTTGAGACTTTCCTATTTCCAAATATATGCATTTAAAGCTATAAATTTCCCTCAAAGGACTGTTTTAACTGCCTGCCACCAGTTTTAAAATATATTTATTTTTATTCACTTCAAGATTATTTTGCAATGTAAATTATGATTTCCTTGACCACAGATTATTTTAAAATGTATCGCTTAATTTCAAAATATTTGGGGAACTATTCTGATAATGTATCTGTAATTGATTTCTAGCTTAATTCCACTGTGGCCATAGAACTTACTCCGTATGACTTTAATCCTTCAAAATCTGTGAGATCTGCTTCATGGCCCAGCATATGGACTATGTTCCTAAGTGTTCCTTATGTGCTCAACAGTAATATATATACTACAATTTGGGATAGAAAGGAGGTACAGCATTTTATATATGTTAACTAGGTAATACTGATTAGTAATGTTTTTCAAAGTGAGTATATTATTACTCTTTATGTCTACTTGTACCATCAATTTATGAAAGAGGTATGTTTGCCATGGATTTGTCCTTTCGTTTTTTATTACTTTTTTTTTTAAACCCCAACTGAGTAGACCATTTTATCATTATGAAACATGTCTTAAAATTTTTGTTAATAGTTGTTGTCCTTCCTGAATCATGTCGTGGTGAAATATCAAAAAAAAAAAAAAAAAAAAAAATAGTTGTTGTCTTGACTATTCATACAATATGCATTATAGCCACATCAACTTTCCTGGAGTGTAGAGTAACATACTTTGTGTAACATACTTTTCTCCATCATATTATTTTCAATTTTTCTTAAAGTATGACTTTTCTAAACAGAATATTATTTTTTGTAAGAAACACTGATTAGAATATAAACAAAATCTAATTTTCATTCCATTTTTTTGCCCAGTCTATCATTAATTTTTAATTGTATCACTTAGTCCTTTACAATTTAATGTAATGACTGGTACAGATGGGTTGAAATCTACCATCTTATTATTTGTTTTCTAATTTTCTCATCCTTTCTGTGTGCTTTAGTTCTTTTTTAATGCACTTTAGATAAATGAAGCATTAATCAATTTTTTCCATTTTATTCATTTTTCACTTAAAGTTATTTTAAACAACTTAAAATAATTATTTTAGTGGTTGTTGTACAGTTTAGAATAAAATTCCTAAATTATTATAATCTAATTTATACATTTTAATAATTACCCAAATAATGTGACATACTATAGTTTAATTTCATTAATCTACTGTCATCTACTGTACTATCATATATATCACTTTTATGCTTTAAACTCTATAGACCATAGTAAACAGTGTATTTTGAAGGCATTATTTTTTGTATTTACCTATGTATAAGCCCCTAAGGCACACTCCATTCCTTTCTGCAGCTATATTCTTTTATATGGAATCATTTTCCTTCAGCCTGAAGATCTTCCTTCAGTAGCTCTTAGACAGTGGCAGATCTGCTTTAATCTTCCTCAACATTTCTTTACTTTGGTTCATTTCTGAAGTATATTTTGACTAGATATACAATTCTTTCTTGGCAATATTTGCCTTTCAGTACCTTAAAGCACTCATTCCATTGTCATCGAGCTCCTATAGTTTCTGTTGAAAGTCAGTTAACTACCTAAATGTTGTGCTTTTTAAAATCCAGATTCAGTATTTCTTAAACCACTCCCTTTTGGAGGTTTTCTTTGAGAATTGTGAGTCACAATCATGTTCATGCAGAATACTGAATTTTATGAGCGAAACCCTTTAAGTAAACATTTTATATTAAAATGTCAATTGGAAAAGTCGAATGCAAATTCAACTCAGAAGCCTCAAGGAATTTCCCAAAATAAATATGCAAGGAAAATGAGCAACTATCAGTTTTTTTTAAATCCACAAAAGCATAATGAAGCAAAGCACTATAAGTGAATGTCAATATTAAAAAAAAAGACATCAGAACCAAAATGGCAAAGAGCTAAAATAATTTTTAACTCAATATAAAATAGCTGAGTCTAATATGTATGAATAGAAGGTGGAAAATACATAAGGAAAACTAAACTTTAAAGAATGACCAAGCCAGGTATGCTAGCGCACGCCTGAAATCCTAGCATCCTGAGAGGCTGAGGCAGGAGTTTGAAAACAGCCTGAACAAGACCTGAGTCCCAGTCTCTATAAAACAGAGAAAAAAAATTAACTGGGTGTGGTGGCGCATGTCTGTAGTCCCAGCTACTTAGGAGGCTGAGGCAGGAGGATCGCGTGAGCCTAGAAGTTTGAGGTTGCAGTGAGCTACGATGATGCCACTGTACTCTAGCCAAGGTAACAGAGATTCTGTCTCAAAAAATAAAATAAAAAAGAGCAAACATCAAGATATAGTCAGGGTCTTAAAAAAATTAAAAATAAATTTTAAAAAATGTAAAAAAAAAAAAATTAAGCAAATAACCTACAAAAGCAGCAACAGAATGTTGAAAAATTTCAAAAACAAATCAAATAGATTTAATGACAGGACAAAAGAGAAGACAATTACTGACTATGTGATATAACAAAATAAATGTTCCAAAATGTATCCAAGAATGACAAAGTAATAAAGAATAGAAAGGAGAAGAAAATAAGGACAAAATTAGAAGGGCTGACATATGCAAAATCAGGGTTTTGGAAGGAGCATATAGATAGATTAGAAAGGAGAGGAAGTCCAAAGAGATCACAGCTGAGAATTTAACAGAAGTGCTGCAATACATTAAATGTTAGATGTGGGAAGCCCAACTAATTCCAAGCATAACAAATATAACAAAATCCAAAGTGAAACTGCATGAATGTTCATAAAAAATCAAGAGTAGTTCACAGAAATATTCAGAATGAATAAAATAGCAAAGAGAGAAATATTATTATTCAGCTGAAGTTCAGTGAAGTAACAACTTCATATGTTAATAGAAAATAATTGTCAACCAAAATTCTAAACACAATAATCTTTCAGAATGAGGTGAAATAAAAAAATTGTCAAGGCTGGGCACGGTGACTCACACCTGTAATCCTAGCACTCTGGGAGGCAGCGGATTTCTCGAGGTCAGGAGTTCAAAATCAGCCTGAGCAAGAGCGAGACCCCATCTCTACTAAAAAGAGAAAGAAATTAATTGGCCAACTGATATAGAAAAAATTGGCCGAGCATGGTGGCGCATGCCTGTAGACCCAGCTACTTAGGAGGCTGAGGCAGGAGGATTGCTTGAGCCCAGGAGTTTGAGGTTGCTGTGAGCTAGGCTGATGCCACGGCACTCACTCTAGCCTGGGCAACAATGCGAGACTCTGTCTCAAAAAAAAAAGAAAGAAAGAAAGAAAATTGTCAAACAAATAAAAACTGATGACTTTCCTCACAATAAATGGTTACTAGAAGAAATTCTAAAGGTTATCTCATAAGCATTAAGAAATATTTCAAATAGGGAACATTATCAAAAGGAATACAATCAACAGAAATTATGGGAGTAAATGTAAACAAAGAGACTATATAATAAAAATAACCTCTAACTTCAGGAATGAAAAATACTAGGCAACAAGAACCATACAGCTTAAGAGGGCAGTGACCAAACTTGCAAAAGAAGAAAAGTAAAAAGATTAACTTCACTTGTTAAGTATACATATTACAATAAAAGTATATGTATTTATGGCCGGGTGAGGTGGCTCACGCCTGTAATCCTAGCTCTCTGGGAGGCCGAGGCGGGCGGATTGCTCGAGGTCAGGAGTTCGAAACCAGCCTGAGCAAGAGCGAGACCCCATCTCTACTATAAATAGAAAGAAATTAATTGGCCAACTAATATATACAAAAAATTAGCCGGGCATGGTGGCGAATGCCTGTAATCCCAGCTACTTGGGAGGCTGAGGCAGGAGGATTGCTTGAGCCAGGAGTTTGAGGTTGCTGTGAGCTAGGCTGATGCCACGGCACTCACTCTAGCCTGGGCAACAAAGCGAGACTGTCTCCAAAAAAAAAAAAAGTATATGTATTTAAAAAGTAGGTAAAAAGTATAAGATGCCCAAACAAAAGAAAACAAGGGAATAAGGAGAACAAATAAAAGGTAAAAAAAATCCTAAAGAAAGTAGAGGTAGGAAATGAAACCTGAAAATGCAAAAGAAACAGAACATGTCTAGAAATGATTTCAAATATGTTTTAATAAATATAGCACTAAAGGTTCAAGTACAAATCTTTTTTTTTTTTTTTTTGAGACAGGCTCTCGCTCCATATGCCAGGATAGAGTGCAGTGGCATGATCATAACTCACAGCAACCTCAAACTCCTGGGCTCCAGTGATCCTCCTCCTGCCTGAGCCTCCCAAGTAGAACTATAGGCTTGGACCACGACATCCTGCTAATTTTTCTTTCTCTTTTTCTTTTCTTTTTTTTTGAGACAGAGTCTCACTTCATTGCCGGGCTAGAGTGCCTTGGCATCAGCCTAGTTCACAGCAACCTCAAATTCCTGGGCTCAAGCAATCCTTCTGCCTCAGCCTACAGAGTAGCTGCGACTATATAGGCATGTGCCACCATGCCCAGCTAATTTTTTCTATATATTTTTAGCTGTCCAATTGATTTCTTTCTATTTTTAGTAGAGACAGGGTCTCACTCTTGCTCAGACTGATCTCGAACTCCTGAGCTCAAACAATTCACCCACCTTGGCCTCCCAGAGTGCTAGGATTACAGGCGTGTGCCACCACACCCAGCCATTTTTCTATATTTAGTAGAGATGGGGTCTCACTCTTGCTCAGGCTGGTCTCTAACTTCTGAGCTCAAGGGATCCTGCTGCCTTGGCCTCCCAGAGTATTAGGATTAGAGATGTAAGCAACCTTGCCCAACCAGTACAAATCTTTTAAGGCAGGTAAGAGTCTATAAAATTCATCTATACATAAAGAAACAAGTTTAGACTGTCAAGAGATACAGAAATATATACCAGCAAATAGTATCCAAAGGAAGTTGTTATATTTATATCAATATCAAACCAAACAGATTTCAAAGATAAAAGTGTAACTAAGAGAGGAAAAGGATCACTTATGTAACCATAAAATATCTGAATTTACTGGGAAGATACAATTCTAACTTTGTTAGCTTCAAATTTTATTTTAAAAAACTGAAAGGCCAGGCGTGGTGGCTCAAGCTTATAATCCTAGCACTCTGGGAGGCCGAGGCAGGAGGATCACTCAAGGTCAGGCATCCAAGACCAGCCTGAGCAAGAGTGTGACCCCATCTTTACTAAAAATAGAAAGAAATTAGATGGACAACTAAAAATATATAGAAATATATATAGCCAGGTATGGTGGCACATGCCTGTAGTCCCAGCTACTTAGGAGGCTGAGGCAAAAGGATTGCTTAAGGTGAGGAATTTGAGGTTGCTGGGAGCTAGGCTGATTAGGCTGATGCCACCACACTCTAGCCTAGGCAACAGAGTGAGAGTCTGTCTCAAAAACAAAAAAAAAGACAGAAAAAGCAATGAGAAGTTGATAAATTCACAACCACAGATGTCAACACATTGGGTGGGGGGTAGAATGGGAAAAAAAGCCTGACTGGCCAGGCATGGTGCCTCAGGCCTGTGATCCTAGCATTCTTGGAGGCCAGAGCTGGAAGACTGCTTGCTGATCAAGCAGACCAAAAGCTGCCCATTAGGATAAAGATCTGAACAACAGAACTAAAAGGTTTGATTTAATGTGTATATATTTAAGATATTGTACCCACTTAAAAATAATACACATTTTCACCCCAAGAACATATGAAAGATTCGTGAAAACTTGTAATATCGTAGGCCTTAAAAAGTTTTGCAGTTTGAGTATTATAAAACCCATATACTCTGACAGTAATACTGACTTAGAAGTCAGTACACAAAGCTATAACTGAAAAATGAATAGGTAAAGAACACTTTAAGAATTTACCTTTTTTGCATGCATAAATAAAAAAAAAAAAACCTAATGGAATTGAGGAAATATTTTACCCTAAACAATAGAAGAAAATATATAGTAAATTTGGGGGTATCAGGTCAAGCACTACTTAGTGGGAAATTCAGCCTGACCTGATTAAATTACAAAGGAAACACACAATATTAACAACCTAAATATTGAACCTAAGAACAAAGAATGAAATTCAGGTATAAAAAAAGAAATAACAGTATGGTGTGGTGGCTTAGGCCTGTAATCCTAGCAATTTTAGAGGTCAAGGCTAGAGAGGATTACTTGAGGCCAGTAGTTTGAAACTAGTCTGGGATAAAACAGTGAGAGACATTGCCTCTACAAAAATTAGAAAATTTAGCGCCTATAGTCCCAGCTAGTACAGAGGCTGAGACAAAAGGATCTCTTGAGCCCAGGAGTTTGAGGTTGCAGAGGCCTATGATGATGCCACTGCACTTGAGGCTGGCCAACTTAGTGAGACCTTGTCTCAAAAGAAAAAAAAGAAAAAAAAACAAGAAAAAAATTAAAAAGAGGAAAATAAATAAAATATAGAACGTAAGCAAAGCCAAAAACTTGGTTCCTTGCAAAAGAATAATACTGCCAAAGCTCTGATAAGGTAAATCCAGGGGAAAAAAGAAGTCACAATGAACAATATTTGGAAATAAAATGCTTATTATTATATTATACACTTTGGGTCTTACATCCAGGCCAGGTGCAGCGGCTCACACCTATAATTCTAGTATTCTGGGAAGCCAAGACAGGAGGATTGCTTGAGTTCAGGAGTTGGAGACTAGCTTGAGTAAGAGTGAGACCCCGAGCCCCATCTACCAAAAAGAAAGGAAAAAAAAAAAAACAGCCAGGAAGCTGCAGTAGGAGCCTGTAGTCCCAGCTACCCATGAGGCTGAGGCAGAAGGATCACTTAGAGCCCAGGAGTTGGACATTGTAGTGAGCTACAGTGATGCCACTGTATTCTACCCAGGGCAGCAGAGTGAGACTCTGTCTCAACAAAAACAAACAAGGAAACTAAAACACCCCTCTCCTCACAAGCCCCCATCCCTACAAAAAGAAAAAAAAAAAATCCTATGCAAATAAATTTTAAAATACACAAAATGAACTCAACCTTAGAGAAACACCATTTAACATAGACAAAATAAAAACTTTAATAGTCTTACAGATATAAAAATACTTAAATCAGTTGATAAGCATAATCATCCTCCTAAAAAGAAAACACCAGACTGATATAGCTTTAACTTCAATCTTAAAAGAATCTTTCAGAATAAAAGGGGAGAATATTTCACATCTCATTTATAAGTCTTGCATAATAACCTTAAGACCAAAAGAAAACCAGTAATGCATAAGAAAAAAAATTATAGCCTAATCTCGCTCAGAATACAGTTGCAAAAATCCTGAAGAAAGTTAACAATGCAAGGGCAACAATACAGAAAAGATAATTCATTAGAATTAATTTGGGTTAACTCAAGAAATCTAACGGAAGCTTACTATTAGCTTAATAAACGTCATTCAACATGGTCCAAAAGTGGGGGAAAATATCATCATTGATGCAGTATTTCATAATTTCCAACACCTATTCACAGTAAAGATTCAGACAAAACAAGAAAAGAACTTCCTCCAGAGCATGGACTAATTTTAATGGTAACAAAGAGGTCCATGATCACATCTAAGCCCCACTTGATTGGCAGTCAAAGCAAATGAAGACAGAAAAAATAGATTTTTACAAATAATGAAAAAGATTAAAAGAGAAGAAATAAAACTGCCATTATTTACAAATGATATATCCTTCATGTTGGAAGCTCAAAATAAATATAGAAAATTTAGTAAGGTTCTTGGATTTAAAAATAAAAACTTCAATTGCACTTAACTAACACTTGAATGAAACAGAAAATAAAACTTTTTACAAAAACATTAAAATATAAAGTATCTTGGAAAAAAAGATGCAAATCTGTTATGGAGAAAATTATCAAGACACTAAAGAACACTTAAATAAATACAGAAATATAGCACATTCTTAAATAGGAATGCCAACAGAATAAAAATATTAGTACTTTTCTAAATTGATACATAAATAGATTTAATCTAATTGTAATAAAAACATCAATAGGGATTTTTATAAAATTTGACCAGGTAAATCTGCTGTTAAACCATTACATTTCTGAATTAGAGAAGGTCTCCTTGGTTCTTTTTTAAATATTCTAACTTTTCTAATAAAATTTGGAATCGTTTCTTTAATCTCTGTGTGTGTGGATATATATCTATATGTAGATATATATATATATATTTACTTTAAAGTTGCTGTCTAATTATTTTGTGGATCTCTTAGGTAGATAGCCAGGGATTCCAGTTCTCCTAAAGACAGAAGTGAGAGCCTGGCTTGGTGCTGCCCCACCTAAATCCTGCCCTGAGCAACTGCCACACCTTGGGGAAGGAGGAAACCCTGCTAAATCTGCAAAAGAATGCAAGGAATTCCCCAGCCTTCCAGGCAGCCCAGGCAAAATAGGATCTGGACAGTGACCTAGAGTAACCTAAGGCTAATTATCATGTGTTAACTGTCCATCAAAGTGCTTCAGTGGTGTTGTCAGAACCATCAGGAGTGCCCAATCCAGACACTTTTATAAAACAAGACCCCAGACCAGTACCAGACCCCTTTTGTTAACAACAGGGTCCTCTGGGGTGAATGTATCTTGCTCTGTAAAACCTATCTTGCTCTTTCCTGCTCTGTAAACCTACCTTGCTCTTCCTCTATAAACTTCCATTTCACGCTTGCCTTGCTTTTAGTGTGTCTGGTTATTCTTTGGCCAAGAGCACAAATCTTCTCCGTTCATCTGTTTCCACTATGAACTGTTTTACTTGTTTTTTAATCAGTTATTATCCATGTCCTTTTAGGCTGGATATGTATCTTCTGATTAATTTTGATTGTTAGGTACCATATATGAGAAACTAAACAGATAATTTAAGGGTTTTCATAATTTTTTAGGGGTAAACTTGACATGTGCTTATGACAGGCAGTCTAAAAACAAAGGACACGGCCGGGCGCGGTGGCTCACGCCTGTAATCCTAGCTCTCTGGGAGGCCGAGGCGGGCGGATTGCTCAAGGTCAGGAGTTCAAAACCAGCCTGAGCAAGAGCGAGACCCCATCTCTACTATAAATAGAAAGAAACTAATTGGCCAACTGATATATATATTAAAAATTAGCCGGGCATGGTGGCGCATGCCTGTAGTCCCAGCTACTCGGGAGGCTGAGACAGAAGGATCGCTCGAGCCCAGGAGTTTGAGGTTGCTGTGAGCTAGGCTGACGCCACGGCACTCACACTAGCCTGGGCAACAAAGCGAGACTCTGTCTCAAAAAAAATAAATAAATAAATAAAAACAAAGGACACTAGTAAATAAATCCAAGATTATCTTAACCCAGTGAGTGATAGAGATGATTCAAAGCTGGGCTTCAATTTCTGTAAGTCCGGATTAGTCCAGTACAGTATTTAAGACAGTTTCTTAAATGGGGGAGATTTTTGCTCAAGAGGGGACATTTGGCAATATATGGAGACACTTTTTGATAGACACAATGGAAAGGTGGGTAAGTTGTTACTGTCATCCATTGAATACAGACCAGGGATAATGCTAACACATCCTACAATGCACACAACAGTCCCCGAAATAAAGACTTATCTAGTCTAACATGTCAACAGTGCTGAGACTGGGAAATCCTAGAATATACCTCTTAAAGTTTAAACATAAAATCAAAGAGGTTTAGCAAAGCTCTCCCTCCTTGTAGGCCCTGAACTCTAACTGTCTCCCTAGTTCAGTAAGCATGGCAAAACTGCTGAGCTTCTTAACCTACCAAAGGCCTTCTCTGGAATCTGTAGGTATACATTTAAAGGCAAAGAGGCCTCAAATGTTAGTCTCAATACACTGCATTTTAATTTTCCCCCAAGAGCTCTGGCTTTATAATTCTTCACAGCTTTGGAGACTGTTTAATGTCTTCAAAGAAACATTTTTTTATTGTTTATTTTGGTTCAGCTTTTCTAGTTGTTCCGAATAGCAGAGTTTATACAAATTTTCTTTACCTGAAAAGCTGATTCTAAATGTTTATGAGAGAATAAAAGGACAAGAATCAGGACAGCATTCTTGAAGAACAGAGTAGAGGGCTTGCCCTACCAGATATAAAGTCATATTTTGGACATAGTAACAAACAAGAAAAAAAAAAATAAAAGAGAAAACAAAACCCTAAACCTCAAAATTAAAACATAAAACAAAGAACTATAAAAAAAAACACAAAAAAACCCAGTCACAGTGGCTGACACCTGTAATCTTAGCACTCTGGGATTCCCAGGTGGGAGGACTGCTTGAGCTCAGGAGTTTGAGACTAGCCTGAGCAAAAGTGAGACCCCCATCCGTAATAAAAATAGAAAAATTAACCGGGCATGGTGGCATATACCTATATTCTCAGATACTCAGGAGGCTGAGAAAGGGGGATCACTTGAGCCCACGAGTTTGAGGTTGCTGTGAGCTACGCTGATGCCACAGCACTGTAGCCCAGGCAACAGAGTGAGACTCTGGCTTAAAGAAATAAAAAAAAATAAATAAATAAAATAAAGTCATACTAATTAATTAAGGTTGTATGGTATTAGAGTAGGACTATTTTAAAAGGTGGCAATAGTACATGATGCTTAGGATGTGGAATAAGAGAAAGTCTCATACTATTAGGAGAGCAAATTCCTACTACCAATCTGGGAAGCAATTGGTTACTTCCTAATAAAATTGAAATATGGATATTATATAGCCCAAAAACTCCACTTAGAGATTATTTTTATTTGTATATATATGCCTGAGGAAACATGCACAAGAATGTTCACAACAGTATTGTTTCTTTTTATCCTTTTCTTTCTTTCTTTCTTTCTTTTTTTGAGACAGAGTCTCACTTTGTTGCCCCAGCCAGAGTGCCGTGGTGTCGGCCTATCTCACAGCAACTTCAAACTCCTGGGCTCAAGCAATCCTCCGGCCTCAGCCTCCCAACTAGCTGGGACTACAGGCATGTGCCATGATGCCCAGCTAATTTTTTCTATATATTTTTAGTTGGCCAATTAATTTCTTTCTATTTTTTAGTAGAGACGGGGTCTCACTCTTGCTAAGGCTGGTCTCGAACTCCTGACCTTGAGCGATCCTCCCACCTCAGTCTCTTAGAGAGCTAGGATTATAGGGGTGAGCCACCGCGCCCAGCTGGGTATTGTTTCTAATATCAAGACATACAGACAACGCAAATGTCCATCAGTAAGAGAACAAATAAATTGTACATTTATTCTAATCATGTATTATTCTAATTATACAATAAACTATTAATTTGAAGCTGAACATTCATGAGCATGGGCAGAAATAAAAATCAGTATTGGGCAACAGAAGCAAATATCTGGTGATATTTCTATAAAGTTCAAAAACATATACAATTAAACATTATTTAGTGATATCTCAAATATGGCAAAATTTTTAGAAACTTCACTGGGGAAAAGAGTGGGAGATGCAACTGGAAAGGGGTATACATACCCTCATAACTTCTTAAGGTGGATGATGGATACCAAGAAATCTTATTTATTTTTGAGACAGGGTCTCACTCCGTTGCCCAGGTTAATTACGAACTCCTGGCTTTAAGCATTTCTCCCAAGTCACTGGGATTACGGGTACATGTGCCACCACACCTGGTTGGGTTCTTAATTTTAAAGCAAACAAACTATTCTTAAGTTCCATTTATGTAGGATGTAATTAACATGGGGAGAATAGGCTTTGAAAGAGAAATGAGTTAGACCAGTAACAGAAATTTAACAACAACAAAAAAATAGATGTGGTAAGCCAGTTTAAGGTTATTGAGTAGTACAAAGAGTTCATGATATTGGTTCAAATCAAAAGATACTGTTCTTGGAATAGAATTGAAAATCCCAAAATAGAGATACAACCATAGTTTTTTCCCTTTGGCCATTTGTTATAAACTGCCAAACATATATTTATACAACCCAGCAATGCTATTTTTACCTTTAATCTATGCCTGTAAGGTGTATATAAACCATAATGAAGTTCATATTTAGACTTAGGCCCTATCCCCAAGATATCTCATGTATATGCAAATATTACAAAAGTCTAAAAAAATCCGAAATTCAAAACACTTCTGGTCCCAAGCACTTCGGAAAAGGGATACTTAACTAATATTTAAAAATAATAGATTTTAACCTACACACTAAGATATGGTTGATGAGGTACAACCTATGCTAGCTGATGATTTCCATTAGTTTTTTTTTTATTTTATTTTTTTTCCGAGAGAGAGCCTCACTCTGCTGCCCCGGCTAGAATGCCATGGTGTCAGCCTAGCTCACAGCAACCTCAAACTCCTGGGCTCAAGCAATCCTCCTGCCTCAGCCTCCCAAGGCTGGAACTACAGGCATGTGCCACCATGCCCAGATAATATTTTCTATATATTTTTAGTTGGCCAATTAATTTCTTTCTATTTTTAGTAGAGATGGGGTCTCGCTCTTGCTCAGGCTGGTTTCGAACTCCTTACCTTGAGCAATCCACCCAGAGTGCTAGGATTACAGGCGTGAGCCACCAAGCCCAGCCTCCATTAGTTTTTTTATTATCATTAATAAAGCATAAATACATACAGACAATATATCAGCAAAAGATTTTGCCAATATATATTTCTTAAATCATTGCTTCTACTCCAATCATCTCAGCTTGAACTCAGTATCTCAGACTAAATATGGTCATGTGCAGAATAATGACATTTCAGTCAACAACGGAACGCATATATGATGGTGGACCCACAAGATTATAAAGGAGCTGAAAAAATCCTATTACCTAGTGACATAGCTGTCCTAACACTGTAGTACAATTACTTTATTTTTAAAAATAAATTTAGCACACCTTAAGTGTACAGTGCTTATAAAGTCTACAGTAGTGTAATGTGCTAGGCCTTCATATTCACTCATTACTGACTCACTAACAACCCACAGCAACTTTCAGTCCTGTAAGCTCTATTCATGGTAAGTGCCCTGTATTGGTGTATCATTTTCATTTTTTATCTTTTACACTGTATGTTTATAGTACCTTTTCTATGTTTTGATACAGAAATACTTATTCAGAACAGTAACATGGCTATACAGGTTTTTAGCCTTGGAGCAGTGGGGTATATCATACAGCCTAGGTGCGTATATACCGCGTTTCCCTGAAAATAAGACCTACCCAAAATATAAGCCCCAGCAGGATTTCTAAGCATTTGCGCAATATAAGCCCTACCACGAAAATAAGACCTAGTGATGGGCGTGGCTACGTAGCAAATCTGCACAACCCACGCATCTCCTCGAGGAGTGGTAAAGAGGATGAGCAGCCCTTCTCATCTGCCCCATGAGAGCTCTATTGCTCGACATGAGAGATTGGGGCTAATGGTTCTAAAAGAAATAGAGTCACAAGAAATTCAGGATGGAATTTGGGGTTTGGAGAGTTATGATGATGTTCCAGAAGACAACTTAATTATACTTGAATAAATGTAGATTGTTGTACTGTACTTAAAAAAATTAACACATCCCCTGAAAATAAGCCCTAAGGTGTCTTCTGGAGGAAAAATAGATATAAAACCCTGTCTTATTTTCAGGGAAACATGGTAGTAGGCTACAGCATCTTGGTTTGTATAAGTACACTCTATGATGTTTGCACAATGACTAAATCACTAAGGAAGAATTTATTAGAAGGTAATCTCATCATTAAGTGACATATGACTGTATTTAAAAACAAACAAACAAACAAAAATCACAAAAAACCTTTGTGACCATAGACTAAGCAATGAATTCTTAGGCAGGACACCAAAATCTGATCCATAAAAAAAAAAAATGATAAATTGGACTATATAAAAATTAAGGACCTTTACCATGGATAGAGAGAAAATATTTGCAAGTCACATATCTATCTGTAAAAGGACTTATATACAAAGTTGAAAAAATTATTAAGCCTCAAAAATAACAAACCAACGAAGTGCCACTACACATTTAATATTAGGTCACTAAATGTCTGATTTTGAAACAAAAGTTTAGTTTATGATATCTCAAACAAGAAGCAGTACAATTAATCAAAGTATGTGCCTAAACTATTGACACAGTTTTGCCTCTTAATGGTAGCTTGCTTATGCCAGCAGCAAAGATGCCTGCAGAGCAAGTGGCAATGAAATCGTGAAAGGCAAAATTTTCTACACCTTGTTGAGACTTGAATATTTTTCCTTGCAAGAAGTGGCACAAAGCCTGGAAGAAGTCGTAGTCAGTAGGTGCAAGGTCTGGTGAATACGGTGGATGACAGAGAGTTACAAGTCCAGCTTCCGTAGCTTAAGCAGCGTAGTTTTTTGCAACATGTGGTCTTGCAAGAGGAATGGTCTGTCTCTATTGACAACTCCTTAATCCCAAGCATCCTCATCTTTTTGTCCTATTGGCTCCACTAGACCTAAGTGACTGACCAGGTTTCATGAAGCTGTAGTGGATAAAACCAGTGCTGGACACCACACAGACACCATCCACCTTTTTTGATGAATACTGAGTTTTTGACTGTGTTTCAGCACTTCATCTTGATCCAACCATTGTGCCAAATACTTGCAGTTGTCAAAAAGCATCCATTTTCCATTACATATAACAATATAATATAGAAGTGGATCCCCTTTATGTCATGACAGCAAAGAAAGGCAAGCTTCAAGGCGATTCTTCTTCTCATGCTCATTTAATTAACATGGTCCTCATCTATCCAGCTTCTTTATCTTGCCCATTAGTTTCAAATGGTCCAATATTTTTGTTGTAGTAATATCAAACCTTGGTGCTAATTCACGAGTAGGTTGAAATGGATTCGCTTCCATTATAGCTTTTGTCTCATCATCATCCACCTTGTCTCAGGTCACCCACATGGCTCATTGTCAAGATTAAAATCACCAGAACGGAACTTCTCAAACCATCAACCTACTATGTCATGTGTTCATCAGCTACATCCTTCCCAAACACTCTGTTGATATTTCGAGCTTTCTGCACTGCACTGGTTTCACGACACAACTCATATTGGAAAGTAACACAAACTTTTTACTTATCCATGGTTTCATAAAAATTGCTCTTAAAAAAAATTTTAAGATAATCACAAGCTAAAATGTGCTTTTGAAAGAACGAGGATGTACCTCCACAACAAATGTCAGAAATATCAACTGTCAAACTTAAGGAAATTAGACATTCCATACTTAATAACCTAATAGAATGCCTTAAAAAAAAAAAAGACAAACCCTAACAATATCAAGTACTAGTGAGGATGCAAAGCAACTAGAACTCGCAAACATTTCAGGGGGGAATTCAACACTCCAGAAAACAGTCTGGCAGTTATTTATAAAATTAAACACAATCTTAACATATGACCCAGCAATCCCCTCCTAGATATTTTGCCCCAGTGAATAAAAATATGTATTTACACAAAAATCTGTACATGAATGTTTTAGAGCATTATGCAAAATCACCCCAAAGTAGAAACAACCCAAATATCTTTCAGTGGGTAAATGAATAATCCTTATTAATAAAAGTTACAAACTACTTATACATGAAATTCATTCAACAGTATGAATCAATCTCAAAATCATTATGCTAAATGAAAGAAGATAGCCTCAAAAGATTATAACCTCATAATTACATTTATACAATGTTCTGAAAAATGCAGAAAGTATAATCAAAGAATAGTTCAGTGATTGCCAGTGGTGAGGAACAGGGAGAGAACTTCACTATAATGGGCAGCACAAGGAAATTTTTGAAGGTGAGGGAACCATTTTAACCTGACTATGGTGGTGTTACCTGAGTCTATGAATTTGCCAAAACTTACAGAATTGTACTTGGCAGAATAAATAAATTTTACTGCATATAACTTTTTATAAAACCAGTAATTTTTCAAGAATTATACTCAGGTACTTACAAAAAACATGGTCTTCAACTTAGTACTAATTAAAGGAGATGGGGGGAGTATATATAGACTAAAAGGAAATGGACTTAACTCTTAACAGCAATTATCTTTTAAAAGATGTTAAAGATGATTTATTTTACTCTTTACAACTTCCTGTGTTTTTCATAAATCCTAAAAATGAACATGTTTTATTTTTGTAATCAGGAAACAAATCACTTTTTATAAAGTGGGATTAGATACCACAAGTTAGATAATGAATAAAATTCCTCTGATTAGCTAAGAAAAAACTAAAATAAGGCCATAGAAAAGAAAAAAATAAGAAATTAAATGAAGAAATCCTATGATAGACAATAGTCTATTGATCTTGCCTTCTACTTTGCTATTATTTTTAATAGCCTTACAGTATAATCCAGTGATACCATGATTTAGTTCAACTGAAATGCCATTTTAGAAACTAGTATTAAAATTCATCTGCTAGTGAGTAGTGTAGTTTTTGGAAAAAGGTAAAACCTCATAATTTTAGGTTTTAGTTGCCCCTGTATGATATGTCATAGCAACTGTATTTTCATACCAAAAGTAAAGCTGGCCCCTCAGGAGTAACATCTTTAATAAACTTTTACTATTCTAATTATGAAATAATGGTAATAAAAATAATATTTTAACACAAATACAAGGTTATTTTTTATCCAATCTCTGATACAAGTTTTTTCCATGAATGAATATTCAATTAGAAATAAAGAAAATCAGTTTTCAATCCTTTCCCCCACTTCCCTATCCCTATTTTTCCTAAACACTTCTCATCTGTAAACACACTCATGAAGGTAAGGATGATTACTGACATTTTAGGTACACTTTTCAAGTACCTTTATATTTATGCAAGTAGATACAAACATGTGTATTGATTTTTTTCACCCTTTTTACACTTTTTTTGGCAAAACAGGGTAGAAAACCATAAGTATAACTCTGCATCCTTTTTCATTTAATATTAGACAGCCTTACATTATACATAACAATAATTAAATATAAACTACCAAGAACAAAGACAAAATGTTAAATATAAGGCTAAGAGTCTTACAATGAAATAATATATTCTCTCTCTCAGTTTAGGTTTCAAGGCTGTCAGCATTATGGATGTGAAACTATTAACATATTAAGAAAATGTTAAATGATTTATACAGTTGCCAATGAAAAATGAGACTTATCAGGAGTTAGATAAGGTTGTTCTTCTACCTCTCTAGTAAGACATTAACCTGTAGCCCCCCCAAAAGTCCTTTTTAAAGTATGGCAACTCCAAAGCTTAAATTGCCTCTGATTAATATGCATATTAACAAGGAACCTAATTTAAATCAGGTACCTCCATTTTCAACATAGCATCTATTCAGGTGAATAGGCTAAAAAAACAAAACTAAATAAAGAAAACACATTTTAAAAATAGACAATACCTCCAGGGGGAAAAAAAAAAAAAGGACAATACCATATCACTTGTTGGCTCCTCCTGGTATAATTATAATGTAGCAAAAGAAATATTTAAAATAGAGCAACAGAGGGGAGTGTGATTCATACCCCCACACACACTTGGGACTCCAGCTCAGGAGGAACCTTTGGGGCCAGGAGTTTCAAGATCAAGCCTGGGCAATACAGAAAGAACTCATCTCTAAAAACAAACAAACAAACCCATCAACTGTGCCATGCATTTTCTCTTCTGCTTGTGAATTCAATCACAGGATGGAAATAGAAAACATTCTATCCTTTAAACTATGAATATAAAAAGCCTGAATTCCTGTCACGTTCAACTCTTTGTTAAAAAAATTTCAATAAGGAAACTGTATCTGTTCATATGAACCCATTTATCCTTAAATCAGTATATTAAAATAAAAAATCTATTATTATTCATTTTTTAAGCTAAGCAACTCAAAGGTTGCTTACCAATGAGAAGAAAGCATTCATGTGTCATCAAGAAAACAAACAGTCCTGTCATCAGACCAAGACACATACTTTAAGCAGGTGTCATCAGGTCAGCCATTGATAAATGCTATCTCCCCAGACCATGACACTGCAAAGAAGTACTGGCTATCTGAACTAAGACGGGCCCTAAGCTTATACCATGAATAATATGACTAACAAGAAGCTTTATGTAATTCATAGGTATGGTTTATTTCTACAAATAGTTTACTAGGTTAAATATAATGATCTTGGGTCAGGATAGCCTAATCCTATGTTTGCAATAACAAACTGTAGATCCATAGGCAAGTTGCTTATCTCATGAGGCAGGTTACTTCATCTGCAAAATGGAGATAATAAGGATGTTGTGAAGATTCAAGTAGATATATGCACATAAAGGTGATTTACACAATGGTAAGATGGAGCAAAATTTTGTTAACGTAAGTTATCAATATCATTTTTGTGTTATCATTGTATGTCAATGATGTTCAAAAACTGTGCTCTCATATTTGAGGAAAGGGAAATAAAAAATGTAAATAAAATATCATCAATCCCTGTCCACCAAAATGCTTATAGAAGAGTAGGGTAGCCAGGCATATGTAGCAGTAACTATGACTCAAGGCTTCATTTAAACGTTGAAAGTTTTATATAAAGTATTTGACCTACACAAGAGGATTCTCTGATTTCGACAAATGAAATCCTTGGCTCATGCCTGTAATCCTAGCACTCTGGGCAGCCGAGGAGGGTGGATTGCTCAAGGTCAGAAGTTCGAAACCAGCCTGAACAAGAGTGAGACCCCCATCTCTACTAAAACTAGAAACAAATTAATTGGCAAACTAAAAATATATATAGAAAAAAACATTTGCCAGGCATACTGGCACATGCCTGTAGTCCCAGCTACTCGGGAGGCTGAGGCAGAAGGATTGCTTGAACCCAGGAGTTTGAGGTTGCTGTGAGCGAGGCTGACACCACAGCACGCTAGCCGGGGCAACTAAGTCTCTGTCTCAAAAAAAAAAAAAGACTGAAAAGTGATCATTAGATTAAAAAAAAACAAATAGAATCCTTGAAATGAAGGAGTATGAGTTACCATAAATTTGTAGAGAATTAATAAACAGAAATAATTGAAAGGCTTCATAGGTGGGACAAAAGCAAGAACAAAAGAATGTGTGTATATGTGTGTGTGTATATATATAGCATTGTGGGGGGTATAGAGAAGGAGTAACGAATTTAGTAATATCACAAATTCACTAAATGAATACACAGATATCCAACATTAAGAACCAATGGCAGAGAGAGTCCCTAAATAAATATATTATTTAAAAGTTTAGGGTTTTAAAACGCTTAACATTGTGCCCTCTAAAAGCTTATAATTATAATGAAAAGCACTTATTACTTCTATATCATGAAAAATTTGTATCTATAAAATTATGCAAAATGATTTTCAATTTATTATTTATCTAGAAATGGTTTCTCCATTTCTCCATCAGTCTAATTTCACAAATGAATATTTAGTTTTTCTGAAACCTTGAAAAGAACATGCAAAATGGTTTCTTATGGTTTTTTTCCAGATATTTAGAAACCTTATCTGATTCCTTGAAAATCATTCTACCAATTTTATTCTGATTAATGAATATACCAACTGTTAAAAATAACTTTTGTTTTTCAAAGTCAAATAACTTTTGCATAGCCTTTACTAACATATGTCATGAATTCACTGAAGAATTTTATACAAGTTAAACACATTTAAAACTTACAATATTACTATGAAGTTGCTATTACTGTTTTCTCCTTTGTAGAGATAAGAAAATGGAATTACAGAGGGAGTTGAGTAATCACTGAGAATTAAACAGGTAGTAAGTAGAATAGAAATTCAAACCCAGACAATCTGAAAAGAGAGTTAAGCCCAAATCCATTCTTTAAAGCTTTATGTAATATTACCTTCCATAATGGAGAAATATTGTAATTATAGTGAGTGGCACAGTTGAGAGCTCTTCTCAGGCTATTTTGATTCCAAGGTCAAAATTATACCATAACCATTAATACTATAAGCAATTACAATGCACATGTGAATAATTCCAATATATGTAATAAATCTGTATACATTTTGGGGTCTGCAATTCCTAGAGATTAATTTCACTTACATTTAAATTGTCATATTAAAAAATAGGAACTTTAAAAAAATATATATACACTATCTTCTTTTACCCTGAGAGCATTTGCTATATGGGAACAAATGAGATAAAGTTTATAGAGATTTGTGGGAAATGAGAATAGAACATAAAAGCAGAGTCTGCTAAAGGAAGAAAGTCTAACAAGAGACCCACACCTCACTAATCTGGAACCACAAAAGGTTAACTACACCTTTAGATAAGAGTGTACCAGAAATGCTCCACTCATTTCATTTTCATGGGTCTGCAAAGAAAGGTAGATTGGTACTAAGCAAATAGGGCTTTTGAAAAAAATCGCTGTAAGCTGTAATGACAAACCAGCCCTCACATGAATTCACTGACATCATGGTAGTAATATAAAAAACTTCCAGTTTTAAATTTAAAGTTGTCTAAGGGTGTCAGTGCCACCACCCCAGATGTACAGCAAACACAATAGCAAATCCTCTCTGGAGAAATATGCCTTCATTCTAGGCCTCCAAAAATTGTCACAAAACTCTCCCAACCATCTCAGCCTGGTAGAGGAGGAGGAGGGAAAGTGGTGAAAGAGTAAAATATTAACTAAACACAAGAAAATAAGGTAACATGACTGAGAACTGGCAGAAACATCGACATGTGAATTAACAGACACAGATTAACAAATAGTAACTGGTAATATTACCACTAAAAATACATGTATGTTTTAAAAAATCAAATGTAGATTGAAAATACAGCATTCATGGGGTGCAAAACTTGCATATGTGGAGGGCCAACATTTCACATATGTGCACTATGCAGGGCCAATTCTAAGACTTGAGTATTGTGTGAATTTTGGTATAAGCTGGTGGTCCTGGAACCAATCCCCTTCTTATACCCAAGGACAGCTGTATAAAAATGGAGGAGACTGTGTCTAACTTAAATCTATTCAGAGTTCCAATAATGGAAGAGAGGGTTTTAACACTAAATAATAGCAAACAAGCATGCATGACCCTGTCTTCATGTGACATACAGTGTAGTAGGAGAAACAGACATTCATCAAATAACATAAAATATTTAAAATTACAACAGTGATAAATCTATATTAGGGGTGTGGAAGACATGAAGTAGTATTTGAGGTATGAATTAAATTAACTAGGAACATGTTCCAGACAGAGAGAACAGTATGTGCAAAGGAAAGAGGTGGCAGAAAATGTGGTATTTTTTTCAAGAATTCAAAAAATTACAGTGATGGATTGTGAAGAACGGCACAGCTGAGGATGGTGGTGGTGGTGGTGGTTGATATAGCTAAAGGTGTGAGACCATGCAAAGTTTTATAAATGCTGGAGTTTGTGAAGACACTGAAGGATTTTAAACAAAGCAGATAAAACACTAGATTTTCATTTGGAAAATATATTCACAATAATTGCTTCTTTTGGAAACCAAAGAATTTTAGGAATCATTTTTAAATAATGTCATTGAGTTGATACTTTTATACTAATCAGGCACTTAACTTCAAACATAAGTACCACATAAGTAGTTATCCACAGATATAATAAATGGCTTAAAGAAGGTCATCATCAATCAATTGTCCCAGCAGTGAACTACACTATATCACTAAGTAAAAGATAATACATAGGTAGTCTCACTGGTCTTCTTTTTAAATCTAATGAAATTTTACATTTACTTAAACTAAAATTTGTTTTTTAATTGTTTTAAGATTTTGTCTAAAAATTTTTTAAATTTCTGAGTTATTGTATTATTTACTATGTATAATTAGATAAATCTTTCATCTTAATCATTTCTTCATTTTAACCAGCTTTTTTTATTTTTTGTAGCTCTCCAGATTTCATAATCTATTTATTACAACCGAGATGAGCATACTAAACTAAATTTTATATATACTTGTATATTTCACTTGACTATTTCAATCATGTTTCACATCTACTTCCTTTTTTTAATTTATTTGTGAAGAAGAGAAGAAACTTCAGAAAGGGGGTCATTCGTCTCATCTAAGTCTTGACAGAGTTGTGTATTTGCAACAAACACTAGAATAGATTTGAGGCAGAGAAAAAAATAATTCAATGCTTTGGGATCAGAAACTCAAAATTGCTTGGTCTGGCTTAATTGGTACCATCTAGGAGATGGAAATAAGAAAAATGGGATTTACAAGAAGATGTAAGGGATACAACCAAAACAGTGGTCGTAAGAATAGAGAGAAGGGGTTGGCTATGAAATACATTAAGAATATAAATCAGGCCGGGCGCTGTGGCTCACGCCTGTAATCCTAGCTCTTGGGAGGCCGAGGAGGGCGGATTGCTCAAGGTCAGGAGTTCGAAACCAGCCTGAGCAAGAGCGAGACCCCGTCTCTACTATAAATAGAAAGAAATTAATTGGCCAACTGATATATATATATAAAATTAGCCGGGCATAGTGGCGCATGCCTGTAGTCCCAGCTACTCGGGAGGCTGAGGCAGAAGGATCACTGGAGCCCAGGAGTTTGAGGTTGCTGTGAGCTAGGCTGACGCCACGGCACTCACTCTAGCCTGGGCAACAAAGCAAGACTCTGTCTCAAAAAAAAGAATATAAATCAGAAAGACTTTGGTCCCTGTTGGATGTGTGTATGAAAGGATTAAGTAAAAATGAAGAAGAAATTCCTGGCTTGGATTTATGAGAAAATTGAGATGAAAAACAGAAAAGAAATTTCAAAGAAAAGGTAGTAAGGTTTGGTTTAGAAGTAATGAATTCAGGAGTCTGTGAGTCATCCTAGTATAGTTGCTAAGACCAAGAAATGAGATATGTGAGATGCTTGAGTTTAAGGTTGACTCAGATATATAGATTTTGATTTCAGAGTTTTGGGTATCTTAAAATAGCAGACAGCAATAACAAGTAGCTAAAGAGGAACTACTGCTTGAGATTTTTGGTTTTAATGGTGTAACTGCTTAACCTGAATGTCAATATAACTATTACAACTGAAAAATGCTCGCATTTTTCTATGTATAAATACATAAAATATATGTAAGCAACTTTAAAATTTATATTATTAAAAATGGGCATGTAGGATCCCCTAGTTTCCCTTACTTTCTTGTCTGTCCTAACTGAGCTTTGAATTCTCCGTGACCCAGCCACCCAAACCCAGGCCTTGTACATTTTCAGGCACTGATAAAGTGTTTAGGCTGTTGCTCAAAACGCTGAAAGAAACTAGTCCCAGCCTAAGCCAAATTCCTTAAATTTTCACATAAACTGCCTGTTACCAAAAGTTCAGCATTTGTCCCTGAGGCCACATCAGGAAGGGGACAAGTCTCTTTTACCTTTATCATGAGAGTATACTCTACTTAAAATTTTGACTGCTTTAGTTTACTCTATTTATACTTATTTCTAAACACTATTGAGGAGGATGAAGATTTTGTTTAAAAAATTAAAAAGCAAGTGATTTACTAATCACTCTCACTTGTGTTGCCATGTTCCAGCTGACTTTTTTCTTCTTTTTTTACAGTTTGAAATAATCATAGATTCACAGGAAATTGCAAAAAAAGAAAAAAAAATGTCCAGGAGGTCCCTGTGGACCCTTCACCCAATTTCAAGATGTTATGCAAAGGTAACATCTTGCATAACTATAGTACAATATCAAAACCAGGAAACCATCCTTGGTGCAAATCACAAAGCTTATTCATATTTCACCAGTTTTAATACATTCACTTGCGTGAGTATGTGTGCATGGGTGTGTAGTTCTATGCAATTCTGTCATATGTATAACCATCACCCCAACCACAACCATAATACAGAACTGTTCCAGTACCATAGGGATCTCTAGTGCCTTCAACATTTATAAAAACCTTGAAACGTGGCCAGACACAATGGCTCACGCCTGTAATCCTAGCACTCTGGTAGGCTGAGGTGAGAGAACTGCTTAAGCTCAGGAGTTTGAGACCAGCCTAAACAAGAGCAAGACCCTGTATCTACCAAAAACAGAAAAAATTAGCTGCGTGTAATGGCACACACCTGCAGTCCCAGCTACTTGGGAGGCTGAGGCGGGAGGATTTGTTGAGCCCAGGAGCTTGCGGTTGCAGTCAGCTATGATTGTCCCACTGTACTCTACCCAGGGCAACAACTGAGACTCTGTTTCAAAAAAAAAAAACAAAAAAAATACCTTGAAACAAAACCTAAATTTATTACATAGAACAGAGTAAAGAGTTACTCTTGGAAGAGAAAGATTTGGGTGGTATAGGGAAGAGGGAAGAGTAGGAAAAGACTTTTTGAGAAGCAGTTTGTGAGAGTGAGTAGCTCTTGGTTGGAAAGAAAGACACACTAAAAGGATTTTTAACTCCTGACCTTGAGCGATCCTCCCGCCTCCGCCTCCCAGAGTGTTAGGATTACAGGCGTGAGCCACCACGCCTGGCAGGATTTTGTAAAAGTTCATTCTGTTTTCTGTGATTATTCTCTAGTTACTTATTAAAAAGGCAATGTGTGCTCATGTGCATTTATTTTAGTTAATATCAAATAATGGGTGGGCACCCAGTTAAAAAGCAAGTAGGTCCAGATTTATTTGGACTAGAGAATGATGAAGTTTCAAGACTAGCTAATTTAAAGCCTAAAGAAACCATAATCTAACTGAAACAACAGGCTACATGCATCCCTATTTTTCTAAAATAAAATTCATCTGGTGCTCCAAAATTACTCATATGTTCTTCAAATAAGCTATATTTAAGTGAGGACTTCTTGTATTCCATTGAGAGGAAAAACTAAACTTAATATCATTTATTTTACATGAAAAAATACAAGAAAATATTAGGGTTACATAATCTGTCTAGCAGTATATGGGCAGTGCACCATTATAGTAATAAAAGAAATCACAAAAAATTTAAGCCACACCCCATATATACCACCCCTATATATATATAATAATGACCATTACTTCATAACATTACAAAATAAAAGACAAACTTTATCTGCAAACACAATGTATGTCAGAATACTAGATATTTTCTGGCATTACTCCTAAAAAGTGGGAGACAGAGACATTTAAGATAACAAAAATATTTCTAAATCTGTAATAATTTCTTCATCATAAAAGAATAGACTTTCCTTTCTTCACTCTCAAAGTGGATTACTTTGATATGGTTCACCTCTAGACCCTCGCTGAAGAATGGAAAAGACCTGGGAAATACTCTTATATTCCTTGAAATTCCTAGCAGAACCTCAAGGTTAGCACAGTCATCTTTGGGTTTACACAGTTTACAAGGCATTACAAGAGTTTAGAAAGTTATGTTTCATTGTTCATCCATCTACATTTAAACCTTACAACCTTAAGATAACAAAATCACATTTAATTCACAAAGAAGTATACACATATCAATTCTTTAGTTTAAAAGAAGATTTTTTTGGTAAATATTTACATGGTTACTCAAATGGAGGAAGAAAGAGGAGGAGAAAATAAGAAAGTCTGAAAGGACATGTAACAATTTATTAACTAAGGATACCTGGGAAATACATGGAAGAGAGTAAGAGAAGATTTTCACTTTTAACCTTATACTACTTACAGTTATTTAAATTATTCATTACACAATTGCTTCTGATCTCAGTAAGTTACTTAACTACCCTATGCCTCAGTTTACTCATCTGTAACAGAGATAAGAGTGTCTACCACAAAGGGATAATGTAAAGCACTGAGAAAAATAACTAGAACTTGGTAAACTTTCAAAAATTAACTAGTATATTATTGATATTAAATGTAATACTATTTTTAAAAACTTAACACATATTATGTATTTTCAAATGATCGATATAAATGTGCTTTAAAATGGTATCAAAAGAGATCTGCATTTATTTTTCATAAACCTCTTTACAATTATAGTTAAATATTTGTGTGTTAGCAGGGATTTACAGTACCTGCATGATCCTTAGCATATAGTAAATGTTGAGAAATACTGAATAAAACAAATTATCTTGTCAACACATATATGATTCTGTGTTTTTATAGATTGTTTTTAAAAAGCATATATACAATGAAAAAGAAACTACTTACATAAATATGTAGTTTTTTAGATTTTTAGACCTGATTAGACTCATTACCACAGCAGACTTCTTTCCCAAGAGCTGAAGAAAATCTCTCAAATTAGAACACATGTAGACATGGCAACCACATTTCTGGACAGGAAGAAAATGGAATCAACACCTTTCATCTTTATTTTACATGGCTTGCTGCTCTTAGCTGTTTCAAATTACAGTAACAAAGAAGTGAAAATACCTAGTAATTCCAGTACAATAAAAAGATAAACAGATATGGGAAATACTTGTAATAGAAAGGTCAAATAATCTAGTAAATGATTCCAAAATATCATCTATTTTAGGATATGAAAAATTTTAATAGATTATATCCATAGAGTAACTCAATGTGGCTTAACAAAAAGTTAAATACAAAAAAATAAACTCTACCAGATCATGAAATCCTGAGCAAAACCAACCATTCTGTTAAATAAATTCTAGTTAATTGCAACTAATTGTCATTTTGGGATAAAACAATGAAATGTGACATAACAATTTAAAAACCAGAAGATAAAAATCTGAAGTCAGACATGCTGGCACTCCGATAGTCCCCGCTACATAGGAGACAGAGGCAGGAGGATCTTCTGAGCCCAGGAGTTCATGTCTAGACTTTGTCTCTTTAAAAAAAAAAGTTATTGAGATATCTTATAGATTAGGGTTAGAATGGAGGAAAAGGCAGAAAAAATTATGTGAATTCAGTAATATATGCATAGTTTTTATTAGGATTCTAATCCTAACAAAATCCTAACAAGAATAAGATTTAAAAATGGGGAAAGCTATTTTAAAAAGTTTCTATTAAATACTTTTAATTGCTTTTGATGGTCTTAATCATTAAAAAATGAATTTTTCAAATATGAACTAACTGTGGCTGGTAGCTTAAAATTATAATTTTTTGTTTACTTATTTTTGAGTAACTGAATTTTCTGATTTTAAACTTAAATGAGTTTTTTTAATGAGCTTTAAGAAATAAATAACTTTGTATGTGTATACCTAGAACTTGGCATACAGCAATTAGTAACAACAAAGCAAAGACATAAAAGCAAAAATATCTCTGGGGTTTGCTAAATAATTTAATTGTTTTGCTGACTCCCTCCTGATTTTATTTATGGCATGTCTTAAATTGATGACTCAGTAAACATCTCCTGCTCTTCAATTTTATTCACTCAATAAACAGAGAAAGTAAAATCCAAAATTATGAATTACAAAAAATTTAAATCTACTTTTCTTTTTTAAAGCCCCCCAAAATATGTAAAGCAATAAATCTACTTTTTAAATGTACTTAATTCTATAAAAGAAATCAGGAGAATATTTCAAATACTGGTTCACTTCTTTTTCTCATCCAACCTTAAAAGTATTGGTATACTGAAATTACTAGTTTGAAAGAAGGGGCATAACATAGAAAGCAATAATTCCTTTCAATTCATAATTATATTAATCATTCATTTAGTATTCATTCCTTTTAATCATTCATTTAGTATTTACTCACTAGCTAACAATATCAGATAGTTAATCATAAATCTCAATAGTTTAGTATTTAATATTTACATACAATTCCTAAAATATGATCAGGCCTCAGATGACTGAGGATCCCTGACTAAGCCTTCATATTTAAGTGTGAGGCACTAAAAAGCTATCAAAAAATAGTTTGTGAATGAGACTGGCTTGGTGAGTATCACTTTCGGGTCATTAAATATCAGTATTGATCATTGTTCTTTTCTCTATGACCCTCATGTTCCTTGAGATGTCAATCCTCTAATCATCTCCCCGGTGGTATACACTTAGCTGACATGAAAAAAACGAGCTGAGGGAACTACTTAGAAAAAGTATTTTCATTTAATGCACTTGTGTCCCATCAGAAATTCTAATGTGTCAAATGTTCTTGAAGCCAGAACCCTTAACTGTTCAAATTCTTCAGAGAATGTGCCCCTCCTTTCCTTGGCTGGCTGTGAGAGGTGTGAAGAAGGCCCTGAGAGTGTATACTTCTCTTCATACAGTTTTTCAACCAACTCCTCCATTTTCAGCCCTATCCATTACCTCTATCATGCAAAGCATCTGGAGCTCCAATTTTTGAAACTTTATGAGATCTGCTAGCATTTTCCTTTGCTATTTAGGTTTCAGTTTTCTTTAACCTTGCTAAACTGGTCAACAAGTCTCATCCACTCTATATATTCTAAAAACTTATTAATATCTTGTCACCATTTGTTCCATTTGTCCTTTTGTTGCTGTCTTGGTGCAATTTTGGAGGAAGCAAAGATAAGCATGTGTTACAAGGCGTATTTATCCAAGTCTCACCTAGATTAAACAAAGGGATAAATGACAAAATAAGGTACTAGTTTCTCTCCAATCACTTCATACTACTGCTACAGTAATCTACCTAAAATATAAAATTGATAATTTAACCCATGTAACTGTAGTTCAATGCTTTCCATTCCCTATAGGAAGAAAATGTTCAAAACCCTATTGTGACAAAAAACCTGTTGTGATTTAGTCTCTTTAAACTCTTCTCTACTTCATTATTTGCTACTCTATCACACTTATTATATGTTCTAGCTTGGCACAAGACTTTGGGATTTCTTAATCAGGATCTGTTTTTTTATAAATTGCCTTCTAACCTTTTCTGATCAGAAAATGCCGATTCAGCATTAAAAATCATAGCAAGCATCGTCTTCTATGTGTAGCTTTTCCTTAGTCATGCTAGGTACTTTCTCCTCATTTCTCCTGTTTTTATAAACATTTATGATATCACTGATTGTTTAATTTTCCACCTGTACATCTATTTCTCTCCTTACTCCATACTTTCTGAACACAAATGTTTTAGTTTATTTTCATTTACACCCACAAAGCCTTAAGTTATCTGATTAGGAATAAAATGAAATGCAAATTACGTTGCTTTCCATCTAAGACTTATACTGAAACGAGGTTGACTAAAAAATATAATGTTCTTCCATGATTTTTCTCAGTAAAATTCAGTAACTGTTATGGTATATGCTCTACTTTCTCATAGAAAAAGTATTATGTTAAAGATAGAAGATTTGGAGTTCCATTTCCACTTTCAGTTGGGCCATTACATTAAACATAAATGTAAACAAATCAAATAACAATTACCCTTGAGCTTCCTCTTCTTACTGGAAAAAGGAAGGCATTAAACTGGATTAAGGTAATATACCATAACTACGGGTTTTTATAAAGTGCTTTATATGTGATATGTGCTACTGTTGTGAAGAATTAACCTTATCCAAAGATTGGTCTGGCTTCTATCCTCAGCTACGGAGAAGCAATCACTAGGCCTCTGAAATGTCATGCCTGATAGGAGCGTTTTTGTTTGCCTGGCCTCTCTGGCCACTAGACAGTATAACAATGTGGTTTATCATGGGGTCTTTGGGCCACACAGTAACAGTTGTGACCTCCAGAGAAAATGATAAATAAAGGTATTACTTTGATACTCTGAGAGGAATAGGAGACTAAAGGTCAGCCATAGGGACAGTATGTGACCCCACCTTGATAAAAACATTGAACACCAAAGGCTCAGTTGAAATTCCCTGGTTGGCAATATTCTGTGAGTACTGTCATACACTATGGCAGAAAGAAGCTAGTATTTTCCATGACTCCACAGAGAGAGGATATCCAGAAGATCCATGTTTGCACCCTTCCTGATTCTGTACCCTATGCATCGTTTCCCTTGGTTTATTTTTATTTGTACCCTTTCTCTGTAACAAACTATAGCCAGGATCGTAACAGTTTTCAATGAGTTCTGTTGAGTTTTTCTAGCGAATTACCAAACCTGGGGTTGATTTCTGGTACTCCCCTAAACTTGCAATGGTGTCAGAAGTAAAGGCAGCCTTCCTCAAACTTTATAGTTAGCTGAACTCCTTGCAGTTGGTGGCAAGAGTGAGATTTACTAGATTGACACTGACTTGCTGAAGTTGACTCACTGAATAAAGAGAAAGAATGAAAGGATGGGGGCTGACAAACCTTTGATTCCTGGGTGGCCATGGAACTACCCATGGCATGAAACTATAGCTATGCTACAATCAGTTACTGGAGGTAAAAATTACCAATGGAATTTAGAAATGATGGATCCAACTCCAGTTGTGCTACAATCAATTAATGGAAATGAAATTTCCAGTGGTACTTAGAAATAATGCATCCAACTCTAGGGAGTTGGCTCACAGGATATATAAAGAAATGTTACATAAACAAAAAGTTAACTATACAAATCCTTGATTACTATCATCCATAATAGCTAATATAAAAGTAAGAATGTCTAGACAAACCCTGATGCTGGGCCTAGCTTGAGTTTTGGCCAGCCCCAGTTATATCTAGTACCCACAGATGCATTTTCATAAGGAAAAGTTATTAAAATAATAGCACTATGGCTATGCCTGTAACCCTAGCACTATGGAAGACAAACCTGGGAGAATAACTTGAGGCCAGGAGTTTGAGATCAGCCTGAGCAACACAGCAAGACCACATTTCTACAGAGATTAAAAAAAAAATTAGCTGGGCGTGATGGTACACACCTGTAGTCCCAGATACTTGGGAGGCTGAGGCAGAAGGATTGCTTGAGATCAGGAGTTTGAGGAAGCAGTGAGCTATAATGATAAGAGTGCACTCTAGCCCGGGAAACAGAGCAAGAACATGTCTTTTAAAAAAAGAAAAGAAAGACTGAAAGAAAGAAAGAAAATGGGATAATGAATAAAGTAGACACTGATAGAATCAAAACAAAGGTCAAATAGATAGTAGCACTCCCAGAGGTTGGGTGGATCAACAAGAGGTCCTGCTGGTCCCCCTATATTAAAAGGACCTTTAAAAAAATCTGGTTTATTCACCCTAATTTAGGGAAACTTTAAAAACTGGAAGGCAAAAACAACTACGAAAAACAAAACTTCAACTTGCCTAAGCCAATGCTTTCACAATTTAATCAAGATTAGGTTTGAAGAGAAGGCCTGGGTTCCTTGCCAGTCCCAGGCTGGGGATCCAGGGTCAAACACATGTAAGTGGGTAAAACAATTAAGGGCAGAGATGTTTCTGGGACTCCTTGCCATAGGAGCCCCAAGCACAGAAGTTATAAATCTACTGATGAAGTCCTAACAAGTGTTATAGTTAGATTAGGAGGACACAAGAATGCAAGAGTTTATAGTATTAAGGTAAAAGTTTGGATAAAAATCTGAAGGGCTGAACAGACTTTATGTATAGTACTGTGTTTCCTTGAAAATAAGACATACCCATAAAATAAGTCGTAGCAGGATTTCTAAGCATTTGCGCAATATAAGCCCTACCCCGAAAATAAGATCTAGTGATGGGTGTGGCTACGCAGTGTATCTGCACAATCCATGCATTTCCTCGCGGAGCGGTAAAGATGAGGAGCAGCCCTTCTCATCTGCCCCATGAGAGCTCCATTGCTCGACATGAGAGATTGGGGCCAATGGTTCTAAAGGAAATAGTCACAAGAAATTCAGGATGGAATTCGGGGTTTGGAGAGTTATGATGATGATGTTCCACAAGAAGCCGACTTAACTATATTTGAATAAATGTAGATTGTTGTACCGTACTTTAAAAAATAACACATCCCCTGAAAATAAGCCCTAGGGTGTCTTCGTGAGGAAAAATAAATATAAGACCCTGTCTTATTTTCGGGGAAACAAGGTAGTTAAATCTCCTTTATCTGAATGTATTATAGAGATGTTTATTATGTCTGACTAGGGAACATTTCTCTTACTTAGTATTGTAAAGCAGAAGAAATATAAATCTTCCTATCAGGTAATATTGATGTACATGTTAAATGAGAACCAATAAAAATGTCCTAGTCAATATAAATTAATTACAAACAGTCCAAATTAGAAGCTAGACAAATTCTTTGTGCAATAGCCCTATGTGGAGCATAGAGAAGCTTATGGAATAAGCCTATAATCACCAACCAGCAACAGCCACCAGGATTTTGGACCAGAAAATTTCCATTTGAGGAACAATTCCTTTACTGTTGAGCACTAACTGACAATGCCACTACAACTGAAAGACACAAAATAATCTGGAAACGAAAATATTCATACTATCCTGGGCAACATTGGAGAAACGTTCTAATGAGAAAATAGTGCACAAAGAATTCCGTAATTAAATGAGAATAGTTTGTCCAGGAACATGCTATCGAAGGAATACATACATCATGTTCACAAAAGCAAGTAAACCCTACTATATAATAGCACATAATGGAAACCGGTCTTACTTAGTACAAGCCTGTGAACTGAGACAGGGTAATTAGCTTTGTCCTAAACTAACGTGGAACCCAGAAATAACTGATTAAGGGCCAACTGTAACTACACAGGTCCATAATAATATCCAGTATATGGGTCAATTCCGTTGAGGAGGCATAGCAAATTCCTCTGCAATTCTAACAGATTTGTTTTGTAATAAAACTGCATTACACCATTACATAACAATAATATGGCATTACACTGACACTGTTGGTAACAGCCAATCACCTTATATAAATAAGTCTTATGATAATACTGATATTGATCATTAAACAGATTAGGAGATTTGGTTAAAGCCTCCTCAGGCTATAATACTTATAAAAAATGAATGGTCCAAGGAAGAATTAGCTAACCATCAGCTAATTTCTATGCTAAATAGTCCTGTAAAAATTTATCATGAGATACAAATAGTGGTAAGTCAGGTGGGAAATCAGTAATTACATTAGTACTAAAAAACCAGAAATGCATGTAATGACTTTATAAGTCAGATTAGCTGTTTTTAAAAATTTATCCCTATTCCACACTGGCCAAATGTTAGGCATATTCACACTGTTAGTAATGCCATGGCTGTCACACAAATGCTATACTAAATTTAGATGTCCAGACAAATATAATCATTTTCTCCAAGTATATAGGCCAAAAGATGGGTGTGGCCTGTATATTGAAGAAGAAAGATAGGTCTGACCTTTGACCTCAGCCACTGAGAGATCGTGATCTCTAGGCCTCTGAAATGTCGTGCTTGATAGGAGTATCTTTGTATGGGGGCTTTGGCCACTGGTCAGTCTAACAACGTGATTTACAACACAGGATTTGGGTACCTCTGGATCAGTTCCAATCTCTAGTCTAGAGGACGTAGACTACTGTTACTAGTCTGACCTCCCAGAGCAAATAGAGACTAAAGGCAAACCACACAGACAATATATGACTGAGCCCCAATAAAACTGTGGAAAGAAAAGGCTCAGTAGAGTTTCTCCACTGGCAATACTCATATATCGTGGACAGAAAGAGGTAATGCTGGTCATGACTGTCCAGAAAGAGGATGACCAAAAGTTCCTTGTTTGTATCCTTCCTGGATTCTGTGTCCTATGCATTTCTTCCTCTGGCTGATTTTAATTTGCATATTTTTTCTGCAATAAACTTTAAGGTTGAGTATAACAGCCTTCAGTGAGTTCTACAAGTCCTTCTAGTGAATTATTAAACCTGAAAGTGGTTTTTGGTGAACCACTCAAACTTGAAACTGGTACCAGAAATGAGGGTGTTCTTGTGGAGATTGCCCTAAAAGTATATACCAGGCAAAACTCATTGCAGTGCTATGCTAAAATTTTATTTATATATTTTCTTGCTTAATCTTTACAACTTTGTGGTAGGTGCTACCTACCACACTGTATTATGAACACAGTGACATAACTTAATTTCATGCAGATATTAACAGTAAATGGAAATGTCAGGATCTGAACCAACAAATCTAACATGAAGGTTATGCCCTTAATATATGACACTGCCTTCCTAGTCACTGCTATGGTTTACTTTTTCAAACCTAACATTCTCTGAATCTATAATCCCTACCTAAGGTCACATCAAACCATACAATTCTACAAGTAAACAAGTTATTCAGATAGACTTAAAAACAAATCTTAAATAATCTTCATTATATTTTACTTTGTTATGTTTAAAATCTGTCATTTTTTAAACTTTTAATTCTTAAACTATATTAAGGGCAGAAATTAAAAATACTATATTAACAAAACACAAGCAGTAGCCACCAAAATATATTAGCAGAAACTTAAAACAAGTTAGTAACCTAACTCATTTGAAGAAAACTATTTCCAAAAGAAACAATACCAAATAACACTCTATTAAAATTTCTAATTTGCTAGGAAATAATAGCTGTTTTTACTGAAAAGACAAACTATGGTCAGGCAAAACTCCATCATCTTAAAAAAATGATTTTACTACTTTACAATACCTTTTATTACATAATTTTGGGATTGATATAATTAAAATTAATGTTTTTTACTTAAATTTTATTCCCATGTTTTCCTATTTATATTTTTTCTTTTTCTTTATTTACAGTGTCACTGATGTAAAGCTCATTCCCATGTTTTCCTAAAGTATACATAATTATGTTTTAAAACTGTATAACATGCCAAAACATTAATTTAACAATATTGACAAACTGTTGGACACCCAAGTTGTTTTGTTTTCTTTTCTTTTCTTTTGTAGTAGGACTGCAATGAACATCTTTCTTCATGTAATATTATGCCTTTTGTTTTTGTTTCTGCAGCTCCAACCTCAGTGTCTGGTTCATACAAGGGGTCTGACAAACATTAATAGAATTGAACACACTTTTTAAAGACTGTTTTCTTTTTCTTTCTCTTTTTTTTTCCCCAAGACTGAGTCTCACTTCTGTTACCTGGGCTAGAGTGCCGTGGTGTCAGCTTAGCTCACAGCAACCTCAAACTTCTGGGCTCAAGCGATCCTTCTGCCTCAGCCTCCCGAGTAGCTGGGACTACAGGCATGCGCCACCATGCCCGGCTAATTTTTTCATATATATATTTTAGTTAGCCAATTAATTTCTTTTTATTTTTAGTAGAGACAGGGTCTTGCTCTTGCTCAGGCTGGTCTCGAACTCCTGACCTTGAGTGATCCACCCGCCTCAGCCTCCCAGAGTGCTAGGATTACGTAAGGGTGTGAGCCACTGCACCCAGCCTAAAGACTGTTTTCTTAAGGATAATTTCCTAAGAGTAGAATTAATGAATCAAAGAGTATGAACTTCTTTATGGTTCTTACAACATAATACTTTCCAAAAGAATAATGTCATTTTATGATCCACAAGAAATAAATGTGTGTGCTCACCTACAATATTTGCCGTTATTAGATATTATCATTTAAAAACCTTAATACTTTATTATATATAATTTGATCTCTTAAAGTACTTTATTCTGTAGAGAAATAATAATACTGAAGTTATATTATCATTACTTCCATTTCATTATTTACCAAAGGACTCCATAATAATTCTAGTTCTAGAAACTCAATTATAGATATGTAAAAACTCTCTAAATAAATTTATTTAAAAGTTCATTGCTGACTTGGAATGTGGCATGTCTTCACATTTTAGTAAAATGTGGATGAGATCATAATCTAAACCAATTTGGGCACTACAGCAGCTATACATAAGGGTAATCTTGTTTCAAAGAGCACTGAACTCTTCCCCTTGGAGAAAGCTTCTTTCAGAAGATATAGTAAGTAAAAAACACTCTCAGCAGGAAGATAATTTGAAAGAAATAAATTGAGAGGGTTTTACATGTTTATGATCTGGTCACAATTCCTGACTGAACCAGAATTACCTATCGAAGAAGAAAAAGTTACACCAGGAAGAAGAACTAGTCTGAGTTTCTTAAAACTCACTGCAGAAATTTGGGTAAATTATCAAAGATAAGCATATTTAGTTGACTATCAAGATGTCCATTCCTTCAACATGTTTAAAATAACCCATTCTAGGTAATTTTATATTTCCCCACTTTCACAATTTAAGAAATTAAATTGGTATTTGATTAGAATGAGGACATTATAAGCTTTTTAGTATTTGTTTTTTACTATACTGACATGTTTAAAATCAGTAGCTTAAACAGTTTTACCACAACTGACAAAGTGATAGTATTCCACTATGCTTTATACTATTGCCACCTCATGTAACAGATTCCTCAAATTTCTCAAATTTGTACATATAGTATTTCATTCTGCTATAGGAATTTTAAAATTCTCAATTTCATAACTGCTACGTACAGACATCCTAAAAAAGGCGGCACAAATATTTTAAGGAACAGAAAGGTAAAGGCTGATTTTGCTTCTCTGACATTTGATATTAGTATAAATTAATAGCCAGGAAACTTGCTATAACTTCTAGTTGGGTTCTTTTTCACTGGCTGGATTGTGGCCCATTTATCAGTTTAAAATAAGCATTTACTCACTTTCTAAGATGGGTAAGGCACCATGCTAGACTCCAAAGAACCATACAAAGATGACTAAGACATGACTCCTGTCCTCAAAGAACTTACAATCTAGTAGGGGAAGACAGACATGCAAACAAATAGATATAATACAAAGCAGAATATGCTGGTTGTTAAAACAGAGGTACAAAGTTCTACAGGAGCACAGGATGGTTAATTCTGGTTGGGGTGATCTGGAAGTCTGGGCCAGCAGAATAGTAGAAAACTCTGCCCCTTAGAAAATGCAGCAGTGTTACAGCCCACCTGGGTTAGGGTCAAAGCCCCACTCCCCACAGAAGGTTTTCCTAAAGGAGATGGAGCCAGGGCCCTAACCCAGTTAGGTAGGTGATTCGTTGATTTCAATTATGAATGCCAACACTTTCTTTCCCTGGTGCAGATAAATGTGCATTCACAAGTATTTTACTTTATTAAAAAGTAAATAAAATTTAACAATATATTAAGTAACTTACATGAAAAGGTAAGCTACCTTAGCCTACATCATTAGAATGGCCTCAAGTGGTACCCTGATCATATAGGACCAAAAAAAAAATAGACACCACTTCAGCATCTTATTACGTGATGCTGTTCCAATAAATGTTTTGCTATTGGAAAAAAAGGTGAAGAAATAATTCCAGAGAAGTAACCTGGGTATGATACTATCCATATTATGTTAAAGATGTAATTACTTTCAAATTTTAAAAATAAAGTTAAGAATATGTTAATGAGACAACAGGACTTTTCTATTTTTTGTCCTTCATGATTTTAAGAACCAGCAGGTACAGTGCTGGTATCCACTGATTTCTAAGAAATAGACAAGATAACATAACCAATATGTAGTATTTAACAGGTACCACACGAGGAGTGAAACAACTAGAAAGAGGATAATAAATACAAACATGTTTAAATAAAAAAAAAACACAAAGCAAGTATCATATGCACAGTATTAGAAACATTAAATTTGTAGAAAATTAAAGACAAAGTATTAGTTTCCACTGTGTTTCATGCTATTGCTACCTCATGTACAGATCTCTCAAATTTCTAAAATTTGTAGATAAGTATTTCATTCTGCTATGTGAATTTAAAAATTCTCAATTTTATAACTGCTGCTTATACACATCCTTAAAGAAACCTCAAATATTTTAAGAAACAGAAAGGAAAACAAAAGAATCTCAATCATATGTACCAAATATAAATGAATATTTGCAAAATGCTTATAAAAGTTAAATTATTTTCGGGAGGGAGGGAGGAAGGGAAGGAAGGGAAGGAAGGGAAGGAAGGGAAGGAAGGGAAGGAAGGGAAGGAAGGGAGGAAGGGAGGAAGGGAGGAAGGGAGGAAGGGAGGAAGGGAGGAAGGGAGGAAGGGAGGAAGGGAGGAAGGAAGGAAGGAAGGAAGGAAGGAAGGAAGGAAGGAAGGAAGGAAGGAAGGAAGGAAGGAAGGAAGGAAGGAAGGAAAGCTAGCAGGCAGGCACACGTGCACACATATATCCTGATTATCTTTATTAATGAAGACATCCCATTAGATAGACTTTATTTAAAAATAAACTTACAATTCAAAACAACTAGCTATCAAACAATAAGCTGAGCAAACTATGAGACAAATATGATGAAAGAGTTATGAGATCTATAATAATATAAGGAAAGCTCATAATAAAAATAAGACAACCCACAAAACCCTAACAAGTACTGAAAAATGGTAACAATTCACTAAAAATACAAGTTGCTAAAAAACATGAAAAAATATTCATCCTGTTAAAGGAATGCAAATTAAAACAATGAAATGTTATTTAAAAATATCCAATTAGCAGAGAAAGAAATAATAACATTCAATGCTGCATCCCCTTAAGATGTAAAGCTCCTCCTGTTTTTATATTTGTTTGGGTTTTTTTTTTTTTTTTTTTTGAGACAGTCTCGCTTTGTTGCCCAGGCTAGAGTGAGTGCCATGGCCTCAGCCTGGCTCACAGCAACCTCAATCTCCAGAGCTCAGCGATCCTTCTGCCTCAGCCTCCCGAGTAGCTGGGACTACAGGCATGCGCCACCATGCCCGGCTAAATTTTTGTATATATATTTTTAGTTGGTCAATTAATTTCTTTCTATTTTTGGTAGAGACGGGGTCTCGCTCAGGCTGGTTTCGAACTCCTGACCTTGAGCAATCCGCCCACCTCGGCCTCCCAAAGTGCTAGGATTACAGGCGTGAGCCACCGCGCCCGGCCTTGTTTGGGTTTTAAAACAAGTTGTTTTTAAAATAATTAATGCTTGCAAGGGTGTGGTGAGATGAAAACACTCATACACTGACTGGGGACAATGGCAGTCAGTGTAACTTTTAAACAATTTATGCAGAGTATCAGCATATTTTTAGATTTTTGTGGTTTAAGTTCATACTCTTTGACCATTAATTCTACTACTATGAATCCAAATATTAAAAATAATCAGAGATGAAGACAAAGATTTACATGCAATTTTATTTACCACAGTTATTTATAACCCCCTCGATCAGAAACGCTACAATGCCAAACATTACGGAAATTGGTCATTATAAGATTAAATATTACGCAGCCATTAAAAATTATCTCAGATTATTTACTCGAGAGGAGAAATGTATAGAATACGGTTAAGCAAAAAGGAAGGATGCACAATTTTAATGTAGTTTTACCTAAAACTATGTTTAAAAGAAGGAAGAGATTTTGCATCCTGTCCTGTTATTCTGCGGAATTCGTTTATTATTTCTAAAAGGTTTTGGTGGGAATCTTTTAGGGATTTCTACATATAAGATCATAGCATCTGTGAACAGAGATAATTTTACTTCTTCCTATCCAATTTAGATGCATTTTATGTCTTTTTCATATCAAATTTTTTGACCAGGACTTACAATATTATGTTAAACAGAAGTGGCAAACTTGAGGATCCTTATCTTTGTTCCTGATCTCAGAGGAAAGCTTGAATCTGTCACCATTTAGTAAGATGTTAGCTAAGTAAAAGAATATGTAATTAACACATAAGAATCAGTTTTGTTTCTATATGCTACTAATGAACTACCTAAATATGAAATTAACCAAAAAATTCCATTTCAACAGCATCAAAAAGAATAAATTACTTAGGAATTAACTTCATCAAGGAGGTGAAAGACTTATATACCGAAACTAAAAAACACAGTTGAATGAAATTAACAGAAACACAAGCAAATGGAAAGACATTCCATAATGAAGGATTGGAAGACTGAACATTAAGATGACTACTACACAAAGCCATCTATAGATCCAATGCAATCTCTATCAAAATTCAAATGAAGCTAGGCATGGTAGCTCACACCTGTAGCTCCAATCTTTTGGGAGACTGAGGCAGGAGGACCCCTTTCTTGTGCCCAGGAGTTGGAGGTGAGCTACCAACACACCACTGCACTCTAGCCTGGGAGACTCTGTCTCTTAAAAAAAAAAATCCAAGAGATTTTTCTTGAAGAAGTAGAAAGATCCCTCCCCTAAAGTTCACATAAAATTCCAAGGGACTATGAATAGCCAAAACTATTTTGAAAAAGAACAAAGTTGAAGGAAAAACACTTCCTAATTCCATAATTTACTACCAACCAACAGTAATCTACACAGTGTGGTACTGTTATAAGAACAGAAATACAGATCAATGGCATGGAATAGAGAGCTCAGAAACAAACCCTCACATACCTAGTCAAATGATTTTCTACAATGGTGCCAAGACCATTCAATGGGGACAAAGGCAGTCTTTTCAACAAATGGTGCTGGGAAAAGTGAATATCCACCTGTATAAAAATGGAGTTTGACCCTTGCCTCATAGTATACAAAATTAACTCAATGACAAAGGCATTGGCAACAAACGAAAACATAGATTGAGTTGGACTTCATCAAAATTAAAAACTTTTAGCTGGGCATGGTGGCCTATGCCTGCAACCCCAGTACTGTGGAAGGCAGAGGTGGGAGGATCGCCTGAGGGCAGGAGTTTGAGATCAGCCTGGGATACACAGCAAGACCCCATCTCTACAAAAAAAAAAAAAAATTAAAAACTTTTATGCATCATAGGATATTATCAACTGAGTAAAAAGGTAACTTGTAAAATGAGACAAAATATTTGCAAATCACATATCTGATAAAGGATTATAAAGGATTAATATCCAGAATATACAGAGAAATTCTAAAACTCAAAATTAAAAAACAACCCAATTAAAAAATAGGCAATGAAGATGAATACATATTTCTCAAAAGAAGATATACATATGGCCAATAGCACATGATAAGATGCTCAACATCACACTAATCATTAGAGAAATATGAATCAAAAGCACAATGAGATACCATTTCTCATCTACTGGGATGGCAAATGTCTAAAAAACAGAAAGTAAATGTTGGCAAGCATGTGGAGAAACTGGAACCCTTGTACTCTGCTAATGAAAATGTACAATGGTGCAGCCACTTTGGAAAACAGTATGGTAGTGTTTCAAAAAGTTAAAAATAATATGATCCAGTAATTCCACTTCTGGGTAGATTCCCAAGAGAAATGAAAGCAGAGGTTTGAATAGGCACTTACAGATCAATGTTCACAGCAGCATTATTCACAACAGCCAAAAGATGAAATAACATAAGTATCCATTATAGATAAATGAACAAAATGTGCCATATAAATGCAATGAGATATTATTCAGCTATAAAAAGGAAGGAAATTCTGATACACAGTATAACATACACGAACCTTGAATACAGTATGCTGTATGATTCCACTCCTATGAGGTACTTAGAGACAGAAAGTAGAATGGTGGTTATCAGAGAGAGAAGAGTATAGGAAATTATTCTTAAATGGGTACAGAATTTCAGTTTTGCAAGATGGTAAAAGTTCTATGGATGGATGGTGGTGAAGGTCATACAACTACCTAAATGTACTTAATATCACTGAACTGTGCACTTTTAAAAAATGGTTAAAGTGGCAAATTGTTAAGTGTATTTTACCACAATTAAAAATGTTTTTCTTAAATATTATGGAAAAAAAAGAGAGAGAAAGAAATCAGAGCAACATATTTTATAGCTAAACATGTCAAAGAATTAAGTTGGGCTATCCCTTGGTGATGGGACTTAAATGAATATGATTTTCCACTTTATACTAGTCAGTATTTTCTAAATTTTTCATAATGTGTATGTTTTGTCCATTAAATTAAAAATAAAAGTTTGGTGATTTTTTAAGTAGTCTTAATTTTGAGGCTAAAAAGTTTTAAACAAAAAATTTTCTAAAATTATCACAAAAATTATTAAATAGTATTTCTAAACAGAATCTCCAAATTATTTCTAGCATCAGTCATTTATGAATATAAATTCACCTCTATCTTAATTGCTTCTAAGAAAGTGCAAAGACTTTCTAAAGTTCTCTTTATTCTTAACTATGATACTGACATATACTTTTGGACATTATTAATGCTACTTCTTCCTTCATACAAAATTCACATATATGTCAAAATTACAAGTTTTAACTGATTTTTAGGTTAACATCTATAAAATAAAAAAGCATGCTAGTCATTGCCTTTATTATTTTGTTATTCAAAGTTTCCTATCACAACTATAGGTCACAAATATCATTTGTATCTTTCAGTATTATAAATAGTTGTTTTTTAAAATGCCACTGATTCCATTCACTTCATTCTCTCTCTCCCTGTTTGTCTTTTTAACTATACATCTCTCAGACTTTTTAAAAAGGAATAATCAGAGAAATAGATATATTATATTGTTATTCTATATATACAAAAGCATTAAAGGGTTAACTAAATATAACAGAAAATTTATGTGCATTATAATTATCAGCAAACAGAAACTACCCTTATAAGTAATTAGTTTACATTTTATAAAAATTGAAAGTACTTAACCCTAACACATAAGTTGTATTAACCACCTGAAATAATGATTCAATGACTTTAAAAATATTTCGATATTAATATGAAAACAAAAAATTTTAAAGTATTGCATACCTGTTACACGTTAAGCATTCTGCCAGAAAACAGTGACGACAATAATTAAACAAATGTGGCTGTTTTCCTAATAGACTTTAATAACCTTGTTTAGTTAGTACGTTTCTTTTATAAAACTCTTCAAACTACAGGATAATTTGTTGAAATCTATTTTTCTTAAATACAACATTTCCTGATATGAAGTAATTTTACCTGTTACCTGAATCTATAATTATACGTTGAACATCTGCTATCACCCACAATTGATTCATTAACAAACCTAGAAAAATTATGTGCTATTAAATGCTATATACAAAGTATGCTCTATCTTCCATGTAACAAAGTTTCACATAGCAAAGTTGTTCTAGGCTGTATACAGTCAACTATCTTTCAGCAGCCTTTAATCCAATTTATGTTTTCACTTAATTCGATAGAATTATTTGTGGACTAACTATACTGAAATAATACTAACAAAGAGATTCAAAGTTGTTTAACAGAATGAAAGCAGTGCTTTTGAAATGTCTGCCAGATACTTCATAGACTATTCAGAAATATTAGCTTATAATCAGTAAGATAAATCTACTGATTATATTCTTATTTTAATACAAACAAATGAAATTACTTAATAAAACAGGAACAGATCTTACCAATGCAGGCCACTGAATCTGTTTGCTCTTTGATCCCTGAGTCTGGCTAGGGTCATTCCTTCTGGCCCAGATTAAGTGGTATTCCACCAAGAAGGTTGAAAAATCTTCATAAACTTTAACCCACTCTCGTTTATCCCAATCAAGATCATCAAATTCCACATACACCTTTGAAAATGAAAACAAAAAATTTCATAAGCAAAGCAGAACAGTGATATTTCTCTTTTCTAGTGATACATAATAATTGTACATATTTATGGGTTAAATGTGATATTTTAATACATGTATAAAAGGTGTAATGATCAAATCAGAGTAATCAGGATATCCATCACCTTAAACATTTATCACCTGTATTTAGAAGCATTTTAAATCTTTCTTCTAGCTATTCTGGAATACAGAATAAATTACAGTTAACTATAATCACTCTGCCATACTATCAAACACTAGAACTTATTCCTTGTTTTCTAACTGCAGGATATGGACAAAAATGAACTCTAGTACACTCTTGATAGGTATGTAAAGTAGTACAGCAACTATGGAAAACATTATAGAGATTTCTCCAAAATCTAAAAATAGAGCTACCATGTGATCCAGCAATTCCACTGCAGGGTACATATCCAAAAGAAAGAAAATCAGCATATTAAAGAGATATCTGGAAGCCAATGTTTACTGTAGCACTAATCACAATAGCCAAGACATGGAATCAACCTGTGTCCATTAATAGATGAATAGATAGAGAAAATGTATTATATACATAATGGAATACTATTCAGCCATAAAAAAGAATGAAATCTTGTCATCTGCAACAACATCAATGGAATGGGAGGTCATTATGTTAAATAAGCTAGGCATAGAAATACAAATATAGCATGTTCTCACTCATACTTGGGAACTAATAAAGTAGATCTCACAAAGGTAGAGTAGAATGATGGTTATCAGATACTGGGAAGAGAGAAGGGGGAGATGAAGAGAGGTTGGTTAATGGGTATAGTAATATTTCAAAATATATGCCATGAAGTTGAATTTTATAAAGCCATTAACAAATTATTTAACTTAGTATTTCTCTTAAAAGCAATATTTAACTAACTTCTCTTAACCAGATTATACCTCTTACTTATTTCTATGACAAGGAGATACACCATAAATGTTTAAGAAAAGCAATTTACAGAGTGTTGATTGGTACAGATTGGTCCTTATTTCCTAAATAAACACTAAAGAACTATTTCTATAGAACTGATTCTAGAAGCAGAGGCTGGAAAATGTTTTGAGCTTGACTTCTGTTCTAAGAAAACATTACTGGCTGGGCATGGTGGCTCACGCCTGTAATCCTAGCACTCTGGGAGGCCTAGGCTGGCAGATTGCTCGAGGTCAGAAGTTCAAAACCAGCCTGAGCGAGACCCTGTCTCTACTAAAACTACAAAGAAATTAACTGACCAACTAAAAATATATATAGAAAAAATTAGCCGGGCATGGTGGCGCATGCCTGTAGTCCCAGCTATTTGGGAGGCTGAGGCAGAAGGATTCCTTGAGCCAAGGAGATTGAGGTTGCTGTGAACTAGGCTGATGCCAGGGCACTCACTCTAGCCTGGGCAACAAAGTGAGACTTTGTCTCAAAAAAAGAAAACATTATTTACAAAGGAAGTCAGTGGTGCTAGAATGGTTCAACATATGAAAATCAATCAATGTAAGACACATTAACAGACTAAAGGAAAACATTATCTTTAATGATGCAGAAAAAGCGTCTCACAAAATTATTATGATAAAAAAACACTCAACAAACTAGGAATAAAAGGAAACTACCTCAATACAATAAAGGTCATATATAAAAACTCCACAGCTAACTTCATACTCAATTTTCAGTTAAAGACTGAAAGTGTTTCCTCTAAGATAGGAACAAGACAAGGATATTATAATTTTGAATACTGAAGCTGGCTTTTATACTCATAGGTCATTGAATCATTCAACCTTTCCTTCCTCCACTTTCATCCTTTCTCAATCATTCTCTACAATTATGTCTGCATACAACTGTCTTCCCAATTCTATTATGAGTTATGTTAGAGGCAGTCTTATTCTTACTTTTTGTCTTGTGTCACACATCTGTTGCTGCCTTACAGCTGAACAGATTCCACTGCCATTTACTTAAAACATGCTTGTTCTTCTTGCCCAGTTCAAGTTTTTCCATGATGTTTATGCCCCTCACTTCAACTCAAACTTAGTTTTTAACTCCTTCAGTAGTTATTAATGTTTTTCATACAGCTTATACTGTATTAGTATATAATCAAATACTGTCCTATATTTTAAAACATGAGAATATCTTTAAATTATACATGTAAACTCACTGAAGATAGAATTGTTTTTTTATACGTTTATACTACCCCATACAGTCCTGCATACATACAAAGCATTTAGTAAGTATTAAATATCCCCTGACTCTTGCAATAATGGATTGTTAAACATGAAGGCAAATTGGTAAAAGTTTGACTTTTTGGTGTTTGTGCTGCTGTCCATTAGGAAGCTAGTTACATGTGTTTATCTGTTAGAATGAGCAAAGATAGGAATGAAGTGGTCAAGAAGTTAATATCTGTTCCTACTTAACTATCCATACCAAATCAGGGAAGGAAACCAAGTCAAGGAAGAAGCCAACTATTGGCTTCTTCTAATAAAGCCTATCCTCTTGGCCGGGCGCGGTGGCTCATGCCTGTAATCCTAGCACTCTGGGAGGCCGAGGCGGGAGGATCGCTAAAGGTCAGGAGTTTAAAACCAGCCTGACTCACTCTAGCCTGGGCAACAAAAAGAGACTCTATCTCCAAAAAAAAAAAAAAACCAGCCTGAGCAAGAGTGACACTCAGCTAGCTAAAAATATATAGAAAAAATTAGCCAGGCATGGTGGTGCATGCCTATAGTCCCAGCTACTAGAGAGGCTCAGGCAGGAGGATCACTTGAGCCCAGGAGTTGGAGGTTGCTGTGAACTAGGCTGATGTCATGGCACTCTAGCCCAGGCGAGTAGGACTCTATAGCAAAAAAAAAAAAAGAATGAAGGTGATACAAGACAAAGGCTGGGCGAAATAATTAATTAAAAGTAATTATTTAATAGTGAATATTAGAACTGGTCTCTAGGTAATTTAACACATGTCTTCTACAACAGATGTCAACATGCATAAATTCTCAGTTTCATATATGTAGGTATTGAAAGAAGAGCTATCAGACCGTTTGCAAGAAACCATTTGCAAGAAAACAAGAAATATTTAATATAAGCAACAGTTATACAATTCAAATACTGCTATTTTGCACACTCTTAACCCTTGAACTCTTCAAACACAATTATTGCTTGTATAGAGAATGCTTCTTTTTCTCCTACATGGGCTTAATCATTTCAAAGTGGCAAATGGCTTCTGGTTACTTGGAGACCTATATTCAACTCAGATATCAAAATAAGAATATTAGAGCTAAGAAATATTTTATTCTAAATTACAATTCAAATTCTACCAATTTATTATTTTAGGACCTCTAAATAAACTATAATCTTTATGTATAATGTTATAGTTATGGGAACAAATATTTTCACATGTTTACTTAGATATATACAGCAAAACTGCTAGCTATGTAAGAGTCAACTAATGTAACCATTTGAAAAATGTTTCAGAATAGTATTATGGGGAATACTACCAATATACCTTGGAGATATTTCAGGTTCAGTTCCAGACCGTCACAATATAAGGAGTATCCCAATAAAGCAAGTAACATGAATTTTTTGGCTTCCCAGTGCATATAAAATTATACCTACACTATACTGTAGTCTATTAAGTGTGCAATATAGCATTTTATCTAAAAAACAACATATATAACCTTAATTAAATATATGTTACTGCTAAGAAAATGGCTAAGGATCATCTGAACCTTCAGCAAGTTGACCTTTTTGATGGTGGAGGGCCCTGCCTCAATGCTCATGGCAGCTGACTGTTAGTTTAGGGTGGTGGTTCCTGGAAGTGGGGTGACTTATTATAATTTCTTATAATAAGATAACAGTGAAGTTTGCTACACTTATTCACTCTTCCTTTCATGAACGATTTCTCAATAGCATGTGATACTGTTTGATGGCATTTTACCCACAGAACTTCTTTCAAATTTGGAGTCAATCGTCTCAAACACTTTCACTGATTTTTAAACAATGTTTATGTAATATCCTAAATTCTTTGTCAGTTCAGTAATGTTCATAGCATCTTCACCAAGAATAAGTTTCATCTCAAGAAACTACTATCTTTGTTCAGTCATAAGAAGCAATCCCTCATCCTTCAAGTCTGATCATGAGATTGCATCAATTTTGTCACATCTTCATGTTCCACCTCTAATTCTAGTTCTCTTGCTATATCTACCACATTTGCAGTTACTTCTCCCACTGAAGTCTTCAATCCCTCAAATGTTGATGTTTTGACTTCCTTCCATTAATCACATTAATCTTTTATTTGTTTGTTTGTTTTTGATACGGAGTCTTGCTCTGTCACCAGGACTAGAGTGCCGTGGTGTTAGTCTAGCTCACAGCAACCTCAAACTCCTGGACTCAAGCAATCCTCTTGCTTCGGTCTCCTGAGTAGCTGGGACTACAGGCGCGCACCACAGTGTCCAGCTATTTTCTATTTTTAGTAGAGACAGGGTCTCAGTCTTGCTCAGGATGATCTCGAACTCCTAACCTCAAGCGATCTGCCCCCTCAGCCTCCCAGAGTGCTAGGGTTACAGTCTTCAGCCACTGTGCCCAGCCCACAAATATTCTTAATGGCATCTATAATTGTGAATCCTTTCTAGAATTTACTTTGCCCAGATCCATCAGAGCAGTCACTGTCTATTGCAGCTATAGCCTTATGAAATGTTTTTCTTAAATAATAAACCTCGAAAGTAAAAATTACTCCTTGATCCATGAGCTGCAGAATGGAAGTAGTTGTGGCAATCATGAAAACATTAACCTCCTTAGATGTCTCCATCAGAGTTCTTGGATGATCAGGTGCATTGTCCAATAAGCAGTGATATTTTAAAAAGCAACCTTTTTTCCTGAGCAATAGGTATCAAAAATGAGCTTAAAATATTCAATAAACCGGCCGGGCGCGGTGGCTCACGCCTGTAATCCTAGCTCTCTGGGAGGCCGAGGCGGGCGGATTGCTCAAGGTCAGGAGTTCAAAACCAGCCTGAGCAAGAGCGAGACCCCGTCTCTACTATAAATAGAAAGAAACTAATTGGCCAACTGATATATATATAAAAAAATTAGCCGGGCATGGTGGCGCATGCCTGTAGTCCCAGCTACTCGGGAGGCTGAGACAGAAGGATTGCTCGAGCCCAGGAGTTTGAGGTTGCTGTGAGCTAGGCTGACGCCACGGCACTCACTCTAGCCTGGGCAACAAATCGAGACTCTGTCTCAAAAAAAAAAAAAAAAAAAAAAAAAAATATTCAATAAACCATGCTATAACCAGATGTGCTGTCACCTAGGCATTGCTGTTCCATTTATAGAGCAGGTAGAGTATGCTTGACATATGATAATTCTTAAAGGTCCTAGGACGTTTTGTAATGGTAAATGAGCACTGGCTCCAACTTAAAAGTTATCAGCTGCATTAGCCCCTAACAAGAGTCAGCCTGTCCTTTTATACTTTGAAGCCAGGTAGTGACTTCTCCTCATTAGCTATGGAAGTCCTAGATGTCATCTTCTCCCAATATAAGGTTGTTTCATGAAAATTGAAAATCTGTTGTTTAGTGTAGCCACCTTCACCAATGAGCTTAGCTAGATCTTCTAGATCAGCAGCCCCCAACCTTTTTGGCACCAGGGGCCAATTTCATGGAAGACAATTTTTCCACAGACAGGTGGGGGTAGGCAGAGCTCAGGTGGTAATACGAATGTGATGGGGAGTGGCTGTAAATATACATGAAGCTTCACTTGCTTGCCCCCACTCACCTGCTGTGGCTACTGGATCCTAACTATTTCACGGAATACGGTCACTGGAGCACAGGGAGAAACATGGGAATGGCCGGTTGGTTACAATATCGCTGGATCATAGATAACCATAATAGAATTACTTTAAACAGTTTGAAATATTGCAAAAATGTGACACAGAGACATGAAGTAAGCACTTGTCTTTGGAAAAATGGCACCCATAGACTTGCTTGATACAAGGCTGCCACAAACACTCAATTTGTAAAACACAAATTCACTTTATTGCTATGCACAATAAAGTGACGTGCAATAAAACAGAGTATACTTGTATGACCCTGTATAGTCCAGGTTCTGGTTTAAACAAAAGCATTTTAAGATAATAAAAAATAGAAAACAAAGCAGAAATCTAACAAAAACGTTTAGGGTATGTATGATAAAAAGTACAAAACACTGGTGAAAGAAACAGGTTTCCAAATAAACAAACAGATATACCATGTTCATAAAATGGCAAGATTCACTACTGTAAAGAAATACATTCTCCCTCAAATTGATTTATAGTCAATGCAATTCCAATCAAATCTCAACAGGATTTTTTGCACACTCTAAAATTTACATGAAGAGGAAAAAAGGAAATAGATAGCCAAAACAATTTTGACTAAAAAGAAAGTGTTGCACAACTCACACTACCTGATTTAAAGACTCAGTAATGAAGTTGCATCCCCTTATATGCATATTCACACCCTACATGCCCTCAGTCTGAAGCACCATATACACACACATACACAAACACCTGTAACAAGCAGAAAGCAGGGTTAAGTTTCTTTTTAACCATAGCATCTGTGTGTATGAATAACCATCTCAATCTCCACAAGGAAGCAGACTGAAGGCCAAAATCTTCCATAAATATTTTGATTGCTTGACACAAAGCAAGCAATACAAATCCTCAAGTGCTAGTAGCTATCAAAGCTATTAAAATTTATCCTGTATACTTGCCATAAAACCCAGAAATTCTATTCCTGGGTATCTACCAAAGAGATATATATGTCCACAAAAAGATACGTACCCACATGTCCAGAAAAGCACTATTCATAACTGTCAAAATAGAACTGATGAGTGGATGAACAAAACATGGTATTGTCATACAATGCAGTATCACTCAGCAGTCAAAAGAAATGAAGTGATTTATAAAAAATATGAATCTCAAAAAAATACACTATGCTAAGAAAACGAAGGCAGACAAAAAAGAGTACAGATTTATGATTCTGTTTAAATTCTAAAAAAGGTAAAACTATTTTGACAGAAAACAGATCCAGGTTGAGAAATGGGGACTAATGGCAGAGATATTTAGAAACATTTTGGGGAGATGGAAATATGCTAAGGCTGGTGTGGTTTATATGACATAACAAATTTGCCAAAGTTGTTAAATTGTACATTGAAAATAGGTGAATTTTATTATGTAAAATTTATATTTCAATAAACATGTTAAGAAATTAATGTGCAGTCAGAAAAATATTAATAATTTAGGCTGAACTCTTTTTAAATATTAACCAAACATTTTCCTCAGTCATCAAGGTAATGAAGCTTCAAGGTAAACACTACAAAAAAAGTGACTGGAAATTATATTATTGACCTTTTGATTAGAGAGACAAGTTGATTCATTATTTAACAATTCATTTCCCATTGTGTATTACTATTAGTGGCAACTTCATAAATGTATATTACATTTAATTAGAAATATAATAAGATTTTTAAAATACATTATTTCATTCTTTTTTCACTATAACCTTATGATAAAAAAAAAAAAAAGACGGTGTCATTTTAACATATAAGAAAACTGGAGCCAGGCGTGGTGGCTCACCCATGTAATCCTGGCACTCTGAGAGGCTGAGGCAGGCGGACTGTTTGAGCTCAGCAGTTTGAGACCGGCCTGAGCAAGAGCAAGACTCCATCTCTACTAAAAAAGTAGAAAGAAATTAGCTGGACAACTAAAATATATATATATAAAAAATTAGGCCGGGCGCGGTGGCTCACGCCTGTAATCCTAGCTCTCTGGGAGGCCGAGGCGGGTGGATTGCTCGAGGTCGGGAGTTCAAAACCAGCCTGAGCAAGAGCGAGACCCCGTCTCTACTATAAATAGAAAGAAACTAATTGGCCAACTAATATATATAGAAAAAATTAGCCGGGCATGGTGGCGCATGCCTGTAGTCCCAGCTACTTGGGAGGCTGAGACAGAAGGATCGCTTGAGCCCAGGAGTCTGAGGTTGCTGTGAGCTAGGCTGACGCCACGGCACTCACTCTAGCCTAGGCAACAAAGTGAGACTCTGTCTCAAAAAAAAAAAAAAAAAAATCAGCCGGGCATGGTGGCGCATGCCTGTAGTCCCAGCTACTCGGGAGGCTGAGGCAGTAGGACTGCTTGAGCCCAGGAGTCTGAGGTTGCTGTAAGCTAGGCTGATGCCAAGGCAGTCTAGCCTGGGCAAAAGAGTGAGACTCTGTCTTGGAAAAAAAAAAAAAAAAAGAAAAGAAAGAAAAAAGAAAATTGGAATCATAGAGGCTAAATTCCAAAGGTTCTGCCCAATATTTAATTATTTTTCCTGCATTTTTTCTTCTTCTTTTTTTTTTTTTTTTTTTTTGAGACAGAGTCTCACTATGTTGAGTGAGTGCCAGGCTAGAGTGAGTGCCGTGGCGTCAGCCTAGCTCACAGCAACCTCAAACTCCTGGCTCAAGCAATCCTCCTGCCTCAACCTCCCAAGTAGCTGGGACTACAGGCATTCGCCACCATGCCCGGCTAATTTTTTGTATATATTAGTTGGCCAATTAATTTCTTTCTATTTATAGTAGAGACGGGGTCTCGCTGTTGCTCAGGCTGGTTTTAAACTGCTGACCTCGAGCAATCCGCCCGCCTCGGCCTCCCAGAGAGCTAGGATTTACAGGCGTGAGCCACCGCGCCCGGCCCATTTTTTCTTCTTACAAATATGATATTCTTTAGTGTTAAGCTAAGGCATTGATCATGTATCTGTCTCTATAATGAATAAACTATTTTCCAGAAAAAAAAATTTTTTAATATACTCTCCAGGAAAGTATACATAATAAAATTTTTCACTAAGATTGAAGACAGGAATATCAATGAGGTCAATAGGATGTCTTCTATTACACACCTTATATTGATATTATTTTCAGAAGAGAAGCTTATATGAGTCTGTATCAATGGTTTAATTTTAAAAACTACCTACCCACGGAGTTATTTTTTAGCTATCAATAGATAGGTTCTCTGTACCCACTTGTCCCCATTCAAAAATTTCTTGCTTGTTCCTCTTTTAGGCAAAATAAAAAATTCTTTACTGTATCAACTCCTATTGCCCAGTCTGAAATATAGCAGCATTAATTACAAATATCTCTGAAAACACCACCAATATAAAAGGAGTTCCAATTCTAGCAAAAGATTATGAATGAATCACACTTTTCTTGGCTGTCCTTGAACATTAATTCTGCCTTGTAATATTTTATTGTATTTTTTAGAGGTGGGGTCTCACTTCATTGCCCAGGCTGGAATGCAGTGATGTGATCACAGCTCACTGCAGCCTCAAACTCATGGGGTCAAGAGATCCTCTTGCTTAAGCCTCCTGGGTAGCTGATACTATAGGAATACATTGCCACACTCAACTCTGTAACATTTTAAAACATAACTCCTGAAATTCTACCACAATGATCTCTCGAATGATATAGCAAAAATCCACCATATCCTCAGTCTCTTTTCTGGATTTTGTAGCTTTTGCCATTTTTTTGCCTTACTCATCCCTATGGATTCTGTTTATGCGGCAGCCTTTGAATTTATGATTGTTTTCTATCTCCAATCCCTTATACTGCTAGGCGTGGAGTTAAACAGAGTCCTATTTACACCTCTTTGCAGCCACAGACCTTTTTCCTTCCCTCATTATCAATCTTACCTCAAACACTCAGCTCTAAAGGTTGCACTTTCTTCACAACCTCAATTTTAAACAATTCACTCTTGGAAGATCCCTGCCTGTTTCCAGTTAACTCTCATATTATGCCTTCACCAATTTCTCAACCCAAACCAGGACCTACAAACTTTTCAATGTTTTATAATTTTATGACAAAATATATAAACCTAGAAACACAATTTGCAAAAATCCTTATGCAAATTATCTGAGTGGTATACTGATTTTTCTTTGCTTTCCTAAATTTACCAAGGGTAAACATGAATATCACTTTTTAAATAACACTAAATTTTTTTAAAGACTATCACATTAGTCCAAGGAATAAATTTAAAAAAAAGGTAATGATAGAAGAAAGTACCTTTAAACAAGTATTCTTATCTTTCCCTTCATCTGAATTACTGTTACCTTAAACCATTTTCTAGTTGGACTGGCTAAACTTATCTTGAAAGAAGAATGTCTTAAATTACCATAAAATATAAAGCTGAGAGGGGGAGAGGTATGAGAAGGATGTTATGAGAGTCTGCAAAAATTAAAAGATAAAAAAAGTCAGCCAAGTCATTTATTAGAATGGAGGCAATAAAACAAATATCATATTGTCTTTAAAACAAAAAGTGTGGCATATCGATTATTTCCCTGAAATACTCTTGACTGCTTCATGAATTTTCTCATTTAATTATCAGGATATCCTATAGCTTATGTCCTATTGACATTATTTTAGAAATGAAGAAGTAGGCTTAAAAGAATAAATAACTTATCCTAACAATGTCACATAAATACAACAAGTAAAACTAGAATTTGTATATAATTGATCTCTTTTAATATATGGTGTGATATAACAGAAGAAAATTTGTAAAGCCATGATAAAAACTGTACTGAAGGTATAATTTTCATAAAATCTAGATGTATGCTATTTTCAGGCTTAGAAAATTGCTGGTAATAAGGAATAAAAAGTATTTTTGTAACACTGGAGAGTACACAAATATTTCTTTATCTGAGGAAAACATACCCTTGTTGCCAAAATAAATTTCCTAATTTTTTTTTTTTTTTGAGACAGAGTCTCACTTTGTTGCCCAGGCTAGAGTAAGTACCATGGCATCAGCCTAGCTCACAGCAACCTCAAACTCCTGGGCTCAAGCAATCCTGCTGCCTCTGCCTCCCGAGTAGCTGGGGCTACAGGCATGCACCACCATGCCCAGCTAGTTTTTTCTATATATATTAATTGGCCAATTAATTTCTTTCTATTTATAGTAGAGATGGGGTCTAGCTCTTGCTCAGGCTGGTTTTGAACTCCTGACCTCGAGCAATCTAGGATTACAGGCATGAGGTACCGCGCCCAGCCCCTATTTTTTCTTAACCTCAAGATTTCAATAAATGAAACATATTTAAGAGCTTATCTGAAAGTGATTTAGAAAATTTCTCATAGAGAATAATTTTCTATATATTTATAAGATATCTAAACCTATTTTATTAATGAAGAGACATCAGAAGTGTGTTTCATCATTAACAAAGAATGGACAGGGTAGAGTGGCTCATGCCCGTAATTCTAGCCCTTTGGGAGGCTAAGGTGAGGACAGCTTGATCCTAGGAGTTTGGGGTTACGATGAGTTATGATCATGCAACTGAACTCTAGCTGGGCAAAAATGCAAGACCATCTCTTCAAAACAAACAAACAAAAATGCTATATAACCTGAGAAACCATAAGTCATAATTATATTAGTCTATAAAATAAAAGCTCTGATCAAAGTTACTAAAACTTTTCATTTAATATGCTTTTTAAGTAGATTATTTATGTAAAAAACTTCTCAACTAATGGACATTTCACTTAAGAGTCTTCTAAATTCAGTGCACCTTTTAAAGAACTGAAATATGCTAGTCCTAAGAGGTAGATTTCATTTCATTGAATGCTATGATTTTTAAAACAATTTTGAATATTATAGCAGATTAACATATTTTTATTAGTTTCATCTAAAAAAGGTTTCATTTAAAAAAGGTTTCATCCTTTTTATTCTTTTCCCCCCTTTTTAAAATAATTTACACCTATTATACTACACAGCATGTGTCAAATAGTGACATGTAAATCTCTAAGAAGAAAAAAGACAAAAAAGTTTATTAAAAAGTAAGATACACCCTCATTTAGTCTTCAAACATTGTAGCACTTGAACTTTTATAATTTGAAAAAGCAATCATAAGACAATCTGAAAATTAGTTTTAACACACAACACCTCTAAGCAGACATAACTGGCTTAAATTGGTAATTAGGTATGAATTTTGCAAACATTACTTAAATTACTATTTCCTAAAATTAAAGTTTTCCCCCTTCTGTTAACAGAGGAGAAAGGGCTATCTCCATCCTGACAATAGCATGTGTACACAGTCTCCCAGGGGCAAATAAATATGGTCATGTTAGATCATGCTGCTTACTTAAAAACTCTCTATTAGCTTCCAATTGGACTAGAATAAAATCTAAATTTCTTAGGCTGGTTGACTAGACCTTGAAGAACTGGTTTTTGTAGAGTCCTTTGACCTCATTACAACCACTTATCTCTTCCTCTATGGTGATTTTATTCTTATTCCTAAAACACAGGAAACTCATTCTTACCATGTAGAAGGAAAAGGATAATATAAAATTTTACTGCAATGATTAAAAACAGAATTGAAACAATGTTTGAAACCAAAATGTCAAGAGAAAGGGAGATGAACAGACCATTCTCTGGAACCCTGGTTTTACTCTTCAAAGAAAAAAGGTTAAGTGTTAGAGAGTGGGAAATGTGTCATCAGGAAACCAAACAGATTGCCCCAGGCTTATATAAATTGTCCTACTACTCAAATGTACATTACTTATTCAAACTGTAAGAACTTTAAAGCTTCAGAAATAAACTTCAAAAGTGTATTCCAGAAAGTATCAACATAGCATGACTAACAATGAATAGATGATTTTTGGGAAAGATATTCAATGTTCTACATCAGTACCCTTCCAGGTCATGTGTTGCAGTGCATTCTTTAGAGCCAAAACGGTAAGCCTTGAATGATAAAACTTTTTTGAGCCTCAGTTTTCAAATTAGTCAAACAGAGGTAATATTAATATCTTGAAGGGTTGTTTTAAGGATTAAACATGACAATGTAAGAAAAGGACTTAAACTGTGTGGGCCAAGCGCAGGGCTCATGTCTGTAATCCTAACACTCTGGGAGGCTGAGGTGGGAGGATAGTTTGAGCTCAGGAGTTCAGGAGTTCAGGAGTTCGAAACCAGCCTGAGCAAGAGCAAAACCCTGTCTCTACCAAAAAATAGAAAGAAATTAATTGGCCAACTAAAAATATATAGAAAAAAAATTAGCTGGGCATGGTCGCACATGCCTGTAGTCCTAGCTACTTGGGAGGCTGAGGCAGAAGGATCGCTTGAGCCCAGGAGTGTGAGGTTGCTGTGAGCTAGGCTGGTGCCATGGCACTCTAGCCTGGGCAATAGAGTGAGATTCTGTCTCAAAATAAATAAATAAATGAATAAAAATAAAAGAAACAGTGTGAACACCATAAATGTTGGGTTTTTTTTTTCCTTTTTTCCAACTTAAAAGATTCATGTGCTTCATAAAGCCTAGACAGAGAGAAAATGTTTGACCAGAGATTTGTCACCATGATCAAGACTGCACTGACTGAAAAAGAGGAAGGACATAGAATGCAGTTATTCAGAAAAACAGCAAATTTGATTTCAGAAAGAATCACTGGAGAAACTGGTCAGTCTCACTTAAAAACATGAGAAAGAAAGAAAAACAAAAAGAGAGAGGGAAAAGGCATACACACTAATATTTTTAATCTTGGCTTTTTAAATTCCAATGTCTAAATTCCATATTAACTTTTAAGATATATTTGAGATTTTAACATGAAGATATAAACATGACCTCTTGATATGAAAAAAGAAGAAAAATGGAATTTGTGATTGCAATATAGTAACATGTCTGTATGATTTATCTTTTCAAAAACAGATACAAAGAAAGGTTAATGAGCAGCAGAGAGGTAAACATCTAAAAATCTGTAACTCAAGGGTGATAACATGGTAATTAGAGAAGAGTAACAATCAGAAGAAATAATACTTACAAATATGTAATAGAAATTGGCCATATGGAAGATGCTTTCTTAACATTAAATCATTTTTTCTTTATTTTAAGAGACAGCGTCTAGTCCTATTGCCAAGGCTGAAGTGCAGCGGAGTGATCATATAGCTCACTGTAACCCTGAATTCCTGGCCTCAAGTGATCCTCTTGCCGCCACCTCCCAAAATGAATTAGAATTACAGGCATGAGCCATTATGCCTGGCCAATATTAAATTTTAAAGTGACACAGAGGAAGTACACAGGGGTCAAAGAAATATCAACTATGTTAACACTTGTTCTACATCCATTTGTTAATAAATTCATCCAAAAAGTAAGAGACCTTGCTATATACTAACTGCAATAAGAATCAACATGATACACTTTTTTCTCCCAAGGTTAATTACAACCTATTACAAAGGGACTGCAAGAATAAATATTTGGATTGCTGGATTATAAAATTCTTGTTTAATAAAAATTCCTTAAATAGTGAAAGAAAAAAAAGAATATTTGGATAGCAAGTCTCATAATACTACTACCATCATATAACTTTTTAAATTTAACAAGTTTATACATGTATGTTCTCTCATTTTTTAACACTTCAGTTCTCTCAATTAAACCATATAGAGATTATATATGATTTATCAATGAGAACACTAAGACCTAGAAAAATTAAGTGATTTATCTGTTACATAGTTAACATATGGATGGCAGAGTCAGAATTTAAACCCGAATCTACTTTTATAATACCATATATAGCTTTAAAAGGAAGCACTACCTGACAATATGGACAGGACAAAAGCAATAGTTTTTGATTATATAAACGTGATTAACTCTAAGAAAAGGGAGGAGATATTCCCTATGAAAGTATAAACTCTAAGAGTAAAAAGTAATATCAATATTTGATTTCCCAAGGGCTGACATATATTCAGAATTTATTATAATAAATGTCAATAGGCTAAATAAATGAAGAGGATGAGTGAGTGAAACAATGTGGCTACACAGTTTCACGTCAGATTTTAAAAGGACATATAGAAGGAAGGACATATGGAAGGACATATGGAAGGAGATAAACTAAAAATGCATAAAAATTAATATCATAAATCTTATAAAATATTGCCACAATGAACCTTTTTTTCCCCCTTTAGAGAGAGGGTCTCAATCTGTCATCCAGGCTAGAGTGCACTGGTATGATCATAGCTGACTGCAGCCTCCAACTCCTATGCTCATAGATTGATTCTCCTTGCCTCACCCTTCTGAATAGCTGGAACTACAGGTGTGTATCACCACACCCAGCTTATCTTTTTATTTTTTTGTAGAGATAAGGTCTCTTTATGTTACCCAGCTAGTCTAGAACTCCTAGCCTCAAGTGATTCTCCCAATTCTAAATGTTATAAATAATATAAAGGAAAAACAAACAGGCTCATTTGCTGCATAAATGTAAGAGGATATGCTAAGAAGAAACAAGAATATTACACGGGAAAGATGATGTAATATTAATAGATGCAGAGAGAATAAAGAACTACTCACACCTGCTGTTTTGTATCCATCTTCTCCACCAAGGAGAATTGAGCAGAAAACTGGAAAAGGTAGAAGAAACATAGTTAAAAAGTAAATGAAATTGAAATAAGGAAAGAAGACAGTAAGAGAATACCTAGCCACTTTTTAAATTCGTTTTTCTATAGAGCCTAAATCATCACAAGCTCAGCTGAAATAGGCATGCATCTCCCATGTGTATAAAACATTGAAAAGGAAACAATTCCTAATATGAACTGATTTTGAAAATGAAGAAAAATGTTTTCTAGAAAATATGTATCAAAGAAACACAGAAATTCAAGTATAAAATGTTCTTAATCCATCAATATCTATCCATATCAAAAGTCCAAACACTATGTTTGCAAGATGTCTTGAAGGCATTAAAAAAGAAAAAGTTACACCAGGAGGCAATTTTATTTCACTACAAGTGATGCTGATTTTTTTCACTGTCAATGTATTTCTTCTTTTTAGGTAAGCTTGTATAAATAATACAACACTAGACTTTTTGGAAAGCATGATATTGTGGGAAAAGATCCCAAAAATATTTTTAGGAGTAAAATGATAAAATATAAGGTAATTAAATAAAACAGCAAAACTAGTACTCATAGGTGGATAAACAACCATAACTTACAACATTCAACAAGAACTAAAGAATATCTTCAAATATATTCCAGAGGGCTCTATCCTTATACTTTAGTCAAGATATTAAGATGATACAAAAGTCAGATTGTGAAATGAATGTAGGACTCAAATTTAAGAAGAATCATTAACATGTTGGATGAGGAGGATTCCAAGATTTCAACAGATTGGAAAAATGAGCAGAATCAACATTAAAATAGCAGTAACAGTAGTGATAGCTGACTTAGTGAAATAAATGATGCTTGACCTAAATGCAAAAATTGGGGAAAGCTGATAAATACTCCAATTTACAACAGAGAAGCCCCCAATGCTTCAAAAATTGGTTGAGGTTTAGTAAAGTAGGACCAATAGGAAAACTGACTATCATTTGCTTAAGCAGCAGCTGGACTCACAGATCTGACTCCAGCCTAGCAACTGCTTTATCTCCCATTTTGGTAGAAAAGGCTTATTCCCTAGACAAGGTTATCACAAGGTCTCTGAGTCAGGAATCATATTAAAGCACATTTAGGGCAGAGAATACTACTGAAACAAGAGTATTAAGTGAAAGCTGATATTATGAAATATGTCTAAGACTAGTCCCTCCCTCCATCTCCAGTCTTTCCTCAAATGGCATAACTCTGAAAGCCAGGCAAAAGCACCAGCACATTTCTCTGGAAAATCTGACCAGTTTAAGATAAAAGGCCTAAAATACATAGACATTCGGTATTCCCCCAAGGAAATGATCTGATCTCCAGATATACATATATGAATGACTATAATCAACAAACTCTACCCACATAGTCAGAGTTCCCAATTTGCTTTTGTAGTGGTCACCCTATTAAATATGAGTAGTTAGAAAGAACTGTCAGACATTTCATGTGAGGAAAACAGTAAATGTAAAAAGATAAACACATACAGAAAAAAGTGACTGAAAGAAAACAACAACTCTAAATACAGAAGAAAATCAATCCAAAAAATATGCTTGAGAAAAATACCATAACAAAAAGACAAAAAAAATAAAAAAAAAAGGACTCTATCAAAATACAACCATCTGGAGAACATCAACAACAAAAAAAATTAGGAAATTAAACTATGATAGCAGAAATGAAAAATGCACTAAGTTTAGAAAACATAGTTGAGATTTTCCCAGAAATTAGAACAAAAAAATGTAGGTGAGAAAAGGGAAAAATGGACCAATACCGTTCAATATCACAAGACTAAGTTTTAGAAAAGGGAAAAAGTACACGGAAAAGGGAATCTTAGAAAGAATTAAAGAAAATTTTTCAGAACTAAAACTCACAAATTTCCAAACTGAAAAGCAACTCCTCAAGAGCAAACCTCAACGGATGAAAATCACAATGCACTTCCAGGAATGTCATCGTGAAATTTCTAAGTATAGATGCAAGAAAAGACCCCACAAGTTTCTTTCACATAAAACATCAAAACCCAGAATGGCTTCTGAACTTTCAAAAGCAACACCAGAACCTGGAAGACACTACTCAATGCTTTCAAAATTGTGAGGAAAATCATTTCTAATCTCTAATCTAGAATTCTATATCCAGGGCAGGGTCAAGTTTGACTGTAGAATAAAGATATTTGCAGATAAACAAGCCATCAAAAAATGTCCTACCAAGCAGTCCTTTTTAAAGAAACTGATGGAGGATGTATGCCACCAATACAAGAGAATTATGAATTCAGAATTCAGAAAAGAATCCAACAAAAGACAGAGAGGCAAGGAAATCATCAGGATGATAGTAAAAGATCAAAAGACAACTGGAGGGCCAAGCCCCAGGAAATATTTCACAAAGAAGAGAGAATTGACAGGATATCTAATATACACACCTGAACACACTGAAAGGATTTCACATAGTTTGTGGAGTCTCCAATTCAATCAGTGCCAAGTACATAGAAATAGCCAACAAAGAGCAATGTTGATATGGTCACAATTATGTAAACATCCAGTATCCATTTAACCAAAATTATAACTATATTATTAAGTATTTATGGTGAGACGCAAGTTTAGTTTTTACATTTTTACCTAGTCTTGATATTTTGGGAATATAATTTTTTAAGTGTTTGTTTTAACATTCTCTTCTCTCCTATGTAAGTAAATTTCACAAATTACTAAAGTTTAGTAAATATTACTAGCATTTCAAAAGCATGGTCATGAGGAACCACCTGTATTATAACTGAAACCTTACTATGTACAAAAAGCAATTTCCATGGACAGAAAGCTCTAAGAGGGATACAATCATGTCTAGGGTACTCAGCCACACAATACCTGGGACATAGTAAGTAATCAATAAATACTGTTTGAATAAATGAGAAGAAGAGATCAGATAAAGAACTAAACTCTCTGCTAGAAATATTAAAAGGTCTCACAGCCCCTTTTTTCTCAATGCCTAGAAGCATTGTCAAATATCTATCAGAGAAACCAATGACAAGTAGACTCTTGATACTCCTAATTTAAAATATTTTAACCACTTTTAAGTGACTCTCAAATGCCATGACACATAACAACACATTATTTTACCAAGGCACAAATTTAATCATATGTACTTCAAAGCTTCTATGCAGAGAAAAGCACTTAGTTGGTGAATGAACTTGAAGAAAAAAATGCATCCACAGCTCAAAACATCTATGAATTTCTCCTAAATCACATTTTGTGGTTTCTACTTATCCTAACATGAACCAATGTTTGTAAAGTTAACAAAATGTAACAAAAAAGGTTAACAGTTAGTGATGGTCAAGGAAACGAAGAGTGAAGAAGTGAATCCAAGTAATGGTATTTGTGAACTTCAGAACCACTGCAAATACCAAACTGCCATAAGAAGAACAAGAAAAATTTTATATAAGGATCCAGAGACACACTATTATTTAATGACAGAGACAGAACTAGAAATCAGTTCTAACCTATAAGCAAAAAATCTTTCCAATTTACCTTATTTAACCCTTCCTTGAATTAGCAATTTCTTTTTGCTATGATTTTATTTAAAAGCGATTAATGAATCAGGAAGCATCCCATATATAAAACAAATGGGCACTCCACAGAGCTAAGCAGAGAGGGTTGGCTTTATAGTCCCAGTAAATGGCTGAACATGGGGAAAAAAACAGATTGGTTCTTTCAAAGTTACTTTCCTTATAGGACTAAAGCAGTGAGGACTCTCTTATCATGCTGACTTAGGTAGACTGGGCCCCTTTTTGTCAGTTGTTGTGAGTCTCCTGTTTTTTGGAAAACTAGCCCATTTAAAGTTCAGTTTGATTATGTAGCACCTAGCACAAGTGACTCCATTCTGGTTTGATCTGGTTGGTTGGACCTAGTACAATTTAGTCCAAAACAATGGCCTGCTGTAAATTTTATTTAGCAATTTTCATATCTGAAAACTTCTTTAGATGGGGCACAGGATTTACTTGTCTTTCTCTTTGAGTTCTACAGTAAACAGTAATTTTAATGTTGTGATTACTGAACCTGGAAATGTGTGGACTTGTTTCATATTGGAAGATGTGGCTCTCCCACTTTTCTTGACTAGAACTCCAGAGTTCCCTAGGACATAGAACTATTTCAGGCCGGGTGCAGTGGCTCACGCCTGTAATCCTAGCTCTCTGAGAGGCCGAGGTGGGCGGATTGCTCTAGGTCAGGAGTTCAAAACCAGCCTGAGCAAGAGCGAGACCCTGTCTCTACTATAAACAGAAAGAAATTAATTGGCCAACTAACATATCTAGAAAAAAAATTAGCGGGGCATGGTGGCGCATGCCTGTAGCCCCAGCTACTCGGGAGGCTGAGGCAGCAGGATCGTTTGAGCCCAGGAGTTTGAGGTTGCTGTGAGCTAGGCTGATGCCACTGCACTCACTCTAGCCTGGGGAACAAAGTCAGACTCTGTCTCAAAAAAAAAAAACCATTTATTGAAACACTGCCACTTTCATTTATGTATTGACCTTGGATACTTTCTTCACTTCAACATTAGAGTTCAGTGGTTGTTATAGGGACCACAAGGCTTGCAAAGCATAAAATATTTAATATTTATAGAAAATGTTTGCTGATTCATGACCTAATTCAATCACTCACCTGTATTACTCCCTATACATATTTAGCATGTCTAAAATGGAACTCATCCTTTTTTGTCAATACTTGCTCCTCCCAACATCCCTATTTTAATAATAATTAAATATTTATTTAGGCCTTATTATGTGCCACACATTCCTGTAGGAACAGAGTTAACAAGAGTAGATTAAAAAACAAAGCCCAAGTTCTCAAAGAATATATTTTATTTTGGAGAACAAAAGTCTAAAAATAAGAAAGCATACACATATGTGTATGTCAGCTGGTGATAACTCCTGTGAAGGAAAACTGAGGTCTAAAATAATAGAATGACAGAAGAATGCAGTGCTATTTTAGATATGATGGACTTTCTAATGAAAAAATATTTGGATAATGTTGAATTAGAGAGGGAACCACAGGGATGCTTTGGGGAAATGCAATCCAGGAACACAGGAAATCAAAAGCAAGTGACTCCTTAAATTTGCAAATTTGCCTCAATATAATCTCAGTCCTCCTGTCAGTGACTTGTATTGATAATATATAAAGACCTCCTATGAATCAAAGAGAAAAAGACAATTTTTTAAATGGACATAAGACTTGATCAGGCACTTCTAGGAGTGTATATATCCAAATGGCCAATAAGCATATAAAAAGGTACTCATCAAGAACATATGAATTAAAATTACAGTAAGATACTACTACACACCCATTAAATTACTAAAATTTAAAAATGAATATATACTTTTATTCAAAAGCCAAAAACTGTAAATCCAAATGCCCATCATTTGGAGAATGGCTAAATAGTGATGTATTTCTACAACAGAGTATATACATAGCAATACAAAGAATGAACTACTGGTAGATTTAATAATATGGATAAATATATTAGTTTCCTAGGGCTGCTATAACAAATCATCAAAACACTTGATTGCTTAAAATAATAAAAATTTATCCTCTCTGATTTCTAGAGACAGAAACCAAGAATCAAAATGTCCCCAGAGACACATTCTCAGATAATGTAGCAAGGAAGAATTCTGTCCTAGAGCCCTTAGAGAGAACACCATACTGCCAACACCTTGATTTCAGACATCTGGCCTCCACAACTGCAACAGAATAAATTTTTGTTGTTTTAAACCCATCAAGTTTGTGATGATTTGTTATGGCAGCCCTAGAAAACTAATACAATAAATAATTTCAACTAATATGATAATAATTTCTCAGATATTATACTGAGTTCAAAAAGTTAATTAATGATTGCATTTATATGAAATTCAACAAAGGCAAATCTCATCTTCAGTGATACAAGAAATAGAGGGGAAGCAAAGACTGGGAAGAGGTATGAGGTTAGCTATGGTGCATTGAAAACATTCTCTATTTTGGTCTGGGTGGTAGTTACATGAGCAGATAAAAATGTGTTTTAAAAAAAACACAAAGAGCTATGTATGAATGACCCTGGAACAATGCAGTGGTTAGGGACACTGACCCTGCACAAAGTCAAAAAGCCACATGTAACTTTTAACTACTTCCAAAATTAATTACTAAGAGCCTAGCTCCCATTGAAAGTCTGACTCATAACATAAACAATTAATAGATACTTTGTGTATTATATGTATACTATATTCTTACAACAAAGTAAGCTAGAGAAAAGAAAATGTTATTGAGAAAACCATAAGGAAGAGAAAATACATTTACATGGCTGGCAGAGGTGGCTCACGCCTATAATCCTAGCACTTTGGGAGGCCCAAGCAGGAAGCCAGGAGTTCCATAAAATACATTTACAGTTCTGTGCTGTATGTATCAATCCCATAAGTTTACACTGTCTGTTTACAAAATGAATGGTTTGTCTGAAATGACAGGCAACCAGAACTGTAGACCTCAATCTAGGTACATATCAAGCAATTCAATTTTTTCTCCTAATATCATGACTTTGTTTCTTGGAAGCACTTCCAGCATCACTAGTGGCACTTCATATGGGCCCTGTCTTATCCAAGATTTATGATATTGTGCTAAACATGATGAAAATGTGAGAGAAACATGAGAAATCAAGAGATCATTTTTTACTGTGATACACAATTTACTGAAGAAATAAACTGCTCACATGGAGATGATTAGTGTCACATGGTACTTAAAGTTGATATTGGCAGCTCACCACAAAAGCAACAGGAGGTAGCTACAAAATTATCACAGTACTAAACGATGTACTGCAGTTAATTTTATGCAGCATCCTTATATTTGTTTACATTTTTCCCAAGTGTAAATGATGCCATGTACAGTTTGTGTTTGTGTATAAGTTTTGATAAATTTTAAGTTTTATAATAGATTTATGTCTATTTTACATTAGTAAATTATGAAACAGACCAGTATCTACATATATTAGGTTATTAAGTAGGAAATGTCCAATTTCCTTAAGTACTAAGTTTGACAGTTGATATCTATGACATTTCACTTTGACACTTCTTGTTTTTTTTTTTTTTTTAAATTGTGAAGGTACATCCTCATTCTTTCAAAAGCACATTTTGGCTTATGATTATCTTGCAAAATTTTTTTGGAGCAATTTTTGTGAAACCATGGATAAGTAAAAACTTTGTGTTATTTTTGAATATGAGTTCCATTATGGAACCAGTGTAATGCTGGGCTTGGAAACTCTCTGTCACCCACCATATTCACCAGACCTTGCACCAACTGACTACCATTTCTTTCAAGGAAAAATATTCAGTTCTCAACAAGCTGTGGAAAATGCCTTTCACAATTTCATCACCACTTGCTCTCCAGGCTTCTTCACAGCTGGCATAAGGCAAGCTTTCCTTAAGGTGGCAAAACTGTGTCAATAGTCTAGGCACATACTTTGATTAACTGTACTGCTTCTTGTTTGTGGTGTAATAAACTAAACCTTTGATTCAAACTTGGACATTTCATATTTAATTACCTAATATTATATGCATTCATTACTACCTTTTTCTTAATTTTTTTCAGCATTTCTATGCTACATGGTTTGCTTGCGAGTTTTTTCAAATTGTTGCCAATCTCCGAAAAATTTTGAAACGTATTTATTGAAAAAATCTGCATATAAGTGGACCCTCACAGTTCTAATCCATGTTGTTCAACGGTCAACTGTACTTACATATTATGTATGATTTGATTAAAATAAATAAGGGAAAATCCAAAACATACAGTGCACATATTATAATAACCACAAAATTGTTGCTAAATAAATTCCTATTGAAAGACCAAGTTCAGCACTATCTTTAATCAAGCAGACAGAAAAATACACAATATAATTTCTAAATTGCTAAGTGATCTCATCTTCTAATATGTGTCTGTGTATTCATCTTAAAGAGATGATAAAAAAGCAGATCACAGACAAGCACTCTTCACTATTTTGATGAGACAGAATTGTTGGGACTTTAATATGTCTGCTGATGAATACCAAAATAAGTTGTTATTCTCTTTGTGTTTTGCCATCTTAAATATATGGTATTAATGAGAAATGAACTTATCTATGTTAAAAACATTTTAAAAATTTATGACATATATTTTAACATGTGTCTATTTTAAGATGGATTTCTTGAGCAGAGTTACAAAATCTCATACTGTAGGAAAACTGCATGTTAGACAGAAGTAACTACTGGGAAGGAGGAAATCTTTATTTAAATAGTTTCCTAAATTCCCTTCTGGTTAGAGAAAAGGCCCTTCACATCTGCCTTATACTGCTGGGTAAATTTTCTTTGATTTAGTTAGGAGACAAAAAAAGGTTATCAAATGATAAATAAAATAATGCCAGAGGCTTTTGTGTGTGTGATAAGAAATGCAATGAAAATGAAATTAAGCAAATCCTTTAATTTTAGGAAGCATTGAATTTTTAAACTTCTCTCCCTGGATTTCTTCCTTAATTCAGATTAAAGGCTGAATAAAAGACATGTGTAAAATTTGTGATAAAAATCACAGAATTTCAAAATTACAAACACTGACAAATATGAGATGACTCAAATAAAATAAAAGGTTAACTGATTATATCAAAACCTGAAAAAGCTGAGCAAAGAGTAATTGATAAACACTGAAAGACTGAAAGGTATCCACTTTTACAAAGATTCTGGATTTCTTAAAAGTATTCTATGAAGACTATATATTCTTCCAAAATTATTAAAAATTATGAAAACTTTATCTACTTAGCTTTCTCAGTAAGCAGCTTCTTTTTTTCTAAACCTTAAAAAGTATACTTGGCCAGGCACAGTGGTGGCTCATGCCTGTGATCCTACAACTTTGGGAGACTGAGGCAGGAGGATCACATAAGCCCAGGAGCTGGAGGCTGCAGTGAGCTACGAGGATGCCACTGCACTCTAGTCCAGGCAACAGAGTGAGACACTGTCTTAAAAAAAAAAGTATACTTGATGCTGTGTGTTATACATTCTGTTTTAGATATCTCAATTTACAGATCTCAAGTCTAACCAGATCACCACATGGATATAGTTTGTTTCATTTCCTCACAACTCTCAAAATGTGAACACCTTGCCCAAAGGATGACTGTGATTCTAGCATTTAGAGATACAAGAAGAATCTAAATGCAGTAGTAAATGCTAACTATTTTCCTTTCCCTTAGAATTTACTCTATCTTCAAACAAATCATAATCCTCCAGAAGAACTAATTCAGTATATAAACCTAAGAAATACAAAATGGCTATAAAATTATAAAATGAAACCATATAAGATCATATTCCTTAAACTTTCCTTAAAAATCTTTCTTCCCATATCTGACACAAGGAAAAGCAACTGCAATGCCCTATGGAAACTCAGCACCTGCAGAAAAAGATACAGTCTGGCAACTGATGGTACTGTTAATTCATCACTTAATTCTCAAACATTAAGGCATTCCTTTTCCCCCTTCCTGTACACTCAATCAAAGAAGTTAAAGAAAACAGAGCTTACAGTGTTCTTGCTGAAAACTCCCACAAATACACAGCTGAGCCCATTTCATTCTCTAAAAAATACTGTCCTTCAGAGAAGAGGCCTTAACGTGTATTCATACAACACTCTGTCCCATTAATAGCTAGAAGTTCCAGATAGGATAACTGCTCTGTGATATATTTAACCTCTATTACAACGTCTATTATTTTTAAAAGATACTTACAACTAAAGAGGATACTTATAACTAAAGATGATACAACTAAATAAGATCACTAAAACTAAGAGAAACATGTAGTAATGTTTAAACTGTACAAGGAAAATATGACCAAGGGAAAAAAATAACAGATAATTAATAACAATTTCATAGGCAAAAATACTTTAAATTACAAAGTAAAATATTATACACTCAATAATCAGGATTTTCTTAGTTTTTTAAATAAGTGAACACATAAAAATTAGCTGAAATTACAATCCATGATTTGGCAATAAAATCTTTCATTTTATCAATTTTTTCAATGTGTTCTTAATATTTTAGAAAGCTTCTGATATTATGAAAAAGAGTTTAAACATTTCTTTGGCATGTTAACTAAACCATGAAAGGGCTGTCAAATAACAAGGGAAAAACTGTCTAGTTGGCTAATCGTGCTGTGCTGGCAATTTCTCAAACATCTGCTAAAGGTCAGATTTCCATTGCATGGAACCAATCAATGGAACTACACAATTCTCTCAGCACTATAAGAAGCTAAACAAAGAACACTATTTTACATAAGTAATGAAACATAACTTAGCTTTGTGATAAATTGTAGCATAATTCACACTTAAAGAATGCTTTAAAAATTCTACTTGTAACTTGTATGTTAACCTAAAATTAGGTTTACTATGTTCACCAAGTATGTATATAAAATTCTACTTCTATTTGGCAAAAAATACCTAATTTTTAAATTTCACACTGCAAAAAAAGTGCCATATATGACCACATGAAATTTTTAACAATAAATATCTATAGGTATAATTCTTTTTTTATGAGTAAGAAAATATAACAGTGGGTCACTTAATTCAGAGAGAGAGATTCATTTTGCAACTAAATTCACATTATTAGGTGACTGAGTTCACAAGAAGCTATGTTGTTAATACTAAATTTGTCACAGGAACATTCAGATTTTTCTGTGATAAAAGTGACTCATGTCACCTACTTTGGAAAAAATTTTTCATCTTGAAAACATTCCACAGTCTACAACTTAGGGAACTTAACCAATTATTTGAACAAGTAACTGACCATAACAGAATGAGAGTTAAAACAAATATAATAAGCATGCTTAATGTACATAGATAAGGTACTATACTATATTGGGTCTTTTAAAACGGAAATATTAAGGATAAATCTAAAAGTTAAAATGCTTTTTCCTTCCAAGTACCATATTATGTAATTAAATACTCAAACCACTGCCAAAGTTTTGATAAGCATACTATGGCGATAAAGTAATGACAAAGATTTAAAATATGCCCTTTATTATAAGCTTGCCTAATCACGAATGCATAGTTTTAAATCCTAGATTACACTTTGTCAAATGGTCCTCAGAAAATTCATGAGCAAAATTTGAATGATCAAGTGACTACTGCAGCTTTTTTTAAAAAGCTTAATGTTAATACTTTTATGTAATATAGGAATCTTGGGCCTCATTTAAAAATGTTAAAACTGACTAGGAAACTATGGATAATAAAACTGTCTCTGTGACTATGCCATGTATCACAGACCTTCTACCATATTTTTTATGGAAAGCATTTCCTTCCTAACAATGAAAAAATAGAACTTACTTCTAATGATATTATGTTTAAAAAAAGTTGGTTCCTTAAACAAGCTACTCCTCAGCAATACTGCAAGACACTGGAATAAGCCAATTATTGTCAACATTTAGAACCACATAATTTTCCTGTGTAACAAAGACAAGTTTTTATTTTTCAAAGAACTCAACTATTTAAGGTGTTAATTTTGTTCTAATAACCTTACTAATTTACATAGGCTTATAATTTAATTATAAAGGAACACAAAAATTGGGACTATGTTAAATATTTTCTAAGAATATTATCATCATATATAAATAATTTTCAGCTTTTAAGCAGCCTAAGTCAAAATCATATTCTGTTTTTATTCTATTACAGCAGTAGCTCAAAAATTTAGGCGTGTATCAGAATCCCAATGAGGGCTTTTAAAACACAGACTGCTAGGCCACACCTCTAGAGTTTCTGATTCAGAAGATCTGAGGTAGGGCCAGATAATCTGCATTTCTAACAAGTTCCCAGGTAATGCTGATGCTATTGGTCTGGGGAGCACAGTTTGAAAACTCCCATACTAGAGGATACTTGCATGCATCCTGACAAAAAGAAAATCCATCCTGCACACACTTTTCATATTAATCTCCCTTTTAACAACGTTTAAATGGCACTGAGCAGTTGTTCAGAAATCACTCCATGATTTTCTACTGCCAATAACATAACATTCAAATTTATTATGTCTGTCTCTTTTCTTAAATGATCAAAGATTGAAAAAAAATGAAAACAAATTTATTATGTCTGGTACTCCATGTATTATAAGAAACAAAACAATCAGATTTTCATTCTCATTTTTCCTTGAAGGCTCAAGGGAAAGTATACCTACATAATTATTTTTAAGCCATGCCCAAACCAGTCAATATTTTCTATGCACTTACTATGTATCAGACATTGCCACAAGCTAAGTTATGAACAATAAAAGGCCACTCTACTGAAAAGACATACATGTGAACAAATAATTAAAATACCATGTGGGAGTTCTGTATATTTCAGATCTTCATCACCACTACCATGACAATTAAAAATCTACATGAAATATATTTTAAGTTTGGCTTTTTTAAAGCCAACCACTAATAGCAGAGAAATTACTGAGCCAAGAACCTGAAAAAGTGAAAAACCCACAAAGATAAATAAACAGAGCACTGTCAGCTACTTTTGCCCTGGGGCTGAAAGGCCAGGCAATACACTTGGTGACTTCCCAGAACAGATCTAACAAAGTTCAAATCTAGGAACCACAAAAGGCAAAGACCATGATAAGTCCCCTACTTAAGTAAGAACTCAGAAAGGCTATATCCTAGGAGCTAGAGTGACCCAGAATTAAGTCCGTTTTTGCATGGTCTGCAGTATAGCTTTAAGTAATCAAGGTGTCTCAGAAAATCTCAAATTACACTCAGAATAAGATAATTAATCAGATATTCCTATAACCAGAGACCTGGATGAAACAAATATAAATTCCCTACAGAGAAAAATAGTATCATCCCAGGCTTTATTTCTACAATTAATTTTTCAGAAAAAGGGCCCCACATACAAGATAAACAAGCACATGAAAAGATATGGTAACATGAAGAAATACCAGTAGGACAAATAAAAATTATTTACAAGTATCCCTGTAAAACCAAATGCCAACAAGAGTGCTACATATCAAAAATTGTTGATCACAGCTAAAGAACAGAGGAGAATTGAAAGGCTTAAATGTACTTATTAACGGAGACTGGGGGAAAATGAGCTAAGAATTCACCTGAGGAAATTCTAAACAGAACGGCAAAATAGATAAATTCTATCAAAGTCGAAAGAAAATAAACATCAGAGCAGAAATTGATAAAGTACAAAACAAATATTCTGTAAGGAAGATTGACAAAACCAAAACTTTTCTTCCATTTTTGAGAATAGTAGTGAAAATGATAAATCTCTGGTGAGAATTTTTAAAAAGGTACAAATAACCAGTAACAAGAATGAAAAAAAGACACTGAAGCAGATCATACAGACATTGCTTAGAGATACAATCTTAGATGGCAAAACTACACAGCAAAGCAAGGAAACTGACACCATAAAATCAGGTTGGCCTTTATCTTCTAGGTAGAAGAAAGAGTTGTAATGACTGGGAAGCTAAACTGGTGAAGTTTCTGAGGTGCTGGTAATGTTCTATTTCTTGATTTGGAGGATAGTTACACAGGTGTTTGTTTTGCAATAATTAACTGAGCTGTACATTTCTACTCCGTGTACTTTTCTGTATTGTTATAAATGCAACTATGTCCCCCACAAATTCGTATGTTGAAACCCTAACCCCCAATGTGACCATATTTGGAGATAGGGCATTTAAGGAGATAATCATGAATAAATGAGGTCATAAGGGTGGGACCCTGATGTGAAATCCGATTAAGACTGGTATCCTTGTAAGAGGAAGAGACACCAGAGCTCCCCCTCCCCTTTCTTCCTCACCTCCCACAGAGAAGGCCATGTGAGGGCACAGCACAAGAGCAACCATCTGCAAGCCAGGAAGAGAGCCTATACCAGAAACCAACCCTTATGGCACCTTGATCTTCAACTTCTGGCCTCCAGAACTGTTGAGAAAATCAATTCCTATTTTTAAGCTACCCAGTCTATAGTATTTTGCTATGCCAACACTAGCAGACTCATACAGTTCCATTTCACATTTTTTTAAAAGGTTAAAAAATACAAAGTATTAGTATAAAAACACAATGAAAAATTATTTGAGATTACAGGAGAGATAGAAGCCATTTATTATAAAAACAACATGTATTGGCCGCCTGTAATCCTAGCACTCTGGGAGGCAGAGGCAAGAGGCAAGAGGATTGCTCAAGGCCAGGAGTTCGAAACCAGCCTGAGCAAGAGAATGACACTGTCTCTACTAAAAACAGAAAGAAATTAATTGGCCAACTAAAATTATATAGAAAAAATTAGCCAGGTATGGTGGCACATGCCCTTAGTCCCAGCTACTCGGGAGGCTGAGGCAGAAGGATTGCCTAAGCCCAGGAATTTGAGGTTGCTGTGAGCTAGGCTGACGCCATGGCACTATAGCCCGGGCAACAGAGTAAGACTCTGTCTCAAAAAAAAAAACCAAAAACAAACAAAAAAACACACATGTATTAAAAAAGGAACACCCCCCACTTGCCCACATTAATTTATCTACTGATGTATCTATTTTACCATTTCATACTTGCTTATGAGATTCCCTCTATCTAGAATGTCTATTTTCCACTTCGCCTAAGCACTTTTTTAAAAGATATTAATTCCATTCCTATCTTTTCAAAGCAGGAATCTCTCTGGTTGACCTAATCATTGGACATTACATGTTATATCTGATTCCCAAATTATATGCTGCTTGTTGCACAGAGAGCATATTACCATATTACTAAACTGAGGGCAGTTCAGTGAAAAGGTAATCATGTATATTTTTTCATTGTGGTACCATATATAAAACAAAATGTCATTTTAACCATTTTTAAGTGTATAATTCAATGGCACTAATTACATTCACACAGTTGTGCAACCATCACCACTACCTGTTTCCAAAACATTTTCATTACTCAAATAGAAACTCTGTACCCACTAAGCAATAATTCCTCATTCTCCTCTCTCTTCAGTCCCTGGTAACCTCTAACCTACAATCTCTATGAATTTGCCTATTCTAGATACTTCATAGAAGTGGAATCATACAATATTTCTTCTTCTGTGTGTGGGTTATTTCACTTAGCACAATTCATGTTGTACCACACCTTCATTCCTTTTTATGGGTGAATAATATTCATTGTATGTATACAACTTATATATCTGTTGTTTGACATTTGGGTTATTTCTGCCTGTTGGCTATTGTGAAAAATGCTGCTGGCATACAAGTAAAGTATCTGTGCTTTCAATTCTTTTGGATAAATACCTAGGAGCGGAATTTTGAGTCACATGGTAATTCCATGTTTTAGCCTTTTGAGGAACTACCAACTGTCTTACATAGTGACTAAACCATTTTACATTCTCACCGGCAATATATGAAGGCTCTAATTTCTTCACATCTTTGTCAACAGTTGATATTTTCCAGTTTTTTCAGGTTTTGTTTTTTAATTATAGCCATCTTAGTGTGAAGTAGTAGCTCATGGCGGTTTTGATTTACATTTTAGTCTTTAAAGACTAAAGATACTGGGGATCTTTTCATGTACCTATTGCCAATTTTACCTTTTCCTTCCAGAAATTTCTATTCAAGTCCTTTCCCCATTTTTAAATTGAGTTGTTTCCCTGTTGAATTTTAGAACTTTTTTATATATTTTGGATATTGAACCATTATCAGATATATGATCATCCATAATTTCGAAGTGAATAACAAAATATCTTCATATTAAACAATTATTTATATGAATAGGTCACTGTCATTTTAAAGTGGCTCGCTCAAATGTCCTTTTTTTTTTTTTTTTTTTTGAGACAGAGTCTCGCTTTGTTGCCCAGGCTAGAGTGAGTGCCGTGGCGTCAGCCTAGCTCACAGCAACCTCAAACTCCTGGGCTCGAGCGATCCTTCTGTCTCAGCCTCCCGAGTAGCTGGGACTACAGGCATGCGCCACCATGCCCGGCTAATTTTTTTATATATATATATCAGTTGGCCAATTAGTTTAAATTATAAAACATTTTAAAATTACTTTTGATAAGCATGCAGGAAAGGCCAGAAAGTCAAAATTTTTAGATGAATTTTAAAACATAACATAGAATTCAGAGGTAGTTACCTCTGATGAGATGATAAGTCTCCATACAATCTACAAAGAAATTCGCGATCAATTCTCTAAACCTGTAGTCCCCAACCTAAAGGCTACAGAGTAACTCCCACTCATCCACTCTGTGGAAAAATTGTCTTCCCTGAAACCAATCTCTGGTGCTGAAAAGGTTGAAGATGGCTGCTCTAAACCACATACAAATTACACATCATATGACAAAATCTTGGTCAAAGTTGAAAAGACAGTTAAACATTTGATATGCCTGAATACTCTGCAAATACATCCTCATCAACTGAAATTTATTCTATATGATTCTTCTTGAATTTGGAGATTTCCGAAGGCCAAGGACACGGCCCAACTGAATGTCAATGTTTATTACATATGTTAGGAAAAACACACACAAACACACCAGTTTAAAAACAAACTTTAATACATTCTTGTAGGCATTATTTTTCTACATTGTGTTTCTGTATTTCCTTATTTTTCAGTAAGATGCAGAAGTATGTGACACGCATTTAAGAGTTTCTTAAACATAAGAGTATGTATTACTATGTACTAGCTATGAAAAGACAATTATTTCTAACACTTATATTAGCCACAGATTACTATACTTACAAAAATCTTATATAATGTTAATTTTTTCTTTTACCGCCTGTTTTTTTTTTAAAGCCTTACCCTGAGAATCTAATTTTAGAGACTATTTTCTCCAAAAGAGGAAAAAATAGAAATAAGCAGTATACTTAGCAGTATACTTAGCTTCACCCCCATTCTGGATTTGGCACAATTAAAAATATTATACTTTATCATCAAGTATAAAACTACTAATCATATGTTTTAATTATTTTCTTTGCTTCTATTATTTTCTTTAAAAGTACACAGATATAAAAATAACTTTAAGACATCATGGTTAATAAATATCGTTTATGATATGGTAAGTAATGTTAGCTACACTTAAAACAGCATTTGTTATATACAATATTTAAAATATATTAAGACAGCTGATTAATTTAGCAAAGATAAATTTTAAGAAGTAACTCATATGGCGGGGGAAGAGATAAAAAACAAGTCATCTTAAAAGCATGACAACATTTTCCTTTTTCTAGTAAAAGGAACTACATCAATTATTTCAAAAAAATTCCTTATGCAAATGTATATTTTACCTAAGAATATTCTTTGTAACTCTGATTTTAAAAATTACATAATTCTGGCCAGGTGCGGTGGCTCACGTCTATAATCTTAGCACTCTGGGGGGTCGAGGCAGCGGATCGTTGGAGCTCAGGAGTTTGACACCAGCCTGAGCAAGAACGAGACCCCGTCTCTACTAAAAATAGAAAGAAATTAATTGGTCAACTAAAAATATGTAGAAAAAATGAGCTGGGCATGGTGGCACATGCCTGTAGTCCTAGCTACTCGGGAGGCTGAGGCAGGAGGATTGCCTGAGCCCAGGAGTTTGAGGTTGCTGTGAGCTAGGCTGATGCCACGGCACTCACTCTAGCCTGGGCAACAAAGAGAGACTCTGTCTCAAAAAAAAAAAAAATGAGACTCTGTCTCCAATAAATAAATAAATAAATAAACAAATAAATAAATATTACATAATTCTACTAGTGTAACATGTTTTATTTCATGAGTTAATCTGCATTAATACTGATAAAAGCATCAATTAAATTTTATAAATTATTTCACAAAGATTGAAAGATTAGTTACAAAATATTCACTACTCCTTGAATTATAGGAACAGTACTCAACAGGTCAAAGAAATGAACTGAATATTTTTTAAGTTCTGGTCCTTAGAATTCCTTTCCTAGTGAAGAGGGAACTAAATTTTTCCTATATAGAAGCAGGGTTTGGAACTAGACTGGAAACTTCAAGTGCTTCAAGTGCTTATAAGCACTTGAAACATATACTGGAATGAAACCATTCTCCAGTTGAAGTTACAACTGATCATGATTATCTCACCAGTTAGTTACTGTGGAAACAACACATAAAAGGAAATTAAGAACAATGGAGAAAAGAGAAAGAGAAACAAGCTAAGTTTGGAATGTGTTGCTTAAAAAACAAAACAAAACAGAGGAACAAAGAAAAAAAGAAACAAGGGCAAGAAACTAAAACTCAAAAATGCTAATAGTAGGCTACCATGTATCTTTAGCTTTTTCCCTTGTCCTTGGCTTTTATCTAAGTACTTCTGAAATAGTTACAATATTCTTATTTAAACCTCAGAATCTAACAGGAAGAAAAAATACTTATCTGTCAAGGTAAGCTGTGTTATGTAGCTTACATGCAACCATGAAATTTTGAGAGCCCAAGTGTTTCCTATTCCAGAATGTTTTGCAGTCGAGAAAGAAGCATCTTCAAATCCCAAAATTGGTATGATTACTTAACACAATCCAAAGTAGAAAACTCAAAACAAAATGAAGAATCTTTCATCTCTGTGCCTCTTAATTATTACAACACTGTATTAACTAAAATTAAGAATATCTGATTCTAGTATCTCCAGCTGAATGTCACAAAAGCATATAAGTTCACCCAATTTCTTCTCAATAAGACCATTCATATGTTCAACAAACATATTCAGAGTTCCTACTAGAAATTATTTGCTATCCTAATCACTGGAAATAAACAAATAAGCTCTTATCTAAGGATTAAAATAAACCTATCCCACACTTCTAAATGCCCAGATTCAACATTAACAATAAAAATCATGTTTATTTATGCATACTACTTCCAAAGTCATTTTTTTAAAAGCTTACGGTATAGTGCCAAGACAATTCAATGGGGAAAGAAGAGTCTCTGCAATAGTACTGGGAAAAGTGGATTTCACATACAAAAGAATAAAGTTGGGCCCTTCACACCATATACAAAATTAACTAGAATCAGCAACCAATATGTAAGACCTAATATTGTGAAACTCTTAGAAGAAAATCTTTGTGAACTTGGGTTAGACAATGGTTTTCTTAGATGTGACACCAAAAGCAATATCACAAAAAATAGATAAATGGGGCTTTTTGCCTTAAAAATTAAACTAAAACTAAAAATTTTTTGCTTCAAAGGACATTCATTATCAAGAGAGTGAAAAGAGAAGCCACAAAACAGAAGAAAGTACAGGCAGTCCCTGGGTTATGGTATTCCATACTTACAAATGGGCTCCCATAAGGATAATTTATAATTCAATAATTAATAATTTGAGAACTAGTTTCTTCCACACGTGTAAACAAACCCACATAGTGTAAACAGTTCATTTGTGCAGAATCTTTAATCTAGCACCTAGTCTCATTGTTTATACAGTCACTTATGCACAGCATTACTTTCGTCTTAACTTTTTGATTTGATTTGGTAAGTCCATACCACCATACCTCCAAAGTGGAAGTCCACTGCAAGTCCAGGTGAGCCTGCGGCAAAGAGAAAGGTGATTACAATAGAAATGAGAGTAGAAATAATCAAATGTTCAGAGAAAGGCCAGACACTATCCATTAACTGGGAAAGCATCAAGCTTCAGTTGCTCAACTATCAGAACAATTATAAAGGATAAAGTGAGAATAACAGAACATGTGAAAAGCAGTATTTTGATGAAATCATCAACCTTTTCATCATGAAAAGGTTATTAATGATTTGGTTATAAGAGCAAAATAAGCATAACATTCCTATTAGCCTAGCATTGATGAGACATTAGGTGAGTGTTAACGTTTAACGTTCTTTTTTGAAATTTTTTCCTATCTAAACTTTTTGTATGAGTTTGCTTTTATATTCTGTTTAAATTAAAAGACAGAGCACAATAGTTTCTATAACTTATTATTACAGTACAAGGATATTATTATTACTACAGTATGATACTGTAGTAATGTAGTAACTTTGCCACCTGATCCATTATAGTATTGTTGTTGTTGTTGTTATTACCATATATGCACTGTTGTTCCTCAGGGATCCGAGTTACATACAAATGCAACCTAAAGATGTTCTCGTGGGCTGGGCATAGTGGTTCACACCTCTAATCCTAGCAGACTGGGAAGCCAAGGTGGGAGGATCCCTTGAACTCAGGAGTTTGAGACCAGCCTAAGCAAAAATGAGATCCCCTTTCTATAAAAAACAAAAATTAGCTAGATGTGGTGGTGCACACCTGTAGCCCCAGCTACCTAGTAGGCCGAAGCAAGAGAGTCACTTGAGCCAAGGAGTTTGTGGTTGCAGTAAACTATGGTGATGCCACTGCACTTAGCCCAGGCAACAGAGTGAGAATGTCCAAAAAATAAAAATGATGTTCTCAGCAATATATCTTATCCATAAGCCAGGGACCACCATATTTGCACCGTATCTCCTGTTACTGTCTGACAGGAATTTGTCCTAACAGCATGCTACAACATGAATAAATCTTAAGAACATTAAGATAAGTGGAAGAAATCCAGATGCAAAAGAACATACATTATATAATTTCATTTATATGAAAATGTCCAGAATAGAGAATATTCATAAAGACAGAAAGTTGAAGTGGATGCCAGGGGCTGGAAGTGGTGGGGAGAGGCAGGAGGAATGGGAGTGACTGTTAATAGGTAGGGGTTTTCTTCTGAGGGTAACAAAAGTGTTCTAAAATTAGATAGGTCATGGTTGCCCAACTCTGTGATATACTACAAATCACTGAATTGTATACTTTAAAAGGCTGAATTTTATGGCATTTAAATTATATTCCAATAAAGCTATTTTTTAAAAAAGATAGCTGTGCCCTGATTTTGAAAACATGATAATGACCAAAAGCCTGTATTAGTCACAATAAAACCAATGTGAAAGGTGATGAAAACAAATTCAGAAATTATAGACTTTATGACCAAAGTATATCTACTGACTTGTGAAAGGTAGGAATGACAGAATATGACAATAAAAGATTATGATTAGAATAAAGTAATACAAACAACAATCACTTCTCTTGCCTTCAAAACATCTGAAGGGGTTTATGATTATATTCCATTCAAAAGGACCAAATTAAATATTGAGGAAGTTAAGGGAATAAAAGCCCAGGAGAAAAAATAGGGCTAAGATTAACATACTGAAACTCTTAAGAATGATATATTGTAGTTTATGGTTTCAGAAGGGATACAGTTATGAAAAATAAGAAGGTCCAATCTATGGGGGTAAGTCTCCTAAAGTATAGTGGTTTCTGAGGCAGGAACTTATCCATCTACTCCTGCTTTCTTTCCAAAAGAACACTGATTTTGTTAGAGGCAAAAATAGCCTATCCTAAATTTTCCAGGATCCTGGAAGAGAGAGAGCAATGTAACGTGAATCTGGAAAACAAGATATAAGATTTGAGATGACTTGGGGTGATGTTTCTTAGAAAGCTCCTGAACTAAGGGCAACCTAAGGTGATATAAGCCTCCTGCCTGCCTGGAGCTAAACTAAGGAAAGCAGAACAGTATTAGCTATACTGTGGCCGACTGTGAGAAAAATCAAGAAAATAACCCTGTCTTCAATAGCAGCATCCCTAAGTGACCACATCAGCTCTAGAATGTCTACTTTTGGACTTCTTATGACAAGGAATACTTTACCTATTTTGCTAACCACTGTTACCTGAATTTTCAGTTAAATGCAGCCAAACTTGATCTCCAACTGCAACAGCCTCTAAACTTTCTAAGAACTTAGGAAACATTTACACATCCTCCACATCCAGCTAATAATGGGCACTGAGGAAAAAATATTATGAGACAAAAATTTTAAAAGATCAGATTCAATTTCTAATAACCCTAACCTAAGAGGTTTGAAGCCAGCTACAAAAAGCATACAACACTGATATTTATTTTACAACTTTAGATTATACACAAAAATAGAAATTCAGACTCTGAATACCTAGGAAAATGCCTCCCCAAATGCCACAAACATCCCTTAAGCTAACTTACATGACAATCGTAAAAGTAACTAAATGCTTCTCTTAGAAATCTCACTAAACAACAGATGATGCTTTCATTAATTGACCTAAGTTCTTATTGGACTATCAACCTACCACAGGTTATAAAATAATACAAATAATTTATTTTTCTACATATACAGATCTCAGCAAGGATTTAATTTCTTTAGGTATATGGAATTTGAAAAACAGTAGTGATGATTTGATTGCAACAGAAGGTGTAACTAATAATTTGATTATATCATTTACAAAACCACAGTGGTAACATTCTTATCTTCTTAATAATGACAAAAGTAGTTAAAACTGATCTCAAATTCTACTGGGCATGGCAGATAATGTAAATTAAATGAATCCCAAAAAGGGTAAAATGCAGGTAACTAATAATCTAGAGACAGTACATGCTTTGATTAAAGCGGCTCAAGCTAACTGGCTGAAATGCAGACAAAATGTTATTACAGTATGCAACTTAAGAAAAAGCCTAAATCCAGTTTTTTATGCTTAATATCCCACTATTTAAACTGTCATTTAAACCAGTGAAACAATTCTACAAGCCACTATTTCGCAACTCTGGGGTTAACATCTATTGAATATTTAATATATACATTTTAACTGAATTTTAAGTTTATTGACAGGCAAAAATCTAAAAATTTAGTAAGCAGACTTTTGCTTCTAGCCAAGATGAATTAATAAGAACTACATTTATGCTCCTGCCTGAAACTACTAAAAACCTGGAAAAATAGATGAAAAAATAATTTTCAAGACTCTTACATAAGACAATAAAGGGCAATGAACTCTTGAGAAATGTGAGACAAATTATGTAAGCTTTCTGATTATAACAGCTTACAGAATGAGGAGAAGTTCCACACCATCATGCAAAGAAGAGGGAAATCACATGGGGCCCAGGAGCCTTTGTAAGTTGAGGAGATAAAACTAGGAGTCTAAGGAGTCTAAGGAGGCTAAGGCCAGAGTTCCCAGGACACAATACCAGAGAGGAACAAGTTACCAAGAAAAAGAAAGATCTCCAGAGTGCGTATCTCTAGACTAAGGCTCTAGAGTTCTCAGGACACAATACTGGAGAAGAACAAGCTACCAAGAAAGAGAAAGATCTCCAGAGGGGACTCCCTGTAAGAACTGAGCTAAGGACTGACCAGCCCGCGTGCTTTAAGAAATTACACAAAGGTAGGGGAAACAAACAACTGAAAGGATTAAAGGGTGACATTCCCAAAGCTCAACTGAGTTTGGAATAGCTTCTGTTCCCAACATTAAGAGTGATTAACCTCATAATTTACAAGGCATTGAGAGTACTCAGAAGGGTTTGTAATGGGAAAGAATAGCCTTAGACTAACATTGCTCTAGTCATACCTAAAAAAAACTCTTAAAAACAAGACCCCAAAAGATCAAACTGTTTCCAAGTAACTGCATCCTATGAAAAACTAAAAAAGAAATAAAATCCAGTACATTGCAAGGTAACATTTACTGTGTCTGTCATTCAATAAAAACTTACTAGCCAACCAAAGAGGCAGCAAAATATGACCTATTATTGGGTTCGGGGGGGGGGGGGGACCAAAAAGGACAAGATGACAGAATTAGTAGACAAGGTCATGGACATTTAAACAGCTAATGATTACATTCTGCATATTCAAAAATTAAAAGAAAAGCTGATCTAGAAGGTATTTTAAAAAATCAGGCCGGACACTGCAGTTCACGCCTATAATCCTAGCACTCTGGGAGGCTGAGGCAGCAAGATTGTTTGAGCTTAGGAGCATGAGACCAGCCTGAGCAAGAGTGAGACCCCTGTCTCTACTAAAAATAGAAAAAATTCACAGGGCATGGTGGTGCGTGCCTGTAGTCCCAGCTACATGGAGGCTGAGGAAGGAGATTGCCTGAGCCCAGGAGTTTGAGGTTGCTGTGAGTTATGATGATGCCACAGCATTCTAGCCTGGGCAACAGAGTGAGACTGTCTCCCTCTCCAAAAATATCAAAAACACAAAATGAAATTCTGGATATGAAAACTAAAACATTTAAAACAAAAAGTGTAGCCAGGCACAGTGGTATGTGCCTGTAATCCCAGCTACTCTGCAGGGTGATCACTTGAGGCCAGGAGTTCAAGATCAGTCTGGGTGATATAGTGAAACATATTTCCCCACAACCTGGCCTCAAAGGAAAAAAAGATGAAAAATGTATTGGATGAGACTCGCAGCACAGCAGATATTACAAAATAAAATAATAGTAACACTAAAGACAAAGCCACAGAAACTATATCAAACTAAACATACGGACTAAAAAAAAAAAAAAAAAAAAAAATCAGAGAATTGTGGAACAACTTCAAGTCACCTAATATATAACTGGATTCCTTCAAGGAAAGAAAAATTTTTTTTAAAAAATAAAAACCAAATGTTTTCCTAATTTAATTAAACTACATCAAGATCAATCACATAATCAAACTGCTTAAAATACCTAATAAAGAGAAAATCTTAAAAGTAGCCAGAGGAAAATGAAGACATATTATGTAATTTGTTTTCGGAAACAATGAAAACCATAAAACAATGGAACAACATCTCTAAAGCACTAATAGAAAAAACCCCATCAGCCTAGATTTCTGTATCCAGTGAGATATACTTTTTTAAAAGGTGGAAAAATACTTTTACAAGTACCCACAAGTTGAAATAATTCATCACCAGCAGACTTGTACTACAAAAATGTTAAAAAGAAGTCCTTCAGGCAGAAGGAAAATGGTATTATATGGAAATTTGCATATATATATATAAAGAAAGAAAGAGCTTGAAAATGTTAGTTATGTAGGTAAATAAAAAAGACTCTATATATTATTTAAATATTTCTAAAATACAAGGTTTTCTTTCTATGTACACAGAAACAAAAACATGAGAACAGAACAAAGGCTAGAAGGAGAGGAAACCAATGTATATTGTTTAAAGGTTCTTACACTATGCAGTAGTATACTTTCACTTGATACCCTGTGATAAGTTAACAATGTAGACTATAACCCCCAAGCAACCACTCAATAATACAACTAAAGAGTTATACCTAAAAAAAAAGATAAATGGAATCATAAAAAAATAATTAATCCAAAAGAAGGCCAAAGAAAGGATAAACAGAATAAAGTAACAGAAAATTAAAATTAGCAAGATAGTAGATTTAAACAGATACTCCTATACTAATGTTCACTGCAGCATTATTCACAATAGCCAAAAGGTGAAAACAACCCATGTGTCCATCAACAAATGAACAGCTAAAGAAACTGTGGTATACACATGAAAGTGAATACTATTAGGCCATAAAAACCAAATGATTATATGATAGACACCCGTTACAACATCAATGCATCTAAAAAACATTACGCTCAGTTAGACAAGCCAAACACAAAAGGACAAATACTGTATGACTCCACTTATACTAAAACATCTAGAATAGGTAAATTCATAGCCAGAAAATAGATTAGAAGTAAACAAGCAGTCTGGGAGCTATTGCTTAACGGTTACAGTTTCTGTTTAGGGTGATGAAAAGTTTTGGAAAGAGACAGTAGAAATGATTGGCTAATACTGTAAATAGAATTAATGCTAGTGAACTAACTGCTATGTTTAAACATGGTTAAAATAGTGTATTTCATGTCACATATTTTTTACCATAATAAAATCAACACTATCAAGCAAGTGGACTAATTAACACTTATACAACACTCTAGGCTACCAACAGTGGAAAATGCATTCTTTTTAAGTGATCTTGAAGCAATTAACAACATAACCATACTCTGGGCTATAAAACAAACATCAAATAAATTTTAAAAACTCAAATCATGTAAAATATAGTTTCTGATGACAATGGAATTAAATTATAAATCAATAATATGTAAAACAAAATCCCCAAATAGCACAATTCTAAATAACTCATTGGCCAAAGAAATCAAAAGGGAAATAAAGAAAGTATTTTGAACCAAATAAAAAGTTATGCTATGAGGCTAAAGCAATATCTAAGAGAGAAATTTATACCACTAAGCATCCATATTTTAAATACTGTGTCTCAATCAATGACCTTTGCTTCTACCTTAAAAACTGCAAAACTGAATAATAAACACACAAATAGAGAAATATCAATGAAACTAGAAATTGGTACATGAGAGGACCAATAAAATTGGTAAATCTCTAGCCAGACTCAGGAAAAAGCAAGAAAAAAACAAATTATCAATATCATGATTGTGAAAGGTAGCATTACTACAGTTTGTACCATTAATGTGATAGTAAAGGAATATTATAACTTCATGCCAATAAATTCACAAACTTAAATGAAATGAAAAAATTTCTTATAAGATGCAAAAAGCCAGCAAAAGGAAACAGTATGAACAGGATTATAATCGTTACAAACAGCAAAGTACATTTAAAAAAATCCAACCATTAAACTTCATTAAGATTAGTAACTTCTGGCCAGGTGCGGTGGCTCATGCCTGTAATCCTAGCACTCTGAGAGGCGGAGGCGGGAGGATCGCTCAAGGTCATGAGTTCAAAACCAGCCTGAGCAAGAGCAAGACCCCATCTCTACTATAAATAGAAAGAAATTAATTGGCCAACTAATATATATAGAAAAAATTAGCCAGGCATGGTGGCGCATGCCTGTAGTCCCAACTACTTGGAAGGCTGAGGCAGCAGGATTACTTGAGCTCAGGAGTTTGAGGTTGCTGTGAACTAGGCTGACACCATGGCACTCACTCTAACCTGGGCAACCAAGCAAGACTCTTTCTCCAAAAAAAAAAGATTAGTAACTTCTGCCCTTCAAATGGCAATGACAAGATAAACTACTGCCTGGGAGAATATTTGCAAAACACATATTTTTATGATAAACTATATAAAGAACCTCAAAACTAAAAAATAATAAACATAAAAATGGGTAAAGATAAAAAGATCCATTTAACCAAAGATGACATAAATGACAAAAAAGCACATGAAAAGATGTTCAATATCACTAGTCATTAGTGGAAGTGCAAACTAAAATCCTAACAGAGATATCTCTATCCACCGATGAGAATATTTAAAATTAAAAATGCTGGCTACACCAAATGTTGGTGAGGATGTAGATAGCTGGAACTCTCATACACTGCTGGTGGAGATGCCATCCCCACCTCAGAAAAGCTTCACATTTTGTCATTAAATTAAATATATATTAGATTATTATGTATGAAATGTCTGATTTCCTTAAGTACTAAGTTTGACAGTTGGTATCTCGGACATTTCACTTGGACACTTCTTGGCGTTTTTGTGTTTGTTTGTTTGGTTTTTATTATGAGGGTACATCTTCAGTCTTTCAAAAGCACATTTTGGCTTGTGATTATCTTTCACATTTTTTTTAAGAGTAATGTTTGTGAAACCACGGATAAAGCCAAAAATTCATGTTATTTTCGAATATGAGTTCGGTTGTGGAACCAATACAGTGCAGACAGCTTGAAATATCAATGAAGTGTTTGGGAAGGATGGGGCTAATGAACACAGTAGGTCCACAGTTTGAGAAGTTCCATTCTGGTGATTTTAATTTTGAAAATCACCTGAAACCAAGGTGGATAATGATGAGCTGAAAGCTGTAGTGGAAGTGAATCCATCTCAACCTACTCATCAATTAGCACCATGGGTTGACATTACTATTACAATAATATTGGACCATTGAAACAAATGAGTAAAGAAGCTGGATAGATGGGTTCTGCATGAATTCGACGAGCATCTCAAAGCTTGCCTTCCTTTGCTGCCACAACATAAAGGCAAACCATTTCTACACTGTATTGTTACATGTGAGGAAAAATGGATTCTTTTTGACAATCACAAGCATTTGGCACAATGGTTGGATAAAGATGAAGTGCTGAAACAGTACAAAACCAAATATTCATCAAAAAAAGCTAATGGTGTCTGTTTGGTGGTCCAGCGCTGGCATTATCCACAACAGCTTCATGAAACCTGGTCAATTATAGTGGATATCTACTGCAACCAACTGGATGAAATGATGAGGATGCTTGCGATTAAGCAGCCGAGATTGGTCAAAAGAGGCAGGCCAATCCTCTTGAAAGACAAGGCGTGACCACATGTTGCACAAATAATGCTGCTCAAACTAAAGAAGCTAAACTTGGAAATTCTCTGTCATCCGCTGTATTCACCAGACCTTCCACCTACTGACTACCAGTTTTTCCAGGCTTTGGACCAAGGACCAATATTTTTCTTGCAAGGAAAAATATTCAATTTTAAACAAGCTGTGGGAAATGCCTTTCACGATTTCACCGCCACGCACTCTGCAGGCTTCTTCACTGCTGGTATAAGCAAGCTACCACTAAAATGACAAAAATGTATCAATACTTTGATTAACTGTACTGCTGGTTTGAGATATAATAAACTACACCTTTAATTTGAAATTGGACATTTCATATTTAATGACCTAATACATACCAATAACCCAGCCATTCCAGTACTAGGTATTTTTTTCCAAGAGAAATTAAAGAATTTGTTCATAGCAACTTTATTTTTAATAGTCAAAAATCTGGAAACAACCCAGTTGTCCACCAACAGGTGAATGGATAAGGAAATTCTGTTATATACATACTGTAGAATACTAGTCAGCTATGAAATGAAATGAACTACTGATTCATGAAACAGCACACATGAATTAGTATTTCAAAATAACCATGCTGAGTGAAAGAAGTCAGATGAAAACAAGCATATATAACTGGCTCTATGAACAAATTTCAATGACCCCTATATGTTTTTTATAATCCTCTCCCTTAACTAACTACTTGAACTTTTGAGTTATTTCACCGAAATAGTGGATTTTCTGCAAGACAAAGGAGTTGAGATTCCCAAGGTCCCTGGGCAGACTGCCTGATGTCAAGATTCACCATTTCCCACAACTTGACCCCAAAACAGGTAGTCCCTAGTTAGATACACCCCAGACCTGCCCCAAGGCAAGTGGCTGGTCCTTTCCTTAAAAGCCTATGATTTCCCTGGATGGCTCTGAAGCAATTTCTCCAGTTCTCAAGGTATCTTTTGTATTAAAAATTCCTCTTCCTTGGCTATTCTTGCTGTCTCAAAAATCGGATCTTTGTGCATAGAGGGGTTCCCTTGTGGTTCTGACAACATATATACTATATGATTACATTTATATAAAATTCTGGGAAATGCAAACCAATCTCTAGTGACAGAAAGCAGATCGGTGGTTCCCTTGAGGTTATGGGAAGGAGAGTTACAAAGGGATTACAAAGGAAACTTTTGGGGGGTTAAGAGGTGTGTTTATTGATTTTGGTGATGGTTTCATTCATATCTGTTTATATGATGTCACATAAATATGTGTAGTTTACTATATGTTGATTTATACCTCAATGAAGCTGTTAAATAATCAAACCAAAAAGCACAAGCCCAAAAAATCTGTTTATATTGATCACTGTTAATAAAAATCAATCCATCCTTGTAAATAAGACTTATCTTAATTGTATATTTAAAAAGATTATTTTGATGACTTGAAGAAAAAAAAGAATAGGAATATGTATGTAAAAGAGAAAAGTGAACCTGGGGGGAAAAAAGGATATCTGTCCAATTCAAAAGCAGCATAAGATATTAAAACCAAAAATGTTTTTATATATATTCATATTGATGAAAAAAGATGAGAAAAACAGTATATGAAGCAGTTGAACTTCTAACAGTTGAACAATATATGAAAGGAAAAATACTATATAACATATACACAGATGCTCATTCAAGTCCATGCCCAGAGAATCCACGCTGAATGCTATCAGAAAGCTGTTCTGACTATTTTACTGCTTAAGCAATCTGGGCTACACAAACAGGGTTTGTTTTTGTTTTTTTATTTTTTTTTTCGGCATATTATGGGGGTACAAATTTTAAGGTTTCAATAAATGCCCTTTCCTCCCTCCCCCCACAAGTCTGAGTTTCCAGCATGACCATCCCCCAGAAGGTGCACATCTCACTCATTATGCATGAGCCTGTTTTTTTTTTTTAACTCTACTCTTTAACTCAACATTTTAAGATTAATTTTCCTAAAATATCACTATCATAATTACAGACCTCTGTTCAATCTTTGATAGTTTTCTTTTTCTAATAGATTCTAAATTACTATCAAAACTCTCTGTAAATTCACTCATCATAACCTTTACAACCTTATCACTCCCCTTCACAAACTTTCTAATTAGGACAACTCATCTACTTTAGTCTTTTTTTTTTTTTTTTGAGACAGAGTCTCACTTTGTTGCCCAGGCTAGAGTGAGTGCCGTGGCATCAGCCTAGCTCACAGCAACCTCAAACTCCTGGGCTCAAGCAATCCTGCTGCCTCTGCCTCCCAAGTAGCTGGGACTACAGGCATGTGCCACCATGCCTGGCTAATTTTTTTCTATATATATCACAGTTGGCCAATTAATTTCTTTCTATTTATAGTAGAGACAGGGTCTCACTCTTGCTCACGGTGGTTTCGAACTCCTGACCTTAAGCAATCCTGGGCCTCCCAGAGTGCTAGGATTACAGGCATGAGCCACCGCGCCAGCCAGTCTTGAAAACAGGCTTTCCTCTCACCTTTGCCTTTGGCTCTCAAATGACTCAAGCTTAACACCTGCTCACAACACTGCTCCTCATAACAATAGCATATCTTTGGAACATCAAATAAAATCTCAATTATCTGTGAAACACTCAGCCTAGACAAAAATGTTTTGTGCCTACTTTCAAGTACTTGCATTTGGCATAAATCATTTCCTGACCTGTAACATCATCTTCTTATATAAATTACCTTTAATCATTCAACTGAGATTATCACTTACACTCCTTATCAACCACAGTACCTTACAAATCTACTGGCTGTTTTCTGAAAAAGTGTCAATATATAATACATTGCTAGTTTAGTCAGGTTCACTTTCATTCTGCAAAATGAACAAAATCCCCTGCTTAAAGTGTTGCTACCTTTGCCTTATATTAAGTCTTTCCAGAAAAGAAACAAGTGTACTTTCAATAGGCTGAAAAACTGAGGATTGTGAGGAATGACTGATAAAATTGAACAGAGACAAAATTAATCTTTAATATGGAACGGTTATAGTAAACAAAAATTATAATAAATAACAAAAGGTCAAAGAAATGGAGAACAAAAAATTTGGAGAAGAAATTTCTAATTCCTGAGGATTCATACATATTTCTAAGGTTTAGAATATTTTACTGACACAATGCCTTTCTTGGTGACTCTGAAATATTAAATACAAGATGGGAAAGACTAAGAGTATATCAAAATGTTTATGTATTCTCTAAATAAACACCCAAAATAATGAAAAGGTTAGATTCTATATTCAAAGCCAAAGCCTTGAGATATTTTTACCTCATAAACCATTTTATATCAACACAGGGGTTTTGAGAGGTATTAATATCTATAAAAGAGGAAAAAGAAAGAATATGACATATATAATCACAGGCCATCAGAGACATAATAATGTGGGGAAAGGGGAAGGTTTTAGAAAATATTAAAATTACCTATGTGAGAAGTAGCCAAATTTAACATAAACTTAAGTTTCTGTTCTTTTTCACAAATTGCAAATTTCAATAAGCTAACCATAAGTATAATTTTTAGTACAATAAGAATAACAATTCTTTAATTACCTTATGCTTATGTAACAGTTTCACAGAAGCCACACTGAAGTAAACAATTGACAACTCCTGCTCTTAAATTCTCTGAAGTAAAATCATCTTTGTCATATTTTTAATTCCTCTGAAGTTACTTATTAGCTCTTCTCTCAAGTAGAAGCTGTTTCCTCTACCATGATTTCAGACTTTTATCCTCTCATCACTAAAAATCAATGTCTTAACATTTGAGCAGCAGATTATACTAATTATACTAATCCAGCAGCGGATTATACTAATCCACTACCCTTATCCAGTCATCTGCCACACTCACACATAACCTGAACATTCTATTCAATATTATTTCTGTCATAGTTTCTGGTGGTTTCAGCATCCACAGTGTTTAATTGTTTTAATTGTTCAATTTCTCATTTCCTTGATTTCCTCTTCTTCAACAACCCTGTCTCAACCATTGACTCATCATGGTCATACTCTGGACCAGAGGATCTTAAACTGTACTCTGGCAATATCGACCTATGGACTCCTTTCAGAAATAAAAAAACCCTACCTTCGATCCTATCATGACCCAAAATAGTAATCCCTCAAAAATCTTATTTTCAAGCATCTCTCTCAAACCACCACTTTCTATCTTTCCATTTCACACTCAAGTTCCCTGACTCCAACACTTCTTCAACTCTAACTGTACCTAAGATTTATTGATCTCAACATCTTTCACTGTTATTCATCCCTTATGTTCTCACTTTCTTGCTTACCCAATCTAAAATCCTAGGTCTACTGTTGAAATCATTCATTTGCCCCTTTCTGAATGCATCTTACTTTTCTAGCCAAACTCCAATTATCATTAAATCCAGCTCCCCACCTACTTTATGCCTGTACCTATACATATGAACATGACTGGAAATAAATGATTAGGGGGAAATGAATGGATTTATCAAAGATTAATGATATCAGTTAAAAATCATGACTAATAAATAATGTCAAGTCAGTCTCTGCTATCCATAACGCATTTCCTTCTTCCATTCAATTTCCACTCTCCTAGATGACTATTTCACACTTCCCTCAAATTCTAATACTATCAGCTGCTGACTATTTCACTGAAAAGCAGAAGAAATCTTATTTTTGACAAGCTCTCAGTACTATCTATTAATATCTACTTACCTACCTACTTGTAGCTATTCCTGAATACAGTATCTCAGCCTCCTCTTCTGTTACTGTGGAGGAAGTTTATCCTCCTATCTAAGGCCAACTCTTCCACTACCTAAGGACAGGGTTCTACCAATTCTTCCTTAGTTGCACCAGAAACTTCATCCTATCTCTGGATTACTCTCTGAATTACTCTCTGGATTATTCTCCAAAGTAACTGTCTCCCATTTTGCAAAATCCATCTTTCTTCCTCTCTAAAGCTACTGCTCTATTTCTCTGTTCTCCAAATAGCTTATCTATACTCTGTGTCTCCAAACTTCTCCCTACAATTATCTATTAAACTTACTCCATCAGGTTTTTGTTCCCACCATTACCCTGAAACTACTCATCCAGGTTACCAACAACCCATTAGCTAATTCTTAGCCTTCATTTTACTTTACTGATCAGCATTTGACACCACTGACTGATCAATCTCTCCTCTTTGAAATACTTTCTCCACTTAACTTTTCAGAAAGTCACTTTCTCCTGGTTTTTCTTACTTCTTTAGCCCTTCATTCTAGCTCCTTAACCTTTAAACACTGCTCCAGGGTTCAATACTTGGATGTCTCTATCTGCATTGACTCTCTACATCAACTCATCCAGTCTCATAGCTTTAAATGCCATTTATTTACTGACTACTCACAGATAGATAATCCAGCCTGGACCTCTTCCTCGAAATAATAAGCATGATACTTTAATGAACTGCCTACAATTCACCTAAATGTCTAATAAGCATCTCAAACTTGACATATCTGAAAAACAAATTCTTATTCCCAATACCATCACCACCCCCAAAACCTGTTCTTCCACAGTCAACTCGCATCAGAAAATAGCTACTCTCTTTCCAGAGAGAGTAGAGCCAAAAAACCTTAAAAATCATTTTAAGCTTATTTCTCCCACATCATAAACAATTCAGCAACCCACCCTATCAATTCTGTGTCTGAAATACATATGAATCTGAGCATTCTCACCACCTCTAGCACCACTATCACAATGGTCTAAAGCTGTCATAATCTCTCACATTTGGATCATTACAATTGCCTCCTAACTATTCTCCCTCCTTCTATCCTCATCCCAAACCTCAACAGTCTACTATCAATAAAACAAGTAGAGTGCTTCTTTTAAAACCACCTTATCATGCCTTCCCATCTCATCCAGAGTGAAAACTTAATCCTTATAATAGCCTATAAGGTCCTTCACAAACTTCTCCCTGACATTCTATTTAATTCTTCTGGCCTTTTCCTCCTACACTCCCACTATTCACACCCTTCTCACCGTATCACCTTCACTGTTCCTCAAATCACCTTCACTGTTCCTCAAATATGCTACGCTTACTACCAATCTCAGGGGCTGTGTACTTGTTCTTCCTTATATAGGTTGGCTTCCTTGTTTCCTTCAGACTTTCACTCAAAAGTCACCTTCTCAGAGAGGCATTCCCTGGTTATCTTATCTAAAATGTCACCTCAACATTCAGGTTTTATTTTCCTTCATAGTGTTTATCTCTATCTTACATATACCACTTATCATACTCATTTATCTTCTTTATTTTCTGTCTCTCCTTCTATTATAATAAACTGATATCCATAAGGGCAGGAATTGGGTCTACTTTGTTCATCATTGTATTCTCAGTGCCTAATATGTACAAGGCATGCAATAAATATTTGTTGAATGGATTTTAACTCTAGGATCCCCTGTCATACTTCAATCTTTAACTGCAATCCAACACCTGTCAAAGAGTAAATTGTAACTGATATTTAAAGAAAAGGGTGTAAAAATGGTCTTCAAATATCATGGGGTAAATTATTCATGCCTATTACCACACATTCAAAACTCTATAGTTTTACAAAGCTAAATTTTTAAACCTCATTAGCTTTTTTTCTCTTTAGAAATAACGAAAGTTATTGTGCTACGCTCTGTCCTTGGCTTTTGAGAATTACTATTTTTTAAAAAGCCTATGAAGAACACCTCCACATAAACCACAAAACCATTATAAATGTCACTACTCATTAGGACATTTAATACTACTTAAAGAAACTCTTTAGAGCCAGGAAAAATATCATTCTTAAAAAAATTTATTCATTTCATTATTTTTTAAATACTGAAAATTTCTAGCCCATAAGATATCCCTGATTCTTTCTCACCACAACTCCATACAAATAACCAATTTCAGAATTAAACACTTAATTACCATTAGTTCATATATCTAAGTTTTGGGGTATATTTATATTGAGGCCACTTCACTTTATATGACATTTTTTAAGGTCCTATTCCAATTTTATCAATCTTATTGACAGTTATCCTTAATAAAAGTCATCTCAAATCTTTTATTGAGGTAAATAATTTACAAATAGACTGTATAACTACTCCAATACTATCACATATATAAAGATAACATGTAAATTCTAAAAAAATCACTTGTATGTTGTAAAATCACTTAATTGACATACATAATTGCAATCCTTCTAGACCACGATCTATTTTTTAAAGTAATTAGACAAAGTTACTAGGAACTTCTTTCTCTGTCAACTGCAAGGATAATGATATTTCTACCAGTTAGAGACAAGCATATATGCAGCAAAGGATGATATGCAAATGATTTCACTTTAGATGACAGTGAGATATGAAAGCAACCTTAATCTATAGAAAGTGTAATGTGCCTACTGAGAAATGCAGGCACATTACAGAGAACATGTCAGAATTATTAGTGGAAATCTTAAAGATACCTATTGCCAATTAGGGAGGATTGTTCAAACCAATAAGAAAGCAAAGCAGACAATTCCAAATAATCACCGAAGCATTTACATCTGCTTTTATAATACCTAATGATTCTAATTACATTCTTTCCCTCCAAAAGTCTCTACTTATTAAAACACATTCTGTGAGCATCCACAAAATAACAGTAGATACAGCCCTTATAAAAAGTATCTATGGTGTGTTTCTTAGAATCCCAGGGACCAAATGATTCTCAGAAGGAAGAGAACCACTAGATTCCTGCTGAATCTTTTAATTCAAAATATCTTCCTTAAAGACTGAACCTTGAGGTTATTGGCCTTTATTAATGTACTGTCTACTGAAGTCTCCCGAATACCAAATGTGCACAATCAGGTTTGGCAAATTGTACATAAAAAGGCACTGTGGTAAGTACTTTATACAATTTCATTGAATTCTTTTTTTTTTTTTTTTTTTTTGAGACAGAGTCTCGCTTTGTTGTCCAGGCTAGAGTGAGTGCTGTGGTGTCAGCCTAGCTCACAGCAACCTCAAACTCCTGGGCTCGAGCGATCCTTCTGCCTCAGCCTCCCGAGTAGCTGGGACTACAGGCATGCGCCACCATGCCCGGCTAATTTTTTATATATATATCAGTTGGCCAATTAATTTCTTTCTATTTTATAGTAGAGACGGGGTCTCGCTCTTGCTCAGGCTGGTTTTGAACTCCTGACCTTGAGCAATCCGCCCGCCTCGGCCTCCCAAGAGCTAGGATTACAGGCGTGAGCCACCGCGCCCGGCCTCATTGAATTCTTATAACACTCCTTTTAGGTAAACTAGTCCCAATTTTATAGATCAGAAAATGAAGGCTCAGAGAGGTTAAATCATTTTCCAGAGAGACACACAGGTAATAGTTATGAAGAAAACCAGCTCTAAGTCACTAACCCAATCAAGTGGGAGGAAAAGTACATGAGGTCAGGGAAAACTTCCCACGAAGAGTTGTGCCTTATGACAATAGGAATTCACCAGGTACAGAGTAGGGGAAAGGGCAAAGGGATTGTTGGAAAAAGGGACAAATACAAAAGGCCAGAGTGTAAAACAGTAGTGTATGTACTAAAGAACTAAAAGCTCTCTTAGGATCCATTGATTTAGATAACCTCCCTTCTGGAGATGGTTTAGCACACTGATTGCCACACTAAAAAAATGCCTTATTGCCAAAAAAGAAGAGAAATTGCCTTATAATTCAAAATGTAATTACAGAATGAAGAGAAGGTTTTAAAGAAAAGATGACATAAAAATCTGTGAAGTGTTTCTATTTACATGCCAAATATATTCTTGCCTCCAAGCCAATATTCATTTTACTCCAATCTCTCGAATGCAGTCTCTTCACCAAACACAACTCTTACCCATCTTTTTAAATAATCCAGCTTCTCCATGAAGCCTTCCTATCATAGACAGTAAATTAACACCACATTTTCATAATGTCCTTTCTCTCAACATCTATAGGATTTAAAATTAACACATAATTAATCCTTGATCGTTGAGGTTTTTTTCCCCTCCTGACACCAAGGTACATGGTGTCTTCTTCAATATCATTTCTCCAACGCTCTGACACCAACTCGCTGTCCTACGATTCAATTCAATTCTGACACTAACAACCCAGAGTTAGCACCAGACTCCACAGGTTTAAGGGCAGTCCCACAAGACTGCCCTTACTTCATACACCACTCACCAGTATGAGGTCACACAAACTTCTGACTGACCATCTACAAATTGCGGGTTCCCATGACCCCCTGCTCAGGTTTGATAATTTACTACAGTAACTCACAGAACTCAGGAAAGCACTTTACTTACTATCAATGGTTTATTATAAAGGATACAACTCAAGAAACACCAGATGGAAGAAAAATTCTAGAACACTATCTTTATATCTTAATTAACTGAAACAAATAATTATTGAAGAGCCTCGTAGGCCACTGTAAGGCCTTCAGCTTTTACTATGAATCAATTTAGAAGCCTTTGAAGGCATATGACCATAAGAGTGACATGATCTGACTGCTTGCTATAGTCTGTAAGTCTTTTATGGGTAAGGAGAACTAGCTAGGAGGCAGTTGGATATCTAGCTACTAATAACTAGCTTAAAAAGCTAACAAAAATAGTTAGAAAAATACTGGAAAATCAGCCAGGTGCAGTGCCTCTGTCTGCAGTTCCAGCTACTTGAGAGGCTGAGCCAGGATTGCTTGAGCTAAGAATTTGATGGCTGCAGTGAGCTATGATAGCACCACTGCACTCTAGTCTAGGCACCAAAGTAAGCCCTGTCTCAAAAAAAAAAAAACAAAAAACAAAAACTGGAAAATCTAGGCAAAAGATGATGGTGGTACTGAGAAGTATGGCAGTAATAGAAGAGATGAAGTATGTCGAGATTTTGGATTTATTTTGAAGGTAGAGCCAACAAGACTTTGCTGGCAGTTTGGATGTGGGATGTGAAAGAAAGGAGTCAAGGATGATGGCAAGGGACCTGAACTAGAGGGATGGAGTTACCATTTACTGGATGGTGAAGACTCAGAGTAAAGCAAGTTCGTATTAAGACCTCAGCTGCAGATAAGTTTGAGATGCTCATTAGATATCCATATGGAGAAAGCAGGCTGTTTACATATGAGTCAAAGGTTTAGGGGACTGACACAAACTAGGATGTAAACGTAAAAGTCAACAGCATATAGATGGTATTTAAAGTTATAAGACTAGATTTGATGACCAAGGACAAGAGTGTAGATAAAAAAGAGGTCCAAGAAATGAGTCCTTAAAGAACTGAAAAAATGAAAACCTTCAAAGGAGAGGCAAGAAAGGTAGGAGAAAAATCAGGTGAGGATAATGCCCTAGATGCAAAGTGAACCAAGTATTAGCTAGCTAGGTGGGCTCAAGTCATAACAAGAATCAAGAAACTGAGTACAGTCTGTATGTCAAACACCTTACAGGCCATGGGAACCAAAAATACAACAGAGACCATTTTCCTTAAAAGGTAGGGATTTCGATTTCCCTAGAAACACCAGGAAATTCCTATCTTTGCAATATATGTTTCTCTTATTATTATATTTATATTTCAGGTTATTTGTGAGGAATAGGTAAAACTCTAAGGACAAAGTATCTGTAAATATTTTATGAACAGAGAAAAACAAACCAGCTTTTAAATAAAAAAATCCATCTTCTCAATATATACTCTTAACAAGAAGAGGGAACTTTAAGTGTTAATAGTCACGTTCTTACCAAGCAAGTTTCTCAAGCTTGAACTCATACAGAATCTCCCATACAGCCTAGCACATCACAAAAGCACTCAAAGGTTTATAGCTTCCCTGACCTCAATTCAGTTCTTCTCCATGTTCCCACATTATTTATACAAAGATTCTCAGAAATCTCCTTTTGTCACCAGAGTAAAAAGCAGGCTATAGTATCTGGAAAACCTTGGAACAGAGGAAGAAACTATAATATTAAAAGGTACAAAATGGTAGTGCATTGAGATTCCCCTTTTTTTTTCTGTAATGAATTTCAACATACTCCAGACCTCTCTCATTGCCCCCTGAACAATTAAGTGAGTAGTCAAATTTCACCGAGCCTAAACATTTTCCTTCTTACCTGAAGGGTACTCTAACATGAATCATAATATTCCAAGTTATTTAACAGAACAGAAATAATAAAGGTAACAGTTTATAACCTGAAATTTGATGGCTGCAGTGAGCTATAGTTCTGTGGCATCAATATTGCAACTAAAAAGAATTAGCAGTGTAAGTGCACTGCCCATCTAATTCCAATATATCAAGTATGGGGGAACACAGGAGGGAAAAAAAATCTTTGTTGTTTTATTGTGATAGAAAAAAACAGTCTGAAGATAATAAGACATAAGAAAAAGATTTTCAAATGTTTCCACTGAGTATAAATTTTATCCAAGTCAAAATTATTTCTAAAAATAAAAAAAATAAATAAATAAAATAAAAAAAGCTTCCTTGGAACAAAGTTTATAGGGTTGATCAAAAACAATAAAAAAGAAATAACAGACAGTAAATTTGTACCGAAGGCCCTATCTTCCCTTCATCCTTTGTGTATTATTGAACCTAGTAAAACTGAACATGTTTCTCATACATTTTAAAATATCATAAGCAATTCAGTCAAGAACTGAGAAAGTATAACTATTTGTTGTTTATCATGGATATGGTCTGTTATTTCTTAAATGCTACCAACGTTTAAAACATTAAATCTGGCTGAGTGCACTGTAATCCTCACACTTTGGGAGGCTAAAGCAGGAGGACTTGCTTGAGGATCAGGAGTTCGAGACCAGCCTAAGCAAGAGGGAGACCCTGTCTCTACAAAAAAACAGAAAAATGAGCCAGGAGTGATGGCACGTGCCTATAGTCCCATCCCAGCTTCTCAGGAAGGCTGAGGCAGTAGAATGGCTTGAGCCCAGGAGTTAAGGTTGCACTTTTAGTACATATAACCTCTACTATAACTTTGTTAAGCCTATTAATAAAAAAAAAAGCAAGTAAACTATTACACGAACTAAAAACATAGGGAAAATAAAAATGACAGCTGTAGTCCAAAAACTGTGTTTGAAGAAACAAATCAGTGAAAGATATGTATTAATAATTCAAGGCACGTATCAATATACATTTAAAAATCAAAACATACAGCGTCTAAGAATAAATCTAAAAAATACACAAGACCTATATGAAGAAAATCATATTTACTGCAGAACATTAAAAAAAGTAAACTTGAATAGCTGGAATGATATTCCATGTTATTCGAAATTCAGGTTCAATAAGGAAAAGATGCTCATACTTCCTAGATTAGTCTGTAAAGGTGTACACAATCCCAAGCAAAATTACATCAGGATATTTGTGAGAGAACAGGGAAGACATGGAGGTTGTTATAAAATAATTTTTTAAATTAAATGCAATTAAAGGTAGGTACGGTGGCACGCACCTGTTGTCCGAGCTACCTGGGAGTCTGAGATGGGAAGATAACTTAAGGCCAGGAATTCAAGGCTGCAGTGACTGCACTTGTGAATAGCCACTGCCCTCTAGGCCGGGCAACATAGCCAGACTGTATCTCTTAAAAAGAAAAGAAATAATTTTTAAATTATACACCATAACCAAGTGGGATTTATTGCTGAAATGAAAGATGTTTCAACATACAAAAATCAATCAGGCCAGGCGCGGTGGCTCACGCCTGTAATCCTAGCACTCTGGGAGGGCCAAGGCCGGTGGATTGCTCAAGGTCAGGAGTTCCAAACCAGCCTGAGCAAGAGCGAGACCCGTCTCTACTATAAATAGAAAGAAATTAATTGGCCAACTAATATATATAGAAAAAATTAGTCAGGCATGGTGACGCATGCCTGTAGTCCCAGCTACTCGGGAGGCTGAGGCAGAAGGATCACTTGAGCCCAGGAGTTTGAGGTTGCTGTGAGCTAGGCTGAAGCCACTGCACTCACTCTAGCCTCGGCAACAAAGTGAGACTCTGTCTCAAAAAAAAAAAAAAAAAAAAAATCAATCAGTGTAATCCTGCATTAACAGAATGAAGGAGAAAAACCCAAATGGTCATCTCGATGGATGCAGAAAAAGCATGTGACAAAAGCTAACATCTTTTCATGAAAAAAACACTGAATAAATAGGGAACAGTATAATAAACACCATATATGAAAATCTTACAGCTAATATCATGCTCAATGATGAAACACTAAAAGCTTTCCCCCTAATATCAGGAGCAAGACAAGGATGCCTACTTTTACCACTTCCATTCAATAAAGTCAAGGATGCCTACTTTTGCCATTTCTATTCAACAAAGTATCAGAAATCCTTGTCAAAAAATTAGACATGTAAACTAGGAATGAATAGGTAAAACTATGTTTGCAAATGACATGACTGTATAAGTACAAAACCCCCAAAATTTCACACACACAGAAAAATAAACAAATTCAGCAAAGTTGCAGGATACAAAATCAACACACATAAATCAATTATATTTCCACATATCAAGAATGAACACTCAGAAAGGGAAATTAAGAAACCAAATCAATTTACAAAAACATCAAAAAGAATAAAATTCTAAGTTATAAACTTGACCAAGCAGACAAATGAACTGGTATACTAGAAAATGTTGTGTAATGTACAAAATATGTACTACAAAACTACAAAATATTTTTGAAAGAAACTAAAGAAGACACAAATAAATGGAAAGACATGTCATGTTCATGTATTAGAAAACTTAACATTAAGATATCAGTAAGTACCCAAAGAGATCTACAGATTCAATACAATTGTTATCAAAATCCTGATTTTTTTGCTGAAATAGAAAAACCCAATTCTAAAATCTATATGGAATCTCAAGGAACCTCAAATTGTCAAAACAATCTTGAAAAAAAGAACGAAGTTAAGGCCGGTGGTGTGGTGGCTCATGCCTGTAATCCTAGCACTCTGGGAGGCCGAGGCGGGCAGATTGCTCAAGGTCAGGATATCGAAACCTGCCTGAGCGAGACCCCGTCTCTACTAAAAATAGAAAAAAATTAATTGACCACCTAAAAATATATATACAAAAAATTAGCCGGGCATGGTGGTACATGCCTGTAGTCCCAGCTACTTGGGAGGCTGAGGCAGGAGGATCGCTTGAGCCCAGGAGTTTGAGGTTGCTGTGAGCTAGGCTGACGCCAGGACACTCACTCTAGCCTAGGCAACAAAGTGAGATTCTGTCTCAAAAAAAAAAAAAACGAAGTTAAAAGACCCACACTTCCTGATTTCAAATTTTCTACAAAACTACAGTAATCAAAACACTGCTGGACTGAAATAAAGCCAGATATATACAGTGGGCCCTCTGCATCCACAGGTTCCATATCCATGAATTTAACCAACTGTGGATAAAAATATTCAGAAAAAAATTGATAAAAATAATATAAACTATTAACAAAAGAACAATATAGTATAACAATATAGTATAACAACTATATCCATAGCATTTATACTGTATTAGGTATAACTATTCTAGAGATCATTTAAAGTATACAGGATAATATACATACATTATATGCAAATACTATGTCACTTTATATGAGGGTCTTGATTACTTATAGATTTTGGGGTCCTAGAACCAATCCCCCATACCAAGACAGGACTGTATACACAAATGGAACAGAGAGACCAGAAATAAACCCTGGCATTTAGGGTCAAATGATTTTTTAAAAGGGCGTCAAAACCATTCAATGGAAAAAAAGGATAGTATTTTCAACAAATAGTGCCAAGAAAATTAAACATGAAAAACAATGAATTTTGGCCCTTACCTTAGACCATATGCAAAAATCAACTCAAAATGGATCAAAGAACTCAACCAAGAGCTAAAACTACAAAAATCTTCAAAGAAAATACAGAGGCTTTAATCACCTTAGTTTGGCAATGACTTCTCGGATATGACACCAAAAGCACAAGTAACAAAAGAATAAAATGATAAATCAGACTACATCAAAATTTAAAACTTTGGTGCATCAAAATACATTATCAAAACTGTGAAAAGGCAATCCACAGAATGGAGAATGTATCTACAAATCATCTATCTGATAAGTAATTAATATCCAGAATACAAAAACAACTCCTAAAATTCAACAGAAAAACAATCAACCTGATTCAAAATTAGTAAAAAAAAATTAAACATATCTCCAAAGGTGATATATAAATGAGCAATAAGTAAAAGAAAAGATGCCATCACTAATCATTAGGAAGATTATCATAAAAACACACCACTTTATATGCATTAGGATGGCTTTTTCAAACAAACAAAAAAAACAGAAAATAACAAGTGTTGGGCCAGGTGTGGTGGCTCATGCCTAACACTGTAGAACTCTCTAAGAGGTAGAGGGAGGAGGACTGCATAGGGCAGTGAGCTTAATTATAATCATGCCACTGCACTCTAGCCTGGGTGATATAGTGAGACCTGTCTCTAAAAAACTATAAAAATAAAAATAGCAAGAGAGTAATAAGAAAACTTGTATCATATGTAAAAAAGGAATATCTTAAATATGAAATGAGTTTTATAGATCACTAAGAAAGGTGTCAAAATATGAGCAGGCTATTAATATTTTAAAAATACAAAAAAATATATGAAACTCAAAAACAAATAGACACAAATTAAAGTAACATTTCTTTTTTTGCCAATTAAGCAAAAATTATGACCCATAGCATCCAATACTGATGAGGGTGTAGGAAAACTGGTGCCCCCATTAACTGCAAGTAGAAGTATAAAGAGATGCAATCTCTTTGAAAATTAGTCTGTTGCTTCAACTATTAAAATTAAAAATATACATACATCAAGGCCCTCCAATCTACCTCTGGAAATATTTGTTAAACTAAGAAATGGTACAAGTACTAGGATATGCATTCCAAATAACCACCCCATAGAAATACCTCCAATTTCTCAGTTTGATAATACAATTTGACCCCAACTTTCGATTTTTCTTATTGTTTCTCCAATATGAACCCTCTGAAAGACAACTGGTTTGCTTAGTATCCAAATACACATCATCTAATCTTTTCTTTTTGAGACAAGAGTCTCACTTTGTTGCCCAGGCTAGAGTGAGTGCCATGGCATCAGCCTAGCTCACAGCAACCTCAAACTCCTGGCCTCAAGAGATCCTCCTGCCTCAGCCTTCCGAGTAGCTGGGACTACAGGCATGTGCCACCATACCTGGCTAATTTTTTCTATATATATTAGTTGGCTAATTAATTTCTTTCTATTTGTAGTAGAGACAGGGTCTCGCTCTTGCTCAGGCTGGTTTTGAACTCTTGACCTCGAGCAATCCACCCGCCTCGGCCTCCCAGAGTGCTAGGATTACAGGCGTGAGCCACTGCACCCAGCCATCTAATCTTTTCCTCATGCTATTCTCCATACCAAAACTATCTTACCCCTCTCCTCTAATATTCAAATTGCCATTCACTCTCTGTGGCCCAAAATATCCTATGTTTCCTTAATGAATGCATCCTTTAAATCTCTACCACTCATTTCTATGGAGCCATACAGATATCAATGCTTATCATTAATTAAGCAATAAAAATTGACGGAACTGTACATAATACCTTATATTAAAATTTGATTAAATTTGTTCTTACAAAACAGTATGGGCTAAGTGCCTGGCACATAGTAGGTATGCAAATATTTTTTGAATGTATTTCAATATTTATGTATATTTGTATTCAATATTTATTAAATAATAGTATATTTATTGAATATACTATCTCATTCACACAACAACCTTGTGAGATGGTCAAAGCAAGTACTTATTATTCTAAACCTATTCCTTACTGGTCTTTTAAAACTGCTAGCTCTTTTAGAGTAATCTCCCACTATGATCGTAAATTTGTCTATTTTCTCTAATAGCCCTAATAATTTCTACTTTATGTGTTTTAAAGCCAAGTCACAGATGCTTATAAAATTAAAATTATTTTATCTTCCTGGTGAATAAACCCTTTTTTCATAATAAAGCAAGCCTCTTTGTCCCAAACCAACGCTTCTTGTCTAAAACACTATTAGGCCGGGCTTGGTGGCTCACGCCTGTAATCCTAGCACTCTGGGAGTCCTAGGCTGGCGGACTGCTCAAGGTCAGGAGTTCTAAACCAGCCTGAGCAAGGGCGAGACCCCGTCTCTACTATAAATAGAAAGAAATTAATTGGCCAATTAATATATATAGAAAAAATTAGCTGGGCATGGTGGCGCATGCTTGTAGTCCCAGCTACTAGGGAGGCTGAGGCAGCAGGACTGCTTGAGCCCAGGAGTCTGAGGTTGCTGTGAGCTAGGCTGACGCCAAGGCACTCACTCTAGCCTGGGGAACAAAGCGCGTAACTCTTGTTTCAAAAAACAAAACCAAACCAACCAACAAACAAAACACTATTAACATGGACACATCAACTACCGTGTTTCCCCAAAAATGAGACCTACCTCTAAAATAAGCCCTAGCAAGATTTCTAAGCATTTGCACAATATAAACCCTACCCCAAAAATAAAACCTAGTGATGGGGGTGGCTACGCAGTATATCTGCATAACCCATGCATTTCATCTCGGAGTAGTAAAGAAGAAGAGTAGCCCTTCTCATCTGCCCCATGAGAGCTCTATTGCTTGACATGAGAGATTGGGGCCAATGGTTCTAAAGGAAAGGAAATAGAGTCGCAAGAAATTCAGGATGGAATTTGGGGTTTGGAGAGTTATGATGATGTTCCACAAGAAGGCTTCCTTTACTGGGCATCTACCCAAGAGGTCAAATGACACTCTACAAATGGGACACCTGCACTCGAATATTTATAGCAGCATAGTTCACAATCGCAAAGGTGTAGAAACAACCCAGGTGCCCATCAATACATGAGTGGATTAATAAAATGTGGTATATATATATACACCATGGAGTAATATTCAGCTTTAAGATACAATGGTGATATAGCACCTCTTGTATTTTCCTGGATGGAGCTGGAACCCATTCTACTAAGTGATGTATCTCAAGAATGGAAAAACAAGCACCACATGTACTCACCAGCAAATTGGTATTAACAGATCAATACTTAAGTGGACATATAGGAATAACATTCATCAGGTGTTGGGAGGGGGAACATGGGCAATATACATAACCTTAACATTTGTACCCCCATAATACGCTGAACTAAAAATAAATAAATAAATATAAATAAATAAATAAATAAGTAAAAAGCAAAAAAAAAAAGACAACTTAATTATATTTGAATAAATGTAGATTATTGTACCGTACTTAAAAAAAATAACACATCCCCTGAAAATAAGCCCTAGGGTGTTTTCTTGAGGAAAAATAAATATAAGATCCTGTCTTATTTTCGGGGAAACAAGGTACATTCAACGCTGACATTAACATAGCCACATCAACTATCTTCAGGTAGTATTTGCATGGAAATTTTTTCCCATCTTTTTTACTTCTACCTTTAAGTATTCTTATATTTTGGATGAACTTGTTATAAACAGCAAATAGGTGTGTTTTGTGGGCTCCCTCCGCCAATTTTGATTATCTGCCTAACAGAAACATTCAATTTACATTTCAGGTAATTATCGATATATTTGGGTTTAAATGAAATCTATCTTATTTTATGCTGTCTGTCCAACCTTTGTTATATTTGTCTTCCCTTTCTTGCCTTCTTTTAAATTCTTTTAATTTTTATCATTCCAATTTTTTTCTCTTCTACTAGTCTGGAAATTACACGAGTTTTTTTTTTTTTTGCTTTTGTTTTTTTTAACTCTTTTAATGGTTACTCTAGAATAACTGTATCCAACAGAACTTTCTGCAATGATGGAAATTTTTTATATTTGTGCTGTCCAACCAAAACTATAGCTACTAGTCATATGTGTCAACTGAGCAGTTGAAATGTGACTAGAGTTCTAGAATGAGCTGATTTTTAATTTTATTAAATTTTAATTAAAATTTAAACTGCTACATGTGACTAGTGGCTACAAATATTGCAACCATGGGTCTAGAATTCCCCATTTTGTGGATGTGGCTGACTGCATTCTCATCTCATGGTATAGTTTAACAGGGTCCTCTATCCCCATATGTACTATAAACTGGCAGGTGAATCTTAAAGCTTGATTATATTCAGGTTCAATTATTTCTGGCAAAAAAATATTTTATTGGCTGGACTGTGTACTTCCTACTATATCTTTTTTTTTTGAGACAGAGTCTCACTTTGTTGCCCAGGCTAGAGTGAGTGCCGTGGCATCAGCCTAGCTCACAGCAACCTCAGACTCCTGGGGTCAAGTGATCCTCCTGCCTCAGCCTACCAAGTAGCTGGGACTACAGGCATGCACCACCATGCCCGGCCAATTTCTTCTATATAAATTAGTTGGCCAATTAATTTCCTTCTATTTATAGTAGAGACGGGGGTCTCACTCTTGCTCAGGCTGGTTTCGAACTCCTGACCTCGAGCAATCCACCCGCCTCGGCCTCCTAGAGTGCTAGGATTACAGGCGTGAGCCACTGCGCCCGGGCCCCTACTATATCTTATCAGGATACTCATAATATGTGGTTGTTTTCTTTATACTGATGTGCAGCTTGGTTACATATGAATGGGAGAAATACCTACTTATATCCTCATTTAAAAAATTCTGGAAACATAAATTAACAAAAATGGTTATTTAAAAGACAGGCAGAGTAAAGTGGGCTGATGGGGGCAGGAATAAAGTGAGATTATTCCACATATACTCTTTTATGTTGTTTTGGTACCTAATCAAAAAAGTTAATAAATTTTAGTAAAATACAGATTCTGGTCCTTTATTCAACATCTAAGATCAAAGTATCTGTGTATGAAGTCTAGAAAAAAGAATCTTTAACGTGATTCCTCCAAGATTTTTATGCACATTAAAGCTTAACCCTGTCTACCAAGAGACTGCAATGAATACAAAAAGGAAAAGGTTGATAATCACTGATTTCAGTCATATCTATCAGGTTCTTCTCTGAAATCTACTGATCACTAAAAAATTATATACCTGGACATTATTTGAATCTCTTGCAAGAATATGCTCAAGTGACACTTCATAATTATACCTTATTTTCTTATGTATCAAGAAAGAGTTCCTTATTGCTTATTTCCCTTTGTATAACTTTTTACAAGCTACCCATTTCTGATTTTTCAGGAAAAGTTTCTCTCTTTAAGAATGGCTTATTTCTTTCTCTCTGAAAAAAGAATTTTTCTGGCCTAAAAATCACTATTAAATAAAACTGATAAAATTCAATGGGAGTTCTATCTAATTGAAGGGGATGAGGACCAGAATTCAGTACCCTCAGGTTTCTTCCTTGTCTCCTCTACCCTCTGGCCACTCACTTTTCTAAGGGACCCAAGAAAGCAATCCAAAAAGATAGTGAGGCTTACTGAAAACACTTTGAAAATCAATGATACCTTAATTCATCACAATTCTTATTTTGTTCTGTACATTAAGAAATTCAGAGGTAAGTTTAATGCAATAATATATTAACTCTCCGTAAGTTTACTTTTTTCCTTCTTTACTACTTTGTATTTCAAGGGGACTTAATTATTTCTATAAATATGTGTATATGTTTATGTATTTCAAAACCATTATAAAAAGATGGGATATAGTCTATATTCATATTCACTACTTACTCTCTTTATTGAATTGAACAATATAAAGTAAAATAGTTTCCCTTAAAACAATTCACTTTGGTATTAGAATATCATCAGCAATTTTGAAAGTTAAGGTAACAAAACATTTTAAGGAATGGAAACAATCTAAAATGAGGTCTACATAGTTTTAGCAAGGTGAGTTTAAAGAAGAAAAAGAACACAGTCCAAACAATAGTATGATGCTATTCAACACACTGCAACAGCTTACCAACTTTAAATTATTTTACAAATATTTTTACCTAGTACTATATTGCCTCAATACCAAGATTCCATCTATGCACTAACAATTTAGGGAGGAAATAACTCCTACATTAAATATACATAAAGCCATTTTATATTGAATGATAATGCATAACTTTATTCATACATTAACATACTGCTTCCTTCTTTGATATTCCTCTGAGCCTAAAGATGTTTTTTAAATCTTAAACGCATAATTTTAACAAATGGATCGGATGTTTCAGCTCCTAAGTGTCAGTCTTTCACAAGACATGAATTAGTCGACTACACAGACCTCTCCTAGCTTTGAAAATTTCTAAAATCTATTCTACGAATGCTGACTAGTTCTACTGCTATGTTAGCATTCTCTGGCATATTATAAGCAATCTTCTAACTTTCATCGCAAATACTGGACAAAATTTGAAATGATATTGAAGCAGCCAAATTCAACTTAAAATTCAACCACTTACAGTAATAACCAATGTAAACAATTCCACTAAAGAGACAACTAGATGAACACATACCTTCACCAGGTTTTCAGGTGCAACAGAATCCAGTCTAGGGATTAGTAAGATAAAAACTTTTCATAATAATACTAACTTTTTATTTTATTTGCCTTTTCAACTCATTCTTTCATCAGCATACAGAGCAGTAGGCCACCTGTAGTGTAGTATCACAGCTGACAGGTAATGGAATGTGTGCTTACAGGTTTTTGTGCTTTAAAAACTTCAGTTTTGATTTTTACTATAATATAGTAAATATCAATAGATACAACTTACATAAATCAAAGCTCTACGGTAGCCTCAATTAATTAGGAGTTTAAAGGGGTACTGAAAAGTTCCACAGAATCAGGTCACATAATCTGTGGAGGACTACAAACAGAATATTGCTAACTTGATATTCTATGTAGTGGTAAACAAGTCACTTTTGACATAATCTGAATTTAAATTGTGCCTTAATTTCAGAAACATTAAAATGTGGAAATAAATATCTTAGAATCAAATAAATGTATTTACAGATTTACGAACATCGTGTAAAATGCTGTTAAAGTTGAATTTTGTCTTTCAAGGAATGAAATGGAATAACTGATACTTTATACATTATTTGATTCATTGAGTGTGTTTCCCATTTTAACCCAGTTCATGCAACACAGACACCATCTAATAAAAAAAGAGAGTATGCCTAACATCAGTTTCACATTAGAAACTATTAGCAAATGAAATTTAAAAGGAAACACGAAATGCATTTTATGCTTTTATAAACAGTGGGTTACATATAAATTTTAAAAATTGCAAAGAAAGATTTTCACTAAACAACCACAACAGTTTGTGTAGAAGATTTGTGAATTTTAAGTTTCAAAAAGGACAGAGGACAAGTCTACAAGTCTAAGCACTCTTAGAAAATGTGATTGTGGACTTCATCGGTTAAACAAAGTAAAAAGTACTAAGGGGGGGGGAAGTGAGCTAAAGAGAAATTCAGGGTAAGTAATCTGTTCACAATGAATAGAATAGACAGGAAAGAGACTTGAAAGTTAAAAGATCACTTAATACATGCCTGGGGAAGGAAGAGTTGGATCTACTGGTAGTATAAATTAAAAAGAACGTAGATGGGCAAGCAGGTTTCAATGTGAAGGAAGAAATTCGCAGAAATGAGAAAATGCCTACATTCCAAGTAGGGAGAACAAACAATGAAAAGAGTTTTCAAGCCCAGGTAAGACTTCAAATTAAATCTCAAAAGGGCAGCTGGTTTCACATGAAGATAATAAATTATCTTTTAGATACATTTTCTCAAACCCAAATATGGGACATTCATGTAAAGCTGTCAAAGAAGAAGGTAGAGATTATAGATCAAATTGAACTGAAGAAAGTCCAATGCTTAAATTTCAGATCTGTGAGTAATTATGCAAAGTACTACAATTCTTCAAGGGGAATAACAAGATTTAAAGAAACCAAGCAACAGTAGGCCAAGGACTGAACCTCTAATACTAAATTAAGATGGGAGAACTGTAGTCAGGGAAGGAAGGAGAAATAACAACACACAAGAAAGAAAAAGCTCAGAAAGAATATATATCATAGCAATTAATGGGCTTTTTTTTTTTTTTTACTTTAAGAGCCCGTGAAATACAACCATTTGGAGAAGCAATATGGCACAGTATAGACACACTGGTTTTGGAATCAGAAATCTGTAGTCAAATTACTGCCCTGACACTTACTGGTTATATGATGATGATGCTTTTGTTTCCAAGGGAAAGATAAAACCAACCAAAAATAGGCTTAAACCTCAAGTAAATTTATTGTCCCAAAATGAAAAATCCCCTAAGTGAAAAATCCAACAGTAGTATATACAGGCTTCAAAAATAAAAATCTGATCAGTAACATTTTTTGCTGCTTCCTTGTCAACTCTATTAACGTCTGGTATGTCAATTATATCTTCAAATTGGTTTACCTTAAAGTAGGAAAATGGCTCCACAGATGCAGACTCACACCTACACAAAACTATCCTTGGCTTCATTCTGACTGGATCCATTTAGGGCCTGCAGCCATCAAAGTAGCTAGGGGAGTTCTATTTGCTGATTGGCTTAGGAAAATTATGGCCCATCCTTTAGTCCTGCAGTCTCCAACCTCTATACTGGTCTACAGCCTATTAGGGACCAGGCTGCAGAGCTCCATTACTCCTGCCCCTCCCCCCATCCATGGACATATTCCATGAAACTTAGGAAGAGGGGAGAGTCCCCTGCACCCCGCACAGCTACAGCAAGTGATCCTCATTGCTTGCATCACCACCTGAGCTCCACTCACCCACATTCCTACCCACCCCCCATGGAAAAACTGTCTTCCATGAAACCAGTCCCTGGTGCCAAAAACGTTGGGGACCACTGCAAACCACACAATGGATAAAAGAATGGATGCTGGGGAGGAAAGGTATACAGTGCCACAAAAGAAATGAGATTCACAATTAAGAGTACATAGATAATTGAGATGGACAGTATGGATTAAAATATTCAAGAAACTTATGGTATACATTTATTTACCACTCAATAAATATTTACTGAACACAGAAGTAAACGTTAGCTACTGTACTAAACATGTGAAGAAGAAAGAAAGTGAAAATGACTCTGAGAGTTGAGGACATTTTTTGTACTTAAAATTGTCAAAAAAATATATATAAAATCTATAAACATAGGAAAATAGCCTGTATGCTTTCAATTACATTGAACTATCTAGGCTGTATTTTCACTTTCAAATGCAATGATATCCCTATATAAAAAAGATTAGGTTTCTCGTGGTAAAATTTCTGAAGTCCAATTACCCCATAATGAAAACATTCTCTATTTTAAATTAATGAAACCAATATATATGCCAGAATGTAAATATGACATGTCAAACGGAAAAAAAAGCAGCAGTTCCTTTATTTAATTTTACATAGAAACACGATTAACACCTTTTAGTAGGTGATGACCTTCTTCTAAAACTAGATAATGATTAACAACTGCACAAGTTATATTCCACGACAGATATAACTAACACATTCATTTTCTTTTATCTAGGTCTTTAGGACCAATCGCAACAACAAATGCAAGAAAGGGTAAAAAATAATCTCTGTACTTAAATCCGACATAGTGTTTTCACCTACTAGCTAAATCAATTTCCCTACAGTTAACCTATTAAGGTCATATTGACCAATGAAGTAAAAATGATTCACACATTCATAATCAGCATTATTAATACTTCAAAACCAGGACATAAATGTCAGACTGACCTAAAGAATTACCCTAACAAAACATATAAGGAAATCAAATGCTACCAGGTCAACTGGAAACTTACTGCAAGAGAGAGCTGGGCAGAAATGTATAGATCTAAAAATGAAAAGGGCTTACTTACAGACACATCAATCACAAATCACTCAGCCTGAGCAAGAGCAAGACCCCCAACTCTACTAAAGATAGAAAAAATTAACTGGGAAACTAAAAATAGGAAAAAGAAAAAAAAATTAGCCAGGCATGGTGGCATGTGCCTATAATCCCAGCTACTCCAGAGGCTGAGGCAGAAGGATTGCTTTAGCGCAGGAGTTTGAGGCTGTTGTGAACTAGACTGATGCCACAGCAACCTGGCCTGGGCAAGAGTGAGACTCTGTCTTTAAAAAAAAAAAAAAAAAAAAAAAAAAAAGTCCTAAATCACTTTAAATGTCCTAAACATTAATATTATTTATATTTAGACACTGAAGTTTTACAAAATAACTTATCTGTTGGAAAGCAGCTCAGGACAGTTTAAAATCTGCATTCTCAGGTTATCCCCCCCAAATATAACCAAATTTATGGGTTTAATCTTTTTTGTTCCTTTTCTGTATTGAAAAATCCCGACACATTTTCTTAAATACTCACTTCAGACAGGGCTGGCTTGAAAATAGTGATGCAATCACCCTAAGCATCAAAGATAGATAAGTGAGTGGGTGGGTGAATGGATCCATGGATAAACAAACAAGAAACTGAGTTCAGGAACAGAAGCTAAGCAAAAAGCTAAGAGTAAATCAATGTTTGCTCTTTAAGGAGTATGACAATATTATGCAAGAATGAATATCACGCAACAGTACTTCTCAACTGCCAGTTTCCCTTCCAAAATACTATCAATTTTGCAGGAAAGTTCCTCAAAAAGTATAGCAGTAGGAATGTCAACAATATATGCCAAGACAAGAACACTGCTAAGCAATGGGACTAAAAAAAAGAATTCAACATGAAGAAGCCTCATGTTATATACATCGCAACTTCTTCAACAACTTGGTCTTCCCTTACGAAAAGGATTCAGATAAGATCTTTTGTTGGTTAAGATAATTCCAACAGATAATCCAAAAGGTTGCCAAGATATTTTTTAAAAAGTCAACAAAATATTTGAAATTATCTAAACATAACCTAATAAAAATTCTAGTAATTAAACTTAAGAGATCAGAGAGTGATAGCACTATAACTCCTGGCATTAAAAAATAAATTTTAATCTTAATTTATTTGTATCAAATTATGTATGCTCACATTGTACATATTGAATACATTTGCTGCTCTGGTGTGGTAAGAATAATGCCAACCCATAAAACCAGATATCCATATTCAGAAGAATGAAACTAGACTTGTATCCCCTGTCATACACAAAAATCAAATCAAGATGAATTAAAGACTTAACCCTTTGCACTCGGATGTCAAGTGTGACTCGACACGGTTAGCAAAAATCATAGAGATTAAAATTACTCTTTGAATGCATCAATAATTTGAAATATAAAAAAATCCAAATAAATAAGTTTGTACGGGCCGGGCGAGGTGGCTCACACCTGTAATCCTAGCATTCTGGGAGGCTGAGGCGGGCAGATTGTTCGAGGTCAGGAGTTCGAAACCAGCCTGAGCAAGAGCGAGACCCCATCTCTACTATAAATAGAAAGAAATTAATTGGCCAACTAATATAGAAAAAATTAGCCGGGCATGGTGGCGCATGCCTGTAGTCCCAGCTACTTGGGAGGCTGAGGCAGGAGGATTGCTTGAGCCCAGGAGTTTGAGGTTGCTGTGAGCTAGGCTAATGCCACGCCACTCACTCTAGCCTGGGCAACAAAGTGAGACTCTGTCTCAAAAAAAAAACAAAAACAAAAAAAAAGTGGTTTGTATGAAAAGAAACTCCAGTTTTTTTATTCTACTGCCGCGCTTTGTAAAATCTGGGGTATTAAAAAAACTAAATTCTGAGTAGAATAAAGGAATCGAGAAAAAAGCAAGCAAGTGCAAAAGGTTAAATCTAAGACCTGAAACTATGAAACTACTAAAAGAAAACACTGCAGAAACACTTAAGGCACTGGTCTGGGCAAGGACTTTTTGAGTAATACCTCCGAAGCATAGGCAACCAAAGCAAAATTGGACAAATGGGACCATAAGTTAAAAAGTTTCTGCACAGCAAAGGAAGCAATCAACAAAGGAAAGAGACAAACACAAAATGGGAAAAAAATATTTGCGAAGTACCTATCTGACAAGGTATTAATAACTAGAATATATAAGGAGCTCCAACAATTCTATACAAAAAAAATCAAATCCGATTACAAAATGGGCATCTGACTAGACATTTCTCAAAAGAAGACATACAAATGGCCAACGGGTATATGAAAAAAAGCTCAACATCATTAGTCATCAGAGAAATGCAAATCAAAACTACAGTGAGATATCATCTCACCCCAGTTAAAATGGCTTTTATCAAAAAAACAGGCAGTAATAAATGGTGGAAAGGATGTGGAGAAAGTGGAACCCTTGTATACTGTTGGTGGGAATGTAAACTAGTGCCTACAGAGAATAGTATGGAAGTTTCTCAAAAAATTAAAAATAGACCTACCATATGACCCAGCAATCCCACTGCTAGGTATATACCCAAAAGAAGAGAATTCAGTACATAGAAAAGATATCTATACTCTCATGTTTACTACAGCACTACTCACAAAAGTCAAGATTTAGAATCAACCTAAATGTCCATCAATAGATGAATGGATAAAAAAATTGTGGTACATATACACAATGAACTGTTATACAGACACACACAAAATATGAAATCCTGCCATTTGCAACAACATGGATGGAACTGGAGAACATTATGTTAAGTGAAATAAACCAAGCACAGAAATACAAATCTCAAATGTTCTCACTCATATATAGGAGCTAAACATTAAAAACAACTGATCTCATGAAGACAGAGTAGAATCATGGTTACCAGAGGCTGGGAAGGGTAGCAGGCAGAGGGAGATAAAGTGGAGATGATTAGCAAAAATACAGTTAGATAAAATGAACAATATCTGATAGCACAACAAAGTGGCTATAACCAACAAGTTAGGGGATACTTCAATATAACTAAAAGAGTAGAATTGGAATGTTCCTAACACAAAGAAATGATAAGTGCCTGTTGTGTATGCTACCTTAATTACCCTGATTTGATTAATTCACATTGTATGCCTGTTTCAAAACATCACATGTACCCTGTAAATATATACGACTATTACATATCCACAATAATTAGAAATTAAAAATTAAATAGGCCGGGCGTGGTGGCTCACACCTGTAATCCTAGTGCTCTGGGAGGCCAAGACGGGAGGATTGCTCAAGGTCAGGAGTTCGAAACCAGCCTGAGCAAGGGCAAGACCCTGTCTCTACTAAAAAAAATAGAAAGAAATTAATTGGCCAAATAATATATATAGAGAAAAAATTAGCCGGGCATGGTGGCACATGCCTGTAGTCCCAGCCACTCGGGAGGCTAAGGCAGCAGGACTGCTTGAGCCCAGGATTTCGAGGTTGCTGTGAGCTAGGCTGATGCCAAGGCACTCACTCTAGCCTGGGCAACAAAGCAGAAACTCTGTCGATAGATAGATAGATGGATGGATGGATGGATGGATGGATGGATGGATGGATGGATGGATGGATGGATGGATGGATGGATGGATGGATGGATGGATAGATAGATTAGATAGATAGATGATAGATAGATAGATAGATAGATAGATAGATAGATAGATAGATAGATAGATAGATAGATAGATAGAGAAGGAAAGAATGCCGGCCCAAAGATATTTGCATCCTAATCCTTAGAACCTGTAACTCTTACATCACATGGCAAAGAGGAATTGAGGTTCACATGGAGTTATGGTTGTTAATCAGTAGGCAGTGAGATTATCCTGAATTATCTGAGTGATTACCAGTGTAATGACAAAGGCACTCAAAAGTGAAAGACAGAAGCAGAAGGACAGTCAGAGGGAGATGATTAGGAAAGGTCAGAGAGATACAACCTGGCTGGCTATTAAGATGGGGGAAGGCAGCTATGAGCGAAGGAATATGGGCAGCTTCTAAAAACTAGAAAAGGAAAGAAAACAGATCTCTCTTAAACACAGTCTTGCCACACCTTGATTTTAGTCCAGTGAGATCCTATGTCACATTTCCAAAACTGTATTATAAATTTTCGTAATTTATGCCACTAAGGTTATGCTAATTAAAGCAGTGACAGGAAATTAATGCACATGGTAATTCCTCTCATATAAGACCAAAAATAAGAATTATCTTTAAGACACAGTATTGCCTAAATCCTTTCAAATTTTGATAGTCATCCTTCCAAATCATGTGCCACTTATAGGTACAACCAAGACTTCTAATATACTTACAGATTTTTAGTAATACATTTTGTAACTTAAAAAAACCCACAAAATTGCCTGTTTATCAACATTTTTTCACATAATTGATCAAACTCTTTAAAATTTACTCTTCAGTAACAAAAATCTAACAGGATTACATTATGTTGATGTTAACTGTCCTAAATTTCATTTAAGAAATATAAATGTATGAAAGTTTGCAAACAAACCTAAAATTGTAGATTCTAGGTTTAAAAAAAACCTATAATTACACTCTAAGTAATAACATTCAGTTTTCAAATAAAGACTGTTAGATAAAGGAAAATGGCAAATGTTCACAATTTATGGTTCAACATGCATTTTTCTTTTTTTGGGGAAAATTTGGATAGTGAAATGCAGAGATATTAAGTGTACACTTCAATGAGGTTTTTTTGTTTGTTTGTTTGTTTGTTTTTGAGACAGAGTCTTGCTCTGTTGCCTGGGCTAGAGTGCCATGGCTGTCAGCCTAGCTCACAGCAACCTCAAATCCTAACCTTGAGTGATTCTTCAGCCTTGGCCTCCCACAGTGCTAGAATTACAGGTGTGAGCCACCACCCTGGTGGACTTCAATGAGTTTTGACAAATATATATCTACCTATGTAACCAAGAATCAGGATATAAAACATTTCCACCATCTAAAAAAACTCCCTTCTGTTCTTTCCAGTCAATCCCCACCATCCACGGATAAGTTACCTTTTTTATTTATTTTTAAATACCCAACTAATGCCTGGCCATTTACAAACATGACATGTTAACTCCCTCTTTATATCATCTAAATTCCCAACTAAGAAAGTAATTAAGTCTTTAATAGATTTCAGTTTCATAACTTGACTGTCACCAATGAAAGCCATAATTTAAAACTATATTTCCTAATCTTCATGTATCCACTAAAACAAAATACTGTGAAATACACAAAATATCACTCTGTGTTTGTTCTGAAATAGTATTAAAATGCTAAACCATAATCCAACTAGCTTCCACATAAAAGCCAAGGTAATTTCATATCAGAGTAAAAGGATGAGAAATAAATTTAGCAGTATCTTTTACACAAATAAAAGTAGTTACTGAACTGATCTGCCATGGTTTATAGAACCATTAAGATCAGCAATGTTTTCTAAGATTCTACTTTTTTTGAACCAGAATAACCAACCAAATCTTCAAGATTACCTCTATTTTACTCATTTCCTATTAAAAATACCTATTAGCAAAACAAACCTATTTTGCAACAAGTCAGCATTAATTACTCTGCATGAAACCGTATCATTGCCTATAGTGATACAAACACAAGGATAACAAAAAGACACTCGAAAACTATTAAGATGGACAGGTACAAAATATTAAAATAGGTATGTACATCTACAGATAATACAATGAATGTGGAATTGTAAGCTTGTATACAAAGGAAAAAAAAATTCCCAAATATGAAATTTTGAGTGAAAAAGTAAACGCCAAAGGGCACTAGGAATACATTTCATGTATTATTGTTCATAAATCAACCTTGGGAAGCCTAGCCAGTGTCTTGTCTCTACTCTGCCCCTCACCTTCAACCTATCTCCCAGTAAGAATGTGCTTGGAACACAACGGGCATATCCTGTTTCAAAATCATACACATACCCACACTACTGAAAGAAAACCTTATGCAGTGTCACATGCAATGAAAACAAAGCAAAGAAAGAGACACTAAATTCTGCAGGGCATTTAACATTTTAATTTACGATATTATTTCTCATGTTATTTAAAATAGTACAAAACCCAGGAACACCTTGACTCTAAAGTATCATCTGTTTCTAACAAAAAGTACACTATGGGAAAGAAAGAGAGAAAAAGATTCATTTCTATTACCCTCCATATCAAAAATTTTCTTTTCCTACATTTCCGATTAGAAAGCCAAGCATCTACTAAGCAGAGGATGGATCAGGGCCCTGCCACCGCCATGGCCTCTAAAACACACATGAATCCCAGGACTGCCAGGAAAACCAGAATCTTGGCTCTTTCCTTTTCTCCCACCCCTTCGGCAACCTTATGGGATAAATTTTAAGTCTCAAGCCCCTGCACTCTTAAGACTTCTGCAAGGAGAGGAATGCCAGTGAAGCTGGCCACGTACCGCCACGAGTGGTCCGCCCCCTACCCCCACCTGCCCGCGCGGCGCCCGGCTTTCGGCGCCCAGCTTTCACCTCCGCCTTTCGGGGAGGTCTCCGCGGCCGTCCGGGCGCCACAGGAGGGAGCGGCGGTCGAACCCTCCCGGACAGGGGCCAGGGCCGGCCCCGCGGCCGCCTCGGGAACCCTGCTCCAACACCGCCGCCGCCGCCGCCGCCGGGGCAGCCCCTCGCAGGCAGGCAGGCAGCGACCCGGCGAGGGGTGTGGGCAGACCCGCCGCGGGCTCGGAAGAGGGGCGTGACCGCCAGTTGGCCGGGCTGCGCCAGGTGCCGGAGGAACGCTGGCGAGGTGCGGCTGCGGGACCTGGGTGCGGAGGCAGGCGAAGGGGACGGGGGGCGCTCGCTCTCTTACCGCCAGGTCCGGACTGCGGCTGTCCCTGTGTGACACGGCTCGGATGACCCCCGCTCGCCAGCTCCGCCAGCCGCGTCCGCTCTCCCCGCGCTCCGGACGCGCCTCGTCGCCGACCGCCACACACAGGAACCGTTTCCCCACCAGCTCCGGCCGCGTCTCCACCGCCATAGCCGTCGCTGCCACGGCGGCCGCTGCCTCCGCCACGGCGAGGGAACCCGCTCCTACCGGCCGCCCATCCTGAGGGGAGCGGACCGAGGGACGGCGGCGGCCCCACGAGCGAGCGCAGACCCGGGGGCGCACCGGCCGCTCTGCCCAGGAGGACACAGCGACCGCGTCCCTTGCTGTCTCAGACACTTTCCTTGACTCCCAGATTCGTAGCCTTGGACTACAGCTCCACAGAAAACCTGACAGAAAACCCTACAGCGCCGTCGGACGCCCCGAGGCAGCCCCGGCCGCCGCCGCCACCACAGCGCCGCGGCCAGTAATACTCCGCCTCCCCATCCACTGGCGAGCAGCGAGCGCGCCGCGCGTCTCCTTCCGCCGGCGCGGGTGGGGGGAGGGAGACGCCGGGAGGGTCGGCGGAACCACCGCAGACGGAAAGTAGTGCCCGGCGCGGCTGCGGCGGCTGCGGGACCAGCCAGGCTCCAGAGGCGGCGGCTGCTCCAAGACCAAAGGAAGATGGGCGCAGGGAAAGGGAATGCTCTCCTTCAGCAACACCTAGTAAAAGCGTTTGGGGTCCCGTTTCTACTCGTTGCTCCTCAGAGGTGGGCGTGAGGCGAAAGTGAAGCGCGCTGGTTCTACTCTGGATCACAAAATAAACTCCAGGTTAAACGCCTCATCTGCAGAGCGCGGTTTGTCAGAACACAGGGCACCAGCCGTCGGAGCTGGCCAGAATTAGCAGACCTGCAGTACCGGCAGCAAAGCAGAGCCGCACTCACTGAAAATTGAGCCCACGAAACTCAGTCACAGGAGAACAGTCCACGACTTTAAATGAAAATGAAGGAAATGCAGTCGTCCCTTCATCCTTCCCATTTGCGGCGCTACTAATTACACGTTTAACCTACACAGAGATTTACACCTAGCCACTGCTTTGTCGTAACAACGCCAAACGCTCCGTTGCAGGCTTTTGTCAACGTCCTTAAATTTCACAACCTGTCCCTGTGCCAATCTTAGTACTTTTAGTACTGGCACATAGCACAAACACGCTGTTCTGATAATAAAAACAGGGGAAGGCTCCAGATTCAGTTATTAGAAAATAACATGGAAAAGCAAAGGATTTTAGCCAATCACAGTTCAAGAAAATAAATTATGTTTACTTCCCATCCAATCACAATAGGACATCATAACTCAGGCACACAAAGATCTCCAACTTGGAACAATTACTCCTTCTCTGATCACACTCTTGAATTCTTCTAAAGCAAACTTCCCGACAGATGTCAGTGAGCAGTTCAATTTCAGGAAACTTTTTAGTGTTTTTCTAAGGTAGTTTTAAGAATCCCGTGTGGTTTTCAGTGGTGCTAGTGATTGTCATCAACTTCAAAAATTTAGTACAGTAAAAATGTCAGTTTCTTAAAGATTTTCCTAAACCTTTATTCCAAAAAAAAAGTTACCTTTTTAAAGGAGTTTACACTAGTAATCTGAATGTTTAAAATAAACATAATATGGCTTTTACCTGCTTTAGAACCCCCAACCTGGGCAGTCTGAAGTGGAAAAACATGGCTACTGCTAATAAATTAGAGAGCAAAATTATAAGGAAGATAGATTTTAATTATCATGGTCTAATTTTGCCAATGTAAAGACCAAAGACAGACCTATGATACATAAAAAAGAAAAAATGTATCCAAAAATTCATATTGGCAAGTTGAGAGAATAATTCTGCTTGGGAAAATTTTATTTCCAAATCCACTCTTTCAGTATACACTGTACTAAACAAAATATCTTGAGAATTACAGACTTAAGATTTCTAAAATGTCAGTTTATTTTATTTTATATTTTTGAGACAAAGTTTCACTTTGTTGCCCTGGCTAGAGTGCAATGGCGTCAGCCTAGTTCACAGCAACCTCAAACTCCTGGGCTCCAGCAATCCTCCTGCCTCAGCCTCCCAAGTAGCTGAGATTACAGGCATGAGCCACCATGCCCGGCTAATTTTTCTATATATTTTTAGTTGGCCAATTAATTTCTTTCTATTTATAGTAGAGACGAGGTCTCACTCTTGCTCAGGCTGGTTTCGAACTCCTGACCTTGAGTGATCCACCTGCCTCGGTCTCACAGAGAGTGCTAGAATTACAGAGGCATGAGCCACTGCACCCAGCTAAAATGTCAGTTTAGATTAAGGAGCCAGTAAAATAATCTGGTGAAAATAATATATGGAAAAATAAAAGAGCAAGGAGATCCACAATTCAGATATCAAATCATCAATGATTTGCTTTGTGACCATGGGCATGACACAACTGTTAAAATGGAAAATAACTGATTCCTAATTCTCAGTTATATCCTAGGAGCAAATGAAAAAATACACTCATTTGAGAAAAGATATGCAAATTCAACAGTTATTATATAAATCCCATTAGATAAATTATATTCTTAGAATATAGATTGTTGGGTTGGGTTGCCTTACATAAAACTGCCAGCTGTTTTCCATTTTGCAGGTAAACTGCTCTAAATGGTCCCCTAGGAACCCACTCTACATGTTGAATTCCACCCTTTTAAGTCCTCTTAAAAAGCATGTAAATCCAATAAATCAATCAAAATATTGCATGTGCACAAAGTTTTTCAGGAGGCCATATATCCCCATAATATTTTTAATCAAACATCTTATATTCTTAGACTATATTTCAAATTCTATTCTGTAAAGCCTTTGACTTCGCCAATGCCTAAAGTTTATACTAATTTGTAGATATTTTGCTTTTAGAGAAACTTGGAGTACATTTTCTAAAATGTAGAGTAAAAAGTCCTTAAAGGCCTTTTGTTTGTTCAGTGGAATATTTTTTTATTTGTTTTGTTTTGGAGGTATTTGTATTTTTATTTTTTTATTTTTTTTGAGACAGAATCTCGCTTGTTGCCCAGGCTAGAGTGAGTGCCGTGGCATCAGCCTAGCTCACAGCAACCTCGAACTCCTGGGCTCAAGCAATCCTGCCTCAGCCTCCCGAGTAGCTGGGACTACAGGCATGCACCACCATGCCCGGCTAATTTTTTATATATATATATGTATGTGTGTATATATATATATACATAATATATATATATATTGGTATATATTATATATATTATATATTATATATATTAATATATATTATATATATTTATATATATATATATTAGTTGGCCAATTAATTTATTTCTATTTATAGTAGAGACGGGGTCTTGCTCTTGCTCAGGCTGGTTTCGAACTCCTGACCTTGAGCAATCCGCCCGCCTCGGCCTCCCAGAGTGCTAGGATTACAGGCTTGAGCCACCGCGCCCGGCCTGCATTTTTATTTTTGACAGCAAATCATAACTTTATAAATAACAAAATTAAAAGAAATTTTAAAGTCAGATTTGAAACTTTAGAATATGTTTCTTTATTCAATGAGTTTCCTTACATTCTTTACTTTCATAAAGATCCTCAGAAAATGCCAATATTAATGTAAAGAAAAGAGAAAGAGAAGAATTATGGTATTTGTCACTCTATACAGGCAAAGAGAGTAACAGTGAAGGATTTAAAATGACTAACTTTACTTACAGAAGCTAAAACATTAGAAATATATACTAGATCTTCTCCTTTCATCCTCACATCTGAATATGTACACTTATTATAAAATGTCTACACACACATATCAATTCAAGCATAGGTCATATATCAAATATCTTAATCTATATAAAAGATACATTAGGAGATTATTTTTTTTTAAATCCACAAAAATTTATTCATAAAAACTATTTGGGCCAGGCACATGGTGCCCAACACCTGTAGTCCCAGATATTCAGAGGCTGAGGCAGGAGGACTGCTTGAGCCCAGGAGTTTGAGTCCAGCCTGGGCAATATAGCAAGACTTTGTTTCTAAAAAGAAAATAATAATAAATTTAATAAAAAATAAACTGGTTTGTTTTAAAAAATCAACTTATACAGGAGGAAAATATATCTATTGCAATGATAAGAATCATAATTATCTACTTAATTAGCAATGACGAGCAGTTCATGAAGCTTAGTTTCAATAAGCAAAAGCTTACTAGGTTTAAGTTTTACACTTTTTGACTTGGTGTAATTGTGGAAAGGGTAAATTATCAGCTCTTGTGCCACCATAAGTATCTACTTAAAAAATCACAGATATAACAGAAATAGACAAACAGATTAACACATGTACAATATTAGCCACCATTTATGGAACAATTACTGTGTGTAGGATACTATGCTAAATACTTTGCATGCAATCTCACTTTATATTAAGGATGAGGAAAATGAGGTTTAGAGAATTTAATAACTTATATAAGAATACACATTAAGAAAGTGGTTTTCAAAACCACACTTTGTGATGACAAAGGCCACCTACTCTGAACCATTATACTAAAAAAAAAAAAAAAAAGTTGCTTAAAAGAAACTGAAGGTCAGTCATCAAGGAGCTTCCTTCTGATTGATAGTTTATTTATAATTGATTTGCTCAATATTTACTTAGCACTTACTATGTGTCTCACATCCTGCAAAGGTCTGGAGATAGGGCTTTTGTTCTTGAGAAGCTCACAGTCTATCTGGAAAGATAGACAATAGAAATGCTTTGGTTTATTTGTTTAAGTATCAATAGAATGGCATACAAATTTAATGCATTTTAACAAATACCTTCCAAATCTATTATAACTTGGAGGCTTTCATTAATTGTCAAACATAAAGACTGGCCTGAGTTTATGAAATCTTAGACTACACATACAGATACATCTAAAAATTGTGGAAGCCAATATTAAAATAAAGGAAACCAAGAGTTTCAACTGAATTATGCAAGTGGAAGACCAAGAATAAAATGGAATACAAATTTATGTTACCATTTTTATTATTAAATGTTAAATAATTTATATTTAGGTATTTCCCTAAGCATTTATTGAAAATGAATTCCTCAATCACATTTATCATGATACAGTAACTCAAATGTCCCTTCCTCAAGGAAACCATTCCTGATTTTCAGACTAAATCAGAATCTCCAATTACCAACTTTCAAAAACATGCCCTGTTTATCTTAGTATTTACCACAACTGTATCTATACCATTCACTGCATAAATTATCATTAAATATCTGTCTCCCTTGATAGGATATAAACTCCACGAAGGCAAGGACAGTGTATCTTTATCTTGTTCATAACTATATACCAGCAGCTACTAGGCCTTGCTAAGAAAATCTAATAAATGTTATTGAATGAATAAACAAATACAGCAAAATATACCTTTCTCTAAACCTAACCAGTAAGAGGAACTTATAATCTCCAAAAAAGAGTAATAAGAGTTCCTATTCGTCCTACAGATATTCATCACCTTCATAATAACATCTTACATACACATTATCTCATTTTACCATGGAGGTAAAATGTTAAGCCTTCAAAAATGTGCTTCAATAGAAAAGCAAGGTTGTTCCTGGGGAAATTTCTAAAGAAAAGATAAAGAGGAAGAGTTGTGCTTCACAAGAAAAACATTCATTTACTTACCAAACTACCAATTTAATACAAACCCCAAAATGATCCTATGAGTGTATATCCAAAACACTGGTCTATTTTTAGCCTTCTTAAGGGCAGCCTCAAATAATGTCCTTGATGGAGCCAATACACAAACATAACTTTCTGACTATCTTCTTGATCCCATATAGAAGGAGGGAGGGAGAAAAGGAAGAAAAGAAGATAGAAATGAAGGAAGAAGAAAAGAAGCAATCTCTAATGGGCCTTGTACAATTGTACATTCTCTGTATCTGTTACCTAAGTGTCCAATTTAAAATCTGGCTGCATAGGAACCTGCCACTTCTTTTCAACATTTTCTTCTCTACTAAAAAGGAAACAAAGTTGATTTTTAGTGAATAAAAGTTGAAAATTTTGAAAGAATGCACAAAGCATTGGACAATTCCTTATCTGCTGAGCAAGGAACTATAAGAAACAAAGAAATGGAAAGTTGCCATTAAGCACACAGTAAGGGTCTTCCTAGGGTGTCCCACAGCATTTTTTCTCTGTACATCACTCCTCTCATAAATGCTTAAACTATATTAATCACCATTAAAATATGTTGAGTGCAAGTTTGCACTTTACGAACAGGTTAGGTTCCTAAATAGTCAAATTTCTATCGGTCTCACAAGCTTTAACTATTACTACATACTAACAGCTACAGAGTAAAAGTCCTAAATTGAAAGAATTCTGTTTACATCCATGAAAGTCCACTGAGTAAAAGTTTGAAAACTTGTATTAAAGCTATAAACAAGGGAAAGCCACAGTAAATCTAAACAGTACTATTGACTCAGAATCTCAGCATGTGAACTATACTCCACTGATGTTCTCCACAGATGAAGCTAGATTTTACATAAAAAAAGAACTTTATGATTAAGAACATACAGCTCTGAAGCACATTTCTCAAATTAATGGCAATGGCTGCAAAGAAATAAAATCCAAACAAACAAACAAACAACAACAACAAACCAAGCTCTAGCAGTGAAACATGGATTTTTTGACATTTCTTTCTTTGGCACATTCTATAAAAGTCACATGATTACATATAATGAGATTGATAACATAAGACAAAACATAAATAGGTAATAAAAATAAACTATATAAAGGAAAGCATTGCCTTCTGACTCCACATATACCTCCCTACTACAGATAATTTATTCAATTAAAAAGAGTATATAACTTAGTTGTTCCAATTCCAAAGCGTATGTTCACAGAAGTTCAGTATTTAGAGGCCTTAAGTTTCACTTTTTAATCACAATTGACACATAAAAATGAGACCTCAAAAGAAGACATTACTACAAACTTAGAATTCAAATCAATATCCCCAAAACATTCTGTTACTCCAGAGCACATTTTGATATTATTTAAGATTAAACAGACAAGAGAAACACACAAAAGCTAACCAACATCCTTTTTAACAAAATATGCACCCACTTAGGTAAAACTGATTGATTTCCATTCCAAAGTCATTTACAAATAGCTGTTTTAAGGTGTATATCCCAAATGTAGCAAACTAGAAATTATTAGTCACATAATGTGGAATGGTCACACAATAAAAGAGTAGGACTCAAGGAAGTCTAGATTATTTCTGCCACTAACTACTGTATACTTTGAGCAAACCACTTTGCTCCTTTAGGCACTAATAATAAAATATATGGGTGACTTAGTTTTTAAAGTTCCTAAAAAAGTATGCTTCTGAGGCTTTCAGGTAATTCAGCAAATAGCAAAGTATACTCTCCTGTCACATTCAAGGACCCAAATGTTAAAGGATTAACAAAAGTAATCTTGCTTAGTAAAACAAATATTTTAAATTAGAAAGACTTCAATATCTATTCTTTCTCAAATGTCCCACGAAAGATACACATATCAATCATTAATACTAACATTATTACATTTTACTAAATATGTATTACCACATATTACTAATTACTAGTATTAATACATACTCATAATACAGACCAAACTAGTTCCCAATTAAACAATAGTTTTTAAACATCATATAGAACTTCTTTCCTCTGCTTTCCAAGTTTGGTCATAAAACTATTAAATAGTCTGTGCACATGCATGCACAGGTGTTTCTGTGTGATAGCTGCTTCTTGCTTTAAAAATGAAAAAATAAAAAATAAAAACAATGAAGCAAATACTCTATCAGAACTTGAAATAGAAAAATTTTTGTGATGCTCTGCATTACAAATAAATTTTTATATTTTTTCATCTATAAAAACTAAAAATCCTTTTTTTACTTTTCTAACTATAAAATTATATTAAAATCAATTGTTTCATTTGCTTTTATGTCTAAATTTACATAGATGCTCCTTTCCCCCACTTGCAAATATTTGTTTTATATTCATAAGTTTTAAAATATCATATTATCAAATATGCTAATATCTTTATGTTGTAGCCCTCAGTCATGCTTAGAAAGTACTCTAGGTATTCTTTGGTATTTTCCTCTATTAATTTTAAAATTCAAATTTTTATTATCAAAATTTTAAATCTGTTAAATTATCCCTTCTTAATTAGAAAAGAAATACAAAACAGAGATATGATACTTTCTATGAAATTAACAAAGATTTAAAAAAAGAAAAAACACCAAGTACTGGCAAGGATATAGTGAAACAAATATACACCTTGTTGTAATAGTAATGTAAATTTGCTAAAAACTTCTGGGAAGCAATCTCACCATCTTTACTAATAATAGCCTTAAGCAAATCATACCATTTGACTCAGTAATTCCACTCCCTGGAAATCATCCTCAGTGAACAGACTAAGGATATAGAAAGAGTATGTGCTTTTGGGCAGTCAATTGCTGAGGGCCTCTCCTCAATAGCTGACCATGGGGGTGGAAGAGTGCTTATAAAGCAAGCAGTTGTAAAGAAGAGTGTTTTAGGATGGGAGAGATATAAATATACTTGAATCTTGAGGAAAATGTATGAGAGAACAAGGGTGGAATAGAAATAAAAACAATATTTGTTAAATGAAGCAAAATGCAATCAAAGAGAAGAATGAGGTAATGGAATCAAAAGTCCCAAATGGCGTAGTCCTGAAGTCCCCAAACCCCTGGGCCGTGGACTTGTATTGGTCTATGGCCTGTGAACCAGGCCACATGGCAGGAAGTGGTGGGCGAGCAACCGAAGCTTCATCTGTATTTACAGCCACTCCCCATCATTCACCATTCTCTCCCCACTCTCTAGTTCTTTTTAAAATTGTCTCTCCCCACTCTCTAGTTCTTTTTAAAATTGTCTTTTTAAATTTGTCCCTGGTGCCAAAAAGGTCGGGACTGCTGATGTAGTCAACCTACTCTCAAATAATTAAAACCAAAAACAATGAGAGAGGAAATAATAAGGAAAATGTGGCAAACTGTTATATGAACAAATTATGGCAAATCTAATGGATGTTGATAGAAGTTGAAATAGTGCTTACTCATGGGGGTAAGTAGTATTGACTGTGAAGTGGTATGAAGAGTGTTGGAAATGTCCTGTATCTTGATATGGGTGGTTATACCAGTATAAAATATGTAAAAATAAATCTTAAAAACCTGCAAAGCATTCCTGATTGTAAATGCCATTATTTATCCTTTCCTTTACAGTTGTAATGAAAAATTACATCATACTTACTTGCAGCATATTTTTTGGTTTTTCTTTTTGGGACAGAGTCTCACTTTGTTGCCCGGATGCTAGAATGCCATGGCATCAGCCTAGCTAACAGTAACCTCAAACTCCTGGGTTCAAGTGATCCTCTTGCCTCAGCCTCCCAAGTAGCTGGGGCTACAGGTGTGTACCACCACACGGGGCTAATTTTTACTATTTTTAGTAGAGATGGGATCTCACCCTTGCTCAGGCTGGTCTCAAACTCCTGAGATCAAACGATCCTCCCGCCTTGGCCTCCCAGAATGTTAGGATTACCGGCGTGAGCCACTGTGCCCAGCCTTACTTGCAACATATGAAGAGTCATTCTTTCTCCTTCAAAGGTTCAGTTCCATAAGGAGTGCATTTATGAAGCTTGAATAACTTACACAACTGAAAATATTCCTAAGACAATTGTCTTAGGATTCTTAGAGGGTACTGAAATAGCCTTCATTTTGGTTTTCATTTTCCCCATTGAAAATTGCATCATTACTTAGTAAGGAAGATCCAATTCCATGAAAATAGTTAATTCAACCTGAAAGAGTTCATGTACTTGTCAAAGATGGCTCTCTAAGTTATTAGTTTTAATACTGAATGTGAAAACATGTCTTAATTCCTTCAAAAGTAGAAGATAATGTCTACCCATGGGGACAAGAAAGTATCCTGAGCCAAAAACTATAGAAGTCTCCTGCTACTGGGAAGAAGTGGGATTGCTGAGAACAGAGGAAAATGGAGACTGCCTAAGACTAACACTGGTCTAAGATAAAGGAGAAAGTCCAATGCCCACCACCACCACAAGGCAAACCAGCTCCCACTAATAAGCAACAGCATTTTACTATTAGAGAAGTAACAAAAGAGTGTAGAGAAACCCTCTCTGAAGTACAGGTGTACAGGTGAGGCTCAAAGGTAACGGTGGAATAAAAATATTGAGTCAAAACAAGCAAATCAACCCCCACCTAAAGCACCAGGTGATGACAGAAGGATTTAAAGTTGACGATGTGCTGAAGGTAATCAGAGCAATAAAATAAACTCTCATCACCTCTAGGCATAACTGATTTGACCTCCCATGCTAACAATGTAGCAGAATAACAATCTCACTCCTTGGCATAAATACTATTTACCTCAATCTCTTACAAATGATGACTAGCATTCAATAAAAATTATAAACCATACAAAAACTCAAGAACAAACAAATCACTGTCGGGAGACAAAGCAATCAACAGAAGCAGACTCAGAGATAACTCAAATGTCGGAACTATCACCCAAGGAATTTAAAATAATTATGAATAATAATAATGCAGGCTCAAATGGAGCAAGTAAACAATATGCATGATCAGATGGAAAATATCAAAGAGAAAGAAACTACAAGAGTCAAACTAAATACTAAAAGTAAGAAATGCAATAAAAAAAGATAAAAGCCTTTGACAGCACACTTGACACAGCTGCAGAAAGAATAATCTTGAAAATAGGTCAAAAGAAATTACCAAAGCTGAAAGTAAATAGGAAAAAAAAAGAGTGGGGAAAAATATCAAGTATATGAAACATAAACAATCTAAACTACTTAATAGGGATGTCATTAAAAAAAGAGAAAAAGAATATAAAAGATAAAACGTTTGAAGATATAATACTTAGTATTTTTTGCAAAAATCACTTAGACATCAAATGCCATATTCAAAAAATGCAGAGAAGCCAAAACAAGATAAATGTCCCCCCAAAATAGATAAATTACCTTCAAATTTATAAAACAAAGAGAGATTTTTAAAAATCTTAAAAGCAGCCAGTTAAGGGAAAACATACATTACATTCAGAAAGACAAAATAAAAATTACAGCAGGCTACTTCTTCTCAGAAAACAGGCAAAACAGAAGAAAATACAGTGGCATCTTTAAAGTGCTAGAAGAAAATCATATGACCTGAGAATTCTCTATCCAAAAAAATAAACTGTCAAGAATAATAACAAAATACTTTTTCAGGCAAAGAATGGCAGAGGCAATCATTGCCAACAGAGCTATACTAAAAGAAATGTAAATGAACTTCTTAAAGAAGCAAAAATATGATAAAAAAAGAGAAACGTTGATATACATAAAGCAAAATATCTCCTAAAACAGTTTAAATAAAAGTAAACAGAGCTGGGTGTGGTGGCTCAGGCCTGTAATCCTAGCACTCTGGGAGGTCGAGGCGGCCGGATTGCTCAAGGTCAGGAGTTCAAAAACAGACTGCACAAGAGCAAGACCCTGTCTCTACTAAAAATAGAACAAAATTAATTGGCCAACTAAAAATATATAGAAAAAAATAGCTGGGCATGGTGGCACATGCCTGTAGTCCCAGCTACTCGGGAGGCTGAGGCAAGAGAATAGCTTGAGCCCAGGAGTTTGAGGTTGCTGTGAGCTAGGCTGACACCATGGCACTCTAGCCTGGGCAACAGAGTGAGACTCTGTCTCAAAAAAAAAAGTAAAGAAAAATAACTTCATTCACATTTATAATCATTATAAAAGATAACCGACTCAGGCAAAAATTGTAGCAATGCATTGTGGGGGTACAGTACAGGTAAAAGTAAAATGTATGACACAATAGCACAAATTATAGCAGGAAAATTTGGAAGTATATGGTTTTAAGCATCTTACACTAACAAGAAGTGATATATTATTTGAAGGTGCACTCTGATTAATTAAAAACGTATACTATAAATGCCAGGGCAACCACACAAAAAGAAATGAAAGAAAAGTTATAAATAATAAGCCAATAGGGTAGATAAAATGGACTCATAAAACATACTCAATTATCCCAAGAAAAGGTAGAAAAAAAACAAAACAAAACAAAAAAGAGCTAGCAAGGTTTTAATTCAACCATGTCAATAATTACTTAAATGTGCATGGTCAAACACAGCCACTAAAAGAGACTATCAGTACAAAAATGCTATACCCAACTATATTCTTTCTACCAAAAAACCCACTTTAAATATTAAAACATAGATAAGTTGAAAGTAAAAGGATGAAAAGACATATATACCAGGTAAACACAAAACTATTCGAAGATGGAATGGCTATTAATCTCAGAAAAAGTAGATATCTACACAACAAAAACTACAAAGTATATTTCAGACAGAATAAGAGATGAAGAGGGACCTTAAGTAATAATAATAGGCTCAATTCACCAGTAACATGTTAAAATACTACTTGTGTATAAACCTATAACAGAACTTCAAAATACATAAAGCAAAAAATTATAGTACAAGAAGTGGACAAATCCATGAAAATATTTTTATGGAGACTTTAATACTCATTTATCAGTAATTTTTAGGACAAGACACAGAAAATAAGAATACAGACAACTAGAACACCATTATCAATCAGTTTGACCTAACTGACAATTATAGGAAACCCTACTCAACACCAAAATACATGTTCTTTTCAAGTGCACATAGTATACTCATTCACTAAGGCAGACTATATTCTGCGCCATGAAATAAATTTTAACAACTATAACAAAAACTCAGAAACCACACAAAGTATTTTAACTGAACAAAAAGAACTAAACTAGAAATCAATAAGAAAAGATTTCTAGGAAATCCTCAAATATTTGGAATCAACACACTTCTTCCTAAAATAAACAAACACCATGATCAAACAGAAAATTGCAAATAAAATTAGAAAATGAAAATGAAAACATCAAAATTTGTGGGATGTAGAAAAGTGCTTTACAAGAAACTTATATTTAAATGCTTGTTTTATAAAGAAAGAAAGGTTTTTATGTGAAAAAAGCTTCTACCTTAAAAAACTATAAAAAGAACAAAATAAGTCCAAGCAAGTAGAATGAAGGAAATGATAAAGAAAAAAATCATCTATGAAATCGATAAAGAAAAATAGAGAAAAATCAATGAAACCAAAAGCTGCTTTGGGAAAAGATTAATAAAACAGATAAACCAGCCTGGGCATGGTCACACAGGCTTTAGTTCCAGTTAATTGGGAGGCTAAGGCAGGAGGATCACTTGAGGCTACAAGTTGAGTCCAACCTGGATTTGAACATAGAGACCCCATCTCTTTAAAAAAAAAATTGATAAATATCTGGACAGAAAGAGTAAGCAAAGAGGGGGAAATACACAAATTACCAAATAAAGGAATGAAAGAAGTGATATCACTATAGCTTCTACAAATATTAAAAAGATAATAAAGGGAAATAATGAAAAACTTCATGCAAAAAATTCATCAATTTACATGAAACAAATTCCCAAGAAACATAAGACACTCAAGAAGATATAAATAGGCTGAATAGTCATATATTTATTAAGAAATTGAATCTGTAGTCAAAAACCATCTAATAAAGAAAACTCAACTCATAGATGGCCTTACTGGCAGATTCTACGAAACATTTGAGTTCAAAACAATACCAGTTTTACACAAAATAGAGTAAGAAAGAACAGTTCTAATTCATTTCATGAGGCAAGCATTACCCTGGTAAAACCCAAGAAATTACAAAAACAAAAAACCACTACAGACTATTATCTCTTATAGATGCAAAAATATTAGCAAATCAAACTCAGTAACTTATAAAACATAATTATTTTATATGGCAAAGGTAAAAAGATTTTGCAAATGAAATTAAATCTCTAATTGGTTGACTTTAAATTATCAAGTGGGAGATTATCCTAAATGGGTCTCCCTAATCATGTGAGCCCTTTTAAAGAGGGTCTAGAGGTCAGAGATTTTCCAGCCCAAAGCTCACCTTGAAAAACAAGTTATCATGAGTTCTACTGCTGGAAGGAAATGAATTCAGCCAACAACTATATGGGCTTGGAAGAGTACCATGAGCTTCACATGAGATCCCAGCCGTGGCCAGCACTTTGATTTCCAGCTTTTTGAGAACCTGAGCAGAGGACCCACCTGAACTGTGCCCAAACTCCTGATCCATGGAAACTGTGTGATAATATATTTGGGTTGTTATAAACTGTTACATTTGTGGCAAGTTGTTATGCCACAATAAAAAAACTAATACAGTAATTTAAATTATTTTCTGGAGAATCTTAGCTTTACCCATGAGTACTTCCTTGGCTCATCTCAAATTAGAGGAAATGCCCTGTTCTTGTTAGGCATTTCAATTTTCACTGCATAATTGTGTGGATTTAATCACTAACACAGACAGATCTGTTTTTTCAGATCAATGCTAGGAAGTATCTCAAATTCACTGCCACCTAATAACTAGGAAAAGCCCTTGATAAATAATATTTATGGAAAATTGTAGGATACTTTATAGATATATAGTCTATTTAGTTAATCTAAAGTTTAGATTCTTTGGAAAGTAAAGGAGGGGAGTTAATATCAGAATCTCTAATGGAATAGATGATTATGGTATTTTTAAATGCCTATTTTAATGCAATATTTTTATATTATAAAAAAGACTTGTTTTTGAGGTGGAAGCCATAGAAAACAAAATTCAACAAAATGTTGGCCAACCGGAATAGCTATAAGAAAATTTCTCTCTTCTATGTATTATATTAACTAATATGCAACAGAGGGTTAGAGGAAGAAGGCGTAACAGAAACTGGAGGAGAGGAGGGCTGAATGAATGAGAATTTTTTGTTTATCTAATGATGCATACGTTTTTAAAAGAAAAGATTTCTAATGAATTCTACAGGTGAAACTACACAGCAGGGGGTGAAGTCCCTAGGATGTATCATATTGGTTCACCTTAAAACTGCTTTCACTGAAATTAATCATGGATGAGGTTCCACTGGACATTTTAATAAAGCCTACAAAAACCAGACTATGTTTATTGGAGAGTGTGATTTAAAATGCTTTTCACACTACATTACATAGTGTCCTCAAGAACACCATCAAGGAAAACTTCCCTTTGGTCTTAACATTAGCAAGAGTTGTGCTTTTCCCTAGCAGGTGTTTTGTTTTCATCATATGGACACTATGCACTATATTAACACCGACCCAGTTTTCTAAGTAGGCTGCTAGAAGCTTTATGTTATACATTTTTGGGGGTATTTAATTTTTTTTCAGCTTTTTGTTCCAAAAATTTTCAAACATTCACACAGAGAGAGTATAATGAACATATATACAGCATGCAACAATATCAACACATCACCAATCTCATTTCTATCTCACTTTCTCTCTCCCCACCTCTTTTTTGCTAGAGTATTTTGAAGCAAATTCCAAGTATCATATCATTTCACTCATAAATAATAAAGAATGTATTATTATCATTTAACAACTTTTCTTTAAATTGACCCTACAAGGCCATTATCACATCTCACAAAATTAGCAATAATGGCCAAGTGCCTATAATCCCAGTACTCTGGGCGGCTATGGTGGGAGGATGATGTGGGCCCATGAGTTCAAGACTAGTCTGGGCAACATAGTGAGACCTGTCTCTACCTCCCCCAAATTTTTATAATTAGCTAGCCATGGTGGTATGCATCTGTAATCCCAGCTACGCAGGAGGCTGAGTTGGGAGGATCACTTGAGCCCAGTAATTGGAGGCTGCAGTGAGCTGTGATAGCACCACTGCACTCCAGTCTGGGCTAAAGAGCAAGACTCTCTTTAAAAACAAACAAACAAAAAAAATTAGCAATAATTCCTCAATATCATCTAATATGTAGTCCATGTTCTAATTTTCTTAATTATCTCAAAAACGAAATTTTTACTATTAGTTTATCTAAACCAGGAACAAAACAAGAACCGGACATTGCATGTGCCTGACATGTCTTTGTAAACCTTGTTTATACCAAATCATTTGTCCTGTAGAATTTCTCACATCCTAAATTTAGTTCAGTATTTCCTCATGTTGTTAACTTATTCAGCTATTCCTTGTATTTCCTGTAAACTGGTAGTAAGATCTAGAGATATGATTCAGTTTTAATTTTTTGGTAAGAATAGTTCATAGGTGATACATGTACTTTCCTAATCCATTACATTAGGACACAAATAATGTCTGGTTGTCCCACTTAGAGTGATGTTCAGATTGACTATTAACAATTACAAGCTTAATTTACCCAATGATCATTTTCCATTATTTCCTTAGGGGTTGACCACAGGTAATTTGCTAGCTCTGTCATTCCATCTGCATTGTTTAACTGAAATTCTTTTTAAAAATACTTTCCCTAATTAAACTGTTTGGTTACCCTAAAATGGAGTTTAAACAGTAAAAACAGGTGTTTGATTCTTTTCCTTTATAAATTCTCAGAATAATGAACCAGTGATCTAGCAACTTCCAAAGCTATAATACCTATTTCTTAATTAACCTCAATTTCTTTTTGTTTTCCTCACTACTTCTAACTTGTGTTATCTTGTTGAATTCTATACAAATAAACAGTGATAATATACTCAGAATTCTCTGGATAGATTCCTAAATGCTAATGCGAAGTACTGAGAACTTTTAAAACTGAAAAGATGAATCGAGTAATTTCAACAAAAATAGGGCCTCTTTCAAAAACTGACAATTTTCAACAAAGATAGCAATGAAAGTAGTGCTAAGAAGCGCATGCAAGTTTTCGGAATTCTAGTCCTCCCCCAATAAAAAGAATTCTCCTCCTTCCCTAAAAACTTATTTAAAATTTCTTGGATATATTTGGAATAGAGCATGGATATACAGAAAGAATCAATGACACTACTGTAAGTAGAAGAATTGTAAGGGCAAAATAATAAATAAAATAAGCAACAGAGAAAGTCATAGGTGAGAAACAAAATTTGATTCCCTAGAATTACCTTCTGATAGTTGAAACCATCTTGTGATTCCAAATCACAGGTTACCTATACCTCCCTTAACTAACTAGGAAAGCAGGTATGTACATGACATACAATACAATATGGCAAGTGTTATAAAGCAGTATAATTAGTTCCCCCCTGAAATGCGAGAGTGAGTAATTTGACCTGAAGCAACTTAAGAAGCATTTTTATGGGAAGTAAAGTACAATAAAAAGAGGTGGGTGTTGTGGCATGCACCTGTAGTCCCAGCTACTCAGGAGGCAAAGGTGGGAGGATTGCCTAAGCCAGGAGTTTGAGACCAGCCTGGGCAACATAGCAAGATCCCATTTCTAAAAAATAAAAAAATGTTTGAAAAGATTTCTGGGCAGGAAAAAAAAAGCATAAAACAAGACACTGATGTTTAGAAATATGTGTTCTATCTAGGGCACAATCAATTTCTGTATAAATTACATATAAAGTGCCTAGTGAGGGCCTGCTATAGATTAAGGCTACTATAAAATGTTTTGCATACTTAACGTCTTGCATATATTTTCTGTTTACAGCACTCACAGATAGAATGTTTTTATGCAAAGTGATATGTCAAACTTTTTTTTTTTTTTAGAGAAATAAAACTATGAATCATGTGAAAAGTAAAAGAGGAAAGACAATAAGAAACAGAAAGACCAGGTGGAGAAGATGACTTTAACATCTAAGAGGAGAGCTGTGAAAATGAATGAGTCAGGAGTTGAGGGGCTGAACAAATTCAAGAGCCACAGTAGATACAGAAATAGCAGGACTTCTAAATGTAACTAATTACACGTGAGCCCCAGATTTCTGCTTTGGAAGATTCAGACAATGATGATCCCAGTAACCAAAAAGAGGGAAGAAATTTTGGGGAAGACTAATTACCATCAGTGGCTTTCTTTGGGTGGTAGAGATTTTTTTAATGTCCCTAATTTTCCAGATTTTCCAAATGAGTACTGTGGAATACCATTATGAAAGAATGAATATCTATTACTTGGATAATTTTAAAATAGTATTTCGTATTATTATAGTATATAGTTTTATTCCAGAGGTTGTTCAATCAGACAACAATGTTCTATTGCCAATAATAAAAAGTTCTGTCCAGTTAGAATGGGTTCTCATTTCATTAAGACGGAGTACTGTGGAATACCAGTATGAAAGAATGTTTTTGTAGAGAAATAAAACTACTGATCATGTGAAGAATAAAATATGAAAGACAACAGAAACAAAAAGATGACTTTAATATCTAAGAGGAGAGCTGTGAAAATGAATGAGATGCAAATGACATACAGAGCCCACCTTTTATAGCAGTTTCAGACCCTATATGGATCTCCTAGATACATTCAATGGGAGCAGTAATGAGTCCTTCAGAAACAGCCTAAAGCAGCCTAAACAAGTTTACAAGGCTAAACTTGTAATAGTTTTACAAGCCAGCTTCCTAGACTTGTGGTCCCTGACCCCAGGGACCGCACACCGGTACTAGTCCGTGGCCTGTTAGGAACCAGGCTGCACAGCAGGAGGGCAAGTGAGAGAAGCTTCACGTGTATTTACAGCCGCTCCCCATCACTCTCATCACCATCTGAGCTCCACCTCCTGTCAGATCAGCGGCAGCATTAGATTCTGCATTACGGTGAACTGTATAATTATTCATTATATATTGCGATGTAATAATAATAGAAATAAAGTGCAAAATAAATGTGATGTGTCTGAAGTATCCCGAAATTAACCTGAAATCATCCTGCCCTCACGCCCCCCAGCCATGGAAAAATTGCCTTAGATGAAACTGGTTCCTGGTACCAAAAGGGCTGGGGACTGCCGCCCTCAAGTCTTAGCAATGAGAGCTGTGAATACAATGATTACAGGATGGATGCACATAAAGCTTCCCTCCAGTGCATGTTACTGACAACTTAAAAATATTATAATAATTATGCATGACAGCTAGTCTGAATGCCTATAGATAGAGGCACCATTTCTTTATTTTTTTTTAGAGGCACCATTTCTGACAGCACTCTGGATTCAAACTATTTTTTGCTACATTGCTGTATATCACTCAATGAAAAAAAAAATGGATAAAAGGCAAATGAGAAAGCCCAGGATTTTGACTACTAATATAAAAGAACAAAGTTCCTTTTAACAACAGTCCTTTCCTTATTTTCATTCCACATTACAGGATATTAATTTTCTAGGGGGAAACGGTAAACATGTATGTTCATCATCTAGCATATTACTCATATTTATACATTAGAGAAATTGTTTCATATTAACCACATTATGGATTCATCAGAACTGAGGTGCATATTTGTAAATTTTTTAAATGCCATTCATATGTTGACACATTATGAAATTATTTTAAACATTATTATATACTGAATTCTCATGTTTTATTAAATTGAATTTACACTTATTGAGAAATAAACTGTTTGTCTTGAACTAGATGGATTTTCCTTGATCATAAGTATGATTATAAAGGATATGAAGCCTTCTTCTAAACTTCAGTTGATAAGTAGAATAGAACAATTTTTGAACTTCTTTTAGATAATATTTTAGGATTTAAAAAAAATTAAGATACCTATAGTTAGGTTTGAAAACTTTTTACTTGGAAATTATAATGATAGAATGTCCAAATTCATTTATTACAAATACCATACCTACTAGGTAAAGTGTTTATGCTTTAAAATAGTAGATACTTATTTCCTTTTAAAAAGAAACATCTTTTTCTTTTAAAAATATGAGCAGTAATCACACTGACTGAACGAATAACCTTTCTTAATTCTGTGGCTTTCAGAGTTCACTTAGAAGCTTCATTTAACAAAAGACATTTCTGAAATAAACCACAGCCAATTACAGATTATTCAAATGTGGTTTATTAACTCTGTATATTTTCAATGTCTTCTTCTGCCATCCAGCATATTTTTGGATCTCTTCCAAGACCTCACTTAGTAACACAACACAATTTATTTCTTTTTGAAATAAATTAATCTCCAGTTTATTCAGAGCATGTTGAAAACTGAAAGAGGCAAAAATCAGGGGAGAAACCAAACCGAAAAAACAAAGTAAGAAAACACACAGTATGAAGAAGAGACAAACAGGAGCTGGAAGCAAAAATATGGGGAGAGTAGAGAATCTAAATCAGAGAAAGAATTGCAGATTTCTCTTGTATTATAGACTGTGCACATCAGAAGCTGCATGGAGATGAAGAAAATTCCAAATTTCCATTCTTTCACATCCTACTCTAGATGTATAATGAACTCATTGAACAGTACATTCCAAAGCTACAAGTACATTTTAAAATTATATACCTTTCAATTTACTTTTGGCTATATATGTCTATAATGAACATATAGACATTATATGTCTATATGAACCTCTATGTCATAGACAGGTTCTTAGAAACTCCTGCTAAGTGAAATGACATACAGCAGGTCCTTGAATGAAGTTGTCTCACTTAATCTTCTTTCATTATAATGTTGATGAGAAAAAAATTAGTTTCATTACATATATTATATCGTTTTGCTTAAAGCAGGCATCCTCAAACTACGGCCCGCAGGCCACATGCGGGCATTTTTGCCCATTTGTTTTTTTACTTCAAAAGAAGATATGTGCAGTGGGCATAGGAATTTGTTCATAGTTTTTATTAAACTATAGTCCAGCCCTCCAACGGTCTGAGGGACAGTGAACTTGGCCCCCTGTTTAAAAAGTTCGAGGACCCCTGGCTTAAAGTCAAAGCTTCCAAGAACATATTGAACACGTTAAATAAGGAATTACTATATACTAATCTGTTACAGAGAGATGTAATTAAAGTATTTAAAGATTCTTAGCTAACAGTCAGTATAGTATAATGTGGTGGTTAATTAAGAGAGCACACTTGTACTAGACAATTCTTTTATTCTTTTTCTTTTGTTTTTGTTTTTTTTTTAGTGTCATGGCCTCACTCTGTCACTGAAGCTAGAGTACAGTGGCATGATCACCGGCCACTGTGACCTCAAACTCCTGGGCTCAAGCAATCCCCCCACCTTAGCCTTCCAAGTAGCTAGAACTACAAGCATGCACCACTACACCTCGCTAATTTATGTATGTATGTATTTATTTATTTATTTATTTTTGTAGAGATGGGGTTTCTCTATGTCGTCCAGGTTGGTCTTGAACTCCTTGCCTCCAGTAATCTTCCCACCATGCCCTCCCAAAGGGTGGGAATATAGGTGAGAACCACTGTGACTGGCCTAGACTGATTAAACTCTAATCCCAGAACAACCATTTACTAGGTGTGGGTAAGAAACTTCATCTCTTTGTGCTAGTTTCCTTATCTATAAACTGGAATAATAATAGTTCCTATATAAAGAAGTTGCTACAAGGATTAAATAAGTGAATGTATGTTACATGTGTAGAACAGAGTTGCACAAAGGAAGCACTCAATTGGCTACTGCCTAGAAAGGTCAGTAACAGCCTATTTATTTATTCTTTAAAACTCAATGAAACGCTTCCTAATGTTTTACAAATTAAATTCCTAATTTACCAATATAGTTACCCTAATCAAGTACAATCATTTTGTAAAATCTCAACACCTCTAGTCTAAATAACTATCCTCATAAAAGAACCCTTCTCAAACTGTAACTATGAAATCTAATATAAAAGAACTATCAGCCAAAATAGTCTTTAAAATGGCTCAACTGGTTTGTTTCTTAATATTCATCAAACTGGATTGTTTCCTAATACTCATAAAGACAATGAGGTAATTACCTAAGACATTTACTAGTTTAAGTTCCCCCATGAAAACTAATACAATTTGAAGAGGATAAAGCACTATTCTCAGTTACAGATAAAGTATGAAAGATTAAAATAATCCAGTCATTTCTACAAAGTACTTACCACAAAACAAACCACCATAATGTCAGCTCCCAAGTAAGCTGCTGCATAAATCTAGATTAGGGGATCTCGATCTTGGCACTATTGACACTATAGGACAGATAATTCTTTGTCTGGGGCAGGGGAGGCTGTCCTCTGTGCATTTTAGGAAGTTGAGCAACATCCCTGCCTCTACCCATGAGATTCCAGCAGTACTGCCTCACCCCACTCACCCCCACATGACAACCAAATGTATCTCCAGACACTGCCAACTGTCAACTGCTGCAGACTATGAAAAAATTGATTTTTGTTTCTAACTAAGGAGGGAGTAGTTATAATAACCACCAGGTTTTTTGCACTCCTCTCCCCCAACCTGTTTTAACATTTCTTTGAAAACTTCACAAAAAAGATGGATTATCTTCCCACAATGCATTTTAGTGTCTTTTTTGTTTGTTTGTTTGTTTGTTTTTGAGACAGAGTCTCACTTTGTTGCCCAGGCTAGAGTGAGTGCCATGGCATCAGCCTAGCTCACAGCAACCTCAATCTCCTGGGCTCAAGCAATCCTTCTGTGTCGGCCTCCCAAGTAGCTGGGACTACAGGCATTCGCCACCATGCCCGGCTAATTTTTTGTATATATATTTTTAGTTGGTCAATTAATTTCTTTCTATTTTTAGTAGAGACAGGGTCTCACTCAAGCTGGTTTTGAACTCCTGACCTCAAGCAATCTTCCTGCCTTAGCCTCCCAGAGTGCTAGGATTACAGGCGTGAGCCACCACACCCGGCCTTTAGTGTCTTGATTGCAGTTGGTGTCTATTTTACACATACTTGATTCTTTGCAGAAACTAAAAGGAGGTAATTCCTCAAAAATATATATTTGTAACTGATTCATTTTAAATTTGCCCCTTCTCCATTAGGATTAAAATTTTTAATTATATCTTCCTTCTACACCAGATATATTATGTTACTAACCACTAAGACTTCAGCAAATGAACTGTTAATACTTACCAGCATGTGATATTAAGCCTGTAATAGTAAGCACTTAGCATGAATTATTTCATTTAGTCCTAACAATAATCTTAAGAGTTATTATGTCTACTTTTTCAGGTAAGGAAATTGAAACTAAGAAGTAATAACATGCCTAAACTATGAATATGACTTCATAGTGCTAGGAAGTGACAGAGCCAGAATTGGATAGCAAGTCTCCAACACCAGTGTTTACACTGATATCAGATTTCCTTCCCCTATAGGGAAGGAAATGATCCCAAAAATGATCATTTCAAAAACGAATCAACAGACCTCTTATCTTTTGAGATAATACTGCCTTCCTCATCTAACAGTTTTTGAATATGTAACTTCCAGTGACATAACTTTTCCAAATGAATAATATCCCTTTTTGCTAGTATTTGTTCCCTTCCTCCTGAGAACAAGCATAGTACTTACTTGAACTTCAATAGTGGTCTTTGTGATAAGAGGATTTATAGTTGAACTTGAGATTTTGTGAAAAAATAAGGCTGAAAACATAAAAGCTTGACAAACCAATGAAAACGGTGACAAACTTATTTTTATATTCTCTTGAATTTAAAAAAAATGGTAAGAAAAAATAAGAATACTCATGCCAATTTACATATCTAAAATTGATTATAATGAGTACCGTACATTTAATTTCTAATGATCTTTGACTCTGAAATAATGATGACATATTTCTGACAATGGCAAGACTCAAAACAGAGGGAATGAAAAAAGGAAGGAAGGAAACACTCAGCTTTCCCAGAGCATCATCAGGACACTAGGGCAAGCTAGGGTTCATGGTGCTCTCCCCTTCGCTCATTCACTGGATGGATGAATTAGAATTTTACATAATGGGTTTAGAAATAAACAAAAAAACAGGAACAATAGGGCATTGTAGTGGGCATCTGCAACCCCAGCTACTTATGAGGCTGAGGTGGGAGGATTGTTTGTACCCAACCACTGCATTCTAACCTGGCTGACAGGAGGAGACCCCATCTCTTAAAAATAAAACCCAGGGGCCGGGCGCGGTGGCTCACGCCTGTAATCCTAGCTCTCTGGGAGGCCGAGGCAGGCAGATTGCTCGAGGTCAGGAGTTCAAAACCAGCCTGAGCAAGAGCGAGACCCCGTCTCTGCTATAAATAGAAAGAAATTCATTGGCCAAGTAATATATATATATATATATATATATATATATAGAAAAAATTAGCCGGGCATGGTGGCGCATGCCTGTAGTCCCAGCTACTCGGGAGGCTGAGGCAGAAGGATTGCCTGAGCCCAGGAGTTTGAGGTTGCTGTGAGCTAGGCTGATGGCATAGCACTCATTCTAGCCTGGGCAACAAAGTGAGACTCTGTCTCAAAAAAATAAATAAAATAAAATAAAATAAAATAAAATAAAATAAAATAAAATAAAACCCAGGAATAGAAAAGTACATCCACTAAAGGAATGGTAATAATACTAGCCTCATAATGATTAAATGAAATAATTCATGTAAAACAGCACAGTACCAAGTACACAGTAAATGCTAGGTGTTTACTGTTTTTGTTGTTTTTGAAAGGCTATCCTAGTATAAAAATTTTTTAAACATAGAAGAAAGTATCGGTGGTTCTTGAAATACTTTCTGTGCTTTCCTCTTTCTATATCTGTTCTTTTAAAATCCCCTTGGTATCAAGTTACCCCCAAAGAATGCAAGTCCTTTTTATTAATACCATCTCCATTTCTACTGCAGAAGTCTTTATTCAAACAAAACAATAGCACAGAAAAAAGAGAAAGAAAAAGATATTCCCTCTCCCCTTCAATGCCTTATTTCGTTTCTGAACATGTGACAATTCAATGTAGAATAATGAGAACATTTTATCCTAGAAACAAAATTCTCACAGTTGACAAAAGGTATTAAAAATATATAAAAATATAAAAATTTATTCAGATTTTTCTTCTTTGGAGACAGAGTCTTGTTCTGTCACCTGGCTAGAGTGCAGTGGCATCATCATAGCTCACTGCAACCCTAATCTCCTGGGCTCAAGCAATCCTCCTGCCTTGGCCTCCCAAAGTGCTAGGATTACAAGCATAAGCCAATGCATGGACCTTACTCAGATTTTGAGTTAGGGAAACTGATATTTGGAAAAGCATTCTTGTGCATGTTTTATTTCCAAGACTGGACCAGAAACACTTTGAAAGCAATGGGCACCTTTCACACAAGCCTAGCACAGAGTAATTATTAAGTAATGGTGCTATATCAATGAATGAATGTTTTTCTCTATCCAACCAGCAATTAAACTGATTGACTTATTCAACAAATACTTGCCAAAGACCTACTATCTGCCAGGTACTGTTGCCCTGTACAGGGATCCAAAGTGAATAGGAAATATATGGCCTCTGCTGCCATAAAGTTTATTACATGGTCGGGACAAAGACAAGTAAACAGTCCTTTATAATTCAGTATAAAGAAGGGAGAAATCCAAGGGAAGACATGAAATCAATGGAAGAGAGCACACAGAAGGGGCAATTAATGCAGGACTGGGGTTTGACAAAGCCTGAAGAACAGATGAAAGTCAGCCAAAGAGGAGGGGAAGAGGAAGGTAAAGGGCTTCAGGTAAATTTAAGAAATAGAAAGCTTTCGAGAACATGCCATATTTGAAGGAGGACAAGAAATTCAGTACAGTATGACTGAAGCTTAGATCATTTACTGGGACAATACAGGCAGGGGAAATTGGGGGACAGAGGAGTTAGACAGAAGGAGTGAGAGCTGAAGATGAACATGTTAGCAGGGATCAAGTACTATGACCTGGTAAAAAGCACCTTATTATTATGTTTGAATTTCAGATTAATGGCAAGTGGAGGTGTTTAAGAGCTTTAAGCAGGGAAGTAAAGGAATCAGTTTAGCATTTACAATGATTAATCCACCTGTAGCATGGGAAATAGATAGAAATAATTAAGAGGTTGTTGAAATAAATAAGCCTAATCTCTTCTTGTATAATAACTTAAATCCTTCTTTCTCTAATGGCACCTTACTCTGGGCATTTAAAAATGTTCATGTCACTCCCATCTAAAAAACAACAACAGGCCAAGAGCGTGGTGGCTCACGCCTGTATTCCTAGCACTCCAGGAGGCGGAGGCGGGTAGATTGCTCAAAGTCAGGAGTTCGAAACCAGCCTGAGCAAGAGCGAGACCCGTCTCTACTATAAATAGAAAGAAATTAATTGGCCAACTAATATATATAGAAAAAATTAGCCAGACATGGTGGTGCATGCCTGTAGTCCCAGCTATTCGGGAGGCTGAGGCAGAAGGATTGCTTGAGCCCACGAGTTTGAGGTTGCTGTGAGCTAGGCTGATGGCATGGCACTCTAGCCCCGGCAACAGAGTGAGACTCTGTCTCAAAAAATAAAAAAATAAAAAACAACAATAAACCCACCCACTCCCTTAATTACACATCACCCTGTAGTTATCCTTCTATCTCTTAAGTTATAGTCACATTTCTTGAAAGCCCTTTCTCTAAATAATTCTGCAAGGCTCACTCCTCACTTTCTTCAGACAGCTACTAAAATATGACCCTAAAGTGAGTCTCTCTCAGCACTTTACATAAAATAGCACCCCTCCCCTAGCCCCCATTACCATCTGACACTAGGGGCAAGGCACTGTGTTGAGTACGTTACATGATTTCTATCATGACAGCCACGACATGGATAAAAAAGTGAGGCTTAAAGACTACCTTGCCAAAGGTCACAAAATTTGTTAAATGCTGCAGTCAGAATTCAAATTCAGATAAGTTCATGAATTAAGGAAGCAAAAACATCATAGCTTCTGTTTTCTTTTCTTCTTTAAAGAGAAGACAAGGTCTTCTGCTAAGAAGAGGGAGGTAAGGAGATGGGAAATTTGGGGAGAATAAAGGAGATCTGAAATAGCCTTGTGAAATATGGAAGAGAAAGTTGACTATGAAAACATTAACGGACTGCCAGGCAAAATTATGGACCTACTTGAAATCAGAAAATACGCATTTATGGTGACAATGACCTAACTGTATGATTTTTCATTAGGAGCACAGATGAAGAAGCAAATAATATACATATATGATTAGTCTAATGGTTCTCAACACAGGAGTATTAGAGTGGACAATTTTGTCTCCTTGGGATATTTGGCAATACCTAAAGATAATTTTGGTTGTCACAACCTGCAGGAAAGGGGTTACTACTGGCGTCCAGTAGACGGAGGCCAGGATGCTACCAAACATCCTACAATGCCAATGACAGCACTCCACAAGAAATAGTTACCTGGTCTAAAATGCCAATGGCTGCCAATAGGCTGAGGCTGAGGAACTCTGGGTAAGACTGATCTAGGCTGGAAGATTTCCTAGACATATAAAAAGGAAAGACAAAGAGAAAAGAGAATTGAAAGTCACTGATGAGAGTTAAGGTGATAGACTGTGAAGGTAGGTAAGGCAAAAATTTAATGTGTGAGGAATCTGAGAGATCAATGGGGGAGGGCAAAGTGGCCTCTGTGTGGGAAATGCCTGAATGGCTGACATGTCACCAATGAGAGGGCATTCCCACAGGATGATTGCAAAGGCTAGAAAATATAAAACGCATCAAAGAGATGACTGGCAAGCCTGGGAAAGGTAGTGACAGGTAATAAAGCCAGAAGCTCAGAGCCAATTCATGAAGTCCTTCTGTGCCAGGCTTTATCCTATATACCAAGTAAATGTACTGATATTTTAAAGAAGGAAATAGCAAAAATGGAAGGAAACACAGTCCCTGACTTATGTACGACAGTTCGACTTAACGATGTTCTGACTTTATAATGGTGCAAAAGCAACACACATTCAGTAGAAACTGTACTGAGTACCCATACTACCATTGTTAACTTTCAGTATAGTATTCAATAAATTATGAGGTGTTCAACACATTGTTATAAAATAGGCTTTGTGCTAGATGATTTTGTCAAACAATAGAGTGGTAATTCATCAGACAAGAAGAATTAATTTATCCATGTGGAGACTCCTGAAAGCAGGAAAATAGCATTTTTAAATGTTTTTAAAACAGTAATGTTCCAAAGGTACCTATCTCAGATTAAGACCAGTTTGGGAAAGAAATATGGTACCTTTCTTAGATAAAAGAAAATATGGCTGGGTACAGTGGCTTATACCTCTAATCTGAGCTACTCGGGAGGCTGAAGTAGGAGGATCACTTGAGCTCAGGAGTGATCCCTGTGGATGACAGAGTGAGACCCTGTCTCAAAAAAAAACAAAAAACCACAGTATCAAGCAAAGGGGTGATCAAAAATTCATTAGTCTTCTTCCAAAAGAATAACATCTTAAAGAATTTATCAGTAATTAGCTGTATAAACCTCTTCGGAAAAGACAAACTAAATTAATGTTTACAATTAGAATAAGTATTCCCCAGAGAGAGGTTAAATTTTAACTTTCTTTTGTTGTCTTTTGTGACAAATAGGCTACTAAATATAATGATGACATATAGTTTTTTAAAAGCTTTAAAAGCAATTTGCAATGCATTAGGTACTAAATACGACAAAAGACTACCATTTTTTATGGTAAAATAAATACTGTTGAGCATTCCACAGAACACTTTAAAGATTCTATGCAACTTTGAAGTTTTACTTCTACTTCTTGCCCATTCTCAGTAGGATAAGGATTATGATTATTTGATAATGATGAAGATAAAACAAAAGAATTCAACATAACAAAAAGGTATAACTTCATATATAAAAATATACCAACTACAAAGTCGTAAAAAGTTCCTAATTATAACTGTAATTATTAGTTTACCTTACCATACAAAGTAAGATATGCTATTCAATTAAAAAGTCAATTATAGTTAAATATGATTAGTCTCATTTTGATTTTACCTGAATCCTGAAATTTTCTCCTAAAACTAAAGTTAAATACAAGGCTAGTTAAATAAAATCAATTTTCCAAAGTGTTTTCAATGTTCTGGCTTCAAAAGTAATTTTAAATTTTTAAAAATAATAACAGGAAAGATAAAAATTCAGATTAACAAAACTAGCTAGAAGCATTTTTAAAAATTAGCTGAATATTCTACTGTTTTTTATTTCCACAGTAAAAATTGCAAAAAACAGATAACTCATAACAGATAATAGGTGACTCAGCCTAGGCAAGAAAAAAAACACACATTTACTCAGTCTAAGGCAAAAAAGATTTGTGTCATCTTTTTAATATTTTTTTATTTCTCTGCCCCATTGATTTTCCCTCCTACTGTTTCTATTCTCCTATTCCCTGTTTTTCAGTTTTCACACCTTCATACTTCCTTTTCACAAAACAAAATTTTAAATGAAATTTACAAAACTATTCGTAAGCTTAACATGGTAATTATGAGAAGTCACAAACGACACAAGCAAAGAGAACAAAGACTAAACTGAAAGAAACTAAAGCCAAATAATGTCTTTTTGAAACGTACGTCAATAATAACTGATTGAGTTTAAGAAAGTTTATAAATGGAATTTAAAAGTTTTTAATAACTAATTGGCCTCCTTGACCAACCTGAAAGGGGTAGCTATGGGGTTCCTCTAACAGGAGTTCCAGTGTGACCATAGGGGAACTTCCCTCCAGGGCCTTGGGAGCACTCCAGAGTGTATCAGGCAAGATGCATGCACAGGAGGAGCTTACTGGGGAAAGAAGACGGATGAAGGCAACAGGGACCCTCTCAGATGATTCTTCATTCTCTTGTTTGCTTTCTATAGTCCAGACACACTTTTCCATGTTCTATTTTTCAAATGTGCAAGTTGTCTCCAAGTTCTGAGTCTTGCATATGCTGCTCCCTTTGCTAGAACACACTTTCTCTGACCTAATGGGCTAATTCTCAATATTCAGGCCTCAGCTAAATTACCACCTCTTCACAAAGGCCCTCTCAAACATCATCACCTACAGTAACCTCCCCAGTTATTCTTTCTTTCTCATCCCTCTATTTATTTCCTTCATAGCACTGGGCACAATCTATAATTGTTTATTGATTTGCTTATTTATTTGTCTTGTTCGCTAGAATGAAAGATTCTTGAGGACAAGGACTTTGTCCTGTTTAATCACCAACTTCCAATACACGTGTTCAATAAACATTTGGTGAATACAAAAATAAATATACCACTCTACCTGCCAATAAATAAAAACAAAAAAAGAAAAAAGGTAAAAAAGAATTAAAAAAAGAAGAAGAAATAAAGAAGGCATTAATAACAACAGTAGTGAGGATGAAAATAATAGTTAACATTCACAGAACACTTAGCCATGCACCAGGCATGCATGCTATTGAGCAACCTACAAGATAGCTCATTTAATCCACACAACTACCCTATGTGAGAACTACTGGCTTACTAACCACAGAAATAAGAAAACTGAGACAATGAGTTGTTGATTACCTTGCCCAGTGCTCACACAACTTGGTACGTGGGCATTTCTTCAAGGTAGCCCAAAAGTTGGCAGAGAGGAATGGAGATGGCAGAAATGGAGAAAATAGGAATAGTTCTTTTTCCTTAACTCTTCTGCTTCCCATCTGTTATCTTACCTTTCTCATCGCATTTTACTATTACAGCTTTTCCTTTTTACTACCACTTCTTCTTTATCCCCTTCACAATTATTTTTAGCTACTGAATCTTCTCCACTTAATCTGATTCAAAAATATTAATAATTTCACAGTATAGATACTTTAATCTTTATATATAATACTTTAACATAAAGTAGTAAGTATTCACTAAGACATTATACAAAGAACTACTATTTTATAATAAGAAGGAATCTGTACCAGTAACTCTTGGTCTTCCTTCCTATTCTTGCATAGTGACTCTCATAAAGCAGTCAGTTTAGTTGTGAACTGTTTAGGACAAATACAAAAGAAGAAGAAAAAGAAAAGTTTCCTTTTTTTTGTTGTCTCTCTGTCTCCCAAGAAGGTAGATAAAAGTGTAAGGACCTCCAAAGCCTATCATTACCATAAAAAGCCCCTTCCTTATTGTGTCTGAAAATTTGCTTTGTAGTCCAAAATTTCAATTTATGCCTGGGCATTGTTCTATTTCACACTGTCAACGACAGAATCTTTCATAGTCGTTCCCATAACAGCTTATAGCTACAGTCCTTCTCAGGGGAAAAAAGCAGGTTTGGGCTTCTAACTCTTTCCAGACCAATAAAGCAACTTTCAGAGAGCTCTCTAAGCAGTTGAATCAGATACCTGCCACAACACTTCTATCAGAGTCCCAAGAGGAAGTTTTTCTTGCCAAATTCAGAAAAAGCTATTTGTCAGCAAAAAGAGAATGCATTCTAAACTGAGAAAACAAATCCAACCTAGCAGAAATTCCTTGTCCTTACAGAGAGCTTTTAAACAACATATAGAGTATCACATTTTAAGCTGAGACTCCAAATAAAAAGGTTTCTTTTGATAGGAACAAAGTATGATGAAATTAATAATGAAAAGGGAGAATTTAATCTACAATAAATATTTAAAAGATCATAAGAAAGCTAATAAAGTAATCACTAAAAATATAAGAAAAAGGAAAACAGAAAACAAATTCTACTTCTATATTACATGCCAAGCTCAAAGTGTCAAGTTCAAAGTGGGGGCTAGGGGACCAAAGCAATTGAAAATAATTTATACAAATAACCCACCACAGTGTTGCCTGAATAACTCCAATATTAATTTAAAGTCTTCATTCCATTTTACCTGTGAGGCACTAACTAAAATATAGATCTAGATAACAGTCACATCCTCTTCAAGGGAAGTGTCGTATAAAAGTGTTAGCTTTCTATATAAGTGGGTGAAAAGAAAGATGGTTTTAAGTTGTCTGGATTTCTTTCTTTCAATTTCTCTCCATTCTTTACTCTTTCCCTTATGATCTTTTTCAATACCATTCACAATTCAAGCAAAATCTCTGAGTACAAAGACTTCATGAAATAATGTATTTATAGCAGAAAAATTTAGATATTATTAACCAAGGTCATGAACTTTAAACATCAATTTTTTTTTCTACACAGTTATCATGCCCACTGATTTCAATTCTTCTGGATAAATACCGAGAAGCAAGATTGTTGGATCATATGGTAGTTCTATTTTTACTTTTTTGAGGAACTTCCATACTGTTTTCCATAGCAGCTCCACCATTTTACAGTCCCACCACCAGTAAGTACACCAGGGTTCTTATTTCTCCACATCCTTGCCAACACTTGCTATATTGTGTCTTTTTGATAATAGCTGTTGGTCTGGCCTTGCCTTTGGCTCCCTGCCTTGAGTGGTTACACCAAAAGCAGACAAAATAACTTCTAAACTTGTGTAAAATTCACAGGAAAGACTGATTAAAGACCAATGTACTAACGTAGACCATGGCCTTCATGTCAACTGAGAAAAACTTACATTCTCAATAGTCTCTACAGCAAAAACATAATGAAAAAACAACAGTTCAGAAAATACTAAACAGTATCCTTTCAGCTATGCCTGAAAGAAAGGATATAGACCTAAATACTAACGAAAAAATTGAGGAATCAAATAATTCAAAATAGAATCTCAGTACCTCAATCCCTGTTCATTAAGGATTTAAAAAGTCAAATTTCTGGGGCTGGGTGCAGTGGCTTACACTTATAATCCTAGCACTCTGTGAGGCCAAGGCGGGAAGACTGCTTGAGCTCAGAAGTTCAGGACCAGCCTGAGCAAGAGCAAGACACCATCTCTACTAAAAATAGAAAAATTAGCTAGGCATAGTGGTGTGCACCTGTAGTCCCAGCTACTCGGGAGGCTGAGGCAGGAGAATCGCTTGAACCCAGAAGTTTGAGGTTGCTGTGAGCTAGGATGATGCCACTGCACTCTAGCAGAGGTGACGCAGATTGTCTCTAAACACACACACACACACACACACACACATAAATAAAAATTCAAACTTTAGAACTATATTTCATGGAAGTATTTTAAAAAGAAAATGTATAAATGTACATAAGATTAAAATACTTCGCAAAAAAAGTTATTATTAAATAGACTCAGTCACTTTAGGTGAAGTTTTACATATTTATAAATCATTTTTACCTATTATAATGCTATTGTCTCAAAGTACTATACTACCTAACATTTAGTAGTCTACTTTGTAGCTAGCTTATTGAAACATATTCATATTAAATAGATCAACTTTAGTCATATTTTTAGGCTTTACTAGAGGTAAATGTAAATAATCCACTTAGAGACCAGGCATATGATTCATGCGTTAGCCAGAACTGTCCATAACTTGGTCACACTTGAAGCTCTGACTCGAGGGGGCAGGAGGGCATGGGTAATATACATAACCTTAACATTTGTACCCCCATAATATGCTGAAATAAAAAAAATTTTTTTAAAAAAGAACTATCCATAACAAATAAATATTTAATTGTCTAAGGTAGCTTAGTAAAGAAACCAAAAACCTAGTTAAGATAATCCGTTTTTCAAATGGTATGTTTCCCCTCTGTATAGAACTTAGAATTATAACACATACGAACTACATCCATATAAGACAGATTTCATAATTCCTATTTTATGGATGAGAACAAAAAGACACAAAAGTTGAGTAACTTGTCAAAGATTCACAGTCAATAAGAGGTAAAATCAGAGCCTGAACTCAGGTCTCCAGCTCCTGAACCTGCTAGACACTATAGCTTAAACAGTACACCACGGGCCAGGCGTGGTGGCTCATGCCTGTAATCCTAGCACTCTGGGCGGCCGAGGCCGGCGCTCAAGGTCAGGATTTTGAAACCAGCCTGAGCAAAGAGTGAGACCTCATCTCTACTAAAAATAAAAAGAAATTAATTGGCCAACTAAAAAAAATATATAGAAAAAAATTAGCCAAGCATGGTGGCGCACGCCTGTAGTCCCAGCTACTCGGGAGGCTGACGCAGGAGGACTGCTTGAGCCCAGGAGTTTGAGGTTGCTGTGAGCTAGGCTGACAGCCATGGCACTCTAGCCCAGGCAACAGAGTGAGACTCTGTCTCAAAAACAACAACAACAACAAAAACAGTACACCACGAATGTCCATATTATCAGCTCATTTCAGTGCCATTTTACTGGATGCTATGAATACCATTTATAATATTCAGTTATAAAAACCAGAAAGGCATGGAATTTATCACAGTCATGTTAAGTTTAACACTAGCTAAAAAGATGCACGACAAAGAAGTGATTCACTGAAAAAGACTGAACCAAAAGTACCTGATATTGTGCTTTTATTTTAAAATTAAAAACTGTATTGCTGTGTCATGGTTTTTAGCCTTACTTTTAAAAGGTACTAAATCTGGGATCCTGTTCAAGTTTTTAAAAATTCACTTAAGAATAGTAGAACTATTTCTGCCAGATGACTACTTTATTAATTCTCCACCAAAATCATCACCTGAGAACAAACTGATAATAGTATTAAGAAGGAAAAAAATGGTGGGAGGCAGGGAGAGTGGAAAGGTTTCATTTTGGTATGTAAAATATAGCCAAATTCATCTTTTTTCTAAAATTAGTATATAAGACTGAACTATAACTTCTTTTTTTTTTTTGAGACAGGGTCTCACTTTGTTGCCCAGGCTAGAGTGAGTGCCGTGGCGTAAACCTAGCTCGCAGCAACCTCAAACTCCTGGGCTCAAGCAATCCTACTGCCTCAGCCTCCCAAGTGGCTGGGACTACAGGCATGCACCACCATGCTCGGCTAATTTTTTCTATATAGATTAGTTGGCCAATAAATTTATTTCTATTTAGAGACGGGGTCTCGCTCTTGCTCAGGCTGGTCTTGAACTCCTGACCTTGAGCAATCCACTTGCCTCGGACTCCCAGAGTGCTAGGATTACAGGCGTGATCCACCGCGCCCGGCCTGAACTATAACTTCTAAGGGAAACATTTTCTTTCCTGTGTTGAAATAACATGCCAGTAGCTACCAAGGAAATATACCTTATTCACTTATGTACATTCATTTTTCTATTAATCCCAATAGCGAAACATGTTGCAATAAAATCGAAGGAGACATAGGAGACACTTAAGATCAGAATTATTTTTACAAATTCTGCCAATTTGCAAATTTCATCACTTCTGTCTCTTTACTCCTATTTAAGATGACCTCTAAAACATGACCAAGAGCTCCTTATTGCACATCAGTAACCCACTTACTGTTAAAGTTGAAGCCTGTTTCCTTTCCTCCAGCACTTGATGAATGTAGAAGAGCTGTTTCTTGTACAGGATGGAAGCTTGCAAAACCTGCCAGTTCTTCAATTCTCCCTCCACCCACAACTGCCAATATAATATATTCTTTGCTCAGCTCTATCTTTCTTGGAGTTAAAGGAGAGGGAATCAATTCTTGGGGATAAAAAGATTGAACTCTGAATCCAAAATCTACAAGACAATTCTGAGAACATGAGTTGCACAGTGCTAGATAACAATAATAAAAATAGAATAATGGATAATAATTATTAAGCACGTACTATGTATCAGGCAATATGCCAAGGGCTTAAAGGTATTCTTATCTCACATGAGCCTCCCAGAAGTAATATTATACCCATTTCACAAATGGCAAGACTGAGTCTTAGAGCTAAGTGACCTATGCAATATGATTCAGCCCCTAAATGACAGACTAAGAAAGATTTGACGACAAAGGTCCTGAGAAAAAAATTTAGGTCTTCAATGGCTAAGCTCCCAAAGCTCTTAACCTGAAGGCCACAGTCTATCTTTAATATTTCCAAAATTTAAATGAGATAACCATTTAACAGCAAAATGCCATAGCTAAAATCATAAATTTTCAAGGGTTTTTTGGGGGAGGGGAGGCTTTTAGTTTAACTTAGGTCAATTCAACATGTATAGCATATGCTGGTCTAATTGTAATCATTAGTTAAAAATGAGGAGGTAAATTATTAATAATTAAAGGGTTTGAGCAGAAACATTTTGTAATATGGGTTTCAAAGTAGAAAAACAATTTAAAAGATCCCTTCTGTGAAAAGTTTGGGAGACAATGGACTAAATGACCTCAATGATTTGTGACAGATCTAACTTCTGAGTCTCTGCCAAACCCTTCTAAACCAGAATGTGTCTGCCCCACCTTCACTCCTGTCCCTCCCTCCCTCTCAATCCCACACTCACTAACCACCATCATCTGCTTTTCATTATCACTGGCAAGCCTAGAAAACTGAGATTGGCTCTCACCAGGATGAGCCAAAAAAGCTAAAGCTGACTCAACATTCATTCCTTGCTGTGAATCCTGACCAATTCTTTCTCCCATTTACCTGGTTTCTTCCAATTTCATTCTGATTCTCCTGGCTACCTGTGGACTAATTTGCCATATGACAACTTGCTTAGTTCTGCTTTTTCAACTGCTGTACACTTCCTAGCAGCTGCTTGATGTATGGTCGTTGAGTCTTCAACCTAGCCCCATTCTCTGGGATTTGGATCATTTCGATGGATTAGGAAATATCTAACTCCACCAGCGTCCACATGCTTGTGATTCACAGGCACTGTTTTCCCTATTCTGCTCCCTTGCTAGTTCCACTTGAGCTGCTACAAGCCACATCTTGCCATGATATCCTTAAATTGACCATTCTATTATGGCTGATTTGGGTTGGGATACACTCTATAAAATGCTATGGACATCCTGTGGACAAAAAGTATTAATATAATATCATACCTAGTGTATAAAGTCTTTACTTACTTCTGTACTTTTTTGGCTATAGATAACTATCCAAAATCCTAAAGGATGTTATACAGGATATATATAGGTACTGAGACTGTAACAGTGAAACAGGACAGACAACACTCCTGCTTTAATAGATTCTACTCTCTACTCACAATTTAACGGGAGGAGACAGAAAACAAGTAAGAACAGCAGCCCATGGTTAAGTACTACACGGAGAACTGAAATAGGATGACCCAGGCATCCTATTTCAGCCCAGGGGGCTAGGTGAGAGTGGGTTATAAATGAAGAATGGACCATGACATCTGAATAGCATTAAAACACCAATGTAGGGAAGATAGTTGCTCATTCTGGGAGCAGGGAACAGCAAAAGCAAAGACCCTAAGGCACAAAGTAGGATGACATGTTCACAGGAACAGAAAAAAAGCCAATATGGCTGAAGCCTAATGGGCCAGAAGGATAGTGATATAAGGTAAATTTGCCGAGGCAAGCAGGGTTTTGTGGGCCAAGGCGAAATTTGATTCAAAGTGCAAGGAAAGCCACTGGAGTGGGTTTTAAGTAGTCCTCTCAAAAGACCACTCTCTTTGCTATGCAGATAACAGACTATAACAGGTCAAGAACAGAAACAGGAAAATCCATTAGAAGACTTGCAGTAGTAGAGATGAGAGATGATGACTGCCTTGACTAGGAAGGTGGGGAGAGATGGAGAGGTACATAGATTCAGGAAGTTAGGAAGTAGAACTGACAGGACTTAATGACAAAGAGAAGCCAAGGATAACTCATGGGTTTTTGACTTGAGTAACTGGGGGAGAATGATGTAATTTTCATAATTTAGCGAGATAGGGAAGGCTATCAAAAATACTGGTTTACTGGGAGGAAAATCAAGAGTAGAAATTTAGAGTTGAAAGAGCTATTATAGATCATTTAATGACTTTATTCTAGAGAGAAGTAAACACTGGCATGAAGTAAACACTTGTTTATGTGACTTACCAAAAATGACCAAGTACCAGTACATTCTGGAAGACCCACTGCCTCACTTTACCAAGGGTTATTACCTTTATAGTGCCACAGACCCCTTTAGCAGTCTGATGAACCCTGGATTCAAAATAATGTTCTAGTTTTATATACACACACACACACACACACACACACACCCCCAAACCAATTTTATTGAAATAGTTATCAGTATAGTAAAAAAGGATGTGGTTTGGTAACAAAATCCCCTAGCAATCTAATAACTACCATAATTTCAAAGCAAGGATAAGTGATGTAAGCAACATTTCAAGATAGCTGTAGCCAACTTAATATGATAGGAAAATATCTATGACTGGCAAAAAAGTTGCAAGTACTACTGTTACTGTTGTTTCCTTCTTTCACACTCAAGGACATGTTTTATTTCAGGTAAAGGTTAGTGAAAAAATGTATAGCTATTTGCCAAGTTCACAAACACTCCGAATGCCATCAGAGTGCACCCTAGGCTAAGAGCCCCCCATTTAAACCCTGATTGTCCCCCACCCCGCATTATTACAACAGCCTTGGGACTCGTCACTGTGCCTCCAGTATTTCCTGAAACTCATCCTCCATTCTGATGAAAGATCACAAAGGCCAATCTAATGAGGATTCTTCCCAGTTTATGCCCTTGTAAGGGTTCTTACAGCCTAAGGGATAAAGGATAAAGTCCAAATGCCTTAGTATGGCACTGAAGGCCACACTCTCCACATTCTGCTGCTCCACTGCACCTGGTACTTTCAAGCTTTCCTGTCCTTTGTGCGCATTCTCATTTTCTCTCTCTCTCTGCCCTTCTCTCTTCCCCTCCTTTGTGCACATTCTCTCTCTCTCTCTCCCTCCCTCTCTTCTTCCTCTCTCTCTCTCTCTCTCTCTCTCTCTCTCTCTCTCTCTCTCTCTCTCTCTCTCTCTCTCCAAGCTTTTCTGTCCTTTGTGCACTCTCTCTGGATTATTATTTGTCTTACAAAACTTTACTACTACAAGACCCTACCAAAGAATCATCTTTCTAAAGCATCTGATTCCATTCTCCCAAACAGAGCAATCTCTGTTTGAACTTTGAACTTCTTCAAAATCAGTAAAGGTTTTTGCACGGCTGTGGTCACTATCTACACATAGAATCTTTTCTCCATACATGATAGTATTCTCCCAAGTTCAGTGATCTCTCCATTGCAAAAGGCTGTCTTGAATATTTGTGCTGGATTTTTAATGATATAAAAATAATATTTCACATCCCCACTGTGTAGAGTTTTTAAAGTGATTTCATATATTTGTGTTTAATTCTCTTAATAATCCCATAAAGACAAGCAATCTAATGTATTACCCTTAATTTGCAGGTGAGGAAACAAAAGACCAGTAAGATAAACTGATTTGCCCACATCTAATCATTTGTAGAGCTGCAGCTGGAATCAGAAACAAACCCCAGTATTTTTGGTGCAGTGATTAGTGTGAACTAAAGCCAATATGCTCTCATTTTTTTGATGTGACCTTGAGAAAAAAAATTAAAAAGTAAAAAAATAAATAAAATTTAAAAAATAAAGCCAATATGCCAGGCCCAAGATGGATGAATACAAAGCCTGAGGGTTTCCTCCAAGAAGCTTTTCAACATACTACCAATGTGACCCTATTATTGAAAGGCTTTTTATTATAATAGCACAAGATCTATACTAGAATTACATCAACTCCTTAATTTTTAAAAATATAACTGATTTTCCCTATTTCTGCTAGGATTTTTAATTACATTGTTCCTATTAGTCTACACCTCTGAAACGAAAGCTTCTTGTAAACACTTGCTAAATATTACCCAACTTACTAGAGGTTATTATTTCTACCTGCAGAAACGAAAGTGACACAATATTTTAAAAGACATCTCAAGAACATACCAAATAAAAATTGTCAGATAAAAACCAAGAATTCTCAAAAAACAAAACAAAACAAAACAAAACTAAGAATTCCCAAGATAGGTTATTCTGCTAATTCATATTTACTTCAATCAAGTTGTTGAGATGTTTTTAACGTAATTTTCATGTTACAACCTGGCTATGTAGTTTATCAATAGTTCTTTTTTCCACATGGAAGCATTAGGAGAAAAAAAATAAAAATAAAAAAAAAAAATAGTTCTTTTTGATGAAATATGAGGTTTATAAAAGTTTTCAAGAAGGTGATGTAATATATACCATAGATAAACCTTTACATATGCAGCTAAAGCAAAAAAAAAATTTCAGACATCTAAAATATCCTTAAACAGAATAAAAATAAATTGATGTAGGTAAGGATAATGGAATGTTACATAGAAGTGGAAATCAAGGACTCACAGTCAGAAGTAAAAACAGAATAAATCTCAATATAGTATTAAGTCCAGGTACAGTGGCTCACGCCTGTAATCCTAGGACTTTGGGAGGCCAAGGCAAGAGGAGCACTTAAGGCCAGGAGTTTGAGATCAGCCTAGGCAACAGTGAGACGCTGCCGTCTCTACAAAAAACAAAAAAATTAGTCAGGTGTGGTGATGCATGCCTACGGTCCCAGCTACTTGGGAGGTTGAGGCGGGAGGATTGCTTGAGCTCAGGAATTAGAGGTTGCAGTGAGCTATGATGCCACTACTCTATAGCCCATGTAATAGAGTGAGATCCTCTCTCAAACAAAAGTATTTATATAGTATTAAGTAAAGGAAAAGGAAGGAAGAGCACAGAAAGTCTGGAAAGAGGTGTAAAAGAAGGATCAAAAGCTTTCTTTAGTGATTTTTAGCAAGGGGTACACATTATTCCTTAGAACAAAGCACAAAAAAGGGGTGGTTTTTGGTAAATGATATAAAGGAATTTCATGGTAAGGAGAATGAAAATTCAAGGATTTAGAGTTGGACAAGTATTCTGATCAAGTCTTTTCAAGGTTTGAGCTGGGTGGGAATGAAAGCTTCATAGAGCAGAAATTCACAAACTTCAGAGTCTGTAATAACAACTTTGATTACTAAATCATATAGCTAATTATGTATCTAATTGTGGTGAGCTTGTTAAAAAAAATTACTGGGTCCTACCCAGAGATTCTTACTTAGATGGTCTGAGGGAGGAATTGCGAATCTACCTGTTCATTTAAGCAGCATCACAGGTGATCTGAACACAGGTTGCACAAACAATTTTGATATATATGATATAAAGTCATTTTTGAGAATGCAGAAAAAACAGGGATGCAAATAGAGCTTTTAAACACATACTAGATTGCCACCTCCCCTCCTCCAGTCTGAAACAATAAGCCTGAGATAGATAAAGTCTTAGAAGTGGGATGCAGAATCCAATGCCTGGCATCTGTGAAAATGTAAAAATGTGTACAATTTCTCCCCTGAAAAACTTAGTCTTTATTCTCTCCAATATGAACTTACAAGTATCCACATATTCCCACTAATACAACAATATCCCTCTATTTAATAGTTGCTAATTTGACAAGTAAGGAACTTTTTATCTGGATCTCCTTAATACTCATGAGACCAAAAATATTTTCTTAGTGTGACATGGAAAAATTTATTAACATGAGTGTACACACTCTTCCTCCCTCCACTTCATTTCACCCTTCCTTAAGAGTAAAGATTTGCTGAGACTGGGTTGATCAATATAATAAAAGAATAAAGTAAAAAATGATGAGAAACAATCTTGTTGGCTGCTATTTAGGAAGAAAGCTTTAGAGTTTGACAATTGAGGAGCTACAGGGCAGCAAGAGAAATTGGGAGGAGAAAAGGGACTTGCAAAAAATATTATTGTGGTTATGAATTAAATTCTCATTAATACTCTTTGAGGAGTAATAAAATTCATTTTTAATTACTTCTGGTGTTAAACTATGCTACTGATCAAGACTCAGTTCTGAACTTAGACCACGTGTGTGTCTGGATTAGTTGGGATTATGTCCTGGCCATTAGTACTGCTTTTGTAAATTGCCTGACGACATTATTTACACATTTTATTCTACTGAGATTTATTTATTTTTAAATAAAATTTATTTTTTAAGGCAGTTTTAGGTTCACAGTGAAACAGCAGAGAGTACAGAGTTCCATTTACCCTGTCCCCACACAGCCATGACCTCCCCCAACATCAACATCCCACATAAGAGCAGTATGTATGTTACCACTGATGTGCCTACATTGACACATTATTATCTTCCAAAGTCCATAGTCACCATTGGAGTTCACTATTGGTGGTGCACATTCCACTGCTTTAGACATACTGACATACTTACAATGACATGTATCCACCACTGTAATATTATATAGTTTCATTGCCCTAAAAAATCCTTTGTTCACTCTGCCTTCCCTCTCTGAAACCCACGGTAACCATGAATCTTTATCTTTTTACAGTCTCCTAAAGTTTTGCCTATTCCAGGATGTCGTACAGTCAAAATTATACAGTATGCAGCCTTTTCAGATTGGCTTCTTTCAGTTAGTAATGTGAATTTAAGGTTCCTCTATGTCTTTTTATGGCTGAATAGCTCATTTTTTTCTAGAACTAATATTCCATTATCTAAAGGTACCATAATTCATTTACCCATTCACCTACTGAAAGACGTCTCTGGTTACTTCTAAGTTTGGGCAATTATAAATAAAGCTGCTATAAACAACTGTGTGCAGGTTTTTAATCGACGTAAGTTTCAATTCATTTGGGTAAATACTGAAAAATTCAATTGCTGGATCAAATTGTTAAGAGTATATTATAGAAACTACCAAATAGTCTTTCAAAGTGGCTGTGCCATTTTGCATTCCCACCAACAATGAATGAGTTCCTAATGCATTACATTCTAGCCAGCATTTGGTACCATACGAGTTCTGTATTTTGGCCATTCTAATAGGTGTGTAATAGTATCTCACTATTGTTTTAATTTGCATTTTCCTGATGACATGACGTGAAGCATTTTTTCTATATACTTACTTGCCAACTATATGTCTTCTTTGGTCAGATGTCTCCTGAGATTTTTGGTCAATATTTTAATCAGATTGTTTACATTCTTATTGTTGAGGTAGAAGAATTCTTTGCATATTTTGAATGACAGTTCTTTATTAAATATATCTTTCATAAATATTTTCCTCTAAGTCTGTGGCTCCCTTTTTATTTTCTAGATAGTGTCTTTTGCAGAGAAAAAAATTTTAATAAAATCGGCTTATCAATTCAATCTTTCATGCACTGTGCATTTGATGTAGTATCTAGAAAGGCATCGCCAAATTCATGATCATCTAGATTGTCTCCTAACTTATCTTCTACATGTTTTGCAGTTTTACTTTTCACATTTAGGTCTGTGACCCATTTTGAGTAGAATTTTGGTGAAGGGTGTAAGGTCGTGTCTAGATTTATTTTTCTGCATGTGAATGTCAGGTTATTCCAAAATTTTTTGAAAACACTGTATCTTTTCTCCATTGTATTGCCCTTACTTCTTGGTCAAAGATCAGTTAACTACGTTTATATGGGTCTATGCCTGGGCCCTATTCTGTTGCATTGATCTGTCAGTCCTTTCACTAGTACCACACTTTCTTGATTACTTCAGTTTTATACTAAATCTTGAAATTAGGAGTATTGGTTCTCCAACTTTGTTTTTCTCCTTCAATGCTATGTTGGCTATTCTGAGTCTTTTGCCTCACCCTGTAAACTTTAGGATCACCAGCCTGGGCAACATAGTGGGACCTCATCTCTACAAAAAAGAAAAAAAAAAATTAGCTGGTCATAGTGGTATGCATCTGTAGTCCCAGCTACTCAGGATTCTCAGGTAAGAGCATCACTGGAGCCCAGGAGTTTGATGTTGCAGTGAGCTATGATGATGAGCCTGCAATCCAGCCTAAGCAACAGAGTGAGATCCTATTTCCAAAAGAAAAAAAAAGCAAAACACTTTAGGATCAGTTTGTTGATATCTACAAAATGCCTTAATGGGATTTTGATTGGGATTACATTGAATCTATAGATCAAGTTGGGAAGGACTGGCATTTTCATGATATCTGGTTTTCCTATCCATGAACATGTAATATTTCTCTATTTATTTAGTTCTTGTTATTTCTTTCATCCTTTTTGTAGGTTTCCTCACATCGATCTTGAACATATTTTGTTAGATTTATGCCTATGAATTTCATTCTGTTGGGTCCTAATGTAAATGGCATTGTCAAATTCTACTTGTTTACTGAGGGTAAATAAGAAAGCAAGTGAGTTTTATATATTAATGTTGTACCTTGCAACCTTGTTATAAAAGCTTATTAGTTCCAGGAGTATTTTTGTTGATGCTTTTGGATTTTCTATACAAATAATCATGTCATCTGTGAACAAAGACAGTTTTACTTCTTCCTTCACAACTTATATACCTTTCTTTTTCTTGTCTTATTGTATTAGCTATGACTTCTAAATAATGCTGAAAAGCAATGCTGAAAGTGGACATCCTTGCCTTGTGCCTGATCTTGGTGGGAAAGCTTCAAGCTTCTCAGCATTAACTATTATATGATATTAGCTGAAGGTTTTATGTAGACGTTCTTAATCAAGTAGAGGAAATTCCTCTCTATACCTAGTTTGCTGAAAGTTTTCATAATGAATTAGTGTTGGATTTTGTCAAATGTATTATCTGCTTCTATTGATACAACCATGTGATTCTTCTTCTTTAGCCTGTTGATGTGACAGATCACATTAGTTGATCATCCAATGTTAAACCAGCCTTGCATATCCAGGATAAATCCCACCTGGTTGTGGCACATAATATTTCATACATTGTTGGATTCGACTTCCTAATATTTTATTGAGGATTTTTACATCTGTGTTCAGGAGATATACTAGTCTATAGTTTGCTTTTCTTGTAATATGTTTGTCTAGTTTTTTAAAGATATGCTGCCCTCACAGAATGAGTCTTTCTACATTCTGAAAGAGATCTGTGGAGGATTGGTATAATTTCTTCCATAAACATTTGGTAGAATTCACCACTGAACCCATCCATGCCTGGTGCTTTCTGTTGGAAGATTATTAACTATAGATTTAACTTCTTTGCTGGATATAGGCTTATTGAGATTGTCCATTTCCTCTTGTATGAATTTTGGCAGATCATATCTTTCAATTGGTCCATTGGTCCAATTTGGACCAGAATTGGTCCATTTCACCTAAGGTTATCAAACCTGTGGGCACAGAGTTGGTCACAATATTCTTTTATTATCCTTTTAATGTCCATGGGCTTTGTAGTAATGTCCCCTCTTTCATTTCTGATATCAATAATTAGTGTCCTATCTCTTTTTTTTTAGTTATTCTGGCTAAAAGATTATTGATTTTATTGATCTTTTAAAGAACCACCTTTTGGTTTTGGTGATTTTCCTCTATTCATTTCCATTTCATTGACTGCTCCTCTAATTTTTATTATTATTTTTTCCTGCTGCTTACTTTGGATTGAATTTCCTCTTTTCTCTAGTTTCCTAAGGTAGAACCTTAGATTATTGATTTCTGATCCTTCATCTTTTGTAATAAATTCAATGCTCTAAATTTCTCTCTAAGCACTGGTTTCACTGCATCCCACAAATATTCAATACCATATAAAACTGTATTTTCATTTTCTTCAAAATATTTTAAAATTTTCTTGAGATTTCTTCTTTGACCCATGTGTTATTTACAAGTAGGATGTTCAGTTTGCCAAGTATTTGGAGATTTTCAGTTATCTTTCTGTTACTGATTTCTAACTTAATTTTATTGTGGCCTGAGAGCAGACACTATATGATTTCCATTCTTTTAAGTTTGTTAAGGTTAGTTTTATGACCCCAATGAGGTCTATCTTGGTAAATGTTTCATGTGAACTTGAGAAGAATGTGTAATCTGCTTTTATTTGGTGAAGTAGTTTGTAGATGTCAATTATATTCAGTTGATTGATAGTGCTATTGAGTTCAACTTTGTCCTTATTGATTTTCTGTCTGCTGGAGTTGTCCATTTCTGATAGAGGTGTTTTAAAGTCTCTAATCGTAATCCTGTTTTCATATATTTCTCCTTGCAGTTCTATCAGTTTTTCCCTCATTTATTTTGATGCTCTGTTGATAGGCCCAAGCACAGTAAGGACTGTTATATCTTCTTGGAATATTAATCCATTTATCATGATGTAATGCCCTTCTCTATCCCTGATAACTTACAGAGCTCTGAAGTCTGCTCTGTTCAAAAATTAATATAGCTACTTTCACTCTCTTTTGATTTTTGTTAGCAAGGTGCATCTTTCTCCATTCATTTACATTTAATCTTTATGTGCCTTTGTATTTAAAGTGGGTTTCTGGAAGATAACATATAGTTGGGGCTTGATCCATTCTGCTAATCTGTCTTTTCATTGATGCTTAAAGTGATTATTGATACAGTTGGATAAACATCTAGCATATGTGTTACTGTTTTCTATTTGTTGCCCTTGTTCTTTTTTTTGAGACAGAGTCTCACTCTATTGCCCAGGCTAGAGTGCCATGGCGTCAGCCTGGCTCACAGCAACTTCAAACTCCTGGGCTCAAGCAATCCTTTTGCCTCAGTCTCCCGAGTAGCTGAGACTATAGGCACACACCACTAGGCCTGGCTAATTTTTTCTGTATATTTTTAGTAGACCAATTAATTTCTTTCTATTTTTAGTAGAGACAGGGTCTTGCTCTTGCTCAGGCTGGCCTCAAACTCTCCTGACCTTGAGCGATCCTCCTGCCTTGGCCTCCCAGAGTACTAGGATTACAGGCATGAGCCACCACCCCCCCCCTTTTTTTCATATTTTTCTCCTTGCTTTTTAGTTGTAAGTTTCTATTATAATAGCCTTAGTCTCAGAGGTTTTTTTTCCACATTAGTCCACCACATTAATAAACCCATCAAAGGCATTCTTCATTCCTATTCTATGTTTTTAATCTATAGCATTTCTTTTTTATTCTTTCTTAAAATTAGTTCTCTCTGCTTACATTATCCATCTATCCTTATACACTGCCTACTTTTCCCATTTAAGCCCTTAGCATGTTAATCATAGTTTTTGTTTTTTTTTTAATTCTTAGTCTGATAATTCCAACATTCCTGACATATCTGATTATGGTTCTGGTGTTTGTTCAGTCTCTTCAAACTACGGTTTTTGTCTTTTACTATGCCCCTTGTAATCTTTTGCTGAAACGTAGATATAATATACTAGGTGGAAAAAAAAAAGAAGAAGAAAAAGAAAACTACAGTAAATAGGCCTTTAGTGATACAGTGGTAAGGTGCAGGGGGAGGGCAAGCATCCTACCGTCCTATTATTAGGTCTGTCTTTGGTGAGCCTGTGCCCTGGACTATGAACTTCCACCAGTGTTTCTCAGGTTTTTTCCTCCCTTCAGATGGGACAGGATAACTGAAGAGGGCTGGAGTTATTTATTTCCCTTCCTCCAAGTCGAAGGATAGAGGGAGCTGGAGTTGGGTATTTCCTTTTCACCACATGGAAAAATAGAGTTGGCTGGAGTTGGGTATTTCCCATCTTCTCCTGAGTAACTTCTCCTGAGGAGAGGCCTTGTTAAGAATAGAAAGCCCTGGTGTATTTCCAAATGATTCCTTCCCCCTTCCTCCCTCTTGGAAGCATGAGGGGATTTTTCTCTGGTGTCTACTGTGAGGACCTGATAGAGCTCCAGGAGGAAAAACCCACAAAAGTGTGGGGGGCCCCCCTATGACTGGGGCTCCCTGGAGTGTTTGTGTCCAAGTTGTTCACACTGAGCAATTCCTCAATTACATCTCAGGTTTTCCTATCCTAGCACTGGTTCCCTCAGAGGTCTCTGCTCTAGCAGTTGTGATTTTCTGTTTCTGCCTGTGAGTCTCTCCAGTATTTTTGTTTGTTTGTTTTTGAGACAGAGTCTCGCTTTGTTGCCCAGGCTAGAGTGAGTGCCGTGGCGTCAGCCTAGCTCACAGCAACCTCAAACTCCTGGGCTCAAGCAATCCTCCTGCCTCAGCCTCCCGAGAGGCTGGGACTACAGGCATGCGCCACCATGCCCGGCTAGTTTTTTCTATACGTATTAGTTGGCCAATTAATTTCTTTCTATTTATAGCAGAGACGGGATCTTGCTCTTGCTCAGGCTGGTTTCAAACTCGTGACCTTGAGCAATCGCCTGCCTCGACCTCCCAGAGTGCTAGGATTACAGGCGTGAGCCACCACGCCTGGCCGAGTCTCTCTAGTTTGGGAGCAGTGGTTTGCCCTGTGACTTTCCTTCTCTAAGGGATCTAAGAAGTATTGCTTATTCTTCTTCAGTTTTTTTCAGCTTTTTACCTTTTGTTGGGACTAAGTGGTGACTCCTAAGATCCTTACACAGTGGACTAGAAACTGGAAGTCTTTAGAGATTTATTTTTAATTAATGCTTTTTAAGAATGCTTTGCATATTAAAACATATACAAAAGACCGGGGGAAAAATCTTTGTCAAGTTTTACAAATTTTTTTTCCTGTTTGTCCTTTGTCTTGCAATCTTTTATGTACCGTTTGTAGAGGCAGATGAGTTTTGAATTTTTACGTAATCAAATCTATGATTATGGTTTCTGATTTTATGACAGAAAGGTCTTTCCACTATCAAGATTATAACATTTTCACTTATGTTTACTTTTGTCCTTTTTTTTGTTTTGAGACAGAGTCCAGGCTAGAGTGCTAGGGCATCAGCGTAGCTCACAGCAACCTCAAACTTCTGGGCTCAAGCAATCCTCCTACCTCAGCCTCCCAAGTAGCTGGGACTACAGGCAGGCACCACTATGCCTGGCTAATTTTTTCTATATGTATATTTTAGTTGTCCAACTTTCTTTTTTTCTATTTCTTTCTATTTTTTTTAGTAGAGATGGGGTCTAGCTGTTGCTCAGGCTGGCCTGGAACTCCTGAGCTCAAAGGATCTGCCCTGCTTGGCCTCCCAGAGTGCTAGGATTACAGGCATGAGCCACCATCCCCAGCCTCTTCTATATTTTTATGGAACTTTCAGTTTTTACGTTTACATTTCTTATTCATCAGAAATTATTTTTTTCTTCAGTTTTTATTAAATGGCCGGCTGGTTGTAACAACATCATTTACTGAATAATTCCATCATGTTCCAAAAACTGTAAAATGCCACCTTTATCCTAGACTAAACACTATTAATAATTGGGTCTGTTTCTTGACTCTACTATGGGGGGGGGGAAACAACTAGGAACAGAGATTGTGAAGAAAACTGGGTAGCTCAAGGCAGGGAAGGAAAAAAAACCCAACTTTTCACTGTTTCCTTTTTGAATTTTATTCCATGTGCTTTGAATTACTGCTCAAAAACATCAATAAAAATTTTTAAAGTTCTGCTAGTAGACATGATGGAATTAGCAAATATTTCAGATTTAGCAAATTATACTATAAACACCATATGTACCTGAATACCTGAAATCATAAATCTATCTTGAGTTTAAAACTGATAAGTATGATTTAATCAATTATATTTTAAATGAGTAATGAAAGTACCTCAAATACGTCTTGACTAGATGTTTCTCTGACACTTAACATGATCTAACACAAAACCACCTCTTCCCTGCAGGGAGGAAAACTCTTTTTTCTGTTTAAATCCTTAATTATGATGGTTGAGGCTACTACCTCAAATAATATAAGAACCTCAGATAATGTCAATTCCTTATTGCATGTCTTTCCTAGATCCAATCATCACAGATGTATTTTGCTTTTCTCATTGTCGGCTAGTAACCATCTTTTTCTATCAATACCTGTAAGTGAATACTTAATCAGATTCTAATTTTTATATTGTACTGCAATCTCATCATTATATTTTCAATACCATTTCTTTATAATTCAATTTCTATGTCAGATGCCAAACTTGACCTCTGTCATAACCATAATACCAGGAGCAGACAGCCTGAGAGAAAAGAGGTATTTACCTAGCAGCAGATGGAAAAACAACAGCTTTCTTCTGTTAATTCAGTCTTTTTAAGATATTCTCACTCCTACTATTTTCTAAACAATTATTAAAGACATAATCATTTAGTAATTTTAGCCTTTCTCCAAATAAAAATATTTTTAAGCCATTGAAAATACTCTCCCAGTAGAAATGGTAAAGTGACCTAATATTCAGTCTCATCAGCATACTCATTAATAATTATATAAGATAGTTATCTCTGGACCTTGTAATTCTGCTCTCACTACCTCCTCTCTAGGTACTTTCCCACTGTCTGCTGATTTGATAATAAAGGAGCTCCTTTAACATGCAGAAGAGGCACATATCTCCTAGGAAAACTAAATAAAAATGTAGAAGAAAAAGCAAGGTTTTTACTAGAGTCTAATTACCCTTAGGTTTTAAAATCCCTAATATGTGATCATAATCATTCCTGTGCAACAGGAAACATACAGTGTGACTTGCCAAACATCACATTACTACTGGTAGAAACAGGTCTCAGGGGAGAATGTCCTTTGCCCTAAATATGCTACCTCCCACCATGATTCAACTCAATACCCAGAAGAAGTATTTGCAGAACACAGTGAAGTACTCCACAGCACAATGGATGACTATTAAGTAATATACGTCTGAAAACAAGTTTTGAACCTACAGAAATAATTTTCTATCCTCTTGTAAGAAATGATAGAAATGAGATAGCCAAATGAGACCACGCTATAAAAGCTTCTAGGCAGAAGGTACTATATTTCCTTTTCTTTCGGTGCCCCTGAAGACTTAACCTTATACAGTGAAGCACTTATCTAATGGCCACCTATTAGGTCTCAACTGTGTGAGTCACAGTCCAATACCCAGAAATTAAAAACACCCACCACTAAAATCTGGCCACTTTTCAAGAGAAACTCTCCTCAGATGAGGTTGCTTTTATTTTAGACCAATTGTTCTCAATCATATCAGACTCAATGTGCCCCTTCCATAAAATATTTTCCAATTTCTGCTTTACCACCTTGAAATGAAATTAATAATAATCTTCTTACAATTTCAAACAAATCCATATACCCTCAATAAAATAAAAATGGAAAAGAGAAATGAAAATAATTTATAATAAGACAATATCTATTTCAATGCTGAGGCAAAACTACACTAGATGACTTAAAGGACTAATTAGTAGCTGAATATTATAACTATGAATGCAAAACTGTTTGTGATGAAATTTTCCCAAACTGTAAACAACTCTTAGTCAAGCTGGAAACACAACACATCTTTCTTCAATTTACACAACAGTTGCATGTGGAAATAAACAGTGGAAAATTCAATCTCAGTTGAAACCATCACTTTATATGTAAAATGCAGGTTTTAAGCTCAGACAATTATAAATATTACATAAATGTCAGGCAAGATATTCCACAGTCATGCAGGACATGGAGATGTGCTTTGTTCAGACCTATCCCACACATTGCAAAAAGTGTAGCAACCCTGGCCCCCAACCATCAAATGCTAGTGGTTGGTTCTAATCATTACAACAACCAAAAAAAAAAAGCTTCCTAATTTCCTACTGGAGGGTAATTCCCATCCGGACCCACTGCCTAAGAACCATTTCTGCTATCTATCACAATGAAATGTAAGGCAGCCAGGGAAGCATGGATTAGATTTCCAATTCTGTTACCACTGACCTACATGATCACTGCCCAGGGAGTTAACATCTCTAAACCTGAGTTTCCAGGGTATCAAAAGAGAATAAATAATACCTAGCTTTTTAGGTCATTAGGATGACTCAACAACATGTGTGCAGCACACACTAGGTGGTTTCCAACCCATGGGCCTATCAGGATGTGAAAAAGGGGACTGTTCTCAGCAAACTGAACAAAAGCAGCAAAAAGTAACATTAATGTGGAAGAGTCAGAAGATATACTATGCACACAGAATGAAACTTAACACACAACAGTATTGGGACCTTTCAGAGAACAGCCAGCCTATCTCAGCAACCTCTAAAGGTATAAATGTATTACGATTCAGTGAAATCATTAATATTCACAATGATGACCTCTAAAGAATGAAGGCAAGAAAGAAATTTTTAAGAGATTTCCTCTGCACCCAGCTGAAATTTTTACAAGTTTGATACTTAAGAAAGTGACTGTATTTAACAAGCATTATTCAAATTTTATTGGGGATTTTCTCTACCCTATGCTAGGTAGTAGGAAAACACAAAGACATCTAATACACTATACATGTCCTCAAATATTTTACCATACAGATTAGATATGGGTAAAAGCAGAACAATAGGTACTATTAATAAATAGAAATTAAAGTAATAAATTATGGGGGCCCACAAAAAACTGAATAATTGTTATTGAGGAAAAGCAAGGACATCTTCGTGGCATAGGACACTGAAAAACAAGGATTCTAATAGGTAGAGAATGGAGAGAAAAGCATTAAAGGAAAAATGAAATCCAGGCAAAAGCACTGAGCATAAAAATATAGGTTGGTTCAGAGAAGAGAGGTAGGGAAAGAGTACACTGGTGTTTGTGGAGTAAGGCAGTAAAAACTGAAGCTGTAAAGATGTCTCAGGACCTGTTCATGAAGGGATTTGAATAATATTCAAATGCATTTGAGTTTTATTAAGCAAGAGAGTTCTCCAGAAAACTGGTGCTTATGTGGCACACCTTATGCCCAATAATGTTGAATAACCAAAAATAAAAGATTCAGAAAGAATGTAAATTATCACTGAGATTCCTGAAATAAAAATACATATTCTCAACATAACAAATAAGCAAATAGAACCTAACCCAAGAGCAGAAAGCAGCTTCTCAGTATGCTTTTTAAATAATCGAAATATACCAAATTTATTGACTGTGACAACTGAAAAGAACACAGAATAATCTATATACGTCTCCTGATTTGTTTCCAAGCAAATTGGAGCACCTCCTAAAACATGTTATTTACTGGTGCCTCACAGCACCCTTGAAAAGAAAAAGGCAGACTACAGTACTATTAACCTCTTTTTACTGAGAAACAAAAAGAATAAATTACAGTATGGTCACAAAATAAGCCACCATGTTTTCTAGGACTTAATTAAAGGCTCCAAGCCCACATTTCATCTTTCATTCTTTGCACCATCCGAACGCTAGAATTATCTTTTACTACTGTCGTCACTGGAAAAAGAAAGACCAAGACTAAACTTTAAAATCATTTTCCCAATTTGGTACTGGCACCAAAAAATTGGAGATTTTAAATTCTACTCTTGAAATGATAACTGCGAGAACTGTAAGGTGTCCACAGTAATCCAACTTCCCAGAAAACAGACGGTGGTAAATTGGAGGACGGTCAGGAATCCTAGGCCCAGGTTCTACTTTGAATATCTGGCAGGCTCAGGGAAATACCAGAGATTTGTGTCTGTAAAACAGGCTTTGCAGATGCTCTGATGAAAAGGTGTCCTGAGAGGCCCAGAACAGTGGCATCACTACACCCACGACTGCAAGCGTGACATCCAGTGCTCTCCTCCTCCGCCCCTCCCTGCACTGCACCATGCATCATGCGATTCTTGGTACACACTTCAGGCCTCTGCAAGGACCTCCTGCCGTTTCCTTTAAAATGCAGGACTGTGGTATGCCCTCGGTGCTGGGCCTCCGTAAACCGAGGTACCGGATGTGCCCAAGCACGCCTCCACATCTTGGCTCTCCAGGATCTAGGGCCTAGGCCAGAGGATTCCATTGCACAGAGTTCCTGCTAATATCTGATTTTTCACACACGCATTGACAATCCCAACCCCCAATTCCCTTCCACAGCCTCCTGCCCACCTCTCACCACCAGGTGGGCGTCCCAAAGACCTAGAGGAGGAGGGTAAGGGAAGCGAGCGCGTAGGGGTTAGGGCTGCGGCCCCGAGGCCGTCCAGCACCGGCCGGGGTCCCGCCCGGCCAGCCCCCAGAGCCCGGCCGCCCGGCCCCGGCCCCGGCCCGGGCCAACGCGCCGCCGCCGCCGCCGCCTATCAGCGGAGCGCAGGGGCGGGGCCGGCCGGCTCGGCTGCGGCTCCGCCGGCGGGCGGGGACGGGCGGGGGACCGACCGCCGCGCGACTCGGGCCGCCGCGCGCAGACACCGGGCCCGGCTCCCGAGGGCGCCAGCGCGGCCCCGGGGAGCACGAGGAGCCGGCGAGCGCGCGGCCTGCCGTTGGCGGCCTGGTCCGCGGCGCTCAGCGCCCACCCGCTCCGGAGGTGGGGCCCAAGCCCCCGGGAAGATGGTGTCCTGGATGATCTCCAGAGCCGTAGTGTAAGTGCCGCTGCCGGCGCCCGCAGCCTGCGCGAGGCTCGGGGAGAGGTGTGGGCAGCGGAGGGGCCAGAAGGAAAGGGAAGGCCTGAGCCTGGGCTGGGGTGGGGTGGCCCGGCTCCGGGCCCTCTGCCTCCTCACCCGGGTCCACGTCGCTGCGGGGCTCCCTGCGGCGGGCGAGGCTCGGGTTGAGGCGGCGGCTGCGGCGCGGCGCGGCCCGGCTCGGCTGCGTGCGGCTCGGCGCCCCTGCTCCGGCGGCGCTGGGTGGGCAGGCGCGCAGGGCAGGCGGCGCGCGCTCCCCGCTCCTGCTCCCCGCGCTGCGCGGCACCGCCCTGCGGGCCCGGGAGCGGCGCGCCTCCCGGCGGCGCCCTGCGCAGGCTCGGCTGACGCTGAGCGCGGGAGGCTCCGCGATCCTCCCGGGGATGCGGCGGCAGCGCCGAGCCTTTGTATCCCGCGGCTGACGGGTTGCGGTGTCTCTCCTGGCGGCTGATTCCCATTTGGTCACGTGTGGTAGGAGGAGAGATTTGCCTAAAAACCGGAGACCTCTCCCCCCCCCAGATCAGGATCCCTGGGAGAGGTCCCAGTTGTCCCAAGATTTGCAGTTTACCGAGATGGGAGGCTGTTACTGAAAGGTGACATCCATCTCCTCCGCCCAGATTCCTGAATTTGGCCTTGTCTTGGCGGAAATATTTGTTAAGTGATTGAGAGGCTGCAGGTGCTTGTTGGCCTTTGTTCAAAAGTATCAGTTCTTTTCGTTGTTCTTTTACCGACAAGTGCTACAGGTTTGTAAAAAAAAAAAAAAAATTCTGAGTTGTGTTAACTCTGTAAAGGTAATTTGAATAAAATTTAAGCTGATTTCTTCCTATCCTCCCCATCTTACTCCTCTCCCCTTAAAAAAGAAAAAAGTCACCAAGTAAACAACGATGATATAGATATAGCTAGGGGACCGTGGATTCATCATTATTGATTCATGATCTCTAGAAGTAATATTATATCAGTACCTTTATGAATGTATATGCGAGGCGGCAGGCTTCTCTGATTAGCTTTAGAATCTGGGAAAAATTAACATTACCAGATTTTTTATTTCCATTTTAACTAGGGGAGAAGCAGCTAAGTTTTCTGAATTTGGGTTTTATTTTGTTTGGAAGTGGATCGCTCAGTAGCCCTATTTAATCTGATTTGCAATACAGCATTCAAAATTTGTTGTTTGATTAAATAACAAACCATTTCTAGTTCTGAAGCCCCAGAGCTTCTTCTTTTCCTCTGTACAAAACAGAAAATCAAGAAATAAAAGTATACCATAACAAGTGCCCTCAGATTGTTTTTTAGCCCTTTCCAGGCCTCCCTCCGAGTCTGTCATTTACATAATCCAGGCATACCTTTCTTGACCTAGTAGATGTCTATCAACACCTGTTCCTGCATCTAGAAAATCAAGTGCCCCATTAAGAAGCTGTACTTTTGTTTTGTTTTTTTTTAACTTGCTGAGTTCCTTTGACTAGTTCTTCAACTGGTAGACAATTGTAACACACTGTGATTTAGTTTGCATTACTCAAATCAGATTTTTTGTTTTTTAATCAGTGACCACAACTATGAATGTCTGTTCCTGGTGCTACCTTTAATACAAAGGTCAGCAACACGTAGTTGATCTTAATGGAACTGACAGTTCAGAAATACAAATATCTGCAGTACAGATCAGAATGTCAAATCTTTAAGGAGTTACACCCAGTGTAAAACTCAGTGTTAGACAAGGAAGGGATTATATCTGGTTGGAGAATCAGAAAAGACAAGGGAGATTACATTCACATTGGGCCTTAAAGAATGGACCAAATGTAGGCAGCCAAAGATGGAAAAGGAAAAGGATTCCAGATATAGGAATCAGTGTGAGCCAAAGCCCAGAGGAGGGAAATCCCAGATTAGTTACAGTGGGTGTGAAGGACTGGGGAGAAAAAAAAGCTGAAAAGATAGTCTGGGGCCTCTTTTCAAGGAAGAAGGGATAAATTTTATAAGGTAGCAACAGTCTTGCTTTGAGAGATTCTCCATGCTTGTTGTGTGCAATGGTTGACAATGGAGAGACACTGAAGTAAGGAGACCACTTAGGAGGCTACCTATAATAACTGAGGAGAGAGGAGTACAGCCTGCAGCAGCAAAGCCTAAAGAATTTAAGGTTTGAAGGAAAGGAAAGGAACCAAAAATGTGAGGAAAAGAAACAGTCATGGAAACACATGTATTTATCAAGTGTTAGGAAACTATATTTCATGAGCCATTAAACGATAGCAAGTTAGAGAGCACACTTGTCAGAGAAAATAAGCATCATTCTGTTTTTCCCCTTTGCTCCTGTTTGTCTGTCTGTAAACACAAAAGCAGTCCCAGGATCCACACAAACTTGAAAACTTTTTCACACCAGGAGACAGAATTTACTTACATTCTTTCTAACCCACCGGACCTGCCAGCCCCTCCTGACTGAAATCAAATAGTTCTCTCAGCATGAACCTCTGGTGGCACTAGCAAGGACCACAAAGATCCTCCATAACCAGAGGTCCCTGTATGCATGAGCACTTTGTCCCCAGTTCCTGCAGCATAACAATGGGGGCAAGAGCGCTGGCTTTGGAATCAGACCTGATGCCACTTAATAACTGTGTGGTCTTGAACAACATGCTAACCCCACCTGAGCTTCAGTCTCCTTGTCTTAAAATGGTTTTATTAATAATATTTACCTCATAAGACTGTTGTAAAGATTAATTTAGTTTAACTGAAATGTGCTAAATGTGGTACCTGCATTTAATACACACTTAAGGCCCGAGTGCGGTGGCTCACGTCTGTAATCCTAGCACTCTGGGAGGCCAAGGCCAAGGCCGAGGCTGAGGCTGAGGCCGAGGCTGGCGGATTGCTCCAGATCAGGATTGGAAACCAGCCTGAGCAAGAGCAAGACCCCATCTCTAATATAAATAGAAAGAAATTAACTGGCCAACTAATATATATATATAAAAAAATTAGCCGGGTATGGTGGCGCATGCCTGTAGTCTCAGCTACTCGGGAGGCTAAGGTAGGAGGATCATCTGAGTCCAGGGGTTTGAGGTTGCTGTGAGCTAGGCTGACGCCACGGCACTCACTGTAGCCTGGGCAACAGAGTGAGACCCTGTCTCAAAAAAAAAATACACACTTAAAACATATATTAATATATAGTAGATATATACTTTTTTTTTTAATGGGAGAGAGGAGGAAAATGATGTAGGAAGAAATATCAGTGGACTATCATCAGGAAACCTGGAATTCAGAACTGGTTTTGGTTATATTAACTGGCTGAATGACCTTGAGACAGCCTCTTGGTATTATAGACCTCAGTTTCTTTCTCAGCAGAAGCAAAGGAAACCTGGTAATCTCCAAGCTCTTATGTTCAGCTCTAGCATTATGTGATGGTATGAAAGTATTCTTCATTATTTAGTCTGTTTAAAGTCAAATAGAAAAATTAGCCAAGCATGGTGGCTATAGTCTCAGCTTTGAGGGAAGGGAGGTGATGAGGCAGGAGGACTGCTTGAGCCGAGAAGTTTGAGGTTGCAGTGAGCTATGATGATGCCACTACACTAGCCCAGGCAGCAGAACAAGATTGAGTAAATAAATTCAGTTAACTTACTTTAACTTCACAGGTTAGATTGACAGTTTAGTTAGCAATTTTTAAGGGACAGTAATCTCAGATTACCAAGTGATATTACATATACATCACCAAATGATACCCGTACCTCTCCTTCTGAAACATGAGTCTCACAAATTGAAGGAGATCCCAGTTTTTTCTTTAACTTTTCTTAATTTATTTATATGATATAACATTGTGATTAAGATCTAAAGGACTAAAGCCCGAGTGCCTAAATTCAAAATCGGCTCTGCCATTTATTGGCCATAACTTACCCGGTAGGATTAAACCCAATCGCATCCATAACACCCATAGTCTATCATCTGGCACATAGTAAGTATTCAATAACTGCTAGTAGTTGCTATGAGAACAAGGAAGAATATATTCCCTTAAAATCCCAGCATACAGAATAGTTAAGCTGTTTTCAATTTACATTTTTTATTTAAGTCTCTTTGTGTAGGTTGCATAGTTGTAATTATAGTAAAAGTTTTATACTGTTCTTTATTATCACATTATAAGCATCTTCTATGTTGCTTTGAAATCTTGTTTAATACCTCCTATTTGGTCAGGCCACTATTCATAATTTTCATAGCCATTCATCTATTTCTAAATTTTGTACTAAGTTTCTAATATTTCATTATTATAAGTATTGCTACAATGCAATTATAATGCCACAGTGGACATCATTTACTTATTTTTTAAAGTACATATTTCCTTCTGAGTATTTCTGAATCAAATGTCATGAATATTTTAATATCCATTGATATGAATTGCCAAATTACTTTTCAAAAGGATGTTAATATTTCACATTGCCACCAGCAACATATGATTACTTTATACCAATTCAGCCTGAATTGGAAGTTTTATTGTTTTATGCTTTCCTAATAAGTATAACAGATCTTACTGTTTTCTTTAGCATTTTATTTCTTATTAGCAAGGTTGAATGTCCTAATACTAATGGTTATTAATTATATCTCCTGTTGTACAGTATATGTATATTTTGCCCATTTATATCCTGGTTAAATGATAATTTACTGTTTTGTCTCAGCTTCTTACATAATGACGGAATTAACCTATGTCATATTGGATGCAAATGTGTTTTCTCAATCTAATTTCACTTGTCTTTTGGATATTTTATTGTTGATTGTATAGAGAGTTTATAGTTCTAATACAGCTCAACTTGTTCTATTTTACTTTGTGATTTCTTGATCACTTCTAACTATAAAATTAAGTGTTCCAGATATTTGATAAGTACTACTTTCTCATATAGAATTGGATTAGATTGGAGACTTTTTTAATTCTATACATCTATATCTCCCTTCTTATATTAATAACATTTTTATTTTTGTTTTACCATAATTTTATTGTCAGTACTAGTAAAAAAACCTCAATCCTCTTTAACTGATCCTCTTCATTTATATGGGACACTATAATGAATATCTTTAGAGGCTAAATTACATATCTTAGAAACCATACTTCAGCAGTTTCTCCTCTTCTTTCCAGCATGATCTGTTTTTCCTTCTCTGCTAGATCTTTATTGTCAGCATGCCAACAAGCCATTAGTTCTCCCATCTTAAAAAAACAAACTCTTTAACCTAATATACTTTTCACCTTATCACTGTATTTCTCTCCTTCTCTTTAAAGCAAAAATTCTTCAAAAGAATAGTCTGTATACACCATCTCCACTTTTCTTTCCTTGAAGATGTGCTCAACTCATACCGTTTTGGGCTTTACCTCCCTCCACTCCACTGAAATCTTTTGATATAGTTGATCACTTTCTCCTTGAAATGCTTTCTTTGTTTGGTTTTTGAGCAGCCTTGTTTTTTTGTTTGTTTGTTTGTTTCCTTCATAACTCACTGGCCACTCCCTTCTTAGTCTCCCTTGCACATTCCTTCACGTTCCCTGCCCGTCTTAAATTTGGCATGTCAAGGGCTTTAGTCCTTAGACCTTTTCTCTTTTCCATTTATACTCTTCTGAGGACTCTCATTAATTTTACATCTCCAACTCAGACCTCTTTGCTGAACTCCATGTTCATATTTTCAACTGCCTTTTTCACTCCACTTGAAAACATCTGAAAGTCAGGTTAAACTGAAGACATCCAAAACTGAGCTTCTAAGTTTCCTTCCTAGTCTGCCTCCTCCAGCAGCCTTCTCCAGCTCTGTTAATGTCATCGCTACCTTCTAGCTGCTCAGGTCACAGACCTTGGGTCCTATCACTCTTCATTCCTCTCTTTCTCATGTTCCTTATGTTGAACCCTATGGCAAATCTTGTTGACTCTACTTTCAAAATAGATCCAGTTCTTACCACCTTTGCCTATACCACTTGAGTCCAAGCCATCATCATCTCTGAAATGTATTGTTGTGACAGCATAGCATCCTGCCTCTACCCTTGAACTCTCTGCAGTTTATTCTCAACATAGCAGCCAAAGTGATCCTGTTGAAGCCCAAGTAAAGTCATGTTGTTCCCCTGCTCAGAACCCTCAGATGACTTCCTGCCTCACTTAATAAAGCCAAGTCCTTACCATGGTCTACAAACAGGGTATAGACATGTTTGGTCTTGTTCAGCTCTCAAACCCATCTCCACCTTACCTCTGCCTGGCTGTCTTCACTGCAGCCGCCATGGTCTCTGACCACCTCCAAAGTGCCTCTTGCCTGGGAGCCTGAGTACTTGCTGCCCCCACCTCAATGACTTTCCCACAAGCACTGGCTCATTCCCTTCTGGCTCTTTCCCTCACTTCCCTTCCGGTATAGTAAATTCTCCATGGGGTCTTCCTTGACCCCGGAACTCCTGCTTCCCTTCCCTGCATCATTGGTACTTTATGCATACTATGAGCTTTACTTGTTTAATCTATTTATTATCTTAAACAACTAGAAAATAATCCCCATGAGGGCAAGTCTCTTCTCTATTATGTTCATTGCACACAGAGAAGTTCAATAAATACTTGTTCCCATGCCTCACCCCCACCCCAAGACAGGGTCTCACTCTGTAGCGCAGCCTGAAATGCAGTGCTGCAGTCATAGTTCACTGTAACCTCAAACACCTGGGCTCAAGGGATCCTTCTGCCTCAGCCTCCCAAATAGCTGGGACTATAGGTGCATGTCACCACACCCAGCTAAACTTTTTATTTTGGGGTATGGGGTCTCACTATGTTACCCAGGCTGGTCTCAAACTCCCGGCCTCAAGTGATCCTCCCACCTCAATCTCCCAAAGTGCTAGGATTACAGTTGTGAGCCACTGAGACCGGCCTTCAATAAATGTTTGTTTTCTGCAGTAAGAATGAAAATAATGAGTATGAACTATAAATTACAGAATTATTGACCATAGATATACTCCATGAAGTCAGGGACTGTCTTATTTTTTCTCTTCTCCAATGCTTATTTTGTGATTTGTTTTTCTAATGAAAACTGCAGTGAATGAATTATTTGGAAAGAGACTAATGAGCCTCTTTTCTGACATACTTATTCCAGATAGCAAAAGAAGAGAGGCTCTGCACTTACACTAATACTAAAAACGCAATCTCTTTAAATCTTGGTAATCTAGCTAAAATTGTTTTGGGGGTACATAGGGAAGTAGGATACCTTAACAAATATAGGAAAGAAAATAGAATAATATGACTGGAAATGAATGTCATTCTTATATTCATCTTTGGTACAATATAGTAAAAGAATATGACATTTGTGTTTGTTAAGATTATGATACAATTAATGAAAAACATCCTGAGTAATTTTTAAATCCTTATGGAAGTTTGAGGGTAGTCCCAATTTATAAGTGATGTTTTTTCTTCCTTTATATGTGCTCTAAAATGTTTAATTACAAGGCATGACAGCACAAGCTTGTAGTCCCGGCTATTCAGGAGGCTGAGGCAGGAGGATCACGTAAGCCCAGTAGTTGGAGTCCAACTGGGAACATAGCAGAACCCCCCACCCCATCTCAAAGAAAAAAAAAAATTTAATTGGTTGTAAAATTTCAATGATAGCTTAAAAAAAATTTTTTTTCTTTCAATTAGATTAAGGTAGATTTTATCTTTACCATTTTTGATGAGATCTATATGTGAATAATGTACATGTTCATGGGTTGTTTCTAAGAATAGGACACTTACATTGCTGTTAGACAATGAGAAATAAGGTAAATAGGAGCAATGATATTTTCAAGAAAATTGAAAAGTTGAAATCTTAACAGTATATGTTGGGAATGCTCTATAAGAGGTCATCTTTTCTGTTTTCTGTCATTAAGAAAGAAAACACATTCTAAACTATTGTCTTGTTTTCACTGCATAGGCCAGCACTTACAACAAGATTCCTTTATTAGCCTTCATTTCAGAAACAATTTGCTTTTGTCCATTTTTGGTCACTGCTTTTGTATTAGCTATTTCTTTTTCCACTGGATTTTGAATGCTTTCAGGATGGAGATTTTTATATTAAATATTATCTAATTTCAGTATAGATGGAACTGTTTGAATAAATTATATATTACAATAACGGTATCATAAATGGGCAATTTAAAAATCTCAGAATAAATATGTAATATATTATTGTTTTGATCATCACATGGAAAAAGATGACTGCTAATTCTCTAGTAACAAAACATGAGCTTCTTTTTATGTCACCGATTATGCATTTGTACTAAACTACCCCTTTTGTGCCTTTTTTGACGTAATTGAGGAGGATAAAAATTGTTCTAAAAATCTTCATGTTTATAAAACTAACTGGCTGATAAGGGTTTATGTATACTTACGTCTATTACTGAAGTAAACTTACCAGTCTCAGTCATGTTGTTATATTTATAGAGGCCACTATGCCTGAAAATCTGGCAAAATGGCACATTCACTAAGATACTGTAAACAGAGAAAACAGTAGCAGTCAGGATGGAATTATTGAACGGTAGTTAAAGATTACTTTAAGTAATAAGCATACCAGCTAATACTAGAATATTGTACAGCCATTCATAATGATTTTCAAAGTATTTTTCATTTCATTTGAAGATCCTTTTACTATGTCATTGTTTCCTAACCTCAGCATTATTGATATTTTGGACTGGATAATTCTTTGTTGTGGGAGGCTGTCCTGTGCATTGTGGGTTGTTTAGTAGCATCCCTGCAGTTATCACAGCCAAAAACAGCTCCAGATACAGGACTGACATATGCCACCTAATAGGCAAAATTACCACTGGTTGAGAACCACTGTGTTAAGTGAAAAGGGAAGAAAAATATATGGGAGGGAATGAGGCTAGAAGCTGTGCTGTCCCACGTGGTTGGTTACATGTGGCTATTTAAATTTAAATCACTTAAAATTAAATAAAATTTAAAATTCAATCTCTCAGTCACACTAGGCACATTTCAAGTGTTCAGTATCTACTTGAGTGTTTAACCTTATTCTGTGCTACCTTATTTGACAGCACAGAAATAGAACATTCCCATCATCACAGAAAGTTCTGTTGAAGCGATACAGTCTGCTCAGCATCCCCATCTGAAAATGGCTGTGTTGTTTTCCATTTACTGCTTCCATGTATTTTATGGGAGAAATTATAATTTCTATAAAGATATTTGAAAATTTGCAAATGTCCCAGGAGAGCTCTGGCTTAAGCGTTTTCTGTATAAAATACTGTTGCTCTATATAAAACACTGTTATCATAATCTTTTACTTTTTCAAAATTAATTTCTATTTCATTATTTACAGAGACTTTCTCAAAATTGATGAAAATTACTGATTCAGTACACTGAAAATAAGTTTTATAATCATATACTCTGTACATCATTTGTTATATTCCATATTTTTTAAATTTATAAATGAAATATGACTTACAAGTTATAATTTTCCTGGTCCTAGAGGTTGTTAAGATATTAGGAATGGACTAGCAAAGCCAAGGATTACCAGTTTGATGCTCTCCTTACTATTAACAGTATTGTCAACTCTGCAAAATCAAAGCTACCAAGACGATCATGAAAGTAAAAGTCATAGGAAAAATCTAAAAAAGAAAAAGATTGGTACTAACCAGTAATTTAAAACATAATTTCAGGAAGTATTCAGATAATTAATATTGAGAGTATTAATATTTTCAAATAATGATATGTACAGTTTAGGAAAGAATTATTCTCACCCATAAATGAAACATTCTGCTGTAGAAATTTTCATTAACCTTTTATCATGTCACATTTCTGAGAGATTTATTAGTTTGCTGGGCTGATAGAGCAAAGTACCATAATAAACGGAGTCACTTAAGCAACAGAAATTTATTGTCTTACAGTTCTAGAGGCTAAAGGTCTAAGATCAAGGTGTGGACAAGGTTGGTGGCTTCTAAGGGCTGTGAGGGAGAATCTGTTCCATGCCTCCCTCCTAGTTTCTCTCCTAGTTTGCTGGCCATCTCTGGCTTGTGGATGCAACACTCTGATCTCTCCCTTCATCTTCACACAGCATCTTCTCTTTGTGCATGGCTCTGTGTCCAGATTTTTCCTTTTTATAAGGACGCAAGTCATATTGGATTTAGAGCTCACCCTAATTACCTCATTTTAACTTGATTGCTATCTCCGTAAAGACCCCATCTCCAAATACAAGGTCATATTCTGGGTTAGTGGGAGGTAAGATCTCCAACATCCTTTTTTTTTTCCCCCCAGAGGTGGGGGGAGTACAGTTCAACCCACAACAATCTCCTTTGCACATCCTGAGAAAAATTAACATATGCCAAGGAACATTTTTAGGGATTGGATTAGAAAAGGAGAAAAAACATCTAACAAAATAGCTGTCCTAATATAATTTTAAGAGTCGTCGCATAGGGGAGGGGTACAGATTTCTCTATGTTATTGTGAATCCAAGGACAGATTCCTTACGTGGATATGGGGAAGCCGATTTTATTCAATATTGAAAGGAAAACTTTATACCGTCTAGAATTGTTTAACATTGAGACTGACCACCTCATGAGTGCAGTGTGTTCTCCATCACTGGAGGCATGAAAGGCAGGGTAGAAGCCTAGTGGAAGATCTTGACTGTACTGCTTCTAGGCTTCCTATGGAGAACCACTGATAAAATTTGGATTTGGAATGTACTTCCACCAAAACTGTAAAGTAGATAAACTCTTTTCTTTGTTTAGCCTTGGAGAGGCCCACAGGAACAAGGAGTGTAGGCATTCTTGAGTACTGACTTAAAGAAAGCACGGATGTGGGAATAAAAGAGAACAAATTTGGTGGTATTTGCCTAATGGATATCATTATTGTCATGATCCGTTCTTTACTGCTTTGTGCTTGTGGTCTTTGTTTTTTGTTCAGGGCACTGAACAATATCTCTATTGCTGAACAAACTTCCAGGTTCATTTAGTGTGTGTTTATTTGCCTTTGTATTTTTAATCATTAGTTTTATCAATCTTAGTTTTCTTCTGGTTTTCTGAAATTCAGAGACTTGTGGTTTCTCACATTACATACCTAATTTTGCAAATAGAAATGATAATGATTTTATGATGATTAGTGGGTCATTAATGGATACGAGAAAGTGCTCTTTACAGATAAACTTGGAAGTGTGTAAATCTTAAAGAACCTGAAAATATTAAAGTTAACTAAAATTATATGAGAAAAGTGGTCTGAATGTATAAAGATACTCTGAAAAGCTATCTGGTCTTTCCTTGCCAAGCAAAAATGAGAGAAATTCAAATTGGAAATCATTTTTTTCCACAAAACTTGAAATTTGTGATTCCTTAATATGATTAAATAATTCTTAAGAATTTCTAAATCTTATGTCTTGAATTATCTTATTGTGATAAATATGATGCAAATACTGCTTTGTTTCACTTTGTCTCCTATAAGTTTAAAATATAAAATGTACTGTCTTCCAATAAATCTGTACCCAATTGCCTCAGATTTTTGCTGGTAACAAATTCTTACAGTGCTTTAACTAAAATAACTCATCTGAAACTGAGATCAGAAAAACATAAGCTAGTAAACTGTTTAAGAGTGCTGGTTACCATAAAAAGAGACCTTGAGTACCTACAATGACTGAGAAATATAAAGAAAATGCTGAAAATGATATGACCTACAATCCTACAAGTGACATTGCCTAGATGCACTTTGCATGTGTGATGAGGGCAGGAACTGCATGAGAAAGGAAGAGTATTCAGATTTTTCTCTGAAGACTTAAGTTCTGCTCCTCCTCTTCAAAATACATCACCACCACCTCTTATCTTCTTTTTTATCCTTGCCTCACCCTTTATGTCTAGTGTTCCCCCCACCTTCACTCTCAATAAAGGTGAGAAGAGAATGGTACGGTCTCTGTCATATGCAGGGAAATGGTACTTTTTAAAGATTAGAAATATAATCCACAGTTTCCAAAGTAACAAAAGAGGGAAACAGAAGCTAGAAGAATATAGAAGGCCAAAAGAGGGGGGATCAAGTGAGTGGGAGGTAGGGAGAAAAAAAAGGATGGCAGAAATGAGCTCGAATATGTCAGTAATGACAATAAATGTCAATAGATTATATTCTCTTGTTAAAAGACTACCTGGGGGAGGGAGAGGAGAGGATGGGTATATACTTACGTAATGAGTGTGATGAGTACCACCTGGAGGATGGACAGTCTTGAAGCTCTGACTCGGGATTGGGGGTAGGGGTGGCAAGGGCAATATATGTAACCTTAACAACATTTGTACCCCCATAGTATGATGAAATAAAAACAAAGACTAACTGAAACACTGGGAGAAGGAAACTATAAAACATGATTGAAAGATAAAAGAATATCTGAATAAATGTATATAGCTATATATTTAGAATGTTAATGGATCAGTATTAATTGACAATTATCAATTCTTCTCCTCCAGATCTATAAATGTAATGGAATTCCAACAAGATTTTTATTCCTGTTGTTTCCATAGAACCTGATTGGCTAATTATCTGAAGTCCATAAGAAAGAGCAAAAGTCCAGAATTAATAAGCCAACTGTGAAGAACAAGGAATAGAGATGTCCTATTGCATATTAAGATTTATAATGTAGTAATTAAGACAATGTAATATTGTTGCAGTGATTGACATTAAACTTTTTTTTTTTTTTTGAAACAGAGTCTCACTTTGTTGCCCAGGCTAGAATGAGTGCCATGGCATCAGCCTAGCTCATAGCAACCTCAAACTCCTGGGCTCAAGAGATCCTCCTGCCTCAGCCTCCCAAGTAGCTGCGACTACAGGCATGCACCACCATGCCCCGCTCATTTTTTCTATATATGTTAGTTGGCCAATTAATTTCTTTCTATTTATAGTAGACACGGGGTCTTGCTCTTGCTCAGGCTGGTTTCAAACTCCTCGGCCTCCCAGAGCGCTAGGATTACAGGCGTGAGCCACCACACCCAGCCGACATTAAACTTAATAGAACAGATAATCTAGAAATTAACCCAAGCATGTGTGGGAATCTGATATGACACAGATAGAATTCAAAATCAGTGGGAAAGTATAGATAATTTAATAAATTGTGTTGCGACAACTTGGTTATCTCTTGGGAAAAAGAATTTAAAAGTAAAGATCTTTATTTCATAGCAAACTCAAAAATAAATTATAAGCAGATTATCTAACTGTAAAAACTAAAGCATTTAAACTTTTATTAAAAACATAGAACATCATGATTTGGTAGGGAAGAATTTTTCAGACCCTACAACAAACCATGGATAAAATTGTTGATTGATAAATTTGTCTACATTTTTTTAAAGCCTAACATGTATCTGACACTCATTCTGTATCAGACATCTTTCTAAGCACTTTCAAACTAATTCATTTATATCTCAAAACAACTATAATGATGCAGGTTCTGCTGTTATCTCCATTTTACCAGTTAGAAACCTCAGGCTTAGAAATGTGAAAAAAACTCACCCAAGGTGGTCACACAGCTGCTAAGTGGCAGAGATAAGTAGCAATCTAGCTCCAGATCCAGACCCTAATGTGCTATAATTTCTACCTATTACTTCTTACATTTTAAATAAGCTTTATTGAGATAGAATTTATATACAGTAATTTCTATGAATTTTGTCACATGTGTGCAGTCAGTATCACCACCCCATCGAGATTCAGTTTACATTATCAACAATGGTGGTTAAGTATCCATTTCTACTACATTCACCATTCCTGGCAATAATTTTATCTTTGCCTATGTGAAAAGTATCTAATTATTTTAACTATCCTTCTCAGGTTAGAGAATTCTAAGAACTAATTAGAAACTTCTATTGCTGTTTTCTCAATTCCTGTCTATCTTTGGGCAGGGGAGGAGAGTGTGATGGTGCTGGGAGAAGCCAGCACTAGAATTATGGCCCAATGTGAGTAAAAAAATGCAGATGGTTTTGTAGCTTATATAACTAACAGTATAATAGTCAGAAAATATAAAGAATTCTTTAAAATGCATAAGACAGACAATCTAAAAGAATAGTGGACAAATGAACTAGCATCTCATAGAAGAGGAAACCAGTGGCAACTAGACATATAAAAAGATAGACAAAACTCATTAGTTTTCAAAAAAAATGTAAATTAAGAACAAATTGAAATTTCATTTCACACTTACTAGATTGAAAAAAATTAAGAAGTCTGAAAATACCAAGGGTTGGCAAAGATGTGTAGAGCAACAGGATCCTTTTTATGATGCCAGTAGGAGAGTAAGATGCTGGAACTGCTTTGGGAAACAATTTGGCCCTAACTTATAGTGTTAATCATTCACATACCCTATAACCCAGCAATTCCACAACTAGCTATGTACCATAAAAGAAATTTGGCACATGCACCAAGACATTTGCAAGGGTATTTATAGGAAAGTCCTTAAAGCAAATATCTACCCAAAATACTAATGTACATGGAGAGGAGAATGGACAAATAAATATTGGTATATTTATGTGATGGAATATTACACAACAGTAACACTGAATGAACTGCCACTCACAAGCATCGACATGGATGAATGTTAAGAAAATTACAGTGTGTCTTATAAAAATCAAGCCAGATATGATTGTGTATTATATAATATTTTAAAGGCCCCATCATAGGCAAAACTAAACAATGTTTAGTTTAGTGAGACATACAAACGTGTATATATTTGGCAAATCTATTTTTCAAAAAAGAAAAGAATAATAAACACAAAACTTAGGAGTTAGCTCTGGGAGGTTGGCAGAGAAAAGAGATCTGGAACAATGGTATTGGTGGTATTCTACTTCTTAAGTTGGATGACAGATTCACAAGGTTCATTTTATTATGCTTCATAACTTAGGAGTGTCATATATTCTTTTCTTTAAACCAACTATTACATTCAAAACATGTTTAACGCTTGCAGTGAGTCAGGACCAAGATATCTACAGTAACTAAAGGGACAAGCTAAGACAAGCAGGGAGCAGATACCAATGGAAAGGAGATGCTGATCCTGTCCCAGCCCATATGCTTTTTGCTGGTATAGAGGCCAGTTTTAGTGCTGAGCCAGGCCACAGATGGAGGCAGGGAAAGGGCTGCACCTGTCATGATGAGTATGTGAACAGAAGGCCAGAACCTCTGTGAAATCGCCAGGCAGGCTGTCTCTTGTCCTTTCTTTTTCTCAAAGCTGGTCTGAGTCCAGTGAAGAATGTCCAATTCCTTGTTTATCCAAGGGATTTTTAAGGTTCTGGAAGTATGTACAAGGATAGCTACTTAAAAGCTTTCTTTTTTGTTTTTCCATTTCCAGATGACAGTTGTTTTTTTGTCTATCCATTTGATATATGGGATATTGCTATAAAAAGTAACTCAACATCTAAAAAAATGTGTAAATTAATATGCCTTTCACTATAGCTCCTTCAAGATTAAGACAAACCTAAGAGATAGTGTTAACATTGAAATATAGAATATTATTCTTCACTCAAAAGCTTCTGCTTCAATGATACTGCTTGTCTATTTTGGTAGTTTATCCAAAATGTTATGGTTGTTTGAACACTTCTTAATGCATGCCTAGGAATAATTTAACTTAAGTTACCTGTTTCAGAACAATTCCTCATGATTACAAAGAAGGTAACATTAGCCCCAGAATCTAAGAAGGGTCTGAACCTGTCAGTGGGAGATAAAATCTAATATTAGTATTTTATGCATGTTATGTAGATGATTGATTCCTTTTGCACACTGAGAATCATTTATATTAGAGGAGGAAAATGGAAAATATTAAGTGGAGAGTTGTGTGTTTTCCTTGTGGTCAGCATTGCTGTGGGGGTGATCTGGCTAAGACATCTGTCACCCACTGATGGCCAGGATTTACTTGGCCTATTAGGCTGTCCCCTTGCTCCCTTGTCATTCCATGTGCTATGCTCATTTGGTCAGTAGAGGACATTCAGAGCCTCAGAGCAACCTCAGGAACATGATGATGGTGAGACATTAGCTAGTAGATTTGCAGTTCTGTCTGTAAAGATTTCTAGTTCCAGAATGCAAAAGTAAATAAATTTACTAGATTTAACTTTAAAAATCATCTGTAACTTTGTACACCAACACAGTCACCCAGAAGTACCAAGAGATTGCCAACTTTAGTTTAAATAACACTTTTCTTAACCATAAACAGTGCTAGTCTACAAATGGATCCTGAAATCAGTGACCGTTTACTTTTACTCCTAGCCAGATTCTTGTTATATTGTAGATTTATGAGAGTCTTAGGTTTTGCTAATATTTAACCTCTCCAACCAATCCTAAAACTTTCTTTCCAACATACAAGATTTTCTAACCTTGTTCACCTTTGAAATGAGAATTTGGTAAATAGGGTAATTTTAAATTACAGCTTTGAGACAGAAAAGCAGTTCTATAGCTTTACAAATGTTAAAAATTGATGCTGTCATTTAATTTGGGAAATATGGTTGATAGACCATAAACTTTTTTTCATATAACTTTAAGCTCTTAAAAAAAATCATAAGCAGGACACAGTGACATGGGACTGTAATCCCAGCTGCTCGGCAGGCTGAGAGGCAGGAGGATCACTCGCTCAGGAGTTCACAGTCACCCTGGGCAACATAGTGAGACCCTGTCTGTTTAAAAAAAAAATTTGTTTTAATTTTCGCTATTACTGAACACATTATGAATTAAGTGTATACATTTTCATAAAGAAGCTTTAGATTTTTCATTTAGAATTAGAGCCCACAGGCTGGGGCCTGTGGCTTATGCCTATAATCCTAGCACTATGGGAACCCAAGGCTGGAGGATTGTTTGAGCCCAGGAGTTCAAGACCAGCATGAGTAAGAGCAAGACCCTGGTTCTACAAAATATACCAAAATTAGCCATGAGTGGTGGTGTGGGCCAGCTACTCCGGTGGGCGTGGGCTGTGGTGGTAAGATTGAATTGCTTGAACTCAGGAGTTTGAGGTTGCAGTGAGCTATGATCATGCCACTGCACTGTAGCCCAGAAGATAAAGAAAGACCCTGTCTCCAAAAAAAAAAAAAAAAAATTAGAGCTCACAAAATAATTTACCATATTTAAAAGCTTATTTTACAAACCCTTTTCTCAGACCTCATTCCCAAGATTCTGATTTAATTGTCTGTGATAGGGCCTAAACATCTTTGTTTTTTTAAAAAAAATTTCTCCAGGTGACTGGAATGTACAACCAGGTGTGAAAACTATTACACTAGAGGATATGAGATAGAAAACCTGGTGATGATTTTTTTGAGCAATAGCAGTGTCAGGAAACTAGCACAGAATTGAGCTGCCAAATGTTACCATTTTAAAACAAGAAAACAAAAATTGTAAAATATCCTTAAGTTTGGTTTTCAATGATTTGATGATATTAAAACAAGGAAATTTGAGTACCTAAAAAATATCTGAAGATTAACAATAAGCAACATTAGTGAGCTATAAAGAAGTAATATTTCCAGACAAACTTGATTGGTCTTTTTAGATTGAATTACGGAAGTATTAAAAGAAAGGAATGTAGTAGATGGAATGTCTGGATTTTATTACAACATTCTGTAATTCAACTTGCAAATGCATTTCATAGTCCCAGCTAATATGAGAACAACGTCTAGCAAAATATTAGCCAGGCATGGTGGCGCATGCCTGTAGTCCCAGCTACTCGGGAGACTGAGGCAGAAGGATCACTTAAGCCCAGGAGTTTGAGGTTGCTGTGAGCTAGGCTGACGCCAAGACACTCTAGCCCAGGCAACAGAGTGAGACTCTGTCTCAAAAATAAAATAAAATAAATAAAATAAAATAAATAAAATAAAATAAAATAAATAAAATAAAAAATAAAATAAAAATTTAAAAAGTTAAAAAAAAAAGTCTAGCAAAATATCTCATTTGTGAGATGGCCGCACACAGCACATTCATAGCAGTACACATTTATGCTGCCTTAAAAAGATCATTTGTAAAATCTGTCCATGTGGAACTTTATGTTTATTTTTAAATTCATCAAAATCATTTCATGCCTTTAAAATTATCCACAGCATTAAGACTGTAGACTAGAATGTGTCTGTATCTTGGTTAAGAAATAATATGTAATAAAAATGTAGAGGGGAGGGACAAAGGGACATGGGAGGAAGGAAGCCTCAGGGCAAATTTTATCTTTCATAGCAGAAACACAGATGTTTAGAGTTGAAACACCAGCCTTTCATAATCCTTTTCTTTAAATCAAATGATTACATTAGACCCTGACATTTCTCCTGTTTAAGTACAATTTTATTTACTCCTTCAGTTTTACTTACCATCTGTTAAATTTAAGCAAAATGTAATTTAAGGGATATTATTTTAAATGCCATATATTTTAAGATCTCATTTCTATATACCTCACCAATCATCCCTCTTGGAATTGGATAGTTAAACGTTATCATCGATTATTTCTGAGCAGTGATCCTGGGGGAGAGTTTTAGATTTCTTTGTTCTTTCTAGTATGTTCCTATAAGAAATATGAATCATTTCTACTAAAAATATTTATTTCAAAATAACTGAACATATTACTTTTTAAATAAATAACATAATTTTTAAATCAAAGACTAGTTTTAATTCATTTTCTCAGAGAATAAATGCACTTATTTTATAGTCTCAAATTTTCTTACCAACCATAATTAAAATCTTTTAAGTACTGGTTGTAGGATGGCTAGTGTATACAAAACAGACTGAAATATCAACACATGTATATAACAATATGACCTTAATCTTAAAAAGTTTTAGAGGGAAAGGGGTGTGATTATCTCTTTTCAGGTAGTTCAGATGATTCTAGATTTGCCATGAACCCTATAGTTTGCTTACTAAGCAGAGTTCATTTTTCTTAAACAACCAGATGAAAATGCAAAAATGATGAAAGTGCAAAAAATTAATTTTCCATCTATTCTATATTAGAAGAAAAACAAAGTATTAGCATTTAAACTCAACAGTGTTTATTAGCTAGAGAAGTACAACCACCTACTGCCTATATACTCATTTAACAGAAATTGATGGTCTTTGTTCCATCCAGAGAAGTATTTTAAAAGGTTAATAAACTCTCCACTTATATTAAGGAAAGAAGTGAGTGATTAGTTTGTTATTTAAAGTTCAGCCAGTAGCATTTTACATGCAGTTTAAGTTCTTCATGATCTCATAATAAAGATACCTCAACAAAGGTTAGACTATAATTCTTTTTTTTTTTTTTTGAGACAGAGTCTCGCTTTGTTGCCCAGGCTAGAGTGAGTGCCATGGCATCAGCCTAGCTCACAGCAACCTCAAACTCCTGGGCTCAGATGATCCTCCTGCCTCAGCCTCCCAAGTAGCTGGGACTACAGGCATGCGCCACCATGCCTGGCTAATTTTTTCTATATATATTAGTTGGCCAATTAATTTCTTTCTATTTATAGTAGAGTCGGGGGTCTCGCTCTTGCTCACGTGAGCCACTGTGCCCTGCCAGACTATAATTCTTTTTCCTAGCTAAATTGGCACTGGCTGTGGCAATAGGATAAAAACAGTCTTCAGTTCCTACTTCCAGCCAACTTTGAAATTATTTTTATGAAAGTATAATGACTTTTAAGATTCATATTATCTCAACTTTTGTACATAAAGTAAAACTTATCAACATTTTTCTGTCATATTATTTCCAGTATATAGAATTTAGAGTTTCATAAAATTAATCACTCATCATCATTATCCCAATTACAGTCAGTACAAGTGACATTCCTACTTCTTAGTAGTTGTATGACTTTACTGCATCTCTAAAATGGAGAAAATCCTGTTCTCGACTAACTCACGTTACTGAAAGGCACAAATGCAATATTCTGTGTGGCTATCCTTTATTATCCAAATGACCTATAAAGAAATATGTCATCACTCCTTGTTCCTTTAAATTAGTCTATTTGCATTACAGCAAGGCACTAATGAGTATTTCAGACTTGCAACCCTTGTGTAAGAATGTTATTAGAAATGAAAGATGAGGAAAAATAGACTTCTGAAATGTTTATATTTTGTTTCGTTTTCTTTTTTTTTTTTTTTTTGACACAGAGTCTCCCTTTGTTGCCCAGGCTAGAGTGAGTGCCATGGCGTCAGCCTAGCTCACAGCAACCTCAAACTCCTGGGCTCAAGCAATCCTGCTGCCTCTGCCTCCCGAGTAGCTGGGACTACAGGCATGCGCCACCATGCCCGGCTAATTTTTTGTATATATATTAGTTGGCCAATTAATTTCTTTCTTTTTATAGTAGAGACGGAGTCTCACTCTTGCTCAGGCTGGTTTCGAACTCCTGACCTCGAGCAATCTGCCCGCCTCGGCCTCCCAGAGTGCTAGGATTACAGGCGTGAGCCACCGCGGCCCGTTTTCTATCTTAATATCCTCTAGACACCAACTCATGGATCTTAAGTAAGGTGATTTTAAAGGTTTGATCCTGAGTCTAATAGATTAACAATTCTGACCTAACTTAGATCCGACCTCAGCTCTTAACTCTGTCTCTCTGGGCGCATTCAAGCTACAGGATGCCACAAATATCATCACAGTAGTAACCTGCAACCCTGCAGTTCTCTCCTCTAGGGATTCCTCGTGTCCTGTTGCTGCCACCTTTCTCTATGCTTTATTTCAGGTGCTCCTCCCCAGCTATCCCTCAGGCAATAGTGATTGGCTTCTGGCTCCCATGCCATTGAGCACAGGAGTCTGTGCTCACTGCTACCAAGGCCACCTGGAGTTCCTTGCTGTTTTCAGTTATCTATTGCTGTGCACAAACCACCCTCAAACTTAGTGGCTTAAAATAACCATTTCATTATATCTCCTAGTTCTGTTCTACATGAAAAAGGAAATTGGCTTTCTTTCATCTTTCTAATGTTATGATTGCATGGCAAACTTGTATTGTTTGCAATTACTATTATTATTATTTTAGAGACAGGGTCTTACTGTGTTCTCCCAGGTGTGACAGCTCTCAGGTAGTTCAGACTATAGGTGTGCACCACCACTCCAAACCTAGAATTATTTTTTAAAGCCATTTCATGCATTAAAAGAATTCTGTTGCATTCAACTGTTTTCTAGTACTAGTAGATCTAATGTATTAAATTTAGCAGTAGAATAACAAAATTTGCAGGCGTCATCTTGAAGTATTTAACTGACAGGTTTTTTCCTCTTTGCAAATCATACTTTTTTCTATTTTTGCTCTCCTTCTCACAAACTGACTCAGGTTTTAAAAAGGATGATTTAAGTTGCCTCTATTTTGTTGATAGGAAAGTAAAACTGATTCTAAGTTAAGAGGAAAATAGGTAATTTATCATTCCTTAGATGATCATGACTCATACTACTAAAAATAGCTAACTTTTAGCTTATCAAAAAGGTTGCTTCAATAGTTAAGGCATAAATCTCTTAGAAAAAAATCTTAATTAGTTTAAATATTTTGGTAGGGGAAAGAACATGTTTATAAAGAGAGAGTTTTTCTGAATGACAAATAGGGGCACATGCAATTTATTATGATACTGTTCCTGACAGCACTCAGAAGGGCTGTTCATTTTGTGAATCTTGGTTTTATATAGCTGATATATATGTGTGTTTAAAAAGAAATTGTTGGAATTTGTCCAACTCCTTGTGTGTGACCTTTTCCTAAACCCTGAAAAATGCTATGTGATATTTAAAGTGTAGTTCCGTGTGTTGCAGTGGAAACTTTAAAAAAAAGGAAAATAAAGAAAAGGTAAATCTTTGGCCATAAATTGAAAAACACTCTGTGAAAAGAACTCTTTTTTTAATGAAGCAAAGACATTTTAAATGAATTGAGAGTAGATGCTCTCCATAAAATAGGGATGAATCAGAGATGAGGAAAACAAACATCAATCGATAAATATAACATTGGGAAAAAAACGACCATTTTTGTATGCATGTTGACATTGAGACTTCTGTTACTGAAGGAAATGTTTTTGTTACTGCCTTTTTTGACTTTATGGTTTAATAAATTAAAATTAAAAAAATCACTTTGTGTCAAATTGAGAATTAAAATTGCTGATACATGTATTTAACTGATGATTAATACTTGACCTACCAGAAAAATGCTACTGCTGTCCTCATTTTCCATTCCTAAATGGCGATTGCTTTTTCTTTTTTTTTGAGACAATGTCTCGCCCTGTCTCCTGGGCTAGAGTGCAGTGGCACCATCATGCCACACTGCAACCTTAAGCTCCTGGGCTCAAGTGATCCTCCTGCCTCCCTAGTAGCTGGGACTATAGGCGCGCACCACCATGCCTGACTAATTTTTTTAATTTTTAGTAGAGAATAGAGTCTTGCTTTCGCTCAGGCTGGTCTGGTGACTCCTGGTGTCTAGTGATCCTCCCGTCTCGGTCTCCCAAAGTACTAGTATTACAGGCATGACCCACCATGCCAACCATCATTGCATTTTTTAAAGGCCATAAAAGAAAATAATAGAACCATCAGATTAAATATTTAACAATTAAACAATTTTTGTCACTTTTTCATTTTCTGATCTCAATGTAGGCTATATTTGTGTATTAGATTATGTGTACAAAAGATTCATTCAGTTCTGCTTTTCTATCCACCATAAAGGAAAGGGTTTTTTTTTTTCCCCCTTTTATACTTTCTTCAAATATTTATTAAACACTTAGTATATATCAGAAAGTGTTGTAGGTCTTGGGAATGCCGAGTTAAAACATGGCCCAATTTCTGTCTTAAAGGAATATTCAACAAACAGACCATAGATGGGAAAGTCAGTGAATATAATGTTGTGTGACAATACTAGTAATACTTGTGGTATGTGTACCACGTGTCTGGCACTGTTACATGGTTTAACTTATTTAATGCTCACAGCAGGGTAGTTGCTATTATTTGTATTTTACAGAAAAGCAAACAGACACAGGAAAGTTAACGACTTGCCCAGAGTCACGCTGCTGGCTTCAAGCACGTATGATGTGCTATGAGAACGGGAAGGAAGGGTCCTCACCTAAAGGAAGCAAGGAAATCTTCCCAGGGAAAATGACTTCTCATCTTTGAATTTGTCCTCCTTGAGAAGAAGCCCCAGTCAGAGGGAACTAAATATGCCAACACATAGAAAAAATAATACAACTCTCTTGAGAAACATCAAGTACTTCAATATCATTGGAGCACAGAGATGCAAAAGATAAGATTGGAGAAGTCCGAAGAGTTAGATCAATTAGGCAACCTTGCTTACCCTGATGAGGAGCTTCTTCTTTATTGAGAAAGCAAGGAAAAGCTGTTGAAAGATTGTAAGTAATGATATGAACAGGGGGTCTAGGGAAAGTGAATGAGGGCAAACAGTCCCCATGAAAAATAAAAAGGGTCAGAAGGAAGGCTGAAGTAAGTGTTTAAGATATGGGGGTTGATCTGAGAGAGATTTAGGGGAGGCGGGGGAATTTGACAAAACTTGGTGATTGAGTGTGAGGAGGAGGAAGGAATTTCGGATTTCTGGCTTGGATTACTTCATGAGGAAGTGTGAGATGGGAAACATGAGAGGAAGAACAGGTTTAGAGAGGGAATGATGAGCTTAACGATAGCAACCAAAAGGTCTTGAACTAAGAGAGAAGGGTGGCCAGGGCACTTTAGATAGGGAAAGAGTACAGAGGTAGATATGGGATATTGTGGTCATGTTCTCATTTTCATTTGAATATTGGGTTTGCATGTGATCATTTTGTTCTTAGACTTCATGACTTGCATATATATTATGTATATTTTCTAGTATTGATCATATGTTATGTATTAAATTTTTAAAGTAACATTTGCTAAAACTACTATTGGAAAAAATACCCTAATAACTAAGATTTTGAGAAAATGACCAAATTTTCCATATATATGCATTAGAGATTAGTTAAATGACACAAAAGCAAAGGCTGTTTGATTTACATAGTTCTTTACCATGTGTTAAAAATACAAAATAAAAAAAAATAAGATCTATCACTCACAGAAGAAGCTGTCATCTGTCACTCTATAGTATTTATCACGTGTTAGGTTAATTTGTATGGCTGTCTTAGTTATACCAAATCCAAGGAAGACAGTTGGCTGTTTGAATGAAATGAAACTTTGCTTTTTAAATTGCTTTTGGTTATTATGGATACTTCTTTGTGGTGTCATATTTCTGTTGAAAGATAAAATATTTTGTTTGGAACTGAATTTCATTTTAGTACCAGGGAGTGACTTGCAATTTCAAATAAGGTGGCTGGGGAATGCCTCTTAGAAGTTGACATTTGAGCAAGGATTTTAAGCAGGTGAGGGCATTAGCCACACAGATACTGGGAAAGCAGAAGAAGGTCCCAGGAAAGAAGCCAATCAGCTGGCGTACGAGCCCTCAGGCAGTCACTGTGGCTGGAGCAGAGCAGTAGTGTGGGCAGAGGTGTAGGCCACTGTTAAAGACATAAGAATTGACTCTGAGTAATAATGGGAAGCCATGGAGGGTGTTTTTGTTTTTGTTTTGAGACAGAGTCTCACTCTGTTGTCGTGGGTAGAATGCAGTGGCATCATGTAGCTCACTGCAACCTCCATCTCCTAGGCTTAAGCGACCCTCCTGCCTCAGCCTCCTGAGTAGCTGGGACTACATGTGCCTGCCACCATCCCCAGGTAATTTTTTTCTATTTTTAGTAGAGACAGGGTCTCACTCTTGCTCAGACTAGTTGCCAACCAACTCCTGAGCTCAAGCAGTCCTCTCACCTCAGCCTCCCAGAGTGCTAGGATACCATGTCCAGCTCATTGGAGGGTTTTGAGCAGATAAGTGACATTATCAGATTTTATGTTCTAAAAGATGTCTCTACTGTGGAGAACAGACTATATAGGGACAAAGATGGAAGCTCTGAAACCAGTTAAGAGGCTTTTTTTTTTTTTTTTTGAGACAGAGTCTCGCTTTGTTGCCCAGGCTAGAGTGAGTGCCGTGGCGTCAGCCTAACTCACAGCAACCTCAAACTCCTGGCTCAAGCAATCCTCCTGCCTCAGCCTCCCAAGTAGCTGGGACTACAGGCATTCGCCACCATGCCCGGCTAATTTTTTGTATATATTAGTTGGCCAATTAATGTCTTTCTATTTATAGTAGAGACGGGGTCTCGCTCTTGCTCAGGCTGGTTTCGAACTCCTGACCTTGAGCAATCCACCCGCCTCGGCCTCCCAGAGAGCTAGGATTACAGGCGTGAGCCACCGCGCCCGGCCAAGAGGCTATTTTAATAAACCAGTGAGAGATGGGTGGTAACTTGGATCAGGTTGGTAGCAGAAGTCAGATTCTAGATTTATTTTAAAGATAGAACCCATATGATTGTTTGACAGGTTGGCTATGGATATTCAAAGTAAAGAAACATCATGAGTTCATGAAGTGTAGGGAGTGAGTATATCTAAAGAAGAGAAGAAAATTGACAAATTATCTCTAAAATGTATATGGAAATATGAAAGGCCAAGACAATTTTGAAATAGAAGAGCAAAGAACAAAAATAGTGACATGCCATACTTGATCAGATATTAGTGGGATGAATTAATTATATATCAAGATTTATTATAAAGCTACAGTAATTAAGACAGTGTGGTATTGAGGCAACAGTAGTGACATAGATCAATAAAAAGCATAAAGTCTAGAAAGAGACCTATACATACATGATCACTTATTTTATGACAAAGGTGACACTACAGAGCAGTGGGGAAAGGTTGTTATTCGCAACAATGTTGTGTGTCAGTTAGACTTCCATACTTTTGTATAATCATAGCCAGCTACCTCAGACCATACACAAGAAATAAATTCCAACCTGACTGCATTTAAATGTAAAATTTTAATTTTAGTTTTAAAATTTGTTTAAAATTTTAAATGTTTAAAATATGTTTAAAATTTTAATTTTAAACAAAATTTCTTGATAATATAGAAAAATATCTACATGATTTTAAGATAAGGAAAAACAATCTTAAACAGGACACAAAAAGCATTAATCGTAAAGAAAAAGACTGATAATGATAAACTGGAATAGACTAAAAACAAGAACTTCCATTCATCATAAGACATCATATTGTGAAAAAAGGAGCCAGAATAGGGAAGATATTTGTAACATATGAAGGTGACAAGTGGCACATATTTAGAATCTATAAAGTAAAATATACAAGGTATTTCACACCAAAAAAGGGGTGGCAGTGCATGCAGACAGGCAAGAAACATTAGAAAAGGTGTTCTCGATTCTTTTTCTGCAGTGGTGGCAACATTGTGTAATGCTGAACTACATTTCTATCTTCTTTTTATATCTTTTGGGGGGAAAACGAGAGCTTCCTCGGTCTTTATTTTTACTACGACACCTTTAGGATTGAACAGGAATTGAGATGGTTCAAATTTAGCCTAAAATTTGAATGACTGTACATTTAAAGAAAATAAAGATCCATTCGTGGATATGAGATTACCATTTTAAGCAAAGCTCTTCTACCATAAGCATCAAATAATATTAGGCACGCTCATGCAGAACTTCTTTAGTAAGAGTAGGATGCTTCAGCCTTGCTGCTAAAACCTGTGGAATGGAAGATGAGGTCAGAAAAATACCACCAAGAAAACTAACATCTCATAGTTTATTTTTTTTTTTTTTTTACCTACCAACAGCAAGTCGAAATCTCATAGTTTAAAAGATATATCACTGAGGAAGAACACAGAGAATATTTTGTACAGAATGCCTATTTTCTTTTAATGTTTCAGAATTTATTTTGACTTTTTTTTCCCCCCACCTAAGTATGTAACCAAAAGGTGGAGGCTGCCCTGAGTCTCAGTCACTGATTGTCATAAGAGGAAGATTTTCATGAGGTGGCACTGGGATCCAAGGTAACCAGCATGTGTTCAGCGGGGACTGGAAGTGATAAGGATAGAAAAGCATCTGTGTTTAGAATGCTCCAATGAGCAATCAGCACTCTCCTGAGATGACCCTTTACTGTTGCTAGGCACTCATGTCTGTTTCTGGAGTGGGTGGAACGTTATGTAATGCTGAACCACATTTCCACTCTCTTTATATATCTTTGGGGAAAGAATTAGAGCTTCCTGGGTTTTTATTTTATACTATTAAATCTTTTAGGGTTGAATAAAAATTGAGATCGTTCAAATTTGGCCTAAAAATTCAATGGTGGTACATTTAAAGAAAAAAAAAAAATCTATTCTTGAACATGAGATTACTGTTTTAAAGCTCTTTCACCGTAAGCATCAAAGAACGGCAAGCACTCTCCTGTATAAGCTGCAGCTGAGGTGACTGATTTACATCACCCACATCAGGTGTGGGGAACTCCCTGTTCTCCACTTTATTTTCATCAGCCCCAGAAGCGCCTAGTGAGAGACTGATTTCCTTTCACCTTATGGAGTTTTCTGATTGTCCTTTTTTACAATACAGTCTCTGAAAACCGAAATATAAAGAGCAGTTTAGAGTTTCATTTTAAGGAAAAATGGGCAAAAAGGTAGCCATGATGGACCCTCCCATTGAAAATATGCTAACTAAAATACTTCTTTAATAACATTTTTAAAATTAACCAGTGATGGAGGCCATTCTTATTTATAAGAATACTCAGGCCATGAGTATTCTTATACATAAAACGAAAATCAAGTACTAGTTGGCAACACAGTCAACCAAAAACTTTAGAACCAATGAATATTATGTAAAGAATTTACTATTACTACATAGAAAAGCTTCTCAGCCCTCAGAATTGGAAATGTTTAATGGTAATCTCCTCTAACAGTCAAAATAAAGGCATTTTGAGTTACTTTAAAAAAAAAAAACTACCATTGAGCTGATTAGAAAGTACAGATTGCTCAGAGGCCAAAAGCCCAGCAAGGTAAAGAGGCCACTAAAGCTAACTTCATGTCCAAGGGCATTTCCTGAAACCTAATGACCTTGACTTTTTGATTTTCATGTTCTCCTGGGCAGGAAACAACAGCAATAACTGACCCAATGTAAGTAGTCTAATAGCATAAAGCTAGAAACCAAAGAACTGTGCCTTATTCATTCCACAGAAGGGAGGGGGGTGGAGAAGAGGGAGGGCCAACATGGTAGACTAGAAGTAGCCCACACACACTGTTCTCTAGGAGAGAATCAAAAACTGCAAGTAGATGCCCACCATTGTCAATCATCAGAGAACCAATGGGAGACACTAAGAATGAAGAATACTGGGCTGGAAGATCCACTTGCCAAGATCAGAAGGTGCCTGGGGGAGATTCCCTACATGTACAGAAATGATAAAGGATGGAACCCCAGTGCCTCATGCTTCCAGAGCAAACACTATGATTGGAGCTGTGGGCCCCCACTACCACCACTGTGGGCTCTGTACTGATCAGGGAACTACTTGGAGACGATATTGTATAGTACAGTTCAGGCTTAGCAGGGACCCACGAGCATCTGTTCCTGGGTTGCTATAGCTGATGCCACTCTTTGGGCTCTCAGATCTGGAGCACCCAATCTACACAGGGATCGGCTTTGCTGCAGCTGCCCCAGCATCGCCCCTTGCCCAATCAGGGAGGGAGCAGAGAGAGCAAATGCTCTCACACGCCCAACCTGCTGCTGAATGATCCTTGGATCAATAATGAAGTTACGATGGAAATCAAAAGATTCCTGAGCTAAATAACAAAGCAGCACAAGCTTTCAAAATCTATAGGATATAGTCAAAGCAGTCCTAAGGGGAAAATTCCTAACCTTAAAGGCCTACATCAAAAAGACAGAAAGATCACAAATTAACAACCTAATTTCACATCTTAAAGAACTAGAAAAAGAACAAACCAAACACAAAGCCAGCAGAAGAAAAGAAATAACAAAGCTCAGAGCAGAACTAAATGAAATGGAAACTCAAGAAACACCACAAATGTTCAATGAAACAAAAAGATTCTTTTTTTTTTCCCCCAGTGGTTCCTTTGAAGACATCACAAGTCTCAGGAGATTAAGATTTTTCCATCATACAAAAAGATTGTTCTTTGAAAAGATGAACAAAATTGATAGCCCATTAACCAGATTAACCAGAAATAGATTGAGTCACATAACCTCAATCAGAAATGAAAAAGGAGACATTACAATTGATAACGCAGATACACAAAATATCATCTGTGAATACTATGAAAACCTCTTTGCAAACAAACTAGAAAATCTAGAGGAAATGGATAAATTCTTGGAAACACATAACCTCCCAAGCCTGAATCAGGAAGAATTACAAATCCTAAACAGGCCAGTAACAAGCAGTGAGATTCAAACAGTAATTTAAAAATCCCTTAAGAGGCCGGGTGCAGTGGCTCACGCCTGTAATCCTAGCACTCTGGGAGGCTGAGGCGGGCAGATTGCTCGAGGTCAGGAGTTCGAAACCAGCCTGAGCAAGAGCAAGACCCCATCTCTACTATAAATAGAAAGAAATTAATTGGCCAACTAATATATATAGAAAAAATTAGCCAGGCCTGGTGGCACGTGCCTGTAGTCTCAGCCACTTGGGAGGCTGAGGCAATAGGATCACTTGAGCCCAGGAGTTTGAGGTCTCTGTGAGCTAGGCTGACGCCACGGCACTCACTCTAGCCTGGGCAACAAAGCAAGACTCTTGTCTCAAAAAAAAAAAAATAAATAAATATATATATATATATATATATATATATATATATATATATATATATCTTAAGAAAAAAATCCCCAGACCAGACAGATGCACAGCTGAATTCTACCAGACCTACAAAGAAGAACTGGTACCAATCTTATAAAAGCTATTCCATAACATTGAGAAGGAGGAAATCCTCCCAAATGCATACATTCTATGAAGTATCACCTAGATACGAAAGCCAAGAAGGACAGGACAAAAAAAAAAAAGAAACCTAGAGACCAATATCTCTTATGAATATAGATATAAAAATCCTCAATAAAATACTACCAAACTGAATTCAACAGCACATCAAAAAGATAATCCACCATAGTCAAGTGGATTTCATCCCAGGGATATAAGGATGGTCTAACACATGCAAATCACCACAGAAGCAGAAACAAAAATAAAGACCATGTGATCATCTCAATGAGTACAGAAAAAGCATTCAGTTAAATCTAACACCGTTTCATGATAAAACCCTCAACAAACTAGGCATAGAAGGAACATACCTCAAAATTATTAAAGTCATATATGATAAACCCACAGCCAACATCATAGTGAATGGGGAAAAGTTGAAAGCATTCCCCCAGAAAATTAGAAATAGGACCACCACTTGTATTCAACATAGTTTAGAAGTCCTAGCCAGAGCAGTTAGGCAAGAGAAGGAAATAAAGGGCATCCAAATCAGGAAAGAGGAAGTCAAACTATTGTGCTCATGATAAAAGCTTGTATCTAGAAAACCCTAAAGACTCCACCAAAAGACTCCTGGTATTCATAAGTAAATTCAGCAAAATCTCAGGTTACAGAATTAATGTACACAAATCAGTAGCATTTATATTTACAAATAACAGTCAAGTGGAGAGTCAAATGAAGGACACAGTACCATTCACAATAGCTACAAAGGAAATAAAATACCTAGGAATATACTTAACCCAGGAGGTGAGAGATCTCTACAAGGAAAAATATAAAACACTGATGAAAGAAGTCACAGATGACACAAATGGAAAAATATCTCCTGCTCATGGACTGGTAGAATCAACATTGTTAAAATGTCCATACTGCCCAAAGTGATATACAGACTCAACACAATCCCCCTCACAATAGTAGCAATATATTTCACAGATCTATAAGGCTATAGTAACCAAAACAGGATGGTACTGCTATAAAATTAGAGACATAGACCAGTGGAACAGAATAGAGAACCCAGAAGTCAAACTGTCTACAACCAACTGATCTTTGACAAAAGTAGACAACATACACTGTAAGTTTCTTCAACAAGTAATGCTGTAACAATTAAATATTCATATGCCAAATAATGAAGCTAGATAGAGACCTTACACTTTGCACTAAAATTAAGTTAAAATGGATCATAGACCTAAATGTAAAACAGAAAACTAAAATTTTTAGAAGAAGAGTAGAGGAAAATCTCAGTGACCCTGGGTTTGGCCACGTATTCTTATATCCAACACTAAAAGCACAACCCATGAAAGAAAAAAATTGGTAAGTTGGACAAATATCTGCTCCGTGAAACTTAGTGTTAAGAAAATGAAAAGACAAGCCACAGACAAGGACAAAATATTGTAAAACACATTATCTAATAAAGAACTTGTACCTAAAACTTGTACCTTAACTCTAAAATCTATGAAGAACTCTAAACGTAACACTGGGAAAAGGAAACCCTACTCTAAAATGAGAAAATAAACAACCTAATTTAAAAATGGACAAAAGAACTAAACATAACCTACCAAAATAAAATATATATGTGGTAAATACACATATGAAAAGATGCTCAACATCATATGTCATTAGGGAAATGCAGTTTAAAACAGTGAGAGACCACTACACACCTATTTGAATGTCAAAAATAATAAAAACTGGTAAGGATATAAAACAAAAACAAAAAGAACTCCCCCTTCATTGCTGTCTGGAAAGCAGCAGCCACTTTGGAAGACAGTTTATTTCTGAAATACTGAACATAGTCTCACCATACAATCCAGCAATCATGCTCCTACATATTTATCCAAATGAACTGAAAACTTATACCCACACAAAACTTGCATGCAAATATTAATGGAAGCTTTATTTATAATCACTTAGTTGTCCTTTACTGGGTAAATGGATGAACAAAACTGATATATTCATACAATGTAATACTATACAGTGATTAAAAACAATGAGCTATCTAGCCACACAGTCATTTAACAATACTTATTGTTAAATGAGAGAGGCAAGTCAGAAAAGGCTATATACTATCTGATTCCATTTGTATGCCATTCTGGAAAATGTAAAACTATAGAGATTTTAAATAGCAATTGGGGGAGGGATTAAATATGTGAAACACAGGGTGTTTTTATTTTTAGGACAGTAAAATTATTCCGTATGATACTCTAATGGTGGATAAATGACATCATACATTTGTCAAAACCCATACAACTTCACAGCACAAAGAGTGAACCTTAATATATGCAAATTTTTAGAAATCATTGAGAATCTTAGGGGATCCAGGATGGAATGCAGAGTGTGACAAAAGAATCTAACTGTATTACAAATGTATGAAACAACATTATTGAAGGGAATAGAGGATAAAAGGTACTGATCTAAGTAACTTTGGAAATGATGGGAGCCTGTAAGACTAAAGGCAAAGAGAGTTGCACATAACCCTACTCTAGTTGATAAAGTTATATCGCATGGAGGTGGAGGTTAACAATTCTGAAACCACTAGATAAGTATACTGGAATGAAACAATTAAGTGAAAGTTTCTCACTGTTGGAGTGGCAGGTTACAGATAAGAAGGGGGAGGAAGCTAGAATGATTCATGTGGCGAAGAAGAAAAATGAGGGGAGGGAGGGCGGGAGGGAGGCATTCCAGACAAGAAGCATATCCCAGGATGGAAATAGAAATACAAGAGGCATAATGAGGAAACCATATTGGAACAGATGGTTTATATAAGGCAGTGCTTTTCATATTATCTTCTGACGTGCCCCCAGAGGGGGTAGTCAGTGAGGGTGTGAGAGGCCAGCTGTTGGAAGGCTTTAGGCAAGGCAGTGCTGCAGGTATATTAGAAAGATTGATCTGGGAGTGGACAAAGAAGAATGGGTTGGGAAACTATTCAGTAAGTCCAGTGAGATGGCATGAGCCCAAATGTATTATTGGCCATGAGTTTAAAATAAAACAGGAGGATGGATGCATGTATTCTCACCAAGGAAGAGCCAACAAGACTGGGTTACACACTGGATGGATGTTCCCCTACCAGGGAAAGGAGGCATCAAAGACCCATCCAGTGAGAGAAATGAAGAATCTCATGTTGAATTTAAATCTGGTAGTACTAGATTGTATGGGAATATGGAAGATAAGACTGTGTCTAAGTTCTAAAGGGAAATACAAATGAATTAAAATTATTAACTACAATATGTAAAATACAATGGTGATGGTTAATAACGAGATTATACCTAATCCCAGCAATGAGGAGGAACACACAGCAGACCTGGGAACCATGTTCCTGTTTACACCTCAGTCCTGAAGGTTAGTTGTTTTCTTAGAGGACTCTAAGCTGGCGCGGGTGGGAGGTAAGTTAAACTGAAAAGCCCTATACTGGGTGGCACAGCTGAAAATCCCATACTCACAGGCACTTCAGGTGAAGCAGCATTCATGGGGTAGTTTTGTTGGGTAAGACAGATGTTGTTAAAGATATGGCTTCTAGATGTAAGGATAAAATCTCCTGCAGAAGACTTAATGACATAAGCCATAAACTCAGAACTCAGGGTTAAGGAAGAATAAGGATGTGAGGGACAGAGAAATCACTCGGTAAGTCACTAGGGACAGAGAAGTCACTGCCTTCTCCACCAAAAGAAAATGAATAAATAAGCTATAAATGAACTAAAAATATAGAGAGAAAAAAAAATAGAGATGCAGGTATTTACTTGCTCTCAGTGTAGGAAAGGCTTACTTAATAGAAATGCAGTTATTGAATATAAAGTTTCACAAGTATACATAAATACATTTCAGCAAGCTTCATAAACAAAATCAAAGGGTAACAATAACCAGTCTGGACAACATAGTGAGACCTCATCTCTTAAAAAAAAAAACAAAAAAAAAAAAACATTAAAAATTAGCTGGGCATCGTGGTACACACCTGAAATCCCAGCTACTTGGGAGTCTGAGACAGGAGGATTGCTTGAACCCAAGCATTCAAGACCTGCCTTGCTGACATAGCAAGACCCTGTCTCAAAAAAAAAAGAAACCATAATAACTTATAAAAATATCAGTTAACATATAAAATAGACAAAGAAGGACCTAAAATCAACACTACTCCAGAACAAGAACAGCTTGTGTCCATATCTTGGTTTCAAATATCATTTTCTAATAAAAGGAATAAGAGCTCCTTGGAGAAATGGATGATTCTAGCAGTGGGACAGGAAATATGGAAGATGAGCCTAGAACATCTTGTAGTGCCAGAAAGTAAAGAAATGCTCAGAGCAAAATAAAAACAATGATAGAGATGTGTCAAAGGCAGAAGCCAACTGAAAGAGATCCCAATGACCAAATCTGGAACAATTTGAGCAGCAAAATAAAGTAGTATTGGATTATAAGGCAAAGTGTAAGATAAATAACCATAAGTCCACACTGATAAATAAATGATTGAATAAATAAATGAATAGAGGAAAATAGGCAAATGTCTAATGCAGAAGAAATCCAAATAATTTATGTCAGTACTCCACCCTCAAGGAAGTGATACGTAATTCCTCATTCTTTACGTATAGTAACTTCCTGCCAAAAAGTATGGGATGGGAAGCTGAGAAGGGGTATTAGTCACTTCACTTGACATATATGCTACTTCAGCCAGGTGACCCAGGCTAACATCAACAATGATAAATTATGTTGGTCGTGTGTACCCTTGGTGTGTGATGAAAAAGGCAAATTGTCTTTGTGATATTCCTCCCAGAAACCCATGTCCTACGTCTAACCACCAGAAAAACAATCAGACAAACCCTAATTGAGAGACATTCTAAAAAATACTTAACTAGCTCCTCCAACCTGTCAAAGCTATCAAAAATCAGATAGGCTTGAAAACCTTTCTGAAGAACCTATGGAGACATGATGATTAAATGTAATATAGTAAGTGGATAAGATCCTAGAACAGAAATGAGACATTATGTAAAAACCAAGCAAATCTGAATAATGTATGGCCTTTAGTTAATAACTATTATTATTAGTTCATCAATTGTGACAAATGTATCATACCAATGTAAAATTTTAATAATGGGGAAACCGGTATGGTGCAAATGGGGACTATCTCTACTATCCTCACAATTTTTCTGTAAAACTATTCTAAGATTAAAATTTTATTTTTAAAAAAGTTGTAGTGATTATGAAATTTCAGTCCCAATTATTGTGTCTTCTAAACAAGACATTCTTTTATATAGCCACAAGACAATTGTCACCTTAGAAACATAACATTGATAAAATATTAACACCTAAAGTACAGTTCATATCCCAGATGTCCAAGTTGCCCCAGTAATGCCTTATGTAGCTGCATTGTTTTTAAAACAGAATCCAACCAAGTAATATTTCACTTAATTGTCATTTCTTTTAAGTGTAACACAGAATAGTCTCTTCAAGATCATGGATTTTAACACTCCTTATTTTCAATTAATAGATAGGTTGATTGCTCTTCATTTAATTACTTTTATATGTTTCTTTAGAGAGGAAAAGGGTAGCAAAGTCAGGATCAGTGGAGACTTTACCCTTTCTCTAGTCCAGTCATCCAAATCTGTCTTTCATGATATGAACAATGATTCATAAGAGGCAGGAGGCTCGGTGGTGCCAGCCAGCCAACATGCTGGTTTTGTGCCGTAATTACTGATGTCAGAACTAAATTAGGTGATGGTATAGTTCTTATGACACATGTTTGTTTCTTTTTCTGCTAGGTTGTCCAAGGTAGGAATAAAGTTTCCACTTCTGTGATTTTCTTATACCCAAAAAATACTTAGACAATTCCTTCCATCCATTTCAACCATCTCAAGAGAACATGAGAATATTTTAAAAATGCTTTTATAATGCTTAGCTTTTATGTTCCGTTTATTATTTTTGTAATATGATTACTGTTATTGTTTGCTCCACAAAACAAGGAGACCAAACCTCCTTTCAGCCTCATTAATTAAAAATAGTAACATGCATGGTGCCTTTGAGAGGAAGGAGAGCTCTTAACGTAAAGAGGGCAATTGTTCTAGCTGTAGGGAGTGGCATGGGAAAAAATTACTGAGTGGAGACACTGGAGGTACTAGAATGATCTGATTAAATGAAATGAAGGAAGTGGTTTAAGAAATATGAAAATAGAATGTTTTGGTTTCCAAATCATCACAAATTTAGTTTTAATTAAAAAGCAATGTGAGTTCACTGATGTATCCCTAGGGATAGAAAAAAACAGTGTGTTGGCACACAGTATGTCATCAGTGATACTTGTTTTTATTTAACAGAGAAGAATTAAAAGATTGTTTGGAGACAAAATTTTAAATTCACCTAGTAAAGCACTGTGGTGGTCATTCGTGAAGTAATTGTAGCTTAGATTGCACAGTAGGTATGAATGTTCTGTGGGAGGACTTGGCAGAAATTTTAGGTATGAGTTCAGTTCAGGGAAGTTCACTTCATGGTCATGTGGTAATAGGGCAGAATCCATATTTCTGGCTTTCTTTACTCATCCTTTAATTTGTGTATAGGGATGTATTTTAGGAGAGGACAGTTTTTCAACATTCCCAAAGTTGGCTTGTGTGTGATTTTTCTTCACCAGATTACAACTGAACTCTCAAGTTATCTTTAAGTCAGTGGGAATAATGGTAAGTTCGGGTTTTACAAATCCTGTGCTTAACGGGCTAAAAAAAAGTGAACAGTTCCTCCGAGTTAAGTATTACTCAAGAGTCAGGAGTTGGTCAGATGATACGAGTAGTTCTTAACTCCTTCGAATATAGCTACCTAAACAGTTTGATAGGAATTGGAGAATGTGATGAATGTTGATTAAAGATATAGATATTCCTTTATGTAGACATAGTATACAGTCAAAAATGGGCCTCAGATTTTTTTATGTGTATATATGAAAAAGTAGTGTAAGGGGGCCCAGCGCGGTGGCTCACACCTTTAATCCTAGCACTCTGGGAGGCTGAGGCGGGTGGATTGCTCGAGGTCAGGAGTTTGAAACCAGCCTCAGCAAGAGCGAGACCCCGTCTCTACTATAAATAGAAAGAAATTAATTGGCCAACTAATATATATAGAAAAAATTAGCCGGGCATGGTGGCACGTGCCTGTAATCCCAGCTACTCGGGAGGCTAAGGCAGCAGGATTGCTTGAGCCCAGGAGTTTGAGGTTGTTGTGAGCTAGGCTGCTGCCACGGCACTCCCTCTAGGCTGGGCAACAAAGTGAGACTCTGTCTCAAAAAAAAAAAACAGTAGTGTATGCTAGGTCACGATTACAATTACTAGGATAACTTCTGAGTGTTATCTTCATTCAACTTAGTATGGGGATCTGCTATGAGCTATATACATTGTATGATGTACAAAGTACAAGTTTTGTTTTGGGGAAGTTTTTGGGTATAGAGGAAAGAGTGCAATTGTTTTTTGTTTGTTTGTTTGTTTTGTTTTTTTTGAGACAGAGTCTCACTTTGTTGCCCAGACTAGAGTGAGTGCCATGGCGTCAGCCTAGCTCACAGCAACCTCAAACTCCTGGGCTCAAGCGATCCTCCTTTCTCCACCTCCCAAGTAGCTGGGACTACAGGCATGTACCACCATGCCTGACTAATTTTTTGTATATATATTTTTAGTTGGTCTATTAATTTCTTTCTATTTTTAGTAGAGACGGGGGTCTCACTCAGGCTGGTTTCGAACTCCTGACCTTGAGCAATCCACCCGCCTCGGCCTCCTAGAGTGCTAGGATTACAGGTGTGAGCCACTGCGCCTGTTCAAGAGTGCAATTCTTGAAATTAGAAGTTCTATGTTTATTGTGTCTTGGCTTAGAGACTTGCTGGTTTTTTTGTTTCATTCATAAAATCCTTAATCTCTCTGAGCCTTACTTTTATCATCTGTGGAAATAGAACAGTAACACCTACCCCACCCACAAATTTCTTGTTTGTAGTGACAAGCAGCATGCAAATATTACAGCTGGTAAACTGTGCCATGCCATAGATTTTGTAGGGACCATTGTTTTCTTTCAACTATGTGAGCCATTCTATAGAAATGTACACACAGGGTCCTTAGTTACTTGAGCACCTCAAGGGTTTGTAGCCCTTGATTCTACAGTATGCGCTACCAAATTCAGCATTCCTTTAAACATTTTTCTTTGATTGAGGTGTGCCACATAGTAGGCCCTTGTGGTGGGATTGAGTGGGCGTGGCTAGGGGGAGAGAGTGAAAGGATGAGGTTCAAGTCTGATGTGCTGTGGTTTGATTTTTACCCCTAGTTTTATCTTTAGCTTTCCTTTTAGAGTAGAAATTAGAAGCTCTGGAGTAAAATTAGAAGGTTAGCTCTGACAACATGAACATTCCAAGCTTCATAGCTCTTGATGACTATTGTGAAAAACATGTATAAAGCCTTTCAAAGGAATTTTCACTGTCTTTTTCTCTCCTTGGTGGTTTTTAACTTGTACACTTGGTTATAGAATTCAGGATTTGGGGTTTTTTTTTTTAAATGGGTTTGACCTTTTCTTCCTGTTTGTAATTTTCATATTTTTCTTTAAGATTATAACCACTTGGCTGTTGTTTTACTAATGGGAATTCTCTACTAGCAGGGATTTTTTAATTAAAAAATCATTTTTTTTTATTTTTTCTGAAAATTTTCTTAAAATTCATTTAAGACAAAAATTACTTTTTTTAATTTTTGAGACAGGGTCTCACTCTGTTGCCCACGCTAGAGTGCCATGGCGTCAGCCTAGCTCACAGCAACCTCAAACCCTTTGGTCTCAAGCGATCCTCCTTCCTCAGCCTCCCGAGTAGCTGGGACTACAGGCACGCACCACCATGCCTAGCTAATTTTTTCTATATATATTTTTAGCTATCCAATTAATTTCTTTCTAGTTTTAGTAGAGACGGGGGTCTCACTCAGGCTGGTCTCGAACTCCTGACCTTGAGCGATCTGCCTGCCTCTGCCAAAAATTACATATTGTTTTGGCAGTGATGATGCATGAACTTTTGCTACCTGATACCACTTAAACAGTGGCAGAATGGCTCATTTGGAAAGTTTATCACATGGGTAGTATACAGGTACAGTGGTTATCACTAGACCTTGCATTGCTTTTAATCATTTGGTCTTATGCAGCCAACAGTTGATTATTTTCAAAGATGTATTAAATTTATGTCATTTTAGTTTATTTAAAGCTTTCTCTCTTTTTTTTTCATGATCTCTTACATTTGTTTTAACATCTATGTAGAGGACAGAATTTGGCAAAAGTCAGGATAACCTATAATTACTTTTGTATTGCTTTTAAAAATCCAGTTAGACTGAAACCAACTTACCACACTGAAAACATTTTGCCTAATCATAATCCGTTTTAATCCAAAGCCAAAGTAAGCGTAATATTGTCATACCTTAGTTTATTGAAGATGCAGAACTTAGAAATTCAGATTCTTGGGTGGTCCTTCCACCAAAGATTCTCCTTCCCAGTTGATTCTTACACATACACAGGTTTAGGAACTAAAATGAAATTTTCTCAAGCACTTGCTTAATTGCATTTATCTTTTATTTATGAGATTCCTAAGAACCATTCCCTCTAGGTGGGAAAGTACTACTTTGAAAAAAGTCAGGAAACCTTTGTTATAAAATGGACTATTCGTAGGATTCCTTAAGATTCTGGTTCTATTTTTAGAATTCAGTCTGTTTTAATGTTAGAGAACTAATATTCAAACAGAATTGGAGTGATCTATAGAAAATTTTGTCCTCTTTCTCTTTCTTAATCTTGCATGAAGCCATTTTTAAATTTGGTTTTCATAGTGGGCTGCCTTTTTGATTTCACTAAATTCTGTGAATTCCCCCTACGTATGGTGTTCTGTTGTCCCGATAGAAACATACTGTAGTTTCCCTTGGCTAAAACACATGTAAGCAGTGATATGCTGGTAATGTTTAACAACTGGGGGAAAGGGGCCTGATTCATATCATTTGCTAATTTCAATGATGTAAAATAGTCCCTACAAATAGCCTATTTTCAAGCTACCACTATGACCTCACTAAATGTGGAGCTGGTGAGAGATGGACACAGCACACTTAGTATTTCCACCATACAGATAGCACAGAACTTCCAGGGCATTAGTAAAATGTAATAAAATAATTAGGAATACAATTAGGAAATGATAAGTTTTTGAGTATTTACATGTCTTTGTTTTTAGTATATTTTATACATATAAATCATTCTAACGTAAGGATACCCAAGAAACTCTTTCCATGCTTATCTTTGGAGAAAGTCATTGTTTCAAAATAATGCATTTTTACTTTTCATTTTCTACCTTATTCTATTGTTTAAATTAATTGCCTATGTTAAAATTACGAACAACAACAACACTGATGTTAAAGAGGCAGCTCACCAGACTATTTTGATGTGTGGCTACGTTGGGGAACCACTGGTGGTTCTCAGTCACAGCTACCTGAACTGAAAGTTTTCTTTCTTGGTTTCATGGCACTTTAAAGCTGAATTTTGTGCTTTAATTGCACTGACTACTACATTTTAACTATACATGTTCCATTAGTTTCTTTCAAATGATTTGAGAATTTTTTTAAACAACTGGATATGTTAAATTTTAAAGAAAAACAAGAGAATTGAGACTATTAAAAAAATCAGAGAGGCTGGGCACGGTGGCTCACGCCTATAATCCTAGCACTCTGGGAGGCCGAGGCGGGTGGATTGGCTCAAGGTCAGCAGTTCGAAACCAGCCAGAGCAAGAGCAAGACCTCCCTCTCTACTATAAAATAGAAAGAAATTAATTGGCCAACTAATATGTACAGAAAAAAATTAGCCAGGCATGGTGGCGCATGCCTGTAGTCCCAGCTACTCGGGAGGCTGAGGCAGCAGGATTGCTTGAGCCCAGGAGTTTGAGATTGCTGTGAGCTAGGCTGCTGCCATGGCACTCACTCTAGCCTGGGCAACAAAGTGAGACTCTGTCTCAAAAAAAATAAATAAAAATAAAAAAAATCAGAGAAAATAAAAATCTGGTAAATACAAATGTAAATATGCCAATCCTGAGGACCACCATAGTTGATACAGTTGAGCAACAGATTTAACTCTGAGTTTCCTGGAAACACATGAAAAAAAGAACAATATAATTCTTTTCAGATAGAAGAGTAGGCATCATTTTCTCAAAGAAAGCTAAGCATTGCATTGTACTGAATTCCAAAGTAAATCTCACATGAAATTTCATATATAGGGATACTGACTAACATAACAGTGCCATATTTCTCTACTACTTATAGGTTTCATGTAGTGGTTTCTTGTAATATACTTCAAAAAAATCAAGAATGTAGTATGACTTTTTCCCCAAAGGAGATAGATAAAATTGTTTAGGAATATAACCTAGTGATCAAGCTTGATCCAAAGTTAAGATGATAACGACTTAGAAGAATAAAGATTTAGAACAAGAATGCCAAAAGATGACAGGTCAGCTTAGCTCCTGCCCTTTGTTGATACTAGGTTGACAAGGTGTCTGAGACCAGAGTCAACAAAAACAAATGCAGTGAATGACTAGCAGTCTCCATCTTGAACACAGAAATGGGGAGTGGTGTAATAACTACTGGATATTTACCATGGTTACTCCAGGCTATGTTATGTAAATTTCACTGGTCTTAGGCAGCATTTCTAGTGTAAACTGAATTACAAATGGAGTCTATACTCTTTGATAAGTGCCTGGAGTGTTGCATTTTGTGTTGCTTTTTTTTTTTTTTTTTTCTTTTTTTTTTAAATACCACTTAAAGATGCTATTGTGTTGCTTTTTAGAGTATACGTGAGACACATATATGTTAATTGTGACAAATTCTTAGCAATCCTAATACATCTGTCTTCCGCCATTCTGATATTTGATCCTATAATTTATTTTGTTTGTAATATTAAGTAGCTATACCAACGTAGTTAATCTCTAGTCTCATTGAGCTGTTTTTTGTCCTTTAGTCTAATAGGACACCATAATTACAATTATTTTGTTTGGAAGTATGATTCTGAAAACAGCAAAATACGGAGAATTTGCCAAGTAATTCCTATATGAGTGTGATCCTATTAGTAACAATGTAGATTATCAAAAATGAATTATTTATTATATTTGTTTTTTTTTTTTTTGAGGCAGAGTCTCACTCTGTTGCCCCGGCTAGAGTGCCATGGCGTCAGCCTAGCTCACAGCAACCTCAAACTCCTGGGCTCAAGCAATCCAACTGACTCAGCCTCCTGAGTAGCTGAGACTACAGGCAAGCGCCACCATGCCCGGCTAATTTTTTCTATATAATTTTAGTTGGCCAATTAATTTCTTTCTATTTTAATAGAGACAGGGTCTCATTCTTGCTCAGGCTGGTTTCAAACTCCTGACCTTGAGCAATCCTTCAGCCTCCCAGAGAGCTAGGATTACAGGCGTGAGCCACCAAGCCCGGCCTGCGTGATTATTCTAATTCACGTCTTATTATCTTAGAAACACAGTTCATCTGTTGAAGAAAAAAAAATGCCTGATAGCCATTAACTCTTCTACTTTAGTTAATTCATCTTTTGACTTTTTTTCTTATCCTGTTTTAAAAAATAGTCCTTAAATGGGCATTATCATACATTCCAGGTAAGAAGATAAATTGGCTTACCCTTCTTTTTTTTTTTTTTTTTTTTTTTTTTTATGTTGTCATTTGGACAGAAATGGCTTACCCTTCTAAAGAGCGTGTGGCAATATGTATATCAAAGACCTTAAAGATTTCAGATCCTTATACCCAGTTATTCCACTTCTAGGAAAACATCATTAGGAAATAAACAGAAATTATAAGTGTGGATTCTGGGGTGAGAGTGCCTGGGTTTAAATCCAATAGGAAACTCACAAGTTGTATGACCTTGGGTTGTTTCTTCTTTAAGCCTCAGTCTTTGCATCATCTGTACAATAGATTTTAAAATACCACCTATCTCTAGATATTATTGTGAAAATTAATGAAGTGGTATTTGTAAAGTGCTTAACATGGTGCCTCTCACAAAGTATCAATAAATAATTGCTGTTATTAGTAATCTTAGAAAGATTTATCGTAGTATTAGCTAAAATAGTAGATAAAAAGGAAAATATTTGAATGATATTCATTTATATAACAGAATACTATTCCATGTCGTTTTCAATGATGTTCTTCAAGAAAATTTAAAGATATAAGAAAATGCCGATAATATAGCATTGAGTGAAAAGGCAGGATAAAAATCTCTCTATGCTCTAAGATGTTAATTATGTGTTAAATTATATTCTAATTATATCATAAAATATTATGTAAATATGTTTTAAAATGTTTTTTAGAGATATTATAGAAAAATCTAGATAAGTGGCTTCCAGTAATTCTTAAAACCAAGTGATATGAATGTGAAGATTTCATGTAATAATACTTTCTGTTTCTATATATTTTCATTTTTCATAAATTTTTTGAAATAATGACAATAAGAATAGAAAATAAAGTCTAAATCCTTGGTATTAGTGTTTTATAACTTGTTTAGATATAAACTAGCTCTTGATCAGTTTTGTTATTAAACTGTTATTGATGCTTTCTTATGGTGTTATTAGAGCATTTGAGACAATGATATATGAGACTTACAAAAATTTGATAAAAATTATAAAAGTCATGAATGCTTGGGGAAACCCTTAATAAAACAGACAGATGGTTCATTCAGTAATGAACTTACTAGTAATGAACTTACTATATAATGACTTTTATAATCCTTTATACTTTTTGATATCTTATAAAAATTCTATAGTAAGCTGTTTTTAGAGTGTTAATCAGAAAAAGAAGTTTCAATTTTCTGATGAAATATGATGCTAAGTTTTATGCTTTGACATTATGATTTCTAGTATTTAGACCATTCTTATTAGTTGCTTTTGAGACTCAACTTCAAACATGCTATAACTCTCTGAAACAACTTTGGTGAAGGATGGATCGTATCTGAACGTCTGTATAGAAAATATCTATTTTAAGTATTTTCCATCTATAAAAAAATGATACAAGGACCAGCCCCCCCCCATTGCACTCTCATTTTTGTTATTTTGGGGTTTTTCCCCCCATTTTTAAAAAGTGTCGATTTTTCAACATAGCCAGCATTCGCACATCTTAAAAGGGAACTTATCTTAGTGGGGGCAAAGGGTAACTTGAGTTGCTTGGCAGAGTTCTCCCTCTTTTAGGCAGAAATAAAGAAAAAGGAAATGACTGTTTCTTCCTGCCTCTATAACTGAAACGATATTCAAATTTATAGGTGAATTTTACTTGTAGCAAATATTTCCTTTATAAGTCCTGCATTTATCTTGTAGGTGGCCTTCTAAAACATACTTTATTTGATTTTATGCACTGTGCTCATACTTTGGCTTTGTGCCCAGCCTCCCAGGTTGCAAACATCTATAGCAGACCCCAGTGTTAAAGAAAATAAACCAAAAAAGAAAGCAACCTAGAAAATATTACAGATGTTAATAAATTACTCAGTAATATTCACAGCGTAGTAATAAATTATAATATTAATAGTGGCAGTCCTTAAAAATTGCCCCACTATTCATTAAGACAGTCTTTCTCATGTTCCAAATGAAATACATTATTGTTTTTTCCTCCTAGAAGAGAGAGGTATTACGTATTCTCTTTATTTGTTTGACTTATTCTATTCAGTACAAAGGTTAAAAAGTAAAGGCAACGCATGTATATATAGAGAGAGAAAGAGAGAGAATCAACTAGCACCCAAATCCTTATGATATGTGAGAAAATTATCTACTTTGGAAGCCAGTTATATACATTAAAACATATGTCAATCTAAAATAGAATAAACTAAATGCAAAATGACTAGTCCTGACAAATTCTTCTAAATTTAAAAATAAAAGTAACTTAGAAGTTTATGGAGGAAAGTTGAATCTTGAAGAAAAACGTGATTTCATTAAAGAGGGAAAAAAGGAGGAAAAGAAAAGATGGAAAGAGAGGAAGAAAGATAAGGAGGGAGGCAGGTAAGAAGCATACACTCCAGAATTAAAGTGGAAATACAAGAGGCATCATGAGGAAACCATGTTGGAACAGATGGTTTATGTAAGGCAGTTCTTTTCACATTATCTTCTGATGCACCTCCACAGGGGCTGGTAGCAAGAGGCTGAGGAGGCCAGCTATTAGAAGGCTTTAAGCAAGGCAGTGCTGCAGGTATATTGGAAAGGTTGATCTGACGGTGGACAGAGAGGCATGTGTTGGGAAACTGCTCAGTAAATCCAATGAGATGACCTGAACCCAAATATATAATTGGCATGAGTCTGAAAATAAAACAGGAGGATGGTGCATGTACTGTCACCAAAGAAGAGCCAACAAGACTAGGTTACACATTGGATGGATGTTATACCAGGGGAGAGATGTGTTGAAGACACCTCCAGTGAGAGACATGAAGAATTTTATATTGAATTTAAATTTGGTGGTACTAGATTATATGGGAATATAGAAGATAAGACTCTGTGTCTGGCCAGGTGCAGTGGCTCACGCCTATAATCTGGAAGGCCCAGGTGGGAGGATCACTTGAGCTGAGGAGTTTGAGACCAGCCTGAGCAAGAGCAAGACCCCATCTCTACTAAAAATAGAAAAGTTAACTGGGCATGGTGGCATGTGCCTGTAATCCCAGCTACTCAAGAGGCTGAGACCAGGAGTTTGAGGTTGCTGTGAGCTAGGCTGACACCACAGCACTCTAGTCCAGGTGACAAAGTGAGACTCCATCTCAAAAACAAACAAACAAACAAAAAAAGACTTTGTGTCCAAGTTCTAAAGGAAAATATAAATGATTTAAACTTGTTAACTTGAATATGTAAAATATAACTATGATGCCTAACTATGGGATTATACCTAGTGCCAGCAATGAAATGAGAATGAAAACATAGCAGACCTAGGAATTGTATTCTTTACACCCTAGTTAGTTGTTTCCCTAAAAATCTCTAAACTGGAAAACACCTGTGCCAGGGGCAGAAGGTGGGTGCTAAGTTAAATTGAAAATCCCAAAACTGTAGCACAGCTGAAAAATCTCATATCCTGAGGCTGGGGTTTGGCGCTTCCGGTGAAATAACATTTACTGGGTAGTATTGTTAAGTAAGGCAGTGATTGTTAATGATGTGGCTTCTATTTGGTAAAGATAAAATCCCCAGCAGAAGACTTGGTATTGCTTCTCTGACTTGGTGACATAAGCCCCAAACCAACGGATAAAGAAGTTCCCAGTTAGTTCATGATAGGTAGCAAAAAAAGCAAAGCACCAAGAAGTCACCAGGAATTTACTGCCATCTCCACCAAATAATAAATAACTATAAATGAACTAAAAATATGGACAGATATATTTGCTGCAGTTTAAGAAAGATTTATCTCATATAGATGTAAACACTTATTTACTATAAAGGTTCACAAATATACAATATATGTGTGTTGTGGGCTGAACTGTGTCCCCCAAAAATTCGTATGTTGCAGTCGCAACCCCTTGTGCTTCAGAATGTGACTGTATTTGGAGATAAGGTCTTTAAAGAGGTGATTGAGTTAAAATGAGGTCTTTAGAGTGGGCCTTAATACAATATGATTGGTGTCTTTTTAAGAGGAAGAGACTAGGACAACACACAGACTGAGGGACAAATATGTGAGGACACAGCTAGAAGTCTGCAAGCCAAGGAATGAGGCCTCAGAAGAAACCAAACCTGCCTTGATCTGGGGCTTTTAGCCTCCAGCTCTGTGAAAAAATCAAATTCTATTTTGTAAGCCACCAAGTCTATGGCATTCTGTTATGGTAGCCCTAACAAAGTAATACAATATGCGTGCATTTCAGCAAAAATTATGAACAAAATCTTGGGAGGCCGAAGCAGGCAGATTGCTCAAGGTCAGGAGTTCAAAACCAGCCTGAGCAAGAGCGAGACCCCTTCTCTACTATAAATAGAAAGAAATTAATTGGCCAACTAACATATATAGAAAAAATTAGCCGGGCATTGTGGTGCATGCCTGTAGTCCCAGCTACTCAGGAGGCTGAGGCAGAAGGATCGCTTGAGCCCAGGAGTTTGAGGTTGCTGTGAGCTAGGCTGACGGCCACGGCACTCACTCAAGCCTGGGCAACAAAGCGAGACTCTGTCTCAAAAAAAAAAAAAAAAATTATAAACAAAATCCAAAGGTAATAATAGCCTACAAAAAATATTGATTAGCATATAAAACAGACAAATACCTAGAAGGAACAACACTCCAGTAACAATGAGCACACCTAGCACCCAGATCTTGGTTTCAAACACCATTCTCCAATAAAAGGAACTGGGGCTTCTTGGAGAAACGGCTGATTCTATTATAAGAATGGGGCTGGAAATACAGGAGTCCTCTCTTATTTGAAGGGCATACGTTCCAAGACTCCCAGTGGATGCCTGACACCACAGTTGGTACCCAACCCTATATATACTATGTTTTTTCAATCTGATTACCAAGACGGCTGCTGACTACCAGACAGGTCGAGTATACAGTGTAGATATGCTGAATAAAGGGATGATTCACATCCCAGGTGGGAAAGAGCAGGACAATGGAAGATTTCATCATGGTACTCAGAATGGCATGCAATTTAACACTTATGAGTTATTTCTGGAATTTTCCATTTAATATTTTCGGACTGCACTGGACCTCAGGTAACTGAAACTGAAGGCGGCGAATCCGTGGATAAGTGGGAAGGACTAGTGTATACAAGATGAGTCTGGAGCATCACTTAGTACCAAAAAGTAACAAAGTGCTCAAAAACCCTCACAATGACAAAGAAATGTCAGAGGGACACGGGAGCTAACAGGAAAGTCTCCCAATGGTGAAAGCTTTAAACAAGCAAATAAAGTGGCATTGGATTATAACCCAAAGTATAAAATAAATATCTGTGAGCCCATACTGATACTGGGGGAGAATAGATAAGTCTCCTGTGCAGAAGAATCCAAAATAATGTATGTAGACACTCCTGTCTCAGGAGACGGAGGCCACTCAAGCATGGGCCGTGCATATTGACTTCTTTCCAAAGAACATAGTCCTAGGCTGGGCAGAAAAAAAAAAAAATAGAGAGAGACCAGAAGCCAAAGAACATAGTCCCAAAAATGGGGACAAAAGAGTAACTTTACAATGTCAGAGTTATATAGAACACTACCCTCAGCATAGTAGTTGAGGTTAACAACAGTGATAAGTCATGTTGATAGTATGCGTCCTTGATATAACGTACATGAACTCTGTGGTCTTCCTCCCGAAAACCCATACACCTCAGTTTAATCATAAGAAGAACACCAAACAAATTCCAATGGAGAAGCATCCTACAATATACTTGACCAGTACTCCTGAAAACTGTCAGGGTGATCAAAAACAAGGAAAGTCTGAGAAACTTACAGCCAAGAGAGCTAAGAAGGCAGCTAACTATTCCGCATGGGATCCTGGAACAGAAAAAGGATACTAGGTAAAAAATAAGGAAATCTGAATAAAGTATGGAGTTTAATTCATAAACAAAAATCAATATTGGGGCCTGGTATAATGGCTCATGCCTGTAATCCTAGCACTCTAAGAGACCGAGGCAGGAGGATTGCTTGAGGTCAGGAGTTCGAGACCAGCCTCAGCAAGAATGAGACCCTGTCTTTACAAAAAAAAAAATAGAAAAATTAGCCAGGTGTTTGGCATATGCTTGTAGTCCCAGCTACTCTGAAGGCTGAGGCAGGAGGATCACTTGAGCCCAGGAGTTTGACGTCACTGTGAGCTATTCATGGCACTCTAGCCGGGGCAACAGAGTGAGACTCTGTCTCAAAAAAAAAAATCAATATTGGTACATTAATTGTGATGAATGTACCATACCAGCATAAGATGTTAATAATAGAGGAAACTTGGTAGGGGGTATATGGGAACTATATGTACTGTCTTGCCAACTTTTCTGTAAAACTAAAAGTATTCTCAAATAAAAAGGCTATTTAAAACAAAAATAGAAAAAATAAGCAAAGGGATATCATACACATTATGCATCAAAAGACCAATTAAGGGGGAGGAGGGCATGGGCAATATATGTAACCTTAACACTTGTGCCCCCATAATATGCTAAAATAAATAATAAATAAAATAAAAAATAAAAAAACAAAAGACCAGTACACACTTGAAAAGAATTAAAATTTACTGGTATTCAGAAATGCACATTAAAATAGCTACAAGGTTATTGTTTTTCTCCTATTTAGCTGGCAAACCTTTTTTTCTTCTATTACTGATGCCTGTAATTGGCAAGGTATAAGAATGTAAAAAGGTAAAAATGTGGGTACCTTTTGAAGCAGCAACATCACAACCAGGAAGTGATTATCAGTGTTATCACTGTTCACAGTGTTATGTACAATAGCAAAAACTCAAATCAACCAAAAGCTTATAAATATGGGACTGTTTACATAAAATGTGGGAACCTGGATGTGCAATGCAATGCAGACAATAACAACATTGTAGGACATTTGAAGACAAAAATACTCTATTATGTGTTACATGAAAATATCAACTGTATCTTCTCATATGTTTGCACATAATTCTTGGATCTGGGATTTAGTGATATTAACAAAGACCATTAAGTCCTATTAGTGATTGAAAGTTGTAAGTGCTTAAAGAATTATTTTAGTGCATCTTATAATATGCCAAGTATTATTTTATAGCTCTTATAGTTAGAACTTGATGCTTCTCAAACTAGTAAGGGACCAAGTTTTTGTTACCACAAATTGTGTGTATGTTTGTATTTTACATATGCTGCAAGTTAAAAATGGAATTTGTATACAATAATATATTGCTTGTGGTCATCTCTGACTGGTAGGGTTGGGGCAATTTTTATTTTATTTTTGGTGATTTCCTACATTTCCAAAGTGTTTAAGGAACCACAGAATATTTTTTGTGATGAGAAAAATGTTTTAAAAGTCAACTTTTTCAAAAAATAAATCTTTTGTCCTTCAGGATTGCTTCCACTAAAGTTTATTTTTCAAAAATTTACTTTACATTATTGTATGTAAGTAAGCACTTGTCAGTGTTCCAGATGCATCTTAGCTAAAACTAGTGAATGCCCTAACTTAGATGGTTTTTGAAGCCTATACATCTGGTACTGTTTGGCCCTTAAGCTTTTACATCTCTTAGCATGGAGGATGAAGAAAGCTGTCCGTCATTTCTTGAGAATCTGTATATTTAGACCAGATTTGTATTTTCACTGTCAGTATGGCAAATGAGTGAAAAAATGTTAATATACTATTGGGTTTTTTATTTCTTTTTTTTATTCAGCTTGTACCAGGGCTGAAAACCTCATTTTATGTTCATTACAGTGGGGATTTTTTAAAATGTCTACATTCTTTCTAATAAACTGTTGGAAGACTCAAAATAAATAAATAAATAACTGCTATCTAAAATATTAAAATTATCTTTTTCAAAAAATGTATTTTTACTTTGTTTCTCTTGAGTGGATTTAGTTTATACACAAATTTGTATATTTGTAAATTTGTAATTTGTAAATTTACAGTTACGTGTTTTCTAAGTACTTATTTTCTATTAGGTTAAATTTTCATGAGATGTTAACAGCATTGTTGTGTTTGATTAATCTTCTTATATCTTTTCCTTTTAGGCTGGTGTTTGGGATGCTTTATCCTGCATATTATTCATACAAAACTGTGAAAACAAAAAACGTGAAAGAATACGTGAGTATAGTTTTATGAGTAATTAGTTTAATGTATCAATGATATACAAGGCTATAAAAATTGTCGTTCTTTTAAAAAAAGAGCTAGAATGTTATAGGTTAAAATGTGATAAATGTGAAATAAAAAAATTATTCTTTTTTTTTTTAAACTCACTTCGAAGACAACTCCAAAGTGGGGTTTCAAAAATAGTTTACTATCAAGTGGCATTTAATTAAGTATATGGTTCCCAAGATGAGTAATCAGATGGCTCTTCATTTTTCTTTTATAAAACTAATTTTTTTTTTTTTTTTTTGAGACAGAGTCTCACTTTTGTTGCCCAGGCTAGAGTGAGTGCTGTGGCATCAGCCTAGCTCACAGCAACCTCAATCTCCTGGGCTCAGGCAATCCTCCTGCCTCAGCCTCCCGAGTAGCTGGGACTACAGGCATGCGCCACCATGCCCGGCTAATTTTTTCTATATATATATATATATATTAGTTGGCCAATTAATTTCTTTCTATTTATAGTAGAGACGGGGTCTCGCTCAGGCTGGTTTTGAACTCCTGACCTCGAGCAATCCGCCCGCCTCAGCCTCCCAGAGTGCTAGGATTACAGGCGTGAGCCACCACGCCCGGCTATAAAACTAATTTTTGAAGCGAAATAGAGTAGTGGAACGTATCTAGTAGAGGTAAAGAAGTTACTTTAGTTGAGCCTGTGAAATTTTTCTACCCTTTTACTATATATATCACTTGGATCTAGAATTGGTGAAATAATCTTCAGAGATAAAACCACATTTAGTCATAGTACCTTAAATTCATTTTATAAATGGCTTGAAGGGTCATATTTTAATAGATGTAATAAAAACTTGAAGTATTGTTTAAAACTACTGGCATGCATGAGTTTCTAGAAGCCAGCACTCACCTGTTAACAGTGCTTCTCAGACCATGCTACGGGATCAGCTTTGTTGTTTTTCCAGTAAGTCTTAGGCCAGTACTTCTGTAAAATAAAAACCTAATCACTAGAAGAAGATGAAATTAAAAAAACCCCAAAACATGAAATACAACTCCAGTTTTTTTATACTACCAGACTTCAATAAACATGAAATTACAGTTGGATTTTGTGCTTAAGGCAACACGGTAACACTTCACAGCCTTGCACAATTCCCTAGACAACACTCTACCCTACTGTGTAATATTTCAGTTGGAATTCTCTTTTGAAAGATAAAAGAGTTCCCCATCATTTTCAAACACCATGAAAATATGCTCTAGGGACTCTGCCACTGGCAGTGCTTAATAAACATGAAACTTCTCCCTATTGGGATGTTTTTGATGCCATTATTAAATGAGATCTTTTTCTGAATCTAATTACCTGTACAGTTGAATTACAGGGTGTAATGCATCTCAACATTGGTGCCATTTCACACATATAAAGTATTCTAGACACTCAGGATATGCAATAATTGGTGTGCCTTCATATGTGTCTTTATGTATATATTTGTGGTTAACATGTACTCCCATCTCCCCTGCTAAATCTGCTTGATTTTGTGGGGAAAAAAGTTAAGTGCAAATTGCAAATGACATTTAGACGAGAAGCTCTAATAATTTGAGGATATCAGCAGGCACAGAAATACTGTCCCATAAATTAAAAAGCTAAGAGGATAGCAATAAGAAATATAGCCGTATTAAATAAAGTATAACAAGAGCCGGGTGTGGTGGCTCACACCTGTAATCCTAGCACTTCAAGAGGCTGGGGTGGGAGGATTGCTTGAGGCCAGGAGTTCGAGACCAGCCTGAGCAAAAGTGAGACCTCATCTCTACAAAAATTAGCTGGCTGTGGTATATACCTGTAGTCCCAGTCCCTTGGGAGGCTGAGGCAGAAGGATTGCTGGAGCCCAGGAGTTTGAGATTACAGTGAACTATGGTGATGCCACTATCTAGCCTGGGCAACAGAGTGAGACCCTATCTCAAAAAATAAATAAGCTATAACAAGAAGTAGACCTATTATGTATAAATGAATACTGAGAGAGCAGAAAAGATGTTATTTAGAGTTTGGCCTAAGAACTATTATAAAAGATTAGTCCATTTATAAACACCATTGAACTTTGAAATGTTAATTTTTAAAGACTTAAAAACATGAATTTGTGTGTTTTATTACCTTTATTGCTACACTCAGATTTTTATTACTAGGTTATTTTGTAAATTTGGGATTAGTAAGTATGGTCTAACCCTGAAATTTTGATTCTGCTTCATAAATTAAAGATAATAGATTCTCTTCCATAGTATAAATTAACATTCAAACTGATGAGAAAACTAAAACTTGTTATGTGATGAGATAATATACATATATGTGTGTAGATAAATATGAGGGCTGTCTAGAAAGTATCCAGCCATAATTTTCATAATTTTTCCCATTATATGGCTGAATACCTTCCCGGACAGCCCTTGTAATTAGCATAGTGCTTTGCACAGTTCTTAGAGGATAACTTATTAACCATGTTGGAATTATCTGCATATAATTTTGCGGTAATACCATGACTGTGAAAACAGTTTTCTTAACCATACCTTTGAGAAGACCAGAGTAATGAGTAACAGAAGAGAAACTAGGGAAGGTAAAAGGCAGGCGGCTGGAGCTGGTTTGATATTTACTGTTTCACAAATAATTTCGAGTAAAAGCAAAATGACCAGGCACAGAAACAGGAAGGGCAGGCATCTGCCTTTGAGAGGGAAATATGATACAACTCTGAAGATGTCCTAGTAACCAAGTTTTCTGCCATCAAGGCTGCTACAGAGACCAAGTTGAGATGTCATCTTAGAATAGTAATATATTACATTTATATAGTTTCCTACCAATTTCAAAATACTTTTGCCTATTGTTTCCAGTTGTTACTGTTAAATTTTCATGCTCTTATTGGCTTCAAATGACATAAGTTTATTCTCTTATAATCTTGGAGGTCAGAAATCTAAAATGATTCCTCTGGAGTCTCTAGGGGAAAAACTTTCACTTACCTTTTCCAGCTCCTACAGGCCGCCCATACTCCTTGGCTTACTGCTCTTTTCTTCCATCTTCAAAGCTAGCAACGTTGGGCTAAGACCTTTTCATACCACCGTCTTTCTGCTTCACCCTCTTCTGCTTCCGTTCCACTTATAAGGACCATTATGATTATATCAAACTCACCTGATTAATCAAGGATAAACACCCTATCTCAAGATCAGCTGATTAGCAACCTTAATTTCATCTGCAACCTTCTCCTTTACCATGTAACCTAACACAGCCAGTTTCCAAGGATTAGTACACAAATATCTTTGGGGGAGAGGGCATTATTCTGCCTACCCCAATGATCTCTCACTGATCCATACTGCAACCGTATAAACTATGCAGGGAAAATATTCCAATTACAAGCTCAGAGACGTGAATTAATCTGCCCAGAGTACATGGATTGTAAAGGCAGGATTGGTACCAGATGGAAGATCTTCTGTTGCTAATGTTTTATTCTTTCTGTTCTACCATGCTACCTTTAGAAGCTTAGATAAGGATCCCAGCTTCATGAAAAAGTTGAAACAGCTTTTCACAACCAGCTAGTGAATGTGCATCTGATTAATTCAAAGGTAGGCCCTCAGGCGCCACAACCATGCAGATGTTTTTTCAGGAAGGGCAATGAGGCAGCTTAACCAGGACAGGATCCATAAGCATCTAAGTCACCTGTGAACTCTAAGAGGTTAAAAATGAAATTAGAAGTTTTCGAAAATTCTGTAAAGTCTTGACAGTCCTTTAAGTATTTCCAATCTCTTTTACTCTGACAAGAGTTTTGGCAATTATTTTCTTGCACCCACCTGTCAAAAGAGGCTGAGTCTCATCCAAATTAAACTCTGACTCCTAACAGCTTTATCAGAACTCTGGCCTCATAAAGTATTTCCTGCATGATAATCCTATTCAGATTTGCTTTGTTTTGTACATGGCAGTTTGTTAGTAAAATTAACCTTCTAAAAATTGCCCTGTTAGGTATCTTTAATGATATGTTATATTACTATATTCTTTATTTGTGTATATGTTTGTCTCCTCCACTGGAATAGGCCCCAGAGGAAAGGGTTTTGTTGTTTTGTTGGTTAGTATTAATATATTCTCATACCTGGAACACTGCATAGTATATAACAGACACTCAATATTTTGGGATAAATAAATAATAAATAAGAAAAAAGGGGAAAGTTAATATATATCAAATATTAAATTATGCTTAAGAGCCTGTGCATTTCTTAATTGGATTGATCTAGCTTGCCACCTTTGATTCTGCTGGGGTAGGGAGTATACCGTCCAGTTTTAGCACTTATCACAAAGCCCAATTTCTTTTTGATATTTGGTTATGACCTAAATTCTGCTGCTATCTACTTCAAAATTATTTTCAGAAGGCAAACATTTTCGTTTAATTTACTTCTTCCCACCCTAACTACTACCATTCCCCTTAAGCCTGCAAATGGTAAATTGCACCTGATAAAACAGATGCTGTGTTCAAATCAAAACAAATGGAAAGTACTGTGTATTTTGGCAACCTTCCTTTCTTCCTTTGCCTATTTTTAAAACAGAGCTTTCCTAGGATATAATTTCCTGTATAGTGCGGCTGATATGGCCTACTTAAAGACTTTCAGTCTTGCAGTAATTGAAATGTAAACTTACTGAAGAATTAGTATGGTTTTGCAAATTTTTTCAGGCTCATTCCATCTCATGACTTGAAAATAGAGTGTTTACTTCCAAGTAGTGTGTAATTGCTGTAGCTTTTCTAGGAAACCAGTGTTCTTGTTCAAAGAATGTTGGAGAAAGCAGCAATGAAAAGATTGGCTAACAGCACTTCAAAATCAAAATCAGACATTTGGTCCTAAGATTTACTGTGTGCAAGAACAAAGAACAGGGAAAACTCTGGGAGATTACTCTTTAAAAGGCCTAGAAATGGTCCTCTAAAACTCTATTGACTTGGTTTTTGAAAGTGACCTAATTTTTTACTGAGTATCTAGGTGATGTGAAAATGAACAAATATACCACATGCCAGTTCTATAGGCCTTATTGATTAGTAAAATCTGAATTTGTCTACTAGCTATAGAATGGAAATATTAATAGAAGGAGAAAAAAACAAACTAAAGAACTTTTCTTTATTCTCAAAAAGTGTTCCCTAAGTATTTTTTGATATTTTGGATTAAGAATATTTATTTGATTCAAGAGTTTTAATAATTTAGAAAGTTTAAAGATTAGCCTACTGATTAAGATGGGATTTTTACTGAAAATTTGTTTTGTTAGGCCACGTGTTTATTTGTTTTCCGTTCTGACATACTTTTAATTTAGCTTTTATTTTTATTAAAGCTGAACTTGATTGTAATTTTAAAAGTCAATTAGTTTTCCAAGGCTTATTATGAAAAATAATAGTTCCCTACCCTTCCATCTCTAACTCTTTAGAGGCAACAACTTTCTTTATCTCAATCTTTTAGTATTTATTTCCATACTCTAAATAACATGCTGACTTGGCTAGTTATTAATTTTTCAGGTGGACATCATGAGTTGACTTCCTACTGTGAAAGATGATTTAGTGGTTACCCAGTGCCACTATACACATCCATATTTCCCTGTCCCTATAGCTTCCCAGTGTCACCACGGTGTAATTTGGGTTGGCTCATTATTCAATATTTACATTACTTAGACTAAGTTAGGAAAGAAGCAGTAGAATGTAGAGATAAAGAGGATCTGGAACCAGGCTGCCTAGGTTATCACCCCAGCCCTACCCATTACTAGCTGTATCTTTGGGCAAGTTATTTGGCATTTCTGTGCCTCAGTTTTCTTATGGGTAAGGAATACTTACCTCCTCTGATGGTCTGAGGATTACATGGATTCATGAACATAAAGCTTAATCCAGTACCTGACATAGAACAGCACCTGTTATATAATTCCTTTCTTTATGAAAACACTATTCTTCGCAGCTGATCTCTACACTACCCTATCCTGACCATTCCTCTCCCTGGTGTTATTTTGTTGTGGTTGCTGTTTTCATTTGTTTGTTATTCTCTGTTCTTACTGCGCGTTCAGACCTCAACTCTGCTGTATAGTTGTGTACATTTCTTCCTGGTGCATTGGTATATGTTAGATATCGTGGATCGGCTCTTCTTGTTTTGGATTCTCTGATTTCTTAATTACCTGTCTTCCTCTTTGTTATTTTGCTTCCTCATTTTGATGAAATGCATCCTTCCTGAGAAAGCAATAATGAGAGGTAAATTTTTTGAGATGCTACGCTGAAAATCATTTTCCTTCAGAAATTTGAAGGCATTTCTTCATTGTCTTTAACTTTGAGTGTTGCTGTCTAGAAGTCTGAAGCCATTCTCATTCTTACTTCTTTCTCCCTCCATTCAGGAAGCTTGTGGGATATTGTCTAATCTCCTGTTTATTATTTTAAAATTTCATGATGTGCTTTGGCATGAGTCAATTATAATCACTTTTGCTAAACTCCTCAGTAGTCCTTTGCAATTCTGGGAATCCTTTGTCCTTCATCTCTAGGAAATTTGGTTAAAATTATTTCTTTAGAGATATGCTCCACTCCATCTTCACTATTTGTTCTATCTGGAATTCCTTTATTTAAGTTATATGACACTCAGTCTGGTCCTCTGATTTTCTGATCTTTTTCCTTTTTATTCCCATCTCTTTGTCTTTTTCTTCTAGTTTCTCAATTTTACCTTCTGATCCTTCAATTGATCTTTTAATTTCTGTTCCTGTTCTAAGAGCTGTTTTTACTATGTAAATGTTCCTTTGTCTATAGCAATCCTATTTCCTCAGCCTCTCAAGTAGCTGAGACTACAGGCATGTGCCACCATGCTCGGCTGGTTTTTTTTCTATATATTTTTAGTCAGCCAATTAATTTGTTTCTATTTTTTTGGTAGAGATGGGGGTCTTGCTCTTGCTCAGGCTGGTTTCCAACTCCTGACCTTGAGCGATCCTCCTGCCTTGGCCTCCCAGAGTGCTAGGATTACAGGTGTGTGCCACTGCGCCCGGCTGGGAGGATTCCTTGAGGTCAGGAGTTCGAGACCAGCCTGAGCAAGAGTGAGACCCCATCTCTACTAAAAATGGAAAACTTAGCCTGTAGTCTCAGCTACTGGGAAGGCTGAGGAAGGAGGATCACTTCAGCCCTGGAGTTTGAGGTTTCAGTGAGCTACAATAATGCCATTGCACTCTACCCAGGGCAACAGAGGGAGACTGTGTCTCAAAAACAAAACAAAATTAGCTGGGCAACTAAAAGTAGAAAAAAATTAGCCAGGCAACATGGCCTGTACCTGTATTCCTAGCTACTTAGGAGGCTGAGGCAGGAGGATCACTTGAGCCCAGGAGTTTGAGCTGTGAGCTGACGCCACGGCACTCTAGCCTTGGAAACAGAGCAAGACTCTGTCACCCAAAAAAGCCAAAAACAAAACAATTGTATTGTATCACAAGTCCTGGAGGCCAGAAGCCCATTCAAGATGTCTACAGAGCCACACTCCCTCTGAAACCTGTTGAAGAGAATCCTTCCTTGCCAATTCCTAGCTTCAGTTGGTTCCCAGTACTTCAGTCTACCTCTGTTGTCACATGGAGTTCTTCCTTTGTGTCTCTGTATCTCTGTTTCTTTGTGTCTCCCCTCTTCTTTTTATAGGGACACTAGTCATATTGGATTAAGGGCCCACGCTACTCCACTATAACTTCATTTTAACTAATTACATCTTCAATGACCCTATTTCTAAATAAGGTCACATTCTGAGGCACTGGTTGATGTTTAGGACTCTGTGTTAATCTGCTTGTGTTGCCCTAACAAAATACCACAGACTAGGCGACTTAAGCAACAGACATTATTTTCACACAGTTCTGGAGGCTGGAAGTCCAGGATCAAGATGCTGTCAGAAGCCGGGCGGGGTGGCTCATGCCTGTAATCCTAGCACTCTGCGAGGCTGGTGGATTGCTCGAGGTCCTGAGCAAGAGCAAGACCCCGTCTCTCCTATAAATAGAAAGAAATTAATTGGCCAACTAATATATATACAAAAAATTAGCCGGGCATGGTGGCGCATGCCTGTAGTCCCAGCTACTCGGGAGGCAGAGGCAGTAGGATTGCTCGAGTCCAGGAGATTGAGGTTGCTGTGAGCTAGGCTGACCCCACGGCACTCACTGTAGCCTGGGCAATAAAGTGAGACCCTGTCTCAAAAAAAAAAAAAAGATACTGTCAGGGTTGTTTTCTGGTGAGGCCTCCTGGTTTGTAACATGGCCTTTCCTCTGTAGGTACATGAGGACACCAGCCCTATCAGATTAGGGCCCCACACTATGACCTCATTTAACCTTAATTACCTCTTTAAAGGCCAATTTATGTTTATCTCCAAACATTGGGGGTTATAATTTCAACCTATGAATTTTGGGGAGACGTAATTCAGTCCATAGCAGATTTTAACATATCTTTTCGGGGGGTGTATCATTCAACCCATAACAACCATTTCCTGGGGAAATTACCAATATCTTTAGGCGTTTTCTCTTGTGCCAGTCAGACTCTTCAGAGGAGACTCTTCCATTCTAAAAGCTACTTGGTTGCCAGCATCCTAGTGGGAGAATAAGGCTTAGGGGGCTCTCAACATTCAGTTTGTAAACTTTTACTTAATCCCTGTTAGTCACACTCTTGACAGTGCCAGAGGTTTGCAAATCCAGAGGCCCTCTGTCTCACCCTATGAAGAGAACAGCCATCGGGGTTCCCTTGGGGAAGAAGGGACATTGCCAGGCTGCTGGATTAGGAGGGGCTCTGAGAGCCTTCCTGCTCCTTAAGCAGGCATGCAGCCATCCTTCCTATTTTTAGCCCTTTCTGACCAAGAATTGTGCCACCAATTCTTTTGGTGAGCTCTGCAGTGTAAAGTTGGGTTGCTTCCTAGTTTTTACCACTGCTAGCTTACTATTCAGTTTTTTCAAAGGTCTCCTAAGTCAGTTATTATTCATCTCTTTCCTTCCTCGCTCCATAATTTTGATGCTGTCTTCTCTTCTGTCTTCTTCTGGGCTTATGCCTTTTTAGCAAATAGCTTTACTATTGATTTGCAGAGGGAGTGAATTTAAGTGTATATTACAGTCTACCGTCTTTACCCAGATTTCCAGATTGCCTTAGCGAGTGGGATAGTTGTAATTGAATTATCCCATGATACCGCCTAAGACAGGCGTCCTCAAACTACAGCCCGCGGGCCACATGCGGGTGTTTTTGCCCGTTTGTTTTTTCACTTCAAGATAAGATATGTGCAGTGTGCATAGGAATTTGTTCATAGATTTTTTTAAACTATAGTCTAGCCCTCCAATGGTCTGAGGGACAGTGAACTGGCCCCCCTGTTTAAAAAGACTTATATCATTAACATTGGTTTTTAAGTGTGGTCACATAGCACATAGGGTTAAAGTAATACATATTGTCATATTTTTCAATCCATGAAAATAATTTTTAAATTCAGTTTTGGCTGATGTACACTGAATACATGCATACCTTGTCTCGAGTTATAGCTATTTGTAAATCAAGTTCTGATAAATAAAATTATGATTTAAATGTATGTGAAATAGTTCACTACCCTTTAATGAATTAAACTACTTAAATTTACTTAAAGTAAATAGGTGGTAATTACTCTTTATAAACTTAATTTTTGATGTGTCATGCTTACTTGTTTTGTGTATAATATATATTATATATAACTTCACTGGTGAAGTAATTGATACTGTTATCAAGTATCAAGTGACTTATCCTCTTCCTCATGTTTTCTAAAAATAATTTCTTCATAACACCTCAGAATCAGCAAGCATTAAATTTGAATAAGATTATATAATTGGGGGACTTAAAACGAATGCCTAACATAGTTCCTTCTAGAATTTTAGAATGTGAATTAAAGTAACCCTTGACCTTCATTGAGTAAACTGGAAGCATTTCCACAATTTTCATGCCAAGATGTAGCTAGCCAACCACAACTGCCTGTCCTTTTCTAGCTTCCAATGAAAATGCTTTGGAAAACATACACATAGAAAAAAAATTCTCACAGTAACACTTAAACCAAAGAGGCTAAGTCAGATTTTTGCTAAAATCTAGGAAGAATTTTCCCAACTACAGTGCCAATGGGAATGGATTTCTAAAACAGAGACTGAAACAGTTATTTCCATTAAAGGAAATGTTGCTAAGAAGTAAATTGGAGAGAGGCCTAGCCACCTCCACCCTAATCCCTAGTGATGGAACAGCTTAAAATCATAAAAGCTACATTAACCAAAAAACTCAACTGCCACCACCCTTGCTGCAGGGAGAACTGCATTCAAAGGCAGCCAGTGTTTGCCTTCCCTTTGTCTGTTCAGAAACCATAACCTCACTGCTTCGAAGAAAATCCCAATAAATTCCAAACAGGAGAAATAATCATTGACTAGAAGAGAAATCAAAAGTGCAGTAATAAACTAATGCAAAAATTAAAATGATAACACATATCACAATTTATATTTTTGAACATACTGGATTTCAAAGACTTTATTTTGAAAAGAAAGGAAGAAATTCAACTCACAAAGCAAGAAAAATATTAAAAGAAACTGTAAGAAATGTTGGATGAATAAAACAATATAAAAGCAAAAGAAGTAAGAACA